>NC_060121.1:853174761-859152261 GCF_021461395.2 Schistocerca americana
GCACTCGCAAACTGTATACAGCGTAAGAACAATACATAGAACATATTCAAAAGTAGTACTGACAAAATTTACATTTCTGCGCTTTGGATATGAAGAGGCATACCTGTCCCATGAAAACAAAGTCCTAATGCCACTATGGCTGCAGTACATTAGGACTTTGTTTTTATGAGACAGGTACGCCTCTTCATATTTAAAGCGCACAAATGTAAATTTTGTCAGTACTACTTTCCAATATGCTCTATATATTGTTCTTAAGCTGTATACAGTTTGCGAGTGTATTTATATTTATCCCATTTTTGCGGCAGATCTGATGATAGTCATTAAAGGCCGAAACCGGTAATCTGTTAAACAGAAGAGATCGTGACCATAGACGTAAATTAAAGGAAACTTATTGTAAAGTGTTTTTACGAAACAATATTTTTGCTACTTTTTAACATAGTCCCCTTGAACATTTATCCACTTATACCAACGGGCTACAAGCTTTTTTATTACAGCTGCAAAGAACTCTTTATCTTGATGTTTGAACCAATTTCCCACAAACTTTTTCACGTCCTCGTTATCGTGGAACCTCTTCCCACCTAGTGCCTCGTTCAGTGCACCAAAGAAATGGAAACTATTAGGTGCTAAATCAGGACTGTAAGTGATATGAGGCGGTAGTTCGCAGTACATTTTGTCGATAATTTCACGGGTTAGTTGAGCAATATGAGGACGTGCACCGTCTTGCTGGAGAATTGCACCTCTCCTCTGAGATCCACGACCTCTCTCTCTCACGGCTGGCTTCACCTTGTGTAAAAGCAAATACGAGTACTATTGGCTATTCATTGTACGCTGCTCTTCGAGATAATCACAAAAAACTGGACCTTCAGCATCCCAAAACACCGTCAACATGACTTTTCCTGCTCATGCTTGGGGTTTGAATTTTTTTCTTGACAAGTGAGTTGGAGTGCTTCCACTTCAAGCTTTGACTTTTTGATTCTGGCTCTTAATAGAGATCCCAAGATTAATCACAAGTTAGAATTTTGTTGAGGAAGTGCTCACCCTATCTTTTATATCGTTCTTTTACCTCTGTGCACACTCTCAACCTGGTTTCCTTGTGTAGCCGCGTCAATTCCCTTGGGACCCATCTTGCACATATTTTGCGGTACTTCAGCCTGTTACACACAATGTTATGAACTGTACCAGTACTAACTTAACCTTATCAACTATCATTTCCACAGTCACAAGGCGGTCGACAAGAATAACGTCATCAATTCAACTTTCAAGTGAGGGAGTTGAAACTGCAACTGGTCGGCCAGAACGGTGTTCGTCAGTCACTGAGTCATGACCATTTTTGAACTGCTCTACCCACTTCTAAAAATTTGCATGATTCATATAACCTTCACAATAAACTTTAGACATTCTACTGTATATATTCACTGGTTTCTCGCCCTCATCAAGTAAAAA
The DNA here is from genome assembly GCF_021461395.2 of Schistocerca americana. Taxonomy (NCBI): domain Eukaryota; kingdom Metazoa; phylum Arthropoda; class Insecta; order Orthoptera; family Acrididae; genus Schistocerca; species Schistocerca americana. Next base: position 853,176,205 of record NC_060121.1, read on the forward strand.
ACGAACAACAGAACGTTGTTCAACTAATGTGGATGTTTCAAGCGGACTAGACATCTTGAAATGTATTTTTGAGGTTAGAAACATAACACTGTTGATACATCCGCTGATCAGGGCTCATCGCAGTGATGCCAACTTAAAGCCATAAAAGTACGAAACTTGCCCAATTGAGTTTATTTCAAAAAATGGTTCAAATGGCTCTGAGCACTATGGGACTCTACATCTGAGGTCATCAGTCCCCTAGAACTGAGAACTACTGAAACCTAACTAACCTAAGGACATCACACACATCCATGTCCGAGGCAGGATTCGAACCTGCGACTGTAGTAGTCACGCGGTTCCGGACTGAAGTGCCTAGAACCACACGGCCACGACGGCCGGTGAGGTTTTTTTATTCCAGACCAATTTGTCTCTTTAATTATAGAATGACCCTCGTAGTTTATTTCAAACTGACATTGGCATCGAACGTGGTCACACAAACACACACATACACACACGCACGCACGCACACATACACACACACTCACAAACACAACCGCGTCCAAGCATACACGAGAAACTGAAGATAGCAAAGTCTAAAATTAGAGTATCGAGAACGAGAGTTCTATTTTACAAATGAAGCGACTAGTACCAAAACCGGCCTAGTCACAAAATTTACGAAAATACGTTGAAGCTATTAATTTGAAGTAGTCGTACACCAGTGTCAGGTGAGACAAGAATATGCTTCATAGTCGGCCATGTCCTTGTGTTACGGAGCACTGAATTCTTGGTCGTGTATCAGAATGGGCGAAGTTCTGCGGGCTGCGAATTCATAACGGGGAAGGCGGTTATCGCTGAAACAACCTGTTTTCCCGTTACGTCGGTTCTTTTCGTCACCAGTTCAACCTCACTGTTAAAACATCTCAAACATAACCGATTTCTGAAGTAAACAATTTCCGGTTTTTTATTGCTTTTACTTCCAGTAATAACCGCAGATTTGGAAGAAAGGTTGAAAAGTTTTAATGGAGATGAAGAAGTACTAGATTACGGTAGACATGGTGTTCAGGCTGCGGCAGCAAAGAGAGCTAAAATGAAAGAGAAGGGCGGGCCGATAGAGTGTACGAATGGTCACAAGTCATTGACGTGCACCATCCCTTTTGAATACTATCGATTTTTCACTCCGAAGCAACCACTAAATTAAGGGTTCCGTCATTATCCCTAGTTTATTGCACGTACATACAACTTATGTTTATCAATATGATTTTTCTTCTGTTCCAAGGAGCATTGTGGATGTTTTCTTCTTAAATGATGTCACCAGTTAGTTATGCCTCCTACCGTCCAAATTGGCGATGGTAACACTTTGCCATACAACTGATGCCCGAGGATAAAAGCGAGAAACTACATAAGCATGAGCAACAATCTTCATGTCACAGCATTTTGGTCTGGAATCTTGTCTTGTTAGATTAGACAACAATGTGACCTTATCAGAACGCAAAATAATTCCTTATATGGTAAGTTCTTTGAAGTCATAATATTTCATTTATAGTTTGGTAACAAAAAAAGGGCTCAAATGACTCTGAGCATTATGGGACTCAACATCTGAGGTCATCAGTCCCCTAGAACTTAGAACTACTTAAACCTAACTAACCTAAGGACATCACACACACCCATGCCCGAGGCAGGATTCGAACCTGCGACCGTAGCAGTCACGCGGTTCCGGCCTGAAGTACCTAGAACCGCACGGCCCTCGCTGCCGGTGTTTGGTAACACAAATAGTTTCCGTTTACACAGGCTTCTTAAAATGGCTCTGAGCACTATGGGACTCAACTGCTGTGGTTATCAGTCCCCTAGAACTTAGAACTACTTAAACCTAACTAACCTAAGGACATCACACACATCCATGCCCGAGGCAGGATTCGAAACTGCGACAGTAGCAGTCGCACGGTTCCTGACTGCGCGCCTAGAACCGCGAGACCACCGCGGCCGGCACAGGCTTCTTAAGGCAATCGGCGCGAAAGCAGTCCTGTTCCCTGTGTTTCTTATTTTGTCATTACTGTGTAGTGTAACACATACACTGTTCTGATTAGTGAACTGAAGAAGTTTCTTTCATACCTTGCGTTACATAATGGAAACATCAGTTGGTAAAACCTCCACATCAAGGTTAAGAAAGAAAACGAAACAAAAATCGTTTTTTTTTTTTTTTTAAATAATGGTACTGGGAAGTACCGAAGTCTGTGTAAAAGAGGAAAATCGCTGGCTCTAATGACACCTTGCAGAGTGGTCAAAGGCATTAACCTTCATGTTCCTAAAAGAAAAGGCATAAAATATCTCCTGCGGATACACATGGGAAGATCTTAAGTCACCGTAGTTTTAGAAAACAGTAAAAGTAGCTAATGAAACGGCTTGCACTGGTAATGAGAGTCCCAACACTTTCTCAGAAGTGTGCGTCAACGGTTCACGTAAAATGTCTGACGTAGTACTCTAAATCAGAGCGAACTGAATATTTAAAACTACAATATTACTCAGTATGTGTGAAAATTTTCTGTCATAATAATGATTCTGTTAACATATTTGATTATTTGCTGATCATTTTCGTTTTATTTCGCCCAAGATCTAAGTTGGTTCAAATGGCTCTGAGCACTATGGGACTTAACATCTATGGTCATCAGTTCCCTAGAACTTAGAACTACTTAAACCTAACTAACCTAAGGACATCACACAACACCCATCAACACGAGGCAGAGAAAATCCCTGACCCTGCCGGGAATCGAACCCGGGAACCCGGGCGCGGGAAGCGAGAACGCTACCGCACGACCACGAGCTGTGGACCAAGATCTCAGTGAGCTAAAGCTTTTAAGGAGAGAAATCATAATATTATGTATTCTCCTCTGTTTTCTCACGTTCTTGCTGACAAATTAGTGTCTAGTTTACGTTGAAATGCTTTTCTTGGTCGTATTTCATATTACACGTCTCATCTAAGAGACAAAACTTTATTTTTTCGTGACAATAATAAACTGCTTTTGACACTGATCGACTCTTAAAATTTGTTTGTTTTATTTTACCTAATGGCTGATCCGGTGATTATTCATTGATGATTGTATAAGACTCCCATCGTGATGGCAATTTCACATTAATCCTCTTCTCCTACTCCAACCCTATTTTATACTTTTCCAAAATTTGAGTAAAAAACATCTGTTTTGCTGGCTATATTTATAATAATTTCAATAGCGCCGTCGAAATTTGGCATAGGATCGGACGATGATGAAGGCTGGGAGAGAGAGAAGGCAACTGCCGGGCAACAAAATAAGTGTTTATCTCCTTTGTTACTCGAAGATAAAATGAGCGACGGACTAAATTTAAATATCTTGGAGAAGTCATACAGAAGAATCGACTAGAAAAATTAGCAACAGATGTGATAGGTAACAAAATGACAAAAACACATAATTTAATTGAAAATACCTATAACAAAATAGTAATGAGGAGACCTACCAAAACACACAGAAGATATCAAAAATAATGACAAACTGATGCTGGGCTGGCTAAATTGGAGCGCAATCGAATGCCAATTAAGGAAAATAAAGTCTCACTGACGCTTCGCTGAGTTATTTTCTTAGTTTTTATTTTGTTTCATTTGTGTCACCACAAAACAAGTTACTTATGTTACGGTCTCCGCACAATGGTGGTACTAATAATTATATGGTAGAGCTAGTTCCTTTAATCATCAAATGGTTGAGCACAAGCTACTGCAATGCACATCTGCCATTGCCCTCCTATCCTACCATCCTAAAGGGAAAGGTTATATCCTATAACGAAGGACAAAATTCCCTCCTCCGCATAAGATGTGCGTTACTGCCCATCCAATTTATTTTTATGGATTATTTCGAAATAAGTGTAAAAATATTCTTAAAGTTATTGGTTTAATTAGATCGGTGATCAGGTGTACTGACGAAAAATGCAGTTTCAGTTTATGTGGATGCACTTTGCTCGACTTTTCCAGAGGCTGGCTTCTGTATCTTAAGTTGTGATGACGAAAGTCACACAAAATACAAAATATCCATCTGCAGGAACCATAACCTATTCACTGAACTCAGACTTTCACAGTTACGGGTTTCCTTACGTGTTGGAATAGACTGAAATAAGCTGCTGAGAGTATGGTTATTTCAAATCCCTAGCTTTCTCTTCCACCAAATCTGAATTACGTGAAAAAGTATTGTTAAAGTGAAATATTCGTCGTCTGCAATCAGGGATCAGGGGCTCTTCTCATGTTTTTTTCATTGCAACACATAAAAATGAAAAACATAATGTGCCAGTTATTGCTCTACCACCCGTAAGTTGATGAATCAGAAGCATCGCTTTTGCAGCCCAAAGAACAAATTCCATTCTCTCTCCGGCAAAAGAAAGTGGCCGGCCCTTGTGCGTTTCAGTGATTGCTATTTTGTGTCTACCGTCAAGTACTGGACCTACGTTACATTCACGATGAAAACTCCGCACAAAAATTCGTTGCATCCTATATGAAATATCAACAAGAAACTCAGATTAGAGTTTCCTACTGTCAGTATTCAACATATGCGTTTGTCTAGTACATCGCTTGTAGGAGCAAAAAAATGTAAGAAAATGTTAATTGTTTATCTAGAGTTTTGGGTGTTGTAGCTATGTAAAGACGACGAGATTGTCACTATTTAGAAAAAGCGATGAAGGGCATCAAACCAGGCGAGACTTAAAACAGAAAGAAGGCTTTTCGTTCCAGCTGTAACTTTCTGCATTGTGTTACGTATCGGCTTAACCCACGACCAAACATTAAGCATTTCAGAAAGGGAGAGCAAGAACTGAGATAACTATTAGTTGCATAACACATCGAGTAACAATACCTATGAATAAGTATTGCTTTCAGAAAAAAATATAGGTAGTTAACAGACTTCCTTATCATAATTTAATGTTTACGAGACGAGATGATCACGCTTACTTGTGCCTTTAGAAATACAAATATTGCAAGGGCTAGACGTTAAGGATGCGTGACATTAATGGCAATGTAATGAAATTTTTGAATTTGTCACCCTTTTTAAATGAGACACAGGAACTCTATACATCCGATCAATATTTAGTGAGGGAAATTGCGTTTTATACCGGTGTGTTGAATTATTTCCCGTAGTGCTACATATAAGAAGTCGGCAGAGTAAAACGTTACGTTCTGTGAGAGGAAGTGTCTTTAATATCATTGTGCTGTATTATTTCGTGTACTGCAGTATTCAAGAAATTATCGGAGTAAAACGTCAGTAATTACCTCCCTCTGAATGTTTTTATGAATAATACGTGGGGCTGCCTTAGGTTGGAATATGGTGGGGAATCAACACATATATAAATTAAGAGGCTATATTCATAAATTTACAAGCAAGAAATGCATTCAGGTTTGAAATGCGCAATATAACTAAATAATGAGCGTAGTCTTAAACGGATGGTGGTTGTGAAATCTTAAATATGCTCTGCTCAGCGCGGACGCGGTGCAATAATTAATTGCCGTAAAAAGGAATTTCTTGCCTAATCACATTTTTTAAACAAAAATTTCTCTGAATGTTGAAACTGTAATAGTCTATTTGAGTATTGTTGATGAAGTATATTCGTTTGTGGATAAATCAATAATCGAAATGTTATTTCACAAAGCTTTCATTTATGGAAGCTTGAAATTGCCAGAGCTATTTTGTTAAATGTATGATAATTGTTTCTGTCCAGTAAACGTCGACATTCAATATTCCATGAGCAATTTTGTTAACAAGTCTGTCGCGACATAACTACATCAAGCAGGCATGAGATGCTAAACGTTAACAGTAGATAATTTCTGTCGCTTCCTATTCGACCCCTGTTGCGAACTGGCAACATTGTATGAATCAGAAGGGTTGTTTTTTGCTTGAAACGCTTTCTTTCACTGGACCGAGCATTGTAATTGCTGTCTGATGTGGGACTTTTGATTTACACGTGGTTAGCCTGACAATAATGAGCAATTCAGTTCATGCTTGTTGAGGCAGAATGCGGAAAGTTCATTTCATAATAGCTGAAAGCATACACTGATGAGCTGCAAAAAAGAGCTTCTAATATTTTCTGCCTTTTTTTTTAAAAAAAAAGGCTAAAGAATGCGGAAGAGATAGAAAATGTTTATGTTGTGAATTAAATGAATTATGTACAAAAAGACCTGGTAAGAGTATGCGGTATACAAAGAGCAGTAAAATAACCGATGGTGATAGGAATGATGAGGATAATAAACGAAGGCTTTAAATGGCAAGAAAGGTGTTTCTGAAGGAGAAAGTGTTAGCAGTATTTTCTGGAGGCAATTTGTCTGGAGTGTAACCTTGTATGCAGGTGAAACGTGGATGAGAAGCAGTTCAGATGAGAATAGATGCTGTCGAAACATGGTGCTATTGAAGAACGCTGAAGATTAGGTGAACACATCGCATAACTAATGAGACAGTACAGAATAGAATTGAGGAAAACAGAAATTTGTGGCACAACTTGACTCAAAGAATGGACTGGTTAACAGGACACATTCTGAGACCTCAAGGAAACGTGAATTTAGTATTGGAGGGAAATGTGGGAGCAAAAGCTTTGGAAGGAGACAAAGAAACGCATACAGTAAGCAGGTACCAATAGATGTAGGTTGCGGTACTTATTCAGAGACGAAGAATCTTGCACAGGATAGAGTAGCGCGGAGAGCTGCATCAAACCAGCCTCTGGACTGAAGGTTACAACAACAGAGAAGAGTGTTCTCGAAAATTGTAATAAAGGCCTTCCGATATGGGATATTCTACCCACTACTTTTCTTTATATTTTGATATTTCACTGTTCACTCTGGAAACACACTAAATTAACGGCCTACGACATGGATGCTCAGTAGGGTATTTATTTACCCGCGTTACATGAGGAATAAGTGCATGTATTGTACAGCTCTGCAGAGCTTGATTTCCTTTCAGTCAGTATTCACAGCGAGAAATGTAATGTTTTACTTTTAATATTTATCTTATGGACAACATTTTTAACAGACAACATTCTGAAGCTGTTAAGTTGTTGGACACACTGCTTCTGTAGAGATAATAAGCTATGCTGACCCTGGTTTCTCTTTCTCTCGCACACATACATTATAAACATTTAGTTATATCCACAGGAAGATTAAAAGGTTCGAATTTTCCTTGTGGTCAGATATAAGCCCTTTCGACAGAGACTCGTTTCTAATCTTCGAAAATATTCGCAAAGAAATTATTTTCTAGTTGCCTTTAGGAGAGAAAAACAATAGCTTTGTTTTCAGGACATGCACCACAGAGAGCAGGAGTGCTGTAGTATTTTGTACACAGTGCTACAAAGATAGAGAAGGCGTGACGCTCAAAGCTAATCCTTAACTCCCTTCGCTTGCAGGAACTCTTAGGCCGCCAGGCCTTATTGGAGGCAGCAAACCTAAGGTGGCCACCCCAGCAGTCGTCTCCAAGATAGAGCAATACAAAAGAGAGAACCCCACCATCTTCGCCTGGGAGATTCGCGAAAGGCTCATATCTGAAGGTAAGTAACACATCTTATCAACTGTTTCACAGAATTTATACACTTACGGAATAGTTTGTTTAATTATTCTTAAAAAGTAGTCTTACGCTGTTTTGTAAATGAGCAATGGGGGCAAATAAACGAATTGGATCCACCGCGAGGTGTCATAGCCGTATTTCATATAGTGCAGCAAAATTATTCGCACCTGCCAGACAATATACTTAAATACACTGTTTCCTTCTTCCCACTTTTATTAGTGGTACTTGGTAGTCCTTTAATTTCCAATTCCTCTTTTTTTTTCTCCTACCCAATTGTAGGTGACTGGAGCCAAGCCGCTTCATTGCTTCCGTCTGCATTTAGAGATTCCGCCCATTAATTATGCTTTTGAGACTGCGTCGGTAAACATTTCATGGATTACTTTTCGTAATTAAAATTTGACCAATTCGTTTCCACGGTCCACACAAGTGAACCTTTATTCATTTTTTTTTTTTTTTTTTTTTTTTTTTTTTTTTTTTTTTTTTTTTTAATAGGTATATTTCCCCGCGAGTGCTAAATCTCAACAGTGAAGAGGTTAAGATGAAACACCTCGTTATTATCGAACAGGCAGTGTTTACTAAGATATCGGCTACGTAATGAAATGACAGTCATTGTATAAAGTCAGGTGGAAAATGGAATTATCTTCCTATATTATACGAGCTACGTATATATAACAGAAATATACATCGAAACGTGATTCCATTTGTAGCAGCAAGGTAATCGAGTCACTGAACTCCAGCGTTCACAGTCACGGCGGCACATGTGGTAGGAACTGTTAGATGCCTTGTCTAGTCTACAGTACTTGGTCAGTCGCAGACTGCCAGTACTTGTAAGTACGGCACGACGCCTTGCGACTGGACGACAACCACACGTGGCGAAGAGACGGCCAGCGCAGTCTTGGGGGCGCACCGAGGCCGCCGTATAGGCCATCTTTTGTTCATCACGCCTGATGAGCATCAATTATTCCGAGCAGCTCATATTTAAGTTTCTTTGTGTCCCTCTAAGTACACGTTGCGCACATAAGCAATTGCGTCGCACACACAATGGCCCGCCACATTGTGCGTGTAAAATTGCTGCAGACGCAGGTAACAACTGGCGTAGGCAGCGAGACAAAGAATTAGCTTCTTTAAGTAGCCGCTCATTTATTTTGGATTAGCACCAAATAATACGTCTCAGGCAGTCGTTTCGACGTTATCCTCGTCTCTCCCCCTCGCCCCCCCCCCCCCCCCCACCCCCATCCCAACCGCATCTCCCCATCCCTCCGGTAACGTTCTAAAAGGTAGAGGTTGGCTTCACTTTTACTTAATTAGATGAGTTGTACATATCACGCTAGGGCAGCATTCAGAGTGACAGACACGAAGAATAATACTATCCTTCCGACAATACAGTAGCGGTTAAAAACTTCGTTGGAGAGACCCTCTCCACTTTACAACGCGATGGAAAATTTTATAAGGGTCGATTGTCTTCAAATTATCTCTACTGCGCGCGACAGTTCAGAGGGTTTCCGTTTAGTGCCACTTAATAGTTATAGGCCTACGCATTGACGCGGTAGTGGATCGCTTACGTATATCATTCCATGTTACGATCTTATTGTTCTGTGTCTTCATTGCTTTGATTCATTTTTTGAACAAAGGTGTCCTTAGTAAACTTAGTCGAGAAATGGCAGAAAGACGAACCGATCAGTTTTGATTATACCCCAACATTAAAAAGGTAGGCTACAGCATCGAGTAATCCTTGATGAATAGCCAGATTAAATTAAGCTATGTCAGCTGCAGCAGAAATGTGGGAAAAACTGTGTGTCAACACTTGGCTCTTTACGGAGACAGTTGAGAAATGGCAAAATTTGAAGGCTGTATACATATGCATATGATAACGGTACTGCTGCGGAGAATATTCACAAGATTACATAGTACGTGCTGTTCACCTACGTGCTTGAACATCATTTTTCAAATAACTTTATGTGCCTTAAGAGCGGAAAAAGAGATACCATTAGAAAACTCAGCACTAAATCTCAGTAATGATTTATCTGGGTATAAATATGCAACAAGTTCCTTTTTTGTATTTCAGATATAATTTATTGTACCATTAACTAGTTTCGGAGCCTCTCCAGGTTCGTCATCAGATGGAGATGCTACAGGAACATTATATCGCCGACCAAGGGCAGCTAGACACTGTAGTGATGGGGCTTGCGAAAATAACGGAAATTTAGGAATCAGTAATGGAACCTTAATGAAACAGAAATTTTGTTACGTTTTGGGTACTTACAGCACGTTTCCATAGCAGTTCCTTTCTCATACAGTACATTGTCAGGTGTACACAAAAATATACACAGTGTTTCGCTGCACTTTCACAGTTAGTCACAGAATGTAAGCACTGTATGTAAATACAACGAATATGTATGAAACAAATGTAACACTTTCCTACATCATGCTCTTTGGCCTGAGATGCATTGTATTACAAAATAAATATTTGAAAATACAGATAATATATTTAAGTGAATCTTGCTAGCTCCAAGTGTGTTCTTATAATGACGATATACAAGGAATATGGATTAAAAGGTACACAAAAGATAAACATTTTTAAGCTATATTTCTCGTATATTATCAACAAAAGAACACGCCTGCAGCTAGCAAGATTCACTTAAACATATTATCTTTTATTGTAAATATTTATTATGTAATACAATGCATCTCAGGCCGAAAATTTGATGTAGCAAATTATTATACCAATTTTATTACCGCCATCTGATGATGAGCCTGCAGTGACTCGAAAACTAGTTAACAGTACAATAAATCGTACCTAAATTCCAAAAAAGCGACTGGTTGCACACTTATACCCAGATAAATCGCCAGTTTAAATCAAAGCAGCAGTTCATTATCCATAATGGATACACTGAAAGCATCAAAGAATTGTGCTAACGACGTTATTAATTAAATATATAACAGTGAGTAGTAGTTACCAAAGTAACTGGAGTTTCTAGTGTTCATAAGATTGTGGTGCACCTCACATGTAATTCCTGCGAATATTGCAGTGTTCATCTGCAGCGGAGCGAAAAATTTGAAGCACAGCTAACGTTGCAATTACTTTCTTTTGCGTAGGTTCATTACGTCTAGTATATGGTCTATTTCTCAGCATTTGGAATATTTTATTTTTATTATTTAACTTTGTGCCCTTCCTGATCCCATATTCGTCAATGTAAACTGAGGGAGAGGCGTCGTGTGTCCCATTTGTATGAGAAACTTCTGTGTGAACGATCGCATTTTTCCTGTTTGTGTATCGTGTTCTCTGATGCGGATTTTGGGGGCCAAGCAGCATTTGCCTAAAAACCACTCACAGCAGGCCGGTATACCAACTGACGGTTGTTAACCTTGAAACGTCCCCTTTTGAACAATTATACATGACTGTGCTTAAACTGACACACAATATTTTGTTAGCGCAACGCAATCTGACTTTCAAAATTCCCTACAAAAGAATGGCCCTGACTAACATTAAACTATACCTTTCACAAATCACTTACCTCACAAAAATCTTCGCTGCTCAAGCTACTGCAATACAGCGAGCGCCACTACTGCCAGCTAAATAAAAGATTCAAACTATGGAAGGCACTAACTACTGATAGGGATGGTTAGCAAATGAAAGATATTAATAGAGAACAAACAATGTATTTACCTTGATATCATCATATATAAATATAGCAGTTCATGACAAATTTCAAAACTCCGCCATCTCTCTCCCCACATCCACCACTGCTGGCGGCTCACCTCCAACTGCGCAACGCTACGCGCTGTTCACAGCCAGCTGCCTAACACTACAATGGCGAGTATTACAACAATGCAAAGCAGCCACAGACTGCACACAGCACAGCCAGTGATTTTCATATTGAGCGCTACGTAACGTTGCCAATAAGAAAACATAAACAGCCTACTTACATAGAGAAAACATAAACAGCCTACTTACATAGAGAAAACATAAACAGCCTACTTACAACCTGTTGCGCAGATTCAATCCAGATTTTGTTCGTCTCCCCATCTCGTACGGCAGCAAGCTGTCTATGTTGCAGTTACACTGAGCATATTTCTAACGGAGCGCGGAACCAAATCAAGAGTGACTGTCAGTTCAACCATTAGATTTACTGGCTTATTTGTCATGTGGAGTATGTTTGTCTGTTGTAGTGTAGTCATAATATGAGAAATATATTTGGACCCGAGAGAGATCGACCATTTTTCAAGCCATTGACGTCGAATTTGGTAGAAGCTAGATTCCAGTCCTTGATTAAGAGTCTTGATTAAGAGCCCCTAAATCATCTGAGGGTAGGGCTGTCATAGGTCCTTCAACAAAGTATCTCCAATGGAGCTAGTTCACACTCTCAAACGAGGCCGCTGAAGGGACTTTGCTCGTGTTCAGAGAGGTGGGTCTCATCTTCCGCGAGACATGGATCACTATTACCAGTTCTTTCAAACACACACACACACACACACACACATATATATATATATATATATATATATATATATATATATATATATATATATACACATATATATCTTGAAAAACGCGTTGATAGAATATTCCAGCTAATGGACTTTCTTTTCTAAGCAGTCAACTGCATTCTCGAATTGTAGATAACAGCAGCGATGCGAAAACGTGTGTTTCGTTACATCGTCTCATGAGAGTATACGTGAATGTCATAAGGTCCACACGTCTCTCATATAAGACGTTTTCTGTGCCTAGCCACGTGTCCAGTTGAAGATCTCCTTATAGTATAACAGGACGCTGAATGGAGATTAAGTTAAATCTATAGTTTACTGATATTGTTAATTTTTGCGGAATTCACTAAGCAATAGTAAATAGTTTCTGTTTATTCAAATATCGTAAAATGCCAATACATTCTTTCGAGTCGTAGCTTCAGAAAAAGTGAACAGGTCACTACCGCAAACCACGCTGCGTGTGGAAACCAAGATCGACGTTAAGTCGATCGCTGAAAATGTCGCAGAGGGCGTAATAAAGACTGCAAAAATCAGTGCCAATGACCACAACCAGAATCTCCTCAGACAGCTACAAACATATCTGAGGCTTCAAAAGCAATGTCCAGGTCCAGAAATCGAGGTAAGATTTATATTCAAGACTTGAAGTACGGAGAAGTCCGTAGCGTGACGCGAACTGCTGGTCCGGATATTTGCATAGCGTAACAACAAAAGTGGTGCACCTAGAAGACGCGGTCGGATGACGATGTAGCTCCGTAGATGTATACATCGTACACGGTAATGCAGATGTTTAAAGCTGCAATTCTCTGTGACAGATAGAACGCCCACCGGAGTGCATTACGGTTATTCGCGTTTTGTTTTGTTATCAGGCCCGGTAGAGTACATACTGAGCGTGAACAACGACAGATATTGAGTGATCATCGTGAAGGACACGGTGATGCCTCTTACTCGTATGAGAGAGCGTTCATCACCTGACAGAGTCCACGTTATGGGTCTCCATTTCGCCGGCTCGTCGAATCGCGTAATATCCAGATTTGTGGAGCATTCGGGTGCAGTAGTGACCCGATGTTGAACTGCGTGGTCCATAAGGGCAGGCACGCTCATTGTCGAGGGAGGATCGCTGTATTTTGCGCCAAGCACATCGTAACCCATTCACATCTGCGCCTGCCATCCGAGACCAGTAACGAACTTCCTGCAACATTCTATGTTACCCCACTTCCATTGGCCAGTAACTAGCAGCAGCCGGAGATTGGAATTACCATGCCGTACGTAGGCTGCCGTAAACTTTGGAGTGGTGCCTGATCGGGGAGCAAGGATTGCTAATGAATGGCGTGGCGTTGTTTTTCACTTTATTTTATATTATGTGCCATGTTCCGCACGCTAAAACTGAGGAGCACGCCCACATGGTCATGAAACGGGTCAATACATGAAATTATAACAAGAGTAATAATAGATAAAATGAAACACATATGAGTCTTATGCAGACGTCAAGCCATAAGTTTAAACAAATATAATCAATAACGTAACGCAGGAATTGGCTTAATTATTTAATTTTTCAAAGAGTTCCTCGACAGAGTAGAAGGAGAGAGTCACAAGGAAATTCTTCAGTTTAGACTCGAAAGTGCGTGTATTACTGCTGAAATTTTAAATTATTGTGGCAGCTTATGCAGCAGAATACTGCACGCCTTTGTGCTCAAGAGTTAAGAGAGTGCATTCCAAATGCAGATTTTTACCTAGTATTAACTGTGTAAAAGCTGTTAACTCTTGGGATTAAGCTGATACTGATAAAATCAAACTACATTAAAGAAAATATGTATTGACAGGCCAAAGTCAGAATTCCCAGACTGCTGATCAGATTCGACAAGAGATTCGCGAACTCACACCACTTACAGCCCGAACCCCCCATTTCTGAGACAAAACTACCCTTTCTGAATCAAAAGAGATATCCCAAACAATAAGACCATACGTTATAAGAGAATGAAAGGAAGCACAGTAGACAACTTTTCGTATTGAACTATCACTGTTATAATGGTAAATAAAGCCGTATTTAGTTTTTTAACAAGATCCTGAATATGGGTTTTCCACGACAGCTTACTATCTATCCGAACGCCTAGGAATTTGAACTGTTAGTCTCACTAATTATATGCCAATTCTGCGTAATCAAAATATCAGTGTTGTTGAACGGTATGTTAGAAACTGTAAAAACTGAGTATTACTGTGACTTGGCATCAAACTATTTTCTACGAGCTTGACCTTATGTCCTGAAATGCATTATTTGATACTGTGGCAGTATTTCCCATAACATCCTTTACTACCAACCTCGTGTCATCAGCCAAACAGAAATATCTTAAAATCACCTGTAATACTATAAGGCGTATCATTTCTATAAATACGAAACAGTAGCAGCCCCAGCATCGACCCCTGCGGCACCCCCACTTAACTTTGCCCCCCTGGAACTGCAAGTCGCAGCCATTCTGAGTACTGCTGTCTGTTCTTGAAGTAAGAGATGAACCAATTGTAAGCTCTTATTCCATAATGGCCTAATTTCTGCAGTAGCATTTTGTGATCAACACAATTAAATGCCTTAATTAAATCAAATAAGACACCTAGCGTTCGCAACCTTTTGTTTAATCCAATACGGAGCCTCACAGACAAAAGAGAATATAGCATTTTCATTTTCGGTTCTTAAACCATTTCTAAAACCAAACTGTACATTTCACAGCAAATTAAGTGAACTGAAATAATCAATTATTGGGACGAATTGCAGCTCTGCACTACCCAGAATGACCATCGTCCTCGGATTTGGCGGCGACCTGGCCACAGGTCCCATTCTTCCAATGTTTTACAGAGACACAGCGGCACTGCTACTGGCGGCATGGTATGGGGACTCCTCGAGTAGGACTTCAGGTCACGAGTGGTAGTGCTCCTGACATCACAATGGTACGTCACGGACATCATGCGTCCTCAGTGTTACCCATCATACGACAGTACCGTGGTGCAATTTTCCAACAGGACAACGCTCGTCCACACATGGCAAGTTTCTGTATGAGCTCTCTGCGCGACGATGAGGTACTCGCATAGTCAGCAAGAGCCACACATCTGTCCACGAGATAACGTGTCTGGTGTCAACTCGGACGTCACTCTCACAAGTAGCAGTATCCAAGGCATCAAGGACCAGTTACAGCTGTCGGACCCTTCAGATCTCGGGATGATTGATTTAAGTCCAGAATATGTGCAAGCCCATAATAACAGAAGTCATAGCTGGAGTTAGTCACACCATATTTGGAAGTAACAGTGTGTCAGGACATGAAGTGGAACGATCACTTAGATTTTTATTGTTAAGGGGGTTAGGACGTCAAACGGGCCGACTTGGAGCAGGAGAGGCACCACAGGACATTTTAATTTCCACTGTCTATATCTTTTACAAAATATAAATTCATAAAACTTTGTCAGCATGACTAGAAAGGATTGAGAATTCACACTCATAGGAGTGGAAGTTCGAAAACATAACGAAATGATTTTTTTACATGTGAAATTTCATCATTATTTTCACTTACTAATGGCAGTAATTGTTGCTATAGGTACACCTTTCTTCATAAGTAAGAGAGATTTTTCGATGAATTTTGCACAGCATACAAACCATAATGTATTACTTGAGTGTGGGTGGTGGCGATGGAGGGCATGCGTGGGTGACAGGTTCGTCTGATTCATGGGGATGTGTGCCAGAAAATGTAAAAATCTTATCTGGAACCACAATAAAGTAATACATGTCGAAGCAGGCGTTAAAAAATTCGTAATCATCCTTCTCACACACTACTCATACTACAGTTAGTCAAAAGCAACGATAATACGCAGAACAGTAAAATTGACCCTATGCTGAATGCTCACCACTATTCTGTGGATTGCAAATGTACGTGTCACTAATTTCTTATAAAATAAGTATAAAAATGTATCACTAACAGAATAATGGCTTATCTTTGAAAAATGTTCAGTCACTGATTTTCCCGTGCGATTTACAGCATCCGAAATTATCGAGGGTGTCACGCAAAGAGGCGCCCGTTCTGTTTCTGATCGATCTAGCGTTACGGGACTATTTTGCGATAACGGCTATTTTGCGATAACGATTTGATTACGCAGATGTCTGGTCAAAAGTAATGTACCGATGCTTAGTCCAGCTGATATTGATATATACCATGTTAGCACAGAAAAGCTACTGTTTCTCGCGCAAGACAAATGACTTCTGCCTACACTACAGTCTCAAGTAATTTATACTGAGCGTCAGTGTGCATAAATTAGATCAATACAATGCTGAGGTAATGCGTAACATTTATCACACGATGAAAGATTTGTAGATTATTGTTACGAAGGGAGAGCAACTGTAATAGCCGCTTCCTCTGCGAGATTACTCGCAGCAGAAAGCATCACTCGTGACGCTAATTGCACACGGGTCATAAGTAAATATTACTTAAAATATGCTAATGAACAGTGTAATAAGAGTGATGTAAATACTATCTGAATCATCTAAAGCTATCTCTCCATCTGTTCCTACCCGAAGCCCAGCGGCAGCCGGCCTTTGCGTATCAATTTATAGAATCACGTATTGTTAATGTATCACAGGATCACGCTTTAAGGCATTTCAGTTCTCAAATCGCAACGCCCGATCAGATAAATATTTTAGTGCGTTGACAGAAGCAGCTCGGATTTGGACGCCAGATACGTATCTGTGTTTAAGATGTATGTTTTTGTGGAAGCCTCGACGACGCTATAATTAACACTACCAGCAGGACTAATGATAAGACATGGGAGCGGTCAGAATAATTTACTCTGGATGCGGAGTCTAACTGTGGGAGGATGGCGGCCAGAGGAGAGATTCGAGGGGAACGCGAGGGTGGGAGAAGGGGGGAAGGGGGAAGGGGGAAGGGATGCTGGATCTGCCCCTCACGCCCTCTACCTGCAGTGGCAGACTAATTCAACGAAACGAACTTCTCGAAACGCTAACTTTATATCCATAACAGGAGAGCCAGGGATATTCTCATATGAGCACAAATACACACACAGCGCGACAGTCGATCAGAGGGTGTTATAATTTTAATGCTTCTTGTGGCAGCATATATTAAAGGCGGCCGGACTCATTTACTAGCATTCATACCGTTAATTACTGGTACTATCTCCCTTTTAGTTATTCTTCATTCTATACCGTCAGGTGCTTCCCTCCATTAACACACCTTTTATACGTAGGTAACTCTCGCTTTTTAATTTTAGGAAATTACTGCTGTGCACACTATCTGTGCCATTAATTTAGCGAAGAGGCACACAACTTTTCTTTTGCTCCTACTTCCTTTATCCTGCCTTAAGCCGTCCCTATTTTAAGACTTTTTTTTATTTTCTTTCTTTTCCTCAGTAATTTTCTCTGCATTTTTACTCGATAGGGCATACTTACACGACAGTATTTTTTCCGCTTTTATTTTCGTTGCAAGCATTACGTGCGAGATACCAGCTTGATCGCACAAATAATTTCGCATTCAATTCTGTAATCAAATCATCAGTTTCCTTTTACTTCTGTATCCACCTTTATTCTTCCTGCCCCCCCCCCCCCTCCCCCCGACCCCCCAAACCAAATTCCGCTACCCACCGAACGTCAAATAGAACTACAAGTTACAACGCTAGCCACACACTGTGCGTATTTGACGCATGCAATATATTTCATTATGCTGACGACTCGGAATGATTGAGAGTCTTTTAATTCTTTGTTTCTCCCGCGGATTTTGACGATACTGCGTGTGGGGATTTCGTTTAACAGGGCTTATTAAATGTATCTATCATTATAGGTGCTGAGTTATCATTTACTGCAGTTCTGGAAGACTAAATGGAATCGCAAATGCGATAGAGAGATTGCAGTGACTATTGCAAGATCTAATGATTATGCCATATTGGATTATGAAAACAACATTTCGTCTCAGACAGGTAGAATGGAAACACTGTTCACCACCTAAATAGTTTATATCATAGATCAGCCACTATTTGATGGAAAGATACTACGGCTCTAGTACACTGAAGCTGCAATGCAACTTGAAATGACAGATGAGCGAATGACCTCCCAGGCTGCTATGACTAAGTGCCTTGTCACTCGCAGAACGAATGTACGTGGAAGTCGTCGCTGACTGATTATGAATGATGAGCTCTGTTTGAGACTTCTGGTCCATGATTCAAGGATATCCCCCCTTCCGACACCAGAGAGTCGACCACAACATATTGGATTGCTGAGTGACGCTGTCTTCTTTGTTTGGTACATTTCTCCACTATTGATCGTAACTAGCAAGTTTTAGTCTAGATTAGTCGCACGCTCTACCTCCGTTCATGTGAATGCAGCTGTTAGTTTCCTGACAATGGAACAATTATAATGAGATAGTATTAGGCCAGAAAAGAAGACAGAACTGTTGGCATGAACATCTCCCAATCACAAACCTCTGTTTCAACATACTCAGTTAAATTCCAAGAGTCTTGAAGAGACCGCATGTAACTTTGTGACGGCAATCCGTCGGCCGGCAACAGACTTTGTGTTCGACGGCCATTCGGCACTATAACGGAGGACGTAGGATGCAAGGGTTACTCTGAAATGATGAGTTTGGCACATGACTGGATTTTGTGGTTAGCCGCATTAAAATCAGTCAGAATATTGATGACTCATAAAGCGAGAGAGAGAAGAAAATAGGCATCAGGTTGCTTCTCGTTTCTCCCTTTATTCCACACCAATCCACAGCTACATGAACACAGTACTTCATTGAATAAAGCACTCATCATCCACAAGTTACTGTGACACCGTTGAAATTTTATCATAATACGAAATCACCCTTACCAGGACCCGGCACGTAACAGCAATTCGGGACTTCCTTAGCATTCTCAGTGTTACTGACGAGTATGCAGCTGATTCGCGTAGTTAATTTTTTAGAATTATTCGCTGCAGTTCTCTTGTTAAACACACCGAAAAATATCTGTGAATTTACTTATGGCGAACTTTCTCTCTGAGTATACAACTACAAGAAATTCAACCCCTCACGCAAACAGAGGACATGTGCCTTACCGTAATGAAACAAGTATACATTTATTTGACACCTATTGAGACATTCTGAAATTATTTGCTGGCCGAAGAGACTCTTAATTTCTCTGAATTTTCTTGATAGAGATTATCAGTTTTTATAAATTTCTGCGTGTAAATGTTGCTTCATGACCGTTTTACTCGTACAATTACAATGAAGAGAAAATACACATTTTCTCTGCCCATACTTTAGTTGAACGAGTGCTGAAATTCTTTGAGATGCCTGTGTTGTCTGTGCTGTTATGGCATAGTCTTCCATTCATATTCACTGTCTGATTCGGCACCCATCTAAATGTAAAGAAGTCCTCAACCCAGTGGTTGGCCAGTAAACTGCAGCGGCCACCAGGTACATTGGTTTGTGTATTGCTCACACAACCACTGTAGACCACTGAACGACACACTTGCTCCGTTAACTTTACTTGATGTGCGTGTACTCACGTTTGCAGCGCCCGAGATCGATCAGTTACACTTTTATTATACAAACTGTAATTATTCTCTAGTCTGGAAGCTAATTTATATAGTTAAGCTACAGTGCCAGACTGCACTGGATTACCGGCTTCGAGAAGGATTAAAATATAAGTACGTCGATCTACTAACACGGAGTGAACCAGTCCATCATCCTTTCGTTTCTTACAGTGTCCCTTTTATGCAGATAATTATACAACTTCAACAGTAGAACAAATGTTATAAACTTATTCTGAGTAATGTACCAAGATTTTGTACTGCTTTCTACCCTTCATAGACGGTTAACAAAACGACTGCCAAGTGCTGCTGTGTGATAGATCTGCAACATTGTAGAGTTAAATTCATGGTTGATTTCAGTTGTCGAATCAAGGTATCTACGAGGAATTTGCCAATCTATTCGTTATTTTGATGGACAAATTCTTCCAGAAAGTATTGCCATTATAATATGACACTAAAATACCAAAATAATGTGTCGAACTACGGGTCCGCAATCACTTAATTTAATAAGTGATTAAGATCACAATCCAATACATCGTTTACCACGATTACGCAGAAATTTAATTTCCTGGTTACGTTTTACTGACTCTCTTTACCAAGGGAAGCTGCACAGTAGACACGCATTCGGTAGGAGAGTGGTACAGAACACGTTCCGACCACCAACGTTTAGCTCTGATCAGGTAGAACATGTTGCTTACTACCTGCAAGGAAATGTTATCTTGGACACATAGTTACGTGGTTTAGGCGCCTGAGCCTGACATTTACATTAACATATTTTCATTAGCAGTTGGTGCTACATACTTGCTTTTACATACTTGAATCTTCTTAGAGAATGGAAAAGAAACTAAAAGACGAGACAGGAAACATAATGTAAGAAAAAGAAAAACCACTTTCTGAGACGTCCAATTACTTAAATCCGACTTTCGTAAATTCCTTTCTACGGATTCGGAGCTTATTTCTCATTTTCGCCTCGAAGAACTTAAAAGCATAAAAATAAAATTTGAATCTGGTGTCTTAACAAAAAGAAAAGACTTCGACTTTTATGTCACGAATATTTTGCTACAGCAGTATGCAATGCAAAGGTGGTTATACCTCATAATCTTTTCTAGCGTTTGCATGAATGCGCGTCTTAACATAGCACTATTTCGTTTTTAATAGTAACTGCTAGATAGGAGATAGCTCATATAGCACTGTGTGAAATCAAACGTCACTCCAGCACCCTTCCCCCCACCCCTCCACCCCCGCTAATAAAAAAAATGAAATAACCAAATCAAAGATGCCTGCCCGAATTCGAACATTATTTTTTGCGTGGTGTCCGTCATTGTTCCTGTTCAGTGTGGACCGAGCTATATTGACAAACAAACTCCTGTGGTCGCTAGTCCCATCACTATAACAGCAAGCAGTTGTGGCGCCGAAACATATATTGCCGAAGGCGACATGCTGCAAGTTTTCCGCACCTGGTGATGGCTATTCTCCCTTGGCAGATGGAATGGGAAGAGGGAGCCAATTACATTACGATGAGAAATGACTTATCGAATAACTACTGAAGGAGAGAGCTCGCGTTAATGAAAGCATTGTGTTGCCTTCACCGGCTTGTTCGACCACAACGTATTTCGGGTGCAATTAGCACAGCGTCTTGCATACTCATATATCATGGAGATAATGACTGATCCACAGCTGGGTGGACCGGAATATCTGTAGCTCACAACTACCACAGAGCGCTTCCTTGGATTATGTTTCATTAGCGACAAGGAAGTCGGCAATTAATTACTCTTGCATAAGAGTTAATTAGTTAATTCAGTTGCAATGATCCTACCGTCCTACCCGCGTAGGCAGGCGACTAGCCGATTAAGAAGGTAAAACAAGGAAGCAAATAAAATACGTTTACAAACACAACGAGAAGTACTGTAAGAGAGAGTGCCCTAAGGTGATTCCAAAACGTCTCTCCGTGTAAGAACTTGCAACGCAGGGCCGTCGTTAACAAGGAGGAAACCTGTTGCATACGCTCTGCTCAAAATATAAGAAACTAAAGTTTCATATTACAAATAATATCGTTAAACACTCACTTCTTATGACGAGAGGGACGTAATACTGGCAATATTACAACTCAAATCCGGTTTAATTTACTATCGATGATCTCTCAGTTGGTCCTAAGCTTCTTTCAATCGCTGTGATTTTTTTTTTTTTTTTTTTTTTTTTTTTTTGCTATGCTTTCTGCATATGGTAAATACCTCGTAGGACCGTCGTACGGATCACACATTAAATTGCGATAGAGCCAATTATCAGATCAAAGAAGGGGAAATGTGTAACTGAACAGTGAAAAGTCAAGAAAAACCCTGGGATCAGAAAAACCAGCCTTAGAATTGGTGACAGCTTCGCATGTGAAACTCCAAACAGTTGTTGTTGTTGTTGTTGTGGTCTTCAGGCCTGGGACTGGTTTGATGCAGCTCTCCATGCTACTCTATCCTGCGCAAGCTTCTTCGTCTCCCAGTACCTACTGCAACCTACATCCTTCTGAATCTGCTTAGTGTATTCATCTCTTGGTCTCCCTCTACGATTTTTACCCTCCTCGCTACCCTCCAATACTAAATTGGTGATCCCTTGATGCCTCAGAACATGTCCTACCAACCGATCTCTTCTTCTGGTCAAGTTGTGCCACAAACTTCCCTTCTCCCCAATCCTATTCAATACTTCCTCATTAGTTACGTGATCTACCCACCTAATCTTCAGCATTCTTCTGTAGCACCACATTTCGAAAGCTTCTATTCTCTTCTTGTCTAAACTATTTATCGTCCATGTTTCACTTCCATACATGGCTACACTCCGTACAAATACTTTCAGAAAAGACTTCCTGACACTTAAACCTATACTCGATGTTAACAAATTTCTCTTCTTCAGAAACGATTTCCTTGCCATTGCCAGTTTACATTTTATATCCTCTCTACTTCGACCATCATCAGTTATTTTGCTCCCCAAATAGCAAAACTCGTTTACTACTTTAAGTGTCTCATTTCCTAATCTAATTCCCTCAGTATCACCCGACTTAATTCGACTACATTCCATTATCCTCGTTTTGCTTTTGTTTATGTTCATCTTATATACTCCTCTCAAGACACTGTCCATTCCATTCAACTGCTCTTCCAGGTCCTTTGCTGTCTCTGACAGAATTACAATGTCATCGGCGAACCTCAAAGTTTTTATTTCTTCTCCATGGATTTTAATACCTACTCCGAATTTTTCTTTTGTTTCTTTACTGCTTGCTCAATATACAGATTCCCAACCACTGCTCCCCTTTCATACCCCTCGAATCTAATAACTGCCATCTGGTTCCTGTACAAATTGTAAATAGGCTTTCGCTCCCTGTATTTTACTCCTGTCACCTTTAGAATTTGAAAGAGAGTATTCCAGTCAACATTGTCAAAAGCTTTCTCTAAGTCTACAAATGCTAGAAACGTAGGTTTGCCTTTCCTTAATCTTTCTTCTAAGATAAGTCGTACGGTCAGTATTGCCTCACGTGTTCCAGTATTTCTACGGAACCCAAACTGAATTTCCCCGAGGTCGGCTTCTACTAGTTTTTCCATTTGTCTATAAAGAATTCGTGTTAGTATTTTGCAGCTGTGGCTTATTAAACTGTTTGTTCGGTAATTTTCACATCTGTCAACACCTGCTTTCTTTGGGATTGGAATTATTATATTCTTCTTGAAGTCTGAGGGTATTTCGCCTGTTTCATACATCTTGCCCACCAGATGGCAGAATTTTGTCAGGACTGGCTCTCCCAAGACCGTCAGTAGTTCCAATGGAATGTTATCTACTCCGGGGGCCTTGTTTCGACTCAGGTCTTTCAGTGCTCTGTCAAACTCTTCACGCAGTATCGTATCTCCCATTTCATCCTCATCTACATCCTCTTCCATTTCCATAATATTGTCCTCAAGTACATCGCCCTTGTATAGACCCTCTATATACTCCTTCCATCTTTCTGCTTTCCCTTCTTTGCTTAGAACTGGATTTCCATCTGAGCTCTTGATGTTCATACAAGTGGTTCTCCTATCTCCAAAGGTCTCTTTAATTTTCCTGTAGGCAGTATCTATCTGACCCCTAGTGAGATAAGCCTCTACATCCTTACATTTGTCCTCTAGCCATCCCTGCTTAGCCATTTTTCACTTCCTGTCGATCTCATTTTTGAGACGTTTGTATCCCTTTTTGCCTGCTTCATTTATTGCATTTTTATATTTTCCAAACAGAGGTAAAAATAATATTTGTTGTACTGCATGAACTGTGGTCTCCGGATAATTTATACGTAGTTCCTGTAGAAAAAGCAGAATACTTTTCACCCCTGTGACCTTGTTTGTTCCCCTCAAAGTTCCCCCTAGGATCCTCTTACACTGTGCTGAAATTTTTTATTGTTATGTATTGCAGCAAGACCTGATCTAGCAAACGCTGCCGTTTATAGCCGGTCACATGAATCGTTTCCCGGGAGTAGATAGACTAAACTTTACATCATTTAGAAAACTAAAGTCTGCTAGATACTGTATATGACTTTATGTAAAAGATGATGGAAGACGTTTTCTTTCAATGGCAACTACAGATTGTAAACGAAAATGCACAACTGTGCACTGCAGTGAATAATTACAATTCTTATTTGTCAAATCCATATATTGGGTGAACCGGAAAGTAACGTCTCTTTTTTTATATTAAAACCGAACAAATAAAATGTGAGAAAGATTTTATGTTTAATCAGTGGTGTAATAACCGTCGTTATCAACAACCTTTTGCCACCTAGTTTGCAAATTTTCAATGTCGGATAGATAAAAATCAACTGGTTCTTGGGCAACAATTCCGGAGATGGCATGTTGGACGTCATCCACATATTCACATTTTTGGCCACTTATAAAATTTTGTAGCGGTGGAATAAATGGAAATACCATGGCGCAACATCGGGCGAGTATGGTAGGAGAGACAATACATCCCAACCCAATTCATTAATTTTTTCCAGGGTCCGACTTGCGGAGTACGGTCTTGTATTACTGTGTTGCAGAAAAATTCCTTTGGCGCTGACAATCGTTGGGCACTTTTTAATTTAAAAGTGATTTATTCGATCCAGTTCTTCACAGTAAATGTCTGCACTCGCAGTTTGTGGAGGTTTCAACACTTCAGAATGAACATCCCGCCGAATACTCCACCAAACACAAAAAAATCTCCTTTTCGAGGCGTAAACCTGGCGTGGCCGTACTTCATGGCGATTCATTCGGAGAGCGCCATACTGTCTTTTGCGTTTCAGATATCATAGAGGACGCATCGTGTCGCTGAAGCAATAAATTGCACGTAGTTCACCAGTTAGCTTTGTTTGTCTTCATCAGTCTGCTGTAAATATTCTTGGACGGTCGATCAAGGTTGCCTATGAGTGTTTGATAGTTCCTCGATTGTCTGACATAGATTTGCTTCTGCCCTTAACATGTCACTGTCTAAAGCTGTTGGTCTGACTGATCGACACGATTCGAGAAGATGAAAATTACTGGTTTTGAACTTTAAAAAACCATCTTTGGTATTTACGAACGTCTATTGCGCTTGGATAAACATCGCAAATGTTTTTGGTAGCAACTTTTGCGTTACTAACCTTGCGACACAAAAAGTATGTGATGCTGGATATGTTCCAATTCTGGTATTTTGTTGTCCTTTCACCATAAATTGGAAAAGATTTATGATATAATGATTAATGACTAAACAAATCACTCCAACCTGAAAATTTCTTTGACATGACTTCGAACTAGGCAATGATAATACTTTCCGGTCTCCCTAATACAAGGTGTTTATTAATAAATGGTACAGTTTTAAAAGTTAACAATAAGTCGAGTTATTACTTTATATGAGCATACCTTACAACATAAGCAGGGGCAAACGTCCAAGATACTGATGCGTTAATCACAATCATTCAATATGTGCATCCTTGGTTATACGACACACATTTACACGGTAACCAAATTCTTCCCACACTCGGTATAGCATGTACTCCATGATGATTTGCAGTGAACGATTTATCCAATCACACACTTCCTCAAGGAACTTAGGCATTAGCGGTACATAAACTCAGTCTTTCACAAACCCCCATAGAAAGAAATCACAGGGTGTTAAATACGGCGAACGGGTTGGACAGGGGGGGAAGGATGTTGATTACTGTTGCAGCACGTCCAGTCCAGTCCAGTCCAGTGAAATCACGACTGAAGAGTTCACATACATTCCTATCCAAATACGGTCGAGTACCGTTGAGTTGTAAAAGGTAATCATCATATTAACTGGTGTTCAGCTGGAGTACCAATCAAGTTTCCAACATTTCTAGAAATGAGTAAACCGTCACCGACTGTTGCTCGAAGAAAATTGGGACGTACACTTTCTCTCGCGACACCGCACTGAAAACGTTTACTTTTGGAGAGTCACGCTGACGCTCTATCAGCGTATGTGGGTTCTCGCTTCCCTAGATACAGACATTGTGTGCGCTCACCTTGCCACTTACATGAAAGAGGATTCATCGCTGAAGATGAGTCTTTCTACAAAATCCGCGTCCTCCATTTTTAACTGCAGCTCTTCACCAAAGTCACGCCTTTTCATTCTGCCTGCTAGTGTAATGGTCTGTACTAATCCCACTTTTTTCGGTTTAAAACATAGCCACTTGCGCAACACTTTTCGCCCCATAATCTTTGGCATGAATAATTCCCTGCTTGTTCTACTATGCTATTTGCAACAACTTCGGTGAAACGCCTAGGGCACTCTTTCGACGAGGACTCTTCTTCATACAAATGTGCAACCACAAATCTGGAAACCTCGAAGCGAGTACACGGAAAATCTTTTCCTTTTGCAACGCTGTTCTGGAAACAGACACTACTCATGCGCAGTAAGCATGATAAACGAACAGAGAGTAGCGCATCAAAAATTTGGACAATTGCTGCTGCTTATGCTGTAAGGTTTGCCAGATAAAGTAATAAATTAATTTATTATTAATTTTTAAAAACCGCACCATTCATTTATACAAATAAACACCCTATACAATGATAACTGCTTTACGTATTTTTCATCTGCTACAGTGACGAAAAATTTGGATGATGTGACACGATTTTGTGGTCACACCCAGAAAATGTTGTGGAACTTGACTAAGGACAGGGGAAGCTACACACGTGCATTTTAGTTACTGTGGCTTCCGAGTGTCCATTTTAGGTTAATAAATGTACCAAAATTTCCACTATTTACCTTTCGTGTGGCATTCCTTAGGTGGATATGGCCCAAATCCTTAAATTAATCAAAGAGAAAAATAATAATAAATTATGACATAGCACATCCAAGATGCAAAGTTACTTTGAGTGCTTTTCCGAAAATTTTCGCTTTGCCCTCCTCATTCATATCTGGTGGTCAATATGTGAGCTCAATGTTGGTGGTCCAGAGATTTTAATCATCTGAATGAAAATGAAGGCCTTTATGTTGTTATGGTCTTCAGACCGACGGCTTGTTGCACGATATTCTCACGCTATCCTGTTCATCTCGGCGCAATTACAGTTCTGTCTAGTAAGGATTCCACACAGCAATGGATTTGAGGCTGCTTACTATAATCAGCCGTTGGTCTCCCGCTACAGTTTTTGCTCCTGCACATCCCACCACAACCAAATTGACGATTATTTCATGCGTCAGCGTGTGTCCTACCGATCGATCCCTTTTTTTAATCATGTTGTGTCACTAGCTTATCTAATTCACTTTTCAGCTGAGTATCTCTTCAGTAGTTATCGGATCTATTCATCTAATCTTCAGCATTCTTCTATATCACCACATTTCAAAAGCTTCTGTTCTCTACTTGCGTGAAATGTTCATCTTCCACGTTTCACTTCCTTAAAAGGCATCACTCCAGTCAAAAACCAATAAAAAATTTTTTGCCTAGCATTTAACTTTAAATATGATATTAACATAACTCTCTTTTTCAGGTGCGCTTTTCTTGCTACTGTAATTCTGCGTTTTATATCATCTCAACTTCCTATCACTACTCCGCAATTCCCACTTAACTGTCTGGCAGAGAGTCCTTCGAACCACCTTCAGACCATTTCTCTATTTTGTGGGAAAAATGAACACTTCAGTCTTTCTGTACGAGCTCTAATTTCTCTTATTTTCCTATGATAATTGTACCTCCATATGTAGGGTGGCGACAGTAAAATATTTCACTTTCATAGGAGAAAGTTGGTGATTAAAATTTCGTGAAAAGATCTCGACGCAACCAAAAACGTCTGTGTTTTAATGACTGCCATTCCAACTCGCTTATCATATCTCTGGCACTCGCTTTCCTGTTTCGCGATTATATTAAAAAAGAGTTGCCCTTCTTGGATTTTTTTCGGCGTTCTCCGTTAGTTCTGTCTACTAAGGATCCCACACAGCATAGCAGAGGACGAACAACTCTATTGTAGGCTGTCTCTTTAGTACACCTGTTGCATCTTCTAAGTGTTCTGACAATATAATTCTGTCTTTGGTTTGCTCTCCCAACAACATTATCTATATGATGTTTCCAAGTTAAGTTGTTCAAAGTTGTAATTCCTAGGTATTTAGTTTAATTTACAGTCTTTAAATTGATCTGGTTCATTGAGTAACCGAAATTTGAATGATTTCTTCTTGTATGCGTGTGGATGATCTCACACTTTTCCTTACTGAGAGGCAGTTGCCCCTTTTCGCACTATGCAGATATCGTGTCTAAGTCATTTTGCAATTGGGATCTTCGGATGACTTCATTAGACGGTAAATGACAGCACCGTCTGCAAAACGGTCTAAGAGGGCTGCCCGAATTATCTATTAAATCGTTATTCAGATTAGGGACAGCAGAGGGCTATAATACTTCCTTGCGGAACGCCGGACATCACTTCTGTTTTACTCGTTGATTTTCGTTAATTGCTACGAACTGTGATCTTTCTGGCAGGAAATTATGAACCTAGTCGCACAACAGAAACGATCCTCCATAGGCACGCAATTTGGTTAGAAAAACTCGCCAACCGTTTTTTATTTTACCTCCCAGAAAGCAAACCTCGTCTACTTCTTTTACTATCTCATTGTCTAATCTGATTTTATCAGCATCTCCTGATTTGATTCGACTGCATTCCGGTACCTTTGTTTTAATTTCGTGGATATCCATCTTATAAACTCTTCACAAGACACTATCCATTGAGTCAAACTGCTCTTATGACAATATTACATTGTCATCGGCAAATCTCAAAGTTTTTATTCTTTCCTCTTGAACTCTAATTCCCTTTCTAAATTTCTCCTTGCTTTCCTTCACTCTTGCTCAGTGTACAGATTGAATGACATCGCTGATAGTCTACAACACTACCTCCCTCTCTCCTCTACTACTATTCGTCTTGTAGTACCCACGGGAAAGGGCCAAACGTAGTTGGTTCCAAACATAACGAAGGGAAAGTTATAGCAGAAGAGATACTGGTAACCTGCGCGTGACAACAGCCAGACACTGGAGGGAGGTTACATAAAATGTCAGAGGCTCCTAAACACCTTGGAGAAAGATTCTGATCAGAGGCGACAGGGTAGCGACGGTCGCGTATAGTGATAACACTATAAGTGGAGAAAAACAAGAATGGTATAACTGCAGACAAGGGTCGATGGTAAAGGAGCAAGTCTTTGGAAGGGGCACCTGTACGTAAGGAAGAGCGTATAGCAGGCCTTAGACATTATTTAACAACTGACGCCCCCCCTCTCTCCACTCAGTCTCCGAAGAACAGTGCACAATTAGAAACAATAAGGTGGTTAGAGCCCTTCGACAACACGCCATGTCAGGAGGGCGAAGGGGAAAACTGAATAAAAATCAGAAGCAGGACGCTCCGAGTGTTCTATTGCATTCAGATTAGGAAGTTGGAAGATGTATCGGCAGAGGCAGCCAAAGAGAGCAGCCAGGCAGGGCTAAGCAGTGTTATTGGCAACAGTTGTAGCGCAGCTGATAGAATCCTGTTCGATTAGCTAGGGAATTCTACGTATCGTGTCTTGGGTGTGAGCTGTGTTAGCACTGACAGTTCCATTTTAAGTAGGCGGAACGGTGCTAGCTCGTCACCGTCTCCGTGTAAGGAACTGGTTTCCTCCTGGCTGCATTTCCTTTTCGATAAGTACGTAAGGAGTTGATACTGTCTTCTGAATAAAGTCAGAAGCTGTAAAACACTCATTGTGTATGTCATTACAGCATTTATTCAAGCGTTACCTCTTGTAATAAGGAAATCTTAACAACATAGTCAGGTCAACACTCCCTCTCACTTAGACCAACCGACTACTTCTCTTGTTCGCGAACTTTGTCGCCCAATCCCAAGCAACACTTACGATCGTTATGCGACACCCTTTTCTGTCCTTCGACTCTTCTAACCGTAGTAGATTTTATTACAAGTTGTGGATAACCTTTCGATACATATCTTCAGAATTTCAAAGGGCATATTCCAGTTAGACTCTTCACAAAACACACAATACAGTGAGGTGACAAAAGTCATGGGCTACGCCCTAATATCGTGTTGGACCTCCTATTGCCCGGTATAGTGAAGCAATTCCACGTGGCAAGGTTTCAACAAGTCGTTGAGAGTCTCATGAAGAATTGTTGGGCCATACTGCCTTTATAGCCGTCGTAATCGCAAAAAAAGTGTTGTCGGTGCAGGATTTTGTGCAAGAACTGTCTTCTCGATTGTGTCTCATAACTGTTCGATGGCATTGAGGTTGGGCGATGTGCGACGACAAATCATTCGCTCTAATCGTCCAGAATGCTCATCGAACCACTCGCGAAAAACTGTGACTCGGTGACATGGCGCACTGTCGTCCATAAAAATTCCATCGTCGTTTGGGAACATGTAGTCCACGTATGGCTGTCAACGGCCTATGATCGGTTCATTTGGACTAGAGGACCCAGTCTATTCTATGTACACAAAGTCCACATTAATATGGAGCCAGCAGCAGCTTGCACAATGCCTTATTGACAACCAGGGTCCACAGCATCGTGGGGTTTGCACCACACTCGAACCCTACCAACTGAACTCGAGATTCATCTGACCAGGCCACGGCTTTCGAGTAGTCTAGAGAGCAACTGATATGATCTCGAGTTCAGAAGTGGCGCTGCAGGCATTGTCGTACTGTTGGCAAAAGCATTCGCGTTGGTGGTCTGCTGCCATAGCGCATTAACACCAAATTTCGCTGCACTGTCATAACAGTATAGTTCGTAGTACGTCCCACATTGATTTCTAAGGTAATATCACGCAGTGTTGGTTGTCTGTAAGCACTGGCAACCAAGTGAATGCCGCTGTTCTCGGTCATTAAGGGAAGGCTGTCGGTACTGCGTTGTCTGTAGTGAGAGAGAATCTGGTATTCTCGGCACACTCTTGACGTTGTGGATCTCGCAACGTTGAATTCGCTAACGATTTCCGAAATGGCCAGCCAATGCACTGCCCTTTTCTACCTTGTGTACCCGATACTACCGCCATCTGCATGCGTGAATATCGCTTTCCCATGACATTTGTCACCTCAATGAATAATTGAGACAGTAAGTTTGTACGTGGACAGCGTGTTGGAACTTTCGTGATTAAATGCAGTCGGAAAGACCTAAATCGTCTACAGAACTCCTGGATCGATTAGTCGGCCGTTGACGGCTGCGCAGAAAAGGGCAGACAAAGGCGCGCAGACAGTCGTGCGCGACCGCTGCAGCCCAGTGCGATGGCCCCAGCGGCTGCATTGAGCGCGGGGGCGGCGGCTTCTGACGCCCGCCACAAAGCGAGTGCGACGAGCATTTACCGGGAAGCGACCGGCGCCTTAGCCCGCGCCGCTTAATCGGCGGAAGCGCCGCCGTTAAACAAACACCGATCCGGCAAGAAGTGGCGCCAAGGCCTTGTATCCGGTGCCTACACAAAATACCGGCTGGGAATTCTGGAAGCGTTCCGCACGCGTGGCCTCTTTCTCTTGCGCTATTCGCGAGTGGCTCCGCTTTCCGAGAAAGCTACAAGCAATGAGCGACGATCTGTCTTTGTTCCCGCTCACAACCATAAAACCCTTTTACCGCATTACCACTGAAAATATCTGAAAGCGAGAGATGCACTGCAGAGCAACATTGTTATGGCCACATCCTAGAAGGTTCAGATAGTCACCCAGCCATTCTAAATTAGATTTCTCCAGGCAACTTGAGACAAAAGAGGAAATGGCTTGCTATTGTTTTCCTCCTCCGAGTGCTCCGTCTTTGAAAATCTTAACATTGATGGGGTATTTAGTTATTATTCATCTCCTTTTCTTTCACTTTATCTGAAGTCAGCGCCGAGATATACAGAATGATTCCGAGATGTATCAAATTGAGGTAAGCACCCAGGTCCAGAAACGAGAGTGTCCAAAATCATAAACGAAATTCGTCCTGATACCTCCGACAGTAGAAATACGTGTACCGACACTGTTGCTAAGATAGTAGGGCAGGCAACTTTCAAAGGTGGTTGTATTGACCAAAACATGAAAAAATTTCTTATAAGTATGAGCTCTAAAACGCATACGTTAACAGCTCTGAGCATTTTTCATCTTCGATACTATGAAACGTTCTCTCTTCTAATCCAAGCTCTTTGGATTCCTGTTTCCTGGAGCGGGTAGTATGGACCAAAACAAGAAAAAATTTCCAGTAAATATCTGCTCTAAAATGTCTATCTTACGAGCAACGAGCAGTTGTTCACTTTTGCTACTGTGAAACACACCTCTTGTATTGAACAAGAGCCAATAGCTCTTAAGGTCTACATTTTATAGCCCATATTTAATGGACATTTTTTTCTTGTTTTGGTCCGTTTAACATCCTCCAAAGATATTGAAACCAAAGAGATCGTATTACAAGAGACGTGTTTCACGCTATCCAAGATGAACAAGTGCTCACAGCTCTTAAGGTACGCATTTTAGAGCCCATATTTAATGGACTTTTTTTTCTTGCTTTGGTCAACACTGCCGCTTTGGATGTTGCAGCGGCTTCAGTGTTAGCAACAACAGTATCGGTACATATAGTTCACTGTCTGAAGTATCATAACCATTTTCGCTTACAACGTACGATTCTGTCGTTACTGGAACAGGTTCCCTTGTCTCAGATCGATACATTTACCCGTCTTCATTATCTCTGAAAGTTTGTAATATCATCACGGAATCATACTGTGTATGTGGACTAAGAGCGTGTCTGTACGCATCTATAATTAGTGCCTGTCGTTGATCGACTTCACACTTGCTACGAAAACATCTTAGGTATTAATCTAAACACAGTAACAACGTTGCCCTTCGCCAAAACTACCGCCTCATTTAACTTAATATGTTCCGGGAGAAAAGATAGCGCTTTAGTCATTCCTGAGTCGTTCCACTTCTCTACAGAACAAAGTACAGCCGAGCTGCTTGCCGAAGACTTTCCGGGGGAGGGATACGAAACACAGCACTGTAGTAGACTTCCGCATGGGAAAAAGTTTTACCGGAAATCGCAGTAATGCCTTGATTAATAACTAACTTCTCACGCAGCGGAGGACATTTCGACCACATGACGAACTGGTTTCTGACGGAGAGGTAATTGTTTGACTGTTTTCAATTCAGTTTTAAATTTAGATATTTCGAAAAAATGGTATGATGCATAAAGTGGAACAATGGGAGGCCCAAGGGGGGGATAAAATATTCAACAATATTTCATTACTATCTAGGTAAAATAAACAGAAAATTATTATATTTATGTAGCGAGCGTATTATGTAAGATAAAACATTTTAACAGCCAGAACAAAATATGGTATGGTGTACCGAAGCACTAATTTCATTTTGATACTGATTTGCTATTGTAACGATCCACATCAAAGACTGCAAATAACAACACGCATTTAAAGACTATTATGTAAACAATGCTCTCTAACTAACTAGCACTTAATCAACGAAGTAATAACTTACTCAAGTAATCTAATGAATTTTCAAGATACTGAACCGCCTTCAGCAACCATACATTCCCATTCTGTCTCTATATGGCTACTTCTCAAGTTTTTCCAAGAACGAAGAAGCTAATTATTATGTTATGCTACAGTTACTTTGTTTACAATGCCTATTGTTTACGCTTACCATGTTTTTGGATCTAATCCAGTCCAAAATTTTAAAATTACTCAAAATTGTTATCTGTTTGCTCAAATATTAAAATTTATTTACTCAGTTCTATTTTTTCACACATTGCGAAACATACTGAGTCGAAATGGGAGTAATTTCGCCTGACACTTATCGAAATTTAAAAGTTTAACTCGAAATTATTCATCCAAATTGAAATATCTTACTACAAATGACATTAGCGCTTGCTCCAAGGTCGGCTGAGAGACACAAAACTGGAAGAGCACGTTTAAAACGCGATGTTGAAGAAGTAGGTGTAAAATTAAAAGAAAAATCTTCGCCAATCATAAAATTCTCAAACCTCAGGCAGTTTCTCAATCCCGGACATTACCGTGGTCAGCACTAAACACCCTTGACTGTCCAGGCTTACCCCGGACGTATGGTAAGTTGAATTTGTGCCTAAGATTCCCCCATATCTCCGTGGAACATTAAAATTTTGTGTAGCATACTCACCCACTAAAATGCCTCGTCGTGCGGACACGAATGGTGACAATGATAATAGATATGTCATCGTGTAATTCAACGTGCAGAACTTTATCAGCGGGAATAGCATAGCACAAAACATAACAGAACATTAGGTAACAATACACTGTTACCAAAAATCCCATCTATAACATATATATTCCGACATATTAATTTAATTTGAACAAGTATTTTGTTTCTAATGGTGTGTTAGCATAAATTTCTCTTCCTGAACACGTATTACTTCCTTTTCACACCTATTTAGAAATCAGAATACCTTTTCTGTGGTTGCTGAGGATAGTTTTAGTTATTTAGAATTTCTTTTTCAACTTTTGAGAAGGTGTAACTACTATCCAATATTTTGTTTCCAAATGGCTCTTAGCACGTTATACTATTAACTTCTAATGCAGGTAATCCTGAACAGTGAATGGAAGATCATCCACACGTTACAAGGAGTTTGACAGTAACATTAAAATTAATCGAATAATAAAGTAGACTAACGTATCATTAACATAACGGATTCTTTTACAAATAAATGGTTTACTAACAGAAGCAGAGTTATTGTATTTTGGACAGTTAAAAACCATGACGACATAGACAACAAATAAATTAAGCAAAAGAGTAAAAGTAGTCTGGATTTCTTTTGATATACTAAACGTCACTTGCAAAACTAAGTATCTGATGATTCCAGAATGAGATTTTCTCTCTGCAGCGGTGTGTGCGCTAATATGAAACTTCCTGACAGATTAAAACTGTGTGCAGGGCCGAAACTCGAACCCGGGACCTTTCCCTTTCGCGGGCAAGTGTTCTAACATATAAGTATCTCTACCATCTAAGTATCTGATGCAACCAAAACGGGAAGTTTATAATCAACGAATGTATATTATCTGTTTTGAATTATGGCATTGAAATATGAACTTGCAACCAAGAAAACACTACAAAACCGGGAGCGAATTCTCAGAGAACAATGGGGAGATACATTTGCAAATTTCAAGGAGCCATAGGAAAAGTAACAAAAGAATCAGGAAACTGAGGAGTAATTTTAGGTGTACAGTATATGTAGCCAGATAAATGACAGGCAAATCATTCTTTGCTGGATTCCAACATGTACTACTGGGAGGTCGATGTATGTGGATCTGAATAAAAAAAATAGCTGACAGTCAAGCTTGCAATGTGGCGATGCTGGTGTTACGCGCGTTCAGTCTTGCTGCGTTTGTAGTTTCTCATTGTTTCGAAAAGAACACATTCTCACATTCCCTACTAGCGTGGAGCAATGAACTCGTTTTGCAGGATTTTACCAGTCTTATCACTTTTCTGGGTACTGTCACTGCTAGCTTCAGATATCATCTTGCTGAACATAAACATGTCGAATAGAGAAACAACGCACATAACGAAATGGAATCTCAACAATCAATTTAACAGTCTGAACTTTTGTCGGCAACTGACTATAGTAAATCGCACCAGTGATAGGGCAGTGGTGAATAGAGCGGAAGGCATCACCTAGCTCATTCTCTGTCTGGTTATGTTAACGTAGCTGTCATGTAAATTACCGTACTAGCTGTCACTTACTTTTTTCGATCCAGCTGCAGATGACACTGCAGGAACAACAAGGATGTGCTTCGCTAAAGATTGGAATGCCTGGAGAACTCTGGAAGGGACCTCTATCAACAGATGTCATACGCTTGAGGTACTCGTACAGGAATTCTAAGTGTTGCTCAAGACAATAGGGCCATGGAATAAGCAAAGTAAACATCTAAATGTGTTTGTGAAAACGCCGGAAAATTCAGCGTGTTAAATCAGTTTGCTACGTCAAAATCACAATCTGTCATTTGGTGTACACTGATAAGCAAATGCGAGTTTTCGCGTCAGAATGCATCAGACGTTCTAATGTTCAAGTACACTCACTCTTGTTCAGACGAGAGGAAACGCAGATTTTGGCAGGAATGAAAAGCAGGACAAAAAATGTCTGAAGACGGATTTTAGTGTAAAAGACTTTTGCATCTGGAAAGTAAAATACTGCAGCACGCCATAGGAGCATGACTCTACACAGCTAATATTTATATACTCGTTGCGGAAAATTGCCACATCAACAAACTTGTGTAAGACAGGGGGTAGCATATTTCTAACCTAAAATAGTGTTTCAATATGTTTTCGAATTGTTTTCTTCCGTATTCCTTTGGATTTAAACTGTAATAATCGTAAAAACTGCTGCTTGACAAGTTTATTTGAATTATCGCTCGAAATAATCTGAAAAATTAATTACATGCTTATCACAACATACGACAAATAAATTTCATATTGTAACTATCAGAATACATCCTATTTCATTGTATAAAGGCTGTAAAGAAAAGTGTAACAGCTTACCCAGCGAAATTACTAGCCCGACACACATTATTTGCATAACGTTTACGAAATTAAAAAGTTAACAACAATGATGCGCTAGAAATTTAGTAACTTAGAGATCGGTCCACCAATGTGAAGCCATATACGCTGATATTCCTCGTTACGAAATGAACTTCATCACTTTTAATGATGAAAATTTTAAACCGTCTTCGGCCTAAATGTAGAATGCACGGCAGTAAATTATATCCAGCAGTCAATAAAATATCCTAACGTTTAACGAGGGATTTAGTTGTTACGTAAACATTCTAATACACAGTTGTTACATATGCTGGACAACGCAAATTTAAACGCCGAAATATTTGTAGGTTTTGATTATTTTCAAACGCAAATAGATGCCAAGCGTTTAGAAAATGGCTCCTCAAGGCTTAGAAAATGAAAACTAAAACTTGAATTGCGGAAGGAGCCGATAATTTTTCTGTTTCGTTACTTCAGCTTGACTGTGTACAATGCTAACGAAAAAAAAACCCTCTTCTCTCAGCGTGCGCAATTCAATTCCTATGTACACTTTTTCCATGGCATTACGAACATGGTAAAGCGTTGCTGTGCCCACTTCATTTTAGTGCCCTTACAGGTATTAAAGGCGTAAATTAAATAGCAGCATATTTATATACTGACGTCTTTAAACTGTAAGCACACCAAGTGTGGTAGATATCACTGCTCCCGTGATTTTAATGACGGTCGTTGAGATGTAAACACAATAAAACTAAATAAATAAAAGGCTCGTCCACCGGAGTAGAGATATTGAATAGAAGACCAGCACGTAATGACCTAAGACTTTACTGCTCCTGATTTTTTCGCGAGGATAATTACTAAACGAAATGTTTACCGGAAACCAAAGTTTTTTAGTAGCGCCTTTACCTGAGAGCTAACTTTGGAAAGTTGAGCATGCAAACGCGCCTACCATTAAATTTTTTCAGTACAACCATGGATGCAAAATGCGAACAGCAATCCGCGTTATTGCTAACCTTTTAAATTGAAAATAAAAAATTTCGCAGGCAATTAAAAGGAAAGCGCGCTACAAAAAGTACGATTAAAATTTCAGTAAACCAGCTGAAATTACAAATAGAGTTATAACTTACGTGAACAACATTACGTTTTAGTGATGCATTCTCTCTTGCTGGAGTAACTACAATCTGATGTTCCTTTCTTAGTGCGTTTAGTGCCTTTTCACCTTTCGAAATTCATTGTTACTAAGTGCATATTGCATTGTTAGTATAAATATCAGAGTTAACATCTCTGCATTTAGATTAATGTTATATTATTATCTCTGAAACTGTTCTTCGCAGTTTCTAGTGCGAGTCGTATACTTTGTTCATTCGCATCTCTTACGAATCGGAATATCGCGTTCATAACGGCTAAATTATAAACAGATTTTTCCATTTTTCGAAACATTACGTCACTTCCGAAGAAATCGACAAACATAGCAATATTTTCCCGTTCATTATTGCAGTTTAGAATATGGATGAATCTTTAAGCTAACGCCAGTCACAGGCGATGAGAAAAAACGATGTTTTGAGAGCAAAAAATTTTCTGTGTATTTTAATTAGCAGTTAGAAATTCTTCCTGAAAAACTCCACCCCATTCAGTATGATGCTAAATATGGCCCTGCAATGCCGAGCTCGTACCGCACACAATCTGGTCGACTAATAGTTCTGACCCTATACTTTCAGCACATTGGCCTCGCAAAATGGAAACCTTAGATGTATGACGATACGATATTACAGTGCCTAAGTTGTTAAGAAGAACAATTCATGTTGCTTCGGACATTCATACATGCCCGAAGGAACTCTGTATCGTTCATTCTTAATAACACGGGCACTGCAATATAGTATTTATCCGTCGATAGGAGACAGCGATTTTCAATTAAAATGTCCTCCCCTGTACGGGAATTACATAATGTGTGTACGAGTGTAGGTTGTTAGGCAGGATTGACAACATACTGAAGTCTGGGTCTGGTCCTGTGTACTGCACGGATAGCCAAAGAGCTGCCCGCACGGTAG
This sequence comes from Schistocerca americana, assembly GCF_021461395.2. Classification (NCBI taxonomy): domain Eukaryota; kingdom Metazoa; phylum Arthropoda; class Insecta; order Orthoptera; family Acrididae; genus Schistocerca; species Schistocerca americana. Next base: position 853,214,772 of record NC_060121.1, read on the forward strand.
CTCAGCGTGTTCGGCGAGAGGGTTAGCTGTCCTCTGTAATAATGAAAAAAAAACTGAGTGAACGGGAAACTTGAACAAACGAGCAATAACGAACAAAATAAGATCAGCTAAAACAAAAAAAAGGTTAAGGCGACCGCTCGCGCAAATCGAGAAACCCGGGTTCGAGTCTCGGTCCGGCCCAAATTTTCATTGTGGTCATTCCTTCATACAGCTGATAGTTGTTCGTATTCACAAATACGAACACATTTCATGTGTTTGATACATGATGTCCTTGCTTCTTAGCAATGAATGATACTATACGGATGTTGCATGATACTTTCATCAGTTGGCAATCTCTAGTTTGTGTAAGAGTTTTTACGAAAGGAAAACTATCTACAGAATGCGTTTCAGCATTCTCAATACAATTTATATAAACTAGGGTAGAAACGAAACAGTGGAATGGTGGTAGCTTATATGGTATTTTAAGAAGATGCTGGAATGAAACTGCGTCACTGGAAAGTGTTTGAAAACTAAAAGAAGAAACTAATTTAAAAATAAAATGGAAATGCGTGAAAATTTGATTATTCCTACATAATTTAAATTTCTTCATCCCGTTATTATACTGTTTCTCCGCTACGTATTCGTAAGGGTAATATGAGCAACAAGGTATAATAAGCTTTATGTTTCACATTCCACTCGGAAAATCTGCTCCTGTTGGTTCAGACTATTAGTTGATGCATGGTGAAAATGAAAACCTCATGCCACACAGACTGAACAAGCTGCTGCTATAGCGCATCGCATAAAAGAAAGATGCGAAACTAAGACCTTTTCTCATTCATTTACAGTCAATTGGTTCGTTATAATTTGAAGAGAATATCGCTGTGCTACGAACATAAATTAAAAATTGTGGTACTAATTTACTGTTCCTCTGACGACTGCAACCATATGACAAATCCTGTAACACCAATGAACACAAAGTGAGAATCGAAGCTTCTGTTGACGTTTTTCTTCGCGTATGCTTACAGTAATCGATCAAAATCATTTTTAAGGAAAAGGAAAAAACCTGTAACTCGGACTCAAACAGCGGCATAGACCTCTAATAAACATCTTTCAAAATTTTCATGCAAATGTTAATAAGCAGGCTTACTGCTGAAGTAGATGCCCAAGTACCAGAAAACAGTTTGGTTTCAGAAATGGAATAAGCACCCTACTTGCAATGAACTGCTTAACAGAGCAAGTGCATGACGTATTAAGACATCCAGGGGAAAATATTTTGCAGTACAGCAAAGCCTTCGACACTGTTAATAGAAAGACACTTATCCAAAACACAGTCTACTAATTGGCGCTTTCAGACACCCTAAGATACAACCACATCCAAATATCTGATGATATCAGGCACCCAAGAATTTAATTCAAACAAGGAAACCCGATCAGTCGGATACTGTTCAGCATCATAACATCCCGAAGATCATTATGGATAGCTCAGCAACACTCATACTTTATTCGTATTATATGGTAATAGGTTCAGAGGGCAAAGAAGAGCTCCAAAATGTGTTAAACAGATTCACATCACGGGCTGTGGAAAATGACCTACAAATAAATCACAGTAAAACCAAGTACATGTTTTTCAGAAGAGGTGGTGAACTCCCACCAAACGACACACTGGCCCTTCAAGACAAACTACTGGAAGTAGTACCTAAGTACAAATATCTCGGAGTCACCCTGGAAGCAACACTGAACGTCAGCTCGCTTGTGAAAGAAAGAGCAACAGCAGCAAAAACAGCAATTTACAACAGCCAACAGCCTCCAAAACTCTCAACAAAAACGGCGATGACACTATTTAAAATGGCCATAGCACCAGTAACAACGTACGGGATCCACATAATCTGGAAAAAACTAAAAGCCAAATCTCACGATATGAAACGAATCCTGGGCATCGGGAAAACAGCGCCTTCAAGACTGGCTTACGTCTTAACCAAAGAAACCTTGTTGATAGGAGATATCAGAATGCAGATGCTCCTGCCCAACATCGAAGCTTATGAAAGTACACCTAAATACTCATAGAAAAACACAGCTCTATCCGGAACGACTTCTACTCAACCGACGCCATAGGTGACAGATGAGTGAAAACATAATAAACTATTAACTCCGGCACGTGGTAACACGATAGGCAACACAAGGATTCCACCACAGATGAAGACTGCGTGGGTGAACCGTGCAATGAACACTGTGAAAAATATGATGCAAAAAAGTGCAGAAAAAAGGGTCAATAATAAATTAAGACTAGAGTAATGTAAATTGGTATTTGCATTTCTATTTGTTTGTCGAATTTGTTTGAAACAAACCAAACATTATGACATACATAGTGAACTCAAAGTAGTTATGTCTGTATTAGTAATATGTCTATATCAGTGACAAGAAATGAAAAGTGGGAAGTGTCACGCTCATGTAGTGCAACCTCCATGTGACCAGATGAGAAGAAACACCTATGCCAGCTAAAAACTCTAAGAATGTGAAGTAATCACTTATTTACATAAAAAGCGAATTGTGTACTATTTTATAATCTACGAAGATCTGAACAAAAGTGTATCATTACAGATCCCACTAATGATTTCTTGAAGTGAAAAAAGGCGAAACGCGTCTGGGACAATAAAATACAGTGCAGAAAGAGAAGGCGTTTTTTATGAGCAAAACAAATATGATTGTTTGTATTAGCACACTGTGCGCATTTTCATTAATAAATGATGAAGTAATAACAATTATCTATATCTAAACTGAGTTGGTGTAGTACTACACAGGAGTAGCTGATTTTAAATACCTGACCAGCAATCCTCGTTTTACATATTACCCAGTTTTTCTAAATATTTTCCGTTAATGATCAGAATGGTTTCTTAAATAATATAATCGAATATTTTTCCCATTTTGTCCAGGCTGAGCTTACGCTCCATCATTAACAGCCGCGACGTCAAACAAATTTCATAGAAACTTACGGTTCTCAATTGCTGAATCACACTTGAAAATCAAATGATACCAGCGCCACTAACTTACATATGTCGATCTTAGGTATTACTACTTTGTCAAAAACCATTTTTACATGTTGATTTGTTTATATTTTCCTGATTTATAGTGTGTTTGTGTAGTTACTAATTAGTCTCTTTTATTTTACCTCACAGTAATAAATATTGCTGATTCTCTCGGGCCGGCCGTTGTGGCCGAGAGGTTCTAGGCGCTTCAGTCTGGAACCGCGAGACCGCTACGGTCGCAGGTTCGAATCCTGCCTCGGGCATGGATGTGTGTGATGTCCTTAGTTTGGTTAGGTTTAAGTAGTTCTAAGTTCTAGGGGACTGATGACCTCAGATGTTGAGCCCCATAGTGCTCAGAGCTATTTGAATCATTTTTTTTTAGGCTCTCGGAAGTTGGATTGATTGAGCACCTGATCTTCAAGTAATGCTGTTAACTTCTGGAAGATAGTCACAGCAGCCGTGTTACACGCTTCTCTTTCTAGCCATTTTGTTTGTGTTGAGCTTTGATCATCGACGCCTCCAAACGGTCAACAAGAGCCCATACAACCAATAAAGACGAGTTCGCATGAACGAAGCTACAGAGGTGCAGCCTGTAGCAAAGCGGGTATCAGGCAAGGTGACTGTAAAATTCCATTCTTCTTCTACGTCCTGGATTCAATTCCCATTAGCGGCGCAAATTTCTTTGGATCGGTTGCGGCTTACAGTCGGAGACCAACGATTCTCCTATCTGCGTTAATGACGTATTGCCATCTGTGGCATCTATGGGGTAGCCGGCCAGAGGCTAGCAGATTTTGTACAGTTTTCCAAAGAATACGAGATGCTGCTCTCAATACTTTCATTGCAGCGAAGATACTGATCCAGTGTCAATAATTATCTGTTGGTCAACGTGGCTGGACTAATGAAGTATACACAGTAACGTTGCGCCACGAGATGTCCGCGGTCAGAGGGTTGATGGGCGGGAGAAGTAACTTCTACACGAGTCTTACTGTGGAAGTGATAGCAAAATGACGTAGCACAATACGTTGTTAACAAATGGCTCTGGGCACTATGGGTCTTAACATCTATGGTCATCAGTCCCCTAGAACTTAGAACTACTCAAACCTAACTAGAAAATCCCTGACCCCGCCGGGAATCGAACCCGGGAACCCGGGCGCGGGAAGCGAGAACGCTACCGCACGACCACGAGCTGCGGACTGTGTTGTTAACAGCTACCGAGTATTCGTTCCATTCACAGCTATTCAAGCTCTGCTCTTTTGTTCCTGTCTAACCATATTTTCGTAAATTGTGACATAATCAGAAAAAAATCAGTCTAGTATTTGTGACAAGTAAGGATACAAACGCCATTGCTCCTTATTTCACTGGGAGCAATGTGACATTTCGTTTTTTAATGAGACTGAAATCACAAAATCGACAAAACTCAAACATACTTCTATTACATTAATAATAAAGCCTCAGTGCCTTTTACAAACGCATAATGGCATAATATCTTTCTCTGTGTGTGAAATCTTATAGGAGTTAACTGCTAAGGTCATCAGTCCTTAAGCTTACATACTACTTAACCTAAACTATCCTAAGGACAAACACACACAACCATGCCCGAGGGAGGAATCGAACCTCCGCCGGGACCAGCCGCACAGTCCATGACTGCAGCGCCTAAGACCGCTCGGATAATCCCGCGCGGCTAACAATATCTTTGAACATCACAGAACCGGAACCTACTTCTTTCGACTTCGTAACTTCGTGTCTCTAATTTCAACGTTACAATGAACACACACATTTACCGACAACAGTGTCTTTTATTTTAGAATGTCTTGAAGGTGACGTGTTTTCGATAAATCTTCAATGTGCCTCTGTCTTGAAACAGTATATTGTCATAACACGTAAGATATAATAGTAAAACAACGAAAAAGGCGAAATATGATGTGGCGTCTCCAAAATTCCTCAGCTGTCGGGTACCATCGAGTTGCGCGCCCGTATTGAATGTCAAGACGGACACGTCATTTAGACGTTACTTCGCAGTATGAATCGGGTGAAAGCAGCCTCTCCCACTGAGGCGCACATAGAAAGAGCCCTGTGCGCATGCGCCACGCGAGTAGCCAGGTCTAGCGGCAAACAACACCCGTCTCACTGTAGTGTACTGTTAAGTGGGCCAATGTCGGCAGTTTAGATTGTAGCGTCGGTGCAAGGTGGCATATCTAAGCGCCACTGTGTCTAATCCTAGCGGGCGTTCAGTAGACACGTGGAAGAATGGTACCACAAGCAATAGAGGGACCAATTCCCACACACTGTAAATACGGTACATTCATTGCACGAACTTCAAAAAAATGGTTCAAATGGCTCTGAGCACTATGGGACTCAACTGCTGAGGTCATTAGTCCCCTAGAACTTAGAACTAGTTAAACCTAACTAACCTAAGGACATCACAAACATCCATGCCCGAGGCAGGATTCGAACCTGCGACCGTAGCGGTCTTGCGGTTCTAGACTGCAGCGCCTTTAACCGCACGGCCACTTCGGCCGGCCTGCACGAACTTCAAAAGGCCAACATGCTGCTTAGTTAATCGTCTTCTTTTGACTGTGTTATTAATTAATCTGTTCAGATACACAGAAGTGATGATTTAATCTATAGAGACACAGGATACGACACCAGCAAGGCGTGAAATCCGCAACTGATCATACTAAAATCACATTGATTACAGGAGTCAAAACAGCAGTGGCAGCAGCAACCTTCACGAACACAAAAAGTACTCCTCCTGGAACGGGTAACGAGACAAAAATGATTTACAAATATTATGTCGGTTCTTCCAGCGACTAAGGCCATTTATCTTTCAAACTTTGAGTCTGTCTTCAATCGATAAGTGAAGCTTAATGAATCTACAGACTACAGAAACACAATTCGCTGAAGAGATAATGTCGTGTAATGGGAACTGTAACCAACTGATTCACAGGAGACTTAAATGAGGTATTATTTAAAAACTGAAATGCACGGTACCGGTGTTCCACAATAATATTTATTTTATAGTTCGTTGTTAACCATCTTTCGGTTTTCTAGGCCATCAACTGACAACGAAAAACTGGACAGATAGTCCACATAACATTAGCGAGAGTTCATAGGTGTACAAAGATTGTTTTTCCAAAGGTATTTGACCTTTTACGTTTTTACGAAAAATCCAAGCATATTGAAATACAGAAAGAAGTTAAGAACGGATAAACCTTATATCATATTAGACTTGATTAAAAGTATAAAAATGCAAAAGACAAAACAGTAGAAAAGTGAGTACTGCCATAGACTACTATGTTATCTGGATAAAATAACTGGTGAATGTTAAGGACAGGAAAAAAATGGGAAGGGCAGAGGGGAGGAAATTCAGTGGAATGTGTGTGGAGAACAGCTATACTATTGACAACTTGCGTATTGTCTTACGGTGAGAAAAGTATTAACTGGCTGCTGTTCCTTTAGCAGTCGTGAAAAATGGAACTGTATTTGATCATGAAGGATTAACTCAGGATACTGTGATTAGTGTTTATATGTAGCCAGAATTTCAAGTGATATCAGTTTATTTATTCTACGTATAACACATTTCATATCATAAGAATGACATTAATTCAAAGCATGTTCAGCAAAGATGGAATCTTTTTTTTTTTTAAGGGGCTCCGGAACGCCCTATACTTGCAATGTTAAAATAACGCTTATAAATTACATCTTTCCTCACAAAGTATTTGAGGTAGGAAGTTGAACTTTTTACAGATTATTTATTGGCATATGGGCTACAACTTAACACAGGGATTTTACAAAATTTTAGTTCAGTTATTAAAGATGATTTTTTTTCAATTGTAATGAAAATTCACAACATTTTTTTGCAATTTTTTATTTATATATTCAAAAATATACAGTTTTTTGGAAAAAGGCTGTGTTAAATTATGCAGAAGGTACTGTGTAACATTTACTGAAAGTTTGAAACAAATATGTTTGGAAGATCCTTAGAAAACATGTAATTAGTATGAGAAAATAAAAGTTTTGGGAATCGAGCGACAAAGATTGGATTAACTTTTTAGTGCATTCCAGGTCCATAGGATGGATTATCTTCATCCTCTGCAAACTCCTCCTCCAGCTTCCTCTTGTTCCTCCTCCTGTTTACTCTTGCTTGTATTTCTAGATTCTTTACAGCCCTGTCTGCAGCCCGAAGGTGTTCCTTGTCTAAAGCAAGCATCGCTCGTTGTTGTGTTCGTAGATTTTGCTACCATTTTCTTCAGTTGCAGTTACTGCAACACTGTTCCAAAAGGTGGTCATGTATGAACACTTATCACATTTCAGTTGTATTTCACTAGCAAGGCCTACGTGCTTTATTATGGAGAGTTCCAGACCAACTTCACTACAATGAATACATCTTACACAGTTTGAAAAACTTCCTTTGAGAACCGACATATCAGATATTTCATTCACATCCGATTCGCCCATAAAACATTCATAGTTTTCACTCATTGAACCAAGCTTCTTCTGTGAAGTATTTTCTTTCCCACTTTGACTGGTACGGGCAGGTGTACTTGAGAGGTTAGGTTCACTCACTTGGTTATCGTCTTTATTGTTTACAGTAATAACACATACCTTTGGCTTTCCAACATTTCTCCTTTTCTTAAAAGCCTTCAGAGGATTTCTAATAACTTTACTTTTACTCATTATTATACTTCACCGGCCGAAGTGGCCGTGCGGTTAAAGGCGCTGCAGTCTGGAACCGCAAGACCGCTACGGTCGCAGGTTCGAATCCTGCCTCGGGCATGGATGTTTGTGATGTCCTTAGGTTAGTTAGGTTTAACTAGTTCTAAGTTCTAGGGGACTAATGACCTCAGCAGTTGAGTCCCATAGTGCTCAGAGCCATTTGAACCATTTTATTATACTTCAACAAAACAAAGACTCAAGAAACAGAATTAATTACGAATATTTTCGAGATAACGACAGAGTAAATAAACAATCTATTAAAAGGTAATAGTCTGCAGATTCAGAAAACGCAAAAAAGTAAAAATTGAACTTTTCATGATTTTGAGCCTTTCCGGAGCCCCTTAAGTGTCCAAATCCTCCTCCTCGTAATTTGCCACACAAATTGCAAGAAAACCTATAATTTCCGCTTTGTTCTAAGAACGGAATTTTTTGACAAAAAACTGAACCTTATCTTGAAAAATGTGTTAACACATGCAGTGTTACAGTCACATTCCCCAAGTTGCTATATCTGAGTACGTTCTTCCCTTATTCGTCATCGAAATGCGAATATGAATTTTCAGTGGATGATTGTAAGACAGCGAAATGGAAAAGCCTGTGGCGAAGACATGCGTAATGTTGTCGGTTTTGATAGTGCAAGACTACTTGCAGTGCGAATACAACGAGCAGTACGCGCACTTGATAAAGGCAACGTGCGGACATGCTAAATCATTTTCATTACAGTAAACCAACTTCAAGAACTTTTAAATAATGCTGCCTTCACTATACGACAGACCAGCATCCATCCTTTTCAAACGAAGTACAGAGTCACATTGTCCAACAGACACTGACACTGGTAACCTCTCTGATCAACATTTGTGGTCTCAAGCACAGTCATACAAAGAATATGGTTATATCGACACTACAAAGGTTGAGCACATTTATTAAATTCCCAGATTCATTCACATTTATGGTGAAAACTTCCTGAAAATCCTCATGGCAAATTTGACAGCCTCCTTTGGACACATTGTCCAACAGACACTGTCACTGGTAACCTCTCTGATCAACATTTGTGGTCTCAAGCACAGTCATACAAAGAATATGGTTATATCGACACTACAAAGGTTGAGCACATTTATTAAATTCCCAGATTCATTCACATTTATGGTGAAAACTTCCTGAAAATCCTCATGGCAAATTTGACAGCCTCCTTTCATACCTCCATATCTCCAGTCCATGGTTTCGTGGAGTGTGTGCCCCACCTGAACCACACCATCAGCTCTTACCAACTGAAATCTGGATTCATGTGACTAGGCTACAGTTTTCCAGTCCTCCAGGGTCCAACCGATATGGTAACGAGTGCAGGAGAGCCGTTGCAGGCGATGTAGTGTTGTTAGCAAAGACAATCGCATCGGTCGTTTAGTGCCATAGCTCATTAAAGCCAAATTTCGCCGCAGTGTCCTGGCGGACACATCCCAAACTGATTTTTTCGGTTGCTTCCAGCACTCCTTCTTGTCTGTCATCATCGACAACACTACACAAACACCGTTGCTCTCGGACATTAAGTGTAGGCCGTCGGCCGTTGCGCTGTCCGTGGTGAGAGGTAATGCCTGATATTTGGTATTGCCGGCGCACTCTTGAAACTGTGGATCCCGGAATGCTCAATTCCATAACGATAGCCGAAATGGACTGCTAATGCACTCCCATTTTATACCTTGCGTACGCGATACTACCGTCACCAGTATATATGCATATAGCTGTCCCACGACTTTTGTCACCTCAGTGTATATTGTAGGTCATTCATATGCATTCGCCGTTGTTTTAATAGCAAAATCCGCAGTAGTCCCGTGACAGTCATCCCGCCAAAAATTGACGAAGGAAATCGGACCCAGTGTGACTAAGCTGTAGGTGGAAGTAAGTTATTGGGCGACCTCAGGTGACTGTGTCCAGCGACGTTTGTTGGGACACTGTGACCGTTCGATCACAGTGCGTTAGTGGCTGTCATCCAGAATACGTGAAAGGCAAACGTAACTTTTAGAACAAGAGACTGTGAACACAAAAAGCAGTGAAAAGTGGAAAAACAGACACCACACTGACAAGCTACTTCATGTAGCAGAATAACCACTCAACTGGTTAAAAACACGCAATAATAATGCGTAGACAGCTAATACTGATCTACCACAACCCCAAAAGATCCACTACAGTAACAATAAGCATAAGATTCGCCACTACTTTCCGGTTAAGATTCTCGGTGATGGCGATTTCCAATAAAGCTGCGATTACGGTCATGAGATTCCGAGCTATATCCCGATAAGCAAATTTCTATCCACAGCATGCCGCAAACTGATTTCTTGGAATAAGATTTTCAGTTGCTCACAGTTCATTTTTCGTGTGTGAGAGCGCCGGTCGATTCAACTGAAGAAGACAAACCGATGTTAATACCGGCTGTCGTCCGAAGTCTGTACGTTAGGACGATGAGATCGGCTGCATTATGACCGATCGCGTGCTAGTGTACTGAGTTGAAAATTTCGGGCAATTTCAGTCCTTGGAAGAATCTGCTGATGTCGGTGACACACTGTAATCGCATACTAGGCGACATCATCCGATGCAGCGCCCGATAGCCGCAGCCAGCAACGACGATCTATTTGCGACATTGGCGAGCTCAGAGGCTACCCATCGGAAGCGAAATAAAATTGTAGCCTTTTTGCAAACGTTCCGTCATCTTTACCGTCGTTATCGGGAGGCAGCAAATCTATAATCAGCAGGAGCACAGGAAGCCCACTCGCGCCCGCCCTGGCCCCGTTGCTTTGATTGTCGTCGACGGAGGGCCCGGCCGACTGCCGGCTGCGCTCACGTCTGCGCACGGCCACAAAAACGACGCGGCCTAACTAAGCTTCACGGAGCGAGCGGCCGTAAACACAGGGCGAGTCGCGGCACGTAGCGGCCGGCGATTGTTACGAGCGGGCCCACAGTAGTTGTGTTGATTCAATCGCGCCGCGCTCAGCGGACAATCTCAATTAGGGCGTCGCGGCCGTGGTTATTAGCGCGCCGCTGAACCCGTGGTTAGGCCCGCCGGGGCGCGCACTTGTCGCCCTCGTTAAGCCCGCCCCCAAGTAAGACGTCCGCCACGTCCGCTGAACCTCGGCGCTGCGCCGAAGCGCCGCGCGCAATGCTCGCAGGGCGACGGTCATCGCCCGGGTCGGCGTATTCCAGCAGCCGAGCTCTGCGTCTTCCGTTGTGTCGGCGAGCCTTGAAAGCTGCAATACTACATCAGAAGGCTTCTGCCCGGAAGAAAGAACCCGTCGGTGGATGACAGAAAGTAAAAATATGTATCAAGTAAGCATTCGGGTGTGCAGAATGGGAATTCTGTTCGCAACATTTCCTGCAGCTCAAGTCACGTGATTTTGGGACTCCGCATTTTAATCCCTATATCGCTTAGAGTAGTTGTTCCCAACGTTTCTTGGACCATGATCTCGAAGAGTGTAATTAGACATTAGCTAGTACACCCCCCCCCCCCCTCACCACCTCTAAGCACTAGGGACTTCACATCTGAGGTCGCCAGTCCCCTAAGCTTAGAACTACTTAAACCAGGCTGTTCCAACCGAGCTCCAGGGAGCCGGAGCGCTCCGGAGCTCTCACTGCGGCAGCTCGGAGCCCGCGTGGAGGGGGAAAGCGAACCCACTGCCCGCCGGCCGCATGCAGCCGCAACTGATGCAATAATCCGTGTTCAATAACACCTATGACTAGCTGCGGGAGCCCAGTACCTCTATTAGAGGATACCTTTCTATTCATTGAGAGGGATGGTCGTCCGCAGTGTCTTGTATGTCATAAAGTATCTAATTCTGCGAAGAGGTACAATATACAACGACATTATACACGTCTTCACGCAGCGCACTTCGATCAGGTAGAAGGCGTTGCACGCAGAGAACTGGTAGCCAGGCTTAGGAACGACATACCAGGAGATGTAAGTTCAAAAACGGTTTCGTAATACGGAGGGTATCAAAACATGCAACATAGTTCATGTTCTGTAATGCGTTTATAATTTTCAAGTGAATGAGCGGAGAAAACACTACTGAATCTGCAATTCGAACAAGCTACAGGGTCGCTCACATCATTGCGACAAGTGGCAAGCCATTTTCAGTGGGACCACTCGTAAAATCGTGCATGGTAGCAGCTGCAGAATGTTTGTTTCCAATGGAGGTGCAGGAAATTGAAGGGGTTTGCCTGTCGAAGCAAACAATATCTCGTCGAATCCTGGACATGGCAGCGGATTTAGAGACACAGCTCAGGAAAAAGGAGGAGAGCTCTGTTGCATTTTCGCTAGCGCTTGTCGAAAGCACCGACATATCGGACTGTGCTCAGCTTGCAGTCTTTGTGTGTGGGATCGACATGCAGCTGCAAGTAACTGAAGAACTCTTGGATGTGGTACCACTCGATTACACCGCAACAGGACGTGACATTTTTGAAGCTGTTTGTGAATCAGTGGACAATATGAATTTGTCGTGGGATAAGCTCCATTCTGTAGCGACAGTTGGTGCACCACAAATGGTCGGGCGTCACCAAGGTTTTGCTTCTCGTTTGAAAAATAAACTCAGGGACGAATTCGGGAAAGACTGACTCTTCATTGTTTTATTCATCAAGAGGCACTGTGTGCTGAATCAGTAGAGCTAGGTGGCGTAATGAAAGACGTCGTGAAATGTGTGAATTTTGTGCGGCGTCACGGTATGAATCATCGCCAATTCAAAGGATTCCTGAAAGATATGGAAGCGGAGTATTGCGATATACCTTACCACAGTAAAGTTCGTTGGCTGAGTCGGGGAAAAGTTCTTGATGTTTTCTTTGCCATTCGTGAGGAAATATCCCTTTCTCTCGAAATGAAAGGGGAAGAAATGCGTTGTCTGAAAGATATAAAATGGATATCAGACCTGGCATTCCTACTGATATAACTATGCATCTGAATAATTTAAATCTGTTATTGCAGGGCAAAGGGCAGCTAATCGTTGATATGCACGACCAGATCAAAGCGTTCATGGAAAAGTTACGTTTATTTGAGAGGCAGATGAGTAATGGACATTTAACGTTCTTCAATCGTCTTGCTTCTTTAAAACTACCTGAAGGTACTACTTTCGGTGATTACCAAGCAAAGTTAAAGCAGCTCATCACGTCGTTTGAAACACGATTCCGAGACCTCACTAGTTTGGAAATGAAACTTAAGGTGTTCAGCACTCCTTTTTCAGTTTCCCCCGATGACTTGGCACCGTCACTTCAATTGGAGATTATTGATTTGCAAAATTCAACTTTGTTGGAAGAGAGGTAGTACAATACGTTGGATTTGTCACGGTGGTATCGTTCATTACAGCAAAAAACATTTCCCAAGCTTCACAACAATGCCGCTCAGATCATGTGCACGTTTGGATCTACGTATTGTTGTGAGCAGCTTTTCTCAGCAAGAAAAGAGTAAAAAGTAAGGAACGATCGTTTCTTCAGGACTCAACAATGAAGGCCATCCTCCGCATTAACGCTGCGAACACTTTGACGCCTGATATTTCCGATCTTGTAATGAAAAGAAAATGTCAAGCTACAGATGCCCAATAAATTTAGTATGCAGTTTCTTGTAAAACAGTTGTTTCTTATTTATTTCCTGAACATCGTGTTTCCTGGTGTAGCATGTCAGCACGTCTTAGCAGCTAAGAGTATGAGGTTGTCGATTCCGTAAGAAGCAGCTGGCACATCAAAACGCTCGCCTTGCCGCCTGCCTCAGCCAGCCGTGCCACGTGCCGGCGTGCCGGCCCACTGGAATGGTCACAGCGAGCGACACGGCTCCCTGGAGCAGGGAGCGCTCCGCGGCTTACAGACGGGCCGACGAGCTGGAACAGCCTGACTTAAACCTAATCAACCTAAGGATATCACACACAACCATGCCCGAGGCAGGATTCGAACCTGCGACCGTAGCAGCAGCGCGGTTCCGGACAGAAGCTCCTGGAACCGTCGGCAACGTTATGTCGCATTGATTTATTTTTTGTAGCTTCAAGGTAGATAGTTCGTTACAGTTCGTTTCTTGAAACTGATCAGCGCAAATCTTACACTGCTGGCCATTAAAATTGCTACACCAAGAAGAAATGTAGATGATAAACGGGTATTCATTGGACAAATATATTATACTAAAACTGACATGTGATTACATTTTCACGCAATTTGGGTGCATAGATCCAGAGAAATCAGTACCCAGAACAACCACCTCTGGCCGTAATAACGCCCTTGATACGCCTGGGCATTGAGTCAAACAGAGCTTGGATGGTGTGTACAGGTACAAATGCCCATGCAGCTTCAACACGATACCATAGTTCATCAAGAGTAGTGACTGCGGCCACCATTGACCAGACGTTTTCAGTTGGTGAGAGATCTGGAGAATGTACTGGCCAGGGCAGCAGTCGAACATTTTCTGTATCCAGAAAGGCCCGTACAGGACCTTCAACATGCGGTCGTGCATTATCCTGCTGAAATGTAGGGTTTCGCAGGGATCTAATGAAGGGTAGAGCCACGGGTCGTAACACATCTGAAATGTAACGTCCACTGTTCAAAGTGCCGTCAATGCGAACAAGAGGTGACCGAGACGTGTAACCAATGGCACCCCGTACCGTCAAGCCGGGTGATACGCCAGTATGGCGATGACGAATACACGCTTACAATGTGCATTCACCGCGATGTCACCAAACAGGGATGCGACCATCATGATGCTGTAAACAGAACCTGAATCCCTCCGAAAAAATGACCTTTTGCCATTCGTGTACCTAGGTTCATCGTTGAGTACACCATCACAGGCGCTCCGGTCTGTGATGGAGCGTCAATGGTAAGCGCAGCCATGGTCTCCATGCTGATAGTCCATGCTGCTGCAAACGTCGTCGAACTGTTCGTGCAGATGGTTGTTGTCTTGCAAACGTCCCCTGTTGACTCAGGGATCGAGACGTGGCTGCACGATCCGTTACAGCCATGCGGATAAGATGCCTGTCATCTCGACTTAGTGATACGATGCCGTTGGGATCCAGCACGGCGTTCCGTATTACCCTCCTGAACCCACCGATTCCATATTCTGCTAACAGTCATTGGATCTCGACCAACGCGAGCAGCAATGTCGCCCTACGATAAACCGCAATCGTGATAGGCTACAATCCGACCATTATCAAAGTGGGAAACGTGATGGTACGCATTTCTCCTCCTTACACGAACCATCACAACAAGGTTTCACCAGGCGACATCGGTCAACTGCTGTTTGTGTATGAGAAATCGGTTGGAAACTTTCTTCATGTCAACACTTTTTAGGTGTCGCCACCGGCGCCAGCCTTTTGTGAATGCTCTGAAAAGCTAATCATTTACATATCACAGCATCTTCTTCCTGTCGGTTAAATTTCGCGTCTGTAGCACGTCATCTTCGTGGTGAAGCAATTTTAATAGCCAGTAGTGTATTTTTGGCCAAATGAGACTATATTTGCGATGGTCTTACGTATCAAAATAATTCATCGGTATTCTAAATTGTTGCTTTGGTAAGTCGGAAAAATTGTGACTACTTTGTGCTCAAACGGCTATTAGCACCGTTAATTGTACCAGTAAGAGCTAGGAAATTTTATTTCTGTTATTCTGATCGTTGACTTTCCCCTCTGTAGTGACAAAAATAGCTTGATCTAACAACATCAACAACAAACTGGGAAACAAAGACCCCCAAATATCAGACATTAGATCTACTATAGCTCGTGACATAAAAAAAACAAAACAGTAGCGGTTCTGGGTCATGTTCTCAAACGTGAAGCACAGGGATCCAGAATGTTTTGGAATGTATTACATAAACCGTAGCAAAACTCTGTCCGTGAAGACTGTGGAAAGAAAATAACTTATAAATTTTGTTCTCACAGTATCGCTCTACAATTGTACGAAATATGTATTGTATTGTATTATATGCAACTGGGGACCTAGAAACGACGGAGAATCTTCGTCCCGTCGTAGCCCTCAGTGGTTCACAACCCCGCAACAGGCTACAGCAGACCACTCACCCCACCGCCGCCCCACACCGAATCCAGGGACAACATATTTAACTAAATGTTAAATTAGTTTATCATCGTAAATACATCTACTATACACTTGAACTCAAATTTCAGGGGAAGAGAAATTACAGGGGCACAGTTCAGATCGTAGTACAGCCATCCAGCTTTATACTTTTCGTACTTTCATCAGGTCGTTGAATGCAAATCGCAGAAAGGTTCAATTGAAAAGGACACTGCCCATTCGCGTATTTTCTTGCCCCACCTCCACCTCTAGCGACGTTGTCGTCGACATCATAAGCATCAATAATCCCCTATTTTCAGGGTAAAATTCCGGTTATACAGGGTGTTCAAAAGAAGGTGTCGAATACTTTGAGAGGCGGTAGTACTCGTCGAAAAAAGAAAAGTAAATCCAATAAACATGGATTCGGAAACGCAAACTTTCCGTGATGAACACATGTTTAGAGGAAGGGCTCGCGACGCCTGGTTGCGGATATTAGCACCGTCGTTGCATTAATAAGACACTGATGACCATAGATGTTTAATCATCTTGTGATGTTGCAGCACAGAATCACCACCCAACAAATATTAGAAACTAACTTAAAGATTGTTAAAAATATTAACAGCCTGTACCAAAAATTAACCTTAGAAAGAAAATATCACGTCCAAAAATCAGTAGACCGAGGAAAGAAAGTACTAACTGAATACACATCACTGTGCATTAAAACCAATTTTGCACAATTGAAGAAGTATATAAACAACATTCAAATCAATGCCTGCCCGGCTACCCGCGCGCTCCAAAGCGCTTCTTCCCGAGCGGGAATGCGTGCCGGTCCCCGGTACGAATCTGCCCGGCGGGTTACTGCCGTGGTCCGGTGTGCTGGCCAGCCTGTGGATGGTTTTTAAGGCCGTTTTCCATCTGCGTCGGCGAATGCGGGCTGGTTCCCCTTATTCCGCCTTAGTTACACTATGTCTGCGATTGCTGTGCAAACAGTCTCCACGTACGCGTACACCATAATTACTCTACCGCTTTAATTGAGTTTTGTTAATAAATTTGGTTTCTTATAATTGAAACTATATGAAGTGACCACTTGGTACGTCTTCCTGTAAACAAAAAACAAAAATTTATAAAACATAGGAAGAGATAATTTGCTAGTTATGGTTTTTTTAATGCTTAGATGACATTGAAATTCAGATTGCACCGCTAGATTAACTGTATCCGCATCAAATTTGTTTTCTCCATTTCATTTGTTGCCTTTACGCTGTGGCCAGTGTAACCGTATGAGGACAGAATATTTGGTCGTGCCTCCGTGACTAACATGCTTAAAGAAAAAAAAAAAAAAAAAACAGTGGGATAGACTACGTGAAGCCTCTGATCACACGACAGCATAATTGCAGGCGGGTGAAAACAGAAACCCAGGTCTATAGCTGGAGGAATCAAGCACGTACTCTTGGCGAAGCGCGTGGCCAATCACACCCGGTGATCTGGGGATCGTTATAGGCGTGACCCGCTGTTCGTCCTGCTTGTGAGACTAATGTGATTAATAACTTGCTTACTTCTGTGGACGCTTCCATGTGCACTTTAGCCTGGTTACGATTGGACGTTTCCGTGAGTGGTGTTCATAGTCTTCATGTAGTTTACGTGAGAGGAATTCTTTTGTTACTGGGACAGTCGCCCTAGAATCTTCAAAACATCGAACTCGTGTGCTGATGCTGTGAAATGCCCTGCTGTCTGAGTTAATTGCAGGGAACAGAAATAATGAAGTAAGGCTGAACGGGGTATATTACACAGACAGCGTACATCACGCAGTATAAAGCGTTTTACTTTCAGGCGTACACGAAAATCAAGGAAATATTTTAACAGAAAACAGAGCGCAGTATCGGACAAGCCACATGGCCTATCATCACCAGTGCTATTGTTTATACCCTATTTTGCTGAGAATAACTCAACTTTTTTTTTTGAGAAAAGTAATAAGATCAGCGGAATAGAGATACTGTTTACCAGAGATTGGGGCTGATGGCAGAAAGCTTAACTTCACGCCAGTATAATAACCTTGACAAAACTGAAGCTATTGCGGGTTACAAAGAAAGATACTAGCTTAAATACAATGACCAAAAATTTACGTTAATGATGACGGGTTTAAAGAGACTAAACATCTATGGATTGGATGAGGAATTCCGCTTCATGCAAGACATTTGGAGTTTTGTTTTATCCAGACATGTTTCAGCACTTTTTGTGCTTCCTTCAGCGGATTACCTCATTTCCTTTCTGTAAAATTGTAGTTACATATTAACGTGTAGAGAAAACATCTGGTACATAATATTTACATTTGTGAATGAACTGATATTTGTCAGGTGTTGTACATGGCTTGTTTACAGTTCACAACTGAGATATGTATTACTGGGCTGATGCACTGAATGTTGTTTGTTACAATATGTCTAAACTTCAGGTTTTATAGCTTACTTGTACAATAGGTGGATGTATGCAATAGTTTACATACCTTACATGAAGCTATTGGATGTTTATGGTGGTAGCTGTGAGTCTTCTACGTAATCTACAACTTGTCACCTGAAAACAAAAAAACGTATTTTTTAATTTTTTTGTTTATTATGCATTTCCGAAAGAAACTGAGTATGTACCGCTTTATTTAGCGTTTTACGGCTTTGATGTTGTGGTGTTTGTCTCCTTTGTTTTTTGTGTGGTGACACGCTGATTTCTGCCATTTATGTCGTTTTACAGACATTTTCTTCGGTTTTTCATGTGTTGTTGGTGTTTATGGTGTTTGGTATGTGTATGTGTGTTTTTACAGGGCTGGGAGGGAGAGGGAGAGGAAGAGGGAGGGAGGGAGGGAGGGAGGGACGGAGGGAGAGAGAGAGAGGAGTTGTTGTGAAAAGGCATCTAGAGTAAGTGTTGTGCAGTACAGGGGAGCAGGAAATTTAGTTCTGGGGGCTGATCAGGCGAAGTTTTGGTTTGGATGTTATGTATTGGTATTGAACCAGGGACCTAGACACGACGGAGAGGCTTTGTCCCGCCGTAGCCCTCAGTGGTCCACAACCCCACAACAGGCCACATCAGTCCACCCACCTGACCACCGCCCCACACCGAACCCCGGGTTATTGTGCGGTTCTCATGTCTCATACCAGACGAGTGAAGCCCCAATGTTTGCGTGGTAACTAATTATAGTGTACGTGTTCGTGGAGACAGTGTTTGCGCAGCTATCGCCGACATAGAGTAACTGAGGCGGAATAAGGGGAACCAGTCGCATTCGCCGAGACAGATGGAAACCGCCTTAAAAACCGTCCACAGGCTGGCCGGCACACCGGACTTAGACACTAATCCGCCGGACGGATTCGTACCGGGGACCGGCACGCCTTCCCGCTCGGGAAACAGCGCGTTGGAGCGCGTAGCTAGCCAGGCAGGTATTGCTTTGGATGTTATTTACATACTTCTTCAATTGCGCAAAGTGGGTTTTATTGTACAGTGATGTGTATTCGGTTAGCACTTTCTTTCATTGGGCTACTGATTTTTCGATGTGATAGTTTTCTTCTAATGTTAATTTTTGGTATAGGCTGTTACTAGTTTTAAGAATATTTCAGTCAGTTTCAAATATCTGTTGGGTGGTGATTCTTTGCTGTAACACCACAAGATGATTGAACATCTATGGTCATCAGTCTCTTATTCAATGCAACGACTGTGCTAATATTCGCAACCAGGCATCGCGAGACCTTCCTATAAACACATGTTTATCTCAGAAAGCTTGCGTTTCCGAACCCATGTTTATTGGACTTACTTTTCTTTTTTCGACGAGTACTACCACCTTTCAAAGTATTCGACACTTTCTTTTGAACACCCACCCCGATAGCTGAGTTGTGCCGGCACGGTAGCTCGGCGTGTCCGGTCAGAGGGTTAGCTACACTCTGTAATAAAATAAACTGAGTGAATGTATCAACTAATAACCTAAACGAGTGTCTTCGGACGTCCGCTCCGAACATATTGAACGAACAAAAAAATTAAAAAAAGTGGTCAGCGTGGCGTTCTGTCACGCCACGGGGCCCGGGTTCGATTCCCGGCTGGGTCGGAGATTTTCTCCTCTCAGAGACTGAGTGTTGTGTTCTCCTCATTATCATTTCATCATCTTCATTGGAAGGCAACGGGAAACCACCACAGGAATCACTTCGCTAGTCGCTCATGAGGTGGACCTCTCAGATGAGACTTCCCCCCCATGACAAGACTTGCCGTAAGGCAGAACACTAAGTTTAAGTCTTTTGAATACCCTGTACAACCGGAATTTTACTCTGAAAAATTGAGGCTTATTGACGCTTAAGATGTCAACGACAACGTCACTAGAGGTGGAGGTGAGGCAGTGTCTTTTTCAATTGAACCACTCCGCGAGTTGCATTCAACGGCTTGGTGAAAGTACGAAAAGTATAAAGCTGGATGGCTGTACTTCGATCTGAACTGTGCTCCTGTAATTTCTCTTCCCCTGAAATTTCAGTTAAAATATTATGACTGAATAGTTTGCAGTTACTTGAATGGAGCCGGCCGACGTGGCCGTGCGGTTAAAGGCGCTGCAGTCTGGAACCGCAAGATCGCTACGGTCGCAGGTTCGAATCCTGCCTCGGGCATGGATGTTTGTGATGTTCTTAGGTTAGTTAGGTTTAACTAGTTCTAAGTTCTAGGGGACTAATGACCTCAGCAGTTGAGTCCCATAGTGCTCCGAGCCATTTTACTTGAATGGAAACTTTTGGGAGAGAAGTCACTTCCCCAATATTTATACGCAATTATCTGCCACTCTTACAGGTATATAATTGATTAATCCACCTGAAAAAAAATTCTCTTTGGCTCTGCCGAGCTCTGTCTATGATCGACTCTGAAATTTCTTAAAATACACTCCTGGAAATTGAAATAAGAACACCGTGAATTCATTGTCCCGGGAAGGGGAAACTTTATTGACACATTCCTGGGGTCAGATACATCACATGATCACACTGACAGAAGCACAGGCACATAGACACAGGCAACAGAGCATGCACAATGTCGGCACTAGTACAGTGTATATCCACCTTTCGCAGCAATGCAGGCTGCTATTCTCCCATGGAGACGATCGTAGAGATGCTGGATGTAGTCCTGTGGAACGGCTTGCCATGCCATTTCCACCTGGCGCCTCAGTTGGACCAGCGTTCGTGCTGGACGTGCAGACCGCGTGAGACGACGCTTCATCCAGTCCCAAACATGCTCAATGGGGGACAGATCCGGAGATCTTGCTGGCCAGGGTAGTTGACTTACACCTTCTAGAGCACGTTGGGTGGCACGGGATACATGCGGACGTGCATTGTCCTGTTGGAACAGCAAGTTCCCTTGCCGGTCTAGGAATGGTAGAACGATGGGTTCGATGACGGTTTGGATGTACCGTGCACTATTCAGTGTCCCCTCGACGATCACCAGTGGTGTACCGCCAGTGTAGGAGATCGCTCCCCACACCATGATGCCGGGTGTTGGCCCTGTGTGCCTCGGTCGTATGCAGTCCTGATTGTGGCGCTCACCTGCACGGCGCCAAACACGCATACGACCATCATTGGCACCAAGGCAGAAGCGACTCTCATCGCTGAAGACGACACGTCTCCATTCGTCCCTCCATTCACGCCTGTCACGACACCACTGGAGGCGGGCTGCACGATGTTGGAGTGTGAGCGGAAGACGGCCTAACGGTGTGCGGGACCGTAGCCCAGCTTCATGGAGACGGTTGCGAATGGTCCTCGCCGATACCCCAGGAGCAACAGTGTCCCTAATTTGCTGGGAAGTGGCGGTGCGGTCCCCTACGACACTGCGTAGGATCCTACGGTCTTTGCGTGCATCCGTGCGTCGCTGCGGTCCGGTCCCAGGTCGACGGGCACGTGCACCTTCCGCCGACCACTGGCGACAACATCGATGTACTGTGGAGACCTCACGCCCCACGTGTTGAGCAATTCGGCGGTACGTCCACTCGGCCTCCCGCATGCCCACTATACGCCCTCGCTCAAAGTCCGTCAACTGCACATACGGTTCACGTCCACGCTGTCGCGGCATGCTACCAGTGTTAAAGACTGCGATGGAGCTCCGTATGCCACAGCAAACTGGCTGACACTGACGGCGGCGGTGCACAAATGCTGCGCAGCTAGCGCCATTCGACGGCCAACACCGCGGTTCCTGGTGTGTCCGCTGTGCCGTGCGTGTGATCATTGCTTGTACAGCCCTCTCGCAGTGTCCGGAGCAAGTATGGTGGGTCTGACACACCGGTGTCAATGTGTTCTTTTTTCCATTTCCAGGAGTGTAAATAGCGGCACAATCGTACGCCGTGGGTTCAAATGGTTCAAATAGCTCTGAGCACTATGGGACTTAACATCTATGGTCATCAGTCCCCTAGAACTTAGAACTACTTATACCTAACTAACCTAAGGACATCACACAACACCTAGCCATGACGAGGCAGAGAAAATCCCTGACTTCGCCTGGAATCGAACCCGGGAACCCGGGCGTGTACGCCGTGGGGAAGACGTCTTTGGTGCTATGACGTACTCACTCTGCAACATGGGAATCAGTGTCCAAATGACTTTCGATAAAGTCCAGATTATTATGTCTTAAAACAGAGCATAAACGACAGTGGTGGAGGCTCTACTGATTTTCCAAGATACAAAGTTCCCTACGAGTTACGACACACCAAGTAATGTTCCGAGCCACAAACAGGGGAGAAGTTAAAATAACCAAAGAACCTAT
Organism: Schistocerca americana; assembly: GCF_021461395.2. Taxonomy (NCBI): domain Eukaryota; kingdom Metazoa; phylum Arthropoda; class Insecta; order Orthoptera; family Acrididae; genus Schistocerca; species Schistocerca americana. Next base: position 853,237,253 of record NC_060121.1, read on the forward strand.
TTCACTGATGAAATTATAATTTCCTATAAAGGATTTTCCTACCTACATTTCAGTATACATCATTGCGCTGTATGAGATGATATGTTATCAAAATTCATCAAATTACATTCGGTATTCAAAATGGCAGCTTACTACAATGCAGGTAGTTAGAATTCCACTGCGATCCTGCTCTCCACATTTCTCTCTCAGAAGTAGTCAGTCCATTGTACACGTAATGTTCCACATTATATCCCAGTGTCTTTATATGACGAGTCAGACATAATCCATCTCTCGCAATCATAAGAACTTTGAGCCACGTAAATCACTTGCTCGCTTATACAGAAACGCATGTGTGCTATGTGATGAAAATTGAAAGATAAGGGGTGATACTAAATTCCTCACCGATGCAGCGTCGAAACTACTGTGACATCTAGCTCGATGACATCATACAAGTATCCTGCCTCGCCCAGTAAAAAAGGACCTGACTAATACCCTCCTTTCGAAATTAATGACTTGGCAGAGGAAAGTCGTCAGATTCCGTTCCGTTGTGAAATTTAACCGAACTAACTGATTAGAACATCAGTTCCCGAAATGTCCAAAAGCGAAACCTGAGGAGCGATTACTCGCAGTCACAGATACGAGCCACCCAGAACACACAGTTTACAGATAGAATCAAACTATTACAAAGGCCGTCCAGTATTAATTGGGCCGTCCGCTCGCATGTGGCGACCCCATGCGTTTCAGTCCCAGATTATAGCTGGACCCGGCTTCGTCCGGTCGGACTCGGTAACGACATGACGTAGTTTTCGGTCGGGAACGGGATTTGTACATAAGCATCGATGTCAATTATACAAGGGGGCCGGCCTCCGGGACGCGGCGCAATAATTGCTCGAAATGCTAGCCCGGCCAGTCGATCGTTAGCGGCGCAATTAACGTGGACCCGCACAGGCGGACTCGGTAATTGCCCAATAATTCGTGCCGCTCTTTTGGCGAGTTCCATTTCCTGTCAGCGCGAGACTAATGCAGCGGGCAGGTCCGAATGCCGTCGCACGCCACCTCCGGGCCACCGCCGTCGCGACCGTACGCAGAAAAACGCAGGAGCTGCGACGCGGCCGAGTCGCGACCGATCTTCCTCCCGCTTCACGGAAAAACAAATTTCCCGAAGTTTCTCACCACTTACTCGTGTCGTAGCAAAACGGACAGCAAATATATACAATTACAGAAACGGTTTGCCTCGCGTGTCGTGAGCAGCTGTGATACATTTTGTTGGACTCCTTCCCGAGGGAAGCGGGTTCAGTTGAAGCTGTACATGGACAAGGAGAAGAGCTTCGGGCTAGGTAAAGAAACGACCATGACATTTAAGAAGTTACTTCGAAGACTTGCAGTTCCTCTCTGGGAGCAAGCCGCAGACGCGGATCCTTGCGTTGTGCTGCTATGCGGCTAAATATTTATTTTATTTTATGTATTTAGGCTGACCAGATTAGGGCCTTATGGCCGTCTCTTGCATCCGAGCAGGAAGAACACCACCTAACTAAACAGAAGCATTCCACATTTGCAGAGCACGTAAAACACTACAACCTCCAACCTATTAACATGGAACAGGATTTCAAAATAATCAGAATAAACAATTATGGCAAATACCTTACACAAATGCAGGAGAACTACAACATCCAGAAAGGCATTGATGACAACAGACATGTGACAAATGAACAAAAAACATACTTCACTTCAGACTATCCATTAAACTTAATAAAAGAAATGATAAGGTAAAAATCGTTCCACTTTTACATTCAGCTACATCAAAACAAAAACATATCCTCTCTCTCTATCTCTCCCTTCTCTTCTCTTCTCTTCTCTCTCTCTCTCTCTCTCTCTCTCTCTCTCTCTCTCTCTCTCTCTCTTTCTCTCAATCACACACACATATATACGATTTTTACCTTAGCATTTCTTCTCACATGTTTCTGCTCAGCAATACATATATAAGAATTGCTTTTCTGCAGTGTGTGTGTGTGTGTGTGTGTGTGTGTGTATGTGTGAGAGAGAAAGAGAGAAGGGGGGGGGGGGGAAGAGAGGATATATTCTGATGTGGCTGCATGTACAATTTATATTTAGCATCGTCTAATCATACCAAAACTCTACACTTCACACACACACACACATACATCCTTGCATTCACAAACGAATCACAGATATCACAAATACACATTCAATCACTTGGCAATAACACTCGATCGCTGGATATAACGTTCGACACTCGGCAGTACCAACCGGAATGTAACATCAAAACATGTGTTCAGTTCCTTGTGCACTAAACAAAGTTTCAAATGACTGTTATAAGAAGAAGAACAGTGCTAACAAAGGAATGAAAACAGGAAGTGCACAACAACATCCGCGAAACTTATAAGTAGAAATTTACAGCATCACAGAAAAGCAAACTGGCAGAAATGCTAACAACCTTTATATACCAAGTCCTGAATTCAAACCAAACAATATAAACAAAAGTATGTACATATTTTATGGCGCTGAAGAATTGTCAGCATACCGTAATGACACATCCTAGCTATTACAAAACATTCCCAATAATAAAATTGATTGCAAATAATAATAACAATAATGACAATAATAAAAAATAGTAATAATATTTAAAGAGATTTAGAATGATACAGATTAGCTTAACACATTAAAAACCATGTTTAATATTATCTTATACGAATGGGATGAAGAAATAGGAGAAGATTGAAATGATAGTGACTATAGCTGTTAGGAAAGAGCAGAATGCAATTAGTAGAGAACTCTGGCGACAGTGGATCCAGAAAAGTTGTTGGGGAGAGGGAATGACGAGAGTGAGCTTCGCAGAATGTGGGAAAGATGGCTATTGTGGCAGAAAGTGGACCATAGCCGTCGTTTGGAAGTTTGGAAGCAATCTAAATTTCACTGATTTTCTGAGGGAAATTGTTCCAAAGGGTCGGGTTCTGACACAGAAAATGATTTGGGGAATATTGTTGTGTTATGTAATGGTACATAGAGAATTTTACTTTGTTGAGAACGAATATTTATGCTGTGCTGTTCAGCCTGCGTAGTAAGAATTGAAGACCAATAGAGAGGGCGTGCAGACAGAGCAGACATACAATATTATAGTCTTCTGGCTCATCGCAATTGTAACTGTTCGTAGGCTAGAGAGAGGTAGACGGAATAGCGTACGTCACAAATGTATCCTACACAAGCATTCATCGTCAGTTCCAGCCTGTGTGAGCATTCGTATAAAAGTCCCTGGAGAATATCATCGCCATCGTTAAGTATGGGGAATATTAGTCTCACTACGAGCTTCTTTTTAAATTAGGAAGGAAATACACCTTCCTGCAGATTGCAGTTATGTGTTCCGTGCTGTCAAAGCGATGGTCCAGAACAATCCACAAGTTCTTTGCAGAAGAAGAAATTGTTATTACTGTGCTGTTTGGAATTAATTGTGGAAGAGATTCTCTTTACTAAAGAGTAATAAGTCTCCCGTAAGCGAGTAGGATTGCTTGCATTTCAGATGGGTTATGTTTAAAACCTCTGTGTTCCTCGCTCACCCTGACAGAGGAAGTAAATCGGCATTTACGTGCTGAATGGCTGAGCACAGGTTTGTAGGACTTACATTTACGTATAACTGAAAGTCGTCAGCTTATAGGTAATATTTTCAGTGGGGAAGAATCGTTGACAATTCGTTAACATATAATGAGAAGTGTAATGGGCCCAGTACAGATCCCTGTGGGCCCATGACAACATATAACTGCATTATAACATTTTTGTTCAAGTCATTACACCCTGTTAGCGGGATATAAAACATGAGTGGAACCAATGTACAACACTTGAAGAGAGATATTCTTGCCTCGTGCGAACTCGACCAGTTCATGTGAAGGAGTCTGACTAAGGTTGCACCAAAAACCTGTCTGATTCAGTCTAGCTGCTGCAAAGCCAACAAATTTGTAAAAATTTGCTTCGCAACGGGAACTGCTCTACTAAAGACCACAAGATATGTAGTACTTGCTAGTTGCCTGAGAGACGGTAAGCATCTCTTGCTTTGATACATTAATGCATGTCACTACTTCAATTAAGGGGAAGCTTTGTGAAGAATACCTAAGACATCGCACAAAGTTCGTATGAACTAATATGCATATAACTACGAGGTAAAAGGTTTTTATTAATTATGTACCATATTTTACGGACTATAAGAAGCACTTTTTTCTTCGAATAATTTAAAATTGCCGTCAGCTTTAAAAATGCCCATATATTCGATGCAGCGAGAAACCTATCTCTGTCTGCCAACACTGGCTTCAATGACCACAGCAGTTCATAGATGCTGTAAACATGAGTTGCGGGGATTCACAAGCTTGTTAACACAGCCTCCCTCCAGCACCGCCATCACAAACCCAGATCACTATCTAGCCTATGATGTGACATTGGAGTCTATGGTGCCAGTGAACTTCAACTGAAAATGATTTGTGTTACCGATAACAGTACAATATTTTTGTCAGTAATGAAAAAGAAGGTATTCATATGATGCGGGCTATAAACTGAAATTAACAGTATATGCAGAAGAATCTGGAAACAGAGGAGCTGATCGGCATTTCGGCCCTCAGCCAACAGAAAAAATAAATTCGTGATTGGCGGGCTAGTAAAGAAGAACTGAGAAAAAAAGAGGAAGACTGAACATAGAAATAGAGAACTCAATGCAAAATGGCCAAAACTAGAAGATTTTCAGGGATTTTAAAGATCAGTTCGGTTTTATAAACTTAGAATTTTTTTAGTCGGGTTTTGCAATCAAATAATAAAAATGTTAAAAATGTTATTTAAAAAATTGTTTGAAAATTAAGATGCGTCTTATAGTTCATAAAATGCGGTAATTGTTACGAATTTTAGCAGCGACTGCCGGCTACGCTACTAAACTCAGAGTTAACATTACCGAGCGCCACGGGAAATACTGTGACTTCAGAAGTCGTTAAGTATCTTCCAGGAAGTTCTCAAATTCTTACCTGGGCGACACAGAGTTTTAATCAGCCAGGAAGTTTCAAATCTCTATATACCTTGGAATGTTTTGGTTGTCAAGCTGTACAGTGGAAATTATGGTGACTCCTTGATATGCTGGTGGTTTTGAATGTGTTATGTAACCAGAATGGATGCAAACATTCATAGTACAAAGTGTCACCCGTCGTTTCTCTGTCATTTCCTCGTATCGCCCTTATCGAGCTGCTACAAAGGACTGACTGCTCGAGCGTAGTGGTACACGGATTCCGAGGACAGTTTCCAGTACAACCTAAATATTGTTGCAGTATATGTGTTCACCTCTTGCCACCAATCTGCCGTTTGTCTGTGAACGAAGAAGACCTGTGATGGCTTGCGTATTATTCACGGTGGAACTATTCTAGTGAGCTCTAAGAATACAGCCATGCTACACTGTAGCTGTGTATATCGGTACTTGATATGAACATCCAAATACATCAGTCGTTAAAGTTAAATACTATATTTTGCTCTAGAAGAAAGGGAAAAAGTGTAGTTTTTCAGCCAAAAATATGCCTTATACAGGAACTGGGACCGTCTGAACGCTACGCTACAATCTCTAATATAACTAAACATTCTGCAGTTCTGTTGGCACGATTGCACAATACCGTGACAAAATGAAGAGACGAACACTACCTTGCTTCAGTCCAAGGCTTTTAAAAATCCATTCCATCTGCGAATTTGATGGTGGTTTTGGAAGATTTACCCCGTTACACTAGTTATGTGTCGGCCCTGGGTCGCATCTCATCTACCCAGCTACAAATATATAACCCCCTTCTTCAGATCTAGTTATGCCAGTCAACATTAAAAAATTGATAGCATGGAAATAATGCAATAGTAACGTGATCAGATGTGAAAGTTTGAAAGCAAAATACGTAAATCAAAACTGAATAAGAGCCTTTAAAATTTATTTCCTGTGTCTCCACTTCCGAGTAACTGTAATGTAATTTTTCGGCTGGTTATTTTTGTTTATACCCAACAGAATTTTCTAGATCGTTCTTCATTTTTATTTTTTAGTTCCAACCTAACATTACTGGTATATGTACAATTTTTTTCCGAATATTTTGTAATTATTTTACATAACTTGTTGCATACACTGGATTTGTTATCATGGGGTAATAATTTCAGATCGTTGGATCACAAGGGTATCACCCAAAATCATATTAATTGTATAAAATATGTACTTCACATGTTGTTGTTGTTGTTTTCAGTCCAGAGATTGGTCTGATGCAGCTCTCCATGCTACTCTATCCTGTGCAAGCTTCTTCATCTCCCAGTACTACTGCAAGCTACATACCTCTGAATCTGCTTAGTGTATTCATCTCTTGGTCTCCCTCTACGACTTTTACGCTCTAAGCTGCCCTCCAGTACTAAATTGGTGATCCCTTGATGCCTCAGAACATGTCCTAGTCAAGTTGTGCCACAAATTTCTCTTCTCCTCAATTCTATTCAGTACCTCCTCATTAGTTATGTGATCTACCCATCTAATCTTCAGCATTCTTCTGTAGCACCACATTTCGAAAGCTTCTATTCTCTTCTTGTCTAAACTGTTTATCGTCCTTGTTTCACTTCCATACATGGCTACACTCCATACAAATACTTTCAGAAACGACTTCCTGACACTTAAATCTATACTCGATGTTAACAAATTTCTTTTCTTCAGAAACGCTTCCCTTGCCATTGCCAGTCTACATTTTATATCCTCTCTACTTCGACCAGCATCAGTTATTTTCCTCCCCAAATAGCAAAACTCATTTACTACTTTAAGTGTCTTATTTCCTAATCTAATTCCCTCAGCATCACCCGATTTAATTCGACTGTATTCCATTATCCTCGTTTTGCTTTTGTTGATGTTCATCTTATATCCTCCTTTCAAGACACTGTCCATTCCGTTCAACTGCTCTTCCAGGTCCTTTGCTGTCTGTGACAGAATTACAAAGTCAGTACTTCACATTGAGAACTGAAATATGCCTTCCGTTTATGTACCAAGGTAATCCCACTTAAATGTACTGAGTGGATAACTATTTGAGATACAATAGATTTTATATCCCTCCAGTCAAATTTAGTTCTTAACCGCACGACATGTTTCCACACTCAACAAACTATTTACATCAAACATGATGCAACTTTATAACATTATTCTTCCTTGGATAAATACCTGCTGACGCCTTTGACATGTGTGGATAAGTCTTAAAAGATTGAGGTCTGAAGTGGGCTGATCAGGAGACAATTTAATTAAATAGAATGTCCTAGAAGACATCACATTTCTACCTGTTTCCAAATTTCAATGCAATGGAACGTAATGAGCCAACTGTTATCGACGTACAAGGCTGTAAGCCAGCAAAGGTGATGTTTTGCCAAATTAAGTACTACTGTTTCTTGACTTGTGTAAAGTGTACTGTTTCCGACAGAAAATAAATAAAATCGAAGGAGTCTACTTATTATGTCGGGGCAGTTTGTACAAAAAGATACGTCTAGAGTCAGTTGGACATACAGATAAGTTTTCGCCTATATGGCTTTTCAGATCAGTTTTGTGATATTCGTTCGAATGGAATACTTTGCGGTCACAAATCCTTTTTGTTTTCGACTCTTTATCTCCAACGGAAATTAATCCATATTTGGTTAAGATATATAACGCGTCTGCTTCTTCATTTCATACAATAAATAAATGGGCTATTGGATTCAAGAGTGTCTATGCTTATTTTGAATGTTGTGAGCACTCTATGCTATGGGGTTTCCTTAGAGTATACAACAGTTATTAATACAACTAGTTCATGTTTAGTTAGTGTGTGTACTTAGTGCTATTATTTCATGTACCCACAGCCTGTCAGTACCTTAAAGATAACCAGTGTTAGCAGCAATAATTAAAGCCGAAACGATATTTACTATTGCTGACAACGCCATATCTTTAGTGCGTCTTGATGTGACTAGTCGCTTTTTGTTGTGCTCAGCAGTGGGCAGTTATTGCCATTGGCGGACTCGTGTTACCTCGGAACAGCTGTTTGAATTAACTCGTACTGCAACTTTGTGATGAGTGCAATCAGAATCAAGTATCTTACTAATACACAGCACTGTAATACAGCTGTGTTTCTTACGTACTTGATCATAAACCGAGTTATGGCAGATACAGTGAGTGCTTACTCGATTTTAGAATGAGCACACCTTAGTTATTCGCATCTGTGTCTACATCCTCATCCTCAAGAAATGCAGCGCTGTTAAGCTGCAACACGCGGGAAAGAATAGTGGTGGGAGGGGGTGGCGGGAGGGAGGGGTGCAGGTTACTAGGAGATCCACATGAAGAACGTTCCGAACTGCAGACACAGATAAAAACTTCGGCAAAGTGCTCCAAATGGTATCGATCGGCTGTTCGTTAAATGTTTGCAGATTAGTTGATGCTACAGGCAAAGATGACGATATCAAATACAACAGACATATTTCAATAAATACATTGATTTGACAGTTGAAAGTTCACAAAGAGTGAACGTTACATTATATGCATTTAACATTCTATGAGCATTAATGTTGACATTATTTGTAATTAGTTTGCAATTAATGTTCAGTGAATGTTAAATATGTATAATGTAACGTTCTCTCCTTGTAATTTTTCTACTGTTAAACCAATCTTTATATATTACAATATCTCTGACAGAGAATTTCTTTGGCACTGTTCTATTACATGTCGCCATCATTGTGTACATTCCCCATGCGGCAAATACTTTTTGGTGTTGGTACATCACGCATTGAGTTTATATACAAATCACATAAGAGCTAAATATACTCTACAGTATTTCGTGAAAACAAGCAAACAACATTGCAAGAAGTCTTAAAAATAGGCCGTTTCTAACATTTTTACCGTAAGACGCAACCATCCCAGAATATTTCGTCACAAGGGGAAATAAAGAGCCAAAAACTTGTGAAAAACATCATCGTGATGTGAACAGCCGTTCTGATGATGAACCTGTCGATTCGAACCCGGGTACGGTGCTATTTACATAAACGAATAGCAATATCAATGCCGGTTGGTAGCTGTGTTCTTCTTTAAAAGAATAAACATACATTTAGTACAAAATTTCTAAATAAATAGCTGTCAGAGCACATAAAAATCTGCAAAGAGAGTATAGAAGAATGAGATGCAAAATTACTGGAAAAATTCGCTACGTATAGATGAAAAATTCTAGGTGAATAGTGGAGTAATTCAATGTGTTTCAGCAGCTGTCTTCGTGTAAATTAGATACCATGCGAGAGCAAAAAATATTTTTTATAGTTTAGGTTCTAGTACAATGAATATAACATTTCACAGAATTAATTACAACTTTAACGAATTCTACTGTTTCTTTTGGGATCCCAAACGTGAAATAGATGTAAAACTTATTACCAGTTAACGTGTACGAAATACAAACACTGAAGTGATCAAAATGAAGTTCGTCAAAAAGACATGAAATGTAAAACACAGGAAGCCGTGATACTTTATTAATGCGGTACTGTATTGCATACTAAACCATACTGCGTCTTCAGTCAACAACTGTAAAAATAAATAAATAAAGAAAGAAATTTCGAGTTGATAACCTCATACGAAGAATTCATGCCCTATTAATAGAATATGGACAACTAAAACGTTTCGAAAGGAATGGAAGAAAGCCGTTATCCATCCGTTGCATAAAAAATGCGACAGAGGAAACCCCAACAACTACAGAGACCTAGCTCTTCTGCTAGTTATACATACGGTTCTATACAAAGCTCTCTTAAACAGAGTTCAACAACAAACAGATTTTCTGATTGGTGAATATCAAGCAGGCTTTAGGGAAGGCCGAGTGTGCTAAGCAAATCTGGTGTTTGAAGACGATAACGTCAACGTACCATCACACATGTCTCCTTTGTGGGCTTTAAGAAAGGGTGTGGCTCTGTTGACAGACAAACCGTTTTGCGCACTTTAGAAGACCTCATGACAGGAAGATTAGAGAACTAATCTGCCAGACTCTCACAGACACAACATCATAAGTGAAGTTTCTTGGTAAAATATCTGATCCTTCTGAGGTACATAGTGGATTTCGACAAGGAGTTGCTCTTTCCCCATTTTCGTTTAACATTGTGTTAGACAAAGGTAGTGTCAGACAAAGCCGTCAGAAAATGGGGAAAACACATTGTGTTAGACAAAGTTAGTGTCAGACGAAGCCGTCAGAAAATGGGGAAAAGAATGCGAAGGTATAAACATCAGGACCTTGGAACAGAGAATCAGTCTGAAATGTCTAGCTTTTGCCGACGATCAATCAATCATCACTAAAACAAGCCAGGAAATCAAATACCGAATAGAGAAGTTACACGAAATACCATCAAAGACAGGCTTCCAAACACTATTTTATGGAAAATTTACGTAAAAATACTCGTATCAAAAGATGCCATTTTTAAATATCTTGGATGAATCATAGTACCATCTGGACTAGATAGTAAAGCCAATTTATAAAGAGCCACCAAACTCCAGAAAGCGTACACAATAAAATGGAGTCACTAGAAGAAACGAGTATTATACCGGAATGCGAAACTTCGGCATTACAAGACAGTTGTTTTGCATGAAGCGTTATATGGCTGAGAAACTACATCTCTAGGAGGCCATTCAAAAACTGATGAAACTGCAAAGATAGACCGAAAAATTCCAATAACAACTTATAGTCCCCCTAATATAAGTGGCACATGGGTTAAAAGAAAAACTACAGACCTTTACACAGCAATAGACTAGTTCACTGATGCAATACGTAGAAGACGCTAGAAGTTCTATGGTCGCATCAACGAAATGGACAACACTAAGTTAACAAAAAAATAAAGTGAAAAAAGGTAAAAATCACTTGGTTAGAAGAAGTTAAGCAGGGGTTACGAGAAATGAATGCCACAGAAGACACCATCGGGGAGCGCAAAGCCTTTGGATTTCTGGTTGCAAATAATACATTCACAGAAAAAGCTAAAAGAACCACTGGAAAACAGTTGAAAGAGGAACGCAAGAAACAACCCAGCGAATGAATGAAGATATTATGGGAAGCGAAGAAGAACAAGAAGCTGACGGACCAAGATAATAAAGTTCAAAAGCGCTCTTTACTCGGATATGACGAAGAAAGAAGAAGTTGCGATCTAGAATGCCTGTTTTTGCTACGGATCATGTAAACGAAAGGCTACTTGTTTATTGTCAGGTGTCCAATCAGACGTCTCGACAACAGACACAAGAAAAATTAAGCTTCCTGGCTGCCCAAAAGTTAACCTATGACAATCTAAGGAGTGAGAATTTTTATCAACAATCAGAGTAAGATTGATAATCGATAGATATGCGGCCGTGGGATAAGTCTTCACTATGTCGTGTAGAGTGAGAACAACCACTGCAGATGATGATAATGTCATCGCCTGAAGACAGTAAGCTCAACATGCTGCTTCGGTGGTAATATAAGTAGGTAAGATACGTGCACATAATTCACTACACTCGCCCATTTCAGTGTATTTACATCCTTGTAAGTAAAAGCAAAAAGAACAGCTTACAATAAACGTCGTTCTGCGCCATTCAGTAATGTTTGCACACACTTCAGGCATTTGTGAATACATCACTACCCGTATGAGCGGACTTCAGAATTTTTAGAACAGTGCACGAACGATCTTGCGTGACAGGCTTTAATCTGTGAGTTCTGTTTAGGCATGCAATTCGTCGTGACTGAAGTGTCCTTCTAACTTGACGGTACGCTTCAGTCAAGCTCCAATCACTTCCTAAGGTTCGTTAAAAACTTTGACATTTAATTATAGGTTCGCCAGACTGGTTTATGTGGGGCAATAGTGCGGCTGTTATGTGGACAGAATTGCTTTCTTGAAACACAACGTTTTAACAAACACTCTGTTACCGACACTTTTATTCTCACCATTGGATAGTTACTTGTAAGAGTGGGACATAAAAAGTAATAAACTGAATACAGGATATGAGAAACACAAACTGCTAGACAGATAATTCACATGAAAAGTAACATTAAAATGAGTTCCTGTCCTTCAGCAGGTTCAGAATTCCAAATAAAATGGAAGTGCACGTCGACAGTTATAGGTCAACCGGTTTTTCTAAAATGTTTTTGCAATTTTTCACGGAACGGGGTCGACCGTTTGTAAAACAATCGATTTGTATTCAGGAGGACCGAGATTCGTATAGCTGTCCGGCCAACTAGGTTTGCGTTTTCGGTGTCGCTTAAGGCAAATACCCGACTCGTTCCTCGACTTACTTTGTCATTCTTCCCCAGTATCAGATAGTGCTGTATGTCTAATGATATTGTTGCTGAAGGCCAGTTCAGCCCTAATGTACCTTCTTTCCTTCTAAGGGTAATTATTGTCCGTTTTGTTGAAGCAAGTATCAAGATTGGTTTTATGGGGTATTTACGTGTGAAAAAGGACAACAAAGCTTTTTGTTTGCATGATAATTGAAAACTAGAGGTTTTTTTAAATAAAATATATATCAGAATTTTTTCCATACACCAGCGGACATCAATTTACCAAGATGTCGAAGTACATGTATTTCAACCCGTATCGCGTTAGCATCAGTGAGGCCAGACTGGGTCCTCTTGATACCTTCTCACTGTTTCTGTCTAGGATTCCAAATTATTTTGTTGTTACGTTGAGTGCCCATAATTTAAAAATTATCCGGAGATAGAAATCCAACTGCACCACATAATACGTGTCAATATTGGGTAAATGCTTAGCTGCCGCACAAGTGCAATTCTTGGATTAATGCCTTCTTTCAGCATCTATTTTGAAATAGGATGCAGTGGCTCGACGATCTTTCCCATGTTGCATAATCACTGTAGCAGGCGCAGTCGGCATACAGGTGTTTCTTTTAACTTCACGCAAATAAATATCTCGAAAACGGCCCATCGTATGAAAAAAGTGTTCTAGGTAAAAAATTAATGTTAGCAAAGGGAACATACGTCTGTCCCGCATCTGGGCTCCTCCCAACCAACTTTCCTGCGTGGTCGGGGCAAAATTCTGTTTTAAGACGGGAACCTCAGCTTTTATTGCATGTCCTGATACCAAGCCAAAAAATACGTCCGGTTTGCTCAAATCATTGTTTTCCATTCGTGGTAGATGGCTATGTAATCGACAAATATCAAGTGCACCTGGTTTTGCAATTAAGAACCGACGCATTTCATTTTACATTTCATTTACGATGCAAATGTAAACCTTTGTGTTCTAGCGGTTGATATTTATATTCGAAATTTACTTTAGTGCTGCAAATTTGATTATGCAGAACAATGTGGTTAGCCGTTTCAATGTCTGTTAAGAAACTCCTCTTCCCTAAACTACACTGCGCAACACAATTGAAGGAGCACTTTTTCGAAACACCGTAATTGTAGCCAACTGCGACGTATGAGTCTGAAATTTGGCTCAAAGTTGGCTACAAATTACATCTGTAATGGTGCAAAAGCTTGGTGCCCTGCGACATAGTCTTCGGGCTCGACAGCGATTCAGACAGCAAGGTGTCGACACCTGCGAGCAAAGGACCGGAGCTTAGAAGTTCATGTGAGGTGTAAAGTAGGTTACTGGAGTCATATTGCACCAAATTTCACTAGAGTTGTGCCCAAACCCACTGTGGACGTGTCACACGATGGGAAGGTCGTCACAGACCCTCTTATCCAAATTTCACCTCTTCTTTCGACGCCTCTGCAATGGAAGTCAGAACCGCCCAGCATTTAAATTACGTGGCTTGCGGCTTGCTTATGAGTGGCCAAGGAAAATATTTCAGACACAATGGCGCTCAGAGTCGAAACGAAGAGACCTCAGTGAGTGCATAACGGGCTTGAGGGAAACCACCCCTTTCCTTGGGACATTGATTCCCACACATTTTGCAGTCGAAAACAAAAGTTCGCAGTGTGAAGAGCAACAGGAAGGTCTTGACGATCTTTGGAACTGATGACACTTACTGGGCGGTTAAATCCTTCTCGATCGACATCGCGGGGCTGAAACCAAATTGAACGTGTTCTCAGCCCTTTGGAGTGCAGTGCGCCTGCAGTTTTTGCTCTGGCGTACAGGGCAGAACCACTAGGCACAGTTCGAAACCATTAGACGAAATCTGAAGGTGATCGAAGCAGCAAAGGATCGTTTTGCTTTCTCAGTGCTCCTGTTCAACGTCCTTCTGTGCGTGATCACAGAAAGATGCGAAACTGACACATGCGTGAATAAAATATCAAAGAGGCCCTCTAAGACCCCCCAGTTCAGCAAAGCCCTCGGTGGTATCCACCCCCATTTATGGAGCATTTTAAAAATGTGCCTTTACAGAGAAAACCTGCGATGTAGACCAAGTCGCCTCCAAGTAGGCAACCACTTGACAAACCTCCGGATCGAGAGACCACAATCAATCCTGTAAGTAACAGAAAACTACGTTACCATCAAGGTAGCTTATTTGCCAGAATTGTCAATGTCTAGCCATTTTACTTGTTATATACAATCACATTTGCAACCCTCAAGTAAAGTTTGAACATAATATTCACTGCTAGAAAACAATGGTTTACATTTAGTTTGTAAATGAATTGTACTATGAAATGCATCTGTTCTTAATTACAAAAACAAGCACTCTCGATATTTGCCGATTACAGCACCATCTACCACGAATGGGAAACAATGGTTTAAGTAAACTGTAGTCATTTTGTGCTTATAATCAGGTTATGCAATAAAAAATATACAAAGTTGACCCCACCCACACAAGAAGCGTGGTTATGAGGTGACCAGTTGTTGCACTGACAGATTTCCCCTTTACTGATATTAACTTTTCACCTACTACTTTTTTTTTCACACGCTACTTCGTTTCAAAGATTTTTAGTTGTCTCAAGTTAAAACAAACGCGCAAAACTAAAAGACGAAAGTAACTTTCACGTGATGCGTCCTGCCAAGTAACATAGCTCGATGAAACTTGGACATACAAAAAAAAAGAACTGCTACAGTATACCACAGAAGGAATCTGAAAGGGAGACGGAAAGAGACGAACAGAAGCGACACCTTTATTCAAAGACAATTAATTACACTGAAGTCACCGCTATTCATGAGAAAAGGCGGGACGTGGTTCTTAATAGAGCGTAGGATCACCACGGATGGCAGTTCATGCTCTGCGATGTGTTCCTAAGCTGTCCATAAAATTCGTAAGGCGTTCTTGTAGCAGGGTCTTTCATTCCGCAGATTTAAGTCGGAGGAACAGATAGGCCAGCGCATTCGCCGAATATCGTTCCGTTCCAAGAGCTCGACCACCTGCACTATTAAATAAGGTCGTGCACTCTCATCCACAAAAACGAAATCAGGGCTCAATGTATCCCTGACCAGACGCACATGGAGAGGAGAGCACCGTCGCTACAGCAACATTATGTCTCTACACACGCTAACACCTGGACCACCAAGTCATCCATATCCGACAATGCTGGACGTATCTTCATTTATGGCGAGAGTTGGGGACACGTAATACAGACAGGAACACTGTCGAACATGATCATTTTGGTAGCCCAAGTATTATGGTGTAGGGAGGCAAAATCCTGTGAGGGGGTAGTGGCCTCCATATCTTTGAATACAGTACACCTACCCGTCAACGCTATTGTGCCACTGTACTCCTTACTCACATGTCTTTTCAGGGGTTCAGTGGGCCCTGACTTTATTTTCATGGATGACAATGCGCGACTGGATCGAACAGCGCAGGTGGAAGAGCTATTGGAATAGGCTGGTTGGCTTGGGGTATAAAGTGACCAAACTACGTGGTAATACTCTTGGAATAAGAGGATATTCCGCGAATGGACTGATCCGCACATTCCTGTGGTTTCAGCCCTGTCACCCAGCAGTTATCAGTAGGGTTGGTGGAGTAGTGGAGAGCCCTGCCACAAGCACTCCTTACGAATCTTGTGGCCAGCAGGGAATCACGTTACAGAGCATGCAATGTGGTCCGTGGTAATAACACACCCTATTAAGAAATGTGCCCTGCCTTTTGTTATGTCCTAGCGTCCATCATACATCGCGGTGGCTTTACTGCAACGCATCGTAGCTGAAAATGTTAACTACTTAGGTTACAAGGTGAGTTCTGATTAGTGTACCACAAACCTGCAATTATAGTGGCACATATGCTGGAAATCCTTCGAAGAAATTAAACAACTGAACCTTACATTTGATAACTGTTTATTGTACGTGTGTGGCCAGTACTAATTCCTGATTGTTCATTGCGGTAAGTTTAGAATAATTTTTGCAATCTAGTGCTATGATTAAGTTGTAAGTCCTGGCATTATACGGTTGGCAAACCCGCTATGTTCATTCACACTGAAGAGCCAAAGAAACTGGCACATTTGCCTAATATCGTGCAGGGCCACCGCGAGCATGCAGAAGTGCCGCAGCACGACGTGGCATGGACTCGACAGATGTCTGCAGTAGAGCTCGAGGGAATTGACGCCATCAATCCTGCAATGCTGTCCATAAATCAGTAAGAGTACGAGGTGGTGGAGATCTCTTGAACAGCATCCCAGATATGCTCAATAACACTCATGTCTGGGGAGTTTGGTGGGCAGCGGAACTGTTTAAAGTCAGAAGGATGTTTTTGGAGCCACTCTTTAGCAATTTTGAACGTGTGGTGTGTCGCATTACTGCTGCTGGAATTGCCTATGTCCATCGGAATGCACAATACACGTGAACGGATGCAGGAGATCAGACAGGATGCTTACGTACATGTCACCCATCAGAGTTGTATCTAAACGTATCAGGGGCCTCATATCACTCCATCTGCACACAATTACAGTGCCCCCACCAGCTTGAACAGTCCCGTGCTGACATGCAGGAATCCATGAATTCATGACGTTGCCTCCATACGTCCATCCTCTCGATACAATCTGAAACGAGATTCGTCCGACCAGACAACATGTTCCCAGTCATCTACAGTCCAATGTCGGTGCTGACGGGGCCAGGTGAGGTGTAAGCCTTTGTGTCGCACAGTCACTAAGAGTACATGAGTGGACCTTCGGCTCCGAAAGCCCATATCAATGAGGTTTCGTTGAATAGTTCGCACGCTGACACTTGTTGATGTCCCAGCACTGAAGTCTGCAGCAATTTGCGGAAGAGTTGCACTTTTGTCACTTTGAACGATTCACTTCAGTCGTCGTTGGTCCCGCCATTGCATGATCTTTTTCCGCCCGGAGCGATGTCGGAGATTTGATACTTTACCGGATTCCCGATATTCACGGTACACTCGTGAAATGGCCGTATGGGATATCCTCAGTTCATGTCGACCTTGGAAATGCTGTGTCCCATCGCTCGTGCGCTGACTGTAACACCACGTTCAGACTCACTTAAATCTTGATAACCTGCCATTGTAGCAGCAGTAACTGATGTAACAACTGCGCCAGATACTTGTTGTGTTATAATAGAGGCGTTGCCTATCGCAGCGCCGTATTCTGCTGTTTACATATTCCTGTACTTGAATACGCACGCCTAGACAAGATTGTTCGGTGTTACAGTGTGTATGAAGTATGGTTCAGTTTAAAAATGTTACAGTTTAAAAATGTTTATGAAACAGTGTTAATGATAATAATAATTCACGTACGTGTGTACATAAATGCTACAAATAACAGCAGCTTTCTGTTTTTACGAATACTGAGTGTGGTTTGATAAGTCTGGTAGATTTCCATGAAAGAATGGAACGCTTTTGTTGCACCTTCATGGTTCGTATGCTCGACTTTTCCAGGGGTCGTATATAGAATTTCAACAATATACAGCATACAGTTGACTGTCAACAGGCGTCTGAGTTAGTCACTGTGTCGACTGCGATTGAAAATGGAGAAAACTAAGTTTAGTGCTGTTACTAAACATTTTCATTTGTAGGTTTAGGCTGACGCACAAATCAAAATAGAACTGGATGAAGTTCACGTGGTCTCTGTGTCGTAATTGAAGACCATTGACTTTCGGATTAATGAATTTAAACGTGGTCGGACAGGCACCGAAGGCGAAGCTCGCTCGTTCCGTCCAATTGAGGCCACCACAAAGGAAACCACTGACAAAATCCACGATATGGTAATGCGAGACATGTTTCTGTGAGTGTTCTCGCGCCATTTCGCCCTTCTGCTCAGTAAAAAAAAGCGGCGCCCCCCAGAAGCCTCCACGGCGCCGGACTGACAGCGCCATCCTACCCACCGCCGCTGAGGCGTCCAGAGCCTCCATTGTGGCGCGCGGCGCCGGCCTTCCAGGAAGGTTCCAGCTCCAGTCGGTCGCTGGCGCCGCGACACGCTCCAGCGAGGCCGCCTGCTCTCCAGCGTCACGCGTCGCGCTCCATTTCTCTGCAGCGTCAGTCACCGCTAATCTGCATGGTCGGGCTCCAGTCTTATTACGTTACACCGCCAGAGAGCGACTGGGAAAACTGCGTGACTTTCATTGAGCAGCCAGAGGCGGCGGCTCACAGAGACCACTCCTGAAATCACCTACGTCGGTGAATGAGGTCACTAAACCACTGTGACGGAGTATTTCCATATGGCACTGTGGATTGCTGACAGCATTATATCTCCGGATTCTGACCAACATCGAGAAAGAAGTTGCCGTCTCTAACTTTCGTCCACAATATTTTGTATTATTCCATCCCAATCAGTATACAATAAAGTTAAACATCAGACAAAACACATTATAGGTGTAAGTATTCACCACTGTAACATTAGTTATCATTGGGAAGAAATAATTACAAACAATATGAGATTTATATCTACTTATGTTCATTACGACAAATCAGGACTTCAGTCGGCTACAGGCATCGAAATAAATCAGTGGTGACGGTCGCAAATTTGTAACTGACCGGAAACTCGAACCCGGATGTTCTGCTGTTCTAGAACTCTTTCCCTAAACGCCTCGCTACGGTCGCAGGTTCGAATCCTGCCTCGGGCATGGATGTGTGTGATGTCCTTAGGTTAGTTAGGTTTAATTAGTTCTAAGTTCTAGGCAATTGATGACCTCAGAAGTTAAGTCGCATAGTGCTCAGAGCCATTTGAACGATTTGAACCTAAACGCCTCGCCCATCCGGTCAAGCTTCCCTTCCAACTCAAATTCTCAACCTGTTACACGCAACTAGCACTCCCTTAAAAAAAAGTATCATTCTTCGTCAAGTATTGGAGATAAAAGCAAAATAAAAAAGAAAACTACAAAAAAGATGACAAACATAAACTGTAAGATGTACGACCTGATTCAAAACATTACATAACAAGTCTTCATTTTTGCTATAAATAAATAGCGCCCCCTCCCGTTAGCCCCACTGCTAGTAGCATTCGCGAAGTCCCGCAGTGGTTCAGAAGATACGATGCATCCGCACTTGAAGTATCTACAGCCGTGTATATATATAAAAAATAAACACATATTCTTAGAATTGCCGTGCAGCGCGCATGTTTATGATCTCTCGTTTACAGAATTTTTTCAAGACAGAAACATTTTAATTACAATAATTTTATAATTAGCACATTTAATTTTCATAAACGTATACATTTACCTAAAATCTTTGAGTTAGGGTTGCATGAACATAATGTCGATTTTTCCAGTCTTATTCAGTTTTTACAAAAGAATCTTTTAGAATGCGAAAGTTTTTATCACATAGTGTCTGTTCTGTAGCACATTGTTTCCTGCTCTTTGTCTAAGTTTGGGTTTGTTAAGTGATGAGGGAACATTCCTTCGCCTTTTCCGTCTTTTATTAACATCAGAACGGCTGTTCGCAACGTAACTTTTAAAGACAAGTGCGACAAATGACAAACTTCTTCATACAAGTCCCGTAGTATCCTTCAAGCAGTAAGTTTAGCACACACCGAACGGCACAGTATCTTTACAGGTCAAAATTAAACACACATTTCTAGAATTAGCGCGCAACGCCCATTTTTATACTCTCTCGTTTACAGTGAGAATTTTTGTGAGACGGAAACATTTTATTAACAATAATTTTATAATTAGCACAATTAATTTTGGCAAGAAGAGGGAACAGGAAGATAAGACATTTGTTAAAACAACAGGGAATGAATTCCATGGGCCTAGAGGGAGATGTAGAGATAACAACAGTAGTGGTAGAGAGAGATTGAAATACATACAGAAAATGACAGGACACAGTTTGCAACAATTACTCTGACATGAAAATGTTGTCACAGTAGAGGAGTTGATGGCGGGCTGCATCAAGTCAATCAGAAGACAGAGGACTAAAAAAAAAAAAAAAAAAAAAAAAAAAAAAAACTAGTGCATACTTTCGGCTATTTATACGCAGTGCGTTGTATGTATTAACGTTCAGGGACAACAAGCAGTCCCCCTGTATATTCTCTGTAATCTCTCCATCTCGCTACAGCCTATGTGCTTTGAA
Source organism: Schistocerca americana (assembly GCF_021461395.2). NCBI lineage: Eukaryota > Metazoa > Arthropoda > Insecta > Orthoptera > Acrididae > Schistocerca > Schistocerca americana. The sequence continues at coordinate 853,257,609 of NC_060121.1, forward strand.
ACCTTCTCGTTGAATCATTCGCAAATAGCTTCAAGAAGTGTCCAACGTTATCGACTAGACAATTAATAAAAACTGTAAATATTAGCGGCCCCATGATGCTCCATAGGGGTACCCCCCAAAATTGCCTTTGCATTTGCCGATTTTGATCCAGCCAGACATGTTCATCTGCATCTATATATATATATAATGTCCCAGAAATGTTGCGACAAACTTCTAGGGGCTGTAGAGGGTGCCTTCAAGGACAAATCGAGGATAGGAACCCGTGTCTTCCAACAATACTGCAGACCGTCCAAGTAATTGGCGCTGCCACCAGCCACTCCGCCAACCCTTCGTCAACAAAAGCGTCTTTGTACGCTGACGGACTGTAAGCGGAACGTCTCGCAATGTTATTGGTTAGTCAGCGATCACGACTGATTGCCACGACTGCCAGTGGAGATCTACTTACGAAATTTCGATCACCAACTTTCTCATCCGAATGCGAAAATATTTTGTTGACACCCACCTACGTAGGGAGGATTGATCATCATAATAAAGTAAGAGAAATCAGAGCTCGAACGGAAAGATTTAGGTGATGCTATTTCCCACGTGCCATTCGAGAGTGGAATGGTAGAGAAGTAGTATGAAAATGGCTCGATGAACCCTCTGCCAGGCACTTAAGTCTGAACTGCAGAGTAACGATGTAGTTGTAGATGTAGATGTAGATGCTGCATAGACATGCCTTGTCCCCCCATGAACACGATGCTCCGATACCTTGGTGGATAGCCGACCGGGGTGGGCGAGCGGTTCTAGGCGCTACAGTCTGGAACCGCGGGACCGCAACGGTCGCAGGTTCGAATCCTGCCTCGGGCCTGGATGTATGTGATGTCCTTAGGTTATTTAGGTTTAAGTAGTTCTAAGTTCTAGGGGACTGATTACCTGTGATGTTAAATCCCATAGTGTTCAGAGCCATTTGAACCATTTGAACCTTGGTGGATAACGGTATCGGACACACGTTTCCATCTGCAGTTTATTTTTGTCCTGTATACTGAATAGCAATGGAGATTTTAGAGGGTTTCAGAAGAAAAATGAACTGCGAATGGGAACGCTTGTCCGAAACAGTCGTGCTCTGAGGGAACAGAGCATCGCATTCATAGGAGGCAAGGCCTTTCTATGTAGCAGGCGATAGCGGCAATCAGTCGCGATCATTGAAAAACAAAAAACATTGCGAGACGTTCCGCCTACGATCCGTCAGCGTATAAAGTAATGTTTGCTGCCGAAGGGATGTCTTTGCGGCAGACGCCGGCGCCTATAGCTTCGACGCTCTGTAGCAGTGGTCTCCAACATAGGGGTGATTACCGCCTGATGGGGTAAATGAAACCCACTTTATGTGTTTGTTTCATTTTACATGTCTTTACAACGTTACGCCTAGATACTTAATTGACGTAATTGTATCATCTGTAACACCACTAATACTGTTTTTGAACACTGTAGAATTGTTTCACCAACTCATCTGTATTAATTTACTTTCACATACATTCAGAGCAAGCTGCCATTCATCACACAAAACTGAAATTCTGTCTAAGTTATTCTGTATCGTCCTGCACTCACTCAACAGTGACGTGCACTACAGAGTTATTAGCGAAAAAGTCGCAGATCGCTGCTCACGCTATCAATCAGATCGTCTTTGTGTTATTAGAAATTTCCTTACTTTTTCGAATATCGTGTTTCTTCATGCGCACCTCCTACTTTTTTTCCTTTTATCCTTAAGACATATTGTGTTGAAGTTGAACACGAGGAACCCATGGCGCAATGGCCGAGAAGTTGCGTCATGTCGCTACGTGTTGTTTATTACTGCTTATGCTTAGCTTCTTCAACACGTCCAAATTCTTGACTGATATGAACTCATTACTCCGCTACAATGTGAAAATTTCACGCTGGAAACAAAGCTGAGGCTGTAGCTATGCCACGTCTCCGGAATACTATGCCACGTCTCCGGAATATCCTTTCTTCCAGGAGAGCTAGTCCTGCAAGTTTCTCAGGAGAACTTCCGTGAAGTTTGGAAAGCAGGAGCGAGGTACTGGAGGAAGTAATGTTGAGACGAGGGTTCCTGAGTCATACTTGGGTACCTCAGTCCGTAGAGCACTTGCCCGCGAAAGGTATATATCACGAGTTCGAGTCTTGGTCCGGCACACACTTTTAACCTGCCTCGGGCGTGGATGTATGTGATGTCCTTAGGTTAGGTTTAAGTAGTTCTAAGTTCTAGGGGACTGATCACCTGTGATGTTAAATCCCATAGTGCTCAGAGCCATTTGAACCATTTCTGATAGCAGGCAAGCACACATACAAACAGCCATAAACAACACGTAGTGACATGACGCAACTTGTTGAACACTGCGGCATGGGTCTCTCGTCTTCAGATTCCACACAATAAGTCTTCAAAAAATGGTTCAAATGGCTCTGAGCACTATGCGACTTAACTTCTGAGGTCATCAGTCGCCTAGAACTTAGAACTAATTAAACCTAACTAACCTAAGGACATCACACACATCCATGCCCGAGGCAGGATTCGAACCTGCGACCGTAGCGGTCACGCGGTTCCAGACTGAAGCGCCTTTAACCGCACGGCCACACCGGCCGGCAATAAGTCTTCAAATTCTTCCTAAAACAGAAGAAAAAGCGACTGAATGTGCGTGAAGAGACGGGAAATTAGAAAGAATAAGGACCAGTGTAGTTTGTACAGAGAACAATAGCGGCCCTATCACACCTCCTTGGAGCATTTCTGATGATAACCTTGTCTCTGATGAACCCTCGACGTCCAAGAGAGTGTACTGGGTTCTGTTGCTTCAAAAGTCTTCGAGCCACTGTCATGTCTGGAATATAGTCCGTATGTTCGGATCTTTGTTAACAGTCTGCATTGGGGCACTGCGGCAAACGCCTTTTGGAAATGTAGCAATATGGAATGTGGCTGTTGCCCTTCATCGATATGTTGTTGTTGTTATGGTCTTCAGTCCTGAGACTGGTTTGATGCAGCTCTCCATGCTACTCTATCCTGTGCAAGCCTCTTCACCTACCAGTACCTACTGCAACCTACATCCTTCTGAATCTGCTTAGTGTATTCATCTCTTGGTCTCCCTCTACGATTTTTACCCTCCACGCTGCACTCCAGTACTAAATTGGTGATCCCTTGATGCCTCAAAACATGTCCTACCAACCGATTCCTTCTTCTAGTCAAGTTGTGCCACAAACTCCTCTTCTCCCCAATTCTTTTCAATACCTCCTCATTAGTTATGTGATCTACCCATCTAATCTTCAGCATTCTTCTGTAGCACCACATTTCGAAAACTTCTATTCTCTTCTTGTCCAAACTATTTATCTTCCATGTTTCACTTCCATAGATGGCTACACTCCATACAAATACTTTCAGAAACGACTTCCTGACACTTAAATCTATACTCGATGTTAACAAATTTCTCTTCTTCTGAAACGCTTTCCTTGCCATTGCCAGTATAAATTTTATATCCACTCTACTTCTACCATCATCAGTTATTTTGCTCCCCAAATAGCAAAACTCCTTTACTACTTTAAGTGTCTCATTACGTAATCTAATTCCCGCAGCATCACCCGACTTAATTCGACTACATTCATCGATAGTTCGCAGAATATCGTGCGAGAGAAGGGCAAGCCGAATTATCCGCGAGCGAGGCTTTCAAAATCCGCACTCATTCATGAACTGACAGCCTGTTCGATACGATATTTTACGTCTGCATCCTTCCACGCTACAACGAATTCAAAGTGTGTATACCCGCCTGAGGGAGTCACACTTTGTACTGTGTCGACGATGAACATCAGTTCCGGAAGGAATGAGAGGTTAATCATCTGATACCCGTTATGTGATGAACATCTCCACACAGCTCGAGGTATATCGGACCGGTGCTTCACGGTGTAACACTTTCCATTTCAGCCAGTATAAATGACCGAGGTGCGGGCGCTAAGTGTCGAAGCCAGCGTGCGACTGAGGCACTCGCCCGGCCGGCGTGTGAGATGAGTCCTGCTGTTCAGACGCGCCTCGCTCTCTACGGGGGCCGGACCCCTGCCGCGAATCACCGGACCTTATTACGCCGGCGCACAGTGGCGAGCCGAATGTCTAATGCCGCCTGTGTTTCACACGTTGTTCTGCGGCGCCACCGCACTGCGCCGCTTTTTACCGCCGCCGCCGCCGTTCCCAGCATCCTCAGCGCGCGCGCACGGCCGGACGAAACAAATTCCACGAAGTGATCCCCCCCGGGCATTTAAATATGTGGCTTATAACGTTTTTGAGCGGGGCGCCCGGACGCGACGGCGGGACAAACCGGCGGTGGCGCGGTGTCTGCGCAGCGGGAGTCCCGACAAATGAGAAGCGTGACTCGTATTGTTGCCGTCCCGGTTTCCATTAGCAACTCGACAAAGGGGCGCCAATCAGACCGGGCCAGAGTTTTCAACAACCAATTACCGAACAAAACACTGGAGCATCAACACTATTTAGAGATGGCCACGAGGGCGAGAGGGGACATTCCTCTTCGGCGCGTCGTTTTGTGCTCTGCCGGGATGGATTCTTTAGGCCGACCGCGAACGGTTGTGCTCCCTTCCTTCCCCCCGGCGACAATCGTCAACCCGGTCGCTCACACACACACACACACACACACACACACGTGCCGCTCCGACTCGCGCGCCATTCGTAAGGGAGATGGGTTCGGCTGATTCTCGGAAAATCGTTCCCGTTTTTTGGGCTTGTGTACATTTGACGGACTGCGGGCCCAGAAAGGTTTTTGTCGGGCGATATTGTTTGGATTGAGAGGGGCCGGATGGGGTTCCCATTGAGGTCCAGAAGGACCCCTGCGGTTTCGCTGATGGCTCCGATCGTGTTGATCACCGGCGACTGCGGATGTCCGGATGATGCGAGGTCTCTAACTACGGCCACTAGGTGTGACTGACGGTAAATGCTGCACCCTCCTCCTCTACATAATTACGCCACGACTGAGCGCTATTCGCAGGCGGAACGATGCAAGTCTTTCGGTGATGATGCGATACGACTGTCTTTCTTTCGTGCTGTTCTCTCTACTTGTAGATTTTCTACGTAGTTTATCTACATATGTATAAAATACTTAATACTGTTTTTCAAAAACTGTATCCTCAAGTAATATGTCCTTAACATATGCATTCAGTTGCTGAGCAATAGGTCTAATGACTTTTGGTTGGCTCTCTATTTCGTTTGTGAACTCTGTCGTGAAACAAAACTTTAATCGTAGTGACATGCTGAATTTGAAATAACGAAAATGAATTTAGTTAAATCCTGAAAGAAGCTAATTGTGCATTCAGTGAAAACTATACAGCAGACACTCAATACTGAAATACACTCCTGGAAATGGAAAAAAGAACACATTGACACCGGTGTGTCAGACCCACCATTCTTGCTCCGGACACTGCGAGAGGGCTGTACAAGCAATGATCACACGCACGGCACAGCGGACACACGAGGAACCGCGGTGTTGGCCGTCGAATGGCGCTAGCTGCGCAGCATTTGTGCACCGCCGCCGTCAGTGTCAGCCAGTTTGCCGTGGCATACGGAGCTCCATCGCAGTCTTTAACACTGGTAGCATGCCGCGACAGCGTGGACGTGAACCGTATGTGCAGTTGACGGACTTTGAGCGAGGGCGTATAGTGGGCATGCGGGAGGCCGGGTGGACGTACCGCCGAATTGCTCAACACGTGGGGCGTGAGGTCTCCACAGTACATCGATGTTGTCGCCAGTGGTCGGCGGAAGGTGCACGTGCCCGTCGACCTGGGACCGGACCGCAGCGACGCACGGATGCACGCCAAGACCGTAGGATCCTACGCAGTGCCGTAGGGGACCGCACCGCCACTTCCCAGCAAATTAGGGACACTGTTGCTCCTGGGGTATCGGCGAGGACCATTCGCAACCGTCTCCATGAAGCTGGGCTACGGTCCCGCACACCGTTAGGCCGTCCTCCGCTCACGCCCCAACATCGTGCAGCCCGCCTCCAGTGGTGTCGCGACAGGCGTGAATGGAGGGACGAATGGAGACGTATCGTCTTCAGCGATGAGAGTCGCTTCTGCCTTGGTGCCAATGATGGTCGTATGCGTGTTTGGCGCTGTGCAGGTGAGCGCCACAATCAGGACTGCATACGACCGAGGCACACAGGACCAACACCCGGCATCATGGTGTGGGGAGCGATCTCCTACACTGGCCGTACACCACTGGTGATCGTCGAGGGGACACTGAATAGTGCACGGTACACCCAAACCGTCATCGAACCCATCGTTCTACCATTCCTAGACCGGCAAGGGAACTTGCTGTTCCAACAGGACAATGCACGTCCGCATGTATCCCGTGCCACCCAACGTGCTCTAGAAGGTGTAAGTCAACTACCCTGGCCAGCAAGATCTCCGGATCTGTCCCCCATTGAGCATGTTTGGGACTGGATGAAGCGTCGTCTCACGCGGTCTGCACGTCCAGCACGAACGCTGGTCCAACTGAGGCGCCAGGTGGTAATGGCATGGCAAGCCGTTCCACAGGACTACATCCAGCATCTCTACGATCGTCTCCATGGGAGAATAGCAGCCTGCATTGCTGCGAAAGGTGGATATACACTGTACTAGTGCCGACATTGTGCATGCTCTGTTGCCTGTGTCTATGTGCCTGTGGTTCTGTCAGTGTGATCATGTGATGTATCTGACCCCAGGAATGTGTCAATAAAGTTTCCCCTTCCTGGGACAATGAATTCACGGTGTTCTTATTTCAATTTCCAGGAGTGTACGTGGTGAAAGTTAAGTATCATGAAGTGCAATGTCTGACTCGAAATAGCCGCAAAAGAAAGTACTGCTCAACGCGGAAGAAAATAACTGTTTAAGATTCACTGAAAATTACTCTGCTTACTTGGCACAAAACCTGAAAATTCTGACTACGTACTGCTTGCTCACAAGAATGCTAAGTGAGATCTGCTCTGAAAGAAAAGTAACTTACCTCTTGCTCAGCATTCTGTTTCGTGTCTGTTGTACTGGCGTTCTCGGGAGCATATTGAAATCAGCAAATGCAGCAGCGAAAGAAAAATAATCTATTGACTACTACATTTTCCTTTGCTTGCCAGAAAGATTCTGTGGTTGCGTGTGGCGTCAGGCGCAATCCACACGCGACAAAATGTTTAAAAATGTACTAAGAATTATGGAGGAGAGTTTTTCTTTAAAGAAAAGTGCTTCTGAAAAATTAGACTCGGATTATTGTCAAAAAAGACAGCAAAGCGTAAGAAGACTCTAACGGATACAAAATTTACTCATTACAAAAATTGCAGACATTTAAAGAAGTTGCGTTATTTGTAACATAATGAAAACCAAATCAAATTAACACTAATTATGAACATTAACTTGTTAATTATCTAAGGCACAAAGATTTCCTTCAGTTAATAGTTCTGACAAACAAACGTTTCATTCTTACACGTGCATTGCTTACTGTCAAGTATTCCTCCAAAAATCTTCTCCGTCCATACAATCAAGAAAATATCTTTACAAAGAAGTTCTCATCATTATAACTAAGTATTCCAGATAACATTCATCAACATCAGATCTCCTTCTCTAGACTCTCCTGCTCACAATTGCCTCTAATAAGAATCCCCTAACTCTGCACAACTGACTGGCGGCCAGGCTCACCGCAGACTACGTTTAACACAGAGTCAAGGATCTTATCCACTACTCGTGCAGTGCGCTCATACTCCTTTGTTCCAGTACAGCAAAGGTGAATATAATGGCAAAAAAACATATGAAAACCTTACGTACTGAACCTTCGGAGACCTTGAGCGCTCGATCACCCTTGACAATACAAGGACCGCTCCAAAAGAAATGCGCAAAGCTTTGTAAATATGCAATTTATTTTGCAAACGTCTGATATCTTTTTAGTACCTTGATGCATTCTTGTGAGATAAATATCATGTGCCCACATAATATCCACTCCTTTCAACTGACTTTTACGCCACCGTGGAACTAAGGCCTGTGTACCTATATGTTAGAAGTCAAAACCAGCACGTTTGAACCATTGTTTAGGAGCCTTCACAAGGGAATCGTAATTTAGAAAACTCGTTCCACAAAGGGCCTGCTTAGATGTACCATATAGGTGATAATTACTCAGTACTTCATCTGGGCTGTAGAGTGATTATTTCAATGTTGTCCACCAAAATTTTGTGGTCTCGATCGTGATTTGCTCACCCGTGCGTTATCGTGCAACGTCAAAGAATCGAGCTTTTCTCCCCGTGCTGTCGAGTGCGTTAAAGTTTTTTAACTGTTGCCACTTACGCGCCAGAACTTATAGTATTTTTGTGTAGCATTATGTCCACAAGCGACATACCTTCGCAATCAGCAATCACAATAGCCATTACCTTTTTTGCTGAAGGCACAGTTTTGAATTTCCTCTTCTTCGGCAAGTTTGCATGATGGCGATCCATAATTTGCCGTTTTACCACCTCAAAGTGATGCAGCTACGTTACATCCCCTATCACGACTCTTGCAAAGAAGTCATCTCCAGAATTCTTGCAGTGTTCCAGAAGTTATCGGCGCCCTTTCTTCCGTATTTCAGTGTTGTTCGTAAACTGTAATACTGTTACATGTACTTCCAAAGGAAATTAAACGTGGTTTCACGTCCTATAAGAAACTCTTTAATTTCGCGTAAAGTTTCAGACTCATTCCATTTTACCCGAAAGTACAGGGTGATTCAAAAAGAATACCACAACTTTAAAAATGTGTATTTAATGAAAGAAACATAATATAACCTTCTGTTATACATCATTACAAAGAGTATTTACAAAGGTTTTTTTTTCACTCAAAAACAAGTTCAGAGATGTTCAATATGGCCCCCTCCAGACACTCGAGCAATATCAACCCGATACTCCAACTCGTTCCACACTCTCTGTAGCATATCAGGCGTAATAGTTTGGATAGCTGCTGTTATTTCTCGTTTCAAATCATCAATGGTGGCTGGGAGAGGTGGCCAAAACACCATATCCTTAACATACCCCCATAAGAAAAAATCGCAGGGGGTAAGATCAGGGCTTCTTGGAGGCCAGTGATGAAGTGCTCTGTCACGGGCTGCCTGGCGGCCGATCCATCGCCTCGGGTAGTTGACGTTCAGGTAGTTACGGACAGATAAGTGCCAATGTGGTGGCGCTCCATCCTGCTGAAATATGAATTGTTGTGCTTCTTGTTCGAGCTGAGGGAACAGCCAATTCTCTAACATCTCCAGATACTGTAGTCCAGTTACAGTAGCACCTTCGAAGAAAAAGGGACCAAAAACTTTATTGGCTGAAATGGCACAGAAAACGTTCACCTTAGGCAAGTCACGTTTATACTGAGTTGTTTCCCGCGGATTCTCAGTGCCCCATATACAGACATTGTGACGGTTGACTTTCCCGTTAGTGTGGAAAGTTGCTTCATCACTAAACACAATCTTTGAAACGAAAGATTCATCTGTTTCCATTTGAGCAAGGATAAAATCACAGAAATCGATTCTTTTAATCTTATCAGCTGCAGACAGTGCTTGAACCAATTTCAGACGATAAAGTTTCATAACTAACCTTTTTCGTAGGACTCTCCATACAGTTGATTGTGGAATTTGCAGCTCTCTGCTAGCTCTGCGAGTCGATTTTCCTGGGCTGCGAACAAATGCTTGCTGGATGCGTGCTATAGTTTCATCACTCGTTCTCGGCCGTCCAGAACTTTTCCCTTTGCACAAACACCCATTCTCTGTAAACTGTTTATACCAACGTTTAATACACCACCTATCAGGAGGTTTAACACCATACTTCGTTCGAAATGCACGCTGAACAACTGTCGTCGACTCACTTCTGCCGTACTCAATAACACAAAAAGCTTTCTGTTGAGCGGTCGCCATCTTACCATCAACTGACGCTGACGCCTAGTCAACAGCGCCTGAAGCGAACAAATGTACAACAAAATGAAACTTTATAGCTCCCTTAATTCGCCGACAGATAGTGCTTAGCTCTGCCTTTTGTAGTTGCAGAGTTTTAAATTCCTAAAGTTGTGGTATTCTTTTTGAATCACCCTGTATATGCAGTTTCACATAACCATACCTCTGGACGCAATTTGAAATTCACTCGCACGCTCTATGCCACCTGTCAACATTCCACCTTTGTTTCTGAAGCACGCAGACGTGACAGTCACAGTACTCGGTAGTTCAATAGCGATTTATGGTAAAGTGGTTTCTCCTGTGTTAAACGTTTACAGTGCATGATCAAAAAGAAATAAGAACACGAAAAATCAGTAATCTGAAAGGCGTCGTCAAATTTTTTAAAATAATTGTAGTCGGATTTTTATGCGAGAAGCACTACAGTACTTAAAAAGTCGCGTATCAAAGAGACTGATACAGTCAATGCGATTTCTCATGGATCTATCTGACACTCTTGAGGAGTCGTTTTGCGCTATCCCTCGATTACACACCATGTGATCAAAAGCATCCGGACACCTATTAGTGGGTATTATTGTGGGGTGTATCCACCATTCGCTTTTAGGACGGTTTCAACTGTGCTTGGGACACATTAAGTGAGGCGCATGGAGGTCTGTGGAGGAACGGCAGTCCAGTCTTCCTCAAGAGATGAAACCTGAGGTGTTAGTGATGTTGTACGCTACCATCTGGCGGGAGGTTGACGTTCCATCTCGTTTCAAAGGTGCTCCATTGGTTTCAAGTTGGGACTCAGGCCAGACCATTCGATTCCAGGAGTGTTGTTGTCTACAAACCATTACTTCAGATTATTTCATGACATCTTTTATAAGAATCCTCGATAATGCTCGCCAGTTCGCGTCCGCCAGTACATGAGGTCCTCCTGGTCTTGATTTACCCGTGGTTACCACTTCGTGCTTCCACTTTACCATCACACCACCAACAGTGGACTACGCAGATTTGGTAGCATTGAAATGTTAGTCACGTAATGTACAACGATAAGTCCACGTTCAAAGGCACTGATCTGTCCCTACTGACCAATTCTGCTGTTACTTCTTCTGCATAGCGTTTACTAAAAAGGAATTTACAACTTTGAACATTCGTACAAACTTATTCATACGACTTGTCGACTTTGTCTTCGTGCCATTTTGAAGGAAAATAGATCAAGTTCTGACTGTTTGGTAGGACGTCGCGGATTTCCTAAATGTCCGGTTTCCGCTTTTTCCGCTTGAGTGAATACGTCGAGGTGAGCAAGTATATATATATATATATATATATATATATATATATATATATATATATATATACTACTGGCCATTAACCATTAAAACTGCTACACCACGAAGATGACGTGCTACAGAGGCGAAATTTAACCGACAGGAAGAAGATGCTGTGATATGCAAATGATTTGCTTTTCAGAGCATTCACACAAAGTTGGCACCGGTGGCGACACTTACAACGTGCTGATAGGAAAGTTTCCAACCGATTTCACATACACAAACAGCAGTTGACCGGCGTTGCCTGGTGAAACGTTGTTGTGATGCCTCGTGTAAGGAGGAGAAAGGTCGGATTGTAGCCTATCGCGATTGCGGTTTATCGTATCGCAACATTGCTGCTCGCGTTGGTCGAGATCCGATGACTGTTAGCAGAATATGGAGTCGGTGGGTTCAGGAGGGTAATACGGAACGCCGTGCTGGATCCCAACGGCCTCGTATCACTAGCAGTCGAGATGACAGGCATCTTATCCGCATGGCTGTAACGGACCGTGCAGCCACGTCTCGATCCCTGAGTCAACAGATGGGGTGGTTTGCAAGACAACAACCATCTGCACGAACAGTTCGCCGACGTCTGCAGTAGCATGGACTATCAGCTCGGAGACCATGGCTGCGCTTACCATTGACGCTGCATCACAGACAGGAGAGCCTGCGATGGTGTACTCAACGACAAACCTGGATGCACAAATGGCAAAACGTCATTTTTTCGGATGAATCAAGGTTCTGTTTACATCATCATGATGATCGCATCGGTGTTTGGCGACATAACGGTGAACGCACATTGGAAGTGTGTATTCGTCATCGCCATACTGGCGTATCACCCGGCATGATGGTAAGGGGTGCCATTGGTTACACGTCTCGGTCACCCCTTCTTCGCATTGACGGCACTTTGAACAGTGGACGTTACATTTCAGATATGTTACGACCCGTGGCTCTACCCTTCATTCGATCACTGCAACACCCTACATTTCAGCAGGATAATGCACGACCGCATGTTACAGGTCCTGTACAGGCCTTTCTGGATACAAAAAGTGTTCGACTGCTGCCCTGGCCAGCAAATTCTCCAGATCTCTCACCAATTGAAAACGTCTGGTCAATGGTGGCCGAGCAACTCGCTCGTCGCAATACGCCAGTCACTACCTTTGATGAACTGTGGTATCGTGTTGAAGCTGCATGGGCAGCTGTGCCTGTACACGCCAACCAAGCTCAGTTTGACTCAATGCCCAAGGCGTATGAAGGCCGTTATTACGGCCAGAGCTGGTTGTTCTGGGTACTGGTGTCTCAGTGACTGGTGTCAAATTGCGTGAAAATGTAATCACATGTCAGTTCTAGTATAGCATATTTGTCCAATGAATAACTGTTCATCATCTGCATTTATTCTTGGTGTAGCAATTTTAATGGTCAGTAGTGTATATATTTTCTCTAAGCACTATGGGACTTAACATCTGAGGTCATCAGTCCCCTAGACTTAGAACTACTCAAACCTAACTAACTTACGGACAACACACACATCCATGCCCGAGGCAGGATTCGAACCTGCGACCGTAGCAGCAGCGCGGTTCCGGACTATAGCGCTTACAACCGCTCGCCCACAGCGGTGAGTCAGTTCCATGGCCCCATGTTCACCGGCCCTGACACCTGGTGACGTTTTTTATTTTTTGAAACCATCAAAGGTACCGTGTTCTTCCACCGTTACCAGCTTCTCTACCAGAGCTCAGAGGTAGAATCTACATCGCAACTGAACGAGGCACACGTCTCATACTGCGAGTTTGGCAACAAACCGACTTCAGATCGGATATACGACAAATATCCACTGGAAATCTCTTTTAACCTGTTTAGACATATGGTAAAAAAAAGATGTATTTTGCTAAAAACGGTACCAAAGTCATGTCTGTAGGTTAAATGGCTAAATCGATATGAGTTTTCAAAGTCCTTTGTCATACACCCTATATACAATCAATACTGTCAAGGCCTTGAGGCACTGATAACCCCAGTCCCCGTCAGAACACCGAAATTAAGTGCCTTCGGCCTTGGCTACCACTTGGATGGGTACTGTCCGGTGCCCCAGAGCGCTGTTTGCGAGCTAGGTGTACTCAGCCCATGTGAGGCCAGTTGAGAATCTACCTGATCGAGAAGTAACAGCTCCGGTCAGGAAAACTTACAACGACCGGCACAGCGGTGTGCTGACCACATGCCCATCCATATCCGCATCCAGTGACGCCTGTCGACAGAGGATGACATGGCGGCTGGTCGGTACCGGTGAGCCGTCCGAGGCCTGCTCGGGCGGAGTTCAGTTAAGTTTAATATAGAGACGATATACTACTCCCTGTTTCCTTTTATATTGGCGAGCTCACCTCTCGTGACGTGTGGTTGGTTAGTTCCGCAATACATTGGAGTGTTCGGATATTTTTCATCAGACGATGTATGCTAATGCTCACACTATGAACACAATGATAAGCTCGTTTTTTTTTTTTTCTTTCAACTTCTCATATGACATACTGTTGGATAATATTCTTTCTTGTTCCTCACAGAATGTCTCACTATGGTACAATTTTCCTCTGCACATTTGCAGTGTTCCGGACGTTTTCGTCAGTTATGTAATAATAAATATCTGTGTATTTGTTTGGTTAAGTAAGTGTTTCCCGTGTACATTAATTTGCTTTCAAATCTCTCTTACTTCGTGTGTGTAATTTAGTTACCTATAGAGCAGCGTACCGTAATTTCTTCCACAATTTCTCCAATAATCAGATTTTCCATTGGTTTATTTTTCTCATTGTACTTTGTAATCTGCCCCCTGCTTCCTTCTTCCATCTACCATCCACATTAAACAATGCCTAGTGCAAGTAATTGATAAGCAAAGTCTTTTACGGAGATTTGAGAGGAGAGAAGATTACAATACAGTTTCAAGTCAGTCATATTCAGGTGGCTCCAGTTCTTCTTGTCTAGGCATCTGATTCTTGAAGCTAAAAATCAAACATCAGGTCATCACCGTTGGTTTCATCTAAATAAACTGGAAGATTGTTGTTGCAGAATTTTTTACGTAAATATGTTTTCCACTGACTTTCTCACATTTTAGTATACCACACAGTATTTTGATTTTTCACATTAACAAAGCGCAAATTACATTGTTCGCTCCTATTATACAGAATACATCCGATCACATCAGAGGCAAGCTTACGGCTCTCACACTCTAAGGAAATAACAATATTTCAAAGGGTTTACAATTTTCTCAACAAATGAATTCCTACTAGTTTTCGTTACATTATTAATTTCGATTGTTATTTCATAAATGAATCCAGAAATAAACATAGTAAACAGTACAGGGTTTCGTAGTCAATAATACATATTTTAAGTGTGTACATAATTTGTAATTTCAAATGTTTCTAAAAAAAATAATTTTAACTGTACATCGAACCATTACTTATCGATTGTAACAACGAAACTAAAATATTTTGTAAAGTAATTCCTTTTCATAAATTTTAGCTTGAAATATAACATACTGTGTATAAAATTATATGAAGCTTTTCAGAAAAGCAACTGAGATAATACTGACCTGACCAAAATTCGAAAAATAATACTGGTATCGACAACTACTGTTGAGGAAAAGTAATGCTAGAAGAGGACGTCCCATTACAACACTTTTTTCAAATTTCTTAACTGAATTGTGTTTGTAGGAGCCTGGCCCTAAGTCGCAACAAGGCCCCGGAAGTAGACAACATTCCGTTAGAACTACTGACGGCCTTGGGAGAGCCAGCCCTGACAAAACTATACCACCTGGTGAGCAAGATGTATGAGATAGGCGAAATACCCTCAGACTTCAAGAAGAATATAATAATTCCAATCCCAAAGACAGCAGGTGTGAAAATTACCGAACTATCAGTTTAATAAGCCAGGGCTGCAAAATACTAACACGAATTATTTACAGACGAATGGAAAAACTGGTAGAAGCCAACCTCGGGGAAGATCAGTTTGGATTCCGTAGAAATGTTGGAACACGTGAGGCAATACTGACCCTATGACTTATCTTAGAAGGAAGATTAAGGAAAGGCAAACCTACGTTTCTGGCATTTGTAGACTTGGAGCAAGCTTTTGACAATGTTGACTGGAATACTCTCTTTCAAATTCTGAAGGTGGCAGGGGTGAAATAGAGGAAGCGAAAGGCTATTTACAATTTGTACAGAAACCAGATGGCAGTTATAAGAGTCTAGGGGCATGAAAGGGAAGCAGTGGTTGGGAAGGGAGTGAGACAGGGTTGTAGCCTCTCCCCGATGCTATTCAATCTGTATATTGAGCAAGCAGTAAAGGAAACAAAAGAAAAGTTCGGAGTAGGTATTAAAATCCATGGAGAAGAAATAAAAACTTTGAGGTTCGAGAGACAGCAAAGGACTAGAAAGAGCAGTTGAACGGAATGGACAGTGTCTTGAAAGGAGGGTATAAGATGAACATCAACAAAAACAAAACTAGGATAATGGAATGTAGTCGAATCAAATCGGGTGATGCTGAGGGAATTAGATTAGGAAATGAGACACTTAAAGTAGTAAAGGAGTTTTGCTATTTTTCTGGAGGAAAATAACTGATGATGGTCGAAGTAGAGAGGACATAAAATGTAGACGCAATGGAAAGGAAAGCGTTTCTGAAGAAGAGAAACTTTTTAATATCGAGTATAGATTTGAGTGTCAGGAAGTCGTTTCTGAAAGTATTTGTATGGATTGTAGCCGTGCATGGAAGTGAAACGTGGACGATAAGTAGTTTGGACAAGCAGAGAATAGAAGCTTTCGAAATGCGGTGCTACAGAAGAATGCTGAAGATTACATGGGTAGATCACATAACTGATGAGGAGGCATTGAATAGAACTGGGGTGAAGAGGAATTTGTGGCACAACTTGACCAGAAGAAGGGATCGGTTGGTCGGACATATTCTGAGGTATCAAGGAATCACCAATTTAGTATTGGAGGGCAGCGTGGAGGGTAAAAATCGTAGAGGGAGACCAAGAGATGAATACACCAAACAGATTCAGAAGGATGTAGGTTGCAGTAGGTATTGGGAGATGAAGAAGCTTGCACAGGATAGAGTAGCATGGAGAGCTGCATCAAACCAGTCTCTGGACTGAAGACCGCAACAACAACGAAGTGTACTGTACTGAAACCATTACCCCCACTTTCAACACATGAATCAGACGCACTGCTATGCCTTTAACACTGTCACGAATTCTTATGGTACATTCTTCAATACAGGCAAGCACACATTAAATATCCACGCATGTTCATCTAGCGACAGCATTCACTGTTATTTATACGGGGTGTCCCAAAAGAACACTGACAAGGGACAGCTTCCTTACACCAAAACAAGGAAAAAATATCATTAAACATGGGTCCTGAAATGCATACTTTGAGCCCTTATTCGTCTTAGCTAGTGTGAATCACATTTCTACTGAGCAGGTGCTCTTAGGTCTTAAGGTATGCACTTTAGAGCCCATGTTTAGTGGACTTTTTTTATTGTTTTGGTGTAAGGAACCAGTCCATAAAGCTTGTCTGTGTTTCTTTCGGACGTCACGTATGTCTTCAATTCGCAACGTTGTATAAACTCACAACGTCACAAGCGAGCACATACGAAGCGCTTCGTTTGATGTCAATCGCAACACCGTCCCCTGTATGTGTTAGTAGCGCTACAGCCTCCGAGCGAATAGCGGCGCTGAAGCGTTCGCCTTGTTGCAGGAGTGTGCACCAACGCGACGGCGCCCAGCGTGAGCAGCATCAACCGCATCCTGCGCAACCGCGCGGCCGAGCGCGCGGCCGCCGAGTTCGCGCGCGCCGCGGGCTACGGGCTGTACCCGGGGGCGGCGGCGGCGGCTGCGGCCAGCGGCCACTCTCCCGCGGGCTACGCCTTCCCCTGGGGGCCGCAGCTGTGGGCCGCCGCGCCGTTGGGGCTGGGCCTGTCGGCCGCCGCCGCCGCCGCTGCCGCAGCCGCGCAGGCGCACCACGGCCAGCCGCCCGGCGCTCAGCCACAGACGCCGGGGCAGGCCGCGGCCCCCCACGACGCCGCCGACCTCATCGTGCCGCGCCTCATAGGTGCGTCGCCGCTTGACCTGCGAATCACAAATCACAGCCCTCTCTTCCCAATTCCCCTCTACCATCCCATACTATAAGTCGCTACCGTGTCACTTGTTTACCTCTGTGGATGCACTACGTGTGGTGCACGGAATATACCAGATAGCTATCACGAGCAAATAGAGAGCTGCAAGGTGTTGGTTAGAGATGGGGACACAAGATAAGGTACACACAATAACCCATGTACCGATACAGTCGACATGTCCCCTCAAAAGTTGGCCTTTGCACACATGGCAAGAGGAGTGCGATGTAAGTGCTAAGGGACGTAATCTGGACCAATGCCACCGCTATCTATCTACTTCCAGGGGCAACAAAAATTTGTTTCCATTTCATATACACTACTGGCCAAGAAGAAACGCAGATGATGAACGGGTATTCATTGGACAAATATATTATACTAGAACTGACATATGGTTACATTTTCACGCGATTTGGGTCCATAGATCCTGAGAAATCAGTACCCAGAACAACCACATTTGGCCGTAACAACGGCCTTGATACGCCTGGGCATTGAGTCAAACAGAGCTCGGATGGCGTGTAAAGGTACAGCTGCCCGTGCAGCTTCAACACGATACCACACTTCATCAAGAGTAGTGAGTGGCGTATTGTCACGAGCCAGTTGCTCGGCCACCATTGACCAGACGTTTTCAATTGGTGAGAGATATGGAGAATCTGCTGGCCAGGACAGCAGTCGAACATTTTCTGTATCCAGAAAGGCCTGTATAGCACTTGCAAAATGCGGTCGTGCATTATCCTGCTGAAATGTAGGGTTTCGCAGGGATCGAATGAAGCGTAGAGTAACGGGTCGCAACACATCTGAAATGTAACGTCCACTTTTCATAGTGCCATCAATGCGAATAAGAGGTGACCGAGACGTGTAGCCAATGGCACCCCTTATCATCACGCCGGGTGATACGCCAGTATGGCGATGACAAATACACGCTTCCAATGTGCGTTCACCGCGATGTCGCCAAACACGGATGCGACCACAACGATGCTGTAAGCAGAACATGGAGTCATCCGAAAAAATGACGTTTTGCCATTCGTGCACCCAGGTTCGTCGTTGAGTACACCATCGCAGGCGCTCCTGTCTGTGATGCAGCGTCAAGGTTACCGCAGCCATGGTCTCCGAGCTGATAGTCCATGCTGCTGCAAACGTCGTCGAACTGTTCGTGCAGATGGTTGTTGTCTTGGAAACGTCCCCATCTGTTGACTCAGGGATCGAGACGTGGCTGCACGATGCGTTACAGCCATGCGGATAAGATGCCTGTCGTCTCGGCAGCTAGTGATACGAGGCCGTTGGGATCCAGCACGGCGTTACCCTTCTGAACCCACCGATTCCATATTCTGCTAACAGTCATTGGATCTCGACCAACGCGAGCAGCAATGTTGCGATACGATAAACGGCAATCGCGATAGGCTACAATCCGACCTTTCTCCTCCTTACACGAGGCATCACAACAACGTTTCACCAGGCAACGCCGGTCAACTGCTATTTGTATATGAGGAATCGGTTGGAAACTTTCCTCATGTCAGCACGTTGTAGGTGTCGTCACCGGTGCCAACCTTGTGTGAATGCTCTGAAAAGCTAATCACTTGCATATCATAGCATCTTCTTCCTGTCGGTTAAGTTTCGCGTCTGTAGCACGTCATCTTCGTGGTGATGCAATTTTAGTGGCCAGTAGTGCAATAACTGAACAAATGTAAAAATTTAAAACGCTACGATAATCTACTCATTAACAAGAATAATCGTAAGTCATAGGTTTAACACAATAAGACAATTATTACAAAAAAATGGTTCAAATGGCTCTGAGCACTATGGGACTCAACTGCTGTGGTCATAAGTCCCCTAGAACTTAGAACTACTTAAACCTAACTAACCTAAGGGCAGCACACAACACCCAGCCATCACGAGGCAGAGAAAATCCCTGACCCCGCCGGGAATCGAACCCGGGAACCCGGGCGTGGGAAGCGAGAACGCTACCGCACGACCACGAGATAGACAATTATTACAGTTAGAAACTGTATATACAGGGTGTTTTCGTAAGAGCGTGCAAAAGTGTAACAGAACATAGAGAATGTTCCACTGAACAATTTCGGGTAGGGAACCTGGTGTCGGAGCAGCCCACTTAAGGAGATATGGAAGTGCACTTGTCTACCGCTCTGTCTAGGATAACTGTTTTCCAGCTTATTAACAACTAACATGTATACAAGTTTACACGTACTGTGCTGTTTACTTACATGTACGTTCTTTATTTTCTGCAACGTAACAAGGAGGACGAACCTGATTATTAGGAAAATTTGGAAATTCGTGGTAAGTTCTTATGGGACGAAACTGCTGAGGTCATCGGTCCATAACCTTACACACTACCTAATGGAACTTCCACTAAGGATAACACACACTCCCATGCCCGAGGGAGAACTCGAACCTCCGACCCGACAGGGAAAGCCGCGCGAACCGTGACAAAACGCCGTAGACCGCGAGGCTACCCCGGGTGGCACTATTGGGAATTCATGATGCGGGTTTTGTTCGCTTTACTTGTCCATAAGGTGACTCTGTTGCATCGTATTTACAGATACACTGTCCCATGACAGAACATGCTATGAATCAACGACAGACCCATTCATTAGTCAGTGCTATGTAGAGACGTACAGTACAGTATGATGGAGGAGTACCCCAATGGATACAAATATGGAATTAGCTGTCAGAATTGTAGCTGCCTATGATGTGATTCGAAACACATCGTGGATATTGGCCAGTGTGCGTCAGAATCTTGTTCGCTGATGTCATGCTTGCATTGAGGCTGATAGCCGTCAGTTTCAGCACATTTTGTAAGATACGGTACAAATGGTACGTTCATTATGTCGATGATAGTATTTGCAGTTAACAGTAACTAATGTAAATAAAGAAGTACATAATAATCTGATTTTATTCCTATTATCTCCTTAAGCTGACTTCTCCGACCCCAGGTTCCCTACCTCAAATTGTTCAGTGAAGCATGCTATATGTCCTGTTAAATTTTCGCAAGCTCTTACAGAGATACGCTATATGTAGATGTCTTGAGTCAGCATAGGTCACGGCGCACAAATTACCAGGCTATATTCATGCAGTATTTGAGAATGATATTTAGCGACTTCCAATTCATACCTCAAAGAAACTTTTTCTCTTTTGCATGCACGTCATCAAATATATAACACATTATCTCATGTGTAAATTAATTAGAAACGTGAAGCTGTTTTGTATGTGGAAGTTAAATTGTATGGGAACCAGGGGTATACCGCTTAGTACTAAGACAGTACGTTTTATTTGTTATAATACAAGTACAGAAATAAAGCACTCATGTTTCAATTAACAGAGCTGCATATAACAAAATCCATTTCTCATGTCTTTTAAGTGTTTTACAGGGGAATAACAAAATTAAATTAAAGAAAAAATCTTACAGTATTGGCTTCTGGTTCTTTCACAACTCCATTCTTGGCATCAAATGTTCTATTGTTTACTGATGACCTCCCTACCATTGTTCGGAAAGAAATGGTTTTTCATAACATTTTCCAGACACACGTTTTTATATCCGCTCACTTCTCCATTTCTTACTATTTCTGAAACCCAAATTACTTCCTTACACTACAAAGAGGTTGTTTTTAGACAAACAACTTAATCCCACATGCACTTTACGTACCACACTGACTGTGCATCAACTAAATGGGGGAGACCTTCATGCACGGCACTTTGAACTCCAGAGGGAAGAAGTGCTTCGAATAAAGACCATGCACAAACCGGTAATTGTTGTGTGCCACTTCGAATAGAACGGTAAGGAGGGGCGAGTTATAGATTGATGTGGCTACTTTTGTCGTAGGAAGGTTGAATAGGAGCAGAAATTAGCGAACATGTTAACACAGTAAACAGAGGATTTACTTAAATTATATTTCTCCAAGCGTCTGAGGATTCATTGAAAATAATGCAGCAAGAAGCAGAGTCCAGTTCTCAATGTCAACAAGGATGAGGCTCTCTGAACTAAGGAGAAACGATGGTGTTGGAGCTGCGACTATGCAATGTATTTGTAGCGCCACGTAGCGAAGAGACTCCAAGTGCGAGGGGGCCAGATGGCTCCCACTGGCCGTCCTATACCACGCCGGCAGAGGGCATTCGTGCTACGGAAACGCTGATGGCGTCGCTCAGCGAGTATGTACCATTGGGTCCCGCCAGTTCACACACGACTGCCTATGGCGTCTGATAGAAACTTGCAATTCTGTTGCCAACTTTGATGCCCATGAGATGGTACCGATACGCGATACCACAGTAATGAATGTTTGAAACATATTCTCCATGATTTAGCACTTGGAACAAGTCTACCGACTTGCAGCAAGTTACCGGAAACGCAATAGCAGAGAACGCACATTTTGTGAAAAAATGGCTCGAATTTTAGTTATCCTTCGAGGCTGTTAAGTAGCCAACTTGCAAATGGCGCCAGTTGACAATTTTAACTATACTAACATACTGTACTAATATAGGTACCAACATACACTACAGGCCATTAAAATCGCTACACCAAGAAGAAATGCAGATGATAAACAGGTATTTATTGGACAAATATATTATACTAGAACTGACATGTGATTACATTTTCACTTAGTTTGGGTACATAGATCCTGAGAAATGAGTACCCAGAACAACCACCCCTGGCAGTAATAACGGCCTTGATACGCCTGGGCATTGAGTCAAACAGAGCTTGGATGACGTGTAAGGTACAGCTGCCCAGTCCGCAGCTCGTGGTCGTGCGGCAGCGTTCTCGCTTCCCACGCCCGGGTTACTGGGTTCGATTCCCGGCGGGGTCAGGGATTTTCTCTGCCTCGTGATGACTGGGTGTTGTATGATGTCCATAGATTAGTTAGGTTTAAGTAGTTCTAAGTTCTAGGGGACTGACGAACATAGATGTTAAGTCCCATAATGCTCATAGCCATTTGAACCATTTTTGAACAGCTGCCCATGCAACTTCAACACGATACCACAGTTCATCAAGACTGGCGTATTGTGACGAGACAGTTGCTCGGCCACCATTGACCAGTCATTTTCAATTGGTGAGAGATCTGATGAATGTGCTGGCCAGGGCAGCAGTCGAACATTTTCTGTATCCAGAAAGGTCCGTACAGGACATGCTACATGCGGTCGTGCATTATCCTGCTGAAATGCAGGGATTCACAGGGATCGAATGAAGGGTAGAGCCACGGGTCGTACACATCTCAAATGTAACGTCCACTGTTCAAAGTGTCGTCAATGCGAACAAGAGGTGACCGAGACGTGTAACCAATGGCACCCCATACCATCACGCCGGGTGATACGCCAGTATGGCAATGAAGAATACACGCTTCCAATGTACATTCACCGCGATGTCGCCAAACACGGATGCGACCACCACGATGCTGTAAACAGAACATGGAGTCATCCGAAAAAATGACGTTTTGCCATTCGTGCACCCAGGTTCGTCGTTGAGTACACCATCGCAGGCGCTCCTGTCTGTGATGCAGCGTCAAGGGTACCGCAGCCATGGTCTCCGAGCTGATAGTCCATGCTGCTGCAGACGTCGTCGAACTGTTCGTGCAGATGGTTACTGTCTGGCAAACGTCCCCATCTGTTGACTCAGGGATCGAGACGTGGCTGCACGATGCGTTACAGCCATGCGGATAAGATGCCTGTCATCTCGACTGCTAGTGATACGAGGCCGTTGGGATCCAGCACGGCGTTACCATTCTGAACCCACCGATTCCATATTCTGCTAACAGTCATTAGATCTCGACCAACGCGAGCAGCAATGTCGCGATACGATAAACCGCAATCGCGATAGGCTACAATCCGACCTTTCTCCTCCTTACACGAGGCATCACAACAACGTTTCACCAGGCAACGCCGATCATCTGCTGTTTGTGAATGAGAAATCGGTTGGAAACTTTCCTCGTGTCAGCACGTTGTCGGGGTCGCCACCGGCGCCAACCTTGTGTGAATGCTCTGACAAGCTAATCATTTGCATCTCACAGCATCTTCTTCTTGTCCGTTAAATTTCGCGTCTGTAGCACGTCATCTTCGTGGTGTAGCAATTTTAATGGCCAGTAGTGTACTTGTCCTCTAAAACCAAATATCGAGACTGGATACTCAGTTCGGCTGTGGTAGGGATTTTTCATCTACTAACACTGTTATATAGTGATTCGTTCTGGAACTGACAATGACAATGCTCAAAAACCTGTGGAGTAATGTCAGAAACACGAGTGTCCATCCATGAACCAGAGACCTCATAGAGGTGGACCGTGATTCGCAATTAGGCGTGCAGGCGTGCGGCGGACAATGCACGCACGCGCTACCCACTGGTGTGCTGAGGCCGCGATATGACGCTCGTGGCCCACAGTCGGCGCATGCGCTTGGTGCCTTCCGTCCGCCACAATGGCGGCGCTAATTGCGCACTTAGTCTGCCCGCCGCTCACTTCGGTCCGCGAGGCTCCTTTGTCCCGCGCCCTCGAGGCGAGAGCTGGCCACAGGAAATTCGAAATGGAAACGGCGTGTTTACACAATCGGTGGCCTGCCACGTCGCATGCGTAGTCAGCCGATGAATGCGGCGCAGATTACCCGCGTCACGAACTGCTCGGCTCTTTACGTAATGGACGCTGAATGGCTACCAGAACGGCTGAAAAAGTTTGTACTGCCTGTACGTGGCTGTTAGGCATTTACAAGACTTGCGCAAAAATAGAAGTAGCAGCGGTCGGCGATTACTGAGTTCAAAATTGTCAATTCTTATTACAGTCTTCTAGGCGTTGAAGAGGAGACCAGTGTTGTCATTTAACCTGACAAAAAATGCATTAAAAACCGCCAATAAAGCCAACTGTATTTAATTATGGGAGCTTAATTAACATTTAAAGTGTTATGTAGTTAGCCTTATACAAATTAAAGAGTACTGAAGGCAAATATTTACTGCCACAAGACTTTAAATAATAATATTGTGTTTTAATTTCTCTTGGAATATAAAAACACAATCAAATAACATTTATACTTACAGGAAAATGCAGAAATTTTAGCTCTTCACTAATTTCTTGGGTCTTTTCTCTCCTAAATTATTACTTAATTTTGATCAAACAAACACATATATGCAGCAATGGACGCAGTGCTGCAAGGGAAAAAAATGGGGGACTATTAAAGAAGTAGTAAGGATGGGTTAGTGCTTTGAACGAATAAATCTTAGGAATTAAAACTGAACTATTTAATCGCAAGTACAAAAAAAATCTCAATAACGGAATGAATCGGTAATATCCCAATTTTACCCACCTACCTTTAAACTTGGATATTTCTCAGCCCTGCTTAGCAGATAAAGTTTTAATAAGGTACTGATGCCCGGAATTGTACCATTTTGATATTAAAGCTGATTACCATAACAGGGCTACAACCAGACACTTAAGTATTATCTTATGATAAATGGCTACAGACGTGACTTTAAGTGGCGTTAAGTTAATAGTGAGCGCTCTGACTTCAGTAGCTTGGGTATGGCTTAGAGAGCGGACCGTACTGTCTGATAATGTGTAGTCAATTTTAGTACCATCTACGTAGACTAATGTGTTCTCGTGAAACGCACGTGGAAGTGTCTGTCATGTATCTAACTATTTTCTTATGAGTTAGACACTCATAACAATATGAATTTATGAAATTTCAGCGTGTCATGATCAGTATCGTATACTGCACCATAGGAAATGTTTAACTGCTGCGATAACGTTCGCAGTTGCACACGCTGGTAATTCAAAATTGCTGCCTTATTGGCTCCGACATTTTCCGGGATCGCAGCTGTTACCTGCCATTTGGAACGGGGCGAATCACTGAGATAAACACGGCCCAGCTGGAAGAATGCACACCACCTGGAGACACTGGTACGGTCCTTACAGTCGTCCTCATATACGCCACGCATGTCCCTGTGAATTTCACTCGGCTTACTGGTATGCCCATCGGCAAACAAATATCGAACTACACTTCGGTGCTGCTCTTCACAAGTTGACAACATTTCATGGGGGCCATGTTTGTTTCGTAGCTCTGGATTTACTCGCTGCAGATGTACACGAAAACAAAATATCCTCTGTAGTGCAAACTGTAAACCATATTGTTCTGAAATTTCAACATTCCAGCTGCAATATTAAGGAAGGAAAAAAAAATGTGCTTTACTTTCCGATGCTACCTCGTACAAGGGGATTTCGGAAAATCGGTTATAAATTATTAAGGAAGACCAAGTAACTGCCGCGCGGGATTAGCTGAGCGGTCTTAGGCGCTGCACTCATGGACTGTGCGGTTGGTCCCGGCGGAGGTTCGAGTCCTCCCTCGGGCATGGGTGTGTGTGTTTGTCCAGGATAATTTAGGTTAAGTTGTGTAAGCTTAGGGACTGATGACCTTAGCAGTTAAGTCCCATAAGATCTCACACACAATTGAACATTTTGCCAAGTAACTTTCCTAGAATGCTGCACTGCGAGTTAAAATGACAAAGATTCGACGGTGTTTGTAACATAGTCATCGAATTTCTGTAAAGAATGATCGTAACGTTCTACCTGTTGATCAGTTTCTCGACAACAATCCTCACCTTGGTCGCAGAACCAATCGAGAACCGCAATGAGACCTTCCTCACCGTGGAAAATCTCTTTCATCCGTAAGTAATTTCAGCTTTACGAAAAGATGGAATTCACTTGATGGAAGTTCTGGACTTCCCGATCGGTATCACCCAGTTCAATACTCCTTTTGTCAAATTGACACCATTTCACCAGGGCTAGACGCGACACTGCATCTGGTCCACATACCGCCAGAGTTTCATGATGAACCTGTTTGCAATTTACATGTTTAGCCCTCAAGAACCGTACTGTCCCACATACTTTAACTTTGGAGTACGTTTCCAGTCCCTGCGCTACTTGAATCGCGCACTGTGATGCACTTGTTATCCGAACTGCAGCGAAAACTGTGACTCATAAAATCCCGGATAACGTATTCTCTTCTGACAATGCACCGCTCTTGCTTAATGGTCTTCGTGTGGGACGGCAGGTCTAAACATGCTTTATGACATCCCTGACCATATATGTGCTTACGACGCGTTATTAACTCCAATATTAAATATCATCTTAGTTAACAGGAACGTATCTGAACTGTAAAAAACTAAACTCCTCCCGAACAAGCCACGAAGGCCCAACGGTACTGACCGGCCGCCGTGTTATCCTCAGCTCAGAGGCGTCACTGGATGCGTATATGGAGGGGCATGTGGTAAGCACACCGCTCTCCCGGCCGTATGTCAGTTTCCGATACCGGAGCCGCTACGTCTCAATCAAGTAGCTCCTCAGTTTGCCTCACAATGGCTGAGCGCATCCCTCTTGCCAACAGCGCTCGGCGGACCGGATGGTCTCCCACCCAAGTGCTAGCCCAGCCCGACAGCGCTTAACTTCGGTGATTTGACGGGAGCCGGTGTTAGCACTGCGGCACAGCCTTTGGCATCTGAACTGTAAACTTTTCGATTAAACTTCCATTAAATTGGGTTGTAACTTCACCCAAGGGGGTGATCTAGATCGAAGTGTTGATACTCTTGGCAACAGTTCATATAAACATTTAAACTGCTCGTGTAACCCTTTTTAAAATATGGCATTACGATATAACCAGTTAATCAGTTAATTTTTGCGCGCGCGCGCGAGAGAGAGAGAGAGAGACAGAGACAGAGAGAGAGAGAGAGAGAGAGAGACTGCGCGCAAGTGTTTGTCTTGTGAGGTTTGCTTGATTACAGACTAATTTGTTAACCTAAAACGCAGAGTGTCTTTGACCACTGTACTTATTTAAGTGTGTTTCAAATTACTTAACAATTCGTTAAAAGCAACTCTGTAAATTTGAAATGGCGGTTTTTGTACCCAGTGGTCATCAACACAAATTAAGACAAATAATAGTAATTACTCTATCATGTGAGACTGGATTAGATATTCCAGTCTCTCTCCTATGGGTCCTGAGGCACATTTTCTCTGCTTTTTCGGCAGATATCTGCAATTTCGTTTTTGCATTGTGCAGCTGCAGACAGCCCAAACAAATCCCGCTAATCATGTCTTTCGTACGGTGCCTAGCGTTGAAGGAAAGCGTCGATTTGTTTCCCATTACAAACAAAATGATCTCTAAATCGAAATTTATGTCTCCATAAACGGAGCGGTCCCAAATTAGTCTAGTACGCCATTCTTTTTATCGACGTGTATTGAAAGAGACAACAGAATACTGTGAATAACCAGTACTGGAGCAATTATTTCGTGGCGGTAGCAATCGGTGCGGGCCAGGGCAGAGCTGTCACTGCGGGAATATTGGTCATTCTTCCTTTTATTCTGTTGTTCTTAATACATATTGATAAAACGAATATCGCACTAGACTGTTTTGGATTGTTCTGTCGAATGGACTCGTAAAGTTCTACTGTAAAAACAATTTTGTTTGTATTGGGAAACAATCCGACGCTCTTCACAAACGCTGGGCGTCGCATGGAAGATGTGACGAGCAGCATTTGTTTGGGTTGACTCCAGTTACACGTTGCAAAAACGAAATTGCAAATATCTGCAGAAACAGCAGGGAAAATGTGCTTGACAACTCTTCGACTCTTAGGAGAGACACCATGTATAACTAAAAAAAAGACCAAAAGCCCTACTAACAATGCAAAAAAAGACCAAAAGCACCACTAACAATGCCAGAAAGGACCAAAAGTCCTAGTAACAATGCAAAAAAGACCAAAAGCTGTACCAACAATGCAAAAAAGCTTTGTCTGCTGAGAATTATTTGAGGGCTTCGCGTATGATGCTAGGTAATGTGTGTCACCGTGAGGACGAATTGCTATACAGCCAATCAATTGCTGAAATGGAAGGTATATGCAGACCCCTTGATCTAGGTTTCGATGCCTTTAAAAACCTTTTCTTCAGAAGGATCGATGGTCACACTGGCTGCATAATGTTGTGAGGTATGTTAAAACTGTAGCCATATCCAGTGGCGATCAGCATGATTTGTGCGGTTTTACTGTTATGAAGGGTAATTTCATCGTTTATTGGTGGCTTATGGCAACAATTTTAACTTAGGTTGAAACTTCCGGACTGAGAGGGCGTGGTCGATGTATAAAATTTCCACCTGACATTTCGTCTCCATCTGCGGGAGGCATCTTCGTAGCCGGACGACCTCAGAAGATGTCTCCCGCAGATGAAGACGAAACGTCAGGTGGAAATTTTATACATCGACCACGGCCTCTCAGCCCGGAAGTTTCAACTGAAGACAACGCCGACCGTGAAAGCCTACATTGTATAATTTTAACTTACCTCCAAAATATACTGTTTACTCACTGATCCTTCTAAAGAAGACATTTTCAAAGACATCAAACCTTGGTCAAGGGCTTTGAATGAACCTTTCAGTCCTATAACTGATTGGCTGTATTTCACTTTATCATCACGGAGATGCCATTCTACAGTTGCTGCATCCAGCCCGTTCAAGATTTCAATGCGTATCAGCTGCTCTAGACAGAAGGCTGACGACGTTGTTGGTGTTGGCAGATGTCGACGGCAGCGCCAGCGGAGGAGTCTGCAAGGACGACTCGAGCAGCCTGGATGGTTCCGACCAGCCCAAGTTCCGGCGCAACAGGACCACGTTCAGCCCCGACCAGCTGGAGGAGCTGGAGAAAGAGTTCGAGAAGAGCCACTACCCCTGCGTCAGCACGCGGGAGCGCCTAGCCTCTAAGACCAGCCTGTCGGAAGCCAGAGTGCAGGTGAGGCCTCCGTCTGACATTTCCTCCCCAACTAACCAAAATCCCAGAAATAAGAAATCCATTCACATATGCACACTCACACAGAAAAAAACACACACACGCATACATCCACTCCCCCACCCCCACCCCTTCCACACACAAACACTTCATAGACAGTCTTGTTCCCGGCTTGTGACCGAGAGTTGTACACGAGGCCGACAAAATACCTAGCAACGTGGCGCACGTAAACACTGGTCTCTCATTCGGGTGGACGACGGTTCAAACCCGCATCCAACAATTCTGATTTGGGTTTTCCGTGATTTCCCTAAATCGCTTCAGGCAAACGCCGGAGTGGTTCTTTTGAAGGGTCACGACAAGCTTCCTTCCGCGTCCTTCTCCAATCCGATGGGGCCGATGACCTCGCTGTTTGGTCCACTCCCTCCATCAATCAATCAACCTACAAAATCCATTAATGTACCGGGTGATCAAAATGTCAGTATAAATTTGAAAACTTAATGAACCACGGAATAATGTAGATAGAGAGGTAAAAATGGACACACATGCTGGGAACGACATGGGGTTAATTAGAACCAAAAAAAACCCGTATTTCTAGACGCGTGAAAGATCTCTTGCGCGCGTCGTTTGGTGATGATCGTGTGCTCAGCCGCCACTTTCATCATCCTTGGCCTCCCAGGTCCCCAGACCTCAGTCCGTGCGATTATTGGCTTTGGGGTTACCTGTAGTCGCAAGTGTATCGTGATCGACCGACATCTCTAGGGATGCTGGAAGACAACATCCAAAGCCAATGCCTCACCATAACCCTGGACATGCTTTACAGTGCTGTTCACAACATTATTCCTCGACTACAGCTATTGTTGAGGAATTATGGTGGACATATTGAGCATTTCCTGTAAAGAACATCATCTTTGCTTTGTCTTACTTTGTTATACTAATTGTTGCTATTCTGATCAGATGAAGCACCATCTGTCGGACATTTTTTGAACGTTTGTATTTTTTTGGTTCTAATAAAACCCCATGTCATTCCAAGCATTTGTGTCAATTTGTATCTCTCTATCTACATCATTCCGTGATTTATTCAGTTTTCAAATTTATACTTTCTTTTTGATCACCCGGTATGTAACAAAGTCATTATATAAGGTGAAACCATACCTATCACAAAAGAAACATACTAAATGAAAATACCTACAGACTGTTTCAGCAATTCACAGACGAAAGTGTATGAACCGAAGATCACACACTTGCATGATTTCTTGTTAAGGAACGTACGCTTGCTATTCCACAGTTTATGGATTTCGAATAAGACTTCCATAGGTTTCTGAGAATAAATAAAAAGAATTACAATCAGTCTGCATCTTATTAACGGCATGTTCAAATAAATATGGAACAGGTTTTCAACTGTTTGCGCTAAAGCACTTCACACGCTGTATATTTTCGTAGCAGTGTCGAGAACGGCAGGATTCCGTTTCAAGTCGTAAAATACAACATTGATTTGGCAACTAGCTCTGGTGGCAATTCGAGTAATGTACACCACACTCTTGGCATCCCTCCATGGAAAAACGGTGAGGCGTTATGTTTGGGTACGGAACTGGTCCTGTACGACTTACAAGGTGTTCCTTAAAGCCGACACTTACCACTGGTTGGCCCGCCCAGTTAGCCGTGCTGTCTAACGCACGGATTTCCGGATTCGGAAAAAGCGCCTGGTTCCCGGCACAAATCCGCCCGGCGGACTTGTGCCGATGTCCGGTGAGCCGGCCAGTCTGTGGATGGTTTTTAGGCGGTTTTCCATCTGCCTAGGCGAATGCTGGCCGGTTCCCCTTATTCCGCCTCAGCTACACTATATTCCGCCTTAGCTACACTATGTCGGCGTATGCTGCGCAAACACGTTCTCCACGTACGCGTACACCACCATTACTCTTACCACGCAAACATAGGGGTTACACTCGTCTGGTGTGAGACGTTCCCTGCGGGGGGATCCACCGGGGGCCGAACCGCACAGTAACCCTGAAAGAGTGGTTCGGCGTGGGACGGCGGAGGGGTGAAGTGGACCGCGGTAGTCGTCGTGGGGTTGTGGACCACTGCGGCTGCGGCGTGAACGAAGCCTCTCCGTCGTTTCTAGGCCCCCGGTTAACATACAAAACAATACATACCATACCATACCACTGGTCGCGAACGAGGCCGAGATGTGCGGGTGCTGCGTTTATTCTGGAGCCAGAGGGAGCTAGGCAAACAGGCGGTTTCTTATGTGCGGTATGCAGAAACTGATGCCAAGTAACTCCAGTGAAACGTGCTGGTACAAATACACGTCCTAGAATGTGGCCGCCATCCATTCCAGTCCAAAGGTTCACGGATACTGTGAAGAAAACGGTTCCAAGAGATCTTCTCTGCGTAATGTTGACGGTGAATTTCCATTATTTAAACAAAAAAAAAAGTTTTACTTCCAAAGTTAACGAAAGCAATTATGTCAGAATTTGATAACGAACTCAAAAAAAGGTCCAATAAATGTTAACGGAACAGTTACAAATGAGAAGATGAACAAATTAGCACATGATCTCCAGTATAAGGTAATGACACGTTTAACCGAAAATAAAAAAAAAAGTTCACGGAAGTGGATAGCAGTCAAACTCAAAGTTATCACCTGTAGCGTGCCTTGCACCAGTAGCAAACGAGTACCCTTGTTGTGATTGGTCAGCCCTCGGAATCTAATGGCGGACGCGATAATATACGTGAATTACCACATACAACAAAACACATGAATGCGTTTGACAGAAACACTGCTGACACATCTAAAACCACACCGCTCCAAAACGAACGTAAAGCACATGCTGTAACAGCTACAAGAGAGTAGATGAAAAAGACAGAGAAGGTAAATAGTAATGACTACCGTTAATGAGGGAATCAACAATGTCAACAAGTGCGAACATACTTCCTGAAATTACACGCATTTTTAAGAAAATCAAATATTAAGAAAAGTTTATCACAAAACACAAAGACATCGCAATAGACTCTGTATGAAATATGTATAATCTATATAAGGGACAGCAAAGTTGCATCTTGCCTGTTCGTTATCGATGTATTGTGACGTCAGCAGCAGCTCGTTGGTGCTGGCGACATAATTAAAGTAGCTCCCCAGTTCTGTAATTACAATAGATATCTCCTCTTGTTTAGTATATGATTCTGCGGGTGGTGGTACTGTTCTCCATCGCATTCCTCTATTCACAGTCCGGTCGGACGTAATCGTTGCTGTATAGATCCAGATTCGTATGTGCACGACAATCGCGCCTCTTACACACACAACACCGATATCAATGTCCCGTACACAGTATAAAATTTACTTTAAATCACCGATCGCAAACCTACATTCCATCTGTGTTTAGCATGAGCCTCACAATTGCGAATTCACATTTCTGGCGAAAACAGAACACACGTAGTAAACAGTTTGAATATTTCCACGGTGGAGGCAGTTCATTAAGTTGCAAAACAGATAAGAATTTTAAAGCACATTCGTTTATTCAGCTCAGTTATAAGTACAACAGTTCGGATCTAATAACATTCAGTGTCCCTTCGTGTGTACATTGTCACTGCTGTTTTTAATAATCCACAGTCTACCATTTTGTTTCAAAACGTCCAGGTCGAAATTTGATTCTAATAGTGATCGACACATAAGAACGCTGTCATAAACCCTCGTTTAGCACGATTACACAACATAAACGCGCAAACGCCACGTATTGCATACTGACTGACTGTCACTGTTCGACTTCAACTATTGACATCACTCTCGCATCACAGTCTATACAGAAGTACTGCACATTGCATCTGAGATCTCTACACAAGCATCAATTTATCAGCTGACCGATTGACCTACCAATCTCGTAGCAGCCTACACATGTCCCGACCGGATGCCTTCAGCGATTACAGCGCCGCCCTGTTGTGATTTGTGTAAGTTAACTGAGTTTATGTTCTACGAGATCCCGCTTGGTCTTACACAGAAACAAAAACAGGGGTTTGCCTTCGCTCTTTTAGAGTTAACAAGGCCAAAAGAAGCAGAGAGGAAACCATGAGTAAAGAGGTGGCTAATGAAAGGAAAGAAATTTCCCAGGTTCTGTTACTTAAGCAGCTCGGAGCCGATGATTTTCGGTATTATCTTAGAATAGATAAATTATGCATTTTGGAGCTGCTGAACATCATCAAACCTAGCGAAAAAGTATACGATCATGAGGTAGGCTGTAATCTGTGAGGAGAGGTTGTTAGCTACATTACGATTTCTAGCCATTGGCAGATGTTGAGAGAATCTCAAGTGCTGTTGTATGTCCACTATTATGAACTAAATTGATTCCTGGAACCTAGAACGTGATTTATAGTTGACTGAAGAAAACCATAACAGAACAAAATAAATAAAACTAAAGACGTTCACGTAAACGTTAGTAATTTATTTATGTATGTCGCTTAATAGATGAACTGTAATTTTAAGAAACTCATTTCAAATTCTAAGAAGAACGACTGCACATGGCAGTGGCGCACATCGTCCAACAAATAAAGCAACAGATATACAAGAAATGAAACATTTAGCAACGGTTAGAACTGTAAAAACAATGAAATGCGACACTTTTCTCATCACAGCAGAGAGCTTGGATGTAGCCTTGACGTTTTTAACGCTTGTAACAATGAAGCAAGAATATTTTACGAATTAACGTGCATTCAAAGCCGATATTTTGGTTTTTAGATTACATTTCCAATAAATCTCGGAAATAAATCATAAAAACAGAAATACACCAAGATCGACGGGCATTTATTGTACGTGCCGCACGAAACCATTACGGATTCGTTAAAACAATGAAAAAAAATTCTTCAATTCTTGCATCTATATTCCTATACTCGTGTTCCACGAACACCTGCAGTCTTTAAATTTCACCAGGAACTCTGCACTTGAAAGTTCCGTTCGCCTCGCACAGCCTCTCATGTATATTAGAACAGCATTTAATAGCGCGCGCAGTGACAAAAGACGAACGTTTGTTGGTCGGTTAGCACGACAGGGCTACGCACGGCACAATTTGTTGCGGGGTGGAAGGGGGGGGGCAGCAGTCGGATATCGGGTAGTATTACCCGCCCGACATCCCGACAAGGAAAGTTTGTCGGTCGATCTGTCTGTCAAAACGCCTACATACGTCTAATTTGCCGCTCGGTCGGTCGGTTGGTGCGTGTGTAGGGCCCTTTAATTTTGCATGACGCATTTAAAAAAAGTGCGGTGAAACTTTCGCATATTCAGTTAATAAGAGAGTCGTGTTGCAATATAAATGAAGCAAACTGTGTTTATATTTTGTACTACAGAGCAAAAAAAAAAAAAAAAAAAAAATTATTGCCCAACAAAAATATCTGTACAGAGTAAATGAAGCAAAAGGAGAGACAGCACAAGAAATTTATCTTTCGCAATTAGCAATAACTCACAATACGTACGTAGAATTTCACAAGAACTGCTTTTTGATTCTCGTAGTCGCGGTGCGACCAATCCGACTTTTAAATTAATCGGCAGGGCCTAATCGGTGAATAACACGCGTTAGTGGAAGTCGACATAATTAATATTTTGAAGAAATTAGTTGCTGTATAAAGCACATGGTCTGTCTGAGATCTACTCCTGCAAAAGGTTAGGTGATTTGTGACAGTATTACTTGCCACCTCACACATATTGCTTAAAGATGCCTTACAAAATTCACCACTTTGATATCCTCCAAATCAGATATTATCTGACATTTCATCACTAATGAGTTCGTGGTGAAGGCTGGCTGTTTTTCGAAAGTATCGCTGGTGAGCAGTAAAGATACTGTAGCGTTGTTGTTGTTTAGGGAGACTGCTCCTATGCTACGGTCGCAGGTTCGAACCCTGCCTCGGGCATGGGTGTGTGATGTCATGAGGTTAGTTAGGTTTAAGTAGTTCTAAGTTCTAGGGGACTGATGACCTCAGATGGTAATTCCCATAGTGTTCAGAGCCATTTGAACCATTTTTTGACTGCTCCTAGCGTCTTTTCCATCGCCCAGCGGCCGACCCTAACACATAATCATGAGAGATCAGACATTTCGCAGCCCAGTTGGATTCATAACCTAAAATGTATGCAGCTGGTAAGGTACACTGTAGGCTTGGACACAGAGCAACATCTCATTAACATTTGGCTGCGGTGTATTGGTTTTTCGGGTGATTTCACCTCGCTCACGCACTCATTAAAGAACCAACAACAACAAAAATACTTTCTGTGTTATCTGTAGTCCTTCAGCATTTGTTGGTAACATGCTGCGGCACCACGTGTAAAGCTCGATTTTAGTCGTATAGTCAGCAACATCTCGAGCTACAAATAAGTACAGAATATCCATAATATCCAGAATACTTAAAGCATACTTCAACTCGTTAGTGGTGCTGGCTTCGCGCCATAGCTAAACCGAAGTAGTGTCTCGTAACAACAATAAGAAATTGGAGCTACAGTTCTCAATGTGTCGTCAAACATTAGTTTCCTCAAATGCCAATGCAGTATCTTAGCCACGGCGCCACGTAGGCTGGTGTGTCAACAAGAATTAATCCATTACAGATGCGATCGTTTCCGTGTAGTTTTCAGATTCAAATCACCTCCTCTTTGAGGTGCTCTTTGCCATAAAACTCTTTTGGTTAAATTGACAAAATACAAGAAACTTTGCGTCTCTATTTCAGACGAGACATATAACGAAACTTAAGCCGAGTTACAATGAGCTTCTCTGCAATAGAACAGAAATAATTGTGTTGAACGATAACTAACGAATTTTACCGAGTTCCTAGTCAAATTCGTAAAAGTATCTTGTAGCACATGCACCAAAAAAGCGAATGATTCTGACGTACTGCCTTCGGAATCGAGAGTATAAATTCGTAAAGGATGATCTAATCTTTCCGTGTGAGCCTGCTTTCCGGGCTACACTGTTTCTCATCGCGTCACACGTATATGACTGTCCCAGATGTATGACTTACTCAGTCACACGCTACATAACATCAAAGGAAATTGGAAATTTGTGGTAATGTCTTATGGGTCATCGGCCCCTAAGCTTACGTACTACGTAATCAAACATACACTAACTTAGGACAACACACACACCCATGCCAGAGGGAGGACTCGAACCGCCGACGGGAGAAGCCACGCGATACGTGACAAGGCACCTTAGACAGCGCTGCTAAGAAAAACACAGTTGCGAAGTCATTGTAACCGTGGAGCCAGTTCGCAGTTCGATAATATAAAATATGCGTTTCCCTGTTATTCCTATCGGATAAATCACCAAAAAAGACCCCTTCAAAAATATCGACATTTTCTACATAATATTCACTGTAGCCACATGATAATGGGTACATTGTGAGTTAATCTAGAGGCAAATAAGTGTTTAAGGACCCCATGTGAGTAGAAGGGAATAATAATGAGATTTGGTTCTCTTTTCCTTCTACTTACGGCATAGTCTTCTCGATCGGTTCTCGCCTGCTTCTGAACGTCATTAAATGAGCGACGCATCATATATACAGGGTGTTACAAAAAGGTACGGCCAAACTTTCAGGAAACATTCCTCACACACAAGGAAAGGAAATATGTTACGTGGACATGTGTCCGGAAACGCTTACTTTCCATGTTAGAGCTCATTTTATTACTGCTCTTCAAATCACATTAATCATGGAATGGAAACACACAGCAACAGAACGTAACAGCGTGACTTCAGACACTTTGTTACAGGAAATGTTCAAAATGTCCTCCGTTAGCGAGGATACATGCATCCACCCTCCGTCGCATGAAATCCCTGATGCGCTGATGCAGCCCTGGAGAATGGCGTATTGTATCACAGCCGTCCACAATACGAGCACGAAGAGTCTCTACATTTGGTACCGTGGTTGCGTAGACAAGAGCTTTGAAATGCCCCCATAAATGAAAGTCAAGAGGGTTGAGGTCAGGAGAGCGTGGAGGCCATGGAATTGGTCCGCCTCTACCAATCCATCGGTCACCGTATCTGTTGTTGAGAAGCGTACGAAGACTTCGACTGAAATGTGCAGGAGCTCCATCGTGCATGAACCACATGTTGTGTCGCACTTGTAAAGGACCATGTTCTGACAGCACAGGTAGTATCCCGTACGAAATCATGATAACGTGCTCCATTGAGCGTAGGTGGAAGAACAAACTAAAATGAGCTCCAACATGGAACTTAAGCGTTTCCGGACACATGTCCACACAACATCTTTTCTTTATTTGTGTGTGAGGAATGTTTCCTGAAAGTTTGGCCGTACCGTTTTGTAACACCCTGTATAGTGATTTCATTCCCTGTTCTTCCTTCAGCAAAACGCAAATACAACACAAAGTCATTCAGTTACACTTCAGTAACGAACATCAAGAAAACTAAGAAAACAGCTCCTTAGTGCTATTAGTTCAAACTATTCCCCAGAATTGCTTTAAAATTACGTTGCAATAGCTGGAACGGAATACATTTTCGTCTGTCAAACACACAAATTACTTTTATTTTATTTTGAAATTTAATATTTAATCAGAGTTAACTTCATTCTTGGTCTATTAACTTCATTATACTAACTATTTAATTTTAGTTGTTCTGTTAGTATTTATGATAGGTTATGTAGATGAGTCTATGGAATGTTTTGATCACTTTTACCAGACAAATACGCTTATCTCACTTATTTCAGACCTGACGCGAAATCAGTTATTTAATATGGCTGTTAGTTTCAGTTTGACTACAATATAATTTTGTGTGTAGCTATCTCTTGTAAGGACGTGTCAGTCTAACACAAATCAAGTCCTTAAAATGAGTTCTTGTAATAATTTAAAGTTGTACAAGTGCTGAAATTTGTAAGCTACTGCTTGGGACAGATATAACATATGAAGTGCTTTCTACATGTGTTTTTATTGATTACAAAGCTTCATCGAAATGAAATATTATTCTAGTAAATAAGGAAGGAATTATCACGCTAATAATTTCTGTAGTTGAACATACACTTCCTTCTGACGATTTACTGATACGGACAACCTTCTGAAATATCTTGGCTCACGTAAATTAAAAACTATCTGTACAAATGATGGTTTTCTAAATTTATTGTCTTTGTAGCTAGACATGTAAACTGGTCTTTCCACACTGAACGCTCGACGAAGACTAAATGTCGAGAGCCGGTGAACTCAGTGCGATAAAATCCAAGCAATGAATTTTCTGACAAAAGACACCAAGCCTCGCTTCAAGTACCTGGATTACGATCTCAACAGTTGATTACATCCATACGTCTGAAGGAAGGCGCGTCTACTTTGTTAAGTCCGCAACGCAGAAATCTAATGAGGCTTAAGCACCACGGATTCTGCGGGAGCAAACCAATATTTCTAAAATTCTTTTCGTTCGTATGACCGCCAATGCCCTAGCAGCTACGTGTTAAGTATGTGTCTGGGAATAAATCGACTATAATTTAACTAGTAATACGTTGATTTCTTAACGGACAGTTCTATCAAGATCGCTCTATCGTATGACGACCTCCGTAACTTGCTTCGGTTTTCTTTTTCTATTTTTTCATTTCATTTTACACCGTCCTTCCAAAAAGTTCCGAGACTGATTTCATTCCTGCCTTATAAGCGGCATTAGCACATTAACTACGGAGGCACCTTGAACCAGCAACTGTAAAAAAAAACCAGATCTGCGTTACTTAGAGGCTACAATTACGAATAACTTATACTAGACCGATCACATTGATAATGTTGTTGGGAGAACAAACCAAAGACTGGTATTTATTAGCAGAAATCTTGTAAAATGTAACTGGTCTACTCGAGAGACAGCTTGCTATAAATTTGTCCGCCCTGTTCTGGAGCATTGCTGTCGGTGTAGTATGCGCATTACATAGGATTGATGGAGAGCATCGAATAAGTGAAGAGAAGGGCTACACGTTTTGTACGATCTCGAAATAGGGGAGAGAGTGTCACGGATGTGATAAGCGAATTGGGATGGCAATCATTAAAACAAAGGTGTTTTTCGTTGCGGCAGGACGTTATGAAATTTCAGTCAGCAACTTTGTCCTTAGAATGTGCAAATATTTTGTTGGCGACTACCCACGTAGGGAGAAATAAGGGAAATCAGAGCTCGCTCGGAAAGGTTTAAGTGTTCGTTTTTCCCGCGCGATGTTCGAGAGTGGAACGGCGGAGAAACAGCTTGAATATGGTTCGATGAACCCACTGACGGCACTTAATTGTGAATTGCGGAGTAATCATGTAGATGTAGATGCATTCGATCAGTAAGCTGCGAGCAGTGAGTGTTAAATGCTGTACTTGCGACCGCAGCGTGTCAAAATTGTGTCACAAATCGCAACATCTCTAAACCAGATGTGTAAGACATTCTCCTGAATGTTTTGAAGAAAGGAAAACTGTGTGCAAAGTTTTCCCACATACCTTGACTCCAGCACAAAAACGACAACGTATGGACAGCTGGCAAGACTTTATAGAAATACGAAATTCGAAGAATTCTCTTCTGGGAGAAATCGTAACCGCTGTCGATACTTTGTGTTGTCAGTACAGGTCTACCACAAAACCACAGAAAATAGAAATTCACATTCCAATTCTCTGACGACATAACCGACGTTGAAACCAATATGATGCACGAGTTGAACTACACCGTAAGGAAGGAGTTTTCTGACCATGTGGAAATGTTGCATGAACGTTCTGTGCGGTTTACTCAGGTCAGGGAAGATTATGGAGGACACCTGAACCATTAAAACCGCCATCTCCACAGTTTTCTGTTTTACTAGGGCGATTCAATAAGTAACGTAACACACTTTTTTCTGGTTCAGTTTCGGTTGAAATATGCGGAATTTGTTTCGGGACGTCGTGGAATATTCTCGCTACAGCTCCTGTATTCTGACATAGTTCCAATAGGTGGCGGCGCTATACTTAACCTTCAAAATGGGATCTGTAAAGGAAATGCGATTCAAGCAGAGAGGTATCATTAAGTTTATTTTGGTGGAAAAACAGAGCATCGGAGATATTCATAGGCGCTTACAGAATGTCTTCGGAGGCTTGGCAGTGAAAAAAAGCACGATGAGTCGTTGGGCGAGGCGTCTGTCATCATCGCGACAAGGTCACTCAAAGCTGTCCCACCTCTCGCATGGCTGCCAGCCACACACAGTAGTGACTCGTGCAGTGTTGGAACGTGCGGACACCCTCATTCGAGGTCACAATCAAACATTTCGCTGCTCAACTGGATATATCTGTTGGTAATACTGGCACACCCGTCCACCAGTTGGGGTCCTCAAAGGTGTGTGACAGTCGGGCCCTTCATCCACCCTACAGCCCGGATCTTGCACCTTCCGAGCTCCATCTATCTGACCCAATGAAGGATGCACTCCATGGGAAGCAATTCGTGGATGATGGGGATCTTAATGATCCAGCAAGACGTTGTCTCCGACGTCGACCAGTAGACTGGTACCATGAGGGCATACAGGCTCTCCCTCCCTGTAAGGTGGCGTAAGGCCGTCGCACTGAACGAAGACTGTGTTGAAAAACAGGGTTTTATAGTCAAAAGTGTAGACAATAATATGGTGTATTGGAATACTATTTTGCTTTCAGAAAAAATGTGTTGACTTACTTATTGAAAGCCCCTCGCATGTTTTATCCAGTCTCGAAATTTTTTGGATTGGCAGGATAAGTTAGTAATACCTGCAATAGGACCATGCTTCAAAAGCACTGTGGGTTTGATGATAGCTTTACCTACATGTAGTAACTCTTCAATGGAACAGGTCCGGAGTATCATTCACAATGCCTTGTCCCAATGAGATACTCCGTCCAAACTGGCCGTGAAGGCCCAACAGTACTAACCAACCGCCGTGTCATCTGGAGCCCTTAGATGTCGCTGGATGTGGATATGGGAGAGCATGTGCTCATCACACAGTCCTTCTGGCCGCTGTCAGATAAAGAGACCAGAGCCGCTACCTCTCAGCCAAATAGCCCTTTAATTTGCTTCACAAGCGATGAATGTTACCCGCTGGTCAATAGCGCCAGGCAGACCTGGAAGGTTATCCATCCAAACTGGCTTGTCACGGTTCGCGCGGCTCCCACCGCCGGAAGTTCAAGTCCTCCGTTGCACATGGGTGTGTGTATTGTCCTTAGCGTAAGTTAAGTAGTGTGTAAGCCAAGGGACCGATGACCTCAGCAGTTTGGTCCCATAGGAATTTACCAAAAATTTCCGAAATTTCCATCCAAGCCCGACAGTGCTTAACTTCAGTGATTTGACATTGTAACACCTCCGTTTTTATCCTGACCTGATCTGATCGAATAGCAGCCCAATATTTATTATTAACATGACCGTGAACCTAATGGGGCTGGTAATCGGAATTGACTGCTACGGAAGTTGTTACTTTCCAGTTCGTCCTGTTCAATACTATAATACTGAATGTATGGTAATAAGGAACACCAACACAGTTTTACTAATTACGAACTTATATTCTTCTCAAAACACAAAAAGGAGACAGCCACTGCCTTCGTCATACATATCTAATTACGGCTAATCTCAGCACAGGCTTTCTTCATTTTCCATTATCGTCACACGCTAATCCATCCCTGCATCCAACACTGCACTCCAAGGTTAGGCCGGCGCGGTAGACGCGATACTAAATATCGGCACTAGTAACGTCACTGATCACTTTCATAATGATACTTCATCACTTTCCCGGTATTAATTTATTATTTAGGGGTCTACCCACGGCGATGGTGACACCCTTCTCGGTTAAAGACCCTGTATTTCAATAATGGCCACCACACACACACCATTCCCGCCAACCACCCTGGCGCAACTCGACACTCGCTCTCTCAACACGTCACAATCGATTGTTTGCCCTGTCGACCTGTGCCGAGTGCAAAGTTATAGTAAGGGCCTACGGACCCCTTACAACATGTATTTTTCATTTACAGAATCAGTTCATTCTGACTACGGCAACGGTCTTGCCGGAATCTGAATGAAATGAGTTTATAAATTAAAAATACGGAATTAAAAATTAAATTTCTGTTACATGGGATTTAGTCACGCAGAGAAATGCAAGAGCTTACAGATTTCAAGCAGTTACTGTAATTATAAGCTAATATATATAGATATACATATTGCTTAGTTATTTGGTAAACCTGAGATGTTCACGTAGTTTTTCATTGACTCCCAGGTTTGGTTTTCCAACAGACGAGCCAAGTGGAGGCGCCACCAGCGCATGAGCCTCCTAAAGCGGGCGTCGCCGGGGGGCCCGACGCCGGCGCCGGCGCCGCCCCCGCCGCCCCCGCAAGCCCCGGCGACGCGGCCCCCCGGGCACACGCCCGCCCCCCAGCCCCCGCACCCGCCCCCGCACCCGCGAGCCCCCTCCCGACAGTCCCCCTCTGCCTTCGGCGACCCTGGCTCGCCGGCCACAGCGCCCGCTTCCAGCCCTGCTGGCCGCTCCACGCCTTCGGCTCAACGCAGCTCCTACTGCAGCACACACCAGCTGCAGATGGGCGGCGAAAACAGCGCTTTTAGGGCGCTGCCGGCCAGGGGCGGCGGCCTGGCCGCGCCGCCGCCGCAGCCGCAGCCGCCCCCGCAGCGGACGCCGTCGCCTCGCGACTGCCACTACGCCTCGTCCGACTCCGAGGAGATCAACGTGAACGACGACTCGGACGACGAGGACTTCCGAATGGAGCGGCTGCGCCCGGAGGGTGCGGCGTTGGTCAACGGCCGTGGGGAGGAGGCGACGGACGCGGGGGCGGAGGTGCAGGCGGCGAGGGAGGCGTGGGAGGCGGCGGGGCAGCAGCCCCTGCAGCTCACCAAGCACGACCGCGATCGCGTCTAGGGGGAACCCCAACGGGTCGCCCTCCACCTGCTCTACTGTCACGGTCAGACAAGCTGCAGAAAGTTCCTTGCAAGACCTACATTCTGCACTGTGTCGAACCCGCTCAGCCCGCCAGATACGTGAGATGTACGGACATTAACTACCAGTGCAACGGAGAGGAGAGTGCGGTACTTTATGGTGGACCTCACCTGCTACATGTGTAAACGAGGACCTCTAGAGCAACTGCGGACCACCAAGTGAAAGCAGAAACTATTATACCGCCGGAAGAGAGTGAAGTGTGTTTTCAAATAACAACTACTGGACCATCGTTGCCGTTGGAAGGAATGTGGATATATCGGAATTTTTTTCTCCTGTAA
This sequence comes from Schistocerca americana, assembly GCF_021461395.2. NCBI lineage: Eukaryota > Metazoa > Arthropoda > Insecta > Orthoptera > Acrididae > Schistocerca > Schistocerca americana. Next base: position 853,300,914 of record NC_060121.1, read on the forward strand.
GCAGTCATAATGCAGATAACAGGAAGCTATTAATGATCCATCATACCCTATGATGGATCATTTAGCCATGTATGCGTTTCTGCTCAAAGAAACACGAGAGCTAATTCAGCAATACAAGCGATTTCCTGCATTCAATAATTCATCGGGAACCATGGTAGAACTGTAACTGCTACTGTGTTTAGGACTGTTTAACAGGTTTTTGTGACTAGATACTTGCACGAACCAGTACATTCATCGAAAAGAAAAGGTTTTTCAGAAGCCACAATTCAGTTCAGTTGAAGAAGTAAGAGAGATGTCGCAAAGTTTTTAATATCGACGTTTATTTTTCTTGGGATGGTTAAGTACGTTGCATTTGTTCAACATCAGCGTTAAGATTTACATGAGACATTCACAGGCACTAAAATGTTGATATTATAGCTTAAACCTTAAGTAATCACAATACATTTTAAATGACTCGTATTCCGGTGTACAAAGAAAATTTTCTTTCCGTAACGGAATATTGAGTGACGCAGTGTAGTAATAACCCTAAAGAAATTACATGCAAAATCATAAACATAAACAGAGGACAGAAAGGAAGTCGCGTAGTGGAGTCTGAATAGCTTACAACAGATATGTGTCAGTATGCAAGTACAGTAAATCTGTGACGCTGAATTATGGATACATCGCTCATTCGATTCTCACAAACATGATGGAAATAACTACAGCCTTGATTTTGTGTGACAGTTGAATAAAATCAGAATTAGCCTACAGTCACAAACACTTCTGTATTCTCTATTAGTAGGAAACAATATTTTGGGCCTGAAGGCGCTTTCCGTTTGCAACTAAAGAGACAGTCATCGAATTCTAAGGCATTATGGGAGAAGCTATTCTGGAATGTGGCAGTGACGTACCTAGGTATGATGCAACAAAAGCTGCAGTCCTGGAATGGAAGAAATAAAAATGACAGAAATATAATTCTGTGACTTGCCGTTCCTGAAAATTACTTGTTATTTAGCGAAATAACAGAACTCATATAGTCTGAATAAGTTTTTGTACGGGGTCTGCAAATCATTAATTTTTGCAACTAAACTCAAATATGAATGGGGAACCGTTTCTAAATTATTTTTATTTGCTGTCAAACACATCGTTTAATACACAATAGTTTGTTATATAACTGTCTGTCACAATTTTCTGCTGTGAAAGTATCACGTTAGCGGTACATGATTATGTTCTCTGGCGTCTTCGGAGAAGTTTATATTCCAGCATGTGATCAGGATAAGCTTATTTTGTTATTTCAGGTGTTAACAAATACTGCTTGATTATAGAAAATGTCTTTTATATCAGCTGCATACATAAGAAACTTACCCGAAACTTGTCCTCATATTACGACGAAAATAGTGATACGTCCCCACAGTGAACATTATGCGTTTGGTCGTAGATCTTTCTGAGGAAAGAGTGACAGATTCGCATGTTTACATACAAGGGTGGTTCTGACAATATGTCCCATTCCAGTCAGGGTATCTGTTTGTTATGAGCCCGATATCAACGGCTAAAATGAAGAACATACTAATTGGTCAGCGCTCTAGCGATAGGCATACTAGTAATGGAATGTTTATTCTATATGAACTTCAATCTTAGATATGGAATATAGCAGATTGTGAGTTGTGTTTGCACGGCGAGTGTTTTAAAATTCCAAGCTACTTGCTGGTCCTCACAAAGACTATTTAAAATGTTCTTTTCTTCTTCACATTGTAAATAATAAGTATTGTAAATGGTTTGTTTAATTATATGGCTTAAATTTGTTGTTTGTATTTCTCTTGTGTACGTTAAATGGAACAGAACTGTTACTATTAAATAGATGACTTGAAGATACTCTTGATGTTATCCTTTTCCTCAGAGGTATTATCCAACTGTGTGTTCTCTGTAATTATCTGCTGTATACTGAGTTCATAAAATCTTCTCGGTTATGAGATCATCTGTGCATGGCGACACACATCCACAAATTTGGAAAGGTGTGTCTGTAGTGCGTAGCTGGAAATATATAATTACATGCGTTCGTTTTAACAATGTTTCATGGTTCATAGCTCGCTACTTCAAAATTTCCATTACACTGTAAATTTCATTACCAAAGTACACATTGTAAGAGGCATAGATCAATTACAGCGCTTAATTCAACTATAACACCAAATCTGAAATTGTATTTCATTAATTAAATTCTCGAAAAATCTAGAAGTATATACTCACATCGTTACTTCCAGTGTTATTTAATGGAGGTAAGTGAATTCCTTCAACGGAGCTTTGGACTAACCAGTTTGCGTTAGCATCAAAGAATTTTCTTGTAGACAGCTTTCGCCGTGGATACTAAATAGTCTTAATAATCTATGTTGCAGAGATTCGATATTTATACGACTTCTAATATTTTTCCTTTCGTCACTGAAAAAATGTTCCTTTGACATTATTCTGCCCAAATTAATGTTGTTTACCAGACGGTGTCTGTAAATATTTCACTGATGTCGCAGAAAAACATGCTGCGCTCAGATTTAACTCGCTTGGGTAGAATTTAAATAATTTAAAACACTATACCACACACTACAAATAAATACAAGTGACTTCCGTTACATATGAAGGGCTTATTTCAATAGTGGTACAAGTCCATTACCTCCACTTTTCTGCCTATAATGCTTCTGAAATGAATGATCCAAACAATCAGAAAGAAAGGTTCATCTCTAGCAAGAAGCTATATGCTTGAATATTTCTGGTACCTGAACTGCAGATTTTTCAGCGCTCATTTAACTTTAGGATTCTGTACCTCACAATGAACAAAAATGGACTTGTATGGCTATTGAAATAAGCCCTTCATATGATATCAGTATATCAATTGTATGTTATACACACAACTGCATGTTACTTCCCTTTTTGTTTTTAAGCAAAGGGAAATTGTTCTTGAGTGTCGATGACTTAATTTTTACGACGATTGGTCTTTAAAAACGTAAAAAAGCGTGAAACCTTCGCACTAAACAATCTCCGTCCGACGGTTTTACTATTTTGGACATTTTTAAGAAATTAACCTTATTTAAATATTCTGGTGTATTTTACCTGAAGCTGAGAGGCTACTGTCGAAACGCCTCGTGTAAACTGTGTTAGAATTTTACGTGATTGCACCATACTTTAATATTTAGCTAATTTTTCATAATCACGAGCTCACAACCACTTTAAACTTAAAAATAGAAAAGAAAATCGTCGTCTGAAGGGCTCTCGTGGCGTCGCTGTTATTGGACAGTCGGATGTCGTTGGCTGGAGGAGACGTTCAGTTTGCAGCGGGTACACCGACTGCAAGAAATCAACGGCCGCAGCGTAACAAACAAACACAATTACAAATTTTGCCATCACCATTGCGCAAACATATTCAGTACAATTAACGTCACATTAACTGCAAGTCGCACCTTTTGGCATCTATTAAACGTCCAACTTGGGTGAACCAGTATTACCGCCCAACAAATATGGAAACACATCTACACGTTTTGAACCACAGTAATAGCAGACAAAAATTTACTTTAGAGGTACATATTATATAGAAAAGGCTTTTCCTGAATCCATAAACGTAAAAAATGAGCTTACAACACTCTATAACAGCACACTATTTGCCGTTGTCAAAGAACAGACAAATGACACATAAAAGGCTTAAAATGCACACATAGACACTGAAAGAGAGAAAAAGTAAGACATATCACCCTCGTTTTGTGACACTGGCCTCCACAAAAAAAACTCCGACCAATGTCCAATAAACTGATTTGCCAGAAGCCTGGCAAACCGATCAAATATTCACTGAATACGTGACGGAAACAATGTGATGTTACAGTCGATAATTTGTCAAAAACTTGTATGGATGTTAACGAAACAGAGCTGAACAACGGCGTTCTCTGGAATAAAAATGCAACGCACAAAGGTGACTGCACCAATTAAATACTCTCCAGCCCCGTTTTCTTGTATAGTGTTACCAACCTACAAACAGGGGATCACCACCTAAGCAGATACGGTAAAAGAGAACTGTTTAAACATCCCTAAACGCACAAAAGATATTTCAAAAGTAGTGAAGTAGTGAATTGAGGGTAATATGTGAGTATGCTCTTAAGAGTCACGGATTATTCACATTACAGCCGTAGTTTCATAATTTAGGTACGTAGACGTAACTTAACCAAACTCAAATTTCATTAACAACAGGACCACATGATACAGTTAGCATGTTATATGAGACAAGCACAGCAGGTCACTACACTACGGGCATGTGAGAAATATAAAGAGTTAAAAGTATTGTATAAAACATTATAACGATTAATTCAGAACAACATTTACAAAAAACATGTTTCGCTAAGTAGCAATTCTATATTGCACGTGCTATAGAATAAAAGAAAACCGACTGGTGATGGCATATTGTCACTAAAACTAGTTTGGGAAGAAAAGCGAGCTGTTTACATCAAGGCTGACCCAAATATCTCACATTATTTATGAAAAACGTGTCACAATAATTGTAAGCAAGGTCTTCCGTGCGTTGAAGAGTTCAGCTGTGTATTCTGAAACCTAGAAAATTTCGAACAGAGCTAGATACTTCTTGGTTATACGTACATGTCCCGAGTGAAAATACAGAGAAAAATCAGATATTTGCATTTTATTTCATTGTTTCATGTTTGTTCACTTGTTTAAAATTAAGAGAATTTAAATTGCTTTACTGTTCAATTAGAGATACAAATTAATTTCCATGACAATAATGTACAGAATCGTAGCAGTCAAAAACAGTACTGTCTTGGCAATTCTAGACCAGACCGTGTACAGGGAATACATTTCATCAGAAAGTAATCAGTGGAGAAGGACAGTTTGCAACAGAAGAGCCCATTTTGTTCTCGAATTACGCAGCAGCAATCGGTGGGGGTACAGAAAATTTTTTTTGTGGTGGTACGAGACAGTGGGGTTACGAAATATTTAATCTAAAGACCTAAACGCACATACGAAAAGAGGTAATCTTTCCTTGACGGAAACGAATCTGCTAAGCAAAGAACAAATTATTTCTCCGTCGATGAGCTGTTTGTCTGCAATACTATATTTGACATCTACAGTGACGAAACGTCACGATAAGTTCATCAGAATTTTTACAGTCAACCAGGAAAGACATAATTATTTCATGGCATCTCCTTTTGCTTAAACGTAATCTTATATTGCTGATAATTAAATGACCCACTGAACATTTGTTTGGATTTAAACTTAACTACGAATGCAATAATCTTACAATCTAGACTTAATAAAATGCAACCTGATTGTTGCAAAGAAGAAAATTGCATCTAGCGACTGCTAGTAATCCTATTTATTTACACAAATTAGTGCCGTCAAGATTTCGAACCGACAGGTTCATCATCAGACGGTCCTTCACGCTTAGATTCCATTTGTTGTTTACGTTAGAGGCGAAAGCTACGTGGGGTGGCAATACCCTTCAGCAAAAAACAATTTGGGAAATGGCCTATGTGTCTGTAACTGAACCTAATAACGAATGAAAACAACGTAAACGAATCTCTGAGGCAAAAGTGGATTAGTTTTAGGCTGCTTACGTCGAAATTCCAGCGTCATAATTTTGTGCTGTTGGCTACTTCTGTTCACGAAATTGTAAGAACGCCGCAATATTTGCATATTATACAGTTTTATAACAATCTGTTATCTCTTAATTGTAGCCATTGCTCATTTAATGTAAACTGCAGTCATGAAAAGTTCATGGCTCGCAAATTTTCTGCTGCCACATCAATGTACATATCGTAATATCTCTGAGCGAGACAGAAATTCTTTGGCACCGTTTTATTCCTGATATCACCATCTTTGTATGCAGTGTCTCATGTGGAAAAAACAATTTTGTTTGTGTGTGCGGTGCTTTGTGGAAAAAGTGTTTACGTATTTTGTACCATTTTGTGATCACAAGCAGTCAAGAATGCAACATAATGATGCAGGAATTTTAACTTAAGTAACCTACGACTATCCTAGTTCTACCTCAGAGAATATTTTACCTTGCTTTTATTCGTTATTAGATACCGGTACGCCAAAATAGACAGTTTCTCACTCTGGTTTCTTTAATTTTTATTTTTATTATTTTTTTTTTTTTTTTTTGGGACCATCACCTCAAGAAACTCTCGCGACAAGGGAGAAAATACAGTCGACCGCAAATGTAAACAACAACAGGTATGATCTAAACTTGAACAACTATCTAACGATGAATCTGCCGGTTGGATACCTTAACGGCGCTATTTGTGTAAATAAATACCATGTTGACAGCGACTGCATGCTGGTTTTTTTTTTTTTTTTTAAGAATCAACTTGTACCTGGTACACAGCCATGGTCTTAAAATGAAATTTTTGTACTAAATGACATTAAAAAATTGTATTGTTTGGTTTTAAAGGAAGCCAACTACATAGAGAAAAATAACAATTTAACAATTACAAAGAACTTCAAAGTACATGCTACTCTCTTTGAAAACGAAACAAGCATGAAGGGAAATAGAAACATTCAGTTATATCATTCGGAGTATAGTACCTAGATACGAATTAAATGAAAATGCCGTTTGTGGCTTACAGTAAGAATCTGCTGGTAGCAAACAACTCGTCCACATCCTCGAAGCTGCCCGTGTTACAGCGTAAGAATACAGTTCAAGGTTGGCAAACAGTCACACACTATTACGTCACAACGCATAGTTCTTAGAAACGCAAGCAGCCTCGTTTCTTCTGCTTGAGTTAAGTATACAGAACTCTGTATGACAGACTGTGAAAGGGAACTTTAACAAGGCTTTAAATGACAACGGAAGTGCTGTTGCTCATATGTTAACAAGGTCTGATCGTTACAACAAGGAGTAATCACTCGACACCAGCCACGAAGTGTATGTCTTTCATAAAAACAGATGAACTGTTGAATGAAGAACATCAAACAAATAAAATCACAGGAATGGGACAGTTAGGCATTATAGGTGTGAACGGACGTACTAAGAGACCAAATAATTGAAGCGTACACCGGAAGTATGAAAGACGACGAAAACCCAAACAATCTCATTATTTACTAATTTAAAAAATGGTTCAAATGGCTCTGAGCACTATGGGACTCAACTGCTGAGGTCATTAGTCCCCTAGAACTTAGAACTAGTTAAACCTAACTAACCTAAGGACATCACAAACATCCATGCCCGAGGCAGGATTCGAAACTGGGACCGTAGCGGTCTTGCGGTTCCAGACTGCAGCGCCTTTAACCGCACGGCCACTTCGGCCGGCCTACTAATTTAACATGGCAAGATTAGGGCCATAAAGAAAAGCATTCTGCATATTTCGGATTACATTCAAAAAGGTTCAAATGGCTCTCAGCACTATGGGACTTAACATCTGAGGTCATCAGTCCCCTACAACTTAGAACTACTTAAACCTAACTAACCTAAGGACATCGCACACAGGATGCCCGGGGCAGGATTCGAGCCTGCGACCGTAGCAGTCGCGCTGTTCCAGACTGAAGCGCCTAGAATCGCTCGGCCACACCGGCCGGCGGGTTACACTCATTAGAATAAACATGTTATGGTTACATGTTATGTAAACATAATACAGTATTTAGAAATTAGTATAGTGCAGAAAGGAGAGAAAAATACGGTTTACTTTCGTTCATAAGAAGTACAGCAATAAATACAAAATAAAAGGTGGTGGATTTAAACTATGAGTGCAAGAAGCAATGAACGTGAACGTAAAAGGTACGCGATAAAACTCAGTTAATGAAGGTAGGGAGATAGTGACGTAACTGATAAAGAAATGAAAAGGAAATGAAGCCAAACTGCGGAAAGATGGGAGCTGTTGCTTTGCTGTTTGACACAGGAAACACGGCCATATACGTTAAGTTTTGAGGAAACGTTATGAGGTCAGTTCAGTTGTGCGCAGGTTGGTGACTGGCTAGTTCCAGAAGCACCATCAGCAGCAGAGAAGGAGTTTGCGAAAGTGTTTGTTTTATATGTGCTCACAGCTAGGGTACTAGGTGTAAGTGATAATTTATGTTCGATTACGATGAGATGACAAGTACGTAATCTCTGATGCGACGTACTGGGATACATGTGCATTACTGCATTTGCGTGTGCATTACGCCACCAGCAAAGGATTATTGGATAAACTTAAGAACAAGTGAAGATACTTAAGAAGCAAATTTCCGTACAAGGAAAAGAGGCGTATAAAAGAGGACATAATAGGCCAAAACCTAGCACTTGACGACAGAAGAAGATGACTAACGTATTTATTTTTTCGGCGCTACAGCAAACCATAGTTCTTAAAAACAGATTCTAATGACAACAGAATACCTGTGACACCCGAACAACAGGCTACAATGAAAATCATGAAGGCAAATACACATTTCTCATTTATCCATCTGGTTTACGGTAAGACTGTGTCTATTTATATATTGCCTTATTTACATTAACCCAATCATCTTCTTGAGTGAAACTTCCTGGCAGATTAAAACTGTGTGCCGAACCGAGACTCGAACTCTGGACCTTTGCCTTTCGCGGGCAAGTGTTCTACCATGTGAGCTACCGAAACACCACTCACGCCTTCTCCTCACAGCTTTACTTCCACCAGTACCTCTTCTCCAACTTTCCAAATTTCACAGAAATTCTCCTGCGAACCTTGCAGAACTAGCACTCCTGGAAGGAAGGATATTGCGGAGATATGGCTTAGCCACAGCTTGGGGTACGTTTCTAGAATGAAATTTTCGCTCTACAACGGAGTGTGCGCTGACATGAAACTTCCTGGCAGATGGTAGAGCACTTGCTGGCGAAAGGCAAAGGTCCCGTGTTCGAGTCTCGGTCCGGCACACAGTTTTAATCTGCCAAGAAGTTTCATATCAGCGCACACTCCGCTGCAGAGTGAAAATCTCATTCTGGAAACATCTCCGTGAGTATCTGAAAGTGCTTATGCACAGACTCCCCATACACTCTCGGATCAAAAAGTAAACGAACACCTATTAGTCGACATTAATGTAGGGGCTGTCCACCCTTCGCCTTTAAGAGTGCCCGAACCCTGCTGGGGATAATTTTAATGATGTGTCTGAATGTCTGTGGTGGAATGATTCTACGCTCCTCCACAAGATCCAAAACCAGAGAACTAAGTGATGTTGGACGCTGGGATTTGGAGTGAAGTCGACATTCTAACTCATCTAAAAAGCGTTTATTCCGGCTCAGGTCGGAACTATGGACAGACCAGACCTTTTCAAGAATAATACTGTTTAGAGACCATTGCCTCATAGCTGCCTCTTTACGACTGGATGCATTGTCATGCGGACACAAGGAATCATCGTCTCTGAACTATTTCTCTACTGCACGCAGCACACAGTGGTGTAAAATGTGTTCGTAACCATCCACGTTTAACGTTTTCTCAAACACAACACACCCAAAAAAAAAAAAAATATCCCCCAAACCTTAACACCAGTTCCTCCATACTTCAGTGTTGGCACTACACGTGATGGCCGATAACATTCTGCAGACATTCACCAAGCCGAAAGCCTTCCATCGGTTTGCCACAGGATACAGAGTGACTCATTACTCTAAGTCATTCGTTTCCAGTCATCCACTGTCTACTGTCTATTGGCACCGCTTAATATTTATTGCCGAAATGAGTGGTTTATGAGGAACTCCTTGATCATTGTACTCCATTCCTTTTATCACTCTACACACAGCGATTTTGCTTGCTAGATTGCCAGTAGCACTTTGGATCTTATGCCCGCACACTGTCGTAGCGACTGCACGGATATCGCTTCGCAGTCCCCCCCCCCCCCCCCCCCCCTCCCATCCATCCCTCCGGCAGCGGAGCTGATCTCAAAAATTTGTGTATATACTGTCCCGGCTAGTTAAGAACCATTCCCTGCCGTGTGGATCGTGCATAAAACATCTCTAAATCACGTTCAGAATCTAGTCGTGTGAACTAGTAGTTGAAAACTGATCGTGTTTCTCCAGGGATACTTCATACATTTTCAACCACGACGGATCCAAAGACAGTTTCGTTTTTATTCTTATTACTCTGGAGTAAGATATCAATTGAGTTCCAGTCTAATTTTAATTATTTGTTTCCCTAAGTAATTTGATTGAGTGACTTTAGCAGTCCGTATGCATTCGTTGAGTCCTATTACATCTGTTTGTAAAAAGGTTTATCAGCTTCCTTCAATAACCTTTGAATGTTCACAGATAATATTGTCTATGTACTAGCTGATTATGGAATTTAGTAATGTCTCGTATATTTCTGTTTTATAGACACAATTAAGTTCTTAAATTAATTAGAGGTGGCACTAGGGGGATCAATAAAAGGAGAGTTGATCCTAGTGTGTATTGTTTCGGTATGATAACAGTCAATTATTACTACATTCCTTCGTGTACCTATCACCAAAGATATAGTTTCCCATGAAACTGCCCTTTGCCATTAATGTACGATAAATTATAAATATGTCTCTGGGCCTTACAATGTCTAAGCTTCTCAATTCTCGCGACATGATGTTAGTTATGGGTTCGAATCCTTTCAATGTCTGTTCAGCGCAAATTTAGTCTTTTAAGGGGCACTATTTTTCACTTCTCGTTTCTTTGCGGAATCACCTTGACAACGAACGGTAAAGATACTAGTGTGATAAGGTCCAAGCTATTTTCGTTCCCAATACTCTTTAATAATTCGCATATAGCAAATAAAGTTCTAATTCAGCATAAAAGTTTCCTTATTGTCAATAAATCTCTTCACAATCGTAAGTATACGATCGTAGCGCTTCGTTTAACATGTACAATCACCATTCACTTGAATATCAATGTTCGTACACCCAATCACCTGTAATTGACTCCATCTCTGAATTTATCCCAAAATAATTTATTCTCCACCACTCCAATGTCTAATCCAGTTCTAAGAATGCAATTTAATTAGGCTTCTAGTCCCAAAATTCCGACTACCACGGAGGAACTGCGAGCCCACTCATGGATGTGTGTGATGTCCTGAGGTCAGTTAGGTTTAAGTAGTTCTAAGTTCTAGGGGACTGATGACCTCAGCTGTTAAGTCCTATAGTGCTCAGAGCCATTTGAGCCATTTATCTACCCCTTGTAAAATTTTAACCAACTATTACTTCGAAATACTACTACTGGTTTTTGGTTCTTAGGTCATTTCCTATTACAGAATTTAATCTAATATTCGTTTCTATATAACCACTCTCTAACGAGCAGTTACAAGCTCACGAGTCATTCCTTCCGCTGATTTCATGCGACTTTTTACAACCACTTGAGGGTCCCTGTCTATCAGTAAATGAGCTCCGCATGGTCTTGGTTTAGCTGCGACTGTCCCTTACTATTTTCACTTCACACTCTCATAACCAACAATCGTCTTGGGCAGCTTTACAAGGGCTGAAATATTCCTGATGCATTTGTTATTCAAGTGACATGCAGGGACTAGTCCACCTTCGAAGTCACTGAATTGTCCTAATCGATCCATTCTGCTGATACTGCTACTCTGCCGACTATTATCCCCTCTTCTCTTTATCTACATCCACGTCATACTCTGCAAGCTACCAAATGGTATGTGGCGTAGGCTACTTTTCGTAACACTTACTGAGCCCTCCAACCCTGTTCTACCCGCGAATAGCGCGTGGGAAGAATGATTGTCGGCAAGCCTCTGTATTGGCTCTAATTTCTCGAGCTTTCTCCTGATGGTCATTACGCGAGACGTATGTAGGAGGGAATTAATACGCTGTCCGACACTTCCCAGAAATTGCTATCTCGAAATTTCGATAGTAAATCTCTCAGTGATGCACAACGCCTCTCTCGTAACGTCTGCCAGTGGATTTATAAATGATAGAGAGAAGCAATCAGTCGTCCTTTTTTTCAGGTTTTATTAGGCAAATACAGATTTCGGCTAGTGCCTATCCATTATCAATGCACTATTTTTTAAACTCGATGCATGTTAGTTCCCTGTTGTTCGAGCGTCAGTCACAGTTCTTACTATAGTTTCAAATAGTTTAAAAAATAGCGCATTGAAAATGGCTAGGCACTAGCTGAAATCTGGGTTTGCGTAATAAAACCTGCAAAAAACAAAAAGGACGAGTGATTGCTCCGCTCTATCATTTATAAATTACATAACAGTTGCTGAGTGCACCCACTTTCCTAATGGAAGGTAACCAGGTCTGTCAATGGAGTTTGCTGAGCATCTTCGTAACGCTCTCGTGGCGACCAAACGATCAGGTGACGAAATGATCCGCTCTTCGGTGGATCTTCTTTATCTCTTCTATTAGTCCTACCTGGTGGGTATCCCAGAGAGATGGACAATACTCAAGAATCGGTCAAACAAGCGCCTTATAACCCACTGCCTTCGTGGATAAGCTACATTTCCTTAAGACTCTTCCTATGAATCTGAGTCTGGCATCTGTTTTCCCCACTATTTGTTTTGAATAGTCATTCCACTTAAGGTCGATCCGGATGGTTAGTGCTAGAATATTACGGAAATGTAACTTATCCCGGAAGGCAGTGGCTTATAATGCGTATGTATGGGCAATATGTTACAATTATTTAAGTTCAGGGTCAAGTGCCAGACACTGCACCGTTCATCAATTGTCTGGAGGTCATTCTGCAAATCGTTATTATCTTCTGCCGTTGCTGCTTTGTTATAGACAACCGCATCATCTGCAAACAGCTTTAGAGAGCATCCGATGCTTTCTACTAGATCATTTCCGAGGACTGTAAACAGCAACGGTCCTATCATACTTCCTTGGGGTACACCGAATATTACCTTTACATCTATAAATGTTGTTCAGTTAAGAGCGACGCCAGCTATTTTGGCGGGTCCGTATCTCCTCATGTCTAGTGGTTGCTTCTGCACTCCATAAGGGTGTCAGAAGACTTTCTAACAGATAGTGTATATGTATTGACTATTTTCTTAAATCAAAGCCGTAGTTAATGAGACATTAGTACAAATCATATACCAACATCGCTATCCTCATTGTGAAAGGCTTCCACTTGTTTATCAAGCCATGCCATCATTTTGTCGTGCAATTATCCACTTGGAAAGCCACAGGAGTTGATGAGGCCAGGGACAACAATAATTGTGGCTGCTTATTAATTGCTCACTCAAGAAAGCCCCATAGCTGTTTCGACAGATGTCGGAATACAGTGTATGACATAGGACGAGCAGTCAGTGTTTCGGGCCCCACCCAACGATAACTTCCAATGCTAAGTGCTGTGCACTGACGTTGTTGTAGCCAGATTGCTTCCTCGTTAACGTCGCCCTATGATTACGATCATGCGCAGAGGACGTCCCTGTCCTAATATTTGAAACTAATAATATTCTGTAGTTTCGTGTAAGAATATGCAGACGCACTGAGTACAGCGTCGTCTGCTAGCAAAGGTTCACTTGGCTGGCTGCGCCGAGAAGACTGTGGGTATCGAGCGATGCCATCGAACTTCGATCGAAACAGCTACCGCCGTCAGCCACCACCACGAGATCATTCTAACTGTGAACAATTAACACTAAGAGGCACTACGAACGTTACGTAGCTCCATGCCGCTGCTGTGCCGCTTCTTCAATCCAAAAATTCCCTCAACAATTCAAATGACAGATGATGATTACATTTTCTGGAGACGAGGACTTTCATTAGGAGGAACTGAAGGGCACAGTGAAGACTGGCTCAAGAAAACAGGTAGCTGTAGGGAAGCGGTAGGAAAGATGCTTCAACGTGTGCCGTGCTAGTCACGGCACAATTCTGTTGGAGCACGCGTAGCGTTTGAATTTGCTGGCGGCTGCTTCGAACGGCACCGCCAAGCATTACTTACAAGGGAACCTTCCCATCGCATCACCCTCAGATTTAGTTATAAGTTGGCACAGTGGATAGGCCTTGAAAAACTGAACACAGATCAATCGAGAAAGCAAGAAGAAGTTGTGTGGAACTATGAAAAAATAAGCAAAATATACAAAGTGAGTAGTCCAAGAGCAAGACAGATAACATCAAGTACAACATAAACACAGGAGCGCCGTGGTCCCACGGTTAGCGTGAGCAGCTGCGGAACGAGAGGTCCTGGGTTCAAGTCTTCCCTCGAGAAAAAGTTTAATTTTTTATTTTAAAACAATTATCAAAGTTCAGGCACTCACACATAATCAACTTCGCTCTCCAAAATTCCAGGACATGTTCAGTTTTGCTTGGACATATGCAGGATTTGACGTCCTACATACGGAAATATTTGAAAACGTTAAAAACATATCTTTTGACAGAGGACAGGGAAAACTGTGCTACTGTGAAACTGTTGCATTCATTTTTTGCAGTTTATGTGACAAACTCTTATGTTTTCATCACTTTTTTGGGAGTGATTATCACATCCACAAGAAAACCTAAATCGGGCAAGGTAGAAGAATCTTTTTACCCATTCGCCAAGTGTACAAGTTAGGTGGGTCGACAACATATTCCTGTCATGTGACGCACATGCCGTCACCAGTGTCGTATAGAATATATCAGACGTGTTTTCCTGTGGAGGAATCGGTTGACCTATGACCTTGCGATCAAATGTTTTCGGTTCCCATTGGAGAGGCACGTCCTTTCGTGTACTAACGGCACGGTTTTGCGGTGCGGTCGCAAAAAACAGACACTAAACTTATTACAGTGAACAGAGACGTCAATGAATGGACGGACAGATCATAACTTTACGAAAAAAGAAGAACGTAACTTTTTAATTCAAGGGAGGACTTGAACCAAGGAATTCTCGTTCCGCAGCTGCTCACGCTAACCACGGGACCACGGCACTCCTGAGCTTACAGCAACACAGATGTTGCCTATCTTGCACATGGACTACTCATTGTATATTTTGCTTATTTTTTTCATAGTTCCACACAACTTCTTCCTGTTTTCTCGATTGATCTGTGTTCAGTTTTTCAAGGCCTATCCATTGTGCGAACTTATAACTAAATCTGATGGGGGTGCGATGGGGAGGTTCCCTTGTTTTTTTTTTTTTTTTTTTTTTTGGTCATCAGTCTACTGACTGGTTTGATGCGGCCCGTCACGAATTCCTTTCCTGTGCTAACCTCTTCATCTCAGAGTAGCACTTGCAACCTACGTCCTCAATTATTTGCTTGACGTATTCCAACCTCTGTCTTCCTCTACAGTTTTTGGCCTCTACAGCTCCCTCTAATACCATGGAAGTCATTCCCTCATGTCTTAGCAAATGTCCTATCATCCTGTCCCTTCTCCGTATCAGTGTTTTCCACATATTCCTTTCCTCTCCAATTCTGCGTAGAACCTCCTCATTCCTTACCTTATCAGTCCATCTAATTTTCAACATTCGTCTATAGCACCACATCTCAAATGCTTCGATTCTCTTCTGTTCCGGTTTTCCCACAGTCCATGTCTCACTACCATACAATGCTGTACTCCAGACGTACATCCTCAGAAACTTCTTCCTCAAATTAAGGCCGGTATTTGATATTAGTAGACTTCTCTTGGCCAGAAATGCCTTTCTTGCCATAGCGAGTCTGCTTTTGATGTCCTCCTTGCTCCGTCCGTCATTGGTTATTTTACAGCCTAGGTAGCAGAATTCCTTAACTTCATTGACTTCGTGACCATTAATCCTGATGTTAAATTTCTCGCTGTTCTCATTTCTACTACTTCTCATTACCTTCGTCTTTCTCCGATTTACTGTCAAACCATACTGTGTGCTCATTAGACTGTTCATTCCGTTCAGCAGGTCATTTAATTCTTCTTCACTTTCACTCAGGATAGCAATGTCATCAGCGAATCGTATCATTGATATCCTATCACCTTGTATTTTAATTCCACTCCTGAACCTTTCTTTTATTTCCATCATTGCTTCCTCGATGTACAGATTGAAGAGTAGAGGCGAAAGGCTACAGCCTTGTCTTACACCCTTCTTAATACGAGCACTTCGTTCTTGATCGTCCACTCTTATTATTCCCTCTTGGTTATTGTACATCGGCCTTTTCCAAGTATACCTCCTCCTCTTGTGATTCTTGAACAGGTTATTCGCTATTACTAGCTGAAACTTGTTACAGAACTCAATTAGTCTTTCTCTTCTTTCATTCCTTGTCCCAAGCCCATATTCTCCTGTAACCATTTCTTCTACTCCTTCCCCTACAACTGCATTCCAGTCACCCATGACTATTAGATTATCGTCCCCCTTTACATACTGCATTACCCTTTCAGTATCCTCATACACTTTCTCTATCTGTTCATCTTCAGCTTGCGACGTCGGCATGTACACCTGAACTATCGTTGTCGGTGTTGGTCTGCTGTCGATTCTGATTAGAACAACCCGGTCACTGAACTGTTCACAGTAACACACCCCGTGCCCTACCTTCCTATTTATAACGAATCCTACACCTGTTACACCATTTTCTGCTGCTGTTGATATTACCCAATACTCATCTGACCAGAAATCCTTGTCTTCCTTCCACTTCACTTCACTGGCCCCTACTATATCTAGATTGAGCCTTTGAATTTCCCTTTTCAGATTTTCTAGTTTCCCTACCACGTTCAAGCTTTTGACATTCCACGCCCCGACTCGTAGAACGTTAGCCTTTCGTTGATTATTCAATCTTTTTCTCATGGTAACCTCCCCCTTGGCAGTCCCCTCCCGGAGATCCGAATGGGGGACTATTTCGGAATCTTTTTCCAATGGAGAGATCATCATGACACTTCGCCAATTACAGGCCACATGTCCTGTGGATACAAGTTACGTGTCTTTAATGCAGTGGTTTCCATTGCCTTCTGCATCCTCATGTCGTTGATCAATGCTGATTCTTCCGCCTTTAGGGGCAATTTCCCACCCCTAGGACAAGAGAGTACACTGAACCTCTATGCGCTCCTCTTTGACAAGGCTGTTGGCAGAATGAGGCTGACTTCTTATGCCGGAAGTCTTCGGCGTTTTGATTATGAATCAAAGACGCTACCCCGAGACCACGGTTCTCATATTAGTGCATGGTTGTGTCAGCACGACCGAAAGCAGGAGGACACGGGAAAAGCTAGATTCACATTAGGGCTGTTGATAAAATATCGATTTATCGATATTTTTAAGATAAAGATCGATATTTATGGCCGACATATTTTCCCCCGGTAATCGATGTACAGGTTGTATCAAAAAGACTCATCCGATTTTTAAAAAATTGTAACTATTGTATTATTTAAGATATATGCGTGAACAACGTATGTTGGAAAGAGCAAACTCTCCAGTTTTGCATGGCTCCCGCTAGGTAGCAGCAGTGTGCGCCCACTCGAGTTTCATTAAAAATGGTGTTCGGCCATCGGAAAGCGTTTTGTGTTCTACAATTTGCGCAGTGTGGGTCAGTAATAACTGTTCAGCTTCATTTTCGTATTAGGTATAGTGTGGATCCTCCTGCAACACAGAGCATTAGGCAATGGCATGAACAATTCCCAGAAACAGGTTGTTTGTGTAAAGGCAAATCGCCGGGCCGTCCCCGAGTGTCTGAGACAGACGTCGAACGCATCCGCCATAGTTCCCTAAGGAGTCCGGAGAAATCCCTTCGCCGTGCAGCTCGACATCTCAACATGGCCCCTATGTCCCTCTGGATTGTGTTGCGTCGACGTTTACACATGAAACCATTCAAAATTCAGCTACTGCAAGCTCTTCGTGAAGGTGACAAATAACAGCGCGTGTTCTATAATGTCGTTCTTGGCAAGATGGAGGATGACAGATTTTTTTCAAGCTTTGTGTTTAGTGACAAGGCAACATTCCATTGAAATGGAAAGGTGAACCGTCATAATGTGAGACTATGGGGTACGGAACAACCACGTGGTGTTGTGCAACAAGAGAGGGATCCTTAAAATTTAATGTGTTTTGTGCAGTTTGAAAAAATTTGGTCAGATTAAGTTTCTCTATCCCTCTGTCGTCTATTTCGATGTCTACCATTTTGTCATCTGTGCGACAATCTAGAGAAGGGACTACAGTGCAGTCTTCCTCTGTGAAACAGCTTTGGAAAAAGACATTTAGTATTTCGGCCTTTGGTCTATCATCCTCTGTTTCAGTACCATTTTGGTCACCGTGTGTCTGGACATTTTGTTTTGATCCACCTACCGCTTTGACATAAGACCAAAATTTCTTAGGATTTTCTGTCAAGTCAGTACATAGAACTTTATTTTCGAATTCATTGAACGCCTCTCGCATAGCCTTCCTCACACTACATTTCGCTTCGCGTAATTTTTGTTTGTCTGCAAGGCTTTGACTATGTTTATGTTTGCTGTGAAGCTCCCTTTGCTTCCGCAGCAGTTTTCTAACTCGGTTGTTGTACCACGGTGGCTCTTTTCCATCTCTTACGATCTTGCTTGGCACATGCTCATCTAACGCATATTGTACGAGGGTTTTGAACTTTGTCCACTGATCCTCAACACTATCTGTACTTGCGACAAAACTTTTGTGTTGAGCCGTCAGGTACTCTGAAATCTGCTTTTTGTCACTTTTTCTAAACAGAAAAATCTTCCTACCTTTTTTAATATTTCTATTTACGGCTGAAATCATCGATGCAGTAACCGCTTTATGATCGCTGATTCCCTGTTCTGCGTTAACTGTTTCAAATAGTTCGGATCTGTTTGTCACCAGAAGTTCTAATATGTTATCGCCACGAGTCGGTTCTCTGTTTAACTGCTCAAGGTAGTTTTCAGATAAAGCACTTAAAAAAATTTCCCTGGATTCTTTGTCCCTGCCACCCGTTATGAACGTTTGAGTCTCCCAGTCTATATCCGGCAAATTAAAATCTCCACCCAGAATTATAACATGGTGGGGAAATCTACTCGAAATATTTTCCAAATTATCGTTCAGTTGCTCAGCCACAACAGCTGCTGATCCAGGGGGCCTATAGAGACATCCAATTACCATGTCTGAGCCTGCTTTAACCGTGACCTTCACCCAAATTATTTCACATTTCGGATCTCCGTCAATTTCCTTCGATACTATTGTACTTCTTGTCGCTATAAACACGCCTCCCCCTTCACTGTCCAGCCTGTCTCTGCGGTATACTATGGAAGGTCATCGTCGCCACATACGGGTGGTTTACCTGCGAACTGTATCAGTTCGTTTATAACGTGATGTCACCGTTCCTGGTTGATTCCTATTTTCTTATCGTATGCGACCTCGGACCTGCCATGTTATTCGTAGTAAAGATGGAAACGTCCATAAAATAGTAACATACAAATTGAATTTTTGGATACATTATGCTGGATATATTGCACAAAAAGCAGAATATCACTTGGAACCAGAGAAACTCCCATACGTTGAGATGTGGTAATGTAACTCCACATCTCTAAGTACGTTACTGATCCAAGTCATTCTGTCATATATGTATGCATCAATCTTGATATATTGCAAAGTATGACACAAAAATGATAACCAGCTAGTAGAATAAGAGATCCGTATACTTTACTATAAATTTAACTACTCATTGATTAAACAGACGTAGCAAATGAAGTATTGGAATGGAACTTCCTAATTTTTTCATACTGAAAGCTGGAGAATCTCACACTTATGAACAGCCTGAATAGTAAACTACCATTATCCATAATCCTGACAAACCAACAGCCACCACTTCATACAGCTCCTTCCATCTTCTTGCCTGTTCTCTTCTCCTCTTTCACTCCTCCATTTCTTCTCATGCTCAACCACGTATATCCAATTCCTGAGTGAGGTACGACGTAATAGGATCTTATCGCTAACACAGTTAATCTCTATGCATTGCATCATTTTTATTACAGTAAAAATAATGAAGCTGGTGGGAACCAACAATTCCATTATGTTAACATGGTATACACATTTCAGCACGAGTATATTACCTGATCAAAAACGAATCGACAAAGTATATGTCACATCAAATGGCCTGACGGGGTATTTCAACAAAATGTGGTACAACGATTCGAATACACGTCTAAATTGTAGTGTACAGCGAATCAAGATGGTACTTAAACAAGTGACTCAATGTTGCATACTTGCAGGTACCAGCCAACATAATCTTTCTGTACAATATAACACTACAGCGATTCCCATCTCTGCTTTGTCGTATAATCACATCAATACAACACTTAATAATAATAACAGCAAGGAGTAAAATCAATTTTATTTAGCTCGGTTTCTTAAAAAACTATAAATGTCATTATAGATGAGGAATCATGGATGAGGAGATAAGGTGATGAGAGTTAGGAAAAACGTAGCAGACTGTCAGCAGAGAGTTTCGAGAATAAAGAGAAAGGTAGTATCTTCAGGTATGTGTACGAAAGAATGGCTTCATGACAGGAAGTTTAGGGATTGTGTAATTTTTCCGATTTATTAGAGTATATCTTTCCAGAAAATGATTCTTGAATCTCAGAAAAAAAATTACAGCAATTAACTAAGCTACAAACGAGGCTGTCTTAGTTTCTTCATCGTCATGCATCCATTAAGGTTTAGCAATCTGCTGTATTTGTAGATTTGTTTCACACATCCTGTTTTGAAACAAGGGATTCGAATAAAGTCTGATTTGTTGAATTGTTGACTAGACCAATATTTCTGAAAATCGGTGCATTTCATATGTATACGTGCACCACACACCACACGTGTATTTTATGGAACTCGATAATTATAATAAAAGAGAAAATAACGAAGTACATACCCCGCATTTGCACACACATAAACACACACACACACACACACACACACACACACACACTCACAGACATGCACGCGCACAAACACAGACGCAACCCCTCTATCTCTCTCTCTCTCTATCTATGCGTAGGTGTGTGTGTGTTTTTTTTGTATCACCAATCAGCTCATTGTTTGGCTACATAAAATTGTGACACATTCTGTTAAATTGTTGGTCGAAACATGGTATTGGAAATACTCACGAAATTTCACTTTAAAACATTTAGAATTGTAAACATATATTCAATTATTGTTTAAAAGTATTTGAAAAACATAGCCTTTTTCCCGAAGGTTGAAAATACAAAAACGTTATGTAATTAAACACAGAAATTTGAGGACTCAACTGGCATAAAATACAATGTATTATTTAGTGAGATATACACAATACAGGCTGAAATACTTCCCACTTTGAATTAGAGTAAGTCCTACCGCGATACTGTCGTGAAATTCGTTAACAAAGTAAATTTCATTGTACTGACCACACGGGAACTGAGAGACGAAAGCACTCCATGGTCGTTTTTAATAGAGCACTGTGTTACGGAGGTGGAGACGGTGCCAACTCTTCTCACATTAATATGTATTACACGTCCGTAACCATGACACCAGGTAGCTTTCCCGCTAACATACGAGTAGAGAAACTTAATACCCATTCGTTTCTTACGACCAGTGCGATAATTGCCTCTGACGCAAGTTCACGTCCATTAACATGTGAGCTACGGCATGATTTATTCCCACTTTACACAAAGGAGGCATCGATTGGTAAGCTCCGCCATAACTACCAGGAGAATCTTATACGCACGTTATAACTATGCCACCTCGAGAACTTCCGGTGAAACGTCCCCTTTGAAAAATTATACATGACTGTGCTTAAACTGACACACAATACCTTTAGCGCAAAGCAATCTGACTTTCAAAAATCCCTACAAAAGAATGACCCTGACTAACATTAACCTATACGTTTCACAAATCACTTACCTCAAAAATCTTGGTTACTCGAACTACTGCAATACAGTGAGCGCCACTAATGCCAGCTAATTAAAAGATTCAAACTACGGAAGGCACTAACTACTGATAGGCATAGTTAGCAAATGAAAGATTTTTTATAGAGAACAAACAACGTATTTACCTTAATAGTCATCAAAAGTCATAATATATATAGCAGTTCATGACATCCAATCTTACAAATTTCAAAATTCCGCCATTTCTCTCCCCTCATCCACCACTGCTGGCGGCTCACCTCCAACTGCGCAACGCTACGCGCTATTAACAGCCAACAGCCCAACACTACAATAGCGAATATTACAACAATGCCACCCAGCCACAGACTGCACACAGCACAGCCAGTGAGTTTCATACAGAGCGCTACGTGGCGTTACCAATAAAAAAACCTAAACAGCCTACTTAGATACCCCCCACGCTCCCCACAAAAAATTTTACAAATTGTTTTGGGCAGTGGCCAATACAGATTTGAAAAAATTTTTCATAATTACAATACAAAGAAATCAAATGCACATACTTATTGATACAATGTTGGTCAAAAGCTAAAATTTTCTCACAGTCCATAAAGACAGTCCTGATCGGTAATCACAGTAAAATAGCAGTGTTTTTCTCAAAGTCTGAACAGTAAAAGAAAATGCACACAGAAGGAGTGGATATCCATGCAGTCTTGAGGAAGTAGTGTTGTCCTTCCAACGGAAAGACAGTGCTGACTCTCGACACGCAGACAGGTAATGGGCCACAACAGAGCAAACCCACTGCAGAGTCAGTCGAAGTTTTGAAGAATATTGGTAGGTAGGTCATCACAGAGTAGACCCACTGTAGTCCTGGTAGAGATTACGGTATTGGTGGGCCACCAGAGGTCCAGATCCACTGTAGTCCTGGTAGAGATTGTGGTATTGGTGGGCCACCAGAGGTGCAGACCCACTGCTGTCCTTGTAGAAATAATGGTACTGGTGAGTCAGCAAAGGTGTAGGCCCACTGTAGTCCTTGTAGAAATAATGGTATTGGTGGGTCATCAAAGATGCAGACCCACTGTAGTCCTTGTAGAGACGGCCAACAGCCATCTATTGCGACTGTGCAGGTGCACAATCACCATCGAAGAGTCTTGTGGAGAATATAGAAAGTCCATAAACCACCACTTGTGCACTCACAAAGTTTTTGAATTGTCCTGAGAACCAGCAATGCTGTTAACCAGTCCCTTGCTGAATTGTCAACAGATGTCCAGACACTAACAGTCCCTACTTCTCACATATTGTCCATATACTATGACCAACAGAAACGTGTGCAGTGAAATGTAACTTACAAGTTACTTAATTTGATGAACTGGTGTCAATTAAAATTTTATAACATAAGAATACAATAACAAAGTTACAAAATACATCATTAAAGAAAATAACAATACAGATAACATTTGTGGTAATGCAGGCCTTACAGAAGAATCGAAATAACATATACATCAGTTTTACAGGAATTATGACATAAGTAAATACATAAAAGATCAAAATAACTTTTGAAACATCAACTTCACACATGAGCATTAAAACAAAATAGAATAGATAATGTCTAAACATCTTTATAAGAAAATAACATATTATCAGAAAAATTCTACAACATAACTCTTATTAGCTAAACCCATTAAGACAGGAAAAACACAAATTCACATAGTGTAATAACACAAAAATACGGGCCAGGGTTTGTTGTCAGTGTGACATTTGGTACTGCAGTCCACCCCAAAACTTCATTCCAAATATATTTCCTCTTATTTCAACATTTGTTTCCACCAAAAAAATTCTATCCAAGCTTGCTTTCTGTATTCTGTTCACATCCTCTTTCAAAAATAGTTTTTCTCCACTGCACACCACTTTTTCGGCCAAACCATTTTCTTATAGCTTCTCAATGCATTTCTTCCAATTCATTATAACTCATTCTCTTATATAGTCTACCCCCTCTTAAGCTAACTTAAATCTACTGAGCTCAGATGCTAAACTAAGGGACCAGGCAATGCAGCAGCACAAAACAATTAACACAAACCGCAATGACAAAAAATGGAAATTGGCAAAGCAAGCTACAGTAAATCTAAATTACCAAGCAAATACAACATTATAACTAATATGAGCCAATGTGCAGCAACAAGAAAAAAAATCAGTAGTAATACTGGCTTAACAGAGTAATAGAAAGTCAAATTCAGTAACACTATGCCTGGCAAACAGCAGCAGTAAATGATATAACTTATACCTAAACATGACAAAGCTCAAGCGGAAAAAATATTACACTAAAGACAACAATGCAGAAATGGGAAATGTCTATTCACATCTTAATATCCATGTCATTAAAGTGGTGCACCACAAAACTAATTCTACAAAAGATATTACCAAGTAGTTGAAAAGAAAATTATGTATGCAATAACTGTTATTAATCCTTTCTTATTGTTCTTTCCTTTCCAAGTGCTCCTTTTTCGAAGAACGTGGATCATAAAATTATTATTTAATAGATCTGTTGACAGAAAGTGTTCACATTAGCAAATGCATTTTATTTTATTTTATAAAACCAATGCTGCAACACAGCTGGAAACTAGATATCAAATGAAATAAGCAACTATGAAAGGCAAAGCATAAAAATATCATTCAATAGTCATGTGACATTTCGTAAGTTAGTAGAAATTCTCTCAACTCTCGTAGAAAGACGCTTGTCGTAATCAGGTGTGCAGATGAAAGTATCCTTCCAAGTAATGAGCGTGTCGTATTTGCGATGCTTTCTCTAAAGGAATGTCAATGGCGAGGATAATGGCCTCTTTTTTTTCCACCTAATGGCTTTCTTTTCTCAGACGAATACCTCTCAGCTGGGCGCCCAAAACGCATTACGTCAAGGTGACTTACCTTTCTTACTGAAATATTTATGACTGCAGTTTCCGCTACAGTGGCAGTCTCATATAAAAAAATTCCACAGGTCGAGAATTTGCATTACAAATGTGTAGAAACAAAATCCTATTGATATAACAGTGTTCAAAAAATTTTCGTCGGCATTGTAATACATTCACGCATTTACATACATTTCATAACTCTTAAAGTACGATTCTTGATTTCCAACAACCTTTTTCACAAACCAGAGTCCCTAACCACTTCTCATTATTCCTTACCTTATTACACATATACATATTCGTCGACACTACTTCAATATTTCATCATAATAAATACGTAGCATAATCAAATTCCTCATATAACATTAACTTATTGATCATAAACATACCTCAACAGCGTAATACACATCGTCGTCGTAAAAGTAACATCATAACACCTCAGTCAAATCTAAAAAACGTCGTAGCTTCCTGCAATACTGTCAAAACCCTAAAAAAAATTCTCTTCTCATTTCAATAGTGTCATCTACCTCAAACTTATTTTAAAATCATGCTCCCTTACCAAATACATCATTCAAAGCTTTCATAGTATCACAATGGTTCCGAAAAAATATGAACAGTTCACAAAGTACAGACAAAATACAATTTCATAAGTGTGAAGTTACCCAACTGTATAATTGCGTAAATATGTGTCACTGATGTAGTAAAAAAATGTTTGTCTCTCAGTTAAATGATCAGATAGCTGTGTAATTTGTGTGTTAGAGGAATATGGTACCGATGTGTAAAGTTGTATAAGAAATACCATATTAGCTAGGGCTCCTTGTGCTTGCCACACACATGGTGCACAAAGTAAGCGTTTACCCCCTGAGGATTAATGTAATTATACCCTCAGGTGTTACAGATTACAGCAATGGAATGAAATGTATCATGGAAAACTTTGTTTGTAATTCAAAAATCTTGAAAAATAAATGGCTTAAGTACAAAATTAATCTCACAAATGCGTGTCCTGTAGCGCTAAACGTGCGTCTTGCTGTAAGATAATTCTGTGGAATTGTCGTAGTTATCGTCCTCTGTAAGCAAAGTTCTGCTGAAGTCAATGTACTTACCTCATCATAAACGAAAGTGAAATGCTTTGTGTATGGATATCTTAGTTATTACGCTTATTGCCGTGATGATGAAAGTACTGTGCTGTAACGTATTGTTGTGGTACAGAAAAGGCAGTCTCATTGTAGCTATACCACAAAAATTACTACTAAAACATGTATTACTTTCCAGAATAATACAGAAAAACTGTGCAGATATAAAACAGAAACACTGCAGAAGCAACATCGTATATTGTCACTCATTAGTAGCATCATGATAAAATCATGTAGCTGTCACATAAATTAATCACTGTGTCATCTGGTATCTCACTGAAAGTACTTTAAATCCAGAATGTATTTTCAAGTAAACCAAAATGTTGCATTAAAATCTCATTAGCAGTACCAGTATATGTTCTAAGTATGTAAGCCTTATAGTCGTTACGTAATTGTGCAACTAACAAGCAAGAATGTACATGCATAATAGCACTGTGTCGTCTGTTCACTATAACAATGCATTCGTAGTTACTGTCTAAATATGTTCCCTAGGTTTTAGACTGGATAGTTAATTTTAAAACATAGTTGCATGTTAACAGTTTCTAAGTGTGACAAAGAGTACTAGTAACGTGAAGTGAAAGATTTTATAGCAAAGACTAAGTTAAAAGCAGATTATCTCTCAATAAACTGTTTTACATATGAAATATGGTGCAATCTTTTACCCTTTCTAGTGCACAGAGTTTCAACTTCAAAGCAATTATCATGTTGTATACGTCGGTAAGGAATGCTAAAATTTTTCTCAAGGTTAGCGTCTATGTTATTTTTCTCTCAGCCAGCCGGCGCACGTGGCTGCCTGCGGTGCGATTCATTGTCTGTCACTTTGATGGTGCGCGTCGTTATAGGGATTAAGAGACCTAACTTCTACAAATTCACCTTGACGAGAAGGCCCTGCCCTGTTTGAAGCTCGCCAGTTCTGATGGAATTCAAGTCTGTCGCTTTGTCGGTAGTTTACATAGTTTCTTGTTTGTCGGTCGTGTGGTGGAGAATTTCTCCCGGAATCGTAACTGCGTGGTGGATCGTTGCGTCTGAAGTTATTCTGTCTCCCTTGATAATAATTATTTTGGTTCCCATATTGTCTGTTTCTATCGTTATCTCTGTCATATTCATTACTACAGAAATGCGATCTTTCTCTGTAATTATTACTACTCTGCCAATGGTTGTCATATGGGTGGTGTCTGTTTTGGTCACGATTTGTGTTGTGAGAAAAGCCTTGTCGTGTCCAGTTATTATTTCTTTCATCGCGGAATTGTGACGGATGTGACCTGTAATTGTAGTGTTCCTGTTTTCGCGTTCCGCGATTGTCAGCGTCAATTTCCAATTCTTGTAACAGTCCCTGAAAAGCTTCAATGTCATCTTTGCAACGTCCTGCCAAAATAATATGTCGTAAATGTTCAGGTAGTTTGATTAAACAAATGCAGATGAGCTCTGAGGGGCTGTATGGGTTTGACAGGTACTGATTCTTGTGCAACATGTCTTCAAAATATTTCACAAGACTGGAAAATTCAGATTGTTCGAAATGTTTCATCATTATGATCCTATGTTTTACTTGGTCTTGTGTAGCTTGAGACCAATATGCTGAGAAGAAGGCATGATAAAATTCTCCTTCACTGTGGCAATCGTGAATGACCGATCGCATTCTTTCAGCTGGTCCATTCTCTAAGTAGCCACACATAAATTCTAATCTGTGCTCTAATGACCAGTTGGGAGGAAAACAATGAGAGAATTGATGGAGCCACGCTTGTGGATGAATGTCGTTGTCAGAATTCTTAAATGTTTTAAATTTACGTGTTGTAATGAACGGCTTATAGTCAAAGTCATCATGTCGGCGAGTCGCATATCGGTCATTGTTACGTCGTTTCGGCGGTTCCATTTCAAAATTCGGTGCACCTTGCCAATTTATTTCATAATTTCCGAAATGCGCTGTGTTATTATTTTGTGGTTGTTCCGTATTTCTATGTCCCTCTTTCCGTATTGGGGCGCGAGTGTCCTCTGAAATACGTAATTCTTGTATTACCTGTGTCAACTGATCTTGTACTTTCCGGATTTCTCTTTGGTGTTGCGTATTAATTTGATTCTGATTTTGTTTGAATTTCCTAATTTGTTCGCACTCTTCTGTGTCATTAAAGACTACCGGTTTTGTGTCATTCAGATTATCATCTACCTTTAGAGATAAATTATTTAGCTGATCCGAAAGTTCAGCTACTTTCTCTGATAATGAACTAATTTCCTCCATGTGTCTTTCTGAACCAATTTTCAGAGGATCTACTGTGTCCTTTAAGTTTTCCTGAGTTTTTGCAAGTTGCGTAACCAAATCGGTAAATGCAACTGAGTCAATTTTAGCTTGCAAGGTCTCATGATTTTCATGAACAATAGTTTGCAGTTATTTTATGGCTGCTTCGTGATTCTGTAATTCATTTTCATGCCGCGAAAAAATAGGTTGAAAATGCTCACAAATTTGTGTTTTTACGTCATTACAGACTTTTTGACATTTCGATTCAATGTTATGTAACTCAGTAGTTAAATCTTCGCGTGTTTGTTCAAGCGTGGTGTCTAACTTCCGAAGATTTTGTTCCATTGTGTCTAACTTTTAAAGCTTTTGCTGCGTTTGTCTCTGATTTTGTTCCATTGTGTCTAACTTTTGAAGATTTTGTTCCATTGTGTCTAACTGTTGCTGTGTTTGTCTCTGGTGTTGTTCCATTGTGTCTAACTTTTGAAGATTTTGTTCCATTGTGTCTAACTTTTGAAGCTTTTGTCCCATTTGTTGCATTAATTGTAATAACAATGCACTGGTGTCTGAAACATGTTCCTCAGTGCTATTCGACAATGCATTTGAACCGGAAATATTCGCATTTTGAAAAGCAAGAAATGTGTCTTGACTTATTTGAGAAAACGGCGAGGACGCAAAACCTGAATCTGCAGTATTTGCAGGATTGTGTCCTGTCATTTCGGATTCCTGAGGCAAGCTGTTGCCGACCGATCGATCGATAATGCTTCCCTGTTAACTGTTTCACTGCCTACACCATTATTTGCAGTCCGCTATATTTCCCTATGCACAATTACCAAATTACTACTTTGAACATTAGTTAATTCATTACATGGTGGCGCTAACACACTGCTTTCGTCTTCACTGTCATTTCTCAGTTTACTTTGGAGCCTAGTATTACGTTTTTCACACGCCATTATTGTCACAATATTTCACACGGCAACACAGAAAAGCACAATTTGAAGAGCAAAATAAGAAAACACATTAACATAGCATTGAAAATAATATCTCGTTAATTGCAAGCGCAGCTGCGAAATACTTGGTGCAAATCTACATGCATGCCACAACTGTTTTACTGTTCAAGAATGAAAAACTACAACTATAAAGGAAATTCTCTCTACAATTACGCGCTAGCAATAAACAAAGGCTGCACTAATTGCACAAACTACAAGGAAAAAATCAGAAGATTCCAGTGAGGTATCCTAGGCTAAGGGTCGACATATGAAACGTCCCCTTTGAAAAATTATACATGACTGTGCTTAAACTGACACACAATACTTTTAGCGCAACACAATCTGACTTTCAAAAATCCCTACAAAAGAATGGCCCTGACTAACATTAACCTATACGTTTCACAAATCACTTACCTCACAAAAGTCTTGGTTACTCGAACTACTGCAATACAGTGAGCGCCACTACTGCCAGCTAAATAAAAGATTCAAACTACGGAAGGCACTAACTACTGATAGGCATAGTTAGCAAATGAAAGATTTTTTATAGAGAACAAACAATGTATTTACCTTAATAGTCATCAAAAGTCATAATATATATAGCAGTTCACGACATCCAGTCTTACAAATTTCAAAATTCCGCCATTTCTCTCCCCACATCCACCACTGCTGGCAGTTCACCTCCAACTGCGCAACGCTACGGGCTGTTAACAGCCAACAGCCCAACACTACAATAGCGAATATTACAACAATGCCACCCAGACACGGACTGCACACAGCACAGCCAGTGATTTTCATACAGAGCGCTACGTGGCGTTACCAATAAAAAAACCTAAACAGCCTACTTACACCGGTATATTCAACGAACCTTACCCATGCCTTGAAACACAAATATTATCGAGGAGAAGGATACTGTATCCCATAAATAATTCTCATGTAACACTTACGAATATTATGTTGCAAAATATTCTGGCACGACTAAGACATTTTTTCCCGAAAGTAGAGTTTCGAGGACCAGCACCAGACATTCAGTATTCTGGATGGAACAAACAAGGATTACTCAGCCGCTGGCATACATGATAATAAGTACTTTACGGAAAATATTGTTTTGGCGATTCTGCATAGCTCTGGCAGCTCCCCACCGAAATACGGAAATCTCAGAAGAGGCTGTTAAGATGTGTGTAAGAATGATCCAAGGACGAATACGTGCACTATATCCAACCTCAACATTGCAGGATGCAAGCATTGGTGGGCTTGGTCGATATTATTTTCAAACTAAGAAGTGTTTATATAATCTTTTCATATATTTATTTATCTAGTACTTAACCACTGGTAATTTTCTACAACTTTAAAAAATTACACCACACTGAAAAAATTAATTAATATACAGGGTGTGATACTTGCAATTCTTCCGGTGTGAAGAGCATTCCGTGAAGTTTCGCGATTACAACCGGATTACTTCGACTTCTTGCTACGATAGTTCGGATGACAATCATTCAGTCATCTTCTGGTGAGTGTTTTGTCCTGGAGATTGCTAGTCCACATCGCAAACTTTGTATCAAAAATTTCAGCGGAGGCGCATGCGCAAAGGAAGCTGTAACACGAGCGAGAGACCTCTGTCGAATTTCGTGCCCTCTTCGATCACTGCTCCATCTTTGTGACGCAGGCGCATGCGTAATGATGATAGTACATGTGCGCTCTCTGTCGGAATGTGCACTCGGGGAGATAAAATTCAGATGTTAAAATTGATGAAATTAACCTGTCATCAGTCATAAACATTTTTCCCTCTGACGAGCTTAAAGAAATCACCGCGTCTCACGCTTTACCCAGCTGAAAACTCCATTGCGATTAATAAGATCTTCTTTCAAACGTATTTCCACCGATTCTGTGATAACTGAATATCAGAACGACCTCGTCGAGGTCAAGTAGGAATCTCCACAGCAAAACATACACCTGAAGATTACTGTAGGTTGTCTGCCGAAATATCGTGGCAAGGAGACGACGTAAAACGTCTGCAGTTTTGAAAATTCGTGGAATATATAGTGACCGTAAAGTCTCACTAGCATTTCGAAAAATCATGATTTGGAAAGTATTAGAAAAAGAGCATCTTGGTCTGTTGCAAAACGTTTAGCAGCTCTAAAAGTTTTTTCTTTAATTCCACAATTTCAATGTCTACCCTACTGTCGCTCGTAGAACATAAAGGCAATATTCGAATTCTGACCATGTACGGGTGAGCATTGCAACATCAGCAGTTCTGATTGCCTCACTGCAATGAAACTGACTGCTGTTGTGAGACGGGATCCTTGACGTAACGTCACAAAAAGAAGTGTAATGGCGTGACAGCGAGATAGTGCGGGACCATGCGATGAAACCATCACGATCCATTTACCTCTCAGGAAACGTGCCACTGGGCACGCCGCGCACGTTCGAATTTCGATGCTGGGGTACACGATCATATTGGAAGATGATGGATGGCTACAGCATTTTTTTTTTTTATTTGTGGAAGCGGGAAGTGTTCCAGTATGTCCAGGGAAATGTTTCGTGTTGTAGTTTTTCTGCAAAGAAACAGATTTATTACCATATCGTCCATTGACCCACACCAAACATTAAGCTTTGGGCTATCACAAATGTAGTCTTCATCTGATTTTGAATTAATTACATGTGGAGTTCCTGAAGGTTCTATCTTGGGTCCACTGCTTTTTCTTGTCTTCATTAATGACCTGTCGTCTGTTAGATTTCTAGATGTTAAGTTTGTTTTGTCTGCAGGTGATACGGACATTGCAATAAGTAGCAAGTCAAGTACAGATTTAGGAATAGCCACTAATCAAATTTTCACTGCCATTAATAAATGATTTAAAGCTAATTCACTGTCATCAGACTTTGAGAAGACCCACTATATGCAGTTCAGAACCTGTAAGAGATTTCCTTCCAGCGTGTCTATAACATATGAAGACATGCAGATCGAAGCGGTTGACAGTGTTAAATTTCTGGGACTACAACTAGATAATAAATTCAGTTGGGAAGGGCATACCACAGAATTGCTTAAGCGTTTAAACAAGTCTCTATTTGCAGTGAGAATGATGTCAGATGTAGAAGATATAAATATAAAAATAGGCCTACTAGCATGCTTTGCTTACCTTCATTCTATTATGTCGTACAGGACCATATTGTGGGGTAACTCAGCAAAAGGAGCAAAAGATTTTAGGGTGTAAAAGCTTGTGATAAGAATCATTTGTGGTGTAAATTCAAGAGCATCATGTAGAAACCTGTTCAAGGAACTTTGTATCCTAACCACTGCTTCTCAGTATATTTATTCCATAACGGCATTTGTTCCAAATAATATGTCTCTATTTCCAACCAATAGCTCAATCCTTAGTATCAATACTAGGAAAAAGAACAGTCTACATTAAGACATAAAATCACTTACCTTGGTCCAAAAAGGGGTCCAATATTCAGGAACACACATTTTCAATAAATTGCCAGCAACCATTAAAAACTTGGTTTCAGATAAAGACAGTGCAACTGAGTTTGAAAGACTTTTTGAAAGGCAGCCCCTTCTACTCTATAGCTGACTATCTTAACAGAGACTGTTAAGCCAGCTTAAGTAAAAATGTCTGTTAGATTTCAGTTTTGACAACACTTGGTCACAACAGTCAAGATTAGGTATTTTGTGTACGATAAATTTATTAATGTGCATAAAAATATTTCATTCTGCCAGCGCGTTAATTCTGTACCTACATCTACATCATACTCCGCAAGCCACCTAATGGTGCATGGCGGAGGGTACCCTCGGTACCCCTATCTGATCCTTCCAACCCTGTTCCACTCGTGAATAGTGCGTGGGAAGAATGATTGTCGGTACCCCTCTGTACTGGCTCTAATTTCTCAATTGTCTCCTCTTGTTAATACGCGAGATGTTTGTCGGCGGGAAGTAATGTGCTGTTTGACTCCTCCTGAAATGTGCTGCCGGTCTCTGTGGCCGAGCGATTCTAGGCGCTTCAGTCCGGAACTGCGCTGCTGCTACGGTTGCAGGTTAGAATCCTGCCACGGGAATGGATGTGTGTGATATCCTTAGGTTAGTTAGGTTTAAGTAGTTCTAAGTCTAGGGGACTGATGACCTCCGATGTTAAATCCCATAGTGATTAGAGCCATTTGAAGCATTTGAAAAGTGCTGTCCCGAAATTTGAATAGTAAATATTAGCTGCTCCAGTTTACCGCTCTGTATTCACCTATTCCGACAGTCTCGTGACAAATGATCAGTGTGGTAAGTATTATATTCAAATGTTTTGTATTTTTATGTTATACTTTCTGTCATGTTCCACACCCGCGAGAGTCGTCTCATTTTTAGGGGCTATGGAACGAAAACTGTGTGTAATCGAATGTATTCAAGCGTATTGTGTGTCTTCAGGGGCCCAAATCATAATTTTGGGGCGACTCACATGTCCATAAGAGTGAAACGTTGCTATACCTGGAAACAAGCACTTTTTCAGGTAGACGTTGTCAGCACCTATGGAGGCCAGCAAAGAATACACGAATGTATAGAAAAGAGCACGATCGTTTTGGTGGAATGTTTGGAACATTTGCACTATTAAAGTAAAATAGCGTAACCATTTATGTAGCACTTTATGTATAGTTGATCTTGTTTCGTACAATTGGTGTAATGTACGACGAATTGACTTCAGGGGCTGCGTTGAAACGGAGCTTTCAGTCTGTAAGCACGTACTTGAGACGCTGGGGGATATTCACTTCAAGCAAGGTCTTTGACGCAGCATTTTTTCTTTTGTCTGTGGCGCCCTGCCATATTGGCGTCGATAATTCAGCAGTACCGTTATCACAGATTTGGATTTTGCGCACCAGATAACATATCGCGCCTTCTCCTGGTTCGTCGTCATTTTGATGCTCACAAGGTAATATCTGAGACGTAGGACATAGGAAAAAAATACTTGAGAGCTGCTAAATCTTTTAGAATTAACCGCTTTTCTCTCTATCTATCACTTTCGAAGTTATGGTTTTTTGGAATGATAACGGGACTTTGTGGACATCCTGGAGAGCAATACTATACTTAAAAGTTTGTTCACCTGTAGTCATAATTATTTTCATTTAGCTCAGACATTGTTTGTGTTACTGCTTCAAAAAATGGCTCTGAGCACTATGGGACTTAACTTCTAAGGTCATCAGTCCCCTAGAACTTAGAACTACTTAAACCTAACTAACCTAAGGACATCACACACATCCATGCCCGAGGCAGGATTCGAACCTGCGACCGTAGCGGTCGCGCGGTTCCAGACTGTAGCGCCTAGAACCGCTCGGCCACACCGGCCGGCTGTGATAATGGTTGCATTGTCCTCCCCCAACAGTTTGCGTAGTGGTATAGCTACCAGAGCGGCATCTGTGTCTACCCTTTAATAGAGAATGTTCACAGCCAGAAGACAGCGTGGCGCAGTGGTAAGAAGTAAGCAGGTAACCAAGCCATGGGGACGCACACGTGCTTCCTACAGCCAAATGAACCAGTTTGAAGGCAAATTGGGCTTTCCGACTGGCGCGGATGGTCCTTTTGGAGAACTGCTATACAAGGTGGACGTGCTGCGTCAATTGTACAACGATGCTGGTGTCAGTGGTCACGTGAGCATTCTCACACATGTAAACATGGTTCTGGACATCCACGCCACACAGACGCCCGCCAGGTTCTTGTAAGGGCAGCAGTGGCAGGTCTTACAGCTACCACAGCACAGGCGAGAGGGATGGTGAGCCCAGACATGTCAACACGTAGTGTTGCGAACTGGTTATTAGCAGTGGGACTATGGGCATGCTCAAATCTAGCCCGTTTTACACTCACGCCACAGAATGGACGGCCATGGCTCGACTGGTGCCGCCAGAGGATCACTTGGAAGACGGAATGGCACGCTCTGATCTTCAGCGACGAAAGCAGATTCTCACTACACGCAAGTGGTGGTCTTTTGTGTGTGCGACGTAGACCTGGAGAGTACTGTCTTGTAGAGTGTATTCATCCAAGACACACTTGGCCACACCCCAGGCCTTATGATCTGGAGTTTCATAAGCTACAACTCACATTCACCTTGGTAAGGCGGGTACCAGGTTGAGATTCATTGGGAGAGTCCTTAGAAAATGTAGTCCATCAACAAAGAAGGTGGCTTACAAAACACTCGTTCGACCTATACTTGAGTATTGCTCATCAGTGTGGGATCCGTACCAGGTCGGGTTGACAGAGGAGATAGAGAAGATCCAAAGAAGAGCGGCGCGTTTCGTCACAGGGTTATTTGGTAAGCGTGATAGCGTTACGGAGATGTTTAGCAAACTCAGGTGGCAGACTCTGCAAGAGAGGCGCTCTGCATCGCGGTGCAGCTTGCTCGCCAGGTTTCGAGAGGCTGCGTTTCTGGATGAGGTATCGAATATATTGCTTCCCCCTACTTATAGCTCCCGAGGAGTCCACGAATGTAAAATTAGAGAGATTAGAGCGCGCACGGAGGCTTTCCGGCACTCTTTCTTCCACGAACAATACGCGAGTGGAACAGGAAAGGGAGGTAATGCAGTGGCACGTAAAGTGCCCTCCGCCACACACCGTTGGGTGACTTGCGGAGTATAAATGTAGATGTAGTTGTAGATGTAGATGTAGGTGTTTCTGGAGGGGATGCTAACCAGCGCTAGGTGCGTGCACGACGTTGATAGACCTATTCTTTTGCTGTTCTGGCAACAGGAGGGTGATGTGGTTTTCCAACAGGTTAATGCTTGCCCACGCACTGCCTGTGAAACTCAACATGCTTTGCAAGACGTGGTGCGACTTCCGCGGCCAGCACGATCTCCAGACTTGTCTCCAATCGAGCACATGTGGGATGTGATGGGACTAAAAGTGAGTCGTGTGACTCGCCAACCAACAACTCTTACAGCGCTACGTCGAGAGGACGTGCAGGCATGGCATAACGCATCCCAGGACAGTATTCGCCATCTGTGCGATCGACTGGATTTCAGAGTCATCTCCTGCGTTGCCACCCGTGGAGGTTGCACCACATACTGCTATAGGTGTTTCAGCATATGGCGATACCTGGTACTCAGAACCGATCTGTAAATGTAATCATTTCATGTATTCCACATCCGCTGTTACAACAATAAATTTCGGGTGAACTGGCAGCTTCTAAAGGTGTGTACTAATTTTTTCCTATCAGTGTTTTTCTAAGTCCCTCAGTTCATCTGATCGAAGAGTTGCTTGGCTGGAGAGATAGGATCCTGTCGGTGAAGACTGGCAATGAAGAAGTTTGGCTGAGAATAGCCCTGCCAGAGAAATGATTTTGTCCAGTCTGCTTCCGAACAGGCGTTTGCGCTCTTTATGTGATTTTGATTGGCTTAGCTTTGAATATTTCGAGCGATCACCAGTGAATGATGCCTCCAAAGAAGCTGGTCCCCTCCCTGACTCTGATTTCAGGTGGTTAACCACTGAAACGTTCCTTAATACTTGGTACTGAAAAACTGCGTCCCACTCTCGCTCTGTATTTTTCTATGGGCGAAGAGGTGGTTCCTCGACAGCACAGCCGTGTTTCTCTTTCTCACACCTAATTCTTTACGTTAGTCAGTACAGGTGGCTCTTACAGCATGTTAATTCGGTTTTTACAGTGCCAGGGCCCTGAAAGGTGATTCGACTTTGAGTTGTCACTCATTTCGATCTAATCTCCTGCTGGTAGTGTATTTCAAGGACATGCATGTTTGCTACGTTTTGTTGACAAAAGTGTTCTTCCAGACGTCGCAAAAAACTGCATTTCTCCTCCTTCTGCCTTCGAGCTGTAAAACAGACTCTGCTGGTGGCCCTACGCTTTGTGATAGCGTACCTGTATTGTGACTTCACTCACCGGCGTCGTGTGGTGTCTCCTCAATGAAAGGCCAGATGCTGAAGTGGCGTTGACCTGGGCGGCTCCTAGTTAGTGCTTTCTGAGAACTCTCGCGAGATGGAGAGCCACTGCCTGTAGGCCTGCGTGACTTGATGCTCGTTCACGTACTTGTACCCCAGCTTAGTATGCTTCCAGAGCCCATTACTATACATATAGCCCCTTATTTGGGTGACCCATGCAAATCTGTTCAAAAATGGAAACTACACTCACTCGGTATAGTCAGTCAGTGGTACAAGTTTTATGTTAGTTGTAGGACACATTTGGGAAAAACTGTCGCATAACAACACACACATACACACACACACACACAAATACACACACACGGAGAATTTTCCTACAGTTAATTTATAATGATAAGAGAATTCTGATTATGAGAGTGCTCATATACAGATGTATTTATATATCTAATAGACAGCTGAGGTAACACTTGCAAATGATATAAAACATTATGTTCACATAATATGACAGGGGCTACAACCTAATAGAGTGTGACTGGATCTGTTGTGCTTATTTAGAAGCCACCATGGAAACAGAGAAATAATTATCTAACGTCTAATGTAAATATCAGTGGGGATGGGATTTTGTGTGTGTGTTTATGTGAATGTTAAAATTATGTCGCCACTTTCATTTCACATTGATGCTCATTTGTGTCAGCATCATTGTTGTTGCCAGATGTGGAACATCAGTATACTAAATGTCGCACTATATACCGCAAAGTCTTCTGCATGTGTATTCTTCTTACTTTACTGTACATGCTCAATAAGAAAAACGTCGTTCTTACTTCTCTGTCCTTCATGATGATGCAATTTTAATGGCCGGTAGTGTTTATGGAATTCTCGTCCCTAGGGAACACTTGAAATAAAAATGTGGTATGTTGCTTGGTGCAAGCTTCCCCTTCGGTCCCTTTTTACCGGACAAGGCGGACTCATTTTGTGTGTCAAATGGCCTCGAGATCGTGCACAGAATGCAGTTCCGGCTAGCCCGTCTTCACTGCGCTGAAGCTCTAACGTTCTTTTAGGTGTGTTGGTAAATACTTTCAGAGACCGCACCTCTAACAGTTTGATTGGTTTTAACGAAGGTTGATCGTCCAGAGCATCATTGACGGGTATCTGAAAGAGAGGCCATACGAGCCTGAAATCGATTACGTTGTAAACTGACCAACGTAAAAAAGGCTACAGCTGAAAGGAAAATCTTTCCCCTGTAGTGAATCCGCCAGCAACTGACATCTACATCTACACTCACACCGCAAGCCACCTAATGGTGTGTGGTGCAGGGTACTTTTTTTAACACTAACTGGGCCCTCCAGCCCTGTTCCACTTGCGAACAGAGCGTGAAAGAAAAAAGGTTGTCAATAAGCCTCTGTATTGGCTCTTAATTTCTCGAATTTTCTCCTCATGGTCATTACGCGAGATGTTTGTGGGAGGAAGTAATATGTTGTCCGATTCCTCTCGGAAAGTGCTCTCTCAAAATTTCAACAGTAAATCTCTCCGTGATGCACAACGTCTCTCTTGTAACGTCTGCCAATTGAGTTTGTTGAGCATCTCCGTAACGCTCTTGTGCCGACTAAACTATCCCGTGACGAAATGCGCCCCTCTTCTTTGGATCTTCTCTATCTCTTCTATCAGTCCTATCTGCTAGGAATACCAGATAGATGAACAATACTCAATAATCGGTCGAAAAAGCGCCTTATAAGCCACGTCCTTCGTGGATGAGTTACGTTTCCTTAAGATTCTTCCTATGAATCTGAGTCTGGCATCTGCTTTTGCCACTATTTGTTTTATGTGGCCATTGCACATTAGGTCGCTCTGGACAGTTACTCCTGATATTTTGCGGCAGGTACTGTTCCCAGACATGGACGTTCATCACAAAATATATTTGCTTCATTGTTGCAAATGTTAAAACAAGTCCAGCCTATGCTGTGAAGAGCAAAGTGTGAGAATTTTCTTACAGTTCCAATAGTTTCTAAACGCTTTACTTCTTACGTATCTGTTTTTGTGTTTATTAAATGATGTGCGCCATCACCATTTTTAATCTATCTTCTTCCAACTTGAAATTACTTTCTTGTACTTACGAAGGCATATTTCATGCTGCATGGGGAAATAAATTAAGAAAGTTTACATGAACACATTTTATTCTGCTTATTTTGTCTTACCTTGATGTATTTCCTCAAGCATCTATACATCATTTAGTAGATTCCAGGAATCATTTTAGATAGCTTAGTAGTTGTGGGGATACTACAACATTGAATCTGAGGTCCTCTTAACTTCTGCCATTGGCAGGAAACAGTAATGTCGACAACAGCCTCTATTCTGAACTTACGGCCTCTGCCTCTCTAACGATCGTATTCTTTTTCATTAAGAATGGTTTTTATGATGGGCAACAGCACCAAGAAGCATGTTTCGTGCATTCTTAGATAATTATGAAAATCATCGGTTCCCTGCTCTTTAACACAGCGTGGGTGAATTTCGATCCTTTCTTTGCATTGTCCATTTCTTGGCCCGCATCGCTTTTTTTTGGCCTTGTTGCTTATAAAACAGCCAAGACAATGCTCAGTTGTAGTTTCTGTGTAAAACCAAGCAGAATCCCTTAGAACATAATCTCAATGAACTTAACGATAAACAAATCACAAAACAGGGCTGCGCCGTAATCGCTGAGTGCAGTCGGTGTGTAGGCTGCCTCGAAATTGGTCGGTCGGTCGGTCGACAAATTGGTGTGTGTGTGTGTGTGTGTGAGTGTGTCTGTCTACATCTCCATCCATACTCCGCAAGCCACCTGACAGTGTGTGGTGGAGGGTACTTTGAGTACCTCTATCGGTTCTCTCTTCTATTCCAGTCTTGTATTGTTCCTGGAAAGAAAGATTGTCGGTATGCCTCTGTGTGGGCTCCAATTTCTCTGATTTTATCCTGATGGTCTCTTCGCGAGATATACGTAGGAGGGAGCAATATACTGCTTGACTTCTCGGTGAAGGTATGTTCTCGAAACTTCAACAGAAGCCCGTACCGAGCTACTGAGCGTCTCTCCTGCAAAGTCTTCCACTGGATTTTATCTATCATCTCCGTAACGCTTTTGCGATTACTAAATGATCCTGTGACGAAGGGCGCTGTCTCCGTTGGATCTTCTCTATCTCATCTATCAACCCTATCTGGTACGGATCCCACACTGGTGAGCAATATTCAAGCGGTGGGCGAACAAATGTACTGTAACCTACTTCCTTTGTTTTCGGATTGCATTTCCTTAGGATTCTTCCAATGAATCTCAGTCTGGCATCTGCTTTACTGACGATCAACTTCATATGATCATTTCATATTAAATCACTCCTAATGCCAACTCCCAGATAATTTATGGAATTAACTGCTTCCATCGCTGACCTGGTTTATTGTAGCTAAATGATACAGGATTTTTCTTTCTATGTATTCGCAGCACATTACACTTGTCTACACTGAGATTCAATAGCCAATCCCTGCACCATGCGTCAATTCGTTGCAGATCCTCCTGCATTTCTGTACAATTTTCCATTGTTACAACCACTCGATATACCACAGCATCATCCGCAAAAAGCCTCAGTGAACTTCCGATGTTAGGCACAAGGTCAATAATGTTTATTACGAATAGCAACGGTCCTACGACACTCCCCGGCGGCACACCTGAAATCACTCTTACTTCGGAAGACTTCTCTCCATTGGGAATGACATGCTGCGTTCTGTTATCTAGGAACTCTTCTATCCAATCACACAATTGGTCTGATAGTCCATATGCTCTTACTTTGTTCATTAAACAACTGTGGGGAACTGTATCGAAAGCCTTGCGGAAGTCAAGAAACACGGCATCTTCCTGTGAACCCGTGTCTATGGCCCTCTGAGTCTCGTGGACGAATAGCGCGAGCTGGGTTTCATACGATCGTCTTTTTCGAAACCCATGCTGATTCCTACAGATTAGATTTCTAGTCTCCAGAAAAGTCATTATACTCGACCATAATACGTGTTCTAAAATTCTACAACTGGTCGACGTTAGAGATATAGGTCTATAGTTATGCACATCTGTTCGACGTCCCTTCTTAAAAACGGGGATGACCTGTGCCCTTATCGAATCCTTTGGAACGCTACGCTCTTCTAGAGACCTACGGTACACCGCTGCAAGAAGGGGGGCAAGTTAATTCGCGTACTCTGTGTAAAATCGAACTGGTATCCCATCAAGTTCAGCTGACTTTCCTCTTTTGAGTGATTTTAATTGCTTTTCCAACCCTCTGTCGTCTATTTCGATATCTACCATTTTGTCATCTGTGCGACAATCTAGAGAGGGAACTACAGTGCAGTCTTCCTCTGTGAAACAGCTTTGGGATTAGACATTTAGTATTTCGGCCTTTAGTCTGTCATCCTCCGTTTCAGTACCATTTTGGTCACAGAGTGTCTGGACATTTTGTTTTGATTCCACCTACCGCTTTGACATAAGACCAAAATTTCTTAGGATTTTCTGCCAAGTCAGTACATAGAACTTTACTTTCGAATTCATTGAACGCCTCTCGCATAGCCTTCCTCACACTACATTTCGCTTCACGTAATTTTTGTTTCTCTGCAAGGCTTTGGCAATGTTTATGATTGCTGTGAAGTTCCCTTTGCTTCCGCAGCAGTTTGCTAGCTCGGTTGTTGTACCGCGGTGGTCTTATTCATCTCTTACGATCTTGCTTGGCACATACTCATCTAACGCATATTGTACGAGGGTTTTGAACTTTTTCCACTGATCCCCAACACTATCTGTACTTGAGACAAAACTTCTGTGTTGAGCCATCAAGTACTCTGAAGTCTGCTTTTTGTCACTTTTGCTAAACAGAAAAATCTTCCTACCTTTTTTAATATTTCTATTTACGGCTGAAATCATCGATGCAGTAACCGCTTTTTGATCGCTGATTCCCTGTTCTGCGTGAACTGTTTCAAATAGTTCGGTTTTGTTTGTCACTATAAGGTCTTATGTTCTCTGTTTAACTGCTCAAGGTAGTTTTCAGGTAATGCACTTAAAAAGATTTCACTGGATTCTTTATCCCTCCCACCCGTTATAAACGTCTATATCCCAGTCTATATCCGGCAAATTAAAATGTCCACCCAGATCTATAACATGGTCGGGAAATCTACTCGAAATATTTTCCAAATTTCCCTTCAGATGCTCTGCCACAACAGCTGCTGAGCCAGGGGGCCTATAGAGACATCCAATTAACATGTTTGAGCCTGCTTTAACTGTGACCTTCACCCAAATTATTTCACATTTCGGATCTCCGTCAATTTCCTTCGATACTATTGTACTTTTTATCGCTATAAACACGCCTCCCCCTTCACTGTCCAGCCTGTCTCTGTGGTATACATTCCAATCTGAGTTTAGAATTTCATTACTGTTTACATCTGGTTTCAGCCAACTTTCTGTCCCAAGTACTATGTGGGCGTTGTTACCGTTTATTAATGAGAGCAGTTCTGGGACGTTTCAATAGACGCTCCTGCAGTTTACTATTAGCACATTAACAGTGTTATTCCCTGTCGCGTCTCAGGAGGCGTCATGTCGGGCCTAGGGAGGGAAGTCTCTAACCTAAAACACCCACATGTGCACTCCACACGTACTCCGCTACACTTGTAGCCGCTTCGTGCGTGTAGTGCACGCCTGACCTATTCAGGGGGACCCTACATTTCTCCACCCGATAGCGGAGGTCGAGAAATTTGCACCCCAGATCTCCGCAGAATCGTCTGAGCCTATGGCTTAAGCCTTCCACTAGGCTCCAAACCAGAGGACCGCTATCGGTTCTAGGAACGATACTACAAATAGTTAGCTCAGATTCCACCCCGCGAGCGAGGTTTTCCGTCTTCACCAACTCCGCCAACCACCTGTATGAACTGAGGATGACCTCTGAACCCAGACGGCAGGAGGCATTGGTGCCGGCATGAGCAACAATTTACAGTCGGGTGCACCCAGTGCTCTCTATCGCCGCCGGCAGGATCCCCTCCACATCTCGGATGAAACCTGCCGGCAAGCAGACAGAGTGAAAAGATGGTTCAAATGGCTCTTAGCACTATGGGACTTAACTTCTGAGGTCATCAGTCCGCTAAAACTTAGAACTACTTAAACCTAACTAACATAAGGACATCACACACATCCATGCCCGAGGCACGATTCGAACCCGCGACCGCAGCGGTCGCGCGGTTACAGACTGTAGCGCCTAGAACCGCCCGGCCACTCCGGCCGACGACAGAGTGAACACTGGCCTTCTTCCCCGACCTTTCCGCTGTCTCTCTAAGAGGCTCCATCACCTGCCTAACGTTGGAACTCCCAATCACTAATAAACCCTTCTCCCCGTGTGCCTGCTCGGACCTTGCTGAACTAGGGGCCACATGTCCACTCACAGGCAGAGCGGGAGATGCCACACCCCCAGCCTCCACATTGACCTTCCGCCTCGTGCGCCGCTAACGCCTCCCCTTGGGGAGAGAGTGGCCCAACCGCGCCCGGTACCCTCGAAGATGTCTCGACAGCAGGGACCGTGGGCGAAGCATGTAACACCTGGGGTGTACCATGCGACGTACCAGACTCCTCAGTGCCACTACACTCCGAGGCAGCAGCCTGAAGACGGCTGACTGCGGCCATCAACACGTTCAGCTGTTCGCAAACAGTGGCCAGCTCCTTCTGCGTCCGTACACAGAAGTCACACATCCTATTCATCCTAAGAAATCAATTTATTGTAGAGAGTTAATCAATTTTTAACTAGACTGCTAATTCACTAAAGGCGGCTGATAGCTGAATAAACTGTGATTACTGAACACTTCTTGTTGAAAACAATGAAAATAAGCACTACCTGTTTCTGGACTGTATTCAAAACAAACGCTAGCACTACTGGCACTATGGCTGACTAAAGGGACTCTCTCTGACTGTATTCAAAACAAACACGAAATCTATGGAACACTATTACTAGTACTCGAAAATTAAAACTTCCTAAAAGCAAAAATACACGGAAGAAGAAGTGACAAGTAAGAAAAATACAGGTAATACTTAAATTAACGTAGCTCGCTGCGCAGCAGATGTGAAGCAGACGGCAGTTTATTCTTAGTTTGGTAAACTGTTAACACACCGCAGAATTTTCATGGTTGTATTGCCTGTGGCTCTAAAGCAGTTTAAATCTCAGCTCATGCAGACGTCACGCCATCTGGTGGCGTATCGTTGGTGACTGGTTCAAAAAATGGCTCAAATGGCTCTAAGAACTATGGGACTTAGCAACAAAGATCATCAGTCCCCTAGACGTAGGATTAAGCAATCCTAACTACCCCAAGGACATCACACACATCCATGCTCGTGGCAGGATTCGAACCTGCACCGTTGCAGGCGCACGATTCCGGACTGAAGCACCTAGAACCGCTCGGCCACAGCTGCCGGCTGGTGGTGGGTTATTCTGTGTTTGATTTTGAGTGTTTACTGTGACATTCCGGTCTACATAATTACCCCATTTCATGTTTTTGCATGAAAGCCTATAAGGCTTTTCAATCTCATAATGATACACCAAATGAACACGTTATTTAACAATTTGAACTCAACAATTTATGGGCCAAACGAACGAAAAATGACTCCACGCCATGTATCAGTTATCAACAGAATACTTGCTGTTACTCTCCACAAGCTGAAGAGAAAGCAATGATAA
Organism: Schistocerca americana; assembly: GCF_021461395.2. Classification (NCBI taxonomy): domain Eukaryota; kingdom Metazoa; phylum Arthropoda; class Insecta; order Orthoptera; family Acrididae; genus Schistocerca; species Schistocerca americana. The sequence goes on from NC_060121.1 coordinate 853,345,345, forward strand.
CAAGAAACATCTCCCGACTCTTTCCAGAACAAAAGAAGAAAGAGAGGATTTTCAGTTTCAAATGAGAGTGAAACCAGAAAGATTGGAGCTCTTAGCCAGATTTTATTGCTTAGTTGTTGGAGATGCGAAAATTGTGTTATTCACAATATAGGATCGACATCTCATTTAGAGTGTTCCCATTGTAAGATGGTTTTAAGAGTCAATGAGAGGAAAAACTGTTTTGATCAATGTCACTTGGATGTTGCCCGTTATATTTGCCAACTTCCATATATTTTGTTACGTGTCTACTACTCGAGAGCAATCTTTGCGATCAGATCTGAGCCAGCTGATCGATTTCAGAACATTCACTATTGCATTTGCGACGTTACTTTCTTTGCCTAAAATCTTTGAGGCCTGAAGGGCCTCGGCTATTGAGAAGCGAGTGCACTAAGACGCTCCACATGGCTTGCGACATTTGAACAGGAACAAAGCGTTGTTCATGACTGTTCTTGAGTGAAAGTGTACTTTTGTCTGTGTATGATAGGTGTGTTAATGAACGTGGGTGCAATGAATTGTACCGAGAAGGAAATATATCTACGTTTGAAACCAGCTGTGGGTTAGTATTGCTGAAGCTATAATCAGAAACATATTTCTTAAGTTGAATGTTGACTGAATAGTGAAATGGTGTTGCTGGTTACGATTAATGGGGTGGGCGGGGGGGGGGGGGAGGGGTGTGAGGGAATTGGGGTGGGGGGGCGAGTTCAGATTGCGTGCTGTTTACATACTATATTTTATTCGTGACTGGCCTCAGAAAGCCGGTATATCATTCACTAAAAGGTTTTTGCACCTCATGTTTTTCAAATCTACGTTACGGAGCAGTTGTTTGTGTGAGTGTGTCGAAGGCTCCACGAGGGTCATGTAACACTAAACGTATTGTTTTGTGCAGAACCTTTGTATTCTCGGGATGCAATAATAATTGCAAGGTTAAACAGAAACTCATATATTTACTTCGTTTCATTCCCTCATCAGTTTAATTAAATGAGATATATTTATTAATGTGAGGGCAGCAGCGAGAAACCATCAGGCCTTGCTCCTCATGTAGAAGTAATGAAAGAAATGATTTTTGTAACTTTAATTCAATCAGTAGTTATATCTTGAACCACTTCTACTCTCATGTGACTTAATGAGACAGTTGCATAGCCTTACGCTTTAGTAAATTATTTTCAGATCACGAAATCTAAGTTTACGTCGAGAACATCTGGGCAGCAAGTGCTTCGTCGTCTTCTACATCTACATCTACGTGATTACTCTGAGATTTATAGTTAAGCGCCTCGCAAAGGGTTCATACAACCCCTTTTAAGCTACTTCCCTACCGTTCCACTCGCGAACAGTGCGTGGGACCAACGAACACTTGGATCTTTGCTAATTTCTATTTTATTACGATAATAATTTCTCCCATGTACACGGGCGCTAACAGAATATTTTCACACTCTGAGAAGAAAGCTGGCGATTGAAATTTCGTGAGAAAGTCTTGTCGCAGCGAAAAACTCCTTTGTTTTAATATTTGCCACCTCAGTTCGTGTATCATACTGTATGGGCGGCTCTCTCTCTCCCCTATTGCGAGGTGCTCTTCTGTGAACTTAACAGATGTCTTCCGTCAATCCTATATGATGCGGATCCTACAGGGCACAGAAATACTCTACAAGAGGGCGGACAACCGTACTGTAAGTAGTCTCTTTAGTAGACCTGTTACACTTTCTAAGTGTTCTACCAGTAGATCGCAGTGTTTAGTTTGCTTTTCCCACAACGTTATCCTTGTGGTCGTTTCGGTTTAAGTTATTCGAAATAGTAATCCCCAAGTATTTAGTTGAGCTCACAGCCTTTAGATTTGTGTGATATATCATGCAACCAAAATTTAGCGAATTACTTTCAGTAAATGTGTGGAAGATTTCACACTTTTCATTATCTAGAGTCAATTGCCACTTTTTACACTATACAGATGTCTTGTTCAAATCATTTTGCAATTCGCTTTGATCATCTGATGACTTTACACTGTAGAACTTCCTAGGGGAACATCAGACATTACTATTGCTTTAGTCTATGACTTTTCGTCAGTTATTACGAACTGTGAGCTTTCTGATAGGAAATCACGAATCCAGCGATACTCCACAGCCACGCAGTTTCATTAGAAGTCTATTGTATGGAGCGGTGTCAAAAGCCTTCTGGAAACCTAAAAATATAGATTTAAATGACGTCTCCTGTCGACAGCACTCATTACTTCGTGAGAATAAAGAACTAGTTGTGTTTCACAAGAACGAGTTTTCTCTATCCGTGTGAGCTTTTTGCAGATAAATCCATTTGTTAGAGATGATGAAACATCCCCTTATGAACAATTATACATGACTGTGCTTAAACTGACACACAATATTTTGTTAGCGCAACGCAATCTGACTTTCAAAATTCCCTACAAAAGAATGGCCCTGACTAACATTAAACTATACCTTTCACAAATCACTTACCTCACAAAAATCTTCGCTGCTCAAGCTACTGCAATACAGCGAGTGCCACCACTGCCAGCTAAATAAAAGATTCAAACTATGGAAGGCACTAACTACTGATAGGGATAGTTAGCAAATGAAAGATATTAATAGAGAACAAACAATGTATTTACCTTGATATCATCATATATAAATATAGCAGTTCATGACAAATTTCAAAACTCCACCATCTCTCTCCCCACATCCACCACTGCTGGCGGCTCACCTCCAACTGCGCAACGCTACGCGCTGTTCCCATCCAGCTGCCGCTGCCCAACACTACAATGGCGAGTATTACAACAATGCAAAGCAGCCACAGACTGCACACAGCATAGCCAGTGATTTTCATACAGAGGTGGCGTTACCAATAAAAAAACCTAAACAGCCTACTTACATAGCCCCCATGCTCCCCACAAAAAATTTTACAAATTGGATTGGGCAGTGGCCAATACAGATTTGAAAAAAATTTTTCATAATTACAATAACAAAGAAATCAAATGCACACACTTATTGATACAATGTTGGTCAAAAGCTAAAAATTTCTCACAGTCCATAAAGACAGTCCAGATTGTTCATCGCAGTAAAAATGCAGAGTTTTTCTCAAAGTCTGAGCAGTAAAAGAAAATGCACACAGAAGTAGTGGATTTCCATGCAGTCTTGAAGAAGTAGTGTTGTCCTTCCAACGGAAAGACAGTGCTGACTCTCGACATGCAGACAAGTAATGGGTCACAACAGAGCAAACCCACAGCAGAGTCATTCGAAGTTTTGAAGAATATTGGTAGGTGGGTCATCACAGAGCAGACCCACTGTAGTCCTGGTAGAGATTGTGGTGTTGGTGGGCCATCATAGATGCAGACCCACTGTAGTCCGTGTAGAGATAGCCAACAGCCATCTGTTGTGACTGTGCAGGTGCACAACCACCATTGAAGAGTCTTGTGGATAATATAGCAAGTCCATAAACCACCACTTGTGCACTCACAAAGTTTTTGAAATTGTCCTTAGAACCAGCAATGCTGTTATCCAGTCCCTTGCTGAATTATTAACACACATGCAAACACTAACAGTCCCTACTTCTCACATATTGTCCATATACTATGACCAACAGAAACGTGTGCAGTGAAATGTAACTTACAAGTTAATAATAAGATGAACTGGTGTCAATTACAATTTTATAACATGAGAATACAATTACAAAGGTACAAAATACATCATTAAAGAACATAACAATACAGATAACATTTGTAGTAAAACAGGCGTTACAAAAGAATAGAAATAGACATATACGTCAGTGTTACAGGAATTGTGACATGAGTACATACATAAAAGATCAGAATAACTTTCGAAACATCAACTTCACACATGAGCATTAACACAAAACAGAATAACTAATGTCTAAACATCTTTACAAAGTAAATAACACATTATTAATGCCAATTGTATTTGAGGATGACAATATTCCTCATCATAGTGAATGTAACTTAGTATTAGAAGAGAAAAAAGTTCTATGAAACAGTACACAGAGACAGGAAGAAAACAAATACACAAGGGTACACAAACATATAGTGGGATAACACAAAAGGGAAAGGACAGGGTTTGTTTTACTGCAGTATTTTGCATGGAGATCTCCCTTTGTTCATCATTATTCCTAAAAAGTCCTATCTAAGCCTGCTTTCTGTATTCTGTTCATATTTCTTTCAAAATAATTATTTCTGATTGTACAATACTCATTTGGGCCCAAATATTTTTCATATAACTTCGCAATGCATTCTTTGCCTATTCTCCATAGTCAGTTTCTTATATAGTCTAGCCCCTCTTAAGCTAACTTAAATCTACTGAGCTCAGATGCTAAACTAAGGGACGAGGCAATGCAGCAGCACATAAAACAATTAATATAAACAGCAATAAAAAAATGGAAAATCGCAAAGCAAGCTACAGTAAATCTAAATTACCAAGCAATTCAACATTACAACTAATATGAGGCAATGCGCAGCAAACAAAAAAATGAATCTGGCTTAGCAGAGTAACACAAATTAAAGTTCAGTAGCACTATGCCTGGCAAACAGCAGCTTATATCTAAACATGACATAGCTCAAGCAGAAAAAATAGTACACTAAAGGTAACAATGCAGATAAGGGAAATGTATAATCACATCTTAATGTCTAAGTAATAAAAGTGGTGCACCACAAATTATTCTACAAAAGAAATTACCAAGTACTTGAAAAGAAAATTATAGATGCAGTTACTGTTATTAGTCCCTTCTTATTGTTCTCTCCATTCCAAGAGCTCCTTTTTCGAAGAATGTGGATCAGAAAATAATTATTTAATAAATCTGTTGACAGAAAGTGTTCACATTAGCAGATGCGTTGAAGTTTATTTTATAAAACCAATGCTGCAACACAGCTGGAAACCAGATATTAAACAAAATGAGCAATCTCTTATCTACAAAGACAATAGATGTAAAATGTTTCTAATCATTTCATTAGGCATTTTATTAAATATTATAAATTACGAGCTCCACAACATGCTTTCAACAAGGAACTGTCAATAGCGAGGACAATGGCCTCCCCTTTCTTTTTTTCTACCTGCACTTCTGATGAGGCACTCACTAATGACTTGTTCTCCCGGCGTCTGACACAGCTGCATGCCCACGACGCATTACGTGCAGGTGGTCACTTAACTTTCTTACGGAAATATTTATGACAGCAGTTTCCGCTACTGTGACAGTCTCATATACAAAATTTCACGGGTCGAGAATTTGCGTTGCAAATGTGTAGAAACAAATCCCTATAAATATAAATGTCCAAATAAAATATTCGTCAGCATTGTGATACAGTCACGCATTTACACACATTTCATAACTCTTAAAGTACGATTCTTGGTTTCCAACATACTTCTTATTCCTCATATACGGTAGCATCATCTTATTGATCATAAACATATCTCAACAGCATAGTACACATCGTCGTCATAATAATAACATCATAACACCTCAGTCAAATCTCAGAAACGTCGTAGCTTTCTGCAATAATTTCAATACCTAAAAAAAATTCTCTGCTCATTTCAATAGTGTCATCTACCTCAAACGTACTTTAAAATCATGCTCCCTTACCAAATACATCATTCAAAGCTCTCATAGTATCACAATGATTCCGAAAAAATATGAATAGTTTACAAAGTACAGACAAAATACAGTTTCATAAGTGTGAAGTTACCCAACTGTGTATTGCGTAAACATGTGTCACTGATGTAGTAAAAAAATGTTTATCTCTCAGTTAAATGATCAGATAGCTGTGTAATTTGTGTGTTAGAGAAATCTGGTACCGATGTGTAAAGTTGTATAAGCAAATACCATATTAGCTAGGGTTCCTTGTGGTTGCCACACACATGGTACACAAAGTAAGCGTGTACCCCCCTGAGGATTAATGTAATTATACCCTCAGGTGTTACAGATTACAACAATGGAATGAAATGTATCATGGAAAACTTTCTTTGTAATTCAAAAATCTTTAAAAATAAATGTTTTAAGTACAAAATTAATCACTCAAATACGTGTACTGTAGCGCTAAATGTGCCTCTTGTTGCAACATAATCTGTGTGGAAGTGTCGTAGTTATCGTCCTCCGAAAGCTAAGTTCTGCAGAAGTCAATGTACTTACCTCATAATACACAAAAGTGAAATGCTTTGCGTATAAATGTCTTAGTTATTAGGCTTATTGCCGTGATGAGAAAAGTACTGTGCTGTAACGTATTGTTGTGCTACGGAAAAGGCAGTCTCATTGTAGCTATACCACAAAAGTTATTACTAAAACATGTTTTACTTTCCAGAATAATGCAGAAAAACTGTGCAGAGATCAAACAGATACAGCGCAAAAGCAATAATATAAATTATGTCACACATTAGTAGTGTCGTAATAAAATCGTGTAGCTGTCACATAAACTAACCTCTGTGTCATCTGGTATCTCTCAGAAAGCACTTTAAATTCAGAATATATTTTCATGTAAACCAAAATGTTGCATTAAAATCTCATTAGTAGTACCGGTACATGTTCTAAGTATGTGAGCCTTATAGTCGTTACGTAAACGTGCAACTAACAAGCAAGAATGTACACACACAATAACACTGTGTCGTCTGTTCGCAATAACAATGCATTCGTCATTTCTGTTTCAATAAGTTCTCTTGGTTCTTGACTGGATATTTAACTTCAAACATTGTTGCATGTTAACAGATTCTAAGTCTGACAAGCATACTAATAATGTAAAGTGAAAAGTTTTATGGCAATGACAAAGTTAAAAAGCAGATTATCTTTCAATAAACGGTTCTACATGTGAAATGTGGTGTAAACCTTTACTCTTCCTAGTATGCAGAGTTTCAACTTCAACGCAATTATCGTGCGGTATACGTCGGTAAAGAATACTGGAATATTTCTCAAGGTTAGCGTCTTATGTTATTTTTCTCGGAGCCAGCGGGCGCACGCGGCTGCCTGCTGTGCGAGTCATTGTCTGTTCCTTTGTTGGCGCGCGTCGTTATTGGGATTTGGAGACCTAACATCTACAAATTCACTTTGTCGAAAGTGCCCTGCTCTGTTTGAATCCCGCCAGTTCTGATGAAATTCAGGTCTGTCGTTATGATTATCTCGTCTGTCGTCATGTCGGTAGATTTCATAATTTCTTTCTTGTCGGTCATGTGGTGGAGAATTTCTTCCTCAATCGTAACTGCGCGCTGAACTGTTGCGTCTGAAAGTATTCTGTCTCCCTTGATAAAAATAGTTCTGGTTACCATATTGTCTGTTTCTCTGATTGTCTCTGTGGTGGTCATTACTACGGAAATGCGATCTTTCTCTGTAACAAGTATTACTCTGCCAGTGGTTGTCATATGGGTGGTGTCTGTTTTGGTCACGATTTGTGTTGTGAGAATGGCCTTGTCGTGTCAAGTTATTACTTCTTTCATCACGGAATTGCGACGGATGTGACCTGTAATTGTTGTGTTCCTGGTTTCGCGTTCCGCAATTGTCAGTGTCAATTTCTAATTCTTGTAAGAGTCCCTGAAATGCTTCAATGTCGTCTTTGCAACGTCCTGCCAAAATAATATGTCGTAAATGTTCAGGCAGTTTGATTAAGCAAATGCGGATGAGTTCTGAGGGGTTGTATGGGTTTGAAAGATACTGATTCTTATGCACCATGTCTTCAAAATATTTCATAAGACTGGAAAATTCAGATTGTTCGAAACGTTTCATCATTATGATGCTATGTTTTACTTGGTCTTGTGTGGCTTGAGACCAATATGCTGAGAGGAAGGCATGGTAAAACTCTCCTCCACTGTGGCAATCGTGAATTACCGATCGCATTCTTACAGCTGGTTCATTCTCCAAGTAGCCACACATAAATTCTAATCTGTGTTCTAACGACCAGTTGGGAGGAAATTAATGCGAGAATTGATGGAGCCATGCTTGTGGATGAATGTCGTTGCCAGAATTCTTCAATGTTTTGAATTTACATGTAGTAATGAACAGCTTATAGTCAAAATCATCATGTCGGCGAGTCGCATATCGGTCATTGTTACGTCGTGTCGGCCGTTCCATCTCAAAATTCGGTGCACATTGCCAATTTCTTTCATAACTTCCGAAATGCCCTGTGTTATTATTTTGTGGCTGTTCCGTATTTCTGTGTCCCTCTTCCCGTATTGGGGCGCGAGTATCCTCTGAAATACGTAATTTTTGTATTACCTGTGTCAGCTGATCTTGTACTTCCCGGATTTCTCTTTTGTACTGTGTATTGATTTGATTTTGATTCTGTTTGAATTTTCTAATTTGTTCATACTCTTCTGTGTCAGTGAAGGCTACAGGTCTTGTGTCATTCAGATCATCATCTACCTTTGTAGATAAGTTAGTGACCTGATCCGAAAGTTCGGCAAGTTTCTCCGATAGTGAACACATTTCCTCAGTGTGTTTTTCTGAACCAAGTTTCAGAGTGTCCATTTGTGTTGAAATCGAATCTACTGTGTCCTTTAAGTTTTCCTGAGTTTTTGCAAGTTGTGTAACCGAATCGGTAGATGCAACTGAGTCAATTTTAGTCCACAAGGTCTTATGATTTTCATGAACAATGGTTTGCAGTTCTTTTATGGCTGCTTCGTGATTCTGTAATGCATTTTCATGCCGCGAAAAAATAGGTTGAAAATGCTCACAAATTTGAGTTTTTACGTCATTACAGACTTTTTGACATTTCGATTCAATGTTATGTAACTCAGTAGTTAAATCTTCACGCGTTTGTTCAAGAGTTTGTTCCAATGAGTCTAACTTTTGAAGCTGTTGCTGTGTTTGTCTCTGATTTTGTTCCATTGTGTCTAACTTTTGAAGATTTTGTCCCATTTGTTCCTGATTTTGTTCAAGCGTTGTGTCTAACTTTTGTAGCCTTTGTCCCATTTGTTGCATTAACTGTAATAACAGTGCACTGGTGTCTGAAACATGTTCCTCAGTGCTGTTCGGCAGTGCATTTGAACCGGCAATATTCGCATTTTGTAAAGCAGAAAATGTGTCTTGATTTATTTGAGAAAATGGTGAGGACGCAAAACCTGAATCTATAGTATTTGCAAGATTGTGTCCTGTCATTTCGGAATCCTGAGGCGAGCTGTTGCCGACCGATCGATCGATAACGCTTCCCTGTTCACTAATTGTTTCACTGCCTACACCATTATTTACAGCCCGCTCCGTTTCCCTATGCACAATTACCAAGTTACTACTTTGAACATTAGTTAATTCATTACTCTGCGGCGCTAACACACTGCTTTCGTCTTCACTGTCATTTCTCAGTTTACTTTGAAGCCTAGTATTACGTTTTTCACACGCCATTATTGTCACAATATTTCACACGACAACACAGAAATACACAATTTGAAGAGCAAAAATAAGAGAACACATTAACATAGTACTGAAAATAATATCTCGTTAATTGCAAGCGCAGCAGCGAAATACTTGGTGCAAATTAACATGCATGCCACAACAACAATGAAAGACTGCAACTACAAAGGAGATTCTCTCTACAATTACGCGCTAGCAATAAACAATAGCTACACTAATTACACAAACTACAAGAAAAAATCAGAAGATTCCAGTGAGGTATCCTCGGCTAAGGGTCGACATATGAAACATCCCCTTATGAACAATTATACATGACTGTGCTTAAACTGACACACAATATTTTGTTAGCGCAACGCAATCTGACTTTCAAAATTCCCTACAAAAGAATGGCCCTGACTAACATTAAACTATACCTTTCACAAATCACTTACCTCACAAAAATCTTCGCTGCTCAAGCTACTGCAATACAGCGAGCGCCACTACTGCCAGCTAAATAAAAGATTCAAACTATGGAAGGCACTAACTACTGATAGGGATAGTTAGCAAATGAAAGATATTAATAGAGAACAAACAATGTATTTACCTTGATATCATCATATATAAATATAGCAGTTCATGACAAATTTCAAAACTCCGCCATCTCTCTCCCCACATCCACCACTGCTGGCGGCTCACCTCCAACTGCGCAACGCTACGCGCTGTTCCCATCCAGCTGCCGCTGCCCAACACTACAATGGCGAGTATTACAACAATGCAAAGCAGCCACAGACTGCACACAGCACAGCCAGTGATTTTCATACAGAGGTGGCGTTACCAATAAAAAAACCTAAACAGCCTACTTACAATGATTCATAATTTAGAGCACAGTATATGTTGAAAAATCCTACAGCAAATAGACATTAGTGATATTGGTCTGTGATACAGTGGATTACTCCTATTTCCTTTCTTGGTTATTGGTGTGACTTGTGCAACTTTCCAGTCTTTGGATGAGGATCTTTCTGCGAGCGACCGGTTGTATATGGTTGCTAAGTATGGGGCTATTGTATCAGCATTTTGTGAAAGGGACCTGACTGGTATACGTCCGGACCGGGGATCCTGCCTTTCTTAAGTACTTTAAGCTGCTTCGCTACAACAATGATGTCTACTTCTAAGTTACTCATGTTGTCAGTTGTTCTTGATTCGAATTCCGAAATATTTACTTCTTCTGTGAAGGAATTTGGAAAAATCGTTTTTAGTATCTCTGATTTAGTGGCACTGTCATCAATAACATCACCATCCTCACAAAGTGTTTTGTTATAACGTTACATTATCAGCTCAAAAAGATCAAGTGTTACAGAATTCTCAATTTTGGTGTATATCCTGCTGATTGACATATTGTTGTAGCTTAGATTTAAGTTCCGTAACGAGAAACTTAATCAGTAGTCAACAGTAAATCATTTCAGCCTTAAAAATATCTGTTGTGCTAAATATGTGTGCCTGCATAATTAATTTCTTTGTTGCTTTGTTCATGTTATAAAGAGGGGATCTTTAGTCACGGGAATTTCAGCTGGAACATTAACGTCCAGTATTACACGTAAAGTCTGTTGCGTATTCATTTTCGTTTTATATTTTTTCACAGCCACCATATACACTCCTTATGAAGTAACGTTTGTCGGTGACTACCGTTATCACCTGAAGGGCTCTCAAGTCACTTTTTCAAGAAAGTAAAATAAAAAGTAAAAAAAAAATATTTTTTCAGTTTTTTCTACGAAAACAATTTCATGCCTACTGTTGTTGTTGTTGTTGTTGTTGTTGTGGTCTTTAGTTCAGAGACTGGTTTGATGCAGCTCTCCATGCTACTCTGTCCTGTGCAAGCTTCTTCATATCCAACTAAATACTGCACCCTACCTCCTTCTTAATCTGGTCAGTGTATTCATCTCTTGGTCTACATCTACGATTCTGTCCTCCAATTTTGAACTGGTGATCTCTTGATGCCTCAGAATATGTTCTACGAACCGATCCCTTCTTCTAGTCAAATTGTGCCACAAATTTCTCTTCTCCCCAATTCTATTCAGTACCTCTTCATTAGTTACTTTTTCTACCCATCTAATCTTCAGCATTCTTCTGTAGCAACATATTTCGATAGCTTCCATTCTTTTCTTGTCTAAACTATTTATCGTCCATGATTCACATCCATATATGGCTACACTCCATAAAAATACTTTTAGAAAAGACTCCTCGACAGTTAATCTATACTCGATGTTAACAAATTTCTCTTCTTAAGGAATGGTTTTCTTGCCATTGGCAGTCTACATTTTATATCCTCTCTACTTCGAACATCATCCGTTACTTTCCTCTGTAAACAGCAAAACTCATCTACTACTTTAAGTGTCTCATTTTCTAATCTAATTCCCTCAGCATCACCCGATTTATTTCGAGTACATTCCATTATCCTCGTTTTGCTTTGATGTTCATCTTATATCCTCCATTCAAGACACTGTCCATTCCGTTCAACTGCTCTTCCAGGTCCTTTTCTGTCTCTGACGGAACTACAATGACATCGGCAAACCTTAAAGTTTTTATTTCTTCTCCATGGATTTTGATTCCTGCTGCTTGCTCAATATATAGATTGAATAACATCAGGGACAGGCTACAACCCTGTCTCACTCCCTTCCCAACCACTGCTTCCCTTTCATGTCCCTCGACTCTTATAACTGCCATCTGCTTTCTATACAAATTGTAAACAGCCTTTCGCTCCCTGTATTTTACCACTGCCACCTTCAGAATTTGAAACAGAGTATTCCGATCAACATTGTCAAAAGCTTTCTTTAAGTCTACAAATGCTAGAAACGTAGGTTTGCCTTTCCTTAATCTTTCTTCTAAGATAAGTCGTAGGGTCAGTATTGCCTCACGTGTTCCAATATTTCTTCGGAATCCATACTGATCTTTCCCAAGGTCGCCTTCTACCAGTTTTTCCATTCGTCTGTAAAGAATTCCTCTTCTTATTTTGCAACTGTGACTTATTAAACTGATAGTTCGGTAATTTTCACAACTGTCAACACCTGCTTTCTTTGGAATTGGAATTATTATATTCTTTTTGAAGTCTGAAGATATCTCATACATATTGCTCAACAGATGGTAGAGTTTTGTCAGGGACTATACGGACATAAATAAATTGAGAACTGTCATAGCTAATGAACATAATTTTAGGCCATAAAAAGTGGACCCTCGCGGAGAAGTCCTAAGATAAGCATTTACTGTTTTCATAATTATGAAGGCCAGCGGCTTTGCCGTAGTGGTAACACCTGTTCCCGTCAGATGACCGAAGTTAAGGTGTTGTGGGGGTGGGGTACCACTTGGATGGGTGACCATTCGGTCTGTCGAGCGCTGTAGGCAAATGGGATTCACTCAGCCTTTGTGAGGCAAACTGAGGAGCTCCTTGATTGAAAAGTAGCGGCTCCGGTCTCGTAAACTGACATACGGCCGGGAGAGTGGTGTGCTGGCTACATGCCCCTCCATATCCGCATTCAGTGACGCCTGTAGCCTGAGGATGATACGACTGTCGGTCGCTACCGTTGGGCCTTCATGGCCTGTTCGGGCGGAATTTGGTTCAGTTTTTGATTATTATGACGTGCTAGGTGTGTAGACAAAGGAAAGATTTGGATCCTACAGTGCATGTCATGCGAGAAACGCACTACAGGCGCAGTGAGTAAAACGCTTCACGCAAGGTGATTGTAGGTTGGTTTTTATGACCGTCGAAATACACTCTAAGATGAAGAAAAGAGAACGACGCGCCACGAAGGAGTCATGCAAATTGGCCACAAATTGATTTTTATACAGGTATCAATGGAAAATACAATTTCGTAGACTTTGGCCGGATATGGATGAATGTGTGACGCTGCCACTGAATTTCACCGCGCAGCTAGCAAGAATTGTAAACAGGGAACACGTCAATACCAGAGCATAAAGTCTTTGTGAATTTCATTGCGTGTCATCGTTTGAGAGAGGACGTGTAGTAGGGCTCGAAGAAGCCGGTTGGAGTAACCGGTAAATCGCTCGACATTTGAATAGAAGCGACGCCATTATTCGGCGATGTTGGTAGGTATGTGTGAACCACGGCGTCAGGAACCAGTCGGTCGACCTAAAGACAGAACAGAACGAGAGGACCAAGCAATCGTTAGAGAAGCACTCAGAGCCCGGATTCATCGTTATCACCGACCCTGTGTGCAACTGGTGATTCAGTAACCACAAGGAGCATTGCTACGCAGCTCACAGAAACGTGTCTGAGCCCACGGTGTCCCTTGCGCCGACTATCTTCCACCTCTGTACACCAACAAACAGTGGTGTTGGGCATATTCGGCCTGGAATCCCATTGACTAGAATAGAATTATCTTCAGTCATGAGTCCCGCTTCGAGCTGAGCCCCGATAACCAGCGAACACGTGTGTGAAGTCATCCTGACTTTTGCGCATCATACGGCCCGACAGCCAGAAGTAATGGTGTAGAGCGCCATTTTATTTCATAGCAGGACTCCTTAGGCTGTCATCCACGGATCCTTACATTACATCGGTACGTCGATGATATTCTACGCTTCACATTTGATGCCCTTCATCGCAAGCAATCCTGACCTTACATTTCAGCAAGATAATTCCCAACCCGATACGAAGAGAGTTTCTACCTCTTGTCTTCGTGCTTCACAGACCCTAGCTTGGCGAGCAAGGTCGATGGATCTCTCCCCAACTGAGGACATTTGGAGCATTATGGGCAGCGTCCTCCAACCATCTCGGGATTTTGACGATCTAACTCTCGAACTGGACAGAATTTGGCACGATATTCATGAGTAAGACATCCAACAACCGAATAACTGCTTGAATAAAGGCCGAGGGAGGACCAACGCGTTATTGACTTGCTCAGTTCGTGAAGCTCTTTCTTTTGAATTAATCATCCAAATTTTCTGAAATTGTAATCATTTGTTTGTCTGTAGATGTACACCATATCTATGGATTTACGTCCCATTCGGATAATTTCTTCGTAATGTCCCGGTTTTTGCCTTAGAGTATAATTACAATTGGGGGGGGGGGGGGAAGGGGGGTAGGAAGGTAAGTTACAAGATGGAGCGCAAATTTGAATTAGTTAAGTTTGGAGATGGAAATTGATTGCTTCCTTTTGAAGCGATCAGTCTACATCTACATCTACATAGATACTCCGCATACCACCGTAAGGTGAGTGGCGGCGGGCATCCTATATCACTATTTGCCATTTCCCCTCCTGTTCCACTCGCAAATAGAGCGAGAAAAAACGACTGTCTGTACGCCTCCGTATGAATCCTAATTTCTCGTCTCTTATCTTCGTGGTCCTTGCGAGCGATGTATGTTGGCGGGAGCAGAATCGTTCGGTAGTCAACTTCAAATGCCAGTTTTCTAAATTTTCTCATTAGTTTTCCCGAAAAGAACGCCGTCTTCCCTCCAAGGATTCCACTTGAGTTCCTGAAGGACCTCCGTAAGACTTTAGTTTTGTTCAAATCTGCCGGTAACAAATCTAACAGTCCTGCTCTGAACTGCTGCGATGTCTTACTTCAGTCCGACCTGGTACGGGTCCCAAACACTCGAGCAGTACTCAAGAATAGGTCGCACCAGCGCCCTATCTGCGGCCTCCTTTACAAGTGAACCACTCTTCCCTAGAATTCTCCCAATGAACCGAAGTCGACCATTTACCTTTCCTACGACAGTTTTCACGTGCTCGTTCCACCTCATATCGCTTTGCAACGTTGTGCCCAGATATTTAAACGACTTGACTGTGTCAAGCTGGACACTAGTAATGCTGTATCCGAACATTCCAGGTTTGTTCCTTCTACTTATCCGCATTAACTTACACTTTTCCACATTTAGGGTCCGCAGCTGTGGCCGAGTGGTTCTAGGTGCTTCAGTCTGGAACCGCGCGACCGCTACGGACGCAGTTTCGAATCCTGCCTCGGACATGGATGTGTGTGGTGTCCTTAGGTTAGTTAGGTTTAAGTAGTTCTATGTTATAGAGGATTGATGACCTCAGTTGTTAAGTTCCATAGTGCTCAGAACCATTTGAACCATTTCAACCACATTTAGGGCTAGCTGCCATTCATCACACCAACTGGAAATTTTGTCTAAGGTGTCTTGTATCTTTCTACAGTCACTCAACTTCGACACGTTGTCGTACACCACGGCTTCATCAGCAAACAACCACAGACTGCTGCCCACTCTGTCCGCCAAATCATTTATGCACATAGAGAATAACAGCGGTCCTATCACACTTCCCTAGGGCACTCCTAAAGACGTCCTTGTCTCTGATGAACACTCGCCGTCGAGGAAAACATACTGGGTTCTATTATTCAAGAACTATTCGAGCCTCTCACATATCGGTGAACTTATATGCTTGTACCTTCTTTAACAGCCTGCCGTGGGGAACCGTCTCAAATGCTTTCCGGATATCTAGAAATATGGAACCAGCCTGTTGTCCTTTATCCATAGTTCTCGGTGTATCACGTGAGAAAAGGGCAAGCTGAGTTTCGCACGAGAGATGCTTTCTAAAACCATGCCGATTTGTGGACATAAGCTGCTTAGCCTCAAGGAAGTTTATTATATTCGATGTAAGAATGTGTTCATGGATTCTGCGGTAAACAGAAGTTAGTAATATTGGTCTGTAATTTTGCGCCTCCGTTCTTTTACCACTCTGATATATTTGAGTCACTCACTCTTTCTTCCAGTCGCTTGGGACTTCGTGCTGGCTGAGAGATTCACGATAGATGCAAGCTAGGTAAGGGTCCAACGCCGTAGAGTACTCCTGGTAAAATCGAACTGGGATTCCATCCGGAAATGGTGATTTATTTGTTTTATAAACAGCATTAGCCTTAAGCGGTTTACGGGAAACCGCACGAAATCTGAATATGGACGTCTGCTGAGGCTTCAACGAGTGTGCAGCCGAACGCGAGACCAGTGCCTTAACCACTGCCTCAGCTCGCCCGGTCTCGCCTCGTTACAAGGAGGTGTAATGGAACGGCCGGAAACGAGCCTACTGCAGTTAGGAAGTCGCTGAGAGTACAAGAGCAGAAAAGGCGGCGAGACGTAAAGATGCTTGTTTAGGAGGAGAGTGGACGGACGGCGTGGCCAGGGGCAGCGGGTAACGGCCGCGGCAGGAAGCGAGCGCCATACGTTATGCGGCGGCAATCTCTGGGCGAGTGATTCCAATCATTAGGGACTCATCTCCATTTTAAGAGGCCCCCGGGGGCAGCCTCCAGATCGTTGAAAACCCACACGCCGCTCGCCCGGCTGCGCCGGCGCGGCCACACCCCACGGGCTGTTTTACGCCACCTGTCGCGGGCAACCAGATACATCGTTCCCATTCAGCACGGTAATCAAGAAGCGGCCTTTCGGCCTGCCGTTCATTCGTTTTCCCAGCGACGTTATCGAGACGCAGGTGATAATTACTGCCCTTGGCCTTTTGCAGGCCGGAGCGGGAACCGACGTCTGTCCGAAGAAGTCGCTGCGGCTGCAAATAATAGAGGTGGGCTAATGAACATCAGCGGCGATCTGCGTTTCTTTGCCCTCTGCTGAGCCTCTCCCTCAGAGGCTGCACCATGAGCGTTTATCTAATGGCGCTTCCTGTTATTAAACCTGGGAAAGCAGTGCCCTGCTTTAACTTGCACGAACGCTGATCGCCGTTCACAGATTCAGTTTGTAACAACACAGTTAAGTCAAGACAGTAACACACATTTAAAGACACTCAGTTTCGAATCATAAAGGCACAGCATAATTTTCATTCATGTACGAGGGTCGGTCAAAAAGTAATGCCTCCCATTTTTTTTCTACTTAAAGAAATTAAGTTAAGTGAAAAATTTGAATTTGGCGCCATTCCTCAAACCTTCTTCTGCAATCCACTGCAGTAGTAACTTTCTGTGTCAACAGGTGGCAGCACAGCAGAAGTTTGTAAGATGGCCGACATCGATGTTCGTTTGAGACAGCGTTGTGTGATTGAATTCTTGAATGCAGAAGGTGAAACGCCCATACGCATTCATGAAAGACTGAAGAAGGTGTATGGTGTTGTGACAGTGGATGTCAGCACTGTTAGATGATGGGTTCGTCGTTGTAAGGAAGCTGAAGGGCAAACACCGTTGACTGACGAAAAGCGGAGCGGCAGGCCGGTGAGTGCAGTGACTCCACACAACATTCAGCAAGTTGATGACATCATTCGTGGTGACCGTCGGGTGACTGCAGATGAAGTGTGTCGCATTATTTCTCTTAGTAAAGGCAGTGTGATCACGATTATTAAACAATTGGGGTACTCAAAAGTTTGTGCACGTTGGGTTCCAAGAATGTTAACCGATCAGAATAAAGAGGCAAGGAAAACAATAGCCTCCCAACACTTGCAGCGCTTCCGTTTGGAGGGAGATGAGTTTCTGAAAAAAATTGTGACCGGGGACGAAACATGGGTGCATTTTTTTGAACCCGAATCAAAGAGGCAGTCAATGGAGTGGCGTCACACAAGCTCGCCGAGGAAGAAAAAATTCAAAACTGTGCGATCGGCAGGGAAAGTTATGGCAACAGTTTTCTGGGATACAGAGGGTGTGATTCTGGTTGATTTTTTGGAGCAGGGATGCACAATAAATTCTGTTCAATACGTCACAACCCTCAACAAACTTAAAGCACGTCTTCGGCGAGTTCGCCCAACAAAATCAATGGCAGATGTTCTTCTTTTGCATGACAATGCAAGACCACACACCAGTCGTCACACCTCTGACGAGATTGTCAAAATTGGATGGGAAGTTTTGCCTCATCCCCCATACAGCCCTGACCTGGCACCATCAGACTTCCATCTGTTCGGGCCACTAAAAGAAGCTCATCGTGGGATTCATTTTGAAGATGAGGAGGCCGTCAAAACATCCGTGCGTCAATGGCTTAGGAAGCAGAGCTGTGATTTTTACCGTGCTGGGATACATGCCCTTGTTCAAAGATGGACCAAAACTGTAGAGATGGGCGGAGATTACATTGAAAAATGACAAAATGATCCTCAATGTTGTGGTTTTCAACCTATGTAATTGCATTTAAATTTCCTGACAATTAAACGTAGAAAAAAAAATAGGAGGCATTACTTTTTGACTGACCCTCGTATTTGTTAATTTCAACTGATAATCCAAATAGAGGTATTTTTAAGTACGAGCCAATTTTCTGTAAATGTGACACGTAGCGCCATCTGTAGTAGCGTAAAGAGCTATTTGCGTAAACGTTGAGAGTTGATTCTACTGTGTGCATACACAAACTCTGACATATTATAGCTTGCAGTAGCCAGCGAACATTTGTCGATGGGAGTCGGACGCAGCTCGCGGTGGGAAGAAGCCACCCGACGTGAGAGGTCGCACACTGCCGTGATCGTGTTAGTAGCGCCGGAGGAGACATTTTGATACCTGTTGAGGCTTTTCGGGGATTTGCCTTTTCGCTGCACGTAGTTGTTGACTGCTTGCGCACTGGAGGGATTTTCTCAGATTTGTGTTTGCCTACATTGAGAGTAATATTCGTATCTTTGTTGTGAACAGAAACTTTTTTATCGAGTATAGATATTGTGGAATAATTAAAAGTCTGTGTAAAGTTTGTCATTGTTTAAATAATATATTGCCAATATAATCGACTATAGACTTCATTGGTTTCTTTCATTTTTTACACTTTTTAAGGCTAGCTGACCAAACCCTTCATGATCATTCAGATTCTGTGTATAAAAATATGGCATTACTGTTGCAATTAGTCCATGAATAGCACTCTGCATGCATCGTAATATTGCTTTTGAAATGTTTTAGCATGTTGCTGATCATGCAGTTGCAGCGCCAAGGCGAGGTACTTTGTTGTATGTTGCGCACAGGAATATTGCAGAACAGTTCTTAGAAGACGTTAGAGAATTTTTTTTTTAAATCTCGCAGTTAGATAGTCGAAAATTGATTTGTTTATAATTCGTAGGAAACATAATTAATTTTCTGTTCCTATTCCTTATTTTCCTTTGGTACTCAGTGAGAAATCTATTATTGTCACAGAAGGAACGTTACACATGTTTCCGTACGTCTTAAAAATAATCACAAAAGAGTTTCAACGTTGTTGTATTCCTGCCTGAGAAAACTAGTGTTGTTGATCATTCGAGAGTCCTTCGGAAGGTGAAGAACGTTTTGTTTTGACACGTGATCGCGTACTTCTACAAGCACTGCCGACCGACCACTTGGCACTCAAACCACTTTAATTTTGAGACAGCTACGATCCAATGTAGTTCCTTACTGCTTAGCTGTGCGACATTAAAAATGTGTCACAAAATTGTCGATCCCGCAAAGTGTTAGGTGCACAGTGTTATCTGCTTTTTAAACACGCAAAAGGTTCTACCAACAGAAATTTATAGCCAAATAGCTCAGGTTTACAGTAATGTGATGAACGAAGTGTTAGTGTGGAAGTGGCGTATCATTTTTATTGTCGGTCGGAAGAATGTTCATGGCGAAGATCGCTCACGCCGACCCTCAGTGGTGATTGACGGATACAAAGCAAGAATTGGAACAAAAATACAGGAATATGGGAGTTTCACAATTAGTGGTCTTCAACGCATTCTTTCCAGACATTTCAAGGACTGTGCTATTGCAGATCTACCCTATAAAAAAGTGTGTGCCAGGTGCGTTCCCCGAAATTTGCCAGACGAATACCGAACCAAACGAATGGCAGCTGCACTGACATTTCTGAGTCACTGAGAAAAGGATGGTGATGAATTTTTTAATCACATTGTCACTGATGACGAGACTGGGATGTCACATTTCACACCAGCAACAAAGCGCCAATCAATGGAATGCCACCATTCGCAATCGCCAACGAAACGGAAAAAAGCAAAACAAATTTTGAGCTTCTGAAACATAAGGCTACGGTGGTTTGGGATCGACTACATGCCTAGAAGAGATATCGTAAATGCAGACGCTTGAACGAGTTTGCCGTGCCAAAAGAAGTGGCGCGGAATGCTAAGCATGAAGTCATCCCTCTTAACGATAATTGACGCTCGCATGCAGCGAGAATGACATAGGACTGGCTTCAACGGTTTCAATGGGAAATGTTTCAACATCCACCATACAGTCCTGACTTGGCGCCAAGTGATTTCACTTATTCCCCGAATCGAAAGATTTTTTGAGTTGACAACGCAACGGCAGTGATGTCGAACTTAAAGAAGCCGTCAATAAGTGGTTCAACATCCTGGCGGCAACTGGGTATGCAAAAAGCATAGAAAAGCTGATAAAACGGCACGAAAAGTGCGTAAATATGAACGGCGGCTTGGGTATAAAATGTATTAAAATACAGTTTTTGATGTCATAGAATAATTTTTAAATGAATGCACGACCATTTGACTGTATTGTTGTTTCTTTAATTACCACCCAGGTTTCGGCCTTTTATGTCATATTCAAGTGATTGAGTTTATGTCATTACGTCAATTTACACTGAAGCGCCAAAGAAACTGGTACAGGCATGCGTATTCAAGTACAGAGATAAGTAAACAGGCAGAATACACGCTGCCCTCGGCAGCGCCTATATAAGACAACAGGTGACGGGCGCAGTTGTTAGATCGATTACTGCTGCTACAACGGCAGGTTATCAAGATTTAAGTGAGTTTGAACGTGGTGTTATAGTCACAACACGAGCAATGAGACAGCATCTCCGAGGTAGCGGTGAAGTGAGGCTTTTCCAGTACGACCATTTCACGAGTGTACCTTGATTATCAGGGATCCGGTAAAGCATCAAATCTCCGACATCGCTGCGGCCGGACAAAGATCCTGCAAGAACTAGATCAACAACGACTGAAGAGAATCGTTCAAAGTGACAGAAGTGCAACTCTTCCGCAAATAGATGCAGATATCAGTGCTGCGACATCAGCAAGTGTCAGCGTGCGAATCATTCAACGTAACATCATCGATATGGGCTTTCGGAGCCGAAGACCCACTCGTGTACTCTTGATGACTATACTACACAAAGGTTTACACCTCGCCTGGGCCCGTTAGCACCGACACTGAACTGAACATGACTGGTAACATGATGCCTTGTCGGACGAGTCTTGTTTCAGATTGTATCGAGAGGATGGACGTGTACTGGTATGGAGACAACCTCATGAATCTATGGACCCTGCATGTCAGCAGGGGACTGTTCAAGCTGGTAGAGGCTCTGTAATGGTGTGGGGCGTGTGCAGTTGGAGTGAATCTGACAGGTGACACGTACGTAAGCATCCTGTCTGATCACCTGAATCCATTGTGCATTCCGACGGACTTGGGCTATTTCAGCAGGACAATGCGACGCCCCAGAATTGCTGCAGAGAGGTTCCAGGAACACTCTTCTGAGTTTAACCCTTCCGCTGGCCACCAAACCCCCCAGACATGAACATTATTGAGCATATCTAGGATGCCTTGCAACGTGCCGTTCAGAAGAGATCTCCACCCCCTCGTATTCTTTTGGATCTATGGACAGCCCTGTAGGATTCATGGTGTCATTTCCCTCCAGCACTATTTGAGACAATAATCGAGTGCTTGCCACTTTTATTTGCGGCACTTCTGCTTGCTCGCGGGGCCCTACACGATATTCGGCAGGTTTATCAATTTCTTTGGCTCTTCGGTGTATGTTCAAAAAAATGGCTCTGAGCACTATGGGACTTAACATCTGATGTCATCAGTCCCCTAGAACTTAGAACTACTTAAACCTAACTAACCTAAAGACACCACACACATCCATGCCCGAGGCAGGATTCGAACCTGCGACCGTAGTAGTCTCGCGGTTCCGGACTGAAGCGCATAGAACCGCACGGCGACCGCGGCCGGCTCAGTGTATGTTAATGACGTAAACTCAGTCACCTGAAAATAGCATAAAAGGCAGAAACTTGAGTCGTAATTAAATAAACAACAATACAGTCAAATGGCGGAGTGTTCATTTAAAAAATATTAAAATGCGGTTTCGTTTAAGTGTATCAAATAAAAATTAATTGTATCAAATAAACGTTATTTGTTTTCCGAATGACCCTAGAATATTTGTGATACTACATCATTCGCTAACTTGCTTCAGCCTTCCAACGTCGTAAATGCTTTACGTCTTTCTGATTACAAATTATGGGTATGTGCACGTAAAAGTCAAATATTGTTACGGCACGTTTTAAAATTTTGTTGTACCACTACGCTGGATAGTCCGACGCTCACGGTCATAATTTTAATAACTCAGAATAATTAGTAAGTACACCCCGACGGCCACGTTATAAGTTGTTACGTTTCGTAGCCGCGTAGCACAACAACGTTTTATTCCACTTCCACGTTTTTACGCGACGTTGTTGCTTTTTACAATAAACGCTGTTATGTTTAATATGAGCTTGAAAGTGGTCTGTCAAAAACGTCTTTCGAGCGAGTCACTTCCTCAGTGCAAGACTACATTATCCTTGCCTTCGTCCACTATCACACTCTCATCTTGGTTATGCAGCAAGTCTGCAAGCAGTACTTTGAAGTAAGAGCGTTTATAACATGGCTGCACTCTCTGGGACGTTATTGACTTAACCCAGATAGTCATGAAATAAAATTTAAGTAATTTTTGATTTATATTCTAATACTTTATTAGCGTTCGTTGTTACAAGTACAGAAAACAGATATTACAACTACATTTATAGTCTAGTCACAATAGGTCTTCCTTCTGGAACGATGGCAGGATAATATGACTACATTTCCAACAATATTACATCAACTACAATTTTGCGCGGAAAAAACAGAAAACGTGGAACATGGAGAGCCAAATCACACTTGAGGCACTTATTGGTGGTCTTCTTCCTGCATATTCTGCATTGCAGTTGTATTTTCTTGTTTGTTTTCCATCTACTGGTACGTACGCAGAAGCTCCTGCAAGGGGTTCACTGCGTGACATGGTGCATTGTCATGAAGGATGATGGGGTACAGTGCTAGAAGGAAACACTGTTGTGGGCTCCGATCACGTGCTACTGCTATTTGGATCCACGAATGTTGTTCGTGTTTCCTAAATATATTTTTAGGGCGCTAGAACTGGTCTTTCGCACTTTCATACTTCAATTGACCTTCTGCTATCGGACACAGGCAGCGAGAATGCCATGCGACACACATCCTTCATGTTACGGCGGCGTTGCCGCTACTTTTTATCTAACCCATGTATGTTCATTAAGTGGTGCGCTTGCGGAGTATGCCGAAAAAATTATAGTTCCACTTTCTGCCACCAGGTGAAAATATGGCACTGTAAGCAGTCAGAATGTGAACTGTTTCCGGTTTTGATGTTAGTATCCTGTTTGTCGTTTGGCGACACGTGTTGATCTCTTTTGTGAAGTGACTGTTGGTGTAAAGGGTTAAGAAAATTGAAGTTTCCCGTACGAAACGCAATGGCTGTTGAGAAGGAAGACTGTGCACTGCTCGTAAAGGCGTTTTACTAGAACGGCAGCAGTAACTGCGTAGAGGCCCCATGTCAATAAATGGACTAAAGAATATGATCTAGAAATTTGAAGAAACAGGTGAATGAGGTGGTGCAGCAGGGAGGGGGAAGCAGCCCATTCCCATCGAAGTTGTTGATGAAGTTGATGAAGTTTTTTTTTAAGTTAGAGGGCCTCATGGAACTACAGAAAGGGCATCCGTCTAAAAGGGGCCAGGTAAAACACAGCAAGTTACTTGTAGAAACGATCGGTTTTGTAGTTGTAAATTGTCCTAGCTGTGCTGGAAAAGAACCAGAGCGCCAAGACCTAATAGAAAGCACTGAAGCTCAAATAGTTGTAAGTACAGAGAGCTGGCTAAAGCCGGAAATAAGTTCAGCAGAAATTTTTTCTAACGATCTAACAGTGTTCAGAAAGAATAGATTCAATACAATTGGTGTTGGAGTATTTATTGCTGTCAGAAGTAGTTTGCCTTGTAGTGAAATTGAAGTAGATAGCTCCTGCGAAATAGTATGGGTAGAGGTTATACTTGACAATCGGCCTAAACTATTAACTGGGTCGTTTTACCGAGCCCCCGACTCAGAAGATACAGTTGGTGAACAGTTCAAATAAAACGTGAGTCTCATTTCAAATAGGTATCCCACTCATACAATTATAATCGGTGGTGACTTTAATCTACACTCGATATGCTAGAAAAATTATACGTTTAAACCCGGCGGCAGGAATAAAACGTCATCCGAAATTTTACTGAACGCTTTCTCAGAAAATCATTTTGAACAATTAGTTCATGAGCCCACTCGAAGCGTAAATGGTTGCGAAAACATACTTGATCTCTTAGCAACAAATAATCCGGGACAAATAGTGGTTATCGTGACGAATACAGGGATTAGCGACCACAAATCAGTAGCTGCTATGCTGAATGCCGTAACTCTTACAATCATCAAAAAGAAACGCAAAATATATCAATTTAAAAAGCTGATAAAAATGCTCTTAACGCGTTTTTAAGAGACTGTATGTACTCCTTCCGATCTCATCATGTAAGCGTAGAAAAGTTGTGGAATTACTTCAGAGATAGTATCGACAGCAATTGAGAGATATATACCACGTAAATTAATAAGTGATGGTACTGATCCCCCATGGTACAGAAAACGGGCCAGATCGCTGTTGCAGAGGCAGCGAAAAAAGCGTGCCAAATTTAAAAGAACACAAAATCCCCAAGACTAGCAAAGTTTTGCAGAAGTTCGAAATATAGCGGGTATTCCAGTGCGAGATGCTTTTAATAATTTCGACAACTAAACTATGTCTCGAAATCTGGCAGAAAACCCAAAGTGATTCTGGTCATACACAAAGCACACCATTAGCAAGACGCAATCAATACCTTCATTGCTCGCTAACAACGGTGAAGTCATTGATGACAGTGCCACTAAAGCAGAATTATTAAACACGATTTTCCGAAACTCCTTCACCAAAGAAGACGAAGTAAATATTCTTGGATTCCAATCAAGAACAACTGCCAAGATCAGAAACGTAGAAACAGATATCCTCGGTGTCGCAAAAGAGCTTAAGTCACTTAATAAAAGCAAGGCTTCCGGTCCAGATTGTATACCAGTCAGGTTCCTCTCAGAGTATGCTGATACAATAGTTCCAAATTTTGCAGTTATATACAACCGCTGTCTCACAGAAAGACCTAAAGACTGGAAAATTGCTCAAGTCCCACCAATACCCAAAAATGGAAGTAGGAGTAATCCGTTGAATTTCAGGCCCATATCACTAACGTCGATTTGCAGTAGGGTTTTGGAACATGTACTGTATTCGAACATTATGAAGTACCTCGAAGCAAACGATTTATTGACACATAGCACAGTTTCAGAAAATATCGTTCTTGTGAAACACACCTAGCTTTTATATTCATGAAGTAATAAGTGCTGTCGACAGGGGATGTCAAATAGATTCCACATTTTTAGATTTCCAGAAGGCTTTCGACACCGTTCCTCACAAGCGTCTTCTAACCAAACTGAGTGCCTACGGAGTATCGCCTCAGTTGTGCGACTGGATTCGTGATTTCCTGTCAGAAGGGTCACAGTTCGTAGTAATAGACGGAAAGTCATCGAGCAAAACAGAAATAATATCCGGCGTTCCCCGAGGAAGTTTTATAGGCCCTCTATTGTCCCTGATGTATATTAACGACGTAGGAGACAATCTGAGTAGCCGTCTTGGATTGTTTGCAGATGATGCTGTCATTTACCGTCTTGTAAAGTCATCAGATGATCAAAACTACTTGCATAATGATTTAGATAACGTATCTGTATGGTGCGAAAAGTGGCAATTGACCCTGCATAAGGAAAAGTGTGAAGCTATTCACACGAGTACTAAAAGAAACCCCACGGGGTCATGGATTTTCTCTGCCTCGTGATGACTGGGTGTTGTGTGATGTTCTTAGGTTAGTTAGGTTTAAGTAGTTCTAAGTTATATGGGACTGATGACCATATCTGTTAAGTGGCATAGTGTTCAGAGCCATTTGAACCATTTGAACTAAAAGAAATCAGCTAAATTTCGATTACGCGATAAGTCACACAAATCTGAAGGCTGTAAATTCAATTAAATACTTAGGGATTACAATTACAAATAACCTAAGTTGGAACGATCATATAGATAATGTTGTGAGTAAAGTAAACCAAAGACTGCGATTCATTGGCAGAACACTTAGAAGGTGCAACAGATCTACTAAGCCGGCCGCGGTGATCTAGCGATTCTCGGCGCGCAGTCCGGAACCGCGCGACTGCTACGGTCGCAGGTTCGAATCCTGCCTCGGGCATGAATGTGTGTGATGTCCTTAGGTTAGTTAGGTTTAAGTAGTTCTAAGTTCTAGGGGACTGATGACCTCAGATGTTAAGTCCCATAGTGCTCAGAGCCATTTGAACCATTTTTAGATCTACTACAGAGACTGCTTACAGCATGCTTGTCCACCCTATTCTATAGCATTGATGTGCGGTGTGGGATCCGCATCAGGTGGGACTGACGGATGACATCGAAAAAGTATAAAGAAGGGCAGCTCGTTTTGTATTATCGCGAAGTAGAGGAGATAGTGTCAGAGACATGATACGTTAATTGGAGTTGCAATCATTAAAACAAAGGCGTTTTTCGTTGCGGCGGGATCCTCTCATGAAATTTCAATCACCAGTTTTCTCCTCCGATTGCGAAAACATTCTGTTGACACCGACCTACATAGGGAGAAATAGTCATTACGATAAAATAAGAGACACAAGGGCTCTCACATAAAAATTTAAGTGCTCGTTCTTCCCGCGCGCCGTTCGAGAGTGGAACGGTAGAGAGACAGATTGAAGGTGGTTCATTGAACCCTCTGCCAGGCACTTTATTGTGAATAGCATAGTAATCACGTAGATGTAGATGTGAACTATAGCTGACCGTGCAACACATGTCTCAATTGTGTATTCGAGCTGTGTCACGGGAATTATGTCACCCCCAGTCAACAGTTCAAAAGCTTTTGCGGCGCGTTTTACACTGATTCTCCTGCGTGTTTCAGAATATGCACCAGTAGAATACCCAAGGTAGTCTACAACGTCGTGACTTGAACCTTCGCTTCTTGGTGCGCCTGGAGATGGATGACATGCGGCCGGTGATTATTCTTTGGATGGACGAGGCACATGTTACTCTGTACGGTGCCGTGAGTGCACAGAATTGTCCCATATGGTGTTCTGCTCCGTCACATGTTGTGCAGGAACATCCACTGCAGTCATGCTTATGTGACTGGTGAAGTTTCATAAGCTCCTTAATTCTTGGTTCGTACTCTTTCGAGGAGAAGGCAACTGGTGGCACTGTTATGTGTACAGGACATCTGTATGTTTCAAGGCCCTCCTTGTGCAACACATTATTCCAGCTTTTCGCACCACTATCTTCATTGCAGCTCACTGTTTTCATGCAAGATGGGGTGACACCACATGTCGCTTGCCGGATGAAAGACTGAATCATCTTTACGCAATTTCAAGATGTGTGGCATTCCAGACCACTGACATAAATCCAAGTGACTTCCGGGTGTGGGGATATCTAAAAAAGTGTGTATATCCGAAAAGAATCTCTTCCCGATCTGAAGGATGGCACACAATGACATATTGCCATGATTACACTGGATATACTGCGAGCAACTGTCAACCATACCATACAACGGATGCAGAAAGCGGTTGAATCAGGAGACCGTAATGAACACATGTTGTAAGTTGTGACCATATCCTCATAAAGTGCAAGAACCAGCGTTATCGTGAGGCTGATCGTTCTTCCTCTTTTCGTTAACCCACACGACATCCTGACTGTTTATAGGTCCATATTTTCGCCCGGTGGCAGAAAGTGTAACTATTATTTTTTTCAGCATACTCTGTGAGCGCACCGATTAATGAAAATAGCTACAGCGTTCGGCCTCCTGCGATGTATACAGCCCACACCGCGGCACTTGGAATGCCGTCATTTCACTCATAACCGTGCGATGTATTCATCTCTGAGCAGCTAAAATCAGGTAGTAGAGAAGGCCTTCAAGCTGCATTCGCTACATCTGTAAAGTGAGTGTAAAAAGTTGAGGTACTGTGTTCACTCCCTTAAATACATAGTTCAGACAGTAACAATCAGTAAACTGAACAAGGAACTCATATATGGCTGTTGGAAAAGAAAAACGATACAGAAGTAAATAATAATTAAAAAGGAAATATTTACCTAGCATTATGCAAAGTATTATTTGTGCAGTCTTCAAGAGATATTACTGATACAGGCACAGAAGATATATAAATTTAAAGGAAATATAATTGTCACCAAATGAAAGTGCTCTCTATTATTTGGGGCCATGTTGGTTGTGTGTAACTGGTACCAGATCATTGTATGGCGTTCCATCACAGGATTGATTGGTGATGATGAAGTGGTGTGTGTGTGTGTTTGCCAATCGGTTTCAAGAATCAGCACAGTAAGAAGACTTGACGTGGAGACTTGACAGAACGGCT
Organism: Schistocerca americana; assembly: GCF_021461395.2. Classification (NCBI taxonomy): domain Eukaryota; kingdom Metazoa; phylum Arthropoda; class Insecta; order Orthoptera; family Acrididae; genus Schistocerca; species Schistocerca americana. The sequence continues at coordinate 853,374,143 of NC_060121.1, forward strand.
AAAATGTGCTATCATGGATATACCTTAGCGTATTTTTTGGTATATCAAAGTGGACGGTCCAATCTGTCCATAAGGAACGGTGTACCACTTGCAGCCGGTGTAAACCCTGCGTAACGCCGGTGGTCGTAAGAAGGTTCTAATAGATGAGGACAAGAAACGACTTTCACTCCTTGTCAACGACCATCGGTTTGAAACCAAACAGGAATTGCTGCTATCAGTGAATGCAGGTGCGTCTCAACGACTTCGCGATTGAAAACAGCAAAGGGAACTGCCATTAATGGACTTTTGGTAGCGGATACCTCGCAAAAAGCCATTTCTCGTGGTGGCATAGAAAGCTGAACCACACAACACGGAATTGGACAGTGGTTTCTGGGGCCGTGTTGTGATGTGACGAGTCGCTATTTTATCTCTTTTCGAATGTCACATGCGTAGAGTGTACCGATGGTCCAGTAAGGAGTTTAGCCCCTCAGTGTGCGTAGGGAATAGTTCAGACTGGATGTTGCCCTGTAATGTCCTGGGAGTGTTTTGTGTACCAGTACAGATACTGTGAACATGAAGCAGTGCATTTATTCATAGTGACCAAGTGTTGCTCTTTCCTCTCCATTCTTTTGATGGGTATGCTGTGGAGATTCCCTTGCAGTTCAACGAACAAGACGAAAACTGTCAGCTTGATGTGCTAAAAATGCAGTAAAGAGAAGTGGGTTACAGAGTGATACGGCAAATGTCATTGTAGGATAAATGGATAGGAGCAGAAATGATAACTTAAGAAGATAACACAGCAAACAGAAAATCTACTTTACTTGTATTTCTCCAAACGTATGGATATTCATTACAAATAATACAGCAAGAATTAGAGTGCCGCTATCACAATGTCAATAACGATGAGGCTCGCTGTACTAAGCATGAACGATGGTGTCTGGTGTCGTAGCGATGAGGTTCCAAGTGCAAGTGAGCGTGTTGCTACCGCCAGCAGTCCTACATCGAGGTGGCAGAAGGCACTTGGGGATACGGAGGCCCTGGATGCGTGGCTCTGCGGGCAACGCACCATCGAGTCCCCCCCCCCCCCCCCCCCCCGACCCCCAGAATCCTTCTGGCCACTATCAACATCGAACAGAAACTTGGAATACCGTTACCAACTTCACGACGCCAATGGGTGGTACTGAGATGTGATATCACAAGGAACGATCATACACTCCTGGAAATGGAAAAAAGAACACATTGACACCGGTGTGTCAGACCCACCATACTTGCTCCGGACACTGCGAGAGGGCTGTACAAGCAATGATCACACGCACGGCACAGCGGACACACCAGGAACCGCGGTGTTGGCCGTCGAATGGCGCTAGCTGCGCAGCATTTGTGCACCGCCGCCGTCAGTGTCAGCCAGTTTGCCGTGGCATACGGAGCTCCATCGCAGTCTTTAACACTGGTAGCATGCCGCGACAGCGTGGACGTGAACCGTATGTGCAGTTGACGGACTTTGAGCGAGGGCGTATAGTGGGCATGCGGGAGGCCGGGTGGACGTACCGCCGAATTGCTCAACACGTGGGGCGTGAGGTCTCCACAGTACATCGATGTTGTCGCCAGTGGTCGGCGGAAGGTGCACGTGCCCGTCGACCTGGGACCGGACCGCAGCAACGCACGGATGCACGCCAAGACCGTAGGATCCTACGCAGTGCCGTAGGGGACCGCACCGCCACTTCCCAGCAAATTAGGGACACTGTTGCTCCTGGGGTATCGGCGAGGACCATTCACAACCGTCTCCATGAAGCTGGGCTCCGGTCCCGCACACCGTTAGGCCGTCTTCCGCTCACGCCCCAACATCGTGCAGCCCGCCTCCAGTGGTGTCGCGACAGGCGTGAATGGAGAGACGAATGGAGACGTGTCGTCTTCAGCGATGAGAGTCGCTTCTGCCTTGGTGCCAATGATGGTCGTATGCGTGTTTGGCGCCGTGCAGGTGAGCGCCACAATCAGGACTGCATACGACCGAGGCACACAGGGCCAACACCCGGCATCATGGTGTGGGGAACGATCTCCTACACTGGCCGTACACCACTGGTGATCATCGAGGGGACACTGAATAGTGCACGGTACATCCAAACCGTCATCGAACCCATCGTTCTACCATTCCTAGACCGGCAAGGGAACTTGCTGTTCCAACAGGACAATGCACGTCCGCATGTATCCCGTGCCACCCAACGTGCTCTAGAAGGTGTAAGTCAACTACCCTGGCCAGCAGGATCTCCGGATCTGTCCCCCATTGAGCATGTTTGGGACTGGATGAAGCGTCGTCTCACGCGGTCTGCACGTCCAGCACGAACGCTGGTCCAACTGAGGCACCAGGTGGAAATGGCATGGCAAGCCGTTCCACAGGACTACATCCAGCATCTCTACGATCGTCTCCATGGGAGAATAGCAGCCTGCATTGCTGCGAAAGTTGGATATACACTGTACTAGTGCCGACATTGTGCATGCTCTGTTGCCTGTGTCTATGTGCCTGTGGTTCTGTCAGTGTGATCATGTGATGTATCTGACCCCAGGAATGTGTCAATAAAGTTTCCCCTTCTTGGGACAATGAATTCACGGTGTTCTTATTTCAATTTCCAGGAGTGTAGAACAGTACATCAACAGATGTGTATGTTATTATTGATCGTCTGGCTCCATCGATGGGACACCTCAATTCCACTATGAATACTGACAGTAGGAGCGTGCTAGCCGTTATTAAGTGTAGCCAGTGTTGCCAAAGGTCTGTCATCTTCGTGGTTAGTTGTTCCACCAAAACACAACGCAACAGAGAAACTGACTAGTATCAGTGACTGAAACATTGTGCTGATGTAATAATCATTCAGTTTGTGGAGCCATCATTGGAAACTACAAGCTATTCACACCATTTTCTGATATTCATGACATAAAATTATGTGCTGTAGATGGGGACTAGGTGTTGTCAACCGATGCTGTGTGATTTGCCTGGAATGAGCCACCTCGACTTTTGTCTAATCTCAGGCCTAACTAGGCCAGTACGAACAAATGTAAGTATTGAATAAAATTATATGATTTCTACTAGTAGGTAAGTGATTTGATAACTAGCCATACGGTTATTTTTAACATTCGAAGGCAACATTTATACGCTTAACCTCTTGGTGGCGAATACAAGTTATTCGGTTTCGGATGCCAACAAAAACTCCTAAAAATAAAAAGAAAGAAATGTAGTGACACTTATTTAGATGGTTCTAATATTAATAGCTATTAAATTCACCGAAAGTTCTTGGTCCAATGAAGGAAACCAATCCCGTTGAATGGGTCATTGATATATGACCTTATTTTTCAAATATTTCATTAACAGTGAATATTTATGACTTCTGTGTAAAGGTAACCCATTACCCACGTAATGAGGCGAATAAAGTACGATGTTCATCTCAATATTTCTTAAGCTCTCAGGTGTTACTGTAAAATGAGTAAATACATTAAGCATCAACCAATGTAGCACAACACTCAAATCTGTGGGATTAGTTGATAGTTTACTCAGTAATAACCTCATCGATGATGGTATGTTAATCCGTAATGTCCCTAGCCTTCTATTATTTTGATATTGGTGTCCAAAAATATCTCGATAACACAAAGTGAATAATGAGCTTCCATCAAAGCACAAATTTCCAACGAATATAAACGTAAATTTTATGCGGTATGTTGGTTCGGATATCCGATATCTCCGAAATCAAATCTCTTCTCATTCCATGTCAAACGAGTAAGTATTGTTGAAGAACAATAATCCCATTTTTTCTGTAAATACGCTGACGGAAAGAATCGTGACACCAAAAATTAATCAATGCAGAGTAATGAAATTTCGACAATATACGAGGGTAATCCCAAAAGTAAGGTCCCTATTTTTTTGGACATACATAGACCCGTCTATTTCTACTATGGTTTACATCAGTTTACAGCTTCAACATTTAGCTATTTTTCGACATAATCACCATTTCTGTCGATGCATTTTTGTATACGCTGTGACAGTTTTGAAACGTCCCCTTTGAACAATTCTACACGACTGTCCTTAAACTGATACACAATATTTTTTTTTAGCGCAACGCAATCTGACTTTCAAAAATCCCTACAAAAGAATGGTCCTGACTAACATTAAACTATACCTTTCACAAATCACTTACCTCACAAAAATCTTCGCTGCTCAAGCTACTGCAATACAGCGAGCGCCACTACTGCCAGCTAAATAAAAGATTCAAACTATGGAAGGCACTAACTACTGATAGGGATAGTTAGCAAATGAAAGATATTAATAGAGAACAAACAATGTATTTACCTTGATATCATCATATATAAATATAGCAGTTCATGACAAATTACAAATCTCCGCCATCTCTCTCCCACATCCACCACTGCTGGCGGCTCACCTCCAACTGCGCAACGCTACGTGCTGTTCACAGCCAGCTGCCTAACACTACAATGGCGAGTATTACAACAATGCAAAGCAGCCACAGACTGCACACAGCACAGCCAGTGATTTTCATACAGAGGTGGCGTTACCAATAAAAAAACCTAAACAGCCTACTTACATAGCCCCCATGCTCCCCACAAAAAATTTTACAAATTTTTTTGGGCATTGGCCAATACATATTTGTTAAATTTTTTTTCACAATTACAATAACAAAGATATCAAATGCAGACACTATTGATACAATGTTGGTCAAAAGCTAAAATTTTCTCACAGTCTATAAAGATAGTCCTGATTCATCACAGTAAAATAGCAGTGTTTTTCTCAAAGTCTGAGCAGTAAAAGAAAATGCACACAGAAGTAGTGGATTTCCATGCTGTCTTGAAGAAGTAGTGTTGTCCTTCCAACGGAAAGACAGTGCTGACTCTCGACATGCTGACAGGTAATGGGCCACAACAGAGCAAACCCACTGCAGAGTCAGTCGAAGTTTTGATGAATATTGGTAGGTAGGTCATCACAGAGCCGACCCACCGTAGTCCTGGTAGAGATTACGATATTGGTGGGCCACCAGAGGTGCAGACCCACTGCAGTCCTTGTAGAAATAATGGTATTGATGGATCATCAAAGATGTAGACCCACTGTAGTCCTTGTAGAGATAATGGTATTGGTGGGCCACCAGAGGTGCAGTCCCACTGTAGTCCTTGTAGAGATGATGGTATTGGTGGGCCACCAGAGGTGCAGACCCACTGTAGTCCTTGTAGAGATGGCCAGCAGCCATCTGTTGCGATTGTGCAGGTGCACATTCACCATCGAAGAGTCTTGTGGAGAACATAGAAAGTCCATAAACCACCACTTGTGCACTCACAAAGTTTTTGAATTGTCCTGAGAACCAGCAATGCTGTTAACCAGTCCCTTGCTGAATTATTAACACACGTGCAAACACTAACAGTCCCTACTTCTCACATATTGTCCATATACTATGACCAACAGAAACGTGTGCAGTGAAATGTAACTTACAAGTTAATAATAAGATGAACTGGTGTCAATTACAATTTTATAAATTTACAACATGAAAATACAATTACAAAGGTACAAAATACATCATTAAAGAACATAATAATACAGATAACATTTGTAGTACAGGCTTTACAAAAGAATAGAAATAGACATATACATCAGTGTTACAGGAATTATGACATGAGTACATACACAAAAGATCGAATAACTTTCGAAACATCAACTTCACACATGGGCATTAACACAAAACAGAATAAATAATGTCTAAACATCTTTACAAAGTAAATAACACATTATTAATGCCAATTGTATTTGAGGATAACAGTATTCCTCATCATAGTGAATGTAACTTAGTATTAGAAGAGAAAAAAGTTCTATGAAACAGTACACAGAGACAGGAAGAAAACAAATACACAAGGGTACACAAACATATAGTGGGATAACACCAATAGGAAAGGACAGGGTTCGTTTTCAGTGTAACATGTGGTACTGCAGTCCAACCCAAAACTTCATATATCTTTCCTCTTATTTCATCCTTTGTTTCCACCAAAAAAATCCTATCCAAGCATGCTTTCTGTATTTATTTCACATATTTCTTACCTCATTATTTATTTCCAAGAAAATCCTACCTATACCTGCTTTCTGTACGTTTTTCGTATAGATTCTCAATGCATTTCTTCCAATTCATCGCAACTCATTCTCTTCTATAGTCTACCCCCTCTTAAGCTAACTTAAATCTACTGAGCTCAGATGCTAAACTAAGGGACGAGGCAATGCAGCAGCACAAAACAATTAACACAAACATCAATGACAAAAATACAAATGCCAAAGCAATTGCAATATTACAACTAATATAGGGCACTGTGCAGCAAACAAAAAAATAAATCTGGCTTAGCAGAGTAACACAAATTAAAGTTCAGTAGCACTATGCCTGGCAAACAGCAGCTTATATCGAAACATGACATAGCTCAAGCAGAAAGAATAGTACACTAAAGATAACAATGCAGATAAGGGAAATGTATAATCACATCTTAATGTCTAAGTAATTAAAGTGGTGCACCACAACAACTTATTGTAAAAGAAATATTACCATGTACTTGAAAAGAATATTACGTATGCAGTTACTGTTACTAGTCCCTTCTTATTGTTCTTTCCTTTCCAAGTGCTCCTTTTTTTTTTAAAGAATATGGATTACAAAATTATCATTTAATAGATCTGTTGACAGAAAGTGTTCACATTAGCAAATGCATCTAAGTTTATTTTATAAAACTAATGCTGTAACACAGCTGGAAAACAGGTATCAAATGAAATAAGCAATTACGCAAACCAAAGCATACAAATATCATTCAATAGTCAAGTGACATTTCATAAGTCAGTAGCTCTCAAATCTCGTAGAAAGACACTTGTCATTATCAGGTTTGCAGATGTAAGAATATTTCCCATCAGTTTATAAGCATTTCAGTAAGTAGCAGAAAGTAGGCGCTCCACAATATAATCATATGTTTCCAAGTAATGAGCGTGTCTTATTTGCGATGCTTTCCACAAAGGAATGTCAATAGCGAGGTTAATGGTCTCTCCATTTTTTTTTCTCCACCTGCGCCTCTGAAAGGCACTAATGGCTTTTTTCCAGGTGTCTGTCGCGCAGCTGGGTGCCCACGACAGACGCATTACGTGCAGGTGGTCACTTAATTTTCTTACGGAAATATTTACGACAGCAGTTTCCGCTACAGTGACAGTCTCACATAAAAATATTTCACAGGTCAAGAATTAGCGTTGCAAATCTGTAGAAAGAAAATCCTATAAATATAAGTGTCCAAATAAAATATTCGTCAGCATTGTGATACAGTCACGCATTTACGCACATTTCATAACTCTTAAAGTACGATTCTTGGTTTCCAACATACTTCTTATTCCTCATATACGGTAGCATCCTCTTATTGATCATAAACATATCTCAACAGCATAGTACACATCGTCGTCGTAATAATAACATCATAACACCTCAGTCAAATCTCAAAATCGTCGTAGCTTTCTGCAATAATTTCAAAACCTAAAAAAAATTCTCTGCTCATTTCAATAGTGTCATCTACCTCAAACGTACTTTAAAATCATGCTCCCTTACCAAATACATCATTCAAAGCTCTCATAGTATCACAATGATTCCGAAAAAATATGAACAGTTTACAAAGTACAGACAAAATACAGTTTCATAAGTGTGAAGTTACCCAACTGTGTATTGCGTAAACATGTGTCACTGATGTAGTAAAAAAATGTTTATCTCTCAGTTAAATGATCAGATAGCTGTGTAATTTGTGTGTTAGAGAAATATGGTACCGATGTGTAAAGTTGTATAAGCAAATACCATATTAGCTAGGGTTCCTTGTGGTTGCCACACATGTGGTACACAAAGTAAGCGGTACCCCCCTGAGGATTAATGTAATTATACCCTCAGGTGTTACAGATTACAGCAATGAAATGAAATGTATCACTGAAAACTTTTGTATCATTGTACTTCAAATATCTTTAAAAATAAATGTTTTACATACAAAATTTATCACTCAAATGCGTGTCCTGTAGCGCTAAATGTGCGTCTTGCTGTAAGATAATTCTGTGGAAGTGTCGTACTTATCGTCCTCCGAAAGCTAAGTTCTGCAGAAGTCAATGTACTTACCTCATGATAAACAAAAGTGAAATGCTTTATGTATAGATATCTTAGTTATTACGCTTATTGCCATGATGAAGAAAGTACTGTGCTGTAACGTATTGTTGTGCTACGGAAAAGGCAATCTCATTGTAGCTATACCACAAAAGTTACTACTAAAACATGTTTTACTTTGCAGAATAAAACAGAAAAACTGTGCAGAAATAAAACAGAAACACTACAAAAGCAACATTGTAAATTGTCACTCATTAGTAGCGTCGTGATAAAACCGTGTAGTTGTCACTTAAACTAACCACTGTGTCGTCTGGTATCTCACAGAAAGTACATTAAACCCAGAATGTATTTTCAAGTAAACCAAAATGTTGCATTAAAATCTCATTAGCAGTACCAGTATGTGTCCTAAGTATGTAAGCCTTATAGTCGTTCCATAATCGTGCAACTAACAAGCAAGAATGTACAAATACAACACTGTGTCGTCTGTTCACTATAACAATGCATTCGTAATTTCTGTTTAAAAATGTTCCCTCTGTTCTAGACTGGATATTTAACTTCAAACATTGTTGCATGTTAACAGTTTCTTAAGTCTGACAAAGCATACTAGAAATGTGAAGTGAAAAGTTATATGGCAAAGACAAAGTTAAAAAGCAAATTATCTTTCAATAAACGGTTTTGCATGTGAAATGTGGTGTAAACCTTTACTCTTCCTAGTGCACAGAGTTTCAACTTCAACGCAATTATCATGTTGTATACATCGGTAAAGAATGTTAAAATTTTTCTCAAGGCTAGCGTCTTATGTTATTTTTCTCGGAGCCAGCGGGCGCACGCGGCTGCCTGCTGTGCGAGTCATTGTCTGTCTCTTTGTTAGCACGCGCGGTTATTGGGATTAGGAGACCTAACTTCAACAAATTCACTCTGACGAGAAGGCCCTGCCCTGTTTGAATCCCACCAGTTCTGATGCAATTCAGGTCTGTCGTTACGATCATATCGTCTGTCGTCATGTCGGTAGATTCCGTGGTTTCTTCCTTGTCCGTCACGTGGTGGAGAATTTCTCCCTGAATCGTAACTGCGCGCTGAACTGTTGCGTCTGAAGTTATTCTGTCTCCCTTGATAATAATTATTTTGGTTCCCATATTGTCTGTTTCTCTGATTGTCTCTGTGATAGTCACTACCGCGGAGAGGTGATCTTTCCCTGTAATTATTACTACTCTGCCAACGGTTGTCGTACGGGTGGTGTCTATTTTGGTCACGATTTGCGTTGTAAGAATAGACCAGTCGTGTCCGGTTATTGTTTCTGTCGTCACGGAATTGTGACGAATGTGACCTGTAATTGTTGTGTCCTTGTTTTCGTGTTCCGCGATTATCAGTGTGAATTTCTAGTTCTTGTAACAGTCCCTGAAAAGCTTCAATGTCGTCTTTGCAACGTCCTGCTAAAATAATATGCTGTAAATGTTCAGGTAATTTGATTAAGCAAATGCGGATGAGTTCTGAGGGGCTGTATGGGTTTGACAGGTACTGATTCTTGTGCAACATGTCTTCAAAATATTTCACAAGACTGGAGATTTCAGATTGTTCGAAATGTTTCATCATTATGATACCATGTTTTACTCGGTCTTGTGTGGCTTGAGACCAATATGCTGAGAGGAAGGCATGGTAAAATTCTCCTTCACTGTGGCAGTCGTGAATGACCGATCGCATTCTTACAGCTGGTTGATTCTCTAAGTAGCCACATATAAATTCTAATCTGTGTTCCAACGACCAGTTGGGACGAAAACAATGCGAGAATTGATGGAGCCATGCTTGTGGATGAATGTCGTTGCCAGAATTCTTAAATGTTTTGAATTTACGTGTAATAATGAACAGCTTATAGTCAAAATCATCATGTCGGTGAGTCGCATATCGGTCATTGTTAGATCGTGTCGGCCGTTCCATCTCAAAATTCGGTGCACATTGCCAATTTCTTTCATAATTTCCGAAATGCCCTGTGTTATTATTTTGCGGCTTTTCCGTGTTTCTAAGTCCCTCTTCCCGTGTTGGAGCGCGAGTGTCCTCTGAAATACGTAATTCTTGTATTACCTGTGTCAGCTGATCTTGTACTTCCCGGATTTCTCTTTGGTGTTGTGTATTAATTTGATTCTGATTTTGTTTGAATTTTCTTATTTGTTCATACTCTTCTGTGTCAGTGAAGGCTACGGGTCATGTGTCATTCAGATCATCATCTACCTTTGTAGATAAGTTAGTGACCTGATCCGAAAGTTCGGCTACTTTCTCCGATAGTGTACTTATTTCTTCAGTGTGTTTTTCTGAACCAAGTTTCAGAGTATCTACTGTGTCCTTAAAGTTTTCCTGAGTTTTTGCAAGTTGCGTAACCAAATCGGTAGATGCAACTGAGTCAAATTTAGCTTGCAAGGTCTCATGATTTTCATGAACAATAATTTGCAGTTCTTTTATGGCTGCTTCGTGATTCTGTAATGCATTTTCATGCCGCGAAAAAATAGGTTGAAAATGCTCACAAATTTGTGTTTTTACGTCATTACAGACTTTTTGACATTTCGATTCAATGTTATGTAACTCAGTAGTTAAATCTTCACGTGTTTGTTCAAGTGTTTGTTCCAATGAGTCTAACTTTTTAAGATTTTGTTCCACTGTGTCTAACTTTTGAAGCTTTTGCTGTGTTTGTCTCTGATTTTGTTCCATTGTGTCTAACTGTTGCTGTGTTTGTCTCTGATGTTGTTCCATTGTGTCTAACTTTTCAAGCTTTTGTCCCATTCGTTGCATTAATTGTAATAACAATGCACTGGTGTCTGAAATATGTTCCTAGTGCTTTTCGGCAGTGAAGTTGCACCGGCAACCTTCACATTTTGACAAGTGGAAAATGTGTCTTGACTCATTTGAGAAAACGGTGGGAACCCAAAACCTGAGTCTGCAGTATTTGCAATATTGTGTTCTGTCATTCCCGATTCCTGAGGCGAGCTGTTGCCGACCAATCGATCGATAACGCTTCCCTGTTCACTACCTGTTTCACTGTCTACACCATTGTTTGCCGCCCGCTCCATTTCCCTATGCGCAATTACCAAATTACTACTTTGAACATTAGTTAATTCATTACTCTGCGGCGCTAACACACTGCTTTCGTCTTCACTGTCATTTCTCAGTTTACTTTGGAGCCTAGTATTACGTTTTTCACACGCCATTATTGTCACAGTATTTCACACGATAACACAGAAAAGCGCAATTTGAAGAGCAAAATAAAATAACATAGCAATGGAAATAATGTCTACTTAATTGCCAGCGCAGCTGCGAAATACTTGGTGCAAATCTACATGCATGCCACAACTGTTTTACTGTACAACAATGAAAAACTACAACTACAAAGGAAATTCTCTCTATAATTACGTGCTAGCAATAAACAATAGCTACACTAATTACACAAACTACAAGAAAAAAATCAGAAGATTCCAGTGAGGTATCCTGGCAGGGTCGCCATATGAAACGTCCCCTTTGAACAATTCTACACGACTGTCCTTAAACTGATACACAATATTTTTTTTTAGTGCAACGCAATCTGACTTTCAAAAATCCCTACAAAAGAATGGCCCTGACCAACATTAAACTATACCTTTCACAAATCACTTACCTCACAAAAATCTTCGCTGCTCAAGCTACTGCAATACAGCGAGCGCCACTACTGCCAGCTAAATAAAAGATTCAAACTATGGAAGGCACTAACTACTGATAGGGATAGTTAGCAAATGAAAGATATTAATAGAGAACAAACAATGTATTTACCTTGATATCATCATATATAAATATAGCAGTTCATGACAAATTACAAATCTCCGCCATGTCTCTCCCCACATCCACCACTGCTGGCGGCTCACCTCCAACTGCGCAACACTACGCGCTGTTCACAGCCAGCTGCCTAACACTACAATGGCGAGTATTACAACAATGCAAAGCAGCCACAGACTGCACACAGCACGGCCAGTGATTTTCATACAGAGGTGGCGTTACCAATAAAAAAACCTAAACAGCCTACTTACAGTTTTTGTATGCCCATGTCATACCAGCTCGCCGCCATACTGTTCAGAAAGTTATGAACCTCTTCTTTCACCTCTTCGTCGGAGCTGAATCGCTTTCCGGCCAAATGTTCTTTTAACCTAGGGAACAGGTGATAGTCACTGGGAGCCAAGTGGGGTGGGTGATTATGTTCCGCGAGCTGGTATGACATGGGCATACAAAAGCTACCACAGCATCTACAAAAAATGCATCGACAGAAATGGTGATTATATCGAAAAATAGCTAAATGTTCAAGCTGTAAACTGATGTAAAACACTGTAGAAATAGACAGGTCTATGTACTTATAAAAGATAGGAGACCTTACTTTTGGGATTACCCTCGTATTTGTCTAGGTAACATATTTAAGTAGTTAACATTGCAAGACTACCGTTTAACGCATGTGCCTGAAATGCCATTGGAAATTTGAAATGCTGGTACAATAATAACTGGTGGAATCGCCACAATGATGAATGCAAGGACGCAAACGTGCATGCATTATGCTGTACAGGTGGCGGATTTCAGTTTGTGGGATGGAGCTCTATGACTGTTGCACATATTCAGATAATGCAGGGACGGTTAATGCTGTTTGTGAATGACGCTGGAGTTGTCGTCTGATGACGTCGCATATGTACTCGATTGGAAATAGATACGGTGGTCGAGCAGACCAAGGCAATTTGTTGACCCTCTGTAGCGCATGCAGTGTTACAACATTGGTGTGTGGGCGAGCGTTATTCTGTTGGAAATCACCCCCTGGAATGCTGTTCATGAGCCGGCCGGAGTGGCCGTGCGGTTCTGGGCGCTACAATCTGGAGCCGAACGACCGCTACGGTCGCAGGTTCGCATCCTGCCTCGGGCATGGATGTGTGTGATGTCCTTAGGTTAGTTAGGTTTAATTAGTTCTAAGTTCTAGGCGACTGATGACCTCAGAAGTTAAGTCGTATCAGAGCCATTTGAGCCAATGCTGTTCATGAATGGCAGCACAACAGTTCGTATCACCAGATTGACGTACAAATTTGCAGTCATGGTGCGTAGGAAAGCATGAGAGTGTTCCTATTGTCATACGAAATCGCACCCCAGACGATAGCTCCATGCGTGGGTCCACCGTGTCTAGTATACAGACAGGTTGGTTGCAGGCCTATCCAACTCACGGCCATCATTGGCACCGAGGGAAAACCAGCTTTCAGCGGAAAACTCAACAGACTTCCACCCTGCCTTCCAATGAGCCCTTGCTTGACACCACTGAAGTCACAGATGACGATGGTTTGGGGTCAGTGGAACGCACGCTACAGGGCGTAAGACTCGAAGCTGTCCTTAAAATAATTGATTTGTAACCGTCCGTAGTGTGATAGTGGTGCCAACGGCTGCTCATACTGCTGCTGGAGATGCAGTACAATGCATCAGAGCCATACACCGAACACGAGGGTCTTCCTTCTGGGTTGTGCCATGTGGCCATCCGGAACCCAGTCTCCTTGCGACCGTACATCCTCGTGACCACCGCTGCCAGCAGTCATGAACAGTGTCTATAGTCTTTCTGCAATATAGCAGAAGAAACATTGAGCTTCCCGTAGCCCAATTAGACGACCTCATTCAAACTCGCTGAGGTGTTCATAATGGCAACTTTATCGCCTTAAAGGCTTTCTTGACTAGGATCAACTCACACGTCCAGTCTCAAAGGTAGCTAACACTCACGACCGTTATAGTATGTATTTAAAGTAAACCGGATTTCCATTCTGATGTGACGCTTCTAGCAACACTCTTATGCGACTGGCGAGAAACCTGAACGTGCATCATCTTTTGTATGTAGAAATACGATTACCTATTTTCGTTTATGTTGCGCAACTCCTGCTTCGCGTTGCAACTTTTTTTCGTCAGTGTATGTCAACACTTGTAGGGTCTTCACATGGAATTTCGTAAGTAGCAAACGCTGAACTACTTTATACAGGTAGGCATACAGATCGCTTTTGAAACTTGTCAAACTTTTATAAACACTAAGATCGTGTTGTTGTATGAACTTTCTAGGTCTCATTGAAATGAAATACCAAAAACTTTCTGAATCGTTTCTGATTTTAACGACAAACCGTAAAGTTCCCTTTTCGAGCTTTGCTTTACTTCGTAGAGTAGTATTACCCTAATGAGTAGGTTAGTGGTTCATAAAGAATCGTCAGAGCAGTTTCGTTGTTGTATTGCAGCAACAGATCAGTCTCTATGCTGCACCATATTTTAAACGTGAACTTTCAGTTTTACCGAAAGCCTAACTGAGCCATCCCACGAAACCGTCAATCTTCTACTGAAGCTGTTATTAATATGACTCAGCGAAACAAAATAGATCTCCGTAGGCCGAATCGCGATCCCACAAATAGCTTTCTTACTAATTTTGACAAAGCATGCGCTCAATTGTATATTAAGAGTTTCTTTCATTACCCTACAAACTTAATTTTTAGAGCTCTCAAGTTACGATTGTTTCCCAGTAAATATTATAGTGGAATTACAATTTACAAAAGACTCAGCTAGAAACTGTTATATATTTGTGGCATACGAGCACCAAGAGAAACCCCGCCGCTAGCGAATCGTATGAAAATATGTATGAGTTGCCTTCGTGTGAATGTCGTCGGATAAGTACGACAGCTAATCTAAAAGCGGACTCATATCGGCTTGAAAAGACACGTAGCTGCCCTAGGTGATAATCGCACTGCTCATAACAACCACTAATGTATGAACTCGGGAAATGTCAGCCACGACGCTAATTAGTAGTGTCATACAGCAGGAGTCAGCGCGTAAACATGAGTATGTTAAAGGCCTCACAGTCAGCTTAAGGTGTGACGTGAGACCGGTTCTCTGCAGATGGAAGGTCGCAACGGTAACGATATGCATTTGTAATTGTGGCAGGTGTCAACTGCTAACATTTCTTCCATATGGTGAATGAATCAGGACACTGAAGCATGCAATAAAGGTAGGTGACAGATACGAGAACTATTGGTAAAGTTGACGAAGCAGACAGCGAACAAAAAGAAGAGAGAAAACTGATTAATACAAGATTCATTATTGACAAATAATGTAGAGTACTGACCGATATGGAACATCCTAGGACTGCGGAGCTGTCTGATATGCAAACCTCGAAAATCTGAAAATCGATTCTTTGGAACCATTGCTCTGGGAACGACTGGTGGACGATTTAATTCGCGGCTAAGTAGGGATGAAAAGCGTTCCGTGCAAGGTTTTCGGGCGGTTTCCGTCGGTTGCATGGCAAATGACGATACTGGCAATGCCCTCCCATTTATCCCTACTTGCGAACGCCACTTAGTCCCACAAACAGCTGCACTATAAACAACTCAAACGAGGCGGCAAGACTTAGCGGAAGCAAGAGCACCTCTGAAGATGTCCACCGCAGTTCCGGAACGAAACGTTACGAACGGTAAAGTTTCATGGACCATGACCAAACAACTCGGAAGACTCACCAGTAGCCTTCATTGTATGATCAGGTTAAATTTTGCCCATAATTCTTCTCAGTCCATCACACTGGAACTAAATAAGTTTCATTCACTGCCGAAGTACGATGCTAACGACATCTTATCCTCTCTTACCGGCATAAAACCTCTCACAGCCTTCTTGGTGGATTTATTGACTGTAATAACCATCGCCGCTATGATGACATCGTTACCGCTAATTTCTGACTCAGTACCGACAGTGTCGGTAGGGTCAGGCATATGTGTAGCGACAAGATCTAAAATATTTCCATTACGCGTGGGTTGTCGCGTTAGTTGCTCAAGACAGTTTTCGGAAAAAGCGTTTAGGACTTATGCGCATGAGTGTCTGTCCGTACTACCAGCAACGAATCGATAGACCTCCCAGACTATACTCGGTTTGTTAGTCTTCATCAGCTAATATTGTATGATTAGGGTATTGTATGTTGTATTGTGTGCTAACCGGGGGCCTAGAAACGACGGAGAGGCTGCGTCCCCGCCACAGCTGCAGTGGTCCACAACCCCACGACGACTACCGCAGTCCACTTCACCCCTCCGCCGCCCCACACCCAACCCAGAGTTATTGTGCGGTTCGGCCCCCAGTAGACCCCCAGGGAACGTCTCACACCAGACGAGTGTAAACCCTATGTTTGCGTGGTAGAGTAATGGTGGTGTACGCGTACGTGGAGAGCTTGTTTGCACAGCAATCGCCGACATAGTGTAGCCGAGGCGGAATAAGAGGAACCAGCCAGCATTCGCCGAGGCAGATGGAAAACTGCCTAAAAACCATCCACACACTGGCCAGCTCACCCGACCTCGACCCAAGTCCGCCGGGCGGATTCGTGTCGGGACCAGCTGCTCCTTCCCAATCCAGAAAGCCATGCGGTATATCGAACGGCTAACCGGGCAGGCTTATGATTATGGTAGTTCAGCCCTACTGAAGGAAGACTTTCTTTGGCTGATTCCACAACTCTTACATCGGAATCGGCATCAGACGATTGATTTTTCACTTACAGCTGTTTCCCTCTTCTCGATAACTTCGAAGTCATACACAATTTCGACCAAGCGAGACGTAATACTTTCGTCGCTTGGAATGAAATCTCTCACTCCATTGAGGCCTAGCTTGTCTTTTCGATATTCGTTCTACGTCTTGTTCAATACAGTGGTGCGCTAAACTTATGGACGAAACTAATTTTCACATGATGCGTCGCTACTTTTTTTTTATTTTTAGATGGGGCCCCTCCACGCCCGCACCAACGTGGTGACCAGACCAAAAGTTCTACTGTCACCTCCGTAAACATGTTAGTTATCTAGTAAGTGGATCACAGGATGCTGGGCTCTGATGTTGTCCGTGCGTCTGGGTAAGGCTACGCATTAACACGGTCCATCAGGTGATTGATAGTGGACGAAAGGCGAGTGAAGGTAGCGATTTGAAGAGCAGAGGGAAAAAAGTGCCAAGGCTCGTGCCGTGGGAAAAAACCTCTGCAACAGTGGGATGGGTTGTAAGAGCAGTAGTGGCTTACTAGCTGCGATAGTTCATGCAAGGTTGGATTTGTTAGTATGGGTATCATGCATCATTACCGTGGCAAGCGATGGCGATGTATCCCAGTTGCTGCAGCCGCTACATTCCTGGAACACTCAAGATCGTTATATAGTAGTGGGAGATCGGCCATAGATCATCTCACTGTGTGGGGGATGTGTGGAGCTTGTCTGCATGCAGTGTACGGTACGGTTTCCCTGCGTGGTGCCAGTTATTCGGCAGTGTATTCCAGCTGGATATCCAGTAATGGCGTCTGTTTAACAGTGGCTCACCTGTACGGTTGTGTTTGCGTCTGCTTTGCCATAGATGTTAGGTCCTTACAAGTATGTCTTTTGGTCTTTTATGTTTCCATCTATGGTTGTGGTCGTAGTTCCCCAGATTCAGAATAAACGGGTTCTGCGAATGTCTGGAGTTTCTGTATAGTCTTGTGGTGAGTTTGTGGATTACCTCCGTGAGAGTCTCATGTCGGTATTCCCGGTGGAGCATTGCTTATGATTTTGAGTACTTTGTTTTGTATGAGCTGCAGACGGCGCAGGCGTGTAGGCGCAGCGTGTCCACAGAAAGGAGCTGCGTACGTCATCAGGGGTCGAATAAGTGTCATTTACATGGACCTCGATACCCTTCTGTTCAGTGTGCTACACCTGTTGAGCATAGGGTAGAGCTGTTTGAGCCTCGCGCTAGCTCGGTTGGTCATGTGTTGTCTGTGGTCCCCCCAGAGTAACTTCCGGTCCAGCCAGACACCGAGGTATTTGACTTTCTCACGGAAACGTATTGCGCGTGCATGTAGAGTTATTGGTCTGCAGTATCGGTGTCTGCGCAATTGCTTCGGTCTTCTAGTGAACAGAACGGCTTCACACTTGTCGACGTTTACTCTAACACGCCATTTCTCCAACCAAGGCTCAGCCACTCTGAGTGCAGTCTGTAAGCGTGACGTAATGTTTGATGGTTTCCAATCTTGCGCGAGAATGGCTGTGTCATCCGCGTAGATTGCCATCGTTGTGTTGTGTGTTGGGAGATCGTTTATGTAGAGGTTAAACAGTAGGGGCCCTAGGATGCTTCCCTGGGGTACTCCCGCGTGTATACCGTGTCGTGTCGATTGTTTTCCCTGCACGTCAGTGTTGAAACTCCAGTCTGTGAGGTATGAGTGTATTAGACGCACCAGCCCGTCGGGAAATCCCGCGTCGCTGAGTTTGCGAATGAGGCCGTTGTGCCATAGACGGTCTAAGGCCTTTTCGATGTCCAGGAACACCGCCCCTGTAGCTTTGTTTATGTTGAAGCCATGTGTTATATGTTCAACGACCCGTAAGAGTTGTTGTGTTGTGGAGTGGTGATTCCTGAAGCCGAATTGCTCCGGTCTCAGGATGTCATTTGTTATGCAGTGCCTAGTGATGCGTTTGAGAATCACCTTCTCAACAATCTTACTGAGCGATCTCAGAAGGCTCATGGGTCGGTAATTTTGTGGGAGGCTGTGGTCTTTCCCCGGCTTCCTGAACATCAGGACCTTGGCCGTCTTCCAAAAGGCGGGGAAGTGTTGGTGTTTTTGTATGGCATTCGTTATGGGTGTTAGGTACTCAGTAGCTTTATCCGTGAACTCTTGGAGGACACGGTTTTGAATGCCATCATGACCAGGGGCTTTCCTAGCAGCGGAATACATTATAGCCCAGGAGACTTCGGCTGTGCTAGCATGTCGAATGTCGTCACGCGATGGTTGGGCTAGAATGCGTGTAACCTCCTAGTCAGTAGCAAATGTGAACACTGGATCTGATGGTACCAGGCTCGGTGTGAATTACGCTGCGAGTGTGTGGGCCATTAGTTTTGCTTTCTCTTCCGCTGACTATGCAGGTCCGTCAGACCCTTGAAGTGTTGGGGTCTATATTTTCTCCCTGGTGAAGTGTCGGGCTAGTTGCCACCACTATTGTGTTCTATGTGTTTGTATTTTATCGTGTATAATGCCCTCTAGCCTGTTAATGTACCGTTTGAGGTACTAACGCCTGGTGCGCTGCCATTGTCTCCTGAGGCGATTCCTCATTGAGATTAGGCGCAGGATTTCCTGGGGCAGGGCCGCGCTGTGTTATTGTGATAATCAGCAGGAGTTGTGTGTTGTGGTCTTCAGTCCTGAGACTGGTTTGATGCAGCTCTCCATGCTACTCTATCCTGTGCAAGCTTTTTCATCTCCCAGTACCTACTGCAACCTACATCCTTCGGAATCTGCTTAGTGTATTCATCTCTTGGTCTCCCTCTACGATTTTTACCCTCCACGCTGCCCTCCAATACTAAATTGGTGATCCCTTGATGCCTCAGAACATGTCCTACCAACCGATCCCTTCTTCTGGTCAACTTGTGCCACAAACTTCTCTTCTCCCCAATCCTATTCAATACTTCCTCATTAGTTATGTGATCTACCCATCTAATCTTCAGCATTCTTCTGTAGCACCACATTTCGAAAGCTTCTATTCTCTTCTTGTCCAAACTATTTATCGTCCATGTTTCACTTCCATACAAGGCTACACTCCATACGAATACTTTCAGAAATGACTTCCTGACACTTAAATCTATACTGGATGTTAACAAATTTCTCTTCTTCAGAAACGCTTTCCTTGCCATTGCCAGCCTACATTTTATATCCTCTCTACTTCGACCATCATCAGTTATTTTGCTCCCCAAATAGCAAAACTCCTTTACTACTTTAAGTGCCTCATTTCCTAATCTAATTCCCTCAGCATCACCCGACTTAATTCGACTACATTCCATTATCCTCGTTTTGCTTTTGTTGATGTTCATCTTATATCCTCCTTTCAAGACACTGTCCATTCCATTCAACTGCTCTTCCAAGTCCTTTGCTGTCTCTGACAGAATTACAACGTCATCGGCGAACCTCAAAGTTTTTATTTCTTCTCCATGAATTTTAATACCTACTCCGAATTTTTCTTTTGTTTCCTTTACTGCTTGCTCAATATACAGATTGAACAACATCGGGGAGAGGCTACAACCCTGTCTTACTCCCTTCCCAACCACTGCTTCCCTTTCTTGTCCCTCGACTCTTATAACTGCCATCTGGTTTCTGTACAAATTGTAAATAGCCTTTCGCTCCCTGTATTTTACCCCTGCCACCTTTAGAATTTGAAAGAGAGTATTCCAGTCAACATTGTCAAAAGCTTTCTCTAAGTCTACAAATGCTAGAAACGTAGGTTTGCCTTTCCTTAATCTTTCTTCTAAGATAAGTCGTAAGGTCAGTATTGCCTCACGTGTTCCAGTGTTTCTACGGAATCCAAACCGATCTTCCCCGAGGTTGGCTTCTACTAGTTTTTCCATTCGTCTGTAAAGAATTCGTATTAGTATTTTGCAGCTGTGACTTATTAAGCTGATAGTTCGGTAATTTTCACATCTGTCAACACCTGCTTTCTTTGGGATTGGAATTATTATATCCTTCTTGAAGTCTGAGGGTATTTCGCCTGTTTCATACATCTTGCTCACCAGATGGTAGAGTTTTGTCAGGACTGGCTCTCCCACGGCCGTCAGTAGTTCCAATGGAATATTGTCTACTCTGGGGGCCTTGTCTCGACTCAGGTCTTTCAGTGCTCTGTCAAACTCTTCACGCAGTATCATATCTCCCATTTCATCTGCATCTACATCCTCTTCCATTTCCATAATATTGTCCTCAAGTACATCGCCCTTGTATAGACCCTCTATATACTCCTTCCACCTTTCTGCTTTCCCTTCTTTGCTTAGAACTGGGTTTCCATCTGAGCTCTTGATATTCATACAAGTCGTTCTCTTATCTCCAAAGGTCTCTTTAATTTTCCTGTAGGCAGGAGTAGGTTTAATAATGAATAGGAAAACAGGAATGCGGGTAAGCTACTACAAACAGCATAGTGAACGCATTATTGTGGCCAAGATAGATACGAAGCCCACGCCTACTACAGTAGTACAAGTTTATATGCCAACTAGCTCTGCAGATGACGAAGAAATTGAAGAAATGTATGATGAAATAAAAGAAATTATTCAGATTGTGAAGGGAGACGAAAATTTAATAGTCATGGGTGACTGGAATTCGAGTGTAGGAAAAGGGAGAGAAGGAAACATAGTAGGTGAATATGGATTGGGAGACAGAAATGAAAGAGGAAGCCGCCTGGTCGAATTTTGCACAGAGCACAACATAATCATAACTAACACTTGGTTTAAGAATCATGAAAGAAGGTTGTATACATGGAAGAACCCTGGAGATACTAAAAGGTATCAGACAGTTAAACGTAAGTTCCTATGGGTCACTAATAATGGTTCTGCCTCTGCTTGTGCGCGTCCTCTACTGTACTTCTGTACAAAATAAGAAAGTGTCTATTACTTAACTTTGTTGTAGTACATGATCTATTGGTTGACAAATATAGCAGTCGCGACTAGACTAAGCGTCTGTAAAATGACATAATTTACAAGTCACACACCTTGCAGTGACGAATTAATCTCTCGTAATCTTGAATGTCGACTCCGGTGAATTTGAAGACTAACTTGGCACTGGGCTACAAAAGCTTGATGGTAGCAATGACTGAGCTGCAGACGATGACTGACTAACATCGGCGCTGGCTGACCACTGAGCGCGGCTACGAACTGTAGACTGGCGCACCTGCACTACACTCCTGCTACACATGAAGTGGCCTAGCGGCGCCTCGCGGCGAGCATAAGTACTGCGGCTGGCTGTGCACTATTTGGCTAGCATAGCCGTTCTTCTGCTCCGTTTATCGAGAGAATCGCATCCGGCTGATCGAGCTCTCAGGCGGCGGTGTGGTCGCATGACTGACGACAGCATACATAGCTCGATGAAACTTGGACCATATACAGAAAAAACTGATACAGTGTGTGGGGTCCTGTCCACTCGTCTCTTAAAGTGTGCCTAAAGGATGCTATTTTCTCGGATAGCTATACAACAATTCAAGCAGATCACATTAATGGTTTTTATTACAATGAAGTAGATGGACAATACTTAACTTTGGCTTACAAGGACGTTTGGCAAGCAATTGGCGACTTTCATTCTATCAATGTCCTTCGCTATGTTCAATGTCCATGACAGTTACAACGTAAGTTCCTATGGGTCACTAATAATGGTTCTGCCTCTGCTTGTGCGCGTCCTCTACTGTCCGGGCGAAGCTGGCAGGTGCGGCGCTTATATTCTCTTCTTGTAGAGGCCGCTCCTGTTGTGGTGCGGTCCTAGTCAGCCGACTATTGGCTGACGTCGTCTCACAGCCTTCTCTGCTCTTGCCTTCTTCATCTTCGTGCCGGCGCTTGTCGTTACGCCGGAACACAGTGTGTTACAGAAGCTAACTGAAAGAAATACGCAACGAGACGAACAGAAGTGGCATTTTTATCCAAAGGCAATAATTACACTGAAGTCATCGAGATCCATCTTGGACCCTGACATTACAAAACGCAGTAGATGGTTTTATGGGGTGTGTGGTCACCAAGGATGGCAATGCGGGCTCCGAAATGCGTTTCCATGGTGGCCATGAGGTTGGTAAGGAGCTCTCGGGCTAGGCCGTTCCATTTCTTCATCAGCGCGGTTGAGAACTGCTGGACGTGCCACAGTACGTCTCCCCAACGCTTCCCACACGTGGTTGACGGGATTTGTTGGGGAAGGCGATGTGGGAACGTGCAGGTCAGCCCATTCGCCGAATATCATCTCGTTGCAAAAGCTCATCCACCTGTGCTGTGGGACGCGGTAGTGCATCCACAAAAATGAAATCTGGTCCGAATACACACACGTAGACGCGCATGAGGAAGGAGTACAGCGTCACAATAACTTTTAGGGTGAGTGTGCCGTGTTAAAAGGATTTGATGACAGAATACCCATGCTACATTACGCCTCCCCACCCACCTGGACCAACAAAACGGTCATATTCGACAATGATGGGCGTACCTCATATGGCGAGAGGTGCGAGCAAGTAATGTATCCAGCCGAGCGGTGTGGCCGTGCGGTTCTACGCGCTTTAGTCTGGAACCGCGTGACCGCTACGGTCGCAGGTTCGAATCCTGCCTCGAGCGTGGATGTGTGTGATGTCCTTAGGTTAGTTAGGTTTAAGTAGTTCTAAGTTCTAGGGGACTGATGACCTCAGATGTTAAGTCCCGTAGTGCTCAGAGGCAAGTAATGTATCCACGAATGACAGAGGACCTTAAACTACCACCTCGCCTATCTGGATACGATACAGAAAATTATACAAAAACACTATGTGTAGAATTTCCCATAATCCTCGAAACTAATTGTTGGAATATGAAGATAGTAACTGTTCCGAAAGAACAGATACCAATTATGGCAATGCAGTTTCTCTAGAAAGAAATGATGATCAATCGAAACCCTCAGCTGCCAACAGGTGTTGTTGATATACCTCAATGGGTACAGCTGAAAATGTGTGCCATCACCGGGACTCGAACCCGGGATGTCCTCCTTACATGGCAGACGCTCTATCAATCTGAGCCACTGAGGGCAAAGAAGATTGCGCGATTGCAGGGACTTATCCCTTGCACGTTTCCCGTTTGACCCACATTCCCAACTGTCCACAACCTACATTCGTAATGTTCCTAAGGGATATTGGCTCATTCACTTATTACTCGCGCCAACTAAGGTGACGAGTCCCGGTCGGGGCACACATTTACAGCTGTCCCCATTGATGTATATCAACAACAGCTGTTGGCAGCTGAGGGTTTCGATTAATTATCATTTCTTTCTAGAGAACCTGCATGGTCATCATTGGTATCTGTTTTTTTCGCAACAGTTAGTATCTTCTTATAGTTAAAGGCTACCAGGCCATTGACCTTCTCCTGTGCGAATGCACACACTTTGCCCGAACTCTTACGGGAATCGTCAGCTTAGTCGGCGCGAGTAATGAGTGAATGGGCAAATATCCTTTACGAACATTACGGATGTAGGTTGTGGACAGTTGGGAATGTGGGTCTCTCGGGAAGCGTGCAAGGAATAAGTCTCTGCAGTCACACTACCCTCTGTGCGCTCGATGTCTCACTCGCCGGCACGGTAGCTCAGCGTGTTCGGTCAGAGGGTTAGCTGCCCTCTGTAATAAAAAAAATAAAAAATAAAAAAACTGAGTTAATCGATCAACAACGTACATAAACGGATGTCTTACGACGTCCGCCCCGAGCAGATGCAACGAACAAAAGCGAACAAAAAATGAGATTAAAAAAAAGGTTGTAACCTCCCCACAAAAATATTAAAATGATCCAAGTGTAACCTCCCACGGAAATAATAATTAAATGAATTTTAAATATTGTAACCTCTGAACAAAACTGGTTCCCATTTATAATCTCTGTGCAGAAATGCATTCACATTTAATGTACCCACAAAATTCTTTTCTCATTTAATGTTAAGTTCGAAACAGAAAAATTCCTAAACACCAAAATAATAATGAAATTCAGTAACCTGGTAAATTTTATGACGACAGCAGCGCTGCGCCACGGCCCTGTACTCTGAATAAAAAAAGCAAAAATTCTTACCTCAATAAAAACGGCGAATATATCTGCTCTTACCTAAAAAAATTTCGGCACAGCTTCGTGCAATGCTGGCCTATGCTTTTTGATTCGTGAAAGGAATAATTATCCATTGGATATATTCTTTAAATTGAAATGAATGCTTTTTTTTAATTACTTTATATTATAAAAATTATTATTGGGGCATTTTTTTAAAGAAATTGGATGACAGTTAACATACATTACTAGATATGCGCAAGGCTGCTTCTTTACCTTCTACAATAATACTCATCGTAAAGAATCTCGACCAGAGCAGACTGCCGACACGCGCAGACTACCGCCGACTCACGCAGACTACTGCATACTACTGAAGACTAATGCCGACTAGCGACAAGCAACAACTAACTACATACTGCTCTCTGGTCAGAGACTCTCCTAAGTCTTGCCTGTTGCAGGCAGCGCATATAGCGCATACCTCTTACAAGGTTGATAGAGCGTCTGCCATGTAAGCAGGAGATCCCGGGTTCGAATCCCAGTCGGGGCATAAATTTTAGGCTGTCGACATTGAGTTATATCAACAACACCTGTTGGCAACTTGAGGGTTTCGATTAATTATCATTTCTAATTGTGGGAAGGCCACCTCTTTCAGAGCTATCTATATTTTTGAGCGCAAAGTTAAATGAATAACGCAAAAATTCCAACCCTAGGCTTAGCTCTTTCAGTGGAGTTTTGTACATAATTTCACTTTGGCTAACACCATCTGGTGCACTAGAAGGGGCCTCAGCAGCAGAACACGTAGGTGAAACAAGTGACACTTGATCTGCCCCATCCGAAGCGCCAGTTTCTCCGCCACCGCTACACCCTGAGACAGCAGCGGCACGCGTTCAAGTGTCGCTGTTTTTGTTCGGGAATCGCGTGCGCGGCAAACTTTGTGCACACTTTTCTCTTCTTCAAAACATTCTGGAGCACTTATTGAACAGTTGATTTAGAGATTTGTTCCATTGCGATTTCTGACACAACAATGGTGACATACTACGGTCGCAGGTCCACTACTTAACACTGCTCGCTTACTACTGGCAGGTGAATGTACATCTATAGGTTGTTCAAGCTGACACCGTAATGACTGTGGTAATGTCACTTATTCGCCAGGAATAAAACTAGTCTGAGAACTTTGTTGGTGGACAGAGTGTATCGTATATATGAAGACCTTAAATTAAAATTGTGTGTAACCTCTGACATTTTGGTTCCTTAGACGTGAAAGCTAAGACTGTGGAAACCACAGGAAAGGAACTGACCCTGAATACCTCAACATTGACGGAAATCGTTGTCATTCTTGCTTCTATAGAAACAAAAGCAAAAATGGTGTAACTAGAGCAACAGGAAATGCTGACAATACATCTCAGACATAAAAAACGTAATGAGCCTCCTTTTGATGTTCGTGATTGAAGAAACGAAATGAGAAGGATGTATTCAAGAAAGAAAAGTTGGAGTTCTTTCGACGATTACGTCACTGATGACAGATCACAAGCTCCTCTTCAAATGAACTATCCCGGCCTTCAGGTCAGTCAGTTTTACAGAACTTAATGAAAACCTAGATCAGGAAGGATGGACGGAGATTGTTATCTACCCCTCCAGAGTGCAAGTGGCGGCGGTAAGTTACTATGGGAGCAAACTGCTGAGGTCATCGGTCCCTAGGCTTACACTCTACTTGATCTAACTGAAACTAACTTACGCTAAGGACAACACACATACCATTGCCCGAGGGAGTTTCGAACCTTCGATGTGGGGAGCCGCGCGAACCGTGGTTAAGCGCCCCAGACCCCGTAGCTAACCCGCGCGGCCAGAGTGCAAGCCTAGTATAAAATGTAGCGATATGGGGAAACATCTGCACTAAATCCCTGAAGGCTTCAGATGCGCACTGAGCTGCAGTGCACTTCTGCTAACTGAAGTGTAATGGGAAACAATTTCCAAGAGGTGAAGACGCCTTCCTAATCCGTTCAGTTGTGGTTAGACGAATTACTACGTATCAGTCATCTGAAAATGGGTTGCTAAAAAATCGAAATCATTCGTGTAACGCGATGCCGAAAAATACAATAAAAGAATTTCGATTACACGATAATCACTATATACACCTAGGACAGTATGCCTAACTTGTGTAAGTTATTTCAATTGTTGTCAATAGACTGAGTGTAATAGAAAACTGTTATGTGTAGAGTGAAATGAAACAGCATAATTAAGAGTAATATCAGGTTTTTTTTTTTTGCTGTGCTATGGTACAGGTAGTAGTTCATCATATTTTGTACCTGATTCAGAAAAGAATCCCAGATCTTAGAAAAAAGTATTTTAACACCATTGAAGATTCTGATTAGAGTGCCCTACATTCTTCATAAGACTGTGAAATCATTATTTAACCTTCATTTGAGGTACAAATAAGCCAGCGAAAACAGGCTCCGAACAGCGTGGAGGACCGAAACAGAGCTATGGGTCCCAATATTCGCGACGTTTCCCAGTAGTTACCGAAATGAGGTTCTGTGACGTTCATAGCTGTCAGGCATACTTTGCATAAAAATTGAAGTACTACAACGCAGTTACGTCTTTGATATTCCCGTATACTTGGAGAATCTTCACATACATTGGCTTGATGGTGGTAAGCAGGCAGCAGTGTTTTCACTTTTACTATTTGCGCGTGGAAGAACAGAATCATCTGTCTAAAGCGACACGGAGAATCACCAGTATGCCATCTTACAACTTCGGACGCCTGTGGGTATTTTTCAAAGTACACACTGCACGAAGTTTCACCTCGTCACATATCCAACACAAGTTTTCATTCGAAACCACCCAAGCAGGAATGTCATTGATGTTAAAGCACGTAAACTCTGAATGATACGTACACTTACCCCGTGGTGTGGTAGCACATGTAGATTGAAAGCCTCTGTCTTTAATCTCAGGCTAAACTGAACGCATAAGATATCTGGCTCTAGCAAAATTCCTTGACAATATTCTTCTTTTACACGAATTTCTTTTACGTTAAAATAATTACCAACTCTGTAGGACCACTGTTTGGTATTCAGAAGTAGGAGGTGCTTTCACTGCGCAATGCAAAAAAAAAGGAGAGGTTGTACAAATGCTTAAAGAATTCCAGATGACGATTGCATTTTGTACGTAAGTTCCTAGCGCGATTCACAGGTGTGTTTCCTCCATTACAGGCAGATCATGCGCAATCAAAAGAACATGAAACATAACACTGATATCGAACATAGTCTGAAGCATCTCGGTATCTCGCCAACACTGACTTCCGTTATGGGCTGTAAAAACTTCCAACGAATTCAATATATTTCTGCTGTTGGCGGTTCTGTTTTTGACTAATAATAGCGCTGAAGACAGAATATTCCGTCTGAAGTATAAACCTAAGTTGAGATAGCCAGGCAGCTATGAAATCTCTGTCAGCCCCTGCAGCGAGGTCAAAGATCGTTGCAGAGTGTCATGAAGCCCGTGGGAGACGAGTGGAAAGCAACAGTTTAAACCTGCTGTGGGTCTCTGGTCACTCAGGAATTAGTATCAATGAACAATCTGAAACTCTGGCCGGGACAGGTGTGGCGACTTGATTTATTGGATCGAAACCTGTCGGAAAGAAATGAAAAGTAAGTAGCTGGATCAGAAGGTAGCACGTCGAATATTGGACAGTAATCCAAAACAGAAACATGGCAAGCTAATCATACCGGAGTTGCGTTAAAAGAGAAGTTCTATAACGCAGGGCTTGAATAGCAGATAAATTAATCTCAGGGTAGGAATTATGACTGGCGCTGGCAACTTTAAGAAGACGAAGAGCCCTCTAAACTATAGACTAAGTATTGAGGAGGATGAAAAGGCACCACGCATAATTTTCCAATACGAAACTTTGGAGGGCAATAGGCACAGAATATTTGCTTCATTAAATCGTGAAAAAATCATGTCTAACATGGAACTACGATGGCATGCTGAAAAGAAATGCCTCCGAACTTTTTAAGTGTTTAAATTAAACGAACTTTATTAATATTCTACATATTTATTCTTCAAGTATACAAATTTATTTCTCACCATGGTTACCCTGGTGACGAAAGCATTCTTCCAACGAGTGACCAGTTTGTTGATACCTTCACTATAGAATATTAGCCATTGTTGATGCAGTCACAACCTCACCTCTGCTTGCACCAAATCACTATCAAAGTAAAGTCCTCGGAGGTATTCTTTACATTTTGGAAACATATGAAAGTCGGATTGGGCCAAGTCATGACTGCATGGAGGATGATCGCTGACGGTGAACCCAAAGCGTCGGACTGTTGCAGATGTCGCAGGGCTCGTGCGTGGTCTAGCATTGTCATGCTGCAGGAGACGAACTGTTCGAATTCGTGCTTCCAGTTTTCTGAGGTATTACAGCATGCTGTTTCTCACGCAACGAAATAGTTACTTTACACACCGCCATGTTACAAGCTGTAATTCGGAGTCCTCCAGCGGCTGAGGGTTTCAACTTGCGTCAGAGAAGCGGAAAAGTCGGCCGAGTTGTATTCGTGACTTGTAATATGCCAAACGATGTTGAGAACAGAGTAAAACATTCGGAGGCATTACCTTTCATCAAGCCCTCGTAGTAAAGCGTCTCCTACTAC
Organism: Schistocerca americana; assembly: GCF_021461395.2. NCBI lineage: Eukaryota > Metazoa > Arthropoda > Insecta > Orthoptera > Acrididae > Schistocerca > Schistocerca americana. The sequence goes on from NC_060121.1 coordinate 853,403,433, forward strand.
TCCTTAAGGTGACCGTTTGGCTTTACTACACTACTGGTCATTAAAATTGCTACACCACGAAGATGACGTGCTGCAGACGCGAAATTCAACCGACAGGAAGAAGATGCTGTGATATGCAAATGATTACCTTTCCAGAGCATTCACACAAGGTTGGCGCCGGTGGCGACACCTAAAACGTGCTGACATGAGGAAAGTGTCCAACCGATTTCTCATACACAAACAGCAGTTGACCGGCGTTGCCTGGTGAAACGTTGTTGTGATGCCTCGTGTAAGGAGGAGGAATGCGTACCATCACGTTTCCGACATTGATAAAGGTCGGATTGTAGCCTATCGCGATTGCGGTTTATCGTATCGCTACATTACTACTCGCGTTGGTCGAGATCCAATGACTGTTAGCAGAATATGGAATCGGTGGGTTGAGGAGGGTAATGCCGAACGCCGTGCTGGATCCCAACGGCCTCGTATCACTAGCAGTCGAGATGACGGCATCTTATCCTCATGGCTGTAACGGATCGTGCAGCCACGTCTCGATCCCTGAGTCAACAGATAGGGACGTTTGCAAGACAACAATCATCTGCACGAACAGTTCGACGACGTTTGCTGCAGGCATAGACTATCAACTCGGTCACCACGGCTGCGGTTACCCTTGACGCTGCGTCACATACAGGAGAGCCAGCGATGGTGTACTCAACGACGAACCTGGGTGCACGAATGGCAAAACTTCATTTTTTCGGATGAATCCAGGTTCTGTTTACAGCATCATGATGGTCGCATCCGTGTTTAGCGACATCCCGGTGAACGCATATTGGAAGCGTGTGTTCGTCATCGCCATACTGGCGTATCACCCGGCGTGATGGTATGGGGTGCCATTGGTTACAGGTCTCGGTCACCTCTTCTTCGCATTGACGGTACTTTGAACAGTGGACGTTACATTTCAGATGTGTTACGACCCGTGGCTCTACCCTTCATTCGATCCCAGCGAAACCCTACATTTCAGCAGGATAATGCGCGACCGCATGTTGCAGGTCCTGTACGGGCCTTTCTCGATACAGAAAATGTTCGACTGCTGCCCTGGCCAGCACATTCTCCAGATGTCTCACCAATTGAAAACGTCTGGTCAATGGTGGCCGAGCAACTGGCTCGTCACAATACGCCAGTCACTACTCTTGATGAACTGTGGTATCGTGTTGAAGCTGCATGGGCAGCTTTACCTATACACGCCATCCAAGCTCTGTTTGACTAAATGCCCAGGTGTATGAAGACCGTTATTACGGCCAGAGGTGGTTGTTCTGGGTACTGATTTCTCAGGATCTATGCACCCAAATTGCGTGAAAATGTAATCACATGTCAGTTCTAGCATATTTGCCCAATGAATACCGTTTATCATCCGCATTTCTTCTTCGTGTAGCAATTTTAATGGCCAGTAGTGTAGAACCACAGGGAGCGAAACCGCACAATAAACTCATTATCGGTGCGGGCAACAGTGGGCTAAGACCACTGTTGGTTTTTATGCGCCTACGCTAAAGAAATCGCATCAAATCACTGAGCATAAGAGCACGTATAAACAGTTCAGAAATCGTGCTTGCTTCATAAATGACTGGGGGATGGCAATAACACGAAAATACTTTATTGAAATTCCTGATTATTAATAAGGAACTCAATAAGCAGCGACAAATAATAAATGTATACTTGTTCCGTGATGAACCACCTGGTGTACGGTTCCAAAGTACATGAAAATCAGAACCATAAACATTTAATACGGTCGAGAACACTCTGAACAATATGAAAACAATGGGAATATAAGGAATACCGTACACTAACCTCACAGATGGAGAACTGAAATGCCGATGATGTAGCACGATCATGGAACAAGAGTCTCTCTCTCTATCTGTCTCTCTATTAACGACGAAAATTGAGTCTAGACACGACTAGAAGTCCAGAAAGCGTTTCAAACTAAATATTACGCCCATATGCGCAAGCATTGCCACGACAACACCACAGTCCTTGTAGTCCGCAGCTTGGGGCTGGGCATCAGAAGTAAACCTCCACTTAATACATAGCGTCCACAAGCCAACTCCGACAAGCGACGAAAAGCAGGAACAGCAAATCGTCAGCAGTGTCTCTTCTGTTGGAGGTGTCTGACACCACACACACACACACACACACACACACACACACAAAATCTGAAGTTTCGGATGAGATTATCTCGAAAACTGTACATCGGGTAAAAATAGTGGGTAAGACAAGTTCGTAAGCTCAAAGGGGGACATCAAATGTTACTACACGTAACCTCCACCTCGCCCCCATGGGGGTGGGGGGGGGGAGGCAACTTTTAAATCTTAAACGGAAACACCTATTATTATTGCAGATTCGGATTTTCCATAAAAAAGTAATCAAGTTTTGTGTGAAACATTTTTTTAAACCATTGACACATGGCGCTGAAATCGAGAAAAAAGTAAAATTGGGGAAGAACTCTAATTTATTTAGACTTATCCGAGACGGACGCATCAAATCGACAAAAAATGTGCACCAATTCTTTCGTTACGCCAAATTAAGCTATTTTTATAGAAACTGTACTGTTTCCTACTTTTAGCGTTACCCAGGAACAACAACATGGACACAGTAGAATCATGTTCCCATTGGGTGCTTCATTAGTGAGAGTGCCCTTGCCTTTCACATGTTGGGTTGCTTCATTAGTGTGAGTCCCCTTGCCTCTCACAATTTGGGGTGTTTAATTAATGAAATTAGCCACGAAGAAATTGTTCAAAATTATCCCCCTTTTCTTAAATGCATGAAGTCAATCGTCTGCGAAAGTTAACCACAGTTTTGAGCAGCACATCCCGTGATATGGCTGCACACGCTCTTCGAATGCGTTGCTCCATATCGTTTCTGATTGTGGGCTGTCTTTCATAACCAATATTTTTTAAATAACCCCACAAGAAGAAATCAGGAGATGTTAGGTCTGGTGAACGTGGAGGCTACTGAATTGGCCCGCCACGTCCTATCCACCAACCAGGGTACCGTAAATTTTAAACGTTCCGCACATTTTTAGCATAATGGGGAGCTGCTCCGTCCTGTTGGAACCACATTCGTTGCCTGATTTCTAAATCAACTTCTTCCATTAGCTCCAAAAAATCATCGCGGGGAAGTTGTAAATAAGATTCTCCAGGAACGTTTCGGTCAAAAAAATGCGGTCCTATCAAGTAACCGTTTAAAATCCCACACCAGACTATTAATGACCATTTGTGTTGATTGTCAACGGGTCTGTGCCAGTGTGGACTGACAGGGAACCAATAATGACAATCGTGACGATTTAATTCGCCATTGTTTTTGAATGTGGCTTCATCGGTGCACATAAAGTATCTAAAAAATCATTGTCACCTCTTATTTCCAAGGCCCATTGGCATAAATACACGTGTATTTGCATATCTTTCGGCGTTAATGCCTGTGTCTGTGTGATATGATACGCATGATATTTATGTGCCTTCAAAATCCTGAAAACAGTTGATTTCGGTATTCCAGTTTATCTCTGAATCGCACGACTACTAATTTCGGGATCCAATTGAACACAGGGGACAAAGGTAAGGGTACGAGAGTCATTTTCATTGTATTCGCGATGACAAGGTGGACGGTGCATGCATCCATTTTGAGATCGTTAGTACAATTCCGAATAATGTTTTCGCTTGGATGTCGTCTGCTTGGGAAACGATCCGCATACAATTGCGCTGTTGCAGCGTAATTATTATGGCATTCACCTAAAATTAACATCATATCAACAATCTCTGTAGGAGGATAGTGAGCCAAGTTTCACTAAAGTATAATTTACTTTCGTCAGTTAATGTTTACGGTTCACAATCTGAAAGTGAAGTGACATCTCATCGCATTGTACCGACCTTTATACTGAGCCATAGTTCGCAGTTTGGCCACGGTAGCGCCGCAGTCGGGTGAGTAACGCAATTGTGAAGAGTTCCCTAACGAGATTTTAATACCATTCCGCCTCCCTCCATCAAAAACTGTGGTGGGTAGGATACACTTCGTAAAAAAAATAGCTTAATTTGGCGTAATGAAAGAATTGGCGAACGTTTTGTATCGATTTTATGCGTCCTTCTCGGATCATTCTAAATAAATCGGAGTTCTTCCCCAATTTTAATTTTTCTCGATTTCAGCGCCAACTGTCAATGGTTTAAAAAATGTTTCAGACAAAACTTGATTACTTTTTATGGAGAATCCGAATCTGCAATAAAAATGGATGCTTCCATTTAAGATTTAAAAGTTGCCCCCCCCCCCACCCCACCCAAGGGGGCGGGGGCTGGAGGTCACGCACAGTATCATTTGATATCCCCATTTCAGATTACGAACTTCTCTTACCCACTAATTTTACCCGATGTATAGTTTGCGAGATAATCTCATCCGAAACTTCAGATGGACCACCCTGTATATATACGAGCGAGGACGGCTCTAGGTTCTTTCAGTGCGATTGCACCACATCTTCCGAACCCCTGCGGTATTTAGCGAATGCTGCGAGCACGGGGGCTAATGGATGAGGGCACTATTTGCACGTGACGGGTTTAGAATTTGTGTTGGACGAGAAGCGTGTCCGGATAGCTGAGGCGGTTGAGTCAACCTTCTAGCGACATGGAGCATTCGGGTTCAAGTTCCGGTTAGACACAAATTTTCAACTTTCACCACTGATTTATTTCAGTGTCTGTAGGGTTCAAAAATGGCTCTGAGCACTATGGGACTTAACATCTGTGGTCATCAGTCCCCTAGAACTTAGAACTACTTAAACCTAACTAACCTAAGGACATCACACACATCCATGCCCGAGGCAGGATTCGAACCTGCGACCGTAGCAGTCGCGCGGTTCCGGACTGAGCGCCTAGAACCGCTAGACCACCGTGGCCGGCAGTGACTGTAGGGGCTGAAGTAAGATTTCTAGTAATTCAACGTCAGTGGAATGCTGGAAACAGAAGTGCCCTGTCCACGGGGGCACTCTTCGACTCATTTCTGCCACAGGGGCATCTCATTGATGAGCCAGCCGTTAAGTCCTAAGTCCCTACCAGAGACACACCTTCACGATACCAACCAAAGTGTGCTCAGCATCTGAGAACCCAAGTGCAGAGCCTGTTTGCAGTACTTTAGCGACTCACAACTCGCCTAAAATGAATACTTTGAAAGACGACTAAATGAACGGTTTTTAAGATGCAGGAATTGAATCCTAGTGATGCGAATAATAGTACAACAGGCGATCAAAAACTTCGGCCGCGCGGTCTAGGGCATCTTGTCACGGTCCGCGCGGCTCCCCCGTCGGAGGTTCGAGTCCTCCCTCGGGCATGGGTGAGTGTGTTGTCCATAGCGTAAGTTAGATTGAGTAGTGTGTAAGCTTCGGGACCAATGACCTAAGCAGTTTGGTCCCATAAAATCTCACCACAAATTTACAGAATTTCAAAAAGTTCCCGTTCGAAGACCACCCTAACCCCTTGCCTACATGTCGTTGCTTATACTGGGTGGTCAGAAACAGTCTGACAAAGCTTGTAAGGGTGTTGCAGTGGAGGCTGTGCTGAGAAATAACTGTCAAGAAAAAAGTTCGATGCGTTGCGAGGCTTCACAGTTCCTTAGCATTGCTTAATATAACGCTATTCGGTATGTAAATCTGACACTCCATTCAAGAATATTCTACGTATTAACATACATTCAACTTAATGTTGATAGTTACGAAATTAAACAATATTTTCAAATTAAGTGGAATAGCCATCAAGAATTAGTGCATCTAGATTAAAGCGGCAACTTTACCCCCATGTACTATATAAAAATTTCGACTGATCCGCACATAAACTGAAAGCAGTATGTTTTGCACTTTACACAATATGCGCTGAGGCTTAGTGAAATTCTAGGGAACGCATTTGATCATTACATTGCTCCTTGGATGCATACGTAACGAACTCATTAGATACATTTCACGGCAGCGTCGATAGTTTATGGTGATTTCATGCACTTGCCCTCTGAGAAAATATACAGGATCTGCCAGTATGACGAACGTGGCTACCTAATAATTCATAGCAACATCTGAATAAAACAGAATCGTCTAGTAAAATACTGGTCGTGATGCCTGTGTTGTGCAAGCAGCCTGAAACGACACGCTGGGACTTATCCTTCAGGATCGTTAACGACTGCGATCATTATTTCTAATTAACAGCAGCAAAGACTCTGAGGCAAAAGCAGCGGCTCCAGGGTAATAACTAAGTATTGTCGGCAAACAGCAAAACATCTTAGACGCTCATTGCCGCCACAAGGCAACAGAAATACTACAAGAAATGGTAAATAACAAGATGGGAGAAAAGCAGAGAACGGAATACACGAAAATGACTAGATATGACAATATTTTTAATACACAAACTCTTCATCAGACAATATTCTATTTAAATTATTGCACTAAATTTGAAAGTAATTCACCGTCTATATTTGAAGATATTTAGAGTGCAATAATGACGCAGTATTAGTATAGATTGTTGTTCTGTGCTAAACTGAACTGTGCACTTGTCTTTGCTATATTTGCCTTATCCTGCGTGCAGACGAGTTGTGGTACTGCAATATTCTACAAGAAATTCATACATATCGGGGGTTGACGGTTGATAGCAGAGGCAAGGAAAGTAATTGCAAACTGTACTGGTAAATACCCTACATACATATTTATTATTGCTATTGTCAGTCATACAGGGAACCCATATGGGTGCGAAGACTTAGAGAATAATATATGAAAATGGCATTAAAAGAAAAGCACTCCGTCTTCAGGTCACGAGTGGACTACCGGGACCATCCGACCGCCGTGTCATCCTCAGTGGAGAATGCGGAAAGGAGGAGTGTGGGGTCAGCACACCCCTCTCCCGGTCCTTGTGATGGTTTTCTTGACCGAAGCCGCTACTATTCGGTCGAGTATCTCCTCAATTGGCATCACGAGGCTGAGTGCACCCCGAAAAATGGCAACAGCGCATGGCGGCCTGGATGGTCACCCATCCAAGTGCCGACAGCGCTTAACTTCGGCGATCTCACGGGAACCGGTGTAGCCACTGCGGCAAGGCCGTTGCAGCATTAAAATAGGCGAACACGATATAACAGACGTTAGTTATCCAAAGAAAATTCGTGAGTGAGATAAGCCCAGCTCGGACTCTGTATTTGTTATTGTTGTTGTTGTTCGTTTAGGGAGCTCAATAACGTGCTAATCAGCACCCTTACAAGTACTGCATGATGGAATGAATAGGATTAAAACATACAGTATAAAATACAGACAAGCCAGAAAGCTACATCAATTTACATTAGCTCTCTCACACTCTTTCTGACATTAGAGCTCTGAACGATACCAATGGGGAAACTGACTCAAGACGGAGTACTTAACCTATTGTTACCAGACCAGAAAAGCCAGGGAACAACATTTCCAGAAAATATGGTTGGCTGATCACTTCCATATAAAATCTCCGTGGATAGAAGAAGAGAGAAAACACAAAATTCTACAATGCTTGAAACATTCATCTCATAATGACGTAAAATTGAGGGAATTGAGGGTAAATCTGCTAATACACTCTTAGAAAAAAAGGAAGCACTTCGAAGGATTTATGTGAATGGGAGGAAAATCAGTAGGTGTGACGTACATGTACAGACAAACAAAAGATTACAACTTCAGAAAAGTTGGATTATTTATTGAAGACAAAGAGCTTCATAAATTGAGGAAGCCAATAATGTGTTAGTTCACCTCTGGCACTTATGGAAGCAGTTATTCGGCTTGGCATTGATTGAAAGGGTAATTGGTTGTCCTCCTGAGGATATGGTACCAAATTCTGTTCGTTAGATCTGCTTGGTTAGGAGGATCTTCCATAATGCTCCAAACGTTAGCAGTTTGGAAGAGATCCGATGACATTGCTGGCCAAGATGGGTTTTGGCAAGGACGGAGACAAGTAGTGGAAACTCTAGCCGTGTGTGGATGGGCACTATCTTGCTGAAAAGTAAGGCTTGTGTGGCTTTCCATAAATGGCCACAAAACAGGACGTAGAATATCGTCGACGTACTGTGTATGTGCCGTGGATACCGCGAATGACAACCAAAGGGTTCCTGGTATGAAACGAAATTTCACACACGACCATCAGTACTTTTTGTTGCGCTTAATGGCGAGTGATAGTTGGGTTGTTATCACACCATTGTCTGAGGCATCTCCAGGCCTGGGAGATGACTGACTGGAGTAGAACTGTCTTCAGTGATGAGTCCCGCTTCAAAGTGAGCGCCGATGGCTAACTTTTAAGGTTTAGGGATTCCACTATTCAAGTCGTATCAACCGTACTGAAGCAAAATAGTCGCTTCACTACACTTTTGAAAAGCTTGTATCTTTTGGAAAAAAATACGTTTCTTGGACGAGATGGAGAAGCACATTGCTGGTTGATTTGAAAATCTTTTATTCTGCCCGCGTTATGCAGAAAACAGAGCAAGAGGGAAAATAAGTCAAGTGGATGCTCTGAAAGGCGAACTGGAAACTGTATCGCCTGCTGGACGTGGTGGAGCATCGGGACAGCGTCCAAGACTGGCTGGATCACATTACCACTGTGAACCACTCAGCAGCTGATGAATCTATGCTTAAACCATCAGACCATCATAGGAGGTAACCTGTTCCTTGGTGGAACGACCAGTGTCCTTGTGCAGTGTTGTATAAGCGGAGAGCTTTGTGAAGATTCAAACGCAGTCCATCTGCGGAGTATCTTCAAGCCCTAGCTGCCATACTGGATAATGGAGTCCTGAAAGTCACACCCGTCAATCCAAAGACCAGGGCGTGCTACTATGACGATATAACGTCACCATGAGTCCAGTGCTAGGCTTTCTAGCCTACCCAAAAGTTAACAAGAGGGTACGAACTCACTGCAGCTCCAATGACAAAGAGGCTTCTAACCTCCGCTGCAATTGATGAGACCACCCCAGGGCCGAGCATAATACATTACGGCGTGCTACGGTAGCCTAACACTGAATCTGAAGAAATCCTCCTTGCGTTTTTTCGTATTATATAGAGTGATTACCAATATATTGACTCTTGGAAGTAACCAATGACTATTCCCGTACTCGAACCAGGAAAGGATCGCGCACATCCCACCAGGTGTTGGAGAGACTCCCGCCTTGTATGAATTTTAGGATCTAGAAATCTTGTAAGTCGCTTCCACTGTGGGTTCAGAAGATATTGTTCCACAGTGATCACCTAACCATACTGGAGGCAGCTATAAAGGAGGCATTTCTACGAAACATTGAATATCAATTTTATTCCACACTGAAAAGGCCTTAGGCATTATGTGGAGATACAATATCATCTATCCGTTACATGAATGGGGATTGCATGGTCGTTTATCCATTTACCTGCGCTCTTTCATTGCCGAACGTCATTTCAGATACAGAGCCAGAAGTGCTCGTCGTAACAGGTAGGTCTATCGCTCAGGGGAGAGTTTACAGCATGACATTGTTCGGAACTGCGATCAGTAGCATATCGTCTGCAGTGAGGAGTCCTATGAACTGCTCATTGTTTGTGCATGACTTCCCCATTTTCTGCTCCACTTCTAGTCATACTTTTTCCTCTCGTCAATCAAAACTTGAGAGACAGGAAGAACGGTCTACTAGAACAATTTTTAATTTTTTTTCCCTCAGAATGCCTTGTGTATTGATTTTAACTGTGATTGTTCTCTGTTTTCTTCTCCTGAACTAAGACTGTTGAATATTGTTTTACATTTTAAGGACAAGGTGAAGTTTCTGGGTCTCTCATTCTGCAAACTGAAAAGTAAACATGTAGATTTTTAATAAGGTTTGTTTTATTTAAAAAGCGTTAAAAGTTTTCACATAGAACATTCGGAGCATTACTTTTGAGCACGCGCTCGTAGATTTGAGACGAAGAGCGAAGGACTCCGTTCCTTTCTTATGGACTTTATCATCAGAACACTTCGTTCTTGGTCTTCCAATATTATTGTTTCCTCTTGTTTCTTACAAACATTGTACATTACCAGTCTTTCCTAGATCTTACTCCTATTTTCCAGAATTTCGAAGATCTTGCACCGGTTTACATTTTCGAACGCTCTTTCTAGGCAGACATATCCTACGAGCGTGTTTTGATTTTTCTTCAGTCCTGCTTCGCCGGCCGGGGTGGCCGAGCGGTTCTAGGCGCTACAGTCTGGAATCGCTCGACCGCTACGGCCGCAGGTTCTAATCCTGCCTCGGGCATAGATGTGCGTGATGTCCTTAGGTTAGTAAGGTTTAAGTAATTCTAAGTTCTGGGGGACTGATCACCTCGGAAGTTAAGTCCCATAGTGCTCAGAACCATCTGAATAATTTTTTTAGTCTTGCTTCCATTATCAAGTGCGTCACAGCTGCCTCTCTGATGCATTTACCTTTACTAAAACCAGACTGATCATCATCTAACAGAGCTTCAGTTTTCTTTTCCATTTTTCTGTATATTATTCTTGTGAGCAACTTAGCTGCATGGGCTCTTAAGCTGATTGTGCAGTAGGTATCGCACGTATCAGCCCTCGCTATCTTCGGTATTGTGTGTATGATATGTTTTCAAAAGTCTGATGGTACGCCTGCATAGATTCTACATATCAACTTGAATAGTTATTTTAGAAATCCCTATGGAATATCACCTACCAATTCTCCCCTAGTTGAATGCGTGTCTTCCAGAGCTCTTCAAAATTTTGACTCTCATACTGTATCCCCTGCGTCTTCTATATCGACTCCAATTTTCTTCTATCTCTTTATCGGTCAAGTCCTCCCCCTCGCAGACGCCTTCAGTGTACTCTTTCTACCTATCAGCTCTCTCCTCTGCGTTTAACAGTGGAACTCCGAGTGCAATCTTAATTTTACCACTCTTGCCTTTAAGTTCACCGAATTTCTGTACCATGAGTCAGTCCTCAGGTCGATCATTTCTTTTATTTTTCGACTTCTTCGCATCTTTCCTGTAGGTATTTCGTCTTCCATACACTACCGATTTATTTCGCACCGAAGGGATTTATATTACCATCTTTCCCGTAACATATTTGGATTCTATCTTTCGTCGATCAGCTGAGGTATTTCTTGTCTTATCATAGCTTACTTTGCAGTTACCTCCCTTGTACCTATGTTCATCTTCCCAAATTCGGCTGTTAAGAGAAGACAGGTAGAAAGAGTACACTGAAGGCCTCTACGACGAGGAGGATTTGTGTGATGTCACGACTGAGGAAAAAATGGGAGCCGATATGGAAGACAAAGGGGATCCATTATTAGAGTCAGAGTTTTATAGACCTCTGAAAGACTTAATATCAAATAAGGCAGCACGGGTAGGAAACATTCCTTCGCAATTTTTGAAATCATTGGGGGAAGTGGCAATCGTGCGACCATTGAAGCTTGGATGTAAGATCTATGAGTCAGGAGACATACTGTCCGATTTTCGGAAAAACAGCGTCCGCATAACCCCGAAGATAGCAAGGACCTATAATTGGGAAAAGTATCACACAATCATCTCAACGAAGAATAAAAAATGGAAGAGAAAACTGAAGATATGTTAGATGTCGGACACTGTGGCTTTCAGAAAGGTAAAGGCAATAGAGAGGAAGACCTCACGTCGCCATTAATAATGGAAGCAAGACCTCAGAAAATTCACGTGTTCATAGAATCGACCGACTTGGAAACAGCGATTGACATGTAAAATGGTGCAAGATATCCGAAACTCTAAAAAAAAAAAAAAATGGCCTTAAGCTGTAGGGAAAGACGGATAATATATAGCAACCAAGAGCGAACAATAACACTTTCACTCAACACTACATAAAACGGAATGCTGAGTAGTATCGCTGACCAGCTGTTCTGTCATGTGCGTATTACGTTGCTATATAAAGCAATCCTACATGTCAAAATATTTGTAGTATATCAATGAGAAACTACTACAAAGTTGGTTGCACGTACTGCTAATCCCACTTTACATTGTTCTCATTATGTTGTTTTATATTTTGTAAAGGCTTGGAAATGGCATAGTGCCAAAATTGCAATCCTGAAATAAACTTGTAACGGCTGAAAGTAAGATGACATCATTTAAAAATATATAGTTGGTGATACTAACAAACTGAAAGTTACATCTAGCAGGTATACCTTCCGTGGAAAAATAATATCAGCAAGAGATTCATTTATTTTTCCCCTGTAACGCTTGTAGACATACGTTACTACATTAAAATGACTAAGTCCTCTCTTAATAAAATCTTCATTTGTGTGGCCATAATGTCCGTAGTTGCTTTATAGTTCATGAGGGTATTTTTGATCCGTCGTTGCAACTACAAATGCGTGATTCTTTCGCCAGACGCGTTTTGCTTTACTGAGGTAAAGCATCATCAGTAGTCTGTAATTAAGTTTATTTACATTTTTAATTTTCTTTTTAGATCCAAAAACAGTTCGTTAAGAATAGGTTGGTTTGTACTTACAGTGATTTTTCGGCTGCTTTCTCGCTTACATCGGAAAGTACCGTCTGCTAGCACATTGTTGATTTTCTGTGTTAGACACTGATAATTTTCGTCTACTTTTTAAATGTTCTGCAGCACTATGCATTTCTCACAACGCACTTTTATGCACACCACTCTATTCTGTTTGTTCTTGTACTTCAAGTATGTGTTGATGTTTGTGTATTGTAGTGTTGCCAACATAACATTTCCACTACTTTGTCTTTGACCTACAAATAGTCTTTTTTTAATTAGATTTTTGTATGTGTGTAATATTAGTTAAGTATGTTTCTGTGTATTTATATACTGTATAAGAATAGGGAAGGAATAGCGATAGAGATTTTTTTAATTTTTTGGTGGTGAGGAGAAACCATGATGAGTGGACGTAAGTATATAGCAGTGTGATGGAATGTGGGTTAGAGGAGAGGTGAGGAGCAACAGGTGAAATGAAACTGTAAGTGAGGGAGTGGGTTGTGGGAGAGTGGAAGGGGGTGAAGGATGGAAAAGGCTCTTTTCTTTTTTATGTGATTTCATCAATTATTCTATATAGAGTCTAGTTTCCAATATTTATCTGGTCATTGAGCAACTTTTTATTTTGCGTTAATGCTTTTTGTGTGTGGAAATTTTCTTGGAAAGGAAGGAGGTGTCTATCTTTACAGATTTTTGTGATATTAATATCGTTTTCAATATTGCTTGGTCTAGGTGTTCTTCTTTTAGATGATTCACAAATGTTGAATGACTTGCACCGTATTTGAATGCTCTGATGTGCTCTTTATATCTTGCGTCAAATGTCCTGCCAGTCATTCCAATGTAGATCTTCTCACAATCTCTGCAACTGGGCTGATAAATACCGCATTGTTGGTATCTGTCTGGTTTTGATTTTAGTTTTGGGATGTGCGTTTGTATGGAATTGTTTATTTTGTAAGCAATGTTTATGCCTTATTTTTTTGAATATGTTTCCTGTTTTATGAATGAATTTGTTGTGGTACGTCATTGTATGCCATTTTTCTATTGTAGTGCAAATTGTACAATTTAGTGTGGTTTGGTTAGTTTTCTTCCTTATTTGTCTTTTTATTTTTTTGTTTAGTTTGTATACCATTGTTTCTTTGTGTCCATTTTTGGTGCTGTTTGTTTTATAATGGCTAACTCTTTTTGGTAATTAGAAGAGTTTTGGGGGATACTGTCCAGCTTGTTTAACATGTATCTGATTGCTGCTTGTTTGTTGTTCTGTGGGTGATTTGAAGCTTTATTTAAGATAATGTCACTTGTGGGTTTTCTGTATATGTCGAATGTGTGTTTATTGTTGTCTTTTCTTATGGCACCACTGTGCGATCTAATCTACGTCCATGCTGATTCTCATAGAAAAGAGTAACTAGTGTATCACACAAGAGATTTCCGCTTTATTGGCATAACGATGGCAAGGGAGAAGGTTGTAGCGTAAAGGCAATAAATGTGGCTATATTCCTCTGTGAAAATTGACTCGATAAGCAACCTGAGCTATCAGTAAACGGAATCTAACCTGCATAACAATGTGTGCGTGTAGTATGAGTGTGAGTTTCATTGTCATTTAAGCCCTGAACAGATTGTTACAAGAAAAACTTTAAACTACGTATTTGAGTAAGAATTTACAAGTGATACAAAATTTGACTTGTGCAACGAAATTTACTGGATTAGAGTACATGACATGTTTTAGTGTGTCAGTGTCTCTGTTTTGGCCCTAAATGTCGCACTCACCTCTTTCTGTGACTGTCTTTTTCCATGTGGTTTACAGCAATTCACAGCAGCATGCAGCAGCAGTGGCTAAAGCTTATTGTTACTAAGAATGAATTTAATAAGAAGGAGTTTGCTTGGGTCTTGTTAACTCCTAAATAACTTGTGAGAAGTGATTTCATAAATTAAGTCTATTTCAGACTTCAGAAATCGTCATGACGAATAATAGACGACAGTTACATAAGTATCAATAATGACTGAGTGCCAGATTAACGAATAATTTCAATTTCAAAGTTACACTAACATTTAATAAGCACAGCATATTTATTAATTAGATGTGGAGAATAATTACTGTTATTTGGAGAATAAGGAGGCTTATTTAATTGACAAGCAAAACATGGGATTATTGTAAACTCAGACTAACAGTCACGATCCCAAGCCTGCAATTGTGCTTTACGCTATGTTTGCGAATTTTACCTTCAATTTCATCTTCAAGCGTAGTTAAGTCATCCTCCTGGCTATATAAATGAAATCAGGCCTTGAGTGCGGTAAGACCTGCCATCACCGACGTCACAGCAATGCTTAGAATCGCGCTCCCATGTTTTTCCCTCAGATTGTTACTATCGATATCTTAGTGCTTAGTTATTTCCAATCTTACACAATGCAAAGAATAGCGTTAATTTGGCTACAATGTAATGGAGAGTTCCGACACACTCCTTACAAGCTCACTTAAATAAATTTGAAACCGCTTTAGGATGTAAGAAAAAACTCTGAATATTTACAGATATTTCAGCTTTACGAAGCAAAATTAGAAATTCAGTATTAGAAATGTAATATCGTCTATCTTTTCAAGACGGAATATCGATTTAAAAATGAGTCTGCCTATGATGATTGCGGCGAGCCTGATATTCAGACAGCACTGAAGAGTTGTCCGGATCCGTGAAGTTTCCCTTTCTTGGAGACAAAACGGGTACTGAGAAATAACATTAAAACTAACGACAGTAAACCGCCATTGGGGGTGTTAAACTATTGTTATGTGTAAGAGCAAGGAAATATTTAAAAGCGAGGTACGTAAACCTTGAGTAATGGGCGACGAGAGACGACCCATAATTTGAGAGGGAACTCATGTAACTACCGCTAAGAAAATAAAAGTTCATTTTTACTGTGGGAATGGCTTTCAAAATAATTAAAAGGCCGTTACTAATAATGTTGTTGACACCGAGGAGTTAATGGCACCTCAGGCTCTGTGTGGATAACTACCTAAGCAGATAAGATAAACCCTTCGTTGCTGTTCTCGTGTAAACCAAAGGGAAAACATGAGCAAACGGTCACAAATATATTTCACAATGGAATGTACTTCAAACCACTTACATAATTTAAAAGAGAAATAGAAGAGGGGGGGGGGAGGAGGGTTGGAGGCGAGAGAATCCAGAACAGAACATTCACAACATTCACAGGAAGAAAGAGCCTGATTCAGTGATAAGACTGAAAAAAAGAACGTACGGCAGTATGCATCTATGGGACAGCACAGTGTAATTCGACGAGCGTTAAAGGAAGGCAGTATGTATAAATTTTTTGAATGAATCAGTATTAGCTAGGATACACAGACTTTTACGTCTTGAGTTCTGGGCTGTTCCAAAGAGCACACGAGAGTTCACGTAGTTTTCTTTTATGGTGCAGTGCAGTTTTCAGGTGATTATGTAATTTATTTTAATTTTCCACTCACCATTTGTAGTCGCGTGCCTAGTCGGGATCGGTAACACTCACATGCTCAGTGATGCTCGACTGTGGAACGTGGTCGGTTCGAATTCTGCTGGTGGAAAGTATTTTCATTGGTAGAATTTTGCCGCCAATAGAGGGAGATGGTGCAGTGCAGTTCTTGTCACCAGACTCTGTGCCAGCCTTGTAGGTTCAATTCTAAACCTCTCCGCACAGTCTCTTGAAGTGAGATCGTGCGACTTGGTTAATGGTGGTCCGGTTGGTTGATTTGGAGGACGGGACCAACAGTGAGGTCATCGGTCCCATCGGGTTAGGGAGGGATGAGGAAGGAAGTCGGACGTGCCCTTTCAAAGGAACCATCCCGGCATTTGCCTGAAGCGATTTTAGGGAATTCGCGGAAAACCTAAATCTGGATGACCGGACGCGGGTTTGAACCGTCGTCCTCCCGAATGCGAGTCCAGTGTGCTGACCACTACGCCACCTCTCTCAGTGATGGCGATCCGTTCGTCAGGTGGGGACGTTAAGTTTGGCGGTCCGCATGGCACTTTTCGAGATGCTACAATTTCCTATTCAACTGTCAAGTTCAACCTTTCATCGTTTTCTTAAATTTCTTAAATCAGTGGTCGGCGAACACATCAGTCAAAAGAGCCAAATATGAACAGTACAAAGACTGAAATTTCTTTTGAGAGTCAGCTTTTTTATGTCTAAAACTATATAGGTAGTTACATAATTTTTTTTTACATAATTAGGGTACTCCTAAGCTGTCCGTTGCTAAAACGTCCACAGACTGAATGAGGTTCTTTTGCTGAGTCTGACCACTTCCAACACTCCCATCAAAACTGGTATGCTTGTTACGTCTATCTCCTTTCGTTCATCCTCTCTATGCGTCAAAATCGTTTCAGCATGCCTTTCTGAATACTCGATTTTATCTTAAGTTGTAAATCTTAGTTAAACTTTAGATACGCTGACTAAAAGTTGATATGATACACAACAATAATATAAAATTAAACTGTATGGTATTCATAAGGTTAAAACATGACAATGACTGACAGAAAGTTATGTGAACAGTGGCGTTGCATCTCCTTGGATTTAGCATGTTGTTTTTAATTTTAGGCATGATTCCAGGCAGTCACCAATCGGATGACTTCTCAGTTTACTATGATAACGTTCCTACAGGGTGGAGCACGAAATGTGTTACCAATTGTTTTTTTCACAACTTACTACGCACATTAGATATCTCGCTGGGATCTCTACAGCAGTACCAGCAGAGCTTGGAAAAACAAATGAGTTACGAAATGACGTGTAATTCACGATACTGCCGCTAGGAGACTAGTAAGCAGCAATGACTGACGACACAGCAACGATCGGCAATTGTGTTACTTTTCATGAAACTAAAAGCCTTGTTGTGACTCAGAGGCGTTTTCGACAACAGTTTAACACACGATGGCTCCCTTGCAAGAAGACCATCCACAGGTTGTACGATAAATTTGTACAGGAAGGAACAGTATTGGAAGCGAAGCGACCTCGGCCTAAGCCTGTTTGTTCGCGGGACAATATTGAAGTGGTACGAGTTGCTGTACAGAGAAGTCCAGGGAAGTCGCGTAGACATGTAGGAGTGCAACTGGGAATATCCAGACGCTCCGTTCAACGCATCCTTAAAAGTGATCTGCACATGTACCCATACAAGATGACCTGTGCTCAGAAGCTCACTGAAGAACACAAGCAGCAGAGACTTCTGTTTGCTCAGTGGGCGGAGGATAGGGAAGAAACTCTCAACAACGTTTGGTTTTCAGACGAGGCGCATTTTTACTTAGACGGTGTGGTTAACAAACAAAATGTACGGTTTTGGGCCACTGAAAACCCACAAGTGCTTCATGAACGACAACATTCTGCCCCGAGGATTACAGCGTGGGCAGCAATTTCCAGTCACGGACTTATTGCCCCTTTTTCTTTGAAGAAACTGTGAACAGCGAGCGTTATTTGAGCATGCTTCGCAATAGCTTCATTCCACAGCTTCTTACTACTGCCTTGCCCTGCAACACCCAGTGGTTCATGCAAGATGGAGCAAGGCCACATGCTGCAAACACTGTGTTGGAGTTTTTACACGAGCATTTCGACATGCGGATCATTTCACTCAGGTTTCCAGGTCGTTTCAATGACGGACAAAATTGGCCCCCCAATAGTCCAGACCTCAATCCATGTGACTTTTTTCTTAAAGGAAAAAAATTTTCCCGAAACGTCCACGTGATTTAATGGAGCTCAGAAGACTTATTCTTCAAGCTTGCAGTGGAATTACGGAAGACATGTGCCGTAGGGCAATCACTAACTCCAGTGTTCGCTTGAAGGAAGTTAGGAAACGAAATGGTGGACATTGAACGCAGTTTTCCGAAATTCCTTCACCGGGGAAGATGAATGGAATATTCCAGAATTTGAAACACGAACAGCTGCTAGCATGAGTTTCTTAGAAGTAGATACCTTAGGGGTTGCGAAGCAACTCAAATCGCTTGATACGGGCAAGTCTTCAGTTCCAGATTGTATACCGATTAGGTTCCTTTCAGATTACGCTGATACAATAGCTCCCTACTTAGCACTCATATACAACTGCTCGCTCACTGATAGATCTGTACCTACAGACTGGAAAATTGCGCAGGTCGCACCAGTGTTTAAGAAGGGTAGTAGGAGTAATCCATCTAACTTCAGATCTATATCATTGACGTCGGTTGGCAGTAGGGTTTTGGAGCATATACTGTATTCAAACATTATGAATCACCTCGAAGGGAACGATCTATTGATACGTAATCAGCATGGTTTCAGAAAACATCGTTCTTGTGCAACGCGGCTAGCTCTTTATTCGCACGAAGTAATGGCCGTTATCGACAGGGGATCTCAAGTTGATTCCGTATTTCTAGATTTCCGGAAAGCTTTTGACACCGTTCCTCACAAGCGACTTCTAATCAAGCTGCGGGCCTATGGGGTATCGTCTCAGTTGTGCGACTGGATTCGTGATTTCCTGTCAGGAAGGTCGCAGTTCGTAGTAATAGACGGCAAACCATCGAGTAAAACTGAAGTGATATCAGGTGTTCCCCAGGGAAGCGTCCTGGGACCTCTGCTGTTCCTGATCTATAGAAATGACCTGGGTGACAATCTGAGCAGTTCTCTTAGGTTGTTCGCAGATGATGCTGTAATTTACCGTCTAGTAAGGTTCACCCGAAGACCAGTATCAGTTGCAAAGCGATTTAGAAAAGATTGCTGTATGGTGTGCCAGGTGGCAGTTGACGCTAAATAACGAAAAGTGTGAGGTGATCCACATGAGTTCCAAAAGAAATCCGTTGGAATTCGATTACTCGATAAATAGTACAATTCTCAAGGCTGTCGATTCAACTAAGTACCTGGGTGTTAAAATTACGAACCACTTCAGTTGGAAAGACCACATAGATAATATTGTGGGGAAGGCGAGCCAAAGGTTGCGTTTCATTGGCAGGACACTTAGAAGATGCAGTAAGTCCACTACAGAGACAGCTTACACTACACTCGTTCGTCCTCTGTTAGAATATTGCTGCGCGGTGTGGGATCCTGGCCAGGTGGGATTGACGGAGGACATCGAAAGAGTGCAAAAAAGGGCAGCTCGTTTTGTATTATCACGTAGTAGGGGAGAGAGTGTGGCAGATTTGATACGCGAATTGGGATGGAAGTCATTAAAGCAAAGACGTTTTTCGTCGCGGCGAGATCTACTTACGAAATTTCAGTCACCAACTTTCTCTTCCGAATGCGAAAATATTTTGTTGAGCCCAACGTACATAGGTAGGAATGATCATCAAAATAAAATAAGAGAAATCAGAGCTCGAACAGAAAGGTTTAGGTGTTCGTTTTTCCCGCGCGCTGTTCGGGAGTGGAATGGTAGAGAGATAGTATGATTGTGGTTCGACGAACCCTCTGCCAAGCACTTAAATGTGAATTGCAGAGTAGTCATGTAGATAATGAGCATGTGCTGAGTTAGAACAAATCTCCACGTACGGCTCTTCATTGTAGTATATGTTCCTTTCAGATTGTATTGACAATAAAGTTAAATTCAAAAACAAAATGGTAACACGTTTCGTGCGCCACCCTGTACTTGAAAATAATCGTTCACATGAGTATGTAGGCCTGAATAAGGAAATGACAGCAAACGCTAATTGTTCAACTGATTGTATGGCAGGAATATTATTTCTGGTGTTAAAAACTAAAAATGTTTGCTTCAGAGCACTCGCCTAAAGATAAAAGACACCCCAACTCTGTTTCACTTATTTCTGACTCGGAATTATTATTTAATCGCTTACTAAACGATCCCTTATTACTTCATTGT
The DNA here is from genome assembly GCF_021461395.2 of Schistocerca americana. NCBI lineage: Eukaryota > Metazoa > Arthropoda > Insecta > Orthoptera > Acrididae > Schistocerca > Schistocerca americana. The sequence goes on from NC_060121.1 coordinate 853,423,677, forward strand.
TAACATAATTCTTCTTCTTTTTTTCACACTTCACGAGAAACAATTCCACAATCTTCAGCGGAACAGATATACCTTCCACTGATTCATTTTCAACGTCCTACGTTGAAAATTGTCTCACGCGCCGTACTTCCAAACATTATCCACCCCTCACTTTCGAAGCCAATGTCACAAAACGCAAAATCAATACGTGTGGCTACGAGTGCACATGGCCTGAGCCTCGTACGCCCCAGCGTAACGCCACTTCTTCAAAATAGATTGGCGCAGGAAGAAAACCAACTTTGTAACGTCCCCTTAGAAAAATTAATGAATTACTGTGCTGATAAACCTCTTACATTATTTGATTTTAAACAGCTCAGCAAAACTGAACGTATTTAGACATTTCGCTCTTTACCTATTCTGATAACACTAAACTGAAACACAATATTTTTTTAGCGCAACGCAATGTGACTTTCAATAATCCCTACAAAAGAATGGCCCTGACTAACGTTAACCTATACCTTTCACAAATCACTTACCTCACAAAAATCTTCGTTACTCGAACTACTGCAATACAGCAAGCGCCACTACTGCCAGCTCAATAAAAGATTCAAACTACTGAAGGCACAAACTACTGATAGGCATAGTTAGCAAATGAAAGATTTTGATAGAGAACAAACAATGTATTTACCTTAATAGTGTTCAAAAGTCATAATATATATAGTAGTTCATGACATCCATTCTTACAAATATACTGTTTCTGATAGACACACGTCCAGATCATCCGCTCTCAAAATTCCGCCATTTCTCTCCCCACATCCACCACTGCTGGCGGCTCACCTCCAACTGCGCAAAGCTATGCGCTGTTAACATCCAGCTGCCCAACACTACAATGGCAGACAACAATGCAAACTAGCCACAGACTGCACACAGCACTGCCAGTGATTTTCATACAGAGCGCTACGTGGCGTTACCAATAAGAAAACATAAGCAGCCTACTTACAACTTCTGTCATGCTCCACGAAGTTTCATTGGCACTTTACGTGGGTGCCCAAACGTGTATTTTCTGAAAGAACTTCACTCAAAGGGCCAAAGAGCCGCATGTATCTCGCGAATCACTCTTCACTGACCATTGACTTAAAGCAATGAAAGAATAACCTGTTTCAAAAAGACACGGCCGATTCACAACCCCATTCTTCCACAATCCGAACTTGTATTCCTTCTCTATGACCTGGTGGTCAACGGAATGTTAAACAAAACATTGCTTCCTTCTTTCTGTCTACGCACGTGTCTCGTTGACTGGCATTCCAAACGCATGCTAGGTTGGCAGGACCCGACACGGGGATAGTCATTTCATATCAAGATCGTGGACGTAATTTTAATTGCAGTTATTTGTGCAGCAGGTAGATGACTGACCTTTACGTACAGCTTCCGATCAACAGGCATTGTACCATTGTCCATTAATAAATATTAAACTCTTTGAAGAATATGCTGGTAGTAAAAATGTTAATGCCGTCTGGCTAGGGCCTCCCGTCGGGTAGACCGTTCGCCTGGTGCAAGTCTTTCGAGTTGACGCCACTTCGACGACTTGGGTGTCGATGGGGATGAAATGATGATGAGGATAAGGATAACGCAATATCCAGTCCCTGAGCGGAGAAAATCTCCGACACAGCCGGGAATCGAACCCGGGCTTTTAGGTATGACATTCCGTCGCGCTGACCACTCAGCTACCACGGGCAGACTATGCTGGCAGTTAAGTGATGCACAACTATCGGAGAAGTTCCGTCTGGCGGATAAGACTACAAATTCATCGACAAATGATTGTTCGAGAAGTGTAAGTGGTAGCACAGAATTTCTTATAGAATCATGGTACCAGTTTTTTGTCTTGCAATACTTTTCAGTTGTGCGTAGTTTTTTATTAACCAGTAAATCCAGATTGTTTTATGGGAAAAAATTCTCACTCATAACACAGCTTCAAGCATCTCATAAATAAATTAATGTATTAAATATTTAACCATGTAAGCGAGTAGGGGTGGATACTGGTTAAAAATTACTCTCGAAGATCGTTGCTGAGTGCTCTCATTATCAAACACAGGACGAGTAAAGTCTGGCTAATCTGCGCTCCATTCCAAGCAGAAGCTAGTTTCGTATCCATTTCAATGTTTAAGACGGCATATCACCTGAAATACGCGTCGTACACCAATATTTTTTCAAAAAATGGTTTAAATGGCTCTAAGCACTATGGAACTTAGCATCTGCGGTCATCAGTCCCTTAGACTTAGAAGTACTTAAACCTAACTAACCTAAGGATATCACAAACATCCATGCCCGAGGCACATTCGAACCTGCGACCGTAGCAGAAGCGCGGTTCCGGACTGAAGCGCGTAGATCCGCTCGGCCACAGCGGCCGGCTGCACCAATATTATTTTTCAGGCACATTCAGGGGTATAATCTGATCAGCCAGGACATTATGACCACCCACCTGCTATCGATATAAACCCGCTCAGGGGGTAGCAGCGCCACCTGGTGAGGAATGACTGCTAGTCAGACTCGCACACGGTACATTTAGTACCAGTGAGTGTGCTATACGTGTGGAGGATGGGGTTGGCGCGCGATCTGTCTGAGTTTGACCAAGGATAGACTGTGGTGGCCCAGAGGCTCGCTACAAGCATTTCGGAAACTGCACGACTTGTCGGGTTTTCGAGGTGTGCCGTGGTGAGTGTCTTCAACACGTGGCGAAACCGAGGTGAAAGCACGGCCGGACGTCATGGAGTTGAGTGGCCACCCCTCTTTACAGATGCCGGACGTCGTAGGCTGAGCAGATTGGTGGAATTTTGAAGTGGTCTCTCTTGAGGGACACTTGGTTTCCAAATAGATGAGAATTCCTGGCATGCTTACTATATACGTCTACTTCCAACTATAGTCACATCAAAACGGGCGCAGACTTTGTCTGCCAGCTTATGCTGGAAACCCCCAGATATCGCAGCATGTACCTTTAAAGCAGAAATCGAGAGAAAGTCTCCCGAAATGCCACAGAAGCAACGAATATGTGATTCACTCACACACGCAGGTGTTGCATCAGACATGACGTGATTCGAATGAGCGTCTTGCCAAGGTATTACCAATCTCTTAGCCGGCCGTGGTGGCCGAGCGGTTCCAGGCGCTGCAGTCTGGAACCGCGGGACTGCTACGGTCGCAGGTTCGAATCCTGCCTCGGGCATGGGTGTGTGTGATGTCCTTAGGTTAGTTAGATTTAAGTAGTTCTAAGTTCTAGGGGACTGATGACCTCAGAAGTTAAGTCCCATAGTCCTCAGAGCCATTTGAACCAACCTCGTCAGTCGTGAGTAGCATATCCAATACTCTGCTAGTACACCGTCAGTTGCGTCGGCTTTGGTAATCTACACTCCTGGAAATTGAAATAAGAACACCGTGAATTCATTGTCCCAGGAAGGGGAAACTTTATTGACACATTCCTGGGGTCAGATACATCACATGATCACACTGACAGAACCACAGGCACATAGACACAGGCAACAGAGCATGCACAATGTCGGCACTAGTACAGTGTATATCCACCTTTCGCAACAATGCAGGCTGCTATTCTCCCATGGAGACGATCGTAGAGATGCTGGATGTAGTCCTGTGGAACGGCTTGCCATGCCATTTCCACCTGGCGCCTCAGTTGGACCAGCGTTCGTGCTGGACGTGCAGACCGCGTGAGACGACGCTTCATCCAGTCCCAAACATGCTCAATGGGGGACAGATCCGGAGATCTTGCTGGCCAGGGTAGTTGACTTACACCTTCTAGAGCACGTTGGGTGGCACGGGATACATGCGGACGTGCATTGTCCTGTTGGAACAGCAAGTTCCCTTGCCGGTCTAGGAATGGTAGAACGATGGGTTCGATGACGGTTTGGATGTACCGTGCACTATTCAGTGTCCCCTCGACGATCACCAGTGGTGTACGGCCAGTGTAGGAGATCGCTCCCCACACCATGATGCCGGGTGTTGGCCCTGTGTGCCTCGGTCGTATGCAGTCCTGATTGTGGCGCTCACCTGCACGGCGCCAAACACGCATACGACCATCATTGGCACCAAGGCAGAAGCGACTCTCATCGCTGAAGACGACACATCTCCATTCGTCCCTCCATTCACGCCTGTCGCGACACCACTGGAGGCGGGCTGCACGATGTTGGGGCGTGAGCGGAAGACGGCCTAACGGTGTGTGGGACCGTAGCCCAGCTTCATGGAGACGGTTGCGAATGGTCCTCGCTGATAACCCAGGAGCAACAGTGTCCCTAATTTGCTGGGAAGTGGCGGTGCGGTCCCCTACGGCACTGCGTAGGATCCTACGGTCTTGGCGTGCATCCGTGCGTCGCTGCGGTCCGGTCCCAGGTCGACGGGCACGTGCACCTTCCACCGACCACTGGCGACAACATCGATGTACTGTGGAGACCTCACGCCCCACGTGTTGAGCAATTCGGCGGTACGTCCACCCGGCCTCCCGCATGTCCACTATACGCCTTCGCTCAAAGTCCGTCAACTGCACATACGGTTCACGTCCACGCTGTCGCGGCATGCTACCAGTGTTAAAGACTGCGATGGAGCTCCGTATGCCACGGCAAACTGGCTGACACTGACGGCGGCGGTGCACAAATGCTGCGCAGCTAGCGCCATTCGATGGCCAACACCGCGGTTCCTGGTGTGTCCGCTGTGCCGTGCGTGTGATCATTGCTTGTACAGCCCTCTCGCAGTGTCCGGAGCAAGTATGGTGGGTCTGACACACCGGTGTCAATGTGTTCTTTTTTCCATTTCCAGGAGTGTATTACAGACTACGCCAGTAGAAAGTTCCACAAAGTGCAATAGTGAGGCATGTAATCTTACCCTCCCGCAAATCATTAGTAAATTTTCAGTCTCTTCATTAGTTTCGAAAGCTTCGAGGGACGTAAGATAAAAAAAAACATTTTTAATTATCTTCATTTTCTCGTTGTTGGCTGCAGTCATGTCTACGGGTAGATTCTTTAGGCTGAAATTTCTTTAACATCGTAGGTTCCAGTTGACATAATGTTTGAAGATTTGCCTGTCTTACTCATGAATTTTATTTTTTGCAACATTCTTTCAATATCACACCGTCTTCACACTTTCCACTTCTGAAACACCACAAACTACACTGCTTTTGCCAAATTTAAAAACTCGTCGGCTTTCATCAGAGCCGGGCCCACTACTCTTAACTCAGTATGCGGTGCTAACAATATTCCACAGAGTTCACAAACTTTCTCGACAAAAGAAAAATCTTCACTAAGTTACAAGAAATAAATTTAATAATTAGCATTAGATTCTGCAAATATTAAAAGGAATTTTAAGTATGCTAGATATTTCGTAATATCAAATACTTCTAAAGGAAGGCTAATATTAGCTGTACATACATATCGATTGCAACAAATTAATTTATTTTTATACATTTTTCCCTGAAATATAATGCATCGTACACAGCATCATGTGAAATTCTTTTAGTTAAACAGCTGCGATAATTTTCAGCTATACAAGATTCGAAATTATTCCTGGAAACGACCACTTCCATAAAAATGCAATGCTAGAGGAGGGTGTCCCATTACAGGCTACAGCGAAGTGTGATTCCTGTAAGCCGTAGTTACCGCCCTGGTATTGGCTTAAACGTACCTCCGTTCAGCAGAGACCATTGTGTAATTATTTGATAAATTTCTTTCCCATTTTTATTTATTCAAGCAGGCACATCTGCTACCCAACATAAATAAAGACTTTGCCACTTCATGAACAAATATTCATTACAACAATGAAAGTATTTAGAATTACTTGTGGGGCTCACACACGTGCATCTTGTAGGCATCCTTCTGAGTTTGAGAGTAACAGAGATATTCAGAAGTACAACATCAGAAGGAAAAATGAATTGCATTTCTTGTTAACAAATCTAGCTTTGGCACAGATAGGGAAGAAATATGCGGTTATAAAACTCTTTGGCAATACACACATGGAAATAATATGCCTGACAGATAGCAGAAGTGAATTAAAATGTAGATTAAATATATTTCTCCTTAACAGCTCCGTCTATACTACGGAGGAATTATTGAATAGAAATAGTCATTTATACAGAGAAAAACAGTAAATGGTCGTAAACACATTTCAATTTTAGTTAAGTATCTGTTCTATGGCTGTTCAGTTGACACGTTCCACAAATGTATACTGAATATGATCAATGGAATAAGTAGCTAACGAACAAATCGAGTGATGTGATGTATCATCCCCACTGAGGTAAAGAAAGTCATGGGATGGCTCCTAATTTTGTGTCGGACCTCCTTTCGTCAGGCGTATTCCAACAACTTGACATCGCATGAACTCAACAAGTCGTTGGAAGTTCCCTGCAGAAATATTGAACCAAGCTGCCCATGTAGCCGACCACAACTGCGAAAGTGTTGCCGATACAGGATTTTGTGTTCAGCAACGAATAGCACTTCTGCACGACCCTGGATGACTATCGTCGGCTAGTATTATGTCAACAGGGGGATAAGTCTAGTTTTTCCAACGTTTTTCAGGTACTCCTCGGTGTTACTCGTTGCAGGGAATCATCAGGTATGACACCTGAGCGAAACTGGTGGCGACTGAGAAAACTCCGATAGCAGAATGGTATGTCACGGATGGTACAATGGTGTCATTTTCAACAGGACAATGCCCGTGTACACACAGAACATAGGCCTATTCCTATCAATTGTCTGAATGATACCAAGGTATTCCTGTGGCCAGTGAGATCCTAGGATCTGCCGCCGCCAGAACATCTGTGGAATCAGTTCGGATGTCACCTCCACCCGAGCGCCAGTATTCAGGTTATAAAGGACCATTTGCAACAGTTGCGGGCCAGACTGCTCGAGGAGAGGTTACAACGATTTGATGGTACTCTTCCAAATCGATTCAGTGCTTGAATCTATACCAGTGAAGGTGCAACATCGTACTCATAAGCAGGTCCACACTGTCAAGTTCTATGTCAATTTAGCTCGCTATTGTAATCACTCCAATAACAACACATACTCCCTCAAACTGTGAAATTTCCTTTCGTTTCCTCCTGCCCTTCTGGTTTTGCCTAGAAGCGTGTATTTTACGAACTAACACGAGCAAACACGACGGGCGCTCTATGAGTAATGCAAAATATTTCTTTTTTTTCTGAAAGCAGATTAGTTTTATTCAGGATTGCAGTACATCATATTATTCCCTACGCTTTGAGCTACAAACCCCTATTTATCAGCATAATCCACATTTAATGTGACGGCCTTGCGCCACCCCACTGGGAGCGCCCGTATGCCCGCATGGTACCACTCCACTGCACGACGTCGGAGCCAATGTCTTGCTGCGTCAATAACCTCTGCATCATCCACACACAGCTTTCCGCGGAGTGCATTCCTCATTGGGCCCAACAGATAGATGTCAGAAGGTGCGAGATCCGGGCTGCAGGGTGGATGAGGATGGAAGAGCAGTCCAATGAAGTTTTGTGAGCTCCTCTCGGGTGCGCAGGCTTGTCTGAGGCCTTGCGTTGTCATGAAGAAGGATAAGTTGTTAAGCATTTTGACAGTGACGAATACGGTAAAGTCGTTTTTTTCAATTTCCTGAGAGTAGTGCAATGCACTTCGGAGTTGAACATTGTACCATAAGGAGGACATCAGACATAATAATCCCTTAAGAGTCACAGAAAAGCGTCACCATGGCTTTAGCGGTAGAGGCTGCGGCTTTGAACTTTTTCTTCGGACGACAGGTGTTGCGGCGCCATTCCACGGATTTCCGTTTTGTTTCCGGTTCGAGATGATGAACCTATGTTTCATCGCCTGTGACGAATTTCGAGAAACAATTGTCACTATGACCCTTGTAGCGCGCAAGCAATTCCACACATATGGTCCTTCGTTGCTGTTTATGGTCTTCTGGTAGGTGGCGAGTAACCCAGCGGGCCTTTGATTACCCAAACTGCTGGCCGAGAGTGACAGCACAACCAACAGAGACATCGAGTTGTGCAACGCGGTATTTGATTGTGATCACCTCGGATTAGTGCCCCCACGGTCCAACATTGCGCATGTCACAGCTGTGTGCGGAAGACTGGCAAGCAGGAGGTGAGTTTTGGGCAACCTTGCTGCGATGATGACAGACGCGTCGCCCAACGACTCACCGTGCTTTTGTTCACTGTCAGTTCTCCATAGAAATTTTGCCTGTGAATATCTACGATGCTCTGGTTTTCCACCAAATGAAACTCAATGACAGCTCTCTGTTTGGAACGGACTTCCATTACACATTTTGAAAGCTACCTGCAGCACTACCACCCGTCGGAAGTTTATGAAACTGTAGTAGCAGATGCGGGAGTTTTCCACGATGTCCCACAACAAATTCCGCAATTATTCAACCTAAATTGGCCGAGACAAAAAATGTGTTGCATAACTTCTTGAATGTCCCTGTCTTACCATATTACTCTCTTTTTACAGCAGTGGGCAAGAACGTGCGACGTGTCGGGTGCTGCGGTGTGAGACCGAGCCGCCTCGCCGTACGTAGTTTACCTGGCGTCGCCCCCTGTACGGGGGCAGGGGCGGAAGGCGGCGCCGTGACCTTGTGCCTGGCGGGCGCTGCGCCGTATATCTGCCGGTTATTGGGGAGCTGCCTGCCGCCGGCTTTAATTGGTGACACTTTTATTGGCTCCACGTTTAATGTGCCCATGAGGTGTGGATGGCTGCGTACGTCTTCGCTTCCCGCACCACTTCGGACCGCTCTACTGCGCGATCACAAAACATCGTCCCTGCTCTTAACCTCTCTACCACCGCTGCGCCATACAGACGCCACAAGCCACACACACGCACGGCTGTCAGATCTGTCTCATCTCCTCCAGTCCCCGATATAAGCGCCCGCAATGAACAAACTTCCTATTGCAAGTGAGGCCTGAGCTTCCATCCAAAAGGTCACACTGCGTTCACGGGTGAATCAGCCCGAAAAGGAATCTCAACACCGAAGAATATTCTAAAGATAGTTGCTGTCATGCTGTCTGCATATTACTGTGCGGAATGGGAAAAGTAATATTCTACAAGTGCTGGTATTGTCCTTCTACACGAATTCTCGCATGTCTTAATATGTCTTTATCCAAAATTCTTGAAAAAGTAATGTAGTCAAGAGTAGCATCACATATTTGTGAAAACGAAGTACTAACAAAATTCCAGTTTGGTTTTCACAATGGCTCTGAGCACCATGGGACTTAACATCTGTGGTCATCAGTCCCCTAGAACTTAGAACTACTTAAACCTAACTAACCTAAGGACATCACACACAACCATGCCCGATCAGGATTCGAACCTGCGACCGTAGCGGTCACGCGGCTCCAGACTGACGCGCCTAGAACCGCACGGCCACAATGGCCGGCGTTTTCAGAATGTCTTTTCAACAGAAAATGTTGTACATGCTTTCTCTGATCAAATAATAAATGCCCTGATTAACTGAGCAGCACCCACTGGGATATTTTGTTATCTCCAAAAGGCTTTTGACTATGTAAATCATGAAATTCTTCTAGATAAACTTAAGTGTTGTGGTATGAGTGAGCAGTGCACAAATGATTTAATTCATATTTAACTGGAAGAATAGAGAAGGTTGAAATTAACAGTAGATATAGTCTGCAAAAATCAGTAGAATCCTCTGTCTGGCGAAGTATCAAAAATGGTGTCATACAAGGTTCAGTCTTGGCTTACTTATTGTTCTTAATATATATTACTGATTTGCCACTCTGTATTCATGAAGATGCAAGGCTTGTTCTTTTTTGCTGATGATACAAGTATAGTAATCATACTCAACAAACAACAATTAGTTGAGGAAATTGTAAATAAAGTCTTTCAGATTATTAGTTCTCCGCAAATGGACTCTCACTAAATTTTCAGGAAACACAATACGTACAATTCTGTACAGTAAATGGCATAACACCATTAATAAATATAGACTTTGCACACAAGTCTGTTGCTAAGGCATAATATTCAAAATTTTTGGGTCTATACGTTGATGAGAAATTAAATTGGAAGTAACCCATTGATGATTTGCTGAAATGGTTAGGTTCAGCTACTTATGCTACTAGGGTTATTGCAAATTTTGGTGATAAACATATCAGTAAATTAGTCTACTATGCCTTTTTTCATTCACTGTTTTCATGTGGCATCATATTCTGTGGTAATTCACCGTTAAGGAAAAAAGTATTCATTGCACGAAAGCGTGTAATCAGAATAACAGCTGAGGCCCATCCAAGATCATTATTTAAAGAACTCTGGATATTCACATACCTTCGCAATACATACATTTACTTATGGAATTTGTTATTAACAACCGATCCTAGTTAAAAAATAGTAGCGAAGTGCTTAGCTACAATACCAGAAGATAGAATGATCTTCACTATTCTGGGTTAAATCTGACTTTGGCGCAAAAAGCGGAGAAGTATGCTGCACAAAAACCTTTCGTCATTTGCCAAAGAGCATTAAAAGTCTGACAGCCAGCCAACATTTAAAAAAACAATTACAAGAATTTCTGAATGACAACTCCTTCTACTCAATAGATGGTTAGATATGAAGTAGTAACTGTAAAAAATTAATTATATTGTGTGAAGAAACTTACGTTAAACTGAAACGTTCCACATCATTATAGAATGTCGTATTCACGAACTATGGAACAAGTATTAACGTAATGTAACGTTGGTCATATGTATCCAGCATCAGGACATGAGTTGAAGTTTCAGAAGCGATTCTAATACTTTAAAGTGAGCGTGTCCAAAAAAGCCCGGTTGTTTTTTTCCTTATGTCATAGTAAAGCAGGAGATCCGCACTGAATTCCATTACGTCGCTTTCGTCTATTTCCGGGAAATGACCCCCGTAAACACCTTTGACCCGGAAATATATTGTCGGAGGAGAGCGGGATGCAGTGTTGCCGACAAGTGGCTACAGTGGCTTCATTGCTGGGTAAGACAGTCGACAATACGCGTATTCTGTAGCCCACTATAAATGTACCTTCAATGCTAGTGAGCATCATTTTATACTAATTAGGAGTTTATATTATGGATCACTCAAGAAACGTCTATATACACTGGTTATTATTTTTCCTGTCAGTATAGCAACGCAAGACGAAAGACCTAAAAAAAATACTTACCCCGCTGTCAGCACAGAAGTCGCCCAAGCTCCAATCCACGTCATGCATATCGCAAAGCATCTCACTCAAAGCGCATTTGCCTGGAGCAACTTGAGTTACTCTTCATTATCCTATGCCTAAACGTTCGAAACAATACACAATTTGTATTCAGTTACCAAATTAAAAGAGTTTTATAGATATTGTGTAAGATTTCGATTAATTTGGTACATGGCTGTCTCAAGAGGGCCTGAAAAAATATGTATTATTTGCTTTAGATTAAGTTTATGTATTACGGATATTTGGAACCCGTGACTGTTAATTGACTGTAAATTCATAAAATTTCAGTCAGTCACTTTTTTGAATAATTATTTATTATTCCATGGACCGGTTTTCGAATTTTTTCAGCTGCATCTTCAGATGGTTTCTGGAAGTTACATCACTATTTCTAGCATAATGCTGGGTGGTGGCTCTGTGACAAGAAGATGGAACACGCTTCAATGTATCGCCATAACTATTGTTTATCTATCGATATGGACGCAAATTTAGTTTTCACCGTATGAGCGCGGTTCTTTTTTTTTTTTTTTTTTTCCACCTGTCTGCTTTCATTTTGATGGCCAGCAGGTATATCAATTTCTTCACACACTTTCACACAGTCTGTATTCATTTACACTGTGACAGCGAAACTTTGACAGCGTCCAGCATGTGCTGTACAACTATCGCGTGTAACAATGATCTTGACAAATTCCTGGGCATTCATGTTAATGCCAATCTTGATTAAAATATTTGCTCATAAATCTACTGTAGAAATAAGACATCACATCACTTGAAGTTTGTTCTTGTATTAATTAATTTATTTATTTAATTTATTTTGTGCTCTCATGTTATCGCCCATCTGATTAAAGTATTTGCCCTTATGTCGAGTTTAATACATGTAAACAAGAACAAATTGCATCTATGTGCAAATTAGGTCCATGCCATATCTTTTTTCTCAAGATCTTTGTTACTAGCAATAGCACGTGCTGGATGCTCGCAAAGTGTCGCTGTCACAGTGTAAATGAATACAGACTGTGTAAAGGTGTATCAAGAGGTATACGAACTGGCCATCAAAATGGAAGCAGATAGATGTACACTATAGAAATAAGCCGCCCATAATGTCGGAGTAAGTAAAAAACTAAATTTGCGTCCCTATCGACAGATAAACAATAGCCATGGCGATACATTAAAGCGTGTTCAATCTTCTTGTCACAGAAACAGCGCCCAGCACTATACTATTGTAGAAACAGTGATGTAACTTCAAGAAACCATCTGAAGATGAACCTGAAAAGATTAGAAAACCGGTTCATGGAATAATAAATAATTATTCAAAAAGTGACGGGTTTCACTTTTAAGAATTTACATTTGCGAAATATTAATGATTATCGTGGTGCTAAACTTAATAACAGAGTTTAAAAATAGTTTTTAACTTACTTTTCCTCTAAGTCACGACGAACAGGCCACAAACATGATAACTTATCCACTGCAGTTTAAAATACAAAAAATTATGAAATACTGTTGTATATAATTCATACTTTTAGTAAGTAAAAGCTAGATTTTAAACATAGCTGCGCAACAGCAACGGTTCCACGTAATAGGATTAAAAACAGCCGACCAGTTGCAAAGGATAAAGTAATCTTTACCTAGGTTTCGATAGATTTAAATTATCGTCTTCAGAAGGCGGCAGTATTATATTAACATGGAGTGATATGTCATTGTCGTTTTTACAAACGTTTGTAAAAACGACAATGATATATCACTCCATGTTAATGTAATACTGCCGCCTTCTGAAGAAGATACATTTAAATCTATCGAAACCTAGGTAAAGATTACTTTATCCTTTGCCACTGGTCGGCTGTTTTTAATCCTATTAAAAGCTAGATGTTAAACAGTAACTTCCTTTACAAGTCCCAATTAAAGATAGACCTTGTAAAACTGTGCTTTAAAACGAATAATGAGCATTCAGTGCTAAACCACGTTTTCTCACGTGCCATTCCTCAAAGCAAGCTATTCAGTTTGTGCTACACTATTTTAACTGGTATATAGCGACTGATCAACCCACAGAAAATGCTAGTGTGTAGGTTATGTAGTTAAATGAAAGTTGTTAACGCAGCATGTGTATGAATGGATGAGAATGTTTATTCGGTTATTTGAAATTTTATTATTTAATATTTCTGAATTTAAAAACAGTAATACGAAAAATTTCAATACTGATTTAGCCACAGAGCTTAAACCTACAGAGAATATGAATGCATCTTTCCTCGTCGATAGAATAAATTGGGATATAGTCGCGTTACATGCACTAGACACTGGTATTACCATTACACGTTAACGACTTACAAGGCCACTTGTGCGTCGAATCTTGGCATCGAATACTGGCATTTGGACGAGTTGTAACGTTATGAAGTTCCACACTCCGTTCTCAACGGTGACATTGCTGTCCTCCATTGCGTTACGTTTATCTCTCTCTTTGGTGTATTTGAAGGAGGCAGAATTAACTGCCGATGTTGTAGCGAAGTACCTTCCTCGTACTCGACAACCGTCGCTCCATCACATTTTGTTTGTAACTCTGATAAACAACGCACTCGACTTTATAATCACTACAAACACATTTTTACCTCTCTCAGTAATACGTGATTTCATTGTATCAAACAACCTACGAGGTTGTGTTTTTTACACTTAGCGTTTCCCTTACAGATGTTTGGCTGACATGTCGATTCCAGCATCTATGACTTTCAAAATAACAGGATAGTATTACAACAATCTCATCAAGAGTTCCCACTCTGCCACCCTACCTCGTTTCATTTATTCCATATGCCTTAACATCTTCCTTATAAGAAATAGGACGTGGTGGTGGAAGCAAAAATTCTACTTCGATTTCATACTCAGACTCACTTAAAATTTTATGTTTTAATTGGGAAAGCAAGTTTGCACTTTAAAAATCTGGGAAAATCTCTGCCTGCAAGGACCTTCAATGTATATCATAAAAATTATTCTGTATTAAATGTTTAAGTGACAGTGAGGGAAAAAATGAATGAAGGACAGCATCGATTTCGCTTATTTATCTCACCGAAGTTAAACTGATACTCTAGCACATGCTACATTTTCTGATTTTTAAATACATCTGCTAATTACTGTGTCAATCGACGACAACACACATGGAACGTGTCCGTTTTCTGTAGAATCAATAAACATCTACTGTCATCCATTATTTTTCTGGTATCGCATGGCTTCGTGCAAACCAGATGTATTAGAGTGTTTCTCTGTTAGGCAAATGAGAAATGAAGAGTCCGGAGCTATCGAACTAGGTGCCAGCATGAAACTGCTTTGAACTGATAAAGCAAAAGTATGTAATAACGTTTATCGTACAAATGTTGTTTCCTTCAGTGTTGTCCCCAACAGAAGGGACGATATTTTTCTTTTGTGTGTGTCAGTAACTTTTAATGACACTATGAGCGTCACATCTTTAAGCGGCAGATATATTATCTGCTAAACTGCGACTGGATTTAACCATGGAGGAATAAATACAATGCGTCTGCAATATAAGTCGAGGTGTTAAAAGAGAGACTAAGATAACATATGGTACAAACATTGCAAGAGGCTTCATAATATTGCAGAATATAGGTACATTGGCTTTGGAAATGATGCTGCATGATTTTGATGACTGGCCCAGTAGCTCAATGCGGCCTTCAGGAATAATGTTAGTGAAGAGTCATGAGCGTATTTTCGAGATAAGTGCCTGAACTGTTATGAACATCATTTCCGTCCGAGGCTTTATTAAACGTAACTTCGTTGCGCAGTCCTAAACAGCTTCATATACGTCTCATATTATGATATCATCTGGTTCACCGTATTAAATTGTCTTGTGCTTATCTTTATTTTAGCGGAGTTATGTGCCACATTACTCGAATGTTTACTTTAAGATTACCGTTGGACATAAGACAACTATTTCCTGACACGATAACATCTTACGTCAGGTAAATCGAACCTTATGTATCCTTGGATTCTATCACCGATGTTTCCAGGAAGTCTGGATTGGTACAGCCGAAGTGCACTTGTAATTATGTTTTGATCGTCTGAATGCTGGGATGTCTAGAAATTTCTGTTTTGAGCATACCATTAATAAATGAGTTGTCAAATAGTACGGCTATGGACGGTGGACTGAGGTGTTCCATTTCGATTCGGTTTATGGCTACCTTTTGTGACAAAAGATCCACCAGGCTACACCTGTAAGAGAGGGTTGGGGGGGGGGGGGGGTTGTGTGGGGAAGGAGACCAGACAGCGAGGTCATCGGTCTCATCGGATTAGGGAAGGACGAGGAAGGAAGTCGGCCGTGCCCTTTGAAAGGAACCATCCCGGCATTTGCCTGGAGCGATTTAGGGAAATCACGGAAAACCTAAATCAGGATGGCAGAACGCGGGATTGAACCGTCGTCCTCCCGAATGCGAGACACCTCTAAGACTTCTGACTTGGTTGTAACTTACAGGAGAAATTATGCGATTGTAAGTCAGAATAATATGACTAACAGCAAGCGCATAGCATTTGGCTGTGAGTTTTATTCTAAACTGTGAGATGGGTGTGAATGTTGATCTTTTGTATGCAACTTGTGAGGGTTGTAACGAGTTCATGAGAACACCTAAAAAAGATTGTGATGAACTCGGCTTGGTATTTCTTTAATACCACTGCAACGGAAGAAGCTGTCCATCCAGGTGCTCGAATATAATACAGTCGCCGAGTTCGTATTAAGAAGGATGTATTCAGATGCCGCTGATGTTTAATTTACGTCTCAAGAAAGTCTCATTATAAAACAAAAGTGCAAGAGGAATTAACACATAGATTAAGATATGGAGAAAAGTGTTCTCCCCGCTGAAGGTAAAGAATATAAAAAACGACTCCAGCGGACCACCTAATTGGTATATTGTTTCGATTAGCGACGACAAAAGTAAAGATAAAAGTGGCGGAAGCAGCGTGTATTTGAACATTGACATTTTCGGAGACATAGTAAATGGAGAGAAGCTGAATGGAAAGGAAAACGAAAGAGAGAGAGAGAGAGAGAAAATCTGTTACTAGCGGTAGTGAGACCGTGCTGAATCAGTGGCTTCTTCAGCATGAATTGTAATAAAACTGAACAGCCCTCTCCTAAATTCGTTGGTACTTATAAAATCTTGATTACAAGCTGCAAGTTGCCTCTGCAGTACCTAGGTGGTGTGGACGTATTCATTCTCCACTAATCACAGACGCCCCTACAATGCACATGCGCTGTATTCTGACATTTTTCTCTTCTGTTCCCACGGTCACTCCGCCAACTTCAGCAGTACCAAAGTCCAACGTTATTTGTGTGAGCTTCATGCACAACTGCACTACGCTTTCCCCCAGTTACTAGTTCGTCTCATGCCATTAGCCAGCCGTTGCGAGGTCTGAACGCTCACTAGTGTTCACTCCTCAGACTGTTAAGCTCCAAGCTGAGAATTATGGTCACAGTATGTGAGCTAAACTAGCCACCAGTGCACAGAGATTACGTCGCCACCTTGTGGAATTACTTCCTCGTCTGCTGGTGACAGTTCCATTGATGGGCGGTCTGAGTGGCCGCTTGCTGTTAACTTGAAGGAAGCTTTAATGATACTTTCCGTATGCAAACAGGAGTTTTAGTGATACTATCGGTATGCAAACCGGGCATAAAGAGTATTGCTAAGCAAGTTTGGAAACGGACCACAGTCAGTTCTTTACAGCAGTACGCAAAAGAGTGTGGAGGTTGTAGGACAGTTATGTGTATTCAGACGAAAAGATTACTATAGCTAGCGAACATACGCGTTATGTCCTAACTAAAATTGTTCTGAGCCCGAATATTTGTTTGGATACCGCAGTGAATTATTGAGCATGGTCTTATTGGAGATAGCATGCGTTAGATTTTCTCTGACCTTTGAACTGACTTAACCCATCCAGTTATAAAGAGACTAACAGTCCAATGTAGACTAATAATCAGATTTGAAAGAAGTTGTTCTGCAGTCCGACTCTTACCGACGTAGCCACCAGCTCAAACCATCATATCCTACTGACAACTCACAATGGTATTATGATATTATTCTTTAACAAAAAAATAGGACATTACTTCTTAATCGAGTTTTCTCTTTTTTACCAGTGTGACTTGGCCACTTTCTGTTAATTTTTCTTCTATGTAGTATTTTTTCATTGATTCATCCAATTTTTTATCAGCCCACAAAGCGCTTCACTTTTTATATCGACAATATACGACCTTCTACGAGAAATATTGAAGCTTTTTGTATTGTGTCATTACATAGTGATCGTTTTATACATGCCATCAGCCAGGTCTGTTCGCAAGTTATTTCATTATTCTTCCTCCTTTTTAGTATGAATTTATAATAAAACTAGCTGACAAACCCGGCATTTCGCGAGTATTCATTTTGACAATTTTCTATTAGAAACGAAAACAAAAAATGAACTCTGTTAGCGGAGTAATATCCCGGACGGCTTATGTACGTCCTGCGCTGCTGCTTCGCGAGTCTACAACGCGAATTTGTAAACGTGTCTATGGAAACCCCTCTGCATTTCTCTGTAGACGGCGAATGTTTTCGCCTAGAGTCGTTTGCGCTTCGCAGTTGTAGGTCGTCAAAGGCGCTGCCGGGTGTTAGGGATTTCCTTAATTTGACTCGACTGTAGTAGTGTTTTAGCAGTCAAGAATAAACGTATTAAACCTTCATTCCTGATGCCATGTTTATTCAGGCATCTCAGTGTTTATAACGTCATATCTGTTGAACGATGTTTCCTACAATAATATATTCGTGTAGATACAGTCAACGGCATACCATCTGCAAAATGTGTTGCGAATGTAGTAAGGAAGTACTAAATTTAAGTCATGCACAATGCGGCAGTTTTCACACAACTCAGTGTTTATGACGTCATATCGTCTGAACCATATATGGTACCATGTTATTATTTTTTAGGTGTATTTAGCGGCATATTTGGATTTATTGCGAATAGTTTTAGTAGTAAAGAAGTAATAAATTTAAACGTCACACACGATTCGGCAATTTTTAAAGTATATCGTCGTTTTAGACTTCAAATCTCCTGAAATACGGTAAGTAAGTGTTTCTTACCCCCACAGTGACTGTTGCCTGATAGTGAGGGATATGTGTATCAAGTCTGGGTTGAACCTCGCCCAGCACACACACACACACACACACACACACACACACACACATATATATATATATATATATATATATATATATATATATATATATATACGTACATTTTTATAATATGTATGCATTCTCAACATCTCACAAAAATGAAGATTTATTCCCGTCAAGAGTGAAGTGAATAATATATTTAAATAAAAATTTTATACTGGGTGATCTGCACATCGAAAACTAAAACCGTTGCTCATATATTTGATCAGAATGAGAATCAGTATCACATACGCTTTACCTGAGCTTAAAATAAATTGCTCTTACTGGCACAGAACCACTTTCGGGTCCCTCTGGGTCATCTCAATTCATCTTAGTGATAGCAGAGAGCAGAGCA
This sequence comes from Schistocerca americana, assembly GCF_021461395.2. Lineage (NCBI taxonomy): Eukaryota > Metazoa > Arthropoda > Insecta > Orthoptera > Acrididae > Schistocerca > Schistocerca americana. The sequence goes on from NC_060121.1 coordinate 853,442,382, forward strand.
GAGCAGCTTGAATCATGAAAGAGTGTGGAAGTGTTTATTAAGCGCTCCCGCAGATGCGGTGTGCAGCTATGATCGCGCCAACGCAGGCGTACCTTCTTTGTTAACCCGCGAGCATTGAAAGCACGATCGGAGTGGATAGGCGGAGAACGCTGCAATTCTAACTATTGTCTGTCCCATAATTATCCTTGGCTCTGAAAACGACTCGTTGTTCTCAACCAGCAGCAGCAACTGGATCAGTCAGCATTGTCAGCTACGTTCTTCGCCATTCACACAGCTACAACATCGTAAGACTGTTAACCGACATAGTGTAACTAATACTCTACAGGCATTACCCAGTGACGTTTCTTTCAGAAAGTTTCACTAAATTTATTGAATAATAACCTGCAGTAGTTAAAACTTTTAGAGCAGCTATGTTGTCAATGTCCTCAGGCATTATTAGCAGGAGGGCCCTTTTCCTTACCATACAATCACCGAGTCTCTTAAAAATATGAAAACTGATTAACTACTTAGTGCCAGTTTTGTTTGTTTACTACTGTCAAGTTTCAGTCTAAATTTAGCGCGCTCAGTAACTTTCCATCCTTGCATTGCCTAACAGAGGCTTAACTGATTTGCAATTTTGAGTATTAACTTCACTGACTTAAAGTAAGGTAAAATTTCACTGGCAAAACTAATAACTAAACTACAGCACAAATTAAGAGTGCGCAATTTCTCTAATTCTTTATTAATTTAGCTTAGCGAGTGACTTCTGCTGGCTTGGTACGTACTTTATTGTCGTTATGTTACAGGTAAAATCAGTCACTCAGTTGCTTAAAGTAAATTTAATTCAATCTTCCAATAATTAAAAGTAAATTGCTTGCCTTTTTCCAAATTTTGCATTAATTTACGCTGAAGTTACTAAAAATCATTTTTTGTACGTAACAAAGTTTCAGTTACAATCAGTCAGTTGTTTAACCAGCAATTTCATTTGACTTTGCTTTAAAATGTAGTATTTCAGATTAAGTAACTGCAAATTCAGTGCTTTCTGATTCACTTATTTTCCTGTGAACTGTTGTGTTGTGAAAAACGTGACAAACTTTTGTTGTCACGCCAGTGATCATTTGCTTAATTATATTTGCCATTACCTTTCTTAGGATTCCGGATATTCATTGCCCTAGTGAGATTTCGACCGTTTAATTATTCTTGTTTTGCTAAGCAGCATTTTTTGTACTAAATATTACGTGGTACCATTTTGCCCCTATGCTGTTAGTGAGCGACTGCACTAAGTTCCTCACATTTCAAAATTATTATTATGGGTTATATTTAGAACAGATTCTTCCTTCAAAAAGGTCTGTTGTACACTTTCCTTCTTTTAACAGGTATTATTTTTCTTCAGTAACGATAGACTAATTCATTGCAAAATTTCGTTACGCATACGCGATCACGATCAGTTATATCGCAATCCAATAGGTCGATTAGAAGGGTGGAGTTTACGACCTCCAAGTTCAACGCACTTTCGAGTTCTTTTAACATTACATGTTGCGCTTCTGAGTTGTCTTGACCTTCTTCTTTGAGGTCACCACTGTTCTTAATCCGAACGATTAATTCGTGTATTGTGATTACTTTTCCTTTGTAGACATCGCCTTTCAACCATCTCCACAGCCAAATATCAACAGAGGTTAAGTTCGAGGCCCCTGGTGGTTAAGGAACGAGATCGCCTCTGTCGATCAACCTGCTGGAGAAAGTTAGGTTTAGATTATGTCTCACCTGACGTAAAATATGTGCAAGGGCTCATCATGCTGGAAGAACATACCCATTCTTGTCACCAAAGGAATCTCTTCCAATGCTGCTGCAAACTCATTTTCAACAAAGCGTATATAAAGGGGACGCGCAAGATGATGTGGTAATAGAACAGGCCCAACCAACTAACTGATTGTCTGTCATACCAAACCACACACTTTGAGGGTACAGCCCGATAAGGCTGAACGCCAAAGCTTTAAAATTTCAGTTTTATTTGATATATAAAACATGTGTAGAATAAGATTAACAATTTTTAAGCTTCTATGAAAAACACAAGCATGCCAGAATTCGTAACGACAGTGTAAGGGCATAAAAGGACGGCGGCCAGTTTGGCCCGAGGTCATTCGTTTCTCAGAGCTGGAGCAGAAACGAAGTGTTTATGAGCGGCGATGGCGACGGCTTTTTGTAGTGTTCAGAACTTTTATAAGGAGGAGTCATGGGCTCATGATACGCGGGTCGCCGATAAATGCTTAGAAAATCCAGTCACATAGTCGTAGGGATTTAGCAAGATTTCGGCGGTTTGGTGAGAGTGTGGACTTAGAATAAGCGACACGAGGTGAATAGGACTGAACTCTGACAAATTTTCTCGAGTTTGTGAGCGCTTTGGGTCTATTATTTTCATTAGTTATCCTGTATTTGAACTCGAAATTTGTAATGCCAGGTAGTACCAGACATCCCCCAGGTTTCTATGTTAGGTCCTGTACTCTGTTCATTGTACGTAAATGATACATCATCAGGTTTGTTGTACTGCAAATACCACATGTACGCTGATGGCCACTGCTTATATCTACGTGCTAAACAAATAAATCTGAAGACTGCTTTCGAGAATCTCAGTACCGATCTGTGCGCACTATCAAAAAGGGCGCAGGATATAGGGTTAAAGCTCAACCCACCCAAAACCCAAGCGGCATTGGCTCGTCATTGTAGGCTCATTAGCCTGAAATATTGGGATTCCCTACCATCTTTAACTCTAAATGGGACAAATATCAACTTTTCCCCTTCAGCAAAAATTCTAGTAGAAGTTTAGATGAAAATTTAATTTGAAGTAAGCATACAACCGCAGTGTGTAAGAAGGCATCAGCATCTCTCCATGCCCTACAAAAATACAAAAAGCTCTTCACTCTTGATCTGAAAAAGAAACTTGTAAAAACACACTTTCAATTATTGATTAAAGTGATGTTATCCTGAAAAGCCTTTCTCAGGAAAGCTCACTGCTCCTGGAATTGCTTACGAATGCCTGTTTTCGTTCTATCTGTGTTGTTCGACTCTCTCATTACATTTCACCATCATATGTACACCCTGGCTGTGTGGAGAAAAGCGCAGAGATCTCTATACCCTCTACCTTCTCTACTGTATTATCAATGAACACTGTCCTTCATATCTCTCCTCGATCTTAACGCTTTCATCTGAACAACATGGCAGGAACATCTGTCTCCATCAGTGCAAATTCCCTTGTGTCCCATCCCCAAATTTCAGCCACTTTCTCGAAGTTTTTCTCAGTAGCAGGAAACCGACTCTAGAGTACCCTGCCGCATTATATTTCAGCACTAAGTTCTCCAGATTAAGGAGATAGTTAATGATATGTCTACTAAAGCGACGATAAGGATTACCGTTGTCCCTGTATGCACTCGGTATTCTTGTACATCCTTCTTTCCAACCAGATCTTCCTCTTTTCCCCAATATTCTTGGCTGGTGCAGTCTCCTTCAGTTTTTACAACTATAAATTCTTTTTATATCTGCCACTATCTTATTATTATTCTTGTTATCATCAAAACTACTGGCAGCAGCTGCAATAGTACAAGTACTGCCAGTGTTAATTTAATTGGTTCGCAGTGTTATTTACTGACAGCGCAACTTCAGACGCTCAAGTCATTTTAATACTATCTGTGATATTAAAATAGTTATTGCTTAGGAAACGACGCTCTACTGTAAATGTGAAACCCTGCTCCGATGTAAGAGAGGGCCTAATGGCTCTAATCAGATCAGGTCCACTAAATAACTTTAGGCCGGCCGGTGTGGCCGTGCGGTTCTAGGCGCTTCAGTCTGGAACCGCGCGACCGCTACGGATCAGGTTCGAATGCTGCCTCGGGCATGGATGTGTGCGATGTCCTTAGGTTAGTTAGGTTTAAGTAGTTCTAAGTTCTAGGCGACTGATGACCTCAGAAGTTAAGTCGCATAGTGCTCAGAGCCATTTGAACCAAGTAAGTTTAAATGCATGCAACTGAGCTTAGCACAATTATCGGTATTTTAGAGGAAATACACAGTACTGAACGTAGCATGCTGCTCTGGTCCTTTACCTTAAAGGCCTTACTGCAATCTTTACGTTGGCTCTACCTAAAAGGTATCAATAAACCCTGATTTATTTAACTCAAAACTTTAGTGAGTTGTGAACATAATTTAGTTTTCATTGCGTTAAAAAGTCCTGCTTGCATATGTTTCAGTCATTGAACTACTGTGTGAGTTATTAACAGGGTTTTGTGACTAACGCATTGAGTGATCCCTCGGTGTTAAACGTAGCCAATAATTAAAACAAAACATTCATTCCGAAGCTCAGCATTCATCAATTACTTTGTTATTATTTCAAAGAAGTGTACAAAAATAAACCATGAAGCAGCATACGGTTGGTGTGGTATGAATAATTTTCGATGGTCTAAATTACAGTAAAATCGTTGTCTTGAGAAAAAAAAAGCATTCTTAAAAATACGCCTCGACAAAGACATGTGGGTTTTCGTCCGACCAACGACGTCAGTTACGATTGTCATCGCTACCCTCACGAATGGAAGTGCCTTCGTCAGGAAACAGTATCAGTGGAATTACTGAGCGACTTTGAATCAGCCGACGAGAAAATTCCCATCGTCTCCTCTCATCTCTTTCTCGAAGGTGTTGAATCCGCTCTAAATGATAATACAGAGGCCGTGCATGCATAATATTCGGCATGTTCTTTTCTGTAGAGCACGGATACATGTAGAAACTTTGCTTGTTCTTGTTGAAGGACTACGTTTCATCAGCTGAATATCATCTTCTACTTCATCCACACTCCACTCAAGCACGACCTTACAACTTCAAAAGAAACGAAAGTCGATAAATAAACCCATAGTAACTCGAGTACCAACAAGCGAAATGCAGGCTAATTTCGGCAACCAGATGTTGAAGCAGGTCTATTGCAAATTTTTTTTTGCATTTCTGAAATTTGTACGTACTTTGGATGTCTCAGCCGCTAAGCGACAATTTCGAATCACTTTTTATTCACGCGCAGTCTTTGGGCAGAGAAACTCTGTCGCTGGAAGATGTGCTTGTTTTTGTCACCGCTGCTCGGCAGCGAGGAGCGCGGGACTTCTGTCGTTAGAGGTAGTAATGAGACAGACGCCGTGCAGAGGAGTCGTGGCCATGTAGACCTAAAATTAAGTGCAACTGTATTTAAGTAAAATGATTCGTGTTTGAATATTGTGAAACAGAGGAGAAAGATTCGATTAGTGATTTAGAACGAAATGAGATGTAATAAGATTAGAAATGCATATGAAGAGGAATGAAGGTAATATTTGTTATTTAGCTGCACTGCAGTGGCGCATAGTTCGGAATCATTGTTGAATGAGACATTTATATAAGGGAACTTTAGATTTTTCATTAAAGATTGAGTAATTTTCACTGTAAGATATTTTTTATGCTTATTAATTCTTTGTCTGATTCTTCTAAGAGTAAGAATTTGATATTAATGTTGCCCTTTGTCAGTGTTAATGAGTGTTTTAACATGAATTTCATACATTTAATAACATATCAGGTAGCTTACAGTTTGTTATTGGAATATTTCACCTAAGAGCATTGTCCACATCCTCGGTCAAGTCATTTTTATTTGAAGAAGTGTCTCTTCCAGTGATGTGTTTAAAACAGTTTACTTGTAGTTTGGAGCATTGTACTAAGCTCTCAGCAACTGTAGTTATAAATTTGCAGCTGGCGCACAGAGAGCAGCAAGCACCGCGTTTCCAAACAATTACATTACCAGGTAAGATATTTTCAGTTCAGGATCAGTTTGCTACGAGAATTAAAAACGCACAGAGACCTTTGCATGAACAGCATTATTAGGCAGGGACTCACAGGGACTACTTTGTTTAATTAAAGAGATTAATAGTAAAGCTCAGGATTTAACCAATTTGCACATTCTTTTGGAAAGATTATAAAACAGGACCAAATTCATGTTGTATTCTCGCAGGCAGATATATATGGTTTCTCTCGCAGTCGGAAATGCACAAAGACAGCCAAAGCGAAACAACCGCAAAGTTACAACCGACCAACGAAGCCAGCACGAAATCTCAAATCAAAATAGTAAAGGAAGCTTTCACTGCAGCGAATGAAAAGTGGATACACACTGTATTATACACGTAAGGAACATATTATTCGAATTAGTCTGTACAGTCATGTAGTATAATATTTATTTTTACTCTGGAAACAGCCTGTATATCCAGCAGACTATTGTTGCACCATCCTCTACATACCTGTACCACTCATCTCTAGCGTTCGTTGTAGTATCAAATTATAGACGTTCTACTGTGTGTAAAAGCCTTAGTGGGTGTTGGTACGCGTGAAAGAATGCGGCTCCGAGTGACGCGTTAACGCGTCTCACCAAGCTGCGGTGGCAGTATAGGTGCACGTCACATGCCATCTTTACAGCGCTGCGTCTGTCTGAGGACAAGCCGAGGATACCGGCCCAGCGAACGATCACGAGGGACGGATGTTTTCTCAGCGGCCCGTACCACGCCTAAAACGAGACTGTTAAGCCACTAAGTTTCAGTTTAAGGGGATTGGTTTCTTATTGGGCGGCTATCGAGATGGGCGCACGACGAGGATGGAGAAAAAGAGAGAGAGAGAGAGAGAGAGCGAAGGGGGGGGGGGAGAGGGGGAGGTGGAGGAGGGGGGATGGAGTAGCCACTCTCAAGCGGCACCCGCCCCAGCGCCTACTTTACGAGTCTAGCGCCGCTCGGCCCGACGCCTACAACACCTTATAAATTACCGCGTTTTAAAAAACTTCCTTGCCGCGACAAAATATAACTCGGCCGCGCGTATTACAAACACCCAGCCCCAATACAAATACCTGCGCTGCACACACACACACACACACACACAGAGGCGAGCACGGCTACGCGCCGGTCTGGGTGAACACGCCTGGCTTGGAAACACCGGCGAGATTGCGGCGGTCATTAAGACGTTTCTTCCGAACGAAAATATTTAACCCGAGTTGCGGGGGGAAGCGATAAATCACCGCCCGGCGTTTCTCCCTCCCATTCCGCCTCCGCCCGCTGCTCTGCGCGCCGGGGCAGCTTTTAGTGTTGTCTGGAAAGCCTGCAAATCGGCGGCAAACTCTCAGATGCTCGATGGAAATATTAATGAAGTGCGAAGATATTGCTCGCCCTGTGGGAGCGCTTTAGGACAAAAAACACAAAAGCTTTCTGCTGCCTTCCGCGAAATGTTTATGTGCGCCGCCAACTTTCACACCTCCACGTGCCATTAAACAGCGCTCAGGCGATGGAGAACGCTAGAAATCGCCAAAAAAAGTCGCGCCCATTCTCCACTTAACTGTACGCCAATTTCGCAAAGAAGTCTATCCCAACATTAACGCTTATTCAACACGTTGATGTGTCAGAGAAATTTCCAGATAACAACAGAATTCTTGTTTTTTGTATCCAGAAACAAATTTGTTTAAAGCAATTATTTTTCCAATTTCAACAGACTGTGTATTATCAGTAATAAGAGTTAGTAATTGGGCACCCTCTGACCCCATTATTAGCTGAAATATTTATGGATTATTTTCAAAACAAATTTTTTGGATAAAGAGTCCATAAGTTCCAAGATAAAATTCTGCATCAGCTTTGTGGATGACGTACTGTGCTTGTGGAGAGATACCACCAGGCAGTAAAACAAATTTTTCCAACATTTAAATTTACACCACAGTAAAATTAAGTTTAGAATGGAGTTGGTAAGAGACTCAATCAGCGTCTAACGACTTTACTTTTGGAATTAACAAGCAAAATCAGTTATTTAAGACGGGGAAATAACTTTTACATACACAGTAATACCTGCAAAATTTCCGAAATCTTGTAACACCTACACATGCCACCTTCCATTCCATGGTGGGCTGGCAGATATCTATACCACAAACCACACCAAATTCAGAAAATAAATTAAAATAAGGCAGTTGCATATATTAGTGTTTCTAGTCCTGCTCTTGTTGATGACATACATAGTAGAAAGAACGGACAAAAGACAACTGCACTTCTGTATCCTCCTCAGAAGGCACTAAATCATACTGACAAAAAGTAGACCTCTTGCCTGGGTCACACATCTTTGGAGAAACTACCTCACTATTGAGCTATAAACTGATGTTATGGGGACGATCGGTTTAGTCCTCTGCTGTTTGATGATGGGGTAAAAAGCCGAAAGCAGGTTCACAACTATCTATCAAACAACTATTATCGTGGTGTATTTCAGTTTTTAATATATCTATGTTCCTCTAAGTATGATGGAATATTTTACATATATTAAACAATTTTTAAATCATATAATATAAGTAGGATATCAAAATTTATATGCAGATGGAGTCAAGAAGCTTTAAGTTTTATAATGAAAGGTTATACATGTTCAATGTGTCCTTATCCTGGGCAGGAAACATGTTAACTTGGATGTAGGGATTAAGATGTAATGATCTACAAAAACTTATAAGAATTAAGGTATGTGCTTTGGGTCACACAGTGCTGAAAGGGCAAGTAGGATACCAACATGTAAATGGGTCAGTTTTGCGACGTCCTCTCAGACCCAATGCAGAATAATACATTATAAGGATAAATCATGGATATTTAGATATGGAACAAAATTTAGATACATGTAGAGTTATGAAAATTTTATTTTATAGACAAATCACTGTTAAGTGTATTATTTCGATAAAGTGTCCAGGAAAAAACTGCAATCTTGACTTCAGTTGTTGGTCATGTGACCAAGCTCTGGAGTAAGCAGGCAGAGGTGTCTCATGTCTGTTTGATTTTGGTTGTTAAGCTTTGTAAGACTGGGGACTCGTCAAGCCACATGTGTTAAAATTGCTCACCAAGTTGATCTGTTGACGTAGTGCTATTCTATGTGGAAGCACTGTGACGTTATAGTGTTTCACAAATGACTAATAGAACTGATAGGAATGTCTAAGTTAAATACTTAAGACAATTCTAATTTATTGTTCTATCTCAGTTGCGCACTCGATTAATTCAGTTACACGTTTCGATCACTCTGGATTATCTCTGTATCCAGAACAAAGTAAAATTAAATACATCCCTTCTAACATCTTACAATAGTATAAAGGAAAAGAATTATACATAAACGCAGAATCCAGCTGAGTAACTGCATCTGCAGACCGTCTTGTCTTCTCAGAACTATAATGAGAATTATCTTAAATATCTACTCATATACAACTGCTGAATTCTCTCGAGACGATTATGTCTACTATAGTGAAAATGCCTGAGTTAACTTGATCTTTAATGAGTTGAAGTGGACATTTTGCAAACATTGCAAATTATTGAAACTGTGCTATTAACTGTAAGCTTAGTTAAGTGATTGAAGCTCTCGTTTCACACTCTGCTTGCTTTGCTCTAATATTTCAATTGGTTTATTTAAGTAATTGTGGCAAATATATTTCGAATTGGATGGCCACCGTTACACAAATGTACGGTATGTTATTCTTTTGCTTCTAATAAGTTTATAAGTCGAGTTCAAACCAATACATTGGGTTACTTAATTATCCTTCAGGTTTCAGTAACTAATTTTATTTTGTTATTCAGTGTGATTTTATGGTGCCTAATACTTGAATATGTGTAAAAAATGGTTTTTAAATTCCTTTCTTAATTCTGTGTTGTTTTCTGAACAATAAAAAAATTAGCTCAAGGAAGTTTGGCGAAGGAAAGCCCCAAAATTCGAGGAATTTAAAAATTGCTGCACATATGACAACACCCCTGTGTCATACAGATAGCTCTATTAAAAACAGAATTAGGTGTTCACTTGACCATTTTTATGACTTTTTAGTCTCTAATGTTGGCTAAACTATGAAAGCATCATGGTTGCTTCACTTTTGTTTGTATAGGGAGTTATGTCATTACTTTGCCACTAACACTTGTGTTTTCAATGGAGTAATGGAATTATGTGCGGTAGCTCTTTATGGCCCTTAAGTAAAGCTTTAGGATATCTTGTATGTATTATAGGGATAGTAGAAATGTTTTGAAATTTATAAAATTATATCCATTACGAAAGGCAGTATGGGCTTGTAACGCCAGAAATGCATATCCTCCTATTTCCATCTATTGTACAATAAATTTTTTCCTTATTTTGTTATGGGAGGATATGACATTTCTGTGTCTTTATATATTGTAATTGTTTAACTATTTGTATATTTATTTATTTATGCATTTATGTCGATGTATAACTGGTTTGTTTTGTAAATACTATTTGTATTTTTACGCTGGGTCTTGCACAGGGAAAACTATGCTATCGAACGATTACATCGATAGGTCGTGTGGAGAACCAAAGTGTTTACGATCTTTTGTAGTGTGAACTCGGCCGCATGGAGCGCGGGGAGAGGCGGAATCTGGCTGGAGTAGGGCGGTGGAGCAGGTGTGTTGTGTGATGCTCCTGCGAGTTGCCGCGCTTTCGGGGTTTGGCAGCATGTAATTGCACTCGACTTGCTATGATAGTTTCTAGCACGGTGTCGCGGACGTGAAACATTAGCTGGCACACATCAAGAGCCCATTTCGCCTGGTGACCGTGTCGAGAAGAAGGCGCGCCAACATCCTGCTTCTCCAACAGCGGCGGCCGACAATAAGTGATTTTTGCCACCTCCTCGATCGACGCCTTCAAACCTTCAATCAACCAACAATGAAGACTGAAAGCACGTGAAGTTTTAGAACTGTATGGCACACCTCCACTTTTCAAATTGTTCCATTTGCCTCACAAAATTACAGCAACTTAGCATGAACCTTTGTTGCTCATTGTCCCAATTGCATTACCAAGCAGGGTCCCTTCCTTTTCCTAAATGAACCCAAGTGTGGTTGAAATTCAAATGCCAGCATTAAAGTAATATCATTCCATTTCACTGCTTTAATTTCAAAGTTCAGTTAAAGTATTCATAGCTGGCCACAATATTTAGATCACACAAGCACAAATTAAGATGCGAGTTTTGTTACCATATATTAGCTTACCTGTGACTGCAGCTCAGCTTGGTATGTACTAATTTTTACTATTGTTAATTGTTCAGAATCATTTAATTCAAGTTCAGAGTTAAATCTCTTATTTCTAAATTGCGTAGATTCAAGTAGCTTTTGAAATGATTGTTGAGGTAGCCCAAGACTAACCTTATTTTATTGAATTTCGTAGTGCTTCAGAAAAAAAGTTCACTATTAATTGCAGTCACTAAATTAACATTCAGTTTTCCGCTTTTATTAATTCTTTTGCTAAATTAAGCCAGAGTGTAGCCAAATTTATTACTTCTGACAAACATTCAGTTTTCACACAACACATGTCAACCTTCAGTTGCCACACTTTTAGTGCTAATTATATGTGCAATAACCTTTCTTTTTCAGTTATTATAGTAGTTGTCCATAGGAGTTACGACCGTAATTTTCCCCAAACCTCAAATATCTAATTAACGCCAGTTAATTGTTAACGTAACGACCGCACATTTACTTTCTTTATTAACTTGACCCCTTCTCAAAATTAATTTCCACCAGTTTCATTTGCATTTTTCCGTTCATTTAGATGTAACCCTTTCCTCCCTCTTTACCGACAGATTAACTTCGGTGACGATTGCTTTTCCCAAATTTCCATTAGGTACACGCGGTTTAATTTTTACTGTCATTAAGGTCGATAAGTGAGGGGGAGGTTACTGGCTACCTTCTTTCATAAAACATCTGCAGATGACAACCTATGTAATGTACTCTGCCCACTGGGCTATAAGTCATAGTGTAGTTACCTGATGTAAGACCAACATCCTTAAGCGTTATTTGACACTATATATAATGTCGTGTGACTAGGGCCTCCTGTCGGGTAGACTGTTCGCCGGGTGCAAGTCTTTCAATTTGACGCCATTTCGGCGACTTGCGCGTTGATGGGGATGAAATGATGATGATTAGGACAACACAATAACCAGTCCCTGAGCGGAGAAAATTTCCGACCCAGCCGGGACTCGAACCCGGCCCTGAGGATTGACATTCTGTTGCGCTGACCACTCAGCTACCGGGGGCGGACACTTGCGATAATGAAAGTTGTAAATCTATACATAGGGATCTTAGTAACGCAGGATTTTTAGAGAAGGATTTACACAATAGTACTCAAAGCCCAAATAAGAGTTTTGCACTACTTTATAAGATAACAGATATCGAAAACTGTTCTGGTAGAACTAAATACTTTGAAAACTGGTGGGTTGGATACTCTGTTATGTTTTATCGCTGCTGCAATGTCTATGTGTAATGTTCTGGAATTGGTAAGGTTGCCTGTTGATGTAAATATGCAAAGAGCTTTAGTAGTAGGAGGCTCTTTGAAGTAGAAAAGTTGGTGTTGGAAGCCACCAAAGATGCAAGAAGAAAAAGATCTCTGAAAAGGAAGAAGGAGGAAGAACAACATAAGACGATGAATATGAACCTGAGATATATTAGTGTTAGGCAGATTAGAAAGAGAAACAAGTTTTAACTTTAAATTGAAGTTCCCAAAGGTTCACATTTTTATGTTTTGGTGCAATTAGTTTTAAACTATTACGGATAGAGAGTTGAAATGTTTTACACCATCTTAAAAATATGTAATTAAAGATTAAAGTATACTTATAACTTAAATTTGAAAACTAAAGATTTTTTAAAGAGGCGTACGGCATATTTACTTAACTTTTGGATAAACATAATAAAATTTTTTAAAATACAATTTATGGCACTAACTTTTTAAAATGTCTACTTTGAAGGTAATAGTGTTAACAACTTCCAAGGAAAAAAATCTAGCTTCTGTTTCTTTTTTATTTCGAGATACGTGTACCTGTGTTAACAAAAATAAATGACATGCTTTGTTTCATTTTCAACACAAAAAATGTTGGTTCCCAAAATGTATGTTAATGGACAGTAACACTACATAGACTTACAAGTGTTATTTTTTGAGATACAGTATTTGTTCATGTACCAGTTAACTTAAATGTTTGCTTCAATACATAAATATTTCACTAACTGTTAACTAGGCTGCATCAGTGTTTCATTGTTGTTGGATCCAAAAAGCAGTAGAACACGGCCCATCCTTAAATATAACCGAGCCTGAATTGTTGTAGGTTGTGTTTATGCCTAATCACTGCATTTTGCTGTTGATAGGATCTCAGTTGGTTTCCTCATTCAAGTAATAGTCCAAAAATTTCACAGCTGAACTCACATTCAGCAGTCCAATTCTCCTTCTGGTCATCCAGATATAGGTTTTCCAAGACTTACATAAACACTTCAGGTGAATGCCACGATGATTCCTCCAAATGGGCATGGCTGAGTTCCTTCCCCACACTTCTCTATACCAAGCTTGGGCTCTACTTTTAATGACCTTTTTGCCGATGAATAGTAAAACATTAACCTTTCTTTTTCATAATGTAGGAAATATGTAATGTAAACATGGCCAAAGACAACGATGGTTGAAGCTTCCACACAAGATGAAAATTCAGTATCAAACAAAATTATTTATCAAAAGAGATACAGTTTGCTTATCATTACATGTACAGTTCTGTGATTATGCAAGAAAATAAGATAGTTGATGAAAAGTTAAACATTAATCTTCTTTATTTCGTAATTTATTAAGTATGTAACGTAAACATCGCCAAAGACAATGATGGGAAAAGCTTCCCACACAGGTAAAAGTTCAGTATCAAAGAAAATTGCTTATGATAATACATACAGATCTCTGAGCATGAACGAAAGTAAAATCTTGCACTGAAATAAAATTATTTATCAAAATATGTAAGGTTTTGAGAATAAAAGACTCTACTGTCATAACCTAACTGTTCTCCAGTGTTTAAAGAAATATATATGGTTTTCATAAAAGCACTATTGATAAAATTTACAGTTGAAGTTGTACTTATCTGGGAGCTTAGTTTGGTCTTTGAACCATCCATTGAAGAAACTAAAATTTGTCTGCATTATTTATCAAAATATGTACAGACTGGTATACCTACGCAAATAATTTACACTCTATCCTGATCAGTTATTGAAACGTCCCCTTTGCACAATTATACATGACTGTGCTTAAACTGACACACAATATTTCTTAGTGCAACGGAATCTGAATTTCAAAAATCCCTACAAAAGAATGGCCCTGACTAACATTAACCTATACCTTTCACAAATCACTTACCTCACAAAAATCTTCGTTACTTAAACTACTGCAATACAGCGAGCGCCACTACTGCAAGCTAAATAAATGATTCAAACTTTCCCCACATCCACCACTGCTGGCAGCTCACCTCCAACTGCGCAACGCTACGCGCTGTTCACATCCAGCTGCCCAACACTACAATGGCCGACAACAATACAAACTAGCCACAGACTGCACACAGCACAGCCAGTGATTTTCATACAGAGCGCTACGTGGCGTTACCAATAAGAAAACCTAAACAGCCTACTTACACAGCCCCCATGCTCCCCACAAAAAATTTTACAAATTGTTTTGGGCACTGGCCAATACATACTTGTTAAAAAAAATTTCGCAATTACAATAACAAAGAAATCATACGCACATACTTATTGATACAATGTTGGTCAAAATCTAAAATTTTCTTACAGTCCATAAAGACAGTCCTGATCATTCATCACAGTAAAATTGCAGTTTTTTTTCTCAAAGTCTGACATGCAGACAGGTATTGGGCCACAACAGAGTAAACCCAAAGCAGAGTCAGTCGAAGTTTTGAAGAATAGTGGTAGGTAGGTCGTCACAGAGTAGAACCACTGTAGTCCTGGTAGAGATTGTGGTATTGGTGGGCCACCAGAGGTGCAGACCCACTGCAGTCATTGTAGAAATAATGGTATTGGTGGGCCATCAAAGATGCAGACCCACTGTAGTCCTTGTAGAGACGGCCAGCAGCCAACTGTTGCGACTGTGCAGGTGCACAATCACCATCGAAGCGTCTTGTACTATATAGCAAGTCCATAAACCACCACTTGTGCACTCACAAAGTTTTTGGGATTATCCCTAGAACCAGCAATGCTGTTAATCAGTCCCTTGCTGAATTATCAACACACATGCAAACACTAACAGTCCATACTTCTCACATATTGTCCATGTACTATGACCAACAGAAATGTGTGCAGTGAAATGTAACTTACAAGTTACTTAATTTGATGAACTGGTGTCAATTACAATTTTACAACATAAGAATACAATAACAAAGGTACAAAATACATCATTAAAGAACATAACAATACAGATAACATTTGTAGTAATACAGGCTTTACAAAACAATAGAAATAAACATATACATCAGTGTTACAGGAATTATGACATAACTATATACATAAAAGATCAAAACAACTTTTGAAACATCAACTTCACACATGAGCATTAAAACAAAACAGAATAAATAATGTCTAAACATCTTTACAAAGTAAATAACATATTATCAGAAAAATTCTACAACATCAATCTTATTAGCTAAACACATAAAGACAGGAGAAACACAAATTCACATGGGTACACAAACACATAGCGGGATAACACAAAAGGAAAGGACAGGGTTCGTTTTCAGTGTAACATTTGGTACTGCATCATTTTGCAAACAAAACCTTTTTTTTTCTTGGAGATCTCCCTTCGTTCATCATTATTCCCAAACAGTCCTATCTATACCTGCTTTCTGTACTTTTTTCATGTAACTTCTCAATGGATTTCTTCCAATTTATTGCAACTCATTCTCTTATATAGGCTACCCCCTCTTAAGCTAACTTATATCTACTGAGCTCAGGTGCTAAACTAAGGGACGAGGTAATACAGCAGCAGAAAACAATTAACACAAACAGCATTGACAAAAGAATGCAAATTGGCAAAGCAAGCAGCATTATAGAAAGTAGCAAATGAATGCCATAGTACAACCTATGTGAGGCAATGAGCAGCAACAAGAAAAATAAATCAGTAGTAAAACTAGCTTAATACAATGTAAAATTCAGTAGAACTATGGCTGGCAAACAGCAGCAGAAAATGCTATAACTTATATCTAAACATGACAAAGCTCAAACAGAAAAAATATTACAGTAAAAAGGCCATGTTTAATACCTATGTCGCATCTTAACACTAGAGTGATGCATCACGATAACTTACTCTACCAAAAAAATTACCAAGTAGTTGAAAAGAAAATTATGTATGCAGTTGCTGTTATTAATCCCTTCTTATTGTTCTTTCCATTCCAAGTGCTCCTTTTTCGAAGAATATGCACCATAAAATTATTATTTAATAGATCTGTTGGCAGAAAGTGTTCACATTAGCAAATGCACTTAATTTTATTTTATAAAACCAATGCTGCAACTCAGCTGGAAACCAGATATTAAACAAAATGAGCAAATATATACAAAGCAATGTGTGAAACGTTATTCACTAGGCAAATGGCGTCTCCATAGGCAGTAAAAAATCTCTCAACTAGAAAGACAATAGATGTAAAAATGTTTCGCATCATTGCATTAGGCAATTTAGTAAATATCATAAATTAAGAGGTCCACAGTGTAATCATATGTTTTCAAGTTTGGGCTTGTCGTATTTGCCAAGCTTTCTACAAAGAAATGTCAATAGCGAGGATAATGGCCTCTTTTTTTCTCCACCTGTGCCTCTGAAAGGCACACACTAATTGCTTTTTTCCAGGCGACTGTCATGCAGCTGGGTGCTTACAGTGACCTACCTTCCTTACCGAAATATTTACGACATCAGTTTCCGCTACAGTGACAGTTTCATACAAATAAAATTTCACAGGTGGAAATATTTGTGTTACAAATCTGTAGAAACAAAATCCTATAAATATAACAGTGTCCAAAAAATTTTTGCCAGCATTGTGATACATTCATCCATTTACACACATTTCATAACTCTTAAAGTACGATTCTTGGTTTCCAACATCCTTTTTCAAATGTTAGAGTCCCTAACCACTACTCATTATTCCTTACCTTATTACACATATACATATTCGTCGACACTTCTTCAATATTTCATCATAATAAATACATAGCTTAATCAAATTCCTCATATAGCATGAGCTTATTGATCATAAACATACCTCAACAGCATAATACACATTGTCATCGTAATAATAACATCACAAAAACTCAGCCAAATCTCAAAGACGTTGTAGTTTTCTGCAATAATTTCAAAACCTAAAAAAATTCTCTGCTCATTTCAGTAGTGTCATCTACCTCAATCGTACTTTAAAAATCGTGATCCCATATCAAATATATCATTCAAAGCTCTCATAGTATGACAACAGTTCCAAAAAAATATGAACAGTTCACGAAGTACAGACAAAATACAATTGTATAAGTGTGAAGATATCCAACTGTGTAATTGCGTAAACATCTGTCACTGACATAGTAAGAAAAACATATTTGTCTCTCTCAGTTAAATGATCAGATAGCTGTGTAATTTATGTGTTAGAGAAATATGACATCGATGTTTAAAGTTGTATAAGCAAATACCATATTAGCTAGGGCTCCTTGTGCTTGCCAAACACCTGGTACACAAAGTAAGCGTGTACCCCCCTGAGGAGTAATGTAATTATACCCTCAGGTGTTACAGAATACAGCAATGGAATGAAATGTATCACGGAAAGCCTTTGTATCATTGTAATTCAAAAATCTTTAAAAATAAATGTTTTAAGTACAAAATTAATCACTCAAATACGTGTACTGTAGCGTTAAACTGTGCGTCTTGTTGTAAGATAATCTCTGTGGAAGTGTCGTTGTTATCGTCCTCCGAAAGCTAAGTTCTGCAGAAGGCAATGTACTTACCTCATGATAAACAAAAGTGAAATGCTTTGCGTATAGATATCTTACTTATTACGCTTATTGCCGTGATGAAGAAAGTACTGTGCTGTGCCGTATTGTTGTGCTACGGAAAAGGCTGTCTCATTGTAGCTATACCACAAAAGTTACTACTAAAACATGTTTTCCTTTCCAGAAGAATTCAGAAAATCTGTGCAGATATAAAACAGAACACCACAAAAGCAACATTGTAAATTGTCGCTCATTAGTACCGTCGTGATAAAATCGTGTAGCTGTCACATAAACTAACCTCTCTGTCATCTGGTATCTCGCAGAAAGTACTTTAAATCCAGAATGTATTTTCAAGTAAACCAAAATGTTGCCTTAAAATCTCATTAGCAGTACCAGTATATGTTCTAAGTATGTAAGCCTGATAGTCGTTACGTAATCGTTCAACTAACAAGCAAGAATGTACAAATAACAACACTGTGTCGTCTGTTCACTATAACAATGTATTCGTAATTTCTGTGTAAATAAGTTCTCTTGGTTCATGATTGGATATTTAACTTCAAACATTGCAGATTATCTTTCAGTAAACGGTTTTACTTGTGAAATGTGGTGTGAACTTTACTCTTCCTAGTGCGCAGAGTTTCAACTTCAATGCAATTATCATGTGGTATACGTCGGATTCTGTAAGGTCCATTGTAAACTAGAACGAATTTGTGACTCTAGTGCTTCTTCTTATGTGACAATGAATGAGCTTCAGTGAGAAATTTCTCATCGATATATAATTTCTTTGCATTTGCTTTACTGTGAAGTTTTCTCCTTTTGTCTGCTGCAGATATTATATTTGTAATAGCCAAATCAATCACGTCTTTGTGTCAAAGTGTACGTGTATTCGGGAAAGGTACAAGCTCTCTGTTTCTGTTCGGTGGTTCTTCATTCTTCAGTACAAGAATAGGCGGTAAAGCAGTGGATTCATGAGGCATTTCATTCAGCACATTTTGAAATAAGTGTAAATATCTGTCCCAATACTGATGCTTTCTGTGACAATAAAGTCTGCAAAGCTTACTGATTTCTTTCATAATCCGTTCAGAAGGGTTACAATATGGTGAGTACAATGAAATAAAAACAGGTTTGATTTTATGGTTCCGAAGCATGCGTGACCAAACAGCAGATCTGAATTGCGGTCCGTTATCTGAAATGACTTTACTAACGTGTCCAACTTCATGTAAGAAATTTTTAACAAAGGGGTTGGATACAGACCGTCCAGTGGCTTTACGTAACGGAGTGAAAGAAACAAATTTTGAAGTAAGTTCAACAGCGACTAGAACGTACGAAAATCCCTTAGATGTCCTGACAAGGGGTCCCAAGAGATCAGCAGCAGCAAATTCTTTTAATTTAGAAGGAATGATAGGAAACAACGGAGCACGATATGAGACAATAGATGGTTTAGCGTTTTGACAAAGTTTACAAATAGACAAGACTCTTCGAATTCTCTTTTCCATATTGTTAAAATAACAAGTCGTCCGAAGAATATGATAACATTTTCGTGGACCAAAATGTGCATAGCCGAAATGAATGTACCAAATGACCTTATTAACAAAATCGCAGGAATGCAAAGTACCCATAGCTTGTCATCAACAGTGCAGCGTTTGAACAGTATGTTGCTCCTAACCAGATAATAATGCCGAATCTGTGTGTGTGTCTTTTCATGTAATTTACTTCTGATGTCTTTCCAAATCGAATCTTTATCTTGTTCATGAGCAATGTCCTTTGAAGATGTGGTGATGAAGTTTTCAAAGGCGACTTTCTGAATGTAAAGATTGCTGAAATTTTTCTCGAGGTTCCCTTCTGTGTTCCTTTTCTCAAGCCCAGCCGGTGCGCGTGACAGTGCGTCCGCAACAATGTTCTCCTTGCTGGGAATGTAGACTATTGTGAAGTGGAATTCTTGCAGAAACAATGCCCAGCGTTTTAACCTGTCATGATTTAATTTTGAAGACATAAGAAATTGTAATGCACGATGATCACTGTATACTTCTACGTGCTTACCAGAAAGAAAGAAACGGAATTTGTTAAATGCCCAAACGATAGCTAAAGATTCTAATTCAGTAACGGAATAATTTTTTCCAGATTTTGTTAGCACTCGGCTAACAAAAGCAATCGTTTTCTGAACAGTGGTGTCATTTTCCATGGTTTCTTCAAATAAATGGGTACCAAGACCGACTTTAGAAGAATCCGTGCTAAGGCAGAAATCTTGTGACAGATCTGGATGAGTTAGTATTCGCGCGTTAAGTAACACTTCTTTCAAAGAATTGAATTCAAACTGTGCTTGTTCGTCCCAGTTCCAAATAGTATTTTTTCCAGTGAGAGAACAAAGTTTTGTTGTAACTAGAATTTGCATACTCAGAAAACGACGGTAAAAATTTACGAGACCTAGAAAACTGCGGACTTGTTTTTTTTGTGGATGGAACTGGAATGGCTCTGATTGCTTCTAACTTTTCAGGATCCGGTTGAATGCCTTCAGAAGAAATAATACGTCCCAAAAACTTCACCTTTGTCCTACCGAATTCAGACTTTTCCAAGTTAACTGTAATTCCAGATTCTGCAAAAATATATAACACGCTGTTGAGGATGCGATTATGTTGTTCCCTTGAGGCTTCTGCTATCAGAATATCGTCCACATATAAGGTGATGTGATGTTTTAAGAACTCAGGTAACATGGAATTTAGCCCGCGAATGAATGCTGCCGAAGAAATCTTCAAACCAAAAGGAGGTTTCCGAAACTGACAACAAACGCCGAAACAAAGGAAAGCTGTGTATTTTCTACATTCTGGATGAAGTTCGATCTGATAAAAGCTGGATCTGAGATCAATAGAAGACAACACTTCTACATCATTAAAATTTTGAAGAAGTTCTTCCAACGTTTGCGGCCTGTCTGTTTCAGGAATAATGATAGTATTGATTTGTCTCGAATCTAAGACAAGCCTGATCGATCCATTTTTCTTCTCAACAACATGTAATGGATTGTTGTATGAGCTTACCGCAGGCTCAATAATGCCCTCGTCAAGCATAGATTGTATTTCTGTGCTACACAGTCACTATAATGTGCCGGAATTACGTATGGTCTAACACAAAATTTAGTATGCTCGCGAACACGAAATTAGTATTGAAATCCCTTGATTGTCCCTGTTTTGTGAGTAAAAACTGTGGAATGTGCTTGTAAAATCTCAAAAAGGTCTTGCCTATCAGTGTCATTACAATTCTCAATTGTTTGAATTTTATTCAGAATTAACTCATTAGTATTAAATGCGCCGTCGATATCATCCCTGTCAGTACATGCAGAGTGATTGTTAGTGTCAAGTTCCGTCGAAAATTCCGAACTGTTGTCTAACAGGAGGTAAAGCCGATTAATTTCTGCGTCATGGTTTGAGAGCCAATCTTCAAATTTCAAAGCTATTGACTTACCTTCTTTCTCTAAACTTATTTCAGCTTCATTAAAGTTTAAGATTGTTTTGTCTTCATTCAAAAAGTCTACTCCCAATATAATTTCCGTCGACAATAATGGAACAATAAGAAAGTTCACAGAGAAGCTCTGGCTTTGACAAAAGAATTCTAAGTTGGTTTGTTGGCGTACATCTACAATTTTTCCAAAGATTGCACCTTGTAATTTAATCTTACGTAACGGAAGTGTGGGGCAATCGTTCGATTTGTTGCATTTGCTAAAGGCTGTTTCACTAATTACTGAAATGGGACTGCCAGAGTCAAGTACTGCTGTAAATTTTATGTCATTTACTGTAATGTGAATCACAGGATATGCAATGTTGTTATGTTTTACGTCATGTTCCTGGAGTAAGATGTCCCTAATGTCTTCCATTTTTACGTAATTACTAGCGACGGCAGCTGCGTCGTCAGTTTCATAAGTACGTTTTGTGGCTGCCAGCGGTATGAGTCATTGCCTATTGTCTCTTTGTTGGTGCGCGTCGTTATTGGGATTTGGAGACCTAACTTCTACAAATTCGCCTTGTCGAGAGGGCCCTGCCCTGTTTGAATCCCGCCAGTTCTGATGCAATTCAGGTCTGTCGTTACGAACATATCGTCTGTCGTCATGTCGGTAGATTCCATAGTTTCTTTCTTGTCCGTCACATGGTAGAGAATTTCTCCCTGAATCGTAACGGTGCGCTGAACCGTTGCATCTAAAGTTATTCTGTCTCCTTTGATAATAATTATTTTGGTTCCCATATTGTCTGTTTGTCTGATTGTCTCTGTGATAATCACTACCACGGAGAGGTGATCTTTCCCTGTAATTACTACTACTCTGCCAACGGTTGTCATACGGGTGGTGTCTGTTTTGGTCACGATTCGTGTTGTGAGAATAGCTGTGTCGTGTCCAGTTATTATTTCTTTCATCGCGGAATTGCGACGGATGTGACCTGTAATTGTTGTGCTCCTATTTTCGCGTTCCGCGATTGTCAGTGTCAATTTCTAATGCTTGTAAGAGTCCCTGAAAAGCATCAATGTCGTCTTTGCAACGTCCTGCCAAAATAATATGTCGTAAATGTTTAGGCAATTTGATTAAGCAAATGCGGATGAGTTCTGAGGGGCTGTATGGGTTTGACAGGTACTGATTCTTGTGCAACATGTCTTCAAAATATTTCACAAGACTGTAGAATTCAGATTGTTCGAAATGTTTTACTCGGTCTTGTGTGGCTTGAGATCAGTATGTCGAGAGGAAGGCATGATAAAATTCTCCTTCACTGTGGCAATCATGAATGACTGATCGCATTCTCACAGCTGGTTCATTCTCTAAGTAGCCACACATAAATTCTAATCTGTGCTCTAATGACCAGTTGGGAGGAAAACAATGAGAGAATTGATGGAGCCACGCTTGTGGATGAATGTCATTGCCAGAATTCTTAAATGTTTTGAATTTACGTGTAGTAGTGAACAGCTTATAGTCAAAATCATCGTGTCGGCGAGTAGCATATCGGTCATTGTTACGTCGTGTCGGCGGTTCCACCTCAAAATTCGGTGCACCTTCCCAATTTCTTTCATAATTTCCGAAATGCCCTGTGTTATTATTTTGTGGGTTTTCCGTATTTCTAAGACCCTCTTCCCGTGTTGGAGCGCGAGTGTCCTCTGAAATATGTAATGTTTGTGTTACTTGTGCCAACTGATCTTGTACTTCCCGGATTTCTCTTTTGTGTTGCGTATTAATTTGATTCTGATTTTGTTTGAATTTCATAATTTGTTCATGCTCTTCCTTGTCAGTGATGGCTACAGATCTTGTGTCATTCAGATCATCATCTACCTTTGCAGATAAGTTAGTGAACTGATCTGAAAGTTCGGCTACTTTCTCCTCAGTGTGTTTTTCTGAACCAAGTTTCAGTGTCCCTTTGTGTTGAAATCGTATCTACTGTGTCCTTTAAGTTTTCCCGAGTTTTTGCAAGTTGCGTAACCGAATCGGTAGGTGCAACTGAGTGAATTTTAGCTTGCAAGGTCTCATGATTTTCATGAATAATAGTTTCCAGTTCTTTTATGGCTGCTTCGTGATTCTGTAATGTATTTTCATGCCGCGAAAAAATAGGTTGGAAATGCTCACAAATTTGTGTTTTTACGTCATTACAGACTTTTTGGCATTTCGATTCGATTTTATGTAACTCAATAGTTAAATCTTCACGTGTTTGTTCAAGCGTATGTTCCACTGAGTCTAACTCAGTTCTTTTATGGCTGCTTCGTGATTCTGTAATGTATTTTCATGCCATTGCGTCTAACTGTTGCTGTGTTTGTCTCTGGTGTTGTCCATTGTGTCTAACTTTTGAAAATTTTGTCCCATTTGTTTCTGATTTTGTTCAAGCGTTGCGTCTAACTTCTGTAGCCTTTGTCCCATTTGTTGCATTAACTGTAATAACAATACACTGGTGTCTGAAACATGTTCCTCAGTGCTTTTCGGCAGTGAAGTTGCACCGGCAACATTCACATTTTGACAAGCAGAAAATGTGTCTTGACTTATTTGAGATAACCTGAATCTGCAGTATTTGCAAGATTGTGTCCTGTTATTCCCGATCCCTGAGGCGGGCTGTTGCCGACCGATCGATCGATAATGCTTCCCTGTTCACTAATTGTTTCACTGTCTACACCACTGTTTGCCGCTCGCTCCATTTCCCTACGCACAATTACCAAATTACTATGTTGAACATTAGTTAATTCATTGCACGGTGGCGCTAACACACTGCTTTCGTCTTCACTGTCATTTCTCAGTTTACTTTAGAGCCTAGTATTACGTTTTTCACACGCCATAATTGTCACAATATTTCACACGATAACACAGAAAAGCACAATTTCAAGAGTAAAAATAAGAAAACACATTAACATAGCACTGAAAATAATATCTAGTTAATCGCAAGCGCTGCTGAGAAATACTTGGTGCAAATCTACATGCATGCCACAACTGTTTTACTGTACAACAATGAAAGACTGCAACTACAAAGGAGATTCTCTCTACAATTACGAGCTAGCAATAAACAAAAGCTACACTAATTACACAAACTACAAGAAAAAATCAGAAGATTCCAGTTAGGTATCCTCAGCTAAGGGTCGACATATGAAACGTGCCCTTTGAACAATTATACATGACTGCTTAAACTAACACACAATATTTTTTAGCGCAACGCAATCTGACTTTCAATAATCCCTACAAAAGAACGGCCCTGACTAACATTAACCTATATCTTTCACAAATCACTTACATCACAAAAATCTTCGTTACTCAAACTACTGCAATACGGCGAACGCCACTACTGCCAGCTAAATAAAAGGTTCAAACTACGGAAGGCACTAACTACTGATAGGCATAGTTAGCAAATGAAAGATTTTAATAGAGAACAAACAATGTATTTACCTTAGTAGTCATAATATACACTCCTGGAAATTGAAATAAGAACACCGTGAATTCATTGTCCCAGGAAGGGGAAACTTTATTGACACATTCCTGGGGTCAGATACATCACATGATCACACTGACAGAACCACAGGCACACAGACACAGGCAACAGAGCATGCACAATGTCGGCACTAGTACAGTGTATATCCACCTTTCGCAGCAATGCAGGCTGCTATTCTCCCATGGAGACGGTCGTAGAGATGCTGGATGTAGTCCTGTGGAACGGCTTGCCATGCCATTTCCACCTGGCGCCTCAGTTGGACCAGCGTTCGTGCTGGACGTGCAGACCGCGTGAGACGACGCTTCATCCAGTCCCAAACATGCTCAATGGGGGACAGATCCGGAGATCTTGCTGGCCAGGGTAGTTGACTTACACCTTCTAGAGCACGTTGGGTGGCACGGGATACATGCGGACGTGCATTGTCCTGTTGGAACAGCAAGTTCTCTTCCCGGTCTAGGAATGGTAGAACGATGGGTTCGATGACGGTTTGGATGTACCGTGCACTATTCAGTGTCCCATCGATGATCACCAGTGGTGTACGGCCAGTGTAGGAGATCGCTCCCCACACCATGATGCCGGGTGTTGGCCCTGTGTGCCTCGGTCGTATGCAGTCCTGATTGTGGCGCTCACCTGCACGGCGCCAAACACGCATACGACCATCATTGGCACCAAGGCAGAAGCGACTCTCATCGCTGAAGACGACACGTCTCCACTCGTCCCTCCATTCACGCCTGTCGCGACACCACTGGAGGCGGGCTGCACGATGTTGGGGCGTGAGCGGAAGACAGCCTAACGGTGTGCGGGACCGTAGCCCAGCTTCATGGAGACGGTTGCGAATGGTCCTCGCCGATACCCCAGGAGCAACAGTGTCCCTAATTTGCTGGGAAGTGGCGGTGCGGTCCCCTACGGCACTGCGTAGGATCCTACGGTCTTGGCGTGCATCCGTGCGTCACTGCGGTCCGGTCCCAGGTCGACGGGCACGTGCACCTTCCGCCGACCACTGGCGACAACATCGATGTACTGTGGAGACCTCACGCCCCACGTGTTGAGCAATTTGGCGGTACGTCCACCCGGCCTCCCACATGCCCATTATACGCCCTCGCTCAAAGTCCGTCAACTGTACATACGGTTCACGTCCACGCTGTCGCGGCATGCTACCACTGTGAAAGACTGCGATGGAGCTCCGTATGCCACGGCAAACTGGCTGACACTGACGGCGGCGGTGCACAAATGCTGCGCAGCTAGCGCCATTCGACGGCCAACACCGCGGTTCCTGGTGTGTCCGCTGTGCCGTGCGTGTGATCATTGCTTGTACAGCTCTCTCGCAGTGTCCGGAGCAAGTATGGTGGGTCTGACACACCGGTGTCAATGTGTTCTTTTTTCCATTTCCAGGAGTGTATATAGCAGTTCATGACATCCATTCTTGCAAATGTACTGTTTCTGATGGACACACCTCCAGATTATCCATTGTCATAAATCCTCCATCTCACTTCCCCACATCGACCACTGCTGGCGGCTCACCTCCAACTGCGCAACGCTACGTGCTGTTCACATCCAGCTGCCCAACACTACAATGGCCGACAACAATGCAAACTAGCCACAGACTGCACACAGCCAGTGATTTTCATACGGAACGCTAAGTGGCATTACCAATAAGAAAACCTAAACAGCCTACTTACATTATGAACAGGTAATATAGTATTGGATAAATAAGTAAATGCAAGTAGTTGTTAACAAAAGCTATTATATTTTGAACAGCAGTAACAAATAGTAGTCTAACTGTCAAAAATGGTCATCATTATGTATAATTGGATTAACTGCAAAATGTATAAAAACAGGTATGGTCTTTGTAAGATTAATTTGATTTTTTGATCTTCTTTACTTTGCAAAGCTTATTTGACAAGAATTTAGCATTTATAATATATTCATCGTTTTCTTTCTGGTTTGTGTGCCTCTAGCGCAAAAATAAATATTGCTGAATGTGCAAAGTCATGAAAAAGCCATGTATAACTTACATTTGAGAAAACAGGTTCTGGTAAATACAATCCTGTTCTCTGAAGTTTCTGACCTTATGTTTTATTAATGGGCATAGCGAAGGCTACTGTTATTGAAGACTGTTGTCTTATCAGTTGGACAGGCATGGTTGGATCAGAATATGTGAGACTAAAGTGGAATGTTAGCATAGTTTTATCTGAGACAATGATGTGCTCACCTACTGGGTTACCACTAATCTTACAACATTAATTAATCAAAGAGTTCAAAAATTCTATGTGGTGCAAATGAAGTTCTTTATTTCTTCAAGTTAGACAGAATCAAGAAAACCATTACCTCTCAAGGTAACAGATCGGAAATGACATATTCATTGACTGTTGTATAATCATTATTTCTTGGACACAGAATTGCCATTGAATAGAATTGTGAAACATTTTGTTCATTGATTTTTGTGTCATAAAATATGAAGCTAATAAAACTATAGTAATTATAATAACAGTTTTTAGGATAAAAAGTGCTGAAATTTGGAGAAGAGTACCTTTGCAAGTGCCGGAAGGTAATGATGAGTTCATTTACAAAAATAAATGGTACTGATATTATGAGGAGGGTAATGTAAAATCGAAAAAGCTGTAAAGCAAAGACGAATTAAAAGTTAAATAAATCAAGTTATAAAAAGAAACAGTAGTTACTGTGATGATGATTGTTGATGTAATTCAGTTTGTTTGTGCACAACGCTTCCTTAAGGAAAGAAACTCCAACCTCTGTTGAGTATTACATTAATTAACTGTCAATAATGGCACATTCGTAATTCCTTACATTGGTACGTATGGTAGAAATCACATGATAGATTATGCTTATGTGAAGAATCTAAGCAACTGCAACAGCTTCTGCGCATGTTAGTTTAACAAGCTCTCAGTTGATGGCACCTCCCACATTAGCTTTATAAAAATTTCTTAAGAATGAAGTTTTTCTAACGAAAAACAACTCATTAATTATATACTGTTCATCATTAGTAGTGAAAAAATGTTGATACTGATGTCTCAGTCATTAGTTTTGACTAAGAAATAGGGGAAATGTTGCGTACTGACAAAAATAACTGTTGACAAATGTATATATGATTTGTACTAAAACATTACTTAATACATATGGGTACTACTGCTGCTCTGACTTACATATTAAAGTGTACATGTCGGCGAGAATAGTTTGACCTATGTAGAAAAGTAAAGAATGTTACGCCAGTGGCTGAACTGTTAGTATTATTTGTCAAAGATACATTATTATGGCTAAAACCGACATCAAAGCCAGTGAACATTACAGTGATCTGTATGCTTGGATATTAATTTCAGCTTGCAGCACAAAATGTTTGTCATATTCTGCTGACACTGTTAACATGAAATGTCAAACACTGGAGACTACAAGACATTTTCATGAAATAGCATACTGAGTAGTAGCAATACTGATTTGTATAGGTATGAAATGAGGATTGCTGTACTTTCGATTACTTTTCAAAGCCAGTCAAATATAATGGTGATCCCACACTAGGTTATTAACTTCATCTTGAAGCACAAACCATCTGTCATATCTGCTGATAATAAAAATTTATGGTGTCATACAGTGCCATCGCACACTGGAAACTATGCACTTCATCCTCCTCCCCCCCCCCCCCCCTCCTCTCGTGTTACAACAAAATTGTAACAATTTCTGCACACATTGTCATGTCCACAGAACACACATGGGTTTCATACATTGGGATAAAAGTAAAATGTAAACGTTGCTCATTATTTTTGCAATGGGGAGGTGGAAAGTGAATAAATAATCGAGTGTTACAGTAAAAATGGTTTACGGATTTATGTATAGACATTTATTCAAATAAAAGTACATCACGCGCTTTTTACCAGTTTTTGTGCATTCTACCTTTTTTTTAAGAATCACGCCAGTGGTATAATAGCTTACTTTTCATGATACTATTTGCAACCTCTTGATGTTATAACATATGATACGTGCTCCCTCCTGGGTCTTTCACTAGTACACTCCATTTACATGGAATCTTTATCTTTGCAATTCTGGAATTATTTGTGTAATATCTGGGTGTCTTTGCGAAACTATTCTATCCACTTCTTGTGAGGTTTGCCTTGTCTGAATGAAGTAGCCCACCTCAATTCTGCAACTGATTTGTTGACACTTTTTATTAGTTGACATCTACTAACAGGGAATTCATTCATATTACTCCAAGATCCACTTCACTAAACGAGCTTCACATTCTTCACGTAGCATGTTGGGGAGGGGGCATCTGTCTTTGATCTGCATATTTTACCGAAATTTTATGCACCAGTATTGTTCTGGTTGCAACACTGTTCATTTTGCGAGCACTTGTTGTGTGCGTCCGATTTTTTTACAGTTTATGAAGCTTTAAACATATGACTTTCTTCATATTTTAATAATCTTCTTTTCTTTTTCTATGTCCATGTCAAGTTGCGTTTGGAAAACTGAAACAAAATAATATGCGACACAGGCAAGATAGTGATGGTTAACAGTACCAAGCAAATAGTATTCTAACACCAGAAGCTGACAGTTAATATGTGCAGTAGGTGTCAGCTGCTGGATATTAAAGCAGTATTATAACACCAGTGTATCATCTGATTTACAGAAATGACAAATTTTCTTTACTATTTATCAGAATCTAACCCCAACGAAACTGTAAAACTCCAAAGGTGCATGTGCAGATATGAACAAGTTTCGACTTGTCTGAGAAAACATATGTGCATTCATTTCGATTTGGCATATACGAGATGCATGCTCGGAGATTGCGTGAATGGAAGTACCCAAAATCAGCAAGTACGAGAGCTTAATGAGTATACAGAAGTTCCATTCCTATTGGTCTATTTGCTATGTTATTGGCTGATCAGTCAGTTAATACTAAGTCCTTGCGAGTAGGGCTTTTCTCCCATGCACTCATTTTATTAAACTTATGATTGCATTGGTATGCGGGGAAGTCTTATTGTACTACTTTGTATATTTATCCGTGTTAACAACCTTGACGAAAGCTTTCTCTGTGTCTATAAATAGAAAGGTGGAAGGAATACATAGAAGGGCTATACAAGGGAAATGGTCTTGAAGGGAATATTATAGGAAGGAACGAGGAAGTAGGTGAAGGTGCGATGGCAGATATACTACAAGAAGAATTTTACAGAGCACTGAAAGTTCTATCTTAAAAATAGGGGCCTGGAAGTAAACAACACTTCAACAGAATTTTTGAGATTCTTGGTGTACAAAATATAAGACATGAGCGTATTACACTGAGACTTCAATGAGAATGTAAAAATTCGCATTCCAAAGGAGGCAGGCGCTGGCATGAATGAATATTACAGAACTATCTGTTTAATAAATCATGGTCGCATAATACTGGTTCACATACAGAGGAATAGAAAAACTGGGAGAAGCCGACTTTATGGAAGACCAATCTTGGTTCCAGAGAAATGATGGAACACAAGGATCAGTATTGACTGTATGACATTCATTAGAAGACTAATTGAAGAAATGTAAACTAACAGTTGTAGCATTTCTAGTTTTAGGCAAAGCATTTGATGATGTTTAATGGAATGCAACGTTCCAAATTCTGAAGCAATCAGTGATAAAAAATATAGGAAGTGAAAAGTTATTTATAGCTTCTGTAGAAAATAGACTGCATTTATAACAGTTGATGCACGTGAAAGGGAAGCAGTGGTTGAAAAAGGGGGTAAGACAGGATTGTAACCTTATAACATTAGAAGCGCTATGTCCAATGTACAAGGTGTTCAAAAAACGGCGGGTATGATTAACCAACATGTAGCTGGCACATTGTTGTAAGGCGCCTGGAATAGGTAGCGCTGACGCGAGCTCGGGAAAGTTCCCTAAGTCGCTGTTGCGTGTGTCACAAGAGAAGGTGGGGGCATGTGTCCAGCAGATCTCCGAGCGGATATAACTTCGAATTCAAATAACGGATAGGTAAAATCGTAACGCCACTTACCCAGGAACGTCGAGCAATATGGTCAAGATCTATCTATGCAGAAGCTACAAGCTTCGAATATTCACCTAAACCTGATAGCCACTTCCATACATGCTGTAGAAAATCTCATGAATTGTTGAAATCACAGTAAAGAAACGAGTTCGTTACAGCTGTTACCATATATATGCAACAAATATTAACAAAGTTATTAATATTTTTGTGTAAAATTTTTTGTAATAACAGTTACAGATGTGTACGACACACGACTGGATTTTTCTTGAATTGAGTTATAAAGTGACAACATTTATCTTACAGAACAGTTATATTAACATTTATAAATGATATATTTAATATTCAACAATATTTAATGGAGTACCAAAGCAAGCAGTTCTCCACAGATACGCGATAGATTAGCCCCAGCATAAATAATTTATGGTATTATTCTAATTTGTTTCCTGTTGTTTAATAAGAAATACAATAAGTCGGTGTTTGTAAGTGGGTGTCTGAGAAGGATAGTACTGGAATTGCAAGCTGAATGAAGTTATGAGTCTGACTAGCTCTTGTCATTCATTTTTCATCGTCTAAAATATAAATTATTGTTGATTATTCTTCAACATCCAACACGTTATAAAATAATACTTGTCCGAAAATCATCCAGAAATGTATCTCATATATATATATATATATGTTCGAAACATGTAAAAATTGTAAAATACGTACTCATTAGACTGCTTAATTGAGTGTAGAAGCAGGTCAAGTGACTAAAGCGATATACAGGCATGTAGAGCATGGTTCGTGTTGTTTTGATGCTCGTGTTTGAGTGTGTAAGATCGCTGGTGAGGTTTCAGAGGCCAGTGAGCGCGGGTGTTTAAGTGATAGTTCAGTATAATAGTTTGTGAATTAGAAAATACACTCTAAGACAAACAGAAACACCGCACGACGAAGGAGTTATTCGAATGGAACGGAAATCGGGAGGCATTATGTACGTGTGGAGACCAACAAATGATTGCAATTTCAGAAAAATGGATAATTTATTCAAGATGAAGAGTTTCACAAATTCAGCAAGTTTATAACATGCTAGTCCACCTTTGGACCTTATGCCAGCAGTTTCTCGGTTTCGCATTGATTGATAGAGTTTTTGGATGTCCTCATGAGGGATATCGTCCAATTGGTGCGTTAGAGCCTCAGAATCCCGATTTGGTTGGACGGTCCTGTCCATAATGCTCCAAACGTTGTCAGTCGGAGAGAGATCTCCGATGCATTATACTTTCAGAACAAAAAGCTATGCCAAGTATGATGCCGTTTGACAAAGAGTATAGGAGTGTAAGACATAATAGTTCTAGAATGCAATAAAATGCATCCCTGAAACTTACTTTACTAATATCATCACATGATTCTAATCTCACTTAACACTGTCTTTTGTTACATTATGTGTGATTGTCCACTGAGCTTTAATATCATGTCGTTTACCTTTTGTTTTAAATCCATAGTTTTAATCTTCGATACCTGTTCGCGTTGAGAGAGATGTTAGAAAGGAAGAATCCTAGGTTCCTGGTTTTAAATGACTTCTGTGAATCTGTATAGAGGAATGGTTTGAAAGTTCCTTGTGTAAGAACACTTTTGATATGTTGCCTAACACTTCTCGAATTTGCGCCCGCATTATAACTCAAATAGCCTCATGATTTGTAACTTTTCCAATGCGCTCGGCTTCATTAGTTACAGCCTGATTATGCGTACCTAACAGGTAGGAGTAATACATCGATTCCACAGTACTTCAACTAAATCTATACGGGAAAATATGCATCTAATCACCAGAATGGTCATTTATTCTCCTATCGTAGGCAACACTGAATTAAAGAAACATTAAGGACTAGTATAGTGCAATTACATTGAAACTGAACTGCTGAAAATATATCTGAAAGTGGACAATATACAGATGACCAAGCTGGTTATAGTTAAAATTGGATTCACGGAACAATCTTTTATAATTGCACCAATGACGTCAGTCTCCATACATGAGCAACAAATGTAGTGCTTATAAATCGTAAATTTTGGTTTCGATAGCCTTCAGAAGCATTAATTTAGAATAACATAACATAATAATAACAGACTATTAAATAATTCGGTAATTTCAGTATGCAACGCTTTGGTAAACATGTTTTGTGACCTCGAAACATGGCTGACTCCCTCTCGATATTGAAAGTAATATGGTTTAGCACTTTGAAGTTAATTAGAATAACTGCCATGCACAAACCTTCCCTGATAATTTATTTCAGCCGTTTAAGTATACCAGTCTTCACCAAGAGGAAGAACGGACAAAAACTCAGTTCTGCAACGTAATATCGAACGAATTCCCTGGGTCAGTGGCAGTAAGCGGTTATTTGTAAGGGGTGCGTAAATTAGCTGTAAAACAGACTTGTCTTCCGGTTCTGCCAAGCCACATATTCTCGACCTGTTAAACCTGTCCTTACATGTGATGCAGTTGTGCTTATGCTGCGCGCCCATATGTGGGAGCAAAATATGTGCAAACTAAGTTGACACTTGACGCGGTGGCTGATGGGAGCGACTTTAAATGGGAAATGCCTTTACCGTCACTCCAATCAGCCACCGCGCCGAGTGTCAAATTAATTTGCACGTATAGTACTTGAACTTTGCGTGACTGCGATAACACTCGGAAAGATGGCGGTACTTTATTAATTACAAGACAAAATAACCTGGTAAAATCGAATATTTTATTAAGACCCATTGTCCACCAATTAAGATGGTGTATGTACATTACTGTATTAATGCAATGTTGACAACAACTCTCACCAGAGCTGAGGGAGCTTGCGGGAGACAAACTGATTGACAATGAAAGCTCTGTCCTACAGAATGAGCTACTCGCATTTAACATTACAGTTACCTTATTGCTCTGCCACGCGGCACATACACGCTAACCGCCAGAATAGTTTTGCAAAGTGCCATTTCTACGAGGCAAAACTACGGTAACTCCACAGTCACGACCAGATGCCCATAATCGACACTCTACAACAATGAATGATTAGCTTCGTCCAGCTTCCCGACATTTCGTTGAGTGATGATATATGAAGTGCCATAAGATTTGTTCCGTTAAACGTAGCTCCATATTGTCACCAGCAAAAAATATACTTTGAAACACTCAATTACGAGGGCTGAATGAAAAGTAATGCCCCCACCTTCGTTAATCGAGTTTGGATGGGAATATTTTAATAAATCAAACGCAGAAATAATCCTTAGAATGTTATCTTTAATTACCAATATTCACTTTTCCACATAGTCACCAGCCAATTTGATACATTTCTGCCAACGATGAACAAGTTTTCTGAAGCCGTCACGGAAGAAGTCGACACACTGTTTCCGCAACCACAGCCTCACAGTTCTGACAACGTCTTCATCAGAAGCATAATGATGTCCCCGAAGGTAGTCTTTCACTATTGGGAACAAATGGAAGTCAGACGGGGCTAAACCTAGACTGTGTGGAAGATGCCGTACGGTGGTGAGATTCAGCCTTTGAAGTTCTGCTGTGGTGTCACGTGAAATGTGTGGTTTGGCAATGTCATGCTTCAGGAAAACATTTAGCTTTTTATTTCGGACCCTTGTTAGCCGTCGTTTCAGAGTTCGGAGAATTTTGATCTAACGCTCTGAATTTATTGTTGTTCTACGATCAAGGAAATAAACATGGATCAATCCATCTGCGTCCCAGAACACTGTGGCCATGACTTTTTCAGCTAAGGGCTGCGTCTTGAATTTCTTTCTCCGAGCCTAGTCTTTGTGTCGATATGCCGCGCGGGATTAGCCAAGCGGTCTGGGCGCTGCAGTCATGGACTGTGCGGCTGGTCCCGGCGGAGGTTCGAGTCCTCCCTTGGGCATTGGTGTGTGTGTGTTTGTCCTTAGGATACTTTGGGTTAAGTAGTGTGTAAGCTTAGGGACTGATGACCTCAGCAGTTAAGTTCCATAAGATTTCACACACAATTTTTTTTTGTGTCGATATTCCACAGACTGACATTTCGTCTCCGGGTCGTAATGGTGTACCCACGTTTCGTCTCCTGTCACAACTGAATGGAGAAAGGCATCACCTTCATTCTCGTAACGCGAGAAGAGTTCCTGTCTAATTTCAAGCCTGTGCGCTTTCATTTCAGGAGTCAGCATCCGGGATACGCATCATACACTGATCTTCCGAAAGCCAAGCAAAGCATAATGTGAGACTCACGTTCTTGTGAAATGCCGATTTTTCTTGCAGTTTCTCTCTGAGTGAAACGACGATCGTCCTGAATCAACCTGTCGACATTTTGCTTGTGAAACTCGGTGGTTGCTGTCACAGGACGTACAACTCTTTTCTTGTCACGCAGGTCAGATGTTCCCGCCTCAACATCTACAAACTTACTCGCCCAACAACACACAGTATTCACATCAACACAATCACCATAAACTGCTTTCGTTCTCCGATGAATCTCCTTTGGGGTGACACCTTCTGCTGTCAAGAATTCAATGACTGCACGTTGCTTAAATCGCATGGACCGATCGTCTGCGCAGGGTTCCATACTTCACACTGGAGCTGCAGAGAACATGCTATGGAAGAAGGCAGTGCCTGCCCCATACCAATGCTGCCAACTGTTGAAGAGTAACAAAGGTGTAGGTTTTACTTTTCAGTCAACCACCGTAAAATCACAGTCTACATGACTGTTCGTATTCAAACTTACTTAATATGAAGTGAACAGATAGAAAGCTAATCCTATAACTAGGATAAAATTGCCATCTGACACAGGTCTCACCTCAGTCAAGTCCCAACATGGTCACCTTCACACAATGATCTGTGACTCCTACTTGTAGCTTTTGAGTCTGCTGTGACGTCAGACAATCCACTTTACCAATTATTTTACTATAAAAATTGTAATGTCCTACATCTGCTCCCGCAATGAAAACTCTGTCGGACACTCTGTGAAATGATTATCGCTTAATTCTTATTCTTATAAAAGGTATCTTTCTGATTACTTTCTTTCCTCGATCATTTGAAATTTTCACATACTTGTTGCCAAGGGCTGTCTGCCGTCAGAAATTGTGTCTTACTTTTAGTCTGTGCCTCTCATATGCTTTCGCTGGCCATCCAAAGACATTCTGTACATGGCCTCTGAAGCCCACCATGCAGGTGTGGTGTCGTTGTGCGCTCTGTCGCCCCACCAGGGCGACAATGGCCGCTTCCGGCCTTTGTGCGGTTGCCTGGATTCAAATTTTAGAGCTTAATTAAAATAGAAATATCACGTCTCAACCTCACTGTAGCCATTACTGTCACAAATTCTTTTACATACACCCTTTCAGTTATCATAGTCTTGATTTTGCCGTTCATTCAGTTAAAAAGTTGTCCCAGATAACCAACACAACGATATAAGAATGGTGGAATGCAACAGCCAAGACATCGACATTAATCAGTATCATCAAACTCAAAAGGAGATTAATGAAATTTGGTAGGCTTACCGTTTTGAATAGTAAATATAAACTCTAATTTGGAAACCTCAGTCACTGTTATTATTAACCTTTTGGTAAATGAGTTACGTGTTGCGAAATAATCTAAATTTTAACACTGAAAAAACTTACTTTCAATTTATGTCAGAATAAATGAACACCATTCATCATTTAAACAATCATTAATACCTGTGTTACAGAACAATTTGATTAGGTCATTATTCCAGATAATATTATGTAAGTAGTGTTCGTATACTTTTGATCAAATGTGAATGTGGCGACCACGAAGTGACAACAGAATGCAAAAGAAAATATCTTTCGATCCAGCTCTCACACGAGCGTATACATGGCATACTGCAGATTTCTGAAGAAGAACAAGAGGAACTGTTTCGAAACTTGTGAGAAAAGGCCTGTTGTTATTCTGCTGTATCATAAAAAATTCTCATTTCATCGGGATGATGACAGAATTATTAGAAAACTGATTCTGCATTCTTCCACTTATGTGTAAGTTATACGTTCCATTGTCACACAAAAGATCGCCTTGAGATGCAGGAGAAATCAATAAATAAGATACTATACCAGCAAAACCTTTGCATCCGTGTAATTCGTATAATCATGCCGTCCGCTGTGGCCGAGCCATTCTAGACGCTTCAGTCCGGAACCGCGCTGCTGCTACGGTCGCATGTTCGAATCCTGCCTCGGGCATGGATGTGTGTGATGTCCTTAGGTTGGTTAGGTTTAAGTATTTTTAAGTCTAGGGGACTGATGACCTCAGATGTTAAGTCCCATAGTGCTTAGAGCCGTATAATCATGACTTGTAAACGGTGCAGACGCCTCTTGAAGAATGATGACATTGTTTCCTCAGAAACGTCGCTGCTAAGAAATATTACAAAACACAAAACATGCACTATTTAAATATAAACTACATTAACATGTGATTCGGCACCTACATCTCAATCTGAAGTGAAATCTTTCTTTTTTTGCGTGCATTGCTTTCTGGCATTTATGCACTGAAGTAACGTCACACATACATTATCAGGCAAAATGAAGGATAATCACAGTAACATATTAAATAAAAGGATAAGTAATATTTCAGTAGTAATAACTATGTCGCGGCGTCGTAGCCTGATGTCTTAAATGCAAGAGGGTCAAAGCCAAACTTCCCTGAATAGAGCGAAAACTGTTGCAGTTTTATTTTCTAGGTCGATCTACGTAATTGTGAATGTTAAACGAATGTTGCACTAAAATGTAAAGCATTGTCTTGTCCTTAGAGTCAGTTAAAAAAGACACATTTTGAGGGATGTTTTTGTGACTAAACAAGGTGCTATAGTGCTAAAAGTAACAGGTCACCATCACTAAGATAAAAGAATCTAAACCAGCTTCGCGTTCAGGCCATGAGACCGCAGAACACCAACAGGCCGTCGTATCGTCCTCCGCCAAATAACGTCATTTCGATGCAGCATGGAGGGCCATGCGCTCAGCACATCGCTCTACCATTTGTCGTCACATTTCCAGACCTTGAAGGCGCTACTTTCATTCTAGTAGTTCTCCAGTTGGCTGGAATTAAACCTGTGTCCTCCGCAGGGCACGCAGACACGGTGATAAGTCACCTCGAGTAACGTCAGCGGATTCTCTCAGTAATAAATGTAAGATAATACTGTTGAGAACTTGTCAGAAAAGAAGAAGAGATGGTCATCTCTCGTGCTAGCAATGAATTTATTGGCACTGCTGAAACAGATGAAAGAACTAATTCGGTGTTCTTCACCCAAGCGAAGTGCCAGTTGTAATATGCATAGGTCATTCTTCTTCTTCTTGAAACAGATCCTGTATACTCGCTACGACCCGAATAGTGGTATGTATCTTCAAGCTCGGCAGTAACTGCAGTGACGTTAAATGAGTTTGGTACGAAGTGGGTAATTGTGTGTAATACACAAAAACCATCACTAGACAGATTACACACAGATTATAAAAACCAGCGATTTATTAGAGCTGTTGTAGAATGTATAACAGCGAATTGTGAAAGTAATGTACTTGGTAACTGTTGCTAGATTACAGCGATCGAGATCAGTCGAAATGAAATGCCAAGTCTAAGAATTACAAATGTGACAGCAGAGAGTCGCAAAAAGTAGCTACGAGTGGTATTAAGGTCAGTTAATTATGCTCCTACAGACAAAGCGCAGTTTGCGTCAGGCGCGATGGGAAAGGTTAGCCGCTGGACGGCTTCACGGCCGACCCATTTCGTAATGTCGTATAAAGGACGCACATGCGACACGCCTATTACTGTTGTGCCTACGTGTTGTACCCAGTATCACTGTACACTTTCTGTCCAGCGCAGACAACCACCCCAAAATACAGCACGACTTGCGGATGAAAATACTCGTGAGTGCAAAACTGACACAACTAGTTGACTACGGCTTGGTGACAGCTGTTTCAGACCGAAGGTCGCAGCAAAATCCTCTAGGTTCACAATAATGAGCCACACTAATATCTTATCAGAGTATATGTCGTGTCTCTGTCAGAAAAGACACTGTAAGAAGTATTTTATATACAGCTGTTATGTTGCCCGCATCTCGTGGTCGTGCGGTAGCGTTCTCGCTTCCCACGCCCGGGTTCCCGGGTTCGATTCCCGGCGGGGTCAGGGATTTTCTCTGCCTCGTGATGGCTGGGTGTTGTGTGCTGTCCTTAGGTTAGTTAGGTTTAAGTAGTTCTAAGTTCTAGGGGACTTATGACCACAGCAGTTGAGTCCCATAGTGTTCAGAGCCATTTGAACAGCTGTTATGTTGATCTTCTGTCCGGAGACGGGTTTTCAGCAGATCTCCTCGGTAGTCTATCCTGTGCCAACCTCTTCGTCTCCACATGAATATTGCAACCCGCATCCACTTCAACCACCTACCTACAATCCTACTTCGATCTCGCTCTACACTATTTTCTCCATTACAGAAATCAATAATCCTCCTTGCGAGAGGATATGTCCTATAACCAGTTCTCTCTTTTATTGGAAGTAAAGATAGGTAAAGATCCGCATTCTGACCCTAGAGGGACGAATTGGGCTCGACTGACCGCCACGTCATCCTACGTCAGTGGGGTAGCACCCCTCTCTTGGCTGTAGTCGGGTTTCTTGACCTTGAAACCACTACTAATCGGTCGAGCAGCTCCTCAGTTGGCCTCATTAGGCTGGGCGCATCCAGTATTAGTATTACCACCAAGGAAAAAAAATCCGTATTAACACAGGGAATCGAACCCGTGTCCTTCTTAAGGCAGTCAGCTGCGCATACCACCTTTTTACTTTATTTTTTATTTTTCCAGGGGAATACAGGAACAAAAGGACAAACTAAACGCCATCCAGGAGCACGATCGTTTCGTGATATGTCGGGGGGGGGGGGGGGGGGGGAGGGGAAGGAGGCATAATGGGCAGTGGTCGTCTCTTGTGGCCTGGCGACGGTGTTTCCTTCACACCAAGGTAAAGATGGAGAAGAAGGAAAATTTGGGAAGAAAAGAACAAACGAAACGCTATACAGAAGCAGGATTTTATTTTACTTTTATTTATTTTTTATTAATTTATTTTTATTTTTGTATTCCTTTTTATTTTTTTATAGAGAAGAAATGGGAGGTTCAGCCTCCGATTGAAAGAAAAACAAACATTCGCTCAACTAGTAGCTGCAAGTAGAGTCCTCACGTTGCCTGATCATCGTAGCATGTCTTCTGTTATCTGTTACTGAGTCATCGTTGGTCATTCTAAAGCCATCTGCATTAAAAAATGTTCGTCTCTCGCCATGGATGATCCACCTGCACGGTGGATTGTGCTGTGCACTCCAGAGGTAGTTCTAAAAATATTTCTATGTTTGGGGTTGATAACTATCGCACAATGCCTTTCCTGCATGTATTTACAGAAATCAAGAACATCCTTTGGAATTTTTAGCATATTGGGCTGTAATGGACGACATGGCCTTGGATCCACGTGATGGCGTGGGTGCTGGTGCTCGTGTAGTACGTTTCGTCTGGATCAAGAAGTGTTCGAGCGGTGACGTTTGCCCACAGTAGAAAAGCCAGCATTTGTTTGACGAAGTACCAGACCACCGCGGCCTCTCCGCAACGAATACGGTGTTCGTCCTTGTCAGCCACATTACATTCCACGCAGTTGGAGGATTCCACCATGTGGATTTTATGATTTTATGTATGCGTTCCTGTGTGATCAGTTTCATATTGATTGACACAAACCAAGTGGACTGGACGTCAGAGTAGAGCATGGATGAGTGGACTGTCCGCCACACGACACGTCATCGCGGTCTGGTTGTCGTCTCCGTTGCAGGTTGCAGTAGAATTCCTTCGCCGTCGCCAAGGTGTGGTTGTTGTGGTCTTCAGTCCTGAGACTGGTTTGATGCAGCTCTCCATGCTACTCTATCCTGTGCAAGCTTCTTCATCTCCCAGTACCTACTGCAACCTACATCCTTCTGAATCTGCTTAGTGTATTCATCTCTTGGTCTCCCCCTACGATTTTTACCCTCCACTCTGCCCTCCAATGCTAAATTTGTGATCCGTTGATGCCTCAGAACATGTCCTACCAACCTATCCCTTCTTCTTGTCAAGTTGTGCCACAAACTCCTCTTCTCCCCAATTCTATTCAATACCTCCTCATTAGTTATGTGATATACCCATCTAATCTTCAGCATTCTTCTGTAGCACCATATTTCGAAAGCTTCTATTCTCTTCTTGCCCAAATTATTTATTGTCCACGTTTCACTTCCATACATGGCTACACTCCATACAAATACTTTCATAAACGACTTCCTGACACTTAAATCTATACTCGAAGTTAACAAATTTCTCATCAGAAACTCTTTCCTTACCAGTTCCGCTCTACATTTATTTCTCCTCTACTTCGACCATCATCAGTTATTTTGCTCCCCAAATAGCAAAACTCCTTTACTGCTTTAAGTGTCTCATTTCCTAATCTAATTCCCTCAGCATCGCCCGACTTAATTCGACTACATTCCATTATCCTCGTTTTGGTTTTGTTGATGTTCATCTTATACCCTCCTTTCAAGACACTGTCCATTCCGTTCAACTGCTCTTCCAAGTCCTGTGCTGTCTCTGACAGAATTACAATGTCATCGGCGAACCTCAAGGTTTTTATTTCTTCTCCATGGATTTTAATACCTACTTCGAATTTTTCTTTTGTTTCCTTCACTGCTTGCTCAATATACAGATTGAATAACATCGGGGAGAGGCTACAATCCTGTCTCACTCCCTTGCCAACCACTGATTCCCTTTCATGTCCCTCGACTCTTATAACTGCCATCTGGTTTCTGTACAAATTGTAAATAGCCTTTCGCTCCCTGTATTTTACCCCTGCCACCTTCAGAATTTGAAAGAGTGTATTCCAGTCAACATTGTCAAAAGCTTTCTCTAAGTCTACAAATGCTAGAAACGTAGGTTTGCCTTTCCTTATTCTAGCTTCTAAGATAAGTCGTAGGGTCAGTATTGCCTCACGTGTTCCAATATTTCTACGGAATCAAAACTGATCTTCCCCGAGGTCGGCTTCTACCAGTTTTTCCATTCGTCTGTAAAGAATTCGCGTTAGTATTTTGCAGCTGTTGCTTATTAAACTGATTGTTTGGTAATTTTCACATCTGTCAACACCTGCTTTCTTTGGGACTGGAATTATTATATTCTTCTTGAAGTATGAGGGTATTACGCCTGTCTCATACATCTTACTCACCATATGGTAGAGTTTTGTCAGGACTGGCTCTTCTTGAAATCTGAGGGTATTTCACCAGTCTCACACATCTTACTCACCAGATGGTAGAGTTTTGTCAGGACTGGCTCTCCTAAGGTCGTCAGTAGTTCTAATGGAATGTTGTCTACTCCCGGGGCCTTGTTTCGACTCAGGTCTTTCAGTGCTCTGTCAAACTCTTCACGCAGTATCGTATCTCCCATTTCATCTTCATCTACATCCTCTTCCAGTTCCATAATATTGTCCTCAAGTACGTCGCCCTTGTATAGACCCTCTATATACTCCTTCCACCTTTCTGATTTCCCTTCATTGCTTAGAACTGGGTTTCCATCTGAGCTCTTGATTTTCATACAAGTGGTTCTCTTTTCTCCAAAGGTCTCGAAAGGTTTCTCGCAAAGGATGGAGCCAGAAAAGCGCCGCGTGTGTAACTGAGTTCCAAATAAACACATCCAAGGTAGAATATCGGTGCTGGGATGTTTTGCAACGACACCGAGGACACGGGAGAGGCTGGCGCTAAATCTAGTAGCAAACTCGTGAGGTCACGAGCTTGTTACAGCGGTGCCATAACCGTAAATGTGAACTAACGAACAGGGCCACACCTCTGTCGTAAACGTTTACTAGCCCTAGTCCTCTCCTGTCCTTGGGCAGGGTAAGGGATTCATGTCGACCTCTGAGCAACATTTCTGTGCTGACAAGTAGCCGAGAGTCGCAATAATGCTGCGGGGCACTGGGTCCGTAATCGGAAGTACCTGTGCGACGTGCGGAATTCGCGACGCTAGGTGGACATTGGAATACTGTGCCCTCTGGAAGATATTCAAAGTGATCTCCTATCCCTACTCTAACTCGGTGCCGGAGATGCCTATAATTACGGGTCGTCGTAGGGCGTACATCTTTCGTGAAGTCGAAGCATCTCATCTGGTTGCTGACGTCATAACGGGGTGACATTGTGAGGTGCTAATCCCATCCCGATTCGCATGGTTACTGACTTCTCAACATTAAGGCTGCACCGTATGTCGTGATCTTGTCCATGGTGATTACCATAACAGCACCGCCACGGAGTAACAGCGTCAAGTTGTCCACACATGCGTTGCATCGGAAGGTGGTTGCATCGAGCATTATCCCAGTCAGTCTATGGCCTAGGCCGCATAACAGTGGTTATGAGGCCAACGCGTCTAATATTATTAATAATGGGCAGCCCTGGTTTTACTAGCATCATATAATGATGGGCGCTGTTAAACGACCACTAACGAGCATCCTCAATGACATGTCGTGTGGTAGATATACAACCGTTCGCTCGACGAAAGATCCGTACCCAAAGACTGGAAAGTTGCACAGGCCACACTAATATTCAAGAAAGGTAGTAGGAGTAATCCAGCAAAATGACAGACCCATATCGTTAATGTCGATATGCAGCAGGATTTTTGAACATATATTGTGTCAGAACATTATGAATTACCTAGAAGGAAACGGTCTATTTACACACAGTCAACATGGGTTTAGAAAACATCGTTCCTGTGAAACACAACAAGCTCTTTATTCACATGAAGTGCTGAGTGCTATTACCAAGGGATTTCAGATCGATTCCGTATTTCTGGATTTCCGGAAGGCTTCAGACACTGTACCACACAAGCGGCTAATAGTGAAATTGCGTGCTTATGGAATATCGTCTCAGTTATGTGACTGGATTTGCTA
Organism: Schistocerca americana; assembly: GCF_021461395.2. NCBI lineage: Eukaryota > Metazoa > Arthropoda > Insecta > Orthoptera > Acrididae > Schistocerca > Schistocerca americana. The sequence continues at coordinate 853,485,966 of NC_060121.1, forward strand.
TTTCCTGTCAGGGAGGTCACAGTACGTACTAATTGACGGAAAGTCATCGAGTAAAACAGTAGTGATTTCTGGCGTTCCCCAAGGTAGTGGTATAGGCCCTTTGCTGTTCCTTATCTATATAAACGATTTTGGAGACAATCTGAGCAGCCGTCTTCGGTTGTTTGCAGATGAAGCTGTCGTTTATCGACTAATAAAGTCACCAGAAGATCAAAACAAATGGTAAAACGATTTAGAAAAGATATCTGAATGGTGCGAAAATTGGCAGTTGACCCTAAACAACGAAAAGTGTGAGGTCATCCACATGAGTGCTAAAAGGAACTCGTTAAACTTCGGTTACACGATAAATCAGTCTAATCTAAAAGCCGTAAATTCAAATAAATACCTAGGTATTACAATTACTAACAACTTAAATGGGAAGGAACACATAGAAAATGTTGTGGGGAAGGCTAACCAAAGACTGCGTTTTATTTGCAGGACACTTAGAAAATGTAACAGACCTACTAGGAGTGTCACAGAAGTGGTACAGTATTTGAGCCAGGAATCATGAAAAGAAAAGCGTTTTTCGTTGCGACGGAAGCTTCTCACGAAATTCCAATCACCAACTTTCTCCTCCGAATGCGAAAATATTTTGTTGACACCGACCTACATAGGGAGGAACGAACACCACGAGAAACTAAGGGAAATCAGAGCTCGTACGGAAAGATATAGGTGTTCATTCTTTCCGCGCGTTGTACGAGATTGGAATAATAGAGAATTTTTAAGGTGGTTCGATGAACCCTCTGCCAGGCACTTAAATGTGGTGTGCAGAGTATCCATGTAGATGTAGATGCATCACCACTTCGATAAAGCGGTCTGGGTATAGGAGGCATTGGAGAGCTATAGTCAAGAATGAGTGGTCGTCTCTGTGAAATGCTTGACTAAAGTCGATGGATGCCAGCGCTGCTGGTATGTGCCTCACCTTCGCCAACGTTATCAAGTCCCTTCTGCGCATATGTTGTTGGGGCCCGCCAATGATGCTTGATCCTGCAAAATTACGTACTGTATGGTACTCCTGAAATGCTTAGCCATTAACCTGGTGTAAATTTTCATATCACTATTAAGCAGATTCAAAGTAATCATGGATATGGGTCCTAGCATTCCGTTTATGAATAACCACTATCAGTTCTTCTAAGAAGTTTACAGAAAGTGGTACATCTGGAGACATCAGTCTTGGCGTATTTCTGTCTAACACGACACCAGCATCTGCTTGAAGGTCCGCCTCTGCCGATGGCGTCAGGCGCTTCGTCTTCTGACATGTCCCCTACTACGTCCGCTTCCAGTGCTGTGGTATGGGTGCATGGATCAACCATGAAACTTCTGTAACGAGCGCCGGACCCGTTTGCCGCGCTGAATGCAGCCGACCATAACGATCATGAAGAGCCTTGGCTATATCATGTTGATCGCTGAGACCTCTACCATCCTCGATGTTGATAACGTGGACCAGCGCCTGTGGCCGTCATTTGCACTCCGTATGTGCTACATTGAAGGTCATTCTAAGTACAATTGGTCTTGTACAGAAAAGCGTACTATGGTTTCTTCCAAATGGAGGCGTGTGAAAGAAACGAATTTCACTTTTGCGCCATTGAACGATGCCTGTCTGTCCGGTGAGGGTGGGTGTTCGTAATATTCTCTGAGGATGATAAAGTAAAAGTCCATTGTGTGTCTGTGCCACATAGCATGAAGGTTCGCCTGAGCGTCAGTTTTGCACAGTCAGTCCACTGTCTTGGGGCGAAGGGTAAAGACCCTGATAGCGGACACACTTATTCCATGAATCTGCCACAGCTACAGGACACACTAGGGAGATCAAGTGGGTGGTGTTGGGCTTCCATGGGCTCCTGCTTCGCCATACCTTGAGAGGACTGCGTACCAACGCACAGCTGTAGGCTAAGTGATCTGCGTCACATATCGCTATATGTAGTGACCTAGTGACATAAATCCGGTGGAATGGGCTGGACGAGTGACTGGTGATATGAATTTAGCCGCGTCTAACAGCGTGGACGTGGCGCCATGTGTCCATCAGCTAAAGATTGTGGATATGTCAACCCCAGCGTTCAGGGAACGCCGCGGGAGCTGGTCTGAGGGTGCTTCTCTGCAATTGAAGTCCCCTCCAAGCACCAGACCATCTAGCCCACCCTGGAAGAACAGCGCAATGTCCTCCGAAGAGAAGCTGGGGCGTTCCCGCCGTCGATCCGTGACGGAAGCGGCAGAGACGTTGAAGAGCCGGTCGCTGTTCACTGTGACGACCATGGCCTTTGAATTGGGGAGATATAGAGCGTCATCGGCTACCAAGCCCTCTCTATGTAGAACGGTAGCTCCACTGGCGGGGGAAAGGCGTGGGAGACCTTATTGTGTAACTGAAGAGGTCAGGAAAGACGGCTACGTGGACCTGTTGCAGGAGAGCGATGTCGATGTCCGCAGCGTTAAGTATGTCTTCTAGCACGGAGAACTTATGGCGAGTTCTGATAGTGCTGCGAGTGGTTATTGTCAGTTGAAAAGCTTGTTGCCTTGTGTCTACTTCAGGTGGTGTCGTGATGGGCGACGATAGAATGGGATACCGTCGCTGACTCACTTTCACTGACTTGGTCGCTAGAACGGTAAAGGGAAATTGGGTATCGCCTTGTCCTCCTCCCTCTCTTCTGTCGTCACGTGACCACCAACGTCGTCTGTCTATGGGCCGTAACTTGGCAGCTGCTACAGTATAGAAGGTCCAAAGATCGGATCCCTTATCTCCTTCCTACAGAGGGTCAGCTTCTCCTGACGTCATCGCCAGCAGGTCGACAAGAGATGAGGAGACTGCTTCTTGAGCGTAGGTATTAGGTCGGCCCACCGGAACGCCGTCACTTTCCTCTTCCGTCGTGCGGAAGACGCAATCCTCGGATCGTGCGCTCCGTAGCTTTTAATGTTCGCGAGGTGTTCGTTGCTTACGGACCCGAATTTCCATCTCGGAGTACGGGTGCTGTTCGTCCGCCATTGCTTCCTAGGTAAGGAGAGTTGAGGTCGGCGCAACCCTCTTGTCGACTTCCATCTTTTCCTGAAATTCGCCCGTGGACGGCCGTAGTGGGTGTTGCTGTTTGGGGTGGCATTGTGACCTGGATCGTGTCCTCATTGGAGTGGTAGGACGTCATCACCCGCAGATGATCGGTGGTTTCTTCGTTCTTGGAGAAAGCTCTTGCCGTTTTGACGTAGTTGAGGGGCAGGATTGTCGCCTCCGTCGGTGGCGCCGATTGTCTAATCGGTGTATGGTTCAGCTGACATCAAATACACAGCGACCAGACATGGCCTTCCTGGCCGCAGACATAACAGGTACGTGGCTGACCATTGCTTATTACTATCGCATGGAACCGCCAATGCTGAAGTAGTACGGGTCGTGTTTTGTCATTTCGATTTGATTTGGCAGACACCATTGTACACCTTATAAGTCTCAATCGTCTGCAGTTTCTCGCCCACATGGCAGCTATTCACGTTTCCGTACTGTAGGAGAGTCGTCGTCGCGACGTCGGCTGGCACCTCAAAGACTCTAAGTGTACGCAAACCCAACACTGCATGGTCCACTGTAACCTTCCCTATGTGACCGTCAGAATGTTTGAACTTAAGCGAGTTTGCGAATTTGTTCAGCACAGTTGTGCACACATCAGCATTTATCATTTTGACATAATCGACGCTGGCCGTAATTGAGATGTGGATGCCCACGACGTCCAGGAGATTAAGCACATGTTCTAAATATGGCACACTCCTATAAACAGGCAACGATTAAAATCACTTCTACGTCTAGATGTAGATCGCCTCGTGGGAATCATTCAGGCTCGTATGCTCGTGATATCTTTCTGGGACTGTGCTGTTAAGGAGGCCATACATATCCGTACGGCGGACAATCTTATCAACAGGGATGCAGGTTTTCAACTAAGAGCTGCCTGGAATCCAGCACTGGCTGCCATTAAATCAAAACAGAGAAAACAAGAACTTCCAAATCACCAAGTGACGCAACATGCAACTGAGATTTAGTTCAGACTTTAACCGCAGGAGCGTCCGGCAGCACAATCATTGCCCATAGCGCACGCGCGGATGTCCTTCCTGCGGCTCCCAGCAGGGGGCCAGGAGCTCCGCTTTCCTCCAAGTACGAGCGTCTCTCGCGCACGCGTATTGCCTTCTCCCGGCATGATAAATTTCGACGCCACCGCGCGATTATCATCAGTCGCGCCTTGCAGCAGTGACAGCAGTAGCTGCATCGATGAAATATTGTGCTAGTTACACAATACGATCCGGCGGTAAACCCGAGAATGCTATATGCAGGAAGTGTTACGTTTACATTTACACAGAAAAAAGAGAGAGAGAGAAATTCATCTATTTGAGGCAAACTCGCAGGCGAAATCAACGGGTTGTGCTGGAGCACCGATCTTATACAGTAACAATTATAATACATAATCTGCAAGATTCCTTGTAGCCAGCGGATCGTTTACAGATGAAATATATAGGAACCAAAATTAAACTAACGCAGAAAATCTTATCCAGTTACAGAGCAAACGGAAGGCGTCATAATAGTGAACTTTACACACATGTTAAAAACATTAGACTGTATCCCTACAGATCGACAAAAAGACACATCACTTATTTCGGTAAATCAAAAATAGATAACACATGATGCAAAGAAATTGGAAGCGATGAAGAGAAATTCCGAATTACTCCGCAAGGAAATGAGAAAAGACTGCTGCTGAGAAAGAATTTGCAAGATTGAAAGTTTTCCACGAAAAAGACAAGAAGAAGATTGGAGCCAATTGGACAGAAGATAGATGAAAGAACCGTTGAGAAATGATGAGGGAAATTTAGAAGAAAAGAATAGAGAAACAGTGGAAATACACTGAGGTGACAAAATTCATATACAGATGGCGGTATTATCGCTTACACAAGGTATGAAAGGGCAGTACGTTGCCGGAGCTGTCACTTGCACTCAGGTGATTCATGTGAAAGAGTTTCCTTCGTGATTATGGACGCACGGTAGAAATTAACAGACTTTGAATGCGGAATAGTAGTTGGAGCTAGACGCATGGAACATTCCATTTCTGAAATCGTTAGGGAATTGCCGGCCGGTGTGGCCGAGCGGTTCTAGGCGCGTCAGTCCGGAACCGCGGGACCGCTACGGTCGCAGGTTCGAATCCTGCCTCGGGCATGGATGTGTGTGGTGTCCTTAGGTTAATTAGGTTTAAGTAGTTCTAAGTTCTAGGGGACTGATGACCTCAGAAATTTAGTCCCATAGTGCTCAGAGCCATTTGAACCATTGTTAGGGAATTCAAAATTCCGAGATCAGCAGTGTCAAGAGTGTGCCGAGAACACCAAATTTCAAGCATTACCTCTCACCATGGGCAATCCAGTGGCAGACGGCCTTCACTTAGCGATCGAGGGCAGCGACATTTGCGTACAGTTGTCAGTGCTAACAGACAAGTAAATCTGCATGAAATAACCGCAGAAGACCATGAGGGACATACGACTAACGTATCCGTTAGGACAGAGCGACGGTTATAGGTGCTACAGTCTGGAGCCGCGCGACCGCTACAGTCGCAGGTTCGAATCCTGCCTCGGGTATGGATGTGTGTGATGTCCTTAGGTTAGTTAGGTTTAAGTGGTTCTACGTTCTAGGGGACTGATGACCTCAGAAGTTAAGTCGCATAGTGCTCAGAGCCATTTCAACCATTTGACAGAGCGACGAAAGTTAGCGTTAATGGACTATGGCAGCTGACAACCAACGTGAGTGCCTCTGCTAACACCACATCTCCTGCAGCGCCTCTCCTGCACTTGTGACCGTCTCATTGGACCCTAGACGACTGGAAAGCCGTGGCCTGGTCAGGTGAGCTCCGATTTCTGTTGGTAAGAGCCGATGGTAGGGTTCGAGTGTGGCGCACCGTCAACAGTGCACTGTGGAAGCTAGTGGTGGCTCCGTAATGGTGTGGGCTGTCTTTACATGGAATGTCCTGAATGCTCCGGTCCAACTGAACCAATCATTGTCTAGAAATTATTATTCTCGGCTACTTGGAGACCGTTTGCCTCCGTTCACGGACTTCATGTTCCCAAACACCGGTGTGGTATCACCGGGCCACACTCGTTCGCGATTGGTTTGAAAAACATTTGGGACAATTAAAGCTAAGGATTTGACCACTCAGATCGCCCGACATGGAGCCTCTAGATTATACTAGAACTGACATGTGATTACATTTTCGCGCAATTTGGGTGGATAGATCCTGAGAAATCAGTACCCAGAACAACCACCTCCGGCCGTAATAACGGCCTTGATACGCCTGGGATTCGAGTCAAACAGAGCTTGGATGGCGTGTACAGGTACAGCTGCCCATGCAGCTTCAACACGATACCACAGTTCATCGAGAGCAGTGACTGGCGTATTGTGACGAGCCAGTTGCTCGGCCACGGTTGACCAGACGTTTGCAATTGGTGAGAGATCTGGAGAATGTGCTGGCCAGGGCAGCAGTCGAACATTTTCTGTATACAGAAAGGCCCGTACAGAACCTGCGCACATACGGTCGTGCATTATCCTGCTGAAATGTAGCGTTTCGCAGCGATCGAATGAAGGGTAGAGCCACGGCTCGTAACACATCTGAAATGTAACGTCCACTGTTCAAAGTGCCGTCAATGCGAACAAGAGGTGACTGAAACGTGTAACCAATGGCACCCCATACAATCACGTCGGGTGATACGCCATATGGCGATGACGAATACACGCTTCCAATGTGTGTTCACCGCGATGTCGCAAAACACGGATCCGACCGTCATGATTCTGTAAACAGAACCTGGATTCATTCGAAAAAATGACGTTTTGCCATTCGTGCACCCAGGTTCGTCGTTGAGTACACCATCGCAGGCGCTCCTGTCTGTGATGCAGCGTCAAGGGTAACCGCAGTCATGGTCTCCGAGCTGATAGTCCATGCTGCTGCAAACGACGTCGAATTGTTCCTGCAGATGGTTGTTGTCTTGCAAACGTCCCCATCTGTTGACTCAGGGATCAAGGAGTGGCTGCGCGATCCGTTACAGCCACGGAGATACGATGCCTGTCATCTCTACTGCTAGTGATACGAGGCCGTTGGGATCCAGCACGGCGTTCCGTATTACCCTCCTGTACCCACCGATTCCACATTCTGCTAACAGTCATTGGATATCGACCAACTCGAGGAGCAATGTCGCGATACGATAAACCGCATTCGCGATAGGCTTCAATCCGACCTTTATCAAAGTCGGAAACGTGATGGTACGTATTTCTTCTTACGCGAGGCATCACAACAACGTTTGACCAGGGAACTCCGGTCAACTGCTGTTTGTGTATGAGAAATCGTTTTTAAACTTTTCTCATGTCAGCATGTTGTAGGTGTCGCCACCGGCGCCAACCGTGTGTGAATGCTCTGAAAAGCTAATCACTTGCATATCACAGCATCGTCTTCCTGTCGGTTAAATTTCGCGTCCGTAGCACGTCATCTTCGTGTTGTAGCAATTTTAATGGCCAGGTTGGTTTAAAGGAGCATGATTAACATTCCTCCAATGTTGTATCCGTTTCCTCATTGCCTAGAGTACGCTCCACGCTGATCTTCCTCCCACTTAGTTTATATTCAATTGCGTACGGGTAGGGCACGATTATATGAATTAAGTTTATATTCAGTTTTTGTCAAATTGCATGTCAGTTGGTGAAGAGAATGTAAATGAATGTTGTAGTTTGCAGTGAAATACAGGTAATATAAAATATATATAACAGCCAATAGGGAACAATAAGAGAGCAAGACCCAGAACGAAGTGCACGAATTAAGAGGATGTAACACAGGGAAGCAGTATATACATCGAAAAAGGAGTAGCAGGTAAGAAAGAAAGGATCAAGAGTAGTATATCGAAGAAAGACGAAAGTAATTAGAAGTAACAGAAATGAGAACACCGAGAAACTTAACGTCAGGACTGGCAGACACGAAGTGGATGAAGTTAAGGAAGTCTGCTACCTAGGCAGAGAAGTAGCCTATGAAAGGCGGAGCAAGGAGAACATAAAGAGCATTTTTGGCCAACAGAAGTCTGCTAGTATGAAACACAGACCTTAATTTGAGGAAGAAGTTTCTGAGAATGGATGTTTGGAGCACAGAATTATATGGTAGTGAAACGTGAACTTTCGGAAAACCGGAAAGAAGAGACTCTCTGCATTTGAGATGTGATGTTGTGAAAGAATGTTGAAAATTAGGTGGACTGATAAGATATGGAATGAGAAGGTTCTCTGGAGAATCGGCGAGGAAAGGAATATGTGGAAAACACTGACAAGAAGTAACAGGATGTTAGGACATCTGTTAAGGTATCACGGAACTACTTCCATGATTGTAGAGGAAGCTGTGAAGAGTGAAAACTGTAAAGGAAGAGAAAGGTTGGAATACATCCAGCAAATAATTGAGGACGTAAGTTGCAAGCGCCACTCTGAGATGAAGAGGTTGGCACAGGAGACAAATCCGTGGCGGGCCACACCGAAGCAATCAGGAGACTGATTATTAAAAAAAAGTTTGGAATGTTTGTTTAATATTACTAGTTTCCTCGTTCCAGGTAGCTGTAGCCGGTTGAACACATCAGAAGGATATAGAAACTTCCTGGCAGATTAAAACTGTGTGCTGGACCTGGACTCGAACTCGGGACCTTAGCCTTTCGCGGGCAAGTGCTCTACCAAGCTTCAAAATCAGCGCACAGTCCGCTGTAGAGTGAAAATTTCATTTCAGAAAGATATCAGTTGCATGCAGGTATCCGGTAGTCGTCATCCTAAGGATGTACCACGATAGCATTACCTTGCGTGGGATTACATCTCTCTCTCAAATTCAGGCCTTAAATAATTTTTTCTGTGTGTAGAATCCGGTACGGCCATTGCGCTTATGACTGACGGACGAAAGAAAATTATAACAAAATATGTTGGGGTGTCTGATGAGGGAAGGCACTAATATAGTCATATAGGCCAGGAAGGATCAGCTATTAACTATCCACAAGTTTCGTCAGTTAAAAATCTCTCCACAGCTGCAATGATTTGTACTACTATTAATCATAATAAATCAATAAGTACCCTTTTAATGCCAACGGTGTTGCCCCAGTGGTAACACCGGTTCCCGTCAGATAACCGAAGTTAAGCGCTGTCGGGCTGAACTAGCACTTGGATGGGTGACCATCCGGTCTGCCGGGCGATGTTGGTAAGCGAGATGCACTCAGCCCTTGTGAGGCAAACTGAAGAGCTACCTGGTTGAGAAGTAGCGGCTCCGGTCTCGGAAATTGACATACGGCCAAAAAGAGCGGAGTGCTGACCACATGCCCCTCCATATACGCATCAGATGACGCTTGTTGGCTGAGGATGACACGGCGACCGGTCGGTACCGCTGGGTCCTCCAGGGCTTGTGGACAGAGTTTACGTTTACGTTTTTCCTATTAATGCATTAATTTTGTGTGTATGTCGTGAAGGCATTTTGCCACCAAAGTAAGGATATTTAATGGGAGAGCATTAGTAAGAAAGTAGAATAAAGTAAAATAAATAATAGGGATGGAGTTATAGATTGAAATTTTAATATGCACAATAAATAATTGGGGATGTTGTTTGTAAGACGTTGAAGAGATTCGCAAGCTGGAGGATATAGTGCGTCTGCCATTGCTACAGGACATACGAGTATATTGTAACTGCCAAAAATATACTACACATCTTTACTGGAAATTAGTTCACATACAACAGTGATAAGAAAATGATTAACAAGTACAACGTCACATGAGAAGTTCATTTATTGAGCAAGGAATCGGAGCGAAATTAAGTTGGGCTGCGCAGAAGATGCGGATTTGAGACACGCAAGAGGAGCGCAGTAAAATAAACGCTCGCTAATAGAGGCGAACAGGCCGGCGGGGAGCGCCTAATCGGCCGGCATTTGCGATGCAGATGAGCCGCGCGGAGCTGGGCAGGCAGGCCTGGGCGTCGCCGCCTGCCCCTGGCGGCTGCCCGCCTTCCGCTGCCGCTGGCAGGCCCATCCGTGTCCGACACGGCCCACGCTCCTCCCTGCGCTGCACTGTCGAACGACTACAACCTACAGGGAAACGGCTGCAGCTGGCTTAAAAAGAGCGGTCTATTGCTCGGCGAAGGAAAATCATTGTAACACAACACATACACTCGTCAGTTTGTCTCCGATCACACTCCACGCTTCCCGACAAGAGGGAACTAAAGACGAAAGCGACTATAGGCCAATCAGCATATAACCTGCTGTATCTAAAGCCTGATTCATTACCTTATAACATCAACGAATAATATCAACAAAAAATACCAATCAAGTTCCCGAAACCATCATAGAGCACTGACCAAAGTATAGGTTGACTCTTACAGAGAAGATTACAGTAACCAGCCACATTTTACAATGCTGTTTATGTATTTAAACAACGCCGTTACCGGTTTCGAATCGATAGGTTCGTCTTCAGACGCCTAGTTCACGTTTTACATTACAGTTCGTGTTTTGTTTCCGAAATTTTCTTGAGGTGGTGATGCCCTACAACCAAAACAAGGTAAGACAACGTCTTTTTAATTGTAATTATGCCTCACGACGATTTCAAGTGATGCAAACAAATTATTATCATTAAATGGAAGATTTTTTTGGTTACTTACAATGAAAAATCCGCGTCATTACGTTCCAGTGCATGTTGCTTATCATCTTGCAGCCTCGAAAACTGTATAATGCACTTTTTTGCGTATATATCTGCACATAATGTAAAGCACCACTCACACTCTTAGAAGTTTCATCACATGGAGGTATGTATACAAAGATGGCGATATTACAACCATATAGTTATAATATCGCATTGTAATAATGCATATATACAAATATGGTGATGTTACAACCATATCGCATTGTAATAGTGGTTGTAATATTGCCACCTTTGTAGACATAACCCCATGTGATGAAAATTCTAAGAGTGTGAGTGGTGCTTTACATTATGTGCATATATATACACAAAAAAGTGCATTATACAGTTTTCGAGGCTGCAAGATGATAAGCAACCTGCACTGGAACGTAATGGCGCGGATTCTTCATAGTGTGTAACCAAAATATCTTCCATTTAATAATAATAATTAGTTTACATCACTTAAAATCATCGTGAGGCACAATTACAATTAAAAAGACGTCGTCTCACATCTTGTTTTGATTGTATGGCATCAGCACCCCACGGAAATTTCGTCAGGTGGGGAAACAAAACACTAAATGTAATGTAAAACGTGAACTAGCCGTCTGAAGATGAACCTATCGATTCGAAACCGGTAACGGCGCTGTTTAAATAAATAAATAGCATTGGAAAAAGTGGCTGGTTACTGTAATCTTCTGTATAAGAGTCAGCCTATATTCTGTACACAGCCACGGGATCAAAACGTCAGTTTTTGACAAAATGGCACTGATCAAAGTGACTAACCACTTAAAGGTACACAATCTGATCGAATATATCTGGGCACATATTAGTTGTTGCTACTGTTGTTGTTGCTATTGTACGTGGAGGGCGCTCAACATCGCGGTCGTCAGCGCCAGTACGCTGTCTATGTGAGGCGAATGCGGCTATAGCACACAAAATGATAGCCTAAAGTACAATATAAGATCAAATACGGTCTCTTATAACACACGCGACTCCTCTAAACGGCACAATGGAGCAAGCGAGTCAAGACACAATGATATCTGAACTGGACAGCCACTGAGATCCAAGTCCAGAAAAGAAGATTGGCAGATCATAAAAATAGTAACTGGATGACCCACTTGTTTTCTAATATACTAAAAGTGTCGACCCAAGAGCTTAGGTAGCAGTGAAGACAAAACACAAAATCGTAAGACACGTGCCACATTCAGCTCGTTATCGCCTAAAATTGAGGGCAGGTCTGTCGGTAAACCAGCTTGAACTCTCTCGTCATTATGTGAAATACAGTCGGTTAAAATGTGGCGAATCGTAATCAGCACACCACATGCATCACAAACAGACGGTTTTTCGCACATATTAGTGGATATTAATAATAGGTGCGTCCAGCCTTCTCCTTTATGACGGCTCGAACTCTACTAAGGATAAGTTCAGTGAGGTGGCGGAATGTCTTTGGAGGAACGGTAGCCCATTCTTCTCACAGCTGAAATCAGAGGCGGCAGTGGTTCGCTGGGGTTTGGAACGTCGTCGACGTTGTAACTCATCCCCCATTCGGTTCAGGTATGCACAATGAGCAGGCCAGACCATTTCATCGTCCAGAACCCATTGCGTCACAGGTGCCCCTTTATGACACGGTGCATTGTCATGTTGATACCAGCAACGATCGTCTCCGAACTGCTCCTGTGCTACACGCAGTATACAGTGCTGCAAAATGGGTTCACATCCTTCCGCATTTACAGTTTTCTTAAGTGCAGTAAGTGGACCACATCCTAACCGTAAAAGGCACCTCCATACCGTAACACCATTTTCTCCGTACTCCAATGTTGGGAATACACGTGATAGCAGGTAACATTTTCCAGGCTTTCGATAAACTCAAACCCTTAAATTGAATTGCCACAGGACACAGCGTGAATTGTCAGTTTGCGACAGGATCAGCAATAGTCGTCTTGGGCAGGTTTAGAAGCGTTGCAATGTGCCCGATTACAAGACCATGTTACAATTCACTGAGGTCTCCTTATAACGCTACCTCTACTAATGTAATTTAGTGTGCTTTTACCTAAATAACAGAAAAACCTTTCTATATGTTGTCACCTATACTATACCCTAACAGAACAAATTGTCCTGCTACGGGAAAAGCCACGTATAACCCTGTGACCAAAATTTAGTTTAGTTTCCAAATAAAGTACGCTATGGGAGGACAGTCATGTTAATAGGAAAATCTAATCAAAAGAGTTACACTTCTTACGGGGTTTGACCGTATGATGTGTCTAATGGATAAGTAAATGAGACCATTCAATTCTTTTCCTAAGATTTTACCCAGGGTTAAATAGAGACGCAGTATGAGTAATATTATACTGAAGCTAGGACAACTCAGTTCCAAGTTGATTTACTGGTTTAAAATATGTACTAGTGGTCGCCAGCCTACCGAGACAATGAAACAGTGAAGTACTGGAAAATCAGAAGTATGAGTTTTTGCCTACTTTTTTCTACTGTTCAGTTAGATTCTTCAAATTAATACAATTAATAATAATAATTAAACAAAAATTAGCCCATTCTTTGTTTTTCCCAAATCTTTGTTATTCTGATGTTATTGAACGTGGAAGAAACAGTCAAAACTCCTGACGAATCGAGCGAGCTGGTCTTTAATGTGTGTGTAACAATCATCTTGTGGTGTTGTCGTTCTTCTTGTTATGTCAGTGCTTGCTACCAAAATATGGAGCCGGCCGGTGTGGCCGAGCTGTTATAGGCGCTTCAGTCTGGAACCGCGCGACCGCAACGGTCGCTGGTTCGAATCCTGCCTCGTGCATGGATGTGTGTGGTGTTCTTAGGTTAGTTACGTTTAAGTAGTTCTACGTTCTAGGGGACTGACTACCTCATATGTTGAGTCCCATAGTGCTCAGAGCCATTTGAACCATTTGAACCAAAATATGGAACGTTTTTTTCTGTTTCGTTTCACTCAGACATGCTTCAGCACTTTTTGTGCTATCTTCAGTGGGTTATTTATTATTTTTTAACTGTAAAATTGCTGTTACATATTAACATTTTGCGAAACTTATGGTACATAATACTTACAATTGTAAATCAATAATTGTTGTAAAATATTATACATCATTTGTTCATAGCTCACAGTTGAGATATGTATTAATGACCCTATGCACTATTTGTTAATCACGTTATGTCAAAGTTCTATTTATAGCTTAATTGGCGAAAAGAGTGGATTTATGCATTAGTTTATGTATCTTACATGATGCTATAGGACATTTATTTTGGTAGATATTTTGCTACACGGTCCACAACTTATCTGAAAACAGCAAAAGGTAATTTTTCCGTTTATTAAGCATTTACAAACGCAAATGAGTATATATCACGATTTTTGTGTGTAACTTACAGTTTTGGTATTGTGGTACTTTCTCATATGTTGTTGGCCAAGTGAATAGGCTGATTTTGTGCCCTACTGTCACTTGACACTGCACTTTCTCCGATTTTTCAAAACATAGGCAGAGTTTTCGCCGCCATTACGTGGTGTTGTGGCTGTGTGGTATTCATTTGCTTCGTAGCATGTTTGACTGGGTGAGGTGCGCTAGTTTGAAGTGCATTTGGCGTCTGCAGTATTTGGTTTGTGTGTGTGTGTGTTTTTTTTTCTTCCCATGAGCAATTATGCTGTGGGTGTTTTTGTGGCCAAGAGGGTTTTATTGCACATTGATGTGTATTCATTGATTACTTTCTTTCCTTGGGCTATTGATTTTTCGATGGTATGGTTTTCTTCTATAGTTTATTTTTGGTATAAGCTGCTACTGGTTTTAAGTCTGTGTAAGTCAATTTCAGTATTTGTTTGGTGGTGATTGTGTGCTATCAGGTGGTCTGCAAATGTTGAGTGTGAGCTATTGCTTTCCTGTGCTCTGAGGTGTTCTGTATACCTGGTTCTGAAATTCCCACGTATTTGGGCCACATATACAGATGGACAGAAGTTGCAATAAGTTGAGACACCAGTCTGTCTGTATTTGTCAGTGTTGTTGGTATTTCTTCCAAGTCTGTTTCGTATTGTGTTGTTGGTTCTGTATGCTACGTTGAGTCCTTGTTTCTTTAGTATATTACCCAACCTGAGTGTGACTTGGGTGTTGTAAGTCATTATGTGCCATTTCTTGCTTACTGTCTGCTGATTTTTCATATGTTTGTGTGTGTGTGTTTATGGTTATGTATTGTTTATTTTTGTATTTTTTGGCTTATTTTGTCTACTCTCTTTGCATCATATCCATTTTCCTGTGCAATTTGTTTTATTGCGTTCAGTTCTTGTGTGTAATCATGCTTTTCATGAGTATTTTGTTCAGTCTGTGTAGTAAATATCTAAAGCTGGCTTCTTTGTGAGTTATGGGGTGACTGGATTGGTTGTGAATAATGGTGCCGGTGATTGTGGGGTTTTCTGTAGATTGTGAATTAATGTTTGCTGTTTCTCTTGTGAATGGGCGAGATGTAAGGAATTAAGCTTTCCATCTGTTTGTGTTTCAATGGTGAACTGTGTTGGTGGGTGGATGGAGTTTATGTTGTCAAGACGTTCTTTTATGGGAGGCTGTGGTTCATCTATTAAGAAAATTATGTTGTCTATATATCTGTACCAATATATTATTTTGTTCTATTTTGCTATTACTATTTTGTCAAAGATTTGTTTTTCTATATGATTGAGGAAAACGTCAGCTAGGGGCCACTGACTGGGGATCCCATGGGTAGTCCATCTTGTTGAGAGTAAAATCTGTTGTTGGATGTGAAGTAGTTTTGCTCTGTGATGAGCCTGAGTATGGCTGATATTTCTTGCGTGTTTGTTGTGGGTGTGTTTCCTTGTAGTTGCAGGTTTCTTTCTGTGATATTGATGGTTTCTCCTGTTGGGATATGTGTACATGGAAATTATGTCAAATGAGATCAATGTTGCTGTGTTTGGTATGTCATGTTTTCATTTCTTGCTTTTTCTGTTAAGTCAATTGAGTTCTTTAGACTCCTGTTTTCAGTGTATTTGTATACTGTCTGTAGCAGAGTGTGTCTGTGTTTGGCGAAGTAGTATGTTGGTGCCTTAGTAAATTTTATCAATGGACATATAGGTATTCCAGGTTAGTGAACGTAAGCCAATGATTTTAGGGTGGGGGCCTTGGGATTTTTCTGTATCATCATTTTGATCTGTGTTTCTGTGAAAATTGTTTCAATGTTTTTCAGGGTTTTCTGTGACTTACTTTGGTATCTGTTTGTTGAATCACTTCTTAAATATGTGATGTTGTTGTTTTGGATGAATTCTAATGTTTTTTCAATGTATTCCTGTTTGTTTGTGACTACTATTGAATTGCCCTTGTCGGATATTGTGATGACGGTATTTTCTTGTGTTAATTTGTTCTGTAATTATCTGTAGGTTTTTTCTTCAGCAGTCCTTGTATTTTCTTTTATGGTAATTTTGTTCTCTTTGATGATGTTTCTTATTTCATCAGAAACTAGTTCTCATGTTAGACTTGCATTGAATTTAGGTGTGTATAGTTTTTCTTGTTGCCTTATGATGTGTTCATTTTCTATTATGATATTTTCTACTGTATTGTGTGATACCATTGGGTTTATGTTATGTTTGGGACCCTTTTCATGTAGGCTGTTTTCTTGTTCACATAATTTTATGTCTGTTAGATTAATCACTCTTTTGTGAAATGTGTTTGTTGTACTGGTGGTGGGATTGGTAGATGTTTGTGTGGTTTATCATTTTGGTGAGTTTCTTTTGTTCGATTGTCTGTTTTCTGCCTATTATGATATCTGTATATATTCTAACCCTGTACATTCATTCATCAAAAAATGGCAGATACTTTACATGATTTGCTAGTTCTATATGCAAATTGTATAGTTCAATATTCAGAGCCCGTCTTTTGGAATAGAAAGACCGGATTTCTTGCTTTATCCACATGGTTTCAGCCTTATAATTTGTCTGCTGTGTAGCTGATGACATATTGTTTATAGTTATGGTTACATAGTTAGGTACTATTTTGTAAACCAAACATAGGTTGTTGAATTTTATGTTGAGTTCGGTTTTTTGAAGTTTGATGGTTGTGTTCTGGAGTTTATTGAAGAACTGCGAAGGAAATATCTGGCTTGGCGTAGAAATAAACATCTTTTGGTGTTGCAGTTATTGTTATGTTCGTGCTTGCTACGAAAATATGGAACAATGGATTCCGCCTTATGCAAGACACCCTTTTTCTGTTTTGTTCCACCCTGTCATGTTTCAGCACTTTTTATGGTGTCTTCAGTGGGTTATTTATTATTTTCTACCAATAAAATTGTTGTTACGTATTAACATTTAGCGAAATATGCATATATCCACTCTTTTCGCCAATTAAGCTATAAATAGAACTTTGACATAATGTTATAAACAACACAAAGTGCATCAGGTCGTTAATACATATCTCACCTGTGAACTATGAACGAATGATGTATAATATTTTACAACAATTGCTCATTCACAATTGTAAATATTATGTACCAAAACTTTCGCTAAATGTTAATATGTAACAACAATTTCACAGTTAGAAAATAACTAATAACCCGCTGAATATAGCACAAAAATTGCTGAAACATGTCAGAGTGGAACAAAACAGAAAAAAGGTGTCTTGCATAAGCGGAATTCCTCATTCCATATGTGTGTGTGTAACATTCGATTGTTGGATCATATCAGTCGTGCCAACAGTCAACTGCTCTGCCTGCGACATTATAGGCGACGTGGTTTTCACGTTCTCTGCTTCCTTCATGATTTTCTAAGTCAATGGCATTCTCAAAACATCTACTAACATCTGAAATACATATCATTATTTCATAACTGTATTATGTAGTCGGATAAGTCGGGCATCTTGGTTTTACCTTGTATGCATAACATTAAATCTTTCTCCATCTCTTTTTCCATATTAGCCAAACGGCTATGGAAAAAATCCCTGTAGCCTGCGTCTGATACAAAAACACTGTGCACTGACGAGGAGATTCAAGCTTTATCTGACACCTTCGGCGTAGTTTCTCCCCCGGAACATACAGCTGTTTTTCTTCTGTCCAAAGATGAATCATTATCTACGTCATATAATAAACCGTAAAAGCTTTTCTCATGCCCGACTACATCAGTTTCCTTTCTTTCGTCTCATCCGCTAAACTTACCCAATTATATCTCGCTATTCAAATGGTTGAAATGGCTCTGAGCACTATGGGACTTAATATCTAAGAACTTAGAACTACTTAAACCTAACTAACCTAAGGACATCACACCGAACCGTGCCCGAGGCAGGATTCTAACCTGCGACTGTATCTCGCTATTCCTCTGACCAGCCATCTTCTCCATATTTGATTGTTACTTTTGCGATAAATTTCAGTTAGGTGACTACTCAAACTCGACAAGACCTAAGGGAGGCAACTGCTTAGCACACTGTTAATCACACTGACAATTTTACATTACACAGGAGCGTCATTGAAAAGTTCTGCACAATGTCAGACAGAACTGAACAAAACAATTTATTTAAAAAATAAGTTACACGGCGTTCAGTATAATCTCCATTCTTGCTTTGGCAGCTGCCGAACGTTTTGGCAAGTTCTACATTCCGGGTAGGACGCGTTCCATGTTGAGCTGTCTGATAACTCGGGTCACCTCACTGGAAGCTTCATTAGTTGAATCAAAGCCTTTTCCACTGAGTTGTTCCTTCAATTTGGGAAACAAATCAAAGACTAGTGGACTCATTTCAGGACCCTATGGTGGGCGGGAAAGCATTTGACATCCGTGTTTGCCGAGCGTTTCTCTCAGTAGCAGGGCAATATGCGGTCTTACATTATCGTGCAAAGTCGAAGCATGTCAGGCCTTCTTTGACCAATTTTCGGGCGCAAAACATTTTGCCGAAAGACCTTGTATACCACGTCTTTTACTGACGTCTCCTGCGGCACTCTGTTTGTAGCTATTACTTCCTTTGTCATACATATAGATCGTCATCACCTTTGACTTTTGGTGGAGGAATTTTTCGGTCGTGGAGAATCGTAACTTTTCCATTGTCACGACTCAGACATAAATTGTGGCTCAAAATCTCGTATCCAGGTTTCATCAAGTGCAAAATTCCTTTAAAGGGGGTAGGACGTCAAACGGGCCGAGTTGGAGCAGGAGAGGCACCACAGTACATTTTAATTTCCACTGTCTATACTTTTACAAGTAAATTCATAAAACTTTGTCAGCATGACCAGGAAGGATTCAGGATTCACACTCGTAGCAGCGGAAGTTCAAAAACATAACAAAATATTTTTTTAACATGTGAAATTTCATCGTTTTTTCACTTACTATTGCCTGCATTTGTTGCTATAGGTACACCTTACTTCATAAGTAAGAGAGACTGTTCGATGAATGTTGCACAGCAAACAAACCATACCTACAGGTGTCTGAAAGCCTAGAATCTATTTAATTTATGAAAAAATGAATGAGTAATTATCTCATTTTTACCACAGTTTTTAGTAGATTTGGAAAATCTAGAGTTTCATACACCTGTAAGTATGGTTTGTATGCTGTGCAAAATTCATTAAAGGATCTCTTTTACTTGTGAAGAAAAATGTACCTATAGCCACAAATGCAGCGCCGCCCGGGGTGGCCGAGCGGTTCTAGGCGCTTCAGTCTGGAATCGCGCGACCGCTACGATCGCAGGTTCGAATCCCGCCTCGGGCATGGATGTGTGTGATGTCCTTAGGTTAGTTAGGTTTAAGTAGTTCTAAGTTGTAGGGGACTGATGACCTCAGAAGTTCAATCCCATAGTGCTCAGAGCCATTTTTTTTTTTTTTTACCAACAAATGCAGCCAACAGTAAGTGACAAAATGAGGAAATTTCATGTGTATAAAAAGTTTATTTTGTTATGTTTTTACACATCCACTGTTATGAATGTGAATCCTGAATCCTTCCTGGTCATGCTGACAAAGTTTTATGAATTTATTTGTAAAAGTATAGACAGTAGAAAATAAAATGTCCTGTGGTGCCTCTCCTGCTCCAAGTCGGTCCGTTTGACGTCCTACCCCCCTTAAGAAACTGATTTTCTTTTCGATAACGTTGAAGCAATTTTTCTGCGATGCTTTTGTGACCTGCTCTGTGTTCTCAAGTGAGGCGGAACACATCCGGTAGCAACTTTCCTCATCATTACCGTTGCAATTATGATTTTGTAAACTGAATCGACGGACATTCTGGCATATTTTTTGTTGGTCCTCTCTCAAAATGTCATTAACAATAACCCAGAAAATGTAGACTGTTGACGTTGAAGGCCTTCAACTCCGTAGGTTGTACGCAAAGCTTATCCGACCTTCATGGAAAGAGCCGGTCACCGTGATACTGTGCTACGATCCCCTACACTATTCCCATATACCTTTCTCAAAGCGTTATGAATTTCCGTCGGTATATTTCCAAGTAGAGATTCATTTCTGATGTTGGAGTACTGATCAGTGCGTGTAATGCGACCCGATTCGGTTTCAGCTTCCACTTTAAAAATTTAATTGCTCAAGACACAGTCATGTGAACTGGCAAAGGCATACAGTGAGGTCACAAGCCATGGGATAGCAATATACATATATATACAGACGGCGGTAGTGTACACAACGCGTAAAAGATGAATGCGTTAGCGTGGCTGCCATTTGTACTCAGGTCATTCACGTTAAAAGGTTCCCGACGTGGTTATGGACGCATGACGGGATTTTACAGACTTTGAACACGGTGCTGGAGCTATATGCGTGACACATTCCATTTCGAAAATCGTTAAGGGATTCAATATTCCGAGATCCACAGTGTCAAGAGTGTGCCGAAATACTACATTTCAGGCAGTGTATCTCGCCACCGACAATGCAGTGACCAAAAGCTTTCACTTATCGACTGAGAGCAGCGATATTTGCGTAGCGTTTTCAGCGCTAACAGGCAGGCAACACTGAGAGAAATAACCGCAGAAATGAATGTGGGATGTACGACGAACATATCCGGTAGGACAGTGCAGTAAAATCTGGCATTAATGGGCTAAGGTTGCAGGCGACAGACGCGAGTGCCTTTGCTAACAACAAGAAATCGCTTGCAGCGCCTCTCTTGAGCTCGTGACCACATCGGTTTTACCCTAGACGACTGTAAAACTGTGGCCTGTTCAGACAAGTCCCAATTTCAGTTGGTAAGAGTTGATGGCATGGTTTGAATGTGGCGCAGACCCCACGAAGCCATGTACCCAAGTTGTCAACAAGGCACTGTGGAAGCTGGTTGTGGCTCCATAATGGGCTGTGTTAACACGGACTGGACTCGGTCCTGAATATGTTCACCTATTTGGAGACAAATTGTAGCCATTGATGGACCTCATGTTCCCAAACAACGATGGAATTTTTATGGATGACTATGCACCAAGTCACCGTACCACAATTGTTCGTGATTCGTTTGAAGGACACTCTGGACAGTTTGCACGAATGACTTGGCAACCCAGATCGCTTGACATGAATTCCATTCAACATCTATGGGACATAATCGAGAGATCAGTTCGTGCACAAAATTCTGCACCAGCAAGACTTTCGCAATTATGGATGACAACAGAGAGAACGTGACTCAATATTTTTGCACTGGACTTCCAACGATTTCTTGAATCCATGACACGTCAACTTGCTGCACTATGCCAGACAAAAGGAGGCCCGACACGACGAAGGTATCCCATGACTTTCGTCTGCTCACTTTATATGACCGTCACGCCTAAAGTCTCGCTCACATCTGACAGGTATTTCAACTTGATCACGTCACCGTAAAGGACGCCCACGCTCAGTGTGCACGACTTTAGAAATGACCCTCATATGCTGTTATTACATAAGCATATTACAATGTTGACTCACTAAGGATGTCTGGTTAGGCGAGATAAGATCCTTTTCTTTCCATGTGAAATAAATGCATGAATAAAAATAAAATAAAGGCTAGCTGATGTTTTATGTCGAATGACAGTGTCGGTTTCATCGTTACCAGATATTCTTTTAAAGTCCAGTTCGCGCTAGCGCGGCGAGAAGGCAAATAGCGCGGTAACGTGACGGACGCGAGCGCCACAGTGGCCGAGCTGGGAACAGCCAAGCAGACTGCCCGAGCGGCTGAATTTTGGTACATATTACTGAAGACATAACGATGTCAGCAGTCGGAATGTGCGGCATGGCAGCAGCTGTTAGCATTGGATGTGGAGGGCTGTGGCACTGGCCGAAGTTGTCGGCTCAGGCAGTTCCTGGAGCCAGGCAGCGAAGGGAATTCTGGTTCAAATGGCTCTGAGCACTATGGGACTCAACTGCTGAGGTCATCAGTCGCCTAGAACTTAGAACTAGTTAAACTTAACTAACCTAAGGACATCACAAACATCCATGCCCGAGGCAGGATTCGAACCTGCGACCGTAGCAGCAGCGTGATTCCAGACTGAAGCGCCTAGAAACGCTCGGACGCAGCGGCCGTCAGTGTATTTTCATTGGGAAAGGAAATTCACTGATGGTTGTTCGATACAGAGCGGAAAAAATGACAATCTGAGGGCACTAGATTAGCTGAATAACGTAAGTGCGGAATGACTTCCCAACCCAACTCCTGTACAGTGTTTTCTGTCATTCTAGCATAATGTGGGTGGGTGTTGTCATGGCATAGCACCACCTCACACAGTCTTCCTGCTCGTTATTCTCGGACTGCGTCTGCATGACGTCTCAGTTGTTGACAATAAATGTCAGCAGTGATGGTTACACCTCACGGAAGTAATTCTTAGTACACCACAACTTCGCTGTTCCATTATCTGCATAATACTGTCTGCTATGGATACGTGCTGGTTTTTGTATAGGGAGTTGCCACTTTGTTTGGAATCACCCGTTTCTTTCTTTTCCGCACGTTAACATCAAGATACTACTTCTCGTCACCAGTAACGATACAGGATAGGAATGGTCAGCGTTGTTCACCAGCCAATTGATGACGAGCAAGCACAGATATACATGTGGCCAGCTGCTGATTTCTGTGACTTTAGCTTAAAGCATGTGGTACCCATACATTGGATTTTCGAACCTTCCTCAATGGATTTAATTGTCGCACGCTGGTGGAATGATCATACTTCATCACATTTGCAGTTCTCGAGCAAAATGACGTGGATTATTGTGGATTAATGCGGTTAAACGATCTTCGTCAACCCCTGAAGGCCTCCCTGAATGTGGAAAGTCACTAATGTCAAAATGGTCCTTCCTAAAACGAGAAAATCATTTTCTCGCCATGCCTTGTCCAATGTTTCTGGCAGCCTCTGCTGCTGTCACTACCCCCCTCCCCCTTTCCCCCTATTCAACTTAAATAGAAGAATATTCGGGATTGTTCCGATTTCTCCACTTGTCTCTCCATTTTCTAGCGTCCACAGCTCTACTGGCTACCTCCAAATGGCAATACGTAAACCCAAATAGCAACAGTGAACTAGAAATAAAAAATGACAACAAATAAATAAACCCACAGCAAGCGGAAAACTAACACGCAAAAGAAAAACGCTATGAACTAGTGTACCAGCCTAATATTTAGGGTATGAGGAGCATGCGACAGTATGTGTTCTGAGAGAGAGCAGCCATAATTGTGTCAGTACACACTGTTGCCGTGATTAAGCATATTAAAGAGGACTTGGCTGTTTTTCGCTATGAGCATGGATCGCAGTTTCCTCATTGGTTTGAAGAGTTGATTATGCCATTGATTTGATGTGACTGTATCAGTAGTTTACTCCTGTGCATTAAGATATATTTCGTTGCTGCTTTATTTGAATGAGTTGACGTGTATGTTGTTGTGTAACAAAATATGCTGACATAAGCATTGGTAGCTGGGTAGAACTGTGGGTCATTGGTGTCACAGTTGTTTGGTAATGGCAGTAATAGTTCATCAAGCATATATTAGAGACTGAAGAGAAGTTAAAGCGTTCCATGGCGTCGTAAATTTACCCGTTGTTATGTCTGATTCGGTCAATTGCCACAAATTGTAAATTGTTATCATGTTGCTCAGTTTCCCGTTGTAGGGCAAGGGTGAATGTGTGTATTTGGGACCTTGGTCTGTTGTTCTTAAAAAAAATTATTATTGGTTATTTCATCCTTAGTTAATGTGTTTTTTTTTCAATTCAAAGTAGTTCCATATTCTGTTAATTGAAATAAATTGTGTTAGAAAATAAAATAATTACTAATCTGAGCCCTATGCCTGCACAGCTCTTAGCCTCAACCCCACCATACCTATACCCCATGCTACATTTGTATGGACGTACTACGATACGAAACTAAGTTTTAAAGCCGCATTACTAGCCAACATGCATGCACAGACTGTAGATGGGAAAGATTTTTGCGACACTACCACCTGAGTGAAACCTTGGTGAGTACGGACCCTCTAGTTCCGAATTTTAAGACCAGGGCACAGCACTTTGGAATGTACGGTTCGGATGTAAGTTTACAACTTGTCGTACATATAAAGTGGTTACTTCGACAGATCAAAAAGGTATGTAAATAGTTATTGTGCCTAAATGTTAGTCTGAGAGTCTGTTGTTTCTTCCTAAAGTTCGCTAACCGCTCTAGATGTTGAGGATTAGTTCAGATTTGTAAAAATTTTGTTCATTACTATGAAACAACCCATTTCCTGAAGGCCATAATACATATTTGCTAATTTCAATTTAGTGTTAGGTAATGGAATACTGATGTAACTTTTATTTCTACACTCTACAGCATAGCATGAAATATTAACTGATAAGCAATTAGAAGCTCTTTTTAATAATGGTAATGTGGAATTATCTGATTTGGAAGACGAATTCTGGTTTCTGACTGAAGATTGTCTAGCTGATGTTGATGTAACTGATTGGTAAACAATAAGTGCGTTAAGATGTCGCGCTAGTAGCTACGAGAAGAGGACGTCCTTGTACAGTGAATTCCTCTGGCAGTGTAGATGTAGGTGATGTACAAAATGTGACTAGCAAGACGATCTGTGTTGAAACCAATTCAGAAGGTAAGTTTTTGTGTGTAGGATCACTACCCAAATTTTGTTGAGGAAAGGAATACCTCAAAATGCAGGAAACGTGGCTGCATTTCAAGACGTGTGTCAAATGTGGATTGTGTTTATATACTGTGGAAAAATATTTGTTTTAAAGTTTATCATGAAACAAACAGTCAAGATTTATTTACTGGCCGTAGTAAACTATTACTTGCCAAAACATTATTGCATAATTATCGTTTTATTGCTTTTGTGAAGTTGCTTTATAGCATAATCAAAAGCCAGTATTGGACATCGTAAATTTCAAAAATAGTAACATAAAATATCATATTTCCTATGTACATTGGTATATGTTTCAAATAAGAAATATATACTGCTAAATCAAACGTTTTTTGAAGAAAGGGGAAAGAAAATACAAAGTAAAGGCTTGTATGTTTTTGTGATAAGTGGACCTCCATATATGGCTTAGTGAATCATCAAGAAATATTTCATTTACCTTAATTAATTGAGTCATGCTTGTTTATTAGTTTACTGAAAAATGTGAAAAGAATAATTTCCTGCAATTTTTTTTTCTCAGGAATGGAGAGGATACATGGTCTTTGAGATCTGTTGTGGACATTCCTCTACGACAGACGACACAAATGATGCTTTGCTTCTTTCCTGAGTCTTTTCTGAAAACAAAAAAAGCACACTGTTCGCTCCTTTTTCACTACATTATAACTCTACTACACGATGAGAAAATGAACTAAATTATCGTTACTGTGTACTCGTACGAATTGTGCAATCAATCGTTTTAAAATAAACCTAATCTATCCATTGAACACAGACCACAATTTAATTTTACAATCGACATGAAAACTTGGACAGGTAGAACTAATTGAAGTCGGAGATGTACAGTTGCCGCATAGCTCAGTTATGACACCTATTACTCGCGTATGGAGTTTGAATTTACAGGAACAACGGAAAGTATGTGGAAGCAAATCACTGTAGGTTTACGAACAGGGCCGAGCCAGCTCTGGCCGGACACAAACTGAATGTTGAAAAGAAAACATGGCGAGCCACTGAATGTTTTTCGTGTTTCGCGTCACCACCTACTTGTCTCGCTGAGAATAAGAAATTGCAGAATTCAGTAGGTATTCAGTCGACACGAAGTGTGTGCAGTGAAGAAAATATACAGGCAACCAAAATTTTCAGGCACTACGAAACGATATTCTGAGTCCCGCGAATTATTCCTTACTCAGTACGAAAAACCTATTGAACAAATTTGGTTATTATTGCTCTTGGGACTGCAGTGACGAATACGAGTCACCACACACCACAAGACGCAATTTTATCTGTAGTTTTATTTCTGGCGATAATTCTTAGCGCATTACAGTAACTTTACTCCTTATTTCGTCCTGAACTCTATTAATAAGAAACGGGAACTGTTTAACTTCTCTACTTTTAATTTGTGGGAGGTGAAACTAGAGTAAACTGAGCCGCTGTTTTTTACACTCGTGTATCTGTTTTTTAATGCTGAACAATATAAATAATGTAGTTACAGAAACGATATCTGATAGAAAAATAAGCTACCAAAACTGACTGAAACCGTATAACTGCATATTTAATTTACTCCACCAAAGTGATTAGAAAACGTAACTGTATGTTGACAATGAACAGCCTTCATACGCCGCTATTGCTCCAAGATGACCGGTTTCAACAGTCTTAAAGTTGCCACCATATGATCTTCTGAAATTGCCATGCTACATTACATGAAGTCCCCCGCGTATACATGTCGTGATAAAATCCAGTCGATAAGGTACAAGCAGTTGGTAAAATGAACACAAATGATAAATAGCACACGCTTAATATTTTCGTATTGTCCATGCAAGATGATGACGAACATGATTCATTTTGCCCACTGTGTGTAAGTTATCGACTGGATCTTTATCAAGACATGTATGCGTGGGGAATGATATTTACGCTTTGACTTTATGTAATGTATCGTTGCAATTTTATATCAAGTTCCAGAAGATCAGATGACGACAGCATAACAATGTTGAAAGCGGTCGTCTTGGGGCAATAAATGTGTTTACGCTGCGATCACGGCATATCAAGTGAGTTCATAGTCAATCATACCAATCGCCCCACAGCGCAGCATGTGTACCCTACACAATTGTATGTTAAATAAGCTGTTCTTTGAAACTCGATTGTACAGTACAGTGAAGTGCTGCAGTGGACGACGGCACGTTACGTGACTAGCAATTTCAACACACAAAGCTAACCGAATAAAAACGCTCCATAAAATTACCAAACAATTTTTGAAAGCACAAATAACCAGAATGTTTCCGTAAAAATCCCTTGCAATTCCTTCGCAAAATGACTAAATAAATTTCCAACTGCTGGATAATACACATGCAAATGCAACACCGCACTGTGAGAATAAGTCTGCATGTTAAATGAAATCTAAACTGAAATTTCTATAAACTGATCTGGTAATGAATTTTGTAAAGCAATACCTAACTCTGAATTACCTCATTATGTTCTGAATGTACTGGAACTGGTCGTAACAAATTTTTGTGGCTTATCGGTGGCAACAGAAACTTAATACCGCTCGAAGTGATCAATGAAAAATACGCGGCAACAAGCAAGCTAAATAGGAAAGAAAAAGCCCTGCAGAGCAATGAAAGCTCGTGAAACTATTCTAAATAGATCGTGCTTCACTTTTTAAGAAACTGCTTTCCACTCTGTGCAATACGGCGACAGGTATAACCAGAAAATGCGGAAATTATTTCGTGAGGAGACAGCTGTGAAATTTGAATTTCGTAATGGATTGAAAGTAACTGACCTTTAAAGAACTGTACTGTAAAAGCTGAAACTCATTGTCTGACTATCACAGTCATCATTAAAAAGATTTATCTTTTATAAAAAGTTTTACTACTCCAAGTAATTACTTTCTAAAAACAGTAAAAGAATGGTAAAATCTATAAGGACGTTCAGATCTTATGACGTCTGCCATTTTGATTTTTAACTTTTGTTGTTCCTAGTGGCGGAATTCGATACCACAGCCATAAGTAAATGAAACGTTTTCTACATGCTGGAGATTAACCACATGGCTAAGTCGTCTCAATGAAATTCTATGTGTATTGAAGTTACTTCCTGGCAGATTAAAACTGTGTGCCCGACCGAGACTCGAACTCGGGACCTTTGCCTTTCGCGGGCAAGTGCTCTACCAACTGAGCTACAGAAGCACGACTCACGGCCGTTACTCACAGCTTTACTTCTGCCAGTACCTCGTCTCCTACCGTCCAAACTTTACAGAAGCTCTCCTGCTCCGTGCGAACTTGGCACGCGAGGTACATGGATTCCAGGTTCGAGTCCCGGGCTGGCAGACATTAAATCTGCCATTCGCATTAGTAACCAAAAGTTGAGACGCTCTACACGTTGCCGCAGTCACATTTCCCCCATAATTTTCTTCAGATTAATCAGTTGCGCCGCCACGTCGGGTGAAAAATTCAGCCAGAGTGCCACGGCGAGCGAGCACACAGGCGAAACAAAGCGCTCAATCATTGTAACAGGTACAGAGGCGAGTGAGGATGCCGGCGTTTACTCCAGTTCACTGCTGTCAGTGCCACCTCATCATAACGAACCTGTGCTTAACATGCAAAGGACTGCAGCGTAGTATAAGAGTGAAAATGAAAATTAAAATAACTTTCCAAATTTCGTTAGTGTATGCTTCAGTATATTGATGTTAACATAGTACTAGTCTCAGAATGATCGGATGAGCATGCTAGGCAAAATATACTTTCTTAAGAAAAACATAGGTGGCGCTGAATAATGAGACTATAAACCTAAAAAGTGCAGAATATACAAATGCATGTCACTATCAACAGTTACAAGTCTCAACTTGATCAGAACAATATTCTGATCAAAATCCCAATTTTACGAAATATTAAAGGCGCTAAATATTAGATTCAGAAAGATGAGAATTTGTATGTGGCCTCAGTTTGATGTAAACACATTAAATATGTGACACCAACAAGCTACCTCTGTTAGTTTGCAAGTTATTTACTAAAAACCAAATTTGGATTTGAAATGTCCTTATTCATGATAGATTAAGTATCATTTGTATTTGTACTAGAAAGTTTTAATTACAGCACTCGATTACATTTATGCAGTAATACAGTGGTACCATGTTTCAGGACTTTATTGTAGACAACAATGATTACAAGGAATCTTAAAAGGGTAGTCCAGAGGTCATGTTCTACCGTTGGTTCCGATCTAAAAATTCTATCCGGCAAGGATTAAATGCAGACCAGCTAAAACTTTTTCAGTAACTGTAGCTGACTTAACTCTATATATTTAAATTAAGAATATTTTAAAGTTTTAGAAAACAAAGCTGTTAATTAATATGTCTGAGAAACACATATTAATGAAAGAACGGACATGATATCCATATAAGTTTAAGGTTCTGGCAATACCGGCCATGACCTTCCTCTTCTGTGCGGATGCACACATATTCCCCGAACTCTTACGGGTTTTGGTAAGAATGTCTTCCACAAGTAATAAGTGTGTTGGGGTGGGACACTACGAATGTAGTGTGTGGACATACAAGGTGAGAATGTGTGTCTCGCGGGGGGCGTGCGCGAGATAGTCCCTGCAGTCGCGCTATCCTCTGTGCTCTCGGTGGCTCAGATGGATAGAGCGTCTGCCATGTAAGCAGGAGATCCCGGGTTCGAGTCCCAGTCGGGGCACACGTTTTCACCTATTCCCGTTGATATATATCAACGCCTGTGAGCAGCTGACGGTATTAATATAATTCTAATTTCGTTCAAGTAAAATGTCTCGCCTGTACGGGAATATACACAAAGGATGTACGACTACAGGTTGCAGACGCATGGCTGACAACATACGGAAGTTTGGGTCTGGTCGTGACTCGTCTGTGGATAGCCAAACGGTAAGGCGAACGCTAGCGATTAGCGGGAAATCCGGTTCGTGTCCTGGTACTGCACAAATTTTCAGTGTCATTCCATTCAACAGCAGATGGTGTTCATATTCGCAACTGCGAATACATTTAAAGTAGCTGCTGTCGAACAAATAATTTCTTTGGCACACTGATCCGTACAATAACTGAGACGTATTAAGATAGAGCTTACAAAGATTACTCAACTTTTCTGAGTAAAGCAACATATAAGGGACTGAAGTAATTGGCAAACTAGCCCAAAATGTGTCTGTTTTAAAAACAGACTTTGACTTTCAGCGAATAATTATTATGATTTATAAATACAAAGAAGATTGCAGATTTCACGGTTGAACCTTAATAATGAAATCACTAGAAAAAAGTGAGCTAAAGTAACATCACGATTTTGTGAAGCGGCTTATTGCCCATATTCAGTTTGAAAAAGTTAATAAAAATTATCAAAATAATTTCCTTTAAGGAAAGGGAAATTCTTCCTGAACACTACTCAATTAATTGCTGAATCAATGGAAGTAAATCAGAGTACAGATAGTATTTTGACCTCCCTTAGATATAAGTTGAGATCAGAGTTTAGGTTGTGTTAACTGTTTCTCAGAGATATGAAAGGCAGCCTACAAGCCTTATTGGAGAAGGGAGCGAGGACACCAATCACAGTGATTCTTCCACTTTCCATTTTGTAATAGTGCGTTGGGAAGAACACCAATAATAGAGACTTTCCACCCACTGCCTTAAATGTTTTAGTGAAAGTGGTTCGTAAGAACGCACCCGACAGTGCCTCTGGTTGCTATTAAATAAGTGAGTTCTGAAAAGGTACAAAAGAGCGAACGTTCTTGTGTTTGTCTCTTTCAGGCAAAAACTGAAATTCTAAATCATAAAATTCATTTTGTAGTAATCGAAAATTTTATTCCATGTTTCTGTGTTATTTCCTGTACTTGATTTGTAAAAAAACGCTATTTATGTTTGAACAAAATGAAATTTTGTAAGCAAGTGATGTTATTATAGCTGGCCCCTTTTAAATGAAATTGAATTTAACTAAATTTACCTTCGTACATAGTATAAGAGTGAAATTAAAAACAACTTTTCCAAACTTTGTCAGTACATGCTTCAGTATACTAATGTTATCACTGTAGCGTCTCAGAATTAACAAATGAATATGTTAGGCGAAATAAACGATCATAAGAAAAAATAAGTGTCGCTGAATAATAAGACTACAAGTCTAACAACTGTTTAGAATATGCAAATGTACGTCACAATTAATAGTTACAAGTCCCAAATTGATCACAGAAATATTTTGGTCAAAACAGGCTTTTTATGAAAAATTCATGAAGCTAAATATTAAAGTCAGAAAGAGGAAAAATTCGTGCGTAGCCTCAGTTTCATATGAAAACCTTACATATGTGACACCAATAAGCTACTTCTATTAGTTTTCAAGTTATTTTCCGAAAACCAAATTTGTAACGAAATCGTTATTATTCATAGTGAATTAAGTATCATTTGCATTTGTAATAGAAATTTCTAAATACTGCACTCTATTACATGCATGTAAAAATACAGCTGTACCAAGTTTCAAGCCTATATAGTAAATAACAATGATTACAAGGAAGCTTCAAAAGGCAGTTCAGAGATCATATTCTACTGTCTGTACCGTTATAAAAATTCTAGCCAGCAACGTTTAAATTCAGTCGAGTTAAACCCTTTTCAGTGAATAAAGCAAACTTAACCTTATTTCTATAAAAATTAAGACTATTTTAAATTATAAAGGGTAGAGGTATTAATTAATACGTATCAGACGAAGGGGCCGTTTAGATACTACTGTCTGTGTCTAGACGATTGACCGCAAATGTTCCGTTTGGCAGTCCACTGCGCCCCTTATAAATATAGCCAGAGAGGAAGTGGCAAGAGACAGTTAGAACCGAGATATCAATCTGTTCGCGTCAGCCAAACACCTTTGTGCGCAGTGGCTCGGATGACGTCAGAGCTAGGCAGACTTCAAGCCGTTTTCGATAAAAGTAGGAAGTGAACTCGAGAGGAATGTATACCGTCCTGCATCGCTCAGATTGCACGAAAGTAACTTTTTGTGCGCCGCCCGGTATATAGAAGAAAACATTTGGCAAATGGCCAGATTATTTTTCAATTTTACGGCGAGAAATTAACTTTTGGTGATCAGAGGTCTGGGAAATGGACAATTTCACGTGGAACTTCGCGAAGAGGTCGCCGCTGCACTGCTAATATAGCTGTTTCGGATAGTATTATTATTAGGAATATTATTACGTCTTGTACGTGTGAACATTTATAAATTGTATCAAACAGTTATTGCTCAAAACTTTTATTTATAGTTATAATTCCTGATCCCGTTGAGCAAACAGGAAGTAGTAAGTCTTTTTTTTCAGTGAGCACCAAGAGTAACATGGAGTTACAGACTGGAAATTATGGTCAGTATGTGATTTCCATCGCTTTCCGGCTGATCGCAAAAATAGTTTTTAACCTGTTATAAACGCCGAAGGTACCTGTAAACCAAGCACAGACGATTTAAGTGTCTTTTCATAACGACATAACGAAGTAACGACCATATTGATTACTACCCGCCGCCCCACAGTTTCTACACAGAACAGCTGGCTGTCATATAATGCACGAGAATGGTAGGTAGCTTGCCGCTTGTCTTTACCCGGCCAGCGAAACGGGCTCCTATAGTCCGTCATAGTACGACAGACCAGCTCTCTGTCTTGGACACAGAGGGCAGCAGCTTCTCGTTCACCACTGCTTTCTACTGGTGATAAGCGATCTCAGCGGCTGCTCTGACCAGTAGACGGTGCGAATTAAAGAGCGACTCTGAGAAACGCTTTATCGCCAGGATGATAGTGGAGTAGCAGAACAAAACAAACGGCTTCACCGCGTAATGTGATACCTTTAAGCAGCACTCGTGCCGGCTATAGGAGTATATGAATTTCTGTGTGTGCGGGTGTCAGCAGATGGCATGCTATCACTTGCGAGTGGTTCCGTCTGAAGACATTTAACACTATTTCTGTTAATTTTGTGTTCAGCTTAGCACAATGAGTTTCCAGCCATTGTGCTAAGAATATGATAAAATGTCAGTATTGTGATTGTGCATGAGCAGGAAGTAAAACAAACCAAGCAGAAATTTGGAAATGAAATGAAAGTTCACGTAGAAGGAATAAAATACGTGGTGACAATTATTGAACGATGTGAAAAAACCTTAAATTAGTTACAACCTACGGCGTGCATACACTTTATTCAGTATGTAAACGTCACTACAGATATTCTGTTTAGGTTATGATATGTTCAGTAAGAGTGCCATCATTGGCGATGATCTGGCGCAAACGAATAGCGAAATTCTGAGTGACCCGCTGAAGTGTTGATGCTGTCGATGACCTCCTGAATGGCCTTTTCAGCTCAGCAATGATTTTGTGATTATTGCTATACACCTTGTTTTTAATATAGTGCCACAAAAAGTAGTCGGATGTGTTCAGATCCGGAGAATATGGCGGCCAATCGAAGCTCATGTCAGTGGCTTCTGGGTACCCCAGAGACAGAATGCGGTTCCCAAAGTTCTCCTCCAGAACGTCAAACACTCTCCTGTTTCGATGGGGTCGAGCTCTGTCTTGCATCAACCACATCTTGTCGAAAACAGGGTCACTTTCGAGTGGGAATGAATTCATCTTGCAAAACCTTCACGTAGCGTTCGGTAGTCACCCTGTTGTCAAGGAATATCGCACCGATTATTCTGTGACTGGACACTGCACACCACACAGTCACCCGTCGAGGATGAAGAGACCTCTCGATCGCGAAATGAGGATTCTCAGCCCACCAAATGCGTTATTGACGAACCCATCCAAATGAAAGTGGCCTTCGTAACTAAATTAATGTATGTGGATCCATACTATGAATAATTCCCATAATTGCCCCTCCCCCCCCCCCCCAATAGTTCAATAATTGTCATCCTGTACTCATAGATCAGCCGATGAAATTGTAATTCTATCGGAGATAGCAAAAGACTTGGAAGAGCAGTTCAACAGAATGGTTCTACCCTCAAAAAGTGTTAATAAAATGAACATAAAAATGTAAAATTGGGATTATGGAATGCAGACTGACAGAGGCAAGAACAGCGTTTCTGAGACAAGGAAATTTTTAAGATCAAATTTTAATGTTAGGAATTATTTTTTTAAGGTATTTGCCTTGAACATAGCCTTATGCAGAATCGAAACGTGGATGATAAACAGTGCAAAGCCTTTCGAATGTGGGCATCGAGAAGAATTCTGAGGATTAAATGTGTAGAGATCAAGTTCGGAGGAAAGAATTTTATGGTACTACTTTGCTAAAAGAAGTAATCGACAGAGTCTGAACATCAAGGAACTGTCAGCTTGTAAATGAGACAAGTATGTGGAGCAAAAACTATGGCTTTGATATAACTTGCAGTAATTATAAAGAGACGAAGAGACTTGCACAAGATATACCAGTGCAGAGAGCTGCATCAAACCAGTCTTTGGACTGAAGGCCGCAACAGCTACAAGATCATGTACTATTGAATACTTAACCAAATAAAAATTACAAATTTTAATTTTGCCCGTGGCGTACAGCAATGCTAACGACGGCTCTGAGTGAAATGTGAACTTAATATGAAGACAATTTCGCTCCGTTACCGCGAAGATTTGTCAATTCTATGTTATACGTTACGGAATCATCGTACGTTCAGCAGACGAAATGCCAAATTCGATAGGAAGGTTTGGACAACACTTATACTATGAATTTCACAGCTCACTTGCGATCCCGAAGCAACTCGATGAAACTGAAAAGAAAAGAGGAGAAGCAACCAAGAAAAATTCCGGATTACAAGGGATCCCGCAGAAATTTAAATAAGTTGTGCGCCCAGACAGTCAGAAGACAACAACTGTTACTAGACGTCAGACAGCAAAATGAGATGTTCTGATTCCTGCCGATTCAGAACAACGTTGGTCCAATACTCAACCGAAAAATTACGGAGTTACAGCATGCTGGAATAGTTGTAGGTCAGCAACCTCTGCTAATCAGTACAACGAAAAACCAGTCGGAAATTTTACTTTTTTTGTTCACTCGATGACTACTTTCGAGCCGAGACCTACTTGAAAATTTTCAAAAATTGTATTTCCGAAGACGTGAAAACCATGTCAAAAATGTGCAACGAACATTTACAGCGCGTAAAGATAACTAGTTATCTCTATGCGTTGTTAACTGTTCGTTGCACATGTTGTGCATGGTTTTCACATCTTCGGAAATACCATTTTTGACAATGTTACGATGATTTGAAAACGAGTTTCAGCCAGAAACTAGTCATCGAGTGAATAAGAAAGATAAAATTTGCAACTTTGGACTGGTGTTTCGTTGTACTGAGAAAAGTTACGTACAATATTTACTTCATCATACATGACGGTATAGGGAAAAATTTATGGCAGTTGGAGATTGACTTTCATCGACAGGGAATTGGACACTGTACACTAAATTAATTTTGGGAATGTTGTAAGTCTCTCCTCTAAAGAGGATATAATTGAGTATAGCGAAAACAAACCCTTTTGCATCATTTCTGTCCACTCGGCTGGGTTGGTTTGAACAGAGCACCCTGAAGTTGGGTGTTCTGGGTACCGCCGCTCAGTGATTCGCTGACGCAGTCCAGCCTTCTCCTAAATCATAAAAACAGCCCGCTGCCAGGAGTCGCCCTTACCAAAGAAAGGCGCACAGTCCACTCAGTTATTCATGCCTAACGCGGAGAGGCTCTGTCGAATACTCGTTATCGAACTCGTGCATAGATCATGTCGATACCGTATTATACTGCCCTCGGAGATGACAAATAGCGACTCGTCGTAAGCAACTCCATTAGGCCTCCTCTGCATTTACTGACTGCACTAACTCCTCCTTTAGCTGGAACGAGATTTCTCACCACGCCTCTATCTCCCTCCACCTACTGCCTTCTACCCTGCGTCTCCCAGAATCTGTTGATTTATGGTGAACATACGTACCACGCCTGTGGTCTAATTTTTTTCAAAATTTCCTGTTAAAGTATTCTTACAGTCATGTTCTCCTACAAAACGCAGCCTTCGCTACATCTGATATACACTCTGAGGCAGAATAAACAACCGACACACCACGAAGGAGTCATACAAATAGGACAGATATCAGTAGATGTGCAACACACGTTCCAAATGCTTTCTCGTACACTTCGTTCCTTTGTGCATCAGATCCTTGGTATATCTGAAAATCCACTAGATGTTTGTGTTTAGGTACATTTGTACCCAAAAGCAATGGGTTTATCTTTCAGAAATTGTTGGCATCCATGCCTGCCGAAATTATCATGCTCTCATCATAATCCAAATCTTGCTCAGACAGAAAGTGGAGACAAAACACTTTTCTTGGCATTTCTATTGGTGGACGATGTTTCCACGTTTTACCTTGTACATTGGTTTGTGTGTTATCACCTGAGTCAGTAAATATCATTAATGTTTCAAATAAACCTCTTCTCATCATGTTGTGTACCTTTCTATTTCTCGTGTCCAACCTTGAATCCCAGTAACATCAGTTCTTGAACAAAGAATATTCTTCTGATTCAGTGATGAAAAATCTCAGTATTTCATCATTTCAAAATAGTTTAAAGCATTCAAGAGGACATAAGCTTCTGTATTTAATTTGATCACTCTCAGGAAATATAGAGTTATAACTTCCCAGATCCTTCTTTCTCCAATCTCAAATTACGGTTTATAAGATTTATAGCTTTTCTATTCCATCTGTATTCACATCTTCTGGTTTATCATCGTGAGAACAATCAGTCTTCCGTTGGTCATTACTGCTTCTGCACCAGCATGATATTGTCTTGGTCCAAGATTATCTATCTTTCCATCATCATCTTCTTCACCAGAATCTTCGTCCTACTCCACATTAGCTTCAAGAGACTCAATAAATATACATGCTGCATTTTTTCCCTCATCCTTAAGAACATCCAGGATGTCCTGCAGAGACTGATCTCTGATACAAAATCATTGTATTGACTACCTAGCGTAACGTATGTGCTACACACAATTAAAAATTGGATTAGACACTATAATATTGAATTACATTTTGTCACTGATCTGCATAATTATTTTCAGCACCAGTAACATTATAATCAAGAAAAAGTTTTAAAAATTGTATGATATTTTGTGACAGAAAATAGTACTTACTTCTTATTCCAAAAAATAAATCTTATTCAGAAAAATTCTTCAGTGACTGAAGCACCAGACACTGTTCTGTTCCTACTTTCTGCTGGCAGAATCCCGCCTAAATATCAACAATAGAGCATTCTTTTCTGACACATTCAACACTAAGCATTCTAAACCCATGTATAGTTGCCAGCGAGAGACAGCAATGGCAGATTATTATGTGACCTATATGCTATGCTACGCAATAATGGGTTAAGGACGGCTTTAGTTACAAAGTACAACATGAAATGTTATTACATCTCATCCATAAAGGAAGGAAGATCAACTGTCTTGAGATAATGACAATTAATGAATAAATGTCCGTCCACCCAAGCTTAGTACCGAATGACCAGACACAGTTCCACTTCTAACTACGTATACCGCTCATAATCCCATCCAGGCCATAATGCAAAATTATCTCTCTTACTCAAATGCTCCATTTTTTCCTTTACTTCACTTCCTTAGATTTTCTTGTCCTGTTAAAAAAATTTACTTCTTATAATCACAGATGCTTCGTTTACCTGCTTAATATCACTAGTATGTCTTATCTGCTTGTAATTTAGGATCTGTTAAAGACCAGATTATTTTATTCACCCGCACCGTTGGAATATATTACCAAAATATATTGTTAAATTCACTTTCTTCTAAGAACGATTGTTGTAATTTATTATTGAAGTCATTAGTTAATAAGTCACATATTTTATCTTAGTTAAATGATCTTACGTCGCATTTTCACTGAAATAATTCCTTTTGTTTTATTCCTACATCTAACGTTAACATTTGTCACGTCTGCAAAAGGAGATTATCTTTAGCTGCACTAGTTTAAAATGTTTGATCCTACAAAAATTTCACTGCACCACATATTTATCTGTCGAGAGTGTTTTCGTTCATAAAGAATGTAATATTCTCAACTACAAAGATGGGAAGAGCTATGAGGTACGAATGTTGCCGTACTATCAGTTTAAAATGTTATAGTTGGAAAATAAAGACACAAATTACTTTCAGAAGAATGGAAAAATTTATACAAGCCGATCTTAGGGTAGACTATTTTGAGTTCTGGGCGAATGTAAGAACACGTGAGGCAATACTGACTGTACGACTTATTTTAGAAGGTAGTGTGAAGATCAGTAACCTACGTTTATAACATTTTTTTCATGCAGAAAACGTTCGATAAGGTTCACCGGAATGCAATCTTTAAAATTTTGAAGGTATCAGGGATAAAATACAGGTAGCGAAAGATTATTTACAGCTTATATAAAAACCAGAGTGCTGTTATAAGAATCGAAGGACATAGAGTTGAGAAGGGTGTGAGAATACAGGTTGCAATCTATCGCCGATGTTATTATTCAATCTGTACATCGAGTAAGCTTTGATGGTTACCATGGAAAAATTTAGAAGAGGAATCAAAATTCAGGGAGAAGAAATTAAACTTCGAGGTTTGCCAATGACATTGTAATTATGTCATATATGACAAAGGCCTTAGAGGAGAAGTTGAATGGAGCAGATAGTGTCTTGAGGAGAGGTTACACGATGAACATCAACAGAGGTAAAACAAACAGTGACGTATTGTAATCTAATTAATTCAAACAATGCTGAGGGAATTACATTAGGAAAGAAGGCACTCAAAGTTGATGGTAAGTTTTGTTGTTTGGGCAGCATGATAATAGATAATTGCTGAAGTAGAGACGATATAAACTGCAGACTGGCAACAGGCAGGAAAGCAGTTCCCAGTACGAGAAATTTGATAATATCTGATACAAATTTAAGTTTTATGATGCCATTTCTATAGCTGTTTGTCTGGAGTACAGCTTTTTACGGAAGTGAAGCGTGGGATGTTAACCGCTTTGGATAAGAACATAAAAGCCAGCCTTGGCAGCGTGTGGGCCGACCTGTTGTTTAGACTTTGTAGCAGACGTTTCGCTGGGAAGCCCTTACACATCTTTCATACAGTCCCGATCTTGCCCCATGCAGTCTCCACATTCTGGAGCCATGATGAAAGACATTCGTTGCCGTCGATTTGCTTCAGACGAAGAGGTGCATGTCTGGGTAAAATCATGGTTTCGTAGGTAACTGAAAATAGTTTTCCGTGAAGGCATTGAAAGTCTTGTCTCAAAGTGGGATAAAAGTATTAACCGTTATGATTTATTTCAAATAATAAACAGTTTATTTACTTTTTTCCATCTGTCTCTTTTTCATTTGATTGCCCCATACATTAGCTGTTATGCTTGATATTCCATGGTTACTTCTTGTCAAGAAAAGGACAATATGTCTTCAGCGTTAACTCATTAAAGAGCTGCTTTCGAAACTTCAGATTTCTAGAAAGCAAAAGATAAAAAATAAACTCTGCCAATCGTAGATTTATATGGGCACAAATTTTACCTCACTGTTGCTCTGACTCTCTCGCGCTGAGAGCATACTCCGCGTAACAGAGACATATATAGAGGTGGAAGGATAAAAGTTTAACGATTTACAGCTACAAATATAACAGATCTTATTTATGAATGAGTACAGGTGAGGAACGGTCATGACAGTTTCAATTTGACTGATACTTCAGTTAGTATTAGTGCAATATAAAGTAAAGAATGGAGAAATATCGCGTAATGTAATATCTCTGCAGAGGTCAAAATGCACTGTATTTCATTCAAATTACAGTGGTATGTCAGTCTAGTGTCAAATTTATAAAAGCTCTTCAATGAAACTCTAAAACTCACATAACAATTGTATGCGTAGCATCCTCCTATGGTAATACATGAGTACTCGTTTACTGCATTTTGTTGTCAGATTGCTGTTTTTATATACGTATGTGTGTAGAGGACATAAGTGAACATTTGCAGATACGTAGGAACGAGGTGAACGAAAGTTTATTTACAATAACATTCAATGAGACAGAGAATAACAGATGAAATTAGATGTCACAGGAGCTATAGTAAAGATACAGTCTGATACACCACGCTCAAAATTCTACGGAAGAAAACTTGTGACCTCTACATAACATTCCCTAATTATATACATTTTTATCAAATTGGATGGAATAGTACTGTATTTATGTGTTAGGGATGTCATAATGCTAATTTTATAAATTGAAAGTTAGATTCTAATATTTTTTGCAAAGTTGACCAATGATTCTGCTGGTGTGCATAAACGAACTTTGAGTCTGAGATACATAAACAATCTCTGAGTCTGAGATATTATTATGGCGAGTAGTAGCGAGTTGTTGAGAGGAGTCGGAAGTGGTCGGACGCAGCCTGCGGTGGAGAGAAACCGCGCGACATGAGAGGTCGGAGCCTGCCGTGATAGTGCTAGGAGCTCCGGAGGAGACTTTGGTATTAATGGCGATTTTTGGTAATTTGCCTTTTTGTTGCACATAGTTGTTCCTTGCTTGCGCAAATGGCTCTGAGCACTATGGGACTTAACATCTGTGGTCATCAGTCCCCTAGAACTTAGAACTACTTAAACCTAACCAACCCAAGGACATCACACACATCCATGCCCGAGGCAGGACTCGAACCTGCGACCACAGCGGCCACGCGGTTCCGGACTGAAGCGCCTAGAACCGCACGGCCACACCGGCCGGCCTTGCTTGCGCACTGAAGGGATTTTGTCAGATATGTGTATGCATACATTGAGAGTAATAATCGTATATTTGTTGTGGCCAGAGATGTTTTTATTGCGTATAGACATAGTGGAATAATTAAAGTCTGTATAGAGTTTGTCAGCATATTCGTATCTTTGTCGTGGGCACAGACGTGTTTATTGAGTATAGACATTGTGGGATGATGAAGGTCCTTGTAAAGTTCGTCAGTGTTTAAATAATCTATTTAGTGAACATAGTAAATTAAAATTCTTATTTGGTTCTTTCATTTTTGTACACCGTTTATGGCTAGTTGACCAATCCCCTCCTGATCATTCAATTTCTGTTCAAAAAAATATGGCAATAGTTGTTACAATTACTATGACCATGCATTGCACTCAGCATGGATCGCAGTACTGCTTTTGAAACGTTTTTAGCCTGTTAGTGATCACACAGTTGCAGAGACAAGATGAGGTAAGTTGACTGTTGCGTACAGGAGCATTGCAGAACAGTTGTTAGGAGTTGTTACAGAATATTTTAAAATTCGCAGTCATATGCTTGAGAGTTAATTTCTTTATGATCTGTAGGAATAGCAATTTGTTTTTCTTTGTTCTCAGTCAGATAGGATACAACTACGAACCAGTTTCACCTGTCGACCTGTCTTTCAGGTTTTCCTTTCGTTGGACAGTTTCCCAGTTAGAAATGCTTCATCTTGCTGCTGCATTTGCAGCATTTTGTAGAGTAGTTCTGGGTCTGTAGTTTAGCGTAGTATTTTTGATGCATGTGGACTGTTTTTCATTAATTCAAAACTTTTAATCTCAGCAGTTTTCTAGGTCAGAGTTTGTTTTGTAATAGTAAAGTTTCAGTTTTGTGTTAAGATAGTTGTTTTGCTTTTCGTGTCGTTTTCTTTACTGCTGCAACGACAATGGAAATTAGAGCACAGGCAGGAATGGAGAAGACTGTAACGGTAGCTTCAAATGAAGTGTCGGAAAAGTTGAGACATGGTGCAGAAAATTATTCTCAGCATATTGGAGTCATGGAACTTTCGAAACAATACTATGAATAATCAAAGTGTAAACTATTATTTGCCAGTCATGCGAACTACTCGAAATTCAGGCGATCAAAATACCGTAACACAATACGATTTTTTTTAAAGAGAGATTCATGTATTGCTTCTACTTCTACAGAGCGAAATAATTTTGTCTTCCCCTCTTTCAGTAGTAACGTTACACAATGAAATTAGAAAATCCAATGATGAACTTTACGGAAATCGTAAATT
Organism: Schistocerca americana; assembly: GCF_021461395.2. Taxonomy (NCBI): domain Eukaryota; kingdom Metazoa; phylum Arthropoda; class Insecta; order Orthoptera; family Acrididae; genus Schistocerca; species Schistocerca americana. Next base: position 853,527,654 of record NC_060121.1, read on the forward strand.
CAAGGAAATGTCAGAACGGTAGAAAATTCAGTTACTTGAGAAACTCTGATCTGATATTAATAATCTTGAGTCCAGACTTGACCATGTACAATCGGTAGATATTGTTGACCTGACAGAACAGACGTCACAACAAGTATTGCAAATAGAGGAATTAGCACAAAAGTTCGAGTCATTACAGTTGCAGACTAACACTAAAGTTTCAAAGACGCAAAATCAGTTGATGACTGTTGCAAAACGAGTCGAAGAATTATCTTAGAGAGTAACGCTAACGAACAGTGATTCAGACAAAACGTCAGACGATAGTCAGCCGGTTCCGTTTGCTGATACCGAAGGATTTCAATCTCTGCAACTTTTTAAAGAGCGGCGGCTGACGATTAATCAGCAAACTAAACGTGACGTAAGAAAGATACAGGAACAGCTTCCCACTATCGAAGAAAAGGTCGGTCGTGATAACGATACCAGTAGGTTCAATAATCATCACATTGGAAATCACAGTGAACGCACTAATTTTGCAAATGCTAATCACCTCTCTCGTGAGCGTGATACGTTTGCAGGATACAATGACTGGAATACGACTTACGGTGTGGGAGAAAACTCATCATTTCAGAAAAACGATGGTTTTGATCACAAACATTTTATAGCAGTTAAATTACGGAATACATGTTACTTCAACAATATGAAAAAGCAAAGTCATACTGTGTTGTCAAACTGTATCAAAACGCAAATTCGCCTACCGTTAGACACAGATGACTACAACTTCCGATCATCACTGTATAACGCAGAGAACTAGCTACTGTTGACATTTTAAGTCATGTTACGAGATCTAAACATGGTAATTCATTTGCTTTTGTAGCTGTTCAGCTTACCTATATATTCCTGTCATTCACACCTTTACGGAGAGCTACTGCAATACCTGTTCCTATAGCATTCGTAAAGAATTTTCGGAAAGAAGTAGGGCATGTTGACAAAGTAATTTCTGATAATGGCCCATAATATCGTTGTAATACATGGCTAAATACTACGACACGTAGAAGAATTAAACCAATATTAATATCACGTTTTATGTCATCTTTTAACCAAACCAATTGTAAACAATTGTGGCCCCATAAAAATTCATCGTTGTTAGGGTACTTGAAGTTCATGAATGGCTGGAAACGGTCTCGAAGTAGCCGAATATAAGTATTTCCAGTCAATGGTCGGTTCAGCTGGTCCAGATGGCCCAGTCTGTTCTATGAAAACACAGCCCACACTATTATGGATCCACCACCAGCTTGCAGAGTGCGCTGTTGACAACCTGGGTGCACGACATCGTAAGCTCTGCGCCACATTTGAATCCTACCTGTAGCTCTTACCAACTGAAATCGGGACTCCACGCATTCTCAGTCTAAGGTGCAACCCATCGGTTCGGGAGAACAGGAGAGGCGCTGCAGCCAATGTCGGCAATGCCGCGCTGTTAGCAAAGGCACACGCGTCGATCGTCACCTCCCATAGCCTATTAATGCCAAACTTCTAACGTGTACTGTCGTACGTTCCACATTGATTTCTGTGATCATTTCACGGTGTGTTGCTTGTCAGTTAGCACTGCCTGACGCACACAAACGCGGCTGCACTCGGTCGTTAAGTGAAGGCCGTCGGCCACTGCGTTGTCCTTAGTGGGAGGTAATTCCGGAAATGTGCTATTCGTGGCACTGTGGATGTCGCAATGTTGAATTCCCTAAGGATTTCCGAAACAGAATGCCCTATGCGTCTAGCTCCAAGTACAATTCCGCGTTCAAAATTTGTTAATTCCCGTCGTGCAGCGATAATCACGTATGAAACCTTTTCACAGGAAACACTTGAGTGCAAATGACAACTCCGCCAATGCATTGCCCTATTATCTCTTGTAAACATACTACTGCCGTCTGTATACGTTCATATCCCTATCTCATGACTTTCGTCACTTCAGTGTATGGTAACAACCGCGTTGTGAGCTATATAGTATGTTAACGTAGCTAAATTTGAAAATTATTTAAATATTATTTACTATACATTATACTTTCACTAAGTAAGGAATGACGAGATACGTTTGAAGTTCTCTAACGCCATAGATACAGAAATAAGGAATAGCGCAGTAGGCAGTACAGTTGAAGAGGAATGGACATCTCTAAAAAGGGCCATCACAGAAGCTGGGAAGGAAAACATAGGTACAAAGAAGGTAGCTGCGAAGAAACCATGGGTAACAGAAGAAATACTTCAGTTGATTGATGAAAGGAGGAAGTACAAACATGTTCCGGGAAAATCAGGAATACAGAAATACAAGTCGCTGAGGAATGAAATAAACAGGAAGTGCAGGGAAGCTAAGACGAAATGGCTGCAGGAAAAATGTGAAGACCTCGAAAAAGATATGATTATCGGAAGGACAGACTCAGCATACAGGAAAGTCAAAACAACCTTTGGTGACATTAAAAGCAACGGTGGTAACATTAAGAGTGCAACGGGAATTCCACTGTTAGATGCAGAGGAGAGAGCAGATAGGTGGAAAGAATACATTGAAAGCCTCTATGTGGGTGAAGATTTGTCTGATGTGATAGAAGAAGAAACAGGAGTCGATTTAGAAGAGATAGGGGATCCAGTATTAGAATCGGAATTTAAAAGAGCTTTGGAGGACTTACGGTCAAATAAGGCAGAAGGGATAGATAACATTTCATCAGAATTTCTAAAATCATTGGGGGAAGTGGCAACAAAACGACTATTCACGTTGGTGTGTAGAATATATGAGTCTGGCGATATACCATCTGACTTTCGGAAAAGCATCATCCACACAATTCCGAAGACGGCAAGAGCTGACAAGTGCGAGAATTATCGCACAATCATCTTAACGGCTCATGCATCGAAGCTGCTTACAAGAATAATATACAGAAGAATGGAAAAGAAAATTGAGAATACGCTAGGTGACGATCAGTTTGGCTTTAGGAAAAGTAAATGGACGAGAGAGGCAATTCTGACGTTACGGCAAATAATGGAAGCAAGGCTAAAGAAAAATCAAGACACTTTCATAGGATTCGTCGACCTGTAAAAAGCGTTCGACAATATAAAATGGTGCAAGCTGTTCGAGATTCTGAAAAAAGTAGGGGTAAGCTATAGGGAGAGACGGGTCATATACAATATGTACAACAACCAAGAGGGAATAATTAGAGTGGACGATCAAGAACGAAGTGCTCGTATTAAGAAGGGTGTAAGACAAGGCTGTAGCCTTTCGCCCCTACTCTTCAATCTGTACATCGAGGAAGCAATGATGGAAATAAAACAAAGGTTCAGGAGTGGAATTGAAATACAAGGTGAAAGGATATCAATGATACGATTCGCTGATGACATTGCTATCCTGAATGAAAGTGAAGAAGAATTAAATGATCTGCTGAACGGAATGAACAGTCTAATGAGTACACAGTACGGTTTGAGAGTAAATCGGCGAAAGACGAAGGTAATGAGAAGTAGTAGAAATGAGAACAGCGAGAAACTTAACATCAGTATTGATGGTCACGAAGTCAATGAAGTTAAGGAAATCTGCTACCTAGGCAGTAAAATAACCAATGACGGACGGAGCAAGGAGGACATCAAAAGCAGACTCGCTATGGCAAAAAGGCATTTCTGGCCAAAAGAAGTCTACTAATATCAAATACCGACCATAATTTGAGGAAGAAATTTCTGTGGATGTACGTCTGGAGTACAGCATTGTATGGTAGTTAGAGAACCAACTCGTGAAGCTAACGTTTTAGACCTCATAGCAACAAATAGACCGGAACTTTTCGACTCCGTGAATGTAGAAGAGGGTATCAGTGATCATAAGTCAGTGGTTGCATCAATGACTACAAGTGTAATAAGAAATGCCAAGAAAGGAAGGAAAATATATTTGCTTAACAAGAGTGATAGGGCACAAATCGCAGAATATCTGAGTGACCACCATCAAACGTTCATTTCTGAGGAAGAGGATGTGGAACAAAAATGGAAAAAATTCAGAAACATCGTCCAGTACGCCTTAGATAAGTTCGTACAGACTAACGTCCAAAGCGAGGGGAAAGATCCACCGTGGTATAACAATCATGTACGAAAGGTACTACGGAAACAAAGAAAGCTTCATCATAGGTTTAAGAGTAGTCGAATCATAGCTGATAAGGAAAAGCTGAACGAAGCGAAAAAGAGCGTAAAGAGAGCAATGAGAGAAGCATTCAACGAATTCGAACATAAAACATTGGCAAACAATCTAAACAAGAACCCTAAAAAGTTTTGGTCATATGTAAAATCGGTAAGCGGATCTAAATCCCCTATTCAGTCACTCGTTGACCACGATGGCACCGAAACAGAGGACGACCGAAGAAAGGCAGAAATACTGAATTCAGTGTTCCGAAACTGTTTCACTGCGGAAAATCGTAACACGGTCCCTGACTTCAGCCGTCGCACGGACGCCAAAATGGAAAATATTGAAATAAACGATAGCGGAATTGAAAAACAACTGCTATCACTTACTAGCGGAAAAGCATCCGGACCAGACGAGATACCCTTAAGATTCTACAGTGATTATGCTAAAGAACTTGCCCCCTTTCTATCAGCAATTTATCGTAGATCGCTGGAAGAACGTAAAGTACCTAGCGACTGGAAGAAAGCGCAGGTCGTTCCCATTTTCAAGAAGGGTCATAAATCAGATGCGAATAATTATAGGCCTATTTCGCTTACGTCAATCTGTTGTAGAATAATGGAACATGTTTTGTGTTCTCGTATTATGACGTTCTTAGATAATACAAATCTCCTTCATCATAACCAACATGGATTCCGCAAACAGAGATCATGTGAAACTCAGCTCGCCCTATTTGCCCAAGAAATTCACAGTGCCGTAGACACTGGCGAGCAGATTGATGCCGTATTCCTGGACTTCAGGAAGGCATTTGATACGGTTCCGCACTTACGTTTAGTGAAAAAAATACGAGCTTACGGAATATCGGACCAGGTTTGTGATTGGATTCAGGATTTCCTAGAAGAAAGAACACAACATGTCATTCTTAACGGTTCAAAATCTGCAGATGTAGAGGTAATTTCGGGAGTACCGCAGGGAAGCGTGATAGGACCTTTATTGTTTACAATATACATAAATGACTTAGTTGACAACATCGGTAGCTCCGTGAGGCTATTTGCAGATGACACGGTTGTCTACAAGAAAGTAGCAACATCAGAAGACTCGTACGTACTCCAGGAGGACCTGCAGAGGATTAATGCATGGTGCGACAGCTGGCAGCTTTCCCTAAACGTAGATAAATGTAATATAATGCGCATACATAGGGGCAGAAATCCATTCCAGTACGATTATGCCATAGGTGGTAAATCATTGGAAGCGGTAACGACCGTAAAATACTTAGGAGTTACTATCCGGAGCGATCTGAAGTGGAATGATCACATAAAACAAATAGTGGGAAAAGCAGGCGCCAGGTTGAGATTCATAGGAAGAATTCTAAGAAAATGTGACTCATCGACGAAAGAAGTAGCTTACAAAACGCTTGTTCGTCCGATTCTTGAGTATTGCTCATCAGTATGGGACCCTTACCAGGTTGGATTAATAGAAGAGATAGACATGATCCAGCGAAAAGCAGCGCGATTCGTCATGGGGACATTTAGTCAGCGCGAGAGCGTTACGGAGATGCTGAACAAGCTCCAGTGGCGGACACTTCAAGAAAGGCGTTACGCAATACGGAGAGGTTTATTATCGAAATTACGAGAGAGCACATTCCGGGAAGAGATGGGCAACATATTACTACCGCCCACATATATCTCGCGTAATGATCACAACGAAAAGATCCGAGAAATTAGAGCAAATACGGAGACTTACAAGCAGTCGTTCTTCCCACGCACAATTCGTGAATGGAACAGGGAAGGGGGGATCAGATAGTGGTACAATAAGTACCCTCCGCCACACACCGTAAGGTGGCTCGCGGAGTATAGATGTAGATGTAGATGTAGATGTAGTGAAACATGGACTGTGGGAAAACCGGAACAGAAGAGAATCGAAGCATTTGAGATGTGGTGCTATAGACGAATGTTGAAAATTAGGTGGACTGATAAGGTAAGGAATGAGGAGGTTCTACGCAGAATCGGAGAGGAAAGGAATATGTGGAAAACAATGATAAGGAGAAGGGACAGGATGATAGGACATCTGCTAAGACATGAGGGAATGATTTCCATGGTACTAGAGGGAGCTGTAGAGGGCAAAAACTGTAGAGGAAGACAGAGATTGGAATACGTCAAGCAAATAATTGAGGACGTAGGTTGCAAGTGCTACTCTGAGATGAAGAGGTTAGCACAGGAAAGGATTTCGTGGCGGGCCGCATCAAACCAGTCAGTAGACTGACGACCAAAAAAAAAAAAAAAAAAAAAAAAAAAAAAAAAAAAAAAATACTTTCACCAATGTGATTTCCTTTACTTTTAATACTCTCATTCGCGAGTACAACGATTCAATCCCGTGTCCGGTCATCCTGATTTAGGTTTTCCGTGATTTCCTTAAATCGCTCCAGGCAAATGCTGGGATGGGTCCTTTGAAAGGGCACGGCCGACTTCCTTCCCTATCCTTCCCTAATCCGATGAGACCGATGACCTTGCTGTTGGGTCTCTTCCCCCTAACAACCCAACTCTTACTTTTAATTATTCCCCCTCTACTTTTAGTAGACCTGAAGATAGCATTTCAACAACTGGAACTAGTTACCTATCTGACTTTTTTTAGTGCCACGAAGACAAATTTCTAGTAAAGTACTATGGATCGCTTATCTCCTTAATTTGACCAAACCACTGTACTGTGATATTATTTAAATGGGCGCATACTACTCACTAGACTGTACCAGCGCTCAGTAAAGACGTGAGGCAACATTTCTGCCCGCGCAAGAGACACTAACGCCCTCCCGTCCGGCCGTGGACCTCATTTACATAACCAGTGAACCAGTCGCCGGCAATAAAGTAATGCGCCCGCTGGAACTAATGCTCACGGAGAGAGAGACTTCTCGGAGCGAGCTCCCGCCTCGTGCCTCTCCTTCCCCCCCTGGACACTGGGCTCATTTGCCTCGAACCGAACTCGTAAAATTCTCCTCCCCCTCCCGGACAACCCGACTGATCAATTAGAAGCGGGCGTTCTTCGCACAAAGGGCACAGCTTGTCGGCTGCCGGGCGTGGGACGGCTGCGTGAAATAAAAGCTTCCGATTCGGGCCCGCCATTAAGATAAGCGCGCATTCCGAACCCCGACCTCAGGTCCACCACACATTAGCCGGCTGCGCCCGGCAGCACGCGTCGCCGACCCGACAACACACGTGGGGACAGCGCCGGTCGGTTACACGCTGAGCCGCGCTTCCAAGCAGTGCACCGGCTGCAGTGGGACCGTGTAATTCACTACTCTCGCGTTCTGGAAGAACTGGATTCGAACCTCGTCTGTTATCCTCATTTACATTTTGTGTGCTTCTCTCGAGTCATTTTAAGTGAAAATCGGACAGTTATTCCTCTCTCACATGTAGTGAAACTCCGTATTTAGAAAATCATTAGAAAGTTATGGTAGAAAGTCCGTGCTTATTGTCCCACCATAACAACATCCAATGTAATTCTTTTCTTCATTCCCTCCAGCGCCGGCCGCGGTGGTTCTAGGCGCTTCAGTTCGGAACCGCGAGACTGCTACAGTCGCAGGTTCGAATCCTGCCTCGGGCACGGATGTGTGTGATGTCCTTAGGTTGGTTAGGTTTAAGTAGTTCTCAGTTCTAGGGGACTGATGACCTCAGATGTTAAGTCCCATACTGGTCAGAGCCGTTTGAACCATTCCCTCCAGCACATTTCATGACGTAACGGGAATCAGTGATGAATGAATATACTAAACATTATAAAATTCTGAAATTACTTTTCATCTCACACATAACTGTGATGAACTTGGATTGTCATAAGGTGCTTGGATCAGACGAGGGTGCGACGTCCTATTAACAGTCTGATGACAGAGTGCATACGAGGAGTTAGTAATTATTTCCAGCAGAAAGCAGCAACAGAATTAGAGAAAATTAATCGTGAAAGCCTGATTTAACGCAGAACAATAATGGAGTAAGGGAATTTTTAAAGGAATGCCACCGCGCGGAATTAGCCGAGCAGTCTGGGGCGCTGCAGTCATGGACTGTGCGGCTGGTCCCGGCGGAGTCTCGAGTCCTCCCTCGGGCATGGGAGTGTGTGTTTGTCCTTAGGATAATTTAGGTTAAGTAGTGTGTAAGCTTAGGGACTGATGACCTTAGTAGTTAAATCCCATAAGATTTCACACACATTTCAACATTTTGAAAGCAATGCGATTGGTTAGTTTTTTAAATTGCACTTTAAATATGTAAATGGAATGTAGAAAAGAAGAAAAGGTAACTGGTATGAAGATTATTTTATTTGGCTACATGTGAAAATTTTAAAAATGGTTATGTTTTTTGTTAATAATAAATGTTAAACAGCATGCATGCAATTTTCGTTATAGGTCCTTCCAGTAAATAATGTAACAAATAATCTGATGTTTTATACTTTTTTTCCTATCGTCTGGAAACTTTGAAACAATTTTAATACCAGTGCTCTCTGTGTCTGATGAATCATCGTTAGAATGCTCTAAGAACAGTCCCATGGAATGCGATGTTTCTTTGGTGTAGTGCAGGTAGCATATGAGTGAAGCACGTTTAGAGAAACTCGGCATGAGCGTCACCATGCTTTTTTGCTACTGTTTTCGCTAGCTGTGATGGACGGGTGCAGTACATAACAGCCAGAACTCTTACGAATTTATCATGGGGATACTTTTTACTTTAGAGGGTATTTACAAAAGATTCATGTCACAAGACTACATATTCTAAATGTCTTATGTGTAAGGTAAATTTTCCCCGGGTTTCTATTTTCACTACAATCTGTCTTAACACTTGGATACTAGATATAATATCTCACTAGGTGTAACAACGGTCTCTGTCAAACAATGATTACTAGGAAATCAAAGTCTGAGGCTGAAACGAACATTGTCCACGAAATCGTATATTGTTTTGCATGAACTAACCCGCAATTACTCTCGTGTCTATGGGTAATCATCCCTCCAGGATAACATGCTGTGTTCTGTTTATTAAGATGTCATCAGCCCAGACAAAACCCACGTTGGATGTAATGAACATAAAGTAAAATTGTGGTGACAAGAGATCCACATATATTGGAAAAAGAACATCATTATCTGCAAAAGTAACAGAGGCCTGTTCCCTGTCTCGTCGCAATTTATTCACACTGTGTTTTCCTTTTGTTAAACTTCATTTCTAAGAAAGAAAGCGTACTAAAAGTACGAAGGCGTGCTGCAAAATAACGTTTCTGAATTTTTATGTAAAAACTCTTAAGGCTTTTTTTTTAAAAAAAAATAACTCCACTTACAAATTACATATTCATTCTTCATGTCCACGTACAATACCGGAAAAAATTAGTACACCCTCTTAGAGGTTTACAATTCAATCAGGATTTATTGTTGCAAAAAGGCATGTTGAGTACATGAAATTATTACGTTTACAGATCAATAGCACAACCGACTCTGACGTACCAGGAATCGACCCATGCTGAAAAACCCATGTTAGTACGTGTTGGAGTCTCCACAGGCGGCAGTGCAGGCGCTAATATTGGTAACTAATCGACCATACAGATGGTGAACACTATCCTGTGATACGTTATGCCACGCCTTCTCGATCTGTTTACGTAGCTCTATACGAGTTCTTGGCTGACGAGTCGCTCGAGTCACTTCTCGTCCCATCATGTCCCACACTTGCTTGATTGAAGACAAGTCCGGAGATCGTGCTGACCAGGAAGCAGCTGCAAGTCTTGCAGAGAGTGTCGAGTTTCGCGGACAGTGTATGGGGGAGTATTTTTTTCTTTTTGAGTCATCAGCCTTAGGGGAGGAGGGGAAAGGAAGTAGGCCGTGCCCTTTCATAGGAACCACCCCGGCATTTGACTGAAGCGATTTACGGAAATCACGGAAAATCTAAATCAGCATCATTGTAAGTAGGCTGTTTAGGTTTTTATGTTGGTAACGCCACGTAGCGCTCTCTATGAAAATCACTGGCTGTGCTGTGTGCAGTCTGTGGCTGGTTGGCATTGTTGAAATATTCGCTATTGTAGTGTTGGGTAGCTGGATGTGAACACCGTGTAGCGTTGCGCAGTTGTTGGTGAGCCGCCAGCAGTGGTGGATGTGGGGAGAGAAACGGCAGGATTTTGAGAGCGGACGATCTGGACGTGTGTCCATCAGAAAGAGTAAATTGAATCTGGGACATTATTAAGGTAAATACACTGTTTGTTCTCTGTCAAAATCTTTCATTTGCTAACTATGCCTATCAGTAGTTGGTGCCTTCAGTAATTAGAATCTTTTATTTAGCTGGCAGTATTGGCGCTCGCTGCATTGCAGTAGTTCGAGTAACGAAGATTTTTGTGAGGTAAGTGATTCATGAAAGGAATAGGTTATTGTTAGTCAGGGCCATTCTTCTGTAGGGATTTTTAAAAGTCAGATTGTTTGTCAGTTTAGTGTTGATCAGAATAAGTAAAGAGAGAAATGTCTGAGTACGTTCAGTTTTGCTCAGCTGTTTGAAAATCAAATAATATAAGAGGTTCGTAAGTACAGTAATTCATTAATTTTTGTAAGGGGACGTTTCAGAATGATCGAACGCGGGTTTGAACCGTCGTCCTCCAGAATGCGAGTGCAGTGTAATTTCCTGACGATTGCACAGTACAGTACAGAGTTGGTCGTTGCATCATGAATGAGCACAGCAAACAGAACAATCCATTCAGAGTTCCAGACGACCGTCGCTATGACTTTGCTAGCTGAGGGTGCCGCTTTGAACTACTTCTTCGGCGGAAAGATGGTGTTGTGCCACTCGGTGGATTGCCGTTTTGTTTCCTGTTCGAAATGATGCATCCATGTTTCGTCTCCTGTGGCGATGTTTCACAAAGAATTGTCACGATCATCCTCGTAACACGCAAGCGATTCCACACAGATGGTCATTCATTGCTCTTTATTGTCTTCGCTTAGGAGCGAGTAACCTAGCGGACACTGACCGTGAAAAGAAATGTCTTGCATATCTTATTGAACGCCTCCTCATAATTAAATGACAGTAGGAACCCAAAGATATTCGTTTTGAGTTGTAAATTACTATTTTTCACTTTTTATATTGGCACTAACTGTCGATAAATGAAACTAGGGCTGCCTGCATCACTCTGGTTAATCATATGCGACATGAGACACCCTTGCAGATTAAAATTGTGTACCGGGTTCTGAGCCAAACTAGGACCTGTCCATTTCGTGGGCAAGTGCTTTATCTACTGTGCTACCCAAGAACAGGAATAACTCAGTCGGTAGAGCATTTGCCCGTACAAGACCAGTCTGTCACACAATTTCTGCGCACACTCCCCTGCAGAGTGAAAATTCATGCTGGCGTGTTATAAGCTTCATCAGATATAGCAGATTCATTATTTAACTTTCAATGCTCACGACCTTCTCGCACCTATCCCAAACGCCATTTTTATCAACAGTTTTCGGTACACTAGTGCTTCATTCGTGTTCGGTCCCTTCATTACTACCGTCCGAACCACAATGAGTTGGCATCCTTTCTTCGGGTTCGTCAACTTGCGTCGCACGCCGTGTTCACGTGAACAGTCATTTTTTTCATTTCTGCAGAAAAATTTTTATATTTTAGAAGACAACTGTAGTTACAAAAAAATATTCCTCGTAAAATTCTATACAGAAAAGATCTTATGCACTTTTTTAAGTTGGACATATAGTTCCAGAAATAGAAGAGATGGATTACAATTATGTTAATGCATAAATGCAGAAGCTTGTTTGTTTAGTCAGTTATGTAAGTGAAAAGAGTAATTAACTATACTGAAATATTTCGTATGAAATTTCTTTTATATTCTGAATTGTTGAAATCAGGATTAGGAGACCAACAATGAAAACGACGTCCCACTTCCATTCGCTCACCGCTGACCTGCCACCGTAGCTGCCGTTTCTCCCTACACGTTTCCAGTTGACTTCAGTTTATTTCGTGAACTTATTAAAGCTGTACCAACAATTGAGTCTGTGGTGTTTATTCTTATCTCTTTTCTTTTCTGTGGACTGAGACAAGAGCAGTGCTGGACCCTAACATCTGTTTTGTTCACGGTAAGTCTACTTCGGAAAGAAGGTCATCAAGAGTGGCCAAGGGACAGGAAACTTTGAAACACGTCAGCAAGGAACGGAAGGATGAGGCTCTTACTCTTCTACAAAACGTTAGAATTACTTAAGTGCATAAGGTATGCCAACGTGAATAAACTGAATTTGGAGAAGTTGGTAATCGCGATATGATGCCGATCTGTTCGTGTTATTTCACTTTGTCAGCAGAGCACGGCAAAGTATTCCACTTCTTCCAGCCGGCCGCTGTGGCCGAGCGGTTCTAGGTGCTTCAGTACCGAACCGCGCTGCTGCTTCCGTCGCAGGTTCGAATCCTCCCTCGGGCATGAATGTGTGTGATGTCCTTAGGTTAGTTAGGTTTAAGTAGTTCTAAGTCTAGGGGACTGATGACCTCAGATATTAAGTCCCATAGTGCTCAGAGCCATTTGAACCACTTCTTCCGTGATTCCAAGTCTCGAGCTGCAAGTGGTAGGTGCAGTTCTGAAGGCTATTTTTCATCTTTGGAAAAAAAGAAACTGCGGTATTTATTAAAATTACCGCTGTAAAATAATAATAGTGATTTCTACATATTTTTACCAGTTCCAGCCGTGTGTTGATCATGCACTCTTGAAGAACGTGTGCTTTCATTTACATCCAGTTTGCTGCCATATTGGAACGCGTATTTTAACTTGCATCTCACCCCGATACTTAGGAAAGACGCTGTATTTTCTTTGGGCTAAGAGGGACACTCGTAACAACGTTTTTAGATTTATTTGTTTGGAGACGTTTAAGTAACAACCAGAGAGGCCAGTGGAGAAAAAAAGCCCTCCAGTTATAAATAGAGCACCTAAAACTCGTGGCATTAACTATTTTCAAGCTTCACAGGAGAATGGGATTCATAACCGACTTGTGCAACAACTGTCCTGTAAAACAGTAAATATCAACCATAGAATGGTCAGTAAATGCAATACATACTTTTATTTTGTAGTACTTGACAATGAAATGATGTTAGCGATGGTATCATATTCATTTTGCCCTCTTACCCCGATCTTTGGGGTGAGAGTCATATTAGTTCAACCTGCAAACCTTCAATTTGAAGAAAGCTCACCAAACATGTGTGATTAACATCGTTTCAAAAATCTCAAAATTTCTCGGCACTGTTTTATGTGGAAGCAAAAAGTATGGCATCTTCCCCCCAAAGCACTATATATTAAAGAAACTAACTAACCAGAAATCTGCACAAGTATATGATACAAGTCTTCGTCTTATCCACTCAGTTTCAAAACAGACTTTAATGTCACCTGAAATATGTGACTATGAGGATGAAAGAAAGAAAAAACACTTCAAAAATGACGTGCAATTTTGGAAGTTCGTTCTTTAGCTCTGAAACACTAAGTGCTTGAGAAATCAAAGGAATGCTGCAAAAGCCCGTTAATTAGTGTCTATCCAATCCTCTTTTCGAAAAAGGAGCCACCTTCATGATACCAACTTTGATGCTGTTTGCCAAGAAGAGTCCAATCTTATAGATTCTTCAGAGTAAATGTCAATTTTCACTGCTCGATTTATTGCCGAAAGTCAGAAAGTCAATGACTATCTTGCAAAAGGAGATACAATGACCCATCCCCCTCCCCCCCCCCCCCCACCACCCGACTGCTGTTTGTTTTCGTGTCTACAGACTGTTCTTATTTTAGTTGCTATGTTTTACATTGTATTATAAAGACAGTAGTTGTTGATTAGTTTTACAATAATTCGTAATTCTCATGAAAACAGAGTTTGATTTCTATATAAATATTAAGGTGCATAATACTGAAAAAACCGTATAGAATAACAGTTTGCAATCAATAAATGTCAGTTTTAAAAGAAATTTCTCTCTCTCCCTTTCTCTTTACCTTCAGATTTTAGTACTAACGTTTATGTACCATATTTACACACATCAAAAAAAGTTTTGCATCACCCCGGTTCCCAGAACTCCTGAAGATAGACGTTGACTGTGGATATTGTATCACAGGCACAGCCCCTTTGACTGTTCAGAGATGTCACTGAACACTCCCATCGGTGTAAACAACCATGCATGAGCGGCGCCTATTTGACAGAGGGGGTCCGACAGCCGATCAGTTTCAGTCATTCCACCAGGAAGAATGTGCACAGCTTGTGTTGTCTGCAGTTCAACCACGCCTAGATGGTCAATACTGCGGTTTGATCGCGTCCGAATTGTTACTTTATGCCTAAAGGGCTCTCAACAAGGGAAGTGTCCAGGCATCTCGGAATGAACCAAAGCGGTGTTGTTCGGACATGGAGGAGATACAAGCAGACAGGAACTGTCGATGACATGCCTCGCTGAGGCCACCCAAGGGCTACTACTGCAGTGAATGACCACTATCTACGGATTATGGCTCGGAGGAACCCTGACAGCCATGTCACCATGTTGAATAATGCTTTTCGTACAGTCACCGGACGTTTGTGCGCAATAGGCTGCATGATGCGCAATTTCACTCGCGACGTCCATGGTGAGGTCCATCTTTGCAACCACGACGCCATGCAGCGCGGTACAGATGGGCCCAACAACATGCCAAATAGACCACTCAGAATTGGCATCACGTTCTGTTCACCGATGAGGGTCGATGCCTTCAACCAGACAATCCTCGGGGACGTCGCATGTTAAGTGTAAAATCGATACTTCAGTTTCATAACTAGGTGTTTGTGAGACACTGCAATCCCTGTGTATGCATTTGCTTGACAGATGTGCTGTTTACAGAGTTAAGTGTGGCAAGACTTGTAATTTCACATGTCAGACACCGCTGTTATGCGTTTATGTGTTTCCTTGTAACAGGTATTCTCAGTTATTCACGATCATTTATGTAGAAGTGATGTGGGCATAGTATAATTTGTGAACGGTGATCGGATGTGGACAGTATACGGTATACATCTCTGGAAATCTATACTGTCCATGTATAACAGAGAGACATTGTTTACAGTTTGTCACCATAGTTTATCGTAGAGAAATCTGCAAGAAGGCTGTATGTCATCCGCTGGAAATACATTTCTTACTTTGGAATATTAACAGCGCTGCATTCCACACAACTGATAGGTCGGAAATTCAAGTGATCTAACATTATAGCCTGTTTTAAGTGTGGAACGTTGTAGTCTTAGGAGTGCAGGTGTTTATGTTCTCTCTTACCAGTGCCTTCCAGGTACTGATCCTAGACTCTCAAACAATACTTTAGAGCTGATAGCGTAGTTGATTTGTGTAAAATGCTTCGAGCTCCATCCGTCTGGAGCTCCATCATGCATAAAAATCACCCATTTCTTGTTCTTCTTAACCCTGTGCTATTTCATCACAACACTTTCAAAGCAGATACTATACACCGATAAGGGGTGCTAACCTCCTCGACATGTGCCTCAAGGGAAATCTTGTTCTTGTGGAATGGTGAGGACTCGGCAAGCTTCATTCATTCACGAGACGCGGAATGTAGCGGTCTATTTCCGGTCAGCTGAAGATTAAATCGGTAAAGGTGCTGCAGGGCAGGCTGGTCAAAGACAGTGCAGGGAGGCATTTCAGTCTCTGATTTTATCCTAAGACTGCGAGAATGCTCTATGACTCCCATCCGAGGTGATAGAAATATGTAGTGTGCTGTCTGGCATACTTTGATTATTTATGTGTGAAGGGGCGGTTTAGCTATGATACTGAAATTGGGAAATATGCTGTCACATCATTGACAGGTGTTGAAATTACTGTAAAATTGCTAAAATTGTTCGCACTATCAACTGTGATGCTTATTATTGCAGTACATCGGCGGTATCTTTTCCATCACATCCATCCGCCGACAGGCTGTTGGTTACCACATAATAATTGACTGAAAACGCTTGTTTGAGTTGGTAAAAGAGTTTTGTGGATGGGTGACACCTTCTTGGGATTGCTAGCACCGAAACAGTGATCGTGTACATGAGTGAAATATGAGGAATCAGTCGAAATGGAGCGCAGAGCCATCAGCTATTCCGTCACTGTGACGTATGAGTTTAAATGTAGAGGTAGCCCAGCTTACCTGTCTTCCCTCCGAAATTCAAACTTCCCACCAGGGGGGCTTGACAGGGAGGTGTGGCGCTTTCTCGCCTTCTTTGGTAACGATACCCGCATCATCAGCTGGTTTCACAGCAGCCATCTTGAATGACATCAATCGCATCACAGTGTAACATCTTGGATAATTGTACTTTGGGGTGATGTTGTCTGCGAGAGGCTGTGGATCAGAACGTCTTAATGTCAGTTTAGAACCTGACACAGACCTCGATGTCATGTCATAAAAATAAAATGTTTCGCAGTGTACAAAGCATGTTACAGAATAATGTTTCAAACAATGAGTCAGGGCCACAGGGGGTGTCTCTTGCCACTTGCGGTATAGTCTGCGGAATAGAATCATCCTCCTAGAGTACAGGTGATGGAACTTTAAACTGGTCTGTTGATCAATACCTGTATATTTAATAGGATCGTTACATGTGCTCGATGCCTGCACACATGCGGTATTTGTTTTAGATGTATGTTAGGAGACAGATGCATTAAGATGTTATCTAGTACTCTATTGAATGACGTTATTTGAGCTTTTATAGTTCATAATTTTTCTGTGATGGATGGTGCAACATAACGAAGATAGCATGTTGGGGAGATAGAGGTGAATGGACGTGGATCTGTAGTATTTGTATCTAGTTTGGCGTCGCGCCACAATGCGCCCATTTCCACCGAATGGTCAAAACACAATCCTGTCGCACCAACTCAGGTCGCTCTGTTTCTACACGGGTTGCATGAGGTGGTGAATATGGCTTTCTCTGACTTCTACTCAGTTCCAACTTAAATTGGAACGATTACATGCGTAAAGCTGCGGAAATGGCAGCAGACACAGCATGCCTAGGGACTGTCCTAAACCACGTTGGAATTTTACTGCAGCAGAAAGGTTAGAGAAAGGTGAATCGATTCGAGATATGATAGTGCCAGAAATATGATTCACTTGTGGCTGTAATCATTAAATGACTTCTCCATAGGATCGAATGCAGGTATGTGGTTGAAAGACTTGATTCCAAATCCCAGACAGCATTTCTAGCGTATAGCATAGCATTAGAGATCTGAAAAGTTAGTCTACATTTCTTACGACCTCAATCAGCACACCATGTACTCATTCCATGTAGGCTTTCACGGCCGGCGTCTTTATCAGTAAACTCTTCCGGGCTAAGTTGCCGTGGTCGATCTGTAGAACTTCTTCTCCCTGACGTTTCGTTCTCAACTACGGAGAACGAAACGTCAGGGAGAAGAAGTTCTACAGATCGACCACGGCAACTTAGCCCGGAAGAGTTTACTGATATACACCATGTACTGTTTGTGATTCTTATCAATCAACCATCGCTTGTATATCACCAACCCTCTGATATTGCATCGAGACACAATACGTTACAAATACTGGAGTAATATCTAGTGAAGGTCGGGTGACGGGGTTGCAAATACCGGTTTCGTAACACGCTCCTTAACCGAAGCACTTTCAAAATCCGGTAATTTTATTACGAGGGTGCACCGTCGGCGACGTGTAACCGCACTGCTGGCGTGATAATATACACTCCGGCGATCACCGCCTCGGTATTTAACTGGAAAAACCACGTGATTCGTAGGTTATGCCATACGCGGACTTATAAAGCCAGTATAGCTTTTAACATGGATACTTGTGTGCACAACCAAGACTGATTCTGAAAGTAACATAGAGTAGTCGCTAGGATCGAGTTTTTTAATATTTGGCGGTTTGTAGGAAGATTACACCTCTCTTTCTGAGACACGGTGGTATGACTCACAAGAAAGTGTTTGTGTGCAATGGAAGTGACTATGTGCAATCGTAAGGAAGGTCTGGATTTGATGTGGAATAGTGTGACAGCAAAGGGAACATTATGTCAGTTCATACGAATGGTGCAGATATTTCTACTTCCAGAGGCACACCCGTCAGCAGGGTGTATTTCCGATACTTCGCTCATTGTCGAATGTCGTTCAACTGAGACCACCATCGTAACATTTAGTTGTAAGTACAGGTATAAAATATATATGAGGCCAGTTTTTTTCCTAAGACGATTTTGTCAGGCGTGCAGTGCCGGTGACTTGTGGCAGGAATGATTCATGTTTCCTGTTAACTGAAGGAGCCGTCCAAATGCAGAGGCCTGTTGGACTGTAGGAGTGTTGCTGACTTAACTGTTGTCCTCTAGACGGTCTGATAGCGCACTAATACTTAGTATGTGTTAGATACCTTTCGTGATCGAATGGAAATTTGAGAAGATTCAGTATGGAAATGTGTTTACGCTGGACCATTATTCCCTTCCATATAAATTGTTCGGTTGACTGCTTCTCCAAGTTTCGCGCCTTTATTTATTTGAGGGAACATCGCTTGTGGTTTGTGCATCCGGCAGGTAGATGATACGTTTGCTGGTTCTCTAGACATGTCGAACACCATAGTTGACTTTTTAAATTATAGAGACGACATGAAATCTGTTACAGCACTGACATCGTTATTCGCGTGTAGAAATATCAGTTTCCTCTATTTGTTTCAAGTTCTCACGTAAAGGTCTTGGCAGACGGGATATGTTCCTAGTTACTCAGTGGTCTACAGCACCCTCCACCTCGCTTAAGTTTCAAGTTTGTAGAGAAATAATTTCCGGTCTATATCTTCGGAATTATGTTGCGCGAGCGATCGGTAGGCTATTGCTGTGTTCTTGACATCGAGAAGTATGGCGAAAATGGTATAATATCATGGCAAACCATGCGAAAATACCTGTGTTCTTGTAATCCCAGAGTCTACATCTACATCTCCATATATACTCCGCTAGCCACGAAGTGGTGTATGGCGGAGGGCACAATTCTCGCCAAAGTCATATTAACCCCCCCCCCCCCCCCCCCCCCTCTGTACCACTCGCGGATCGCGCGAGAGAAAAACGACTGTCTAAACGCCTCGGTACGAGATCTTATTTCCCTTATCTTTGATTGGTTATCATTGCGCGATTTGAAAGTTGGTGGTAATAATATATGCTCTACATCCTCGGTGAAGATCGGATTTCTGAATTTAGTGAGCAGCCCCTTCTGTTTAGCGCGCC
Organism: Schistocerca americana; assembly: GCF_021461395.2. Classification (NCBI taxonomy): domain Eukaryota; kingdom Metazoa; phylum Arthropoda; class Insecta; order Orthoptera; family Acrididae; genus Schistocerca; species Schistocerca americana. The sequence continues at coordinate 853,546,934 of NC_060121.1, forward strand.
AACGATCTTCAAGTGCGTCCCACTTCAAACTTTCTATGAAATTTGTAACGCTCTCGCGATGGCTAAATGTACCAGGCACGAATCCTGCCGCTCTTCTTTGGACCTTCTCAATCTCTTGAATCAGACCGAACCGGTAAGGGTCCCATACAGACGAAAAATACTCTAAGACTTGACGAACTAACATATTGTAAGCTATTTCCTTTGATGAAGGACTGCATCGCTTCAGGATTCTACCAATAAACCGCAATCTACAGTGCGCCTTACCCGTTACTTGTGTAATCTGATGATTCCATTTGAGATCATTTAGAATAGTCACACCCAGATACTTGATGGACGTTACCGCTTCCAAAAACTAGGCATTTATTTTATAATTGTACATTAATGGGGATTTTCGCCTTGTTATACACAGTATGTTACACTTACTAATATTGGGAGATAATTGCCAGTTATTACACCACGCGTTTATTTTCTGCAAATCACCATTGATTTGTCCACAACTTTCATGTGATACTAATTTCCTGTAGACTACAGCATCATCGGCAGTCACAGGCCGCTGTCAATACCATCAACCAGATCGTTCATATAAATCGTAAAAAGCAGAGGTCCTATTACACTGCCCTGGGGCACACCTGAAGTTACGCTTGTTTCTGTTGAAGTCACCCCATTCAGGACGACATATTGCTCCCTGTCTGTTAGAAAACTTTCTACCCAGCCTCATATGTCATCGGATAGACCGTAAGCGCTCACATTTTGTAGCAAGCGACAGTGCGGAACTGAGTCGAGCGCCTTTCGAAATTCGAGAACTATGGCATCAACCTGGGTGCCGGTATCTAGAGCCTGTTGTATATCATGCACAAAGAGGGCTAACTGTGTCTCGCATGACTGCTGTTTCCTGAAACCGTGCTGGTTTCTGCAGATGAGCTTCGCAGAGTCTAGAATGGTCATTATGTCTGAACACAAAATATGTTCCATGATTCTACAACAAATCGATGTCAGTGAAATTGGCCGGTAATTATGTGCATCCGATTTTCTACCCTTTTTATAGATTGCTATGACCTGGGCCTTCTTCCAGTCCCGTGGAACTTTCCGCCGTTCCGATGATCTCTGATAGATGACGGATAAGAATGGTGCTATATTTGTAGCATAGTCAACATAAAATATTACGGGGATACCGTCTGGGCCAGATGCCTTCCTGGCGTCTAAGGATCTTAACTGTTTTACAATCCCGGATACACTAAACACTAAGTCAGCCATCCTTTCGTTTGTCCGATAATTGAAAGGGGGAATGGCGCTGCAGTCCTCTACCGTAAACGAGTTTTTGAAAGCTAGGTTTAGAATTTCGGCCTTCTGTTTAGCATGATGAGTCACATTACCCGTACTGTCGGCAAGAGAAAGTATTGAATTATTTGTAGCGTTCATAGATTTTACGTACGACCAAAATTTTTTGTGGTTATTTTTAGAATCTGCAGATATAATATTGCTTTCAAATTCGGTAAAAGAATCTCTCATTGTCCTTCTGACAGCTGCTTTCATTTCTCATAATTTCTATTTGTCAGCAGGTCAATGACTACGTTTACAACGACTGTGCAAAATTCTCTGCTTTCTCAGCAACTTCCTAATATATTGTTGTACCAAGGTGGATCCTTTCCGTCCCCTATACTTTTGCAAAGCACATCTTTCTCTAGCACATCGTGACCAATACTTTTAATTTCCGACCAAAGATGCTCAATATCTTTGTGTCCCGCCGTGAATGCTTGGAACTGACAATGAAGATATTCATTAATTACACTTTTATTTGCTTCCCAAACAAGAAAGCTCTACGCTGTTTCTTTGGTTCTTTTGCAACTTTCACTGACATAGAAGCCACAACGACATTATGGTCGCTAATATCTTCTTCTAGATTGTTGTTGTCTTCATTCCTGAGACTGGTTTGATGCAGCTCTCCATATTACTCTATCCTGTGCAAGCTTCTTCATCTCCCAGTACTTACTGCAACCTACATCCTTCTGAATCTGCTTAGTGTATTCATCTCTTGGTCTCCCTCTACGATATTTACCCACCACGCTGCCCTACAATGCTAAATTTGTGATCCCTTGATGCCTCAGAAAATGTCCTACCAACCGGTCCCATCTTCTATTCAAGTTGTGCCACAAACTCCTCTTCTCCCCAATTCTATTCAATACCTCCTCATTAGTTACGTGATCCACCCATCTAATCTTCAGCATTCTTCTGTAGCACCACATTTCAAAAGCTTCTATTCTCTTCTTGTCCAAACAATTTATCGTCCATGTTTCACTTCCATACATGGCTACACTCCATACAAATACCTTCAGGAACGACTTCCTGGCACTTAAATCTATACTCGATGTTAACAAATTTCTCTTCCTCAGAAACGCTTTCCTTGCCATTGCCAATCTACATTTTATATTCTCTGTACTTCGACCATCATCAGTTATTTTGCTCCCCAAATAGCAAAACTCCTTTACTACTTTAAGTGTCTCATTTCCTAATCTAATTCCCTCAGCATCACCCGACTTAATTCGACTACATTCCATTAACCTCGTTTTGCTTTTGTTGTTGTTCATCTTATATCCTCCTTTCAACACACTGTCCATTCCGTTCAACTGCTCTTCCAAGTCCTTTGCTGTCTCTGACAGAATTACAATGTCATCGGCGAACCTCAAAGTTTTTATTTCTTCTCCATGGATTTTAATACCTACTCCGAATTTTTCTTTTGTTTCCTTTACTGCTTGCTCAATATACAGATTGAGTAACATCGCGTACAGGCTACAACCCTGTCTCACTCCCTCCCCCACCGCTGCTTCCCTTTCATGCCCCTCACTCTTATAACTTCCATCTGGTTTCTGTACAAATTGGAAATAGCCTTTCCCTGCCTGTATTTTACCCCTGCCATCTTTAAAATTTGAAAGAGCGTATTCCAGTCAACATTGTCAAAAGCTTTCTCTAAGTCTACAAATGCTAGAAACGTAGGTTTGCCTTTCCTTAATCTATTTTCTACGATAAGTCGTAGGGTCAATATTGCCTCACGTGTTCCAACATTTCTGCAGAATCCAAACTGATCTTCGCCGAGGTCGTCTTCTACCAGTTTTTCCATTCGTCTGTAAAGAATTCGCGTTAGTATTTTGCAGCAGTGACTTATTAACCTGATAGTCCGGTAATTTTCACATGTGTCAACACCTGCTTTCTTTGTGATTGGAATTATTACATTCTTCTTGGAGCCTGAGGGTATTTCACTTGTCTCATACATCTTGCTCACCAGAAGGTAGAGTTTTGTCAGGACTGGATCTCCCAAGACCGTCAGTAGTTCCAATGGAATGTTGTCTACTCCCGGGGCCTTGTTTCGACTCAGGTCTTTCAGTGCTCTGTCAAACTCTTCACGCTGTATCGTATCTCGCATTTCATCTTCATCTACATCCTCTTCAGTTTCCATAATATTGTCCTCAGGTACATCGCCCTTGTATAGACCTTCTATATACTCCTTCCAACTTTCTGCTTTCCCTTCTTTGCTTGGAACTGGGATTCCATCTGAGCTCGTGATATTCATACAAGTGGCTCTCTTTTCTCCAAATGTCTCTTTAATTTTCCTGTAGGCAGTATCTATCTTACCCCTAGTGAGATAAGCCTCTACATCCTTACGTTTGTCCTCTAGCCATCCCTGCTTAGCCATTTTGCACTTCCTGTCGATCTCATTTTTGAGACGTTTGTATTCCTTTTTGCCTGCTTCATTTACTGCGTTTTTATATTTTCTCCTTTCATCAATTAAATTCAATATTCATCCTGTTACCCAAGGATTTCTACTAGCCATTGTCTTTTTACCTACTTGATCCTCTGACGCCTTCACTATTTCATCCTATTCTTCTTCTACTGTATTTCTTTCCCCCATTCCTGCCAATTGTTCCCTTATGCTCTCCCTGAAACTCTGTACAACCTCTGGTTTAGTGTGTTTATCCAGGTCCCATCTCCTTAAATTCCCACCTTTTTGCTGTTTCTTCAGTTTTACTCTACAGTTCATAACCAATAGATTGTGGTCAGAGTCCACATCTGCCCCAGGAAATGTCTTACAATTTAAAACCTCGTTCCTAAATCTCTGTCTTACCATTATATAATCTATCTGATACCTTCTAGTATCTCCAGGATTCTTCCATGTATACAACCTTCTTTTATGATTCTTGAACCAAGTGTTAGCTATGATTAAGTTATGCTCCGTGCAAAATTCTACCAGACGTTCCTTTTTCATTGCTCTCCCCCAATCCATATTCACTTACTATGTTTCCTTCTCTCCCTTTTCCTACTCTCGAATTCCAGTCACCCATGACTATTAAATTTTCGTCTCTCTTCACAACCTGAATAATTTCTTTTATCTCATCATACATTTCATCAATTTCTTCATCATCTGCAGAGCCATTTGGCATGTAAACTTGTACTACTGTAGTAGGCATGGGCTTCGTGTCTATCTTGGCCACAATAATGCGTTCACTATGCTGGTTGTAGTAGCTTACCCGAACTCCAATTTTTTTATTCATTATTAAACCTACTCCTGCATTACCCCTATTTGATTTTGTATTTATAACCCTGTATTCACCTGACCAAAAGTCTTGTTCCTCCTGCCACCGAACTTCACTAATTCCCACTATATCTAACTTTAAACTATCCATTCCCCTTTTTAAATTTTCTAACCTACCTGCCCGATTAAGGGATCTGACATTCCACGCTCCGATCCGTAGAACGCCAGTTTTCTTTCTCCTGATAACGACGTCCTCTTGAGTAGTTCCCGCCCGGAGATCCGAATGGGGGACTATTTTACCTCCTGAATATTTAACCCAAGAGAACGCCATCATCATTTAACCATACAGTAAAGCTGCATGCTCTCGGGAAAAACTACCTCAAAAAGATCATGTCTGTTTGTCGCCAAGATATCTAATATGTTCCCATCTCGAGTAGGTTTTCTAACCAATTGCTCAATGTTGTATGTTGAGAGCGCTCCTACAATTACTTCTCACTTATCTTTGCTTCTGCCCCCTGTAATAAACGTGTTATTTTCCCAGTCAGTGGATGCTAGATTTAAGTCCCCACCTATAACTAATGGATAATTTGGATATTTGCGTCCTATGTACCCAAGACCTTTCCGCAAACGTTCTGCGACGTTTGTTGCGGATGCTGGTGTTCTATAAAAACATTCTAATACAATGGTCAATCCTTGTCTGATTGACAGCTTTGTCCAGACTATTTCACAGCCCGACCCAGTATCGATCTCAACTGCATTTAAACAGCTTTTAACTGCAATGAATACACCACCTCCCATAGCATCAGTCCTATCCTTCCTAAACATTGTCCAACCCGAGTTCAAAATTTCACTGCTTTTTATGTCTGGTTCCAACCAGCTTTCGGTACCTGATACAATATTGGCATTGCTACTGTTTATTTCGGAGATTAACTCGGGGATCTTGCTACAGACACTTCGACAATTTACTAACACGAGATTAAAAATGTAGCTGCTTCCTGTGTGTAGTGCACCCCTGATCTATATAGGGGCGTCCTACAACCTTCCACTCCATAGCGTAGGTAGAGGAATCTACAACCATTTTCGTCACAGAGTCGATGTAGCCTCTGGTTTAGATTCTCCACTCAACTCCTAACCAGAGGACCCCGATCCACCCTGGGTACGATGCTGCAGCTCATCAGCTTGGCTTCCACTCCTCAAGAGATGAAAGCCGCCTTCACCAATTTAGCCAGCTGTCTAAAGGACCCAAGCATTTCCTCGGAACCTCCGACGACAGGCATCGTTGGTGCCAACATGTGCAACAATCTGCAGCTGGTTGCACCCCGCACACTTCATAGCTGCCAGAAGAGCCTCTTCCACATCCCGGACAAGACCCCCTGGCAAGCACACCGAGTGAATGTTGGATTTCTTCCCTGCCCTAGCCACTATGTTCCTGAGGGTCTCCATGACCCGCCTAACATTGGAGCTCCCAATAACTAACAAACCCCTACTCACTTGTGCCTGCCCAGACCTTGCTGAAGGAGCAGCCACTATCCAGGCAGAATGTGCATTCTAATCTGGCTCAGCCTCCCTCCCAGCATCAGATGGATGTAGAAAAGCAAGCAGGCAAGCACATCCAGACCAGAAACAGTAACGCATTTGTGCCGAGGGGGAATGTGTCCGAATTTGTAGAACAGTTCTGAGAGTGACTTCGGTACGCTGAGGGTGCTCTAGTCACCTGTCTGTTGTGGACGACCACCGAACATCGCAGGGAAATATCTAGTGCTCCAAGGAGTATATACAGTGCTGTATGTCTTCATGGTATATGTACAAGTGATGTAAAGGGAATGATTTTGTATGACGCAGAATACGAATTGTATTTTTACTACATCCACACGGTTGGAGATCAGTTTCACACTCTAATATTCAAGCTACTGTCCTCAGTGGGAGAGCAGTGTAATTGACTAAGAGTGTTTCCATATTCGACGATATGTAGGGCAGTTTGCAGGGCTTAATTATCAGTGCAATATGGTGATCTGCACAAAATACAATCATAATGCTCTGTTAACTCATAAGACAAAAAAAAAAATGGTTCAAATGGCTCTGAGCACTATGGGACTTAACATCTGAGGTCATCAGTCCCCTAAAACTTAGAACTACTTAAACCTAACTAACTTAAGGACATCACACACATCCATGCCTGAGGCAGGATTCGAATCTGTGACCGTTGCGGTCGCTCGGTTCCAGACTGAAGCGCCTACAACATCTCAGCCACACCAGCATTGTTTGCAAGCAGGTCTGTAGGCTGTGCTATGCATTATTTGGTTGGTTTAGTAGTTGATTTCGTGTCTGCACATCACTGTACTGCATTATTAGGAGTAGTTTGCATGTCTGTACTGAAATTATTTCGGTAATTTACGAGTTGTTAGCGTGTCTGCAGTGTTATTTAGGAGTAGTTTACAGGTCTGTGGGCTGTGTGGCGTGACCACAAGCATGTCAGAGAGTGTGTTACGTGTCAGTGTGATAAATATACTATCTTTCAAAATCCATCCCTAAATAAATTGTTCCAAAATAAATAAAGTACACTCCTTTCTCTCTCCAGCAGCCAGTGCAGGCTGAGTCATTTTCCCCTCCAGACAGTCATATTGGGTTATGTATGGAATGGATGGCAGCAGCAGCCTCTGGTGACAGTACTGTGTACCAGGTTCAGACCTTGTGTTGAACACATTGTCTCCCGCCAAAATACGCCATCTTGGATAACAGTACTTGCTTCATCAACTAGTGTCATGGCCACCATCTTGGATTACATCACGGAATGGCGACAGTGCCCTCTGATATTAGTACTGTGTACTAGGTCAGTTGGACTCTGGACCTCATGGTGAACACACTGGATGGTAGTAGTGCCTCAAATAGTTTAAATAAAGACTGGTGCATGATATCGACTGTTGACAATTAGCAAGCATGTGTGCAGAGTCTTTTAGATGGATTATTATTTTGACAGTTTACGAATTGTTTGGCTCTCTGGACATAAATGTATTGCATTATTTACAACTGGTTTGCAGCTCTGTACGCTGTGTGACATCACCCAAAGCATGTTAGAGCCTGTGTTCTGTATCACTGTGCTAAATATACCATCTTACAAAATCCATACCTAAATAAATTGTCCCAAAATAAATAAAGTAGACTCCTTTCTCTCTCCAGCAGCCCAGTGCAGGCTGGGTCCTTTTCCCACCAATCGCTAGGAATAGGTGGTGGATAGATGACTCAGGTTAGTGGAGGTAGCCCAAATGTGCTTTCTTTCCCGCCATTTTCTTAGGTTAGTAGAGATAGCCCAATTGACCTATCTTCCTGCCAAAATTCAAACTTTGTGCCCCTTCCTAGAATGAGGTGGCGGTCGGATGATTTAGGCTAGTGGAGGTAGTCCAGATGACCTATCTTCCCGCCATTTTCTTAGGTTGGTGGTGATAACTGTAATGTATTGCATTATCCTGATGGAATTTGAACATGCCATCATTTTCTGGGCGAGGGGTGGGGATGGGGGGTTATGTTAGTGGAGGTAGCCCAATTGATCTATCTTCCCACCAAACTACAAACTTCACACCAAATGCCGCCATCTTGAATGACGTCACAGCCGCCATCTTGGACGATGTTGTCAGCTGACGTCATCGCCGCCATCTTTGTTAATGGTACTTTGGGGTGGCACTGACATTGTCCCAATACTCATATATAGGTACGTTCTACAGCATCTTCTAAGGCACTGGACTGATTTCAACCAAACTGGGTATACATATCATTTACTGTCTGGAAAGATTGATTGTGTGGTTAAGAACTACTCACCTGTGACATGGGTGATGGTGGGAGTGAAAAAGCAATGAATGCCACAAGGAAATCCGTACCTTAGTTATTCAGAATTTGAGAATTACAGCGCTTTGAGAGTTGCGACAAACCATACACATACTTTCAAACCTTTAGGAAACTTTTTCTACCCGACGACCCCGAAAAAACTGTGACAAGAAAAATAAATTGAGGCTTACTAAATTTCCGTTGTTTATGCAGTAAAACTGCCAAATGAACCATGACCTTCTACTTTATTATTTCTTTGGTACTAACTCTACTCGCAACAAATTTCACACATAGCATTTACGTATGCTGCTCAATGTACCTTGAAAATATAGCAATGTATGACACAGAGTTCATGAGATATAACGACATAAGCACTGAGATGCGTGAGAAACTGCCACATCATGCATGACGTTTTAATCTATTACCCTACTGGCCATTAAAATTGCTAAACCAAGAAGAAATGCAGATGATAAACGGGTATTCATTAGACAAATATATTATACTAGAACTGACATGTGATTACATTTTCACGCAATTTGGGTGCATAGATCCTGAAAAATCAGTGCCCAGAACAACCACCTCTGGTCGTAATAACGGCCTTGATACAACTGGGCATTCAGTCAAACGGAGCTTGGATGGCATGTACAGGTACAGCTGCCCATGCAGCTTCAACACGATACCACAGCTCATCAAGAGTATTGTGACGAGACAGTTGCTCGGCCACCAGTGACCCGATGTTTTCAATTGGTAAAAGATCTGGAGGATGTGCTGGCCAGGGCAGCAGTCGAACATTTTCTGTATCCAGAAAGGCCCGTACAGGACCTTCAACATGCGGCCGTGCATTATCCTGCTGAAATGTAGGGTTTTGCAGGGTTCGAATGAAGGGTAGAGCCACAGGTCGTAACACATCTGAAATGTAACGTCCACTGCGTCCACTGCGTCAATGCGAACAGGAGGTGACCAAGATGTGTAACCAATGGCACCCCATACCATCACGCCGGGTGATACGCCAGTATGGTGATGACAAATACACGCTTCCAATGTGCGTTTACCGCAATGTCGCCAAGCACGGATGCGAGCATCATGATGCTGTAAACAGAACCTGGATTCATCCAAAAAAATGACGTTTTGCCATTCGTGCATCCAGGTTTGTCATTGAGTACAACATTGCAGGCGCTCCTGTCTGTGATGCAGCGTCAAGTGTAACCGCAGCCACCGTCTCCGAGCTGTTAGTCCATGCTCGTGCAAACGTCGTCGAACTGTTCGTGCAGATGGTTGTTGTCTTGCGAACGTCCCAGTCTGTTGACTCAGGGATGGAGACGTGGTTGCACGATCCGTTACAGCCATGCGGATAAGATGCCTTTCATCTCGACTGCTGGTGACACGAGACCTTTGGGATCCAGCACGGTGTTCCGTATGACCCTCCTGAACCCACCGATTCCATATTCTGTTAATAGTCATTGGATCTCGATCAACGCGAGCAACAATGTCGTGATACGATAAACTGCAATTGCGATAGGCTACAATCCAACCTTTATCAAAGTTGGAATCGTCATGGTACGTATTTCTCCTCCGTACACAAGGCATCACAACAACGTTTCACCAGGCAACGCCTGTCAACTGCTGTTTGTGTATGAGAAATCGGTTGGAAACTTTCCTCATGTCAGCACGTTGTAGCGCCTACCTTTTGTGAATGCTCTGAAAAGCTAATCATTTGCATATCACAGCACTTCTTCCTGTCGGTTAAATTTCGCGTGTGTAACACGTCATCTTTGTGGTGCCGCAATTTTAGTGGCCAGTAGTGTACTTCTTTGCTACTAACTCTTTTCGCAAGACACTTTGCAGACATTAGGCACACACAGTACTGGATGTATCTAGAAAGGTATGTCATTGCACAGCGCGTATTTCAGGAGATATGATGTCATGACCTTATGAATATGAAATTGTAGGGTGAAATTTGTTAGACGTGCAAGTGAAATATGAGTACAAATCCGTGTGAAATATGCTAAGTATGTGTGAAATATCTTTAACATTTGTGTATATGAGAAAAGCCACAGGTAAAAAGCTCATCCTAAGCCCATGGAACAATTCCAATCAAATTTGGCACACATGTTAGTTACAATCTGGAAATAAAGACTGTAAGGGTTAGAACCACGAACCTCCTATTGCCGTGAGTGTAGTAATGTGAAGAGAGAAGTGAGGGTGAGGAGATGGACAGACAGTGAGGGGGACTGAAGAGGTAGACACAAATAAGAGGAGGAGATGGACAGATATGAGGAGGGGGAAATGGACAGAGAGAGATGAGAGGAGGAGAGGACATGGGCACAGAAAGGAAAGGGTAGGGAGAGATAGAGGAGGAGATGGACAGACAGAGTGTGTGGAGGAGGTAGAGAAAGAGAGGGGAAGAAGGATGCATTTAGAGGGGAAGGAGGAGATGGACAGAGGGGAAAAGAGGAGATGGAGAGACGGGGAAGGAGTAGACTGATGGAGAGGGGGAGAAGGGGCAGCTTGACAGAGAGAGAGAGAGAGAGAGAAAGGTATGGGGAGATGGACAGAGATTGGAGGAATAGGGGTTCTAGGAGGTGGATAGAAAGAGAGGATGGTGGAGATGGACAGAGATAGTAAGGGTTGGAGGGTATGGACAGGGACAGGATGGACAGATAGAGAGATGATGAAGAAGAGACGGATAAAAAGCGAGGGAATGGATATGGAGATGTGGGAGGAGGAGGTAGGTATATAAATAGAGAGGAGAAGGAGAAGGAAGAGATGGAAGATGACAGAAAGATGAGGGAGGACAACATGTACTGATACAAGGTTGGAATAAATAAGTACCAGGACTATGCCAATTTTCTCAGCTATTACTCTTCTAAAATCGCATGCTTTTTCTAACAACTTTGTAGTCCTATGTGTAAGTTAAAATGTACATCAATTTTCTGTCTGCGTTAATGTAGAAAGCATAGCTTTGTGGAACTATATTAATCTGTTTGAAAGACCCTCTATTTCAAAGCCTTTGTGAGACAAATCTCACTAGCGACCAAGACACATGATTCAATAGTGCAGACAAATATTTTTCGTATGATTATGTAAGGATGTAGAAGCGTATATCGGTAGGGGTAAGATAGATACTGCTTACAGGAATGTTAAAGAGCCATTTGGGGAAAAGAAAATCACCTGTATAAATATCAAGATCTCAGATGGAAAACCAATCCTAAACAAAGAAGGGAAAACAGAAAGGTGGAAGGAGTGTATAGAGAGTCTATACAAGGGAGATGTACTTGAGGGCAATATTATGGAAATGAAAGACGACATAGAGGAAGATGAGAAGGGAGATATTATACTGTGTGAAGAATTTGACAAAGCACTGAAAGGCTTAAGCCAAAACAAGGCCCCGGGAGTAGTCAACATTCCATTAGAGCTACTGACAGCCTTGAGAGAGCCAGTCATGTAAAACTCTTCCATATAGTGAGCAAGATGTAGGAGACAGGTAAAATACCCTCAGACTTCAAGAAGAATATAACAATTCCAATTTCAAAGAGAGCAGGTGTTGAGAGGTGTGAAAATTACCGAACGATCAGTTTAATAAGTCACGGCTGCAAAATACTAGCACGAATCCTTTACAGAAGAAAGAAAAGACTGATAGAAGCCGACCTCGGGGAGGATCAGTTTCGTTTCCGGAGAAATGGAAACATATCCTATGTAAGGCAATACTGCCTTTGCGACTTCTCACAGCAGATAGGTTACGGAAAGGTAAATCTACGTTCATGGCATTTGCAGAGTTAGAGAAAATTTTCGACAATGTTGACTGGAGTACTCTCTTTCAAATTCTAAAGATGGCAGGGGTAAAACGTAGGGAGCGAAAGGCTATTTACCATTTGTACAGAAACCAGACTGTAGTTATAAGAGTCCAAGGACACAAAAAGGGAGTGAGACAGGATCATAGTCTTTCCGCGATGTTATTCAATCTGTACGCTGAGCAAGCAGTAAAGGAAACAAAAGAAAAATTTGGAGTAGGAATTGAAGTCCAGGGAGCAGAAATAAAAACTTTGAGGTTTGCCGATGACATTGTATTTCTGTCAGACAGCAAAGGACTTGGAAGTGCAGTTGAACGGAATGGACAATATCTTGAAAGGAGGGTATAAGATGAATATGAACAAAAGCAAAACGAGGATAATGGAATGTATTAGAATTAAATCAGGTGATGCCGAGGCCATTAGATTAGAAAATGAGACACTTAAAGTAGTAGATGAGTTTTGCTATCTGGGAAGTAAAATAATTGATGATGGTCGAGGTAGGGAGGATATAAAATGAAGACTGGCAATGGCAAGAAAAGTATTTCCGATGAAGAGAAATTTGTTAACATCGAATATAGATTTAAGTGTCAGGAAGTCCTTTCTGAAAGTATTTGTGTTGAGTGTAGCCATAAAAGGAAGTGAAACATGGACCACAAATAGTTTAGACAAGGAGAGAATAGAAGCTTTTGAAATGTGGTGCTACAGAAGAATGCTGAAGATTAGATGGGTCGATTGTGTAAATAATGAGGAGGTACTGATAGAACTGGGGAGAAGAGAAATTTGTTGTAAAACCTAGCTAAAAGAAGGGATCGGTTGGCAGGACACTTTCTGAGGCATCCAGAAGTCACCAATATAGTAGTGGAGGGAAGCGTGAGGAGTAAAAATCGTAGGTGGAGACGAAGAGATGAATACACTAATAAAATTGAGAAGGATGTTGGTAGTAGTAGTTACTCTGACATGGAGAGGCTTGCTCGGGATGGAGTGGCACGGAGAGCTGCATCAAACCAGTCTTTGGCCTGAACACCACAAAAATAAAATCATGATTATGTACGTGCAGTTATTTGTACTTATTCGTTACTGTGTGTTCGAGCAGTGAGACTGTAGCAACTTGCAGTATGTTGCGTATACACAAATACCTGAAATTTCTTAACCGACAAAAATATTTCAAGTTTTCCACATACAGTGTTTAGTATGCCTGTGGAATCTCAGATTTCCGCAGTTCTGCTGGCGAAACAAGAATCTGCTGACAGTTTGATGCTTCCCTTGCGCTGGGTAGATGCGGGCAGTCCTCGTTTTAATTACCGAACAAAAAGCGCCCGCCCACCGGCTAAACAGTGAAAATAAGAACAGACTAGATCGAAGTCTGTCAACCAGGGAAGAAATGATTGTCCAATAAACTTAAATCGATTAATGTGGAATGCTGTTTGTATGCAGGCAATAAAAATTTTATTTCATTTCTCCAGTTTACCAGACTGTCGTAGTGAGCGGCAATCGAGAACTGGAATTACTGGCTTTCGGAGCCCTTGAATTGCTGTTTTATCGACAAGTGGTAGGATGATTAGAAAATTATGGGCGCGACATCTGTGTGTACCTCAGTGGCGCGCCTGATCCCCTAAGCCGTAGCCGTCCAGATCGTAATCGTGCAGCGGCGTCGCGGCTCGTAAGTCGACGAATTTTATGGCTCGCTTGCGCGGGCAGACACTTTCGCTTTAATTACGAATCACAGCTCAGTTGAACGCCTCGCACTCGTAAGACTCCGTTTGCGGGTGGAATCCATGCCTCAGTCGGTGTTTCGTAATTTGTCTTCGAAATATTCGCAAGGATTTTCTTTTTCAAAATAAATTATAATTCAAAGATGTTGTGCACAGTATTCCTATCATTTCTTACCATTCAGTACTGAGAAATAAAAGAAAGTTACAGAGTGTCGTTTATCATGTTAACTATATTCTGCCTACGAATATTATTTTTCTACTTTTTTGCATGAAACGTCTATACGCTCATCGATCGAATTTCCTTGCGTGACAAAATATCACCAAATATGAATCGCTGATTACCAAGGGGCGAATAAAAAAAAAAAAAAAGAGCCTACGGAGTATCGGAGCAGACTTGCGATTGCACTCAAGGCTTTCTTGCAGATAGAACTCAACACGTCGCTCTTAACGGAACAAAATGGACAGACGTAAAGGTAATATCCGGAGTACCGCTGGGAAGCGTGATAGTACAGTGCTGTGTACAATATATATAAAAGATCTAGTAGAAAGCGTCGGATGCTCTTTAAGGCTATTCGCAGATGATGCAGTTGTCTATACCAAAGTAGCAACGCCAGAAGATAGTAATAATTTGCAGATCGGCCTGCAGAGAATTGTTGATTGGTGCGGGCTCTGGCAGTTGACCCTGAATGTAACTAAATGTAACATATTGCGCATATGTAGGAAAAGAAATCTTCTATTGTACAGCTACACAACTGATGACAAACAGCTGGAGACAGCATATGCCATAAAACATCTAGGTCTAACTATGCAGAGCGACCTTAAGTAGAATGACCATATAAAACAGATAGTGGGAAAAGCAGACACCAGACACAGATTCATCGGAAGAATCTTAAGGAAATTTAACTCATTCACGAAAGAAGTGGCTTAAAAGATGCTTGTTCGTCCGATTCTTGAGTATTGTTCATCTATCTGGGATTCCTATCAGGTAGGACTGGTAGAGGAGATAGAGAAGATCCAACGAAGAGCGGCGCGTTTCGTTACTGGATCGTTTAGCTGGCGAGAGAGCGTTACGGAGATGCTAAACTAACTCCACTGCCAGACATTACAACAGAGGCGCTGTGCATCACGGAGAGATTTACTACCGAAATTTCGGGGCAGCACTTTTCAGGAGTCGGACAACGTATTACTTCTCCCCACATATATTTCGTGTACTGACGACGAGGAGAAAGTTCGATAAATTAGAGCCAATATGGAGGCCTACTGACAATCATTCTTCCCACGCACTATTTGTGAGTGGAACAGTGTTGGAGGGATCAGATAGCGGTACCGAAAGTACCCTCCGCCACACACCATTAGGTGGCTTGCGGAGTATGATGTAGATGTAGAATAATGTGTAAACAATGATTGAATCCACAATGGAGAGGTCAGGTCAGTACGTTTCTGTCACCCAGTATTTGTTTCGCCTGTGACTTCATCGTACAACTGTGGGCGCATGCACGTGACTTTTACGTGTTCGCTCTGTGTAAAGTAATGAAGTGCTTTAATGTGGAAGTGTGCATAGCTAGCACGTTGATTCGGGTGTCATTGTGAAGAGCTCGCGAAGCAATGCTAGGACCCGACTGAGACAATAAAAATATTCGCCGGAATAAGTGTACGAGGTCTGTTTAAAAAATTCCGGAAACTTTTCCACAAAATTTTTATTCTATATCTACATCTGCATGGTTAATCTGCAATTCACTCTGAAGTACGTGGCAGAGGGTTCATCGAACCATTTTCATACTACTTCTCTAACATTCCACTCTTGAATGGCGAGTGGGAAAAATGAACACCTAAATCTTTCCGTTCGAGCTCTGATTTCTCTTATTTTATTATCGTGATCATTTCTCCCTACGTAGGTGGGTGACAACAAAATATTTTCGCATTGGGAAGAGAAAGTTCGTGACTGAAATTTCGTAAATAGATCTCGCCGAAAAGAAAACCGCCTTTGTTTCAGTGACTGCCACCCCAACTCGCGTATCAGTGACTCTCCCACCCCTATTGCGCGATAACAAGAAACGAGCTGCCCTTTTTAGCACTTTTTCGATGTCCTCCGTCAATCCTACATGGTAAGGATCCCACACAGCTCAGCAATATTCCAGCAGAGGAAGGACAAGTGTAATGTAGGCTGTCTCTTCAGTGGGTTTGTCTCATCTAAGTGTTCCGCCAACAAAGCGTATTCTTTGTTTCGCCTTCCTCACAATATTAACGATGTGGTCCTTCCAATTTAAGTTGCTCGTAATTGTAAACCGTAGGTATTCAGTCGAATTGACAACCATTAGATTTGTGCGATTTCTCGTATACCCAAAACTTATCGGATTTATTTTAGTACCCATATGGATGACCCCGCACTTTTCTGTGTTTAGTGCCAGTTGAATTCTCTCTAGATCATTTTGTAATTGGAACTGATCGTCTGATGAGTTTACTAGATGGTAAATTACAGCGTCATCTGCAAACAATCTAAGGGGGGTGCTCAGATAATCACCTAGGTCATTTATGTAAATCAGGAACAGCAGAGGGCCTATGACACTACCTTGCGGAACGCCAGATATCACTTCTGTTCTACTCGATGATTTACCGTCTATCACTACGAACTGTGACTTCTCTAAGATGAAATCACGAATCTAGTCACACAACAGAGACGATACTCCATATGCACGCAATTTGATTAATAGTCGCTTGTGACGAACGGTATCAAAAGCCTTCTGGAAATCCAGGAATATGGAATCGATTGAGATCCCTTGTCGACAGCACTCATTACTTCATGGGAATAAAGATCTAGCTATGTTGCACAAGAACGATATTTTCTGAATCCGTGTTGGTTATGTATCAATAAGTCATTTTCTTCAAGATGATTCATAATGTTCGAGTGCAGTATATGCTCCAAAATCCTGCTGAAAATTGAGGTCAGTGATATGAGTCTGTAATTCAATGGGTTACTCCTATTTCCTTTCTTGAATATTGGTGTGACCCATGCTACTTTCCAGTCTTTAGGAACGGACCTTTCGTCAAGTGAGCGGTTGTACGTGATTGCTAAGAAAGGCGCTATTGTGTCTGCGTACTCTGAAAGGAACCTGATTGGTATACCATCTGGACCGGAACACTTGCCTTTCTTAAGTGATTTGAGTTGTTTCGCAACACCTAAGATATCTACTTTTATCTCACTCATGCTAACAGCTGTTCTGGTTTCGAATTCTGGAGTATTTACTTCGTCTTCTTTCATGAAGGAATTACGGAAAACTTTATAATTAACTCCGCCTTAGTGGCACCATCATCGGTAACATTTCCATCGATATCGATCAGGGACGGTATTGACTGTTTCTTGCCACTGGTGTACTTTACATACGACCAGAATCTCTTCGAGTTTTCTACCAGCTTTTGAGACAATGTTTCATTGTGGAAACTATTAAAAGCATCTCGCATTGACGTCCGCACTAAATTTTGAGCTTCCGTGAAACTTAACCAGTCTTGGGGATTTTGCGTTCGTCTGAATTTGACATGCTTTTTTCGTTGCTTCTGCAACAGTGTTCTGACGTTTTTTGTGTACCATGGTGGATCAGTCCCGTCTCTTATTAACTTATGCGGTATGAATCTACCTATTGCTGTCGATACTGTATCTTTCAATTTGAGCCATATCTGGTCTACACTTACATAATTAGCTTGGAAGGAAAGTAGACTCTCTCTTAGGAAGGCATCAAGCGAATTTTTATCTGCTGTTTTAAATAAATATACTTTGCATTTATTTTTAGTGGTTTTGGTTGATATGGTTTTGAGCCTCGCTACAATGACCTTGTGTTCACTAATCCCTGTACCCATCATGATGCTCTCTGTTAGATCAGGATTATTTGTGGCTAAGAGGTCAAGTGTGTTTTCGCAACCATTTACAATTTGTGTGGGCTCATAAACTAATTGTTCAAAGCAATTCTCAGAGAAAGCATTTAGTACAATTTCGGAAGATTCTTTCTGTCTCCCACCGGCTTTGAACATGTATTTTCGCCAAGTCTCCACCAATTATAACTGAATGAGTGGGGTACTTATTTGTAATGAAATTCAAGTTTTCTTTGAACCGTTCAGCTATTATATCATCTGAGTCGGGGGATTGAGAGAAGGAGCCAATTATTATTTTCGTATAGCTGTTGAGTATAACCTCTATCCATAGTAATTCGCAGGGACTATCTATTTCAACTTCACTACAAGATAAACTACTACCAACAGATACAAACACATCACCACCTACTTTAGTTAATCTATCCTTTCTGAACATGGTTGGCGCCTCTGTAAAAATTTCGGCAGAATTTATCTCAGCTTTAGCCAGCTTTCTGTTCCTATAACGATTTCAGCTTCAGTGCTTTCTATCAGCGCTTGAAGTCTGGTAATTTTCCAACACATCTACGACAATTTACAACTAAGATACCGACTGTTGTTTGGTCCATTCTCGTCGTTTCTTTGCCCTGTACCCTTTGAGACTGGAGCCCTTTTTTATCTTTCCCGAGACTGTCTAACCTAAAAAACCGCCCAGTCCACGTCACACAGCCCCTGCTACCCGCGTAGCCGTCTCCTGTGTGTAGTGGACACCTGAGCTATTTAGCGGAACCAGAAACCCACCAACCTATGGTGCAAGTCGAGGAATCTGCAGCCTACACGGTCGCAGAACCGTCTGAGCCTCTGATTCAAAAATGGTTCAAATGGCTCTGAGCATTATGGGACTCAACATCTGATGTCTTCAGTACCCAAGAAGTTAGAACTTTTTTTTTTTTTGGTCATCAGTCTACTGACTGGTTTGATGCGGCCCGCCACAAATTCCTTTCCTGTGCTAACCTCTTCATCTCAGAGTAGCACTTGCAACCTACGTCCTCAATTATCTGCTTGACGTATTCCAATCTCTGTCTTCCTCTACAGTTTTTGCCCTCTACAGCTCCCTCTAGTACCATGGAAGTCATTCCCTCATGTCTTAGCAGATGTCCTATCATCCTGTCCCTTCTCCTTATCAGTGTTTTCCACATATTCCTTTCCTCTCCGATTCTGCGTAGAACCTGCTCATTCCTTACCTTATCAGTCCACCTAATTTTCAACATTCGTCTATAGCACCACATCTCAAATGCTTCGATTCTCTTCTGTTCCGGTTTTCCCACAGTCCATGTTTCACTACCATACAATGCTGTACTCCAGACGTACATCCACAGAAATTTCTTCCTCAAATTAAGGCCGGTATTTGATATTAGTAGACTTCTTTTGGCCACAAATGCCTTTTTTGCCATAGCGAGTCTGCTTTAGATGTCCTCCTTGCTCCGTCCGTCATTGGTTATTTTACTGCCTAGGTAGCAGAATTCCTTAACTTCATTGACTTCGTGACCATCAACCCTGATGTTAAGTTTCTCGCTATTCTCATTTCTACTACTTCTCATTACCTTCGTCTTTCTCCGATTTACTCTCAAACCGTACTGTGTACTCATTAGATTGTTCATTCCGTTCAGCAGATCATTTAATTCTTCTTCACTTTCACTCAGGATAGCAATGTCATCAGCGAATCGTATCATTGATATCCTTTCACCTTGTATTTCAATTCCACTCCTGAACCTTTCTTTTATTTCCATCATTGCTTCCTCGATGTACAGATTGAAGAGTAGGGGCGGAAGGCTACAGCCTTCTCTTACACCCTTCTTAATACGAGCACTTCTTTCTTGATCGTCCACTCTTATTATTCCCTCTTGGTTGTTGTACATATTGTATATGACCCGTCTCTCCCTACAGCTTACCCCTACTTTTTTGAGAATCTCGAACAGCTTGCACCATTTTATATTGTCGAACGCTTTTTCCAGGTCGACAAATCCTATCAAAGTGTCTTGATTTTTCTTTAGCCTTGCTTCCATTATTAGCCGTAACGTCGGAATTGCCTCTCTCGTCCCTTTACTTTTCCTAAAGCCAAACTGATCGTCACCTAGCACATTCCCAACTTTCTTTTCCATTCTTCTGTATATTATTCTTGTAAGCAGCTTCGATGCATGAGCCGTTAAGCTGATTGTGGGATAATTCTCGCACTTGTCAGCTCTTACCGTCTTCGGAATTGTGTGGATGATGCTTTTCCGAAAGTCAGATGGTATATCGCCAGACTCATATATTCTACACACCAACGTGAATAGTCGTTTTGCTGCCACTTCCCCCAATGATTTTAGAAATTCTGATGGAATGTTATCTATTCCTTCTGCCTTATTTGACCGTAAGTCCTCCAAAGCTCTTTTAAATTCCGATTCTAATACTGGATCCCCTATCTCTTCTAAATCGACTCCTGTTTCTTCTTCTATCACATCAGACAAATCTTCACCCTCATAGAGGCTTTCAATGTATTCTTTCCACCTATCTCCTCTCTCCTCTGCATTTAACAGTGGAATTCCCGTTGCACTCTTAATGTTACCACCGTTGCTTTTAATGTCACCAAAGGTTGTTTTGACTTTCCTGTATGCTGAGTCTGTCCTTCCGATAATCATATCTTTTTCGAGGTCTTCACATTTTTCCTGCAGCCATTTCGTCTTAGCTTCCCTGCACTTCCTGTTTATTTCATTCCTCAGCGACTTGTATTTCTGTATTCCTGATTTTCCCGGAACATGTTTGTACTTCCTCCTTTCATCAATCAACTGAAGTATTTCTTCTGTTACCCATGGTTTCTTCGCAGCTACCTTCTTTGTACCTATGTTTTCCTTCCCAGCTTCTGTGATGGCCCTTTTTAGAGATGTCCATTCCTCTTCAACTGTACTGCCTACTGCGCTATTCCTTATTACTGTATCTATAGCGTTAGAGAACTTCAAACGTATCTCGTCATTCCTTAGTACTTCCGTATCCCACTTCTTTGCGTATTGATTCATCCTGACTAATGTCTTGAACTTCAGCCTACTCTTCATCACTACTATACTGTGATCTGAGTTTATATCTGCTCCTGGGTACGCCTTACAATCCAGTATCTGATTTCGGAATCTCTGTCTGACCATGATGTAATTTAATTGAAATCTTCCCGTATCTCCCGGCCTTTTCCAAGTATACCTCCTCCTCGTGTGATTCTTGAACAGGGCATTCGCTATTACTAGCTGAAACTTGTTACAGAACTCAATTAGTCTTTCTCCTCTTTCATTCCTTGTCCCAAGCCCATATTCTCCTGTAACCTTTTCTTCTACTCCTTCCCTTACAACTGCATTCCAGTCGCCCATGACTATTAGATTTTCCTCCCCCTTCACATACTGCATTACTCTTTCAATATCCTCATACACTGTCTCTATCTGTTAATCTTGAAACGTCCCCTTTGAAGAATTATACACGACTGTCCTTAACCTGACACACATTATTTTTAGCGCAACGCAATCTGACTTTCAAAATCTCTAGAAAAGAATGGCCCTGACTAACATTAAACTATACCTTTCAGAAATCACTTACCTCACAAAAATCTTCATTACTCGAACTACTGCAATACAGCGAGCGCCACTACTGCCAGCTAAATAAAAGATTCAAACTACTGAAGGCACTAACTACTGATAGGGATAGTTAGCAAATGAAAGATATTAATAGAGAACAAACAATGTATTTACCTTAATACTCATAATATATATAGCAGTTCATGACAAATTACAAAACTCCGCCATCTCTCTCCCCACATCCACCACTGCTGGCGGCTCACCTCCAACTGCGCAACGCTACGCGCTGTTCACATCCAGCTGCCGCTGCCCAACACTACAATGGCAGACAACAATGCAAACTAGCCACAGACTGCACACAGCACAGTGATTTTCTTACAGAGGTGGCGTTACCAATAAAAAAACCTAAACAGCCTACTTACATAGAGAGAACATAAACAGCCTACTTACAATCTTCAGCTTGCGATTTCGGCATGTATACCTGAACTATCGTTGTCGGTGTTAGTCTGCTGTCGATTCTGATTAGAACAACCCGGTCACTGAACTGTTCACAGTAACACACCCTCTGCCCTACCTTCTTATTCCTAACGAATCATACACCTGTTATACCATTTTCTGCTGCTGTTGATATTACGCGATACTCAATTGACAAGAAATCCTTGTCTTCCTTCCACTTCACTTCACTGACACCTACTATATCTAGATCGAGCCTTTGCATTTCCCTTTTCAGATTTTCTAGTTTCCCTACCACGTTCAAGCTTCTGACATTCCACGCCCCGACTCGTAGAACGTTGTCCTTTCGTTGATTATTCAATCTTTTTCTCATGGAAACCTCCCCCTTGGCCGTCCCCTCCCGGAGATCCGAATGGGGGACTATTCCGGAATCTTTTGCCAATGGAGAGATCATCATGACACTTCTTCAAATACAGGCCACATGTCCTGTGGATACACGTTACGTGTGTTTAATGCAGTGGTTTCCATTGCCTTCTGCATCCTCATGTCGTTGATCATTGCTGATTCTCCCGCCTTTAGGGGCAATTTCCCACCCCTAGGACAAGAGAGTGCCCTGAACCTCTATCCGCTCCTCTGCCCTCTTTGACAAGGCCGTTGGCAGAATGAGGCTGACTTCTTATGCCGGAAGTCTTCGGCCGCCAATGCTGATTATTTATCAAAATTTAGGCAGTGGCGGGGATCGAACCCGGGACCGAAGACGTTTTGATTATGAATCATAGACGCTACCTACGTCTAGACCACGGGTACTTAGAGCTACGTAAATATAAATAACCTAAGGACATTACACACATCCATGCCCGAGGCAGGATTCGAACCTGCAACAGGAGCGGTCGCGCAGCTCCAGACTGAAGCGCCTAGAACCGCTCGGCCACAAGACCGGCCCTCTGATTCAGACCCTCCACTCGACTCTGTACCAAAGGTCCGCAATCGGTCCTGTCGACGATGCTGCAGATGGCGAACTCTGCCTTCATCTCGCTAGAAAGACTGGCAGTCTTCACCATCTCAGAAAGCCGCCGGAAACCTTAGAGAATCTCTTCCGATCCATAGCGACACATGTCATTAGTGCCGACATGAGCCACCACCTGCAGCTGGCAGCACCCTGTACCCTTCATGGCATCAAATGGTTCAAATGGCTCTGAGCACTATGAGACTTAACTTCTAAGGTCATCAGTCCCCTAGAACTTAGAACTACTTAAACCTAACTAACCTAAGGACATCACACACATCCATGCCCGAGGCAGGATTCGAACCTGCGACCGTAGCGGGCGCGCGGTTCCAGACTGTAGCGCCTTTAACCGCTTGGCCACCACGGCCGGCCTTCATGGCATCCGGAAGGACCCTTTCCACATCTTAGATGACTCCCATCGGTATGCATACGGAGTGCACATGAGCTTTCTTCCCGTCCTTGGCTGCCATATCCCTAAGGGGCCCCATCAACCGCCTAACATTGGAGCTCCCAATGATAAGCAATGCCACCCTCTACGCTTGTCCGGACCTCTCAGGAAGACCAGCCACTGCCGGAACAGGTGAGGCCGCCCTTCCTGGCTCAGAAGTACTTTCAGCAGTGTGCAGTAGCTCAAACCTGTTACGGATGCGTAAGAGTACAGCCTTGCGGCCAGCACCTTTCGCCTTCCGCCCAGGAATTCGCGACCCCGCCACGGTTCGCCAATCACCGTCATGCAAGTGTCGACCGGCAGGGACGTCCGAATCCGAGGGCGCAGTGACATCGTAGATCCCAGGCCATGCTACAGGTTCCAGAGGCGCCAAAGCGCTCGCCTCGGGTGTCCCAAAGTCACCGCGTCCGATCCTGCCTCGGGCATGGGTGTGTGTTGATGTCTTTAGGTTAGTTAGGTTTAAGTAGTTCTAAGTTCTAGGGGACTTATGACCTAAGATGTTGAGTCCCATAGTGCTCAGAGCCATTTGAACCATTTTCACCGCGTCGGAGGACAACAGCCTGGAGCCTGTCGACTACGGCCAACACAGCTTCCAGCTGTTTACGGACGATGGCCAATTCCCCCTGAATCCGAACACAGAATGCGCAGTCCCTGTCCATCCCTAACAATTTTTACCCTCTCTTTTATCTCACAAGCCGTTCGCTTATCTTTTAATTATTGTTCATGGTCTCCTTCGAAACACTCCCCCAACGTCGTTTCCATTTCCGAAAGCAGCCCTGGTACGCGTCTTGCTGGATCGCAAGATGCGCCGCCTGCGAATTTCCTTTTATTTTGTCAATCGTTGCAAATCTTCGTTCTTTCAACGGAGTTTTCAACTTTAGAAATAGAAAAAAGTCCGCAGGGGTCAGGTCTAGAGAGTACAGAGTATGAGGCAGCACAGTGATTTCGTTTTTTATACAAGTTACGCACCAGCAGGGATGAATGTGCTTGTGCGTTATCGTGATGCAACAGCCATGAATTGTCTCGCCACATTTCAGGCCGTTTCCTGCTAACATTTTCTCTCAGGCGTCGCAACACGTCGCGATAGTACCATCGATTAACCGTTTGTCTCTGTGGTACGAATTCATGATTCCTTCTAAGTCAAAGAAAACTATCAGTATGACTTTGACATTTGACCTGACCGGATGAGCTTTTTTTTGGTCTTGGAGAACCTTTCCAGACCCATTGTGAAGATTGAACCTTGGTCTCAACATCATAACCGCACACCGGTATATAGTAACCATTTATGATGCTCTTAAGCAACTTCTTCTTTTCATAAGCGCGATCCACAAGCTCCTCACGGGTTGCGAGGAGAAGGTGTTTTGGGTCCTCACTCATGAGCCGTAGGACGAACCTGTGGCCGACACGATACATTCGAAGATGCTGTGTCAGGATTTCATAGCATGATACAACTGAAATGTTACATTCTTCTGCAATCTCTCAGACAGTCAGTCTTCGACTGGCGCGCACAATTTCGATGGCGTTCCTGACATGAACGTCGTCTGTAGACGCCGAAGGGCTTCCTGAACGAGGGTCATCTTTAACATCGGTCCGGCCATTTTTGATGTGCGACATTCGTAACACCACGTACAGTTTAAGCACTCATCACCGTAAGCTTCCTGCATCATTTGATCATTTGCTGTGTCTCTGTAAAGGTTTTCTTGAGTTTCACGCAAAATTAATGCAGACACGTTGCTCCTCGAACTCTGCCAGCTCAAAATTTGAAAACTGTGAGACACAACGTTCTACTCAATATATCACTGAACAAGAACTAACAAACATACCACGATGAAACTTCCGGCAGTTACACATTAAATACAGGCGTGTGCAGGGATGCCAACCACATTTCTCTCCAACACACCATTGGCGCGAAATTAGGAATGTTCCAGTATGTTTTGAACAGACCATGTATGGCGTCCTTGCAGCGATCGAGTGTTCCAACGAGAAAAATTTTTGGACAGCACTTCAGGTCCACTGTAGCAACAACCTCTGACAGCGTCGGCTGTAAACTTGGATTGGGTACGCGTGTGTATTGTGATGTGTCTCTATGAGTTAATAAAGCGTAGATATTTGGTGTTTACGCTATCCTTCATTCCATGTGAAGTATCTCTGCCTAGAAGTGAAAACCGGTACTAAACGAAAAATTACAAAATAATGAAAGAGTTTTTCTTATTCGCCCCAGTAAACATGCTCGGATTTCAAGAAAACGCAAAACGCAAACCAGAGGTAAGTTCGCGTCGAAAGGAATCCAAGAAGCCTAAAACTCTAGAGCCGAGCCAATGTAGGAGTTACGGCAGCGTGAAAAGGAAATAAAAAAAACGGCACAAAGCGATTACTTAGGTGTCCCATCGGGCAGACGGCCGCTAGCGACTGTTCAAACTTGTGGTTTATCTCTTCTGTAACCATTCTACTACTCTGGGCAACCAATATATTAAAGATATTGATGTTCAAAATACGAAACACTTGTTATGGTTTCTCATTTTATTAAAGAGAATGATGGATAAAATAGGAAACTTGTTATGATTTTGCCGTTGTACTAAAGATGATTAAAATACGAAAAACTTGTTATGATTTTATCATGACTATTTCACGAAAAATCTACGGCGCGAACGTGAAAGACGCACACATATTTTATTTAATGAATTAGTCTTGCAACGTGGACTACACTCTTTAAAATTCTGAAGCCGACAGGGATATATCGTGAATTAAGATATTCACAGTCTGTAGATAAATCTGATATCAGTTTTATGAGGACCTGAAGGACGTGAAAGTGAAACAGTAATTCAGAAGGAAGGAAGACGCTCTTATAGCCTATTCCCCATACTACTCAGTCTGGAAATTGAGCAAGCAGTCAAGAAAACCAAGGGGAATTATTGTAGGGAATTAAACTTCACAGAGAAGAAATAAACAATTCGAAGTTTGCTGTTGACATTGTTGTTTTATCTGAAACGACAAGGAACCTGGAAAAGCAGTTGAACGGAATGGATAGTGTCTTAAACCAGGGTATATGACGAATATCAACAAAACTAAAACAAGGATAAGGGAATGCATTCCAATTAATCAGGAGATGCTGAGGGAATTAGATTATGGAGTGAGAAAAGAAATGAGAAGCGTTTTGCAGTTTGGCCAGCAAAATGACTAAAGATGGCGGAAGTAGATGATATAAAAAACAGATTGGCAGTAGCAAGAAAAGCATTTCCGAAAAAAAGAAATTCAAATGTTAGGAAGTCTTTTTGAAGGCATTTGTCTGTAGCGTAGCAAACGTGGACAGTAAAAACACTTCATGGAAGACACATCAAAGGTTTAATTACACGAAGAGACAAAGAAGAACAAACGAAGAGTTGCGCGTGATCGATCAGTGAGTGCGAGAAAATAAATCAAGTTCCAGAGGCAGAAGCTAAAAGAGAAGCGTAAGGCAATGGAAAGATTTACTATTGAAATTCCTAGAGTCTACCTTCCACGAAGAGTGGGGAACACGTTACTTACTCTCACATACATCTTGCAAAACGGTAAGGTGAGAAAATCAGGGCAATTCGAACTATTATGGCGACTGACCGACTGTTGTCCCTTCCACGAACCAGTCGCGAGTGGGAAGAGGAGGAAGAAATAATAGTGATACGAAATGTACTCTCTGCCACACGTCGTAAGGTGTCTTGCGGAGTATAGACGTAGATGTAGAACACCGAATGCAATAGCAGATTTCCCGCTAACCTCTCTCTTCTTCTACTAAGGTTTAGACTTCCTTCCTCGATAATTCTTTTTCGTATTTGTTCATTTAGCACCATACCAGTGTATTTTATTTTTAACATTATCTGGAAACACCAAATCAATTTTCCTGCGTGAGTCTACTACGGACGTCTTTCTTGTTTACTAGACAGGAAAATTTCTTTACTTTTTCTGCTGTGAGGCGTTCACATTTTTAAGGTCAAAGAAAATATTTTGCTCCTCTCTATTCTTCGACATCTTCGTCTTCGCTTTGTTTGTGCTTGTCATATTGTTTTGTAAGTATACTGTTCACTTCTTTCAACAAGTCGGTCTTCTTCACCTTCGGTCGAAGAGCTATAGATACAGCAAATATTCTATAATGAAAAGTAATACCTGTCATTTGTTTTTTTAGAGACGATTAGTAATGAAGGGTAAAATTGATTGACGAGGGTGCATTCTATTATTAATTCTGATTTCTTCATCTTTTCGCAACCTGCACATTCTGCAAGAATACAGTAGTGTTGCCATAGCTCTATTCTCATTAGCTTTGCAACAGTTCCCTTCTCTGCTTTAGCCGCTGCAACACAGTCGACTGGCTTGTCTACGGAACAGTAATCCAAGGGTCGTGGTGTCGAGTCTCTATAAAGAATCTTCGTTTAATTTTATATTTCTTACGTTACTTAGACGGCAAATAAAGCGAAATAATGCTACATATATTGCATTTATTAATATTTTCGAAAAGGCATGAAATGTAAAGTCAAAAGGAAGTTTTCGGGGCTTGCAAATAAAGCCCTACGTGCAAGAGGAACAATTTCTTTTGTTAATTGACCAATGCGTGGGACAAACAAATCCACAACGTTTCGAGATGAAGAAGGATCGCCATCGTGACGAATTTGTCACTCCCCTCAACTGTACTTCCCTTGTGCATCCCAGCAATGTTTATTTTTGTCGTGCAGTGAATAATTTGATCAAAAAACTTCAAAACGCTGCTACTGCATTGACTGCGAGAAAGATATCACATCCACAGAAGACCGCATCAAAATACGTTCCACAGAACGTCACCAGCTTTGCCCGCCAATATTAGGCAAAATGATACGCCCCGCGTGATTTACTGTAAAACTACTTTTATAAATGTAAACCAAGTTTGTTTTCTTACATAAACTTTAAAACAACGATGTAATTGTAAAAGTACGGCGTTTACAACTGTTCTAAATACAGAGATAATTTCTCCTTACTCTGTTTCTACAATGAATGTCATCGCAGCATGTGTAAATCATCGAATGTAAAATATTACAAGAGTATAATTTTATGTACAAAGTTCTTGTGTACGCCTTACAATCCCGTTCTGGAAATTTATTTGCAATCCAAAATTTCTTTGCCTTTGTATTTCACGTCTTTTAAGCAAATATTAATTAATAGAATATACTGAGCATTATTTCGGTTTACTGGTAATGTAAGTAACTAAAAACTGGAAAGCAATAAAAAAATTCCGTGCAAGGAGTCGACTCCACGACGTTTGGATTACCATTCTGTACTCTCTGCGCTGCGACGATCGCTGCCTGACTGTTGCTTTAACAAAAGCGGCTTATTCTGCACTAGACTCGCGCCAAAAGTGCTATTATTGCTAAACGTTTGGCCATCTGTAGCTCCCATTTCTGTTACTTTCATTTGTGGCCGAGTCCTGCATATATCATAAACATGAGCGAAATCGATGATGACAAACAGGTGCAGTCTCCTTGTCAGACGATTACAGCAGCGTATCTGTAGTTATGTACCCGTGGTCCAGGGGCAGCCAGCCGGCTTTCGGCTGTAGTCGTGTGCGGACCTGCTCCGCACGCCGGGCAGCGCTCCGATAACGGAGTTGCTTACTTTCGCGTCGGGGTAGTTGCGCTGTATAGTGTCCATAAATATTGTACCCCATGGCGCAATCTTACCGCCGAGCGACGCTTTAAGTTACATTCCAAGCCGAACATGCACGACGACGCGCTTATGAAATCGAACAATTCATTCGCGAAGACCTACGCCTGGACCCACAAGAAATGATAGATATTCGCTTCTCTACCAGCTGCAGCATCGTCTACATTAAAATGACAACGGAGGAAACATTCGCTGACATACGAGGTGCATTCAAGTTCTAAATCCTCCGATTTTTTTTTTCCGGACTGGAAAGAAATAGAAACATGCGCATTGTTTTAAAATGAGGCCGAGTTCATTGTCAATACGTCCCAGAGATGGTACCACCGTAAGGCAGATGGGATTTTACCGCCAGCGGCGAGAATAAGAACTGTTTTAAATACACTCCTGGAAATTGAAATAAGAACACCGTGAATTCATTGTCCCAGGAAGGGGAAACTTTATTGACACATTCCTGGGGTCAGATACATGACATGATCACACTGACAGAACCACAGGCACATAGACACAGGCAACAGAGCATGCACAATGTCGGCACTAGTACAGTGTACATCCACCTTTCGCAGCAATGCAGGCTGCTATTCTCCCATGGAGACGATCGTAGAGATGCTGGATGTAGTCCTGTGGAATGGCTTGCCATGCCATTTCCACCTGGCGCCTCAGTTGGACCAGCGTTCGTGCTGGACGAGCAGTCCGCGTGAGACGACGCTTCATCCAGTCCCAAAGATGCTCAATGGGGGACAGATCCGGAGATCTTGCTGGCCAGGGTAGTTGACTTACACCTTCTAGAGCACGTTGGGTGGCACGGGATACATGCGGACGTGCATTGTCCTGTTGGAACAGCAAGTTCCCTTGCCGGTCTAGGAATGGTAGAACGATGGGTTCGATGACGGTTTGGATGTACCGTGCACTATTCAGTGTCCCCTCGACGATCACCAGTGGTGTACGGCCAGTGTAGGAGATCGCTCCCCACACCATGATGCCGGGTGTTGGCCCTGTGTGCCTCGGTCGTATGCAGTCCTGATTGTGGCGCTCACCTGCACGGCGCCAAACACGCATACGACCATCATTGGCACCAAGGCAGAAGCGACTCTCATCGCTGAAGACGACACGTCTCCATTCGTCCCTCCATTCACGCCTGTCGCGACACCACTGGAGGCGGGCTGCACGATGTTGGGGCGTGAGCGGAAGACGGCCTAACGGTGTGCGGGACCGTAGCCCAGCTTCATGGAGACGGTTGCGAATGGTCCTCGCCGATACCCCAGGAGCAACAGTGTCCCTAATTTGCTGGGAAGTGGCGGTGCGGTCCCCGACGACACTGCGTAGGATCCTACGGTCTTGGCGTGCATCCGTGCGTCGCTGCGGTCCGGTCCCAGGTCGACGGGCACGTGCACCTTCCGCCGACCACTGGCGACAACATCGATGTACTGTGGAGACCTCACGCCCCACGTGTTGAGCAATTCGGCGGTACGTCCACCCGGCCTCCCGCATGCCCACTATACGCCCTCGCTCAAAGTCCGTCAACTGCACATACGGTTCACGTCCACGCTGTCGCGGCATGCTACCAGTGTTAAAGACTGCGATGGAGCTCCGTATGCCACGGCAAACTGGCTGACACTGACGGCGGCGGTGCACAAATGCTGCGCAGCTAGCGCCATTCGACGGCCAACACCGCGGTTCCTGGTGTGTCCGCTGTGCCGTGCGTGTGATCATTGCTTGTACAGCCCTCTCGCAGTGTCCGGAGCAAGTATGGTGGGTCTGACACACCGGTGTCAATGTGTTCTTTTTTCCATTTCCAGGAGTGTACTTAAAACGGCGACGTTTTCCTTACTTGAACAGCGTGCAATCATTCGTTTTCTGAATTTGTGTGGTGTGAAACCAATTGAAATTCATCGACAGTTGAAGGAGACTTGTGGTGATGGAGTTATGGATGTGTCGAAAGTGCGTTCGTGGGTGCGACAGTTTAATGAAGGCAGAACATCGTGTGACAACAAACCGAAACAACCTCGGGCTCGCACAAGCCGGTCTGACGACATGATCGAGAAAGTGGAGAGAATTGTTTTGGGGGATCGCCGAATGACTGTTGAACAGATCGATTCCAGAGTTGGCATTTCTGTGGGTTCTGTGCACACAATCCTGCATGACGACCTGAAAATGCGAAAAGTGTCATCCAGGTGGGTGCCACGAATGCTGACGGACGACCACGTGGCAGCCCGTGTGGCATGTTGCCAAGTAATGTTGACGCGCAACGACAGCATGAATGGGACTTTCTTTTCGTCGGTTGTGACAATGGATGAGACGTGGATGCCATTTTTCAATCCAGAAACAAAGCGCCAGTCAGCTCAATGGAAGCACACAGATTCACCGCCACCAAAAAAATTTCGGGTAACCGCCAGTGCTGAAAAAATGATGGTGTCCATGCTCTGGGACAGCGAGGGCGCAATCCTTACCCATTGCGTGCCAAAGGGCACTACGATAACAGGTGCATCCTACGAAAATGCTTTGAAGAACAAATTCCTTCCTGCACTGCAACAAAAACTTCCGGGAAGGGCTGCGCGTGTGCTGTTTCACCAAGACAACGCACCCGCACATCGAGCTAACGTTACGCAACAGTTTCTTCGTGATAACACCTTTGAAGTGATTGCTCATGCTCCCTACTCACCTGACCTGGCTCCTAGTGACTTTTGGCTTTTTCCAACAATGAAAGACACTCTCCGTGGCCGCACATTCACCAGCCGTGCTGCTATTGCCTCGGTGATTTTCCAGTCGTCAAAACAGACTCCTAAAGAAGCCTTCGCCGCTGCCATGGAATCACGGCGTCAGCGTTGTGAAAAATGTGTACGTCTGCAGGGCTATTACGTCGAGAAGTAACGCCAGTTTCATCGATTTCGGGTGAGTAGTTAATTAGAAAAAAAAGTCGGAGGCCTTAGAACTTGAATGCACCTCGTAGTTCGACAACACGCACACGGACTATAATTCAAACATTCTGACAGGCATATTGGGGATGTGACGGTAGACCACGCTGGTTTCGGTCTTCGAACAATTTGCGTGATTTGAGTTCCCTTTAGAGGTGCCCCAAGATGTGGTCGTTGAAGCTTACGATCATATGGTAACGCTGTGGGCCACAACGCGGAAAAATGGCAGCCGTTCGCGACTTACCACGTTGTCCGACGGATCAAGATCGAACTGTCCAAACACGTACCATCCTATCTGCTGATAGGTGGCGTGCGAGCCATCGTCGTGCATGATGGCCAACCGCGGACATGTACAGGAAGTGCTCAAGAGGGCCATGTTAGGTCCCACTCCCTCAAAATGCGGCGTTACCTCATCAGCGAAGAAGATTTGGTGTTCGCAACGCCGGCTGAAGCCAGAAGGTGCATATATACACTACTGGAAATTGAAATAAGAACACCGTGAATTCATTGTCCCAGGAAGGGGAAACTTTATTGACACATTCCTGGGGTCAGATACATCTCATGATCACACTGACAGAACCACAGGCACATAGACACAGGCAACAGAGCATGCACAATGTCGGCACTAGTACAGTGTATATCCACCTTTCGCAGCAATGCAGGCTGCTATTCTCCCATGGAGACGATCGTAGAGATGCTGGATGTAGTCCTGTGGAACGGCTTGCCATGCCATTTCCACCTGGCGCCTCAGTTGGACCAGCGTTCGTGCTGGACGTGCAGACCGCGTGAGACGACGCTTCATCCAGTCCCAAACATGCTCAATGGGGGACAGATCCGGAGATCTTGCTGGCCAGGGTAGTTGACTTACACCTTCTAGAGCACGTTGGGTGGCACGGGATACATGCGGACGTGCATTGTCCTGTTGGAACAGCAAGTTCCCTTGCCGGTCTAGGAATGGTAGAACGATGGGTTCGATGACGGTTTGGATGTACCGTGCACTATTCAGTGTCCCTTCAACGATCACCAGTGGTGTACGGCCAGTGTAGGAGATCGCTCCCCACACCATGATGCCGGGTGTTGGCCCTGTGTGCCTCGGTCGTATGCAGTCCTGATTGTGGCGCTCACCTGCACGGCGCCAAACACGCATACGACCATCATTGGCACCAAGGCAGAAGCGACTCTCATCGCTGAAGACGACACGTCTCCATTCGTCCCTCCATTCACGCCTGTCGCGACACCACTGGAGGCGGGCTGCACGATGTTGGGGCGTGAGCGGAAGACGGCCTAACGGTGTGCGGGACCGTAGCCCAGCTTCATGGAGACGGTTGCGAATGGTCCTCGCCGATACCCCAGGAGCAACAGTGTCCCTAATTTGCTGGGAAGTGGCGGTGCGGTCCCCTACGGCACTGCGTAGGATCCTACGGTCTTGGCGTGCATCCGTGCGTCGCTGCGGTCCGGTCCCAGGTCGACGGGCACGTGCACCTTCCGCCGACCACTGGCGACAACATCGATGTACTGTGGAGACCTCACGCCCCACGTGTTGAGCAATTCGGCGTTACGTCCACCCGGCCTCCCGCATGCCCACTATACGCCCTCGCTCAAAGTCCGTCAACTGCACATACGGTTCACGTCCACGCTGTCGCGGCATGCTACCAGTGTTAAAGACTGCGATGGAGCTCCGTATGCCACGGCAAACTGGCTGACACTGACGGCGGCGGTGCACAAATGTTGCGCAGCTAGCGCCATTCGACGGCCAACACCGCGGTTCCTGGTGTGTTCGCTGTGCCGTGCGTGTGATCATTGCTTGTACAGCCCTCTCGCAGTGTCCGGAGCAAGTATGGTGGGTCTGACACACCGGTGTCAATGTGTTCTTTTTTCCATTTCCAGGAGTGTATATTTAGGATGCGGACGTGATACCCCTACTCCAGGGACTTTTCCAACGCCTGGTGGGCCTGTCATTGCATGGACACCGCTTTTGCTGAATGGCCTACGCTGACAATCTCGTCCTCTACCTGTGCTGAGAGGATAAAATCCATGCAGCTCTAACATGGGTGGCGACATACTGTGTGGCCTTCGGCAGTTCTCGTAACGTTTCCAAATTTCCAAGTAGCAGGTTCTGCCCATTGATGAGACCCTGTTTGAGAGATGTGTACCTCCTCCAGCGTCCGCTGCTTGGGAATGGATTTTACGAATGATGTTCGTCGTTCGGCGACAGACATCTCCTCCAAACGACGAGGGCCTAATCATCGGTTTAGATCACTCGACATTGTACAGCGTACCCAATACGTGAATGTATACCGCTCTTCTCGCATTCTTCTTGTGTCACAAGTGTTCCCAGTCCCGATTACACTCATCTGTCGTATGTTGATGCCGATGGGATCCTTTGTCCTAACTGGGATGTTATTCATAGTTGATTATGCCTCCTCCGCCCTGCCACTGGAGCTTGATGGGGCTGGCTTATTGCTCGTGCTGGACAGAGTTAAGGAACTTTTCGTTAGCTTCCAGCTGAAGGTTCGACGCCGTTGCCCGATGAGCCTCAGCAGACTGCTTTTAAATGAATATACACCTGTCTCCAAGTCAGCCCCATTGATGTTATCAGACATTCCACTTCCCTTTTATCATTTTCGGCTATTCTTTCTGGAATTAAGTTACACCCTCCACACCTTACCACCTCCACAGATGCTCTGAACAAAGACTGTACATGACGCATTACAAATGCATCGGCACTCCAATCCCATCAAACACAAGTTTCCCCGGATTCTATGCCGTCGTGTATGGAAAGAAGTGCATGCAGGGTTTCTCGACACCAGCGTCAAATCCACAAGGTATATCACTGTCAATAGCAAACAGGTCAACCAGTCTCGTTTGCACCACATCTGCCTCGCTGACACAGCACTGCGTGTTCACTCAGGTGCGGACGACACAGACGCCCACCGATTCTCATGTGGTACGTCGTCAGACGCCTGGAGGCTCGCGCATCGTATGTTGGCTTGGCTTACCCGACGAACACCTACTCGTATTGCTTTTCACACGCTTTTATTCCCAGACATGATTCATTATCCAGCAAAGAAAGTTAACGCTGTGAATTGAATACGCAAACATACGGTAAGCTACCTATTTGGTAGTAGCTTACTGGACGTAGCTTAATGATAGACACTGTGCACTTGTTCGCAACCCCAGATACAAGCAGTTCTTTTCAAATTTTCTACGGAGAGCCTCTCATGACCCGCCTTACAACTGAAACGCCCAAGCCATGCTTATTTTGTCGACATGATGCTCTGAACGACTACAAACGGAATCTCCGTAAAAGATTCGAGACGACTGTTCGGATGTTCCACAGTCCGAAGGCGTGGCAACTCCTGGAATTCTGGTACAAGATAAAAGCTCGTACACAACTCATGTCATTTTCATCGATGCCCCGTGTGTTCTCTTCCCTTCTTTCTTCGTTTCCTACCCCGTTTAGTAATAGGTTACTTCTTTTGGGATAGGCGCTAACGTCTGAAGAGCTGCAGCCCTTTTTTTCTTAGGACACAAGTGGCGGTGGCAAGTACATCGTTTTTTTAGTTCTCTTTCCTGTCCAGGGGAGATAACAAAAAGTGGACAGAGCATCTGCCTAGTTAAAAAAAACTGAGGGGTTGTGTCTTTGATTAGAAATCAAAGCGTCCTCGGTCGCGGATTTGACGCCTGCCACTGCTTAAATTTTGAATAATAACTATCATCAATGGCGGCCTAAGACTTGCAGCATAAGAAGTCACCCTCATTCAGCCAAAATCCTTGTCAGAGAGGGAGGAGGAGCGGATTGAAGTTCAGAGCATTCTCTTCTCCTTAGGCGGGAAACTGCCCCTAAAGGCGGAAGAAACAGCAATCATCAACAGCATGAGGATGCAGAAGGAAACGGAAACCACTGCATTAAAGACACAGAATTTGTATCCACAGGACATGTGGCTTGTAGTTGAGGAAGTGTCATGATGATCTCTCCATTGGCAAAAGATTCCGGACTAGTCCCTCATTTGGATCTTCGGGAGAGAGCTGCCAAGGGGGAGGTAATCATGAGAAAATGATTCAATAATCAGCGGAAGGATAACGTTCTACGAATCGGGGCGTGGAATATCAGAAGCTTGGATGTGGTAGGGGAGCTAGAAAATCTGAAAAGGGAAATGCAAAGGCTCAGTCTAAATACAGTAGGGGTCAGCGTCAGAAAATAGTATAACGGGAGTAGGATTCGTTATGAATAGGTAGATAAGACAGAGAGTGAGTTACTGTGAACAGTTCAGTCATGGGGCCGCTCTTATCAGAATCGACGGCAAACCAACACGGAAAACGACATTACAGGCATACATGCCGACGTCGGAAGCTGAAGATGAAGAGAAAGTATAAGAGGATATTGAAAAGGTAATACAGTACGTAAAAGGGGGCTTGGAAGGCAGTTGTAGGAGAAGGAGTAGAAGAAAGGGTTACAGAAGAATATAGGCTTGGGACAAGGAATGAGAGATGAGAAAGACTAATTGAGTTCTGTAATAAATTTCAGCGAGTAACAGCGATTACTTTGTTCAAGAATGACAAGAGGAGAAGGTATAATTGATAAAGACCGGAGATGTCAGTTACGTCAGGTGGAAATTCTGAAATCAGATACTGGATAGTAGGGCGTACAGAGGAGCAGATACAGACGCAGATCACAATTTAATAGTGATGAAGAGTAGGCTAAAGTTTAAAGAGGCCAGTCAGAAGAATCAATGAGCAAGGAAGTGGGATACAGAAGTACTAAGGAATTAAAAGACACGTTGAAAGTCTCTGAGGTTATAGATGTTGCGATAATGAATAGTAGTAGGCAGTTCAGTTGAAGAGGAATGACATCTCTAAAACGGGCTATCGTTGAAGTATGAGAGAAAAAAGTAGATACAAGGAAGATCACTCGAAGGAACCATAACTAACAGAAGAAGCACTCCAACTGATCGACAATAGACGGAAGTACAACAACATTCTGGGAAATTCAGGAATACAGAAATACAAATCTCTTAGGAATGAACTGAATAGGAACTTAAGGGAATGTAAGGCGAAAAGGCGAAAGGCGAAAGGCGAAAAGGTCATCGAAAAAGAATTGACTGTCGAAAGGGTTGACTCAGCATACAGAAAAGCCAAAACAATCATTGGTGAAATTAAAAGCAAAATTGGTAAAATTAAGAGCGCAATGGCAATTCCACTGTTAAATGAAAGGAGAGAGCGGATATATGGAAAGAGTACAGTGAGGGCCTCTATGAAGGAAAGGCCGTATCTGATGCCAAGGTAGAAGAAGAAACAGGAGACGATAGCTAAGAATAGGGGATCTAGTATTAGAATCAAAATTTAGACGAGCTTTGGAAAATTTAAAATCAAATAAGACAGAAAGGACAGATAACATTTCATCGAAATCTAAAATCTATGGGAAACGTAGTAACAAAACGATTATTCTCGCTGGTGTGTAGAATGAATGAGACTGGCGATATACCATCAGACTTTCGGAATACTATCGTCCCACAGTCATCTTAACAGCTCATGCATACAAGTTGTTGACAAGAATAATATGCGGAAGAATAGAAAAGAAAATTGAAGGTGTGTTAGATGAAGATCATTTTGGCTTTAGGAAAGGAAAAGGCACGAAGAGGCAGTTCTGACGTTGCGGTTGATATTGAAAGAAACACTAAAGAAAAATCAAGACATGTTCATAGGATTTTTCGACCTGGAAAAAGCGACAATGTAAAATGCTGCAAGATATTCTAAATTCTGAGAAAAATAGGGATAAGCCATAGGGAGAGACGGGTAATACACAATGTCTACAACAGCCAAGAGTGAACAATAATAGTGGACGCCCAAGAACGAAACGCTCGGATTAAAAAGGGCGTAAGACAGGGATGTAGTCTTTCCCCCCAGTGTTCCGTCTGTTCATCCAAGAAGCAATGATGGAAGTAACAGAATGGTTCAGCAGTGTAATTAAAATTTAAGGTGATAGGTTATCAATGATACAATTCACTGATGACATTCGCTATCCTGAGTGAAAGTGTGGAAGGGTTACATGATATGATGAATAGAATAAAGAATCTAATTAATACAGAATATGGATTGAGAGTAAATCTAAGAAAGACGAATGTTATGAGAAGTAGCAGAAACGGGAACAGCAATAAATTTTACATGGTATTTGTGGTCACGAAGTAGTAGAAGTTAGACAATTCTGCTACCTAGGCAGCACCATAACCCATGACGGACGGAGCAAGGAGAAGACAAAATACAGACTAGCACTAGCAATGAGGGCATTCCTGGTCAAGTTAAGTCTACTAGTGTCAAACATAGGTCTTAATTTGAGGATGAAATTTCTGAGAATGTACCTCTGGAGCACAGTATTGTACGGCAGTGAGACATGAACTGTGGGAAAACCGAAACACAAGAGAATATAAGCATTCTAGATGTGTTACTACAGGAGAATGTTGAAAATTAGGAGGACTGATAAGATAAGGAACGAGGAGGTTCTCCGCAGAATCGGCGAAGAAATGAATATGTGGAAGAGGTTGACAAGAAGAAGGGACAGGATAATAGGAGAGCGTTTAAGGTATCAAGTGATAACTTCCATGGTACTATAGGGCGCTATAGAGGTTAAAAACTGTAGAGGAAGACAGAGATTCGTATCGATCAAGCAAATAACTGAGGACGTAGTTTGCAAGTGCTAATCTGAGATGAAGAAGTTGGCATAGGAGAAGATTCCGTGACGTCCCGCATCAAACCAGTCAGAAGACTGATCACTCAAAAAAAAAACAAGATTTGCCTATCAGTAGAGGCCGTATTTCTTACATACCGGCACCAAAACTGCGTCTATTCCGAGTGCTGTCTGCTGTGAATGTGAGGTTTTGAGGGACCGTCTTCTTACAAAATGCTGGAAAATGGTAACAGACTTCAGGTACTGGAAGTGATAGAGTTTCTTAATTGACCAAAGTTAAATTTCTAGTCATATTCTTGGCAAAAGTCGCTTCGTAAATTATACACGCTACCGATAACTTAAAGAATAGGAGAAGTACTATCCAAAAATTTCAGACCTCTGACATTGCTTTGCTATATAAACCATATACACATTGAATCATATGTAGATGACAGTATACAGCACCTGATCTTTATCCTTTGCGTCATGTTTTCTTTCTTCATGCCATTAATATCCAAAACTAGTTTTCTTCATCAACGGAGCCGATTTTTTCACTGTTTTGTATTATATTATATATCTTGAAATACTTTTCATTAAAAAACTTATTCCATGAATTTACGTTCTTAGTTTTTCATACAGTATGCTTTTTCTTGTCCAAGTACTGTAAAACTAAGTACATTTTGCTTTCAGCTTTGTGGTCTGTCTTTCGGGATAGCACTCGCAGCAAAAGTAAAGTCCTCGTGCAAACTTTGCAACGCGTCACGACAGTAAGGGTAACAAAATAAACATTAAGGTAGACACAGAAGCACAAAACGAAGCTGTAACATTAGCGAGGTCACATGGATTTGGTTATAACTTCCGATTTTAACAGTGTCGGTTGGTCACAGTCAGTGTGCTCCCTGCCGTCGTTGGATAAGTAGCTGCAGCAGCAAGTCGTATACTCCTAGCTCACTCATTTGTTACATAGTTTAATTCTTAATTTCTTTGCGTGTTTTTGGTACTTGCATTGTTTAATTCATAAATTTCGGGCGTATTACAGTATTTGAGAGTTGTAGCATCGCGTTTTAGTACCTGAATAGTGTAAATTCGCGTAGTCGTTTGTCTTCTGTTTTTGTTTTGAACGGCCAGTGTCGGTTGGTCACAGTCAGTGTGCTCCCTGCCGTCGTTGGATAAGCAGCTGCAGCAGCAAGTCGTATACTCCTAGCTCACTCATTTGCTACATAGTTTAATTCTTAATTTCTTGCGTGTTTTTGGTACTTGCATTGTATAATTCATAAATTTCGGGCGTATTATAGTATTTGAGAGTTGTAGCATCGCGTTTTAGTACCTGTATAGTGTAAATTCGCGTAGTCGTTTGTCTTCTGTTTTTGTTTTGAACGGCCAGTGTCGGTTGGTCACAGTCAGTGTGCTCCCTGCCGTCGTTGGATAAGCAGCTGCAGCGGCAAGTCGTATACTCCTAGCTCACTTATTTGTTACATAGTTTAATTCTTAATTTCTTTGCGTGTTTTTGGTACTTGCAGTGTTTAATTCATAAATTTCGGGCGTATTATAGTATTTGAGAGTTGTAGCATCGCGTTTTAGTACCTGAATAGTGTAAAATCACGTAGTCTCCTTCCGCCGCCGAGCAGTGTGTCAGCAGTGCGCAAGTAGCAGCATTACTGCATTTACTAGGCAATCTTGTATTTTAATAACCTTTTAAATTTTGTATCGATTTGTTTGCGCTCTCTGTAGATTAGTTCAGACGTTCTTTGCACAACAGTTTTTACCATGGATAGGGACTGCAACTGCTGTGTTCGGATGCAGGCTGAGTTGGCATCCCTTCGCTCCCAGCTTCAGGCAGTGTTGGCTTCAGTCACACAGCTTGAGGCTGTTGCCAATGGGTATCACTGTGGGGTTCCGGATGGGGGTTTGTCGGGACGGCCAGCTCGTCCCACGCATCCCCCGATCGGACTACGACTGTGGTTGCCCGGGATACTGCCCGCATTGAGGCTGATCCCTCACCTGTGGTAGAGTGGGAGGTCGTCTCAAGGTGTGGCAGGGGGCGAAAGACATTCCGGAGGGCTGAACGGAAGGCCTCTCCAGTTTGTCTGACGAACCGGTTTCAGGCTCTGTCTCAGGCTGATACTGATCTTCGGCCTGACATGGCTGCTTGTCCTGTTCCAGAGGTTGCCCCTCAGTCTGCAAGATCCGGACGGTCGCAGAGGTGGGCTTACTGGTAGTTGGGAGTTCCAACGTCAGGCGCGTAATGGCAGCAAGAGAGGGGAAGAAAACCAATGTGCACTCCGTGTGCATACCGGGGGGAGTCATTCCAGATGTGGAAAGTGTCCTTCCGGATGCCATGAAGGGTACAGGGTGCACCCATCTGCAGGTGGTCGCTCATGTCGGCACCAACGATGTGTGTCGCTATGGATCCAAGGAAATCCTCTCTGGCTTCCGGCGGCTATCTGATTTGGTGAAGACTGCCAGTCTCGCTAGTGGGATGAA
The DNA here is from genome assembly GCF_021461395.2 of Schistocerca americana. NCBI lineage: Eukaryota > Metazoa > Arthropoda > Insecta > Orthoptera > Acrididae > Schistocerca > Schistocerca americana. Next base: position 853,587,845 of record NC_060121.1, read on the forward strand.
AGCAGAGCTCACCATCTGCAGCATCGTCGACAGCACTGACTGCGGACCTTTGGTACAGAGCCGAGTGGAGGGTCTGAATCAGAGGCTGAGACGGTTCTGCGACCGTGTGAGCTGCAGATTCCTCGACTTGCGCCATAGGGTGGTGGGGTTTCGGGTTCCGCTGGATAGGTCAGGAGTCCACTACACGCAACAAGCGGCTACACGGGTAGCAGGGGTTGTGTGGCGTGGGCTGGGCGGTTTTTTAGGTTAGATGGCCTTGGGCAAGTACAGAAAGGGCAACAGCCTCAACGGGTGCAGGGCAAAGTCAGGACATGCGGGGACCAAGCAGCAATCGGTATTGTAATTGTAAACTGTCGAAGCTGCGTTGGTAAAGTACCGGAACTTCAAGCGCTGACAGAAAGCACCGAAGCCGAAATCGTTATAGGTACAGAAAGCTGGTTGAAGCCAGAGAGAAATTCTGCCGAAATTTTTACAACGGTACAGACGGTGTTTAGAAAGGATAGATTGCATGCAACCGGTAGTGGAGTGTTCGTCGCTGTTAGTAGTAGTTTATCCTGTACTGAAATAGAAGTGGGTAGTTCCTGTGAATTATTATGGGTGGAGGTTACACTCAACAACCGAGCTAGGTTAATAATTGGCTCCTTTTACCGACCTCCCGACTCAGCAGCATTAGTGGCAGAACAACTGAGAAAAAATTTGGAATACATTTCACATAAATTTTCTCAGCATGTTATAGTCTTAGGTGGAGATTTCAATTTACCAGATATAGACTGGGACACTCAAATGTTTAGGATGGGTGGTAGGGAGAGAGCATCGAGTGACATTATACTGAGTGCACTATCCGAAAATTACCTCGAACAATTAAACAGAGAACCGACTCGTGGAGATAACATCTTGGACCTACTGATAACAAACAGACCCGAACTTTTCGACTCTGTATGTACAGAACAGGGAATCAGTTATCATAATGCCGTTGCAGCATCCCTGAATATGGAAGTTAGTAGGAATATAAAAAAAGGGAGGAAGGTTTATCTGTTTAGCAATAGTAATAGAAAACAGATCAAAACGAAAATTTCTGTTCCGACACTGACAATGTTGAGTGTTTATGGAAAAAGTTCAAGGCAATCGTAAAATGCGTTTTAGACAGGTACGTGCCGAGTACAACTGTGAGGGACGGGAAAAACCCACCGTGGTACAACAACAAAGTTAGGAAACTACTGCGAAAGCAAAGAGAGCTTCACTCCAAGTTTAAACGCAGCCAAAACCTCTCAGACAAACAGAAGCTAAACGATGTCAAAGTTAGCGTAAGGAGGGCTATGCGTGAATCGTTCAGTGAATTCGAAAGTAAAATTCTATGTACCGACTAGACAGAAAATCCTAGGAAGTTCTGGTCTTACGTTAAATCAGTAAGTGGCTCGAAACAGCATATCCAGACACTCCGGGATGATGATGGCATTGAAACAGAGGATGACACGCGTAAAGCTGAAATACTAAACACCTTTTTCCAAAGCTGTTTCACAGAGGAAGACCGCACTGCAGTTCCTTCTCTAAATCCTCGCACAAACGAAAAAATGGCTGACATCGAAATAAGTGTCCAAGGAATAGAAAAGCAACTGGAATCACTCAACAGAGGAATGTCCACTGGACCTGACGGGATACGAATTCGATTCTACACAGAGTACGCGAAAGAACTTGCCCCCCTTCTAACAGCCGTGTACCGCAAGTCTCTAGAGGAACGGAAGGTTCCAAATGATTGGAAAAGAGCACAGGTAGTCCCAGTCTTCAAGAAGGATCGTCGAGCAGATGCGCAAAACTATAGACCTATATCTCTGACGTCGATCCGTTGTAGAATTTTAGAACATGTTTTTTGCTCGAGTATCATGTCGTTTTTGGAAACCCAGAATCTACTATGTAGTAATCAACATGGATTCCGGAAACAGCGATCGTGTGAGACCCAACTCGCATTATTTGTTCATGAGACCCAGAAAATATTAGATACAGGCTCGCAGGTAGATGCCATTTTTCTTGACTTCCGGAAGGCGTTCGAAACAGTTCCGCACTGTCGCCTGATAAACAAAGTAAGAGCCTACGGAATATCAGACCAGCTGTGTGGCTGGATTGAAGAGTTTTTAGCAAACAGACCACAGCGTGTTGTTATCAATGGAGAGACGTCTAGAGACGTTAAAGTAACCTCTGGCGTGCCACAGGGGAGTGTTATGGGACCATTGCTTTTCACAATATATATAAATGACCTAGTAGATAGTGTCGGAAGTCCCATGCGACTTTTCGCGGATGATGCTGTAGTATGCAGAGAAGTTGCAGCATTAGAAAATTGTAGCGAAATGCAGGAAGATCTGCAGCGGATAGGCACTTGGTGCAGGGAGTGGCAACTGACCCTTAACATAGACAAATGTAATGTATTGCGAATACATAGAAACAAGGATCCTTTATTGTATGATTATATGATAGCGGAACAAACACTGGTAGCAGTTACTTCTGTAAAATATCTGGGAGTATGCGTGCGGAATGATTTGAAGTGGAACGATCATATAAAATTAATTGTTGGTAAGGCGGGTACCAGGTTGAGATTCATTGGGAGAGTCCTTAGAAAATGTAGTCCTTCAACAAAGGAGGTGGCTTACAAAACACTCGTTCGACCTATACTTGAGTGTTTCTCATCAGTGTGGGATTCGTACCAGATCGGGTTGACGGAGGAGATAGAGAAGATCCAAAGAAGAGCGGCGCGTTTCGTCACAGGGTTATTTGGTAACCGTGATAGCGTTACGGAGATGTTTAACAAACTCATGTGGCAGACTCTGTAAGAGAGGCGCTCTGCATCGCGGTATAGCTTGCTCGCCAGGTTTCGAGAGGGTGCGTTTCTGGATGTGGTATCGAATATATTGCTTCCCCCTACTTATACCTCCCGAGGAGATCACGAATGTAAAATTAGAGAGATTAGAGAGCGCACGGAGGCTTTCAGACAGTCGTTCTTCCCGCGAACCATATGCGACTGGAACAGGAAAGGGAGGTAATGACAGTGGCACGTAAAGTCCCTCCGCCACACACTGTTGGGTGGCTTGCGGAGTATAAATGTAGATGTAGATGTAGACAACGCCATCGTCCGCATACTGTGGGAATAAGTAGTCTCCGCAATATTCAGAATTTTAGGTCTCTGCTCTCGCCACAATCAGAGGATTATTTAAGCCACCGAACTCTCTCGTGACGTAGCTGGCGGTTGATTTACGCTCTGGCGTGTGACGCGCACCCACCTTTAGCATCCGATTACGACCGGAAAGTCGCTCCTTTAAACGAACCTTAAGTGCGCGCTGTTGTATAAATATGTTCGTGCCGTGGTCCGTGCATTCTGGACGTTTTCGAAGCTTGCGATCACGCTATGCAGTGTAATTACAATTGTGCACGTCGCAAAAGCAGGTAAAATGCACTATTGACCTAATGTATCCAGGTACCCCTATGTAACGAGGAACTGACCACCATATGTCACGAGAGGAAGTGGATAACATTGCGCAGTCGTCGGAAAGCAGCAACAGCAGAGATGGCCGGTCAAGAGAGCTCCAAGTGGGACTATTCATTGGATGTTACCTGAGTAATAAACCCATCAGGAACACTTCAGCCTCTCTAAAACAACCCAAGTCGACTCTTGGTAATGTGATTGTGAAGTGGAAACGTAAAGGAATGACTTCAAGACTAGGCAGATCTTATGTACCGACGGACAGTGGACCGTCAAGCACTGCAGAGGGTGGTTGTAACAAATCGCATGAAATCAGCAGAAGGAAACAGTCTTATGTTCCAAAGTAGTTTCGGTATCGTAACTTGTACGATGACTATGGGTAAGGAGTTGCAATGGTCAGTAGCTACAAAATTCTGTGGTCAACTCTAAGCAACGCTTGAGATAGTGTAATGAACAAAGCCACTGGACACTGGATGAATGGAAGAAAGTGATTTGGGATGCTGAAGAGTGGGTTTCGTTAATTGGCTTAAGAAAACGCTAAATGCGAAAGAATGTGAACACATTTTACAATATTGTGTACTGTGTACAGTAGTGGAACAGTTCGGAGATATTGACTGTATCAGCATAACAATGTACCACGTCATAAAGCAACATCTGCTAGGCGACGGTTTGTGGGAATTAACTTTCCTGAAATGAATTGACCTACCCAGAGTTTCGACCTGAACGCAATGGAACACCTATGTGATGAGATAAATAAGACGACTTCACTGCAGACCCCAGCGTCCGACATCAGTGCCTTCTTTCCTGTTGGCTCGTGAGGAAGAATTGGCATTCCTTCACAGTCAGTATCCATTATGTTGTTCTTGTTGTGGTCTTCAGTCCAGAGACTGGTTTGATGCAGCTCTCCATGCTACTCTATCCTGTGCAAGCTTCTTCATCTCCCAGTACCTATTGCATCCTTTTTAATCTGCTTAGTGTATTCGTATCTTGGTCTCCCTCTACGATCTTTACTCTCCACGCTGCCCTCCACTACTAAATTGATGATCCCTTGATGCCTTAGAACGTATCCTACCAACCGATCCCTTCTTCTAGTCAAGTTGTGGCATACATTTCTCTTCTCCCCAATTCTATTCAATAACTCCTCATTAGTTATTTGATCCACCCATCTAATTTTCAGAATTCTTCTGTAGGACCACATTTCGAAAGCTTCTATTCCCTTCTTGTCAAAAAAATTTATCGTCAATGTTGCACTTCCACACATGGCTTCATTCCATACAAATCCTTTCAGAAACGACTTCCTCACACTTAAATCTATACTCGATGTTAACAAATTTCTCTTCTTCACAAACGCTTTCCTTGCCATTGCCAGTCTACATTTTATATCCTCTCTACTTCGACCGTCATCAGTTATTTTGCTCCACAAATATCAAAACTCATTTCCTAATCTAATTCCCTCAGCATCACCCGAGTTAATTCGATTACATTCCGTCATCCACGTTTCACTTTTGTTGCTGTTCACCTTATATCCTCCTTTCAAGACACCGTGCATTTCGTTCAACTGCTCTTCCAGGTCCTTTGCTAATTCTGACAGAATTACAATGTCATCGGCGAACCTCAAAGTTTTTATTTCTTCTCCATGGATTTTAATTCCTACTCCAAATTTTTCTTTTGTTTCCTTTACTGCGTGCTCAATATATAGATTGAATAACATCGGGGATAGGCTACAACCCTGTCTCAGTCCCTTCCCGACCACTGCTTCCCTTTGATGCCCCTCGACTCATAACTGCCATTTTGTTTGTGTACAAATTGTAAATAGCCTTTCGCTCCCTGTATGTTACCCCTGCCACCTTCAGAATTTGGAAGAGAGTATTCGAGTCAACATTGTCAAAATCTTTCTCTAAGTCTACAAATGCTAGAAACGTAGGTTTGCCTTTCCTTAATCTATCTTCTAAGATCCATTATAGTTCCACTCAATCTCCTTCTGGAGACAACCAAAGAACTCATCGTTGTACCGGCGAGTGTGGTCTTGGTGTAACGCAAACATAACGCCGGTGTAACGCCATGGCGTCGTCGATGTGACGCCATGGTGACACTATGAGGTCGTTCGGATACTTTTGGGCGCAGGTTTTCTCACTGCATTTGGTACCAGTCTTCTAAAATTTTTCGGAGCATGCTATGACGCCACTCACGTACTGCAATGACAGGGCGTCACGAAATTTTTAAATTTTGCTTCTCACTACAGCCTATGACGAATTCGAGTTAGTAATAAAAAGTTAATTTGTTATAGCAAATACGCGAGCAGTGAGCCGGAATGGAGAGAATATTACCCAAAGGCTGTGGGGGTCATTCAAACTTGAAGTGCGTAAAGCAAATTACGGTACCCACTAAATCGAATTTTATAAATTAAAATTTCACAGTTGGTGGGGAGCTGAACTAGCACGTAACTGGCTCAAACGTTGGTGCTCTGGGAATCCAACGCAAATGGCTGAGGGAATGATGACAACGATGCACATAGGTGGCGCCATTTGCCACATGGCGGGGGATTCCAGGAAACGGGAGAGGGAGAGGCAATTCTGGAAATGATGATGCTTATGTGAACGTTACTCTTGATATCATGTTGTGGAGAATCATCGGGCATGACTTCAGGTCACATCTTGTACTGACCTCGGAATTTCTGATGGCACAACGCAATGTCATGAATATAATACGTGCTGTAGTCTTACCTCTCACCGAACAGTGTAGCCGCGAGGTCAGAGGTGCCATGTCACGGTTCACGCGGCTCCCGCCCCCCCCCCCCCCCCTCCCCTCGGTTTGAGTCCTCCCTCTGGCGTCGGTGTGTGTGTTGTCGTTAGCGCAAGTTAGTTTAAATTAAATTAGAGGCGTGGGTGAGTGTGTTGTCGTCAGCGCAAGTTAGTTTAAATTAGATTACGTAGTGCGTAAGCCTAGGGACCAATGATCCCAGAAGTTTGGCCCCATAGGAGCTTACCACAAATTTCCATATTTTTCCTACCTCTCATGCGGAAGCATGCTGGTGCCATTTTTCAACAGTATAATGCTCTTTCACAGTAAACACGTGTCTCTATGAACTGTCTGCGTGATCCTGAGGTACCCCCGAAACCAGCAAGATATCCACATCTGTCCCCGACACAACATTTGTGGGACCAGCCTGGACGTCAAATTCGTTTACAGCGACAGTATTCAGGATATCAAGGACCAACTGGCTGATTTGTGGGCCTGCTTGCGTCAGCTTCATGACACCCTTCCCAATCGAATCTGTGTAAACATCCAGGCCACAGGGATTGCAACGTCAAGACTTGGAAGTGGGTTCAAATTGGCAAGCGCCTTTTAAATTCGACTCTCTATTGTTATCAGTCAACTTACGTCACATACCCTCTCAAATCTTGATGTTTTGTTACATTTCCTCCTCCCTTTCTTGGTACTTTTTTTTTATTTTTTTTTTTTGAAGTGTATTAGTATTCACCAGCGCCAAACAAAATTTATCTCTTCCTTCAATTTTATTAAACTATCATAGCAACCTCAGGACTTCAGTTTTCTTCTGAAAGATCTTCAACGCATATGCAGTGTGTTTGGATTCTAAACGATTAAAGTGATCGAGTAAAAGATATATGATAACAGAAATCCGGAACTTATATTTTATTTTTCGGATTAACGTTACTTGTTGTGTATACTTTTGAAATGAAGTTGACATTTAGACTATTTAAACAGCGCATTCTGTAGGTAAATTGTCTGTACACATTGACACCAAGGACACTAAGTATGAGAAAAACACAGCCTAGAAAACTTTGAAGTGGGGCCATTTACATTTAATGTCGAAGCGCTGTAGTGGGATTCATACCCCAAAGAAACACCGACAGCACTGGCCCATTCCCACGTCAGACAAATGATCATATTCAGATATTAATCAAGAGACAACATTAAGATTTATAAAAAAAAGTGCTTTTTGAACAGAACAATGTTTGCAAGTAAGTCCATTATTGAACTGAACACGTTAAAATTTCATTTGAGTGGCACACATGTTCCCGCCCTCGCATGACCTCTGCAATTTCCGAAACATTAGATACTTTACATGATAAATGAGAGATTCGAACTTATCTACCAGGAAAGAAAATGCAGCTGTCGAAATTTAAGTTAAAAGATAATAGTATCAATTACATCAGATACTCGACTGTTTAAAACTAATCATTGTTATCATTATGATATACAACAGAGATGCCAGTCTTTGTGTCCAGAAGCAGTGGATGATAGAGTGTCACCTGATACTCAACCCAGTGGGACCGTAATTATACCGATAGTGATTTGCAACTTGAAGAGAAGATTTAGAGACTATCGACTTCTCAGGTACTCGGTTATCGTATTAGCGTTCGTCGAAGGGAGTCTGCCACATCAATAAAGAAATAGGCTAGACTCTCGCCAACGGGTATAGTAGAACTGTGATACCACAGTGGCAATGAGAATCTAGTCAATCAGATCTATTTTCCTGTCTTTCTGGGGCAAGACAGCTAACAACAAAATCAAAATTAGAAAACAAGTCTGAAGACTACAGTTGAGAGTACAGCATACAACAAGAAATTGTTTAACAATTCCTAAAAAGAGCTTCTCCCTCTGAGTCTATACTCCGTACGGCACTTACATTTATGTGGCACGGAGTACTTCTTCTATCACTGTAATGTTCACCCTTCCCTACGGCCATCGCGAATGATTCATGGGAAGAACAGCTGTCTAGCAGTCTCCGAATAACGGATATAAAACAAAAAGAATCGTAATGCTGTAGATAGAGAGAAGTCAAATGAAACGCACTTAGCTGCCAAGAGGAAACCTGCTACCGTAGCAGATTCTTATCGAAAGAAATTCTGGTAAGAAGCAAAGGTTGTCAGTGGCATCAATGTTAGTGCCGAGACACTTGTGGATGACACCGTGTGAAGTGCGATGTATTTTCTTTCTGTATCTCCTGCTTTTCTTTTCTCTTATGCTTTCTGTAATTGCCAAATAGTGGAGGTGCTAGGTTCTCTTGTTACGCATTTAAAACGTTTCTATATATGTAAGATTGTACATAAATACAAAATTACTGTTTCGGTTGAAAATGTATACTGACGAGCCAAAAAATTATCACCACCTGCTTAATAACTTCTTGGGCCACCTTCGTAACGCAATATACAACCGATTCTGCGCATTATCGATTCTATGGAGCTATGCGGCATCAGGTGTCCACACATAAGTCATGTAATTCCCTGATACAGGTACGCGGTGATGACGCTCGACAGCGACTCAGATGGGAACCGTCGGATTCCCATCAGTGGAATTCGGTGGCCAAGACATTAACATAATTTCACAGTCGTGCTCCTCGAACCACTGTAGCACGATTATTTCTCCGAGACACGGAAAATTACACTGCTGAAAGATGACATCATCGTCGGGAAAGACATCAAGCATGAAGGGAACCAGCTGTCCTGGTGTCTTCGATTACTACCACAGGTCCCATGCAAGCGCAGCAGAATGTCTATCATAGCATATTACTGCTCCCACAAGACTGCGTCCGCGGCGCGCTCCATGTTTCGAGCAGGCGTTCGCCTGGATGACAGAGTTTGTGGAGACGACCATCGACCTGGTCGACCTGGTGGAGCAAAAATGTGTTCATCCGACGGACCGAAACGTTTTCAGTGCTACACGGTCATATTTCGATGACCTTGAGCCCACTACAATCGTAATTGACGATGTCGTTGAGCCGCCATGTTAGCTCGCAGGGGTCGTCTGCCACTGAGGCCCTTGTTCAGCAATGTGCCCTGAATGGTGTGCTCCGAAACACATGTGCGTCACTGGCATTGTGCTCTTTCACCAGGGGCGCCACAGATCGCCATATATCCTACTATAGAGAGCAAACAATGCTCCAAATGGTTAAAATGCCTCTGAGCGCTACGGGTCTTCACATCTGAGGTCATCAGTCCCCTAGAACTTACAACTACTTAAACTTAACTAACCTAAGGACATCACACACATCCATGCCCGAGGCAGGATTCGAACCTGCGACCGTAGTGGTCGCCCGGATCCAGACTGAAGCGCCTAGAACCGCTCGGCCACTGCGGCCGGGAAACAATCATCCAAATCACATGTTTTGTGAAGAGCTCTGGACGCCCAACAACTTAGCGCCTAGGGGTAGTTTCACTGTCTTTGTACTACTTTCCATAGATGTCCACACAGTATACGCCCACAACAGTAGCAAGTGATCAATCAACCAGCTTCGCCGTTTTCGAAACGCTTGTTTCAGGCTCTGCATAATAATAATCAGCCTTTTGGCAAAGTCGCTCATAACAGTGGATTTATCGATTTCCATCGTATATCTTTTCTACGGTAATCATCCCAACCGTCCCTGCTCGGCTTACATACACTACTGGCCATTAAAATTGCTACACCACGAAGATGACGTGCTACAGACGCGAAATTTAACCAACAGGAAGAAGATGCTGTGATATCCAAATGATTAGCTTTTCAGAGCACTCACACAAGGCTGGCGCCAGGGGCGACACCTACAATGTGCTGACATAAGGAAATTTTCCAAACGATTTCTCATACACAAACAGCAGTTGACCGGCGTTGTCTGGTGAAATGTTGTTGTGATGCCTCGTGTAAGGAGGAGAAATGCATATCATCACATTTCCGACTTTGATAGAGGTCGGATTGTAGCCTGTCGCGATTGCGATTTATCGTATGGCGACATTTCTGCTCGCGTTGGCCGAGATCCCATGACTGTTAGCATAATATGGAATCGGTGGGTTCAAGAGCGTAATACGGAACGCCGTGCTGGATCGCACATTGTAAGCGTGTATTCGTCATCGCCATACTGATGTATCACCCGGCGTGATGGTATGGGGTGCCATTGGTTACACGTCTCGGTCACCTCTTGTTCGCATTGACGGCACTGTGAACAGTGGACGTTACATTTCAGATGTGATACGACCCGTGGCTCTACCCTTCATTTGATGCCTGCGAAACCCTACATTTCAGCAGGATAATGCACGACCGCATGTTGCAGGTCCTGTACCGGCCTTTCTGGATACAGAAAATGTTCGACTGCTGCCCTGGACAGCACATTCTCCTGATCTCTCACCAATTGAAAACGTCTGACAATGGTGGCCGAGCAACTGGTTCTTCACAATACGCCAGTCACTACTCTTTATGAACTGTGGTATCGTGTTGAAGCTGCATGTGTAGCTGTACCTGTACACGCCATCCAAGCTCTGTTTGACTCAATGTCCAGTTGTATCAAGGCCGTTATTACGGCCAGAGTTGGTTGTTCTGGGTACTGATTTCTCAGGATTTATGCACCCAAATTGCGTGAAAATGTAATCACATGTCAGTTCTAGTATAATATATTTGTCCAGAATACCCGTTTATCATCTGCATTTCTTCTTGTTGTAGCAATTTTAATGTCCAGTACTGTACTTTTCTTAACTGCGTCACGTGCCTGCAACGCCGCCGGGAGGCATCAATGCTTGCAGTGGTCAGTGGTTATAATGTTTTCGCTTATCAGTTCAAAACACTGTAATTTCTGAAACATTCTGCGAGAGAATTCGGGCTTTAATATAGAAAGGGCGATATATGAAACGGCAACTAAGATGTCTGGTGATCCGTAATAAACAGTCGTGTCGTGCGCGAGCGCGGAAATATTGTTTGTGTTTTCGTGGTCACAGTTTTGAGTCGTTATTTTTCGCGTAACGCCTACGGGTCTGATACATACCACGGACGACAAAGTTATAAAGTAAACACATTACAGTATTTCATATTCTGGAATAAAACAACGATTGACACCTTGAAACTACGATGCGCAGTCAGCGACGTTGTCGTGGAGTGGATGATTTTTCGGTGCGCACAACGTTGTTTCCATGCCAGTGGTGGACTGAAAATTTTGAATATGAAGATATCATAGTGCAGGGTGATTATAAATAAAGATCCAGTTTCAAAACACTGCAAAAAGATACCCGCTGCTCAGAATGACGTTTAATTTGCTCGGGATGCTATCGAAGAGTGAGGGAGCGTTATGGAACTGTAATTTTTAATTAATATTTGTGTTTATACTGGTTGCTGGTGAGGAGGAAATTTAGTTATTATTATTTTATTCATGATCTCATTCATAAGATTATAATGATAGGAAGTTCTTCCCTAGTCAACGAATGTCAGAAATAATTGTACACTGATGATTTAAAGAAACTGGTACACCTGCCTAATATCATGCATCCGTCAGAGTACGAGGGGATGGAGATCTCCTCTGAATAGCACGTTGCAAGGCAGCCCAGATATGCTCAATAATATTCATGTCTGGGGAGTTTGGAAGCTAGAGAAGGGTTTAAATCAGAAGGGTGTTCCTGGAGTCACTGTGTAGCAACTCCGGACGTGTCCGGGGTCGCAATGTCCTGCTGGAATTGCCCAAGTCCGTCGGAATGCACAATGGACATGAATGGATACAGGTGATGCAACAGGACGCTTTCGTACGCGTCACCTGTCAGAGTCGTATCTAGTCATATCCGGGGTCCCATACCATTCCAACTGCACACTTCCCACACCATTATAGAGCTTCCATCAGCTTGAACAGTCCTCTACTGACATGCAGGGTACATAGATACATGAGGTTGTCTCCATACCCGGACACGTCCATCCACTCGATGCAATTTAAAACGAGACTCGTCCAACCAGACAACATGTTTCCATTCATCGATAGTACAATGTTGGAGTTGACGGGCTCAAATGAGATGTAAATCTTTGTGACGTGCAGTCATCAAGGGTACACGAGTGGGCCTTCGGCTCCAAAGCCCATATCGATGAAGTTTCGTTGAATGCTTCGCACGCTGACACTTGTTGATGGCTCAGCATTGAAATCTGCAGCAATATGCAGAAGGGTTGCATCCATTCATGTCCACTGAGCATTCCGACGGACTTGGACAATTCCAGCAGGAAACTGCAACACCGGATACGTCCAGGATTGCTACAGAATGGCTCCAGAAACATTCTTTTGAGTTTAAATACTTCCGCTGCCCACGAAACTCCCCAGACATGAACTTTATTGAGCATATCTGGGATGCCTTGCAACGTGCTGTTCATAAGAGATCTTCTTCCCATCGTACTCTAACGGATTTGTGGGCAGACCTGCAGGATTCATAGTATGAGTTGCCTCCAGCACTACTTCAGACATTAGTGAAGTCCCTGCCACGTCATGTTGCGGATTTCTGCGTGCCGGCGGGAGACCTACACCATATCTGACAGGCATACCAGTTTCTTTGGCTTTTCAGAGCATATATATAAAATTAAAAGTTATATAACTTTTTGAGATATTTTGTAACAATATTTGCCTATTACTAAACTCTTTAAAAAAAATTATGTATTACATGTTTTTAAAAAATGGAGATGTAAAAACACACGCCTATTCCTATTCAACATGTGTCAGAATTTCAAAGCATTTGGTAAAAAACATTCGGACGTTTGCGGGCTTTTCAGAGCATATATATAAAATTAAAAGTTATATAACTTTTTGAGATATTTTGTAACAATATTTGCCTATTACTAAACTCTTTAAAAAAAATTATGTATTACATGTTTTTAAAAAATGGAGATGTAAAAACACACGCATATTCCTATTCAACATGTGTCAGAATTTCAAAGCATTTGGTAAAAAACATTCGGACGTTTGCGGTTAGGAACATTTACTGTTTCTATATAAGGGCAAACGCAGATGTTCGTTTCTTCAAAATCTCAAATGTCCGAAAGTTCTTCATAGACAACATTGAAAGTTTGCAAAAACATTTCATTCGAATACACACGTGTTTGTAAATACCTTTTGGAACGCCATGTACGTAATATAAGGGAAACCTTATAAAAGTGTAAGTGTTACTTTGTTCAAAATCGTTAACCTCCGTAAGTTCTTGACAATTGCTGTGAAACTACGGCACAAAGTTGAATTCTGATACTCGCATGTATTTAGGTACCTTATTCTTTAGTAAAAAATATACAATAGCGAAACGTTGTCAGGAAACAGGAAAGTTGTATTTATGGCTTATTCGTTTATGATCAGAACACTACCACAGTATCTGAATTTGCAGTAACAGTAAACAAGGCTCAACTGAGAGAGAAAGAGGACATGGACAGAGGGTTGGGGAAAATGGATACAGAAAACGAGAAGGAGGAGAAGGACAAAGAGAGAGCAGGAGGAGATGAAGAGAGAGGGAGGAGGAGAAAATGGAAAGAGGAGTATGGAGGAGATGATGGACTCAGAGAGGGGGGAGAGAGGGGGAGGAGAAGATGGAGAAAGAGAAGTGGAAGCTGGAGGAGATGGACAATAAAAAGGGGAGGGGGAGATTGATAAGAACAGGGGAGAGCAGGAGAAAAATTTGGAAATTTGTGGTAAGGAATATGGGACCAAACTGCTGAGGTCATCGGTCCCTAAGCGTACGCACTACTTAATCTAACTTAAACTAACTTACGTTAAGGACAACACACAAACCTATGCCCGAGGGAGGACTCGAACTTCCGACGGTGGGAGCCGCACAAACCGTGCAAGACGCCTGAGACCGCATAGCTACCCCGCGGGGCTAAGCAGGAGATTAAGACGCATATCCTATTCTCATATATATTAGAAACGCCTGCTGTATCTTTTATTTCTTTTCTGTTTAGGAAGACTGAGCTACAGCAAAGCTTGGCAGGGTACCGCTAGCTGTGTAATAAACGAGTAGTGAGCGAGACACAGGCACACGGCCGGCCCTGCCGACAACCACATGGACGGAAAACTTGCGACTACCTCAAGGTAAACATTCAGTTACGATGTCTAAGCCAAAATTTAACCCTAGCTTCTATCGACGTTAGTGTAGAAAATGTAGTCTTGCAATGTGGGATGAAGCATTTTGAAACACACTCTTTGCTTTGTCATCAGCACTGACCTTCACATTTACAATTAATTGCTCCTTGTGCGAAACTTTCGTCTACAGCCCATCATCACTATCACCATCGTCATCAACATCATCTTCTACTTCCATCTTATTCTGGATCGTCCTGTTGGTTTGTATTTGCATTGCACAGGATGTCTACATGTAATCTGAAACCTCCCTGATTTTAAACTGCAATTAAAAAACAAAAGCGATACATAGATAATTGAGTTCTGTGGCATCACCTCAAAAAATTTTTTGTTGATTTTTAACGGCTCCTCTTGTCTTGTTCCAGATGCTAAATAGTTGTCATACATGACTACTCTACAAGAGAGAGCCCAACGCGTGGTGTGGTATGCGGAAACGAAATAACACATCGCTGTCCAAAAAAATTTCCAACGTAAATTTTAAAGGAAACCACCTGACACTAAGAAGATTAAGGCTCTGTATGAGAAGTTCCTAGTCACGGGAGTGTAAATAGAGAGTCAGGTTTTGGGAGAAAACGCATATCTAATGAAATGGTAGAGATCAGAGAAACCTTCCAAAGAAGCCCATCAAAGTCAGTTCGCCGAGTACCACGAGAGCTAACAACCCTCGCTCAATTGTTTACAAGGTGCTGCGAAAAATACTTTGCTTGCACGCTTACAAAGTTCAAACTGTGCAAGCACTGAAGCGAAACGGCTTACAGCTTTACCACGAATTTGCTATTGACCTGTTGGACCGAATCAGTCAAAACCCGATCCATCTAGGCAATGTCGTTTTGTCTGACTCTGACAATTCAATGTGGGAAGGTCATTCAGCACAACACTCGCATCTTTGGTTGGGAAAATTCCCGTATGTTTGTGGAACATGTCAGGCACAAGGAAAAATGAATGTCTGGTGTGCACTGATGAACGACAGCATAGTTGTACAATTTTTCTACATCGAACAAACAGTAACAGCAACCGCTTAACTGAGTATGCTCGAGCAATTTACTGTCCCACAACTTCCTTGTCTTCAGCCATATACGATCTTCTAGCAGATGGTGCACCACCGCGCTGCATTTTATATGTTCGTTACTTCCAAGACCGAACATTTCCACAATCTCTCGGTACTTTTTACAGTTGTGTTTTGGATCAGAGTTTCTATTTACCTTCCACAAAGCTTCACCGTGTGTCTCCATCGGGTACACGACAAACCCAGACACGTGTCAAACATTGCCTTCGATTTTTTTCACTTGGAGATGTTGATTCAAATTTTGCTCGCACTATCAGTTTCGATTTTCTCTTGTTTAGTCTGCTACATGTCTCAGAAATCCCATTTCCGGACTTTGGATACTCAGCGTATCCCTTTTTGCTGTTGTCCAGATTTCGCTTCCACACGTTGCAAGTGAAAGTGATAGTGTTTTTAAAATTTCATAAATGTCTCTTTCTTACTTTCCTTTGTAAGATTGGTCTAATAGTAACATATATTAAGTTAAATTTCTCCCTCTTACGTTAAAAACCAGTTTCGTATAGGTGTATATATTGTATCTGTAATATTTAACATTTGTTATGTGCTTTATTTATTATAATTTTGATCAAACTTCTTTCCCACGAACTGCATCAGCTTTGTTTTGTTATCATATGTCTGAAAGCCATCTAAGCTCCAGATTCTTTGTAATTACCGTGCTGCTCTTTGTATATTATTCTCACGATGAGCATCTGTAAATAACATCATCAACATACAGTCCGGATTTTTGGGTTTAATAAAGTACAATGATATTTCATTTATCCATTCCAAAATAATTACTTTTACGTAGATATTAAAAGCTCTGGGTGATAAACTACACATTCGTCTTAAACCTAAAGCTTTCTTTATTTTGAATACTTTTACCTGCAATATGTAAGACTTTTCTTATATACTTTTTATAACTTCTCTTAATTTTTTAGGAAAACCATTGTGGCAAATAGATGAGAGTTGATCTTTTTTAATACGATCGAAAGCTTTCATCAAATCAGTGAAGATTATCTGTATTTCCCCAATGTATTTACTACGCTTTTCAATAAGTTGCATCAAGCTAGTTATATTATCAGCGCAGCTCCTTACTCTCCTGAATCGAGACTACTCTTCTTTCAAGAGGATTTCAGCAGTTTTTTTGATTCTCCTCGTAAAGATTTTGAAGTTTACCTTGTAGGTTCTTTTCAGTAAGCCTGTTTCTCGATGGTGATTTGGTTATGTGACGTTAAATAGCTGTTAAGTAATTGGAAAAACGCAATGTAACCAGCAGTTGTTTTTACTTAAACTTTAATTCCTACCGGTCTCGGTTGTGGACCAGCTCCCCAAGATAATTACCAAAAGAACGAAATGGAACAAATAATGTACACCATAAAAATAATACAAAATTCCTAATAGGTACATGAGCATATGCTATTCATGAATACTTATGAGGCAAAAACATATCAGCCGAATACATAAGTTATTTTATTTTCTGGCTGATAGAAGATCTTAGAGTCGTAACAGGCATAAGAAAAGATGACAACATGTTCCGCAGAAGTCTAATAGAGATGTGCTCAGCGTAACAACAGCCAACGTAATGAGGTACAAAAAGATGTGAAACCATAGAGGTAAGAGCTGTACAGTGAATCCTCTGTAGTATAAATCAAGGACCATATCAAAACACAGCCTGTCGATATATATCGAAATTCATATGTAGAGCGAGCTGACAGTTGATAAGATTCAGATAGAATATCTATGGAAGACATCGGAATCAAACATAAAATGTAAACAAAGGTGAAAGTGAGGATCAGTGTAGAGACTGTTATTAGTCATATATAATGAACGAGTTACAGTAGTGAAAACGCAAATATTGAACTAGTAGGATATTCACCACCTACCAATGAAAAAAGAGTGTACAAGCATTGTTTATACAAAATTGTCTGTGCAAGCTTGAACGACAAGCACATGAATAGGTTAACAACAAGAAAAGGGGAACTATCCACTTTTTCTAATGTAGTTAACCCTCTTGAATCGATAACATAAATAATATGTGCATAACATCAGACCACACCACAAGTTATCATGATGTCAATTGAGCCACTACAGTTGAATGAATGAAATTTCAGATAGTCATTCATATTCGAGCAGTGTGAATCGTAACCTAGACTCATACCCACAGTGAACTAATAAGGTTACGATCTGTAACAGTATAATGTAGATCTTAGGAAACAGATCGCAACATTATAACTCAGTGAACAACAGTTAAATATAGAATAGTCCATCACCAGAATGAATAAAAATCTAAATAGCGTATTTCAACTGTTACAGAAGAGACATTAAGTGCAGATACTTAAACATGAATAGCCAAATTGAAACATAGACCTCACTCATTACAAAAATTTCATAGATCAACAAATGTAAAGGTAGTAAACAGCTGATATTTTGCAAGAAGTTGCCTTTTTTAAGGAAGGGGAGGAGGAGGACAACGTTTAGTGTCATATCCTTGAAGACAATTTAAAAACCAAAATACGAAAAAACTGACACCTAAAAATAGTGCACTTTATGGCAAAGAATGAACATAATGTATTGTATGTAGTGGGCATGATATACTAACAGAGTGAACATACACAGAGAATGTAATAACATTTAATCATTTAGTGCATAATAATATTAAATTATATAATACATAATAACATATAATTCTGTAGTAAAAAGCAGCTGATGATTAAAATGCATTTTTTCCTATTCCTCGAGAGTTTTTGCAATATGATCGGTCACCTTTCTTGAATCTAGGCACCATCAACATACCCTTTCACTACAGGGAAAGTATTTCTTTCTCCAACATAGGTTTATGAATGTTCTATATTTTTTCATCATTCATCTGGTATGTATTTAAATATTTCTAGGTGTTTAAATAATATTAATATGCATTACCGCTACCTGTAGCTATTTTAAATTTTTTATTTGTTTTGAAGCTTGTACTAACTCTTCCTGGTCTATGTTATGCAGTATCTGCTCTTACATTTTCCTCTATAGTCTGCCAAAGATCTTTTCAAGAGGAAGCGGATGCTCTCGAAAAAGAGTACACTATATCAACAAAAAAAATCGTACGAATAAATTTTCACTCTGCACCAGAGTCCGTGCTGAAATGAAACTTCCTGGCAGGTTAAATCTGTGTGCTGGACCAAGATTCGAACTCTGGACTTTGTCTTTCAAAGGCAAGTGCTCTTGCAACTATTTTTTTAAATGACATTTCCATAAAAACTGTTAATTTTCATATTAATACTATAAACCAATAATGCAGCTTTAATGTTTTGTGTTTTGACACTATTTGACACACAATCCGACTGTCACATAAGTTGTGTACATTAGCTTACTAAATTTCAAAAAATTCTTTCTGAAGTAGAAAAACGACACACCAAAAATGTACAGTAAAAATTTAAATAATATCCTTAAGGTTCAACACAGTCTTTTTTTATATTAACCAATGCCCATTCTTACAAATATAATTTTTAACTTATTACCGAACTTTTTCTTGTGATTCGAATACCTTCTAATTTTGCGATATTCACACAGCGAGTGTACCTTGAACTCTATGGTACTGTCGGGTCCTAGTTTGTTAATGACCAAATTAACAAAATTTTCCAGCAACCAGTACACAGCGCTATTTTTTGCCTCTGGGAAGTAGCCTGCTTCAGACATCTGTATCAATGACAGCGATATTCTCTCAGGGCATGTCCTTGTAATCAGAGGTATTTGCTCTCGCATCCACAACCAACTTGTCATGTGACCGCTGCAAGTGAATCTAGGAATTATTGTGTCAACCAGAAGGCATTGTTGACATAAATTTATTCCACAGAGTCCGACTACGTACAGTCTTTCATTGGTGCTAACTGTGTTGTTAACTGTCTTGTACCATGACGTTTTTATATTAGACTTGAGCACATTAGAACTAATGTTTCTCCAAATATCAGCCCAATCAATGTTTGGAAACTGTTGTTCTATTTTGTTCCTTCCTTCCATTTTCTTTAGTTCCCGCATTATGGCTCTTGATGTTAAGTATCGTGACTGAGTTCGGCACTCACATAACTGAACTCAACATAGAAAACGGTCACATGCTGTAAACTACTGTTGATATTCTGCACGTCAAACGGAGGAAGCAGGCTTCGAAGTTTAATGATGTTGAAAAGTTGGCTGGTAATGCTTTCTCGCGAGTCTCTTATTAAATTAACTTGCCTTTTGATAAAAAGTACAGAGGCTTTATCCGTTATATCAGTTAATCCTAGTCCACCATTTTTAGCATCTAAAGTGGCTGCTTTAGCAGGTATTCTGAACACTTCACCTTTCCACAAAAAGTTTGTGATTTTCGACATTATTCTCCTCGCTATCATTCTCGGTATTGGAAACAGCTGGGCAGTATAATAAGGCTTAGCAAGGATTCATAAGTTGATAAACTCTGTTCTTTGAACTTAGTTCATATGTCCAGTTAAATTCTCTATAATGGCTCCTTGTACTTTATCTGCTGCAACTTTCAGTTTAAAGCCGTCGTTTTCATGATGCATGCTGTCAAGGTGATTCCAAGTGTTTTATGTTGTCGGACTAATTTTGTCCACTCGACGTTGATGTTATCAAAACATCCGAAATTTAACTTCTTACTTTGGTATTCGTTTGCATTAGCTCCGGATGCTCTACAGAACGTATCAATCACCGTTGCTAGCGTGGTTCTCTCTTCATTATTGCTTATAATGACTCCTATATCGTCAGCATAGGATCTTATAGCTGTTTTATTTTTTGATAATGTTAAGCCTTTTAATCTAGCATGGACATGTCAAAGGAAATGTTCCAGTGAAATGTCCAAGAGCGAAATGGACAGAGGACTTCCTTGAGGAACACCTCGTTTTATTTGTATCGGCCTGGATTGTTGATAATTCACCGCTATTTTTGCATTTATTCCAGTTGCTATGTTCTTAATCAACTGTATGACCCTATCGCTGAAACATAATTTCTTGAACATCTGCAGAAGATATTCATGATTTATCACATCGAAGGGTTTACAGAAATCTAAAAAATAAATCACACTTTATGTTTGTTACAGAAGTTATTGTAATGATATCCCTGAATTCCGCTACCTTGCGCGCAGTTCTGATGTTTACTAATAATTTGTTTACTATTCTAGTTATTAATTTATAATCAGAATTCAGCAGTGAAATTGGACGAAATTTATTTAAATCTTTGTTTCCATTATTTTTGGCACAAGAACAATTTTGCTCTCCTTAAACTCGACCTGAATCATTTTACCCTGGATAACCTCATTTACAATGTCCGTGATTTTCTCACCCACTATTTGTTAGTAACGAATGTAAAACTCTGCCAGCAGACCATCCTGTCCTGGGGTTATTTTTGGTGGTGAGGCTCAGAGAGTCTCATACATGTCCTCTTCACTGACTACCTCGAGAAAATTTTGGTTGTCATCTCCTGTCAGCTGTGGGGCTAGGATGTCAAGGAATTCTTCCAAGGACGCATCACAACTTTGATTTACAGAATATAGCTCGCAATAATAGCTATAAATCTTGTCCATGATAACCTACTGGGTTCTGAGAATTGTATCGTTTTTTTTTCGAATTTTATCAATAAAAGTCCTTCTTCGCCGGCCGCTGTGGCCGTGCGGTTCTAGGCGCTTCAGTCTGGAACCTCGTGACCGCTACGGTCGCAGGTTCGAATCCTGTCTCGGACATGGATGTGAGTGATGTCCTTAGGTTAGTTAGGTTTAAGTAATTCTAAGTTCTAGGGGACTGATGACCACAGATGTTAAGCCCCCTAGTGGTCAGAGCCATTTTTGAAGTTACATGAAACGGAATATTTGTCTTAACGTCCATCTGTACACAGTGGACCCCGTTGAAGCGTTACAGTTTAAGCGAGGCATCCATCTTTCATTTGCAATTGATTTAACGTCCCCGTAGTTTGAAAGAGCTTCGTTAATCTTAACATTTTCATTTTCAATCGGAAGAATCAAGACAAACGGTGTTGTAATCAGTGTCAGCCTTATAGATGGAAACCATATTTTTATAACCATTTCTATGCACAAAATTTGCTTCATCGCCCCACTTTCGTAACACTTTAACAACAGTCGCTGCACTGAATAACTTGACAAAAAAACAGTATTTTTTATGATCCAGATGTTAGGTATGGATGGTTTCAGAATTGAGACCAATCACCTGTGTAATCCAGTCATCTATTTCCAAGGATGTCGGCTGAACAGGACGGGTTTACTTGTCAAAAGCAAATACCAGACCATTTTTCCTCAGGTTTATAGCCATGGTTAACCCAGCGACGAAATTTCGGTTAAACAACCGAAATTTCAATTATCAGCAGCACGGCCAGATGGAGCCATCAGATCACAACGAATATGAACGAACACGGAGATCAGCGGACGGACAGCACTCGGTGAAGCACAAGTATAGCGATGTAAACAGGGAAGTGCAGCGCAGCAGTAAACAACGTCCACTCGCTAGCGCGTCTGAAACAGAACTACCATCTGAGCCACCTAAGCACGTCTCACGCCCCTCCTCCCCCCCCCCCCCAAACACGCACACTCCGCTGCAGAGTGAAAATTTCATCCAGGAAACATTCCCCGGGTTGTGGCTAAGTCATGTCTCTGCAATATCACTTCTTCCAGGAGTGCCAGTACCGCAACGTCTGCAGGAGAGCTTCTGTGAAGCTTGGAAGGTAGGAGACCTGACACTGGAGGAATAGAAGCTGTGGGGACGGGTTGTGGGTCGTGCTTGCGTAGCTCAGATGGTACAGCACTGGCCCGCGAAAGACAAAATTCTCGATTTCGAGTCTAGCCACAGCACACAGTATTAAAGTAAAGTTTGAAAAAAAATTGTAGTTTTTTCAGTATCAAAAGAACAAAAAAGTTCAATTATACAGCAGATGCTCGTCCCTTTGCATACCCTGCAATGCTTCATGAAATATTAGCGGTATCGATGTTTCGTGACGGATAATGTGTATCCTCTTAGTTCCAATAGTTCTCTCTAAAGTAATTTACACGTTCGCCGTCGTACGATACGATCGAGAATGCTTTGCAAGCGACTGCACGAAGAACTTGAAAAATGGTTCAAATGGCTCTGAGCACTATGCGACTTAACTTCTGAGGTCATCAGTCGCCTAGAACTTAGAACCAATTAAACCTAACTAACCTAAGGACATCACACACATCCATGCCCGAGGCAGGATTCGAACCTGCGACCGTAGCGGTCGCTCGGTTCCAGACTGTAGCGCCTAGAACCGCACGGTCACTCCGGCCGGCTCAAAGAACTTCAGTTCACAACACTATTTCGCTGGCTACCAGATACCGGCGAGCGCAGTAATTTTGCTGACGGTCGTGCGTGGATGAGTCTTAAATACGCAAGAGGCGAAGCTCGGTAATTGCGACGTCGCGATAAATTCACCGCGAGAGCTTTTTACTCCGAGCGATTTTCGTAACAGTGGTAGCGAAAACGCGGCCACAAACATCGGAGAGCTCCAGGAGGAGGTGTTCCATTTCATAATTCTCTGGTCCGGAACGGGCATAAACAAGGATGTTTATTCTCCGCCCCCGGAATACTGCGGGTGTCAGAGGCGCCGTTTGTCGACTCCGTAACTCGCTCGCGGCTCCCAGGGCGCGCCCCATCTGCGCCCCACGAGTTCATTACGGCGCGGCGGCGCGACCGGACCGGCAGGCCGGCCCCACAAATCTGAGGCGCAGCCGCAGGTGACCGCCGCTCTCGCGCCCTTTTATTTATAAATAGCTGTTTAATTCCACGGGCGCGCCGTAACTTTAAATTAGACTGGCCCCGGCGACGTTTATGCCCGTGACGACTCTAGTTAGCCGCTACCTTGTAGTGAGTTCTTTCCCTTCGCGATCTAATTTTGATTTATGCCGAGTGACCGGGCCAGCCGGGGGCAGCGTTGCTCCGATGACAGGAGCCAGGAATTACCCTTTCGTCGGTTATGAGAGAAAACGCTTACATCGCGTTGTTTAAGAGCCGAATATCGAGACATTGACCACAATATCACTCTGAACAGTATTACGCACGTATCGTCTACCTTAATAGCAGATTGCAGCAGAGATCGCAACCATTGTCTGATTTCGAATATAATAAATGTGGTGTCACCGCCAGACACCACACTTGCTAGGTGGGTAGCCTTTAAATCGGCCGCGGTCCGTTAGTATACGTCGGACCCGCGTGTCGCCACTATCAGTGATTGCAGACCAAGCGCCGCCACACGGCAGGTCTAGAGAGACGTCCTGGCACTCGCCCCAGTTGTACAGCCGACTTTGCTAGCGATGGTTCACTGACAAATTACGCTCTCATTTGCCGAGACGATAGTTAGCATAGCCTTCAGCTACGTCATTTGCTACGACCTAGCAAGGCGCCATTATCATTTGCTATTTATCTTGTGATGCATGTACCGTCAGACCGATGTTCACCAATTATGAATTAAAGTTAGGTATTCCAGTAGTTACTTACGTTCTTTGCTACTATAAATTCCCTTACCTGTTCCAGACTTCACGCCAGCCTGCGTGAGCTTAAACGCGTGCCTTTCGGCTTCCTCTCCTAGTGGCTTGGCTGTATTGCCAAGTCACAGCAATAAACTGCCTTGAGCAGAGAAGCTTCTGTTCACAGATCTGCTCGGATTTAGAAAGCACCGCACTGGCGAATCTCATCCTGTCCTTTTGTCAGAGTATGCTGATAAAATAGCTCCATATTTAGCAATTATATACAACCACTCGCTCACAGAAACATCAGAAACAAAAGATTGGAAAATTGCTCAAGTCACACCAATACCCAAAACGGAAAGTAGGAGTAATCCGCTGAATTACAGACCTATATCACTTACATCGATTTGCAGTAGGCTCAAATGGCTCTGAACACAATGGGACTTAACATCTGAGGTCATCAGTACCCTAGAACTTAGAACTACTTAAACCTAGCTAACCTAAGGACATCACACACATCCACGCTCGAGGCAGGATTCGAACCTGCGACCGTAGCGGTCACGCGGTTCCAGACTGTAGCGCCTAGAACCGCTCGGCCACTCCTGCCGGCGATTTGCAGTAGTTTTAGGACATATACTGTATTCGAACATCATGAAGCACCTCGAAGAAAACGATTTATTGACATATAGTCAGCAACGATTCAGAAAATATCGTTCTTGTGAAACACAACTAGCTCTTTATACTCATGAAGTAATAAGTGCTATCGACAGGGCATGTCAAATTGATTCCATATTTTTAGATTTCCAGAAGGCTTTAGACACCGTTCCTCACAAGCGTCTTCTAACCAAACTGCGTGCCTACGGAGTATCGCCTCAGTTGTGCGACTGGATTCGTGATTTCCTGTCAGAAAGGTCACAGTTCGTAGTAACAGACGGAAAGTAAGCGAGTAAAACAGAAGTAATATCCGGCGTCCCCCAAGGAAGTGTTATAGGCCCTTTATTGTTCCTGATCCATATTAACGACATAGGAGACAATCTGAGTAGCCGTCTTAGATTGTTTGCGGATGATACTGTCATTTATCGTCTTGTAAAGTCATCAGATGATCAAAACGACTTGCAAAATGATTCAGATATCTGTATGGTGCGAAAAGTGGCAGTTGATCACGAATAAGTAAAAGGGTGAAGCTATTCACATGAGTACTAAAAGAAATCAGCAAAATTTCGATTACGCGATAAGTCACACAAATCTTAAGGTTGTAAATTCAACTAAATACTTAGGGATTACAAATACAAATAACCTAAATTGGAACGATCTCACAGATAATGTTGTGGTTAGAGCAAACCAAAGACAGCGATTCATTGGCAGAACACTTAGAAGGTGCAACAGGTCTACCACAGAGACTGCTTACACTACGCTTGTCCGCCCTATTCTGGAGTATTGCTGTGCGGTGTGGGATCCGCATCAGGTGGGACTGACGAATGACATCGAAAAAGTACAAACAAGGACAGCTCGTTTTGTATTATTGCGAAATAGGGGAGATAGTGCCACAGATATGATACGTGATTTGGAGTGGCGATCATTAAAACAAAGGCGTTTTTCGTTGCGACGGGATCTTCTCGCGAAATTTCAGTCACCAGTTTTCTCCTCCGATTGCGAAAACATTCTGTTGACACCCACCTACATAGGGAGAAATGATCATCACGATACAATAAGAGAAATCAGGGCTCGCACATAAAAATTTAAGTGCTCGTTTTTCCCGCGTGCCGTTCGAGAATGGAACGGTAGAGAGACAGCATGAAGGTGGTTCGTTGAACCCTCTGCCAGGCACTTTATTTTGAATAGCAGAGTAATCACGTCGATGTAGATGTAGATGTCCTGCGAACAATGGATGTAGGATAACAGGCAGATTTCATATCCTTAGGCTTTCGGAAAGAGTTTGGCACAATGCCACATTGCAGGGTGTTAACGAAGCCATCCTGCATCTTTCTACTGCCCCTCCTCCCCCCCCCCCCCCTCCTCCTCCCCAAACCAGACTTTGGCACACACCGCAGGGTCATCAGCAAACAGTTGCAGATTGCTGTCTACCCAACTCGTCATAGCTATAGACACCACAACGTGCTCTCAATATAGATAAATCTCAACTACTGCAGATGAATAGGAAAAACAATGCTGCAATGTTCGAATAGAGTATCGATGGCCTGTTGCTTGACACAGTCATAACGATTAAATATCTACGTGTATCGTGGGAAGCGATATGAAATGAAAGGAGAACTTACTCAGGTAGCGATGAAATGATCATATGTCATCCATGGCCAGCAGATCCCATCGAGGGTTGTCATGGAATCGAACCCAGGACTTCGCCCTCTAGCAGAAGTGATGTTAACCACTTTTTATAAAAAATTCACTCATCTTGTTTGGTCGGAAAAAAATCTGTATTCTTCTTTGGGTTGAGATCTAAGAAATACTACGGAATGAAGAAAAGAAAAATTAAATAAAGAAATAGTTTAGTTGCACACGATCTTAGACGTGATTTTCCTTCATGGCTGTATACTTGCATCTTGTGGATTTCTAATCAAATTGTACATTAAAATGAGTGGATGTTTATACGAAAATTAAATATTGGTAACTTTTGCATTCAGCATCAAACATATTCGACTCTTCAGCTTTGATGTTTATGTGATTGAATGGAATTGTGACACAAATTGCTTCCTCGTAATTTGCAAAACATAAAATAAGAACGGAAAATGTTAAAATGTGTGCAGACGCACCGCACAAGCTCGCATCGTTCTCCACTTCGGCGATGAGTCTTCCAGAAGTCTGTAATCTTAAAATGGTTGAAAAGAGCATAAAACAATAATTGAATAAAACTAAACATGGTGCATCTTCCTGTAAGTAAACTCCTTTCCCGGTGTCGACAATTCCCGCTTGATTTAAAATTTTTCTTGTATTTTACTTTCTTTTCGATAATGTGGTGCTGTGTAGTGAAGTATATCACAAAATCGTCGTTTCTCTTCTCGTCTGAACTTGGGATGTAGTAAACAGTGTGTCCTAGCATTTCGATCAAAACAAAAATCTGTATTTTTCTTTGGTTTGAGATCTAAGAAACAATGCAGAAGGAAGAAAAGAAAAATTAGTTAAAGATATAGTTTGGTTGCACACGATCTTATGCCTGAGTTTCCTTCTATTCTGTATACTTGCTTCTTCCGGATCTCTAAGAAAATTGTATATTATCATGAGTAGAAGTTTATACAAAAATTAAATAATGGTAACATTTTGCATTCAACATGTTTCGTTTTGTTTCTGAAAATGGGATTGCATCAGGACCCCGCTGGTGTTAATGCATTTGGTGAAATCCTCTTGAAACTTGCCAATTTTTGTCTTACATAATCCCACATATCTTTCGTGATATTGCGAATGACTCTCTGTTCATCCGTGTCCATTAAGTTACTCGTTATGCAAAGGAGACGAATCTGTTAAGTGGAGTGTATGGATGCTAGACTTCATCGGGATCTTTCTGTTTATGGTAGTGCACCACAACGCTTTCACATGTGAAGGGAGGTTCGGATTATGAATGTTATCCCACGTCGCCTACCAATTGTTGTTGGGAAATTTTTGTTCTATGGCATTCCTTGATTTATTCTCCATTATACTCTTGTAGACTGCCTTGACCTACGTCATTTTCTTTTTGGGGACTCTCGTTTGTACATAACTGAACCTTATAAGAGAATATATGAAATGATGAAATGCATTCGATATGTGAGTGAACTCAGCAGGTGGCATTAGACCAACTCTGTCAGTTTCGTCCAGGAGAGGACTGTTTAGAAAATTCGTTAACGTTCTTCGCAGCTTATGAGTTTTGCACACTTAAAAAGCTTATGCCTTTTTATGCACATCGATGAGATTTAGTCCTCCATTTCGTGTCGGGAGTGTCAATGTGTCATATTTTAGATTAAAGATGTGGTCGTGGTATATGGACTGTCCTAGAACTGACAGCATACTTTTCGCCATAACGTGAGGTACATTCAGAACTTGAGCCACATAATTTATTTTGGTAGAGATGTATGTGTTCCCATATTTGAATTTCTGAAACTCATATAATTTCCTCACACTGTGTCACTATACACAACGCGATTCTAGGCGAGTAAGTACTTATACGAAGGAGTGCTGAAAAATAACGTCTCCGAATTTCTCACGTGAAAACTGATAAAGGTTTTTAAATAAAACAACGTTATTAGCATTCTACATCTCCATGTCTTGGTATTTGGAGCCCTTTGCAGCTAGAAGGCTCCCACTTTGTAGCGTGTAACATGGCGCTGTTTAAAGGAACTACACTATGTTATTAAAAGTATCTGGACGCCTGGTTGAAAATGACTTACAAGTTCGTAGTGTCCTCCGTCGGTAATCCTGGAATTGAGTACGGTGTTGGCCCACCCTTAGCCTTGATGACAGCTCCCACTCCCGCATGCATACGTTCAATCAGGTTCTGGAAGGTTTCTTGGGGAATCCTTCACGGAGTGCTGCACTGAGGAGAGGTATCGATGTCGGTTGGTGAGGCCTGGCTCGGAGTCGGCGTTCCAAAACATCCCAAAGGTGTTCTATAGGATTCAGGTCAGGAATCTGTGCAGGTCAGCCCATTACAGGAATGTTATTGTCGTGTACCCATTCCGCGACAGGTCGTGCATTATGAACAGGTGCTCGATCGTGTTGAAAGATGCAATCGCCATCCCCGAATCGCTCTTCAACAGTGGGAAGCAAGAAGGTGCTTAAAACATCAATGTAGGACGGTGTTGTGATAGTGCCACGCAAAACAACAAGGGGTGCAATTCCCCTCCATAAAAAAACACGACCACACCATAACACCACCGCCTCCGAATTTTACTGTTGGCACTACAGACACTGGCAGATGACGTTCACCAGACATTCGCCATACCCACACCCTGCCATCGGATATCCACATTGTGTACCGTGATTCGTCACTCCACACAACGTTTTTCCACTGTTCAGTCGTCCACTGTTTACGCTCCTTACACCAAGCGAGGGGTCATTTGGCATTTACCAGTGTGATGTGTGGCGTATGAACAGCAGCTCGACCATGAAATCCATGTTTACTCATCTCCCGCCTAACAGCCGTAGTACTTGGAGTGGATGGTGATGCAGTTTGGAATTCCTGTGTGATGGTCTGGATAGATGTCTGCCTTTACCCATTACGACCCTCTTCAACTGTCGGCGAACTCTGTCGGTCAACAGACAAGCACTGCTGTATCTGCAAAAATTCGACGCCTTGGGTTCAGTGTCCTCGATCACCCTCCATAAATTTACGTCTTGGCTCTATCCGATTTTCATATGTTTCCAAAACTTAAACAACATCTTCGAGGATTTCATTTTGATAATGAGGAAGCGGTGGAAACTGGGGGAGATTGTGACACTGTCAACAAAGCCATACATGCTGATGCAATAGCTCCGTACTTAAAAAACACATACAACCGCTCGCTCGACGAAAGACCCGTACCCAAAGACTGGAAAATTGCACAGGTCACACAAATATTTCAAGAAAGGTAGTAGGAGTAACCAACTAAATTACAGACCCATATCATTAACGTCGATATGCAGCAGGATTTTGGAACATACATTGTGTTCGAACATTATGACTTACCTCGGAGAGTCAACATCGATTTAGAAAACATCGTTATTCTGAAATATAACTAGCTCTTTAGAAACATGAAATGTTGTGTGCTGTTGCCAGGTTATTTCAAATTGATTCCGTATTTCTAGATTTCAAGAAGGCTTTTGACTCTGTACCAGACAAGCAGCTTGTCAAACTGCGTGCTTATAGAATATCGTCTCAGTTACGTGACTGGATTCGTGACTTCCTGTCAGAGAGATCACAGTTTGATGTAACTGATGGAAAGTCATCGAGTAAGACAGAATTGGTTTCTGGCGTTCCCCAAGGTAGTGTTATAGGCCCTCTGTTGTTCATTGTATATAAACGATTTAGGAGACAATCTGACTATATACACGATTTAGGAGACAATATGAGCAGCCGTCTTAGGTTGTTTGCAGATGATGCTGTCGTTTATCGTCTGGTAGTCATATTAAGATCAAAACAAATTGTAAAACGACTTAGAAAAGATGTCTGAATGATAAGTGAATTGGCAGTTGACCCTAAATAGTGAAAAATGTGAGGCCATCCACGAGTGCTAAAAAGGAATCAGTTCACATTAAATCAGTCAAATCTGAATGCCCTAAATTCGACTAATATCTAGGAATTGCAATTACGAACGATTGAAATTGAAAAGAACACATAGAAAATGTTGTGGAGGAGGTAATCCAAAAACTGCATTTAATTGGAAGAACACTTAGAAAATGTTGTAGATCTACTAATGAAACTGCCTACACTACGCTCGTCCGTTCTCATCTGCAGTACTGCTGCGTGGTCAGGAATCCTTGTCAGATAGGATTAACGGTGTTCATCGAGTAAGTTCAAAGAAGAGCAGAACGTTTCGTGATATCGCGAAACAATGGAGAGAGTGTCACTGACATGATACAGGATCTGGGCTGGACGCCACTAAAAGAAAGGCGTTTCTCATGGCTGGGGTGAAAATATTTTGTTGGTGCCGATATGCATAGCGAGAAATGATCATCATAATAAAATAAGGGAAGTCAGAGCTCGCACGGAATGATATTAGCGTTCGTTTCTTCCATGCACTGCTCGAGAACGGAATAATAGAGAATTATTGTGAAGATGGTTTGATGAACCTCTGCAGAGTATCCATGTAGATGTAGATACCTTTTACAGTGACAGCATGAACAACTAGTCTCTCTTTGGGAGAAATGTGTTCGCCATCAGGGTGCCTCTGTTGAGAAATAAGTATGTAGACTTGAAGAAGAAAGATGTAGAATGCTAATAACGTCTGTCTTGTTTAAAAAGCTCTAAGGGATTTCAGTTAGAAAATTCGGAGCCATTACTTTTCAACACGTCCTTGAGATTGACAGCGACATTGTGTCGTATTGTGCTTCTGAAACCAACACCGGGACATTTCACCTTAAGTATCTCTTTACATTGTCTGTGATGTACTGTACCTACTCCTTGACCAGTGTTCATTATTCCTGATTTACTCTAATTTAGTATTGCACCAGACAGTCTTTCACTGTCTTATAATCATCTGAAGAGCCTTCTCAGTCTCGTTCATGTTCAGGGCCAGCAGGCCAATGTCGTCCGCGTAAGCCCTACACTAGGGTGACCAAATTATTTTCGGTGAAAACCAGCACACATTCACCCGCGTGCCAATGGACACCTCATTCCACATGTACCCAGGTTTCTTAATTTTAAATATTAATGTTTTGTTGATACATTTTGTTAACCCGATTATTATAACTAATAAGAGGATACAAAAGATTGATATAATTTAGGTTATCTGTATAATTAATGACATTTAATAAACTTATACAGTAATAAAGAAATATATTACGATTTTACAAAATTTTACATCCATTCAACTTTTAATCAATTAATATTAACATGAGCTTTAATATTACTGAGCACTTGTAGATGGAATTGACTGTCCTTGGAGAAAAGGGTATTTTTCACTGCCTCCAGCCTTCTTGATCTTGTCTTTCTTCTTTGAGACACAGTGATAAAACTCGCACAATCCATTTTGTAGTTGTACAGGATCTGCAGGATTGCTTCAAGAGAGTCCACCTCCATTCTGTTTCTTTCATCAGTCCACTGGATATTCATGAACGAAAATATTCTTTCCACATTGGCATTATGGGCTGGGATTGCAAATAAATACCTTGCAATTATTACCAACTCAGAGTAGTGCTGAAGACAGTCGCAGCTTTTAAAAAAACTCACCCACTTCTCATGACATTCAAATGGAGTTTTTTTTAAATCATTCCACTTGTGAAGACTTTCTTCAACAAAATTTGTCAGTATGCCGAACTGATCAAAGAGAATGGAATCATCGATTTCAAACTCTTTACTCTTCAAATAATAAACTGTCTCTTCAACACTTTCCCATTTTGGCACTCTCTTCAGTAATATCCAATCAAACACGGCGATGAGGGTAAATATGAGGCGCTCCACTTGCTGAGATACTCTACACAAGTGTTCCTTTTCGCTGCTTCTGATACTTCTGCTCTTTTAAGGACAGATTTAACATTAAAAGAAATGAACTGCTGCTCTCTCCTCTTAGTAACAGTTGCCAGAATATTTTTCAAAACATCATTTACCTCTATTACACTTTTCGTGCTTCTCTCAATTTCCTTTATCCCATGCTGCAAAATGCTAAACTGACCGTGAATGAACCATAAGTAGGCTTCACTTAAAAGGTTACTGAAAAACTGAACCAATATTTTGGGGGCTTTGTTTTCATTTAGGAAAAAATCTTTTAACATTTCAAACAGGCAGATTGCTCTTTCAGCTGCCGGAAACAGTGATAACAGCGAGTTTTCGAGTGACACATTACATTCATATATTCGGTTTCCACATAATCACAGAACTCCTTAAGCCTCTCTGTTCTAACAGTATATATATAAAAGTGTGAGTATACCTTCATGGCGATAGTTTCAACATCATAGCTTAAACTGTCAGCAGATGTCTGCACGCTATTGTGTAAAACATGTGCAGGGCACCCTATGCCATCAATGTTTTCATGCAATGTTGCCTTTAATTTGGTAAATACGTTGCATTTGCCTTGTCTTTTAAAACCACCAAAGTTTATGTTGTTGTTGTTTCCACAAAATGCCACACATTTATTTTTCTCAAGATCAAACATTTCGATAGTATTCATACAAAATCTTGAAATTTCGTCAGATGTTTCATTAGGTAGGGAACTCACCTTCAAAAGTTTGGTCTGAATTCCCTGATTAATATCGAAAAACTGGACAACAAACAGAAACATTTTAGTGCCTTATGATTGCTGGCATCAGTGGATATCCCGTAGAAAGAATATTTTTTGATGTATTGAAGGCTTTCCTTTACACTCTGGGGAGCAGTAGCTCCTTTCACTAAGGCTGACACTTTAGTTCTTTCTGAACTAAACTTTTTTGCAATGGAAGAATCATCAAACACAATGCTGTTAAGCTTATTAGTACAGTCACTAGATCTATAAGTTTGGTGGTGTTTTACCGTGTGGTAGGCTAGTGATAGCTCGGCTGCTCGAACTTTCGTCTCTTCACGTGACTGATGTTTCACAAAATAATTTTGTATAGTTTTACTGCAGCTCGGTGCACTGTATCTGTTAATGTGTTTCTTTGATCTGATGTGATCAACTATGTCGGAACGTCCACCATGACTTATACTAATAAAACAGTTACATACGGAACACTCTGCTTCGTATTCAAAACTACCTTCCTTAATGAAATTCCATTCCTTGGAATAACAGTCACTGAACTTGCAGGCACGTTTCGGCATTGCGTTTCACAGTACTGCAGCAATAATACCACTAATATGAGAAAAAACTATTGCAGTTTGTCTGACAAAACGTCATCTACTACACTGTTCTGACAATGAGTGTGTGAGTAAGTGGCGCGACAATCGGACGGTTTCATAGCTCTGTTACAATAATACAACTTACTACTTGTTGGCCAAAGTACCGCTCAAAGTAAATTATTGCCTGTGTGTATCAATACTGATACTGTGATTACTAGTATGGGACAATGGAGGTTTTAGACAAATAAGCTAAAATATATTAATTTCTTGTGTTGTATTTCCTTTAATATAGCGAAATCCCAAAAATTTGAGAAAGTTTCACGAAATGTATTTAAAAACTGAATTCCGGGACTTTTGAGCGTCCCAAAACAAATTTTCGGGACACCGGAACACAGGGATGAAAACCGGGACAATCCCGGTTTTCCGGGACCTTTGGTCACCCTACCCTACACACTTTCTTCCGACTGTATATTTGAAGTCCTTTTAAACTTTCTGTCAAGGCGGCAAGCAGTAGTTCTATCACTGTGGCAAAGATTACCATCGACGTAGGGCACTGTTTTAATGGAATTGCAATGCCTCGCTGACCTCCCGCATCTCGTGGTCGTGCGGTAGCGTTCTCGCTTCCCACGCCCGGGTTCCCGGGTTCGATTCCCGGCGGGGTCAAGGATTTTCTCTGCCTCGTGATGGCTGGGTGTTGTGTGATGTCCTTAGGTTAGTTAGGTTTAAGTAGTTCTAAGTTCTAGGGGACTGATGACCATAGATGTTAAGTCCCATGGTGCTCAGAGCCATTTGAACCGTTTTTGAACCTCGCTGACCGTTCACTATGACTCTGGTCGTGATATTTTGGAACAAATTCTGTACAATGCGCGATGAAATGCTGGGAAAACCAAATAATTGCATTATTTTGAAAAGTTAAAGAAGGTTACCCTGTCCAAAGCTTTTCCACAATACAAGATGACGATAGCACATTTTCTCTTGCGGGAGGCCCCGAAATATACTACCTCTCTGTACTCTGCTAGTGTTTAATGTATCTACCTTTTCCGACACTCGTCTGATATGATCCAGTGATGTTTGTGACGATTACGCTGCAGACCGATATAGATTTTTTCCTTTTTTCTATGCTGTCTTTCACTTATTTACTGCTTTTTCTTCATCATACATTGAAAATGTTATTTCAGAATATACTTCGTAAATTTAAATCTTGGTACAACTACGTTTCTGTTTAAGTAATGTAGTGGTCATGAATCTGACTGACATTTTCTATTTTGTGATGTTTTATGCTTTCTTATTTATTAATACTTTATCTGAATTCATCTTCAGCGGAAAAGTAAAGTGTAATTCTGGTTTTATACAAAACCGTAAATCGTTGTAATCAGAATCTTTGGAAGTGTTATGTGATGCGAGATGTATGTATGAGTGGTGTAGAGCCATATCGATAGGTCAACAGAGGAAGCATCAACAAAGCGTCTGGAATGAGAAGAACAGAGTGGCGGTCATTGTCGTGCCGAAAGCGTATTGCTTCAGTTTGTGTTCGTGGCCGGTGAAAAATATCATCTTTTGTACTCTGACAATATTGTGAAAGGGATCGACAGCTACTCATCATATAACGGAGATACTGAGTTGCAGATACGCACAACAAAAAGACAACTAAGCATTCGGAGAAAGGCATGTGTTAGTTGGAGGCTGTGGTAAGTATTTAGGTAAACAGTGTCGTCAACATATTGTGGGAGGTAGGTGAGTGGGAGGGGGGGGGGCAGATATTTGGAATGTCTGCACTGTAAAGAATGTAAATAAGGGGGGACAGAACAGAGAGAGGTACTTCTTCAATCAGAATTAGACGACACACACACACACACACACACACACACACACACACACACACACGCATACGACCATAGTTTCTGGGCGCCAAGGCCAGAGTCTTTTGTTGTGCCTGGCTGCGACCTAATATCTCCGTTATATGATGAATATAAACCTTTGCTTTTCGTAATATTGTTATTAGTCCATTCTGGATTTTCCGGTGATTGGGCAGTGCTACATTTATGATCTCGATGTACACCCCGATTAAAGAACTACTGAACTTACGCGTCGCGTGGCTCATTTGTCAGAATTGCGTTGTGTCTCATTAAGCATAAAACATTGATGTGCAGACGGGTAAGGTGTGTGCATGCCCTAAAGGTACTGTTTTCGATTGTAGACAGCACTAACTGTTTAGTACGTACTACGGACTGAGGAATGAAAAAGCAAATATGATAATGCATTTTCATGTCGTGTACTGGCACAAAGAACTTTAACAGTGAATGTACGGTGTGCTGATCGTCGTGTGATGGAGGTGATTAAGTAGCAGTTGTGCACGGCATTTATTGTTCAGTTTAAGCCGCAGACTAATGATTTACAGTAAAACTGACTTGATTTGCTTTCGTAGTGCAGACTGATACACTGTGAAAAGTGCCGCGCCACAATCGTAAAGCATAAATCTGAAAACTGAGGTTAAATTGTGTAACAAAGATTATGGCGTCAGGTAACGTCACGAGTTAACCCTCCGACAGTCGCGCGTGTATCTGTGAGATACATGACCTACTTTTTCTCTAATATTACCGCAATGACCAGTGGTAACGGTTTGCTGGCCCACGACATCTTGTGTCATACCTTTCTTATTGCTTCACAGGAATTTCAATCTTATCCCAATACTGACAAGGTCATAAATGAGTCAGGTGTGGGAACGTGTACCGCCTGTATCTCTCAGATACAGCGCGCCTACTCAGGTAACGCTTTGTCGCCGCTAATGACTGCAGCTGTTGCATTGTTTGCAGCGTATGCAGTTGCATTGTTGTCTTCTAAATGAAGCAACGTTTCGTTGTAGCTACGTGTACTCTCTTTCAAAATGAGTAAACGGTATGATCTAGAAAATCCTAAGGATTTGGAAGAAGTACATCGCCTTCTTCTCGACGACGAGGTATCCATTGAAGATGAATATGATCTTGCAGAAACTGATTCAGAAACCGAAGATATACTCGAAACACGATCTGTAGACTCAGACACAGATCATGAATTTGATGAAGAGGAAAATAATGCAGCGCAGGAAACTGATGAACATTACTACACTCCTGGAAATGGAAAAAAGAACACATTGACACCGGTGTGTCAGACCCACCATACTTGCTCCGGACACTGCGAGAGGGCTGTACAAGCAATGATCACACGCACGGCACAGCGGACACACCAGGAACCGCGGTGTTGGCCGTCGAATGGCGCTAGCTGCGCAGCATTTGTGCACCGCCGCCGTCAGTGTCAGCCAGTTTGCCGTGGCATACGGAGCTCCATCGCAGTCTTTAACACTGGTAGCATGCCGCGACAGCGTGGACGTGAACCGTATGTGCAGCTGACGGACTTTGAGCGAGGGCGTATAGTGGGCATGCGGGAGGCCGGGTGGACGTACCGCCGAGTTGCTCAACACGTGGGGCGTGAGGTCTCCACAGTACATCGATGTTGTCGCCAGTGGTCGTCGGAAGGTGCACGTGCCCGTCGACCTGTGACCGGACCGCAGCGACGCACGGATGCACGCCAAGACCGTAGGATCCTACGCAGTGCCGTAGGGGACCGCACCGCCACTTCCCAGCAAATTAGGGACACTGTTGCTCCTGGGGTATCGGCGAGGACCATTCGCAACCGTCTCCATGAAGCTGGGCTACGGTCCCGCACACCGTTAGGCCGTCTTCCGCTCACGCCCCAACATCGTGCAGCCCGCCTCCAGTGGTGTCGCGACAGGCGTGAATGGAGGGACGAATGGAGACGTGTCGTCTTCAGCGATGAGAGTCGCTTCTGCCTTGGTGCCAATGATGGTCGTATGCGTGTTTGGCGCCGTGCAGGTGAGCGCCACAATCAGGACTGCATACGACCGAGGCACACAGGGCCAACACCCGGCATCATGGTGTGGGGAGCGATCTCCTACACTGGCCGTACACCACTGGTGATCGTCGAGGGGACACTGAATAGTGCACGGTACATCCAAACCGTCATCGAACCCATCGTTCTACCATTCCTAGACCGGCAAGGGAACTTGCTGTTCCAACATGACAATGCACGTCCGCATGTATCCCGAGCCACCCAACGTGCTCTAGAAGGTGTAAGTCAACTACCCTGGCCAGCAAGATCT
This sequence comes from Schistocerca americana, assembly GCF_021461395.2. NCBI lineage: Eukaryota > Metazoa > Arthropoda > Insecta > Orthoptera > Acrididae > Schistocerca > Schistocerca americana. Next base: position 853,625,267 of record NC_060121.1, read on the forward strand.
CCGGATCTGTCCCCCATTGAGCATGTTTGGGACTGGATGAAGCGTCGTCTCACGCGGTCTGCACGTCCAGCACGAACGCTGGTCCAACTGAGGCGCCAGGTGGAAATGGCATGGCAAGCCGTTCCACAGGACTACATCCAGCATCTCTACGATCGTCTCCATGGGAGAATAGCAGCCTGCATTGCTGCGAAAGGTGGATATACACTGTACTAGTGCCTACATTCTGCATGCTCTGTTGCCTGTGTCTATGTGCCTGTGGTTCTGTCAGTGTGATCATGTGATGTATCTGACCCCAGGAATGTGTCAATAAAGTTTCCCCTTCCTGGGACAATGAATTCACGGTGTTCTTATTTCAATTTCCAGGAGTGTATTTTGGTGAGTAGAAAAGACAATAAATATGCTTTCAGATGTAATAATAACAATATCTAATAATGGTGTAATGTACTTATTTTTTATTTTAGGTAAGGATGGAACTAAATGGAGGAAAGTGCCTTGGAAAGCAACACAGACACGGCCTCATAATATACTAACCAAACTGCCTGAGGTAGTTGGAGATGCAAAGAAAATGGTAACTGAAATTGACTGCAGGAGCCTATTCATTAGTAATGATATCCTAGATCTAATTGTGGTCAACACTAACAGGCATGTAGCTGATCTAAAAGGAAACTTTGCTCGCGAGAATGACTGCAAGGACACAGACGCAATCGAAATAAAAGCCTTTCTTGGCTTGTCATACCTTGCTGGTGTGTTCCGTGATGGTCGACAGAATGTTCACGACTCCTGGACAGCAGACGACCTTGGTCTGGACATTTTTAGAATGACGATGTCCGAAAAACGTTTCCTGTTCCTAATAAGATGTGTTCGTTTTGATTATGGAGCCACAAGACAAGAACGGCGCAAGACAGACAAATTAGCAGCCGTGAGGGAAACGTTCACCATGTGTTTGAACAACTGCAAGACACATTACTCCCTCGGTCAGAACGTCACAGTTGATGAGCAGCTACCAGCATTTCGAGGCCGGTGTGGATTTCGCCAGTTCATACCGTCCAGACCATCTAAATATGGCATCAAAATTTTCTTCCTATGTGATGCCAAGCTTTCTTATACTTACAACATGGGAATATATTGCGCATTACAACCAGAAGGACACTTTCAGAATAACAACTCCGCCAAAGAAGTAGTTCTGAGACTTGCCGAACCAATATATGGGACGGGTAGAAATATTACAGCAGATAACTGGTTCACTAGTTTGGAGTTAGTAAGAGAACTCCATAAAAGGAGACTGTCGTTTGTAGGCACAATTAGAAAAAAAAAAAAAAACAAGAAGGAACTGCCATCAAATTTCGTAGCACCAAAAAGTAGACAGCAATATGATAGCGTATTTGGCTACAGCAAGAATGAAACCCTTGTGTCGTATGTTACGAAGAAAGGGAAAACTGTAGTCCTCCTTTCGAGTATGCATGTATCGTCAAGTGAGGTTTCGGAAGGTTTAGAGAAAAAACCAGCAATTATTCTACACTATAATGACACCAAATCTGGAGTTGATGTAGTTGACAAACTTTGTGCAACCTACAATGTGGCTAGGTCAACATGAAGATGGCCTATGGTGATTTTTTTTCCACCTGTTGAACATTGCAGGCATCAACTCAAGAGTAATTTTCTTGGGCAACAAGAATAAATACTCAAATCGGCGCGAGTACCTCAAAACTTTGGCTCTGACTCTACTGCAAGATCATCTCAAAAGAAGAGCTCTTATTATGACTCTACCTGATGATATAAAGTCAATGCTAGTGAAGTACAAACCTAAAGGAAAAGAGCAAGAAAACGCTGAACAATCCTTGGAATCAGAAAACAAGAAAAGAAAAAGGTGCCGGTCATGCTACAGGGAGACAAAAAAGACTTGTCTCTGCAAGCATACATGTGAAAAATGCGATACACATCTTTGTTAGCAAAAGCACGCAAAAAAAATTTGTGAACAATGTCTTTCTGTAGAGGGCAATCAGTAACAAGAGACATGCTTTGATTAATTCAATAATTTATTTGTATCTATAATAAAATCAATTTTTAAAAGAATTTCGTGTACTTCTCCATTACAAAATGTCAAATACTTCTGTTAATTTGAAAGTGTAATGAGCCTGATGTTCACTTCTGTATTTGTAAAATCTGTAACAATAAAGGTAACTGCAATTTAAAACCAAAAAAAAAGAAAAAGAACCTGTAAACAAACAAGAAACCACAAAAATCGTCGCATGTATCCACGAGATACATCGTTACTAGTGACGTCATGAAAGTTGACACGCCTGATGGAGGGTTAATGGAAAGAAGCTTGTCTTACGTTCGTCGTTGCATGCAGATACGTAAACTGGAAATAATCCAGCAAACAAAGAGCGTTTCTGTTACTTTCGTAACGGGCACACATAATCACGGTCAGCAAGATGACACCATTTATTGGATTACGGACTAACGACGCGGACGTCGACGACTAAGTTGTTCTAATCAGTGATGTAAACTCTTTACATAGAAACAACAGTAACTTTCCTTGGTCATTCATTTTACGTAACTGTAAATTTTCATACTGTAACGCTAGTCAGCTTTGTTTTCAGTAACATTCAGTACATTAGTTAAAACTTGGTTTCATTCGTTGAATTATTCCTTTTCACAACAATAACTTTACAAACCCATTAATTTCGGACACAGTCATTTTTGCAAACAATAGTTATCAGTACTAATGAGATAACAATCAAACAACTGTGTTTGTTTTCATTTGCTTTTAATAGCCAATGTTTCTTCATTTTTGTTGTTTGTAAGTCTTTACGTGGATTTGCATGTTTTATTCTCCAGTATTTATTCTCGTACGAATTGCTGTTCTGTGGCATTGAAGTTGGCTTGCTGTGCTTTATCCTCTGCAGAAGCACACTACGCCTGTTTGTTTAGGACAATATTTTATATGTGGTAATCTGTTTGATTTGGGCTAGTGGGACGTCATTCGTAATGTTACAGTTTTCGAGTAATTACTTGTATATGTGTGTGAGTTTAATGTTCAGCGAAAGTGTGGAAAGTAGAATATTCCTAGTTTCCGCTATCTTAAAATTACCAGGCGCGATAAATTTAAGGGAACCGGATCGGGAAATTGCCAGTCCGAATGGTGTAGACCGGGGCTTCCCACCGTGTGGTCCGCGGATCCCTTAGGGGTCTGCCGGCCCTTTCTAGAGGATGCGCGGCCACCCATCACCAAATCGTGTAAAATAATGAGTAAAATTATTGAATGAAAATGTGAAAATCAAATTCATCACTTTTTTTCGTGTGAAAAACATGTGTACTTTTACTTCAGGTCGTATTCCCAAGCAGCCTTTGCGGTTCCTAAGTGAGAACGCATACACGGTTTAGTGCCGGAGAATGCGGCTTCTCTGATCTACTGTTTCGCAACAATACGGGGGTCGTTTCTGCGCCGGCTCACGGCGGTAGATGCGCTGAAACCTTTTAAGCATGCGCGGAGCGAGCTTTGTCGACTAATCACAGCGCTCGCTGGCACATATGCGGCCCCAGGCATCATTAAATGTTAAACTTGCTTTGTCAGTGCACTACCTATTTCATAAGTCGATTTTTCAAAGACTATTGATACTTCGGGGAGGGTGGGGGGGGGGTCATTGGGAACATGGAACTTGCATTAAAAAGCTTTTAATTCCTATGGATTTCGCTCTGAAATTTAAAGTTACTGTGCCCTTAACTGACTGGGGGTCCGCCATGGATTTTCGACTGAAGAAAAGTGCCGCGCCACAATCGTAAAGCATAAATCTGAAAACTGAGGTTAAATTGTGTAACAAAGGTTGGGAAGCCCTGGTGTAGATGGTCGCTTCTCGTTCAGTCGATTCACGAGGCGCTGTTTTGGTTGAAGCAGCCACATCCGTTTTCCCCACACGGTATTCATCACAGATTTCATTATTGTTGGCAGAATAAGATTAAAAATTTTGTAGTCGCTATTGACAACGTTATTGCTTGTAAATTCGCAGTTTTAATGTTTCCTTAGACAGTACAAGCACTTCTTTGAATTCTTGGGGAATTTTTGTATCTGTCTTCATCAGTTCGTCGTATAACACCGTATACTTCGTCTTCATTTGTGATCAGAGGGCTTGATAAATTTCTGCAGTGATACCATCACATTTTTTTTTTTTTTTTTTTGGCTACGAAACAAATCTTACAGGTCATCTTCTGCCAGTTGTGTAACCAGTTTCCCTGTATCCGCAATTTTAAATTTGTTCGTGAAATTGGTCTGAAGCTCTTTAAATGCATTTTCGACTGTCATTTTGGTGGACATTAGTTCTATGCGATGGTTTTGAATGGTATTTCTTATATCGTTTCGTTTTGTTAAAATTGTGTTGTCGCTGGATTTCCTCTTTTACGCCTTCGTATCAGATGACAGACGAATGTCTCTTCATCTTTAACCATATCTCGTATTCGAGCTCTTCTCTTGAAGCCTTCTAACTTTTCCATTTCAGAAATAAAAGTTTCACTTGTACTTATTAAATTGTAGCGTAGTTCTCAATCGTCGTAGCATCGGGTTTATTCAGTTCCCTAGGACGCCTAAAGTAAAATTTGGTGGTCTTCTTGAACCACAAATTTTTAATACGTAAATATTTCATCATAGATATTCGTATTTGGGTTTAGCATGTTGTAGCCACCATTTTAGTGCCGAATTATATGTACTAAACTTATCTTCACTTTCATTCCACGCCAGAGTGAACGTCTCTCTACATTAAGGATTTTCTTAGGAGGCGACCCTTAAATTTCATTGTCCTTTATCTCAGATGTTCCCTGTTTCTTCAAATTTAATGTGTAGTTGTAAGCAGCGTGGTCTTAGAAGCGGGTTGAGAAGACCTCAGTCTCTAAAATCTGGTGTCTGAGCTCTTCTGATACATATTCTGGACAAATTTAGCACCCCCAGTTTCGCTCTCTTGGACTGCGCGGCCTGCATTGATCTTTTTTCTTGTTTCTTTGTTTTTCTTTATTTGAATTTTTATGTTGGTCACAAGTTGTAACACCTTCTAAACTTTTCTCTTTAATTAAGGCCATTGAAGCATGGTGTTTTCGAATGTACTTGTCACCAAAAAGCGATCCAGCTTGTTACACTCCACGTTTTTTGTTAATGATGCCTTTTGTGTTCTTGAGGGGATATTACCAAAGAAACTTTCATCCCCTAACACATATTTTCTTATATCTAACCGAGAACTAACATGCCAGTTTTCATAGATTTAGCTTTGATACCTCTTTAATTTAACGAAATATTTTCTTAAAAATTTTCACCCCTATTTCGCCCTTTAGGGGTTGAATTTCGAAAAACTGCGGTTTTTAATTGTCCTGCGGCCAAAAACCACACAAAAAGCATCAATCAAAATCAAATCGGACTATTAATTTCCGTGTGACTGGCGCAAAACATGTTCAATATACAGTCCACCGTTTTCTGCAACAAATTTAAATCGAGAAACAGCATGTTCCACAACTGATCGAAGTGTTTCCAGTGTCACGTTCCGAATCTGTTGAGTAATGCGTTCCTTCAATGCAAGTAAGTTTGCAATCGGAACACTTTCAGATAGCCCCACAGCCAGAAGTCACACGGATTAAGATCAGGTGATCGGGACGGCCAGGCTGTAGGGAAATGGTGGCTGATAATTCTAGCATTTCCGAAATGGAGCTTCAGTAGCTGCTTAACTGGATTTGCAATTTGGGAGGTGCGCCATCTTGCATGAAAATGATCCCATCCACACATCCACGCAGTTGGAGAGCTGGAATGACTTGTTTGCGCAAAAGACACCCATAGCGCTTACCAGTGACGGTACAGGCAACAGGACCGGAAGCGCCTGTCTCTGCGAAAATTATAGTCCTATGCTAAATGATGCCGTAAACCCGCACCCCACAGGAACCTTTTCAGGATAAAGTGGTACTGGTTGATTTGCGTGTGGATTTTCTGTTTCCCACATTCTCCAATTCTGTGTGTGGACATATGGTGTCAGTGGAAGAGGGCTTCGACTGTCCACAAAATCTTCCACGGCCAATCATTGTCCATTTCAACGTGTACAAGAAATTCTAAAGCTAAGGCCACTCTTGCTGGGTGGGCAATAGGAAGCAACTCGTGCACATGGCTTATTTTGAATGGATAGCAAATGAGGATGTTTCATGGGATTTTACGCATCGTGCTCACGGGTATGTCCAATGTTCGGGCAATTCTCCATGCACTACACGTTTGCACACCACCGCTCGTCTCCTCCTGCATTGCTGTGGCCACTGCTTCCACTGACGTCGAATCAATTCGTTTCCTCCCTCTACCAGGTTGCACACCAAATGAACACGTCTTTTAGAATTTCCGAATTATTTTCTCCAGATCCACGGCAGTCATCGGACCAACGACTTTTTTGAAACCCTTCAGCGTCCGGAACTTCTGCACAGCAATGTGAGTACATTCAGCATTCTTGTCATACATCTTTACCAGCAGAGCGCGATCCTGCATTGAGATAGTCATGGCGAACATCGCAGACGGGAAAGGAAGAAAAGGCGTGCACCCGACGAGTTTATACCAACTTCAGTTGGTCGTGCGCATGACAGGTGTTTTCATTTATGTATTCTGACACATACTGCGCCAACTATTGATCAATTTTAAATTTTTTTCTTCTGACATACGTTTTCCCCCTTTTCCGATAAAATTCTGTTGCAATTTGATGTCATTCTGACCAGTGGTGTTATTTCTAGAGCCGTTTGAAAGTTTAAGTCTAATTATAGTCACCCTGTAAATAGAGATCTAATCTACTGGCAGTGTGTTTTGTGATGTGAGTAAATACAGGCGTCACGCCAAACTTGAGCAACCATCTCTCTGTTAAAATTAAAGCCTTAACTGCTTAATTTAAAGATTAATTTATTAATTACACAATTAAAATATTGTGTTGCAAACAACATCCACTCTTCGTCTCCTGTTAGTTGTCCCTAATGGTGCATATACATTTATTATTCTGGTGTTTATGAAAGTTACAGCAATTCCCCTGTGATTCACTAATCGTTATAATAATTCCTTGTTTTGTTAGATTTCAGTTAGTAAATCAGAGCCACCTACCGGGTTTGCTATCACTTTATAGCCAGGCAAATAATTTAAATTTATTTCTGCTACCTTTTGACGCAGAGGGACACCAGTCACAGTGCTGTATAGTAGGTCTTGGATTCTGTTTAGTCTGAGGGACCTGTGGTTCTTATTTATTTTTAATGTAGCAGTTTTATTTGTTTTTCAGTTCACTCATCTGTGGTAATGGTGTAGTGGAGATTCTTTTCACCGTGGCCCTAAAACAGTAAAGGAGGGGGAATGTTACATTGTTGCAAAACCATCGTAAAATTTACTACTGCATGTTTTTAATTCAAAGGAAATCATAATTTATGGGTTATGCATTAGTTAAGTACCATTGTCAGGTCTCCAATGGTATGTTATATGCCAGATTAAGCACAAAATGTTCGGTTTTATACCTTACTACAACTGTAAAATTTACGAGTGCTTAGTAATCGAGTGTTAATGGAAGTAAGACTCCTCTTCTTTGTTCGCTACCTGTAAATCTATGATCGTGTCATCCTCTGCCGATGTTCAATTCCTGTAGAATGACGCCCATTGCTGCTGGATCCCCGTGAAATGGCCACGTATCAGTGTCCATATTTCCGCCTTCTACTTCCTCTCACAGTCATTTATGGTGAGGACCTTTGGAGTCGCCATGTGCCCTTGTTCCTGTTGCCGTTGTATTCGGAATCATCAGTATTGTTAATAGACATCCTTCCGGTAGCTTCTTGACTTTTCTTGCGTACCACTACTGCACCCTCCTTTGCCTGGTTTCGTTTACAATGGCTGTTTCTTTTTGTTTGGATGTATCTGGTGACTTTGCATTTAGTCCTTTATTTATTTGGTTCGTCTTTTCCCGCAGTGAAGCTGCGATCTTCTCAACTCTCTGCCGAGACGATATTCGTTTCTTATTTTTCCTTCGATATTTAACAGAGTTTTTTTTTTTTTTTTACTGTTGTCGGTATCCAAACTTTCATGATGGATCTATGATGACTTTCATTCTTGAATTATTTTCCCTTCTGTGTTCTCTCTGACGAGGGAAGTTAGTGCTATTGTCGTCTGAGACTCTCCTGTTATTTTCAGTTCAGTTGATCGGTCGTCCGTCCTCTCAGGAATTTTCATAGGAGTCTCAGTTTGGTGCCGCATGTTGTCTTCAGGACTACATCTAGAGAAGTTTCTCTGGTCGATTGTTCAGCCTGTTGATCACGTGCTGCAGATACATAAATAGCGGCCAAAACTGTCATCTCCAGAGGTTCCAATGTTTCTCCTGATGGCAGCTGTGCAACTCATCTCACTATGCACTCTGAACGAATTTGTCCCGGCGAATTGCAGATCGCGCGTGTCTCGATTGGCCAGCTAGACAAACCATCACTAGATCACGAACCACGGACACTCAACCAGAAAACCACACCCACGCATGGGAGCTCGTTTTTGGATTGTGGCAGGCTTCCCATTTTGAAATACAACTTAGATGACCTCTAAGGTATACTGCGTACCGACTTTAGACATACACCTTTTAACATCGACTATGCCTTACATGATCCAGACTTGCTATCTTAATCCAACGACGGTCATCGGCCGATTCCCGATTTCGCGAGCTCAACAAACGCTCCCAGAATTTGTTTTAGCATCGCTACCTTTCAACTGATCATGTCACATACAAGCAATTTGGTTAACGATATCCTGTTGCATTAATAATCACTGGAAATTGCAGCTCCCTGCAAGGGCTTTGCAGGAGATTATTTTCGAAAGATGCTGGAGCAACCAGTCATCCTGAAAAATTACTCGCCGTTGAGCCAGCGTCTCAGATCCACTCCACAGGCCATTTAGGAGAATTAGGGCAAGACCGACCTATCTCCTTCAGGCTGGAGAAAATCCTTCCGACAGACAATGACTACAGTGTATACAGGGGCCATAGGTAGAGTACACAGCCAGGACATGTTTCAAGGGACCAAAGTTTGACTAGAAGAAGCAGGCATTACTTATGCAGAAATGAAGCAGCATCCACAGCATCAATTACTGTGAACATATGCATCAAACTGTATTCGGACTGAAGACCAGAACAATGACATGTCTAACATCGTGTGACATACTGGCCGGCTCAGGTTGGTACAATATGTTATTACAATCCTATTATTTAGTTTTTGACAGCTAATGGACTGATCTGTTCCCACCGCAAATACCTAAATGGTAGTTGTACTGATATTGTTGGCTTTGATTTTAGAGTTGGTAGTCGTGGCGGACAGTCGCGCTAACCAAATGCTCTGATATCAACACCAAGAGTTGCGTAGAACTGATTGTTGTTTTGGATGTACTGCAATGCTTTTTAGAATTTCCAGATGTTGTCTGTTTAATATTGTTGTTAAAATATCGTGCTTTCTTTTCTATTCGTTTCGCATCCTCTCTGAATGTAAACTTACATTAAGCAAATGTTTGTGGGTTGCTGAGATTCTAATGTTAATACCTGCATGTTGCATACTGCTTAAGCATTGTTTGAATATATTACAGTGATTTTCATGGTTTCCTGGTAGTGTCTGTTTAAATACTTTATTAGAAATGTCGTTCTTTTTAGTTTTCGTACATTTCATGCCTGCTGCTACCTAAAACTTACATTCAGCGAATATCTGTATGGTGTTTACATTCTCGTGTTTTACGTCCATCTGCCTCCTAGAACTTAGCTAAGAGCTCATCTAAAGATAATTTTCCACTAATTCTTAGTTTATTGCAGTTTAATTGTGTGTTTTATCGATTTTTAGTTTTTTCACAGATTTCTTGAAGCCTTCAGCTGCCATTTCACTTTATTTCCTGGACGATTCTACAATTTCAGCCTCAGGCCATTTTTAAGTATCTAAAACGGAAGTATCATACATTGGATACATTAGTGACACTTGTGATTTTGATGTAGGAACAAGCCATATCTGTAGATATACTAGGCGCGTTATAACTTACTTTATGGATGATTTTTTAGTTGCAGATTATGTCATACACGTCGTTGCTCCTATGTCATGTTATGCTCATAAAATAAAGCCGATGTGTTCACGCTATTTTAGGACCACGTTACTTTTGAGCAGTTATTGCAAATCTCTTATATATAACGTACTTAACACAAGGAAGTTAGTAATTATTTTACAGAAATTTGCTACTTAACCAACTTATGCTTTTGTCCTCGGTTATATTTAAATATCGTTCATCAGTGGTGTAAATATGACTGTACCGTATGTAATTTCTTTGAAATAACTTGTAAATATTTGTTCTGTTACTGTAGGAGCACGTCATTTTTGAATAATTGGTACAAAGATCTTATGTATCACGTCCATCACAGTACTCTAACGAAACAGTACTGAGAACTACGTAAGTCGAATAAAAACTGCTTTATGGTTGTGTGATGTTTAGCATTACAGTCATATTTATTAATGAGTGTAGCGATAATTTTACATTCTATTCTTCTGTAATGCTTCGCCGCAGAAAAGATAGAAAGTTGTCCAGGAATTTCCCAATTCGCAGGTCTTTTTTGCTCATTTAAAACTCTGCCTGACTGATATTTTAGATGGATGTAAATTTCAATTTCTTCCATTACATCCATGATTTTTTTCCTTTCTGTAACATATGTAACATTTGAAGTGATCCATCTATATTAGGTATTTTGTCGTTGATGTCTTTTAAGTGTGCAGCAAATGTGGATGGGTTACTGTCGCTTATTGTCGCGTGTTCTCTAACTCGTGTACTAACTTTCCTTCGTGTTTGTCCAATATAAAATTTGGGCATTCCTCACAGCTAATTTTGTAGATTCGTGATTGCGAAAACGGTTCTGATGTACGCGGTGTGTGTCTCAACAATCGCTGTAGATTGTTACTGGTTCTGTAACTGGTGTCTGAATTTGTATCCTTGAAACATCTACTTTATTTTTCTGTGGTTCGTTTTTGTTTCTAGTTGAAGTTGTTTCATCTATGGGACTGGCATGTGTTTTATTGGTTTTCTTCTTGAATAGCGTGTCTATATCTCTTTAGGTTAACCGCTGGTTTCAGCTAAATTTCAGAGAAGATCTAGTTCTTTCTCAATATTTTCATTTTCCAGTGGTAACTTGTTTAGTCTAAGTAACATAGAATGAAAATATGCGAGCTTGTATGATCTCGGTGGTATGACTGGTTGTGGATAACTATGTCTGTTTTCGTTGGTTTACGAAAAATATCGAATACGTGTTCAGATTTTTCGTTTGAAACTTTTAAATTCAGAAAGTTTATGCTCTTATTTTTTTCTCTTTCCATAGTGAAATTAATTTTGGATGCAAACTGTAGAATTGTGAATGCACGACGTTGCACTCATCTGTTGTGCCATCGAATAGGATTAGGATGTCATCGACACATGTACAGTAATAAACGGTTTTTTTGGCTGTATGAGTGAAAATGTTGAAAACTTTTTCTTCTAAACGAAAATATCAGCTAATGTACCAGCTAGACATGAACCCATTGCTACCCCATTTTTTTTTTTTTTTTTGGAGATAAATTTTGTTCTGAAATTTTTAGTTTACTGTAAAAGTTGCCCCACGTGTGACGCATGTGGATCTTTGCGTAGGTTAGTTAGTACGGAAGAAACAAATTAGGACTGTGACTTGGTGTTTCGTTGCGCTGACAGTAGCGGAGAAGCAAGTGAGATATCAGATGAGGCTCTGCCATTGAGTTGTAGATGTAATCGAGACAAGAGAATCGTGGAAAAGCAAAGAAAGATTTGTGACCTTCAGACAGAATTAAAAATGATTTGTTTTGAATTATATAGGCCGAAGGGTGAAAGAGAAAATAGGAGATGGAAAAAGGTGACAAGTAATAAGCAAAAGGAGTGCACTTCAGAATTCACATTTAAAATTCCACTTAGTAATCTGTAATAGGAGAAGAGTCTCAAACAGTTTTTGGGCAAACTACTAGTGCAGTTGACTCTTAGGAACAACTTTAGAGCTGGGTTCGTAGCAAAGTCAAGTAGAAAGAAAGGAGTCCTGCTGCTAAGTAGCAGTCATGGGAAGTGTGCAGCCCGAGTGCTATAGGAAAAACTAAGTGTAGAATACCAGGTCACAAGTATCGTGAAACCTTGTGCCAAGATTGGCCAGGTGACAGTGAAAATAAAGGGTTTGTGCAACGATATTGATGAAGATGATCAGGGACTTATAGTAGGAGAACTGCCTGGCTATCATCTTAGAGTATTTTATTAACCATGCCTTAGAGAACATAGGTGCATCAGCAGAACACATTCGTTGGGGTTTTGTTGATGCTTTACAACGCCATGATCAGCCGTGGGTTAACACAGCTGTCAGCTTCGTAAACAAAGATCAGAGTGGATTTCTTTTCACTGAAACAAAGTCCCACATTTGTGCTGTATCTGTTCCTGCAAGTGGGAGATGGGGATACACAAATCATGGTCTATGCCCAGACAGGAGGGCGAAGGACAGATTAGCTACGCATTTTGGAGTAAGTGTAAGGCGGCCACACGCACACAAGACAAAATCCCTGTGATTACTGGAGTTAGAGAAACACATTTTTTAGGTTAGAGTCGGGTTATAGGCAGACAGTCTTGAAAGAAATAAGAACAGAAAAGGACCATAATGCATGTTATAGTTTCCAGCAAAGTAAAATTAATTGTTTCGCTAGGAGGCTGAAGAACAAGATAGATGAGCTTTTTATACGGTTAGATGTGAAAAATTCCAAAGTGACAGATCTTCTGTGCCTTTCTGAACAGCATGTAACCACAGAGATGGAGATGTTACATGTCACAGATTAAAGACCAGCATCATTTTCGTGTAGAGTGAAAATGGAAAAATGATTGCAATGTGTGTAAAAACTGGACAAAAAGTAAAAAACAAATAACTTTTATGCAGATCAGAACTCATAAGCATGTTCTTGTATATTGTTAATGCAGAATACTTCTCTTTTAATTGTAACAATCTACAGATCTCCCTCTAGGAGACTTTCAGCTATTTTTGATAAATGTAGATGCATTAATAAGCTACAAGTCATATCAGAAAAAACAGTTAATAGTTTGTGGAGATTTTGATGAAGGTTACTTAAGAGATACGAACAGAAAAACGGAACTGGAATCATATTTGGGTGTTTCAATCTAAGTTCAACAGTTATTTCCCAACTCATGTGCAACAAGGTACTAGGACCCTGACTCACAAAATTTTTATAGACAATGTTCAGGCTGAAACAATTAATGTATACCAAATTGTTAATAGAGTATCTAATCATGATGCACAATTAATGGAAATAAACAATAGTACCTCGCAGCCTTGAGACAGGTTCATACTAGAGAGTAAGGTTTATTAATGAAAGCAAGATGCATTGTTTTCAAAGTGAGTTAAAAAGTATGGTATTGCACAAGGTATTATATAAAGAGATTTTAAAATCAAACTCAAGTTACGCCATTGTAAATATGTGTCAATATTTGAAATGCCGTGCTGCAACTATTTTCTGGTCGTGGCAATGACAGTAGGAGTTAAAATCCTGACGTGACAGTCAGCTACTGAAAACGGCAAAATTGAGATTGATAGGAGAAGAAAAAGCTTTTGTGAGATGTACGGAATGTTTAAAAAAAGACGCAGATTTTTGAGGAGTTCAAGCAGACCCTTCAACAACGCTATAAAAAGCAGAATAGCGCAAGATTTCTTCTCAAGCAGTTAAATGGAGTCGTGAAGAAAGTGGCTAGTTTACAGAAATGAGTGAGGGATCAAAATAGTTGAAGAGAAATTTAGAGGGCCTTAATATTACAATTATTATTACTATTATTTATTATTTCGAGACACAAGAGATAAATTGCCGTAGAAAGGTTACATTGGTGTTCTCAGTCGCACCCCCTTCTGAAACATACATTATTTTACCCTCGCGTATTTCCGTATTTTTCTTTCTTTTCTCAGCACTTCGTATATTTAGCACCAAAACGGCTTACAATACCAATTGACTTCTGTTTAATTGTTGAAACAATAAATTAAGACACTAATAATAATTAGTGTGTACCCTTCAAGCACATAAGAATTAACTTTTTTAAAAAGTTATCATAATTTTATATCATTTAGAGGTGAGGAAAGTTAAAAGCTACAATAGTTTATAATGAACCATGGCTGCGTGTGTGTTATTAGAACTGAGCAAATATATATCTTTCTCTACATATGTTTTTATAAATTAGTTACTTAGTTAAAATTTAACTCTTTTCTTTTACATTTCTTCTAATTCATTTGGAAAGTTTTAATGTTATTTTGAAAGATCGCAAAGTATAAATCGTGATACAAATTTCAATTTATAAACTGTTATGTCCAAACTGGCCATCTAAAAGTGAAATAAACAAGAGTAAAAATGTACAATGTTCAAAATTTGGAAATTTTCTGTCATTTGCACGTTTAATATGATGTGTGCGTGAATTTGTGAAGAAAGAAGATCCAGTCTTGCTTGAATTTTCGAAACGTCAAATCGAAGATCTCCTTCCAGCTACTGCGGAGATCGATTTTTCGTCTTGATTAATGGCACTGTGAAAAATGTTCACACATACAAATAAGTTGGAGTGAAGGATAATAACGTGTCCACTGGCATTCTTGCTGTAGATCGAAATATTCATTCAGAGTATACACTCAAAAATTTTTAAGAAACTTCTTTTGAAATTCATTTCGTAGTGTTCTGTAAGTTGAGAATTCCATTACTTCCTGCTATTCTACTGAGTAGTTCGTTACAATCGTATCGATCGGATTGAAGATCCAGTCATACTAAGAAAGTTCTGGATACTTATCCTCGAACTGCTGACATTGTTCAGCAATTTACTGACTTCCGATTGTACCACTTCAGAAGCCAATACTTCCCTGTATACCATGTATTAATTCTACAGAGAACGCACAGTACACTCTTGCCATGTACCCAAATGCCGACGCCCCGTCTGTACATATACCAACACAATTTGCTCCTGACACACTGTTGTCCAGAAAAAATGAATTCAGAATAAAGAAAATATCTCGGCCTGTAATCTTCCCTTCAAGAGCTTTACAAAACAATCGTCGTGCATTTCATTTTCATAACAGCAACATAAAAAACAAGGGGCTATGAAATATTTCTGGGATCAGCGTTGTCATAAAGTCTCAGGGCGAATTTGCGCTATCACCAAGACGTGGTTGCATTTGACTTTTCATGTCAGTGGCTATTGCATCAATACGACAAGCCACGGTATCATATGAGAGCTGTATCGACTTCAGACTCTCACCAAATCTTCGCCATTCATGACATGGCACATTTTGACGACTGCGGGAAGAATTAATTTCTTACAACTAATATGTGGTGACTCGGATTCTGCTATTAAATAGAATACCTCTAGGGACTCCCTTAAAGCTTTGTTAGGAACTGATACCTGGACTTTGAGGAAACTAACATTTCCTTTTAGTTGTTGCACATGAGGCTTAGAAAACTCGATGAGTTTACTTACATGGTCTGGATATTTTGTCTGCAGCTGTCTCTTTAGTTTTACAGGCTCCAGGCTATCGTATGCTAAAATCTCCGGACGAAGAACATATTGTGGTCGTTCCTCATTATTCAGATGAATGGCGGTAAAGTCGAAAGTCAGATAATAAACTTGATATTTAAGCACTTTGGTTCTGCATTTAGAACTAACGTTGCTGATAGAAACAGAGAAAGGTGAGAAAGAAGAATGTACTTTGATTAAGTTTGAACTGAATACTGCATACTTTCGAATGAAAACAGATACTTGTTGGATTAGCCGGCCCTGTTGGCCGAGCGGTTCTAGGCGCTTCAGTCCGGAACCGCGCGACTGCTACGGTCACAGGTTCGAATCCTGCCTCGGGCATGGATGTGTGTGACGTCCTTAGGTTAGTTAGGTTTAAGTAGTTCTAAGTTCCAGGGGACTGATGACCTCAGATGTTAAGTCCCGTAGTGCTCAGAGCCATTTGAACTTGGTGCATTACTTCCACAGGATCTTTTATTAGCACTGCGAATCAGCCATTTAACCATGGAATGGCGGCACTTGTAGCATATTACACTAACCGAGAAGGAGTTGTGTGACATCAACGAAAGTTGGTAGACATTTTTCCACATCTGAAAGGTGATGTCTGTTCAAATTTCGTGCCAGTCGCATAACGGTGGTGCTAGTAGTGCCACTATAAGGATGCAAATCAGGTTTGCTATAAATACACGCTGTGACGGTCGTAAGCATTATTTACCTTTAAAACTGGTCGTGGTGTGTTGAGGTTAGTCAAGATTGCCTACAAGGCGACAAAGACGCCGTTATCAACGCCTCACTGAGTTTGAATTTGAACGAAGTCGAGTAATAGAGCTACGAAAGCTGCTGTTCCTTCTGCGATACTGCAGAGAACTGTCAGGAATGTAGTCATTGTACCTGAATGCTAGCAGCAGTTCTCTCTACGATGTACGGTCGCAAGAAGACCGGGTTCCGGACGGTCATGTGGCACCGCAGAGAGGGAATACCATCGTGTTCGGCGTCTGGCTCTGACTCATCGTTCAGCACCTGCAGCAGCAATTTGAGCAGCAGTTGGCACTACAATGACATAGCGCACTGTTCCAAATTGGTTACTACAAGGACAGCTTCGAGTCACAGTCGATTTTCTTTATTTATTTACCCGTCAAGTTCCGTGGGACAAAATTGAGGAGCAGATCTCCAAGGTCATGGAACGAGTCACTATACGAAATTAGAACATAAAACTAACAACAGATAAAAATAAAATATTTATGAGCCTGAAAAAAGTCAATCCATAAGTTTAAGTAAACGCAATCAACAATACACCAAGTATCAGCTTAATTTTTCAAGGAACTCAT
The DNA here is from genome assembly GCF_021461395.2 of Schistocerca americana. NCBI lineage: Eukaryota > Metazoa > Arthropoda > Insecta > Orthoptera > Acrididae > Schistocerca > Schistocerca americana. The sequence goes on from NC_060121.1 coordinate 853,642,160, forward strand.
CGACAGAATAGAAGGAGTGACCCATGAAGATACTCTTCAGTTTATATTTGAAAGCGCGTGGATTACTGCTAAGATTTTTGAATGTGAGTGGTGGCTTATTGCAAATGGATGAAGTAGTATACTGCACACCTTTCTGCACCAGAGTTAAGGAAGTCCGATCCAAATGCAGGGTTGATTTCTGCCGAGTATTAACTGAGTGAAAGTTGCTTATTCATGGGAATAAGCTAATATTATTAATAAGAAATAAGGAATATATATATACTGAGATGCCAATGTCAAAATGCCCAGACTCACGAACAGGGGTCGACAAGAGGTTCGTAAACTTACAGCACTTATTGCCCGAACTGCCCGTTTCTGAGCCGAAAACATCCTTTTAGAATAGGAAGAGCTACCCCAAAATAAAATGCCATACGACATAAGCGAATGAGAATAAGCAAAGTAGACTAATCTTCGTGTCGAACGATCACTGAAATCAGACAACGTTCGAATAGTGAAAAATGGCAGTATTGAGTCTTTTAAAAAGATCCTGAACCTGGGATTTCCACGACAGTTTACTATCTATCGGAACGCCTAGAAATTTGAACTGTTCAATTTCACGAAACATATGCGCATTCCGAGAAATCAAAATATCAGGCTTTGTTGAATTGTGTCTTAGAAAATATAAAAACTGAGTCTTACTGTGATTTAGCGTAAGTTTATTTTCAACAAGCCATGAACTTCGGTCATGAACTGCACTATTTGAACCGAGCCAGTATTGCACACAACATCCTTTACTACCAAGCTAGTGTCATCAGCAAACAGAAATATTTTAGAGTTACCCATAACACTAGAGGGCATATCACTTATATAGGTAAGGAACACGAGTGGACAGAACGTCGATCCCTGCCCCCCCCCCCCCCCCTCACCATTTGACTCTACCCCACTCAGACCCCACATCACAGCCATTCTCAACACTGTGAATAATGACCTTTTGCTGTCTGTTGCTGAAGTATGTGGTGAACCAATTGTGAACTCCCCATATTCCGTAATGGTCCAACTTCTGGAGCAATATTTTGTGATCAGCACAATCAAACGCTTCAGTTAAATCGAAAGATACGCCTAGTGTTCGAAACCTCTTGTTTAACCCATACAGTACCTCACAGAAAAAGAGAGAATATAACATTTTCAGTTGTTAAACGACTTCTAAGGCCGAACTGCACATTTGATAGCAAACTGTGTGATATAAAATTATCAATTATCCTTATATACACAGCCTTTTCAATAACTTTTGCAAACACTAATGGCATAGAAGTAGGTCTAAAATTATCTACATTATGCATTTCCCCCTTTTTATAGAGCTGCTTTTTCAGAGTACTTTGTGACCTGAGTGGTGGCAAGTGGGAGCTCATTGGAGGGCAGGACGGAGATCTGTCGTGTTGAAATCTGATTCTGTGACAGTGACGGCCGTGTGCTGGTTAGAAGTAGACCAGTTGAGGGCCTGGAACCAACCTGTCTGCGTGCTAGATACACTGGACCTAAACCTGGACTTATGGTGTGGCGTGCGATTTGGTATGACAACAGGAGCTTTCGTCTGGTAATCTCTTGCACGCCGTCTGCAAAATTGTACGTCAGTGTGATAATTCGACCTGGTGTGCAGCGGTACATGAAGAGCATTCCAGGAGTTGTTTTCCAACAGGATACCGCTCGCCCATATGCCGCTGTCGTAACCCGACATGCTCTACACAGTGTCGGCATGTTGCCTTGGCCTGCTCGGTTACCAGATCTGCTGTGTCGGCTACTGTGAGGGTCAGCACCAACACAAACAAGGGAGGAGAGAAGTTCCGACTGCCGTTAACAGGAATCCAAAATCATCTGTACAGGTCATTCGAAGATTAATTGAACTCTTTATTTCTAAAAAGAAAATAATGTTACCTTCTCTTGATTCCTGGGCTTTCTTTGCTTCTACGTTCACATATTTTAGCTGCAATTGTTATTCGCAGAACGTAGGCTAAGTAACTTCCTCCTATTAGTCAGTAGCCGGCCGGTGTGGCCGAGCGGTTCTAGGCGCTACAATCTGGAACCGCGTGATCGCTACGGTCGCAGGTTCGAATCCTGCCTCGGGCGTGGATGTGTGTGGTGTCCTTAGGTTAGTTAGGTTTAAGTAGTTCTAAGTTCTAGGGGACTGATGACCACAGCAGTTAAGTCCCATAGTGCTCAGAACCATTTGAACAATTTTTGATTTCCAGCATCTGTACAACACAGTGCAGGCATGTTCACCTGCTTGCATTCAACATTCTGGCAGTTACAACGGTTATTAATGTATCAGTGTGTCACATTTGCAATGTGAATTTACATTAACCTGCGATCCTTCAATGTTAATCACTTATATATGTTACCTAGACAGATGTATTCCTGATTGTCCACATGTCAGTGCTGACCCTGGCTGAACACGCAATTTTCCTGACTGTTGCAGTAATATCCAGAAGAACGGTCGCTCATTCTTGCAATTTCCGCAGTGTTGGAAAGTGCTCAGTAGCTGTCCTAGGGTAAGGTTTACCATTGCGACAGCTGCTTCCACTGTGAGAGCCTCTTGGGTGAGTTTAATGAAGCCTCACTCCACGACAGCTTGGAACGAATGCACGTCTAATGCTGAATGTTGTACACTAGCTTTCTTGAAACGATTGCGCGCACCCAGTGGAACAGATACAAAACTGCGAAAAGAGTGAAGGATTGAGAATTATTGCAATTAATATACCTAGACAGATGTGCGTCTGTAATGATATGTAACAAAATGAAGGGGAAAGAAAAAAATTCAGATGAGATGCAAGACAGCATTTCTAGATATCATTCACGTCTGTTGTACCTGTCTTAACGTGTCCGTCTTCTGTTTCTACACAAATATCTCCGCAGAATTTCGAGTCAACGTGCCTAATCAAATTCCTATAGCCTAATGATTACTTGTATGCTAATACGTGCTTGCATTCCATGCTTTGAAAAAAAATCCAGGAATAATAGCGCTGTCTCTATCTACCAGTACATATAATTTCTCCCAAACTTCCCTTTTTTGCTCCAGAATTCGTGTTGTTGAAAGGTATTCACTCAGGCTGCTTAATCTGCTTCATTATATCCTCTACCTGCAAACTGGATACCACATCCATTACTTCTTGACAGTATACAAAGATAAAAAAAACCATCTTATGGCAAATAATCGTGGAAATTCTGCGAGTGCTAGCAAATAGGACTGCTGATATTTTTAAAAATGTCGGCAATCAGATATATCGATATTAAGAAATATCATTATCGGCCATCGATATAACGGATAAAGTTATCGATGTATAGCCAGGAAAAATATCGACTTAGCGTCTAAAAATGATATCGGCTGAACGTTGTTAATGTGTTGCCAATTTTAGAGCTGTATGTTTTAGTATTCATTTATTATTAGATATTCTGTACATCAATAAGGTAGCAGCCTGCTTATCCCCCTTTGAGCAAGAAGTGAAAGGAAAACGATGCATATTTACGAACGGCGATAACCACTTTGCCAACAACAGTAACTGCATGGAAGTGGTGCAATGAAAGGTGTCCGATGGGTCCGTCCTTCGATTTCCTTACAGTTCGGATTTGTCCGGAACACTTCATTTCTACTTCCCTGTTTTTTCGTTTCTACAAACGCTGGCGAATTAGCAGTCGTAGTGTCAAAATTGCGTGGTGAAGTTAAACGTTGCAGTTTCTGTTGGTAGCGTCGAGCGCCTATTGCGTCAGCGTTTCCATCACATGTCTCCGCCCACCGTGAAGACCAATCTTCTCGTGTAGCTTTTTGTCCATCACTTTCAGAAACTGTTTTTGAAGAATGCTGATGTGAAGAAATAGCTCACTAGTGGCGTTAAAAACTGTTTTTAACGTAACTGGTATGCTATTTCTGCACATCAGGTATCTTGCTATTCGATTCACACCACCACCCCCAAGTGCAGTCGGACTTCTTGTTTGTGTCGTCTGTAGTTGCTTGACAAAGTCGAAGACTGGACGTGATGGAAGCTCTCAAAGTAGTAAGGCTCCGTCACACAGTGAAAGTAATATTATATTCTACTACAATTTTAAAAGAACAATTTCAAATATTTACCGAAAATATCGAAAGAAATATAAATTAAACATATCAGCTTTCGATATTGCCATTTCGATATCGATATAGCGAAATATTTGTGGAAGCAGTATCGCCGATATGTATAGATATGTCTCGGAAAGAATATCGATATATCGGTATTTTATCTACTATCCTAGAGTCAAACGACGTAAGAACTGTCAGTTGATAAATCCCTCCCCTAACGCGTCATAAAAACACTCTTGCCGTTAGTGGGCAGGAGCCTTCGACCGTTAGAGAGTCGCTCAGATCCGCAAATACCCGAGATATTCCTACGGCCGGGCAGCAAGCACACTTCTTCTTCAACATAGGGCCGACGTAAAAGTTGCAATTTCGACGGCCACGCGCAGCCGATTGTATTTCCCTTAGACCCACGAATACCCGAGAGCTCCTCTTAGACTGCATAAACGACCGCAAGCAGGGCGCACTACTGTGTCACAGCGTAAAGCCGGACGTGGCGGGCTGCATAACTAGTGGCGTACTCGACCGTACCCGCCTTAAGCCCATTTTGCGCGACGAACGACATTGTTCCAGAAAGATTATAGCCAACTGAAGGGCTCCAAGCGTATTAGGCTCGAACTATAAACTAGTCGAGATCTTGTCACAGCGTGTTTAAAATATAAACGTAAACGCAGCGTACCGCTAATAGCAAATTTGGCGCGAGTCTTGTTTGTTGTTGTTCTGTGGGAACGTATAGTAGCAGTACATTTACTGGATTCGAACACTGTCCAGGAAAATTTAACTGATGGCTGCATTTGCTTTGGCATGCGTCGCTAGGAGGAGAACACAATGTCGAAGAAAAAGTGCGTGCTGGATGCGACCGTGGGTTCAAAGAGGAGAAGAAGAAAATCGCGATGCTTGCAATAAGATAATGAAAGAATTACTGCCGGAGGATCCAAGTGAATTGCGGAACTACACTCCTGGAAATTGAAATAAGAACACCGTGAATTCATTGTCCAAGGAAGGGGAAACTTTATTGACACATTCCTGGGGTCAGATACATCACATGATCACACTGACAGAACCACAGGCACATAGACACAGGCAACAGAGCATGCACAATGTCGGCACTAGTACAGTGTATATCCACCTTTCGCAGCAATGCAGGCTGCTATTCTCCCATGGAGACGATCGTAGAGGTGCTGGATGTAGTCCTGTGGAACGGCTTGCCATGCCATTTCCACCTGGCGCCTCAGTTGGACCAGCGTTCGTGCTGGACGTGCAGACCGCGTGAGACGACGCTTCATCCAGTCCCAAACATGCTCAATGGGGGACAGATCCGGAGATCTTGCTGGCCAGGGTAGTTGACTTACACCTTCTAGAGCACGTTAGGTGGCACGGGATACATGCGGACGTGCATTGTCCTGTTGGAACAGCAAGTTCCCTTGCCGGTCTAGGAATGGTAGAACGATGGGTTCGATGACGGTTTGGATGTACCGTGCACTATTCAGTGTCCCCTCGACGATCACCAGTGGTGTACGGCCAGTGTAGGAGATCGCTCCCCACACCATGATGCCGGGTGTTGGCCCTGTGTGCCTCGGTCGTATGCAGTCCTGATTGTGGCGCTCACCTGCACGGCGCCAAACACGCATACGACCATCATTGGCACCAAGGCAGAAGCGACTCTCATCGCTGAAGACGACACGTCTCCATTCGTCCCTCCATTCACGCCTGTCGCGACACCACTGGAGGCGGGCTGCACGATGTTGGGGCGTGAGCGGAAGACGGCCTAACGGTGTGCGGGACCGTAGCCCAGCTTCATGGAGGCGGTTGCGAATGGTCCTCGCCGATACCCCAGGAGCAACAGTGTCCCTAATTTGCTGGGAAGTGGCGGTGCGGTCCCCTACGGCACTGCGTAGGATCCTACGGTCTTGGCGTGCATCCGTGCGTCGCTGCGGTCCGGTCCCAGGTCGACGGGCACGTGCACCTTCCGCCGACCACTGGCGACAACATCGATGTACTGTGGAGACCTCACGCCCCACGTGTTGAGCAATTCGGCGGTACGTCCACCCGGCCTCCCGCATGCCCACTATACGCCCTCGCTCAAAGTCCGTCAACTGCACATCCGGTTCACGTCCACGCTGTCGCGGCATGCTACCAGTGTTAAACACTGCGATGGAGCTCCGTATGCCACGGCAAACTGGCTGACACTGACGGCGGCGGTGCACAAATGCTGCGCAGCTAGCGCCATTCGACGACCAACACCGCGGTTCCTGGTGTGTCCGCTGTGCCGTGCGTGTGATCATTGCTTGTACAGCCCTCTCGCAGTGTCCGGAGCAAGTATGGTGGGTCTGACACACCGGTGTCAATGTGTTCTTTTTTCCATTTCCAGGAGTGTATTTGTGGATGAATGCTCAATGCTTTAACCAATTACTAGCACACGTGTAATGACCACTTTGTTGGATTTCGTGTCAACAACACTGGTGAAATCCTGATTTCATATTAGCGTATCATTAATTATTTATGAAATTTACTACGGTTTAAAAACCTATATGAAAATATTTACGAAAAATGCACTTATAATCACTTGCTCTGAAAGTTGCTTGTGGTAACGAAGCGACCATAAACAGAAACAAAACTCAACATACGGTACGTCCCTAGAATTATAACGCGGCCCCATTAACGCGATCATAATAGTGAACCCGTTTACACGATAGACCGTTACCATTCACGCAGCTGGTCATCAGTCGATTACAAGTTCGTTCATCGTATAAAACGGGCATTATGCAGACCCCTGGCGGAGAGGTCGAGAATTGACTGCCCATCCTGCAGTGGCGTTTTCGAGAAAACCAGCTCTGGAATGCGCTGGCCTGGTGGCGGCCGGGAATTGTTCCCGATGGACTGACGGCACTGTAACTTTTATGTTTTCTACTGGGCGTAACTTTTCCGCTTTATAAAATTACTAGTGTAACTTTTCAAAAGAGAGTTTTTACTTTTGCTTCTCAGAGAAACTTTTAAACTAAACTGACTGAGTATGCGACGTGACTTCAGGCTACATAGCGGCTGTATATAACCATTACTGAGTACTACATAGTGAAGCTTCTGTGTTTAAACTACCTATATGCGTATGTATATACAGCAAAAAAATTCTTCAAATGGCTCTGAGCACTATGCGACTTAACTTCTGAGGTCATCAGTCACCTAGAACTTAGAACTACTTAAACCTAACTAACCTAAGGACATCACAGACATCCGTGCCCGAGGTAGGATTCGAAGCTGCGACCGTAGCGGTCGCTCGGTTCCAGACTGTAGCGCCTAGAACCGCACGGCCACTCCGGCCGGCTATATACAGCACATGCAATCCTTATGAACAATACAATATGATCTGCCACATGTGAATATTGTCTTGGTGTAAAAACTTCATACGTTATCTCAGTATTTAGATTTTCAGTGCAGATCACTTACAAAGCCACTGAACAAAATATCAGAATGTATGTCAAATCAGTTATTGTTTCAATGAATGTAATCATAATAGAAAGTCACTGTTTTCGAAGTACACAAAACAGGGTTTAATTCTGGCCCTAACTATCACTTGGCTCGCTTGTGCGACAGGGATGAACAGGCTTTTGTTAAGCAATTGAATTCCTCTGAAATACGCACAAATAAATCACGCTGCTTTTGCCATTATTGAATTTCAACTTCCAGAGCGCAATACGAGTAATAATGGAATCCAGTGAGCTGCAATGCCAGTTCGAATCGCCAAGCTCTGAAAGTTATAAATTGCCAGTGGCATGTCAGTGCTCAATGTAGAATAATGTGAAAACTAATTGAACTTCAATTTTGTATTCATTAGCAGAAATTAAAATATATGACATATCTAGATCGTTGGACATTGTTACTGGCAAATTGTTATCATTTGCGAATAAACAGAAAGTTTACAAACTTAGTTGTTTAGAGACAACTTCACCGAGTGAGGTGGCGCAGTTGTCTGCACACTGGGCGCGCATTCGGGAGGACCACGGTTCGATACCGCGTCCAACCACTCTGATTAGGTTTTTCGTGATTTCCCTAAATCGCTTCAGGCAAATGCTGGGATGGTTCCTTTGAAAGGACACAACCGACTTCCTTCCTCATCCTTCCCTAATCCGATGGGACAGATGACCTCGCTGTTTGGTCCACTCCCCTAAATCAACCACCCATCCAACCACAGACATAAATTCCAAGAAAGTAGTTCTTTAAACAAAATGTACATACAGTATTTAAAAATGAAAAGGGGTAATGTGTGGTATTGTTCAGAGATCGCGATGTCACATCGAAGTCGACAACGTGAATCATAACCACAGACATTAGCGAGGGCCCGCTGCGATCCACAATGACGCATGGGAGGAGCTCCTAAAGACCACGCCTCTCCCACAATACTGCAGCACCCTCACACTGAGGTCAATACAGTGTTTGGCATACAAGAACTCGCTCCAGTTCGTGACCTCTTGTGAAAAAGTGAACATAGCAGTATAGGACCAACGGGATATTGAAATTCCTGGTAGATTTGTTAACTTAAATGTTGAACATTGTTCCGCAAGAGATCATTTTGTTAATATGTGCATTAAATGATGCTGTAATAGTCAATAACAATTGTAACTTATCAAGTGACTCTGAGGTATAGATCTGTGCCAAATTTAAGTAAATCTTTTATTCATTCATGTAATAAAGTGAACCAATGTTTCATGTATTCTAATTCATTGTGCCACGCAATGAGCAATCAAAAAACCCAAACTTCTGGCTGAACGATTGTAGTTTCGTCTAGTCATAACTCTAAGAGTGATGTGATTCTTTCCTGAGTATATGCATTTACGAGGTTCTGAATCAATAGAACGATAATAGTAAAAAAAATCGAACTTACGAAATTTTGTAACCCAAAACTGAAACTCTTCTCTAAACACGGCATCCCACTTTCTTCAGTGCTAGTGCACGCGTCAAATTACAGGGTGACAATTATTGAACTATACGAAATAAAATCGTCATAACTACTGAGCGGTTCGCTTTAGAACGTTCAAACTGCACGGTAAGCCTCTGGGCACGCTGGCAATTTGAACGCGCATTCGCGCGCGCCTTATTGTTGTCGCCCATTTGCACATGAAAATGTCACAGTACAGCGCGCCTGAGTATATAGCGCTTGTGAAGGCATACTATGCGAGCAACAACAGCCCAACTACGCCTCAAAGGAAGTTTGAGACCGAATTCAAGCTAAAGACAACCGGTCTAAGTGTGCTAACAATCAAGAATGTGATTCCTGAGAAAACATGTAGTGTTCGTGATGTCAGTGTTGGCAATGTCGGTCGTCCAAAAAGGGGAAAACTCCTGAAAACATCGAGAAGACAAGCGCTGTGTTCAAACCAGTCCCAGGAAATCGATCAGATGAGCTGCAAAACAGGTGGGAATCAACCGGGAGACACAACAACAAATTGTTGTTGAAGACGTGCATCTCTTCCCATACAAAATTTAAACACATCAGCCATTAAGCCCCAGGGCCATGGAACAGCGATTGTGTTTCGTCAACACTACTCTTCACAGAATTCCCGAACAGGACTTTCATGTGAATATGCTTTGGTTTAACGACGAAGTCCACTTTCATTTGGATGGGTTCGTCAATAAGCAAAACTGGAGCATTTGGGGGACTGAGATCCGCAATTCGCGATCAAGAACTCTCTTCACCCACAGCGGTTGGCTGTGTGGTGTGCAGTGTCCAGTCACGCAATAATCGGGGCGATATTCCTTGATGGCGCGGTGACTACCGAACGGTACGTGTAGGTTTTGGAAGATAATTTCATCCCCGTTATTCAAAGTGATCCTGATTTCGACAAGATGTGGTTCATGCAAGACTGAGCTCGACCCATTCGAAGCAGGAGAGTGTTTGATGTCCTGGAGGAGCACTTCTGGCTCTGGGGTACCCAGAGGCCACTGGCATGGGCCTCGATTGGCCGTATTCTCCGCATCTGAACACATGTGACTCTTTTTTATGGGCCAACATTGAAGACAAGGTGTACAGCAATAACCCCAAAACCATTTCTGAGCTGAAAACAGCCATTCAGAAGGTCATCGACAGCATCGGTGTTCCAACACTTCAGAGGGTCATACAGAATTTCGCTATTCGTCTGCGCCACATCATCGCCCATGATGGCAGGCATATCGAACATGTCATAACCTAAATCCGAATATCTTCAGTGACGTTTAGATGTTGAATGAAGCATGTGCATGCCGTAGTTTGTAACCAATTTAAGGTTTTTTTTCATACAGTTCAATAATTGTCACCCTGTACCTTCTTTAATACACACCAAGCTGCAGGAACAGCTTTCCGAAATGAGGCCTCCAGGCCAGTACACACTTCTATTTCAGACAACTCTTGACACTGGCTACTTGACAACAATATAGACTTTGGAATCCCCAGAGTCTCCTTTATGCAGGTACTCAGAAAAACTGTTTACCGCAGGGAATATCACAAACAAAGCAACCTTTCAGCGCAGCTCGTCATGCGTGCCTCAGGCACACACCTTGATGTCGTTAGTTTACAATGACCACCCCAACTTCGGTCTCCGGGTGGTTATTCCCACTCGGTCTCAAATTCTGTAGCCTAGGATCCACTCCAGTTACTCAATTCCACAGCTGCTGTTACTTACCCAATACAGTGATTAATAATGCAAAGGACGAAAGATTCCAATAAACGTGGTTCGGCCCTCATACTGTAGGCAGGGTGTTCCCTCCAAACTGAACTTTACAGTGGACGCTGCACCACTGGCGCGAACTGTCGTCCAGGAGGGGCCCAGTAAATCCCGTGGCGCAGGGGCAGATAGGCGTCAGGTAGCGGCGCCGACATGCGCACCGCCTGCCCGCATAAATCCCGACGCGGGCAAAAAGTGCGCCCGGCCCGTACCGGTAGCCATTAAGGGCGTAAATCCCGGACCGTTTGGCGCGCCTACACTTTGCGCAAATGGTACTCGCCGGCCAGAAAGCGCTGGCCTCGCCGTCCGGGCCGACATAAATAAAGATAACATCTGGCTGCGCCGCGCCGCTCCGCGCTGGGCTGCGAGGTGTCGGCGCGGACGCCTCCCGTTCCCCCACGCAACCACCCGCATCCCCGCCGCTGCTCCTAATCTTTACATATATCACCCGCGAGTCAATTAAGTCGCAGATGGCACGGAAATGGGACTCGCCGGACAAACTCGGATACCTTCAACACTCTCGCGCTCGCTCGCTCACACACACACACACACACACACGTACAGACATACAGACGACAAAGCACACAGTATGAATACGAAATCGCCCCCGCACGTGGTCGCAGCTACTCGGTGCGCCTCTCTCTCCTCCCGGGACGGCGGCTGAAAAGCTACCGTTGTTCTTCGCGCTGGCCTTATCGGGGCGCTCCCTATAACTAAAGCGGTGGCGACAACGCGGCAGCCAGCCTGCTCGTGCTTCACTGTCCGGCGCTTCGCTCCATCCTCGCTTTACTACTAAGCGCCACGCCCACCTGCGTGCGAGCGCAGTGAACGCCAGTCCAGTCCCACCTACGCGCTACTGTGCCACATTCTCAGTTCGATTTCGTAGACTCTTACGAACACTCACAGATCACATATCATTGTACATGACCTATCTGTGAAGAGCCAACGGCCTTGCCGCGGTGGTAACACCGGTTCCCGTCAGATCACCGAAATTGAGCACTGTTGGGCTTGGTTAGTTCTTGGATGGGTGACCGTACAGGTCTGCTGAGGGTTCACTCAGCCCTTGTGATGACAATGGAGGAGCTACCTGATTGAGAAATATTAGCTTCAGTCACGAAAAGTGAAAAGGCCGGGAGAGAAGTGTGCTGACCACATGTCCCTCCATATCCGTATCTAGTGACACCTCCCGGTTAAGGATGACACGACGGTCGGTCGGTACCGTTCGGGCTTCTGAAGCCCGTTCGGTTGGAGTGACTGTGAAGGCGTTCGTTAGTGTGATAGCCTTGTCGGACGCGGTACTAGTCACCTCTGTGTTGGAGTATTAACGTAGAGCCTTCAACGTGTCTACAAGGAATAATGTAACACTCGCAACCAGGCATCGTGGGTAAGGACAGAGACAGTGGCCTTAGAAATAATCTGACCGACGGGGAATGGAGGCGAATGCCAAATCTTCTCAAAGACAGACTACACTCTAGGACAAAACAAAGATGCACCACGAAGGAATTATCCGAATGGGACACAAAACATTAGATGTACATCTATAGACAAACAACTGATTACAATTTTCAGAAATGTTGGATGGTTTATTCAAGACAAAGAGCTTCACAAACTGTGCAAGTCAACTGAAAGTAGGGCCACCTCTGGCCCTCATCAAACAGTTGTTCGGCTTGTTATTGATTCTTAGAGTCGTTAGATGTCCTCTTGATGGATATCGTGCCAAATTCTGACCAGCTGATGCATTAGATCGTCAAAATCCCGAGCTGCTTGGAAGGACTCTGCTCATAATGCTACAAAAGTTTTCAAGCAGGGAGAGATCCGGCGACCTTGTTGGGTTTATATTTCTGCAAGACAACGCCCGTCCGACAACGGCGAGAGTTTCTAGTGCCTGTCTTGGTGCTTACCGAAGCCCAACTTGGCGCGTAAGGCTGCCGGACCTATCCCCAGTTGACAACATTTGGAGCATTGCGGGCAGACCCCTCCAATCATCTTGACATTTTGAAGAACCAAAGCGCCAGTTGGACAGAATATGGCATCCTATCGATGTCAACTAGTTTCAAGCTGAATAAACTGCTTGCAAAAGGGCCAGAGGTGGACTAACGCGTTAACTTGTTCAGTTTCTGAAGCACTTTCTCTTGAATAAATCATACGATTTTTGTAAAATTGTAACCATTTGTTTGTCTGTACTTGTACATCACATCTACTGATTTCCGCCCCCCCCCCCCCCCCCAAGCATATTTCCTTCGTGAAGTGTCGTCTTCTCTGTTTGTGATTGAGTGTATTTCAAAAGCGACAAGAATTAGCGAGCTCAATGAATGCAGGCCTGTCTCCATTAGATTCCGAGTAAACATTATGGGGTGAACTGTATGTAAAACGGTGTAATGTATTGCCTGTACGGTTTAATATCAATCGTAGTATGCCTAACTACCAGTGTAAATAACATTGTAACTGGTACTGCTTTCAACGATTGAATACCTCCGAAGTACCATCGGAATAGGTTTGAGTGACAGCTCTTTGTCAATGTCAACGACAATCACTCGAAATACCAGTTCTCCTCCTGCTGCCGTTCCTCCCGAAATAATTCAATAATAGACTAATGCTTCTGTTGAACCTAAACGTGGATAGTATCACACTTGTTTTTGCCTATGACAGGTAACAACTACCTTTATATAACTATTAGATAGACAATTTGTTTCTCTGGTTCGACTTAATTGCCGCCCGATGTGGTACAGTGGCCAGCACACTGGATTCGTATTCGAGAGGACGACAGTTCAAATCCATGCCAGCTATCTAGATTCAGATTTTCCCTAATTTCTGTAACTTGCTGCAGGAAAAGACACTGGGGTGGTTGCTATGAAAACACACACCTGATTTCCTTCCCCATCCTTACAACATTCTGGTCTAGTACTCCAGCTCTAATAACCCCGTTGTCAGCGAGACGCTAAACTCAAATAACGGTCTTATTTTTTACTGAAATGCTTTGTGTCAATACATTCAGCGCGCCTCTATTTTATAGAGCCAAGGATGTATAAACTAATGTCAGTTGTTAACAGTTATTAAGCACTCTGTACGTAATACGTTAACTGGAAAATGGTTTCCTGCATGAACTATCTATCGACCGAATGGCTGTGCATAAAAGAGCATGGATTTTCTTACGTTAAGTTACTGATGTACGAATTGTTACGAATTGCTGAGCAGTTTTTGTGTAACATTAAATATTGGCAACTTAAAGTTTCTATCATACGATTTCTCTTGTGCTGTATGGAATATCTATCAAGCTCTGATTTAGTTGAAATGTCGTGTGGCTAGGGCCTCCCGTCGGGTAGACCGTTCGCCTGGTGCAGGTCTTTCGAGTTGACGCCACTTCGGCGACCTGCGCGTCGATGGGGATGAAATGATGATGATGATTAGGACAACACAACACCCAGTCCCTGAGCGGAGAAAATCTCCGACCCAGCCGGGAATCGAACCCGGGACCTTAGGATTGACATTCCGTCACGCTGACCGTTCAGCTACCGGGGCCGGACTCTGATTTAGTTAATACAAGTAGACATGAACTGGCATAAATTCATCTCTTTTACAAAACTGTTTTGAATTACAACGTTATTACCTACAGGTGAGCCACAAAACTAAAACTTCATTTGACACTGTGTTACCTAGTAAGAACGCTTTCACAGTCATACTTAAACAGTGGGGTAATACAATGGCTGCAGGAGAATTCCGCACCTACACGTAAAGTTTAATATTTTTGGTTTTGTCACGATCATTATTCTGGATAACATTCTATCTTTAATACCTTTTACGTTTGTCTACCTCTATTTAATGTGCATATATTAAGTCTGTTTCAAGTAGAAACTTACTAATACGTCAAACGAAATGTTTAACACTAGAGATGTATCACAAAGATCTCCGTTTGGCTCACCTGATATACTGCGGCTGTAGAACTTGACAGACGTTGGAGCTGTAGAGTACAAGATGTACGGCTACCCAAGAGAGAATGACAATATGTCAGGAAGCTGTCACATAAATGAATGAACTAATTTAGAAAATGCGCGTTATTCCCGTCCCCGCTCTGATGTGCCGTCTCGACGTTAAGCTCTCATTGTTAGGCCTTTTAGGATTATTTTACAAAAGTTATGGAACCGGGATGTGCTGGAATAGTATACAAGTACAGTTTTTGTTTTGTGTTCAACAATGAACACTCCATGTAATGATGTATTTTATTGGCATGGCATCTATTTTATTAATATTGCACTGTTCTGTATGGATTGGTTGCTACGCTAAATAAATTAACGATAGTTAATTTGGTTCACGGTCGACTACTCATATAGTAAAGAAATGAAGTCACTTTCTACAGCACAGTCTGTATTATGACTGTAGTTCGCAGTCTCACTAAATTTCTTATGATAATGCCTTTTCCATCTGGTGCACAGTCTCGGTTGGTGCCGCATATATTTACATTCAGCTATGATGGCTTCTAAAGTTGGCAGGGGTAAAATACAGGGAGCGAAAGGCTATTTACAATTTGTACAGAAACCAGATGGCAGTTATAAGAGTCGAGGGACATGAAAGGGAAGCAGTGGTTGGGAAGGGAGTAAGACAGGGTTGTAGCCTCTCCCCGATGTTGTTCAATCTGTATATTGAGCAAGCAGTAAAGGAAACAAAAGAAAAATTCGGAGTAGGTATTAAAATTCATGGAGAAGAAATAAAAACTTTGAGGTTCGCCGATGACATTGTAATTCTGTCAGAGACAGCAAAGGACTTGGAAGAGCAGTTGAATGGAATGGACAGTGTCTTGAAAGGAAGATATAAGATGAACATCAACAAAAGCAAAACAAGGATAATGGAATGTAGTCTAATTAAGTCGTGTGATGCTGAGGGAATTAGATTAGGAAATGAGGCACTTAAAGTAGTAAGGGAGTTTTGCTATTTGGGGAGCAAAATAACTGATGATGGTCGAAGTAGAGAGGATATAAAATGTAGGCTGGCAATGGCAAGGAAAGCGTTTCTGAAGAAGAGAAATTTGTTAACATCCAGTATTGATTTAAGTGTCAGGAAGTCATTTCTGAAAGTATTCGTATGGAGTGTAGCCATGTATGGAAGTGAAACATGGACGATAAATAGTTTGGACAAGAAGAGAATAGAAGCTTTCGAAATGTGGTGCTACAGAAGAATGTTGAAGATTAGATGGGTAGATCACATAACTAATGAGGAAGTATTGAATAGGATTGGGAAGAAGAGAAGTTTGTGGCACAACTTGACCAGAAGAAGGGATCGGTTGGTAGGACATGTTCTGAGGCATCAAGGGATCACCAATTTCGTATTGGAGGGCAGCGTGGAGGGTAAAAATCGTAGAGGGAGACCAAGAGATGAATACACTAAGCAGATTCAGAAGGATGTAGGTTGCAGTAGGTACTGGGAGATGAAAAAGCTTGCACAGGATAGAGTAGCATGGAGAGCTGCATCAAACCAGTCTCAGGACTGAAGACCACAACAACAACAACATGATGGCTTGTTGATTTCCTGATTCTTCTGTGCACGTATTCTACTGAATTTTACCATATTGACCCTTGTTTCTTGCAATCTTCTTTCTTGCAGTCTCCCCCTCTTGTGTCTTCTCTTCTTTCCTGAAAGTAAGAAAATCTTGTGTCGTCTCAAAATTTAGTATTTTACTGCAAAAATACTGCTACAATAATTTTCTGGGAATTTATGTATTCCGTTCGACTCCTTACGCTCAGGCCACTTCCACCATCTCACTGCTACACTTCTCCATATTAGGCGTTCTGACTGTTTCCACGTAAGTCAGCTGTGTCCTTTGTGGAAAACTATGACTTCTTTCCACTAATTAAAACGACATGTCTCTCAAGTCCTCTTTACACATCAACGTCCCAGCAACCACTGACTCACTTTTATTTGTTGGTTCCTTCTTCACAAAATTCTACACAGATTAAATTTTTACTACTGAACCAGAGCGTTTCCTTTTATATGTAAACTACGTTCACAGTTACATAGAACATGACAACATTTTTGCATAACGCAGTGAATTCATTTACACTAAAATAAAAATAAAAAGTTATGACGTAGAAATCGTACACTGTTATCATTGACATAATCATGTTTTGTTAGTAGCGGAAAAAATCTCGATTATACATGGAGTGTAAATTTGGAGTTGAGAACCTAACGGAAGGCTATTGCCAATAGCAATACATAAGATGCACCGATATAACACAGAAGCTGACTGTGTAAATGCAGTGTGAACTAACGAATATAGATTTTGTGGATGTGCAGTGCGATCCAACAAGTCTACCTTTTGTCCCGTTTCAAACGAAACAAGACACAGTACGCCGACGGTGCGATGCCGTTTTTAGCTCGTAATATGTAAAGGGTGCTGTTAAAACCAGAGGTGGTTCTGCCATGTACTGGGCGCATTTTTTGTGCTGTAGTGCGTTGGGGGTGCAACGGCCACAACAAAGGTTGTTTTGAACGGGTTGGCAAGGTCTACAGGAAGCCGGTGTAAAGATAAGGCGACTGCAGGACGACAGGTGTGCATGTAAACTCTTTATTACCACAACAAGCTACAGCTGTCACAAATGCACTCTCTCGTCCACTGGTACGGCCTGGTGCCGTCCCATACTGCCCTGGTTCCAAAGCGTGGTCAGGTGCCGATCTCGCGCCCTATGGTATTGGCAAGCGGTCTATGAGGACAACATTACCTGTGGCTACAGAAGTGTGCGAGCCTTGCATGGTCAGCATACCTTGGCAGTTATTACGCTGCTGGATGGGTGGATGCGTCCTGCCCAGCTGAGTGTCCGGCGCTGGCAGTCGCTGAGCGCTCTGGTTTCGCGGAGAATGCTGGTTCGTTCCTTGGTCCACACAGTGGCTGCAGGATCCCCAGCAGGCAGCCTCACAGGGTGGCGAAGGAACATCGGTGATCTCGCAGAAGGCTCCAACATACAGCGGAAGCTGATTCGAAGACCAGCTGTCAAAACATATCCAGTCTGGCGGGACGGCCATCTTTCATACACGTCAAGGCTGGTCTTTTGGCGGATGAGATTGCATATGTGGCTTGCCAAGCGGCACCAAAAGTTTTCCAAAAGAGCATGTGGTGCAAGTGCCTGACTCAATGTCACTCAGATTCTCCACCACGAGCAATGCCCACTGATTCAGGTCGCTGTAAATAGGAACCAGGATGTTAATTTAAACATCTCAGTGACCAAGTGTTGCTCTTTCTTTTAGATCTCTATGATGAGTATATTGCGCACACTCCCATCTTCCAACATGACAACAGACATGATCATAGCGCATCATGAACACTATCAGATCGAAAGTTACTGGACATGCCTATGTAATGCGGAACTGATCACAAGATGTGGACACATGTTGGAGGATCAAGGCTAACAAGTTTTTTTAACTGGTTAATCACCTAAAACCCGAGTAAAGGAGAGAGAGACCAGCGTCTTGAAAGACAACATATTGCTGGTTAGCACTCACAAGAATTACTATTCAGCCAATTATTCAGCCAATGAAAATTACACGATGCCAAGAAACACAGAGCACGAAGTTTTCCTTGTCGGGAGCACTCTGCAATTCGTTACTTCTGAGACAGGTTTCTTGATGGGCAGACTCAGGCTTCGCCACAGGCAGACTTCACATCTAGACTTCTCCACATCCAAGCTCGTCTGGGACGAGAAGCTCACATCTGAATCGAATTTAGACACAGAAAGAGAGAGGCTGTGGGTACCGAGCCAATGACTGATTTCGCATCTACTTCAGCCGCCGTTTGCAGATTATAAGTATGGTGACATGTAGCCACAACAGTGAAGCGAAATGCAGGGAAAGTTGAATCATTTTTAATGACCTGTGGGAATTTCAATCTTCATTCTGAAGGCCTGTTTGGAGTTGGAGGTACAATACGCTTTTAACTCCAACAGTAGGTCCAGGCGCATGCCCTTGTGTAACGTTTACTATCTCTAAACTTTGGCAGTCTTGCTATGACTGCTCCGAATGTAAATGTTTTGTCCACATTCAAGTGCACTTCACTCACATTTCATGCCCCCTTGCAACACCAATATCGATTGTAAGTAGTTTATACGGTGAAATTACCTGTATGTGACTGTGAAGTGGTTGTTCTTTACTAGTTAGAATTGTCAGAGGGAAGTTGAAGTTCGTAATGTACTTACTGTAAAAAAACTTAATAATGTTTAAAAGTAATGAAAATTTATAAAAATGAATGTTAAGAAAGAGAAATGTGTATGTAAAAACCTGGTTCATGCTTAGGGATCTTGTATTGTATAGCAAAAAAGGTGTAGGGAACCCCCTCCGCTACAGAAGTGGCGTGGCGCGCGCTAAAATGTGGATTTGGCGGTCGATCTGGGTGGCTACTGGGGGAGCACGTTACGCAGACAGTGGCTAGCCTTTGTACGGTTAACATCGAGGGTACCAAGTGAAGCATTTGAAAGGCAATTTACCGGGTGACCAAAAAGTCAGTATAAATTTGAAAACTTAATAAACCACGGAATAATGTAGATAGAGAGGTAACAATTAATACACATGCTTGGAATGACATGGGGTTTTATTAGAACCACCACATATTGCTAGACACGTGAAAGATCTCTTGCGCGCGTCGTTTGGTGATGATCGTGTGCTCAGCCGCCACTTTCGTCATGCTTGGCCTCCCAGGTCCCCAGACCTCAGTCCGTGCGATTATTGGCTTTGGGATTACCGGAAGTCGCAAGTGTATCGTGACCGACCGACATCTCTAGGTATGCTGAAAGATAACATCCGACGCAAATGCCTCACCATAACTCCGGACATGCTTTACAGTGCTGTTCACAACATTATTCCTCGACTACAGCTATTGTTGAGGAATGATGGTGGACATATTGAGCATTTCCTGTAAAGAACATCATATTTGCTTTGTCTTACTTTGTTATGCTAATTATTGCTATTCTGATCAGATGAAGCGCCATCTGTCGGACATTTTTTGAACTTTTGTATTTTTTTTCTGTTCTAACAAAACCCCATGTCATTCCAAGCATTTGTGTCAATTTGTACCTCTCTATCTACATTATCGCGTGAGTTATTCAGTTTTCAAATTTATACTGACTTTTTGATCACCCGGTATATTGAAATTGCCTCGGATGTGGTTTCGGCTGTCATATGGTGCTCTTGTTATTATGGAATGGCTCTAAAACGAGGATAATACGTCTCCAAGAAGAATCTATAAAGAGCATTAAACAGCAAGAGTGTGAGGCCAGAGAGCCGCCACGTGCTTGCCACCACTATTGCGCCACTGTTCCGCATGCTTCAGGAACTCAGATATGTATCATTGTATGGACCAGCATGTTTGTGTGAGTGGTTTTCAGTGATAATTCCAGTGATATAAACATATGTGTGGACCTTATAATTGTCCTGATCATGAAACCAATGTAGAGTCCCACCCTACCCGTGCAGAAGACCAAGTATCCTATTTCTGAATAACGATTGATTTTGTGTTTGCATTAAATGTGCCAAAGGTCAATGACAAAGTGTATAGATGTTGCTAGTTAAATTACGTGCTTCACGGGTAGTGAGAAAGGCACACAAGTTGAACTTATACAAAAGTAATTTTGATTTGATTATTACTATGAACTATTTTCTGACGTTAATTGATCTTAATATTTGAATTACTTGCACTAAAGTATGAACATATAAATCGTTTCAAGTGGGGTTAGAAATCAATATTGGCAAATTGCGGTTTGTTTCTGAAATAGTCACGTAATTTGCCTATAAAGACAGTTTCATTTTATGGGTCCCCACTATATTCTTTTCTATTATAAGAAAGATAAACGGAATATTGCACTTGCTAAAGAAATCTGACACCTTTCCGTAATAGTGAGAGTATAAAAAGTGTTTAAGTAGTGTTATTTAACTTCATTTGTGGTGTTTGTGTGTTACTTAAACAAGGGCTCTTGTCATGCCCAATTTTAGTCTCGTGATGTCTTGAGTAACATCTTAGCGCTGAAATGGTTCAAAAAATGGTTCAGATGGCTCTGAGAACTATGCGACTTAACTTATCAGGTCATCAGTCGCCTAGAACTTAGAACTAATGAAACCTAACTACTCGAAGGACATCACACACATCCATGCCCGAGGCAGGATTCGAACCTGCGACCATAGCGGTCGCTCGGTTCCAGACTGTAGCGCTGAAATGGTTAATGACTGAAATAGTAATTATTATTGCTATGTGTGAAATACCATTTAACTTCCTGTGATTACTGAATTGTGTTAATGGTAACTACTGCTACCCACTACTCAGTTCGTCCGGTAGTCGTGTGTATTCATTGCACTATTTAAAAGGAGTGTTAACGAAAGTCACTTTAGCAAATCAGTTTCATTTTTCTTTAAAGTTAATGTTTCAAATTATTATGCCTAATTAGGCTGGCGACCATTTGTTTCATTCACGTGATCTTCACTACTTTAATTACTTCCAAAATAAAGCATTTCAGTTTTCTATTAATTGCCATAGATATGAAATTACTGTTCGATGCCCTCTACCCATTAGGTAAATACACGGTCAAAACATTTCTAAATTCCTCCCAGAGGGTAACGCTAGCTTGCAGGCGAATGTCATACTTGACACTAACTTGCAGCCCAAGTGTTATACCCTATTCAAGTTTGCGAAAGCATTAATTTACTCATTTCAATGACTGCCCAATCTGGAGCCGAGCGACCGCTACGGTCGGAGGTTCGAATCCTGAATCGGGCATGGATGTGTGTGATGTCCTTAGGTTAGTTAGGTTTAATTAGTTCTAAGTTCTAGGCGACTGATGACCTCAGAAGTTAAGTCGCACAGTGCTCAGAGCCATTTGAACCATTTGATTGCTCAATTTCTTTATTGTTGAAGTTTCGAGAACATACCTTCACCGAGGAGTCAAGCAGTATATTGCTCTCTTCTATGTATATCTCGCGAAGAGAACATGAGGATAAAATCAGAGAGATTAGAGCCCACACAGAGGCATACCGACAATCTTTCTTTCCACGAACGATACGAGACTGGAATAGAAGGGAGAACCGATAGAGGTACTCAAGGTACCTTCCGCCACACGCCGTCAGTTGGCTTGCGGAGTATGGATTTAGATGTAGATGAATTTGGTTATGTACATATAACGACCTGACTTTTTTGAGATCATTGTTTAATATCGTAGTCAGATGAATTCCTTTATCATTTATTTGATGGGTGATGATTTAATCGTTTCACTTATTACAGGGCCAAATTATTATATTCAATTAAAGATTCCAATTAAAGAACTCCACCTATACAACTGGCAAGTGCTAAAAATACCATAAACGTATAATAACTATCCAATGTGTGATCAACTATTCCACTAAACTTCAGCTATACTTGCTCTGCGTGGCCCCGTCCAGAGCTAAATAGCTGAAGTTTCTGGTTGATATATGACACTCGTACCTCATTACCTAATTTGTTGGAAATATAAGTCCTTCTACTTGTTTTAGTTGCCCTTTGTACTTTGAATCATTGTTATTACGTCTGCGTCATTATCAGTGATAACAATTTTTGTGTGGACATTCTCAAAAAGATCAGGTAAGTTTGTTGCCATTACATTCAATCTATTCCCACCATGAGTGGTTTCCGTTCTAGGTAGCTTTCAGAAAAAACATTTAGTAATGTTCTGTAAGATGTCTTATCATGCTACCACTAACAAAACTGAACTTATCCCATTTGAATGTTGGAAGACGGAAGTCTCCTCCAATGACAACGGTATCACTAGCGAACTGAGGATTTCTCTAAAGCTTTCACTTATATAACGGGGTGAGTCTGGTCGTCGATAAAAGGATCCAGTTATAGGTTTATGCCCTCTCATTATATAGAATCTTGCCCAAACAATTGCACATGCAGCTTCAAGTTTTACATCTGCTGATCTGAGTTTCTTGTCTGTCACTGTGAACATAGTATCTCCGTTTTTAGTTAGCCTATACTTCTGATATATGCTTAAAATTTCCTCAAAAATCTTACTGCTTTCAATTTCGGGTTTTAAACAACTTTCTGTACCTTTTATTATGTGTGCTTCTCTTCGCTTAGGAGTGCTTCAAACTGACACTTTGTTGTAAATACTACAACAATTGACCACTAGGATTTCAATATCAGCTCTTGGCGATTTTCATATACGACGTCTTTCATTAGCTTTGTTCTTGCCATAGTCTTGTCTGAAGACTGGTTTGAGGCAGCACTGCACATTATTGTATGCTATACAAGCCTCTTCTTCCCCAATAATTGTTGCTACCTATGTCTATTTAAATCTGCTTACTGTAGTCGTCTCTTGGTATTCTCTGCAATTTTTACCCCCCACACTTCCGTCAAATAACAAACGGATTAGTGATTGCTGTCTGAGAATGTGTCTTACCAATCGACTCCTTCATTTAGTGAAGTTATACCACAATTTTTTTCTCCCCAATTCTAATCAATACCTACTCATTAGTTACGTGATCTACACATCTGATCATCACCATTCTTCTATAGCATTGCATTTCAAAAGCTTCTATTCTCTTCTTGTCTAAACTGCTTATTGTCCACGTTTCACTTACGTACACGGCTACACTCCAGTGAAATGTCTTCAGAAAAGACTTCCTAAGACTTAAGTTTATATTTGATGTTAACAAATTTTGCTTCTACAGGAACTCCTTTTTGCCATTGCCAGTCTACGTTATATATCCTCTCTGCTTCGGCCATCATCAGTTACTTTAGTGCCCAAATAGTATAACTTATCAACTACTTTTAGTGTATCATTTTTTAAACTACCTCTCTGAGCATCGCATTATTTAATTCGATTACATTCAGTTATTCTTGTTTTGCTTTTATTTATGTTCATCTTATATCCTACGTTCACGACACCGACAATTTCGCTCAACTGCCCCTCCAACTCCTTTGCTGTGTGTGACATAGTACAATATCTTCGGCAAACCTCGAAGTTTTTCTTTGCTCTCGCTGAACTTCAATTTTTTTGTCCATATTTATCTTTAACTTCCTTTTCTACTTCCTCAATGTACAGAGTGAATAACATCAGAGGCAGGGTACAAACCTGTCTCCCTCCAGTTTCAACTACTGCTTCCTTTTCATGCCATTCAACTCTTATATCTGCTCTCTGGTTCCTGTACAACTTGCAAGTATTCTTTCGCTCCCTGTAATTTACCCTGTTGTCGTCAGAATTTCAAAGAGTGTATTTCAGTCATCATCGTCATAAGCATTATCTAAGTCTACAAAAGGAATAGACGTAGGTTTGCATTTCTTTAACCTATCTTCTAAGATAAATCGTAGAGTCAGTATTGCCTTGAGTGTTCCAACATTTCTCCAGAACCGAAACCGATCTTCTCATAGTTCGAGAGGACAGCAGTTATAGTCTTTCGCACCCATTTTGGAAACGAAGTGCTCCAACATCAAAGACGATTGTGTATCGTTTTTCTAAGGTAGCGCCATCAGCATCCATGTTTGTAATGAAACATCAGCTTTCACAAGCTTTCACTGCCTCGTAACGCTTAAATATTCTGTTACCGTCATTGTATATCTTTATCTGTAAATTCTTTGTAACGGTGTGTAGGTCATTATGAAAGTTTATGAGAAATCACCAGTTTATGGCAGTGATTTGAACTTACTTCCAGGTGGAACACACATTTCCTGTCAGATATGAAATTTTACAATGGCATATAACTAAATTTACCTCCTTCTTTCCATATCTGCCCTTCACTACGCTCATCACAGTTCCTAAACTCTTGTTAGTAATCCGAGCTCAAACTATCCTTTTCAGTGTCACACATATACCTTCACATGGAACCTCTGATGGCACACCAATTACCAATTATTTAACTTCGCCTTCTCTTCTTCCAAGCTCGCGAAGCTGACTGCAAAATTATAATTCTTGTGGATACAGGATGCAAGGATTTCGAAGGTTCTCTCTAATTTTGTGAGCTTACAGAAACAGGTATTTTTGATAAACGATAGGAGTGACCCGGCAGTATGACGAAAGTGGTCTGCGGGGCTGACAGTTATTCAAAAGAATCGAATGACATGGACATAGTAAAAGTTCCTTCTATGGAGATTGTGAGTGTATTTTTATTGTCTGGTGTTGCAAGAGTTGCAATGGAAGAGCGGTTTGGTCACTGCTGTGGTGACATGGCTGCAGTGATTCACTTCCGGTTATAAAATACCAAAGAAGTGGAAGGACTCAGCTCACTGAAGGAACTTCAGCTCACTTGTAAAAATATAGTTTCAATTGAAAAGTTACGTAAGTGGGTTTCCGTATGATGTCAATATAGCTTTTTTGCGTCGTTCGCGCTACAGTACTTTAAAGTGTAGCCGTCAAGATGTGGAGATCATTAAGTATGGCGTGCACTGCTTTTCAGTAGGAAGGTCTATATCCAACTGACTGGTACACTATGTGAATAAAAGTATCCGTACACCCCCAAAAACATACGTTTTTCACATTAGGTGCATTGTGCTGCCACCTACTGCCAGGTACTCTATGCAAGCGATCTCATTAGTCATTAGACATTATGAGAGAGCAGAATGGGGCGCTCTGCAGAACTTACGGACTTCGAACATGGTCAAGTGATTGGGTGTCACTTGTGTCATAAGTCTGTACTCCTAAACAACCCTAGGGCCACTGTTTCCGATGTGATAGTGAAGTGGAAACGTGAAGGAACACGTACAGCACATAAACGTACAGGCCGACGTCGTCTGTTGACTGACATTGAACGCCGACAGTTGAAGAGGGTCGTAACAGGCGACATCTACCAGACCACGACACAGGAATTCCAAACTGCATCAGGTTCCACTGCAACTTAGGTGGGAGGTTAGAAAACTTGGATTTCATGGTCGAGCGGCTGCTCGTAAGCCACACATTACTCCGGTAAATGCCCAACGACGCCTCGCTTGATGTAAGGAGCGTAAACAATGGAAGACTGAACAGTGGCAAAACGTTGCGTGCAGTGACGAATCACGATACACAATGTGGCGATCCGATGGCAGGGTGTGGGTATGGCGAATGCCCAGTGAACGTCATCTGTAGCATGTGTAGTGCCAACAGCAAAATTCGGAGGTGGTGGTGTTATGGTGTGGTCGTGTTTTTTATGAAGGGGGCTTGCACTCGTTGTAGTTTTGCGCGGCATTATTACAGCACAGGCCTACACTGATGTTTTAAGCACCTTCTTGCTTCCCACTGATGAAGAGCAACTCGGGTATGGTGATTATAACTTTCAACACGATCGAGCACCTGTTCATAATGCACGGCCTGTGGCGGAGTGGTTACACGACAATAACATCCATGTAATGGACTGGCCTCCACAGAGCCCAGACCTAAATCCTGTAGAACACCTTTGGAATGTTTTCGAACGCCGACTTCGTGCCAGGCCTCATCTATTGACAACGATACCTCTCCTCAGTGCAGAACTCCGTGAAGAATGGGCTGCCATTCCCCAAGAAACCTTCCAGCACCTATAATGAGATTTTCACTCTGCACGAAACTTCTTGGCAGATTAAAACTGTGTGCCGGACCGAGACTTGAACGCGGGACCTTTACCTTTCACGGGCAAGTGCTCTACCATCTCCGCAATATTCTTTCTTTCAGGAGTGCTAGTTCTGCAAGGTTCGCAGGAGAGCTTCTGTGAAGTTTGGAAGGTAGGAGACGAGGTAATGGCAGAAGTGAAGCTGTGAGGACCGACCGTGAGTCGTGCTTGGGTAGCTCAGATGGACGGCAGTATCCACGGAATGCCGACGTCCAATACTTAGTTCTTATTGCTGGCACGGTAGCTCAGCGTGTTCGGTCAGGGGGTTAGCTACCCTCTGTAATAAAAAAACTGAGTGAATGGATCAACGAAGAACCTCAACTGGTGTAATCGGACGTCCGCACCGAACAAATTCATCGAGCAATATAGAACAAAATGATATCAACTAAAAAAAATGGTAGAGCGCTTGGCCGTGAATGGCAAAGGTCCCGGGTTCGAGTCTCGGTCCGGCACACAGTTTTAATCTGCCAGGAAACTTCCAGCAACTGATTGAACGTATGCCCGAGAGAGTGGAAGCTATCATCAAGGCTAAGGCTGGCCCAACACCGTATGTAATTCCAGCATTACCGATGGAGGGGGCGACGAACTTGTAAGTCGTTTTCTGCCAGGTGTCCGTATACTTTTGATCACATAGTGTATCAATAGTCTGTCGCCTTATTACCTGCTATATTCTTTTCTTTAATTGTTTTTCGGAACGAGCACATAGAGCCCGCTAAACACTGGAAATGTTATACTACAGTTTGTTTTGACAGTTAAGCCTATAGGTTACTTTAAATCGAAGTCATATAGGCTTAACAAAGGACAGATTTCGACAAAAAACCAATGTGACATCCTCCACATTCTCCACCCCCCCCCCCCCCCCCGCCCCCATGTTACTAGTTACAGCGCGGCCATTATGGTAGGTTATTAACTTAAATTGTGATTGGTGTTAAACAGCTGCAAAAATTAGTACATAGTTACGTTTGTGGTCAAAACGCTCAAAATGTGATGATTTAGTGGCTGGTGGAACGGAATTACGTAAATTTTATGGATTAGAGTCCAGAAAGAATTGTGGTTATTATAAGTTTCAATGAGTACCGTGAAGTATTCTTTCAGTTATAAAATTGTGGAAACATCTTTTGTGGCTCTATAATGACGACCTGAAGAAACTCTATCAATTGCAAACGGCTTCGGAAACTCGCGTTTCCCTCACCTACCGTTACAATCCTACTGCGGATAAAAAGAGGACCTACACATTACCTCCAAGAGAACTATCTATTGACACACGGTCAACACGGATTTAGAAAAGACCGTGCTTGTGAAACACAGCTGTTTCTTTGATTACACGAACTCTTGAGTGTTATTCGCAAGGGATTTCAAAGTGATTCCGTATTTCTAGATTTCCAGAAGGCTTTCGACACTGTACCTCACAAACGGCTTGTAGTCAGACAGCGCGCTTATTGAATATCGTCTCCCTTATGTGATTAGATTCTTTATTTCCTCTCAGAGAGGCCACAGGTCGTAGTAAATGACGGAAAGTCACTGAGTAAAACAGAAGTCATTTCTGGCGTTCCCCAAGGTAGTCTTATAGGCTCTCTGCTGTTCCTTATCATTTTAACGATTTAGGAGAAATCTGAGGAGCCATTTTAGGTTGTTTGCAGATGATTCCGTCGTTTTCCGTCTAGTGAAATCATCAGAAGATGATTTAGAGAAGGTATCTGCATGGTGCGAAAACTAGCAGTTAACCTTGAATAATGAAAATTGTGGGGCCATCCACACGAGTGCTAAAAGGAATCCGTTAACCTTCGGTTACACGATAAATCATTCAAATCTAAAGGCCGTAAATTCAACTAAATAGGTAGGAATTATAATTACAAACAACTTAAATTCGAAAGAACACATATGAAATGTCGTGGGGAAGACGATCCAAAGACTGCGTTTTATTGAAAAAATACTTAGAAGATACAACGGATCTACTTAAGAGAATGCCTACGCTGCGCTTGTTCGTCCTGTTTTGGAGTACTGCAGCTGAGTTTCCTCTTTTGATGCTAGTTAATTGTCAGGATCAGCATTTCTGCAAAGGGCATTTGATTCTAAAGCACTATGACAGGGTGAAAAACACTAAATAAATTACTTTTTCTCTCTTAACAACATGTGGGCAGGGTGGGTTCTTCCTTGGCTCGGGTATGAGGTAGAATGAAACAGCATTTTTACATAACTTTTACTGAAAGTTTTGTACAACGGTTTACTTACTGGATTGTTCTGGCTGGGAGAGCGGCAGCTGTGTCGTCTGCGAAGCCTCTGCTGCGTGAGCGGCGGCGTCTGATTACGCCTGGCGGTGTGTATCTCGTGTCGCCGTTTCGCCCAGTTGACGGAGACGCGCCTCGTGTGGTGGCCCGTTTGATTATTGAGAACAAGGTCGTGCATCGGATAGTGATACCTTGGATGTGGCGTCCCAGTGTTTCTCTTCTCTAAGCGGCCGCGTGTGTTGTGCGTCAGCCAGCGGGAAGGCCAGTGTCCCGGACTCGAACAACGGACTCCAGTTTGCCAGTCTTCGGCTGTCAGATCTTCATCCCAGCTCACAGGTGACTGCTGCTGTGAGGCCGTCTCCTTCCCGTCCTCACGAGTCACCCGGGTACGTAAAAATCAGTCTTCGAATACCTTTTAACTTCTGTCTTCTGGCGGCGAGGCTGCTGCTTGCTATTCCATTACAGCGGCGGTCTTGGTGCTTCTGTGTACGACGCAGTCTCATCCTGCATGACGGTCTTTCAGCACCGAAACCGAACTGAAAACTACTGTTCTCGGACCCACTGCATCTCGTTTATTTATTCACTTCAGTTCACTGGACGTGAACGACTTGACGGCCATTGCCTCTTCTGTCACGTTGAAAAGCTTCTTGAAGAATCTTCTATCAGACAAATTGTATGATTGGATTGAAGAGTTCCTAGATAACAGAACTCAGCATGTCATTCTCAATGGAGAGAAGTCTTCCGAAGTAAGAGTGATTTCAGGTGTGCCGCAGGGGAGTGTCATAGGACCGTTGCTATTCACAATATACATAAATGACCTTGTGGATGACATCGGAAGTTCACTGAGGCTTTTTGCAGATGGTGCTGTGGTGTATCGAGAGCTTGTAACAATGGAAAATTGTACTGAAATGCAGGAGGATCTGCAGCGAATTGACGCATGGTGCAGGGAATGGCAATTGAATCTCAATGTAGACCAGTGTAATGTGCTGCGAATACATAGAAAGATAGATCCCTTATCATTTAGCTACAAAATAGCAGGTCAGCAACTGGAAGCAGTTAATTCCATAAATTATCTGGGAGTACGCATTAGGAGTGATTTAAAATGGAATGATCATATAAAGTTGATCGTCGGTAAAGCAGATGCCAGACTGAGATTCATTGGAAGAATTCTAAGGAAATGCAATCCGAAAACAAAGGAAGTAGGTTATACTACGCTTCTTCGCCCACTGCTTGAATACTGCTCAGCAGTGTGGGATCCGTACCAGATAGGGTTGATAGAAGAGAGAAAGAAGATCCACCGGAGAGCAGCACGCTTTACTACAAGATCATTTAGTAATCGCGAAAGCGTTACGGAGATGATAGATAAACTCCAGTGGAAGACTCTGCAGGAGAGACGCTCAGTAACTCGGTACGGGCTTTTGTTAAAGTTTCGAGAACATACCTTCACCGAGGAGTCATGCAGTATATTGCTCCCTCCAGCGTATATCTCGCGAAGAGACCATGAGGATAAAATCAGAGAGATTAGAGCCCACGCAGAAGCATACCGACAATCCTTCTTTCCACGAACAATACGAGACTGGAATAGAAGGGAGAACCGATAGAGATACTCAGGGTACCCTCCGCCACACACCGTCAGGTGGCTTGCGGAGTATGGATGTAGATGTAGATGTAGATGAACGTCGGTCATTGGCTCTTGGAATATAGGCGAGGGCCTTTAATCACATGTGACAATTGAGAAAAAGGTGAGCCGGTGGGGCGATGCCCTGACGGCTGAATCGACAGCTTCCGCTTATGTGGGGAGGGCGATGGCTTCTCCTGACGTGCTGACTTCATGGTGATTGGCTCTTCTGTCACTGCTGCTCTGCCCACTGTTTGCCAGTGTGTAATTCTTCTCAAATAAACTAAGTTTTTCATGTATTTTCTAATTTATTTACCTATCTTAAGTACCACTCAACAGTACTTCTTCGCGGTATGGGATCCTTACCAACTATGTTTGACGGACTACATCGAGAAAGTTCGAAGAAGGGCAATACGCTTTGTATTATCGAGAAATAGGGGAGAGAGTGTCACGGACATGATACAGGATCTCATGTGGACATTGTTAAAACAAAGGCGTTTCTCTCTCTTCTCACGAAATTTCAATCATCAACTTTCTCCTCTGAATGCGAAAATATTTTATTAACAGCGACATACATAGAGAGAAACGATATCACAGTCAAATAAGGGAAATCAGAGCTCGCACGGAAAGATAGAAGTGTTCGTTTTTCTCGTGCGCTTTTCGAGAGTGGAATAATACAGAATTATTGTGAAGGTGATTCTATGAGCCCTGTGCCAGGCAGGCACTCAAGTGCGATTTGCAAAGCATCCGTGTAGATAGTGGAATGCGATTCACGTGACGCTCGTTTAGAATTCCCGCACCACTGAGAAGTGAAGGCCGGATTAAATGCAGAATCGTATCTTCTACGAACTTTCCGTTTTCAGGCACTTTACCACTTGACCACCTGACACGATTCTGTGGTACCATGAAACTGTGACTGTTCCTTACAATAGCCACAGTTAGTAACTCATTATAGTATTGCATATCACAGGCAGGTCATTATTAAGAATTATGCGATATGCTGAATCTAGGGATGGTTAATGTAAAGAAATGAAAATGGTGAACGTTCCCATGAGGAAAGGAAAATACGGATGTGATAAACAGACTGCTCATGATCCTCGTATATCGAACACCGCTGGCAACCCATCGGAAAGAAATGAGCGTTTGTTAACTGCCTTGATTTTATTGTAGTACTTAGAAGGAAGGAAGATGGCGTGATTCTATAGCTACCTGGAGAACACTAAGATTTCGTAAACGGATCAAGATATCTGAACAATGATTTGCACAATTGTTAGGACGCATATAAGCAACTATTTTGGAGTGTGGAAGCTGCTATGAAGTAAACTGGGTTAGAGTTTCAGATTGTAGCTTTACCGCCTTCCGTTAACAGATAACCTTCGAGATTCCTTGTTTTTATTAACAGATTCCTTTTTTTATTTCACAGGGTGTCTTGGTAAATATTTCATGCACCTTAAGATAGGCAACCCTACTTTCATCGTTCATACTGGGGCCGTTGAAGTAAGCGGGGTGGTCTACTTTGAGGTACATGAAATATTTACGGGATCAGCTATATTTTGCCAACCCCCCTCCTGTTCATGTAAATTACTCCGTAGCTATTAATGTAACAACAATTGTACAGTAGATTACTTTATATAAGTTGCTGTAATATTTATGAGGGACAGACAGGTGCTAAAATGGTTATAGTGAACAGGTAAGAGCGCTCGCTCAGAGCCGAGTAACATCTGTGAAGAAAGGTTTTCTGTCAGTATTCAAACGAATGAATCTACTGATCTGCGTTAATCAATTTTCTACATCTATGAATAGTTGAATTACTTTCCTTTTAAGTTTCTTAATGGAACGTTGAAGAGAAAATCATAACGTACTGCAGTAACCTTAAGAAAGGATGTTGATTACCGTTGCAAATGAAAGAACAGTATGTATTTTTACTGTATTACATGGTGATTTGTTCTTATTTTTGTTTGAATAGTAATGAAATTTTTATTGGTGACGCTGTGTCAATGATACCCGTGATTTAGTATTCCACGCATCAAAATTATGCTTAAACGTTGTTCTTAATTTATAGCTTTTTGTTTCTTTTCTTTTTGGATGAGTCTTTACCTTCTTATTCAGGCAGAGGGTGCAGGTGCATCGGCATTGTTACGACGGAGTTAGACTTTCGCAGTGTACGATTGTAATATTGATTTGAATAAATTCATGGGGCTATTTGTAGTTATGGATTCAGCAGTTGCTTTTGATCTGTCACATAAGTTTCTTAATAGAGTATACAGGGGTCAGATCATCCTGGGAACAGTCGTTAGTCAGTGTCGAAGATATTCGTCGCCATACCTTTTCTTCTACGTGTGCTAGCACAGCTAGAAATGACTGACATTTTGAGCCATGCCTGGATATCTTCTTCGCTAACTTCATGGGAAATTACAACTTCTCTCAGTTTACAAACTTCTGTTGTTCACGCCTCCCAAGAAAGAAACTTAGCTCAGTGAATGTATCGAATGTCGTATGTTCACGGCAATAGGTCAAAGATCACCCTATAGTCATCGCACGAATACCATGTTATCGCGGAATTTTGCTTCACCCACTCCAACAGTCCTTGGGGTTGGAACTCCTGACTCACGCCAGCGTACGAGACTGTCTGGAGCAGTAACGGCCGCAACAGGACTGTCCCGTCGGAAGGCGATGACACGCTGCTGCAACCGATGTGACGTCGCTCATGACCTCGTCATCGACGACATCTCTTAAACACTTCCCTGGGGATTTTAAAATACACCTAGTGGGTTACCTGTGGCAATGTGAGGATAGTTTTCCTCCGAATTTGACTGATTCTGCGAAAATTACACTAGCCAAACGTTTCCTTGACGGTGAAGTGCTGCCATGAGCTAATCAATGAATTCGAACAGATGTTTTTGAATGAACTGTGATCCGTAAGTAAACGGGTGCACATGAAATAAGCATTTTTGAACGGTAATAGGTGGAGACCAGGTAATTTCTCGAAGTGAGAAATTTTTGAGAAACTGTTTCATTAGAGAATTTTTTAAACATGTTGATAAACTTGACAAAGCTTTTGAGGAAGAAAACAGGGTTAATAACTCACATAACAACAGAAACAACAATTATAATAGGGGTCATAATGACAACAGACAGAACCATAATAATTATAATAGCAGAAACAAGAATAATAGGAATGGTAATGATAATAGTCAGAACGGAAACCATAGTACTCAGAACCACAAAATCTGTTAATACCGCTACTTGGTATCTGTCAGGTGGAGAAATTAAATAGTTTTCATTACCATGCAATAACAAATTCAGATCAAGAGGAGTGGGATGATGAGAGTGTCTGTGACGATCCTGTTTGGAATGTTATAATTAAACAGATGTATAGTGGCAAGAAAGGCACTGTAACTCCTTATGAACTTGGAAAGGGGGTTTTAGTAAAACTGTTTAACTCTGAATGTTCTGTGGACGATGTAGATGTTGACAGTGATTACTCTGGTATTGATAATTTAACATACCCTGAGCAGGAGACTTTAGTAGATAACTGTGATGAGGAGAGGGAAGCTTATCCTGAGTAAATAGTGGTGGAAGTGAATGACACCCAGATGATTGGTGTCAGAACTAATGATTTAGTGTTTGAAGGTGAAGCTCAGACACTTAATTTAGAAGAGCTGGGTGGTATAATTTATGTTGAAATAACTGATCATGACTGGGTAAGTTGTGAGTCTTAGGAGGGTCAACTTGTTCCAGATGACGCTATTGATATTTTGTGTGAACACCAGGACATTAGAACACAGCATTGTGAGGTAAATAAGAGGATTATTGAAGATTTCAGAGATGTTGGTAAGGATGAGTCAGACTTCAGTTCAGACAGTGAGTTTATTGAAAATTCAGAACCAGATTTTACTTGCAACACTAATGAGCAAATCTATTCAAATGTTTAGAAAAACTAATATTAACAAACAGCAGGATTTATGTGGTAGTCCATACATCAAAATCACAGTTGACGATTGACATGGTTATTGTGTGATTCACACAGGTAGCGCAATTCCTATTATTTCTGAAAAGTTCTCGAATAGAGTTAAGCAGAGATCTGAGTACATCAGATTTACTATAATTGGAGTAAGGATTAATGGTGCTACAGATAAGTTTAGTAAAGTTGTACACAGTCAAGCTTTAATCACATTTTATGTTGACAATGCAGTTTTTGAGCAATGAGGAGATATTGCTAGGCTTGGGCTGGATATTGAGGAACAATGTAACATTTGACTGGGTGAAGTTCAGAGTAAATTTTTCTAACGCCAAAAGAAATTTTTCTGGTTATACTATGTGCCACTTAAGAGCTAGTGACACATATGCTAATAAAATATATGGTTTTGACATTGAGGTAGAAAAAGGCTAAGCTGATGATGATGATTCGTGTACTTATGGTACAACTGATACGGATTTTGATCATCTTGTTACTGACAAGGTAACAGAAGCAGACTACTTTACTGGAGATGAGAAGTCAGAACTGGAAGAAGAGTTGAGATCCTATAAAGATATGTTTAGTGGGAAACCAGGTAGAGTTAAGAAGTATACATTCAATTTAAGGCTTAAAGAGCACCAGCCTTTCTTTATAAAACAGTATTCAGTTACTATTTGTAAAAGACTGGTTGTGGAAAAAGAGTTGCAGAACGTGCAGAAGTGGAGGATTATTGAAAGTACTAGCTAATACAACAACTGTTGGTTGTTGTAACCAAAAAGGGTGGTGGGGACAGGCTCATGCTTGATTGTCATCGTCTAAATAAATTTGTGGGAAGAGAAACTGATCACCCTGAGTCAATAGCAGAATTACTTATTAAATATTCTGGTGTCAAGTATTTTTCATAGATAGATTTGACCTCAGGTTTCCACCAGATAACAGTAGAATCCCAATCTAGGGAATATACTGCTTTCTTAATCTCTGATAAAAGCTATCAATATTGTGTAGTACCTGTCTGAATGTATCTGTAGTAGAGTTTATTAGAGCCTTAGATCTTGTGTTGGGTAGTGAAATGTGTTCTGCACTGGTAATTTAAGCTGATGACATACTCGTAACAAGCATCACCTAGGAGCATGTCAGCACAATCAAAGAGATGGCTAGTAAGTTCAGGCCAGGAGATATGACACTTAAGTTAGCTAAATGTAAGTCTGGTGTAAGAACATTGAGCTTTTTAGGACACACTATTTGTGAAGAAGAAATATTACCTGATCCAGACAAAATTAAAACTATGATAAATTTTGTAAACCTATAAATAAGGATTAAGGTCTTTTTTGGTCTGTGCAATTTCTGTCACAAATACATTAGGATTCAATCTTTAAGTGCACCTAGTTTACACTATCCTTTAAACAAAAACACAATATGGGAATGGTCAACTGATTGCCAGTTAGCTTCTGATCAGATTAAGAAACAACTTTCTAACAGCCAAATTCTACATATACCTGATCTTACTTTACCATTTTGCCTAATGACTGACGTTAGTGACTATGGTTTAGGTGCTTATTTATTCCAGCAAAAAGAGATAGCTGGACCGGTGGAGCAGTGTGCTATCAACTTTCCAAGCTGCAGTTTGTTAAAACGTGAGAGAAGATACACTGCAAAAGAAAAAGGACTACTTGACATTGTGTGGGGATTCAAAAATTATAGAAATTACTTAACAGGTCACAAGGTCATTGTTTTTACTGATCATATAGCTTTATGCTATTTGCAGGAAAGTAAACTTTATTGCAACAGGATAACACGTTGGGGCTTATTCTTGCAATAGTTTGATTATACTTTTTACATATTAAGGGTAAGCAGAACTGTGTCGCAGACAATCTATCTAGACTGCCAATGGGGAATGAGAGAGAAAATGTTGGGTTGCAGGCTGATAAGAACTTCAAAATCATGTTTATCAGTGGTGCAAAAGGTGAAAAAGTAATAGTTAAGATATGTCAGCGGTTGAGGAGACATCAAAATCAGAACGAAGACCTTAAGTTAGTAAAGAGCTAACTTGGAAAAAAGAGGTATAAGAAAGTTGCACAATACTACCAGGTACGCATAGGAATTCTGTTTAAAAGACACAGACCTGATTCTGATCAGTGTAAATTATGCTGACCTAAACAACACACTCGTTTGCTTATTAAGTTTATACATGAATGTTTTGGATATTGCGGCTGTATCAAGTGCATCCAAATATTGCAGAAGAATGTTTATTTTAGTAATATCTCTAGAAGAGTGAAGACTTATGTTGCATCTTTTGACGGACGTCAGAGGATAAAAGTGATAAATCAAAGTCATAAAAGATTTCTACATAGTATTATTCCTAAAGGTAAGCTCATTGGAGTCGAGTCCTACAGTCAACTTCCCCATTCAAGAAGACAGGTACTCTTATGTGAGACCTGAGTTTCTCCTGGCGTATACAACTTTCAAATAACTTCCGGGAATTCAGCCAGG
The DNA here is from genome assembly GCF_021461395.2 of Schistocerca americana. Taxonomy (NCBI): domain Eukaryota; kingdom Metazoa; phylum Arthropoda; class Insecta; order Orthoptera; family Acrididae; genus Schistocerca; species Schistocerca americana. Next base: position 853,678,782 of record NC_060121.1, read on the forward strand.
TAACACTTTCAGCGACCGCCGATATTTCGGCGGGAGAACACCCCGCCATTTTCAAGGCAAACTGCAACGGACAGGCGGCGTTCATGCAAATTTAATACCTCAGTTCTCCGACAGAAGCAAGAAAGATAACACACACACACAAACACTGAACACTAGTGCCACCAAAGATGACCAAAGTCAGAGCTATCGATAGTGAGACTATGAATTCGCAGGTGAGGCAGCATTGACTCTGTTCCTCTGTTTTTTGACAAGGGAGAGAGCCGGATTCCAAACAGGGTTTAAACAGAAACCTCCATCCCTGTTAACGAGGTTGCTCGCTAATTTAATCTCAACTGCCTTCCTAATGACACTGTCCCAATAGCTGGACGTGCATGCCAATATCTCGGTGTTATTATACAACATGGGGTGACCAGTATCCAAGCAATGTTCGGCAATAGCAGATCTACTTGTCTGCTGTAATCGTGTGTGCCGTTTATGCTCAGTACATCTGTCCTCCACGGTCCTGATAGTTTGACCAATATATGCCATGCCGCAGCTACAAGGAATACGATATACACCCGCCTTACGCAGTCCAAGATCATCCTTAACGGAACTCAAAAGTGCTCTAATTTTAGATGGAGGTCGGAAAACACATTTCACATCGTATTTCCGTAAAATACGACCGATCTTATTGGACTTGCTCCCTACGTAAGGCAAAAAGGCAGTAGACTTAGGTGTTGACTCAGAATTATCATCAATCACCCGATGTACAGTTGGTCGATAGCGCAACGCACGTTCAATCTGTCTATCACTATAACCATTTTGACGGAATGTAACTTCAAGATGGGACAGCTCAGCTGGCAAAGTCTCAGCGTCAGAAACGACATGTGCCCTGTGTACCAAGGTACGAAGTACCCCTTCACGCTGAGCCGAATGGTGACAACTATTAGCTTGTAACTACAAGTCGGTGTGAGCACGTTTCCTGTAGACTGCATGTCCCAATGATCCATCATCCTTCCTCCTAACCAACACGTCGAGAAAGGGAAGGCAACCATCCTCTTCCACCTCCACCGTAAAACGAATGTTCGGGTGGATCGAGTTCAGATGTTCTAGAAAGACATTCAAATTCTCCCTACCGTGAGGCCAAACAACGAAGGTATCGTCAACGTATCTAAAGAAACAGGCGGGTTTCAAAGGCGCCGACTCCAATGCACGTTCCTCGAAGTCTTCCATAAGTAAATTTGCGATCACAGGAGACAACGGACTACCCATCGCAACTCCATCTGTCTGCTCGTAATACTGGTCATTAAATAAAAAGTAAGTGGATGTCAACACATGCCTGAAGAGATTAGTTAAATCAGCACCAAACTGCAACTGCAACGAATCAGACAGAGGAACACGAGTGAAGAGAGAGACCACATCGAAACTCACTAAAATATCAGAGTCATTCAGCCTCAGTCCCTCCAAACGACGTAAAAAATCAGCTTAGTTCCTGACATGTTCACACCGTCCTACTTGTGGACTCAACAGAGAAGCAAGATGCTTGGATACACGATATGTCGGAGCGCCGATGTTACTCACTATAGGACCGGCAAATTCTTCGGAGTGGGCGCAAAATTTAAACCCTTCCCTAGCACGGATAAGGTTGATTTTATTAGTTCAATTGAACAGGCAGTTTGCAAACTTCCTCCTGACGCTGCAGAGGAAGTTAGGAGGGAGGCATGCCGTGTTTTGACTAGGGCTCGTCCACCCAAGAGTAATGTAACAGCAGCAGAGAGGGCTGCTTTACGCTCTCTCAAAGTTGATCCCAGTATTGTTATTTTACCTGCTGACAAGGGCAATGCCACCGTTGTTTTAAATAAACATGATTATGTACAAAAGATGCAACGTTTACTATCTGATTCAGCGTATCGCAGAATCGATGCTGACCCAACGAAAAGTGTTGAGAGAAAGGCCAACAGCCTCCTGAAGAAAAGTGGTTTGTCGCAGGACACAATCAAGAGGCTTAACACCTATAGTGCCGTTCCCCCTAGGTTATATGGCCTTCCAAAGGTTCATAAGGAAGGGGTTCCTTTCCGTCCTATAGTGAGTAACATCGGCGCTCCGACATATCGTGTATCCAAGCATCTTGCTTCTCTGTTGAGTCCACAAGTAGGACGGTGTGAACATCATATCAGGAACTCAGCTGATTTTTACGTCGTTTGGAGGGACTGAGGCTGAATGACTCTGATATTTTAGTGGTTTTCGATGTGGTCTCTCTCTTCACTCGTGTTCCTCTGTCTGATTCGTTGCAGTTAATTGAAGCCAGGTTTGGTGCTGATTTAACTAATCTCTTTAGGCATGTGTTGACATCCACTTACTTTTTATTTAATGACCAGTATTACGAGCAGACAGATGGAGTTGCGATGGGTAGTCCGTTGTCTCCTGTGATCGCAAATTTATTTATGGAAGACTTCGAGGAACGTGCATTGGAGTCGGCGCCTTTGAAACCCGCCTGTTTCTTTAGATACGTTGACGATACCTTCGTTGTTTGGCCTCACGGTAGGGAGAATTTGAATGTCTTTCTAGAACATCTGAACTCGATCCACCCGAACATTCGTTTTACGATGGAGGTGGAAGAGGATGGTTGCCTTCCCTTTCTCGACGTGTTGGTTAGGAGGAAGGATGATGGATCATTGGGACATGCAGTCTACAGAAAGCGTACTCACACCGACTTGTAGTTACAAGCTAATAGTTGTCACCATTCGGCTCAGCGTGAAGGGGTACTTCGTACCTTGGTACACAGGGCACATGTCGTTTCTGACGCTGAGACTTTGCCAGCTGAGCTGTCCCATCTTGAAGTTACATTCCGTCAAAATGGTTATAGTGATAGACAGATTGAACGTGCGTTGCGCTATCGACCAACTGTACATCGGGTGATTGATGATAATTCTGAGTCAACACCTAAGTCTACTGCCTTTTTGCCTTACGTAGGGAACACGTCCAATAAGATCGGTCGTATTTTACGGAAATACGATGTGAAATGTGTTTTCCGACCTCCATCTAAAATTAGAGCACTTTTGAGTTCCGTTAAGTATGATCTTGGACTGCGTAAGGCGGGTGTATATCGTATTCCTTGTAGCTGCGGCATGGCATATATTGGTCAAACTATCAGGACCGTGGAGGACAGATGTACTGAGCATAAACGGCACACACGGTTACAGCAGACAAGTAGATCTGCTAATGCCGAACATTGCTTGGACCCTGGTCACCCCATGTTGTACAGTAACACCGAGATATTGGCATGCACGTCCAGCTATTGGGACAGTGTCATTAGGGAGGCAGTTGAGATTAAATTAGCGAGCAACCTCGTTAACAGGGATGGAGGTTTCTGTTTAAACCCTGTTTGGAATCCGGGTCTCTCCCTTGTCAAAAAACAGAGGAACAGAGTCAATGCTGCCTCACCTGCGAATTCATAGTCTCACTATCGATAGCTCTGACTTTGGTCATATTTGGTGGTACTAGTGTTCAGTGTGTGTGTGTGTGTGTTATCTTTCCTGCTTCTGTCGGAGAACTGAGGTACTCTTATGTCTTTGTAGTTGTTGATTTGTTCACAAAAGTAGCTAAGCAGTATCAATTGTAGAAAGCCACTAGCCACAAGATAATTCAATATTTTGTCACTGATTACTTCACCAATGTGGGTAAACAAAAAGCAGTCGTATCTGGCAATGGCAATCAAGTTACAGCTGAAGTTTGGGAGCAGTTTGTTAGAGATAAGAACATCAAAGATACATGCATTTCAGACTATTCGCCTTCTTGCATTCCACCAGAGAGATACATGAGAAAGATTGGACGGCTTAGTTGGGTTTATTGTGGTAAGGTCCACACTAACTGATATTCTTGCAGAAAACAGTTTGAGGATATCCCTAACCATTTACAAGACAGCACTACTGGATTTTCTCTATATGAAATTCGGTACAGTAAGAAGCCAGCAACCCTTTTGTTTGAATTGGTTAAATCCTCTGTATGCTCTGAACTTTCACCTGGTGAGAGAGAGGATATTGCGAGAGAAAATATGGACGCCTATTATAATAAGAAAAAGTTGATGCATGATACAGGTTTGAAAGTAACACAGTGCAATGTTGGTGACCCAGTATTAACCAAAAGCTACGAAAAGTCTAAAGCAATAAACAAAGAGATTAAGAAATTTTTTGACATATGTATTGGACCTTTTGAAATTTCTGAGATACCACATCCTAATGCTTATCAACTAATTTACCCAAAATCAAGAAATGTACGAGGGTTGGAACTTAAATAGTGGCAGCTATTTATTCACAACCGATACTAAAGAGTTTCATGTTTGCATCTGTTACCGTCCTTCAAAGTAGTCAACTGCGTTGTGCATAACCCGTTGCCAGCGCCATGTGAGGCGTAGTATACCGTTAGCAGAGCTTGTTCTGTTGACGGTGCGAATGGGGAAGTCTACTGCCTGTCGAATCTTTGAAATAGTTCTGAAGAGAATGCCACGAAATGGTTCCTTCATCTTCGGAATCATACGAAAGTCACAAGGACTTAAGTCCGGGGAGTGTGGTGGATGGTGCAGTACTTCCCAGTCCCGTCGACCGAACAGAGCAGCCACAGCTTGGGCTGTATGCGCCCGCGCATTGTCGTTCAAAATGATGGGTGGGTTGTGCCAGTGTCGCCGCTTCTTTCCCAAAACTGTTCGCTTCAAAAACGAACAGTAATACTGTGCATTGATAGTCTTCCGTGGAGGAACGTAATGCGTTAGCATAACACCATCACAGTCGTACACGAGAATTACCATAACTTTAGATCGCTCCATTCGCACCATCAACAGAACAGGCTCTGCTAACGGTATACTAAGCCTTCCACATCGCTGGCAACGGATTCTTCACAACGCTGGTGACTACTTTGAAGGACAGTAACAGGTGCAAACATGTAACTCTTTTGTTTTGGTTGTGAATAAATAGTTGCCACTATTTAAGTTCCAACCCTCGTATACGGTTTGAGAAATATTGTTCAGTTGAAACATGACATTCATCATTAACTCGCAATTTATTGCGAATACATAGAGAGAAGGATCCTTTATTGTATGATTATATGATAGCGGAACAAACACTGGTACCAGTTACTTCTATAAAATATCTGGGAGTATGCGTACGAAACGATTTGAAGTAGAATTATCATATCAAATTAATTGTTGGTAAGGGGGGTGCCAGGTTGAGATCCACTGGGAGAGTCCTTAGAAAATGTAGTCCTTCAACAAAGGAGGTGGCTTACAAAACACTCGTTCGACCTATACTTGACTATTGCTCATCAGTGTGGGATCCGTACCAGGTCGGGATGACGGAGGAGATAGAGAAGATCCAAAGAAGAGCGGCGCGTTTCGTCACAGGGTTATTTGGTAAGCGTGATAGCGTTACGGAGATGTTTAGCGGGCTCAAGTGGCAGACTCTGCAAGAGAGGCGCTCTGTATCGCGGTGTAGCTTGCTGTCCAGGTTTCAAGAGGGTGCGTTTCTGGATGAGGTTTCGAATATATTGCTTCCCCCTATTTATGCCTCCCGAGGAGATCACGAAAATAAAATTAGGGATTCGAGTGTGCACGGAGGCTTTCCGGCAGTCGTTCTTCCCGCGAACCATACGAGACTGGAACAGGAAAGGGAGGTAATGACAGTGGCATGTAAAGTGCCCTCTGCCACACATCGTTGGGTGGCTTGCGGAGTATAAATGTAGATGTAGATCTTCAATTTTTTCGGTCCTGTCCTCCTCAGTTGCGCGTAATACTACAGTATGTTGATGATTTTCACTTATGGACCGTCTAACACCAACGCAATACAAAAACTGAAGTCAGATCCAACTACACGATTCCAGGCAAATGTGAAACGAACACTGAAAAACATTGAACACACACTCACAGACAAACAGAAATACTACTTAACACAGAAAAACCCACAAGCACCAACACTCCGCAGTCAACCGAAAGTACATAAAGACGGAATGCCAATGAGACCTGTTATCAACTTCAAGAAAGCCCCAACATACCGCATAGCCAAACACCTCCAAAAGTTAGTTACAAAACACTATAAAGTAGAAAACAACAGAACAGTGATAAAAACAGGAAACCTAATAGAAAATATACAGAACATACAGGTACCACACACAGCATCACTGATTTCATTCGATATAGAAAATATGTATACCTCCATCCCTATCACAGAAACAATAGAAATCATAGAACAAAATCTCTCATCCCACAGCAACCTCACCACAGACGCAATAAAAGTAATAACAGATATGCTCAGACTGACAACTGAACAAAACTACTTTCAGTTTGAGGAAGAATATTATCTACAAACTGATGGACTGCCCATGGGATCCCCAATATCAGGAACACTAGCAAACATTTTCATCAGTCACCCTGAAAATCAGATATTTGATAAGATAACCACAAATGAAAGTTTCAAAATCATATATTGGTACAGATACGTGGATGACATTATTTGTTTGGTAGACGAGCCAAGTGAAAAAATAGATGAACTCCATTCAGAAATAAACAAAGCTCATAAGAACATAAAATTCACACTTGAAAAAGAAAAAGAAAATCAAATAAATTTTCTTGACATTACAATTAAAAAAGAAAATGGAAAACATACATTTAACATCTTTAGAAAACCAACAACCACGGACACAATAATACTTTCCACATCCAACCACCCCCAAAGCCAGAAATTTGCAGCACTAAGACACATGTTACATAGATTAAACAGAATCCCACTCAGTAAGAGAAACTATGAACAAGAAATGAACACGATCATACAAATAGCTAGGAACAACGGGTATGACACACATGTGGTACACAGGCTCAATCAAAAAATAAAAACACAAATAAAAAACAAACACAACATTTCCACAATACAAAAGAACTCACAAGCTGAAAACTTACAAACACACTCAACAAACACACACAATGACAACACCACACAGAAAAGAACCAGATGGTACACCATGACCTACACACATAAAACTAACACACAGAGTTGCAAACATCCTAAAGAGACAGGGCTTCAAAATAGCATATAAGCCTGGGCAAACCCTTCAATCACACCTAAGCCAGCCAGCTACCAAGAGGGACAAATTCCAACAATCAGGAATATATAAACTTGAATGTCAAAGTTGTGATGCAGTATACATAGGCATGACATGCAGGAATTTTGAAACAAGATACAAAGAACATATCAGATGTTGGAAGTATGAAACAAACCATTCCACATTTGCAGAGCATTTAAAACACTACAACCATCATCCTACAAACATGGAACAAGAAATGAAAATAATGAGAATAAGCAACCATGACAAACATCTTATACAAATGCAAGAAAACTTCCACATCCAGAAAGCCATAGCAGAAAACAAACATGTGATAAATGAACAAACACACATCAGCACAGGCTCCTTACTACACTTAATAAAGGAAATGATAACATAAAAAAAGTATATAACACCAAAATACACACACACACACACACACACACACACACACACACACACATATACACAGCCCCCCCCCTCCAAAAAAAAAAAAATGCATAACACCAAAATACAGACAGACACACATACACAGCACAAAAAAAAAAAAAATATATATATATATATATATATATATATCACACCAAAACACACACACACACATACACAGGACATAAACAAAAATAAAGAATTAAATACAATAAAATAAAATAAAATAATATGACACCAAAAAACACTCACTCACACACACAAACACACACACACACACACACACACACACAAGCGCACACACAAATGCATACACGAACAGACCACAGATACTTCGATAGTTACACTCATAAGTTTGGCAGTAATATTCGATCTTTGGCAAAAACATTTGACAGTCGGCAACAGAAACCAAAACATTGCATTAAAAAAAGCGTTCAGTGCATAGTGCTGTGGAATGCAGAAAAAAACAGCAAATTGACGCTCATAGGAAGAAGAACAAGACCAAAAATGCAACAGGAGCGTAATATGTAAGAAACTGTCTACGCAACCTGTAAGTACAGTTCAAAACATTACTACTTAATAGGAAATACCAACCACCAGAACTGTTTATAACCTATAGGCACAGTGACAAAAATGTAAATAAAATAGCTAACATATGTACATATTACAGGCCACTGATGATGCCTTGCAGAAAATAAAGGCGAAACGCGTATGGCACTAAAATTGTGTTTTATTCAGTTGCTGTCAGACGGTCCATAAGTGAAAATCATCAACATACCGTAGTAGATGTAGATGTATATGTAGAATCTCACGGGGGTGTACACTCTTTGTACATAATGTGTGTGGCAAACGCAACATCCCTGACTAATGTGGTATTTGTTTCTACTGTTTTACACATCATTTGTTACACAAATCTACACATTTACCTTACAATTCTCAGTGATATATACACTGGAAGATTGAAATATTTTAATTTAAGAGCAGTGAAGTGATATTTCAGTTGATTGCTTATTTATTTATACAGTGACTGTGAGATTTAATCATTAACTTGCATCCTCAGAGGGATGCACACTCTTTGTACGTGATGTGTGTGAAATATGCTTGGTCCCCAAGGTAAAGTGGAATTTGCTTCTACATTTTTATACATCAATCCACATTTCTTTTACACGAGATCACACAAATCTGTCCGTATGATGGTTGATACTATGGAGTGTCAGTAGAACTGTGGAGGACTGGATAACTGCACTTACTTTTTACATGTTGCACAATCGTTGGGAATATATTCACATACATGAATATAATGTTCCTGAGGGATAATTATGATACTTATTCTCTGATAATGCTCCTGATTGGCACATGCTTATTATGCATTTTCCCTATATGGCTTTATGCTTTTCACATACATGAATTTGAAGCTTCTGAATGACTATTGTGATGCTTACATTGACAGTTATTACACACCTGATACACTTTCATAAAGAATGTCTTATACCTTACATTTATTGGATGATGCTTTGAGAAGGAGATAATGCACCATATTTATTATTCTGTAGTTTTTGATGCAATTGTGCTTTGTGGTCTGACTCTATAGAGTATTTAATGGGATTCTGTCATTCTATTGACGTCTTATGATGAAGATATGGAGTTATTGGTTTTGTTTCTATGATTGACTACATCATTCTGCTGAGTGTTTGGGAGTGTGTTCTCTGATTTGGCCTTTATGCTTTGCATCCTTCTGTTTTTCCATAGTGTGACATGAGATGATTTACCTGTATTGCATCCTTCTGCATTGTCCTAGCGTGACAGAAGAAAAATTTGTTTAATTGCCTTCTTCATTGTCCTAGCGTCACAACAGAAAAATTTACTTAATTGCCTTCTGCATTTTCCTAATGTGACAACAGAAAATTTATCTAATTATTTTCTGACTTCACCTTTAAGCTTCACAGCTTTCTGTCTTGATCTAGTGTGACAACAGATAATAAACTTAATTGTCTTCCATTTTGCCCTAGAGTGACAACAGATAATACACCTAACTGCATTACATTTTGTTCTTTACTGAGATTCTTTGTTAATATTTACCCATGAGCCTATGAACTTGCTCAATTATACATGTTTAACTCTATTGGACTGGACACTTATACATATTTGGCTCTTTCTTGTTTTCTTGTATTTGATGGTACTCTTGTCTTGCTTGAAATTCTCCTTGCTTCTGGTGTGGGAAGCTCTTGAAATTTCGAACATGATGGGTGTGGTTGATGAACCTTGGATGTTTGTTCACCAGTCCTGTTCTGTATAACAGATATATGGTTTATTGTATCCTAGTGTTTTGTCCTAGTGTGACAACAGATAATTTACCTAATCTGCATCTGGATTTTGAATTGATGTTTGATGTGAACTGATAATGATATCTAGAACTCATAGTTCCATATTTTTATGTACATGCTTTTGTCCAACTTGACTCCTGGTATATTTTTTTGTAATTTGACTTTCATGTATGTATCCTATGTAGTTTATTATGATTATGATACTGGTCTAGAACTGGATGTTCCACCTTGCTATTTTCATGTCTAGAATTTTGGTTTTCTTCTTGTGTAACCACAAAGGCTATTTAAATTTCTTTTCAACTTCAGCAGCATGTTAGTGTTAGGATGATTAATATTCGTATTGTATTACCTTAGGTGTTTTATTTTATACAACCTGTTATGCTAGTTTGTTTTCATTCCATTGTTTGTTGCTGTATGAAACACCTATATCCGGGGTATCACCTTCATTGATGTGAAGGGTGCTATTCAGGGAAATACATAGGGAATTTTTCTTCTGTTTTTCCTCATGCCAAACATCCTGTAAGTTTTCTTTTTTCTTTTATACTATGACATCTATGTGCTGATAACCCAATCTTCTCCATCTGTGTCATATGTTGACTTCAACTCGATATTTCAGGAATGATCCGGAAGCATATTTTCAACTTCATTCGCTTTGAATTGTATATACTTCCAGATTTTTCATGACCCATTTATGTTAAGTGCAAGTACTTCAAGTTTTATTTTTCTGTGAATACCCAATGCGATGATTTCTTCTTATTTAACTAAGTAACTGATTAATTACATGCTGATTGAATGACTCACTTGGCCAAAATTAGGTCAAGTTACTCACACCTTTTACATCCTAATGTATATGAACTTACTGAACTCTAAGTATTATACAGAAAATTTGGAATTAAAAGTTGAGTTTACTGCTATGACATACAGCTTTTCTTCTAATATATATATATATATATATATATATATATATATATATATATATATATATATATATGTATATATCCAAGAACTTCAAGATGACACTGTGATATGTGTATCCTGTGATGCAGATTAAAGGTGATCATACATATGTTGAGACTGTACTCATATAACACAAAGATGACAATTTTGATCCAAATACTTTATACACATCATTACATATGATTTTTGTTGGCTTAGAATCACACTTGAGATGTTACATAGGTTTCAGGCTGCACAAGCATTTTGTCTCATGGGAATTTCCTGTTTGGACCAATGTGAGGTCAATGCTGACCTACTTGTTTGTTATCATAATATACATGTCTGTTGCCCTTTAACTTCTGTGTAGACAGGTGGAAGAAAACTATCCAGTGTTGGGATAGTAATGTGATGTATAATATGATGATTATGCTTATCTAAATCAATATCTTGATACTATTAATTATGTATTATTTCTACTATATGTTTTGTCTAGTTTTGTGGTGAAATGACCAATTTAAAGAACTATATTCTGAAGGGAAAATGAATTAAATAGAAAATCGTTGTCATGAATTTACATAAATGATAAACTTTTATTTATTCTATGTGATGTCATCCATTAGGATGGATACATATAGAGTGTGTGGTTTCAGGTATTGAAAACACAGTGCTACCCAAAATGACATGTTGGACTGTAGAGGTTGGAGATCCCACCAGAAGAAATAACTTGTATAGGAAAATGACATTTCAAAACGATTGTAAAAATGTATCGTGTATTACTTAGATAGGAATCACAAATTACATGAGTCAGAACTTTGTTTTGATTCACACCTTGGGAGTATCTCATATATGTTTTTAGGGTGTTTTTTTGCAATTGATGCTTTATCTCATATAACGTTTTAGGACTTTTGATGTAATTGAACTTCATATCACTGTAAGTTTTTATATTTGGAATGGTTTGTTTCTAAAGTGTCACACAACATTAATGCTACACATTTATAATGTCATATGTTTTGGGCGTTCCACATATTACCGGTGATTTAATGTTTTTGATGTTTCAGACCGCCTGTATCTCACTATTTTTGGTATTAACACCTATATTTGACAGTAGCTCTCTGGGTACTGGATTGTAATTCTGTTCCAAACTGTTTGCATTTCACCTTCACAGATGTAGAAGAGCATTTCACTAACCTTTGTTAGTAAATCTCTTGGGGGGGGGGGGGGGGGGGGTACTGAAATAGGGCTACTTCCCAACACCTATCTCAAATTACTTCCGCATGTCAACATTCTCTGAAGAAGTCATTTTGGCTTGAATTTTTATCTTTCTGGACTTCATACTGGTATATGAGTTTATTATCTCAGATTAAATTTCACATTAATAAACTACCCCATTTTTTAGCAACTAAGGGGAATAAAGAGTCTTGTCTTTTGACAGCTGTTTGTGTGAGAGCCTTTCGGAGGCTGTCAGACGACTAATGTATATTCCACCTATGTCCTTCATAATCAGCCACAATGATGATGAGGTCCCATACTCCAAGGAGCGTAGGGAACGATGCGGGAGACCAGCACCGCCGACTAGGCAAGGTCCTAGCGGAGGTGGTTTGCCATTGCCTTCCTCCGACCGTAATGACGATGATGATGAAGATGACACAGCAACACCCAGTCATCTCGAGGCAGGGAGTCAGTCACAATATATGACGAGAAAAGATTTATACTCTGTGATTTATTTCAAAATTAGTGCTACAGCGACGCAAGGATCCAGAACATTCTGAAGCAACAACCCCCGAGGACATCAAATTTGAGTATCTCCCCACAAATTTTCAAATGTGTGTGAAATCTTATGGGAGTTAACTGCTAACGTCATCAGTCTCTAAGCTTACACAGTACTTAATCTAAATTATCCTAAGGACAAACACACACACCCATGCCCGAGGGAGGACTCGAACCTCCTCCAGAACCAGCCGCACAGTCCATGACTGCAGCGCCTGAGACCGCTCGGCTATCCCGCGCGGCTATCTTACCACATAGAGCAGCTAAGTTATTAGGTAAACTTCCATTAACTGTGGTGAAATGTTCTAGTTTCACGCATATTCGTACTTGTCAATGGTGGAGGCCCAAACTATTAAGTTGCTCCGATGCTATGACTAAGAATTCATTATTACCACTGTCGAACTATAGTTAGAACTTGAGATGTGTATAGTTTTTTCTCTTTCACAGAAAGTGGCAATTAAAATGCTTTGCTCCTCTCACAATTAAGGGTGGCATTTTACGAGGTAGTGCGAGATTCCCTGTGGTGGCTGTTGTTTCTGTCCTGCTACCCCGACCGAAAACGCCAGAAAAGGGTCCACCGGAAACAATGTTTAAGGCTGTCCGACGAAGGCGATGCGAAAGGAAGTATGCAGTAGGCGTGGATTAATATCAATAAACTGTAAACATACGTTTGAGCTGCCTTCTCGCAGACGCGTATGAATTTCAAAACGACAGTTTAGAGCTCATTGGTGATGGAGTATGGATTCGGGATGAAATAAGATGGGGAAGGAAATCGGCAGTGCCCCTACAAAGGAACGATCGCAGCGTTCACCTTAAGCGATTTACGGAAACCATGGGACACCAAAATCTGCGTTGCTGGGCGGGGACTTGAACTGCCACAGCACTATCTCGCTCACTTTTGTATTACAACTTGTCCTCCTTTTCCGCACCTACAGAACAATATTAAACTGGCATATGGTTGGCAATGTTTTGAACAGTCGTTCGCCGTCTTCGTGGAACTTTACTGATATCAGAGAAAGTGTTTTTTCCTACTGTTATAGTTACACCCTTCAGTTTTCGTCCGCCTCATATTCTTTACGCACAGTATCCTAAATTCATCGATGCTCTGAACATCCAGCACGTTGGTGAAAATGGGGCAATCTACCGTGCAATTTACCTCCTCTGCACTGTGTCTGCAGTACTTTGAGAGTTGGCAATACTCTCTTAGGATTTAAAGGTTGGCTACAGCGCGCATACACAAGCTCTGGAATCTAAGATATTGTTGTCGCGCTTCGCAGCGCACGTATTAATTAGTGGCAGTTTGGAAGCCAGCTGTGGTGCGCACGTGTGTTGGGCGAGGGGTCGTCGCCGAACTACCGTACTGCCGTGTCCGCCAGCAGCGACACACGATTTGGTATTGAGTTGATATTTTTTATAATTTGCAGCGCGCTTATTAATTTAAAGAAAAGGGGTTGTGTATGTGCGTAGCAGCAGACGGAAATTTTGATAATGATAGGAGTTGAATTCTTAAGGGAAACCATTGTTGGTCGAATCGATTAAGTATTGATTTTTGTCATTGATTTCTTTAGTAATTGTCAGGGAATTGTTTCACTGTGTATTTAATTGAGAAGTATTTCAGTCTGTCTCAAGAGTTTGATTAATTTGTAATATTGATTTAATGCCACTGGAGGCATTTTTACATACGAAGCGATTGTTCAAAGAGCTTCTAGCGTTTTGTTAATTGAATGAGAAACAATCGCTTTCAGAATATAGTTTTTGAAAAAAGGAATTACTTGTTTGGGTTATCATTTATCGAGTTTAGACTTGACAAAAACCCTTTCTCTTGAATTATATATAGTTGTAGTAAGCAGCAGCAACAGCAGGAGCCGCCATACAGAACATGCATTGCACTCAGCATGAACAATAGGTTTTTTTATGTTTTTGTTAAATAATAGAATGCAGCAGATCAAGCAGTGGCAGCAGAAAGACCAAGTAAGTTGTTTGTTGCGCACAGGACCAATGAAAAAAATAATAAAGTTTAGGCGATCTCTGTAATAGTAAAGTTACCAAGAGTACAAGCACGAGATTTTCAGTAGAAAACACGAGATAAGAAGATAGAGCTCGCGACTTTCACCTGTCGACATGGCTGCCAGGATACGGTTTTTTTTATGAGTCGTAGTTAGATATGCTTCGTCTTTCTACTGCCAACTGCAAGCTTATGCAACAGTAATCATTAGTGGCGGCACAGCATTTTGATCGCTCGCGACTTTCAACTTTTTTCGGGAACCAGTGAGAAAGAACATGAAAGTCCATGGTTTCAGGAAAGTTGTTTTTTGTCCGTCTGAATGGTGAGCTTATCATACATTGGCCATATGGTAGGAGGAAAAGAAATGAACTTTGAGTGGACAAAATATAGTGAGATACGATTTTACTTCAGTGATTACAGTCAAATTAGAAAGATCTTAGCAGTGTGAACCCACTTACTAGCATGTTGAACTCCCTCTGGCCTGGACACATTCACTGATTCTATTGGAAAGAGTGTCCTAAACCCATCCTCATACACTCCCGAGGCCAGATGGATCACAATTGTTAAACTGGTTATTAGCATCCTAGATACGGCTGCTGGGACGTCCGAGCTAGAGCCACACATGTTCTATCAGGGACAAATATGGAGAGCTTGCTGGCCATGGGAGTACCTTAATATCACGCACACGGTTCATAGGGACACGTACCAAGTGTGGATGAGCATTGTAATGTTGAAAAATGGCACAGTGGTAGTGACACAAGCGAAATAAAACTTGGGAAAGCAGATTATTCGTAACGTAAGATTGGGCCGACAAAGTTCTCTCAATCACTACCAGCCGTGAACTGTAGTGATACACGATGGCTCCCCACACCACGAAGCCAGAAGGGGCACCACTGTTCCCCTCCATAAACATTGCAAGAACGGAGCCTCTCGCCAAGTCATCCCCATACTCACCGAGGATGATGATACTTGGCGGTGCTGGGCCACGATTCATCGCTGAACACAATGCGGCGCCATTTATCAGCAGTCAGTGCTTTGCGGTGACGCCATCACCCCAAAATCAGCTGCTCGTATCATGGTGTTAACGGCATTCTGCTCATGGGACGGTAATTCCTAATTCGGCTGCTTCTGGTCTCCGACCAACGGTGTTGCATTACACAGAATGTTCCACGGAGTACATTACTTGTTCTCGAGTGGCAGGAGCAGGCATGAGAGGGTTATGATGTTCTTTGTGCAGGATATGGCGATCCTACCTAGTGATGGTCAGACGTGTTCGACCGAAACCTTGTCCATGAGCATAAATACCGTCACGTTCCCATGCTGTCCAACATCAGCCCACTTTCCCATTAGAATGCCCCACAAAACTGGATGATGCATGATTCGAGCAGTCGCTCAAATGGAGATGTATAATGAGGCCCATTTCAAACTGTGTGACTTGCTGATAACGCTGTCTCAGAAGAGTACGCAGGATCAACGTACCCTCTACAGTGATCACTCAACCTCCAATGCCGTGACGTCCCCACGTAGTCCGACATCGGCCCACTGTCACGTCACAATGCCCCACAAATCTGGATATTGCGTGATTCGACCAATCGGTCTAATGCAGACACACAATTAAGCTCGTTCCGAACTGTGTCAGCCGCGCGGGATTAGCCGTGTGGTCTCAGGCGCTGCAGTCATGGATTGTGCGGTTGGTCCCCGCGGAGATTCGAGTCCTCCCTCGGGCAGGGGTGTGTGTGTTTGTCCTTAGGATAATTTAGGTTACGTTGTGTGTAAGCTTAGGGACTGATGACCTTAGCAGTTAAGTCCCATAAGATTTCACACACATTTGAATATTTTAACTGTGTCAGGTGCTGATAACGCTGTCTCAAACGGGTATCCAATATCTCCGTGTCCTCCACAGACATCACTCAACATCTGATGCTGTTCACGTCCATTGCATACCATGTCCGACGTGGTAACAAGAACAAACTCTAAGAAAACTATGCACTTTAGTGGCCGTTCTACCTCTTATAGAGAACCGCAACTCCATTTACATACCCACCGATTATGTCTACTTGTACGAAGTACATCCATGTCTTCTATGTGATTCAATTTTTTGTCCGAAGATGTTAAATGTAATTTGATTGAATTTACATTATTTTTAGTACGAATATAGTGACTAAGCACTTAAGCACTGCATTTCATCCTTATGTTATCGTGAATTATTCTCAGCTAGCTTGGTACAGCCACACAGCTGTTATATCAATAGCACTTTGATTGCTGCTGAAGTCTTTAGTGCTGTAGTCAACAGAATAAATTACCTCCAAAGGAACCATCCACATCTACGTTTATACACACATTCCGTAAACCACTGCACAACACAGTAAGAGGTTGCTTTAGCAGTCACTGCACGTGCCATTCCAGTCGCGTAGGTTGGAAGGAAAAAATGGCTGTCAATATGCATCAGAAAACGCCGGGTTCTCTCTTATCAAATTCTCATGATATTAACGCCATATATATACTAAAGCGCCAAACAGACTGCTATAGGCATGCATATTCAAATACAGAGATATGAAAACGGCAGAATACGGTGCTACGGTCGGCAACGCCTGTGTAAGACAACAAGAGGCGCAGTTGTTAGATGGGTTACTGCTGCTACAATGGCAGGTTATCAAGATTTTACCAGGTTGAGATTCATTGGGAGAGTGCTTAGAAAATGTAGTCCATCAACAAAGGAGGTGGCTTACAAAACACTCGTTCGACCTATACTTGAGTATTGCTCATCAGTGTGGGATCCGTACCAGGTCGGGTTGACGGAGGAGATAGAGAAGATCCAAAGAAGAGTGGCGCGTTTCGTCACCGGGTTATTTGGTAACCGTGATAGCGTTACGGAGATGTTTAATAAACTCAAGTGGCAGACTCTGCAAGAGAGGCGCTCTGCATCGCGGTGTAGCTTGCTCGCCAGGTTTCGAGAGGGTGCGTTTCTGGATGAGGTATCGAATATATTGCTTCCCCCTACTTATACCTCCCGAGGAGATCACGAATGTAAAATTATAGAGATTAGAGCGCGCACGGAGGCTTTCAGACAGTCGTTCTTCCCGCGAACCATACGCGACTGGAACAGGAAAGGGAGGTAATGACAGTGGCACGTAAAGTGCCCTCCGCCACACACCGTTGGGTGGCTTGCGGAGTATCGATGTAGATGTAGATGTAGAACGTTGTGTTACAGTCGGCGCATCAGCGATGGGACACAGCACCTCCGAGGTAGCGATGAAGTGGGCATTTTCCAGTTCGACCATTTCACGAATGCACCGTGAATATCAGGAATCCGGTAAAACTTAAAATCTCCGAGATCGCTGCGGCCGGAAAAAGATCCTGCAAGAACGGGGCCATCAACAAGTGTCAGCGTCCGAACCATTCAACGAAACATCACCGATATGGGCTTCCGGAGCTAAAGGCCCACTCGTGAAGCCCTGATGATTACACGACACAAAGCATTACGCCTTACCTGAGCCTGTCAACACCGACATTGGACTGTTGTAGACTGCCCCCCTTCTTGCAGCGGTGTACCGTAGGTCTCTAGAAGAGCGTAGCGTTCCAAAGGATTGGAAAAGGGCACAGGTCATCCCCGTTTTCAAGAAGGGACGTCGAACAGATGTGCGGAACTATAGAGCTATATCTCTAACGTCGATCAGTTGTAGAATTTTGGAACACGTATTATGTTCGAGTATAATGACTTTTCTGGAGACTAGAAACCTACTCTGTAGGAATCAGCATGGGTTTCGAAAAAGACGATCGTGTGAAACCCAGCTCGCGCTATTCGTCCACGAGACTCAGAGGGCCATAGACACGGGTTGCCAAATGGTTCAAATGGCTCACAGCACTATGGGACTTAACTCCTGAGGTCATCAGTCCCCTAGACTTAGAGCTACTTAAACCTAACTAACCTAAGGACATCACACACATCCATGCCCGAGGCAGGATTCGGACCTGCAACCGCAGCGGTCGCGCGGTTCCAGACTGTAGCGCCTAGAACCGCTCGGTCACATCGGCCGGCACACGGGTTCCCAGATAGATGCCGTGTTACTTGACTTCCGCAAGGCGTTCGATACAGTTCCTCACAGTCGTTTAATGAACAAAGGAAGAGCATATGGACTATCAGACGAATTGTGTGATGGGATTGAAGAGTTCCTAGATAACAGAAGGCAGCATGTCATTCTCAATGGAGATAAGTCTTCCGAAGTAAGAGTGATTTCAGGTGTGCCGCAGGGGAGTGTCATAGGACCGTTGCTATTCACAATATACATAAATGACCTTGTGGATAACATCGGAAGTTCACTGAGGCTTTTTGCAGATGATGCTGTGGTATATCGAGAGGTTGTAACAATGGAAAATTGTATTGAAATGCAGGAGGATCTGCAGCGAATTGACGCATGGTGCAGGGAATGGCAATTGAATCTCAATGTAGACAAGTGTAATGTGCTGCGAGCACGTAGAAAGAAAGCTCCCTTATCATTTAGCTACAATATAGCAGGTCAGCAACTGGAAGCAGTTAATTCCATAAATTATCTGGGAGTACGCATTAGGAGTGATTTAAAATGGAATGATCATATAAAGTTGATCGTCGGTAAAGCAGATGCCAGACTGAGATTCATTGGAAGAATCCTAAGGAAATGCAATCCGAAAACAAAGGAAGTAGGTTACGGTACACTTGTTCGCCCACTGCTTGAATATTGTTCACCAGTGTGAGATCCGTACCAGATAGGGTTGATAGAAGAGATAGAGAAGATCCAACGGAGAGCAGCGCGCTTCGTTACAGGATCATTTAGTAGTCGCGAAAGCGTTACCGAGATGATAGATAAACTCCAGTGGAAGACTCTGCAGGAGAGATGATCAGTAGCTCGGTACGGGCTTTGTTAAAGTTTCGAGAACATACCTTCACCGAAGAGTCGAGCAGTATATTGCTCCCTCCTACGTATATCTCGCGAAGAGACCATGAGGATACAATCAGAGAGATTAGAGCCCACACAGAAGCATACCAACAATCCTTCTTTCCACGAACAATACGAGACTGGACTAGGAGGGAGAACCGATAGAGGTACTCAAGTTACCCTCCGCCACACACCACCAGGTAACTTGCGGAGTATGAATGTAGATGTAGATGCCTGGTCGGACGTGTCTCGTTTCAAATTGTATCAAGCGGATGGACGTGTATAGGTATGGATACAACCTCATGAATCCATTAAACCTGCATGTCGGCAGGGGACTGTTCAAGCTGGTGGAGGATCTGTAAAGGTGTGAGACGTGTGCAGTTGGAACGATATGGGATCCCTGATGCGTCTAGATACAACTCTGACAGGTGACACGTACGTAAGCATCCTGTCTGACCACCTTCATCCATTCACCCATTGTGCACTCCGACGGACTTGGGCAATTCCAGGATGACAATACGACACCCCACACGTCCATAATTGCTACAGAGTGGCTTCAGAAACACTCGTCTGTGTTTAATCACCTCCGCTAGCCACCAAACTCCCCAGACAAGAGCGTTATTGAGCAAATCTGGGATGCCTTGCAACATGCTGTTCAGAGGAAACTTCCGTCCCCTAGTACTCTTACGGATTTATGGACAGCCCTGCACGATTCATGGAGTCAGTTCCCTCCAGTACCACTTCAGACATTAGTCGAGTCCATGCCACGCCATGTTGCGGCACTTCAGCGTGCACGCGGGACCCTACACGATATCAGCCAGGTGTACCAGTTTGTTTGGATCTTCAGTGTAGTATGGGGGCAACTGAATTCTTCTACAATCACATTATTGTTACTCTTCATCTTCCAGTGGTTCCCATTTTAGGGTCCAAAGTTTCTTCATTACATTTTCGTATTGGCTCAAATGGGTTGGCTCTGAGCACTATGCGAGTTAACTTCTGAGGTCATCAGTCGCCTAGAACTTAGAACTAATTAAACCTAACTAACTTAAGGACATCACACACATCCATGCCCGAGGCAGGATTCGAACCTGCGACCGTTGCGGTCGCTCGGTTCCGGACTGTAGCGCCTAGAACCGCACGGCCACTCCGGCCGGATCACATTTTCGTATTAATTAGTTCGATTTCAGTTGTCATAACAACTTGATGAGAACTTAGGTACTTGAGAATTATAAGCGTCAGTCAAATGAAAAGGGAACAAATGGGAAAAGGTAAGTCAACTGTTTATTGTTTCAAAATTAATCACCATAACTGTTAATATGTTTATCCCACAGTGAGATAAGGCGATCGGTGCCTTCATGGAAAGATGTTATCGGTTACCTGCGAAACCATAATTGGACGTTAGAGATCATGTCTTCGTCCGAAACAAATCAGTGGCCACGATTGTCTTTCTTCAGGGGTCCAAAAATGTGGAAACTGCATGGGAGTGGAAATCGTGATTGTATGGAGGAAGTGTAAGAGCTGCCCAGCTAGTTTAGACCACGCTGCAGAAGTTTCACTGGGATACCCTTGCACATCCTCCATACATTCCCAATCTCTCTCCATGCGTTGTCGATATTTTTAGAGCTCTGAAGAAAAACATTCGTGGGCGTCGATTTGCTTCGGACGAAGAGGGGTACAATCGTCGTTGCGTAGCCAACCGCAAACATTCTTCCATGATGGCATTGACCGTTTTGTTTCATGATGGGATAAATGTATTAACAACTATGGCACTTCTTTTAAAGTAATATGTAGTTTACTTGCTTTTACTTCATCGGTCTCGTTTTCATTTTACTGCCCCATATTCTTCAGAGCTGGTCACACACACCTTGTAGTCTCCTTTAGACATGCACTACGTTTTCCCTACATCCTGAAAACAAATTTAGATTTCCATCTATCTTACCTACAACTCATACCACATGTCATCGCATTTCATATCGATTCGTAGTGCTGCCTGTAAATATTTAAATGATTAAAAAGTTTACCACTCGACTTGTAATTTCTTCTTTCCCTTTCTTATCGCAGTTTTCTTCTGTTTATACACAGTACACCAAGTGGAAATGCTGTCTAATTCGTTTCACATTTCCTTACTGTCGTCCAGTGACGCTGCATTCCTGTAGACAGTAGATTCAGCAGCTCATTATCTAAGTTTACTGCAGATCCTGTATGATAACTTGTTTATTTGCACTATGATGTCAAACACCTATACTGTGGGACGGAGACAAGGTGGTGGCGGCTCACTTATGCTCTGGGAACATTCACGTGGGCAGCCATGGGTCCAGTGGAGCTCGTGCGAGGCACCATGACGGCCAAGGAGTATCGTACACTGATTGCGGACCACCTACACCCCTTCATGAGACTCTTGTTTCCCGACCGCGGTTGAATTTTTCAGAAAGGTAATGCGCTATGTCACAAGGCTAGGAGTGTGATGGGGTGGTTCCGATTGATGTGCTGCCCCCAAACCCGTCAGATCTGAACCGGATCGAAAACATCTGGGATATGATTGACCATGTCGTCAGAGCTCATAGCTCCCCCACGACTCCTCTAAGGAATTTACGGGAATTAGGTGACTTGTGGTCGCAGATTCGGTGCAAACTCCTTCTAGCCCTCTAGTAACCTACCAAGCCCTCATTGCTTCCATTCATGATGAGTTGCCGCTGTTACACTTGCCAAGGTTATTAGGTAAGTGGTTATAGTGGACATAATGTTCTGGCTGATCATTGTATACATATGAGTATGTGTTCGAAGTCCACAGTTATTTTTCTCCCGTGATATTGCTTATAGTCTGTTATTTCTGTTCCGTTCTGAAGTCGTTTTTTATTGACTGAAAAGAAAAAAAGAATATGACTATTAAGATTAATATTCGTATAAAGTATGTCATCCAGTGCTGGTAAAAATTGAATAGTGAGAGGAAAGCGAGTGTCCGTAGACGCACACCGCAGATACCTGATCGTAACTCGCAGACCGTTTAAATTCAGCTAATTTAAGGTTAGCATCGATCAGCAACAGAATTCTGCCAGCGTATCTGCAAGTTGGAGAAAAGACCGCAAGCGATTCGTTAAGACTGCCGATACGTACTGGAGACCGTGGAGTTCCATCCTGTCCCGCAGTCTTGTTTCGGTTTTCCGTAATTGCTCTAAATCAGTTATGACGAATGCTGGCATGATTCCTACACAGTCTGTTTAAAAATGTGTCACATATTTGTAGAGGACGTAGGGTTGGTCAAAACTGGGAGAAACGTTCCTATAATTATATGTCCGGAAACCAACACTCGTTGAGATATGGACCATTCCACTTTTGACAAGTGCTGTGTAGTAATCTGTGATGTAGGCGGGATTCGCAAGAGATAGCACAGTAATAAACCACACGAATGGGCAGATGGAAGTCCTTGAGCAATCATGAAGATGAGAGATTATCGGTGACAGACTCATAGGGCCATACAGTTTACCAAACGGAATAACACATGCTGTGTGTCGCTGATTTCTTTGCTGTTGAAAAACATTACCATGGAGAAAGAGAACGAGTGTGGTTTATGCACGACGATGCGTACGACTACACCTCACTGCACCGTTTCATGGGCGTTGGATTGGTTGAGCAGGTCCGGTGCAATGGGTTTTCCATTCACAGGTCATGAATCCGCGGGATCATTGTCTATGGGGACATTTAAAGGCATTGCTGGTTTTCCAACCCATCGAAAATGTGCAGAAGTTACAGGCGCACGTTACAAGTGCATGTGACACAATCGGAGTGAAGCCAAGTGTATTGAATGAGTGCATGATTCATTATCAGCTGAAGCCAAAAGATTTGTCAGGATGCGTGGCAACCACATTCGGCGTTGCTTGTGTTGTGTACTACTACATAACAGACAGATGAGATGATTGGCCGGTATCTAAGCAGGTATTGGTTTCCGGACATATGATTATATGTACTTTTCTTCTAGTTTTGTCCAATACTGCCTTCTGTAGGAATATGTGATACTTTTTCTTAAACACCCTATGTTTGTCAGCTACATTTTGCCATGCATGCACGACGTCTTTGGTGCTCTAATATCGATTGTATCCGCCCTGCGTTCATCTGTGGCCCATTGCTGGTGAGACAAGAGGTCATGTGGCCACAAGAGGGCGCGCGTAAGCAGCGGCGGACTAGGACACAGGACCGTGCTTGTCTAGCTGTGGGGAAGTGACTTGTTGTTAGCGGTGGGGGTTGGAGGTCCTTGTTTATCAAGGATGTGTGTGAGCCCTCGGTTGGGCCGAACATATCTGAACGGCGGCGGCCTGCCCTTTGCAGTATTATTTGCGACATTACGCCGGTTGAAGCTTAACTGTCAGCTGTTCGACCGTAGGAGGAAGCGAGCCTACTCAGGGAAATGTGTTCTCTTATTGCGGACTATATGGTGAGACCTTTTCATAGTGAGCAATAATTTGTTATCAAAATGTGTGTGAATCACTGCGTCCTGCCTCTTTTCAGTCCTAATTGAGTCGTTACTTGTCAGCCACAGACGCTCGTCCGTGTTTCGATACTTGGCTGTGTCTGACCGAATTTCGGGACTCGCATTCGCGATTTGTGGCTAATGAGAGTTAAATTTCATATTTTTTTGTCTATTCGCCACGTTACTGAGCAGCATGGCTGGCCTGTTGTGTGCACAGTACGCACTTCCTGTTGTATCATTCTACTTGCCCTGATTCTTTTTATGTCAATCTTGCCATTCTTCTTTAAAGTGTTTTGTATTTTGTTAAAGTAGTATTCATGCTACTTACCATTACAATTATCTGTAAACTACCCGCTTGACATGTAACCTAGTGTCTTGTATTTTGTGAAAATAATGTTGATTCGATATTCGCCAGCTATTAATTCGTTGATGTTTTTGGCATTTTATTAGAATAATGTTAGCACTTTGTGTTTACTCAATTGCCTTGTTCATTGGCCTGTTTTTTGTTACAACATTGTTCAGCGCTTTCAGTGCTTAATAAAACTAGTTTATGCATTGGTTTTATATTTAGCTAGAATAATTTGTAATTATTTCTTTATGTCTGTGTGTTGCAGGACAGATTAGCCGTTATTTAATGCGTTATTTATAAGGGACCTCATCGAATGTTTTGCTGACCCCGGTGAGATCCACCAAACGATTTTGTTATACACCTTTGAAAAAGGTATCTATTTTGCTAAGACACCTGGCCAGATAGTTAGAGCAAGTTCGCTTTACTTGTCATCAGCTATTTTCCTAACTAGCCGCCCATGTGATTTCTATTTTGTCATGTGTTTATTTATCGTTGCTGTCTCCCGAGCTTAGTTGTTCCGTCTGAATATTTGGTCGGCTGCTGCCACTGTGATTCCCCATGGCCTCTGAAGCTTGGCCTTGAAGAGCTTGGCCTGCTTTGGTGTTATTTAAGTCAGTTACAGATGGTTTAATGCAACTAACTTTTTCTAAATCCTGTTTCAGTAGACGTAAACGTCATGGTCTAGAAGAGGGCTTTGGTGTAAGTTTAAGGATGTTTTGCTCGGTCAGTGCGCTGCAAAGTTCTCTGTGTTTAATCTGAAGATTCTCCAATATAGTTGCTAATTCATGTAAATCCCGAAGCACCTTCACCAATTGTAAAGTTTTTACATGATCTCCCGCCGTTAATTCTGGCATCCCTATATTTGTCGTAAATGCTATTAAGGTTCCTTGAAGTATTATTCTGTCCAGTTAAGTTTGGTCATGGTTAACGGTAAACAGGGCTTATGGCCCAGGAAGTACATTCCTTAATGAAAATTGTAAGTTAAATTATAGTACTTGAAATGGCTTCGCCATAGTATACATACTTTGGGCCTTAAGCCGTTTGTGCAGCTGCTAAGGATAACATTTGATTGGTTTTCACATGTAACTCTTCGTTCGATATTTGCTTTGCAACTACTTAAAGATTTACAATTTATTTCTTTTGCCTTCAGTAATACAGGGTGTATCATAATTAATGGCGTAAACCCATTCAGCTGAAAGTCCCCCATACTAGAAGCAAAAAAGT
The DNA here is from genome assembly GCF_021461395.2 of Schistocerca americana. Classification (NCBI taxonomy): domain Eukaryota; kingdom Metazoa; phylum Arthropoda; class Insecta; order Orthoptera; family Acrididae; genus Schistocerca; species Schistocerca americana. Next base: position 853,704,259 of record NC_060121.1, read on the forward strand.
CTCATTAAATATAGGGTCCAAAATGCGTACCTTAAGAGCTACGGCTAATTTTTCATCTTCGATACTGCGAAACAAAATCTCTTCTAGTGTACGTTCTTTGCTTTCCATATTTTGGGAAGTGGTAGTACGGGACAAAATAAGAAAAAAATGTCCAGCAAACATGTGGTCTAAAACGCGTACCTTGAAAGTTACGAGCACTTGATCATTGGAAGAATAGTGTTTCAAAGTAGTAAAGATGAAAAAAGTGCTCATAGCTCTTAAGGAATGCATTTTAGAGCACATATTTACTAGACTTTTTTTCTTGTTTTGAGTCATACTAACAGTTCCCAAAATATGGAAAGTAAAGAACTTGCTGTAGAAGAGACTTGTTTCACAGCGTAGAAGATGAAAAATTGCTCGTAGCTCTTAAGGTATGCGTTTTCGACGGTATGTTTACTGAGACATTTTTGCTTCTAGTAGCGTGTACATTCAACTGTATGCGTTTACGCCATTAATTATGATACACCCTATATACTTCGAAGCAGCACAGGCTAGGGCCACCTTGCTGCAACATATGCCTGCCTTGTCGAATGCCCGTTTCGCTGAACTGATTTGGAACTATGCAGAGCACTGAGCAATTAACAATTTTGCAACGATTGCTTAGCACTTGAATTATTTGATAATTTGATTTTGGCCCTCCATCGTGAGTCCATCTTTGTTGTTTATAATTTTAATTATTGTGTTACTCCAATACCTTTCAAGGGTTATATTTAACTGTGTACTTTTTAATTGTTCGAATTTCAAATTTTTTAACAATTTTTTTTTCCCTAATATACTTCATTTTGTGATCGCAGTACATTTCCACTCCCCACTTGCCATATTTCCTCTTACATATCCGCATGTATCGACAACCGAATATGACCATTTGGATTGCCTGACGAGTTTTGGCAGTGTCACTGATTATCTGCGTTTTGTGCGTCTCATTGAACGTATGCAAACTGTGTCAGGTGGTCCTGCTCCCAACAATGAGAATAATATCAAATCATTCTTTCACCACTAGTGACATTACTTTTCAATTAGTTTACCTTTCTCTAAACGAAAATAATAGAGCTACCGCTACTACGAGGGTCGTTCCGAAAGTAATGCCTCCTACTTTTTTGTGGTGCCTTTGTATGTCCGCGACAGATGTAGCGCTTATACTTGAACGTCCTTCTTTATTTGCAGGTGGTTCTATTGTCCTACGCTAGCAGAGGGGTGTTCCAAAATGGAATCTGGTATGGACGCGCGTATAAAGAAGCGATGTGTGATTGAATTCCTCACTGCTGAAGAAATTGCGCCGACTGAAATCCATCAACGGTTGCTTAAGAGGTATGGAGACGATACGATAGACGTGAGCAATCTGAGGCGATGGGTATGATATTTTCAAGGTGGTGCAAAGGGTGTGCATGACAAGCCAAGGCCCGATCATCCCTCGCAATGAAGAGCGTCTTAATCAACTCATCAATGCTGATCGGCGGATAACGCCCAGATAGTTGTGTGCAAAGCTGAATGTCGGCTGTAATTCCTTTGAAACAATGTTGGAATATCTTGGTTATCGCAAAGTCTGTGTGAGATGAGTGCTGCCGATGCTTACAGAAGAACAAAAAAATTCATCGAATAGAAATTTGTCGGGACCTGCTAGAATAATATCAAGCTTAAAGTGACAGTTTTCTAAATAGCATCATCACCGGAGATGAGACGTGGTGTCACACCTACGGGCCGGAGTCCAAAAGACATGCGAAGTCTCCGTCAAAGAAGAAATTCAAGATGCAGCCAAAGTGATGTGCACAGTCGTCTGGGATAGCCAGCGTATGGTTCTTGTGAATGTCCTGTAGCTTGGAGAAACTGTCAATTCAGCACACTACAAGACGACACTGATTAAGCTGAAAGCCCGAATCTACAGGGTAATGGTTCAAATGGCTCTGAGCACTATGGGACTTAATTTCTGAGGTCATCAGTCCCCTAGACTTAGAACTACTTAAACCTAACTAACATAAGGACATCACACACATCCATGCCCGAGGTAGGATTCGAACCTGCGACCGTAGCGGTCGCGTGGTTCCAGGCTGTAGCGCCTAGAACCGCTCGGCCACCCCGGCCGGCTCCAAGGTAAGGCCAGAGAAGAAGACCAACTTTCAACTGCAACATGATAATGTCAGGTCCCACACCAGTTTTGCGACCACGCAACTCATTGCGAAATTTGGCTGGACTGTCTTACCACATCCAACACACAGTCCCTATTTAGCGCCTTCAGGCTTTCATCTCTTTGGGCGTCTGAAAGGTGGACTAAGTGGCGAACATTTCCAAGACTCTGATGCTGTTGTCAAAGCTGTAAGGAAGTACTTAGCCTCAGCTCGTTCCGATTTTTACAAGAGCGGCATGCAAGCTCTGTTTCATCTTCGGCAAACGTGCAAAATGATTGGTGGTGACTATGTGGAAAAATGACAGTCTGTAGCTCGAATATTGCTTTATTTAGCTCTGCTGTTGTGATTTATGTATCTCCTGTAGTTTCTCTGAATACAAATAAGAGGCATTACTATCGGGACGACCCTCGTACCATTTTCAAAGGGACTAAAGACTCATACTCTAGTTAAAACAGCGGAAAATACTCTACACTCAAACTATGTAAGAGCGGCCCCAGTACGCGATGAAATCGTGACTAAAAGTAACAAGTACAGGTAACAGTGAGCTAGAAGGCTCTAGAAATAACAGGAGAGCACGGAACGAACAGAACAGTACATGACAGCAAACCATCTACGGTATGTAATGTTACGCATATGCAGGCGAGTTATTCTGCCTGCTGGAATTGGTACGAGGTGAGATGAATTTGTTTGAGCATCCGAACACTAGCGGGCGGCCACGGCACCCTGAGCATAGAACGGCTGACATGGCTGTGACAGCAGGGGCGAACTTCTCTGGTACGAAGGCGGTCACTGTGGCGGAAAATGAGAAAATCCCGAAGCTGGGAATTTGGTCGGCAGTTGATGACATGGTGGGTGCAGGGAACCAGAAATGTCAGAGCGTAAATATGTCTGAATCATGGCTACTTAAAGCTCATAGAAATTCTATAATAAACCACAGTTACACAACAAAACAAATTTGAATACATTGGCGATCTCAGGAAAATGAGTCGCATCCCATGAAACAATAATATTTTTAATATCTTTCAAACTTCAAAAGTTAAATATTTACAGTGACTAAATATTACCACAATGAACCTTTTAATTAACACCTTTTAAACGCTTCATGCGATTTCAACAAATGATATGTCCAGAATGAGATTTTCACTCTGCAGCAGAGTGTCCGCTTATATGAAACTTCCTGGCAGATTAAAACTGTGTGGCCGACCGAGACTCGAACTCGGGACATTTGCCTTTCACGGGCAAGTGCTCTACGATCCTTCTTCTTTTTTTTTAAAAAAAAAAATCTCATTTTGTTCGCTTTCGTTCGTTGCATTGGCTCAGGGCGGACGCCGTAAGACATTCGTTTCAGTTCGTTGTTGATCGGTGCACTTAGTTTTTTATTACAGAGGGCAGCTAACCCTCTGACCGAACACGCTGAGCTACCGTGCCGGCACCATCTGAGCTACCGAAGCACGACTCACGCCCGGTCCTCACAGCTTTACTTCTGCCAGTATCTCGTCTCCTACCTTCCAAACTTTACAGAAGCTCTCCTGGTTCACAGGGGAGCTTCTGTAAGGTTTGGAAGGTAGAAGACGAGATACTGGCAGAAGTAAAGCTGTGAAGACCGGGAGTGAGTCGTGCTTCGGTAGCTCAGATGGTAGAGCACTTGCCCGCGAAAGGTAAAGGTCCCGAGTTTGAGTCTCGGTCGGCCACACAGTTTTAATCTGCCAGGAAGTTTCAAATGATATGTCAGCTGATAGCATTACGCTATAGGTATCATCGCAGAAAGCCACATATCTGTATCTATTGTATTTATTGTCTGTCGGAACATCGTATCCTCCATAATAACGCAGCAGCTGAATGCAGCATGAATACCTTATATCTTGTCATGTCCCTGTAGTTATTTAATGAATATTTTACTGTTTTGCTAGCAACTTTGTTTACATATGATTACAACATATTAAAAAACTGTAGTGATTTGTAAGTGGTCAGTCACATACGTCAGCTGATGCCACCATCGAAAAGTATACCAAAAGATGAATTTGTCAAGCAGACGTAAATAATTATGTAAGCAGTAATTAACGACAATTTGTTGTCATTTAACGTGAGCGCACTTGCGCAGGAAAGCTGGCTTATTTATTTACGAACAAACCTTTCTTTACACTTTATTATCTGCGTTTGATATAATGCTTATGTTTCTTTATTTAAATATTGTTATAATATATTGAGTCAAGATCATGTCTGTAGAACATAAGAACGGTGTATTTTTGATGCGGATGGCCTTCTAACAATAAGAGTTAGACAGTGGCTAAACAGTGCTGGAGTCAATAGGAAATGGACAGTTTGCGAGAGGGGATCCCAAGGGAACGATTCTGGACACTGGATGTCGAGCTCTGAAAGAAGTCTGAGTTGCGTGTGCTAACACACGGTATTTGATCGTGAAGCTGATAGATTCTGAGTCGTGAACAGCCGGTAAAGACTTTAACTTTTGAGGACTGTTACGTTAGGCCACGAAGAAAGTGGACACTTCAACGCGAATTCCTGAAGAGGGCAGACTTACTTGTGGTAACGTGAGTTAGTCGGTCGCATAGGTGATTATTCTGGGCTATAAATGTCATCTACAGTACTCTGGCTTCTGAAGAGGCACGAATTCTGGCGAGTTCTGAAGGTGCTCCAGTATAGAACTCTAACTTTTGTTTGTCTTTCGGAACCGTGAATTGACAGTGTACGATTTTCACCTCGTTATCTCACCTGTGTTAGTTTTTAAATCGTCATGTTGAACTTTGGACTAGTTTACGCTGGTGAATATCGCATGTATAGTCATCACGGAATGGAGTTAGTTTTCGCACGTGTTCGATGACCATTTAGTTTGGGGTTTGAGCTACCATTTCCTTAACGCTTTCAATGCGACTTTACTGCGTTTAAGCAGGTAATTTCAGCCTGTATTATAACTGGTTGTGTAAGATCGCCAACGGCTTTGCTGCGGTGGTAACACCGATAACCGAAGTAAAGCATTGGCGGGCCGGGATAGCACTCTGGTGGGTCATCGTCAGGGTTTATCGAGAGCTGTTGGCAAGCGGAGTGCACCCAGCCGTTGTCGGGCAAACTGAGGAGCTACTTGACTGAGAATTAGCGGCTCCGGTCTGATAAACTAACATACGGCTGGGAGAACGGTGGGCTGACCACATGCCCCTCCTTATCTCGATTCAGTGACGCCTGCGGGCTGAGGACGACACGGCGGCCAGACGGTACCGTTGTGCCTTCATGGTCTGTCGAGTGGAGGTAAGTTTTTCTTTTTTATCGTTGGATCGCTTTCCGTTCGTTCAGTTTTACTCTAATGAATAAACATTACTCAACTTAATTCTCTGTCGTCTACGTCAATTAGAGATATTGGAATAGAATCCCTTTTATTACTCGTAATTATTTCATATTTCTGTGTTTTTTTGCTAATTCGCAATTCTAGCAAATTCATAGACTATTTGACTGCAGGATCACAGCTACAGGTTATTATTTGCAGCGAGTTAGCTGCTGAGGATGAAAGCAGATGTGCTCGGCTCGACCCGGCGACGTTATCGAAGTATTGTTTCTAAACAAAGCCGTCTATATCCCAGTAGCTGAGGTATGAGTAACAACTGGCAAAGTTACAATTGGTTTGTTCGTACAGGATGCTGATTAAGAGAATCTACTCAGCAGAATATCCAATAGATAACGTCTCAGGTATTCTCTCTACTCGCTGAGTTAGTTCATGTAATATGTCAAAAGCGGGCAGAATAGAACGGGTTAGCAACCGACAGATCTGAAAGCAAAACAGAAAACTGCTTACAGGGTTCCCTTTCTACCGGTTGTGGTAGAATCAAGTCACATTTTGAGCCTTCCGATACCGATGGAACTGGATATGTTCATTTGTATGTGAAAAAGTTAATATAATTCTATATTAACCAAAATTCATTATTTCATGCAGAATTGTTTGTATTTTATGTGATAGGAAAAATTTGAAGTTTGAACAGGAAAATATCCAAATGTATTTTCGCGAAGTTTCGTTAAATAGATGAGTTGATCTAAACAATATCTTTAGCAGACGTATAAATGATTAAGTTCTTTGCATTTTTAAGTTAGCTTTGTGCTTCTTGGCCACAGCTGATGAGAAGAACTGTGGAAATCATTCACGTTCGGGTTTTTCTGAGAAGCAGTTGTGAAAAGGAGACTTGTGGAATCCTTTATGAGAAATAGGGGAGGGTTGCCTAAATTTTTTCACTTCTGTCATTTTATTTATTATAACCTGGACGGTAAGCTACAAGATTACTTAAACAATGCCCTGCTCATCTGCAGGATGTTAGTTCTTGACATGTGATTTAAACAATGGAAATTCTAAGAAAAATAAACGCACTATACTTAATTTTCCAAATCAGAAATCTGATTTCCTAATTCGTAACAGCGGGTGTGTAAATTGTGCCATCCTTGTAAACTATATCCCTTAGCTCAAATATATTTAGCTTACCGTTTCACATACGCGTATTTTGTTAATTGAAAATAATAAGTAACTTATTATTAAGATACAAAATCATTGCAGTAATTATATCTCTAGATAAATGCTTAAAACATAAAGTCGTCTTACGCCACGCACATAAAATGGACGAAGCACTTCACACAGTGTACACAAAAGAGACCACAATAGAAAATAAAACTGAGAAGGATTGAAAATTGTCGCAGGTGATCTTATAAATATCCTGATTTGTATGAGGCATATGTCTGTACTGGTATTTTTGGTAAGCCTTGGCGAAGAGAACTGATTATATAAATTTGGAATCCTGCTGAATTTTATTTTATTTTGTGTTCTCTGTCGTGCATATCATGTGAAGAAGTTTCGTTTATTTTATGCACATGGTGTAGGACAACTATATGTTTTAAACTTTTACTTACAGATTATGGTTATTATAATGATTTTGTTTCATAATAACGAGTTACTTATTTTCAATTAACAAAATGCAATTATGTGAAAATGTCAGCTAAGAAAGTGAATGTAAAACTTAAAATAAAAATTTAAAATATAAAAAAAACCGTAAGTAAAATAAATAACTAGGCTAATAACGAGTGTTCAGATATTTTGATTAGGTATGTTGCAAATACTCTGGCAGCACATTGAGTGAAGCTTATTTTCCGAAATTGATATTACAGAAACCAGCTTTATTACACATGGATGTATGTGCTTGGAAGCTTCTTTAATTTATGTTGCAACAAATGTTTTCATTTTTTAAAATTAATTAATGGTGTTTGGGTATTTTACAAAACTTTAAATTCTTACAAAATTCCCTTATACAGTTTTGTAGAACGTTAATTACGTATTAGCGCTTATATGAGAAACATTTTTTTTTATATAATTGTCTCGAAGGTATACCATCCAGACTTAATATGCCTCATTACCTTTCGGGATGTGCTTCACCTGCTTAAAAGTGAAGTTGAACACAGACAAAAAAATACCTAGTGTATTATTTTGCCCCCCTCTACGCACTCGCCAAATTTCATGAAGATCGTTTATTGACCCTTGATAGCCGGCCAGAGTGGCCGTGCGGTTCTGGGCGCTACAGTCTGGAGCCGAGCGACCGCTACGGTCGCAAGTTCGAATCCTGCCTCTCGCATGGATGTGTGTGATGTCCTTAGGTTAGGTAGGTTTAATTAGTTCTAAGTTCTAGGCGACTGATGACCTCAGAAGTTAAGTCGCATAGTGCTCAGAGCCATTTGAACCAATTTTTTGGCACTTGATAATATTCCCTTGTCAGTCATGTACAAATCTAATAATATAGTGCTGCGTTTTGTGTCGTCTCATTGCCATTGTAGGCTTTTACCATGGAAAGCAAGGAGAGGATGTGGTTTGGTGGCCCATATCCTCTTTCTGTAACACAACTGCACGCATGTATTAACTGGGTTCTTTATTAATCAGAACAAGAAGTTACTTATCTTTAAGCTACTTGTTGTGGTACAAGCTCTTCCGTAATAGTCCACATTAGCCTCATTGCTAGTGAAGTACAAGTCCCGCTATGTACACTACTCTGGTCGCTAATTACTGACTGATTCTGAGCTAGAGGTGGAGCTAATTGCGACTGCAACTCCCAGTGGACTGTGACTGACGACTCGACTCGGTGATTCACTGGATGACAGACTGGGCCATCCAGTCAGTGTCGCCGATCTAAATACTGACGGCCAAGGATGCGTTGGCCGCTCGTTTCTTGCGAGTCTGTCTTTGGCCTCTTTCCTGATCGGCTCGCTAGTTCTGGTGTCTATTATCGATCTTCTCGCAACCTCTTTGCCCCCCGGAGTGCTGGCGCCAGCTTACGCCAGCACACAGTGTGCACATTTATCAGTGTCACTGAAAATAACTTAACATCCGCACTGCATAAAAAGGCGGGTTACACGGTGCAACCACACTGTCTGCTACTGCGTCCCAAATCTCGTTATTTAACGTACGGTAGGCACCGCGTGGCGGCGCGTCGCCGCACACCTTGCGTCACTCCACTGCGCAGGATTCTCCGCCAGCAACTCAGGTCGTCGGCAGGTGATGTCGGCGGGCGGCGGTCGCGCAGGCCGTGTTTACGCGCTCCGGGGAAGGCGTGCGGGTGCGGCCACTTTACGACGCAGTAAGCGGGGAGTTACGGCCCGCGCTTCCTCTGCAGTTAAGTCGTCATCGCGACACAGCCGAGCCGAACCGCCGCCGGTCGCTTTCAATTACGGTCGCGAAGCCAAACAGCGACCCTTCCGAAAGGCGTAAACCCTCTGCGCTTGTGATCTCTCTCAGCTCCATTCCCCTCAGCTCTCGAATGGCGTGCGACCAGGTGCGCGGAACCCGAGACGGAATATCTATACTAGCAGATAAAGATGTGTCTTTGTGTAAACTTGATATCAAAATTGTCGAAAAGTTCTTGAACAATTTACTTCAAATTTCTGCTTTTTACAAGATTTATTCAAATTTCTCACTTATTTACACGATATAATGTGAACACACACACACACACACACACACAGACACACAACAGTGTGTTTCAGGAGTTATGGTCAATGTTTAGTGATATGACAGGGATGATCATTCGAGACAAAAAAGTTAAGTAAACATCGCATCTAAACCGCACACCATAAGGGCTGTGAGCAGTTCTTGATCTTTGACAGTGTAAAACAAATCTTTTCTACTGCAATCTCTTTGCTTTCCATATTTTTGGAAGGGGTAGTATGGACCAAAACAACAACAAAATGTCCAGTTAACGTATGCTCTAAAACGCATACATTAAAAGTTATAAGCAACTTGTTCATTAGAACAATTGTGTTTCAAAGTAACGGAGATGAACAAGCGCTTATAGCTCTTAAAGTATGCATTTTACAGGCCATGTTTGCTGGACATGTTTTTCTTATTTTGGTCCATACTACCACTTCCCAAAATATGAAAAGAAACAGCTTTCAGTGGAAGAGATTTCTTTCATTGCATCGAAGATCAAGAGTTGCTCATAGCGTTTAAGGTATACGTTTTATAGCCCATGTTTATATATACTTTCACCGCAAATATTGCGGAAATGGAAAGTGCTAATGATGAGCGATGATGAGCGGTTTTCACGGAATAGATTGGTAGACAGGAGCTCGTATTATTAGCCAGTAAACAGATTGTAATAATTCTTGGGAAGTATATTTTTTGTGCAAATATACACTTTTCTTAAAAGGAACAGTGCTTACTGACTTTAACAAACTAAAAGTACGGTAAATCAGAATGTCAGTGATGTTTGTTGCAGGAGTTTGTTGCGAGTCGTTGACAAGATATCGTATTTTGAAAAGTTCCCACATCGACTCTTCGTTGCACCATTCAACTTGCGTAGCTATTAGTGTGTGAAGGCCAGGAAGTGGGTTGTGATTGGACGATGGGATTTATCAGTGCAGAGAAAGGCGACTTGCTCATGTTGTTCGGAGAACACTGGAAGAATGCAGTTCGTTCTTGTACGGTGTATTAGGCAAGATATCGCAATAGACGTCACCCATCTAGGCAATTATTTATCAAACTCGGCCGTGCCATTTCTAACGGACCATCCCGGCATTTTCCTGGAGCGATTTAGGGAATTCACGGAAAAACGTAATGGCCGTACGCGGGATTGAACCGTCGCCCTCCCGAATGCGAGTCCAGTGTGTGACAACAGAAGAAACGAAAATTAATGTTCTTGCTGCTGTTGAAGTTGAGCCGCACATTAGGTACCATGAAATCGCATGAATGTGTGGCATGAGTCAAGCAAGTGTCCTCTGTGTTCTTCGTCGACATTGGTCCCGTGCCTATCACATCAGTCTCCATCAAGAGCTGCATCGAAATAATTATGAGAATCGTGTTAACTTCTGTAATCGGGCGTTCAGACAGGATACTCCGGATGTATCATGTATCTTGTTTAATGATGCAGCCACATTTAACAATCACAGTCAGGTAAAGCGTCGAGACATGCACTTCTGCTCTGTTGATTTTGGCAGAACCTGAGCAACCATGGAGTGTAAACGTGTGGTGTGGGACAGAGAACCATCAGCTCATAGGCCTGTTTTTTATAGATGGAACATTGTACGTGCACAAGTGTCACAGTCTCCTAACAGACCATGTTCCACGGATGCTAGGAAATGTTCCTCTGCAGACTAGGAGGAACCTATGGTACCAACGTTATTTCCTGTCCAGACCTTAGTGCACGAAGTACTACAGAATGTCTTTAAAAAATTATTTCCAAATCAAATCTCTACCTTGGCCAGTCTGTTCCCCAGATTTCACGCCTGTAGTAATACGCTGTCTACGTGCACATATCAACTACACCCGATGATATCCAGCGACGTATTACTGCAGCTTGCCGACATCCGACCTGGAATGCTAGCATGTGTGCAGCAGTCGTTCGATACCAGATTGGGAGCGTGTATAGACGCTGCCGGTGCTCATTTTGAACTCGACTTGTGATAGTAAATTGTCTCGTTACTAGTCAGAATACACGCAGCTAGTGTATGTACTTGCGTTGTTCGTTGGTGTGTGCTACCATAGGTATTGTACAAATGTCAGTGTGCGAACTATTCAAAACACGATATATCGTGAACGACTCGCACTAGTATCCTGTGACAAACGCCACTGACGTTATAATTTGGCGTACCGTTCTTTTTGTTTATTAATCTCAATAGAGGCACTTACATATCATTTAAAAAAATGTATGTTTGTAGAAAAAAGACACTTTCTAAATATTATTAAAATCTGTTGATTGGCTGACAATACGAGCCCTACCCATTCTTTGAAAACACCTCAATAGCACTTCCCCCTTCCGCAATATTTATGGCACACGTCAGTAGGAGCTTCCCTTTCCGCAGTATTTCCGGTGCAAGTTTTTGGTAATCCTCCTTGGCTATATAAATTGACTAGCGTTATGAAAAACTTTACTTCAAATTTTTACACGAAGGTTTAACAAACGTTTAGTCGGACATAGACTGCACAACTTTTTAAACAATGTTTTAAAGGTGTTCTGTTATAAGCGACTGCAAGAATGAAAATGCTGCGCTGTGAAAATGGGCAGTTTAGTTTTCTTTCTCACTGCCAGTTTTAGCTGCGATAGCAGGGCATTAAAACCATGGGGCAAATAGTTTCTCCAATATACAGGGAGTCCCAAAACACAATCGACAAATTTTAGCGACAAGTTCCTTATACAGAAGTAAGTAAAATAAGACTTAGTAAACGCGATCTCTAAAATGCATGCCTTAAGAAGTATGAGCTCTTGTTCACCTTCGATATTATGAAACAGATCACTTCTACTGCAAGGGCTTTGATTTCCGTATTTTGGGAGAAGAAAAAAATGCGCAGTAAACATGGGATCTCAAAAGCGTACCTTAAGAGCTATGAACACTGGGGCTGTGCAATGAGTCAACAACAGAGATTGCTTACAAATCACTCTTTCGACCCATCCTAGAATATTGCCCAAATGTGTGGGTCCCGTACCAGATAGGACTAACAGGGGATATTGAACGTATACAAAGAAGGGCAGCACGAGTGCTCACAGGTTTGTTTAATCCATGGTAGAGTATCACAGACTCACCGAAGGAACTGATCTGACAGACTATTAAAGACAAACGTAAATTATCCCGAGAAAGTCTATTAACAAAGTTTCAAGACACGACAACGATTACTCTACAGATATATTACAACCCCCTACGTATCGCTCACACAGGGAACGTGAGGATAAGATGAGAATAGTTACTGCATGTACAAAGGCATTCAAACAATCATTCTTCCCGCGATCCATACCTGAATGGGACGGGAAGAAACCCTTATAACTGGTACAATGGGACGTGCCCTCTGCCTTGCACCTCACGGTGGTTTGCAGAGTATAGATGAAGAAGTAGATGTAGACTTATTCATCTTCGCTAGTGTGAAACCCATCTCTTCTTCTGAGCAAGTTCTCGCAATTCTCCTGGTATGCATTCTTGTTTTTTTTTTTTTTTTTGTCCATATTACTTCCTGCCAAAATATGAAGAACAAAGAGCTTTTAGTAGAAGAACTGCGTTTCATAGTATCGAAGACGAACCATTACTCATATCTCTTAAGTTATGCACCTTAGACACAATGTTTACACGTGTTTTCCGTGTATTCGTGTAAGGAATATGTCCCTAAAACCTGCTAATTTTTTGGGAGAAATTGTATATCATATATTCTTTCTTCTTATATATAATTTCAAACGAAAATTGTAAATGAAACTATGCACCGTTTTGTTTTCTTCCATGCAGTCGGTTTTAAGAGAAAACAAGAAATTTGTATTTATAGCTTATTGTCTTATGACAAGAATACTGCTACGGAATTTGAAACGCCAGAAAATTTGTATTCCAACCGATTTTCAGATTAAAATTTTTCGAAATGCTTACACAGAAGCTACTATCCTAACAGATCCAGCAGATGGAGAGTTCGCTTACGCCTCGTACACCAATGATCCTGTTCTGGCGTAACCACAAGCGCCGGAACGAAGATGAAGAATGCAAGAGCAGAGAAGGCGGTGAGAGGACGTCGGCCAATAGTGCGCTGACTAACCGCACCACGAGGGGAGCGGCCTCTACAAGAGGAGAATGTAAGTGCCGCTCCTGCCAGCCTCGGCGGCACAGTAGTCGGACAGTACTAGACACAGCCTAGCGGAGAGCACTACGGTAGCGATGAAGTGCATCCATACCAATTGCTTACATGGACCTTGTACACAGCGAAGGACTTTAATTGTTTACATGTCGCCCATGTCTTGCGACACCGTTGTACATTCAAAGTATTGTCAGTCTGCTTTATTGAAATAAAAACTATTAATGTGATTTTCTTGAATTGTTGCATAGCTATCTGAGAACGCAGCATTCTTTAGGCACCATATAAGCGACGAGTGGGCAGGGCCCCACAGATCCCAAACAATTTGCGCATTCATTTTAAGCGACTTCAAATCTCATTCTATATTTCGCTCGCAAATATAATAACAAGTCTGAAGTTCATAGAGAGTGGAAAGAAGAGATGTACAGAGAGGGGAAGGGGGAGGAAACGGACATAGTGAGGGGGGAAAAGGAGATAGAGAGGGGGGAGGAGAAGGAGGGCGAAGACAGGAGGGGAGATGGACAGAGGGAAGGGGAAGAGATGATGGGCACAGAGAGGAGGGATGGTGAGGAGATGAACAAAGAGAGCTAGGGATGACCGTACGTACAGAGACGAGAGAGAAGGATATCCAATTTCCATACATATTTAGCAATTGCGAAGCATTGCTGGGTTCACTAATTACCCATATACAGGGTGTTACAAAAAGGTACGGCCAAACTTTCAGGAAACATTCCTCACACACAAATAAAGAAAAGATGTTATGTGGACATGTGTCCGGAAACGCTTACTTTCCATGTTACAGCTCATTTTAGTTTCGTCAGTATGTACTGTACTTCCTCGATTCACCGCCAGTTGGCCCAATTGAAGGAAGGTAATGTTGACTTCGGTGCTTGTGTTGACGTGCGACTCATTGCTCTACAGTACTAGCATCAAGCACATCAGTACGTAGCATCAACAGGTTAGTGTTCATTACGAACGTGGTTTTGCAGTCGGTGTTATGTTTACAAATGCGGAGTTGGCAGATGCCCATTTGATGTATGGACTAGCACGGGGCAATAGCCGTGGCGCGGTACGTTTGTATCGAGACAGATTTCCAGAACGAAGGTATCCCGACTGGAAGACGTTCGAAGCAAATGATCGGCGTCTTTGGGAGCACAGAACATTCCAGCCTATGACTCGTGACTGGGGAAGACCTAGAACGACGAGGACACCTGCAATGGACGAGGCAATTCTTCGTGCAGTTGACGATAACCCTAATGTCAGCGTCAGACAAGTTGCTGCTGTACAAGGTAACGTTGACCACGTCACTGTATGGAAAGTGCTACGGGAGAACCAGTTGTTTCCGTACCGTGTACAGCGTGTGCAGGCACTATCAGCAGCTGATTGGCCTCCACGGGTACACTTCTGCGAATGGTTCATCCAACAATGTGTCAATCCTCATTTCAGTGCAAATGTTCTCTTTACGGATGAGGCTTCATTCCAACGTGATCAAATTGTAAATTTTCGCAATCAACATGTGTGGGCTGACGAGATTCCGCACGCAATTGTGCAATCACATCATCAACACAGATTTTCTGTGAACGTTTGGGCAGGCAGTGTTGGCGATGTCTTGATTGGCCCCCATGTTCTTCCACCTACGCTCAATGGAGCACGTTATCATGATTTCATACGGGATACTCTACCTGTGCTGCTAGAACATGTGCCTTTACAAGTACGACACATGTGGTTCATGCACGATGGAGCTCCTGCACATTTCAGTCGAAGTGTTCGTACGCTTCTCAACAACAGATTCGGTGACTGATGGATTGGTAGAGGCGGACCAATTCCATGGCCTCCACGCTCTCCTGACCTCAACCCTCTTGACTTTCATTTATGGGGGCATTTGAAAGCTCTTGTCTACGCAACCTCGGTACCAAATGTAGAGACTCTTCGTGCTCGTATTGTGGACGGCTGTGATACGATACTCCATTCTCCAGAGCTGCATCAGCGCATCGGGGATTCCATGCGACGGAGGGTGGATGCATGTATCCTCGCTAACGGAGGACATTTTGAACATTTCCTGTAACAAAGCGTTTGAAGTCACGCTGGTACGTTCTGTTGCTGTGTGTTTCCATTCCATGATTAATGTGATTTGAAGAGAAGTAATAAAATGAGCTCTAACATGGAAAGTAAGCGTTTCTGGACACATGTCCACATAACATATTTTCTTTCTTTGTGTGTGAGGAATGTTTCCTGAAAGTTTGGCCGTACCTTTTTGTAACACCCTGTAGTGAAGATTTCTCAGACTATAGTCCGATCCACGAATTTTGGCGGTTCGCGCATGTCGAGGCACCGACGGAGATAGCATTGTTGACGATTCCAAGCGACATTAGAGTTCGCGCATGCGCGTGGTTTGGGCTCGAAGAAAGCTTATATCCTGCCTCTCGCTTACTTATGCAGAATTATCACCACCACAATCAGTGGTGACAACTCGCAACAAATGGAATCGAAATTCACTAAACAACTCGCTACGATCACGTTTAATGCACGCATTAGCTACAGCCTTCGTAGCAGAGCACTCAGAACAAACTGAACGCTCATTGTGTGTCGGAGCATACGTGACGTAGGTACGCAGAACAAGCCTAAAGTCCATCAGTATCGTTCGTGACTCCAACTATAGTTGCATTAGATGCTAGTGAATCTTCCATGTTGTGTGGTCTTGGTCTAAGAAACTTTTTCGTTTCTGACGTTTCCTCCAGATCTGTGGTGGAAAATTTCAGAGGTGCTCCAGGTTACGATGAGTCTTCCCTACAGACAATTCGGACGTCGAAGAGCGGCATATATACGTGATTGGCAGAGATGTTTCTTGTCAGAGATAAAACTTAACTTTCGCACTGTCGCCTCTCCAAGATAAAACTTGTCCATCGATTCTGTAGAGCTATTGTTCATACACCACTAAGTTTCATGACTATTTCCCTGTTAAAAATGTAACATCATATCGGGAACATTTTACAGAAACGTAACATCAGACAGGTTAGTAAGCCAAAGCGAAAATATACAGGCGCATAGATCTGTATAGTCTAAACACCTTCCACCGGCGGCATGAAGATTATATAAAATTCTTTTACGTGTGGTAAGGTCTACATCGGATGAACGAAGAGATATGTGAATTCGCGGCTGAAGGTAGACAAACGTTTTTGCCGACTAAGGAAAGTGGAAAACTCAGCTGTAGCGAATCATGCTCTTCAGTAGGGAAACCATGATGTGAAGTTTTCCGAAACCAGTCTTTGACTACGGTGACGAACTGTTATCCGCCGCTATATACAGCAGCCATCGAAATATACAAACATAGAGACAATTTTAACAGAACAGGAGAAACCACGAGCCATAGTAATAGATGGACAGAGCTGCACAGAATCGACAGATAAACTCTACCTTTCACAGTCGAAAGTTCCGTAGTTTTAGTTTTATCTTTGCCTAGGACTATCTCTACGGATCGCATGTAAACTTCTGCCACGTCCCTTGTTCACAATATTAATGTCGCCCTCCGATGTCTGATTCGTCAGTCGGCAAGACTTAGAAAAAGAAGGAAGGGACGTAGATTAGGGGCTTACATCCCGTCGATAAAGAGCTCATTACAGATGGAGCATAAGCTTGGTTATTTTAAAAGGATGGGGAAGGAAGTTGGCAGCGCCCTTTCAAAGGAACCATCCCGGCATTTGCGTGGAGCGATTTAGGGAAATCACGGAAGACCTAAATGTAGACGCCCGAACACGGATCTTAATCCCACCTCGCACCGTGGCAACGCTCAATGGATCCAGGAACACCTCTGAAGATGCCCAAAGCAGTTCTGGACGAAACGTCAGGATACAAAGTGTTTCACTGACAATGACCGTAGAACTTGGGAGATTCATCAGCAGCTAAAATATTAGTCACTCCTTTAGAAGGGCAGACAGGCCGCCGTGTTTGATTTGGAGTGCTGTAGGTGGTGCAGGCTCGTTACGAGGCAGTTTATGTGATCCTGCGCTGCTGACACAAGACCTGGAAGTAGAATGGTGTGTACTCACTTCACTGCTGCGCGGAATCGGAGCAGCAAGGTAGATCAACGTAGAGACGTCACAAAATGGCAGAAAGGACTGCCGTGTTTGGAAGTGTTAATCACCACACCGTAAATCAAGATAGACGATTCATCGTCAATGAATCGTGTATCGTTTGCATCCACGTAACGAGGTGTAAGAACTGTAGTCGTAAAAACGTCCAACTGGGAGGCTACTGGAGACAAGTGTGACGCCTTGACAGTGACTGTTGGCTTCAAACTCGACAGGAATTGCTGCTGTCAGTGAATGCAGGTCCATCTCAAGAAGCTTCAAACTGAATACTAGAAGTGGAACAGCATGCGGTGGACATCTGGAGTCAGGTACCTCTCAGAGGTTCATTGTTCATAATGACACGCTTCAGTGGACTTAACAACACAGAAAGGGCACAGCAGGTAATCAGAAGAGTGAGTAGTGTAGCTGGCCGGTTACTAGCCCTAGGGCAAGGGGGAAAGACAACCAATACATCGGATGATATGATAATGTTGTAACTGATAAGTAGTAGGTTATTGGTGTGGGTCCGAGCCGAGATAACCCTCTTATCACAATGTCATTGATAAGAACTTCCACTTGTAACAGAACGTAAGATCGTGTATGTCAGTAATTTTCGTGTATGTCAGTAATTTCTTTACGTGTAACGTTTTATGTAAATATAGCCTTTGACTGCGAGTTTAACGACTAAGGGACAGTTATCTTTGGACATGCGGAAAGGAGGTCGATCTTTGGGAGAGGTGGTTAAAGGGCTTTGGAGAGGAAGCGTGGGCTGGAGGAGGTGGTAATACAGATGTGGTGTAAAACAATGTCTTATTGCATATTATTGTAGAAGTGTTAAATGTGAATAAATCAATTAAATAGTGATTTGCAAAACTAATGTAACGTTTGCTCTCTAAAAATGAAAATACCACATCGCCCTACAAACCAGTTAGTCTCATCCAAACACAAAGAAAACCGCGGGAACATCGCAGTGGAATCACCTCTAGACTTCACGAAGACAACAACGCAGCCATCGATATGAGTTAAGTACCAAACTGTTCGTACTTGTTAACGACCTCGGACTATAAATTTGAATCTCCTGTAGTACCTGAAGTCACCATGTGGACAAAGGAGTAGGACAACTTATATACAGTGGAAATCATAGGAAGAGGTCTGTTAAACACTGTCAGGATACACCCATGGGCAACTTATATTAATGGTCGCTCCCCCCTCCCCACTCCCCTGCTCCAGGGAACCATCGGCAATTGATTAAGGTCATCTAGAGAAACCCCTACCTTTTCTCCTGTCTCTGCTCTCCTCTCCCTCTGGACCAAAGAGATTCAAGCGCCTCCTTCCCATCTTCATCTATTATAGCCAGGGAAAATGAGTGGCTGGTTTCACTGTGGAGCTGAACGACATGGGGGCAGGATCGGGCTGTGTCTGTTTATTATTAACTAATTAATATTATAGTAATTATGTCGAGTCACATCAATCTAGGTCTATTTGTTAATAACAAATTATATTAATGTGACATTATTTTTGTCATTCGAGCCGCAGAGGTCATACCCAGGCAGATATGTATGTGCTGTGTCCTCATTCATCAACAATTTTACAAATTTTTCCACATTTTTCGTATTTTTCGCAATTTTATGTATTTTTCCTCATTTCTTCGTATTTTGCCACAATTTTATCCAGTTGAGTGAGTGGCATTCCACTGCTCTCAGTGATTTGTCAATGTACTGTCGTGTCACTTCACTACGACGTATGATGCTGTCAGTCAATCAAGAAGCAGCATGTGCCCAAAAGTAGCTGAATTATTTATCATTGCTGAGCCACCACTACATTACTATTTTGTGTGTGTGCGCGCGCGTGTGTGTGTGTGTGTGTGCGTATGTGCGACATCAAAATGCACGTCTTAGATTGGAAATGAACACAATGGTAAAAATGACATCACAACATATTATTGATGACATACCAAATTTGTAAGCCAACCGAAGATACTGCATGTATAAGAAATATCACACTGTATTAGGTAAAATCCTGCAAAGCCACCACTAAGTTACGAAATTGTGCGATGTCTTAGTTGCTGTTTGAAAACAAGCATGTTGTTGGAAGTAATGACATAATAGCAAGATTCTTATGTTTCCAACCAAAGATAGTGTTTGTACAAGAATTAGCACAGCAGTGCTAAAAAAACGCAGCTGAAGGGAGAGCTCCAGCGAAAAGTAAGTCGCCTGCAGGTAGCCCACACCTCTAACACTAACGTGTGGAGTATAGCCATGACCGCAAACGTCTATGCTTGGAGTATGAGGGAGAACACACTACCCCCCTCCCCCCAACCACCAACACAGCAATTACCGAGAAATTTGCACAATGCATGCGTAATCGTGTGGGACCTGGCTGCTGGAGGTAAATTCACTGTTATAAAATCAGTTACCCAGGCATTCATTCCGCCCACGGCAAACATGTCCCGATACGTCGGCTGAAAAATATGTGTAATGTATTGCAGATAATCGTCGACCAACACCCTCCCCCTTTCTGTCCCTAAACTAGCCCTTACGTGCGGGCGACCCCATTTTCAGCCAGCACTGACAGGTGACATGACGGCATAAAATTACAATTATGATATCTTAACAAATAAAACCAGAGGTATAAATAGCATATCCTACATTTTATTGTGTATCGTGTTTTGAACCGAGGACCGAGACACGACAGAGGGGCTTTGTCCCGCTTAGCCCTCAACCCCACAACAGGCTACAGCAGTCCACCCACCCCGCAGCTACCCCACACCGAACGCAGGGTAACTGTGCGGTTCTGCCCCTAGTGGGGCCCCCACCCCTCCCCCCGGGAACGTCTCATACCAGACGGGTGTAACCCCAAATGTTTGCGTGGTAGAGTAATTACAGTATACGTATATGTGGAGACAGTGTTTGCGCAGCAATCGCCGACATAATGTAACTGAGGCGGAATAAGGGGAACCAGCTCGCATTCGCCGAGGCAGCTGGAAACCGCCATAACAACTATCCACAGTCTGACCTAGACACAAATCCGCTGGGCGGATTCGTGCCAGGGACCGGCACGCCTTCCCGCTCGGTAAGCAGCGCGATAGACCGCGCGGCTAGCTAGGTGGGCATAGGCTACATTACTCTAAATCTCATATATTAACTACAGAAAAAAATCGGAGTATGTCCACTGCTATTAACAACATACACGGACCAGTTCCTTCACCAGCTGTCGAATCAGCCAGAAGGGAGGCGGGATTAATACGCTCGTAAATTGGGCAAGATGAAAACGTGAGCCGCAGCACCTCAGAGGCAAGATGCAAGCGTTCTGTGGAGAAATGGATACTCCACAATTTATATAAACAATATGACAGAGTGTAAGACGTGCATATAGTCTTTCGCTCCTACTGCTTAATCTGTACATCGGAAAAGAAATGATGGAAATAAAAGAGTGGTTCAGGAATGGAATTAAATTCAAGATGAAAGGATATCAATGATATGATTTGCTGATGACATTGTTGTCCTGACTGAAAGTGAGAAGGAATTACAGGAACTGCTGAATGGAATGTAAGGTCTAAAGAGCACAGAATATGGATCGAGAGCAAATTGAAGAAAGATGAGAGTAATGAGAAGCAACAGAAATGAGAACACCGAGAAACTTAACACCAAGATTGATGGTCTCGAAGTAGATGAAATTAAGGAATTCTACTACCTAGGCAGCAAAATTACCAATGACGAACGGAACAAGGAGGACATCAAAACCACAGGAGTACTGGCCAAAAGGGCATTCCTGACCAAGAGAAGTCTACTGCTGTCAAACATAAGCCTTAATTTGAGGAAGAAGTTTCTGAGAATGTACATGTGGAACACAGCATTTGTAAGTAGGGTGTTTAGGTTTTTATGTTGGTAATGCCACGTAGTGCTCTTTATGAAAATCGCTGACTGCGCTGTGTGCAGTCTGTGGCTGGTTAGATTCATTGTTGGAATATGCTCTTGTGTAGTGTTGGGCAGTTGGATGTGAACAGCGCGTAGCGTTGTGCAGTTGGAGATGAGCCGCCAGCAGTGGTGGATGTGGAGACAGGGATGCCAGAGTTTTGAGAAGTTACCATAAGCGGACGATCTGGAAATTTATAAAGCTGGATGTCATGAATTTATATATATATATGACTTTTGAACACTATTAATGTAAATACATTGTTGTTCTCTATCAAAATCTTTCATTTGTTAACTATGCCTATCAGTAGTCAGTGCCTTCAGTAGTTAGAATCTTTTATTTAGCTGGCAATATTGGCGCTTGCTGTATTGCGGTAGTTAGAGTAACGAAGATTTTTGTCAGGTAAGTGATTCATGAAAGATATAGGACTATAGGTTATTATTATCAGTGCCATCCTTTTTAGAGATTATTGAAAGTCAGATTGTGTTGCGATAAAAATATTGTGTGTCAATTTTGTGATGATCAGAACAAGTAAAGAGAAAACTGTTTGAGTACGTTGAGTTTTGCTCAGCTGTTCGAAAATCAAGTAATGTAGAAGTTTGCCGGCCGGTGTGGCCGAGCGGTTCTAGCCGCTTCAGTCTGGAACCGCACCACCGCTACGGTCGAAGGTTCGAATCCTGCCTCGGCCATGGATGTGTGTGATGTCCTTAGGTTAGTTAGGTTTAAGTAGTTCTAAGCTCTAGAGGACTGATGACCTCAGATGTTAAGTCTCATAGTGCTCAGAGCCATTTGAACCATAATGTAGAAGTTTACCAGCGGGGTCATTCTTAATTTTTCGAAGGGGACGTTTCAAAATGGTTCAAATGGCTCTGAGCACTATGGGACTTAACTTCTGAGGTCATCAGTCCCCTAGAACTTAGAACTACTTAAACCTAACTAACCTAAGGACATCACACACATCCATGCCCGAGGCAGGATTCGAACTTGCCACCGTAGCGGTCGCGCGGTTCCAGACTGTAGCGCCTAGAACTGCTCGGCCACACCGACGGGCGGGAAAGTTTCACATTTTATGGTTGTGAAAGATGGACTGTAGAAAAACCGTAACAGAAGAAAACCGAAGCATCTGGGATGTGACGCTACTGGCGAGTGTTGAAAATTAGATGGACTGGCAAGGTAAGGAATGAGGAGATTCTGCACAGAATCGGAGAGGAAAGGAATGTGTGTAAAACTCTGACAAGGAAAAGGGACAGGTTGGTAAGACATCTAGCAAGATATCAGGGAATGATTTCCGTGGTATTAGAGGTAACTGTAGGGGGCAAAAACTGTAAAGGAAGGCAAAGACTGGAATACATCAAGCAAATAATTGAGGACATAAGTTGTAAGTGCTTGTCGAAGAGGTTGGCAAAGGAGAAAAATCCATGGCGGGCTCATCAAACTAGTCAGTAGACTGATGCCTCAGAAAAAAAATACGACAGTCAAATTCTCTGCAAAGTGACACACTGGAAAAAGAAATGCCTGGTACTTCCTTTCTGCCATACATTCCTATAGTGACGGAGAGAATCGGCCGTACATTGCGCAAAAACGGCGTTAAGAGGTATTTATAAACCGACAAAGGAGATCAGAGAGTGTCTCAGATCGGAATAGGAGACAAGGGACCTACTTGTAATGTCCATAATATACAGCATATCATGCAGATGCGGAAAAGATGAAGTTGGAATGATTGGACGATCAATCAACACCAGGATCACAGAACATAAGGGGCATTGCAGGATGGGGCAGGTGGAGAAATCGGCCGCGGAAGAGCGCTCGCTGAGTGATGCCGACCACATAGTAAAATTCGCACGCACTGAACGTCTGGCTGTAGAAGAGGGTTATCACACCCGATTGTTCAGAGAAGCTACAGAAATACACAAACATGAGAACAGCTTCAACAACAAAGAAGAAAACCTCAAGGTGAACGGATCCTGGATTCCCGTGCTGCAGTGAACGACTGTTGCAGGTAGCAAGAGGAGAACCGCACCAGAAACGATCACTTAAAAGCCCTTGGACGTTGGCGCGCCAAATACACACAGTCTGCGGCCGCGAGCTCGATTCCAATTCACCACCAGCAACGGAGGGTGAATCTTTGACAATGCGCCAGTCGTGCTGGCGAATCGTCAAAAAACTCATCAAACGAACGGCGGCCGAAGAACCCGACTCAGAGGCCACCAGGCAGTTTGTCAATAAGAGGCGACGAAAGCCTTAACGACAATAAGGTATAATATGTTCTATATCTTTGCCAGCAAGACAGTGAGACCCACTATACACATAGAGCTGTTCGTAAATGTGTAAGACTAACAGTGTAATGCATCGTACCATAGCAATATCATCAGAATGACCACCAACAGCAAATGTTCTTTACTGACGACATTTATTTGTACTAGTGGCAGAATCCTCTAGATAAAGATTATGATGCAATACTTCCATACTTCCAGTTAAGTGTCCTTCTAGTCATATCTTCTAAATGTGATTGGACTTGCAATCCAATTATACTATTTTGTGTGTGTGGTGCAATGTGGCTAGCCCAGGGCCATGGGCTGGGACGCGGGTTCAGCAACGTGAATGTGTTTTTTTGTATGTCTGGTGCTAATCTGTACATTAAAAAAACATACTTATCGATGTATATTTATTATTGAAGCATCAGTCACGATATCTATAAAAATGCCAGGTACCACTCTTAAGCCCAATAACCATATGAAGCTACGTAATAATATTACCTTAGCATGGAGGGTCGTCATAACGTATGGACGAATTTGATATCATAAGTAGAACTAAGACATGTATTTTGATAAAATAATGCACACGATCTAGACTTTGGCCCTCAACCAGTGTTTGTGCACCCTCTGTAGTAGCAAATGTCTCAGAACACATTACCTTATATGAGCACAACAACTGCATTAGTCTGCATAATTGATATACACGTTACCTAAGTATAGTTTTAGACTGATAGATAATATTTTGCATTAGACTCCGCCACATGTCAGACACAGTTTTGTCAATGATTCTTATCGGTAGCTAAAAAACATCTGGGTGAAATCTCAACACGGCAGCACTTTCGGTCATACGTTCAAGGCATATAATTTATATTACACATTATTTCGAGGTGTGTGCTATGATGTGGATACCCCAACGTCAAGGGTAGGGTGGATATGTTTTTTGTTTTTCGTGTGCATGATGTTACTCGTAACGCTATCTAACGGAAGAAATTCACTTTAAAGTCACCCGGTCCACTTATAGAAAGGGTGTAACTGCAATTTTTTTCCAAAAATAATAATATATGACGGTAAAATATCAAAGAATAAAAGTATAGGATGGCGGCAGGAACTCGCAGGTTGGCAGATGGAGCTAAGAATACCCATGTCCAGTCAGCAGTGCTGGGCATTACTCTCCACATCATGATGATGAAATAGAACAATATCTGCGCTGACTGCATCTGCGACTGTCACTCTCCAACATGCATTTACTCTCCTGTAAGTCACTGCAGTGCATTTCGTTGAAAGCAGTAAATGTCCCACAACTGATACAGCTGGAAAGAACAGTCGAAAAATGGTTAAATGTAGGATAAATTGTTTTAAAAATTAGACAGACTGCGGCAAAAATATCTGGTTTTAATCTAAGTCATGTAGACAAAATGTATGCCATCGATTAGTCCATAGAGCGCCTTTTAAGCGTTATCAGCAACGTCTCGCGATTTCATGTATAATGACGTTAGTATCCGTTTCGCTTTTCGGTTCTACAGTCTTACCGCTTTACATTGCAATCAAATATTTTTACAATTCCAAATACATAAGACTTGCAACTCGTATGTATTGGGAAAGAATACCACAAAATTCAGAATAAAATAATATTACCGATTCCAAACGGACACAGAACTAGTCGGAAAATTTCCTTTCGTAAGAATGTCTCTCTGGAACGCAGCGTCTTTCCACTATTGAAGCATTTGTAGTGTCATTCTCTCTCTTTATGTCTGATCGTTACATCCCCTCTCAAACGATTACTACGTCTGTATGCTTTTTTTATTTATAACTGTATTTTGGCGTCATGTCTCTGCCTGCCTCCGTGCCTCTATATAAATGAGAATCCAATTTTTTTTTTTCCCCCAAGGACATTCACGCTTTCTCTCTCAACAGTTAGGGCTCTGAGTTAGTTTGGGAGCATTTGGTGCTGTGATTCTAATAGTTCTCTTCCTTGGAACAAACTTGTAGCCTGCAAGGAAAGCATCCAGGAGATTTCAGGATACTTCGAACCAGTGCTTACATCACAAAAAGTTTCGCCTACTTCGTATGCGTAAATACGTACACTATGTGATCAAAAGTACTCGGACACCTGAATCAAGTGCTGGAAGGTTTCTTGGGGAATGGTAGCCCATTCTTCACTGAGTGGTGCATGGATGAGAGGTATCGATCTCGGTCGGTGATGTCTGGCACGAAGTTGGCGTTCCAAAACATCTCAAATGTGTCCTGTAGGATTCAGGACAGGACTCTGTGCAGGCCAGGCCAATACAGGGATGCTATTGTCGCGTAACCACTCTGCCACAGGCTGTGCTTTATGAACAGTGCTAGATCGTATTGAAAGATACAATAGCCATCCCCTTATTGCTCTTAAACAGCGGGAAACAAGGTGCTTAAAGCATCAATATAGGTCTGTGTGTGATAGTGCCAAGCAAAACAACAAGGGGTGCAAGCCCCCTCAATGAAAAACACGACCACACCAAAACACCACAGCCTCTGAATATTAATGGTGGCACTAAACACGCTGGCAGATGACGTTCACCGGGCATTCGCCATACCTACACCCTGCCATCGGATCGCCACATTGTGTACCGTGATTCGTCATTCCACACAACGTTTTTCCACTGTTCAATCGTCCAATGTTTACGCTCTTTACACCAAGTGAGGCGTTGTTTGGCATTTACCAGAGTGATGTGTGGCTTATGAGCAGCGGCTCGACCATGAAATCCAAGTTTTCTCACCTCCCGCCAAATTATCGTAGTACTTGGAGTGGATGGTGATGCAGTTTGGAATTCCTGTGGGATGGTCTGGATAGATGTCTGCCTATTACAAATTACGACCCTCTTCAACTGTTGGCGGTCTCTGTCAGTCAACAGACGAGGTCGGCCTGTACGCGTTTGTGCTGTACGTGTCCGTTCACTATCACATCGGAAACAGTGGACCCAGGTATGTTTAAGAGTGTGGAAATCCCGCGTGCAGACGTATGACACAAGTGACACCCAATCACGTGACCACGTTCGAAGTCCCTGTTCCGTGGAGAGCCCCATTCTGCTCTCTCACGATGTCTGACGACTACTGAGGTCGCTGATATGGAGTATCTAATGGAGTACCTAATACGAAAAACGTATGTTTTTGGGGGTGTCCGGATACTTTCGATCACATAATGTATAACCTGTACATATTTTACTGTTTTTTTTTTAATTTTTAGCGCTTTTCCGCATTTTCCATTTCATTTTTTAATTATTTTTCTGTATCTTTCAATATGATGTCTGTAAATGTACAAGTATAATATTGTTATTGCTTACATTACCAGGAGTGGGCTGCTATTTTTGTTGGCTGCGTTTGGTATCTATAAACTATACTTCTTCAAAATGTCAACATACATAACACTGGTTGCCAAACCCATCTCTAAAACATGTGAACGTACATGGTTTGATGTGGCGGTACAGTGTTGACACACATTTTGTATATATATGTCGTGTAGTGTTATTTCAATAAAATCTTTTGTGTTGCTCGTGTTTATCCATCTTTCGTAGTTGGGTAAAGGGCATTAGAGTTCACAGACAATGAACAATATAGACACTGCGAACCGGAATTTCGTGCCACAGCGAGGCAAGATGACGAGAATAACAATGCCTACCATATACAGGAATCACAGGAACATATGCGAGTATGGGATGTAGACCCTGCCACATTTAACTTTGGGTCAGTCAGCGTGGCGTGTACGGGTAGCCAAAGTGGTTAAGGGGACCGCTTGCATTAAGTTGGGAGTCTGAGTTCGAATTCCAGTCTGGCACAAATTTTCATCTGTTACTAGTGACTTGTATGGTATGTTTATAAATGCGCATGCAATTTGCACATACATTTCGTCAACAGCAAAAATAAATATGAGGGTCACTCCAAAAGAAACGCACATTATTTTTTTTAATCTATCTTTTATTCTACATGTTTGAAAGTTTTACAGTGTGTAGATACATTCTTTAGGAACAATATTTTCATTTCTCCACATAATTTCCATCCCTCTCGACTGTCTTACACCATCTTGGAAATAGCACCTGTATACCTGCTTGGTAAAATTCTGGACCAACCTGTTGGAGCTACTGTTCGGCAGCGTGCACGAGGGAATCATCATCTTCAAACCTTGTTCCACGAAGAGAGTCTTTGAGCTTCCCAAAGAGATGATAGTCACGTGGAGCCAGGTCAGGACTGAAAGTCAGGTATTTCAGTGTTGTCCATCCGAGTTTTGTGATCGCTTCCATGGTTTTTTGGCTGACATGTGGACGTGCATTGTCGTGCAACAGCAAAACACCCTGCTTTTGCCGATGTGGTCGAACACGACTCAGTCGAGCTTGAAGTTTCTTCATTGTTGTCACATATGTATCAGAATTTGTGGTGGTTCCACTTGGCATGATGTCCACAAGCAAGGGTCCTTCGAAATCAGAAAACACCGTACCTGTAACTTTTTCAGCAGAAGGTGTGGTTTTGAATTTTTTTTCTTGGATGAATTTGCATGATGCCACTCCATTGATTGCCTCTTTGTCTCTGGTGAAAACTGATGGAGCCATGTTTCATCACCTGTCACAATTCTTCCAAGAAATTCATCTCCACCATTCTCGTACTGTTCCAAAAGTTCGCTGCATACCGTTTTTCTTGTTTCTTTGTGAACCACTGTCAACATCCTGGGAACCCACCTGGCACAAACCTTTTTTAACGCCAACACTTTCAGTTTTCTGCAAACACTTCCTTCCCGTATCCCAACGTAGCGTGACACTTCGTTCACTGTGATGCGTCTGTCAGCTGTCACCAATTCGTTAACTCTCTGCACATTATCTGGAGTGTGTGCAGTACGAGGCCTGCCACTGCGAGGAGAATCCTCAATATTGCCGTGCCCACTTTCATCACGTAACCTGCTTACCCACCGACTAACTGTACTGCGATCGATAGCAGCAACTCCATACACCCTCTTCAACCTCTTGTGGATATTTCCCACTGTCTCGTTTTCACAGCACAGGGATTCTATGACAGCACGTAGCTTCTGACGAACATCAAGTGTAGCAGCCATCTTGAAGACATGCTGTGACGGCGCCACTCACGGGAACAGGTTGAACTAAGTTTGAAAACAAGTGGGAAGGATGTATTTACACACTGTAAAACTTTCACACATGCAGAATGAAAACCGTATTTTTACAAAAATAGTTTGCATTTCTTTTGGAGTGACCCTCGTAACCCCAGTACGTAACAGTACTGACACCAACTTACCTCAAGTTTAGCTGGCCTCCTTTCTTCCCCCAGATGGAGTAGCTGGACTTGTTGCAATGTCTACTGAACCTTTTCTACATAGGAATAAACAGGCAGGCAAGACTGCAGATCGAGATGACTAGTGTGTGCGAAAACATGATGGTGGTAAAATCTTATTGACTGATGGAAAATATCTTGTGTAAATTTCAAAGATCAGAGGAACTGTCAGCGTTTGATTTTGATCTGCAATTTTTCATACGACAAAATGACGAGTATTTGTCGGCGTGTGAACATGACCAGATAACATGGTCACGTAACTAATGAGGAGGTACTGAACAGAATTGGAGAGAAGAGCGATTTGTAGCACAACCTGCCTAGAAGAAGGGATCGATTCTTAGGACACCTTCTGAGGCGTCATGGGGTAACCTGTTCAGTACTGAAGGAAAGCGGGGGGGAGGGGGGGGGCGTAAAAATCGTAGAGGGAGACCCGGAGATGAATACAGTAATCAGATTCAGAAGGATGTAGGTTGCTGTAGTTACTCGGAGATGAAGAGGCTTGCACAAGATAGAGTAGCATGGAGAGCTGCATCAAACCAGTCTTGCACTGATGACAACAACAGCAACATGAACATTATTCGAAAAACTTAGAGATCAAACAAAAATGAAAAGCAGGAATGTCGATGTTTGAATGAACTTATCTATGGAAAATTATGTGCTGCATCAGTCGCTGGAACAAGACCAGGTAACAGTTACTCATTTAAAAGCGTAATTGTTAAAGCTCTGAGTTCGTTACTGAAAGGTGTGCATTAAAAACTCACGTGACTGACTTGAAGGCACACATGCCAGACTTCACTTAAATTACGAATACTGTGACTTGCGTGATCAATAATCCTTTCAACAGTGAGCTACTAAACGCTGAATGGATTCGTTGTTTCTCATATGTGTTGCTCGATCAACATTAAGGTAAAAAGGAAATTAACTTCCATATTTAGCACATTTCAATTTGCTCTGAATGAGAAAGCGATAACAACCCGCTACTTTGAACTGTTCATTATTATTTCGTATGCCATGGAGAAATAGATACTAAAAGGAAGAGAGATTAGCAAAAAAAATGCTAGTGACATGAAATTCTTGAGAAATAAGATTGGTGTGACAAAGAAGGATGGATTAAGTAATGAAAGAACCAGGAGAGTAGAGAAGGAAAACAATTAAAGAATAGGATAGAGGAACCAACGACCGGATGGCCACAGCGTGCCAAACTTTACGCGTGCAGCTTGTGCGGGCCACGTATGGGCCAAGGCCCGGCCTGTCACGCGGCTTTGCTCGGTCGTTCTCGGGAGTACACGGAGTAGAGCGACATTTGATTTAGCATTGTGATGCAGCATTTCGCGGTAGGCATAACCCTCTGAGTGCGGCAGAATCGTGATATCAGCACTGTTTACACTGCACTACTTGTTCGTGGTATGGAGGACGTTCACAAGCCCAGGGGCTGTTTGTACGAAAAGAGGTAGTCTAGTGATCTATAGTGACAATCCCTGTCCGCCCCTGGTAGCTGAGTGGTCAGCGCGACGGAATGTCGTACCTAACGGCCCGGATTAGATTTTCTCCGCTCAGGGACTGGGATATTTTCTCCGCTCAGGGACTGGGTGTTGTGTTGTCCTTATCATCGTCATTTTTCATCCCCTTCGACACACAAGTCGCCGAAGCGGCGTCAACTCAAAAGACTGGCACCAGGCGAAAGGTCTACCCGACGGGAGGCCCTAGCCACACGGCATTTCCATTTCCATTTGTCACAATCCCTTAAAATGAATGGGAATGACAGAATGATGAGAATTCTCACTTCGTATAAGCAACGGGTACTGCTTCGAAACGACACTTTCAAACGTCCCCTTTGAAAAATTATGAATAACTGTGCTGGTAAACTTCTACGTTATTTGATTTTCAAACAGCTGAACAAAACTCAACGTACTCAAACAGTTTTCTCTTTACTTATTCTGATCATCACTAAGCTGACACACAATATTCTTAGCGCAACACAGTCTGACTTTCAATAATCCCTACAAAAGAATGGCCCTGATTAACAATAACCTATACCTTTCATGAATCACTTACCTCACAAAAATCTTCGTTACTCGAACTACTGCAATACAGCGAGCGCCAATACTGCCAGCTAAATAAAAGCTTCCAACTATTGAAGGCACTAACTACTGATAGGTATAGTTAGCAAATGAAAGATTTTGACAGAGAACAAACAATGTATTTACCTTAATAATGTTCAAAAGTCATCATATATCTATCAATTCATGACAACCATGTTTACAAATTTCCTTTTTCTGGCGGAAACACGTCCAGCTCGTCCGCTTATAGTAACCTCTCAAAACTGTGGCATCTCTCTCTCCACATCCACCACTGCTGGCGGCTCACCTCCAACTGCCCAACGCTACGCGCCGATTACATCCAACTGCCCAACACTACAATAGCGAATATTCCGAAAATGCCAAAGAGCCACAGACTGCACTCGGTGCAGTCAGTGATTTTCATACAGAGCACTTCGTGGCGTTACCAACATAAAAACCTGAACATCCTATTTACAAATGCTGTGCTCTAAATGTACATTCTCAGAAATTTCTTCCTCAAATTAAGGCTTATGTATGATACTGGTAGACTATTTTTAGCCAGGAATGCCCTTTTTGCCAGTACTACTATGCTTTTGAAGTCCTCCTTGGTCCGTTCGTCA
This sequence comes from Schistocerca americana, assembly GCF_021461395.2. Lineage (NCBI taxonomy): Eukaryota > Metazoa > Arthropoda > Insecta > Orthoptera > Acrididae > Schistocerca > Schistocerca americana. The sequence continues at coordinate 853,735,719 of NC_060121.1, forward strand.
TTGGTGATTTTGCTGCTTAGGTAGTAGAATTCCTTAATTTCGTCAACTTCGAGACCATCAACCTTGTGTTAAGTTTCTCCGTGTTCTCATTTCTGCTGCTTCTCATTACTCTCATCTTTCTTCGATTTTCTCTCAGTCCATATTGTGTGCTCATTAGACTGTGCATTCCATTCACCATAAAAAACTAAACAGCCTACTTACAATTGTAGTACCGTGAAGAATGAACTTCAACTTTTAGATGACAATGAAAGAGCGAAAAATTATTCATTCTTCTGTACATCAAGAACCACTTTGTGCTAAAAGCAGGCATGGAGCACTTCAAGAAACTGATGATATCAACACTAAAATTTCTGTAGTCGGATCCATCATTCCATTTTCAATTGCAACAGTTTTCAGTCGAAATGAATGTAGAGTATAGAGACTTCAAACATTACTGCAAAGTGCGTTGGTTATTCAAGAAGCACGCCTGGAGTATTTTTCTACTTAAATATCACTATTGTTCAATTTGTAAAGGAAAAAGGAGTGCAGGAACGAAAATTAGAGTATCTGGAATGCATTGTAGACTTCGCATTTTAAATGGACTTCACAGCACACTGTCCACAGTAAGACACTGCAAGGTATCTTCATTGTGATGATGGGAATGTATTTAAAACGAATACCGCATTGTAGAAGGGACACATTCTCAAAAAGACAATCCAGATTCCTGAGCTCACTGGCGTTAAAGAAAGTGCAAAGTCTGAAGAATATATTGTGGCTTAGCAAGAACTACAACAGTTTTATAGAGGTTTTTAGGATGCCGTCAATCTTACATCTGTTTTCGGGCTGTTTTCGATACCGTTTGCTGTTTCAGTTGAAAGCGTCCCTGTGCATTAGAAGATGTAAATGACTGACCTGCAAGGTAACACCGGTTTAATTACAAACCTTTTTACACTGAAGCGCCAAAGAAACTGATATAAACATGCGTATTAAAATACAAAGATATGTAAACAGGCAACGCCTATATAAGACAAGTGTCTGGCGCAATTGATAGATCGGTCACTGCGGCTACAATAACAGTTTTGTCAAAATTTAAGTGAGTTTGCACGTAGTGTTACGGTCGGCGTATCTCCGAGGTCGCGATCAAGTGGGGATTTTCCCGTACGACCATTTCACGAGTGTACCGTCAATATAAGGAATCCTGTACAACATCAGATCTCCGACATCGCTGCGCCCTAGAAAGATCCTGCAAGACCGAGACCAACAACGACTGAAGGGAATTGTTCAGTGTGACGGAAGTGCAACCCTTCCGCAAATTGCTGCAGATTTCAATGCTGGGCCATCAACAAGTGTCAGCGTGGGGAACCGTTCAACGAAACATCATCAATATGGGATTTCGGAGCCAAAGGCCCACTCGCGTATCTTTGATGATGACTGCGCGGCACAATGCTTTACGCCTCGCCTCGGCCAGTCAACACCGACATTGGACCGTTGATGACTGGAAACAATTGCCTTGTCGGATGAGTCTCGTTTCAAATTGTATCGAGCGGATGGACGTGTATGGGTATGGACACAACCTCATGAATCCATGGACCCTGCATGTCAGGAGGGGACAATTCAAGCTGGTGGATGCTCTATAATGATGTGGGGCGTGTACAGTTGGAGTGATATGGGACACCTGATACATCTAGATACGACTCTGACAGGTGACACGTACGTGAGCATCCTGTCTGATCACCTGCATCCATTCATGTTCACTGTGTATTCCGACGGACTTGAGCAATTCAAGCAGGACCCACACGTCCAGAATTGCTACAGACTGACTCCAGGAACACTCTTCTGAGTTTAACCACTTCCGCTGGCCACCAAACTACCCATATATGAACATTATTGAGCATATCTGGGATGTCTTGTAAAGTGCTGTTAAGAGATCTCCACCCCCTCTTACTCTTACGGATTTATGGACAGGCCTACAGGATTCATGGTGTCAGTTCCCTCCAGGACTAATTCAGACATTAGTGAAGTCCATGCCGCATTGTGTTGCGGCACTTCCGCGTGCTCGCGGTGGCCCTACTCCATATAAGGCAGGTGTACCAGTTTCTTTGGCTCTTCAGTGTATGTTCAAAATGTCCAGGAGTCTACATCGCTTTTCTTAGGTAAATTTTCCAAGTCTCTGTAATGAGGTCGCAGAAGTACTAAAATATTTCTGTCTACATACTTGTGTGGAAGAACTTATTTCGATTATGAAACTAAATAAGCCACGATTACGTGGCAACTTGTGCGTGAAACCCTGTGAAATTCTCTGTGTCTGTCCGTATGTAGACAGTTTGTACCAAATACCAGTTATATGTTTTCAGCGCACCAAAAGTAATTAATTAATACTAAAAACTTGTTTTGGTTCTAATCTATTTTGTTGAGAAATGTGAAACATAAAACCAGGTCTTTTACAGTAAGACTACACTTCCATTTAAATGCAGTGTGTGCACTGTTTTCTCCTACTTTCCCTTCCTGTGCTCAGACAGCGTGGTGTGGCCGTGGGTGAAACGTGAAGGAAGGCTAAGCACATTGGCACTCAGGTCTGGCCGTGGCTCACGTGCTGACGTCTTGGCCAACCTTGTGTTAAGTGAATGGAGAAGAAGAGGATACCCAGAAAGATACACAAGATGAAACGGAAGGGAAAAAGACAAACATGGAGATCAAGAGGCAGCGTGATGATGGAGGGATTTGTGATCAAGATGGACCCAGCCAGCAGCTGGACTCTGTACAAGATACTTACTATTATTATTATCGTTATAATTATTATTTCATAATTGTTAATGTTGTTTAACTAACAATAGACTGACTGAAAAGGAAAGTATTGTACCATGAACATTTACAGTAAACGCTAGAAAAGTGATGCTCGAGCATTTCTGTGGCTGTGAGATGTGTTGATTTAAATTTCTTCCTCATATCAGCGTATTTGCAAAACCTAAAAATTCCATTCCTACAGATGATGAATGGTGTGAGCTTGACGGATACTGGGTATGTGTAACGTCGCTGGAACTTCTCAGGTGGAGATTGTAACACAATTCACCTACAGAATGCACACATCTAATTCATCATCGTCTTCCAGACTTTGAGAAACATAGAATCATTGCCTTGTGGTACATAAGAGCATCATACTGGCAGATCACAGGGGACATTGGCTGCAACAGCGTCACTGCAGGATGCGCAATGACAAGATGGACTCAGGAGACTAGTGTAGCAAGGAGGATATATACAGGTTCTTGTGGAAGAAATGCGACCTGGGAAGATCGTAGGACTGTTCGTCTGCCTCTGGAACATAGACAAGTGACATCAGTTAAAATCTGGGCAGAGGTTGAAAGCAGAGTGTCACCACGAACCGTTGAGAACAGATTACTCCGCAAACTGACATGTGTTTCAAGCATGACAAGAAATTCCTCAGTTTGACATACAGAGGCCCTTTGTTTCCTTACAAATACAAGAGAGATTACTGCTCTGTTCCTGTACGTGTGTGGAATTGTTTCTGTATTTGTTGAGTGGTGGTTCTCATTCATTAAATGTTCTGTAAATGTGTTACCCTTTAGAGCTCTTCTATGTCATGTGTATCTGGTTCTCACATTCTGGCAGGTTTGTGCTTTATAGTTAGATTGTTGAGTATTGCAAGCTAGTAGATATATTCTAGCGTTTGAATATGTCTGGTGCTCTGATGTTTGAGTTTAGTTTTTTTCTGTGTTGTGTTGTGTACTGCATCTATGAGGATTCTTTTTTCCTTCATTATGTTTCGAACTACACCCGCTATTTTATTACTTCATGTTTGTGGGTACCACTTGCATCTTTTTTCTGACATCATGTAATTATCTAAGTTGCTATGTGCTCCTTCTCTATGTTTTCACGCCCTGTACTTGGAGGATTGTGTGTATCGCCCCTCTGATTATCATCCATTTTTATTTTGTTATTGACTTAATTTAAGGTATCTGAACAATGTTCATTCTCAATATCATGTTAATTATCTGAAGCTGATGTTTGTATAATTTTTAGCTTGAGAAGTGTTATGGTTATCCTATTATCCAGTGAAACTGGTATACTTACATGTTACTGTGTGGTTGTAAGTACTGTGAATGACTGTGCTGGTGGTTGCTGGTTTCCTGTTATTGCAAAGTTCATATTAATTGTTGTTCCAAGAAATTCAATTTCTTGTTGTCTGCTGTTTCTGTTATGTACCTCTGGGTGAATAGTTTTAATGTTGTTGAATAGCTCTTCTATCAAGCTTTCTGTTTCATCTCTAACACAAATTATGCATACAAATAATTCCAATCCATTATTTGTATCATGATCTTGATAAATATTATATGTGTACATGGTTTAGGAAAATGTTTGCCAAATTCCCTCTGATAAGAGATCATGTGTGTAGTCCATATTATTGTAAATATAATTTATTGCTGAAATTAAAGTAGTTTTTTTTATTCTGAAGCTGAATATTTCTTTTGTTGGTGAATCTGGAAGATACTTGCGTTGTTTCAGCCTCTGTTCTATGATGTTTGCAGCTTCTCCTATCCATTTTTGAATGTCAAAAAGGTACAAGTGTTGCTGTTTTCTATAGAAGTATTTGCATATGCCTCCCTTGTACAATCATAGAACTTTTCTGAGTCCACTTCTGGTCCAGCTGGAATATTTGACTACTGGATTTAAGCAAGGCTTAGTTGGGAGTTTTTGGATTCTTTTCCGCAATTATTTTTGTCTGATTTGGTCTTAATGTGTGTGTGTGTGTGTGTGTGTGTGTGTGTGTGTGTGTGTGTGTGTGTGTGTGTGTGTGTGTGTGTGTCATTCAAGAGTATTTTCAGATTCCTTTGTTATCTCGGGTTTGAGTCACTGACTAGTGTCGTGGAGGTGGAGTTGTACTCTGGTGGAGATATATTGGTGCAAGCTATGTTTCAGGCAGTTGAAGGATGATTAAAATCTCTATTTCTCAATAGTTAACTTCAGAAAACTCGTGTCCACCTCAGGCAGCTGGATGGTGAGAGCCCTAACCAGTGAACTGCGTTGCCCAATGCATAATCATGAAGACACCTGCAAATTCTACACCCAGCATGTCTCAGGAGTAGAGCGACCTCGTATTATAAGCATTCCAGGCCGTCGGTGGTGTGGATTGCATCATATGGTGACGTGGCAGTCTGGCACTCCTAGGCTGATAGCAAGATTAATGGGGGCCCTGCCCAGCTCTGGCAAGTGACGAAAATTTGGATATCTGGGGCGCGAACCCTGGCCTTGACACCTGCTGGTGGTGTCTGGCATTAGTGGATGCCCAGGGGCCTGGTGGTTGAGAGGGCCTCAGTTCGACTCTGGCCCCTTAGTGCTGCAGCTGAACCCAGGTAGGCAGTCCTGTCAACCTGACAGTTGTGTAATGGTGATCACACTGTGGAAGTACATTATACAGTGGACGCTGAACGATGTCTCCGCCGATTCTGTGATCACTCAGCCTCCTGAGCGGCCAGTATTTATATGCAAGACGGAATTGTTGTTAAGTGGTCGCCACAGATGTCACGTGGTATAGCACTTGCTGCAGTACAACTGAAGCGCCTCATGCTACGGTCATTGACCAGTCATAGTGTAGCTCCTAAGCGAGTGGTGTGGCCAATGCTGTGCCAGCAGCTAATGGCATATACTACGATTAGAGAAACGAGCACTTTCCTTGACTCATGCCGCTACAGCATGGTCATGCAATTTCCGACGACATATTTGACCGTTTTTTATTATAGTCCGTCTGATGCTATGAACATTATGTTCTGCTTTAGTACGAGTGGCGTATGTTACCGTTTTTCTATATAATTATTATGGATTTTTCATGTGATATCTTTTAGTCTCCAGTTCTTGAAGCTTCTGTTTTTCCTGATTATCTGTTTCATTCCGTTTGCCACGAGGTCTTTTGTTAAACCGTGGTTGAAATCAGTTGTTTACTTTTGCGTGTTTGTCTGTGACGTTTATATCCGCATTTTGTAAATTTTCTTCTGTCCTGTTTATTATTTTTGTGTTCACATTGTATTTTTGGCTTTTTCAGGTGTCTGTTGTTAATGTATTGTAATGTATTGTATCGGCTACGTTGGCCAGAGGCTCATGGTATGTGTGTTGTATTTTCGGTGCGTATGTTTTGCTCGTGTTACCCCATTTATTTGTCATTATTATTTCTGTGTGATACTTTTTTTGGTCTGCTTATTATGAGTGTATTTTGTACAAATTAATATTGATTTGTTACTTTTTGAGATTTCATTTTTTAGCTGTGCCATTTCTGATATTTACCCCAATGTACTGTAGTTCACATATTGTTATATTGAGCTTAGGATACTTAAGGGCTATGTTATCAGGAAAACACAATTTGTTGCAGTTTTCATGGTAATTTGATGTAGATACAGTTGTTGTTTTTCCGTATTTATTGAAAATTTCTCAGGGAATGCCTGTCAGCACTTAGAGACGATCATTATGTATTGCAGACTGAAAACGGACTAGCATAATTCAATAGTTCTCTACGTGGATGTTACGGATGGAGGTCATTATGTAACTTCTTTTGCTAAGAATTTAAACCTTACACTGAATTTTATCGAAGTGAAAAACACTTCTGAACAGAAATTCGTAAATGCGTGCTCCTTTACGTATGCAAAACATTTGTCAAAGGAAGATATCACAATTATTACACAACTGGCATTTGTGAAAAAGATCTTGTGTTCATGATGACAAAAAGTAGTGACTGTACTGTCTTTATTGTCGAAACAGGTGGACAAAGATTCTGTATTCCACGTGTTATTTTACTACGGTATTAAATTTTTATACCGCTTTCTGCGGTTTGTACGAGAAAACAAAGCATTTCCCATGTTGTTACGTTGCTGGCGTACTGCTGGGTGAAGGCCGCTATTTTCCTTCGTTTACAATACTTCCTCGTCGGTACAACGGTCACTTTTACGAGTTAATGTCACTATCCGTGTTGGCAGAAACTGCGTTAAATGAATGACCGTTAGCTAAGGTAAATTACAGCGATGTTCCACAGTTAGACCTACTTACTGGAGGTAGACATTCCAACACTGGTAATCTGCGAAACAGGTGTACACGATTAGTGTGGCTGACAGATGCCATAGTTTAACGTTTGAGTTAGAACTTAGTAAGTTCTGTGATTTGCATGGCAAAACAGCCAGTTGTCCTAAATCCTTTGAAAACCGGTCACTAGCGATGTTGAACGCCTGGTCTGTTAAAGTAATGACTAAACTTTTAAGTTCGTCATTTCTTTCACTGCTTTACATGGGGGAAACTTACTTACTGTTAATCATCATTGTTCGCCTTATGCATCCTAGTACTCTTACATTTTAACAATTATTTTCGAACGTTCTATGAAAAATTGCAGAAAAATTCTGGAGATTTTTGGAAAAAAGTCAAAGGGAACGGAAAAGAAAATGTATGTGTAGTAAGTAATGTACATTATACTCAGCTTTTATAGATAATCAGCGAACTCAGAAACGCTTCTTAATTGCGAAATATATATGGGAGTCAGGTGCACGTCTTAATCTCCTTCATCTTGTAACGTTGTTGCTTTTATTTTGCTATGAAAGCGGTGCTGATAGACAATAAAAGCGGGTTAAAAGCCGTGAGCTGTCTGGGGAAGTTAACCTTGCATTACTGCGCAACTGTTTCACCAGGTATCCAGTCTAGCTTACCAAATTCCCAACCAGACTAACATTAATTATAATCTTTTAATAGTCATACGACAACCGGTGATATACATATAAAAAAGAGAATTTAAATAAAATGAAATAAATCAGTTTATATTTGGAAATTTATTTTAACATTGATCATTGAAATTTCAGCATATTTAACTTAGTTCATAATTAGACTGGTGCCTTATTTAGGATTGTGAAAATGTGAGTTTGTAATCTTACGCAACACGTCAAATATGGAGCCAAGATTGGGAGACTGCATACAACACTGCATTCATAAAATCACACTCGAAGAGCGTTGGAACATATGCGACAGGAAATTAACCACAACCAACCGATTCAATTTTCACCCAAAGAAGTTACGTTCGAAGCACAATCCTGTCCGTCATGAAATTACCACACACTGTGTAACCTCCCCCCTCACTTATCGACCTTAATGACAGTGAAAAATTAAACCGCGTGTACCTAATGGAAATTTGGGAAAAGCAATCGTCACCGAAGTTAATCTATCGGTAAAGAGGGAGGAAAGGGTTACATCTAAATGAAAGGAAAAATGCTAATGAAACTGGTGGAAATTAATTTTGAAAAGGGCTAAAGTTAAAAAAGAAAGTAAATGTGCGGCCGTTACGTTAACAATTAACTAGCGGTAATTAGATATTTGAGATTTGGGGGAAATCACGGTCGCCAGTCCTAAGGACAATTACTATAGTAACTGAAAAGGAAAGGTTATTACACATATAATTAACACTAGAAGCGTGGCAACTGAAGGTTGACACGTGTAGTGTGAAAACTGAAAGTTTGTCAGAAGTAATAAATTTCGCTACACTCTGACTTAATTTAGCAAAACAATTAATAAAACCGGAAAATCGAAAGTTAATTTAGTGACTGAAGTTAATAGTGAGCTTTCTTTCTGAAGCACATCGAAATCCAGTAAAATACGGTTAGTCTTGGACTATCTCAACAATCATTTCAAAAGCAACTTGACTCTACGCAATTTAGAAACAAGAGATTTAACTTTGAACTTGAATTAAATGATTCTGAACTATTAACAATAGTAAAATTTAGTACGTATCAAGCTGAGCTGCAGTCACAGGTAAGCTAAAATATGCTAACAAAACTCGCACTCTAAATTTGTGCTCGTGTAACCTAAATATTGTAGCCAGCTACTGAACTTTGAAATTAAAGCAGTGAAATCTAATTATATTATTTTAATGCTGGCGTTTGAATTTCAACGACACTCGGGTTCATTTCGGAAAAGGAAGGGACCCTGCTTGGCAATGCAATTGGGACAATGAGCAACAAAGGTTCATGCTAAGTTGCTGTAATTTTGCGAGGCAAATGGAACAATTTGAAAAGCTGAGGTCTGCCATACAGTTCTGAAACTTTACGTGCTTTTAGTCTTCCTTGTTGGTTGATTGAAGGTTTGAAGCCGTCGATCGAGGAGGTGGCGACAGTCACTCATTGTCGGCCGTCGCTGTTGCAGAAGCTGGATGTTGGCGCGCCTTCTTCTCGACACGGTCACCAGGCGAAACGGGCTCTTGATGTGCGCCAGCTAATGCTTCCCGTCCGCGACACCATGTCAGAAACTATCATCGCGAGTCGAGCGCAATTACATGCTGCCAAACCCCGAAAGCGCGGCAACTCGCGGGAGCGTCACACAACACCTCTCCACTCGCTACTCCCGCCAGACTCTCACTGCCCGCGCCCCACGCGGCAGAGTTAACACTCCCAAAGATCCTACACACTTTGATTCTTCACACGACCCATCGATGTAATCGTTCGATAGCAGTTTTCCCTAGGCAAGACCCAGCGTAAAAATACAAATAATATTTACGAAACAAACCAATTATACATCGACATAAGTGCATAAATATATATATACAAACAGTAAAACAATTACAATATATAAAGAGACAGAAATGTCATATCTTGAGGTAACAAAACAAGGAAAAAAAATAATAGTACAATAGATGAAAATAGGAGGATATGCATTTCCGGCGTTACACGTGCCCCACATTGTCTGAGGATGTTCGTGTAACGTAAACAGACTCAGAAAATGTCCCAAAAAAGAAACAGCGGAAATGCATATGCTCAAAACATCAACAAAAGTTAGCATTCGTCTAATTAACCATAAATCAATTATTTGACCATAATAATTGAGTGGAGACACTCCTAATCTTATTCCACTCTGTCACCTTGCACAAAATAAAACAGGTTGACAACATATTAAAATTCATAGAAAAGATAGAAAATGGTTTAGCTATTCCAAAATCATTAAAATTCGTAACACTATGAGAAATGGAATACTATTTGCAAAATTAATTAGATTGCATGGTCATAAAAACAGGTAGATCAAAATACGCAAATAAATAATTAAATAGACTACACATTTTATATAACCTTTTCATAATTAATATTCTCGTCACGAGAATCTACTTAACGCTAAACAAGAAAATAATATTCAGTAGATCGAAAAAAACATAAATATTGACAGCAGAATTCTTTCACATCAGCTGTCCGGGAAGAAAAACTATTCCGCTTTTCGTACCCGCAAGTACAAAGAATGCCGAGAGCGGCACGGAGAGCCTACGGCGGCACAAGAGCCGACAGCGGCTCCGCCTCGTCAGTATTGTTGCGCCCACCTGTGCGGCACGCTTGATCTCACTCGCCTGTCTAACGGCATTTCCAGAACGTCCGCTTCACTGAATTCTTTGGGAAAAACTCACTCCCGAGTAATCTCAAGGAGTCCATTAACACTATCACAGTGGATAACTCAACACTGTCCATCATCACACGCATGTACTAGGCTGAAACTTAAAACACCGTCTAAGTACATCGGCAATGACTAGTAAAACACATATTCATGAAATCTTACAGCTAGTTACAAAATCATATTTACATTGCTTAATCTACTGTGACTCAGCTGAAAACTTAAACCAGCAGCTTGGATTTTTCAATTGATAAATAATCACTTTCTCTTAAATCATTTAGTCAAAATTAATTACTTATTAATTACAACTTCTTTAATGTCCTCTTGGTCAGGCAAAAGCATGGCAATCTAGCAAACCTTAAATCTTACACTCTATATTTACATATTGTACAAATTACGCATTGTGTGGTATTAATCGATCCTAGGTTGGTACAATTTCAAGTCTACTATATTCCGTATACCTAATCGTTTTCCAGAGCTTGGATACTCTAAGCAATAAGCATTTGTGTGAGGTATACCAATGACTTTATATGGTCCATTATAAACAAACTTAAATTTAGAGATTTTATTGTCTATTTCGCTCGATTTCTCATGAGCTTTTACAAGTACTAAGTCTCCGATTGCAAACTTAGCAAAACGCGCTTTAGCGTCATGACGACGTATGCGAGCATCAGCTTTTAGCTTCATTACTTCTCGCAAACGATCTTTTTTCACACCAATACTAATGTCAATCCGTGGAGGGAATTTGATTACCTCTTCCACTAAACATTTACTTCTGTCATCCAACAGGATTTCCTCTGAAGAAAATCCCGAAGATTCATGTCTCAAGGTGTTCATAATTCTCTCAAATACTGCTACATATTTGCCCCATGCCCTATGGTTGTGATGGCAATAGGTACGGCAAAGTCGGCCTAGCTCGCGCATATACCTCTCAGCGGGATTCCCAGCCGGACAATAAGCTGAAATATGGATCACTTCGACCCCATTACTTTCCATGCCTTCATTCCACAACTTAGAAGTAAATTGTGCCCCATTGTCTGATAGAATCGCCTTGGGCTTGCCAATATGAACAAAATAATCGTTCACAAGCTTGCTATAGACCGCTTTGGCTGTAGCTTTCCTAATCGGGTATAGTTTGATGAACTTGGAAAAAGCTTCTAGCACTACTAAAATGTAGGCAAAGTTTCCTGATGACTTGGGCAAAGGTCCGTACAAGTCCACGCACAGTAACTCAAAGGTGTCGTTAGGCCTTATACTTTGCATAGGACCACGACTCGTACAGTTGGTAACCTTCACCTTCTGACATAAATCGCAAGTTTTCACTCTGTCAGTAACTCGTTTTAACATGTTGTTGAAATGCACTACTTCACTCAGCTTTTCCGTACATTTCTTTGGTCCACAGTGACCATACGCCAAATGGTAGTAGTCTATTATTTCCGTGACGTATTTGCTGGGCCAGCATACCCGCCAAATATTACTATCTTCACCCTTACGTATGTACAAGATATGATCGTATATCTTGTAATACTTCCTTAATTTCTCTCCTTCTGGACTCTTTTCATCATATCGGATTTTCACCATATTTAAACAACCATCCTCGTTCAGATGACGACGTAGATTCTTACAAATGTTCATTATTAATTTACGTCCCTCAACTTCTTTAAAATAGTACAATTTGACCACTCCATCTGCCTCATCTTTCAATAGACCTTGATTAGACTCGGGCAACCGCGACAGCGCATCCGCTACGCAATTGTCGGTCCCTTTTACGTATCAGATGTCATAGTTAAATTGCTGTAAATACAGCGACCACCTAGTCAGTCTTTCGTGAAGTAGTTTACAATCCTTCAGATAAGTGAGCGCGTTATGGTCCGTATGAATAATCACCTTACGGTCCCATAGGTAACACTTGAACTTCTTGAATCCCCACACGATAGCGAGACACTCTTTCTCAGAAATCGTGTAGTTTCGCTCACTTTTTGATAAAGTTCGACTCGCGAACGCTATCGTCCGGTGTTCCTTATCCTCTCCTTTACCAGCTTCTTGGAACAGTTCTACCCCCACCCCGTAATTCGACGAATCCGTTCCCAGATGGAAGGGTAGCGATAAATCAGGATGAAATAGTATGTTAGATCTTAACAATTCGTCTTTTAATCTCTCGAAAGCGGTCTGACACCCGTCAGTCCACACAAACGGAACATTTTTGCGTAAGAGGTTATTCAAATTTTCATCATTAAACACTTGTCCTTTTACAAATTTACGGTAAAATCCTGTGAGCCCTAGAAAACTTTTTAACTGTTTCCTAGACTTGGGTGGAGGACAATTCCTTATTGCCTCTAGTTTCTCTGGGTCTTTCGTAATACCAGCAGTGGTAATTACATGCCCTAAAAATTTCAGTTCCTGCTTCACAAATTCGCATTTCTTTAGCTTTAGAGTCATTCCGCCACGGCGCAATGCTCTAAAAACTTCATCTAACAGGTCACAATGGTCATGCCAAGTGGCATTGGCCAACAATAGGTCGTCAACATATACAGTTAATCTTGAACTCAAAGCCGGTCTTAGCACTTTATCTAGGGCCCTGATGAATACGGACACAGATATATTAAGCCCAAACGGCAGTACTCTATACTGATAACACCTGCCCGCAAACAAGAAGGCGGTGTATGGCCTAGATTCTTCTTCGAGTTCTATTTGCCAGTAACTAGCTGTCAGATCGAGGCTAGTCATGAACTTAACGTCATGAAAACGTTGCAAAATCTCCTCCATACTCTCTGGTCTGTCTGTTTCACGTTGAACGACCCTATTCAACGTGCGTGCGTCAATCACAATACGCACACTACCATCCCGTTTTGCTACAATGACCAAACCGTTATTGTATGGACTTGTACTTCTTTCAATCACTCCCCATTCGATCATCTTATCTATCTCCCGTTTCACTGCTTCCTTTTTGGACAACGGTATAGCATACGGTCTCACGAAGAATGGTTCGTGCGGAATTACATGCAACTTGCATTTATATCCTTCCACAAGACCCGGTTTGTCTGAAAACACACTCTTATTCCTCATTATTACTTCATACAGGCCTCGTCTTTGTTCGTGTGTTACGTTTGACACACCGTCTACAATACTTTCCAATTCACTTTCTACACTATTGTCAATGCCGAGATTCCTCACATTACAGTAGTTCAAATTCATACCTACGTCAATACCATTCGGCCAGTTAACAATGTGTATAGGCTGGTATTGCCTATGCACACCGTCTCCTGCCTCGTCAAAACTAACTACTATTGTTTTATCTTGGGACGTACATGTCAAAGTTTTGCTTTCGCAGTTAATCACTGCACGGTACTTTAATAGCCAATCTAACCCGATAATTACTTCCGTAGTTAAGTCTGGCACGACGACAAACTCTTGTTCAAATCGTGCCCCACATATCTCGAAGTTGACAAAAATCTGTTTTGTGACCGGTTTACTGGCCTTCCCAGTAGCACCGATAATTTTCACTCCTGTTACTGGCATAACTACGATGCCAGGTCTGTCTTTCAGTAACTCAAATATTTTCCCAGATACAGCACTCAATTCTGCACCGGTGTCAATCAACACGTTTAGTTGTAGGTCGTGCATATTAACAGACACTACTATCTCTCTACACTTGTCCTCGACTGTTTCTTTATTTTCCCACAGTAAATCCTCGTCTATATCCAGGTCATTCCAGAAAAAACCATCCGGCTTTGATCCTAAATCCGGTTTATCTGGCGGCTTTTTCAGCCTCTGTTCACATACAGTTTTAATTTCAACACGTTTGTCCTGAGGCTTAGTCTGTAGCGTCGCCTCCAATACCGAAACCTTTTCCTGTAACTCGTCAACTAGTGAGTGTTGCTTTGCTATCAATTTACTAATTGTCACCTTCGTTGATTCCTCTTTAATCAGATTGATCTCATCTGCCAATCTACCTGGAGACATGTGCCCAGTAGTATCTGCAATTACTTCCTCTAGATCTGCGCAACCCACACTGTTATCTTCTGACCGTATAATGTCAGCTCTAACCTCATACACGCTGTAATCTACGTGCTTTTCTACCAATCGTGTTCGGCTATCACTAAAATTTTCGTAATCTTTCTCCTTAATACTCTCGCAATGTTTAAACTGGATGTTCGCGTCGGATGGGTCGGCTACTTCTACCATTACAACTTTCGGTAAAGTCTGCCGGTTAGGGCCAGAACTTTCCGTTACTACTTCAACATTCAACTCCTGCGGGACGAAACACGACGCATCTTGCTCGTGCTCCCCATTAACATCAACTATTTCTAGTAAAGTCTGCCGGTTAGGGCCAGAACTTTCTATCACTTCACAATCACTATCTTCCTGCGGGACGAGACGCGGCAAATCCTGCCCGCGCTCCCCATAAACACTTCTCCCGTACAGGCCCCTATAATCTCTTAGTTCGTCGTATAAGCGACCGAACTGCCTTAACCAGACCTCATCCCTCTCTGCATCTCCTCGCTCGATGACGGACGTTTTATCCGACATCTGATCTTCTTTCAGCACTTGCGAATCATTCTTAAACTCAATCTCCAGTTCCGCTGTGGGTATTACAGCTGCCACTTTATAATCGATTTCCGGAACACTACTTAAATTGTTCTCACTGACAGTGAATGTACTTCCTACTGCCGTGTCTACAGCTGATCTACTACTTGTGGGCGCACTCCTTTCTCCTAACACTGGCACACTCTCCCGCCGTTGATTATTCCATACGGAATTTTCATAACGACGACACCTGGGTTTTCTCCTGTTATTGGGCCGCCAAAATTTCTCCACGCCCGGTCGGCCCCTCACCGGCGCGGCTAATGGTTTCCCTGTCTCGTCCCAGCAGATACGCCCCCCGGATACTGCTGAGGCGGCTGGTCACACCCTCTGGCGTTATTACTATTCTGCGCAGCCCGTATCACGCTAGTATGATACTGGTTTCCGTCATTCCGGTTATTATTTGCATTGTACCGATTGTTATTACGGTCCGAACCATTATTGTTATTGCTGCCATGGTTGCGGTATGCATTATTCCCATGGTTATCGTTGGTGTGGTTGCTGTGGTACCCGTTGTTGTTACCACGGCCTCTACCACTGTCGCGATTATTGCGCCAATTGTCCTCGTCCTCCACTCTTTCCAGGAAATCATTTATTGTCCTGTAATTGCTTCCTACGTAGCGTTTTGTATCATCTGGAAGCTTTTTGTAGAGTTCCCAGACTATTTCGGATTCCGTGCGGCGATCACGCAAATATTCCAACTTGCGGATCCAGCCCTCACAAAACTCCTTCATCGAGCCGCGCGAATTCGCATCGAAAGGCCTCGATACGACAAATTCGCGCCAGACACTTTGCTGTTTTTGCTCTGACCAGTATTCAGCCAGAAACAAATTTTTAAACTCGTCAAAAGTCAGGTTCGTAATGTTGAGGTTTAGGCCCCAACGCTTGGCATCACCAGCCAACACATCAATAACCGCATTAATTTTTCTCTCATTAGTCCATGATCTGGGTAAAACTCTTTCACAATTTTTAATGAAATCCGTCGGGTGTATACCGCCTTTTTTCAAGGGGTCGAACCGCTCCTCTTTCGTCAACAACTCCGAACTATGTGCACAGATAGGCACATAGCTCTGTTTTTCGTCAAGTTTCCTTTCTAATTCCGACACCCTCGTAATCACTTGGCAAGTGGTTGTCGCAAGCGTTTCCACTTCCCTCTTTTTCTCTTCGCAGGTGTTAGCCTGCTTCGTCACTTTGGTATCTACTTCGGATACTAAAGCCTTTAAAGTTTCCACCTTCTGTTGATCCTCTTTTCTCACTAATTGAATTTGTTCCGTCACCTTATTCTCGATGATCGGAGCAACTGCGTCTCCTACACTTTTCTCGATTCTGCTAATTTCGGAATCAAAACGAGTATTTATGCTCGCAATTTCCGCCTGAACGCCTATCATTTCCTGTTTAAGGTTACCGATTTCGGTATTAATCACGACAATATCGTCTTTGATTTTATCAACTTTTGTGTTAACAACTTCAACATTGTTGTTAACAACATTAATAGCTTTGTTCTGATTGTTAAGCATTCGTTCAATTTTTTCAGACTGAGCTACTTGCTTGGCAGCCTGAGCTGCTTGCTCGGCAGCCTGAGCTTCTTGCTTGGCAGCCTGATCTTTAATTTCTGCCGATTGACTCTTGATTTCGTTAATCAAAACATTCAATAAATCAGTTAAATTCCCGGAAACCACCGGTTTTACTTCCGTAGCGGCTTCCTCTTTCATTGTCCCCCCGTATTCGTCATCAAGGGATTCAGATTTGATTTTCACTTCCGATTCCGAAACATTTTCTAAAGTCTGGAATTCCATTTCAGCTCTTTGTTGCGTTTCGGCGGTCGCATCTTTCATGCTAGCCGCCTGCCCCGGAACAATGGGTACCGCTGTGCGCGTTTCCCACTGTTCGACCGATTGTTCCGTATCTAAGTCTACCAAATTTTGGTAATTGTTGCCTTCACTCATTTTAATAATTTTCAATATAAATGCAAAATCTCAACTCTAATTAGGATTCCTCACACGAATATTCTCGCTGACGTATCGACCATTTCGTAACCAGTACTTTGTTACGAGATTTGCACAATGCAAAATTCGTGTCCAAAACAACCTCAAATTTGAAGATTGTCCTGTCACCAGGTCGCCACGTGTAACCTCCCCCCTCACTTATCGACCTTAATGACAGTGAAAAATTAAACCGCGTGTACCTAATGGAAATTTGGGAAAAGCAATCGTCACCGAAGTTAATCTATCGGTAAAGAGGGAGGAAAGGGTTACATCTAAATGAAAGGAAAAATGCAAATGAAACTGGTGGAAATTAATTTTGAAAAGGGATAAAGTTAAAAAAGAAAGTAAATGTGCGGCCGTTACGTTAACAATTAACTAGCGGTAATTAGATATTTGAGATTTGGGGGAAATCACGGTCGCCAGTCCTAAGGACAATTACTATAGTAACTGAAAAAGAAAGGTTATTACACATATAATTAACACTAGAAGCGTGGCAACTGAAGGTTGACACGTGTAGTGTGAAAACTGAAAGTTTGTCAGAAGCAATAAATTTCGCTACACTCTGACTTAATTTAGCAAAAGAATTAATAAAACCGGAAAATCGAAAGTTAAATTAGTGACTGAAGTTAATAGTGAGCTTTCTTTCTGAAGCACATCGAAATCCAGTAAAATACGGTTAGTCTTGGACTACCTCAACAATCATTTCAAAAGCAACTTGACTCTACGCAATTTAGAAACAAGAGATTTAACTTTGAACTTGAATTAAATGATTCTGAACTATTAACAATAGTAAAATTTAGTACGTACCAAGCTGAGCTGCAGTCACAGGTAAGCTAAAATATGCTAACAAAACTCGCACTCTAAATTGGTGCTCGTGTAACCTAAATATTGTAGCCAGCTACTGAACTTTGAAATTAAAGCAGTGAAATCTAATTATATTATTTTAATGCTGACGTTTGATTTTCAACGACACTCGGGTTCATTTCGGAAAAGGAAGGGACCCTGCTTGGCAATGCAATTGGGACAATGAGCAACAAAGGTTCATGCTAAGTTGCTGTAATTTTGCGAGGCAAATGGAACAATTTGAAAAGCTGAGGTCTGCCATACAGTTCTGAAACTTTACGTGCTTTTAGTCTTCCTTGTTGGTTGATTGAAGGTTTGAAGCCGTCGATCGAGGAGGTGGCGACAGTCACTCATTGTCGGCCGTCGCTGTTGCAGAAGCTGGATGTTGGCGCGCCTTCTTCTCGACACGGTCACCAGGCGAAACGGGCTCTTGATGTGCGCCAGCTAATGCTTCCCGTCCGCGACACTATGTCAGAAACTATCATCGCGAGTCGAGCGCAATTACATGCTGCCAAACCCCGAAAGCGCGGCAACTCGCGGGAGCGTCACACAGCACCTCTCCACTCGCTACTCCCGCCAGACTCTCACTGCCCGCGCCCCACGCGGCAGAGTTAACACTCCCAAAGATCCTACACACTTTGATTCTTCACACGACCCATCGATGTAATCGTTCGATAGCAGTTTTCCCTAGGCAAGACCCAGCGTAAAAATACAAATAATATTTACGAAACAAACCAATTATACATCGACATAAGTGCATAAATACATATATACAAACAGTAAAACAATTACAGTATATAAAGAGACAGAAATGTCATATCTTGAGGTAACAAAACAAGGAAAAAAAATAATAGTACAATAGATGAAAATAGGAGGATATGCATTTCCGGCGTTACAACTGGTATACTAAATTCATACTAACTCTCTGTGAAATGTTCCCGAAAAGAATAGCTGAGGGCTACTTTGATGATTACACCACATGCTTCACGTGGTAAACTTGATTTAGACAAAGAGTGTAACTCCACAATAATTTTGATAATTAAAATAAATTAGATCGAAAAGCAATTTACAAAAGAAAAACCTCGAACTGGTTACTATCGTCTTACTATTAACCTGATGCGTCAAACAATTGTATAAGAACGTGGTACTGGTCTCACAAAGTACACCCCACGTGGGTTGAACATAAAGAAAAGTTGCTATATTGAAAAATATTGTCAAGACGCACATTCGCAATTAAGATTGATGAACTTAGTTAGAGTTACTGACCAACACATGGTTCCAATTTACTCACAAAGTAGCGACAAAGCAACTACCGGAATATATTCTGAACTTCACACTCGAATTACACTGCGTTGCAATTTAAGATAACATTAGATATTTTAGAGCTAAACCTGAAATAAAGGTGATTAAATTTTCAGTTAGGCTGGTCTTAAGAAATCCATTGTTCTACAGACTTAGCAGACACGCGCTTAGCCGGAGATCTTACCACTTCAGACGCTCGCCGCGGACGGACTGACCTGGTCTCTTCCTGAGGGGTGCCTCACAAATACAAACGGAAGTGACCAGAGAGGCAACTTCCTATACCAACATGACAAGGGACGGACAGGACCATACTAAGGATAGAAACCTCTTTGCTTTTAGAAAGCGTAGCTACCTGTTCCGACGTTGGTCCTACTGTTCTCTAGGAGACAGGCTTGTCTGCTACCATCCAACATGCAACTAGAAACACATTTGCTCATTCATTCTTTCACACAGAAGGGAAGGGGGATGACAGTATCTTATCATATACAGTATATAAATGAAAGCGGATGTAGGTTCCGTATGAGACTGTGTGACATGAATTACGTATAAACTTTGTTTTAAAGTGTAGTAGTGTGACAGATTGATCTTGTTTATGTGCAAAAGTAACACGTTTCACTGCTCAGTCTCCTCCCAGATAGTCAGAAACACCACAGTAAATTTAGAAGAGGAATTTATGCCGCAAATGACAACAAATTTAAGAAATTAACATGAAAGGAATCCAACAGAGACCTTTCAATCTTTTTGTCCAGCTCTTCCGCCTTCCTATCTCTCTCCATCCCCTCCTGTGTTTATCTCTCTCCACTTCCTCCTCCTCCTCTCTCTGTCCATCTCCTCCTTCCATCACTCTAATTCTACTCTGCCCCCCTCCCCTCTATCCATCTCTTCTTCCCTCGTCTCTCCGATCTTAAGCCTAGTTTATTGTTATTGCCAACGAAACCTTCGTTGGAAATTACAGTCGCTTAAGATGAATGGGTAAACCGTTTGGGATCATTGGCATACAGGATATGAAAGACCTCTTCTGCTACTGGATTTGTGAGGATAGTAGCTTCAGTGACGGGAATTATATAGCTGTCTGAAAGTTTATTATGCCATCTAGGAATAACCTGGACTAAGACGTTCAAGAAATTTCTTGATTTTTGCTGGCAACTTCTCTCTATTATATATTTAATTTAAATCTACGTACAATGTGTAGTAAAAATATGTTGCCTATGTGTGTCCAAATGTTTACTAGAGTATTGTATAAAAATATGAAGTAAATCACTGAAGAATTTTTCGAGATTTTTTGGTAAAACTTTTTCCCTTTGATGTATTGTGTATATTCGTATATACCATATATATTAAAAATATTAATCCCATGTTCGTCTAAATTTTTATTAGACTATTGCTAACGATGTTATTAATTATATATATATATATATATATATATATATATATATATATATATATATATATATATATATACAACAAAAGTTATTCATATCTGTATATATACACTACTGGCCATTAAAATTGCTACACCAAGAAGAAATGCAGATGATAAACGGGTATTCATTGAACAAATATATTATACTAGAACTGACATGTGACTACATTTTCACGCAATTTTGGTGCATAGAGCCTGAGAAATCATTACCCATAACAACCATCTCTGGCCGTAATAACGGCCTTGATGCGCCTGGGCATTGAGTCAAACAGAGCTTGGATGGCGTGTACAGGTATAGCTAACCATGCAGCTTCAACGCGATGCCACAGTTCATCAAGAGTAGTGACTGGCGTATTGTGACGATCAGTTGCTCGCCCACCATTGACCAGACGTTTTCAGTTGGTTAGAGATCTGGAGCATGTGCTGGCCAGGGCAGCAGTCGAACATTTTCTGTATCCATAAAGGCCCGTACAGGACCTGCAACATGCGGTCGTGCATTATCCTACTGAAATGTAGGGTTTCGCAGGTATCGAATGAAGGGTGGAGCCACAGGTCGTAACACATCTGAAATGTAACGTTGTAAGTAGGCTGTTTATGTTTTCTTATTGGCAACGTTACGTAGCGCTCAATATGAAAATCACTGGCTGTGCTGTGTGCAGTCTGTGGCTGCTTTGCATTGTTGTAATACTCGCCATTGTAGTGTTAGGCAGCTGGCTGTGAACAGCGCGTAGCGTTGCACAGTTGAAGGTGAGCCGCCAGCAGTGGTGGATGTGGGGAGAGAGATGGCGGAGTTTTGAAATTTGTCATGAACTGCTATATTTGTATATGATGATATCAAGGTAAATACATTGTTTGTTCTCTATTAATATCTTTCATTTGCTAACTATCTCTATCAGTAGTTAGTGCCTTCCATAGTTTGAATCTTTTATTTAGCTGGCAGTAGTGGCGCTCGCTGTATTGCAGTAGCTTGAGCAGCGAAGATTTTTGTGAGGTAAGTGATTTGTGAAAGGTATAGTTTAATGTTAGTCAGGGCCATTCTTTTGCCGCGATCTTTGATAGTCAGATTGCGTTGCGCTAAAAATATTTTATGTCAGTTTAAGCACAGTCATGTATGGTTGTTCAATGGGGACGTTTCATATGTCGACCCTTAGCCTAGGATACCTCACTGGAATCTTCTGATTTTTCTTGTAGTTTGTGTAATTAGTGTAGATTTGTAATTGCGCATAGGGAAATGGAGCGGGCGGCAAACAATGGCGTGGACAGTGAAACAATTAGTGAAGAGGGAAGCATTATCGATCGATCGGTCGGCAACAGCTCGCCTCAGGAATCCGAAATGACAGGACACAATTTTGCAAATACTGTAGATTCAGGTTTTGCGTCCTCACCGTTTTCCCAAATGAGTCAAGACACGTTTTCCGCTTGTCAAAATGTGAATGTTGCCGGTGCAAATTCACTGCCGAAAAGCACTGAGGAACATGTTTCAGACACCAGTGCATTGTTATTACAATTAATGCAACAAATGGGACAAAAGCTTGAAAAGTTAGACACAATGGAACAACACCAGAGACAAACACAGCAACAGTTAGACACAGTGGAACAAAATCTCAAAAAGTTAGACACAATGGAACAAAATCAGAGACAAACACAGCAACAGCTTCAAAAGTTAGACACCACACTTGAACAAACACGTGAAGATTTAACTACTGAGTTACATAACATTGAATCGAAATGTCAAAAAGTCTGTAATGACGTAAAAACACAAATTTGTGAGCATTTTCAACCTATTTTTTCGCGGCATGAAAATGCATTACAGAATCACGAAGCAGCCATAAAAGAGCTGCAAACCATTGTTCATGAAAATCATGAGACCTTGTGGGCTAAAATTGACTCAGTTGCATCTACCGATTCGGTTACGCAACTGGCAAAAACTCAGGAAAACTTAAAGGACACAGTAGATACTCTGAAACTTGGTTCAGAAAAACGCACTGAGGAAATAAGTACACTATCGGAGAAAGTAGCCGAACTTTTGGATCAGTTCACTAATTTATCTACGAAGGTAGATGATAATCTGATTGACGCAAGACCGGTAGTCTTTAATGACACAGAAGAGTACGAACAAATTAGGAAATTCACACAAAATCAGAATCAAATTAATACACAACACCAAAGAGAAATCCGGGAAGTACAAGATCAGCTGACACAGGTAATACGAGAATTACGTATTTCAGAGGACACTCGCGCTCCAACACGGGAAGAGGGACTTAGAAATACGGAAAAGCCGCAAAATAATAACACAGGGCATTTCGGAAGTTATGAAAGAAATTGGCAATGTGCACCGAATTTTGAGATGGAACGGCCGACACGACCTAACAATGACCGATATGCGACTCGCCGACATGATGATTTTGACTATAAGCTGTTCATTACTACACGTAAATTCAAAACATTTAAGAATTCTGGCAACGACATTCATCCACAAGCATGGCTCCATCAATTCTCTCATTGTTTTCCTCCCAACTGGTCATTGGAACACAGATTAGAATTTATGTGTGGCTACTTAGAGAATGAACCAGCTGTAAGAATGCGATCGGTCATTCACGATTGCCACAGTGAAGGAGAGTTTTACCATGCCTTCCTCTCAGCATATTGGTCTCAAGCCACACAAGACCGCGTAAAACATGGTATCATAATGATGAAACATTTCGAACAATCTGAATTTTCCAGTCTTGTCAAATATTTTGAAGACATGTTGCATAAGAATCAGTATCTTTCAAACCCATACAGCCCCTCAGAACTCATCCGCATTTGCTTACTCAAATTGCCTGAACATTTACGACATATTATTTTAGCAGGACGTTGCAAAGAAGACATTGAGGCTTTTCAGGGATTGTTACAAGAACTTGAAATTGACACAGACAATCGCGGAAAGCAGGAGCAGAACAATTACAGGTCACATACGTCACAATTCCGTGATGACAGAAACAATAACTGGACACGAAAAGGCTATTCTTACAACGCAAATCGTGACCAAAACAGACACCATCCATATGACAACCGCTGGCAGAGTAATAATAGTTACAGAGAAAGATCGCATTTCCGTAGTAATGACTATTACAGAGACAATCAGAGAAACAGACAATATGGGAACCAAAACAATTATTATCAAGGGAGGCAGAATAACTTCAGACGCAACAGTTCGGCGCACAGTTACGATTCAGGGAGAAATTCTCCACCACGTGACGGACAAGGAAGAAACTACGGAATCTACCGACATGACGACAGACGATATGATCATAACGACAGACGTCAATTTCATCAGAACTGGCGGGATTCTAACACGGCTGGGCCCTCTCGGCAAGGCGAATTTGTAGAAGTTAGGTCTCCTAATCCCAATAACGACGCGCGCCAACAAAGAGACAGACAATGACTCGCACCGCAGGCAGCCGCGTGCGCCGGCTGGCTCAGAGAAAAATAACATAGACGCTAACCTTGTGAAAAATTCCAGTATTCTTTACCGACGTATACTGCATGATAATTGCGTTCAAGCTGAAATTCTGAGTACCTTGAAGAGTAAAAGATTGTACCACATATCACATGTAAAACCGCTTACTGAGAGATAATCTGCTTTTTAACTTAGTCTTTGGTATAAAATTTTTCACTTCACATTACTAGTACTCTTTTTCAATCTTAGAAACTGTTAACATGCAACAATGTTTGAAGTTAAATATCCAGTCTAGAACCTAGGGAACATTTTTAAACAGAAATTACGAATGTATTGTTATAGTGAACAGACGACACAGTGTTGTATTTGTACATTCTTGCTTGTTAGTTGCACGATTATGGAACGACTATAAGGCTTACATACTTAGAACATTTACCAGTACTGCTAATGAGATTTTAATGCAACATTTTGGTTTACTTGAAAATACATTCTGAATTTAAAGTGCTTTCTGAGAGATACCAGATGACACAGAGGTTAGTTTATGTGACAGCTACACGATTTTTATCACGACGCTACTAATGAGTGACAATTTACAATGTTGCTTTTGCGGTGTATCTGTTTTATATCTGCACAGTTTTCTGAATTCTTCTGGAAAGAAAAACATGTTTTAGTAGTAACTTTTGTGGTATAGCAACAATGAGACAGCCTTTTTGGTGGCACAACATTACGTTACTGTACAGTACTTTCTTCATCACGCCAATAAGCATAATAACTACGATATCTATACGCAAAGCATTTCACTTTTGTTTATCATGAGGTAAGTACATTGGCTTCTGCAGAACTTAGCTTTCGGAGGAAAATAACTACGACACTTCCACAGAGATTATCTTACAACAAGATGCACATTTAGCGCTACAGGACACGCATTTCAGTGATCAATTTTATACTTAAAACATTTATTTTTAAAGATTTTTGAATTACAAAGAAAATTTTCCGTGATATATTTCATTCCATTGGTGTAATCTGTAACACCTGAGGGTATAATTACATTAATCCTCAGGGGGGTACACGCCTACTTTGTGTACCATGTGGCAACCACAAGGAACCCTAGCTAATATGGTATTTGCTTATACAACTTTACACATCGGTACCATATTTTCTCTAACACACAAATTACACAGCTATCTGATCATTTAACTGAGAGATAAACATTTTTTTACTACAACAGTGACACATGTTTACGCAATCCACAGTTGGGTAACTTCACACTTATGAAACTGTATTTTGTCTGTACTTTGTAAACTGTTCATATTTTTTCGGAATCATTGTGATACTATGAGAGCTTTGAATGATATATTTGGTAAGGGAGCATGATTTTAGAGTACGTTTGAGGTAGATGACACTATTGAAATGAGCAGAGAATTTTTTTAGGTTTTGAAATTATTGCAGAAAGCTACGACGTTTTTGAGATTTGACTGAGGTGTTATGATGTTATTATTACGACGACGATGTGTACTATGCTGTTGCGGTATGTTTATGATCAGTAAGCTGATGCTATATGAGTTATTTGATTATGCTACATATCTGTAATGATGAAATATTGAAGAAGTGTCGACGAATAAGGTAAGGAATAATGAGTAGTGGTTAGGGACGCTTATTTGTGAAAAAGGTTGTTGGAAACCAAGAATCGTACTTTAAGAGTTATGAAATGTGTGTGTATATGCGTGAATGTATCACAATGCCAGCGAAAATTTTTTTGGACACTTATATTTATAGGATTTTGTTTCTACAGATTTGCAATGCTAATTCTTGACCTGTGAAATATTTTTATGTGAGACTGTCACTGTAGTGGAAACTGCTGTCGTAAATATTTCCGTAAGAAAGTTAAGTGACCACCTGCACGTAATGCATCGCGGGCACCCACCTGGGCGACAGCCGCCCGAAAAAAAAAAAAAAAAAAAACGCCATTAGCTTTTCAGCGGCACAGGTAGAAAAAAAAAAGGGGACGCCATTAACCTCGCTTCTGACATTCCTTTGTAGAAAGCATCGCAAAAACGACACGGTCGAACTTGAAAACATATGATTACACTAGCTCTTAATTTACGATATTTACTGAAATGCCTAATGAAATGACGAGAAATATTTTTACATCTGCACACCTGATTATGACAAGCGTCTTTCTACGAGAGTTGAGAGAGTTTCTACTAACTTATGAAATGTCACATGACTACTGAATGATATTTTTATACTTTGCTTTTCGTAGTTGCTTATTTCATTTGATATCTGGTTTCCAGCTGTGTTGCAGCATTGCTTTTATAAAATGAAATGCATTTGCTAATGTGAACACTTTCTGTCAACAGATCTATTAAATAATTATTTTATGATCCACATTCTTTAAAAAAGGAGCACTTGGAAAGGAAAGAACAATATGAAGGAACTAGTAACAGTAACACATAATTTTCTTTTCAAGTACATGGTAATATTTCTTTTTACAATCAGTTGTTGTGGTGCACCACTTTAATTACATAGACATTAAGATGTGAATATACACTTCCCTTATCTGCATTGTTGTTTTTACTGTAATATCTTTTCTGCTTGAGCTATGTCATGTTTAGATATAAGTTATTTCTGCTGCTATTTGCCAGGCATAGTGCTACTAAATTTAACTTTGTATTACTCTGTTAAGCTAGTTTTACTATTGATTTATTTTTATTTTTGCTGCTCATTGCATTATATCAGTTGTAATTTATGCTGCTTGCTTTGCCTTTTGTATTTTTTATCATTGCTGTTTGTGTTACTTATTTTGTGCTGCTGCATTGCCTCGTCCCTTAGTTTAGCATCTGAGCTCAGTAGATTTAAGTTATCTTAAGAGGGGGTAGCCTCTAAGAGAATGAGTTGCGATGAATTGGAAGAAATGCATTGAGAAAACGGGTTTAGGTAGGATTTTCTTGGAAATAAATGTTGAGGTAAGAAATGTGTGAACATATAAATACAGAAAGCATGCTTAGATAGAATTTTTTTGGTGGAAACAAAGGATGAAATAAGAGGAAAGATATATGAAGTTTTGGGTTGGACTGCAGTACCAAATGTTACACTGAAAACGAACCCTGTCCTTTCCTATTGGTGTTATCCCACTATGTGTTTGTGTACCCTTGTGTATTTGTCTTTTTCCTGTCTTTATGTGTTTAGCTAATAAGATTTATGTTGTAGAATTTTTCAAATACCATGTTATTTTCTTTGTAAAGATGTTTATACATTATTTATTCTGTTCTGTCTTAATGTTCATGTGTGAAGTTGGTGTTTCGAAAGTTATTCTGATCTCTTATGTATGTACTCATGTCATAATTCCTGGAACACTGACGTATATGTTATTTCGATTCTTTTGTAAAGCTTGTACTACAAATGTTCTCTGTATTGTTATGTTCTTTAATGATATATTTTGTACCTTTGTTATTGTATTCTTATGTTATAAATTTGTAATTGTCACCAGTTCATGATATTATTAACTTAAGTTACATTTCACTGCACACGTTTCCGTTGGTCATAGTATGGACTGTTCGTGTTTGCATGTGTGTTAATAATTCAGCAAGGGACTGGATAACAGCATTGCTGGTTCTAAGGACAATTCCAGAAACTTTGTGAGTGCACAAGTGGTGGTTTATGGATTTGCTATATTCTCCGCAAGACTCTTTGATGGTGAACGTGCACCTGCACAATCGCAACAGATGGCTGCTGGCCATCTCTACAAGGACTACAGTGGGTCTGCATCTTTGATGGCCCACCATTACCATTATCTCTACAAGGACTACAGTGGGTCTGCACCTCTGGTGGCCCACCAATACCGTAATCTCTACCAGGACTACAGTGGGTCTGTTCTGTGATGACCTACCTACCAATATTCTTCAAAACGTCGAATGACTCTGCTGTGGGTTTGCTCTGTTGTGGAGCATTACCTGTCTGCATGTCAAGAGTCAGCACTGTTTTTCCGTTGGAAGGACAACACTACTTCTTCAAGACTGCATGGAAATCCACTACTTCTGTGTGCATTTTCTTTTACTGCTCAGACTTTGAGAAAAACTCTGCATTTTTACTGTGATGAACAATGTGGACTGTCTTTATGGACTGTGAGAAATTTTTAGCTTTTGACCAACATTGTATCAATAAGTGTGTGCATTTGATTTCTTTGTTATTGTAATTATGAAAATTTTTTTTTCAAATCTGTATTGGCCACTGCCCAATCCAATTTGTAAAAATTTTTGTGGGGAGCATGGGGGCTATGTAAGTAGGCTGTTTATGTTTTCTTATTGGCAACGTTACGTAGCGCTCAATATGAAAATCACTGGCTGTGCTGTGTGCAGTCTGTGGCTGCTTTGCATTGTTGTAATACTCGGCATTGTAGTGTTAGGCAGCTGGCTGTGAACAGCGCGTAGCGTTGCGCAGTTGGAAGTGAGCCGCCAGCAGTGGTGGATGTGGGGAGAGAGATGGCGGAGTTTTGAAATTTGTCATGAACTGCTATATTTGTATATGATGATATCAAGGTAAATACATTGTTTGTTCTCTATTAATATCTTTCATTTGCTAACTATCCCTATCAGTAGTTAGTGCCTTCCATAGTTTGAATCTTTTATTTAGCTGGCAGTAGTGGCGCTCGCTGTATTGCAGTAGCTTGAGCAGGCAAGATTTTTGTGAGGTAAGTGATTTGTGAAAGGTATAGTTTAACGTTAGTCAGGGCCATTCTTTTGCAGGGATCTTTGATAGTTAGATTGCGTTGCGCTAAAAATATTTTATGTCAGTTTAAGCACAGTCATGTATAATTGTTCAAAGGGGACGTTTCAACGTCTACTGTTCAAAGTGCCGTCAATGCGAACAAGAGGTGGCCGAGACTGTAACCAATACCACCCCATACCATCACGCCGGGTGATACGCCAGAATGGCGATGACGAATACACGCTTTCATTGTGCGTTCACCGCGATGTCGCCAAACACGGATGCGACCATCACCATGCTGTAAACAGAAGCTGGGTCCATCCGAAAAAATGACGTTTTGCCATTCGTGCACCCAGGTTCGTCGTTGAGTACACCATCGCAGGCGCTCCTGTCTGTGATGAAGCGTCAATGGTAACCGCAGCCATCGTCTCCGAGCTAATAGTCCATGCTGGTGCAAACGTTGTCGAACTGTTCGTGCAGATGGTTGTTGTCGTGCAAACGTCCCCATCTGTTGACTCAGGGATCGAGACGTGGCTGCACGATCCGTTACATCCATGAGGATAAGATGCCGGTCATCTCGACTGCTAGTGATACGAGGCCGTTGGGAACGAGCACGGCGTTACGTATTACCCACCTGAACCCACCGATTCCTACTCTGCTAACAGTCATTGGATCTCGACCAACTCGAGCAACAATGTCGCAATACGATAAACCGCAATGGCGATAGGCTACAATCCGACCTTGATCAAAGTCGGAAACGTCATGGTACGCTTTTCTCCTCCTTACACGTGGCTTCACGACAACGTTTCACCAGGCAACGCTGGTCAGCTGCCGTTTGTGTATGAGAAATCGGTTGGAAACTTTCCTCATGTTAGCACGTTGTAGGTGTCGCCACAGGCGCTAACCTTTTGTGAATGCTCTGAAGAGCTAATCATTTGCATATCACAGCATCTTCTTCCTGTCGGTTAAATTTCGCGTCTCTAGCACGTCATCTTCGTGGTGTAGCAATTTTAATGGCCAGTAGTGTATATACATGAATAATTTGTAGCCTATATCTGTCTGAATGTTTATTAGCGTACTGTGTAAAAATTTAAAGTAAATTAGTAAATTTGTTTTTAGATTTTTTATACCAACGATAAATAAAGATTTGTCTTTGATATAGCAGTTTACATTGGCAAGTTACTGACACTTTATGTGTATTGTCAGCTTGCAGTTGCATCTATACATACGGAGTGAGTGAATGGCGGGATTTTAGGAACTGTTTCTGGATACTTTACCCACTGCTAAACAGCAAGGTTATTGGATTCATATTGGGGAGGAGAATTATCGCTGATGCGAGTCTTTGTCCATTTCAAATGATCTAAATGTCGATGGAAACTTGAACCTCTATCAGGCACATTGCTGTGATATGCTCGACAGTTAAATATACAAAAATTTCACAAGTTGGCGAAAAGGAAATAACAGCCTAATCTTCAGGGATGTAATTGAATATTTTCTATATCAACTTTATTTTAATTTGTCTGGGTTGCTACTGTTTTGTGTACTTACTTTCAGTTTTGAAACCCATAATATTGTTTCTCTATATGGGGCATTGCGCAGAACTCTCTGCAGCGTTTAGACTGAGGCGATAGATGCAGATGGCTATGCAGGGTGTATGTGAACAGAGAAGTGTCATTCACCAAGGTGTGTCTCATTGTCCCAGTTCCCGTCAGATCACCGAAGTTAAGTGCTGTCAGGCTAGGCCAGCACTTGGATGGGTGGGCATCTGGTCTGCCGAGTGCTTTTGGTAAGAGGGCTGCACTCAGACCTTGTGGGACAAGCTGAGAAGTAGTGGCTCCCGTCTAGTATACTGACATATGGCCGGGTAAACAATGTACTGACCACACGCCCCTCCATATCCGCATCCAGTGACACCTGTGGGCTGAGAATGACACTGTGGCCGCTCGGTACCGTTGGGTCCTCATGGCCTTATTGGGCAGAGTTTAGTTTTTAATTCTAGTAGTTTGTTGTTGTCAAATACTACGAGCCTGACGTATTTTTTGTCAGTGTGAACATTATCTACGATTAAAAATGAAAATAAAGTGATAATCTATTCTTTCATTCCCTTAATGTTTATCCCACATAATACAGCATCCACTTTTACAGGATTTAGCAAATTTTTTTTTCTTTTTTTTTCTGTGGCGAGGTGCATGATGCCAGAGCTGTTTTGGAAACCTAAGGGAAGTGTAAATATAGTAACTGAATGCTAATATTAATGCAGTTCAAACAGCAGCAGAAAAGGGTCCCCGTGCTATAGTTCTTTAAAGGTGGTCTGTTGCACAATAGCTAATTCAACACTCGTTTCAGAGGGAACACTATAACATAAAGAAAGCAATACAATAAGAAATAACAAATAAGTTTATTAGGGGTATCTTACTATAAAATTAACTTTGATACAGTTTGAAGTGTGGCACTTGATGTCCTAACCAGGGATTTCAAGGATTCGGCCCACGAGCTGTGCCCTGCCATGAGTGCCATTTCACTATTGCTGGCTGACACATTTCACCCACCACCATTCACACTGTCTGAGTGCAAGGAAGAAGAAGAGTGGAAAATGCGATCATGCCGCATTAAAGTGACAATGCAGTCTCAGTGCATACAGCTCGGTTTTGTATTTCACATTTCTCAACATGAAAAAAAAACAACAAAATTTCAGTGTTTTTTAATTATTTTTGGCCTCTCTCAACACGTAAAATAATTTTTTCTTGGCACAAACTATCACTATAGTAATTGTGTCTTATTTAGTTTCACAATAAAACAAACGTCTTTCACACCAGTATGCCGGTCGAAATACTGCAGCACTTTTGCAACCTCATTATAAAGACAGGACAACAATGTAGACATCAGGAACAGTTTTAGAGTAAAAGGGATTTGTCTTTAAAACAGGCATGTCCTTGCGGGTCAACCAGTTTCATGTGGACATGCACAGGGGCGCTTTCGACTGAAATGGCAAACGATATCGAAAACAGATTTGTACAGCAACGTTGACTATAGTGCTGCGGTGGTGTAATGGTTACCATTTCTGTATGCTAAACGAGCAGACGCGGCTTTGTTCAAATGTTCAAATGAGTGTGAAATCTTATGGGACTTAACTGCTAAGATCATCAGCCCGTAAGCTTACACACTACTTAGCCTAAATTATCCTAAAGACAAACACACATATCCAAGCCCGAGGGAGGACTCGAACCTCCGCAGTCTATGACTGCAGCGCCTTGGACCGCTCGGCTAATCCCGCGCGGCCAGACACGGGTTTGATTCCCGAGTGTACCACAAATTTTAATTCATTTCTTCCGTCTCCATCATTATCTTAGATTTAAGATTCATTGGCAGTGTCTTCAAAAGCGTTAGGAATCTGTCTTCATAAATCTTTCAAGTCCGCAATGAATTCTCCTAACCTCAAATCTTCTTTAGCACCACTAAGCTTAGAAATTTGTGGTAAGATCTTATGGGACCAAACTACTGTGGTCATCGGTCCCTATGCTTACAGACTACTTAATCTAACTTAAACTAACTTACGCTATAGACAATACAAACACCTATGCCCGAGGGAGGACTCGAACCTCCGACGGGGGGAGCCACCCGGACCGTGACAAGACTCCTCAGACCGCGCGGCTACCCCGAGCGGCCACTGAGCCTAGAGAATCGGATTGTGTTTGTCAGAGCGTTTCCCTTTTACAGTGCAATTTCCTTTTAAATGCATACCCATCAAATCAGAGAGAAGTTATT
Organism: Schistocerca americana; assembly: GCF_021461395.2. Lineage (NCBI taxonomy): Eukaryota > Metazoa > Arthropoda > Insecta > Orthoptera > Acrididae > Schistocerca > Schistocerca americana. Next base: position 853,768,156 of record NC_060121.1, read on the forward strand.
TCTCACCTTACAATGTTTTACTGTGGCCGTGTGCAATGAAGCTCACTTAAAATTCCAGGTCTGCAATCCATTTCAGATGTTCTAATTTTCGTTCCTGCACTACTTTTTCCTTCACAAATTCAATACCAAGTTTTAAATAGAAGAATCGTTCCAGGCATGCCCCTTAACTAAAGTACATTGCAGTAACACATAATGTATCCACACTCTTCGTTCAGTTTCACCGAAAACTGTTGCAACTGACAGTGGAATAATGCTTGACATTTCAGAAATTTTACTCTTCGTACTACCAATTTCTTTCCGTGCTCCATGCTTTTAAATTTAGCACAAAACGCTTCTTCATGTACATAACTATGAATCCCGCTTCTCGATCATTGTAAGTGTTTGCTCTTTCATTGTCAACTAAATCTTTAGATTCTCTCTATATGGTAATGTAATGTCGTTCCATAGTAAATTTGGAGTACCCGTCGATTATGCAACTTTGTAATGTATACTGAATTTTCACCCTTTCCTTCTGATATTCCCTTTCATTTTTGAAAGCTTGTGACGATAGATCACTAGACTGCCTCATGCTGTGCAAACAGCCACTGGACCGATGAATGTCCTCCAAACTACGAACAAATATCGAAGAGTAAACAGCGCTGACACCACGGTTCTGTTGAAAGTAAGAGAGTTGTGCCGACCAAAAAATTCCTCTCCGTGATGCTAAATAACAGTCGCGCTGTTGCAGCTTCCGAGAAGCACCGAAAGCCGAGACAGACGAGGCCTTGGTGCACACGCGGCCCACACATCTTTCGCGAGTGAAATACAGCTCCCCGTGGCTGGTCCAATTCTAAACCTAATACAATAAAATATAAATAACTTTGCTGTCTCTTGGCAGTATATGAATGTAACTAAGCCAACCATCTGTTAATAGTCATAGTCCTCCATAAATTAGGAGTGCTAAGTCGGAATATAGTCTTCAGAGTACTGTACTGAATGGGCTGCAGGAACTGAAATGAACTGTCCAATTTATGCGTTGTAACTGCCAGAGTGAGTTTCCGTGACACGCCCTCTTTTGGTACCTGTCAGTGGAAAGACTGCGTGAGGCACAGGTGTGTGGTGTAAGCACTGCAGCCTACAATGCCTGCGAAGTGTAAGCACTGTAGCCTTCAGTTAACAGCAGTCCCTATGGCAGCTGTCCATACTACAAGCGGACGTATACGATGTACTGGAGTAAGTGATGTCGAAGCAGGAAGAGGTCTCGGTTTATGAGCGCCATCTGGAGGTTACTGCACAGGACTGAGAGGCTCCAGGCGAGGTTGTACCAGTGTGGTAACGGCCTCTCACGGTATCAGTTATGTACCTCTCGCTGGATACGCAACTGGAGGGAAGTTATGTGCGCCATATGTCTGTTTGCTTATCATTTTATATGAGAAATTCTGGGGCAAGCTCAACATTTGCAATGAGAATGGGAAACCATTTAAATACCACACTCAGGCTGGCTGGTGTACCATCCCACATTTGTTGCTGCGCCACGTGCATTAGATTCTTCACTGTTGTATCCCCCCCCCCCCCTACCCTCCATCTCTACACCCTTCATCTCCTTTGCCAAGGTGGCTTCCATCAACTCCCCCTCCCAGATGAAGCCCTCTCTCCCTCCTTTTATCCCCCCCTATCAACTCTGATCCTCACCCCCCTCCTTTCCTCCATCCTTTTCTTGGGCTCCCTCTCCCCCCCTCTTCCATTCTCTTTTTCCCCCACATACCCTCTCTCTGCCCCCCTTCTCTCCCTCAAGCCCTTTTGCATTTCCCCCCTCCGCCTTTTCCCATTCCCTCTCGTGTCTGCCCTGCCCCTCCCCCCCTTACGAGACCTCTCGCTCCTTTGGTTCTCCCCCCTTTTTGTTCTTCCTCTCCTCCCTCCTTGTTTTCCCCCTCATCTGTCCAGGTCCACCCCCCCCCCCCCTCATCTGCCATCTGCCCTAGGCTATGGTGTGTCCTCTTTGTTCTGACATTTTAGTGCAGTGTTTACAGTGAGTGTTCAGTGTTGTGTTTTTTCCGAAGTGTTGCGAACGGCCATCATACTGTCGCTGGGTGTGAATTTATATCTCTTGCAAACAGAAACCAGACTGTCGCCATGTTTTTTAATTGTCTGTCTACTATGTTACCTGTCTGCATCCTGTGTATTTTATTTGCTTTGCCAACCGTTTGCTTTATGTTTTAACTTTCCACAATTTTCCGCCGTTTTACAATTTAAGTCCCCGTTTTATCGCCTACTTTTATTAACTTGTCCATACGTTTTAAAAAAGTCTGTAGGCTCCAGAGCAGCGTAATAAGCTGCTGCCAGCCCGCCCCCTTCGGGGGGAATCGAAATACAATAAAGAAAAGAAAAAAAATCATTAGATTCATGTCTTGCTGACCTTCCTGCTCCACAAACTAGCGCCCTATGTGGTATGCTATATGAGCACTTAGAAAGAATAATGTATTCACAGTCAAGATTTAGCTTCATATGGCATCGTCGATTAGTAATTTGACTTACAGATCCAGCAGCATCCCCAGGTCCAAGTTCACCACCATTGTCCACATACTCCATCTAGTCACATTAATGTGATCACCTTTCAAAAGCCTGAACAAAAACCTTTTGCAGGGCAGACCGCTTCAAGACGTACAAGAAGAGAGTCAGTGAGATTCTGGAAGTTACTAGCAGGGATGTGGAGCTATGACAACTCCTGTTCCGTGACCTGTTACGCTAGGTTTCTCGGTTGAGGATCCATGCGAGAACAACCCGATCGAGGTAGTCCCACAGATTCTCGATTGGGTTCCAGTTCATGCAGTCTGGTGGCCAGAGGGTGCGGTGCTCTTAGCACGGCGCACATACGTGGCGAGCTATGTGACACATTGTACTTTTCTGCTGTTAGATACCATCGTCCCGTGAAGGAGCAAACTGCATTTGGGGGTGGACATGGTCCCCAAGGATGGAAGCATACTTGTATTGATCCACTGTGCTTTCCACAATGATGAGATCAGCTATGGAAAGCAAGGAAAACGTTCCCCCACCAAAACGCTCCCTACTGCAGCCTGGACCCTTTCGACGATTGGTGCAGGGTACTTGGTTTCAGTTCGACCAACCACAAAACGTTACTCATCTGAAAACGTTACCTGTTGCCTCTCAGTGGACATCCAGTTTACGGTATCAGCGTGCAGATTCCAGCCTTCGTCGTCGATGAACATCAGTCTGCAGGGGTGCGTGAACCAGATACCTGCTGCGGAGGCCCATACACAGTAGTGTTCATTCTACGGTTGTTGAGGAGACACTGGTGGTAACCCTCTGGGTCATCTGCGCTGTCAGTTTCTCAACAATCGCACTTATGTTCGCTCTACACATATCAGCAACTGTCGTTCATCCCTGTCATCTATGGCCTGTGGTGTACCACAGTTGTCTCAGCACTGGTTTTAGTTAGCTCCATTTTGCCATGCGCGGTATACCTTAACCATGACAGTACGCAGACAGTTTACAAACTTAGCTGTTTCTGAAGTGCTTTCACCCTTGGCCCGAAAACCCATGGTTATCCGCTACTGGATGGCAAGTAAACCCCTCCGTGTCCACAATACAACGGCTGCCCTGTTTTCCGCGCCCTCCCACACGCTTTATATACCCCCCCCCCCCCTTACTGCTAGTGCTGCCACCTGCCATATGTGAGTTGTTATTGCACGTCGACACAGGAACGTATGCAATGCTCACACTAAGGTGACTGCACTGCGTAAAAGAATGTGCTATATCTGAGTAACTGCGAGGCTATTATGTACGAAGTTTAGTCACGAAGTTTTGAGTAACACTTAGACAAAAACAGAGGTACATAATTAATTCTTTGTCAGTTTGCAGACACATGTCAGCAGTCCTGCTACACACTGAAACCTTCGCACCACGGTTCCGTAGCACGCTGCTAGAGGTACCGAAACAAAGTGGCGAAGCCCATTTACAATGGAGTCACCAATCCCCTTCCACTGCATGAATACCTCTCTTGTGATGTAACGTGCGCTAATTCGTTCCCGGCTGCAGCGGATATGTTGCAACTGTTTCAAGTCAGTCCATACATCCAAGACGTCCGTCCAACCGATCAGTCATAGCTGGTAAAGCTGGGATCCGGCGTGATCTATCCAGCTAGCTGAAATGTGTCCTCAAATCAGTCATGGAATACACTGGCATAATATCATGATGCGCCTGTCAATCTGATTATCGAAGAAAGCACACCGAGGGCCTACGTCTGTTACGTCTGTCGGTAGAGAATTCGATTCACTGTGGATATGAGGAGAAAAATGGATCAATTACAGAGACAATATTATTGCGAACTTTACGTTTACCTTTGGCGTGTCACATCCACATTTCTACAGGTTGCGTGGATTCTTGACACACCAGGAGAAGTTTCATCAGCTTACATGAAACGTAGCTTCCTCACTGAAAGTAAATACAAATCCTGCCTTGGTTGACATATCTGCCGATACATTACAACGTTCAACTCTTGTGCACTATCTGATAAGAGGGATCCGGACAGAGCTATGTAATGTGGAATAGACCATGAGATGCCACGGGACGTAAGAGCAAACTGCTAGAATGAATTTGTTTTACTTCCGTTAGTGATCACAAAACTTTGTCTTTATCTGATTTGCAGCAAAACATGGGAAATGAAGTACAACTAATGAACAGATTACGTCTTAGAACAATAAAATATGCTATAATGAAAAATTATTACTTTCATGGATTTGAAAACATGAGCTTATAATAATTTTCTTGTGGCGGCGTGGCGCAGGATACGTGAGGCCCTCTGGCGATTGAGTTCCTCCGACTTCTTGCCCGTATTCTGGCATTTACGCCAACAGATGTCGCTGATTACTTACTTTAGTCTTTTGTTTTCACCCTGTTTCATTTCTTTCCTTAGTTATTCTATCAACTGCGTCTAATTTAATTAGCTCTATAAGACTGTTCTTGTGTATGTTACTGTTTTTGTGTAAAATGACCACAATAATGTTTTAGAATCATATATTGGCACTTTACCATTTCCTTTTAGAAATTTTAAATATAACTTTATTGGTGTTTTTAATTATCCCTGTAATAACATATGTTTGACAAGCCTGCTATAGACTTCACCTATTGTAAACTTCCTTCATTGCATACAGTACAATTTTTATAATTGACAAATATGTGCAGACTTGTAGTAGCGACAGCTAATGAGCTTACGGCACAAACGTATGTTGTGGCTATTGTACTGCAGTTTGTTGTGAACAGTAGGGATAGAGACATTGTATCTCTGCCAGAACTGTGGCCTAGTTTATATCATATTTTACATACGTGGGATGATGATATGCTGATTTTATGTATATTTTGTGATGATGCTATTATGGCTTTATTATATTGGGATATGTTATAGTCCGCAGCTCGTGGTCGTGCGGTAGCGTTCTCGCTTCCCCCCGCCCGGGTTCCCGGGTTCGATTCCCGGCGGGGTCAGGTATTTTCTCTGCCTCGTGATGACTGGGTGTTGTGTGATGTCCTTAGGTTAGTTAGGTTTAAGTAGTTCTAAGTTCTAGGAGACTGATGACCATAGATGTTAAGTCCCATAGTGCTCAGAGCCATTTGAACCATATTAGTATATGTTATAAAACAGGTATACCTCGTTATATTTTAAGCCCATGTTTTCATATTCATGAAAGTAATAATTTTTCATCACGAAATATTTTATAGTTCTAAGACGTAATCTGTTCACTGGTCGTATTTTATTTCCCACGTTTTGCTGCAGATCAGAAGGTGGCCGTTGTTGACCGAAACGGATAGTCTAAGGACCAAAAGTTTTGTGATCATTGGCGGAAATGAAAGAAATTAATTATATACTTCCTAGATGAATGTTTTACTCTGCAACCATGTCGCTACTCGTGAAACAGCAGAATGGGTCGGTAACGAGAGTTCAATGCCTTCAGAAGTGGCTCAGTTGCTGGCCGTCAGCTAACAAATTTATCAGGAGCGTTTCAACCATTCTAAAGCCGCCCAAATCGACTGTTGGTGATGTGATGCTGAAGTGGGAACGCAAATGGACAACCACAGTTATACCAATACCGGCAGATCTTACGTAATGACGGACAGGAACTGCCGAGTGCTGCGAAGAATGGTTGTAAAAAGCTGTAGAACACTGTTGGACTCCTTCACAGTTTTCAGGAACATTAAGAACAGTCCACCTGACGATATTACTGAACGTGCAGCAAAACTCCGAGCGTCATATGACACAGATTTAGAGCCTTCCTTCCCTAGTAAATGTGTACATTTAGCGGAACTATTGAAATCTTCTGAGATTAGTGATATACCAGCCGAAATGAGTAAATTTTTACTAAATAAGTTCTACGTTGTCTGAGGAGAGATTGAACGCCACGCCCATTCTTCACATCGAAGCCGACCTCCTAACTGATAACCGTCTGAACTATGAAGATATGATCAACGAGTTTTCTGCCGTAAAAGCCAGACGCAAACTTTGCTGACTGGTGAGTTTGTTTATTTACTCATATTAGTTTTAAAAATTTAAGATTATAATGTGACTTTCATTATGACTTAGAGTGCATTCATTGGATTTACAAACTACGTATTACCTGCTTAATTTAGAATTGCCTATGGCAGAACGCGGAACCTAATATCGTTTACGTGCAGACATGACCGAAGGCGCTCGACAATACTAAGCAATACCCGAATGACCCAGGTAGCTCGGCGCTCTACAGTCAAATCGTACTGATACTGTAGTATATTACAACTGATGCGTAATCTTGGTGTCTGCTGAAATGTATAGTTATCGCGGAAATACACGTTATCGGAGAGTACGCTTAGATGAAAAAGTGTTAATAAATAACGTAGTTCAGTTCTGTCGATAAATACGTAAAAGCTTTGCTAAAACCGTTAGAAAGAGCTATGCTGAGAGCAGTAGCTGCAGTACAAAACTGTTCAGCCCTTAGATGGTCTAAAGGTATTGTGTACACTTATTATGCTGCATCTATCTACGCAGACCCCAATGCTTCACAAGTTAACTTTTAGATTATAAAACAAATTTGATTTTTTCACACTAGTCTGTTAAATAATGTAATAGCTAATCAAGCTCTGTGTTTGTTCATCTTTATTTAGTTATTAGTTCGTGCACCGAAATCTCTATTTCATTTTCGTTTCTTACGCTTTCCTATAAATTCACGTATTAGTACCGACCGTGTTTTTTTATCTGCTACAGATTAAAGTTATTAGATTGTAAAACGACAGTTTGATTTTAATTTTGAACGCATCTCTGTAAAAGTACGTATTAATATCTAATGTATGACACGTTCGCATCAATTTTTAGATCGTAACACAACTTTTTTATTTTCATTTTCAACGGTTTCGTGTAAAACAACATATTAAAAGTGAATGTATAACAAAAATCCGTTGTCTCCTACACACACTGCTGAATTTTTAGGTCATAAAAGAATAGTTATTTTCGTTGTGATCGTTTGTTATTTTTCGACATAAGAATGTGTTAACACAATGGAATTTTAAGCTTGTTTTATCCACTGTTGTACACCAAGTACAGTTCAGGAATCACATTACATTTTGATTGAGCGCGACTAGACGGCTGACACGTCCTTCACAACAATGAATAGCAGAGTACGGAAACAGCTCACAGCGCTCCCACCCGAAACGGCAATTGCGAAGTGATCTGATAATAGTTATTATTTAGAACATTTTTTTTGGGGGGGGGGGCGGGGGGGGAGGACATATAATATGGTGTGCCTGGGAGCGCAAAATGTTTAAATCTGCCACTGAAGTGTGACCGACGCTCATTGGCGAGGACTGTGCCGAAAAATAAGAGGACGACAGCTGCAAATATGCCTGCAAAACTGAATGTCGCATTCACGAACCCTGTTGGCACCAAAATAACATGAAGGTAGATCCGTAAGCAGGGAACTGATGGGCGATCTGGAATTCTGACACGGCTCACCAGTGATGTAAATGACCGTAACAGGAAAATGTGGTGCCCGTAGCCATAACACCTGGACTACCGAACAATGGAAGGAAGTCTTTGTTTCGCACTGTTTCCAAGTTTTGGCCGACTTTATATCCCAAGAGCGAAACTTGGCGGCCCGTGATGATTTGAGCAGTCATATCGTGGTATTCCACAAGCCACTTGGCTATTCTGCAAGGTCACATTACTGGCAAAGATTATATGACCATCACTGCTGATCAGGCCCATGCTACGGTACCATATTTGTTCCCCGATGGTGCTGCTGTGTTCCAAGTCTACAGACCCATGAACGCAACGCTCGCATTGGTCAGTAGAAATGTCGAATCTGCCCCGCCCACCGCAGTTACCAGGTCTCAGTAATGTGGAACCTTTGGTATCTACTTTGGAGAGAAGGATGCATGGAGGCTATCCACCTCCTACGTCGTTACCTGAAGCTGCCACTATTTTGCGGGAAGAATGGTACAAGATTCCCTAGAAACCCGTACAGGACCTCTACATTTATTCCAAGACGACTAGAACTGTTTTGAATGCCAATGGCTTTTCTACACCATACCATTACATGTTTCTTTCCTTTTGCTTGTGCCGTTTTTCCCGCGGACACGCAGGGTCGGCATGGTTAATCGGATGTGGCAATGTTCCTGCCGCCATCCCCTACTCCCCGGGAAGGAATTAGTGTACCCCAACTGTCTGCGACTAGTTTGATCCATGGGATAGTGCGAAAGTGTTCAGATGTCTGCAAGCCGTGGAACTAAGGCGGGACGTGGGGACCAGCCCGGTATTTACCTATGGGGATGTGGAAAACCGCATAAAAACCACATCCAAGCTGGCCAGCTCACCGGCCCTCATCGTTAACCTGCCGGGCGGATTCGATCCGGCGCCCGCGCGCCTACTCGAGTCGAGAAAGCAGCGCGTTAGCGCGCTCGGCTAACCTTACATAACACTGACGTAGTCTCTGAATCAACGTTTGTATCAGGAACAACCTTTTCCAAACTATCAGAGAAATTTAATCCATTGCAAACTTCAAATGACACCTTCTACAGCAAAACCCATCTCTCCCACACACTAGTCTGCAGTTCATTCTCGAAAATTCCCTCTCCTCCACAATTTTTTCCTTCCCCCTGTCGGCAGATTTCTCTATTTTAGCCGAGCGGTTATAGGCGCTACAGTCTGAAACTGCGCGACCGCTACGGTCGCAGGTTCGAATCCTGCCTCGAGCATGGATGTGTGTGATGTCCTTAGGTTACTTAGGTTTAAGTAGTTCTAAGTTCTGGGGGACTGATGTCCACAGCAGTTAAGTCCCATAGTGCTCAGAACGATTTTCTCTATATTAATTCTGTTCTTTCCTGGTAGCGACTGTCACTATCGCTTCAACTTTCTCCTCTCTCACTATCCCTCCCGCTTCTGATAATACAAAACATGGCTTCAAATGTGCTAAGTTAATCTACAGGTTGATTCCGTGATGTAACAAACTTTCAGCACGGAGTTGAAAGTCATAAGCGAAAATCGTTCTGATGCATCTGACGGGAAACATCTTCTACTACAAGCTCTTTGCTTTCAGTATTGTGGGAGGAGATAGTATGCACCAAATCAAGAAAAAAATATACAGTAAATACCGGCTCTGAATATCTTAAGACGTTCTCCCTTCCCGCGCCCGGGTTCCCGGGTTCGATTTCCGGCGGGGTCAGGGATTTTCTCTGCCTCGTGATGACTGGGTGTTGTGTGATGTGCTTAGGTTAGTTAGGTTTAAGTAGTTCTAAGTTCTAGGGGACTGATGACCATAGATGTTAAGTCCCATAGCCAATATCTTAAGAGGTATGAGGCCTCATTCATCTATGCTGCTATGAAACACATTCTTTCTACTGAACTTTGCTATTGGGCTCTGGAGATATACATTTTAGAGCCAACCTTTACCGGACATTTTTTCTTATTTTGGTCAGTTGTAGCTCTGCCTAAAATGTGGAAAGCAAAGCGCTTGCGGTGAAGACATCCACTGTCAGAGGTATCAGAACGATTTTCGCTTGTAAGTTTCGACTCGGTCTTTTCGGACCAAGGTATCATACCTCAAATTGATATATTTACCTTTTTCCGTCGCCTCTGAAAGTTTGTAACATTATCACGGAATCACCCTCTATATCATTTTTAATGCTTTTCATTACTGTTATTATTATTATTTTTATTATTATTATCATTATTATTATTGTTCTGAACGGTTTGTAGCATCCTTGGGATGTGTCCTCCTGGTCAAATGTAAGGGAGGCCCTTAAGGTCCTAATCAGGTTGCGGCGTGATTTGAATGTTCTAATCAACTGGTGGTGAATTAATTCTTATTCACGCACACCTCCTAAAAGATACTGCCAGGAATTTCTCGGCCGGAAAAAACTATAGAAAAAACGGTTGTTCACAGCATACGACTAATCTCACGTAGTGCTGGCCGTAGTGGCCGTGCGGTTCTAGGCGCTACAGTCTGGAGCCGAGCGACCGCTACGGTCGCCGGTTCGAATCCTGCCTCGGGCATGGATGTGTGTGATGTCCTTAGGTTAGTTAGGTTTAATTAGTTCCAACTTCTAGGTGACTGATGACCTCAGAAGTTAAGTCGCATAGTGCTCAGAGCCATTTGAACTAATTGAATCAATCTCATGTAGCACGAAAATTGTTTTGGCGGGGGAAGAAAATAGTTAAATGAAAGTATTTGTGTGTAAAATATTTCATTCTATTGTAACAAGCTTGCACAGACCTGCCACTACCAAGCCTCGCTCTGAACTGTACATACTCTGAAACGTTCACACGCACACATCTTTCATAACCGTAGCCATGTATGGTAATTCTTCACCGAAAGTTTACGAACGGATTGTTTCTCTTAGAATTTCTCGCTCAAATGTTGCCAATATCTGTCTCACGGAACAAAATGTTCTAGTTCTCGAGTAGGCAACACGCCACGCGATATTTACTTAAATGTCACTAAAAGTTCTGAATTTCACACTGGCTTTAAACTAATTCTCTTCCACACTTTACGGCACTTCTGAAACATTTTAGTGACGAACTATCACAATATTAATCATTAAGAATCGGAGCCATTATCAATACGTCCGATCACTAAGAGTTCCAAATCACGACTCTTCTCTCTATTCTCTCTACACAACGGAAGTTTCTAGTTGCCAAAATACGTACGAATATGCTAAATTCTGTAACATTCCTGGCAGATCTAAGCTCTGTGCCGGACCGAGACTCGAACTCGGGACCTATGGCTTCTGTGTGCAAGTGCTCTAGAAACTGAGCTACCCAAGCAGGTCTATCGCCCGCTCCTCACAGTTTTACTTCTTCCAGTACCTCGTCCCCTACCTTCGAAACCTTCCTAACTTCGCAGGAGAGCTTCTGTGAAGTTTGGAAGAGAAAAAGCTGCCTAGGCTGATGTGTCGTTTTACAAGTTAGTACACACAGATGTCATAGAATGTGCAAATCAAAAATAACGTCAGGCGAGCTTTACCAAGCGACCACTGTTCAGGCAGACTGTGGACGTATTTAATGTACCCCGCGAAGATAGCAGCTGCTCAGACTCCGAGCGAGAAACGATGGAAGTTCACAGGATTTACGGCAGGAGGCACTAGCCAGAGGTAATCACTGCAACGGAACGCTTATCAGTTTTTTTTTTTAGTCATCAGTCCTTTCACTGCGGCCCACCCCAATTCCTCGCAAGTGGCAACCTTTTCATCTCAGAATAGCACTTGCAACTTGCGCCCTCAATTATTTTCTGGATATATTCCAATCTCCGTCTCCCTTTATACCTCTACAGTTCCCCTCTAGTACCCTGGAAGTTGCTCCCTGATATCTTAACAGATGTCCTGTCATCCTGTCTCGTCTTCTTGTCAGTGTAGTCTTATGTTTCTTTCCTCATAGATTCCACGGGGAACCTCGGCATGCCTTGGCTTACCAGTCCGCCTAATTTCAACATTCATCAGTAGAACCACATCTCAAAAACTTCAATTCTCTTATGTTCCGGTTTTCCCATAGTCCATGCCTCATTACCATACCATGCTGTGCTCTAAACGCACATTCTCAAAATTTATTTGCTCAGTAAGATCTTCTATGTTTGATACTAGCAGACTTCTCTTGTCCAGAAATGCCTTTTTTGCCAGTGCTAGTCTGGTTTTTATGCCATACTTGCTCCGTCCATCATGGGTCATTTTGCTGCCTAGATATCAGAATTCCTTAACTTCGTCTACTTTGTGATCCCCAATTCTGTTGTTAAGCTTCTCGCTGTTCTCATTCCTGCTACTTCTCATTACTTCTGTATTACTTCGATTTACCCTCAATCCATATTCTGTACTCACTAGACTGTTCATTCTATGCAACACATCCTGTAATTCTTCTTCACTTTCACTGAGGATAGCAATGTGTGCCGTCCGGTGTGGCCGAGTGGTTGTAGGCGCTTTAGTCTGGAACCGCGCAACTGTTACGGTCGCAGGTTCGAATCCTGCCTCTGGCATGGATGTGTGTGATATTCTTAGGTTAGTTAGGTTTAAGTAGTTCTAAGTTCTAGGTGACTGATGACCTCAGATGTTGAGTCCCATAGTGCTCAGAGCCATTTGAACAACTTGATAGCAATGTCATCAGTGAATCCCATCATTGATTCTACTCTTGAACCTTCCTTTTATTTCCTTCACTGCTTCTTTTATGTACGCTTCGTTATTGGTCTTCCAGTCATAAAGTTCTCTCTTGGTTCTTGTACATTTTGTATATTATCCATCTTTGCCTGTTCCTTGCCCCTGTTTTTCTCCGAATTTTGAGCATCTTGCGCCAGTTTAAACTGTCAAACACTTTCTCCAGATCGACAAATACAATGAACGTGTCCTGATTTCTCTTCAGTCTTGCTTCCATTATGAACCGCGACGTCAGAACTACTGCTCTGTACCCTAACCTTTCCTAAAGCAAAACTGATTGTCATCTAACAGATCCTCAATTTTCTTTTCTATTCTTCTGTATATTTTTCTTGTTGGCAACCTGGATGCATGAGCTCTTAAGCTGATAGTGCGATAACTTTCGCACTTGTCGGCTCTTATTAATGCTCCAGCAAAACTAGTTCTCGATGGCACCACCGGACTAAACAACACTTGTATCTCGTGGACTGATTTCGTGGTAGAAGACAGATCGGTATAAACGGAACCTGCCGCGCGGAACTGGCAGTTCGTGGCTGAATCAGAAGCTTCCGTAACTCCAGCCAGAGGGCTGCTGAGATCCTGGAGTGTTCTGGCTGATCTTAGATTGAATATATCTTTCTACTTTCCTTTGTACTGTGGCCTAACACGGCTTGTGATGTCGGGCTTGAGTCGAATCATGTGTAACCTCTACTTCCTACCGGAGAAATCTAAACTGGAAGAACGCGGGAATGCACTTAGTCGTGTCCGAAGCGGTCAGGTCGGCGATTTCGCGTTTCCTCCAGAGGTTAGTCGGGTTGCATGAGCAACAAGCGTAAGGCAAAGCCTCGCGTGACGGAAGGGATTCAGCCAAGCGCAGCGGCTTGCGATCTCAGGCTGTAGTTGGAAGCGTTCACACCTCCACCATTAACCGCCAGCCCACCTAACTGCAGCTGGTTACGCGGAAGCGAGCCTCGTCTTGCTCTGCTGTGTCGTAACGAACTAGTTAATTCTCTCTTTCAGCGCACGTCTAGGTCACCTCGAACACATATCTGTACTTGTGACAGTCAAAGTCCATAAACACATATTAAGCTTATTTCTGTTTATTTACGCTCTGTAGAATACTATTTTACTGCGCCAAAGAACGTAATGGCATTTTGTGAGCCGAATTCACGCACGCTCCTCAGCCTCGCCTAGTGGCGTAACTAGAGTGAGTGTGTGAGTGTGTGTGTGTGTGTGTGTGTGTTGGAGCTTACGGAAGCTCAACGACGTAACTTGATTGATTGGGGTCCAGGGAAACTTCTACTATGCACCCCCCCCTAGCCCCTTCCATGCCGATATCTCAACTACGACCGGTAAATCCTCATCGCTGCTTAGCCTCTTTATCAATTTATTGACATGAACTCGACCTTACAATGAAATAAAATATACACATATCAATAATTCCCCTCAAAACATGAAATACACAGTCAAAGGTCGCATTGATTGCAACAATAGCTCGATTTCTTTATCACTGTTTAATTTTAGGTCTAGCCGGCCGAAGTGGCTGTGTGGTTAAAGGCGCTGCAGTCTGGAACCGCAAGACCGCTACGGTCGCAGGTTCGAATCCTGCCTCGGGCATGGATGTTTGTGATGTCTTTAGGTTGGTTAGGTTTAACTAGTTCTAAGTTCTAGGGGACTAATGACCTCAGCAGTTGAGTCCCATAGTGCTCAGAGCCATTTGAACCAATTTTATGTCTGCACATAGGTGTAACAAGGACGACAGTGACTTCATTCAATGACCGAACAAGAGTCTAGGATCTCTGTACTCCGTGACGAGGGTGAGCCGGGTCTTATGTTCAACACAACAAACCCGAACTTCAGTCCCTTCCCATCTTAGCGCCTTTCAAGCCTTTCTATTCTTCTTCGTCTTCTGAGTTTGCTGCTTCTTCTTACCCCTCCTACATCGGTCTCCCTCTTCCCATTTTCGTTGGCCTTTCTCTTTTTCCGTCACAAAAATACGTCCCCATGTAAACGGATCTCAGGGCACGCGCATCTCCTGCCGTATTGCAGTACCGTCTCTGGCTCTGAAGCATGTACGTAAGTAGCGAGGAAAACTCACTAGAGTACGTACCGTGGTAAGCTCGTCTGATGGATTTTGGTGAATAAAGTCCGTCCCAGTTAATAATAATTGCTACACCACGAATATGACGTGCTACAGACGCGAAAGGTTGGCGCCGGTGGCGACAGCTACAACGTGCTGACATGAGGAAAGTTTCCAACATATTTCTCATACTTCTCATACACAAACAGCAGTTCACCGACGTTGCCTAGTGAAACGCTGTTGTGATGCCACGTGTAAGGAGGAGAAATGCGTACCATCCCATTTCCGACTTTGATAAAGGTCGGATTGTAGCTTGTCGCGATGGCGGTTTGTCGTATCGCGACATTGCTGCTCGCATTGGTCGAGATCCAATGACTGCTAGCAGAATATGGAATCGGTGGGTTCAGGAGGGTAATACGGAACGCAGTGCTGGATCCCAACGGCCTCGTATCGCTAGTAGTCGAGATGACAGGCATCTTATCTGCATGACTGTAACGGATCGTGCAGCCACGTGTCGATCCCTGAGTCAAGAGATGGGGAAGTTTGCAAGACAACAACCATCTGCACGAACAGTTCGACGACGTTTGCAGCAGCATGGACTATCAGCTCGGAGACCATGGCTGCAGTTACCCTTTACACTGCGTCAGAGACAGGAGCGCCTGTGATGGTATATTCAACGACAAACCTGGGTGCACGAATGGCAAAACGTCACTTTTTCGGATGAATCCAGGTTCTGTTTACTGCATCATGATGGTCGCATCCGTGTTTGGCAACATCGCGGTGAACGCACATTGGAAGCGTGTATTCGTCATCGCCATACTGGCGTAGCAGCCGGCGTGATGGTATGGGGTGCCACTGGTTACACGTCTCTGTCACCTCTTGTTCGCATTGACGGCAGTTTGAACAGTGGACGTTCCATTGCAGATGTGTTACGATCTGTGGTTCTACCCTTCATTCGATCCCTGCGAAACCCTACATTTCAGAAGGTTAACGCACGACCGCATGTTGCAGGCCCTGTACGGGCCTTTCTGGATGAAGAAAATGTTCGACTGCTGTCCTGGCCAGCACATTCTCCAGATGTCTCAGCAACTGGAAACGTCTGGTCAATGGTGGCCGAGCAGCTGTCTCGTCGCAATACGCCAGTCACTACTCTTGATGAACTGTGGTATCGTGTTGAAGCTACATGGGCAGCTGTACCTGTACACGTCATCCACTCTCTGTTTGACTCAATGCCCAGGCGTATCAAGGCCGTTATTTCGGCCAGAGGTGGTGGTTCTGGGTACTCATTTCTCAGGATCTATCCACCCAAATTGCGCGAAAATGTAATCACATGTCAGTTCTAGTATAATATATTTGTCCAATGAATACCTGTTTATCGTCTGCATTTCTTCTTGGTGTAGCAATTTTAATGGCCAGGAGTGTATACTAATCTCTAGTGTGTTTTAGCACAGTAGGAATGAAATACACAGTTAGAGTTGTACAGGAAAATGTACCAACAGGAATGAAATACACTGACGGAAAAAAATCGCAGCACCAAGAAGGAGTTGTACGATATAAACAAAAGTTGGTAGGCATGTTGCCACATCCAAAAGATGACGTTTATTGAAATTTGGTGCCAGTCGGATAAGAGTGGCGATAGTGGAGCCACTGTCAGGATGCAAATCATCAAATACTCCCTGTAACGGTCGTGGGCGTTTTTTACCTTTGAGACTGGGGGTAGTGGGTTGATGTCTTGACGATGCCATTAACAACAGCTCACTGAGTTTGAATCAGGTTGTGTAATTTTGGCATCGAGGAGCTGGATGTTCCTTCCGCGATATTGCAGGCAGAAATGTAGCTATTGTACGTGGCTGCTGGCAGCGAAGGTCACGGGAGGGTACGGTCGCAAGACGGTCGGGCCCCGGACGCCACGTGGCACTGACGAGAGGGAACATCGTCGTGTTCGACGTATGGCTGTGGCGCATCCTACTGCGCCTGCAGCAACAATTCGAGCAACATTAGGCACCACAGTGACACAATGAACTGTTATAACTGGCACTTCGAGGACAGCTCCGAGCCAGACGCCATGTAGCGTGGATTCCACTAACCCTAAACCACCGCCATTTGGAACTACAGAAGGTCTGTTGTGTTTCCTGGTGAAAGGTGATTCTACCTCAGTGCCAGTGATGGCAGTGTGTTGGTTAGGAGGAGGCCAGTAGAGGGTCTGCAGCCAATCTTTCTGCTTGCTTTACGACGCCGACCTACACCTGGTTTTACGGTCTGGGTTGTGATTTTGCATGTCAGCCGGACCACACTTGTCTTTATCTCAAGCACCCTGATTGCGAAGTTGTACGTCAGTCTGGTGGTTAGACCTGTTGTGCTGCCATTCATGAACAGCATTTCGAGGGTTGTTTTCCAACAGGTAAGCGCAAACCCACATATCGCTGCTGTAACCCAACATGCACTACAGAGTATCGTCATGTTGCCTTGACCTGCTCGATCACCAGGTCTGTCTGCAGTCTAGTACATATGGGACACCATCGGACGGCAATTCCTGCGTCATCAACGACCGTCTTTGCATTGATCGACACAGGCATCGAACTTCATACGACAAATTGACACCCCGCACATGTACGACACACCGCATACACGTTTGCGTGCCTGCATTTTACATTTTGGCAGTTACACCGATTATTAATGTACTAGCACATTTGCAATGACTTATCTCGCATTTACATTGACCTGTTATCTTGAAACGTTCATTACTTGAGTGTGTTACCCAGACGAACGTATTTCAGAAATTTCATTACAATACATGTTTCTTGGTGTTGCGATTTGTTCTCTGTCGGTTTATTAGTATGCTGGAATGAAATGTCTGACGACCAGCAGTTCGTATGTCAATAAGAATAATATTGTTCACAACTCCTTTTTTACAGCTCCGGAATACTTCAATATATGTAAATTGTCAATTACACGCTCATAAATCACCTCAGTGTGACAGTTTAATAAAGGTTTTAACATGTTTCAGTGCCAGCAACTGTTCTCATAGTCACATATCCCGCATCGTACAGTGAGTATTGTCCTGGATATAATGTCATCATATAACTTATCAGATTGGATGCTTTGATAACATGAAGGTAAATCTTGAAGACTAAATGGTGATATGACACAAACCAATACTCCTAGATGTAGGAACTTAAACTCACATAATGTTTCAAATTTATGTTGACCGTTGCATATAGTGCCTACACTATCTCATACGTTTGTGTTAAACCAAGACCTGTTTACGTTCTGGGCCGGACGCTGTGGCCGACCGGTTCTAGGCGCTTCAGTCTGGAACCGCGCGACCGCTACGGTCGCAGGTTCGAATCCTGCCTCGGGCACGGATGTGTGTGCTGTCCTTAGGTTAGTTAGGTTTAAGTAGTTCTAAGTTCTAGGGGACTGATGATGACCTCAGATGTTAAGTCCCATAGTGCTTAGAGCCATTTGAACCATTTTTGTATCTATTGTACCTTGTGCCCCTGTGTATTCTGGAAAAAAATGGTTCAGATGGCTCTGAGCACTATGGAACTTAACATCTGAGGTGAGGTGATCAGTCCCCAAGAACTTACAACAAACCTAACTTACCTAAGGACATCACACACATGCATGCCCGAGGAAGGATTCGAACCTGCGACAGTAGCAGTCGCCCGTTTCCGGACTGAAGCCCCTAGAACCGCTCGGCCACGGCGGCCGGCGAGAGCCATTTGAACCATTTGTCTACCTTTCATATTGCCGCAATTTGTGGAGCATGCAACGTGGGGTAGCGGCGCTGACTGGCGTATTGAGGGTTGCCTGTTCAAACCAGGTTGTGGTTACGACGTGTCAAGATATTTGAAAACCAGAGCACTCGAGTAATATATTACTAGAAAAAGGTGAATTAAAAAGTATTATCCTGAGTTTATTCATACACTCCGTAAGGACAATGTCAGATATGGTACTTTGACTGACAAAAGATTTAAGCACCTAGAAGGAGATGGGAAAACAAAATAAAACATTACATGCAGAGATTTTACGTGATTCCAATCAATAATTATATAATTATGTGAAGTGTACAATGAACTGACAGCACGATCAAATTCCCGCTCCGTTTTAAGTAAAATGTTGTGCCCCATCGATCCTGGGTGCACCAGTTCGATTGTAGTAGGTGCTGTACAGCTCATGTATCAACGAAAATTGATTCCTCGGTATCCTGGATATTAGCACTGGGCTAGAGTTGGTATATAAGCTGTCCCAAGTATATTCTGTCAGTGACATGTCAGATCATAAAGCTGGACAAAGACTTACCTCAATATCATACTGCCAGTTCATAGAGGTAAATGCCTTAAGTCGACTACTGTCGCATAGAACGATTGTACGAGGAGACAGTCACATGTGAACAACGCAGTGTGATACAGAATGTCCGTAACGTCCAGCTGTATCGACCTAGTATCACAGGTGTGTCTTCAAATACATCGACAGAATATGTCATCTCCCCTTGGCTAGACCATACTCGCAAATGGTAGTCATTCGAGGTAGTTCAGAACCGAAGTTAATGGCTGAAAATGATGAGATGCCACTCGCCGAAAAAGCTTTTCTCGCAGACAACATAACTCCAGCTGCAGCCGTTTGTGTTGTTTGTGTTGCGGTACTATCGACCACCTACACAAGGAAAGGTGTCCAGCAGTCTTATTGTTGCTAGTCTTTGATGAACTATGTGGGAAGAAACCGGGTGTTGTTGTAAGTCCGTTACCTATGCCCAACAGTCAGGCGAGAAGAGAAGCGGTTGCATTGTGCTTGGTGCACAGAATTTTCTGAAACAACGGCGATCCTCCCTCAGTGTCACTAGACTTTGATGCCCGAAAAGCAGATGACGCATATTGTTTCCCACACATTCCAGACAAGTACTACATCAAGGTACTATCATAATCGAAAGTTCCGTAAGCTCTAGGACTACATGATTCGACTAGCCAACCACATGGAGACACCTTCGAAACATTGGATATCTTACTTAGGGCGCAAGCGGTGTGTGCGGACAAGCGCAGGAGCCATTACCGCGGAGATAGGCCCAGGCTTATTTCTCGCAGACCCGTTGGAGGAGTTTCGGTTTTAGCTAAACTGCGTGAGTTATGAGCGGCAATGGAGACGTGCCAGGGAATCTATGCGCCCATTAGCAGTTCAAGAATGCTATGTCAGTAGCGTCAACTTACAGTGTTGTCCACAAATTCAGACAGAAACTTAGAAAGTCTCGGCAGGCCATGGACTGAACAACTCAGACACCGTCGGTAGACGTCAGTACTACAAGTGGCTGTAGCATTCTACGCACTATGATCCTGGAATGTCGTTGCAGTTTTCGCGGTAAGTGAATTCTCAGGACGATTGATGTTGGAATTATGCAGACCTTCTCCAGTTACAACAGTAGAATCTGCATGATTTGAATACAGAAATATTATTGTGCAGGTACTGCAACACGAACTATTTCACCCATCTTTTTCCACCAGCCCATAAATTCTGTTATGTATGTAAAAAAAAATGTGGAGTGAAGCATTCATAAACTTTTCAGACGTTCACTTCTAGCCAGAAATATAATAGTTGTTTAACATACCGATACTTTCTTGTTAAATTTTTAAATGACAGCATTCGCTTTTTTATGTTCTGCAGTCTTTTTCAGAAATTACTAAAAATAATTGGGAAAATTAGTATTTTTCCAAATGTGAAAACATTTTCCAAGGTACCGCTTGCTCAATTTCCTACAAAAAAACTCTACACTGAAATTTGATAGCGTTACAATCGAGTAAATCTTATCGACGCTGCATTTAATCGTGTATTTGTTACACTATTACTCTACTGCATACAAATAGTAGGTGAAGTGAGCTTACGCAGAAGCATTAAGGAAAACCAGCTACAAATTAAAAGCATTTTCAAGTAGAAGCTACAGGAAACTAATACAAATTTCCATTGTCAAGCAGAGCAAAAGTGTTAGGACATCAAAGAAATTCCCTCCATTTGCAACAATCACATGACCTCCTTCTGCTTCCAAGGTATAAGATTGTGACCAACCAGCGGAGTGTGCCTCAACTGTTCACGTTCTACTCACCATAAAATTCCACAACAAGAATTAACAATGTATTCCAAGTATCTTCAATATATTACACAGCAGTAAAATATGAATAACATGAATTCTCTACATATATTGTGCACAACATACCCTCATGTGAAAAACAACAGAAACTGAAGGATGTGGTGGAAACACTTTATGGTAATCTCTAGTGCGCATTCCTACATGTCATTCTAAAATAGTCACTACACTGTAGTACTAAAGAGTTACAATAAATAATTTTGATACCAAATGGAATATTATGACCTTTGTAGAAAAACAGTACATATGTTAAGATTGATATTGTTTTGGCGCATTCTGCTATCTTTACATTTTTAGCTTTGAGTAAATTTAGATTGATGGGACTATGTCCGTTCATTATTTAATAATAACCATACACGTGAAGAAATCGGTGTACAAAATTATTATAGTGTTGTGGCACCTTTTACTGTAAGCAAGGCGTAGGGGTTTCGCGGTTCTTCGAGGCTGTAAAAGGAGGTAAGTGAAAACGTATTAATTCCTGGCTGGCTTGGACTTTGTCAAAATGGACGCTTTTGCGGTACGTAAAAATTAATCGAAAATAATTCTCACCCTTTTGAGGAGTTTGCAGTCTTAAACCTTCCGATTTCGTGGTCAAAATATAAAATGAAAAATAGTTTTCTCCAGGTCAGTTCATCAGAGAAGTCCTCTGCCTCCTGCATACCGATCTAACGCGCGACAAGTATTTCTTTCCTAGATCGTAAAACTAACCATAATCATGAAATGTGGCATTAGGAAATAACCCGTTCGTACATCTCTCGCTAATGTAAATCCCTTTAGTGTGCTGCGTCAAACGATTCCATCGCGAACCATCCTCAAATCGTGGGCGTATCTGATTTTCAAAATTATTAAATTGTTTTTCTCTCACTAAGCAGTAAACATTTTTTCTATCCTCTTCAGTAAATGCAAGTCACACGGACGGAGATTTTCCAGTACCAACCAAACAACATTACGTGTTGCTAGGTACTCTGTTCTCTAGGTACAACACTCTCCGTTATTGAAACTCTTTTTGAGAGACCTAAAAACTAACCAGTACGGCAGTACAAGAGCACACACTGCCAAATAGTGTAAGACGAGATGTTTTTAATGACAGGAACAACCAGGAAGCAGCAGCGTTGCGTATCGGAATCATAAATGAGGATGCAACATCGTCAATTGTTCTAATGTTCAACTGTGTGTGAAATCTTATGGGACTTAACTGCTAAGGTCATCAGTCCCTGGGTTCAGGGATTTTCTCTGCCTCGTGATGATTGGGTGTTTATGATGTCCTTAGGTTAGTTAGGTTTAAGTAGTTCTAAGTTCTAGGGGACTGATGACCGTAGATGTTAAGTCCCATAGTGCTCAGAGCCATTTAACCTAAATTATCCTAACACACACACCCATGCCCAAGGGAGGACCCGAACCTCCGCCGGGACCAGCCGTACAGCCCATGACTGCAGCACATTAGACGGCTCGGCTAATTCCGCACGGCAACATCGTCAATTCAAGCAGATGTTCGTCATTCATTGGTATACATCTTTACAAGGCAAACTAACACTGAAGAATGGAGTCAGAACCAAAGATCGCATGCTGCTACCGTAGGCAACGTCCAAGGTTCTCGACTACACAGGTACAACCCTTTGTCTCTCAAATTCGATAGCTGCTCAGAAGACAGACATCTGTAGAACGGATGGTGGTATGTTTCTGTTGTGGATGCCCTGGACGTCTCGTACGCTCTTCCAAAGACAGGAGGAAAGAATGTTTGACTGCTATTACACCCCAACAGCAGGGCAATTAAGTGCACGCGAGGCAACCGCAGATGACTAGGCTAACCTGGGAGACGGAAGCCCATCGCTGTACACTCGTAAGAGTTCGCTCTCAAACAAACAGCAGTCGTTTCCCGTCGACATACTAAGATTTCACCCGCTCGAGAAACAGCCGAAACAAAGGAAACGAAGCGACGTATTCATCTGTGGACGGGAGGCCGCCTCAGGCAAAAATCTCCGTAGGCGACAGTTAGCAAACTGACTGCATGGGGAGATGAGAGCAGACATACTCATATTTCAGGTTCCTATATTGTGCACCAACCGCATCGTAACAGTTCCACATTTACCTAGTGGACCCTGAATATCGGAACTTAGTCTTCTCCAGGTGGCAACGATATGCTTCGTACATAACTCAGAATGACGCTTGGCAAGTAGGTCATCGATGATGACATTTAAAATAACATTTACCTAGTAGATAGTGTCGGAAGTTCCATGCGGCTTTTCGCGGATGATGCTGTAGTATACAGAGAAGTTGCAGCATTAGAAAATTGTAGCGAAATGCAGGAAGATCTGCAGCGGATAGGCACTTGGTGCAGGGAGTGGCAACTGACCCTTAACAATGACAAATGTAATGTATTGCGAATACATAGAAAGAAGGATCCTTTATTGTATGATTATATGATAGCGGAACAAACACTGGTAGCAGTTACTTCTGTAAAATATCTGGGAGTATGCGTGCGGAACGATTTGAAGTGGAATGATCATATAAAATTAATTGTTGGTAAGGCGGGTACCAGGTTGAGATTCATTGGGGGAGTGCTTAGAAAATGTAGTCCATCAACAAAGGAGGTGGCTTACAAAACACTCGTTCGACCTATACTTGAGTATTGCTCATCAGTGTGGGATCCGTACCAGATCGGTCTGACGGAGGAGATAGAGAAGATCCAAAGAAGAGCGGCGCGTTTCGTCACAGGGTTATTTGGTAACCGTGATAGCGTTACGGAGATGTTTAATAAACTCAAGTGGCAGACTCTGCAAGAGAGGCGCTCTGCATCGCGGTGTAGCTTGCTCGCCAGGTTTCGAGAGGGTGCGTTTCTGGATGAGGTATCGAATATATTGCTTCCCCCTACTTATACCTCCCGAGGAGATCACGAATGTAAAATTAGAGAGATTAGAGCGCGCACGGAGGCTTTCAGACAGTCGTTCTTCCCGCGAACCATACGCGACTGAACAGGAAAGGGAGGTAATGACAGTGGCACGTAAAGTGCCCTCCGCCACACACCGTTGGGTGGCTTGCGGAGTATAAATGTAGATGTAGATGTTACACATGCCATCGGGGAACAAATAATGGCTCTACAATCTGGAATTGCGCGACCGCTACTGTCGCAGGTTCGAATCCTGCCTCGGGCATGGATGTGTGTTAGGTTAGTCAGGTTTAAGTAGTTCTAAGTTCTAGGAGACTGATGACCTTAGAAATTATGTGCCATAGTGCTCAGAGCCATTGGAACCATTTGAACAAGTAACGGACTCCATGCAACTTACTGTGTCGGCTGACTTCATGGAGTCATTGGAGAATAACAACAACCGTCCCATGCATAAGATGCCGTTAACGCCAAATCATAAACGGTTGCGTTTGGAGTGGTGCCGTCACCAAGAATCACGGACTGTTGATGAATGGCGTCACATTGTGTTCAGCGATGAATAGCGGTTCTGCACTTACACGGGTGACCATAGTCGGCGAGTGTGGCAGCGACCGGCGGAGAGATCTCATTCTTCCAATCTTTTTGAGAGCCACAGCAGTGTCACCCCTAGTGTCATCCTGTGGAAGGTCATCGAGTATGACTTCAGGTTGTGACTGGTAGTGATCGAGGGAACTGAGACGGCACAACGTGGACATACTGCGTCCTCGTGTGTTACTTCTCATACAACAGTATAGTGATGTTATTTTTCAACAAAATGTTTCTTTGCACGTAGAACTTGTTTCTGTGAACCGTCTGCGTCATGTTGAGCTACTCCCGCGCTCAGCATGATCGCAGATCTGTTCCAGACAGAACAGTTGTGAGACCAGACTGGATGTCAGTTTCATCCCAGTATCCAGGATATCAGAGACCTGCTACAAGAGTGGTGGGCCAGCTTGTTCAGGAGCGGGTACAACGGTTTTGTGAACCTTTCCAGCGCATGCAAGGCCAGAGGTGGTGCAACGTAGTGGTGGTAAGTAGGCTCATGCTGCCCAGTTCTTTCTAAATTTGACTAGATATTGTTATCACTATAATAAAATCAGATACCACCTTAAAGCATGAAGTTTCATTTCGTTTCCTCCTCCCCTTCTGGATGCCGCACGTATTTTATCAGGCAGTGTACGTCCAACCAGCACGAATCTGTGTCCAGGAACAACTATCAAAAACAAAACGCATCACTCTGAATTTATCCTTCACCAAAGTATTGTCAATCTATTATTTTTGGATGAAATGTCTTATAGGCATTGCAAGCAGTCCTAGATTGTGGGAGAACAGAGCTCCAGATTGACCTATACCGAGCGAGGTGGCGCAGTGGTTAGCGCACTGGTCTCGCATTCTGGAGGATGACGGTTCAAACCCGCGTCCGGCCATCATGATTTAGGCTTTCCGTGATTTCCCCAAATTTCTTCAGACGAATGCTGGGACGGCTCCTTTGAAGGGGCGCGGCCGACTTCCTTCCCATCCTTCCCTAATCTGATGGGCCCGATGACCTCGCAGTTTGGTCCCCTCCACTAATTCAACCAACTGACCATTGACGGAGCTACTTCAACACGTTTACAAAACATTCATATCCTGTCTTAAGCAAGACAACTACTAGTAAACAGCCCGAATACTCTGTAACTATGAAGCTCCACTGCCAGAGTACTCATGATTACAAAAGAAGCCTATAGACCGGCGAATATCATTAGAAGTGGACCCAAGCATCTGTGTCACTAGTAACCAATAACAGCCATAAAACATTCCTAGAGTAAGTGCATAGGATTAGGCGAATTAGTCTAGGTGGATCACCTAGATAATCATGCTACGCTACCATTACTGAGTATCTGCAGGATCGTCTTGACTGAGGAACAAGGTCGACTCACTTAGGTTCAGAATGGAGATAAGGCAAATTATATGACCCTAGGTGAAACACCACATTAACACGGTGGATCATCCTCTCATCATTCAATGCTTATATTGGGCGTCTCCAGATAAACCATGGGTAATTGAGTAGGAAACAGGGAAGATATTGGGAAAAGGCGTCAGTTAAAAGTTACGCCACTTGATCTGTGCAATGGTCCATCCACTTCTGAACGCGTGTTGGGCAACGTCCTACGACAGATATCGAAAACGTATCTTTGTTGCTTGTATAAACATGGCATTGTTGTTTTCACGATGGCGTATAAAAAACATCAAAGCCGCCTAACAAGTTTATCTTGGATGTATGTCTTAGTCTGGATGCGAGAAAGTGGATCCATCTATCAAAAGGAATAAAAATCTTGGAAGTCTAGTTAATGGAAACAGGTTTCGTCCAGATCAAGAAAAAGTAATAGTTCTAACAGATAATCAGCTCCTCAGCTCATTCCTGATGTGACAAGTTTCATCAGAATGTATTCCTACTTCAAACGATTCATAAAGAGTTCATATGAAAGGCATGACTACTGCAAAAATTATTGTAAGGAGGCACCAAATTTTAGTGGAACGAGGAGTTAGAAAGTTCTTTTTGTACTCTTAAGGGGGTGCTCATCAGTACCGGTGCTTGTTGATGTCAGTGGCGAAACGTGGTGAAACGACATCACTCAATAAAGCTGGAGGTTGCGGGATCGGCGCAGTTCTAGCGTAAATCAAGTATGATACTAAAAGAGTGTTTTCTGATGCATCCAAAGTACGCTCCAAATCTGAAAAGACTTCCTCTACAACTGCAAAAATGTGCCCTGCATTTTTCTGGGCAATCGGTATGTTCCATCACTTTTTGTGTGGAAGACGATTAGCCATTGTGACTGACCGTAGGTCTTTATGCTAGATTAGACGTCTGAAGAATGAATCGGGACGACTGGCAAACCGACATTGAAGTTTCAGGAAAACGACGTCAGAGTAATACACAAAATGGACGCAAATGCAAGAGTACCGACTGCCTTTGTCCGCCCCGATAGCTATATGGTCAGCGCGACAGACTGCCATCCTAAGGGGCCCGGGTTCGATTCTTGGCTGGGTTTGGGTTTTCTCCGCACACGGACTAGGTGCTGTGTTGTCTTCATCATCATTTCATCCCCATCCGGCGCTCATGTCGCCCAATGTGGCGTCGAATGTAATAAGACGTGCACCAAGGCGGCCGGACCTGCCCCGCAAGGGGCCTCCCGGCCAATGACGCGAAACGCTCATTTCATTTCCATACCGACTGCCTTTCATGGAATCAGCCGGAGAATACTACAGCACTTGCGATACCCCAGTCATCTCTGCACTAATGAACACTGCAGCAGAACGAAGACCATATTGGCCTTGGAGACGGAAGAAACTGTTAAATAAGAATTCAGATCAATAAACGGAGCATAAAATGGGTCGGAAATGGGTCGACATTTCAACGCGTTTAATGCCTACCACACAGAAGTATTTTTGTGGCGTTCCGACAGCAGGTATCTGGGATTTGCGAATATCCTTAATAGGATCGGAATTAGGTATTATAGGCTTGGTATAAGGACAGCTGGTAGCAGTTCGTCGTGCAGGTGTTCCATTTTACCATTTTATCAGATTGGAATTGATTGTTAGTATGACAAGAAATGAGAATAAATGGATAAAAGTGTGAACTGACTACCTCACCGTTCCCGCTGTAACTAAGGCAGTAGTAAGAACTGAAGCTCCAGAAATGTCCAGGTTTCCTGCAGAAAACATTTTTAAGTCGGAGCACAACGCGCAATGATCTCTGATCTTGAAAGCGTTCTGGGCAGAATCGGTGTCAGAAATAATTTACGATGCGAAATCACGCGTAGGTGACATGACAAGTGCTTGCTACACGAATGGTCTCACGGAAAGATCTAATAAGACGTTGGCAGAAATGTTTTCATGCAGTTCTCCGTTTGTCTGTCTCTCTCTTTCCCTCTCCCTCCCTCCCTCCCTCCCTCTCTCTCGCTCTCTCTCTCTCTCTCTCTCAGGCACACACAAAAACACACACACACACACACACACACACACACACACACACACACACACACACACAACACAGCAAGGCGAGAAAGAGGTTTTTGCCCTGTTTTTCCATAGACGTGTTGGAGTCTGTAACAGTAGCTTGTTTTACATCACTCTTCCCTAACAACCTAACCTCAAGTCCTGTCACGGGAAAACCCACGTATAACACTAACCTGCTGTGACACAAGCTAATGTTACCCTCTGAGAGGATTTGAGAATTTTGACCGTGCGTTTATCTAACGGGCAAAGGTATCTGACTATATTTTGATTATATTGCAATTAATAGAAAACTAAACAGACTTAACTGTGGGGTTAATGAAAGTAGTAAAATTCATATAAGAATGAAAAAATGAACGGTTGCCGGCCCAATTAGAGACAATAATTTGGAAATGTAAGTGTAAGAAAATTGAACATCAGTTGTTGAAGTTACTTTTATTAGTATTCTCTTTGAATAGCACACAGGATACAAACGGACAAAGGGCACTCTGAGCTGTGGGTAGCAGTAGTTACCGATAATGCACAAACTAGTAATCACAGAAAGCAAAAATGAGCCAAACTCATACTAACAACAACTACAATCAAGATTATTACTTGACTCAGTACTGAGATGTTACTGCAGGAAGTACAAAACTAAAGTTGGACATGGAGGGCTTCTAACTTAACTGACATGTAACAACCACTAATAAAAAAAAATTGTATCACAATTACGCCGTTTATATTCCCGTTTAAAGAAATATATCAGATTTCCTTAGTAGCAATAATATTCCAATTATCTTTCTAAAGTTGTGTGACAAGCTAGGCTGCAACTTCCCGAACTCGCGCCATAGATGAGAAATGTAGTGTTCTCCTGAATCAGTCAGGTTTAATCAGGTGTGCCCTATACGTCGGAGGCTGCTACCCAGGTAGCTGACAGCATGTGAGCTGCACACAAGATTTCTTTAGATAAGACGACTCTCTATCAATTCCAATTAGTCTAACGAAGAGAACACGGCAAGTGCAATAACCCCATTTCGCAGTAACTTCATTCAGTGGAAGAGGTGTCCAAATAAAACACGTGTCTCATCTTATCAGTAGATACTAGATCGTTCATGAAAAGACGACGGTAAAAGTTTTCGACGTGTTTTCCATGTACTGTATGTGCCTTTTACAGCGTGGTATCCTCAGACGAAATGGTAGCATAGTCGCTAGCGCCGCGACTTTTTTTTTTTTTTTTTTTAATTTATGTCCCGAGTTCGAAATCTGATTGTACTTTTATTTTTTTTTTCATTTATATACTCATTCAAGGGGAACCTTGTTTCTCTTTCACATTTCTTTTGCAAAATTCAGACATCAAGCCACGATCGGCTGATTTTGCTGTGTCGTACTCAGCCTGTGGAGGGAAAATGGATGATATGTAGTTAATTATTTATTCTTTCGCACATCCTGTCCTCATACCATTTCTTGTATTTTCTTTGTATGTTGAATAATTTTCTGGTGTTTAAGTTGAGTGTGGTAATCTGTGTGTCTGTCTCCATGTGTGTCACGTGCTACGTGTGGGAACAGATTTAAAGGATTCTGCCACTGTAATTCTAAGCCGTTATCAACTTATGGCCACCGCTCTTCGGTGTAGAAACCAAATATGCGAACGGAATTGCAGACTCAGTGTGCCATGGTTGGTTACTCTTAGGAAGTCCAGTTGTCCCCATCATAAGGACCGGAAGGAAAGTAGGTCTTCGAGGGCGCCTTGTTAGGCGTGAAGGAGTGAAGTTAAATTTTGTACGTGCTCCCAATAATCTCAAGAATGTTGGTATTGTATGTGAGATCTGTAAAATAAATTAACTAATAATCCGCTTCTTTCACAGGAAACGCTTGCAGAAAGCATAAGGAAAGGTTTGTTTTGGTATTTCACGTTAGGATATTAGCTAGGAAAGATTTTGTTAGTTTGGTCTTTGCCCTGATAACGGAGGTGAAATCATTTGTGTGCCTTGAGAAAAATTTGAATTATTTATTACGTGTGGTAGAATAAGTCTTAGATTATATAGCATGTCAAATATTTTGCTCTGGCAAGCCTGCTTTCATGTTGAGTAATCAATTACTTTGACTCCAGGAGACTTCGTCGTCGAGGTCTGGATAGACAGGCTGAGGGCTGTGTGCTTGCTCCGTATTAGTTGAAGTTAGGTTACATAGTATTAAGTTGAAATAATTGCGTGTGGAGTAATTGTTGGGCCGAAAAGACCGACTTTGTAGTAGCTGAGCCATTGCCTCTGATGGGCCACATGGCCATCAGCCGCATGGGCAATGAAAACGAAGCTTGCTTACACCGCATTCCGTGAGTTTCTTTTCGTGCGTAGTTATAAGTTTTACAGTATGCGAGTGTCTTCTTCCTAATTCCCTGGAACGGACGCATGGTGAGTAAATGACATTGTTCTCACAGCCCGTAGACAGGCATGGCACAAGGCAATGTGAAACGCAGTACCTGAGGGATGCAAAGAATGGTAGTAGGCAGTGTGCGAGTGTGGTATACGAGAAAAATCGTATGATGGCTATTCGGCCATGGTGGCTACAAGGTGAGCGAGATTGAGCAGAATTTAGCTGCTGGTCGACGCTCTGTAGAATGTGCTAGAGCCCACCATTGACTGTTCAGTTTTAATATTTATAGAATTTGAATGGATTGGTTTAATTTGAGGAAAAAAGTTTTGCTGAATCTCTAAAGTTGATCACTGGAGGCAGATTACTGTTCTGTGGGAATTCATGGGTTGCCAGTTCTTTGGTTATACAGGGTGAAAAGCATTTAAAGCGAAAAACTCTGGGATGTTGTAGGGGACATCAAAACAAATATTTTTCCCTAATGTCATTTTTTCCTACGAGGAGTATTTAAACCGGTAGAGGAAGATTTCTCTGGCGGCAAATTAATTAAACCAACAAACCCTTTTCCATTTTTTGTGTCCAAGAGACAACACATCAACACAACCTAGTTTCAATTACAGTAGATTTTCAAAAATGCCTCCATTGACACCTAAACAAAGGTTACATCGTCGGATCATGTTCTGTCTGACACGGGCAAAAACACCAGGAATATCCTGAATTGTTCCTGCTGCTGGTACTATCCGGGCAACCAGATCCTCTTCTGATGCAACAGGAGTTGCGTAAACAAGATTGCGCACCTCTCCCCACACAAAACTCCAGAGGGGACATATCTGGGGATCGAGCAGGCCATGGTACAGGACTACCTTTGCCAATCCACGTTTCCGGGTACCGTCGATCCAGGGATCCACTCACACGACGACTGAAATGTGCCGGCGCCCCGTAATGCTGGAATCACATGCGTTGTCTTGTAGGGAGCTGGACGTCTTCCAGCAATTCTGGCAATGCTCTGGGGAGAAAATTGTAATAATGCCTGCCATTTAATGGCCTGGGTATCAGATACGGCCCAATTAAACAGTCCCCAACAACACCGATCCACATATTAACGAAGAACCGCACTTTATGAGCGCTAGTAACTGTGGGATGTGGGTTATCGTCACTCCAAACATGCGAATTGTGTATGTTGAAGACTCCATCACGCCCGAACCTTGCTTCATCGGTAAACAACACAGAGGATGGAAATGTAGGATGCATTTCACACTGTTCCAGATACCACTGCGAAAACTGTGCTCTGGGTGGATAATCAACTGGTTGTAGGTTTTGAACACGCTGTAAGTGAAATGGAAGTAACAATTGCTCTTGAAGGACTGTTCTTACATTCATCTGATTCGTCCCCACGTTATGTGCAATTGCACGAGTGCTGATTGAAGAATCCCGCTCCACATGCTACAAGACAGCTTCCTCAAATTGCAGCGTTCTTACCGTGCGACAGCGTCCCTGTCCAGGTAATCTGCTAAATGACCCGGTCTCACAGCAGCAAAGGTCGTATGATGCGGGATACGGCGATTAGGATATTGTTGTTGATAAACCCGTTGTGCGCTCGTCCGCTGTGGTGCGCTACGTAGTACGCGGCAACCATATCAGTGTACTCACTCCAGGTGTATCGCCCGATTAGTAAACAGAGACAATGCACTACTACACTGATGGAAGGCAGTTGCCTACAACTGAAGAGCGTAATACGGCCTCTAACAACTGAAGATCGTAATACGGCCTCCACCGGTTTAAATAAACCTCATAGGAAAAAATGACATTAGGGAAAGATATTTGTTTTGATGTCCCCTACAACCTCACGTAGTTTGTCGGTTCAAATACTTTTCACCCTGTATATATATACCGTGGTACTTACTATGTTTTATTAATATTCTTGGGAGAAAAGAAGTTTCAATGCATTATACAGTATGAGTATGTGAGAATGGGTGAGAAGGTGTAGAAGAGAGTCAACAACCCC
Organism: Schistocerca americana; assembly: GCF_021461395.2. Lineage (NCBI taxonomy): Eukaryota > Metazoa > Arthropoda > Insecta > Orthoptera > Acrididae > Schistocerca > Schistocerca americana. The sequence goes on from NC_060121.1 coordinate 853,800,275, forward strand.
AGTCATCTGAAATGAGGGCACGTCCTGACCAACATTTCCTAGTGTATGTGTGTGTGCGTGTTTGTGTGTGTGTGGCCATGTATAAATCGTTGCGGCAAGCTAACTGGTGGAGGCATGCGAATTCAAATACTGAGGAATGTAAACAGGCAGGATGCGGCGCTGCGGTCGGCAATGCCTTTATAAGACGACAAATGTCTGGCGCAGTTGTTAGATCGCTTGGACGCGTAGCTGCAGCTGAACACGGTAATGCGTGGAAAACTCTGCAAGAGGTCTGAGGATCGATGTCTACTCCCACAACACACCTGTTGTACAGTGCCGGCTACCCATCAGGGGCTTGAAAATCATTTACTTGTACTGCTGCTGCAATGGAAAGTTATCAAGATTTAAGTGAGTTTGAACATAGCGTTATAGTCGGCGTACGAACATTGGGACAACGCATCTCCGAGGCACCGATGAAGTGGAGATTTTCCCGTCCGACCATTTCACGAATGTACCGTGAATATCAGGAATCCGGTAAAACATCAAATCTCCGACATCGTCGCGGCCCCAAAAAGATCATGCAGGAACGGGACCAACGACGACTGAAGAGAATCGTTCACCGCGACAGACGTGCAACCCTTCCGCAAATTGCTGTAGATGTCACGCGCTGCGGAGAACAAACAGCTGAGATAGTAAGGAAGGACGCACACTCAACAGCAGGCCTTCAGAGATCGATGCGTCATCCGACGCCTGTTCACCATCCCGTACAGCCATCCTGAGAAGTCAGTCGTCAGATGGCCGACGATTACGATTCAAAAAATGGTTCAAATGGCTCTGAGCACTATGGGACTCAACTGCTGAGGTCATTAGTCCCCTAGAACTTAGAACTAGTTAAACCTAACTAACCTAAGGACATCACAAACATCCATGCCCGAGGCAGGATTCGAACCTGCGACCGTAGCGGTCTTGCGGTTCCAGACTGCAGCGCCTTTAACCGCACGGCCACTTCGGCCGGCCTCCGACGATTACGTTTTTTTGCGCTTCGTCACTGACTTCTGTACCCGAATGTGTTATTCCATGTCGGAATGTGATCTGACCTCATCTGACGTAGCCCCAACCAGAAGGAAAGCAGAGTCTGGTACGATCCTTGAATCGATGTCTATCGCTACTGTAACATCGCTTCTCGGTTTCTGACGGGTGTCCGAGGACGCCGTTCCTGCCGAAGGTGATGGAGAGGGAGTCTGAAGATTCGTCACGCCGTCAGTGTCCGGCAACGATGGTAGATCAGAAGGAATCTTGGCCGATGCATCCGGCATCTTCAAATTGAAAGTGCGTGTGTGTGTGTGTGCGCGTGTGCGCGTGTGCGCGTGTGCGCGCGCGTGTGCGTGCGTGTGCGTGCGTGCGCGTGTGCGTGCGCGTGTGCGTGCGCGTGTGCGTGTGCGTGCGCGTGTGCGTGTGCGTGTGCGTGTGCGTGTGCGCGTGCGCGTGCGCGTGCGTGTGCGTGTGCGCGTGCGCGTGCGTGTGTGCGCGTGGAGAGATGCCCCTTGTATAACACAAGATACAGCGCCGAAAGGACCTCGTAGTCAGTTCACGCTTGGGAGACGGCAACTCTTTCCGGTAAAGTACTGGAGGAACGTAGTGTGTGTGCGTGTGCGTGTGCGTGTGTGCGCGTGTGCGTGTGCGTGTGTAGTGTCGGCTCATATACTGAAGCTTAATCTGAAGTTATCTGTAAGCTCCGTACCAGCCATCTTTTGGTTGAAGGGGGAAGGTAGGTGGGAAACCTACTATCTTCGCCGCAAGAAGAATATTTCCTTGATACTGGTCTCCGGAAAAAGAGTGGGAACGACGCATATTGGGTCGCGTCCCTGGAAAGGTGACAGGCAGGCGGTTCAAAATGGTTCAAATGGCACTGAGCACTATGTGACTTAACAGATGAGGTCATCAGTCCCCTAGAATTTAGAACTGCTTAAACCTAACTAACCTAAGGATATCACACACATCCATCCCCGAGGCAGGATTCGAACCTGCGACCGTAGCGGTCGCGCGGATCGAGGCTGAAGTGTCTAGAACCATTTGGCCACTCCGGCCGGCCAGGAAGCCGGGCTTACCTACAACATCAGGTATGTGTGCCCACGGTATGCCGGACACAGCAACCTGAAGCTGTTGACGCCAATGTTTTTTGCAAAGCCCTTTCAAACATCAGGAGTTGTTATTGAACCGAAGCGGCTCCAGAAACTCTGAGATTATGTGAAAACACCGGACGGATTTAGGCGGCAACTGCAAAGTGTTACTGCCCTGTTAACGGTAATACTTGTCCCTTGCAGACGACACCTGTACAGGGAAATTCACCTTGGAGGAGCAAACATTGCGGCAGGGTAGAAGGGCGCCGAGTGACCATTGTGAGCATGTCTCTATGGATGTTAATGAGACAACGAATGAAAAGGTGGAAGAGGCCAAGAATAAGTGTCGGTGTACGGGAGCTTGAAAGGAGCGGAGTGAGTCGGTGATAGGCTGACATTGGCCGTCCATGGCTGCACTGGAGAAAGCGAGGTGTGGCGAGAGTATCAGAGTAGCAGAGCGCACGATTCACGAAGGCAGAGGCCAGGGTTTAACATGGAATGGTGGAAAGTGGAGAGATGCCCCTTGTATAACACAAGATACAGCGCTGAACGGACTTCGTAGTCAGTTCACGCTTGGGAGACGGCAACTCTTTCCGGTAAAGTACTGGAGGAACGTAGTCTCCGTTAGTGTGACTTGTTTTCAGCTAAACCTGTGAGTTACTAAGAGTGTTACAGAGGCTCAGTAAGGATTTAGCAGCTAATCGAGTTAAAGACACGATGCCAGGAATTGCTGGGCATTACTCTGTTAGTGTATCTTTGACTTTAAATTTAATAATATATTTTCACTCTCAGTTTATATTGAAGTGTCGTTGACAGTAGTTTGTCTTTATTTTCTTTTAAGTTTTTTCGGATAATTTGTGTTGTTCTGCATTCCAGCGTACTCAGTAATATTTGTGTGTGGTAGACGTGGATGGACAGGAGACTTGTTGATTTAATTCGATTTCCTGTCGTGCACTTTCGGCTTTGATATTCTTATAGTTCACAAATCCTTTGTACGGATGCTGGATCTCAGCGAAATTAGCAGTCAAAGGGCTCAATGAGTGTGCCTCACGGAATCAACACTTTAAAGTTAAGCTGACGACCGAGTTACTTACAGTTATCGGCGTTGAGGATGCAACGGTCGGGTTGGGGTTGGGGGGGGGGGGGGGGGAATGTGTGTGTACAGTTGGTAGTGACGTGTAATTTTATACAAATTGATAATGTAAAAGTATTTTTATAAGATTGTCTTACTGGGTGCAAGAAGTGTTCAAAGTTTTTAACTTCTAAACGTTTTCAATTAAGATAACGTGGTCAAATGGTTCAAATGGCTCTGAGCACTATGGGACTTAACATCTGAGGTCATCAGTCCCTTAGAACTACTTAAACCTAACTAACCTAGGGACATCACACTCATCCATGCCCTAGCTAGGATTCGAACCTGCGACCGGAGTGGTCGCGCAATACCACACTGAAGGGCCTAGAACCGCTCGGTCACAGCGGCCGGCAAGTTCACATGTCTGATGTCATTAGTTAATTAACTAAGAATATTACGGACACCTATAGATATGGGGTGTTCCACTAAAACGCGTTTTCGGTTGGTATTTGTAATTTAGTTTTTGCGATATAAAGCTGATGTCGCCCCAAACAAAAACTGTTCGTCACGTCTACCACGCAACGCCCATTGCCGATGCAAAGCGTTACGGTCAAAATGATTTTTAAAGCGAAATTTTACGTGCTTTTCGATAGATCTGTCCCAAATTAATCTGTTATGACATTATTTTTATCGATATGCATTAACAGCGACATTAAAATGCTAGAAATAACCAGTACCTCAGCAACGACTGATCAGCACGCAGTAGCAGTCAGCTCCGGCCATGGCAGTGCTATCGCTTGCTGAGTACCGGTTATTGTTCGTGTTCTACTGTCACTGTTAACACATCGATTAAACGAATGTCGCACTAGATTAATATTGGACTGCTCTAGCGAATGGACACATAAAATTCTGCTATAAAAAAAAATTGCAAATATGTGCCGACACACAAGAGAAAATAGGCCTGACGACTCTTTGGAGTGACATGCGGTATAAATGTGAAATGGCCTATTCCTACTAACTATGTATTCTATGTGATGCTCAAATGAATCTTCAGGTTTAGCACAGCCTTTAATTTTTTAATCCTTGAAACATTAGATGAGAAACCGTACTTACTGAAATTTTTGATTATGTCTGGATAAAATTTAGCCGTTTGCTTGTGGCCGTTATAATGTTTATTGCAATAACAATTTTGTCATTTTGTCATGTTCACGCGCGTTCACAAAGCCCACTGTACATCATCAAGTCGTGACGCGCTTGAACGTAGCAGCACTTACATAAAAATAAAAAATTTTCACAATGTACAATGAAGCCCGCCACTCCCATAGCGAAAGTGGTGGTTAGATTTGAAAAGGAACTAAAAAATGTTGTAATTTAATCTCAAAGATACAAGAAAAAAATTTGTTCGTCTGTCATACCAGAGGGATACTCTAAAAAACTTTTTTATAATTGAGAGACAAAGGACTAATTTCAAGATTCTTTTATTACTTCTAGTATTAACGACCTTTTTTGTTCTGATGTGCTGGCGTAAAGACGTACTGTATAGTTTCATGTCTATGTGTGTGTTAAATGAAGGTGTTAAATGATAAAAATGTGTTTTATAAATTTCTGTCAAGATCAAGCCTAAATCCCATACCAATGGAGTACAAATTATTCTGTTAATTCGAGAAGGCGAATTTTCGATGGAGGCGACGATCTTTACGACGCCGCTGCTCAACAATAGAGGTACGTGATTGTGCTCACTACTTTCCTTTGGTGGCCGATAAGATTAATTTCGATGTGTTTTGCCGAGACATTCAGAACCTGCAATCTTCCTTTTCGTATAAAAATAGGAGTCCGATTGAAAAACAAATATTCTTAAATTTAAACGTTCGCAATCTCCGAGTGTGTTACGACGTAATTATTTTACACAAAAAAATTAAGATAGATCTTTCTCATCAGATCGTAACCACTCGTACGCGAATGTACGTACCCTCTGAATGTGTCTAGTCAGTTGTGCGCATAGTTCTAAAGCTTTTCTGTTAATATTCTGTGGATTTCATCTCCGCAATTAATATTTGTTTATGTCGCAAATCGCACTTCACGCGAAGTATTTATTACGCAAGTTTCAGGCTCCATTTAATGTCAAAAAAATTCCGAAGTACGGCTGACTAAGCAATCCGCTACAATAATTTCATATCTCTACAACTACAATAACGAAAAAAAAAACAATAACAAAAAAACAAAAACAATAACAGAGAGAGGGTACGTTACAGATTGTTGCAGAGTATCGCGACTTAGCATGTGCCTTAAAATTATAAAATGTCGAAACCGCAGTTGCAATAAATAATAACAACAGCCACAATCGGAACAACATTCAGTAAGCTTATTTAACCGATGCTAAAGATGCGATGTGGGCATTGATAGATAGTGACGCAGGGCGTTCAGGGTACGAATGAAACACAACGAAATAGCAAGAAGTTGAAGAGAATGAATTAATTTGCTTCCTAGGCTGCTCCCAAACGCAGTCAGACGTGGCAGCGACTAACGGGTGACGAACAAGCTCTCTACGCCACGCCGCCGCTTAGTAGTGGCGAACTCCTGGCCGCTCTCTAAGCTTTACAGCACAGCTACCTGGCTACCTTTATAGAGATAAAAACTACAATAAAGTCTTAAAATATATTTTATTTAATTCAATGCTATTCAATACAAGGCCGGCCGGAGTTGCCGAGCGGTTCTAGGCGCTACAGTCTGGAACCGCGCAACCGCTACGGTCGCAGTTTCGAATCCTGCCTCGGGCATGGATGTGTGTGATGTTCTTAGGTTAGTTACGTTTAAGTAGTTCTAAGTTCTAGGGGACTGATGACCTCAGAAGTTATGTCCCATAGTGCTCAGAGCCATTTGATCCATCAATACAAATCAAATTCACAATGGAAAAAATTTGCTGCATTTTCCGTCCCACAAATTAAATGTACTTAACGAATGATCTAAATCTAGTTTATCGGTAATATCGCAGTATACCTGCTTTCCAATAACTTGCAACATTGTTGGCCTTAAATAGGTTTTGAATCGACGTAAAAAGAAGGTGCTTATTAATTCTTCACCTACCATCGAACTTCAGAGGCTCGTCTGTGATGTTCAATAATTCCTTTATTAATAACCAGAGCAAGCGACCTTGCGGCAGTGATAACACTGGATTCCGTCAGACCACCGAAATTAAGTGGTATCGGTCTTGGCTAGCACTTGGATGGGTCACCGTCCGGGTGTGTCCAGTGCTGTTTGCAAGCTGGGTGCACACAGCCCTTGTGAGGCCGATGGAGGAGTTACTTTATTGAGAAGTAGCGGCACCGATCACGAAAACTGACAACGGCCGGGAGAGTGGTGTGCTGACCACGTGCCCCTCCGTCTCGGCATCCGGTGACGCCTATGTCTGAAGATGACACGGCGGCTGGTCGGTACCTTTGAGGTTTCAAGGCCTGTTCGGACGGTCTTTACCTATACATTTTATTTTAACGAAATTTTATAAATTTTAATACTTTGTCACGTTATTTATAATTTAGGAAAAATTATAAAAATTATGTTAAAATATTGGTGCACGTTTCCTCCCATAAGGGCTCCGCAGGCCCGTGAGGTTAGAAGCAATTTTTCAGTGTGTCTGTTTCGTCCTTTGCCACTGTCGACTCTGGCTGTTATTCTTTCAGTGTTCAACAGTGGCTCTGAGCACTATGGGACTTAACATCTGTGGTCATCAGTCCCCTAGAACTTAGAATTACGTAAACCTAACTGACCTAAGGACATCACACACATCCATGCCCGAGGCGGGATTCGAACCTGCGAACGAAGCAGTCGCGCGGTTCCGGACTGCGCGCCTAGAACCGCTAGACCACCGCGGCCGGCTGTTCAACAGTCCTCCTCGTCATAAGGACATGTTTATTTTTATGCATTACTTCATAACAATCTTCTGGTCTACAAATTGAAAATGTTATGAAGAAGAGGACTGGCACATGAGGAGATAAGGGAATTGTTGGAAAACCCACCTCATGAATTTGAATCTTCCAGTCATAATGATAACGCGGTAAATGTCGCTGAAAACTCAGAACTACACGAAGGTGATAATCGTGAGGAATCCCTTTATGAAGGTAGAGAAGAACAGTTTCGTGCAAATTCTGTTCAGTGTGAGTTACTGCTTTCTCTTAATAGGAATGAAATATGGGCTAGAGCTGTCAAGCTGCAATTTCTGGTAGGCGGAGCAATAATGACGTACTGAAAGAAGATCAGGGACCTAAAGGTCATTCGATAAGGAACTGTGATATTGAAGAACCTTGTTTTATGTTGTTCTTTCGTATATCCCTCATTCGCAAAGTGTGTATGTGGACCAAAAATGGAGGTTGAAATGTTTACAAGGGCTGAGTCGTTATGCATAAATGAAAAAGTGTCGTGGTCTTCTGATCTTGACTGGGGTTTAAAAGTCAAGAAATGAAGAAAGTCAACTTTGGAGTGCTGAGAATGGTCGACCACCGTTCAATGAAATAATCTCACAACCGTTTCCATGCTTTTCTGAGGGTGTTGAGCTTTGACAATACAATACTCCGACTTGAATATAGGTCAAGTGATACATTGGGAAGAATCAGAGAAGCTTTTGGGTTGAGGGAAATTATCCTTAGAGATGCCTACTTTCCAGGATGGTGCACGACCGTGGATGAAAAGTCGGTCGTTGTCCATTTCCGACAATACATCCTATCAAAACCTGATAAATACGGAATATAATTCTGGGCAGTTTGTGACAGTGAAACAAGCCACTTGTAGAAGATGAAAGTGTATTTTGGGAAGGAGGAAGAAACCAGACCATACGACTTGGAGAGAATGTTGTGAAAACGCTGGTTAATGAGGTAAAATCTGAAGGTAAAATCACCTGTAGTGATTTTTTAACATCTCTCGATTTAGCTCATCATTTATTGTCAAAAGATCTGACACTAGTCGGTACTATCTCGATTTAGCTCATCATTTATTGTCAAAAGAGCTGTCACTAGTCGGTACTATCCAAAAAAATAAAGGTCAACTGCCTGCCGATTTTGTTACACCTAATGAACGTGAAGTATACTCTACATTACTTGGTTTTCAACCAAATGTGATGATAGCCTCTTATGTTCCTAAGAAAAACAAAGTCGCTACATGGACATTATTATCAAGTTCTAACGCGCCAATAAATGGACGGAATTTGGCACGATATCCCGCCGGACGACATTCAACAACTCAATCAATAAATGCCGAGCCCAATAGCAGCTTGTATACGGGCCAGATGTAGACCAACACGTTTATGAATTGCTCAATTTGTGAAGCTCTTTCTCTTGAATTAATCGTCCAGTTTTCTGAAACCGTAATTATTTGCTTGTCTGTAGATGTACCTCATATCTACCGACTTCTGTCCCACTCGGATAATTCCTTTGTGGCGTATCTTTTTTGTCTTAGAGTGTATATTAAGAATATAAGAGACTGTTTACGATAGGAGGAACAGTGTCGTATTTCAAGTTCCCCTTTCATTGTAGAAAGTTTCATTGCAGACACATTTGAAACTGACCAGACACGTGGTGAGAAGCAAACGAAGGATGACGAGAACGTATACGAAGTGGTTACGCAGCAAACTACAGAAGAGACTCCGGCATCATCTTAGAAAACAGTGTGTTTTGGGACCTTTAATGATGAGCGCGCTGAGGCAGCTGGCAATCGTGAAAATCGTAACTGCATTAGTAAATCGCTGGGAATGACTGGAACGGATCTTACCAAATTCATCAGATTAAACCTATGTGAGCCGGCACTCCACTCCAGTAGACACACCCACCCTCTTTCTCTCTCTCTCTCTCTCTCTCTCTCTCTCTCTCTCTCTCTCTCTCACACACACACACACACAAACACACGCACACACACACGCATGCACGCACGCGCTCGCGCGCGCGCTTTCCACTTAACGAAACTTTCGCCGTTTTATCGGATGCGTCGTGTTGTCCGATTGATCCGTCTGAAAAAACTGAGGCAGCAGTTCACCACAACGAATGAGAAACTGAGCTCAAGAAAACGGAAAGAGTATTCCGTCTCAGAACGTTGGCACCGCATTTTACAGTAAGAATCTTTAAACTCTGGCAATTTATTGCACAATAATAGTTGTTTACTATTAAATTGTGTTAATTTTTACCATTGCCTGTTCTGTTATCTAAATAATCCTGGACTTTGTAGTATGAATTATCTGAGGGTTATGCTTCACATGACTTTTCAAACAGTATGATTTTAGTTGTCTTTTTAATTTGCTCAATTTTATTTCTCTGTTGAATATGCTTATTCTGGACCTTGTTCCATGGCCATAAATGATGCTGAGATTTAAAACTTTCTCGGCGTATATATTGTTCCACAAAATTTCGGGCGAACTGCCGGATGTTTGCAACTTTCTGCCACAATATTTCAGCGCAGAGTCTTCTGGCCATCTTCAGGTGATACTGGCGAAAACTCCCTGAGCCGTGGTATTTAAGGCCCCTCCGGCACATGCGTGGTGGATTCACTTGTCTTGCGCGTGTGCTACTTGAGCGCTTTCGATTCTGCTACGCGGCGCGCCCTCCGTGGTGAAAACTCGTCGCATCGATATCAATTCGATTGTCATCCCGCAGTTCCATCACGGACTACGCCGGCTACGGAGCACACTAAGTTTCTCGACGATTGGATTCCATGCTGAATTCAAATACGGTTGTCTGACAATGAGTCTCTTATTAATCGTGACGGCGGTTACCAATTTTGTGGAACATGAATGATGCTGTTTGTGATATAGTTGCTGATGTTCTTGATTTGCATAAGAGACCGGTAAGTGTGCTCAGATGGTTCACTCTTTAGGCAGAAATTCATATTGTTCGTTTCATATATGTTCCTCGTAAGTTGACTGCATTATGGGAGACCAGTTGTAAATATCCTGTGGGATTTTATTTGCCCCCTGTAGTAGCAATTGTGGAATTTTAACTGTGATTACAGTGTTGGTCCATTATGATCAGGAGATAAAAACCAAATAAACTGCATAGGGTAGGAAATTAAGGTGATGGTATCCGGATAACTTGACACAGTCGGAGGTAGATGAGAGTTTCAGAGATATCATAAGATAACGATCCACACGAAAAGAGGAAAGCAACATAACAGAAGACGGATGGATGGCTTTGAGATATGGAATATTGAATGCAGCAGAGGATCAAATGATCAAAGTAATAGGTCCACTAGAAATCCTTGGACAACAAACGATTTAAATACTATGTATAGGGAAATTAAAGAGAGCTTTGGAGGAATGTTAAGATCTTAGATGGCAATCCAGTACTAAGAAAAGATGTGGAAGTTGAAATATAGAAAGAATGTATAGAAGGGCTAAAGAAGGGAAAAGAAAACAATATTTTAGAAAGGGAAGTGGATGAAGATGTGATTGTGGTGCGATGCTAAGAGATGAAAATGAGGGAGCATTTAAAGACTTAAGTCGAACTGTGGACCCTAGAATATACTGGATCAAAAAAAAAATCCCAACACCAAGAAGTTGAGCGATATAAACGAAAGTTGGTAGTCGTGTTTCTACATCTTAAAGATGACGTCTGTTGAAATCTGTCGCCATTCACATAGCAGCTGCACTAGCGGCGCCACAATGAAAGTGCAAATCAGGTTTGTTTTTCAATACGCACTATAACGGTCGTTTGTTATCTTCGAGACAGGACGTAGTGCGTTGGTATTAGTCAAGAATGTCTTTAAGACAACGACGACGCCGTTAGTATCAACAGCTCACTAAGTTTGAACGAGGCCGTATAATTGGGCTGCTAGACGCTTGAGGTTCCTTCTGCGATATTGCAGAACAACTTGGCGGGAATGTAGTCACTGTACACGACTGTTGGCAGCAGTGGTCACGAGAAGACCGGGCTCCAGACGGCCACGTGGCACTGCCGAGAGCGAAGACAATCGTTGTATTTTTGATGAAAGCCGGTTCTGCCCTGGTGCCAGTGATGGCCGTGTGTCAGTTAAGAGGAGGCCAGGTGAGCTCCTGCAACCAACCTGTCTGCGTACTAGGCACACTGGACCTACACCTAGAGTTATCGTCTGGGGAGCGACTTCATATGACAGCAGGAACAATCTCGTGGTTATCCGTAGGACCCCGACTGCATATTTGTACCTCAGCCTGGTGATTCGATCCATTTTGCTGTCATTAATGAACGGCATACCAGGGGTGTTTTCCAACAGGATAACGCTCGTCCACATACTGCTGTTGTAACCCCTTGGCCAGCTCGATCACCATATCAATCGACCACGTATTGGACATCATCGGAATACAACTCCAGCGTCATCCACAACCAGCATTAGCCGTCACTGTGTTGATCGACCAAGTGCAACACTCATAGAATCGTCGGTAAAGCAGATGCCAGACTGAGATTCATTGGAAAAATTCCAAGGAAATGCAATCCGAAAACAAAGGAAGTAGGTTACAGTACACTTGTTCGCCCACTGCTTGAATACTGCTCATCGGTGTGCGATCCGTACTAGATAGGGTTGATAGAAGAGATAGAGAATATCCAACGGAGAGCAGCGCGCTTAGTTACAGGATCATTTAGTAATCGCGAAAACGTTACGGAGATGATAAGAAAACTCCAGTGGAAAACTCTGCAAGAGAGGCGCTCAGTAGCTCGGTATGGGCTTTTGTTGAAGTTTCGAGAGCATACCTTCACCGAGGAGTCAAGCAGTATATTGCTCCCTCCTACGTATATCTCGCGAATAGACCATGAGGATAAAATCAGAGAGATTAGAGCCCAGACAGAGGCATACCGACAATCTTTCTTTCCACGAACAATACGAGACTGGAATAGAAGGGAGAACCGATAGAGATAGTCAAAGTACCCTCCGCCACACACCGTCAGGTGGCTTGCGGAGCATGGACGTAGATGCAGATGCAGATGTAGATCCTAGAAACTGACTCTGTAACTTGTACGACAGAAAGCATGCACTTCTGCATGCTTGCTTTCAACATTTCTGCAGCTACACTGGTTATCAATGTACGAACAGTTAGCATCTGCATGGCTTTTCTCGCGCTTGCATTAATTAACATGTGATCTTGCAATATTAATCTCTTAAATATGTTACCTAGACAAATGTATTTCCGAAATCTGATTACTACGCATTATTTGTTTCTTGGTGTTGGAATTTTCTTCTCGTCAATGAATTACCCAGCTTTATAAGTCAAGTATGGGATACACTAGAACGAATCACTTTCGGAAGAACGAAAAAAAAAATTGTATAAGCCAATGTCGAAGAATTTGTTTGGGTTCTATAGAAATGTAAGGACGCGCGATATAATTCTGACCGTATGACCTGTCTTAGGAGATAGGCTGCAGAAATGCAAACCTTGTAGACTTTGTGAAGGCTTTTGACAACGGTGACTGAAATACAGTGCAGACAAAAAAAAGATAAAATGTACACAACTTGCACAGAAACCAAACTGCACTTCTGTGCGTCGAAGGCAAGCAAGGGAAGTAGTAGTTGAGAAGGGAGTGAGACAATGTTATAGCCACTTTCCGGCATTATTCAATCTGAATACTCAATAAGCAGTAAAGGATCCAATGAGAAATTTGGAAAAATAATTGAAATTCAGTAAACAGAAATAAGAACTTTGAGGTTTGGCTAGTGACATCAGTCAGAGAAGGCAAAAGACTTGGCAGAGCAGTTGAATAGAATAGATAGTACCATGAGATAATGATACGGACAACAAAAGTAAAACAGAGTCAATGGAGTGTAATTGAATTAAATCAATGGATGTTAGGGAATCATATTAATAACTGAGACTCTAAAAGAAGGATATGGGCTTTGTTATTTGCATAACTGATGTTGACCGAATTGGAGAGGAAATAACATGTAGATTTCATGTAGCAAGAAAAGAATTACTGTAACAGGGGGATTTGTTAACAACGAATATGAATTTAAATGTCGGGAAATCTTTCCTGACTGTATTTATCTTGTTTTTAGCCTTGTACGGAAGTGAAACGACGCAGACAATAGAATAGAAGCATTTGAAACGTGGTGTTATATAAGATGCTGAAGGTTACATGAGTAGATCGGATAACTTATGAGGTGGTACTGAAGGGAAATTGAGAGGAAACAAAATTATGGCACAACTTGAATAAAAGAAGGGTTCGGTTGATAGGGCACATGCTCAGGCATCAAGAAATCGTCAGTTTGGTTATGGAGCGAAGTGCGGGGGAGTAAAAATTGTAGAAGGAGACCTGTTTTTTCACACAGTAAGCAGGTTGAAATTGATGTAGGTTGCAATAGTTGCACAGGAAAAGCTAGTATCGAGAGTAGCATCAAATAGGTCTTCAGACTGAAGACACCTTACAACAATAGTTTCTGATCCTGAAATATCTGAGTACCATCTAGCTGTTACTTTCACAAGTTGACACACTGTTCGACTTGGATGTGGAAGACTGTTATACATTGATACTATTTTGTCTTCGACGCCTAGGAATCTTATACTTCCATTTTCATGATCCAGTATCCTTACTCGAGACACCGACTGCTTTTGAAATCGGCCATATCTGGTGGTCCACAGCATTTAGTCATCGATGCTTTAGATAATGGCGAATGCGAGCCCTCCACGGACATTCGTGTCACACATCTAGTTAGTAATTAAATTTGGGCGCAGTTGCCTGTCGCTACGCTCGCTAGTGTTCGGTGCCATTCGGGCCACGCTGAGAACTGCTATTCACTGCACCGTTCATATATTGTCTCTTTAGATTCTGTCCAGATATTAGCAAAATTTTTATAAGTAATAGGGCAAAGGTTACTGACCGGCCACCGTCTTATTTTATACACCAAGAAGATATTTTATTAGCGAACGTACTCTGATACTTTAAATGACGCTATTTGCCAGAGAAATTGTTATTATTGGAATATATGCACCGGCGGGCAATACAAATGATGAGGTGAAAGATGCTTTTTGGACTACTCTACGAAAGATTATATGTGAGTAAATGCAATGAGAAAATGAACTGATAATTATAAGAGACATGAATGCAAGAGTAGGGATCAGGAAATAATGTAGGGCTGTTGAAGAACCGGTACATAATGACAATGAATAACGACTGATTGAAATTTCTGAGGTATTTGATCTAAAAATTACCAATATCTTTTTGGGACACAAAGAAATTCAGAAATGTACTTGGTAACAATATACTAGAGAACTTCGATCTATAATAGATTATATTGCACTCAGACAAATAACTGCTTTCACTACGCCTGATGCAAAAGCTTATAGAGAGCCCAGAGTGTATCAGACCACTACTTACTAAAAATTACACGTTTCTGGCAATTGAAAACAGTAAGAATAAATAATATCAGTGCTATGAAAATGAACCTGAATGAGGAGGATGAACCAGTTGCAGGATGAAATATAGGGTCAGCATTTGCTACCATGATGGGAAGGATACTTTTTGAATTGTCTGGAGGAAGTAAAGAAGATATTTATGAATACATAAAAGCCAGTGTTAAAAACATACCAGCAGGGGTGCTGGGTATACAGAAAAACAGCCACAAGCAGAAAGCAAAATAGTGGTAAAAAGAAATATAGATAACGATAAAAGAAAGAAAAGGAATGAGTGTACTCAGTGGGGGAAACAAGGACACTCTGTAAGGGCAAAAATAATAAAATGGAATAAAATAAGGGTAGCAAAGAAGAAAAATGGGAATTATGCCTATGTAAACAGCAATCTTGGATATGGGAGAGTGAAAGAAGCGTGGTCAGTACTAAAAGGACTCGTATAAGAAATGAAAGCTAAATCTAGTCTATATCTTTGGTAACCCAAAAGGAATGGAAAGAATATTTCAAAAAAATTTAAGTGATAATAGACAAGAATATACGGAGCCACCCTGAGAGAGAAAAAAGATAGGAGAGCAACAGATATACAGGAGAAAAGGTTGAAGACATGGATGCTGAAAGAGGATGAACGGAGGACCCAGTACCAGACACTGATCAGGAAGAAGCTGCCAAAGGAAGATCAGAGAACAGTGGAAGAAGAATGGGGAGATTTTAAGAGGGCTCTAGTTGAGGCAGCTGAGACTGTGTGCGGAAGAACTAGCACAAAGAGGAGAAGTAAGGAAACCCCATGGTGGAACAACATATGTAAGGAGGCAGTACTTCGAAAGAACAAAGCCTTCAGAGAATGGTTCCAGACCCGAACAGAGGAAGCTAGGGTAAAATATAAGGAAAGCAAGAAAGCGGCACAGACCATAGTAAGGGCGGAGAAGAAGAAGTGGATGGAAAAATGGACAAGAATGTTAGAAGAGGACAGTGAAGGGAACAAAAAAGTACTTTACACCATGGTAAGAAATAAGAGGAACGACAGAAGCGAGTGCCTGAGGATCATGGATAATAATGGAAGAGTTGTGGAGGAAATGCATGAGCTCAAAAAGATTTGGAAGGAGTACTTTGAAGATCTGTTGAATGCCGCCAAGCGGGTAGCTAACAGCGTTGGAGAGCCTAAGGCAGCAGACGATTATAATAGTGGGGAAAGTGATGATCTAACTTGGAATGAAGTGGAAGAAGCCATAAAGAGGATGAAAGGGGGCAAGGCACCAGGTTGGGACGAAGTAACAGTGGATATGATACGAGCAGCAGGAGAAGTAGGAACCCAGTGGCTATACAGAGTGCTGAGGGTGGTGTGGAAGGAGAACAGAATTCCTGAGGATTGGAAGAAAGGAATTATAGTCCCGATCTTCAAGAAAGGGGATAAAAGGAGATGTGAGAACTACAGAGGAATCACCCTGCTATGCCACTGTGGAAAAATCTATGAAAAGATCCTGGAGAAGAGAATAAGAAGCAGTATTGAAAGTAGACTGCAAGAGGAGCAGTATGGTTTCAGACCGGGAAGATCAACAACGGACCTCATATTTGCTGTAAGGCAACTGCAGGAAAGGCACTATGAGTACGGGAAGGACTTAATCAAGGCCTTTTTAGATATTGAGAAGGCGTATGACAGTATCTGTAGGGACAAGCTCTGGGATGTGCTGAACGCAAAAGGGATAGATGAAGAGATAACACGAAAAGTCATAAAAATGTATGAGGGAAGTGAGAGTTGTGTGAAAGTGGGGAGGGAACGTACTGCATGGTTCAAGCTGGAAAATGGGCTGCGACAGGGAAGTGCACTTTCGCCTTTATTGTTTATTATTGTTATGGATGAAATCCTACAGCAAGTATCAGATGCAATTGGAGATCATAAAATGAAAGCAGTGCTTTTTGCCGATGACCTGATGTTATGGGGAAATTGCGAGAAGGAGGTGCAAGAGCAGTTAGATGTATGGGAGGCAACGGCAGCACAATATGGAATGCATTTCTCTGCAAAGAAAAGTGAAATAATTGTCACAACAAGGAAGAAGAATAGGCCAAATGTGGATATAACTTGTGGAGGGGAAGAACTACAAGTGGTAGAGAACTTAAAGTACCTGGGAAGCATGACTGAAAGTAAGGGGGGAAACGCAATGGAAATAAATGAAAGGTGCAGAAAAGCAGGGCAGTTCTACAAATGCATTAGGGGGCTTATTTGGAGCAAGGAGGTGCCACAGAAATCCAAGGGAATTATATACCGAACCTACTTTGTCCCCGTATTGGCATACGGAAGTGAGACATGGGTAATGCACAAAAGCGACAAAAGTAGAATACAGGCTAGTGAAATGAAGTTCCAGAGGAGCAGGTTGAGTGTAACAAGACGAGACAGATTGCGAAATGTGTATGTGAGGAAAAGACTAAAGGAGGAACCAGTACAGGACAGGATAGAAAAATCAAGACTGCAGTGGTATGGACACATGAAGAGGATGGATGAGGGAAGAATTCCAAAGAGGATGTTTGATCTGCAACTGGAGGGGAAGAGGCTCAGAGGAAGACCAAGAGATAGATGGGTGAAGGGAGTGAAGGAATGTGTGACGAGAAGAGGAGAGAACTGGACGAAGGTGGAAGAGGGGGAATGGTGGAAAGACAGAACACGATGGAGAGGCTTGTGTTCCCGACAGACCCAGCCAGTGGCTGGAAACTGTCCAAGATGATGGTGATGATACGGAGAACGGAATAGTGGAATAAAGCGATCCACATTTGTGAAAGTGAAATACTTGATGTATTAAGGACGGGGAAGAAAGACAGACGACCTGGACCATGTGGTATCAATCTCTGGCTTAGGAAATGTGGTGGTATAGCAAAGTTATCAAACTAATAACGCACTGGACAGAATACTACAGGGAAACGTAATAGCTAAAGAAATGAAGTTTAGTTGTATTACTACCGTATTTACGTAATAAGATCGCAAAATTTGTTGGAACTATCGAGGAATTTGTCTTACAAAATCACTAATGAGAAGTTTACGGAAAATAATAAAAACACAGTGAAAACTGATTTTAGGACCCAAGAACAACGGCGTCTTTTCACAGATGATAGATCACGTATAGACTATTTTTCGCATTTCGGTAGATTTTGAAGACAAATAGAAAAAATCGAAAAGCATTCCATTTATATGTGGTGCCTATTCTTTACGATATGTCCGAAAGAACAAACACCACACACACACACACACACACACACACACACACACACACACACACATATATATATATATATATATATATATATATATATATATATATATATATATATATATATATATATATATATAGCGTGACAGAGTGTAAACGGTATAAGGCGCCAAAATAATACAGATGGCACATCTCGCAATTCTTGCCAAAAAGTCTAGTACCATGTTTACGTATTTCCTACGGTTGTCCCAGCAAAAACAGTTCGTCTCAGGATAATGGTTTTGGAAAAGTAGATACTTGGCCGTGCACGTACGTAAGCAATCGGTTCCTGTTATTGCCCGCTGCGCGTATTGACATCGCGAGCGTAAATCGAAAACACATAGGCAACTGCGGCCTGAGTGGCTGCGTCATTGTAATACACCGAGCGACGACAGTAGGGGAGTAATCTGTGCAGATGTTATTGCAAGTCTGTTAACTGTTAGGATGGAAAGGAGATTTACTATAGCTGAACTGCATTTAATTTATGGCGAGGCAAAAGCAGCTGTACGAATTTATCGAGAACGCTTCCCACAACGACGACTTCCTGCACGAAAGACATTTGCTGCTGTGCACCAAAGGTTTGTGTCATTGTAATTCTCTACTTGTATGCGATTATTATGCATTTACATCTTAATAAAGTACAGTACTTATCTGCACCTGTGTAAATTTTCGTCCGTATGCGAAACGTATCTTCTGTTCTGATATGCTTTCCGTTTTTGTTACATCATGACAGAATACAACTGATGAGTACGTATTTAATTTCCTTAGATTCAGAGATACTGGCTCTTTACTGCCCCGCGCAGAAGGCAAAGCCCCACAACGCGCTGATCGTACATTGGAAGCTGAGGAAAGAATTCTGGACTGCATCCAGGAGGATCCTTCTCAGAGTACTAGAAGCATCGCCCGCCACGTGGGTATATCGCACACTGTCGTTCATCGCACTTTGCAAGAGGAGCGTCTGCGGTCTTACCACATTCAACGCGTACAAGCATTAGAAGAACAAGATTTCCCTCCACGATGTGAATTCTCAGAGTGGTTTTTGTTACACAGTGCGCAGCATGATTTTGTCAACAAAATACTCGTCACAGATGAATCGTGTTTCACTCGCGACGTAATAACTAATTTCCATAACATGCACACGTGGAGTGTACACAATCCTCACCAAGTAGTGGCAACACATTTTCAGCGACGATTTTTCGTAAATGTGTGGGCGGGTATGCTCGATAATTACATTATTGGACCCTATGTTTTACCTGCACGTTTGACTGGTAACTATTACCGAACGTTTCTAGGGCAAACATTGCTACCAACGTTGTTAGAAGACATTCCGTTAGGCATACGTCATAACATGTGGTTCCTCCACGATGGTGCTCCACCCCACATTGGTCACAGAGTACGCAGATTTTGGATAGTCGCTTTCCAGGACGATGGATCGGGCGTTCGGGTCCACGTATATGGCCAGCACGCAGCCCTGATTTAAATCCACTGGACTTTTACTTTTGGGGCCATATGAAGGAACTTTCTTATGCTGAGCTAGTAAATAATGTGGACGAATTGACGCAGAAGATTTAAGATGCTGCCAATACCATAAAGGCCAATGTGTATGTGTGTGAACGAGTGCGACGAAACTGTGCTCGCCGTAATGAAGCATGTGTAGAAGCGAATGGTGGTCATTTCGAACATTTATTGTAGTGTTGGTGTAAGAGGAAACGATGCAATGGGTTTTCTTTCGTTACGATGTTGTTGTATAGAAGGAAAATAATGTGAATTTAGTATTCGTTATGGCATTGCCGTAAAAAGTTGAAACAGTTGATTGTAATTAATGCACAACTATCTATTTGGTGATTGACTGAATTTGTACTAATGGAAATACATTGTGTTTGATATTAGCTTGTCATTACTACTACGACCTTCGTTATCGACTTGTTGAGAAACAGACTGGTTGTATTCAATTCGCGTAAAACGAATTACACATTCTTGACAACCCAAAAACCGTTTAATTCCCTTTTTCAGTACCACCTGATTATCACACCACGTCGTTGTACACGTCTAATGATTTCAATCCTCTGGTCGGCTCATTGCCTTTCTCTGGCCGCCCCGTCATTGTAGGCAATAAGCTCGGTATGCTGTGTACTGTCGGTTGACTACGTAAACAGAAATGCGTATACTTTCTATCCAAATGGTTCAAATGGCTCTGAGCACTATACGACTTAACTTCTGAGGTCATCAGTCGCTTAGAACTTAGAACTACTGAAATCTCACTAACCTAAGGACATCACACACATCCATGCCCGAGGTAGGATTCGAACCTGCGACCGTAGCGGTCGCTCGGCTCCAGACTGCAGCGCCTAGAACCGCACGGCCACCCCGGCCGGCACTATCTATCCCACGAACATTAGGTTTTAATAATACAAAAATAAAGTACATGATACAAGAAAATGTCATTAGACTTTTTTGTCAAGCACATCGAGATGTACCATCTGTATAATTTTGGCGCCTTATACCATTTACACCCTGTATATATATATAATCTTGCTTTCTTACTAATTTTGACAAAGCATGCGCTCAATTGTATGTTAAAAGTTTCTTTCATTACCCTACAAACTTAAATAATATTAAGAAATGCTAAGTCATATTTTTAGAGCTCTAAAGTTACGATTGTTTCACTTTAAATAATATAATGTAATTATAATTTACAAAAGACAGCTAGAATACTGTTATACGGGGTGTTACGGCCAAACTTTCAGGAAAAATTCCTCACACACAAATAATGAAAATATGTTATATAGACATGTGTCCGGAAACGCTTAATTTCCATGTTAGAGCTCAAATTAGTTTCGTCAGTATGTACTGTACTTCCTCGATTCACCGCCAGTTGGCCCAATTGAAAGAAGGTAATGTTGACTTCGGTGCTTGTGTTGACATGCGTCTCATTGCTCTACAGTACAAGCATCAAGCACAACAGTACGTAGCATCAACAGGTTAGTGTTCATCACGAACGTGGTTTTACAGTCAGTGCAATGTTTACAAATGCAGAGTTGGCAGATGCCCATTTGATGTATGGATTAGCACGACGCAATAGCCGTGGCGCGGTACGTTTGTATCGAGTCAGATTTCCAGAACGACAGGAAGACGTTCGAAGCAATTGATCGGCGTCTTAGGGAGCACAGAACATTCCAGCCTATGACTCGCGACTGGGGAAGACCTAGAACGACGAGGACACCTGCAATGGACGAGGCAATTCTTCGTGCAGTTGACGATAACCCTAATGTCAGCGTCAGAGAAGTTGCTGCTGTACAAGGCAACATTGATCACGTCACTGTATGGAGAGTGCTACGGGAGAACCAGTTGTTTCCGTACCATGTACAGCGTGTGCAGGCACTATCAGCAGCTGATTGGCCTCCACGGGTACACTTCTGCGATTGGTTCATTCAACAATGTGTCAATCCTCATTTCAGTGCAAATGTTCTCTTTACGGATGAGGCTTCATACCAACGTGATCAAATTGTAAATTTTCACAATCAACATGTGTGGGCTGACGAGAATCCGCACGCAATTGTGCAATCACGTCATCAACACAGATTTTCTGTGAACGTTTGGGCAGGCATTGTTGGCGATGTCTTGATTGGGCCCCATGTTCTTCCACCTACGCTCAATGGAGCACGTTATCATGATTTCATACGGGATACTCTACCTGTGCTGCTAGAACATGTGCCTTTACAAGTACGACACAACATGTGGTTCATGCACGATGGAGCTCCTGCACATTTCAGTCGAAGTGTTCGTACGCTTCTCAACTACAGATTCGGTAACCGATGGATTGGTAGAGGCGGACCAATTACATGACCTCCACGCTCTCCTGACGTCAACCCTCTTGACTTTCATTTATGGGGGCATTTGAAAGCTCTTGCCTACGCAACCTCGGTACCAAATGTAGAGACTCTTCGTGCTCGTATTGTGGAAGACTGTGATACAATAGGCCATTCTCCAGGGCTGCATCAGCGCAATAGGGATTCCATGCGACGGAGGGTGGATGCATGTATCCTCGCTAACGGAGGACATTTTGAACATTTCCTGTAACAAAGTGTTTGAAGTCACGCTGGTACGTTCTGTTGCTATGTGTTTCCATTCCATGATTAATGTGATTTGAAGAGAAGTAATAAAATGAGCTCTAACATGGAAAGTAAGCGTTTCCGGACACATGTCCACATAACATATTTTCTTTCTTTGTGTGTGAGGAATGTTTCCTGAAAGTTTGGCCGTACCTTTTTGTAACACCCAGTATATATATATATATATCACATACAGACACACACACACACACACACACACACACACATATATATATATATATATATATATATATATATATATATGGAATATATATATATATATATATATACATACATATACACTACATTCACAGTGTGTGGATAATTTGAGAACTTGGGTCTCTCAGAGGATCTGTATAGTAGGAAAGAGACCCGTGTTCGAATGGCTTTCCGGAACACATTTTCAGCTTTCCCCACTGATTTAAATCAACGTCCTTGCTCGCTCGCAGTTAATGTCTGTGATTCCTTTGCGTACAAAAAGCATTCCATTAATTTTCATGGATAAAGAAAAGGCATTCTATACGATATCACTCCAAGGAAACTGCTTTGAAAGGCACTGAATAAAGCAATCATACTTCATTGAAATAATATAAGAAACGTTGGAGGATAATACATACCAAACAAAAAATGATTTTAAGCGACATTTAGAACAAGCAAAGGTCAGTTACAAGACTGCTCTAGGTCACCAGTGATGTTAAAATATATGTAAATATGAGTCTCAGGAAAAGGGTCTGGAAAATGTGAGAGAATGGGGTTGGAGATTGCAGATGGAACATATTTGCACCATTTACTATTTGTTGATGACCTATTCATCACAGCACAAGACGAGGAGGGTGCACATTATACCTGGACAACAGTGTATCTACGAGCGTATAATGTTTCCTGGTCTGTATATCAATGTAGTGACTTACTTTAGAGTCACATGAGACACATAAAGAGTTTTCAGCATTTTTTCTGTTGTTGTTGTTGTTGTTGTTGAAGATGTGGGAAGTGTAGTTATGTTATGTGCAGCATTTGCTGATATTACAAGTTCTCCATATGTGAGTGCTGTATTATTTATTAAAGCTATGTGGTAAACAATGTTAATTCTTCAATTACATAGTTATGTGGTGAATAACATTCTGCATACTTTTAGAACCAATGCGTAGCGCGTGGACAGTTAAACCATACTTCGTCAGTCGTGCACCGTCTTATACCTTGAAACGGAAGAAGATTTCCTACCATGGAAAACATATTTACAAATGGAATTTTTTTAATGTTGTAACAATTTTCCATGCCTTGAAAATCGAAATCTATGTTAGTTGCGAGAAGTTTCTATTTCAAAACGAAAGTAACTTGTAACTGGCTTCTGATACTACTTCTTCTTGATTTGATTTCGCTTACTTGATTTACAGTTTATAGTAGATTAATAATGTAACACATATGTTATGAGATACAGGACTGAAAGCAATTCCTCGGTTAAAATGCTTTTAAATTTCAATAGAATATTTGTTTCTACGTATATGATCATGTTGTATCTTGGAACAGTTTTTCACATTCGGAAAAGCCTTACTTTTCCACCGTAATTTTTGTAATTTCAGTAAAAGACTGCAGCACATCTAACGCGAGTCTTCTCATTTCAAAACTAAATAGGAAATTATATTAAAATTCTATTACAGGACTGACTAGAGGCGAAAGTCAAAAAAGTGTACCGATACAGCACTTTCATCTATATGCAAGCAGCTAGCAATAGAATACCGGGATAAAAATACGGGATTAATTATCAAAAAGCAGCATACGCTACTAATGATTTGGCTGAACTGTACGAAAAGGGGAAAAATTGTAAAAGTCAACAATTTTTGCTACCTGTGGACCATTTTAGCAAAAGAGAAAACTTCAAATTTAGAAATTAACAAAGGAATTAGTTACGGGAGCAAGCTCATTGGGATTCTCAATACAATCCTATGAAGTAAAAATGTAATGCAGTGAATGAAAACACTCGTATTCGAGCCGATATTAGAGAGTGTAGTCCTGTATGGAGCAGAGATCTGAATAATTACACAAAGACATATAAACAAACTGAAAGAATCAGAGGTGGATTTCTGAAAGATCAGCAAGAACTCCAAAGAAAAACCACTTAAGGAACATCGAGGTGATACCAGTAAGAAGAATGGAAGTTGGAAGAAGGAATAAGTGATCTGATGGATCGAAGAGAATTACAATGGTTTGGCCATGTAAGAAGAATGGATAAAAATGAATACCAGAACTTAAACTGGGGTAGGAAATTGAGGGAAGAAGAAGAAGGAGGAGGAAGAGGAGAAGAAGAGGAAGGAAAGAACGACCGATGACTATCTGACTTCAAAATGTACGGATGAAGATATTTGGTGCAGAATAAGAGGATGTACAACATCGAACTAACTGGAGAAACATCATGAGGAGATAGTTTGAGAACTTGTGTAATGCTCATTGTAATAAGTTCCCCGAGAGCTGTTATGTTGTAAGAAATCCTCTTTTTGAGAAGAGTCGCAATAATAATTAATAAATGTTTTTAATCTTTCCTTTTCTACCACTAAAGCCACAACGATCTGTTCGAGTCTGGGTATTTGCAGGCAAATTCCATTTGAGTTCGCAACGGGTCTGTGGGAGTCCTGATTGGAACTATTTGGGAACGGATACTAATTTCGGAGTTTGCCATACATTTGAGTAATCCCTTAAAAACATTCGACAGAACTGGGTGATGGCACCTACTGTTTTTTTAAAGAATGTCCCAGACCTAAAATATGAACCACTTGTGCACGCATACGTGTATCTGTCTGTGCGTATGCAGAGTGCAGTCGATGAATTCTTGTCATGTGCAATGTGACTACGTCGCTGCCAACTGCAGGCAATGCATCTGTCTTTTTGGTTGACATGGGGCGAGGGGACCAAACAGTGAGGTCATCGGTCCCACCGTATTAGGGAAGGTTGGGGAAGGAAGTCGGCTGTCCCCTTTCAAAGGAACCATCCCGGCATTTGCTTGAAGTGATTTAGGGAAATTACGGGAAACCTAAATCAGGGTCACCGGACGCGGGTTTGATCCGTCGTCCTCCCGAATGCAAGTCCAGTGTGTTGAGCATTGAGCCACCTCGCTCGGTGGGCGATGCGATCAGTGATGACTAAAGAAGATAATGTAAGAAAATAGTGTATACATTTGTTATTAATTATTGCTTCCGATCACAGTAAGTGGCATGGAGATCAGTGCCCGAAGATGTCACTCGCGGAACTCTACTTTTGAGCGAAGAACAGTGATTGGAGGAAGAAGTGAATAAATCTGGACTCCTGCCCAGAGAACTCTACAAAGTCTGCT
This sequence comes from Schistocerca americana, assembly GCF_021461395.2. Classification (NCBI taxonomy): domain Eukaryota; kingdom Metazoa; phylum Arthropoda; class Insecta; order Orthoptera; family Acrididae; genus Schistocerca; species Schistocerca americana. The sequence goes on from NC_060121.1 coordinate 853,825,466, forward strand.
CCACTGGAGGGACGGGCAGCTTCATTTTCAATTCAAGTCCTAAAATCAAAACGAAGCCCGCTCGCGGCGGCCACTGTAATGAAGCAACGCGCCGGCAGGCCGTAAAGTTGTCGGCCGGGGATCCCCGGCGGGTGTCGTAACGAGTAGCGGGTCCAGGCTTGCCAACCCGCCTCCGGCTACGCTGCCACCGCTACTGGAGTTCAGGCGGGTGGGATGCGCACGCGATCGGCTACCGGACCATCTCCCCAACAGTTGCCTTCACTGAAGCCGCCGCCGCTGCGTAGCGGAACAAGTCATTTGCTGTACAAGGCAGCTTGCCGACGAGCTATCAAAGGCACTACTTACGCTGTTGACTCAAAATGTCACGACAACCCTCTAGTACTGACGAACACACGACCTGTAAGTGACCCAAGTGCTTATAATCCTAGTCTCAAACGACTGACGCATTGCAATCTTAAGTGGTCTTGACAGTAGTAGAAGAGTGAATGTCAGAGGGTTTGAGTTAAAATTCCAGTGATTTTTTATCAGAGAAATAGTCTGAGTCTTTATTGTGGTATCTTGACATTTGTGAAGACTTCCCTCACACATCAACGGGATTCTGTTCTCTGAAACGCTGAATCCTGTCCAAAAGAGACAGGTATTGCATAAAGATAAATGTAAGAAACTGAGTTCGTTAGCAAATCGGTCACGAGTGCTTTCAGGAAGAATTTTTTGGGCCCAGATATTGTCTCGAAATCATTCAGTACATCGTAGAGCTACACATACCCACTTGTGCTCTTCCGCTAATGGACGCAGAAAGTTTGTAAACGGCAGTGCCCGGTGGACACGTTACTGCCGAGCGTCCTATGAAGGACAGAACTTGTCTAATCGGAGAAAGCCCTATATTGACACTTAAACACAGTACAGTTTCTAAAGTGATATCTGAAAGCTGTTCTTTTCTATTCAGTAATCTCCAAGGGATATCTTCAGGTCAGTGTACTGCTCTGGAGAATCATGCCCTGTGTTTTGTATAATAATGCATGACATTAATGTACAGCAAAGTGATCTCAAAATAGCCGTTCATACAAAGGAAAAAAGTGCTGTAAAGGCATAAACGTAATTGTTGCTACCAGTAAAATATATCTAAACACACAGACATTGGGGCTTCAGAAAGTAAGTTAAGCGCGTCGTGCCGCTCTAAGACCATACCGCAACAAGACTGGAGCTTTGTCAGGAGGGAGCACAAGTTTCAGGTTTCCTGCATATACAGTTCTGTTAAATTATCGACATCAAACACATCACATCATGGGTGCGAAATGGTGTGACAATTACAAACGTGCTCCAAAGCTGAAGCACGAGGGACACTACATTTCTCGTGGGCAAAACATCTACATTGCACAAAGATTCACCTTTAAATTTTGGCGGTATGTGGACTAAGCGCAATGTATTGCCGGAGTGAAATGGTGTCAATAATGTGACCAAGGCTGCACATATGTGAATGATGTTGATCGGGAAGGAAGGCCATGGACAACGACCACTGTAGGCAATGTCCAGACAGTCAAGGGACAACGTCTGGACAGGAAGAGATTTTCCAACGATGACGTCGTTCACGCAGCGGCTTTCGAATATATCGGCAACCAAGTAGCGAATTAGGAACTGAACTACTGGCAGACTGTCCCGAGCGTTACTTTCAGAGACTTGATGACTGTGATGCAAAATGTTGTCACGTGTCTGTGTCATTTTGAAGAGTGGTCCAGCATTCTATGAAAGTTACTTGGCGTACCTTAATAATGTCTATCTTACTCTTCGAAGATCCCTTATAATAATCTACTGAGCAGATAGAACAACCGTAGCTTAAATAGTTTATTGAAGTGACAGAAGTCATGGGATAGCAATATGCACTACACAGCTGGCGGTAGTATCGCGTACACAAGGTACAAAACAACAATACAGTGACGGAGTTGTCATTTATACTCAGGTGATTCATGTCAAAAAGCTTTCCGGCGTCATTATGGCAATACGACGAAAATCAACAGACTTTGAAAGCGGGACGTAGTTGGAGCTAGACGCACTGGACATTGCATTTCGGAAATAGTTGGGGAATTCAATGTTGCGAGATCCACAGTGTCAAGAAAGTGCCGAGGACACCACATTTCAGACATTCCCTCTCGCCACGGACAACGCAGTAGCCGACGGCCTTCAATTAACTACCGAGAACAGTAGCGTTTCTGTAGAGTCGTAGGTGCTAACACACAAGCAACACTGCATGAAACAACCGCAGAAGTCAATGCGGGAGATACGACGAACGTATCCGTTAGGACAGAGGGGTGAAATTTGGCCTTAATGGACTATGGTAGCAGACGACCGACACAAGTGTCTTTTCTAACAGCACGACGGACTTTCTGTATGCGAAAGATGATATCTATTCAAGCTTCGCGCCAGTCGCGAAAGAGTGGCGCTAGTTGCGCCACTACGAAAATACAAGAAGGATGTTCCTTCCGCGATATTGCAGAAAGACTTGGCAGGAATGTAGCTGGTGTACATGATTTCTGGCAGCGGTGGTCGCTAGAAAACGGTCACACGGCACTTACGAGAGGGAAGACCATCAAATTCGGCATATGGCTCTGGCGTATCCTACTGCATCACCCGCAGGAATTTGAGCAGTAGTTGGCACCACAGTGACGCAACGAGCTGTTTGTTACAAATCGGTTACTTCGAGGACAGCTCAGAGCCAGACGCCCTGTAGCGTGCAATCCACTTACCGCAAACCACCGCCATTTGCGAATTCAGTTGTGTCAACTGAGAGCCCATTTGGGGGCAGGGAGGAGGTCTGTTCTGTTTTCTGATGAAAGTTGGTTCTGGCTCCGTGCCAGTGATGGCCGTGTGTTGGTCAGAAGGAGGCCAGTTAACTGCCAGCAGCCAACTTATCTGCGTGCTAGACACACTGGATCTACACCTGGAGTTACGGTCTGGGGTGCGATTTCGTATGACAACAGGAGCACTTTCGAGCTTATCCCTCGCACCTGACTACAAATTTGTACCTCAGTCCACATACCGCTATTGTAACCCAACATGCTGTTCAGATAGTTGACATGTTGCCTTGCCCGGCCTGATCATCTGATCTGTCTCTAGCCGAGCTCATAGAGACATCATTGGACGACAACTCCAGCGTCGTCAACAAACAGCATTAATCGACCCTGTATTGACCCACCAAGTGCAGCTGGTATGGAACTACATCCCAAAAACCGACCTTGGCGCTCCTGTGCAACAAAATGCATACACGTTTGCATACTTGCATTCAACATTCTGGTGGCTGCAAAGGTTGTTAATGTACCGGCATTTCACATTTGCAAAGGGTTATCTCGCGCTTACATTCACCCGCGGTCTTACAATGTTAATCACCGAAATATGTTACCTTGGCAAACGTATTCTCGAAATTGCATTACTCTATATTAATTATTTCTTGTGGTACGATTTTCCTTTGTCAGTATATTGTGCTACGGAAGTTCCAGTACACTTGTAATAATAGCGATAAAAACGACGCTCATCTTAAGATTTACAACGCTTTCTCGTTGACTGACACTTATGCAACATCACCATTGCAGCATGCCGATGTTCCCTGTCTCTGCAGTGGCTCAAATGGTTCAAATGGCTCTAAGCACTATTGGACTTAATATCTGAGGTCATTAGTCGCCTAGACTTAGAACTACTTAAACCTAACTAACCTAAGGATATCACACACATCCATGCCCGAGTCAGGATTCGAATCTGCGACCGTAGCAGCCGCGTGGCTCCGGACTGAAACCGCTCGACCACAGCGGCCGGCTGCAGTGGTTATGCTCAGTGATGCCACTAACACATCAATCACGCTCTTTTATCGCAGAGGCAAGCAAACTATCCAGAAATGTCACTGATTCATGAATAGCACGCCTAAACCCCTTTATCTCAAATGGGAAACAAAGAATTTTGGGTTACGCTCCCATCCTGGACGTGTGGGATTTGGATCCCTGTTCAGTCATTCAGATTCAGTACGTGATTAAGACGAACGCGTGGATAGTTCCTTAAAAAAAACAACTGAATAACTCAGCTAGTTTCCATCCGATGTACTACCAGAGCATGCCATCCTTCTCTTGTGATCACGTTGTGTACTTGATGCCGAAAACTAACTGTATTGTTATGACAGAACCGTCCGTCTAATAACTCATGACAGAGACATGTTTTCAGGAATGCCCTGAGTTCATTTATATCCGTACATACTTCATTTGAGCTTATGCTCCGTCTGTAGTGACTTCGTCATCCAAGTGGCGTGAAACCCTGATGTCCCTTTGTATTACGTGCGCAGTTACTCTGTGAAAGGTGGCTATTTCCTTCTCAGGTGGCCAGAATAGATCGTAGGACATTCGTAGAAGTTTCAATCGCATTCTATCTTACCAAAGATATCAGCACATACCTACGAAATGCGGAATTAACCACTAGATGTAATGAGAGGCAGACCCGTCAGTTTTGGAGGAGGCAGGAAGTATTGTGTTGTCAGCAGAGTGATGATGATGATGATGATGATATTTGGTTTGTGGGGCGCTCAACTACGCAGTTATCAGTGCGCGTACAAATTCCCAATCTTTACACAGTCCTGAATCGCTCCTTCCACTAATGATAATGAAATGACGTGAACGACACAAACACCCATTCCCCGAGTGTGTTGGTCAGAAGGAGGCCAGTTAACTGCCAGCAGCCAACTTATCTGCGTGCTAGACACACTGGACCTACACCTGGAGTTATGGTCTGGGGTGCGATTTCGTATGACAACAGGATCACTTTCGTGCTTATCCCACGCACCTGACTACAAATTTGTACGTCAGTCCACATACCGCTGTTGTAATCCAACATGCTGTTCAGATTGTTGACATGTTGCCTTGCCCGGCCTGATCTTGGACCTACTGATAACAAACAGACCCGAACTTTTCGACTCTGTATGTGCAGAACACGGAATCAGTGATCATAAGGCCGTTGCAGCATCCCAGAATATGGAAGTTAATAGGAATATAAAAAAAGGGAGGAAGGTTTATCTGTTTAGCAAGAGTAATAGAAGGCAGATTTCAGATTACCTAACAGATCAAAACGAAAATTTCTGTTCCGACACTGACAATGTCGAGTGTTTATGGAAAAAGTTCAAGGCAATCGTAAAATGCGTTTTAGACAGGTACGTGCCGAGTAAAACTGTGGTACAACAACAAAGTTAGGAAACTACTGCGAAAGCAAAGAGAGCTTCACTCCAAGTTTAAACGCAGCCAAAACCTCTCATACAAACAGAAGCTAAACGATGTCAAAGTTAGCGTAAGGAGGGCTATGCGTGAAGCGTTCAGTGAATTCGAAAGTAAAATTCTATCTACCGACTTGACAGAAAATCCTAGGAAGTTCTGGTCTTACGTTAAATCAGTAAGTGGCTCGAAACAGCATATCCAGACACTCCGGGATGATGATGGCATTGAAACAGAGGATGATACGCGTAAAGCTGAAATACTAAACACCTTTTTCCAAAGCTGTTTCACAAAGGAAGACCGCATTGCAGCTCCTTCTCTAAATCCTCGCACAAACGAAAAAATGGCTGACATCGAAATAAGTGTCCAAGGAATAGAAAAGCAACTGGAATCACTCAATAGAGGAAAGTCCACTGGACCTGACGGGATACCAATTCGATTCTACACAGAGTACGCGAAAGAACTTGCCCCCCTTCTAACAGCCGTGTGCTCGAGTATCAGGTCGTTTTTGGAAACCCAGAACCTACTATGTAGGAATCAACATGGATTCCGGAAACAGCGATCGTGTGAGACCCAACTCGTTTTATTTGTTCATGAGAACCAGAAAATATTAGATACAGGCTTCCAGGTAGATGCTATTTTTTTTGACTTCCGGAAGGCGTTCGATACAGTTCCGCACTGTCGCCTGATAAACAAAGTAAGAGCCTACGGAATATCAGACCAGCTGTGTGGCTGGATTGAAGAGTTTTTAGCAAACAGAACACAGCATGTTGTTATCAATGGAGAGACGTCTACAGACGTTAAATTAACCTCTGGCGTGCCACAGGGGAGTGTTATGGGACCATTGCTTTTCACAATATATATAAATGACCTAGTAGATAGTGTCGGAAGTTCAATGCGGCTTTTCGCGGATGATGCTGTAGTATACAGAGAAGTTGCAGCATTAGAAAATTGTAGTGAAATGCAGGAAGATCTGCAGCGGATAGGCACTTGGTGCAGGGAGTGGCAACTGTCCCTTAACATAGACAAATGTAATGTATTGCGAATACATAGAAAGAAGGATCCTTTATTGTATGATTATATGATAGCGGAACAAACACTGGTAGCAGTTACTTTTGTAAAATATCTGGGAGTATGCGTGCGGAACGATTTGAAGTGGAATGATCATATAAAATTAATTGTTGGTAAGGCGGGTACCAAGTTGAGATTCATTGGGAGAGTGCTTAGAAAATGTAGTCCATCAACAAAGGAGGTGGCTTACAAAACACTCGTTCGACCTATACTTGAGTATTGCTCATCAGTGTGGGATCCGTGCCAGATCGGTTTGACGGAGGAGATAGAGAAGATCCAAAGAAGAGCGGCGCGTTTCGTCACAGGGTTATTTGGTAACCGTGATAGCGTTACGGAGATGTTTAATAAACTCAAGTGGCAGACTCTGCAAGAGAGGCGCTCTGCATCGCGGTGTAGATTGCTCGCCAGGTTTCGAGAGGGTGCGTTTCTGGATGAGGTATCGAATATATTGCTTCCCCCTACTTATACCTCCCGAGGAGATCAAGAATGTAAAATTAGAGTGATTAGAGCGCGCACGGAGGCTTTCAGACAGTCGTTCTTCCCGCGAACCATACGCGACTGGAACAGAAAAGGGAGGTAATGACAGTGGCACGTAAAGTGCCCTCCGCCACACACCGTTGGGTGGCTTGCGGAGTATAAATGTAGATGTAGATGTAGTGGAGAAAATCCCCGACCCGGCCAGGAATCGAAACAGGGACCCCGTGATCCAGAGGCAGCAACGCTAGCCACTAGACTACAAGCTGCGGACTTCAGTAGAGAAACAGTAACAACAATATGGGTCGGTTAGGAGAGCTCAGTGACTTCGAATGTGAACTTGTTATCGGATGTCACCTGAGTAGCAAATCCGTGAAGGACATTTTAACACTTCTAAAGCTGTCCAAGTCGACCGGGGCGATCGCGGATACGCGGAGGAACAACCACAGCCTAAGCAATACGAACCAGACATTACATAATGGCGCACAGTGGCCGCCGAGAACCGCAGAAGGTGACTGTAAGATGCCGCATGAGATTAGAGGAAGGAATCACTTGTGAGATCCAAGGTACAGAGTGTCCATAAATGTCTACCCTAATTTCAGGATTAAATATTAATTACATATTTTTGATGGTAAGGTTTGTTTCTTAATACAGATCTGTAGGGAGCCCATGAAGTTTTTGTACGACCGTGTCTCATTGAACACTTTCGCCACAAGGAGCGCTGTGTGCGCTGTATCGTAAAAAATGGTTTCCTTCTTTCAGGAGAAAGCTAAATGTGTTGTGTGGCTAGCAGAAACCAAATCACGGTTTACTGTGAACCCAAAGTTTGTGTCCCATTATGGAAAGAAAGCATATGATGTAAGGTTAATGAGAACATGGATGGGAACTTTTTTAGCGACTGGGTCGGTTCAAAAACGGACAAGCAGCGGCATACCATTTGTTTCACAAGCTGTGCAGGCAGTTCAAACCGCATTCACAAGGTCGCCACAGAGAACGATTAGACAAGCTTCGCGGGAGCTTTAAGTTCCAAGAGTGCAGTGCATCAAGTGTGTCGCAAACGTCTTAAATTGTATGTGTAAAAGGTTCAAATTGTTCAGGCATTACAATCAGATGATCTTATTGATTGGCGATTCCATAGAGTGCTGTGTGCACAACGACCATATAAGTAAAATTAGAAGGAAGGTCAGCGTTGGCCGAAATTTTGATGATTTATTGACAGCAAAATCGATTTTAGATCACATAAAGATCATCTTCAGTGCTTTAGCGTACAAATTAAAGCTCGTAGGCACTGGTGTCAGGTTATTATCAGTAACAGAAGCTATGAAACGATCACAATATCGTGATATTGTGGTCGTTTCATAGCTTCTGTTACTGATAATAACCTGACACCAGTGCCTACGAGCTTTAATTTGTACGCTAAAGCACTGAAGATGATCATTATGTGATCGAAAATCGATTTTGCTGCCAATAAATCATCAAAATTACGGCCAACGCTGACCTTCTTCCTAATCAGATGATCGCCCAAAACGCGAACAATTTGCAAAGGACATGCTGAACCGTGTGGATGAGGACAGTGATTTCTTGAAGCGTGTGTGTATTACCAATGAGGCGAAATTTCATGTCCGCATCTTGGTGTCACAAAATCTTCATGTTGCACGAGAAAACATTCGGGGCAGGTCAAAGTTTAATGTGTGGTGTGGGTTAATGTGTAATCGTGTGACTGGACCATTACCATCCTTGACAGCTGTGTACGTGGATACGTTTACCAAGACATGCGGGTGAATTCTGCCGTTCCGCAGCTGCGGGACATGCAAGGCCTATCATGTTTTAGCAAGATGGCCGGCCCTCATTCGGCTCTAAAAGTCTGCGATTTTCTGATTGAAACCTTCCCCAGCCGATGGATTGGCAGAGGCGGCCCAGTTCCATGGCCCCCGAGGTCACCTACCATTACCCCCATACATTTCTTCCTTTGAGGGTTCCTGAAAGTTACTGTGTGACAAAACAGCAGTGCCTAGTATTATGGCATTGTAACAACGCATCAGAGATGCCGTTGGTTGAGTCACATCAGACGTACTGCAGAATGTGTCGGAACAGATTGAATACTGGCGTGATATTTTGTGTGTTATCAGGAGTGCACATGGTGAAGCAATTTAATTATTGAAGTGTATTATCCTTATTAAATGTTCATGTGAAGTTCAAAAGTTAATGAGGAGAGTCATACGTGGTATAAAGCATTTAACGTATCCAGTAAAGAGTTGCATTATGTTATTATCAGGGTAAACATTTATGGACACCCTGAACTACCAGCGGTCCAGCTAGCACAAGGACGTTAAAAAAGAATGGGTTACAATGTCCGAGCAGCTGCTCATAGGCCACGCATGTTGGCAGTCGGCGGTAAGCAGTGCTAGAAGTGGTGTAAAGAGCAACCGCACTGGACAATGCATGACTCGAAATCAATGATTTCGAGTGATGAATCACGTTATAAACTGTGACAGTCCGGAAGAAGCGAGTGGGTTTGGCGTATGCCTGGAGAACGTTACCTGCCATCAGGTGTAGTGCCCACAGCAAAGTACAGAGGAGATGGCTTTACAGTACTGGGGCTGCTTTCCTTGGTTAGAATGCAGTCCCCTAATTATGCTTAACAAAACGCCGAATGCTAAAGTAAATACACTGAAGATCCAAAGAAACGGATACACCTACCTCATATCGTGTAGGGCCCCCGACAGCACGCAGAAGTGCCGCTGCACGACGTGGCATGTACTCGACTAATGTTTAAAGTAGAGCTGGAGAGAACGGACACTATGAATCCTGCAAGGCTGTCCACAAATCCGTAAGAGTACGTTGGGATGGAGGTCTCTTCTGAACAGCACGTTGCAAGGCATCCTAGAAATGCTCAATAATGTTCATGTCTGGGGAGTTTGGAAGCCAGCGGAAGTATTTAACTTCAGAGGAGTGTTCCTGGAGCCACTCTGTAACAATTATGGACATGTAGGGTGTCGCATTGTCCTACTGGAATTGCCCTAGTCTGTCGGAACGCTCAGTTGACATGAATGGATTCAGGTGATCAGACAGGATGCTTGCATGTGCGTCACCTGTCAGAGTCGTATATAGACTTATCAAGGGTCCCATATCACTCCTACTGCACATGTCCCATACCATTACAGTGCCTCCACCAGCTTGAGCAGTCCCCTGTTCACATGCAAGGTCCATGGATTCATGAAGTTGTCTCCATTCCCGTACACGTCCAACCGCTCGATATAATTTGAAACGAGACTCATCCGACCAGGCAAGGCAACATGTTCCCAGTCATCAACAGTCCAATGTCGGTGTTTACGGGGCCAGACGAGGCGTAAAGCTTTGTGTCGTGCGGTCGTCAAGGGTACACCAGTGGCCCTTCAGCTTCGAAAGCCCGTATCGGTGATATTTCGTCGAATGGTTTGCACGCTGACACTTGTTGATGGCTCAGAATTGAAATCTGCAGCAGTTGGCTGAAGGGTTGCACTTCTGTCACTTTTAACGATTCTCATCATTCGTCGTTGATCCCATTGTTGCGCCGGCTGGGTTGGTCGAGCGGTTCTAGGCGCTGCAGTCCGGAACCGCGCGACCGCTACGGTCGCAGGTTTGAATCCTGCCTCGGGCATAGATGTGTGTGATGTCCTTAGGTTAGTTAGGTTTAAGTAGTTCTAAGTTCTGGGGGACTGATGACCTCAGAAGTTAAGTGACATAGTGCTCAGAGCCAACCCACCGCAGCGATGTATGAGATTTGATGTTTTACCGGATTCATGATATTCACGGTATACTCGTGAAATGGTCGTACGCGAAAATGCTTACTTCATCACTATGTCGGAGATGCTGTGTTCTATTGCTAGTGCGCCCACTGTAACACCACGTTCAGACTCATTTTAATCTTGATAACCTGCCACTGCAGCAGTAACCGATTTAACAACTGCGAGAGACACTTGTTTTCTTATATAGGCGTTACCGATCGCAGCGCCGTAACCTGCCTATTTACATATTTCTGTATTTGAATACGGATACCAGTTTCTTCGGCGCTTCAGTGCAATACAAGTCACAGCACTGTGTAGTGCGTACCAGCGGAGACGATGATTGGTTTATATCTTCATGACAAAGCAGCTTGTCATAAAGCAGCATCTACGACGCAATGATTCGTGGACAATAACATTCGCGAAATGGGTTGCCTCTCCAGAGTCCCGATCTAAACCCAATGGAACACCTTTGGAATGAGGCAGAACGTCGATTACTTTCCAGACCATGGTGTCCGTCAACATCACTTCTTTCTAAGATTTCGATTGTTGAGAAGGTGTGGACTGCCATTCCTGCGGAGACATTCAGAAACCTCACTGAAAGCCGTCGAAATGCGAAGGGTGTAATTATTCCACATTAATGTGTGCTAGTAGGTATCCGGACATATTTGGTCAGACAGTGTATATGCCTCCTGAATATCAGTAGTTATTTATTCGATAGCAATCCATAGACAAGCTCATGAATCCATGGACTTTGCTTGTCAACGGGGGACTGTTCAACCTGGTGGAGGCTCTGTAATGACATTATAATCCTTGTATAATAAAAGTCATAAATGAATCCAAAAAACCTAAAAAAAATGCCTGTTCGTACCTTTATCGACATTTACTGTGACAGAGACTGAAAAATCAAGACTAGGAAAAATGTTTTGAATGTATATCAACATCGTGGTCACTCACTTAACGTAGGGCGTGATTGGTTTTCAGCATGAGTCGCGTGTATACTGAAGGAATAAGAATCGCAGTACCAAGAAGGAGTTGTCTGATATAAACGAAAGTTGGTAGGTACGTTATATCTGAAAAACGATGTCGATTCAAATTTCGCGCCTTGCAGTGTAGCCGCCCGGTCAAGGGCGTATCGTCACGGTCCGCGCGGCTCCCCCCGTCGGAGGTTCGAGTCCTCCCTCGGGCATTGGTGTGTGTGTGTCCACAGCGTAAGTTAGTTTAAGTTAGATTAAGTAGTGTGTGAGCTTAGGGACCGATGACCTACGCAGTTTGGCCCCGCAAGATCTTACCACAAATTTAACTTTTTTTTCCAAATTTCGCGCCATTCGCATAAGAGTGCCCTAGAAGTGCCGCTTAGCAGATGTAAATCAGGGTTGCCTTAAACATACGTTGTGACGGTCGTGAGCGTTAGTTACCCTTAAGACTGGACACGGTGACTTGATTTCAGTCAAGAATGACTTTAACAAAACGCAGACGACATTATCAACAACTCACTGAGCTTGAACGAGGTCATGCAACAGGACTACGAGGAGCAGTCTGTTCCTTCTGCGGTACAGCAGAAAGACTTGGCGGGAATGTAGCCACTGAACGTGACTGCTAGCAGAGGTAGATCACAAGAATGTACCGTTGCAAGAAGACGGGGCTCCGGATAGTCACGCGGCACTACCGGAAGGGAAGACAATCGTGTTCGGCGTACGACTCTGGCGCATCGTACTGCATCTGCAGCAAAAATCTGAGCAGCAGTTAGCATCGCAGCGACACAACGAACTGTTACAAATCGGTTACTTCACGGAACGCTCCGATGCACAAGTCCTGCAGCGTGTATTCTGCTGACCACAAGCAATCACCATTTGCTAGTTCAGTGGTGTCGAGTGACAGCTCATTGGTAGGTAAGGAGGAGGTCTGTTGTGTTTTTAGGTGGAAGCTAATTCTGCCTCGGTGCCAGTGAAGGCACTGTGTTGGTTAGAGGGAGGCCAGTTGAGGGCCTGCAAACGACCTGTCTGCGAGCTAGACACACTGGACCTACACCTGGAGTTTTGGTCTGGAGTGCGATTTCGTATGACACCAGGAGCACTCTCGCGGCTGTCCCACGCACCCTGACTGCAAATTTGTACGCCAATCAGGTGATTCGATCTGTTGTGCTGCCATTCATGAACACCATTCCAAGGGGTATATTTCCAACAGGATAACGCTCGCCAGCATACCACAATTGTAACCCAACATGCTCTCCAGAATATCAACATGTTTCCTTGGCCTTGTCTATCATGAGATCAGTCTCCGATCGAGCACATATGGGACATCGTTGGACGACACCTCCACGTCATTCACAAGTTCCAACAGGATAACGCTCGCCCACATACCGCTGTTGTAACACATCATGCTCTACAGAATGTCGACATGTTTCCTTGGCCTTCTCGAGTATCAGATCTGCCTCCGATCGAGCACATATGGGACATCTTTGGACACCTCCGCGTCATTCACAAGCGGCATTACCTGTCGATGTATTGACGAACCAAGTGCAACAGACACGGAAGTCCGTCCCACAAACTCACATCCGGCACCTGTACAATAGAATGCATGCACATTTGCGTGCTTGCTTCAAAATTCTGGCGGTTGGCCCGTTATTAATGTAGCAGAGTTTCACATGTATAGTGGCTCATCCCTCGCTTACATTAACCTGTGGTCTTACAATGTTATCACTTAAATAAGTTACCTGAACAAACGTATTCCGGAAATTTCATTGTTGTTGTTGTTGTTGTGGTCTTCAGTCCTCAGACTGGTTTGATGCAGCTCCCCCTGCTACTCTATCCTGTGCAAGCTTCTTCATGTCCCAGTACCTACTGCAACCTACATCCTTTTGAATCTGCTTAGTGTATTGATCTCTTGGTCTCCCTCTACGATTTTTACCCTCCACGCTGAACTCCAATATTAAATTGGTGATCGCTTGATGCCTCAGAACATGTCCTACCAACCGATCCCTTATTCTTGTCAAGTTGTGCGACAAACTCTTTTTCTCCCCAATTCTATTCAAATACCTTCTCATTAGTTATGTGATCTACCCATCTAATCTTCAGCATTCTTCTGTAGCACCACATTTCGAAAGTTTCTATTCTCTTCTTGTCCAAACTATTTATCGTCCATGTTTCACTACCATACATGGCTACACTCCATACAAATACTTTCAGAAACGACTTCCTGACACTTAAATCTATACTCGATGTTAACAAATTTCTCTTCTTCAGAAACGCTTTCCTTGCTATTGCCAGCCTACATTTTATATCCTCCCTACTTCGACCATCATCAGATATTTTGCTCCCCAAATAGCAAAACTCGTTTACTACTCTAAGTGTCTCATTTCCTAATCTAATTCCCTCATCATCACCTGCCTTAATTCGACAACATTCCATTATCCTCGTTTTCTTTTGTTGATGTTCATCTTATATCCTCCTTTCAAGACACTGTCCAATCCGTTCAACTGCTCTTCCAAGACCTTTTGCTGTCTCTGACAGAATTACAATGTCATCGGCGAACCTCAAGGTTTTTATTTCTTCTCCATGGATTTTAATACTTACTCCGAATTTTTCTTTTGTTTCCTTTACTACTTGCTGAATATATAGATTGAATAACATCGGAGATAGGCTACAACCCTGTCTCACTCCTTTCACTGTATTTTATCGTATGTTGTGAGCGGGGCAGTGGATGGAAGTCAGTGCAGGTGATGTAAACGCGAGTATCGGCTAATCCCTACCCTGGAGCAGCCGGCAGCGGCAGCTGCTGGTAAGGAATAATTACCGGTGGCGGCACCACAGCGCGGCGTCATGGCGAGCGGTCTGTCGGACGTGCACGATTACCGGGAAGAGCGGGCAGCCGCGCCAGCAACCAGCAGCCAGCAGGCAGCGCCCGGCAGCTAGCGGGCGCCGGCCAGCCGGGTCACGCGATGCTTCTGCCTGCTCTACGCTGACGCCGCCGCTCCGTAGCCGGCTCCAGGGTCGGGGACCTGCTCTGCAATTCACATCTATAGCGAATTCCCGGAATACGGGTGCCTAAGGTCACAATAGAGCCAGAAATGCTGCGAAACGTGTCTCAGAAATACGAGAACAGAACGACGCACTCCTTGAACCTTTCGTTACTGAGGCCGTCTAGGGACCGCGTTAAACAACTATTTTTTCAATGTACATTTTTCCTAGTGCGCTCGTCCTCTTTTCTCTTCTGCCAATATGTCTTCATCCTCTCTCTGTGCTGCTTCCTTCGGTCTTCTGTCCACACTGTTCTTCCAGTTCTTCTCTTCTTCACTTCAAATCCTTCAAAATGTTGAATTTTGTCTCTCATTAAGTCTCTGTTGGTTATATCATCTTCTCCTATACCCATCTCCTCTAAGTCTGCTTTGACTTCTTTGAACCAGGTAATTTGGGTTCTGGGGTTCTTGTCAAAAAACATGTCAGCCTTTATCATTCATTCTTTTCAAATTGGCGTAAAAGCTTACTCTTCTCTTCCCCATAGTATATCCCACTTTCTCAATTTTGTCATACACTTCTCTATCACTTCTAAGCTTCCAAGTCCCATTCTCAAACCTCGGCCCAAGTACTCTTCTAATGATTTTTCGCTCCTTTTTTGCTATAGCTTCCATTTCCTTGTTAGTGTTCATTGCTAAACATTCAGATGCATACAGACACTCTGGCTTAATCACAGTGTTGTAGTGCCTTATTTTTGCGTTAATTGATACTGACTTCTTGTGGTACACATTCTTTGTTAGCTGGAATGCCATTTCCATTTTTCTTGTTCTTGTTTTATTTCCTTCTTTATCTGAAGCATTGGGCTGGATGATTTCCCCTAAATATTTGAAATTAGAAACCTTCTTTATCTGGACGCCATTAAATATCAGTCTGCTTCTGATTGATGTTGGTAGAAACGGTAAATGTTCACACTAAGAATGTGCCTCCAGGAATTATCAGAAAAACACATAGGCTGCGATAACGAAAAACGTGGAACAGCAATATGCACGTATACAGATGGCGATAATATGTGACACAAGGTAGTATAAAAGGGAAGTATATTGGCGGAGCTGTCATTTGTACTCAGGTGATTGATGCTGAAATAGTGTCCGACGTGATTATCGTCACACGAGGGTATTTAACAGACCTTGGACGCGAAATCGTAGTTGGTGCTAGACGCGTGGGACATTCATTTTCGGAAATCGTTTAGAGAATTCAGTATTCCGAGATCCACAATGTCAAGAGTGTGCCGAGAAAACCAGATTTCAAGCATTACCTCTCAGCACGCACGACGCAGTGGCAACGGCCTTCAATTAATAACCGAGAACGAAGGTGTTTGCGTAGAGTTTCCAGTGCTACTAGACAAGCCACTCTGCGTGAAATGACGTCAGAAATCAGTGTGGGCATATGACGAACGCGTCCTTTAGCGTAGTGCGGCGACATTTGGCGTTAACGGGCTACGGCAGTAGACGACCGATGTGAGTGCCTTTGCTAACAACGCGACATCGCCTGCAGCACCTCTCCTGGGCTCGTGACCACATCGACTGGACGCTAGACAACTGGAAAATCATGGCTTAGTCAGATGAGTCCCGGTTTCAGTTGGTAAGAACTGATGGCACGCCTCGAGTATGGCGCACACCCTACGAAGTCATAGATCCAGCTTGTCAACAAGGCACTACGCAAGGTGGTGGTGGCTCCGTAATGGTGTGGACTGCGTCCTCTGATCCAACTGAGCCGATGATTGACTGGACATGATTAAATTCGGCAACTTGGAGTCCACTTGCTGCCGCTCATGCGCATTATGTTCCTATAACAATGCACCACGTTACAGAGCTACAATCGTTCGCGACTGCTTTGAAGAACATTCTGGACAGTTCGAGCGAATAATTTACCCCCCCCCCCCCCCCCCGTCCGACATGAATCTCATCGAACATTTATGGGGCATGATCGAGAGGTCGGTTTGTGCACAAAACGAGGGCCGACACCATATTAGAAAGTATCCATGACTTGTCACCTCAGTGTACACTGTCTGACAGGAAAACGGAAGCACCCAGAACGGCACTAGGAAACGAAGCTTCGTGGGTTGACAGAGTGTGTGATTATAAAATCATGCCAAATTTACGAAGAACTTGACAATAAGAGCTCACGTATAGTATGACGTTGCACCTCCTCTGGTCGGAACACCTGTGTTGATCCGACTGGGAATGTTGTCATAAAACTGTTTTTCCTCTCCTCAGGTGACCCGGCCGACAACTGTTGCAACTAATTCTTTATATCCTGGATACTAGCACGGACTTGACATCTGAGCCAGCCCCACACATTTTCTATGGGGCACAGAACTGGTGATCTAGGTGGCTATAGGAGAACCTCAGCGTCAGACAGACGCTTCATACCTACCTGTGCCAAGTGTGGACGAGCATTGTCCTGATGAAAAATGGCACCACGACAAGATAACACTTGAGAACGCAGGATTTTCTTGATGAACCATTGCGGCGTCAGAGTTCCCTCCATTACTAGCAACCCCGACCTGAAGTCATGCCCTACGGCTCCCTAGAGCATAAGGTCAATATTAACGCTGCCATGCCTTTCCAAAAAACTGGAATAATGGAAAGCGTGGAGCAGAACTTCATCTCCTACCTTCCAATTTTCACAAAAGCTTGAAGAGTAGCACTCCTGGAAGAAAGGATACTGCGGAAACAAGGCTTAGCCACATAATAGGGAATATTTCCAGAATGAGATTTTCACCCTGCAGCGGAGTGTGCGCTGATATGAAACTACATGGCAGATCAAAACTGTGTGCTGGGCCGAGACTAGAACTCTGGACCTGCGACAGTTTTAATCTACCACGGTGTTTCTTGTCAGGGCATACTCCGCGGAAGAGTGAAAACTTCATTCTGAAAATGGCCCCTACACTCTGGCTAAGTCAAATCTCCGCACTATCCTTTCTTCCTGGAATGCTAGTCCTGCAAGTTTCGCAGGGGAGCCTCTCTGGAAGGTAAGAGATGAGGTACTGACAGAAGTAAAGCTTTGAAGAGGGATCGTGTTTCGTGCTTGGATAGCTCAGTCGGTAGAGCGCTTGCCCGCGAAAGTAGACTATGGTTGTTCAATACGTTCATCTTGTGTTATAATCACTGCATCTTTTCACAACAGACTGGACACCACACATTCCGTCTCTGCTCACTTTTCCAATAGCTCAGTCCGTAGAGCACTTGCCCGCGAAAGGCAACTATTGTTAATTAATGGGATCATCTCACGCTTTAATTAGTGCATCTTTTCACAACAGACTGGACACCAGAGATTCCGTCTCTGTTCATTTTTCCAATAGCTCAGTCCGTAGAGCACTTGCCCGCGAAAGGCAACTATTGTTAATTAATGGGATCATCTCAGGCTTTAATTAGTGCATCTTTCCACGACGGACTGGAGACTACAGATTCCGTCTCTACTCATTGTTCCAACCTACTTTTTCCATAAATGCTTTGATGGTTCACGAACAGTTTACGTACTCTTAGAGTTCCCAATTCACCGACGTTATTGTGGACAACTCTTCATATTCGCTAAGGCCCACAACGTATGTAGAAAATTTACTGTTTGAATACTGACTCGTCTTTGACCTTTTCCTTGACCTTAATAAAGACCTTATCTCCCACAGAAACTGTGTCTCTCTCCTTTACACAGGCGGATCGTTCGCAGTTTTCTTTCTTCACCCTCATTACACAAATTTTTTTTCTGGCATGAGCGCACTATGCTATTCCCTTTCCTAAGGTTCCCAACGCATGTTTTCTGCTTAGTTTTTTTCTGTTCGTGCAGGTCACCCTGTGGACTACCTCTGCAGTCGTTGTCGGGTACCACTCCGTTGATCTCTTCATAATAACACTTCTCTACCCTGACCATGAGCACATCTGAGCATTCCCTAACATCTGAAGTCTGAAACTTCCTGGAAGATTAAAACTGTGTGCCGGACCGAGACTCGAACTCGGGACCTTTGCCTTTCGATGGCAAGTGCTCATTCTGGAAACATCTGAGGTCTCTTCAGCTTCGCTTGCGTCCTTTCCTCTTTCGGTACGTTCAACAGCGTCGACAAAACTTCTTACGTCAAACACCGGAAAATCCCTGTATACTAAGATACAGCCTACGTCTTCCGCCCCTTCTATGAGCCCCTCTATCATCACTGTCTTGATCTTGTTTTGTACTTTTTCTTTATTAATGAGTGGCAGTTGTGGGCCTGAACAAAAACTTTCGATAGCGAATTTGTAGAAGCTCTAGATTGTCCATGTTGTGTGCGACAACACTCTCTACTCCAGTTTTGCTCATGCATCCTCGGATTCAATGTCCTGAAGTTTTGCCTCTATTTCTTCATAAATTGCTTCGATTTCGCTCTTGTGAGTTTATTCCAATCTCTATGCCACAAATCCTTCACGTCCATCATTCCCTATGTAGCTATCGAACTACACAATTTTGTCTGATACCTCCAGAGTAATGAAATTATTCTGTACTTGCAGAACCGTCTTACACCCCTTAAAGAAATCTAGTCGTAATATTACGTTTAATATTGAACCCTGTATCTCAATAAATTATGCATAAAAGTAGCGTCTGACGTTTAAAATCTACTCGCACTGCTCCTTTACATCAGCAGTATTATAATTCATAGCTCCTCTAATCTTCTCATTCGGTGACTTGAACACTGACCATATCTTTTCCCCATCACAGATACTCTTGTCTAACACAGAAACTTGGCTAGTTGTATCAAACACACACTGGACTAATCTACCAATTAAATCTACATTGACAACAGGATACTCACAGATTCCAGCCGTGTCCTCTTTATTTAATAATATGTTCCCAAGCTGATCAAAAACTATATATGATGCTCTGGCAGTTCTAGCACGCTGAACTTTCCATTCTGAAGTGGACATTTCTAGTCAGTTTCGGGAACCGTTTCTCTGCTCCTCGTTCCTTTGGTTTTGTTGAGGTTCAGATCCTCTAATTTCAATAATCTCTACTCTCCCCGCTTGTCTGTCAACTCGCCTTTCATTTCTTGTTTGGTCGTAGCATCTCCATTTGTTTCTTCCGTAATCTGGCAATGAAACTCAACGTCGGTTATAGTTTATCCTTTCCCATCCATTTCCATTCCTTTTTGGTGGGTGTCTAATTCCCCAGTTCTGGTTGTTCACTTGTTGGTTTACTGGCGGAAAGTTAGTCTGATCTAAATGCTTGGTCCTCTAGCTTCTGTGCGTCTGATGTAGCCTAATTCCCCGCAGTAGCTGCTCGAATCTGTGTGTCTCTGCCAGGGATCCTAATCTCTTTCTGAATTTGATGTGGGAACTTCGTCAAGCAAAAGTGTATGAGTTCCGTTGGCCCACGCGTTGCGTCTAAAAATTGGTTCTCCAATAACATATCTTTGAAAACGGGATCTGTCCACCTTTACTCTACATAATTTTCTGTCATCGTTAGCCTCCTTTTAATCTGTCCTTGCGTTTCTTTCGACCAGTAATCTTCGAGGAAGGCGGAAGAAAATTTATCATGTCTTGCATTGTTCCGCAATTACTCGCATTTTGGTCGCTGCCTCCTCTCTGAAGTGAGCACATACGAGCTTGACTTTTAAAACGTATGGTCAGGTTTTCGGTAAAATTTCACGGAAACCTTTACACGATAGGTTCGGCTGTAGGCGTCCGGAAATAATGAACACTTTTGTACCGACACGAACTGCTTCTTGCTTTCCTCCCATTCCATGTCGCAGTTTCTGAGGTAGCGGTGGTAATTAAGGTTAGAGTTGAATGTGATGGCACTTCCCTGGTGTGACATAATCTTTCATTGAGCACTCGTATCTCCAGTTCTTCTCTGTTGCGTTCTTCCTCACTTTGAATCGTTAAACTCTCTCTTCCATTATTATTCGTCGAAAATCTGCTTCTCCCCTTTTCTTTCATGAGCGCATCTAACGTCTCCCTGTTCCTCGAATTATGGTACATCCTGTGCTTTCTTAAATTACACAAAATCTCCTATCTCGGCATGTTCGTTACTGTTTATTGGCACTGTTCCATCTGATGTTCCTCCATTGATTTGATAGCTGCTCAGTGGAGGTGGTTAGCACCTTGACTTGCTCTATTACTTTCTCCATTGTATTCTATAGTGAGTTTGCGTATACCTACATCAAAGACTTAACTCCTTAAGTATCTTTAGTTCTGGCACCAATATTTTTAGCGTGGATCTCAATGTTCTTCGTATTAGTGTTGACATTTTTCCTCAGTTTGTCTGTCGTCCCTTCATTGTCCTGCGTTAGAGCATCAATTCTCGTACCCAGTTCTTGTGTCTTACCATCTATTTTCTTGTCCAAAGACTTCTCCTGTTTTTCGCATTTCTTTATGTGGTCTGTCTACTGCTGCTTCACCATTCCTGCTGGGTCATCTATCTTTTCATTTCACTTTTTGAATGTCTGCTTATTGTTTCCTAATTGGGCGTCCCCTTTTTGCTCGCTGTTGTTAAATGCCACTTTGCACTTCTTGAATCTCACTTCATTTTTTTTTTCTCGCGTTGCTTCAGTATAATTTCACTTTTCTTAAATTGTTCGGTTAGAAGGCCGTGCCCCCTCGAAAGCTGTAGGTGACGGTGGCGTGGTCTCGCGATTGGTATCATTCTTTGCTGCACTTTCATCGTCTGTAGTTACTGAACTTTCCGCTGTATGTAAATCTTCCCTCTCATCTGCACTCCTAGCTCTATTTCAGATACTTCACCAATAAATTGCTCCTGACATTGCTCGTTATTCATATTGCTTCCGTTCTGGGATGCTGTTTCACCCTCTTCGCTGGTATCAACTTCAGCAATATTTTCTTGTGGAACTTCCAAATCTAAACCACTGTCTAATGTTTTAGTTCTCTTAAACTTCCCTCTCTACCTGAGCCACTCATGTTAAACTTCTTGCCTTAACTCATATGAGCTTCGGTATTCCCTAACACAACTGGTAAACTTCAAAGACACCTGACGTTAAAGAGAACTAATCAGCCTATCATAAAATATCTTAATCTCATGCAAACACTGTTCGATCCCCTTTTAACATACAATATATAACATGCACAAAATAGGTAAAATGTCCTCCAGAATTTAAACGATGGTTCTCAACTCAAGAATGATGAACATATACGAATCTCACCTCACTAAAAAAATACGCAAATGGTTACCCATCAGCGACTTGAAGATACTTTTATGTTTAGTGAATTTACTTTTTCTTTTTTTTGAGAGCACGGATCTAAATGTGGCATCAGGAAATTGGAAAATCAACCAATGCTGAGCAGGAGTTAACAAAAATGCTTGGCGACATTTGGCTGTTTAGCCTGAATGTACTTTACCTGGCACGGATCTAAATGTGGCATCAGGAAATCGGAAAATCAACCAATGCTGAGCAGGAGTTAACAAAAATGCTTGGTGACATCTCGCTGTTTAGTCTGAACGTACTTTACCTGGCCCCGTTATCTGACATTAATTACTTAGACGCCCTCCAAAATAACGTATTAGGAATTCAATGACTACTAAATGAAACAAAATTCACAATTAATTCGATTTATTGCGTCAATGTGACTCAGAAATCATCTTACAAGTAATGGTAACTATAAAGTAAAACCTTGGCGCATCTAGGTGAGAGATCTAGGTTGAGACTGTAATACCAGCGTATAAGAATGAAACAAATGTGGTCGCGAAGCTGTACCGTGGTTGTCATGATGTTAGGATTGTGTATTGTGTATTGAAACCGGGGACCTGGAAACGACGGAGAGGCTTTGTCCCGCCATAGCCTTTAGTGGTTCACAACCCCACAACAGGCAATAGCCGTCCATCCACCCCACCGCCGCCCCACACCGAATACAGGGTTACTGTGCAGTTCGGCTCCCAGTGGACACCCCCCCCCTCCCCCCCCCTAGAACGTCTCATACCAGACGACTGTAACCCAAATGTTTGCGTGGGAGAGTAATTATGGTGTACCCGTAAGTGAAGACAATGGGCGTGCAGTAATCGCCGACATAGTGTAACTGAGGCGGAATAAGGGGAACCAGCCCGCATTCGCCGACGCTGATGGAAAACCGCCATAAAAACCATCCACAGACTGGCCGACACACCGGTCCTCGACACTATCGGCCGGGAGGATTGGTGCCAGGGACCGGCACGCCTTCCCGCTCGGTAAGCAGCCCGTTAAATCGCGCGGCTAGCCGGGCGGGCTGATAAAGGACAGACAATACCAGAGAAAGGAATGTGTTGCATCCGTGCCCCTGTGGCTGAAGTTGGAAGCAAATTGTTCTTTCGAATCTCAAAGCAAGTGAAGCTTGAGGTTACTGGAAAAAAATGGCCTTACTTTTCCTAGGGTCCATCTTACTGCCACGATTCGAGCTCACTGATCTCACCATATCGATCTGTAGGTCGACGATGAGGCGTCTGCGGGATCAGTAATCGGCTGTGCGCTAACGACCCTCGCTTGTGACTAAGTTAGAGTCGGCAACGAAATATTTGTAAGTCCTTCAGCTCACCTGCTCTGGGATAGACCGTGGCAGTATCGCAGACCAGTGGAGGAGGAGTATGATGTTGAAGGCTCCAAGAGGTGCATTAGTCCAATGACGAAAATCGAATGAATTTGTACCGACTGATTATTAAAAGGAAAACCCTTATTTCTGCGTTTTTCGTTCTTTGCTCTGTTCGCTTTGGCTGGAGTATGAATAGGTTGGTTGGTTTTGGGGGGGTTAAAGGGACCAGACTGACTATGAATATTCTGAGCTCCGAACAGTAAAAAGATCCCTGAACAGATGCTGGCCCCCTTCGGAGTTTTGCTTCAGGCAGTTAACCAGTGACGTGCTTCCCAACGACTAGGCATTTCACGCTCTCTTTCTGTGATCAGTGATGTGGGACCTCGGCAGTAGAGTCGAATTTCTCTCTCTGACTTCAGTTTATTTACATTAGCTGATACTGGGGGTTCTTATATTCCACAAACATTTCGTTTTTATGGAACCACCTTTCGACGGTGTGTACGCTTACAAAGAAGTCCCAAACTGTGGGCTCTCACTCCATTTTGTAGATGTTATCTGTGGCGTCTGGTGCGTCCCAAAGGAACACAGCTTTCTGTATTTTGTTCATAATAGCGCGTTTCCTGGACCTTGCTAAAAACCGTATTTTGCCTTTGCCTCGTCCACCTTTAAGTCATAGAACAGTCACTGCTGGAGGTCTTACGCCACGAGGGGTCGGATCTATGTTGCGTGTAGGGTGCTCAACTTCCAGTTGTGGCAACTCAAGCGAGTGGCACTGACCTGCGACCAATCTGGGGTGCCCTTCTGAGTATTCATCCAGGCTGGTCTAGCTACTGGCTGCGGAGCCTCACTGCTCGCCAGAGTGCTGGCCGCGCGTCCCACTGTGCTTCCAGGCGGCTTGTCACTTACATACACCATTCAAATCCGAATAAAAATGTAAAATAAGATAATTAACTACCGACTATCAGCGGTTCTAATATGCATGTTACTTCTCAGTGTTGATTAATTATTCTGACCAGATCGGTTTTAATATTCTGATTTGTATCAGTTACACGACAGTTTTGGAAAAAATGGTCATGTAACATTTTAAACCAATAACCAACATCGAATGAATTAGAGACCTAGGAATCAATAGATTAGAGACTGGAGAAGAAATAGATCATTGACTTGCAGGTGCCACTGTGAGCGTTCCCTAAAGTTATTTCGAACTATCGCGAAAAAAGAACATCAGTCTGGACAGATGGATCTCAACACCTACTCCAAGTGTTAATACGAGCTCACGTACAACATTTTACTCCCCATTAAAAGAGAAAACATGCCGCTTTGCAACGATGTGGGTGGTGTAGCAGCGGTACTAGTCGATCATTTGACAGTCCGGTACTGAAGTAAATCATATGAGTGAAGTGCAGTGTATGTGCCAGTTGGATGTACGAAGTCAGCGCATCAAAAAGTTTGGGAGTATTTTTTGTACCATGACTGTGGCACACTCATTCATGTTAAGGGAAAATGAACCAGGAAGTTCTTTTCAGCATTCTTGATTGTCACGTTTTCCCCAGACTTCTGCACCCAGAGGATAAGTGTGTTGTGGACACCCCCGTCTTCCATGGTAATGACACCCGTGTTCACAGTGCCTGCACGCATACGTTCGTGGTTTGACGAACACTGGCACATTATCACTCCTCGACAGGCCGGCAAAACTCTCGATCTTAATTCCATATAAAAAGGTCAAGGTCTATTTAGAACATCAGATGAGACGTAGCAAACAACATCCATGTAACCTGGCGTCTCTGCAGTATCCAGTCAGCAATAAGTTGCTTCAGCTGGATATGGCATACCTGAGAAATTTGTATGTCCTCATCCTTGCCGAATGATGACGATTTTAAAATCTGGAGACAGTGATACACGGTATCAGCATGACATCTCTTGAGGTAACAATTTTTTTTTCCAGTATCCTAATGTTATCGAGTGATACAACAAGGTTTACTGTCACCACTCGCTGTTTATTTATATCCACAAAGCGTTTCGATTTAAACCTCCATCATCAGGCGGTTTTACACGTGTTTGTACGACGTGTGTGTGTGTTTTGTGTTACGACTTCTAGGTAACTTGTGGTACTGTTTTATGGAGAAACATTACTTCAGAACATGATTTTGGTGAGGTTTTTGACAAAAACTAAACGTATCTAAATGTGAAAATAAAACAGCAAAATAGACTACCTCCAGTGGTCACAGGATTATTTCTCTGTCGTAATCCGTCACATACTGCCATACTTCGTAACAAAGATGGTGTGTGGGGACTACTAGCTGCAAAGAACAGATAACAAAACATAAATATTATCTCAAAGTGCAAAGAGTATGTAGCAAAACAACACTATTATTTCTGAATAAATTTTAAAGGATTATAGAGATCTTTGTTTGAGTTTATGAATACATGCGTTAGAATAAATATTTCAAGTAGTATACAATTCATTTCCTGTCGAGTTTACATAGCTTAAATTTTATATTCGTTTATATAATCAGGTGAATGTTGCGAACATAAATAATGGTTTTGGCTGGGATGGAGGGACTGTAAGAAAGAGAACTAAATTTTGGATGTGCTAGAGCTGTGGGTTGTTAAACTTACATCTGTTACACGTTATAACTATATAAATGCTGATGTAATACACTGATACTGAGTTAAAGATATGCAGATACGTATAGTCTAAATAATGTAAAATATATATGTAATATCAGGCTGACGGGTACAAACTGTTGGTTCTATTTCGGTGTGTCTGTTAAGTTTTGTGAATTACATAAGGTATCGTACATTTGGAATATATCAAAGGAAACATGGAGACATCTAAATTAATTGAAGCAAAAGATGAAGTGGAGGATGGAGGCAGAGACTACATAACTAAATTAATTCATGCTGTTAGTTAATATACATACATTCTCAAGCTGACAGGGTTACAAGCCATTGGTGTGATGGTATATTTGTAAATGAAGCTATTCCACTGTTCATTTGGAGAATATCATGGTGACATAACTAATTATTTATAATAAATATGAAGGGGAGTGTGGAGGTTTTAAGTGTGTGTGTGTGTATGTGTGTGTGTGAACTATTGTTGAAAACAGAGATGATGCTATTGTAAATGTTTTCTTTGATGTTTATCTATTCGGAGACTTTCAAGAATGTCTAGTTTTCTGACTTTAGGTCGGATATGTAGGATGCTGATACTTGTTTTGTTGACATGGTATTTCGTTTCATGCAGGTGAATGGCTATTTCTGGTGGGTGTTTTTTTTTTCTTTGAATATAATGTCAAATGATCTACCTGCCTGGACTATGTAGAAATTCTGTACACACTCATAAGGTACAGTGGATTCTATGCATTGCTGTCGTCAGGTAACTCGTGCCCGAATCTCGTTGTCGGTGGTAAAGGATGTGTTTATGTCTTGACGACATTGGCAACTCGATATGAAATTATATCCAGATATGGGATTGTATGGAAAATGTTATTTTCTGTTTTTCCGATGTGATTACTTTGCCACTATTAAGTGGTTTAGAGTGTCTTCTGTGGAGCTGTTACAGCCATTTGCAATAGCTATTTGTTTTATTATTTCAATCTCTTGTTTATATTTATCTTCAGAGAGAAGCAGTTAGATAGCTCTGTTGATTATATACCGGAATGCTGCCTTTTTGTGGTTGCAGGGTGGCAGGAGGAGCTGTGGATGGTAGTGTGTATTGTGGTAGGCTACCGATAAATTTTAAACTGGTGTCTGTTATTCTTTGTGCTAATGGTAAGGTCTAAAAAATTTTACTGTCGCCTGGTTGGTCTTCAACTGTGAACCTTACATTTAAATTCACTGATTAAAAATGATGTATCAGCTATATATCCGTAGTAGTAGATGATGTTTTCGAGGAGTTGGTGACTGGAATTCAGAACTTTTTCTTCTCAATTGTTTGTAAATATTTGAATTAACAATACAGAAAAAATTTGAGGTAAAGCTAGGTCATCGATTTGTTTGCAGAGTTCACTGTTGGATTTGAGATTAGGTCAGTAATGTGGGTAGAAGGGACTTTCTTGTGACTTTGTAGTTAGGCATTAATTATCTGTATTTTGGAATCTACCTACATCTACATCTACATCTACAAGACTACTCAGCAATTCACATTTAAGTGCTTGACAGAGGGTTCATCGAACCACAATCATACTATCTCTCTACCATTCCACTCCCGAAGAGCGCGCGGGAAAAACGAACACCTGAACCTTTCTGTTCGAGCTCTGATTTCTCTTATTTTATTTTGATGATCATTCCTACCTATGTAGGTTGGGCTCAACTAAATATTTTCGCATTCGGAAGAGAAAGTTGGTGACTGAAATTTCGTAAATAGATCTCGCCGCAACGAAAAACGTCTTTGTTGTAATGACTTCCATCCCAATTCGCGTATCATATCTGCCACACTCTCTCTCCTATTACGTGATAATACAAAACGAGCTGCCCTTTTTTGCACCCTTTCGATGTCCTCCGTCAATCCCACCTGGTAAGGATCCCACACTTTGCAGCAATATTCTAACAGAGGACGAACGAGTGTAGTGTAAGCTGTCTCTTTAGTGGACTTGCTGCATCTTCTAAGTGTCCTGCCAATGAAACGCAACCTATGGCTCACCTTCCCTACAATATTATCTATGTGGTCTTTCCAACTGAAGTTGTACGTAATTTTAACACCCAGGTACTTAGTTGAATTGACAGCCTTGAGAATTGTACCATTTATCGAGTAATCGAATTGCAACGGATTTCTTTTGGAACTCAAGTGGATCACCTCACATTTTTCGTTATTTAGCGTCAACTGCCACCTGCCACACCATACAACAATCTTTTCTAAATCGCTTTGCAACTGAAACTGGTCTTCGGATGACCTTACTAGACGGTAAATTACAGCATCATCTGCGAACAACCTAAGAGAACTGCTCAGATTGTCACCCAGAAGACGCGAGTAAACGGGCGAGCGTTTGGCGTTCTTTGTCCGCTACGCCACATGAAAGCCACAACCTGCTTCGCGTGAAACTGCAGTCGAAAAAATTCCGAGAGGTATGCAGAAGGGCCCACGTTAAAAGTTTCAGATTGTCGAAAATTAATTCACTAACATACGTTTCCTACATCGAGCTTTACGAATTCTTGAAGAAAACTGGTTGAAGCATGTGAATAGCTTATTATTTACCACGATTACGAACAGTGTATCAGAAAAGAAATATAGAAGACCAGTTACAAAAATTGCGGTCTAACAATATAACAATAACATTGGGATGCTTTAAATCCGAACATTTGTTGCTTCATAGACTAGAAAATGATTCCATCACAGAAAAAGTTGCCGAGCGGTTCTAGGCGCTTCAGTCTGGAACCACGCGACCGCTACGGTAGCAGGTTCGAATCCTGCCTCGGGCATGGATGTGTGTGATGTCCTTAGGTTAGTTAGGTGTAAGTAGTTCTAAGTTCTAGAATGAATTAACTAACCTGTACAAATGCCTAACGACTGCGCTTACAATCTGCCTGAATTTGCGATTACAGTAGCTAAAACTCGAAATTACACCTCCTATACGAAACTCACACGCAATTTAAGTAAGAATCTACGAAGTAAACACTAAAGCGAGATGCTACAACTCTCAAATACTATAATACGCCCGAAATTTATGAATTAAACAATGCAAGTACCCAAAAACACGCAAAGAAATTAAGAATTAAACTATATAACAAATAACTAAGCTAGGGGTATACGACTTGTTGTTGCAGCTGCTTATCCAACGGTGGCATGGAGCATTCCTCTACAGAGGAATAAACGTATTGTATGTCAAATGAGGTAAGTGTGGCTTCATCAGGAAACTTTATGTTTTGACACATTGTGTAAATTCTGAAGTGTTTTCAAGTGTTCTATTATTATTGAACGTTTACAATTCTTTGAGAATTTTGAAGAGCTTTTTTTTGAGTTTGAATGTTGCACTGTTACTGCAGCTAACTATAGGACTGATAACAGTACCACTTTTTTGTATCTTTGGTTGTGATCTAAGGCAAGGTGCTTGTGGACTCTGCTACGATGTTTACGAACTTCTTGAATGGTGAGTAGGAAGTTTATGTTGTTTGAGACTTGTTTAATCTCCTTCTTCTATTCTGTCTGTTGGATATTTAGGCATTTCTGTCATGGTGTTAGCTTGCAAGAAGTATAAAGTTTTTTCTATGAATGTTTCTCTGTTCATTACAACAGATGTGTTACCCTTGTTCGAATCCTGCCTCGGGCCTGGATGTGTGATATATCCTTAGGTTAGTTAGGTTTAAATAGTTCTAAGTCTAGGGGAATGATGACGTCAGATGTTAAGTCCCATAGCGCTTAGAGTCATTTGAACCATTTTGCCCTTGTTGGCTCTAACTATTATTGCTTTTTTGTATTTAATTTTGTCTTTATGGTATGTGTGAGGCCTCCATCTGTTTTCTTGTTTGCTGGGAGTTGTTCTAAAGTCTCCTTCTCCATAGCTTCATTCATTTTGCGGCAAGCTGCTATTATGTTGTCTTGCTTCTCGAAGGTGATGGTTAAAACCTGTGTGACACTAGTGATGAGCTCGGAGCTTGAATGTTGTGTTTTAATCCTTAATTGAGTAGTGCCTCTTCTTTTGCACTGAATATTGTGCCGGTGTTGTTGAGCGAAGATGCGTAGAATCTCTGCATGGTTTCAGTCTGGGGAGTAACTGTTATTTCATAAGATGAGTTAGCCTTTTCTTCTGAGCGGCTTTCCTTTTCTGTGCAATGAATTCGGTGTACTTTCCGAAAAATGGTTCAAATGGCTCTGAGCACTATGGTACTTAACTTCTGAGGTCATCAGTCCCCTAGAACTTAGAACTACTTAAACCTAACTAACCTAAGGACATCACACACATCCGTGCCCGAGGCAGGATTCGAACCTGCTACCGTAGCGGTCGCGCGGTTCCAGACTGTAGCGCCTAGACCCGCTCCGCCACCACGGCCGGCGTACTTTCCAACTTTTTCTGTGATGGAATCATATTCTAGTCTATGAAGCAACAAATGTTCGGATTTAAAGCATCCCAGTGTTATTATTATATTGTTAGACCGCAATTTTTGTAACTGGTCTTCTATATTTCTATTCTGATACACTGTTCGTAATCATGGTAAATAATAAGCTATTCACAAGCTTCAACCAGTTTTCTTCAAGAATTCGTAAAGCTCGGTTTAGGAAGCGTATGTTAGTGACTTAATTGTCGACAAGCTGAAACTTTTTATGGGGGCCCTTCTGCATACCTCTCGGAATTTTTTCGTCTGCAGTTTCACGTGAAGGAGGTTGTGTCTTTCATGTGGCGTAGCGGACAAAGAACGCCAAACGCTCGCCCGTTTACTCGCGTCTTCTGGAAATCCATTACCGCTCGCGTGACAAAAAGGAGCAGTGCGCCGCATTTAAAGCGCCGTAATCGATTCTCACCGACGTCGGCCCCACCGGGCAACTTCTTCGTGCGGCCGCCGCCATCTTGTTTTTTGCCGTCATTACTCACAGGTCATTGAGCATCCCCCGCAGCGCCGCCGCCAAATGATGGCCCGTAAAAGCGAATCTGCAGCAGCAGCAGCCCTGGAGACGGAACGGCGGCGAGGCACGGCGGCGTCTGGCGGAGACCACCCAGTTCGCCACGTAATGGCCCGTGAAGCGCGCATCACCTCGCTGTGTGCTGCTGTCTTCGCCCTCAATATGCATGGCGAGCTGGCGGCGGGGCGGCGGGGGCTGTGGCCGGCCTCCCGTATCGCACAAAAGACCGCCGGACAGACAGTGGAAGCCGGCCGTTCTCTCCCCATCTCGTCGCCATGGTTTGAGCCTTACGAGACCCCTGGCCTCAGATTATCGTAATCTACACTACTGCCCATTAAAACTAACACCAGTAGAAAATAACGGAAGTTTACTTACTGCGTTGACTGCAACGAATTTGACACTATAACACTGATTTAGGTCGTGTATCAGATACTACAATATTAAAAATGTGCGAATTCCTAAGGGACCAAACTGTTGAGGTCATCGGTTCCTAGACTTGCAAACTACTTTAAACTAACTTAAAGTAACTTACGCTAAGGACAAGACACACGCATGCCCGAGAAAGGACTCGAACCTCCGGTGGGAGAAGCCGCGCAATTCGTGACATGGCGCCTCTAACCACGCGGCCACTGCGCGCTCCTTCTACACTACTGGCCATTAAAATTGCTTCACCACTAAGATGACGTGCTACAGACGCGAAATTTAACCGACAGGAAGAAGATGCTGTGATGTGCAAATTATTAGCTTTTCAGAACATTCACGCAAGGTTGGCGCCGGCGGCGACGCCTACAACGTGCTAACATGAGGCACGTTTCCAACCGATTTCTCATACACAAACAGCAGTTGACCGGCGTTGCCTGGTGAAACATTGTTGTGATGCCTCGTGTAAGGAGGAGAAATGCGTACCGTCTTTCATAAAGGTCGGATTGTAGCCTATCGCGATTGCGGTTTATCGTATCGCGACATTACTGCTCGCGTTGGTCGAGATCCAATCACTGTTAGCAGAATATGGAATCGGTGGGTTCAGGAGGGTAATACGAAACGCCGTGCTGGATCCCAACGGCCTCGGACCACTAGCAGTCGAGATGACAAGCATCTTATCAGCATGACAGTAACCGATCGTGCAGCCACGTCTCGATCCCTGAGTCAACACAAGGGAACGTTTGGCAGACAACAACCATCTGCACGAACAGTTCGACGACGTTTGCAGCAGCATGGACTATCAGCTCGGAGACCGTGGCTGCGCTTACCCTTACGCTGCATCACAGACAGGAGCGCCTGCGATGGTGTACTCAGCGACGAACCTGGGTGCACGAATGGCAAAACGTCATTGTTTCGGATGAATCCAGGTTCTGTTTACAGGATCATTATGGTCGCATCCGTGTTTGGCGACATCGCGGTGAACGCACATTGGAAGCGTATATTCGTCATCGCCATACTGACGTATCACCCGGCGTGATGGTATGGGGTGCCATTGGTTACACTTTTCGGTCACCTCTTGTTCGCATTGACGGCACTTTGAACAGTGGACGTTACATTTCAGATGTGTTACGACCCGTGGCTCTACCTTTCAATCGATCCCTGCGAAAACCTACATTTCAGCAGGATAATGCACGACCGCATGTTGCGGGTCCTGTACGGGCCTTCCTGGATACAGAAAATGTTCGACTGCTGCCCTGGCCAGCACATTCTCCTGATCTCTCACCAATTCAAAACGTCTGACAATGGTGGCCGAGCAACTGGTTCGCCACAATACGCCAGTCACTACTCTTGATGAACTGTGGTATCGTGTTGAAGCTGCATGGGCTGCTGTACCTGTACACGCCATCCAAGCTCTGTTTGACTCAATGCACAGGCGTATCAAGGCCGTTATTACGGCCAGAGGTGGTTGTTCTGGGTACTGATTCTCAGGATCTGTGCACCCAAATTGCGTGAAAATGTAATCACATATCAGTTCTAGTATAATATATTTGTCCAATGAATATCCGTTTATCATCTGCATTTATTCTTGATGTAGCAATTTTAATGGCCAGTAGTATACACACTACTGCCCATTAAATCTGTAATACCATGTAATGGTACTTGAATTACGTAACCATTTCGGTACCTCACCTCAATCTCTCGATACCAGCAATATTCTACTGTCTTTCTGTAAAATAGTTAACATATTTCTGTGACAACATTCAGATTTGATTTCATTAATGTAGACGTACTTTGATACATCGATATATTTATGTTGCAATGATATTATTCTCATGTGTATTTTTTTCTTTTGTCACTATGATCTTTGACGTAGGATAGACCGGGTACGGTTGTGCCAGGGTACGGTTGTGACAGTCGCCATATTAGCCAAACAAAAAAGAATAACGTGGAGAGTGGGAGGGAGACAAAAGCGGCGTGCCTGTCTGGACTTGTGTCACAGTATTGCGTCAGCCGTCGGCGACAATAACGCTAGCAGCGGTCTACATTACTTTTCAACAGTCAAAAGTAAATTTCTTGATTCCATTTCTTTCAATGATTGTTACAATATGTGTACTGATAAAGTAATGAGAGTTTCTTCTCGTTAAACGTTAAACATTAGTAGTTTAATATCAGTGATTACTTCGCACGTAGAAAATTTTGTATTGCCATTGCGATGTTTTTCTTGTGGAGGAGTGCGTTGGGTACGGTTGTGACATATTTTCTGGGTACGGTTGTGACATGTTTTAAGCGTACGGTTGTGACATATTTTCTGGGTACCGTTGTGACACGAAGATAATTATTTTTTCCTAGATGCCCAGAAAGAGGTTGAGGAAGACTGACAGAGGGCAGTGTGGCATTACAAAATATGAAGACGCTTATAAAGAAGTGAAAAACGGGAGTTCTATACGCAGAGCCGCGGAAATGCACGAAGTTAATCGCATGTCTTTGCTACGATACATTCGTAAACGCGATGGAGTCACTGCAGGCCAGAATGAAGACAGCGTCAGCATGGGATATGTCGCACATAATAAAGTGATCTCTGAGGAGCAGGAACAGCAGCTGGCAATTTATATAACACG
The DNA here is from genome assembly GCF_021461395.2 of Schistocerca americana. Classification (NCBI taxonomy): domain Eukaryota; kingdom Metazoa; phylum Arthropoda; class Insecta; order Orthoptera; family Acrididae; genus Schistocerca; species Schistocerca americana. Next base: position 853,859,107 of record NC_060121.1, read on the forward strand.
ATGCGCAGAAATATATTTTGGCCTTTCTCCGAAAGAGGTGCGGAAGCTAGCTTTCGAACTTAGTACTAAATACAATCTGAAGCGACCTGCTACTTGGCTCGAGAATGAGATGGCTGGCGAGGAATGGTTTCGTTCATTCATGAATAGAAATATTTCACTCTCTGTTCGCGTAGCTCAAGCAACTAGCCTTTCAAGAGCAACGAGCTTCAATAAAACAAATGTAAAAGCTTTTTATGACAATTTGCAAACTGTTATGGACAGACAGAAATATGAACCACAGGATATATACAATGTTGACGAAACTGGCGTCACTACTGTCCAAAAACCTGACAAGGTAGTTGCAAGACGTGGGTTACGCCAAGTGGGAGCTCTTACTTCAGCTGAGCGAGGCACATTAGTCGCAGTTGCTTTCCCAGTAAATGCCTTGGGGAATACTATGCCTCCTCTATTTATATTTCCATGGGTTCGTTATCGTGATCATTTTGTTAGGTATGGGCCTGTAGGATCAATTGGGACTGCAAATCCTTCAGGATGGATGCAAGATGAATCGTTCTTAGTATTTCTCCAACATTTTAAGAAATTCTCTAATGATTCTCAAACGCATAAAATGTTGCTATTGCTGGATAACTATTCCTCACAAATCCACATCAACATACTGGATTTTTGTAAAGAAAATGGAATCACATTGCTTTCATTTCCTCCACACTGTTCGCACAAACTTCAACCCTTGGATAGATCTGTGTTCGGACCCTTCAAGAAAGCTATAAATACTGCTTGTGATGGCTGGATGCGGAGCCACCCTGGAAAAACAATGACAGTCTAAGATATACCAGGTATTATCAAAACTGCTATGCCTCTGGCTTTCACACAATCGAACATTCAGGCTGGTTTTTGCAAACCTGCTATTCACCCCTATAATCGTAATGTATTTCAAGAAACTGACTTTGCATCTTCCTTTGTTACGGACAGAGCAAACCCTGACACAGAAAAGAACACTTGTGCAACACCATCTCTTGAAATACACACTCCGATCCCTGAGACTCGGAAAAACAATGCTGGTGTTAACAATGAAATAACACAGTTTTTAACACAAGAATTTGGCTTTTCACCATCGTCTGAAATAGAAAGACCTGACTCTGGAGAGAACAATCCTGAACGCAATGATGGATTGGAACCACTTTCAGCTACTTTATTATGCGAATCTTCAATCCCAAGTTCAAGTAGTATAGAGCTAACTGCGTCATTCTCAGCCACGCCACCTGTTTTCTCGCCTGAAGTTGTTCGGCCTTTTCCTAAGGCTCCGCAAAGAAAAACAAGAGGTCCCAGAAATAAAAAGTCAACCATTTATACAGACACGCCTGAAAAAGAGGCAGTTAGGCAAGAATATGACGAAAAAGAAAAAGGATTGAAGGCTCAGCAGGTAAAGAAACATCTTACTGAATCAAGCGGAATAAATAAAGAAAAAGGAAAAAACAAAGCAAAGAAAAGGAAGATACCACCATCGTCATCGGATGAAGAAGATTATTTCTGTCTAGTTTGCTTAGGCCCATATTCAAAAAGTAGGCCTGGCGAAAAATGGATAAAATGTCAAGGGAAATGTGAGCTCTGGTCCCACTTGGAGTGCGCAGGTGGCAGTCGGTTTTACATTTGTCATAATTGTGATGAGTCAGACTAGATCTCAGTGTCGTACTTTTGCACTTGTAGAACTAAGAATCAACCTTACATTTCTACTGTTCTTTTTTTTGTGATCATATTTACACAAATGCTTAGATTTTCCTTGAATAGCCGGCCGTGGTGGCCAAGCGGTTAAAGGCGCTACAGTCTGGAACCGCGCGGCCGCTACGGTCGCAGGTTCGAACCCTGCCTCGGGCATGGATGTGTGTGATGTCCTTAAGTTAGTTAGGTTTAAGTAGTTCTAAGTTCTAGGGGACTGATGACCTTAGAAGTTAAGTCCCATAGTGCTCAGAGCCATTTGAACCATTTTTTCCTTGAATAAGGCATTTTAAGATTTTTGTTTCACTGGTTTTTATAATGCCTATTTATTTATATGTTTTGTATTTCAAGACACTTATTATATTGTATAGTTTGATATTTTAGTTAAATTCGTTTGCTGATTGTAATATGATGACTGTTATAATAACAGCTATAGATGCTAGAGTTCCTTATTAATTACAAGCTATTAAAGTGTTCCAAGATTATATTTCTTTTGTTGAATAAAAGTTAAATTTTAACAGAAGAAGATTATATTGCTATTATGTTAGATATTAGTTGCAATAAAACTGATTTTATATTATTTTGATGCAATATTCAACGTGTCACTACCAACCCCAGGTACTGTCACAACCGCCCCTGGGGTGTGGTCGGCTGTGACATTTTTCATTTTTTTCGAATTTGCTCCTATGAGATAACCACTGTAACTAGTAATAAAATTTTAATATTTACATTTAGACAAATGTACACTGTACTATAAAAAACATTTTTACTCCATCTAACTTGCATAGTAACAACAATATAGGGAATCAAATGAAAACTGTCACAACCATACCCAGTCTACCCTACTTGTAACTCTGATTTTTGGCCTCGTAAGCGGTTATTAGAGAGTCAAGTCTAGGTCGTCATGTTGAAAAGACGCAAATAATAGTCAGTTTATGAAATGTGAACCTTAACAGTGAGGAAGATGTTTTCAAGTATGTTTTATATTGTGAAGTGATGTTGCAACAAAAGTAATAAAAAAGAAGTGTAACTTAAATTCGGAGTGCTGATTACTTTTTTACATCACCATTGTGCTAACTTCCAAAAGTTTAATCTTCAAGAATGGTTTATGAAACACATCTATAAAACTTTTGAATATCGCAGAATAACACCTAGGCCTCTTTGCATCCGAGCTTGGAATCATCACTACCTAGATTTTCGACGATTGAGCCATCAATAATCATAAAAGATGGTTGTATACATGGAAGAAGCCGGGAGATACTGACAGGTTTCAGATAGATTATATAATGGTAAGACAGAGATTTAGGAACCAGGTTTTAAATTGTAAGACATTTCCTGGGGCAGATGTGGACTCTGACCACAATCTATTGATTATCAACTGTAGATTAAAAGTGAAGAAACTGCAAAAAGATGGGAATTTAAGGAGATGGGACCTGGATAAACTGGCTAAACCAGAGGTTGTACAGAGTTTCAGGGAGAGCATAAGGGAACAATTGACAGGAATGGGGGAAAGAAATACAGTAGAAGAAGAATGTGTAGCTTTGAGGGATGAAGTAGTGAAGGCAGCAGAGGATCAAGAAGGTAAAAAGCCGAGGGCTAGTAGAAATCCTTGGGTAACAGAAGAAATATTGAACTTAACTGATGAAAGGAAAAAATATAAAAATGCAGTAAATGAAGCAGGCAAAAAGGAATACAAACGTCTCAAAAATGAGATCGACAGGAAGTCCAAAATGACTAAGCAGGGATGGCTAGAGGACAAATGTAACGATGTAGAGACTTATCTCACTAGGGGCACGATAGATACTGCCTACAGGAAAATTAAAGAGATCTTTGGAGAAAAGAGAACCACTTGTATGAATATCAAGAGCTCAGATGGAAACCCAGTTCTAAGCAAAGAAGGAAAGCAGAAAGGTGGAAGGAGTATATAGAGGGTCTATACAAGGGCGGTGTATTTGAGGACAATATTATGGAAATGGAAGAGGATGTAGATGAAGATGAAATGGGAGATACGATACTGCGTGAAGAGTTTGACAGAGCACTGAAAGACCTGAGTCGAAACAAGGCCCCGGGAGTAGATAACATTCCATTAGAACTACTGACAGCCTTGGGAGAGCCAGTCCTGACAAAACTCTACCATCTGGTGAGCAAGATGTATGAGACAGGCGGAATACCCTCAGACTTCAGGAATAATATAATAATTCCAATCCCAAAGAAAGCAGGTGTTGACAGATGTGAAAATTACCGAACTATCAGTTTAATAAGTCACAGCTGCAAAATACTAACGCGAATTCTTTACAGATGAATGGAAAAACTAGTAGAAGCCAACCTCGGGGAAGATCAGTTTGGATTTCGTAGAAATATTGGAACACGTGAGGCAATACTGACCCTACGACTTATCTTGGAAGCTAGATTAAGAAAAGGCAAACCTACGTTTCTAGCATTTGTAGACTTAGAGAAAGCTTTTGACAATGTTGACTGGAATACTCTCTTTCAGATTCTGAAGGTGGGAGGGGTAAAATACAGGGAACGAAAGGCTATTTACAATTTGTACAGAAACCAAATGGCAGTTATAAGAGTCGAGGGGCATCAAAGGGAAGCAGTGGTTGGGAAGGGAGTGAGACAGGGTTGTAGCCTCTCCCCGATGTTATTCAATCTGTAGATTGAGGAAGCAGTAAAGAAAAGAAAAGAAAAATTCGGAGTAGGTAGCAAAATCCGTGGGGAAGAAATAAAACCTTGAGGTTCGCCGATGACATTGTAATTCTGTCAGAGACAGCAAAGGACTTGGAAGAGCAGTTGAACGGAATGGACAGCGTCTTGAAAGGAGGATACAAGATGAACATCAATAAAAGCAAAACGAGGATAATGGAATGTAGTCGAATTAAGTCGGGAGATGCTCAGGGCATTAGATTAGGAATGAGACACTAACAGTAGTAAAGGAGTTTTGCTATTTGGGGAGCAAAATAACTGATGATGGTCGAAGTAGAGAGGATATAAAATGTAGACTGGCAATGGCAAGGAAAGCGTTTCTGAAGAAGAGAAATTTGTTAACATCGAGTATAGATTTAAGTGTCAGGAAGTCATTTCTGGAAGTATTTGTATAGAGTGTAGCCATGTATGGAAGTGAAACATGGACGATAAATAGTTTGGACAAGAAGAGAATAGAAGCTTTCGAAATGTGGTGCTACAGAAGAATACTGAAGATTAGATGGGTAGATCACTTAACTAATGCGGAGGTATTGAATAGGATTGGAGAGAAGAGAAGTTTGTGGCACAACTTGACTAGAAGAAGGGAACGATTGGTAGGACAAGTTCTGAGGCATCAAGGGATCACAAAATTAGCATTTGAGGGCAGCGTGGAGGTTAAAAATCGTAGAGGGAGACCACGAGATGAATACACCAAGCAGATTCAGAAGGATGTAGGTTGCAGTAGGTACTGGGAGATGAAGAAGCTTGCACAGGATAGAGTAGCATGGAGAGCTACATCAAACCAGTCTCAGGACTGAAGACCACAACAACAACGAGCCATGAATTCACAACGAGACCAGCGTGGGAAACACGAAAAGTTGAGTGCCTAGTTTATCCATTATTTCACGAAATGACTTTATTAACTAAGCTCTAATGACACCTGCCACATAATATAACTTTGTTGTTGCCCGAAAATGCAATATTTAGCAGAGTGAGCAACACTAAAATCGTAATTAATTTTTGACCTTTGTTGTGGTAGGGTTGTTAGAACCAGTAACAGCAGAAAATAACGGAAGTTTACTTACTGCATTTGCGAGGTGCCGGGGCTGGCAGTGTATTTAACACTAAATTCTTCTAGAATCTACATATGTAAATGATGCTCTAAGCCCCCCCTATTCTAACTCCGACTTTTGCTGCTGCACATGGATTAAAAAGATACGCGAACTGACTGTAATCATCCCTGCAAGTGGAGTAGAAAAGAGTTTGGCACCTGCAATAATTTAATTTGATAAATAAGTTAAATAAAGGAAGGTTTCATTAACGTAGTGAGAAATGATAGGGTTGCTCTACTGATTAACAGAATGAAAGTTCTGTCCAAAATAACAATATGATTTATTAAGACTAAACACAAAATAATAAACAAAAACACATGAAACATTTACAATACATCAAATTGGCTCAAATTGGATACTCAAACAAACGCTGTGAAGGTGAAGTTGTCCCTAAACTAGATTGTGACGTTTATGACGAAGTGGTATGTGGAGCCAATTCCTTGCCACTCAAATTTTAAGAGAGACACACCGCTAACCCAACATTAATTGCTGCTACATTAGTGAGAACTAATACAATGAACACCCAAGATAGAACAAAGTTAGAAAAGACGAACAGGCGCGCTCTGCTGAGCTCTGATTATCGCCTAGCAAAAATGCCTGCTTTGCCGCTGCTGCGGACGTACATTACCAAGCTGTCTTCTTAGCTGCAAGGACACGATCTGGCGTACTGGAAGCGATGGCTGGTTGCTTCGACGTCCCGTCGTGGTGATAATAATGTCGCTAGTATAGCCCGAAACAAATTATCCTGGCCTGGTTGTTCCAGACTAAAGACCTCCTAGCAATACAAATGCGCTTCTGTGGGAGACAAAGAAGGCTCGCCACACAATCACTGACGATACAGTGATTGATTTTAACAAGCGAAGTCACCCAGTAACTCCGATACAGTCAACATTAGCCAAAACTGCTCAAGACAGACAACATAGGCCTCTTGTACACAGAACGCTCAATTGCCAACTGTACTCGGAAAGTTACGTTGAAGTCGAAACTTCAGCAACTTCGTCACACAGTTACAATTAGATAAAAGGATATTAGACAGCCAACGAAGGCAGGCTGACCCGCGCCGCGAGAGCTCAGTCTTGTAACCTACTTCGACCGAAAGGCGAGAGCCAACTACCCCTGAGCACCCGTACAGGCCGAACACAAAACATTCCCGCCCCCACGACAGTGGCCGTGGTTAAAAGTTCCAATCAGCAACTCGAAAACCGGCGGAAAATTCCACTCCATAGCCGGAGCACTACCATTCCACCAATGGAGATTCTTGGCGCCAATTTCTGCGCTGATTTTGCTACGTCACGGAGCTATGCCCTGAGCAAGCCAAACACAGTTACTATTTTGCAGAAAGCGCGGGAATTTTCCCGCCACAACTGTTTGGGTACACAAGTCATTCCCACGCCTCGCTGGTAGCCCGCCAGAAAGTGTTTTCGCTAAGTTTCTGCGAAGTAACAGAACCTCTAGCCCAGCCGCTACTTCAGGCCCCTCCGGGCGTGTCTTTTGACAATGTCGGCGTCTGGAAAGCATTCACTCGACTCCCTCACATCCGTCGGCTTACCCTTTCAAAATCAGCAGAGCCCGCCTGTCACCGGACCACCCGGGTGACGAGAGACGCTGCGTGGGAAGTCCACGTGTGAAGGAATAGCAACTTTCCACCGCATGCAATTAGAGAGGAGAATCGTAAGATAGAAATATGAGAGGGGGCTCATGCCACCTCTCACATTCACTGCGGCGAAATAAGTCGTCCTTTTGACACTATAATACTGATTTAGGTCGTGTATCAAATATTACAATATTTAAAAGAATTTATGAATTCCTAAGGGACCAAACTGCTGATGTCATCGGTCCCTAGACTTACACACTACTTTAAACTAACTTAAAGTAACTTACGCTATGGACAACACCCACGCATGCCCGAGAGAGGACTCGAACCTCCGGCGGGAGAGGCCCCCCAATTCGTCACATGGCGCCTCTAACCGCGCGGCCACTCCGCGCTCCTTCTACAATATTGGTTTCCCATGTATCGGCTACTACAATACAGTTTTGCACGGTCAAATGTCGTCACGTAAAACCATTCAATGAAGAAATACACCTCATATTACTGTTCTTGATATGTATACTTACAGAATTTATGATTTTCGGCTGACGTTGACACTCATTGATAAAGGACAGAGATGTTTCCGACGAACAGTAATTACGGTCATGTTTGGGACCATCAACATATCCAAAGATAATATCTTGTGAAGCTGTTTAATTGCGGCTAGAACTTGATTTTTTTCGAGAAAGATCGTGTCTTGTGTAGAAACTCGAAAAGACAAGCAAGCTACTAAGGAATACAGTTTGACACATAACCTTACAAGACATTTAGCTTCAAAATTAGCGTAATTTTTTTGAAAAGCAATTACCCTTCGATATTTCACATCTCAGCGAAAAACTTATACGGCAGAGTATACACAATGTATTCTACATCATGCCAGTTGGGATAATAGTCGAGTATTACATAAGTAAACTGCGTCTCAAGCTAAAATTCTAAAACACGCTTAATTCAGACAAATGGCAGTGCTATCGTCATGTTTGGATTTTTGTAACAATGAAACTTGAGAGACCGTGTTCAGAGAGAAGGAAACATTAAATCGTAATTTTACCTTTACAGTATCAGTAACAACCACTCAGATAATGAAATGATAACTAAATCAAGAGCCTAAGCTGTCGACAGGCGTTGTTATACATCAACAGGAACAGTTGAAAATGTGTGCCCCGACTGGGACTCCAGCTCGGGACCTCTTGCTTACATGGCAGACGCTCTATCCATCTGAGCCACCGAGGGCACACAGGATAGTGCTACTGTAGGGATTTATCTCTTGCACGCTCTCCGTGAGACCCACATTCCCAGCTTAATGTCCACACACTACATTCGTAGTGCCCCTGCCCATTACACTCATTAACGCGGCAGACAATCTGACCAAGCCCCGTAAGAGTTTGGGCAATGCATGTGCATACAGCACAGAAGAAGAAGATCAATGGCCGGTTAGCCTTAACTATATGGAGATGGTATCTGTTCTTTCGGACATGTCCGAAAGAACATATACCATCTTCATACTCGGATAATGTTCCTTGAACTACTGAAAACTGTATCGCAAAATCGTATTGTTAAGGAATATAATAATTATGTAGAAGTGAAGATGTTACATTAAAGTACTAACATCTGTTTAATTTTAAACTAAATTTGAGCAGTTAGTAATGGATGAGATAAATACATCGGTAGGTAAGAACTGTGACGGCTTTGTAGAAGTGCGACGCGTTTCACATAGGAAAAACGTAGATAGAGATTGCGTATCAGTTGTGTTAGAAGACGTGTTTCGTAAGTTCTACATGTTACAATGTTGCAAGATGTTATCTCTTGTAATTGTAACTGTTTTGATAAATGAGCTGGGCGAAAAGCACCGATAAACCATAATGATTACTAAAATTAAAGACGTGTTATAATTTATTGCAGTTAACAAATCTACTATGCAGGTTACATCAGACCTGTGAAGACTAACCTGGAGGTACTAAATACACAGTTTAGACTTCTTCTAAATCATTAAGAGCGAAGATAAGTACACTCCTGGAAATTGAAATAAGAACACCGTGAATTCATTGTCCCAGGAAGGGGAAACTTTATTGACACATTCCTGGGGTCAGATACATCACATGATCACACTGACAGAACCACAGGCACATAGACACAGGCAACAGAGCATGCACAATGTCGGCACTAGTACAGTGTATATCCACCTTTCGCAGCAATGCAGGCTGCTATTCTCCCATGGAGACGATCGTAGAGATGCTGGATGTAGTCCTGTGGAACGGCTTGCCATGCCATTTCCACCTGGCGCCTCAGTTGGACCAGCGTTCGTGCTGGACGTGCAGACCGCATGAGACGACGCTTCATCCAGTCCCAAACATGCTCAATGGGGGACAGATCCGGAGATCTAGCTGGCCAGGGTAGTTGACTTACACCTTCTAGAGCACGTTGGGTGGCACGGGATACATGCGGACGTGCATTGTCCTGTTGGAACAGCAAGCTCCCTTGCCGGTCTAGGAATGGTAGAACGATGGGTTCGATGACGGTTTGGATGTACCGTGCACTATTCAGTGTCCCCTCGACGATCACCAGTGGTGTACGGCCAGTGTAGGAGATCGCTCCCCACACCATGATGCCGGGTGTTGGCCCTGTGTGCCTCGGTCGTATGCAGTCCTGATTGTGGCGCTCACCTGCACGGCGCCAAACACGCATACGACCATCATTGGCACCAAGGCAGAAGCGACTCTCATCGCTGAAGACGACACGTCTCCATTCGTCCCTCCATTCACGCCTGTCGCGACACCACTGGAGCACTGGAGACGGGCTGCACGATGTTGGGGCGTGAGCGGAAGACGGCCTAACGGTGTGCGGGACCGTAGCCCAGCTTCATGGAGACGGTTGCGAATGGTCCTCGTCGATACCCCAGGAGCAACAGTGTCCCTAATTTGCTGGGAAGTGGCGGTGCGGTCCCCTACGGCACTGCGTAGGATCCTACGGTCTTGGCGTGCATCCGTGCGTCGCTGCGGTCCGGTCCCAGGTCGACGGGCACGTGCACCTTCCGCCGACCACTGGCGACAACATCGATGTACTGTGGAGACCTCACGCCCCACGTGTTGAGCAATTCGGCGGTACGTCCACCCGGCCTCCCGCATGCCCACTATACGCCCTCGCTCAAAGTCCGTCAACTGCACATACGGTTCACGTCCACGCTGTCGCGGCATGCTACCAGTGTTAAAGACTGCGATGGAGCTCCGTATGCCACGGCAAACTGGCTGACACTGACGGCGGCGGTGCACAAATGCTGCGCAGCTAGCGCCATTCGACGGCCAACACCGCGGTTCCTGGTGTGTCCGCTGTGCCGTGCGTGTGATCATTGCTTGTACAGCCCTCTCGCAGTGTCCGGAGCAAGTATGGTGGGTCTGACACACCGGTGTCAATGTGTTCTTTTTTCCATTTCCAGGAGTGTATATTGTGCTCACTCGTTTTTTGGACAGAAGCGGAGGAGTCATCGGTCCCATTGGATTTGGGAAGGATGGGGAAAGACTTCGGCCGTGCCCTTGCAAAGGAACTACCCCGCCATTTGCCTGAAGCATTTTAGGGAAATCAGCAGAAACGAAAATTGCAGTGCTGAACTCAGATCACGTATGGTGACACGGGTACGTCATTCAGTGTTGCTTCAACTCTGCGCCAACTGGACAGCTATTGCTAGCGTGCCAGGCTCTCGACAGCTCATCACAACATTATTTCAGTGGGTGACAGATCGGGAGAGCTCTATAGCCATGCCAAAAGTCGAAGACCTTCCGTATCGATGTAGGTCAGAATGGCAAGGACAACATAAGGGGTAGCATTATGAAGGGCATAGGACTAATAGCCAAATTGCTCATGCAGGTGAAGTATTGCTGAGCGGGTTGAACAGACAGCTGTGTGGCAAATTGGATAAATGGTGGAGTCGGGAAGAACAATTAGGAATTATAGGAGGAAAAGGAACAAGAGGTGCTATTCGCCTGTTAAAAATCATACGGAAAAGTTACGAGGGAAGATCGGAAAGTAATGCATAATAACGTTTTTCTCCTCTGGCATTGCAGGCTGAATGTTGAAATTTCACTAAGATATTGTTTGAAGTTCGCACTACAGAGGGTAGTTTGTTTTCATGTGCAGCCCTAGTGAGAGAAGCCTGAACTACGAAACAAGCATGGCCCGCATGTTACTGTCGACAACTTAGGAAGAGCAGAGAAATGTAAGTCAAATGGCTCTGAGCACTATGCGACTCAACTTCTGAGGTCATCAGTCGCCTAGAACTTAGAACTAATTAAACCTAACTAACCTAAGGACATCACACACATCCATGCCCGAGGCACGATTCGAACCTGCGACCGTAGCGGTGACGCGGTTCCAGACTGAAGCGCCTTTAACCGCACGGCCACAGCGGCCGGCCAAATGTAAGTCGATATTTGTGGGTCAAAGGGCATAAACCGAATGAAATTCACAGGACTACTGTGTGGACCGTAGCAGTTTCCAAGCGGTGTGCGCTCTTGCAAGAGGGCCGTGTGAACCTTAGCGATTCGTCACGCTCCGGGCAGCCGGTAACAGCTGCAACCCCCTGTAATATCGCAGTCATTGAAGCAGCAATTTTGAACGATTGTTACGTGCAACGGTGAACTTTATTGCAGCAGTTCAACATTTCCTATGGTGCTGTGTACGATATTGTTCATGACACATTGAAATTATGTAAAGATAGACATCGCTAGGTGTCTGACAAAATGACAGACAACCGCAAGAGCCAGCGAATGATGACAAGCTTGGATCACTTAACGCGTTATAGTGCAGAAGGGCATGCCTTTCTGAAAGGAATCGTCACTGGTGATGAGTCGTGACCGTCCCACTACACTCGCGAAGCCAAGATCTCTGGGGAGTGGAAACATGCTGGTTAACCAGCACGAGAAAAATTCGTATTGACACAGTCTGCTACTAAAATGCTTGTGACAGTGTTCTGTCATATTCATGGCGTGTTATTGGCGGACTTTGTTCAACGCCGGACCACTGTGAATGCTGAAGCTTACATTAAGACTTTGGTTAAGTAGCGACGTGCTCTTCATGACAAATGCCACAACATTAATGAAGACGATGTCAAACTTCTTCATGACAATGCTCGCTTCCATGTTGCTGCTCTCGTTAGTGAGAACATGGTCGAATTTGGGTGCTAGGTGCTGCAGTATCCATCACACATTCCAGACCTTGAACCGTCGACTTTCATCTGTTTCGTCCTATGAAAGAATTCCTGACCGGCCAATGCTTTGCGACCGATGCGGAAACGAAATCAGCAGATGACTATACTTCAACCAAACGGTCTTCTACGAACGTTGCATATTGAAACTGGTACCACGTTTGGAGAAATCTGATGAGAACGTTGGTAACTGTGTAGAAAAGTAGGTAGAAGATGTAAGTTCATTTGTATTTGTTTTCCTTTGTTACCTATTATACTTTCTGGTAGAAAAATTATTGTGCGTTACTTTCCGATCTTCCCTCGTATAATGAGAAAAATACGGAAATTTACGCTCTTTTTATTGATTTGAAAAAAGATTTTGACTGAGTACAACATAACGAGCTGATGAATATTTTGAAAAGAAAAGGAGTAGACGGTAAGGAGAGATGACGGGTACAGAATCTATATTTACATCAGAAAGTAAGAATAAGGATTGGAAATGAGAAGATGGAAGCAAGCAGCATTGTAAGGGGCATTGTTGCCTATCCCCTTTATTAATCAAGTTATATTGAAAGAGATAGTTGCGAAAGGCTTGCATGGAAGCAGGGGAATGTGTATTGGTGAGAAGCGAATAGAATGTATTAGATTTGCTGTAGACATGATATTATTGACAGAAAGTGAACTGAATATTAAAAAAAACGTTAAAAGATCTGAATGAAACCTGTGTGGAATATGGGATGAGAATCAACACAGTAAAAATAAAGAGTATTGTGATAGACAAAGGAAGGAGACTGGCAAATGCTTAGCTAGGACAAGTTATTACTAGCCAAGTAAGAGCACTTGAATATCTTGAAGGTAAGACCACTGAAGACTTGACATGCCATCAGAAGTGAAAAATCGCATTGCTATAGCGAAGGAGACATTCAATTGAAATGTGAGACTATCGTGTAACAAATTAGATAAAGATCTGAGGAAAAGACGTGGCAAGCGTTTTTTTCTGGAGTGTGACACCGTGTGAGGCAGAAACATGTACACTGAGACGAGAGGATGAAAAGAACCTAGAAGCATTTGAGGTGGATCTGAATGAGACTGGAGAGGATGAAATGGAGCTAAAGAGTGAGTAACTGAAGAGAGCTAGAAAGGGTTGGCAAGAGGAGAAGTCTGCTATATGTTATAAGAGAGACAGGAAGAACGACTGGAAGGGAAATTCGTTGTGACGGAAATACTTGCTAACAGGCGCTTTGGAAAATGTTGTTTGTGGGGGAGATGGAGAGGAAACACGAGATACACGGTGACAGAGGGGAAATTACGCGGGCAGGATGGCAGGAGACAGAAGAGTATTGAGAGTTACCTTGTGAAAACCTGCCTTCGGACAGAACACTGATGATGATTATGATGTTGAAAGATGTCAAGGAGACCTCCAGGAGAGGGCATAGCCGCCGAGTTGGCGGAGCGGTTCTGGGCACTACAGTCTGGAACCGCACGACCGCACGACCGCAGGTTCGAATCCTGCCTCGGGCATGGATGTGTGTGATGTCCTAGGTTAGTTAGGTTTAAGTAGTTCTAAGTTCCAGGGGACTGATGACCTCAGAAGTTAAGTCCCACAGTGCTCAGAGCCATTTGAACCACCGACCATAACACGTCAGAAATACCGAATTATTGTTGCTGTCCAAATAATCAGCTATGCGATCCAGAGTTGATCTTCTTCTGGAGCCAACTGCAGCCCATGCAGTCACACTTCTGTCTGGGCCCCTTACGACGATGACAACTGCGATGTCGGAACGACCCTGCTTCACGGTGTCTCCACAGACTGATACGTCCATCGTGATGCTGCACGCAGAACGGTGTCCAGTCTGAGAAGATGACATGGCGCCACTCTACGTCCACGGTGTTAGCTGCTGCGTCAATGATGGAAGCTGGAAACAATGGGCGCCGTGCGAATGCTACAGATGCCGCCGCACTGTTGCATCAGATACTTGTGTTGTTGCAAAGAACCTCGTTCCATGTCTCAAGGTACGTGATACACAGAGAGATACACTAATGTTCTGAAAAAAAAACAGCATACCTTAAACGACTAGAGATAGGACTTTTATATTTACAGGACATTTAAATTAGTATGTTTTGCAGAAATGAATAGCATTTCAGTCACCTCGATTCAGCATGTGTCCTGTTGAACAGTAGGCGCAGGGTAGGCCATGGGCGCTAATAACATGTTCCACGCGCGATGGTATCAACACGTATAAGGCGCGAACGGCGTCCTGTGGTATAGCCGTCCATGCTGCATTCACCTGGTTCCAAAGTTCATCTGCTGTGGTCGATATTGGGTCACAGCGCTGCACCCGTCGTTGCATCGTATTCCACATATTTTCGATTGGCGACAAGTCGGCTGATCTGGTGGGCCAGAGCAAGAGGTTGACATCCTGTGACACCAAGAAGGCAGGTGCTCATACAGCAACATGTGGTCGTGCAGTGTCTTGTTGAAAAATGGCCAGTAGGTTGCTGTGCAGAAAGGATATGGATACGGGTTGCAGAATGTTGTTCAAGTAGGTCACACTGGACACAGTGCCCTGGACACATACTTTAGTGCCTCGAGTTGGCACTGTATGTCTTGTGTTTTTCCTTTTTGCTTTTCATCATGCTCCAACCTCCTGAACCGTATATGACTGTTGGGCATATCAACTGTGCAACATATTCGTATTTTCGTATTCGCTGATATTGAGCTGACCGTCTCCATGAGGCAATACACGCATTTCGTTCCCACTACTATTCTTTCCTTGATGTCCATTTCTATGCTGTTGTTGCTGCTAAACCAAGCTCCCAGGTACTTGAACTGGTGAACTCTCTTGAACCTAATGCCTCATTCCAGCTTCGGAAAAACAGTGGAGGTGTTTTTAGTGTTTAGATTTTTCTGTACTGTGTTAATTGTGGGGAATATTTTCAGTCCTTATTTCTTCAGAATGTTCCTCATCTTGTGGATGAGTTTGTTGCTGTATGTTGTTATGTACCAGAGGTAGCAAATTGTGGGGATAAACAGAATACCAGGCCATCTTTAAATTCATATTCGTCGCGGTAGTTGAATTTAAACAAGACCTCAGCCTGCAATCCGGCGAAGCACGGCAGTTGTTTCTGGCGGTGCTTTCTGTGCGTACTTGTCTGCTCAGCGAGTGCACACGCAGCACGTGCGCCAGGGCCCTCCCACGTCGCATGAAACACGACTGTGACGAGGATAACAGTCTACACGAGGGTCACCAGAGGATGTCTCCGGCGTCCGTTGAGCTACCGCGCGCCTGCCGCAGCCGACACTTGACAGATACACAGCGGTCCGCCCCCACAGGGAGGAACCCCCTTGTGGCTGAGGCCTCTCGGCCGCCCCTAAACACCTGTCGCCTTCCGCTACAAAGTGGCCCAGCCACCACACACACCGCCCTCCCCCGCTCCCCACCGATGGCGTGTCAAAATTTATTTCCCGTCCGCCAGTTAACACCGCGGCCTCCCTGCCTCGGTTACAAATGAGCAGCCGCGTATTGTTCGCTAATACAACCCATTCTGCCGCGTGTCTCGCTGCGAGCGAGGCGCGTTAGTCACGAAGTGCATCACCGGGTCTTTTCCAGCCCCCCTCCCCCACCACTGCTCCTCCCCTTCTTCGCCGCGTCACAGAACTCGTCCCTCATTGACGCCTTCCTCTTCCTCCTGGGCCAACGGCCGACTGGCCCGGAAGCAAATTACCGACACAGGCTTTGTTTACAGAAGTACCTTATTATTGTGGTTCTACTCCTCCTCGAAAACCAATAAACGGAGGGGACGGCGTCAGAATCGGGGCTATAAATCATCGAAATGGCCCGCAGAACAAACGAAGGCGTGATCAGCGGTCTCTGAGAAGCGCGCCGTCCGAGGCAGGTGTTTCGACCCGGCCGGCGAGGCCTCTTCCTCGCGTTTTGTCTGCCGGCAAATTGATAAAGGAATTACGTCACAGCCGTGACGATTCATTAGCGTGCGCGGGGGCAGCTCATAAATCAGTCATAACAGGCTCGCGGCCTTCAGAAGCTGACACGATCGATGAAACCTTCTCAGCGGGAAGGGAAACAACTGTCCCCCTTGTCCTATACACTACTGAAACTGGCACTCTAGCTGAAGACTGCTACCGTCGCTAATGACCTCGATGTCGATGAGACGATAAACCCTAATTTTCCGTCCTTCCTTTCTGAAAACTGCTGCGAAATTTCTAATCTCTATTCTAGCCATTTAAGGAGGATATGTCCAGCATTTTCAGGGAAATGCTGCGCGTAATACGAAGGCTAAGGCGTCCAAGTTGCCTGCAAGGTTCACATAAGACTGGAAAAGAAAACTGAAGAACAGTTAGCTGACGATCTGCTTGACTTTAGGAAATGTAAAGAAACCAAAGAGGCATTTCTGACGTTGCTGTTTATATGGAAGCATGAATAAAGAAAAATCAAGATACGTTTATGAGATTTATTGACTTGCAGAAAGAAATCGACAGTGTAAAATAGTGCAACATGTTCGAAATACTGAGAAAAATAGGGGTAAGCTATAAGGAAAGACATGTAGTAACACTACGTAAGAGAACCAAGTGGCAAAAATAAGAGTGGAAGACCAAGAACTAAGTGGAACGATTAAAAAGGTTGTAAGATAGGGATGCAGTATTTTGCCCATGTTGCTCAATCTGTACGTCGAAGAAGCAATGTCGGAAGTAGAAGAATGTTTCAAGAGAGCAATCAATATTCAAAGTGAAAGGACATCAAGGGTAAGATTCGCTGACGATATTGCTATCCTCTGTGAAAGTGAAAAAGAATTACAGGATCTGTTGAATGGAATGAATGCTATAATGAGTACAGAATATGGATTGAGAGTAAATAGAAGAAAGACGAAAGTAATGAGAAGTAAGAGAAATGAGAAGAGCAACAAACTTAATATCTTAACTGGTGATCACGAAGCAGACGAAGTTAAGGAATTCTACTACGTAAGAAACATGATCACCGATGACGGACGTAGCAAAGGGGCCGTAAAAAGCGTACTAGCACTGGCAAAAAAGGTATTCCTGGGCATGAGAAGTCTACAAGTATCCAACATAGGTCTTAATTTGAGCAAGAAATTTCTGGGAATGTACGTTTGAAGCACAGCTTTGTATGACAGTTAGGCATGGATTGTAGGAAAACCGGAACAGAAGAGAATAGAAACACTGTAGATGCGGTGCTAACGGCGAATGTGGACTGATAAGGTGAGGATTGAAGAGGCTCTGCGCAGAATCGGCGAGGAAAGGAGTACACAACTGGCCATTAAAATTGCTACACCAAGAAGAAATGCAGATGATAAACGGGTATTCATTGCAAAAATATATTATACTAGAACTGACATGTGATTGCATTTTCACGCAATTTGGGTGCATAGATCCTTAGAAATCAGTACCCAGAACAACCACCTCTGCCCGTAATAACGGCCTTGATACGCCTGGGCGTTGAGTCAAACAGAGCTTGGATGGCGTGTACAGATACAGCTGCCCATGCAGCTTCAAAATGATACCACAGCTCATCAAGAGTAGTGACTGGCGTATCGTGACGAGCCAGTTGCTCGGCCACCATTGACCAGATGTTTTCAATTGGTGAGAGATCCGGAGAATGTGCTGGCCAGGGCAGCAGTCGAACATTTTCTGTATCCAGAAAGGCCCGTACAGGACCTGCAACATGCGGTCGTGCATTATCCTGCTGAAATGTAGGTTTTCGCAGGGATCGAATGAAGGGTAGAGCCACGGGTCGTTACACATCTGAAATGTAGTAGCGTCCACTGTTCAAAGTGCCGTCAATGTGTACAAGATGTGACCGAGACATGTATTCAATGGCACCCCATACCATCACGCCGGGTGATACGTCAGTATGACGATGACGAATACACGCTTCCAATGTGAGTTCACCGCGATGTCGCCAAACACGGATGCGACCTTCATGATGCTCTGAACAGAACCTGGATTCATCCGAAAAAATGACGTTTTGCCATTTGTGCACCCAGGTTCGTCGTTGAGTACACCATCGCAGGCGCTCCTGTCTGTGATGCAGCGTCAGGGGTAACCGCAGCCATGGTCTCCGAGCTGATAGTCCATGCTGCTACAAACGTCGTCGAACTGTTCGTGCAGATGGTTGTCGTCTTGCAAACGTCCCGATCTGTTGACTCAGGGATCGAGACGTGGCTGCACGATCCGTTACAGTCGTGCGGAAAAGACACCTGTCATCTCGACTGCTAGTGATGCGAGGCCGTTGGGACCCAGCACGGCGTTCCGTATTACCCTCCTGAACCCACCGATTCCATATTCTGCTAACAGTCATTGGATCTCGACCAACGCGAGCAGCAATGTCGCGATACAATAAACCGCAATCGCGATAGGCTACAATCCGACTTTTATCAAAGTCGGAAACGTGATGGTACGCATTTCTCCTCCTTGCACGAGGCATCACAACAACATTTCCCCAGGCAGCGCCTGTCAACTGCTGTTTGTGTAGGAGAAATCGGTTGGAAACTTTCCTCATGTCAGCACATTGTAGGTGTCGCCACCGGCGCCAACCTTGTGTGAATGCTCTGAAAAGCTAATCATTGGCTTATCACGGCATCTTCTTCCTGGCAGTTAAATTTCGCATCTGTAGCATGTCATCTTCGTGGTGTAGCAATTTTAATGGCCAGTAGTGTATATAGAAAAAACACGGACAAGAAGGAGGGACAGGATGATAACGCGTCTGTTAAGACATCAGGGAATAACTTCCGCAGTACTAGAGAAAACTATAGAGGGTAAAAATTGTAGAGGAAGACAGAGATTGGAATACGTTCAGGGAAAAAAAAAGAAAAAAAAAGCGAAACGAAGGAAGATTTGGGTTTAACGTCTCGTTGCCAATGACGTCACTAGAGATGGAGCATAAGTTCGGAAAGGAACCTCCGCGGAATGTGCCTCGTGCGACTAGACTTACGGGTGTTTAAATTAGTCAGTCGATGCAATTCCGTTACTTTGCAAAATTAAAACACGTTGGCAGTCCGCGGCGACTTTTTCATAAGCTCGCCAACGCTCCCCTCGACAGTATTCTGTACTCTTTCAAAGTACAGCATTTATGATAGTCTGCATTGCCTGGGACGTGTTCCTATAGCTCGCAGCTTACAGGCAAGTGACGTCAAACTGACGTGTCGCTCGCTACAACGACAAAAATCAATAGCAGTCGACCAGTTTCTACCATGTGTGAGGCGGCCCTCAGATATCGCAACATATTCGCAGTAGAAAACAGCCAAATATTTGTAACCAGGAAGAATGTAAATGGCATTGCTGTTCGTCTTACTGAAAGGAGTTACAGTTGTACTATTAAGTTTCTGTCCAACCACACCCTCGGAAATCACGAAATACTTGGAAAAAAATGACCAAATATTTCTGACAATCAAGAATACGATCAAAGAACAACCACTTTCAGTCACAATCGTTCTTTTATTTCATTACGCTATGCATTTCGAGCCCTGGGGCTCATCTTCAACTGCTTTGACAGTCTACATAAATTTTTTGCAGATTTAGGTTAATGCCGGCGCTGGTAAAATTACAATGTTATATTATAAAACGGCACATTGTGGATATAAATTTACAAAGCTAAGACAAATCGAAAAACAACTTACTGTTTCCAGTAGTGGATACATGATTTTGATGCACAGCATAACTAAATATGTTTATGTTTGTATACACAGTTTACATTCTACAGTGCGATTGTAAACACAAGTTAAAACAAGTCGAAGACTTTCAAATGTAAAGATGCTGCATTTCTACAATTACAGAGGTATTATTATTTCAGAGAAGATATGAAGCTATTAAATTATTGATTATACAGAGATATTGCTTATAAAACAAATACTTATCAATATGTCAAATGTTGATGCATGTTATCAGACGGTTCCACTATTAAGTATTAAGATTATTTAGGAAAAAATAAACTTTTAAAATTACTGAGGGAACTGTGGCGGCTAAACTCCGTTTGTTCATTCAACGTGTTTTCGATTTATCTTAGCTTTGTAAATTTATATTCGCAATATGCCATTGTTTAATATACCATTCTAAGCTTTCCAGTGCTAGAATTAACCTAAATCTGCAAAAAAATTGGCGTAGGCTGCCAAAGCAATTGAAGATGAGCGCCCATGGCTCTAAATACATCGTGTATTGAAATAAGATCACGATTGTGACTGAAAGCAGTTGTTCTTTATTTTACGAAAGTAACAAAATCTCGTAAGAAACACTGAACAAAGGATAACATCAAGAATACAAATGTCGCTGCTGGTAGTTGCACCTGCAGCAGTGTCATCTTTCGATTTTTAATCAGACTGAAATCACAAATTAGAAGGAAGTTATTTCTGAGGAAGCTCGCTGTTAAATGTAATTAACATCGGATACTGCTGAAATTACTTGTATTGACATTGACAACAAAGTCCCAGAATTTGTTGGAAATGCGAAAATAAAATAATAATAACAATAACAAAACCGTATAACTCCGCCACTGCCAGTTCCAAGCCTGGGGCTTTTTCTCACAAGTGACGAGGAAGGTGGGAGGGGGAATAGTAACACCTTGTAAAAAAATCGGGAGCCATCTGGCTCTGAATGGTATCACCCTGTGAGGGCCCCTGCCTAGGATTACAGGTGAAGCAAGTCAACGGTCTCAAAGGTGGAAGGGGTATCCTAAGTCCCAACACCAGAGAGAGCGCAAGAACCTGATAGAGAAAACCATAAAAAATAATCATTTCGGACTAACAATCCGCTCTTACCTTGGAATTTATTTCCTACCATGTACAATGAACAATTTCAATTGCAGAATGGAAAGTCCGCTAGAAGAAATCACTACCCCCAGGTGGTAACTCGAAAGAGGAATGCACCATTGCTTTATGCAATGCATCGGGACCTAGGGTTCTGGGGAGTTCCAGCATCTGGATTAAGGATGAGTCGGAGCATCTTTGGTATCCTTCCGAGCTAAAGTTCAAAAGTAAATTCTTTCCAAGCACCTTGAACGTACACTCATTACTAAAAATTTGTAAACAAAAGGAACTTGAAATACAAATTTTAGCAATTCAAGAAACAAGATTTTTGGATGAAAATGTTACAGAAACCAAAAGCCATAGAATTTTTAAGGGTAAACCAGTAATAAAAATCATGAAAGGCATGCGAATACTTGGTTCCGCTTTCTATGTTCATAAAAATTTAGTAGGTAACATTACAGAACTCAAATCCAGTTCAACACGACTATCTCTTCTGACAGTTAAATGCAAAACTAAGTAGTATACCTTTGTTAATTGTCATGCTCCAATCAATGATAACAATAAGAAAAATTCGAGTAAAGTAGAAGCATTCTGAGAACTTCGAGAAGAAGAAATATCAAAAATTTCAAAATCAAATGTTATACTAATGGGAGATTTTAATGTACAAATAGGGAGGGAAAAATCGTTTCGAAAAATAGTAGGATATTATCCAGCCCATGAAAGAACAAACAAAAATGGCACAAGACCAATCAGTCTTTGTAGAACATTTCAGTTGAAGGTAATGTCAACCTTCTTCAAAAAATTATCGAGAAAGGCAAAAACATGGAGCTTTCCCAATACAATGATAGGGGACTTCCAGTTAGATCACATGGCTATTTCTAAATGCAATTTTTAAAAAAATTGTGAATCTAAAAGTAGCAAGAAACAGGGAATTTGATTCTGATCATTACCTGACTAAAATTAAAATTAAACTTCTCCCCAATAAAAACCAAAAGAGACACGAAAAATTAATTAAATATAATACAGACAGGCTCAACATCACCAAAGAGGTAATAAAAAAAGTCAGGAAGAAATGAAAGTAACTAAATCAGGGAAATTGGGAGAAGTATCGAAAGAAATCAACAGGGCAGCGAAAAATGTATTTGGAACAGCAAATGTGAAGAATAAAGTCCGGTGGAATGAAATCTTTGAAGAAGCAGTTACAGAAAGAGCAAAACAGTGCAAAAAAAGGGAAATGTTCTGGGAAGCCTGAACACCTCGATGAATTTAGAATGCAAAAGAAGGAAGTAGCAAGAATAATAAAGAGTGCTAAAAGATCTTTTGAGAAATCACAACCTCTTGACATACAAAACAACTTTGTAAAAAATAACTCCCGGATTTTCTATCAGATGTTTAAGAGTCATCTAAAGGGCTACACATCTTCAAGTATTTGCTTTACAGATGAAAATGGTAAAGTAGGCCTCGGAAACAGCCAGAATTGTGAAATACTAAGAAAGTACTTTGAAAAATTATTGAACTGTGAAGAACCCAACTGTAAGCTAGAATTTCCCGATCTCCATAAAAATACAGAAGCAGATCCACCACCTACAGCTGAAGAAATTAAAAAAGCAATAAGCACCCTGAAAAACAACAAAGCCAGTGGAGAAGACTCTATTAAAGCTGAACTTATTAAATGTTCTCAGCCAAAAATTATAACTAACCTTCAGCTCATGTTTGAAGAAAAATGGGAAACTGGAAAGATACCAGAAGACTGGAAAGTGGCTCTCATCCACCCCTTGCACAAAAAAGGTGAAAAGCAAAATGTAAATAAGTACATAGGTATATCTTTGTTGACAGTGGGCTAAAAAACAAGGTAGAAGCAACACTTGATAGCCATTTTGGATAATATCAGAGTGGATTTAGACAGGGCAGATCTTGCTCAGAATAGATTTTCAACCTAAAGTCCACAATTCGTCACATACTTACTAACTCCAAAAATATAGATGTAACATTTACAAATTTTAAAATGTCATTTGACTCGGTTGATACGGAAACACTAGAGAAAGTGATCAGAGAATTTGGCATCAAATCTAAATTAGCAAACCCTATTCGTGAAACGCTCACAGACACCAAATCATAGGTTAAGTTTCGGGGTGAAATATTGAAGGCATTCAACACAAAAACAGGTGTAAGGCCTGTCTCCATTCCTCTTTAACTGTGTACTAGAGAAAATAGTAAGAGAATGGAAACAAAAACTAAAAGAACAGAAGCTATCATCAATCAGACTGGAAACTAAAAACAAAGGTACTGAAATTCAGTGTTTAGCATTTGCGGATGATTTTTCCATTATTTCTGAAAACCTAACAAATGCTGGTATACAAATCAATCTCTTAGAAGAAGTATCCAACAGAGCAGGTTTAAGAATATCTGTAGAAAAAACAAAATTTATGAAAAATATAAAAAATACTCCGGAATTCCTAGCAACAGATATTGGCCAGATAAAAAGGGTAAATATCTTTAAATATATGGGAGAGATTATCCAAGAAAATGGCTTAGAAAAATTTGTGTAGAAGAAAGAGTACATAAAATGGAGAGAGCTTATGGAATAACTAGGAATGTCTACAACAAAAGGTGTCTGTCTAGAAATTTGAAGATACAGCACTACAACACAGTAGAAAAACCATAATGTCTTTATGCAAGTCAGTGTTTAGTACTGAATTACAAATTACACAAACTTGAAGTCCTAGAAAGAAAAATCATTCGAAAAATACTTCTGCAACCAAAAAATACAGAGGAATAGAAATTAAGAGCATAGAAAACACAAATGATACGGTAAGGAATGAGGAGGTTCTGTGCAGAACTGGAGGGGAATGGAATATGTGGAAAACACTGATAAGGAAAAGGGGCAGGATGATAGGACATCTGTTAAGACATGGTACTAGAGGGAGCTGTGATGATGATGATGATGATGATGATGAGTTCCATACTTCTTTACAGAGCGTAGGGGAACGACGCGGGAGACCCGCGCCGCCTTACTAGGCAAGGTCCTAGTGGAGGTGGTTTGCCGTTGCCCTCCTCCGACCCTAATGGGGATGAATGATGATGATGAAGACCACACAAAAACACCCAGTCATCTCGAGGCAGGAAAAATCCCTGACCCCGCCGGGAATCGAACTCGGGACCCCGTGCTCGGGAAGCGAGAACGCTACCGCGAGACCACGAGCTGCAGAGGGCACAAACTGTAGAGGAAGACGGAGATTGGCATAAATCCAGCAAATAATTGAGGACATAGGTTGCAGCTGCTACTCTGGCATAGGTTGGCATAAGAGAGGAATTCGTAGCGGGCAGCATCAAACAAGTCAGAAGACTGTTGACACGCCCCCCCCCCCTCCCCCCTCCCCCTTCCCCCCCCCCCCCCCCCCCGCCAGGTGTGGCGGCCATGTGAGAGGAAAAAAGTGAATGTTTGTCAACAACAGCAGAGATGGAAACCTTTACAACCTCTTTTAATAATATCATGGATCTTATGAGCTTCTGAAGGCTTTTGCTAACGGTATGGCATTAGCTGACATTTAATTACATTTAGTTATAACAAATCATACCAAGAGAACAAGATTATGATGTACTAGAGAACTTATAAAATAATCGCAATGAAGCACGAGAAATCGAATATGGCGTTGTAAAGTTAATGCATTAAGTTGTTCTGAAAGCGGTGCTGATATTCAAGATAATAAAAGCGGGTTAAAAGCTGTGAGCTATCTGGGGAAGTTATTGTGCATTACTGAGCAACTGTTTCACCAGGTATCCAGTCCAGTTTACCAAATTGCCAACCAGACTAACATTAATTATAATCTTTCAATAGTCATCTTACGACAACCGGCGATACATATATAAAAAAAGAATTTAAATAAAAAGAAATACATCAGTTTATATTTAGACACTTATTTTAACATTGTTCATTGTACCGTTAAAATTTCGGCATATTAAACTTGATTCAAAACTAAACTGGTGCCATATTTGGGATTGTGAAAATGTGAGTTTGTAATCTTACAGAACACATCAGATATGGAGCCAAGATTGGGAGACTGCATACAGCACTGCATTCATAAAATAACACACTAAGAACGTTGAAACATATGCAAGAGGAAATTAACCACAACCAACCGATCCAATTTTCACCCAAAGAAGTTACGGTCGTAGCGCAATCCTGTCCGTCATGAAATTACCACACACTGGTATACTAAATTCATATCAATTGTCTGTGAAATCTTATCGAAAATAATTACACCACATGCTTCACGTGGTCAACTTGGTTTACAGAAAGAGTGTAACTCCACAATAATTTTGAGAATTATAATAAATTACATGGAAAAGAAAAACCCCGAACTGGTTACTATCGTCACACTATTAAACTGATGGGTCAAACAATTATATAAGCACATGGTACTGGTC
This sequence comes from Schistocerca americana, assembly GCF_021461395.2. NCBI lineage: Eukaryota > Metazoa > Arthropoda > Insecta > Orthoptera > Acrididae > Schistocerca > Schistocerca americana. The sequence continues at coordinate 853,884,581 of NC_060121.1, forward strand.
TCACAAAGTACACTCCACGTGGGTTGAACATAAGGAGAAGTTGCTATATTGAAAAATATTGTCAAGACGAGACGTTATAATCTCACGCATATTCGCATTTAAGATTGATGATCTTAGTTAGAGCTACGGATCATCAACACGTGGTTCCACTTTGCTTACAAAGTAGTGACTAAGCAACTACTGGAAGAAATTCTGAACTTCACACTCGAATTACACTGCGTTGCAATTTAAGATAACATAAGATATTTTAGATCTAAACCTGAAACAAAGGTGATTAAATTTCCAGTTAGGCTGAACTTAAGAAATCCATTGTCCTACGGACTTAGCGGAGACGCGCTTAGCTGGAGATCTTACCACTTCAGACGCTCGCCGTGGACCGACTGGCGTGGGCCCCTACCAAGGGTACCTTACAGATACAAACGGAAGTGACCAGAGAGGCAGCTTCCTATACCAACATGACAAGGGACGGACAGGACCATACCAAGAATAGAAACCTCTTTACTTTTGGAAAGCGTAGCTACCTGTTCCGATGTTGGTCCTACTGTTCTCTAGCAGTCAGGCTTGTCTGCTACCATGAAGCACGCAACTAGAAATACATTTGCTCATTCATCCTTTCAAACAGAAAGGAAGGGGTATGACAGTATCTTATCATATACAGTATATAAAATAAATCGGATGGAGGTTCCGAATGAGACTGTGTGACATGAATTACAATAAACTGTGTTTTAAAGTGTAGTAGTGTGACAGATCGTTCTTGATTATGTGTAAAAGTAGCACGTTCCACTGCTCAGTCTCCTCCCAGATAGAAACACCACAGTAAATTTAGAAGTGGAATGTATGCCATAAATGAGAACAGATTTAAGAAATTAACATGAAAGGAATCCAACAGAGACCTTTCAGCGTCTCCAAACTTCTTCAATCGTCGACTGCTATCGAGTTTCGTGAGCGCATCGTGTTGTGCGTCATTCTGACGTCATTCTCTGGCAATCCGGGACACGAACCTCTCCCGCACAGCCTGACATGCCATCGCATTTTAGCTCTGTGTAGTTTCATGTGGCGTGTCGTGTTGGGTTCAAGGATACTGACTTGTGAGACTCTGCCAGAGGCTTACCATTAATTTTAGTTAAGCCGTCGGCGCACGGGACTGGTTACCTAACTTTGACGTGTCGCTCTACGAGTTTTGTGACGCCACTTCCTGCTATTTCACGTTGAGGAGCCGTTTCGTCACGTGAAACAAGGAATAATTTCTGCGATATTTCGGCAACGTGTCACGTAGAACAGAACCAGTAGGGAGCAAGAACGCTCCCTGTGCCACAAGTAGAAAGCACTGTTGTTGTGGTCTTCAGTCCTGAGACTGGTTTGATGTTGCTCTCCATGCTACCCTATCCTGTGCAAGCTTCTTCATCTCCCAGTACTTACTGCAACCTACATCCTTTTGAATCTGCTTAGTGTATTCATCTCTTGGTCTCCCTCTTCGATTTTTACCCTGCACGCTACCCTCCAATACTAAATTGGTGATCCCTTGATGCCTCAGAACATGTCCTACCAACTGGTCCCTTCTTCTTGTCAAGTTGTGCCACAAACTCCTCTTCTCCCCAATCCTATTCAATACCTCCTCATTAGTTATGTGATCTACCCATCTAATCTGCAGCATTCTTCTGTAGCACCACATTTCGAAAGCTTCTATTCTCTTCTTGTCCAAACTATTTATCGTCCATGTTTCACTTCCATACATGGCTACACTCCATATAAATACTTTCAGAAACGACTTCCTGACACTGAAATCTATACTCGATGTTAACAAATTTCTCTTCTTCAGAAACGCTTTCCTTGCCATTGCCAGTCTACATTTGATATCTTCTCTACTTCGACCATCATCAGTTATTTTGCTCCCCAAATAGCAAAACTCCTTTATTACTTTAAGTGTCTCATTTCCTAATCTACACTCCTGGAAATGGAAAAAAGAACACATTGACACCGGTGTGTCAGACCCACCATACTTGCTCCGGACACTGCGAGAGGGCTGTACAAGCAATGATCACACGCACGGCACAGCGGACACACCAGGAACCGCGGTGTTGGCCGTCGAATGGCGCTAGCTGCGCAGCATTTGTGCACCGCCGCCGTCAGTGTCAGCCAGTTTGCCGTGGCATACGGAGCTCCATCGCAGTCTTTAACACTGGTAGCATGCCGCGACAGCGTGGACGTGAACCGTATGTGCAGTTGACGGACTTTGAGCGAGGGCGTATAGTGGGCATGCGGGAGGCCGGGTGGACGTACCGCCGAATTGCTCAACACGTGGGGCGTGAGGTCTCCACAGTACATCGATGTTGTCGCCAGTGGTCGGCGGAAGGTGCACGTGCCCGTCGACCTGGGACCGGACCGCAGCGACGCACGGATGCACGCCAAGACCGTAGGATCCTACGCAGTGCCGTAGGGGACCGCACCGCCACTTCCCAGCAAATTAGGGACACTGTTGCTCCTGGGGTATCGGCGAGGACCATTCGCAACCGTCTCCATGAAGCTGGGCTACGGTCCCGCACACCGTTAGGCCGTCTTCTGCTCACGCCCCAACATCGTGCAGCCCGCCTCCAGTGGTGTCGCGACAGGCGTGAATGGAGGGACGAATGGAGACGTGTCATCTTCAGCGATGAGAGTCGCTTCTGCCTTGGTGCCAATGATGGTCGTATGCGTGTTTGGCGCCGTGCAGGTGAGCGCCACAATCAGGACTGCATACGACCGAGGCACACAGGGTCAACACCTGGCATCATGGTGTGGGGAGCGATCTCCTACACTGGCCGTACACCACTGGTGATCGTCGAGGGGACACTGAATAGTGCACGGTACATCCAAACCGTCATCGAACCCATCGTTCTACCATTCCTAGACCGGCAAGGGAACTTGCTGTTCCAACAGGACAATGCACGTCCGCATGTATCCCGTGCCACCCATCGTGCTCTAGGAGGTGTAAGTCAACTACCCTGGCCAGCAAGATCTCCGGATCTCTACGATCTCTACGATCGTCTCCATGGGAGAATAGCAGCCTGCATTGCAGCGAAAGGTGGATATACACTGTACTAGTGCCGACATTGTGCATGCTCTGTTGCCTGTGTCTATGTGCCTGTGGTTCTGTCAGTGTGATCACGTGATGTATCTGACCCCAGGAATGTGTCAATAAAGTTTCCCCTTCCTGGGACAATGAATTCACGGTGTTCTTATTTCAATTTCCAGGAGTGTAATTCCCTCAGCATCACCCGACTTAATTCGACTACATTCCATTATCATCGTTTTGCTTTTGTTGATGTTCATCTTTTACCCTTCTGTCCATTCCGTTCAACTGCTCTTCCAAGTCCTTTGTTGTCTCTTACAGAATTACAGTGTCATCGGCGAACCTCAAAGGTTTTATTTCTTTTCGATGGATTTTAATACCTACTCCAAATTTTTCTTTTGTTTCCTGTACTGCTTGCTCAATATACAGGCTACAAACCTGTCTCACTCCCTTACCAACCGCTGCTTCCCTTTCATGCCCCTCGACTCTTATAACTGCTATCTGGTTTCTGTACAAATTGGAAATAGCCTTTCGCACCTTGTATTTTACCCCTGCACTAGGCCTGCGGAAAGCAAGACACTATATTGCATTTGTCTCGTTCAGTAGAAGAGTGGGTTTTATACTTGCACACTTTGAATATATACTGTCCCTGAAAACCATCACATTGAATGTCTTGAGAACAAATCGTTACTGGTACGATTTGTTGTAATAAAATGACGGAAAAAGTCGTATTGGTGGTTAAATAATTTTCGTATTTAGTTATTTTCGCGTAATAACACGCGAATTACGAAAGGAAGCCGTTTTAAGTCAATGGCACATACAGTCGAGCGTCAAAGCAACTAATATTGGCATGCGTATTCAAATATAGAGATATGTAAACAGGCAGAGTACGGCGCTATGGTCGGCAACATCTATATAAGACAAAAAGAGTCTGGTGCCGTTGTTGGATCAGTTACTGCTGCTACAATGTCAGGTTATCAAGATTTAAGTGAGTTAGAACGTAGTGCTACAGTCGGCACCAGAGCGATGTGATGTAGCTTCTCCGAGGTAGCGATGAAGGGGGATTTTCCCGTACGAGTATTTCACGAGTGTATCGTGAATATCAGGAATCGGGTAAAATATAAAATCTCCGACATCGCTGCTACCGGAGAACGATCGTGCAAGAACGGGATCAATAACGACTGAAGAGAGTCCTTTGCAAGCTTCTGGTCTTTAGTAAAATGGCAAAGGAAAGAATCAAGAAAGTCAACACGCCTCTCGCGTGGACAATATACAACCATCCTGCAAAATACCTAGATAGGTCTTGCAAACTAATCTCAATGTCGCCCCTCTCACACGCTATGTTACGAACTGTACACCGGATCATACAAGGGCGTTTACCGCGATAGACACAATAAATAGAAGAAATTTGATTGTAGCTGAACTCCAAGATGTTACCAGAAGAATTCCGTCCCCAATACTCGTGCACTAGTTTCTGACTCTAACACATAAAATTATACCGTTGTTGTGACACGTGATTCTGTCGTTCCGTGCAAACTGCAAAACTGCTATGAGAACATAACTCACGCGAAATAGGACTCAAATAAACAACGAAATTTCTGTCGTGAGATCGGCACATATGTACTCTCAACAATTGTAATTAGTCTGAACTGGAATGAGCATCTATACATCTATAAACTTGATGCATGTTACGAAGAAATACTTGTACTGTGAAATTCTAACAATGCCTAACTCTTACTACTAGCAACAATGGGAGAAGTTCCTATGCTAATTACCACAGTGAATTACAAAAAGAAAAAAATCTAAAGAAATTATTGTTGTCTTAACACTCTTCTAATTAAACAAAACTTATGCTACTATGCTTGTTCGGCTTTCACTGACCATTAACTATCTGTGGCTTGTTCAGAATAAGAATCTTCCAGCAACGTTCCTTCTACATCTACATCTACATCTACATCCATACTCCGCAAGCCACCTGACGGTGTGTGGCGGAGGGTACCTTGAGTACCTCTATCGGTTCTCCCTTCTATTCCAGTCTCGTATTGTTCATGGAAAGAAGGATTGTCGGTATGCCTCTGTGTGGGCTCTAATCTCTCTGATTTTATCCTCATGGTCTCTTCGCGAGATATACGTAGGAGGGATCAATATACTGCTTGACTGTTCGGTGAAGGTATGTTCTCGAAACTTTGACAAAAGCCCGTACCGAGCTACTGAGCGTCTCTCCTGCAGAGTCTTCCACTGGAGTTTATCTATCATCTCCGTAACGCTTTCGCGATTACTAAATGATCCTGTAACAAAGCGCGCTGCTCTCCGTTGGATCTTCTCTATATCTTCTATCAACCCTATCTGGTACGGATCCCACACTGCTGAGCAGTATTCAAGCATTGGGCGAACAAGCGTACTGTAACCTACTTCCTTTGTTTTCGGATTGCATTTCCTTAGGATTCTTCCAATGAATCTCAGTCTGGCATCTGCTTTACCGACGATCAACATTATATGATCATTCCATTTTAAATCACTCCTAATGCGTACTCCCAGATAATTTATGGAATTAACTGCTTCCAGTTGCTGACCTGCTATTTTGTAGCTAAATGATAAAGGATCTATCTTTCTGTGTATTCGCAGTACATTACACTTGTCTACATTGAGATTCAATTGCCATTCCCTGCACCATGCGTCAATTCGCTGCAGATCCTCCTGCATTTCAGTACAATTTTCCATTGTTACAACCTCTCGATACACCACAGCATCATCCGCAAAAAACCTCAGTGAACTTCCGATGTCATCCACAAGGTCATTTATGTATATTGTGAATAGCAACGGTCCTATGACACTCCCCTGCCGCACACCTGAAATCACTCTTACTTCGGAAGACTTCTCTCCATTGAGAATGACATGCTGCGTCCTGTTATCTAGGAACTCCTCAATCCAATCACACAATTGGTCTGATAGTCCATATGCTCTTACTTTGTTCATTAAACGACTGTGGGGAACTGTATCGAACGCCTTGCGGAAGTCGTATTTAATAACATTGATGAGGCTATGTCCGAGTTCAGTTGCAGTTGCGTTTTGTGCCTCTTCCGCATTTTCAACTAGTTGCTGACGTTGGCTGTCATTTCCTCGCGCCTCTCGTCCTGGGTTCGGTCCCCGAATCTCAATTTCCTCAGCGTGAGCTCTATTTCCGTTTTCTCCGTTGTTCGTTCGCGCACATCTTCTGTTGTCATTGAAACCGGATCCATCCGTTGTTTTGTGGTCCATAGCCTTCAATCCTCCTTCCATTTTAGTCTCTGTTGCGTAGTACATTGCAGTTCCCATTCCAATCTCTTCGCTGCTCAACTTCATTACTCCCGAAATTTTCCGACCGTGAATGGTTTCCGTAAGGCGTTCCATTTCGTGCATTTCCGTTCCTATTATTATAGGCCTAATTGTTATGTTGTGGACGCGACATAGGGCCTGCAACGTATCTGTCAGAGTTTCTACTGTGTTCTCTGATATTCTCTACTCGGAATGCGTACTCTAATTCGTAAAGAGTGTTACGGCAGGTACTGAGCTCCACATTACACCTGCCAGCTGATACTTGTTGATATGCTGACGGAAGTTTGGTGTATGACTGACGTAAGAAAAAAATGTTAAAATGTGTGTGATATCTTATGGGACTTAACTGCTAAGGTCATCAGTCCCTAAGCTTACTCAGTTTTTTTTTATTACAGCAAATTTTAATTATCCGTGCAACATGTGGACAACCGTATTATCTAACTCACAAGATATACGCAGTACAACACAATGACGTCAAAAAAATTAGCAAAGACGTATGCAGTCCGATGCTACGACGATAGTATACGAGATTCAGAATCAAAAACAACCAAATACAAAAAAAATATAATAGTAAACACCAAAAAAATAATATAACAACCCCTTTAGCGACGATGGGAAAACGGTCGACCAATCACAGAAGTCACTGACACAGATGCACTGTAAATAAAACAAATAAACACATAAACAACACAATCAGAGCACTAAGTATGTACAACATACTATTGAACCATAGTTTTAACTAACATAATGTGGACCTGTTTGTAAAGGATGCTAAATGACAGAATCGCAGGAGTGCCAAGGACCTAGATCTTGGCAGCGGTTCGCCAGTTGCAAAATTCTGCTCTTTCAACTGCAATCAAGACTTTAATAAAATGGCAAAGGTAACGTTAATCAGAGCACTGGGTGGTTGTTGTTTTTTGGGGGAGGAGACCAGACAGCGAGGGCATCGGTCTCATCGGATTAGGGAAGGACGGGGAAGTAAGTCGACCGTGCCCTTTGAAAGGAAGGAAATCACAGAAAACCTAAATCAGGATGGCCGGACGCGGGGTTGAACCGTCGTCCTCCCGAATGCGAGTCCAGTGTCTGATCACTGCGGCACCTCGCTCGGTAGAACACTGGGAGGAGTTGTTGTCTAAATAACAATAAAAAATGGCTCTGAGCACTATGGGACTCAACTGCTGAGGTCATTAGTCCTCTAGAACTTAGAAGTAGTTAAACCTAACTAACCTAAGGACATCACAAACATCCATGCCCGAGGCAGGATTCGAACCTGCGACCGTAGCGGTCTTGCGGTTCCAGACTGCAGCGTCTTTAACCGCACGGCCACTTCGGTCGGCCTAAATAACAATAGATTTATTGTTTCTTAACTTCACAAGACAAAAGATAGCTTAAGAAACCACACACAAACATTTCTATCTGATAAATGTTCTTAATAATATGCGGTCTATGGTGAACAAAGTGATCAGCTGGGGATCAACACACCACACTAACCAGAACTAATCGCTTTATCTGACTTCATACATGTAATCCCCGGTATGGCCCAAAAACTACGCTACTACCGAGCATCTGTTGTTGTTGTGGTCTTCAGTCCTGAGACTGGTTTGATGCAGCTCTCCATGCTACTCTATCCTGTGCAAGCTTCTTCATCTCCCAGTACCTACTGCAACCTACATCCTTCTGAATCTGCTTAGTGTATTCATCTCTTGGTCTCCCTCTACAATTTTTAACCTCCACGCTGCCCTCCAATACTAAATTGGTGATCCCTTTATGCCTCTGACCATGTCCTACCAACCGATCCCTTCTTCTAGTCACAGAGCATCTATACTCTACTATTCCATAAATAACAATATTGTTACAAAGAAAAGGGTGCCGAGAAGCATATATTGGAACCTTACGCCGTTGCAGCGAATACGTTACCCTTCTTCAGGTGAGGGCGGCACAGCACAATGTGGTCGCCGACTGGAGTCATGAACAGAGACTATCTGTTATTAAAGGCACGCGCCTGGAAGTATGCAAATACATGGTCTTGTGTTCGGCTGATTCAGAACGCAGGTACTTACTTCCCTAGGAGCCTCTGAAATCCCGGTGGATTCCACTGTGCAGGTGGACCCGTTTGCTGGTCTGTCAAACCAACTTGAGTCCGTGACACGTCTATGCGTGATGGAATATGACAGATGTTTAGACGGCTGACTCAAAACAAATAAGCACACCTACACATCGTTTGTTGTGTGTGTGATACAAGAAGCAGTACCTCTGACAGTTCAGATGGTGACTGGCACAGGCTCTAAGTGGCACACTAGCAAAGGACACAAGTCTCCCGTTTAGGTAAACACCTGCTGTTCTTTACTAGCAAAGCATCAGAACAAGAGTATGTTCTTCTCTTTCTCTCAGCTTTCCTTGTCAGCACGGAAGGGTAGCACATTTACAAGCTTAGACTACACCCACTTTAGCGCAAGCCAGTCACGTGCTGGAGCTCGACATTCCAAGCTGGGAGACCGCCCCCTGCTCTTCATACACAGATTTGACCAACCAGAGACTTTGAAAATTAATTGGGAGAAAAAGAAAAACGATTCATCTTTGCGGCCTCTTTCCCACGCGTTTACGCCGTGTCTTTATGCCTCATGACCTGGCATGACCTGGATGGAACCGCAGCCCTCCATAAATAGATCGTTCTCTCTCCTGTTTTGTCCATTTCGAGCTTTCCAAAGAACTGCCATAAACTCGATAAAAGCCTCGTGTTTTCAAAAATATTGTAGCAGCACTGTCCTGTTCCACGGAAATTGGCAGAAACTCACAGTCGTTTCATCGGCTTCATACCTAACAAGGGCCCATCCTCTTCTTTGTTGCCGGTCATCAATGCTCTGCTCATAGCTGCAGCGACTCCTTGGCGCTAGTCAGCCTACCTTGACGCGGCAACCGACCGACCGGCGCCACCCAATGTGTCTGCAAAATGAGACTGAGCGACTTGGCAGTCCACAAACGTTTTCATCCAGAATCCGCAGAAAAAACACTCTCCTTGACCCTCAGCCGCAGTACATTTTTGCTGCAGTCAATTAACCTGGCACTCTCTTCCTTTGAACGCAGGTAAAGCTCACCGCTATTCATTTGCTAGAGCACACAAGCAAGAGCGTTAACTACTGCAACCATTACATCATATGAATGAAGTGAGATCGTATCCAGTAATAAAGGTCATCTTCCATAAGGACATTAAGGTGCATGACACTGCATCAATAGTTAGAGAGCCCTGCAATCTCTCACGTTTAACGTGACAGAAGCGAAACCGTTCCACAAATTGCTACAGATTTCAGTGCTGGGCCATCAACAATTGTCAGCTTATGAACCACTCAACGAAACATCGTCGATATGAGCTTTCGGAGCTGAAATCCCACTTGTGTACCCTTGATCACTGCATGACACAAAGCCCATCAACACTGACATTGGATTGTTAATGACTGGAAACATGTTGCCTGGTCGGTTGACTCTTATTTCAAATTCTATCGACCGGATGGACGTGTACGGCTATAGAGGCACCCTCATGAATCCGTGCACCCTGCATGTCAGCAGGGGACTGTTTGAGCTGGTGGAGGCACTGTAATGGTGTGGAGCGTGTGCAGCAGGAGTGATATGGGACCCCTGAAACATCTAGATACGAGTCTGACAAGTGACTCATACTTAAGCATTCTTCTGATCACTTACATCCATTTATGTCCATTGTGCATTCCGACGGCCTTGGACAATTCAAGAAGTTGCACACGTCCAGAATTGCTACAGAGTGGCTCCAGGAACAGTCTTTTGAGTTTAAACACTTCCTCTGGTCGCCAAACTCCCCAGGTGTGAACATTATGGAGCATACCTGGGATGCCTTGTAACGTTCTGTTCAGAAAAGATCTCCACCCTCTTGTACTCTTACGGATTTATGGATAGTCCTTCTGGATTCGTGAGGGCAGATCCCTCCAGCACTACATCAGACATTTGTCAAGTCCAGGCCACGTCGTGTTGCGACACTTCTGCATGCTCGCAGAGGCCCTAGACAATATCAGGCAGGTGTGACACATTTTTTGGGTCTTCAGTGTATAATAGTCGTAATAAACGTGTTATTATTGTTAGGAATTGTTATAATTAAATGTCAGTTAGTAAAATTTCAACGATTAAACCTTTAGAAAACCGTGATATAAAATGCAAGGTCGTAAAGTAGGAAACCGTAGTGAATAGAAGCACAGCTTTACGGAAGGGTGAGGTGGTAAAGGGTTCAGCTCCTGCTGTATCGAAGTTCATTTTTCATCTTCGGATTTTCTAACAGGTTGTGGGACTTTCTTACGAAAATAACAGAGAAATTTATATAATATTTTATGGTGTGTAAATATAAATGCATTCTGTATTAGGAGTGAGTCTTTTCAAATTGGTGAACGTTTTGTAAGACGTCATGGTCTCCTGATCCTCATTGCTTACGTATTCCGCCCTCACAATCATATTCCGCACATCAAGACGCTTCATTCAAACCTAAACTCGATGAGATAAAGTCAATGTTGTATGAATTCATGCAAACGATACGCAAATAACAGGTGTGCACTGAGGTTGAGAAACTTGAGGCTGGCATACACACACACATTCAAGACATGACGGTCACAAGAGCTTTTAGTTCGGGAGAGGTGGACCGCACGCCGAGAGGCCGGTCCCTTCAGAGGATGATTCAGCCTATCTATGTTGGATGGATACCGCCTGTGGAGTGGACAGCATTTGCCTGAGTGAAAGTGGAGAACGACCCCATGTTCGGCTTAAAAGCAAATTCCACTACATTGTGTGGGAGCGCCCAGCCTACGCATTCTTTACAAACATAGCACACAGTTTCAGAGGTTTTCACAGGGAGACAGCAAACGCCAAACGCCAATGCTACAGATTTCTGGATTGGTCGCCTTAAACGAAACGTCATTATCCCATTTTAGAAGAGCAATGCTGACTGGCAGACGATATTCCTGACACCTTGAGCTGAAGGAATAGTGGAAGAGACCGAAAGATATACCCCTTCACATCTGGTGTGGAGAGGGGCCGTTCCGTTGTTACTCTTGGAGCGATAACACGTAACGAGAGTGTGTGTGCTTGTACGTATACTCAGAGAGCTAGGAACAAGTCTCTCCTCAGTACTTCACTGGGAGAGCACCTCTGTCGAGAGCGAATCGGAGTGCGACTCTATATTGAGTCCTTGCGATTAAGCATTGTTCACTGTGTTGGCCATCACACTTACTGTGCGGTGTGAACAGAGTTATAGTTAAACGCCTGCGAGCGAATTTTTGAGTGGCTTTGCGGTGGACTGGTTATCTGACCGGTGTACCACGCCAATAGTTAGACTAGGGGCAAATAGGAGTCCTTGACTTCATCATGGCATAGGGAGAGTTTGATTGGCAAAGGTCAGTCCAGATAGAACGAGAGTTATCTTATTTGTCAGCAGCGAGCGGCGCAAACAGCAGTCATTGCAGCTTACAGTATTGTGTGCTACAGCTCTTGCGAGCCCCATATTTCCTCCATAGCAGTACACTTCACTGCATTTCACACGCGAAAGCCTCGACCGTACCTAGCAACATTCTAACGGATAATTATTCAAGTTGAGTAGGTGCGGCTCTCAGCCATTCTGCCAAGTCAATAACAATCTTAAACTTTGTATAGAAACTTCATTAGCGAATCCTATCCTTAAGAGGTAACTTCACATTCTGAAAAGAACCCGGAAATAACTTGTTCAGTTCATAACTAAAAGTGCCATTGTGATTTCTCAGAATTTTTGCAAAATAAATAATAATTTTCGTTAGTTTCATGTTTTTCTTACACTAACTAAAACTACTCCAGTACCCAAGTATCCTACCAGTTACGTAAGAAATTTTGTGACTTTTTGTGTCATTTCCTTACAGTGGACGACTCCAGAAGGTATCTATTGCTGAAAGTTTTTCAGGCATTTCTCTTTAGAACGTTGGGAGCGTCTGTCTGGCTTCTGTAGTAGTGTGGGGGTCGAAATTGCATCTTGCGGGAGCAACAGGGTAAAGGGTACATCTCATATTAATCCGTTGCGCAGAATCACAGAATACCACCCACACGCTCACAGTTTATAAGCTTACAAACATATCCTTATTGACTGGACATGTATGTTTATTTTGTGTCTTATTACTTTTTTACAGATACCGAAGTTCTTATTTAAGTATATCATAGACAGAACAACATGAATAAGAGACAAAATGTGCACTTCAATAGACATAATGTAGGAATTTTAAGCGCTTCCATTTTGGTGAACAAATTGTGTGGCTTGCGAGACAAATAACGCCGACAAACGACGCTGGAGAACGCTGAGAGCGCCGTAGTATCTATCACTTTAATCAGCTCGTGGCGCGTGCCGACAGCGCTGTGTCTCGTGACGGTGGATGTCTCGTCAGCGTGCATACCAACATTAGCTACCCCATTAGGGTGCCGACGGCTTTAGCGAGCGCTTAGTCTATGTACTGTGGAGTTGGTGCTCGCGTGCAGTTCCACACGCCGTCGCCATGTGCGGGCCGCGTGCAGGCCGAGTCTCTGCCGGTCTCGGCTTTGCTCGGCACTTTTCAGAAGTATTCGGTACAGCACGGAATTTTATTTAGCATTGCGATGTCGCCTTTACCAGTCGACACGACTTTCTGCAATTCGGTAGGATCGTTGTGTCAGCGTTGCTTAGTCTTTGCTGTTTGTGTGCGGCATAAATGAAGCCCGCAGGTCCAGTGGCTGTTTGCACAAAAAGAGGCAGTCTAGCGTTCTATTGTCACAAGTCTTTAAAAATAATTGGGAATAATAAGAGAAAGATAAGAATTCTCATACTGAGGGAATTAGATTAGGAAATGAGACGCTTAAAGTAGTAAATGAGTTTTGCTATTTGGGGAGCAAAATAATTGATGACGGTCGAAGTAGAGAGGATATAAAATGTAGACTGACAATGACAAGGAAAGCGTTTCTGAAGAAGAGAAATTTGTTAACATCGAGTATAGATTTAAGTGTCAGGAAGTCGTTTCTGAAAGAATTTGTATGGAGTGTAGCCATGTATGGAAGTGAAACGTGGACGATAAATAGTTTAGACAAGAAGAGAATAAAAGCGTTCGAAATGTGGTGCTACAGAATAATGCTGAAGATTAGATGGGTAGATCACATAACTAATGAGGAGGTTTAAATAGAATTAGAGACAAGAGAAATTTGTGGCACAACTTGACTAGAAGAAGGGATCGCTTGGTAGGACATATTCTGAGGCATCAAGGGATCACCAATTTAGTATTGGAGGCCAGCGTGGAGGGTAAAAATTGTAGAGGGATACTCAGAGATGAATACACTAAACAGATTCAGAAGGATTTAGGTTGCAGTAGGTACTGGGAAATGAAGAAGCTTGCACAGGATAGAGTAGCATGGAGAGCTGCATCAAACCAGTCTCAGGACTGAAGACCACAACAACAATAAGAATTCTCGATAGCTATTATGCCTTATACAGTCATATGATCGATGGGTGCGCAAATTTGCTATGGAACATGTGATGATCTCACCCAATAGCAAAAATAATTATCAAAATCTGAAATGTGAAGTCACCCAAAATTCTAGTTGGAAAAACAAACTATTTCTTCTACTTCTCAATTGGTCACAATCCAAGTTTATTTATGAACTGAAAAACCGAATGTTTACGAGAAACTGCTCTGAAAGTAACCTGAGTCAACAAATTTAGTATATACACTCTGAAACTTCAAAAAATTCAAAGACAATAAATGACAGAATTTAGAAAAGGTGGCAAAATTACGTGAATCACATACAACACTGTTAATAATTACATGAACACTATTCACCATTGTATGGTATTGTATTGCGTGGAACTGGGGACCTAGAAACGACGGAGAGGCTCTGTTCCGTAGCCCTCAGTGGTTCGCAAACCCACAGTAGGCTACGGCAGTCCACTCACCCCACCGCTGCCCCACACCGAACCCAGGATTATTGTGCGGTAGGGCCCCCACACTGGACCCGCATTCGGGAGGGCGACAGTTCAAACCTGCGTCCGGCCATCCGTGATTTCCCTAAACCGCTCAAGGCAAAAATTGGGATGGTTCCTTTGAAAGGTCAGGGCCCATTTCTTTCCCCATCCTTGACATATTCCGAGGTTGTGCTACGTCTCTAATGACCTCGATGTTGATGGTAGGTTAAACTCCAACTTATTTCCTTCATTTTTTTGAAAGGCTTCTTTCGAATTTGAAACCAAATAAGCCATGATTACTTGGCAACCTGAGCGCAAAAATATGTGAAATTGCATGCGACTGTCATTATGTCGACAGTTTGTAACAGATAAAAATTATATTATGTTTTCAGTGACCCAAAGATAATTAAATTTACTGTTAAATAGCATTGAAAATTTGTTTTGTTTGTGGTCTAGTCACTGAGAAATAAGAAAACCAAGTTGTTTATGGTGCGACTACATTGCCATTAACACAGAAACTGGTACAAGTCCTAATACCGTGTAGGGCCCCCGAGAGCACGCATAAGTGCCGCAACACGACGAGGCATCGACTCGACTAATGTGTGAAGTAGTGCTGGAGGGAACTGACAGCATGAATTCTGCAGGGCTGTCCATTAATCCGTAAGAGCACAACGGGCTGGAGATCTCTTCTGAACAGCACGTTGCTACGCACCCCAGATATGCTCAACAATGCTCATGCCTGGGGAGTTTGGTAGCCAGCGGAGGTATTTGAATTCAGAAGAGTGTTCCTGGAGCCACTGCGTAGCAATTCTGGACGTATGGGGTGTCGCATTGCCCTCCTGAAATTGCCCAAGTCCGTCGGACTGCTGAATGGACATGAATTGATGCTGGTGATCGAACATGATGCTTACGTACGTGTCATCTGACTCGTATCTAGGCGTATCAGGGGTCCCATAACACTCCAACTGTACACACTCCGGATCATTACGGAGCCTCCACCAGCTTGAACATTCTCCTGCTGACACGCAGGTCCATGGATTCATGAGGTTGTCTCAATATCCGTACACGTCCACCCGTTGGATACAATTTGAAACGAGACTCGTCCAACCAGGCAACATGTTTTCAGTCACAACAATTCAATGTCGGTGTTGAAGGGCCCAGGCGAGGAGTAAAGCTTTGTGTCGTGCAGTCATTAAGAGTACATGAGTGGGCTTTCGGCTAAGAAAGCTCATATCGATGATGTTTCGTTGGATGATGATGACGATGATATTTGGTTTGTGGGGTGCTCAATTGCGTGGTGATCAGCGCCCATACAAAGTCCCAATTTTTACACAGCCCAAGATTTTTACATTTAACAGCAAGCTTCCTCAGAAATAACTTCCGCCTACTTCGTGATTTCTGTCTGACTGAAAAACGAAATATGACACTGATGAAGGTGCAACTACCAGCAGTGACATTTGTATTCTTAATTTTATCCTTTGTTGTCAGTGTTTCTTGCGTGATTTTGTTACTTTCGTAAAATAAAGAACAAGCGGATTCAGTCACAATCGTGATTTTATTTCAATACACGATGTATTTTACATAATCAAATCTAGTCACTGTCACGAATGATGATGAGGAGAATGAAATGATGGGGACAACACAAAGACTCAGTCCCCCGGCAGAGAAAATCCCCAGCTCGATCTGGAATCGAACCCAGGACGCTAGCCACTAGACCACGAGCTGCGGACGTTTCGTTGGATGGCTCGCACGCTGACACTTGTTGATGGCCCAGCACTGAAGTCTGCAGCAATGTGCGGAAGGGTTGCACTTCTATCACGCTGAACGATTCTCTTCAGTCATCGTTAGTCCCTTTCTTGCACGATCTTTTTCCGAACGTAGCGATGTCGGACATTTGCTGTTTTACCGGATTCCTGATATTCACGGTACACTCGTGAAATTGCTGTACGGGGATATCCCCACTTGATCGCTGCGTCGGAGATGGTGTGTCCGATAGCTTGTGCGCCGACTATAACACCACGTTCAAACTCACTTAATTCTTAATAACCTGCTGTCGTAACAGCAGTAACCGATCTAACAACTGCGCCAGACACTTTATGTCTTATATAGGAGTTACCGACCGTAGCCTGTATTCTGGCTGTTTACATAATATGTAATTCAAGACGCATGCCTATACCAGTTTCTCTGGCGCTTCAATGTAAATGCAGCACTTTTGCCTCTCTTCGCCCTACTCACGTTCAGACAGCGTGGCGTGGCAATGAGAGGGTGTGCAGTCAGGAGAGACAGCTGTGGCAGGCGAGCAAGAGCTCTGCTCGTGTGCCAAATTCTTGGTCATACCTAGAAGAGAAACCAATCTGGGCTACGTTCTGTTATACTACAGATGTTGGTCATTACTTCATCATCTTGCTGCAGGTACTTGAGTGAGATCACTGCAGGTCCTTGGCTTAAACAAAGTTTCCACATTTGATTCACTTCTTATCTTTCTTGCAGATTTTTAAAATTATGTTCCTTGTGGAGTAATTTCTCTTGTTGCATTTTTATTTAAATTGCAATGCAATACCATATTCCTTGTTTTAAGTTTAGAAAAACGGGTTCCCGTGCCTAAGGCTACCCGTTTGTGCTTTAACATATCTGAATCCTTGTGCAAATCAGTCACTCTCTCTTTCTCTCTGAACTACTAGTAAGCAGATTACACTGATCATAATATTTCTTTGTTTGTGTAGTTAAATTAGGGATCCGATGGCCTTTGTGTAACATATGAGACGGTTTCCAGTCATTTACTTACGTCAGTATATCACGAAACCACAGTACGTAAGTATATTATAAGATGCGATCAGAAAGTTTCCGTTCCAGTATCGTATAGTCAAAAATTTATATTCTAATAAGACGAATGCTCTGTAAACACAGAGACAATGATCCCTCAGACACACCGGGTTGAAGATACTCGCTTTGGAAAACACCGTATCTTGCTGCGTGAAGAAGCTCGTTACTGCCCGCGGCACATCTTCGCCCGTCAGGAACCATCGACACTTCAAGGTCTTTTTAAGCGCCTGAAGGCGTGACAGTCGCCTGGTGGGAGGTCAGGACTATCCTATGGACATGTACCGACGTTTGTCCTTCGGCAGACAAGAAAAGAATAACAGTACGTCGGTCCTGTTTGAACGTATTTGGTAATAACCTCGCCATAGTTCACGTTCTCACATTTCCCAGTCGCACGTCAGAAAGACGTGAGAGAGAGGTACAAATGCCATACTAAGCCCTATCTTACATGTCGCTGTTCTTTTTTTTTTTAAAAAAAAACTCCTACCGAACACAAGATGGAGGCCCATCGTTACCGACTGGCCGCCGTGTCATCCTCAGCCCAGAGGCGTCACTGGATGCGGAAATGGAGGGGCACGTGGTTAGCACACGTTCTCCCGGCCGTATGTCAGTTTATGAGACCGTCGCTGTTGATACAGGGTGACAGTTATTGAACTAATGAAACAAAAACGTAAATTTCTTACAAACTAAGGCTCGCACACACTTTATTCAACATAGGAACGTCACTACAGATATTCTAATTTAGGTTCTTACATGTTCGATATGGCTGCCATCATTGGCGATGATGTAGTGCAGACGAACAGCGAAATTCTGTGTAATCCGCTGAAGAGTCGAACCATCGATGCTGTCTATGACCTCCTGAATGGCTGTTTTCAGCTCAGCAGTGATTCTCAGGTTATTGATGTACACCATGTCTTTGATATAGCCCTCCAAAAAGTAGTCGCATGTGTTTAGATCAGGAGAATATTGCTGCCAATCGAGTCCCATGCCTCTGGGTACCAAATGGGTCAAATGGCTCTGAGTACTATGGGACTCAACTGCTGTGGTCATAAGTCCCCTGGAACTTAGAACTACTTAAACCTAACTAACCTAAGGACATCACACACATCCATGCCCGAGGCAGGATTCGAACCTGCGACCGTAGCGGTCGTGTGGTTCCAGACTGTAGCGCCTTTAACCGCTCGGCCACTACGGCCGGCACTCTGGGTACCACAGAACCAGAACGCGGTCCCCATAGTGTTCCTCCAGGAAGTCAAACACTATCCTGCTTCGATGCAGTCGAGCTCCCATCTTGCACGATTCACATCTTGTCAATATCAGGGTCACTTTGGATCATTTTTATGTCTTGTAGCCTTTGTCCCGCTGCAACACGGGCTCGGCCGGGTTGCTATTGATTTGGCAGTGTAAGTTGCAGAGGGTGGCCAGATGCCCTTCCTGCCGCCACCCCGAACCCCCCCCAGGACGGTATTAGTGTATCTCAGGTGTCTGCATTTAGTGTAAGCTGTGGAATAATGCGAACGTTTTCAAACGTCCGCGAGTCGTGCAACTGAGGCGGAACGTGGGTACCCGCCCGCTATTCACCTAGTGGGATGTGGAAAACCGCCTAAAAACCATATCCAGGCCGGCCGGCATACCGGCCCACGTCGTTTATCCGCTGGGCGGATTCGATCCGGGGCCAGCGCGCCTACTCGAGTCCATGAAGCATCGCATTGGCGCTCTCGGCTACCCTGGCGGTTGAAATCAGGCAGTACTGTTCGGCAGTCACCTTGCCATCAAGGAATATCGCACTAATTATTCCGTGACTGGACATTCACAGCAGGTTCGAATCCTGCCTCAGGCATGGATGTGTGTGATGTCCTTAGGTTAGTTAGGTTTAAGTAGTTCTAAGTCTAGGAGACTGATCACCTCAGATGTTAAGTCCCATAGTGCTCAGAGCCATTTGAACCAATTTGCAAAAAAACATTGCCGTCAACAGCTTCAGGTTGCTGTGTCCGGCGTACCCTGGGCACACATACCTGATGGTCTAAATAACCCCGTCTGCCTGTCACCTTTCAGGGACGCGACCCAATACGCACAGTTCCCATTCTTTTTCCGGAGACCAGCATCCAAGGAAATATTCTCCTTGCGCTGAAGATAGCCGGTTTTCCACCTACCTTCCCCCTTCAACCAAAAAATGGCTGGTACAGAGCTTACCGATAACTTCAGATTAAGCTTCAGTATATGTGCCGGCACTACACTGTACTACACTACACATGCAAACACACACACACACACACACACACACACACACACACACACACACACACACACACCACACACATGCATCGACCCAGAATCCTTCTGATCTGGCATCGTTGCCGGACACTGACGGCGTGACGAATCTTCAGACTCCCTCTACATCACCTTCGGCAGGAACGGCGTCCTCGGACATTCACAGCACACACACATCCGTTGGCGGTGAAGACACTCCTCGATCGCGAAATGCGGATTCTCAGTGCCCCAAATGCACCAGTTTTGCTTAATGACGCATCCATCCAAATTGAAGTCGCCGACAAGAACAAGGCGCGTGCGGATGCGCATACTAATTTCCCACGCCTAACCGTGCAGTTCGAACGTCCTAGCGCCAACCGTTCAGAAGTTATGACGATTTTGGTTCACACAGATCAATAATTGTCACCCTGTATACCCGCATTGGAGTCGCGCTACGTTGCAGCAAGCCCTCAAACAGAAACTTTCTGATCACCCGTCGTAGACTGCAGCTACAAAATGTATCAGGATTCACCTTTTCAATGTATTAAAATTTCCTTCTCTGTAGGCGTGAACCTACGTAACTTTTGTTATTCCCGAACTGCACTGTTTTTTGCATGACGCTTTGTCCCATTGAACTGCTCTTGTACTGGAAATAATGCATGTATTTCATACCACCACGCGTTATGGCTTACATTTCGTAATGTTTTCAACTTCACGATAAGCACTGCCGTTGCAGTTTGTCACTGAATGTAGCTCCGCCAGCAGCCACAAGTGACATTATTTCTGTACGTAATGTCATTGTAAGTTATTAGTGTTTAAAAGTTCATTCCCTTGTATACTGCTTGTAACATTCAGCACGTGAAAATACCAGAGACATAAGCACTGCACAAGTCGTCGTCTATAAGACGGGACTAATTACGCGAAGGATTAATTAGCCTTGCATAATTGCATACTAAGAATGAGCAATCAATTCCCTTCAGGAACACAGCTATGCAAACTACCTCGTGTTTGCGAAAGTTTTACCGTCTGTCGCCAAATCATTTGAGTGAGATAGCGTTGTCACATGATTCGGCTCAAAACATAGCCATGAATTAGTTTAAAAATTTTTGATGTTGCTGATCAACAGTCGTACAATAAGTTTTAAATGATTACACCGCCATTTGACTCTGACATAAATTAAGAAAAATATTTGCTCCCCACGAAATGCCAGATTAAAATCATCATCTTGTAAAAAGATCAGTAAATAATAATAGGAGTACGTCACATTAAATAAAAACGGGTTTATTTTGATATATGAAAGATGAAGAAGTGTCCTTCAGTCGTAATGATAGTGAAATCACTGTCATTACTCCTTGACTCACTATCATTTCTCCTTGAGTGATGATGATAGTGAAATCACTGTCATTACTCCTTGACTCACTATCATTACTGTGTGAGTCATGATGATAGTGAAATCACTGTCATTACTGAAACTTCCTGGCAGATTAAAAATGTGTGCCGGACCAAGACTCGAAATCGGTACCTTTGCCTTTTGCGGGTAAGTGCTCTACCGACTATCATTACTGAAACTTCCTGGAAGATTGAAACTGTGTGCCGGACCGAGATTCGAACTCGGATCCTTTGCCTTTTGCGAGAAAGTTCTCTACCGACTGTCATTACTCCTTGACTCACTATCATTACTCGAGTCACGATGATAGTGAAATCAAAGACAGTACTCCTTGACTCACTATCATTACTCCTTGAATTATGATGATAGTGAAATCACAGTCATTACTCCTTGACTCACTATCATTACTCTTTGAGTCATGATGATAGTGAAATCACAGTCATTACTCCTTGACTCACTATCATTACTCCTTGAGTCATGATGATAGTGAAATCACAGTCATTACTCCTTGACTCATGATGATAGTGAAATCACTGTCATTACGAATGAAGGACATATGTTCACCTTTTATACACCAAAGTAAACCTGTTTTTTTTTAAATTAAATATGAGGTGCTCCCACTATTATTTACTGATCTTTTTACAAGATGACGATTTTACATCTGGCATTTCGTGGAGAGTGAATATCAGCTTGATGTCCTGCAATATATGCTAATGACATGAACTCAGTTGCTTGACCACTGGCATAAAAAGGTCGAAATCTGGATCGCGATTAAATAAACAATAATACGGTCAAATGGCGTTGTGCTCATTTTAAAAAGAAGTTTAAAAATTATTTCAAGATTTCTGTGGGGAATTTCAGTACAGTTGAAAGATAACAGTCAGCTTCAAAGTCTCAGTTTGAGTTCTTGTAGACCTCTGTGATAAGATGAACTGACACACCAGTATGAAATGCTAAATGCCGCAACGATTATCTCGAGCGTCTTATCAAAGTCGCTCCTAATTTGTGTAGTTTGGCTGAAATCGATAGCCACCTACGAAAGTCCGAGGAACGGACCGCATCCTGTGCGCCGATCTGAGCCTGCCACTTCGTTATTGGTACCTGTACATCGCCGGGCACAGTGCTTCTTGTGTCATACGTAGAACGCCTTTGAATTTGCATTATCTGTTCTGACGATAAACGAAACCCCCTCCACCCACCCCCTCTACATCAATTTTAAAGTGCCTAAAACCGAGAAATTTTAACTGTTCACAGAATTAATTAAATATTGTACAGGGTGTTTCAAAAATGACCGGTATATTTGAAACGGCAATAAAAACTAAACGAGCAGTGATAGAAATACACCGTTTGTTGCAATATGCTTGGGACAACAGTACATTTTCAGGCGGACAAACTTTCGAAATTACAGTAGTTACAATTTTCAACAACAGATGGCGCTGCAAGTGATGTGAAAGATATAGAAGACAACGCAGTCTGTGGGTGCGCCATTCTGTACGTCGTCTTTCTGCTGTAAGCGTGTGCTGTTCACAACGTGCAAGTGTGCTGTAGACAACATGGTTTATTCCTTAGAACAGAAGATTTTTCTGGTGTTGGAATTCCACCGCCTAGAACTCAGTGTTGTTGCAACAAGACGAAGTTTTCAACAGAGGTTTAATGTAACCAAAGGACCGAAAAGCGATACAATAAAGGATCTGTTCGAAAAATTTCAACAGACTGTGAATGTGACGGATGAACGTGATGGAAAGGTAGGGCGACCGCGTACGGCAACCACAGAGGGTAACGCGCTGCTAGTGCAGCAGGTGATCCAACAGCCGCCTTGGGTTTCCGTTCGCCATGTTGCAGCTGCGGTCCAAATGACGCTAACGTCCACGTATCGTCTCATGCGCCAGAGTTTACACCTCTATCCATACAAAATTCAAACGCGGCAACCCCTCAGCGCCGCTACCATTGCTGCACGAGAGACATTCTCTAACGATATAGTGCACAGGATTGATGACGGCGATATGCATGTGGGCAGCATTTGGTTTACTGACGAAGCTTATTTTTACCTGGACGGCTTCGTCAATAAACAGAACTGGCGCATATGGGGAACCGAAAAGCCCCATGTTGCAGTCCCATCGTCCCTGCATCCTCAAAAAGTACTGGTCAGGGCCGCCATTTCTTCCAAAGGAATCATTGGCCAATTTTTCAGATCCAAAACGATTACTGCATCACGCTATCTGGACATTCTTCGTGAATTTGTGGCGGTACAAACTGCCTTAGACGACATGCGAACACCTCGTGGTTTATGCAAGATGGTGCCCGGCCACATCGCACGGTCGACGTCTTTAATTTCCTGAATGAATATTTCGATGATCGTGTGATTGCTTTGGGCTATCCGAAACATACAGGACGCGGCGTGGATTGGCCTCCCTATTCGCCAGACATGAACCCCTGTGACTTCTTTCTGTGGGGACACTTGAAAGACCAGGTGTACCGCCAGAATCCAGAAACAATTGAACAGCTGAAGCAGTACATCTCATCTGCATGTGAAACCATTCCGCCAGACACGTTGTCAAAGGTTTCGGGTAATTTCATTCAGAGACTACGCCATATTATTGCTACGCATGGTGGATATGTGGAAAATATCGTACTATAGAGTTTCCCAGACCGCAGCGCCATCTGTTGTTGAAAATTGTAACTACTGTAATTTCGAAAGTTTGTCTGCCTGAAAATGTACTGTTGTCCCAAGCATATTGCAACAAACGGTGTATTTCTATCGCTGCTCGTTTAGTTTTTATTGCCGTTTCAAATATACCGGTCATTTTTGAAACACCCTGTACATGGACTGATCACTAATTTTCATTAAATAAGTAAGCAAGACTTACGATGGCTTAGAGTACTATAACATGGCGAATACTGATACGTAAACAACTGGAATGCAACATGCATCTGTCAGTTTCAAAGTTTTCACGTGGTCCGAATACTTGATTAGTGGTAGCACACTCACTCTTTAATCTTTCGTGAATTTCTGTAAGCTGTTGACCTAATGGCGGACAGTCCACAAAGAGCATACTTTGTCACCACATGGCAATAAACATTATAAATTTGAACATCAAAACTAAGGAACGTGCAAAATGCATGAACAACACTCACATCTACTGCAATCACACATTTATATTCAGTGAAAAGAAGGAAGAAAAATAAGCACTGAAAACTTTAGTATCGCTGCCAATAAACGGTGCTCATGCTGTGAAAATGGGTGATGTGTCGAAAGACAACGTTTACCCAACAGCCATGATGATTCAATGAAATTATAAAACTGTCAGCATTTCACTGGAATTTTTTTTCATTTAAATGTTAATTTAGTCCATTATCAATCCCTTCACATGGTGTTACGGTAGGACTTACGTGGACAACTTGATATTGGAATAAAGCCAAAATTTAAATTAAAACGAACTTCTTTGCGTATCTGATAGTTCTATAACTTATTTGAAAACCAAAGTATCTGCAGAAAAAATAATATTGCTTACGGATAGTTATTTAACGAACAAAACAAACTCCGTGTTAAGGCTTTAAGATTTACGTTAAGCGTTATTTAAAAATGTATTCGATTTCAGTTACACGAAGAAAAACCAGTAACAATGAGAATCGAGGAAAGCTCAAGTACAAATGTTAATTTTATAAGACTACCTTTCTCTCATTAGTTCGCGAGAGACTGTTGTCTTACAAGACACCGCGTTGCAGGCTCGTAAACTACACATACAGTGCATGTAAAAACTACTGTTGTGATTGTCTTCTTGATAATAGCGGCTTGTTCGTTGACGCAGCAGGAAAATACACTCCTGGAAATTGAAATAAGAACACCGTGAATTCATTGTCCCAGGAAGGGGAAACTTTATTGACACATTCCTGGGGTCAGATACATCACATGATCACACTGACAGAACCACAGGCACATAGACACAGGCAACAGAGCATGCACAATGTCGGCACTAGTACAGTGTATATCCACCTTTCGCAGCAATGCAGGCTGCTATTCTCCCATGGAGACGATCGTAGAGATGCTGGATGTAGTCCTGTGGAACGGCTTGCCATGCCATTTCCACCTGGCGCCTCAGTTGGACCAGCGTTCGTGCTGGACGTGCAGACCGCGTGAGACGACGCTTCATCCAGTCCCAAACATGCTCAATGGGGGACAGATCCGGAGATCTTGCTGGCCAGGGTAGTTGACTTACACCTTCTAGAGCACGTTGGGTGGCACGGGATACATGCGGACGTGCATTGTCCTGTTGGAACAGCAAGTTCCCTTGCCGGTCTAGGAATGGTAGAACGATGGGTTCGATGACGGTTTGGATGTACCGTGCACTATTCAGTGTCCCCTCGACTATCACCAATGGTGTACGGCCAGTGTAGGAGATCGCTCCCCACACCATGATGCCGGGTGTTGGCCCTGTGTGCCTCGGTCGTATGCAGTCCTGATTGTGGCGCTCACCTGCACGGCGCCAAACACGCATACGACCATCATTGGCACCAAGGCAGAAGCGACTCTCATCGCTGAAGACGACACGTCTCCATTCGTCCCTCCATTCACGCCTGTCGCGACACCACTGGAGGCGGGCTGCACGATGTTGGGGCGTGAGCGGAAGACGGCCTAACGGTGTGCGGGACCGTAGCCCAGCTTCATGGAGACGGTTGCGAATGGTCCTCGCCGATACCCCAGGAGCAACAGTGTCCCTAATTTGCTGGGAAGTGGCGGTGCGGTCCCCTACGGCACTGCGTAGGATCCTACGGTCTTGGCGTGCATCCGTGCGTCGCTGCGGTCCGGTCCCAGGTCGACGGGCACGTGCACCTTCCGCCGACCACTGGCGACAACATCGATGTACTGTGGAGACCTCACGCCCCACGTGTTGAGCAATTCGGCGGTACGTCCACCCGGCCTCCCGCATGCCCACTATACGCCCTCTCTCAAAGTCCGTCAACTGCACATACGGTTCACGTCCACGCTGTCGTGGCATGCTACCAGTGTTGAGGACTGCGATGGAGCTCCGTATGCCACGGCAAACTGGCTGACACTGACGGCGGCGGTGCACAAATGCTGCGCAGCTAGCGCCATTCGACGGCCAACACCGCGGTTCCTGGTGTGTCCGCTGTGCCGTGCGTGTGATCATTGCTTGTACAGCCCTCTCGCAGTGTCCGGAGCAAGTATGGTGGGTCTGACACACCGGTGTCAATGTGTTCTTTTTTCCATTTCCAGGAGTGTATATTATTGCAGTACCGTGGACTAAAGCATCTGCAGTCGGCTGTGTAAACTATATGTGCACCATTAATGAAACACGTGGTATATTCCGACATGACAGCGTTTGTTAATTGTTTCTAGTCATAGTCTATTTTTGAGTAATTTCATGTCGTATTACGTCTAGAAATGTTTAATATACCACAGTGCGCGACGTATCTCATAAATCGATCTCTTTTTAAACACGTTGCTTCAGGGTCCCAACGTTGTAGTGTTGCGACTATTATTACACAAAATATCAGTCCTTGGCAGGAACTTAATTCTATTACGACATGGTCACAGTCTGCACTATTCATAGAAAGCATTCGCCACTGTATAGTTGGCTTTTCATTCTCCGAAGTGACAGCTTTCGCCTTGTAAGTTTACGACACAATGAGTCGCAATAAAAACACTACAATCTGCATGTTCATTCAAGTTTACAGATGACAATGCTCAGAAAAAACCGTCCACTCGGTAAACTGTCGGCTGCACTGTCTACACGCACTACTGTTCAGTTTAACTTTACGAGGCGGAAGTTCACGAAGTGGCAGCACATTAATATCTTTGTATTTTAGTTTTGCGGTCTGCTACGCACACCTAACACTTCGTGCAGTTCGAACCGGATGTCGTACACACTCAACTGCATGCACACCGAATTTTTAAGATTAATGGTCAGTATTTTCTCAGTACCCAATATGAAGTACTGTGGTATGTTTAGTTTTTAGCTTCACCGTCCATTGTGTGTATCGAAACCGTACGTGTAACTCCGATAGAAACACAATGACGAAACGGCGGCCATGAACACATTGTTCGCAACCATCGATCTCTTATTCGCCGTTCAGACACCCTTGTTCGCGCTTCATCTATTGACCTTTCGATATCTTCCTAAAGCTCAACGTCTCTCACACACTACTGCATAAAAATGTTCAAACGAGTGTGAGTTCCTAAGGGATCAAACTGCGTAGGTTAAAATGGTTCAAATGGCTCTGAGGGCTATGGGACTTAATATCTGAGGTCATCAGTCCCTATAACTTAGAACTAATTAAACCTAACTAACCTAAGGACATCACACACATCCATGCCCGAGGCAGGATTCGAACCTGCGACCGTAGCAGACACGCGGTTACGGACTTAAGCGCCTAGAACCGCTCGGCCACCACGGCCTAGGTCGTCGGTCCCTAGACATACACACTACTTAAACTAACTTCTGCTAAGAACAACACACACACACCCATGCCCGAGGGAGGACTCGAACCTCCGGCGGGAAGGGCTACTACATAAATCACAATGTTAAAACTCTTGTATGATATCACAACTTCGAAATACAACATTATGTATATAGAAACGTTTTAAATGCATAACAGAAGAAAAGGACAAATAGCAGTTCCACAAATTATAAATTATCAAACTTGTACAAAACAAAAATAAACTACACTAAAAACATGAAGTACTGTAACTCTCTCCTAAGTACTAGGAAAATACAAAGAAAAGAAAGAGTATATATATATATATATATATATATATATATATATATATATATATATATATATATCGTACTTTAATGGTATACTCCACCCTGTGAGAGTGAAGTCGAATAGGTCTTGATTTGGAAATTTTGAATCCCCATACACAGAATTAGTACCCTTGAACCAAACTTAGGAAGGCAATCTGAGTACGAAGAGATTATGGAAAATAGGGAGCATAGTAAAATTAAAAACGAATTTAAGTGAATGTGAGCAGTCATATGAGATATATCACGAAGCATAGCAGTTGCTTACATTCATTTGCTATGCAATGGGAATGTGCTTCCAGTTTCCCATAGTGATACACAAGACTGGATACATCGAATAAACACACTTTCTGAAAGAAACCTCTTCATCTCTGCCACCTCCATCAGCACCAAAACTCGCCTTGTCTGTTGAAATCACGCACAGAGATGTGCAGTACAATATTCGTAGTGGTTACTGCGATTGTTAAAATCAGTTGCAGTGAGAATATCTGGAAATACAGGGTGATTCAAAAAGAATATCACAACTTTAAAAATGCGTATTTAATGAAAAAACATAATATAACGTTCTGTTATACATCATTACAAAGAGTATTTAAAAAGGTTTTTTTTCACTCAAAAACAAGTTCAGAGATGTTCAATATGGCCCCCTCCAGACACACGAGCAATATCAACCCGATACTCCAACTCGTTCCACACTCTCTGTAGCATATCAGGCGTAACAGTTTGGATAGCTGCTGTTATTTCTCGTTTCAAATCATCAATGGTGGCTGGGAGAGGTGGCCGAAACACCATATCCTTAACATACCCCCATAAGAAAAAATCGCAGGGGGTAAGATCAGGGCTTCTTGGAGGCCAGTGATGAAGTGCTCTATCACAGGCTGCCTGGCGGCCGATCCATCGCCTCGGGTAGTTGACGTTCAGGTAGTTACGGGCAGATAAGTGCCAATAAATAATTGATTGTGGAATTTTCAGCTCTCTGCTAGCTCTGCGAGTCGATTTTCCTGGGCTGCGAACAAATGCTTGCTGGATGCGTGCTACATTTTCATCACTCGTTCTCGGCCGTCCAGAACTTTTCCCTTTGCACAAACACCCATTCTCTGTAAACTGTTTGTACCAACGTTTAATACACCACCTATCAGGAGGTTTAACAACATACTTCGTTCGAAATGCACGCAGAACAACTGTCGTCGATTCACTTCTGCCGTACTCAATAACACAAAAAGCTTTCTGTTGAGCGGTCGCCATCTTAGCATCAACTGACGCTGACGCCTAGTCAACAGCGCCTCAAGCGAACAAATGTACAACTAAATGAAACTTTATAGCTCCCTTAATTCGCCGACAGATAGTGCTTAGCTCTGCCTTTTGCCGTTGCAGAGTTTTAAATTCCTAAAGTGGTGGTATTCTTTTTGAATCACCCTGTACTACCACTTGAGTTAGTCAAGTAACACTTTTAAGGTGAAGATAACAGGTACCAGCTGTTGAGAACAATTCGGCCTAATTCGTGTAAATATGAAAATGCATGGAAAGGAGGATGATTCTAAAGAATATTTAAACGTTAATTTAAATAATCGATATCAGGAAAGCGAGTAAGTTACAACGATGCAGGTAATATTTGTGCTTACACAGCACGTAGTCTACAGCTAAAGTGAAATAATATCTAACAACGTATGATCCATTATATACCTATTAGCCTGAACGGTATGACCACCAACGTACTATCGACAGATACACGTCCAGGCAATAGCAGTGTCACCGGGCGTGGAATGACTACTAGTCTGGTACACGCACGGTGTATGTACACTCCTGGAAATTCAAATAAGAACACCGTGAATTCATTGTCGCAGGAAAGGGAAACTTTATTGACACGTTCCTGGGGTCAGATACATCACATGATCACACTGACAGAACCACAGGCACATAGACACAGGCAACAGAGCATGCACAATGTCGGCCCTAGTACAGTGTATATCCACCTTTCGCAGCAATGCAGGCTGCTATTCTCCCATGGAGACGATCGTAGAGATGCTGGATGTAGTCCTGTGGAACGGCTTGCCATGCCATTTCCACCTGGCGCCTCAGTTGGACCAGCGTTCGTGCTGGACGTGCAGACCGCGTGAGACGGCGCTTCATCCAGTCCCAAACATGCTCAATGGGGGACAGATCCGGAGATCTTGCTGGCCAGAGTAGTTGACGTACACCTTCTAGAGCACGTTGGGTGGCACGGGATACATGCGGACGTGCATTGTCCTGTTGGAACAGCAAGTTCCCTTGCCGGTCTAGGAATGGTAGAACGATGGGTTCGATGACGGTTTGGATGTACCGTGCACTATTCAGTGTCCCCTCGACGATCACCAGTGGTGTACGGCCAGTGTAGGAGATCGCTCCCCACACCATGATGCCGGGTGTTGGCCCTGTGTGCCTCGGTCGTATGCAGTCCTGATTGTGGCGCTCACCTGCACGGCGCCAAACACGCATACGACCATCACTGGCACCAAGGCAGAAGCGACTCTCATCACTGAAGACGATACGTCTCCATTCGTCCCTCCATTCACGCCTGTCGCGACACCACTGGAGGCGGGCTGCACGATGTTGGGGCGTGAGCGGAAGACGGCCTAACGGTGTGCGGGACCGTAGCCCAGCTTCATGGAGACGGTTGCGAATGGTCCTCGCCGATACCCCAGGAGCAACAGTGTCCCTAATTTGCTGGAAAGTGGCGGTGCGGTCCCCTACGGCACTGCGTAGGATCCTACGGTCTTGGCGTGCATCCGTGCGTCGCTGCGGTCCGGTCCCAGGTCGACGGGCACGTGCACCTTCCGCCGACCACTGGCGACAACATCGATGTACTGTGGAGACCTCACGCCCCACGTGTTGAGCAATTCGGCGGTACGTCCACCCGGCCTCCCGCATGCCCACTATACGCCCTCGCTCAAAGTCCGTCAACTGCACATACGGTTCACGTCCACGCTGTCGCGGCATGCTACCAGTGTTAAAGACTGCGATGGAGCTCCGTATGCCACGGCAAACTGGCTGACACTGACGGCGGCGGTGCACAAATGCTGCGCAGCTAGCGCCATTCGACGGCCAACACCGCGGTTCCTGGTGTGTCCGCTGTGCCGTGCGTGTGATCATTGCTTGTACAGCCCTCTCGCAGTGTCCGGAGCAAGTATGGTGGGTCTGACACACCGGTGTCAATGTGTTCTTTTTTCCATTTCCAGGAGTGTAGTATCAGTGAGAGTGCTACCCATGTGTAGGCTGGGGAAGGCGCGCGATCTAGCTGAGTTTGACCGAGGGCAGATTGTGATGGCCCGGCGGCTGGGCACGAGCTTTTAGGAAACTACAAGACTTGTTCGGGTGGTCAATGAATGCTACGCTATCATCAACACGTGGCGAAATCAAGGTGAAACCACGTCCAGACGTCATGGGATTGGGCGGCCACAGCTCGTTGTAGATGTCGGACGTCGTAGGCTGAGCGGACTGGTGAAACGGGACAGGCGGCGAACTGTGGCGGAACTAACATCAAACTTTAATTCTGGGTAGAGTGCAAGTGTGTCTGAACACACAGTGCACTGAACACCCCTAACGACGAGTCTCCGCTGCCGACAACCCATGGATGTGCCAATATTAATACCGCGACATCGGCAACTGCGACTGAAATGGGCACGTGACCATCGGCACTGGACTTTGGTGCAGTGGCATAGCTTTGCATGGTCTGATGGATCCCGATACCTTCTTCATCAAGCTGACGGGAAGGTGTGAATCCGTCGTCTTCCAGAAGAGTTCCTTCGACACCCGTTCTGCTAATAGGAGACAAGCTGACGGTGGATCCATTATGCTCTGGGAATCATCCACGTGGGCATCTATAGGTGCAGTGGAGCTCGTGCGAGGTACCATGACAGCCAAGATGTATCGTACACTGGTTGCGGACCACGTGCACACCTTCATGTCGATCATATTTCCCGACGACAGTGCCAATCTTCAGCAAAATAATGCGCTATGTCGCAAGGCCAGGAGTTCCATGGAGTGGTTCGAGGAACACAGTGGCGAGTTCCAATTGATGTGCTGGCGTCTCAACTCTCCAGGTCTGAACGCAATCGAACACATGTGGGATGTGACTGAATGTGGCAGCAGACCTCATCGCCCCCCCCCCCCCCCCCCCCCGCCACGGCCACGGAATGTACGTGAATTTAGGTGACTTGTGTGTGCAGATGTGGTGCCAACACCCTCCAGAGACCTACCAGGGCTTCATTATGACACAACTTTATCTTTTTCGCCGCTGTTATCCGTGCAAAAGGTAGACATACCAGCTATTACTTAGGTCGTCATAGCGTTCTGGCTGATCAGTGTAAATTGTTGTTGTTGTACTCCAGTACTAAATTGGTGATCCCTTGATGCCTCAGAACATGTCCTACCAACCGATCCTTTCTTCTAGTCAAGTTGTGCCACAAACTCCTCCCCAATTCTATTCAATACCTCCTCATTAGTTATGTGATCTACCCAGCTAATCTTCAGCATTATTCTGTAGCACCACATTTCGAAAGCTTCTATTCTCTTCTTGTCTAAACTGTTTATCGTCCATGTTTCAC
Organism: Schistocerca americana; assembly: GCF_021461395.2. Taxonomy (NCBI): domain Eukaryota; kingdom Metazoa; phylum Arthropoda; class Insecta; order Orthoptera; family Acrididae; genus Schistocerca; species Schistocerca americana. Next base: position 853,916,706 of record NC_060121.1, read on the forward strand.
TTCCATACATGTCTACACTCCATATGACTTCCTGACACTTAAATCAATACTCGATGTTAACAAATTTCTCTTCTTCAGAAACGCTTTCCTTGCCATTGCCAGTCTACATTTTATATCCTCTCTACTTCGACGATCATCAGTTATTTTGCTCCCCAAATAGCAAAACTCCTTTACTACTTTGAATGTCTCATTTCCTAATCTAATTCCCGCAGCATCACCCGACTTAATTCGACTACACTCCATTAACCTCGTTTTGCTTTTGTTGGTGTTCATCTTATATCCTCCTTACAAGACACTGCCCATTCCGTTCAACTGCTCTTCCAAGTCCTTTGCTGTCTCTGACAGAATTACAATGTCATCGGCGAACCTCAAGGTTGTTATTTCTTCTCCATGGATTTTAATACCTACTCCGAACTTTTCTTTCGTTTCCTTTACTGCTTGCTCAATATACAGTTTGAATAGCATCGGGGAGAGGCTACAACCCTGTCTCACTTCCTTCCTAACCACTGCTTCCCTTTCATGTAAATTGCAAAACTCATAAAAAAGATTCACTGATATAGAGTGTGACTAAATTGACTGTATCACCATCCAGGTAAATTAATAGCAAGCACATTCTATACAGAGCTTCTAAACACACTAACTTCGCAAAGACACAAAGATCCGATAACCTAATAAGACTCGAGTCCAACACATGGAAGTTATAGAGTTTCGCGACACGAATCAAGAAAAACTTAAGCATGAAACACACGTACGCCATGAACGATTCTCGAAATCGTATTGCAAACGTGCATTCCCCGTACACAATAAAGTTACATGTTACCACCTCATCACATAACAACACAGGAATCTGTGGCTTTCGTCACCAAGCACATGTTCCTACCACAGCACGGAATACAAGAGTAGCTATTAAAAGCAGTGTCTGTGAGCGATCAGTTATCTTATTGGTTCTCTCCCATGGAATTCAAAAAAGACTTCCAGGTTGTCTCACAGACTAACCCCAAAGACAACTAAGTTGTTCGTAGACGCTACTTGGTTCATAATCGCCCCTGTCTTGTAACCCTGTTGTAACTAGAGCGCAAAAATGATTGAATTCCGAAATGACATAACATAATACTGAAAACTGCAGTGTACCAGCCATCTTTCAAAATTACCTTAAATGTTAAATGTATTGTTAATGTGAACTCATTTTGACGCCAGTCTCTGTGAGGTGGACGTCTGCAGATGACCTGGTGTTGAATAAAGTAGCACTGTCTTCGGTTCCTCGGACGGAAGGCACCGGACCCAGTGGCGAGCGATGTGTTCGCGGCCTCCTGATGTTACATAAATTACACGGGCACTCTCACAGTGAACTAACCGAGTTATCAGCATGCGACACCACCTCACCAACAACAATACTCTATCGTAGGTCTTTTGTGGCGATCGCCTTTATGCTCCTATAGGAGCTTTTCACAGATCTTATCGACAAATCTGTTTACTTCGCTACAGGTAATAAGGTCTCATAAAGCCGAGCGTATGTCTTGCAACAGTGATATTGCAAGCACTCACACGTTGTTAGAGCTATTCATATTGCATTCTGGAAGTGTATGCTCTCGCCTTCCGGTTTCTCTGTTCCAATAGAGATTACATTTTTTGTGACGTGCTGGATAATGGAAATGCCTTGCCGAGAAATATACCACGTCCAAACTGACGTTGACGCGTTACATTCTCAACCTTTTCGTGATATTCGGAAAGGAAGCTTACACTGCAGATTTCAGGCATTATTGTAGAAATTAATGATCAGATATCAGAATTTGTAAGGAAGTGGTTGTTATCATTTCTCAGCACGATATTTAGATTACTTCCTGACCTGTCATTTTCTCGCATGTAGTTGTATCGAGCGTGATATTGTCGTGCATATTAACAAGACACAATGGCGGTAAATGTAGCGGAATGTAGGAAGCAGTGACACCCATAAAATATCTAGGAGTATGCATAAGAGGGAGTTTAAAGTGGAATAATCTCATAAAAATGGTTATAGGAATGGAAACTTCCTGGTAGATTAAAACTTTGTGCCGCACCAGGGCTCGAACTCGGGACCTTCGAGTCTCGGTGCGGCACACAGTTTTAACCTGCCAGGAAATTTCATATCAGCGCACATTCCGCCGCAAAGTGAAATTTTCATTCTGTTTATATCCTCATAGTCTATGGCTAAGCCATGTTTCCGTAATATCCTTTCTTCCAGGAGTGCTAGTCCTGCAAGTTTCTCAGGAGAGCTTCTGTGAAGTTTGGAAGGTAGGTAGGAGATGAGGAATTGGCGGAAGTACAGCGGCGAAGACTGTTCGTAGTGGACAGAGCATTTGCCCATGGAACACAAAAATCACGAAATCGAATGTCGATCAGGCACACAGTTTTAATCTGCCAGGAAGTTTCAAATCAGCGAATACTCCGTTGCAGGGTGCAAATTTCATTCCAGTTACAGGAGTATCGTACATCAGTTGGTGATTCTCTTGAACAAAACTGTAATTTTCCCACAAAACAAGTAACTTAAGAAAACTCTTGTACAGCCGATTCTTGTGTACTGCTCATTCGTCTCTAATCCTTATCAAGTAGGCTTAACAGAGAAAATCACGGATTCTAGGATGTTCGGTATGGATCGCGAAGTGTATGAGCAGGAGCAACCCGCGGCGCTGACGTTAGCGTGAACCCAACCAGCTTCCAGTAGCCCGCAACTACCATAACGTATTAGGTTGTAATTACGTTTACAAACGAAAACAAGGTTGTTTACGGCAGTGTGAATTTATATTAGTAACTGATGACTGAGTACAGAGTTACGCCGCAGTTAGCAGTGTATTGGGGGATTTTTAAAATAAGTTTTTAGATTTGCTGAGCGATTACCATTTGTACTAACCTCAGAGACAAATGATTAAGTTACGAAATAAGTTTCATAAGAACGACGAGACTAAATGGAAATGTGAACGTGTAGCTTCGTTATCTGTTGAAAATACTTACGTCAGCTCAATACATTTTACTGATTCGGGTTATGAAAAGGGTTTGAAAAGTGAACTGTTGGACAGTCCTTTGAAACCCAAGTTGAAGACCATGCCGTTCCAAATCTAAATCTACAACCCCCGGTGCTGGTTTAGGGCGAAATAATGAACCAAGTAATGAGAGAAATATTCGGGCACAAAAACCAAGCCGCGTGGGATTAGCCGAGCGATCTGAGGCGCTGCAGTCATGGACTGTGCGGCTGGTCCCGGCGACGGTTCGAGTCCTCCCTCGGGCATTGGTGTGTGTGTTTGTCCTTACGATAATTTAGGTTAAGTAGTGTGTAAGCTTAGGGACTCATGACCTTAGCAGTTAAGTCCCATAAGATTTCACGCGCATTTGAACATTTGAAAAAAAAAAAAAATCAAGCTACTGTAAAGAAGTAGAAGATATTTTACATGTAGAAACATCAACTACGAAGAAATTACCACTAGAGTAAACGTTAACCGTGTAAACAAACACTGTTGTGAATGCGACAATGCGTGCTTATGCTAGCAACTACAAAATTATGAGAACAGAAATGAAGACCCAAGGTAAAAGATCGCAGATTTACAGAATCGTCACTCTCGATATAGTGTTAAGATACTGAAATTAAAACATTCTCAAAAAGTGATTCAGCGCTCTTTTTCTGACTATCAACAAGTGGTTCTGAAAGGACGGTATACCAACTGGTCATCTGAAGATATTGCAAAGGCAGCGGCTTTACGTTACCGTGCTTATAAAGCGTTATCTTTTATCACGACTTTGCTATAACGTGTTTCGTAAAAACTGCACTTTCATCAGAACGAAAGCTATGAACAAGAAAAAAAAGGAAAGGTATTAAGAGAACTGTGAGCTAACAAAGACAAAAACTAAAAAAAGGGAATAAATCTGTAACATGAGTTTCCAGAAAAGAAAAAGGGAAAACCTGTTAATACAAATAAATCGTTTAAAATGACGTTATGGGATGTTTCTCCGTGTCACAGGTGTATGTTGTCTGTATGGTGGCCTGTCCTCCCAGATGGTGAAAGAGGCTGACGTCCTTCGAAGGCTTTACGCTAGCATTTCACAAAAAAATCTAATGTAAAGTTTAACAATAATACGCTAAAATATGTAAAATCTCGATTACATTCATACCTGCGTACGAGTTAAACACAGTGCGCTGTGTGCCTGTAAGCTTCGAAGCAGCGCGGCGTGGCGAGGGGTCCACTGTGACGTCACTGCTCGCGGCTCCCCTGCGGCCGGCCCCTACCGTGTATTCTGGTATCCGCGGAGAAGGAAAGCAACGCACTTCGTAATGAGCTCGATAGGACGCTACAGACGAAAATATGCTTCCCAAGAATAGTCAAGCAACGTACTACCTCATCCCACACGCCACACGACCAAGATGGGAAAATCACAGAAATTCGATTCACGCAGACTTCTTTCACATGTACAAATAGCGGAAGGAGCGAAAAACAGGTAAATAGCCTCCGCCACACACGGTCAGTTGGTGTGCGGAGTGCAGAGTGGCAGGCAGTTAAGACAGGTCCACCAAAATATGTCCACAATTGATAAATATATACAGCGGACAGTATCACTAAATTTCCTGATGATCGCAAGTAACTTTTACAGTCGTACAGTCGCCGAATTATGACACCGACTTTGGTTTTTTTTTTATTTTCCTAATGGAACTATATATTTTTTGAAAGGCGCTTCTAAGAGAACTTCAACGAAGTAACATATATGGGACCTGATCAAACAGTGTCAAGGTAACATCGCCGCAAGTCACTGTCCTGCCCCATCAGAAGAAGGGGTTCTACAAACGTCTGCCCTATTGTACTAAATGTAATAGTGCTGTCTCCAGGGATTTTGCTGCCCCCTGCGAAAATTTCAAGAGCTGATTCTCCATCCCGCTCCATGCATTTTCAGGTATAATCAACCTATTTCGCGATGCCATTCATCCATGACGTCTTATATCACACTTACTCATACATCTTACTGACATGAATAAGCCTTTAACACCAGAACCAGTATGAGGTATCTGACTGTGAAGTACAAGTGAAACCTTTACAGTGTAATACATTTTGAGTTAAAACTCCAAATCAATTGTGTCAGCCAATTAGAGTTATGTTACTCGCGGAGTACATAACTAAAATCTGTTCACTTTTTGTTGTTCCCTCAGTACGGGGGAGCGTGCGGTGCGGATGGAGAAACACTATGACCGTCACGGAGAGAATAACAAGTGAGAAACACAGAGGCCAGCAGAGTTCTCGCAGTAATGCCAACGCTCACAGTTTGCGCTTCGCGCAGATTACTTGCTGCGGCGTAAATGACGCGCAGGAGAGACAGGTTTCCTGAAAGTGCGAATTTAGATAGACGTTTATCTTCAGATGCGGTACGTATCCGTATCACACCACAGAAACAAAGGAAAAAACTCACTCCTCTTTACTGCACAGAGACAAAGGAGAAAACGCACTCCTCTTTACTGAGTACTGAACGACTCTTCACTGTAACACTGAACAGTGGTATATCTTCTACGTTGGCAGAAGTTTCAAAAGGCACGAAACGTCCCAAATCGTGTCAACGCATTCCGAGCAGAAGTATGGGTCTCAGCTAACAAGAACGAAAAGTGAACGCACTGTAGTACGTGAAAACTGAGTTTGCACAGATGCGTGACACTTGACCACTAGATAAAACAAATGAACAAATTCAGGTCTACTCTACAATATATCTTTCTTACGCAAATGAATGAAAGTGCACGGTATACATAAATAAAACTGAAATTAATGATGAATATATCTTTACACACTTACTTCATATTGCAGATATTTTTCTTGCTGTAGAACTTCGTTGAAAACCGAACATTCAGATACATCATGTTCCGTCGACGCCGTTACCTACCCCCACAGTCATTTCTGGCCCATTGTTGATCTCAAATACGTTTTAATCAGTTTAACCTTCTAAAATCATATCTCTCCACTTGCCGCTGTTCCTGATTATGTGAAAAATTCGTAAGGCTACACGTATGTTGCGCACAAAGCCACACACTTTACATGATTTCAGAAGGATTTTGACACCGTTCCTCGCAACCAAGTCCTAATCAAATAGCGTGCCAATGAAGTATGTCTCATCTATGCAACTGGATTCGTGATTTCCTGTCGGAAAGGTCACAGTGCGTTGTAATCGATAGAAAATCATTGAAGTAAACATAAGTGATAACCAACGTTCTTCAAGGAAGATTTATAGGCCCTTCTGCTGTTCCGTATCCACATAAATGATTTAGGAGACACTTTGAATATCCCTCTTGATTGTCTGCAGATAATGCTGTCATTTACCGGCTTACAAAGTCATCAGATGATCAAAACAAATTGCAAAACGGTTTTGGCAAGATATCTGTATGATGCAAAAAGTGGCAATTGGCTCCAGTAATGAAAAATGTGAAGTCATCCACAAATGTACTGAAAGAAATTCGTTAAATTACAGTTACGAGATATATCACGCAAATTTCGAGGCTGTGAATTTAGCTAAACACTTGGATATTACGATTAAGATTAACTTAAATTAGAAAGATTACATAGATAATGTTGTGGGTAAAGCAAACCAGACTACAATTTATTGGCAGAACACTTAGAAAGTGCAACCGGCCTACTAAAAAGACTTGCTTACACTCCGCTAGTTCAAAGAACAGCAGCTCGTTCTGTATTAAGGTGAAATTGGGAAGAGAGTGCCACAAGTATGATACACAAACTGGGGTGGCAATCATTAAAACAAAGGCATTTTTCGTTGCGGCAGGATCTTCTCATGAAATTTCAATCTCCTACTTTCTTCTCAGAGTATGAAAACATTTTGTTGGCACTCACGTACATAGAGAGGAATGATCACCATAATAAAGCAAGAGCAATCAGAGACCGCAGTGAGAGATTGAAGTATTCGTTTTTCCCACACGCTTGGGGAACGCCAGAAATCACTTCTGTTCTACTCGATGACTTTCCGTCAATTGATACGAAATGTGACATCTCAGAAAGGAGATCACGAATCCAGTCGCGTAACTGTGATTATACTCCATAAACAAGCAATTTCATTACGAATGGCTCTGAGCACTATGGGACTTAACATCTGAGGTCATCAGTCCCCTAGACTTAGAACTACTTAAACCTAACTAACCTAAGGACATCATACACATCCATGCCCGAGGCAGGATTCGAACCTGCGACCGTAGCAGTAGCGCGGTTCCGTATTAAAGCGCCTAGAACCGCTCAGCCATAACGGCCGGCTTATTTTCATTATGAGCGTATGTGAGTTACATAACGATCATATAAAGTCCAGTTTTATCTGTTCTTTCACGAGATCCAGAAAGCACTAGAAGACGGTGCCCAGCTTTATGTCATGTTCCCTGACCGCCGGCAGGCATTAGAACCAGTTCGGCATGCTAATAAAAAAAATCGAAAGTACAGAGTATCAGACCAGCTGTTTTAGTAGATTGAATTTCTAGCAAACAGCATGTCGTTCCCAACGGAGAAAAATCTTCAGACATATCCCAAGGGAATATTATAGCACTGTTACCATTAACAGTGACAACCTCCTTTCATCTAAGATCCCAGTATCAAGTTCCTTTGACGAATGAGGGCATTTCCCATTCTAACATATGACCATCTTATTCTCAACATAAAACCTGATCTCAGGTTTCCGTTTCGCGGTGTAATCAAAAATCATTGTTGTTCTTACACAAATCTTACAGACTCACATACCAGTGGATTGAAGGTTATCTAAAGCATTTAGTGATTAACAACAGTAGACAGAAACAACTCAGACAAAAATCGCGCTTGACGCCATAAATAACTCTCCACAGTTATCCCATCACGGCCACTTTACCTGTACCTATCCTATACCTACAACCATACCTATCGAGTAGTAAAGGGCAGTGTCCTAAACGCATTGTGAGACCTCTGAGACTCATGATCAGTGGTTCCAAATTTATAAGCTCTCCAAAACACAGAAGCTGACTATACAGCTGCCGTTTGGGGCAGCGTGTTAACTGACCTTCATAAACGATAATGTGCAATGAAACTGCTGACAGGCGATTTCCAACTTTTCTTTCAGAGGGAAAAGGCCGCCAGTTTGCTGCATTCACACACTTCTGTCTGTATAACTGCCGTGACTCCAGGTGATGATAATCACTCGGTTCACATCTAGTTAATAGATAACTTTGAGTTTAAGCCTAGTTGAGGGAGAATGTTTGGAAAAGTGTCGACAGTTCGGACATTGTTCTCATCGAGAACTATTACTTGCATGCATAGCTGTATACAAAATTAGCTACAACAGTGACTTTGTCACTTGATCTTAACAGTAACATAATCACTTCCAGTTGCTTCATTGAATCCACGCTTCAAGGCACATTCCATACAAATAGTTTCCCGGGTATAAATGAGAGAAGATAGTTTCTATGTGAGAGAGCACCAAAAATTAAAGTAGCAGAGTAACATAAGTGTTAATTCATTTAATTTATGCGGAATAAATGCTGCGTTGTGTATATGTGGAAAGTTAAAACGTTGTGCCAGATAGCAATTCGAGCTGCTTCAGCAGCGCAGTTGTGTTAACATGTCACATGCAATACAACAGAAAGTGTAGGGCGCATAGCATGGCTGAATAGGCTGTATAAACAGACAGAAACTGATCGATACACATTCTTCAAAATCCATGTGACAACAAGATCGTCTCTCTCTCTCCCTCCCTCTCTCCTTCTCCCCCTCTCCCCCTCTTCCCATCCTCTAACTCACCCTCCCCTTTTACCTCTCGCCTCTAAACACTCATCTCAACTATCCTTTATAAACTTGCTCATCTCACTTCTAAACTCGTCCTCTACTCTTGCAGATTCTACCATTATCCTCTCTCATATTTCCCATCTCTCCTTTCCTCTTTCCCATTTGCCCCCTCATTTGAAATGTCACCTAAATTTCCCTCTGTACTCTCCCCCACTAACCTCATCTCTATAAAGTCATCCCTATAAACTCCCCATCTAAACTCTCCCCTCTAAGATCACCCTCTAAACTTTCCCTAAACCCCCATCTCCCACTATACTCAGTTTTTCACTCTGCTTTTTGTGGGCCTCACGCCGCCTCGACAGCGGTGAAACACACTCTGTGGATGGGGAAAAAATGACAGTTGTTTTATATTGAGGATCATCAACCTACAATATCACAAAATACATAACACAGGCGGTCAGCTCATTGAGCCATCGCTAAGTGCTTCCCAAACACTAACTGTATCAGGGCTTAGATGTTTGAATTGTTTAGCACATTTGCGTTTTGTTAACCAGTTCTGTTTAATAATATTCAGTCAAATCTACAACTGTTTATTTGTTATTTTATACGAGGTGATAACTGCTGTACCCACACTCTCCCCCATGTCAGCCCTGAAAAAGAAAACTGTAACAAAATGGGAGACTCATTAAATATCCCCAGTCGGACTCAAAAACTGTAGATTTTATCCAGTTATATTCTTCTGTAAAATAGATAACTTCCTCTACAGGGATTTACCATCACTACTACAGCTTTCGAAACACTAGGCGGTTCTACATTCACCGAGCGAGGTCGCATGGTGATTAAGAAGTGGAAGTGACCTTCAATTACTAGTCGTATCTTCAGGATTTACCTTTTTCTTCGTGTCCCTAAATATATTTAGACGAACTTATTGATGGTTCTCTCGAAAGTGACGCCACTGTTAACTCGTTCTCGTCCAGTTCGAGCATGTGCTCCGTCTGTAATGATCTCGGCGTCAACAGGCTGGTAAGACAATCTTTTTGAGTCCTAAGTTCCTCACAGAAACACGGTGATAGGAAGTGGGGCGGGGGGGGGGGGGGGGGTTATTTTATAGGTTTTCTATGGGAACCTGAGGCAACAGACGTACAGTTTTTGTGCTACAGAGCGACTTGTAGAGAAATGAATTCACAATTTCGCATCTAGAGTGAAAGAGTGATGATATTTCACTGTGATTCCGGTAACTATTTTTTTCCAGCCAGTTAACTAAGGTGTTCGAGGAGTTACCATGAACTCAAAAAAGACATCGGCTTTGTAGTATAACAAGTAACTAAGCAACGTTTTTATTGTCTCTTAGCATAACTGATAGTTGGCTACTATTGTAACTTCTGCCAGGTCACTGTGAACTGCTCTTTCTTTTTCAAAAAATTGTTCAAATGGCTCTGAGCACTACGGGACTTAACAGCAGTGGTCATCAGTCCCCTAGAACTTAGAAGTTTTAACTTGTAGCATGGAAATGATTTGTCTGCAGGCGGATTAAAATTGTCTGCTTAGTGTCATGTCAGTTTTCAAGAACATAAGGCACAATAAAATATTCACATTATTTAACAGAATGGGACTTAATTGCAGAGATAGACGAATAATCTGTAATATCTACAAAACTCACGTCCGAATGATAATAGTCAACAAAGACGCCTTTGTATTGAGAAAGATGTAAGACAGGCTGCAGCTTACCACTCAGATTGTGGAAGAAGTAATGAAACAAGTGAGAGAAATAATGATAAGAGGAATACAACTTCAAGGGGAAGTGTCATCAAAGCCAAAGTTTGAAACTGATACACCTTTCTCGCCAGATGTAAGAAATACGTAGAAGATTTGTTGAGAGGAATGGATGGGATCCTGAGTACGTAGTATAACTGAAGAATTAAAAAAAAAAAGAATAAATAGTCATGGAAAAGATTATAACGTATTGTCTACCATCAAACTTGGTAGAGTTACAAGGGCTTTAGAAGTGTGTAGTAAGATTCCAAAAAATAGCCGAAGCAAAGAAAATATCAGAAGTAGATATGTACATGTATAGAAAGCTTTACTCGCTAAAAGAGCTCCACCGGCTCCGATAGTGATACTAAAACATGGAAGAAGTTTCTGAAACTACACGTAAGTGGTACATGTAACTAGGATTTCATGAGAGATTACGAGCCCGGTCTTAAACTCCGCAGTTTGACTCGTTTACACAAAATCTGACCCACGTGTAAGTAAACTCAATCTGACTGTGACGACTAAACTTCAGAAGTGGCAACGGCTTTCGCAAAGCGCATCGGAAGAATGGGTGATTAACCAGAGTTAATCATGAGAAAACTGAAATTTGTATTCTCACCCTAGAACTCACGCAATGAAATTGTATCTTATGATACAAGTTCTGCAAGGATAATGTTTTTGTCAATTGTATCCTGCACTACCTAACAGTCTGACAAAAACCTGAGGTTGTATGGTAGCAGACGTTATCTCGATGGCTCCGTCTCCACTCGGACGTGTCTCGAAATTTCACAGCAACATGGACTTATTTGCATAACTGAAAATTCTTAGGTTTGTTTGTAAGTAAATCATCTACTACAAATCACGATTTTCTTTATTTACTTTTCGCACGACGCGTATCGGGAAATGATTCCCATTTCCAAGTGCGTTTTTTGTGTGTATTAAGCCATTTCTATTGATGTTGTCAATGTGTGAGTCTGCTTCATTTCGTTGACTTTTACCGCAATATATAAGAAACACGTGATTTTTTAGTTTTTTTATCGATTGTTTTGGTGAAGTTAGTGGCGAAATTAAGAAATATTTGTACTTACAGTTTTCTGATGGTCCATTTGTGCAGTCTCACACTCATTCAACTCTGCACAAATGGACCATTAGAAAACTGTACTTACAAATTCTTCTAAATTTTGCCACTAACTTTACCAAACAAATCGCTAACCAACTAAAAATTCGAGTGTTTCTTATATATTGCAGAAAAGTCAACGAAATGAAGCAGACTCTCACACATTGACAACATCAATAGAAATGGCTTAATACACACAAAAAACACACTCGAAAATGGGAATCATTTCCCAAAACTCGTCGTGCGAGAAGTAAATAAAGAAAATCGTGACTGGTAGCAGAAGATCTATTTATAAACAAACCTATTGTTTTCATAGTCGCAGGCTTTCAAAAACCATTTATAATGGATCAAATCAGTTGCAAATTCTAAAAAACGTGTAATTGTGAGCACTGGTTAATTCAGGCTGCTACACCCTAGTTTTAAATACAATTATAATGAATGGGGTGCGTTTCGAGAACGTAGTTCTTGAGTGAATGCATGTGGTGCTATGGAACCTGTGGAAAGATTCATTGAACAAGTACCACGTAGAATGATGGTAAAAATGTAAAATCCCATTTCAACTCAGATGCAATATAATGATTAAAGTTCATACACAGATTAACAAGCTTCAACAATAAACCAAATTCCACGGAAAATGCACTTTACATCCTCATCGGATAAGATAGACGAAGAAAACTATGAAATATTATTATTAATTTCTGAAACATTGTCTTACGAGTGAATGGGCAGTGAGATAAGCCTCTTGAAACCATTGATGATTAAATTATAAATTGATGCTGATCCCCACATGTTCTAAGGAAGTTGGAAACGTCAAGCAAGACCTGATGTTGCCACGTCACATACAGTTCCAAAATAGGTCGAGGAAAGATACCTGATTCTCTAAGATCTGAAGTTCCAAATTATTTACGATCATAAAAACGCAGTGCAAATGAATGAAGACAGCAAGAGTCTCACAATTCAGAAAGAAGTTGGCTGAGTGAACCCATCTTTAGACCAGAAGACGAAGTGTCTGTATCACGAGGAACATTGGTACAGCCAGGCGTCATGGCAGCAGGTGAGATGTATGATTCTGTGGTGTGGTCAAGAGACTTTCAACACTTAACTAGGCTGTTCAGCATTCTTATTGGCACACTTTCTCGCAGTCGCAAGGAAGATGGATCAAGCCCGCGTCCGGTCATCCTGATTTAGGTATTGTATGTTTTTCCTAAATCGCTTCAGGCAAATGCCGGAATGGTTGCTTTGAAAGGGCACGGCCGATTTCCTTCCCCATACGTTCCTAATCCGACGGGACCGATGACCTCGCAGTTTGGTCCCCTTCCCCAAGTCAAACAAGCAATAATTCTTATTGGCCAGAGTCTTTCAAGATTCTTTTGTCCCGTCATGTTGCTACCCAGAGATGCACACTGCTAGTAGACAAGACACGTGTCCTCAGATCTTCGAGACCAACAAGTGACTGTCGTAGCGGGCACGATTTCTCTGTATGAAAGGTGTTTCAACAATATTGCATGGATGTGAAGCTCAAAAATGGCTCTGAGCACTATGGGACTTAACATCTGTGGTCATCAGTCCCCTAGAACTTAGAACTACTTAAACCTAACTAACCTAAGGACATCACACACATCCATGCGCGAGGCGGGATTCGAACCTGCTACCGCAGCAGTCACGCGGTTCCGGACTGAGCGCCTAGAACCGCTAGACCACCGCGGCCGGCGGATGTGAAGCGCTCAGCATCGTATGTAGGAGGAAGATAACTGAATGCATTAAAAATGGGCCATAAAGTGCGAAATAAAAACTTACTTAGAACTACTGTTGAGAAGTAGGTCTGTCGAAGAAATTTGCCAGAAGAAGGGTCACGTCATAGGCAAATCCGGTGTGGCGTCCAGGACCAGTGAATGTGGCGCAGGAACGAGCTGCCGAGAGGGAAAACAAGAGCAGCACTTGCAGACAAGGAAGTTGGGTGATGCAAGTAAAGATGAAGCAAATGACACCACGCAGAAAAAGTTGGAAGACAGCAGTCGAAAGACTTGGAACTTCCAAAAAAGTCGTCAATATTCCTAGGCGGTTATTAAAAGAATTTAGAAACCTAGCGTAAATATAAGTTGGTTTTCTGTTGACCATATAGGCACCACTTGCTCGCTTCCCCAAATTTACGCCTTAAAATGATGATAAATGAACTTCTTGTAGAACTGCTTAAGGTAACGAGATACACTTTTAGAAAATCTAACACGTAGGACTTGAGAGATTACAGCATGAACGCCTGCGTTTTCGTTTGAGCGGACCTGTTGCGGCGTCGTCCAAAGAGTGGGGTGTGAAACCAAGAAAGAGACCTCGAAACGAAAGCACAGAGGACTATAGTGGCAGTATGTGGCACCAACGAGTTAAAAACACTGGCGTAGCCACGCTTGGTAGAGCTTCCCTTCGCTAGCACAAGCCGGCCGATGTGGCCGTGCGGTTCTAGGCGATTCAGTCTGGAACCGCGTAGCCGCTACGGTCGCAGGTTCGAATCCTACCTTGGGCATGGATGTGTTTGATGTCCTTAGGTTAGTTAGGTTTAAGTAGTTCTAAGTTCTAGGGGACTGATGACCGCAGATGTTAAGTCCCATAGTGCTCAGAGCCATTTGAACCATTTGAACCATTCGCCAGCACAACAGCTCGTCTATTTAGAGCTGAGCAGAGGAACGCTCACCCAATTCGCAGATAATTGTCGTCTTAGATAGGCCACCAGTGTATTAAATGTCTTACGCAGACCGTTATTGTAAGCATTATATGACGCATTCTTCAAGTGAAGAGTGATGTGTAGCTCATATCAAAACAGAGAAGACAATGATCAAAAGTTATTGACCAAGGAAAGAAACGTCTGCTTCAACGATAGTAACGAACTCACAATTACAGTGTCTTACAGATATGTTGATTTCAGAGTGTGACAATGTAACACAGTTGTGATCTCCGTAGCCCAATTCACTTGTATGGAAAATATTTTTAAGTCCGATGAAGCTGTCCTGAGTAACAACAGCATAGGAACAGAAAAGTCTATCATGCATATAGTCTGATTGCACCGAGGCAAACACCGACGAATGCTGGTTTGAGTAACACTCAGCCAGAGGCTACCAAAGGCTCTCGAACTGACCTGCGCAGCTCTGGCGATGACCTTCATAGCGGCCGGCGGCAGAATACTCGTGGAACGATTTTCAGGATAGGTATGAGGTGGAGGCGAATAGGTCCATTGGAAGTGGCGGTCTCTGCTAGCGTTAGTACCGTCTCTTGGTGTCCACCCGTTGCTGCAAAAGGGTGAGCTCGCGGAGCTGAAGCGTGCAGGGCCCAGGAAGGCTGTAAGCGTGCCCCAGGGGACCGAAGGATTTCCGATCGCTTTTGCGAAAGAGAGGAAAGAAGGGAGATTGGGCTTAATGACCCGTCGACATCCAGTTCCTTAGAGAGACAGAGCACAAGCTCGTATTGGTTGAAGAGTGGGCAAGGAAATCGGCCGTGTCCTTCCAAAGGAATCATCCCGGCAATCGCCTTGGGCGATATAGCGATATCACGGGAGACATAAATCCGGATGCCCGAACATGTGTTTGAACCTTCGTCCTCCCGAATGCGAGTACAATATGCTAACCACCACGCCACCTCGCTCGGTCCGATCCCTTTTGCGATGAACTCCATTTTATCAAAGTGTTTTGTAAATATCTGTTTATCAAGCCGTGCTTCATTGTTCAGAGACAGTAATAAATACTCAGAACATCACTGTCGTAATGGACTGTACAAAGTAAATTAAATCTTCATATCTACACTGACGACAAAAAACTCTCAGCACCAAGAAGGGGTAGTGCGACATAGACGAAACTTGGGAAGAGTGTTTCTACATCTGAAAGATAATGTCTACTAAAAATTTGCGCCAGTCGCATGAGAGTGGAGCAAATAGCGCCACTATGAGATGCAAATCAGGTTTGCTTCAAATATACGCCGAAACGGGTCCTGAGCGTTTGCCACCTTTGAGATTCGACGTTGTGGATTGGTGTTAGACAGGAATGCCTTTAAGGCGCCGAAGACTCCATTATCTACACTTCACTGACTGTGAACGAGGTCGTGAAATAGAATTACGAGAAAGGTGGTGTTCCTGCTGCGATGCAGCAGAAAGACTCGGCAGGAATGTAGCCACTGTACATGACTGCTGGCAGAGGTGGTCACGAGACTATATTGTGGCAATATGACCGGGCTCCGGACGGCTACCAAGAGGGACACCATCGTGTTCGGCGTATAGTTCTGACTAATAGTACTGCATCTGCAGCATCAATTTTTCCACCACCGCAGTGATATATTGAACTGTTAGAAATCGGTTTATCGAGGACAGCTCCGAGCCAGAAGCCCTGTAACGTGCATTCCACTCACCCCAAACCACCGTCACTTACGATTTAACTTGCGTCAAGCGAGAGCTCACTGGAGGACAGCGTGCAGATCTTGTGTTTCCTGATGAAAGCTGGTTCTGCCTCGCTGCTTGTGACGGCCGTGTGTTGGTTAGAAGGGGTCCAGTTGAGGGCCTGCATCCAGCTTGTCAGTTCAGTAGACGCAATGGATCCACAACTCGAGTTATGTCCGCCGCGATAGCTGAGTGGGCAGCGTGACGGATTGCCTTCCTACGGGCCCGGCTAGGTCGGGGATTTTCTCCGCTCAGGGACTGGGTGTTGTGTTGTGTTCATCATCATTTCATCCCCATCCGGCGCTCAGGTCGCCCAATGTGGCGTCGAATGTAATAAAACCTGCACCAAGGCGGCCGAACCTGCCCCACAAGGGGCCTCCCGGCCAATGATGCCAAACGCTCATTTCCATTTACCTCGAGTTATTATGACCTGGGGTGCTACATCGTATGACAGAAGGAACACTGTCGAGTTATACACCGCACCCTCACTCCAAAATTCATAAGTGAGTCTGACGATTCGACGTGGTGTGCTACCATTCGTGAACAGCGTTCCAGGGGGTGCTTCTCAATAGGATAACGCTCGCTCACATATTGATGTTGTAGCGCAACATGCTCTACAGAGTGTCGACATGTTTTCTTACCCTGCTGTATCACCAGATCGGTCTCAAATAGAGCACATACATGTTTGCATGCTTGCATTCAACTGTATGGCGGTTACACCGGTTACTAATGTACCAGTATTTCACTTTTGCAGTGGCTTATCTCGGGCTTACATTAACCTGTGATCCTGCAGCGTTAATAACTTTAATACTTTACTTAGGCAAAAGTATTCCAGAAATTTCTCTTCTCTACATTAATTAATTATTTTCTGGTCTTGCGATTCTTTTCCGTCAGGGTGTATTGTAATAAAGTGAACTAATATTTTCCGTGTTATAGTTCCACTCACTCTCCTCCCGGAGCAAGTCAAAGAACCCACCGTTGTGCCAGCAAATGCAATTTCACACAGTATGGAGAAACAGAAATTCTTCCATTCCATATGTGGCATACAACAAACCAGTGCTTAACAGTATTGGTTAAAACAGTCTTGCAATTTGAGTTTTTCGTTTTTCAACGACGCGTTTCGCCTTATTTAGGCATCTTCAGGTTATGCACATAGAAAACAGACAACAAATACATCTATTTAAGAATTACGATCGCGTTGTGCGGACTTGGATAACCTAAAAGCGTGTATAAACAGGCCAAATACTGAAAGAACAAATACCTTAATTTGGTATTTCTCAGAAGAATCCTTTAGTCAGTTTAGTCAGTGGGTATCGTCGAATATATCAGGACAACACCACCTTCGTTAAACTCAGTAAAAACTAGAAATGTAAAATAGTAAAATCATTACCTTTTCTAGATGGACGCGAGTGACACCAAGATCTGCATAACGCGTTCCCGTTCACAGGAGCGAGTAACAGAATAAGATGTGGGCTCAGGTAGTAACCTTAATGCACCACAGCGTCGTGTGCTAGTATTGAAGCCTAATACAGAATCACCTCAATACGTGGCGCTGCCACGCATCAGTAATAAGAATGTGAGATCGTAAACTGGATATACATACTCACTAAAACTTTATAAATGTAATGCAGATAAAACATTGATAAGATGGAATTACTAGGGGCAACACCTGTGCAACAACTTATCATAAAATTTCGACGAAGTAAAATATAAATGAAGGCGGTACATTTAAAATGAGAAAACAAGGTGTATAATACAACACACAGATGCAGTAGATAAACAGATTTTACGTATCATATACCACTAGAACGAGACCATTAACAAACAGGACGGTAATTTCAGATAAAGAGGCCGCCCAGTTAACACTCAATACTGCGTCATTCGGAGCTAGAACTTCTAACAAGAAAACTTTTTTTATAAAATACAAGCCTAATAATTTTACTTGTATTTTATTAAAAAAATGTTTTCTTGTTAGAAGTTCTGAGTAGCTTGGTCAGACTTTCCGATCCATGCAAATGCTGGAGAACTCCTGAGTGTGGTGAGCAACGTGTTACGTTACTCTTGCGAGGAACACTGACAGTATAGCACCTACGAGAACTAATTTCAAACTTTCAGTTCCAGCCAGGCTTAGGAAACTTTGCTAGACGTTCCTTTAGGAATATTGAAGGAAGGGATATCTCTGTAGGTAAGTAGGAGCAAAGTACTTCCAGCTCATAATATTAAATGGGGTGCTATTGTATCGAACGTGTTCTGGTATTCCACTGAGAGCGGTCAAGATAACTAACGACTGAAGCAGTGGTACACGATCATCTACGCTTGAGTGGAACGTAGGGCATGTTCAGCAGGCACCAACGTGTTTTCATTGGTGTTTTTGATAGAACTTTCATTACGAGCAACTGAGGTGTAAGTTCCATCAAATCACACTTAAGGCGCGTTTACACCTTTACGACTTTTACTGCGCTCTAGGTGCACGCAGCCCTTGCACGAAAAGGCAAGGAGGCACATGCACTGGTGCAAAGTCGCCGGTGCCTCTGAATTGCGCCCACGGGGTGCAAGGAGTTTCCCCATAAGAGACGGGCAGACACGTGCCTCTCCACTTGCGTGTGGGGCGAGCACATACTAGCCGCAAGGTGCACAGGTGTAAAAGCGTCTTTACAAACATGTAATGTGCACACCAAAACATGTAACACTAGCTCACATTATATCTAAATTTCCACATCGTTACTTAATGCTGTTAAACGTAATGTAGATGCGGTAATCTGAAATACACGACACTATGTCTGCCGCTCTATGCTATATGCTAGGGTCCGTGAAACTTGGCATGAGGGTCGTCAGCACATCTTCACTTGCGCATGTTTGAAGGAGCTTCTGCGCATGCGCAACTGGCGTGACGTAATTGAATTATGGGACAAATACATACGTATTTGATAAACAACGCGCACGGTTCACGGCGTGCACAGTTAAAACTTACGGCTCAGCTACAAATCAACGTCGGTGCCACCAAGAGGTAACACACTGGAGCAGACTTTTATCCCCATTCGCTTGGCATAAATCCCGTTAGAGGGTAGCACATTCCTCAGATAAGCCACTTCACTCACTATACAATAAAATTAGGACATCAGTATATGTTATAGCTACGCTGACAGAAAAACATATTTTGTGGGATTCTGTATAGTATATGAAGTACATGGTGATTATAATTAAAGTCAAACTTTCAAACAGCTGTAGAAAGGACAACACTGGTCAGAATGACATCAAATTGCAAAGGAATATTATCGGAGAAGGGGAAAAACGTATGGCAGAACAGAAGTAAATAGTTACAAAATGTAGCAATAGATGGCACTGTAAGCATCATAATTTAATAGTGGCCGAGTACAAATGACAAATGAATCATACAACAATCCCTAAGGGGTATGTTTGACGTTAAACAAACTGTACTACTCAGTGCGCATGAGTGTACGGCTGTGATACTGTTAGTTACGTAAGTCCATCCACCACGGGAAGATCATATCACATCGGAAGGGGAAAATTGGTTTTTAATTGTCCTGAGGCCAAAAACCGCACAAAAAGCATCACTCACATCAGTTTTTAATTGTCCTGAGGCCAAAAACCGCATAAAAAGCATCAATCAAAATCAAATCGGATTATTAATTTCCCGGTGACTGGTGCAATACATGTTCAGTATGCTGTCCACCATTATCTGCAACAAGTTGAACCCGAGAAACAGCATTTTCCACAACTGATCGAAGTGTTTCCGGGATCACGTTCAGGATGTGTTGCCCAAAACATGTCTTCAATGCAGCTAAGTTTGCAGTCGGAACATTGAACGCAACATCTTTCAGATACTCCCACAGCCAGAGGTCACACGGATTAAGATCAGGTGATCGGAACGGCCAGACTTTAGGGAAATGGCGACTGATAATTCTATCCATATCCTAAATGGCGCTTCAGCAGCTGCTTAACTGGATTTGCAATGTGCAGAGGTGCGTCATCTTGCATAAAAATGATCCCATCCACACATCCACGCTATTGGAGGGCTCGAATGACGTGGTTGCCTAGAAGACAGTCATAGCGCTTACAAGTGACGGTATAGGTAACAGGACCGGAAGCACCCATCTCTTCGAAAAAATATGGCCCTATGATAAATGATGCCGTAAACCCGCACCACACAGTGACCTTTTCAGGATGAAGTGGTACTGGGTGATTTGCGTGTCGATTTTTCGCTGCCCATATTCGACAGATATGTGTATTAACATATCCTGTCAGATGGAAGTGGGCTTCCTCCGTCCACAAAATCTTCCACGGCCAGTCATTGTCCACTTCCATGCCAGCAAGAAATTCTAAAGCAAAGGTGTCTCTTGCTGGCACGTCAACAGGAAGCAACTCTTGCACATGGGTAATTTTGAATGGATAGCAAAGAAGGATGTTTCGTAAGATCTTACGCACTGTGCTCACGGGTATGTCCAGTGTTCGGGCAGTTCTCCGTGCACTACACGTTTGCACACCATCACTCGTCTCCTCCCGCATTGCTGTGGCCACTTCTTCCACTGACGTCGAATCAATTCGTTTCCTTCCTATACCAGGTTGCACACCAAAAGAACCCGTCTTTTAGAATTTCCGAATCATTTGCTCCACACCCACGCCAATCATCGAACCAACGCCTTTTTTTTTCATACCCTTCAGTGCCTGGAACTTCTGCAGAGTGACGTGTGCACAGTCATTATTCTTATAATACAGCTTTATAAGCAGAGCGCGATCCTGCATTGAGACATTCATGGCGAACGTCGCAGACGCGAAAGGAGGGAAAGCTGTGCACCCGGCGTGTTTATACCAAATTCAGTGGGCCGTGAGCATGACAGGTGTTTTCATTTACGTATTCTTACACATATAGCGTCATCTATTGACCAATTTTCCCCCTTTTTTTTTTAACCTGCCATACGTTTTCCATTCTTCTCCTATAATATTCCGTTGAAGTTTGACGTCATTCTGACCAGTGGTGTTATTTCTACAGCGTTTTGAAAGTTTAATTATAATCGCGCTGTAAATAGGAAATTAAGTTTTGGATTTTATCATACAACAATCCACTTGAAGCGCTGAGAATCACAAAGCACATCGTTGTCGACTATGTGTCTGTAACATTTATTCATGCTTCTGAGATCTGTTCGTCTTACGATGGGTTAGATTTATGTGTGCTGTAGGCCCCCACTGTATATATGAACATTTACGAAAACTTGTCTCATTGGTTTCTCTGGTGTTCACTTAAATATGGGACTGACAGCGGTGTGCTTTAGGTCCTTATGGTTATCAGCGGCTTATTGTGTTATAGTCAAGCGACCGTGTTGGTAGACTGTACTGCTCGAATTTAATCATTTCCAAAAAGGGCAGTTTGTGTGTAGAGATCGTTGTTTACTGTGCAGGAATTGGCTTTCATGTGGAGTATCAAAATGAACTCCATAGAACCTGTTTTAAGAAAGAAAATTACCAGGAAATATTAGCTGCAAGAGAGATAGGGCCTCCCAGACCAGATAAGTTGTCTGAAAAAGAGACGAATCGTAACTACAAGCGAACATTTAACGAAGGAATGTATAATAAGCGTAAGTTGTTGTGTGGGTGCGACGTAAGAATTTCTGATTTTCAGCTCGGAAGTTAATTAGTCAATAATACGTGTTTTAGGGATCTTGTACATTGGCCGAAAAATAAAAAAGGACGGATACTCCCACTTACTCAAAAATACGAAACGCAGATTAACGAAAGCTTAAACATTATTTCTTCCTTACCCTAAACTGTTATATAAAACAACAATATTCCACGAAACAATTCTTTCTTTCTTCAGACAAGTTAAGCATGTTGTTATTATTTTAATTTCTACTGTTATTATTATTATCTCCAGTGGCTGTAGTTGTATAGATACGTTGATAAGCACAACCGTTATACAGCAGATGCTATTAATTTCACACTCTCATGTTTATCTGAATCTAAATACTCGTGAACACCGTGAACGTATACTCACGAGCTACCACTGATTAAAATTGTACAGATTAGTTATGTTTTTGGTTAACAACGGTATATTCGTCTTAATCTAATATTTTACGAAAAGCTATTTATTTTGAATACACAGATTTTGATATCATTTATTATGAAATTATTTTTATTAATGTTCGCCGATAGTTACGAAAGCTTTATAAAATTGTAACGTAACCCGTGTCAGTAGGACGAAGGGACTTGACAGGGAAGAATGATAAGGGCAGCTGATAGAAAACCAGCTAAAATAAGTAGTATGCGTTGAACGTAGTATGCTAGACTTCGTTGTCAAGACTGGAGACTAGCTTGCTTTTGGATTGGGAGGGATGAGGAGGTCTGTCTGCGGGACGCAAGTTTGTAGGGTTCAAATGACTCTGAGCACTACGGGACTTAACATCTGAGGTCATCAGTCCCCTAGAACTTAGAACTACTTAAGCCTAACTAACCTAAGGACATCACACACATCCATGCCCGAGGCAGGATTCGAACCTGCTACCGTAGCGCCGTACTGAAGCGCCTAGAACCACTCGGTCACAGCGGCTGGCTTTGTAGTGTTTAAGTGATTTGATTTCTGGGTGGCAAGTCGCCATGAAGTGAAGGTGTTGGGAGTTCGGTTATTTGAAAAGTTCTCTTCGCATTTTCCATGAGTGAGACCATACAGGACCTTCTCACTCCTGAGATAAAAACAAACTAGCGGGAAATTTTCATGTTTTCCGTCCGAACTATATATATATATATATATATATATATATATATATATATATATATATATATAGTGAGTCACAAACTATTGCCACCAAGAATAAATCCGAGAGTATGATAGGAGTCGAAAAGTTTGTGTGACAAAAGTTGCGTGGGACATCGGAGGGCCTAATATGACGTTGGTTTTTTTGTAGCCAGGTGGGGTAGCATCAGAGGTATGAAAGTCAACTTTGTTTTCTATATGGGATACTATAGTTTGGTACTTATTTTCTGATAGCGGCTATCGAGACGAATCCAGTGATGTGTAACAGTAAGGTCTTTGAAGGTCAACGAAGACCACAAAGGTGGCATAAACGTCCATTTACAGAAGATGTTGATCATTGCTACCAATGCAGTGCTGCAATCTTATCATGCATTTAGTGGTATTCCTTATCACATCGGCACTTATCGAAGCACATGTTCTGACAATTCTCTCTGGCATATCTTCAGGTATACTTGGAACATCTTTATAGACAATGTCTTTTACGAATCCCCACAAGAAAAAATCCAGAGGTGTCAAGTCTGGTGAACGAGCCGGCCACTACGCATCTCCTCCGCGTCCAATCCAACGATTTGGGAATTGTCTCTGCAACTCATTTCTAGCCATCAGCGAAAAATGTGCCGGATACCTCGTTCTGTCCCTTGTTCTTAAAGGTATTTCTTCCAATAACAGACCTACTGTTTCTTGCAGGAATATGGTGTACTCCCTACCATTAAGATTCCTTCGATGAAATAGGAGCCTATAATTTTGTGCTCCTGAATCCCACACCATTGATTCATCGACCACAGTTTTTGGTGTGCAAATTGCTGCGGAAAAAAATGGATTTTCAGTTGCCCAATAACGCACGTTATGCAAATTAACATTTCCATGGTTCATGAATGTAGCCTCGTCAGTAAACAAAATCAAATTAAAAATGTGTGGTCCCTCTGAATCTGAAGTTGAGCCAATCGACAGAATTCAACGCGACACATACAATTCGTACCACTTAAATCTTGGAGGAGACTGATATAGTAAGGATTATATTTATGGCGATGCAGAACACGAACAACACTACTCTGGCTAATGCCAGATTCCCTTGCGATTTGAGGCGAACTAACACAAGGATCTCGAACCACAGTGGCAAGAGTACCAATTTCCGTTTTCTCGTTGGTAACTTTCCTTTGTCGCATATGTTACCGATGCGTTAAAGATCCAGTTGTTCTCAATTTATCATACACATATTTAAATGTACGACGTGTAGGATGAGTACGTTGAGGAAATCTTTCATCCTATAAGTCTCTATCTCTCACTGAATTTCGTTCGCATTCTCCGTAAATAAGAAGCATATCGACTTGTTCTTCGAATAAATACATAATTCACATTCGCTTGATTCGACGATACTAGTCTTACCGTCCCTATTAGTGTTATACTGCGAAACCGTCGAATGATGTTTACATGTCAATGGCACGTTAAATGAGTAGGCCGTATTCGGCGAATATTTACTATTTGCACGATATACGAGAGAGAATTGTCAGAGCATGTGCTTTGATAAGTGCCGAAGTGATAAGGAACACCACTCAATCCATGATAAGAAGATTGCAATACTGCTTTGATAAAAAAAAATGGCTCAGAGCACTATGGGACTTAACATCGGAGGTCATCAGTCCCCTAGATCTTAGAACTACTTAAACCTAACTAACCTAAGGACATCACACAAATCCATTCCCGAGGCAGGATTCGAACCTGCGACCGTAGCGGTCGCGCGGTTCGAGACTGAAGCGCCTAGAACCGCTCGGCAACTGCATTGATAGCAATGGTTATCACTTCGAACACCTTCTGTAGATGGACGTTCATGCCACTTTTTTGACCTTCGTTGACTTTCAAAGACCTTACTGTTACACATCAATGGATTCGTCTCGATAACCGCTATCATAAAGTAAGTACATAAATATAGCCTCCCATTTAAAAGAACAAAGTTGACCTTCATATCTCTGACGCGACCCCACCTGGCAACAAAAAACCAACGTCATATTATGGCCCCCGTTGTCCAGTGCAACATTTGTCCTTCAAACTTTTCAGTTACCATCATACTTTCGGAGTTATTCTAGGTGGCAATAGTTGGTGACTAACACTGTAAATATGCTGATGCACACAGAGAGCAGGGTTCATAATGTTTAATATTTTTGAGATATATGTTTTCCAATATAGATTCTTGTTGATGTTCTAAAACAACGTTAGAAATACAAGATAATAATAATAATCATACAAAAATTTATGGCAAGTAATAATTTGACGCTGCCAATAAATAAATCTTTACGGTACGTTTTCACAATACATAAACACACTCCACATTTGACACTTGAGTCTCTTGCCTTGGAATTGCAGTCACGTTCTACAGTTTTAGGCATCCCCTGCCTCTACAAATTTTGGTAGGTGGCCGGCATTGCAAAACCTAACTTCTGAAACTGGTTGTAACGCTGCTCTTCTCGGCCTTTTATTCACTTTTTCTACACCACCTACATCTTTAGCGGCAGAGAAATTCACTGTACAAGGCTGTCTTCTTCTAGCTACTAGCACGACGGCTTAACTTTCCAGTTGTTTAACAGTCAGTTTCATCAAGATCAGCAGGAAAACTTCAGTCAAAAACGAGAATTCGTCATATTGCTAATCAGATACTTCCGCGTTGCTGTCGTTGAGAAGCGCTTCTAACTGCCTATTAATTAATATTTCATGCACTCCTGTGGTGTGTAGAAGCAGCGATTATTTCAGTATCCATTACCGAAGACCAAATTGAAATCATCAGATACGCATTATGACCTGAGGTTCATGTAAGAGGGCCTTTAGACAATCGGTTACTTCTTAGTAACGAGCAAAATTTACACAAATTTGAATTAACTCTTAAAGACTACAAACCTTTTCGTTTATAGAAGCAACCATTTCCTGCTTATGACCAGCTGTAAACTGACGCACGAATCGTTCCTTTGCAAGATGTTGCGCCCTCATTTTAAAACTGAGAAGTAGAAGGTCCACACTCGTGGACCATTGATCAATAAGCGGAAAAATACGTCTGTTTAAGGAGAAAATAAGTAAACGGAGGTCCATTTGTGTGGACCAAGGGAACGAAACGATTAAATTTTTCGAAGGGAAGTTTGTTGATACAAATTGTGGCATTAATAGTTCGATCAAGTATTACTGAACTGCGAGGAACACTTTGAAGCAGCTGTTTTAGAATTTAGATACCTGTGAGATAGCTAGTGCCTCTACAGTAGAGTTAATAAATATACTACTGAATATCAAACGTATTTCCCCTGCCGTTCAGCTCATTTGATACAATCAACCCCAGCTGTGTGGATTATTTTTACTGTAGCTACGAAGTCTGCAAAGATTCACTAACTCGTACTTTTTTAAAATGTCAACTGTTTTGCAGCGGTGTGCGATCGATCTCTAGACTACACCTCAAAGACCAAAATCGATTCAGGTAAATCCGATCGTGCATTTATATTCCCCTCCAATGACACGTTAATCAAAGGAGGGTGGTAGCTAGGAGACTGCAATTTACTGGATGTGTCTCCACATTCAAGAAGAAGGCATCATATCCCATTATGAACATTGATTAACGGC
This sequence comes from Schistocerca americana, assembly GCF_021461395.2. Lineage (NCBI taxonomy): Eukaryota > Metazoa > Arthropoda > Insecta > Orthoptera > Acrididae > Schistocerca > Schistocerca americana. The sequence continues at coordinate 853,943,099 of NC_060121.1, forward strand.
GTAAAAAGTATCAGTTTTCCTTGATGATAGGAATTTAAAGTGCGTACTGTGTTGGATACAATGAATAGTCTCACTACATGTTACAAATGATAGTCACGTCTAGTGACCACTCGAAATAAGTGCTTGTTTCTCCATTAGACAATCAATCCACTAAGAATAAATAAAGAATCGCATCTTACATTTGTGAATTTTCGAGTCTCGCTTTGGAACTGACGAACATTACGCGATGGCGTTGGCGGGTGCATGACATGACAACTGGGATGGAACTCCGCGAAGACTCTGACTTCCACTGTTGCCGGACCACGCTGGAACTGGCCAGAAGCCGTCTTGGCGCTTGTCTGGCCTCAAGGAAGTGCTTCGGAATTGTCTCAGGCGACGTGTAGCAGCCGCACAAAACAGTAATTAAATAATTACTAGCGCTTTACACGAGGGACTCCTAACAAAGTTAAACCTCTTTGTTAGTGCTCTTTTGACCACAGGAATTCGCTACGTGCAGCCACCTGTGTAATGAAGGTAAACTGGCATTCTCAGTGTAGCTCAGTACAGCTTCTTGTGGCCCCAAACGCAGACGTGAGACTGCGTCCCGTGTACAATGTTGAGTCTGTCACTGTACCTCGAAAGATCAGCTGTGGGCGCGTTCTCACTTAGCGGGAAGAAGGGTTATCGCAGTGGGAAGTCGCCCACAACTTGGCGTACACCATGCTGACATCAGAACAATCACTTTGCTATCGTCTTCATCTTCTTCTGCTGCTGCTGCATGTTAAGGTTTAGACACTTGCGCCTGTTCTGTCTTAACTTTTCACTGCCACCTCGCTCTGGGTATTCCTACGTACCATCTTCCTCTGGGCTGATAAGGCATGGCCTCTCTCTATGGTCTTCGTTTCAAGGTGATATTTCAGGGGATATATTGTATTGTATTATATGTATTGTATGTTAACCGGTGACCTAGAAACGACGGAGAGGCTCCGTCCTCGCCGCAGCCGCAGTGGTCCACAGCCCCACGACGACTACCGCAGTCCACCTCACCATTCCGCCGCCCCACACCGAACTTAGGGTTATTGTGCGGTTCAGCACCCGGTGGACCCCCCAGGAAACGTTTCACACCAGACGAGTGTAACCCCTATGTTTGTGTGATAGAGTAATGGTGGTTACGCGTACGTGGAGAACTTGTTTGCGCAGTAATGGCCGACATAGTGTAACTGAGGCGGAATAAGGGGAACCATCCCGCATTCGCCGAGGCAGACGGAAAACCGCCTAAAAAACATCCACAGACTGGCCGGTTCACCGGACCTTGACACAAATCCGCCGGGCGGATTCGTGCCGGGGTCCAGGCGCTCCTTCCCGCCCGGAAGTGGATATGACATACTTTTTGCTTCTATATGAAATTATGACCGAAATTTTTGAGATTTTCAAAACGAAATTATGCACACATGTTTGGCAAGGTTTCTTCAATCTAAAACTCGGTATAGTAGTATATTATAAAATCGTAACTTTTATGCCCCGGAGAAATTTTTTACAGTTTTATAACGTCACCAATTTTACTGTGTGGGGTATTTTATTGTCATGTACCACAAAATAAAAATTTGTATAGCAATTACTGACCGTTCTACGGTTTAGATTCAATGTTTAATATCACAATCGTTACACATATCTGCTTCATCTGCGCACGTTTTATGAAGACACTTCATACAGCGACTGCAATGAATCCAGCCCACTAATTGCTCGCACTTTTCGTAGTAGTTTCTTTTACACACGTCTTGAGCAGCTGATTTCACTTTTCTCTCTCATTTGGTTTTTGAGGAATCTTTTTTTATTTACTGTCAGCATTTCTCGGTTGCATTACTTTCAAAATTTGTAGGGTTTCTTGTTTCTCAACAGCCACGCAGTTTTCTTCCTGGTTTCCTCTGGTGTTTTCAAAGTTCGTATCGGTGAAACCTTGTCAAATGAGAGTATTCGTTATCGTACGACATCCTAAAGAGGTGTGTAACGAAAAAATACAACTTTCATTCGTAATTAACAACTCACTAGGAACAAGTAATGGTTGTGCCTAGAGAAGCAGGAATCATAGAAGGACTGGCCGAATGGTTTAATTGAACATCATTTACCATGAAAATTTATTAACAGAATAATTGTAAATTGAAATAACTGTACAATACATTCAAATGTAATGCAATTCATGTTTTAACAATGGCAAATATTAAAGAGAGAAGAAAAAACAACCAGGCAATAGTTTAAATTAAAACAGTAAATCAAATCCCATAACAGTTTCCTATTGATCCGATCCACCTTTACCACCAGGCCAACGCCATAGTTCAAAGTGAAAACGTAAAATCAAGTACCTGCCGAACATCAAATCAACGAAATTACAGTAGTTGCAGCAGCTAATATTCAAGAAAAACCATAAAAGTACAGTGATAAGGCAAATCAAGTGAATAACATAATTTAATAAGGCTGGGCTTAATAGTGCATCCACAAGCGTTCACTCATCGGCCAGTCCGCGTAGTCGATGGCCACACCGTCTGGTACAACCACCGGGCCACACCCACGCAGCAGACCTGCATGCGAGGGACAACGGACAGCCTAACTAGGACCACAACACAAACGCTGAGCCAGAACAGCCATACACCAAATTGCAGTTGAACTCTAACATACACACATCTCCAGTTAGTTTCTATACCGGTGATAATAAGAATGATTCACCGCACAGATGAAAGCATAGCCAAGTGACACAAGATAATCTGCATGTACGTAATGAGTAGCGTACAAGAATTTGCTAGCAATAAAGTAGCCGACAAATATATGCACAAGTATACACTGAAGCGTCAAAGAAACTGGTAGAGGCATGCGTATTCAAATGCAGAGATATGTAAACAGGCAGAATATGGCGCTGTGGCCGGCAACACCTATATAAGACAAGTGTCTGGTGCAGTTGTTAGATTGTTTATGCTGCTACAATGGCAGGTTATCAAGATTTAACTGGGTTTGAACGTGGTATTATAGTCGCAGCACGAGCGATGGGACATAGTATCTCCGAGATAGCGATGTAGTGGGGATTTTCCCGTACGACAATTTCCCGAGTGTACCGTGAATGACAGGAATTTTGTTAGACATCAAATCTCTGACATCCCTGCGACCGGAAAAAGATCGTGTCAGAACGGGACCAACGACGACTGAAGAGAATCGTTCAACTTGACAGAAGTGCAACCCTTCCGCAAATTGCTGCCGATTTCAATACAGGGCCATCAACAAGTGTCAGCGTGCGAACCATTCAACGAAACATCCTCGATATTGGCTTTCGGAGCCGATGGCCCACACGTATACCTATGATGACTGCAGAACACTAGGCATTATGCCTCGCCTGGGCCCGTCAACACCGACATTGAACAGCTGATGACTGGAAACATGTTGTCTGGTGGGACAAGTTTCGTTTCAAATTGTATCGAGAGGATGGACATGTATGGGTACGGAGACAACCTCACGAATCCATGGATCCTGTATGTCAGCAGGGGACTGTTCAAGCTGATGGATTTTGTATCCCGCCTGGATAGGCGGCTCGTGGGTCTGCTCCTGTAAACTGAAGGGTAGGCCGAATGTAGGAAGTGAGTAGGAACAGGAAAAGGTGAAATGCTTCGGTACTGCGTGTAGGTTATAGCTCTTTTACTGGGGTATGAACATATAGAACTGATATTACTACTTAATTTTGCGTACAGATGAGCACGTAGGTGCGGAGCCGTCCATCAGTCAAATCTAACAGCGGCTAAAAGTTACAAAGGCAAAAACTGTAATGGCTCGTCCACTATGAAATGGAAACAATGTTGCTTGGTCGTCTACTCGGAATCAAATGGGGTAGAATCTGGAGCGGCGCACGTAGAGCTGCACAGCGCCGGCTAGAGGGCGCTGTCGTCGGTGACGGTCTCGTAGTGCCAACCAACCTAAGAATCTTTACCTGCCGTGGCATCGTAGCTATCGATACCACAATGGAGGCTCTGTAATTGTGTGGGGCATGTGCAGGTTGAGTGATATGGGACCGCTCATATGACACGTATATATGCTTATGTACGTGTCACCTGCCAGAGTCTGAGTCTTTCTGATTACCTGCATCTATTCATGTACTTTGAGCAACCCGACGGACTTGGACAATTCCAGCAGGACAATGCGACACCCCACACGTCCAGAATAACTACAGAATAGCTGCAGGAACACTCTTTTGAGTTTGAACATTTCCTCTGGCCACTAAACTCGCCAGATATGAACATTATTGAGCATATCTGCGACGCCTTGCAACGTGTTGTTCAGAAGAGATCTCAAAACCCCTCGTAGTGTCACGGATTTATGGACAGCCCTGCAGGTTTCATGGTGTCAGTTTCCTCCAGCACTACTTCAGACATTAGTCGAGTCCATGCGACGTCATTTTGCGATACTTTTACTTGATCTCGGGGACCCAACACCATCTTAGACAGGTGTACAAAATGGTTCAAATGGCTCTGAGCACTATGGGACTCAACTTCTGAGGTCATTAGTCCCCTAGGACTTAGAACTAGATAAACATAACTAACCTAAGGACATCACACACATCCATGCCCGAGGCAGGATTCGAATCTGCGACCGTAGCGGCCTCGCGGTTCCAGACTGCAGCGCCTAGAACCGCATGGCCACTTCCGCAGGCGTAGGCAGGTGTACCAGATTCTTTGGCTCTTCAGTGTATGTAGAGATCTCCGCAAATAAGGAGAAAAGTATGTTGAATTCTTCTGTTTATAAGTAAATGGTAGCTTGCTTACACTATTTTAAAACTATCTGTGAGAATAACAATAAATATGCACAAATAGCTTTTAGTCAGTAGAGACAATTTAAAGCTAAGTGAGCATAAGCAAACGTATATCGCAATGATTAAAACAAATTTCTGATCACAACTCAACAAAAAATAGGCTAGCCTATAATATAAAATATTCCACTTAAGTAAGACAGGGTACAACCACGGTTTAATAACCGATAACAACATGGCACTCAAACTTTAAAGAAGTGACTTAGCATTAACACAGAGAGGTTCACCCAGTACCGGATCATCGAAGCGACAAGTCTGATGCAAAACATGATAAGCGAACTTAATTGCTAATTGATTTCAAACGGAACTGCCAAAGACGTCGGCGAGCAGCAACACAATACCAACGGGCTGTTGTTGCTGGAAACACTGAGTCAATATCCCGAGTTACAGCTTTACGTCAGCAGAGGACCACTTCTGGTTGAGTTAGCAATTTCCACCGAGTCGTACAGAACTGCACGTCCTCCAGAATAAGGCGGCCAGCTAACGTCACGCAGCCGCAACTGGGTCCGGAAAGCCAGCAAGATTCCACGTGGGCAGCCGTCAACTCGGCACACTAGCGCTCCCTGCCACACGTGCGCACACTGTCCACCTCCCAAGCGCTCCCACGCACATTCCCTCGCCGTTTTCAAAACCAAAACGGACCAATTAGGTAAGACCGTGAAGATAGGACACCACCAAAGATATCAAGTAAGAATCGACAGCAATGTGCGAGCGGAACCTGCTCAATGAGGTAGAGATCCCTGCCTTACCTGCAACACTTTCGTTATATGCAATTCTTGTGCTTCCGGATAAATTAGGAGTGTTTGGTTCTGAGTTGCCAGATCCAGCAATAATGATGGTTCCATTAAGATGCTTATCTGTAATTTATAGACATCCTCTGCATAAAAGTAACTGTAAAACAAATGTATTACTAGTACTCGTCATACCGCAAAGAAAGTATGGCGTCTTTCCCAGATATCAGGGCGAGATGCACCTTAAAATAAGTGTCCACTATGGCAGCAAATGGGAAGTAACTGTTCATGACATAGACCACATGATAAACACAGGATTAGAATTAATAAAAATGTACAAAAAGACGCTACGATTGTTTTTAAATATATCTGCATCAATTTGAACACACACCACAGTCTTTTCGCTACCAAAGAGGAAAGATATCCATTACAACTGCACAAAGCGATTGCCACTCGAGACATGGATTCAAGGAGGCATTAGATCACTGAGTGCTGCGCTCTCTTGACGCGTTAAACGACACCAGCATATAGACATCATACCCCGATTACCATCTTCCCTATATTCACTAAAAATAACTGGTTGATTCCAAACACCTTCACTTCTTCTATGATCTTCCCCAGTAACACCTCTAACTTCCATAAGAAATCTCATTTCTACTGCTTCTAGTTAATTTTTTTTACTTACGCATAACAATACAGATATAAATATGGTTTTATGAAATTTTAATTTTGTTTTCTCCCGCATCTAGTTGTCGAATGTTCTGTTTACCATTCCGCATATCGTCTGATCTTTGTTAATCTTATTTCGTATCCTCTTGTCCATACTATAGCTAGCAGTGCCTCCTAAAAAATTGAAGTTGGAGACCTGCTCAAAATCTGATATTATCTAATATTGTTTTATTTTCCTTAACGAGCTATGTTTTTGGTTTTCTTTATTGATATACGAACGTTGTATCCTCTTTTTTTCTAAATTATCTAGTTCATACGTTACTTTTTGTAGCTGATATTCAATTTCTTCCAAAACTGTTAAATAGCCTGCAAACATAAGGATATTAAAATATAAATATTTATTAAAATTAACCTCTATACACAGATTTACATCCCGGCTCCAGTTCTTAATCAAATCATTTTTGTACACGTTTAATTAGATTCGTGACAGACTACGCCCTTGCTTAAGTCACTTATTGGAAGTAATTTCTTCAGTTTTGTTACTTTCTAGCTTCAATAAAGTGTGCAGAATATCTAGCATTAGTCATTATGACCTATAGCTTCTTTTTGTTCACGCTATGAAAAGCTTTCTTTGAAGGCAATAAAAGCTAGTAGTACGTCTCTGTATTGACTTCTCGTAGTTCCTCAGAAATTCTTGTTATCGTTAATATATTACTATTGCATGAACAGCCTTTACAGAATCCACTTTGTACTTCTAATAGGAGGGACTCCGCTATGGTTTTTATAGTTCCGTACTTCAGTCAGTATAAACGGAACCCTTATTGTATCACTTTGTTCTCGATCTATCTGTCGGTTTGTATCTCTGCCTACCTGTCTGGCCGCCAATTAAAAATCCTTTCTCTCAGGAACGAGTGGACATACAAAGTTGAAATTTATGTCACGTACTAGAGTCTATGGTCTCTCGCTGTAGAAAAAAGTGAAGCTTGTAAGTCAATACGGCCAGTTACGTCACGTGTTTTGGTATTCGAAAATTCACTCATCAAAACCAATGGGGCACTTCCCGTTGACCTAGAATCATGAAATTTGGCAAGTAGCAAGGTTCCACAATACAAGTAAAGGAGAAACTCCGAAAACTGTGAATTTGTAGTTATGTAGACAAAAAATTGTCATTTGTTGTCTGACTGCCTGTCTCTCATTGCGTCTGCTAACATCCTTTTTCCTCAGGAAAGGGTTGATGTATAAAGTTGAAATTTATATCACATACTAAGGTCTATAGTCGTTTGCCCTTGTAATAAAATATAAGCTTCTAAGTCAATTTAATCAAAAGATACGACCATTTATGACACGTATTTTGATAATAGCAAACTCGCTCATCAAAACCTACAGTGCACTTCCTGCTGGCCTAGAATCATGAAATTTGGCAAGAATCAAGGTTTCACAGTATGAGAAAGGAAAAACCTTAATGTGTTAATTTGTAATTATATGTCACTAAAAAATATATTTTTATTTCTCATTTGTTATCCGACTGTCTGCCTGTCCGTCTGTTGAGGCCCTTTTTTCTCAGAAACAGGTTAACGTATCAAGTTGTACGTAAAGAGTACGAGGGGGTGGAGTTTTCTTCTGGATAGCGCGTTGCAAAGCATATCAGATATGCTCAATAACGTTCACGTCTGGGGGGGTCTGGTGGGGAGTGGAAGTGTTTAAACTAAGAAGAGTGTCCCTGGAGCTACTATTTAGCAATTCTGGACCTGTGGGGTGCTGCATTGTCCTGTTGAAATTGGCCTAGTCCGTCGGAATTCACAATGGATATGAATGGATCCAGGTGATCAGAAAGGATGCTTACGTACTTGACACCTGTCAGAGTCGTATCTAGAGGTATCAAGGGTGCCATATCACTCCAGCTGCACAAGCCCCAAACCATTACAGAGCCTCTACGAGCTTGATCAGTCCCATGCCGAGATGCAAGGTCCATGGATTCATGAGGTTGTCTCCATACTCGTACACGTCCATCTGCTCGACAGAATTTGAAACCAGACTCGTCCGATCAGGCAACTTGTTTCCAGTCATCAGCTGTCCATGTTGCTGGTGACGGGCCAGGTGAGGCGTAAAGCTTTGTGTCGCGCAGTCATCAAGGGTACACGAGTGGCCCTTCGGCTCCGAAAGCCCATATCGATGATGTTTCCTTGAATGGTTGGCACGCTGACTCTTATTGACGGCCCAGAATTGAAATCTGCAGCAATTTGCGGATGGTTGCATTTCTGTCACTTTGAACGAGTCTGTTTTATCGCTGTTAGTCCCGTTCTTGCAGGATTTTTTCCGGCCACAGCGATGTCGGAGATTTGATGTTTTACCGGATTCCTGATATTCATGTTTTTTTTTGTCTTCAGTCTTCTGACTGTTTTGATGTGACCCGCCACGAATTCCTCTCCTGTGCTAACCTCTTCATCTGAGAGTATCACTTGCAATCCATGTCCTCAATTATTTGCTGGATGTATTCCAATCTCTGTCTTCCTTTACAGTTTTTGCCCTCTACAGCTCCCTCTAGTACCATGGAAGTCACTCCCTCATGTCTTAACAGATGTCCTATCATCCTGTCCTTTCTCCTTATCAGTGTTTTCCACATGTTCCTTTCCTCTCCGATTCCACGCACAACCTCCACATTCCTTACCTTATCACTCAACCTAATTTTCAACATTCGTCTGTAGCACCACATTACAAGTGCTTCGAGTCTGGTACAATCGTGAAATGGTCGTACGGGAAAATCCCCACCCCTTCGCTACCTCGTAGATGCTGTGTCCCATCGCTAATGCACCAACTATGACACCACGTGCGGACTGAGTTAAATTCTGATAACCTGCCATTGTAGCAGCAGCAACCGTTCTAACAACTACATCAGGCGCTTGTTGTCTTACATAGGAGTTACGGACCGCAGCGCCTTATTCTGGTCGGCCGCTGTGACCGAGCACTTCTAGGCGCTTCAGTCCAGAGCCGCGCTGCTGCTACGGTCGCAGGTTTGAATCCTGCCTCGGGCATGGATGTGTGTGATGTCCTTAGGTTAGTTAGGTCTAAGTAGATCTAAGTCTAGGGGACTGACGACCTCAGATGTTAAGTCCCATAGTGCTTAGAGCCATCTGAGCCGTATTCTGCCGGTTTACATACCTCTGTATTTGAGTAAGCATGCCTATACCAGTTGCTTAGGCTCTTCAGTGTATGATCTGTGCGTAGACATCTAATGCCACTAACCTACTAACAAACTGCAGGATCCCTGATGCACAGAATAAGTGATGCACTTGTTCCAAAGGCGGACAAATAATCTATTAAGCAGGTGGTGAGAACGTTTTGTCCCACCAGTGCACGAATGCCGTGCGCCTTGTGCGGATTTTAAAAATCCCACCACCTACTGTTTTCGGTGCCGTAGGTCAAAGTGACGCTCCCTGGCGGCTGTTTTCGCTCCTTGGCGCTTGCAGCGGTCCGAGAGATGGTTTTCTCTCTCGTGGCATGCAGTAGTGCGGAACTAGCCTGTAGCGGTTGTGGTGATAGGTTTTCTTCGTTGCATCGGCGAGGGCTGAAGCCATGTATCTAGATGTTGTTGTGACCGGGTTCCCATCGCCGCTTCGTGGGCAGCAGAGTGGGTTTGCATCCTTTTCAGTGTTCTACTAAGTTGCTGAAATTCTTCCAAGTATTTTGCTCAGTTGTTCGATCGTTGCTACTCATCTGTCGAATGTTGAATGCGTCGGATAGAATTCATACTTTCTGCCAGTTGTAGTAAGAATTTGTTTCTTGCTGGGACCGGCAAGCTGATGTCTGCGTGGTTTCGCGCCGGCTTTAGTGTGTGTTTGTATTCCTAGTCAATTATGTATCACTTGTTCTGAAACGACGTGCCTTCATTCTGAGTGATTTAGGAATGAAGCGTGGTTGGTAGTTAAGGATACGAGTTGTGTTCGTTTTGCGTGTGAACCGCGTGTAGGATTAGTTATTAATTTTCGTTGGTCTCATGTTTTGCATTACTTGAACATATGTGCTTCCTACTTGTTTAGGCAACACCTCTCAGGAAATTGATTTTGGATCGCATTGCGAGGTTTCCAGAGTGATGTGCTGTTCGTAATGGGATATTTACGTTTGTCACACCTGCGGAAACTCTAAAGTTTAATCGTATAGTTTGTATTGTCTGCTGCACGATGAAATCTGAGTTGTGCAGTCTGATAGAAATCCTGTATTGCATTTCTGTAACAGTGACTGCACCATTCACGTAGCGACTTCAGTCATGTGCAAGGAAACGTGCACGTAGTTAGATACTATGTAGTACGCTCCTGGAAGTGTGTTTTTGAATTGTTTCTCTTCGCTGTCACGTTGCTCGGTAACTTACTTAGGAAGTATGAAAGTACTGGTCAACTTCAGTCATCTTCTGTCAGCAGCAGGTGTTGGAGTTTGTTCCCTGCGACAGGTACCTATATGCTGCAGTCAGATATTATTTTCGATTATTCCCTTTTAAGAGAGCGACTGGACTTGAGTAGTCATGATTTCTTCTTCTTTCGTCGTTCTTCCCAAATTCTCTTCATACGTTCACTGTGTTCTCTCTTGCGTTCTTCCGACCACCTTTTTCCCGTTCTGTTCTCCGTGTGTTCTTGTTCAAATGTGTGTTTCTTTATCATGTTTCTAAACTGTTCTCTATTGTTTATGTTGTCTTGTGTGTCTTGTTCTGTTTCAGTGATCCACTTTGCCTTGTTTTTGCTCTTGTTTACTATCTCAAAGATTTGCCTTGTGAGCCTGCTTTTATTCATCCTGCTGATAAGTCCATAAAATTTCATCCGTCTCTTTCTAATGATGTCTGTTATTGTTTCTATGTCTTTGTAAATCCCTCTATTTGCCCTCTTCATCCAAATTCCATCCCGAAACACTGGTTCATATATTTTCCTCAGAATTTTTCTTTCCTGCTTTTCAATCTCTCTTATCTTCGTATGACCATGAGCCACTGTAGTTTCTGCAGCATAATGTGCTTCTGGTAGGACTACTGTGTTGTAATGCCTTAGTTTCGCATTGACAGAAATAGATTTCTTATTATAGTTATTCCAAGTGAGCTTATACGCTTTTTGTAATCTGGAGATTGTGCCTTTATTGGCTATTGAGTTCAGTCCTGATGGTTGGATTATCCCTCTCAGATATCTGAAGTGACCAACTTGTGCCACTTACCCTATTGGGTAGTAATGGGGAGATTACCTACAGGTTTGTTTTCTATATACTGTGTTTTCTCGTAGGAAATTTGTAGCCCAGTTTTCTGTGAGATTTCGTGTAGTTTTTCCAATGCAAGTTTGGCTTCCTCTCTATTGTTTGTTAGAATGGCAAGATCGTCCGCGAAAGCCAGACACTGCACCCTGATTCTCTGCTCTGTTTTAATCCCAATTGCTTTTATTTCCTTTTCTCATGTCCTCACAGTTTTTTCCAGAATCATGTTACCTAGAAGGGAGACATTCCATCTCCCTGGCGAACACCAGTATGGATATGAAATGCTTCTGATGTTTCTCCCATGAATTTAGCTTTGGAGGTTGTATCTGTTAATGCCTGTTGAATAATTGACCTTGTTTTCCTGTCAATCCTGAACTCCTCTAAAGTGTGGAATAATGTTTGTCTATCTATTGAATCATAAGCCTTTTTAAAATCGACAAAAGTTACTACAGTATTTCTACGTCTTCTCATTTGCAAATTATTTTTAAGTTCCATATCTGTTCGATGCAAGATAGACCTTTGCGAAACCCTGCCTGATACTCCCCTATTAACTGGTCCGCTTGTTCTTCTAGTCTGTTTAACAATTCCTTTGAAAGAATTTTGTATATTACAGGGAGCAGTGAAATTCCCCTGTAATTATTTGGATCGGTTTCTGCACCTTTTTTGTGGAGAGGGTGAATTAATGCACATTTCCACTCTGCAGGTATTTGTTCAGTTCCCCAAATATTTGATATAATTCTATGGGTTGTTTGTGTGAGATTATTGTCATTTAATTTCCATACTTCTGCTATGATTCCATCTTCCCGTGGAGACCTGTTGTTCTTCAAAGAATTGATTATTTCCTTTACCTCTTTAAGTGATGCTGGATTTGAATCGGGATTGGATGTGGATTTTTCGAAATCTAGTTGTTCTGTCGGAGGCTCGCAGTTGAGAAGTGAGTGAAAATATTTAGCTAAAATTTGACAGATCTTTTTAGTGTTGGTTTCCAGTGATCCATCGGGCCGGCGAAAGCACAGATTATGTAGTTTTCATTGAAAATTTTGTAAAACTTTCTGGTGTTGTTCTTGATAAATTCTTGTTCAATTTCTTTAAGCCGGGTTATATCATATCTACGTTTTTCTCTTCGCACTGCCTTGGATGAACTCTTCTGTATTCTCAAAAATTCCTGCCATTTTTCTGTAGTTCTTTTGCTACTGAAAGTTTTCCAAGCTTGTATTCTTTCTTCTATTGCTTGATCACATGCACTGTTCCACCATCTGTGTTTTCTCTTTCTTGGGGGTTTGCCAAATTTCATAATGTTTTCCAGTACTTCTGCAAGTTCCTTCCAGTTCGTTGCGTTTGATTGCCCAATTTCCTGAAGAATTTCCCTCTTCTTAAGTTTGACGTATTCTGGATCAATTCTAACTGTTTTGTTCATTGGTGGTTTCTTTCTGTTAGGCTGAAATCTAATATTTATTTGCAGCAGATGGTGGTCTGACTCAAAAAATCCCTTTCCTGATCGCACGTTGAGTATTTCTTTGGTATTCTTATTAGATATGGCAACATGGTCTGTCTGAAATTCAACCAAAGTTGAATTTGGTCATTTCCATGTTGTAATTTTGTTTACAGGTTTAAGGAATTGTGTAGACATGATTTTAAGATCAAAATTATCGAAGAAGTTTATCAGTCTCTCGCCGTTTTTATTTGTTCTCTTGTGAGCTGGATGAATTCCCGTTGTTTTCTTGAATTTTTTCTCTTTGCTGAATTATCCATTGAAATCTCCTAACATAAATTTCACGTGATGAGTAGGGATTTTATTTGAGGTTTCCTCCAGTAGTTCCCAGAAGTCATCTATTGCCTGTATATATACGTCCGGGAATCTGTTTTGGCTCCATCGTGTGTAGTTCTGCAATGATGTGTGATCAGTGATTGGCCACACATGTGTTGCATGTGTTTCGTGGGCGAATCACCTGCAAGTTTAGTTATTTACAGTTTTCTGTCTGGTGTCTCGTATTAGCTGTTATGATTTGAGATCTTTGTGCCACCCGTCTGAAATCTCAGATTGATTCCGTATCTCAGTGGTATGATACGAGTAGTTAGTTTACTGCCGAGGAAATAAGTTTTGTTTATCATCCTGGGAACGACCCAAAAATCTCTCGTGTGTACTGCTTGGAATCTTGAGCAACTAAAGCAAAACTGGAAGCACTTTTGTGCGTTAGAAGGTCACCTAGCGGCGTTACCCGAGGAGAGGTGGTTTGCGGGAGCCAAGTCGGAGAGAGTATTACGGTTGACTGACTGGGTTTATTAGTTTGTCATGATCTTGCTTTCTGGTTTGTTGGACGAACGTGGACGTTCCTAATTGTGTCGTCGCCTCGTTGTTTTGTATTAATCTTTTGTATTCTCGTCGAGATTTTGATATTATATGTTGAACACTTCCCTGAATTTATTTTAAGTTGCCGGCGTGTGTTGATTAGTGTTTGGCTCGAGAATTGCTTTTGTCACTTTTGGCTGGTTGTAGGGAATGAAGTGTTTGTTGGCTGTTATGTAAACACTTCGAATAATTGTTCGTGCTGGTTATTTTGCGGACGTGTGCATATTTATTAAGCTGTGCCCTTGTGTTGTATAAGGTACAACGGAGATGCATCCATTGTCGGATTGTTTGCTTTCCTCAGTGGCAGTCGTGACCTCTCATTTGCAAAGCCCTACAGTGAGTACTGTTCTAATTCCGTAGTGATAAATTAGCCTAGGGCCCTGGTTACTACCAAAGCATACTGCTGTATGCTGGGTCTTTAAAGGCACATTTGCGGGAAGAGCAGATTTTACGAACAAACTGTTTGAAACGTAATAAGTAATAAAATAAAAATCGATTAAAAATTAAGTACTATGAACGGTTGTGTCGACTGCGGGATACAACCACAGAAACATGTAGAATTACGTCCCTCAGCTATTTTTGTGAACGGGGCGGAAGCTTTATGTTTTGGAAGCGAACCAAGACGGACGTTTTCCTATGTTTACCGCAGATCTATACTGCACACCACCTTTATCATTTATGTTTTGCTTAATTTCTCATTCTAACATAACTGTTTCTCTGTGATAGTTGAATATAGTGACACTACTTAACATTTGTTTAAATTTATGTCAAAATTCATCCTCAGCTACACTACGTCTTGACATGGCGAAATGTTCCGTGATCTTTAAATGCACGTAAATGGTCCAGTACGAACTATTTCTTCGGTGAGTAAATGTTTTGATTTGAAGAGATATTCACAGCCTAGTAAAAGAATCAGGACGAACCTTACACACAAAGTCATTGTCAAGCTCGTCAAGTAAGATAAATAAATTAACAAGAATTACTTATTTAAGAAATCACTTAATTATTTTAATAAGTGTGTCTCACTCCCTAGCACTTATCCATGCAGGATCCCGTCAAAATTAACAATAATAGAAAATTTAATGGTCTTCAGTCATAAATTAGCCTAGGGTGCTACTTAGTACCAAAGTATAATGCTGTATGCTGAGTTTTACTCTTACTGTAGATCAGGAAAGTACCTGTTTAGTTATAAAAGAGTTAAGTCCCCACTCTGAACTGAAAACACAGATTAAGCTACGTCTAGTGCCGATTACTTGAGTGATATTTTATCGTAAGTGACTACGGGCTTAGTTGTAAGCGACGTGAAGTTCATTAAAGTTAACAAATAGTGAACGCCCTAGCTTAATTAAGTAGCATTGGTTGTAGCTTAGAGGGCGGACCGTACAGTGTCTGCTTATGTCTAGCAATTTTTTATTGCTAACTTGGTACGAGGAAACATACGTTAAGTGTGTAACTTCTGGGCTGTGGATGTTAATTCTTAATCGTAGTGCATTTTGCCGTCTTGTTTGGTATTTATTGAGGCCAGGAATGTCTGTATGTAATGATTATTCCATTCAAGTTTTAGTGGATTGCTTGACTGAATCTTCTTATATGGTTTCCAATACGGTCAGCCAGTGTTATTGTTGGTAGAAGTGCGGTCACTTGTTTCATAGCAAGAGTGCTTCCGTTTGCTGTTGGTCTTATTCTCTCAGCTGTTTAAGGGGTGCGCGCCATTGTTGCCAGCGACGCTGCGCTGGTCCAGGTGGGTCAACTTCTCACAGCTGCCACCTGGCTCACACAGAGGCGGGTCGAGCGTTCCAAATTGACTTTGATTTGTTAGTGAAATTTGATAAAAATGAAAGAGAATTTTAAAAAAATGAAAGAGAATTTAAAAAAAAAATGAGAAGTAAATTTTTCAACCCAACCTCTGGTACCGCGCGCCGCGGAATTTGAATCCCCGCCAGACGTCATGGACGTCGAAGACCCCAAGAGGTCTCTGCATCACCGCGCCGTAAGCCGTGACGACGCGCGCCTCCTGGCCCGCATTTAGTGTGAGGGCGCCACTGCGGAACACGTGGTTCCAGCGGCCAATAGCGGCGCCCCCGATAAAGTGTTTAAGCCTGCCTCTCGCTCAGCCAGCATTACCCGCTGCTGGCCTACCTTTGTATGAGGTGTCAAAATAACAATAACAGAAAAAAAAAATCAGCCAGCTGTCTAACCTTGCGTACGTCTGTGGACACATCGCCTCGCATTCGACAGCTTATTTATTTTCTTGTTCTGTGTACGAGTGGAGATGGTTATTAGATTTTCTTGTGACTCCGTTGTTGTTCGTTCTGTCCTTCGTTGGTCGTGTCCCTCCTCTCCCTTTGTGTTGTTGTTCGCGGGCCGCTCCGCGCGTCCCGCCGTGCTTTCCGTCACTTCAACCCCGCGACCGTTCCGGTCACCGTTACAACACAACCGACCCTCACAAGGGAATTAGCGCAAGTTTAGATCGCACCTCTAACAAAGTTTTGGTCTGGAGGTAAGAATTCTACACTTACGTTGCAAATACACTGATCAGCCAGAACCTTATGACTACCGACATAATAACCGCATGTCCACCTCTGGCGACGATGCGTCCTGGCATGGAAGCAATGACGCCTAGGTAGATAGCAGGGGGCAGTTGGCACCACATCTGCACACGCAAGTCACCTAAATTCCCCTACATTCCGGAGAGAGTGTGGTGAGCATTGTCACCAGGTTCAATCACATCCCAGATGTGTTCGATAGGGTACATATCTAGCAAGGAGGGGGGCCAGCACATCAAACGGAACTCGCCACTGTGTTCCTGGAGAGACGCCATCACTTTCCTGGCCTTGTGACATGGCTCATTACCGTGTTGAAAAATGCCACTGTCGTCTGGAAACATGATCGTTATGAAGGGATGTACGTAGTCTGCAACCAGTGTACGATACTCTTTGGCCGTCATGGTGCCTTGCACGAGCTCCACTGGATCCATGGCTGCCCACGTGAATGTTCCCCAGTGCATAATGGAGGCGCCGCTAGTCTCCATCCTGCAGTACAGGTTGTCAAGGAGCTGTTCCCCTGGACGCCGAAGGAGTCACGCTGTCCCACCGGCGCGATGAAGAAGGTATCACGATTCATCAGACCATGCAACGCCGACGTCCAGTGTCGATGGTCGCGTGCCGACTTCAGTAGTAGTTGCCGGTGTGGTGGTGTTAGCGTTGGCGCATGCATGGGTCGTCGGCTGTGGAGGCCTACGTTCGGAGCGTTCGGTGCGCTGTGTGTTCACACACACTTGCACTCCGCCCAGCATTAAAGTCTGATGTTAGTTCCGCCACAGTTCGCTGCTTGTCCTGTTTTACCAGTCTTCCCAGCCTATGATGTCCATGAGGGGTGGCCGCCCAATCCTACGACGTCTGGATGTGGTTTCACCCTCGTTTCGCCATGTGTGTATTGAAGACACTCACCACAGCACTCCGTGAACTGCCGACAAGTCGTGCAGTTTCCGAAATGCTTGTGCCGAGCCTCCGGGCCATCACAATCTGCTTTCAGCCAAACTCAGATAGATCGCGCACCTTCTCCATTCTAGCCACGGCCAACACGCTCACTGACACTACATGAACCGTGCTTGTGTCTGACTAGTAGTCAGTCCTCGCCAGGTGACGCTGTTATAGGTAGTAGGTCGGCGGTCATAATGTGCTGGCTGATCAATATATACATACAATACCTGCCATCGACAGTTACACTGCACTTGACAATCATGCGCATTTTCAGTCACCGAGTTCAACAAATGGGTTGTTGGTAGCTCTTGACAAAAAATTACAGGGATGAACAAGACCACAGAGTATAAAGTGCCGGAAACAGAGTTGCTTATCTCAGTAGAGGCACTTCATGAATGCCTGTATGAGGCAGTCTTCCGAAACATCAAAAATACGTTCGGGAGGTGTCTGAAACCTCTCTGGTCTGATCTCATCATATCCAGCTACAGCACAGGATTACCGAACGAAGTCTACAAATCCTGGAGGACAGAACTGATTGTGTAGAATACACACCAGGAACGAAATTGAATCCATCGAAGATGCTCTGTACAGATAGCCGTTATGGATACTGCGATTTTCAATCCGTCTCAGCAAAGTCTTTAACTATCGGAAGAGTAGAACATGAAGTGGTTGAATGTAAGATATGCACCCGGGGAGGATGGTCTTGACTGTATACACCATGTATACACCATGATTGATATGTGTCATGTCACATTATGTTCCGAGTGAGTCAAGCAGAAGAAAAGACTCCTCCGCTGCATGTACGAAGTTAGATATCTTCACAGAATTGCGTCATGATTTGTTTCATGATTAGGGCTTCGAGGCAACGTGTAACAGATTTTCATGTGTTGCACCACTCGCACGACAAAGTTACCTCCAGGTCCCGGTAAATTACTAGCGTCTTTGGAAACACGCTTCCACTTTTCGGCGCATCGGATTGGATGCTGTAAGAATGACTTGTTACGTGATTATTCCGCACCGAATTTCTTACCGACTTCTCTCCCTTGAAATGGAGACTTCCCGATGCGTGTTCTTCCCGTATATACTTTTATCCGTATACGTCTCATGGAGTTCATTAAGAACATTACCCCCTTGTGAAACTCTTCACATGTTTCATTTACGAGGCCGTCTGTGTTCATGGCTTTAGCGGCTACACATTTTGTTATTGCGCGAGAGCCAATATGGCGTCGCCGTTTAAACCTTGCAACTCATCCATAGATAATTTTAGCGAATCGAGTCAGTTCTATTTCTCGGGCTTTTTCAAAACCTGAAGTACGAATATCACTGTCGCGAACATTAGCGCCTAGAACAGTTCTCGGCACACTGAATTTTTCTGCTACGTAATCGCCAAGCATGTGAAGTTTTGAAGGCTGACATTCCTCCCCTGCTTATATCATGTGACGTAAATATCGTACATAATGTATGTCTTGCACCATAAGATATCGTTTCTATACTGTATTGAAGCGTAATCTTTTAGTTTTACCAGAATCCAGGAATCCAATAATTTTCTCTGCCTTTTCAAAAGATATGTTACTAGACTGTTTTCTCTTTGGTGGGCTTGGCAGATAAGTAATCAACTGCCTTATGTCACTACGTAACAACCCTTCGTTACTATCAGGTTCCGGATCATCCGTAGGTCTCTCACAATCAGACAAGTCTTCTTCTGCGCATTCATGTTCTTCAACATAGACTATTGTATTTTCGTGATGTATATTATTATCATCTGTTGCCACTGTTTCATCTATCACATTCAATATGAATGCATCTACATTTCTCTCCTTTACTGTAATTACCGTGGATCTTATTTTGTGTTTGTAATGGCTAACAATAATGGTCACTATATTTGCAAGATTCGTTATCAGACGGTTACGTTGACAGAGGGAATAATGTGACGTGCTGCGAAATCGGTAATATCACAGATGGATGGATTAATTTCGGAGCTTGATCCAACATGGAGAGGGTGACTATTGTACTGGGTTCCTTCCTCTCATGCGTAATGTCTGTTTCCCCTAGATGTCTCATCGGGCATTTCATCACGAGACTTTCGGTACGGCGCGGCGTGTGTCGACCATAGCATACACTGCAAATAACTACAGAAGCTAGAGGAACGCTGTTTACGGTGGCAACAGTCATGATATCATATTAGGTATGGTTCACCGTGAGCGGAGTTTCGCACCTTCGTAGCTTACAGTGTAATTGACTATGGCAGTTGGTTTATACGTTTTTGTAATTAGCACCTCAAACATGTTCATGCAGATCACAACTGAACTGAAATTGCAACTTGCTCTAACTGTCTGGTCAGTTGCAAACAGCCCAACATTTCACTCTCCACCCGCGCTTACTGGTGTTACAATACAATTACTAATCTTTTCTTTTAAAAATGTGTGATATCACTTCGAAAATTTTCGAAGAGTTCTGCACTTTACGCCAGTGCCAATGTTCATTAAATGAAACAGCAATCTAAAATCGCAAAATGGACCGTCATATTTTATATGATCCACATTATTCCAATCTTGTCTACATGCTCGTACTTTTTAAAACTATTTCCAATCATACTATTGTGATTGAACCCGCAGTATATTATATGTGATCTACTCTTCCTGCAATTATGAATTTTCATTTGTCACAATTTTTTATTATAACCTTTCCCTTGATCTTTGCTAACTATAATTAGTTTTGCAGTATCTTTCTTTCCTCTATCGTTTTACTGGTTTACAGGCAAAAGTTTGCCTCCCGTGTTTTCCATTTCTATTTCAGTTATAAAATTATCCCAGGACTCTTTGTGTACTTGCCTAGTTATTGGTTTCGCATTGTTCCGTTCTTGCTTAGAACCCTCTTCATTTTCTGGTGACTCTTAGCGGCATTTGCGATGTTTTTCATTCCAAATCCTAAATCCTCTACTTTCCTTGCCTTCATTTCTTTCCTCCCAATGCCTCATGTGCCGCTTTTTATAAATGATATCGTGAGACACAAAACATTCAACATCTCCCCTGTAGTTGTCTCCGACAGTCATTAACACTAGCTGAACCAAGAAACTATGAGTCGTAAGTACCATGAGGACTATGAAACGTAAACGCGAGCTACTTTTCTGGAGGCAACTGGGAAAACTGTGTCGAACCAGACAGTGTGCAACTGTGTCTCAGCAATCGCCACCGTAAGCAAAGAACGTGGATAGTGGAACACATGGTGTAGAATCTGGACCGCTGGCGTCGGTTTCCGTTCACCTACGGGTGTACCATTTCTCTAACGCTTGGTAATCGTCGTAGATGAGCTTCTAGGCGCTGAGGTACTAACGCATGTTCTAAAGAGTTGCAGAATCACGGCCTCAGCAGGTAAGTGGAACAGTAATATTTACAGAAAGTCTAATATACACATACACGCATGTTCATAAAAAAAAAAAAAAAAGATCACCTTGAACGACTGGAGATAGTTCGCTTATTATCACACCACATTTACATTAGTATTTTCTGCAGCAATGATTAGCATTTCAGTCACCTCGATTCAGCGTGTCTCCTGTTACGTAGTAGGCACAGGGTCCGCCGTAACTTGTTCCATGAGTGATGGCATCGAAGCATATAAGGCGTGAATGGCGTCCTGCGGTATAGGCCCTCGTGCTGCATTCATCTAGTTTCAAATTTCAGTTGTGGTGGTTGACAATGAGTCACGGTCCTGCTCGAATCGTTTCACCACAGTCCATACATTTTCGATTGGCGACAGCTTTGGCGATCTGGCGGCTCAGACTAAAAGGCTGACATCCTGTGACGCCAAGAAGGCACGTGTTCGTGCAGCAACATGTGGTCGTGCAATCTCTTGCTGAAAAATGGCGTGTGGGGAGCTGACCAGAAAGGTTGTGACTATCGGGCGCGGGATGTCGCTCATGTAGATCTCACTGGCACAGTGCCCTGGACACGCACCAACTGTGATTTGTCGTTGTACCCAATAGTACCTCATACCGTAAGGCCTTGAGGTGTCTCTGTACGTCTTCCGCGAATGCAGTCAGTGTGATGCCGCCCCCCCACTCCCTCACCCCTGTCTGCGACGAATCATTATGCGGCCACAGTTTTCAAACAAACAGAACCTTGATTCCTCTGGAAATACTATCTGACGTCATTCCTGTCCCCGGTGACGTCTTTCCGTACACCACGGCCGTCTATCATGTTTGTGCACATTCGTCAAAGGTAGGCGGAGAAGTGGACGACGCTCACGTAACCCTTGCCGTAACAGAAGGTGACGGACTGTCACTCCTAATAGTGTACGTTGTGTTCCACTGTTCCACTGTGGTGCCAGAGCCGAGGACGACTCAAATGGTTCAAATGGCTCTGAACACTATGGAACATAACTTCTGAGGTCATCAGCCCCTAGAACTTAGAACTACTTAAACCTAACTAACCTAAGGACATCACACACATCCATGCCCGAGGCAGGATTCGAACCTGCGACTGTAGTGGTCGCGCGGTTCCAGACTAGCACCTAGAACCGCTCGTCCACCCCGGCCGGCGAGGAGGACTCATATCTGTCCTGCAATGCCATTCGAATGGGGTGTCGATCTTGTTGCGGGATGGTCTGGATGGTGCGACCTGACTCATGTCGTCGTGTCTTACCTCCTTCCGTGGACCACTCTGCACACATTCGTTGCACTGACGAAACGGTTTATCCCACATGAGCAGCAGGTTCCCTGATGGATACATCACATTCAATAACGAGTCCTCTTTCAGACTCAGTGATTTGACAGTACGGTTCCAGCATACGCCTGCGAAGCACCCTGCACAGCTGCTCAAGACATACTGATCCATTCGGTTTATAGCGACGACGACAGGTACATTTTAGCGGTTAGTGATGTCGGCGCGCAATATCAATGTTGACTTTGAACCCGTGGGTTGACTTGGTTCAAATGCTAATAATTTGTGCAGAACATACTAAGGTCTATGTCCTGTAAATATGAACGTCCTATCTCTAGTCGTTCAAGGTATTCTGTTTTTTATCCACATGAGCGTAATTCAGCACGGTACAAGTAATGATCACACAAGATGGTGAGAGCTGACCTTGAATGTTTGTGTACATTACATCTACAACATTCGTCTGTGCTTGATATGCCCAGTTAGGATGTTGTGGCAAGACAGTTTGCGGGACTTCCTCAGTCTGTGACTACTTCGGCAGGCACTCCAGTACCTAATCTCGTAGAGTAAACATCTATCGTCAAATCATAATATAAACATGAAGTCTCGCCTATCTAGTATCCAATCTCTGTCGATTAATAAAACAAGAACATCTGCAGACTCCTTCGCTATCGCAGCTGTCTGCCTCTGGAAGAAGCTGCCGTTCACTCTTTGCGCAATTCAATGTCCTGTTTCTTTTCAGAAAAAGCTGAAGAAATTCCTCCTTTCATCCCAAAATTGGCGTATACGGCCCGCTTCCCCTTTGTCAAACAGCAAAGCCAATCTTGTATTCTCCCAGCTATGCTGCTTTCTCGTTTCCTTTCTCTCTGAGTCACGCCATATTCTCTTCCCTTATATTCTTTAACTGTGCGTTATCACATTTATCTTTCCCTCCCTCGTTCACCCCTTTCTCCATGCCCATTGCTGCTTCCACCGATAACCTGGTGTTGTTGTTGTGGTCTTCAGTCCTGAGACTGGTTTGATGCAGCTCTCCATGCTACTCTATCCTGTGCCAGCTTCTTCATCTCCCAGTACCTACTGCAACCTACATCCTTCTTAATCTGCTTAGTGTATTCATCTCTTGGTCTCCCTCTACTATTTTTACCCTCCACGCTGCCCTCCAATGCTAAATTTGTGATCCCTTGATGCCTCAAAACATGTCCTACCAACCGATCCCTTCTTCTAGTCAAGTTGTGCCACAAACTTCTCTTCTCCCCAATTCTATTCAATACCTCCTCATTAGTTACGTGATCTACTCACCTTATCTTCAGCATTCTTCTGTAGCACCACATTTCGAAAGCTTCTATTCTCTTCTTGTCCAAACTAGTTATCGTCCATGTTTCACTTCCATACATGGCTACACTCCATACAAATACTTTCAGAAACGACTTCCTGACACTTAAATCTATGCTCGACGTTAACAAATTTCTCTTCTTCAGAAACGATTTCCTTGCCATTGCCAGTCTACATTTTATATCCTCTCTACTTCGACCATCATCAGTAATTTTACTCCCTAAATAGCAAAACTCCTTTACTACTTTAAGTGTCTCATTTCCTAATCTAATCCCCTCAGCATCACCCGACTTAATTCGACTACATTCCATTATCCTCGTTTTGCTTTTGTTGACGTTCATCTTATATCCTCCTTTCAAGACACTGTCCATTCCGTTCAACTGCTCTTCCAAGTCCTTTGCTGTCTCTGACAGAATTACAATGTCATCAGCGAACCTCAAAGTTTTTACTTCTTCTTCATGAATTTTAATACCTACTCCAAATTTTTCTTTTGTTTCCTTTACTGCTTGCTTAATATACAGATTGAATAACATGGGGGAGGGGCTACAACCCTGTCTCACTCCTTTCCCAACCACTGCTTCCCTTTCATGCCCCTCGACTCTTATAACTGCCACCTGGTTTCTGTACAAATTGTAAATAGCCTTTCGCTCCCTGTATTTTACCCCTGCCACCTTCAGAATTTGAAAGAGAGTATTCCAGTTAACATTGTCAAAAGCCTTCTCTAAGTCTACAAATGCTAGAAACGTAGGTTTGCCTTTTCTTAATCTTTCTTCTAACATAAGTCGTAAGGTCAGTATTGCCTCACGTGTTCCAACATTTCTACGGAATCCAAACTGATCTTCCCCAAGGTCCGCTTCTACCAGTTTTTCCATTCGTCTGTAAAGAATTCGCGTTAGTATTTTGCAGCCATGGCTTATTAAACTGATAGTTCGGTAATTTTCACATCTGTCAACACCTGCTTTCTTTGGGATTGGAATTATTATATTCTTCTTGAAGTCTGAGGGTATTTCGCCTGTCTCATACATCTTGCTCACCAGATGGTAGAGCTTTGTCATGACTGGCTCTCCCAAGGCCATCAGTAGTTCTAATGGAATGTTGTCTACTCCCGGGGCCTTGTTTCGACTCAGGTCTTTCAGTGCTCTGTCAAACTCTTCACGCAGTATCTTATCTCCCATTTCGTCTTCATCTATATCCTCTTCCATTTCCATAATATTGTCCTCAAGTACACCGCCCTTGTATAAACCCTCTATATACTTCTTCCACCTTTCTGCCTTCCCTTCTTTGCTTAGAACTGGGTTGCCATCTGAGCTCTTGATATTCATACAAGTGGTTCTCTTCTCTCCAAAGGTCCTTTAATTTTCCTGTAGGCAGTATCTATCTTACCCCTAGTGAGACAAGCCTCTACATCCTTACATTTGTCCTCTAGCCATCCCTGCTTAGCCATTTTGCACTTCCTGTCGATCTCATTTTTGAGACGTTTGTATTCCTTTTTGCCTGCTTCATTTACTGCATTTTTATATTTTCTCCTTTCATCAATTAAATTCAATATTTCTTCTGTTACCCAAGGATTTCTATTAGCCCTCGTCATTTTACCTACTTGATCGTCTGCTGCCTTCACTACTTCATCCCTCAGAGCTACCCAGTCTTCTTCTACTGTATTTCTTTCCCCCATTCCTATCAATTCTTCCCTTATGCTCTCCCTGAAACTCGGTACAACCTCTGGTTTAGTCAGTTTATCCAGGTCCCATCTCCTTAAATTCCCTCCTTTTTGCAGTTTCTTCAGTTTCAATCTGCAGTTCATAACCAATAGATTGTGGTCAGAGTCCACATCTGCCCCTGGAAATGTCTTACAATTTAAAACCTGGTTCCTAAATCTCTGTCTTACCATTATATAATTTATCTGATACCTTTTAGTATCTCCAGGATTCTTCTAGGTATACAACCTTCTTTTATGATTCTTGAACCAAGTGTTAGCTATGATTAAGTCATGCTCTGTGCAAAATTCTACAAGGCGGCTTCCTCTTTCATTCTTCCCCCCAATCCATATTCACCTACTATGTTTCCTTCTCTCCCTTTTCCTACTGACGAATTCCAGTCACCCATGACTATTAAATTTTCGTCTCCCTTCACTACCTGAATAATTTCTGATAACCTACCTTACCATAATCCCTAATTATTGTTGTAATTACCGTGTACGAATGTAAGCTATGTTTACGTTCTTTTTTATTTGTACTGTTGTAAACTTTTAATTTTCTAAATTTAGTGTAACATTCTTATTGTCTCTTTAGGTGTAAGACAAGGCCTGACAACCCTAACTTGTCAAGTTAAATTAATAAACCAATGTCAGATGTCTGTCATCGCTATTGAGAGTAGTTGCAGGGCTGTCCAATTTAAAGCCAGGGGCTCGTTTTTCAAGACGACAATGCAAGAGAACACCACACCCACCTCACGAACACTTTCCTCCTGAAGGCTGGGATTATCCATGTTTCTATAGGAACAGCCCGTTATATTACACTTTCACAGAAGAACAGGAGATAGGAATTATCGCAGTGATAAGTCTGGAGCGTTAAGATCTACTTTAGTGTAGTGTAGACTAGATAGTTAAGATTTTGAATCTGTGTGATAATCTTAGCAGCAACAAAGACAAGGTCAACTGTCAAAGTAACTTTGTACACATACGCACCATCAGCTGTCATGCACAAGATTAGAGTTACAACTCGTCACTGTGTGAGGTAACAGGCGAGTTGTAGCGTTCTGGAAATAGTCTAACAAGGGGAGGCCGCCAATTGTGAAATTCAGATTCGATTCATACTGCGCATAATAAAAGCTCATGGCCAGAGGTGTAATGTGTCAAAGCACCAAGATGCACTTTTCAGCCGTTGTCGAGAAAATCGAGTTGAAAGAAACCGTTGCGGTGAAATACTCTCCACGATTAATTATTCTATACAGCGTCGTGGCGCAGCGGTAAGCGCTCGGGTTCGTAATCCGAAGGTCGCCGGATCGAATCTCGCACTATGCAATTTTTTTTTGTATTTGTTTTTTATAATTCATATATATATATATATATATATATATATATCTAATTCCCGGCAATCAGTTGCAACAATAATGCATATAATAAGTTGTTGAAAGTGGTTTGTCGCGGAAAAACTGGCGACTTCGAACATCATTATGTTTTCCGCAAACAAAGTTGTATTCACAAATGTTATTAATTGTCTTCATAATGTTAACCACGTATAGTTAACGGAAGATGTAGAAACGATATTCCGAAACGAATACGTATAGCGTAAGTCAAACGTTCGAATTAGAATAGAGACCCCACGAACACAAATTTGCTGTGTCAGGTATGAAATATAAACTCCGTTACTCGCTCGTTACACTTGAATGACAAATGTTGAATGGGCCGAAACGAGCCGCCGCATAACAGCGTAGTTGCCTGCTAACTTCGAAAGAAGGTAGATGCGGTCCCTAGCGCAACTTATAACATTGTCGAAAATCAGTGCGGACGGGAGAGCTTTGGTACACCCTGTTAAAAAAAAAAAAAACGGAAAAATGGAGGCGGTACAATTGGAGAGCGATCCGCCTTCACCAACATGCATAAGCAATTCATTAATAATTTATATATATATATTTGAATTACAAAAAACTAACAATAAAAAAAATTGCATGGCGTCAGATTCGATCCGGCGACCTTCGGATTACGAACCCGAGCGCTTACCGCTGCGCCACGACGCTGTAGGCAACTATTAATCGTAGAGAGTATTTCACCGCAAGGTTTCTTTTAACTGTCGATTTTCTCGACAACGGCTGAGAAGTGCATCTTGGTGCTTTGCCACGTTACACCTCTGGCCATGAGCTTTTATTATGCGCAGTATGAATCGAATCTGAATTTCACAATTGGCGGCCTCCCCTTGTAAGTACTAAGTTGGCGTGGCCGCGTGGGGGCCTCTCTGGGGCCGCGGCCCGGCAGCTACCTTGTGGTGCCGAACGTTAGCTGAGCATGAGAGGTAGCCCCAGTGCATGGTCCAGCCGCATGGTTGGGAATTCCATGGTGATGCTGTGTCGATGAAGGAGACACGCCAGGAGAGCCAAAGATGGCGGACTTTGTGAAACCTTAATGGCAGACATTTCACAGTTCGTACAGAAATTAATAGTAGCCAGATGAATCATGATACCTTAAAAAGGAACATGTACATTACCATTATTTGCACGAC
Organism: Schistocerca americana; assembly: GCF_021461395.2. Lineage (NCBI taxonomy): Eukaryota > Metazoa > Arthropoda > Insecta > Orthoptera > Acrididae > Schistocerca > Schistocerca americana. The sequence continues at coordinate 853,970,577 of NC_060121.1, forward strand.
GATTCTGATGGTGTAATCAGATTTTCAATGTTTTTGTTAGTTTAAAGTTTAGTATCTGACTGTCAATTATACAAGTAACACCCAGCAAAGAATTTCCAAAACCTAAACAGTTAATCCGTCTTTAGAAAGCTGTAAACCTAAATTGGTATGAATTACAGGCATGTAACCTGAATAGTACTTGAGTTATTGGAGGTCAAAGTGGCCGATTACTTCTAATCGCATCAAGCCATAAGTACTCCACAGTGACACGAAAAAACGGTAGCAACATGCTTGTAAATATATTTATTCGCCTATGTCTTTGTTTATATCCGATATATACTATTCATGAAGACATTGGTTACATATTTACTGTGTTCTGGAAAGCACAGAGACATTAGGCTACTCGCCTACCTTTTGTCTATTCCTTTGATATATGTTTATTTAATTTGTTTATGTATCTAATAAGTGTGCTAGAGCGTGTTTATGGTCCAGCCATAGGAATATTTATTTAATTTCAAGTTATTTAAATGTAAATCCAGTATTTCGAATGTGTTCCATTATGTTTGTGTGGGTGCATTGGCTTGAAGACACGGCGCAAGTGTTCTAGCCAATCACAGCGCTTGTGAGAAGAGTTGTGGGCAGTACGGCACAGGACATGGACAGTATGGTACAGGACATGGGAAGTGCTGGACATGAAGGTGCGACGTACAGTTGTGAGAGAGACTTGGAAAGTGTGGAGTGGTTTGCGCGTGGTCGCTGGTGATAGAAATACTTCGGAGTGCCGACTTGTGAACTTGTGAGATTTCAGTGGTTTCTACAGTGAAGATGTAGTATGCGTTTAGAAGTGAATATCTCGTGAGCTATGTTGTTGCTCAAAACTGATTACATGAAGTAGGAATCGATCGTTTCTCTGTTATTCAACTTACGTTTTACTAAATTGCTGGACCATCGACACCAAAAAGTGTTTGCAGAAATACACGCATTCTCAAAAGTACTTCCAATATATTTATCATTTAAAGTCGTTAAGATAGAACATGCAGATTTTATTTAATTACAATCTTTCATTTATAAATTTCTAAGTTACATTCGCAATTTCCAAGTGATAGGAACCTTCGACCATACGATTCATGTGTGTATTCATATTGTATACTGTAGACTCAGCAGTATTTGGCTTGTAATGTGGCAACTATGTATCCCAGCCCCTAGACAACGAAACCAGCCAAAACTTTTAATATTTCAACTCTGAGTGCGAGGGTACGTAGTTGAGGGCCACCTCACCATCACACCGTCACATTTATTTTTATTTTGAAAGCCCGCAACTGGTAGAATGGCCACCCACATGCATTAGAGTCATTCATGTTTAGTGTTTTTACGAGACCCGCTAGGACATATAATGTGCGTGAACAGCGTCAGATGTTGAGTGATCAGTGTCAAGGATAGGATATTGCCGCGTCTTCGTGTGAGACAGCGTTATCAGCACCTGACAGAGAGTGAAAGTGATCTCACTGTGGGTCTCCACTTGGCCAGTTGGTCGAATCGAGCACTGTTAAGATTTCTGGGGCATTCTGACGTGTCTGTCCCGATTTTGCACTGAACGAGAACGTGAGGGCATGCATACTCGTCGTCACGGTTCTGGTCAAGTCCCATGCACAGGCTGCTGTTAACACCAAAACACATATGGCTGCGTTTGGAATGATGGCGTGCCTAGGAAGCATGACTGCTGATCAATGGCGTCGCATTGTGTTCAGCGACGAATTGCGATTCTGCGCTACTAAGGATGCCCATCGTCGACAAGTGTGAGGGCAACCTAATGAGCGATTCCGTCCTTCCAGTGATTTGAAGAGGCGCAACTGTGTTATGAGCATGGCGTTATAGTTTTGGGAGCTATTGGGTGTGACTCCTGATGATGGGTGGTAGTGATGAGGGAACTCTGACGGCACAACGATACGTCACGGACATACTCTGTCCTCATGTGATACCTCTCATGACGTAACAATATCGTGGTGCCATTTTTCACCAGAGAAATGCTTGTCCACTCATGACGCATGTGTCTATGAACTGTCTGTGTCATGTCGACTACTCCCGTAGCCATCAATGTCTCCAAGTCTGTCCCTGACAGACTGCGCGTGGAACCATTTCGGACGTATCCATGGTATGATGGAGCAGTTACAATGATGTGGGCGAGCTTTCCTCAGCAGAGGATACAATGGCTTCATAACAGCCGTCCCAGCCGAATCAGTGCATGCATCGCGTCCAGAGAGTGAGTTACGCAATACTGATAAGTGGCTTCATACTGCCGCATTCTTTCTACGTCTGATTTGATTTTGTGATCGCTATAATAACATCATATACTCTTTCATGCTGTGAAGTTTCATTTATTTTCCTTCTCCCCTTCTGGATGTATCACTTTTTTTGACAGACAGTGTACAATCCGACTGAAACTTCGATAAAATAATGTAACACACACGTAATTAATTGCTGTTGCTGTACCATAACTGCGAGGCTATAGTTGTCAATAATAGTCACAATATTTCGCCGCAAGGGGTATCCGCGCGGTCTTGTCGCCTTGCCACGGTTCGCGCGGCTTACCCCGTCGCAGTTCGAGACCTCCCTCGGGCATGGGTGTGTGTGTCGTCCTTAGTGTAAGTTAGTTTAAGTAGTGTGTAAGCCTAGGGACCATTGACCACAGCAATTTGCTCCCATAGGAACTTATCACCACCACAATTCTTCTTTCTATAAATATTCATGTTACACACATGACAGGCATACACGCTGTCTTCTCAGGTACCGACACGGGACAAACGTTCATATCATAGCAAATACAGACACTAGAATTTATACTACGAGGCCTGTTCAGAAAGTAAGCTCCAATTGATTGCCAAATTGAAACCACAGTGAACATCAGAAATGTTTTACTTGTAACAATTAGCTACACCTTTCAGCTACTTCTCTACATAGTCGCCGTTCTGACTTAGACTTTTGTCATAGCGTTGTACCAACTTTTCAATAGCCTCATCATAGAAGGCAGCCGCCAGTGCTTTCCGCCAATTCTCCACGCTGGCCTACACCTCGTTGTCTGTGTCAAAATGTTGTCTTCAAAGACAGCGGTTCATGTGACCAGAGATGAAACTCAGGGGGAGACAATTGCGGACTGTATTGTGGGTAATCTAACATTTCCATTTGAAAACGATGCAGGAGCATCTTCATTGCCCCTGCAGAATGCGGCTGAGAATTGTCGTGAAGACGAAACAGCACGACAGTTATGTAATGTTAGCTGCATAGCTTCAGGCGAAATTTCTCACCAGGCCCTCGTACTTGGCGGCAGACACTATTTTCTAGACATCTTTACGCACTCACTGCGAGCTCAGAAATGAGAAGAGCGACGTGATGCTAACTGGGGTTATACTAGAGACACTACCCAACACATCTGTGGAAAGCTTTATCGGATTTTCATAGTCGTTTCCATTTTGCGACCGATCGGAGCTTACTTTCTGAACGCCCCTCGTATATAGACTATAGAATGTTAGTCTACGTTAATATAATTACGATTACTTCTCCGTCGACTAAAATGTACGAGGTTATATACAGTATTCTGCTTTTCGCAGACTCCGCTCGTGTATTTTACTAATAGTCTCTTTACACGCTCATCTCCATCGAGACGTATGTATCTGCTCCACACATCACACCTCTATAGCCCAAATGCAATTACGTAGGTCGTGTGATCATCGCGCAAGAAAGTGAAATCATTGGCTCAGGTGATATAGGAGGGGAGTTCAGTAAGTAATGCATCACTTTTTTTCTGAAACCAGGTTTGTTTTGCTCTGGATTCTTACACAACTTTACTGGGAGAGACTGTATGCCCGCATGGTACCACTCTCATGGTCGACGACGGAACCCACATCCTTCTGCATCAATAACTTCCCGCGGAATGCATGCTTCATTGACCCAAACAGATGGAAGTCGAAAGGTACGAGATCTGTGCTGTAGGGTGGATCAGGAAGAGCAATCCAGTGAGGTTTTTGTGAGCTCCTCTCGGGAGTGCAGGCTTGTGTGAGCTCTTGTATTGTCACGGAGAAGGAGAAAAAGTATTTTTTTTTTTTTTTTTTTTTTTTTTTTTTTGGCGACAGACTGGGTGAAGTCGGTTCTTCAATTTTCTAAGGGTAACACAGCATACTTCTGAGCTGATCGTTGCGCCATGACGGAGAACATCAAACAAAATAATCCCTTCAGAGGTCCAGAAGATCGTCGCCATGACTGTACCAGCTGAGGGTGTAACTTTGAACTTTTCCTTCGAAGGCACCACTCCATGGATTGCCGTTATGTTTCCGGTTCGAAATGATGAACCCATGTTTCATCGCCTGTGAAGAAGTTCGATAAAAAATTGTCACACTCAGCCTCGTAACGTGGAAGCAACTCCATACAGATGGCATTCGTTGCTCTTTATGGTCTTCTGTTAGACAGCGAGGAAAGCAGCGGGCATGCACCCCAACTGGTGGACGAGTGCATCACAACCACCAACAGAGACGTTCAGCTGTGCAGCGAGGTGTCTGATTGTGATCCGTCGATCACCTCGAATGAGAGTGTCCGCACGTCCGACCATTGGAATCACAGCTGTGTGCGGCCAGTCGCCCACGCGGGAGATCGAACAGGTTCTCGCGGCCTTGTTGCTATGGTGACAGACGCGGCGCCCGACGACTCATCTTCTTTTCTTCATTGCCAAGTCACCGTAGACATTCTGCAAGCGCCTATGAATATCTGCCATACTCTGGTTTTCCGCCAAAAGAAACTCAGTGACAAGTATTTGCTTGGGAAGCACGTCCATTACAGTCGCCCTTCTGAAGGCTACGATAGCGTCGCCAGCTATCGGAACTTCATGAAAATATAAGGGCTGAATCAGGAATATTCCACTGAGTCCCGCAACAAATTCCACATTTTTTCAACCGCAACTGCCAGAGGAAAAAATTGTTGTATTGGTTACTAAATGCTCCTTGAACAAACATAATGTATTATGTCCAGGAGCAGAAGCAGGATGACATAGATAACATATGAAAGTACGCTCCAAAGTTTCGTTAAACACACGTTTTTCGTAGTTTGGAACGTGCGTGGCTGTTTGGTTTGGTGTTATTATGTCACGCGATATTTTTCAGCGTTTCTTTAAAATGTTTCCCTAATTCGTCACTAGTCTACGTGATCAACATAAAAATGTAATTCCTGCTTCTGTTACCTTTGAAGCTTATCTTCATCAAAGTTACCTCAAATTCTATTTCGGTACTTTGACCAGTAGTCACCACATCGGTCTGCGGGATATTAAATACGCTGTCATCACTGAATACAAATCTACCTTTTTGTTAATTAGTCAGTTTGAAATTTAAAATCTGCTACTGGTTTTGCCTTGCTTCCTTTCCCAAGTATTACGCGTAGTCAGTGTCGTTGATAACTGACAGTAATAGTGGGACCTTAGCCTGGAACGTCTAGCTGTCCGGTAATATGGGGTTGATACTTTCTTTTCAAACTTCGCACGAGTAGTGTGTAATGATACATCCATGGGGAGCTTGTGGAAACGTTTTTTGTCTTTTCTTTTTCTTTATGTTATTTATTTTATTTTAAAACGTTTGCCGGTCGCAGTGGCCGAGCGGTTCTAGGCGCTTCAGTCTGGAACCGCGCGACCACTACGGTCGCAGGTTCGAATCCTGCCTCGGACATGGATGGGTGTGATCTACTTAGGTTAGTTAGGTTTAAGTAGTTCCAAGTTCTAGGGGACTGATGACCTCAGATGTTCAGTCCCATAGTGCTCAGAGCCATTTGAACCATTTTAATTTTACAACGACTAATTTATTGGTGTCGCTGTACGATTGTAATTGCCAATGTGTCTGCTAAACATATAACTCAATGTACAACGAAAGCTTGCAATGTCTACATGAAGTATCGGTTGTGGAGTGTTTGAGGTGGTAGTGGTAGTATGTGTGCTTGGCGATCGAGTTAACATGTGGAAGCTAATGTGTCAACCGAATTAAAATGTTTAACCACTGACAGTAATTAACGCCAGATAAGTGATGAACAGCGGTCTTAAAACGCTCTTTAAAGATGTTTCTACGAGTGTTACAAACTTTAAACGCCAACTTGCAGTTGAAACAATGTGTATTCGTTTTGAATATGCACTATTCCAGGAGAATACATAAACTGTGACTGACTGTGAGCAAGTTGTGAAATGTGAAGTAAATAAATTGACGATATCATGCTAACTACAGTTTACACTGAGTGATCAGTTGTGTGTCGCCGTGTTCATCCTTTCGTTGAGCTACTGTGACAGAACAGGTTCGGATTTATGTACTAACCATCCATTATTTAAATCTAACGCGTTATTTGCATGAAATCAAAAGTTATTTGCATAACTACTATCATTTCTATGTCTAACAAAGCATATCGTCTATTTAAAATTTCTTACCTGTCAGCCTTTTCCTCATCCCGCCAATGTTTATAATCAAAACTACAACTATTCCAAATTTATTAAAACTACTTCTAAAATTCTCGGACTCTAATTTTCGGCACTATTCCAAATCTGAAGTAATGGAAGCTTACGTCAACGTGCATACGTACCTAACTTCTGGCCAATAGCCAAACTGGACAGCTGATAAATACGTGTATTGTGGTTTATGTTTACGTTTATGTTTACTTCAGAAATTTGGGCTCAAATTCCGTTGAACTATTGGGATGTTTGAAATCATGTTATCTCTCAGCAATAGTGCTGAAGGCCAATTGCTTACGGAATTTAATGTCACTGAAGTATGATTTTCTAGTTTTTGAGTTCTCCATCTTCATAGTTCACGAATTGCTTTGGACTTCGAGAAAAGAACAGATGGTCAAGGTAAAAGTCAAAAGGTGAATGAAATCTACTTCACTGGTTAAGTTACATTGAAAATGTAAATCATTTCTCAATTAACATATTTTTTTTAAAAAAGGGAACATTGATGCAAAACCAGTTTTGTTTTTAAAAGATAGATCGGCCAGCCCATTGTGTTACAGGTGTACCTTGAGGTATTCAACGAATACATACTCTTACGCACAGGCACCGTTATCCAGAAGCTGTTTCAGTTATAAGCTTCAGGTCTTTCTTGGCTGTTATACAACACTGAGGAACTAATATTTCCTGGATAACAGTCATATACGCGATGATCATAGCATCTTGTCACTTTTTATTTGCACCAGTGTATTTAGGAGTCGTCTGCATTTCAACATGAAAGCCATTAATTCTATCAAACACTGGCATCACGAAGTGGATCTTAATCTCGTGGAAGGGAAAGCTGTAGCACTAATTTCACGAGGACTTTGATTGGTGAACAATTGTCTTTTTATTTCCAGTTGTAGACTGGCAAGTCTGAGAACATAAAATTGTGAACCAGTTTTCTTTTCTTCTGCCCGGCTTCTGTCACTTTAGAGGATCATGATATAATTCTATTAACAAAAAGTTAAATAAAATTATTTGTATTAAATAATAAAATAGACTAAAAATTAAATAGAGAGTAACCAATAATCAAAATATCCTGATTTCCAGAGAACAATTTTCAGTGTAAGTGAAATACTTTTCACTGTGTGCTCCTTTTATTTCAGTCTTTTTAGTTATGTTTTCGGTGGTTATGAAGTCTATATTGCTTACTGTTTCCCGTAAGTTAAAGAATACGGTAATACCATATCCGATTCGCAGCAGAAGATCTCGTTGAGTCTCCTTGCTGGAACTTCTCTACCTGAAATCGCTAAAGATAATTTATCGCTCTACGGAAATCAATCGGTACAGCCAAGTGCTATGCTACGTCATGTGTATGGAATGTGGCGTCCAACTTTAGTTCGTGAAATTATCTAGGTCTTCGGAGAAATATTCGCAACGAATCCCAAAGCCGTGTAAAACTGCAGGTTCGCACCATCAAACCAAACAACACTTTCGAACGACTTGCGTCTTTATAATCCCTGAATACTTCTTTTGAAATGATTGAGTGTTATGAACCCTATTTACCTGATACTCGTTTTGTGATTTTATATGTATTTATTTTCTTCAATAGCATAAAACATAGATTACTGCCTTAATGGCGGTTTCCAACAATCTCATCTCAATCCGACGTAGAATATCTCCCTTCTAATGTCCAACATAGAATAATTATCTCTTTGCCGTAGCTTAATACGGACTGTATATCTTTGTTATCAAGTTCGCACGGAGATGCTAAAATTCCACAGAGTGTTTATCTCTCGCTCAGGTATTTTACATTGATCGTTGTATTAATACTCCGCCGCACCTTAATTATGGGTATTTACAACACGGAACGCTATGATGTGAGCTGACTGTGTTTGAACTTTCCACCACAAAAGGAAAACATCTTCAGTTATCTACTTGCTGTATGGCTGTTCAGATAGAAACAGGGTACTTCAGTTTCTTAAAGTGTTAATTAACGATTCCGTCAACAGTTTCAGTATTGCCCTGGAGGCAACACAAGCGCAGCCGGTCGTAATGGTGCCGAATGAGACCCCGCAATGGACTGTACGAGTCTAGCGCCTTGCAATTAGGCAACAGTTCTTGCAGGCCCAGGAGAACGAGTATGTTCCCTCTTCATCGTGTACCATACATGTTCAATTGACGAGAGATCTGGTGATCTTGGTGGCCAGAGCAGCTGTTGTCCAACACGAAGAGCGCGTTGCGTCACAGCAGCCATATGTGGACGTCCCCTTCCTGTCGAACAAATGGCAGCATCATGGGGCTAACAGCCTGTGCAAGGTATCGTGTACTGGTTATTTTACCCTGCAGAAACACCAGATGTGACGGTGGATGGGAAGTTGTGTCGCGGAAGGATACACTTTGGAACTGGCAACTCATCAGGTCTACGCCATACACGTGTACGTGCATCACCCGCATACAGGCTGAACCTACTCTCATCACTGAAACTACGAAGCACTATTCCACTCTCCAGTCAATGGGTTCACGCCGCCAAAGTAGACATGATTGACGGTGTCGTGGCGTCAGTGGCAGCCTGCCCGGATCCACACGCTTTGTTACTCCTGCTGCAGGCACACAGCTCCCAGTGGCTCCTGAAGGCACAGCAGTTGCCACGTGTTACCAGAAATCGTCCCTGGATGAAGTTCGGTCGTCACCGTTGCTTGCAAAATGCGCCGACGTCGACGTGCGTCTCCACTACGCGGACGTACATAACTTGTTCTACAGGTGTGGGAATGTTCCACCGACCACTTTCGAAAGTTGAGACACCACCGACACAATGTGTCCCACATGTGCAGCAATCTGTCAATACATCCGTCGAGCTTGCCACAAGCCCACACTGCGACCCCTTTCAAATGACTGAAACCGTTCGGCAGCGTATATTCGTCGTGAGGTTTGGTTGCACCCTAAAAGAAACACCATTCACCTCTAAACTCAGCACAACTATGCCTGCAGAATCAAAGCTGGTTATTCGCTCGCCTTACTAACAGTCCTTAATTGGCGTGGCCGTTGTATCGCCGACAAAACACAATTTTTTGCAGTTTGTTTCTGGAACGTCCCTTGTGTATAGACTGAAGAGGAGCGGGGTTAGTACTGATCCCTGCGTTAATCTGTTCTTGATGGCGGAGGATTTACTAGCGACATCATTGACGGTTACATTAAAGTAGCGGCTTTTCAGTATATTCTCCAGAAAATTTGTCATTTTGAGACTTGGAAAAGGTTTCTGCAGTTTGAGAATCAGACTATCTAGACATACGATGTCATACGCTGCTGTTGAGTCACAGAGGTTTCCGTCTGGAAGACGGATTCGATGTTTTAGTTCAAGGTCAAAACTTGTTCGCAATAGCTACGGCCTGTACGGAATCCAACCTGGTACGAAGGAAAGTGTTGGTAAATTCTGTTATAGGAGAAGAGAGGTATTGGCAAACAAAACCTTTGAGTGACATCGTGAGACCGGAGAGCTCAACTTGAAGATATACGTTCGAGAGCTTTAAGGATTATGGTTCGATATCGGGCCCAGCCCAGAGTTGTGAGTTGTTGGGGAGTTTCTTTGTACTTTAGATTAGTAAGACTGAGATACATTACCGGAAAAAAATATTTGTACACCATATTTGAAGTTTCCAGTTCACCCAAGATTTGCAACAACAACTCTTGGTTGAACTGGAAACCTCAAATAGCGTGTACTAATGATTACTTACCAGGCATCAACCAATGCTGGAACATGCATATTAGTACGTAGTGTAGTCTTCACGGGCGGCAATGCAGGCGCTGACTCTGGCATTCTGTCGATCTTACAGACGACGAATACAGTCCTGGGATACGTTGTGCCACGCCTCGATGGCCTGTTCACGTGGTTCTGTAAGAACTCTTGGTTAACGAGTCACACGAATCACTTCTTGTCCCATCATATACCACAAGTGCTAGAGTGGAGATGAGCCCGGAGGTCGTGCTGACCAGAGATATTGCTGCACATCTTGAAGAGCACGTTGAGTTTCACGGGAACTGTATGGACGAGCATTATCCTCTTGGAACAACACATCACCTTCCTGTTGCAAGAATGCCAAAACAACCGGTCTAACAATATTCTGCACTTACCGAGCGCTGGATAGCGTCCCCTCCCGAAACACAAGAGTTGAGCGAGAATTGCAGCTTATTGCACCCCGGCCCCCAAGGCCTTCGGCGGGGTCGGTGTGTCTTGCACTAATGCACTCGAAGAGACAGCAGTCGTCAAGTCTACGTCGTATGTGCAAATGACCATTATTGCGTGCAGGCAGAATCCGCTTTCAGCGCTGAAGGCCACGGGGCGCCATTGCATCAGCCAAGTGATCCTCTGACAGCATCAGTTGAGCCATGAGTGGAAGAGGGACTAGAGGTGTGCATGGCCGTAATCCCACCGTTAATAAGCGGTTCGCAACAGTTCGTGTTGACACGTCTGGACTCACAAGCTCTCTCATCTGTGCTGTGGTAGCTGTACGATCTGCCACAGCTGCCGTTGCAATACGACGATTATAGCGAGCGTCGGTGCTGCGTGGACGTCCAGGATCTAGTCAACGAGTGTGAAAATGTACTCGTGGCCACTGATACTAGCCCCGTTGCAGAACTGACGTAGCACGTCCAGTTTATGTGGCAGTTCTCCGAGAGGACTATCCCACCCGTTAGAAGCCATAATTTGACCCTTTTCAAACTTGCTCAGTTGGCTGTAGAAGCCGCGAGTCCGTCTCCATAGCGTGGTTGCCTGCTTTCTCCACACGGTCGCACGACATTGAGGTTCCTAGCTGTGAGCATTCCCTACTAAAGGGTAGACACAGATGGCGCTCTGGTAGCTAAGCAGCTTCGCTACGTGTTGGTGGGCGACGTTGAAATTCCACTGAAGCGCCAAAGAAACTGATATAGGCATACGTATTCAAATACAGAGATACGAAAACAGGGAGAATACGGCGCTGCAGTCGGCAACGAGTTTATATAACAACAAGTTGTTTGTTGGTTGTTTGTGGGAAGAGACCAAACAGCGAGGTCATCGATCTCATCGGATCAGGCAAGAACGGGAAAGGAAGTCGGCCGTGTCCTTTCAGAGGAACCATCCCGGCATTTGCCTGGAGTGATTTAGGGAAATCACGATGGTCAGACGGGGGATTGAACCGTCGTCCTTCCGAATGTGACAAGTGTCTGGCGCAGTTGTTAGATCGGTAACTGCTGCTACAATGGCAGGTTATCAAGATTTAAATGAGTTTGAACGTGGTGTAATAGTAGGCGCACGAGCGATTGGACACAGCATCTTTGAGATTGCGATGAAGTGGGGATCCGGTAAACCATCAAATCTCTAACATCGCTGCGGCCAGAAAAAGATGCTGCAAGAAAAGGACCAACGACGACTAAACAGAATCGTTCAACGTGACAGAAGTTCAACACTTCCGCAAATTGCTGCAGATTTCAATGTTGGGCCATCAACAAGTTTCAACATGCGAACCTTTCAACGAAATATCATCGATATAGACTTTCGGAGCCGAAGGCCCACTCGTCTACCCTTGATGACTGCACGACACAAAGCTTTACGCCTCACCTGGACGCGTCATCACCGACATTTAACTGCTGGGGACTGGGAACATGTTGCCTTGTCGGACGAGTCTCGTTTCAACTTGTATCGAGCGAACCGACGTGAACGGGCATGGAGACAACCTCATGAATCCATGGGCCCTGCATGTCAGCAGGGGGCCGGCCGCTCTGGCGCTTCAGTCCGGAACCGCGCTGCTGGTACGGTCGCAAGTTCGAATCCGTCTCGGGAATGAATGTGTGTCATGTCCTTAGGTTAGTTAGGTTTAAGTAGTTCTAAGTCTAGGGGACTGACGACCTCAGACGTTAAGTCCCATAGTGCTTAGAGCCATCCTACTACTGCCAGCAGGGGACTGTTGAAGCTGGTGGAGTCTCTGGTGTGGGGCAAGCGCAGTTTGAGTGATATGGGACCACTGAAACATCGGGATACGACTCCTACAAGTGTGGCGTAGGTTATCATCCTGTCTGATCACCTGCATCCATTCATATCCAGTGTGCATTCGAATAGACGTGGGCAATTCCAGCAGGACAATGCGGCACCGCACACGTCCAGAATTGCTACAGAGTGGCTCCAGGAACACTCTTTTGAGTTTAAACACTTCCGCTAGTGACCAGTGTCCACAGACATGAGCATTATTGAGCGCATCAAGGATGCCTTGTAACGTGCTGTTTAGAAGAGATCTCCACCACCTTGTATTCTTACGGATTTATGTACAGCCGTGCAGAAAACATGATGTCAGTCCCCTCCAGCACTACTTCAGACATTAGTCGAGACCATGCCGCATTGTGCTGCGTCGCTTGTACGGTTCGCAATGTCGGGCCACACGATATTAGGTTCAAATGGCTCTGAGCACTATGGGACTTAACATCTGTGGTCATCAGTCCCCTAGAACTTAGAACTACTTAAACCTAACTAACCTAAGGACATCACAAACATCCATGCTCGAGGCAGGATTCGAACCTGCGATCGTAGCGGTCACGCGGTTCCAGACTGAGCGCCTAGAACCGCACGGCCACACCGGCCGGCCACGATATTAGGTACCAGTTTCTTTGGCTCTTCAGTGTATTATCAGCACGTCTACTGATCTCCACGTGCCTTAAGGCGTTGCCGGATCAAATTCGACGTCATCTTCCGAGGTGTACAACTTTTTCCCGTGGCAGTATAGGCTGACCTCTTGGTGGGCCCTGGCGGCGCGCGTTGCCGCGGCTCAGCCCGAGTTCAGTAGCCCCTGAGACGTCTCGAGACGCGAGCACCGCCTCTGTCCGCTCTGCCGTTTGCAGCCTCCGCCTCCTCTATGAACACTAGTACTTGCAGGCCGCACCGTAATTAACTAATTGTGGCTGTAAACTGGCGTAATTGCAAAGGCTGCGCTTTAAAGTCCGGCGGTTAATAACCCACCTCGGCTGGATGGAACCCTTTTTCTGAAGCACAACATCAGTGTTCATTACGGCCGGAAACGTTCCACCACTGTTTATGCAGTTGCCTGTGGCTAAGACATGCCGTTTATTACTCCACCGTAAAGGAACGACTGTGTGCGGGAAGTTTCAATCAAGTTGACACGAATTTATCGTAGGCAGTCAGAGCTATGTAGGCTAGGTGATTTCAGCTCGACCGCACGTGCATGTATAATCAGGGACCTTCCTTTTTTATAACAATTAATCATACCAAACGAAATTTATAGAGAGTTTTATTATTTAGAGTAGAAATAATTTACGATTAATGATCTGCACCTTAGAAACACTGCTCTGCAAAACCTTAAGGACGATATAAAGTTCCATAGAGCTAAGGTGACATGACGTGACAAAACCGTCAAATAGGGGTGACCCGTCACACAGGGCAAACGTGTGGGAAATTATAGGTGTGTAAATCAGAAAGAGATTACTGCTTACTGTAATGGTTTTCCTCCTTAAGGGGAACGTCAGGAGGACGGACGAAAACATTACTCAAATTGAGTATTTTTTTTTTCTCTGTACTGGAATGCAGTAGACAAATGGGGTTTGCTGTAATGAATAAAGTAAACACTCGTCTTTTTTTGTAGTCTTATACCGCAAGGAAAAATATGTTGCTATGAGAGGCCGGTATCCTCTTTCTATAACAGGAATGCACACTTGGATTAACATGGTTCTTTATTTACATGAACTGGAAATTTACCTTGAGTAGAGTCCCTGTGTTGTGGTACAAGCTCCTCAGTGATAGTTCTCTTGCAGATAATATCGGTAATATTGCTATTACAAACTTTAATCTCGCTATAGTCACTAGTTTGGACGCAATGTACTGTCGTAGCCGATCATGAACTGAGCCTCCTCTGCGAGGCCCACTGGTCAGTGACGGTGGCATAAATACATGACGTCGAGAGGGTGTTGGCACAGTATCCCTTGGGTGAATGTGTCAGATCTCTCTCTCGATAGGCGCGTTCGATCTTCGCGCTACATCTTTGCCGACCGTTGTGCTGGGAACAGCTTACGCCAGCAAATTTTTATTGGTATCTTTTGTTGAAAATTATTCATATCGTAACTGTGTAATTGAGATTTCTCCGAGGCAGCCCTGAAAGGAGGTAGAACTACGGTGGTAGCTGTAACACCGGTTGTGCTTACCTGAAACATGAAATTCAAATATCACCATGATAAAGATGTAATATTACTTCATCGTAGTGATTTGTAAAAAAAAAAAAAAAATGTTTTGGCGAAATTATATATATTTGAAAAAATGGCCATTTCTTGGACCCATATTTTTGGCCAAAAAAAGTAGTAAATATCAACATAAAAAAATTGGTTACTATGGACTGAAGACAATTCAGTTTACTGCAAGGGAGACCAAAAATCCTTAAAATCGGAAGAAAATTATAGCTTGGCGTCGGAAAACATGGTTCTGAGAAAAGCGCGTCTAACGTTGACAAGTATTTATCATACAAAAGAGGGACAAAGCTTGAAAGTTCATCATGGATAACTTTCTCCCTGGCTAGTAGATAGCCGTTTTCTGCTACTTTGACCTGATAAGCCCTCAGATTCGTCCTAAAAGCCCTTTTCGTCGCTGAGCGCATCGCCGCCAGCGTCTCTGTCTTCACATAACCGGCGCATTTTGATTTGAAGGGCATTTGCCGCGTGTAGTAGTTCAGTATAGACGACATCGAATAGACATACGGCCAAATTTAAACAGTGTTGTCAATTTCATTTCGGCTAGATGTTATTTTTGGAGCGTATCTCCAAATGAGACTATTGAAGCTTTGGTTAACATTTTGAGTTAAAATACCCAACCAACGTTTCAGCAAATCATGTTTACTCTAATCGGTAGAAACAAGGGAGCGTGCCCGCTCGGATTCAAACCCTCACAGAATCGTTACTTTTTGGAGTTTGCGCATAATATTTTTGGGAATAATTCTTAAATGTACACAAATCAAAAAAAGTTTTGCATCTCCTCGCTTCCGAGAGTTCCGGAATCTGTACCGAAAACTGGAATAGAGATCAACATAAACATCGTTTCCGCTCATGAAAACCGCACATTGCATGTTGTACCACCATATAGCGATACCTTCATAGGTGGTCGTCCAGATTGCTGTACACACCGGTACTTGTAAAAACCAGCAGTACGTCCTCTTGCATTGATGCATGCCTGTATTCGTTGTAGCATACTATCCACAAGTTCATCAAGGCACTGTTGGTCCTGATTGTCCCACTCGTCAACGGCAATTCGGCGTACATCCCTCACAGTCGTTGGTGGGTCGTCCGTAAACAGACCTTTTCAATCTATCCCAGGCATATCCGATAGGTTTCATGTCTGGAGAACATGCTGGCCACTCTAGTCGAGCGATGTCGTTATCCTGAAGGAAGTCATTCACAAGATGTGCACGATTGGGGCGTGAATTGTCATCCATGAAGACGAATGCCTCGCTATTGTACTGCCAATATGGTTGCACATAGGTCGGAGGATGACATTCGCGTATCATACAGCCGTTACGGCGCCTTCCATGACCACCAGCGGCGTTCATCGGGCCCACATAATGCAACTTCAAAACAGCGGGGAACCTCCACCTTGCTGCACTCGCTGGACAGTGTGTCTGAGGCGTTCAGCCTGACCGGGTTGCCTCCAAACATATCTCCGACAATTGTCTGGCTGAAGGAATGTGCAACACTCATCGGTGAAGAGAACGTGATGCCGATCCTGAGCGGTCCACTCGGCATGTTGTTGGACCCATCTGTACCGCCCTGCCTGGTGTCATGGTTATGAAGATGGACCTCGCCATGTTTGTTGGGAGTGAAGTTCGGTATCATGCAGCCTATTTCACACTGTTTGAGTCGAAACACGACGTCCTGTGGCTGCACGAAATGCATTATGCAACATGGTGGCGTTGCTGTCAGGGTTACTCCGAGCCATAGTCCGTAGGTAGCGGTAATCCACTGCAGTAGTAGCCCTTGGCTGGCCTGAGTGAGGCATGTCATAGACAGTTTCTGTCTCTCTGTATCTTCTCCATGACCGAAGAACTCGCTTTGGTTCACTCCGAGACGCCTGGACACTTCCCTTGTTGAGAGCCGTTCCTGGCACAAAGTAAAAGTGCGGACGCAATCGAACCGCGGTATTGACCGTCTAGGCATGGTTGAACTACAGACAACACGAGCCGTGTATCTCTTTCCTGGTGGAATGACTGGAACTGATCGGCTGTTGGACCCCCTCTGTCTAAAAGGTGCTGCTCATGCATGGTTGTTTACATGTTTGGGCGGGTTTAGTGACATATCTGAACAGTCAAAGCAACTGTATCTGTGATACAATATCCACAGTCAACATCTATATTCAGGGGTTCTGGCAACCGGGATGATGCAAAACTTTTTTTGGTGTTTGTATATACATAATTCCGTAATAAAAGGAATTTCGAGGATTTTTCAACCGTCACCCTGTCGCTGTCCCTTAAAAGATGACCTAGAGAGAAGATTTGGATTACTTCACACGGGGAAGAATCAGAGCGAAACTGGGAGAAATACGAAGTGTGACCAGTGTAAGGCAGGAGCTTGGTATGGCTTTGCCTCAGTTGCATGGGGAACGTATCGAGGCACAGGCATTGCTGCACGAAGGAGAGGTGGTGGTCGTCCAGGTTCAACTACAGCAGTAGGTGACCGCCGTACTGTGTGCAGGAGACGAGGGTGCCACGTCATACAGTGGGTTCAAAATGGGTCAAATGACTGTGAGCACTATGGGACTTAACTTCTGTGGTCATCAGTCCCCTAGAACTTAGAACTACTTAAACCTAACTAACCTAAGGACATCACACACATCCATGCCCGAGGCAGGATTCGAACCTGCGACCGTAGCAGTCATGCGGGTCCGGACTGCGCGCCTAGAACCACTAGACCACCGCGGCCGGCATACAGTGGGTGCATTTACAACAGCATCTAACATGAACACGAGTCACGAAATCACTCCGCAGTGGGACGGCGACTGTTGGCGGCGACCAGTACTTGGTGTTTTGTTGACACCCGTACATCAGTGGCAGCGTTTGCGATGGTGCAAAGAGGTAGGTACTCGACCAGCGAGGAGTGAGGTCGTATGCTCTTCTCGGAGGAGAGCTGATTCAGTCTGAATTGTGATCCTAGACTTATCCTCGTTTGGCTAGAGATGGGAACACGTAATGCACCCAAGACATTCTCGATAATGACCGTTTTGGTGCTCCAGTTGATATGTTGTGGGGAGGCATAAATTTGTCTGGGCGTACTCACCTCCAAATCTTTGAGCACTGTACACTCTCCGTTCAAAGGCATTGTGACACTAAGCTCCATCCCTTTGTGCGTCTTTCCACGGATGCATTTAGCTCTGACTTCATCTTTATAGATGGCAATGCGTGGTCGCATCCAACAGCGCAGGTGTAGGAACTCTTCGAAAGAGAGAATATTCGGCGAATGGACTGGCCTGTCCGCTCCCTCGAGATAAATCCCATCGATCATGTGTGGGATTGGTTAGGGTGACGGGTTGCAGCACGTACTCGTGCACCACCGAACATCTAGCAGTTGTCAGCCGCTCTGATGGAGGAATGGAACGCGTTCCCGCAAGAACTCCGTACCCCTCTTGTGACCACCCTGGGAACACGTTGCAGCACATGCACTGCCGTCCATCGTGATCACACACTCTGTTAAGAACAATGTCCTCATCTTCGGTAGTGTCCAGCGGACCATCACGAATAGGGCATGGGTGTATATGTTGTTCTTAGCATAAATTAGTTTAAGTTACAGTAAGTAGTGTGTAAGTCTAGGGATCCTGACATCAGCAGTTTGGTCCCATAGAACCTTACGATAAATTTCAAATTTCATCATGAATAGGTTGATTTCAGTGTAATCATTGTCTTTGAATCAAATGTCATTTCTATTCGACTCATTGTGTATTTCTTCAGTTACCTTCTGTACTATACGTTAGATTCTTTCTGTGTATGGTGCAAGTTTCATCGATCTACGTTACTTGGCAGTGACATAGCATGCGAAAGCTGCTTTCAAAAAATTGGTTCAAACGGCTCTGAGCACTATGGGACTTAACATCGCAGTTCATCAGTCCCCTAGAACTCAGAACTACTTAAACCTAACCAACCTAAGGACATCACACACATCCGTGGCAGAGGCAGTATTCGAACCTGCGACCGTAGCGGTCGCGCGGTTCCAGACTGTAGCGCCTAGAACCGCTCGGTCACCCCGGCTGGCCGATAAATAGTGAAATAATAATAATATGGACTGAAATACTCTGTTTCTGATTGTAAGCTCTGACCCGTGACAATATATGAACTGAGGAAATGGAACTTGTACTGCCGTAATGTGAAAGACAAGCGGCACTGCAAGAATAATAAATTGTCGTGGTGAGAAGGGAAGCCTTTCATGCTGTAAAAGTTAGCAATCTGACTGCAAGAAGTTCGAACAGGATAATCAGCCTGAAAAATTAACTTGGACATGAAACCTAAAGTTATTGGCTTTGAAAAATTTGATCACAAAAAATGTCTCTGAATAACATAAGTTGGCCCTGATTCAATAAATAAAAGAATCATAATCTTTTCTCCTTACCCCTATTCTGCGCAAATCGGATAACGCGTTGCAGTACTGCTGTGTCTTGCGCGTTGCAATGCAAAAGCTGCAAATTACTGTATCTACACAGAGACACTCGAGGGCTGCAATGAGTTCTCTGTTAACTGCAAATCGAACTGTTTATCGAACATATGTGGTTGGATAATCCATTGTAAAGAATTGTAAGAGAAAGGTTGGTAAGGAAATGAAATACCCGAAAAATGACAACACTATGTTTTTTTTTGTATATTGCGAAAAAGAGCTCAAGGCAGATTTTAAATTCAATGAACTTCTCACCATCCAAAAAATACACTTTCCTATCTCTCAAATGGAACAACTTTCAGTACAGTAACCAAGTTATTTTGATGGTACAGCATTAGTGAAAAAAAAGTAACATCATTATTGTATTTATCTGACATTCTATTAGATTTTTTCCTTCACAAATCAGTTTCGTGATCATGTCGATGGAACAAAATTATAAACTGAGACATTATATTTCAATCATAACATTTCCATACCTTCCTCACTAACACTGCTGGATATTATCAGCCTAACTCTACCACAGCTGAATTTCAACTATCTGTCTCCACCAAAACTAAACAGTGTCTGCCCCACTGCGCCCTCGTGCAGCTCAAAGATACTCACTTAATTTCTGCGATACAACTTACAACATCGCTGCTTGCTTACAATAGATTCAGATACCAAAATTTCATGTAGCAAAATTATCCATGACACTAATCAATAGGTACTGGAATGAAAAGGGAAGGTTAAAATTTATTACTTCACTCATGTTGATCTCGAAGCGGCTATCTCTAGTGATTGCTTAGGAAAAGAAGAACTTCTTAGCTGAGATCGCTACAAAAAAGCTTTATTGTAGATAACCGGCTTCGGTAAAACTAAGTTACCATCTTCACATCTGTAATAAAATTACAAGAAGTGCTACAAACTGTTATACAAATAATACAACACGAAGTCATTGAAGAAAAAAATTACGATACACTTTCACAAACGTTAACACAAACATCTTGTGCCAGCTACACACACAGTCTTTCCATTGAATTTGCATGTAATTCAACGATACCTGTAGTGTTAGTGATCAGTTCATCTCACGGGAACTATGTTTTGGCGAATAGTGAAGCACATAAGAGTATTCATTCTGACGTGCCAACCCGTCGCTCATTTTTTGTTTTATGTACCTGTAATTCAAAGGAAAAAGTTTGTATGTAGCTGGCACAAGGTATTTGCAGTAACGGTTATGAAGGTATGTTGCCATTACGTTCTTCTATGGATTAATTTTGCATTGTTTGTATAACAGTTTGTAGAACTTCTTGTTATTTTATTACAGATCTGAAGATGATGGCTTAGTTTTGCCGAAACCACTTATTTTCAATAAAGTTTTTGATGGTGATCTCAGCTAAGAAGTTCTTCTTCTCCTAAGGTAGGGTAAAAGCCTCTTAGAATATTTTCTTAAGAAAACAGCCAGGTCCAAGAGAGAGAGATTAAGGTGTCTATAAACACATAACATTTACGAAAATTATGTACATGAAGATCAGATACACTATGGATCAAAAGTATCCGGACTCCCCCCCACCCCAAAAAAAGAAAAAAACGTTTTTCACATTAGGTGCATTGTGCTGCCACCTACTGCCGGGTACTCCATGTCAGTGACCTCAGTAGTCATTAGAAATCGTAAGAGAGCAGAGTGGTGTGTTCCAAGGAACTCGCGGACTTCGAACGTGGTCAGGTGATTGGATGTCAGTTCTGTCATACGTCTGTACGCGAGATTTCCACACTGCTATACATCCCTAGGTCTACTGTCTCCGATGTGATAGTGAAGTGGAAACGTGAAGCGACACGTACAGCACAAAAGCGTGCAGGTTGATCTCGTCTGTGGACTGACAGAGACCGCTGAAAGTTGAAAAGGGTCGTAATGTGTAATAGCAGACATCTATCCAGACCATCACACAGGAATTCCAAGGTGCATGAGGATCCACTGCAAGTACTATGACAGTTAGGTGGGAGGTGAGAAAACTTGGATTTCAAGGTCGAGCGGCTGCTCATAAGCCACTCATCTCGCCGGTAATTGCCAAACGACGCCTCGCTTTGTGTAAGGGGCGTAAACATTGGGCGTCAGAACAGTGGAAAAACGTTGTGTGGAGTGACGAATCACGGTACACAATGTAGCGATCCGATGGCAGGGTGTGGGTATGGCGAATGCCCGGTGAACGTCATCTGCCAGCTTTTGTAGCGCCTACAGTAAAATTCGGAGGTAGTGGTGTTATGGTGTGGTCGTGTTTTTCATGTAGGGGGCTTGCACCACTTGTTGTTTTGCGTGGCACTATCACAGAACAGGCCTACATTGATGTTTTAAGCACCTTTTTGCTTCCAACTGTTGAAGAGAATTCGGAGATGGTGATTGCACCGTTCAACACGATCGAGCACTTGTTCATAAAATATATATATATATATATATATATATATATATATATATGTGTGTGTGTGTGTGTGTGTGTGTGTGTGTGTGTGTGTGTGTGTGTGCGTCTGTGTGTGTCTGTGTGTTTGTATGCATTTGATCGCGGCTATAATCAGGTATAATGACGGACTATTTTCTTGCAAACAGGGTAACTCCAAGGAACGATTTATCGCTTTTTTATATTATAGTTACTTTGTAGAAAGATTGTAAATCATTAAATATCTCACGACACACATTAAATGTATGCGCGACGCGTCAACGTGTAGCGACTCGGCGGCTGAGAAACACGGGACGAACGTGTGCTACCAGTCTGTCCCGAAGCATTCAGCTCCAGACTCGTTGCGAAATGTCGAATACGGTGTACGAAGTTGTGCGGTACATTACGGCAATGTGTTAAGATAGCTGCTATTATTCTGTGCTGTGATCAAATTGTACGGCTCTTGCCCGTTCGTTTCGACGTACGATCCGCTATCATTCATCATTTCTTCATGTTATGTCTAAATGTCTAAATATTTAAACGACGTGACTGTGTCAAGCATGACTCTACTGATGCTTTGTCCGAACATTATGGGTTTGTTTTTCCTACTCATCCACATTAATTTACGTTTTCCTACACTTGGAGTTAGCAGCCATTCATCACACCAACTAGAAATTTTGTTTAAGTCATCTTGTAGCCTCCTACAGTCACTCAGCTTCTGTACTGTCCTGTACATCGCAGAATCATCGGCGAGCAACCGCACATTACTGTCCACCTTGCCCACCAGATTATTTATTTATGTAGTAAGCACTAGCGGTCCTATCATACTTGCCAGTGTCACTTCTGAAGATACCCTTGTCTCTGATAAACAGTCAGCGACGAGGGCAACATACTGGTTTCTACACTACTGACCATTAAAATGGCTACACCACGAAGATGACGTACTACAGACGCGAAATTTAACCTACAGGAAGAAGATGCTGTGATATGCAAATGATTAGCTTTTCAGAGCATTCACACAAGGTTGGCGCCGGTGGCCACACCTACAACGTGCTGATATGAGGAAAGTTTCCAACCGATTACTCATACACAAACAGCAATTGACCGGCTTTGCCTGGTGAAACGTTGTTGTGATGCCTCGTATAAGGAGGAGAAATGCGTACCATCACGTTTCCGACTTTGATAAAGGTCGGATTGTAGCCTATCGCGATTGCGGTTTATCGTATCGCGACATTGCTGCTCGCGTTGGTCGAGATCCAATGACTGTTAGCAGAATATGGAATCGGTGGGTTCAGGACGGTAATACGGAACGTCGTGCTGGATCCTAATGGCCTCATATCCCCAGCAGTCGAGATGACAGGCATCTTATCTTCATGGCTGTAACGGATCGTGCAGACATGTCTCGATCCCTGAGTCAACAGATTGGGACGTTTGCAAGACAACAACCATCTGCATGAACAGTTCGACGACGTTTGCAGCAGCATGGACTATCAGCTCGGAGACCATGGCTGCGGTCACCCTTGACGCTCCATCACAGACAGGAGCGCCTGCGATGGTGTACTCAACGAGGAACCTGGGTGCACGAATGGCAAAACGTCATTTTTTCAGATGAATCCAGGTTCTGTTTACAGCATCATGATGATCGCATCCGTGTTTGGCGATATCGCGGTGAACGCACATTGGAAACGTGTATTCGTCACCGTCGCCGTCACCCGGCGTGATGGTATGGGGTGCCATTGGTTACACGTCTCGGTCATCTCTTGTTCGCATTGACGGCACTTTGAACAGTGGACGCTACTACATTTCAGATGTGTTACGACCCGTGGCTCTACCCTTCATTCGACCCCTGCGAAACCGCACATTTCAGCAGGATAATGCACGACCGCATGTTGCAGGTCCTGTACGGGCCTTTCTGGATACAGAAAATGTTCGACCGCTGCCCTGGCCAGCACATTCTCCAGATCTCTCCCCAACTGAAAACGTCTGGTCAGTGGTTGCCGAGCAACTGGCCCGTCACAATACGCCAGTCACTACTCTTGATGAACTCTGGTATCGTGTTGAAGCTGCATGGGCAGCTGTACCTGTACACGCCATCCAAGCTCTGTTTGACTCAATACCCAGGCGTATCAAGGCCGTTATTACGGCCAGAGGTGGTTGTTCTGGGTACTGATTCCTCAGGATCTATCCACCCAAGTGGCGTGAAAATGTAATCACATGTCAGTTCTAGTATAATATATTTGTCCAATGAATACCCGTTTATCATCTGCATTTATTCTTGGTGTAGCAATTTTAACGGCCAGTAGTGTAATACGTACGGAGCCTTGCAGCCACTCACATTGCTTGGAACTTATTCCCTGTGCCCGTATCTTCATCACCATATGATTATTGTCGTAGACGGCTAAAGAACCTGCTTATTTCCATCAAGACTGAGAGACAGGGTAACTCAATAGTGATACTGTTTTCAGAATAGATTTCGTCTTCTTAGGATTATATCTCGTAGGAATCGCTTAAAAAAACTTTGTATGTTGATTACTGTATCCCAGTAAATGTATTCATCAATATACTTAGCCATTCTCATAAAAATATCGCGAAGCATTATAATCATGGTTGTCCCAAAAACTTCATATAGAAACATTACAGTGGTTTGAAATGAGTACAGGAAGGAGTCAGATAAATGGGTACATGTGTTTTAAACAACCTGCTAGAACATACTAAGTATGTTAAGAGTAATTAAATACAGTTTAAGTTCGAAATAAAGATCGTTCCGTTGGGCAACTTCTTCCACTGCATTAAAGAGCATCTTGCCATAAACTCGTAAAATAAATGTATACGGTAATAACATAATTACCATTAGCTCTGCAGCGGAGCAGTATTTTGTAATGTGAAGTCATTTACTTTTATTGCACTTGAATCAGATGTACATTAATGGATTCTTTCCACAGCCCAGAGCCGTCTTCACAGGATCTGTTGAGATGCGAGCATAATTCAGTAACCAGAGAAGTACGAAAGCCGTCGTAAATATGATCTGGCCTGTATACATTTAAGCGCAACAACTTGACAGTAAACGTAAATGTTCGCCAGCGCCATTTTATTTTTCTCTATGTTCATTTAATTTCCTCACGGCAGGGGAAGGACTGGCTGCTAACAGTAATATTGCTGCTCTTTAACTTGATGATACAAAAAGAGTGTAATGGTTTGGACATTTAAAAGTAATAAAAGAATGGGACTGAAGCGCAATAAATGAAAACGCCTTTTGCTGTAAGAATAACCGATGGTATTGATGTAGCCTGTGCCAAGATTTCGATGACGATGTGTTTTTTTTGGCAAATCCATAAAGCTCAGTTGCTAGTAAGTGTTGTAGGCGTTGGAAGAGAAGACAGAGGGTTGAGATGCAATACCGTTCGGTCACTATGTCTGCGAACACGTGGGGAAGTGGTCCGATGTCGAGTTGCTAAATGAGAAAGTTTCTAATCGATATGAGGTGTCCGAATCAAAGAGAAGGTAATCAGGAAGTTGAGAAGGATATTAGAAGCCTCCTCTGAGGACATGATACGGGACTAAAGCTACAGCTGAGGAATCGGTAAATGTCAGTATGGAGCTCTCGATTAGGAAGACGGAAACTGTTAGAATTGCAGAAATTGCACTAATTTTGTTGACTACGTTTGTTGAGGCAGAAAAGTTCCCGCGAAGTTATGTATATACTACAGGAGGCATAGAAAACTACAGTTTTGACCATCACAATTTGTCATTTCCTTCATTTATTTCCAAGAACTTTCATTGCAGAAACATAAACAAACCATTATATCACTGCAAGTACCATAGAACGTATTCTGGAGTGTATGTGAGATTTTTCATATTCTCCAAGTTTTAACGTATGAATATCCTGGACTGTGGAGGTATCACTGGTCTGTAATTGCTGCGGGAGACATGCTGGGATAAGGTACGCCTGCACTGCTCAGTAGGACTGCCTCCCGTGGCTACACGAAGTTGGTTCATAGCTGACCACATGGCTAGCGACATCCTCTGCTGTGTGTGCGGCCCATCTAACTGTTTCGTGTTTATAAAGGGAGCTACTCTCTGCCGGAGCGCAGGTAGCACAACTGACTGCGGGCTATTCTATACCACTGGATAGCTGTGTTCAACATCTCTTCCATACATGGCAAAGTGTTCTTTTACTGCATAGTACTTTTTTGTCATGAGATATTGTGCACAAATAGGTTACAGGCAGCTACTCTCTTGAAAAGTAATTCCTTTTTCATCACATATACGTGCGATGCTTTTGAAGATTACAATTTGACTTCTTGTCCTGAATACACATACTTGGTTCTGAAATGCCCTTGAATTATGGTGGGTGCATATACTGGAGCGTTCTGGAAAGTAATGCCTCCGAATTTTTATATGAAAACTCTTATAGATTTTAAAATAAAACAAATGTTATCTACATTATACATCTTGATTCTTCATGTCTACATATTAATTCCT
This sequence comes from Schistocerca americana, assembly GCF_021461395.2. NCBI lineage: Eukaryota > Metazoa > Arthropoda > Insecta > Orthoptera > Acrididae > Schistocerca > Schistocerca americana. The sequence continues at coordinate 853,996,545 of NC_060121.1, forward strand.
CAACAAATTCGTCCTGGTGACGAACGCATTTCTCCTAAAAAGGGGCCACATCACTGATACCACCTCTGTAGAATCTTTGACTTTGTTGATGGAGTCACAACTTCACCTGTGCTTATACCGCTTCAACACTGTCAAAGTGTAGTCATAAAATATATTCTTTAGGTTTTCGGTACAGTGCAAGCTCTGTCACAAACGCTGAGGTTAGTACTACCATTTCCTTCAGTACGAGCACAGACAACCCAACGTCGCACATTACTGATGCTGATACAATCATCACCGTACACACCTTTCATTTTTTCTAAGGATTTTAATTGGAGGCAACTTTTCTGTGATTAGAAACTCGATTACAGCCCGCTGTTTCTCACGCACTGACATAGTTACGTTACCCTCCGCCATGTTACACGCTACAACTCTGAGTCCTCTAACAGCAGAAGGTTGCAACTTGAGTCATCGAAGCGAGAAGGTCGATCGAGTAATATACACCCATTAAAAAAAGTTTTGCATCACCTCGGTACGAGAGTTTCCGAACCTGTACAGAAAATTGGAATAGCGATCAACATAAACATCATTTCTGCCCGTTTTATTGCTCATGAGAACCACACATTGCATGTTCTGTCACCATACAGCGAGACTTTCAGAGATGGTGGTCAAAATTGCTGTACACATCGATACCTCTAATACCCAGTAGCACGTCCTCTTGTATTGATGCATGCCTGTATTCGTCGTGGCATACTACCCCCAAGTTCATTAAGAAACTGTTGGTCCAGATTGTCTCACTCCTCAACGGTGATTCGGCGTAGATCTCTCAGAGTAGTTGGTGCGCCCGCATCTCGTGGTCGTGCGGTAGCGTTTTCGCTTCCCATGCCCGGGTTCCCGGGTTCGATTCCCGGCGGGGTCAGGGATTTTCTCTGCCTCGTGATGGCTGGGTGTTGTGTGCTGCCCTTAAGTTAGTTAGGTTTAAGTAGTTCTAAGTTCTAGGGGACTGATGACCATCGATGTTAAGTCCCACAGTGCTCAGAGCCATTTGAGCCATTTTTGAGTGGTTGGTGCGGCACGTCGTCTATGAACAGCCCTTTTCAACCTATCCTAGGCATGTTCGATACGATTCATGTCTGGAGAACACGCTGGCCACTCTATTCCAGCGATGTCGTTATCCTGAAGGAAGTCATTCACAAGATGTGCACGATGGGGGTGCGAATTGCCGTCCTTGAAGGCGAATATCTCGCCAATATGCCGCCGATATGGTTCCACTATCGGTCGGAGAATGGCATTCAGGTAACGTACGGCCGCTACGGCGCCTTCCATGACTACTAGCGGCGTACGTCGGCCCCCACATAATGCCACCGCAAAACAGCAGGGAACCTCCACCTTGCTGCACTCGCGGACAGTATGTCTAAGGCGTTCAGCCTGACCGGGTTGCTTCAAAACACGTTTCCGACGATTGTCTGGTTCGAGGCATAAGGGACACTCATCGGTGAAGAGAACGTGATGCCAATCCTCGGCATGTTGTTGGGTCCATCTGTACCGCGCTGCGTGGTGTCGTGGTTGCGAAGATGGACCTCGCCATGGACGTCGGGAGTGAAGTTGGGCATCATGAAGCCTATTGTGCACAGTTTGAGTCGTAACTAGACGTCCTGTAGCTGCACGATACGCATTATTCAACATGGTGGCGTTGCCGTCAGGGTTCCTCCGAGCCATAATCCGTAGGTAGTGGTCATCCAGTGCAGTATTAGTCATTGGGCGGCCTCAGTGAGGCATGTCATCGACAGTTCCTGTTTATCTCCTCCACGTCCGAACAACGTCACTTCGAGTTTCTCTCAGAGACCACTGAACACTTCCCTTGCTGAGAGCTCTTCCTGGCACAGAGTAACAACGCGGACACGATCGAGCCGCGATATTGACCGTCTAGGCATGGTTTAACTACAGACAACACGAGCTGTGTACCTCTTTCCTGGTGGAATGACTGGAACTAATCGGCTGTCGGACCCCCTCCGTCTAATAGGCGCTGCTCATGCATGGTTGTTTACATCTTTGGGTGGGTTTAGTGGCATCTCTGAACAGTCAGAGGGACTGTGTCTGTGATACAATATCCACAGTCAACGTCTATCTACAGCAATTATGGGAACTGAGGTGATGCAAAACCTTTTTTGATGTGTGAACATGACATTTAATACCTCAACTGATATTGCAAACAGAATAAAAAATTACTTTTCAGTATTCCCTTATAACATAGATAATTTTATTGCTTGTTTATTAGCTGCATACCACACATAAATTATTTGTGGTTAATTTTATAAATAAAGAACCTAAGTCACTTGTTTTGCACTTGAGCCATTGCACAGATTTTCATCCAGGAGGATGACTGTGCTTCTGTGAGGTTTTTAATTTCCTGTAGATTGTACATTTGGGATATACTCATTGTGGGTTAAAGTATAAGTGTGCTTCTATGTCATTTTAACTTAGGTCACATGCGTTGCGACTGTAGCGCCATCACAAACAATATTGCTGCGGCACCACCGTTTAGGATAGGAAAAGTTAGTTTTGTGCAATATTCTGAGCACAAGTTACAGCCAGAGTTGGGCCGGATTGCAGTGAGTTACGCATACCGACAGTTGCGAAGCAGAATAGAGGCCACAGGGTCTTCAAATTGCTGAAAGAGTATACGTAGCAGTTTTGCATGTCGCAAGTCACAGGCAGAAGGGGCACACTGGCCAACAGGGCGTGTTATGAGTATGTGACACGAAGCGGCTCGTATGGCAAAACAGAGGCACACAGATTCGTATAAACAGGTGCGGGTTTCTAAAGAGATTCATTCAAGTGTGGCGGCTCTCCTGGATGGCGGGACGAGACACACCACCAGCTACCTTCAGCAACAGATGCGGCGCCACCATTCCAGTCCAAGAGGGGTCGCTGGTTCGGCCCTCTGAAGCCGTCGCGGGGTTCATAGCCAGCCATCGGCGGGCCACTCCACGGCTCGCTGCCGCAGGCAGTCGTCCTGGCTTCAACATACGCCAGAGGCATCCCGAGGCGAGGCCCGCATATTCGGACTCCAGATCACAGGCGCTTGTTGGCGTCGCTGGTTCCTAAGCCACACCGGCGAGGGAACACAGCGCGGACCATCTTGCAGTTGTCAGCGGCCCGCTCAGCAGCTCCTCAGAGAAGCGCAGAGGCAATGAGGACGGGGACACCTGAGTCAGCAGCCAGCGCATCCTGACGCCATCAGAACTCTGCGGCTGGCCAAGGCCGGCTCCACACAGCATTGCATTGCATTGCGTGGGCCACTGCGGTGCTTCCTCAGCATTGCAGGGCCCTGTGACGCAGACCAAGGTGTACGAGGACACTGTAGTTGGAAATAATAAATCACTTAGAAAGCTCAGATGAGTCTTAGTACGGTGCCTTCTGCCTCTTCCCTCTACATTTGGTCATCCTGATACATTCGGTGATAGAAGTTGCCACTACAATATACCAGCAACCAGAGTATGAACTAATATCCAGCACTTCACATTAAGCAGTCCGATTAGCAGATGTAATGTCCCTGTGTGGTTCTCTCCAGGGTGACAAAGTGGTGTGGCTGTGGCAGACCAGCCCTCAAGTTCTGAAAGCAGCAGAATTGGTTTGGGTGAGTTAGCTGCACTTGGCGTGGTGCAGGACTCAGGGGCCATCCAGTATGGTATTTCAACGTGGTACATGGTTTTAAACTTAGGGCAAGTCAGCACTCCATCATGTCAGACAGGTGGAGAAAATCTGTTAAACATCAGATGCACTGTTTTTAAACTTAAGGCAAATGAACTGTGACACTATTGGAAAAACTATGGCTTTTTCAATTTGGTGCCAGGATAGGATTCCACATTTTGAATACAAGTGACTTGACCATCATGCAGGCTGTACCAGCGTCTAGGAAGTTCACCATCTTGGGTTCTCATGTCACACGTCTGTGGCAGTAGCCCTAGGTCCTCCACCTTGAATTCTGACATAATAAGACTGTATCAGTATCCCCACATCCATCATTTTGGATTCTGACGTCATAGAGCTGTGCCAGTGTTACCATGCCCGCCGTTTTTAATTTTCAACTAACAGTATAATCGCCCATCTCGGAATTTATAATTTCCTGCCAATTTACACTTAAGACAACCACCCTACTTCCTCATTGATGCCGCAGGAGCGTGGGAAAACTTGGATATTTTGATTTTCTCACAATTTTTTTTAAATTTCTCATTGGTTTGTGTATAGGGTAACTGGCCATTGGCAAAGGGGTTGGGGAAGGTGAGAAATCTGATAACAATATGTGATGTCATTGATGATGTCACAGACTGAGGGTGAGGGAAGTTTGGTAAGAATGCAGGCAGTTCCAGAATTTCCACAGCTCCACATCTTAAACCATCTTCTTGGTATGAAATAGATTAATATTACTCACATATGATAGCATTTTCTGAGATGAAAATCCAAATGTTACATATGGACTCGTAGCAACTGTGCATACATAGAAAGACAATGTATGATTTAACATATAAAAAGGTAGTAAAGCAGTCGTTATTCTGAATATTGTTTTGAAGACCACAGTGTTTTGCTATGCATGGTCCTATTGGAAGTGATATCCCATTCCCTTCCTCCAACCTTTGAACTGACTTCGCAACCTTTTATATGGGCACATGCAGTTTAACGTGTATTCTGAACCATAATGCAACTAAGCATTTCTCACATAAATCAACATTGCCAGAGGCGAAAAAAAGAAATAAGTGACTGATAAAAATCCTATGACTGACAGTGAATCGAACCCCAGGTGTACAATTCCGTAGTTTGGCACCTTATAACTGAGCCAGTTGACCATTTACAACAGCAGACGATAATTGAATTATAACTTTCTATTATAATGGGTCATACGCTTTTCTATGTTAAACCTTTTATCGTCTACCTACGTACATATATGTGTTAAGAGTTAAAATTTAATATGTTATTTTCCACGCCAGGAATTTTTATGTCGTGAGTAATATTAATCTTTCTGATTTCAAGAAGATGGTATATTACCAAAACTGATAGTAATAATAAAGACGTATTAATAAGGCCGTGTGTCATGCACTTTAGTAAATATTTTATGGCTGTTGGAGTCGCCTGCAAAATGTGTTTAATTATGTGTATGTACGTGTTAACCCATGGACTATTTTAGATTCATCATGAGTGTAGGTTTATCATCAGTCTATAACGGTTGGCTTGAAAGTTAAAAGAGGTCCCTGCAGACTAGAACATCGGTGATGGTTGACGTGTGGCAACACATTGATTTTTTTTAAATCATGAGCAGAAATAAAAACAGTACACATCAATCTAAATGTTTTCCTCATAACCAAGTACTTGACTGTGATCAGCTATGAAGGCATTTACATGAACTCTTCACAGTTCACTAGTAGATTTTGTGTCAAATTAAAGAATGTGGCTGATTTATAACCTTTTTTGTCTCTTCTCTAGTGATGTTCGTAATTTTGACCATTGTATGTCATAGCGTTTTAATGTTTCATTCCATATTATAAGGCCAGTAGTCACGTAGACTCCAGTCACATCTCTCTTTCTGAACTCTACCTCTAGCTACATATGTCATATATAAACCTGATAGAAAAGAGTGTTAGTGGCACAGAAGAAAATGATATCTTTATTGGTATATCTGCAAAGTTCTATGAATTTTGGAATAATTACGTTCACCTGTCCCGCAATAAGCTAGTTCCCACCCAAAAGAACACAATAAAAGCTTTTGGTAACCAGTACACTGCCATACATTCAAAGAAAACAAACCAAGAAATGTGTTGTGCAGAGAGAATTATCAGTAACAGGCCACTAACATATACTTCAGAAATGAGAAAAGCAGTTCAGCTATTCCTTCTAGCGGTGCCAGTGGTTGAGGAAGTCAGTAGCACAGTGATATTGCATAGTTGTCTGGAGAACACTTCAGAGGTCCAACGCCCGACATTTGTCTCTAATGACGTTTCAATTTAAAGCCTTTGAGCTGTCCTCCAGGAGAACACAGCCGAACAGGGGATGCTAGAGTTCTTCTGTGGAAATCGAAGATCGACGGTGAGATCCTAGCAATTTGGCGTTTAAAAAGTGTAGAGAGAGACACTCAATCTGCAACAACGCAACAATAATGATACTTCAACCCCTAACTTGTACATAAAGCTTTTCTTCTTTTTTTTCAGTATGTAGTTTATAAATAGTATTGCCACATCACCATAGCTCTTGTCGTTATAATTCCATGCAGTTCCTATATATTTGTGTGCGCTTCGTAATGTTTCAGTTGGCTCTGCGGCAACACAGGATTATTAAAAGTTTCGAACTGTAACGGATACGTTGAAAAAAGCACCAATGAAGAGAGTGGATGTACGAGGGTCACTCCAAAAGAAATGCACATTATTTTTATCTATCTTTTATTCTACATGTTTGAAAGTTTTATGGTGTGTAGTTACATCCTATAGGAACAATATTTTCATTTCTCCACATACTTTCCATCCCTCTCAACTGCCTTACGCCTTCTTGGAACCAGCGCCTGTTTACCTGCACGGTAAAATTCTGGACCAACCTGTTGGAGACACTGTTTGGCAGCGTGCACAAGGGAGTCATCATCTTCAAACATTGTTTAACGAAGATAGTCTTTCAGTTTCCCAAAGAGATGATAGTCACGTGGCGCCAGGTCAGGACTGTAAGGCGGGTGTTTCAGTGTTGTCCATCCGAGTTTTGTGATCGCTTCCATGGTTTTTTGACTGACATGTAGCCGTGCATTGTCGTGCAACGTCAAAACATCCTGCTTTTGCCGATGTGGTCGAACTCGACTCAGTCGAGCTTGAAGTTTCTTCAGTGTCGTCACATATGCATCAGAATTTATGGTGGTTCCACTTGGCATGATGTCCGCAAGCAAGAGTCCTTCGGAATCGAAAAACGTCGTAGCCATAACTTTTCCTGCAGAAGGTGTGGTTTTGAATTTTTTTTTCCCTTGTGTGAATTTGCATGATACCATTCCATTGATTGCCTCTTCGTCTCTGGTGAAAAATGATGGACCCATGTCTCATCACCTGGCACAATTCTTCCAAGAAATTCATCTCCACCATTCTCGTACTGTTCCAAAAGTTCGCTGGATACCGTTTTCCTTGTTTCTTTGTGAGCCACTGTCAACATCCTAGGAACCACATGGCACAAACTTTTATAACGCCAACACTTTCAGTATTCTGCAAACACTTACTTCCCCTATCCCAACGTAGCGTGACAATTCGTTCACTGTGATGCGTCTGTCAGTAGTCACCAATTAGTTAACTCTCTGCACATTGTCTGGAGTGTGTGCAGTACGAGGCCTGCCGCTGCGAGGACAATCCTCAAAATTGCCGTGCCCGCTTTCATCACGTAACCTGCTTGCCCACCGACTAACTGTACTGCGATCGACAGCAGCATCTCCATACACCTTTTTCAACCTCTTGTGGATGTTTCCCACTGTCCAGTTTTCACAGCACAGGAATTCTATGGCAGCACGTTGCTTCTGACGTCAAGTGTAGCAGCCATCTTCAAGACATGCTGTGACGGCACCACTCACGGGAACGGGTTGAACTAAGTTTGAAAACAAGCGGGAAAGATGTATCTACACACTGTACCACTTTCACACATGCAGAATGAAAACTGTATTTTTACAAAAATAGTGTGCATTTCTTTTGGGGTGACCTTCATATATTGAATGTCTCAACCTATGCTCCGCGATCGGGGCCAGTGGGAAGGATCAGAAGAGACTGTCCAGATATAAAATTGGTTGACATTGAAAATTTATGGGTCATAGAAGAACTGTCCATGAATGGGCAAACGATGAGTAGCCGCAACACGTCTGTTTCACGGAAGCAAAATGTAGTTGCTTGTGCTAAAAAGGCTAATGCTAAGTGGTTAATTACAACCATTGCACTGGATAGCTGCGCAGTAAATTGTTATTTATTTAAAAGTTTCTTCAGCACTTACAGAAAAATTAAAGACCCTTCGTAGGTGAATACATTGACATGCATCACGTTAGGATGCGCAATAGCAATGCTGAAGTCAATAAACCTTCCGGAATTGAGTGTAGGTTCTGTTTTCCTTAAACCTGAGATTGGCACTGCCTTGTTGTTTCTACTGTTGGTTACAACAACGACAGTGCCACAAGAGTGGAGTTGTGGAATTTCTGAAAAGGCTTTATAAGTCATTCATATTCTATATCCGATTTTCAACAAAAATTTTAGCTTAATTAGAAAGTTGGTATTACACTCATTGATAAGTGTTAGTTTTGCTTAACTAGGATTTAATGTATGTAGCTGAAAAGTTGTTTATTACTCCATGTAGTGTTCATCTCACACATAGAACTTGTCAATAAACGGATCCTTTTTCCGTTTAGAATTACATTACAACTGACAAAATGAGGAGCAAATGATTTGAATTTTCTCATCAGAAAATCTACATGGCGAACTCTGGTTTGCTAAACAGTTTTCAACACTCAATATTTCATGTTTACTGGATTGTTAATAAGGAAAATTCCGTTGCTATCCTTCCTGGGTTAGTAATTCTAAGGTCCAGGAGTGTACCCCGAGGAAAGAGATGGAAAGAATAACGAAAATGTAACTTCTAACCCTATCGACGCTTTTCATGTAGAGAAATACACTATCAGATCAAAAGTATGTGGGAACTTATTAGTGGACATACTTTGGAGTGTGTCCAACCTTTGGTTTTAGGATACCTTTAATCTTGTTGGGGACGCTTTCAATGTATCGAACGTATGTGGAGGAAAGCCACCCCATTCTTCCTCAAGAGCCACTGGGGCCTGGGTGGGTCGACGTTCTAACTCTATTGGGTTCAGGCTGGGATTCTGGCTAAGCCATTCCATTGCACAAATGTTGTTGTTGTGGTCTTCAGTCCTGAGACTGTTTTGGTGCAGCTCTCCATTCTACCCTATCCTGTGCAAGCTTCTTCATCTCCCAGTACCTACTGCAGCACAAATGTTACTGCCCGCAAATCATTGTCTCGCAGATGCATCTTTGTGATAGGGTGTATCGTAATGCTGACACCAACAACGCTCACCCTATAATTGTTCCTTTACCGTATGCAGTACACAAAACTATAAAATGTTTTCCTAGCCCTCTGCCTTTAGCATATTTTTTAACTACGAAAAACACCCTTATACAATAACACCACCTCCATTCAGACTTCACTGTTGCCACTACGCATGGTGGCAAGTAACCTTTCTCCAGGTATTCGCCAAACCCAAACTCTTTCGTAGGATTGTCTCAGGTTATATAGTGATTCATATCACTCGTTTCTTCATCCTTTGTCCACTGTCGCCTCTGTTTACACCGCCTAAAGTTTCACTTACCATTGACTACAGTGATATGTGACTTATGAAAAGCTGCTCGACCGCTGTACCCAGTTTCTAGAAAGGAAATTTAGCAGTGAAGAAAGAATAGTCAACTCAAAACATCCAAATCGCAACACAGTAACTCCAAAAATAGCCATCAGGAACAGAAATCCCAATCTACTAGTAATAGATGAAGGTACAGAAGCAGAGGATGTTTTGCCGCGAGAAGATAGAAGAGTAAACAGCAATGTCAACGCTCGACTAAGTAGATAACTAGTAAAAAAAAAAAGGAAATTCAGACATGAAAACACAACAGCACAGAAACAGTGCAAACACAGAATCTTATTTACTGAGGACTGTACATTGAAAGAACACAAGAATTCACCTCATAAAAAATATTCGAAAATTAGAATAAGAACCAACAACAAGATTGTGGATAAAAGTGGAAGTAATTTTCTTTTCTCTGTATTATCCAGAATGATGATACAGTATAATCCCACTCACCTATTCTCTGATGCCAACCAAAATCTCCAGCCCAGAAGCCCAGATATCAAAGCCAGAAACATAGTTAATTTCAGAAACACACCTACATACAACCTTGTGGGACGTATGTTAAAATTACTATCTGAAAACTTCCATGTACAAGAAGACAGAACCATTAAGAACACATACAGCCAATACAAAACACAAAGATATACGAGCGTTGCCCAAAAAGTAATGCACCGCAATATTTTTTTCTCAGCCGAAAACAGTGCTACGGATGAGAAAGGTTAGTATGTATGTATTATTTGAAGTCTTCTGATTGAGCGACGTGGGTGTCCGTCCCTTATCGTAGGGCCTTCTAGCTTAACACGGTTCTGCTCTCGGCTTCTGTTCTCGTTTCCCCCCTCGGAACTGCGTCTGTCTCACGGTGGGAAGGTATGACATGCATTTAGGCATTCTTGTGTTAGTCTATGGTATTCCATTTGCTCACTCGTTACTCGTATTACTTTGGTTAATTTACTGTCATGATTTATTCGGAGTTATGTGACATACTACTGGATTTGCTATATCATGTCAGGGTTTTCATGGAAGGTGTTGGATTTGCCCGACACCTTACATATCACCACCCTTCGAACTTAATTTTTGCACTGAATTTAGGCAATCATTGAATCGTTGTCTAAGTCAGTCAAAAATTATTCCTTTATCTAAATTTTGTTGCCTGCTGTTCAGCCACGTTATTCTGGTTCTATGCTAGTTTGTATTAGTAATTTATATTTTTATATTCTTCCAATTCTTCCACAATATTCTCAAAAATATGTTTATATTGACAAAAGAAGATTATTTTTAAGTTATTATTATTATTATTTAATTTTAATTATTTTCTTTCTTTATTTAAGTGTGAAGTTTGTTTTTTAAGAAGTTTGTTATCGAAAGTGAGGAGTCTTTCACATCGATTTTCTTAGAAATATATATATTTTTTTATAAATGTAGTAATTAAGTAAAATCTATTCCTAACACATTTTCTAAATATCACGTACAAGTAAAAATGTTTTTGTTTCTAGACACTCATTTCAACATTGTTAGACTAACAAATAAGAATTATTTCCAAGAATTGCTTTGACAAATAAATATACATACACAAGAAAATAAGTGGCATATACACTCCTGGAAATGGAAAAAAGAACACATTGACACCGGTGTGTCAGACCCACCATACTTGCTCCGGACACTGCGAGAGGGCTGTACAAGCAATGATCACACGCACGGCACAGCGGACACACCAGGAACCGCGGTGTTGGCCGTCGAATGGCGCTAGCTGCGCAGCATTTGTGCACCGCCGCCGTCAGTGTCAGCCAGTTTGCCGTGGCATACGGAGCTCCATCGCAGTCTTTAACACTGGTAGCATGCCGCGACAGCGTGGACGTGAACCGTATGTGCAGTTGACGGACTTTGAGCGAGGGCGTATAGTGGGCACGCGGGAGGCCGGGTGGACGTACCGCCGAATTGCTCAACACGTGGGGCGTGAGGTCTCCACAGTACATCGATGTTGTCGCCAGTGGTCGGCGGAAGGTGCACGTGCCCGTCGACCTGGGACCGGACCGCAGCGACGCACGGATGCACGCCGAGACCGTAGGATCCTACGCAGTGCTGTAGGGGACCGCACCGCCACTTCCCAGCAAATTAGGGACACTGTTGCTCCTGGGGTATCGGCGAGGACCATTCGCAACCGTCTCCATGAAGCTGGGCTACGGTCCCGCACACCGTTAGGCCGTCTCCCGCTCACGCCCCAACATCGTGCAGCCCGCCTCCAGTGGTGTCCCGACAGGCGTGAATGGAGGGACGAATGGAGACGTGTCGTCTTCAGCGATGAGAGTCGCTTCTGCCTTGGTGCCAATGATGGTCGTATGCATGTTTGGCGCCGTGCAGGTGAGCGCCACAATCAGGACTGCATACAACTGAGGCACACAGGGCCAACACCCGGCATCATGGTGTGGGGAGCGATCTCCTACACTGGCCGTACACCACTGGTGATCGTCGAGGGGACACTGAATAGTCCACGGTACATCCAAACCGTCATCGAACCCATTGTTCTACCATTCCTAGACCGGCAAGGGAACTTGCTGTTCCAACAGGACAATGCACGTCCGCATGTATCCCGTGCCACCCAACGTGCTCTAGAAGGTGTAAGTCAACTACCCTGGCCAGTAAGATCTCCGGATCTGTCCCCCATTGAGCATGTTTGGGACTGGATGAAGCGTCGTCTCACGCGGTCTGCACGTCCAGCGCGAACGCTGGTCCAACTGAGGCGCCAGGTGGAAATGGCATGGCAAGCCGTTCCACAGGACTACATCCAGCATCTCTATGATCGTCTCCATGGGAGAATAGCAGCCTGCATTGCTGCGAAAGGTGGATATACACTGTACTAGTGCCGACATTGTGCATGCTCTGTTGCCTGTGTCTATGTGCCTGCGGTTCTGTCAGTGTGATCATGTGATGTATCTGACCCCAGGAATGTGTCAATAAAGTTTCCCCTTCCTGGGACAATGAATTCACGGTGTTCTTATTTCAATTTCCAGGAGTGTAGTTTTAGTTTTTATTATGCCTTACTTTTGTTCTTTATATACTGTCCATTTCAGAACTAATGACTTATTTTTATCGACAGTCTGTTTTTTACTTAAGTCCATAGTCGATGACTGTTATTTTGCAGTTTATTAACTGTCTGGTGTGCTTAACCTATTTAGTTTTTCACACGTTTCTTTTGCACAATTCCTACATCACATAATTTGATTTCACACATTTACACAATCCTATGGATGTTTAAGCATGAGGTTGGCGAATGTTTTTGCACGAAGGTGGTGGACTTGAGCGAGATGGATGTGGGCAAGTATTTGATGTACAGCTTCGTTCGTCGTTCCTTGTTGTCTTTGCAAGTGTGTGTTGCTGTTGTGGAGGTCCCATAATGGAATAGAGCTGTGAGTGCAGAATCTCGTGGTTTATTGGCTTTGTATGTGTGAAAGTCATCGGTGTGTCGCTGAAAGCGGTCGTTTTTCGTTGTAATACTTCGCAGACGACTAGTTTACAATAGGATAGGGATTTGGGAAGGTGTGTCGTCTATTCTTCACCTATCTTGTTTCTTGGTCTCAATCATGCAAATCTTCAACTTCTGTTCTTCCTGCTTTTTCTCTGCTTCTTACTTGATTCTTGGTTCTTCTCTGGGCAGGATAGTTATTGATGATTAGTCGCTTTGAAGTTCACCTCTTAGTAACAGTTTGATAAATTGTTTGGGCATGTCATTTTTACTTTTTTGGAAATTTTCTTCAGTTATGTGCATCAGTGTGCTGTTTAATAGCAGTAGTGTGGCTTTTACACATTTTTTTTTTTTTTGCCAGTGGTGGCTTGCCCAAGCGGTCTTCTCGTCGGGCCATTTTTTGCTCACTCTGCTTTGTGGGGGCGTTCTGTCCCGGCAGGGTTCCGCCACTCTGTGGTTCCGTGTTCTGTCCCAGCAGGGTTCCACCACTCTGTGGTTCCGCTTGGCAGCAGATTTATTTACTGCCCACTTCCGATACAAGAGCCCTCTGTTGGTCTCGCTGTCCTTTCCCTTCTCTTGACGCTTCTGCCTTGTTGGAATCGTGTCTGCTAATTACGTCCTTTTCTTTCTTGATACTTCTCGCATTGCAACTTGTGGGTCATTGCATCTGGTCTTTGCTGGAGTTTTTTGCAATGGTTCTTACAAAAAGTTTTACTTATAACCATCCAACATGTGTCTAGTACCTACATTGTTTTACGCCTTCTTAAAAAGCTTTACAAATTTTGGTGCCCTTTCCATGTTACAATTCCAAAATATTTTGAGTCTTAACTTCTACAAGAGTCCTCAAATTGGTTTTTTATTTTTGTGTAGTGTTGTGGTGTATAGCATTTTAGTATTTCATGCTGTTAGACTATCTACGCTTTATCCCTTCACCTTAATCTATGGTACTATTTTTGTTATTTTTGTTTTTGTTTTTATTGAAACTAATATCTCTTTCCCACCTTCCTCTCTCTTCATTCTTCTTTCTCCTGACGATCTTATCTGCAACATAATCTTTAAATATTGTGCTGATTATTTACCAGTAATAAAATTAATCTTCAAACTTTTTGATATGGCTCACATGGTGAAGTCCTAAGGTTTTTTCTTGTTTTTGGGTTCATTAGTTCCACAGCATTGTCATGAGCAATTCGGCTAATTATGACAGGTCCTTTGTATGTAGCGTAAAACGTATGTATTTTGTGTTTCTGTTTGCTGGAGAGATGGTGTGTTTTTACAAATACTTTCTGGCCTACTGAGAATGTTCTTTTAATTGCTGTTCTATCTCCTCTTTCTTTTCTTTTAATGGCTGCCTTTCTGATGTTGGAGAGTGCTGTTGCTACGACTTGTTTGTGCTGTCTATGTGGTACAATAGGAAATCTAACATTTTCTCTTGTTATGTTTGGGGGTTCAATATTTTTAAGTACAGTAACTGGAAGTAGTAGTGTAGTGCTATGTGGCATTTCATTTATTACTTCTTGAAAATCTTTAAGGTTTGTGTCTTTTGCCTGCATATAATCGGCATAAAGTGCCTATGTCCTTCATAGATCGTTCTGCTGGATTTACGCTAGGTTTGTATTTAGATATGTAGATGGGCTTTGTTTTGTGTTGTTTCAACGCGTTCTGCCATTGCACTGATTTGTATTGTGGGCCATTATCCGAAATTATTCGTTCCACTCGACCTACTTGTCTGAGAAAATCTTGTCTAAATGCTTTACTTATAGTAAGACCTGTTGCCCATTTTAATGGTGTCAAGGTCACATATTTAGAAGTAAGTTCCAAAACGACAAATATGAAAATATATCCATTTTTGTGCGTGGGAGGGGCCCCATCAAATCTGTTGCAGCTATTTGTTTTAATTTTTTAGGTATTATTGGAAACATAGGTGGTTTGGTTTGGAAAGTGACGTGTTTAGCCCTCATACATTTTTTGCATTTGACTAATACTGTTCTAATTCATCTTTCCATATTAGGAAAATGGCTTGTTTGTTTTATTTTTAAAAAGCATTTCTTTGGTCCAAAGTGGCCATTACTTAAATGTGTATACCATATGTACTTATTAATTAGTTCATCTGGGATATAAATTAACCATTCATTCGTTGCAACATTTCGTCTACAAAATAAAACATTATTTTTTACGAGATAGTGCTGTCGAATGTCTAGAAAATCCTTACTTCTCCACTCATGTTTAATTCTTAGTATTTCGGGATCCTTGTCCTGTTCTTTGCCTATGTTTTTCAATGCTGTCGTAATGTAGTTTCCGAAAGGTACTTGTTTCATATAGTACATTGTAAACTGGTCTTCTGCTGCTTCCGAACCTATGTTATTGCATGCACCCTGTGGACATCGTGATAAAGCATCTGCTAATACATTCGCTGGTCCTGGTATGTGTGTAATAGTGCAGTCAAATTCTTGTAGTATTAACATCAATCTGGCTAACCTCCCATGAGTTAGTTTGGCGGATAACAGAAATTCTAATGCTTTGTGGTCAGTGTATACTTTTGTTTTTCTTCCGAACAGGAAGTATCGAAAACGTTGGAAGCCCCATACAATGGCCAATGCTTCCAACTCCGTGATTGAATAGTTTTTCTCGCTTTTTGTGAGTACCCGACTGGCAAATGCAATCGTTCTATATGATCTTAGCCCTGCCTGCTCGTATTCCTGGAATAAAACAACTCCTAAACCTGTTTTCGCGCTATCAGTGGCCATACAAAAATTTTGTGTTAGATCAGGATGTGCTAAAATCGGTGCTGTTGTTAGTGCGTTTTTCACTTTTAAAAATTCTTCATTGGCTTGTTGATCCCATACCCATGGCGTGTTTTTTCCAGTCAATGCACATAGGCGTGGTGTTGCGAGGGAGTCGATCCAAATAAATTTTTTATAGAATCCGTTGAGACCTAGAAATCCTCTGAGAGTTTTCTTATTATATGGAGTACCGAATTCTTATATTGCCGTTAGTTTTTCTGGGTCGGGCATTACCCCTTTCTCTGAAATTATGTGTCCTACAAATTTGACCTCTCGCCTTCCAAATTTGGATTTTGTTATATTTACTGTGACCCCATGCTCTTTCATGATCTGTAAAAACTGATTTATTGTGTCGTTGTGATGTTCCCAGGAGGGTTCTGCTATCATCAACATAACAAGTAATTTTTTGTAAAATTTCAGGACTGAGTATAGTATTCTGCTATCATCAACATAAAAAGTAATTTTTTGTAAAATTTCAGGACTGAGTATAGTATTAAATCCCCTAATAAACGCTGCTGATGATATGTTTAAACCAAATGGCAATCGTTTAAACTGGTAACATCCACCGAATACGATAAATGCTGTAAATTTTCTACATTCTGGGGCCAATTCTATTTGCCAGAAACTACTCTGTAAATCAATTGATGAAAATATCTTAGCACCTTGGAAGTTTTGTACAATTCCTCTAATTTTTCTGGGCGATCTGTCTCAGTGACTATGATTGTGTTGATCTGTCTGGAATCAAGCACTAACCTGATGCTCCCATCTCATTTTTGTACAATATGGAGCGGGCTGTTATATGTGGAGGTAGCTGGTTCAATAATATCATCATCTAACATTTTAGATATTTCCTGGAATACTTTATTCCTGTAGCTTAATGGGATTGTATAGGGTGGCACTCTAAATGGCTTGTGCTGTTTTATTTCAAACTTGTACTGAAAGTGTTTAATACCGCCAGTCTTAGGTAAAAATACCTCTGCTTTATCTCGTAAAATACCCTCTAATTCTCTTTTACTGTGTTCCGCAATACCTTGAACTTCTTGCAATTTTTCGTCGATTTCTTTAAGGACTTCTAACATGAGTTGAGGCGATTCCCCCTTTTGTGCATACCATTCTAATTCTTCATCCTCTTTATTTCGCGTCATTCTTAATTGTTTGTTTATAACTGGTATTTCTTCTAATTTTAGCTTTTGCTCAAAGAGAAGTGTGACATTCCCGAATGTTACGCTACCTTTCCCCATATCTATTATCGCTCGTCTCTCATTTAAAAAATCTGCACCTATAATGAAATCTACAGTTAGTTTAGGTATAATCACGAAGTTGGCTTCGATCTTTTGACCTTGACACGAAAGAGTTAACCTTGTTTGTCTCGTAACTTCCGCAGCATTGTTTCTAATAGGACCTCTTACTTTAATCTTACGTGTTTTCAGAACTGGCAATTCCTGATTGACATTACACTGCATGAATAACTTTTCTGAGATAGCCGTCAGTTCACTTCCGCTATCAATTACAATATTGACTGGGATATGCTTTACCATGGCCTTCACAATTGGTTGAATTTGAAGGGGTCGGTTCTGTTCTTCTTCTTCTTGCATCAACGAATCGTCCACTGAATCATACATGAGTCTTTTCAGGAATTTCCCTTGTCAGTTCGAACTTTCAGTAGGATAAGCTTCGACTGCTACTTCTCTCTCTTTTATTTCCTCTTCTCTACTTCTTCCTTCATTTACGCTTTCTTCAACATCCTCTACTTTTTCCTCATCCTCGTCTATCTTCTCCCTCTTCGTCGCTACTTCCACATAATCGCATCTAAATGCTCCAATTATCGCTTCATAACTTCCTTCATTATATACGTTGGGTTGTGTGCCCACTAGTAACTTATTTTCAACTTCTGTCGACTGCACATTATCCTCATTGAATTCGCTTTCCCTGGTTTCCATCTCAAATAGCTCTGCAATACTCATTACTTCGTCCTTTCCTCCTACATTCGTTGTGCACGCCTCTGGTAATTCATCTTCCTCGTCAGTATTCTCCCAATTAATTTCGTCCCAACATGATATTGTTATTTTCCTGTCTTCTTTTTCATCTGGTCCCTGCGGATTTGTTTCTTCCTTCTTCTCTTCTCGTGATAAGGTATTTACATCTCTGTTCAAGGTGCTGCAATTGTCCTGGGTTGGTGCGTCATCCTCTTTGGCATGGACGCTTAGCTGTCAATTCGAACGTTTATCGGGGTTTGGTGGTCTTACCTCCACCTCTTCTATCTGTATTCTCTTTTCTTGTTCAGCTTGTTGATAGTGGTTTCTTTGTTGATAGTTTGTCGGTCTATTGGTTCTCCAGTACCTGTTCCGGTTGTCGTTATTCCCTCTGTAATAGTTGTTGCCGTTCCTGGTTGAATTACAGTTATTGCAATATTCTCTTCTAAATCCATAACCGGTTCTTTGTTGAAATCTATTGTCGTTTCTTGGTGCGAAGTTATCACGTGGTTCGTAATTATTGTTTCTTCGTACTGTGGCTTGTGAATTCCACTGCTTTTTGCTTTCGTTTTCACGTGCGCTTCGTCTTTTTCTTGCGTCATCTTCGGAAAATATGGACTCTAGTTCCCTTAGAATACCTTTAAATGCTTCGACGTCATTGCCTCCGCGACCTACTAATGATTGCTGGTATTTCAATGGTAACTTCATCGCGCATAATTTAATCAACTCTCCGTCACTGTATGGTACATCTAAGCATTGATTTTTCTTTGCCATTAATTTGAAAAATTCCACGGGACTCCTCTCTCCTGAATTTTCAAAATATGGGTTCTGTAATAATTCGTACTTCACTCTGTTCTGTGCTTCGCTGGACCAATATCGTGAGAGAAACTTCTCTCTGAAATCTTCGTACGATCCGCATGTCGCTGCAACATTCTGCATGGTTTCTGCGACTGTTTCTGACATGTGTGCACATATAAAGTCTAATTTGTGTGCTAGTGTCCAGTGTTCTGGTAATCCTAGTCGGAATTGATCAATAAAAGTTCGTGGATGTAATGAGTTTCCTTCTCTAAAGTGTTGAAATTTTCTGACTGTGAGGAAATAATCGTTGTCGTACTTCGTCATAGTTCCATATGAAATTCGCGATTCTTCGCCACTTTTGTTTCTGATCATTTCTCCCGTCGTTCTTTCCGGTTGTGGTAGATCCATTGGATATTATCCACTGTAACTTTCGCGTTGTAGCGGTGCTGGCTGTCTGATTTCACCTATGTTACTTTCCGCCTGTGATTGGAATCGCAAATGCATCGTATCTTCGTTAATTGTTTGTTTTTCCGGTGCTGTTACAGATGCGGATGTGCTTGCAGACTCAGTGCTTGCTCGAACTTGTTCACTACGCTCTTCAATGGTTCAACAACTCTGTTCGCAATTTCTGAATTTGTCGCTTCGTTTGCGCTTCTATTTTGACTATGCGGTTATCATATCTTTTCAGCGCTGCTTTTGTGATACGTTTGTGTAACACACTTTCAACAATTTCACGCGCTGTACCGCTGCTTGTCTAGTAATTACGTTTATCTGTTCCTCTAGTTTCTTGACTTCTCCCTGGGTGTTGTTACGTAATGTTTTTATCTCGGCCTGAATGTCATTACGCAATGTTTGTACGTCTACTTGTACCTTGTCAATGTCTGTTCTCAATTGATTGTGACCTGTTATTAAGTTTCCTATCACTTTTCGAGATTCTTTTGCCTCGTCTTCAATATGACTTAGGTGTAACCGAATTTTTTTGTTTTGTTCTTTAATCTCACGCATTTGTCTCGTGGTTTCTGCATTCTGAATTTGAATTTGGTTCGCTATGTCTTTGTTTTGCCTTGTCATGGTTTCCGTAATTTGTTGTAATAATTCTGACAGATTGGTGGGTCCTATTGCGTTTTCTTCCGACGTCCTACGCTCTGTGTTTTCGCCCAAGTGTTGGTTTGCAACCGATTGCATTGAACAGTGCGGTGACATGTTTCTGCTCGAATTCCTTGTACTCTGTGGTGAGGGAGGTCTGATTTCTTGTACTATGGGTTCTACGTATTCAAGACACAAGTTAGAATCCTCATCGACTGTCTCTCTACTTTCCTGCTCCTCTGTCGTATGCTGACTTACGTTTTCTATGCCTGGAAGTACATTATCCTCGTTATGGTGAGTTATATGTCCTATTTCTCGCGATACTGCATAGTCTGTTGCACTGTCCTCTATTCTCTGTCCATTTTCATGCTGGGTCTCTGCCTTAATTCGGTCAAGGACTCTCTCTCCCATTGCTAATCTTTCCGAATGCCTTATTTTCTGTTTTAAAAGCAATTCACGCGCCCTGCTTCGCGTCAACATGCGCTCATACGATCTCACACGTTTCATAAACTTTTTGCACACACGACTTGACAATCCATTCACTTACTTGTTGGGTCAGAACCAACTTGTTTGCGATGTATCCGCCACCTGTGCGCTTGCATTGGAGAGAAAACTTAATTCTAATAATTTTTTAAATTCATAACTTAATTATGCTATTTTCTCTGCTAGAATGTCTCACTATCTATTGAATACTTTATTACTATCTATCGCTGCAGCTACTGCTTTCAACTATTTATGCCTTTCAAAAAAAAATTTTTAACAGGATATTTTTCTGACATAGTTAGGCATGTGGTCGATCTTCAATCATGGTATTTTACCATCCAGGCAGGGTCGCCATTCTCTATCATTCTGCGTGGTGCCTGTTTGTTCTAAGTCGTGTCTCCCTACCCCTTTATTGACGATTAAGTGAACTGATAACGTAAGGAATGAGGAGGTTCTCCAAAGAATCGGTGAGGAAAGAGATGTTAAGACATCAGGGAATAACGTCCATGGTACTAGAGGGAACTGTAGAGGGTAAAAACTGTGGAGGAAGACAGAGATTGGAATGCGTCCAGCAGATAATTGAGGACATAGGTTGCAAGTGCTACTCTGAGATAAAGATATTGGCACAGGAGAGGAGTTCGTAGCAGGCCGCATAAAATCTGTCACTACGCTGAAGACTAAAAAAAAAAAAAAAACTCCTCAAACAATGGTTGCAATTGTAATGTAGTCACATACCTAAACACTAACATTAAAAGAAAACAATAATATTAAACACAAACCAACAAAGAAAAAACACAATATAAACCAACACAAAAACATATACACACTCAATAAAACTACAAGACAAAGTAATCAGGAAAACAGAAAAGAAGGCACAACATAGTTCACAATGATGCACAAACGTAAACTGACACCTAATGTCACCAACGTTTTAAAAAGACAAAGCATAAAAATAGCATACACAAGAGACAATTCTATCCAAAATTACAGACCATAACTGAAAGGGGACATACACTTATACTAGAAAGGAGGTATACATCAATTATAATGTAATAATCGTGATGGCAGGTACGTGGGAGGAACAGGCAGAATGTCTGATGTCAGCTAGAAAGTGCACATTGGACAAACCAGCCAACATTTGCAGAGCACCTCAGAGCCACAATCACAAAGCAATCTGAGAGAAAACAACATGAAAATGAACAGAATAAACAGTGAAAGACACGGTCTAACCTTGCAAGAAAATTATCATACACAAAAAACTAAAGCAGAAAAGTAAACCCTATTGATTGACCAAATGTACGTGCTAATCATCTCACTAATTACATTAACAGATAGAACAGTAGAACAACACAATAAATTGTCATAAGAATAATGTCATGCTACCCCATACCCCTCACTCTTCCAAGGTCCTCTTCAAATAAACTGAAAAGAGAAGTCCTAACATCGGAACACCTAGGGCTTTTACATACTCTCTGCAACCGTTATATCCGGAAACTTATCCTCCCAAACAATTTTTTTATACCAGTTATTTGGGCACACTCAAACACACACACAGATAGAGAGAATGGTGGCGGGGAGGAGAGGAAGGTAGCGAGGGATAACTGAACAGACATTAGGTTTGTATCACACACTTCATTAGTTTGGCTACACTTACGTAAACAAATACGAGAAGAGAAATCGGGTGAGCACACAGTTACGACAGAATTCACTCACATTTCTCGTAGATCTGCATGTTAGTGTCGCACCAGTGAAGTTGTTGCGCACCAGTCAGCATATGAAATATGAAAACTACCTAACAAAAAGATCAAACATGAAACGTCTATGTTTCATATGCGAAGTGACAGTACGACCTCTAACTAATAACCAAATTAGACACAAAGCAGGCATGAGCCAGAAAAACGAATAACTTGAAGTAGTAATTTATTTATGTAAGAATTATCATGTGAACTGTTGTCTAATCTACAAATATCGCTTATGAGAAAAGGACGGTATTATTCCAGATTAAATCCATTGAAGATACCTTAAAGTAAAAGGCGATACGTGTCTGACGCAAATAAAATAGACTGCGGCAAGAAAAAGGCGTTTAAATTTATAAAACGAATATTTATATACTTGCTATGGACTATGGTCACGCAAAACCTGTAATATTTAAAACGAATAACAAAATCTGATAAAACCTGGGTTTGTTAAGTCGACTAGTAGTACTCCTATTTCACGACTCTCGGAAATTAGCATATTAATCAGGGTTTGGGATTTATCTTGAAGTTTCAAATTCAGGTTCGAAAAGACTTACTTTTCGTGTTATTTTCGGAGTGGTAGGGTTACTATACAAATGGACCAAATACGATTCTTATGGGTACAGAACGATACACACCAATAGAAAGAATAAAAGGAAAAAAAGGTACGCCCCAAGTGCGTTAATGGTAGTGGCAGCTGCTTTGAAGTTGTAATTGTTATTTCACGCTTCTGGGGATAGACTTCAGGGCAGAATTTCGATGTAATTTTAATTCCGACACCAAATTGACGTAATTTACTGGTAGTTTGGTCAGGGATTGGTTCTACTTTTTGATATCAGCTACTCCCAGACAGGCTCGAGCGATTATCGTGCAAACACGTAATGTGGGATCACGAAGGCCTCGCAGCGCGTTTTCGTAATCGTGACAGAGAAAGCCCCGTTAATCGTCGGCGATGCTTCCCACACCACCTGTCGATAATTGAAAACTAGCAACCCGACTCATAATTCTTTTCTCACCTACGGCACGAGGAATACTTAAGAAACTTGTTGAGAGTGAACGGGTGAGGTTGACTGTAGTGACCTTTTCCATGAGGTGCATCCCAAGTACATGATTTAGTATGGAGAAGAGGGCTACGCGAGAAAATGATTTACTAGGTAAAGCGGCTATGGGATTGAAATGAAGATCTCATTTGAGGACAACACTTTTAGGATTAGTCCGAATGAGTTTACTTGGACATAGTCCATGCGACGGGACTGTAAAAGTGTTTCGTATGTAATGTTTGAATAGGAAAGGTAAGACTACAAGGGGGGTTTACAATGGTTAGGATGAAGGACAGAATGTACTGAGGCGAAACATGCGCTGTATCACTGAAACAGAAACAGAGGCGAGCGAGTGTGCCGGGACTTAACCCAGTTCACTACTACCAGCACCACGTCATCATAACGTGCGTGTGTGTAACACACAAAGTACTGCACCATAACCTGAGGATGAAATTAAAAGTAACTTTTCAAAACTTCGTCAGAGTATGCTTCAGTATATTAATGTTATCATTGTAAGGTCTCAGAATGATCGCATGCATATGTTAGGCAAAATACACGATCTTAAGAAAAAAAAAAGTGACGCTGAGTAACAAGACTATAAAGCTAAAAAATTTTTAGAATATTCAAATGTCTATCACAATCAAAAGTTACAAGGCTCAACTTAATCAGAGCAACATTTTGGTCAAAACTGACGTTATTACGAACAATTAAGGGCGCTGAATATTAGGCCCAGAAAACTGAAAATTCGTATGTAGACTCAGTTTCATATGAAAATATTAAGTAGGTGACATTCACAAGCTAACTCTATTAATTTTGAAGTTATTCACTATATACTAATTTTCGAATAAAAATTTCCTTATATATGGTAGATTAAGTACCATTTATATTCGCAATATAAAGTTCTGATTACAGCATTCGATTACAATCATGCAATAACACAGCTTTTCCAAGTTTCAAGACCTCATTGTAAATAACAATGATTTCCAGGGATCTAAAAGAGGCAGTTCAGAGGTCATATTCTACTGTCAGTTCCGTTCCAAAACTTCTAGACAGCAAAGTTTAAATGCAGTCGAGCTAAAACCTTTTCAGTAACTAAATCAAACATAACCCTATTTACATAAAAATTAAGAAGATTGTAAATTGTTAACAGACAGAGCTATTAAATAATACGAGTCCGAGAAAGGGACTATTTAAATACTGCTAACTGTGCCTAGAGCGATTGATACCAGATGTTCCATCTGGCGGTCTGCTGCGACCCTATATAAATACAGGCAGAAGGGCAGTGGGAAAAGGCACTTCACACCCAAATATCAAACTGTTTGCGTTCTCAAACGCCGGCATGCGCTGTGCCTCGATTGACATCAGAATTGGTGGTGGTGGTAAGTTCCTATGGGATCAAACTGCTGAGGTCATAGGTCCCTAGGCTTACACGTTACTTAATCTAACTGAAAGTAACTAACGCTAAGGACTACACACACACCCATGCCCGAGGGAGAACTCGAACCTCCGACGGGGGGAGCCGCGCAAACTGTGGCAAGGCGCCCTAGACCGCGCGGCCACGCAGAGCGGCCGACATCAGAGCTGGACAGACTTGAATTCGTTTTCGGTAAAAGTAGGAAGAGAACTCTCGAGGACTGTACACCATCCTGGATCGCTTATATTTCACGGAATTAATTGTTTGTGTGCCGCCCGTAATGTTGACAAAACCGCGTGGCAAGTGGCGAGATTATTTTTTATTTTTAAGGGAAGCAATTAACTCCTTGTGATTAGAAATCAGGGCGATGGGCCATCATATCTGGAATTTTCTTTAGAGGTTGCCTCTGAACTGTTAGTAGTGCTGTTTCCGATAGTTGTATTAGGTACAATACTAATACTTATATTTTGTGTATGTGAACTTTTACAGAATATATCAATTAGTCAAAACTCAAAACTTTTATTTATAGTCATAGTCCTGATCCCGCTGAAATAAATAGCAAGTAGGAACATTTTCTTTCACTGAATACAAAGAGTAATGTGGTCTTGCAGACTGGAAAATATTGGCAGTATATTCTCCATCGCTTTCTGGGTGACCACAAAAATTGTTTTCTGCCTCCTGTAAACGGTGAAGGTAGGTGTAAAGCACGGACAGACAGTTTAAGACTCTACTCATAAGTAGGAACATTTTCTTTCACTGAATACAAAGAGTAATGTGGTCTTGCAGACTGGAAAATATTGGCAGTATATTCTCCATCGCTTTCTGGGTGACCACAAAAATTGTTTTCTGCCTCCTGTAAACGGTGAAGGTAGGTGTAAAGCACGGACAGACAGTTTAAGACTCTACTCATAATGACATTTACCCACCGCCCCACAGTATATAGTACAGGACATGGAAAACAGAATTTGTGGATAAATGTGATAAATCTAGAGCCTCCCCGGTTCGTTTGACGAACAGGTTTCGGGCGTTGTCTGTCGCTGACGAAGTCTCTAAGCCGCATGGAGTCGTCCACCCTGTTCCAGAGGAAGCTTCTCGGCCAGCAAGGTATGGGCACTCACAGGGGCTGGGTTTGCTGGTAGCTGGGAGCTACAACGTTAGGTGCGTAATGGGGCCCATTAGGAACATGGCTGCCAAAGAGAGGAAGGAAACCAATGTGCACTCCGTGTGCATACCGGGGGGAGTCATTCCGGATGCGGAAATTGTGCTTCCTGATGCCATGAATAGTACAGGGTGCAACCAACTGCAGGTGGTCGCTCATGTCGGTACCAATGATGTGCGTCGCTTTGGATGATTCCCTTTGGTTTCGGGTGGCTAACGGAAATGGTAAAGACAGTCAGTCTTGCTTGCGAGATTAAGGCAGATCTCACCATTTGCAGCATCGTCGAGAGAATCGACTGTGGTCCTTTGGAATCAAAGGCTCAAGCATTTCTGCGACCGTACAGGCTGCAGATCCCTTGATTTGCGCCATCGGGTGGTGGGTTTCCGGGTTCCGCTTAATAGGTCAGGATTCCACCAGACACAGGAAGCGGCTACACGGGTAGCGGCGGCTGTGTGGGACTGGGCGGTTTTATAGTTTAGAAGGTCCCAGGAAACCACAGAAAGGGCGTCCGTCTAAAAGGGGGCAGGTAAAACACAGTCAGGTAGTTGTAGAAACGATCGGTATTGTAGTTGTAAATTGTAGTGGCTGTGTTGGGAAAGAACAAGAGCTCCATGCCCTAATAGCAAGAACTGAAGCTCAAATAGTTGTAGGTACAAAAAGGTGGCTAAAGCCGGAAATAACTTCAGCCGAAATTTTTTCAAGCGACCTAATAGTGCTCAGAAAGGATAGATTAAATACAGTTGGTGGTGGAGTATTTATTGCTGTCAGTAGTTTACCTTGTAGTGAAACTGAAGTAGATAGTTCCTGCGAAATAGTAAAGGTGGAGGTTATACTTGACAATCGGACTGAACTATTAATTGGATCGTTTTACCGCCCCCTCCCCCCCTGACTCAGAAGATATAGTTGCTGAATAGTTCAAAGAAAACATGAGTTTCATTTCGAATAGGTACCTCACTCATGCAATTATAGTCGGTGTTGACTTTAATCTACCCTCGATATGCTGGAAAAATTATACGTTTAAACCCGGCGGCAGGAATAAAGCGTCATCCGAAATTGTACTGAATGCTTTCTCAGAGAATTATTTTGAAGAATTTGTTCATGAGTCCACTCGAAGCGTAAATGGTTGCGAAAGCATACTTGATCTCTTAGCAACAAGTAATCCTGGTCAAATAGTGAGTATCGTGACGAATACAGGGATTAGCAACCACAAGACAGTTGCTGCTTGGCTGAATACCGCAACACCCACAACCATAAAAAGAAACACAAAGTACATCAATTTAAAAAAAAAGCTAATAAAAATGCTCTTAACGCCTTTTTAAGAGATAGTCTCCACGCCTTTCGTTCTGATCATGTAAGCGTAGAAAGGATTTGGAATGATTTCAAAGAGATAGTATCGACCGTAACTGAGAGATGGATACCACATAAATTAATAAGTGACGGTACTGATCCCTCCTGGTACACAAAGCGGGTCATATCGCTTTGCAGAAGCAACGAAAAAAGCATGCCAAATTTAAAAGAACGCAAAATCCCCAAGACTGGCGAAATTTTGCAGAAGTTCGAAATATAGCGTGTACTTCAAGGGGAGATGCTTATAATAATTTACACAACGAAACTCTATCTTGGAATCTGGCAGAAAACCTAAAGAGATTCAGGTCATAGCTCACCAGTGGCAAGATGCAACCAATAC
Organism: Schistocerca americana; assembly: GCF_021461395.2. Lineage (NCBI taxonomy): Eukaryota > Metazoa > Arthropoda > Insecta > Orthoptera > Acrididae > Schistocerca > Schistocerca americana. Next base: position 854,023,549 of record NC_060121.1, read on the forward strand.
CTTCACTGAGCGATAACAATGGTGAAGCCACTGATTACAGTGCCACTAAAGCAGAATTATTAAACACGGTTTTCCGAAACTCCTTCACCAAAGAAGACGAAGTGTGGTAGCGTGCCGCCACTCTGTTGATCAGGGGTTTACGTCATCAACCCTACTATTTCCTCTGTCTTGTCAACAGCGTCACGGTGACCCATCCAAGTACTGGCCACAGCCGACCGTGCTTAACCTCACACAGGAATCGGCCTATCCACCTCGAAACGAACCTTCACTGTGTTGGTGTGGATATAAATGTAGGCGAACGGAACAGATAGGAAAATTTGCTTTGCGACCTGTGGTCCAGGAAATGCTGAATGTTAACGTTCTGGAGAATGAAGTTGACCAGAGCAAAATCGAACAGAATTTCTAAGACAAACTGGAGAGAAATTGAATAGCATGCAGAAAAGAGTCGGTAGGAAGTAAAGTGGCCAGAACCAATTAATTATATCTTTAACGCGACAAGAAAACAGCAGGAACCGAAGCTTATGAAGTAAATGGAGACAATGGTGGCAAGGCAAGTTAGAGTGAGCGAAGCTATTAATGTTGCTATTGCGTGAAGTACCGAGGGAAGAGGGATATAATGAAAGTGGCAGTGAATGCATAAGAAGACGAAGAAGATGTTATTGCAGACGGAAAAAGAACATGACAAATAAATAAAGAAAGAGGGTAAGGTTGACAGACACAAAGTATAGCACGCAGAGGATGAAGGAAAACAGAAAGTGGTGGCAACAGCACCAACAGCAGCGTTAGTTAAAAATTGCAAGCTGGAGGCAGGCTACGTCAAAGTTCAGAGGGCAGCGGTAGAAGGACTCGATAAGCCTTAACTTCTTCTGGTAAAGATGTAAACAACACAGACAGGCCCGAAGACAATGTCATTCTCCAAAAACTCCAATGACAAAGTTTCAGAGGTTGTCCAAGGATACCTTCTGAGTATTTTGGTACAAGGCATCCAAGGTCACCAGCGGATCGTATAGAGTTACTGCATTACGTTTGGTTTCTTGCCCCACTTAGCTTTGTGCCTATATTGCACTGAAAATAGTGCACATCAGCGCAAATATCGACCGTATGCGCAGAGTGACTTGTTTCCATTCGCTCAAGGTACCTGCTGTTTTTAACAGTAATGCCTCTTCATCTCGTTGCCCTCAAGTTTCCATTCAGTGCTGCTCGGTTCTGTCGACGGACTTGTTTTCCCACAGTATTTCTTGTGTCTCATCAGTGATACACAGCAGTACTATGGATAGGTTTTCTGATGAAGACACGTGTCTTGTGTGAGTTTGCTGATGCAGTGGGAAAGCAGCGTAATGACGCCATGGGGAACTGTTTCTGGACCGCCGGCAACTAACATATTACAGCAGCTGAGTGTTGTTCCGTTACTCTGTGTTTTCTGTTGCACGTTTTCGTGGCGGCATGTTAGAGCGTTTTTCACTATTGTGAAAATATTTACCCATAAACAAAGGTGATTGGGCTAACAAACCGAAAAAATTATAATTACATTATTACTTTGTAAAGAGCCGCCGGAGACCATGTGTTGCTTATACCAAAATACTCAAAGGCTACCCAATAAGTCGAAATAATACGAGAGGGGAACGGTAGTACAATCTGTACTCAAGAAGACCTCGATGCGTATCTATTGAGAGACGACGCATCTTAATGAGAAAAATCGGAGTGTTTAAGCAATGTCTCATTGTTTACTGACTTACAAGCAGTAGCCGTTGCTGTTCATGCGCATCGAAAGATCACTGTCTGCTCTCTGTATTTACCTCCGCAGGATGCAATAGACACTGAGGTTCTTGCAGGTCTTGTTGCACAACTCCTCTGCCCATTTCTCCTACTGGGGTGATTTCAATGCCCCTAATATTTTATGGTGCTTGAACTGTACCTGCCGCAGGGACTGAGTCTTGGGAGAACCTTACGATGTCTCAGGAAGTGTGCAATCGTATTCATTTCTCAGCTGCTACTGAGTCGTTCGCAGCCATCGATCTCCCTTTCTGCACAGCATAGTGTGAAGCAACTGATGATCTTCATTCTGGTGACCAATTCCCAATGTGGCTCCACTTACTGGATGGAGGATTGCTTGGCCAGAAGCCACCGGAAAGGATAAATGGATCGAATGGCTCTGAGCACTACGGGACTTAACATCTGAGGTCATGAGCCCCTAGAACTTAGAACTACTTAAACCTAACCTAAGGACATCACACACATCCCCGAGGCAGGATTCGAATCTGCGACCGTAGTGGTCGCGCAGTTCCAGACTGAAGCGCCTAGAACCGCTCGGCCACACCGGCCGGTCCGAAAAGGATAGTCAGCAGTGCTAACAGGACACTATTCAGCCAGCTGGCTGTGTGTAAACACCGTGACAGCGCCCAGGAATGGGTGGACCACATCTCACGAGTGATCCATCATGCCACTGACTTATCCACCCCAACGTCTTTAGGTCTTCTTAGGAGGCAGCCTGTACCTTGGTGGACTAATGAGTGCCGTTTTGCAATCCGAGACGGGCATATGAGTCTTTGATGGTTTAAGTGCCGCCCAACGGCAGACAAACTCACAGCCTTTCGAGTCGCAAGAGCAAAGGCTCGACTTGTAATTAAGATCATGACAGACGTTTCTGGACTCTATCACCATTCTACTTGCTCCATAAAAGTGTGGGAAGCCATCAGGAGGATTTCTGGTAAATATAGTCGTTTAGCACTAGCTGCAGTGCTGAAAGAGGGATGTTTCCAAATGACGCCTAGAGACGTCGCTCAGACGATGGAAGAGTATTTCACAGCGACTACTGCCAATGCCATCCACGATCTGGCGTTTCGCCACTAATGTGCGACTACAGAGAGGGGCAAATTGGACTTCAGATCCTACCATTTTCGTCTAACAACTGTCTCTTCTCGAAGTGGGAGCTGGAATTGGTACCGTCTGGGACTCGTTGTTCAAATATGTGTGAAATCTTATGGGACTTAACTGCTAAGGTCATCAGTCCCTAAGCTTACACACTACATAACCTAAATTATCCTAAGGACAAACACACACACCCATGCCCGAGGGAGGACTCGAACCTCCGCCGGGACCAGCCGCACAGTCCATCACTGCAGCGCCTGAGACCGCTCGGCTAATCCCGCGCGGCTCTGGAACTCGTGATACTACTCCTGGTCACGACCGAATTCGCTTTTGCATGCTCCGACATTTGCCAGCAGCGTCAAAGGAAACCCATCTCGAATGTTTTAATTTGATATGACAGACAGGTCACTTCCCTACACGTGGAGAGAGGAATTTTGATAGTTCTTCTGAACCAGGAAAGGACCGCACATGCCCGAGTAATTAGCAGTGTGCTGGCTTAACGAACTGTATAGGAAAGATCCTGGAGGGAATGCCTATTTGTCGTCTGGTCTGGTTGTTAGAGACCAGGCAACTCTTACCTGCTTTCACTGTGGATTTTGGAGATCTCAGTCCACTGTCCACAACTTGATTCTGCTAGAGGTGGCCATTCATCAGGCTTTCCTACATCACCGTCACTGTCTCGGTATTTTCTCTGACATAAGGTGTATGACACCACCTGGAGCCACAGTATTCTAGAGCGACTTCATAAATGGGGCTTTGGTGGCTACCTCCCCATCTTCGTACGCTCTTTCCTAAGTGGTGACACGCTGTCAGACTATTTAGACCAGGCAATGTTTTAAGTGTTACCCTCTGTGTCACAGCCATAAATATTATCATGTCCATGGTACCAGATCCCATACAATGTAACTCATTTGTGAACGATTTTGCTGTTTTCTGTTCCTCCTCAAGTGTTGCAACAGTGAATCCGACCTGCAACTTATAGTGCAGAGGTTCGAGGAGTGGACAGCAAAGACAGGTTTTCAGTTTTCTGCAGATAAGAGTGTGTGTGTTCATTTTAATCATCCTTGTCAAACTTTTAATTTACCTGACTTGCATATGAGGTAACCCATTCTACATTTTAAAGACTAAGAGAGGTTTCATTTTTGACTCCGGACTGTCATGGTTACCACACTTGCGAGACCTGAAAGCTAGAACCCAAAACGCGCTGAATATTATAAAGTGCTCAGCCACAGGTCTTGGGGAGCAGACAGGGAGCATCCAGTTTTAAAGGGCTTTCGTGCTTTCACGGCTAGACTATAGATGCACAGTGTATAGGGTAGTGAGGCCTTCCTACCTGAAGATTATTGACGCTCTCCGCCTTGAGGGATTCGGCTGGCCACTGTTGCTTACAGAACGAACCCCATGGACAGTCTTTGTGCTGAGGCTGGGGAAGCATCATTGAGCGTCAGGCATGTAAGTTCCTCACAACTCCTACTTCACTTGCATACCATACTATTGCTCATACACCTCTGGAATGATTTTTCTCCTATTGTCACGAGCAACAATGCCACTTGGGATCTGCACGCAGCATGTGCTGGAGTCACTTGGTATGGGGCGCGTGTAACCCCAAATCCAGGGTTTTTACCGCCCGCTACCCTGGTTATTGCATGGGTGCTACAACTCCACAGCTGTCTTTATGGATGGGTCTGGACGGGGGACTCCAGTGGTTCCTTCGTTGTTTTTCCTGAATGTGTCCTTAAGGTCCAACTGCCTCGAGAACTCACTGCCTTCGGCAGGGAATTATATGCGAAATTTTAGGCACAGGAGCAGATCAGATGTGCTTCGAGTGCTAAAATTCCTTGTCCACTCTGATTCGCTGAGTGGCATTGGCTCTCTACAACACTTGCACGCAGCAGATAAACTAGTCCAGAATATCCAGGATTCCCTCCTCCAACGGAAACGTCTGGAGAAGGGGATGTCCTTCTGCTGCATACCAGGGCACATACATATTGTGGGGAATGAAAGGGTGGACGTGGCAGCCAAGGAAGCATGTCGTGATCCTTATATCCTCAGTTATATCAGTGTGCCATCCCCATGCATGCTGTCACCTCACTGCTGAGGTACATAGTCATGTGTCAGTGGAAAGACGAGTGGCTGGAAGTGACAGATAATAAGCTGTGTCTCGTAAAACCCACTACGCGGCCGTGACTTCCCTCCTTTCAACCACAAAGACTGGACGATGTCTTCCACACTCGTCTTCGCTTAGGCCACAGTCCTCTGACGCATGGCTTCTTACTCTAGCGAGAGGACCCTCAAAAGTCTGGCGCTTGTGGCGTGCAGATAAGTATGCGCCACATTTTAGTAGAACGTGTTTTATTTTCGGACATGAGGGCAGAGGCAGATTTTCCTACAAATGTACCCTGCATTTTAAGTGACATTGAAACGAATGTGGTAGTGCTTCAAGGTTTTGTGATTTCTCCAACTTGTTTCTGAAACTTTAAGAGAGATGTTCTTAATGTGTTAATAGGATGATTGGTTCATTCATGTTTCTTGTAAGTGGGCCACGAGTCACATTTCCCTGTGCCATTATTTTACCGCCTCTCACGTTTTAGTTCTGTTGTCATCCTAGTTCTAGCACCTTTCACTATATCTTCGTTGCTTTACAGCGTGTGGTGTGCAGTGATTTTGTGGGTCAGCACGAGTGACGTAGGGGTGAGTGAGTAAGTGTGTGAGCGAGTGATTTTGCCAACATTTTAAGCTGTATTGACGTTTTTCGTTTCTTTTCATATTTGTCACGGCGCTGATAACTTCGGAGTTGAGTACTCGGACACCCCAAAACAACAACAACAACAATAACAAATTCTATTTACACAATGTTCTAACAAACTTCCCGGCAGACGCAAGCTGAATATGGTGCATTAACACACACACACACACACACACACACACACTCATATATATATATATATATATATACACTTCTGGAAATGGAAAAAAGAACACATTGACACCGGTGTGTCAGACCCACCATACTTGCTCCGGACACTGCGAGAGGGCTGTACAAGCAATGATCACACGCACGGCACAGCGGACACACCAGGAACCGCGGTGTTGGCCGTCGAATGGCGCTAGCTGCGCAGCATTTGTGCACCGCCGCCGTCAGTGTCAGCCAGTTTGCCGTGGCATACGGAGCTCCATCGCAGTCTTTAACACTGGTAGCATGCCGCGACAGCGTGGACGTGAACCGTATGTGCAGTTGACGGACTTTGAGCGAGGGCGTATAGTGGGCATGCGGGAGGCCGGGTGGACGTACCGCCGAATTGCTCAACACGTGCGGCGTGAGGTCTCCACAGTACATAGATGTTGTCGCCAGTGGTCGGCGGAAGGTGCACGTGCCCGTCGACCAGGGACCGGACCGCAGCGACGCACGGATGCACGCCAAGACCGTAGGATCCTACGCAGTGCCGTAGGGGACCGCACCGCCACTTCCCAGCAAATTAGGGACACTGTTGCTCCTGGGGTATCGGCGAGGACCATTCGCAACCGTCTCCATGAAGCTGGGCTACGGTCCCGCACACCGTTAGGCCGTCTTCCGCTCACGCCCCAACATCGTGCAGCCCGCCTCCAGTGGTGTCGCGACAGGCGTGAATGGAAGGACGAATGGAGACGTGTCGTCTTCAGTGATGAGAGTCGCTTCTGCCTTGGTGCCAATGATGGTCGTATGCGTGTTTGGCGCCGTGCAGGTGAGCGCCACAATCAGGACTGCATACGACCGAGGCACACAGGGCCAACACCCGGCATCATGGTGTGGGGAGCGATCTCCTACACTGGCCGTACACCACTGGTGATCGTCGAGGGGACACTGAACAGTGCACGGTAAATCCAAACCGTCATCGAACCCATCGTTCTACCATTCCTAGACCGGCAAGGGAACTTGCTGATCCAACAGGACAATGCACGTCCGCATGTATCCCTTGCCACCCAACGTGCTCTAGAAGGTGTAAGTCAACTACCCTGGCCAGCAAGATCTCCGGATCTGTCCCCCATTGAGCATGTTTGGGACTGGATGAAGCGTCGTCTCACGCGGTCTGCACGTCCAGCACGAACGCTGGTCCAACTGAGGCGCCAGGTGGAAATGGCATGGCAAGCCGTTCCACAGGACTACATCCAGCATCTCTACGATCGTCTCCATGGGAGAATAGCAGCCTGCATTGCTGCGAAAGGTGGATATACACTGTACTAGTGCCGACATTGTGCATGCTCTGTTGCCTGTGTCTATGTGCCTGTGGTTCTGTCAGTGTGATCATGTGATGTATCTGACCCCAGGAATGTGTCAATAAAGTTTCCCCTTCCTGGGACAATGAATTCACGGTGTTCTTATTTCAATTTCCAGGAGTGTATATACAGGGTGTCCAGAAAAGGACTCCCTGGTTTCAAAATTAAATATCTCGAAAACAAAGATCGATATAGGAATGCAGTAAACGGTATGATTATTGTGAAAGCTGTAAGAAGTTTATACAGCACTTTGAAATAGTAGTTACAATAGCTGCTAACAGATGGCGCTGTAATCGCCATACGTAATGCCTAGTATAAATAGTGATCCGAAGCCCAGAGCGATCAGTTCCACTATTGAAACGTGAAAGGAGGTGAGCGTACCGAAGGAAGAGATTAAAACCATGTACTCCATTGAACAACGCGTTTTTCTGGTGCTACAGTACCACAGGTTAGAAGAGAGTCCTACGGCAACAAGGCGAAGTTTTCAAGTACGGTTTAGTGTTCCAAAAGGACCCAAATCGAAAACCATTCGTACGCTTTTCGCAAAATTTCAACGAACAGGCAGCGTAACTGATGATCTAGTGGGGCATGTTGGCCGCAAGCAAACCGCAGTTACGCCTGAAAATATCGCCACAGTTTCTGGAATTATTCAGCGAAATCCAATGTCATCCGTCCGTAGAATTGCATCTGAGACTGGTTTGAAGCGTTCCAGCACGCAAAAAATACTGAGAAAGAGCCTACACATGTTTCCATTCAAAATTCAAACGCACCAGAACATACATGTACGAGCTGTGCAACAAAGGGTTGCCTTTGCTAATCAGATGCTCACAATGATTGATAGTGAAGGATTTGATGATTACAGATGAAGCGCACTTTCACCTAAATGGATACGTGAATAAGCAGAACTGCCGATTTTGGGGTTCCGAAAAGCCATATTGGTGTGAAGCGAAACCCCTGTATTCTCCTAAAGTTACTGTGTGGGCTGCAGTATGCAGCAGAGGCATTATTGGCCGTTTTTTTCATTCGAGAAACGGTCACTGGTGCACGTTACGTTGCAATTTTGGAACAATTTGTCGCCACACAGCAAGCGTTAGAGTACTGAATGGTTTATGCAAGATGGAGCCCGACCACTTCGGACCGAAGAGGTGTTTCGCTTTCTTGAGGAATACTTCGGGAATCGAGTCATTGCTTTGGAATATCCTAAATTTACTGGTGCAGGCATGGAGTGGCCTCCATATTCGCCGGATTTGACTCTCTGTGACTTTTTTTTGCGGTGCACAGTGAAAGACATGGTCTACCCGAAGCATCCCGCCACGCTGGACGAGCTTGAATCGGCAATCTCTTGGCATGTGAATACATTTCGGTTGAGACACTACGAAATGTGGTGGCGAATTTCATTCTTCGCTTGCGCCACCTCTGTAGTGCCAATGGTGAACATTTTGAAAACATTGTGATGTGATTGTTTGCAAAGATTGTTTTCATACGATTATTTCACTTGCGTATGCTGATATGAGCTGTACAGCGTACAGCGCCATCTGTTAGCAGCTTTTGTAACTATTATTTCAAACTGCTGTATAAACTTCTTACAGCTTTCACAATAAACATACCGTTTACTGCATTCCTCTATCGATCTTTGTTTTCGAGATATTTAATTTTAAAATCAGGGAGCCCTTTTCTGGACACCCTATGTATATATATATATATATATATATATATATATATATATATATATATATATATATGTGTGTGTATGTGTGTGTGTGTGTGTGTGTGTGTGTGTGTGTGTGTGTGTGTGTGTTTGTGTTGGTCAGAAAATGTGTGAAATGCTTGTAGGGATGTTACAGGGCAGGTAGTACTGAGACATAAATGTTAAGAAAAACAATTGATACGTTGCGCCGTTTCCGGGTTATTTAGCATTGAAGTTAGCTAATCAGGTCGACGCGCGTGTAAATTCAAGTTTCAGCTAACGAGACAAAGCACTCGTTGGGCAACACCGCCCCTGGCAGGCCGTTTGAGTGTGAGCGCGTGACGCCCCGAGATATAGAACTGACATGTGATTACATTTTCACACAGTTTGGGTGCACAGCTCCTGAGAAATGAGTACCCAGAACAACCACCTCTGGCCGTAATAACGGCCTTGATACGCCTGGGCATTGAGACACACAGAGCTTGGATGGCGTGTACAGGTACAGCTGTCCATGCAGCTTCAACACGATACCACAGTTCATCAAGAGTAGTGACTGGCGTATTGTGACGAGTCAGTTTCTCGGCCTCCAATGACCAGACGTTTTCAATTGGTGAGAGATCTGGAGAATGTGCTGGCCAGGGCAGCAGTCGAACATTTTCTGTATCCAGAAAGGCCCGTACAGGACCTGCAGCATGCGGTCGTGCATTATCCTGGTGAAATGTAGAGTTTTGCAGGGATCCAATGCAGGGTACAGCCACGGGGCGTACCACATCTGAAAAGTAACGTCCACTGTTCAAAGTGCCGTCAATGCGAACAAGAGGTGACCGAGACATATAACCAATGGCATCCCATACCATCACGCCGGGTGATACGCCAGTATGGTGATGACGAATACACGCTTCTAATGTGCGTTCACCGCGATGTCGCCAAACACGGATGCGACCATATGATGCTGTAAACAGAACCTGGATTCATCCGAAAAAATGACGTTTTGCCATTCGTGCACCCATATTCGTTGTTGAGTACACAATCGCAGGCGCTCCTGTCTGTTCAAATGGTTCAAATGGCTCTGAGCACTATGCGACTTAAGATCTGAGGTCATCAGTCGCATAGAACTCAGAACTAATTAAACCTAACTAACCTAAGGGAATCACACACATCCATGCCCGAGGCAGGATTCGAACCTGCGACCGTAGCGGTCACGCGGTTCCAGACTGAAGCGCCTTTAACCGCGCTCCTGTCTGTGGTGCAGCGTCAAGGGTAATCGCAGCCGTGGTCTCCGAGCTGATAGTCCATGCTGCTGCAAACGTCGTCGAACTGTTCGTGCAGATGGTTGTTGTCTTGCAAACGTCCCAATCTGTTGAATCAGGGATCGAGACTTGGCTACACGATCCATTACAGCCATGCGGATAACATGCCTGCCATCTCCACTGCTAGTGATACGAGGCCGTTGTGATCCAGCACGGCGTTCCGTATTACCCTTCTGAACCCACCGATTCCATATTGTGCTAAAAGTCATTGGATCTCGACCAACGCGAGCAGCAATGTCGCGATACGATCAATCGCAATCGCGATAGGCTACAATCCCACCTTTATCTAAGTCGGAAACGTGATGGTACGCATTTCTCCTCCTTACACGAGGCATCACAGCAACGTTCCACCAGGCAACGCCGGTCAACTGCTGTTTGAGTATGAGAAATCGGGTGGAGACTTTCCTCATGTCAGCACGCTGTAGGTGTCGCCACTCGCGCCAAACTTGTGTGAATGCTCTGAAAAGCTAATCATTTGCATATCACAGCATCTTCTTCCTTTCGCGTCTGTAGCATGTCATCTTCGTGGTGTAGCAATTTTAATGGTCAGTTGTGTATATATACACTATGTAAAGGGGTATCCTAACGTTATCAGCAAAAATCTCGAAAAGTTCTTGACCGATTTACTTCACATTTTTACGCGATACTGTAATAAACATTTGAACAGACTTAGAGTATAGATATTAATATTTATAGTATAAATCTACATGAAATGTACAATATGAACACATTGTTAGTCAAAAATCTTGGAAAGTACTTGACCAGTCCAATACAATTTTTTCCACGTTCCTGTAACAAAAATTCATACTGACATAGACTATATATTTTTTCAAACAAGAATTTGAGTGTTTTCTGTTAAAACCGACAGCAAGAAAGAAAATGCTGTGATGTACTGTGAAAACGCGCGATTTCATTAATACAGTTTGAACTAGGATAGCAGGGAATGTAAATCATTAAACATATGGTTTTTGCCAAATACGAACGCTATTCGCAAAGTAAGTTCCGATCGATTACGAAATAGAAACCACTGTGAAACTCCGATGGAGCTTTACACGGATGTGTTGGACAGTGTCTCCAGTATGCCAGTCGATCGCTTCACGTCGCTCTTTTCAGTTCTGATCAAACGGTGAGCTCGTAAAAATGCCTAGAAAATGATGTCTCCCGACAAGTACGAGGTCCTTGTCAGAGATTTCGCTGATGTCATGCAGCGCACATAACATAACTTTCTTAAGATTTCTCCTTCGCGACAATTCTCGGCCACACTCTGTAGGGGCAATGAAGACGCTCCTGCAGCGTTATCGTCGGGAAGTGTTTGATCACCCACCAGACGGCCCCTAACTGGCTTCCACTGAGTTTCATCTCTACTAACAGGAACTTCTGGCCTTGAAGACAACGTTTTGGCAGAGACAGCGAGCTGTAGATGAGCGTAGAGAACTGGCAAAAAGCACAGGCGGTTGATTTCTGTGACGAAGGTATTGGAAAGTTGCTTCAACGCTACGACAAATATCTACGTCGAAGTTCTCACTATGTAGAGAAGTGGCTAGAAGGTGTAGCTAACTGTAGCAAATAAAACATTTTTTATTTTAACAGTGGTACATATTTCGCGACCGTTCGGAACTTACTTTCCGAATAGCCCTCGTATATTCTTCCTCTTTATACGTGGTTTTAAACAAAAATTGTACTCACAAAAATGCTCTACTTGTGTTTTCTTCCTGACAATTGGTGTTAACATGGAATAGAAAAGTGATTTTTATGGCTCATTAACCAATGATTAGAATATTGGTACGGAATAGGAACTGTCTGAAATGTTTATTCTTTCTCGTTTGCTGTTCAAAAATACGCAAAATACTGTCATTGAAGCAATGTGACAGTAACATTACATTCGGTATACCACTTTGCGTTAACGAGTAAAATTGGCAGCTTAAAATGCTTAACTGTGCTGGAGGGAAATACAAAATACATCGTTAGTGTCTTCTGGTGTAAAATCTGTGAATTTTCCATTCCCGAGTCTTGCCAGAGAGGGTACAGTGACGCACCTGGCAGGTCGCAGTGCTATGAATAACCGGCGGCTAAATCTCTCCCCTGCTAGGTTTCTGGTTCGCAGAATGTGGTGGCAACATGCTGGCCGATTTCCGGTGTCCCCAGGGCGATATGATCTTGATAGACAGCTGGGCTACCGCAGGTCGCAGAGCATCTCTGGTGTGACATTGAAAGGTGGCTACACTGAGCCACTGCGCCAGAGATTGCGCCAAAGAGTATTATTAAGCCGCCTCCACAGTGCTTGGAGAGAGCTCGTAGTAGTCAGTGCCTGTTAAGAACTCGTAGAAGTCAGTGCTTGTAGAGAGCTCGTAGTAGTCAGTGCCTGTTAAGAACTCGTAGAAGTCAGTGCTTGGAGAGAGCTCGTAGTAGTGAGTGCCTGTCGAGGTCTCGTGGTAGTCTGTGCTGAGATGTTGTAGCAGAGAGTGTTTGTTGAGATGTGCTATTAGGTAGTGCTTGCTGAGATGTGATATTGGAGGGTTCTGGTTGAGATATAATGTAAGGATTAGAATGATTTTCATCAATATAAATGAGGTAACTAACTCCGTTTGTTTTTAATTTCAGTATCCCAAATAATGCGTCATTACAGGTTCAGTCAACAAAGCATCTGGCGTGTGTTCTTGTATTAGAGTGTAATTCTGCTTTCCTTACCCAATTATCGTATTTCTAATTTTCTTTTATCACGTCAGTATAATTGGTATTTAAAAATTCTTGTCTTGTTGAAGAAGAACCGTGCCAGATGTGTACGTTGAGTCACACTCCCACACACAGAACAATTACATATGTGCTTTGGTTTCGTAGGTTTCATAGTTGCTGGGGACTTAATTAATTAATTGTGTTAACGAAAATTTTCATTTCATTCTTTGTTGTTGTTCTTTGCAGTCAGATAGCGTAATAATACTAGTCAGGGCCGACCGATTACGAGACACAGCGTAATCGGACATACAGCTACGAAAAATAAAAAGTATTTTCAATCTTATTTAATTAAGCCCCCATGCACGTGGCGACCGTTGCTTCGGATCGTCCCTTGGAATCTTCTGATTGTAAAAATAGTAGACAGTAGTATTGTTATAGTAATTTGTAGTTTAGTAATTGTAGTCTATATTGCATGTGTAGATTTGGTAATTGTCATTCTTCTAATGGTATTTTTTCTCAGAATTTGATTTGTTGTCTTGTATACGCGTTTGACAATTTAGTGCAATTATTTCAATTGTTCGATTAATCGTGTTTGAGGGAAACATTTCATTTCATGTAAATGGAATTGTTGGAGATAAAGAATCATTGTGTGTAATTTTCGTACAGTGACGAATTTTTTGTATGCTTTGTAAATGATTACGCGATCGATGAAAAAGGCAAAAATGATGGATAGTCAGAATGACGAAATTGTTGACAGGGCGAACTCGCCAACACAGGAGAACAGTGTGATGGATAATGAAGGGGAAAACAATGTAATAAGTCGGGAAAATAGTCCGGAACCATTTCAAAATTTTTCTCAATCAGAAAATTCACAGAATCCGAGATTAACGATAGAAGATTCGGAAATAGTATCGAACACAGATAGCTTTACAGCTATGACAAAGGAAGCTGGTTTTGCGGGAAATGTTAGGGGCGGAAAGAATTTTGAAACAGTTAACATGGAGCAGTTGATGAGTGCAATATTAAATTTGGGATCTCGGTTAGACTCACAAAAGGGAACAATGGAAAAACGGTTAGACTCACTGGGATCACAAATGGGAACAATGGAAACACGGTTAGGATCTGAATTAAAAACAGTGGCAACACGTTTAGAAACAGAGATGGAAACAATGGAAACGCGGTTAGACTCACGAATAGGGACATGTTTCAAAAATATGAAAGATGAATTAAAGAAAGAAATCAGAGAAGAAGTACAACCGATTTTGAATTCTCATAATAATAGATTAGTTGCAGTAGAGATTAGACAAAGGGAACAGGATAGAGAACAGGAAGAAAGAGATCGCGTGATAGTACAGAAATTTTCAGAGTTAAATTTACAACGTGCAAAGGATAAGGAAGAAATATTTGAGAGAATCGAGGAATCCATACCAAATGACAGATTAAATAACCTAACACAACAATATGAACAGCTAGCTACCAAATGTGTCAATACTGAAACCCGAGTCGCGACACTTACGGAAGACGTAAATAAACAGAAAGAACAAATAGGTGACTTATCGGAAAGAGTTGAGGAAATTTCAGATAAACTGACAAATCTTAGTTTATATGGGGACAGAGATTCGGATGATACAGCTCCATTACCATTTGCAGAAACCGAAGAGTACCAGAACATAAATAAGCATGTTGAAAATCAGGGAAAATTTAATGAACGCATGAAAAGGGAATTTGAGGCATTACGAAAGCAAGTCAAACAAATTGAAGGCGAAATAGTAGGAAAGGACAGTAGAAGAAACTTAGAATCACAGATAGCAGAGGGGTATGAAGAAAATAATTTGTTTCATTTACGGGATGCGACAAGAGAGCGCCAGGCGCGCGTTGTTGTTGTTGTGGTCTTCAGTCGTGAGACTGGTTTGATGCAGCTCTCCATGCTACTCTATCCTGTGCAAGCTTTTTCATCTCCCAGTACCTACTGCAACCTACATCCTTCTGAATCTGCTTAGTGTATTCATCTCTTGGTCTCCCTCTACGATTTTTACCCTCCACGCTGCCCTCCAATACTAAATTGGTGATCCCTTGATGCCTCAGAACATGTCCTACCAACCGATCCCTTCTTCTGGTCAAGTTGTGACACAAACTTCTCTTCTCCCCAATCCTATTCAATACTTCCTCATTAGTTATGTGATCTACCCATCTAATCTTCAGCATTCTTCTGTAGCACCACATTTCGAAAGCTTCTATTCTCTTCTTGTCCAAACTATTTATCGTCCATGTTTCACTTCCATACATGGCTACACTCCATACGAATACTTTCAGAAATGACTTCCTGACACTTAAATCAATACTGGATGTTAACAAATTTCTCTTCTTCAGAAACGCTTTCCTTGCCATTGCCAGCCTACATTTTATATCCTCTCTACTTCGACCATCATCAGTTATTTTGCTCCCCAAATAGCAAAACTCCTTTACTACTTTAAGTGCCTCATTTCCTAATCTAATTCCCTCAGCATCACCCGACTTAATTAGACTACATTCCATTATCCTTGTTTTGCTTTTGTTGATGTTCATCTTATATCCTCCTTTCAAGACACTGTCCATTCCATTCAACTGCTCTTCCAAGTCCTTTGCTGTCTCTGACAGAATTACAATGTCATCGGCGAACCTCAAAGTTTTTATTTCTTCTCCATGAATTTTAATACTTACTCCGAATTTTTCTTTTGTTTCCTTTACTGCTTGCTCAATATACAGATTGAACAACATCGGGGAGAGGCTACAACCCTGTCTTACTCCCTTCCCAACCACTGCTTCCCTTTCATGTCCCTCGACTCTTATAACTGCCATCTGGTTTCTGTACAAATTGTAAATAGCCTTTCGCTCCCTGTATTTTACCCCTGCCACCTTTAGAATTTGAAAGAGAGTATTCCAGTCAACATTGTCAAAAGCTTTCTCTAAGTCTACAAATGCTAGAAACGTAGGTTTGCCTTTCATTAATCTTTCTTCTAAGATAAGTCGTAAGGTCAGTATTGCCTCACGTGTTCCAGTGTTTCTACGGAATCCAAACTGATCTTCCCCGAGGTTGGCTTCTACTAGTTTTTCCATTCGTCTGTAAAGAATTCGTGTTAGTATTTTGCAGCTGTGACTTATTAAGCTGATAGTTCGGTAATTTTCACATCTGTCAACACCTGCTTTCTTTGGGATTGGAATTATTATATTCTTCTTGAAGTCTGAGGGTATTTCGCCTGTTTCATACATCTTGCTCACCAGATGGTAGAGTTTTGTCAGGACTGGCTCTCCCACGGCCGTCAGTAGTTCCAATGGAATATTGTCTACTCCGGGGGCCTTGTTTCGACTCAGGTCTTTCAGTGCTCTGTCAAACTCTTCACGCAGTATCATATCTCCCATTTCATCTTCATCTACATCCTCTTCCATTTCCATAATATTGTCCTCAAGTACATCGCCCTTGTATAGACCCTCTATATACTCCTTCCACCTTTCTGCTTTCCCTTCTTTGCTTAGAACTGGGTTTCCATCTGAGCTCTTGATATTCATACAAGTCGTTCTCTTATCTCCAAAGGTCTCTTTAATTTTCCTGTAGGCGGTATCTATCTTACCCCTAGTGAGATAGGCCTCTACATCCTTACATTTGTCCTCTAGCCATCCCTGCTTAGCCATTTTGCACTTCCTGTCGATCTCATTTTTGAGACGTTTGTATTCCTTTTTGCCTGTTTCACTTACTGCATTTTTATATTTTCTCCTTTCATCAATTAAATTCAATATTTCTTCTGTCACCCAAGGATTTCTACTAGCCCTAGTCTTTTTACCTACTTGATCCTCTGCTGCCTTCACTACTTCATCCCTCAAAGCTACCCATTCTCCTTCTACTGTATTTATTTCCCCCATTCCTGTCAATTGCTCCCTTATGCTCTCCCTGAATCTCTGTACAACCTCTGGTTCTTTTAGTTTATCCAGGTCCCATCTCCTTAAATTCCCACCTTTTTGCAGTTTCTTCAGTTTTAATCTACAGGTCATAACCAATAGATTGTGGTCAGAGTCCACATCTGCCCCTGGAAATGTCTTACAATTTAAAACCTGGTTCCTAAATCTCTGTCTTACCATTATATAATCTATCTGATACCTTTTAGTATCTCCAGGGTTCTTCCATGTATACAACCTTCTTTCATGATTCTTAAACCAAGTGTTAGTTATGATTATGTTGTGCTCTGTGCAAAATTCGACCAGGCGGCTTCCTCTTTCATTTCTGTCCCCCAATCCATATTCACCTACTACGTTTCCTTCTCTCCCTTTTCCTACACTCGAATTCCAGTCACCCATGACTATTAAATTTTCGTCTCTCTTCACAATCTGAATAATTTCTTTTATTTCATCATACATTTCTTCAATTTCTTCGTCATCTGCAGGGCTAGTTGGCATATAAACTTGTACTACTGTAGTAGGCGTGGGCTTCGTATCTATCTTGGCCACAATAATGCGTTCACTATGCTGTTTGTAGTAGCTTACCCGCATTCCTATTTTCCTATTCATTATTAAACCTACTCCTGCATTACCCCTATTTGATTTTGTGTTTATAACCCTGTAGTCACCTGACCAGAAGTCTTGTTCCTCCTGCCACCAAACTTCACTAATTCCCACTATATCTAACTTCAACCTATCCATTTCCCTTTTTAAATTTTCTAACCTACCTGCCCGATTAAGGGATCTGACATTCCACGCTCCGATCCGTAGAACGCCAGTTTTCTTTCTCCTGATAACGACATCCTCTTGAGTAGTCCCCGCCCGGAGATCCGAATGGGGGACTATTTTACCTCCGGAATATTTTACCCAAGAGGACGCCATCATCATGTAATCATACAGTAAAGCTGCATGCCCTCGGGAAAAATTACGGCTGTAGTTTCCCCTTGCTTTCAGCCGTTCGCAGTACCAGCACAGCAAGGCTGTTTTGGTTATTGTTACAAGGCCAGATCAGTCAATCATCCAGACTGTTGCCCTTGCAACTACTGAAAAGGCTGCTGCCCCTCTTCAGGAACCACACGTTTGTCTGGCCTCTCAACAGATACCCCTCCGTTGTGGTTGCACCTACGGTACGGCTATCTGTATCGCTGAGGCACGCAAGCCTCCCCACCAACGGCAAGGTCCATGGTTCATGGGCGCGCGAACTTGACAATAATCGTCATTGGGACTGGGACAGACGCGGTAGGTCTTTGTCGCCACGAGGCGAAAATTTTGACTATAAACACTTTTTGACTGTCCGGAAATTTAAGATCTTCTGTAATTCTAAGAATGACATACATCCATGTGCATGGTTAGATCAATTTATGTACGCACTTCCACCAAATTTGCCACTAAGTCACAAACTGGAATTTATGTGTGGATATTTAGAAAACGAACCGGCGACGCGGATGCGCTCACTCATTAGAGATTGTGATAATCTGAATGATTTTTATCATTCATTTCTGTCGGCATATTGGTCCGAAAACACACAAGACAGAGTCAAACACAGTCTTATTATGCAGCGTAATTTCAAACAGTCTGAGTTCCGCACGCCAGCGGAATATTTTGAAGACATGATTCGAAAGAATCAGTTCCTTTCCAACCCTTATAGCCCGACTGAATTAATTCGCATTTGTTTAACTAAGCTGCCACAATCCATAAGACAAATTGCTTTAGCCGGAAGATGTAAAGACGACATTGAGACTTTTAAGACTTTGCTACAAGAACTCGAGTATGACAATGACGACGGGACTTCTTGTAACTTTTACAGTAACAGTAATTACAATAGATTTTCAGAGAAAAGGGATAGTGATCGGAACGGGCGTTATATGGGCAATGTTGAGAATGACAGACGTAACAGACAGGACAATAGATACCAGCCCTATGACAATACCAGACGTTCTAACAGAAATTACACAGACAATTATAATAACGGTAATTCGTACCGGAATGATCAATCATACGGAAACAGTAATCGGTATCATCAGGACAGAAATTATTCATACAGTAATAGAAATTCTTACTACAGAAATAATCAGGGTAGTAGATACAACACTAATTTCAGAAGTGACAGTCGAAATTACACAAGAAGTAGTTATGCAGACAGACAGGAAAACAGAAATTTTAATAACAGACACAACCAAGAATTTGCATCTAACAGACAGGAGGGACCTAATTGGCATCCTCCACGTGACAGAACTTCTGAGAGACAAGTGCAAATCGTTGAAATTGATCCGCGAAATGACGCGAATAATCAAAGACGTGACGCAAACAATCGACAATGACTTGTAGCTTCGGCTTCTGGCAGCAATATAGACGGTTCAGAAAGTAATGACACTATGACTTTACACTACGTACGCCTGGAAGACATGAGAGACATTTTGTCAGACGAAAAGGAAAATAATGTAGACGCATTTTTACATCCTGTTATTGAAGTATATGTGGGTAAGAATAAGTTCACTGCAGTTTTAGATTCTGGGAGCCCATTGAATGTCATTAGTGAATCAGTTTTTCGTATATGTGAAAGAACTATTGCTTGTCCTGTGTTACCTATTTCTAAAACTACAATTCGAGGAGCGATTTCTGGAAAAAGTGTGGAAGTCAAACAACAGACCAATTTAAATTTCATTTGTCAAGGATACGAATTTTCTGCTAATTTTATTATTGTTCCATTACTCAGTACCCAAATTATATTAGGTATGGAGTTTCTTAACGCACATAAGGCAATTTTGAACTTTAAAGAAGGAAGTGTAAATTTGACTGTTGCCGGAATGCCGAAATGTTTGAAATTTTTCGAGTGTTTAACAAGATCTGAGTCAGATACAAAATGTTTAAGGTTTCTTACTTCTGATGGTTTCGTTGAGCATTATGACGACAGTGTGTTTACTCATGACAATGACAATAGATACAGAGACGCTATGGATGATATAATTAATAGCGAAGAATTAATTAATGAAAAGGTTAAGAAAGCTGAAGTGCCAGATGACGTTGCAAGAGAAGAGCTGCACCACATTTTGACTTCACATGCTACAGTGTTTAGTCATCACACAGGAACTATACAAGGCTTGCAATATTTGTTTAAAGTAAAAGAACACACACCATTTCGCGGGAAAACGTACGCTATTCCTTTGGCTTACAGAGACAAGGTTAAGAATGAACTTCAGTACATGTTAGATCAGGGCATTATTGAGCCTGCAGTCAGTCCTTATACCAGTCCATTACACGTTGTTCTTAAAAAGGATGGGTCAATTCGTTTGGTTCTGGATTCCAGACAGATAAATAATATCATCATTCCTGAAACTGACAATTTAGATGAACTTCTTCAACATTTCCATGGAATCAAAGTTTTATCTACGATTGATATGCGCGCAAGTTTTTGGCAGATAGAACTCCATCATGATTGTAGAAAATATACTGCCTTTTTAGCCTTTGGTAACTGTTACCAGTTTCGGAAATTACCGTTTGGACTTACTGTATCTTCAGCAGCATTCATTCGTAGCTTAAATGAAATTTTACCTGTTTATCTTCGTGACAATATTACTTCATATGTTGACGACATTCTTATTGCTAAACATTCTTGGAGTGAGCACAACAAAATTTTGGATTCATTATTATGTATTTTTGCAAGAGTTGGCATTACAGTGAACTTAGAAAAATCTGAATTTGGTCGTTCTCAGGTGAAATTTCTCGGTCACATCATTTCTACAGAGGGTATTCTTCCTGATCCAGAAAAATTAGACGCTATTCGTAATTATGCTGTTCCTACCACAAAACGTGATGTTCGTAGTTTCCTTGGAGTCTGTAATTATCTTCGACGCTTTGTGAAATTGGACGATTTGGCCACACCTCGTTTATGTGAACTATCTGGAAAGAAATCTAATTGGTGTTGGGATGAGGAAGCTCAGTCAGAATTTGAACAACTTCGTGATGCTTTAGTTGCTGCTCCACTTCTTTCACATCCGGATTTATCTAAAGAATTTTGTTTGGCGACGGACTCATCATACAAGGGCCTAGGTGCACATTTATTTCAAGAGATAGAAGAAAACGGCGTTGTAGTACAAAAGACTATTGCATTTGGAAGTCGTGTTCTTTCTAAATCAGAAAAGAATTATTCGATTACGGAACTTGAAGCTTTGGCTGTTGTTTGGGCTTTCACAAAATTTCGGACATTTTTGTTTGGCAGACATACTAAGGTTTACACCGATCATCGAGCTCTGGAATTTCTTATGTCAACAAAATTAACTCACGGCAGATTGTCACGATGGGCGTTGTATCTACAGGAATTTGATTTTAGTATTGTTTACATACAGGGTTCTTCAAATATTGTTGCTGATGCTTTATCACGTGCACCTATGGGTTTGAAACAAAGTGCTGAAGAGGACTGCATAGAAAACAATTATTGTTTGATGTATATTCAAGATGTTGCGTTTGAGAACTTTATTTCGTCTTCGCTCCAGGACATCGCTAAGGAGCAAAATAAGGATCCAATCTGGAAGGACATTAAGGAGAAGTGGAGGAGAAAGGAAAGCGTAGCGATTAGACAGCATTATTTAGTTCGCAATGACATTCTTTTTAAACGAAAATCGGTCGACAACTCTGTTTGGTTAGTTTGTATTCCTGATGAGTGGGTTAATAAGCTGATTTGGTATACGCATTTCAGTTATGCACACTTTGGTCCCAGAAAATGCTTTCATAAATTACGAGAAAATTGCTACTTCAGCAATATGGAAAAACGTATTCGATCTGTTCTGGCCAAATGCAAATTATGTCAAAAGGCTAAGCCGCCAACAGTTTCTCACAGAGCACCGTTGTTTCCTATCATTCCAGCGAAATTAAAGGAGATGGCTGCAGTCGATTTGTTCGGTCCAGTGGTTCGTTCTACTAATGGTTTTGCGTACATTTTCGTAGCAGTGGAGTTGACGCCAAAATATGTGTGTTTTTCACCTTTACGCAAAGCAACAGCTCGTTCAGTATCTAATGCTTTCATCAAACATTTTCTTAAAGAAGTTGGTCATGTTGATAAGGTTATATCAGATAATGGATCACAGTTTCGTTCTAAAATTTGGCTTCGTACTCTACAGCGTCGTAAAATTAAACCAATTTTCATTTCACTTTTTCACCCTCAATCTAACGCTTCAGAGAGATGGATGAAGGAAATCAATAAATTGTGTCGTCTTCATTGTCATCAGAATCACAGAACGTGGGATCAGTATCTTCATATTTTTCAAAACATTCTGAATGAACTCCCTAATGATTCAACTTCTTTACCGCCTATATTGATATTAAAAAACAAAGCACCGACAAATCGCATTTCTGAAATAGTTCCTTTTCCGCCTTCACGGAAACTGCGGCATTCTGAAGTTGTCAACCTGGCTCTACGAAATATCGAATCTGAAGCTGCTAGAAGAGAGAGATCAGCTAAACGTCTTGGTCGTTTAAAAATCTTGTCAGTTGGTCAGAAGGTGTTAATTAAGTCCCACGGTTTGTCTCACAAAGGAAAAGGCTTGTGTCGCAAATTTTTTCTGCTTTATAACGGTCCATATAGAATTCGCAAAATTATTCATGATAACACTGTCGAAGTAGAAACTCTTAAATCTCGACGCTCTAAAAGAATACATCATATATCTAACGTTAAAATTTTTGTGGAATGACATACTTTAGAGAAACTCACAGCTACATGTAAACATGCAGAGAATACAAGGATACCGCGCTGTGTTTTGGCGGCGGCACATACTCAAAGCAACAGTCAAGTCTGCGCGCCGCACAAGGCAGTCGTTGACCGCGAACAATTGCTTCCTACGTCACGCGCCTACAGCTGATCGAGCGCTCAGTGCGAATGCACTGACAGCCGTAAACAAATACACAGTTTAATTTCTCCGACTAAATTCAGTATAAAGCTATAGTGACTTGATGAATTATGTTATTAACATTCAGTATTTTTCAGGATACGGTTCTATAAAATATTTAAGAACTTCAGGTAAATTCTGTGTGTCTCCGACGTTAAGAGGACTTGCTATCGAGAAATTTTCAGCAAGAATGTACTTTGGAAGAAGGAACTAATAAACTAAAAAGGGTAACTATTAACTGAGTTTATTTTTCAGGTAACATATTTCCACTTAGGTACGTACTTTAGACGTAATTTGCTGCTCGCGATTACGTGATTCATACTTTGTGCTAATTTCATGTTCTATGAAATTACTTGTGAAGCGACGTGCTTGCGTACGTTAACTGATTTTTGTCAATGTTTTATTAATGAACAGGATTGTTATTTGTATATATTATGCATCGCTTGGCTGCTATGCTTTTTCACTGATGTCATATTTTTTAATTATGTGCCTGATGTGCTTATTTATTTAAATTATAATTGTCAACTGATTAGTTGTGCTGATATGTATGTAAGTTATACTTTGTGATTTATCTGCTTGCGCCTTCATGTTTACTTATTAAGATGACATATGAACATTTATTTACTTATGCTGATATGATGCTAATGACCTGTTTATTATGTTAGATAACATATGTTTGCTGCTATGCGTATGGATTGCATATTTATACATTTCTGTTTTGTTGTCATAACTACTCTTTAATTTGGTATATAGAAATGCTGATATAAAGGTGCGTTTACACTGCGATTTGTATCGGCACATGTATGAGATACATGTATATGCGACTTTGCGACATGTATCGCGACTTGTATGAGTTGACAAGTATCAACCTCATACATGTATGAGTGTGCGTTTACACTGGTTGATATGTATCACTGAGAATTCCAAAGAAAATGATGAAAGGTATGATCCATTCCGTTAGGCGAAAAGGGAGACCTAGAAGAAGATGGATCGATGAGGTAATAATGGATATCAGCAATATGGGAGTCCGGGGGTGGAAAAGAGCAGCAAATAACCGAGAAGTGTGGAGGAAGATTGTTGAAGAAGCCAAGGCTCACCAAGGGCTGTAGAGCTACTGAAGAAGAAGATATGTATCACTGTGCGATAGCTTCCGACGACGATTTGGAAGTTTTCACATTTTTATGTGCTGATACACTTGCTCTTTTGGAAGATGATAAGAAGAAAAGGCGGAGGAAGCGTAGATGGTGGCAGAGAGAGTTTCTCGCGAATTAACGCTAGAGGATGGCGCATATTTTAGAAATTATGTTAGGATGAGTATGGAGGATTTCCGCGATTTGTTATCACTTTTGGCTCCTCTTGTGTCCAAAACCAACACAAACTTTCGGGAAGCGATTCCACCAGAGGATCAGTTGGCAGTAACAATCCGTTTTTTAGCCACTGGGGATTCCTCGTAAAACGAAGATTTCATGACAAAACATTTGCATTGTCGCGCGATAGCTAATGCCAACGTCTCACACACGATTGTCGGAATCCGTTGTCAACATTATCACGCGAGGCCGCCGGAATAACAGCAAAACATTGATATACGTGCCAGATGCATGAAAAAATTATATAATGTATTACATACTCTGATATATATAAAACTTTTACCTTCACTTCTTGGGATAAAACTTGCACAATGGCCTCGCAAACATGAAGAATAATGTTGCATATGGCACTTTTTGATATTCTATGCAGATACATTAACGTCGAAACGACAGTCGGCACCTTCAAAATTCAAACAGCCGCCAAAGAGCCTGGTACTACGCATACGCTAATCGTCGAAATAAGCGGAAGTCGACAAGGCGACAGGAAATGATAGTACTGCGCATGCGCGAGTTCTTGAAATATCGCTCATACATGTCGCGTATATGGCCAAAAAGCGATATACAAAATGTATACGCGACATGTATGAGCTCGAGGGTCCGCATACAAGTTCCGTGAATTTTTGTATGAGGTGATGTATCGGGACATGTCAAATTGACATGTCGCTCATACATGTCGCGATACATGTATCCCAGTGTAAACGTACCTTAAGGTGTACAAACATAGAGTTCAGGTTACACTATGGTATTAATTATAGATTGTTCGCTTGGCAGAGCCTCGTTGTAAGGATTGTGCTGCATACACTTTTTGACATTCTGTTCTCTACTGGTATATTTACTCGCTATTGCTTGTTTTGCTTACGCTAAGTGCCTTATATTTTTAA
Organism: Schistocerca americana; assembly: GCF_021461395.2. Lineage (NCBI taxonomy): Eukaryota > Metazoa > Arthropoda > Insecta > Orthoptera > Acrididae > Schistocerca > Schistocerca americana. The sequence continues at coordinate 854,048,440 of NC_060121.1, forward strand.
GATAAGAAAATGAACTGCTATAATTCGACGAACGACATTGGTACAAAGAACTTCGTTGAAGTCACATGAGCTGAGGTTTTATGGAAGCTGTATAAATTTATGCTAATAGGAAGGAGGATAATGACATGACATACCAAAAATAGGTTTAGACCATTGACAATTATTACACTGCATTTTTCGTGAGCAATTGAAATAGGAAGTGACACTTGACACAAGAAATACTCAACATGTTTGCTTCTGCCATAATTCTTGAAGTGGTGTACACACTGTGAAATATTATGATCATTCACATTCCGTAATCGTACTTAATTACTGAGAGTTATTCGAACTAAGTCTGTTAGAGGTCATGTATGCATTTCTTTGTTTATAATTCATAAAGAGTAGAAGATTTGGCTCAGATGGATTACACAGAGGTTGTGTGTTGGCAATGTGTCTTCAGATTGTATGGGATGATGAACTGAAGTTTGCATTAGGATTTTATCTGTACTTGTTCGAGGAGACTGACTAGAGGAAAGAGTTGTTATGAAAGTGAAATGATATTGGTAATAAGGTTTATATGTATCGACGCATTGAAGAGGTATTATTGAGGTATTATTGAGATTGTGTGAAGTTGATGATTATTGGAGTTTTGGTGGATAAGAGGTAAAGTAAGTGAAGAGCATATATTGGCAATAAGGTTTATATGTATCGACGTATTGAAGAGGTATTATTGAGGTATTATTGAGATTGTGTGAAGTTGATGATTATTGGAGTTTTCGTATATAAGAGGTAAAGTAAGTGAGGAGCATATTTCTTTTGTTGGTCTTATGGAACAAGGAGGATGAAGATAGCAGACTAGAACACTAAAGTAGAAGGAAGATAGTCTATACACACACTTTGTTAAATCACTAAGCAGTATATATTTTTTTTGAAGAGAGGAAGTATTTGCATATCTTGGCTCACTGACAGTTGTTCAACAACAGTACATTTGATCTGGCTTGGCAAACATTGGTCTCGACATGATGACTATGACGTTGACCTAACTATTATTGACTGTTATACATTGCTGCCACTACTACTTGATACACATGATGAACATCAGATTTTGACAGAATTACATTTACACAGTTAACACCATTCAATTACACAGTAGTACTTAATGTGGATGAAAGATGAGTGAGTGTGTTTTGTGTGTTTTCCTTTCCTAATCCTACCCACCTATCTCGTAAATATTATTTTATTTGTTTGTAGTGGCTTGCACTGACACCCATAAATATTATAGGTTTACTGATATTTGAGTATTTGTAATAGTTAATATGAAAATTATCTGACATCATTTGTGTGTTTGTTATGATTTGTATGTTTAGTGTAAAAGCATTTGTATGTGCATTCAAACTATTGTTCATGCCAGAACTGTCTGATTAGTGAGGGTAAATATTATGAACTGTTACCCGCACTTTTTCAACATAATGTGTGACACTTAGGAATGATTAATTTCTGCTGATGAACTGTGAGATCAGTGATAGTGAATATTATGGACTGTTACTTGTACTTTTTCTACATGATTGGTGCCACTAGGACATGTTTAATTTCTGCTGATGAACAGTGTGATCAGGGATAGTGAATATTATGGACTGTTACTTGTACTTTTTCTACATGATTGGTGTCACTAGGACATGTTTAATTTCTGCTGATGAACAGTGTGATCAGGGATAGTGAATATCATGGACCGCTCTCTGGACCTGCTCATCATTGCTAGGTGTAACTGATGGACTACTTGTATGGAAATGAAGTCACTTGTTGCTGTCTGCACCTACTCAACATTGCTGGGTGCCACTGATGGACTGCTTCTACTGAACTAATGTGACTTGTTGCTGTGTGTACCTCTTCAACTTTACTGGGTGCCACAGATGGAACTGCTTCTACTGAAATGATGTCACTTATTGGTGTCTGCACCTGCTCAACATTGCTGGGTGCAACTGATGGACTGCTTCTACTGAAATGATGTCACTTGTTGGTGTCTGCACCTGCTCAACATTGCTGGGTGCAACTGATGGACTGCTTCTACTGAAATGATGTCACTTGTTGGTGTCTGCACCTGCTCAACATTACTGGGTGCCACAGATGGAACTGCTTCTACTGAAATGATGTCACTTGTTGGTGTCTGCACCTGCTCAACATTGCTGGGTGCAACTGATGGACTGCTTCTACTGAAATGATGTCACTTGTTGGTGTCTGCACCTGCTCAACATTGCTGGGTGCCACAGATGGAACTGCTTCTAATGAAATGATGTCACTTGTTGGTGTCTGCACCTGCTCAACATTGCTGGGTGCAACTGATGGACTGCTTCTACTGAAATGATGTCACTTGTTGGTGTCTGCACCTGCTCTCAACATTGCTGGGTGCAACTGATGGACTGCTTCTGATGAAACGATGTCACTTGTTGGTGTTTGCACCTGTTGACCATTGCTGGGCTGGAATTATCAACTATTTGTTTTTTTTTAATAATTAAAAGTATTTTATGTGAACATTTGTATAAACTGATTTTTATGTATTGTGTAAACTATTATGTAAAGCCACATGTATGAAAAGAATTTGTATTGCCTACTGTATTTTATATATTAGGTTATTGAAAGGTCAGTGCAAAGCCAAAATTTTAACTAATTATGTGATATTTAGGTATTAATATTATCTTTTATTTTTGTCTGTATTTTTCTGGACGAATTTGGTGGTATTTTCACCACCAATGCCGGCAAAAATACCATCAAATTCTGGCCTGTGGAGGAGGGCCATATGAAAGGTGGCTACACTGAGCCACTGCGCCAGAGATTGCGCCAAAGAGTATTATTAAGCTGCCTCCACAGTGCTTGGAGAGATCTCGTAGTAGTCAGCGCCTGTTAAGAACTCGTAGAAGTCAGTGCTTGCAGAGAGCTCGTAGTAGTCAGTGCCTGTTAAGAACTCGTAGAAGTCAGTGCTTGGAGAGAGCTCGTAGTAGTGAGTGCCTGTCGAGGTCTCGTGGTAGTCTGTGCTGAGATGTTGTAGCAGAGAGTGTTTGTTGAGATGTGCTATTAGGCAGTGCTTGCTGAGATGTGATATTGTAGAGTTCTGGTTGAGATATAATGTAAGGATTAGAATGATTTTCATCAATATAAATGAGGTAACTAACTCCGTTTGTTTTTAATTTCAGTATCCTAAATAATGCGTCATTACAGGTTCAGTCAACAAAGCATCTGGCGTGTGTTCTTGTATTAGAGTGTAATTCTGCTTTCCTTACCCAATTATCGTGTTTCTAATTTTCTTTTATCACGTCAGTATAATTGGTATTTAAAAATTCTTGTCTTGTTGAAGAAGAACCGTGCCAGATGTGTACGTTGAGTCACACTCCCACACACAGAACAATTACATATGTGCTTTGGTTTCGTAGGTTTCATAGTTGCTGGGGACTTAATTAATTAATTATGTTAACGAAAATTTTCATTTCATTCTTTGTTGTTGTTCTTTGCAGTCAGATAGCGTAATAATACTAGTCAGGGCCAACCGATTACGAGACACAGCGTAATCGGACATACAGCTACGAAAAATAAATAGTATTTTCAATCTTATTTAATTAAGCCCCCATGCAACATACACTATGTGATCAAAAGTATCCGGACACCTGGCTGAAAATTACTTACAAGTTCGTGGTGCCCTCCACCGGTAATGCCTGAATTCCATATGGTGTTGAACCACCGTTAGCCTTGATGACAGCTTCCACTCTCGCAGGCACATGTTCAATCAGGTCCTGTAAGGTTTCTTGGGGAATGGCAGGCCATTCTTCACGGAGTGCTGCACTGAGGAGAGGTATCGATGTCGGTCGGTGAGATCTGGTATGAACACAGCGTTCCAAAACATACCAAAGGTGTTCCATAGGATTCATGTCAGGACTCTGCGCAGGCAAGTCCATTACAGCGATGTTACTGTCGAGTAACCACTCCGCCACAGGCCGTGCATTATTAACAGGTGCTCGATTGTGTTAGAAGGTGCAATCGCCATCCCCGAATTGCCCTTCAACAGTTGGAAGCAAGAAGGTGCTTAAAGCATCAATGTATGCCTGTGCTGTGATAATTCCACGCAAAACAACAAACGGTGCAAGCCCCCTCCATGAAAAACACAACCACACCATAACACCACCGCCTCCGAATTTTACTGTTGGCACTACACTCGCTGGCAGATGACGTTCACCGGGCATTCGCCATACCCACAACCTGCCATCGGATCGCCACATTGTATACCGTGATTCGTCACTCCACACAACGTTTTTCCACTGTTCAATCGTCCAATGTTCACGCTCCTTACACCAAGTGATGCGTCATTTGGCATTTACCGACGCGATGTGTGGCTTACGAACAGCCGCTCCAAGTTTTCTCACCTCCCTGAGAACTGTCATAGTACTTGCAGTGGATACAGATGCAGTTTGGAATTCCTGTGTGATGGTCCTACACATTACGACCCTCTTCAACTGCCGGATGTCTATGTCAGTCAACAGACGAGGTCAACATCTACGCTTTTGTGCTGTACATGTCCCTTCACGTTTCCACTTGACCATCACATCGGAGACAGTTGTCAGGAGTGTGGAAATGTCGCGTACAGACGTATGACACAAGTTACACCAAATCATCTGACCACATTCGAAGTCCGTGAGTTCCGTTGAGCGCCCCATTCTGTTCTCTCACGATGTCTATTGACTACTGAGGCCGCTGATATGGAGTACCTGGCAGTAGGTGGAGCACAATGCACCTAACATGAAAAATGAATGTTTTGGAGGTGTCCTGATGCTTTTGATAACATAGTGTATCTGCATTTCCTATCACCGTTTTTAAGTATGAAACACTGACATCGTGCCATGTTCAGTGTGGGAACGTTATATAGTCCAGCTGTCCGGATGACATCAGCCAATCAAAAGGGTCATCAGCATAGGCACGTCAGTGTAAATGTCTGGATCAGTGATTGGCGACGCAGCATGTGCAGTGTACCAACCTCTGGGAAATTAATGGGGATACTGTAAGTGATAGTGGGGAACTTTTGGCAGGCTTCCTCGACGTTTCAGCTTGCTGAGAGGAAATCTTGGTAATCTATTTGGCGAAAGTTGTAAATCCTCCCCTCAACGCGGTAGTTTTCTGGGAGCAGAGAGGAAAGTTCGTCAGTCGTGGAGTTGGTGCAATGACGCGCGGCCAAGTTGTCACACTAAGAGAGGGAAGTGCATGGTGGCAGACTGCCAGTTTATGCAAGAATCGACCGAGTAAGTGTCGCCTTTTTAGGGCTGGCACAGCTTTTGCTCTGAGCAGCTCACAATTTGCTAGGTAAATTCCGCCACTTGTGTTGAATTCTCAGTATCTCTACATGTTCGTATCTTGGATCCGGTGTTAGCTTATGGTTGCGAGCTTGGAAAGCCAGTCGCAGTTCCATAGCAATCTTCTGTTTGGTTGGAGGTATCCACCATTTGTTAGCACAACAACCTGTCCACAGCTCTGCTCAAACGAACATTTATTGTAATGTTGGGCACATAAACGTGCATTCCATTGTGGAAGTTGATTTTGTCACATTTTTACAGAGACAATTTTTCTCTTACCTGAGCATTACATAAGAAACTCTTCATACACTCATTTTCGAGAAAATATTCACTTAAACTGTGAACTTATTTAGGGAAAATAAGTCTAATATTTAAAAGAAGTGACTTTGTATTCCTTCTTTTCTTTATTTCTGCAACAAATTAGTCCAAGAGACCAACTACACTCCTGGAAATGGAAAAAAGAACACATTGACACCGGTGTGTCAGACCCACCATACTTGCTCCGGACACTGCGAGAGGGCTGTACAAGCAATGATCACACGCACGGCACAGCGGACACACCAGGAACCGCGGTGTTGGCCGTCGAATGGCGCTAGCTGCGCAGCATTTGTGCACCGCCGCCGTCAGTGTCAGCCAGTTTGCCGTGGCATACGGAGCTCCATCACAGTCTTTAACACTGGTAGCATGCCGCGACAGCGTGGACGTGAACCGTATGTGCAGTTGACGGACTTTGAGCGAGGGCGTATAGTGGGCATGCGGGAGGCCGGGTGGACGTACCGCCGAATTGCTCAACACGTGGGGCGTGAGGTCTCCACAGTACATCGATGTTGTCGCCAGTGGTCGGCGGAAGGTGCACGTGCCCGTCGACCTGGGACCGGACCGCAGCGACGCACGGATGCACGCCAAGACCGCAGGATCCTACGCAGTGCCGTAGGGGACCGCACCGCCACTTCCCAGCAAATTAAGGACACTGTTGCTCCTGGGGTATCGGCGAGGACCATTCGCAACCGTCTCCATGAAGCTGGGCTACGGTCCCGCACACCGTTAGGCCGTCTTCCGCTCACGCCCCAACATCGTGCAGCCCGCCTCCAGTGGTATCGCGACAGGCGTGAATGGAGGGACGAATGGAGACGTGTCGTCTTCAGCGATGAGAGTCGCTTCTGCCTTTGTGCCAATGATGGTCGTATGCGTGTTTGGCGCCGTGCAGGTGAGCGCCACAATCAGGACTGCATACGACCGAGGCACACAGGGCCAACACCCGGCATCATGGTGTGGGGAGCGATCTCCTACACTGGCCGTACACCACTGGTGATCGTCGAGGGGACACTGAATAGTGCACGGTACATCCAAACCGTCATCGAACCCATCGTTCTACCATTCCTAGACCGGCAAGGGAACTTGCTGTTCCAACAGGACAATGCACGTCCGCATGTATCCCGTGCCACCCAACGTGCTCTAGAAGGTGTAAGTCAACTACCCTGGCCAGCAAGATCGCCGGATCTGTCCCCCATTGAGTATGTTTGGGACTGGATGAAACGTCGTCTCACGCGGTCTGCACGTCCAGCACGAACGCTGGTCCAACTGAGGCGCCAGGTGGAAATGGCATGGCAAGCCGTTCCACAGGACTACATCCAGCATCTCTACGATCGTCTCCATGGGAGAATAGCAGCCTGCATTGCTGCGAAAGGTGGATATACACTGTACTAGTGCCGACATTGTGCATGCTCTGTTGCCTGTGTCTATGTGCCTGTGGTCCTGTCAGTGTGATCATGTGATGTATCTGACCCCAGGAATGTGTCAATAAAGTTTCCCCTTCCTGGGACAATGAATTCACGGTGTTCTTATTTCAATTTCCAGGAGTGTATAAAGAAATATTACCGATTTATTCTGCATAACTAAATCGTGCTGTTAATGTGACAACTTTCCGTTGTAAAACCAGTGCATCTATACGGAAGAATATATGTGTGGTAGGAAATTTGATTAAGTTACATGAGAAACGATTGATGAGAATTGCTCTCACTTATGTTTAGCAGTTTTGGAATCACAGAGCATTTTCAGTTTCCTTGATTAGCAGTTTGCTCGGTAAAGGCAATATAAGGCTCACACCAGTTCGCTTTTCGTTTGTGTGATGAGCATGCAAGTGTGGCAGGCAGACAGCACTTATCACTGCCGAGTCACAGCACGTCACATTGACAAAGTAACTATCCTACGAGCTGAACATTTAAGCTATTATCCTCACAGATTCAGTAGCTAGAAAGGTGTCTCTCTTGTATCCATTATGCAAATGATACCAACCATTTTTCGATTCATTTGAAGTGACTAAAACTCCCAATAATGTTTAGTTTATAATAACAATACACTAAGGACATGTTCAGATAGAGTGTGGAAGAGGAGATGGACCGAGAGAGGGCCGGGGGGGTGGGAGGGGGGGGGGGGAGAGAACGGACAAAGTGCAGCGAGGAGATGGAGATAGACAGAGAAGACTGGAGGAGGAAATGGACACATATAGAGGAGAAGGGTGTAACCTTCCCACAAAAATTTAAAAAATATAAAAAAACGAAAATATTTAAATGTTAATTGGACGTCGTGCTATGTGTAACCTCCCCGTAAAAATATGAAACTGAAAAGAATTGAATAGAACCAATTGTAGCCTCCCCACAAATATTTGAAATGACAATATTTTCCTGGCAAATAATTTAAATGACTATATTTGAATGTTAATCGGAAATAGAGGCAAATGTTGTTGAGCTCCCACAAAACATCGTTAAATTGAGATAAAAGTGACTGTAACTTCGCTACAAAAATATTGAAAAATTATCGCCCAATGTAAACTCGACACAAAAATTGAGAAACGAAATTTAATCATTAAACCCATAATAATCGGGCAGCATCGCTGACCTTAGGCCCTGTGCAATAATTAATCTGGTAAATTGATTCTGGGAGGAAAAGCATAGGAAATATTGTTTCAATTGGAATGATTCTTTTCTTAAAAAAGATTGCTTTGAAAACAAAATTATTATTGGGGCGTTTCTTGAACAAATTAATTACAATTAACAGATGTTATTAGCTGAGCGCAATGCTGCTTCATTACCTTATTTAACAATATACCTCGTCCCGAACCGTGACCAGAGACCCATGTCGACGCCCGCCGGCTCCTCACACACACAACTTCCGACTCGCAACTACATGCTCTCGCGACTCGCTACGTACAACTACTTTCTCGCAACTAACTTCTCGCGCGGTCAAGCGCAGACTAGCAACGATAAATAACTCTCTGGTCAGAGATTCTGTCATGCCTCTCCATCGCTGCTACTGAATACATACGTGTTTCATAACCCTCCACTGGGGGGGCAAAACTTTGGCAGCGATGGTGAGTCATTTGGACTTGCCATGAGCAACAAATTTTTTCTTGACTAATTAACTTCACAATTACAGAATATGCAGATGTTGAACATGAAGTAAATGTGGTGCACATGCACCGAGTACAAAACATATAAGACAATAACAAAACGTGAGTACAAAACAAATGTCATAAGTGCACACGCACTGAAAAACTCTTTAGCATTTTCACAACAAATAAACATAATGGCAAAAAAGCATGTTGACAAGTGACATAAGTGCACATGCACTGTAGTTCAGAACATATCAGCAAATCACAAAATGTATATACAATAAGTAGAAATCATGTTAGAAAAATGACAAAAGTGCACACGCACTGTAGTTCAGCATATATCGAAAAAAATGTATACGCCATGAATACAAATGATGTTAGCAAAAAAATGATTTTCACTATGTTACAAGAATTAGGATAGGAAAAGGAAGGATTGCGTCATGTTTGTAGCACTTTAGGTTGCACGCAGCTGCACTGAAAGTCTATATCTTTCCACAGAAGTACAACACCAAGTCAGACAATCTGAAGTTCTTTTCCCAGAAGTATTTATCAGCGTACCCAAGACACTGAAATGTCGTAGTAATATTCCATGTTATCATTTTGGCAGTACATCAGGTACACCAAACAGTGCGACCATAATAACGTTTCCATCGCTCACGGTGGTGGACAGCATTTCGTGTCAACACCACGCTCTTACAAGGCACACCAACGTAGAATAACTGCAAAAACCAAAGATAGTGCTCCATGATCAAGAGGATATACAGGACAAATGGATATTGCAGTAATTCAGGGTAGTTAGGTCGGAAAGCGAAGGACATTAAGTCACATACTAGTCTTCATTGGGAATTACTTTAGTAGTTTGCGGCATTCATAGCCCAGTTATTGAACATTTCTGTACCGTGTATGTAGTATTACAGAAAAATGTTCATTAATTGATTTACAGACAACATTGTCATTGTTCATTTCAATACCGTAATCAGTAGCGTTCATTTCCCAGTTACAAAGCATAATCAGTAGCATCCATTTCCTTGTTACAAAGCATTATTAATTAATCATTGGTCATTTAAATACAGTAATCATCTCAATACAGTAATCAGTAGCATTCTTTTCCCAGTTACATAGCATAATTTGTAGCATTCATTTCCTTGTTACAAAGCATTATTAGTAGCATTCATTTCCTAGTTACAAAGCATTATTAATTTATCATTGATCATTTAAATACAGTAATCATCTCAATACAGTAATCAGTAGCATTCTTTTCCCAGTTACAAAGCATAATCAGTAGCATTCATTTCCTTGTTGCAAAGCATAATTAGTAGCATTCATTTCCTAGTTACAAAGCATTATTAATCATTGGTCATGTCAATACCGTAATCAGTAGCATTCATTGTTCAAGTGACATATTATTCATAGCTGATCAGCATTACTCAGAACTCTCTTAAACTGGTATCATTATTTGGGACTGGTAATACATTTTTTGTTAGCAATGCATTGCTTTGGGTAATTATAGAGAAAAGCAAGAAAAAAAATTTGCTTCTGGGTTGTTGCTGTAAATGAAAATGTGTAACGTCATTCGTCATGAGTCCGCTGTTGCAAGATTATGAAACAAGTAGAGTATATGTAATCACATTCATAAATGATATAGATTTAATGAACAACTGCTTATAGCACATTAATTTCATAAATAATTTCTCCTGCAAAAATATACAAAAAATGGATTATTAAGCTGAAAGAAGAAATGCATTTTATGCTAAAAAGTAGTGAACTTCGAATTAACAGGTAGTGAAATGTGTATAAAAATGTGTTCCATAGCTGTCCTTTCCAAAACCTTCCATCATTATACTATGCAATATAACACGTGCTGTCAAAGCGAACTGCAACAAATACTTAAATAACTACATAGCATAAATACATAACTTCAACAATATCCTCATCTGTAAAGAAAAAACTTCATTATCCATCACTTCATTGTCATAACTGCATTATTATCATCACCTGCAAAGAAAAACTTCATTATCCATAGCAGCATATTCTTCATCATTATTCATCAGCATTCATTATCATCTGCAAAAAAACACTTCATTACTCATTACACACCTATTCCTTATCTCTAGCATATTTCATCACTAAAACTAAGACGTGTAGTTCTGTCTGACAGCCTGCATCAATCGCCTTGTATTCTGAAAGAAAAAATTAGTTAAGACTGCTATTCTACGATGTTTATAGTATATTCTTGTTAATGCTTGTTAATCCTGATCCATTTACTCTTCCTCACGAGGTTTGCATCTTCTTTCGATCATTCCGAAGGTGAAATTCCCATTTCTGTTTAATTTATTTCTTTCACGCATCATTTCTTTCTGAAATTGATGAACAGAGATTAATGTCTTGCATTTAAATCATATACTCATTAAATAATGGCTGGTTTATGGTAGCATAATTAAGCATACAGCATAACATGACAGAAGACGTAATATGAGAAACAAAATAGACAGTGTTCAAATGCAAAAAATGTACACAGAATATCACAATGCAACAGCAAAAAATGTGGAACAGTCACGATGTTGAGATATCATAAGGTAAAATGTCAAAGTCAACTGGTGTTTGCTATATCTTAACTGTTTCATAGTGCATACAAACAAAACATGAAACAATCGTATATACATAAGAAAGACAAAAAATGTGACGTTCGTTGTGTTCAGCTTGTATGTTGTGTAGTTAATAGACACGAGAATTAAAGACTTTAATGGAGAGAAAATTTAATAAAATTAATATGTCACTAGATAACATTGCATAATTATTCATAAGATACGTAAGTTTCTCTGAAAAAAATGTGCACAGTCTGATATGTAACGACAAGAAGAGCGACCTGCTAACCTTACCTTGCCGGGCACTTGCCAAGAAAAAATACGATAATCATCAATAAGTAGTCACATAAATATAATTGCAGAAGTAGTCATAAATGTGTAAATTCATCTGGAAAAATATGCACGGTCTGATGTGTAACGACAAGAAGAGCGACCTGCTAACCTTATCTTGCCGGGCACTTGCCAAGAGAAAATACGATAATCATCAGTAATTAGTCATGTGAATATAATTGCATAAGTGATCATAAAACTTAGTAAATGGCATCACATAGTATGTTGAATCATAAAGTGTCTTCATTCAATAAAGGGTTTAATATTGGAGACATGGTGGTTGCCTTTACTTTTTCTGGTTCTGAGAGTTTCGACGTGTACAACATTGGGGTGCGGAATGCTGCGAATCCGATATGGACCTCCGTATAGAAGTTCAAATTTACTAAATTTACTGCACTTACCTTTTATTCTGCTGGATAAATAGTGTGTACGTACTAATATCTTCTGTCCAATATGAAAGTCACGGCGTGTACAAACCTGTTTTTGCTGTCTTCTCCGGCGCTCTGCGGCACGTTTGATGTTGTTCAGCGCAATGTCGATTATTTCGTGGTGTCGTAATCGACGAGATGTAGGAAAGTTTACTAATTCCGTAATTTTGTTAGGTGGTTCAACATGTTTCAGTATAACAGACAGAGATAGCATAGTGGATTCATTTGGTATGGAATTAATTACATCTTGGAATGAGAATATGTGTGTGTCCCAATCAATATGTCTTTTGTGGCAGTATATTCTACACAGTTTACCAATTTCTTTCATTAATCGTTCACAAGGGTTCGAAGAAGCGTGGTACTTGGATATATACATCGGAGAAATGTTTCTAGCTCGTAACACACGTGTCCATATAGCAGAACGAAATTGTGATCCATTGTCAGAAATTACTTCCAACACATGCCCTACATGAAATAGAAAATGCTTTACAAATGCTTTCGAAACGGTTTTAGCATTAGCTTTGCGTAACGGAGTGAAGGTAACAAATTTTGAAGTGAGTTCAACAGCGACAAAGTGTAGCAGAAACCTCTATTAGTTCTCGGAATCGGACCAAAAATGTCTACAGCGGCCATATGTCTTAATTTAACAGGTACAATGGGATATAATGGAGGAATATGTGAAGTTGTGTCTGACTTAGCTTTCTGGCAGATTTTACATGACGCTAAAACTCGTCGTATACGTTTCTCCATGTTGGTAAAATAACAGTTCTGTCTCAGTATAAGAAAACATTTTCTGGCTCCGTAATGTGCATAACTTAAATGAGTATACCATATTAATTTGTTAACCAGTTCATCAGGAATGCATAATAACCAATTGTTGCTGTCAGGATGAGAGCGGCGAAACAGAATGTCATTGCGTACAGTGTAATGGTTCCTAATTGTAACATTATTCTTATCTTGCCAAAGGTGTTTAATTTCTTTCCATACGTTGTCTTTATTCTGCTCTTGTGCTATGTCCTGTAATGACGACGAAATAAAATTTTCAATTGCAACTTGTTGGATGTACATCACGCTGAAATTTGCTTTGCAGAAGTTGGTTGCGACGTCTTGTTGATTGTTGCTGAGAGAACGAGGTAGTGCGTCTGCTACAATATTTTGTGTGCCGGGAATGTGAACTATTGTAAAATTAAATTCCTGTAAATAAAGCTTCCATCTACTTAGTCTGTCGTGTGTAAATTTAGCTGAAAGTAAAAATTGTATAGCTCTATGGTCTGTGTAAACTGTAGTGTGTCTCCCATAAAGAAAATGCCGAAATCTCGTAAATGCCCAAACAACACATAATGTTTCAAGTTCAGTAACGGAATAATTTCGTTCAGCAGGTGACAGAATGCGACTTGCAAATGCGATGTTTTTAATTATTGTAGAACCATCTTCTTCAATTTCCTGAAAAATATGTACGCCTAAAGCGGTGTTAGAACTGTCGGTGGCAATGGAAAAATTTCTAGTAAGATCTGGGTGCGATAAAAGTGGTGCATTCAACAGAGCATGTTTCAAATAACATTCTCGTGAACAAAATTCTGCGTATCAAAGTTATTGCTTACGTTACTGGGATATGCAACCTGTACTGTATCTGGTCAAATTCTATCGTACGTGCTGTTATTTACGGGAGGATGCTGTGGCATATCCACTATTTGAACTGCTCTGTTATTTCTTCCTGACGTATTACGCTATTGATGACACCTATTGTCTGGTTCATTCATGATAATATGTTGTTGCTGATGTTCTTGCTGCTGAAAAGATCGACTGTTATTAAATGTACGCTGAAAATTGTGCTCATTATTTTGCGTTTGTCATGATAGTCATTTCTATATGGTGCATTTGCGATAGGAATTGAAATAGTGTGTTTCTATACGTAGTTATTTCTTTGCTGCTGCGCGTTACTATTTGTTGTAGCTGAGACTATACGTGCACGCGGCGAAACATTAAAGTTTGGTTGACCTTGTAGACTGCATTGTTGGTTACGTATGCTAAGCGGCTGACTTTCATGCTGTTGTGGTGAAAAACATTTATTGTTACCAAAATGTGGTTGCGACTGCTGAAAATTTTGTATATACTGATGATTAAATTTTATCTGTTATTGAAATTACGGCGGTAGTTGTCATTACGGGAGTGCCTAAAGAGAACTGTCACTTTCGGTATAACTTGTCACATCGGGTTTTCATTACTACGTTTCTTAATTCTAGATAGGGCGATAGTTAAAGAGCTGTATCGATAGACATAAAGGATAGTGGAAGAGAAGGCAGCAGTGCAGAAAACTAAAGATGAAACAGCACTACTACAGCTCGGGGCCCTATGCACGCTACGGCACATATTCATTAAAGCGTAATGAATCCCCTGAGGTCTATTACGTACTGCAAATAAGTTTTAGCTTTTGCGTTACAGGCAATGGCGGTATAAATTCAGAAATAAATTGCTGTACCAATGCTAATTCCAATTTCTGCATTATAGGCAATGCTGATGAAAATACAATAGCAAATTGTCGTATCCAGTTCAATGCGTGTACCTGTGCTCTGTCATTATTAAGTTCCTTCGATTTTCTTACGGATAAAATTTGCTCGTAATCTATGTTCTCGTCACTGAATTTGAGAACACGCTCAGGTTTGTGAGAGAATCTGATTATCTGTGTCATTTCGGATTTCAAGTTGCGTAGATTTTCAGGTTTTAAGTCGCGTAGCTTTTCGGATTTTAGGTCGCGTAGTCTTTGTAAATTGCCCAAACTATACGCACTGCGTGACTCTGACAAATGCTCGCAACGTGGCGGATTCTGTGATGTATTGGTGACTGAAATAGTTTTCATTTCTGTTACTTTAAAACTATCGTCAATTTGGTTGTTCTGTCGTTCACTTTTATTATCGACTTCCGTATTCAGAGTGTGTGAAACTTCCAGTGACTCTAAATTAAACTCGTCGCGTATCTGTACTGCGTTTTTAGGGCATTGTTCAGAGACTGCATTAATTTCGTGTATCTGTGTTGCGTTTGCTGAACATTGTTCAGTGAGTGCATTAATTTCGTCTTCATTTGATTCTTTTGTGCCTACACGTGTACTACTTAATTCTTGTGCAACAGTGCCAACTTCTTCGTTACTGTTATTAGCACAACCCTTAGTATCCTCACGTAATTGTCTTTTAGTATTATAATATTGCGCGGCAATGGCTTTAATCTGTTCATCAAGCTGTTCATTCCGTTCACTAAGTTGTTTGATTTTTTTATTGATGTTGTCTTGTTCTTCATTCGACTGTTTATACTTTTCATTAATTAGATAAAGTTCTTTGAGACTGTTTTTCTGCATTTCATTCATTAGTCGTAATATTGCCACAATGTGATCCCAGCCAAAATTATCGGCTCTATTCTCTGTGCTGTTTAATGCCGTACCTGCAATTGTCGCGTTTTGTGTGACCATGTGGTCATCCTGTAATTTACAAAATTGTTTGCCAATCGGATGTGCACTTTCAGTCACTATTTCGGAATTAAATAAATCCGTCCTACTTTGAGTATCCTTTCCCTTTTCATTAGAAAAATTGGTCTGAACGTCACTTGGATTTTTCAAACCGGTTGTGTTAAGCTGGGCAGCGCTCGTTACAACAGAACGCCCCCCGTCATCAATTGTCGTCAAATTAACAGAGGACACAATTGAATTCGTCTGTTCATCATTAAGATAAAAATCATCGTTAGTGGTTGGAACGCACTGATTGTCAGTGAACGCATGATTGTCATCATTACATTGCGTGTCACAATTACTATCGGTCAAGTTGTTTAATTCCGTTATTTCACTCATTATACCTCGCGATGCACTATTAATAGTCTTTCGCGGCATTTTTACAATAGTCACAATTATTCACAAATGAAACAAAGACAATACAAAAGCAACAAACAAAAATACAACAAAGAGCAACGAATTGCCGATGATCTGAGGAAAGAAAGTCACAAAATTAGTAAAAGCGTTGCGCCAAATGCTGGTTATATTAAGTAAATAAGAGCAGATATCTGACTACTTTTCAAAACATTCTCAAAGAAATACGATCCTGGACCGGATGTCGCCAAGTGTAACCTTCCCACAAAAATTAAAAAAAATATAAAAAAATGAAAATATTTAAATGATAATTAGACATCGTGCTATCTGTAACCGCCCCGTAAAAATATGAAACTGAAAAGAATTGAATAGAACCAATTGTAGCCTCCCCACAAATATTTGAAATGACAATATTTTCCTGGCAAATAATTTAAATGACTATATTTGAATGTTAATCGGAAATAGAGGCAAATGTTGTTGAGCTCCCACAAAACATCGTTAAATTGAAATAAAAGTGACTGTAACTTCGCTACAAAAATATTGAAAAATTATTGCCCAATGTAAACTCGACACAAAAATTGAGAAATGAAATTTAATCATTAAACCCACAATAATCGGGCAGCATCGCTGACCTTAGGCCCTGTGCAATAATTAATCTGGTAAATTGATTCTGGGAGGAAAAGCATAGGAAATATTGTTTCAATTGGAATGATTCTTTTCTTAAAAAAGATTGCTTTGAAAACAAAATTATTATTGGGGCATTTCTTGAACAAATTAATTACAATTAACAGATGTTATTAGCTGAGCGCAATGCTGCTTCATTACCTTATTCAACAATATACCTCGTCCCGAACCGTGACCAGAGACCCATGTCGACGCCCGCCGACTCCTCACACACACAACTTCCGACTCGCAACTACATGCTCTCGCGAGTCGCTAGGTACAACTACTTTCTCGCAACTAACTTCTCGCGCGGTCAAGCGCAGACTAGCAACGATAAATAACTCTCTGGTCAGAGATTCTGTCATGCCTCGCCATCGCTGCTACTGAATACATACGTGTTTCAAGGAGTTATGGAGAGAGGGAAGGCGGGGCAGGAGATTAGTACATATCTCCAATTCCCATACACATTTATCGGTTGCGAAGTATTGCCAGGTTTGCCAGTATACAATGTGTACAAGAACCAGGAGGAAACACTAAGAATGGAATACTAAGAACAAAGTGCTCGCATAAGAAAGGGTGTAAGAAAGGGATGCATTTTTCTCGCCAACAGTTCATACCCTACATCGAAGAAGCAATAACGGTAATAAAACAACAGTTCAGGATTGCGATCAGAATTCGGGGTGAAAGGATATATCGCTGAAGACATTGGTATTATATTTGAAAGATAGGAAGAATTACAAGATATATGAATGGAATGGTCTGCTGAGCGCCGGCCGCAGTGGTCGAGTGGTTCTAGGCGCTTCTGTCTGGTACCGCGCGACCGTTACGGTCGCAGGTTCGAATCCTGCCTCGGCCATTGATGTGTGTGATGTGCTTAGATTAGTTAGGTTTAAGTAGTTTTAAGTTCTAGGGGACCATAAGTCTGCTGAGTACATATTAGGGATTGAGAGTAAACAGAACAAATCCGAAGATAACAAAGAGTTGCAGAGATGGCAGTAGTTAGAAACGTACCATCAAAACTGAGGACCACAAAGTAGACGAATTTAAGGAATTCTGCTGGTTTGGAAGTAAAGTAACACATGACGGACGAAATAAGGAGGACATAAAAAGCAGACTTGCACAGGCAAAGAAAGCATTCCTCACTGAAAGAAGCCTATTAGTGTCAAACATGGTCTCTGATATGAGATGATGGT
This sequence comes from Schistocerca americana, assembly GCF_021461395.2. Taxonomy (NCBI): domain Eukaryota; kingdom Metazoa; phylum Arthropoda; class Insecta; order Orthoptera; family Acrididae; genus Schistocerca; species Schistocerca americana. Next base: position 854,066,189 of record NC_060121.1, read on the forward strand.
GTTTGGTTTGTGGGGTTCTCAACTGTGCGGTCATCAGCACCCGTACAAAATCTCTATTTTTACACAGTCCAATTTTTTTACGCAGCCCAATCTAGCAACTGTCACGAATGATGATGATAATGAAATGATTAAGACAACACAAGCACCTAGTCCCTGGACAGAGAAAATCCCCAACCCGGCCGGGAATCGAACCCGGGACCCCGTGATCCAGAGGCAGTAACGCTAGCCACTAGACCACGATCTGTGGACCCTTGATACGAGAAAGAAATATCTGACGATATGTGTTTGGTGAACAGTATTGACCAGGAGTGAATCGATGCCTGGGACAACCGAAACAGATCAGGTGTTCTGATAAGGAACGAGGAGGTTCTCCGCAGAATCAGTTACGAAAGAAATATGTGGAAAACACCGGCAAGAATAAATGACAGGATGATGTGACATTTGTTATGACATCAGTGGATAGCTTTTATTGTACTGGAGGGAACTGTATAGGGTAAAAGCTGGAGGGAAGACAGAGACTGCAACATATCCAACAAATAATTAAGGATGTGGAAGTTGCACAAGAGAGGAATCTGGGCGGGCTGCAACAAACGAGAGCACTGATGATCCTCAACCCCTCCCCCTCCCTCCCCACTCCAAAGAAAGTTAAGATACAATTGCGGACCCGCGAAAAACAATTAATAGAAATTCAGTGACTGTATTATGCCCAGAAAGTGACTTTCATTGTGGCTGATAACACCAATAATAAGGATGAAGAAGATACTAGACTCACGAAACACATAGCAGTTTTTCACAACGTAGCCTCACATGCTCATCATAACGTTGGTTACTAGACGTCTATAGCAATAATACCTAATAGGCGATCGAAGGCCGTACACTCCAGAATCGGTAGGATAATTTGCTAAAATCGCTGCAACCGTTCAGGCAGTCATCCCACTGACACACCAAGTTGAAGACACCCGTTTGCAAAACCACCGTGTCCTGTTACCTACTGCACACCTTCGTCCGATAGAAATCATCGATCCTTCAAGGCTTTTTTTTAAGGGACCGAAGCAGTGATAACCGTACGGTAGAGAGACAAGTGCTCGAATGTCTCCGACTTGAGTTGGCCTAACTTTCCGATTATGATATTTGCGGAATGGGCTCGTGCCTTACCATAAGGCGACCAGCACAGAATCTGGCACAACATTCCGCAACTGTTGTTTTTGACACACATGGTGCCCCATAAACACTCTTCAATCTGTGATGGATGTCTACCGTTGCTTGTCCTTCAGCATTCATGAAAAGAATAGCAGCATGTTGGTCCTGTTTGGGCGCGTTTGGTAGTGAGGTCGCCATAGATCACGTTTCCGCATTTACCGCACACTGCTAGGAAAGACACGAATGCCACACTGATCCCGAGCCTTCACATCGGTGCTTACACTGAGGTGACTCATATTAACGTTCATAAACCCTCAAAGCAGCGTAGATGACTCTGAAACAAGTAGTTTAATATGAGGCTAATGGAGCTGCAAATATAGGGAAATACCCCAAAAGTGGATGACAAATATTGAACATGTGATGTCATCATTTGACGTTCATCGCCGCACGTTCAGCTGTTAAACATATTGGTCTGTCGCATCTGATCATTCGAATCCAAGTCAAATAAGTATTCATTTCGGTACGGCTCCAAACCTACTTTCGCGAATTTAGCACGTAATACTCAGTGTTCGAGTCCAGCGTCTGGCTGACTGTTTTTTTTTGCGTTAGACAGTTATGTGTTTACACTGAGGTAAGATTTTCTATTTTATTTACTGCTCTCGCAGTCCCTGCTGGTTAATTTCAAAGTACAGTACAACGAAAACCTGCAATATTGCGTCACAAGTACATGGGTCTAATCTTCCGAACTGCATCGGTAGCAGTAGATGACCTACTGTTCTTTACTAAACAAAGATCGAGAGTTAGCACACTGGACTCACATTCGGGAGGACGACGGTTCAAATCCGCGTCCTCCTAATTTAGGTTTACCGTGATTTGCCTAAATCGCTTCAGGCAAATGAGGGGATGGTTCCTCTTCCCCATCCTTTCCTCATCCGATGGCACCGATGACCAGGCCGTTTGGTACCCTCCTTCAACGAATTAACCAACCAAATAAAGCATGTAAGCAAAAAAAGAAGGAATCAAGGGAAAGAAATACAAAATAAGAACAGCTTTTTCTTGGTTACAGCGAGGACAATAATTTTGAAACTTCTACGTTTACAACAGAACCGAAAACAGAGTAGCCTAGAGGAGTGATATGTAGTAGTATAGCATCCCCCCCCCCCCCCCCGCCCTCCACCTCTGGCTAGGGTAGGAGAGACAAACACAGTGGCTGCACATGCGGCGATGTACATAACCTGGTGACGTCACATATACAGCATTTCTCATCTACTTTTAAGGTGTTTCCTGACATTTGCGACACCATGTGTCTTATATTAAATTACTTGTCTCAGCGTCATCTATATCGCTATGGGCTTTTTTTTAAGTTTATATAAATTTGGAGTAGGAATTAAAAACCATAAAAACCATGCCGGCCGCGGTGGTCTAGCGGTTCTAGGCGCGCAGTCCGGAACCGCGCGACTGCTACGGTCGCAGGTTCGAATCCTGCCTCGGGCATGGATGTGTGTGACGTCCTTAGGTTGGTTCGGTTTAAGTAGTTCTAAGTTCTAGGGGACTGATGACCACAGATGTTAAGTCCCATAGTGCTCAGAGCCATTTGAACCATTTAAAAACCATGGAGAAGAAATAAATTGTAATCCTATCAGAGACATCAAAGGACCTGAAAGAGCAGCTGAACGGAATCGACACCTTCTAGAAAGGACGATGTAAGATAAACATGAACAAAAGCAAAACGAGGATAATGGAATGTAGTCGAATTAACTCACGTCATGCTGACGGAATTAGATTAGGAAATGAGACACTTACAGTAGTAGATGAGTTTTGCTATTTGGGGAGCAAAATAACTGATGATGGTCGAAGTAGAGATGATATGAAATGTAGAATAGCTATGGAAAATAAGGCGTTTCTGAAGAAGAGAAATTTGTTAACATCGAGTACAGATTTAAATGTCAGGAAGTCTTTTCTGAAAGTATTTCTATGTAGTGTAGCCATGCATGGAAGTGAAACACGGACGATAAATAGTTTAAACAAGAAGAGGGTAGAAGCTTTCGAAAAGTGATGCTGCAGAAGAATGCTGAAGATTACATGGGTAGTCACGTAACTAATGAGGATGTACTGAATAGAATTGGGGAGAAGTGGAATTTGTGGCACAACTTGACTAGAAGAAGGAATCGGTTGGTAGGACATCTTCTGTGGCATCAAGGGATCATCAGTTTAGTAATGGAGGGAAACGTGCAGCGTAAAAATCGTAGAGGGAGACCAAGAGATGAATACACTATGCAGATTCAGAAGGTTGTAGGTTGGAGTAGTTATTCGGAGATGAAGAGGCTTACACAGGATAGGGAAGCATGGAGAGCTGCATCAAACCAGACTCTGGACTGAAGACCACAACAATAAGAATCATCCTGCATACCAGCTTCGAAGTCGCGCTACGCGGCATACACGCTCCAGCAACTTTCCGATCGCCACTTATACGTATGTATCGTCAAAAAAGTCGAAACTCGCTCCTATTACATGACAGGAAGGCTGATGGGCTTTCAAAACACGTACGAGAATAATGAGGATATTTCGTTACCAACGCCAAACGACATGGCTCTAACGTCTTCTCCGTCCCACGTTCAGTAAACAAGTGCGCCCTCACGTCAAGCCTTTCTGGCAACGGAAGCCAACGTCATATCTTCTGATCAACTGCGACGAACAAAACTGAGGCATGCATGTGTATTTCGGGCCTAAGGACTTCCCTAATTCAGATATACGTCAGGGTATCTTTGCTTCATCAAATATTCATTTAAAGACTGTTGTAGTACCAGAAATGTGATTAGAGTTACGGTGATGGACATTTGTTACTGTGTATGTAGGCAACTCAGCCAAAAACTGTCGTAGTTCGCCTCTCTTAATACCTCTCTATCAAGTGCCACAAATTTGGCTTCCAGATTACACTGTGCAGACTGTGGCACAGTACGATGTGTGAAAACGGAGTGGAGAACAATCAGCCACCACTCTCGAAGCCTCACGCTAGCAGCTAAGCTGTGTGCTCGGCAAGAGCGGCCCAGCGCGTCTTCGGGACGCGGCATTAGTGCACAATCACGGCCATCAATTCTCCCGCGGCGAGGACCGGGCGACCGAAACAATGGCCGTGAGGGGCGCGTTAACGAGACAGGTCAATAGCGGCCGCCGTCACCTGCCCGGAATTACATCGTCGGCCTGCCGGACGTGGCCGTGCGCGCGCCTGCCCGCGCAGCCACCGGCTCATTCAGCGGCGAGCAGCTAGAGACTGGTCTTCACGCGGAAGGTGGGACCGGGAGAGCCGGCAGCACCGTCCATCTCCTCGAAAATTGACGGTGTGGAAATTAGAGGCGCAGGATGGACTAATGACGCACAGTCGCAAGACTGTTCTCTGACGATGCTGATGTCTGCACCGAAGAATCGTCGTTCAATGACCGCAACAAAATGAAGAGAGGCATGATCAAAATTACCCACTCGATGGGCTGAATGGCAGCTCTCTGTCAATGCTGATGTTCATAACATAACATATGTTTCCTACTGATATAATAGCTTTGTTTCGACATTGTCTATCCTCGACTTATTTTCAATATAAAAAATAGTTCAAATGGCTCTGAGCACTATGGGACTTAACATCTGTGGTCATCAGTCCCCTAGAATTTAGAACTACTTAAACCTAACTAACCTAAGGACATCACACACATCCATGCCCGAGGCAGGATGCGAACATGCGACCGTAGCAGTCACGCGGTTCCGGACTGAGCGCCTAGAACCGCGAGACCACCGCGGCCGGCTATTTTCAATATAACAACGAGTTTTATGAACAAATTGATGGGGTGGCCATGGGTAGCCCTCTAAGCCCTGATATTGCTAATCTATTTATGGAATTTTTCGAACAACAGGTGCTGCAGCCTGCTATAAAACGCCCTTTTAATGGTATCGATGCGTGGATGACACCTTTGTGATATGGAATCATGCTGAAGAGGAACTGAGTGATTTTTTGGTGCACATAAACAGTTTCAATCCAAAGATACAATTCACCATGGAGAAAGAGAGTAATGGACAACTAAATTTTTTGGATGTATCGGTTATTAAACGGGCAGATGGGACTTTAGGGCACAAGGTATATAGGAAAGACACACATACCGATCGTTACCTACATAAGGATTCGAATCATCATGCTAGGCAGAAGAGAGGACTCATAAAAACTTTAGTGGACAGAGCTAATAACATCTGTGAGCCAATTTACTTGCAAGATGAATTAAGCCATTTGCGAACAGCTTTCAAGAGAAATGGGTACACTGACAAGGAAATAGATCGAGCACTCCACCCTAGAAGAAAAGTGTCCGAAAATACACGACAACAACAACCGTCGGCTGGAAAAGTTTTTCTTCCATTTATTCATAACATCACGGACTGTATTGGTAAAGTTTTGGTCAAGTTTCAAGTGGAGGCAATCTTTCGACCTACCAAAAAAATTAGTGAAAGTTTAATATCGGTGAAATACACACGACACCCCTTAGCTACCCCAGGAGTGTGTAAAATTCCGTGTAGCTGTGGCATGGTTTATATTGGAACAACTAAAAGGAGTGTTAATACCCGCCTAACGGAACACTAAAGGAACTGTAGATTGGGACAGATGGACAAATCAGCTGTAGCGGAACACGTTTTCAAAGACAGTGATCACGAAATAAAATTTAGTGAGACAAACGTGATAGCTAGGATCTCACATTGTTATACTCGCATGTATAGAGAAGCTATAGAGATCTACAAGCACGGAAATAATTTTAATAGAAAAGAAGAAGGATTAAAACTAGACAGGATATGGCGGTCGACTTTGTACCGACGAAGTGACAATCGATTACCTGTAATCGAGAGAGATGCCACTAGCCAGAGATAGTTTTAAAGTCGAAAGCACGTGACGAGTGGTGGCGCCATCTAAGCGCTCTATATAAGCGGGACCTCCAGCGCCTAGCAGCCAGTCGCCGACTCACCTCAGAAGATGTTGCCCGCAGTAGGCAACGAAACGTCAAGAAGGAGAAGAAGTTTTATATATGGACCACGGCAATTCAGCCCGGAAGTTTTAATTAATGAATGCGGATGTTGTTGTTGAGGTCTTCAGCCTGAAGACTGATTCGATTCAGCTATCCACGATAGTTAATCCTGTGCAAGAGTCTTCATATCTGCATAACTACGCCAACATACATACATTTACAATTGAAGACATGGGCGGAAAAACGGGCTAACACTCAAACGTAGTAACTTAGAAATAAGTGTTGCCATCTGTTGCTGGGTATTGGAACTATCAAAATTGACACTGTTCTCACCCATAAGGATGAGATAAATGTCAGTTTTGATAGTTCCAGTACCTAGCAACAGATGGCAGCACATATCTCTAAGCTTTCATATTTGAGGGTTAGCCCGTTTTTCCGCGCATGTCTTCAATTTGAAACCTGCACACTTTCCACCTTTACTACATGAACTATTCCTTGATGCCTCAGGATATGTCATATCAGTCGATCCCTTCTTCTATTCAATACGTACCATAAATTTCTTTTCTCGTCAGTTCAGCAGGTTCTCATTACTTATTCGATGTATCCATCCAATCTTCAACATTCTTCCGTAGCACGACGTTTCATAGCCTTGTATTCTGTTCTTGTCCGAACTGTTTATCGACTTCCTGTCCGTCCCCTGTAGCTGAGTGGAGGCCGAAGATCTGGAGGCATATGCACCAAAAATTCCTTCCTACCTTCGTTCGGGCACTGTGGTTCTCTGTCGCCTGTGGCATGTTCAACACCAACCAACGGCTCCATGCAATTGGACTAGAGGACACTCCACTATGCCCGAAATGTCGCCAAGTGGATGACGGCCATCGCCACTGAACTTGTACCGCGGTGGAGGACGTCTGGCTCCTAGGAAGACAGACAGTAGCTTGCTACCTCCATGTGACCCCGCAACATATTACACCTGCTTCCTTCTTACATCCGGAGCGTGACGACTTTCCGGCGACTAAATCACAGTCGATCATCTGAGTCAAAGGTTGGACGATCGCGTACCTCTATGGGAATGCTGACAAGTCGCGACTTGACTTTTGGTATTTATTGCAGCAATCCCACAATGAGGTTCATAGATCGTCACACTATCGGAAAACCTTTGCCAACTATCTTCAGGCAGTCTTCCTCAACCCACCACGCAGTTGGGATGTGCCGGGTGTAGTCGGTGTGCACATTTGACAGCTGATAATGAACCTCACGCTTCTCTCACCACTCAATATGTAATGCACATACTATACCATGAAATGATCTACATGTTCCTTTTAACAGAGTGATCTTTATTGATAGCCGACCAGAGTGGCCAAGCGGTTCTTGGCGCTACAGTCTGGAACCGCGCGACCGCTACGGTTGCAGGTTCGAATCCTGCCTCGGGCATGGATGTGTGTGGCGTCCTTAGGTTAGTTAGGTTTAAGTAGTTCTAAGTTCTAGAGGACTAATGACCGCAGCAGTTAAGACCCATAGTGCTCAGAGTCATTTGAACCATTTTATTGATAATAAATAAATAAAAGAAACATCCCTGTTGCTTTAAATTTGCGGAAAAAAGTGGTCAGCGCAACAGAATGTCCATCCTAAGGGCCCGGGTTCGATTCCCAGCTGGGTCGGAGATTTTCTCCGCTCAGGGACTGGGTGTTGTGTTGTCCTAATCATCATCATTTCATCCCCATCGCCGCGCGAAGTGGCGTCAGATCGAAAGACTTGCACCCGGCGAATGGTCTACCCGATGGGAGGCCCTAGTCACACGACATCATCCATCTTTCACTTTTGTACGAGGTTCTACTTCAGACGAACACCTACAAGGAAACACTTCTTGAAACACAATTTTATATTCGATGTTAACAAATTTCTCTTGTTCCGGAATGCTCTCCTTTTTATTGCCAGTCTGCATTTTATATTCTTCCTGCTTCTGACATCATCTCTTCTTTTACTGCCCAAGTAGTGTAACGTCGCGAGTTAATGCGCGATAACATTCCTTGCTATACAGCCCGCAGTAGTGGAGCCGGAGGCTGTGGAAGAAACCGCCATTTGTGTCTTAGCCAATGAGTCATGTACATCTGCTACTACGGCGGCGTGAGAACGGCTCTTCTTGGCAACCGTTCATTCACCATCTGTAAGAACCTAAATAAATGATATTAGATATTATTCAATCATTTTCAAAATCGGTACTCTAGCGTTTGAGATTCAGGAGAAGATTGTATCCAAATTTCAGCGTTATAACCAACATAGCTTCAGAGATAGAAAAAATTGCTAAAAAATCATAAACCGCCGCTTAGGTAACTAAATTCAGTTAGGAAATATAATAGTTTATCTTTTGGTATAATTTGAAAACCTAAACAGAACTCTCAGTGTGCAGAATTAATTAATTGAGATTTTCATATTAAAACATAAATTATTTTTCGCTTTCGTAATATAGAAATCAGACAAAATTATTATTGGTGTCTAAGATTGTTGTGGGAGTATATGTGAGTCAATAAGAGTGTGTGCGTGGGACATTCGTCAAATTTTAATGTTGCATTATATAGCGTCTTAAGTAACCTGCAAAAGTTACGCAAGCCTGTAGTGGGAAAATGTTCATAGGGAATTTACCCACTTTGCTGACGACGTATGTCTAGGTGTGATTGCTATTGTAACAGAGCACCCAGGAAGTCCAGTTGAGTATTATCTGTATGTAAAGGATATTTCCAGGTTTATTGCCTTTTCGTTTTCGTTTATTAAACATTGCTTCAATATTTGTATATCAGAATAACGTAGATGCGTCTGTATGTAAGGATTGGTGCAGGCCAGTTTTTGCGCGAGTATGATCATGAGCGAGCATTCTGATTGGCAGCGAGTATGGTTAGCCAATCAGAACTGAGACAGTTCCCACTCTTTACCTGGTAGTTGCACTGGGAATGAGGCCACAAGAAGGGGGTCGCTCGCTAGATTTGAACGCGGACGATCATTTTACTAGTGCCAGTCAAAATAATGTGTAAAATGAAGGATACGTTTCGTGGCTAACGCTGATGTACGAGGCCTGTTCAGAAAGTAAGCTCCGATTGATTGCCAAATTGAACCCACAGTGAACATCAGAAATGTTTTACTTGTAACAATTAGCTACACCTTTCAGCTACTTCTCTACGTAGTCGCCGTTCTGACTTACACTTTTGTCATAGCGTTGTACCAACTTTTCAATAGCCTCATCATAGAAGGCAGCCGCCAGTGCTTTCCGCCAATTCTCCACGCTGGCCTACACCTCGTTGTCTGTGTCAAAATGTTGTCTTCAAAGACAGCGGTTCATGTGACCAGAGATGAAACTCAGGGGGAGACAATTGCGGACTGTATTGTGGGTAATCTAACATTTCCATTTGAAAACGATGCAGGAGCATCTTCATTGCCCCTGCAGAATGCGGCAGAGAATTGTCGTGAAGACGAAACAGCACGACAGTTATGTAATGTTAGCTGCATAGCTTCAGGCGAAATTTCTCCCCAGGCCCTCGTACTTGGCGGCAGACACTATTTTCTAGACATCTTTACGCACTCACTGCGAGCTCAGAAATGAGAAGAGCGACGTGATGCTAACTAGGGTTATACTAGAGACACTACCCAACACATCTGTGCAAAGCTTTATCGGATTTTCATAGTCGTTTCCATTTCGCGACCGATCGGAGCTTACTTTCTGAACGCCCCTTGTAGTTACGGACCGTTTTGTGAAGTTTGGAAGCTCTAGAATTGTTTTGTTGGACAGATATTCGCGTGTGAAAATTTGCCCTTCATAGTATCCGTGAGGCATGTTTCAGTATTCAACCACTGAGCATTTATGGCGAGCAGTTTTCTTTCTTCAGAAATCCATAAGAAGGACCAAATGTATTAACTCAAATTAGTGGTGAAATTAGTGACTGTAAAAATGTTGTTTAATTCAGGTCAGGTTTGGACAGATTCCTGGCTGCTGTGCGCATGTGAAATGAGTGTATGAATTGTGAACTTGACGAAAATAAGCAATAGTTTAAATGTGGACTGAATAGTAGCTTTTTTTGGCTGTATGGACAAAATAAACCTTTTTGTGTGGAAATTTCGGACATTATTTTCCAGAAGCCAATCCATTATCTTACCACCCAATAAATTTTTTATGACAGTTTTTCTACAAAACTTTATTTCCTTACTCGAGTTGCTCCGCCTCAGTAATTGTAGATACATCATATTGTAAGAATCTACGTTGCCGAGTGAAGGGACATCGAGCAGACGCCGTTATGAGGTAGGTGAATTTTAATTTGCAGACTGCACAGAGACAACGACGGAATTCTAACCCGCCACGCCGCAGTAGCAAGACTCTTCTGTTACTTTTAGTATCTCACTTCTTCGTCTAATTCCCTCAGCAGTTCCAGATTTAAATCGACCACAATCCATTACCATTGTTTCATTTTTGTTGAAGTTTTTTCAACGCACTATCCATTGCGTTCAGATGTTCTTCCAAGTCCTTCGCCACCTCTGACAGACTTAAACTGTCTGCGGAAAACCAAAATTTTTCTTCTCCTTCAATTTTAATTCCGTTTATAAATGTGGATATATGTACTGTAAAGCTTAAATCATCTGATTTCATGATTAGCTGTGAAAATCTTCAGTACTTCACACCATGGAAGTACACTATCTGATAAAAAATATCCGGACAACTTTCAGTGAACATTAGTACGAGGTGTGTACACTCATGACGGTTCGATTTCTACCGGGGAGACTTTCAGTCTGGTGTCTGAATGTCTGTGGAAGAATGGCAGCCCATTCTTCCTCAAGTGCTGAAACCAGAGAAGATAGCGATGTCGAAAGCTGGGGTTTGCAATGAAATCAACATCCTAACTCCCTAAGGTGTTCTTTTGTATTCATATCTGGACCTTGGGCAGGCCAATCCGTTCCAGGAATGTTGTTCCCCAAAATATGCTGTTTTACAAAGAGGTGCATTGCCATGCTGAGACAACCACCGTCCCCAGCTCTTCGTCTACTGTACAAAATACATAATGATGCAAAATGTATTCCTATCCTTTCTCATTTAGCGATTACGTAAGCGCAGTAAAAAGAACACACGTTAACCATCAAAAACATGCCAATACCGTAACATCACCTCACTGTCGGAACTACGCACAATGACAGTCAACGTTCGTCAGGCATTCACAAAACCCAAGCCCTTCCGTCGGACTGCCACATGATATAGCGTGATATCTCACTCCAAATCACCCGTTTCCAGTCGTCCACTGTTCAGTGGGGGCCACTCTTTGCACCATCTCAAATCAATACGGAACTATGTGGCTTAGAGAAGCTACTCCACCATTGTACCCCCTTTTTTTTTACTCTCTGTGCACAGCCACTGTGCTAGCTGAACTGATGGTACCACTGTGGAACTCCTTCCGCTGATTGTATACGATTTTTTACAAGCCCTCTCCACAACCTCGAAGGTCCTGTCCGTCGGAACACGATGTGTGCCTGGTCCTTGTTTAGCTGTGGTTGTTTCAGCCACATTGCCAACAGTGGACTTGTTCCGGTTTAGAGTCGTTGAAATGTCTCTGGTGCATTTGTTACTCAGGTAACAGCAGTGACTGGTCGACGGTCGAAGTCACGAATTTCTCCCGACCGACCTATTCTCCTCTTATTACTTTCTTCCAGTAACACAATACTTCCTCCTCCACACGCTTCTTTTACACTAGCGGGTACACAAGCGTTACGGAGATGATAGATAAACTCCAGTGGACGACTCTGCAAGAGAGACGCTCAGTAGCACGGTACGGGCTTTTGTTGAAGTTTCAAGAGCATACCTTCACCGAGGAGTCAAGCAGTATATTTCTCGTTCCTAGATATATCTCGCGAAGAGACCATGAGGATAAAATTAGAGAGATTAGAGCCCACACAGAGGCATACCGACAATCTTTCTTTCGACGAACAATACGAGACTGGAATAGAAGGGAGAACCGATAGAGGTACTCAAGGCACCCTCCGCCACTCACCGTCAGGTGGCTTGCGGAGTATGGATGTAGATGTAGATGTACTCCTTTCGTGACAGCTAGAGAGGGATTCTGCGTCACAAAATTTCTCGATGCGGTTCAGAGTGTTTGTTACCTACATAATCCTTGAATTTACCTCAAGTTACGAAATAAAACTATTTTATTTATTAAAACATGACAATATGTTATCCATTTACATAATAGGACTTTTTACTGTAATCTTTATCTACAAGAAAATTATATAAATGAAATATAGCCAAATATCAGATATAATCTATTAAAAAATTCTTCTTTGTAGCAGAAGGAGCTGTCAAGAAGTGATGATTCGGAGTTGTTATCCGTTAGCAACTTTAATTCTACAAAACTTGGGGCAAATATTTTTACGACTGCGTACATAGATCCTTTACTTGCAAAGGTAAGATTAAGTAATAGACAGTGGTGGTTATTTTTGTTTCTAGTATTAGATTTGTGAATGCAGCTATTATTCTCGAACTGTGGAAGGTTCTTTTCTACAAATATATTATTTTTGTTACGGTTTGTTCTTCACAAATGAGACGAAGCTCTATCATCTCATGCCAGACACAATACAGCAATTATACACTACTGGCCATTAAAATTGCTACACCACGAAGATGACGTGCTACAGAAGCGAAATTTAACCGACAGGAAGAAGAAGCTGTGATATGCTAATGATTAGCTTTTCAGAGCATTCACACAAGGTTGGTGCCGGTGGCGACACCTACAACGTGCTGACATGAGGAAAGTTTCCAACCGATTTCTCATACACAAACAGCAGTTGACCGGCGTTGCCTGGTGAAACGTTGTTGAGATGCCTCGTGTAAGGAGGAGAAATGCGTACCATCACGTTTCCGACTTTGATGAAGGTCGGATTGTAGCCTATCGCGATCGCGATTGATCGTATCGCGACATTGCTGCTCGCGTTGGTCGAGATCCAATGACTTTTAGCACAATATGGAATCGGTGGGTTCAGAAGGGTAATACGGAACGCCGTGCTGGATCACAACGGCCTCGTATCACTAGCAGTGGAGATGGCAGGCATGTTATCCAACTCTGGAAAGCTCTGTTTGACTCAATGCCCAGGCGTATCAAGGCCGTTATTACGGCAAGAGGTGGTTGTTCTGGGTACTGATTTCTCAGAATCTATGCACCCAAATTGGGTGAAAATGTAATCACATGTCAGTTTTAGTATATTTGTCCAATGAATACCTGTTTATCATCTGCATTTCTTCTTGGTGTAGCAATTTTAATGGCCAGTAGTGTAAATGAAACACCGCCAGATAACAAATATAATCTATTAAAATTGTTCTTTGTAGCAGAAAGAGTTGTTAAGAAGAGATTTGGAATTGTTATCCGTTAGTACCTTAAATTCTACAAAACTTAGGGTAAATACTTTTACGACTGCGTACGTAACTCCTTTCCGCCCAAAGGTATGTTTAAATAATAGATAGTGATGGTTATGTTTGTTCCTAGTATTAGATTTGTGAATGCAGCCATTACTCTCGAACTGTGGAAGGTTCTTTTCTACGGATATATTATTTTTGTTACGGTTTGTTACGGAGCTCTATCATCTCATGGCAGAGACGATACAGCAGTTGTATAAGGGTTTCGTCTGAGGAAATATCTGCAGCATATGTGCAGCCCAGAGCGACTCCGCTGCGGGCATATAAGCACCGACGTGTAGGCAACGGGTTAGTCTGGACTTCGAGAGGATAGTTTTTTTATTTCCCCCTATAAATCCTGTGTTGGCAAGAAATGAGCAGTGGAAAAAAAAGCCATGAACGTTTCACCAATGTATTAAATATGAGCTTCCAAACCATACCGTGAAACTGGTAACGCAGTCTGAACCATAACATAACCATCGCACACGCACGCTTACGCAAGTTAAGCACAACCGTGTTTTACATAGTTAACGTTTGATGATTGAGCACTAAGTAATGTTTCAGCGAGAAACTGACCAAGAACTGAATCAGTGTGTGCTTTATGCTTACTGCGTCCAGCAGTACAGATGAGAACGTCACTCACAAACATGTAATCATTGATTTGTAAGCATGAACGATAACTGAATCACCAAACTCAGCGCATAATTTGTGAATACCATTTCCATCTACCACTTGAGCAAAGTGCCAGATCACTATCCAGTCCATTCAGTGAACACCAACCACGGCAACAGCGGTCATCGACCTCCTTTTGTGCATCTGAAACTTAATTTCATGCAAAGTCAAGCTAATCATTGCTATGGGTTTGCAGTTGCAGACTTAATTCAGTGTGTGGCCTCTGATGCATGAGAATGCTCTGAGTGGTGATTAGAATCAACAAGTTAAAGCAATATGGCAATACAGCAACGTGGCACTGCGTATGCACTGCTGTGCGAAGCTTGTGGAAGAAAGTAACTTTCGCACGATGTGTCAATTCCGAGTAACGTAGCTCGATGAAACTTGAACTATGCATTGAAAGAGCTGCTACAGTATACACTGAGGCGGTAAAAGTCGTGAGATACCTCCTAATATCGGTCAGATCTCCTCTTTCCCGTCGTATTGCAGCAACTCGACGTCGCACTGACTCAACAAGTCGTTGAAGTTCCTTGCAGAAATACTGACAGGTTGCCTCTACAGTCGTCCGTAATTGCGAAAGTGGTGTCAGTGCAGAATTTTGTACACGAACTGTCCTCTCAATTATGTCGCAAAAATGTTAGTTAGGATTCATGGCTGGCGATATGAGTGGCCAAATCGTTCACTCGAACTGTCCAGAATGGTCTTCAAACCCGCTGCGAACAATTTTGGGGCGGTAACATGGAGCATTATTATCCATAAAAATTGTATTGTTGTTTGGGAACATGAAATCCATGAGTGGCTGCAAATGGTCTCTGAACAGTCCACCATAACTGTTTCCAGTCACTGATCAGTTCAACTGGACCAGAGGACCCAGTCCATTCCATGTAAACGCAGCCCACACCATTATGGAGCCACACCACTTGCACAGTGCCTTGTTGACTTGGGGCCATGGCTTCGTGCACCCTGCGGACCACTCGAACCATACCGTCAACTCTTACCAACTGAAATTGGCACTCACCTGATCAGGCTACGGTTTTCCGGTCGTCTGGGATCCAACCGACATGGTCACGACCCCAGAAGAGGTGCTACAGGCGATGTCGTGCTGCTAGCAAAGGCACTCGCTATAGCCCATTAACGCCAAAATTCGATGCACTGTCCCAGCTGATACGTTCGCCTACGTCCCACATTGTTTTCTGCACTTATTTCACGTTGTGTTGCTTGTCAGTTAGCACTGACAACTCTACTCAAACGCCGCTGTTCTCGGTCGTTAAGTGAAGACCGTCGGCCACTGTGTTATCCGTGCAGAGATATAATGCCTGAAATTTGGTATTACCGGCACATTCCTGACGCCGTGGATCTCGGAATATTGATTCGCGTAACGGTGTCCCTTGCGTATAGCTCCAGTTACCGTTACGCGTTCAAAACCTGTTAGTTCCCGTCGTGCGGCCAAATCGCGCCGGAAACTTTTTCACATGAGTCACCTGAGTAAAAAGACAGCTCCCACCAACGCACTGCCCTTTTATACCTTGTGTACGCGATACTACCTACATCTGTATATGCGCATATTGCTATTCTATGACTGTTGTCACCTCAGTGTAATACAGAAGGTAACAAAGAGAAATAGGTAATTGTGATATCGATAGCTACGATGCCACAGCGTAGGTACCTGTTCTTAGGTTGGCACTACGAGAGCGGAAGATCTTCACCGACCACAGCGCCTTTGGGCAGTTCATCAAGAGCAGACGGCCGGGATACTTCGGTTTACCTTCGCTTGGAATAGAGGCTTTGCACTACTTACGACGGGTCTAAGGCTTCGCACCTACGTGTTTATCTGTACAAAGTTACGTATGACTCTGTATATACAGGGTGCGTCAAAAAAATGTATACACACTTTGAACTCTCATAGACAATTTATTTTCCGTTCTACAAGGTTAAATATCTGTGAGAAAGTAATGTTATGGTTCTTCAACAGGTGACAAGGAAGTAACTGCAACATGGCGGACGTTCGTTTGAGCTTTGAAGCGCGCAAGCAGATAATTAAGTGATACTGGAAGTTTGAGAATGTAGCTCCGGTTCGAAGACAGTGGAGAAGTGAGTATGGTACAAAAAATGGCTCTGAGCACTATGCGACTTAACTTCTGAGGTCATCAGTCGCCTAGAACTTAGAACTAATTAAACCTAACTAACCTAAGGACATCACACACATCCATGCCCGAGGCAGGATTCGAACCTGCGACCGTAGCGGTCACGCGGTTCCAGACTGAAGCGCCTTTAACCGCACGTACAAAACCACCTTCAAGGTTAACACACGTCCACGAGACAAATTCGAAATTCATGGAACAGTATGTTATGTGCATAAAGGTCGATAAGGCGACCTCGTACAGCTACAAGTGATGATTCCACAACTGCGGTCTTGGTACTGTTTGAGCGTTCGCCTCAAAAATCTTCAAGGCAAGCGGCACGTGAGAGTAATGTAAGTGCTAATAGTGTGCTACGCATTCTGAAGAAATGCAAGTTTCGTATGTACATTCCAAGGCTGGTGCAACAGCTAAGTGACGACGATCCAGATCGAAGGTTAGAATTTGTGAATGGGTTCAGGAGATGGTGAGACGTGAACCGCGATTTATGGGTAGCATAATTTGGTCGGATGAAGCCCAATTCAAACTCAATGGAACTGTCAATAGGCACAATTGTGTGTACTGGGCTGAAGATAATCCTCACATTACAGTTGAAAAGGCTGTGAATTTGCCTGGTGTAAATGTGTGGTGTGGTTTGTCTGCAAGGGGACTCATTGGGCCTTTCTGCTTTTGAAGGCACTGCTACTGCAGAAACGTACCTAACAATGCTTGCTGACTCCATATTCTATGCCACTCGTGCATTATACGGTAATGATGAGTTTTATTTCCAACAAGATGGCGTCTCGCCGCACTATCATAGGGACGTACGAGCATACCTGTATCACAATGTGCCAGGCCAGTGGATACGACGCAGGGGACCGATCGAGTTTCCTGCACGCTCTCCAGATCTCACCCCGCTGAATCTCTTCTTATGGGGAACAGTAAAAGGTGAGGTGTACAAACGTAAACCACGTAACCTGGACACACTTTGGAATTAGATTCAGGCGGTGTGCGCAGAAATCTCATTGGACACTTTTGGTACGATGTACGGAAACAGTGGTGACCCGTACTCAGAAATGTATTGATGCTGAAGGCCACCAGTTTGAACATTAATCACATTTGCAAAGTACATTTATTTTTCCATATGACGCTTCAAAGTGTGTATACATTTTTTTGGCGCACCCTGTATTCATGCACCAGTAAACCCCTTTTACTTACTTGCAGTACCGACGTGTTTTACCTCACATGCTCCTACTCGATTCCTTCATTCTGCCAAGTTTTCAGTAGGAGATCCACGCGCCGCCTTCCAGGCGGGATACAAAAGTAATGAAACCAACAAAAATGGTACTTTTATTCAAAGACAATAATTACAGTGAAGTCGCAGCGATTTATGATGGTTCTCTAGATATTACAAACAGCAGGACATGGTTCTTAATACGGTATGTGACCACCTCGGACGATAATGCATGGTCGGCAACGTAGTCACTTGTTGACCACGAGGTTGGTAAGGACGTCTTGTGGTTGTGCGCTTCATTTCTACACCAGTACAGTTGACAATTGCTGGACGGTCGTTGATGCATTTCGACGCGGTGAAATATGTCTCCCCGACGCGTCCATCTCGTGCTCGATGGATTTAAGTCGGAGGAACGTGTAGGCAAGTCCGATTATCCTCTCGTTCCATGAGGTCACCCACCTGCGCTACTCGAAGCGTTCGCGCATTGTCATCCATAGAATTGAAGTCAAGTATGAACGCACCGCTAAAAAGATGCACGTCGGAAAGGAGTGCAGTATCATAATAACATTGACTGATGAGTGTATCGTATTCAAGTACTTGGATGTCATTACAACCATGCTACATTATGGTTTCGCACATCATAACATCTGGATGACAAAAACAATCCTGTTCGGCAATGATGGACGTACTCTCATATGGCGAGAGGTGGAACCACGCAATGCATCTAGGAACATTGATCTCATCATTTCATCATTGGTATCAATTTCTGAGTAAACCTCCCATAAATTTATATGATTTTGAAACATTGTCTCTCACTCGCAGCGACATTCTTCAGAAGTATGTAATTTTTTAAGAATTGTTTTTATGTTATTATGATACGAGGAGATGTTAAATGTTCTAATCCGATGTTTGTCTTTATCG
This sequence comes from Schistocerca americana, assembly GCF_021461395.2. Classification (NCBI taxonomy): domain Eukaryota; kingdom Metazoa; phylum Arthropoda; class Insecta; order Orthoptera; family Acrididae; genus Schistocerca; species Schistocerca americana. Next base: position 854,084,687 of record NC_060121.1, read on the forward strand.
ATAACGGTTGTATTTGTATACTTAATGGGGGTAGGACGTCAAACGGGCCGACTTGGAGCAGGAGAGGCAGCACAGGACATTTTAATTTGCACTGTCTATGCTTTTACAAATAAATTCATAAAACTTTGTCAGCATGACCAGGAAGGATTCAGAATTCACACTCATAGCAGTGGAAGTTAGAAAATATAACGAAGTAATTTTTTTTTTTTTTTTGCATGTGAAATTCCATCAATTTTTCACTTACTAATGGTAGCGTTTGTTGCTATAGGTACACTTTTCTTCATGAGTAAGAGAGATTCTTCGATGAATTTTGCACACCATACAAACCATACTTAAAGGTGTATGAAATTCTAGAATTTTCCAAATCTATTAAAAACTGTGGTAAAAATTGAGGTAATTAACTACAAAATTTGTGTTTTTTATAAACATGAAGTTTAAAATAAAACAGCTCATTCGTGTTTTCATAAATTAAATAAATTCTAGGGTTTCATACACCTGTAAGTATGGTATGTATTCTGTGTAAAATTCATTGAAGACTTTCTCTAACTTATGAAGAAAAGTGTACCTATAGCAACAAATGCAGCCATTAGTAAATGGAAAAACAATGAAATTTCGCACGTAAAAAAAAAATTATTTTGTTATGTTTTCGAACTTCCACTGCAATGAGCGTGAATTCTGAATCCTTCCTGGTGATGCTGATAAAGTTTTATGAACTTATTTGTAAAAGTATAGACACTGGAAATTGAAATGTCGTGTGATGCGTCTCCTGCTCCAAGTCGGCCCGTTTGACGTCCTACCCCCCTTAACTTATTTACACATCATAATGGATTTATCACACTTTTGCGTTTCGAAAATTTATCATCCTACATATTTTTTTTGTTCAGAAATTCCACTACGTGTTTTAATATTTCAGATTTTCTTGCTACATAACGTATTCCGTTCAGTTATACTGCAATTTGCTCAGGGGCTACGCTACTTATGCTTACAGCGTTTTCATTTATGTCCCGTAAGAAATGTTCAGCAATTTGCATTAGGATTTGTTCGCGCAATTCATCGAGTTATACGGCGACAGAGATTGTGTCATCGTAAAATACTGCTTCCACCATTCAAGTTCCCCTTTTCACAAACTGCCTGTCTCGGGTTCTTCGGCCGATGTTCGATTATTTTTCTGACGTTTCGCTGGCACGAGTGGGTGGCATTGTCAATGTTTGGCCATCGATTTCTGGTGGTCGATTCGGCCGCAAACTATATGTACCTGGCTCGCCATCGTCCAAGGCCTTCTCCGCGGTCATTTCCGGTGCGGTTCTCTTGCTACCTGCGACGGTCGTTCGCCGCAGCACGGGAAGCCAGGATCCGTCTACCTTGACGCTTTATTCTTTCTTGTTGAAACTACTCTCGTGTTTGTGTATTTCTGAACAAGCGGGTATGATAGTTCTCCTCTACAGCCAGAACTTCCGTATCGGCGAATTTTACTATGCGATCGTCGCCGCGCGGGATTAGCCGAGCGGTCTCGGGAGCTGCAGTCATGGACTGTGCGGCTGATCCCGGCGGAGGTTCGAGTCCTCCCTCGGGCATGGGTGTGTGTGTTTGTCCTTAGGATAATTTAGGTTAAGTAATGTGTAAGCTTAGGGACTGATGACCTTAGCAGTTAAGTCCCATAAGATTTCACACACATTTTTTTTTTTTTTTTTTTTTTTTGGACATACTATGTGGTCGGTCTCACACAGTCACACAGCGCGTGTTCTGGCACAACCGAATTCTTCACCGGCCCCAGCCTGCAATATCTTTAATCCTGGTGTTGATTTTCACATTATTAGGTAGTGTAGGCAGATGATAACAAACGTCTTTGTTCATAGACAAATTGAGCGTATGAAGCTCAAGTTTTAACACACTTTGGGACAGTGTAGCATGCAGTTTGCAGTCAAACCCCCCTCTCCCCTCCCCCATCCACTTTGCGATTTGCGTACGTTTCTGATTTTTTAAGTCAAACGGCGTTATTAATGGATCGTATTCAGTGTCTGGGGATATATTTCAGGGCGCAAACCGATTCATAAACAGAAACATCCTAATATTGCCCTTAAGTTACTTAGTGAAACTTTGGAAAAGCCCAATCTGAGTGACCGAATGGTTATTTGAACTGCCGTCCGAAATGCTAGTCCACTTTTTTAGCAGGGCTGCATCGTGCTCCATGGTGACTTGGAACCAGACACTCATCCGTGGCTTAAATCACCTAAGACGAATGCAGAGATTGTTCCTAGAAGACAACTCACGATTTCCTCGCATATCCTATATGCTGAGTGAAGAACAGCATAGGTTTAGGAAAGCAACAAGCACGATCGACCTGATATTTTCTATCCGTCAACTGATGGAAAGAAGTTGGGAGTATAACAAAAGGGGATAATGGTTTTTATAGACATAGAAAAGGCATATGACTCAGTTAACAGGGAAGACTCTGGGAAGAAATGAAGAAGATATATATAGAAGATGGATACATTAATGTAATAAACACAATGTACAGAGGACACAATTGTAGAATTATAACACCATTGGGGAACTCTGAATACTTCGAAATAAGACAAGGACTGAAGAAAGGAAGTATTCTAACTCGTGCACTTTTTAATTTTGTGATGGAGTGAATGAATAGGGCAGTTAAAGATATAATAAAAGAAAAAAAACAAAAAGATGATTTTTGCAGATGATATGGTAATATGGGGTGATAAAGAGGGAGATGTACAGTTACAGCTTAATGTGTGGAAGGAAATAATGAAAAGGCATGGATTAAAAATAAATAAAGATAAGAGTGAAGTAATGGTATTTGGAAGAGAGAAAGGGATCAACGGAAATATTACCTTGAATGGAGAACCCTTCAAAGTTTCACTTATTTGGGGAGTGAAATATCTAGGGATGGAAGAATAACTAGCGAAATTAATAGGAGGTTACAGAACGGAGGCAATTTACACCAAACAATAAAACACCTGATCTGGAATAAGGAAGTTTCAGAAAAAGCAAAACTCCTTATGTATAAGAATTATTACTTCCGCTATTGTCACCTATGGTGGAAGAAACATGGAAAATGACAGAAAGGGACTGGAGCAGACTGCAAGCAGGGCAAATGAAATTTCTCAGAGCAGTTAAGGAAAAAACAAGAATGTACAAACTAAGGAATGTAGAGATTAGAAAGGATCTTAAACAAGAAAGTATGAGAGAAGAAATTGAAAAAAAGAGGTTCAGTTGGTATGGGCATGTTAAGAGGATGCATGGTCAGAGACTCCCCAAAATTATGGAAGAACTAAAGATGGATGGGAAAAGACCTGGAGGGCGTCCAAGAACACGGTGGAAAATGGGAGTGAAAATATCTGTAGAAAGTAAAGGTGTGACCTGGCAGCAAGTGGAGGAAGAAAAGAGGTAGGAGGACTGAGCCAAATGGAGAGGACTCGTCAGCACCCAGACCCGGCAGTAGCTGGAGCGGGATTCGGATATAGATAGATCCTATACGCTGTACGTTATGCCAACTCTAAACTCAATTGTCCTTTCTCTTACGATCCGAACCACACACCAACCTGACCCTATAAAAAGGCGACCCGCCAGTTACAACTGGCCAGGCGCTGCTGTCAGTAGAAGTGCAGAAGCGCGGTCACTGGCCCGCTGGCGGCGCCGGCGGTGACGGCGGCCGGTGTTGTGAGGGCCGCCAGCGCCACCGGCGGATCCCCGCGGAGTCGCTCCCGAGGAATGCGCTCCCATTGTGGCGGCCTCGCCTGGCGGGGGACCGGCCTTTATTAGGTCGATGATTAGCCGCGCCTCCAGCCGGTAGCCGGTAGCCGTCGCTGGGCGCCCCGGGAAGGCGTTGCCCGCTGCCTGGCTGGCGGATGATGCTCTGCGCCACTCGACCGGACTGCCGGATGGACTGGAATGGGCTGCGCCTAGAGGTGTAAAACTACCACAGGCTACCGCAGACCCTCGTAAGAAACCGTTGATTACGGTACTTTTCCTAGTAGCTTTGGTCATTTAAGTTAGTATCCGCGTTACCTGTACGTTCGGTGTGTTGCATACCTATCGGGCGTTACCTCATTTCTACCAATTTGCTTGCGTATACAATCAGTGTCTTATCACACTGAGGTGACGAAAGTAATGACATACCGATATGCACATACACAGACGGCAGTAGTATCGGATAAACAAGGTACAAAAGGGCAATGCATTGGTGGAGCTCACATTTGTACTTAGACGACTCATGTGGAAAGGTTTCCGATGTGAAAATGGCCGCACGACAGGTATTAACAGTCTTTGAACACGGAATGGTAGATGCATGGGACATCCCATTTCGGAACTCGTTAGGTGATTCACTATTCCAAGATACACAGTGTCAAGAGTGTGCAGAGAATAACAAATTTTAGGCATTACCTTTCACAACAGACAATGCACTGGCAGAGCAGTAGCATTTGAGTAGGCTGTCAGTGCTCACAAACATGCAACATTGCGAGAAATAACCACAGAAATGAATGTGGGACGTACGCGAACGTATCAATTAGGATACTGCGGAGAAATCTGGTTTTAAAGGGCTGTGGCAGCGGACGACCGACGCAAGTGCCTTTCCTATCAGCACGACATCCCCTGCAGCTCGTCTCCTGCGCTCTTGACAAGATCGATTGAACCCTAGAGTACTATAAAACCGTGACCTGCTCAGATGATTCCCGCCTTAAGTTAGTAAGAATTAATGGTAGAAAATAAAACAAATGAGCCCTCGGTCACAATTTTTGGTATTATTGACCAGGTTTCAACACTTCTAAGAGTGCTTTTATCAGAATTTAGACATGCAAAGTGGTTTATATCATAATTACAAATTTACGAAGAAACTTTTTTATATATAAAAATGTTTCTTCATAAATTTGTAATTATGTTATAAACCACTTTGCATGTCTAAATTCTGATAAAAGCACTCTTAGAAGTGTTGAAACCTGGTCAATAAGACCAAAAATTGTGACCGGGGGCTCATTTGTTTAATTTTAAATTTATAAACGGTCACTGAACCAAGTAGCCATGCTTAAAACTTTACTAATGTTAGAGTTCGAACATGACGGAGACCCCACGACGCCATGGACCCAAGTTTCAACAAGGCATTGTGCAAACTAGCAGTGGCTCCATAATGGTGTGACCTGTATTTAGATGGAAAGGACTGGCACGTCTGTTCCATCTGAACGGATCACTGACTGGAAGTGGTAATGTTCGGTTACTTGAATACCATTTGTAGATATTCATGGACTTCATGTTCCCAAACAGCGATGTCATGTTACCGGGTCACAACTGTTAGCGACTGGTTTAAAGAACATTCTGAACGATTAGAATGGATGATTTGGCCACCCAGATCGCTCGAGACGAATCCCATCGATCGTCTATGGTACACAATCGAGAGGTCAATTCGTGCAGAACATCCGGCGCCGGCAAGACTTTCGTAATTATGTACGGGTATAAAGGCAGCATGGCTCAGTATTTCTGTAGGGGACTGTCAACAATTTATTAAGTCCATGCGACGTCGAGTTGTCGCACAACTCCCGGCAAAAGGAGGTCCGACATGATGTTAGGAGGTATCCAATGACTTCTGTCATCTCAGTGCAGATTTCCCTAGAAACCGAAAGCGGCAGACAGTCTAGAAACTGAGTGTGGATATATAAATGGCCGCGTAACATACGGAATATTTTTTTAACCATAAAGTTATCCTCTTGGCAGTTACTTGAAAATAAACATTATTCATAAAAAAATTAAAATTGTCGCTGTTTAATTTAGGTTTTATTCCAAAACTGTTGATATGTATTGTGAAACAGATTGATTTTAAAAAAATTCGGAGCTGTCGTATAGCGTTAGAAAACGCAATTTACTCAAAAAAAATAAAATTAAAAAAAAGCAAAACAACAATACGTGGTGTGTCTAAAACGTTCAGTGAGTGGTACTACACAAAAGAAAGATACAAAAAAGTGCTTTATTGCCCTTCAAAATATCTACATCTACATCTCCATGGATACTCTGTAAATCACATTTAAGTTCCTGGCAGAGGGTTCAACGAACCACCATCACAGTTCTCTATTATTCCAACCTCGTACAGCACTCGGAAAGAATGAACACCTCTATCATTCCGTACGAGCTCTAATTTCCGTTCTTTTATCGTGGTGATCGTTCCTCCCTATGTAGGTCGGTGTCAAAAAAATAGTTTTGCATTCGGAGGAGGAAGCTGGTAATTGAAATTTCGTGAGAAGATTCCGTCGCAGCGAAAAACGCCTTTCTTTTACTGATGCCCAGCCCAAACCCTGTATCATTTCTGTGACACACTCTCCCATATTTCGCGATAATACAAAACGTGCTGCCTTTCTTTGAACTTTTTCGATGTATTCCGTCAGTCCTGTCTGGTAAGGATCCCACACCGCGCAGCAGTATTCTAAAAGAGGACGGACAAGCGTAGTGTAGGCAGTCTCCTTAGTAGGTCTGTTACATTTTCTAAGTGTCCTGCCAATTAAACGCAGTCTTAGGTTAGCCTTCCCCACAACATTTTCTATGTGTTCCTTCCAATTTAAGTTGTTTGTAACTGTAATACCTAGGTATTTAGTTGAATTTACGGCTTTTAGATTATACTGATGTATCGTGAAGCCGAAGTTTGAGTTCCTTTTAGCAATCATGTGGATGACCTCACACTTTTCGTTATTTAGGGTCAACTGCCACTTTTCGCACCATTCAGAACTCTTTTCTAAATCGTTCTGCTGTTTGTTTTGATCTTCTGATGACTTCATTAGTCGATAAAAGACAGTGTCACCTGCAAACAACAGAAGACTGTTGCTCAGATTGTCTCCCAAATCGTTTATATAGATAAGGAACAGCAAAGGGCCTATAACACTACCTTGGGGAACGCCAGAAATCACTTCTGTTTTACTCGATGACTTTCCGTCAATTACTACGAACTGTGACCTCTCTGACAGGAAATCACAAATCCAGTCACATAACTGAGACGATATTCCATAAGCACTTAATTTCACTATGAGCAGTTTCTGTGGTACAATGTCAAAAGCCTTCTGGAAATCCATAAATACGCAATCGATATGAAATCCCTTGTCTATAGCACTCAACACTTCATGTGAATACAGAGCTAGTTGTGTTTCACAGGAACGATGTTTTCTAAACCCATGTTGACGGTACAACACACCTATGAAAACGTTCGTACAGCTTCTAGAAACTATCAGCAAAGGCCTCTTGTGGAATCGATCGCAGAACGGCTGTCACACGATCTCTGATTGCATTCACGGCTGCACAACGTTCACCTTTCATGGCCGCATTCAAGCGGGGAAACAGGAAGAAGTCCGCAGGAGCCAGATCAGGGGAGTAGGGAGGGGAAAAGTTACCATCTTCTGCGCGAGAGATTGGCCCACACGGATCGCGCAGTGTGCATAGGCATTATCATGGAGCAGCATCCATTTTCCAGTCCTGTGCAACTCTGGCCGAAACCGCCGGATATGCTGTAGCAATCGGTTCAAAACGGACTGGCAAAATGCAGCATTAATGATTTGACCTACAAGAACAAATTCCTTGTGGATGATGCCGTTGTTATCGAAGAAGGCGATCAACAGTGTTTTCAACTTGGATTTTGGCAGACAGCTTTTTTTTTTTGTTGCAGGGAAGACGGTGAACACCATGACATCGATTGTCGTTTTGATCGAAATGGTAGCACCAGATCTCACCTGCCGTGACGATGGTGTTCAGAAGCATTGGATCCTGGTCACACATGGAAATGAAACCACCATCAGTTTGCATCTGTTTTCCTCTCTGCTCGTCTGTGAGCTTGAGCAACACAAATCGGGTGTAGATCTTCCGCTTACCCAAATCATCGCGGAGGATGGTGTGCGTCGTGTCCTTGCTAATGCCCAATTCCTCCGCAATCCATCTGAGAATTCGTCGCCTATCTTGTCCCTGCATTTGTCACGCTCTCTCGATATTTTCTGGGGTTCTGCTTGTCGATGGCCGACCTGAACGTGGCTCATCCTCAGTTGTCTCCTTCCATTCACGAAAGCATTTAAACCATTCGGTTACACATTTTCTGCTCACGGCCTCTCTCCTGTACACCTGCACCAACATTTCATGTGTCTCCGCTGCTGCCTTCCGCAATTTGTAGCAGAACTTGATGTTTGCACGTTGCTCCATTGCGCTGTGACTCACACAGCCTACGTTCATGGTCGCAGTCTGTTTATACAGCCAGTCACATGCAGTGCATGCCTTGTATTGATACGCCTCAAGTCTCTGAAGACCCAAGCTCATGCACGCACACATGCACCAACTTGCCGTTCGGGTATGAAACCATTCACCGAACATTTTAGGCACACCACGTATATTAAACATCGCATCAATACTTCCTCGAGCTTACCTAAAACATATTTCTGTTGTAATTCTTCAGGCTTTCCCGGCGATCTAATGACATCTTGGGTTGTCGGGTGTTCTGCCGGATAATAGCGTCGTACTTGCACGATATTTCGGTAGCGTAGCTCGTTACCGAATTATCGTGGAAGTACGACGCTATTATCCGGCAGAAAACCCGACAACCCAAGATGTCATATTTCTGTTATTGCTAAACAACTTTCGCGCTTATCAGTTAATACACGAACTGTTGTCTTTGATCACGATGAATAACATTCTGTTGTGTACGGAATAACAGCAATAATAATAAAGATTTTTTGCGTTTGTGTATGTAAAATGCAGTTGCATCAGAAATAAAGGTTTTGATTACATAAAAGCGCAGTATTTACGCGAGCAGCTATTTTTTAAATTATAAAATGCAATTTAAATTTGTAACCATATACAATACTCAGTGGACGAACAACTGAACGATGTGCGGTTCTAATTATGCCTAAAACAAACAAAAATCAAATAGGAGTCGTCGGCTCCCAGTTCCTCTTTCACACATTCATTCGTGTTTATTTCCTATCAGTGTTACCAATACTACAGGTAATCATACCATTTACTGCGTCATTTATATACTGTAGATCTTATAATTAGATTTTCATCGAGACATTTAAGTTTTATTTTTATCTATGATAATGATAGAAGCTGAGTAAATGAACTAAAATTTGTGCTACAGCCGGGACTTGAACCCAGGGCTTCTTGCGTACAAGGTATACTGACCATTTTACCCCTGCAGCGCTAACGTTTCCATTGCTGTACCAAACCTACTGAACCGTACTTTCGGCAGAACGCAACTCTAACTGCACCCCTTCAGCTACTGCCACGCCTGCGCACACTAGCCGTATCCAGCCAGAAAAATGGAAACCTGTGAAAACGAGATGCGACAGAAACGGTCATAAGCCACGACTGCACTTGTAAATGATATGCAGTTTCAAATCCCAGACTCGCAGAAAGTGCAAAATTGCTAAGCAGTAACGGCTAGAGGGCAAATGCAAGGCTATATAAGCATATACAACTATGGGAAGGATAGCCTGCCCGGCTAGCAGCGCGGTCTAACGCTCTGCTTCCCGGGCGGGAAGGCGTGCCGGTCCCTGGCACGAATCCGCCCGGCGGGTTAGTGTCGAAGTCTGGTATGCCGGCCAGCCTCTGGATGGTTTTTAAGGCGGTTTTCCATCTGCCTCGGCGAATGGGGGCTGGTTCCCCTTATTCCGCCTCAGTTACACTATGTCGGCGATTGCTATGCAAACACTGTCTCCACGTATGCGTAACCATCAATTACTCTACCACACTAACATTTGGGATTATACTCGTCTGGTATGAGACGTTCCCGGGGGAGGGGGGGAGGGGGGGATGTCCACTGGGGGCCGAAACGCACAATAACCCTGGGTTCTTTGTGGGGTAGTGGAGGGGTGGGTGAACTGCTATGGCCTGCTGTGGGGTTGTGAACCACTGAGGGCTAATGCGGGACGAAGCCTCTCCGTCGTTTGTAGATCCCCAGTTCAATACACAATACAGTACACAACGGGAAGGATAGATACCGCCAATAGATAAAGAGACATTTGGAGAAAAGATAAACGGCTGTCTGAATATCACGAGCTCAGTTGATAAACCAGAATTAAGCAAAAAAGGGAAACCTGGAAGGGGACAGAAGTATTAGTGCGGCTAGACAAGGGAAATGAAGGCAGTGTTATAGAAAGGGAAGAGGAAGTAAATGAAGATGAGATGGCAGACATGATACTGCGGAAGAATTTGATGCGGCACTGAAAGACCTAAGCCGAAACAAGGCCTCTGCAGTAGACGACATTCCGTTAGAAGTACTGATAGGCTTTGGTAAGTCAGCAACGACAAAGCTATTCAACATGGTGTGTAAGACGTATGACACAGGTGAACTACCCTCAGACTTCAAGAAGAACGTAATAATTCACATTTCAAAGAAAGGAGGTGCTGACAGGTGAGGAACATTACGAAAAATCAGTTTAATAAGTTATGGTTGGAAAATACTGACACGAATTATACGCAGAAGAAAGGAAAATCTGGCCTTGGGAAAGATCTGTTCGAATTCCGAGGAAATGTAAAAACGTGTGAGGCAACACTGATCCTCCACTTATCTTACTAGACAGGTTAAAAAAAGAGAAACCTACGTTCATAACATCTGTTGAATTAGAGTAAGCATTTGACAGTCCTGACTTTAATAAACAGTTTGAAATTCTAAATGTAGCAGGGGTAAAATACAGAGAGCGGAAGGCTGTTTATAAATTGTGTAGAAACCAGACAGTAGTTATAAGAGTCAAGGGGCATCAGAGGGAAGCGGTGGCTGAGAGGTGAGCGCTACAGGTTTGCAGCCTACAACCAATGTTATTCAATATTTACATTTAGCATGCTATAAAGGAAACCAAAGAAAAATTTGGAAAGGGAATTAAAGTTTGGGGAGAAGAAATAAAAACTCTGAAGTTTGCCGATGACAGCTTAATTTTGTCAGACACAACAAATGACTCGAACGAGCAGTTAAATGGAATGAACAGTGTCTTGAGTGTATCAGATGACATCCACTAATGCAAAACAAGGGTAATGGAACGTCGACGGATTAAATCAAGTGATGCTGAGGGAAATAAATTAGGAAACGCGACTCAGAAAATAGTAGATGAGTTTTTGTATATGGAGAGTAACATCACAGGTTGACGGATGAAGAAACAGTATAAAAAATAGTTCAAATGGCTCTGAGCACTATGCGACTTAACTTCTGAGGTCATCAGTCGCTTAGAACTTAGAACTAATTAAACCTAACTAACCTAAGGACATCACACACATCCATGCCCGAGGCAGGATTCGAACCTGCAACCGTAGCGGTCGCTTGGTTCCAAACTCTAGCGCCTAGAACCGCACGGCCCCTCCGGCCGGCAAACGGTATAAAATGTTCACTGATAATAGCGAGAAAATAACTGCTGAAGAAGGGAAATTTATGGCACCGAATATAAATTTAGGTGTTCTTAAGTCTTTTCTGAAGGTATTCGACCGGAGTGAAGCATCCTATAGACGATTAGCAATTCAGCCTTTTAAATGCGACACTGCGGAGGAATGCCGAAGATTAGATGGTTAGATCACATTTAATGAGGAAGTACTGAACAGAATTGGAGAGAAAAGAAACTTGTAGCAGAGTTGGACAACAAGATGGGATCGGTTTATACCACACATTATGAGATGTCAAGGGGCCGTCAGTTATGAGACGGGAGGGAGGTGTGGATAGTTAATATTGCAGAGGGAATCCAAGAAGTGAATACAGTAAGCAGGTACCCATGGATGTAGGTTGCTATATTTATTCAGAGATGAAGAGACTTGCACAGGCTAGAGTAGCATGAAAATCTGTATCAAACCTGTCTTCGGACTAAAGACCACAGCAACAACAACAACAACAACAGCTGAAGCTTTCCAGTGTCCCCAGGTCTACTGCACATACAAAATCTTCTTACATGATTCTTAAACCAAGTTTTAGCAACAATAAAATTGTTATTTGTGCAAAATTCTACTACATAGATTTCCCTTTAATTTCTTTCCTACCTTTCATGTCCTAATATTCTTCCTTCTCCCACTTTTCCTACTACTGAATTCCACTCCCGTATCACTATTAAATTTACGTCTTCCTCAGCTATCTGAATTAATTTTATCTCATCATACACTACCTGACAGAAAAAGTGAAACACCAAAAGCCGTGGTCATTGTAACTCTGTACACGTTCACACCATCTATGGGTATATAAACGATTCCCTACGATAGGTAGAATGACCACCAGCGAGCCTTAGTGTTGTTTGTGTTCAGTGTTGTTACCAGACCTGATAGGGGGGTAGTAGGCTCGTTAACGGTGTCAGATGCTGAGTGATCACGATGAAGAACACGGAAATATTGTGTGCTTGTGTAAGGCAGTGTTATCAGAAGGTATCAGAGCTCAGAAGGGGCCTGATTGTGGCTCTCCATTTGTCCGGAATGTCCATTCACATCTCTTCAGTTTGACTTCACGTGCTGATTGTTGGTGTGCAGTAGAGGAATAATGTGTAAAATAGACGATTAAATACAATACTGACAAGACTTTCTTGACTGCAGGGCTTTTAAATTTCAATAAAATATTTGTTCCTACGTACCTTGGAACATGTTTCGCACTTGAAAAAATTTTAATTTTCCGGAATAATGACTCTTATTTCTGAAAAAGACTGCAGCACATAAAAAGTGAATACCATCGTTTAAAAATGAAGTACGAAAATATATTAAAAGTCTATCACAGAGCTGACTAGAGACAAAAGTCTGAGAAGTAAGTCATCGAGTAAAACAGAAGTGATTTCTGGCGTTCCCCAAGGTAGTGTTATAGGCCCTTTGCTGTTCCTTATCTATATAAACGATTTGGGAGACAATCTGAGCAACAGTCTTCTGTTGTTTTCAGGTGACACTGTCGTTTATCGACTAATGAAGTCGTCAGAAGATCAAAACAAACTGCAAAACGATTTAGAAAACATATCTGAATGGTGCGAAAAGTGGCAGTTGATCTTAAATAATGAAAAGTGTGAGGCCACCCACATGAGTGCTAAAAGGAACTCGTTAAACTTTGGTTACGCGATAAATCAGTCTAATTTAAAGGCCGTAAATGCAACTAAATACCTAGCTATTACAATTACGAACAACTTAAATTGGAAGGTTCAAAAAAATGGTTCAAATGGCTCTGAGCACTATGGGACTTAACAGCTGTGGTCATCAGTCCCCTAGAACTTAGAACTACTTAAATCTAACTAAACTAAGGACATCACACACATCCATGCCCGAGGCAGGATTCGAACCTGCGACCGTAGCAGTCGCACGGTTCCGGACTGCACGCCTAGAACCGCGAGACCACCGCGGCCGGCTAAATTGGAATGAATAAATAGAAAATGTTGTGGGGAAGGCTAACCAAAGACTGCGTTTTATTGGCAAGACACTTAGAAAATTTAACAGACCTACTAAGGAGACTGCCTACACTACGGTTGTCCGTCCCCTTTTAGAATACTGCTGCGCGGTGTGGGATCTTTACCAGATAGGACTGACGGAGTACATCGAAAAAGTTCAAAGACAGGCAGCACGTTTTGTATTATCGCGAAATATGGGAGAGAGTGTCACAGAAATGATACAGGATTTGGGCTGGACATCATTTGAAGAAGGGCGTTTTTCGTTGCGACGGAATCTTCTCACGAAATTCCAATCACCAACTTTCTCCTCCGAATGCGAAAATATTTTGTTGACACCGACCTATATAGGGAGGAGGGATGACCACGATAAAATAAGGGAAATCAGAACTCGTACGGAAAGATGAAGGTGTTCATTCTTTCCACGCGCTATACGCGATTGTTATAATAGAGAATTGTGAAGGTGGTTCGATGAACCCTCTGCCAGGCACTTAACTTAGATATGCAGAATATCCATGTAGATGTAGATGTAGATGTAGAAGTGCATCAAGCTAGAGCATCCTCCTCTACAGAGTGATTTACATGTAACGTTCCCGGTTGCCATTGAATGAGCATTTCTGTATACTCTGACGCCAGCTAAACATAATTTTAACCTGCATGGTAAGGAGGTCACAGATATCTGTTCTTGATGATCAGCAAAAAGCGTTAAAATCGCTGAATATCTGATGTATTAAAATGACCGATTTCGGCACGTTTTATCGGCAGTCTGTAAAAATATGAACGTGTTTGTTAATTAGGGAAATCAGCCTTTACACAACATGTACAAAAGATCAGAAATACTGTAGCATGTATTTGGCCGGAGATTTACAGCGCATAACGTAAACAGAAGGTGAGAGATACCGTAGCGTGGTGTTTGCCCATTTGGCGGGGGTGGGCCGTGGTGAACAGCTGCATGTGGTCACAACGGTAGCTGCTACTAGTGGCTGTTTTGCCACGGGTCAAAAAGTGTACGAAGGTGCGCATTTGCTGCATTACGTAAACTGCAGCAAATAGGAACTTAACTAATGTGAAAAACATTACGACTTGTGAATAAAGTGTAAAAATAATAGGACAGCTGTGTGTGTAGCATTATGAAAATATAACTGTTCAAACAAACAATACAAGTGTTTAATAATCTTCCTATAGATATATGAAGGGCATTAAATGTGAAACGCCAGTAGAAACAGCTGTAGGATTGTTGAACACCGGCTGGTGGCGCTTCTTGGTATTTCGAGTGATGCTGTTTCCATGGAAGTGTCGACAGGACGACTATTGGTAGTCGAAGATTATCAAGTAAAACACCATTTCCATGGAGACGCTGTGTAATGTGCATGTAGAGAATGCTTTTACCATGGAGACGTCGTTTAGGTGGCCGTTAATGATTAACGATGTATTTATCGGCCGAGCAGTTCTAGGTGCTACAGTCTGGAACCGCGCGACCGCTACGGTCGCAGGTTCGAATCCGAATCCTGCCTCGGGCATGGATGTGTGTGATGTCCTTAGGTCAGTTAGGTTTATGTAGTTCTAAGTTCTAGGGGACTGATGACCTCAGAAGTTAAGCCCATAGTGCGCAAAGCCATTTGAACCATTTTGTATTTATCGGAGGCTCTTTCCATGATGATGTTGTGGTTGCAATAGCGATTGGCCGTCGCAGACGAACGTAGAAAACAACATGACAACTACGATAAAGGGGCCTTGTATCGATGTAAAATACCACTGCAAGTAGACGTTATGCCTATGTTGCTTGAAATTATCAGCACTACAATGCTTGAAAAACAGTTGAATCACAATTGGGTGGGAGAAAAACAGAAAGAAAATCAATTCCAAGTAAATTACAGTGTGAGAGAAATTCTGTACAACATGAGGGTTTCTAATCAAAAGTTTTAATTTAATAAAAGGAATAAAAAATATGATTAAGTAATGATGGGAAATTTATAAGAAGTATATTGGAACTATAGGGTGAGTGAAGCGATAAAAAAATACTAAAAATTTTAAAATTATTTGTAATTCTTTTGACGAGGAACATCCACGAAGTAAGTTCCTTTTCTGTTTCTATCTGCGGCAGCGCTACGATCGCAGTTCCGAGCATGCGCGGTAGTTACTCTGAATCAAGGAGAAGACATGTAGGCCATTTTCAGCTTTGCAGTGCTTCTTTATAATGTCAGCCGTAACTGAAAATGGCGACGTGTGTGAAATCAGATCTGTGATTCGTTTTCTAAATGCAAAGAAAGTTACATCAAAGGAAATTCATCGGCAAATCTGCGAGGTTTACAGACAAAATGCTAAGAGTGATTCAATGGTTAGAAGATGGGTCAGACAGTTCAATGAAGGACGTGATCAAGTGCACGATGAAGAACGAAGTGGACGCCCGTCTGTGGTTACTGATGAACTGGCTCACACAATTGAAGAGAAGATCCTCCGTATAGCCCGGACCTCGCTCTTAGCGACTTCCATGTCTTCTTACAACTAAAATCTGTTCTTGGTGGTCAACACTTCAACGATGATGACGGGCTGAAAGAACATGTTACCACACGGTTGGATACACAGTCGGTAACCTTCTATGATGAAGGCATACAAAAGCTTGTGCCACGCTATGACAAGTGCCTACAAAATTTCAGAACCTTTGTAGAAAAGTAGTTTAACAGTTGCAGATTTTTGTACAATAAATATTTTTTTCTGTATCTGTACACGTTTGTTTTATATAACAAAACGGAACTTACTTTGTGGACGGCCCTTGTATAAACTCTTAACTAACTTTAAACAAATATGTAAAATATAGTTTTAAACATGGTTGTTTCTCGGCAACCGTATGTAATGTTCAAACATAGGAATTATACAGCCAACCGGTTGCAAGTAACTGTTTGGTATACTGACCTAGGTTTCGACACCTACTAAGGGTGTCTTCATCAGAATGAAATTTTGAGAAACCGTAAAATTACATTGCGAGAAAGCGTTGGTCAGAATTTAGAGCAGCTATACTCAAGCCAAAAATAAAATAAAACACGTTCCAGCCTTTGGCACTTATGCCTAGCTGGGAACAACGTCAGACTAATATTGTTAATTAGGGAAGTCAGCCTTTACATAACAGCTACAAAAGATCAGAAAAAGTTTAGCGTGATATTTGGCTGAAGCTTTACATAACGCAGTCAAAAGATCAGAAGTACTGTAGCATGGTGTTTACCCATTTACCTGTAGCTGACGCCGTGGTGAACAAATCCGTGACATATTGTGAATCTCTTCTTCAAAGTTTGTATCGCTTCAGTCAATCCAACTGGGTTAGCGTCCCATACTGATACTCAATACTTAAGAACTGCTCGGACAATGGTGTTGACAATCCAACAGACTGCTATAAGATGACACTGGACGGTACTACTGGAAGGAGGCAGTTACCAAACCAGTCTCCCAGTTCGAAATCGAAAGCACTACGTCTCCTTCAGGTAGCTGCTAATGTGTACTCGCGCGGTTTAGTGGACACTTTCCGGTATACCATCGCAGTTTGGTGAGCTTTTCTACAACATTATGACACTAACTAAGTGTTAAATGAAACAACAAGTTCACTGTTGCCAGTCACTGTTTATTTATCTCAATGACGCGTTTCAAAGGTTTAAACCTCCATCATCAGGTGCATTTACTTTGTTAGTATGATATTTGTGTGTGTATTGTGTTACGATTTTTTGGAGAAACTTGTGGCACTGTCTAGTGCAGAAACGAATAGAGTACCTCCAGTGGTCGCAGGTTCGTTTCTCTGTCGTAGCACATCGCATGTATACTACCATATTTTGTAAACAAATATGGCGCCTGGAAACTGTTGGGTGCAAGAATCGTATAGCAGAAGAGAAAGCATTATCATAAAGTAAAAAGAACATACATCGTAACAACATTATTACAGAGTAAATTTTAAAGGATTTGGAGATGTTTGTTTTAAGGTGTTGAATACATGCGTTGGAATAACTACTCCAGGTGGTATGTAAATCCGATTTTGACAAGTTAAAATAGCTTAAATTTAATACTAGTTTATACAATTAGGTGGAATGTTACAAACGTTAGTACAATAACCATACTGGCTACAGAAATAAATTATACACTAATAATAATTTTGGTTGGGATTCACAGATAGATATGAAATGCTGGAAGCAGAGCGAGAGGAAGAGAAAGAGAAAGTGAGAGGTAGGGAGAGGGTGGAAAGAGTAAATTGTATGAGAGCAAGCTTTACAAACTAACTAAGCAAACGAATTGTACAGCTCATCTTCGAAATGTTTCTATCTCTTCAGATTGTGAACTGGATACTTTCCTAGTGTCACACAAACACTTGAAGAGGTCAACAACTTTTTCGATTAACTGTTGTGGGCTTTTACGTCTGCTGCTGGCAATGTAGTTGCCATTTTTCTTTTTCAGAGCTTCAAGTTTTTCTTATGGATATAGTTTTCAGATGTTTTTCAACTACATTATCAAGGTAGTCTAGAATATAATAGAGCTGTAGGTTAGAAGGGCAACTTTAAGGTTGCAGGTGTAGGTAATACGATTGTTTGTGGAGGAGCATTTTCTTTTCTTTGTGTATTGTGAGTTGAGCCTAACAAAGACTTCCCTCAATACTAACTACGACAAACAATGCCTGTCTCCTCTGTTAACACCAAACTGCATAAAGTTAAGACTAATACTAGCAGTGAAAGCAATATATCAGATCTTGTCTTTGCTTTCACTGCTGGTATTAATCTTAGCTTTATGTTATTTGGTGTTAACACCGGGGACACACATTGCTTGTTGTACGATATTGCAATGCCTGTGTTATTCTGATTACGATGCATGTATGCATGTTCAAAGTAACTTTGCATCGTAATCAGAATAACACAGCACTGCAGTATCGTATTTCTCTGCCGATACCGGGCAAGCGACTTTCAAGTACCACGTCTGACCGGAACGGGAATATACATAATGGATGTAGAGTCCAGGTCGTAGACGCATGGTTAACAATACATGGAACTGTAGGTGTGACCATGACTCGTGCACGAATAGCCAACTGGTAAGGCGACAGCTCGCGGTAAGCTGAAAATCCGGGTTCAAGGCTCGATTAGGCATAAATTTCCATTGTCGTCATTTAAATCCACAGCTCATGGTAGTCATTATTCACAGTTGCCAATACATTTAATGTATTGCTTGTGGTAGTGACTATTAAGGGAAGTCTTTGTTGAACTCAAATTACATCTTTCAATAGCACCGAGTCATGCTTTGCTATTTTGTCGAAAACTGAAGTGGTGAGACCGTGACTTTGTCGAAATACAGGTTAATTATTAGAACAAAAATTGCAACCAGCCGCTGTTAACAATGCCACAGCGAAAATCAGCCATCATCAAATGTACAGCATAATGTACTGCAAATTTGTATGTGAACAGCGCCTTGCATTGAATCCTTTGAAACTGTCGGTTAGAAAACGGGAACGGCGTCGTTTCTTGCTAATAAATAGCATTATTAACAGTAGATAATCCTGTTTCTAATTTATGTAGGAATTAATTTGTAATTTGACACATGCACGGCGAATGTCAATAAACGCGTAATAGCACTTTCCTCAAGGTGTTTGTCTGGATCATAGCCTTGTAAGGTGGTAAAAGTTGGAGGATGAACAGCTCAGACAATTGGAGGACAGAAGCTTTTGACATGTGGCACTACAGGCAAAAGAGAGTGGGATGGATAATTAACGAAGATGTACTACATCGAAACGCGGGACCCGGCCGGTGTGGCCAAACGGTTCTAGGCGCTTCAGTCTGGAACCGCGCGACCGCTACGGTCGCAGGTACGAATCCTGCCTCGGGCACGGATGTGTGTGATGTCCTTAGGTTAGTTAGGTTTAAGTAGCTCTAAGTTCTAGGGGACTGATGACTTCAGATGTTAAGTCCCATAGTGCTCAGAGCCATTTGAAACATTTTTGAAACGCGGGAAAATAAATTCGTTTTACAATTTGACTTTGACAAAATGGTTCAAATGGCTCTGAGCACTATGGGACTTAACATCTTAGGTCATCAGTCCCCTAGAACGTAGAACTACTTAAACCTAACTAACCTAAGGACATCACACACATCCATGCCCGAGGCAGGATTCGAATCTGCGACCGTAGCAGTCCCGCGGTTCCGGACTGTAGCGCCTAGAACCGCACGGCCACCGCGGCCGGTCTTTGACAAAAAAAGAGTTTGATTGATAGACGTCATAAAAACTGAGAGATAAAGGTAACTTGTAAATGGAGGGAGGTGCAGGATAAAGAGTACGGAAGGAAATACAGACTTCACCGCATTAAGACGGGACATTTGGATGTAGGTTGCAAAAGTTAAACAGAGATCAAGAAATTTGTGCAAGATGCAAAAGCGTATAGAGGTGTTACAAAACAGTCTTTGAACCGATGGCCGCAACGATAACAGTGTACGAATACACGGTAGTTGAATCGAAATCGTACACTGGTTACCGAAAGATTCTAAAACAAACAGTCAATATTTACGCCGCTCTCGGATAGGTATCGAAGCGTAGGTCAGTGACGTCTTGTGTGCCGAACGACGAGCTTATCCCGTTCCGTCATCGACAACGGAGGCGACCAACTGGCATTCTATTATTGATTATGAGCGCCGTGATGGACAACACGGCTTACGGCCGCGTCAGCAGAGGGCCCCACCGACAGTATTGGCCGTGTTCCGAGAGCTACTGCCGTGCTTTGTATCTGGGCCCACGGCGGATTACTTTCTTTTTATCGCTAACTCATTTTACGGGGAGACGAGTGTATTATTAGTGCAAGTCAGTGGTCTCTTATTATAGCAGAGATTATTAGTGTCTCGGCAGGGGTCTCGACTCGGGCGGAGATGGGCGGGGAGGCAGAAGGGGAGGGGTGGGAGGGGGGGGGAAGCTGATGGCTGGTAGCATCAACAGGTGCTGCGCATCCACCCCCACCTGGCCGCATTCCCACACAGACCGTCTCTCCCGTACCTCCACACTCGGTCAGGATCCGAGCGGACAATAGGCAGGCGAATGTGCGTGCCACGGCCCTCTGTTGGGCAAAAAGTCACCAGATAACAGTCGAAGGACATTGGATAAATAAATGTTCATCGCTTGTATCTCCAAAGTTTCCACGACTTCCTCTGTCGATATTGTCAGATCAGAGGTTGATCGTCGTGCTAATGGGCCGTGTCGTACCTTCATATTGCAGTTGGCCGAATTATATCATGCCGACTTCACAAGGTAACGGGACTTCCAAATTCTGTCACAGGTTGGGTTGATTGCAGGCTTCCAGCATCGAGCTCAAGTTTCCGTGCACGCATATATTATCGAATCAAAAGTATCAGAACACCCCTACCTGACGTGGTACTAACAACTAGATGTTACGAGACATAAAAGGAGGTAGGGAACAGTGAAGCAGTAATGTCAACTGGGTCGGCCAGGGGTGTTCAGTACCTACAAAAGGACTAGCAATTGGATCTAACCTGAGTAGCGAATCCATCAGAGAGATTTCCGCTTCTAACTTGCCTAAGACAATTCTTGGTGGTGTGATCGTGAAGTGGAAATGCGAAAGAACAATCACAGCTGAACCAGTAACAGACAGACCTCATGCACTCACAGATAATAACCGCCGAAGCTTGACGAGGGTGGTTGTAAAAAATCGGGTGAAATAAGCCGAAGAACCCACTCATGAGTTCCATAGTATTACCAGTGGCCCAACTAGCACAATAACTGAGCATAGGAAGTTGAACAGGATACAATGGTCGAGAAGTTTCAAATAAGCCTGTAACGTCGGAAATGCATATCCTCCTATTTCCATCTAATGTACTATGAATTTTTTCCTTATTTTGTTACTTGAAGATATGACATTTCTGTGCCTTTATATATTGTAATTGTTTTACTATATATATATATATATATATATATATATATATATATATATATATATATATATATGCATTTATGTCGATGTATAATTGGTTTGTTTTGTAAATATTATTTGTATTTTTACGCTGGTCTTGCATAGGGAAAATTATGCTATCGAACCATTACATTGATTGGTCGTGTGGAGAACCAAAGTGTTTACGATCTTTGAGAGTGTTAACTCTGCCGCGCGGAGCGCAAGCAGAGGAAAGTCTGGCTGGAGGAGGGCAGTGGAGCAGGTGTGTTGTGTGACGCTCCCGCGAGTTGCCGCGCTTTCGGAGTTTGGCAGCATGTAATTGCGCCCGACTTGCTATGTTAGTTTCTGACATGGTGGCGCGGACGGGAAGCGTTAGCTGGCACACATCAAGAGCCCGTTTCGGCTGGAGACCGTGTCGAGAAGAAGGCGCGCCAACATCCAGCTTCTGCAACAGCGACGGCCGACAATGAGTGACTGTTGCCGCCTCATCGATCGACGACTTCAAACCTTCAATCAACCAACAAGGAAGACTGGTAGCACGTAAAGTTTTAGAACTGTATGGCAGACCTCAGCTTTTCAAACTATTAAATTTTTCTCACTAAATTACAGCAACGTAGCATGAACCTTTGTTGCTCATTCTCCAATTGCATTACCAAGCAGGGTCCCTTCCTTTTCCGGAATGAACTCGAGTGTCGTTGAAATTCAAACGCCAGCATTAAAGTAATATCATTCGATTTCACTGCTTTAATTTCAAAGTTCATTTAAGGTATTCAAAGCTGTCTACAATATTTAGATTACACAAGCACAAATTAAGAGTGCGAGTTTTGTTACCGTGTTTTAGCTTACCTGTGACTGGTACGTACTAAATTTTGCTATTGTTAATTGTTCAGAATCATTTAATTCAAGTTCAAAGTTAAATCTCTTATTTCTAAATTGCGTAGATTCGAGTTGCTTTTGAAATGATTGTTGAGGTACCCCAAGACTAACCGTATTTTACTGAATTTCGATGTGCTTCAAAACAAAGCTCACTATTAATTTCAGTCACTAAATTAACTTTCAATTTTCCGGGTTTTTAATTCTTTTGCTAAATTAAGTCAGAGTGTAGAGAAATTGATTACTTCTGACAATCAGTTTTCACACTACACGTGTCAACCTTCAGCTGCTGCGTTCTCGCTTCCCACGCCCGAGTTCCCGGGTTCGATTCCCGCCGGGGTCAGGGATTTTCTCTGCCTCGTGATGGCTGGGTGTTGTGTGCTGTCCTTAGGTTAGTTAGGTTTAAGTCGTTCTAAGTTCTAGGGGACTTATGACCACAGCAGTTGAGTCCCATAGTGCTCAGAGCCATTTGAACCATTTCTGAACCTTCAGCTGCCACGCTTCTAGTGCTAATTATATGTGCAATAACCTTTCTTTTTCAGTTACTATAGTAATTGTCCATAGGACTGGCGACCGTAATGTTCCCCAAATCTCAAATATCTAATTACCGCTAGTTAATTGTTAACGTAACGGCCGCACATTTACTTTCTTTGTTAACTTAACCCCTTTTCAAAATTAATTTCCACCAGTTTCAGTTGCATTTTTCCTTTCATTTAGATGTAACCCTTTCCTCCCTCTTTACCGACAGATTAACTTCGGTGACGATTGCTTTTCCAAAATTTCCATTAGGTACACGCGGTTTAATTTTTCATTGTCATTAAGGTCGATAAGTGAGGAGGAGGTTACAAGCCACTCATTTCCGTAGTCAATCGTAAGACACGCTTGGTACGGAGTAAAGAGCAACGCCAGTGGACAGTGGTTGACTGTGAACGAGTCACTTGTAGTAATAAATCACGCTGTACCCTGCGGTAAACCGTTGGAAGGGTTTGTGTCTGGTCAATGCCTGCTGAACTTTACTTGACATCGTATGTAGTGCCAACAGTGAAGTACAAAAGAGGTAGTGTTACAGTATGGGGGGTGTTTTTCGTAGTTAGGGGGGTAGTCCACTTTTTGCGCTTCGCAAAACACTAAATGTGAATGGATATGAACATTTTCGAGCACTTTGTAGTGTTTACAGTAGAGAAACATTCCTGACATGATTGTTGTTTGCATCAGTATGACAATGAACCAGATATGTATGACGCGATTGTATGTGGGCAACAGCATCCTGAAATGGACTGGCTTGTCCAGACTCCCAACCTACAACCAGTGGTACAGGTCTGCCTTTAGTTAGAACGTCGCCTTCACTCTGGTCTCCAGCGTCTAATACCACTACCTACTCTGGCTTCGGCTCGTGAGGAAGCCTTGGGGGATATTCCTCCACAAACACTCAGACACATCATTGAAACTGTAGCCACCGGAGTTCAGACAGTCGTCAAGGCAAGAGGGTGGGCACATTCATATTCATGTCCACTAACATCTTACGGCCTAAAAATATATATGATTATTGTGTACCATATACACACATCAAAAAAGTTTTACATCACCTAGGTTCCAAGGGTTCCGGAACCTCAACATAAACATCATTTCTGCCCTTTTTATTTCTCATGAAAACCACACATTGCATGTTGTTCCACCACACAGCGAGACCTTCAGAGGTGGTGGTCAAAATTGCTGTACACACCGATACCTCTAACACACAGCACCACGACCTCTTGCACTGACGTATGCCTATATTCGTCGTGGCATACTGTCCGCAAGTTCATCAAGACACTCCTCAACGGCGATTCGGCGTGGATCCCTCAGAGTAGTTGGCGGGTCCCGTCATCCATAAACAGCCCTTTTCAACCTATTCCAGGCATGTTCGGCAGGGTTCATGTCTGGAGAACATGCTGGCCACTCTAGTCGAGAGATGTCGTTATCCTAAAGAAAGTCATTCACAAGACGTGCACGATAGGGGAGTGAATTGTCGTCCATGGAGACGAATGACTCGCCAATATACCATCGGTCGGAGTATGGCATTAACCTATCGTACAGCCGTTACGGCGCCTTCCATGATCACCAGCGGCGTACGTCGGCCCAACATAATGCTACCCCAAAACATCAGGGAACCTCCACCTTGCTATACTCGCTGGACAGTGCGTCCAAGGCATTCAGCGTGACCGGTTGGCCTACAAACACGTCTCCGAAGATTGTCTGGTTGAAGGCATAGGCGACACTCGTCGGTGAAGAGAACGTGATGCCAATCCTGAGCGGTCCATGCGGCATGTTGTTGGATCCATCTGTACCGCGCTGCATGGTGTCGTGGTTGCAAAGATGAACCTCGCCATGGACGTCAGAAGTGGTTGCGCACCTGGTGGCCTATTGCGCACAGTCGTAACACGACGTCCTGTGGGTTCACGAAAAGCATCATTCAACATGGTGACGTTGCTGTCAGGGTTCCTCCGAGCCGTAATCCGTAGATAGTGGTCATTCACTGCAGTAGTAGCCCTTCGGCGGCCTGAGCGAGACATGTCATCCACAGTTCCTGTCTCCCTGTATCTTCTTCATATCTGAACAACATCACTTTGGTTCAATCCGAAATGCCTGGACACTTCTCTTGTTGAGAGTTCTTCCTGGCACAAAGTAATAAAGGGACGCGATCGAACCGCAGTATTGACCGTCTAGGCATGGTTGAACTACAGACAACACGAGCCGTGTACTTCCTTCCTAGTTAATGACTAGAATTGATGGCTGTCGGACCCCATCCGTCTAATAGGCGCTGCTCATGCATGGCTGTTTAGATCTTTGGGCAGGTTAAGTGACATCTCTGAACAGTCAAAGGGACTGTGTCTGTGATTCAATATCCACAGTCAACGTCTATCCTCAGGAGTTCTGGGAACCAGGGTGATGCAAAACTTTTTTTGATGTTTGTATTTTAACACCAGTTATAAATATATTTGAACATGCCTTTATTAAAAGATAATTCGTGTACAGTTGTTGTTACTATTTCCAATACCTTATAAACGTCACATGCTCGTAATTCGTAAATAGTGGTTAAAAATAAATTTTCCGTAAAAAATTGTGATTCTCTGTGTGATCTGAAAAATAAAACAGAAAATTACAGAAAACTTGTTTGCTACGCCTTTGGATAATAATTATAAAAATTTAATTCAAAATAATGAACAAATGAAAACGATGAGGAACCAAAGAAAAAAAGATACAAGCGATATGAAGAACTAAAAAATTTGCCAATCAGGATTAGAAATCTAAATTAAGTGCTCTTCTGACAAAATGGTCACAATATATGTACATAATACCACCGGTTATGCTATTATTTTATTTATTCGATACATTTCGCTAAACACTGGATTAAGAACTCAGGTGTGCATCCAGGGTACGATTCTGGGGGGAGGGGGCGGTTCACAGTTCCTTACTTTCTTCTCGCCTCCCAAGATATTACTTGCAGTCACTCAAATTTTTAACATTCCAGAGATTGTTAGGAATTTTAATAGTAATCATTAAAGTATTTTAATATAATAATAACTAGCATAGATCAGAGCTTTCGCACTTCGTTTCAGCATAATATGTAAGATATTGCAGTTTAGAGAAATATGTCATTTTAAAAACATTCGTCCAAAAATTTCAGAATAACGTGCGTCAAGTGATTAATTTAAGAGTAACAAACTCTAACAGCACTGAGAGTACCATAATTTACACAGTATAATATCAAAATGTGCCCTCAGCTTTATCAGTAATTCACTTAGTATTGCGACGGTTATGTTAGCGTGTGATTGAGGGAACTGTTATTTCTTCTAGTCATTTCCACCTACGTTCAGCAACTCAGTCTTTCTATTATTTTTTTCAATTACCGGAGGTTTTTTTCTTTTATGGCTTTCCTTACTTAACTTTCTATGGTTTTTCTCTTTAATCTGTGGACTTACGAACTGTGTCCATCTTGTTGCCGGTAGCAAATGCGGCCAGTTTGGGAAGGGCGTTTTTACCTCGCTACAAGTTTGACGGTCCAGTCTCACCCCATTCACATGGTCAGTCCCTAACACAAGCACCTGAAATGTATCCTGTGTTAAATATAGCTTGTGATTTATAGAGTTCCTCACTTTTGCGAGACACTTAGGTTCCGTGCTACTTTATTCTCTGAAAGTTATTTATGAAATTTGGGACTTGATATATGAAAAAATGTAAACACTCCTACTGAAATATAGTGGTATGCAAAACGTAAGGACGAAAGTTACTTCCGCATGATGTGCCACTGCCGAGTAACATAACTCGATGAAACTTGGAACATACTTACATAGAACTGCCATAGTATAGTACAGAAGGTAACTGAAAATAAATACTCAATGAGACGCACAGAAATGACACTTTATAAAGGCACATTTGCATGCCGAGCGTGAGTTTCCTCGGAAACGCGAGATATTAATTAAATAAATAATCAGTGACAAATAAATAAAGCCTATGGCACACAACTGCAGCGCTGTGTCGCTGATAAAACAAAAGTACATTTTCGTTAGTCGTATGTTTGATTAAAAAAAAAAAGGAAGAGCTCTCGTTGAAGTGGTGCGAGAAGCACGTATTTTAGTTTATTGTCTGGCACACCGCCATATTTCATGATATAGAAAATTGCAACCATACTAGGCACTCGATTCTGTAAAGAATTTATATTTATAAAAGTAAGTAGGATTATGAACTGTAGGCTTATTCATTGAATATATCTGATTTAACTAACTGTGTAATTTTTTGTTTAGTAGACAATCACCTCTGTACGACGTTTTGGCATGGCTGGCAAATTATTGTAATATTGAGATTTAGATTATGAGTCCGCACCTACCGCAGCAGTCTTTGGAAACGATTTAATTACGAAGTCCGATTATTTCAGTTTTATTTCACGGTCAACTACGAGTAACATTGCCTTTACGAAAAAGCCATTGTCAAGCGTCTGATACCGAATAATCAAAACCTGACGACTCATAGGAGAGCCAATCAGACAGATAAAAAATAATTAATATTTTATTTTATTTTATTTTATTTTATTTTATTTATTTTATATTGGCGACTGCGTGTCGGACTTGTTATTTTGTCATTTGTTACATTGTTCTCTTTGTTTCATGTGAAAAATCAACCTTCTGGTCCTGGACTTGACTATATGAGAAATAACAAAAAAATCAGAAGATATTTGCCAATTATAAAATTTTGCGGGAAGACGCAAAGAAGCTTCCAGCAAAATAAGGTAAGACGCAGCATCTTTGCATTAGCAGGCTTGACCAGACGTATAATTCAGTGTATTAGCTTTTCAGTAAAATTCTGTAGTGTTTCTTTTCCGCATAACAGTTTCAGTGATAAATTCCATTCTCAGTATTTTTCCTTAAACAATAACGTATGCAACTATACCAATACACGAGTGTACAATATGGCCGACTTCTGTACGATATCATGTAACATGGCCAGCAGCCATTACCAATAATCTCAAATTCAGTTTATATTTTTAAATTAACAGACAGCCATTGTTGCTACGACCGATTCATGCTCAACTGCATTTTATTTTAAAACCAGTGTCAAACATTAATTTCTTGAAATATATAGCACGTGTGGCATGGTAATAACTAGAAAACAATACGCAAAAATGGAACAGCAAAGACGTACTATTCAGACGCAATCCGACTCGGACGAGAGACAAATGTTAGAAAATGACTTTACGACAGCAACCGGTAGTGACGATACATCAAATATTGACGCAAGTGTCAACGGAAATTTTGACAATAGGCCGTCCACCACAAAAATTTCAAAGTCTCAGTCAGAGCCCATGTTAATACATGACGTCACGTCTAATGACGCGGCGGGGGCAGAGACCTTGCAAACAGTAAACATTGCCAACATGTTACAAATGCTAATGAAACAAAACGCAGAAAATATGGCAACCTTAAGGATGCAGAACGCGGAAAACATGGCAACCTTAAAGACACAAAATGAACAGTTAAAGACACAAAATGACGAAATTAAATCTGATCTCATAGCAATCAAGGCATGTAATGACACTTTGTGTAAACGTGTGGAACTTATAGACGCCACACTGACCGAACAGATGACTGAACTCAGTACGAAATTTTCCAAGCTTAATACGAGACAAGAAAAGACTACAAATGACGTAGCACTTTTACAGACACAATTAAAAAACCTTAATGTCACGTGTGAAGCTCTTACTGAACAAATTCAAACATATCCTTCAGTACACGACAACCTTGAAAAACGAATTACTGACGTGCAGAATAAATTTGACGATGTTGAACAACACCTGACTGACATCTTACAATCTGATGCCACAGCTCATTTTCAAAATATTAATAAAGAATTTCATGATTGGGTAGAGAACAAAGACAAACATTTTGATAGATGCATACGTGAAAATTTACCAACAATTGTGCACGACTCCGTAGCGGAATACATCACTAATAACAAACAGCTGATTAGTGACGCAGTACAATCCGTCACTGCACCCATGAGACAATTCACCGATCAACCACAGTCTGAATGTAACGAAAATATCAGTCAAAATGTACAGTTCAGAAACCAATATACATTCGAGTATGACGCACACATACCGCACACCACAAACACACAAGAACAAAACACACCACGACTACAACACATACCACGACGTGCAACCACAAACACAAGCTTTTATCATGGTAAACCACAGCAACATTATCGTAATTACTCGCCAGCTGAGCATTGCAGTAATTACAGTGGAACAAATCCATATCATAATGCAAAGGAAGAAGAAAGCTTAATAAAACACAGGCAATTTCAGGCTTTTATCCCAGAGAAACGAACCATTCATCCGGTGATTTTTCTTAAATCTTTTAGTAACGCATTTCCACGCACTTGGAGTGACCGGAAAAAGATTTCATATATTGTCGGTTACATCCAAGGCGATGCAGCTGTCTGGGCATACAGTCAAGCTGACGTATGTACCACGTACAGTGAGTTTGAGCGTGCTTTTCTGAACAAATTCTGGTCGCAATCCGTCCAGGAGCGACTCAGGAGACAAATTTTAGAACCTGAAACTTTTAACAGTAAAAATGGTAACTTACGCAGATATTTTGAAAAATACTTGAACATGGGACATTTTTTAGACGAACCAGTCGCAACACGTGATATACTCCGAGCGTTGAAGGCCAAATTGCCTTTCAACATTAAGGAAAAACTTCTACATATCCCGGATGACGATTCAGATTATTTTTTAACAGCTTTAGATTCGGTTGACATGTTACTTGAAGATCAGCGCTTCGCGCGGCAAAACAGCAGCCACAATGTTTACACTAGTGGTATGCAAAACATGCAGGCTTGCCAACACAATTCTGGCGCGCCCACAGTTGGATACGCGGTACAACAAAAACAGCAAACTCACATGCCGTCTCAGTACGGAAATCAAAATCAACACGCGTATTCCAATACGAACAATAGTTACAACAGTAATAACATTTCATGCGGCAATCCATACAAAAGGCACCGCGGTAATAACTGCAACGGTAACAACGGATACAAAGGTAATAACAAAAACACAAACAGAAATAGAAATAATAATAACTACGAGCCAAGACAGCATCAAGGTTGGACTCGTAACGATCAGTACTTTCATTCAAACTCTGCTTTACCACAGCAGCCACCAGGTCAAAATTGGAGCATACCTTACGACCGACAGGTAAGTTATAATGCGCAACAGCAACAACAACCGCAAAAGTTTGGAGATCATAATAGGCAATATCCGAATGTGAATATAATAGAAATGACACCTGATGCACAACCTCAATCTGTGTCAGTACCTAGTACAAATGATAATCCAACAAACTAGAAACAGTCACTACTTTGCCCCAGGTCGTGGCTGAAGAATCCTTGGGGGGCGGCTTCAATGTTAATCAGTTATTTGACACCACACTTGAACAACAGAATAATGATATGCCGAGTAATTCTAAACAAAAACTACCTGTTTTATTTATAAGATACAACCACAATAACAATATATCAGATGAACTTTTACAAGACAGTACACAATGTCGTTTAAACACAAATGAAATTGTTTTAGCATCCACTACTGGTGTAGTAGGTGGGATTCCAACTACTATTATCCTAGATACAGGTGCAGCTGTGAGCGTTTTATCTTTTAATTTTTATAAAAAGATGTGTGAATTGGAACCTGTGCCTGAGTTTCCTGCCCAAAACTGTAAAATAACTACTGCACTAGGTAATAAGTCATGTAGGGTTACGAAGCAAGTTTTTGTAAACGTTAAAATAGGTAATGGAACCGTACAATGGCCATTCCTGGTTGTACAAAACCTTGTGACAAATTGCATATTAGGAATAGATATTATGAGCGAGAAGGACTGCATTATAGACTTCTCCAAAGGTAAATGTATTTTAAATGATAAAGGCAGTGTAATTATTATTGATTTGGACAGGAGAACTCTAAAGCATGACAAACACTGTACAGGGTACAAGGTACAGTTAGTACTTGACAAAGACATTCAAGACATGCAAACACACTCATCTGACAGAGAGCTAATGGACTTGAAAACATTGCTTGATCATAAGATAAGTGAAGCTACAGCTCTCAGTGTACATGAACGTATAAAACTACAGGAAGTGTTATCCAAATATTTACAAGTTTTTTCCAAACGATTAGGTGTTATCAACACGTATGTGTACAAGATTGAAGTTAAGCCTCACAAGATCTTCTACCATAAGACATATAACGTACCGTTATCTCAACGACCTGCTGTGTGGCAAGAATTAAAACAAATGTTAGACTGGAAGGTCATTGAACCATCCACCTCACCTTATTGTAGTCCTCTACTTGTTGTCAAAAAATCAAATGGAGGCATTAGGTTAGTGTTAGACGCACGAGCTATTAATGAAATAATTTTACCGGTTCACACAAAACCTGAAAATTTAGAAGAGCAATTACAGAAATTTCTAGATGCAAAATATTTTTCCACAATAGATCTCGCTAATTCGTTTTGGCAGGTGGGTATCACTCCTGATTCTCGGAAATATACTGCATTTATGTTCGGGGGGCGAACCTATCAGTTTTGTGTTCTACCCTTCGGACTGAATGTCAGCTCTGGGGTATTCATTACAGCCCTGGATACCGTGCTTGGCGACGATTTAGTTGAGACAGTCACACACTATGTAGATGATATACTGATAGCTACACAATCCTGGAATGAACACGTTGACACACTTCAAGGAATTTTAGAAAAATTTGCACAAGCTGGAGTCACAGCCAACCTAAGAAAATCAAAATTTGGTTGCAGTGAGATAAAGTATTTAGGACATATCATTAATTCACAGGGCATACGTCCGGATCCCAGTAAATTAGATGCTATCAGAAACTTTCCTAGCCCTCGAACTAAAAAGCAGTTAAAATCATTCCTTGGGCTATGTTCATTTTTCAGACGTTTTTTGCCACAACCACTTTTGAACAGTAAACATCTGCTAAATCTACTCAGAAGGAATCAAGTTTGGATCTGGTCGGAACAGTGCCAGAATGACTTTAATACAATTAAACATGCTTTAGTGAATGCTAACATTTTGAGCCATCCAGATTTCAATTTAGATTTTTGTATGACTTGTGACGCTTCACGTACTGGCTTGGGCTGTTGCTTATTTCAAGTTGTAAAGAATAAAGAGGAGGAACAGATAAGAATTATTGGGTTTGCGAGTCGCACTCTAACTGAATGTGAGCGTACATACTCCACTACTGAGTTAGAAACACTTTCCATAGTATGGGCATTCAAGAAATTCAATTATTATTTATTTGGAAAACATACGGTAATTTACACCGATCACCAGGCCCTGACATTTTTGTTAACTTGTAAACTTGTACATCCTAGACTATCACGATGGGCAGTTACACTTCAGAACTACTCTTTTGAAATTAAGTACATAAGAGGTAAGGACAACACCATTGCAGACACTTTGTCTAGACTTCCACAAGGTATGAATGATACCAACAGTGACTTAGAAAATATAAATGACTACTGGATTCTCTTAATGCAAGACAAGCAGTATCACCAATATTATATTGATATGTGCAGAAACATGGCTGAATTACAAAAATCTGATCCTCACTGGTATAAGATAATAACATTACTGGTAGAAAAACACAACCATCCTTTGACTCAGTATTACAAGTTACACAATGATGTGTTATTTTACCGCCGACATCCAAATGCTACTAACTGGTGTGTATGCATTCCCAAAGAGTCTGAACGTAATCTAATTTGGCACACACACTTAGTTTGGGGTCATTATGGGACGAAAAAGTGTTTGGCAAAGCTCAGTACATACTGTTATTTTAGCAATATGAGAAGAAATATTTACAGGGAACTAAAAACATGTGTCATATGTCAAAATTCAAAACCTCAGAATTTATCCACAAAAACAGATTTACATTCTATTTTACCTGGTAGACCCCTGGAAATTCTGTGTACTGACATTAGTGGACCGCATCCAGCAAGCTCTGGAGGCGTCAAATATATCTTAGCTTTTTACGATATATTTTCTAAACACGTAAAACTTTATGCTTTAAAATCCGCCACTGCAAATGCTATAATACGAAGATTCTCAAGTGATTACCTGACGCACGTGGGAAAACCTAAAGCAATTCTGTCAGATAATGCAGCATACTACTCTGGGTACAAATGGAGAAATTTCTTGAAGGACAATAACATTAAAAGTATATTTATTTCGAGGTTTAGTCCACAATGTAACGCGACTGAGAGACTTTTCCGAGAATTAAATCGATTCATGAGGACCTATATTTCATCAAAACATACTAATTGGGTGTCCTACCTAAGTCTTTTCGAAGACGTACACAATAACTTAAATATTTACGATACAAATTACACACCTAACGAGATCATGTTCAATTGCAAACAGAACGATCAGTGGATAGAACCATTACCTAAGTTGTCAGACAAGGAAATCACACCTGAACAGAAAATAAAAGAAGTATTGACTACGCTGACACATCACGCACAGATACGAAACAAACATCACAGAAACATAATAAAAAGAAAACAAAAATTCGAGGTAGGAATGCTTGTACTACTTCGTACTCATCATAAATCTGTTGCACTCAAACGACGCAACGCTAAGTGGCGTCTGCTATATGAAGGACCTTATATAATTGTTAACATACCGCACCCTGGTGCGTATCTGTTACAACATCGTAGAACTAACAAAATTATTGGGCTATACGCACACCGAGATCTTAGAGCATTTCATGCTGAATAATGTAAAAGTCATACCCATCAAAATATTGCTAAGCAACTCGAAAAACTCTGTTGCTACAACACAGATAATAAGTAGTATAGAAATTTTCATTTCAGCGTTCCAGAGTCGCAGTTGAAGACAGAAGAACTTTTCTTTCAACGCCGCGGTTCCACCGAGAAGACTGAATATTAAAGTAAAATTTATGATTACATAGCAGTGAATGATATATAAATTTTTCACGGAACATTTGTGACTGTAGGTACCACTGACTTGCTATGACACCTGACGAACCGACAGACGTCATCTGTGAAGCGATCTTTTACTTTGAGAAATAGATTAGACGCACATCTCTCAACACGAAAAGCATCTATCAGTAGTCAAGGCCACACAGACACTCTACACACACGCACAAAACGCGAGGAATCGAACATTTTCTCTCTCTTACTATTTTGGATATTTATTGAGTAGTGAAAACGCCTGGTCTTGCCTACTGATGTAATGAATGTTGTGTCTAACCTATCTTAATTTCAGATGACATCACAAAAAAAAAACATCGATAATATCCCAGCAAAACCGCTAAAGAGGATGTAAATATCTGCAATTCATGTAATCAAATGTGACACAATGTAATAACCTATAGCGATGTAATGATGATGTAAACATGTTTATGTGCAACTGTATTATGTTTATGCTAAGAAAATATGTGACGTGTGTATGTATTATTACTTATGTTTTTTTTAAACTGATGTATAATGTAACTGTTACTGTGTGAAAATTTGAACGATAACGAGTGCCAAAATGTGAAAAACTTTTTTTAAAAAAAAAAAAAAAAAATTGCGTAGTGAACCACTATTCACGGACATTAACGTACATTACTAAGTCTGCAACTACGCAGAAACCTATGTGAAAGAAACTGTTAATGACATTCATGATGCATCGTACCTTTGTTAACGCGATGAACGATTTCTTCGATGAGTAACCACGAACATTTAGGTGAGCTATATTTAAAAAAAAAAAAACTGAATATGTGAAGTGCATAATTCGTGCATCGTCTAGCGACATTACTACTGTACCCAACTTCAAGATGTTAACTGGATTAAATGGACACAAAGTGCCTGTCCAGAAAACAACACGACGGGTGGAAGAATTTTGGTTGGAACTTCAGGGAATGAAATGTTCTCGAAATGTGACGGACACGCTTACCTGGACTGTCCAAGGATCGACGCCAGCTATGTGCCGTCCGAGGTTCTGCAACCAAGCTTCCACGGAATATCGAAAACGAACTGCATATGGACTAATTACTCGACGGGTCACGTCTGATCTGTAATAAACAATGCTTTTTGTCACAACGAACTGCATCACAACGACTATAATGGAAATAGGAAATGGACATGCTTATGTATCAATCACGTTGTTATACAACGATGTTACTGTGATCAAAAAAAAAAACTTTACCACGACGATACTAACCTGTAAAAAATTATTGTGCAGCAGATGAATATGAACTGTGATAACGACACCATGTGTATAGGTCAACGCACCTGAAAAATACGGACATTTTTCTTTGAAGCATTTCATTGCAATGCTATGTAACTAAGAACATTCAACAATCTAAAGTTGTATTGTATTATAACAAATATTGTAATTTTAAAACTAAGTTACCTGTCATAGAATGTAGTCTTCATATGTAATCTTGGTGGAATATTTTCTTTGTGCAACGACTAAGAAATGCGCGCGCACACGAACAATATGAACTGCAATACTGTGCCGCGTGATCTAAATTTACGAAATAACGGCAGTGCCGTAGTTACACAGACGCTTCTGCGCATGCGCGCACTCTGTTTTGCCAACATAAGAACTTTTTCGGCGCACGCGCGTCATTCAAATTTTGTGTATAATATACAGTATAATGTAAGTCATGTAAATAGTTGTAGATAACTTAGATTTTCTTGTGCCTTTAGGTGAATTGCTCGCCTGCAGGTGTGTCCTTTCGCCTCGCAATTCAGGGGGCAATATAAAGGCACATTTGCATGCCGAGCGTGAGTTTCCTCGGAAACGCGAGATATTAATTAAATAAATAATCAGTGACAAATAAATAAAGCCTATGGCACACAACTGCAGCGCTGTGTCGCTGATAAAACAAAAGTACATTTTCGTTAGTCGTATGTTTGATTAAAAAAAAAAAGGAAGAGCTCTCGTTGAAGTGGTGCGAGAAGCACGTATTTTAGTTTATTGTCTGGCACACCGCCATATTTCATGATATAGAAAATTGCAACCATACTAGGCACTCGATTCTGTAAAGAATTTATATTTATAAAAGTAAGTAGGATTATGAACTGTAGGCTTATTCATTGAATATATCTGATTTAACTAACTGTGTAATTTTTTGTTTAGTAGACAATCACCTCTGTACGACGTTTTGGCATGGCTGGCAAATTATTGTAATATTGAGATTTAGATTATGAGTCCGCACCTACCGCAGCAGTCTTTGGAAACGATTTAATTACGAAGTCCGATTATTTCAGTTTTATTTCACGGTCAACTACGAGTAACATTGCCTTTACGAAAAAGCCATTGTCAAGCGTCTGATACCGAATAATCAAAACCTGACGACTCATAGGAGAGCCAATCAGACAGATAAAAAATAATTAATATTTTATTTTATTTTATTTTATTTTATTTATTTTATAACTTCTACTCAAAGACAATAACTACACTGAAGACACGGCTATCCATGATGGTCACCTGAATTTTACAACAGCGAGCCAGCCGGCCGGTGTGGCTGTGCGGTTCTAGGCGCTTCAGTCTGGAGCCGCGTGACCGCTACGGTCGCAGGTTCGAATCCTGCCTCGGGCATGGATGTGTGTGATGTCCTTAGGTTAGTTATGTTTACGTTGTTTTAAGTTCTAGGGGACTGATGACCTCAGAAGTTAAGTCCCATAGTGCTCAGAGCCATTTGAATCATTTGAACAACAGTGAGACATGGTTCTTAACAGGGTCTGTGACCAACATACACTGAAGAGATAAAAGAAACTGGTACACCTGCCTAAATGTCGTATAGGGCCCCCACGAGCACGCACAAGTGCCGCAACACGACGTGGCGTGGACTCGACTAATGTCTGAAGCAGTGCTAAAAGGACTTGACACCATGAATCCTGCAGCGCTCTCCATAAATCCGTAAGAGCATCAGGGGGTGGAGCTCTCTTCTGAACAGCACGTTGCAAGGCATTCCATACATGCTCAATAATGTTCATGTCTGGAGAGTTTGGTGGCTATCGGAACGCTTATACACAGAAGAGTGTTCCTGAAGCCACTCTGTGCCAATTCTGGGCGTGTGGGGTGTCGCATTGTCTTGCTCGAATTGCCCAAGTCCGTCGGAATGCACAAGGGAGATGATTCGATGCAGGTGATCAGACAAGATAACGTACGTGTCACCTGTCAGAGTCGTATCTAGACGTATCAGGGGTTCCACATCACGCCAGCTATGCTAAAGTAGAAGTGTTTAAACTCAGAAGAACGTTCCTGTAGCCACTCTGTAGCAATTCTGGGATTGTGGGGGGTTGCATTGCCCTGCTGGAATTGCCCAAGTCCGTCGGAATGCACAATGGACATGAATGGATGCAGGTGATCAGACAAGATACTTACGTACGTGTCACCTGTCAGAGTCGTATCTAGATGTATCAGGGACCCCTTATCACTCGAACTGCACACTCTCCACGCCATTACAGAGCTTCCACCAGCTTCAACAGTCCCCAGCTGATACGCAGGGTCCATGGATTCATGAGGTTGTCTCCATACCCGTTCACGTGAATCCGCTCGATACCATTTGAAACGAGACTCGTTCGACCAGGCAATTGTTTCTAGTCATCAACAGTCCAATGTCGGTTTTGACGAGCCCAAGTGAGGAGTAAAGCTTTGAGTTGTGCAGTCAGGAAGGGTACACGAGTGGCACTTCGGCTCCGAAAGCCCATATCGATGATTTTTCCTTGAACGGTTCCCACGTTGTCACTTGTTGATGGCCCACCGTTGAAGTCTGTAGCAATTTGCGGAAAGGTTGCACTTCTGTCATGTTGAGCGATTCTCTGCTGTCGTGGTTGGTCCCGTTCTTCCAGGATCTTTTTCCAGCCGCAGCGATGTCGGAGATTTGATGTTCGATTGGATTCCTGATATTCACTGTACGCTTGTGAAACAGTCGTACGCGAAAATCCCCACTTCATCGCTACCACGGAGATGCTGTGTCCCATCGCTCTTGCTCCGACTATAACATCACGTTCAAAACGTCTTAATTCTTGATAACATACCACTGTAGCACCAATAACTGATCTAACAACTGCGCCAGACAGTTGTTGTCTTATATAGGCTTTGCCAAAGCAGCCCAGTATTCTGCCTATTTACATATCTGTTTATTTGAATATGCGTTCCTATGCCAGATTCTTTGGCGCTTCAGTGGAGATGGTAATGTACTCTCTGCAGTGTGCTCCCACGCTGACCAAAAGACTGGTAAGGTGTTCTTCTGGTAGGGTGTTCCATTCCTCCACCAGTGGTGGAGCGTTCCATTGCTCCACCCTTGCCGTTGACAACTGCCGGTGCAAGTCTTCCCAATGAATACCACACGTGATCCACGGGTTCAAGTCGGGGGATACGGCAGGCTAGTCCATTCGTCAAAGATCCTCTCAGTTCAAGGGATCCTCCACCTGCGCTGTTCGAAGCGGTAGCACACTGTCACCCACAAAAATGATATCAGCGCTGAATACATCCCAGAAAAGAAGCACATTCATAAGGAGTACAGTACCACAATCACAGTGACTGGTGAGCGTTGCGTGTTCAAAGATTTGGAGGTCAGTACGCACTCGCAACATTAAGCCTTACCGTACCTTAACACTTGGTCCACCAAAAAGGTAATTTTCGACAATCCCATATAGTGAGATGTACGAACACTTAGGGCACCCGGGAACACTGTCGGACATGGTCAGTATGGAGAACTAGGTGTTATTGTGTTGGGAGGCGCAACATTTTATGGCCATTCTAGCCTCCAGATATCTGAATGTAGTACACTCACGAGTCACCGTTGTTTTGACACTGCGCCCCTTCCTCACTCGCGGTTCTGCCCTGCCCTGACTTTATTTTCAGTATGATAATGCGCGACCGCATCGAACAGCGCACATGAAGGAGCCCTCGAAGTGAAAGGATCTTTGGCGAATGGACTGGCCTGACGTTTCCCTCGACTTGAATCCCGTCGATCACGTGTGGGACTCGTAAGTGAGACGTTCTGCAGCACGTTCACATGAACCAGCACTGTCAAGCCCGCTGGTGGAGCGCTGGGAGGCCCTGCCTCAAAAACTCCATACCAACCTTGTGGTCAGGATGGGAGAATGTTGCAAAGCATGCATTGCCATTCATGGTTCTCACACATCCTATTAACTGTCATATTCCGCCTTTTGTAATTACCAGTGAACCATCACAAATCACAGTGACTTCGTTGTAAGTGGTCTCTTTCAATAAACGTCTCATTTCTGTTTGTCTCATTGCGTGTTTTCAGTTTCTTTCTGTACTACATAGTAGCATTTCTTTGTACACTACTGGCCATTAAAATTGCTACACCAAGAAGATATGCAGATGATAAACGGCTATTCATTGGACAAATATATTATACTAGAACTGACATGTGATTACAATTTCACGCAATTTTTGTGCATAGATCCTGAGAAATCAGTACCCGGAACAACCACCTCTGGCCGTAATAACGGCCTTGATACGCCTGGGCATTGAGTCAAACACAGCTTGGATGGCGTGTACAGCTACAGCTGCCCATGCAGCTTCAACATGACACTACAGTTCATCAAGAGTAGTGACTGGCGTATTGTAACGATCCAGTTGCTCGGCCACCATTGACCAGACGTTTCCAGTTGCTGAGACATCTAGAGAATGTGCTGGCCAGGGCAGCAATCGAACATTTTCTGTATCCAGAAAGGCCCGTACAGGACCGGCAACATGCGGTCGTGCATTATCCTGCTGAAATGTAGGGTTTCGCAGGGATCGAATGTAGGGTAGCGCCACGGGTCGTAACACATTTGAAATGTAACGTCCACTGTTCAAAGCGCCGTCAATGCGAGCAAAAGGTGACCGAGACGTGTAACCAATGGCA
This sequence comes from Schistocerca americana, assembly GCF_021461395.2. Lineage (NCBI taxonomy): Eukaryota > Metazoa > Arthropoda > Insecta > Orthoptera > Acrididae > Schistocerca > Schistocerca americana. Next base: position 854,124,282 of record NC_060121.1, read on the forward strand.
CCTCATACTATCACGCCGGGTGACACGCCAGTATGGCGATGACGAATACACGCTTCCAATTTGCGTTCACCGCGATGTCGCCAAACACGGATGCGACCATCATGATGCTGTAAACAGAACCTGGATTCATCCGAAAAAATGACGTTTTGCATTCGTGCACCCAGATCCGTCGTTGAGTACACCATCGCTAGCGCTCTTGTCTGTGATGCAGCGTCAAGGGTAACGGCAGCCATGGTCTCCGAGCTGATAGTCCATGCTGCTGCAAACGTCGTCGAACTGTTCGTGCAGATGGTTGTTGTCTTGCAAACGTCCCCATCTGTTGACTCAGGGATCGAGACGTGGCTAAACGATCCGTTACAGCCATGTGGATAAGATGCCTGTCATCTCGACTGCTAGTGATACGAGGCCGTTGGGATCCAGCACGGTGTTCCGTATTACCCTCGCTGAACCCACCCATTCCATATTCTGCTAACAGTCATTGGATCTCACCAACGCGAGCAGCAATGTCGCGATACGATAAACCGCAATCGCGATAGGCTACAATCCGACCTTTATCAAAATCAGAAACGTGATGGTACGCATTTCTCCTCATTATACGAGGCATCACAACAACGTTTCACCAGGCAACGCCGGTCAACTGTTGTTTGTGTATGAGAAATCAGTTGGAAACTTTCCTCATGTCAGCACGTTGTAGGTGTCGCCACCGGTGCCAACCTTGTATGAATGCTCTGAAAACGTAATCATTTGCATATCACAGCATCTTCTTCCTGTCGGTTAAATTTCACGTCTGTAGTACGTCATCTTCGTGGTGTAGCAATTTTAATGGCCAGTAGTGTATGTGTGGTCCTAGTTTCGTCGAGCTATGTTACTTATTTGTTACACATCATGCGGATGTTACTTTCATCATTTAGGTTTTGCACTCCAGCATATATTTCAGTAAGCATAACCCGTCATGAAAAATTTTCTTGGAACCGTTCCATAAAGAATTTAACACATTTAATCATCTTAGACAATTACATATTTGTGAGCTTCATTACTAAATTTTGCAAAAGCTTTCACAATAATTATGCCCGTCCCTTCAGCAATATTTTTCAAGAGTAAGAAATATTTCTATTTCTGAATATTGAGGTACAATTGACCTTATTGCAGACAACAAGGGATTTTCTTCAATTTACGTAGCTGTTATCCATATGAGTATTACTATTCCGTACTTCAGTCCAAGCACTGAGACATATAGTTAATTTTCTTCCAGGAAAAATATAAAACTTAGGTATAGACGAGATCTTGCCGTTGTCGTAACTTATGAAACAGTAACCGCTTGACCAGTGTATTTATAAATGGGCAAATATAAGTTTTCTATAAATCATAGTTAAGAACATATAATACGCATATGTCTTACTGTAGCTGCAAGGGAACGAAAAGGTATGTACTTCCGATACAGGAACTTACATTACTTGCTGGATCTGCTCTACGAACTTCTGACGCTTTGTATAAATGACACTGCCATTAGCGTTTCATCTACATATTATAAAATAATCTGTGCATCTTCATCAAATTTCTTCAGTAGCGACCAGTTCAGCAAGGCATCCGTTATTCGTTTATTAGTGACAGTCACCTGTTTTGATATCGAATAAGGACAGATCCAAATAACGATTGCATATCGATAGCACACCCCTGTCCGCCCTGGGTGATATCCGTCAGTCACATCCCAGACCTGTAATATAATCAGGGAAACAAATGCCAGCCAATTAAAATGACAAATAATAATAAATGGATTACTCCTACTATATATTTGGGTACACTTCTAACATTCAATGAGCAATTGTATAGAAAATTTACATGGTGAATTCGATTGTAGTTACTAATACCAGATCTTCTCCTAATGGGGCACCCTGTTGGTTAATGATACTCTCACCTGTGTTAGTTAAGGCGAATAAATTATTGCAGCTACTGATCGACTTGAAGCTTGAAGGGCGAATAAAAAGTAGTGCCGCAATTAATTAAAAAAAACAGGTTCAAGATAGGTTTAATGAAGACTGAGATAAGTGAATTGAAGTTGGGGCCAATACCAGCATAACTCCCTGCTTTTGAAATGAGTGTATAGCTCAGAATTTAATTACACAAATGTTTCATGTAATTTAAAAAGCGAAGGCAATATCGTTAACAATAGCCTGTGATGTACATATCTTGTAACCAAAACGTTTTTATTACCTTTGTACTGTATTTGTTTGCTACGTTGACTAACAATGGTGCAATACCACTGAATGTAACATTTTTTCATCTTATTATCAGCAGATTAAGAACGTATTTTAGAGAATTTTAGCTGCAAGTCTGTGAAGGTATGCCGGCCGCTGTGACCGAGCGGTTCTAGGCGCTTCCGTCCGAAACCGCACTGCTGCTATAGTCGCAGGTTCGAATCCTGCCTCGGGCATGGATGTGCGTGATGTCCTTAGGTTAGTTAGGTTTAAGTAGTTCTAAGTGTAGGGGATTTATGACCTCATATGTTAACAGCCAATTTTTATGAAGGTAAATGATTTCTTGGAAGGAAAAGATCACAAATTACAAGGGAGCTGTGTGGTGCACGATGTAGCGACTGAGAAATAGGAAGATGTCATAAAACCAGATGGAATCGTGTTGACCACAAAAAGTAGTTCATTGCTGTGCTACCATTTCCTTATCTCTAATTGTGTCCGCTAGTTACATTGGTACTTGGCTTGAGGAAACCTTCAAATCATAATCGTGGCCTCTTGCTTCCGCAATCTGATTGTCGCCTTCCCTTTACAGCCTATTATTTTGGGCAGCACTCAATTTATGGTCGTTACGCTCTCTAGTGGGGCTAATAAGACATCGTGTATTGCTACCGTTCTCGGCACCGTTACGATTTCCCGTATATTGCACAATGATCCACACAGGTATGCACCGTGGATTAGATCCTACAACATTTTAGCCGACCTTGTTTTTCTGTTCTCGAAAGCAGATCTCGAGGATCTATAGAAAACTCATGCCTCATTACACATTACTTTACGCCAGGCACGCAGGTTAATTCAGGAGCATCGTTTACTTATTGTTGTTTGTGAGACATAAGCAGATAGAGCCCTAGAACAAGTTGGTGCTTTGGGATACAAAGGCCACCTCTGCGTTAACCGTATGATGGGAATGCCAGACATCAGAGTTTATAAACTTATTCATGACAACTGGGTTCGGTGCTATTAAGAATAAGTTGAGAGAGGGGGCATGAGATGAGGTGCATATGGGAAGGGATACTGCAGTGAAATTCAGTATATTGCACAGTAAATTTGTGTCAGTATTTGAAAGGAGCTTTCCTAAAAAATTTATCTAGAAAGTCCATTGACAAAAAAGTAAGTGGTGTGTAACTAAACGTATTAAACTCTCATGTACGAGGAAAAGGGAAATTTACGTATAGGGCGGAATAAGTAAAGATCATTATTTGCATCCTACTTACAATACTGTAAAATTTTAAAGAAAGTCATTAAAATGTTCAGAAATGTGCCCATCGTGACAGAAGTTAACAACACAGATAATAAGACTAAACTGCAAGGTGAATGCCCTAAAACTTTCACCGCAAATAATGAAGAATGGAAAATGCTATTGATGGGCTGCTTCCACAGAATGGATTGCTAGTCAGGGGCTCTTATCATTAGTCAATAAACAAATTGTAATAATATTTAGTAAGTGTATTTTTATGCAAACATACACTTCTTTACATGGAACAATGCATATTTACATTAACATACTAAAACTTAGGTAAATTAGAATGTCAGAGGTGTTTGTTGCAGGATTATAGTGAGAGTCGTCTAGAGATATCGTATTTTGAAAAGTTACAATACCGACATTTGCACAGTAGCTGTGGTAGCACACACACAAAAAAACCAACATAGTGCATACACTAGTTATGTGACCAGTGAAGAGACAATCGACCATCACAAAAAAAATGTTCAAATGTGTGTGAAATCTTATGGGACTTAACTGCTAAGGTCATCAGTTCCTAAGCTTACACACTACTTAACCTAAATTACCCTAAGGACAAACACACACACCCATGCCCGAGGGAGCACTCGAACCTCCGCCGGGACCAGCCGCACAGCCCATGACTGCAGCGCCTGAGACCGCTCGGCTAATCTCGCGCGGCCAATTGACCATCACATTTTGTGTTAAAAATGGCCTCCGGCAGCGACAATGCACGCTTGCAGTCTGGTTTGGAACGACTGCTGCACACGTGCTAGGATTTCAGCGGAGATGTGTCCGCCCCTGGTAGCTCAGTGGTCAGCGCGTCGGAATCTCATACCTCACGGCCCGGGTTCGATTTCCGGCGGGGTCGGAGATTTTCTCCGCTCAGGGATTTGGTATTCTGTTGTCCTTATCATCTTCATTTCATCCCCATCGACACGCAAGTCGCCAAAGTGGCGTCAACTCGAAAGACTTGCACCAGGCGAACGGTCTACCCGACGGGAGGCCATAGCCACACGGCATTTACGTTTTAGCGGAGATGTCCGACCAGACTGCAGTCATACATCGTTGCATATCATAGGGTGTAGCTGGTATGTCGTTGTAGATAGCGTCTTTCAGCTTTCCCCCCCAGAAAAAAGTCTACAGGCGTCCAATCCGGTGAAAGAGCTGGCCAATGTACAGCTCGTCTGTGACCAATCCAGCGATTTGGAAAAATATTCGTGGAGACATGTTGCAGTACTTCGTCCATTATGGGCGGACAGCGGTCATGTTGATGCCACAGGTTCCTCCTAATCTGCAGAGCATCGTCTTCTAGTTATCCGTGGAAGAGGGTCGGTTTGGAGCCTGCGACAGGCATACTTGTGCCCGTTCAGTGTACCATCTATGACAAACAGACCTACGAGCTGATGGTTCACTATTCCACACCACACGTTTACACTCATAACTTAATCATAGCTAACACTTGGTTCAAGAATCACGGAAAATGGTTGTATACATGGAAGAACCCTGGAGATACTACAAGGTTTCAGATAGATTATATAATAGTAAGACAGAGATTTAGGAACCAGGTTTTAAATTGTAAGACATTTACAAGGGCAGATGTGGACTCTGACCACAATCTATTGGTTATGAACTGTAGATTAAAACTGAAGAAACTACAAAAAGGTGGGAATTTAAGGAGATGGGACCTGGATAAAACCAGAGGTTGTACAGAGTTTCAGGGAGAGCATAAGGGAACAATTGACAGGAATGGGGGAAAGAAATACAGTAGAAGAAGAATGGGTAGCTTTGAGAGATGAAATAGTGAAGGCAGCAGAGGATCAAGTAGGTAAAAAGATGAGGGCTAGTAGAAATCCATGGGTGACAGAAGAGATACTGAATTTAATTGGCGAAAGGAGAAAATATAAAAATGCAGTAAATGAAGTAGGCAAAAAGGAATACAAACGTCTCAAAAATGAGATCGACAGGAAGTGCAAAATTGCTAAGCAGGGATGGCTAGAGGACAAATGTAAGGATATAGAGGCTTATCTCATGAGGGGTAAGATAGATACTGCCTAAAGGAAAATTAAAGAGACCTTTGGAGAAAAGAGAATCACTTGTATGAACATCAAGAGCTCAGATGGAAACCCAGTTTTAAGCAAAGAAGGGAAAGCAGAAAGATGGAAGGAGTACATAGAGGGTCTATACAGGGGCGATGTACTTGAGAACAATATTGGGGAAATGGAAGAGGATGTAGATGTAGATGAAATGGGAGATACGATACTGCGTGAAGAGTTCGACAGAGCACTGAAAGACCTGAGTCGAAACAAGGCCCCGGGAGTAGATAATGTTCCATTAGAACTACTGATAGTCTTGGGAGAGCCAGTACTGACAAAACTCTACCATCTGGTGAGCAAGATGTATGAGACAGGCGAAATTCCCCCAGACTTCAATAAGAATACAATTATTCCAATCCCAAAGATAGCAGGTGTTGACACATGTGAAAATTACCGAACTATCAGTTTAATAAGACACAGCTGCAAAATTACTAACGCGAATTCTTTACAGACGAATGGAAAAACTGGTAGAAGCCGACCTCGGGGAAGATCAGTTTGAATTCCGTTGAAATGTTGGAACACTTGAGGCAATACTGTCTCTACGACTTATCTAAGAAGAAAGATTAAGGAATGGCAAACCTATGTTTCTAGCATTTGTAGACTTAGAGAATGCTTTTGACAATGTTAACTGGAATACTTTCTTTCAAATTCTGAAGGTGGCAGGGATAAAATACAGGGATCGAAAGGCTATTTACAATTTGTACAGAAACGAGATGGCAGTTATAAGAGTCAAGGAACATGAAAGGGATGCAGTGGTTGGGAAGGGAGTGAGACATTGTTGTAGCCTCTCCCCGATGTTATTCAATCTGTATATTGAGCAAGCAGTAAAGGAAACAAAAGAAAAATTCAGAGTAGGTATTAAAATCCATGGAGAAGAAATAAAAACTTTGAGGTTTGCCGATGACATTGAAATTCTGTCAGAGACAGCAAAGGACTTGGAAGAGCAGTTGAACGGAATGGATAGTGTCTTGAAAGGAGGATATCAGATGAACATCAACAAAAGCAAAACGAGGATAATAGAATGTAGTCGAATTAAGTCGGGTGATGCTGAGGGAATTAGATTAGGAAATGAGACACTTAAAGTAGTAAAGGAGTTTTTCTATTTGGGGAGCAAAATAACTGATTATGGTCGAAGTAGAAAGGATATAAAATGTAGACTGGCAATGGCAAGGAAAGCGTTTCTGAAGAAGAGAAATTTGTTAACATCGAGTATAGATTTAAGTGTCAGGAAGTCGTTTCTGAAAGTATTTGTATGGAGTGTAGCCATGTATGGAAGTGAAACGTGGACGATAAATAGTTTAGACAAGAAGAGAATAGAAGCTTTCAAAATGTGGCGCTACAGAAGAATCCTGAAGATTAGATGGGTAGATCACATAACTAATGAGGAGGTATTGAATAGAATTGGGGAGAAGAGGAGTTTGTGGCACAACTTGACTAGAAGAAGGGATCGGTAGGTAGGACATGTTCTGAGGCATCAAGGGATCACCAATTTAGTACTGGAGGGCAGGGTGGAAGGTAAAAATCGTAGAGGGAGACCAAGAGATGAATACACTAAGCAGATTCAGAAGGATGCAGGCTGTAGTAGGTACTGGGAGATGAAGAAGCTTGCACAGGATAGAGTAGCATGGAGAGCTGCTTCAAACCAGTCTCAGGACTGAAGACCACAACAACAACAACGTTTATACTCCATAGAAGTTGACGATCCACCTTATGAAGCCAATGGGGAGAGTCAACGGACCAGCAGTGCATGTGACTGATGTTTATTTGGCCATGATTGGTAACTGTGGCTTCATCACTAAACAAGGTACATGACACATCTGGAGTATGCTGTCTTAATACCCATGTACAAAAGTTAGCCCGATTCTCATTATCATTTACATGCATCTCTTGATGGAGAGACATGTGATAGACATGGAACTTACGTCGATGGAGAATGCGTAGCACACTTCCATGATTGATGCCACTTCCTCGTGCGACTGCTCGGGAGCTCACGCGCAAATCAACTGCAACAACAGCAAGAACACTAATTTTCCCCTCTTCTATTGTCATTTCTTTCCTTCTGTTACGTTCTCTAGGAGTTGCACTACCACTTTCACGTAACTGGTTGAGGGAGGTGATAAATAATGGCCGAAATGGTTGACGTCTATTGGGATATCTTGCCGCATACACCGTACAAGAACGAACTGCTTTCTTCCTACACTCTCCGTACACCATGAGGATGTTGGCTTTTTGTGCATTGGTAAATCCCATAGTCCACTCACGACATGCTGCTTGGACTGTCAGTCACTAACTGACCAAAAATCTTGAATGCTTGGTGCTCCACAGCTTTCAGATATTTATTAAAATACTACAGACATATTCATTACTGTAGAAGTGCATATAATCCATCGTAGTGGTATATTATGCGCTTGTGTAGCAATTTAATTGCTATAGATGTGCATAATATGCCACTGATGATGGGTTGCAAACCCGAAAACCGGCTCTTGCAAATAAAACAATTCTAGTGCTATAGAAGTGCATTTCTGAAGAATTTCACACTATGCCAGTGATGACGAGTTATAAACTACAAAACCGGTTTAGGCAAATAAAACAGTTCTAGTGCAGCTCATGGTGTACTGAAGATGTCTTTTAATAACTAAATGACTGTCAAGTTGCAAAGCACTCGGGAAACACAGAAGCACACTGTAAGCAAACATAACAACATCATACTTAGCAATTATGCAGGCTGAATTGCACAAACACGTGTCGGCGTGGAAACTTCTCAAAATACGATATCTCGTAAACGACTTGCAGTAGAATCCTGTAACAAACCCACTGACATTCTTATTTACCCTACTTTTAGTTTATTAATGTCAACAGGCATAGTTCCATTTAAAAAAGTGTATCTTTTCACAAAAATGCACTTTATAAGTATTATTACAGTCTGTTTACTGGCTAACGATATGAGCCACTGACAACCGATCTTTTCTGTGAAAATCCCACATCAATAGCATTTCCCATTTCCACAATATTGCCGGCGCAAATTTTAGGTGATTCACCCTGTATGTGTGACATTGTTGAACAGGGGACAGGACAACCAGACGATGTTCAAGATACAGTAGCAATTAAACTAAATGACGATGTAGTGATTGACAACTAACAAGTTGGAAACTTTTTAACAATCGCCTTCTAAATCTAGCAGCAAAAGTAGTGTTAATTGGTTCAGTAGAAGAAGCAACAGAATGTTAAAAATGTCATTCCACAAAATTTGAAAAAGCTAGAAGTAGCACCAACATCTTTCCCTGAAAATAACAGAATTACAAAATTTCTGAACCACAAATGCTCTTACTGTGTTCATGAAATATCAAACAGAATTCTGAAAAGTTGTTCTGACTTAATAAGTAATGTCGGTAGTGAATTACGTTGCTCGATTTGACGGTGTATCAACGCGGATTGCCCAGCTTGTCTACACAGAATTGCGTGCCACTTACTACCATGTAATACGACATAAGAACAGCGGTTGTAAAAAGATGTTAGCCGACAGGGATCGGAGCAGAGCGTCACACCTTGTCAACGAAAGTCTGTTTCGTACCCGGCAGAATTCGCTGCTGCTAGTAAATGTAGGTCCGTTTCGACCAGTTCCTGAGTGAACATCGTGAAGGAAACCGAATGCAAAGCACATCACATGTGGAGTTGTGTACCCCCGAAAAGGGACATAGCCCATAGCAGCACAATAGACTAGACAAATGACCTAGTAGATAGTGTCGGAAGTTCCATGCGGATTTTCGCGGATGATGCTGTAGTATACAGAGAAGTTGCAGCATTAGAAAATTGTAGCGCAATGCAGGAAGATCTGCAGCGGATAAGCGCTTGGTGCAGGGAGTGGCAACTGACCCTTAACATAGACAAATGTAATGTATTGCGGATACATAGAAAGAAGGAGCCTTTATTGTATGTTTATTTGAAAGTGGAACAAACACTGGTAGCAGTTACTTCTGTAAAATGTCTGGGAGTATGCGTACGGAACTATTTGAAGTGGAATGATCACACAAAATTAATTGTTGGTAAGCCGGGGGCCAGGTTGAGATTCGTTGGGGGAGTACTTAGAAAATGTAGTCCATCAACAAAGGAGATGGCTTACAAAACACTCGTTCGACCTATACTTGAGTATTGCTGATCAGTGTGGGATCTTTACCAGGTCGGATTGACAGCGGAGATAGGGAAGATCCAAAGAAGAGCGGCACGTTTCGTCACAGGGTTATTTGGTAAGCGTGGTAGCGTTACGGAGATGTTTAGCAAACTCAAGTGGCAGACTCTGCAAGAGAGGCGCTCTGCATCGCGGTGTAGCTTGCTGTCCAGGTTTCGAGAGGGTGCGTTTCTGGATGAGGTATGGAATATGCTGCTTCCCCCTACTTATACCTCCCGAGGAGATCACGAATGTAAAATTAGAGAGATTCGAGCGCGCACGAAGGCTTTCCGGCAGTCGTTCTTCCCGCGAACCATACGCGACTGGAATAGGAAAGACAGGCAATGACAGTGGCACGTAAAGTGCCCTCCGCCACACACCGTTGGGTGGCTTGCAGAGTATAAATGTAGATGTAGACTTTACGTCTTCGATAGACAATAGACGACATGAGGCGTGTAGTGTAGTCCAACGAGTCACAATTCTGCCTCTTTCCAAATGATGCAAGGCATCTAGCGCACCGACAGTCCAATGAGGCGATGAACTCGTAGTGTGTGAAGAATGTACAGTGTGTCCATAAATTTTCTTTACAATTTAAGACTTTAATACTTTTAAAACTATACAAGAGTTTAACAAATGGTTTTCAGCAGGTGATAAGATAACCAATAGAGTTTTGATTCCTCAGCCATACACATCAATGTGTGTACCATTACTGATACGAGTGTTGTCTACTCAGAATTTCGTTTCTCTCCACGTACGATTCGAGTCCTCCAAGGTGACATGTTCAAATGCATTCAGAATGCGTGCCTACAAGTCCTGTAGGTCTCTAACCTCGGTTCGATACGCCATTTCCTTACAAAGCCCCACAATACGAAGTCTAGTGATGTGAGGTCAGCGGATCATGGTGGCTATCGAATTGGACCATCTCGTCCTATCCACCTATTCGGGAACTTTTCATGTAGATATTGGGGCATTTAAGTACCAGTGGGGTGGTGGCCCATCCTGCTGGAAATTATCAGGTTGCAGGTGTTCAAATTATGGCACAGCGGGCTCCTTTGAACATGTCCTGGTGAACATAAAAAAAAAATGGCTGTGAGCACTATGCGACGTAGCTTCTTAGGTCATCAGTCGCCTAGAACTTAGAACTAATTAAACCTAACTAACCTAAGGACATCACACACATCCATGTCCGAGGCAGGATTCGAACCTGCGACCGTAGCGGTCGCTCGGCTCCAGACTGTAGCGCCTAAAACCGCACGGCCACACCGGCCGGCGGTGAACATCACCTTCGACGTCAGAACTGATGAGAATGGATGAACCAGTGATGTAATTGTATTTCCTGTGTATCATGAGGATCTGTGAACCCCATATGAGAACGTTATGAAATCAGTTTGCCTAATATATGAAACGTTGCCTCATAAGAGAAGCAAATCATCTCCAAAAAGTTATTGTTTGCGTCAGTCTTGTCTAGCATATTAACTGCAAACAGTTCGCTCTGAAGTTTGTCCGTTGACACCTTATAGAGATATAACCATAACCTTTTACGCAACACATTGTGCACTATTGAACGTGTCATTTACAACTTTCTGGCCGAAGTAGGCCCTGGCTTTGTTGGACTCCTTGCAAATACTTGCCGTACCTTATCCAGATTGGTGTGTGACACAGCCGGGTGACCTGCCCAATTTTATGCGGAACAGTACCTGTTTGTATATATGACGTATCCCAAGCGCGAATAGTTGGTCGGGACGGTGACTGACTTCCATAGCATGTTCGAAAGTGTCTTTGCATTTGGGTATCGGACGTCGTCTGTATGAATCAGGCTACACACACTGAGCTTTCTCATGTGGCGTACACATTTTATGAAGTTTTCAAATTCAGTTTTGCATCAAAACTGCATCACTCGTAAGGAAGAAAAATCTTTAATGGGTTATCACGTGTTGCAAACCACTTGTTAATATGTAGTACAGTTTTACAGCTATTAAGTCTTAAGCTGCAAAGATAATTTATGGACACCCCAGCTTTCACAGTAGGCGGTTCTGTGTATGCCATGAACATGAACCAGCATATTTGCATTACATACATACATATATATTGTTCTGGCGTAACCACAAGCGCAGCAACGAAGATGAGGAACGCAAGACCAGGGAAGGCGGTGAGGAAACGGCGGCCAATGGTGCACAGAATTGGACCGCGCCGCGCCAAGAGCGACACGTGGAAGAAGTGGACACAAGCGCCGCCCTGCTAGCCTCAGCGGCTCAGATCGCGCCAGCCTGCGACGGACATAAGTGCTACGCTGTCAGATTGTCGTGATCCGTATCAAGTGCTTACTTGGACTTTGTGTATAGCAAGAACTCTCGCCAGCGACTTTTACTGTAATCAAAGTTAAATATTGTCAATTTGCTTTCTAGAAACAAAACTACTGACGTTATTTGTTTGAATTGTATAGCATTCCGAGAACGCAACATCCATATAAGCAACGAGTGGGCAAGGTCTCGTATATTTACAATTTAACATTCTCAGTGTGACCTTTACTATACAGCTTCATGATGAGTGTGCTGTGGACACTCCTGTATTTTAAGATAACAACAGCCTTGTTCTCAGGACTGCTTACACTGGTTTCAGGTTTGACGAACACCCAATCACCCATTGGCAACTCGAATAGTGCACTAAACGAAGTGATTTTCAAATGGTTCAAATGGCTCTGAGCACTATGGGACTTAACATCTATGGCCATCAGTCCCCTAGAACTTAGAACTACTTAAACCTAACTAACCTAAGGACATCACACAACACCCAGCCATCACGAGGCAGAGAAAATCCCTGACCCCGCCGGGAATCGAACCCGGGAACCAGGGCGTGGGAAGCGAGAACGCTACCGCAAGACCACGAGATGCGGGCGAAGTGATTTTAATCCCGTAGAAAGTGTCTGGGATTATCTGGAGCAGCAGATAAAATGTAGCAATCAACGTCTTCATAATTTCGTAGCTCTATGGGATCTAATCATCAGTGGATTACTTCGGCTGGATAAGTTGTGGTATCAGAAAAATGTTCAAATGTGTGTGACATCTTATGGGACTTAACTGCTAAGGTCATCAGTCCCTAAGCTTACACACTATTTAACCTAAATTATCCTAAGGACAAACACATACACACCCATGCCCGAGGGAGGACTCGAGCCTCCGCCGGGACCATGTGGTATCATAGATCGATACCACCCCCCAATGACGTCTCACAGTGGACAACTGTAGTAGTAGTAGTAGTAGTAGTAGTAGCTTTATTCATCCGTAGATCTCTTTTTACAAGAATATAGGACATGTCAAAGTATTTACAGATTTAGATCAATGTAAAATAAGATGATTCTTATACACATATATTTACAGACTTCTGGTTAGAGACAATCATTAGATTTACTCCTGGTATACAATACATTTTTACAAGTAACTTATTAAATAATGTAATACCAAATTGTTCACTCATATCTCACTATCAGTCACTGCACACACTATACACGCATTGTTTCATAACACTTCCCTCACTACAGACACACACACACACACACACACACACACACACACACACACACACACAAATACACTGGTGATATCTGCCCCATTTTCTGTACCGCAACTTCCTATTTGCCATCCTGAAAAACTAAGTCAGCATCCCTCCATAAAGAAGAGGTGTTAGTATTGTGCCACGCGTAGCTTGGGGGTAAGTGTTTCTAAAAAGGAAAAAAAAGAAGCAAAAAACATAAAGTGAAGGTGTTATGTGGAATGTTGGATATTTTATAATCATTATTATTATTATTTATTTGCATAACATTTTTTATCAAACCGCTACTCCGGTTTAGCTATGTAATCCTTCTATGTATAAAATAAATTGCATAACAGGTACTCTTTAGCTGCGTTTTTAAATAAGTGTATTTTTGCAATTTCTTTAATCTCTTTTTGGTAATTTATTGTACAGTTTCATTCCTTGGTAGAAAATGCTATTTTGAGTTTTATCTTTATTTTTTCTTCTTAAATGTAAGTCGAGTCTATCTTTTGTTGCATGGTCATGGGCAGAGCTGTTTGTGCAGTAATTACCAATGTTATTTTTGACGTGTACAACTGACTGGTAAATGTATTCACATGGAGCAGTTAAAATCCCCATTGTTCTGAACAGATCTTTACAATGAGCTCGACTAGTATTTTTGGTTATTATTGTTATGGCTCCTTTCTGGAGTTTGATAATTTTGTTCATATTTTATGCATTTGTTCCCCAAGAAAGAATGCCATAGTTAAGAATTGATTGTACATATGAATAATATGTAACTAAAAGACGCTGCCTGTTACACACTGATGATAGGATTCTAAGTGCATAACATGCTGACGACATTCTTCTTGCAAGTACCTCTGTGTGTTCATACCACTTCACTGAGAATCAATATTCATTCCTAGAAATTTTGCATTTGTTACACAGTCTACAGAAGTGCCATCTACATTTAATTTAACATTTTCATTTTTCCCCTTCAAACTGAAATTCATGGCATTAGTTTTCTTTATGTTCAATGCCACTTTATTACTTATTGACCAGTCATAAACTTCCTTGAGAGTTTCATTTGCTTTCTCGGCAAGGAGTTCTCTTGTTTTCTGAGTGACTATAATATTGCTGTCATCAGCGAAGAGGATTTTTTCGCTATGAGTAACACTGCTGGGAAAGTCATTGATGTATCTCAGGAACAGTATTGGTCCTGATATGCTACCTTGCGGAACCCCTATATTAATGTATTTTGGTTCTGATAAGTGTTTTACTAAATGTTTAGATCTATTTGAAGTACATCTTATCTCCACTCTTTGTACACGTTTCTGACAGATGACGACAACGGCCGCGCGGGGACCCAGTGGCTCCAATGATGCGTGCCCACTGAGCCACGACTTCAGCAGCTCCGACTATGAGCGCCCTCTGCCGCTGCGATGTAGGATTGCCGGCGGCAACTACATGTCCAGTCTCAGCACCATTCTTCGACAGTCCTCAGTCTTAGCCAACCTAAGACAGTTGACTCGTGCATTACGAGTGGGAGCCTCACACTGCATGAAGCTCATTACTTAGCTTCTTGTAACAGCTGCACATCACTATTGTTTGTTCTATTGTAAAGTTTCTTCGCAATTCTTGGAGAAAGCTGCAAGTTAAGTAAAACTTCCTCCGTCCACCCTCCTTACAGCGACAGCTATTGCACCATTCTGTAGCTCACCTCTCCTTTTCGTCGCCGGCCTCTGTGGCTGTGCGGCTCTAGGCGCTTCAGTCTGGAACCGCACGACCGCTAGGGTCGCTGGTTCGCATCCTGCCTCGGGCATAGATTTGTGTGATGCCCTTAGGTTAGTTAGGTTTAAGTATTTCTAAGTTCTAGGGACTGATGACCTCAGATGTTAAGTCCGATAGTGCTCAGAGCCTTTTGAACTTTATCGTCGTGTACGAAGTAGTATACAACATAAGACGTACTTGGAGAAAGTGGTGGTCCACCATACTAATCGTCCGCCCCCGGTAGCTGAGTGGTCAGCGCGACAGAATGTCAATCCTAAGGACCAGGGTTCGATTCGCGGCTAGGCCGGAGATTTTCTCCGCTCAGGGACTGGGTGTTGTGTTGTCCTAATCATCATCATTTCATCCCCATCGACGTGTAAGTCGCCGAAGTGGTGTCAAATCGAAAGACTTGCATCCGGCTAGTGGTCTACCCGACGGGAGGCCCTAGTCACACGACATTTACATTTTATCGTACTCATCGAACTGAGGCAATTATGAGAGTTTCAGTCGGGGTGGCTCTTTATTAGCGTGTTGTCTGCTTACTTTACTAATATCCTTAAGGTATCACAGTAACTGCCCCAAACTGTCTCCGACAGAAAATGTTGTTTCATGTTTTAACAGGGAAGATCGAATACCACTGTATTTGATGTATCACCACCTGTTAAAATATTTAATACAGTGATATTAGCTGACTGTAAGTGCCCTCAATATGTTTGGTGCAGACGTACGGAGAAGATTTCTGAAAGGAACAACTGTTTTCAAATATTACTTTCATAGTGATGGCGGCATAAATCTTTTACAAATATATTCAGTTTTCGAGACAGTTTTGGTACTGCGAAAGAAGGTTGAGTGTTGCTCTGCAGTCGTTAAGTATATTACAGTTCAAGCACCGTAGCTTGACGTTTATGCCGGAATGCTGGGGCGCTGGTGTTATAAAGCAGTCCGCAGAGAAATTTTCTGCGTGCGGAAAATGTTAATATATTTTACATTGTATTTCTCGTAGATCATAAGCCGGCAATAGGCTAAAGCATGTGGAGTAGTGAGGTTGGCACTTAGTACAATGAAAAAAAAATCTTATACATAATCATGTATCTCCATTTATCGACTTTCGAAGATAGCAGCTTTATACTCAGTTTCGCAGAGTCTCGACTACAGGGCTTCTGAGAAAGCTAGGCTTTGAATTTATTTCTCTAACAATGACGGGTGGTATTTGGTTTTCTAGCTGAACTGTATGCCGTCTCTCCTACAGTCCATGCCAGCTGTGCGGTGATAGACGCAGTGTAATAAATTGTAGATAGGATGAAATCTTTCATTAATCTTAATTTCCGGTCCATCTCCGTAGGGCAGCGGTAGCGTTACCACCTGCCACGTAAGGGGGCCCGGGTTCGATTCCCAGCAGGGTACTGGGTGTCTGTCCTTCATCAACATTTTCCTCATCACTGACGCGCAGGTCGCCGAAGTGACGTCAACTAAAAAGACTTGCACTAAGGCGGCCGAACCCCGAAAGTGGATATCCCGGCCCAAAAAGCTCATTTCTGGATCATATAGAGACTTAGTTCGCGATGTAGCTATTTCCTGGCCCTAACTTTGTTCAGTACTGAGCGCCATTTGGTATTCTACATCTTTTGTTAGTATGACACCAGATCTAGCTAGTCCGACACCAGATCTAGCTTAAATCTCGTATTTTTGTTGCTGTAGCTAATCACTGTACCTTGTCCAGCTGAAACCCTTTCCGTAGGTTCATTACCATGTCGCCTGCTGATTCACAGTAAGTGTTGGGTAAACGTTTTGCGTGTCTTATCTGCTCTTCTGCTGACACAAATATGTCCAGTTCATCTACTAATGCTCGACATACGATTTTTTTCCCACACTACTGGCCATTAAAATTGCTACACCAAGAAGAAATGCAGATGAAAACGGGTATTAATTGGACAAATATATTATACGAGAACCGACATTTTCACGTAATTTGGGTGCATAGATCCTGAGAAATCAGTACCCAGAACAACCGCCTCTGGCCGTAATAACGGCCTTGATACGCCTGGGCACTGAGTCAAACAGAGCTTGGATGACGTGTACAGGTAAAGCTGCCCATGCAGCTTCAACACGATACCACAGTTCATCAAAAGCAGTGACTGGCGTATTGTGACGAGGCAGTTGCTCGTTTTCAGTTGGTGAGAGATCTGGAGAATGTGCTGGCCAGGGCAGCAGTCGAACATTTTCTGTATCCAGGAAGGCCCGTACAGGACCTGCAACATGCGGTCGTGCATTATCCTGCTGAAATGTAGGGTCTCGCAGGGATCGAATGAAGGGTAGAGCCACGGGTCGTAACACATCTGAAATGTAACGTCCACTGTTCAAAGTGCCGTCAATACGAACAAGAGCAGACCGAGGCGTGTAATCAATGGCACCCTATAACATCACTCCGGGTGACAGGCCAGTATGGCGATGACGAATACACGCTTCCAATGTGCATTCACCTCGATGTCGCCAAACACGGATGCGACCATCATGATGCTGTAAACAGAACCTGGATTCATCCGAAAAAGTGACGTTTCGCTATTCGTACACCCAAGTTCGTCGTTGAGTACATCACCGCAGCCATGGTCTCCGAGCTGATAGTCAATGCTGCTGCAAACGTCGTCGAACTGTTCGTGCAGATGGTTGTTGTCTTGCAAACGTCCCCATCTGTTTACTCCGGGATCGAGACGTGGCTGCACGATCCGTTACAGCCATACGGATAAGATGCCTGTCATCTCGATAGCTAGTGATACGAGGCCGCTGGGATCCAGCACGGCGTTCCGTATTACCCTCCTGAACCCACCGACATCATATTCTGCTAACAGTCATTGTATCTCAACCTACGCGAGCAGCAATGTCGCGATACGATAAACCCCAATCGCGATAGGATGCAATCCGACCTTTGAGATGGTACGCATTTCTCCTCCTTCCACGAGCCATCACAGCAACGCTGTAGGTGTGGCCACCGGCGCCAACCTTGTGTGACTGCTCTAAAAAGCTAATCTTTTGCATATCACAGCATCTTCTTCCTGTCAGTTAAATTTCGCGTCTGTAGTACGTCATCTTCGTGGTGTAACAATTTTAATGGCCAGTAGTGTAATAAGATCATCAACGCTGGGATTAGGCTGTTACGTTTCCTGAGGAGAGATTCGACCACAACTGTGTATAGGGCTATCTATAGTGGGAAACCGCCGTTTTATATCGAATGGCCCCGTTAGCTGCCCATGTCTCACGATTTTGGGGTGGGCCCCCTCGAAAATTACTCTGATAGTTTGAGAGAATATGTTCCAGATTACAAATTTCCGCATTGGCTTTATTAGAAAACCATAAGACATCCAATCGAAAGCTTTCGAAAAAGTAATAGCTATCATAGATTTTTCTTTTGCAGAATTGCGTGATGGCTATTATGTCACGACAGTCACCAAGAGTGTTGTTCGTACTGCAGTCAGGGACCCCACACGTTTGGTAATCTTCTTTCATGTTTTTAATTACGACCCTTAATCTTGCGTTTATGGCTCAAGCTAGTGTATTGTAGTCAGTGTTCATGAAGGTTATCGGCGTAAAGGGTACGACGTTTGTTCCTGTGTATTTCGTTGGTACCAGTACGATGAACCCTCCAGAGCAGCTTGTATGAAGCTGTTCGGCATTCCTTGTGTCTTGGTATATGTTAATTAGCTCTTTCAGTATGTCCCAATAACTGATGTAAAGTTCAGCTGGTATGCCAACTGTTCCCTGTAATTTTTTCTTTCTGGCTCCTCAGTAACGCTTCTCATCTTTCCCCCTCTGTAAATTCTTCGCTGAGAGAGCTGTTGTCCGATTCTGTCAACACGTTCTGTCACTCAGACAAACTGATTCAAGGTTCTCATTTACGCCTATTGCATTACACACCTGACAGAAATGATACAGCACTCTGCTGTTGGTATTAGCCTGCAGCTGTGTTTTCTCGTTTCCTAGCTTGAGTTTCTCGACTTTCATTGTTGATGTCCTTTTCGGTGTTTGCAATATGATAGAGTGACTCATTCTTCTCTTCTATTATACTGTCTGCTCTTGACCTCACTTCAGACCCTCTAGTTTCCTTCTCTATATTAACAATATCTGCGTTTTACTCTGCATTATTTATGAACTATTAATAGTTATATCTCGTGTATTTTGGTACAGTTCTCTGAAACACCTAAAATAAAATTCCTCAGTATTTTTTTTTTGTCAGTTACTTTTGTTGTAACCAAATTGTCTCAGGGAACTCCACGCTCCACACAATTTAATCTGCTGGGGTATTTCCTTGCGTTATTGGCGCAAGCCTTCCATTTACCCAGCAGCATCATTCTTAATTCCTCATTTCTATGTAAGGAAGAATTTAATTTCGAGTACCCTTTTCCATGGAAAGTCGTTTGCTTATTTAAGTTTAGTCTGGTAAAATAAGCACAATTATCGTAAAAATATATAGGCCAGATTCAAATGTAATTTTTCACATTCTAAATCTCGTGAGATGTAAATCCGGGTTACTATGCCCCAGAGTAGGTTTACAAAAATGAGTCTGCGTCTGTTGCCTCCCATGTGTCAATCATATTTAAACTCCTGGTCATGTATTTCAGTTACACGCACCTACTGAAATTCGTATTTTGGTTTTTCTAGATAATAACAGAGTTAAAATCATCACCAGTTGCGACTTTGCTCCATGCACACTCCTGGAAATTGAAATAAGAACACCGTGAATTCATTGTCCCAGGAAGGGGAAACTTTATTGACACATTCCTGGGGTCAGATACATCACATGATCACACTGACAGAACCACAGGCACATAGACACAGGCAACAGAGCATGCACAATGTCGGCACTAGTACAGTGTATATCCACCTTTCGCAGCAATGCAGGCTGCTATTCTCCCATGGAGACGATCGTAGAGATGCTGGATGTAGTCCTGTGGAACGGCTTGCCATGCCATTTCCACCTGGCCCCTCAGTTGGACCAGCGTTCGTGCTGGACGTGCAGACCGCGTGAGACGACGCTTCATCCAGTCCCAAACATGCTCAATGGGGGACAGATCCGGAGATCTTGCTGGCCAGGGTAGTTGACTTACACCTTCTAGAGCACGTTGGGTGGCACGGGATACATGTGGACGTGCATTGTCCTGTTGGAACTGCAAGTTCCCTTGCCGGTCTAGGAATGGTAGAACGATGGGTTCGATGACGGTTTGGATGTACCGTGCACTATTCAGTGTCCCCTCGACGATCACCAGTGGTGTACGGCCAGTGTAGGAGATCGCTCCCCACACCATGATGCCGGGTGTTGGCCCTGTGTGCCTCGGTCGTATGCAGTCCTGATTGTGGCGCTCACCTGCACGGCGCCAAACACGCATACGACCATCGTTGGCACCAAGGCAGAAGCGACTCTCATCGCTGAAGACGACACGTCTCCATTCGTCCCTCCATTCACGCCTGTCGCGACACCACTGGAGGCGGGCTGCACGATGTTGGGGCCTGAGCGGAAGACGGCCTAACGGTGTGCGGGACCGTAGCTCAGCTTCATGGAGACGGTTGCGAATGGTCCTCGCCGATACCCCAGGAGCAACAGTGTCCCTAATTTGCTGGGAAGTGGCAGTGCGGTCCCCTACGGCACTGCGTAGGATCCTACGGTCTTGGCGTGCATCCGTGCGTCGCTGCGGTCCGGTCCCAGGTCGACGGGCACGTGCACCTTCCGCCGACCACTGGCGACAACATCGATGTACTGTGGAGACCTCACGCCCCACGTGTTGAGCAATTCGGCGGTACGTCCACCCGGCCTCCCGCATGCCCACTATACGCCCTCGCTCAAAGTCCGTCAACTGCACATACGGTTCACGTCCACGCTGTCGCGGCATGCTACCAGTGTTAAAGACTGCGATGGAGCTCCGTATGCCACGGCAAACTGGCTGACACTGACGGCGGCGGTGCACAAATGCTGCGCAGCTAGCGCCATTCGACGGCCAACACCGCGGTTCCTGGTGTGTCCGCTGTGCCGTGCATGTGATCATTGCTTGTACAGCCCTCTCGCAGTGTCCGGAGCAAGTATGGTGGGTCTGACACACCGGTGTCAATGTGTTCTTTTTTCCATTTCCAGGAGTGTAGTTCAAATGGCTCTGAGCACTATGGGACTCAACTTCTGAGGTCATTAGTCCCCTAGAACTTAGAACTAGTTAAACCTAACTAACCTAACGACACCACACACATCCATGCCCGAGGCAGGATTCGAACCTGCGACCGTAGCGGTCTCGCGGTTCCAGACTGCAGCGCCTAGAACCGCACGGCCACTTCGGCCGGCGCTCCATGTAGTTGGTAAAACGAATATACTTTCCTGTTTGGAACAGTAACTCTTGGTCACTTTGCGGATGCTTCCAGATGCAACATACCCATTTACAAAGACTGTCTTTTATATCTGTTCTGATATTCCTCTGCCACTTAAAGATCCCAGTTTCTACCACTTGAATATCGTGTTTCGTTAATATCACTGTGCCTGTTGAGAATTACGTGATATCCTCCAATTTCATCTCGATTGTTAGTTTTAACATTCTGAAATAATGCTGTCTTAATTTTGGCAACGTGTGAGAACCCTTGAAGACATTTCAGTTTTACATTATTTGATATTCAATTAATAATTAAAGTAAAAATTTTATAATTTTTTATAGTCCATTAATGTACTTTATGGTTGTGAATAGCTTTTTCTCAAATTCCGTTGTCTATACTTGTTGTTCCTGATTAGGTAACTGATCTGTATGTTGGGCTGAGAATAGGCACCGCATCTCATTTTCTAAATTCCTCTTTCGTTCTATTTGAACTTACAATACCCAGCTTCTGTACTTTCCTTCCACCATTACGACTGTCCGCAGAGAATTGGAGTTCAGCATGAAAGTTCACTTACAAGACAGAGATCGTACGTTTTCAATCTCTCTCCTGTCTAGGTCACTGATGGAAGGTGTTGAACGTTCTCAGTTTACATCGGTTCGCCACTCTTCTTTATTACTTGCAAAAATTTTCCTCCTATACTTGTCAGTCGAAACCAGACTCGCCTTTTCTGTGCCCGCAGACGTATCTGTGTCCATCTGTGATCGTTCTGTTGTTACAGCTGGGGAATTTGCAGATGCTTGGGGTGGACATACCGTGCGTGCAGAAACACAGGCCTGAAGACGTAAATGGATGTTCATCTGCAACATCACTGTTGTGTTCAGGCTTATTGCTTACAGTTTCGGTATAAGGTACAGCAGCTGAATTACTTTCAGCTAGTGTGGCACAGTTTGCTACCGGTTCCCAACACATTCTTGCAATGAGGCCGGAAAATAAAAATTTACGTTTATTTGGTTTGAGCCAGAGTTGGAATTTTCTTCTGTGACAGTCCTGTTCAACGCGCTCTGTTACATGCGAAACGTGGTAGTAGCTGCCCCACGTATGCAGTATATGTACGAAGTGAGGTGGCGCAGTGGTTAGCACACTGGACTCGCATTCGGGAGGATGACGGTTCAAACCCGCATCCAGCCATCCTGATTTAGGTTTTCCGTGATTTCCCTAAATCGCTTCATGTAGATGCCGGGATGGTTCCTTTGAAACGGCACGGCCGACTTCCTTCCCCATCCTTTCCTAATCCGATGGGACCAATGACCTCCCTGTTAGATCCCTTCCCCCAAATCAACCAACCAACCAATATATGTGCGACAGGTCCCAGTACTTATTACGGAAGCGATCGATTTTTAACTTCTGTTTCCAATTAGATATTATTCCGACTGGGTCGGGGATGGTTCAAATGGCTCTGAGCACCATGGGAGTTAACATCTGAGATCATCAGTCCCCTAGACTTAGAACTAGTTAAACCTTTCATGCCCGAGGCAGGATTCGAACCTGCGACCGTAGCAGCCGCATGGTTCCGGACTGAAGTGCCTAGAACCGCTCGTCCACGGCGGCCGACTGGGTCGGGGAACCGATAAAAATCCACCCTTAACCTCGTTCAGAATTGTACGATCATATCCATAGGTTTACAGTTTGATATTTATGACTCCGTTTGGAACTTTTATGGAAATGTTAAATGCACGCATATTTGTCATGTTGTCTTCGACTGGTCTAACGGCAAACTTAGGGACAGAACTTATTGCTAATTTAACTTAAAAGATACTGGTACACTTACGGATTAATCGCTCGTACACTAAGTGGGAGCAAAATTTGAAATAGTACGTCGACTTGTTAGTATTAAGTTGCACGTTGTTTACTTCATCTCAGTTAATTCCATGTAGGTAGTTACTGTTTCATGGTCTTCGAGAGCTGTTGGCCCCTCGTTATCTTTGGCGAATTCCAGTTCCACAGCATTCTTCCAGGGGTATGTTTCCACTGTAGTTAAAACTTTTTCACTATCAGTTCCCACTTAACGAAACTGCGTAAGAGATGCTACACGAATAGGCCATAACTTGCAAACACTGGGGGCGGAACCGCTTGAGGCGTCATGTCACGGACTGCGTGGCACCTCCCGCTGGAGGTTCGAGTCCTCACTCGGGCATGGGTGTGCGTGTTGTTCTTAGCATAGGTTAGTTTAAGTAGTGTTTAAGGCTATGGACCGATGACCTCAGCAGTTTGGTCCCTTAAGAATTCACACACATTTAAACATTTCTTTGCAAACACTGGCTGCAGCGTATATGAGTCAAAACAACGCAACTAGCCATTTGTCAGCGGTCCTTGTGTCCCAGTTACGGAACCATTCTAAACGCAGCCGTTTGTGTGGTGGTGTGTTAACAGCAGCCTACGCATGGACCGGCCGATGTGGCCGAGCGGTTCTAGGCGCTTCAGTTCGGAACCGCGCTGCTGCTATGGTCGCAGGTTCGAATCCTGCCTCGGGCATGGATGTGTGTGATGTCCTTAGGTTAGTTAGGTTTAAGTAGTTCTAAGTCTAGGGGACTGATGACCTCAGATGTTAAGTCCCATAGTGCTTGGAGCCATTTTTTGAACCTACGCATGGGAAGGTTATTCCTCAGACTGGCTGTTGGTAGCCAATGACTAATAGTGCTGAATGATAAAGGATGTCACGAACAGTTCATTACTCGCTCTCGGACGGCAGGCGCTGACGTGTGCTTGATGCGTAATTCGGCGTTTCTGCCTTATGCTGGTCAGATGTGGTAGACCGAAACGTTCACGACAAATATGCCTACCGTCACGTTCCCACGCAGTCCAACATTGGACCACTGATACATCAGAATGCCCACAAATATGGCTGTAGCACGATTCGACCAGCCAGACCAATGAAAACTCACCATGAGGCTGTCTGGTCTATCAAGTTATAATAATACTGTCACACACGAGTATGCAATATCTCCATATCCCTCACAGTGATCACTCAACTTCTGACTCTTCTTACGCCTCTTATATACCCTACCACAATCGGTAACAACACTAATGTACTCTTTTGATAGTTCTGCTGTCACAGAGAATTGGTATTCTGATCGATTACATAGCAACCGATTATGTTTACGAAGTTACATTGACACCGGTTCATGTCTTCTGGCTCCTTCACTTTTCGCGGCAGGCAGTGCATCTTATGGTTCTAACTCCTTACAGTTATTAATGGCTAGTAGTGTAGGTGAACAACAACGATATTTTCTACGACAATGATGGAACCTGAAGAAATGAACTAAAATTCGTGCCACAGCTGAGATTTGAACGGAGGTCTCTTTCCTTATCAGGCAGGAATGCTGGCCATTACACCACAGCATCTACACCTACATCTATATGGATACTCCGTAAATCACACTTAAGTGCCTGGCAGAGGGTTCATCGAACCACCTTCACAATTATCGCAATCTCGTATAGCGCGCGGAAAGAACGAACACCTGTATCTTTCCGTACGAGCTCTGATTGCCCTTATTTTATCGTGGTGATCGTTTCTCCCTATGTAGGTCGGTGTCAACAAAATATTTTCGCATTCTGAGGAGAAAGTTGGTGATTGGAATTTCGTGACCAAATTCCGTGACAACGAAAAACGCCTTTCTTTTAATGATGTCCAGCCCAAATCCTGTATCATTTCTGTGACATTCTCTCCCATATTTCGCGATAATACAAAACGTGCTGCCTTTCTTTGAACTTTTTCGATGCACTCCGTCAGTCCTATTTGGTAAGGATCCCACACCGCGCAGCAGTATTCTAAAAGAGGACGGACAAGCGTAGTGTAGGCAGTCTCCTTAGTAGATCTGTTACATTTTCTAAGTGTCCTGCCAATAAAACGCAGTCCTTGGTTAGCCTTCCCCACAACATTTTCTATGTGTTCGTTCCACTTTAAGTTGTAACTGTAACTAACCTACCTGCACGGACTGCCCTAGGTAGTCCAATGCCCTCCCTAACACAAACTTCAACGCACATCTTAAGCTTATTTTCCCCTTCGTAGATGGTCACTGTTGCCGAGGCTCTCCTGTATAGGAACAACACATCAGCGTTTGAAGTAATGGAGACATCCTGCCTGTATCTCAGGCGCAGGTGACCTACAGATCTGATACAATTAAATTTTCCTCACACATTTCAGTCTCACGCGATGGAGGATTCAAACCTCCAGCGGGAGGGGCCGCGCAAACCGTGACACGGCGCCTCTCCGCGTGGCCCTTGACAATAAGTCTCGTACCACCGATCTGATTCATTAACGTCGTAGTGAGAACAGTTTCTTTGTCTTCTCTGGCAATTGCAGTCTTCTTCTGTCCTCTTTTTGACATTCAGGCAGCCTGTCCGCACAAGCGCCTTAATAATTCATCAATTACCTGGCGTCGGACATTGGTGACCCGTATAGATAGCCCTATAACGCTGTACTGCCTTTACGGCATTTATTTAACGTTAACCATATAAAAATTGTATTTAGCACTCCTTCTCATTAGTATACGTGTCTGCTTGCACCGCTAATGCCGATTCCGACCATCGTTCTTTCAAATTCTAGGGCTTTTCTCGAATTATTTTACGAGAGGTTTCGACGTCAACATCAACAAACACTATATCAATTCACTTATCATCTCAAGAGCTATCGAATGCAGTTATAATAAGTACACGGTTGCATTTAAAAAAGAAATCGTACTTGCTTCAGTATCGCCGTTGTTACCAGCTGTAAAGAAATTTCCAGAAACCGCGCTTCGATATGTGTAACCGTTCACGAAATAAGAGGCGTGTTATGACCTACGTGACGCACCATATATACGAGGGCTATTCGGAAAGTAAGGAACGATAGGTCATGAAATGGAAACCACAGTGAAAATCAAAACTGTTTTATTTGCAACAGTTAGCTACAACTTCCAAGTTCTTATCTCCATAGTCGCCGATCCGACTTAGACGTTTATCGTAGCTTTGAACGAAGTTTCCAATACCCTCATTATAGAAGGCAGCCGCCAGTGCTTTCCGCCAATTATCTAAGCTGGCCTACAGCTCGTTGTCTGTGCCAAAATGTTGTCTTCATAACCAGCGGTTCATGTGAGCAGAGATGAAACTCAGACGGAGACAACTACGAGCTATATTGTGGGTAAACAAACATTTCTAACTGAAACAGATACAGGTGCATCTTCGTTGTCCCTGCAGAAAGCGACTGAGAACTGTCTTGAAGAAGAAAACGCACGACAGCTATGTAATGTTGGCTGTATAGCTTCAGGCGAAATTTCTCACCAGGACCTCGTACTTCGCGGGAGACACTATTGTTCAAGGTGTCTTTATGTGCTTCCTGTGTGCTCAGAACTAAAAAGAACGACGTAGCGCGATCGACTGGCATACTAGAGACACTGCCCAACACACCTGTGCAAAACTTCTTCAGATTTTCGCTGTGCTTTCCATTTCGCGACTGATTGTTTCTTACTTTCCGAATAACCCTCATATATATATATATATAGTAGAGTCCCGCTAATCCGAACATGAAGAATGTTAGTCTAAGTATGGAAAACTGTGCGTTAAACTGCTGTACATACAAGCTGTTTTAATTTACACAGTACAGTAAACATGTATGAGAAACATTGGCAAGAAAGAATTAGGTTTAAACAATGCATAAGAATGAAAGAAAAGCGGTCAAACTTACTAAAATAAAGCGGACATTTTATCCCTACTTTTTAGATGACAACAACTCAGTCATCGTTTTTTGGTTTAATGAAGACTGTTATATGACCCATAGTTGCGCCATGGTCTCCGTTTACTTATGACGAAAATACGTACACCACTACACCCGAACGAATACAACTGTTACGAGTGCCAGCGATAGATAACTAACATAACTATGCGCTTTGCGAGCCAACTGGCAGTGCACTGACCTCAGACACTACAAAGGTCTCAACAACGCACAACAACAAGGACAGGGAGTGAGAGTGAGTCATTGTTCCCACACTTGTTCCCATTTGTTACCATGGTGTACGTGCTTATCTGCTTGGTATAGTTCACTCGAGAAATTCGTCACCGTAATTCCGGCTAATCCGAACAAATCGTTAATCCGAACAAGGTCCGGTCCCAATGAGTTCACAGTAGAGTCCCGTTAATCCGAACTAGTATATTAGTTGCTTTACCATATATCGGGCGTCTCTGGGTCGTGAGGCGCATTTTCTCTGATGTTTCGGTAAATATTTGCAACGTGTCGCTGTTGTCAGCGCAAACAAATCCTGCGCAGCACATCTTTCATACGATTCCCAGAGTCGACTGAATGCGTCGTTTGGTTCCCTCTCTCAAACAAAATGATTTTCATACCGTAATTATAGATGCCCATTCCATATATTGACACCAGATTAGTCTACTGGGATATTTGTTTTATCGATATGTGTTAAAAGGAACAGTGAAATATCAAGAATAACCACTACTCTAGTAGCAACTGGGCAGCACGCTATTGCATTGCGGTAGTAGTTAGTAGTAATTAGCACGGGTTAGGGCGGTCCTGTCACTGCTGGAGTACTCGTTATTTCTCGTGTTTTACTGTCCCTGTTAATGCATATCGGTGGAACGAATACCTCACTATACTAATCTGGTACAGCTCTATGGGATGTGCACATACAATCACGATTTAAAAGTCGTTTCGTTTAAAAGAGCAAACCGAGCGACCCACTCAGTCGATGCTGGGCATCGTATGAAAGACGTGTTGTGCAGGATTTGTTTGCGCTGACAACAGGTACACCCCATCAAAATCGAAATTGCAAATATCTGCCGAAACGCCAGAAAAATGCACCTGGCGGCTCTTAAGACAGACCTTATTTACATATAATAAAAAGAGCATTATTAGCGACCGAGAGAGGTGGCGCAGTGGTTAGCACACTGGTCTTCCATTGGGGAGGATGTCGGTTCAGACCCGATTCAGCCCTTCCCTATTTAGGTTTTTCGTTATTTTCCAAAACCACTTCAGGCAAATGGTGGGATGATTCCTTTGAAAGTGCACGGCCGACTTCCTTCCCTAACCCGATGGGACTGATAACTTCGCTGTTTGGTCCCCTCTCCCATATCAACCAACCAGCCAAACATCATTAGGTAACAACTTTAAGGAGCTTCCGACTTTATATGGCGAACTTATACATTCGTTCAGTACTGATTGGTACTCCTGCTATAACTCCTGCAAAGTAGCAGTTTTAAATGTATGTCAAATCACGCGTAATCATAGACTATAGTACTCTCTACTGCCACCAGTTGGTGTTGCTGCATTCTATAGGTGGCGCATTGCACCAGCACTTTTTCTGGCTTGCGAGTACGTATGTGAACATCGAAAAGCCGGATCGGCAACGTTGGACAGAGTGAATTCTCTGGACGGAAGGAGTGACAGCTTGAGACATCCACAAGAGTTTGGTAGCCATATATGCTAAAACAGCACCAAATCGCAAATCCATGTTCAGTTGGGTGTCACAGTTCAGAGGCAGCAGGGGCAGTGGTGAAACGTGCAGAAGCACCGGGCGTCCAACAACTTCACGCAAATCTAACAATGCCCAGCGTGCCAACGATTTGATAATGAGACGCAGGCGAATCATGATGATGAACTAGAGAAAGCAACAGATCTATCACGGGGAACCTTCCTCATCACAATCCATGGCCATTTGAAAATCAAGATGATGTGTGCACAATGGGCGCTCCATTTCCTCACGACTGCTCAGAAACAGAAGCATGTGACATATGCCATCATTCGATGCAACAACACAGTTCTGCTTCCTCCCAATCGTCTGAGAAGTTTCTTTTCCAAGAGGTATTAGGATACACGTGCCATACTTTGAAAGCGTTATGCTCCTTTCAGACAACGAACGTTTACCCAGATTACGGGAAGACCTGTTGGCCATGGGGATCTAGCGGACAGAGCGCTTGTGTCCTGCCCCGGAGCTCCCGGGCTTATAACTCTTTCAATCAGTTACCCACTTTATTGAAAATTTTTGCCTTTAAAATTTCTCATAATATAACTGTGATATGCAAAGACTACGTGGAAAGTGTGATACACACGGAAACGCCCAAGAAACTGGTATAGGCATGCGTACTCAAATACACAGATAAGTAAACAGGCAGAACACGGCGCTGCGGTCGGCAACGCCTATATAAGACGACAAGTGTCTCGCGCAGTTGTTAGGTCGGTTACTACTGCTACACTGGCAAGTTATCAACATTTTAGTGAGTCTGAACGTGGTGTTATAGTCAGCGTACGAGCGATGGGACACAGCATCTCCGAGGTAGAGATGAAGTGGGGATTTTCCTATACTACAATTTCACGAGTGTACCATGATTATCAGGAATTGGGTAAAACATCAAATCTCCGTCACCGCTGCGGCCGGAAAAAGATCCTGGAAGAACAAGACCAACGACGGCTGAATTGAATCGTTCAACGTGACAGAAGTGCAACCCTTCCGCAAATTGCTGCAGATTTCAGTCCTAGACCATCAAAAAGCATCAGCGCGCGAACCGTTCAAAGAAACATCATCGATGTGGGCTTTCGGAGCCGAAGGCCCACTCATATACCCTTGATGATTGCACGACACAAAGCTTTAACCTTGCCTGGGCCCGTCAACACCGACATTGGGCTGTTAATGACGGGAAACATGTTGCCTGATCGGACGAGTCTCGTTTCAAATTGTACCGAGCGGATAGACACGCACGGTATGGTGAAAACTTCATGAATCCACGGACCCTGAATATCAGCGGGGGACTGTTCAAGCTGGTGAAGGCTCTGTAATGATATGGGGCGTGTGCAATTGGAGTGATATGGGACCCCTGATACGTCTAGATACGACTTTGATAGGTGACACGTACGTAAGTATCCTGTCTGATCACCTGCATGCATTCATGTTCATTGTGCATTCCGACGGACTTTGGCTATTCCAGCAGGACAATGTGACATCCCACACATCCGGAATTGATACATAGTTGCTCCAGGAACACTCTTCTGAGTTTAAACACCTCCGCTTGCCACCAAACTCCCCAGACATGAATATTATTGAGCATATCTGGGATGCTGTTCAGAAGAGATCTCCACCCCTCGTATCCTTACGGACTTATGGACAGCCCTGCAGGATTCATGGTGTCAGTTCCCTCCAGCAGCACTTCAGATATTACTCGAGTGCATGCCACGTCGTGTTGCGGCACTTCTGCGTGCTCGCGGGGGCCCTACACGATATAAGGCAGTTGTGCCAGTTTATTTGGCTCTTTAGAGTATATGATGTTAGAGTGCCCTGCTAATGCTTGTTTGTAACTTACGTAAAAAACATATGAAATTCATAAGTTACTAAATAATATTTTCTCATGGATTAATGAAATGAAAATGTTCGTGTATGTAATTTTATATATTTGTCCAAGGTGTCATTTGTACAAAATGATAAACGATTAGGGACAATGTGTAGGATCTGTGTTATGTAAACGATGTAGTGCTTGTGTACAGTTGGAAGTTATTGTGGGAAGCGTAAAAGGTGGCTTGGGTTTTTGGCGCGCCACCTGTAGAGCGAGCGGGAAGGAGAGGACAAAGTCCGTAGGCAGCAATGGAAGAGGAGCACTCGGACGGAGCAGACGATGCTTTGTCTGGAAATTGTTGCATAATGGCCTCGGATGACCACTGCTGAGTTATTAGGCTTTCGTAAAAGTTGTTGGGCATTGTTATGGACGTGACCATGAGAATAACCAATGAAAGGATAACTTTCTAAGAGTCTGGGTGTGGAGCGTCGGAAGTCTGAACGTGCTAGGGAAGCTAGAAAATCTGAAAAGGGAAATGCTAAGGCTCAATCTAGATACAGTGAGATTCAGTGAAGTGAAATGGGAAGAAGACAAGAATTTCTGGTCAGATGAATATAGGGTAATATCAATGGCAGCAAAAAATGGTATAACGGGAGTAGGATTCGTTATGAATAGGAACGTAGGGCAGAGAGTGTGTTACTGTGAACAGTTCAGTGATAGGGTTGTTCTCATCAGAATCGACAGTAAACCGGCTGGGACAACCTTAGTTCAGGTATACATGCCGACGTCGCAAGCATAAGATGAAGAGAGAGAAAAAAGTGCGTAAGAATACTGACCGGGTAATTCAGCACGTAAAGTGAGACGAAAATCTGATAGTCATGGTGGGGGGCTGGAATGCGGTGATGGGGGAAGGAGTAGATAAAAGGGTAACGGGAGAATATGACCTTGGTTCTAGGAATGAGAGAAGAGAAAGACTAATTGAGTTCAGCTATAAATTTCAGCTAGTAACAGCGAATATTCTGTTCAAGAATCGCAAGAGGAAGAGGGAAAGGATGGGAGATACGGGAAGATTTCAAACATGGTCAGGCAGAGATTCTGCAGTCAGATATGGGATTGTAAGGCGACTCAGGAGCAGATATAGACTTAGTTTACATTTTAGTAATGATGAAGAGCAGGCTGAAGTTTAAGAGACTAGTCAGGAAGAATCAGTGTGTAAAGAAGTGGGATATGGAAATACTAAGGAATGGAGGGATACTCTTTAAGTTCTCTGAGCCTACAGCTACTGTAATAATGAATAACTCATTAGACTGTTCAGTTGATGAGGAATAGACATATCTAAAAAGAGCAATTACTCAAGTTGGAAAGAAAAACATAGGTACAAAGAAGGCAACTCCGAGGAATTCATGGCTAACACAAGAAATACTTCAGTTGATCGACGAAACAAGGGAGAACTAAAATGCTCA
Source organism: Schistocerca americana (assembly GCF_021461395.2). Lineage (NCBI taxonomy): Eukaryota > Metazoa > Arthropoda > Insecta > Orthoptera > Acrididae > Schistocerca > Schistocerca americana. Next base: position 854,156,408 of record NC_060121.1, read on the forward strand.
GTGAAATTCAGTAATACAGACATACAAGTCTCTTAGGAATGAAATAAATAGGAAGTGCCAGGTATAATGAATCATCCTCCTCGAACATTACCTTTTTTTATAGAAATAACCGATACCATATATACTATCGTTTTTGCATAGGTTAAATTTATCTCAGCTGTTTCACTAAAAGAATTCATATGATTTTGTATACGATGTATTATATTTCAGGCTAAAATGTATAAAAAAGAAATTAGTGTTTTATAATCGATATGTACTAACAGTTAAAATTACTCTTCTTTTAAGAATAATTAAAATTACAAAATTTATGTCATACTTAAATTTCATATTATTAGTTGCGCAATCAAATGTTAATTATTAAATTTGTTTCTGGATTTATTTATGAAATAATGATATAATTTGGAAAAGATTCTTCTCCTGTCGAGAAATTTTGTAAACTCTTTTGCTTTGTAAGCTCGTTGGAAATTGTGAGTGCCGCAAAATGTAAGTAGGAGGAAGCATGCCTCAGAAGGAAGTAGACGTATTTATAAGTTTGTCACCAACAATGTAATTACATTAGTCAACAGATTCAAACTTTTTTCTGCATCTGGTTTTGTAAGTGGGTGTATTTACCTAGTTTTTGGGTGCTGAATACACTGGTAAAATCAGTTTTTCTCTATGACGCCACATTTCCTAGATACACAGCAGAATAAAAAATGGTAACAGCGAAAACTGACATACTCAAGTCAAACAAAAATACACATTCAGAACGTTTGAATCAATACCATTTTGTATGTTTATATCGGCATGATTCCAATGAAAGGTACAAATTATTTCAGAAGATATTTTCTCCTTTAATCGTGATTGGTTTTTGAAAAATGCGACGACAGAGCTCTTCTTTTGTTTGCCGTCTTATCACTCTCCCTAACAAGATCCCAGCAGTAGTCACCCATCATCGAAGGGTTCCAATGGCCTTGGTAACGGTGTTACATGGTAAGAATGACTTGGTGAAAGCGTTCACCATGTTCATCGCTTACGGCTCCCAAATTTTCCGGGAAGAAATCAAAGTGAGAATGTAAAAAGTGAATTTTAAGCGACATTTTACACCCCATGTTCTTATAGTTGTCCAACAGATCATTCACAATGGCACCATAGTTTTTGTCTTTTCTTTTACCCAAAAAGCCTTTCACAATTGCTTTAATAGAAGACCAAACTGCTAATTGTATATGTGTGAGTTTGGTATCAAAGATTGGATCTTTCAACAATGTTCTTATTTGTGGTCCAACAAGAAACTTTTCTTTTAACTGATTGAAGGCCTCACCTTCTTTATCCAGAGCTTTTACAAAGTTCTTGATAAGATCCAACTTTATATGAAGGGGAGGCAAAATGATTTCATCGGGCTCAACCAATGGGGCGTTGTTCACATTTACGTTTCCAGGAACATATGACTTCCTTATAGGTCACTCCTTGACTGTACAGTGGTTCTTGATGTCACGGCTGTCCAAAAGGCACAAAGCGCAGCAGTACTTCGTGAAATCTGTAAATCTGTAAGGAGTGCTACAACTTTGAAATCGCAGTAGAGCTGCCATTCATGATCCTTGTGTCTGATTGCCTCTAGCAGCAAAGCCATGTTTTCACAAGTTTCTTTCATGTCTACTGCGTAAGCCAACGGTACTGATGGAAATGCGTTACCATTATGCGGTAGTACTGCTTTCAAGCTGGTTTTACTGGAGTCAATAAATAGCCCCCACTCCCGTGGATAATGTTGTACAACTAGCTGCATCATCAGACCACTGACATCTCTACATACACACATACTTTCTGATTCACTTGACATGGTGTCTGGTTTCGTGGCTTTAAAGTTACAGACAGGAACAGGCAACCCCTCATCATGGGGCACAGGCAAATGCACTGAAGATACATTTGGACACTTTATTTTATGTCTAGTTTTGCTTGAATGTCCCGAAATATTTGTAAGACCGACTTAACAGTCTGAATAATAGTCATTGGGCTCACGCCACACCATCGGAACAGCGAATGGCATGGCTCAGAGTTTTCGTTTCAACCTCTCGGTTAAGACTGTAGTACAGGTTATACAGACAATATGAGGTGCAGAATTTTTATCTTGATCACCAGCAGAACAATCAAAATACAATTTATATGCTTTCTTAAACAAATCAGTGATTGGTTTTCTTTGGGATTTTCGTGTGAATTACCCATATACATAACAAAAGTTGTTAAGGTGGTTTAGAAAGCAACGAGATTTACTAGTTGGCATTTTTATTAGTGTAAGTTTTAAACACAAAAAGTTTGGACTATCTTTCACAGAAAACACCCACTGAAGATCTCTCTCACAACACTGGATTACCATACCAACCACTTACCGACGATTTGTACATCTTCTAGCTCTTCTCTGCAAATCAAAAACAAACAATTAAACTTCAAAACAGAAGAACATCAAAAAGCGTAATACTGAATACGAAAAATAAAAAACCTATAAAAACTCAGAAATGGTACGTGCAAGAACATTTTGAAAGGTATATTCGGATTCTACACACCAAAATACATACTAGTTGCTGTATCACATACCAGATGCAAAATGGCTGTTGACTTGTGTTATTGGTTTTTTTTAATGTGGAAATTATATGGTCGGTGTGATTTAGAAGAATGGGATAAAATAAAGAATAATATTCATAGCAACAGGCAACTCTTCATTAGTTATTTTGTCTTCAAGAACCCGCAACGTTAAATCAAAATTTTCGGTAGCAACAATGTACTCATACACACAACAAGATTTAGAGATAGCAATAACAACAACAACAACAACAACGAGATAATCAAGGTAAGCAAAAAAGTTCTTCTTTTGTAGTCTTACTCCTCTCGAAGTTTCCAGAATTTGTGTAGTGAATGAGAACTTTAATGGTGATGTGTGGGAGGGTAAGATTACACAGGGAAATTAAGATGAATGGCTGATTGAAAAAGTGAATAAATCGAAAAATAAATGATTGTCGCAATGACTGACTCAGCACATAGACAAGTCAAAACAAAGTTCGGTGAAATTAAAATCAAACGCGGCAACATTAAGAGCGCAACGGAAATTTCTCTGTTAACTGCAGAGGAGAGAGCGGATGGGTGGAAAGGGTGCAGTGAGGGAGCGAAACCGATAGATGACGTGATAGAAGAAGAAACAGTAGTCTCTAGGGAAGAGATAGGGGATCCAATATTAGTCAAAATGTAAAAGAGCTCTGGAAGACTTTAGATAAAATAAGGCAGAAGGGATAGATAAAATTCCATCGTAATTTCTAAAATCATTGTAGGAAATAGTAATCAAACGACTATTCACGTTGATGTGTAGATGTATGAAACTAGCGATATACCATTAGACTTTCGGAAAAATATCTTCCACGCAGTTCCGAAGGTTGAAAGAGCCAAGAAGTGCAAGAATTATCGCACAAACTGATTAACAGTTCATGCATCCAAGCTGCTGACAAGAATGATATACAGAAGAATGACAAAGAAAATTAAGGACCTGTTACATGACGAACAGTTTGGTTTTAAGAAATTTAAAGGAGCCAGAAAAGCAGTTGTGATGTTGCAGTTGATACTGGAAGCATGACTGTAGAGAAATCAAAACACTTTCATAGGATTTTTCGACCTGCAAAAAGCGTTAGACAATGTAAAATGGTGCAAGACGTTCGAAATTATGAGGAAAGTAGGTGACCCACCCCATAGGGACAGAGGAATGATACACTGAGGTGACAAAACTCATGGGATAGCGATATCCACTTTTATAGATGACGTTAATGTCGCGTGCACAAGGTATAAAAAGCCGGTGAATTGGCGGAGCTATCATCTGTACTCAGATGATTCATGTGAAAATGTTTCCAATGTGGTTATGGCCACACTACGTGAATTAGCAGACTTCGGACGCAGAATGGTAGTTCTACCTAGAAGTATGGAACATTCCATTTCGGAAATCGTGAGGGAATTCAGTATTCCAGAGATCAACAGTGTCACGAGTGTGCCAAGAATTTTCAGCCATTATCTGTCAACACGGACAACTTAGTGGCTTCACATAACGACTCAAAGCAGTGACGATTGCGTAGGGTTGTCAATGCTGACAGACAAGCAGCACCGCGTGACATGATCTCAGACGTACGACAAACGTATCCGTAGGACAGTGCATCGAAATCTGGCGTTAATAGGCTATGGCAGCAGACGACCGACGCGAGTGACTTTGCTAACAGTACGACATAGCCTGCAGCGCCTCTCCTGGGATAGTGACCATGTCGGCTGGACCCTAGACGACTGCACAACTCTGGCCTGGTCAGACGAATCCTGATTGCAGATGTTAAGAGCTGATGGTGGGGTCCGAGAGTGACGCAAACCGCACGAAGCCATGATCCCAACTTCTAAACAAGGCACTGTGCTGGCCGGTGATGGCTCCACAATGGCGTGGGCTGTGTTTACATGGAATGGGCTGGGTCTTCTGGTCCAACTGAATCGCTCTTTGAGTGGAAATGATTATTTTCAGCTACTTGGAGATCACTAGTAGCCATTAATAGACTTAAAATAAAAATTATGGAATTTTCACGATTGATAGTGCGCCATGTTTGAAGAACGTCCTGGACAATTCGAGGGAATGGTTTCGCCACCTTCTTTTTGAATCCCATCGAAAATATATGGGACATAATCGAAAGGTCAGTGCGTGCACAATATCCTGCAGGGCAACAATTTCACAATTATGGACCGCTATAAAGAAAGCATGACTCAATATTTCTACAGTGGACTTCTGACGACTTTCTGAGTCCATGCTGCGTCGAGCTCCTGTACTACGCCGCGCAAAGGGGGTCCGAAACGACACTGGGGCGCATCCCATGACTTTTGTCACCTCGCCGGCCGAAGTGGCCGTGCGGTTAAAGGCGCTACAGTCTGGAACCGCAAGACCGCTACGGTCGCAGGTTCGAATCCTGCCTCGGGCATGGATGTTTGTGATGTCCTTAGGTTAGTTAGGTTTAACTAGTTCTAAGTTCTAGGGGACTAATAACCTCCGCAGTTGAGTCCCATAGTGCTCAGAGCCATTTGAACCATTTTTTTGTCACCTCAGCGTTTGCAATATGTACCAGCATCAGGAAGGAACAATAAGGCGGGAAGACCAAGAACGAAGCGCTCGAATTAAAAACTGTGTAAGAAATGGATGCAGTCTTTCGCACCAACTGCTCAATCTATACATCGAAAAATCAGTGACGGAATTATGAAAATGTTTAAGGGTGGGATTAAAATTCAGTGTGAAAGGATATCAACGTTAAGGTTTGCTGATAACATTGCTATCCTCAGTGAAATTGAAGAAGAATTACCGGATCTGTTGAATGAAATGAACCGTATAAAGAGTACAGAATATATATTGAGCGTAAATCAAAGAAAGACGAAAGTGATCAGGAGGAGCATAATGATAATACTAAGAAACTTAACATCAGAATTGGTGATCACGATGTAGATGAAGTTAACGAATTCTGATACCTAGGCAGCAAAATAATTCATGAAGGACGGAACAAGGAGGACATAAAAAGTAGACTAGCACTGTCAAAATGGGCATTCCTGGCCAATAGCAGTATGGTAGATAGGCCTTAATTTGAGGAATAAGTTTCTGAGAATGTACTTTCTGTAGCACAGCACTGAATGGCAATGAAACACGTACTTATAAATCACATATTAAAAAAGATCTAAGGCGGAAAGGCGACGTCATGAACACTTGTTAGATCTTTTTTAATATGTGACTTGTAAGTACTGCATCTTTTCGAGTCAGTAAAAACTTTAATTTTATTAATGTACTATATTCCTAATGTTTTAGTACAGTTAGTCTAATTCTGAAGACGACGCTCATAGTAGCGTCGAAACCAGGTCAATTTTGACTTAATATTTGTGACCGAGGGCTTATTTGTTACAATATAACAGTTGAAAATTAGTTGAACTGATCAGGTAAGGAATGAGGAGATTCACTGCAGAATCGGCGAGGAAAGGAGTACATGGAAAACACTGAAAATATGAAGGGACAGGATGTTAGAACACGTGTTAAGATATCAGGGAATGATTTCCGTGTTACTAGAGGGAGCTAGAAAAAAGGCGGCCGGAGCGGTGGGCCGGCCACCCTCCCGCTTCTAGTACCGAGGCGAAAAAGGAAGCTTGTGCCACAGGCTGGAGAACAGGCCCCCGTCACGTTAAACTCGAAAACCAGCGCTTCTATTTACGACGGTTGTTCGGAAAGTAAGGAACGATCGGTCGCGAAATGGAAACCACACACTTAGCTTCACCTTTCAGGTACTTCTCTACATGGTCGCCGCTCCGACTTAGACATTTGTCGGAGCGTTATACCAAATTTCCAACACTATCGTCACAGAAGGCAGCCGCCTGTGCTTGCAGATAATTCTCTACGCTGGGCTATAGCTCGTGTTCTCTTCGTATCCAGCGTTTCATGTGAACAGAGATGATACTCAGAACGACCCAATTAGGGCTGTGTTGTGAGTGATCGAACACTTCCCAGTTAAAAGGCTGCAGGAGCGTCTTCACTGCCCTGCAGAGCGCGGTTGAGAATTGCCATGAAGAAGGAAGAGCGTGGCAGTTGTGTTAGGCGGGCTGCATTCATTGAGGCGAAGCCTCTCAGCGGGGCCTCCTACTTGGCGGGAGACATTGTTGTTCTAGGCACCTTTACTCACTCACAGTGCGTTCACAACTGAAAATGAGTGTCTTGATGCGATCGACGGGCATACTAGAGACACTGCCCCAAACATCTGTGAAAAGCTTCATCGGATTTTAACACTGGTTTCAATTTCGCGACTGATCGTTCCGCACTTTCCGAATAGCCCTCGTATAACAGCGACCAGCACAAACCGACGGCTGTAGCCCAGAAGTTACATGCTGTCTCTGGTTTTAAGAAGTCGTTTCAGTTGTATTTAGCTATCAGATAATAATCGATTTAGTAGTATTGAAAAGCACACCCTCAGGTGACGTGTAACTAAGTCATAGGAGCCAAGCAGCCTGGAGCATGGAACACAACATTTGTTGTCAAACCAAAGTAATAAACCGCTAAATGGCAATATGTCAATGAACCAAAAACAATTTGTTCTGAGAACGAATGTTGGGTTCCATGTTCTGGGCTACTTGGCTCTTATGACTTGGTTATTGTCACCTGATAATGAGGTTTTAGTGCCACGAAACTAGCTGTGATCTCCGTCGTCAGGCCACGAGTGGCCTACCGGGACCATCCGACCGCCGTGTAATCCTCAGTGAGGATGCGGTTAGGAGGGGCGTGGGGTCAGCACACCGCTCTCCCGGTCGTTATGATCGTATTCTTGACCGAAGCCGCTACTATTCGGTCGAGTAGCTCCTCAATTGGCATCACGAGGCTGAGTGCACCCCGAAAAATGCCAACTGCGCGTGGAGGCCTCGATGGTCACCCATCCAAGTGCCGACCACGCCCGACAGCGCCTAACTTCGGTGATCTCCCGGGAACCGGTGTAGCCACTGCGATAAGGCCGTTCCCTTAGCTGTGATCTGACGATAAAAAAAGATTAATGCAGCTGAAGTGTTTTCTTAATACCCAAGATGATAAGGCACGGTTGCCCTATCTACAAGGTTTCCTGCAGCTGTATGTTACTACAATAGTATTATAACGGCCAACTCTACAAGTGAGCGGCAACGAAACAATAAGACTTATACCACTCTCGTAAGACATAAGTTAGCTAATGTCGACGTGGAGCTGTACGAATTCTGTGTCGGTTCACATTACTTCACATTGAGGAGCCATTGCCTCTGCTGTGGCGAAACACGCACTGTATCATTGTGAGAGATACAGAGGCGAGCGAGTGTGTGAGGACTGGCACTCGCGCCATGTCATCATAACGCGCCTCTGCATGACATAGAAAGTATTATTCCATTATCTAAGAATGAAGTTGAAAATAAAAGTAACTTTTCCAAACTATGTCAGTGTATGCTTCACTCTATTAAGGTTAAAATTGTTAAATCTCAGAATGATCAAATGAATAAGTTCCGCTAAATATATTATTTTAAGAAAAAAATAAGTGGCACTAAATAATGCAGCTAGGAAGCAAAAAATTGTTCAGAACGTGCAAATGTATGTCACAATCAATAGTTACTGGTCCCAACTTGATTGGAGCAGTATTTTGGTGAAAATCGTTTTTTTTTACGAAAAACTGAAGACGCTAAATATTCGGCTCAGAAAAATGAAAATTCGTTTGTAGCATCAGTTTGATATAAAAACATTAACTGTGTGATTCCATTAAGCTACCTCTATTAGTTATTTACTAAAAACCAAATTTGGAACATAAATGTCCGTATTCGAAATAGATTAGGTATCATGTGCATTTATGATAGAAAGTTCTCATTGCCCCACTTCATTACATTCATTAAATAATACAGGTGTACCAAGTTTCAAGGCTTTAGTGTAAGCAACAATCAATACAAGGACTCTTAAAGATGTAGTTCAGTGGTTATGTTTTACCTTCGTTTCCGCTCTAAAAATTCTAGCCGTAAAGTTTAAATGCAGTCGAGCTAAAAGTTTTCCACTAACTAAAGCAAGCTTAACTTTAATTATATAAAGATTGTTAAGTCTGATACCTGAGCCTAGGGCGGTTGATAGCAGATGTTGCGTTCGGCGGTCCGCTGCGCACATATAAATACAGCCCCAGAGGCAGTGGAAAGAGACACTTCGCACCAAGCTATCAATTGTCGGCGTCAAAAGGCGGTACAAACCGCGCCTCGGATGACGTCAGAGCTAGGCACCTTCCAAACGCAGTTTTTCGGTAAATGTAGGAAGTGAACTCACGATGACTCTACACCGTCCTGCGTTGCTTAGTTTTCACGAATGTAACTGTCTATGTGTTGCCCATAATGTCGACAAAACCACGTGGCAAGTGGTGAGATTATTTTCCATTTTTGTGGCGGGCAGTTAACTTTGATGATTAGAAGTCAGAGCGATAGACCGTTTTACTAGGAACTTACCGTAATGGTCGCCTCTGAACTACTAATAGTGTTGTTTCTGATAGGGACACTATGATTATCATCAGAAATATTATTATGTTTGTGTGTATGAATATATCAATCAGAACTCAAAACTTTTATTTATAGTCATAGTTCCTGATCCCGCTGAGTAGACAGTGAGCACAAGAATAATGTGGACTTCCAGACTGGAAATAAAGGTCAGAATATTCTCCAGCGTTTGCTGGCTGACCGCAAAAATAGTTTTCCGCTTTCTTGTAAAACGGTGACGATATTAAATCCACCCCTCCCGCTCCCTCCATACCACAGTGTGAAACTTAAGTTTTGAGGTATTTCGGTAACATGCTACGGAAGACTGACTCAATAAGAGGAAAGAAAGCACTCTACTTCACAGACAGAACTTGCGTATTTGACTTTTTCAGCTCAGCCTCGTATTTGGTGGATTTTACATTACAACTTACATCTAGCGGTTATACGCTGTTTCTAAGCACCAAATCGTTGAGGATATCTCGAAAGCACGTCGTTATTAGTACGATTTGTCGTAATAAAATGACGGGACAGTCATATTTGTTGCTAAGCAAATTTCATATTTCGTTATTTTCGTATTATAGCTCGCGAAGGCCGTTTTAAGGTGACGGCACATTGAAGAATCATCAAAAACGCGTCGTTCCTGGTAGGATTTGTTATCCTATAATGTCAGTTAAGAACAAATCGCCGATTACAGATTTCAGAAGATCGTGACTAAGATACTATGTCATCTGTTGCAGAAGTTCAGTGTAGTGTAATTGGTAAAGATGCTGAGTCACCAGACTAAGTGTAGCGGGTTCGTGTCTTCCTGTATCAATTTTTTTCCACTTTCGAGTTTTCTGAGAGGTTATAGGAATTCCCTATGTTAGTAGAAATATTTTCCGTAATGTTCGATGTTACGTAAATACACGTGCGCTCTCTTCCAGGAGTGAGTCTGTCCGATTTTGTGAAGTTTTATAAGTCAATGCCCTTATTTACTGGGCGTGGAACTTTCTTCCTTGGCTTATACGAGGCGGAACTTTGTCCACAAAAATTTTCTACGCTTACCTTTCACTTATTGTGCATGGTCTCCTTCGAAATACTCCCCTCCACAATTGATACACCGCTCCCAACGCCGTTTCCACTTCCAGAAGCAGTCTTGTTACACCTCTTGCTGGATCAAGCGAAGCACCGTCTTATAATTTTCTTTTATCTCCTCTATCATTGCAAATCTTCGTCCTTTCAATTGGATTTTCAACTTTGGAAATCAAATTAACGTCCGCAGGGGCTAGGTTTGGAGGGTACGAAGGATGAGGCCAGCACAGTGATTTCATTATTTGCGCAATAGTCCGCGCCAACAAGGATGAAAGTGCGGGCGCGTTATCGTAATGCATTGGCCATAAAATGTCTCGCTACATTGCAAGCGATTTTCTTCTCACATTTTCTCGCAGGCGTCGCAACACGCCCCGATAGTACCATTAATTAACAGTTTCTACTGTAGCACGAATTCGTCATGAACTAATCCTTCAAACTCAAAGAAAACTATCAGCATGGCTTTGACATTCGACCTGAGCTGACGAACTTTTTTTCGTCTGTGAGAACCTTTCCTGACCCATTGTGAAGATTGAACGTCTTAACATCCTGTCCCCGATGTTATTCAATCTGTATATTGAGCAAGCACTAAAGGAAACAAAAGAAAAATTCGGAGTAGGTATTAAAGTCCATGGAGAAGGAATAAAAACGTTGAGGTGCGCCGATGACACTGTAATTCTGTCAGAGACAGCGAAGGACTTGGAAAAGCAGTTGAACGGCATGGATAGTGTCTTGAAAGGAGGATATAAGATGAAAATCAACAAAAGCAAAACGAGGATAATGGAATGTAGTCGAATTAAGTCGGGTGATGCTGAGGGAATTAGATTAGGAAATGAGACACTTAAAGTAGCAAAGGAGTTTTGCTATTTGGGGAGCAAAGTAACTGATGATGGTCGAAGTAGAGAAGATATAAAATGTAGAATGGCAATGGCAAGGAAAGCGTTTCTGAAGAAGAGAAATTTGTTAACATCGAGTATGGATTTAAGTGTCAGGAAGTCGTTTCTGAAAGTATTTGTGTGGAGTGTAGCCACGTATGGAAGTGAAACATGGACGATAAATAGTTTGAACAAGAAGAGAATAGAAGCTTTCGAAATGTGGTGCTACAGAAGACTGCTGAAGATTAGATGGGTAGATCACATAACTAATGAAGAGGTATTGAACAGAATTGGGGAGAAGAGGAGTTTGTGGCACAACTTGACAAGAAGAAGGGACCGGTTGGTAGGACATGTTCTGAGGCATCAAGGGATCACAAATTTAGCATTGGAGGGCAGCGTGGAAGGTAAAAATCGTAGAGGGAGACCAAGAGATGAATACACTAAGCAGATTCAGAAGGATGTAGGTTGCAGTAAGTACTGGAAGATGAAGAAGCTTGCACAGGATAGAGTAGCATGGAGAGCTGCATCAAACCAGTCTCAGGACTGAAGACAACAACATCAACAACAACAACATCGTAACCGTAGAACTAAGTCTCATCATAGTTACGAATCTCTTAAGGAACATCTCGTTCTCATTTGCGCTATGCAAAAGCTCTTCACGGATTGCGAGGCGAAGGTCTTTCAGATCTCGACTCATGATTCGTAGGACGGACTTGTCAGAAACACGATGCATTCCAAGATGCTGTGTCAGGATTTAATGACATCTTCCAACTGGAATGTTACATCCGTCCGGTCATTTTTAAACCGTATGAACCATTCGTAACACCGAGTACGGTTGAAGCACTCATCACCGTAGGCTTCCTGCATCATTTGGTGTGCCTCTGTAAAAGCTTTGTAGAGAGTAACCAAAATTTAATGCAGATGCGTTACTCCTCTAACTCTAGCCGGCCGTTGGTGGCCGAGCGGTTCTAGGCGCTACAGTCTGGAACCGCCTGACCGCTACGGTCGCAGATTCGAATCCTACCTCGGGCATGGATGTGTGTGATGTCCTTAGGTTAGTTAGGTTTCAGTAGTTCTAAGTTCTAGGGGACTGATGACGTTAGAAGTTAAGTCCCATAGTGCTCAGAGCCATTTGAACCATTTGAACCTCTAACTCTGCCATCTCGAAATTCGCAGACTGTACGACACAACGTTTTACTCAATACGGTCCTGAACAATAACCAAGAGACATACAACAACGAAAGTTCCGGCACATTAAACATAGGCGTGTGCAGAAATGCCAACTGCATTTCGCTCCAACACACCATTGCCGCGAGATTACGAATGTTCCGAAGTTTTTTGAACAGACCTCGTATCATGTTCTTGGTTACTGAAGTTCTTCAAGGTAGAAATTTTACGTGCGTCCATTTTCATAAACAATCTGTGTGGTTTGGGAGCGAGATACGGCCGACAGTTGCCGATGGCGAGCGCCACAGTCGCAAAGAACTATGAGTAGTACGTCTCATGTGACGCGGACGTTTTTTTCTGTTGAAACTAGATTCCTCGACCTCGTCCACGTCACCGCTAAGTGCCTCGACCCGTCTGAGTGCGGCCTGAGAGAATTCGGCTGCAGAGATGGGTCTCATGTAGGGAGGTCGTAGGCGCATCTGCCTCACTACTTTGGTTACATGAGGACGGCGCCCCTCCAAAACGAAATGGCAGGGACTGGAGGCGATTCTCGCTGCCACTGCGGTCCGGACGTCAGCAAGTGGCTGGCGACCTTGCGCTTGCACCGGAGTCAGTGGCCCAGAGCGCCGGGGGCTGGGGGCGGGTGTCCCAGGTATGAACGGGGAGGCGGCAGGAGGCAGGAGGCGGCAGCAGCGGGCAGGCATTGTCTGCCCGCCCGCTGGCTGTGTCACGATGAGCACCCTGTGAACATTCATTAGCCCCACCTGTCTTGTTACACTTTGATTAATTTTTCAATTCCTGACGATCCTACTCCTCCCCGCTCGCTCCGTGCGGCGAAGGTGATTAATTATGGAAACTCAACGGCGCTAACCCAACATCCATCTCTCGACAACAATATATGCTACTACATCTACTACTGTTGGTTCGCAATCAGGCGGACATAAAAACCCGAGCGAGCTCATCACGCCATTGTTAACACCCCCGGGGATCTGTACCCTTCTATTTTTATAAATTCCCTTCGGCTATTGTTACGGCTGTGATTGGGATCCGTGGACGAGCTTTTGTTCTCGACGCCGTTCGCAGTATGCCTCCATTCTCGCCGGGACTACCAACTAACACGATTCCCGGTGGGAAACAGCTGTCTCTACGCATAAGATGAACGTTTTCCGTTAGGATTGAGAACCGAAGGAGTACCTTCAGCCCTGTAGCAGCTCTGCAGGTTATATAGCACTTCCAGACAGTCCATTCGAAACAGACAACGAACTGGGAGCTGTATATAGTTTCCGGTATTTACATGCAATCGAACCCACCATGCAACAGCATAGAAAGTTTACGTATTTATTGGAACAATCTTACTGCACATTCAAAAGTGGTAACGTAGCGATTATGAAGGGAAAACATGAGACAAACACTTGCTATATTCGACGCAGTTTTCTAAGTAAATTATGTAAAAACTACTACATACTGGGACAATACAAGGTATTTGTTCCTTTCTTTTATGACTCGAGATAAACACTTGCTACATTCGACGAAGTTACGTAAATAAATTATTTAAAAACTACTACATACTGGGAAAATACACGGTGTTTATTCTCTTCCTTTATCACAGGTTTTCTTTGAAAATTCATATTAAAAATATACGGCCTCTAACTTCAACGTGTTTTGCAACCCATGTAGCTCATGCCGAGCACTAGGATTTAAAACACGAGCTAGAAATTCTTTCACTGTTTACCGTTTATGCCACTAGACACTGGTCTAATCTCAGTGAATAAGCGTCAAGCGGTTATGCAACACTACCACAATCCAAAGAAGAAATATTAAGACTTCTAAAGAAGAGTAAGGTAACAAAACCCGACAAAATTTTTCAGCATTTTACATTGATTATTCTGAAGAATTTGCCTCTTTCCTAGTTCTTATTTATCGAGAACTTCTCTTCCAGTGAACACACCCGTAAAACTGGAAATGGTCGCAAGGCATTTCTGTTCACAAAAACTCTAAAAGAATGGAGGCACAGAGTTACAGATTTTGCCATAGTACGTAATTTTATAGGAAGCTATAGCACATACTAAAATCGAATATTATGATGTTCCTTCAGGTAAAGAAGTTGATTTCTGAAGATCAGAAGTCATACAGGAAAACTACTAGTCTGAAACACAACCTACTTTATTCAAATAACTTCCGGGAATGCAGCCCGGAGAGATCTTGGCCGGCCGGAGTGGCCGAGCGGTTCTAGGCGCTACAGTCTGGAACCGCGCGACCGCTACGGTCGCTGGTTCGAATCCTGCCTTGGGCATGGATGTGTGTGATGTCCTTAGGTTAGTTATATTTAAGTAGTTCTACGTTCTAGGGGACTGATGACCTCAGAAGTTAAGTCCCATCGTGCTCAGAGCCATTTGAGCCATTTGAACCGGAGAGGACTTCGATAACCGCCTACATTTCGACAGGCGCACATGCTGTCATTTTCAAGGGAAACATGTAGCAAGGAAGCGCCGTGCAAGGGAATTTAAAACCTCTGTTTGCAGAGCATATGCGGAAAGATAACACACACACACACACACACACCGTAAACGCTAGAATCACCACACAACCAAAGATGACCGACGTTGGAATTTATCGATGGTGGGAAATAATAACCAACGACTGAGCTAGTATTAACTCTGACACACTCTGTTTTGACGAAGGGAGAGCAAGATTCCACGCAGAATTTAACCAAAAATGTCCACATCTACGTATAAGGTCACTTGGTAATTTCATTTGAATTGATTCCTTAATAACACTATACCAATAGCTGGAAGTACATTCCACAATCTCCGTATTGCTATATTTCGTAGGATGACCGATTCCAAGACAATGTTCTGCCATAGCAGATTTGTTCGGGTTTTGTAAGCATGTGTGAAGCTTATGCTCAGTACACCGGTCCTTCATGCTCCTAAGGGTCTGGCCAATATATGTTATGGTATATGGTAGTTTTGTCCAGACGAAGGCACCATGCCACCACCAGATCGGTATATACTGTAGTATCGACTCAAGTCTATGCTTAGTAATTTTTCTACAAATTTCTGTTAGCACGGCTGTGTGGGTTAGATATTTAATAGGTGACTAGCCATGAAGTGACATGGTTGTGTGCTGCTTATTTTACATTTCTTTATGCGAGAATTTTCAGGCACATCAGCGTTGTTATATGCTGGTCTAATAGAAGGGAAGATCTGTTGTGTATTACAGGATTGTGATTAAGTGCTCTTCCGTCAGTGTTTACTGCACTGCGTAGATCTTCCGGTTGTCAGATGCTGGTTTCCGTACAGAGAGCACTGCCGTGAAACCCAGAATGCGAAGACGAGCTTTATTGAGTTTCTTCAATTTTAAGTGTATCTCGCAGAGAGAGGCTCTTTTGGCCTGTCCAGACAGAAGGAGGGAGGGCGGGGGGGGGGGGGGGGGGACCGGGAGGCGGAAGAGTGTGGATGAGTTATGTGGATGAGTTACACATCCCAAAAAAGGTGAAAATACACAATCCTCAACAAAAACCAGGCCTGGACAAGCGATACGCTGAGTATGATCTCTGATCCGCAGTCGATAACATTTTGTCAACGCAAATATGTCAATGTGATCGGTGCAGTAACAAAACTAATAGCGCACAAAATGTGAACCGTGCCTCTCTCCTACAAAGAGAAAGGATTGTTTCAAACTCTTCCATAAAGAGTGAAGCGGACTGTTAACCAAGTCTTTGTACTACAAAAATTATAAATTTGTTGAGATCATTACATTTTATGCCCTAAAATAGGAGTTGTAAATTGTGTAATATTTTGATAAGATTTGTATCAGTTAAAAGTAATATAAGAAAAAGCTTTCATCTGTTTCTGCTCCTCATAATATTAGACACGTTTATAGTAAATAAGAGGTAAATTAAGCTGAAATGACACTTGATCTGCACGATCGTGATAGTGCGTTACCCATTAAAATTTTAGTGAAATAATTTTTTTTCTATTTATTAAATCGTGTAATCAGAAAACTTTCAGAGAATTCAACTGAATACGCTTTCTTAACCTATGTACGGATAATGGTGGTCTTTTGTATCCAGCTACCTTTCATTTTCTCGATTAACTCCCTTAAAATTACTTTATTTTCGTTTACGTTCTGCCTAATCCTTGGAAAAACAATTGACGTTCTACAGGAAAAAGTTCATTCAAGCATATTAAATTATTTATTTTTATTTATTAATTATGTAATCCTTCAAGTAACCAATGACAAGGGTCTCTTGAACTTCATAACGTCAAGGTGGGCGATCGAACACGTTATTTATCATTAATCTAAGTAGCAAACTATGTTGCCGAGACTTTTGACAACAATTAGCAGTTTCGTAAAGCTTCAATAATTGTTGTAGAACCAGAAGCACTGCGCAAACCATATCCAAATATTCTTTTGTAAGGCAAGTGTGCTTCTTAATGCTGAAATAGGTTGAGATTAACAAAAGTCAAGTTCCATGAACAGGATAATTACGCCAGACACTTTTGTCATTTACAGAATGAACACAACATTTCGTGCAAGAGACAGGAAACGTCATATGAAGTCTGGCACAAGCGACAGGAGTTTTGAAGCAAGAGTTTCTGAACGCTTTGCAGCTAAATCTTCCTTTGAGCAGGAAGACAACAGTGATTCAGACTCTGATGGTTCCTAGGATACTGACTCTACCAGTGTGCCATGTGAAGAAAGCAGTGGACAATTCTGTGAAACAGACTATATAAGTGCTGATTTCCTTACCGGTCATGATGGAACTCAGTTCAGTAAAACGCCTCCACCATTGAGCGGTTTCTAGTAGACAATATCACGTAAATTTCAACTGATCCATTAAATAGGACTGTGCGCATAACTGTCTCCTCTAAGGAAGCAAGGGATTGGTTCAAATGGCTCTGAGCACTAGGGGACTTAGTTGCTGAGGTCATCAGTCCCCTAGAACTTAGAATTACTTAAACCTAACTAACCTAAGGACATCACACACATCCATGCCCGAGCCAGGATTCGAACCTGCGACCGTAGCGGTCACGCGGTTCCAGACTGTAGCGCCTAGAAAAAGAATGTCATAAAAAATCATACGTCGTTCGTTCTGATTTTGATGCTAGGTGTGTTGCTAGTAAAAGGGAAAAAATGGTACAGTGTTACCTGTTAGGAAATGAAAGCATTTCTGGACTCGTGATTAATGCTAGTAATGGTGGAAACTGGAACGTGCAAATCAGAGCTATTTCACTGCAGCTTTACCGGCCTTACCTAACTGACCACAGTTTCAATTAAGTGATTGGAAGGTTTGTTACGAGTCCTGACCTTCGATGACAAATAGACCAGAGACATGAGGAACGAAAGTCAGAATAATGCACCAGTTTGCTACGTTTGGGAAGTTTTCGCAGAAAACTGCTGACAACGGATGCATCCTAATTTTATTTTAAAAACAGGTGAACAACTTCCCCCCTTCAGAGGCTGTTTCATATACACTAAGTGATCAAAAGTATTCGGACATCCCCAAAAAATATACTTTTTCATATTAGGTGCATTGTACTGCCACACACTGCCAGGTACTCCATATCAGCGACCTCAGTAATCATTAGTGAAATAGTTCAAGTGGCTCTGAGCACTATGGGACTTAGCATCTGAGGTCATCAGTCCCCTAGAACTTAAAACTATTTAAACCTAACTAACCTAAGGACATCACACACATCCATGCCCGAAGCAGGATCCGAACCTGCGACCGCAGCGGTCGCGCGGTTCCAGACTGAATAGTCATTAGACACCGTGAGAGAACAGACTCCGCGGAACTCACGGACTTCGAACGTAGTCAGGTGGCTGGGTGTCATTTGTGTCATACGTCTGCACGCGAGATTTCCACACTCCTAAACAGCCCTAGGCCACTGTTTCCGATGTCATAGTGAAGTGGTAACATGAAGGGACACGTACGGCACAAACGTGTACAGGTCGATCTCGTCTGTTGACTGACAGAGACCACCGACAGTTGAAGAGCGTGATAATGTGTAATAGGCAGTCTTCTATCCAGATCATTACACAGTAATTATAAACTGCATTAGGATCCACTGCAGGTACTATGACAGTTATGCGGGAGGTGAGAAAACTTGGATTTCACGGTCGAGCGGCTGCTCATAAGCCAAATATCACGCCGTTAAATGGCAAATGACGCCTCACTTGATGTAAGGAGCGTAAACATTGGACGACTGAACAGTGGAAAAACGTTATGTGGAGTGACGAATCACGGTACACAATGTGTCGAACCGACAGCAGGACGAATGCCCTGTGAACGTCATCTGCCAGCGAGTGTAGTGCTAACAGTAAAATTCGGAGGCGGTGGTGTTATAGTGCGGTCGTGTTTTTTCCTGGAGGGGGCTTGCACCCCATGTTGTTTTGCGTGGCACTATCACAGCACAGGTCTACATTGAAGTTTTAAGCAGTTTCTTGCTTCCCACTGTTAAAGAGCAATTCGGGGACGGCAATTACATCTTTCAACACGATCGAGCACCTGTTCATAATGCACGGCCTGTGGCAGAGTGGTTACACGACAGTAACATCCCTGTAATGGATTGGCCTGCACAGAATCCTGACCTGAATCCTATAAAACGCCTTTGCGATGTTTGGAACGCGGACTTCGTTCCAGGCCTCATTGACCGACAACGGTACCTGTCCTCAGTGCAGCACTCCTTGAAGAATGGGTTGTCGTTCCCCAAGAAACCCCCCAGTACCTGACTGAACGCATGCCTGTGAGTGGAAGCTGTCATCAAGGCTAATGGTGAGCCAATACCATATTGAATTCCAGCATTACCGATGGAGGGCGCCACGA
The DNA here is from genome assembly GCF_021461395.2 of Schistocerca americana. Taxonomy (NCBI): domain Eukaryota; kingdom Metazoa; phylum Arthropoda; class Insecta; order Orthoptera; family Acrididae; genus Schistocerca; species Schistocerca americana. Next base: position 854,175,374 of record NC_060121.1, read on the forward strand.
CCTTGTAAGTCACTTCCAGCCAGGTGTCCGGATACTTTTGATCACATAGTTTATATTTAGTATTTTTTCAGAAATATATGATTTGAATAGAAAAAGTGGTCAGGCATACTGCAGTGCACAAAAATATATTTGCAAAGTAACAGTGTAAGTCTCTGTAAAGTGTGTAAACAGTGTGTCTTCTTGAGAGCAATTTGTGGACCTAGTAAACTTTGAAGTTGTGAAATCGTTTACTTTATATATTTGTAATTATTATTGTTCTGGTGAAAGACGTGCGTAAATGTGTAAAGCTCAATCTCTGACAATATTAGTATTCTGATTGAAAAACAGCAAAAATTTGTTATTGTATCTGACAGCGATTGTAGAAATATTTTCTAACAACTCCTAACAATTAATACAATAATGCTGCACGCAACAGACAACCTGCCCCGTCTTGCCGCTGCAACAGCGTGAATATTCTGCATCCAGCAACATGCTAAAATAATTCAAAAGAAATACTGAGATCCATGCAGAGTGCAATGCATGGTCACAACTACAGACACAACTACTCCCATTTATATATGTATATAGAAACAAAATGATCAGGAGAGAATGGTCCAACAAGCCTTCAGTGGTACAAAAAATGAAATAAACCAATAAAAGCGTCTAATTTACCATATTTTGAAAACTGACAATTTAAACACTGACAAACTTTACTCGGACTTTCCTTTTCTTCGACAATTTGATTAACAACAACTTTAATTATTCCACAATGTCTATAATCGATACTCACATATCTGGTCACAACAAAGATGTGAATATTACTCTCAATGTGTGCATACACAAATCTGAGAAAATTCCTCCTGTACGCAAGCAAGCAAGAGCTACGTATGGCAAAAAGGCAAATTACCAAAATATCCTCAAATTAATACCAAAGTCTCCTTCGACGTTACTAGCACGATCACGGCAGGCTGCGACCTCTCATGTCGCGTGGCTTCTCTCCAACTCACCATGCGTCCGACCACTTCCGACCCTTCTCAACAATTGTTCGCCCGCTACTACTCGCGATAATAATATCTCAGAGTTTGTGTATCCACACCACAGCAGAATCAGTGGCCAAGTTTCCCAAGAAATATTAACGGCCAACTTTGAAGTTTGCTCTTTAATATCAGGAAAATTATAGCGTCATTTAAGATTTCTTTATGTTATGTTAAAGTGAAGACCACATTATCATACACAACTGGCCATTAAAATTGCTACACCAAGAAGAAATGCAGATCATAAAAGGATATTCATTGGACAAATTTATTATACTAGAACTGACAAGTGATTACATTTTCACACAATTTGAGTGCATAGATCCTGAGAAATCAGAACCCAGAACAACCACCTCTGGCCGTAATACCGGCCGTGATACGCCTGGTCATTGAGTCAAACAGAGCTTGGATGGCGTGTACAGGTACAGCTGCCCATGCAGTTTCTACACGATACCACAGTTCCCACAGTTCATCAAGAGTAGTGACTGGCGTATTGTGACGAGCCAGTTGCTCGGCCACCATTGACCAGACGTTTTCAATTGGTGAGAGATCTGGAGAAAGTGCTGGCCAGGGCAGCAGTCGAACAATTTTCTGTATCCAGAAAGGCCCGTACAGGTTCGGCAACATGCGGTCGTGCATTATCCTGCTGAAATGTAGGGTTTCACAGGGATTGAATGAAGGGTAGAGCTACGGGTCGTAACACATATGAAATGTAACGTCCACTGTTCAAAGTGCCGTCATGCGAACAAGAGGTGACCGAGACGTGTAACCAATGGCACCCCATACCATCAGACGGGGTGATATGCCAGTATGGCGATGACGAATACACGCTTCCAATGTGCGTTCACCGCGAGGTCGCCAAACACGGATGCGACCATCGTTATGCTGTGAACAGAACCTGGATTCATCGGAAAAAATGACGTTTTGCCATTCGTGCACGCAGGTTCGTCGTTGAGTACACCATCGTAGGCGCTCCTGTCTGTGATGCAGCGTCAAGGGTAACCGCAGCCACGGTCTCCGAGCTGATAGTCCATGCTGCTGCAAACGTTGTCGAACTGTTCGTGCAGATGGTTGTTGTCTTGCAAACGTCCTCATCTGTTGACTCAGGGATCGAGACGTGGCTGCACGATCCGTTACAGCGATGCGGATAAGATGCCTGTCATCTCGACTGCTAGTGTTACCAGGCCGTTGGGATCCAGCACGGAGTTCCGTGTTACCCCCCTGAACCCACCGATTCCATATTCTGCTAACAGTCATTGGATCTCAAGCAACGCGAGCAGCAGTATCGCGATACTATAAAGCGCAATCGCGATAGGCTACAATCCGACCTTCATCAAAGTCGGAAACGTGATGGTATGCATTTCTCCTCCTTACACGAGGCATCACAACAGCGTTTCACCAGGCAACGCCGGTCAACTGCTGTGTGTGTATGAAAAATCGGTTGGAAACTTTCCTCATGTCAGCACGTTGTAGGTGTCGCCTCCGGCGCCAACCTTGTGTGAATGCTCCGAAAAGCTAATCATTTGCATATCACAGCATCTTCTTCCTGTCGGTTAAATTTCGCGTCTGTAGCACATCATCTTCGTGGTGTAGCAATTTTAATGGCCAGTAGTGTAGTAAGTACTTTTTTGTACATTCTGTCGTCATATTCGTTAAAAGTGTTTCATTGCTAGCGTTTTGGTCAGTTTTAAATTAGGAATCTAACAGACCTATATCTTGCATTTTAGCACTTCCACCTGCTCATCATTCAAAGGTTAAAAACATGTTAAGGGATTATACAGAGATGTCTCCAAAACACGCTGATTTAATGTTTCGTCACTTTCTACACAAACAGTGGAAATATATAGCTCCCATCTGGCAAAGCTGGTGTCGTGTCTGGCTCTATGGTCGTTATAAGCATTAATCATGAAAAGAGTTTAAGACGTGTATCAAAATAAAATAGTTCGTTCCGCTACGTAAAACTGGAGAAATTCATACCTGTCCTTGGCTGACACTGAATTGGACAGTGTGTTGTTATCCCCGGCGCATCTCCGTCACCTGCGGGCAGACACCCGCACGCGACTTTCCCACAGGCCTGCGCGCGGTTTCTGAGAATCAATTTCCGCGCACAATAAACAATTATAACGAGCGTATCATATGGGCGAATCCCGGGGAGGCGGTGTCCCCTCGTCAGGAGTGGCCAAGTATGTGGCTCTAGGCCGCGCGGCGGAACTGCCTGTCTGCGCTGACAAAAGGTTAATATAGCGAGATAAGCCCGGACCTGTCCGCGGCGAGGAGCAAAATAAAAGAAGTGGCTAGTCATTGTGCATAGGCTCAGCGCCATGTGCTTCTGTTCTGGGCACGCTCATTACAGGCGTGATGACGTGTATCGTGTTCCCAATCTTTCATTTAACAGCTTCCCTATTCTGGGCTCGCGCCTGCCCCCGCCCCCTGTGGAGTGGCTGCATTTGCTTCCTCTCCCCCCCATCCCCACCACACTACACCAAGATCGCTCCGTCCCGTGTCTGCCTCCACCTATCTTTCCGCTCCTAAAGGATGGCTAATCGAAGGCCCCTATTGCCTCTGCCAGACTTCTGAAGTAACGCCTACGTGCCAACCGTCTGCTACAGTATTGAACATCGCAAGGGTGCTTGTATAAAATTGGTAGTGTACATCCGTGCACCCTTTCGTGGCTGGTGGGACATATTGCCCCACTAAAGTAATATGCAGTTTTGTGCGTTGTGACATTACATCCCATATCTGTTCAGCGCCACTAGTGTCGTATACTAGCTTGACGTCAACAAAAAATAGTCTCCATTAAACTGACGTCATTAATCCAACTTGTTGTTGCTGTGATCTTCAGTCCAGAGACGGGTTTGATGCAGCTCTCCATGCTACTCTATCCTGTGCAACCTCTTCATCTCCCAGTACCTACTACAGCCTACATCCTTCTGAAGCTGCTTAGTGTATTCATCTCTTGGTCTCCCTCTACGATTTTTAACCTTCACGCTTCCCTACAATACTAAATTGGTGATCTCTTAATGTCTCAGAACGTGTCCTACACACCGGTCCTTCTTCTAATCAGGTTGTTCCACAAATTCTTCTTCTACCCAATTCTATTCAGTACCTCCTCACGAGTTACGTAATCTATCCATCTAATCTTTAGCATTCTTCCGTAGCACCACATTTCAAAAGTTTCTATTCTCTTCATGTCTAAACTGTTTATCGTCCGTCCATGTTTCACTTCCATACATGCCTATACAAATGCTTCCAGAAAGGACTTCCTGACATTTAAATCTATACTCGATATTAACAAATTTATCTTCTTCAGAACCGCTTTCCTTGCCATAGCCAGTCTACATTTTATATCCTCTCTACTTCGACCGTCATCAGTTATTTTTCTTCCCAAATAGCAAAACTCATTTACTACTTTTAGTGTCTCATTTCATAATCTAATTCCTTCAGTTTCACCTGATTTAATTCGATTACATTCCATTACCCTCGTTTTGCTTTTGTTGATGTTCATCTTACATCCTCCTTTCAAGAGGCTGTCCATTCCGTTCAGCTCCTCTTCCAGGTCCTTTGCTGTGTCTGACAGAATTACAATGACATCGCAAAACTCGAAGTTTTTATTTCTTCTCCATGGATTTTAATTCCTACTCCATATTTTTCTTTTGTTTCCTTTACTGCTTGCTCAATATACAGACTCAATAACATCGGGGATAGGCTACAACCTTGTCTCACTCCTTCTCAACCACTGCTTACCTTTCATGACCCTCGACTCTTATAACTGCCATCTGGTTTCTGTACAAATTGTAAAGAGCCTTTTGATCCCTGCATTTTACACCTGACACCTTCAGAATTTAAAAGAGGGTATTCCAGTCAGCATCGTCAAAAGCTGTTTCTAAGTCTGCAAGTGCTAGAAACGTAGGTTTGCCTTTCCTTAACCCATCTTCTAAGATAAGTTGTAGGGTCAGTGTTGCTTTGCGTGTTCCAACATTTCTACATAATCCAAACTGATCTTCCGCGAGGTCGGCTTCTACCAGTATTTCCATTCGATTGTAAAAAATTGGTGTTAGTATTTTACAACCATGCCTTATTAAACCGATAGCACGGTAATTTTGACACCTGTCAACACCTGTTTTTTTGGGATTCGAATTATTATAGTGTTCTTGAGATCTGAAGGTAATTCGCCTGTCTCATACATCTTGCTCACCAAATGGAAGAGTTTTGTCTTGGCTCGCTCTCTCAAGGCTCGCTCTCCCAAGGTTATCTGTAGTTATCTACTCCCGGGGCCTTGTTTCGACTTATGTCTTTCAGTGTTTTGTCAAATTCTTCACGCAGTATCATACATTCCTTCTCATCTTTCTCTACGTCCTCTTCCATATTCGTAAATTGTATAGACCCTCCACATACTGTATACTGATGCAAGTGGTTCTCTTTTCTCCAAAGGTCTCTCTAATTTTTTTGTAGGCAGTATCTATGTTACGCTTAGTTATATATGCTTCTACATCCTTACATTTGTCCTCCAGCCATTCCTGCTTAGTCATTTTGCTCTTCCTGTCAGTTTCATTTTTATCATTTCTATTCCCTTTCGCCTGTTTCATTTACTAAATTTTTATATTTTCTCCTTTCATCGATTAAATTCAATATCTCTTGTGTTACCCAAGGATTTCTACTAGCCCTCGTCTTTTTAATTACTTGATCCTCTTCTGCCTTCACTACTTCATTACTCTACATCCTCTGGTTCTTTCAGTTTATCCAGGTCCCATATCCTTAAATTCCTGCTTTTTTGCAGTTTCTGCAATTTTAATCTGCAATTCATAACCAAGAAATTGTGTTCAGAGTCAATATCTGCTCCTGGAAATGTCTTACAATTTATAATCTGTTTCCTAAATCTCGTCTAACCATTATATAATCAATCTGAAACCTTCTGGTGTCTCCATGCTTCTTCCACGTATACAACCTTCTCTCATGATGTTTAAACCAAGTGTTAGCTATGATTAAATTATTCTCTGTGCAAAATTCTACCAGGGGGCTTCCTCTTTCATTTCTTTCCCCCAGTCCATATTCACCTACTATTTTTCTTTCTCTTCCTTTTCCTACTATCGAATTTCAACACCAGATGATTATAAATTTTCGTGTCCCATAACTATCTGAATAATTTCTTTTTTCTCATCATGCATTTCCTCAATCTACTCCTCATTTGCGGAGGTAGTTGACATATAAACCTGTACTACTGCGGCGGGTGTGGGCTTCGTGTCTATCTTGGCTACAATAATGCATTCAGTACGCTGTTCACAGTAGCTTATCCGCGTTTCTATTTTTTTTTTTTTTTACTCATTATTAAACCTACTCCTGCTCTACCCCTATTTGATTTTGTATTTCTCACCCTGTATTCACCTGACCAGAAGTCCTGTTCCTACTGCCATCAAACTTCACTAATTCCTACTACACTTAACTTAAACCTATCCATTTCCCTTTTTAAATTTTCTAACCTATCTGCCCGATTAAGGGATCTGACATTCCACCCTTCGATCCGTAGAACGCCAGTATTGTTTCAATGACCTCGCCTACCAACCAACACAGCTCTCGATAGAAGCTCACAGTAATAAGAGTCGTCGGCCAAGGTTTCCCACTGTTGCCAACCTACCTCTGGAAAGCATCCATAGGAATACAAGTACAATTGGTTTCTGTGGCCTGTTTCAACATCAGCTCACCATGAAATGCCTTTTGGCATTCCTAAACCACTTGTTTGTAGACATGCCTCTAGTCAACTGTTTAAAAGATGTGAAGTCACAAAAAGGGAGTAGAATTAAACTGCTTGATGGCTAGCGCAGTTTCAAGTTATATTATTTTTAAGTCAAAAGAGTTTTTCCTTGTGTAATAAATAATTCGGAAAGTATAGTAATGTTGCAGCATCCATATTTGAGTCAACCACTCTTTTCGTTACTCGTTCTACCATCTCAGCGAATAAAATAAATGTGCTTTATACGAAATTTAAAATGACTACGAAAAGAAGTGTAAAAGAACTCATCTTAAAGGAATTTTTATGCTGATTCCGAAACTGCTTTTAGATTTTACGAGTCTGTAATATTTCGAAAGTTATGGAGAATTATTAAGATTAATATTTTATTAAATATTTATTTACTTAATGCTTTTTGGTTACAGCAGTAAGTTGTCATCACTATCTTTTGTCCTTTACTATGAATATTACTTTTTAGCACAGTCGTTTAATTGAATTTCGGTATTGAACTACAACTTCCTTCGTTGAAACTTGATACCATTTTGAAACCAGCGAAATTAGTGGTTCCTCCAATGGAACTGTGTTATAGATCCGTCATGGGAGCAAAATATAGCGTGAAAAGTTTAACTGGTCTCAATATTTGAAATATAGATTTCTTACAGGAATCCTAAAACACAATTGCAGATGGAGTGTATACTATCTACTGTGTCGACAGGCAGTCAGAAATATTTTGCCGTTGTTATAAACATGTCTTATGTATAAGAAACCGAATATCAGTTTAGGTTAGAGTCAAATAGTGTGTTGCTAGATGTCATGATCGACTTAGCTTCACTAACCAACAGTCGATTATTTAAATATTTCACACTATCTAGCAAGAAGCTTTCGGACTTGCAGAGAAATATTACGGCCCTTGAGGTGTAAATATAAAATATATGAGCTATCAAGTGAGGGGCTTGCGTTTGTACGTGGCACAGTGCGTGTTTTCCCCATAAATCATTTCAAATCACCATCTCCTCCGTTCCAGGAAACTCTGAAGTAACTGTGTCTTATTTTACATCATAGACTACTCGCCTCAGTAATTCTACTGGTTTGTTCATGAACTGTATTTAGTGGACATACTTGCTCCAACAGATTCATAGAGTATATAAAATGGTTGTGTGTGATATGTGAAAGCTACCTTCAAATTCTATTTTCACAGTGTGTGTGCATATTTCACGTTTTCCATTGTCACGAGAATAAATATGTTTTTGAATTGATTTCTTATAATTTTTTCCATATTTTCCGTCTTGATAAAATGACTCTATAGACAAAAACTTTTCTTTCAAAAATTTAGCTTCACATGAAAACATGTACCTTGTTAGATATTTTTTTTTTTATTTAACCTGATTTCATTAGGGCCATCAGGTCCTCTCTTACATCGGACCAGGACTCCACAAATACAGTGCCTTTTTTTTTACATCATAAGTACCTAAGAAATAACGCTTTTAATACGACAAATAGTATTAAAAGGATTTGAGTGCCTGAAGCGGCAATGTGAGCAACTAATACCCACTATGAACTAATAGAGTTAATACTGGCAGTACTTTTATCACTGCAGCTGCTGCCACTAGTAGTGACAATAATAATAATAATAATCATAATAAGAATTACAATAATTACATTAATTATATTGGAAGACATAAAAAGGATTTGTAGCTATATAAAATAGATGTTTTCTGGTACAGCGAGTTCTGGGGAAACGAAATTTAAGGAGACTACATCAGCCAGGAATATTGGGAAATGACGACGATTTGGTTAGAAAGAAGTATGTATAAAGACAAGGAGTGCATACAGGGACAGTGGTAGTCATTATTGATGCTTCAGTAGACATGTAATTAACTGTCTTCTGAATCAGGAGATGTTATTCAATTATCTAGTACAACGCGGGAGGTTATTCCAGAGTCGGATTCCCGCTACTGACAAGGGCTTCAGTCAAGCGACTGAACAACGGGTGGGACAGAAAGGATTTTCCTCTGATAGGAATGGATGTTGTTCAGAGAAGAGTGTTAAAGTAGGGAAGAGATTTGAGGGATAGTGTTCGTTGATAAGACAGTAGAGAAGACATACGGTATGGAAATCTATGCGCTTGGGCGCACACAGCCAGGACAGGTACATAGTATGGCGAAATATGATCAAGCAGTCGAACGTTTCAGATATATCGTACACAGGCACTCATAACAAGTTCCAAGAGCCGCGTGCTTCCCTGAAAAAGGCCTTCGAGAATAACATAACTGTAATCAATAATTGCAAGTATAAGAGTTTGTATAAGTTTCATTTTCAGGTTAAGAGGGAAGAGTCTTTTATAGTTTTGATAGTTTTGTTGGACATGGAGAGGTGCTGATGCCTTCTTCCACACTGCATTTAAGTGCTCACTCCAATTTATACTTTCATCTGTTATTACTCCTAGACTCTTTGCTGAAGGAGAGAAGTTGATGTTTGACCCATTAGTGGGTCAAATATTGTGGGGATTCCCGATATGTCGGGCTATTGAGCCTGTAATGACCAACAGTACCTCTCGGGTTCTGGATGGGTTGAACTTAACCCTACATGCTGCACCCATTTTGATAATGCACACCGGTCTGTACTGACATTCTTGATGGTTGTCTTCAGACTTATTGGTTTTGCACTTGCATATAGCCGAGGGCCATCAGCGTACATGCGGTATTTGCAGTAGAACTAAACTGATGACACATTGTTTATATACAACGAAAAGAGTATAGGGCCTAATACCGAACCCTGGGGGACGCCTGACACAAGAAGCCTCCACTGTGGTTTATGGTGTTGTTCATGGCGCATTGGTGGCGAGACCTTTTAACATTTTTAAATGTTCGGATAATAAGTTGCCGTCTCTTCATCTAAGAATAGATGATGAATGCAGCTAGCCACTAACTCTGTGTATTGTCTTGTCTGTATAGATGTGTATCTGTTGCCTTTAAGATCCCTTCACCTTCACACATAAATCTATACAGTAAAGTAAGGGCCTCCCATTTCTTGGCTGATCCGTGATAAGACAGGCGAAAAGTTAGACTAATGGAGGATTATTAGTATTATCTCTATTTTCATTCGCTCTCTCTCTTTCTCTCCTTTATCTATGTACAGTTTTTAATATAATATTTCATTACGTGAAATCAGCCAAATATAATCTTTGGTGGAGTCCTTCGTCTTGGTAATCAGCGGCTGGCTTGCTGTAAGAGATCTTTACATTTATTATTACTGTTAAACACTGCATTCAGTCGGGAGAATCAATCGTGTGGACAATTTGTTCCTTTTACGAAAGATTGCGAATTCCAGATGTGTACGAAGCCTTTTTGGACGATTTAACACAGACTCAGTGATTGCAGGCTCTCTTCGACACAGCTGAAACTTCCCCACTAATTACAGGGCCAACGTGATCATCAAATGATTCAGAAAAAACTCATTCGTTCATTCACTCCAGAACAAAAAAGTCACAAACCTTATATATGAAGGAAATCGTGTGTTAAATCCATCTCCATTACTGTCCAGATCTCCGGTGATTCCACGTCTTAATTATTTTCCGTTTACAGTCTCTTTCTCTTCAAACAAACCGCTAGCGGCACAAATGTTAGTTGGCTCGCCTCAGCGAGAAGAAAAGCAGAATATGTATCTCTCAGAAACACGTCAATCCCTCAACAGATGCTCCAGAAGCTGTCCTAGTTACCACTCTAACAATCATGGAGAATGGATATATGCATCTCTGTTATTTCAAAGAATAAACGCACTAGAAAATACTTTGGCGTCGTCGAGCTGTCGCCGCATATATTGCGAGAAAATCAGATCAGATAACTTTTCCAAAGTGAATGAATGTGGATGGTTTGATTGAAAATGATTAATTAGTGCGTGTTAGAGGGTATTTTCTGTGGGGACATTACAATCCCCTCGCAGCGAGCGAAGTTTGCGAGCCTAATTTTGATTTACCGAACACACTTCGCGAGCTATCTATTAGTGTGGGTAACCCGGAAGTGATGTGTGTCAGTCCTCCGACTGAAAAAAAATAGCAATAGAAATGAGGAGACAGGTACCGCGGCTGTATTGCTTTTACGTGCATCAAGGTGTTATGTCTGCTGTGCACAACCAAGGAAGATGATATTTCATGAAACTGTTATCAGGGTCTACCCATTCGGGAACTTTCTTAAGCAGGGAAACCTTGGAAAACCTCTTAAGCCTAGACCCCCAGCCTACGGTACATAGAAGATAGGAAAGCCTACAGAAGAGTAAAAGTAATTTTGAAATTGATCTCTAAATGAAAGATAGGGATCGATTTATATAACGATTTGGAGAAGAGTGATTTGTGCCTCTAGCTAAAAAAAAATTTTACAATCAATAACACGAGTTTTTTGTTTACAATCTTGTTCCCAGGACAATATCTGAAACTCCCCCGGATCTTGCATGTCCCCGACGTCCACATTTGTAGTCGGTCTTCTACGCGGCCCACAATGGGAAGAGTAGAAGGGACAGGTATACCAGATTTTACATGCAACATTCATTCCAAAAGAATTAGTAATGACCGAAAGGGAAACTCTTCCTGTAAAAGAACTGGTTAGGTTGCACCGTCCAAGATTCTCCTTTTGAAAACAAAATCCCTATGGCTTCGTGCATCCTTTTTCTTACGATGTACTGCAAGGAATTTAGCCATTGACTTTGGTTTCCATTTATCCATTGACTAATGCTGTTGCCGAAAACATCATAATATTTACTCTAGTTTGAATTTTCTTTCGGACTTCGCATCACCACTTGTGCTTAAAGTCCAAAAATTCCGACATATATTCTGTCAATGATTTATTCTTTGTAATTTAAAGGATTCATGCAACTTGCAGTAGATTTTGGATTCAAATCATCGAATAATGGAAAGTGTGGTTCATTTTATCCAGAGACATAATCCATCATTTCCTTGCAAAGTCATATCATTTATCTATACTTATAAAAATTTTATCCTAAATACATATATTTCTCTGCTTGATTGCTGTAATGTAAAAGTTGTTAGTAGTGAGGAATGTGGATTCACTTCTTTCATTTATTCTCTGATTCATCTGGCATTCATACATGCACATATATGGAAATGGATTTTCAAACAAAATTCCAAAGTGAACAAGACCCATTAAATAACTACTAATTCTATGAATATTAATTTCTTTTGACTTTCAACAATAAATCAAGAACCCTTAACCTCTAATTATGACACTTTTTTTGAAGTTCAACATCAATCAGTTTCCCCTCGCGTTTGATGCGAGTCTCTTACAAAGCATATCTGTGTCGTCTATATCGATTCTAACTCTCGCGCCGACGTCAATTGTTTTGCGCGGGAAATTATCTTTGCGGCGTTAACCGTCACTCATGGTTCACTACTTAACCACAAAACTTCACTTCACACGTTTACACATCTAAGCGTGCACTTGAAATTATATATGAACCTTCACTGGGAACCTCTTTTGATTATGCGGCGCCATTTTCGGGAAATATTTCTTTCTTCTTGAAGGTCATTCAGATCCTTTATAATTCTTGATGACATTAGCAATGCTAAAGTTCTATGTTTACCCAAACACTTGGTGAAGCCTATCTCCACTATCTTCTTTGCAGCACTCGATAGTAATAGTTAGTCACTATTTCTACAATCTGTGGCACTGATTAATTATTTCAGTTTAAAGTTTTCTAACACTAAACACACACAGTTTATTGTTATGTTTTTACGAGCGTTCATCTCTGGCACTCGCAACACCATTCCTCCCTATCTTCTAATCTTCATTAAATTTTTTCAAGTCGTTATGGGAAAATAACCCATTAATTCTGTTAGATCCCGCGTAGGCTAACAGATAAGCCCCAGGGTTCGGAATTTGTAGAATGATGTATGGGCCAGTATATAATAACTCCCATTTCTTTATACTCTTCTTTATTAAGGATGATTTGGTATGTCTTTTAACTAGTACCTTCTCTCTGACGTGGTACGCCTGTACCCTCTTGATTAATTTGTCATATTGTTGTTTTCTATGATCAGCCTTTTGCGTCATATTTATGATGACTTGTCTTATTTTTTCTTCCCAACGCATCTCAGTTTCCTGAGTTTTGGGCATATGTTCAGTCCAGAAGTTTTCTTCTTTTTCCTCGAACATCAATTCATCAGGTGTATATCCAGTGGAGGAGTGGGGCATGTTGTTGTATATCTGCTCAATATTTCCTTTTGAACTTGAGCCTTTAACCTCCAGGGAACAGGATTGAAAGTTCTACAATACGTTTCGTGCGGCTTAACGTAGAGATGGCCTTTCATCAAAAACGTTTTCATACATTAATAATAATTCATTGAGCTGCTTCTTCTGATCTTCGATAATGCAACCGGATTCATTTAACTTTTCAAACACTAATTGACCGAAATCGTCTTTGACTTCGAACTCATTAATTACGTGCTCTTTAGAATTTTGGGCCGTCCTGATTACTTGCACACTGATCCCACAATTATATTTCTCGTAAGGCTTTTTTTTTTTCAACAACTCCAACTCAATTTTTTGTTTATTAACGTTCAACCAAATTTTTCCTGTTTTAAAATCTATTCTGCATCCGTATTGACGTAGGCTGTCGACTCCGATAATGCAATCTACTACCAAATCTTTCACAAGGAATGTGCTTAATATTGCTACATTTCCGAATTCCACACCAAGTAGTGACTGCACCTTTACATTAGCCGATCGAGCCCCAACGGCGCCTATTATTCTGCAGTTTTGAACTGGAAAAATTGGCACTCGTCTTATATTTCTGATCCTGTTGAATAGTGCCTCCGAAATAACATTTGTGGTTGCAGCTGTGTCTAAAACCGCCACTATAGGTACGGTCTCCATAATGACTTGCACTTCGGCTACTGCCACCTGTTCCTTATCCTCATCTTGTGGTTCTAGGTCCTCGGTCAGTTCATCTGCCAGTAATCGTCCATCATTATACGTTAGCATGGGTACACATATCCTGTTGCCCCTCAACCAATTGTTGACCGCTTCTCCGGGGCACGAGTGGGTCCTTACAAGTTTGTTGGATTTTGATTTGTCTGCTGGTTGACATCATCCGTCACTTCGGTAATTACCGGTTGATTCGTGGATGTCCGTCCCCACTGATGTTGGCTATTTGAATTCATTCCTCCCGGTTGATTCCAATTTCAATTTTTGTTATTATTCCAGGCTTGGGGTCTGAAATTTCTTTCGTTCCCCCACACGGGGTTGTATCTTTTCCCGTTCCTGTTGTCCTTGAATAGCCCCTCGCAAGGCCATTGCCGGGATTACTATTGAGATTGTGAGGGGTTCCTCCATTTTTTAACGATCTCTGTTCATTCCTTCTAAGTGTCGATTGATCGCCATTGGTATAACACATACTTACACCTTTCCTACCGTTTGGCGGAGGTTCTATCGCCCTATATTGGAATCTGTTATCACGGGCTTTCTGGTTGTTCTCTTCGATAATATCTATATGGTCTAACGTCGTGAGGAACGACTCCAAAATCGTTGCCGTTGCCGTAAATCAATTGATTCCGGATGCTAGTTGGTAGTCTTGCCTTAAGTATGTTTATTATGTCTGGCAAGGGCATAGGTCTGTCCCAGTATCTCGTTTTATTTATATATTTTTCGAAATACCTTCTAAGGCTTCCCTTCGAAAAGGAGAAAGGTTCTCGGTAGAGCACCTCCTGCCTTAGGCGTTCCTGTACCCCTTCTGACCAGAACTTTGCTAAAAACGCCTTCTCAAAATCGTCATATGTCGGGCAAACAGAAGTCATGTCCGAGGCCCAGATCGCCCCCGAACCTTGTATATATCCTGTAACAAAACTGATCTTCTGCCGCTCCGACCAATTTCTGGGTAGCACTCCTCTGAAACTACGAATAAAAACAATTGGATGGACCCCCCCCCCTTTTGTCAGGGTTAAAAATCTGGAATTGCCGATGCTTTATCATTTTTTCTTCAGCATGGCAAAGGCTTTCGTAATCTCCGTTAGATAAGAATTCACGCGAACAACCAGCTCGTGGCAATTTAATGTTTGAATTACTTGCACAAGTCGGTATTGTGTGCGAATGGGCAGTAACTGGCTCTATAGTCGCTGCCAACTTCTGCTGCTTCCCTGCATTCATTTGTTCTGAGCTTTGTTGTGAAGCGCGCGTCGACTCTTCTATCGTTTGTTTCCAATGCTCCAAATCAGCACCTAACTGCTGTCGCACCTCCTCAAGTCCTTTCGCAAACAAATTCTCTTCCTGTTTGCCAGATAAACTCTGGAATGCTGCCTTAACATTTTGCTCAACGTTTTCACACATTAGCCTTTTGTTTTCTAATGTGATTTCGGATAATTTACCCGTTAATACGTTAATTTGGTGGTCTATAACGTCTTGACGTTCTGTCAGATGTTCAACGCTTTCCTTTAGGTTAGTCTGTGTACGTGCCAATTCAGGAAGTTGCGCAATTGCACATGACATGGCGTCTTGCTTTTGTACTAATTGCGGAATCATTTCCACTTGTTCCCATACAGTATCTATCTTAATATTCACATACTCCTTCATTTCGACAAGTACGCGGTGAGTAGATTCCTCACATTGTGCTTTCACCATTTCTATTTGTGCAGTTAATTTTCGTTCCGTCTCTTCGGCCTGATCTTTGAGTTCCTTGGTCTTCGCCTCTATCCGCTGCTCTAATTCGGAAAAACTGTCTTGTAACTGCTGCTTAATCTCAGTCTGGACTAATTTCATCTCGTCTTGAGTTTGAGTGACTGTCACTGATTGTGCTTTAATATCGGTTTTCAGATTTTCCTGCCCTTCAGTAGCTGAGGCTAATTTCGCGTTAATGTCGGTTTTCGAAGTATTCATGCTCTCAGTTATCATCTGCATCTGTCTCATGATAATTACCAATGGATCTAATCCCTGCTGCGTACTTACTGTTACACCTCCAGCCGTGTCTACAGAGCGTTCTGTTGCGCTATCTGTAGCCATCGGTCCTGCAACACTTCTTACTGCATCATTATTATCAGTGCTAACAGCTGAAGGCTGTTGCGTGCTGCTTTGCTCTGCTTGACTCATCCTAAACATTGCCCTGGTCAAAACCATATAAATGTTCTACTGTCACTTTATATAACTCCCTTCACACAAGAGTACTTATGTCCAAATAACAAATAACACTAAACAGGAAAGCATATACGTCAACTGTACTAGCAAGCTTTAATAATAAAAAGTAGATCTGGCCTTTTCTCTGCACCCAGTGTGCTGCCTTTCGGCTTTATTCGTAGATCCAATTATATCACCTGCGAGTCTTTCCAGTCTTTTCCAAGCGTCAGTTAGGTTAGCTCGTCGTAGTTGACATGAAACAGAGAACAAAATTATTTTAGCAACGTCCAAAAACGTGTCCTGTCACGGTCGCCATTTTAACATTTTTAAATGTTCGGATAATAAGTTGCCGTCTCTTCATCTAAGAATAGATGATGAATGCAGCTAGCCACTAACTCTGTGTATTGTCTTGTCTGTATAGACGTGTATCTGTTGCCTTTAAGATCCCTTCACCTTCACACATAAATCTATACAGTAAAGTAAGGGCCTCCCATTTCTTGGCTGATCCGTGATAAGACAGGCGAAAAGTTAGACTAATGGAGGATTATTAGTATTATCTCTATTTTCATTCGCTCTCTCTCTTTCTCTCCTTTATCTATGTACAGTTTTTAATATAATATTTCATTACGTGAAATCAGCCAAATATAATCTTTGGTGGAGTCCTTCGTCTTGGTAATCAGCGGCTGGCTTGCTGTAAGAGATCTTTACATTTATTATTACTGTTAAACACTGCATTCAGTCGGGAGAATCAATCGTGTGGACAATTTGTTCCTTTTACGAAAGATTGCGAATTCCAGATGTGTACGAAGCCTTTTTGGACGATTTAACACAGACTCAGTGATTGCAGGCTCTCTTCGACACAGCTGAAACTTCCCCACTAATTACAGGGCCAACGTGATCATCAAATGATTCAGAAAAAACTCATTCGTTCATTCACTCCTGAACAAAAAAGTCACAAACCTTATATATGAAGGAAATCGTGTGTTAAATCCATCTCCATTACTGTCCAGATCTCCGGTGATTCCACGTCTTAATTATTTTCCGTTTACAGTCTCTTTCTCTTCAAACAAACCGCTAGCGGCACAAATGTTAGTTGGCTCGCCTCAGCGAGAAGAAAAGCAGAATATGTATCTCTCAGAAACACGTCAATCCCTCAACAGATGCTCCAGAAGCTGTCCTAGTTACCACTCTAACAATCATGGAGAATGGATATATACATCTCTGTTATTTCAAAGAATAAACGCACTAGAAAATACTTTGGCGTCGTCGAGCTGTCGCCGCATATATTGCGAGAAAATCAGATCAGATAACTTTTCCAAAGTGAATGAATGTGGATGGTTTGATTGAAAATGAGTAATTAGTGCGTGGTAGAGGGTATTTTCTGCGGGGACATTACAACGTCAGGTATTAGCGAAACAACTCCATTGCACTTGGCGAGAAATTTAAGCTACTAAATTTGGCAAGTAAAATGTCCAAGTCGACAATGTCAAAGACTTCGCTGAAGTCAAAGATGCCTATAATAGTAGCCTCTTGTGCATCCATGGCAAGCTCAGATAATCTGTTAAGTTTATTAGGCCAGATGTTGTGCTGCGATGTTTATGGATACTTGATAGATATTCGTCTAGTGGGACGCGTGTAGGTAGGTAGTTTGTTAGATGGTCGTGGGCTATATATTCTAGGGCCTTGGACAGTGCAGGAAGAACGCCGATAGGTCGGTAATCAGAGGGGCTGTGACAACGATGTTATTAGGTAATGATTTAACTAGTCCCTGTTCCATGGGCTCAGGTAAAACACTTTTGGTTAAGGAGGGGTTGAAAATATATGTGATAGTGGGCAGTAGTGAGTTAATAATAAGCTTCATCATTCATTTCTGTTGTCGGTTGATGTATGAGCATGCCTGAGTTATTCATTTCCCACAGCTTAACTATGTTCCGCTTCTGATTGTAAACAATACGGTTTTCAGATGTGGGGTGTAGCTAGCTAGTATGCCTAATATGCAGCATCTCAGTTTCATGAGCTACGGAAGCTTATTATAGTATATAGCTGAATAAGTTTGTTAGTGAATCCATGAAGCTTTTCGTTGTGAGCAGGAGCAGATACTTCAGAGGCACGAATTACTCTGTTTGGGGATTTCATTGCAGATATATATATATATATATATATATATATATATATATATATATATATATATATATATATATGAGAGTGTGACTACTGTTCGTGTGGTAGGAAGGAACAAGCTGACGTGGTGACATGCTTTGAAGAAGAAAGCATCAACTTAAATTACACACTGGAAGGACAGTTGTACAGAAAACATGTGTCGGCGTCACCAGGTACAGTTATATGCTCGATGGTCGATTCTATACTTGAAAGAGCCATTTCGAAGCAGGCAAATCCAACTACCGCAGAAGGTTTGTAGATGACACAGGCACGTCCTGTTAAGGGGACTGGTCCGTGAATACCAGGGGAAAACTTGAAAAAATTGTCAGTTTTCTAAACAGTGTAACTCAAATAATAAGGTTTGTAAGCCCATATAATACTTACCATTTTTTAAAGACATATTTTGGGAACATTTTTACGTGTGAACCGCAGCTGTAGCTCTAACTTTTTTTTTAATTGTATTTTTTCGTTGCAAATGATGTAAATCGTACTAATTATTTATGTACATCATAGGTACACATTATTCAAAATTCAAACAAAGTAGAAGGTTTATTTCTTCCTGTAAGTTCTTTACCCTCTTATCTTTAAAGCAGACTATTGAAAAGATGGTGCTGTCATAAACTGTGGTACGAAAAATGTTAAGTATGATTATCAAAAATTTTGGAAATGAATTCAGGGTTTTTCCTCAAAAAAAGAATTTTACTTTCGAAGTTAAGTCACAGGAGTTGTCTACTTTTTATTTGAAGACAGTATACAAAATTTCAGCTCTCTATCTTTAATATTTTTTAGCCAAAGTGTGCCAGAACATGAAATAATTTAACTTTCGGGAAATTCAAGTTAAAGTTAAAACTTGCTTTTTCTGTCAAACTTGCTTGGCACTAATGCATCCCAGGTCCATATTCATCTTGTTTCCTGTGTTGTTCTTGCTCCCTTCTCTTTTCCACGCTTCTTCTTCTTCTTATTGCTTCTTTGGTGGCTTCCAACAATGATTTTTCTGCTTCAAGCAGTCTCCTTCGGTCAATGGCTGTTAGAGCTCTTTGCATATTTAGTCCACCAGGCATTTCCATCAGTTACATAACATTAAGACTTGACACTGCACCGTCACTGAAATATAGAACAGCATCTAGCACACCTATTTTCAAAGTTTTAGGAATCCGTTCCCACATACAATTGTTGAAACTTTCATTTCGATTCTGAGTCCTACCATGTAAAGTTAGTTCAGATAGAGCAGAGAGTTCACCAATAACTCAGCCTGAATCAATAGTTGGCGTCTCAGTATTATTAGCATTAATACTGTCAATCCCATTGTCCAAATATTTCAGTTTTAGCTTCGAAGCACTTGGACTAGTTGAAGCTGATTCAAGTGTTGTATCATGTTCTATTTGAGTATTAGCAGTGTTAATCCGTTCGGTGAACCGATTTCGATAAAATTTACGTTGTTTAACACCGAGCTTCTTAATTCTTCCCATTGTTTTCAAGTGGAATAAGAAACTCACGCACTCAATAAGAAACTCATACACACAGTTACTTCGCTGTAAACAAAAATTCGCACCAAAACACCAGCAGATAACGAGTAAACTCTCTGTATAAACAAAATATGAGCAACTGTAAAGCTTTCGCAGGTTAGCCAACTTAAGGGACTAAAACGTCATAAAAATGAAACAAATGAGAGCAAAACTTTATTTTTAACACAGCTGACTGCGTGCCATGGGAACGTCGTGGTGTGTGCAGCCACTTTTAAATTCCTCTAATTTTGGTTCTTCCTGTGGTCCATTTTCCTGGAAGTAAACTTTTTCTCTTTCAGAAAACTACAGGGTATTTTTAAGACAAAAATTAAAAATCGATTTTTTGAACAGTTATTCACGTACTAGTCCCCGCAAGGGATTTGATCTCTATGAAAATATATTCCACTTCCAGAATGAGATTTTCACTCTGCAGCGTAGTGTGCGCTGGTATGAAACTTCCTGGCAGATTAAAACTGTGTGCCAGACCGAGACTCGAACTCGGGACCTTTGCCTTTCGCGGGCAAGTGCTCTATCAATTGAGCTACCCAAGCACGACTCACGCCCCGTCCTCACAGCTTTACTTCTGCCAGTGCTTCGTCTCCTACCTTCCAAACTTTACAGAAGCTCTCCTGGAAGAAGGTACTGGCAGAAGTAAAGCTGTGAGGACGGGGCGTGAGTCGTGCTTGGGTAGCTCAGTTGGTAGAGCACTTGCCCGCGAAAGGCAAAGGTCCCGAGTTCGAGTCTCGGTCTGGCACACAGTTTTAATCTGCCAGGAAGTTTCATATATTCCACTTGTTTATCTTCATTATTGTTGGATGCGTGTAGCTCAGTAGGTGACAAATGAGAACATATGTGTGCTCTAAACCCATGCCCCATCCTCCATCGATTACATCTGTCGTGTCTTGGCAAGATACAGCCTTCTAGGCTTACCAGTCTTATAGGAATACTTGGTTTGAGCCAGATCTACGACAGAAGTATTACATGGGTATCTACATCTTGAAACAATGACAGAAGTCGTCGAGATTTGCTGGCATAAACTAGACATTTGTGTGTGTAATATGGAGCTTAGTACGCTCATATGCAAATCTTGCAAGGATGGCACTTAGGATATCAGTGACACTGGGCCACCGAGGGTGGGGGGAATAATGCATCCTGGGGCACTTTGAGGTAGGGGAGTGGTATATCCAAAAGTAAAAGGGAGAAGAGAGGTTTTGTGGCCACGACCAGCCGACTGAAGAAGAACTCGCTAAGGAGAGCTAGAGTAATCTTGACACATCAGTATTAAAGGCAAGATAGAATAGAGAGTACTGTTAATTGTTCTAATGATGAGTAACAACAGTAATGTGAAAGTAAGCTGCTAAATAAAATGGAATCAGAGCGCTGTGAGAGTTGTGAGGTAATAGTGAGATAACGAACTATATTGGTATTGGAAGTGTCAAAATTGAACAGATAATTTATGGTTCAAATGGTTCAAATGGCTCTGAGCACTATGGGACTTAACTTCTGAGGTCATCAGTCCCCTAGAACTTAGAACTACTTAAACCTAACTAACCTATGGACATCACACACATCCATGCCCGAGGCAGGATTCGAACCTGCGACCGTAGCGGTCACGCGGTTCCAGACTGTAGCACCTAGAACCGCTCGGCCACCAGGGCCGGCAGATAATTTATAATTAGTACTACAGGCAGAGCTAAAAAACTAATGTTAGTAACAAGAAATCATTTTCAGGAAAGTCTTACAAATATAAATTGTTTCTTTATGAAATAAAGACACAATAATAAACATATAGACTAGAGACAGCGAGAATTCACATGTTTTTAGCATTTAGAGTTCATCTGCAGACATATTTTCCCATTTTCACTCTTCACCATTATCCTGCCATCGCCCACGCGTTTTGTTGCCCAAATCACGAGATCTCGCTGTTCAAAATAGGTAGTCTTTCAGAAATGAGATTCTGGCGTATCGTCAGACCTGATTTCGGGAGATTCCTCTTCGCTCTAAAGGTTTCAGATGTTTTCCTGTACGCTACAAATTACACTATTCTTTGTTCTATGTTTTGAAGGTGTTGGCGCCGTAGCCCCATTCTATGACTTTTCTCTATAACATTCAGTGTTTACTCGCAGGCTTAGATTCTCTAGGGCAAGAATCACTAACTTCTCGGTGTTCTCGCTGATGTTCTTAGGAATCCCGAGCAATCTGAGATCACTTCGTCTTGATATTCTTCAAGCTCGTCTGATTCCTCGATCGGCTTCTGTTCTAGCAATCGTGCCCTGTTTTGTTTCAGCGCACGGACCTCGTTCGCATTCGTCTCCAGAGTCACCCGTACTTCGGCGGTCGCTGCTGCAGTAACGGCATCAATGATGGTCCGTACGACGAGCCCGAGCGCGTCCTTTGCCTGGGGCACGGCATTCACCTCAGGCTTCATGAGGTCCGCGGCGCCGGGGATGCCAGGAAGTGCCGCTACAGTTCCCGGTTTTTGACCGGAGCGTCGGTCAACGGCTATCCATTTTAAATACAGTTCCAGGTTATATATTTTCAGCATCAATTACTAATATGACACTAGACACTCGCCACACGATTCTCGTAATATATACAACAGCGTAACTGCTTAATAACACCAAAATTCAGGCCATTAATGGGTGAAACCATCGAGAGGACCTGTCCTGGTCCATATCGGCAACAGAGGATTCTGGAAGTCCCCCAACAAACAACAGACAGGAACCTGTTTCTGTTTTCTGTTCTTGTTTGTGTCGTACGTCTATGTAAGGTGCGCTTCATGATCCGGTTACCTTCGCCTTTTTTTATAGTTAAGTCCTGGTGCTGAGTTTTCGCAATATGTGCGCGATGCAATTATTGTTTCTGAGTATACTTTCTTTATTTATTTTTCATGGTTTTTAATATTAAACGGAAGTTTGTTCAGTGAGTCCGCGACGTATTAGATAATCTTAGTTTATGGATTTGTGCGTGGATTAATGTGGCACGTATAAAATATGATTATTTCTGTCGTTTCTTTGTAAATGACAAACATGTGATTGCTGCTTTTTGTCTAACTGTGTTGCTATGTCATGGGATTGTATTTGGTTTTGGGGTTTCCTTTTCACAGTAGCTGTATGCCATGCTTCCATTGACTTTGCACAAAGCTAGTTGATTATTGTCACTATTTTACACTCATCTGCGTGGTTGACAAAAATATACCCAATATTATACATATTGTGGATCTCGTTACTGGTTGTGGTTTTGTTCCGGCACAGCTTTGGAAATTATGGAAAAACTGGAAGCGAATCGTTGTCTATCACTGTTAATGTGCTATTAAAAGTGCTGGAAACATATCGGAGAGAGAACCGAACAGTACTCAATGGAATCATTAGGTTGAAGAGTACATTAGCCACTACTATTGCCAATAGTAGATACTGTGAGTGAATGGAACAAGTTTGTTTCCAAACACACAGCAGTATATCCATCTTCTCACAGATGGTAGCGGTATCTCGTCTGTTTAGCACCAAATGCACCAAATGTCAAGTCAAACATCTTTCATTCACTGAATGTTAGCCGCTATTTTGACAGGACCGGAAGTGGGAATCCTACACGTCGGCCAGCGGCGTGAAAATAGCGTAATACATCGCCGCAACTGGAAGCCCAATAAAATAACTATCTGAAAATTTAGACGGCTGAAAGGTGTCCGATTTGACATTTTTCACAGCGCATACCGTCCACATTTGCAGTATTGCAGAGCTATTTTCGTTGCAATAAAAATAAAAAAATAGAAGAGGATAAGAAGTCAAACGACACCCGAGTGCTCTCTAACGAGCTGCCAGAGTCGGCGGGTACCTTATACCAAAATACTGAGAACCTGTCCTCAAACAACCTCCGACATTTTCCCTGTGAACTTTGGTTTGGCCCCGTACAAGCAATGTTTTATTTAATTGCACAATGTACAGCAATCACAGAAATTTTTCAGATTGGCATCCCCCAACTTCTATACAGTGATGTCACTTGCGTCCAAATTTACATACTCCAACATCAGTGTTACACGAACTATGTCACAGACAGAGGAATGCTTGGTAGGAGATCCTCTTCAGTCTGGACAGTTGTCTCGTGCACAATACCTTCTACATGTTCGCAGTTGGGGTTAGATCAGCTGAAAGAGTTCGAGGTGCTTGTACATGGCGGTCTAGTTTGCCTGCCCTACTATTTACATCATAGAAACAACAATTCGTAGAAAGGAAGGAAATCTAGAGTTTAACGTCACGTAGATGTCGAGATCATTATAAATGCAGGCAAGGCGAATTGGGGAAGCACGGGGAAGGAAATCCAGGCGTTATTATTATTATTAAGACGATATTCATAATGTTCGAAAATTCAGCGCCCCAACTAACAAGAGACAAAAACAAATATATTTCGTAAAGTGGCCATACGTCGGAGACCGATATCACACTAGCAGCGAGCATGTGTACACGTATTATACTGACGTTTTGCGTATCTGCTGATGTCGTGGGCGACTACATACTTGGGCCTTACTTGAGCCCTGCACTTCTCAGGCAGCCAATGCACACTTCAGAGCAAAAACATTGGGCCACTGCTGAGTGCAACGAACATAACAGAGCTGTGTTGCAGGTTCTCTAAACGCCGGAACCCGGTGGGGTACTGTTGTTTGACTATACACAATGGTAACCACTGCTCATTATGGCAGTCACTCCAGATTTAATTTAATACCATGATACAGTCAACAGAGTAGGACACACCTCGGCTTTAATGTAGCCCCAAAGAAAAAAGTCTGATGGGATGAGGCCAGGAGATCTTGCAGATCAATTTAGAGGTCTTCCCCAGCCGACAAGTACACTCCTGGAAATTGAAATAAGAACACCGTGAATTCATTGTCTCAGGAAGGAGAAACTTTATTCACACATTCCTGGGGTCAGATACATCACATGATCACACTGACAGAACCACAGGCACATAGACACAGGCAACAGAGCATGCACAATGTCGGCACTAGTACAGTGTATATCCACCTTTCGCAGCAATGCAGGCTGCTATTCTCCCATGGAGACGATCGTAGAGATGCTGGATGTAGTCCTGTGGAACGGCTTGCCATGCCATTTCCACCTGGCGCCTCAGTTGGACCAGCGTTCGTGCTGGACGTGCAGACCGCGTGAGACGACGCTTCATCCAGTCCCAAACATGCTCAATGGGGGACAGATCCGGAGATCTTGCTGGCCAGGGTAGTTGACTTACACCTTCTAGAGCACGTTGGGTGGCACGGGATACATGCGGACGTGCATTGTCCTGTTGGAACAGCAAGTTCCCTTGCCGGTCTAGGAATGGTAGAACGATGGGTTCGATGACGGTTTGGATGTACCGTGCACTATTCAGTGTCCCCTCGACGATCACCAGTGGTGTACGGCCAGTGTAGGAGATCGCTCCCCACACCATGATGCCGGGTGTTGGCCCTGTGTGCCTCGGTCGTATGCAGTCCTGATTGTGGCGCTCACCTGCACGGCGCCAAACACGCATACGACCATCATTGGTACCAAGGCAGAAGCGACTCTCATCGCTGAAGACGACACGTCTCCATTCGTCCCTCCATTCACGCCTGTCGCGACACCACTGGAGGCGGGCTGCACGATGTTGGGGCCTGAGCGGAAGACGGCCTAACGGTGTGCGGGACCGTAGCCCAGCTTCATGGAGACGGTTGCGAATGGTCCTCGCCGATACCCCAGGAGCAACAGTGTCCCTAATTTGCTGGGAAGTGGCGGTGAGGTCCCCTACGGCACTGCGTAGGATCCTACGGTCTTGGCGTGCATCCGTGCGTCGCTGCGGTCCGGTCCCAGGTCGACGGGCACGTGCACCTTCCGCCGACCACTGGCGACAACATCGATGTACTGTGGAGACCTCACGCCCCACGTGTTGAGCAATTCGGCGGTACGTCCACCCGGCCTCCCGCATGCCTACTATACGCCCTCGCTCAAAGTCCGTCAACTGCACATACGGTTCACGTCCACGCTGTCGCGGCATGCTACCAGTGTTAAAGACTGCGATGGAGCTCCGTATGCCACGGCAAACTGGCTGACACTGACGGCGGCGGTGCACAAATGCTGCGCAGCTAGCGCCATTCGACGGCCAACACCGCGGTTCCTGGTGTGTCCGCTGTGCCGTGCGTGTGATCATTGCTTGTACAGCCATCTCGCAGTGTCCGGAGCAAGTATGGTGGGTCTGACACACCGGTGTCAATGTGTCCTTTTTTCCATTTCCAGGAGTGTATATTGCCAAAAGTACTGGTTATTACGGCTTGATTTGGTTCTTCAAAGGACGCTGGTGCGCTTTTATCCTCCTCTTCCTCCTGACATCAAGGCTTACCTCCTTCAATAACGTCGGCAGGTAAACTTCCATGAATACTGTGTATACGCGACTGCACAAAATGCGGGCCACCCTAGAAATTCCAATGTATAGGCCACAACTGACTGTATCCGACTTACATAGCATAGATGTGTAGCAGGACTTCTAAACCCAGTCGTTTGACTATACACAGTGGTTACCACAACAGACCACTAGAGAACACTGCTCTTTGTGCCAGTCAGTCCAGATGGCTCGAGTGTCTGATCGAGACTCGATTAGGAATAAAGAGACGTCAAATATCGAAATGTTCACCAGTATCAGTTTACAACACCGAATGTCCTAACCTGGAAATAAATGACGATACATTTAACATTGCTCTGTGAGATAAATTAACTATCATATTCAAGAAGACAAATAGGCATTGATGACGAACGTCTTTGCGATTTCCTACTAAGATCGATGACAGTGTATCTGATAATTAGCAAGTGGTTGACCAGTTAACCTTCGTACGATAGTTACCTTTAGCAGTAATACTGATGTTAAAAGAAAGGAAAGAGATTAGACACGAAGCAGAATCTAGAACTGGGAAGGATGGGGAAGGAAGTTGTCTGTGCCCTTTCAAGGGACTGATCTTGGCATTTACCGTAACAGATTTATGGAGATCATCGTATACCTAAATCAGTGCGGCCTGATGGCGATTTGAAGTTCGATCCCTTGCAATCGCTGAATAACAAATGCGACCTGGAAGATAGCAGCCAAGAGCTTGGTGCCGGCCTGGGTGTCCGAGCGGTTCTAGGCGCTGCAGTCTGGAACCGCGCGACCTCTCCGGTCGCAGGTTCGAATCCTGTCTCGGGCACGGATGTGTGTGATGTCCTTAGGCTAGTTAGGTTTAAGTAGTTCTAAGTTCTAGGGGACTGATGACCTTAGAAGTTAAGTCCCATAGCGCTCAGAACTATTTGAAGCAGGAGCTTCGTTGGCAAACATGCCTGCCGCACGTCTTCTAATCTGGCACCCGCGTGTGTTTGCCTTTCTCGCCACTAAGAAATTAGATTTATTTTTCTTTTGTTTGTTTCTTGTTTTGTTTTGGAGATTGTGCTTTACTTTTGCTTAATTCAGAATCAGCAAGACACTACATGCGTGGAATCGAAAAACTAGATGTGCATCATCAGACGGTTCTCGATAACGGGGAGAAATATTGACAATTTCTGTAATATTTACGTCTATTTTGTTCAATAACCCAAAGCGAAACGCTATTAATACGCACTACACTAATACCACTGGTGTCTCATCATAATACCATACAACGAATGGCTATCTCAATTAAATGTGAAGTCTTTTGTCATACTCATGTAACTTTACCCGACTACGACTGGATTCGCGATCTCCTGTCTGGGAGATCACAGTTCACAGTAACTGAAGGGACGTCATCTAGTGAAACGGAAGTGATTAGTTTGATTCCTCAAGTAAAGTGATACGGGCTTTCTGCTAACTATTTAGCAGACAGTCAGAAAGTTTCTCTTAGATTTGTGGCAAGTAATGCTGCCATCTAGTAAAATCCAAAGAAGAGCAAAGGGGATTCGCTAATAAATAATTAAAACGTATCTTCGCGGTGCAAAACGTGACAACTGACTCTAAATAATAAAATTAGTGAGATTCTCCACATGATTACTAAGAAGGTTTCCTCAAGCTTAGGGAAATAGATAAGTAAAACAAGTTTGAAGTTTGTAGAATTAATGATAGTTCTAGGGGTTACAGACATAAACAACGGAAGTGGGAAACATCACATGTTGTAGGAAAGGTGAAACAAATGTTAAGTTATTGACACAATCCTTAGCACACCCAAGAAGTTTGCTAAAGAGACTGCCAGGACTACGGTTGTTCAAACTCTTCTAAAATATTGCTGACCACAAGGCGACCATTATCTTACGGGATTGACGGAGGACATCGAAAACGTTGAAAGAAGGCAGCTGATTTTAGTACATCGAATTAGGGGAGAGAGTGTCGCAGATGTTTTTCTTTTTTTTCTTGACGTTGGAGTGAGAGGGGGCAAGGAGACGAGCTGGGGACGTAACAACAAAACAAACGGTTTTTCACTGCGGCACATCATTTCCACGACATTTCAACCACCATCTTTCTCCTCCGAATGCAAACAGATTTCGTTGCCAGCGCCATAGCAAGGATGACAGGATGACATTACAGCTGTAATAACGTAGTAGAAATTAGAGCTCGCGCATAAAGATTTTGGTGTTCTTTTTTCTCGAGCTTTGTACTTGAGTGGAAGGTCGAAAAATTGAAGCGATTCTGTGAACCTTTTACGAAACACTTAGTTCTGAATTACATCGTAATCGTGTATTATTGCGATGTAACGTATGTGCCTCAGCAGAACTTAATTTCCGTCGTGGAGTACTTACTGCTTCAGATGTTTGTTATGGCTTACCCACCATTTTTTCCCTATGAAGTTACCGTACGGTACTTCAGATAGCACTGATTTAGGTTTACAATGATCTCCTTCAATCTATTACGGCAAATACGAAGCACATTTCTTTGAAAGGGCACAGATGACTTTCTTCCCCATCCTTCCCAGTTATAGATTCTACCTCGCGTCTAATCTCGTTTTTCACGAAACGTCGTATCGTAATCCGCCTTCCTCTCTTTTAACCTCAATATGACTACTGAATGCGAGTGTCGCTCGAAGGTTAATTCGTCATCCCACTTGACAGTTATCGAACACACTGCCAATGACCATAACAGTAAATCGCAGGAACGTCCTTCGTCAAGGGGTATTTGTTTTCCTGAAAATGGTCTTTAATTTATCTCAAAACTATCGTACTTGAAATGATACAACTTGACTTTCATCATAGCACTAACTCCATACAGGGCCGGGAGTTCCGAATTGCCTCCACTGCTTTCATCCTTTTTTAAAAAATGTCACAAATGTTATACGACATTACACCGTTTTGGACTCCGTTTTTAGTGCATAAACGACGCTCCTCGAAGCGTCAAAAATGAGAATCATACAGTTTGTCATGGCACGAGCTATACTAGGAACTTGAACAAAATAAACCCATAGTTAAATACGCTTATAGCAGCATGCCATACGAAATCGTCACCAGCATACCGAAAAATAGTATCATAAAATACCCAATCTTTCATAATGTTGTACTCGCTAATTCGAGCGCAGAAAAGCCGGCATAGGTTCTATGCCCGATGCGTTGCGATCACTTGGGTGGACGGCGGTGGGTTCAAGCGGCCGCTGGCTGATGGCGCTGAAATTGGTCTTACCATGGCAAGGCACCCACAAGTCCTTCAAAAACATGTTTTCGCAAGGTTTTTTCTATGACTGGCTGGTTATAAAATGAACGAAACTGTCTCTGACCTTCTATCAGACTCTTAGTAGAATGACAGAATACGGCTTAAAAAACAATGGAAAAGGATGGGTTTGATGTTACGACTTTGCTTTCGCACAGTATGACGTTGACTACTATACGACGAATAGGTTACTCACAACAACAGCTCAAATGGAAGTCAACACTTCTCGTACCGCGTACTGCGTACCCCTTTATGACAAGAAACATAATGCTAACACATGTGAAATTCGTTAGTTGAGGCTAGCTTGTGATGGTTAAGATGTGGGCTCGATTCCTGCTGCGGATGCTATATTCTTCAGCCTCAAACACAGCTTCTCCACCTCCAGTAATACCAAATAAAGAACGCAGGACTGTATCGTGGTTCCAGATCAACTTCAAACATGACCATTTGCTACTGACCGGAAGAGAGTTGGATTAATTTTGGGTTTCAGAGGCGGTTATCTTTTTTTGCACAACTCTGTCTCGACTAACTTTTCATACTCTAGTAATGTTATTTTAATTCACGAAACAATCGTTATGTTAAGTGACCTTGAGATTTTGAAAATATTTGCGCTGGACCAGGATTCAAGCTCCCATTCCAATTTTTCTCCAGATTCGAACCCTTCTAGATGGAACATTTCGTTTCTTCATCACGATGCGAACTCCTCCAGATCCCGGTAAACGGCGCGATCCTAACTACCAGTGTAAGAGAATTTGACAGTTGACACCTCCTCGTGTGGGGTCAACAATGGCGATATGCGCGGAGTTGGTGTCAAAGGCAGCACAGAACTATTCGCTGCGTTGCCTCTAGCTGAACATGCGCACATCTCGCAATTGTTGAAAGAATAAGAACTGTTTCAACTATTTCATGTATATTCTTAGCTATAAGACAGCGAAAGGAGTCGGATTCAAATCCCCACCAGGAAAAAATCATTGTATCGCCATTTCAGGTTCCAGTATCACGATAGCTGTGAACATACTTAATATCTGACATCTGATTGTGCTTAGTTAACAGTTCAATAGGTACTGGGTTCTATTCCCTGTCCATCACCACAACTGTGCCTCATGGCGTTTCGCACACCTCGCATTTTCCAGGAAACATGGGACTCCCCGTCCGTGAGTTCCGCGGAGCGCATCACTCTGCTCTCTCACGATGTCTAATGACTACTGAGGTCGCTGATATGGAGTACCTGGCAGAAGGTTGCAACACAATGTACGTAATGTGAAAAACGTACTTTCGATCACATCGTGACAATTGTTTTTGTCTCTGTCAAAAAAATGGTTCAAATGGCTCTGAGCACTATGGGACTTAACGGAGGTCATCAGTCCCCTAGAACTCAGAACTACTTAAACCTAACTAACCTAAGGACATCACACATATCCATGCCCGAGGCAGGATTCGAACCTGCGACTGTAGCGGTCGCGCTGTTCCAGACTGAAGCGCCTAGAACCGCTCGGCCACTCCGGCCGGCTGTCTCTGTCATCATTCCTGTTAGTTTGGGTACTGAATTTTTGAGCGCCCTGTATATTGTAATGAATATATGTGCAATGCGGAAAATTTCCATCTTACCAATATTGTGTTAATTAATTTTCCGATTCCATTCTTATGGAACGTGAGTAATAACATCCATCATAAATGTGTGACACCCGTACGGAAGGACAAATGAGGATAAGAAATTGCGTGATCGGAGGAAGAGCGAGAAAGAGTAGGGTAAGAGTAAGAGACGAGATGGAAAGGAGCAAATATGAAGGAATGAGAGGAAAATGGTGGTTTAAAATGCGACAGAGAGAGAGAGAGAGAGAGAGAGAGAGCGGGAGGGAGGGAGAGGGTGAGAGAGACTAAGAGAGAGAGATACTGATTCCCAATGGACAGAAAGAAAACACCTTAGATACACCGAGAGCGTACTATGGCGATAATAGACGATGAAGTTTTTTAATACTGTCTTGAACGTAGACGTTATATTTTTGAAACATACGACACGTTCGCAGAAGTGGAACATATGACCAGGAAAGGCGGAAGCGTATTTACTTCAATCATTTCCACTATATTACGAACTATAGTACAGTATTATAATTTTGGGGCAATGACGTGTGTTCATAAAGATTATTCGTACCCTATCGAAAGACAAAACAGTCTGTCATGTCTTCTTTTACATATATATTCTATATGCTACTGTACAGTTCATGGCGGAGGGTGCGTCGTAGCAGTATAATCTTTGATATTACTGTCCATTCGTGTAAGGAGGAAACGAAAAGGAGAGCTGACTGTATGCCTCTGTACGTGTCCCTGCCTCTCTTACCTTATTTTTGTAATACTTACGGGAGCTGTAGGATGGTTACAGCATAATATTCGCAATGTCTTTAGAACACAGATTCTCTAATTTTACCCAGTAGTGTTTCGCGAGAGATACGTCAGGTTTCTTCCAAGGATTATCATTTAAGTTCCCCGAGCATTTTCTGTTACACTTTCGTATGGGCTACACTGACCCTTTACGCGTCACTAAATTCTTTCGGTGTCTTTCCTGATGACTACTTGATAAGGACTCCAAACGCTGCAACAACACTCTATAATTGGTTACTCTAGTTCCTTGTGTGATATTTCCTTAACAGATGCACTGCGCGCTGCCAGAATACTTCCAACAAATCCATGTCTTTCATCCGCGTTTCTCCATTTGATTTTACGTCATCATCCCACTTCATACACTTGATAGTACCATCATTAAATACTTATACGCTGTGACATGCTTAGTCCTAAACTTTCTGCACTTTGTATGAAAAAGCCGCGACGCAGAATCACAGTTTGATGGGGGAAGGGGGGGGGGGGGGTCTTGATTGGTCCCTATTTCAACTAGTAACATGGCAAAGAAGTTTTTGATGCAGTCCGGACCAGCCGCCATCTGTCTCATTGTAGTTATGTTAAAGTGTATTACGTAAGGTCTTTGAAAGACGAACCGGAGCTGCACCCTGGCAAATTTTCCGAATGTTTTACTCTCTTTTGCAAACGATCTTAACCAGTCTGAAATTAATGCTCAGCTAATATGTATGTGCATCGTTCGGATTCTACGTGCAAAAACAGTCACCCTTATATAACTCCAGAATGGGGCGAGACTGATGGTTCAGATTTGGTCCACCGACGAATCTGACCTTGATGTAAGAAAAGTTTTAACTTTTCGAAAAATATCTTGCTTCTTTTGGAATTCACGTGAAAAAAAAAACCGATTGTGTGAGTCTTTTTACGCACGGTACTTATGCGTTTCAGACTTATGCCAGTCGGTTTAAATTTTATAGGAAGGTAGACAAGTAAATGAGATTAATGATCGTCCTGTTGTTTTGTGAAATCTTTATCCGTTGCCACGATACAAGCAACGTGGTTGAAATGTAATAAATACTACCTGTACCGGTTCATATGTCGCCCTAGTTAACAAAAACCTATATACAGGGTGTTTCAAAAATTACCGGTATATTTGATACGGCAATAAAAACTAAACGAGCAGCGATAGAAATACACCGTTTGTTGCAATATGCTTGGGACAACAGTACATTTTCAGGCGGACAAACTTTCGAAATTACAGTAGTTACAATTTTCAACAACAGATGGCGCTGCAAGTGATGTGAAAGATATAGAAGACAACGCAGTCTGTGGGTGCGCCATTCTGTACGTCGTCTTTCTGCTGTAAGCGTGTGCTGTTCACAACGTGCAAGTGTGCTGTGGACAACATGGTTTATTCCTTAGAACAGAGGATTTTTCTGGTGTTGGAATTCCACCGCCTAGAACACAGTGTTGTTGCAACAAGACGAAGTTTTCAACGGAGGTTTAATGTAACCAAAGGACCGAAAAGCGATACAATAAAGGATCTGTTTGAAAAATTTCAACGGACTGGGAACGTGACGGATGAACGTGCTGGAAAGGTAGGGCGGCCGCGTACAGCAACCACAGAGGGCAACGCGCAGCTAGTGCAGCAGGTGAACCAACAGCGGCCTCGGGTTTCCGTTCGCCGTGTTGCAGCTGCGGTCCAAATGACGCCAACGTCCACGTATCGTCTCATGCGCCAGAGTTTACACCTCTATCCATACAAAATTCAAACGCGGCAACCCCTCAGCGCCGCTACCATTGCTGCACGAGAATCATTCGCTAACGATATAGTGCACAGGATTGATGACGGCGATATGTATGTGGGCAGCATTTGGTTTACTGACGAAGCTTATTTTTACCTGGACGGCTTCGTCAATAAACAGAACTGGCGCATATGGGGAACCGAAAAGCCCCATGTTGCAGTCCCATCGTCCCTGCATCCTCAAAAAGTACTGGTCTGGGCTGCCATTTCTTCCAAAGGAATCATTGGCCCATTTTTCAGATCCGAAACGATTACTGCATCTCGCTATCTGGACATTCTTCGTTAATTTGTGGCGGTGCAAACTGCCTTAGACGACACTGCGAACACCTCGTGGTTTATGCAAGATGGTGCCCGGCCACATCGCACGGCCGACGTCTTTAATTTCCTGAATGAATATTTCGATGACCGTGTGATTGCTTTGGGCTATCCGAAACATACAGGAGGCGGCGTGGATTGGCCTCCCTATTCGCCAGACATGAACCCCTGTGACTTCTTTCTGTGGGGACACTTGAAAGACCCGGTGTACCGCCAGAATCCAGAAACAATTGAACAGCTGAAGCAGTACATCTCATCTGCATGTGAAGCCATTCCGCCAGACACGTTGTCAAAGGTTTCGGGTAATTTCATTCAGAGACTACGCCATATTATTGCTACGCATGGTGGATATGTGGAAAATATCGTACTATAGAGTTTCTCAGACCGCAGCGCCATCTGTTGTTGACAATTGTAACTACTGTAATTTCGAAAGTTTGTCCGCCTGAAAATGTACTGTTGTCCCAAGCATATTGCAACAAACGGTGTATTTCTATCGCTGCTCGTTTAGTTTTTATTACCGTTTCAAATATACCGGTCATTTTTGAAACACCCTGTAAGTTGCCTAGCTATAGTGGTATAATGTCAAACTTATGGCAGAGTATCAGCTGGGAAGCAGAATGAAAAATGTTCCTCTCACAGCACAAAAAAAAAAGTGAATTTGTCCTGAGCTGAGTTGAGGATGTAACAGAAAGGAACTAGCTTTTCGAATTATCTGGCAGCTTTAAAAAGACGATTAAATTAAACATTTTGACGTATTCGCGATTTTTCACGAGTTAACCCTACATCCCTTGCGCGAGCTTCCTTGGCTGGAAGTTGTTGGCACAGCTGCATCTTGTAACTTAGCGGCTAAAGTCTCTGATCCTGTGTCTAGCTGGAGTAAACAATATGTAGTATCATAGAGGTGAAGAGCGCAACAGGTAAAAATGTTTTACTGCGGTGATACAATTTCTGGGGCGACACACTATACAGGTTGATTTTTCCCTCTATGTAGAGACACTAGGGATTGATCGATGAGAAGATGCGGAATAAAAAAGATCTAATGAACTTATGTCCGGAAATGCATGGTTTCAATACTAGAGACCAGTTACTGAATCATACTTTGTTACAGAGACTGCGGTCTAATACGGGCTGTACCATTCAAACACAGTTGCAGAATATGTTTCCGTGTGCCTCAACGCATGCGTCTACGTGCCATAGCATGTCCTGTCTCCCACGTTCACTTCGGTCAGGCTGCATGCGAACAGTGTCAAAGGCAGGATGAATAAGCCGCTACATTGTCTCCACCTCTGGAAGGGCTCTGCTTGCAAGATACATTTGAAATGGCCCCATAACCAGAAATTTAAGGGGTTGAGGTCCGGCGGACGAGGAGGCCACGCAACTGGACTCCGTCGTCTGATCCATCGACCAGGGAAGACATGATTGAGATGCGTCCGAACGTTGACGGCGAAGTGGGCTGGAGTACCATCATGTAGAGGGCCACATAATCCTTCGAAATATCAATGGAGCTTCTTCCAGCGGGGGAGGCAAAATCACCCGCGAGAAACGCCGATAGTTCCGGCTTGTTAGGCGACGTGGAAGGAAGACTGGTTCAAATGGTTCAAATGGCTCTGAGCACTATGCGACTTAACTTCTGAGGTCATCAGTCGCCTATAACTTAGAACTAATGAAACCTAACTAACCTAAGGACATCACACACATCCATGCCCGAGGCAGGATTCGAACCTGCGACCGTAGCGGCCGCTCGGCTGCAGACTGTAGCGCCTAGAACCGTACGGCCATTCCGGCCGGCTAAGACTGTTTCAAAAACAACTTCGCTAACTATCGCAGACGACCCATTCCGGCTCTGCTAATAAGTCGCTTTCACCGTACCATGGGTTTCTGCATACTGTCCCACTGATGACTGTTTTGAAAGTTGAATCTAATCTGTGGTTAGGATGGATGACACAAATCGCGTAATCGTGGTCACTTGGTGAAGAAACCAGCTACAGAACTGATCGCGATATGGAAAGTCTTTCGCTAGTAAGCCCTGAATACGCTGTAAGTGATAAGGGTGGTAACAATTGTCATGAAGAATGTTTCGTACGGTCGTCTGACTTACCCTGTACTGGCGCGTCACCCGCTTGGTACTGATTCGGCGGACACCTTCCACAGTGTTAATCACATTTTCCTCCATGTCTTGTGTCCGAACATTTCGGGTACATCCTTCATTATTTCCTGCTTCCTGAAACGACCCTGTCTCAGACAAATGGCTAAACACTGTTGCAAACATTGAAAGCTATGAGATTTTCACTCTGCAGCGGAGTGTGCGCTGATATGAAACTTCCTGGCAGATTAAAACTGTGTGCCGGACCGAGACTCGAGACTGTGAAGTTTGGAAAGCAGGAGACGAGGTATTGGCAGAACTGAAGCTGTGAGGACGGGTCATGAATCGTGCTTGGGTAGCTCAGATGGTAGAGCACTTGCCCGCGAAAGACAAAGGTCCCGAGTTCGAGTCTCGGTCAGGCATACAGTTTTAATCTGCCAGGAAGTTTCATTGAAAGCTATGGTTGTTGTCGGCGGGAATATGTCTCCTGATACGACCTTGCAGCCCGCCGCCCGCTACCATTTGACTTTCAGTACGTAAATACCATGTCGGCAAGCTCTCGATTCAAATACGGAACCATTGTGTACAACGCTTTGTCACATCCACCACAAGGTGAGTCAGCAAGGTAAGTGAATTGACACAACATTACCACTTATTATGGCAGGAGAAGGCGCCAGGGCAAGACGTATGAGGAACAGTACCACCCTCTAGCAGGAAATCATGCATACTGCTACTGTGGCTGCATGGTACAGAGCGTATTAGACCGCAGTCTCTGTAACAAAGTACAATCTAATATATGATCTCTAGCATGGGAATCATGCATTACCGGACATAAGTTCATTACACTCTTTTTGTTCTGTATTCTCTCACCGATCAGTCCCTAGAGTTTGTACATGGTGGAAAAAATCACCCTGTATAATCTGATACGCTACTAATACTAATAAATAAAAAAAAGCTGGAATATGTCAAGATGTTTTGATTCCAATGTTTTTGAAGTTCCTAGATACGTCGAAAAGCTAGTTCCCTTCCTTTACCTCCCTAACTCTGCCCAAGACATGTTCGCCTTTCTTGTGCTAAGAGCATTTATTTCATTCTAGCAGTTATAATGTTCCAATTATCCACTTTTAATTTCAACTTTCATTAATTACACAAAGTGGAAATTTTATCGAAGGCTTTCTGCATTTCTTTACGTCATCCAACGAAAATACCTTCCTGTAGGCAACAGCATGGTGAGTGGACAATCTCATAGTGCAGGTGATGTTATCTGATGAACTGTTTACTTAAAACAAGTAAATGCTATTCCGCTTTCTTGTAATGTATCGCCGCGCGGGATTAGCCGAGCGGTCTAAGGCGCTGCAGTCATGGACTGTGCGGCTAATCCTGGCGGAGGTTCGAGTCCTCCCTCGGGCATGGGTGTGTGTCTGTTTGTTCTTAGGATAATTTAGGTTAAGTAGTGTGTAAGCTTAGGGACTGATGACCTTAGCAGTTAAGTCCCATAAGGTTTCATACAACTGAACATTTTTGTAATGTATCCGTAGATGCTTTCGTCCCTGTAGAACATTTGCCGTCCAATATAACGTGGTGGACAAATCACACATCTGCGAAGGAACACCGTACGATTGTCTGCTCCTAATATTTGTGAAGGCTCCTGTTCAAGCCTCTCGGAATATCAACTCTGCCACCATTACTCGTTTGCTCCCTGATGCGGGTGTTACAGCTAACAACACAAATTCATTCGGAAGGAATTTCAGCATTTCTCATTCAACAAAAACACGATCCATACTTGCATATATCTTTCCTAAGCATTATATGGTGAAGTGTGCGCTAGTACACGCGCTCTGCTGTCCATAGGTTTCACGCAGAACTGAAGATATTCAAATAACGTGTAAAAATAATTCTTCTGGCACGCTCCTTTCATTCTTGAGATACGTTCCTGCAATACTGTTGTGCCCATCAATGCATAATGTTACACTTCGTTCACGTAAATATCTTGTGATTTATGTATATGCTGACCTTCGCATGCCTCAGTAGCTTTGACTCATGCAACGGAACCTGAGCAAGAATATACACGGTGTCAACAAATTACCTTCATAACATTATACTTTAAAACTGTACTAGATCAGAACAAATGGTTTTTAACATGTCACAGGATAGTTCATATATATATATTTTTTTTTATTCCAGGCGCCGTAGATTTGGCGAAAAATGTGGACACCACAGAAGAAATCTCAGTGTTTAGTCTGCTTCCTACAGATGAAACGGTCGCTCATTTGTTTCAGAAGCCATCGTCGACTGTGTACATCAGGGGTCTGGATGGCAGCCCACAAAATGAGTAGGTACGGTGGCCAGGGAGTTGCGATTGGCACCATCGAAACTGTAGAAAATCTTGCATAAGAAGATCGTCATTATGCCTACGAGGTACAGCTGTTTCCCACACTAAAACCGACGGACAGGCTTCGTCAGGAAAAGTATGTAGCGGATATTGTAGCCAAAACTGACGCAAACAATGACTTACTGAAAAATGTTGTTTATCTAATGTGTCTACTTCTCATGTAACCCCAAACTGAACCGGCATAACCTTCTTATATGACAATCAGAGCATCCTCATGTACTCGTGAAATGGAAGACACAATAGCAAGGTTAATGTGTGATCCGGACTCAAGCGCAGTTGCATAATTGGCCCATTCTTTTTCAGCTAGTCTGACGTCAAGAGCGATATTTAAGTGTACATGCAATAGAAGTTTCCTATGCCACAATTGGAGCACCTACAATATGACGTCATGTTCCAGAAGGGTGGGACACAACTGCAATAGTTCCTAATTGTCCGGTAATTCCTAGATGAAAACTTTCCGGATAGATGGATCGGATGAGATGGTCCGATTCGGTGGCTGCCTCGATCACCCGTTCTTGCACCACTAGACTTCTTCCTACGGACATTAGTAAACAGTAAGATGTACCGAACCAATGTTAGGTATACGCAGAACCTGGTGGCAAGTTTTCTCATTGTATATGAACATGTTGCTGTGAGTTCCTGGAGCGTATACCGATAAAAACTGAATACAGACTGGATATTGCCCGTCGCAGTACTGATGCATTCTCATGTGAATGAGGAAACAGAATTTATGAGTTACCTTGACGCATGTTGAAAAACAGTTGTTATTTTCCAGTATAGTTTTAAAGTTATTGAAGTCTAAACTCGTGAAGATGATTTAAAGGTACATTGTATTTTTCTACAAAAGAGGGTTGTTTAGGCTCTGTTTCTCAGTCAGTAAAGACAGAACTCTTCCAGGATCAATCACTTTTTTTCCGTCTGTTGAGACTCCAGTATACTGAGCAAGCAGTGAAGGAAACAAAAGAAAAATTTGGAGTAGGAACTAAAATCCACGGAAAAGAAATAAAAGCTTTGCGATTTGCCGACGACATTGTAATTCTGTCAGAGACAGGAAAGGACCTGGAAGTGCATCTGAACTGAATGGACAGTGTCTAGAAAGGAGGATATAAGATGAACATTAACAAAAGCAAAACGAAAATAATGTAATGTAATAGAATTAAATGAGGTGATGCTGAAAAAATAAGATTAGGAAAGGAGACACTGAAAGTAGTAGTTTTGCTATTTGGGGAGCAAAATAACTGATGATGGTCGAAGTAGAGAGGATATAAAATGTAGAATGGCTATGGCAAGGAAAGCGTTTCTGAATTAGAGAAATTAGTTAACCCTCCGGCAGGCGCGCCTACTGTTGTTACACGAGCAGGAGCGCTCTTTAACATTTACATGGTCATTTGTGAGTAAAAACAAACTTGTCTTAAACAAACTATTACATTTATTGAAGAAAGCAGTCCATATTCACTATCTTCAACATTTATAACAAAAGGTGCTGCCCTTTCAGTTCTTTAAATAATAATTCAGCCAGTTTTTCTGACGTATGTTCAGTTTCATAACACCTTTCACAGACAATTTGTTTGCGAATTATTTCCGGCAAGGTTCAGAAAAATGAAAAAGTAGGCAATGGCCATCTCCTTGTAATTCTTTGAAATTGAGTATCAGGCACAAGTTTTAGCTACAGCGTTAACTCCACCTTTTGTCACGTTGTACTCAATTATGATTTCAGGTTTGTGTGTTTCTTCATCCACTGTTGCCATGTCATGCACAGCAGACAAAAGTATGGCAGCACAGTTTTTACAAGGAACACATGAAACTAAGGTCTTATCCTGCTGAAATCCAAACATTGCACTTCCATTTTTATTTATTTATTTATTTATTTATTTTTTTTTTTTTTGGAGAAATTATGGTTGAATTTGATGTCTGTTCTTCGTCATTGTACCAATGCAAGTGATAGTCTTTGCAGCAAATATTCAGAAAGGGGGTAGCTTGTGCACAAGTTGTCAGTTGTAAGATTCCTGTTAGAATATTCTACAGGCGCCACATGTCTTTTCATTATGCCCTCAGGGGCATTAGATCCCCGATATTGACCAAACCGCATACAGCTTAGAAAAAATCTTCTTCTTCTTCTCCTTCAAAAAATTCCCGAACACAGACATTATTTCGTCACTTTATTACCTATTTTGCGAGAGAATTGATGTCTGTCCCGCTGTTTATTTATATAGGTATTTGTATAGTTTACGATTTCATCAATAAAGTCAAGGTCAATTACTTTCAAAAAAGTACTAACTTCATCAGTTATATCCATCACCTTCCTCTTCGACCTGGTGGAATTTGTACAGTGTTTTCTCTCTTGGTTTTGATGTTTTAGCACACTCACTTTTACACCAGCGTGAAACTTTGTCTTTTCAATAAAGAACACTCGTACATCTGCTGTCTCTTCGGGATCATCACCATCCTCACATTCGCTTTCCACTGGACACTGACTGCTGGAACAAAGCCTGCAACTGTCACACCAGCAGGTGCGCGTTGTACTTTTTACAACATTCGACACGTCGTTGCTTACAATTCAGAAAACCAACTGAGAAATCTAAGTAAATGAGCTGAAGCCACTTTAACATTGTCCAGAAAACATCAGCAATGGAATACATGGCAGCAATGGAGCAATAGCTCAAGATTAAGTCATCGATTAAGCACAAAAACTGCTGCTGTTGTACTTTTTACAACAGTGCGCCTCCTCGGGGGTTAACATCTAATAAAGATTTAAGTGTCAGTAAGTCTATTCTGAAAGTATTTGTATGGAGTGTAGCCGTGTACGGAAGTGAAACATGGACGATAAGTAGTTTAGAGAAGAAGAGAATAGAAGCTTTCGAAGTGTGGTGCTACAGAAGAATGCTGAAGATTAGATAGGTAGATCACGTAACTAATTACGAGAAGAGGAATTTGTGGCACAACTTGATTAGAAGAAGGGATCGGTTGGTAGGACACATTCTGAGGCATCAAGGTATCGCCAATTTAGTATTGGAGAGCAGCGTGGAGGTTAAAAATCGTAGAGGCAGACCAAGAGATGAATACAGTAAGCAGATAAAGAAGGATGTAGGTTGCAGTAGTTACTCGGGGGTGAAGAAGCTTGCGCTGGGTAGAGTAGCATGGAGAGCTGCATCAAACCAGTCTCTGGACTTAAGCCCACAACAAGAACAACGAGACCCCAGTTTCTCAGGAACACGCTGAGGTATCACGATGAAATATTTGTCTAGTAGGAAGGCGTATGGTCTCTTTGTGGTGTACTAATAAATCAATGCAGTCAAAAGGTGAGACCATTTACGTCATATTTTGATACTCGCAAATTTACTTATCAAAATCTATAGTCGAAACTTCTATACACATAATTAAGTTCATACAGAACCCTCACAATGCGAGTCGTACTTAGCCTTGTCTGGTTTTTCCCCATCAGATATCTGAATTACAACATATATTGAATCAAATGAAAAGTGTAATGATTACAGAATATGAGTTGAGCGTACACCGAAGAAAGACAAAAGTAATGAGGAGTAGGAGAAATAAGATTAGCGCTAAATTTAATATCAGAAATGGGGAACACAAACAAGATGGAGTGGAGGAATTCTGCTACTTTGGAAGCAAATTTATGCATGACGGACGAAGCAAGGAGGACGTAAAAAGCAGAATATTACTGGTAAATGAGATATGCCTGGCCAAGAGAAGTCGGCTAGTGTCAAACATCAGCCTTGATGTGAGCAAGAAATTTCTCAGAATTTATGTTTGGAGTACAGCATTTTATGGTAGGGAAGCATATACTGTGGGACAGCCAGAAAGGAAGGAAATCGAAGGGTTTGAAATGCGGTGCTACAGAAGGATGTTGCAAAATGGGTGTGCTGTTAAGGACAAGAAAAGAGGA
The DNA here is from genome assembly GCF_021461395.2 of Schistocerca americana. Taxonomy (NCBI): domain Eukaryota; kingdom Metazoa; phylum Arthropoda; class Insecta; order Orthoptera; family Acrididae; genus Schistocerca; species Schistocerca americana. Next base: position 854,217,385 of record NC_060121.1, read on the forward strand.
GGTTCTCTGGAGTATCAGAGAAGAACGAAACATATAGAGAGCAATGGTAAGAAGAAGGGATAATAGGACTTGTGTTAAGACATTAGCCGACGGCCTTTCCACAGTGGCGACACTGGTTCCCGTCAGGTCACAGAAGTTAAGCGGTGTCGGGTCTGGCTAGCACTTGGATGGGTGATCGTCCGGTTATGCCAAGCACTGTTGGCAAGCGGGATACTCTCAGCCCTTGTGAGGAAAATTGAGGAGCTACTTGTTTTAAAAGTAGAGGCTCGGGTCACGAAAACTGACAACGGCTGAGAGAGCGGTGTGCTGACCACATGAACCTCCATATCCGCATCCAGTGGCGCTTATCGTGTGACGGAGACACGGTGGTCGGTCGGCACAGCTGGACCTTCCGAGGTCTGTTCGGACGAATTTGTGTTTTGAGTTAAGCGTCAGAGTAACTTCTATGATACTAGAGGGAGATGTAGAGGGTGAAAACTGTAGGCGAAGGCAGAGATTGGAACATAACCAACTAATCATTGAGGGCGTATGATGCAAGTGAAATAAAATAATGGTATGGCTTTACTGATCGGAAGACCCTGCCTGGAGTAGATCGGCCGCCTGGTGAATGTCTTTCTATGTGACGTCACTTAGGCGTCTTGCGAGTCCATGAAGATGAGGTGAATCATTAGGACAACTCAGACGCCCAGTCCCTGAGCAAAGAAAATCGCCTACGCGAACCCGAGACCCCACTATCCAGAAACACAGACGCTAACCACTAAACCATGAGATGGAGACAGGATGGAACTGCTACTCTGACATACAGAGTTTGGTGCAAGAGAGGCTGTGGAGAAGATCTGAAAGGTGCATTACCCAATCTGAAGATCTGAAGTGGTTCGGTTGAGTGTCAAGGTGTAGAGAGTCAGCAGATCCCGCTGCTGCCCATCACGGAGCACACGCGAGGGCCTCCTGCGCTGTCACCTAACACGGCGGAGCCACTTTGCTCATCGGTATGCGGCACGCGCCTCGGCCACACAGCTCCAGCGCCGTGTCCCCGTTTCTCCCCCAACCGGAAGAGCTGTCGCTTATGAGATGTCGGGGCGATCTCATGCATGGCTAATATCGACACGGTGTCCCTCATCTCGCGCCACATCGGCAACCAATTTTATAGATAGCGATTATTTCTGCTCCCTTCCGGTATTGTTTTTTCGTAATAGGAAAACCCTGACTTGCCATTATGGAGGAAATTTTTCTTTCTATTTAGGAACGTGATAATACCAAGGAAAAAACACTTTTAGTACTACTTCCTGTAGAAGCGGACCATGTGTCAACACTTACTGAGTGACAATTATTGAACTATATGACATAAAATCGTCATACTTTCTGAACTGTTTGCGTTAGGACATTCAAACTTCACGCTTGGCCGCGGGGCATGATGGGAATTAGTATGCGCATGCGCACGCGCCTTGTCGTTGTCGGCCATTTTCGTTTGGATGGGTTAGTCAGTAAGCAAACTTGGCGCATTTGGGGGACTGAGGAACCGCATTTCGCGATCGAGATGTCTCTTCACCCTCAACGGGTGACTGTGTGGTGTGCCGGCCAGAGTGGCCGAGCGGTTCTAGGATCTACAGTCTGGAACCGCGCGACCGCTACGGTCGCAGGTTCGAATCCTGCCTCGGGCATGGATGTGTGTGATGTCCTTAGGTTTAAGTAGTTCTAAGTTCTAGGGGACTGATGACCTCAGAAGTGAAGTCCCATAGTGCTCAGAGCCAGTGTCCTGTCAAGGAATTATCGGTGCGATATTCCTTGATGGCACGGTGACTATCAAACGGTAGGTGAAGGTTTAAGAAGGCGATTTCATCCCAATTACCAAAAGTGATGCTGATTTCGACAAGATGTGGTTCATGCAAGACGGCGCTCGACATCATCGAAGCAGGAGTGTGTGATGTTCTGGAGGAGCACTTTGGGTCAGCATTATGGCTCTGGGGTACCCAGGGGCCAGTGGCAAGCGGAGTCGATTGGTCGCCATATTCTCCAGATCTCTACACTTGTGACTCATTTTTGTGGGGCTATATTAAAGTCAATGTGTACAGCAATAACCTCAAAACCGTTGCTGAGCTGGAAACAGCCATTCAGGAGGTCATCGACAGCATCGATGTTCCGACACTTATGTGCGCCATGCAGAATTTCGTTATTCGTCAATGATAGCAGGCATATCGAACATGTCATAACCCGCATTCGAATATCTGTAATGACGTTTACATGTTGAATAAAGTGTGTGCACTCCGTAGTTTATAACTAATTTGCGTTTTTTTCATATAGTTCAATAACTCACGCAGAACGTCGAACGTACGACACCAAAAGTAACAGTTATGGCACGGATATGGTTTCAGGAACGCGAAAACGTCCATGGTACTAGATTGGACACTCAAAAAATGGTTCAAATGGCTCTGAGCACTATGGGACTCAACTGCTGAGGTCATTAGTCCCCTAGAACTTAGAACTAGTTAAACCTAACTAACCTAGGGACATCACAAACATCCATGCCCGAGGCAGGATTCGAACCTGCCACCGTAGCGGACTTGCGGTTCCAGACTGCAGCGCCTTTAACCGCACGGCCACTTCGGCCGGCGATTGGACACTCAGTGGGTGGGTTTTGTGATTTCTTTGTCATAATTAGGTGATTCCAAATTACTGTCTAGCGAATGTAATAAAGTATAGTGGAAGAGTTTCTTATGAATCGCGACAACTGCAATAAATGCAAAGGCAGTATGCTGTGTGAACAACGTGGGATCTTCGCATCTGCCCTTGTCATGTTTTTTTTTCTTTCTTTTTTCTTATTTTTTTTAGTCTTATGGGACTTAACTGCTATGGTCATCAGTCCCTAAGCTTTCACACTACATAACCTAGATCATCCTAAGGACAAACACACACACCAATGCCCGAGGGAGGACTCGAACCTCCTCCGGGACCGGTTATGTTTATAATGTAGAATACTCAGTACTGGCTTCGTTCGAAATTTAAATTTGTATCAGTGTATTGTGGACGCTATAAGAAATGCATGGAGATCACAGGTTGTATGACGACTACTTTTCAAGCAATTTTAAGAATTAATGCTTACCAGTATTGCCACCCAGTGCCCTAGATCTGTTTCTGATCGGTGCAGCTGCCGTAAAGCTTCAGATTCTCATTGTCTTATGGATAAGATAGATTATTCCATACCTATGTACGACTTGTTCATCCAAACGTTGGCATGTATTCACATTCCACGTTGATATATTCCCAGTTTGGTTTTAATGGTCAATTACTACTGTTATGCATCACGTGTTATTTGTGATTCCTTATGAACTTTTTCAGATTAATCTGGCGATGATGTATAAATCGAACCGGGCAATTAAACAAGGTAGTCACCACACAACCTGTGATTTTTATGTACTTTTTACTGCGTCCATAGTACCACTGATACAAATTTCAAATTTCGTAAAAATGGTCGCATATCTCTTACGTGACTTCAGGAGACACTGTTATTTGTTCTAAATATGAACAGTGGTTGAGAAATACTGAATTTATCTACCAGTGCAGAATCCTTACGATGCAGTTGTGCACGTACGTACAGAAAGAAAACTACGTTTCCCGGGTTATAGGAACAGGTATGAGACTACATTGAAGACATTATTTCAGACAGCACTAAATACGCCGTTCTTAACCCTTTATTTACTATAATAGTAACAAATGTAAAATAAAAGATCAAAATTGTTACTTTAATGCTTGATGAACTGTTACTGAATTAATAGGAAATTATTTTATTTCATAAAAGATACGAAGTCATTAAACCGCACAGAGTGTTTCGGAGGACTTGCATATCCCGAAAGGATTATACAGGTGCAGTACATTAGAGACTGAAAAGTAGCCCCTTCCCCGGAATTTATGGGAATTGACATGTGTGCAGATGTGGTGCCAGCTCCCTCCAGTGAGCTACCAGGACCTTACTACTTCCATGCCACGCCGTATCGCCGCTGTTATCCGTGCCAAAGGCAGACATACCGGCTTTAGGTAGGTGGTCATAATGTCCTGGCTGATCAGTGCATAAGTCGAGCAGAGACGAATGGGAAATCACTCTTGGTAGTGACGACATGGGACGCAAATGGGAAAAACACTGACAGAAGCGACATCTCGGAAACGATGTACCTAGTCGGCTGTTCACGTGCTGTTGTCGTGACCATCTAAGGAAAATGGCTGAAGGCCAGTGAAATATTCCATTTTATTATCCTAAAATTAAATGACAGTGTTGGTAACTTTTCATTACAAGTTTTTAGTAACGGCTGGGTGGCCCGTATTGCTTCGGCCGTTGTGAAAATACACTACTGGCCATTAAAATTGCTACACCAAGAAGAAATGCAGATCATAACGGGTATTCATTGGACGAATATATTATACTACAACTGACATGTGATTACATTTTCACGCGCTTTGGGTACATAGATCCTGAGAAATCGGTACCCAGAACAACCACCTCTGGCCGTAATAACGGCCTTGACATGCCTGGGCACTGAGTCAAACAGAGCTTGGATGGCGTGTACAGGTACAGCTGCCCATGCAGCTTCAACACGATACCACAGTTCTTCCAGAGTAGTGACTGGCGTATTGTGACGAGCTAGTTGCTCGGCCACCATTGACCAGACGTTTTCAATTGAGAGATCTGGAGGATGTGCTGGCCAGGACAGCAGTCGAACACTTTCTGTATCCAAAAAGGCCCGTACACGAACTGCATCTTGCGGTCTTGCATTATCCTGCTGAAATGTAGGGTTTTGCAGGGATCGAATGAAGGGTAGAGCCACGGGTCGTAACACATCTAAAATGTAACGCCCACTGTTCAAAGTAGGGTTTTGCAGGGATCGAATGAAGGGTAGAGCCACGGGTCGTAACGCATCTAAAATGTAACGCCCACTGTTCAAAGTGCCGTGAATGCGAACAAGAGGTGACCGAGACGTGTAACCAATGGCACCCCATACCATCACGCCGGGTGATATGCCAGTATGCCGATGACGAATACACGCTTCCAATCTGCGTTCACCACGATGTCGCCAGACACGGATGCGACCATCATGATGCTGTAAACAGAACCTGGATTCATCCAAAAAAATGACTTTTTGCCATTCGTGCACCCAGGTTCGTCGTTGAGTACACCATCGCAGGCGCTCCTGTCTATGATGCAGTGTCAAGGGTAACCGCAGCCATGGTCTCTGAGGTGATAGTCCATGCTACTGCAAACGTCGTCGAACTGTTCGTGCAGATGGTTGTTGTCTTGCAAACGTCCCCATCTGTTGACTCAGGGATCGAGACGTGGCTGCACGATCCGTTACAGCCATGCGGATGAGATGCCTGTCATCTCGACTGCTAGTGATACAAGGCCGTTGGGATCCAGCACGGCGTTCCATATTACCCTCCTGCACCCACCGATTCCATATTCTGTTAACAGTCATTGGACCTCGACCAACGCGAGCAGCAATGTGGCGATACGATAAACCGCAATCGCGATAGGCTACAATCCGACCTTTTTCAAAGGTGGAAACGTGATGGTGCGCATTTCTCTTCCTTACACGAAGCATCACAACATCGTTTCACCAGGCAACGCCGGGCAACTGCTGTTTGTGTACGAGAAATCGGTTGGAAACTTTCCTCATGTCAGCACGATGTAGGTGTCGCCACCGGTGTCAACCTTGTATGAATGCTCTGAAAAGCTAATCATTTGCATATCACAGCATCTTCTTCCTGTCGGTTAAATTTCGCGTCTGTAGCACGTCATCTTAGTGGTGCAGCTATTTTAATGGCCAGTAGGGTAATCTTGCATCGCCGAGTGACAGGGCTGCGGCGCCGCGGTCGAGATGATAAGCGAGAGTTTCGCGTGGTGAAGCAGTAGGCGCACATGCTCTCGGTCGGTGCAGAGAAGGAGGCGAGTTGCGGTGGACAGTGTGTATGAGGAAGTTGCCTCGGTGGTGGAGAGTGCGTATAAGGAAGTTTTGCAGCAACTGAAGAGAGACAGAGGTACAGAGAGAGAGAGTGGGAGAGAAGGGGGTGGGAGGGGGAGAAGTTGTTAGCATCGCACTGGAGCTGCGGGGATCGTGGGCTTGTTGAGGGCAACTGATTCCGGATTTCTGAAAGAGGCAGGAAGGAATCGCGGGAGTTCGCTTCTGGAAGTAAGGGACTCTACTGATTCTGATGCAGCGCGTTCGGAGGAGTGGTTACCGTTCCTTTGAATCCCACTCTGATTTCACTCAAGAGCCCGAAAGTTTGGAAATCCGTCGTAAATGTGGTGGATGCAGTGCGGATTTATTTGATCTGGTGAGCATTTATCTCTTACTAACATTCCTGCCTAGTAATCAAGGAGATGCGGGTTCAAGTCCCGGCCATGGCACAAATTTTAATTCATTTCTTCAGATTCCATCATTATCTTTTACTTATCAGGCCATTAGAAATGCAATTGGTCTGCAAGTGTAAAACGGTTACTCTCCACCATCCTAGATTCCAGTGGCTAATTTCTGTCTCATAATTGTATGATTTACGTTTGAACTGTTCAGGGTGTAACATAATTCAAAGGTCGCACACATGTCATTTAAGGGAGAGAACAAACTGCGTAAGCGTTTCCTTAAAATTTAATTGTTTCTGATAACTGTTATCAGTGGGGTTGGGGTCAAGAAGTGAACTAATAAGGGTATGACTGCAACTAAAAATGTCATGTGACTAGGGCCTCCCGTCGGTTAGACCGTTCACCGGGTGCAAGTCTTTCGATTTGACACCACTTCGGTGACTTGCTCGTCGATGGGGATGAAATGATGATTAGGACAACACAACACCCAGTCCCTTAGCGGAGAAAATCTCCGACCCAGCTGGGAACCGAACCCGGGGCCTTAGGATTGACAGTCTGTCTCGCGGACCACACAGCTACCGGGGGCGGACATGACTGGAACTGGCTGCCATTGATAAGTCCGGATAGGGCTCCTGGTAAATAATTTTCCGTTACGCGGTGTCAAACGGTGTTCATTCATTCCGGTTTTTTGCTGTTGCCGAAACTGCGATTGCAGACCCACTGTATGTTACTAAAAAATGGCTCTGAGCACTATGGGACTTAACATCTATGGTCATTAGTTCCCTAGAACTGAAAACTACTTAAACCTAACTAACCTAAGGACATCACACAACACCCATTCATCACTAGGCAGACAAAATACCTGACCCGCCGGGACTCGAACCTGGGAACCCGGGCGTGGGAAGCGAGAACGCTACCGCACGACCACGAGCTGCGGACTATATGCTACTCCTGTGCAGCTGCGGCTATCCATCTAATCTTGGGAATCCTTCCATTGTTGTTAATTATAACATTTATTGTCGGTTTTGGACTGAATTTTGAAAGCCAAGCAGGGGCAGTTTTAATTCATGTCTTCTTTTTAAAGACATTTCCCCGTTGATGGCGCCTGTATATCAGTGTATTATAGCTTATGCCTTAACTTAATGGACACTGGATGTCATTGTAGTGTGAAACTGTTTTTAAAAGCTCGCAAGATATCTTGAGAACTTTATCCCGTTTAAATCAGCAGAAGTATATTTTTTCAATACTATTCAAAGATTCAAGACTTTTTTTCAAAATTGTTTTAAAACTGCAAGTTGTTGCGCTGAATTGCTGTGAATGCAGTATTTCAGAAAATAGTCAAATGACATTCTGGGTGTTTAATGTCCAATAACAATTAATAGAACGTAGCTGAGTGTTAATCATTTTCCAGATTCTTTCCTGCTCCACAAACCTAGCTCTACTCACAGCGGTCAATAAAATCGTTGTTTCTTTTACTTGAAGCTAGTATTGACCGTACTAATTTTCTCTTCTGAATGCTTGTTTTTCTGTAACACGTGATTTTTTTAATTTTTTTTTTTATTTTTTGCTTCAGGACAAGCTCTGAGGCTCCAAATTTCACAATATCTTGATAGTGAAGCACGCAATAAACTGGAGGGTAAGTTGTGTTTAAAATCAACATCATCATCTCAGCCTTTTCCCACGTCATGTGGGGTCGGCGTTGCTTTGCCTGATCCTTCTGTTCCATAAATGTCCATCCAGTGCTTCTTCTCTGAGCCATCCTTTCTCCCGTAGGTCCCCTACTACCTTGTCATTCCATCTAAGTTTCGGTCTTCCTCTTCTCCTAGGTTCTTCGATTTCTAGGTCTTCAATTCTTCTCCCCACGTAGTACTCCCCTCTTCTCTGCACGTGTCCATACCATCTTAGCCTACTTTCTTGGATCTTCTTCCCTATGGGCCGCACTTTCACTGTTCCTCTGACGTACTCATTCCTTAGTCTATCCTAACGTGTCACCCCACTCATCTACCCTAACATTCTCATTTCTGCCACTTCCATCTTTTTCTCTTGGGCTTTTGGCCAAGTTTCTGCACTATGCAGGATCGCAGGCCTCACCACAGACTTGTAAAGCTTTCCTTTCATTCTGCAGCTAACCTTCTTATCACACAGTACTCCGCTCAGTTTCCTCCAGTTCAGCCATCCACTATTTATCCTGTCATGTATTTCGGCCTCCAGTCCTCCATCACTTTGCGTCTAAGAGCCTACGTATTTAAATTTCTTGACCAGCGTCAGTTGTTCTCATTGCAGGTTAATACATAGGTCTTTGACATCCTTTGTACATACATACTCTGTTTTCACCCTGCTAATTCTCATTTTCCTTTTCTCTAGAGCTTTTCACCACTGTTCAAGCTCGTCTTGAAGTGCCTCCTGTATGGGTTCACAGATTGCAACATCATCAGCAAACATCATGCTCCAAGGTGCTTCTTTTTTCACATCTTTGACTAGTACATCCATGACAAGATCAAAGAGATATGGGCTGAGAGCAGATCCTTGATGTAGTCCTACTCTCACTGGAAATGCCTTTGTTGCACCTGCACTGCTCCTGACTTGTGTCATTGCACCTTCATACATGTCTTCTACCACCCTGATATATTTTTCTGGCAGGCATTTACTTCTCAGACATCTTCATATCTCTTGCCTCGGCACTCTGTCATATGCCTTCTCAAGACCGATAAAGGCCATATGCAGTTCGGCTTGTACTTCTCTGTGCCTCGCCATCAGTTGCCTTAGTGCAAATATTGCGTCGGTTGTTCCTCTTCCCGGCATAAACCCAAACTGTTCTTCACGTACTTCACTTTCTAGACGCAACCTTGAAAGGTGGCTACACTGAGTCACAGCGCCAGAGATTGCGCCAAAGAGTATTATTCAGCCGCCTCCACTGGCAGTGTTTGTTGAGAAGTGGTAATGGACAGTTCTTGTCGAGAAGTCGTCGTGGAGAGTGCATATTGAGAAGTGGGCAGTAGGAGTTCCGATGTAGCCGTGACTAGTTGTGAGCATGTTGTATGCAGTTGTCCTGATGGGCTAGACAGCCGATGCTGTTCGATTGCGGATGTTGTAATGATCAGAGTGTATGTTTCGTCAATATATATGAAGGTAATAAATTTTTTTATTTTTATTTCAAATGTCTTAAACAATAATGCCTCTTGGTCACAGGTTCAGTCAACAAAGCATCTGGCTTGTGTTCATGTATTAGAGCGTAATTCTGGTTTCTATGTGCAAGTATAGTATTTTTGTTTTTTTAATTACTTCATTGTAGATGGCGTTTAAAGCATCTTGTCGTATTGAGGAAGAACCGTGCCAGATGTGTACGTTGAATCACACTTCCACACACAGAACAGTTACATTTGTGTTTTGTTGTTCCGTAGTTTTTGTTTCGTAGCCTTTATAGTTGCTGGGGACTTAATTAATTAATTGTGTTAACGGAAGTTTTCTTTCATTCTTTGTTGTTATTCTATGCAGTCAGATTGCGTACTAACACCAGTCAGGGCCAACCGGTTACGAGATTGCGTAACCGGACATACAGCTACTAAAATTAAAATTATTTGCATTCTATTTAATTAAGCCCCCATGCAACCTCTGCCCAATTATCCTTTCCCAGATCTTCATTGTGTGGGACATCAGTTTTGTCCCTCTATAATTCCAACAGTTTTGGATATCCCCTTTCCCCTTACATACGGCATTCTTTCTCCTTTCCAGATCTTCTGCATTAGATCCCAGAGAACATCAGTTCCCTGTTCTCTCAGATTTTTCCATGCTTCTGTTGTGATTTGGTCTGCCCTTAGGGCCTTTCCATTTTTCATTTTCTTCATTGCGTGTTCGACTTCTTCCCTACTTATACTTTGGGTCATTCCTTCATTTATATCTCCATCCTCATATTTCTCTCCTACATTCTCCTCGTTCAATAGCCTTTCAAAGTTCTCCCACCACCTATTCAGGATTTTCTAAAGGTTGTGTAATACTGCACCTGATTCATCCTGTATCTGCCTCATTGATGTTATGTCCTTGGTCGCCTTATCTCTTACTTTAGCAATCCGTAGGAGTTGCCTGCCGTCCTGTCTTCTTTCCAGCTCTTCATACGCCTCTCCCATTGCCTCAGCCTTTGCTTTTGCCACTGCTCTCTGTGCCATCATTTTTTCAGTCTTGTAGGCTTCCTTATCCTCCTGTCTTTCTGATAAGTTCCGTTGTTTTTTTGCCTCTTTCTTCACTTTTATCGCTTTCTGAACCTTCTCATTCTACCACCATGCCTCCCCATCTTCTGGTGGTCCCTCTCCTGTTGTTGCACTCAAAACGTCTTTTCCAGCGTTTGTAACTACATTGCTATTATAACTCCACCACTCCTGTACATCCTCTGGTAATTTCACTTCTCTTAATACTGTTTCCTTGAATTTTTCTTGCAACACCTCCTCTTTCAGTTTTCAACACTTTATTCTTTGTTCTCCTCGCTTGATACATTTACGTCTTTCCCCACTTCCATTTCATTGTGCTGCGCAGCCACACTTTCACTGTATATAACCTAGGCATTCTTTATTTCGCTTATGTGTTTCCTTATGGACAACAAGTAGTCTAACGTAATTTTATGGTCTCCGCTCCTCTACGTTATAAGTTGTTCTCTTCTACGATTGAAGTAGGTGTTGACGATCGTTAGTTGTGTTTAAAATACTAAATAATATTTCTAAAGAATGTTTATAGGTTTTTAGTCCCCTTTCTCTGCTCCTCTACAGCGTCATCTATCTGTGTGAAATGCGCTGTGTTTAGCGGTAAATACATTTGCACAAACATTTCACACTTGAAATTGCACAGTGAGTGTCCTGCTAGAGCAGCCACACCTATGGATGTTCTTAACATAGACTGTGACGTCACTAGAGGCAGTCGCTCTTTTCACGTTGGCTTCCACAGTGCCCCCCCCCCCCCCCCCCTTTGAACTGTCGTGGCTCCTGAGCATACTTCACAGGACAGACCAGACGTTGCAGCCTTGTGTGTGGTCCAACAAAGTCCACTCTACCCCGACTGATTCAGTCCATACCGCTGTTATACGCCGTCTCACAAACACAAAGAAATTAAAATGCACATGACTCGTGGATACACAGGGCGTTACACCCCACTGGTTATTGGATAGGAGAATGTTCGGATATGGTCGAATATGGTCAGGTGTGAACAGAAATAATTGATTGTGTGTGCTTTTTTATTTATCATATGAAGAAAATAAATACATACACACATACACAACATCGGTAGGCAAATGCGAACAACCAAAAGCTCGTACAATGCTACATCTCCAGATCTAGCTCCCTGATCCAGTCGATAGCATCATCCAATGCGTGATGAAAGTCTATTATCGTTTCTTTGTGTGCTCCAAGTGGACAGTCAGCAACGATACGGTGGACTGACCTCGTCACAATTTGCAGACGCAGCCCATCCACACTTGTGGTAGGTAATCACATCTGCCTTGTCCGGTCTGAATCCGACCTTGGCGTCTGGAGAGGTCTAATCCTTGTGCCCATACGGAATGTTTCTCAACTACATGTTGGTTGGCCGGCCGGAGTGGCCGTGCGGTTCTAGGCGCTACAGTCTGGAGCCGAGCGACCGCTACGGTCGATTGGCCGGCCGGAGTGGCCGTGCGGTTCTAGGCGCTACAGTCTGGAGCCGAGCGACCGCTACGGTCGCAGGTTCGAATCCTGCCTCGCGCATGGATGTGTGTGATGTCCTTAGGCTAGTCAGGTTTAATTAGTTCTACGTTCTACGCGACTGATGACCTCAGAAGTTAAGTCGCATAGTGCTCAGAGCCATTTGAACCAAGCCATGTTGGTTGATTATTGATGACTGTTCCCATTGGATTTTTCATGAACTCTCGACACTGAAAGAAGATGCAACAATGTTGTTTGCTGTGCGGCACGACGGTTCTCTTCCATTTCAAGCGTTGGTGTTCTGCTTGTACAATATCTCGATGATTGGGTAGCTAATAATTCGTCTGAAATTTGTTCCAGACCTTCAGGAGAGCGTGTTATCCTTTTACTGCTGGAGGTGGCATATTACTGAAACCAGGAAGCCATAGGGTATTTGTACACCCCATAACTCAGTTACACGTCTATCTTCTTAGTGTCAGCACTATTGATCCAAGTTGAACAGTAGTATTCAGCAACAGATGACGATAGGGCTAAAGTTGTGGATTTTAAAACATGAGCACTGGCTCCCTATGAGGTACCAGAAAGTTTTAAACGAATGTTGTTTCTCGTTTTGACTTCAGCAGCTGCGTGTGAAAGCTACGGTTTGTAAATTACAGTTCTACATAATGTTATTCCTAGTATTTTGTGGAACAGTAGTATAGCAAAGAGTGGTCTCTGTATTTGACTTCTGGTTTGTAATATGCCTGTCTGTTGTGTAGATGAAATGCAGAAATAATTGTTTTTTAAGGATTAAGGTGGCGGCATCATTTCTTCAAGTATACATCTAAAACTTCCGTATCAGTGAATAAGGTGTTTTCAGCATCTAAAAATTTGGAGCTCTTGCTACCAAACAATTGTCATCAGCATAAATAAATTTTCTTGAAGATATTTCCGGTAAGTCATGTGTGTACATATCGAAAAAGAGCGAGGCAGAACAGAACATTATGCATGGCAATACCAGTTGAATTGCTAAATTACAAACGATTTGATACGATCCTTGGGTTTGGGAGGAATTTTAAGGGCTAAAACTCACAAGGAATTTACTTGAGATTGTAATTAATTGCTTTATTGACTTATTTCTCGAAACCTACATTGATTTTTTAAAGCAGGTCATACAATATATTTAATAGACAGCTTATCTCCATTTGCTACTACTTTTTTTATTCTAAGCTCTAAAATTTATTGCTAAAGATAGCAGCTCTTGCAGTATTGACTGACAATAAGTGTAGGAAAAAGAAATAGTTCCTAGGAATAGATTTAAATGAAAATAACTAATCAATAAAACAAAAACAAGTAACATTACTTCTGTACGTAGAACCCTCCAGTTATGACGTGGTTTGGTAAGTCTCGAGTCAGCACAACCTCATGTGGATTTCATGGATCATCCTATTTGCATACTGCTTATCTGCATATTATAATTGACACTCTGGTTATTATGCTGATCGGCAAAAAATCGAGTCTTCTCAGTTCCTTACAGATTTAAGATATAAATATACTGTTTTTATGACAAAGGCCAACCCAATAACCGAGCGCCGCTAAACCGCCGCTCCCGGGGTACGGAGAGACGAGAATGACACGGACTGAATCCGCCTTGTGAATTCACAAGGACTTGTGGTGTGATTTTTGACCTGTTTCCCACATCTGACTAGGTGTTTAACCGGATTGGTGTACACGTCTCATCTCATAAACACGCTACCCAAATATTTAGTAAAAAAAAAGAAAAGGATGTCACACTTGAACACAGATGTACTCTCGAGGCAGACACATGAGGCACATAGATTCTGTCCCAGGTGCAATGATGGTGTCTGGAAGGCCATCTGGTAACTAACAGTCACTAACAGTGTCTCAAGTACATAAAATGCCGATGCCGTATAAAAACAAGAAAAGGCGACAAGAGGAGGAACGAGATGATGAACAAGGGAAATAATGTATTTACGATAAACTAAATGACGAGTAGGCCACGTTTACGCTACTGTTGTTCGTACAACATTCACTGCCCCTTGCGGTAGTGCAGTTCCTTTTCGTCCTTTACCTGCGCCCACCTGTGAACTCGTTGCAGCAGATAGCCGGTAGGAAAGCCGAGCAGAAACTTACTGTACTGCAACTCGCACCAGGCTGTATGCAACGTAACTATTGCAAGAATCGGAAAAAGGTCATAATTATGAATGAAAGTTGGAAATACTGGCAAAAATTCGGTATATTCTTAACCTTGAGAAGTACACGTTAACTGCCAAGCCAGTGCTAATCTTTACGCAGTAATGCACGAACCCTTTGATTCACGTTAGCAATTTTGTGGCAACTTATTTCCCGAAATCTGAACAGCTACTAAGCACCGAATGTTCTTAAGTGAAAATGCTCGTCAACTATTAAGTCTATCGGTGTCTAAAACACTCAAGTTTTTAGTCACCGATCTGCTCAATACGCCACGCGCAATTACTGTCTTTGGTAGTTTAATATCTTCTTCTTTCTTGCTAGTGTCAGAACCCTCCTCCAACAAAACGTTCACAACCTCCCTTCTGTCGAAACCTTCCCTGATTCCAGATTTTCGCAGAACTACCCTCATCACTTTTCTCTCCCATATATTACGTCCCTTTACTGTAATTTATTATTTGATACATTGATTTATTAGCTGGACTTACGTAAAAAACAATAGAGGTCGTAATAGGAAAATTCATTTGTAGGTGGGCAAAATAAATGTTAAGTTATGATTTACTTGAGCGTCATGCTCGCTACAAATTATTTTCAAATGTTCTTAGCGTCCACTGACCAGTCAGAGATCACCGCTGCTCGCTTCGAAACAACTGAAAAACGCTAAATAACTTTTTTAATTGACACTTTATGAAGAGGTTCTTGTATGGGTTTTTCAATGACACAATACACTCACTTTTATATATATATATATATATATATATATATATATATATATATATATATATATATATATATATATATTCACCAATCACAGGATACACTCTAATTAATCGCTAAGCAAGAGAAAAAACTGACTTACAGACAGCAGAAGAAAAATTCATTGTCTTATTTCAGTTTATATACAAGAACAAAGATCATAATGTTTGCCTCTACACGTTATACACAACGATCTCATCCATTACATATAGTGTCTTTTTTTTTTACATTACGATCGATAAAATATTTCCTTTAAATAAATTTGATAAATTTTCATAATACATTTGACGTTCCGGTCCAATTAATATTATTCACAGCCTCTTTTTTTAGTAATTTGATATGTATTGCCCTTAATACACTAATGGCCATTAACATTGCTACACCACGAAGAAATGCAGATGAGAAACGGGTATTCATTGGGCAAATATATTATACTAGAACTGACATGTGATTACATTTTCACGCAATTTGGGTGCATACATCCTGAGAAATCAGTACCCAGAACAACATCCTGTAACCGTAATAACAGCCTTGATGCGCCTAGGCATTGAGTGAAACAGAGCTTTGATGGCGTGTACAGGTACAGTTGCCCATGCAACTTCAACATGATATCACAGTTCATCAAGAGTAGTGACTGGCGTATTGTGACGAGCTAAATGCTCGGCCACCATTGACCAGACGTTACCAATTGAGAGATCTGGAGAATGTGCTGGCCAGGGTAGCAGTCGAACATTTTCTGTATCCAGAAAGGCCCGTACAGGACCTGCAACAGACGGTCGTGCATTATTCTGCTGAAATGTAGGGTTTTGCAGGGATCGAATGAAGGGTAGAGCCAAGGGTCGTAACACATCTAAAATCTAACGTCCACTGTTCAAAGTGCCGTGAATGCGAACAAGAGGTGACCGAGACGTGTAACCAATGGAACTCCATACCATCACGCCGGGTGATACGCCAGTATGCCGATGACGAATACACGCTTCCAATGTGCGTTCACCGCGATGTCGCCAAACACGGATGCGACCATCATGATGCTGTAAACACAACCTGGATTCATCCGAAAAAATGACTTTTTGCCATTCGTGCACCCAGGTTCGTCGTTGAGTACACCATCGCAGGCGCTCCTGTCTATGATGCAGTGTCAAGGGTAACCGCAGCCATGGTCTCTGAGGTGATAGTCCATGCTACTGCAAACGTCGTCGAACTGTTCGTGCAGATGGTTGTTGTCTTGCAAACGTCCCCATCTGTTGACTCAGGGATCGAGACGTGGCTGCACGATCCGTTACAGCTATGCGGATAAGATGCCTGTCATCTGGACTGCTAGTGATACGAGGCCGTTGGGATCCAGCACGGCGTTCCGTATTACCCTCCTGAACCCACCGATTCCATATTCTGCTAACAGTCATTGGATCTCGTCCAACGCGACCAGCAATGTGGCGATGCGATAAACCGCAATCGCGATAGGCTACAATCCGACCTTTTTCAAAGTCGGAAACATGATGGTACGCATTTCTCCTCCTTACACGAGGCCTCACAACAACGTTCCACCAGGCAACGCCGGTCAACTGCTGTTTGTGTATGAGGAATCTGTTGAAAACTTTCCTCGTGCCAGCACGTTGTAGGTGCCAACTTTGTGTAAATGCTCTGAAAAGCTAATCATTTGCATATCACAGCATCTTCTTCCTGTCGGTTAAATTTCGCGTCTGTAGCACGTCATCTTCATGGTGTAGCAATTTAATAGCTAGTAGTGTATTTCTAAAGGGACACTACACATACTAACTATTCTGCCTATTAATGAAAGCTCAAAATCTCTTTCCGGCGTTTCGCCATTCTCCCTTGCCTCTCTCTCTTCCTTTTTTCTACACTTAATTGACTGAAACCTATTTTGGTCACCATTTTCCTGCCTCTCCCTTATAGCCTCCCAAAAGTATTTTTAGACGCTAGTATTTCTTCTACATTGACATCACTAATCTCCCGTACTTTTGCAGCTTCTGCACTTTCTCCTCCCCAAGAACATGGTTGCTAAAGACTTTCTGGCAATCACGTTCTGTCACATTTTCCGCTAATACATCACCCATCTCTTCTGCAATACAGTGCTTATTTTGTTTATTTATGTTGGTACAGTTTTGTATATGCTTTTAGTAGCGTGAATGATGCGTGAATGTGGTCTAAAGTAAATATGTAGATCATTTTTCTGGTGATGAACGCTGTACGAACTAGTGTGAGAAAGTTTTAAGACAATGTGAATGCAGACGACGGGGAATTTTGTATCATAATATGTTTAGTAAATTTATTGTAAAAGGAAAGCTAATTCGAGTGCAAATGAAAATAGTTATAACGTAAAGTGTAAACAAAATATCAGTATGTTAAATATTTATTTCGGGAAAAAGTACAGTTCGAAAGTGTTTTCAGTTGACTGGTTAGTCACGAAAAGTGCTTACTAACGCGGGAGAAAAATGTTTCTCTATTAGTCTTAAAGAAAACTGAAAAATCAGAATGGAGTATTCTTCGCGCGACTTTTCTCTTGGAGATAGAGAATGCTTACAGCAGTCTAAGGAAGTCAGAGCCCAGCCTTTCAACGATACGGTCGTATGTAGTATGAACTCCGAATGGAAGTTGTAATTTGCCGGTTTTAGCTGTGCTACATGTTTCAAAAGTGTTTTGGAGTGAAGGCATATTTATTCCTGTATGTTCTTGAGAAAGTATGGATTTTTTTAGTAATTTTATGTATGAGAGTTGAGTTGAGTTGTTTGGGGGAAGAGACCAAACTGCGAGGTCATCGGTCTCATCGGACTAGGGGAGGACGGGGAAGGAAGTCGGCCGTGCCCTTTTAAAGGAACCATCCTGGCATTTGCCTGGAGCGATTTAGGGAAATCACGGAAAACCTAAACCAGGATGGCCGGACGCGGGATTGAACCGTCGTCCTCCCGAATGCGAGTCCAGGGTGCTAACCACTGCACCACCTCGCTCGGTTTTATGTATGAGAAAAGACAGTAATTCAGCGTGGCATATTGAGCAGTTCGGTGACTAAGAACCTGAGTGCATTAGACACCGATAAACTTAATAGTATGGCGAGAATTTTCATTTAAGAACAGTCCGTGCTTACTAGCTGTTCGGATTTCGGGAAATACGTTACCATAAACTTGCTAACGTGAATTAAAGGGTTTGTTTATGACTGTGTTAGGATTAGGACGGACTTGACAGTGAATGTATTCATCTCAAGGTTAAGAATCTACCAAAGTTTTGTCAATATTTCCACCTTTCATTCAAAATTAAGACCTTTTCCCGATTCTTAGAATAGTTACGTTGCATACAGCCTGGTGCGAGTTGCAGTACAGTACGCTTCTACTCGGTCTTCCTACCGGCGATCTGCTGCAATGAGTTCACAAGTAGGTGCAGGTAATGGACGAACGTTACCACACCGCCGCCCCCTCACAAAAAAGGGAAGTCGCATACTTAACATGCGGTGTCGTCCAGAGATTTCGACTGCACATCAAAGTCGGCAACGCGAATCGACACCACACATATTAACGAAGATAAGAGCAGCGCGTTTCGTCACAGGGTTATTTGGTGAGCGTGATAGCGTTACGGAGATGTATAGCAAACTCAAGTGGCAGACTCTTCAAGAGAGGCGCTCTGCATCGCGGTGTAGCTTGCTCTTCAGGTTTCGAAAGGGTGCGTTTCTGGATGAGGTATCGAATATATTGCTTCCCCCTACCTATACTTCCCGAGGAAATCACGAATGTAAAATTAGAGAGACTCGAGCGCGCACGGAGGATTTTCGGCAGTCGTTCTTCCCGCAAACCATACGCGAGTGGAACAGGAAAGGGAGGTAATGACAGTGGCACGTAAAGTGCTCTCCGCCACACACCGTTGGGTGGCTTGTGGAGTGTAAATGTAGATGTAGATGTACACTCGCTGCAATTCGCAAAGAGGTCTTCAGAAGGCGCTCCTGAAGACCACGCCTCCGCTCTCGGCACAGCAGCGCCCTCACTCTGAGGTCAATATAGTGCTGAGCCAGAAAGAGCTCTGCCCCAGTTTGTGACCTCATCTGAAGGAGTCAATATCTCAGTGTACGACGACCGAGTTATTAAAGTTTATGTTGAACTTATACCTTAGTAAACATTGAACACTGCACCTCAGAAGAACAGTTTATTAATCAGTGCATCAAGTGATGATCTGCTAGTTAATGACAGTTGTAAGTTATCCACTACTACTGCTGCAAAGAAGTGTGGCAGAGTTAAATCAATCTGTTATTCATTAATGTAACAAAGTGAACTAATATTTCATGAGTTCTAGTTCCTACATGTCCGGCTCCACAGCTGAGAGGTCAACATGGTAGAATACCATGTGAGTGGTCTGGGTTCTATTTCCTCAGCACGGGAACTGGGTACTGGGCTTCCTTCATCAGCCTATCATCCTCGTCAACATCAGAGTTGCCGAAGTGGCGTCAGTTAAAACGACTTGCACCAGGCACAGGTCTACCCGTAGGGAGGCCCTAACCACACGACAGTTCAATTCCTATGAGTCACCTGATCGAGAAGTCAAAGAACCCACAGCTATGGCCGGACGACTGTAGTTTCGTGTGGTAACAACATAACAACACACAGCTCTGCCATAATCGTAACTCTTGCATTCTCTCTCCCCTCTGTCTCTGTCTCTCTCTCTCTCTCTCTTTCTCTCTCTCTCTCTCTCTCTCTCTCTCTCTGTCTCTCTCTCTCTCTCTCTCTCTCATTCACGCACACACACACGCACACACACACACACACACACACACACACACACACACACACACACACACACACACACACCTACTTCTACATCTACATCTACATCATACTCCGCAAGCCACCTAATGGTGTGAGGCGCAGGGTACTTTCTGGACCACTACCTGATCCCTCCAACCCTGTTCCAATCGCGAATAGTACGTGGGAAGAATGATTGTCGATAAGCCTCTGTGTTGGCTCTATATTCTCGAATTTTCTCCTAGTGGCTAATACGAGAGATTTATGTGGGGGGAGGGGGGGACGTAATATGTTGTCCGACTTCTCATGAAAAGTGTTGTCCCGAAATTTCAATAGTAAATCTCTCCGTGATGCACAACGCCTCTCTTGTAACGACTGCCAGTGGAGTTTGTTTAGCATCTCCGTAACGCTCTCTCGCCAACTGAACGATCCCGTGACGAAAGGCGCCACTCTTCGTTGGATCTTCTCTGTCTTCTCTGTCAGTCCTAACTGATAGGGATGCCAGACAGATGAACAGTCCTCGAGAAGCGGGTGAAGAAGCGCCTTGTAAGCCACTTATTTCGTGGATGAATTACATTTCTTTAAGATTCTTCAGTTGAGCCTGAGTCTGGTATCTTCTTTTGCCACTATCTGTTTTATGTAATCATTCCACTTAAGGTCGTTATGGATATCTGCGCCTAGATATTTTACGGCAGACGCAGACATATGCACAAACACGTTACCTTTCACTCCTCACACAAGATCCGTCTCAGTCCTCCATCCTTCCACCTGTCACACACACACACACACACACACACACACACACACACACACACACATACATGCACAGACACACACACAGTCTATGTTAAAATAATAATTAAAAATGTCTTTGTACTTACTAACCTGTAATACTCCATCTTCAATTGCTTCAGTGTATAATAAGACCGAGTGAGGTGGCGCAGTGGTTAGCACACTTGACTCGCATTCTGGAGGATATTGGTTCAAATCCCTGTCCGCCCATCCAGATCTAGGTTCTCTGTTATTTGCTTAAATCGCTCCAAGCAAATGTGGGGTTGGTTTCTCCGATCGGGATGACCGATTTCCTTCCCCTTCCTTCCGCACTCAGAGTTACTGCTCCGTTTCTAACGATCTAGCTGTCGACAGGATGTTAAACGCTAATCTCCTCCTGCTCAATGTATAATAATAGTATGAAATGTAGTACATATGACGTAAATGTATGTAGTCTGAAGAACTACTTGCCAAAGCAAAGTTTGTACCTCACAACGAAAGCACAGAAAACGACAGTCATTGTACGCCACGCTGACAAATGAGAATCGTCTGCGTAGTCACTCCTCCTAGAGCTTCTACATGTCATCTCAATAGATGGTTTAGTTACTGCTGTGCAGAGAAGTGCTCAGTCAGGTTCCCAATCAACGAGCATCACCTTATAGGCCGCCAGTGTACTAAATGGCTTAGGCAGAACTTAATGTGAAAATCATGTCTTGTAAATTTGTCGGTATCCAGCGATACTCTAATAATGAGACAGTTATAAATACTCAGAATGCTCCTGTGGAAATAGATTGTACCAAGTTAAGTGAATCTTCGCATCTATATTGTAATAAAGTGAACTAGTGTTCTATGTGTTATAGATCAAATCAGTCTCCTCCCAGAACAAATCAAGGACCCCACTGTTCTACTGGTGTGCATTTTCGTCCAGGAAAGCAGTGAGAATAGCAGGCAAAGGAAGCCACTGTGACAGGTGGTCTCCTTCATTTTCTTCCCCATTGCGCTATAGGCTCTGCATTTTGATGTGTGTGTTGGCAATGGTGAAGGCGCTTGGTGGCAGAGTGGCCTTGTTCGCTCCACCACATCCCTCGGGAAGGAGTCTGTATACCCCATCTGTTTGCGTCTACAGTAAATATCATCTTGAAGAGTGAGAACATTTTCTAAATGTTTGGATAGAGCGTATCTGAGACGGGACACGGGTACCAGCTGTATTCACCTAGCTGGATGCCAGAAACCACCTAAAAATCCACATGCAAGCTGGCTGGATCATGAGCCTCCATCGTGAATTCAAAAGGCGGATATGATAAGGGCAGGCTTGCTTCCCCAAATCCGACTCATTTACACACTTAGCTATCAAGGAGGCTGTGACCCCAGTTACATTTATATTACTGTTCGTATTTGCAGTTAAATACCTCCACAAAGCTTAGAGCCTTATAATGAGACAGTGTTTGGTTTTTTTGTCTCCTGCTGCCTGATAGTGCCATACGCGACTCAAAAGTATATGTGGTGTCTGTTCTTTCGTACATGTCCTAAAGAACAGCCACCACTGTGATCCTGCAACCACTACGAATGAAGACACAAAGGGATTAAAGACATTAACTGCCACTGGACACCTATTCATATAGTTGGGGCAAATTGAAAATTTGTGCCAGACCAGGATGTCTGAAAGAACATACACCACTTATATAATTAAGGCAATGACAGCCATTGATCCCTTCAGGGCACAAGCACACCGAGCTCGAACTCTTACGGGAATCGGCGAAATGCCCTGAGTAATGAGAGTAAAAAGCAGAGTCACTACATCAGCAGTGTGTGGTATAAGCTGAGAATATGGGTCTGGCGGGATGCGCGTCTGTGGCCGTGGTGTGTCTATATAGCGTAGTGGACAGTGCAACTGCTTAGTAAGCAGGGACCCAGGTTTGAACCCAAGTCTGGCACAAATTCTCGTCTTGTCCGATTGATGTAAATCAATGTCCACTGGCAGCTAATGTCTCTAATTGCTTTGTGTAGCTATCCAAAGGAGTACACACAATATACCTGATGATGGAGGTTTAAACTTTCGAAACATCTAGTTGAAATAAAAACAGAGAGTGATTAGTTACAGTAAATTTGCAGTTTCAATTGATTTTCCTAACTGTCACGATAAAGCAGTACATAAAATATTCACACTTCAGCTGCTTCAGCGTTATTTATTACAACTATATTCATGCACGTATCGTGATCTGTTACAGGACATGTATCCTTTGTAAATAGGTAAAGTGTCATTCATACAGTGGCCTTCAATCTGCATCGCCAAGCCGTTGATCATTGTTCATTCTTCCGCCTGTATGGGTAGTTTCCCGCAGCGAGTGAGTCTGTATCCGCCACTCCACCCTCTTTCACAAGGAAGTTGAACGTACGAGGGGGCAGGCCGGTGTGGCCGAGCGGTTCTAGGCGCTTCAGTCCGGAACCGTGCGACCGCTACGGTCGCAGGTTCGAATCCTGCTTCGGACATGGATGTGTGTGATGTCCTTAGGTCTGTTAGGTTTACGAAGTTCTAAGTTCTAGGGGACTGATGACCTCAGATGTTAAGTCCCATAGTGCTCAGAGCCATTTGAACCAAGTACGAGGGTGATTCCATATATTAGAAGTTTTGTGCTATCATCATTAATCACTTGTATTAGAAAAATTTTTATTCAAAAAATTTTAGCTTGACCACGGTAAACAGCCACACACTTTTACGACAGCATATAAAGTAATAAATTGTGGAGCTGCTCACCCCGCTGCGGTCACTACGTTACCGTCGCTCGCGCACGCCAGCGCCACTAGCCCGACGCCATGTCGGGACGCGGAAAGCGAGGCAAAGTCAAGGGTAAGTGAAAGTCCCGCTCAAGCTGGGCTGGGCTCCAGTTCCCGGTCGGCAGAATCCACCGCCTGCTGCGCAAGGGAAACTACGCCGAGCGCGTCGGAGCAACACCACCTAGACCACAGGCCTGCGCGCACACTTGTGACGTCACATACTGATGGCCAGGTCAGTATCGGAACGCTCCTGTTAAGCACTCTGCAGTTATACGAACTGTACGAGCTTCAGAGCTGAGACCGCATAGGGATTCTCGTGCTTTCCTCTTCTATATGGCCGTGTAATGAAAGTATGGAAATTTATATCATTGCGTAAAGTAACTGAACAAAATTGCCCTATGTTATTTCAAGATGTAAAATTATTTTGACGATTTGCCTTAAATACACGTTTCTAGGCTTGAATACAAACTGTAATTTTAAATTCTGTCTTTTACCTTATGAGCTACGTTTTCTTGCAGAAAAAATCGGCAATATGCAATAACAAGCAGACGCTTTCGATTTTAAATAAAGTAGCTGGAGCTCCTACAGAATTTAAGAATTTGTTTCCCTAGTTATTTTCGTAAATTTTCCTCTCCACTTCAAAATTTGCTGACCTCACACGAAACTCAAATCATTCGATGAAATGGAGCACCTTCTGACATAATGTTTAATAAATCAAAAAACCCGAAAAAATATTTTTTCCCTGTTTTTCCAGAACTTTAGAACGTTAAACACGAAAAGACTGTTTCTCCTATGTCCTTGACCGAAATTCGTGTCACAGAGTGCTGTTAATTTAATCACAATGCACTTACATCAAAATCCTGCTTTCTATACTGCTTAATCTGTCGATCGCTGAATTCATTAAAGCAATTTTCGAAGGTAGTTTATTCAAATTGAAATTATTTCCGAATAGCTGTATATGTAAAACTGAACAAAATCATTCTGTAGCTCTTTCAAATAAAAGTACTGGAAACTCAATAATCTGGTAGGAATGATAGGGAATACTAAACATTTTCGAGCTACACTAATTGATATAACTATTCTGTGTGACAGTTCCTTCGTTTTAACCTCGTAGCAATGGTCCAGAATTAGGAAACAAATTATACTGGTACATGATACATAACTGCTTCTAAAAACAATTGGCAAATGTGGTGAAATGGAAACAAATAACATGCTATAAATTTTTTGTCATTTACTTACCCATGAATGATGCGTAGACACAAATTCCTGTCTGGTAATAGCTGCAATCCAACGATTTCTCAACTTCACACATTTGGGAAATCGAAACATGTGCACTTTCGTGCCTTTTTGGGATTTATAATTTCCCTGGCAAAAGGGAACGCAACACTTGTATCCCATACTTCGAAGAACTGTAGGCGAATATTGTATGAAATATATATCACTTTCACAGTTTCAACACAACATACACGCCAACAGGGCTGCCGACTACAGATAAGATGGCCAACAGTTTGTGACGTCACGTGCCAATATGGCCGCTGTGCGTAGGCCTTGTATCTAGAGGGCTTTGGTCGCCGTCATGGAGTACCTATCAACTGAGGTGCTCGAAATGGCCGGAAACGCGGCCCGCGACAACAAGAAGACGCGCATCACGCCGCGCCACCTGCAGCTCACCATCCGCAACGGCGAGGAGCTCAACAAGCTCTTGTCGGTCGTCACCGTCGCACAGGGTGGTGTCCTGCCCAACATCCAGGCCGTGCTGCTGCCAAAGAAGACCGAGAAGAAGGCCTGAAACGGTCCGGCATGCCGACGCGGCCCCGCCCAGCAGCGCTGCGTGCTCCCCGCACCACACCCACACATGAAACATGGATGTCAGGTGTCTTGAAAAGTTTCTTGATACACATAACCATACTGAACGTGTAAACACATCTGCGGAGTATCTGGGAGAGGAGGAGGGGGAAGGGCACAAACATACGGGTCCCAAAGAGATGCAGCAACGTTTCCATTGTTGCAGAAGCAACATCTGGATGACTGTCTGACCTGGGTGAGAGGAAGTCGTTGTGCTCCACTCAAACCAGGCTGAAGACTGATGTCACCCACCCGTTAAAAATATTAAGACCCATTGTCACAAAACCACCAGACGTATGTCACATCGCGACACCTGACTCTTACACCTTTACTCAGTTTACTATCTGCTGCTGACGTCTCTGAGACGTGCATATCTGACATTGTTGTACAGAAATAGCGTTGTCACACCAAACCAGGCAATAGCGAGGACTCGCTGCAATTCGAAACGATGTTTTGGGACGTGCTCCTGAAGATAACACCTCCAGTCTCAGTGCAGCAGAGCCCTCACACTGAGGCCAGTATGGAGCCGAGCTACAAATAACTCTGCCCCAGTTCGAGACCTCATCTACAGCAGTCAACATCATGGAGTAGGAAAGTGACAGTTAAACTTTCAGATGGTCGAGACGGCCGGTGTAGCCGAGCGGTTCTAGGCGCTTCAGTCTGGAACCGCGCGACCGCTACGGTCGCAGGTTCGAATCCTGCCTCGGGCATGGATGTGTGTGATGTCCTTAGGTCAGTTAGGTTTAACTAGTTCTAAGTTCTAGGGGACCGTATGCATGTGCTTTTGTCACTGTTGGACATTGTACCACAAGACAACAGTTTGTTAATTCGTGCATGAAGTGAAAATGAGCGTATGGCATTGGTGGCCGGGAGACCCCTCGCCGGGCGGTTCGGCCGCCGCTCCACAAGTTCTTTAACGCCACTTCGGCGACTTGCTGGTGAATGAGGATGAAATGATGATGAAAGACACACAACACCCAGTCATCTCCAGGCAGAGAAAATTCCGGGAATCGAACTCGGGACCCCATGCGCGGGAAGCGAGAACGCTACCACAAGACCACGAGCCGCGGACCTTGCATGAAGTGATTCTTTGCTAATGTCAGGTGTAAATTATCCAGTATTCCTGTGAAAAAGAAATTGGTAAAAGTTCAGTAAATCTTTTATTCCTATATGAAATAAAGTGAACTCATATTTCTTGTATTCTACGAGTAGTTCGATGTACCATCTCACTGAGCAATCAACGAACCCACAGTTGTGGCCGGACAGAAGTAGTTTTGCCTTGTCACAACAGTTGACTTCTGTTCTAAACCTTTTAGTCCGCCGGCCGAGCGGCTCTAGGCGCTACCTTTTGTGGGTTAGCAGGAGGGCCAACACCGGTTTACTAGAGGAAGCCAAAAGGCACGCGTTTTAGCTCACGCAGGCTGGCGTGAGGTCTGGAACAGGACAAGGAAATTAGAATTTAGAAAAAACGGACGTAGCTGGTGGAATACTCAACTTTAATCCATTCATTAATAGTGAACGTCGGTCTTGACGGTACATTATTACAGTATCAATAGTAACGGGTACTGACGCCTTGCTTGGTCGTAGCAAATGACGTAGCTGAAGGCTATGCTAACTATCGTCTCGGCAAATGAGAGCGTATTTTGTCAGTGAACCATCGCTAGCAAAGTCGGTTGTACAACTGGAGCGAGTGCTAGGAAGTCTCTCTAGACCTGCCGTGTGGCGACGCTCGGTCTGCAATCACTGATAGTGGCTACACGCGGGTCCGACGTATACTAACGGACCGCGGCCGATTTAAAGGCTACCACCTAGCAAGTGTGGTGTCTGGCGGTGACACCACAGCTACAGTCTGGAACCGCGCGACCGCTACGGTCGCAGGTTCGAATCCTGCCTCGGGCATGGATGTGTGTTATGTCCTTAGGTTAGTTAGTTCTAGGGGACTGATGACCTCAGAAGTTCAGTCCCATAGTGCTCAGAGCCATTTGAACCAACATTTTAGTTCCTAGGTGCGTTGTTTGTTACGACGTTTAGTAACACAAAGGTTTGGATGTTAGCTCGTAATTGTTTCTCCCTAAGGGATTCAGGCCTCCGATGTTCCACCTGCAGACGTATCTGTCAACTGCACGCCCAACGGTCCCAGAATTACCACACAGTGCTGACGGTCTGTTCCCTGTTATGTCTAAATATTGAGGTACTTCCCGAAGGGAAGTAGGGTGCGCCTGTTGGGGCAGCTCGCACCGCACGGCGCGATGAGCCCCTGCCGGCCGCCACATCTGCCTTTTGTGGCAGCTCGCCATTGTTGCACGCGCCGGGCACAAAGGTGAGAAGAAGTCAGTAATCGATGCGACGTCCATTATCTAATCACCGGCGCAGAAAGGGCGCCACGGCTGTCGACAAAAAGCCCTCTGCGGACGAGGCGCGCGAAAATAACGGATTACGGCCGCCGCCCGGACGGCCAAGTAATAGGCTTCGCGTCTGGAAGCCGCCGCTGTCAGCGTTAATTTATGATTTTTGTTGGGCGCGCGCTCTCTTTTTCAGCGCTCGCTCGCCGCCCTTTTCTTCGCGGGACAAGGGAGCGGCCGAGGCGCGATGTTCCGGCCATCCCTCACGCCGCTGTACGCTTCAATTAGCGCTCGCGCTCAGCGGAGCCCCCCCCCCCCCCCCCCCCCCCACTCCCGCTCGCCTTTTGCCATCGATTAACTGGCCGAGGCGGGCGCGCCAGTGACAAAACAACGACGTCGCACCGTCGAGAGCCTACCCGCACCACAGCACTCGTTCGTGTTGTTGTCTGATGAGTTTCTTACGTCTTCAGCCTATAAAGATAGAACGTGATTTGTAGCAAGGTCACAGTAAAGTTAGCTAACGTCCGCTCCAATTAGTCGCGGATCGAGATGAGTGGAGGAGGTCGAGATCCCAGAACAGTGATAATAATATGAAATCGACTATGGATTCGTCAGGACCATGCTAAACGACATACAGAATTTCAACGGTCCCATGTGACTAGCTCACGAAAGGACCTATTCTCGCCAGGTGTGCAGGATCGTACAACCATGCCACCCACACTGAGTCAGGAAATGGGCTCTTCTGCGGTAAGACACTGTAACGATACAAGACAGGACTCCTGTACTGTGTCCAGGGTGTGAGTCACAGACAACCAACGCAGTATTTTGCCATACTGACAGGATCCTCAATAGCGACCCAGTTCCTATGACAGTCACCAGACGCTCCACCCCACCCCGTGCGTGGGGGACAACTTTGAAATCTGCAAGGGAACCCCCTTTCTTTATTGCAGATTACGATTCTACGGCAAACCTATAGAGGTTCCCACTTTTGCTGTATGTACAGAGTGTTCATTTTAACTGAATACATTGAAACATCTCAAAAACTCCACATCGAATCAAAAAAGTTTTAATTCCAATTTGTTTTTCTTGTAGTGGGACAGCCAATGATACAACACTAGACGCTCCACCCCACCCCGTGCGTGGGGAACAACTTTGAAATTGCAAGGGAACACCCTTTCTTTATTGCAGATTACGATTCTACGGCAAACCTATAGACGTTGCGTCTGAAGCATTTTCTTCTTTTCGCCACAGAGGGTGCTGTAATAGGAGGAACAGAAACGCGGTCACAATCGTAATTTACGACGTGTTATTCAATGGCCCTCAAATATCCAATAGCATGCGGAATCCGACCTCCATGCTGCGATGATAGGACAGGTCAAAATTTCGTAACTTACCTGGAAACCCCATTTGGAACGTTGTGTTCCTCTGACATAGCCAGCCGTTGTGGCCGAGCGGTTCTAGGCGCTTCAGTGCGGAACCGCCCGACCGCTACGGTCGCAGGTTCGAATCCTGCCTCGGGCATGGATTTGTGTGATGTCCTTAGGTTAGTTAGGTTTAAGTAGTTCTAAGTTCTAGGGGTCTGATTATCTCAGATGTTAAGTCCCATAATGCTCAGAGCCATTTGAACCTCCGACATATCGAAGAGGGGACTACTCGACGCGCTATTGTGACCGTGGCTCTAGACGAACTCTACGCGTCTTTTCCAATTAGAGTACTTGTTCAAACATAGTATCTCCAACTTCAGTACACTTAGTGACCCTCTTTTCAAACGACCGGATACAGGACAGAAGCGTATGTGCGGGAAAGTCAGCACAGGCTTTTCTGATGCTGTCGACCATGTCTTCACGGCCTGTTGACACTTGCTCGTACACCTTATCGTTTAAATATCCCCACAGAAAGGAATACGGATACGTAAAATCCGGTGACTTAGCGGGCCAGTTAATAGGAGCACCTCTGCCGATCCACCGACCAGTGTAAGCACCGTCTAACACCTCCCTTCCTTCAGTTGCGTAATGCGCTGGGAAACCGTCATCCTGAAACGACATACGTTGTCGAACGTTCAGGACAACATTCTAAAGTAGTACTGATAGTTCCAAAAAACGTTCAATACTTGCGTCCATTCAATGTGCCATCGATAAAATGCGGATCGATAAGTTTGTTCCCCATAATGCCACACATATGTTAACAGACCAAGGACATTGATGTTCATCTTGCCAGAAGCAGTGGGAATCGTCTGCATTCCAGTAATACATGTTATGCCGATTAACGCTACCATGGTTTTTGAGTGTAGGCTCACTGAAAAATATTACCTCGGTAAAGAATGTGGGGGTCATTTGCATTCATTGACTTGCCCAGTCACAAAACTCTTCCCGGTTATGGAAATCGGAGCCATGGAGTAGACATGGTATGGCGATACTTATGGTCATGCAGTTTTGTGACGATACTATTATAGACATAACGGAATTGCAGCGTAATTGCCGGAAGCATACCCATGGGTTGCGGTGCACTGCCGCTAGTACAGCTACCTTATTAGTTTCTCCTGTAACGTTTGCTTCGTTCCCTTTTGCCGGTCTGTACGCTGCCATCAGGCAAAAAGGCGTTAACAACATTGTGAAAGAAAGAACGAAAGCGAGCTTTCTCTGGAAAACGTTCGGCATACAAGACAACAGCAGCCTCTACATTTCTCTTACATTCTCCGTA
The DNA here is from genome assembly GCF_021461395.2 of Schistocerca americana. Classification (NCBI taxonomy): domain Eukaryota; kingdom Metazoa; phylum Arthropoda; class Insecta; order Orthoptera; family Acrididae; genus Schistocerca; species Schistocerca americana. Next base: position 854,247,512 of record NC_060121.1, read on the forward strand.
CATGAGGATCATTTCAATTTTTTCTTCTGTTGTCGCGACATTCAGCGTTCACTTGTGCGTCTGTTCTCCAAATGATAGGTTGGTGTGCAGATAGTAAAAACTGCACAAGTATTGTAACGTTTAGCGCCTCTATCTGTTCTACGTCTGCACGATGCGTGAGCTCTGGTCACCTGTTATGAAACGTGGTAGTTCGCTACGCGGCCACGGTGGCGCGTCGAGTGGTCTCCTGTTCGATATATCGGAGGAATACAATGTTGCGAAAGGGATTTCCAATTAGAAGTTATGAAATACTGACCTGCCCTACCCTTACAGCATGGAGGTGGGATCGCACGTGCTATTGGATATTCAAGTGCCATTGAGTAGCATGTCGTAAAATGCGATTGTGTACCCATCTCTGTTCCTCCGATTACAGCGCCATCTGTGGCGAAACGAAGAAAATGATTTGCTGCAGACAAAACGAATGCAGATTTTGCCGTATAATCGCAATCTGCAATGAAAATCGGGGGTTCCTACTGAATATTTCAAAAGTGCATCCTGCCACCCACGCACACACGCACAGGCTGGGGTGGCGAGTCGTGTGTGGTATCGTCGGATGTCCCCCTCGGAGACAAATTGGAATTATAATTTTTTTTGATCCGATGTGTAGCTTTTGAGATATTTCAATGTATCGTCGGATGTCCCCCTCGGAGACAAATTGGAATTATAATTTTTTTGATCCGATGTGTAGTTTTTGAGATATTTCAATGTCTTGGAGTTAAAATAGCCGCCATTGGTCAGTCTCTACCTCGGGATCACCGACACTCTTCAAATGCAACTACCGTTGCATCAGCTGGACTGTGAACCAACGACCAGTGCCTGACAGCCTAGTCATCAGGTCACATTCTCTCTTCCGCTGTCACTACGAGGCCATCTGCTGGGGATCCTGTTGGCACTCTTGGTGATGAGGCTGCCAGATGTCCGGTGTGCATTCTTCATCGAGCCAAACAGTTGGAAGTATGAAGGTGCAACATACGGGCTGTAGGGTGGATGAGGAAGAACAGTCCAATTAGGTTATGTGAGCTCTTCTCGGGTGCGCGGACTTGTGTGAGGCCTTTCATTGTCATGGAAAAGGAGAAGTTTGATTGCATTTTTGTGGCGACGGACACGCCGAAGTCTTTTCTTCAATTTCATGAGGCTACCACGATACACTTCAGAGCTGATCGTCGCATCATGAGGGAGGACATTATACAGAATAGCCGTTTCAGAGTCCTGGAAGACCGTCGCCATAACTTTACCGGCTAAGGGTGTGGCTCTGAACTTTTTATTCGGCGAATAGTTGGTGTGGAGCCACTCCATGGATTGCCGTTTTCTTTCCGGTTCAAAGCGATGAACCAATGTTTCATCAACTGTGACGATGGTCGACAAAAAATTTTTACGATCAGCCTCGTAAGGCACAAGCAATTTCGCACAGATGGTTCATCGTTGCTCTTTATGGCCTTCTGCCGGCCGAAGTGGCCGTGCGGTTAAAGGCGCTGCAGTCTGGAACCGCAAGACCGCTAAGGTCGCAGGTTCGAATCCTGCCTCGGGCATGGATGTTTGTGATGTCCTTAGGTTAGTTAGGTTTAACTAGTTCTAAGTTCTAGGGGACTAATGACCTCAGCAGTTGAGTCCCATAGTGCTCAGAGCCATTTGAACCATATATGGCCTTCTGTTAGGCGGCGAGAAACCTAGGGGGCACACACCTTTGAGTACGCCAACGGAAGGACGAGTGTGTCAGCACTACCACCAGGCACGACCAGTTGTGCAGCGAGATGTTTGTCATCCGTCGATCATCTCGAATGAGGATGACGCACGTTCCAACATTGCAGGACTCGCAGCTGTGTGTGGCCGGCCGGCACGCGGGAGGCCGTGCAGTTATGCCCGACCAGGTTGCGATAGTGAATGACGCCTCGCCCGACGACTCATCGTGCTTTTGTTTTCTGCCAGTTCTCCGTAGACATTCTGCAAGTGCCTATGAATATCTGCGATGCTTTGGTTTTCTTCCTACAAAAACTCAATTACAGCTCTCTGCTTGTAACGCATCTCCGTTACAGGTGTCAAATTGAAGGCTACGTACAGCGCCGCTACCTATCGGAACTTTATGAAACTATGAGGGCTGACGTGGGAATATTCGACGATGTCACACAACAAATTCCGAATTTTTTCAATTAAGACTGGCCTAGAAAAAAAATTGTTGCAGTACTTATTGGTTCAAATGGCTCTGAGCACTATGGGACTTAACATGTGAGGTCATCAGTCCCCTAGAACTTAGAACTACTTAAACCTAACTAACCTAAGGACATCACACACATCCATGCCCGAGGCAGGATTCGAACCTGCGACCGTAGCGGTCGCGCGGTTCCAGACTGAAGCGCCTTTAACCGCGTGGCCACACTGGCCGGCAGTACTTGTTCAACACCCGTTTTACATTCTCGGAAAATTCTTCCTCAGATTAAAGCATATGTTTGATACTAGGCCACTTCGTTTGGCCTCAGTTGACCACTTTGCCTGTGCTAATCTGCTTTCGATGTCCTCATTGCTTCGTTCGTCATGCGTTATTTTCCTTCATACGTAACAGGTTCCGTAAGATGGCTATTTCTTCGTCACCAGTTCTTACGGCAAGGTTCCCGCTTATGTAATTTCTGCTCCTACTCATTACTTTCGTCTTTCGTCGGTTTTGCCAACGGCCTTGCCGCAGTGGTAATAACGGTTCCCAACAGATAACCAAAGATAAGGCCTGTCGCACTTGGTTAGCACTTTGGTGGGTGACCGTTCGGGTTTGCCGAGCGGGCTGCACTTAGTCCTCGTGAGGCCAATTGAGGAGCTACTTGATTGAGAAGTAGCGGCTCCGGTCACGAAAACTGACAACGACCGGGAGAGAGGTGTGGTGACCACATGTCCCTCCATATCCGCATCGAGTGATGCCTATTGGCTGAGGATGACAAGGCGGTCGGTCGGTACTGTTGGGCCTCCCGAGACTTGTTCTTTAGTTTAGTCATCTTCGGTTTACTCTCAATCTATATTCTGTAATCATTAGAATGTTCATTTCATTTGACACTCCCAATAGCTCTTCTTCACTTCCACCGAGGATAGCAACATCATCAGCGAATCTTATCATCGATATCCTTTCACCTTGAATTTTGATCCCAGTCTTGAATCTTTATTTTATTCCCGTCGTTGCCCTTTCGATATATAGACTGAATAATAGAAGCAGAGGACTTTATCCCTGTCTTACACCGTTTTCAGTCTGAGCACTTCGTTGTTCTTCCATGCTTATTGTTTTCTTTTGGTCAGTATTCATCTTTCCGCATACCTTACTCCTTTTCTTCTTGGAATTGGTTTCACAACATTGTTGCCTGTGGCTCACATAGACAGTAATTTGGACAGTGGCCATTACATTACTGACGTTGTAAGCCCAGTGACTGATCACCACCTTCGAGGTCTCTTGGCGCTATGTTTCAACAGTATAATACAAGACCTCATGTTACCCTTGCTGTCTTAACGTACCTATATACGAAGGACGTTCGGCTGTTGTCCTGCGTACCACAAGTTCCAGGTCTCTTACTCACTGTCTACGGGTTACCGATAGATTGGCACGACACCTCTCACCAAGCATTACGATTGATGAAATCTGCCACACAGTCGAAGATGCGTGAAAACTTCGTCCGACTAGGCCTTGGGAGGCCCAACGGTACCGACAGACCGTCGTAACATCCTCACCCGATTGGCGTCACTGAATGCGGACATACGGTCAAATTCAAATGGCTCTAAGCACTATGGGACTTAACATCTGAGGTCATCAGTCCCCTAGACATAGAACTAAGTTAACCTGACTAACCTAAGGACATCACACACCTGACCGAGGCAGGATTAGAATCTGCGACCATATCAGCCGCGTGGTTCCGGACTGAAGCGCCTAGAACCGCTCGGCCACCGTGGACATATGGTCAACGCAACGGAGCCACTACTTCTCAGCCGAGTATCTCCTCAATTGGCCTCACATTGGGCTGAGTGCATCCCGCTTGAAAACAGCGCTCGGCAGACCCATCGTTCCTCTGCATCAGTAGACAATGTTTGTCTCCGTACGTCCATAAGATACAGCAACTAGCAACCAACGAAGGAATCGCAGAAGAGAGTTTCCTTTATGACGACTGGCAAGCGCAGCACAAGAGTAATTTGTGATGTCGAGTGGTCTGCAGTTGTACTGTGCTGGCACCAGTGTGTCACCAAGAGTTAAACTGACAGAACACATTTGGGCCATTGTGTGTCTATATTGCTAGAACACAGCCTTATATAACTGTTATTTTCCTGTCGTATGCGCCCACAGCTTCTAAAATTTTTTTAATGATTTCATCTTGCTTTCAGCTGTTGCAATTTTATTTTAAGATTGCAGTTTCAGCATTAAGCCATTTTCAAACATCTACAAAAGATAGCACAACATAATGAGAACAATATACTGTGGGATTAACAGTAAATACAACTAGTTTTGTAGTCATTTGACACTGACATGCAACACTTACAAGATTTTGACATATAGGTTTATATTAGGCAGAAATAACAACGTAGTATGCACAAAACCATATACATCTACATAGATACTACGCAGGCCACCATATGGTGCGTGGTGGAGGGTACCCTGTACCACTAGTAGTCATTTCCCTCCCTATTCTATCCGGAAATAGAAGGAGGGAAAAACCACAGTCTACATGCTTCCGAATGAGACCTAATTTCTCGTATCACATCTTCGTGGTAATTACGTGCAGTAAATGTTAGCGGCGGTAGAATCGCTTGGCAGTCAGCTTCAATTGCGAATTCTCTAAATTTTCTCAATATCGTTTCTCGAAAAGAATGTCGTCTTCCCTCCAGGGATTCCCATTTGAATTCCCGAAGCATGTCTGTAACACTTACGTATTGTTGTAACCTACCGGTAAAAAATCTAGCAGTCCGCCTTTGAATTGCTTCGATGTCTTCCTTCCATCCGACCTGGTACGGATACCAAACACTCGCGCAGCACTCTAGAATAGGTCTCGCTAGCGTCCTATATACGATCTCTGTTACAGGTGAACCAATCTTTCCTAAAACTCTTTCAATAAACCGAGTAGACCATTCCCCTTCCCTACCACAGTTCTCACAGTGTCATGCAGGACATTAGTAATACTGTATCCGAACGCCACAGGTTTGTTCTTCCTTCTCATCCGCATTAACTTACATTTTTCCACATTTAGAGCTAGCTGTCATTCATCAGAACAACTAGACATTTTATCTAAGTCGTCTTGTATCTCCCTACTTCACTCAATTTCGACACCTTACCGTACAGCACAGCATTATCAGCAAACAACTGCAGATAGCTGCCCACACTGTCCGCCAAATTTTATATGTATAGAGCAAAAAACAGTTGTCCTGTCACACTTCCCTGGGGCACTCTTGGCGATACCCTCCTCTCTGATGTACACTCGCCGTCGAGGACAACACATCGAGCTCTATTACTTAAGCAGTCTTCGAGCCAGTCACATATCTGAGAACTTATTCCACATTTTCGTTCCTTCGTTAACATGCTGCTATGAGGCACCATGTCAAATGCTTTCCGGAAATCCATAAATATGGAATCTGCCTGTTGTCCTTCATCCATAGTTTGCAGCATATCGTGTGAGAAAAGGGCAAGCTGAGTTTCGCACGAGATGTGATTTCTAAAACCATGCTGTTCAGAGAACAAGTAGTCAGTGACGCTAGTCAATATTGCATTTCATGAAGTGCAATTTTGAGTGGCTTGTATAAATCACACAACTAAAAGTATGCACCTACAATACATTAGATTAAATGTCTGAAACAATAGCAAAATTTTTTATTTCTGAACTCTGTTTGTTCACTGAGTACATACTGTGGTTGTTATTTGAAGCCACTACAAATTTCAATTTCTTCTAGAGCGACCACTGATCTGCTTTTCTCTTTCCAATGCAGTATCTTTAAACATTCCTCGATTCTGCTGGTATTATGACAGCAGATTTGTGGATGTGCACTAGATGAAGATTTACTGTTCACACTTACGTTTGTGTGCTCTCTGAATCTGATCTACCTGTTTGCGCCAAATAAATATTTTCACATTCTGATAGCGCCGCCCTTCTCCTAGCCCATCCTCGCCTACATTCATCCTGATAGTCCCTCCAGTCACGCCTCAACAGTTTCACCTTCTGGAGTAACAAGTGGCAACTATCCATCAGTCGTGTAAAAACCCAGGCAGTAACTACAGGAAAAGCACCTCAGTTTTCCATCCCAAGGACCTTCACCTGAAAATCCAGTACCGTCCAATCGATGAAACCGAAACATAAAAATATCTTGGATTCAATGGTCTAGAAATAAAAGCCAACCAGTTGCAAAATAAAGGTTTTTAAACCTCGAGCATTGCTACGATGGTTTTAAAACCGTTTTCCTCAGAAGATATTGTATCTATTAACAGCATTATGACATTACAATAAGCACAATTACAGGAAATGTTACTGTTCTGGCGTAACCACAAACGCCGGAACGAAGAGGACGAACGCAAGACCAGAGAAGGCGGTGAGGAAACGCCAGCCAATAGCCCGCTGACAAGGACCGCGCAGCGCTAGGAGTGCCCCCCGCAAGAAGTGAATACAAGCGCCGCTCCTACCAGCGTCGACCAGATATTAGTGCTCAGATCGGCTCCGTATACAGTGTTGCGGCCACATGTAGTAAGCGCTGTTTCACTCAGTGGAGAATGGCGAAAGAGGGGCACGCCGGCGACCGAGGCGTTGCGAAGTAAAGCATGCACAGGTAGCCTTGCTGACAGCAGCAGTCTACCAACAAGCTGACGCAAGGATGCACAAAGATCGAGCGCCGAGCGAGGCCTGGAGAGTGCTGAGTAAGGGGAAGTGAGGCCAGCACGCTATGTTACGCTGCAATATACTGCGGGAGTAATAACAAAAAGCTACCACCGAGGGTAGAAAACGTCCTCCTGCCGGATATAAATAGTGGAGCGCAAGCAGCAACAGACAGAAGGCATTAGGAAGCAGTTCGGATCTGAGGACGGACGTGGTCAGTGTCCGATTGTTCAATCTTCGTAGATGACGATTCCGGAAGTCTGTTCCAGCTCGCGGGAGTCATCCGTTCGCCGCCAGATGTCAACTTCTGCTCTGGAGGTCTGCATGGATGACTAACTACGGCGAGAACTTCCAGCATGACCGGTCGCAGCGCGGTCTTGGTCACCGGCGCCGCCGTGGACTGATGCCCGGACTTCATGGCAACCCGGCCCCCCGGCGCGTGGTCTGTCCATGACGGGACCTCGCGGACATCACGACTGACGGCTTCCCAGCCGCCGGTGCAGCAGGCGTCGGCAGCTGACCTCATGGCGACGCGGCTCCGAACGGCGGCGTTCATCTCCACCACAGGGCATCCTGGTTTCAGCGGAGCACTGGTGGCTTGAGGTTACAGAGTGCTATCAGCAGCGCGCGTTGCGCGCATTGTCGGAAAAGCTACACAGCAGCAGCCAGGCGAAGGGATCCGCAGGACTGGACAGCGATGATGAGGGAGAAATTATAAATAAAGTTCAATAAATAATTGTAAAACTCCACGCCGTCTCAGTCTTTGGCTCAGCCACTGTGTCTGATGCTAACAAGTGGTGCAGAAGCCGTAACAAGTGGTGTCAGGCGCACCTACGCCACGACTTTGACTAGCACCGTGCGGAGCAACCGAGAAACACCGAATAGGGTGAGTCCAGCAACTGCCTTCTCTCTATGTTTTCTGTGTAGCTAGACATGTCGAGGGTAACTTTAAGGGATGTGAGAGTGTCATTTGAAAGGCCTAGCAGCCCTGTAGACTTATCGCAGTTTCGTGGGAATTATAGTCACATTAACTTAGTACCATCTAAATGTGTAGTGTGTGGATTAACAGGCCACGTCGCTCCTTGCGATAAATTTGTACCAAACACTTGTGATGTGTGTGGCTTCTAAGGGCATGTAACGGGGCAATGTGGTAAGTCTAGATGGCTTGCCATTAGACGTGCTAGGAATTAACTTGCTTGTGGGTAACACAACTTTATTTTTGTGAGGTGAGGTATAACACACGGAAAATGCCAGAGACACGTGCAACCGGGACAAGTGACGCCGTAGTCGCATTGACAGAGCAAGTTAAGAAACTTATTGAAGAAAATAAGTTGCTACGATGGTTTTAAAACCGTCTTCCTCAGAAGATATTGTATCTATTAACAACATTATGACATTGTGTGTGGAACATAGATTGTAACATTACAATAAGCACAATTACAGGAAGTGTTAGGCTGCGTTCACACTGCCGGCCGGGCGGAGCCGAGCCTGGCCGGGCCGCCGCCCGCTTTGATATCAAACACGTGGTTTTGAATTGCGGTGTTCACACTGGCGGCCGGGCCGCGCCGACACGGCGTGAGCCTCCCGGAGCCGAGCCGGCGACATCCCGAGTGTTTGATATTGCCGGCGCGAGCCGACCGCAGGCGCTTTCATCACAAGTGTGACTGCACACGCCTTTTATTTTAAGATGTTACCTCACATTTCACAATCAGTGAGGAAAAATTACGTTTATTATAATGATACATGCGAAATTACCTTTATTTCATTTATTTAATCTACCGTATTTACATGCATTTACAGCAATAGCTTGCCAGCGATCGCGGCATTGCCGCCACTGAATAGTTCGCATTTACTTGTAAACGGAGACAGATATGAGTGTCACTGAGGGACGAAAATGTGTCCCTACCAGATGACAATGCATTGTAAAGTCATGCTGTGGCACGTTACTATAAGCTGTTCTCTGTGACATCTTTTTGCGATGTTCTTACTTTAATAAATGCAGAATAACATATACATGACATTAACTTGTGTCCATCAATTTGGTATCAGAAATTCGTCTAGTATGACAGTAATGATGCAGTTTCCAGATTATGGAACGAAGTAACCAAGGAGTGTGTTTCAGATAGTACACACAAATATAAATTATTTTCCTTTATAATGTTATTTGTTTTATTTACAGTGAAATGAGATACACAAAAATACAGTAAATAGCTGAGAACTTTCAATTCCAAAATTTATTTTTGAAAGGTTTTTTAATTATTTTAAGTTGCATTTTTAACGAAATATTCAACAAAAGTGTTTCTGACAATTTTCGAACGTAATGTGGAATTTCTGTTGAATGTGGCACCAGCTGTCTACATATCAGCATTGTTACAAACCTTTTCAGCTTCAACATTGCATCCTTCTCTGTCAATGACAATATTATGAAGCAGACAAATGCACTTGACTATGTGATCAGCTACGTAAATGGATATTTCAATTTCCTTCCTCAGTAGTCTCCATTTATTGGTCATTATACCAAATGCACATTCAACAACTTTTCTTACTCTGGAATGCATATCATTGTATAGAATCTTCTCGTTGTCCAAATTTCTGCGAGGAAAAGGTCTCATCAAATTCTCTAATAAGGGGTAAGCTTCATCTCCCAAAATGACGTACGGTAGTTCCTGACACATTCCTTCAAGTCTTGTTGGTGGCAGTAATAACAGGTCCCCATTTGTAAGCTTCTTATATAACATACTTTCTTTAAACACGCCTGCATCAGACTGTTTACCGTACGCACCAACATCTACAGCTATAAATTTGTAATTTGCATCAGCAACTGCTTGGAGTACAATCGAATAAGGCTATTTGTAATGCCGCCAGAGAGTTTAGGACATTGGACACGTATGTGCTTCCCGTCTATACATCCAACACAGTTTGGAAATCCCCATTTCGTATGCATTTCGCTGGCAATTTCTTTAAATCGAGAAGCAGTTGGCGTTGGTAAATGAATGAAAGCAAGTGACTCCCATATGGCCATACTAACGTCTTTCACCACCACTGATACGGTGGACACTCCTAATCGGAATGACGATGCTAGTGCATGAAAGGAGATGCCAGTGGACAGGTACCTGAGAAAAAAAATCGTAAAATGTGTTACTCAAGTGTGGTGTTGGGCGAAGTTTTTAGAGTTTTGTTTGCACAGTAGATATTTACTTAGTCCATGTCATTTCACAGCTATACAACAATAAAAAATTAAAGAGACATTTTCTTGCACCCTTCTATATTCTTTCAATTAAAATAATGAAATCGAAATGCAAAGACCTGAGAGACAGTTACAGAGAATAACTTGTATAACTTGGAAAAATAAGGTCATGTGAACCAGGGAATAGTATATTAAAATGCAATTTCACTCGGGCTTTGTTCTGTCATATGATTTTCCTAACTTCCAAGAGCTAAGCACAGTTCCTTATCAGTGGAAATAGAACCACTGAGTCAAAGGACATTATCGCAAAACTCTTCGCCTATCAATCTCTCTATCTTACAAGGTAATGAAAATAATTCTGTGAGGTCATCAGTGGCTCCACATGATGAACCATCACCACTGCCAAGCGCTGCATCATGAAGAAAAAAGAAGAAAAAAGTTGGAAAATTCTGAAGGAGTATTTCTGCGATTCTTCGTTGAAGGCACAGCAAGACATTACCCAAAATGACGAAGTTAATTACTTCCTAATGATTCTCATGAGTCCCATAAACTCTCTTCCCCTCAGAGGTAGCGTTTGTGAAATTTAAAATACAAAAGCGTGACTACAATTAATTGGAGGTAGTGAATGCTGTACAAAGTTCTACTGCAAACCAAAAAGTGTGTACTAACGAATCTTACCTTATCGTTATACACAATTTTTCTTCTGCTGTTATACTTTTACGAAAATTTGTGTTCTGTTTCGAAATTTTGTCCTGAATGTTCTGCAGCACATACTGAAATGTATTATGATTCATTCTGTAATATGAATAAAATTTTTCAGGATAGTTTTTAAGTTCTTCATGTAAAGAAAAAAACTCTCCTAAATGTCTGTCGCTATTTATGGGATGAATCCATAACCTCCTAGTTCTTCTGTACTTCAAAACTCGACGAGTTACTGCAGAGTCAAAACAATACCAATAAAAGAGTGAAGACATTGTTCTACACGACAGCACAGACTAGCTAAAGGCGAGCAACTGTTGACTGCAGCTGCATTTTCTACTGACTTGCTTGTCAGCTGTCGAAGAGTGGGGATTTTTTTTTAATTTATTTATTTGGCCTCCGGCAGCTAACAGCCATTTAACCAAAGAGTGGGGATTACCTTGACAGTGCAGCACAGCCCGCCAAGGAAGAAAAAAAAACAATGAAGAACAATGAAACGCACATCTGTGTCGATCTACAGTAGTTTCATTAACTCTCCATTATTTTTACTGTCAAAGTAGACAACGAGACTACAGAATTGCGCTTCAGTTTCTGCAGTAAACGTACCACAAATCTCCAGTTTGTTTTTGTGACTAGTTTTACATAAAATTTTATCAGACCTATGTCATTGACACTTCTATCTAGACACTTTATCTAAACAATGAGACCATTAAAATAATACGAGGGACCGACACTACGTCTGCGCTGATCACCAGTAATTAGTTTTTTTTCTGTCCTGCATTATATGACTACACTAAACCAAGCCGTAACCGCGCGAAGCCACTGAATAGCTCGCATTACTTGTGACCAGAGACAGATATCAGTATCATTATCATTTCAAAAACTTTTTAGTACTTTTAGCTACATTTCATTCCCAACAATGTATGGTCTAAAACGGATCTAACAGTAAGGTACCCGCTACATAACTTTTTCACTACAAGATTTGTAAATCAAGTGCACAACGTTTACAAATAGCATCATTTCACAATGACTGTTAAGAAATATGGAAAGATAAATGATTCAATACGAAGCTAAGATGTTACACTACCACGTGTTCAAAAATCAGATTTCTTCCAAATCGGTTGGGAAGCGTTACGAAACTAAGAAATCAAGCGAAACGAAAAGTAGACTTTTTCCTTTTTCACGGCGTAAGTAACGCTTTTAAGGAAAAAATAAGTTCATAAAACGATCTGGCGAAGTCTTATATACCGCTAAGAATTTTTAAAACATGAAAATCGGAGAAGTGGGTTTTCCCCCATTTCGCAGTCCCGGCTCGGCGCGGCGCGCAATGTGAATGCACTACACGTCGGCCTGAGCTGGCTAGGCACGAGCTGAGACAGTACGCTTCATCCCGGCCCGGCCCGGCCGGCAGTGTGAACGCAGCCTTGCTGTTCTGGCGTAACCACAAACGCCGGAGCGAAGAGGACGAACGCAAGACCAGAGAAGGCGGTGAGGAAACGCCAGCCAATCGCCCACTGACAAGGACCCCGCCGCGCTAGGAGTGCCCCCTGCAAGAAGTGAATACAAGCGCCGCTCCTACTAGCCTCGACCGGATATTGGTGCTCAGATACGCTCCGTATACGGACATTAGTGGACGGCTGTAGACAGGCATTTGCAGAACAGATTGTAGTGACTCATATAAAGTGCTTACTTGGACTTCTTGCATAGCGACAAACATTACTGTTTGCATGTTATTTGCGACACCGATGTAAATCCAAAGTTAAGCGTTGTCAATTGCTTTATTGAAATACAACTATTAATGTCATTTGTTTGAATTCTTGTATAGCATGCCGAGAACGCAGCATCCTTTAGGCACCCTATAAGCGACGAATGCAAAAGATCCAACAGTTAACAAACAAAAACGATGGTGACTCACAATCACGTAGAAGCACACGGTGCGTTACGTAAGACGTAACATCCCTTTTATGTCCTCAAAGGTTTCAGATACCGAAGCGAGGTTCTCTGCAACTGCCAGTTTGCTTAGAGGCACGTAATGTTTTGTATGGATAACGTTGTGAACTCTGATATCAACGGTGCTATTGAAACAATGTGGTTCTTTTTAATAGAACGGCATACTTTTCATAACTGCATTCAACAGCTCTTGGAAAGACAATTAAAATGATATAGCGATTATTAGCATTGAAGTTGAAACCTTTTGCGAAACGGTCTGAGAAATGCACTAAAATTGGAAAGCAATGTGGCCAGAGTCAGCTATTGCACCAAGCAGAGCTCTCAGCCAAGGCGGGCCTACGGTACTAGAATGAAACCTTATTTCCTATACGACGCAGATACAGGGTCAGCTATGATTTTTATATATAAAACTATGGCATATGCTAGCTTCTGGGGCATCAGATGCAGCGTAGGAAAATTACTGGAAATGTGCGTACGTTTCAAGGTTTTTGTGGAAACCACTACAGATTCGTCAGGCAGTTTTCCATTAAGATTTCGGCAGCATGTTTTTGGTATTCGCTGCGTAAAAGTCGCATGCGTAACTTCTCCTCATTGGCGTACATGGTTGCATGCAGAAAATGCTGAAGCAGAAATGACGCCCCGATAGACAACAGAGTTGCTGCTATTTCTTCCGTGCAGACAATTAAACAGTCGAAAGGCTTGATGCTTTCCGGTTTTAAACTTTCCTCGAAATCTTTTGTGATGAGTTTCGACCTCAAAAGTAACAAGCATTATATCACTGTACCGTCTTCCCAAGTGCTTTCGAATGCCGTTAAAAAGAGTATAACATTCTATCTTTTAAAAAATCATACTTGCTTCAGTACCGCGATCGATACAAGACACAATGTTATTTATTACATGTCAACGTATGTAACTCTAGAGCACTATCATTTGGCGAAAACCTCGTTTCCATATCTGGAACCGTTCAGGAAATAACAGGGGTCTTACATGACTCATCCAGAGTCGTTGACTCTGCCTAGCATGCGTCATCCTCTTAATCAACGTGTAAAATACATTGTACCAAATAGTAAGCCTCTACTGCAGACCTTTGTGTTAAACTTTTTAAAATATCACATTGTAGTGGGTGGTTGCCAGGAGGTAGAATGTGCCGCATTAAAACTCGGCGAGAACTTTCCAAATGATTGATTGTTTTTTAGCCACAGTTCCCTAGTTCCTCTTGGTCTGCATCAGAGAGCCCTGCAATGCTGAGGAAGCACCCTAGCGGCCCATGTAACGCAATGTTGTGTCGAGTCTGCCTTGCACGACAGCGGAGTTGCAGCGTCATCAGGATGCCACGAGTTGGCTCAGCGGTCTGCGTCCCCTGCCGACCCAGCGCCGCTCGGCGTGAGCTGCAGGCGACCAGCTGCATCATTCTCGCCGGCGTGGCTGAGATTGCAGTGATGACAAGGCTCGTGATCTGGTGTCTGAATCTGTAGTCCTTGCCTCTAGATGCCTCCAGCGGGGCGCCCCATCTGCTGCTGCATGTAGCTGGTGGTGTGACACGCCCAGCCGTCCAGGAGAGCTGCCACACTTGAATGAATCTCGTAAGAAAACGGCACCTATTTATATTCGGCTGTGCACGTCTGTTTTGCCAAGCACTCCACTTCGCATCACTTACGCATAACACTTAGGTTGGCCAGTGGCCCCCTTCTGCCTGTGACTTGCACCGTGAAAACTGCTGTGTGTGCCCTCCATGGCAGTTCTACACCCCTGTGGCCTCTATTTACCTTCGTAATTGCTGGTATGTGTAACTCGCTACAATCCGGCCCGCACCTGGCTGTAACTTGGGTTCAGAATATCGCACAAAACTAACTTTCCCTATCCTAAACAGAGGTGCTCCCACAACATATTTGACGCTGGATTCAACAATGTATAGTATGCAACTCGAAACATTTGTATAAAACTGACATTTAAATATAAAACGGGACATTGGATCCTATATAGAGCAAATACGTCACGTTCAGAGCTAGAAGACATGCGCCGACTGGCTGAAGAATGAAGCACTAACCTGAAGTCACCTCTGGTATGTGGCGCTCGTGCGCATCCTATATGCCTGTAGCTGCAGTGAGGCAGCGTGTATGATTCCACTACAATAATATTATTAACGGAATTAGTATATTAATTAAATAGTAGAAAAGAGGGAGAGGAGAGGGGTAAAAAGTGTCTCATTAAAGTCATATGACTGATAGAGAGTCCACAGGCTCAGGTAAACAGAGCAGACACGTTACAAAAAGTGCAAACTGCACGAGAAGCACTTGTGCATGAAAACGCAACCGTAACGAGCCTGAGTATAAAAGTAAAACCGCTTCAAGAAACACTGTCGCAGTATAAGGGACCGAACACTTAAATATAAAACGGGACATGCTGGACTACTGTACAAGGATACACTGCGCCAGAGAAACTGAAAATGTTAAAAGACAAATGTAAACTGGGAAAAGAAAAAAGGGGGAGGGGTGAAGCAGGGCAACACATCATCACTTGTAAAACATCACACTAAGAGGAGTGGTTGTACTGCTAAAGCGTGCTGTTGTTGTTGTTGTGGTCCTCAGTCCTGAGACTGGTTTGATGCAGCTCTCCATGCTACTCTATCCTGTGCAAGCTTCTTCATCTTCCAGTACCTACTGCAACCTACATCCTTCTGAATCTGCTTAGTGTATTGATCTCTTGGTCTCCCTCTACGATTTTTACCCTCCACGCTGCCCTCCAATGCTAAATTTGTGATCCCTTGGTGCCTCAAAACATGTCCTACCAACCGATCCCTTCTTCTAGTCAAGATGTGCCACAAACTTCTCTTCTCCCCAATCCTATTCAATACCTCCGCATTAGTTACGTGATCTACCCACCTTATCTTCAGCATTCTTCTGTAGCACCACATTTCGAAAGCTTCTATTCTCTTCTTGTTCAAACTGGTTATCGTCCATGTTTCACTTCCATACATGGCTACACTCCATACAAATACTTTCAGAAACGACTTCCTGACACTTAAATCTATACTCGATGTTAACAAATTTCTCTTCTTCAGAAACGATTTCCTTTCCATTAGCAGTCTACATTTTATATCCTCTCTAGTTCGACCATCATCAGTTATTTTACTCCCTAAATAACAAAACTCCTTTACTATTTTAAGTGTCTCATTTCGTAATCTAATCCCCTCAGCATCACCCGATTTAATTTGACTACATTCCATTATCCTCGTTTTGCTTTTGTTGATGTTCATCTTATATACTCCTTTCAAGACACTGTCCATTCCGTTCAACTGCTCTTCCAAGTCCTTTGCTGTCTCTGACAGAATTACAATGTCATCGGCAAACCTCAAAGTTTTTACTTCTTCTCCATGAATTTTAATACCTACTCCGAATTTTTCTTTTGTTTCCTTTACTGTTTGCTCAATATTCAGATTGAATAACATCGGGGAGAGGCTACAACCCTGTCTCACTCCTTTCCCAACCACTGCTTCCCTTTCATGCCCCTCGACTCTTATAACTGCCATCTGGTTTCTGTACAAATTGTAAATAGCCTTTCGCCCTCTGTATTTTACCCCTGCCACCTTCAGAATTTGAAAGAGAGTATTCCAGTTAACGTTGTCAAAAGCTTTCTCTAAGTCTACAAATGCTATACGAACAAATTTACTAGAAGGGGAAGGTGTTCAGAAAAATAACAAACGAAGCTTCACTAAGCAGTGTCTATGCCTAGACATTACAACGTTATAAGTAGAATAAAAACATGCAAAAAAATAAAAGAGAAAGGACAGCAACTTCACCGTGTATGACAAAGGACGTAGTCAAATAACAAGAGACGCGTTCTTACTGAACGCAGAAATTTGAGGAAAATAAGGTTTACGTCGACGCCAGCACTGAGCGGTAAGCTTAGCTACTCGATCAGAAGTAGAGCCTTAAAGCCTTCCAGGAAGTGTCTACTTGCAAGTTGAAGCTGGTCGTTTAAAATATCGCCATCGTTTTCCTTTTAATATTTGAAAATTTCGAGCTCTTCCCATAAATCTTAACGACAACCTGTGTAACCTTACAATATCCTCTAAATCCTTTAGACAATGTGTCCTGCAGGATTAAACGCCTGTTGGTGAGTAAATATAAGTGCAAGGTATCTTTTTCTATTAATAATAACCTACGGAAACATTCTGTGTATAATATCAAATTGCTTGAGGATCCATTATAAAATTGTGGCACTTATAAAATGATCTGCAGTAATTGTCACAGTTACTTTATTGGACAAACTGGAAGAACAACCAAGGTGAGCTATAAAGAACATCTGTTGGGAAAGAAGCGTAATAATTTACACAGTTTCACCTTTCCAGAACATTTATTTATTGCTGGTCATACTTCGAAGGGTTTAGAGAATTCCGTAATCCTACATAAAGAAGTAAAAAAGAAGGCGTAGATTAGATTTATGGGAAGAGCTTGATACTTCCAAGCACTTAGAGAAAAACGATAGCTACATTTTAAACTATCAACTTCAACTCGCAACTGAACATTTCCCTGAAGGCTTTAAGCCTCTACTTCTGGCAGAGTAGCCAAGTTTACAGCTCGGTGCTCGCCTCCACGTAGAGCTTGTTTTTCTCAAATTTCTGCGTTCAGTAAGAATACGTCCCTCGTTATTTGACTAAGTCCTTCGTCATCCACTGTCAAGTTGCTGCCCTCCCTTTTTTATTTTTAATGTGTTTTTATTTTGCTTATAACGTCGTGATTTCTAGGCATAGACACTGCTTAGTGAAACTTCGTTTATTATTCTACTGGTTATTTTTATAACACCTTCCCCTTCTAGTATATTTGTTCGTATAGCATGCTTTAACAGTACGACCACTTCTCTTGGCGTGACGCTTTACAAGTACTGATCTGTTCCCCTACTTCGCCCCTCCCGCCTCTTCTCTTTTTCCAATTTACATTTGTCTTATAATATTTGCAGTTTCTCTGCCACTGTTTTTCCTTTTACAGTAGTCCAGCGTGGCAGGGGTCGATACGCCTACCTGAGCCTGTGGTTCTTTATAAGCCATATGACTTTAAAGACACACCTTTTACCACCCCTCCTCTCTCTCTTTTCCATTGTTTAGTTAATATGCTAATTCCGTTAATAACATGCACTTGTGAAATCACACACGTTGATCATTACACCTGTATGCATATAAGACCCGCAGGAGCACCAACTACCAAAGGTGATTTAAGGCGAGTGCCTCTACTCTTCAGCCAGTAGGCGCATGTCTTCTGGCTCTGAACGCGACATATTTACGCTATTCCACGTTTTATACTTAAATAGTTTTATACAAATCTTTCAAGTGGCATACTATAAGTTGCTATATCCAGCGTCAAATATGTGATATTTTAAAAAGTTGAAAGACAAAGGCCTACAGTAGACCGCTACTACTTTGATACAATGTCTTTTAAATGTTGATTATGTGAATAACATGTACAAGACAGTCAACGACTCGAAAATTGGCTATAGTTAATGTGATTTTAAGTGGGTATTTTTCACTAAAAATATTTTGTATCATTTCCTGTAATTGTGCTTATTGTAATGTTACGACCTTTGTTCCACACATAATGTTAATAGGTACAATATCTTCTGAAGAAGACGATTTTAAATCCGTCGAAAAGATGATAAAGGTTTAAGGAATCTATATGTTGCAACTAGTTGGCTGTTATTTCTGATCCATCGAAGCTCTTGTATGCAAAGTTTCTGAAGTGCAGACATGTTCAAAATCTTGATACCCTGGATTAATATCGATCAAAATGGAACCTGGAACTCTCATCTACTAACCCTTCAAAAGGAAATCCACAATAGACTTATGCTACTAACCGTCTTAACGCTTCTGCCATCATCCATACGTAGAAATCTTCATCTGTCTCAAAGATGAGACGTAGATAAAGACGCCAATGCAGCTTCGACTTCTATCACTGCCTCTAAATCCTGGAACGGCATTCACTTCACCACGCTTTCGGTATCCGACTACCTTCTGCCGCTCGTTTTCCGTAACAACTGATAAAGTTCCACACTTTCTCACACTGTGTAGACACCTTCACCTGTTCTACATCTCATATGAACTGGAGTCCCAGCACTCAATGTCTCCACTATTTTTGAGAACCACGACCTGCTGACACGCCTCTATCGAAACGTTTAACTTCGCTCCATCTCCAACACCGTACGTTTCACGCCGGAATTTAAGTCAGCTTCCCCACCAGAACCATGAACTCATCCCTGAAATCCACCCCTCCTTCTAAGCGAAATCTACCATAACTAATGAGATTGACGACTCCAGTCTAGCCTTTCCTTGCCCATCTGGCATCCCAGTGATCTCGTAACACCTGCATATCATCTTTAATTATCTCCCATACAGACGTCCTATATCCTTATCCATATAACATCCTGTGCAATACTCCCATATTCCCACCACTACCAACAGTTATCAGGAGCCCCAAACACATCATCCTCAAAGTGAATAAATTTAAACATTTCACCATCATCTTGCCGTTATCTTCTTCGCTTTTTAATCTCTTAAGCTGTGTTATGTTACGTTTAAAAATGAAGTAATAAAATATCTGAAGGGTAGAAATTCTGACACTGCCAGCCTGCCCCCAGATGGGGGAATGTAAGTATAGTTAAATTACGAAAACACAAGTAGTCCTTATGAAGGGTGCCTGTAATAGTAGTCGAAATATCGATTATTTCATCAGATCGTGACGTAGCCACACGTCCAGAAGAATTTTTTTGACCCAACGAGACTGTTTGGTACTGGCTCCAAGGTCTCAACATCTTGTTCGATGGCAACCGAGATGTGCTCAGTAGGATTTTCAGGTGACCTGGAGGGAGGGGGAAGGGCGGACATAAGCCCCCACAGGGCAGTGGAGTGTTCTTCAAAACATTCAGACACAGTTCTGGAACAATTACGCTACTAGCAGCGTAGATCGTCTGTGGGGTACTGAGCGCAAACATACGAACGAACATGATTAAACAGTAGTTACCTATTTCACTCGTCTTCATTTGGTCTCTCGAGTATGAATGGCCGTCGTTGCAGAACTACCTACCGCAGAAAAATGCGAGGAGGGACCGGGAATCGAACCTAGGTGCTTCCTTGCAGCAGGCAGTGGCAATAACCATTCAACTTCCAAGAATACTTAATGAATGTAAAGCATTTTAGTGCATAAATTCGTATTAAATTGCTGTTTGGGCTTTCGACCGTTGTCCAGCTGTTATCTCTCTCTCTCTCTCTCTCTCTCTCTCTCTCTCTGCGCTACTTACTATCTCTCTTCAAGAAAAGCGATAAAAGACGAGACAAAGAGATAGCAGCTGAGAAAATCTTCAACATATATTTTTGTCACAAAATATCAACTCATTCGCTTACGAAGTTTAACTGAAGACGGTTGTTAGAACGAGCTAGAGCGACATACTTACCATCGATACACTTTCGTCCCGTGCGGGATAGGTAGCACGCCAGAATAGAATTCCTGCAAAGCATTAGAAAATTTCGGAAGGTATGTACTGTCGATGGCGCTATGAGACAAAATGAAAGGTTCATACTCCATGATTTATAGCGTAGCTGCGTCAGCACTTAGAATTGTTAGCTATGAACTCTCTCACTTACAGAGGGATGCTTTTTGAGAAGCAGTTCACCAAATATAATAAGGTCTAAAGAACAGTAACCTTCATTTACTAACGAATATTTGTAAAATACGGGTATGCAAGTTACAGTTTATAATCGTCAGTTCATTATCTCATGAACAACCATCGCGAGGAAAGCGACCCGCTCATATCGTTCTATCTATCTTATGCATATTTATTGTAATGTTGGCGACAGCGCCGCACGTTTCTCGACGACAGGAACCGTATCGCGTTTCAATTACTTTTCCTGGCGATCCCCGATAACTCCTAAGAACCCATTTGTCCCACCTCCATAAACCATACGATACTTATTACACCGGAGTGCCACCTCACATCCACACCTGAACGTCCGCGGACGAAGAAAAAAAAAAAGAGGGCGCAGGAAAAAAAAATACATTTTGTTGTGGAAGGAAAAGCGCTCGTTACTCACGTCATTGTTTTTTAATTGCTCCGCTTAACAAGTGGATTTTAATCAGCGTGTCCTACGACGCGGGAGTTTTGAGCTCCTTAAGGGAGCGAGCAGTCATAAAAATGGAAATCGTCCCGAAAGGGGCAGACAGATGTGTCCTAAGTAGCCCGACCCGACCCGCTAACCACGAGGCAAATTAATGAAGGCCCGACGCGGAATGGACGTGGCCGGCCAGACTTTCACTCGATCCGCAATTAACACGGGACCCGCCGGCCAGATCCCAATTTTCCCGAACATTACAGCTGCGGGCGACTCGTTTCCTTACGGCTGACGGAATATGAACAAATAAAACGATACCGTCTAAAGGGTGGGGGGAGGAGAGGAATTTATTGAGTGGTGACATCTGCTCCCCCCCGTAACGGAGACGTGTTACTGAAGGCCCGGTGGAGGGGCGACCGCGTTTTTCTCCTAAGCCGGCGGAGGTGTCCTAACGAGGCGAGCGTACCCGCCGGTTCCGGATGAAGATATTAACAACTGGCCATACTTAATGCGACTCATTTACCGGTCCGTAAATTCACGCGCTCCGATGCGTCACGGCAGGTCGCAGCGTCGGTTGCTACAGCCGCTTTCACGTGGCAGATGTTCGCGTGTATTCCTCCACCGCCAAAGACGTCGAAAGGCAGTGCTGACACAATATTACGGACCACGTCTTAGATATCACGTAGGTAAAAAGACAAGGCCTAGTAGAGGTCCTTGGACAGCTCACGAGATAACGAATGTACGAGAGGCGTTCTATAAGTAATGCAACTTTTTTTTTCTCGGCCAATTTCCGTCGAAAAATGCGGAATTTGTTGTGGGATATGGTGGAATGTTCCCGCTTTACCCACTATAGTTTCAAGAAGTGCCTATACGTGACGAGGGTGTTGGTTGCTATACGAAGCCTTCAACATGGCGTCAACAACAGAGGTCTATTCCAAGCAGAGAGCTGTAATTGAGTTTCTTTTGGCGGACACCTACAGCATCGCAGATATTCAGAGGCTTTCGCAGAGAACCTACGGAGACATGGCAGTGAACAAAAGCACAGTGAGTCCTTCGGCGAGGCGTCTATCAGCATCGAAACAAGGTCGCGCATATCTGTCCAGCGTACCAGCCAGCCGCACACACTTGTGATTCCCGCAAAGTTGTACGTCCATCCTTGTGCCTCATTACGGCCGTTGACTATTGTAAGAAAATGAAACACTTACAGTCGCCCTTATGATGACTTTTATTGTGTAGCTACCAGTTTCGAGGCTTCAGTGCACCATCTTCAGGCCTTAGTTGATGCTGACGTAATCGCGATCCATATATACGATGCATTAGTGGCCAATCAGTGCTTTACGCAGACTACCAGCAACTGTGATGTCGTCTCTCCAACTGTGAACTGTCAATTCAAAACTGAAACTGGTATCTACACAATAAGTGACATCATAAGGACGGCTGTGGATGTTCCATCTTCTCACAATCGTCTCATTCAAAGTGACCTACGGATCACAATTAAACACCTCGCTGCACAGCTAGGTGTCTCTGTTGGTAGTGATGATATGTTCGTTCAATAGTTGAGGTTCTCGAAGGTGCGTGCCAGCTGCATTCCTCGCCGCCAAAAAGAAGACCATAAAGAGCAACGAAAAACCTTCTGTGCAGAACTCTTGAGCGTTAAGAGACTGATCGTGACAATTTTTTGTCCAACATCGTCACAGGTGATGAAACACGGGTTTATCACTCGATCCGGAAACAAAACGGCAATCCATGGAGTGGTGCCACATCACCTCTCTTCCCAAGAAACAGTTCGGAGTCGCATCCTCAGCCGATAAAGACATCTTCTGGAACACTGAAGGGGTTATTCTGTTTGATGTACTCCCTTACGGTGCAACTATCAACTCGAACAGAAAATTGAAGAAACGACTTCAGCGTGTTCGTCGCGACGAAAATGCAAAAGAACTTCCCCTTCTCCATGACACCGCAAGGCCTCACACAAGTCTGCCCACCCGAAAGGGGCTCACATAATTTCATTGAACCTTGCACGCTTGCAATGCTTGGGCAAGTATTCTGAATGGTCATGTGACTGGACTGGACATGCTGCTACCCAAGCTCGCAGGTTCCATCTACTTGACATCCCTACATTAAGTATGGGCGTGTTGTTGGGTACTGTGCCAATGTACTTCTGCCAAGACACGTGGTTTCAGCATGACGGCGCACGCGCTCACTTTTCACTTCATGTTCGATGAAACGCCCGCTAAATCACGCAGGGCTGACAGGTAATTGGGTTGTGGAAAAGGCCAAGGGAGTTGCGGTCGCCCGCATCTCGTGGTCGTGCGGTAGCGTTCTCGCTTCCCACGCCCGGGTTCCCGGGTTCGATTACCGGCGGGGTCAGGGATTTTCTCTGCCTCGTGATGGCTGGGTGTTGTGTGCTGTCCTTAGGTTAGTTAGGTTTAAGTAGTTCTAAGTTCTAGGGGACTGATGACCATAGATGTTAAGTCCCATAGTGCTCAGAACCATTTGAACCATTTTGAAGTTGCGGTCGGATTCATTTCACAACTGTAATTTATTATATTATCATTTAGTTCACAAATACACTTTTGAAAAAATTAAATTTGCTTCGCGGCTGAGGGCCTCCAAACAGGTGCTTTAGAATAAGTTCAATTTTGAAAAGACATGACACACAGTTAAATTTACGAATAAGATATGTGTATACCATGCATGAGATCAGCACGCGGAGTAGCTGAAGGCCGTCGGGTTAAATCTTCAAAATTCAAAATACACTATGATGATCACTGAAGGCAGAAGGCCACAGTGTTTTAAGATGTTAACAAGGCTAATGGCCCACAAGGTACACAGAAAGAGATAAACAAAGGCAATAAGATGGTTGAAGGCCGCAAAGTTAAATTCTGCAAATTAAGGATATATATATATATATATATATATATATATATATATATATTGCAACAATCGGTAAAACAATACATTAAGTTTAAAAGTTTCCTTTTTGCGACACCAACGGCGGAAGGCCCACAATAACTTGTAAAACCTTTCAGGGGAAATTACAATAACCTTTCAAGAGCAGAAGGCGATAATGTTTAGACTTAAGGAAACTCTGAGAACAAGGCGCACAACTAACCGTGTCAAATTAAAAATATAAAATACAGTTAAATTACAACCGGCAAAAGGATAATTAAGAGAACGGCAGTCAGGAGTCTCCAATGGATCGTTCCACGCTTGTTCACTTAGGGGAGACAGATAGTGTGTCCAACTACACTTAATTCGTGCAAACCAAACCAACGGACAGTCACAGAGCGACCGACCAACCACTTGCTTGCCACGACGGAGTACACGAGAATTCAAGGCCCCCAAAAAAATTACAAATATGAACTGAGCTGCCTAAATTACACACGTTGGGCGGCAACAACAGGCATTGCTTAAAACTACGTTAGCGGCCAGGGCATGTAATCAGAACACGAACGGCCACGAGGTAGAAAATTCCGTTGGTGCACTCGACTATGGATAAATTAATTCGATCAATCCCACCTCACGGTGGCTATCTCGAACACTTCACTCGTTGTTGCTCACAGGGAAACCTCCACATTAGCAACGCCGGAACCAACAAAGTAGTGCTCAAGACCATGCAACTTTCACGTCCTGGGTCGGCGAGCGACAGTGCTCGTACCGATCGGACAGCTCCAGACAGACTCCGACACTGCGCAGAGACCACCAGCGGCCCAGTCGACTACGGCGCATGGAGATGTCCTCGGTCGAACCGACCGACCAGCAATCCACCAAAAGTCAGACCTGGCTTAAGTGATGCGTGGCGACAACGGCCGGGAGGGCGATGTTCACGTAGGGCTCACTGCTGCTGCAAGCCGTCGACTGGCTGGTCCGGGCTGCGCTCCAGACGCGTTGCAGCTCCCTGGCAGGGCCAACTCACGACCCGGACTGCCACCGTGTACTCTCCTCCTCGCACGTTCCGACTGACTCCTCTCAGAATGCCGACAACACCTAAAATAATCGTTAGTGGAAATAACGCCAACTATACACACAACCACACAACCTGACAAACACCTGCACGAAGACCTGAACGATATCCAACAGTAACTAAGCACACACGATGACAAATCGGGAGTCGATGCGCGCGTCCACACACACACACACACACACACACACACACACATACACACACACACACACACACACACACAGCCGACTCACGAACGATTGGCGAGCCAAAACGCGTCGTCCGGTAGGACGACCGACCAACGATCCACCAAGACCGTGGCCCGGCTCAAGTGATGCGTGGTGGCAATGGTCAGGCAAGCCATGTCGACGCAGGCCTCACTGCTGCTCCAACCCGACTGCACTAGTGCCGCGTTGCAACTCCCCGACTGGCAGGTCACCTCTTGTTCGCGTTGACGGCACTTCGAACAGCGGACGTTACATTTCAGATGTGTTATGACCCGTGGCTCTACCCTTCATACGATCCCTGCGAAACCCTTCATTTCAGCTGGATAATGCTCGACCCCATGTTGCAGGTCCTGTACGGGCCCTTCTGGATACAGAAAATGTTTGACTGCTGCCCTGGCCAGCACATTCTCCAAATCTCTCACCAATCGAAAACGTCTGGTCAATGGTGGCCGAGCAACTGGCCCGTCACAATACGCCAGTCACTATTCTTGATGAACTGTGGTATCGTGTTGAAGCTGCATGGGCAGCTGTACCTGTACACGCCATCCAAGCTCTATTTGAGTCAATGCCCAGGCGTATCAAGGCCGTTACTATGGCCAGAGGTGGTTGTTCTGGGTACTGATTTCTCAGGATATATGCACCCAAATTGCGTGAAAATGTAATCACATCTCAGTTCTAGTATAATATATTTGTCCAATGAATACCTGTTTATCATCTGCATTTCTTCTTGGTGTAGCAATTTTAATGGCCAGTAGTGTAGTAGGCAAGTAAATATAAAATCTTAGGTACAGCTGGAGGAGTTTCATTTTTAATAAAAAAATTGTACCAGCTGTGTCCCACCTCCATGCAATTTAAATATGGAATAATAATAAAATACTGTTGTATGCTACATGGGATGGACGGACATGGATTAAAATTAGTTATGTTGTTCACTTGGCAAGATATGACAGGGTTAATAACAGTTACTAAAATCAACAGGAATTGTCATGTTTAATGCACGACATATTAGCATAGCTTGACATGTGTTTAACCTAGTTCGTTGGAAGTTGTTATGCGATGCCAAGCAAGATGGACCAATGTGTAATTCAATTGCTCAGTTTGCTACGCTATCTCCTGAGTAAATTATCCAAATTTTCTGAAATTGTAATCACTGACGTAATTAAACCTCCCCTTGAGACGTTTGAGTCTCAACTTTACGTACGGTAATGATAGAAGCTGAAGAAATGAATTAAAATTTGTGCCACGATTGGGATTTGAACTCGGATCTCCTTGTTTGCTAGGCAGGTTGGGTTGGGTTGTTTTGGGGGAAGAGACCAAACTGCGAGGTCATCGGTTTCGGGATGGACGGAGAAGGAGGTCGGCCGTGCCCTTTCAAAGGAACCATCCCGGCATTTACCTTGAGCAATTTAGGGAAATCACGGAAAACCTAAATCAGGATGGCCGGACGCGGGATTGAACCGTCGTCTTCCCGAATGCGAGTTCAGTGTGCTAACCACTGTGCCACCTCGCTCGATGCGACGCAGGTATTTGCCTGTACGTGTACCGGGTGATCAAAAAGTCAGTATAAATTTGAAAACTGAATAAATCACGGAATAATGTAGATAGAGAGGTAAAAATTGACACACATGCTTGGAATGGCATGGGGTTTAATGCAGGATGGCGCTCCACCCCAAAGTGGTAGACGCGTGAAAGATCTCTTGCGCGCGTCGTTTGGTGATGATGGTGTGCTTAGCCGCCACTTTCGTCATGCTTGGCTTCCCATGTCCCCAGATCTCAGTCCGTGCGATTATTGGCTTTGGCGTTACCTGAAGTCGCAAGTGTATCGTGATCGACTGACATCTCTAGGGGTGCTGAAAGACAATATCCGACGCCAATGCCTCACCATAACTCCGGACATGCTTTACAGTGCTGTTCACAACATTATTCCTCGATTACAGCTATTGTTTAAGCATGATGTTGGACATATTGAGCATTTCCTGTAAAGAACATCATATTTGCTTTGTCTTACTTTGTTATGCTAATTATTGCTCTTCTGATCAGATGAAGTGCCATCTGTCGGACATTTTTTGAACTTTTGTATTTTTTTGGTTCTAACAAAACCCCATGTCATTCCAAGCATGTGTGTCAATTTGTACCTCTCTATCTACATTATTCCGTGATTTATTCAGTTTTCAAATTTATACTGACTTTTTGATCACCCGATAGATCAGATCTACCGATTTCTGTCCTATTCGGATAATTCCTTCTTAGTGCTCCGATTTTTTCTTTTTTCTTTTTTTTTTTTTTTTTTTTTTTTTTTGTCGTGTGCGTCGGATTTTCTGTTTTCCATTTTATGATAGCATTTACCGTATTTTTTAGACGCGTTTAGATGTCCTGAATTAATAGGAGTTTCTTCCGATGCGAGGGGTCGTACGGCTGCGTGACAGAAGGGGGGGAGACCTCAAAACGCACGTACGGACCATTATGTAGGCATCGGATGCGACCCTTATAAGTGACTGGGAAGATGTCATGTGAAGCGGGGGCGTGTGGGTGGCGTCGCAGATTGACTGAGCGCCGGCCCTGGGACCTGAATACGGAATTGACGAGCGGCCGGCGTTGAGGGCGCGGCGGCACGCGCACACGTGGTCGCGGCTGAGTGATCGGCTCGTATTACATATGAGCGACCCGACCCCCGGCTAACGGCCGCCGGCGACTCGATGCAAATACGTCGCACGTGGGCGGCGCACGGTGCGGTGCGGTGCATTCCTGTAACCGGGACCCTGGCCTGGGGCCTCGGGTAATCTGCCGGCTGCTTTCCTTCGTTCCTGACGGATGGCGCCTAATTTGTCAGCGGACGCCGGCTCGAAATGCCGACGGCGACCCCGGCGCTTTCGTCCGCGTCTCGTTAGCTTCCAGTCCTCGCCACACACGGCCCGCTTCAGGGTGTTACATCACCCGAGACCGTTTCTCCGGGAACAGCCACTGAAGTTTCTACAATCTACAGAACCCTTCTGGATTAATCACTAGCTTTCTGCTCGTGGCAGTTCAGAGGTACGCTGCTGGATTTGTTACCGACAGGTTCGGTCAACACGCGAGTGTCACGGATATTCTCCGTGTATTCAAATGGGAAAATGTGTTGGGAAGGAGACGTTCTTTTCGCGAAACACTATAGAGAAAATTTAGAGAAACGACATGGGCTGATTGCAGAAAGACTTTACCAAGGTACCCTGAGGTGACAAAAGTCATTGGGATAGTGATAAGCACGTGTACAGATGGCGGTAATATCGCGTACACAATATATTTGACGGAACTGTCATTTGTACTCAGGTGATTTATGTGAAAACGTTTCCGATGTGTCCGCAGCTCGTGGTCGTGCGGTAGCGTTCTCGCTTCCCATGCCAGGGATCCCGGGTTCGATTCCCGGCGGGGTCAGGGATCTTCTCTGCCTCGTGATGACAGGGTGTTGTGTGATGTCCTTAGGATAGTCTGGTTTAAGTAGTTCTAAGTTCTAGGGGACTGATGACCATAGATGTTAAGTCCCATAGTGCTCAGAGCCATTTGATCCATTTTTTTTTTTTTTTTTTTTTTTTTTGTTTCCGATGTGATTAATGCCACACCACTGGGATTAACAGACTTTGAACGCGGACTGGTAGTTGAACCTAGATGAATGGGATATTATGTTGCGGAAATTGTCGGGGAATTCAATATTTTGAGATCTACCGTGTGAAGAGTGTGCCGAGAATACCATATTTTAGGCATTAACTTTCATCACGGACAACACACTCGCTGACGGCCTCCACTTGATGACAGAGAGCATCGGCGTTTGCGTTAAGTTGCCAGTGCTAACAGACAAGCAACTCGACATGAAATAACCGCAGACATCAGTGTGGAACGTACGACTAACGTTTCCGTTAGCTTTTCAGAGCATTCACACAAGGTTGGCGCCGGTGGCGACACCTACAACGTGCTGACATGAGGAAAGTTTCCAACCGATTTCTCAAAAAAAAAATAGCAGTTCACCGGTGTTGCCTGGTGAAAAGTTGTTGTGATGCCTCGTGTAAGGAGGAGAAATGCGTACCATCACGTTTCCGACTTTGATAAAGGTCGGATTGTAGCCTATCGCGATTGCGGTTTGGCGTATCGCTACATTGCTGCTCGCGTTGGCCGAGATCCAATGACTGTCAGCAGAATATGGAATAGGTGGCTTCAGAAGGGTAATACGGAACGCCGTGCTGGACCCCAACGGCCTCGTACGTATCACTAGCAGTCGAGATGACAGGTTTATCCGCATGGCTTTAACGGATCGTGCAGCCACGTCTCGATCCCAGAGTCAACAGATGGGGACGTTCGCAAGACAACAACCACCTGAACGAACAGTTCGACGACGTTTCCAGCAGCATGGACTATCAGCTCGGAGACCATGGCTGCGGTTACCCTTGACGCTGTATCACAGACAGGAGCGCCTGCGATGGTGTACTCAACGACGAATCTGGGTGCACTAATGGCAAAACGTCATTTTTTCGGATGAGTACAGGTTCTGTTTACAGCATCGTGATGGTCGCATCCGTGTTTGGCGACATCGCGGTGAACGCACATTGGAAGCGTGTATTCGTCATCGCCATACTGGCGTATCACCCGGCGTGGTGGTACGGGGTGCCATTGGTTACACGTCTCGGTCACCTCTTGTTCGCATTGACGGCATTTTGAACAGTGGACGTTACATTTCATATGTGTTACGACACGTGGTTGTGCTCTTCATCCGATCCTAGCGACTGGATTGAGGACTACATTTCAGCAGGATAATGCACGACCGCATGTTCCAGGTCCTGTACAGGCCTTTCTGGATACAGAAAATGTTCGACTGCTGTCCTGGCCAGCACATTCTTCAGATCTCTCACCAATTGTAAACGTCTGGTCAATGGTGGCCGAGCAACTGGCTCGTCACAATACGCCAGTCACTACTCTTGACGAACTGTAGTATCGTGTTGGAGCTGCATGGGCAGCTGTACCTGTACACGCCATCCAAGCTCTGTTTGACTCAATGCCCAGGAGCATCAAGGCCGTTATTACGGCCAGAGGTGGTTGTTTTGGGTACTGATTTCTAAGGATCTCTGCACCCAAATTGGCTGAAAATGTAATCACATGTCAGTTCTAGTATAATATATTTGCCCAATGAATTCCCGTTTATCATCTGCATTTCTTCTTGGTGTAGCAATTTTAATGGCCAGTACTGCATTATAATTAAGTGTAATGATGAATATGAATCTTCTGCACTTGAAACTGTAAATAATAAATAAAATACGCAGAAAAGTTAACTTCAAACACAAACTAAAATCGTATCTCCACGAGAGCCTTCTTCCACTCCATAAAAGAATCCGTAAAGGTGTATTAATACGATATGTGTGTTTTAAAGAGAGAGAGAGACAGAGAGAGATTGAACAAAGTAAAGTAAAAATCACTATATGAAAAAAATTTGCATAAGACAACAATTTAAATAATCAATATATTGCCATATCTTTCACTGCGAAAGTATAGCAAAATTACAAAACTGACTTCTTCCGCAACATAGCTGTATATCACAATTATAATCTGTGGAATACGCAGATGGTTAAAGGTCAACTAAACTAAACCGAACTTAGAAGATGACGCAGCTCTGCACAGGAAAGTGACATCGTTGGAGTCTCTGCATGAAATGAATAGAGACTTGTAGACAGTCACCAAACAATTTACGGAAGAGATTGAAAAGAATCGGTAAAGAGTTTCACGAACTACCGCAGTGTTAAGAGTATCACAGGTATGACCAAGATACTACACGGGTGACGCAGAGAATAAGTTGTGCGTCGTGGGAGCCATACAAAATTCAGCAAATTTGTCTTGCAAAAACGAGTCCTCAAACATATTACTTTCTCCGACATAAATCTCGCGTAATCACATCTACGCTAAAATTAGGCACATTCAGTCTCACCATACAGAGGGATACAGACAGTCTTTCTTCTTACGTACTACCCGCATGCATTATGAAAACTGGAAGGGAATAAGAGAGTGTCACACACTGTTCAGTACTTGCCGAAATCAGATGTTGATGTAGACCGACCCTCATATCAGCTTCCTTGTGGACGTGGACAAGAAATTTAACAGTGAGAAAAAAATCTCCTAGGGTAAGTTGCGGAATTCGCGCAATTTCCATCAAACTAATTGGCGCAGCGGACTCACATTCGGACGTTGCTACGTTCAAACTTACGTCCGATCATCCATATCTGGATTTTCAATAGTGTCCAAAAAATCACTTAAGACAAATGCTGCAATAGTCTGTGACGCAGCCGTCGAGATTTACTACTTAAATATCCTTCCTTGTTAGAAATAATGACTGTCAGCATATGGGACCCCCCAGCGTCGTAATGCAACGAAAATATTATAAGCATATGCTAGGAGTACTTCACTTTCGTGCGATCAATTTTGAAATGGACTTTAGAGGAAAAAATAGTTTTTTGTTACGATAAGTGGAAGATTGACACACATAGTCAATGATTTAGTATCCTCTAGGACTGCATTCTCGTAATAACAATTTTACATATCAATAGAGAAACATTCATACACACATTCGTACTTACTACATTATTAATCACGGACTAAAATAACACTCGACGTAATATTAAAATACATTCTGCAACTATTAAGATTCTGTGACGTCACTGTAATGGCTTTGATATAGAATATTATGAGGAAGGACTGGCGCAGCGAAATAAAATAAACTGTAGAGCCAAACAGCAATACTAAAGCAAGTTTGTCCTTACGTCTTGAAAAAATAACTGATGTTGCTCTATTATGACAGGCGACGTTACTGCCATTAACTGGTGAAAGTTCAAAAAGACATTCTGGAGGGCTGCACTTACCAGATTCTGCCGATTTACTTATCCTTTTATAAGCGTTGTTGAAGTGTGTTTCCTGCCTTCATTGGTAGACTGACATCTCTCTATCTCTGCGTCTTCGTGTCGATTGCTTATTAAACAATCTATAGAAGTAAAAATATTCTTCATGTCATTACATCACCACCGCGTGTATATCAAATAACCCACGCTTTCCTCCGGACACCAGCTGTATTCAATGCACAATGTCCCTCTTACTGCCAGCGAGATTTTGCGAGACTTATGTGCCGAAGTAATACCTTAATCAACTGTATCTGCTTGATTCTTTCAATAACAAATAATATCTTTGCCCTATCCAAAGCCGCTCTCTTTCAAACGGTACCTAAAGTTTTCGAATGATTTCATTTTATACCACCTATTCAGATGTTATTGAAGCCTTAAAGAAAATGGATCATAAAAATAATAAGAAATAAAATTAAAACTTTGCACAGACAAAATAAAAGTATCTACACTAATAGCTTCCACGCCACTAACAGCTCGCAGAATTCATTACTTTTACGTAACACTCAGATGAACATTAACGTACTTCAAAATGAATTATTTAAAAACTAACAAATAAAAAGAAAGAAAATAATTACGTTGTGTATTAATGTTATGAATTTGTTCTTGTTTTGAACGTATGTTAAAGTCTCGAATTTGCTATGCCATCGAAAGTTCCTTTGAGAAATATACGACCGATTTTCTTTTCAATATTAATCCAATCTGAGCGTGAGCTCTCACTGTAATATTACTGTCGGAGTGATGTGAAGCCCTAATCTTCATAAATTCAGTTTCGAACT
This sequence comes from Schistocerca americana, assembly GCF_021461395.2. Lineage (NCBI taxonomy): Eukaryota > Metazoa > Arthropoda > Insecta > Orthoptera > Acrididae > Schistocerca > Schistocerca americana. Next base: position 854,280,154 of record NC_060121.1, read on the forward strand.
GTCATAGTAAATTCTTTGTTGACGACAATCATACATTAATCACAGAAATGCTATTAAAATTATAATTTCCTATAAATAATTTATGACACGCGCTACGTTCACGAGAATATCTGTTGAAACATATTGGTAGGTTCAAATTGAAATTAATACTAAATCACATCAATGAAGAAAAATCTCCAATAAAGTTCTGTGCCGTCGCCAGCGTCTCCTTCTCCTGGCGTAACTCTGTTGCTTTGTAAGATTTACACATCGCCTGACGGCCTTATCCATCTAGTGATGACGCTTCATTAGATACGCATCTGCTTGTAAGCACATTAACCTGAATCTGTCGCCACTCTGTGCTCAGGCAACCGTTCTGCCTGCCGCAAAAAAAAACTGTTACATCCTCGTTAGCTGAGTTATTAATGAGTCACTATTTATCATTCACTGATTGACGTGGACGGGCGCCTTATATTACTCAGTGGAGGTAGGAAACATGTGCCTCGCAGGTCAGGTGCAACCAGTTGCCGGACGTGGCATCAGTGATCAGACGGAACAGGTAGTGTGTGAAGAGGCAGCTGTTCTTAGCAACTTATGAAGCCAGTTATGAGTTCTCTTGAGTAACTTGTAGTACTAATCGTTGTGTGTCTCGTAAAATGTAATTTTACATATTTTTCTATAATCTAGCTATAACAGTGTGCAAATCAATTGGGATGAGCTCGTATTTCACAACGAATTGAAGGTGGTTAGCTGTAACCAATTTTATCGGCCCAGTTGTTGGAGTCTTGACAGACTACTGTTGCCTTGACAATGAACAATATCGTAGCTTCCCTCTAGTTCAGCTGAGCGCTTGTACGTGTAGCAACAGGGTGTTTCATTTCTATGTCCTCGACAGGAAAACTTTTTGTTTGTGTTAAAAGGGACGTTTCACCTAAGAAGCGGGCATAAATAGTTGTTCTTCATCAACACACGTCTATGACTGTAAGAGACACTGCCTGCGTTGTTGCTGTGGGAATACCTAGTGTTTCAAGACTTATCAGGACATGCAGCGATAATGCTTCAATGTCTCCTAAGAGAAAAGGCGGTTGTGGATGAAAACCAAAACTCTACTTCATAACAGTATAATTCATCCTCATAAGACAAGTAAGGATCTTCAGCGGTATTTAGTGACTACTGGGATTGGAACTGACCCCTCTACAATAAGGCACAGTCTTCTTGATTGTGGGTGAAAGGTGCGAAAGTCAACAAAGAAGCAGTTGTTAACGTTTACCGTTAAGAAAAAAGGATGGCATGGACTAACATAGATAAATCTTGGACCTAGAATGACGTGTAAAGTGTAATTTTTAGTGATGAGTGACATTTTATTGTTCAAACATACAGGGCACCCATGAGGCAGCAATAGCTGAGCATCTTGAACAGACTGTTAGTAACCCCCCCCCCCCCGCCCCCCCCCCCATCTGAAAATGTTTTTGGATTTCTTCACTGCCAGTGGCATTATTTCCAGATGTTGCCATGATTAACTGCACCAAATACGTGGAAATTCTTAGGCTCAGGATTGTGCCACTCCTGCACATCTTTGTGGTTGGCAGAGGAACATTGCACCACGTTCCGTCCCTGTTTCACACATCTAAAGCAGTCAAGACGTTCATTGAAGGAAACAACATTAATGTGCTTCAATGGCCTGGTATTTAACCCCACAGAGAATTTGTGGTGTATTGTAAAAGGCGTCTTGTTAAAATGGGCTATTGAACAAATATAAGTGTTGTTTCATGACCAGGCTCTAGCCTGGTCTATTCTATGCCACAATATGTTCCGAAGCTGAGTAAAGCAATAAGAGGACACATAGTTATTAACATTAAGTAAGCTACTAACTGTATTTTACATACAGTAATAAATGTGTCAAGTTAAAATTTAATCGTGTTGTCCCAATTAATTTCCACACTACTGTACTACTCCGACTTGAAAGGAAGACATATTGTACAATTACTGACAGTTTTCTTTCTCTTTTTACAGCCGTCATGAATTTTCTAGGCATGACATTTAGGTTTTAATTCTTCAGGCAGTTTCATCAGGTTTGACAATCGTATATAACCCACGAATAAATATTGTTCTCATTTTGGTATATGCTATAAATCGTCTCTATAATGGTATTGAAAGCCAACAGTTGATGAATAGTTTCCTCTTTCATTGCATCCTTTGATTTTTGTAACCTTGTTTCTTCAGTAAGTTCTTTTTTTTCTCTTCTTGTTCCTCTTTCAGTTTTGTAGAGCTTGCAGGGGACTGCATATCTACATCTGGAACAACACTCTGCAATCCATCTTACGGTATATAGTGGAGGATACTTCTGCTACAATTTACATAGGAACCTGTTCCATTCGTAGTTGGTGCATGGGAAATATCACAGTTGGTAAACTTCTCTAATGAGCTCTAATTTCTCTGATTTTCTGCTCGTGGTCATTTTGCGGGACTTATGTGAGGAAATAATACCTTAATCAACGCCGGCCGGGGTGGCCGAACGGTTCTAGGTGCTACATTCTGGAACCACGCAGCCGCTACGGTCACAGGTTCGAATCCTGCCTCGGGCGTGGGTGTGTGTGTGATGTCCTTAGGTTAGTTAGGTTTAAGTAGTTCTAGGGGACTGATGACCTCAGAAGTTAAGTCTCATAGTGCTCAGAGCCATTTGAACCATTTGAACCTTAATCAACTTTTCTTCGATCCACAACATATTTATGTATCAATATATGCTTTATTTTCTATTTCAGATGTTGTATTACTCAGTAAATGATGACTAAGAGTTTTTCATTGATAACCATTCCTATCGTAACAAATATCACGAAAGCTATCACTGAAATTAGACGTTTGACTATTAATTCACTCATTTCTTCAAACATGGCAAAGACAGTTTGTCGTATAAATTTCCACATTTTTCTGTAGTCGCCACTGCCAAACTGTTAGAGGCTTCTACGTCAGAGTTTACAAAACCCCCAAACCAAATTTTCATAATATTTACATATGTTCTCTTGAACTCGTATATAATCACCGAGATTGGTGGGTTTGTGATACGTCACTAACCAGCACTTGGGAGGGTAATGATTCAAATCCAAGTCTGGTACATGCTCGTCTTTACTACGGTGAAACACATCTCTTCCACTGAACAAGTGCTCGTAGCTTTTAAGATATGCATTTTAGAGCTCATTTTTACTAGACAACTTATTCTTCTTTTTGTCCATAGTGACTCCATCCAAAATATAAAAAAACAAAGAGCGCTTGCAGTAGAAGAGATTTATTTCACAGTATCGAAGATGAAGAAGCAATTTTAGCTCATAAGGCATGTATTTTAGAGCCCGTATTTGCTAGCCATTCCTGCTTCGAATTGTCGTTCGAGTTATATCCCATAAATGGTGACCATTATTCCTGGAACCCACTGTATAATCGGTACTACCTTCTAAGCTGTCACTGAAGTTTGGTCCGTAATTGATCTAAGTCTGACATTTCATTTAGCATGTTGGATCAGGTGCATCTAAAGGGTGAACCGAAACTCAACCAACGAAGTGTCAGGTTATACAGGGATACGACCGGAGAATTTTCGTGTAAGGGAGCTGTCGTATCCAGTGGCTCGTTTAAGACTGATTGTTTAACCCCTTCTACGCTTTATATTCTTCGTTAATGCTTCATGGCTATTGCTCAGTTTGCAACAACTGAACATGGTTGGGAGGTGGTTAATAGAGAGAACACGTTTTGTTGTGAAATACTACTATGTTGAAAACATATTAAAATTCCTCATTAAGTGGAAAAATTGCTTTCAGTGGGTAACAGAACATACCACTTACTTCGTGTATTTGTTTGGTCATTTACACATTTCCTAACAATGTGAAGAGTAGACACCACAATAAACATCTGCAGGAATTCATCCAAGCGGTTGCAAGTTTATAAAATCATTTCTTGATGTAACTGGTTCGGCGAGTCTAACAACTTACCCAGCCCCAAGAATTAAATTTGATAGGAATTACGCAGCAGTTATTAATAAGTATCCATTTAGAGTTTCTAAAGGTAGATTCGTTTGAAATCCAATCTGTACGCATATACCATTAGTATGTGCAATGTGTGTGATGTCCTTAGGTTAGTTAGGTTTAAGTAGTTCTAAGTTCTAGGGGACTGATGACCTCAGAAGTTAAGTCCCGTAGTGCTCAGAGCTTTTTGAACCATTTTATATGCAATGTATGTCATTCTGTATAAATGTGAATAAAATCTATTTGACTCAATGATCTAGAGTTAAGAACTTCTTACGATAAAATTCAGGGTATCCAACGAGTTAGTCGCAAAAGTACTTTTATTCAAATAACAGTAAGTTTACGTGACACTGGTAATTAACAATATTGTCTAGAAAAGAAACTCATAATGACTGCTAAAATTGTGTTGCACATGAACAAAAATAATCTGAAAATAATGCCACGTTACTTCTCAACGTGGATTCCAGAGCAGTCCAGAATCCACCACGGCACCATAAAACTGCAATTTCGCATGAAGAACAAGACAAAAGCAAGCTGTGATTCCGAAAGGTACAGTATTTCCCAAAGCTTTCCGGAATGCTCAGTATGTGGTTTAGTAGAATAGCAGACAATCATTGCTAGAAACACATGATACTTCTGTAATCAATAAAAAGTCGATACCCACAGATTAGAGGAGGGAGCAGTACACATCCGACTGATACAAAAGATTCCATTGGAGAAGGTAGTTCGCTTGATCAACAGCAATAAACCACGTATTTCTAAAAGTGAGATTCTTTTTTTTTTTTTTTTTTTCATCAGTCTACTGACTGGTCTGATGCGGTCCGCCACGAATTCCTTTCCTGTGCTAACCTCTTCATCTCAGAGTAGCACTTGCAACCTACGTCCTCAATTATTTGCTTGACGTATTCCAATCTCTGTCTTCCTCTACAGTTTTTGCCCTCTACCGCTCCTTCTAGTACCATGGAAGTCATTCCCTCATGTCTTAGCAGATGACCTATCATCCTGTCCCTTCTCCTTATCAGTGTTTTCCACATATTCCTTTCCTCTCCGATTCTGCGTAGAACCTCCTCATTCCTTACCTTATCAGTCCACCTAATTTTCAACATTCGTCTATAGCACCACATCTCAAATGCTTCGATTCTCTTCTGTTCCGGTTTTCCCACAGTCCATGTTTCACTGCCATACAATGCTATACTCCAGACGTACATCCTCAGAAATTTCTTCCTCAAATTAAGGCCGGTATTTGATATTAGTAGACTTCTCTTGGCCAGAAATGCCTTTTTTGTCATAGCGAGTCTGCTTTTGATGTCCTCCTTGCTCCGTCCGTCATTGGTTATTTTACTGCCTAGGTAGCAGAATTCCTTAACTTCATTGACTTCGTGACCATCAATCCTGATGTTAAGTTTCTCGCTGTTCTCATTTCTACTACTTCTCATTACAATTCGTCTTTCTCCAATTTACTCTCAAACCATAATGTGTACTCATTAGACTGTTCATTCTGTTCAGTAGATCATTTAATTCTTCTTCACTTTCACTCAGGATAGCAATGTCATCAGCGAATCGTACCATTGATATCCTTTCACCTTGTATTTTAATTCCACTCCTGAACCTTTCTTTTATTTCCATCATTGCTTCCTCGATGTACAGATTGAAGAGTAGGGGCAAAAGGCCACAGCCTTGTCTTACACCCTTCTTAATACGAGCACTTCGTTCTTGATCGTCCACTCTTATTATTCCCTCTTGGTTGTTGTACATATTGTATATGACCCGTCTCTCCCTATAGCTTACCCCTACTTTTTTCAGAATCTCGAACAGCTTGCACCATTTTATATTGTCGAACGCTTTTTCCAGGTTGACAAATCCTATGAAAGTGTCTTGATTTTTCTTTAGCCTTGCTTCCATTATTAGCCGTAACGTCAGAATTGCCTCTCTCGTCCCCTTACTTTTCCTAAAGCCAAACTGATCGTCACCTAGCGCATTCTCAGTTTTCTTTTCCATACGAGAGATGAAATCATACCATTGTGTATTGTGTATTGAACCGGGGACCTAGGAACGATGGAGAGGCTTTGTCCCGCCGTAGCCCTCAGTGGTTCACAACCCCACAACAGGCCACAGAATCGCCCCAACCCACAGTCGCCCCACACTGAACCCAGGGTTATTGTGCGGTGGGGCCCCCACTGCCCCCCCCCCCCCCTCCCTCCCGCCACCGCCCGGGAACGTCTCACACCAGACACCACACGAGTGTACCCCAAATGTTTGCGTGGTAGAAGAATAATGGTGTATGCGTATGTGGAGACAGTGTTTACGTAGCAACCGCCGACATAGCGTAACAGGCGGAATAAGGGGAACCGGCCTGCATTCGCCAAGGCAGATGGAAAAGCGCCTAAAAACCATCTACAGGCTGTACGGCACACTGAACCTTGATGCTAATTGGCCGGGTGGATTCGTGCTGAGGACCGGCACGCCTTCCCGCTCGGGAAGCAGCACGTTAGACCACGCGGTTAGCTGTGGTGGGGGGCTAAGCTTACCATAGTATGACTGGATAATCAGTAATGCTGCTGCAAGGAGGAGGGCAGGTGCTTAATTTGAAAATATGCAGCAGTTAAGGTTTGTCACCACATGAGTTACGTGAAATATGTTCAAGAGTATTTTCTGAGTGAAGCAAGAACATCAGAAGGAATAATGACCTACATGTAGTAACAATCGGTGGCGATGAGATCATTTACGCGAGATCCAGTAATGCATATGAAGAGTAACCTGTAACAACTGAAATACGATATTTACTGGTCAAATAATTATTTACATCAGTACAGTTACAATTTACTCATGAGAACAATAGCGAAGCTGATGAAAAGTTACTGCTAACAAAAACAGATACATAATATCTGGCAGTTCTACATCTACATCTACATCCACACTCCGCAAGCCACCTGACTGTGTGTGGCGGAGGGTACCTTGAGTACCTCTATCGGTTCTCCCTTCTATTCCAGTCTCGTATTGTTGGTAGGAAGAAAGATTGTCAGTATGCCTCTGTGTGGGCTCTAATCTAATTTTATCCTCATGGTCTCTTCGCGAGATATACGTAGGGGGAACCAATATACTGCTTGACTCCTCGGTGAAGGTATGTACTCGAAACTTCAACAAAAGCCCGTACCGAGCTACTGAGCTTCTCTGTTGCAGAGTCTTCCTCTGGAGTTATCTATCATCTCTGTAACGCTTTCGCGATTACTAAATGATCCTGTAACGAACCGCGCTTTTCTACGTTGGATCTTCTCTATCTCTTCTATCAACCTTATCAGGTACATATCCCACACCAGTGAGCAGTATTCAAGCAGTGGGCGAACAAGTGTACTGTAACCTATTTACTTTGTTTTCGGACTGCAATTCCTTAGGATTCTTCCAATGAATCTCAGTCTGGCATCTGCTTTACCGACGATTAATTTTGTATGGTCATTCCATTTTAAATCACTCCTAATGCCTACTCCCAGATAATTTATGGAATTAACTGCTTCCAGTTGTTGACTTGCTATATTGTAGCTAAATGATAAAGTATCTTTCTTTTTATGTATTCGCAGCACATTACGCTTGTCTACATTCTTGTATATTGTGAATAGCAACGGTCCTATGACACTCCCCTGCGGCACACCTGGAAACACTCTTATTTCGGAAGACTTCTCTCCATTGAGAATGACATGCTGCGCTCTGTTATCTTCAATCCAATCACACAATTGGTCTGATAGTCCATATGCTCTTACTTTCTTCATTAAACGACTATGGAGAACTGTATCGAACGCCTTGCGGAAGTCAAGAAACACGGCATCTACCTGGGAACCCGTGTCTATGGCCCTCTGAGTCTCGTGGACGAATAGCGCGAGCTGGGTTTCACACGATCGTCTTTTTTGAAACCCATGCCGATTCCTACAGAGTAGATTTCTAGTCTCCATAAAAGTCATTATACTCATTATACGTGTTCCAAAATCTACAGCTTAACGTTAGAGATATAGGTCTATAGCTCTGCACATCTGTTCGACGTCCCTTCTTTAAAACGGGGATGACCTGTGCCCTTTTCCGATCTGTTGGAACGCTACGCACTTCTAGAGACCTACGGTACACTGCTTCAAGAAGGGTGGCAAGTTCCTTCGCGTACTCTGTGTAAATCGAACTGGTGTCCCATCAGGTCCAGCGGCCTTTCCTCTTTTGAGCGATTTTAATTGTTTTTCTATACCTCTGTCATCTATTTCGATATCTACCATTTTGTCATCTGTGCGACAATCTAGAGAAGGAACTACAGTGCAATCTTCCTCTGTGAAACAGCTTTGGAAAAAGACATTTAGTATTTCTGTGGTGTCACCGCCAGACACCACACTTGCTAGGTGGTAGCTTAAATCGGCCGCGGTCCATTTAGTACATGTCGGACCCGCGTGTCGCCACTGTGTGATCGCAGACCGAGCGCCACCACAAGGCAGGTCTCGAGATACGGAATAGCAGTCGCCCCAGTTGTACGGACGACTTTGCTAGCGACTACAGGGACGAAGCATCGCTCATTAGCCGAGCAGATAGTTAGAATAGCCTTCAGCTAAGTCAATGGCTACGACCTAGCAAGGCGCCATTAGCCTTACATAGTTTGATCGTATGAAATGTCTCATCAAGAACGCTGTATTCAACAAGGATAGGATAAAAGTTTAGTATTCGAGGAGCTGCATACTTTTCTTATTAGAATTCACTACTTATCCTGTTCCAGAATTCACGCCCGTCTGCGGTAGATAGCGTGCATTTCGGCCTCCTCTGTCTACAAGGTGTTGGCACATTTGCCAACACATCATTGGCGACGAGTCAACGGAAAAGGGTCTTGTTCTTTCTGATTGCTTACATTTACTTGTGTCATGGCTTCGCCAGATGTACTGTCCGAATTTTATCGCTTGCAGACTCAGCAGACGCAGGCGTTATTGGATGCCCTTGGACAGCTCGTCCAGGGTCAACGTGCCATTCAAAACGATGCAGCAGCCGCCGCTTCACCGCTACCGCAGCCACAACTCGCAGTTGCACCGCCTTTTAGGCCCTATGACCCAGACGTGGAATCCTGGATGGAGTGGTCACGCCAATTTGGATTTCATCTCGCCGCCTACAGAATTCAAGGTAATGAGCGACAGTCTCACTTATTATCCTGTGTCGGTGTGTCCACCTACCGTGTGATAGTGAAATTGTTTCCCCGACGCGACATAGCAACTCTGTCCTACGAAGAAATTTTGTCGGCATTGGACGCCTATTTCAAAGAAACAGTCAACGTCGTTGCAAAACGATATACTTTCTTCCGTACAACATGTACGGCCGGTCAAACTAATAGGGAGTGGGTTGCAACATTGCAAGGCCTTACAAGGGATTGTGCTTTTGAGTGTGAATGTGGACTCCCTTATTCAGATACAATGGTAGGTGATGCAATAGCACAGAACGTTTCTGATGTTCGCATACGGGAACAGATTTTGAAACTAGTTAATCCCTCCCTTCAGCAAGTGATAGACATATTAGATAGGCAAGACACACTTGACTGTGCTCAGGAATCTTTTGAAACTTCGCCAGCCATGTGTAACATTAACCGGTCCGCCGGGCGCGCTGCGCGGCCCGGTAAACTGCCCTCGCGCACTTCCACGCAGCTGCCGCCACGCTCTAAACCAGGTGCGCCGCGCCGGCACACAAATGCAGTGCAGTCATGCCCGCGGTGTGCTACTAGACATTCGCATGAAAATTGACCATCACGCCAAGCTATTTGCTTTTTCTGTCATAAGAAAGGACATGTTCAAAGTGTTTGCCAGAAAAAGCTCAGATCAGAGACTCTTAATCATTCCCGGCCCTTTGCTTCGCGCCAGAATCAAACCAAGAATACTCAGGCTCGTGGACCTTCGCCCATGGACATTCATGTAGTTAATTCCACTTCGTCCAGTGCCACTTTCTCTATCTGTGACTGTGTTCGTCCCACAAAAAGTGTGCGTCGACGTCGCCGGAAATCACGTCAATTAGCAAGTGATGCTGTACCTGTCTCAGTTCAAATTGCACAAGACAGTCGCTCTTGTCGTCAGCAGGACAATAAACTTTTTGTAGATTTGGACTTTAATGGCACGGTCATACCATTCCAGCTTGATACCGGAGCTGCAGTTTCATTGCTCAATCATGACACGTACAAACAACTGGGCAAACCTCCGTTGCGTTCCGCATATGTTAGGCTAACTACATATTCCAGACAGAAAATTCCTGTGTTAGGACAGTGCAGCCTTCTTGCAACATACAAGGGACAAACAAAACTTGTGTCATTTTACGTTCTTCGTTCTTCTACTGCAGTAAACTTGTTTGGTTTAGATTTGTTTCAGTTGTTTAACATGTCTATAGTAAATCAGGTTCTATCAGTGAAACAGACTGTGCCTTCAGACAGTGATTCTCGTCTATGTGACGAATTTGCAGACATTTTTGCACCGGGCCTGGGTTGCACTAAAAACTATGAAGCACATTTGGAACTGAAAGTCAACTCGCAACCGAAATTTTTCAGAGCGCGCAATGTTCCTCACACTTTGCGTGATGAGGTCGCAAGAACATTACACGATTTAGAATCACAAGGTGTGAGTGAATGTGCGCAATGCCTCTTCCATTTCAGCTCCGCTTCATCGCTTACGCCGTACAGGTGTTTCGTTTGTCTGGACGACGGAATGCGAACGCGCCTTTCGCCAGTTGAAATCGGCGTTGCTTTCTAATACTTGCCTTACGCCAGTCAATCCCCAGAAACCCCTTTTGTTGATGGTAGATGCAGCGGATTTTGGGATCGGTGCTGTGCTTGCGCACAAAGATGGATTGCATGATCGCCCTATTGCCTTTGCGTCCAAATTGCTCTCGGAATATGTGTTCTTCTTGCATGGCGTGTGCCGAACAACAATCCGTACCGCCACGGAACGTCTTTGCATGGCCCAAAGCCACTTCCCCTTGGCAACGCTTGCACATAGATTTTGCTGGTCCATTCTGGAATGCTCGATGGTTGGTTCTGGTAGATGCCTTCAATAATTTTCCTTTTGTTGTCCGGATGTCTTCCACGACGTCCTCTGCCACCATCCAAGCGTTGTCTGCTATCTTTTGCATTGAAGGTCTTCCGCAGACTATTGTTTCCGACAATGGCCCACAATTCATGTCCGCAGAATTTCAGTCATTCTGCCAGGCCAATGGTATTCAACATCTGACATCCGCGCCGTTTTCGCCTCAGTCAAACGGTGCCGCTGAACGATTGGTCCGACCTTTCAAGTCACAGATGTTGAAGTTGAAAGAGTCGCATTCTCGGGAGGACGCGTTGTTGCTCTTTTTGTCATCGTATCGCTCTCAGCCCCGAGATGGTCGCTCGCCGGCTGAGTTGCTCCACGGTCGTCCTCCTCGAACCTTGATGTCTTTGCTGCATCCGCCGCATCAGGTTCCTGTGCAGCGGCAGACTTCTGCTTTTGCTCCAGGCGACGTTGTATTCTATCGCAACTATCGAGGTTCACGGCGTTGGCTCGCAGAGCGCATTCTTCGCTGCCTCGGCCGCGCTATGTATTTGGTTTTGGGGGCCTCTGGTGAGGTGCGTCGGCATCTCAATCAGCTGCGCCTCTGTCGTCGCACGGGTTCTGCCGCTCCCCGTCTGCTTTCAGCGACGGTGCCGTCCGGTCAGCGCCCTGGGGACCCATCTACTGGCTCGCCTCATCCCCAGGTGTTACCGACGATGCCTTCCATTTTGCCCCATGGCGACGCGCCGCCGCAGCCGCCGCCGCCGCCGCCTGTTCTCCCTCCGGCGCCGCCCGCATTCGACGCTTCGCTGCAGCCGCCAAGCGCCTCCCTGGGTCACGCGCTGCCGATCGCTTCCCGTGACCAGCTGTCCTCCGCCATGGAACTCTTGCCCGCTCCGGACCACATGACGTCATCGCGCGTCGGATACCCCGACGCCATGGAGGTCGACCCTTCGGCCCCTCCTGTCTCTTTACGGGCGCATACACCGCATGTTGACGTGCACCCTGGACTAGGTTTTCAGGCGTTTCCTAGCTCCCCTCGGACCGAATGGCCAGGTGCGGGTGGCACAGCCTCGCCTGTTGTTAGGCTCCCCACCTCATCGCATCCGTCAACATGGGGTCCTCCCCACGGCGGGCGGAAGCCTTATAACACGACCGTTCGCCGATTTGAGGGGGAGAAATGTGGTGTCACCGCCAGACACCACACTTGCTAGGTGGTAGCTTAAATCGGTCCATTTAGTACATGTCGGACCCGCGTGTCGCCACTGTGTGATCGCAGACCGAGTGCCACCACAAGGCAGGTCTCGAGATACGGAATAGCACTCGCCCCAGTTGTACGGACGACTTTGCTAGCGACTACACGGACGAAGCATCGCTCATTAGCCGAGCAGATAGTTAGAATAGCCTTCAGCTAAGTCAATGGCTACGACCTAGCAAGGCGCCATTAGCCTTACATAGTTTGATAGTTATCGTATGAAATGTCTCATCAAGAACGCTGTATTCAACAAGGATAGGATAAATGTTTAGTATTCGAGGAGCTGCATACTTTTCTTATTAGAATTCACTACTTATCCTGTTCCAGAATTCACGCCCGTCTGCGGTAGATAGCGTGCATTTCGGCCTCCTCTATCTACAAGGTGTTGGCACATTTGCCAACACATCAATTTCAGCCTATAGTCTGTCATCCTCTGTTTCAGTTCCATTTTGGTCACAGAGTGTCTGGACATTTTGTTTTGATCCACCTACCGCTTTGACATAAGACTTAAATTTCTTAGGATTTTCTGCCAAGTCACTACACAGAACTTTACTTTCGAATTCGTTGAACGCCTCTCGCATAGCCCTCCTCCCACTAAATTTCGCTTCGTGTAATTTTTGTTTGTCTGCAAGGCTTTGGCTATGTTCATGTTGGCTGTGAAGTTCCCTTTGCTTCCGTAGCAGTTTTCTAACTCGGTTGTTGTACCATGGTGGCTCTTTTCCATCTCTTACGATCTTGCTTGGCACATACCCATCTAATGCATATTGTACGATGGTTTTGAACTTTGTCCACTGATCCTGTACTTGAGATCTGTATTTGCGATAAAATTTTTGTGTTGAACCGTCAAGTACTCTGAAATCTGCTTTTTGTCACTTTTGCTAAAGAGAAAAATCTTCCTACATTTTTTAATATTTCTATTTACGGTTGAAATCACCGATGCTGTAATCGCTTTATGATCGCTGATTCCCTGTACTGCGTTAACTGTTTTAAATAGTTCGAGTCTGTTTGTCACCAGAAGATCTAATATGTTATCGCCACGAGTCGATTCTCTAACTGCTCAAGGTAGTTTTCAGAAAATGCACTTTAAAAAAATTCACTGGATTCTTTGTCCCTGCCAGTCTATATCTGGTAAATTAAAATCTCCACCCAAAACTATAACATGGTCGGGAAATCTACTCGAAATATTTTTCAAATTTTCCTTCAGGTGTTCTGCCACAACAGCTGCTGAGCCAGGGGGCCTATAGAGACATCCAGTTACCGTGTTTGAGCTTGCTTTAACCGTGACCTTCACCCAAATTATTTCACATTTCGGATCTCCGTCAATTTTCTTCGATACTATTGCACTTTTTATCGCTATAAACATGCCTCCCCCTTCACTGTCCAGCCTGTCACTGCAGTATACATTCCAATCTGAGTTTAGAATTTCATTACTGTTGACATCTGGTTTCAGCCAACTTTCCGTCCCTAATACTATGTGGGTATTGTGACCTTTTATTAATGAGTGCAGTTCTCGTACCTTTCTATAGACGCTGCTGCAGTTACTATTACCACATTAATATTGTCATTCCCTGTTACGTTTTGCCTACTGCTACCTTGTCGTGTATCAGGGGGCGTCTTGTCGGGCCTAGGGAGGGAATTCTCTAACCTAAAAACCCACATGTGCACTCCACACGTACTCATGTACCCTTGTAGCCCCTTCCTGCGTGTAGTGCACGCCTGATCTATTCAGGGGGACCCTACATTTCTCCACCCGATAGTGGAGGTCGAGAAATTTGCACCCCAGATATATAGAATCGCCTGAGCCTCTGGTTTAAGCGTTCCACTCGGCTCCAAACCAGAGGACGGCTATTGGTTCTGGGAACGACACTACAAATAGTTAGCTCAAATTCCACCCCGCGAGCGAGGCTTTCCGGCTTCACCAACTCCGCCAACCGCCTGTATGAACTGAGGATGATCTCTGAACCCAGACAGCAGGAGTCATTGATGCCGACATGAGCAACAATTTGCAGTCAGGTGCACCCATTGCTCTCTATCGCCGCCGGCAAGGCCTCCTCCACATCTCGGATGAGACCCCCTGCAAGCAGAGTGAACACTGGCCTTCTTCCCCTACCTTTCCGCTATCTCACTAAGGGGCTCCATCACCCGCCTAACATTGGAGCTCCCAATCACTAATAAACCCCTCGCCCCATGTTCCTGCTCCGACCTTGCCGAAGGAGCGGCCACATGTCCAGTCACAGGCAGAGCGGGTGACGCCACACCGCCAGCCTCCACATTGACCCTCCGCCTCGTGTGGCGCGAACGCCATTGAACCCGCCACTCCCCTTGGGGAGAGGGTGGCCCAACCGCGCCCGGCACACGTGAAGATGTCTCGACAGCGGGGACCGTGGGTGAAGCATGTAACACCTGGGGTGTACCATGGGACGCACCAGACTCCCCACTGCCGCTACACTTCGAGGTAGCAGCCTGAAGACGGCTGACCGCGGCCATCAGCATGCTCAGCTGTTCGTGAACAGCTGTTTCGATTAAAAGTTTGTAAGTTTTAAAGAATGAAGGCAGAACAGTGTCATTGGCAGTTTGATGTTGAGGCTACATTGCAGTTGGCTGGTTGGTGAATGGCAGACAGAAGGGGAAAGGGAGTGGGGAGGGATGTGGTTTACAAAGCACAACTGAGGTGTTTCCATCAACTTGGATTTTTAAATTTCCTACCATCACCATCATCTGGGTTTAAAATTCCCACCACCACCATCTTGATTTTGGAATTTCCGACCAGTGCCTTCTTTGAGTTTTGAGTGTCAACAATACTGACTAGCTGAAGAAACGAGAACTAAGCGCTATATGTGTCTTACATATACTACTACTGTCAGAAACTGACTTTTGAGAAGGTCAGTTCATTTTCCAGAGAATGTATGAACCTACTCCACTATTTATCTTAGACTGGACTCGCATTCGGGAGGACGATGGTTCAATCCCGCGTCCGGCCATCCTGATTTAGGTTTTCCGTGATTTCCCTAAATCGCTCCAGGCAAATGCTGGGATGATTCCTTTCAAAGGGCACGGCCGACTTCCTTCCCCATCCTTCCCTAATCTGATGAGACGGATGACCTCGCTGTCTGGTCTCCTTCCCACAACAAACCAACCAACCAACTATTTATCTTAGACTGTATGAAGAAAATCCCATATTTATAGAAAAACATTTCATAATTTACGTAAAATACTCTCTTTAAAATTGTGAAAAGAATGGTGATAAAACCAAGAAGTGGAACGTTATCTACATCTTGTACAGAACACACACTGTAGTTATAAGGATGGAAGGACATGACTGGAAGGAAGTAACTGGATACGCAGTGAGACGGTGTTGAATCCTATTTCCTAAGTTATTCAAGCCGTGCACTGAGTGAAACATAAAGGAAACTAAATAGAAATTTTGGAAATAAATTAAACTTCACAGAGAAGGAATAAAAACTTTGTTTGCTGATGATATTCTAATTATGAGAGAGATGATGACAAATACTCAAAAGTCCAGTTGAGTGGAATGGACAGTGTCTTGCAAATATGTTATATGATGGACATCAACAAAAAAACTTAAGATGACGAAATGCAGGTGAATTAATTCAGGAACTACAGAGAGAGTTAGGTTAGAAAACGAGACACTAAAATCAGTAGATCAGTTCTTCTATTTACACAGCAAAATTAGTGACAATGGTCGACGTAGAGAGTACATAAAAGGCAGACTAGAAATAACAAGAATATCGTTTCTGGGAAAGAGAAATTTGTTAACATTTAATACAAATTTAATTGTTAGGAAGACTTTTCTAAAAGCATTTGTCCTGAGTGTAGTGTTTAATGGAAGTTAAAAAAGGGGCTGGTTAAATGGACGCGTTCAGAGGCATAAGAATCATCAATAAGTATACTGGAGAGGGAGACCAAAGGTTGACTGCTACAAACAAGTTCAAACGGATGTATATATCTGCAGTTAAGAGGTTTGTACAGCACAGACTTGGATGGGGACCTGCACCGAGCTAGTTTTCACAATGAAGACCACAACAACAAAGACTTACGGGCAGTCAATCTTTACCCTATTTCATTTGCTAGTGAAACAGGAAATGGTATGTCTGTCAATGGCTGAGAGCATTGGCACCAACATTGAACCGAATGTCTGGAACAACTGAAAAGAAAACAGACGCTGCGGGACAAATGGTTCAAATGGCTCTGAGCACTATGGGCGCTGCTGGACAGAGCAGTCTGGGTCCATCAACAATGGATCATTGAATGTGAACAGAAAAGTCAAACAATGACAATAGGGTTAAGTGGAAATGGCAGTTCCGGTAAACAATGTCCAACGAATAACGTGGAGAGAGAAAAGCTGAGATTTCGTGAAAGCCGAGCATAAAACCCAACAGTACATTATGACAACGAGATGATAGCAAAGCGAATACACCGCTGAGTGTCGTGCTGCTGCACGGTAAAACTTAAAGGGTGGCCGTGAACTCTGATTGGCAGGCGGAATGGTGTGTAGTGCCACGGCAAGGTGAAACTAGCGGAGACAGTGGCAGCTGCTCTTCCTAATCGCTTATTTCCAATCATGCTCCCCAGGAGTCTTTCAGAGTAGCAAGGCGAGACTACCAGAGAACGTTCCCTCCACCAACTTATGTTGGTGAGGGTAATCCTACAACCAACGTACACTAGCTTATGTAGTATGTATGTAGATCTAGATGATGGCCACAATTTCCGTAGAAATCGGAATTGTAGCAGCTGTGTGATACGATAGCGATACGATTCAAGATGTCAGAAAACAGTGCATTAGAAGCCTAGTGACACCCTCTTGAGGATACAGTAAGATGGTACATTGCTCTCACCGGACGGACATATGTGGGTAACATTGGAGTGCAGAATAGAAGGGTAACTATGGGCATAAGCGAACAGACAGGATCAAAATCTAAGGTCAAGATCAATGTTCCCCATCCTGTGGCAGTTGCCCTTATCTCAGAGCCCTGAGGCAATTGTTCTTCAAGGTTACAGGTCTATGTCATCGCTGAGACGAGGGATCAACTGTTCTCTGGAAGTCAGCCAATTGGTACCTCCTCCTTATCTCATACAATAATATGTCAATTATAGTAATTTATTACACATCATTTTTATCATTTTTACTTGTACCCAAATATACTGCAGTTAGTGCAGTGGGTGTATTTTACACCTTCTGTATCGTTTGATGCAAATGCAATTTGCTAATACATTTCATAATTTAATACAGGCGTAAATCGTCAGTAGTGTCTGTTCCTTCAGACATGCATACTTGTCTGGAGGTCATTTGTATCGAACTGTATGGACACTGTCAAATACAGACACTTGCACTAACTGTATTTCATGCCAAAACAAGGCAAACTGAAGAGGAAAACATCGTCCTTCCCCACGCAGCAATTACAAAAGCGGTAAGTGAGTACCATGGGATACAGACACGATAACATAAGGAGATTTGGATCGGTACAGGAGACGTCCACAGATAGCTGAAGTGGTGACCACATGCTACAAGCAGAAAATCTAGCTTCGAGTCGTGGTCTGGCACAAATTTTCATGCGTCTATAGTAAATCATACAGCTGACATAATATCGTATT
This sequence comes from Schistocerca americana, assembly GCF_021461395.2. NCBI lineage: Eukaryota > Metazoa > Arthropoda > Insecta > Orthoptera > Acrididae > Schistocerca > Schistocerca americana. The sequence continues at coordinate 854,298,024 of NC_060121.1, forward strand.
CACAAGTTGAGAATACATTTCATTAGCCAATTATAACGATTTATTACCTAAAAGAAAAAGATTTCTCCCACCACTCCAACCATCAGACTGCCCACCTTTTTTGTTCTGTACACCGTAGTGAGAACTTCCATCGGAATAAGAAAATGGGATTCATTTTTCCCTCCAGTTTATTGTATCAAACTCATTACTTGTCTTTCTTTACATGTAGCACAATTATAAATGTGACTGTGTTCGACGATTAAGGCTGTGGTGTCGTCAATAATAACAAGGAAAGACAGTGACAAATTTTCTGCATTTATTCACTTTTTTTGCAATATTTTCTTGGTTACAGTGTATGTTACTTTCTGATAGGGATATGTTCAGAGATAATTTAATAATAATGGCTGGAAACTAACACAGAGTTTTTCTTCTTACAGTAATAATGACTAGTAGCATGAAAATGTAATACAATGAAAACTACAGTTCAGTATGTTTCCCATGATAGTCTTTTCACTACACATCTTTTGTTTCAATGGACCATATTTTTATAGCACCATTTGAGAAAAAAGCTTTTATCATTGTTAGCAAAAAGAGAAACATTACATGGGAATCACATTGCGCCAAAAACACAACTAGCAGCAGTTAAACAAAGTGAATCACACATATCATCTAATGTGCACACAGCGTACATACACAGACACACAGTCTACACTCTCTCACTCTTTCTCTCTCTCTCTCTCCCTCTCTCTCTTACCCACACACATCTACATCTACATCATACTCCGCAAGCCACCTAATGGTGTGTGGCAGAGGGTACTTTCTGTACCACTCTCTGATCCCTCCAACCCCTTTCCACTCGCGAATAGTACGTGGGAAGAATGATTGTCTGTAAGCCTCTGTATTGGCTCTAATTTCTCGAATTTTCTCCTCGAGGTCAATACGCGAGATGTGTGTGTATGTGTGTGTGTGTGTGGGGGGGGGGGGGGGGGACAATATGTTGTCCGACTCCTCCTGGAAAGTGCTGTCTCAAAATTTTAATAGTAAATCTCTCCGTGATGCACAACGCCTCTCTTGTAACATCTGCCAGTGGAGTTTGTTTAGCATCTCCTAACGCTTTTCCGCCAGCTAAACGATCCTGTGACGAAATGCGCCGCACTTCGTTGGATCTTCTCTATCTCCTCTGTCAGTCATACCTGATAGGGATCCCAGATAGATGAACCATACTCAAGAATCGGGCGAACAAGTGCCTTATAAGCCACTGCTTTCGTGGATGAGTTACATTTCTTTAAGATTCTTCTGATGAATCTGAGTCTGGTGTCTGCTTTTCCCACTATCTGTTTTATGTGGTCATTCCACTTAAGGTCGCTCTGGATAGTTACGCCTAGATATTTTACTGCAGACGCTGTCTCCAGCTGTATGTCATCAATAGTGTAGCTGTACAATAGTGGATTTCTTTTCCTATGTATGCGCAATATGTTATATTTATTTACGTTCAGAGTCACCTGCCAGAGCCTGTACCAATAATCAGTTCTCTGCAGGTCGTTCTGCAAGTTCTTATTATCTTCTGGCGCTGCTACTGTGATACAGACAACTGCATCCTCTGCGAATAACCACTTTCTACTAGATCATTTACATATATTGTAAACAACAACGGTCTTACCACACTTCCCCCTGGTACCCCGTATATTATCTTTACATCCGTCGATTTTGTTCCGTTAAGAGCGACGTGTTGAATTCTACTGGCAAGAAAGTCTTGAACCCAATCGCAAGTCTGCTTCGATACTCCGTAAGCTCACATTTTTTTCATTAAACGGCAATGCGAGACGGTGTCACATGCCTTTCTGAGCGGCGTTGTCCACTGCGCTGTGGACCTCATGGAGGAACAGAGCGAGCTGAGTTTCCCAGGATCTCTGTTTGCGGAATCCATGTTGATTGTTATAAAGCAGATGTTCATTTTCCAAAAATGTCATAATTCATCAGCATAAAACATGTTCCATAATTCTACAACATATTGATTTCAACGATATAGTTCTATAATTGTGTGGCTCTGTCTTACAGCCTTTCTTAAAAACGGGAATGACTTGCGCTTTTTTCCAGTCGTTAGGTACCTTTCGTTGCTCAAGCGATCTACGATAAATTACTGCTAGAAGGGGAGCAAGTTCTTTCGCATAATTTCTATAGAATCTTACAGATATCTCATCTGGTCCTGACGCTTTTCCACTACTAAGAGATTGTAGCTGTTTTCCAATTCCGCGTTCCGTTATCTCAATATGTGCTATTTCGAAGTTCACACGAAGATTGAAAGAAAGCGCAGTGTTACGATCTTCAGCGGTGAAGCAACTTCGGAAGACTGAATTCAGTATTTCGGCCTTCTCTCAGTTATTTTCCGTTTCGGTGCCGGTGTGGTCGCTGGGAGAATGAATAGATGAGTTTGACCCACTTATGATTTTACATACGTTCAAAAAATTGTTCAAATGGCTCTGAGCACTATGGGACTTAACTTCTGTGGCCATCAGTCCCCTAGAACTTAGAACTACTTAAACCTAACTAACCTAAGGACATCACACGCATCCATGCCCGAGGCAGAATTCGAACCTGCGACCGTAGCAGTCCCACGGTTCCGGACTGCGCGCCTAGAACCACTAGACCACCGCGGCCGGCGACGATCAAAACCTCTTACGGTTTTTACTCGGGTCGGTTGACAACGTCTTACTTCAAAATCATTTAACAATCCTCTCATTGCTCTCCTTACGCTCATTTTCGCTTCGTTCAGCTTTTGTTTGTCAGCTAGGTTTTTACTTCTCTTGAATCTGAGATGAAGTGCTCTTTGTTTACGTAGCGCTTTTCTAGCATGGCTGTTGAACCAAGGTGGATCTTTCCCATCCCTTAAAACCTTACTCGGAACATACTTGTCTAGGGCATATTGAACGATGCCTTTGATTTTTTCCATTTGTTCTCCACATCGTCCTTATCACCGAATATTTGATGCTGACTGCTGAGGTATTTTGAAATTTGTATCCTGTCACCCTTGCTGAGCAAATATATCTTCCTACCTTTCTTAACATTCCTTGCATGACCCGTTGTCATAGATGCTATCACAGCCTATTATCACTGATACGTTCTAAATGGTTCAAATGGTTCTGAGCACTATGGGACTTAACTTCTAAGGTCATCAGTCCCCCTAACTAACCTAAGGACATCACACACAACCTTGCCCGAGGCAGAATTCGAACCTGCGACCGTAGTGGTCGCGCAGTTCCGGACTCAGCGCCTAGAACCGCTCGGACATAGCGGCCGACTGATACGTTCCTGATCTGATTCGATAAGTTCAGGTCTGTTTGTTTCCAGGAGGTCTTACTTCTCTCTCGAGTTGGTTCTCTAACTATCTGCTCAAGGTAATTTTCAGACAAGACATCCAGAAAAATTCCAGACAAATCCCTGTCTCTGGCACCAGTTTTGATGGCATAACACTCCCAATCTATACCTGGTAAGTTACCCCCTATTACAAAGGCATGATCAGGAAAATTCCTAGCGATATTCTGCAAGTTCTGTCTGAAGCGCTCTATAACTACAAATCGTGACCCATGCGATCTATAGATGCATCCGATCACTATTTTTGACAGTCCTTCGATACTCAATTTCACCGAGATTAATTTACATTCCCAATCTGTGAAAGCCTCGCTAGCTTTTTGCTTCAATAAACACCCCGCCACAATTGGCGACTAACCTATCTTTACGATAAACATTCCAATCTGAACATAGGATTTCGTTGCCACTGGCGTCTGGTTTCAACCAGCGTTCTGCTCCAAATACTATCTGTGCATTATAACCTTCAGTAACTGACACTAATTCTGGCACCTTTCCTTGGATGCTCCTGCATTTTACTAAAATCATATTAATGTTTTCTATCTCTGATCTACGAGGTCCAAGATTCTCTGAGGTCACCGTGGCTGATTTAACAGGCAAATCGTCTTTGACACCAAGAGAGGAGTTCTCTAACCTAAAAAAGCCCCGTGTGCGTACCACACGTACTCCGCTACCCTAGTAGCCGCTTTCTGCGTGTAGTGCACACCTGACCTATTAAAGGGAACACTACAATTCTGCACCCGATAGCGGCGGTCGAGAAATGCGCATCCGATACCGTCGCAGCCTCTGGTTTAGACCTTCCGCTCTGGTCCAAACCAGAAAACCGTGATCAACCCTGGGTACGATGCTACAAATAGATAGTCTGCACCCCGCGTGCGTTGACAGTTGCCTTCACCAAATCAGACAGCCGCCGAAAGGGGCCGAGGATGGCCTCTGTACCCAAGCGGCAGGCGTCGTTCGTGCCGACATGTGCCACTACATGCTACCGGTTGCACCCAGTGCGCTCGATAACCGCCGGCAGGGCCTCCTCCACATCGCGGATGAGACATTCCGGCAAACATACCGAATGCACACTGGAATTCTTTCACGCCTTGCCTGTTATCTCCCTGAGGGGCTCTATCACCCGCCTAACTTTGGAGCTCGCAATCCCAGGCATGCCCACACTCTGTACTTGTCTGGACTGGACAGGAAAATCGACTGCTGGCCCAACAAGAGAGGCATCCCGTAGCGGCTCGGAGTTATCATCAACACTGGGTAGCACCTCGTACCCGTTGCTAAGACATAGGGAGCCAGCCGCACGGCCTTGATCCCTCTTTCGCCTTTCGCCCAGTGACTCGCGAACCCACCACTGCTTGTCACCCACTCTGGAATGAGGATGGACGGGTCAGATGTTGCGTATCAGAAGCCTCAGCGACGTCTGGGTCACCAGGGGATCGCAGGTGTCGCAGGTCTCTTCACTGGCTCCCCGACGTCACCGCAACTTTGAGCATTAGGTAGAAGCTTGTCGACGGTAGCCAACACAGATTCCAGCTGTTATCCGACAACATCCAACTCTCCTTGTGTCCACTCGCAACAAGCACACATATCAAACTATGTATAAAATAAATATAATGTCTCAAATGACGCTGCTGTGTTTGAAATGTATACAAAATATGCCAAAGGAAAATAAAGTAACATTAGAAGTTGCTGTGCAGATTTCTCTCCTGCGAACCTTGCAGAACTAGCACTCCTGAAAGGAAGGATATTGCGGAGACATGGCTTAGCCACAGCCTAGGGGAGTTTCCAGAATGAGATTTCCACTCTGCAGCGGAGTGTGCGCTGATATGAAACTTCCTGGAAGAGCTTCTGTAAAGTTTGGAAGGTAGGAGACGAGGTACTGGCAGAAGTAAAGCTGTGAGGACGGCGCGTGAGTCGTGCTTGGGTAGCTCAGTTGGTAGAGCACTTGCCAGCGAAAGGCAAAGGTCCCGAGTTCGAGTCTCGGTCCGGCACACAGTTTTAATCTGCCAGGAAGTTTCATATCAGCGCACACTCCGCTGCAGAGTGAAAATCTCATTGTGGCAACTCCCCTAGGCTGTGGCTAAGCCATGTCTCCGCAATAGCCTTTCTTTCAGGAGTGCTAGTTCTGCAGGGTTCGAAGGAGAGCTTCTGTAAAGTTTGGAAGGTAGGAGACGAGGTACTGGCAGAAGTAAAGCTGTGAGGACGGGGCGTGAGTCGTGCTTGGGTAGCTCTGTTGGTAGAGCACTTGCCCGCGAAAGGCAAAGGTCCCGAGTTCGAGTCTAGGTCCGGCATACACTTCTAATCTGACAGGAAGTTTCATATCAGCGCACACTCCGCTGCAGAGTGAAAATCTCATTTTGTATGATGTCTACTAACACAAAATTAAAACTTTGTGGAGTGACGAAGTTTCTGGCGACGGGAAAATTTAGACTAGGAAGCCGCTCTACACAAGGACATTCACAAGACTTAATCAAAAACAAAAACTACGATTAATTTTCTAACCACTAGTCTACGCAGTAACATACACACGTATAGTTCACTTCTTTGCAGAAGCACCTGGAAAAAAAGAAAGATTAAATTAATATGAAATTAATTTACTATTTATCAAACAAGTGCTGCTGCTGCTGCGCGTCCTCTCGGCTTGGCGACCTAATGAAATTTTACAATAAGTAATGCTATCGTCACCGAAGGAAAATAATACCAGTTAGTAGGAGAGAAGTGTACAACAGACCTGTCTGAAGAAACAATTTGTCCTAAACCTAATCTAAATACTGATAACTTAGAAATTGTAGAATATACGTAGCACAATCGCTCACGAACCGCACGAGTGGGGGGGAAATAGTACCATGTAATATTTAATACAAAAAATACTAATTAGCATAAGAAGGGATAATTAAACGGTTGCCAGCCCACTAGGGCAATGAATATCCAGAATACTCAGAAGGGTAATGGCAAAGAAACTTAAGGAAATAATCGCAGGTATGGCAACAGAATGTCACGCTTTTCCACAACACAACAGTTCACGAGAAAATAAATGAATCAGAATGCACTGAGTTTGTAGTTACTTATTCCGAAGTACTAAAGCTTGAAAGTAAAGTTAAATGAAGTCGCTGGTTGAATAAATGACTGACTGTAACTGAAACCTTGTTACGTGGAAACGACTTTCAGTAACCTGAGTGTAACGTGATGCGAAATGTGGAGAAAGGCAAGCAAATTACTTTTAATTATTAAAAGATTGAATTGAATGTACTTTAAGCAAATGAGCAACTGATTTACTTTTAACCATGAGAGCAATAAGACACGTACCAAGCCAGCAAAGTTTCGTTAGTGAAATTTTATGTGTAGTAATACTCAAAACTGCCTCTGTTATGCAATACAAGAACGAACAATTACTGAGGCAGCTAAATTTAGACTGAAACTCGTCATTAGCAAAGCCGTCTCCAGAGCCACGGACAATTACGGGACAGTTAATAGATAGAATTGCAGGTTTCCTCCGCCTGTTCACTCCTACCGTGCTCTTAATACTCACGGGTTGACGAAGTATGTGCGCCTACACTGGCGCGTGCATAGCTGCACACGACGTCTGCCGGAGCGCCCAGCAAACACATCGGCACTCTTTCATGACACAAGCTGCTCTGCCTCCTCTCTGCTCGCAGCGCAACAGGTGCTCTCCATACACAAAGATAAACAACGACACAGCTACTGTCGTTGCTATCGATGCATTTGAACACAATTCCCTTGACAATTACCCAGCAATTTACAATATTTACATTATAATTACAATCAGTTGCATATATTCACAAATAAATACATTATTACATCCATTACATATTAAATAAAGTTTCTGTAATAAAGCTTACAGATACACAATTAGTAGTATATTACAGTTTATCACCAGATACTAAAAGGCGAAAAATTTTGGATGGTGCAGAGGGTGTTTTATCTGCATTTTCAGTGCTGGAAACTTACTTAGATCGATATTCGTTAGTGGTCTGTTAGCTAATGAGTTTTTTTTTTCATGAATAGTCTTAGCCCGTTCCTGACAAGGGTACCTCCCCATCGCACCCCCCTCAGATTTAGTTATAAGTTGACACAGTGGATAGGCCTTGAAAAACTGAACACAGATCAATCGAGGAAACAGGAAGAAGTTGTATGGAACTATGAAAAAAATAAGCAAAATTTACAAACTGAGTAGTCCATGCGCAAGATAGGCAACATCAATGACAGTGTGAGCACAGGAACACCGTGGTTCCGCGGTTAGCATGAGCAGCTGCGGCACGAGAGGTCCGTAGTTCAAGTCTGCCGTCGAGTGAAAGGTTTAATATTTTATTTTTTATTATATATTTTTATTTTATTATATTAGATGTGTTTGGTTTTCGGCAAGTGAAATACTTTGTGAAAAGATTCTATGATTTTGCGAAGCTGCACAGGTACACAGAGCAGTATTGTTTACGTGATGGTGTGTCAATTATCAAAGTTTAGGCACTCACACATAATCATCTTCGCTCTCCAAATTCCAGGACATATTCAGATTTGCTTGGACATATGCAGGATTTGACGGTCTACACACGGAAAAATTTGAAAACGTTAAAAACATATGTTTTGAGAGAGCACAGGGAAAACTGTGCGACTGTGAAACTGTTGCATTCATTTGTTGCAGTTTGTGTGACGAACTCTTATGTTTTCATCACTTTTTTGGGAGTGATTATCACATCCACAAGAAAACCTAAATCGGGCAAGTGTACAAGTTAAGTGGGTCGACAACATATTCCTGTCATGTGACGCACATGCCGTCACCAGTGTCGTATAGAATGTATCAGACGTGTTTTCCTGGGGAGGAATCGGTTGATCTATGACCTTGTGATCAAATGTTTTCGGTACCGATTGGAGAGGCACGTCCTTTCGTCTACTAATCGAACGGTTTTGCGGTGCGGTCCCAAAACACAGACACTAAACTTATTACAGTGAACAGAGACGTCAATGAACGAACGGACAGATCACAACTTTGCGAAAATTAAGAAAGTAAACTTTTCACTCGAGGGAAGACCTGAGCCAAGGACCTCCAGTTCCGCAGCTGGTCACGCTAACCACGGGACCACGGTGCTACTGAGCTTATACAATCCTTGATGTTGCTTATCTTTCGCATGGACTACTCAGTTTGTATATTTTGCTTATTTTTTTCATAGTTCCACAAAACTTCTTCCTGTTTTCTCGATTGATCTGTGTTCAGTTTTTCAAGGCCTATCGACTGTGCCAACTTATAACTAAATCTGAAGAGGGTGCGATGTGGAGGTTCCCTTGTGAGCAGTTTTAGATAAAGTCCTTTCTCAATAACCACTGCGTCCATCAGTTGATTATGTCTTTTTGCCTCAACAAGCTGTTGCTTGGCGTTTTTCGCACTTTTCACTGTCCTGGCAATAGCTGCCAACCCTCCATCTAAAGAGGCAATCGCTGAAAGACCGATCAGGCCAGGAATTAGAAACAGAGATGATTCCACCGGACGTCTTAGCTACTGGTAGAACCCTAGACATTTTAATCGATCCTGTTCTTCATGCTCCTTTTCGATCAAGGGTGCTTTTAACTCGTGACAGCGCTGACTTGATGCAATTTTTTAAACATCCTACAGGTTGTTTCTTCGTCATCTTTAGTTTACGGTGAGCATCATTCATAGCTTGTCATAAATTAACTCTCAAACTCAATTTAAGTTTTGTGTTCATTGTTCTATCGACTACAAATACTGCAATAGGCCGTCCTGTATTCATGTTTTTACTCCGCATATTTTTCTAGTTTTATCAGCTAAAATTCGATCTGTAACGTGACGTTCGCCAATCCTTTATTTAAGTCGTATGCAGTATCGTGTTGCTTGCATCCGTCGACCAAAATATTAATCATCTTGGGTATTAATAAATTCTTCAACTGTATTCAGTCCTTTATTACTGGATAACTTCCGGTTTCGTGGCACTAATATCCACATCTTCAGGTGAACGAATGACTGAAACATTAGAGCGGAAAGCTCGGAATCCTTCACCCAATATTCGTTGTGCGTCAGAAAAAAAAAACACCGCTGAAGGACAACAAATGTTTGGTGAAAAGATTCCGAGCTTTTCAGCTCTAATGTTTTAGTCATACGTTCATCTGAAGATGTGGCTTTTAGTGCCACGAAAGCGGCAGTGCTCTAATAATAAAGGACTAAATATAGCTGAAGCGGATATTAATACCGAAGATGACTACTCATAGCTGTGGCTGCACCACCTACAAGGTTGTCTGCAAAATATTAATCCCCTTATCACCAAGTGCTAGTCCGTTTTTCCGGTGTTGTTCCCAGCCCAGAGCAGTTAAACGACGAAGAAGCAAACGTCTGGGGGAGGCGGACGAGATGATCAATACTCAGTCGTTATATGAACATCGATGTACGGCATCGCACGACTTTGCTCATCTAACTCTGTATCTGTAAACTGATCTTTAACACCGTGTTTCCCATTCTCAGTTCCCATTATTACATAATAGTCAGTGATTTTGAACCTATATTTACAACTTTCGAGCCACTGACAGTGAAATTGTCTGTAGTGGCGAACAGCAGTAACCTCTGACCACTTATCTGAGGCTCGAGTTCTGGGAACCGGGGCGACGGAAACCTTTTTTTGATGTGTGTACTTACATGTCGGTTTTCCTGTCTTACTCAGCTTGGCTGTCGGACGATTGTCTGGTTGAAGGCATATGTGACACTCATTGATGAAGAGAACGTATTGCCACTCCTGAGAGGTCCATTCATGTATCGTACAGCCTCCAATACCCAGTAGAATGTCCTCTTGCATTGATGCATGCCTGTATTCGTCGAGGCATACTATAAACAAGTCATCAAGGCACTATTGAGCTAGATTGTCCCGCTCATCAAGGGCGATTCAGCGTAGAACCCTCGAAGTGTTTGGTGGGTCACATCGTTCATAAACATCTCTTTTCGATCCATCCCAGGGTCGTTCGATAGTGTTCATGTCTGGATTACATGCTGGCTACTCTAGTCGAGCGATCTCGTTATCCTGAAGGAAGTCATTCACAAGATGTGCACGACTGGGGAGCGAATTGTCGTCCATGAAGACTAATGTCTCACCAATATGCTGCCGATATGGTTGCACTGTCGGTCGGAGGATGGCATTCATGTATCGTACAGCCATTATCGCGCCTTCCATGACCACCAGCGGCGTCCGTCGGCCCCATATTGCCACGCAAAAACAGCAGAGAACTCCACCTTGCCGCACTCGCTTGACAGTGTGTCTAAGGCCTTCAGCCTGACTGTGATGCCTCCAAACACGTCTCCGACGATTGTCTGGTTGAAGGCATATGTGACATTCATTGGTGAAGAGAACGTATTGCCACTCCTGAGAGGTCCATTCGGCATATTGTTGGGCCCATGTGTACCGCGCTGCATGGTGTCGTGGTTGCAAAGATGGACCTCGCCATGGACGACGGGAGTGAAGTTGCGCATCATGCAGCTTATTACGCACATCTTGAGTCGTAACACGACGTCCTGAGGCTGTCAGAAAAGCATTATTCAGCATGTGGCGTTGCTGTCAGGGTTCCTCCGAGATATAATCCGTAGGTAGCGGTCATCCACTGCAGTAGTAGTCCTTGGGCTGCTTGAACAAGACGTGTCATCGACAGTTCCTCTCTCTGTGTGTCTCCTCCATGTCCGAACAACATCGCTTTGGTTCACTCCGAGACCCCTGAACACTTTCCTTGTTGAGAGCCCTTCCTGGCACAAAGTAACAATGCGGACGCGATCTAACAGCGGTATTGACCGTCTAGGCATGGTTGAACTACAGACAACACAAGCCGCGTACCTCCTTCCTCGTGGAATGACTGGAACTGATCGACTGTCGGACCCCCTCCGTCTAATAGTCGCTGCTCGTGCATGGTTATTTATATCTTTGGGCGGGTTTAGTGACATCTCTGAACAGTCAAAGGGACAGTGTCTGTGATACAATATCCACAGTCAACGTCTGTCTTGAGTTCTGGGAACCGGGGCGACGGAAAACTTTTTTTGATGTATGTACTTACATGTCGGTTTTCCTGTCTTACTCAGCTTGGTGGCTAACCTCTCCTGACGGCTTATGACGACCCACTCGCTATGGTGTACAGAAGACAAGTTGCGTACCGTTTCTCTATAGAGAGAGTGGGAAGAGGGAGGAGAAATGATTGGAGAGGAGAGGGGAGGGGAAGTTAGAGTACTCTGACCAAGGAAGATGTTGACCCCTTACCCTGAACGAGGACAACAGCCTCAGGAATTTGACCTGCCATCTTGAAGACAAGGAGGACAACTACCTTAGGACGGCGGAGACTGATCTTGACCTTAGATCTAGACCACTAATATACCCACAGATACCCTGCTTTGAATTTATCTGAAATTGTCAAATTATGTTTTCGCTGACGGTTGCAAAAAATGACAATACTTTGTTGTAGTTCAGTACAAAGTAGATTTTGATGGGTTATGCAAGAACAGGTCTAATACGAGCTTTCAAATGCACTACACAGTACGGAGCGTACAGGACTTAGTGAATGGTTAGTACTTGATGAAGATGATAATGATGAATACGATGATTACTATGAAGAAGAAATAACTAATAATGAAAACGAAATTAAAGAAAGAGAACATACACCTGCTACTGTGCTGCTTCAGTATCTGGATCAGAAAGATTATTTAGTCTTTTCTTTGCTAATTTGTTTACTATTCTACAAACACTGATGAACTAAAACATCAGTGCACGTTGCAGTAGAACTCTCACATTGCAGTAATGATACTGCACTTGCCTTAAATAACTCAAGTAACGTTTCTTTTCTTACTATTCTTTATTTTATAAAACACCTATATCTGGCACATTTGATGTAAAAGTTTTATGATTTTTGAGATGTTTTGTCAAAGCCTAAATATAACTCTCTACCTTGCTCAACGATTTTATTGTGATTGCAGTTGCATTATAACCTTATAAATGTGTCAGATACGTGAGCCAATGGCGATTCGGTTCTCACGAAGGCTGTTCACTTTCTAACTTAGCTCTTTTATCGATGTAAGGGCAATGACATCAGGTTCACCTATCTTTGAGCAATGTGTGGTGATTCTTATCGAGCGATGAAGCTTGTAACTAAAGATGCTGCGGAGTAACATGTTCATTACACTTGTACCTATTTCAGGCAGTGCTATTACAGAGTCGATGGCTTTAGTGCAATAAGGTACCTACATACCGACATTGTTCCAGTCTTAGCCTACCTGGACGACTTGTGAGCTTGAACGATGGTGTAAATACATAAACAGTGAATAGCCAGAGTTTATGCGATGCGTATTAATGGTTTTAAGTCAGACAAGCAATTAATTTAGAAGCAGATTAATTGTAATCGAGTTAGGTTCAAATGGCTCTGAGCACTATGGGACTCAACATCTTAGGTCATTAGTCCCCTAGAACTTAGAACTACTTAAACCTAACTAACCTAAGGACATCACACACACCCATGCCCGAGGCAGGATTCGAACCTGCGACCGTAGCAGTCCCGCGGTTCCGGACTGCAGCGCCAGAACCGCTAGACCACCGCGGCCGGCAATCGAGTTAGGCATTAGACATATGTTGTCACATTACACAAAAAGTATGCTTACAAAAATTGCCTGTAGAGCATACCTACATTTTTATTTATTATTTTTTAAATTTTATTTGCTGTCTTTTACATATGACCTGCAGCCTTGTTACTAAGACAAGTTGTACACACATTTTCACAAAATGAAAATGGACATGTACAGAAAATGGAACTTACCTGACATTTCTTTTTTTATTAACGTTCAACAATATTGAAGCTTTATATGCTAACAAACTTAAAAGTAATTAAGAAACGGAAAATCTTAAAATTAAAGTTTTATTTATAGAAGATAGAAATTTAAGAAGCTAGAAGAGAGGTTATAACATATTATAACTTAATGACATGTTACAAATTCTGAAAATTTTCCTAAAATAACAAGATTCCTGCACTTAAGAAGGAGATATAAAAGTTAATAGGAAAGTACATAGATTTGTATTACAGATCTCACTACCTAGCTGTCCTCGGGTGTGAGGGCGCGGTAAATCATCGAGCATGTCACATTCGAGGTAAGATACGAAATACATCTTTCACATTCATTTGATAAATTTATGTGGATAGATATGTACTTGTATTACTCATATATTACATTTCTTACGGGCCGTATGTGCTTTACACGGGGCATAATCCGTACATTACGTGTGCGTCTTTGACTTCCTTATTCCTACATGTTGTGTGCCTGGTGTTGTTGTCTGTGAGATAAAACTTTATCTAACCTTTATAACCAATTATATTATTTTCGATAGAAGTATTAATTTACTTACGCTTAATTAACAATGATATAATTTAAATTACTCGTATTACATAAGACATTTCTACTTATATTAAAATATTTTCTGACAGGTGATCCATTTCTGTGTTTCGTAATTTAATCTTATCTAGCATCTAGACCTGTACAAGTACATTAATCTCACTGATAGTAAACGGGAATCATTTATTGAAACGTGGCGTATAAAATATGAATCAAAGGTAATAGTGACTGGTGGCAGAAAAATTATTTATAAACAAATACACAGTTCTCACAGTCTCCTGCATTCACAAAATCACTTATATGGGCAAAATCTGAGTGTATATGTTTCTGCATCTGTGTCTGTTTCTGTCTTTGCATGTCTGAGTCATTCCAAATGTCCTGTTCCCGTATATGCATGTTCTCCCGTATTTGTGTATATGATTGTTCTTAAATGTGTAATTTGTGTAAGATACGTGACATATTATCGGTTATGTCATTCAGTAAGGCTGTCGTAGAGTGTCTTGTGTTGCCAGATTCCGATCAGGGTCGTACGTATGTGAGTCTCTGACAATGTAAAGTGTCTAGTTCAGGGGTTCCTAGTTCTCTGCAAGTGCACATATCTAAATTACAGAGTGAAATATGTTCCTGTACGAATCACAGATATAAAAAAATAGCAGATGGCCTTAGACGAAACTCTTGATTCCAAGCCAGGTACTCTTTCAACCAGAAAAATTAAGTACAATCAAAAAAGATATTGTCACAAAAGAGACATGCAACGTCGCTGTTGCTTAACATAAATAATATAATCTGAATTAGAGAGACCATAAGTCCTACACTGATGCACATAGGTTTCTCCCTCCTTTGCGACACTGATCATTTGCGGATTGACGTATACGAGCCCCAGAATCGCTGAGGTGCAGTGATTCTCCATCTGAATTCGCCCTGATCATTTCCAGTCTACAATATCTGGGCCTGGAATCGTTGATATACATGGATTCCTCCATCTGTCGCCGCACGTATACATGATGATGCACATTTTGACATACTTGAGCCATGGACTCGTCGATCCAAATGGATTTCTCCCTGTTTTCCTCCAAGACGTCCCGATCATTCCCAAGTTAACATATCTGAGCCCTGTAATTGTCGAAATACTTGAATTTCTCCTTCTACCTCCCCAAGTATCCCAATATTGCCCATGTTAGCATATCAGGTGTGCATTACACGTCAGAGGCTGCTACTCAGGTAGTTGACTGTGTTAGGGGTGCACACGAGGTTTTCTTTTAGATTAGGCCACTCTCCATCCATTACAGACAACAATAGGTGTAGGAAAACCCAAAACTGTCAGTATAAGTCCGAAAGAAACGTCTCCCACAGGTAAAATTATTAAAATCCTAATAGTTAACTGCCGAAGAAAATCTGATTGTACATCGAGAGCATAGGCAAATGGAAAATGGTGGTTACGTATTTGTAGCAGTATAGATAGAAAGTGAAGCTCCATGTAGGATTGTTTGATCAGAGGTGGGCATAAAATGATAACTGTATCCTATCATCGCCCACCAAACTCATCTCCTAATGTAACTGAGGGCTTTATATAAAACCTCACTTCACTTGTACGTAAGTTCCCCTATCGTACTGTAATCATTAATTAATCATTAATTAACAATTAATTGAGAAAATTACAGTTTAGTTAGTTGTGGGGCGTGATAAGATATCCTGTGAAACATTACTAAATGGGTTCTCTGAAAAGCACCTAGAACAGATAGTTAGAAACCCCTACTCATGATCAAAATATAATGAATCTAATGTTAACAAATAGACATGACCTCTTTGAGGATGTCCAAACCGAACGTGGTAACAGTTGAAACGTCCCCTTAGAAAAATTTATGAATTACTGTGCTGATAAACCTCTTACGTTATTTGATTTTCAAACAGATGAGCAAAGCCGAACGTACTCAGGCATTTCTCTCTTTACTTATTTTGATCATCACTAAACTGACACACAATATTTTTAGCGCAATGCAATCTGACTTTCAATAATCCCTACAAAAGAATGACCCTGACTAACAATAATCTATACCCTGCATGAATCACTTACCTCACAAAAATCTGCGTTACTCGAACTACTGCAAAACAGCGAGCGCCAATACTGCCACCTAAATGAAAGATTCTAACTACTGAAGGCACTAGCTACTGACATGCATAATTGGCAAATGAAATATTTTGATAGACGACAAACAATGTATTTACAAATTTACTCTTTCTGATGGAAACACGTCCAGATTGTCCGCTCTCAAAATTCTGCGATCTCTCTCCCCACATCCACCACTGCTGGCGGCTCACCTCCAACTGCGCAACGCTACGCGCTGTTCTCATCCAACTGCCCAACACTACAATAGCGAATATTCCAACAATTCCAACCAGCCACAGACTGCAAGCAGCACAGCCAGTGATTTTCATGAACAATAGTTTGCAGTTCTTTTATGGCTGCTTCATGATTCTGTAATGCACTTTCATGCCACGAAAACATTGGTTGAAAATGTTCACAAATTTGTGTTTTTACGTCATTACAGACTTTTTGACATTTCGATTCCATGTTATGTAACTCAGTAGTTAAATCTTCACCTGTTTGTTGAATTGTTTCTTTTATTTGTTTCTGATTTTGTTCCATTGCGTCTAACTGTTGCTGTATTTGTCTCAGGTGTTGTTCCATTGTGTCTAACTTTTGAAGATTTTGTTCCATTGTGTCTAACTTTTGAAACTTTTGTCCCATTTGTTGCATTAATTGTAATAACAATGCACTGGTGTCTGAAACATATCCCTCAGTGCTATTCGGCAGTGCATTTATACCGGCAATATTCGCCTTTTGAAAAGCAGAAAATGTGTCTTGACTTATTTGAGAAAACGGTGAGGACGCAAAACCTGAATCTACAGTATTTGCAAGATTGTGTCCTGTCATTTCGGAATCCTGAGGCGAGCTGTTTCCGACCGATCCATCGATAATACTTCCCTGTTCACTAATTGTTTCACTGTCTACACCACTATTTGCCGCCCTCTCCATTTCCCTATGCACAATTACCAAATTACCACTTTGAATGTCTGTTAATTCATTACACAGTGGTGCTGATAAGCTACGCTCGTCGTCGCTATCATTTCTCAATTTACTTGGGAGCCTAGTGTTACGTTTTTCACACGCCATTATTGTCACAATATTTCACACGATGACACAGAAAAGCACAATTTGAAGGGTAAAATAAGAAAACACATTAACATAGCACTGAAAATAATATCTAACTAATTGCAAGCGCAGCTGCGAAATACTTTATGCAAATCTATAAGCATGCCACAACTGCTTTACTGTAGAACAATAAAGAACCACAACTACAAAGGAGATTCTCTCTACAATTACGCGCTAGCAATAAACAGTAGCTACACTAATTACACAAACTGCAATAAAAAATCAGAAGATTCCAGCGAGGTATCCTCGGCTAAGGGTCGACATATGAAACGTCCCTTAGAAAAATTTATGAATTACAGTGCTGGAAAACCAGCCATTGATTTTCATATAGAGCGCTACGTGGCGTTACCAACATAAAAACCTAAACAGCCTACTTACATAGCCCCCATGCACCCCACAAAAAAATTTTACAAATTGTTTTGAGCAGTGGCCAATAATGATTTGATAAAATTTTTCATAATTACAATAACAAATATATCAGATGCACACACTTATTGATGCAATGTTAGTCAAAAGCAAAAATTGTTCTCCTAAAGACAGTCCTGATCATTCATCACAATAGTAATTACTGTTTTCTTTTTTTTTTTTCTCGAAGTCTGAGCAGTAAAAGAAAATGCACACGGAAGCAGTGGATTTCCATGCAGTCTTGAAGAGGTAGTGTTGTCCTTCCAACGGAAAGACAGAGCTGACTCGAGGTTTTCCAGCACTGTAATTCATAAATTTTTCTAAGGTGACGTCCCACAGTGACCATGACATAGTTGCGGCAACAATGATTACCAAAGTACGAAGGACAAAGCAGAAAGATATATATGTTTAGTAAACTAGAAAAAATCAGTAGTGTCGTACCTCAATGAGGAACTTTAAATTTTCAGCGCAGGGCACGAACATGCAGTTTCAAAGAATAATTGACCATACACTGGATACATACATACCTAGTAGAACAGTTGATAATGGGAAGGAACCTCCATGGCATACAGCCACTGTAAAGAAATTTCTATTGAAACAGAGATTACTGCATAACAGGAGTAAAACGGAACATAGAGCTGTTGTTGTTGTGGTCTTCAGTCCTGAAACTGGTTAGATGTAGCTCTCCATGCTACTCTATCCTGCGCAAGCTTATTCATCTCCCAGTACCTACTGCAACCTACATCCTTCGGAATCTGCTTAGTGTATTCATCTCTTGGTCACCCTCTACGATTTTTATCCTCCACGCTGCCCTCCAGTACTAAATTGGTGATCCCTTGATGCCTCAGAATATGTCCTACCAACCGATCCCTTCTTCTAGTCAAGTTGTGCCACAAATTTCTCTTCTCCCCAATTCTATTCAGTACCTCATCTATTCTCTTCTTGTCCAAACTATTTATCGTCCATGTGTCACTTCCACACATGGCTACACTCCATACAAATACTTTCAGAAACGACTTCCTGACACTTAAATCTATACTCGATGTTAACAAATTTCTCCTCTTCAGAAACGCTTTCCTTGCCATTGCC
Organism: Schistocerca americana; assembly: GCF_021461395.2. Classification (NCBI taxonomy): domain Eukaryota; kingdom Metazoa; phylum Arthropoda; class Insecta; order Orthoptera; family Acrididae; genus Schistocerca; species Schistocerca americana. The sequence continues at coordinate 854,316,443 of NC_060121.1, forward strand.
AGTCTACATTTTATATCCAGCCTACTTCGACCATCATCAGTTATTTTGCTCCCCAAATAGCAAAACTCCTTTATTACTTTAAGTGACTCGTTTCCTAATGTAATACCCTCAGCATCACCCGATTTGATACGACTACATTCCATTATCCTTGTTTTGCTTTTGTTGATGTTCATCTTACATCCTCCTTTCAAGACACTCTCAATTCCGTTCAACTGCTCTTCCAAGACCGTTGCTGTCTCTGACAGAATTAAAACGTCATCGGCGAACCTCAAAATTTTATTCCTTCTTCATGGATTTTAATACCTACTCTGAATTTTTCTTTTGTTTCCTTTACTGCTTGCTCAATATACAGATTGAATAACGTCGGGGAGAGGCTACAACCCAGTCTCACTCCCTTCCGAACCACTGCTTCCCTTTCATGTCCCTCGACTCTTATAACTGCCATCTGCTTTCTGTACAAATTGTAAATAGCCTGCCGCTCCCTGTATTTTACGCCTGCCACCTTCAGAATTTGAAAGAGAGTATTCCAGTCAACATTGTCAAAAATTTTCTTTAAGTCTACAAACGCTAGAAACGTAGGTTTGCCTTTCCTTAATCTAGCTTCTAAGATAAGTCGTAGGGTCAGTATTGCCTCACGTGTTCCAATATTTCTACGGAATCCAAACTGATCTTCCCCGAGGTCGGCTTCTACTAGTTTTTCCATTCGTCTGTAAAGAATTCGCGTTAGTATTTTGCAGCTGTGACTTATTAAATTGATAGTTCGATAATTTTCACATCTGTCAACACCTGCTTTCTTTGGGACTGGAATTACTATATTCTTCTTGAATTCTGAGGGTATTTCGCCTGTCTCATACATCTTGTTCACCAGATGGTAGAGTTTTGTCAGGACTGGCTCTCCCTAGGCCGTCAGTAGTTCCAACGGAATGTTGTCTACTCCCAGGGCCTTGTTTCAACTTAGGTCTGTCAATACTCTGTCAAACTCTTCACGAAGTATCGTATCTCCCATTTCATCTTCATCTACATCCTCTTCCATTTCCATAACATTGTCCTCAAGTACATCGCCCTTGTATAGACCCTCTATATACTCCTTCCACCTTTCTGCTTCCCCTTCTTTGCTTAGAACTGGATTTCCATCTGAGCTCTTGATATTCGTAGAAGTGGTTCTCTTTTCCCCAAAGATCTCTTTAATTTTCCTGTAGGCAGTATCTATCTTACCCCTAGTGAGATAAGCCTCTACATCCTTAAATTTGTCCTCTAGCCATCCCTGCTTAGCCATTTTGCACTTCCTCTCGATCTCATTTTTGAGACGTTTGTATTCCTTTTTGCCTACATCATTTACTTCATTTTTGTATTTTCTCCTTTCATGAATTAAATTCAATATTTTTCTTGTAACCCAAGGATTTCTACTAGCCCTCGTCTTTTTACCTACTTGATCCTCTGCTGCCTTCACTACTTCATCCCTCAAAGCTACCCATCCTTCTTCTACGGTATTTCTGTCCCCCATTCCTGTCAATTGTTCCCTGGTGCTCTCCCTGAAACTCTGTACAACCTCTGGTTTAGTCAGTTTATCCAGGTCCCACCTCCTTAAATTCCCACCTTTTTGCAGTTTCTTCAGTTTTAATCTACGGTTCATAACCAATAGATTGTGGTCAGAGTCCACATCTGCCCCTGGAAATCTCTTACAATTTTAAACCTGGTTCCTAAATCTCTGTCTTACCATTATATAATCTATCTGAAACCTGTCAGTATCTCCAGGCTTCTTCCATGTATATATCCTTCTTTTATGATTAAGCTATGATTAAGTAGTGCTCTGTGCAAAATTCTACGAAGCAGCTTCCTCTTTCATTTCTTACCCCCAATCCATATTCACCTACTACGTTTCATTCTCTCCCTTTTCCTATTACCGAATTCCAGTCACCCATCACTACTAAATTTTCGGCTCCCTTCACTATCTGAACAATTTCTTTGATTTCATCATATATTTCTTCAATTTCTTCGTCATGTGCAGAGCTAGTTGGCATATATGCTTGTACTACTGTAGTAGGCGTGGGCTTCGTGTCTATCTTGGCCACAATAATGCGTTCACTATGCTATTTGTAGTAGCTTACCCGCGCTCTCATTTTTTTATTCATTATTAAACCTACTTCTGCATTACCCCTATTTGATTTTGTATTTGTAACCCTGTATTCGCCTGACCAAAAGTCTTGTTCCTCCTGCCACCAAACTTCACTAAATCCCACTATATCTAATTTTACCCTATCCATTTCCATTTTAAAATTTTCTAACCTACCTGCCCGATTAAGGGATGTGACATTCCACGCTCCGATCCGTAGAACGCCAGTTTTCTTTCTCCTGATAACGACGTCCCCTTGAGTAGTCCCCGCCCGGAGATCCGAATGGGGGACTATTTTATCTCCGGAATATTTTACCCAAGAGGACGCCATCATCATTTAACCATACGGTAAAGCTGCATGCCCTCGGGAAAAATTACGGCTGTAGTTTCCCCTTGCTTTCAGCGGTTCGCAGTACCAACACAGCGTTAGGTTAGTTAGTGTTCCAAGGCCAAATCAGTCAATCATCTTGACTGTTGCCCCTGCAACTACTGAAAAGGCTTCTGCCCCTCTTCAGGAACCACACGTTTGTCTGACCTCTCAACAGATACCCCTCCATCGTGGTTACACCTACGGTACGGCTATCTGTATCGCTGAGGCACGCAAGCCTCCCCAGAGCTATAGATAAAGAAATGCTAAATGAAACGCATTTGTCTATCAAGAGAGCACTGCGTGATGCCTTCAATGACTACCGTAGCAGAATATTGTGAAATGGTATTTTACAAAACACAAAGAAATTCTAGTCCTGTATAAAGGCTGTTAGTGGCACTAAAACTAGTGTCCAGTTCCTAGCGAATGACACAGGAATTGAAATTGAGGGTAGCAAATCAAATGCTGAAATGCTTAACTCCGTTTTCAAATGTTGCTTTACAAAGGAAAATCCAGGAGAACAGCTCCAATTTAATCCTCTTATGGCTGAAAAGATTAATGAAATAAGTGCTAGTGTCTGTGGTGTTGAGAAAAAATTGAAGACGTTAAAATTGAACAAAGCTCCAGGGCACACTGGAAAACCTGTCAGATACTGTACTGTATTTGCGGTTGGGTTAGGCCCTCTCCTAACTGTAATCTATCGTAGCTACCTCGAACAAAAAACCGTTCCCATTTCTTGGAAAAAGGCGCTGGTCACACCCATTTACAAGAAGGGCAGTAGAGGTGATCCACAAAACTAACGTCTAGTATACTTGACATCTATTTGTTGTAGAATCTTAGAACATATTCTGAGCTCAAACATAATGAGGTATCTTGAACAGAATGACCTCCTCAATGCCAACCAGCATGGATTCCGGAAACATCGATCATGTGAAACCGAACTTGAACTTTTCTCACAAGACAAACTGTAAGCTAAGTAGATGCAGTATTTCTTGATTTCCGACAAACATTTGACTCAGTACTACGACAACGCTTGTTGTCAAAAGTACGATAACATGGGGTATCAAGTAAAATTTGTGACGGGATTGAGGACTTTCTGGTAATGAGGACGCAGCAAGTTATCTTGTTTGGTGAATCGTCGTCAGATGTAGAAGTAAATTCGGGTGTGCTCCAGGGAAGTGTGTCGGAACCTTTTGACACCTTTGCTGCTACTGTTTATCTTAATGACCATGCAAACAATATTTTTAATAAGCTCAGACTTTGGTGCGGTTATCTGCGATGAGGTACTGTCTGAAAGAAGCTGTTCAAATATTTAGTCAGATCTTGACAGAATTCGAAAGTTCTGCAAAGATTGGAAATTTGCTTTAAATTTTAATACATTTAAAATTGTGCACTTCACAAAACGAAAACACATAACGTCCTCTGACTATAATATCAATGGGTTACTGCTGGAATCGGACAACTCTTACAGATACCTTGGTGTAACACTAGGAATATGAAATGGTATGATCACATAGGCACAGTCATGGGTAAGGCAGGTGGTACACTTCGGTTTATCGGTAGAATACTGGGGAAGTACTATCAGTCTAAAAAGAAGATTGCTTACAAATACTCGTACGATTGGTTCTAGAATATTGCTGAAGTGTGTGGGACCCTTACCAAACAGGACTAACGTATACAGAGAAGGGCAGCGCGAATGGTCACACGTTTGTTTGATCCGTGGGAGAGTGTCACAGAGATACTGAAGGCACTGAATCGGCAGACTCTTGAAGATAGACGTAAACTATCCCGAAGAAGACTATTAATAAAGTTTCAAGAACCGGTTTTGTATAAGGGCTCTAGGAATATTCTGCAACCCCGACGTATCGCTCGCATATGGGTCGTGAGGATAAGCTTAGAATAATTACTGCATGCACAGAGGCATTCAAAAATTCATTCTTCCCAGCATCTGTAAGTGAATGGAACGGGAAGAAACCCTAGTAACTGGTACAATGGGACGCATCCGTTGCCATAACCTCAAGGTTGTTTGCAGAGTATAGATTTAGAAGTAGATGTAGATGTAGATCTAAGCCCATGAATCGTCGATGCACGTTTTCATTTCCCTACTTTCCTCCAAGTGGCCCTGATCATTCCCAGGTTGAGAAAAATGAGCCCTAGTATCGTCAATGTATTTGGTTTTCTCCCTGTTGCGCCCCATGTGTCCATGATCACTCTCACGTTAACATATTTGAGCCCATGAATCTTCAATCCATATAGTTGTGTCCCTTTTTTACCCCTAGTGGCACTGACTATTCCCATGTTAACGTATCTGAGGCCTGAAATGATCCTTCGAAATGGATTTCTACCTTTTTTTGCGCCATGTAACCCTCAATTTTCTCAGGAAAATATACGTGAACCTCTAATCGTCGACGTACCTGTGATCTCTGATTTCGCCAGAAGTGGTTCTGATCATTCCCAGATTAACATATCTGAGCCGTGGAATCGTTAATGCTAATAGATTTCTGTCTGTCCCCCTCCAAGTGGCTCTAATCTTCCCTCGTTAACGTATCTGAGCCCTGGATTTCTCCCTGTTTTGACCCAAATGACACTGAACAACTCCAGGTTAATATATGTGAGCCATGGAATCGTTGATGAACATGGAGTCTTCCTTTTTCACCCCAGTGGTCCCAATCATGCCTATTTTAACATATCTAAGACCTGAAATCGTCGATGCACGTGGAGTTCTCCCTGTTTTTCTCCAAGTACCCCTGATCAGTCCCATGGCAAATGTACCTGAAACCAGTAATCGTCGATATGCATGTCTTTCTCCGTCTTCGGCCCATGTGGCCTTAATTATTCCTAGTTAACACATCTCAGCCATGGAATCGTTGATCCATATGGATTTCTCCCTGGTTTGCTCCATGTGGCACTGATCATTCCCAGGTTAATACATCTAAAGCCCAGGAATCGTCGATATATATAGACTGCTCCGTGTCTTGGAATCGTCGATATACATAAGGCTTTAATCATTCCGAGTTATCATATCTGAGCCATGGAATCGTTGATGCACATGGATTTCTTCCTGTTTTGCTCTAGGTGTCTCTGACCATTCCCAGGTTAGTACATCTAAGCCCTGTAATTGTCCATATATATGGACCTCTCCATGTCTTGTCCCAAGTGACACTGGACAAGTCGCCGGCCGCGGTGGCCGAGTGGGTCTAGGCGCTTCAGTCCGGAACCGCGCAACTCCTGCGGTCGCAGACTCGAATCCTGCCTCGGGCATGGATGTGTGTGATGTGTTTAGGTTGGTTAGGTTTAAGTAATTCTAAGTTCTAGGGTACTGATGACCTCAGATGTTAAGTCTCATAGGGCCCAGAGCCATTTTGAACTGGACTAGTCAAGGGTAACATATCCTGTGCCCTGAAATCGTTGATACCCATACATTTTTTTGTCGTTCACCTGAAGCTACCCTAATCATGTCTACGTTGACATATCTAAGCCCTGGATTCATTGTTTCACTTCCATTTCTCCCTGTTTTTCTCCAAGTTCCCTGATCTTAAACGAGTCTGGAATCGTCGATGTACATGTATTTCTCCGTTTTCGACCCAAGTAGTCCTGATCATTTCCAGATTAACTTGTCTGAGCAGTTGAATCAGTGGTGCGCATGGGTTGCTCGATCTCGGGCATTGTATGTCTTTCATGGTTTCTAAGGTAATCTAGGTACAATTCTTCGTTGTTCTATGTTTTGAATCTGAGAAAATAATACGACTGAATAAATTTTAAGTGGCCATATGATCGACAGGAAACAACAAAAATGAGCGCAGCTGAGTTAGTTTTACATGCAACAATTGAGACTCCATAACTCTATTTAGTCTCTTACGCTGAGCAGTGCGGAATCAACCAGTCCCATAAGACGGGTTCCAAAGAGCAGCTTTTTGTTTTATGGCGGACGCAGCTTCAATGAACATAGTGCTGCCAGCGCCCAACGACCAAGTAGCCACAAACATAGGACGTTAGAAACTCACACAGCTCGATTTGTGCATAATAGGAGGGCTGTGAGTTGTGGTAAACGAGGCCAGGTAAAACAAACTCAGGTGCACTCGCATTAGAAAGAAGCGTACTTCAAGTCTCATCCAGGCCTTCACATTTAGGTATACCGTTGTTTCAGTAAACCTGTTCTGGAGAGGTCTGCGATGGTTCGTTTGAAAAGAATACCGCCAGTTTCCTTCTCATTGTAGTCTTTTCAGAATTTCTCCTGCCCCTCTAATGACCACGTTGTCGACGACATATTTAAATCTAAAGCTCCAACCTTCTTCCACAGTTGCGTCGTATACTATTATTTTTTAAGGTTTCGTGCCTGAATCTGTAAAAATTAAACACTTATAGGATCGCTTTGTTGGGTGTCTGTCTATGGAACTGTTAAAAACCTTTTTTCTCCGGAACGAGTAGACTTACCAAGTTCAAATTTATGTCAAACATGAAAATCTGTGAAGTAGCGTTCTCGCTTCCCGCGCCCGGGTTCCCGGGTTCGATTCCCGGCGGGGTCAGGGATTTTCTATGCCTCGTGATGACTGGCTGTTGTGTAATGTCCTTAGGTTAGTTAGGTTTAAGTAGTTTTAAGTTCTAGGGGACTGATGACCATAGATGTTAAGTCCCATAGTGCTCAGAGCCATTTGAACCATGAAAATCTGTCGTTTCTTGGAGGTGCACAAATTTCAAGTTTCTGAGTCACTTCAATAACAGGATACGGCCATTTACAAGGTTTTCAGAAATTACCACTAACAGTCCCCCTTTAAATAGATGTATTTCAGTAAACGATGACCGATTTTGAGCTGCCTAGCAGTTCATCATCAGATGGTAAATATATACATTCAGTTCTTTTTGTTGTAGCTTTGTGAGGCTTGTCGTGTATAGTTAATAGATACTGCAGATATATATTTGTTATGTGTAGCACTTTGGATAACTGCGTATAATTTCGAATTGCTTTCGCACAATTTCAAAAGTATTTCGAAAATGTGAATAATGTTATCTAAAGTGCTACACGTAGCAAATATACATCTGCAGAATCTATAAACTGTACACGAGAAGCCTCACAAAGTCACAACAAAGAAGCACTGAAGTACACATGTACCATCTGATTATGAGCTGCTAGGCAGCTCGCAACAGGTCATGGTTTAATAAAATACGTCTATTTAAAAGGGGGACTGGTTGTGGTAATTTTGTAAACCTTTTCATATTACAATCACCGTGCTTCACATCCACAATGGATAAATTTTTTCTGCCATTAATGTCACATATTTTGATACATGAAAGCACACTCGTGAAAACCTGTAGGGTGCTTCCTGGCGACCTAGAATCCTTAAATTCGGCAAGAGACAATGTTTCCCAGTACAAGTAAAGAAAAAAATCTATAAACTATAAATTTGTAACTATATAAAAATATTTTACTCATTTTTTTTTATCCTTATATCTGTTAGCCTGTCCGCCTGTTAAGATCTTTTCCCTCCGGAACAGTTTCAGTCATCAAGTTCAAATTTATGTCACATACTAAGAGCTACGGTCCTCGCGACGTAAGAATTGTGAGCTTCTAAGTCACTACAGTCAAAAGGTACGACCATTGATGTTACATACTTTGATACTCGAAAACTTATTCATGGAAACCTGTAGGGTGCTTCCCATTGACCTAGAATCACTAAATTTTACAAGAGACAAGGTTTCACAGTGCAAGTAAAGTGCAAAATCTGAAACTTGTTAAATTCAAAAACAAAAAAATGTTCAAATGCATGTGAAATCTTGTGAGACTTAACTGATAAGGTCGTCAGTCCCTAAGCTTACACACTACTTAACCTGAATTGTCCTAAGTACAAACACACAAACACCCATGCCCGAGGGAGGACTCGAGCCTCCGCCAGGACCGACCGCACAGTCCATGACTGCACCGCCCAAGACCGCTCGGCTAATCCCGCGTGGCTGATAAATTACATCGCATAAAAAATATATTTTGCCACTTGAACGTACATTCCATTCATCATCCATTAAAAGCATGAGACACGAACATTACTGAATGCAAACACAAGTTGCAGACATGTTTTAGAAAGTAAATAAAAAGCTTTGTCCTGTCTCTCTCTGCATCTATAAAGTGTGGTCCCCTGCTCGCTTCCATTTTCATGTCCGCCTAGTCTGAGGAACTGCTGTAGAGATTTTGATATGGTCTTCGAATTCTCAGGACCAGTATCATGCCAGTATCGATATCTTTTCGAATTCTGCTGCGCGGTGTGGGATCCTTACCCGGTAGGACTGACGTAGTACATCGAGAAAGTTCAAAGAAAGGCAGCACGTTTTGTATTATCGCGAAATATGGTGGAGAGTGTCACAGAAATGATACAGGATTTGGGCTGGAAATCATTAAAAGAAAGGCGTTTCTCGTTGTGACGGAATCTTCTCACGAAATTCCAATCACCAAACTTCTCCTCGGAATGCGAAAATATTTTGTTGACACCGACCTACATAGGGAGGAACGATCACCATGATAAAATAAGGAAAATCAGAGCTCGTACAGAAAGATATAGGTGTTCATTCTTTCCACGCGCTATACGAGATTGGAACAACAGAGAATTGTGAAGGTGGTACGATGAACCCTCTGCCAGGCACTTGAGTCTGATTTGCAGAGTATCCATGCATATACAGAAAAATCGTTGAGATTCTCGAGTCCCAGTATGGATGAACCGTATATACAGGGAGACAATTATTGAACTATATGAAATAAAATCGTCAAAACTTCTGAGCGGTTTGCGTTAGGACGTTCAAACTGCACGGTTGACCGCAGGGCATGATGGGAATTAGTATGGGCGTTATGGTTTCGTTTGGCGACGAAGCCTACTTTCATTTGGATGGTTTCGTCAATAAGTAAAATTGGCAGATTTGGGGGACTGACTGTTCCGGCGTAACGATTAGCGCTGCAGGAAAATGAAGAACGCAAGAGCAGAGAAGGCTGTGAGACGACGTCAGCCTATAGCCCGCTGACTAGGACCGCACCACGACAAGGGCGGCCTCCAGCCGAAGAGAGTATAAGCGCCGCTCCCGCCAGCTTTGGCCGGTCAGTAGAAGACGGACACTAGTAGACCCTGACTAGAAGAGAGCACGACGATAGCTGTTACTTGTGATCCATATCCATTACTTGCATGGACATTGTATACAACGAAAGACATTCATTATTTGCATGTCGCCAATTGCTTGGATACGACATTGTAAATCAGTTAAGTATTTTCAATTTATTTCGTCGTAATAAAAACCGTTAATGTGATTTGCTTCGATTTTTGTACAGCTATCCGAGAAAGCAGCATCCTTTAGGCACCCTATAAGAGACGAGTGGGCAGGACACCACACCGAGAATCCGCATTTCGCGATCGACAGGGCTTTTCGCCCTCAACGGGTGACTGTGCGGTGTGCATTGTCAAGTCACGGAATAATCATTGCGATATTCCTTGATGGCACTGTGGTTACCGAACGGCACGTGAAGGTTTTGGAAGATGATTTCATCCCAGGTATCCAAAGCAACCCTGATTTCGACAAAACGTGGTTCATGCGAGACAGAGCGCAACCCCATCGAAGCAGGAGAGTGTTTAATATCCTGAAGGACGACTTTGGGGACCGCATTCTGGCTCTGGAGTACACAGAGGCCACTGGCATGGGCCTCGATTGGCCGCCGTATTCTCCGGATCGGAACGCATGCGACTCCTTTTCGTGGGGCTATATTAAAGACAAGGCGTACAGAAATAACCCCAAAACCATTTCTGAGCTGAAAACAGCCATTCAAGAGGTCATAGACACCATCGACGTTCCGACACTTCAGCGCGTCATGCAGAATTTCGTTATTCATCTGCGCCACATCATTACCAATGATGGCAGGCGGAGTGGCCACGCGGTTTGAGGCGCCATGTCACGGATTGCGCGACTCCTCGTGCCGGAAGTTCAAGTCCTCCCTCGGAGATGGGTGTATGTGTTGTTCTTAGCATAATTTAGTTTAAGTAGTGTGTAAGTCTAGGGACCAATCACCTCAGCAGTTTGGTCCCTTAGGAATTCTCACACACACACACACACACACACACACACACACACACACACACACACACACACAAAAATGATGGTAAGCCGTTGCTGGCTCATGTTATGCGTTGTATTAAACCTTGGTTGCTATTCTGTGTTCAGTTTCCCTCGGTTATCACGATTATGCTGTTATCCTCTCTCTCCGCGGGTGGCAGCAGCGGTGTGTATCGATATTCGCACCTTCGACTATCTTTGCTTTGGCCTGGCGCTTATAGTTTCCGGCTGTGCTGTCTGCGGGCAGTTGGTCGGTTGGCGTGAAGCAGCGGGGAAATCGCGGCGGGTAGTTTGGCCGAGGCCGCTGGCGGGGTCTACAAGCTGTAGGAGTGTATGGTGCTGTTCCCATTGCTACGAGGTCCTTGGCTTACCGATCCTAGACACGAAAGTTGAGTTTTGACTTAATCTACCAGCAAGTCACGACTGTTCACATTGTGTCGTTTGGATTTCGTTGTCGACTGTTGAGACATTCCCGCGAGCAACAACGTCTGTTTTGAGGTTGGCAAATTTTAGCTACCCTCTGGTGGAGTTTAATTGTGCTTGGTTATTTTGAATTGAAGTGCGCTAGCGGAATCTTCTGCCTTGTGCCCGTCAACGTTCCGGTTACTTGCCCTGGCCGTTGACGTAAATTCAGGTAGAGTATTCTCCTCACCTTTTTTTTCGCTGCCCAGCACGGTGTGTAGTTTGACAGCCCAATGTATAATTAGTTGTGGGCGCCAATACTTTTTACATTGTTCCATTGAACTCCCTGTTGTGTGCTGGTCGGGGGAGCGGAAGTTATCTTGTCGGTGGGTCCATTGACTGTCTGTCGGTTGGGTTGTCGTCGGATCGAGAATGGTTGGGCCGACTGCCTATCTCACCTAAGCGAGCGTTAGTGTTCGAATTCCAGGCCGACCCTCGGAAACTTCTGAACGCCGTTGGGTGTACTGCCTTTTCTTATTTATTCTTGGTGTATGGCTTCTAGCCGATTTTTAAATTAAGGTTGTTTTGCCTTTAAGGGGTTGGGTTGGGATGTTTGGAGAAAGAGACCAAACAGCGAGGTCATCGGTCTCATTGGATTAGGGAAGGATGGGGAGGACGTCAGCCGTGCCCTTTCAAAGTAAACATGCCGGCAATTGTCTGGAGCGATTTAGGAAAATCACGGAAAACCTAAATCAGGATGGCCGGACGCGGGATTGAACCGTCGTCCTCCCGAATGCGAGTCCAGTGTGCTAACCACTGCGCCACCTCGCTCGGTACTTGCCCTTAAGGCGTAAGATTGTTTGGGTCTTCAGCCTAATTTAAAGAACTGTTTTAAGAAAGGCCTTTGGCTTTTTTAAATTGATTTTGTTGAGTCCTATGTGATGGGCCTTCAGCCAGTTTTTAAATTGAAGTTGTTTTGCTCTTAAGGTGTCAGATCGTTTGGACCTTCAGCCTAATTCAAAGAACTGATTTAAGATAAGGCCTTCTGCCTTTTAAATTTCTGATTTTGGTTTGAGTTTTAAGCTATTGGCTATCATCCAATTTTAAATTAAAGCAGTCTTGCCCTTGTATGAGACTGTATGGCGTATTCAGCCTGTTATTAAGTTCCAAAAATTGATGCTGTGTTGTTTTTTAATTTTCTTGGTTCTTGTAATGTTTGGTCAAATAAATAAAGTTGTATGTTTGAATGTAACTGACAGCCGCTTATTTTGACCCCTTTCCACAATTTAAACTACCTGTCCTGTCCTACGGCTTTAGTATGGCGTCTCAGATGGTAGGCATATCGGCAAGGCTAACCTAAATCTGAATACCCGTAGTGACGTTTACATATTGAATAAAGTATGTACGCGCCGTAGTTTGGAACAATTTTACTTATTTTTCATATAGTTCAGTAAGTGTCATCCTGTCTCGTGAAATCCCATAACCGTTCATCATCGGAACGCAGCTCCATTACAAGCATATGCTAATCGCATCTATTACCTCCTGCGGAAGTTAAGCTTCCTGTCGTGACTATGAAAGTGTAAAACAGCGGTCAGTACTCTGTGAACAAGAGCGTAGCCTCTTTGTTCCGGTCGTTACTGCGACGGTGAGCCAGCACTCTGAATACCGATGCCAGACGAGGATTAAGGCCTACCGTGGCAGCGGGCCACTTGTTACTACATTACCGCTTACCGCTCCATGTAGCCGGCCTTGCGCCGATCGGCATTGACACTCGGCGGCGAAAGCGGGCGAGAAAGGTCCCTGCTCGGCCTCATTATTAATGAGCAGTGCCAGGTGAGCCGACGAACGAGAACACAACCCTCGCTGAGAGCGCACAAAGGCAGTCGCGGGGCGGGAGCAACTTTCTCAGGATGCAGATCCAGCCGCAACTTGCCAGCTTCTTTTTACTGCGCCGGCCGTCGTAATAAACATAATTGCTTCGACAGTCGCCCGAGTACGGTGTGTTGTGCAAACGCAAAACCCCGAACGCAGATGTTATAATTTCCGTCGCGCGAGAAAGAAAGCAAAAAGGTGGGGGAGAGGCGAAGTGGGTGCGGCCAGAGTTCTCCAACAGGTCCTCCGGAGAACAAAGGGATCACTCGCCGACGCTGGCTGCGGGGACCAGCGCCGGGCGTCAAACCGCCAACTAAAAACACCTGTCCGGGGAAAGTGCAGCCCTGATATACGAGGCCCCACCAGGGACTCGCGCGGACGCTTTAGCCTCCTAAGTACGGACCAATACCAATACATTTTATCGAAGGCGCGGAGCCAAAATTTAAAGGGAATTTTATAGGACCGGCGCCGCGGTCGTTTACGAGCGCACAAATCCCGCATTAACGGCGGCTCTGTTTTTGTGGCGGGCGGCCTCTGCTGCTCTCGCTGGGTCCCAGCAGCAGCGCCGCGGATAAAGACGTCGGGTTTATTGGCGGCTCCGGAGGACGCAACACGGCGCAGGCTCCGCCGTCCGCGCCGAGCACGACGCCGACGCTGACGACAAAACGCTCCCAGGTTCGCATACCGACCGACCGCGACCGCTTACTTAACTACACTACTGTTCGGAAAGGAGAAACACCAAGACTGACAGTTGTGACCACAACGAAATTTTTTCCACCAATTAGGAACACGACACTGCACAAATGATTGGTACTACAGATTTGTACATGCAAAAGGTTCAAATGGTTCTGAGCACTATGAGGCTTAACATGTGAGGTTATCAGTCCCCTAGAAGTTAGAACTACTTAAACCTAACTAAACTAAGGACATCACACACATCCATGCCCGAGGCAGGATTCGAACCTGCGACCGTAGCGGTTGCGCGGTTTCACACTGAAGCGCCTAATTTGTACATGCAAACCAAAATTTTTTAGCATTTGTGGACTTAGACAAAGCTTTTGGCAGTGTTGAATGGAATACTCCCTTCGAAATTCTGAAGGTGTCGGGGATAAATTACAGAGATTGAAAGGATATTTACAACCTGTACAGGAATCAGACGGCAGCTAAGAGAGTCGAGAGGCGTAAAAAGCGAGCAGTGATGAGAAGGCAGTGAGACAGGGTTGTAGTCTATCGCCACTGTTAAGCAGTCTGTTCACTGAACAGGCAGCGAAGGAAATCAAAGAAAAATTTGAAGTAGGAATTAAAGTTGAGGGAGAAGAAATAAAAACTTCAAGGTTACATCGTAATTCTGTCAGAGACAGCAAAGGACTTGGAAGAGTAGTTGAATGGAGTGGACAGTGTCTTAAAAGGAGATTGTAAGATAAACAGCAACAAAAGCAAAGCAAGGATTGTGGAATGTAGTCGAGTTAAATCAGGTGATGTTAAGGAAATTAGATTAGGAAACGACGCACTTAGACTAGTAGATAATTTTTGCTACTTGGGCAGAAAAATAACTCATGGTGGCCAAAGTAGAAACGGTATGAAATGTACATTGGCAATTGCAAGAAAAACGTTTCTGAAGAAGAGAAATCTGTTGACATCCAATATACAACTAAGTATTATGAAGTCTTTTCTGAAAGTATTTGTTCAAATGGTTCAAATGGCTCTGAGCACTATCTGAGGTCATCAGTCCCCTAGAACTTGGAACTACTTAAACCTAACTAACCTAAGGACATCACACACATCCATGCGTGAGGCAGGATTCGAACCTGCGACAGTAGCGGTCGCTCGGTTACAGACTGTGGCGCCTAGAACCGCTTGGCCACACCGGACGGCTGAAAGTATTTGTCTGGAGTGTAACCATGTGTAGAAGTAAAACATGGACGATAAAGAATTTAGACAAAAAGAAAGTAGAAGCTTTCGAAATGTGGTGCTACAGAAGAATGTTGCAGATTAGATGGATAGATCAGTAAACTAATGAGGAGATACTGAACAGAACTGGAGAGACCAGAACTTTGTGGTATAACCTGACTAGAAGAAGTGATTGGTTGATTGGACACATTCTCAGACATCAAGGGATCAGCAACTTACTACTGGAGGGAACCGTGAGGGTAGAAATCGTAAAGGAAGACCGAGAGATGAATATAGTAAGCACATTCAGAACGATGTAGGTTATAATAGTTATTTGGAGATGAAGTGGCGCGCACAGGATAGAGTAGCATCGAAAGCTGCATCGGACCACTTTTCAGAGTGAAGACCACAACAAAAACACGTGCACTGTGACTGTGGAAATTCAGCACACAGTAGCACCATCACGTGCAGCAGCCAGAGCCGCTGGATGTCGTGTCGTGGAATCAGGGAGCGACTGAATATGTTGCTGGGGAACGCTGTGCCTCGCCCTGTGTAAGCGCGCCAACAGAGCATTTTCTGGTGCTTAATTAGTACCTGAACGAACAACCTGCCGACCGACCTTATCCCAGACATTTACTTTATTTATTTATTTCATTAACAGTACAGAGTAACCCACCGCCTTGAAATGTAAGGTGGGTCGTATGCTTCTGAATCTAATAGCAAAGACTTATCACTGTTGCAGCCTTATTGGCATACAGTTGTTAATGCTTTTTTAAAATAATATAAAGAACATAATATATAAAGATTTCTCTGAGGTTACAGAGAATTGAATGCTTAACAATTGTTAAAATGGTTCCCAGACATGTTCGATGGGGACGTAACAGGCGAACGGGCAGGCCAGGGAAGCAGAGGTACCCGTGGTTCCTCGAAGATGGCTTGCACATTCCTCGCCACACGTGGCCGGGAGTTGTCCTGCTGAAATATGCCACATGAAATGGCCTGCAGGGGATGCAGTACCTCAGGCTGTAAAACTTTCCTGACGTAGCGGTAGCTGATAAGAGTGCCCTCAGGTCGTAGGTGGCGAGATCGCGCTTCACAGGCAATGGCGCCCAAAACCATCACACTTCCAGTTTGTTCGCTATGCTGCTCAACAATACAGTCTGCCCGATTGCGTTCACCGCGGCGGTTTCGAACGCGTATGAGGCCATTTCTGTAGGGCAGATTGAAGTGGGTTTTGTCCGAAGGGACTACACTTTGCCGCTCAGCTTCCCGTTGCAGTCTGCGGCGTTGGTGGTTCTGGTCAACGGAAGCCGAAGCAGTGGTATGTGTGCCACCAGCCCAGCACACAGAAAATGGCATCGAACCGTCGACACAGACAAGACCACACCTGCTGCAGTCTCCAACGTCACACCAACCCCGTGGACGTAGTTGTTCTGTCCATTACGGCCAAGCGGACAAGATGGTGGTCATCTCATGCTGGGGTCACATTGTATCGCCCAGCACCTTGTCGGCGCTGTCTATGGTCCTCTTGTCTCCACTGGTTTCACATAGGCTTCACTATCGAAGCAGCGTGTGCCCTGTACGAGCCGCGTTGGCACGGAACGACAGATCCGCCTCCCACAGACCAATCATCCTGCTCCGTTCGAACGCACTCTCACGCTGATATTCCACCCTGTGATATCGGCGAGGCATAAAGACACTTGGTTACACGTTCCCACTTTGTACGACGGCTCCGCACCGACTAAGCATTGCGTTCACACTGACCTATTCGGTCACAGAAAAGAGGTCGCTGCTTGGCCTACGTGCACGCCATCTCTCTGCCACTGAAATCACCTACTGTGGTTCCACTGTTCTACATGTCCTCCGATCGTGGCGTGTTGCAAATCATTCCTTTGAGTGTTTCACTTTTTACAACCAGTAATATATGTTCGCAGAAGTCTCCATTGTGTCAGTAAATTTAGTAACGTCGTTGGACATTCAGTAGGCATACCAATAGCGTATCCAGCTGGGGAGAGGGATGTAACTCCATCCCCACCCCATCCCAGAATAGAAAATTAGATCTGCCAAACTGAATTCGCACCCTGCCCCACCACACAGACTAATCAGGTCATTACGTTTCAAGAAAGCCAGAACACGTTAGTCAATAATGTTTACTTCTGCATCGTTTCACCTGAAAAATTAGAATGTTCAGACCCCTGTCTTACCTCTAAGTTGGCATCCGTAGTAGTCCAGTAGCGCAGTCAAAGGGAAAAAGGAAACTCGGAGATCAGGCCCTGACACCTTCGCGGTAGTTGACCGATTATCGTGTCATCCTCTGTCACTCATCATCGGATGCAGTAAGGAGAGACATGGGGTCAGCATACTGCACACCTGGCTACCTTCGACCTTTCGACCTTGGAGCCGCTACATCTCAATCGGGAAACAACTCAGCTGGTAATCACGAGGCTGTGCGCATCCAGGTACTGCTCCTCTCACCGAGGAAAAATCCTTGGCAGTACTGGGAAATGAATCCGGGTCCCTCGCATGGTTGTCTGTCGAGGTGACCACTCGGCTCCGGAGGTGGATGATAGTCCAGTCAACGGAGGATACCGGAGGACAATTAGTTGTGTGTGTGTTGTTTGGGGAAGGAGACCAGACAGCGAGGTCATCGGTCTCATCGGATTAGGGAAGGATGGGGGAGGAAGTCGGCCGTGCCCTTTCAGAGGAACCATCCCGGCATTTGCCTGGAATGATTTAGGGAAATCACGGAAAACCTAAATCAGGATGGCCGGACGCGGGATTGAACCGTCGTCCTCCCGAATGCGAGTCCAGTGTCTAACCACTGCGCCACCTCGCTCGGTAGGACAATTAGGGCAAGAAATTCTTGCACTCGCAAATTTTTATGCAGTACTAGGAGGCTGTTCCATGAAGAACATACTAAAAATCTTTATCGATTGGGTGTAAGCGTGGCGGAGTTTACGCTTTTATGATTTTTGAAAAAGGTGAAAACCGAAGTTTCTAGCGAAAAGGGTTCGCAGTGCATAATTAAGCTGTATTACATTTCGTACAAGAAAGGCCCCATTCGTTTTTTTCTCTAGGAGTAAGCCGCAGTTGTAACACGGGTTCCCACCAGATCACCAAAGTTAAGCGCTGTCGGGCTTGGCTAGTACTTGGATGGGTGACCGTCCGGTCTTTTTGAGCACTGTTGGCAAGCAGGGTGCACTCAGCCCTTGTGAGGCTTTTGAGAGCTACTTGATATGGAAGTAGCAGCTCTGGTCACGAAAACTGACAATGGTCGGGAAAGTGGTGTACTGACCACATAGACCCCTCCATATCCGCTTCCAGTGACACCTGAGGGCTAAGGATGACACGGCGGTCGGTCGGTACCGTTGGGGGCTCCAAAGCCCGTTTAGATGAAGTTCAGCTTTAATGGTTTTAGTGTTCCAGGGAGCGGAAAATGTGCATATTACTAAAAATTTTGTTTTAACGCTGTAAAATTACCGTTTATTGGTAAAATAAGTGGGTTATGAATAAATATGAAAGGTGTGTACCACGTCTAAGTACAGTAAAGCCATATTAAGGGATAAAACTTGTTTTGGGGGTACAACAGGGGCGAGGAGTGGGGTTGAGGGAGATTGGAGGGTTGAAGCGTGAGCGGAGGTACGTCGCTGGATTGAGGTCATGCAGTTCCCCTACTTCGTAGATCTACAAACTGAAGACTGAGTATGTGACTCCCCGCCATATCTACCCCTATATGTCACAAGAAGAAACTACATGGTGTTTCACAAAGCTATACCGAACATCATCAATAAGTCTTACGAATCACTGGCGACACATTGCACAGACATGCCTTGGTAAGAGCACAGGAGGCACGAGGGGAGGGGGTTGTGGAGGAGGGTTAATTTCCTCAGAGTATGTTTATATTACATTGAATACAGACATGACTTACTAGGGGGAAACTGATTCCTAGTCATCTTGTACGGCTGCTATAGCATTCTTCTGGGAAAGGCGATTTCCTCCAACACGAGCGCTACTCACTTTTCAATTTACACACGGACTGTACGTCTCCAGTATTTCCAGTCCAGTTTCTTTTATGTGTATACAAAAAGTAACTTCACTCAGCACGTCTTTATATAGTGGAGCTATTTTCAGTTTATTAAGCGACTCCTTAAGTGCAGCTGTTAACTGAGCTTCGATATAAGTCCCTGTAAACAATGGCTGTGAAGTGCTTAATGAGTAAGTGCCATGTTGTCGGTCCTCCCCCCAATGAACAATGGACCTTGCCGTTGGTGGGGAGGCTTGCGTGCCTCAGCGATACAGATAGTCGTACCGTAGGTGCAACCACAACGGAGGGGTATGTGTTGAGAGGCCAGAAAAACGTGTGGTTCCTGAAGAGGGGCAGCAGTCTTTTCAGTAGCTGCAGGAGCAACAGTCTGGATGATTGACTGATCTGGCCTTGTAACACAAACCAAAACGGTCTTGCTGTGCTTATACTGCGAACGGCTGAAAGCAAGGGGAAACTACGGCCGTAATTTTTCCCGAAGTTATACAGCTTTACTGTATGGCTAAATGATGATGGCGTCCTCTTGGGTAAAATATTACGGAGGTAAAATAGTCCCCCATTCGGATTTCCGGGCAGGGACTACACAGGAGGACGATGTTATCAGGAGAAAGAAAACTAGCATTCTTACGGAGCGTGGAATGTCATATCCCTTAATCTGGCAGGTAGGCAAGAAAATTTAAAAATTGAAATGGATAAGTTAAAGTTAGATATTGTGGGAATCAGTGAGGTTCGGTGGCAGGAGGAACAAGACTTCTGGTCAGGTGAGTACAGGGTTAAAAATACAAAATCAAATAGGGGTAATGCAGGAGTAGGTTTTATAATGAATAAAAAGAATTGGAATGCGGGTAAGCTACTACAAACAGCATAGTGAACGCATTATTGTAGCAAAGATAGATACAAATCCCACGCCCACCACTATAGTACAAGTTTATATACCAATTCGCTCCGCAGATGACGAAGAGATTGAAGAAATGCATGATGAGATAAAAGAAAAGAAATTATTCATATAGTGACGGGAGACGAAAATTTAATAGTGATGAGTGACTGGAATTCAACAGTAGGAAAAGGAAGAGAAGGAAACGTAGTAGGTGAATATGGAATGAGGGTAAGGAATGAAAGAGGAAGCCGCCTGGTAGAATTTTACACAGAGCATAAGATGATCATAGCTAACACTTGGTTCAAAAATCATGAAAGAAGGTTGTAAACATGGCAGAAGCCTGGAGATACTGGAAGGTGTCAGATTATATAATGATAAGACAGAGATTTAGAAACCAGATTTCAAAATATAAGACATTTCCAGGGGCAGGTGTGGACTCTGACCACAATCTATTGGCTATGACCTGTAGATTAAAACTGAAGAAACTGCAAAAAGGTCGGAATTTAATGATAAACTGACAGAACCAGAGGTTGTAGAGAGTTTCAGGGAGAGAATTAGGAGACGATTGACAATAATGGGGGAAAGAAATGCAGTAGACGAAGAATAGGTAGCTTTGAGAGATGAAATAGTGAAGGCAGCAGTGGATCAAGTAGGTAAAAAGACGAGGGCTAGTAGAAATCCTTGGGTAACAAGAAAAATATTGAATTTAATTGATGAAAGGAGAAAATACAAAAATGAAGTAAATGAAGCAGGCAAAAAGAAATACAAACGTCTCAAAAATTAGATCGACAGGAAGTGCAAAATGGCTAAGCAGGGATGGCTAGAGGACAAATGTAAGGATGTAGAGATTTATCTCACTAGGGGTAAGATAGATACTGCCTACAGGAAAATTAAAGAGACCTTTGGGGAAAAGAGAACCACCTGTATGAATATCAAGAGCTCAGATGGAAACCCAGTTCTAAGCAAAGAAGGGAAAGCAGAAAGGTGGAAGAGGTATATAGAGGGCCTATACAAGGGCGATGTACTTGAGGACAATATTATGGAAATGGAAGAGGATGTAGATGAAGATGAAATGGGAGATACGTTACTGCGTGAAGAGTTTGACAGAGCACTGAAAGACCTGAGTCGAAATAAGTCCCCAGGATTAGACAACATTCCATTAACACTACTGATCTTGGGAGAGCCAGTCCTGACAACACTCTACCATCCAGTGAGCAAGATGTATGAGACAGGCGAAATACCCTCAGAATTCATAAAAATATAATAATTCCAATCCCAAAGAAACCAGGTATTGACAGATGTGAAATTACCGAACTATCAGTTTAATAACCACGGCTGCAAAATACTAACACGAATTCTTTACATACGAGTGGAAAAACTGGTAGAAGGCGACCTCGGGGAAGATCAGTTTGGATTCCGTAGAAATGTTGAAACACGTGAGGTGCTACTGACCCTACGACTTATCTTAGAAAATAGGTTAAGGAAAGGCAAACCTACGTTTCTAGCATTTGTAAACTTAGAGAAAGGTTTTGACAATGTTGATAGGAATACTCTCTTTAAAATTCTGAAGGTTGCAGGGATAAAATACAGGGATCGAAAGGCTACTAACAATTTGTACAGAAAGCAGATGGCAGTTATAAGAGTCGAGAGGCATGAAAGGGAAGCAGTGGTTGGGAAGGGAGTGAGACAAGGTTGTAGCCTATCCCCGATGTTTTCAATATGTATATTGAGCAAGCAGTAAAGGAAACAAAAGAAAAATTCGGAGCTGGAATTAAAATCCGTGGAGAAGATATAAAAACTTTGAGGTTAGCCGATGACATTTTAATTCTGTCAGAGACAGCAGTTGAACGGAGTGGAGGGTATGAGATGAACATCAACAAAAGCAAAACGAGAATAATGGAATGTAGTCGAATTAAATCGGGTGATGCTGAGGGAAATAGATTAGGAAATGTGACGCTTAAAGTAGTGAAGGAGTTTTGCTATTTGGGGAGCAAAATAACTGATGATGGTCGAAGTAGAGAGGAAAAAAATGTAGACTGGCGATGTCAAGGAAAGCGTTTCTGAAGAAGAAAAATTTGTTAACATCGAGTATAGATTTAAGTGTGAGGAAGTCGTTTCTGAAAGTATTTGTATGCCCATGTATGAAAGTGAAACATGGACGATAAATAGTTTAGACGAGAAGGGGCTAGAAGCTTTCGAAATGTGGTGCTACAGAAGAATGCTGAAGATTTGATGGGTAGATCACATGACTAATGATGAGGTACTGAATAGAATTGGGGAGAAGAGAAATTTGTGGCACAACTTGACTAGAAGAAGGGATCGGTTGGTAAGACATATTCTGAGGCATCAAGGGATCACCAATTTATTATTGGAGGGCAGCGTGGAGGGTAAAAATCGTAGAGGGAGACCAAGAGATTAATACACTAAACATATTCAGAAGGATATAGGTTGCAATAGGTACTGGGAAATGAACAAGCTTGCACAGGAGAGACTAGCATGGAGAGTGCATCAAACCAGTCTCTGGACTGAAGACCACAATAAACATGTTGTCGGTGACCTATGTAGTGTTGGTGGGAAAGTGATTGGATTGGTAAATGAGGTACATTGCTGTTGTCTATTGGAAACAGCGTATTGCTAAGTCACGTAATTGTGTCGTGGTCACTTCGAGATGCATTAATGAATGACCAGAAAGTTATTGCCCTTCCCTCACGATTGACTTTGTTACAAGAATTGCTGGCACTTGTAGAGTGGACTGCGCTGATTGGATCCACTTCCCAAACATCAACAGCATGTCTTCCTGGGCGTGAATATGTCCTACATAATGGCACTGATCAAGTCTATAACAGTAATCTGCTGCAGTGCCTTGCTTTACTTGCGTTGAAATAACTGAATTTCTGTAAGGGGCCATCGAAAATTTTGCGTTTGATAGTATTGCTGTAGTGTATATGCAACGTGGCGCGACTCTGATGCGGGTACATAAGTACCGACAAGTAGATAAAGGATTAGTGTGGCATTCGTATTTTTCCAATGCGCATGCGGCAAGTGCTGAAACATGAGCTATGGTAACGTTATCACCAAATGTGTCCCGACAGGACCGTCGTGCTGTTTTTCTTTTCTTGGCTGTCGAAGGACGAACACCAGTAGTCATCCACTGGAAAGTGAACGCTGGATAAATTACTGTGTGCAATTAAGGCGAAAAGTCTGAGAAAACAGGGACCAGGGGAGCTGCTGCTTCATCATAACGCAAGTCCCAATTGTCGCAAATGTCATAACGAAGAAGTTAAGCCAAGTCATGAGCGAGACATTCAAGCACTCGCCCTACGGTTCTGATCTCTCTCTATGCGATTATCACACCTTCGGTCTCTTGCCTTGAATGGTCGACGATTCCTGTCCGACCAGTATGTGCAGCAGGCAGTTACAGACTTCTTCACGCAACAGGACACAGTGTTTTACCAAACAGATATCTCCAATCTCGTATGTGGATAGGATGATCGCCTCAACACTCACGGTGATTCTGCCTGACTGCCATCCGATTCTGGACTATACGGACATCGAATGGAAGTTTTTAGATCGCTCCTTGTGTAACACCTAGGTGACCTACGTATGTTGCCGAGGGAGACAATTTAAACCTTTGGGCCTCTTCAGATGCTAGTAGAGCTGAATTTGGGGTGATGCATTTGATATCTCCCATGCTGCGAAAAGCACAAAAAATGGCTCTGAGCACTATGCGACTTAACTTCTGAGGTCATCAGTCGCCTAGAACTTAGAACTACTTAAACCTACCTAACCTAAGGACATCACACACATGCATATCCGAGGCAGGATTCGAACCTGCGACCGTAGCGGTCGCTCGGCTCCAGACTGTAGCGCCTAGAACCGCACGGCCACTCCGGCCGGCTGCGAGAAGTACAGGCTGTCCATAAATTTTCTTTACAACTTAATACTTTAATAACTTGAACACTACACTAGATATTAGCAAATGGTTTTCAACATGAGATATAAACACCACTGGCCATTAAAATTGCAACACCAAGAAGAAATGCAGATGATAAACGGGTATTCATGGGACAAATATATTATACTAGAACTGACAGGTGATTACATTTTAACGCAATTTGATTGCATAAATCCTGAAAATCAGTACCCAGAACAACCACCTCTGGCCGTAATAACGGCCTTGATACGCCTGGTCATTGAGTGAAACAGAGCTTGGGTGGAGTGTACAGCTACAGTTGCCCATGCAGCTTCAACACGATACCACAATTCATAAAGAGTAGTGTCTGGCGTATTGTGACGAGCCAGTTGCTCGGCCACCATTCACCAGACGTTTTCAATTGGTGAGAGATCTGGAGAATGTGTTGGCCAGGGCAGCAGTCGAACATTTTCTGTATCCAGAAAGGCCCGTACAGGACCTGCAACATGTGGTAGTGCATTATCCAGCTGAAATGTGGGGTTTCGCAGGGATCGAATGAAGGGTAGAGCCACGGGTCGTAACACATCTGAAATGTAACGTCCACTGTTCAAAGTGCCGTCAATGCGAACAAGAGGTGACCGAGACGTGTAACCAATGGCACCCCATACCATCACGCCAGGTGATACGCCAGTATGGTGATGACGAATACACGCTTCCAATGTGCGTTCACCGTGATGTTGGTTCAAATGTTCAAATGTGTGTGAAATCTTATGGGACTTAACTGCTAAGGTCATCAGTCCCTAAACTTACACACTACTTAACCTAAATTACCCTAAGGACAAACACACACACACATGCCCAAGGGAGGACTCGAACCTTCGCCGGGAGATGTTGGTTCAAATGGCTCTGAGCACTATGGGACTTAACAAAAGACTGGCTCTGAGCACTATGGGACGCAACTGCTGAGGTCATTAGTCCCCTAGAACTTAGAACTAGTTAAACCTAACTAACCTAAGGACATCAGAAACATCCATGCCCGAGGCAGGATTCGAAACTGCGACCGTAGCGGTCTTGCGGTTCCAGACTGCAGCGCCTTTAACCGCACGGCCACTTCGGCCGGTTGGGACTTAACAGCTGAGGTCATCAGTGCCCTAGAACTACTTAAACCTAATTAAACCTTAGGACATCACACACATCCATGCCCGAGGCAGGATTCGAACCTGAGACCTTAGCAGTCGCACGGCTCCGGGATGAAGCACAATGGCCGGCGCCGCGATGATGCCAAACACGGATGCGACCATCATGATGCTGTAAACAGAACCTGGATTCATCAGAAAAAATGACGTTTTGCCATACGTGCACCCAGGTTCGTCGTTGAGTACACCATCGCAGGCGCTCCTGTCTTTGATACAGCGTCAAGGGTAACCGCAGCCATGGTCTCCGAGCTGATAGTCCATGCTGCTGCAAACGTCGTCGAACTGTTCGTGCAGGTGGCTCTTGTCTTGCAAACGTCCCCATCTGTTGACTCAGGGATCGAGACGTGGCTGCACGATCCGTTACAGCCATGCGGATAAGATGCCTGTCATCTCGACTGCTAGTGATACGAGGTCGTTGGGATCCAGCACGGCTTCCGTATTACCCTTCTGAACCCACCGATTCCATATTCTGCTAACAATCATTGGATCTCAACCAACGCGAGCAGCAATGTTGCGATACGATAAACCGCAATCGCGATAGGCTATCAAAGTCGGAAACGTGATGATACGCATTTCTCCTCCTTACACGAGGCATCACAACAACGTTTCACCAGGCAACGCCGGTCAACTGCTGTTTGTGTATGAGAAATCGGTTGGAAACTTTCCTCATGTCAGCACGATGTAGGTGTCGCCACCGGCGCCAATCTTGTGTAAATGCTCTGAAAAGCTAATCATTTGCATATCACAGCATCTTCTTCCTGTCGGTTAAATTTCGCGTCTGTAGTACGTCATCTTCGTGGTGTAGCAGTTTTAATGGCCAGTAGTGTAACTGATAGCATTTTTTTATCTTCCAAGTAAAGCAATTTTTTCGTATAATTGAACTTAAAAATCTAATAATATGTGGACCCCAGGAGTTGGCCCATTCTATGGCCACCACGATCCCCTGTCCCTACACGACTAGAATTCATCCTCTGGTGTTTTGTAAAGGATCTGTTGTACCGAACCAAGGAGAGAAACCTACAGTACCTGCATTTGAACATGTCACCGTAGAGATCTTGAATCGTACATGGAGAGAAATGAAATCTATCTATACGTTATACGAGCCACTAACGGTGCACATATTGATGTCTATGAATGAGGATACATAACATTATGAGTTATCATATGTTGAAACACATTTGTTAATATCTAGGATAGTTTAATAGATATTAAAGTCTTCAGTTGTAAAGATAATTTGCGGATACCATGTACTTCGTGACACTGATAAAGAGATCGACAGTGGTGAACGCATATTGATAGCATGTTACACTTGGGAAAGGCTCTTCAGTGAGGTAGATAGATGACAGATCCAACTGTTGAGCTTTTTACATAATAGCTCACATAACAACTGCAAATGAGCAATCATTTAGCAAACTGAAAATAACTGCACTAAGAGCACGTTGAAGTTATTTTGTCCACTCACATAAGAGAACGGGACAGGAAATGCTGCGCGGGCATACTCTGCTCGTAAAGTTAAAAGCGAGCACCGCAGGATAGAACCAGGCATGGAACTCCATTCCACAATCTGACATTCGGCACATGTACAACACAATGCACGCTGGCTTACATGCTTGCATTCAACGTTCTGGCTCTCACACCGGTTTTTAGGCCAGCATTTTGCATTTGTAATGGCATATCTCGCTCTCACATTAACAATGTTAAACGCTTAAATATGTTACCTAGACAAATGTATTCCCGAAATTTCATTACTGTAGATAAATCTAGATAAATTAGTTTTGGTGTTGCGTATTTTTCTCGTCGATGTAAAACTGACTCTCCCTTCACAGATCTAAGTAGGAAAAAAAGCCGTTCTTGCTTTTTCAGATGGAGCACAGACGTGTAAGCAGTGAGCAGTTAATGTTATTATGGCACCTTCACGTCTTATATTAAGCATGTACCGTTGCTGCTGCTAGTCATATTGTATTCCTTGGCTTGCTGGAACGGGGATGCGAGCAATGACGAAATAGATTTAACCTCGAAAAAATCTTGCATCTTAACCAATGACGTAACTGAGGCGACTTACGTTTCCAGTCACCACTTTAGAATATTTTACTGTACAAAACAAACTGCTTCTTGCGTACACTAGCCGTCGGCGGCACTGTACTGATGTATATAAAACGGCCTGAAATGTGGCGAGACAATTCATGGCTGATGGATCATGATAATGCACCCGCACATTCATCGCTGCTGGTGTGTGACTATTGCACTAAAAACGAAATCACTGTGCTGCCTCAGCCTCCGTGCTCTCGAGAATTAGCCCTGCGGACTCTTTTTATTTCCAAAGTTCGGCACCCGTTCAAAGGACGGAAGATCTGTAACGATAGACGGGATAAAATGTAATTCGCAGACGTCGGTTGGCGAGATCCAGCAAGAGGCGTACCAAAAGTGCTTCCGCAAGTGGAAGAAGCGTTCGGAGCGGTGTATAAATTGTGGAAGAGAGTATTTCGAAGGAGACTGTACAATAAGTAAAAGGTAAGCCTAAAAAAATTCTTGTGAACAAAGCTGCGGTATATTTTGAACAGATCTCGTATGTGATTTCCAGATCTGGAGCTCGGGCCTGATGGACCCCAACAGGTTATTTTAGTGATCGCAGTGCAGCGCAGTAAAGAAACTTTGTGGGTCACGGGGAGGAGTGATCTTTGTTCAATATCACGTACCTCACATACCTCTATATACACTGCCTGACAGAAGAGTGAAGCACCTGGAAGGCATGGTAGAATGTCTTCCTACACATACATGTCGTCGGCGGGTAAACGATTAGAGTTGCAGTGCTCTGTAATAGGTAGAACGGCCAAAAGAGTGCATTAGTGTTGTTTGAGATTAGTTACCAGGCCTAGGAGGGTTATGTAAAGAGCGTCATGATGTTGATCGATCACTCTGAAGGACAAGGAGATGCCGCATGATGAGATGGTGGTATCAGCATCTGACAGAGTTTGAAAAGGGCCTCAGGGTGGATCTCCATTTGGCTGGCTGGTCCCATCGTGCAATAGCCAGATACGACAATTGCATTCAGATGTTACAGTGGCCGGATGTTGGCCAGCATGGGAACGAGAGTGTAGGTGGTACACAGCGTCTGAATGGGATTGTGTAGGAGGGGGACGACTTGGCCTAAGTATGGGTTGAAAAACATTGGTAACCAAAATATTTACTCAACAACGTATGCTTAAGAAATCAATCAAATCAATTGAGAAAAATTTATTTCTGTTAAATTAAATGTTTATTACTATAACAAGACCAGGTCTGCAAATCACCGTGTACGACCCCACTCCACCCAAATCTATGCTACACATACACGGAATCGCCAAAGAAACTGGTATAGGCATCCGTATTCATACACAGAGATATGTAAACAGGCAGAATACGGAGCTGCGGTCAGCAACGCCTATATAAGACAGCAAGGATCATGCGCAGTTGTTAGATCTGTTACTACTGCTACAATAGCAGATTAGCAACATTTAAGTGAGTTTAAACTTGGTGTTATAGTCGGCGCACGAGCGATAGAACACGGCATCTCCCCTCAGCTGTTAAGTCCCATAGTGCTCAGAGCCATTTGAACCATTTTTGAACGGCATCTCCGAGGTAGCGATGAAGTGGAGATTTTTCCGTATGACCTTTTCACGAGAGTACCATGAACATCAGGAATCCGGCAAAAAAACAAATCACCTGCGTCACTGCTGCCGGAAAAATATCCTGCAAGAACGGGACCAACGACGCCTAAAGAGAATCGTTCAACGTGACAGAAGTGCAGCCCTTCCGGAAATTGCTACAGGTTTCAATGCTGAGCCATCAACACAGTCAGCGTGAGAACCAACATCATCGATATGGGCTTTACGACCATTGATGACTGCACGACACAAAGCTTTACGCCTCGCCTGGACCCATCAACACCGACATTGGACTGTTGATGAGTGGAAACATGTTGCCTGGTCGGACGAGTCTCTTTTAAAATTGTATCGAGCGGATGGACGTGTACGGGTATGGAGACAACCTCGTGAACCCATGGCCCCTGCATGTCAGCAAGGGACTGTTCAAGCTGGTGGAGGCTCTGCAATGGTGTGTGGGGTGTGGAGTCGGAGTGATATGGGACCTCTGATACGTCTAGATATGATTCTGACAGGTGACACGTAGTACGTAAGCATCCTGTCTGAATATCTGCATCCATTCACGTCCATTGTGCATTCCGACGAACTTGGGCAATTGAAGCAGGACAATACGACACCCCACACGTCCAGAATTGCTAGAGAGTGGTTCCAGTAACACTTTTCTGAGTTTAAACACATGCGCTGGCCACGAAACTCCCCCCACATGAACATCTCTGGGATGCCTTGCAACGTGCTGTTCAGAAGAGACCTCAACCCCCTCGAACTCGTACGGAATTATGGACAGCCGTGCAGGATTCGTGGTGTCAGTTCCTTCTAGCACCACTTCAGACATCTGTCGAGTCCATGCCACGGCGTCTTCTGATACTTGCGCGTGCTCACGTGGGCCCTACATGATAGCAGGTAGATGTACCAGTATCTTTGGATCTTCAGTGTAAAAGCAGTGCGGCAGTCTTCAATATTCAACTACTCATGAAGATTAGTAGACTTTTTTAGTAATTTGTGTAACTTTGTTGGAGTGTTGTAGAACCTTCATTCTCCTATCCTGTTACCTGACCCTGGTGCACAGAGGTGTAATAGTGGCAGGGAAAAATTGTCTTAGCGGTGTACTGCACCAGAAACCGTTTCACAAACTCACAAGCTCGGCCTACCTTAACAACGTGGCAACTCGGCTTCCGTAGCAGTATCGACGAGACCTTCACAAAACTGGCGACGAGGGTGCACAAAATCATTGAATCGCGGTTCTGCACTGCGCCGCATGACAATCGTCGACCAATATGGCGGTCATCTGGGGAGAGGTTCCATTCTTCCAATGTTTTGGAAAGGCGCAATGACGTTACTCTTGGTGAACTGGTTGTGAGAATCCCATGGATGATAGTTACTGAGGAAACTGTGACGGCCCACAGATTCATCATGGACATTTCGCTTTGTCATGTGTCACCTATCTGGCAACACTATCATGGTGGCATTTTTCAATAGAACAATGCTCATTCACACCCGGGTCTCTATGAACTGCCTGTATGCTATTCAGGTTGTCCTGTAAGCAGTAAGCTCCCCTGTTCTGTCTCCAACAGAATACGTGTGGGATCAAGTTGGAAGTATACTTCGTCACAGTGCCAGTATGTGGGATACGAAGGACAACTTGCAACAGTTCTGGACCAGATTGCCTCAGGAGAGGAGGATAGCCACATGACTTCTTTCCCAGCCGAATCAGTGCATGCGTCTAGAATAGGTGGGATGAAACGTCTTACTCGTAAGTAGCCCTATCATACGAAGTTCTTTATAAATTTAGCTCGATATTGCATTCACTGAAACAACAAAACGTTCCCTCCCAACCAATGAAGTTTCATTTCGATTCCTTGTGCCCATCTGGGTGCTTTACTTTCTGCGTCAGGCAGTGTGGTGTATAAAAAAAGTATGGCCCTGAAGGCTCCTTTCAAATTTAATTACGTATATACACAGTTAATCTATTCCGGGAATCGATAATCTCGACTGATTTGGCTGTTATCGACACTGATACTTGCAAGATATCGATCCCGTTGGTTCCAAGTTTTTCGAGATTGTTTTAAATTTGGAAATTTGTGGTTAGGTCTTATGGGACCAAACTGCTGAGGTCATCGGTCCCTAAGCCTACACATTAGTTAATTTAACTTTAACTTACGCGACGGACAACACACTCACCCATGCCCGAGGGAGGAGTCGAGCCTCCGATGAGGGGAGCCGCATGGTTCGTGACAAGGCGCCTCACACCGCGCTGCTACCACGCGCGGCTGTTTTAATTTAAATGACATAAAGTCATGCAGGAGGCAAGCGACCGCTGTTATAATAGCCAGTAGTTCTCCTTTCAGTAGTTCTGGATCGCAATGGTCGAAGTCAAACATCAGGCAAGGAATGATTTTTTGCTCATATGATGCGTTTCGGAATTTATTTATCATCAGATGTCCAGTAGAGATCATTGCGCTCAGATATGGCGTTTCAAGTTGTATGTGAAATAAATATTCTCAGTATCAAAATATGTGACCTAAATAGTCGTGCCTTTTGGTTGCACTGACTTAGAACCTTACATTATTGTATCGCCAAGGGCCTATAGATATTAGGAGGAGATATAAATTTCAACGTGACGTGTCTAATCGTTCCTGAGAAGGAGAGGTCTCAACAGATAGCCGACGGAGAGTCAGATAAGAAAAGAAAAAAAAATTTTCGTGTGAGGTAATAACAGATTTACAATCGTCTGTCTTTTCCTTTGGTTTTACTGTCAAACCTTCCTTTCTGCCAAATTTCGTGATTCTAGACCAACGGGAAGCACCAAATAGGTTTTGATGAGTGAGTCTGCGAGTATTAAAATATATGACATAAATGACCATATCTTTTGACTGAATTTACTTAGAAGCTTCAATCTGTTACACCTCCAAGGGACCACAGACCTCAGTATGTGATATAAATTTCAACTTGGTACGTCTACCTATATCTGAGAAAAATGGTTTTAAAAAGTCGTACAGACAGACAGACGGACAATAAAGCTATCGTAAAAGGGTTCCGTTTTTAACCCACTGAGACACGGAAGGCTAATAAGACATCGATATCATGGTATGCTACGTGCGAATTCCGTGGCCTACGCGACCAGTCATTCGTCCTATACACTGATTTTTAAAACGCAGAATGTGCTATGGATCTTAATAACTGTTTTTTCCGAGGCATCAAGCGGTCGAAAGTCCCTCATTACCACGAAACACCTGGCGAATAAACACAGGGAGGGGCACTGAAATGGAATTATTCACTAGTTTCAATCTCACAATACCGTCAAACGCCCTCATACAAAGTATTCAATGAGAAGTGGTCGCTGACTTGCACTCAACAATTTTTCGTTCAGGATTGCCTTGACGGAACAGTCTATTGGGCGTTCACTGTGGACATAAACTAGTGAGAGTCAGCTGGAGCGGTGGCTCACGGCCCTTGGGCTTGGGGCCTCCTGGCGCCCAGAAGAAAGAAATAAGGAAAAATTAAAATGGAAAGTTAAAGTAGGAAATATCATATGGATCGAAGAATTTGGCACAGAAGCTCACAGCTTGCTAATGATCAACAGCTGTATTCCGTAACCGATCCTGTGAATGCCTGGTGAATGTAGTTCGGTCCGATCAA
Organism: Schistocerca americana; assembly: GCF_021461395.2. Lineage (NCBI taxonomy): Eukaryota > Metazoa > Arthropoda > Insecta > Orthoptera > Acrididae > Schistocerca > Schistocerca americana. Next base: position 854,348,471 of record NC_060121.1, read on the forward strand.
TATGTGCCAACAGCTCACATACAGCTGACAGATATACCAAGAGGGTTGAGTTCCACCAGCACACCACCTCAGGAGAAACAAGTAGAGAGCTACGTAGAAAGAAAAAGGAATTATTCGGCTAACAGAGCATTTACAACCGCTTTCGCTGAAGTCGGTACAGAGGAATTGAAACAGAATTATTTCATCCGTATGTTGCTAGTTATGCTCCGTTTGATAACTGAAGGATGACGTTGCACTTCATGGTTGTCCACACCTATTAAAATTACTCAGACGATAATGAATATAAGAACATTCTGGGGGAACACCCAAAAAAAAAAAAAAAAACGGAATAACATTGCCGTGGGCGGAGCTTGTGTGGTATGCATTTCTGCGTAAACGCCGATAGGCGTGTATTAGAGCGCAACTCATTGACAATTCAGTGCCGCCTGTGTTGTCGAGCTGGCTTTTTCTGTTCATCTGCAGTGAGTGTTTTCCTAGCGCTGTTTTCTTGTTTCCACGCATGAAAGGACACCAGTTTGACGACACTGAAGAAGTCAAGGAAAAAGGAGGGAGGAGCTGTCAGCCACTTCTAAAGATGACTACAAAAAATGTTTCCAACAGTTTAATCACCGGTGCGACAAATGTATTAGTTGTAACGGAGAGTATTTCGAAGGGGATAAGGTTGTTTTGTAAACAATTTGAAAATATATAGCTTTTAAAAAATAATTCTGGTTTTTTGGTTATCCTTTCGTTTGTTACAGACCAATGCACGATTAATCACCATCATTTGTCAAAAACTAGATATTTTGTGTATGGGACTGTTTCCAGTGATTTTCCTGCAGTCCCGTAATCATACAGCAATGGTCTTCCTATCTATGTATTAGCAATACGTTACATTTGTTTATGTTGAGGGTCAACTGTCACTCGCTGAATTAAGCATCGATCGTCTGCATGTTTTCCTGCGTTTCGCTAAAGTTTTCTAGCAATGTTATTTCTCTGTAGGGAACAGCGTCATCCTCGAAAAGCTCATGGGAACTCTTACGTTATCCACTTTTATGTACAACACGTGAAAAGTAACAGTCCTAGAACACTATCTTGAGGTACGTACACTTGAAGTTACTTTTACCTGCGAAGCTTTCTCGTCGTTGAGAATATAATGCTGTATTCTGTTTTCTAGAAAATCTGCTGTCTAATCACACAGCTGGTCAGGTATTCCATACACTCGTGCTTTCTTCAATTAGGCAACAGTGTAGAACTGTATCAAACGCCTTCCTGAAGTCGGCTACTGCGTTATGAATCTCCTGGATGAACAAAACTAACTGCGTTCCACACGATAATTGTTCGCGGAATTAATTTTGATCTCTACAGAGGAAAATTTCTGTCTCCAGAAATGTAATAACAAGCAAGCATTAAATGTGATCCCAAACTCTGCAACGGGCCGATATCAGCTGTATAGGCCTTTTGTCATGTTCGTCTATCCGGCGACCCGTCCTGAAAACGGGAATGATATGGTTATTTTTCCTACTACCCAGGGTAGAATACTGCTAGTAGATCAAGTTCTTTCACATACTCGGTGCTGAATCTAAAAGGCGTCCAGACAGCCGGCCGCGGTGGTCTCGCGGTTTTAGGCGCGCAGTCCGGAACCGCGCGACTGCTAAGGTCGCAGGTTCGAATCCTGCCTCGGGCATGGATGTGTGTGATGTCCTTAGGTTAGTTAGGTTTAAGTAGTTCTAAGTTCTAGGGGACTGATGACCACAGCTGTTAAGTACCATGGTGCTCATAGCCATTTGAACCATTTGAGCATCCAGACAAGTACAGTAGCCTTTTCTGTGTTTAACTAAGCAAATGGGTCGGAAATCGTTATCCCCAACACATATGCATAGTATAAACACAGCACTGTGTAGTTCTGACCAGTATCTTCCTCTAGATATGGCACAAAATTAAAGGTGCATTTGGTAGTTAATTAAGCAATTATTCATTTTTAGCAATTAATAAAGACGTATTCATTTAAATATGGTACAAACAATTTAGTTATGACAGCATCTTTGATAAGAACTCAAAATTGCGCTCAATGGAGCCTACAGTGATAATGTGTATGTTGTAACATGGGATAATGCATTGCGCACAACAGGGGCGATGGTACAACCGGGGTCTTTCTTAGTTTTCAACTCGCTGAGGCAGTGGTGGCTGCTATGTAAGAGCACAAGAGCGCATGAACACCCTAACTGTTGACATCTTGGGGATTTATTAGTTATTTTTCCTTGAATGCAGTTAAAAGTAATATAGATGCGATAATCTGAAATTCATAACACTAAATCTACCGCCGAGCGGGATTAGCCGAGCGGTGTGAGGCGCTGCAATCATGGACTGTGCGGCTGGTCCCGGCGGAGGTTCGAATCCTCCCTCGGGCATGGGTGTGGGTGTTTGTCCTTAGAATAATTTAGGTTAAGTAGTGTGTAAGCTTAGGGACTGATGACCTTAGCAGTTAAGTCCCATAAGATTTCACACACATTTGAACATTTTTGAAATCTACCGCGATGTGCTATATTGCTTGTGGTGTCACCGCCAGACACCACACTTGCTAGGTGGTAGCGTTTAAATCGGCCGCGGTCCGCTAGTATACGTCGGACCCGCGTGTCGCCACTATCAGTGATTGCAGACCGAGCGCCACCACACGGCAGGTCTCGAGAGACTTACTAGCACTCGCCCCAGTTGTACGGACGACTTTGCTAGTGACTACACGGACGAAGACTCCCTCATTTGCAGAGGAAATAGATAGCATAGCCTTCAGCTAAGTCAATGGCTACGACCTAGCAAGGCGCTATTAACCGTTTATATATTTTATGAAGCATGTATCATCAAGAGCGATGTATACAAATGATGGATTAAAGTTAAGTATTCCAGCAGCTACGTACTTTTCTTTATAGCATTCATTCCGTATCCTGTTTCAGACCTCACGCCAGCCTCATGCAGGCGAGTTTAACGCGTGCATTTCGGCCTTCTCTAGCTATACAACATTGCTCCTCTAGACTACGTGAAATTTGGCATCAGTGTCGTCAGCACACCTTCATTTGCGCACATTTTAAGGAGCTTCTGCAAGTGTGCAACTGTCATGACGTAATTGCCTTACGGGTGAAATACATACGGCCGGCCGCGGTGACCGAGCGGTTCTAGGCGCTTCAGTCTGGAACCGCGCGACTGCTACGGTCGCAGGTTCGAATCCTGCCTCGGGCATGGATGTGTATGATATCCTTAGGTTAGTTAGGTTTAAGTAGTTCTAAGTTCTAGGGGACTGATGACCACAGAAGTTAAGTCCCATAGTGCTCAGAGCCATTTTTTTGAAATACATACGGATTTGATAAACAATGTGCACGGTTCACGACGTACACCGCTACGCCTTACCACTCAATTACGAGTTTATATCAATGCCACCAGGTGGTAGCACACTGCAGCAGACTTTTATCTCTGTTCGCTAGGCATAAATCCCGCTAGGCAGTAGCACACTCCACAGATACGTCAATTCATTCACTATGTAGTAGAATTATATCGGACATTACTAAATGTTATAATTATATTCACAGAAAAACCTATTTTGTGGGATTCTGAGTGAGATACAGTATACTAAGTTTTGGATTTTATCATACAGTAATCAGTTTGAGGCGCTGAGAAACATAAAGCACCTTCTGACATCTGTTAATCTAATGGTTGGTCAGGTTTATCTGTACTGTAGACCCATATTGTATGTGTATCTGAACATTCACGAGAAGCTGTCTTACTGATTCCACTGATATTGACTTAAATATGGGGGTCGAAGACGGTGCGCATTTGATTCTCATGGCTCTCAGCACCTCATTTGTATTCTAGTCTAGTGATCTCGTTGGTAGATAGTTCTACATGAATTTAATAATTTCCGCAAACGGCAGTTTGTGTTTGGAGTTGGTTGTTTACCATGCAGGAATCGGCTTTCCTGTGTAGTGTCAACATAAACTCTGTTGAACCTGTATTAAGCGCTAACAGGAAAGAAAATTACCAGAAAAAGTTAGCCATAGAGTAAGTAGGGCCTCTCAGACCAGATCCGATGTCTGAGAAAGTGACGAAATCAAACAAGCGTAACTACGAACGAACATTTAAGAAAGCAGTATATAATAATCGTAAGTTGTGTGGGTACAACGTAAGAATGTTTGATTTTCAACCCGAAAGTTAATTCGTTAACTAATACATGTATTATGGATCTTGTACATACGTCCGAGAAAATAAAAATGGACGAAAACTCCCACCTACACAAAAATGCGAAACGAAGAATATTGATAGCTTATACATTATTTCGTTCTTGCGATTAAGTGTACTTAATTATGTACAAAATAACAAAATTCCTCAAAACAAGTCTTCCTTTTATCAGACAAGTCATGCGTTTTATTATTGTTATTATTATTATTATTGTTCCTGACAGCGACTGAAGTAGTATAAATGTGTTGATAAGCATAACTGTTATACAGCAGACGCTATTAATTTTAAAGCACTCCGTCTTCAGGCCACGAGTGGCCCACCGGGACCATCCGACCGCCGTGTCATCCTCAGTGGAGGATGCGGATAGTAGGGGGGTGGGGTCAGCACACCGCTCTCCCTGTCGTAAGATAGTATTCTTCACCGAAGCCGCTACTGTTCGGTCGAGTAGCTCCTCAATTGGCATCACGAGGCTGAGTACACCCCGAAAAATGGCAACAGCGCATTGCTGCCTGGATGGTCACCCATCCAAGTGCCGACCACGCCCGACAGCGCTCAACTTCGGTGATCTCACGGGAACCGGTGTAACCACTGCGGCATGGCCGTTGCCGCTATTAATTTTGCACTGTAATATTTATCTGAATTTAAAAATTTGTGAATATCCAGATTGTATAGCTACGAGCCGCCACTGCTTTGAGGACAGATCTGTGACGCTCGAGCCAGCTTTTCGGGGAGTAAAACGGCCGTGGCTGTTTCTGACTTTTGGCGCTTGGCTGTCTCTCAAATTCAAATCAGGACAGAGTACTAACATTTGGTGGCAGAATCTTACCGAGAGCTAGTAATTAAACATTCTGTCGTATATATATTCTGAACAGCTGTCGGCTCTGGTTGGACCCTCAGGTGAGAAAGAGACTTTAACGTAAATAGTGGGCTAGAAGGTGGTGTTAGGAGACATTGAACTGAGTTTTAGTGTATTTACTGTTTCACTTCAGTGTAGCTGAAGTTCTACGGTTCTTGACATTTATGCATGATTGAAATAAATAGTACTTTCTGGGAATCCTTTATCACTTGTTCGCCCGCTTATTATATATCGTATATTTAAACAACAGTATATACGTGCCATCTGAATTATTGCGACGCTACCATTCGTAAATTTTATTTCTATGAAGCAATAAATGGTTTTTTTTAAATTTTACTCATACGAGGTGTGGCTAGAAAAAAACCGGACTAGTACTGGTGAAACAATAAAACGAATGCAATAAGGCTGAAAGTCGCGTGGCCTGTCACGTGACTCTCGCTCCGCCTACTGCTCGAGTTTCATATGCCTCCTGCACTCAGTCTGCCCGTGGCGTCTGTTTTAAGTAGTTGACGTTTTGTCTGTGCGTCGGAAAATGTTGAGTGTACAGAAAGAACAGCGTGTTAACATCAAATTTTGTTACAAACTAGGAAAATCTGCAAGTGAAACGTTTGTAATATTACAAGTGTACGGCGATGATTGTTTATCGCGAACACAAGTGTTTGAGTGGTTTAAACGATTTAAAGATGGCCGCGAAGACACCAGTGATGACACTCGCACTGGCAGACCATTGTCAGCGAAAAATGATGCAAACATTGAAAAAATCGGTAAACTTATTCGACAAGATCGCCGTTTAACAATCAGAGCAGTGTCTGAGTTAACAGGAGTTGACAAGGAAAGTGTTAGGCAGATTCTTCATGAAAGTTTCAACATGAACAAAGTGTGTTCAAAAATGGTTCCAAAGTGTCTCACAATTGAACAGAAGGAACGCCGAAGAATGATTTGTTCTGACATCCTGGAAAACATTGAAAGTGATCCCACCTTCTTACAAAATGTTATTACTTGCGATGAATCGTGGTTTTTTACTTACGATCCCGAAACTAAACGCCAATCGATGCATTGGTAAACTCCTGGTTCTCCACGACAAAAAAAAGCATGAATGTCAAAATCGAAATTCAAGGCAATTATGATTGTTTTTTTTTTTGACATCAAAGGGATTGTGCACATTGATTGGGTACCAGAGGGACAAACAGTGAATCAGCATTACTACATTAGCGTCCTGGCTACCCTACGTGAGCGAGTACGGAGAAAACGGAACGATTTGTGGAGAAAAAAGTCATGGATCCTTCACCAAGACAATGCCCCAGCTCACAGTGCGTTGTCAGTGAAGACGTTTTTGGCAAAACACAACATTCCCATCTTAGATCATCCACCCTACTCACCTGATTTGGCCCCCTGTGACTTTTTTCTTTTCCCTAAAGTCAAGTCAGCTTTGAAAGGAACTAGATTTGAGACTGTTGAAGCAGTAAAAGAAAAAGCGACGGAAGTAATGTTTGGACTTACCGAAAATGATCTGCAGCATTGCTATGAACAGTGGAAAATGGACTGGTAATGAGTCATGCTTGGGTAACTCAGTCGGTGGAGCACTTGCCTGCGTAAGCTGAAAGTCCCAATTTGTGGTACAACCTGACTAAGAGAAGGTATCAGTTGTTACGAGAAATTCTGAGGCATCAAGGGATCACCTATTTAGTACTGCAGGGAAGCGTGTGGAGGGGGGTGGGAGGGGGAGGGGGGAGTAGAAATCGTAGAGGGATACCAAGAGATGAATTCAGTAAGCAGATTCGGAGGAATGTAGGCTGCAGTATTTACACAAAGATGAAGAGCTGCATTCTCTGCCTCGTGATGACGGGGTGTTGTGTGATGTCCTTAGGTTAGTTAGGTTTAAGTAGTTCTAAGTTCTAGGGGACTGATGACCATAGATGTTAAGTCCCATAGTGCTCAGAGCCATTTGAACCATTTGAAGAGCTGCATGAAACGATTCTTTGGACTAAAACCCATAACTACAAGAACATTTGTGTGAAAGTCCTTGTTCCGATTATGAAAATAAGTAAGTTACAATTATGTAGCAACTTGTGTGTCAAAATCTAAGAATTTATCTGCGTCTGACTGTTCGACAGCAGTTTGTACAAGATAAAAACTATGTCTTCAGTGAGCCAAAAATAATTAAATAATACTGGAGATTTGTTTTGGTTGTGATCTGCGTTGTTGAAAAATGTGAAATATAGAACCAGAACCAACTCCTACGAAGAGCGACTGCACTGCTATTTAAAGGCGGCGCATTCGCAGTTTCCCCCTGTCCCCCCTCCTAACGCTCAGACAGCGTGCTTTGGTGGTGGGAGAAAAGTGCAGCGAGGCTGAGCGCTATGGCACTCGTGCCAGGACACGGTCGTTGAGTCGAAATCTTGGCCAGCTGTGGTCTAAGTCCTGCAGCAAAGGTGTTCTATTAGATACTGATTTTCTGGTGACATAGTGTGAGAGGTCATTGTAATTTAATTCCCACAGTCATGTAGAAAGAAGACAGAGTTTTTGGCTCTTATAATTAAATTTTCCTCAAGCCATTTAAGTCTCATCTTTATTTAGAATAATGATGGAAGCTGAATATATGAATAAAAATTTGTGCCACAGCCGAGACTTGAAGACAGATCTTGTTGCTTATCATGCACAAATGCTGAACATTACACGATCACAGCCATGTAGCTAACATTGCTTCATGGGCTACCCAAGTGCAGTGCCCTCCCCAAGACAAACTTCAATTCATATCTTCACCTTATTTTCTCCCTAAATCATCACTATTGCCAGAGCTCTCCAGCATTGGAATATCACCCCAGATAAAGATGAGACTTAAATGTCTCGAGGAAAATTTAATTATAAGATCTATACAATCGCCTGAGGTAAAGGATTTCCCCTTTGTGTCCAAAGATAGGTGCCATTCCAATGCCGGAGAGCCATGGCAATAGTGATGATTTAAGGGGAAAAGAAAGTGAACATATGAATTGAAGATTGCGTTGGGGAGGTCACTGGACTTGGATAGCCCGTGCAGCAATGTTGGCCATAGTGCTGCGTTGCTGTAATGGTTAGCATTCCTGTCTAGTAAGCAATGAGACCTGGATTCAAGTCAATTTCAGTCCCCAGAGTTTTTAGCCATTTAAGGACATGCCTTAAAAATTAAAAAGGATGTGGAAAGGAGTGCGTGCAGTACGTGGGTGGCAGACGACGTGTTTTAGACATAAAACCACGCTTAAATGAGGTGGAAGGAACCTGACAACTCAAGGAGCAGAACTTGTAATATTTTCAGCGTGTTATTGCCACGTTTTTGTCGGAATAATTAAACGGCTGCCCAGAATGAATAACAGATCATTAGCGTCGGCTGGTTACGAGTTGACAGTTGAGATTTAATGAATAATTAAAAAGACAGTGGACGCGATAGTGTGTGTGTGTGTGTGTGTGTGTGTGTGTGTGTGTGTGTGTGTGTGTGTGTGTGCGCGCGCGCGCGCAGTGCATTTCATTACGTCATTTAATATAGCCAAATGTTGCCAAAGTTCTTTTGAGTATACTGCAGACGTTTCCCCAAGAGATATCCGTATTTTTGGAACCCTGAAGAGAGACATTGGTGGCTACCAATTTGCTTTGGACAAAGAGGTACATGCCTGTGTACAATCATGGTTTCGCAGGCGACCGCAAGCATTTTTCCATGAACGCACTGACCGTCTTATCTCCTGTGAGATTACCATATTAAGACTATGGCGATTACTTCTGAAATAGTAAACAGTTTACTTACTTTTTCACCGGCCGGAGTGGCCGAGCGGTTCTAGGCGCTACAGTCTGGAACCGCGCGATCGCTACGGTCGCAGGTTCGAATCCTGCCTCGGGCATGGATGTGTATGATGTCCTTAGGTTAGTTAGGTTTAAGGAGTTCTAAGTTCTAGGGGACTGATGACCTCAGAAGTTCAGTCCCATAGTGCTCAGAGCCATTTGACCTTACTTTTTACCATCTGTCTGGTTTTCATTTGATTCACTCTGTACACTTCATCTATCGATAGTGTTGGGACTTTTCGCCCTACAGTTCATATGACGTATAGAGAGCGGTTCTTGAACTCATGTCTACATCTATATCTACCAGCACACCCCGAAACACAACGTATGGTGTATAGCGGAGGGTACCATGTACTACTACCAGACTTTTTTTTCTATTCCACTCGCAAATGGAGTGAGGAAAAAAAGGATTGTCTATATGCCTCAGCAGGAGCCCTAACTTATCTCATCTTATCTTGTAGTCCCTATGAAATATTACGTTGGCGGCAATGGAATAGTTATACATTCAGCTTCAGATACCGGTTCCTCTACCTTTCCTCAATAGTGTTTTTTCGAAAAGAACGTCGCCTGCACTTCCAGTCGAGTTCACAAAGAATCTTCGTAATAGTTTCGGGTTGATAAAATGTACCAGTAACAAATGTAGGGTCTCGCTTCCGAATTGCTTCGGTGTGTTCTGAGCCGTGGTAAAAAAACTGTTGTTTTGAAGAGCGCGCCGCAGCGCATTTGTGTGAAGCAGTTGCCCTCCGTTTCTGGCGGTGGCGCCGCTGTGGCAATCGCAGCTTTGGTGTCTCCCTCTGGTGGGAAAGGAAAAAGTTGCCTGTTCACATGCATTTAAGGGGCGCTATGAGCTCGGCACTCAGTTAGTCTGTCAGTCTGAGTCTGCAGTCTCGGCGAGTCTGGTCAGTTGATCAGGCGGAGTGAGTCTGGGTCAGTCACTCGTCACCGGTTGCTGGTCTGTCTCTCGTTCGCTTTTGTGCTGCAGTCAGTGTCTGTTTGTCGTCTGGAGTGCATGTGTTAGGCCGTCAGTCTGCTCAGGCAATGGGCATTGGCGGTTGGATCGATCGGTTGGTCGGTCGCCCACTGGGACACAAGATGACTTGTCCGCCTGGAGCGTCGGCGCACGTGAGGTCGCCACGTGAGTCCAGTGACCGCGCCGTGTAGCGAAGCGTAGTGGCTTCGCGGTTCACACGAAAGCAGCAGGAGCCAACCTACGACATCGGTCTGCCCGGTGCGAGCTGCGACGCCGTGAGACGGAAGATCGGCTCGCTTTCCTGCGTCCTTTGAAGCGACTGGCAGCGGACGACTCGGGAGAGCGTTTTGGGGGTCCTGCTCCAGATCTTCGCCAGACATCGCAGTTTTAGAAGTAAAGTGATTTGTGATACGTTGTTTCATTTATTTATTAAATTCTACTTGTTTTCTTGGTCAGTCTCTCGTCCCCAGCTTGTTCGTCTGTCTCTCATCCTCTTTTGTTAGGCAGTTAGTGTCTGTCTGTCTGTCGGTCTGCTGTACGTTAATAGCTGCCTCTGTCATGTTTGTCGGATTCAGTGTTAACGAATTTACAGAATTGGGGTAAAGGCCGAATTTCTGAAATATGTTTTTATCTTGCCTATCATCTTGCGAGGCGGTATATGTGTGATGTAGAGCATGTTGTACACTTTATGTAAGTCTGAAATTCATGGGTTTTATTTAAATAGTCATTTTTATAAAGTTGCCACCCTTCCACCGTAAGAGTCCTTTTAACAAACAATTGCACTTTTGGCGGCAAATAATTTTTTCTTAGTGTGAGTGTTTGTACCATTTCCATCCCTCTTACGGGGTGCATAGTTAATGTGTTTGTGTGAGTTGTTAAAATTTTTAGTTTAAAGTAATCTGGTGTCTTGCAGATTTGCGCCAGTGTAGTTTTTCAGAGGTCGGCTGTGGGCGGCCGTGATTACGGCCGTGTTGAAAGGGGGCGGAAGCTTCTCAGCCCGAAAGCTCGTACTGTAACAAAAAAAATTTTTTGTTATTCTGCCTCTGAAAAATTGTAACTTGATATTTACAGGGTGCTTCCTGAGTGTAATTTTAAATCTTTTTTGAAAGCACTTTTAGGAATAAAATTCACGTTTGTTAAATGGCAAAATGGTTCAAATGGCTCTGAGCACTATGGGACTTAACATCTGTGGTCATCAGTCCCCTAGAACTTAGAACTACTTAAACCTAACTAACCTAAGGAAATCACACACATCCATGCCCGAGGCAGGATTCGAACCTGCGACCGTAGCAGTCTCGCGGTTCCGGACTGAGCGCCTAAACCGCTAGACCACCGCGGTCGGCACGTTTGTTAAAGGTAATTTTATTTTCCGTCAGTTACTTCCTGGCAACTACTTCCACGCTCACCTAGCGTGATTAAATGTGTTAATGTTCTCGGTGAATCGCTAGTAAATAAATTCCTAAAGAAAAGATTTTGAAAGTTTAAAATTTACGGTTCTTCTTCTTTTAATCCGACCTGGTGGGGATCCTAAACAGTCGAGCATTACTCAAGAATGAGTAGCATTAGTCTTCTATGCGCGGTCCCCTGTACAGCTGAGACACTTTCCTAACATTCTCCCGATTAACCGAAGTCGACGATTCACTTTCGCTACTGACGTTTATATGTGCTCTTTCCATTTAAAATCGCTTTTCAACGTTACGCCTAGATATTTAATTGACGTGGCTGTGTCAAGAAGCATACTGCCAATGCTCTATTCGAACATGACAGCATTGTTTTCCCTACTCATTTGTGTTAACTTACATTTTTCTACAGTTACACTACTGGCCATTAAAATTGCTACACCACGAAGATGACGTGGTACAGACACGAAATTTAACCGACAGGAAGAAGATGCTGTGATATACAAATGATTAGCTCTGCAGAGCATTCACACAAGGTTGGCGCCGGTGGCGACACCTACAACCCGCTGACATGAGGAAAGTTTCCAACCGATTTCTCATACACAAACAGCAGTTGACCGGAGTTACCTGGTGAGACGTTGTTGTGATGCCTTATGTAAGGAGGAGAAATGCGTACCATCACGTTTCCGACTTTGATAAAGGTCGGACTGTAGCCTATCGCGATTGCGGTTTATCGTATCGCGACATTGCTGCTCGCGTTGGTCGAGATCCAATGACTGTTAGCACAATATGAAATCGGTGAGTTCAGGAGGGTAATATGGAACGCCGTGCTGGATCCTAACGGCCTCGTATCACTAGCAGTCGAGATGACTGGCATCTTATCGTGCAGCCACATCTCGATCCCTGAGTCAACAGATGGGGACGTTTGCAAGACAATAACCATCTGCACGAACAGTTCGACGACGTTTGCAGCAGCATGGACTATCAGCTCGGAGACCATGGCTGATGTTACCCTTGACGCTGTATCACAGACAGGAGCGCCTGCGATGGTGTACTCAACGACGAACCTGGTAGCACGAATGGCAAAACGTAATTTTTCTGATGAATCCAGGTTCTGTTTACAGCATCATGATGGTCGCATCCGTGTTTGGCGACATCGTGGTGAACGCACATTGGAAGCGTGTATTCGTCATCACCTGGCGTATCACCTGTCGTGATGGTATGGGGTGCCATTGGTTACACGTCTCGGTCACCTCTTGTTCGCATTGATGTCACTTTGAACAGTGGACGTTATATTTCAGATGTGTTACGACCCGTGGCTCTACCCTTCATTCGATCCCTGCGAAACCCTACATTTCAGCAGGATAATGCACGACCGCATGTACGGGCCTTACTGGATACAAAAAATGTTCGTCTGCTGCCCTGGCCAGCACATTCTCCAGATGTCTCACCAATTGAAAACGTCTGGTTATTGGTGGCCGAGCAACTGGCTCGTCACAATACGCCAGTCACTACTCTTTATGAACTGTGGTATCGTGTTGAAGCTGCATGGGCAGCTGTACCAGGACACGCCATCCAACCTCTGTTTGACTCAATTCCCAGGCGTATCAAGGCCGTTGTTACGGCCAGAGGTGGTTGTTCTGGGTACTGATTTCTCAGGATCTGTGCACCCAAATTGCGTGAAAATGTAATCAGATGTCAGTTCTAGTATAATATATTTGTCCAATGAATACCCGTTTATTATCTGCATTTCTTCTTGGTGTAGCAATTTTAATGGCCAGTAGTGTAGAACACGCTGCCATCCTTTACACCCACTAGAAACGCTGTCTAAGGCATCTTGTTTTCTCCCACAGCTTCTCAACGACGACGCCTTCCGATACACAACATTCATAACATGGTTACGTTATCTTATTTCACTATGATGTTGTCTGGTACATGTGCGTAGAAGACAAGGGGCATTTTATTAGACATCCTTGGTATGGAATATGGCGTGTGTAATATGGTAAGTACTTGTGTACAGGTGTCACCAACTACGATACCTCCGTTTTTGCGACACTAGTGTGTTAATCCTTGATGAATCCATAACACATCCGCCGTGACACTTCATTAGTTTACGTGACAGTAGTTTCAGGCTTTCCCTTGTGTATTATTAGCACATAACAACTTCCAACGAACTAGGTTATGCATATGACGTGTATAACACATAACAGTTGCTGTTGATTTTAGTAACTGTTATTAACAGTATTATATCCGGACAAAAAACAACATAATTAATCTTAATCGATGTTCGAATAACCCATGTAGCATACAACATTATTTATATTATCTTTCGGGGCCTTTTAGAACAAAATTTTACCCTAGATTTTACTTTATTTTGGGTGTCAAAAGTGTGCGACGATAGTGAAGTGGGACATACACAATTAAAACATGTCCATTGTTCTTATATAATACACCGTAATTTAAAAAAAAAAAACAAACAAACGAACAAAAAAAGAAAAGAAAAAGACGCGCAGCGAAGGAATTATTCGAAAGGGACGCAAATCAGTAGATGTAACAGACATCTACAGACAAACAAATAATTACAAGTTCAGAAAAACAGGATGACGTATTCATCAGGAGAAAGCGCCTCACAAATTGAACAATTCAATAACGCGTTGACCCGTCTCTGGCCCTTATGAAAGCACTTGATAGAGTTCTTTTCTTTGATGTCCTCCTGATGGATATCCTTCCAAATTCTGTCCAATGGGCTCATTAGATCGTCAAAATCTCGAGCTGGTAGGAAGGTCCTGCCAATAATGCTCCAAACGAGCTCAGTTGGGGAGAGGTCCAGCGACCTTGTAGGCCAAGGTAGGGTTTGACACGCAACAAGGCAGTCTCATTGACTGGAGCAGAATTCTCTTCAGTGATGAGTTTTGCTTCAAATTGAGTCCCAGTGACGCGCTGGGATGGGTCTGGAAACGCCACGGAGAGAGGTGGAACAATCAGGATGGCCCTGAGTGCCATTTCTTTTCGTAGAAGAATCCCTTTGGTTTTCATACGGGACACCCTTTCTCCAATTGAGAATGTTTGGAGTATTATGGGCAGAGCCCTCCAACGAGGTGGGGATTTTCAAGCTAGCGCGCCAACTGGACATAATTTGATACGATATCTCTCAGCTGGACATCCAACATCTCTATCAATCAGTGCCAAGCCGAAAAACTGCATGCATAAGGGCAGAGGTGTACCAACATGTTACTGACTTGCTCAATTTATGAAGATCTTTCTCATGAACAAATCATCAAATTTTTCTGAAATTGTAATCGTTGTTTTCATACGATTGTTTCCTTACAGACGTACATCACGTCTGCCGTCTACCAATTTCCGTCCCATTCGGATAACTCCTTCATGGTGGACAGCTTATTTACTTCTTCTCTTTTTTTCTTACAGTGTATTTATTTTACACAATGATGATATCTACTGTCTGATTACTTTCTGGATCTTAATTTTGATTTTATTAAGGTATAGGAGGCACCTTTCGCCATATGCAATGAACTTATGAAAGCTCTGAGATTCTTATCATGAATTCCAGTGAGTACAGCACCGTCTGAAGTCATGAAGAGAATTTAATGGAATATGGCCCAATGATTTGTCTGTGACGCGTGACTCAGTATAACTAAGCTACTTCAGCAGAACTGATCAGAGAATAAATTTCACTCATCATTTAAAAAGAAATTTCTCAAGCAGAAGAGCTATTGTCTTTAAACGTAGATGTTGGAAGGTGCTGATGGAATGTATGTGGAGGAAAAGATTAACGAACTACGCATATCAAAAAATGTTTTGCATCACCCCGGTACCCAGAACTCCTGATGATAGACGTTGACTGTGGATATTGTGTCACAGACACAGTACCTTTGACTTTTCAGAGATGTCACTAAAGCCGCCCAAAGGTGTAAACAACCATGCATGAGCAGCGCCTATGAGACGGAGGGGGTCCGACTGCCGATCACTTCCAGTCAGTCCACCAGGAAGGAGGTACACGGCTCATGTTGCTGTAGTTCAGCCATGCCTAGACGCGGCCACATTGTTACTTTGTGGCAGGAAAGGCTCTCAACAAGGAAAGAGTCCAGGCGTCTCGGAGAGAACCAAAGCAATATTGTTCTGACATGGAGGAGATACAGAGAGAGAGAGAAACTGTCGATGACATGCTTCGCTCAGGCTGCCCAAGGGCTACTGCAGCAGTGGATGACTGCTATTTACGGATAATGGCTCGGAGGAACCCTGACAGAAACGCCACCATGTTGAATGATGCTTTTTGTGTAGCCACAGGACGTCGTGTTACGACTGTGCGCAATAGGTTACCAGATGCGCAACTTCACTTCCGACGTCCATGGCGAGGTCCATCTTTGCAACCACGTCACCATGCAGCGCGGTACAGATGGATCCAACAACATGCCGCATGGACCGCTCAGGATTGGCATCACGTTCTCTTCACCGACGAGTGTCGCATATGCCTTCAACCAGACAATCGTCTGAGACGTGTTTGGAGGCAACCTGGTCAGGCTGGAACGCGTTAGACATACTGTCCAGCTAGTGCAGCAAGGTGGGGGTTCCCTGCTGTTTTGGGGTAACATTATGTGGGGCTGATGTACACCACTGGTGGTCATGGAAGGCACCATAACGGCTGTACGATACGTGGATGTCATCCTCCGATCGATAGTCCAACCATATCGGCAGCATATTGGCGAGGCATTCGTCTTCATGGAAGACAATTCTCACTCCCATGCCGCACATCCTGTGAATTACTTCCTTCAGGATAACAGGCATCGTTCGAATAGAGTGGTCAGCATGTTCTCCAGACATGAACCCTATCGCACATGGCTAGGATAGATTGAAACGGGCTGTTTATGGACAACGTGACACACCAACCACTCCGAGGGATCTACACAAAATCGCCGTTAGGGAGCGGGACAATCTGGACCAATGTGGCATTGATGAACTAGTGGATAGTATGCCACGACGAGAACAGGCATGCGTCGGTGCAAGAGGACGTGCTACTGGGTATTAGAGGTACTGGTGTTTACAGCAATCTGCACCACCACCTCTGAAGGTCTTGCTGTAGGGTGGTACAGCATGCAATGATTGGTCCTCATGAGCAATAAAAAGGGCGGAAATGATGTTTATGTTGATCTCTATTCCTATTTTCTGTATAGGTTCCGGAACTCTTGGACCTGAGGTGATGCAAAACTATTTTGGATGTGTGTATATTCCAAGAAAGAGGACATGTGTTGTTGTTGTTGTTGTGGTCTTCAGTCCTGAGACTGGTTTGATGCACTCTCCATGCTACTCTATCCTGTGCAAGCCTCTTCATCTCCCAGTACCTACTGCAACCTACATCCTTCTGAATCTGCTAAGTGTATTCATCTCTTGGTCTCCCTCTACGATTTTTACCCTCCACGCTGCCCTCCAATACTAAATTGGTGATCCCTTGATGCCTCAGAACATGTCATACCAACCGATCCCTTCTTCTGTGCCACAAACTTCTCTTCTCCCCAATCCTATTCAATACCTCCTCATTAGTTATGTGGTCTACCCATCTAATCTTCAGCATTCTTCTGTAGCACCACATTTCGAAAGCTTCTATTCTCTTCTTGTCCAAACTATTTATCGTCCATGTTTCACTTCCATACATGGCTACACTCCATACAAATACTTTCAGAAATGACTTCCTGACACTTAAATCTATACTGGATGTTAACAAATTTCTCTTCTTCAGAAACGCTTTCCTTGCCATTGCCAGTCTACATTTTATATCCTCTCTACTTCGACCATCATCAGTTATTTTGCTCCCCAAATAGCAAAAATCCTTTACTACTTTAAGTGTCTCATTTCCTAATCTAATTCCCTCAGCATCACCCGACTTAATTCGACTACATTCCATTATCCCCGTTTTGCTTTTGTTGATTTTCATCTTATATCCTCCATTCAAGACACTGTCCATTCCATTCAACTGCTCTTCCAAGACCGTTAGTGTCTCTGACAGAATTACAATGTCATCGGCGAACCTCAAAGTTTTTATTTCTTCTCCATGGATTTTAATACCTACTCCGAATTTTTCTTTTGTTTCCTTTACTGCTTGCTCAATATACAGATTGAATAACATCGGGGAGAGACTACAACCATGTCTTACTCCCTTCCCAACCACAGCTTCTCTTTCATGTCCCTCGACTCTTATAACTGCCATCTGGTTTCTGTACAAATTGTAAATAGCCTGCCGCTCCCTGTATTTTGCCCCTGCCACCTTTAGAGTTTGAAAGAGAGTATTCCAGTCAACATTGTCAAAAGCTTTCTCTAAGTCTACAAATGCTAGAAACGTAGGTTTGCCTTTCCTTAATCTTTCTTCTAAGATAAGTCGTAAGGTCAGTATTGCCTGACGTGTTCCAGTGTTTCTACGGAATCCAAACTGATCTTCCCCGAGGTCGGCTTCTACTAGTTTTTCCATTCGTCTGTAAAGAATTCGTGTTAGTATTTTGCAGCTGTGGCTTATTAAACTAATCGTTCGGTAATTTTCACATCTGTCAACGCCTGCTTTCTTTGGGATTCGAATTATTATATTCTTCTTGAAGTCTGAGGGTATTTCGCCTGTTTCATACATCTTGCTCACCAGATGGTAGAGTTTTGTCAGGACTGGCTCTCCCAAGGCCGTCAGTAGTTCCGATGGAATGTTGTCTACTCCCGGGGCCTTGTTTCGACTCATGTCTTTCAGAGCTCTGTCAAACTCTTCACGCAGTATCGTATCTCCCATTTCATCTTCATCTACATCCTCTTCCATTTCCATAATATTGTCCTCAAGTACATCGCCCTTGTATAGACCCTCTATATACTCCTTCCACCTTTCTGCTTTCCCTTCTTTGCTTAGAACTGGGTTTCCATCTGAGCTCTTGATATTCATACAAGTCGTTCTCTTATCTCCAAAGGTCTCTTTAATTTTCCTGTAGGCAGTATCTATCTTACCCCTAGTGAGATAAGTCTCTACATCCTTACATTTGTCCGCTAGCCATCGCTGCTTAGCCATTTTGCACTTCCTGTCGATCTCATTTTTGAGACGTTTGTATTCCTTTTTGCCTGCTTCAGTTACTGCATTTTTATATTTTCTCCTTTCATCAATTAAATTCAATATTTCTTCTGTTACCCAAGGATTTCTACTAGTCCTCGTCTTTTTACCTACTTGATCGTCTGCTGCCTTCACTACTTCATCCCTCAAAGCTACCCATTCTTCTTCTACTGTATTTCTTTCCCCCATTCCTGTCAATTGTTCCCTTATGCTCTCCCTGAAACTCTGTACAACCTCTGGTTTAGTCAGTTCATCCAGGTCCCATCTCCTTAAATTCCCACCTTTTTGCAGTTTCTTCAGTTTTAATCTACAGGTCATAACCAATAGATTGTGGTCAGAGTCCACATCTGCCCCTGGAAATGTCTTACAATTTAAAACCTGGTTCCTAAATCTCTGTCTTACCATTATATAATCTATCTGATACGTTTTAGTATCTCCAGGGTTCTTCCATGTATACAACCTTCTTTCATGGTTCTTAAACCAAGTGTTAGCTATGATTATGTTGTGCTCTGTGCAAAATTCTACCAGGTGGCTTCCTTTTTCATTTCTTAGCCCCAATCCATATTCACCTACTACGTTTCCTTCTCTCCCTTTTCCTACACTCGAATTCCAGTCACCTTTGACTATTAAATTTTCGTCTCCCTTCACTATCTGAATAATTTCTTTTATTTCATCATACATTTCTTCAATTTCTTCGTCATCTGCAGAGCTAGTTGGCATATAAACTTGTACTACTGTAGTAGGTGTGAGCTTCGTATCTATCTTGGCCACAATAATGCGTTCACTATCCTGTTTGTAGTAGCTTACCCGCATTCCTATTTTCCTATTCATTATTAAACCTACTCCTGCATTACCCCTATTTGATTTTGTGTTTATAACCCTTTAGTCACCTGACCAGAAGTCTTGTTCCTCCTGCCACCTAACTTCACTGATTCCCACTATATCTAACTTTAACCTATCCATTTCCCTTATTATATTTTCTAACCTACCTGCCCGATTAAGGGATCTGACATTCCACGCTCCGATCCGTAGAACGCCAGTTTTGTTTCTCCTGATAACGACATCCACTTGAGTAGTCCCCGCCCGGAGATCCGAATGGGGGACTATTTTACCTCCAGAATATTTTACCCAAGAGGACGCCATCATCATTTAATCATACAGTAAAGCTGCATGCCCTCGGGAAAAATTACGGCTGTAGTTTCCCCTTGCTTTCAGCCGTTCGCAGTACCAGCACAGCAAGGCCGTTTTGGTTATTGTTACAAGGCCAGATCAGTCAATCATCCAGACTGTTGCCCTTGCAACTACTGAAAAGGCTGCTGCCACTCTTCAGGAACCACACGTTTGTCTGGCCTCTGAACAGATACCCCTCCGTTGTGGTTGCACCTACGGTACGGCTATCTGTATCTCCCCACCAACGGCAAGGTCCATGGTTCATGTGTTATGCGCTGGATATTCTCTCCTCGATTTTATCTGTCGTTTAAAAAAGCGAAGTCATCATAGTAACATCGTTTATCGTTTCTCCCGGGGTGGGTCGTTAACAAGCGCTCCTGTCTTGGTTCAAAAAATTTTTGGAAGTTTGTCTAAGTTCCTATGGGACCAAACTGCTAAGGTCATCGGTCCATAGGCTTACACACTACTTAATCTAACTTAAACTAACTTACATTAACGACAACACACACACCAATGCCCCAGGGAGGACTCGAACCTCCGACGAGGGGAGCCGCGGCTCTATCTTAGTTCTATCAGCAAATGATCGTGTCGTCAGCAGGGTGGGACATGGGTGCCCTTGTGGATGTACTACAACTCAAACACTCGCTAGAGGTGGGAAAGAAAGTTACTAGAAGGCAACTTCACGATATCAAAGAAAATCTTAATAACTTCTACAAACTGCAAGCTGTTGCTTTCAAACCTGGCTTGAGGCCACTCATTCCGCCCAAGAAATTCTGTATAACAGAATGGATAAATCCAAACTTCTTTGGATGACGAAATCAATGCGTCCTTCCAAAAACTAAGTTCAAATAGATACAGTTCTCACATGCATAAGTGATCTCCGTAGCTTCTTTGATAACATAGTTTAATTACAGCAAAGATTACCTACATTGTGTGTTGTCTACACCTTTGTACACAACGGCAAGGAGAGGTGGACTACAGAGTGGTGCGGCAACTATTGTTGTAGGAAAGCTAGACAGGAGCAGAAATAATTATCGAGCAAGTAACACAGCAAACGGAAGACTTACTTAACTTTTATTCCTCCAAAAGTACGAATCCTCATTACAAATAATGCAACTAGAGACAGGGCCCAGATAATGATGTCACAAGGAGGAAGCAAGGACAATGTGATTGGAACCGCGACTAGACGGCGTCTCCATAGTGTGACGTGGCAATGTGACTGTGAGTGCAAGTGTGGCTGAGATGCTGCCGCTGGCCATATTGTGGCAGCAGAGGGCGCTCGAAGTACAGACAACTCACTGACATTAAACTTCGAAAAGACTCACATATGCAATTCAGAACCCGTAAGAGGTTTCCACCCAGCATATGCATAAAGTACGAAGAAGAGCAGATAGAAGAGGTTGACAGTCTTAAATTCCTGGGATTACAACTTGATAATAAATTTAGTTGGGAGGAGCACACCACAGAACTGCAGAAACGCCTTAACAAATCCGTATTTGCAATTCGAGTGTTAGCAGACATAGGCGACATAAAAATGAAAAAGCTTGCATACTTTGTCTACTTTCATTCCATAATGTCATATGGTATAATATTTTGGGGTAACTCTTCAAGTCAAACAAAAGTTTTCACAGTCCAAAAGCGTGTAATACGTATTATCTGTGGAGTAAATTCACGGACGTCCTGTAGAAACCTCTTCAATGAACTGGGTATACTAACTACTGCCTCTCAGTGTATTTACTCCTTAATGACATTTGTCCTAAATAATATATCTCTTTTTCCAACAAACAGCTCAGTTCATACATACAATACCAGGAACAAATATGATCTGCACAAGGACTTAAAAGCATTTACTTTAGTTCAAAAAGGGGTCCACTACTCAGGAACACTCATCTTCAATAATTTGCTAGCAAACATAAAACATTTAGTTACAAATAAAGATCAGTTTGAAAGGAGCCTGAAAGACTTACTAGTGGCCAACTCCGTCTACTCCACTGACGAATTTTTTAATAGAAACAAATGATGTATTGTATATACTCATACTATTAGTATTGTTATTTCAGCTTAAAAAAAATTGACATGTTCCACATCCACGAGGATCTCCTCAGCACGGATATATGTAACGAAAAACTAATCTAATCTAACCTGCTAGAGGTGTGTTCCATAGGGCTCGCACGATAGGTCCCAGCAGATCCTGCAGGACCGCTATCGGCGTCAGACGAAAGCTTGCAACTCCACTACTTTGACACCCATGGGGTGGTATCGATACGCAGTAACACATTATGAAAAGAAACGACTAACCGGAACCCCAGCCAAAGTGTTTAATCCTAAACATGCTCAAACGCAGCACTAATAACTCACCACACTGTGAGACCAAAATTAACTGACTCTAGAAGCTTCTAAAACTTCCCAGGTGATGTGACCTAGTGCAACATCGTTAAATGGAGACAGAAGATAGCTAATTGTCAAGAAACGACGCCATGGTGCCATGCACTGTATCCCATCAGATCCATGCTTAAGCCACCCATCAGTTTACTGTACAAAATTTGAGCAAGTGTTCGTTGGAAATTTGCGGAATGGTCTGCCACACCAAGCTAGATCAGAAGAAACTGTTACCTCTGTCCCATTCACGCCACAAGCGAGCTTTGATAACTAAATTCATAGATGTTCCCACACATCAACAACGAGAACCAAGGGAGCTATTCTGATTCTACAACTGCACATACATTTCCAATCATCCACACATTCATACACTGAAGTGACAAGTCATGTGATAGCGATATACACATATACAGATGGCAGTAGCATCGCCTACGCAAGTTATAAATGGGCAGTTTATTGGCGAAACTGTCGTTTGTACTCAAGAGATTCACGTAATCTTGAATGGAGAACCCCTCAAAGTGGTAGAAAGTTTCACTTACTTAGGGAGTGAAATATCTAGAGATTGAAGAATATCTAACGAATTAAATAGGATATTACAGAAGGGAGGCAATTTCTACCAAACAGTAAAACACCTGATTTGGAATAAGGAAGTTTCAGAAAAAGCAAAACTCCTTATGTATAAGAATTATTACTTCCCTATTGTCACCTATGGTGGAGAAACATGGACAATGACGGAAAGGAATTGGAGCAGACTGCAAGCAGCGGAAATGAAATTTCTCAGAGCAATTAAGGGAAAAACAAGAATAGACAGGGTAAGGAATGTAGAAATCAGAAAGGGCCTTAAACAAGAAAGTATGAGAGAAGAAATTTAAAAAAAAGAGATTAAGATGGTATGGGCATGTTAAGAGGATATATGGGCAGAGACTCCCCAAAATTATGGAAGAACTAAAGATGGATGGGAAAAGACCTAGAGGGCGCCCAAGAAAACGGTGGAAAATGTGAGTTAGAATATCTGTGGAAAGGAGAGGTGTGACCTGGCAGCAAGTGGAGGAAGAAAAGTGGTAGGAGGACCGAGCCAAATGGTGAGGACTCGTCAGCACCCAGACCCGGCAGTAGCTGGTGCGGGATCCGGATATAGATATATAGATTCATGTAAGGGATTTCCAACGTGATTATGACCGCACGACGAGAACGAACAGACTATCAACGCGGAATGGTAGTTAGAGCTAGGCACATGGGACATTCCACTTCGGAAATCGTTACGAAATTCAATTTCCGAGACACTGGTCAAGACTGTGCCGTCAATACCAAATAACAGCCATGCGCAACGCAGCCGATGGCCTTCACTTATCGACCGAAAACAGCGACGTTTGCGTAGAGCTGTCAGTGCTAATAGACCAGCAACTCCTCGTGAAATAACCGCAAAAATCGGTGTGACATGTACGATGAACGTAACCGTTAGGACAGTGCGGCGAAATTTGGCGTTAATGGGATGTAGTAGCACACAGTCAACGGCACGACATCATATGCAGCGCCTGTCTTGGACTTGTGACCATATCGGTTGGACCCTAGGCGACTGGAAAACCGTGACCTCGTCAGATGAGTTCCGATTTCAGTTGGGAAAAGCTGATGGTAGAGTCCGAGTGTGGTGCAGACCCCACGAAGTCATGGAACCAAGTTGTCAACAAGACACGGTGCAAGTGCTGTGGCCCATCATAATGTGCGCTGTGTTTTCATGGAACAGACTGGGTCCTCTGGTCCAACTGAACCGCTCATAGACAGACAATGGTTATATTCGGCTACTTGGAGGCCATCTGCAGCCATTCATGGACTTCGTGTTACCAAACAACGATGGAATTTTAATGGAACACAATGTGTCATGTCACTGGGCCACAATCGTTCGCGATTGGTTTGGAGAACATTCTGGACAGTTCGAGTTGAATCATTTGGCCACCCATATCGCCCGATATTAATCCCACCGGATATTTATGGGATATAATCGAGAGGTCAGTTCATGCACAAAATCCTTAGACCGGCAATACTTTCGCCATTATGGGTAGCTATAGAGGCAGCATGATTGAGTATTTCTGCAGGGGTCGCCCAGCGATATGTTGAGCCGATGACACTGTAAGTAGACTGCTTAGGTTTTTACGTTGGTAACGTCACGTAGCGCTCTGTATGAAAATCACTGACTGTGCTGTGTGCAGTCTGTGGCTGGTTTGCATTGTTGGAATTTGCTATTGTAGTGTTGGGCAGTTGGCTGTTAACAGCGCGTAGCGTTGCGCAGTTGGAGGTGAGCCGCCAGCAATGGTGGATGTGGGGAGTGAGATGGCGGAGTTTTGAGGCGGATGATCTGGACGTGTGTCCATCAGAGAGAGTAAATTTGTGAGACTGGATGTCATGAACTGATATATATATATATATATATATATATATATATATAGACTTTTAAACACTATTAAGGTAAATACATTGTTTGTTCTCTATCAAAATCTCTCATTTTCTAACTATGCCTATCAGTAGTTACTGCATTCAGTAGTTCTTTATTTAGCTGGCAGTATTGGCACTCGCTGTATTGCAGTAGTTCGAGTAACGAAGATTTTTGTGAGGTAAGTGATTCATGAAAGGTATAGGTTATTGTTAGTCAGGGCCATTTTTGTAGGGATTGTTGAAAGTCAGATTGCGTTGCGCTAAAAATATTGTGTGTCAGTTTAGTGATGATGAGAATAAGTAAAGAGAGAAATGTCTGTGCACGTTCAGTTTTGCTCAGCTGTTTGAAAACCAAATAATGTAAGACGTTTACCAGCACAGTAATTCACTAATTTTCCTAAGGGGACGTTTCAACACGTCCAGTTGCTCCTCTACACCAGGTGAATGGTTCAAATGGCTCTGAGCACTATGGGACTGTGGTCATCAGTACTTAGAACTACTTAAACCTAACTAACCTATGGACATCACACACATCCATCCACGAGGCAGGATTCGAACCTGCGACCATAGCTGTCACGCGATTATAGACTGTAGCGCCTACAACCGCACGGCAACACCGGCCGGCTACACCGGGTAAAAGGACGTCCGATACCCATGACTTTTGTCACCTCAGTGTGTTATCACACAGCTTTCAAAGCGTGAAGGGTAACGTAGGATGCTGATATGAAATAACAAGTAAATAAAATCAAAAGTAGTTGGTTTCCCATGCAGTCCTCCCAGGCATGACTGTAGGAGAAATCAATCAGCCGTATTAAACGAAGCCACGTTAATTACTTCATATAATAACTTCATGAAAGGTGGCTGAAACAGACTCATTTCACAAATTCATTTTAAATGTTTCTTAATTCAAGGCGTAGTCGCATTGTCAACATTATTAAACGATATTTAACATGTGTAAATTAGGTAACACTACTAATGTTTTTGCCCACGCTTATGTGGAATTCTAGTTTTACGCAGAATTTGACTTGAGGCTAAGAACATTAACTACTGATCTCACGATCAGATAAAGTCAAAGAATTTATAACAAATAGTCAACATGTAAATGAGAACAGGTGCATCTGAGGATGGGCCACGCAGCCTCTCACTCCCAATAAAGAGAAACTCAAGACAATTTTCGAATTCAGAGGAAAATTTACTCTTCATTTCAAATGAAGCCACTGTGTGCACTCCCGTACTACAGAAGTATGAATTTTAACTTCTCCGCCCATTAAACTGAAACTAAATTATTATGACTGAATAATATCTAGTTACGATAATGATCGATGCAGAAGAAATGAATTAAAATTCGTGCTGCGGCCGGGACTCGAACGCGGGTCTTTTTGTTTTCTATGTAGAAATGCTAACCATTATACCAGCGCAGTACAATGGACAAGATTGGTTCACGAACTACCCAACTTGAGCGCCCTCCCCAACACACACTTCAGTTCATATCTTCTGCTTATTTCCCCTTACATTGTCACTACTGCCTAGCAAGCAAGAAGACCCGGATTCGAGTCCCGGCCAGAGCACAAATTTTAATTCATTTCTTCTGCTTCTATCATTATCGCAGATAATGAAGAGACTTAATTGTCTCAGGGAAGCATTTAATTATAAGATCTATAACATCTAGTTACTTGAACTGAAACTTTTGAGCGAGAGAAGTTGCTTCCCCAAGGTTTAAACCCAAATATCTCCCACATACCTAGGCATAAATTTAATTCCTGTTTGAATTCTCTAGTCTGTAAAACAAAATAACCAAGGAGTTGCAGTTCGTAATCGTACTCTGTCTGCCTCTCGATGTCGAAGTCAGCACCTGGAATAAAATTTCTGTGGCTCTGCGGAATCCCGGCGATTGTCCACTCTGAAAATTCTTGAAATAGTCAGACACACAATCGTACGACCCGGGGAAGCCATCTTGGGTGTTATGACGTAATCTCTCTGCAACATGGAAATCAGTGTCCAAGTTGTGCATTAATTTCTATAAAAGTCCAGAAATGAGTCTCTCAAAGTAGAGCATAAAAGACCGCGTTGTAAAACTTACTGATTTGCCAGAATACAAAGTTCCCTACGAGTTACGGCACACCAAATAATGTTCCGACCCACAGATAAGGGAAAAGTCAAAATAACCCAAGAATTAAACGTTCCTTTTCCATTCATTAAAATATATTTTTCCATAAATAATCTTCATACCCTCATTTCAGGATACATCATCCTCTTGTATGAAATGAAATGTTATCATAATTAATCAAATCACATTTCGTATTCAAAATGGCTGCTTCCAATAATGCCGGTAATTACAGGTCCACTATGATCATACTCTCCGCAATTGCTAAATCAGAAGCAAGTAAGTTCATAGTAGACGTAATGTTCCACATTGTATCCACAGCGTTTTTATATCACGAGTCAAAGATGACCTCTCTCTCTCTCGCTCTCTCTCTCTCTCTCTCTCTCTCTCTCTCTCTCTCTCTCGCAGTCGTAATGACTCTTTGACCCATTGCGCAATTACACATGAACATCTGCTTTAATAGAGAAAAAGTAATTCATCTGACACATTATATCAGTGTAAATTATTATACGACGATGTGACGGTTGGTGATGTATTAGGCTGCTGTACATCATTTTGCGTTCTCGTTACGTTTGGCCTCTGTCAGCTGCCTCATTTCCTGTAAGAGCTATTTGTGAGTAGCGCTGTACAGTCGTTAACGACCGTTGATTTACGCCAATGCTGTTAACTTGGTTACGTGGGAAGGCGGAGCGCCGCAGCCGCATGGCTTTCCCCGCTTCGAGCTTTTGTTTTCAGACCGCCGCCCTGTATCATTAGCCTTGCACATTCGCGTCAAGTAAGTCATACGTGTTTACGGCCGATAATTGGGTTCGCAGTCGAGCAGCATAAATATTCGTTTAGCGTTCGGCAGAACTGCCTTCAGGAGTCGGCTGCAGCGGTGTTAAAAGCAGGGCGATAAAACGTGCTGTACACAGCGGAAATGATCCCCGCTCTGTGCCCAGCGGCGCGACAGACGAACAGCTGTCCGTCCAACCGTAGTCCTCGCTACACCGCTCCTTCCACTCGCAGCGCAAGACATCGAACTGGAAACGTTTCACTGCAGTTCCTTCGTGCATATTTATTAAAAAATGCATCCCGTATCACTGGACTGCGCCATGAACTCAGATACGAGGGTGAGTCAAATGAAAACCTTAAATATTTTTTTAAATATTATTTATTGAGCAGAAGTGGTGCAAAGCTGTAGCACTTTTCAACATAATCTCCCCGACGCTCAATGCAAGTCCTCCAGCTCTTACGAAGTGCATAAATTCCTTTAGAAAAAAATTGTTTTGGTAGTCCGCGCAACCACTCATGCACCGCGTGGCATACCTCTTCATCAGAACGGAACTTCTTTGCTCCCATTGCGTCTTTGAGTGGTCCCAACATATGGAAATCACTTCGGGCAAGGTCTGAGTTGCTCGCTCTCTTCGTTTCCGGTTGGCGGAAGTGAACCCAGGTTTCGTCCCCAGTAACGATTCTTGCAAGGAAGCCATCACCTTGTCGTGCAAAGCGCCGAAGAAGTTCTTCACAAGCATCAACACGTCGTTCTCTCATTTCAGGAGTCAGCTGCCGTGACACCCATCTCGGTTCAAATGGCTCTGAGCACTATGGGACTTAACAGCTGAGGTCGTCAGTCCCCTATAACTCAGAACTACTTAAACCTAACTAACCTAAGGACATCACACACATTCATGCCCGAGGTAGGATTCGAATCTGCGACCGCAGCGGTCGCGCGGTTCCTGACTGAAGCGCCTAGAACCGCTCGGCCACATCGGCCGGCGCACCCATCTTGCAGACACTTTGTGAAACTGGAGCACATCATGCACACTGTGGTGTGCTGACCCATGACTAATATGTAAACATGCTGCAATGTCATTCAGTGTCACTCGGCGGTTTTCCCGTAATCCATACTAGCTTTCAATATGCTGACAATGATCAGCTGAAAATTTGTCCGTTTTCAAATTAAGCAAACGTTCCGCATTTCTGGACATGAGAATCGCTCTAAATTCACGTGAACACGTCCGTGACAGCCTGATGCTTAATGTTTGGTGTGGTCTAATGCGCGATAGTGTGATGGGTCCATATTTCTTCGCAGAGAAAACGTAACTAGACTTGTTTACCTGGATACATTCTAACAGTTCTCGCAACCACATATAGAAGAGCTGTAGGTGTCCATCATATTCCAGCAAGACAATACACAACCTCATTGGAGCTTGAACGTGTGGGAAGTACTGAATGACATTTATTGAGAGGTGCATCGGTTGTGACAGTCCCATCACATAGACTTCGTTCTCCTCGATGGCTCGCCATTCGGCTTCTATGCGTTGGTACGTCAGGAATGGTGTATACACAACAGCTGTAAATGAAATTGCTGTTGTTCCTGCACGAACCAGTGATGAAATCAGAATTTTTTATGCCTTATTGCTGACCCGAACATGGACAGAAATCTAATGTCGCCCTGATGTTCTACGAGCGTCGAGTAGAGCACACACTGAAATTGAACGAAATTAAACTTTGGCAGGTGCTAAACGTTTTACAACAAACCACCATGCTCTATCTCTAGTACTTTCCAAGGTATGATTTTTGAGAAGATACCGCGACTTTATGTCATCATCTACAACACTATATAAGGGTAAGTCGAGAATGTGTTACTCTGGGGAGCCACAAAGTCCGTGATTCTCTTACTGTGGTCTGCACGTTTACACGGCATGAGAGTCCTTACCAGCCCCTTATCATGGAGCACCCTGTTGCATTGCTGGTAATCGCCAGTGACCCCTGCTAATGATCTACGAGTTAGTTATCGGTCCATGCCCACCTTCTGTACAGCTGTCCTCCTGATATATTCACTTAAGCTTACCATCACGTTGCTGACCATTAAAATCACACATGGTGATGCTAACGTAAACTTCGTCTACAGGTCCTTGCGACCCATCGGTACCGACCGACCGTCGTATCATCCTCTGCCAATGGCGTCCATTAGATGCACTATGGAAGGGCGTGGCGTCGACACACCGGGTCTCCGGACGTTGTCTGTTTTCGTGACCTGCTACTCGATCAGGCAGCTTTTTCAATTTGCACCACGAGATTGAAGGTACCCTGTTCCAGTCCTCTCACCAAGAAATAATACCTGGCAGTACCGGAACCGAACCCATGTCATTCGCATGGCAGTCAGCCGTGCTGATCTCTCAGCTACGGAGGCAGGCTACACCATAAAGGAGACACGCAACAAACAGGGAAGAAGTGCCTCACATCCTTCGACCTGCGAATGATTGGCATTTCAGAACAAGCACACAAATTACGTACTACTAACGCCATCTACATCTCTACATATAAAAGGAAATGTAGACGCGAAGGACTTAATGACATTAGCTGCCGGTGGCCACTGATTTATAGCAGTGGCGCAAGTTGAAAATTTCTAACAAACTGGGATTCGAACCTGGGTCTCTCGCTTACTGGTTGATTGGTTGATTTTGGGGGAGGGTACCAAACAACGAGGTCCTCAGTCCCATCGGATTAGGCAAGGATGGGGAAGGAAGTCGGCCGCGCTCTTTCAAAGGTGCCATCCAAGCATTTGCTTGAAGCGGTTTAGGGAAATTACGAAAAACCAAATCAGGACGACCGGACGCGGATTCGAACCGTCTTCCTCCAGAATAAGAGTCCACAGTGCTAACCACTGTCTCGGTTACCAGGCAGATTTGTTGACCGCTACGCAATCCGCACGTCACCACCGCAACTGCACGGACTATCCGGGCACGCCTCCCGTCCGACCCATATTCTCAAATTAGACCGCACGCTACTAATGTAGTGCTCATTGGCCTCATTACTCGCAACATCTCACCGATTCCCGCAAGAGCTCGAGTTTGGTTTGCATCTGCACTGAAGGTATGATTGGCCGTCATCGCCTGAATTATATGGATGTGGTGTGTGTTCTTTCGGACATGATTTTATACTGCAGGCATCGTTTAAGAAGGGATTTTTCCAAATTCCATCCCCATGGTGATGAAACAGGGGATGAAAAGTTTTTTGCGAATACGTAGCTATAAAGGCAATTTTGAAGTTAGAACTACGAGAATTGGTATTTGGTTTCTCGCTCAGTAGGAAAAAATGCATGTTTCAACATTTTTGGAAATTCTACACCTAAGGGGGTCAAGCAGTGGGTGAATTTTTTTAAAAAACTAATTTTTTAAGGGACTACTAAATCATTTTTAAAGCTACAGTTGGGAATTCGCATTTGGCTTCTCAGTTGGAAAATAAAAAACACGGGTTTCAATGTTTTTGGAAAGTCGATCCCTAAGAGATGGAAAGTTTTACGAAAATGTTTCATAATAAAAGGAGAAACGCTCTTCGGTCACAAGTACATTCGCAAAAGGTCATGTTTCTATGGCCTTGATTAGATTGAAAGTTTTAGAAGATATGGCAGTTTGTGAACTAAATCAAAGAAAGCTGTTTAACAGCCACCACGACAAATCGGCTTTGTCGGAATTACATAGAAAAAGAATGGATCTTTAATACATTAATTTTTCAGTAACCCTAATAAATGTTTATAAAATGATTTTTGATGTAATTATTATGGAAATTAAACATTACGGGTGACAAAAGCGGTATCACCTTTAAGTGTAGCCGGCCGCTGTGGTCTAGCGGTTCTGGGCGCTTCAGTCCGGAACCGCGCTGCTGCTACGGTCGCAGGTTCGAATCCTGCCTCGGGCATGGATGTGTGTGATATCCTTAGGTAAGTTTAAGTAGTTCTAGGTCTAGGGGACTGATGACATCGGACGTTAAGTCCCATAGTGCTCACAGGCATTTCAACCATTTGATCTTTAAGTGCGACTCCATGTACAGAAATATCCGTTTGAGATGAGAGCATTCAGTACGAGGTGGAAGACTGGCGCTAATAACTATTGAAGCACTTATCCGATTTGTCTCTTTCTTTTTATAACTCGCTATGTGAAATGAAGTCCGTCGGAACACTTCAATAATGTAAAGGGTCACTAACTCTGTTATAGTGTGTGGATCAATACATCAGAAATGGGAGTAACAACAAAAAATTATGATAAAATTCTCTCGAGCTTCCAGTCGAGTCAAGTGGTTTAAGACCCACTAGCTTTTGGTTGTTACCGTCCTTATATAGCCGCACTGCCGTATGTGACGTCACTGCTGCTCGCTTCAGCGCCACATAAGGTAATGTTTCCGTTGCGCGCACGCCGCCCTGCTTCAACCTTGCGATGGCCGGGTTCCAACCTGTACTTAGATGTAGGTCGCCGTCTTTATTGAGGGTGTTGCCACAAATTTTTAATTCTATTGCTGCTTTTAATACGCTGTCCCTGAAATTATTAGTCCGTGTAATAACAGAAGTCTCGTCGAATGCAATACGATGTCCTTTTTTAGAGCACACTCAGCCGCCGCTGATTTCTCAGGGCACCGAAGGCGAAAAGATCTCTCGTGTTCAATAATACGCACAGTCTGTCAAACATAAAACTATCCACATCCACACGATATTTTATATACTCCTGGCGTTCTGAGACTTACATCGCCTCCTAAGGACGGAATCGACTTCATGCCTCTTTAGGAGCCGGATAATGTTCCCTGTTACTAAGCTACAGAACGATGAAAACGCAATTTTCTTCGAATCCTTCTCGGGGTCGTTCTGCTTCCGTGTTTTTGGAAAGACTGCTCGCGAAACCTGGCAGATGTTCTAACCGTTTTCCTTGAATACTTTCCGCAAGTGTCTCAGTTCCTTTGGCAGGTTTTCTGCGTCTGAGACGGCTTCCTCTCGATGCACCAAGATCCTCAGAACAGAATGTTTCCGTGACAGATGGTGATAGGTATTAGAGTGCAGGTATCGATTAGTGTGGGTGGGTTTTCTGTAAACACTGTGGCTGAGACACCCATTTGCTTTACCGCGGACGAGGAAGACAAGGGACGGCAAGGCACCATCTGTCTTTACCTCCGTCGCCAACTTAATGTTGTCATGGATATTACTGATGTGTCCAAGAATTCTAACGTCCATGGGACCAGACAATGAACATTCCGTCAAGGTAACTAAGAAAACAACTAGGCTTTGCATGGGCCTTGCCCAGGGCCATGTCCTGAAAATACCCCACAAACCTGTTAGTTATAGTGGTTCAAATGGCTCTGAGCACTATGGGACTTAACTTCTGAGGTCATCAGTCCCCTAGAACTTAGAACTACTTAAATCTAACTAACCTAAGGACATCAGACACACCCATGCCCGAGGCAGGATTCGAACCTGCGACCGTAGCGGTCGCAAGGTTCCAGACTGTAGCGCCTAGAACCGCTCGGCCACCCCGGCCGGCCCTGTTGGCTATAAATAGAACTAATGAGCTCCCAACCGAGACGCCGTTAGTCTGGTTAAAATAGTCTCCATCATACAAAAAATACGATGACGTCAGTGTCTGCTTAAATAAATCCACAACAACGTCGCAACTACGAGGCGTATTGAGAAAGTAAGGTCCGATCAGTCGCGAAATAAAAACCGCTGTGAAAATCCAATGAAGCTTTGCACGGATGTGGTGGGCAGGGTCTCTAGTATGCCCGTCGATGACATCACGTCGCTCTTTTCAGTTCTGAACGCACAGTGAGCACATAAAGATGCCAAGAAAAATAGAGTCTCCCGCCAAATACGAAGGCCTGAAGAGAAATATCGCCTGAACCTACGCAGCCCACATCACATAACTGTCAAGCGTTTTCTTCTTCAAGACAATTCTCAGCTGCATTCTACAGGGGCGATGGAGGTGCTCCTGCAGCGTTTTCAGTTGGAGATCTCTGATTACCCACAATACAGCCCGTAATTGGCTCTCTCTGAGTTTCATCTCTGTC
The DNA here is from genome assembly GCF_021461395.2 of Schistocerca americana. Lineage (NCBI taxonomy): Eukaryota > Metazoa > Arthropoda > Insecta > Orthoptera > Acrididae > Schistocerca > Schistocerca americana. The sequence goes on from NC_060121.1 coordinate 854,381,702, forward strand.
CATATGAACGACTGGTTATGAAGAAAACATTTTGGCACAGACAACGAGCTGTACGCTGCGTACAGAATTGGCAGAAAGCACTGGTGGCTGCCTTCTATAATGATGGTATTGGAAAGTTGGTACAACGCTACGACAAACGTCTAAGTCGGATTGGTGACTATGTAGATAAGAAGCTGGAAGCTGTGGCTAACTGTTGAAAAAAAAAAAAAATTCACAGTGGTTTCCATTTCGCGACCGATCGGACCTTACTTTCTGAATACCCCTCGTAACTGGAAGAGCAAACATACAGAATCTTTGATGGAAAGTCGCGTGAATAATGACACCAGATCAAAGCTAACTATAATATCTGCTTCTCCAAGATGAAGTAGGTCGTAATCTTGATACGGTGTACAAAGCGACCAATGAGTGAAGTAAGAAGGTTGGCCAGATGTTTCAAATGGTTCAAATGGCTCTGAGCACTATGGGACTTAACTTCTGAGATCATCAGTCCCCTAGAACTTAGAACTACTTAAACCTAAATAACTAAGGACATCACACACATCCATGCCCGAGGCAGGATTCGAACCTGCGACCGTAGCGGTCACTCGGTTCCAGACAGTAGCGCCTAGAACCGCTCGGCCACCCCGGCCGGCCAGATGTTTCACCAGGTGGCGATCTAGTGGTGCTGACGGTGGACAATGCGTTCCATGAATCATGCATTCGTATATAACACACAAATTCTAAAGAGGGCAAAAATTTCACAGCCCATATGGTGTACACGAGCGAAGCAGTGGGCGCTAAGCTACATCTGTATGTAAGAAAAAGTTAGGCTGTGTATTTCATTTTCGGACTCCGTATTCGTAATTTGTGTGGGGAATCGTGTTATGCCTCGTGTAAGAATTAGAAAACTATATCAATAAGAACGGGAACTGGGCAGTGACTCAGTCGTTTGCTTGGTCACGCAGGATCCTAAAGCTATGTCCAGTACCTCGAGTCAGGAAACTGGCTTGTTTCCAGCATGATGCGTGTCGACACGGACAGTGCAACGAAGTTTGGACCTCCATCGACTGTCAACACGGCATCCTTTGTTCCGCCTGCCCTTGAAGTGGCAGCAGGGACAGGCGCATCGCACCGACCGTGGTGCGGCGACTTACAGCAGTGAACACTAGAGCGGAGACAAGCCGTCTTTTCAAACGAGTCCCGTCGTTGGGTACACCATCGCGATGGGCGTACGAGGGTGTTTTGATAATTCTGGCAAATTTCCATGAAAGAATGAAAGAGTGGAACGTCTCTGCTGTGCCTTCATGGTTGGTAAGCTTGATTATTCCAGGAATATTATAAAGAATGTCAACACTATATAGCTTACAGTTATTTGTTGACAGCTGTCTGAATTGCTGAGTGTGTCTAATGCGACTGAAAACAGAGAAAACCGAATTCTTGCTGTTATTAAACATGTTTATTTGATAGCTTGGACAGCAGCACAGATCACAACAGAACTGGATGAAGTTCATGTGGACTCTGCACCATCACTGAAGAATATTTCCTTTTGGATTCATGAATTTAAACGTGGTCGGATAATCAGCGAAGACGAAGCGTGCTCCTACAGTACAGTTGAGGTCACGACAAAGGAAACAATTGGCAAAATCTATGATACGGTAATGTGAGACCGCCGAAAAAAAATCATGGATTGCTGGAACTGTATGCCTCTAGATTGAGCGAGTGCATAATATCCTGCACAGAGAAATGGCTATAAAGAAGCTGTGTGCGAGGTGGATGCCGCGATTGCTCACAGTCGACTGAAAGCGCATCCGACGCAACGTTTCGACAGAGTGTCTGACGTTGTTTCATCGCAATCCGATAGCGTTTTTGCACCGACTATTGCTTAAATCTGAATCCCTCATTACACACCACAATCATAACAGCAGTCAAAAAATGGACAAAGGCTCGTGAATGCGCACTGAAGATGACAAAGGGCATTTTCTCTGCTGATAGGGTGACGTCCATTGTTTTTTGGGTGGGGGGGGGGTATCCCAAGAAACAATACACATGGATTGTTTTGAAAGAGGCAGAACCATAATTGGACCCTGTAGTGCTTCATTGTTGGTTCGTTGGCTGTAAGAAAAGAACCCAAAGTTGGCGGGAAAAAAGTGCTCTTTCACCAGGATAATGCACCATCCCACATGTCAGCGATAATAATGGCGAAAGCGCATCAGTTGGGCTTTGAACTGGGTCCCAATTGCCCTGTTTGCCAGACTTAGCCCCAAGTGACTTCTTCCTGTTATCTAACTTGAAACTGTTGGCTTACTGGGAAGAAATTTTCATCAAATGAGAAAGTGCAATTAACGAGTATTTTGTAGAGTTTGATATAACCTATTCTTCCGATGGTACGAAAAAGCTGGAGGATCACTGGATCAAGTTTGTACTCGTCAAAAGAGAATACGTCGAGAAATAAGATGCGTTTTTTATCAAACCAACATTTTCTCTTGGCTTTATAGCAGAGTAGCTCTGAGTAGAAGCTACAAGCACAAGAATCGCTGCTATATTTCGTTCGTCGTCGCCACATGGGCCCAGCAGCTGACGTGATGCCATGGGGATTCACTGGGTACAAACCTCCATCACTTCTGGTTTTACATAATTGGTAATTTGGACAGTAGGCTTTACCTTTCTGGCGTGTTAAAGCTGGTGCCTGCACAGCATTTTCAAGATCTCCACAAGATAATGCAAGACCGCGTGTTATCTGTGCGGTCCTGACCTGTCTCGAGACCAGAGAATATATGGCTGTTGACCTATCGGCACGTTACCCAGTGATCTCAAGGACCACTCGCGGGACTAGCACGCCACCGGTCGCCAGCCACTGCCATCGACCATCTATAGCAGTGTTGAAGCAACACGGAATGGCTTGCCCGTATCTGTCATTCACGCTCAGTTTTATTCAGTCCCCAGCCGGGTTACAGCCTTTGTACTTGCTAGAGGCTCTGAGCACTATGGGACTCAACTGCTGTGGTCATAAGTCCCCTAGAACTTAGAACTACTTAAACCTAACTAACCTAAGGACAGCACACAACACCCAGCCATCACGAGGCGGAGAAAATCCCTGATCCCGCCGGGAATGTACTTGCTAGAGGTAATGGCTCTGAGTGCTAAATTCCGCAGCTTGTATACCACCAAACCACGTAAACCCCAATTTGATTATGGAGGGTAACAATTATTGAAATATATGAAATAAAATCGTCATGACTTCTGACAGGTTTGCATTAAGACATTCAAACTGCATGGTTGGCCGTGGGTCATGATGGGAAATAGTAAGCGCATGGTATGGTTTGGTTTAGCGACGAAGTCCACTTTCATCTGGATGAGCTCGTCAATAACCAAAATTGGCGCATTTGTGGGACTGAGAATCCACATTTCGCGATCGAGAAGTCTCTTCACCCTCAAAGGACGACTGTGTGGTGGGCGTTGTCCACTCAGTAAATAATCGGTGCGATATTCCTTGATGGCGTGGTGACTACCTAACGGTACGTGAAGGCTTTGGAAGATGATTTCATTCCATTATCCAAACTGACCCTGATTTCGACAAGATGTTGATGTAAGACGGAGCTTGACCCCATCGAAACAGGAGAGTGTTTGATGTCTGGCTCTGGGTTACCCAGAGGCCACTGGTATGGGCCTCGACTGGCCGCCATATATCTGAATACATGTGACTCCTTTTCGTGGGGCTATACTTAAGACATAGTTTACAGCAGTAACTCCAAAACCATTGCTGAGCTGAAAACAGCCGTTCAGGAGGTCATCGACAGCGTCAATATTCCGACACTTCAGCGGGTCATGCAGAATTTCGCTATTCGCCTGTGTCACATCATCACCAATGATGGCAGGCACATCGAATATGTCATAACCTAAATCTGAATATCTGCAGTGACGTTTACATGTTGAATAAAGTGCGCGTATGTCGTATTTACGTTTTTTCATGTAGTTCAATAATTGTCACCCTGCATATTCTTCGTGCTCAGTGATGCAGTTTTTATAGGCAACACCATACTTTTTACGCTGTCCCTGTCACGTTATGTCTCAGGGAACAGAGTCTGTCCGGCTACCTCTACACACGTGTCGCATTCGTTACATGATTTTCCCGTGAAATTTGAACTTGATGCTGTTACATTATCAAAAATAATTATATAAAAAATGCATTGAAGGAAAAAAATCACAGCACCAAAAAATTATTAATGTAGAGTAATGAAATTTAGGGAATACATTTGTCTAGGCATCGGATTTAAGTGATTAACGTTCCAAAATCGCAGGTTAATGTAAGCTGGAGATAATCCATTGCAAATGTGAACTGCTGGTACACTAACAGTCGGTGTAACCGTCAGGATGTTGAATGTAAGCTTGCGATCGTGAATGCAGGGTACTGTACACGTGACGTATGTCAGTTTGTGGGATGGAGTTACAGGGCTGTAGCACTTGGTCGGTCAGTAAACGGACGGTTACTGCTGGTTGTGGATGACGATGGAGTTGTCGTCCGATGACGTCCCACACGTGCTCGATCTGAGACAGATCTGGTGATCGAGCAGGGCAAGGCAGCACGTCAACACTCTGTAGAGCACGAGGAGCTACAACAGCGGTATGTAGGCGAGCGTTATCTTGTTGGAAAACACTCCCTGGAATGCTGTTCATGAATGGCTGCACCAGACTAACCATGTATGGCATCCCGGTCTCCTGTTTAAACTCCAGACTTACGCCCTTCCTATCAACTATGTCCGTCTGATTGCCTCCTTCCTCTCCCACCGCCCCTCCTACGTTACAATCCATAACGCCGATTCCCGCAGCTTCTACCCCTTCACGAGTGTGCCCCAGGGCTCTGTCCTCTCCTCTCTCCTCTACCTCATGTACACGACATATATGCCCCCCCCCCCCCCACCCCACTGCCAGCGGTCCACCTCCTGCAGTATGCCGATGAGACCTCCTTACTTGCCCTCGTTCCTACCCTTTAACGGTCCCAACGCCTTCTCCAGACTCACCTTCACCTTTTTGCCACATGGTGTAACCAGTGGCTACTCTAAATCAATCCTTCCAAGACCAAGGCAATCACCGTAGGTCGTACCATTCGCTCCTTCTGGCTCCTTGATTTTTCCCTTACCATCTGCGCCCGTCCTGTCCGCCTCTCTCCCTCCCTCACCAACCTTGGACTCACCATTGACCGTGACCTCTCCTGGATCTCTCATCTCCGCTCAATCCAATACAAAGCCCATAACCGCCTCCGTCTCCTTAAACTCCTCACTGGCCGGACATGGGGTGCGTGGGATAACCAAGAGAGTTCTCCTGCTGTCATACGATATCTCACCCCTGACCGCAACTCCAGGTGCAGGTCCAGTGTGTCTAGCACACAGACGGGTGGGTTGCAGGCTCTCAACTGGCCTTCTTCTAACCAACACAAAGCCGTCACAGGTATCGATATAGAAACAGCTTTCATCAGAAAATACAACAGACCTTTTCCACGCACGCCAACGAGCTCTCACATCACACCACAGAAGTCGCAAATAGCGGTGGTTTTGGGTCAGTGGATTGCACGCTTTACGGCGTACGGTTCGGAGTTGACCGTAGGTGCCGGCCGAGCGGTTCTAGGCGCTTCAGTCTGGAACCGCGCGACCGCTATGGTCGCAGGTTCGAATCCTGCCTCGGGCATGGATGTGTGTCATGTCCTTAGGTTAGTTAGGTTTCAGTAGTTCTAAGTTCTAGGGGACTGATGACCTCATATGTTAAGTCCCACAGTGGTCAGAGCCATTTGAACCATTTTTCTCCGTAGGTAACCGATTTGTAACTGTTTTTTGTGTACCGTGGTGCCGACCGCTCTTCAGATTACTGCTGCAGTTGCGGTACGATGCGTCAGAGACATACGCTGATCACGATTGCCTTCCTCTCGGTAGTTTCACGTGGCCGGCCAGAGGCCGGTCTTCTTGCGACAGTACAATCTCGCGACCACCGTTGCCAGCAATCATGTACAGTGGTTACGTTCTGTCATGTTTTACGCAGAAGGAACATATAGCTTCTCGTATCTCTATTACACTATCTCGTTCAAACTCATACCTCGCTGAATTTGAACGGGGTCGTGTAATACGGCTACGAGAAGCTAGATGTATTGATAATGGCTTCTTCGTCGCCATAAAGGCACTCTGAACTAACATCAACTCACCATGTCCAAACTCAAAGGTAACTAACTCTCACGAGTGTTATAGCATGTATTTAAAGCAAACGTGAGTTACATCCTCATAGTGATGCTACTAGCAAACTCTTATTCGACTGGTGCGAAAGCTCGATAGATGTCATCTTTCAGATTTAGAAACACGCCTACCAACTTTCTTTATGTTGCACCACTCCTTCTTGGAGTAGCGATTTTTTTTTCCGTCAGTGTAGAAGACTGTCAACACATATTACAGTGTCGACGATAATCGATAGCGGCAAATCAACATTCGATCAAGGCAGAGATCCTGCATGCCCAACCAGCGTCACCAGGAATCACCCGTCATGAAGAAGCGGTAAGCCACGCCTCCCGTAGTTAACGAGACGCCGGCGCCGCCGCGGCACACCCTTCAAATACCTGTGCCCGTAGGATAAGAGCAACAAGTTCTGTTCCGTCTACGAGTTGTCTCCAAATGTACAGTGCGTTGAGTTCCAGCAAACACGTACTCGTCGTAGCTGAAGTAAACATTCGGAGTTTATTATCTGCAAACTTTAACGCAGCTCCGTAACTAAGGCTGCCTCTCGTGTATTTGAACAGCGAGTCATTTAATTGCACAATTAATTACACGCTTGTTCACACAGTCACAACTATGGTGAGCTAAACATGAAGTCTTCCATTTGTAAGGCATGCCACCATGCAGACGTGTCATGTAGTAATTCCATGGAAACGTCTTGATCGTTAAATCTTTATTCATGACGCGTTTCGGGCCATCATCATCATCATCATCATCAGGTAGCTGTGGCAAAATTTGCACAAAAGACAAATTAGAAAAGCTAATGCGTAGTAATTATGAGGCCAAAGTAACAACAGGAATACCGAGCGAGGTGGCGCAGTGATTAGCACACTGGACTCGCATTCGGGAGGACGACGGTTCAATCCCGTCTCCAGCCATCCTGATTTAGGTTTTCCGTGATTTCCCTAAATCGTTTCAGGCAAATGCCGGGATGGTTCCTTTGAAAGGGCACGGCCGATTTCCTTCCCCATCCTTCCCTAACCCGAGCTTGCGCTCCGTCTCTAATGACCTCGTTGTCGACGGGACGTTAAACAACACTAACCTAACCTAACCTAACAACAGGAATCTAATTATATACTAAGTACAAGTACTTAAAATACGCTTAGGAAGGGCATGCAAGTGAGCAATACAAGAAAAATGTGCAGTTGATGTTAAACGTATTTGCAGAAGATGTTATTCGGGGACTTCGCTTGCTAGCCTGAAGGCAGGATACTCGAGAACGGTACAACCACTTGACGCCATATGGCGTTGAGGTCAAAGATCGAGACAAAAAAGGCATAGCTTTTATAATACATACAACAACGCAAATATTCCGACCACAACACATCTTACGTCTGACTCTTAACATTTTCTACGTTTTATTTTCTCATTGACCATATGCAGTGTGGTAGGAATATTTACGTTGTTTTGTGTATTATAAAAGCAATGTCTTGGTTTGTGTAGATGTTTGACATCAACGAGACCTGGCGCCACATTGATATAATACGGTTTTCGAGTCTGCTGTCTTTAATCTGGGGTGCGAAGTCTCCAGATTACGTCTTTTACAAATACTCCTAACGGCAACTGCACATGAGATTGTACTTTTCTCTTTATTGTTCATATGTATGACGTTTCCTAAGCATATCGTAACTACTTGTAGTTAGTATGTACTTCCTTATGTCGCGCGGGGTAGCCGCGCGGTTTAAGGCGACTTGTCACGGCTCGCGCGGCTACCCCCGTCGGAGGTTCAAGTCCTCCCTCGGGCAGGGGTGTGTGTGTGTGTGTGTGTGTGTGTGTGTGTGTGTGTGTTTTCCTTAGCATAAGTTATTTAAAGTTAGATTAAGTAGTGTGTAAGCTTAGTGACCGATGACGTGAGCAGTTTGATTCCATACATCTTACGACAAATTTCCAAATTTATCCATTTCTGATGTTAAATTGGCCTAGTAATTAATATGTATTACCTTTTCTAAGCTACCTGTCATGAAAATTTTGACGCAGTTATCTGATGATCATGCAGCCTCGAAACGCGTCATAAATAAAATTTTTAGCGATCAAAACGTTTCTGTGGAATTACTACATGATAAATGTGCGTGAATCCCTAATAGACCAAACAGCTGAGGTCATCCGTTCCTAGACCTACACACTACTTAAACTGACTTTAACTTATGCTAAGAACAACGCACACACCCATGCCCGCGGCAGGACTCGAAACTCCGGCGGGAGGGACCGCGCAACCCGTGGCATGGCGCCTCTAACCGCGCGGCCACTCTGCACAGCGCTACATGATAAGCGTATTCTTTTTTCCCATCAGTAAATTGTGAAGTATTTGTAACTTGAAGGGAGATCACTGCTGCCAGATGCAGCGGGATATTAGGCGTTATCATCAACGACAAGCGGAAAGGGGTACCGGGCCAGGCTCCGAACCCGAGATCTCCTGTTTACTAGGCAGCTGCGGTAACCACTGCGCTATCTGGGATACAGCGTTATTGCAACTGAACGAACTATCTCGGTACGCCTCACGGCCTATCCACAATTCCACCGTATGCCACCTATCCGCAGTTAATTGTCAAGTGTTTGACTGTTTTTTCAACTGACTGTTTCATTTGTACAGTTGTATGTATGTTCGAAGCAGAACACAACCTATATTGCAAGAAAATGGCGTAATAAACCGTGTATGAGAGGCTAGATAGAGATAAAACACAAACTGGAAACCGAGAACGTAAAACAAATTAGAAATGTAAGTGTATCATACAGAGCAACTTGCGAAAGACGAAATCGCAAATAATAAGACAAGCGTTATCCAAAAGAGCACCATACCCAGAAATCGAGAAAAGCGCTTTGACTCATTACGTATGTGACGTGTGAAGCGGCACTTTTGATCTGCCCGCCGCAAGAGTCCAGCTTTGGCGGGTTTTCCACGCTGCTCTCTACGAGGGCACCGATGCCAGCGCCGCTGGGGCGGAGATGCGAAGACTGACGAGGACAACGTGGAACCACTCAGTGCAGAGAGAACTGGAAGGAGTCCAACTGACAGCCGGTGGGCCGTGGTGCCGAGGCGTTTGGAATCACTGACAGTCGATTAGGGGCGTGACCGAGTGGTGTAGTCACACAACAGGTCGGTGGCAAGAGGACGCCGGCTCCAGCAGATACGCTCACAAGGGCTTCGGCTACTGCAAAAGATAAGGAGAACTACTTGTGAGCTTTAGCCAGCCGCGCGGTATTAGGTGAGCGGTCTAAGGCGCTGCAGTCATGGATTGTGCGGCTGGTCCTGGCAGAGGTTCGAGTCCTCCCTCCGGCATGTGTGTGTGTGTGTGTTGGTCCTTAGGATAATTTAGGTTCAGTAGTGTGTAAGCTTAGGGACTGATGACCTTAGCAGTAAAGTCCCATAAGATCTCACACACATTTGAACATTTTTTTGAACTTTAGCGACCGGCAGTGTGTGGCGAAACAAGCGCTGTATATTGTTGTGGGAGATACTCAGGTGAGCGACTGTGCAGGGACTTACCCCAGTTCACTGATTCTAGCGCCACGTCGTCACGCGTAGCATACAAACTATTGCCCATAATCTAAGAGTGAAATTAAAATCTGAAATAGCTTTTAAAACCCTTGTCAGTATATGCGTCAGTATATTAACGTTAAAATTGTTAAATCTCAGAACGATCAGATAAGTTTCGCTAAATATATTATTTTAAGAAAATATAAGTGGTGATAAATAATGCAGCTAGAAAGCAAAAAATTGTTCAGAATGTGCAAATGCATGTCACAAAGTTACAAGTCTCAACTTAATTTCGGTCCAAATCGGCGTTCTGGCGAAAGCTTGAAGGCGCTAAATATTAGACTCAGAAAGATGAAAATTCGTATGAAGACACATTCTGAAAATTTTGGAAATTTGTGGTAAGTTCCTATGGTACCAAACTGCTAAGATCATCGGTCCCTGGGCTTACACACTACTTAATCTAACTTAAACTAACCTACGCTAAGGACAACACACACACACACCCATGCCCCAGGATACATTCTGATATAAAAACATTAACTACGTGACTCCATTAAACTACCTCTATAAGTTTCCAAATTACTTACTAAAAACTAAATTTGGAAGAACAACGTCCTCATTTCTAATTGCCTAAGTATAATTTGTATTTATTACAGAAATTTCTTAATAAGGCGCTTGATTACACGCATTAAAAACGCTGAAGTGCCAAAGAAACTGGTATAGGCATGCGTATTCAAATACAGAGATATGTAAACAGGCAGAATACGATTCTGCGGTCGGCAACACCTGTATAAGACAACAAATGTCTGGCACAAGTTTTAGATCGGTTACTGTTGGTACAATGGCAGCTAATCAAGCTGTAAATGAGTTTGAATGTGATATAGTCGGCGCAAGAGCGATGCGACACAGCATCTCCGAGGTTGCGATGAAGTCGGGGTTTTCCCGTACGAACGTCAGGAATCCGGTAAAACATCAAATTTCTGACATCGCTGCGGCCGGAAAAAGATCCTGCAAGAACGGGTCCAATGACGACTGAAGAGACTCGTCCAACGTGACAGAATTGCAACCCTTCCGCAAATCGCTCCAGATTTCAACGTTTGGCCATAAACGCATGATAATGTGCGAACCATTCAACGAAACATCATCGATACGGGGTTTCGAAGTGGAAGGCCCACTCGTGTGCCCTCGATAACTGAACGACACAAAGCTTTACACCTCCTCTGGGCCCCTCAACGCCGACATTGGACTGCTGATGATTGGAATCATACTGCCTGGTCGCGGGGGCCCTACACGATATTATGCAGGAGTACCAGTTTCTTTGGCTCTTCAGTCTAATACAGCTGTACCACGACTCAAGACTTCAGTGTAAATAATAATCAATACCAGGACTATTAAAGAGGCAGCGCAGAGGTCATGTTCTACTGTCGGTTGCGTTCTAAAAATTTATCTGGCAAAACTTAAATGCAGTCGAGCTAAAGGTTTTTCAGTAACTAAAGCAAACTTAACTTTAATCACATAAAAATAAAGAAGACTATAAGTTGGTTCAAATGGCTTTGAGTACTAAGGGACTTGACTGCTTAGGTCACCAGTCCCCTAGAACTTAGAACTACTTAAACCTAACTAACCTAAGGACATCACAAACATCCATGCGCGAGGCAGGATTCGAACCTGCGACCGTAGCGGTCGCGTGGTTCCAGACTGTAGCGCCTAGAACCGCTCGGCCACTCCGGCCGGCGAATACTATAAACGTTACACAACAGATACACTAAGTGATCAGAAGTATCCGGACACCAGGCTGAATGTAAATAATCGGTAATGCTGGAATTCAATATGGTGTTCGTACACCCTTGGCCTTGATGGCAGCTGCCACCCTCGCAGGCATACGTTCATTCAGGTGCTGGAAGGATTCTTGGGGAATAGCAACCCATTCTCCACGGAGTGCTGCACTGGGGAGAGGTATCAATGTCGGTCAGTGAGGCCTGGCATGAAGTCGGCGTTCCAAAAGATCCCAGAGGTGTTCTATAGGATTCAGGTCAAGACTCTCTGCAGGGTAGTCAACTATGGGGTGTTATTGTCGTGTAACCACTCCGCCACAGGCCGTGCATTATGAACAGGTGCTCGATCGTGTTGAAAGATGCAATCGCCATCCCCCAATTGCTCTTCAACAGTAGGAAACAAGAAGGTGCTTAAAACATCAATGTAGGCCTGTGTTGTGATAGGGCCATGCAAAACAATTGGTGCAACCCCCTCCATAACACCACCGCCTCCGAATTTTACTGTTGGCACTACACACACTGGCAGTTGACATTCACCCGGCATTCACCATACCCACACCCTGCCGTTGGATCGTCACATTGTGTACCGTGATCCGTCACTCCACACAACGTTTTTCCACTGTTCAATCGTCCAATGTTTACGCTCCTTAGACCAAGCGAGGCGTCGTTTGGCATTTACCTGCGTGATGTGTGGCTTATGAGCAACCGCTCGACCATGAAATCCAAGTTTCCTCACCTCCCCTCTAACTGCCACATTGCTTGAAGTGAGTCCTGATGCAGTTTGGAATCCCGGTGTAATGGTCTGGATAGATGTCTACCTATTACACATTACGACCCTCTTCAACTGTCGCCAGTCTTTGTCGGTCAACAGACGATATCGGCTTGTACGCTTTTATGCTGTACGTGTCCCTTCACATTTCCACTCGACTATCACATCGGAAAAAGTGGACTTAGGGATGTTTAGAAGTGTGTAAACCTCGCGTACAGACGTATGACACAAGTGACACCCAATCACATGATCACGTTCTAAGTCCGTGAGTTCCGCAGAGCTCCCCATTCTGCTCTCTCACGATGTCTAATGACTACTGAGGTTGCTGATCTGGAATACCTGGCAGTAGATGGCAGCACAATGCACATAATATGAAAAACGTATGTCTTTGTTGGTGTCTGCGTACTTTTGATCAAATAGTGTATATTAATTAATATGTGTCCGAGAAAGCAACCATTTAGATACTGCTACTTGTGCCTAGGGCTGTTGACAGCAGATGTTCCGTTCAGCGGTCCGCTGCTCCCATATATAAATACAGCCAGTGAGGCAGTATGAGAGAGACTTCGCAGCGACCTATCAATCTGTCTGCGTCAGACAAACGCCGGCATACGCTGTGCCTCGGATGATGTCAGAGCTAGACACCTACCAAACTCATGTTTTCGGTAAAAGTGGCATGTGAACCGCGAGGATCGCTTAGTTTTCACGGAAGTATAGGTTTGTGTGCCGCCCGTAATGTTGGCAAAACGTCGTGCCAAGTGGTAAGATTATTTTCCACTTTTGAGGCGAGCAGTTACCTTTTATGATCACAAGCCAGAGTGACAGAGGATTTTACTTGGAACTTACCGTACAGATCACCTCCGACCTACCAATATTGCTGTTTCTGATAGGGACATTATTATTATTATCATCAGAAATATCATTATGTTTGTTTGTGTGCACTTTTACTGAATGTATTGACTAATTAGAACTCAAAACTTTTCATTATAATCGTAGTTCCTGGTGTCGCTGTTTAGATAGCAAGTAGGAACATCTTCCGCCGCGCGGGATTAGCCGAGCGGTCTAACGCGCTGCAGTCATGGACTGTGCGGGTGGTCCCGGCGGAGGTTCGAGTCCTCCCTCGGGCATTGGTGTGTGTGTTTGCCCTTAGGATAATTTTGGTTAAGTAGTGTGTAAGCTTAGGGACTGATGACCTTAGCAGTTAAGTCCCATAACATTTCACAAACATTTGAACATTTTTGAACATCGTTCGCCGACCGGTGTGGTCGAGCGGTTCTAGGCGCTACAATCTGGAACTGCGCGACAGCTACGGTCGCAGGTTCGAATCCTGCCTCGGGCATGGATGTGTGTGATGTCCTTAGGTTAGTTTGGTTTAAGTAGTTTTAAGTTCTAGGGGACTGATGACCTCAGAAGTTAAGTCCCATAGTGCTCAGAGCCATTTTCTTTCAGTGAGCGCAAGATTAATGTGGACTTTCAGATTGGAAATTATGATCAGTACGTCATACATCGCTTTATGGCTGACAGCAGAAATAGTTTCCGGCCTCTTGTAAAAACAATGACGATAAATCCACCCACTGCCCCACATGTGATTTTGGTCAGCTCGTCTAATTCTGAGTTTTGCGAGTTGATTACAGTGTACAGTGAACTTAGCAAGCATCGCGCTTTGAGTGTAACGGTTATTGACAGTTAGGTTAGGGTAGGTTAGTGTTTTTTATCGTCCCGTCGACAACGAGGTCATGAGAGACGGAGCACAAGCTCGGGTTAGGGAATGATGGGGAAGGAAATCGGCCGTGCCCTTTCAAAGGAACCATCCCGGCATTTGCCTGAAACGATTTAGGGAAATCACGGAAAACCTAAATCAGGATGGCTGGAGACGGGATTGAACCGTCGTCCTCCCGAATGCGAGTCCAGTGTGCTAGCCACTGCGCGACCTCGCTCGGTCTATTGACAGTTATATTTCGCTCAGCGGGGCCATGGACACAGTATCATGTGTTTGGCTCGACGTGTTTTTCCTGCATGGAGTGTGTGTCTACTGATGTCGCTCGTGAGGATAGCTCTATCAGTTACGTTGTGATCATTTCGCTGTACGTGTGGTAATATTAATGGCATACATTTTCAAAACATAGATTTATGTAACCTGTGATTTTAGCTTAGGTAAAGCGCTAGTTCTTTAGATGGTGTTATTAGCAATACTGAGCTGCTGATGGAGGGCGTGATTAGTAGAAGCTTAGGCAGATTTTATTGTGAGTGAATGAGCGCTCTATTGAGAAGTCTGAGAGCCCCCACTGTAGGTTTATGATTGCTATTATTTTGTTCTGACTGAGTACTGATTAGTATTTTATGCTTTGTTGTATTTTATGGATGGAGAGGCCGAGTATTGTCAGTTGTAAATCGTATTTTTATTGGCCCCACTATTGCTGTTACTGGAGCAGTATTGAATATCAAATCAGCTTACTATTCTACTGGAGGATATTTTAATTTATCTACATTTCTTTGATGAAAAATTTCTCAACGACTGTTGCTCTGCAAGATACTTCTGTTCACTCTTGTTAATTTTCTATTTTCGTAAGTTGCTGAAGAATTTATTTGTGTGTAATAAATGTTTATTACTAAAACGCCCGCCCCCCGTAGCTGAGTGGTCAGTGTAATAGAATGTTAATTCTAAGGCAGTTTGTTCCCCAAATTGAAGTCGTCAATGAGAGGACCCATTATGATGCAATTAAAGACATCCAGGAAAATTGTACTGCAGTACTAAACGCAACTCCAGAAAATGACTTCAGTGACTTTTGAAAACACTTCTAATACGATTTCAACTGTGTTTTGATTCAGGAGGAGTCTATTTTGAGTGAATTCAGTGATTTTTCGACTATAATCGATGACTTCTATTTTTCTTACCCACAGCGCTAACGGAACTGTGACACACAGTGTATGACAACCAAAACTGCCTGGGTGAATGCAATGTATTATGCAATTACGAGGAGGAAGTATCGTCACAGGAACGAAACTGATCAAGAATCACAAAATGAAAGATTTCTAAAACGCTCTCCGGAAAAATAGCGCCATAGACGCTGATACCATTTTGCATCAGGTGCTGATGCAAAATATGCAAAAACGGGATAACGTTGTTGATAAATAAAATGTATATCACAAGAAAAACGCCAGAAAAATTTCATAAGACAGCCATGGTTGTTAGATCACAGAAACCAAATGAAACTTACCCAAGGATTTCGAATCTATAAGTCTTGTGTTTCCTACAACCAAATCTATTGGTAGAGTAAAAGTATTCAGTGTGGTATTAACGTTCGATACCACACTTGTTAGGGGTTGCGGTTATCGACGGCGGTCTGTATTAGTAGCGTTGGACCCGCGAGTCGCGACAAGCGCCGCTAACGCCGCTCCGCGGCTTGTATCAAGTTTCTAGCCAGCTCTCGTCCTCTCTTGCTCGAGACGTCAAGCAGCAAAGTAGCATAGCCTTCAGCTGATAGGAAGCAACCTCTAAAATGTGCTTAGTAACGTATGGCCTAAATGAGGCCTCAATAGCTATCTGTTTATAATTATATGTATGCAACCAAGAAGAATCCTGATGTGATGTAACAGAGCTCAGCGCGTACTCGCCAGTTCTACTACAGTGGTACTCACCTGAAGATGGCCAGAAGACTCTGCGCCGAAATATCGTGGCAGCATGTTACTGATATCCTGTGGTTTTTATGGAACAAGAGTCCTGTACAACCAGTTAAGTACAATATATATTATTTTTTAACAACTACTTCTAATTATTTTAATCGCTGCAGATCCAGACCATGCGGCCAGCACCTTATCGACGTTACTGACAGACCTGCTGTGATTTGTATGTTTCTATTTAGCATTGGCCACCAGTCAACATTGGCGATGACTCGTTCGTGATCATGATAACATTAAGAATGGGAAACAAACTCTGGAAAATCTTGCCACTTGAACAAGATTGATTCAGGTTGGAAAATATTCACTGCCTCGGGAATATAGGCCATGAAGACCATAGACGTAATTCACCTGTCGTAGAACAGGCTGTGCGGAATAAATTGACAATCAATAGTTTCTTCGGCGGATTGCAAACGTCAACGTTAGCGTACATTTGGTTTACTAAATGAAGGGTTAAAACTTATCCCTCACGTTATTCAATCCGTATATCAAGTAAACAGTAAAAGGAATCAAAGAAAAATTCGAGAAAGCAGTTACGTTTTGTCGTTCTTGTTGTGGTCTTCAGTCCAAAGATTGGTTCGATGCAGCTCTCCAGGCTACTCCATCCTCCTTAAGCCTCTTCATCTCCGAATAACTACGGGAACCCACTGTTGTGGATTGGAAAGAGAGCCAACCCACTATGAGAGGAAGCCGAAAGGCACGCGTTTTAGCTCACGCAGGCTGGCGTGAGGTCTGGAACAGGTCAAGGAAATTATACTAGCAAAAAACGTACGTAGCTGCTGGAATACTTAACTTTAATCCATAATTGGTGAACATCGCTCTTGGCGGTACATGGTTTACAGCATCAATATTAACTGGTAATGGCGCCTTGCTAGGTCGTAGCAAATGACGTAGCTGAAGGCTATGCTATCGTCTCGGCAAATGAGAGTGTATTTTGTCAGTGAACCATCTCTAGCAAAGTCGGCTGTACAACTGGGGCGAGTGCTAGGAAGTCTCTCTAGACCTGCCGTGTGGCGGCGCTCGGTCTGCAATCACTGATAGTGGCGACACGCGGGTCCGACGTATACTAACGGACCGCGGCCGATTTAAAGGCTACCACCTAGCAAGTGTGGTGTCTGGCGGTGACACCACACCCACAACCTTTTGAACCTGGTAACTGCAGTCGTCCCTTGATATCCCTCTGCAATTTTCAGCCCTCCCTGCACCGCCATGCAGACACACACACACACACACACACACACACACACACACACACACACACACACACATACACACACTTCCTTTCTATACTAAACTGACGATTCCATTATGTCTCTGAATGTGTCCTATCAACTGATACCTCCATTTAGTCAAATTATGGTCCTAGTTTTCTTTTCTCTCGAATTTTATTAAGTAACTCCTCTTAGTTACATTATCTACCTATATAATCTTCAGCATTCTTCTTCTGCAGCACCACATTTCAAACGTC
This sequence comes from Schistocerca americana, assembly GCF_021461395.2. Taxonomy (NCBI): domain Eukaryota; kingdom Metazoa; phylum Arthropoda; class Insecta; order Orthoptera; family Acrididae; genus Schistocerca; species Schistocerca americana. The sequence continues at coordinate 854,399,094 of NC_060121.1, forward strand.
TCTACTCTCTTCTTGTCTGAACTGTTTATCTTCTACGTTTCTCTTCATAACACTTGAATTAATATTCGACTAACTGAGTACTCGGCTTTACCCAGGTATGTATTTACTTCAGTCTTCTATTAGACCATGTCCTTCTTCGCCCACTCTCTGCACAATCCCTCCTCCACCTCCTCTCTCTTCATCTCCTCCACCGCCTCTCTCCGTCCACCCCTTCCACCCCCACTACCTGTTCATCTGCTCCTCCCCCTCTCTCTGTGCATCTCTTCCTTCCTCCTCTCTCTATCCATCTCCTCCTCTCCTCTCCCCTATTCATATTCTTTTCCTTTTCTCTGTCCATTTCCCATTTCACCCTCTCCCTCTGTTCATCTGCTCCTCCCCTCTCTCTGCCTCTCTCTTCTTCCCCTTGTCACTGTTCATCTCTCCCTATTTTCTTTCTCTATCCGTATCCTCTTCTCCCTTCTCTTTGTCCGATTCTCCTTCCCCTCTGTCTGTACATTTACTCCTTCCCCCTATCTGTGCTTATTTCCTCCTTTCCCTCCCTGTATGTCCATATCATCGTCCTCCCTTCTCTCTCCACGTTGTCTCCCAGTAGGAGGCTGGTGTTTCTCACCATCACAGTATTTCTTTCCGAATTATAGCAAATAGGTTTACCAAATTTTGTTGAAATTGTTCCATGGGCTTAGTGTGAGCTTCTTACTCCTGGTTTTGTCTACGTACATACCTGCCATATATATTTCCCGTATATTTAACACCTTTCACCCACGTTTTTGTATACACAATTCAACTGCGTTTTTAGCGAAATTCACCCTGCAGTTTCATTTTTACGCAGTTCAGTGTTCATGACATGGTATCTACTGAATAGTGTGCTCTTTAATGGTATAATTTTGCAGTTACATCGAGTCTCATATGTGGTGAAATGTATAGTGAAAAGACTTAGAAGTGAAGAAGTAATAAATTAAATTGTCATGCATGATTTGGCAGTTTTTCATGAAACTCAGTGTTTATGACGCCATATTTCCTGAACTATGTGTCGTACAATGATACAACATTCCTGGTACTTCAGTTCTATGTGTGAATTCTATCTGAAAAATGTGTCGCGAACACAGTTCAGAAGTAATAAATTAAAACGTCATGCTTTAGGCGGCAGTTTTGCTGCATGAACAGCGAAGATATAGTAATCGATAAAGAATTTCCTTTCTTCATTTTGTGGAGGTCGTCAGCAAGAAAAATTTCTGTAAAAGTTTGAAATTATGGATACAGTTTGTTTCAAGTCTTTAAGTGCTCTCATTCTCAATTATGCTTGAAATTTCTGTCTGAGTGATACGACGATTGTCCTGAATCAATATGTCAACATTTTGCTTGTGAAATTCGGTGGTTGCTGTCACAAGACGTCCAACTCTTTGTTTGCACGCAGGTCGGATGTTCTTGCCTCAATATCTTTGAACTTACTCGCCCAACGACGCACAGTTCTCACATCAACAGTCACCATAAACTGCTTTCATTCTCCGATGAATCTTTTTTGGGGTGACACCTTCTGCTGTCAAGAATTCAATGACTGCACGTTGCTTAAATCGCATTGACCGACCGTCTGCGCAGGGTTCCTTACTTTGCACTGTAACAATACAACCATTCAATGCTAAGGCTTCCCGCCAACTGGAGCTGTAGAGAAGAGGCTACGGAACAAGCCAGTATCTGTCGCATACCAATGCTGCCTACTGTTCAAGAGTTACGAAGGTAGAGGCATTATTTTTCAGTCAACCCTTGTACCTGACGGCAGCCAGTGTGATAGGAAGTTATAATTCAGAAAATCTGTGGTGGTTGTAAATACTTACTCGTGTTCAAGGTTAAAGTCACGAAAAGAACGCTGAATACGAGTAGAATTCGAATGTGTGGAGAGTTATCATACCATTTCTTCTGAGTGGGAATAATTTGCAAAGCGCATCCCGGCGCAAATATTTACTGTTAACACCTGCTGACCAAGTGTAGAGCATAAATGGGTAAATTAGACTCATCTGATAGACCTCAGTTCAGAATCTGCGTGAGGATGCGCCGGCATCGAGTGACATATGCACACCATGGACCCAGCTCTCACCAATCTCCCTGAGTTGCGGTTAGTGGCTGAAGGGTGATGGAACAGAATGGCTCTCCACGGACAGTCGATCCCGAAGTGATTACCGAGAGAGGTGGCGCAGTGGTTGGCACGCTGGATTCAAATTCTGGAGGATGACGGTTCAAACACGCGTCCGGCCATCCTAATTTAGCTTTTCCGTGATTTCCCTAAATCGCTCCAGGCAAATGCCGGGATGGTTCCTTTGAAAGGGCACGGCCGATTTCCTTTTATCATTCTTGACACAATCCGAGCTTGTGCTCCGTCTCTAATGACTTCGATGTCGACGAGACATTAAAACCAATCTCCTTTACTTCGTTCCTTCGAAGTGTTTGGGGACAAAGTGCTATAATGGATCAGTCAGTGGCGCGACAAAAAGTACAGTACAGCTTTCCTTTAGTAACTATCCCATTTTTCGCTTAACGTGACTCGTGGAAACTACAGAATTCCTAATTCACGATGTCTGTACAGTGATTTCAGTCTCATTGCTCCCAAATAGAAGTCCAGTGTCTTGAAACGGTATTTCTTATCTCTTGGTTGTCAATAAAATGTGCAAGCAAAAGTATCTATAGGGATGCACTCTGTGTAAGTTTCAACTAATCGCAAAAATCGTAAAAAGTTACTACTAAAGTTTATTGTCTACAGTTTGCATCATATAGGCATCGATTTAAATGCAATCCTGGATCGCTCAAAGTGACGTTTTATAAGTGTCGATGGAAATCTTTTTGAAATAAAATTGAACTTCAGTTGAAATCGAGATTTTATTTGACAATTGTTCACTCCATAATATTTTGAGACATTAACACCATTTACTGTCACATAATTCCATAACGGTAATAGAATTAAATACATCTGTTCACCAACATACACCAAATATTACGCCTCTCCAAAACCCAGCACAAAGGAACTTCAACACTCTCCTAAAGTACTTCAAAAGAGTTCGGGAGTCAGAGATATCCCTATTAGCCATTTGGTTGCATCCAAGGCAGTATAGATCAATACAGAGGTCGATCGACAGCAGGCCGTTCAGTTATCTTACAGTTTTTCCCCATGTTGGTGCTCAGTTTCGCATATTGCATTAGCTAAGACGGAAACTAGTTGAACAGCTTATTAAAAGTATTGTGTTGATATACGGGATTTCAGGTAAATACTGGTACAAACATCGCGTGGATGTTCGTCGGATCTTCTACAACAAAAAAGGAGAAGAAAGTACGTGCAAATATATGACCGAAAACCATTCAGTTTTGCCTTCTAGCCTATGACAAGACCGAAACATAGTGTTTTGGTACTACTTTCCCGTTATTAAAATGTTCAGATGTGTGTGAATTCCTAATGGACCAAACTGCTGAGGTCATCGCTCCCTAGACTTACACACTACTTAAACCCACTTACTCTAACTTATGCTAAGAACAAAACAAACACACACACACAAATTAGTTTCTCTCCATAAATGACTGATAATTACTAGAAGGTATTGTTACTTCAACAGTGATTCTCATGTTGCTACCTTTCCGCGGATATTAGATTGGTTTGAGAATTGCTGTATAATGGAGGCCGGGTAATAGAAACAATACTTCCAGCAATAATAAGGAGAAGAAACTCCTTTCAAATGTACGACCCAAGGCCACTCCATTTCGCTTATAAGCCCGTGATAAGCTTCAAAAATGGTGTTTCGCAGCTTCTTTCCTGCTCACTGATTTCAATTATTTGCTAATTTAGTTGCTCTCCATAAACGACTGCTACCTACTAGAAGGTGTTACTTCGTCGATGCTATTGACGCTGCCACCTCACTGAGGATAATGGCTTTATTTGAGAATGGCCGTATAACCTAAATCGGTTGTCCTTATGTTCTTCAGTCCGAAGACAGTTCTGACGCATCTCACCACGCTGATCTATCCGGTGCACACCTCTTCATTTCAAAATAACTGTCCACCCCAAATGACTGCGCTGTCGACGCGACTGTGAGTTCTATTCTTCCTTCGTTCCTTCTTTCCTTCCTTCCTTCCGAATAATTATTGCAACCTACATCCATTCATCCTTTGGCTTCCGTATACAATTTTTACCCCTATACTTTCCTTCAGCATCATATTGGTAAATCCTTCATGCCTCAGAATGTGCCCTAGTAGCCTATCGTTCCTTTTACTCATATTAGGCCATAAGTTTGTTTTCTTCCCCAATTCGATGCAGTACCCCTCATTAGTTAGGCGTTTTCCGCTATAGTCTTCAGCATTCTTCCACAGGACCACATTTCAAAAGCTTCTATTCACTTCTTGTTTCAATTGCTTATCGTCCACTTCCATACAAGCCTACACTCCCGGAAAATCCTTTAGAAAAGAGGTCCGTAACACTTAAATACGTATTCGATGCCGGCCGCGGTGGTCTCGCGGTTCTAGGCGCTCAGTCCGGAACCGCGTGACTGCTACGGTCGCAGGTTCGAATCCTGCCTCGGGCATGGATGTGTGTGATGTCCTTAGGTTAGTTAGGTTTAAGTAGTTCTAAGTTCTAGGGGACTGATGACCACAGCTGTTAAGTCCCATAGTGCTCAGAGCCATTTGAACCATTTTTTTCGTATTCGATGTTAACAGTTTTCACTTTTTCAGATGTTCTTTCCATGCTGCAGCCAGTGTATATTTTATACCCCCTTCACTTTTTCGTCGTCAGTTATTTTGCTACTCAAATATCAAAACTCATCTACTACCTTTAGTGTCTCCTTTCTAGTGTAATCCCCGTAGTATCAGCTGATGTACATTTCATATCTCTTGTTTTACTTTTGTTGATGCTTATCTTATTACCTCCTTTGAAGACACTGTCCACTCTCTTCGACTGCTCTCTCAAGTCGTCTGCAGTCTCTGACAGAATTACGCTGTCATCTCCAAACCTGAAAGTTTATATTTCATCTCCATGAACCTTATTTCCTTTCCCAAATTTTTCCTTAGTTTCACAAGTACATGGCGATTTACACTGTTTTAGAGACCGGTTCTGGTTATCAATCACTGCTGTTTCTCACACACTACCTATTAAATTAAAGGATTCTTATCTTAAATATTGATACATTTGACTTTCTTTATCGTCACTTTAAGTCTGTATCAACATAATAGAGATGTAATCTACAGTGATTCGCAGAGAATACAGGCAGAGAAGGAACCTATGTGAGCAAATGAACTTAGTACTTCTGTTGCTCGGTGGAGCCCTGACATCGTCATTGGTCACGAAACGAGGATAACGCTATCAACAGCATCGTGTCGTGACGGACAACGCTAAGCGAAAATGAAACGGTCTCTTGTCAAGAGGGTAAGTGAGCAGGGAGGTTTGGCAGTCGAGATATTTCTCCGCAACAGTACAGGTGCGACAGGGCAGCTTGTACTCACATCAATCAACATTACGTAAGTACCTTCTTCCCGGCATTATCAGCGACTGCATCTCCCGCCGGTAAGCCGCTAACGGCGCATATCTGTAATGTCAGACCTCGACTATCTCACCTGCTGATCTAATAACAGCACTGTAAATAATTATACGCGAGTGCAATTACGCGGAGGGAAGGGAAGGAGCCTCGCCCGCTACAATGTGCCACGCCGGCCGCTACGGATTCCGCCTTGTTGCTCTCTTTGCCCGCAGCTCGGCGCTGCGTGGCGTATAACATTACTTCCGGCCGTCCATATCGCTGATCTGACTTCCGGTCGCCGCCGCCCCCTTTCGCAGGACGGCCCGATGTCCGCGGCGATACAGGACGCACTGCGTTATACGCCGGCCTGTCTTTCACACCTTCACGCCAAGACGGATGGCTGTGCCGCCGTGAAAGGCCAAATGATGGCCTTCCAACAACCCGATATTTAATTAGGCGTACAGCGCACCGTGGCTTGTCTCTGCTTAGAGGCAGGTGCTCGCGTGGTGCGGACTAGTCACAGCTTCACGGTTCCCGGCGGAAGAAACGGATGTGTTTAGAGCGTATAGGGCCAGACAAAGGTGATGAATAGTTGTTCTAGGATCATTCCGAAACACATACCACATTTTTTTGTTGTTGGTTTTTTTAACCATCTTCGGCGACTTGGAATACGTGTTTGTTCTTTGTAATATAATAATTTCGTTGTCTAATGATTCCAAATAAGTTACTGTACTACAGTCTTTTCTTATTCAGTTATTATTAAGTAAAAGACAATTTTTTGGAGCATAAGTTTGGCAACATTAAATTAGTTTTTTGTTCTTCTTGCGATTTAGTCATATAAGTGCACCGAAAGCCAAAGAAACTGGTACACCTGCCTAATATCGTGTAGGGACCCCGCGAGCACGCAGAAGTGCCGCAATACGATGTGGCCTGGACTCGACAAATGTCTGAAATATTGCTGGAGGGAACTGACACCACATATCCTGCAGGGCTGTCCATAAATCCGTAAGAGTACGAGGGGGTGCAGATCTCATCTGAAGAGCGCATTGCAAGGCATCCCAGATATGCTCAAGCGGAAGTGTTTAAACTCAGAAGAGTTTTCCTGGAGCCACTCTGTAGCAATTCTGGACATGTGGGATGACGCATTGTCCTGCTGGAATTGCCCAAGTCCGTCTGAATGTACAATCGACATGAATCGATGCAGGTGATCAGACGGGATGCTTACATACGTGTCGCCTGTCAGAGTCGTATCTAGATGTATCAGGGGTCCCATATCACTCCAACTTCACACGCCCCACACAATCACAGAGCCTCCACCAGATTGAACAGCCCCTTGCTCACATGCAGGTTGCATGGATTCATGAGGTTGTCTCCATTCCCGTACACGTCCATCCGCTCGATACAATTTGAAACGAGACTTGTCCGACCAGACAATGTGTTTCCAATCATCAACAGTCCAATGTCGGTGTTGACGGACCCAGGTGAGGTGTAAAGCTTTGTGTTATGCAGCCATCAAAGGTACACGAGTGAGTCTCCGGCTCCGAAGCCCAAATCGATGATGTTTCGTTGAATGGTTCGCAGGCTGACACTTGTTGATGGCCCACCACTGAAATCTGCAGCAATTTGCAGAAGGATTGCACTTCTGTCACGTTGAACGATTCTCTTCAGCCGTCGCTGGTCCCGTTCTTGCAGGATCCTTTTCCGGCTGCAGCGATGTTGGAGATTTGTTGTTTTACCGGATTCATGATATTCACGGTACACTCGTGGAATGGTCGTACAGGAGAATCCCCACTTCATCGCTACCTAGGAGATGCTGAGTCCCATCGCTCGTGCGCCGACTGTAACATCAGGTTAAAACTCCACCTGCCACTGTAGTAGCAGTAACCGATCTAGCAATTGTGCCAGACACTTGTTGTCTTATACAGGCGTTGCCGATAGCAGCGCCGTATTCTGTCTGTTTGCCTCTGTATTGCAATACGCATGCCTGTACCAGTGATTTTTGCGCTTTAGTGTAATAGCGTCATTGTATAACGATTCAAAATAAGTTGCTGTTTTACAGTTGTTTTGTTATTCAGTTATTATTAACTAAGAGGCAACTTAGATAAAGTTACTATTTGGATCTGCTTACGATTTAGTCATACAATTATTCATTCCAGTATTTTCCTGATGTTGTGCTTAGTTAGTCGGATTTTAGGAGTTTCGTAACACTTTTCGATTGAACACTTTTTTTACTATGCATTGGTTGTGTGCATTTCCAGAACGAGATTTTCACTCTGCAGCGGAGTGTGCGCTGATGTGAAACTTCCTGGCACATTAAAATTGTGTGCCGGACCGAGAGTCCAACTCGGGACCTTTGCTTTTCGCGGGCAAGTGCTCTACCATATGAGCTACACAAGCACGACTCACGGCTCGTCCTCACAGCTGTACTTCCGCCAGTACCTCGTCTCCTACTTCCCAAACTTCACAGAAGCTTCTGCGAAGTTTGGGAAGTAGGAGACTAGGTACTGGCGGAAGTAAAGCTGTGAGGTCGCGGCGTGAGTCGTGCTTGGGTAGCTCAAATGGTAGAGCAGTTTCCCGCGAAAGGCAAAGGCTTTGTGTGCATTTATTGTATATAGTGTTGTCGATCCCCGATGTATTTTTTTGGTTCATCATCTGTTAGTGTTGTGGTGCCTGTATGTAGTTCGATTTTAGTTTTTTTGTGATGCATGTGGATGAGGTGTTGTGTGTGGTGGTCTCTTCTCTGTGGAGGGAATCTCAAATAATGTTTTTACGTGCCTTTGGTGGGCGATTAAGTTATCTATTCTGGTTATTTTCTACATCTCTGTTTCTTATTATTACAATGGCTAACATGATCAGTAAGTTGTTACTTACACTGCCAGTCACGTTAATATGACCATCCCCTATATTCGACGTCGACGTACAGTAACCACTCACAGACGGCATATGTCAGAGCTAACAGTGGTGTAATATATAAAGCGTGTCGGAGCGGGGGGAAGGGAGGGGGTCGCGGGATGTGCGAAACAATGCAGTCTTTGTTGTGATGCGAAAAAGGAACCGATTTATCTGACGTCCAAAAGGGAATGATCATTCGCTTTCGGGTCAAGGGTGGAAGCATTACCGAAACGGCTAAGTTTGTAAACTGTTCACGTGCCGCCGTGATTAAACTATACCGTGTGCGACAAAATCCCGCTATTCAAAGCAAGGACGGAGGCAACTGTGGTGCACCACGGGCCATAGATGAGAGCGGTGAATAGCGGCTGCAGAAATGTGTACAGGCGAATATGTGTGCAGCTGTTGAGCAAATGGTCACCCAGATGAATCAAGGCGCTGCCAACGGTTTCACCTCACCGAACGTTCAGTGAACGTTGCTACGTATAGGCCTCCACAGCAAGCACCTGGTCCATACACCCATACCAACTGCTATTCTTCGGTAACGAAGGCTGGAATTTGTACACAGTGCCGTAACTGGACGTCCAATTAGTGGCAATAGGTGGCCTTTTCAGATGGCTCATGATTTATGCTCCTCGGCCAGATGGCTGTTGGCGTGTACTGCGTGAAATGTCTTAAACCAAATGCCCAGCATGTGCTATGGTCTGCGTAATGTATTTTTTGGTATTACCACTGTGATCTCGTCATTTTCGAAGGCACAATGTATCAACGTAAGTATGCATCTCCTCTTGGAGACTATGTCCATCCACACGTGCAGTTTCTTTTTCCTTGGCACGACGCCATCTACATCTACCAGCAGACCAATGCAACGTGTTGCTCAACTCGCAGTGTTCGTGAGTGGTACGAAGACCACCAGGATGAATTTACGGTACTCCCCTGGCCGCCAAACTCCCTACATCTAAACCTCGGGGACCACATCGATCGGGCTGTTCACACCATGCATTTTAAGCCGACAAACCTAACGCAGCTGACCACGGCACTGAAGGCAGAATGACTCCACAGCACTGTCGATACCTTCCAGAACCTCACTGACACTCATCCCGCTCGTTTTGCAGGGGTCCGATGTGCAGGAGGTGGTTATTCAGACTTTTGATAGGTGGCCACGTTAATGTGAATAGGCAGCTTATATTGATTTGGTCATTTATTTCTTGTTCGTTGCAAGAGCTCTTTTTGTCAAAATTTGCCTGTAATGTTAGCAGTTTTCCATTGTAATTACTCATTTTAATAATGGTTCAAATGGCTCTGAGCACTATGGGACTTAACATCTGTGGTCATCAGTCCCCTAGAACTTAGAACTACTTAAACCTAACTAACCTAAGAACATCACACACATCCATGCCCGAGGCAGGATTCGAACCTGCGACCTAGCAGTCGCGCGGTTCCGGACTGAGCGCCTAGAACCGCTAGACCACCGCGGCCGGCCATTTTAATAATGTTCGTATCCTTTTCCATGTAGGATGATTCGTGTCCATGTGTCTTGTCTCTTCAGCATATTTGCTATTCTGTGTGTCAGTTTGTGTTTATATGGTGAAGTGTACCATTTCTTTTTGTTCGCTGTATATACGGATCGAATATAAAAGCATTTGAGGAACAACGGGAAACATAAAAAGGAACGATGTCTTTCGTGTTGACTTTGAGTTATCTGAGTCAGATTATTTTCGTATCACAGAGGTAGAAAACCGTATAGAGGCCACACCGTGACAACAGTGAAACTATCTGAAACCCTCCGCCATATTTTATGTTACCAAAACAATGGGGATGGTGTAAGATAGTGGAAGATAATCTCTCAACTAACTGTGAAATGAATCCAACTTTCAATGTCCAGTAATTACAGCCAGAAACAAAATTACACTTGATTGTAGCGGACAAACTCTCGGTACACATGGTCATTCAGCAGAGACAGGAGCATATTCTCGTACATATCACAAATATCAATAATGTACGCCGAGACGATTAATTTCGTGACATTTAAAATGAGAGGCCACTGTCTGAAATCTTCATTTCAGGATCAATGTTCATATGGTTTAATAAACCGTTTTACACACAGAAGATGCATGAAGTACACAAATATACCGAAATTTATAGATGAATTTGTAATTCACATCAATGGTAAAACAGCAGAAATCAGCTTGAAACGTTCTAAAAAAAAGTTCACTTATTCATAAATTTTATGTAAGTTGTGGGTAACTTTGATTTGAATTTGAAAGAAGTGAAATAAACTTTGTGTTACATTGATCAAACAAGAAACCTCCTACTAGCGAATCAGATGCAGTACGACGCACCCCATTTCGAATATGCAACGAATTTGTGGGCTATTCCTAACTTCATGAAATTATTATTTTTGACACTACACAGATAAACCACATTTCCTCTGAATCAGTTTTTCATCTGCTCATTACATAAGTAGACCCAAATTTTCCTAAATTACTATCAATTTGCAAAAGGATACCAAGAGCCAGTTTCAAAGAATAATTCATTTATTCAGTGTCTCTTTAGGTATTACATCATGCTTGCGTTTTGTATTGATATATTCATAAAACGTCACATATCTTTGTACAGCATTCTTTGTCCACCTAAGAATTCTGAACTTGTGTGGACTATCTGTTCAGCATTAAGTTACCTAACGATGGCCTAAGAAGTAGAAAGCCGGTTCAACAAGAACTAATAAATATGTTCGTGGAACATTAATACGTTGATTCAAGTTATTAATATGAAGATTTTTGCCTTATATATTTTATTTCACGTGGCAAGAACTGTCATTAAGAGCTGATGATATAATTTAAAACTATTAACTATCTATTCAGTGTAAATTACCCGCATTTCCGCTCGAGTTAGCCTCGCGGACTAGGGGCATTGCCACGGTTCGCGCGGCTCTCCCCGCCGGAGGTTCGAGTCCTCGCTCGGGTACCTTTGTGTGTGTTGTCCTTGGCGTAAGTTAGTTAAAGTTAGATTAAGCAGTTTGTAAGCCTAAGGACCGATGACCTCAGCAATTTGGTCCTATAGGAACTTACCACCTGCCTTTCTGTTAGTAATAGAGAGACGGACGAAAAAATAGTCACCCCTACTGATTCCGTTAAAATCATTACTTATATCGAGTAACTCCGCCTCTGGACTTGGGGTTTGTCAAACGTGAGTCCACCACAATGTTGCGCAGGTACGTCGCATTCCGGTTAGGCCACTCATCGAGGATTTGATCGCGAACTTCTACCAAATCGTGGGGATGGCGATGTCGACATTTTACCCGCTCTTCCAATATGTCCCATAGATTTTTTTCTACGGCGTTCAAGTCAGGTGATTTTGCAGGTTAGTCGAGATGTAATAAGTTTGGGGAGTGTTCACAAAGCCAGTCCCATATTCTTCGAGCTCAATGAACTTTTCCGTCGTCTTTATATGCCTGGCTGAGGAACGGTTTCTTCCGGGGTGATCGACTCCTTAAATTCTTTGCATGCAATTTCAGTCGATTTTGATTCTCTGGTCTCTCTCAGTCATGATCTTTTTCCGACCACAATTCTGATGTCATGTTTAGTGGCCACGTGTATTACACCACTGCTACGAGTACATCCACATCTATATGGATACTCTACAAATCAAACTTAAGCGCCTGGAAGATGTTTCGTCGAACCACTTTCACAATAATTCCATATTATCCAAATCTTGAACAGCACGCGGAAAATACGACCACCTACATCTTTCCGTGCGAGCTCTGTTTTCTCTTATTTTATTATGAGGGCGTTTTTCCCTATGTAGGTGGGCGTTAACAGAATATGTTCGCATTCGGAGGAGAAAATTGGTGATTGAAATTTCTTGAGAAGATTCCACTGCGAGGAAAAACGCCTTTGTTTTGATGGTGTCCACAGGCAATTCCTGCATCATGTCAATGACATTCTCTCGTCTATTTCTGGATAGTACAAAACGTGCTGCCCTTCTTTGAACTTTAATGTTGAACTCCGTTAATCCTACCTGGTAAGGATCCCAAACTGCGCGCAGTGCTCCGAAAGAGGACGGACAGGCATAGTGTAGGCAGTCTATTAAGTAGATTTTTTACATTTTCGACATGTTCTGCCAATAAAACGCAGCCTTTGGTTTACCGTGCCACAACATTGTCTGTGTGTTATTTCCAATTTAAGTAAATCGTAATTGTAATTCCTAGGTATTAGCTGAATTTACGACCTTTGGATTTGACTAATTTATCATGTAACCGGAGTTCAACGGATTCCTTTTAGCGCTCATGTGGATAACCTCACACTTTTCGTTATTTAGGGTCAGTTGCCAATTTTCGCACCATACAGATTTTCTAAGTGGTTTTGCAATTTGTTTGATCTTCTGACGACATTACTAGACGATAAACGACAGCGTCATCTGAAAACAACCTAAGACGGCTGCTCAGGTTGTGTCTTAAAACATTTATATAAATAAAGAACAGCAGAGGACCTATGGTTCAAATAGCACTGAGCAAAAAAATGGCTCTGAGCACTATGGGACTTAACTACTGAGGTCATCAGTCCCCTAGAACTTAGAACTACTTAAACCTAACTAACCTAAGGACATCATACACATCCATGCCCGAGGTAGGATTCGAACCTGCTACCGTAGCGGTCACGCGGATCCAAACTAATGCGCTTAGAACCGCACGGCCACACCGGCCGGCTAGCTCTGAGCACTATGAGACTTAACATCTTAGGTCATCAGTCCCCTAGAACGTAGAACTACTTAAACCTAACTAACCAAAGAACATCATACACATCCATGCCCGAGGCAGGATTTGAACCTGCGACCGTAGCAGTCCCGCGGTTCCGGACTGCAGCGCCTAGAACCACACGGCCACCGCGGGGCAGAGCACCTATAACACTACCTTGGGGAACGTCGTAATTCACCTCCGTTTTACGCGATGACTTTCCGTTAGTTATTACAAACTGTGACTTCCTTGACAGGAAATCACGAATCCAGTCATATAACTGAGACGGTATTCTATATGCGTGCAATTTCACTGCAAGCCGCTTGTTTGATACAGTGCCAAAGGTCTTCTGGAAATCTAGAATTACGGAATCAACTTGAAATCTCTTGTCAATAGCATTCGACGCTTCATGTGAGTAAAGAGTTGTGTTTCACAAGAACGATATTTTCTAAAATCCGTGTTGACTGTACGTCAATAGCCCGTTCTCTTCGAGGTGATTCATAATTTTCCAACACAATATATGTTCCAAAATCCTGCTGCATATCGACGTGAATGATATAGGCCTCTAATTTAGTAGATTACTAATGCTACCTTTCGTGAATATTGCTGTGACGTGTGCAAGTTTCCAGTCTTTGGGTATGGATCTTTCGTCGAGCGAGAGGTTGTATATGATTGTTAGGTATGGAGATATTGCATGAGCATACTCTGAAAGGAACCTGATTGGTATGCCGTCTGGCCGGGGAGACTTTCTTTTAATTATGTGATTTAAATTATTTCACTATTCCGAGGATATCTGCTTCTAAGCTACTCATGTTCGCAGCTGTTCTTGATTCGCATTCTTGAATATTTACGTCGTCTTCTTTGGCGAAGGAATTTCGGAAGTTTGTGTTTAGTAACTCTGTTCGTGTTATAAGGTCCGCGTGAAACATCAACAAATCCAGCCACTTCGCACACCTTATGGCCTTCGGCACGGCGAAACACGATTGCCCCATTTTGTTACTCTGTCACGTCGTTACATTTACTCGTGTTTACGGATAATGTCCGCTTTAAACAGAAATATCTCACTGACAGTTACTGCCTTGTGCTCAAGTGGAGACAGTGCGAACAAGATTGAGCACATGACTCTATCGTTGTCCATCTTTAAAGAGTTAACGATTCATCTGTACGTGCTCGCTGTGGTAAAAATTTCTTTGCCCTGTGAGTTTAGTTAGTTAGTTAGTTACATGTTACGTAGATACTTTCAACAATTCTTTGATCGAAATCATGTGAAACGAGTCAGTTTACAGGATAAGTGGGGGAAGTGATACTATAATGACATAATGGGTGATATGACGTAGCAAGTCTATGGTCGAAACCAGTTGTGACTACTGTCACCTCCAGTAAGCTGTATAGAAAGGTCGATCGGCGACCCTGTTCCTAAGTTTATGGCGACGAGCTGCCAGATTTCTGTGAACGAAAAATTGATAGGTAAGCCTCCAATTTTTTACTTTTATTCACATGTATTCATTCATTAGTATTTTTAGGTAATTACATGTTTGAGAAAAGTGTAAGTTATCATGTAAAGCATAGTTTTAGCTACGTTTCGAGAGACAGAAGGATCTGTTGGAGCACGCAGATGTTGAGCGTTTCTCGAAAGAATCAAAGGTGTTTCAGGCTACAATGACATACCATGTGTCAGGTGAAACGTCCCCTTTGAACAATTCTACACGAGACTGTGCTTAACCTGACACACAATACTTTGTTAGCGCAACGCAATCTGACTTTCAAAATTCCCTACAAAAGAATGGCCCTGACTAACATTAAACTATACCTTTCACAAACCACTTACCTCACAAAAATCTTCGCTGCTCAAGCTACTGCAATACAGCAAGCGCCACTACTGCCAGCTAAATAAAAGATTCAAACTACTAAAGGCACTAACTACTGATAGGGATAGTTAGCAAATGAAAGATATTAATAGAGAACAAACAATGTATTTACCTTAATATCATCACAAGTCATAATATATATATCAGTTCATGACAAATTGCAAACCTCCGCCATCTCTCTCCCCACATCCACCACTGCTGGCGGCTCACCTCCAACTGCGCAACGCTACGCGCTGTTCACATCCAGCTGCCGCTGCCCAACACTACAATGGCAGACAACAATGCAAACTAGCCACAGACTGCACACAGCACAGCCAGTGATTTTCATATTGAGCGCTACGTAACGTTGCCAATAAGAAAACATAAACAGCCTACTTACATAGAGAAAACATAAACAGCCTGAGAAAACATAAACAGCCTACTTACATAGCCCCCATGCTCCCCACAAAAAATTTTTACAAATGGTGTTGGGCACTGGCCAATACAGATTTGACAAAAATTTTTCACACTTACAGTAACAAAGATATAAAATGCACACACTTATTAATATTATGTTGGTCAAAAGATCAAAATTTCTCACAGTCCATAAAGACAGTCCACATTGTTCATCACAGTAAAAATGCAGAGTTTTTCTCAAAGTCCAAGCAGTAAAAGAAAATGCACATAGAAGTAGTGGATTTCCATGCAGTCTTGAAGAAGTAGTGTTGACCTTCCAACGGAAAGACAGTGCTGACTCTCGACATGCAGACAGGTAATGGGCCACAACAGAGCAAACCCACAGCAGAGTCATTCGAAGTTTGGAAGAATATTGGTAGGTAGGTCATCACAGAGCAGACCCACTGGAGTCCTGGTAGAGATTGTGGTATTGGTGGGCCACCAGAGGTGCAGACCCACTGCAGTCCTTGTAGAAATAATGGCGTTGGCAGGTCATCATAGATGCAGACCCACTGTAGTCCTTGTAGAGATAATGGTATTGGTGGGCCACCAGAGGTGCAGACCCACTGTCGTCCTGGTATAGATGGCCAGCAGCCATCCGTTGCGACTGTGCAGGTGCACAATCACCATCGAAGATTCTTGCAGAGAATATAGCAAGTCCATAAACCACCACTTGTGCACTCAGAAAGTTTTTCTTTTAATTGTCCTTAGAACCAGCAATGCTGTTATCCAGTCCCTTGCTGAATTACCAACACACGTGCAAACACTATCAGTCCCTACTTCTCACATATTGTCCATATACTATGACCAACAGAAACGTGTGCAGTGAAATGGAACTTACAAGTTAATAATATCATGAACTGGTGACAATTACAATTTTATAACAGAAGAATACAATAACAAAGGTACAAAATACATCATTAAAGAACATAACAATACAGATAACATTTGTAGTAAAACAGGCGTTACAAAAGAATAGAAATAGACATATATGTCAGTGTTACAGGAATTATGACATGAGTACATACATAAAAGATCACAATAACTTTTGAAACATCAACTTCACACATTAGCATTAACACAAAACAGAGTAAATAATGTCTAAACATCTTTACAAAGTAAATAACATATTATTAATGCCAATTATATTCGAGGATAACAGTATTCCTCATCATAGTGAATGTAGCTTAATATTAGAAGAGAAAAAAATTCTATGAAACAGTACACAGAGACAGGAAGAAAACAAATACACAAGGGTACACAAACATATAGTGGGATAACACCAATAGGAAAGGACAGGGTTCGTTTTCAGTGTAACATTTGGTACTGCAGTCCAACCCAAAACTTCATATATCTTTCCTCTTATTTCATCCTTTGTTTCCACCAAAAAAATTCTATCTAAGCATGCTTTCTGTATTTGTATGTTCACACATTTCTTACCTCAACATTTATTTCCAAGAAAATCCTACCTAAACCTGTTTTCTCAATGCATTTCTTCCAATTCATCGCAACTCATTCTCTTAGAGGCTACCCCCTCTTAAGCTAACTTAAATCTACTGAGCTCAGATGCTAAACTAAGGAACGAGGCAATGCAGCAGCACATAAAACAATTATTATAAACAGCAATGAAAAAAATGGAAAATTGCAAAGGAAGCTACAGTATAAATTAGCAAAAGTCAAATTCAATAACACTATGCCTGGCAAACAGCAGCAACTTATACCTAAACATGACATAGCGCAAGCAGAAAAAATATTACACTAAAATGGCCATGTCTAATACCTATGTCACATCTTAACATTAGAGTGATGCATCACAATTTATTCTACAAAAGAAATTACCAAGTACTTGAAAAGAAAATTATGTGTTACTGTTACTAGTTCCTTCTTATTGTTCTTTCCTTTCCAAGTGCTCCTTTTTTTTTTTTTTAAAGAATGTGGATCATAAAATAATTATTTAATAGATCTGTTGACAGAAAGTGTTCACATTAGCAAATGCATTTCATTTTATAAAAGCAATGCTGCAACACAGCTGGAAAACAGATGTCAAATGAAATAAGCAATTACGCAAACCAAAGCATAAAAACATCATTCAATAGCTATGTCGCATTTCGTAAGTCAGTAGCTCTCAATTCTCGTAGAAAGACACTTGTCATTATCAGGTTTGCAGATGTAAGAATATTTCCGAGGATAATGGCCTCCCCTTTTTTTCTGTTCTACCTGTGCCGCTGAAAAGGGCTCGCAATAATGGCTTTTTCTCCAGGCGTCTGACACAGCTGGGTGCCCGCGACGCATTACGTGCAGGTGGTCACTTAAATTTCGTACGGAAATATTTACGACAGCAGTTTCTGCTATCATGGCAGTCTCATATAAAAATATTTCACAGGTCAAGAATTAGCGTTGCAAATCTGTAGAAACAAAATCCTATAAATATAAGTGTCCAAAAAAAAATATTCGTCAGCATTGTGATACAGTCACACATTTCATAACTCTTAAAGTACGTTTCTTGGTTTCCAACATCCTTTTCATAAATCAGAGTCCCTAAACACTACTCATTATTCCTTACCTTATTACACATATACGTATCCATCGACACTCGTCAATATTTCGTCATTATAAATATGAAGCATAATCAAATAACTCATATAGCCTCAGCCTATTAATCGTAAACATACCTCAGCAGCATAATACACATCGTCGTCGTAAAAATAACCTCATAACACCTCAGTCAAATCTCAAAATCGTCGTAGCTTCCTCCAATAATTAAAAAAATTCTCTGCTCATGTCAAAAGTGTCATCTGCCTCAAACGTACTTTAAAAATCATGAATCCATACCAAATACATCATTCAAAGCTCTCATAGTATCACAATGGTTCCGAAAAATATGAGCGTTTCTCAAAGTACAGACAAAATACAATTTCATAAGTGTGAAGTTAGCCAACTGTGTAATTGCGTAAACATCTGTCACTGATGTAATAAAAAAGTTTATCTCTCAGTTACATGATCAGATAGCTGTGTAATTTGTGTGTTAGAGAAATATGGTACCGATGTGTAAAGTTGTATAAGCAAATACCATATTAGCTAGGGCTCCTTGTGCTTGCCAAACACATGGTACACAAAGTAAGCGTGTACCCCCCTGAGGATTAATGTAATTATACCCTCAGGTGTTACAGATTACAGCAATGAAATGAAATGTATCACTGAAAACTTTCTTTGTAATTCAAAAACCTTTAAAAATAAATGTTTTAAGTACAAAATTAATCACTGAAATGCGTGTCCTGTAGCGCTAAATGTGCATATTGTTGTAAGATAATCTCTGTGAAAGTGTCGTAGTTATTTTCCTCCAAAAGCTAAGTTCTGCAGAAGCCAATGTACTTACCTCATGATAAACAAAAGTGAAATGCTTTGCGTAGAGATATCTTAGTTATTACGCTTATTGTTGTGATGATGAAAGTACTGTGCTGTAACGTATTGTTGTGCTATGGAAAAGGCTGTCTCCTTGTAGCTATACCACAAAAGTTACTAATAAAACATGTTTTGCTTTCCAGAAGAATTCAGAAAACTGTGCAGATATAAAACAGATACACCGCAAAAGCAACATTGTAAATTGTCACTCATTAGTAGCGTCGTGATAAAAATCGTGTAGCTGTCACATAAACTAACCTCTGTGTCATCTGGTATCTCTCAGAAAGCACTTTAAATTCAGAATGTATTTTCAAATAAACCAAAATGTTGCATTAAAATCTCATTAGCAGTACTGGTAAATGTTCTAAGTATGTGAGCCTTATAGTCGTTACGTAATCGTGCAACAAACAAGCAAGAATGTACACACACAATAACACTGTGACGTCTGTTTACTATAACAATGCATTCGTCATTTCTGTTTAAATAAGTTCTCTTGGTTCTTGATTGGATATTTAACTTCAAACATTGTTGCATGGTAACAGTTTCTAAAGCATACTAGTAACGTGAAGTGAAACGTTTTATGGCAAAGACAAAGTTAAAAGGCAGATTATCTGTCAATAAATGGTTTTACATGAGAAATGTGGTGTAAACCTTTACTCTTCCTAGTACGCAGAGTTTCAACTTCAACGCAATTATCATGTGGTATACGTCGGATTCTGTAAGGTCCATTGTAAACTAGAAAGAATTTGTGACTCAAGTGTTTCTTCTTATGTGACAATGAATGAGCTTTAATGAGAACTTTCTGACCAATATACAATTTCTTTGCATTTGCTTTACCGTGTAGTTTTCTCCTTTTGTCTGCTGCAGATTTTATATTTTTAAGAGCCAAATCAATTATGTCTTTGTGTCGAAGTTTACGTGTATTCGGGAAAGGTACAAGCTCTCTGATTCTGTTCGGTGGTTCTTCATTCTTCAGTACAAGAGTAGGTGGTAAAGCAGTGGAGTCGTGAGGCATTTCATTCAGCACGTTTTGAAATAAGTGTAAATATCTGTCCCAATGCTGATGCTTTCTGTGACAATAAAGTCTGCAAAGCTTATTGATTTCTTTCATAATCCGTTCAGACGGGTTGCAATGTGGTGAGTACAATGAAATAAAAACAGGTTTGATTTTATGGTTGCGAAGCATGCGTGACCAAACAGCAGATCTGAATTGCGGTCCGTTATCTGAAATGACTTTACTAACGTGTCCAACTTCACGTAAGAAATTTTTAACAAAGGCGTTGGATACAGACCGTCCAGTGGCTTTACGTAACGGAGTGAAAGAAACAAATTTTGAAGTAAGTTCAACAGCGACTAGAACGTACGAAAATCCATTGGATGTTCTGACAAGCGGTCCCAAGAGATCAACAGCAGCAAATTCTTTTAATTTAGCAGGAATAATAGGAAACAACGGAGCACGATGTGAGACAGTAGATGGTTTCGCCTTTTGACAAAGTTTACAAATAGACAAGACTCTTCGAATTCGCTTTTCCATATTGTTAAAATAACAAGTCGTTCGAAGAATATGATAACATTTTCGTGGGCCAAAATGTGCGTAGCTGAAATGAATGTACCAAATGAGCTTATTAACAAAATCGTCTGGAATGCAAAGTACCCATAGCTTGTCATCAACAGTGCAGCGTTTGAAGAGTATGTTGTTTCTAACCAGGTAATAATGCCGAATCTGTGTGTGTGTCTTTTCATGCCATTTGCTCTTGATGTCTTTCCAAATCGGATCTTTATCTTGTTCATGAGCAATGTCCTTTAAAGATGTGGTGATGAAGTTTTCAAAGGCGACTTTCTGAATGTAAAGAATACTGAAATTTTTCTCGAGGTTGCCTTCTGTGGTACTTTTCTCAAGCCCAGCCGGTGCGCGTGACAGTGCGTCCGCAACAATGTTCTCCTTGCCGGGAATGTAGACTATTGTGAAGCGGAATTCTTGCAGAAACAATGCCCAACGTTTTAACCTGTCATGATTTAATTTTGAAGACATAAGAAATTGTAATGCACGATGATCACTGTATACTTTTACGTGCTTACCAGAAAGAAAGAAACGGAATTTGTTAAATGCCCAAACGATAGCTAAAGCTTCTAATTCAGTAACGGAATAATTTTTTTCAGATTTTGTTAGCACTCGGCTAGCAAAAGCAATGGTTTTCTGAACGGTAGTGTCATTTTCTATGGCTTCTTGAAATAAATGGGCACCAAGACGGACTTTAGAAGAATCCGTACTAAGGCAGAAATCTTGTGACAGATCAGGATGAGCTAGTATTGGCGCGTGAAGTAACGCTTCTTTCAAAGAATTGAATTCCAACTGTGCTTGTTCGTCCCAGTTCCAAATAGTATTTTTTCCAGTGAGAGAACAAAGTTTTGGTGTAACTAGAATTTGCATATTCAGAAAACGACGGTAAAAATTTACGAGACCTAGAAAACTGCGGACTTGTCTTTTTGTGGATGGAACTGGAATGGCTCTGATTGCTTCTAACTTTTCAGGATCCGGCTGAATGCCTTCAGAAGAAATAATATGTCCCAAAAACCTCACCTTTGACCTACCGAATTCAGACTTTTCCAAGTTAACTGTAATTCCAGATTCTGCAAAAATACGTAACAGACTGTTGAGGATGCGATTATGTTGTTCCCATGAAGCTTCCGCTATTAGAATATCGTCCACATATAAGGTGATGTGACGTTTTAAGAACTCAGGTAATATGGAATTTAGCCCGCGAATAAATGCTGCTGAAGAAATGTTCAAACCAAAGGGAAGTTTCCGAAACTGATAACAAACGCCGAAACAAAGGAAAGCTGTGTATTTTCTGCATTCTGGATGAAGTTCGATCTGATAAAAGCTGGATCTGAGATCAATGGAAGACAACACTTTTACACCATTAAAATTTTGAAGAAGTTCTTCCATCGTCTGCGGCCTGTCTGTTTCAGGAATAATGATAGTATTGATTTGTCTCGAATCTAAGACAAGTCTGATCGATCCATTTTTCTTTTCAACAACATGTAATGGATTGTTGTATGAGCTTACTGCAGGCTCAATAATGCCCTCGTCAAGCATAGATTGTATTTCTGTTCTAACACGGTCCCTATAATGTGCTGGAATTACATATGGTCTAACACAAAATTTAGTATGCTCACGAACACGAAATTGGTATTGAAATCCCTTGATTGTTCCTGTTTTATGAGTAAAAACTGTGGAATGTGCTTGTAAAATCTCAAAAAGGTCCTGCCTATCAGTGTCATTACAATTCTCAATTGTTTGAATTTTATTCTGAATTAACTTATTAATGTCAAATGCGCCGTCGATATCATCCCTGTCAGTACTTGCAGAGTGATTGTTAGTGTCTAGTTCCGTAGAAAAGTCCGAACTGTTGTCTAACAGAAGGTAAAGCCGATTAATTTCCTCGTCATGGTTTGAGAGCCAGTCTTCAAATTTCAAAGCTATTGACTTACCTTCTTTCTCTAAACTTATTTCAGCATCGTGAAAGCTTAAGATTGCTTTGTATTCATTCAAAAAGTCTACTCCCAATATAATTTCCGTCGACAATAATGGAACAATAAGAAAGTTTATAGAGAAGCTGTGGCTTTGACAAAAGAATTCTAAATTGGTTTGCTGGCGTACATCTACACTTTTTCCAAAGATTGCACCCTGTAATTTAATCTTACGTAACGGAAGTGTAGGGCAATCGTTCGATTTGTTACATTTGCTAAAGGCTGTTTCACTAATTACTGAGATGGGACTGCCAGAGTCAAGTACTGCCGTAAATTTTACGTCATTTACTGTAATGTGAATCACAGGATATGCAATATTGTTATGTTTTATGTCGTGTTCCTGGAGTACGATGTCCCTAATGTCTTCCATTTTTACGTAATTACTAGCTACGGCAGCTGCGTCGTTAGTGTCATAAGAACGTTTTGTGGCTGCCATCGGTGTGAGTCATTGCCTATTGTCTCTTTGTTGGCGCGCGTCGTTATTGGGATTTGGAGACCTAACTTCTACAAATTCACCGTGACGAGAGGGCCCTGCTCTGTTTGAATCCCGCCAGTTCTGATGCAGTTCAGGTCTATCGTTACGATCATATCGTCTGTCGTCATGTCGGTAGATGCCATAGTTTCTTTCTTGTCGGTCATGTGGTGGAGAATTTCTCCCTGAATCGAAACTGCGCGCTGGACCGTTGCGTCTAAAGTTATTCTGTCTCCCCTGATAATATTTATTTTGGTTCCCATATTGTCTGTTTCTCTGATTGTCTCTGTGATAGTCATTACCACGGAGAGGTGATCTTTCCCTGTAGTTATTACTACTCTGCCAACGGTTGTCATACGGGTGTTGTCTATTTTGGTCACGATTTGTGTTGTGAGAATAGCCTTGTCGTGTCCAGTTATTACTTCTTTCATCGCGGAATTGCGACGGATGTGACCTGTAATTGTTGTGTTCCTGGTTTCGCGTTCCGCGATTGTCAGTGTCAATTTCTAATTCTTGTAACAGTCCCTGAAAAGCTTCAATGTCGTCTTTGCAACGTCCTGCTAAAATAATATGTCGTAAATGTTTAGGCAGTTTGATTAAGCAAATGCGGATGAGTTCTGAGGGGCTGTATGGGTTTGACAGGTATTGATTCTTGTGCAACATGTCTTCAAAATATTTCACAAGACTGGAAAATTCAGATTGTTCGAAGTGTTTCATCATTATGATGTTATGTTTTACACGGTCTTGTGTAGCTTGAGACCAATATGCTGAGAGGAAGGCATGGTAAAATTCTCCCTCACTGTGGCAATCGTGAATGACCGATCGCATTCTTACAGCTGGTTCATTCTCTAAGTAGCCACACATAAATTCTAATCTGTGTTCTAACGACCAGTTGGGAGGAAAACAATGAGAGAATTGATGGAGCCATGCTTGTGGATGAATGTCGTTGCCAGAATTCTTAAATGTTTTGAATTTACGTGTAGTAATGAACAGCTTATAGTCAAAATCATCATGTCGGCGAGTCGCATATCGGTCATTGTTAGGTCGTGTCGGCCGTTCCATCTCAAAATTCGGTGCACATTGCCAATTTCTTTCATAACTTCCGAAATGCCCTGTGTTATTATTTTGTGTCTGTTCCGTATTTGTATGTCCCTCTTCCCGTATTGGGGCGCGAGTGTCCTCTGAAATACGTAATTCTTGTACTACTTGTGCCAACTGATCTTGCACTTCCCGGATTTCTCTTTTGTACTGTGTATTGATTTGATTTTGATTTTGTTTGAATTTTCTAATTTGTTCATACTCTTCAGTGTCCATGAAAGCTACAGGTGTTGTGTCATTCAGATCATCATCTACCTTTGTAGATAAGTTAGTGAACTGATCTGAAAGTTCGGCTACTTTATCCGATAGTGAAATCATTTCCTCTCTATGTTTTTCTGAACCAAGTTTCAGAGTGTCCATTTGTGTTGCAATCGTGTCTACTGTGACCTTTAAGTTTTCCTGAGTTTTTGCAAGTTGCATAACCGTATCGGTAGATGCAACTGAGTCAAATTTTGCTTGCAAGGTCTCATGATTTTCATGAACAATAGTTTGCAGTTCTTTTATAGCTGCTTCGTGATTCTGTAGTGCATTTTCATGACGCGAAAAAATAGGTTGGAAATGCTCACAAATTTGTGTTTTTACGTCATTACAGACTTTTTGACATTTCGATTCAATGTGATGTAACTCAGCAGTTAAATCCTCACGTGTTCGTTCAAGAGTTTGCTCCAATGAGTCTAACTTTTTAAGATTTTGTTCCATTGTGTCTAACTTTTGAAGCTTTTGCTGTGTTTGTCTCTGATTTTGTTCCATTGTGTCTAACTTTTTGAGATTTTGTTCCACTGTGTCTAACTTTTTAAGATTTTGTCCCATTTGTCTCTGATTTTGTTCCATTTGTTGCATTAATTGCAATAATAATGTATTAGTGTCTGGAATCTGTTTCTCTACACTTTTCGGCAGTGCATTTGCACCGGCAACATTCACATTTTGACAAGCAGAAAATGCGTCTTGACTTATTTGAGAAAACGGTGATAACCCAAAACCTGAATCTACAGTATTTGCGAAATTGTGTCCTGTCATTTCGGATTCCTGAGGCGAGCTGTTGCCGACCGATCGATCGATAATGCTTCCCTCTTCACTAATTGTTTCACTGTCCGTGCCATTGTTTGCCGCCCGCTCCATTTCCCTATGCACGATTACCAGATTACTACTTTGAACATCAGTTAATTCATTACTCTGCGGCGCTAACACACTGCCTTCGTCTTCACTGTCATTTCTCAGTTTACTTTGGAGCCTAGTATTACGTTTTTCACACGCCATTATTGTCACAGTATTTCACACGACAACACAGAAAAACACAATTTGAAGAGCAAAATAAAATAACGTAGCAATGGAAATAATGTCTAGTTAATTGCAGCTGCGAAATACTTGGTGCAAATCTACATGCATGCCACAACTGTTTTACTCTACAACAATGAAAAACTACAACTACAAAGGAGATTCTCTCTACAATTACGCGCTAGCAATAAACAAAAGCTACACTAAATACACAAACTACAAGAAAAAATCAGAAGATTCCAGTGAGGTATCCTGGCAGGGTCGCCATATGAAACGTCCCCTTTGAACAATTCTACACGAGACTGTGCTTAACCTGACACACAATACTTTGTTAGCGCAACGCAATCTGACTTTCAAAATTCCCTACAAAAGAATGGCCCTGACTAACATTAAACTATACCTTTCACAAATCACTTACCTCACAAAAATCTTCGCTGCTCAAGCTACTGCAATACAGCAAGCGCCACTACTGCCAGCTAAATAAAAGATTCAAACTACTAAAGGCACTAACTACTGATAGGGATAGTTAGCAAATGAAAGATATTAATAGAGAACAAACAATATATTTACCTTAATATCATCACAAGTCATAATATATATATCAGTTCATGACAAATTGCAAACCTCCGCCATCTCTCTCCCCATATCCACCACTGCTGGCGGCTCACCTCCAACTGCGCAACGCTACGCGCTGTTCACATCCAGCTGCCGATGCCCAACACTACAATGGCAGACAACAATGCAAACTAGCCACAGACTGCACACAGCACAGCCAGTGATTTTCATATTGAGCGCTACGTAACGTTGCCAATAAGAAAACATAAACAGCCTACTTACATAGAGAAAACATAAACAGCCTGAGAAAACATAAACAGGCTACTTACACAGGCTAAAATAACACAGTATGTTATTTTACCCCGATGTGGACTCTGGTTCTGTTTTGTGTGATTAAACGAAACACTAATCATGAATTGATACATGTCGATGATTCTCAAATGCAATGAATTTACGTAGACCAGATATGAGGATGTGAATTTCCCCTTTCAGATGGCAAGCAATAATGTAAGGAAATCGTCAAGTCAGTTATGGTATGCAGTGTAGATGAAACAGGCTGTTGTTGCTGTGGTCTTCAGTCCAGAGATTGGTTTGATGCAGCTCTCCATGCTACTCTGTCCTGTTCAAGCCTCTTCATCTCCGAATAACTACTGTAACCTACATCCTTCTGCATCTCCTACGATTTTTACACTCCACGCTTCCCTCCAATACTAAATTGGTGATCCCAGGCTACAGATGCTGTTACTTGCGGCGAGATGGGATGGCTGCGGGCGTCTAGAGATTTCGGAATTCCCAGGCTACGCTTAAAAGACAAACCAGAAGTACGAACGAAGTCTTCAACGGTATTCAGAAAGGACCGTGTAGATTCCATCCAACTCTCAACACCGCACTAGAGCGTTAACTGGTACAACACCAGAAACTATTGCAGTAGCACATGTTTGATTTGACTGTGAAGGAGGTGAGAGAACTTGCATTCCAAATAGCCGAGAAAAGGAAAGAGGCCGCATGCGCAGTGGTTTGGTCCGCGGGTTTAAAAGGACGGAGCAAGCGCTGGAGCGTCAGTCGCCTCGTCTCACTCTGAAGATGGCTGGACGGTATTCAGCCGAAATATCAGAAGAAGTTGAATTCATGCGGCTGCACGCCCGCAATTTTATGGAACAGTCTTTGCGCCGCGAAAATATGAAGACGCACTGGAAACTTAGTTTTGAGAAACAAGTACTTATGAAAAAGATCTATCTGGCGACAACATTGATGGTTCAAATGGCTCTGAGCACTATGGGACTCAACTACTGAGGTCATCAGTCCCCTAGAACTTAGAACTACTTAAACCTAACTAACCTAAGGACGTCACACACATCCATGCCCGAGGCAGGATTCGAACCTGCGACCGTAGAGGTCGCGCGGTTCCAGACTTTAGCGCCTAGAACCGCTCGGCCACACCGGCCGGCTACAACAGTGATGCTCCGGAGACAGTCACTGTTTACACTGCTCGGAACTATACTCGCATTCAAAACCTCGAGAACACTGGCTAAGGTGTCAACAGTGTAATTTGTGGACACATACCAGATGTGCTGGATTAAGCCACAGAACAAATAACTTTATTTGTGATGTCTGAAAATAGATAGGATTGGTGAGAACTATTTTTTCAAAAACGAAAATAATTTTGTTGTTTCATGGATTCGCATTCGTAATTCTATATAAACCTTCATTGATACTGTTGAAGAAGTGTCTCAGGAGTACTCTTTTCATTTGTTAAGTACAAATCTATAAAATATCCAATATTTATCTGAATTTCTTTCTTTTTCTTACTCCTCTGTCATTTTACCCTGACATCAGTCTAAAATCACATATTATGCACTTTTCTCAAGACTGTCAAAAACATATGGTTTATATTAATTTAAAAACATGGCACCAAGATAGCGAAACCTTCAAGTGAATGAGGCACGGTTCTCATACAAATTTTATTTAATATCATGGTTTGTCAAGCAATAATGACCTATAAACGAAATGGTATGTCATTTTAGCCAAGCTTCTCCTATACGTAATTATTGTTAACATTAGTACACATTACTATTTTTGGTCCTACTCAAGCAACTACACTAAATTTATTTATTTATTTACATATTTTTAAATGGCTGCCAGTTTGTAAGCAAAAATTCATCAATGGAATAGAAGGAGTTGTCCAGGAGAAATGATTGTAAATTGAATTTAAAGCTTGCTTCGTTACCTAACACAGGTTTTATGTTATTGGGAAAATGAACAAAAATTTTAGTGCGGCTTATTGAACTCTCTCAGCCACCGACAGGTGTGACAATGCACAGTAAAGATCATTTTTCGCTCTATTGTTGTAGAGATGGACTTCACTGTTCTTCTCAAATTGTGCCGGATTATTATTGATGAGTTTCATCAGCTATATATGTATTGTGACGGCGCAGTTAAAATGACTAACTCCTTGAAGAGGTACCTACATGCTTCTGCGGGTGAACACCAAATATTATCCTTACTGCTCGCTTTTGGGCAGTCAGAACTTTCTTTCTAAGTGATGAGTTGCCCCAGAAAATTATTCCGTACTACATTATTGAGTGGGTATATGCAAAATATGTCTGGAGGTCGATACGTTTGTTTCCAAGATTAGCAATTATACGAAGAGCAAAAGTAGCTGGACATAATTCTTTGAGAAGCTTTCAGTTCAAATGTTCATCAATACGTGCACCCAAAAGTTTGGAGCGTTCTACTCTTCTTACTGAAACTTGTTCATATGCCACAACTGTTCCGGCGTAAAAGTCAAGCGCCGGCACGACGGTCAGGATCGCTAGAGCAGACAGGGCTGTGAAGAAGAGGTCAGCCAACAGTACGCTGACCGACGCCTCTCTAGGACGACACCGAAACAGCAGCGGCCTCTAGGCGAAGAGGACATAAGCACCGCCCCGCCTGGCCGCGTCCCAGCTAAAGACTGGCCGTTTTACGAGCTCTACAGTAGCGACTTAGGAACTGTATTATTTCACTTGTATTAAGAGTTGTGTATACTGGACAGATTTTCTTATTTGGTCTGTCGACACGCCACTGTAAATTCTCAAAGCTAAGTAATGTCATTTATCTTACTGTAATAAAAATTCATTAATACGATTTGCTTGAATTGTCTAGTGATCCGAGAAAGCAGGTTTCCTACGCACCCCATATTCGACGAGTAGGCAGGAACAACAACACCAATTGTTGGTAGGATTATATTTGTTGAAAAGAATTGAGTCCAGTTTCGGAGAATCATTTAATAATTCTTTGGACAATATCATTTACCAATTTTTCTGTTGATTTCTCTCAAATAGTATTTATTATAACATTGTCGTCTGCAGAAACTACCAATTTGGCTTGTTGAATGTTAAGTGGAAGGTCAATTCACTGTTCTAATCTGAAAGTATATTTCATTTAAAAATTGACAGAAAAAAGCAAAAGCAATTATTTTAGTAATTCCTATCACAACTGTCAAAAAATGAATTAACAACTTTTGAACATTTTTACAAAAAAGACATAACTCATCATAGCTTCCATCCAGCAACGAAGTTTTCAATCGCCATAAAAAATTGTGATCCTATTCTGCTGAAGTTTTATAAATGTTACAAAGTGCACTGTAAGTGATTGTCAAGATTCTCTATTTTCACAAATTTCTGAGGATATAGTGTGGCTTAAGGTGTATGGCAAGGAGAACTTTGAGGAAACAAGCTTTGTTACACAAGTACACAAACATATCAACTTCTTATACACAAAATGCAACAGTTACAGAAAACATGTATACATCAGTGTTCAATTTTTCGTCCAGATATGCGCCTACATTTGCAGGCTGAATACACGACAGCCATGCTATCTAAAGGAAATTCAGATTTTGTGTGATTAATAAAAGCAAATCCGAACTCCGTCATTTTCAGAACAATTGAAGAATGATCACAGAAAATATAACGGTTAATACTACAGTGTGGCACCTCAGGCAGCGCTAAAAAACATGCCGAAGCTTGTCGGCGTATTGTCTACCTCTTGGTCCGGTACAGCCACAGACTGTGATACAGCCATACATGTATAATAAGGGGAGACAGCGTCACAAGCTTACACTGTACATTGCTTTGAAGCCGGCACCGCCATGTTAGGTGCTCCAGCACATTAGCAGACTCTTGTTTATGACTTCTTGTCCTTAATTGCTTTCGTGTTGTAACGGGACATCCCCCTCCAGCAGTACTTGTCCTCAGCAACAGTTGTCGATACCAGTAATATATTTCCAATTTGGATAGATCACTATTATCTCAGGTGCTTTTCTGAAAAATTTCATATAATTTTATACACTGTATGTTATATTTCAAGCTAAAATGTATGAAAAGGAATTACTTTATAAAATGTTTCAGTTTCGATGTTATAATCCATAATCACTGGTTCCGGATATACAGTTAAAATTAATTTTTTTAGAAACATTTGAAATTATGAATTATTTACACACTTAAAATTTCTATTATTAATTACGCAATCCTGTACCATTTGCTATGTTTATTTCTGGATTCATTTATGAAAAAATGATCGAATTTAATAATGTAACGAAAACTAGTAGGTATCCATTTGTTAAGAAAAAGTGTAAGCTCTTTGGATTATTGTTATTTCAGCAGAGTGTGGGTGTTGTAACCTTGTCTCTGATGTGATCGAACATATTTTTGTATAATTGGTGCGAATGTTGTAATTGCAGTTTTGTTAATGTGAAAAATCAAAATATTGTATGATAAACTAAAATGTGAGAAAATCAGTGGAAAAAATCTGCAATAACAGTCTTCCGATTTATTTAGTTCAAATCAACCATGAGGACCTGATGTTACATTTTCAGCTTCAAGAATCAGACCCCTAGACAAGAAGATCTGGAGCCATCTCAACATAAGAAGCTAAGTAAACTTTAAAGTTTATTGTAATCTTCGCTCCTTTAAAATCTCCGGCTCCTTTCCACAGCGTTCCCCCAGAGAGCTTTTCGAGTTGGACTCGTAGGAAATCTCAAGTCAAATCACAGAAATAAAAGCGCTACAGTAAGAGTAAACAGCAATACAAAAATTCATGCATATAAAAGAAAATATCGCTGGAACGAGTCAATTTACGATTGAAATATATTTTATTTCTTACACTTTAATCAGGATGGTTAGTGCACTCGCAAAAGACGCAAGCTGGTATTTCCCTTCAAAACACTTCTACCAGAATAGCCAGAAGCTAATGCTTTGGGGCAACTAACACAGTGGACGTCGACTTCAAGTTTATGACGTCATGACAATTCCCATCATTATACCTTTCTCTAATCTCCCGCTAGTGTTTTGTTTATTTCGTTGCCTGAGATGCCAACAAAACAGAACTTCGTCGCCTGCCGGAGTGGCCGTGCGGTTCTAGGCGCTCCAGTCTGGAACCGAGCGACCGCAACGGTCGCAGGTTCGAATCCTGCCTCGGGCATGGATGTGTGTGATGTCCTTAGGTTAGTTAGGTTTAATTAGTTCTAAGTTCTAGGCGACTGATGACCTCAGAAGTTATGTCGCATAGTGCTCAGAGCCATTTTTAGAAATTCGTCACTGAATTTCTCCATGCTGAGCAAAAAGTGCCAACTGAAATTCATCTGATCTTTGCTAAACGTGAATGGAGACGATGCAGTAGGTGTGCAAATGTGAGTCGGTGCGTACCACATTTCAGTAACCGTGAAAATGATGTATGTGATAAGTCACGCCTCGGTCTACCCTGCTTGCTGTCATCCCTAACCATCAGCCTATTCGTGATCATCGGCGAATTACGACTAAAGAATTGTGGGCAGAGCTGAACGTCGGCTGCAGTGCCATAGACAAGATGTTATGCAACCTTGGCTATCGCAAAATGAGTGCGAGGTGAGCTCTATGGATGCTTACACAAGACCTAAATAATAATTGACTAGAAATTAGTCGGAATCTGCTGGACCAAAACATGCTGATTACCTACTGAACACCATCATCGGAAATAGGACATCGTAATGTCACTATGGGCCGGGAAAACACAGCCCGTGCAATGGTTAATTGCATGGTCCGCATATTTACATTACCAATGTCTCATCTGTTTACGAATATTTTCATTTCCACACGGGGCGAAGCATGGCTTTGATTTACGTATCATTGTAGTGCGTGCTTTCAATATTTCGAGCTAGTTATCCACAATTTGTACTTGGATACCAAGTATTTGATAGCACACTCAAACGCTACGAAGAAGACATACAAGTTGCTTAGATTAGGCTTCAAATACATGTTGAAAAAGATACTAATATCGATACATTGACAATTGTAGCAAATACGTAATGGAATAGAATGCAGCCCTCTAATGTTCGGAACTGGTAATGGCAAGAAACGTTAAAACATGTTATCAGCCTAGCGGTTCGTAGCTGTTATAAAAGGTATTTTAAGGGGAACGAGATGTTTAACGTCAAAATTGGAAAATATTCCATCGTGGCAGCAACAAAGGAGTTCTCCAACTGCGGAAGCGAGGTTTCATAGCATGGCCGAAGCAAGGAAGATATCAGAGCTTTCTTGAAAGATAGTATGCTGCTGTATCAGAAACACGCAACGAAATGCGCTGCTGTGCTTTGGACCTGTTTCCTGTATCAGTCCTCCTAAACATCCCAGACAGAAGAGCAGTACTCGAGCATCTGTCAAAAAAGAAGTTTATGAGCTGCCTCCATCGGGGATGGACAGCACTTTATGAGGATTCCATCATGAATGTCATTGTGGCATAAAGTAAAATTCACATGGAGTTCAAGTAAAACACATTCTGTTTCATACAAAGGTGAACAGCCATTTCATCTACTTCCATATGCTTCCAACTTTTTAACTCACAGGTTAAGACGACCCGTTTCCGGAAGGTGCAAGCTTCGAATCCCGGTCCGATCACTCTGATTTAGGACCTTTGTGTTTTCCGTAAGTCACTTAATGCCCTTGCAGTGTTGGTTTCATAAAAAAAAGACTAGGGATGATTACACCATCCCGGCGGTCGAAGGTCAGTCTTCTTCAATTGCTTCATTAATTTACGTCGTTAATAATTTCCTCCTCCAAACCCTCCATCTGATTCCAGCGCGGACTGCTCTCCTGAACTGCTCTCTGTTCCTGGCCCGTTATCAGAACTGTATTTAGTCAGCGGCCATACAGTCACGCCAAGATCGCCCTCAATTACTCTCTAATTCAGATCTAAATTGTTCATCAAGCAGCGGTGCTCACAATCAATTGTACTACCCCATAATTACGCCTATAACGATATCCTGGCAAAAAGTAACACATTAATGATGAACTTTGAAGCTATGCATCTGCGTAAAGTATAAAATAATAAGAGAGATTACGAAAAAACTTTACAGTCCCTTAGATCAATCGAAGCCATCAGAAAATTAAGTACCTGTCATAGAAATGTTATGTTCCCATAAAACATTCATAGACAGCTGTGCTGCACATGAAATACGCACGATGTACCGAGCATGAATGTCCTGCGTCATTATCACCCGTATTTTACTTGCTGAAACGGTGATCAATACTTCAAAACAACGTACCAATTTAGTGAATACTCAGTCTTATCTTGAAAGTCTCTTCGGGGTTGCTGCCGGATCCTAAAATCAACTTGACTCGATATTTCGGCGATCCAACTGGTGTGTACAAAATTCCGTGTCAATGTGGGAAAGCTTATATTGGCCGTTCGATTCGCAGAGTATATGACAGGTGTGTGGAACATCGCCGTCATACGAGGCTACAACAGCCGGAAAAATCTGCAGTAGCAGAACACTGCTTAAATGAGGGACACAGTATGAAATTTGATGAAACTATGGTAGTTGCCAACATTTCCGGTTTTTGGAACTCTGTCTATAAAGAGGCGATTGAAATTAGGTTGGCGGATAATTTAATCAACAGAGACAATGGGTTTCCTGTTAGCAAGACATGGAATCCTGTATTATCTCGCATCAAAATTGAACGCTCTTCGGTGCGGCCCTGAGTGCGATATATCGCTGCCAGCAGTGTTCAACTAAGTGCGGCGCCATCTCCCTATCTTGGAGGGCAGCAACCGTGATGGGCGGCGCATGCGCCGTGTACTGAACGGTGGCCTATATAGGACGTCGATTTGCAGTCTGGCGTCAGTTCTCAGAGGGACTCGTCAGCAGAAGCAGCATTTTCCTGAAGATGGAGACCAGTTGGATCGCCGAAATATCGAGTCAAGTTGATTTTAGGATCCGGCAGCAAACCTGAAGAGACTTTCAAGATTTATTACGCCTACGTAATCACACTCAGTCTTATCACCTGTATATATGTGAAACTGACCACTAGATATCGTGAGTCACGGATCCACCAGCATAAAAGGACGCGGGGAGTACTGTGTTGTCACAGCAGAGAAACAGTATGAGCAGAATGGTTCGGTTAGGATAGCTCAGTGACTTCAGACGTGGACGGGTCATTGGATTTCACCTGAGGAACGGATCCACCAGAGACATTTCAATCCTTCTGAAGCATTGCTGCTCGACTGTTGGTGATATGACTGTGGAGTGAAAGCGTGAAAGAAGAACCACATCTAAACCAAGACCAGGGAGACCTCGTGGACTGACTGACTGGAACCGTCTAGCGTTGGTGAGGATGGGTGTAAAAAATAGCATGAACTAAGCGGAAAGAACTAGTCGAGGGTTGCAAAGCAGTCCAGCCAGCATATTTGCTATATGTAGGGAGTTAAAAAGAATGACGGAAAATGGTCGAGCATCGCCTCGTAGGCCAACGGCCTTGCCGCAGTGGTAACACCGGTTCCCGTCAGATCACCGAAGTTAAGCGCTGTCGGGCTGGGCTCGCACTTGGATGGCTGACCATCCGGTCTGCCAAACGCCGCTGGCAAAGCGGGGTGCACTCAGCCCTTGTGAGACAAACTGAGGAGCCACTTGATTCAGAAGTAGCGGCTCCGGCCTCGTAAACTGACATACGGCCGGAAGAGCGGTGTGCTGACCACATGCCAATCCATATCCGCATTCAGTGACGCCTGTGGGCTGAGGATGACACGGCGGCCGGTCAGTACCGTTGGGCCTTCCAAGGCCTGTTCGGATGGAGAGATCTGCTCGTAAGTAATACGTTTCTGTAACTATTCCCACTGTGGCCGAGCGGTTCTATGCGCTTCAGTCCGGAACCGCGCTGCTGCTACGGTCGCAGGTTCGAATCCTGCCTCGGGCATGGATGTGTGTGATGTCCTTAGGTTGGTTACGTTTAAGTAGTTCTAAGTCTAGGGGACTGATGACCTCAGATGTTATGTCCCATAGTGCTTCGAGCCATTTGAACCATTTGACTGGAAACGAGTGACTTGCAGTGATGAAGCAGGCTGTACCCTGTGGCAATTCTATGCCAAGGTTTGTGTTTGGCGAATGCCTGGAGAACGTAAACTAATCTAATGCGTACTACCGACGTTGAACAACAGTGGAAGTTCAGTTACGACATGTGGATGTTTTTCGTAGTTAGGGTGTTGTGTCCTCATTGCGCTTGAGCAACTGTCAAATGCGGAAGGATATGATCACTTTTTGCAGCATTGTGTACTGCGTACAGAAAAAGGAACAGTTCGAAGAGCATGACTGTATCAGCTCGACAATGCACCATACCATAAAGCAGTATCTGTGGGGAAATTTTTCGTGGACAACAACATTCCTCAAATAAACTCTCCTGCCCAGAACCCCGACCTCAACCCAATGGAACACCCTTGGGGATGAATCAGAACGGCGACTTCGTTCCAGACCCCAGAGTCCAACACCTCTACCTTTCATGGTTTCGATTCTTGATGAAGACTGGGCTGCCTTTCCTCGACAAACGTTTTGATATCTTATCGACAGTGTCCCCAGCAGAGTTCAGGCCGTCATAAGGACGAAGGGTGGATCCACTCAGTATTGATGTCCACTAATAGGCGTCCACACACGTTTCGTTCATTGGTTGTTTTTGGGAGAGGGGAGCAAACAGCCAAGTCATAGGTCCCATCGGATTAGGGAAGGATGGGGAAGGAAGTCGGCCGTGTCGTTTTGAAGCAAGCACCCTGGCATTTGCCTGGAGTGGTTTAGGGAAAGCATGGAAAACCTAAATCATGATGGCCGGACACGTTTCATCAGACAGTGTGTTACAGACATTCCAGAACAGCTTCGAGGATTAGAAATTCGAAATATTGAATAAATATGAGCGATGTCGTGGGGGAAGTTGGATGGTCTTTCCGAAGAAGTGTCCATCACGTTCATCTTGAGCTGTGTGTGTGCTTTAACCGGACAATAGCAGCGTATACAAGGCGAACCATAACACCAGCGACAAAAATTTCAGAGATTGTTCAGCTATACTTTCTGCATATATTGGTGCAGTGGTCCCGCTGTCTCTAGTGGATTCTTATTGTGTAATAATCTAATTATGATTTACAATGAGGTGGTAAAAGTCCTGGGATACCCCCAAATATCGTGTCGGACTTCCTTTCGCCGGCGTAGTCTAGCACTCAACAAGTTGATGGAAATCCCCTCAGAAATAATGAGCCATGCTGCCTCTCTATAGCCATCCATAATTGAGGAAGTGTTGACGGTGCAGGGTTTTGTGCATTGGTTGTTTTTGGGAGATCATGGTTCAAATGGTTCAAATGGCTCTGAGCACTATGGGACGTAACTTCTAAGGTCATCAATCCCCTAGAACTACTTAAACCTAACTAAGGACAGCACACACATCCATGCCCGAGGCAGGATTCGAACCTGCGACCGTAGCGGTCGCGTGGTTCCAGACTGTAGCGCCTAAACCACTCGGCCACTTCGGCAGGCGGGAGATCATGCCCCTTAAATGTTCGAAGGGATTAATGTCTGGCGATCTGTGTGGCCAAATCATTAGTTCGACTGTGCAGAATGTTCTTCAAGCCAAACGCTAACAACAGTGGCTCGGTGACATGGCACATTGTCATCCATGAAAATTCCATCGTTGTCTGGGAACAAATGGTCTCCATGTAGCCGAACATAGCTGTTTCCAGTCCATCATCGCTTCAGTTAGACCAGAAGACTCCACGTAAACACAGCCCACATCATTAAGGAGCCACCACCAGCTTGCACAATGCCTTATTGAGACATTGGGTCCATGGCTTCGTTGAATCTGCACCACATTTGGACCCTACTATGAGCTCGTACCAACTGAAATCGGGGCTCATCTGACCACCCCACTGTTTTCCAGTCGCCTAGGGTCCAGCCGATATGGTCAGGACCTCAGGAGAGGCGCTGCAAGAGATGTCGGTGTATTAGCAAAGGTCGTCTGCTGCCATAGGCCACTGACGCCAAATTTCGCCGCACTGTCGTAAAGGATACGATCGTCGTACGCCCCACATTGATTTCTGCGGTTATTTCTAGTAATGTTGCTTGTCTGTTATCACTGACAACTCTACACAGACACCTCTGCTCTCGATCGTTAAGTGAAGACTGTCGGCTACTGTGCTGGCTGCGGTGAGAGGTAATGTCTGAAATTTGGTATTATCGACACACTCTTGACACTGTGGATATCCAAATACTGAATTCCCTATAGATTTCGAAAATGAAATGTCCCATGCATGTAGCTTTTACTACCATTCCGCTTTCAAAGTCTGTTAATTCCTGCCGTGAGGTAGTAATCAGATCAAAAACCATTTCACGTGACTCACCTCAGTACAAATGATGGCCCCACTTTTTTTTCTTAATTGTTATTTTTAAACCTGTTTACAGGCAGGCCAGCAGCAGCATACTACGCCGCTCTTTGACTATAGAGAAACACAAAAGAGACAAATGAAGACAATTAGAGAAAAACGTGGTGGACATATAAACGGAGACAAACACTTTTTAAAATACATGGAGCCGTTCACGGGCGTAGTGTCCAAGATAAAATTTGTTCAGACACTTGGACACATACATAGACGACAATTGTCACACGCGAATGGAGGTGCACAAAATGAACAACACTGAACCACTTAAGCACAAACGACGGCACACACAGAAACACGAGGCGTTGATCTCCAGCGCGCGAATGTTTACTAAGCGTGTACGAGTCCAGGGGCCTGCCAAGAAAGGAGGAGGGAGGGTGGGAGAGGGAGCGGGGAGAGCAGAGAAGCCACAGGCAGGGGAGATAGGGGGGAGGGAGGAAGGGGGAGGGAAAGCCCAGGGGAAGAGGGGTGGAGGAAGGGGGATGGGGGGAAGAGGAGAGAAAAGGGAGGGAGGGTGCTCAAAGGAAAAGACACAGGATGTGGGAGGGGAGGATCAAAGTTGGTAGGAGGGGTAGATGGAGGGGAGGAGGATATCATCAGGGAGGGGGAGCTGGCGGAAGCCACCTTGGGAGAGGGCAAGGAGGGTGGAGAGATGGAGACCGGGTGGGACGTGGGAATATAGGCGCGGCAGCGGGAGGGGGTGGGAGAGGATGGGCGAGACAAGCGGGTGAGGAGGATCGAGTTTATGGGAGATGTACAGGATCCGTATCCTTTCAAGGAAAAGGAGGAGGTGGGGGAATGGAATGAGATCATACAGGATCCGGGTGGGGGAGGGGAGACGGATGCGATAGGCGAGGCAGAGAGCATGGCGTTCAAGGATTGGAAGGGATTTATAAAAGGTAGGGGGGGCGGAGATCCAGGCCAGATGGGCGTAACAAAGGATAGGGCGGATGAGGGATTTATAGGTATGGAGTATGGTGGAAGGGTCCAGACCCCACGTACAGCCAGAAAGGAGCTCGAGGAGACGGAGTCGGGAGCGTGCCTTGGCTTGGATTGTCTGGAGATGGGGGGTCCAGGAGAGGCGACGGTCAAGGGTGACGCCAAGGTATTTAAGGGTGGGGGTGAGGGCGATATGACGGCCATAGATGGTGAGATAGAAATCAAGGGGGCGCAAGGAAGGGGTGGTTTTGCCTACAATGATCGCCTGGGTTTTGGAGGGATTGACCTTGAGCAACCACTGGTTGCACCAAGCGGTGAACCGGTCACGATGGGATTGGAGAAGGTGTTGGGAGCGCCTCAGGGTGGGGGCAAGGGCAAGGAAGGCGGTGTCATCGGCAAACTGGAGAAGGTGGACGGGGGGGTGGCGGCGACGGCATGTCCGCCGTATATAAAAGGTACAGAAGGGGGAGAAGATGGAGCCTTGGGGCACACCGGCGGAGGGAAAAAAGGTGTAGGAATCCGTGTTATGGATGGTGACGTAGGAAGGACGGTGGGAGAGAAAGGAGCCGATCAGACGGACGTAGTTAATGGGAAGGGCGAAGGTTTGTGATGGCCCCACCAATGCACTGTCCTTTTATACCTTGTGTACGCGATACTGCCGCCATCTGTATTTGCGCATATCGGTATCCCATGACTTTTGTCGTCGACATGTGCATTTTTGTGCAGATAATTTCTGTGCAATACAGGTACAAAAATAACTGAGGTAAGAAACCTAACGCAGTCTAATTAGTTTGTAACCAGCCACCTGAGATAGAGGATCCTTCATACTAAATTCCTGAGAAAAATCCCTGAACAAATTCCGAAATTCTGTCAGTAGAACTCGGATCGCGTTTGCAGATTTAGGCCTCGATCGACGCAATACAGAGCAGCAATTGCTAACCATGCGGAGACAGCGCCAGAAATTACAACTAATGTTATACTCACACTATCGGCTATAGCAATCAGAAAGCGGTGAAATATTGAATCTGCCAATACTAACCGTGTTCTCTAACTCATGAAGTCGTCAAACTTGCGGAGAACAGATATTAAAGCCTCGCCTTAACAAACATTATAATTATTTTCGTGATGTCAGAATCGTTGGCTTCGGCAGCTCACAGCTAAACTTTTAAATTTCAATCAAACCTAGATCTCAGTCTATGCTGCACTTCAGACTGTCATCGTAGTCTACATTTCAAAAAAATAATATAAAAACAAAATAAATTTTGTCAACGTTCTGTTCTGTATTTGTTAACACTCGTGTGCTGTCACATGCCAGATCATTACGTCACAGGTCAAAACCAACATCCAGTATCGGAGGTTCAATCCACCCCAATGTATTGTGCAACAAACATTCGTCGAAGCAATAGGCACCAGCGCTGTCATGCCTGCCTCATAACATGGAAATATTTGTTCTGGATCGATGTTGACGCTAATATTTTCTTCTAATTTTTCGTATGAGGAATCTTTAACTTTCCAGATAACAGGTCAAAAACTCATGGCACTAAATTAAATTAAATTTAGTTTGAATTTACCCAGTATTTTCGATGCACCCATTATGTACTAGACACAGGTCTAAATGTCTTCAAAGAAGTAGTTAAACTGGCCATCTCTTCTCGTTAGTAAATGAAATCACAACTCTCACAAGATAATAAACAAAAAAATTTGGATGTGTTGGATCCTGCCTATTCGTCAATTATGGGGTGGCTAGGAAAACTGCTTTCTCGATCGCTAGTCAGCAATTCAAGCAAATCGTATTAATGAATTTGAATACAAAAGGAAATGATTACAATATTTAACTTTGTGTTAAGCAGATGTGTCGCAAGCAAAGGGCAGCAGAGAAATTAAACAATGTTCTTCAGTATATACAATTCCTAGGTCGCTGGTCTTGAAGTGCCTAACCTTGATGCTGCTAAGGAACTGGGCAGCGACCAGTCGGCGCGGCGCTAATGTCCTCTTTGCATAAAGAGCGCGACCGTCGCGTTGTCATCCTGGAGAGGGGTCGATCAGCGTCCAATTGGCTGACGTCTTCTTCACAGGCCTCTCTGCTCTCTCCTTTCCGAGAGGTGTGCCGGCGCTTGACTTTACCCCGGAGCAGAAAGTCCCTAATATCTACTTTGACAAACTAATCGCCAGTTTAGGTACAAAGACGTGATATTATAATGGAAAATAATTATAATTATCGCTCTAACCAGCAATGTGATACACTGAATAAAGATGTAAACATTAACTAAATTGCGGTGTTATTGTTTGAAACTCATAGAGATGTTTAGCGAAGTGCGGTGTCCTTTCTTGCTTAAAAAGATCCCTTTGCAATGACTGAAAATCCTGAGGCTGAACTGCCTAACTCACAGTTCGTAAGCACATTACAATAACAAAATGGTAATTGTTACACCCTGACAAACCGGCCAATATCTATCGTACCTGGTGGAGATGTCCGTCACATAATGAATATTAAATGTTTAAACTTGCATAACATTAGCAACTGATATTCCTGATATATCCGTACAGTCACTAACACAAACTTTTATTTATTGTAGGATGGAAGCGAATGTTCCCTAAATGTGATCTTGGAGTATTTCTTGCCATATTCAAAACACTTGTTGTGTCGTTAGTACAAGATTACTATATGAACGCTGGTATGAAGCTATACGTCGTCCCGTCGCGTCCCAGACGTACTCTATAGCTGACGTATCAGTGGATTGGGAAGGCCAGTCGAGGTCTCTTCACTGCATTTGCGGTGGTACATGCAGCGTAGCGTCTAGCATTATCCTGCTGAAATATGCCATATGGTTCCGAGGTCTTGAACGATATGGCGACGTATTGGTGATCATTCGGTTTCCCTTCAGTTTTTTCCATATAGTCTATAACGTACTACAGCTACTCTCCAGACTACAAAAAGATTTTTGTGAAAAATTTACCAAATGTTCCGTGATTAATGGAAACAATGCATCGAATCCGAAGATCAATGCTTATGGATGGGATATAGAGAGTTACAACTCGATAGTTACCGCACGAGCGTTGGTAACAAGCTAAAGATTCACGGGAGTTATCCTTAATTTTGTGTACCAAAATTCTTTGAATGAATTTAGATTGTAGAATGAGAACGGTCGCTAGTTCCAAAACGAGCAAAAGTTACATTTGTTAAGTGAATGTAATGACTTTGAAATCACGCAAATACCGGGCAAGAATTCCAATGCTGCAATTAAACAAGATGCACTATTAACACAAAAGATGTTAATTTCGAATGCAATGATATTAATTATAATTAGTAACGCCAATAACGTGCAACGTGCATCTCCATAGAAACTGTGCTGTATTACTTTAACTGACAGTAATGCTCCCT
The DNA here is from genome assembly GCF_021461395.2 of Schistocerca americana. NCBI lineage: Eukaryota > Metazoa > Arthropoda > Insecta > Orthoptera > Acrididae > Schistocerca > Schistocerca americana. The sequence continues at coordinate 854,440,867 of NC_060121.1, forward strand.
GTCTGGATGTTTGCATAATCGTGACCAAATTTAAGTACTGTTCTTTACTAATTTCTTTCAAATCATGGCGTAAAAACTTTCATTCATAGTAACAACTGTTAGTCAATCGTAATTTTTGGCAGACACTAGCACATAACATCATTTACAGAATACAACGCAAAATCACTAAATTACTTTGACTACAAGAGAACCAGCATATCTTTGTCATAGAAATACGAACTGCATTTAAATCACTTTTAGACTGAATTGTCTGGAATAGTATTGCAACATTAAATCAACCACTATAGTAACTATAGCTTTTATTGCAATAATTACTTGACTGAAAATCAACCGTAAATTAAACTGACTCTGTTTCCTTTTAACTACGTATTTCACTCTCGAATTTCTCAGAAGTTATGGTGAGGAGGACAGGTCTCTCCTGATGGTTGGCGATTTGGGTTACAAAAGTTTCAGTTGCAAACTTCATGCTTGACTAAACACACTCTAATGTTCCAAAAAAGTTACTCTTACGCTAGCACGCCTATTACTCAGCTATAAATATATTGGCTGTCTATTACTCTGCGATGAGTTGCTTGCGGTGCGATGCAGTGCTTATTACGTAATTCATTTCTGGCATTAGTCTCTTCTTGATTAGCGAGTAGCTTGAATAAATTTAGGTCGCACAGTTTTCCCCATTCATTCCAAAATGTACTTTCGACTATGTACTGTGCCCATGTATGTTCTCGCTCACTTATATTTTACCTCGCTGTATATCATAATACCATTTCCAGCACAATCTCCGTTTGGCACTTGCGCGCCGACACAAGCGCACACACTCTACACACGTCCGTACCACACCACAGATGCCTCGCAACTCCTCTCTGCCTTCACTTCTACGACTACACTTTCTCGCGCCAACGATGTTCTTGTTACGTGAAAAACTTTCTTTGTGTTTCGTACGATATAAGTTTCCCGGAGATTGCTGGCGTGTTTACGACAACGATCTGACATAATTATGTCCTACTTATTCTTTCAGCATACATTACTTTTTCATAGAAATGATGAGTCACAGGTAGAAAATTTATTTAATAATTATTTCTTAAATATAGTAGAAAGAATATGGACAAATAGTTCAAGAGAATAATCATAGCAGTATGTTGGTAAAGTAACTCTCATAAAATTCACTCATATGGGTGGATCACCAACTTCTCCTTGTGAAATTAAGAAAATTATACATTCTCTCAAAATTAAAACCGCATCAGGTTTTGACGGTGTTTTCAATAGAGCACCAAAGATTTGTTCCCATATAATAAGCCCAGTTTTATCTGATATATGTAATGCATCATTAACTCAAGCCAGCTTTCCAAGGAGCGAAATATGCAATTGTTAAACTCCTCTTTAAGAAAAGTGGACGGTTGACATTCATATACGTAAGTAATCTGCCATTCAGCAGGCATAATTAGTTCTTTTTGCAGATTATGCTAGTATTGTAATCAGTCCAAGCACGCGTACAGAAACAGAAGAAATGATAAACGATGTTTTTAAAAGTATTGTTGACTAGTTTCCTGCTAATGATTTCGCCCCAGCTTCAAAGAGACACAGCAAGTAACTCTCATAAAATTCACTCATATGGGTAGATCACCAACTTCTCCTTGTGAAATTAAGAAAATTATACATTCTCTCAAAAATAAAACCGCATCAGGTTGCATGTCTGTGGGTTAAGTGTAACACATCGTGAGGAAGTAATAAATAAGGTTGAAACTTCTAAGTTCTTAGATGTCCATATTGATGAGAAAATAAACTGGAAAAAGCACATTTTTGAATACCTAAAACAACTGAGTTTAGCCACATGTGCATTTAGAAACATTGTAAATCTTGGGGAAAGAATTCAGTAAGCTGGCATATTTTCCATGTTCTCATTCAATAATGTCATGTGGAATAACGTTTTGGGATAAATCATCTTGAAACAAGAAAGTCTTCGTTGCTTCAAATGTCATGTGGAATAACGTTTTGGGAGAACTCATCTTCAAGAAAGAAAGTCTTCGTTGCTTAGAAACGTGGTGAAAGAATAATAGGAGGTGCTCACGCACGATGACCTTGTCAACATCTGTTAAAGGAGTTAAGGGTTCTGAAAACTCTTTCACAAGATGTATATTGCTCCATTAAGTCTTTTATAAATAATACACTACAGTTCAAAAGAAACAATAATGTAAGTAATTACAATACCAGAAGGAAAAATGACTTTAATTACTCTCATTAATGTTTTTTGCGCAAAAAGAGGTGCACAATGCTGCGACAAAACTTTTTGATCACTTACCCAGTGGTATAAAATGTCTGACAGACAGCAAAGTTAAATTTGAGAACAAACTGAAAAAGTTTGTCCTTGGCAACGTCTTTCGTAGAAGAATTTCTTTTAAAGTAACGTGTAAAAGGCAGTGACTAGGCATTACTAACGCACATCTGTACATTAAAAACAAATTTTAAAAAGCCTATTAAATTTTCGGCATGTAACCAGTCACAAATTAATTTGCGATATGAATGTAACATGACTCGCTTCACATCATTACGATTTATCTTGCAAAGTGATCTATCGAACATGAAACTAATTAACTAGCTAAACACTATTTGGTGACAAAATTCATAAATACATTTAGTTATAAAAATGTTTTTAAACTCATGGTATGAAGTAGCTGAAAACTACTTGAGACACTGGGTTGTAGTGTTACAAGTCCTATTGCCATCTCCATGTCAAGATTCCAGGTGTCGGAGATGTACGACTCTCGAAAATGGTTGGTTCCTATTGTCTTTCATCGGGTCATTTACGGAAACGTTGGCTGTGACCTGTCCGCCGCAAACAGATGAGAGAATCATCTTTGAACACCACAGAATGCCACCCAGAGCCCCAGCTGACTCTTGCTCTACACTAGTGTTCGTCAACCTGATCCCCAAAGCTCACTAGTGGGCATTCATGGCGGGCAGTAGGCGATAAGGGTTTTAAAAAGCTTTTCATTAGGTTTTCATAAAATCGTTACATAAAGAATTGTAAGTAATTGTAAGTAATCATTATTATTATATGCTTTAGCTTGCTGTAACTCCGCTTTATAAATGTTATGAAGTTAAGTACTTCCTTACTTTCTAAATCCTCTTACTGTGGAACCAGCCAGCGATAAGAAAATTGTACTACTAATGGAGATACAAAATGATTGCAAATCTCATGTTGAGAAGTCGGAGGTAGTGATGTTTTATTTCGTAAAAACTTTCTTAAGCTAAGAATGAATAAATACTGGGGCTACAACTTTGCTTCCGTCCGCCCCTGGTAGCTGAGTGGTCAGCGCGACGGAATGTCATACCTATCGGTCCGGGTTCGATTCTCGGCTGGGTCAGAGATTTTCTCCGCTCAGGGATTGGGTATTGTGTTGTCCTTATCATCATCATTTCATCCTCATCGACACGCAAGTCGCCGCAGTGGCGTCAACTCGAAATACTTGCACCAGGCGAACGGTGTATCCGACAGGAGGCCCTAGCCACACGGCATTTCCGTTACTTTGCTTCCGCCGTTTTTTCTCAAAGTTCGAGGCTTTATTGTGAGCATCTTACAAAAAATTTACGTTTCAAAGTACTGGCCACCGCTGGCCACTACTTCCTCCCATCTTTAGGGCAGCATACGAATACCGCGGCGGAAGCATTGGGCGTGTTTCGAGAAGATCCATGCATCGATCCAATTTTGCAATTGTTCATATGACAGGAAGCGCTGGGCAGCGAGGTCATGTGCCATTGAACTAAAAAGTTGATAGTCAAAGGTAGCAATGTCTGGAGAATACGGCGGGTGGGGTAGGACTTCCCATTGCAACTTTTCCAGGTATGTTTAGGCGGATTTTGCGACATGGGGTCGAGCACTGCCATGTTGCAAAATCACCTTTTCATGTATATCGTTGTTCTGTGGCCGTTTGTCTTTCAGTGCTCGGCTCAAACACATCTATAACTTTCGATAACGGTCTCCTGTGATTGTTCTCGTCGGTTGCAGTAGCGTCTAAAGCTTTCTCTCTTCCACAACCATGCCGGTCTTCAACGTCAAAATCACCGTTCTTGAAGCGTGGAAACCATTTTCTGTAAAGTTCTGTCACTATCAGGCGTCTCATCATAGGTCTTACGCAGCTTTTTATGAACCTCAGCCGCAGATTTCTTCATATCAAAGCAGAAAATTTCAGCCTCCCACAGATGACGAGAATTGGGCTCGTTAAGTTGACATATTGAGCCGAGAATAACTTTAAGATGCAATCAAAAATCGACTAATATTCTGATGGCGTTATGTTCTAAAATGCCTAAGCTTACTGTATGACACGATCTACGACTTGCACACTACTTTCCACTAATGCCGTCTACTGCAAAACGGCAGAAGCAAAGTTGTAGACCTAATATCTCTTTACTTACAACAATCGGTATCGACAGACTTTGCTGTCAGGTGTCCGGAAAGTAATGACGAATTTGAGTGTTGGTAGCCTTGGTTTTTAATTTTTGTTATCTGCGATCCTTCCCATTAGTAGCCTGATAGCTTTTGTGTGGTGAGCATTGTTGTTTGGTGTTTATTTTCGTCGTGGAGCAGATAACTGCCAAGCGATTAAATGCTATTACAAAGACAGTGAAAGTCCCACGAAAAACCGTCCGCGAATTGCGTGTGACACTCGGACGTAATGTTGCTCCAACCGAATCACCAGTTCGGAAGTTGATCCGGAAGTTTGAGACCACAGGTTCTGTTTCAAACGTTAAGAAAACAGGACAACCGCGTTCTGTTCGAACACAAGGAAACATTGCTGTCGTACGTGACAATGTGACCGTAAGCCGCAGAAAATCTGTTTGCCGACAAGCTCAACAATTAAATTTACCACCATGAAATCCTTTCGAGAGATACGAAAATGCACGCGCACAGGATTCAGATTATGCAAGAATTGAAGCCTGAAAATAATGGAAAGAGACATCGATTTGCTCAATAGGATTTGGCTCGACAATCAGAGAACGAGAACTTAACAAAAGAATAATTTTCTCAGATGAGGCGCACTTCTACCTCAGTGGCTACATTATTAAGTAGAACTGCAGAATTTGTAGTAACGAAAACCGGCGAGTGACTGTGGAAGATGAGACGTATCCACAACGCACGACTATGCGTTGTGGGTTCTGGGTAGGAGCAGTGATTGGCCAATACTTTTTCGAAAATGTTGAGGGGGGCTGCCGTCACTATGAACGGCGACCGTTACTGAAATATGCCTTCTGATTGGTTTTTCCCTCCTTTTGATGAAAATGGTGATATTTGGTTTCAAGATGACGGTGCGACATGTTACACATTCCGTGAAACGATTGCTCCGCTGAATTACTTGTTTTCTCAAAAAATTATCTCTTTGTGTGGCAACCAGGAATGACCAGCCAGATCATGCGATCTTGCGCCGTATGACGTCAAAAGAGTACGTCAACAAACCACAAACAATACACCAACTGAAGGATGAAATTAAAGGGGTTATAAACGGCATCCCACCAGATGTTTGTAAACGCTTCATCGAAAACTTAAATGAACGCATTTCTCGTTGCCGCCAGCCTTGAGTCGTCATATGGAGGATATAACTTTTCATACATAAATGGGAAAAGTTACTTAATGTTTCTGTAAAAAAATATTACATTTTCACTAAATCTTGTATGTTTTATGGATAGTACTTAAATATTCGTCCCTACTTCTCAGACAACCTCTATAAAAGTGGGCGGTGTTAAATGTGGTTGACTACCCCCGCTCTACACCATGCAAGTCTCTAATATCTGTGGACTGATTTCAGCGGCAAACCACCCGTGGGAACTCGAGATATCAGTTCAGCTTCCAGTAATCTGTTCTAGACTGTTCATGGTAACACAGTGCCTGTAGCCTCTGCCCGGATTTCCGCTTTTGTCATCTGTCTATTTGCCAGAGCCAGTCGAACTCTGCTACGATATTCTCATAGTGTGGTCCTTCTGGGAGCACCTGCGCCTATTTCCCTTCCCGCACTGACGGCCTGAGTCATAGTTACCATCCGTTCTACAGCCATTCGGCTAAGGCCAGTTGTCTGAACGATCTGTCGATGCGCTGCTAGCCCGCAGCTCGTGGTCGTGCGGTAGCGTTCTCGCTTCCCACGCCCGGGTTCCCGGGTTCGATTCCCGGCGGGGTCAGGGATTTTCTCTGCCTCGTGATGGCTGGGTGTTGTGTGATGTCCTTAGGTTAGTTAGGTTTAAGGAGTTCTAAGTTCTAGGGGACTGATGACCATAGATGTTAAGTCCCATAGTGCTCAGAGCCATTTTTTGATGCGCTGCTCCCGTTCCATGTAAACAGTTCTATCTTACTCAAGGTCGGCTATAAGGTGCAGTTGCTCGTCCTCTGGGCTATTCTGCGTTGTGATCTCCAGCTGAAAAGTTCCAGTAACGTTAGACATATCACGGAAGCGTTATGAAACTCACAGCATTCTTGTTCTGTACTGAGAAGAGGCTCGTATAAGAATGAAATTTTAATCGCCATTTCCTACAGGCACTTACACTTTGGAGTATCCATTTGGTGATAACTTTGCGTCCAGGCTTTGATGGTATAATACGTCCCTATACCGACGCCTTGCAGTATATCGGGTTGCATCTTCACTACCGTGTCACAGTCCCAATTATGCTAGTACTGTGTAGCGATAAATAATCATAACCGTAACTAAGACTGCCTAACATAGCTCTCTTATACAGTCGTAACTGTACAAAGTAAGCTATAATTTCTGAATGGAGGACGAGACTGTTATTGCCTTGCAGATTCACAGATCGTTCATTCCCAAGCGAGGCGCAAGACAACCGCAAATGTACAATTAGCCTCTATGCACTTGCTTGATCATAACGGTGAACATCCTCGGCTTCAAAGATGAAGAACCTCACTTAACGTTGGCTAAATGTTCCTCTGCCTTCCGTATATACTTCAGTACTAACAGAAAGAAAGCTGATGACTGGTTTACACTTGCGAGTTAGTGTAAACACTTGTGGTTTGCACTCTGGTGCTGAAGTGTCCTCCAGCATATACTTAACGGCGGTCTGCGCAGTGTCTACGTGCAAATGAATGTATATGTACGCAATTTAAGGCTCTTCCGGCATAATAAACATTGTGCCTGGTCTCGCTTAGAAACAGCGATGTTTTTTTCAAAGAAAATTCCGCATTGGTTGTATGAATGATTTTTATTAAATCTGCGACCGGTTTCGCACCACTTATCGGTGCATCCTCAGGCAATCTGTACAAAAAATAATGTGAGCTCATACAAACTATTCGATCCTCCAATTCTGAGATGTAAATTAAACTTTTAAATAGCCAGTTGTTTTGAATGAAACAAGAAAGTACTCACATACGCTATTTATAACCTAGTAACGTTGAACATTGCCCTGTAGCCACTCCCCACCACTCACGTCCAATATACCGTCATCTGGTGAAAGCGGCAGTTATAATTTAAAAGCTTTTTTTTTAATATTTAAACGATGGTGGCGGCAATGACCTAGAAAATAAAGATAAAATACCATGCTGATAAAACTCTCCTAAACACGAACGACGGAGAGCTGAACATTAGCATGAACAAACATCGGAATTAGGGCCATGTAAACATATCAGAACTTACCGTGCAAGTTGAGAGGAGCCGCGCGGCAGCGGACACGGCCTGACTGACTGGCCGAAACCCGGAAAGGGATCACGCAGTGGCGCAATAATCGCCAGAGGCCGGATGACGTGTACAGTGTGTGAAGAGTGGGGGGTCCTGAACATTTGGTAAACAATTCCTTACATCTATTTTTTTAAAAAAAGTCTAATACCATACTACATGGCCAATATGAAAAATGGGCAGTTAGTTAAAACCATAAGAATAATAAATGTGGTGGTGTTGAATGCGTAAGGCCCGGAGTACGCACAAAGATATATTGGACAGAACCTACTAACAAGTAAGCTATAGGGGTAACGCTACCTTTTTAAGTAATCAAAATTTTTAAAAGACCCTTGTGCCTCAGATCGGTCTGGGCATTAAATGAGGAGCGAGGGGATTTCTTCAGAAGTCTGAAGATTTCAACCTCTTCCAAAACATTAAGAGTGTTGCCCTTACTTTCCAAGTGTAACACCCGAATGTTGTTCTGAATACCGGTGATGTGGTGACCCGTTTCCCGCAAATGCGCACCTACCGCCGATTTTGAGCCTGGGTCGCTGATGTTGCACGGTATGTTCTGATACGTTTACATGGCTCTAATTCCGTTGTTTGTTCATGCTAATGTCCCGCTCTTCGTCCTTCGTGTTTAGGAGAGTTTTATCAGCATGGTATTTTATTTTTACTTTTCTAGATCATTGCCGCTCCCATCATTTAAACAATTTTTAAAAAAGACTTTTAAATTTTACCTACCGCTTTCACCAGATGACGGTACACTGGACGTGAGTGGTGGGGAGTGGCTACAGGGCAATGTTCAGCGTTACTATGTTACAAATAGCGTTTGTGAGTACTTTCTTGTATCACTCAAAAAAAAACTAGCTATTTAAAAGTTTAATTTACACTTCAGAATTGGAGGATCGAATAGTTTGTATGAGCTCTTATTATATTATTTTTTGTAAAGATTGCCTGAAGATGCACCGACAAGTGGTGCGAAACCGGTCGCAGATTTAATAAAAATCATTCATACAGCCAGTGCGGAATTTTCTCTGAAAAAATGTCCAGTTTTGGCTGTGGTTTCCCGCCCTACAAAACAGCATGTAACAGCGATGTATCCACGAAGCGGTCGCTCGTCAGATTCACGCGATGATATTTAAATTCAAATCTGTACTCTGCAAGCAATCTTTGCATCTGGAATAATTATCATTGCCACCTTTCCCGTTCAGTTCGTGCATCGTCCGTGGGCATAACGCGGTCGGTAAATAGCCGTATGCATGATGCATATGGTTTCTCATCAAAAATATCTGGACACTTGTTAGTGGACATAAAAATAAGATGTGTCCATCCCTCACCTTCATGACGGTTTAAACTGTGCTGGGGACACTTTCAGTGGAGTGTCTGACTGGCTGTGGAGAAACGGAATGCCTTCTTCCTCAAAAGCCTAAACCAGAGAAGGTAGTGATGAAAGCTGGGGTCTGGAGCGAAGACGACGTTCTAACACGTCCCAAACATGTTCAGTTGTGTTCATATCGAGTCTATGAGTAGACCAGTCCACTTCAGGAACGATATAGTCCACACACGACAGCCTCACAGATGTGGCTTTACGGCAGAATGAACTGTCATTTTAATACAAGCAATCATCGTCTGCAAATTGTGTCCGCAGCTCGCGGTCTTGTGGCTAGCGTTGCAACCTCTGGATCATGGGGTCCCGGGTTCTATTCCCGACAGGGTCGGGCATTTTCTCCGCCCAGGGACTGGGTGTTTGTGTTGTCTTCAACATCTCATCATCATTCGGTAAGTGGAACGATTGGAACTGGAGAAATTGGGAACCTGTACGGGCGCTGATGCCCTCGATGTTGAGCGCCCCACAAACCAACACCATCATCGGCTGCTAACTGTTCCTCTACTGTGCGCAATACTGAGTTATGTAAAACGTTTTCATATCGTTCTGCATTTAGTTCAAATGGTTGCACTGAGCACTATGGTACTTAACATCTGAGGTCATCAGTCCCTAGACTTAGAACTACTTAAACCTAGCTAACCTAAGGACATCACACACATCCATGCCCGAGGCAGGATTCGAACCTGCCCCGTAGCGACCGCGTGATTCCAGATTGAAGCGCCTTGAAGCGCTCGGCCACAGATCCGGCCTGCATTTAGTGATATCTTAAGTGCATTAAGGGAGCCACAACCCAACCACGAAAAATACCCCCACCCCGCAACACCACCTACTGTGCACTTCACTGTTGACGCTACACATGATTTCTCCGGCCGTTCGTCAATCCCAAACTCTTCCATGAGATTGCCACAGGGTACAGCGCTATTCATCACTCCAAATTACTCGTTTCCAGTCAGGCACAGTCCAGTGACGTCGGTCCTTACATCACCTCAAACGTCGCTTAATTCTGACTCTTTTTAGATCCATACGCACACTCATTGTTCTAGCTGGATTGCCGGTTGCACTTTGGACACCACGGTTGATTCCTACAGGTGATGTCATGAGATTCTTTTCCAACCATCCTCCGCTATGTTTGGTGATCACTGTCTTTACATGATATCTACATGGTGTTTGTTTAGCTGTGGCTGTTGCTTCGTGTTTCCATTTCGCAACCACACCACCAACAGTCGACTTTGGCTACTTTAGAATGGATGATGCGTTTGTTATTCAGGTGACATTTAACGACTAGTCTACGTTTAAAGTCAGTGTGTAACCTCCCCCTCATTAATCAGTCTGCTACATTGCGGTATAGTTGACCATTACTGCGTATGCCTAATGAAATTTTGTAGTAAGGCTGTCGTTACCAAAGGAAAATAAATCGGTTGGCAGGAGGAAAGCGTACAACAGACCCTTCTGAAGGAAGAATCTAATCTAAATACTGATAATAATTTTATAATGAGTGAAATATAGTGCAATGGCTCACGAACTGCGCATTAGGGCTAAGGGTACCACCTAATATTTAATACAAAAGTACTGATAATACAAAAAACAGTGATTAGCTAAAAAGAGGATAATTGAACAGTCGCCAGCCGGCTAGTGCAATGAATCTCTGGAATGTTACTTTAAATCCGTCTTGATTGCAAATTTTTTTTTTTATTATTCATATGACCGGTTTCGGTTCATTCAGAACCATCTTCAGATCTGATATTTAAGTTACAGGAGTAACCCGTCCAATTCAGCAACTTTCACATGCTACGTTTTTTTTTTTTTTATGTGACGTAGCATGTGAAAGTTGCTGAATTGGACGGGTTACTCCTGTAACTTAAATATCAGATCTGAAGATGGTTCTGAATGAACCGAAACCGGTCATATGAATAATAAAAAAAAAAATTGCAATCAAGACGGATTTAAAGTAACATTATAAAATCACTGATTGCTGTTATCCCATAAGACATTATGTCTGTTTTTGCAAAATCTCTGGAATCTTAAGAAAGGTAATACAAAGAAATTTAACCAAATAATCACTGGCATGGAGACAGAAGGTTGTCACGCTTTTCCACAACGCAACAGATTAGATAAAATAAATCAGAGAGCACTGAGCTTGCTGTTACTTGCTCTCAAACACTAGATTTTCAAAGTAATGTTAAATGAAGTTACTGGTTAAATAAATGGAACTAAAACTTTGTTACGTGAAACATGACTTTCAGTAACCTCCGTGTAACGCAATGCAAAATTTCGATACAGGCAAGCAATTCTCGTTTGATTATTGGAAGATTGAATTGAAGACACTTTAAGCAAATAAGCAACTGATTTTACTTTTAAAATAGATATCAAGTCAGCAGAAGTCTCTCGTTAACCTAGATACAGATTAAATGAAGTTGTGCGCTCTTAATTTGTGCTGTATCTTTACTTTTTAGTTTTTCCAGTGATATTTTACGTTTCCTTATGTGATTGAAGTTAATACTCAAAGCTGCAAATAAGTTAAGCCTTTGTTACCGAATACAAGAATGATCATTTACTGAGGCCGAAGATTTAGACTGAAACTTGTCATTACCAAACAAACAAAACAGGCAGTAGTAGCATTGAAAGGAAGGGACCATGCTTGGTAATATTGTCTGAGGACCATGACAACACTGGTGCCCTGCAAGTTTTAACTATTGCACGTTATTATTCAGGTTAGCCATAATTTTTGGAAGAAATGCCACTGGGTAATACCCAATATTTTGTCACTTTATGGTCTTACGGTGTTGTAGCTGTGCGGACGACGAAGAATGTAGCCGAAGACAATGCTGAGCTGACGGTGTTGTTGCTGCTGCTGCCGCTGGTTCTGAACCCCGGGTCGTCTCCAAAGCCACGGATAATTGTGGGACAGGCAGTAGTTAGAACTGCAGCATCCTCCACGTGTTCACTCGTATCGTGATCCGTGATCTCAATGTTCGTGGGTTAACGAATCTGATGTGTCTACACTGGCGTGATCGCAGCTGCTTACCGGGTCTGCACGAGCGCCCAACAAACACTTCCGCACTCTTTCATGACTCAAGCTGCTCTGCTTCCTCTCTGCTCACAGCGCGACAGACTCTCGATACGAAAATATGAACAACGTGACAGCTACTGCCATTTCTTCGCAGCTATCAACAGATTTAAATAAATTTACCATGGCAATTACCCAGCAATTCACAATATCTACATTATAATTACAATCAATTATATACAGTCAGAAATAAATACATTACTAAATCCATTACATTTTACACGTGTTCTCTTCAGACCGATCCATTCTGCTGTTAATACCCCTCTAGTGAAAACACGATACTAGACTGACTCCTTTTATACGTCTCGCGATATCTGGTGGTTAATTCTGCGTTACATAGCGGTGTCAGTATACTTCTGATCAGACAGTGTATGCAACAAGAAGCAATATATCCAGTCAATCTTCGAGAAACTTACAGTACATCACTCCTCTGTTGTCCTTTCTGTCACTTGGATGAACATCTCCGTAAAGTTCTCCCCCCTGACTAAACGATCCCGTGACGAAACGCACCGCTCTTCATCGGATTCTGTATATCTCATCTCTTAATCCAAAATGGTAACTGTCCTCAACTAAAAGTCACAGCCTCTCGACCAGTATTCGAGAATCGGTTGAAAGAGCGTTTTGAAAGTCACTTTTCCGTCGATCAATTACACTGCACAAAAAATTAAAGGGTCAAAAAGAAATGCTTCAAATGGCTCTAAGTACTGTGGGACTTAACATCTGAGGTCATCAGTCACCTAGAACTTAGAACTACTTAAACCTAACCAACCTAAGGACATCACACACATCCATGCCCGTGGCAGGATTCCAACCTGCGATCGTAGCAGCAGCGCGGTTCCAGACTGAAGCGCCCATAACCGTTCGGCCACAGTAGTCGGCTAAAGGGCCATTTCTTCTATGAACCCTGTCATTTTCTCCCAGCCCGACGAAGGTCTAGATTTTGGCTCAAGGGTGCCTACAACCTTCCTCTATAACGCTGCAAAAGCGAGGCGACCTGAGATAGACGACACTTCCCACAGACAAGTGTCAGTACATGCTAAAAAAGGCCAGAGCTCAGTGAGGTGTATGGTGGGTTAGTTATGTTACATTGGCACCAAAGTTCACCAAAATTCTGACCAACGCCTCTGTGGTCGTGTCACTTGACTGGAAGGTCATCACAGCCCCTCTTACCCACATATTACTCTTTCTCTTGGCGATGGAAGTCAGAACTCCGAAGTCCAGTATTGAAATCATGCCGTTTTCTTACGAGCGGCCGAGGACAAAATTTAAGACACGCCGTCGCAGAGAATCGGCACGAAAAGGACTCAGCAGGTGGCATAAATTAAGTTAATGAGACCATTCTTGCCGGCCGTGGTTCTAGGCGCTTCAGTCCGGAACCGCGTTGCTGCTACAGTCGCAGGTTCGTATCCTGCCTCGGGCATGGATGTGTGTGATGTCCTTAGGTTAGTTAGGTTCAAGTAGTTCTAAGTTCTAGGGGCTGATGACCTGAGATGTTAAGTCCCATAGTGCTGAGAGCCATTTGAACCATTTTGAGACCATTCTTTCCGTTGGGACATTCGTTTACACGTACTGCGCAGTTGAAAACGACATTATGCTGCACGATGTGCAACAAAACGGCTTTATTGGCACTATCTGACACTGTTGACACTCCTCGACGATTCAACACTTCTCTAAAGATATCGTCGTGCTGCAACCCTATTGAATGTTATCTGACCCCTTCAGACAGCAGGACAGCTGAATTTTTTGCACTGATTTAGAGGATGGAACCATTAGGGACTGACGAAAAACCACTAGAGGAAATCTGAACATGACCCGAATCGGAAAAGGGTATTTATGTTTTTTCACACCTTCTGTAACATGATCACAGGGGAACAGGTAATATGACATTGATACATGTGTGAGTAAAGCAGCAATGCATACCACTATGACGCCATAGTTTGGCAATAAGACCCCCAGTTCAGCAACACCATCGATGCCACTCATGTACCTTTGCTGAGCGCTTTAAAAATGCAACTTTTCAGTAACAACCCTTGACCAATTCCAAGGCGCCTGCGAGCAGGCAACCTCTCGACACCCTTCAGCTGACTGGCACTTCACTGCTGCTCTAGCGCCTGCTTGCGGACACGCAGAATATGCACAGTAAGCTCGATTTTACACACGAAATGACTGTGAGAAACTCTGTCGTCATATGAAGCTGATGAGCAAGTGTCTGCTCAAATACTGATAAGTTTTCGAAGTAATACCCAGCAGCTTCAGAAACGAAAACTTTATGTTTTCCATTTGTTGGAGTACTATATATTCTTCACAGAAAATATGCTTATTTCCCGCTTGTTGACAGCTGATTTACTGTCTCAGACTGACTGTTTTGGACAGATCTTTTCTCACACTTACAGAGTAACCATTCTTAACAGAAGACTATCAGTTTGACTGTAGGTTTCAGATTATGAAAACAGCGATCGACAGAGGGAAAATAAAAGTATTCTCTGCAGATAAGGATAGCAGGTGTCTCCATGCTGATAGCTATGTCTACTTTTCTTTAACAATGTTATGAAAAGAATAGTTGCTACTCACCATATAGCGGAGATGCTGAGTCGCAAATAGGCACAACAAAAAGACTGTCATGCAACAAGCTTTCTAGGCGCTACAGTCTGGAACCGAGCGACCGCTACGGTCGCAGGTTCGAATCCTGCCTCGGGCATGGATGTGTGTGATGTCCTTAGGTTAGTTAGGTTTAATTAGTTCTAAGTTCTAGGCGACTGATGACCTCAGAAGTTAAGTCGTATAGTGCTCAGAGCCATTAACAAGCTTTCGACCAAGAAGGCCTTTGTTAAAAATAAACGACAGACTTCTACACACACACACACTCACGCAAACGAAACTCACACACACATGGCCATAGTCTGTGGAAACTTAAGCCTAGCTCAGCACTGTTTTCCTTTGTTACTATTTTCTAAAACATTACTAGACATCCTAACCCAGTGCCGTTTACCTTTGTTACTATTTTCTAATGCATTACTCTGCTATCCTGACCCTGTGCTGTTTTCCTTTGTTACTATTTCCTAATGCATTACTGTTCATTCTAACGGAGTGTTGTTTTCCTTTTTTACTACACTGTAGAGCCAAACAAACTGGTACACCAGCCTAATATCGTCTAGGCCCCCCGCGAGCACGCAGAAGTGCCTCAACACGACGTGGCGTGGATTCGACTAATATCTGATGTAGTGCTGAAAGGAATTGACACCATGATTCCTGCAGGGCTGTCCGTAAATCCGTAAGAGTACAAGGAGGGGTGGATATCTCTTCTGAACAGAGCATTGCAAGGCATTCCAGATGTGCTCAATAATGATAATGTCTGCGGAGTTTCGTGGCGAGCGGAAATTTTTAAACTCAGAAGAGTTTTCCTGGAGCCAACTCTGTAGTAATTCTGGACGTGAGTGGAGACGCATTGTCTTGCAGGAACTGCCCAAGTCCGTCCGAATTCCAAAGGACATGAATGGATGCAGGTAATCAAACACGATGTTGAAGTACGTGTCACCTCCCAGAATCCTATCTAGACGTATCAGGGGTTCCATATCACTCCAAGTGTACACGCCCCACACCATTACAGAGCCTCCACCAACTTGAACAGTCCCCTGCTGGCATGCAGGGTCCATGGATTCATGAGGTTGTCTCCATACCCGTACACGTCCATCCGCTCGACACAATTTGAAACGACATCCGTCGACCAGACAACATGTTTTTAGTCTTCAACAGTCCAGTGTCAGTGTTAACGGGCCCAGGCGAGGCGTAAAGAATTGTGTCGCGCAGTCATCAAGGGTACAAGAGCGGGCCTTCACTCCGAAAGCCCATATCGATGACGTTTCGTTGAATGGTTTGCACGCTGACACTTGTTAATGGCCCAGCGTTGAAGTCTGCAGCAATTTGTGGAAATGTTGTACTTCTCTCACGTTGAACGCTGCTCTTCAGTCGTCGTTGGTCCCGGTCTTGCAAGATCTTGTTCCGGCAGCAGCGATGTCGGGATCTGATGTTTTACCGGATTCCTGATATTCACAGTACATTCCTGAAATGGTCGTACGTAAATCCCCACTTCATCGCTACCCCGGAGACTCTTTGCCCATCGCTCATGCGTCGACAATAACACCACGTTCAGACTCAGTTAAATCTTGATAACCTACCATTGTAACAGCAATAAGCGATCTACTAAATGCACCGGACACTTATTGTCTTATATAGGCGTTGTTCACCGCAGCGCTTATTCTGCCTGTTCACATACCTGTATCTCTGTATTTGAATACGCGTACCTCTACCATTTTGTTTGGAGCTTCAGTGTATTTCCTAATGTATTGTTATACTGCTTCAGCTCCCAGAGACTGTGGACACGTGTGTATGTGAGATTCTTTTGCGTGAGAGAGAGAGAGAAAGAGAGAGAGAAAGAGAGAGAGAGAGTGTTTGTTGTCTGTTTTTGACAGAGGCCTTGTTGGCCGAAAGCTTATTGTATGACACTGTTCTTATTGTGCCCACCTGCGACGCAGCATCTTAGCTATACGCTAAGTAGCAAGTATCCTTTTCTAATATCGTTACATTGCATCCTAGATTTTCCATTGTTTCATTTTTGATTCGTGTATTCCTGTCCTTTACATTTTTGATTATAAGCTGAGGTAGCTGTGTCGTGAACCGTAGGTCGTTGATTCGAGTTACCCTCGGGCATGAGTGTTGGTTTTAAATACTTCATTGGCCTTTGTTCTGTAATAACAAAGTAGTATGAAACAGAGGCGTAAATCAGAGTCTGAGATGCATACAAACAAAATGTAATGAATTTTAATGTACCGTTACATACACATGAATAAGAAAATTGCATACTAGCATGTATCACACACTATAGCTTTGAAGCAAGTGGCGATCGTACGTGTCATAGGCTACTTGAACACTGGGAAAATTTCTGGAGCTATCGTGATCCATGACTGTTCGATCACCGCCTGAAACTTACGGAAATTGAGGGGAGTTGAGTCAAAGCCGCCTACAGCTCGCTCAAAGACTTTCCAAATATACTCAATAGGACTTAATTCAGGTGGCCTCAATGAACTTGCCGCAGTAGTCACACCGTTTCTGTCAGATTGTCGAAGTTAAGTGCTGTCGGGCTAATCTAGCACTTACAGGTCTGCCGAGTGCGCTTAGCAAGCGGGGTACACTCAGCTCTTGTGAGGCCAATTGAGGAGCTACCGGATGGAGATGTAGCGGCAGCGGTTATGAAAACTGACAATGACCGGAAGAGCGGTGTGCTGACCACATGCCTCTCCGTAGCCGCAACCGGTGATGCCTAAGGGCTGATGATGACACGGCGGCCGGTCGGTACCGTTGCACCTTCAAGGGCTGTTCCGACGATGTTTTTTATTATTATTATGAACTTCAAGAAGCCACATCTAACCATATCCACAAAGTTCGGGAACGACGGGATGATACACTTTCTTGCAGAACATGTAGAGCGTTCGCGTGGTGTTCCAGGCAAACTAACGTGGCTATCGGGGCAACTGTGAATGTCTATGACAATGAAGTCTTATTTCATCCCGTGTACATATATTTCACCCAAGAATTCCTCTAGTATCTGCGTGAATTGGGATCTGTTGACAAGCTGGATGCATCACCTCGTGATTGTAACCTCCTATTTGCTTGAAACAAAACCAGCGTCATTCTTCCATTCTTTGAGCGCCTATTGGCAGTGTTCTTGTACCGGCAATAATCTATGTGGCCTTTTGTCTGTAGTGAGGAGAAGCAGACGTGGGATATGGTGGCCCCTACACCCAATGGCAAGGATATAGAGGATTGTAAGACGTGCTGCCTATACGTATGGACCTACCACGCAGTCACCTACCATTCCAGACCACATTTGGATCTGTACAGTGACATTTTCACCCACTCTCAAAAGGTATGTTTGTAAAGAAACAAGTAGAGCGCATTTCAGATCTTTGTTATGAGTTTCTAACTTGAGATTTTTGTATGATATTTGTTCATTAAAGATTCAGAAACGTAGTGTGTTTCTATGTGCTTTTTCGTTATCTTTTGATGTGAGGAAAAGCCTATGAAAATATTTCCGATAGACGCTGTATATCATCACAACAAAACTTACTCTACGCAATATCTGACCATTACGTGTGCAGTAAGTCAGTGACGACCACTTAACAAGCGACATGAAAGCACCATTGTTCCTTAAATTTTAAGAGAGCTTGATGGAAACTAACCGACTCTGAATAAACATTCAGTTCAATAGCTTTTGGTGATCCCGCGATGCCGTTGTGTTGTAACATCAGCGACGACGTCGTTGGAGGCAAAGCACAAACTTGGATTGGAAAAATGAATAAAGAGCTCAGCTGTGACCTCTTCAATAGAAACCATTCAAAGGCGACTGTGAGAAACACCAAAACTCTAAATCTGCATGGGTGGATCCTCATCCACTTGGGATTTGAGCCCCGCTCCTCCTCACAAATGTTAGTCCAGTACCGCAGCCAAAGCACCACTATAGAAATGCTTGAAGAATGTATATGATGTATTCGGTTACTCACAAGTACCTCATGGTTTCAGAAGACCACTGCACCGAAACTGCATACAGAAAAGTCGCACATCAATGGATAGAGTAACTCTCCATGTTGTGATTTGTAATACGCGCCGTGACTTAGCTCCAGAGCGCCGCTGTAGGGGGCAGGTGTTAGTTCCCGCCTGAGGGCAGGCAACCCAATGAACATATTTCGAAAACCGACTACTGTCATTATATACAAACAAACTTCGCAAATATGTATTGACGTTTCACGCACATCGCGAATGGTGATCATCATTCTGAACACGTGTCATGTGTGTTAAAAATTTGAAGATATGTTCTACCCATCGACACGAGTATAGTTTCTGAATGTCTTGTAGTTTTCGTAAAGTCGCGTCCTGAATCCCCGAGATCTTCTACAGCTACATGTACTTCAGTACTGCTCCAGCCACCACACAGTATGTGCCAGATGACACTAATTGATTTCCCCCCCCCCCTCCTGTTTCCCTGTCCCATCTGCGAATGGCGCGTGGGAAGATTTGTTGTCGGTAATTCTTTGTATTATCTCGAATTTTCTCGTCATGGTCATTTCGCAAGATTTATGTTGGAGGAAGTAATGTGTTGTCCGATTTTTTCCGGAAAGTGCTGTTTTGAAATTTCAATAGTAAACCTGTCCGTGATCCACAACGCATTTCTTGTATCGTCTGCCACCAGTGTTTGTTGGGCACCTCTGTAACGCTCTCGCGCCGGCTAAACGATCCCGCAACGAAACACGCCGCTCTTTGTTGCATCTTCTGTGTCTCTTCTATTATCCCTACCAGGTAAGTGTCCAAGAATGATAAACTGCCGACCGCTGTAGCCGAGCGGTTCTAGGCGCTTCAGTCAGGAACCACGCGGCTGCTACGGTCTCAGGTTCGAATCCTGCCTATGGCAGGTTTACGTAGTTCTGGGTCTAGGGGACCTCAGATGTTAAGTCCCATAGTGCTTAGAGCCATTTGAACCATTTCAACTGATGAACAACACTCAAGAACAGGTCGAACAAGTACCTTGTAACATACTCCCTTCGTGAATGAGCTATATTACCTTATAATTCTTCCTATGACTCTCAGTGTAGCATCTGCTTTCCCTGCTTTTTGTTTTATGTTATCATTCCATTTACGGACGCTCTGGATACTACACATTTTATGGCAGATACTGTTTACAGCAATCCGTCATCAGTGGTGTAGTCGTAGAAAAGTGGATTTCTTTTCTTAGGCGTGTTCATGGTTAGCTGCCAGAACCTGTTCCATTCGTCAATTCTGTGTAGGTCATTCCGCAAAACGATAGGCCTCTACGATTGCTACTTTCTTACAGACAACTGCATCATCTGCGAAAAAAGAGCTCCCGACGCTTTATGCTAGATAATTTATATTCATTATAAACAGGAACAGTCTTGTCACACTCTTCGTGTACTTCCGAAATTACCTTTATATCTGTCGATTTTATTCGTTTAACAACGACGTGTTGAGTTGTATCTGCAAGGAAGGTTCTTTCCTTCAATTTATTGGCTTTCGGAGCGTGCCCTTATAGGCATCTCAACAATTCAGTGTCAATTATGACGACACGAACGTGACAACAACACAGCGTCCAGTCCGTGAGCTGCAAAAATCTGCGAGCCGCTCAGGAATCGAACCTGGGTGCCCCTTTGGTTATCAATCCGCCGCGTTTACCACTCAGCTAGTGAGGCGGACGCAAGGATGTCTTCAGTCCAGTGGCGAAGCTGGTCCGATGCTCGGTAAGCTCGTATTTTTTTTTTCACTAAACGGCAGTGCTGGACGGTGTCAATTGTCTTCCTGAAGTCGAGGAACACGGCATCAACCTGAGAGCCGATGTCTGCAGCGCTATGGATTCATGGACGAAGAGAGCGCGCAGGGTTTCGCAGATCTCTGTTTGCAGAATCAATTTTTTATTTCCACATAGGAGATTTTGATCTCCAAAAGCGTCGTAATATACGAGGATAAAACATGTTGTATAATTCTACAACAGATTGAAGTCAAAGATAAAGGTCTATAGTTATGTGCATCTCTCCTACAAGTCTTCTTGACAACTGGAACGACCTGCGCTTTTTTCCAATCGCTAAGTACCTTACATCTATTCATGAATAACCTTGTCACACGCTTCGTATAATGAAGAACTGTTCTGCATGCCATAGACCTAACAGATAACAAAGTGGAGTCTGACATTTTGTCGCTGTGAAAAATTAGGTCCTCGGTGATCTCGTAAAGATGGAGCTAACAGAAGACTATATAATGAAGGAAACAGCAGAAACTGCACGTAATCTGAAATTCAAAACTGAGAAAAGGATGCCGAAGAGTCTGAGAAAGCCAGAGTTTTTATTTGTTCCTGCAAACGCGATTCGCCGAGGCAATAGCAAAACTGTCGAAAACGGATTACCTGGAGCTGATCGACAGGAGAATGACAAGCACGTACGAACGAACGGGGAAAAAATAGGAAGTGGCAAGAAATCGATCCCGCCGCAGAAGAAGAAGAGGAAGAAGAAGATGTCGGTTGGCCGGAAGTAATCGTCGGCGAGCCATTTGTCAGGAACAATGGCAGCTGCGGACGGAACGCCCGCGCGCACCTTTCAGCGACACTGCACCCGGCACCTGTTGGTCGTACCGAAAATCCGGCGAGTCATCGCGCCGCCATAACTCATACGGAAAGGGGGCCTATGTTATCACACGGAGAGCGGCTCATCTAGATCCTGCGGTGTTGTTCGCAGAGGAGCCGGCCGCGCGACCGTGGCGGCGCGAACGGCGCGGTCTGTGGCGGCGGGTGCTCTGCGCGCGCACCTTGCGCCGTGCACCTTGCACTCTCTGACTGTGCAGTTCCGCGCGGGATGTGGGTCAGCAGTCGTGATTCGGTGAAATGAGCGGCCACCGGCTCGGAGGCCGGAGGATGGGCGGCGCGGGAGAGGTGGGGGAGGGTGGGGGGGAGAGGGGGAGGAAGAGCAGGTGCGCTGACCCGCTGCCGCGTAAACGGGACCGAACCCAGCAGAAAAACGCCTAATTGCCGGCGCCGGTGAGTGCCCCCTGCCTTGCCTCGCCTTGTGAGTGCTCACGGCATTAAAACTGGAACGATCTACGCCTCCTCCCTCTCAGCTCACTCTTTTTTCGCCCCCTTACTTCATCGCTCTTTTCCGAAGTAAGCAGGAAACTTGAAACGATAATTCATTCCACGCTTTCCAGGAGAGCGGGCGCTGGCTCCCGTCACGGAGACCCCCCACGCTCGCCAGCGTGTCGTGTGGGACCCACCTGCCATGCCCAGCTCACGAGTTGCTTTTCAAAAATAAGCCCTGTCGAGTCCGAGCACTCTCTATTACCAGACACCTGGGGAGGAGTAGTCCCGTGACGTCAAAGTCTTGAGAAAAAGAGAGTTTTTCTACGGATGTGTTTCACAATCTTTTCACGATTTCAGATCTGAATAATTCTCGCTAAAATCAAGTTACAGCTACGGTGCTGCCGTCTATTAGTAGTGCACAATGTGTCAAATTTCGTCCCATACACAGGTGAGTAATCATTGTCGTACTGGTCGAAGCAATATAGTGCGTTCACCGTGGAGTGTGTGAAGAAAACCGTTCCTGGGGACCTACTATGACCGTGAATTTGTAATCAGAAGCTGTTTAAAGAAAAACTGCATGAAGTAAATTAATAATCCATAAACCCCAACAACGCATTTTACTTCCGGAAACTTCAAAAGCAAACCTCTATATAAGAAGTTTCCCAACCCTGCTAAAATTCTGCTAATAAAATCCTTTGATAATGGGAAACAGTAAAACACTCTGAAGCTAATTTGATAAATAATTGCACAGTATACTGTAATTTTGCTTACCAGTAACAGTTAAACCCAGATAAATTTTCATCTAAACATGAATGAATGGAAATATGACATTAAGCGGCATGTAAACAAAGATCGCGTGCTTTGACAGCTGTCAGATTCAAAATTCCCTCTAATACGTTAACTCGAACCAATGGCGAATAAGCTACTTCTTCGTAATTGGTGGGTGTAAATAACTTTAATGGTGGATACCTCAGCTTACACGTCTGGCCACATTTCACAGTGAAACAAATAAATTCTCCTGCCTAAGCGACTGTATATACACGTCGAAGCACACCCCTCCAAAAGACACATACAACGACTAGTACAAATACACTGAAAATCAAAAACCAATAACTGATGGCATTAACTACTGTTGGTGGGGTCACAATCACTGAAGATGACCAGTCTGTACAATATACTACTTTTATTTACGGAGAGAAACATTAAGAAATGGTCTACTATAAAGCAAAAACAAATTAAATTGTTTACAATTGTGAGTTTCTCGAAGAGGAGGATAGTTTAAATCTTATTTGTTCCGGGTCGGCGTGATGCGGGGACGCGTTAGAAGCAGTTTGATGTTGCTGATGCGAATCCTGTAAGTTCATCCAGTCGTCCTTGGCATTAATATATCCTCTTTCCTTACATCCTGTTTCGGCTGCAGGTAGACTAATAAGTTGCGTAGAATCCATCTGACGTACGCCGGAACAAAGTAACTGTTTATGCAGTATTAGTGCAACTGCAACTTTGACACTCGATAGTTTGGCACAGTCTATACATCGTGGTTAAGTTAACATTTCATTTGCTATAGCCTGCCAATTGCGAAGTTAGACAGTCCATCTGCTCTTAATATTCATGGTTCACGATAGCAATGTTCCCACGAAAACAGTCGCTTACGTAGCAACGCAGTTAGCTTCCACATTGGCGATTAGTGATTTAGCATACGTCATATTTAGTTGTCAAGAAATATGAGCAATATTAAATTCACAGCTTATGTAATGCAGTTCAATTCTAAACCTACGACAATACTGTGTGTTTACGAATGCATTGTCTCTACCACAAGCATCATTCTGCAAAAACAACAGCGTTCGCGTAATACAACGTCCGTTTAGAATGTCCACCAAAAAGACAAATTTCAAACCGTGTCTAACACACGAAATCCCGGTATTAATATAGCGTTAAACGCACACCGTTACTACACACAATACTTGCTTCCGTACCGCCACGGCCGCTGTGGCCGAACGGCTCTAGGCGCTTCAGTCCGGAACAGCGCTGCTGCGAATCCTGCCACGGGCATGATTGTGTGTGCTGTCCTCAGGTTAGTTAGGTTTAAGTAGTTCTAAGTCTAGGGGACTGATGACCTCAGATGTTAAGTCCCATAGTGCTCAGAGCCATATGAACCATTTCGTACGCCACGCTCACGCACCATCCGCGACTGTCTGATTCTTTACATAAGGAACACGTATAGAAAACAGCAAAGTAAACATGGTCGCACTTGATGTTCTACACTATACAACCAAATGAAAAATATCCTACGTCATCAGAAATATATCCATAAAGTACGCCGCGCTGGATTAGCCGAGCGGTCTTTGGCGCTGCAGTCATGGACTGTGCGGCTGGTCCCGGCGGAGGTTCGAGTCCTCCCTCGAGCATGGGTGTGTGTGTTTGTCCTTAGGATAATTTAGGTTAAGTAGTTTGTAAGCTTAGGGACTGATGACCTTAGCAGTGACGTCTCATAAGATTTAACACACATTTGAACATTTTTTTCTATAAAGTACAAGATAGTAACATAAAGGAAAAAAATTATATCTCGTTATTATTCATGGCATCACAAGCGCTAGTTTCGTTACGGCGAATTTGCCGTTTGCGTGCAACGTGCCTTTTGTAACCATTTCAAGATTCAGTCGCAATATCCTGCTCGCGGAAGAATACTGAATTGGGAAAGAAATGTCCGTGTAACTGCCACTGCATCGAGTCGAGAGTCAACCGGCTCTCGGAAAACCATTCGAATTCCCGAGAACTTCGAATGGATGAGTAGCAGTTTACAGGCAAGCCCTCGCAGTTCTTTACGAAAACGTTCCCAAACGCGGAACATTTCGCCGGCGTCCATTCATAGCATAATCCAGTGTGATCTGCATTATAATCTCTACAAGTTAAAGTCCAAAACCAAATTAACATCAAGATGCAACGGCCTTTATCAAGACCACCCCTTGTGACGATCTCGATAAATATTGAGGGATTCTCTAGTCATAAGAGTGTTTTATTAGCAGACATGTGCTATAATCATAAATGCGACGTATTGTTGGTGCAGGAAACACACCGGGGAGCCACCAGCCACAGACCTAAAACAGCAGGAATGGATTTGGCCATTGAAAGACCTCACGACAAGTATGGGAGTGCGATTTTCATCAGACCCGGGCTCAACGTAACATCAGCCACAATGACAGAACTAAATAACATTGAAGTACTTACCATTCGCGCCCAGAAGTTCTCTGTGACGTCTGTGTACAAACCACCAGATGTGGACTTTGTTTTCCATGAACCAAACAATTTTACATATGACCATATTAATTTTGTCATGGGCGATTTCAACTGCCATGGTGAAGCATGGGGATATAATGAGACTGATGAGAATGGTGTACAGCTTGAATCTTGGGCTGACACTAACGACCTGCAACTCATTCACGACCCAAAACAGCCAGCATCGTTCAACAGCAGAAGATGGAGAAGGGGATATAATCCTGACAACATCTTTGTGAGTAGGAAGTTGGCAGCACAGTGCATGAAGCTTGTTGAAGAACCTATCCGTAGTACACAACACAGACCCGTCATTTGTGTTGTGAATGCCATGGTTAAACCAGAGGAGGTGCCTTTCCGAAGACGGTTTAATTTCAAAAAGGCAGACTGGTAAAATTTAAAGAGCAGTTGGGCGAAGAGATTGAGAAAATCCCTCCTCGACCAGATGAGTATGGTAGATTTATCGATCTTGTGAAAGGGATCTCAAGGAAAAACATCCCAAGGGTCTGACCGGCAGCAGCAAGGTCTTACTTGACAGGTACCAAAAGCTGTTCACTCAGGACCCCTTCAAAGAAGATACGATGGAGGCTGGGGAGGAACTACTGCAGGCTATTGCTGAGGATAAGAGATCACGGTGGTGCAAACTAGTCGAGAATCTTGACATGAAACAAAATAGCAGACGTGCATGGAAATTACTGAAAAACTTAAGTGGGGACCCAACTTACCACCAGCAGAAGAACAAGGGGGTAACAGCAAATCAGATTGCTAACCAACTTCTGAAGAATGGGAAAACCAAAGGGAAAAGAGAAAGAGAAAGAGTTATACCCAAAGAACAAAAAGATTACGGACTCCTCAATGCTTCATTCACAGCAACCGAACTGGAAGACGCCATTCAGAGTATGAAACTGAATAAGGCCGCTGGAACTGATGACCTTAGAACAGAGCAGATAGAACAGTTTGGGGCCAAAGCTCGAAACTGGTTACTACAAATGATGAACACCGGTATTAAAGAGCTGAATATTCCAAAACTATGGCGGCAGGCGAGAGTGGTGGCTTTACTAAAGCTTGGCAAGGAGATAAAGGACCCCAAAAGTTACAGACCAGTGTCACTTCTATGCCATCTTTATAAGATCCTGGAGCGGATGATTCTCAATCGGGTGGCAGAAACTACAGATGGAAAACTCATAAAGGAACAAGCCGGTTTCAGACCAGGAAGATCTTGTTGTGGGCAAATACTTAATTGACGCAACATATAGAAGATGGGTTTGAAAAAAAATTAATAACTGGAGCAGCTTTCATAGATCTTACTGCTGCATACGGCACGGTAAACCACAGAAAGCTATCGCGCAAATTATATCACCTCACAGGAGACTGTAGGTTGACGATGGTTATTGGTAGTCTTCTGCAGAACCGAAGATTTTATGTCTCCCTAAATGGTAAGAACAGTAGATGGAAACTACAGAAGCATAGCTTACCAAGGATGTGTACTTTCTCCCATCCTTTATAATGTGTACACTAAGGACCAACCTTTACCTCAAGATGCAAGCCTGTTCGTATATGCTGATGACACAGCTGTGGTGGTTCAGAGGTCCAATTTTGATGCAACATCTGGAAATCTCTCTAGAGCGCTTGAAGAAATGGCTCAATACTACGACGCCAATCACCTCAAGCCAAACCCTGACAAAACCCAAGTATGTGCTTTCCATCTGCGCAATAGAGATGCTGGAGTTGAGCTCGACGTTACATGGCAAGGTAAGAAGCTAAAGCACTGCCCAACACCTAAATACCTTGGGGTTGTACTTGACAGAACGCTTTCCTTCAAGCAGCATTGCCAAAACACCAAGGCTAAAGTCTGCTCCAGGAATAACACCATCCGCAGGCTGACAAACTATGAATGGGGAGCTCAACCATCAGTACTGAGAACATCAGCACTTGCTCTGTGTGTTTCTGCAGCAGACTATGCAGCGCCAGTATGGGAAGCATCTGCACATGCTAAACAGGTTGATGTAAGTGTAAATGAGACAATGCGAATTGTTACAGGCTGTCTCAGACCCACACCAACGGGTAATTTGTACCTACTTGCTGGAATTGCCCATTCCAAGATCAGAAGGCAGGTGGCAGCAGACGCTGAGGGAACAAAGAAAGAAACAGATTCTCGACACCCACTGAATGGGCACGTCACTCAGGCTCGGAGGCTTAAGTCTAGAAATAGCTTTATTGCAAGAACCAAGATCCTTGACGGTTCACAGGAAGATAATAGAGTCCGTAAATGGAAGAACGAACAAACCGCACTGCAGATAATACCAAAAGAGCAAATGGCACCTGGAAACAAACTTCCTTATACAGTGTGGAGAACACTAAATAGGCTGAGGACTGGTGTACCCAGATACAAAACTAATCTGTGCAAGTGGGGACTGCTGACTAACGATGACGACGTTCTTTGCGGATGCGGAGAGGTACAAGACGAGGCACATCTGCTCATGTGCCGACTACTGCCGGAGCCCTGCAGTTTTAGTGCCCTGCTACAAGCCAACGACAAAGCGGTAGCGGTGGCTGAGTATTGGAAAAATAAAATTTGATCTGGACACGGAAAAGTAAGTAAAGTAAGTAAGCTGTGACACAAAAGTTAGATCCCTGAGATTATCCAAAAAGAAAAAGATTCGCCTACCAGATGCTAGAGAAAATCAAGGATAAAGACATTGATCCTGATCGTTTTTGATGACGGAACGAGGCGCACTTTCATTAGTTAAATGAATAAATGCTGTACCTTGTGTAAAACGTTCAACCTTGTTTCGCGATTAGTTTGTGTGTTATTCAAATCTGAAACAGTCAAAACATTGTGAAACACCAAGCAAATTTCTGTCACACGCTGCCACCAAGTGTGCAGGGAGCTGGGTAGTTCACGGTTCTAATAGAAACTCGTGAGCTCAGACGTACCGTTCCGATGCTAAACGGTAAAACGTCTTTCTGTATCCCTTCCTGCCGACTGTAGCAGTTCCTTTGTTATGTGAGTGATGCGATTTATTTCAAACTACTACAGCCCTAAGTCCCCGAGCGCATTGTAAAACTTAATTTGCATTTATAGAGAACCAGCACAATTAGGACCCTAAAATGAATATGCCTTGGAAATATTAATGGAAATTTCTAGGCTGTTCTTATTAAAGGTATTTGTACGCCTTTATTCATAGTAACTGGTCTATAATCGGAATGCTGGTAGGACATCCCTCGAGTTAGATAATGGCATCTTCTCGCTGTCAGTAGTTACTACGCAGAGATCTGAGTTTGTTTAGCTTTGTCATCTTGCTGAACGGAACGTTTTTAGATCTTTAACATCGCAGACAAGGTTAGAGCAGTTTTGTTTCATCCATTTCACTAATATCTCGCCGTTTTGTAGTTTGAGGCATACATCCAGGTGGTGTCATGGCAGCTCAAGCCTCCAATGTAAATCGCGTGGTGCTTTAAAGCTGGCAGTGATGGATTTGGCCAATCAATACTAGGTGTTTTGTAAATGGACAATACTCTTAGTCGTAATAATTCAGGGAAGACAAACTCTATGTTGTGATCACTGTTAATGTCAATCTTCTCATATTCTTTAATATTGTTGCGAAGGTACATTATGGAGCCATGAGTATTACAGGCTATGCTTCCAACAGTTTTATATCCAGTATCTGGATAAACCACGGTTGCAAAATAAAAAAAATGGTTCAAATTGCTCTGAGCACTATGGGACTCAACTGCTGTGGTCATAAGTCCCCTAGAACTTAGAACTACTTAAACCTAACTAACCTAAGGACAGCACACAACACCCAGCCATCTCGAGGCAGAGAAAATCCCTGACCCCGCCGGGAATCGAACCCGGGATGCAAAATACTAACACAGATTCTTTACAGTCGAATTGAAAAACTGGTAGAAGCCGACCTCGGAGAAGATCGGTTTGGATTCCGTAGAAATGCTGTAACACTCGAGACAATACTGACCCTGCGACTTAATCTTAGAAGATAGGTTGAGGGGAGGCAAACCTACGTTCATAGCATTTGTAGACATAGGGAAAGTTTTTGACAATGTTGACTGGAATACTCTCTTTCAAATTCTGAAGGTGGTAGGGGTAAAACACAGGGAGCGAAAGGCTATTTACAATTTACGCAGAAACCAAATGGCAGTTATAAGAGTCGAGGGGCACGAAAGGGAAGCAGTGATTGAGAAGGGAGTGAGACAGGGTTGAAGCCTATACCCGATGTTATTCAATCTGTATATTGAAAAGCAGTAAAGGAAATAAAACAAAAATGTGGAGTAGGAACTAAAATCAATGGAGAAGAAATAAAAACTTTGAGGTTTGTACTTCTGCCAGAGACAGCAAAGGATCTGGTAGAGCAGTTGAACGTAATGGACAGTGTCTTGAAAGGAAGATACAAGATGAACATCAACAAAAGTAAAACGAGGATAATGGAACGTGATGCTGAGAGAATTAGATTAGGAAACGAAGTACTTAAAGTAGTAGATGAGTTTTGCTATTTGAGCAGCAAACTAACTGATGATGGTCGAAGTAGAGGGGATATAAAATGTAGACTGGCAATGGTAAGAAAAGCATTTCTGAAAAACAGAAATTTATTTGCATGGATTATAGATTTAACTGTTAATAAGTCTTTTTTGAAAGTATTTCTTGGATTGTAGCTATCTACGGAAGTGAAACATGGACGATAAATAGTTTAGAAAGAGGAGAATAGAAGTTTTCGAAATGTGATGCTACAGAAGAATGAGGACGATTAGATGGGTATATCACGTAACTAATGAGGAGGTACTGTATAGAATTGGGGGAAGAGGAACTTGTGACACAACTTGACTAGAAGAAGGAGTTGGTTGGTAGGACACTTTCTGAGACATCAGGGGATCACCAATTTAGTATTGCAGGGCAGCGTGGAGGGTAAAAATCATAGAGGGAGACCAAGATATGAATACACTAAGCAGATTCAGAAGGAGGTAGGTTGCAGTAGTTACTCGGAGATGAAGAGACTTGCGCAGGATAGAGTAGCATGGAGAGATGCATCAAACCAGTCTCTGGTCTGAAAAATACAACAACAACAACAACAACAACATCGGGAGAACTGCTCTTCGTCTAATACATGTGTTTCCTGTAGTGTGATAACGTCAACCTTGTTTCTTTAGCAATTCTGCTCAGTTGTTCTCCTTTGTCTTGACTTAGGCCCTCATTTTTGAGTTACAGGATTCGGATTTGTGGTCCTACAAGTGCTTCCAACGGTGATCACATCTGCTTCGGCTGCCTCGACATTTTGCCACTTTGTATGAACGGAGCGTCACCCAGGTTGCACCATTTTGGAGGTTGTTTACACACTTCGCACACTGATATTTCATTTACATATTCTGACTGAATTTCCCCTATGGTCTGTCACCCAACTATCAGCCGAATGTCTGTAATCGAAGAAGATCATTCCACGCAAGAACCTACAACTAATTTCGACCGTTTCATTGCAAGTTGTAGTCGAATGTCTATGTGCGCGCATACCACAAGCTCGACTGCTGTCTGGCATTCACAGTAATAAAGTCTATCCTAAATTGATACCAAGTCCAAATGCCAGAGTCTCATATGTCAAGGTCGATAAGGTGAAGGCCCATGGTTGAGCGGCTGGCTGCTCAAGAGGATGGCACATACAAAGACGGGGAACTCGTCTGAAACTGGAGCCGTCAGAGACCACGTTTGTTGAGGCGAAGGCTCGTAGTAAGCCGGCTGGCTGTTTTGGGCGAGCGAAGTGATGCAAGATTGGCGGCTGCGCTCGCCCAGTGGCTGGGACCGAACTGCTGGGACTGCGACTGACTGATGACGAAGACCGAACTGCCTTGCTTTGGGCGTGCGTCAGCACAAATACTGCAGCGGCGGAGGAATACCGCACAGCTAATTTGCTGCCACGTGACCTGGTGGACGCAAGTACTGCTGTAGACTGTCGCGCCTTCTACTGGCGATGAAAACGCTATCTGGTCGCAGCGGCGGCTGTCAATGTTTCCTCTGACAAGAACCCAATGCTCTTGTTGTCCTGGGCTGTTGTGTTTGGTCCTCAATAACACAGCAACTGCAGGCCCGTGTTATTGCTGTTATCATGCAGAACTGTTCTATTCGTTCCTCGAGGACGCCTAACTGGCAGGCGTGCGATTCAACAACCCACAGAATTGGTCATTGTTGTTGGTTGACTATTTGTCTGGATACAGAAGAGTCAATTTATGTTCCAAAGCCTTAAGTGTACAACATACATTGCCTCAACTCTGTGACATGTGTCATTAAGTGTATACATAAACTAATGGAAAAAATGTAACTCCTAGGTATCGTTCCTTTTTATATGTAACTAACTTTAAGCCAAAAATTCATATAACGAATGCGACACATTTAGTAACAAATTTTGAGGAAGATAATAACCAACAACAGAAAATAAAATGAGTGGGAGGCAAGACATAAGTGGACTTGGACTAATGGCAGATTGAACAGGAGACGTTACTTAACAGAGACAAATCCAGACTAGAAGTCAAGAAATTTAAAGGTTTTCAGTAAAAGCCACTGAAAGAATTTTTCAATAAGAGGTAAGAAACGAGAAATGAGTACTTAGCTTGACGTGGTCTTTAGATGGCCAGTAACTATAAAAAAAAAAGAGAGAGAGAGATCACCGAAGACAACACAGAAAGTGCTGAAAGATATTTGGGTGAAGCAGAACTAACCGAACGGTGTCTTGCATAAGGCGGGGTTTCTCTCCAATTTCTCTTAGGGAGCACGGAAAGTAAGGAGCTAAAATATCGAAAACGTGATCAAAACAGCACACACTCCACTGCAGAGTGACAGGTCATTCCGTAAACAATCACCCAGAATGTAGCTAAGCCATTTCTCCATAACATCTTTTCTCCTAGGAGTAATAGCCCTCAAAGTTCGCGGGAGAGTTTGCGTTGAATTTGGAAGGTTCGAGAGAGGTACTGGTGTGAGCGAAGCTGTGAAGGTGGGTGTCGTGAGTTGTTCCCGGGTAGCTCAATCGGTAAGAGCATTGCCAGCGAAATGTAAGGTATCGGCTTCGATTTCCGATCCTAATTACAGTTTTAATCTGCCAGAAAGCTTCGCATGGTTAATTGTTTAACCATTTTTAGAGGCTGCGATTTGTCTGCACGTGTACGAAATGCTGTCGAAAATAAAAGACTCTCCCTAACCACATACGGGGGAACGCCAGTAGATGCTCTGACATCGGTGTTGGCGCCAAGGACGAGAATGACGCACACCAGTAACCCGTAATCTACGCTTGTTAAACTGCGCGATAATTAGGCTTCGCCAGCCAGCGAACTAGATACTAGCGCCAACCAGCCACGCCACACCCGCAAATCTCGGGTTCGCGTGTTGGCGTTCCGCGTATTCAGAAGGCTCTCTGTAAGGCCGCGTGCGCGCACTGGTTGCCTAGTTACCAAGTGTCGGCCAGCCAGTGCGCTCACGTGAGGCCAGCAACAAAATATTTGAAGACTGTCCGTGATTAGGGGTATTATGAAAGTGCCAACGCGCCCGTGAACGCGTTACACCCTGGTGAAGTGGTGGCTATTAACATAGAAGTAACTGATGATGCACCCTTCGGCTGGAAAAACTGAGTAAATGTCTCACAAAGGAGCAAAACTACCCCTTTTAATATATCTATGGATTGTATTGAGTCAAACTATTGGGCAAACTGAACAGAAACTTTGACGATGGACAGAATTTAAGTAACAATAAAATCAAACCCGTCTCAGGCTCAACTACATGAGATGGTCAAACTCAGGCTGCAATTACAGTGGATTATTCGACTACTTTTGAAAACTGCTAATATGTACAGGGTGTAATGCGTTTAACTGCAGATATTTCTTCTGGTGACTGAGGACTACGTACTGAACAGTATTATATCAATATTTACGTCATTTGCAGACTAGTAACTATAGCTACTGCAGCTCCTATGTTTTTAGGTTGGGCGCAAGCAAGCCATTAATGTTTGTTTCCCCGTGGTTAAGTACTGAATTATAGATGCATGGATTCAAAACGGTGAGTCTAGACTGACAGGCGTGGTCCACTTAGAGGTGCAGTTACGATTGTGCAGAAAACATCAGGTCATAAAGTTTGGGGGAAGACTGTTTGCTGCAGAGAAAAAACAACCAACACACTTATGCGGTTACATATTAAGCTACTACATATAACAATATCTTCACCTACATCCCCTACAGATGTATATATAAGGGGCCACACCAGCGCAATCAAGCATGTTTCATGAAAGATCACTTCGTGCTCTCATTGCTGGTCTTTTATGGTTAACTATCAGTCTTTTTAAACTCATCTGACAATATTCTGCTTCATAAATAACTTAGCTGACTGCCATTTCTAAAAAATATGCAGGCTGATAAACGCTGCTGCTGCCACTCGCAGACGGACAACGTCAGCAAACGTATTGGAGCCAATAAACAGAAGAAGAAAACGAGACGCCAGTATCCCTATTACACGATGCCAACCTACCAACGGCACCAATGTAACACGTCTCTGAACAATATTGAATCAAATTGTCGTACAAACTGAACAGCCACTGCGACCAAGGATGTAATAAAAGTAACTATCCGATCACACCAACTTCAGACTCAACTGTCTGAAATGATCGAACTTGGACTTTTGTTTTAGATGATTATTCGATTACTTTTGAACAACATGTTTAATTGTTTGGAAAAGGTGTCATGGTAATGAAATCATGTGTGTTTTATGAAGAACACTTCGTGGTATCATTGTTGCAGTTTTACGGTTAGCAGTCAGTCCATTTGACCTCATGTGACGATTCTGATATTTTAAATATCGTAGCTCTCATTTCTTCTAATACGTAGGCACATACGGTCACGCTAGTAGGTATAAACTGTACAGTATTATTTCTGGCTGTGACCTGGAGCTCATGCACTTGGCTATAGTGGACACTAGACTTGCTTTCCAGTATCGTAGAGAAGGATGCTTTTTCCAGCCTGGTTAATAGGCTACTTTTCCAGTAAACTTTCTAAATCGCTTGTGGTCAGGATCTATTGCGGTTGCTTAAGACCTAGTGAATTTCAATGATGGGGAGTGTTTTCCAGCTTTTTTTCAAAACCCGTGGCACGAAGCATCACTTTACACAGAAATGTTACTGGTGTGATTGTGATATAGCCGGCATTTACATCTACGCTCAGCAAGCCATCATTCGGTGTGTGGTGGAGGTTACTTTGTGTACCGCTGGCATTTCCCCTCTTTCCTGTCCTTACCGTGAATGGGTCGCGGGGAGAACATTCGTTGGTAAGCCCACAAGCGGGCTGGAATCTCTCTAATTTTACGTTCACGGTCTTCCTGCAAGATATGTATTGGAGGAAGCAGCATGTCTGTTGACTCACGTAGGAACGTACGCTCTCTCAGAATATTAACCACACCGTGGTGCAGAACACCTCTTTTGCAGCGTCTGCCACTGTACCCGGATGAGCATCTCCGTGATCCTTTTGTGATTACTAAATGAACCTATAGCGAAGTGTGCTGTTTTTTCTTTGGATCTCTCTATTGCCTCTATCAATCCTGTGCGGTATTAATTACAGACTGACGAGCAATATTCAAGTATTGATCGACGAAGGATTTTATAACCTAAATATCTCTTTTCACGATCGTGGTGGACTACATTCCTGAGGGTTCTCCCAATGAGCCTCAGTCTGACATCTACCTTTACTACGATTCGTTTTATGCAGTCATGCCACTCCTAGATATTCGTATGTGTGGGACTGCTTCCAATGATTGTTCCGCAATCGTGTAATCATACGATAATGAGTCTTTCCGCCTGTTTATGCGCAACACCTTACATTTGTTTCTGCTGAGGGTCAGCTGCAAACCTCTGCACCAGTCGTACCTCCTCTCCAGGTCTACCTGTATTTCGATACAATTTTCCAGCCGTTCGACCTCTCTGTGCACAAAAGCATCAATATCGAAAAGCCTCATGGAATTTCCGACGTTACCCACTGGGTCATTTACACACGTCGATTTTTTTTCCAGAGTGTACAAACACTAGGGATTGATCGATGAGTGGATACGGAACAAAAAAGGTCTAATGGACTTATGTCCCGATATGCTTGGTTTCCATACTAGAGACCATTTACTCAATCATATTTCGTTACAGAGACTGCGGTCTAACACGCGCTGTACCATGCAGCAACAGTTACAGTATGTGTTGAAAATGGTTTCCATGTGTCTCGACACATGCGTGTGCGCGCGTTCACATTGGCCAGGCTGCAACCAAACAGTGTCAAAGGCAGCATGGATACGCTGCTCCAGTGTCTCCACACCTGGAATGAGCTCTGCATACACGATACTTTTGAGATGGCTCCACAACCAGATATCGCTTTGATTGAGATCTGGTAAACGAGCAGGCCATGCAACTCGACCCCCCCCCCCCCCCATCCTTCCACCGACCAAGGAAGATACGACTGAGATGCGTCCGGGCTTTAACGGCGAAGCCGGCTGGCGCACCGTCATGTAGCAGCCACATAACCCTTCGAACCATCAATGCCTCTTCTTCCAGCAGGGAAGGCAAAGTCAACCGCAAGAAACGCCGATAGTTACGGCGTGTTAGCCAACGTGAAAGGAAGACTGGTCCCAAAATATGGTCGCCAATTATCCTGGCCCACACATTCCGGCTGCACCTATCCTGATGATTCGCTGTCATCATATCATGGGGGTTCTGCACACTACCCCACAGATGAATTTTATGAAAGTTGAAGAAACCACTGCGCCCAAAGGTGGCGTCATCTGTGAATAGGAGGATGACACAAATTCCGGAATCGTGATTGACTGGTGAAGAAACCAGTGACAAAATTGCTCCCGATGTGGAAAGTCTGTCGCTAGCAAGTCCTGTACATGCTGTAAGTGATAAGGCTAGTAATAATTATCACAGAGAATGTTCCTCAC
Source organism: Schistocerca americana (assembly GCF_021461395.2). Taxonomy (NCBI): domain Eukaryota; kingdom Metazoa; phylum Arthropoda; class Insecta; order Orthoptera; family Acrididae; genus Schistocerca; species Schistocerca americana. Next base: position 854,476,825 of record NC_060121.1, read on the forward strand.
GGTCATCTGGCTTATCCTGTACTGTCGGGCCAACTGCCTGGCACTGACACGGTGGTCCCTTCCACAGTGTTTAACACATTTTCCTCCAAGTCTGGTGTCCGAACATTTCGGACACGTCCTTCATGATTTCCTGCTTCCTGAAACGACCCTGTCTCAAAATGGCTCTGAGCACTATGCGACTTAACTTCTGAGGTCATTAATCGCCTAGAACTTAGCAGTCGCTCGGTTCCAGACTGTAGTGCCTAGAACCGCACGGCCACAACGGCCGGCGACCCTGTCTCAGACAAACGGTGAAGCACTGTTGCAAACCTTGACTGTTGTGATTGTGGTCGGCGGGGATAGGTCTCCTGATACATTCTTGGTGCCCGCCTTCCACTGCCTTTTGCCTTTCGAATACGGAACCATTGGGTACAATGCTGTATCACATCCACTACAAGGTGAATCAACAAGAGAAGTGAAGCAGGCACAACATTTCCAGCTACTATGGCAGGAGAGAGAGGTTGGGCATGACACTTGAGGAACAGTACCACCCTCTAGTAGGAAACCATGCATACTGTAACTATGGCTGCATGGTACAGAACGTATTAGACTGTAGTCTCTGTAGCAAAGTATGATTGAATAAACGGTCTCTAGCATGGAAACCATGCATTTCTTGACATAAGTTCATTAGACCTGTTTTGTTCCATATCCTCTCATCGATCAGTCCCTAGAGTTTGGACGCGGTGGAAAAAATCACCCTGTATACATGGTGATCAATCCTTAACCACTCCTAGCACACTGGACTCTTATTCTGGAGGAGGACGATTCAATCCCGTGTCCGGCAATCTTGATTTAGGTTTTCCGTGAGTTCTCTAAATCGCTTGAGGTACCTGCCGGGAAGGTTCCTTTGAAAGGGCACGGCCGACTTCCTTCCCCATACTTCCCTAATCCGATGGGACCGATCACCTCGCTGTTTGGTCTCTTCCACCGTATCAACCAACCAACCAACCAAAATCCTAGAAACACCAAGCAAGGGCAATAATTGCCCGTACATTTTTATTTTTTAAAAATGTCATGGCAAATATCTTTCTATGCTTTTTGGTCTTTTTCTATTTGTCTGTTACCTTATAACACACTGCGCTGTACGTTTCTATGGTTAAATTTTTATAACTGCAAGTACAAAATAGGAATTTTACGCCTAAAGGGCGCATTTTGCCCGGGGTTGGTACTCCACGCGACCACAATTCTTATCTTCCCTACAACCACCAATCATGGGCAAAATTTGCCCGTGCGTTTTTCTTTCTTTTATTCAGTTGGCAACCTCGAACATGAGTTTTACAGTGGTTTGTTGAGCGTCTAATTGTTGAGTTTCATTGTTGATTTTAGGCTTGCCATTATTACTATTAGCAGTTTCGGTTCTAGGCGCTACAGTTTGGAACCGCGTGACCGCTACGGCCGCAGGTTCGAATCCTGCCTCGGGCATGGATGTGTGTGGAGTCCTTAGGTTAGTTAGGTTTAATTAGTTCTAAGTTCTAGGGGACTGATGACCTAAGAAGTTAAGTCCCATAGTGCTCAGAGCCATTTGAACCATTTTTTTATTAGCGATTTGTCACAGTAGAGCGACACCTTTATTGTAAAGTAGATTTTGTAAGATGAGTTATAGAGGCTTGAACGACGCAGAACTTCTTGCAGAACTTTACTGGACGACGAATTATCAGTTTTAACTGATTTTGAGTCAGAACATACAGAAGTAGAAAAGGATTCCATTGAAGAAGCGGAGGACAGTGAAGAAGAAACAAACCATGCAGGTAACGCTCCAAATAAATATGTTACAAGTTCTGGCAGAGTGTATCTTGCAGAAGCTCCGAGACATAGTAAAAGGAATTTTGCTCACATAGTCCGTGAACGTCAAGGAATAACCAGTGCTGGGAAAGTAACAAGCATATGTGAATCATTTTAAAAAAATTTCACTCCTTAATTAGTACGGAAAATACTTGACCATACAAATGAAGAAGCTGAAAGAGAAAACGTATCTTCCGTTAGCGATTCTGAAATATATGCATTGATAGGAATTTTAATTCTAATGGGAGTTTACCAGGACATCAATATTTCTTTATCTGATTTATGGTCAAATTTATTGGGAAGTGCGATTTATGGAGGAGCTATGGGTAAGACAAGATCATATCAGCTATTGAAAATTCTTCGCTTTGATGATAAAGGCACCAGGTCAGAAACGTGTAAGTAACAAATTTGCGCCGCTGCGTGAAGTATTGAATGGGATATTCCCACGGTACTTCAGAAGTGGGCCTGACAATACAATTGATGAAATGTTGTGTCTTTTCAGAGGTCGTCCTTTCAAATTTTTCCTCAAAGACAAACCTGGAAAATATGGAATATTAGTCAGAATGCTTTGTAGTGCAATTGAACGATACATAATACAAATGAAAGTGTATGCTGGAAAAGACAGTAGACCTGCCAGTGAACGAGGTCCTCTTGAGATTGTGAAGAGACTGGTCGAGCCAATAGAGAATGCACGCTACAATGTCACAACTGACCGCTTCTACACTTGTGTGGAGTTGGCGGACATTCTCTATCAAGACCACAAACTTACATTGGTTGGGACACTCAAATCAAACTGAAAACATGTAGCGCAGGAACTTAAGACGACAGCAGGCAGAGAGCTGTATTCCTCCAAATTCGCATTCACAGACCCATCTACTAAGAAGCCGCCAGTAACAATTGTCTCTTACGTCACAAAGGTAAAACCAAAGACAAATCTGTTGCTATTGTCTACACAACATCGTAACGCAGGAGTAGAAGTCGATACACCAATAAAGAAAACACACATAAACCTGTACTATAATTCCACTAAGGGAGGAGTGGATGCCGTAGATCAAACGGTTAGGACATACTCTACAAAAGGGTGTACGAGAAGATGGCCTGTGTCAGTGTTCTACAGCCTAATTGATATACCTGCAGTTAACTCATACACACTGTTCAAGATGAATGGGCCTAAATGGAATGAAGGGAAAACTGTATCTCCATGAATTAGGCCACGAACTTTTCAAACCATACATAGAAGAGCGAGCCATTTATTTGGAAGGACTCCAGTTGCCTATTATTTCCGCGATGGGAGAGATCCTAGGAAAGAAACTAGAGGTAAACAAAATTGCTGCAAATGAAGAACCAACTAGGAAAGCAAGGTTTTAGGCTTGAAGAATGCCAGTAACCAGAGAGAAAGAGATAACATCACAAAAACCAAGTTAACATGTGGAAGCTGTGGGCGCCATCTGTGTAAGACTCATTCAGAATCAACCATTTTGTGTGTAGGAGGTAAATGTCATCTGTAAGTGAAAATATTCTCTCCAAGTGAAAAGTGTTTTCAGAGAGTTTTCAATGCACAATAACATGTTTTTTCGCAAGTGTTTTCATTGCTGTTTTTGAAACTTTCTCTCAATGACAGAGCTGTATTATTCAGTTAATAAATCAAAGAGTGCATAGAAACTTTAGACAGCCTTTGTATTCAATTACAAACCTTCTTATCTTGTTTACAAGTACTTTCATCGAACAAGATTTGACCATTCTTGGTTGTTATATTCACCCTATGAGTGTTAAAAAATTAAACTTTCAATTACGTTGTCACTATTTCCTGTTAAACTAATATTTCGATGGAAACAGAATTACATAAAATAAATACATATTACAACAAATCCCCCCCCCATGAACCATAGACCTTGCCGTTGGTGGGGAGGCTTGCGTCCCTCAGCGATACAGATAGCCGTACCGCATGTGCAACCACAACAGAGGGGTATCTGTTGAGAGGCCAGACAAACGTGTGGATCCTGAAGAGGGGCATCAGCCGTTTCAGTAGTTGCAGGGGCAACAGTCTGGATGATTGACTGATCTGGCCTTGTAACACTAACCAAAACGGCCTTGCTGTGCTGGTACTGCGAACGGGTGAAAGCAAGGGGAAAGTACTGTAGCAATTTTACCCGAGGGCATGCAGCTTTACTGTATGGTTAAATGATGATGGCGTCCTCTTGGATAAAATATTCCGGAGGTAAAATAGTCCCCCATTCGGATCTTCGGGCGGGGACTACTCAAGAGGACGTCGTTATTAGGAGAAAGAAAACTGGCGTTCTACGGATCGGAGCGTGGAATGCCAGATCCCTTTATCGGGCAGGTAGGTTAGAAAATTTAAAAAGTGAAATGTAGAGGTTAAAGTTAGATATAGTGGGAATTAGCGAAGTTTGGTGGCAGGAGGAACAAGACTTCTGGTCAGGTGAATACAGGGTTATAAATACAAAATCAAATAGGGGTAATGCAGGAGTAGGTTTAATAATGAATAAATAAATAGGAGTGCGGGTAAGCTACTGCAAACAGCATAGTGAACGCATTATTGTGGCCAAGATAGACACGAAGCCCATGCCTACTACAGTAGTACAAGTTTATATGCCAACTAGCTCTGCAGATGATGAAGAAATTGATGAAATGTATGATGAGATAAAAGAAATTATTCAGATAGTGAAGGGAGACGAAAATTTAATAGTCATAGGTGACTGGAATTCGAGAGTAGGAAAAGGGAGAGAAGGAAACATAGTAGGTGAATATGGATCGGAGGTAAGAAATGAAAGAGGAAGCCACCTGGGAGAATTTTTCACAGAGCATAACTTAATCATAGCTAACACTTGGTTCAAGAATCGTAAAAGAAGGTTGTATACATGGAAGAAACCTGGAGATACTGACAGGTTTCACATAGATTATATAATGGTAAGACAGAGATTTAGGAATTGTAAGACATTTCCAGGGGCGGATGTGGACTCTGACCACAATCTATTGGTTATGAACAGTAGATTAAAACTGAAGAAACTGCAAAAAGGTGGGAATTTAAGGAGTTGGGACCTGGACAAACTGACTAAACCAGAGGTTCTACAGACTTTCAGGGAGAGCATAAGCGAACAATTGACAGGAATGGGTGAAAGAAACACAGCAGAAGAAAAATGGTTCAAATGGCTCTGAGCACTATGGGACTTAACATCTGAGGTCATCAGTCCCCTAGAACTTAGAACTACTTAAACCTAACCAACCTAAGGACATCACACACTTCCATGCACGAGGCAGGATTCGAACCTGCGACCGTAGCAGTCGCGCGGTTCCGGACTGTAGCGCCTAGAACCGCAGCGGAAGAAGAATGGATAGCTTTGAGGGATGAAGTAGCGAAGGCAGCAGAGGATCAAGTAGGTAAAAAGACGAGGGCTAGTAGAAATCCTTGGCTAACAGAAGAAATATTGAATTTAATTGATGAAAGGAGAAAACATAAAAATGCAGTAAACGAAGTAGGCAAAAAGGAATACAAATATTATGGAAATGGATGTAGATGAAGATGAAATGGGAGATATGATACTGTGTGAAGAGTTTGGCACAGCACTGAAAGACCTGAGTCGAAACAAGGCCACGGGAGTAGACAATATTCCATTAGAGCTGCTGACAGCCTTGGGGGAGCCAGTCCTGAAAAAACTCTTCCATCTGGTGGCCAAGATGTATGAGACAGGCGAAATACCCTCAGACTTAAAGCAGAATATAATAATTCCAATCCCAAAGAAAGCAGGTGTTGACAGATGTGAAAATTAGTAACGCGAATTATTTGCAGACGAATGGTAAAACTAATAAAGCCGACTTCGGGGAAGATCAGTTTGGATTCCGTAGAAATGTTGGAACACGTGAGGCAATACTGATCCTACTGCCTATCTTAGAAACTAGATTTAGAAAAGGCAAACTTACGTTTCTAGCATTTGTAGACTTAGAGAAAAATTTTGACAATGTTGACAGGAATACTCTCTTTCAAATTCTGAAGGTGTAAGGGGTAAAATACAGGGAGCGAAGGGCTATTTACAATTTGTACAGAAACCAGATAGCAGTTATAAGAGTCGAGGGACATGAAAGGGAAACAGTGGTTCGGAAGGGAGTGAGACAGAGTTGTAGCCTCTCCCCGATGCTATTCAATCTGTATATTGAGCAAGCAGTAAAGGAAACAAAAGGAAAGTTCGGAGTAGATATTAAAATCCATGGAGAAGAAATAAAAACTTTAAGGTTCGCCGATGACATTGTAATTCTGTCAGAGACAGTAAAGGACTTGGAAGAACAGTTGAACGGAATGGACAGTGTCTTGAAAGGAGGATATAAGATGAACATCAACAAAAGCAAAACGAGAATAATGGAATGTAGTCGAGTTAACTCGGGTGATGCTGAGAAAATTAGATTAGGAAATGAGACACTTAAAGTAGTAAAGGAGTTTTGCTATTTGGGGAGAAAAATAACTGATGGTGGTCGAAGTAGAGAGGATATAAAATGTAGACTGGCAATGACAAGGAAAGCGTTTCTGAAGAAGAGAAATTTGTTAACATCGAGTATAGATTTAAGTGTCAGGAAGTCGTTTCTGAAAGCATTTGTATGGAGTGTAGCCATGTATGGAAGTGAAACATGGACGATAAATAGTTTGGACAAGAAGAGAATAGAAGCTTTCGAAATGTGGTGCTACAGAAGAATGCTGAAGATTAGATGGATAGATCACATAACTAATTAGGAGGTATTGAATAGAATTGGGGAGAAGAGCAGTTTGTGGCACAACTAGACCAGAAGAAGGGATCGGTTGGTAGGACATGTTCTGAGGCATCAAGGTATCACCAATTTAGATTCGGAAGGATGCAGGCTGCAGTACGTACTGGGAGATGAAGCAGCTTGCACAGGATAGAGTAGCATGGAGAGCTGCATCAAACCAGTCTCAGGACTGAAGACCACAACAACAACAACAAATTACAAGATTTACAACTTATTGTAACACGGGCAAAATTTGCCCTTGGTTGGTGCTCCGTATAACTCAAAATACCTTAGTGTTTCTTGGTTTACTCTGCCTGACGGGGATTTTGTTACCCGGTCAGCAGCCAGCAGACGGCCGCACTGGCGAGGAGTATGTTTCCCTTCCACTGCGAGACCTTTGTTTGTGCATGTGGCATGTGTTTGTTACGCGAAGCAATACAGTGTATGCACAGAAAATGTTCCAAGTGAAATGCGAAATTCAACTATTCTATTCACCAAAAAGTTTTCATGTATGAGTTATATGATCATACAAAATCAGTGCGTGCTATATGCAGATTACTTCAAGAGGAATTTTCTGATGTTCAGGTTCGTGATCAGAGTACGGTTCATCTATTGATAAATAACTTTCGCGAAACGGGAAGTGTTCTTGACAGGAAACATAGCCACGTTCAGTACTCACAGAAGAAACTCTGGATGACATTCGGCATGCTCTGGAAAGGTCTCCTGTAAAACCAGTTCGACCTCTTTCTCAGCAAATGGGAATTTTCCATTGGCTCTATTCAAACAGTTACAAAGTTACAGCCCTATGGAATAACTGCAGTGCAAGAACTTCAACCGGGTGACCCTGGAAGAAGGTTGCGGTTTTGTGATAGGATTTTGAGTAGGATACATGGCGAAGAAATTAACCCTCACCTAACTTTCTTTCCGGACGAATCATAGTTCCAGCTAAGTGCATATGTTAATTCACTAAATAGCCGTTACTGGAGTTCTGAAAAGCCAAACGTAATACAGGAGGCACCTCTACATTATCAAAAAGAGGAATGTGGTGCGATATTAGCGCTGGGAGAAAAATTGACCCGTTGTTCATGAAACAATTAACAGTGAAAGATACGCGAAAAACATTTTCCTGTCTTTTTCTGGCCAATTAACTGAGAGAAAACGTGCTTTTGTGAACTTCAGCAGGGCTCTGCGGCACTACAGCGAACTTCTCATTACAGGAAATTCGTGACGCGTTTCAATATAGAGTTCTCTCTAACAACATATGGCCCCCTCGTTCCCCCTATTTAGTCCCCTACGACTGTGCAAATCAAATCCATACACTTTAGATGAACTTAAAACTAACATCCATCAATAAATCGCTGTAATTTCTCAGAGGGAACTGCAGAGTATAATGAGCAATTTCGTAAGCAGGTGTCGAAGTGCCCGAACAACGAAGGGAGGCGGTTCCAGCATCTTCTTGCTTAGTATACGAGAGTAATTTACTTTTCTTTTTTTAGTTGTTATGTTACGTATTATTTATTTATTTCATTAACTCACCCCCTTGAAGGTAGGTCGGATGCTGCTAAATCTAATAGCAGAGACTTCTTTTTGTTACAATCTTATTGGTATGCAGTTGTTAATGTTATTTTAAATAATGTAAACAACATTATGTACAAAAATTTCTTTAGGGTTACTGAGAAATTAATGCTTTACGATTGTTAAAGTGATCCTCTATAATTTGTTTCTGTCTAATTGAGGAGAATATAATTTATATAACGCGAACGTTAAAAGAATTTAATACAGTAAGTGTAGCAGAAAAAGTTGCAGTATGTAGAGGGAAGTGATATGCTACATTTAGATGTGTAATATAGTCTGACTAACTTGTTGATTGATAATATCTTATTTCTACCTGTCTCAGGTGACAAGGTCTTGGTAGAACCTCGATCTATTCTCATATGAAATAGAGTGTATTTATGTAGGTTTGTTGTGTTTGTGTTTGTTGCTATATTACTTAGAGTATTGCATGTCAGAACACTACCTGGTATTCAGTACTTGTTTGTTTGCCTAATTGTTGGTAGTTGTAGTATAGCCTGTGAGATACCTTAGGTACGCACACACCTGGTGTAACACAGATTGTATACTGATTGAGCATTTGATGCAGGTAATAAGTAAGTTTTAGCCTTACATGAAGAATAAAGTTATGGTTGTGAACTCATTAGTAGAAATAGAACTTAGTTCATTGGTACTTGAGTATACAACTTAACACATTACATTTTAAGTTTTGTACGCGGTTTATACAGTAAATACATTCAGTATTTAAAATGCATAGATTGTAGCTTCAAATTAAGAAGAGACTGTGCTTCTGCTTACACGTATTAAAACAAGTAATACATTACTGCTTGTGTACAGTATACTGTGTACAATATACAGAGTGTCGTTGGAGAGGAAGAGCCTCGAAATAAATGTTCCTCAAGCCTTCTGTTACAAAGAGACATTTGAGTTATTACTAGAGTCTTAGTATGTGGTGTCACAGCTAGTGTCAGTGCTGCGTTTGTTTTATGATTGTCACTGGCTATTGTGTTTTATGTGACTGTATTATGGCATGCAGTGTCATGTGTTCTTGGTTGGGGTCTCTTACGAGTTGATCCCTTCTGAGTCATGTGTCCTCAATGTGTTTTTTCCTACCGCGGACTCGGAATCTGTGGTCGTGCTTGTCCCCTCTCATGTGGCTTATTGTGTTGTTTGTGCTTGTCTATGCCTCCTTCCATACGGGTTTTGGCGCTTGTATTCTTCATGCATGTTTTCGATACAATGTTACGCATGTTACAAATAACTTAAGTGACAAAAGCGTAACACTTTCTTGCGGTACGCCTGAAGCTACATTTATGTCTGAAAATTTCCCTCCGCTGCGTTCTGTTCGCTAGCGACTCTACAGCCATATAGCTCCTCTGATATTCCGTATGCATGTATTTTGTTTATTAGGCGCCGGCCGCTGTGGCCGAGCGGTTCGAGGCGCTTCAGTCAGGAACCGCGTGACCGCTACGGTCGCAGGTTCGAATCCTGCCTCGGGCATGGATGTGTGTGATGTCCTTAGGTTAGTTGGGTTTAAGTAGTTCTAAGTTCTAGGGCACTGATGACCTCAGATGTTAACTCTCATAGTGGTCAGGGCCATTTAAACCGTTTGTTTATTAGGCAGGAGTGAGGAACTGCAACGAACGCTTTCCGGCATCAATCTGGGTTCCAGTATCTACTGCTTTCCGGCTCTCGTAGACGAACAGAGCGATCTGGGTTCCACACGATCGTTGCACACTGCTTCTGAATCTGATTTTCTGAAAGACCTATATGTAAAAACCATTTTCGTAACGCTACTTTGAGTTCGTAAAATCGAGAAGTCGATTGGCAGCCCTCGATTGAGAGTGTAGGAATCAAGTCGTGGCTGCTTTGTGGTGGAAGTAATATTTTAGGAGTTATGTGTACGAAGTTCGAGGTGAGTGATCCACAGTACCAAGGTGATACTGCTAGAATGGAAACCGACAGGAATTTTAGACGTCTCAAGACACGGAATTCGGCTCAGCCATTCTCCACTGGCCTCAGCGAGTGTCTTACTTAGTGAGCGAGCACGTACTTGATACGCAGAAGCCTTCTATTAGTATGTTGGGCCACTGGCTACTTAGGTTTTTTTTTTTTTAGTCATCAGTCATATTACTTGTTCGATTCCTCTCTTGTGCCACACTCTTTATTTTAGCGTAGCACTTACATGAGCTCCAGTCTCTGTCCTATTCTATAGTCTCTAACTTCTACTGCCTCTGGTACCATGTAGGGTATTCGCTGATGTAGGAAATCATGTCCTATCATCCTGTCCCTTCTTCTTGTCAACGTTTTCCATAATTTACTTTCTTTGCCGATTCTGCGAAGAAGCTACTTACCTTTATCAGTCCACATAATTTTCAACATCCTTTGATTGCACCACAGCACAGACACTTTGATTCTCTGGAATGAGATTTTCACTCTGCAGCGGAGTGTGCGCTGATATGAAACTTCCTGGCAAATTAAAACTGTGTGCCCGACCGAGACTCGAACTCGGGACCTTTGCCTTTCGCGAGCAAGTGCTCTACCAACTGAGCTACCGAAGCACGACTGACGCCCGGTACTCACAGCTTTACTTCTGCCAGTACCTCGTCTCCTACCTTTCAAACTTTACAGAAGCTCTCTTGCGAACCTTGCAGAACTAGCACTCCTGAAAGAAAGGATATTGCGGAGACATGGCTTAGCCACAGCCTGGGGGATGTTTCCAGAATGAGATTTTCACTCTGCAGCGGAGTGTGCGCTGATATGAAACTTCCTGGCAGATTAAAACTGTGTGCCCGACCGAGACTCGAACTCGGGACCTTTGCCTTTCGCGGGCAAGTGCTCTACCAACTGAGCTACCGAAGCACGACTGACGCCCGGTACTCACAGCTTTACTTCTGCCAGTACCTCGTCTCCTACCTTCCAAACTTTACAGAAGCTCTCTTGCGAACCTAGCAGAAAACCGCAACAAAAAGACTATCACACTAAAGAAAAGCGTACTATACAATCACCTGCAGTGAAGAGGTGGATGTCCTGCAAAACCCCACGGTGCAGAATTTCCCTTAACCCTCTAAAACTAATTGTGGGTAGGCCACATTTTTAAGAATTAACCTCTAATTGTTTGTGCGCGAATTTAAATGGATAATGCGAAAATTAAGCCCCTAGGCATAGCTCTTAAAGTGGTGAATTTGAACAAAATTTCACTCTGATCAACACTATCTGACTGCAGTAGTACACTGGTTATGATTTTGACCTGTTTGCTAATATCTACATCTACATCGCTATTCTGCAAATCACATCTAAGTGCCCGGGAGAGGGTTCATCGAACCACCTTCACATTAATTCTCTATTATTCCACTTTCGAACAGCGAGTGGAAAATACGAACACCTTTCCGTGCGAGCTCTGTTTCCCTCATTTTATTATGATGATTGTTTCTTCCTTCGTAGGTCGGCGTCAACAAAATATTTTCGCCTTCGAAGGAGAAAATTGGTGATTGAAATTTCGTGAGAAGCTCCTGCCGCAACAAAAAACGCTTTTGTTTTAATAATTTCTACCGCAAATCCTGTATCATGTCGGTGACACTCTCTTGCCTATTTCTCGATAATGCAAAACGTGTTGCCGTTCTTTGAACTTCCTCCGTATACTCCGCTAATCACCTTTGGTAAGAATTCCACACCACACAAGAGTACTCCAATAGAGGTCGGATAACGTAGTGTAGGCAGTCTCTTAAGTAAACCTGTTGCATCTTTTAAGTATTCTGCCAATAAAACGCAGTCCTTGGTTCGCCTAACCATAACATTTTCTATGGGTTCTTTCCAATTTAAGTTATTCGTAATTGTAATTCCTAGGCATTTAGTTGAATTTACGGCCTTTAGATTTGATTTATTTATAGTGTAACGGAAGTTTAATGGATTCCTTTTAGCACTAATGTGGATGACCTCACGCTTTTCATTAGACTATTTATGGTCAATTGTCAGTTAAATCGTTTTGCAATTGGTGTTGATCTTCTGATGACATTAATAGGCGACAGATGACATCATCTGCAAATAATGTAAGATGGCTGCTCAGATTGTCTCTTAAATCTATGTACGTCCATCTTTATTATATGGTTGCATGATCTCGGCTTTTCTGTACAGAACGCCAATCAAAACACTTTTTAGCCGTCTAAAATTTCATTTTTTTTATTTTATTGAGCAATCAGTTTCTGCGATGTATTATGCCATCTTCAGGCCACTCTACATCTCGCGTAGCTTTTAAGCAGGGGAAGACAAAGGGCTTCCCCTGCTTAAGGGCTACGTGACATATAGAGGGGCCTGATGATGGCGTAATATATCGCCGAAACTGATTGCTCAGTAAAATAACAATTGGAAATTTAGACGGCTGAAAGGTGTTTTGATTCGACGTTTTGTCTCTTAAGTCGTTTATATACACTGATGAGCCAATACATTATGACCATCTGCTTAATAGCTTGTTTGTCCGTCTTTGAAACGAAATACATCACTGATCCTGAGTGTTCGGGATCCGAAAGTCTGTTGGTAGCTTTATGGCAGTATGTGGCATTAGATGCCTAGCAGAGATCATGTAATTCGCGTAAATAGCGGCAGCTGATTTGCGTACGCGGTGATGGCGCGCAATAGCGACTAAGTTGGGTTCCACAGGATTTACATCAGGCGAATTGGTCTCCGAAACATCAATGTGAGTTCTCTATAATGCTTCTCAAAGCACTGTAGCACGGTTCTAGCTCCGAGACATGGACAATTAATCGCTGAAAGATGACATCGCCGTCGGGGAAGACATCAAGCATGAAAGTATGCAGCTGGTTTACAGCTGTCAGCGTCGCAGGTCTCATGCAAGCGCAAGAGAATGACTCCCGCAGCATAATACTGCTCTCACCAGCCTGCGTCCGTGGTGCTAATGTTTCCAGCCGCCTTTCACCTCAATGACTACTTTTGTAAAGGCCTAGTGCGGCAAAAATGTGATTCACCAGAATAGCCGACCAGTTTTCATTGATCGACTGTCGAATACCGATGGTTTCGTACCCACTGTAATCGTAACTGACGCTGTCATTCGGTCACTGTGTGAACACGTAGGGGTGGTCTGTTGCGGAGCTCCACTTTCTTCAATGAACGGTGTGCTTCGAAACACTTGTTCGTGCACCAACATTGTGCTCTTTTAGCAGAGATGCCGAAGATCACCATCTATCCTATTTTACAGAGCAGACAAGTCTCCGAACTGCAAAGGGTCATGGGCATCTAAACATTTAGCGCCTAGTGGGATGATTTCACTATCCTTCTACCTCTTCCCGTAGATGCCTAGGACAGTAGCATGTGAACATTCGACCAGCTTCACCGTTTTCGAGATACTCGTCCACAGGCTCTGCGTAATAATAATCTCTCCTTTGTCAAAGTCGTTCATCTCAAAGGATTTCCCCATTTTGAAAGGTGGCTACACTGAGCCACTGCGCCAGAGATTGCGCCAAAGAGTATTATTAAGCCGCCTCCACAGTGCTTGGAGAGAACTCTTAGAAGTCAGTGCTTGGGGAGAGCTCGTAGAAGTCAGTGCCTGTCGAGGACTCGGGGTAGTCGGTGCTGAGATGTTGTAGTAGAGAGTGTTTGTTGAGATGTGCTATTAGGCAGTGCTTGCTGAGATGTAATATTGGAGAGTTCTGGTTGAGATGTGGTAGTAGAGAGTCGGTGTGAGAGATAATGTAAGGATTAGAGTGATTTTCATCAATATAAATGAGGTAATAAACTCCGTTTCTTTTTATTTCAGTGTCCTAAATAATGCGTCATTACAGGTTCAGTCAACAAAGCATCTGGCGTGTGTTCTTGTATTAGAGTTTAATTCTGCTTTCTTGCGCAATTATAGTATTTCTAATTTTCTTTTATCACGTCCGTATAATTGGTATTTAAAAATTCTTGTCTTGTTGAAGAAGAACCGTGCCAGATGTGCGTTGAGTCATACTTCCACATACAGAACAGTTATACTTGTGCTTTGGTTTAGTAGGTTTTATAGTTGCTGGGGACTTAATTAATTAACTGTGTTTACGAAAATTTTCTTTCATTGTTTGTTGTTATTCTATGCAGTCAGATTGCGTAATAATACTAGTCAGGGCCAACCGATTACGAGACACAGCGTAATCGGACATACAGCTACTAAAAACTAAAAGTATTTTCAATCATATTTAATTAAGCCCCCATGCACGTGGCGACCGCTGCTTCGGATCGTCCCTTGGAATTCTTCTGATTGTAAAAATAGTAGACCGTAGTATTGTTGTAGTAATTTGAGTTTAGTAATTGTAGTCTGTATTGCATGTGTAGATTTGGTAATTGTCATTCTTCTAATGGTATTTTTCAAAATTTAAATTGTTGTCTTGTCTACGGGTTTGACAATTTAGTGCAATTATTTCAATTGTTCGATTAATCGTGTTTGAGGGAAACTTTTCATGTAAATGGTATTGTTGGAGATAAAGAGTCATTGTGTGTAATTTTCGTACAGTGACGAGTTTTGTATATTTTGTAAATGATTACGCGATCAATGAAAAAGGCAAGAATGATGAATAGTGAGAATAATGAAATTGTTGACATGGCGAACTCGCCCACACAGGACAACAGTATGATGAATAATGGAGTTGAAAACAATTTAATAAGTCGGGAAGACAGTCCGGAACCATTTCAAAATTTTTCTCAATTAGAAAATTCACAGAATACGAGATTAACGATAGAAGATTCTGAAATAGTATCGAACATAGATAGCTTTACAGCTATGACGAAGGAAACTGGTTTTGCGGGAAATGTTCGGGGCGAAAAGAATTTTGAACCATTTAATATGGAGCAGTTGATGGGTGCAATATTAAATTTGGGATCTGAATTAAAAACAGAGATGGGAACTTTACGATCTGAATTAAAAACTGATATGGGAACAATGGAAACACGGTTGGACTCACAAATAGTAACAATCAGAACTGAGATGGGAACACTGGAAACACGGTTAGACTCACGAATAGGGAAATGTTTCAAAAATATGAAAGATGAGTTAAAGAAAGAAATCAGAGAAGAAGTACAACCGATTTTGAATTCTCACAATAATAGATTAATTGCAGTAGAGATTAGACAAAGGGAACAGGATAGAGAACAGGAAGAAAGAGATCGCGTGATAGTACAAAAATTTTCAGAGTTAAATTTACAACGTGCACACGATAAGAAAGAAATATTTGAGAGAATCGAGGAATCTGTACTAAATGACAGAATAAATAATCTAACACGACAATATGAACAGTTAACTACCAAATGTATCAATACTGAAGCCCGAGTTGCGACACTTACGGAAGACGTAAATAAACAGAAAGAAAAAATAGGTGATTTAGCGGAAAGAGTTGAGGAGATATCAGATAAATTGACAAATCTTAGTTTACATGGGGACAGAGATTCGGATGATACAGCTCCATTACCATTCGCAGAAACCGAAGAGTATCAGAACATAAATAAACATGTTGAAAATCAGGGAAAATTTAATGAACGCGTTAAAAGGGAAGTTGAGGCATTACGAAAGCAAGTCAAACAGATCGAAGGCGAAATTGTAGGAAAAGACAGCAAAAGAAATTTGGAATCACAGATAGCAGAGGGGTTTGAAGAAAATAATTTGTTTCATTTACGGGATGCGACAAGAGAGCGCCAGGCGCACGAACTTGACAATAATCGTCATTGGGACTGGGACAGACGCGGTAGGTCTTTGTCGCCACGAGGCGAAAACTTTGACTATAAACACTTTTTGACTGTTCGGAAATTTAAGATCTTTCGCAACTCTAAGAATGACATACATCCATGTGCATGGTTAGATCACGCCAGATGTGCCACAAAGTCACATACTGGAAATTATGTGCGGCTATTAAAGTCCTCAGGGGATTCACTACTCTAAGTGAATATGTGCCGTAGCGAGCATAGGGCCCCGAGCTGTAGTGGTGCTATTTCTCTTTTAGTTTTCTGCACCGCTGCCTACTCTTTTACTATCCTTTGCATCTGTCAAACCAACTCTTCGACCATCAATCTATCTAGAGCGTAAGTAAACAATAACCTGATATGACTAATTTACCCAAAAGTGACTTCGGAAATTACCGTTTGGACTTACTATATCTTCTGCAGCATTCATTCGTAGCTTAAATGAAATTTTACCTGTTTATCTTCGTAACAATATTACTTCATATGTGGACGATATTCTTATTGCTAAACATTCTTGGAGTGAGCACAACAAAATTTTGGATTCATTATTACGTATCTTTGCAAGAGTTGGTATTACAGAGAACTTGGAAAAATCTGAATTTGGTCGTTCTCAGGTGAAATTTCTCGGTCACATTATTGCTACAGAAGGTATTCTTCCTGATCCAGAGAAACTAGATGCTATTTAGTTCGCAATGACATTCTTTTTAAACGAAAATCGGTCGACAACTCTGTTTGGTTAGTTTGTATTCCTGATGAGTGGGTTAATAAGCTGATTTGGTATACGCATTTCAGTTATGCACATTTTGGTCCCAGAAAATGCTTTCATAAATTACGAGAAAATTGCTAATTCAGTAATATGGAAAAACGTATTCGATCTGTTCTGGCCAAATGCAAATTATGTCAAAAGGCTAAGCCGCCAACAGTTTCTCACAGAGCACCGTTGTTTCCTATCATTCCAGCGAAATTAAAGGAGATGGCTGATGTCGATTTGTTCGGTCCAGTGATTCGTTCTACTAATGGTTTTGCGTACATTTTCGTAGCAGTGGAGTTGACGTCAAAATATGTATGTTTTACACCTTTACGCAAAGCAACAGCTCGTTCAGTATCTAACGCTTTTATCAAACATTTTCTTAAAGAACTTGGTCATGTTGATAAGGTTATATCAGATAATGGATCACAGTTTCGTTCTAAAATTTGGCTTCGTACTCTACAGCGTCGTAAAATTAAACCAATTTTCATTTCACTTTTTCACCCTCAATCTAACGCTTCAGAGAGATGGATGAAGGAAATCAATAAATTGTGTCGTCTTTATTGTCATCAGAATCACAGAACGTGGGATCAGTATCTTCATATTTTTCAAAACATTCTGAATGAACTCCCTAATGATTCAACTTCTTTACCGCCTTTACTGATATTAAAAAACAAAGCACCGACAAATCGCATATCTGAAATCGTTCCTTTTCCGCCTTCACGGAAACTGCGGCATTCTGAAGTTGTCAACCTGGCTCTACGAAATATTGATATCTGCGGCTGCTAGAAGAGAGAAATCAGCTAAGCGTCCTGGTCGTTCAAAAATATTGTCAGTTGGTCAAAAAGTGTTAATTAAGTCTCACCGTTTGTCTCATAAAGGAAAAGGCTTGCGTCGCAAATTTCTTCTGCTTTACAATGGTCCATATAGAATTCGCAAAATTATTCATGATAACACTGTCGAAGTAGAAACTCTTAAATCTCGACGCTCTAAAGGAATACATCATATATCTAACGTAAAAATTTTTGGGGAATGATATACTTTTGAAATATTTTTGTGGAATGACATACTTTAGAGAAACTCACAGCTACATGTAAACATACGGAGAGTACAAGGATACCGCGCTGTGTTTGGGCGGCGGCACATTTCTTTTGTTTATAATTCATAATGAGTAGAAGATTTGGGTCAGACGGATTACACAGAGGTTGTGTGTTGACAATGTGTCTTCAGATTGTATGGGAGGATGAACTGAAGTTTGCACTAGGATTTTATCTGTACTTGTTCGAGGAGACTGACTAGAGGAAAGAGTTGTGTTGGAAGTGAGATGATATTGGCAATAAGGTTCATATGTATCGACGCATTGAAGAGGTATTATTGAGGTATTATTGAGGTATAGAGATTATATGAAGTTGATGATTACTGGAGTTTTTGTGGACAAGAGGTAAGGTAAATGATATTGATGATAAGATTTATATGTATCGACGTAAGAGGTATTATTGAAGTATTGAGATTATGTGATGCTGATGATTATTGGAGTTTTGGTATATAAGAGGTAAAGTAAGTGAGAAGCATATTTTTTTTTTGTTGGTCTTATGGAACAAGGAGGATGAAGATAGCAGACTAGAACGCTAAAGTAGAAGGAAGATAGTCTATACACACACTTTGTTAAATCACTAAGCAGTATATACTTTTTTTTGGAGAGAGGAAGTAATTGCATATCTTGGCTCACTGACAGTTGTTCAGCAACCGTACATTTTGATCTGGCTTGGCAAACATCGGTCTTGACATGATGACTATGACATTGACTTAACTATTATTGACTGTTATACATTGCTGCCACTACTACTTGATACACGCGATGAACATCATATTTTGACAGAATTGCATTTACACAATTAACACTATTCAGTTACACAGTAGTACTTAATGTGGATGAAAGATGAGTGAGTGTGTTTTGTGTGTTTTCCTTTCTTAATCCTACCCACCTATCTCCTAAATATCATTTTATTTGTTTGTTGTGGCTTGCACTGACACCCATAAATATTATAGGTTTACTGATATTTGAGTATTTGTAATAGTTAATATGACAATTATCTGATATCATTTGTGTGTTTATTAGAATTTATATGTCTAGTGTGTAAAAGCATTTGTATGTGTATTCAAACTATTGTTCATGCCTGAACTGTCTGATTAGTGATAGTGAATATTATGGACTTTTACTTGTACTTTTTCTACATGATTGGTGCCACTAGGACATGTTTAATTTGTGCTTATATACTCTGATGAACAGTGTGATCGGTGATAGTGAATATCATGGACTGCTCTCTGGACCTGCTCATCATTGCTAGGTGCAACTGACGGACTACTTGTATGGAAATGCAGTCACTTGTTGCTGTCTGCACCTGCTCAACATTGCTGGGTGCACAGATGAAGCTACTTCTATGGAAATGATGTCACTTGCCGGTGTCTGCACCTGCTCGTCATTGCTAGGTGCAACTGATGGACTACTTGTATGGAAATGAAGTCACTTGTTGCTGTCTGCACCTGCTCAACATTACTGGGTGCATAGATGAAGCTACTTCTATGGAAATGATGCCACTTGCCGGTGTCTGCACCTAGTCAACATTGCTGGGTGCCACTGATGGACTGCTTCTACTGAACTAATGTGACTTGTTGCTGTGTGTACCTCTTCAACTTTACTGGGTGCCACAGATGGAACTGCTTCTACTGAAATGATGTCACTTGTTGGTGTCTGCACCTGCTCAACATTGCTGGGTGCAACTGATGGACTGCTTCTACTGAAATGATGTCACTTGTTGGTGTCTGCACCTGCTCAACATTGCTGGGTGCAACTGATGGACTGCTTCTACTGAAATGATGTCATTTGTTGGTGTCTGCACCTGCTCAACATTGCTGGGTGCAACTGATTGACTGCTTCTACTGAAATGATGTCACTTGTTGGTGTCTGCACCTGCTCAACATTGCTGGGTGCAACTGATGGACTGCTTTTACTGAAATGATGTCACTTGTTGGTGTCTGCACCTGCTCTCAACATTGCTGGGTGCAACTGATGGACTGCTTCTACTGAAATGATGTCACTTGTTGGTGTCTGCACCTGCTCAACATTGCTGGGTGCAACTGATGGACTGCTTTTACTGAAATGATGTCACTTGTTGGTGTCTGCACCTGCTCTCAACATTGCTGGGTGCAACTGATGGACTGTTTCTGCTGAAATGATGTCACTTGTTGGTGTTTGCACCTGTTGACCATTGCTGGGCTGGAATTATCAACTATTTGTTTTTTTTTTTTGAACAATTAAAAGTATTTTATGTGAACATTTGTGTAAACTGATTTTTTGTGTATTGTGCAAACTATTATGTAAAGCCACATGTATGAAAAGAATTTGTATTGCCTACTGTATTTTATATATTAGGTTATTGAAAGGTCAGTGCAAAGCCAAAATTTTAACTAATTATGTGATATTTAGGTATTAATATTATCTTTTATTTTTGTCTGTATTTTTGTGGACGAATTTGGTGGTATTTTCACCACCAATGCTGGCAAAAAATACCGTCAAATTCTGGCCTGTGGAGGAGGGGCATATGAAAGGTGGCTACACTGAGCCACTGCGCCAGAGATTGCGCCAAAGAGTATTATTAAGCCGCCTCCACAGTGCTTGGAAAGAACTCGTAGAAGTCAGTGCTTGGGGAGAGCTCGTAGTAGTCAGTGCCTGTCGAGGACTCGGGGTAGTCGGTGCTGAGATGTTGTAGCAGAGAGTGTTTGTTGAGATGTGCTATTAGGCAGTGCTTGCTGAGATGTAATATTGGAGAGTTCTGGTTGAGATGTGATAGTAGAGAGTCGGTGTGAGATATAATGTAAGGATTAGAGTGATTTTCATCAATATAAATAAGGTAATAAACTCCGTTTCTTTTTATTTCAGTGTCCTAAATAATGCGTCATTACAGGTTCAGTCAACAAAGCATCTGGCGTGTGTTCTTGTATTAGAGTTTAATTCTGCTTTCTTGCGCAATTATAGTATTTCTAATTTTCTTTTATCACGTCCGTATAATTGGTATTTAAAAATTCTTGTCTTGTTGAAGAAGAACCGTGCCAGATGTGCGTTGAGTCATACTTCCACATACAGAACAGTTATACTTGTGCTTTGGTTTAGTAGGTTTTATAGTTGCTGGGGACTTAATTAATTAACTGTGTTTACGAAAATTTTCTTTCATTGTTTGTTGTTATTCTATGCAGTCAGATTGCGTAATAATACTAGTCAGGGCCAACCGATTACGAGACACAGCGTAATCGGACATACAGCTACTAAAAACTAAAAGTATTTTCAATCATATTTAATTAAGCCCCCATGCAATTTGCAGTCCATATTTTCGCTAGAGTGATCCCCCATCCGCGCCTGCTCCGCTTACATACTTTTGTTACGACGTCACTTGCACGCAATGCCACGAGGCGGAATCCAACGTCGCTGTGGCAGTGGTCATAAGGTTTTAGCTTATCAATATAGATGACGAACAGCAGAGGGCCTTGAACATTACTTGGGGATCGCCTGGAATTACTTCTGTTTTACTTCGTGAGTTTCCGTCAATTATACGAACAGTGACAGGAAATCACGAATCCAGTAGTATAACTGAGACGATATTGCATAAGCACGCAATCTGATTACAATCCGCTTGTCAGGTATGATGACAAAAGCCTTCTGGAAGTCTATAAATACGGAATCAATTTGCGATCTTTCTGGACACAGACTGAAAGCCTACAGCTTAATGCAAGTGAAGGGATGGAACAGTAACAATGATTAAATTCAATACTCCCAGTAATTCGTAAGCACAGTTACGGGATCAAATGAATAATCAAAAACTTATGGCAATTACATCTGTCCAAATTTGCATGAAGATTATATGGAAAGCAGTGTTACTCTCCTGTGAGTTAAATTACTTCTTGCCCTCATAAAAATTTAGTCTTTCACTCCTGACGTTCATGATAACTTTCCTTCTTTCTTTCGCTACTTCCTTTATCTCGCATGGGCGCAGGGTCGGCAGGGTTAAGTACTGAATTGGCATGGTTAAGTTAAGGGGTGGCCGGATGCCCTTCCTGCCGCCACCCCTACACCCTGGGACGGAATTAGTGTACCCCAGCTGTCTGCGTCTAGTGGAAATCGTGAAATAGGGTGAATGTCTGCGAGTCGTGTAACTGAGGCGTGACGTGGGGACCAGCGCGGTATGCACCTAGTAGAATGTGGGAAACCGCCTAAAAACCACATCCAGGCTGGCCGGCACACCGGCCGCCGTCGTTAATCCGCCACGCGGATTCGATCCGGGGCCGGCGCGCCTACCAGAGTCCAGGAAGCAGCGCGTTAGCGCTCTCGGTTATCCTGGCGGGTCTTGACGTTCACGATAACTGACAACTATTTAATCCTGTAATTCTCGATCGGAGCAGTGATTGTAAGTTGGTGATTAAAACCCAGAAGTCTACGCAGTCATTACCAGTGCGAAAGGAGATGAAACAGGTGCTCGTCCTGAATCTCATAAGATAGAAATCGAACTACTCTGCCGGTGCTGCGTATCATGCTTACCTTACGTATGATGGGCTGCGCCGAGCTGTGCGCTGCAAACGTGCTGGCCCCTTCGCGAAGACGGAGCCCTAAGCACCTAGCCAGATTCCAATACGTAGCAGCCTCGACCACGCAGCTACCCCAAGTCGATCAGGACACACTCGCTTCCTGACGGAATGTCGAATCTGACAGTCTAGCTTCTCTTCCTGCATTCACGTACTCCCTGCGTATTCCTTGCCGCCTAAAAGTACTAGTTGCCAACCGCAAAATTAGGAGCCACTGCGACCCAATCATGAGGACTCCATCCAACAGAGAATCCTGCCAAAAAAAGCGCGTCTTTTCCAGTCTCCAATAACATGAAATTCTCCCCTACCATCGAAAAGCATTCATTTCAGCTCTGCCGAGGCCTACGAGAAAGACAGGCCGCGGCGCTTACGTCACGGAAGTAGTCCTGCGCTCGCTCGTTCGCTCAAATCAGCAATCAAACTACGTTTCTACACCCGTTAGCTTGTAACTAGGCGTGTCCGTACAAATGAAAACTGAATCTTCTACTAGAATCCGCTATTATGGAATCTTACTGTTATTAGTCCTATAACTTTGGGAAGTTCATGGGACGACTTATAATTTGTTATGGCTGAACTGGCGTACAATAAAATAAAATAAAGCTAAAATGATTATCAGTTGCGTAAGGCACCACTTCCAGCATGTAATGAATACTGTTAAGCAGAAGAGACTAAATGCTATAAACAAGTCGTTATACCATTCATATCGAGTATTGATCTTGAATTAAATTTTGCTGTACTACTATTAATCAGTAAGACTTCATAATAGCAGATTCCAGTGGAAGATGCAATTCTCGTTAGTACTTACACGTCCAGCTGCGAGTTAACAGGTTTAGAAACACATTTTGTCTGCTGAGCTGAGCGAGCGAGCGAGTTCAGGACTACCTTCGGGACGTACGCGCCGCGGCCTGTCTTTCTCGTGGGCCTCGAGGCAACACCGACTCAAAGGAAGGCCTCGGCGCTTGTTCGTGACGTCACGTCAGCTAGGCACGGCGAACGTCAGGTCTGTTGCAGGCATATTGATAATGGTGGTGTCTCCCTCTCTGACACAGGAAAATGTGAAACTATTGGCGGTAGTTGACCAACGCACATTGTTCTGAGAGATTTCTGCAATCAATTAATTGTGCAATTCATTACACTTCTTAACAAATAGTGTACACCTGAACTTAAATTTCCACCAGTTTTAAGGATTGACATACAAAAGCAACTTCATGGTCCAGTAGCAACAGAATTCGTGCTTCTTTACCTTATTTGTAAATCTGAGGAAGTTACGTTTGTACTGGTTTGCTTTTACAAGAAACTGTGCACATATTGGTGCTCTTCTTTAGGCATATTGGTTGACTGTGGGGTGAGGAGCACTGAATGTTAATGAAATATCTTGCGATAGTACACGTTGGGGGAGGGGGTGGGGGACAGAAGAAGAGGCAAAAGAGATATACTTGTTTTATCAAATAAATTTTTTTATCTTATAAAGTTTCTCCTTTCAGGTGCAAGAGGGGAAATTTATTTTTTCTAATGTGCATGTTTAAAAAAGTTAAGCTCAGCAGTATTTTGGATGCATGAAGCTATTTTGTTTCCTGTTTAGAATTCCTTTCGTTGAAAACGACTGTAATCTAATGACTGGCAACTGTTGGACATTTACACATGTAAACTAGTTCACATTTCCAGTGACGATGTCAAACGAAAATAAATAAATAAATAAAAGAAACGAGTTAATTGTAAGGGAGTTGGGGTAAGTTTCGATAGCAAAATGGATAAAGTAAATATAGTTACTTGAATGTAAAATTTCCGAAGCTTGCAATGGGGCAAAGCGTCTTCTCATATTGATCTACGTTTGTTTCTACAGGATTCAGTAATACAGAACTATGATCTTCATTTGTAGCTTTACGATAGTAAGAAAATCTTTCATCTAAATACAACTGCAGAATCCAAAACAATACCAAACATTTTGTCCAAAAATAAGAGATTTATAGTGATAAGCACGCCCAGGCGTTCCTGCCTAGAACAGACCTGGCGTTTGCCGTGCCTAGCTGACGTGATGTCACCAACAAGCACCGAGGTTTTCCTTTGAGTCGATGTTTCTCGAGGGCTGCGATCTGACGTCACACATCTTTACGCCAACCGCAGGTTCTCCTGTCGATTTCCACAACTTGGCAACTGGATTCGAGAAAATTCACAGAAGACCGCAACGAGGCTAGAGTTTGTTTCCTTCGGCCTGTACTACTCTTCAGAAGGAGTCAGAAACCATGGAAAGCCGTCCCCGACTCCCGCACACGGCGCCATGCTCCCCTTAGTCGGACCTGCAAATGGTGCTCTAAAGTGAAGAGGTTGGCTCAAGAGAGGAATACGTGGCGCGCTGGCACGGTAGCTCAAGGTGTTCAGTCAGAGGGCTGGCTGCCCTCTGTAATAAAAAATTAAAAAATTTTAAACGAGTGAAGTGTTCAGCGCTCAGCTTGAACAGGTGTAACGTGACGTCCACCCAGATCAAATTCCGAGAGTAATAACGTTCAAAATGGAAGGAAAAAGAAACCTTAGCCACAAGCAGTCATGTGGGAGGACAATGCTTGCCACCCCCTGTGGGTCCTGGGCGGACCTCTGTTCCAACAATCTTACACCACTCAAGCAGCAGTCCCATCCAGTGATCGCCGACATGGTTCAAAATGGTTCAAATGGCTCTGAACATTATGGGACTTAACATCTGAGGTCATCAGTCCCCTAGACTTAGAACTACTTAAACCTAACTAACCTAAGGACATCACACACATCCATGCCCGAGGCAGGGTTCGAACCTGCTCCCGTAGTGGTCTCGCGGCTCCAGACTGTAACGCCTAGAACCGCTCGGCCACTCCGGCCGGCTCACCGACAATCTTGACAGAAGCGTGTCCTGTTGCTCTGTCTCAAATACACCTCTCTGCACATTCGCCCGCACCCCAGAATCATTGATAATCCACTAAAAAGCGTCACCGGGTTTATAAAGAGAGACATGAAAATTACACAGGGCACTCTGCTACCTGTCACAGTGGTTTATATATAATATCAGTGACATTTATATACCGATTACCCTGTTGTCAGCCTCACAATGATAAATATATTCTAATTATTGATGAAACCAGAATGAAAAATTCTTGCCGTCTTTCATGCTTAGTTAAAGATTGGAGTCCGAATAAGCGACCGTAGAAAATGCCAGTAACTAGCTTCCTTCACAAAAGCGTAATGATGCATATCAAAGGAAGTAGAACTGTCAGTTACAGATAACATCCCATATTAAAGGCAGACACTGTGCTGATATTGTATCTGCTATCCTCAGCTGCCCGTGGTGCGAAGACACGAATTGTATTCGAAGTTCCATAACGACTATTGCCCAGTTACGCTTTAATCATGGACCTTCCGCCACCAACCTTATGGCCTTCGTTGGAGTCCTACCCATAGATGCGAATGTAGAGTGACTGAAGGCCCTGAGCACCTTTTGGTTTGATGTCATCGCGTCCTCATGATACTAGCACCTATAAAGGGCGTTCAACAAGTAATGCAAGATTTTTTTTCCTGAAAGCGGATTGGTTTTACTCAGGATTCCAGTACACCATATTACTCCCCGCCCTTTTGGCTACAAAAACGGTTTTTTCAACATAGTCTCCGCTCAATGCGACGGCCTTACGCCACTTTATTGGTAGCGCACGTTTGGCAGCATGGTAGCACTCTCCTGGTCGACGTCGGAGCTACAGAGCCGACCGGTGTGGCCGAGCGGTTCTAGGCGCTTCAGTCCGGAACCGCGCTGCTGCTACAGTCGCATGTTCGAATCCTGCCTCGGGCATGGATGTGTGTGATGTACTTAGGTTAGGTAGATTTAAGTAGTTCTAAGTCTAGGCGAATGATGACCTCAGATGTTAAGTCCCATAATGCTCAGAGCCATTTGAAACATTTGACGTCGGAGCCAACGTTTTGCTGCATCAATAACGCCCCATCATCCACGTACTGATTCCCGTGGGGTGCATCCTTCATTGGGCTAGACAGATGGAAATCGGAAGGTGCGAGTTCCGGGCTGTTTGGATGAGAAAGGACAGTCCAATGAAGTTTTTTAAACTCCTCTCGGGTGCGCGGATTAGAGTAAACTCTAGTTTTGTCAAGGAGAAGGAGAAGTTCGTTTGCATTATTTTTTGGCGACGTACACGCTGAAGTCGTTTCTCCTGAGGGCAACGCAATACACTTCAGAGTTGACCGTCGCACTATTAGGGAGGACGTCAAACAGAATAACCCTTTCAGAGTCCCAGAACACCACTGTCACTACTTTGTCGGCTGTGGATGCAGCTTTGAACTTTTCTTTGGAGAAGAGGTAGTGCGGCGCCACTCCATGAATTGCCGTTTTATTCTGGGTTTGAAGTTCAAAATGGTTCAAATGGCTCTAAGCACTATGGGGCTTAACATCTGAGGTCATCAGTCCCCCAGACTTAGAACAACGTTAACCTAACAAACCTAAGGACATCACACACATCTATGCCCGAGGCAGGATTCGAACCTGCGACCGTAGCAGCCGCGTGGTCCCGGACTGAAGCGTCTAGAACCGCTCGGCCACAGCGGTTGGCTGGGTTCGAAGTGGTGAAGCCATGTTTCATCGCCTGTGACGAATTTCAGAAAGAAATTGTCACGATCAGCCTCCTAACGCACAAGCAGTCTCGCACAGGTGGTCCTTCGTTGTTCTTTGTGGTCTTCGGCGGCAAGGAACACACTTTTGAGTACCCCGACTGCTGGACGAGTGTGTCACTACTACCAACAGAGACGTCCAGTTGACCTCCAAGGTGTTTGACTGTGATACGTCGATCACCTCGAATGAGAGTGTCCGCACGTACCAGCACTGCAAGAGTCATAGCTGCGTGAGGTCGGCCGGTATGTGGGAGATCCGGTGGGTTTGCGCGACCTAGTTGCGATTATAACAGACGTTTCGCCAAACGACTCACCGTGCTTTTGTTCTCTGCCTGGCCTCCGTAGACATTATGCACGCGCCTATCAATATGTGCGACGCACAGGTTTTCCGCCACAATAAACTCAATGACAGCTCTGTTCTTGGGAAGCACATCCGGTGCAGAAGCCTTTTTTAAAATTACGCATAGCGCATCCAGCTATCGGAACTTTATGAAACTATAGGGGCTGAAACGGGAATATTCCACGACGTCTCCCAACAAATCCCGCATTTTTTAACTAAAACTGGTCGAGAAAAAGTCTTGCTTTGCTTATTGAACGCCCCTAGTAGTTCTCGAACCTGTAAAATTTACTAATGCTACCCCAAAAAATGTCAACAACTTCCAGTTAATACCTGTGTTGCATGTAGACTTTTATACGATTTTTTTAGAATGACATTTGCGTACCCTATCTGATAAAATACAGGGGATATGCAAAAAAATATGAACACCTGTACTTATTTCGGAATGGTTTATTAATAAGGAGTTGAACCCCCATTTGCCCATAATACAACTGTGATTCTTCTTAGAATACTGTCATATAATGATTGAACAGTCTCCAGTGGAATGCTATGCCACTCTTCGATCAGAACCTCATCTTACTCCTGCCGTGACGAGGGAGGCGGAAATCTGCTCCGGAGTCTGTGCTCCAACACCACCCACAGGGTTCGATAATGTTCAAGTCCGGGGACTGTGCTGGCCAGGGAAGACGCTGCAGTTCTGTTGCATGCTCCTCATACCACGATTGTACTGTCCTGGCTGCTTGAATGGGTGCATTATCGTTCTGAAATATGGCATCATTGTTGGGGGAAAAACATTTGAATCAGTCGGTGCACTTGATCTCCTACACTGTTCACATAATCGTTGGTTGTAACACGGTCTTTGAGAGTTATGATGGACCCAACAGAATACCATGATATGGTTGCCCATACCATCACACTTTCATGCTTTACCGTTGGAATCAAGTAATCAATATTGCAGTGTTCTTTTGGCGTTCTCTAGACGTAAGCCCGGCCCAATGTTGAAAATAACAAAAACGTTGACGCGTCGGACCATGTGACGTGTTTCCACTGATCAGCCGCCCAGGATTTATGCTCCTGACATCATATTTTACCCTTCTTTGCGTTGGTTGTCGTCACTAATGGCTTCCATATACCAGCTCGTCCATGAATATTCTCTTTATGGAGTTCTCGGCGGACAGTGTCGATAGTTACGGGGGTCTCGAAGATGGCTATTGAGCTCTCCAGTCACTTTAGCCGCTGTAGTTTTGTGTTGTTTTGACACAATGCGTGTTAGCGAGCGACGATCTCTGTCATTTAGTTTTTATGTGCGGCCACTATTACGCTTACACTATGACGTCTTTCCATATTTTGCGCAGGCTGTCATGACTGTTCAAACAGTTGCTCTTCAAACAGTCAATAAACTGACTGTCTTAGTTACTGATGCTCCAGCTAATCGGGTCCACACAAACTGCCCTCTTTGTAACTGTTAGGTCTTTCATTGCACGTCGACCTCGGCCTCTGAATGTAAATACGAAGTGTGTGCTACTCGTAAACAACCTGCACTGATGCCTGGTCCGTACTAAACACGCACTGTCCAGCGCGACAAGTGTCTCACCTGCGCCGTTGATTGTCAAACACAACCGTCCCGCTACTACCATAGTTCACATTATTGTGCCCGTCCCCTGTACATCCGGACTCTCCTCTGTTATACGGCATTGTCCACCAGATATCACGAGAGGCTGACCAGCCGGTTTACAAGAAGACGGAGAATATTGTGTTGTCAGCAGAGTGGGTCGGTGAGTTGAGAGCTCAGTTGTTTCGACTTGGACTAGTCACTGGTCGTCACCTCAGCAACAAATTCACCACGGACGTTTCAACCTTTCTAAAGCTGCCAAATCTGGCTGTTGATGTGACTGTGAAGTGGAAACGCGAAGGAACAACCATAGCTAAACCAAGACCAGGCAGGCTCCATGCGCTGACGGGGAATATCGAGCATTCCGGGTAGTTGCAGAACATCGCATGAAATCTTCGCTAAGAATCACTCGGGGTTTCAAAGAATTATAAGCAGTCCAGCGAGTACAATGACTGTGCGTAGGGAGTTAGAAATAATGGGGTACAGTGGCCAAGCAGCTCGTCAGATGCCACACATTCCTATAGTCACTTGTAAGTGTCGCTTGAGGTACTGAAAAGAGCGACCGCACTGGACATTGAATGACAGGAAATGAGTGATCTGAAGTGATGAATCACGGTATGCCGTATGACAGTCGGAGGGAACGGTATGCGTTTGGCCATTACCTGGATAACTTTGGCCCCCATCAGGTGTAGTGACAACAGTGATGTATATAGGAGGTGGTGTTAAGGTATAGGGGTGTTTTCTTAGTTAGCATATGTTCCCCTTATTGAACTTAAGAAAACGGTAAATGTGTAAGCATATGAGCACATTTTACACTACTGTGTACCGTGTACAGTAGAGAAACTGTTCGGTGACAATGAAACCTTCCCGTCTCCTCTATATCTCTTTTGTTACGCAATAACCGTCTACTCTACAGGGTGTTACAAAAAGGTACGGCCAAACTTTCAGGAAACATTCCTCACACACAAATAAAGAAAAGATGTTATGTGGACATGTGTCCGGAAACGCTTAATTTCCATGTTAGAGCTCATTTTAGTTTCGTCAGTATGTACTGTACCTCGATTCACCACCAGTTGGCCCAATTGAAGGAAGGTAATGTTGACTTCGGTGCTTGTGTTGACATGCGACTCATTGCTCTACAGTACTAGCATCAAGTACATCAGTACGTAGCATCAACAGGTTAGTATTCATCACGAACGTGGTTTTGTAGTCAGAGCAATGTTTACAAATGCGGAGTTGGCAGATGCCCATTTGATGTATGGATTAGCACGGGGCAATAGCCGTGGCGCGGTACGTTTGTATCGAGACAGATGTCCAGAACGAAGGTGTCCCGACAGGAAGACGTTCGAAGCAATTGATCGGCGTCTTAGGGAGCACGGAACATTCCAGCCTATGACTCGCGACTGGGGAAGACCTAGAACGACGAGGACACCTGCAATGGACGAGGCAATTCTTCCTGCAGTTGACGATAACCCTAATTTCAGCGTCAGAGTAGTTACTGCTGTACAAGGTAACGTTGACCACGTCACTGTATGGAGAGTGCTATGGGAGAACCAGTTGTTTCCGTACCATGTACAGCGTGTGCAGGCACTATCAGCAGCTAATTGGCCTCCACGGGTACACTTCTGCGAATGGTTCATCCAACAATGTGTCAATCCTCATATCAGTGCAAATGTTCTCTTTAGGGATGAGACTTCACTCCAACGTGATCAAATTGTAAATTTTCACAATAAACATATGTGGGCTGACGAGAATCCGCACGCAGTTGTGCAATCACGTCATCAACACAGATTTTCTGTGAACGTTTGGGCAGGCATTGTTGGTGATGTCTTCATTGGGCCCCATGTTCTTCCACCTACGCTCAATGGAGCACCTTATCATGATTTCATACGGGATACTCTACCTGTGCTGCTAGATCATGTGCCTTTACAAGTACGACACAACATGTGGTTCATGCACGATGGAGCTCCTGCATATTTCAGTCGAAGAGTTCGTACGCTTCTGAACAACAGATTCGGTGACCGATGGATTGGTAGAGGCGGACCAATTCCATGGCCGCCACGCTCTCCTGACCTCAACCCTCTTGACTTTCATTTGTGGGGGCATTTGAAAGCTCTTGTCTACGCAACCCCGGTACCAAATGTAGCGACTCTTCGTGCTCGTATTGTGGACGGCTGTGATACAATACGCCATTCTCCAGGGCTGCATCAGCGCATCAGGGATTCCATGCGACGGAGGGTGGATGCATGTATCCTCGCTAACGGAGAACATTTTGAACATTTCCTGCAACAAAGTGTTTGAAGTCACGCTGGTACGTTCTGTTGCTGTGTGTTTCCATTCCATGATTAATGTGATTTGAAGAGAAGTAATAAAATGAGCTCTAACATGGAAAGTAAGCATTTCCGGACACATGTCCACATAGCATATTTTCTTTCTTTGTGTGCGAGGAATGTTTCCTGAAAGTTTGGCCGTACCTTTTTGTAACACCCTGTATATCTCTTTTGTTATGCAACCTTCCCTTCTACAATAATCTATGAAACCTTCCCTTAGGATTTCTATCTCTTGCTTAACATTAACAAATGAAATCTTCTCTTTAAAATTAATTCTCTTTCTCAACCTTCGCATACAAATTTAAATGCTGCTTGTTAAAAGTGATTTTCTGATTATTTCGACGAAACACAGAATGTGTCGTCGTCGTGGCCCTCAGTCGTTACCTGCAATAACCCAAAACTGTTGCTTACATTTTTTACTGTTACTGGATCGCCATCTGACTGCTACATCGAACTGCGACATGAATATACTTACTCTGTTTTACTATACCCTATTAGCTGCTGGTGGGCTGTCATAATAAGTGGCTGTATTTATTACCAAAACTGACGTTATTCTTTAATAGCGAAGCTGACGTTATTCTTTAATTAATTTGACTGACGTTACTTAATTCATAGTTAAACTTTTTCTTGACAACAATAAAATTTTGCAAAGTTTTACGTTGATGGTTTTTGGAATGGATTATAATCAGTAATGTAATATTGCTGGCAAAAATTAATTATATTCTGAATGAAATGATTTTACAAACGTTCAATTGGGACTTACTTTTTACAATAATCTTACAACTAGAATTGCGCAAACATACCTTCAATAGTCTTGAGTTTCTCAAAAAAATTAATTCAATAATATTAGTTCCTCTTATTATAATAGTTAGCTGATGTCTCTGTACATCCATTTATAATCTCTTGTAAATCATAGCTAGTGACTGGCAGGCACACCGCTCCTCTCAACCTCTTGCTTCAGACCTGCTACCGGTACCGACTCGCTTCACATCTCGCTTACTACTGACTTCCTACAGACGCTAAAGTGCGGTCTCTCCTGCCAACAGTGCTGTCTGGTGCAGACAATCCCTGCTACCACTACAAAATGTATCAATGCGCGGTCTTTCCCGCTCTTTTCTTAAAATGCATCACTACGCTGTCTCTCCCGCCCTTTCTAAAATTATATCAATGTGCGGTCTCTCTTGCCTACAATACTTTGGTGCAGACATTCCCTGCTACCACAATTATTTCCAACATGACAAATATTAATTATTCCTACTTAATCCTATTAATAAAATACAAACATCTTTCATAAATTATGTTTTGACCATAGACATTAGAAATATACACGTCTTACAACTATAATTGTTTTTATAAAACTTTTAACATAGCTGCTAAGGTTCAATGAGCGTGTCAGAACTTTATTAGAACAAATAAGCTCTCGGTCACAAATATTAAGTCAAAATTGACCAGGTTTCGACGCTACTATGAGCGTCGTCTTCAGAATTAAACTAACTGTTCTAAAACATGTTGTTGTTGTTGTTGTTGTTGTTGTCTTCAGTCCTGAGATTGGTTTGATGCAGCTCTCCATGCTACTCTATCCTGTGCAAGCTGCTTCATCTCCCAGTACTTACTCCACGCTGCCCTCCAATGCTAAATTTGTGATCCCTTGATGCCTCAGAACATGTCCTACCAACCGGTCACTTCTTATTGTCAAGTTGTGCCACAAACTCCTCTTCTCCCCAATTCTATTCAATACCTCCTCATTAGTTATGTGAGCTACCCATATAATCTTCAGCATTCTTTTGTAGCACCACATTTCGAAAGCTTCTATTCTCTTCTTGTCCAAACTATTTATCGTCCATGTTTCACTTCCATACATGGCTACACTCCATACAAATACTTTCAGAAACGTCTTCCTGACACTTAAATCTATACTCGATGTTAACAAATTTCTCTTCTTCAGAAACATTTCCTTGCCATTGCCAGTCTACATTTTATATCGTCTCTACTTCGACCATCATCAGTTATTTTGCTCCCCAAATAGCAAAACTCCTTTACTACTTTAAGTGTCTCATTTCCTAATCTAACTCCCTCAGCATCATCCGACTTATTTCGACTACATTCCATTATCCTCGTTTTGCTTTTGTTGATGTTCATCTTGTATCCTCCTTTCAAGACACTGTCCATTCCGTTCAACTGCTCTTCCAAGTCCTTTGCTGTCTCTGACAGAATTACAATGTCATCGGCGAACCTCAACGTTTTTATTTCTTCTCCATGGACTTTAATACCTACACCGAATTTTTCTTTTGTTTCCTTTACTGCTTACTCAATATACAGATTGAATACCATCGGGGACAGGCTACAGCCCTGTCTCACTCCCTTCCCAACCGCTGCTTCCCTTTCATGCCCTTCGACTCTTATAACTGCCATCTGGTTTCTGTACAAATTGTAAATAGCCTTTCGCTCCCGGTATTTATTCCTGCCACCTTTAGAATTTGAAAGAGAGTATTCCAGTCAACATTGTCAAAAGCTTTCTCTAAGTCTACAAATGCTAGAAATGTAGGTTTGCCTTTCCTTAATCTATTTTCTAAGATAAGTCGTAGGGTCAGTATCGCCTCACGTGTTCCAACATTTCTACGGAATCCAAACTGATCTTCCCCGAGGTCGGCTTCCACCAGTTTTTCCATTCGTCTGTAAAGAATTCGCGTTAGTATTTTGCAGCCGTGACTTATTAAACTGATAGTTCGGTAATTTTCACATCTGTCAACACCTGCTTTCTTTGGGATTGGAATTATTATATTCTTCTTGAAGTCTGAGGGTATTTCGCCTGTGTCATACATCTTGCTCACCAGATGGTAGAGTTTTGTCAGGACTCGCTCTCCCAAGGCTGTCAGTAGTTCCAATGTAATGTTGTCTATTCCCGGGGCCTTGTTTCGACTCAGGTCTTTCAGTGCTCTGTCAAACTCTTAACGCAGTATCGTATTTCCCATTTCATCAACATCCTCTTCCATTTCCATAATATTGTGCTCAAGTACATCTAAAACATATTAAGTATATAATACATTAATAAAATTAAACTTTGTACTGACTGGAAAGAAATGCAGTACTTACAAGTCACATTTTAAAAAAGATCTAAGCCGGAAAGGCGACGGCATGAATAGTTTTAAATAAGATGGCGAGCCGCTAAGGGGTGCACGTACTTCAGCGAACAAGGGTTGCAACAAGACTGTTTTTATCAGCATAACAATGCACCCTGTCATATAGCACTATTAGTGAGGCAATGTTTTGCGGCGAGTTACATTTCTTCGACCCGAACCTTGTGGAAATGACTTATAACGTCGAATTCCCTCAATACCCAAGTGACCAATAACTTCGCCTCCTCTGGTTTCGGCTCTTGAGGAAAATGGGCCGCCTCTCCTCCACAGGCTTTCAGACACCTCACTGAAACTTTCCGCTACAGGGTGAAGGGTGCTCACATGCCAAATTTATGTCCACTAATAGGTATCCGGATATGATATATGTAATAGTCACTCACATCATATTGAGGGGTGCCGGGGTGGAGAAGTGTTTGTGCCTCTTTAATTCTGGCAAATTTTTCAAGAGAACTAGACATGAACTCGACCCCCTTCCTTACCACCACCTAATTAAATATGTGCACAACGGTAATGAAAGGAAGTGATGGTGGGCCCTGCTAGTTGGTAAAATAAGGAGTGCACACTCACAATAATGTAATAAAAATCGTAACCTACAAAAATAGGGAAATTTTATCATAATAAACGACAGCAAATGGAATTCCGCATCTATCTACGAAATGATATGCAGATTAAATATTACAATGAGATTTATTATAATTCAGAACACAAAGGTACTTAATTGCCGATACAAACAGTAGGCTAAAGAATAGGGTATACTGAACTATTATGAGAATAACAGAAGGCGCGAGAACAAGGGGCTCCTACTCTTTGTGACGCAATAGATAGACGATAATGACGGGAGGTCCTAATGGATCAAATATTACTCCTCCGACTGTAATGCAGTATAAAATCAGAATTGTATTAATACCTTCACCTGCTGACGGGCGTTGATATATATTAACGGGGACAGGTGAAAATGTGCTCCCCGACCGGGACTTGAATCCGGGATCTCCTGCTTACATGGCAGACGCTCTAGCCATCTGAGCCACCGAGGGCACAGACTGCAGGGACTATCTTACGCACGCCTCCCGCAAGACCCACATTCTCACCTTGTATGTCCACACACTACATTCGTCCTGTCCCACCTCAACACACTCACTACTCGCGGAAGACATTCTTACCAAATCCTGTCAGAGTTCGGGGAATATGTGTGCGTCCACACAGAAGAAGGAGGTCATGGCTGGTATTGCCAGAACTAAATACCTGTATTCATATGGTGTCTGTTCTTTCGGACATGTCCGAAAGAACAGACACCATATCCATATAAGTATATGTAATGCAGCATAGCGATTAGTAGTGAGAGCTCAAATGGGAACACGTAGAGAAACAAACAAGGTGGACTTGTAGCAAAGCGAGCGCGCATGCTGCTGAGGTCTTCAGTATAAAAATGTTTAGTATAAAAACAATAGGTCCTACAATGCCGGAGCAGGAAAATACTTTACCAGTCCTGAAACCTGTAGCACATCGTCAGTAGGCAGCGTTCTCATGATTTAGGCGCCGACTCCTGCTGTATAGCAACTCTGTTTCAACCCGTGGCCTAGAATGCTGTCCGAGAATTCTAAATTCTGCTCTCGTGGCTGAAGCAGAGAAACTCTTGGATACACGAGGATGTATCTCCAGGAAGAGACATAGCAAAACTGCCTAAATTCGCCCTGTCGGCACAGGTACGAAAACTCAGAGTAAGAATTGGGTCTTAAATCGCAGAATCAAACTGGAGTATGATCGAAGTCATACTCCACAACGATTCCGAAAAAGGGCGACTAAGTCACAGGGCGGTCCGATTCCGACAAACATCAGACCCAGAACGCTATGCGCCCGCTCAACGCAAGATCGAAGCAAACATTGTTCTACTTCCCACTACCATCGAAAAGCTGCGGGTCAGCATTCAGTGCTGATTCCAAAATTCCCCAACACTATCTCAGAACGTCATTCGCACCAATAGCGACCGTTCCCTCCAATTTCGTGCTGGGCCTTATGATGCCAACTGCCCTAAATTTAAGTTGACCAATCACGCCTCTGCTATCTGGTTGGGGGCACTGAACTTGCCGTTTGATCAGCTACGGAAACAGCATGCCAAGACCACCGGCCATTCTGTGTCAGACAGTCGCACCCAGCAAGACAACGTCCACAAGAATTATCAGAATCATGAAGGCAATAGTGCCAGTCGGCGCCAGCAGTCTTCTGTCCAGTCGCGCCGGAACGGTAAACACATAAACTGTGGCGGTACTCAGACGGATCGCAGATCGTTTCACTCTCCATACAATAGGCAACACTCGACCGAGGTCAGTCGCCCCGCCAGGTGCTCAAACCCACTGAGTACCACCCTCTCCATACTCGCGGAAGTGCAGACTTCCCTACGAAAACGCAGTGTATCGCGTCCTCCGGAGCTCGTAACAAGCCACACAGGGAAGTAATGACAAAACTAAAAGCATGACCACATACATTTCCCAACATGCATAGCAATCAAGTGAAAAGTAAATTGAGCTCTCAGGACAAATACTCTCATCAGAATAACATTATTCGGCCCGTTCCCACTGTGAAATGATATAAAACATTAATAAAATTGGTGAAAATGAGAGGTGACAGGCAAAAAAAGGTATGAATCTTTTAGTATAACTGCCTTGGTTCCGTTAAATATCTGCTTATTCTGATGCAACAACACAATCGTATGTATTTCTCTCTATAGATGAGTGAGGCGGCTGAATATACATGGCGCATCAAAAAGAATCATCCGATTTAGCACGCCTATATTTCTGACACTAATAAACATATACAATTCTGCCAATTAAACTTGCTACACCACAAAGATTACGTTCTACAGACGCGAAATTTAACCGACAGGAAGAAGATGTTGTGATATGCAAATGATCAGCTTTTCAGAGGATTCACACAAGGTTGGCGCCGGTGGCGACGCCTACAACATGCTGACATGAGGAAAGTTTCCAACCGATTTCTCATACACAAACAGCAGTTGACCGGCGTTGCCTGGTGAAACGTTGTTGTGATGCCTCGTAAAAGGAGGAGAAATGCGTACCATCACGTTTCCGACTTTCATAAAGGTCGGATTGTAGCCTATCGCGATTGCGGTTTATCGTATCGCGACATTGCTGCTCACGTTGGCCGAGATCCAATGACCGTTAGCAGAATATGGAATCGGTAGGTTCAGGAGGGTAATACGGAACGCCGTGCTGGATTCCAACCGCCTCGTATCACTAGCAGTCGAGATGACAGGCATCTTATCCGCATGGCTGTAACGGATCGTGCAGCCACGACTCGATCCCTGAGTCAGCAGATGGGGACGTTTG
The DNA here is from genome assembly GCF_021461395.2 of Schistocerca americana. Lineage (NCBI taxonomy): Eukaryota > Metazoa > Arthropoda > Insecta > Orthoptera > Acrididae > Schistocerca > Schistocerca americana. The sequence continues at coordinate 854,514,445 of NC_060121.1, forward strand.
CAAGACAACAACCATCTGCACGAACAGTTCGACGACGTTTGCAGCAGCATGGGCTATCAGCGCGGAGACCATGGCTGCGGTTACCCTTGACGCAGCATCACAGACAGGAGCGCCTGCTACGGTGTACTCAACGACGAACCTGGGTGCACGAATGGCAAAACGTCATTTTTTCGGATGAATATCCAGGTTCTGTTTACAGCATCATGATGGTCGCATCCGTGTTCGGTGACATCGCTTTGAACGCGGATTGGATGCGTGTATTCGTCATCGCCATACTGGCGTATCACCCGGCGTGATGGTATGGGGTGCCATTGGTTGCACGTCTCGGTCACCTCTTGTTCGCATTGACGGCACTTTGAACAGTGGACGTTACATTTCAGATGTGTTAAGACCCGTGGCTCTACCCTTCATTCGATCCCTGCGAAACCCTACATTTCAGCAGGATAATGCACGACCGCATGTTGCAGGTCCTGTACGGGCCTTTCTGGATACAGAAAAAGGTTCGACTGCTGACCTGGCCAGCACATTCTCCAGATCTCTCACCAACTGAAAACGTCTGGTCAATGGTGGCCGAGCAACTGGCTCGTCACAATACGCCAGTCACTACTCTTGATGAACTGTGGTATCGTGTTGAAGCTGCATGGGCAGTTGTACCTGTACACACCATCCAAGCTCTGTTTGACTCAATGCCCAGGCGTATCAATACCGTTATTACGGCCAGAGTTGGTTGTTCTGAGTACTGATTTCTCAGGATCTATGCACCCAAATTGCGTGAAAATATAATCACATGTCAGTTCTAGTACAATATATTTGTCCGATGAATACCCGTTTATGATCTGCATTTCTTCTTGGTGTAGCAATTTTAATGGCCATTAGTGTACAATGAATTTTGTTTTTTGATGAACAGGGGACTCAGAAAGTTGTTTCTCATACTGTAACACATAATTTTGACCTATTTCGTATCTTTATCGATATTTCTGTGTCGATATGTAGGTTCTACGTTACCTTCACGGAGACCTTGAAGTAGCTGAATTTTTGTATGGTTTCATGTAAAAATGTCGACGGAGCACACGCCAGACGGACATAGGGGGCTGTGGTGTGCGTACTGTAAGACCTTCGGTACACACACCATCAGATTATTTGACTTGTCGCTCTAACGAAGTAGGCGAGTGTCAGCAATATGCCTCGTTGTCTTATCGTGGCGTGTTTATCTTCTGCCGTTAGGTCAGACGATAGAAATGCCACTTGCACGATTAGAGTAGCAGATTGACGGTGACCAACTTTAAACAGAACTTGATTAATTTTCACACACATTTATTAAAATAATAAAAAGCATAGACATTACGTAACTTGATTCTGGATGACGTGTACAATTGACAATCTGAAGTTCCTTTGGTCTTGGTACGTTAATCTTATTCTCACATATCTCTGATACTTGACAAAGTGTCTATACATTTCTCTTCATGGCTATGTACAGGAATACGGTAATCTTATTAGGTGCAGGCTGAAACTTGACTATAGTCTGGTACAGACTGGTGCAGACAAATGCAGACTGGTGCAGACTGATTAATCGGAGGTCTGTACACTTGTAATAATACCTCGCGCGTTCAGGTATCGCTGCGCGAGTGTGATCCGCGGGGAGAAAAGGTTCTACGTTAGCAGCAATCTCATTGGCTGCGTTACATATTAATACGTGGATCGGCGGAAGCAGAATTTGGTCCGTCTCTAAGGCAGCGCCATCTCGTAGTGCAGAGACGGACGAGCGCTGCGCCTGCACTGTTGTGCTTAGCGGGGCGCGCTCTAATGGAAAAGTTGTGTACGCGCTGACTACGCGCAACTATTTACACAACAGGGGCATGTTGAGCCGTCGAGCTGTACGGCGAACGGATTTCTGTGGACTCCTTGACAAACCATGGCGGGTGCGTTCGACGTCTATGTCAGACACTCGGGGATGGCCCGGCGATTTGCCTTTACACAAAGAACCTGCTTCTCGGAATTGTTCATGCCAGCAGTTCAAATGGTTCAAATGGCTCTGAGCACTATGGGACTTAATTTCTGAGGTCATCAGTCCTCTAGAACGTAGAACTACTTAATCCTAACTAACCTAAGGACATCAGACGCATCCATGCCCGAGGCAGGATTCGAACCTGCGACCGTAGCGCCTAGAACCGCTCGGCCACCCCTGCCGGCTGCATGCCAGCGTCTAATGCTCTTTGCTGTAGAAGGATCCAACCATACGTTGTACGGAAATCACGCTGGACAGTTATTAGTGACCCGCACTGTGCAAAACGTAGCACACAAAACGCTTTCTGTTGTCCCGACGCCATTTTTCCTAGAACTGAAGTAGGAGCATACTGCTGCTACCCAGCGGAAACCATGTGAAACTCGAGTTTCCTGTTTCCAACAGTACTTTGTTCACGAACATATCTCAAATAACATAATAATTATGATTTTTTTAAAAATCTGGATTCTTTTTGATGTGCCCTGTATTACTGGTCTGAAAGCAAAACTCATGTATAAAAGAGACTACCTGCTATAGAACATTATGTCGTCAACAACAAAAGTTATTACTGTAGCCATATGATACATAAGCAACCTGACGAAATTTCCAAGCCATGGCAGTGCAAAAAAGGACGTTAAGTAACCATAACCACTGATGCTGCAGACACTGAAGTGCCTTTATACCAAAACTGGAAACATACAGACGTCGGCTAACCTGATCGGCGTGACACATCTGATTTTCAGTTAAATGTGCTCTCATGTCGTGGAGTCATGATCAACCAAAAGGATATATTCCCATTTACTTATTCTCTGAACAAAAAGTAGACGTTGTTCATGGTCGATGATTTTCTACGATTTCAGCACAGTAGTGAAGTGTAGTTAGCGCAAATTTTTATTGGACGTAGATGCTCCCAAGCAGAACACCGAGCGGTGCAAACCTCTGCCGAATGCTTAGCTTCACAGTATAGAAAACCATTATTGGTTATTGCTTTGCTCATTTAATTTCTGTAACTGGTATGTGGGAATTATGAATTGCTTTACTTAAAATTACAAATATACTACTGCAAGTACTTCCTTTTCCACCACGACACAGTTATTCTCAATTCCGCTTTCATTAACACACTATGTGATCAACTTTAAGTCGCCGTTTTTATTGCCTGCTTTGATTGTTTATTATCTTTTTCTTCTGTTTTAAAAATTCTGTGAGCTGAAGAGCGGCGTACTAAGCTGCTGCCGGCCCGCCCCCCTTCGGGGGGAACCGGAACTCAATAAAGGAAAAAAAAATTCCGGACACCTGGCTGAAAATGACTTACAAGTTCGTGGCGCCCTCCATCGGTAGTGTTGGAATTCAGTATGGTGTTGGCCCACCCTTAGCCGTGATGACAGCTTCCACTCTCGCAGTCATACATTCAGCCAGGTGATGGAAGGTGTCTTGGGGAATGGCAGCCCATTCTTTACTGATGAGAGGCATCGATGTCGGTAGCTGAGGCCTCGCACGAAGTCGGCTTTCCAAAACACCCCAACGGTGTTCTGTATAATTCAGGTCAGGACTCTGTGCAGGTCAGTCCATTACAGGGATGTTACTATCGTGTAGCCACTCCGCTACAGGCAGTGCATTATGAACAGATGCTCGATCGTGTTGAAAGATGCAATAGCCGTCACCGAATTGCTCTTCAACAGTGGGAAGCAAGAAGGTGCTTAAAGTATCAATGTAGGCCTGTGCTTCGATAGTGCCACGCAAAACAACACGGGGTGCAAGTCCCCTCCATGCAAAACACGACCACACCATAACACCACCGCCTCCGAATTTTACTGTTGGCACTATGCACGCTGGCAGATTACGTTCACTGGACATTCGCCATACCCACACCCTCCCATCAGATCGCCATATTGTCTACAGTGTTTCGTCACTCCACACAACGTTTTTCCACTGTTCAATCGTCCAATGTTTACGCTCCTTACACCAAGCGAGGCGTCGTTTGATGTGTAGCTTATGAGCAGCCGCCCCACCATAAAATTCAAGTTTTCTCACCTCCCGCCTAACTGTCATTGAACTTGCAGTGGGTTCTGATGCAGTTTGGAATTCCTGTGTGATGGTCTGGATAGATGTCTGCTTATTACACATTACGACCCTCTTCAACTGTCGGCGGGCTCTGTGAGTCAACAGACTAGGTCGGCCTGTACGCTTTTGTGCTGTACAGGTCCCTTCACGTTCCCACTTCACTATCACATTGGAAACAGTGGACCTAGGGAATTTTAGGTGTGTGGAAATCTCGCGTACAGACGCATGACACAAGTGACACCCAATCACCTGGCCACGTTCGAAGACCGTGAGTTCCGCGGAGCGCCCCATTCTGCTCTCTCACTATGTCTAATGACTACTGAGGTCGCTGGTACGAACTACCTGGCAGTAGGTGGCAGCATAATGCACCTAATACGAAAAACCTTCAACATCGCAGCGCGTCAGTAATTGTTGGTTAATATATAAAGAAACTAGAAACCCGCATCGATTGCGAAAAAAGCACCCAGTGTTAACCTAGGTTTGGGCGTAGATAACTACACCTTCTTCAGAACAATAAAACCCACAAGTGCCTAAGAAGAGCTTTGTCAATGATTAAAAGAACACCATAGCTATACATTTATAAACGAAAAAAAGGAAAACACAAACAGTACATATGTACACAGTCAAAACCACTACTTTACTTAATGGTGTACTCTCCACCTCACACCGGCCTATGTTCGATGGGCCATGACCCGCCATAAACTGCAGCTACATATGGTCGCTCACTAACACGCCCGACCCGCTACCTATGCACATGCGCAAGACAAGGGAAGTTACTTGAATGCGCATGCGCATACGAATACGTATTCGTATGCGCATGAGCATTCAAGTAGTGGTTTTGACTTTGTACATATGTACTGTTTGTGTTTGCCTTTTTTCGTTTATAAATGTATAGCTATGGTGTTCTTTTAATCATTGACAAAGGTCTTCTTAGGCACTTCTGGGTTTTTTTTGTTCTGAAGAAGGTGTAGTTATCTACGCCGAAACCTAGGTTAACACTAGGTGCTTTTTTCGCAATCGAGGCGGGTTTCTAGTTTTTTAATATAATACGAAAAACATATGTTTTTGGGGGTGTCCGGATTCTTTTGATCACATAGTGTATGTAAATCAACAACTCATCATGTCAACTTTTCTCAACACCTGCTGCTGAAATCGTCACGTTCCCACAAACATCGCACACACAGAGTGTAGTAGCATGGATTGGGAGAGGATAGAGAACGAAATCGTCTGTATTCTTTTCAAGAGCACCATCCTAGCATTTGCTTTCATCGATTTAAGTAAATCACAAAAATCCTGTATTTGGATAACCGGACGCTGATTGGAATTGACATTCTCTGAAATGTGAGTCGAATGTGCTAACCACATCAGCTATCTCAGTCATAAACTGTAATTACAAAACACATCATCGTCTTACTGTTCTCCATTAGCCTGAATGCTATTTAAATGCTGCATATTTGTTGATAAGGAACCAAAAACACAAGCCGGTAGTTTCATGATGGCTCAAATGGTTCAAATGGATCTAAGCACTATGGGACTTAACATGTGAGGTCATCAGTCCTCTAGACTTAGAACTACTTAAACCTAACTAACCTAAGGACATCACACGCATCCATGTCCAAAGCAGGATTCGAACCTGCGACCGTAGCAGCAGCGCGGTTCCGGACTGAAGCGCCTAAAACCGCTCGGCCACAGCGGCCGGCTTTCATGCTGGCACTATTACATAAATCCCTTCCCTTTTCTAACTCTTCGATGTATTTTATTTGGCGACCCCTGTCCTAGTACACGTATATACTAATATTATGAGTTATGAAGTTTTCTATAATCTTTTAATATTATTCATTAAGGATGCGAAGTAGCGGCTGTTATGTTTTTACCGTAATAATTGATAGCATTCGACTGTATTTATGTCCTACATACAGCTTAACAACGGGATGTAGAAAGTGAACTCATGAAGTTATAAGACTAAAAAGTTTACAAACACAGGAACGCCGAAATTCTGTTGGCAAACATTTTAGCGTTTTAATTTCATGTGGTAAGTTTTTACAAGCCGATGATGAGAGCATTGTGTCTCGAAATGCTTTGTACCTGTGTGTAGTACAAGAATACGGTCGAATGCTACCAGTTATTACTGTTCTCATAATCTGTTGTGAGGGGTACTGTTATGTAATTATAATAACCTGTTACGCCGGCCGGAGTGGCCGTGCGGTTCTGGGCGCTGCAGTCTGGAGCCGAGCGACCGCTACGGTCGCAGGTTCGAACCCTGCCTCGGGCATGGATGTGTGTGATGTCCTTAGGTTAGTTAGGTTTAATTAGTTCTAAGTTCTCGGCGACTGATGACCTCAGAAGTCGCATAGTGCTCAGAACCATTTGTACCATTTTTGAATAACCTGTTACACGTCAGAAACGTAAATAATGAAGGAGAAACGGGCGAAACTTCATCAGCTTCGCATCTGCAAGGTGGATGGAAAAAGATAAAACTCTATGGTCTGGTGCCATTACAGCCTGAAATTATTTAAAAATCTGACTGCAAGTGCATTGTATTTAGACTAAATTTCGTATTAGAGTCACTTTTTCGACGTATAATAATCTAATCTTCTGTAATGCTTTGCCGGTGTAAAAACGGTAAGCTGCATTTTAATATGGATTGTGTGTAAAAGTAACGGTTCTCCTGAAACAGGGCACTTACTCTCGTTCTCTGCTCTGATAAAAGCAGAAGCATGACACCTACATTAGGACCACCCTGTGGTGTTCAGCATTTATATTCAGATGGTTCAAATGGCTCTGAGCACTATGGGACTTAACATCTGAGGTCATCAGTCCCCTAGAACTTAGAACTACTTAAACCTAACTAACCTAAGGACATCACACACATGCATGCCCGAGGCAGGATTCGAACTTGCGACCGTAGCAGCAGCGCGCTTCCGGTCTGAAGCGCCTAGAACCGCGCGGCTACGACGGCTGGCAGCATTTATATTGATGACTAGCTTGCCACTCGTGCGATTTCTGCAACACAAAACCTTTATTTTGTTTGCGTGACCGGTTAGTAGGTCAAAGAGACGACGTCAGTTGTTAACGATTCCATATCAATTTGTGAATGCATTCCTCAGTGGCCACAATCAATTTGTGTGAAGTGACGTGATCACAGGCGAGAGCAAAAACGTTTCATAAACCCAATTGCGTTACGGTAGTTGCTTGACGTAAGGTTCCCATGGAAACAGGCCAGTCAACAATTCGCCCACGGTTATTTAAATATTCATGGAACGATGTTTTGCGTCAGAATGGGTTACACACAGAGGTAAAGGCGGAACGATTATTTCCTTCTGTAGAGATATGTTAGCTATTGTAAGACTTCTAGACGGTTTAAATTTATGGAACCTTGCCCGTATAAGGGTAGGATCGAGGTTCTATAACTGGTCAGGTCACCAGGTATAGCGTCCCTAGTGAAATAATACGAAAAGACTTAAAAAACAGTATTTATAAAGAAAAGACATTTAAAAATTGAATAATATATATTTTTATCATTTACCCGTAAAATAATAATTTCTCTGTGTAAGTTTCGAGGGCAAAGAAATATAACAAAATTATCTGAAGAGACGACAAGATACGCTCGTTTGTTAATTTTTTTAGTCGTCTTCACTTCTTCTCTTGTCTAGGTTGCGTGTAGACGGACATCTTGCGAGTGCTGGCAAATGTAAGCATATTTGTAATAATTAAGCAGATAATATATTGATTTAATGTTATTGTGCACTTTTAATTTGTAAGAGGTGATCCCGATTTCATGTCCGCCATCCTTTGAATTAACCTGCATTCGAGTAATTTACAGTTCAACAATCGCAGTAGGCGATGCAGCCAAAGACATCATTACGTGGCGATATTAACTTATAAAAAATTAGGGGAAGCGAAAAACTCGCCCGATATTAATATAATATACATTTTTCTCCACAGCCGCCCGACGTTGCAGAAAATACGTACCTTTAAGATTCTTATTTTCAGTACCATAGCCGAGAACCAGAGCCAGGACTCCGACTACGAGGTAATGGTTAACGGAGGTAAGAAAAAATACTCTCGCGCGTGCGTGGGCCGCAATTGTATTTAATAACTAAAGATTTTTTGATTTAAAGTGAGCTGACTAGCCGAGGAAATTAATATGAAAAGCTTATTCCATTGTTCAACTTATATGCTCATGTTTTAAGGTTCAGTGAGTCTAACGTTCGTTAACGTAACAAATAATTTATACTGAAGATTAATGTTGTTAAAAAAAGGGAGAACTTCACGAAAGCGTTTGATTGTAAATCAAAATAAAATGAAATATCATTTTTATTAATGTCCACCACGTAAGTCGGCAACAATCAACATAATAATAATATATTAAATTACGACGGCCAACGGATGCGAGACAGGCATAACATTTCACGATTTGTGCCGAATGGATAAATAGTAATTTTTTACAAAGTGGCTAAACAGATCTTTATTCCAATACTGCTTCTCGTTTTGAGGTGACAGTCACTGGTTTCATCTATAATGCTTTGTGCCAACAGCTCTAGCACGATTGAAAAGAATTATCTATTTCATGCAGCTTTTGCAGCCTTGTCGCCAGAGATCATGCGAGATTATCCATCGTATATTGTTACTGGCGCTAGAAGAAAGGCGGACTTTTCTCTGGTAGACAACGCAAGTTCGGTGTAAAGGGAAAAAAAGAAAAAATGTGCGAAAATATATAGGACAATCTCTAGCGGGACTTGTAACATTCACGATTCGTCAACTGTACCGACAGTGGAATTACGCATCATCTGGAACATGACGTGTGTCAAAAAAATGGTTCTGAGCACTATGGGCCTTAAGATCTATGTTCATCAGTCCCCTAGAACTTAGAACTACTTAAACCTAACTAACCTAAGGACAGCACACAACACTCAGTCATCACGAGGCAGAGAAAATCCCTGACCCCGCCGGGAACCGAACTCGGGAACCCGGGCGTGGGAAGCGACAACGCTACCGCACGACCACGAGCTGCGGAACTTACGAGGGTGAACTTACACTACTGGCCATTAAAATTGCTACACCACGAAGATGACGTGCTACAGACGCGAAATTTAACCGACAGGAAGAAGATGTTGTGATATGCAAATGATTAGCTTTTCAGAGCATTCACACAAGGTTGGCGCCGGTAGCGACACCTACAACGTGCTGACAAGAGGAAAGTTTCCAACCGATTTCTCACACACAAACAGCAGTTGACCGGCGTTGCCTGGTGAAACGTTGTTGTGATGCCTCGTGAAAGGAGGAGAAATGCGTACCACACCGTTTCCGACTTTGATAAAGGTCGGATTGTAGCCTATCGCGATTGCGGTTTATCGTATCGCGGCGTTGCTGCTCGCGTTGGTCGAGATCCAATGACTGTTAGTAGAATATGGAATCGGTGGGTTCAGGAGGGTAATACGGAACGCCGTGCTGGAACCCAACGGCCTCGTATCACTAGCAGTCGAGATGACAGGCATCTTATCCGCATGGCTGTAACGGATCGTGCAGCCACGTCTCGATCCCTGTGTCATCAGATGGGGACGTTTGCAAGACAACAACCATCTGCACGAAAAGTTCGATGACGTTTGCAGCAGCATGGACTATCAGCGCGGAGACCATGGCTGCGGTTACCCTTGAGGCTGCATCACAGACAGGAGCGCCTGCTACGGTGTACTCAACGACGAACCTGGGTGCACGAATGGCAAAACGTCATTTTTTCGGATGAATCAAGGTTCTATGTACTGCATCATGATGGTCTCATCCGTGTTTGGCGACATCGCGGTGAATGCACATTGGAAGCGTGTATTCGTCATCGCCATACTGGCGTATCACCCGGCGTGATGGTAAGGGGTGCCATTGGTTACACGTCTCGGTCACCTCTTGTTCTCATTGACGTTACATTTCAGATGTGTTACGACCTGTGGTTCTACCTTTCATTCGATCCCTGCGAAACCGCACATTTCAGCAGGATAGTGCACCACCACATGTTGCAGGTCCTGTACGGGCCTTTCTGGATACAGAGAATGTTCGACTGCTGCCCTGGCCAGCACATTCTCCAGATCTCTCACCAATTGAAAACGTCTGGTCAATGGTGGCCGAGCAACTGGCTCGTCACAATACGCCAGTCATTACTTTTGATGAACTGTGGTATCGTGTTGAAGCTGTATGGGCAGCTGTACCTGTACACGCCGTCGAAGCTCTGTTTGACTCAATGCCCAGGCGTATCAAGGCCGTTATTACGGCCAGAAGTGGTTGTTCTGGGTACTGATTTCTCAGAATCTATGCACCCAAACGGCGTAAAAATGTAATCACATGTCAGTTCTAGTATAATATATTCGTCCAATGAATACCCGTTTTTCATCTGCATTTCTTCTTGGTGTAGCAGTTTTAATGGCCAGTAGTGTATTTGGTCTGAGCCGGCTTCTGACGTTTGACAATTCCAGCACACGCCGTCGTGCCTGTGATTCGAATTGGTTTGGCCAGACCAGCGAACAGGTGCATCTCACACTGGAATCTGCCAGGAATTCAGGGGTCTGATAGGGAAGTTTCCCACTTTCTGATAATCAGAACGCTAGGCCGCGTAGTTTGCAAATCTTCGTGGACGCTTCAGGATATACAGTTGCCACAGCGCGCCGCTCCTCGACCACAGCGTGCTGTTTCCTGCTGTCGCCTGAATCAAGGTCAAAGGATAAAGTGCTTCTGCACCTGCGTAGGGTTGTTAAATGATATTCACAGCTCACTGTTCTCCGATGAACCGTAGTTAGTGGTATACGTGGTCGTAGTTGATTCCATTTGAACAGAGTTGGCCCTCACAGTATCGTCAAGTAAAGAGTCAGACTGCGTTGTAAAAGGGATTAATGCAGGGGAGAATTATCATAGCTACCACCCCAATGTATGCTTTGCCTGTCAAACACCATTCCTTAACTGATTTGTGTTTGTCATTTGCCATTTAAACAGGGTTTTCCGAAACTCCTTCACCAAAGAAGACGAAGTAAATATTCCTGAATTTCAATCAAGAACAACTGCCAAGATGAGGTGGAAGCAGATATCCTCGGAGTAACGCAGCAGCTTAAATCACTTAATAAAGGCAAGGCCTCCGGTCCAGATTGTATACCAGTCAGGTTCCTCTCAGAGTATGCTGATAAAATAGCTCCATATTTAGCAATTATATACAACCACTCGCTCACAGAAAGATCCGTACCTAAAGACTGGAAAATTGCTCAAGTCACACCAATACCCAAAAAGGGAAGTAGGAGTAATCCGCTGAATTACAGGCCTATATCACTAATGTCGATCTACAGTAAGGTATTGGAACATATACTGTATTCGAACATTTTGAAGTACCTCGAAGAAAACGATTTATTGACACATAGTCAGCACGGATTCAGAAACTATCGTTCTTGTGATATACAACTGGCTCTTTATACTCATGAAGTAATAAGTGCTATCGACAGGGGATGTCAAATTGATTCCATATTTTTAGATTTCCGGAAGGCTTTAGACACCGTTCTTCAGAAGCGTCTTCTGACCAAACTGCGTGGCTACGGAGTATCGCCTCACCTGTGCGACTGGATTCGTTATTTCCTGTCAGGAAGGTCACAGTTCGTAGTAATAGACGGAAAGCCATCGAGTAAAACTGAATTAATATCCGCCGTTCCCCAAGGAAGTGTTATAGGCCCTCTATTGTTCCTGATCTATATTAACGACGTAGGAGACACTCTGAATAGTCGTCTTAGATTGTTTGCAGATGATGCTGTCATTTACCGTCTTTTACAGTCATTAGATGATCAAAACGACTTGCAAAATGATTTAGATAAGATATCTGTATGGTGCGAAAAGTGGAAATTGACCCTGAATAAGGACAAGTGTGAAGTTATTCACATGTGTACTAAAAGAAATCAGTTAAATTTCGATTACGCGAGAAGTCACACAAATCTGAGGGCTGTAAATTCAACTAAATACTTAGGGATTACAGTTACAAATAACCTAAATTAGAACGATCACATAGATAATATTGTGGGTAGAGCAAACCAAAGACTGCGATTCATTGGCAGAACACTTAGAAGGTGCAACAGGCCTACCAAAGAGACTGCTTACACTACGCTTGTCCGCCCTATTCTGGAGTATTGCTGTGCGGTTTGTGATCCGCACCAGGTGGGACTGACGGATGACATCGAAAAAGTACAAAGAAGGGCTGCTCGTTTTGTATCATCGCGAAATAGGGGAGATAGTGTCACAGACATGATACGTGAACTGGAGTGGCAATCATTAAAACAAAGGCGTTTTTCGTTCCGACGGGATCTTCTCATGCAAAAACATTCTATTGGCACCCACCTACATAGGGAGAAATGATCATCACGATAAAATTGGAGAAATCAGGGCTCGCATTTAAAAATTTAAGTGCTCGTTTTTCTCGCATGCTGTTTGAGAGTGGAACGGTAGAGAGACAGCAGGAAGGTGGTTCATTGAACCCTCTGCCAGACACTTTATTGTGAGTGGCAGAGTAATCACGTAGATGTAGATGTGTTCGCCAGAAAGTTGCAGTTGCTGAAGATTTCATAAAACTTGTCATTATTCTGTAAACTTAAATACGCCACTGTTCTCATTCATACTCGCTCTACTGTTCCCCGTTTTTATTTCGTTGTGGTTGTACATGGATACACCAGCAATTCAAGATAGAGTCTTATTACATTAGTTAATTTGGTTATTAATTTGAATTGTGAAACTGATTAATGGCATAGGGCAACAAAAGTGCCGTGAATAAATTCACTAATTCGTGTATAAAAATTAACGATGTAGCACACGATCTGAAGGTTATTGCCAAGATAATATTTCTCTTTGCGGAAAGATAATAACTTTTATCTTCACTCAGACATACATTTATGATGAAAGAAAATTACGGCCTGCAAGGTGGATTGCTTTTCACTGTCATCGCGAATCATTTAGAGTATGTAATAAAAGGTTAAATTAGAGAAGATAAACTTCTTTGCCAAGATCACTAACAATAATCTTTATTGCCGGTAACCAGTTTCAGCAATCAACATTACTACCTTCAGATCTCGACGAACAGGTCACTGGACATCTCATAAAATAGCAGTAAAAGTGTTCTCCAAATGAACTGGCAGGTACGTAACAAACTAAAAGACTGCTGCATCGGCATGTCAAAATTGATACAGCATTCACATAGTTATTCATCACATACACCTGTCTTATGCACTCTGCTGTGAGTGATATAAGGCAGGTGTATAACTGGGTGTATGCTCTTTCAATTTTGACATGCCGATGCAGCAGTCTTCTAGTCTGTAACGTGGTTGCCAACTGATGTGAAAGAGCACTTTTACTACTGTTTGAGGAGATATGCAGAGACCTGCTCTCGAGACCTGAAGATCGAGACATTGATTACCGAAAACGGTTATCGAAAGTAAAGGTTGTATTAGTGATCTTGACAAAGAGGTTTATCTTCTATAATGTATCATCACAAATCGCCCCTTGCTCCTCAAAATGAGTACATTAAATAATAAACTCTCATATGTTCATTGCACATTTCTGATTGTCCTAATAACTGAGAAAAGATGTATGGCTTTCGCTACGTTCTTCTCTAGACAATTCGTTTTCATAGCTAAAGCCTTAAATCATGGCTCGTCTCTTAGTGCAGAAGGGTCGTGGCATCCATTCCGCCAACAACTGACGGAAAAGGTCTCGGATTAAGTGAGACCAAGCTGCCACCCTACACTACTGGCCATTAAAATTGCTGCACCAAGAAGAAATGCAGATGATAAACAGGTATCCATTGGACAAATATGTTATACTAGAACTGACATGTGATTACATTTTCACGCAGTTTGGGTGCATACATCCTGAGAAATCAGTACCCAGAACAAACACCTCTGGCCGTAATAACGGCCTTGATACGAATGGTTCAAATGGCTCTGAGCACTATGGGACTCAACTGCTGAGGTCATTAGTCCCCTAGAACTTAGAACTAGTTAAACCTAACTAACCTAAGGACATCACAAACATCCATGCCCGAGGCAGGATTCGAACCTGCGACCGTAGCGGTCTTGCGGTTCCAGACTGCAGCGCCTTTAACCGCACGGCCACTTCGGCCGGCCAGGCCTTGATACGCCTGGGCATTGAGACAAACAGAGCTTGAATGGCGTGTACAGGTACAGCTGCCCATGCAGCTTCAACACGATACCATAGTTCATCAAGAGTAGTGACTGGCGTATTGTGACGAGACAGTTGCTCAGCCACCATTGACCAGACGTTTTCATTTGGCGAGAGATCAGGAGAATGTGCTGGCCAGGGCAGCAGTCGAACATTTTCTCTATCCAGAAAGGCCCGTACAGGACCTGCAACATGCGGTCGTGCATTATCCTGCTGAAATGTACGGTTTCGCAGGGATCGAATGAAGGGTAGAGCCAAGGGGCGTAACACATATGAAATGTAACGTCCACTGTTCAAAGATCCGTCAATGCGAACAAGAGGTGACAGAGACGTGTAACCAACGGCACCCCATACCATCATGCCGGGTGATACGCCAGTATGGCGATGACGAATACACGCTTCCAATCTGCGTTCACCGCGATGTCGCCAAACACGGATGAGACCATCATGATGCTGTATGCAGAATCTGGATTCATCCGAAAAAATGACGTTTTGCCATTCGTGCACCCAGGTTCGTCGTTAAGTACAACATCGCAGGCGCTCCTGTCTGTGATGCAGCGTCAAGGGTAACCGCAGCGATGGTCTCCGAGCTGATAGTCCATGCTGCTGCAAACATCGTCGAACTGTTCGTGCAGATGGTTGTTGTCTTGCAAACGTCCCCATATGCTGACTCAGGGATCGAGACGTGGCTGCACGATCCGTTAGAGCCACGCGGATAAGATGCCTGTCATCTCGACTGCTAGTGATACGAGGCCGTTGGGATCCAGCACGGCGTTCCTTATTACCCTCCTGAACCCACCGATTCCATATTCTGCTAACAGTCATTGAATCTCGACCAACGCGTGCAGCTATGTCGCGATACGATAAACCGCAATCGCGATGGGCTACATTCCGACCTTTATAAAAGTCGGAAACGGGATGGTACGCATTTCTCCTCCTTACACGAGGCATCACAACAACACTTCACCATTCACATTCTGCTGTTTGTGTATGAGAAATCGGTTGGAAACTTTCCTCATGTCAGCACGTTGTAGGCGTCGCCACCGCCGCCAAACTTGTGTGAATGCTCTGAAAAGCTAATCATTTGCACATCACGGCATCTTCTTCCTGTCGGTTAAATTTCGCGTCTGTAGTACGTCATCTTCGTGGAGTAGCAATTTTAATGGCCAGTAGTGTATTTCATAGCGTGGCCCTGGCGATGGCTTCTAACGACGGATGTTGGTGTCACTGTGGTGACAGTCGTATGAAGACGTTATCATAGCATTTCCACAAGCTTACAGTTATCTCAAGTTTATATCCGAGGTAATTCGAAGCGTTTCTGCATCCGAGGAACAACGCGTAGGGCAAGTACTTACCATAGAACAGATACAAATAGGAAACCGTGTCAGTACCGGAGACATCTTTGAAACCTAGTCGACCTGGAACTTCTCTGGATTCTTTGGTCCACACGCTCTGGGTTGGCGGGCTTACAGCGGAAGTGCAGGCGACTGAGATGGCATGGGATGCTGCGGAGGATTCAGCCAGTCGCATTCACAATGAACTCTTCCCGACGGCCGTCGGTATCACGGTGATAACCCTGAAACGCGTCTGCCTTTCTGTGTGGCTCTTTCCATTAATGCGTCAGCGCTATGTTACTCTGTCTTCTCCACAGAAGCACATACACTGAAGAGCCAAAGAAACTGGTACACATTCTTGATATCGTGTAGGGCCTCCGCGAGCAAGCAGAAGTGCCGCAGCACAACGCGGCAAGAACTCGACAAATTTCTCAAGTAGTGCTGTATGGAACTAACACCAGGAATCCTGCAGGGCTGTCCATAAATCTGTAAGAGTACGAGGGGGTGGAAATCTCTTCTGAATAGCACGTTGCAATGCAGCCCAGATACGGTCAATATTGTCCATGTCTGGGGAGTTTGGTGGATATAAAAAGTGATTAAACTCAGACGAGTGTTCCTGGAGCCACTCTGCAGCAATTCTGGACGTGTGGGGTGTCGCATTGTCCTGCTGAATTGCTCAAGTCCGTCAGAATGCACAATGGACATGAACGGCTCCAGGTGATCAGACACGATCCTTAGGTACGTGTCGTATCTAGACATATCAGGGGTCCCATATCACTCCAACTGCACACGCCCCACAGCATTACAGAGCCTCCACCGGCTTTAACAGTCTCCTGCTGACATGCAGGTTCCATGAATACATGGACATAATTTGAAAAGATACCCGTCCGACCACGCAAGATGCTTCCAGTCATCAACAGTCCAATGTCGGTGTTGACGGGCCCAGGCGAGGCGTAAAGCTTTGTGTTGTGCAGTCATCAAGGGTACACGAGTGGGTCATCGGCTCCGAAAACCCAGGTCGATGATGTTGCGTAGAATGGTTCGCACGCTAACACTTGTTGATGGCCAAGCATTGAAATCTGAGGCAATTTGCGGGAGGGTTGCACTTCTGTCACGCTGAGCGATTCTCTTCAGTCATCGTTGGTTTCCTTCTTGCAGGATCCTTTTCCGGTCGCAGCGATGTTGGAGGTTCGATGGTTCACCGGATTCCTGATATTCACGGTACACTCGTATAATGGTCGTACAGGAAAACCTCCACTTCAGCGCTACCTCGGAGGTGCTGTGTCCCATCGCTCTTGCGCCGACTAGAACACCACGTTCAAACTCACCTAAATCTTGATAACCTACCATTGTAGCAGCAGTATCCGATCTAACAACTGCGCCAGACATTTGTTTTATATAGGTGTTGCCACCCGCAGCGCCGTCTTCTGCCTGTTTACATATCTCTGTATTTGAATACGCTTGCCTATACCTGTTACTTTGGCGCTGCAGTGTAGTTTAGACACGCTGCTACAATCCAAGCATTATGGAAAAGTCACTGCAAAAATTAGTCTACTACCTAAAAACGAAAAATATGAGAGTATAGGTAATTAAATTTTTAATAGATTTTCTGTATCATGTAATTCAGTCCAAGATGGCGAACTTGGCCAAAAGAATCCGCAAAGTAGTAAAATTTTAAATAGGAATGGTGTATGGTTAAAAAGATTTATCGAGTGCATTTTCAGAGGTATCGCTTAATTTGTTAGTTTCGGGATGCATCGAAAAAACCGTTAAAAACTTTGTTAGGATTCACATTACAATTCAGCTCTTTGACTAGTACCTATCAGCCAGGTGGATTGCAGAAAGTTTTCATTTGGTGCGCACCATGGCGTGTAGCGAAAGCACTCTTTGCCACTCTACCCAGTGTACATGGGCAGGGAAGGGGGAGCCGGCCGCCGCGGTGGTCTAGCGGTTCTAGGCGCTCAGTCCGGATCCGCGCGACTGCTACGGTCGCAGGTTCGAATCCTGCCTCGGGCATGGATGTGTGTGATGTCCTTAGGTTAGTTAGGTTTAGGTAGTTCTAAGTTCTAGGGGACTGATGACCACAGATGTTAAGTCCCATAGTGCTCAGAGCCATTTGAACCATTTGAACCATGGAAGGGGGATGGTTGGTTATTGGATTCGGCTTACGACGACAATGTACAGGTCGAGCGGTCAGGACTTGTAAGTGGGCATCCAGGGCTGCCGTTAAATAACAGAACAGGAAATTAGGTAAAATAAAGAGAATATATTTCAGTGTACCGTAGACAAAGGGCGCGCCTGGGGTGGAAGTTACCAGGTGTAGGCCAGTCAAGGAGGACGAACGACTAATTGAAATTGGCAACGAAAGGGGGGGGGGGTGTTTCATGTTAAGTTATGTCGGTGGCCAGTCATGGAACTCAGGGCCAGAGGCTCTGCCTCCCAAGAAAGGCACCTATTCTACTTGAGGTCTGGATCACACAAGAGAGAGGCAACTGTGTCCTGCACTGCAAAATGCTCCAGCGTCACACACGTGACGTGTATCCCATGCACACTATTGGCTAAAACCGACGGCGTGAATTCACTATCAGTTTCAAGGTAGGGCTCAAGAAGTAGTCAGTAAGTTTAACTGGACAAAACTGCCTCGTTTCTGAAAGGCAGGCAACTTGTTTCACGTTGGCACAGTGGAAGTTGCTCTGGGAGAAAACTTGTAAGGATTTGGCTGGGCCTTTGAAGTAAATTTTTTAAACTACTTCCCTAAAATAGTCCTTGACTGGCTGCCACCAGAACACCAGTTCTGTTCAGACGCGTGGTCGCTGGCTGCTGTTTCACATCATGCTGCTTCAGCTCTTCTGGATGCTCTTAACCAGTGCATCGCAAGTGTGTTTTGCTTATTGCTGTAGGACTTGTTTGTTTTCGAAGTCATGATTTGGCGGAAGAAATTGTTTAGGTTCGCTCCATGTTCCGACTGAAGCAACAATTAGTTTTCTTTCTAATCTGTCTCGAATAGCGTGTCCACATGGACAGTAATATCCTTATGAACTTAATTTATCTATGGGTATACGTGGTATTCGACACCCCTCTCATTCCATAACATGCGAGCGTTTTTCTTTGAAGACATTATTTTGTGAATACTGTAAAAGTGTTTAATATCAGATCCTTCGTATAGAGTCAGATGATGTTTACGGGTATGTAAACACAACTGCCTATTCTGTATCTGAGAGCGTTTCAATTAGATTACATTCAAAACTAGAATCAATATACTCATATCTAGTTATTCTGTTGAATCTTCCCTTATTTGCTACTGTAGCGACGTGGTTATGCATCTTCATGATCTGCAACTGGTCATAGCATAATTCACTGTGTTATTTAATGGTACCGTAAACCAATCAGTACACTTATGGGTTGTCCGTAAGTAAAGCTCCAGCTTCAGATCGCTGTAGAAAGAGAACCACTGTTCAGAATGACATCTGATGTGAACAGCGTGTTATTGACGCAGGGCACAAAAGAACATTAACGAAAATTTGGCCAATAGATGGCGCTGTAAGTGTTTGAATATGCTTACCAACTGAGTTGCGGCATACGGCTATTCCTCAGTTTACATCTGAGACGGCCAGCATGACTGTGTCCATTAAGGGACGCGCGCTACTGGTAAAGCTCATTTAAAAGAACGTTGGATGTGAGCCAGTAGCCCTGCAGAAGCTTCGAACACACAAGGGCATGAAAAAACTCATCGGCCCGATGTCTGTGAGGGGCTGGAGAAAATTATTATAGAATTCGAAAACACAGGTTCTTTCGAAGTGCAATGTTTCAGAGGAAGGTAAGCAGTTGACCCGACGTCTGTCGAAGATGGGGTCGCAGCATTGCGGGAAGGGTCGAGCGGTAGTGTGCAAACATGCAGTGCGCAGAGTATTGTCCGAACGTTGGACATTCCTGCGACCACAGTGCACAAACTCCTATGAAACTTCCTGCATTGTTATCCATACGAAACCATCAAAGTTCACGAGTTGCTTCCTGCTGATCCGCCAGCAAGATAAACGTTCACTCTGGATTCTTGTTCGCATGGAAGTGAACAATGAATGATCATTAAACATTCTGCCGACATACGAAGCCGAATTCCATGTCCAGTCGCAGGTTCGACTCCTGCCTCGGGCATGGATGTGTGTGATGTCCTTAGGTTAGTTAGGTTTACCGGTCTTTTTACCTGTACTGGCACTGGTAAACGCTACTAGAGTCTTTTGCACACCACATCATTCCAACCCTTCAACAGCGTGGATGTGTAGACAGGATCGTTTTTATGCAAGATGGAGCTCCATCGCACGCTGTACAGCCAGTGAAAGGGCTGCTACAGAGATATTTCGGAAATGCTAGAAATATCAGCCATCATTTCGCTATAGCCTAACCGTCCATATCACCTGATCTTAATCCGCATGACTTCTGCCTGTGGGGTTATCTGAAAGATGTGTTCAGTGCTCCAGTTACGAAAGTAGCTGAATTGAAGGCACTCATTGCGCAATGTATTCTGAAGTGACCCCAGAGCCCTGAGATCTGTTGTAGAACATGCTGTTCCTCGATTTCAGCTTGTGGCAGAAAATGGTGGACAGCATATTGAACATGTCTTGTGCCCGTCTCACGAGAAATAGAAATCGATGTTATTTTACTTTTCACAATTAAAATTCGATGTCATTTTGATTTTTATGACGTTTTTTTTGCCTCAGGGCAATTAAAAATCGATTTTTGCCGTCCGGTGTGGTACGATCTTGCCGTGGGTCACTTCAGAATACACTGCGCAATGAGTGCCTTCAATTCAGCTACTTTCGTAATTGGAGCACTGAACACATCTTTCAGATAACCCCACAGGCAGAAGTCATGCGGATTACGATCAGGTGATATGGACGGTTAGGCTATAGCGAAATGATGGCTGATATTTCTAGCATTTCGCCTAACTAACAGTGCCACAATTGTTGACCACCGAACTAGTGCAGTCAGGTACATTGAACAGTACGGATGGTGTAATGTGCTACTCAAATCATCGTATTGCGATTTCTCTGTTATTTGTAGCTGACCTTGTTAACGCTAAGACGCTTACAGCGCCATCTAGTGATAAAATTTTCATTAAATTCTTTTGTTAGATAAGGTTTTCCTCTGCATCAACGATGTGCTGTTCAGTTTTGACGTCATTCTGAGCAGTAGTTCAGATGGCTCTAAGCACTATGGGACATAACATCTGAGGTCATCAGTCCCCTAGAACTTAGAACTACTTAAATCTAACTAACCTAAGGACATCACACACATCCATGCCCGAGGCAGGATTCGAACCTGCGACCGTAGCGGTCGCACGGGCCCAGACTGTAGCGCCTAGAACCGCTCGGTCACCCCGGCCGGCTAGCCTTCATTAAAATAGGGCATCTACAGAGAACTAAAGAACTACACCGCTTCCGAGGAATGTTGAGATCATCCTCAGAAGCTATGTCTAGTGGCAGCACTGCTGCTCTAGCAGTTCTCAAAACAAAGGGCAGTACTGCTGTTCACTGGGCGCAACAAATGTATAGGATTTTCGCTGCAGTGGAGCAGAGCCTGTGCTAGATGCATCCCTTGTCCTGGAGGTGGATTCCACCCAGTACATCACTGGAGCCATGTTGCAACAATAAGTTATCCATTGCAAGCCAGTTGCCCACATTCTTTTCGTGTAATCTCTCCTCCTCACAGTGGAACTGGAGTGTTCACAATTGCGAACTGTCGTCAGTGTACGAAGCAAACCTATAACTGCATCCTCAGTTAGAAATCAGAGACTTCCTTATATTCAAGGATCACGAGCCACTTATATACACAACCTGGAGTTGTGTTCGCTATGGCAGTACAATGAATTGAAATTTATTTTGTAATTTACTAGTAATTTTCGCCATTCCTTGTTCTTTTCTTTAACATTGTAACTTTATATGATGGGATGCACTGTACTATTTACTTTTATTTAACCCTACAGCTGCATGCTCATACTGCCGCTGCAATCGTCGGTTACCTAAGGCACGGCAATTGTGCGTACCATCCGTCTGTGAGCTGCGCAGACTTTGTTTTGTGCGACCGTATGTTTAGATGCGCCATATCTTTATCACAGATTGCCTCTCCTGTATAAGCGGCATCTGGAACCGCATCAGTTTTGCTGAGTTTCCCAAGACTCAGGACAAATCCTTCAAGATGTCTCCACAGGCTTTATCGACTCGATGTTCTCAGATCATTCGCTTAACTCTATTTTGATATCACCATTGAAGAGCCTCGACCGTTGCTTCCAGCAGAACTTCGACGCAATACCTTCGACAGCCGACGTAATCTTTGTAGCCTGGAGTCAGCACTTTGATCCAGTTATTCACAAACCGCTTTGGCTGGTCTGGCAATCAGAAGAGTTGCAGTGAGTATATCTGTGGATTCATTGCCTGTCTATGCAGCAAATTATTGTGTAACGTACGTGTGCTCATAGGTGATTTCCAGTATGTTGTGAACAATTTTTTACTGCATCGTGTTGCTGACAAAGCAACGGAACCTCCTTGCTGCAGGTGCCTTTGGTCTGAAGTTGATCACTCGCTGGTTTAAATCATTTACGACGTTGTGAAACGCACCTCATGTGACTGTGTCACAAAAAATATTTGCATTAGTAACTGCGGAACCCAGGGCATTATACCTAGACCCATTTGCAAGTCGTCTACCAAACAGCTTCCAGGAGCAACAAGAATTTGACTTGCAATATTTCACATTATTATTCCTCGAATTTAAAAATTTAAAATGGTGACACAATCTACCCATTAACAGCTGAGATTAAAAATTTAACACAATATCGCAGGTATATGTGTGTCTCTTGAGTCAACGTAACTAGTTGCAAGCATATGTCCGGAATTTATTCAGCTTCTTTACTACTAATTCTATTCGCAACGCAGGTTCCAGACAGTATCAAAACATACCGCCGAATGTACCTGCAAAATTATATTCTTGTATGCAACTCAGTTCAGAAGACATGAAGTTATAAACATTCACATGCGTGAAAACTAGCTTACTCTTAAAATGGAGCGCAAATGATCCATTTTATACTTATCTAGTGTTTCATAACGACAGCGCGGCTTAGAGAAAACTTTAAACGTAATTTAAAAGCTTTCCTAAATGTCTTCTCTCTTTCCTGCTTCACGTCAAATATTTAACGCATTAGCTCATTTGTAAAGTAATCAGACGTTTCATGCTCTTTGATCATGAGAGTTCAATTCTTGAAAGAATCTAGTGTATGGGGAGGGAGATTACTTTTATAAAAGAGTTAAAACACTGTTCATACACTGAAGAGCCAAAGAAATTGGTACACCTGCCTAATATCGTGTAGGGCCGCAGCGAACACGCAGAAGTGCGGCAACACGATGAGCCAAGGACTCGACTAATGTCGGAAGTAGTGCTGGAAGGAACTGACGCCATGAATTCCGCAGGGTTGCCCATAAATCCGTAAGATTACATAGGGGCGGGGGGGGGGGGGGCGGGGGGGTTTCTAGACGTATCAGTGGTCCCATATCACTCCAACTGCATACGCCCCACACCATCACAGAGCATCCACCAGCTTGAACAGTCACTTGCTGACATGCAGGGTCCATAGAATCATGAGGTTATCTCCATACCCGTACACGTCCATCAGTTCGATACAATTTGAAAAGAGACTCGTCCGACCAGGCAACATGTTTCTAGTCATCTTCAATCCGTCGTCGGTATTGACTTGCCCAGGTGAGGCGTAAACGTTTGAGACGTGCAGTCATCAAGCGTACCCGAGTGGGTCTTCGGCTCCGAAAGCCCATATCGATGATGTTTCGTTGAATGTACCGCACACTGACACTAGTTGACGGCCCAGCACACTGTTCATACTGTTCATACTGTGGGGAAGGGTTGCACTTCTGTCACTTTGAACGATTCTCTTCAACCATTGTTGGTCCCGTTCTTGCAGGATCTTTTTCCGGCCGCAGCGATGTCGGAGATTCGATGTTTAACCGGATTCCTGATATTAACTGTACATTCGTGGAATGGTCGTACGGGAAATCCTCACATCGTCACTACTTCGGAAATGCTGTGTCCCATCGCTCGTGCGCCGACTATAAAACCACATTCAAATTCTCTTAAATCTTGATAACCTGCCATCGTTGCAGCAGTAACCAACAACTGCGCCAGCCACTAGTTATCTTACATAGGCGTTAGCGACCGCAGCGCCGTATTCTGTCAGTTTACATATCTCTGTATTTGAATACACATGCCTATACTACACTACTGGCCATTAAAATTGCTACACCACGAAGATGACATGCTACAGCCGCGAAATTTAACCGACAGGAAGAAGATGCTGTGATATGGAAATGCTTAGCATTGACACAAGGTAGGCGCCGGTGGCGACACCTACAACGTGCTGACATGAGGAAAGTTTCCTACCGATTTCTCATACACAAACAGCAGTTGACCGGCGTTGTCTGGTGAAACGTTGTTGTGATGCCTCGTGAAAGGAGGAGAAATGCCTACCAACACATTTCCGACTTTGATAAAGGTCGGATTGTAGCCCATCGCGATTGCGGTTTATCGTATCGCGACATTGCTGCTCGCGTTGGTCGAGATCCAATGACTGTTAGCAGAATATGGAATCGGTGGGTCAGGAGGTTAATACGGAACGCCGTGCTGGATCCCAACGGCCTCGTATCACTAGCAGTCGAGATGACAGACATCTTATCCGCATGGTTGTAACGGATCGTGCAGCCTCGTCTCGATCCCCGAGTCAACAGATGGGGACGTCTGCAAGACAACAACCATCTGCACGAACAGTTCGACGACGTTTGCAGCAGCATGAACTATCATCTCGGAGACCATGGCTGCGGTTACCCTTGACGCTGCGTCACAGACAGGAGCGCCTGCGATGGTGTACTCAACGACGAACCTGGCTGCACGAATGGCAAAACGTCATTTTTTCGGATGAATCCAGGTTCTGTTTACTGCACCATAGGTCGCATCCGTGTTTGGCGACATCGCGGTGAATGCACATTGGAAGCGTGTATTTGTCATTGCCATACTGGCGTATCACCAGGCGTGATGGTAAGGGGTGCCATTGGTTACACGTCACGGTCACCTCTTGTTCACATTGACTGCACTTTGAACAGTGGACGTTACATTTCAGATGTGTTACCACCCGTGGCTCTACCCTTCTTCCGATCCCTGCGAAACCCTACATTTCAGCAGGATAATGCACGACCGCACGTTGCAGGTCCTGTACGGGCCTTTCTGGATACAGAAAATGTTCGACCGCTGTCCTGGCCAGCACATTCTCCAGATCTCTCGCCAATTGGACACGTCTGGTCAATGGTGGCCGACAACTGTCTCGTCACAATACGCCAGTCACTACTCTTGATGAACTGTGGTATCGTGTTGAAGCTGCATGGGCAGCTGTACCTGTACACGCCATCCAAGCTCTGTTTGACTCAATGCTCAGGCGTATCAAGGCCGTTATTACGGCCAGAGGTGGTTGTTCTGGGTACTGATTCCTCAGGATCTATGCATCCAAATTGCGTGAAAATGTAATCACATGTGAGTCCTAGTATAATATATTTATCCAATGAATACCCGTTTATCATCTGCATTTCTTCTTGGTTTAGCAATTTTATTGACAAGTAGTGTAGTTTCTTTGGCGCTTTAGACACAAGTTTCTGATGGCGTCCTAAGGCAAGCTGCAGACATTAAGGCCTCACCCGAGACGGCTGACGCGCGAGCTCGCATCTTGGGAGCACGGCGCCGTGTCCCAGGTGAGGCCGTGTCGCCGCGTTCCCGAAGAGTGGCGGCAGGTGCTCTTCTCGGCTCCTGTGGCGGCCCATCCCGGTTCTGAGCAGAGTGGGCAAGGACCTGTGGAATGGAGGAGGGGAGAGGGGAGCCACGTGGAGGCAGCGACGAGCGACCGGCAGCCCCGGGCTCGCCACGCCACGCCGTAACACGAGACACCGCCACCTAATCGGACGGCATCGCCACTGCCAGGGATGGACAAGGTGAGCGCGCTACGCTTCGGGAAGGCCCGTTCCGTGACAGTCCGGCTCACTGCCCTAAAACAGCAGCCGACTCGAGACACGGTCCTGAATGGGGAATGGCACAAGTCATTTCCACACCTTTCTGCAGTTTCTAGGAATAGGCAGTATAAAACGACGACAAGTCATGGGATAGTGATATGCACATGTAATGATGGCGGTAGTATCGCGTACACAATGTACAAAAGGGCTGTGCATTGGCGGAGCTGCCATTTCTACTCAGGTGACTCATATGAAATGCTTTCCAATGTTATTATGGTCGTATGACGAGAATCAACATATTTTGGACACGTAATGGTGACTGGAGCTTGACGCCTGGCACATTCCATTTCGAAAATCGTTACGGAATTCCGATATCCACAGTGTGCCGAGAATATAAAAATTTTAGGCGTTTACTCTCACCAAGGCAACACAGTGGCCGACGACCTTCACTTAACAACCGACAGCAGCGGCGGTTGCGTACAGCTATCAGTGCCGACAGACAGGCAACACTACGTGAAATGAAATCAATGTGGGACGTACGACGAACGCATCCGATAGGACAGTGCGGCGAAATTTGGCGTTAATGGGCTATGACAGCAGACGACCGACGCGAGTGCATTTTTGCTGACAGCAAGGCATCACCTTCAGCACCTCTCCTGGGATCGCCACCATATTGGTTGGACCCTAGACGACTAGGAAACGGCGGCCTTGTTAAAAATGGTTCAAACGGCTCTGAGCACGATGGGACTTCACAGCTGAGGTCATCAGTCCTCTAGACTTAGAACTACTTAAACCTAACTAACCTAAGGACATCACAGACATCCATGCCCGAGGCAGGATTCGAACCTGCCACCGTAGCAGACGCGCGGTTCCAGACTCAAGCGCCTAGAACCGCTCGGCCACATAAGTTGGCCGGCCTTGTTAGACGAGTTCCTCTTTAAATTGATAAGAGCTAATGGTATGGTTCTAGTGTGCCGCAGACTACACGAAGGCATGGACGTAAGTTGTCAACAAGGCGCTGTACAATTTTGTGGTGGCTACATAATGGCGTGCGCCCTGTTTACACGGAATGGACTCCGTCCTCTGGTCCAGCTGAACCGATCATTGACTGGAAATGGTTATGTTCGGCTACCTGAAGACCAACTGCAGCCAGTCATGGTCTTCATGTTCCCAATCAACGATGAAAGTCTTTATGGATGACAACAATGCGCCATGTAACGGCGCCTCAATTGTTCGCTATTAGTTTGTAGAACATTCTGGACAGTTCGAGCGAATGATTTGGCTACCCAGATCGCCAGACATGAATGCAATCGAACATTAAAAAAATTGTTCAAATGGTTCTGAGCACTATGGGACTTAACATCTGAGGTCATCAGTCCCCTAGAGCTTAGAACTACTTAAACCTTACTAACCTAAGGACATCACACACATCCATGCCTGAGGCAGGATTCGAACCTGCGACCGTAGCGGTCACGCGGTTCCAGACGGAAGCGCCTAGAACCGCACGGCCACACCGGCCGGCCAATCGAACATTAATGGGACATAACAGAGAGGTCAGTTCGTGCACAAAATCGTGCACCGGCAAGACACTTTCGCAACTACGGACGGCTATATGGCACAGCATTTCTGCAGGAGACTTCGAACGACTGATTGACTCCACGCCACGTCGAGTTCCCGTACTATAAGCGGCAAAAAGAAGGCCCACACACGATATTACGAGATACCGCAAGACTTTTGTCACCTCAGTGTAAAGTAAACAAATGCTCTGAATTTCAGTTTGAAAATCGAATATAGCATGAGAGGTGGCATGCCTTTAGATGCACACAGTGACTTTCCCCCTCTCATATTTATACCTTACTCTGAGTAATTCGATTTGGGGAAGGATGGCCGAGTATTGTCATTACAAGGCTACTATTGATAACTCAGAACCTCGCAAGCACTGTTAAATTAAATGTAGGTAGCACCTCCCTAGACTGTGTAACAAATGCAAAATTTCTGGGAAAGAATACTGACTCTCGTCTGAAGTCGTGTGCACGCACTAACATACAATGAGAATGCCATCAGCATCCTAAGCCCTTACTGGAGTCCTGTCATCAGTGGTTAATAGAAAGTGTGTTTTAGTTACATACTACTCGTATTGATATGAACAGGATGGGCCAAAAGTCACATATGCGATAAAATGGAGAATAATTTTTTTATTTATTGTTTTCTCATTTCTTCTGCCTCAGATTCTGACACAAATAAGTACAATCTCCAATCCTTGGTC
Organism: Schistocerca americana; assembly: GCF_021461395.2. Taxonomy (NCBI): domain Eukaryota; kingdom Metazoa; phylum Arthropoda; class Insecta; order Orthoptera; family Acrididae; genus Schistocerca; species Schistocerca americana. The sequence continues at coordinate 854,542,345 of NC_060121.1, forward strand.
TTCATTTCTGTGAAAAGTTAGTACAATAAATAATAAGAAAACATTTAATAAATAATAAAAATTACATTAAATAAAAAATTTATTCATTGTTATAACAACGTCGTCAAATTTAGCTCACCCTCTATATTTAGCTCTTAGCTATGGCTTTCTTTTACGTGGAACAAATGCTCAATTTCGAACTGCAGAAAAGGGCCATAAAAACAATATCCAAAATTACTAGTCGAGATAATCCTAAAGATCTGTTCAAAACACTGTGGATTTCAACTGAACCATGTGAATACATTTACCTGTCAGTGGTACCCATCAAAAATAACGTTGATAACTACTCAAAAATAGACCTGTCCATGACCTTGGAACAAGATCTAGATTTACGAAGTAAAAATAAACAGAATACTCAAAGCAGAAATTTAAACCAACGAATAAAGCTGTACAATAAACTACCGAAGGTATTAAAGAAATTGCTAAAATATACTTGTTTAAAAAGGCAGTTGAAAGTACATATTAAAAATACGTTCTATATAGTGAAGGGTTACTTAGATAAAACGCAGTAGGGGTTTAATAAAAAAGGTAACACAAAAAATAACAATAATGATAATAAACCATGTAAAATTCCACATAACAATTTTCACTGTCCTTTTCCCTTCTTTTCTCTTTTCGGGAAAATATGCTCCCAAAGATATGCAGTGTATAATACTAAGACCTTACCCTCTTTCTGAGCTCAACATCTCACTCGTTACAGAGGGATGCTGACTCAGTTTTTCAGGTTAGTAAATGAAAGCACACAAAATGGTTCTGACATCAGTTGACAATGTGTTCATTACTAAATAATTTATTTGTAAACCAGTACTGTACACTAGATGTAAACAGAATGAGGTAGTACTGTTCGAATCAGAGTGGTCTCGTATTAATTAGAGTGGGGATTCCGATCTTCATCCAGTCATCCTGATTTAGGTTTCCCGTGGTTTACCGAAATCACTTCAGGCAAATGCCAGGATGGCTCCTACTATAAGACCACGGCCACCTGCCCCATCCTTGTCATACTAAACCTGTAAGTCAGCAAAATTTTTATGTGTGATTCATTTTGTTTCTGTTGCTCTTAAAGTGTAATGCCAAGGCATATCTAATATCCTTGTGAAAGAGATCTTTGAATGACTAAACGAACTATTACTAGTGCTAATACAATCCTTACCTCATCTACGTCTACACCCACGCTCCGCAGACCTCTGTTAGATGGATGACAGAACGCATCTCCCGTTGTGTCTCACATTAGGACCACCTTGTAACCTTCCTACCTGCCGGCCGAAGTGGCCGTGCGGTTAAAGGCGCTGCAGTCTGGAACCGCAAGACCGCTACGGTCGCAGGTTCGAATCCTGCCTCGGGCATGGATGTTTGTGATGTCCTTAGGTTAGTTAGGTTTAACTAGTTCTAAGTTCTAGGGGACTAATGACCTCAGCAGTTGAGTCCCATAGTGCTCAGAGCCATTTGAACCATTTGAACCTTCCTACCTCTTCCTCTCTACGCTATAATCGACTGTGATTATGTGTACCTAATTTGACGGTGAGGCATCGATTCCGAAGAAAACAGATTGAAACGATATGGATAAGTGTACAACTAATCGCTAACATTATAAGTTGATACACTGCCCTAATAACAACTGACTGAAAATATATGCAATTACAAAGATTAATTCTGAATGGTTGCTCGAATTAATGAGTACAGTATAATTTAATGAAATTTTAATTATGTAACGAAGTAACACGTCGCTAGTTCTAAAGCGGACAAATTATTCCTGAAACTAACTGGTTACAACCGAATTTATATTTACGCAATAATCATTAACATGCATATGGGCGGCGTTCATCATTATTCACACAGAAGCTAATTTGTATAGGCAAGTGATCATAAAAATAGTATGTCAAACCGATGTACTTATTGAAAATTGTCGAACTCTTTAAAGAAACTGAACGCATTACTGTTGAGAGGTGGCATGCCTTTACGATGCACACAGTGACTTGCCTCCTCTCATATTTATATCTTACTCTGAGTAATTCAATTTGGGGAAGGAAGGCCGACTATTGTCATTACAAGCCTAGTATTGAGAACTCAGAAGGTATGATTATTTTCCTCTCTAATTGCATGTGGTGAAAAGTTGCTATTGCTTCACACGCAGACTTCCCATGCAGCGTGCCTCGACAACCGGGTGATCCGATGACACGCGGGATCTGCTGATCTTGAAAGGGTTGTGCCGACGGGTGTGAGGGAGCCGAGTGGATGCTGTCCAGACGCCGACATTGTCATAAGAGCGGGAGCGACACGCCCACAGGGGCCTGAAGGAGCGGCTGGGGCTAGAGATTCCGTTACTTCGCAGAAACTTAGTGAAAACACTTTCTGACGGGCTACCAGTGAGACGTGGGAATGACTTGTGTTCCCAGGCAGTCTTTCAGGGCAAATTCCCGCTTTTTCTGCAAAATCGTAACTGTGATTGGCTTGGCCAGGGGATAGCTCCGTGACGTAGCAAAATCAGCGCAGAAATTGGCGCAAAGTATCTCCATTGGTTGAACAGTAGTGCTTCGGCAATAGAGTGGAATTTTCCGCCGGTTTTCGAGTTGCTGATAGGCACGTTTAACCACCGCCACTGTTGTGGGGGTGGGAATGTTCTGTGTTCGGCTTGTACGGGTGCTCTTGAGTGAGTCGGCTCTCGCCTTTCGGTCGGAGTAGGTTACAAGACTGATCTCTGGCTGCTTTGGACAGCCTGCCTTCCGTTGGCTGTCTAATATGCTTTTATTTAATTGTAACTGTTTGACGAAGTTGCTGAAGTTTCGACTTCAACGTAACTTTCCGAGTAAAGTTGGCAATTGAGCGTTCTGCGTACAAGCGACCTATGTTGTACGTCTTGAGCAGTTTTGGCTAAAGTTGACTGTATCGGAGTTACTGTGTGACTTCGCGTGTTAAAATCAATCACTGTATCGTCAGTGATTGTGTAGCGAGCCTTCTTCATATCCCTCAGAGGCGCATTTGTGGTGCTAGGAAGTCTTTAGTCTGGAACAACCAGACCAGGATAATTTCTTTCGGGCTATACTCGCAACATTATCATCATCACGACAGGAAGTCGAAGCAACCAGCCATAGCCACCGGTATGCCAGATCGTGTCCTTGCAGTTAAGAAGATAGCTTCGTGTATGTCCGCAGCACAGGCAGATTAGGGAATTTTGCTATATGACAATCAGAGCTCAGCAGAGTGCGCCTGTTTCAGTCTTTTCTAACGTGGTTCGGTCTTGGGTGTTCATTGTATGAGTTCTCACTACTGTAGCAGCAATTAATGTTGGGTCGGCTGGGTGTTTCTCTTAAGATTTGAGTTGCAAGGAATTGGCTCCACATACCACTTGGTCACAAATGTCACAATCTAGTTTATGGACAACTTCACCTTCACAGCATTTATTTGAGTATCCAATTTGACGTATTGTAAATGTTTCGTGTATTTTGTTTATTATTTTGAGTTTAGTCATAATAAATCAAATTGTTATTTTGGACAAATTTTCATTCTGTTGATCGGTAGAGCAACCCTTGCTTTTCTCACTACGTCAATGAAACTTTCCTTTATCAAATTAATTTCTATCAAATTAAATTATTACAGGTGTCGAACTATTTTTACTCCACTTGCAGGGTCGATTACAGTCAGTAAGCGTTTCTTCTTAATCCATGTGCAACAGCAAAATTCGGAGTTAGATAAGGGGGGGGGGGGGGAGACTTAGAGCATCATTTCCATATGAAGATTCTAGAAGAATTTAGTGTTAAATACACTGCTAGCCCCGGCACCTCGCACTGTATTACACAACGAGGTAATAGTGATGTATCGTAACCCTTAATCAGATCTTTACTGTTACTAACTTTGGTTAATCAAACTTTCCAAATAATTACAGTTCACTCTCACACGTATTACAACTAAATATGAATGATTTCAAAACAACACCAAAATACCACGGAAAAGCTGAAATACGACAGCCAAGATGTCGATGCAGAAATTTAGCAAAAACACATGAAAGTAATCAGCACAGTCGAATAAACAGTAAAATTCATTATGATTTGCCAGGTTCAGTGATTTTAATAGTTATCACTTTCAAAAGTTATTCCGGATTGCTGCGTTTCAAAAATTACTTCATGACTTTGATTAATTAACAAGAAATCAATATACAAATCAAAAGATAAATTTAGCTATACTTTCTCGCAAAGTTATCATCTACTTAATTACAGACTATTTCATTCGTAATGTAATGCTCAGAATTTACGATAATAGGACATGAATCCAGTTACTAGTTGACAATGACTTGGCTTAATTGTGACCATGAATTTACGATTAAAGTTCACACAAATCTTCTGTTGTCTCAACAACTCAAAAGAGTGGCAAGCCTTTTACAAAACTAAAAGCTTCGAATGGTTCGATCTTACATTCAGAGACGCCGCAGGTGTGAAGAAGTTGCTCAGCGGCAACAATTGCAACAGTCATGTCCCGCCTTGAAATGCAAATATTCCTTAGCGCACTGTAATCCTCTTGAAGCCCTTGAAACTTTCCACTCCTATCGCAGCTACAAGAAAACTGTTCCACGAATAGTCACGGTGCCGGAGCCACACACTCTTGCGTCCTTTTTGCACGAATAGTCACGGTGCCGGAGCCACACACTCTTGCGTCCTTTATCACTCGCAGCTGAGTCATGTTTCTCTCTGCTCACTACTGTCTTGTTACTCTCCGCGCGTAATCCAAAGAGTTCCTTTTACCTAATTATACATTATCATTGACTCTGTACAAAACTATATCTCTGACATTGCCAGCGTGTCTACTACACAGAAGTTACAAAAATTGTTTTTAATCATTTATAACAGCACATTTCTCCTGTTTTCATTAATAACGTTTACATATTGTTGAAATTGGCCTTACATAATAAATAAATGGATAAAAACTCACATTCGCAATAAAGGAGTAGAATGCAACACAATACATAGAATTCAACACATACTGTGTTGTGATGCCACAACCTCCCGTTCTATTTCCACATTCCGCTGGCCACTGTACAGTGCGTAGCGGAAGATACATCGTCCCTACATAATCGACAGCTGTCATTCCTACTCCATTCGTTACTAAGGGAATAAAAAACGCTGTCGCTGTGTCTCTGTGAGCGCTCTAATCTCTCTCATGTTATTCTCATTGACCCTACGGTAGATACACGACGATACTAGAATAATAATCCAAATTTATCCATCCTCCAACAATTATGTATCTTACTGAGATGGGTTTCTTGACTGCCTCAACGATACATCTGCTGTATTGTGGGTACAACCGCAACAGAGTGGTTCTGTGGTGAAGCCAGACAAACCCGTGGTTCCAGAAGAAGGAAAGCACCCTTCTCGGTAATTGCGAAGGCTACATTCTTTATGATTGACTGATGTTGCCTTGTAACATTAGCCAACATGGCTCTTCTATGTTGATACTGCGAACAGCTGAAAGTTAGGAGCAAGGAGTTGAAAGGCATAGCTTAATGATCCTAGTATCCTCTAGGGTAAAATATTCTGGAGGTAAAATAGTTCCTCATTCGGATCACCTAGTGGGAACAACTTATGAGGAAGCCATCACGTAAAACAAGTGTGTTCGACGAGTCGGAATGTGGTACATTTCCCCCTTAATCGCGTAGGGTAGGTTAGAGGTTTTTGAGTGGGTCATAGAGAGGCTGAAGTTAGATATAGAGGGGATTCGTGAAGTACAGTAGCAGTATGAACATGAGCTGTTGTCAGTTAAGTACAGTTTATGAACACAAAATCAACTAGGGAGCCGGCCGGCGTGGCCAAGCGGTTCTAGGTGCTACAGTTTGTAACCGCGCGACCGCTACGGTCGCAGGTTCGAATCCTGCCTCGGGCATGGATGTGTGTGATGTCCTTAGGTTAGTTAGGTATAAGTCGTTCTAAGTTCTAGGGGACTGATGACCTCAGATGTTGAGTCCCATAGTGCTCAGAGCCATTTGAACCATTTTTTTCAACTAGATAAACGCAAGAGTAGGTGGTATCCCAATAGACACGAAACCAACACCCACCACAACAGTGTAAGTTTATAAGCCTAATACCTCTGCGGATGATGAAGAGACTGAAACAATGTAACATGAGGTAAAAGAAATTATTCAAATAGTTGAAGAAGCCGAAAATTTTATTGTGATCGTAGACTGGAACTCCAAAGTATAACAAGAACGGAAAGGAAAAGTAATAGAATATGGGCTGGGTAGAGAAACTGGTAGAGCAACCGCCTAATAAATACTGTATAAAGCAAAATTTAATTATGACTAACACTTAATAATCATGAATGAAAGTGACATGCATAGAAGGGACCTGGAGGCACCGAAACGTTTCAAAATAGATTACTTTATGCCAAGACAGAGATTCCTAAACCAGGTTTTGAACTGCAAAATACTAGCAGCGGCAGATATGGGCTCTGACCATGATTTGTTTATTACGAGCTGCAGATTCAAACTAAGAAATCTGCAGAAAGGTAGGATATTTAGGAGATGAGACCTGGATAAATTGAAAGAATTAGAGGTTGTTGAGTGTTTCAAAAGGGCGTTACGCATTGACTGAAACAGGCGAAAGGAATACGACAGAATACAAATGAGTAGCTTTGAATGATGAAATACAGAAGACAGCAATGATCAAAAAAGTAGAAACCAATGGATAACGCATGAGATATATAATTTACTTGAAAAAAGGAAAAGAAAATTTAAAAATCGAACAAAAAGGAATACAGACATGTAAAAACTGAGATTGACAGAAAGTACAAAATGGCTAAGCAGGAATGGTTAGAGAACTAAACCAAGTCTGTAGAAATATATATGGTTATAGGAAAGATAGATATCGCCTATAGGAAAATTAAAGTAACCCTTAAAGGAAAAAGAAGCAGCTGAAGTTAACAGGAAGACAATGCTGTATAAAGGAAAAGGGAAGTAAATCAAGATGAGATGAAAATGTGATACTAGTAGAAAAACTGGACAGTGCATTGACAGTATTGTAAAAAGGAAATATAAAGCAAATTAAGAGAAGATGAGAGGTATGTTATTGCGAGATGAATTTGACAGAGCACTGGAAGACCAAAGTCGAAACAAGGCCCCAGAAGTAGAGGACATTCACTGAGAACTGCTGATATCCTTGGCAATGCAAGTTGTGACAAAACTATTCCATCCCATGTGTAGTTCATATGGGACACGTGAAGTATCCTCTGATTTTAAGCAGTTCATAATAATTCCAATCCCATAATAGACAGACGTTGACGGGTGTGAATTTTAACGCTCTGTCAGTTTAATAAGTCATGGTTGCAAAATACTGACAGGAATTATTTACGGAGCAATGGAAAAGAACCGAAGATGACCTCGGGGAAGATCAGTTTGGTTTCCAGAGGAATACAGAAATATACGAAGAAACAGTGACCGTAAGACTCTTCTTAGAAAATAGTTTAAAGAAAGGCAAACGTACGTTTATAGCTTTTAGAAATTTAGAGATAGCATTTGACCATATTGACTGGACTACACTCTCTAAAATTCTAAAGGTGGCAGGAGTAAAATACAAGAAGCGAAAGATCAATTTGCATAGAAACCAGACTGAACTAACAGGAATCGATGACAAGAAAGGGGAGCATTAGTTGAGAACAGAGTGAAACTGATTTGTAACTTTCGCAGAAGTTATTTAATAAGTACATTGTGAAAACTGTAAAGGGCACTAAGGAGAATTTTGGAACACGAATTAAAGTTCAGGAAGAAGAACTGAAAACTTTGAGGTTTGCCAATGACACTTTAATTCTGTTAGTCAGCAAAGAACTTAGAAGAACAGTTAAACGGGACAGGTAGTGTCTTGAAGGAGGGTTAATGAACATTAACAAAAGTGAAAGAAAGGTAATGGAATGCACTCGAATTAAATTAGGCGATACCGACTGAGATACACTCCTGGAAATGGAAAAAAGAACACATTGACACCGGTGTGTCAGACCCACCATACTTGCTCTGGACACTGCGAGAGGGCTGTACAAGCAATGATCACACGCACGGCACAGCGGACACACCAGGAACCGCGGTGTTGGCCGTCGAATGGCGCTAGCTGCGCAACATTTGTGCACCGCCGCCGTCAGTGTCAGCCAGTTTGCCGTGGCATACGGAGCTCCATCGCAGTCTTTAACGCTGGTAGCATGCCGCGACAGCGTGGACGTGAACCGTATGTGCAGTTGACGGACTTTGAGCGAGGGCGTATAGTGGGCATGCGGGAGGCCGGGTGGACGTACCGCCGAATTGCTCAACACGTGGGGCGTGAGGTCTCCACAGTACATCGATGTTGTCGCCAGTGGTCGGCGGAAGGTGCACGTGCCCGTCGACCTGGGACCGGACTGCAGCGACACACGGATGCACGCCAAGACCGTAGGATCCTACACAGTGCCGTAGGGGACCGCACCGCCACTTCCCAGCAAATTAGGGACACTGTTGCTCCTGGGGTATCGGCGAGGACCATTCGCAACCGTCTCCATGAAGCTGGGCTACGGTCCCGCACACCGTTAGGCCGTCTTCCGCTCACGCCCCAACATCGTGCAGCCCGCCTCCAGTGGTGTCGCGACAGGCGTGAATGGAGGGACGAATGGAGACGTGTCGTCTTCAGCGATGAGAGTCGCTTCTGCCTTGGTGCCAATGATGGTCGTATGCGTGTTTGGCGCCGTGCAGGTGAGCGCCACAATCAGGACTGCATACGACCGAGGCACACAGGGCCAACACCCGGCATCATGATGTGGGGAGCGATCTCCTACACTGGCCGTACACCACTGGTGATCGTCGAGGGGACACTGAATAGTGCACGGTACATCCAAACCGTCATCGAACCCATCGTTCTACCATTCCTAGACCGGCAAGGGAACTTGCTGTTCCAACAGGACAATGCACGTCCGCATGTATCCCGTGCCACCCAACGTGCTCTAGAAGGTGTAAGCCAACTACCCTGGCCAGCAAGATCTCCGGATCTGTACCCCATTGAGCATGTTTGGGACTGGATGAAGCGTCGTCTCACGCGGTCTGCACGTCCAGCACGAACGCTGGTCCACCTGAGGCGCCAGGTGGAAATGGCATGGCAAGCCGTTCCACAGGACTACATCCAGCATCTCTACGATCGTCTCCATGGGAGAATAGCAGCCTGCATTGCTGCGAAAGGTGGATATACACTGTACTAGTGCCGACATTGTGCATGCTCTGTTGCCTGTGTCTATGTTCCTGTGGTTCTGTCAGTGTGATCATGTGATGTATCTGACCCCAGGAATGTGTCAATAAAGTTTCCCCTTCCTGGGACAATGGATTCACGGTGTTCTTATTTCAATTTCCAGGAGTGTAGATTACAAATTGAGATACTAAAAGTAGAAAATGAGTTCTATTATTTGGGAACAAAAATCTTAAGAATGCCGAAGCACAGAAGATGTAAAATGCTGGCTGGCGATAGCAAGAAAATCGTTTCTTGAAAAAAGAAATTTGCTAATGTTCAATATAAATTTAAATGTTAAGAAACTTTTTCTGGATGTATCTGTCTGAGATGTAGCCTGGCAGAAACCTTAAACGAGGACTATAAGCAGCTCTGACAAGAAGAGAACACAAAATTTTCGACATTTACTGCTGTAGAAGAATGTCGAAGAATAGATGCCAAATCGAGTAACTAATAAGGAAGTACTGAATAGAACTTTGAAAAAAAAAGAAAGTTGTGGTACATCCTGGCTAAAAGAAGGGATCAGTTGATAGAAATCAACGTGAGGCATCAATGAACCGACTGTTTAGTAATGGCGGGAAGTGTGAGTATGAGTGTATGTGTGTGTGTTTGGGGGTGGGGTTGGGGGAGGTGGGGTTAAAATTATAGAGGGAGCCAAAGGTTGGAATTCAGTAAGCAGTTTCAAATGGATTTGGCTACAGTAATTCTGCAAAGATCTTGAGACTTAAACAGGACAGACTGTCTTAGAGAGCTACATCAAACATAAAACTAGGGTTCCGACTAAAGACCCCAACAACAGCAACAACAACTTCACCTGACAAGGTTTCGCAAATATTACGCCGTCATTCATCTAAGGACTCCCATTTGAGAGGGACCGATGGCAAAGCAGTTTGGTCGCCCCTCCCGTCCCCCCCTTAAACCAAGCAACCAACCCATTTGAGATGTCCGAGAATTTCTGTTACGCTTTCATATGGACTTTCACGATCCTAGAAGTGCGTATCTGAATTCTTTGGATGTCTACAGAAGTAAACCGTAACAGTCTGAATTGCAATTTATTTTCGATGTCCTGCAGTTATGACTTTCGGTTAGAGTGACTGTCATCAGACCAAAATACGTACAAGGAGTGGACAAAAATATGTAAACACCGCGAGAAATCCGTGCTTGCACGTAAACGCAGATGCTAGGCAAGGCTGCAGGTTGAGCTGTTGTATATCACCACGAACGGTATCTTTGCATTGACCTCAATACGTTGGAAATCTCGGTCACTGTGAGAACAGTGTCTTGTGCACTTGTGAGCGTATTATTTCCGAGCTAAGTGAATTCGAACATGGACAAGTTGTTGGTGCTTCCGTAGACGAGATAGCCGAAATGTTTTCTATATCAAGAGGTACCGTATCGAAGGTTTATATCACGTACAGGAAAGGCGTGAAAACATCATCTGCTATGTCACAATGCGGACGAAAGTCTGTGTCGTGTGATCGCGACGGTCGGTGATTGAAGAGAACTGTGACCAACAATAAGAGGGCGACAGCTGCAAACATCACTGCAGAACTGAATAGCGTACTCGTGAACCCTGTCAGCACAAAAACAACAAGATTGAAGCTCCCCCAAATGCAGAGCGCGCTGGTGTTCCAGAACCACTCATCAGAGATGCAAATGCTCGTAACAAGAAAACGTGACGTCGAAGCCATAAAATGTTGACTGTGGAGCAATGGAATAATTTAATTTGGTCGGATGAGTCCTGTTACATACTGTTTCCCACTTCTGGCCGAGTTTATGTCCCAAGAGTGAAACATACCAAGGGTTCGGTGATGATTTGGACAACCATATCGTCGTATCCCATGCGCTTCATGGTTACTCTGCAAGACCGAATTACTGTCACGGAGAATGTGGCCATTCTGGATAACATTTCATAACATTGTACAATATTTGCTACCCAAAGGTGATGCTGAGTTTCATGCCGACAGGGGGCCTGTTCACACAGCTCGCATCGACCAAGAATAGTTTTGTGAGCACCAGGGTGAATTGTCGCATCTCCTCTGGCCAGCACAGTTATCACATCTCAATATTATTGAGCCTTTGTGATCTACTTTGCAGATAAGGATGCCGGATCGCTATGCTGCTCCTTCGTCGTTACCTGAACTCTTCGTTATTTTGCAGTAAGAATGGTATAATATTCCTTTGAAACCTATGCAGGACCTGTATTTGTCCATCCTAAGAAGACTGGAAGCTGTTTTGAATGCCAATGGGTCTCCTACACCGTACTAAGCAAGGTAACGTATTGTGTCTGTGGTGTTTTCATTGCTCTGTCCATCGCCTGTATGAGGCAGCTGTAATGTATTCCCAGATGTCTCACTTAATACTGAGTCTTAAAACTTTGTATGAAAGCTATCGCGAGATAATTTCCGCCCGTCTACAGACGCATGCCAGCACATTCTTAGCACTTCGGCGACAGTAACCCGTGAGTCAAACAGATCTATCAACATTCGTGTTGCCCTTCTTTGCATACGTTCAATATCCCTGTTAGCACTGTTCTAGGATTTATTTGTAGGAAGTCTGCTTTGTGGACTGACAGCATTTTCCCACTATCCTTAAAATTAACCAGAGTCTACCATCTGCTTTATCTATGACTGAAACTACGTGATCATTACATTTCATGTCCCCACAAACTAATAAAACCAGGTATTTGTATAAGTTGAAAGGTTCCAGCTGTGACTTACTAATATTGAAATCGCACGATAATACATTTTTTCATATTTTGAAGTACACAATTTTACATTTTTTAACATTTAAATCAAGTTGGTAATCCTTGCACCGCCTGGAAATTTTTGCAAGATGTGCCTCAATTTTTGTGTACCTATTTCGGACTGTAATTCATTAGATAGCTGTGTCATCTCCAAAATGTCGGATGTTACCACACATACTATCTGTACGTTCATTAATATACAATATACTCGTATTATATATTCTGTTTCGCTGCTGCGTGGCTCTTACCTGCCTTACATGCTTTCTATGGATTCCTGCCGTTTACTTGCCATATAGTCTGCCTTTCAGCACAAAGGTTTCCGAACTGCACTTGACAGTTCACATGTATATCTCCGACTCCACGAAACGGTTGTTTTTTTTTTATATATAACCACGTAGGGTCCGCGGCCTGTATCAACTTCGTTGAAATCGTTCTGTGCGCACTGCTGTATAATGATATAATTGATTATTTTAAAGAGGACGTTTGAAAATTGTCCAATATGAGGAGGTACAGTAAAGTTTTTTATTTCATTTTAGTTCTAACGTGAAGAAAATTGAGCCTCTCGCAGTGAGACATCTTGATGAGATGTCGTCTGCTTATGGAAATGATTGCCATTCTTATGACGCTACTATATGGAGGAGAAATAATTTCCAAACTGGTCGCATGTCCCTGAGAGTCGAGGTAAGTGCCAAAGTCAGTTGGGAAGGTCATGCTTTCTGCTTTTTGGAACTGTCGTGGATTAATCCCCACAGATTATCTCGCCAATGGTTAAACATTCACTGGCAGGAATTACAGCAATCTTCCGGAGAAGCTACGCAAAGCTCTGACTAGGAACGCCGCGGAATGCTCTCCAAAGGCGTTCACCTGCTGACTGACACTGCACCAGCACATTCATGTCAAGTCGCAGTTAGCAGAACGAGGGCAAGGTGTTTTGAGATTTTGCGGGATCCGTGTTATTCTCCCGATCTCGCATCAAGTGTCTTTTCCTGTTCGCAGGAATGAAGAATCTGCTGCGTGTTCGCAGGTTTGACAACAAAGATGACGTGCTTAACGAAGTGGAAATGTGGTTTGAGGGAAAACCTGTAGGCTTCAACAATGTAGGCATTCTGAACGTAAAATAGACGCTGGTAAAAAATGTATAAATTTGGTCGGTGGCTACGTTGAGAATAATTAACAACAACAAATCAAAGGAAGCTTTCTTTCAATATTAAATGGCGATAATTGGGACTTAACGATACTCCCTCGTACTTTTGGTAGAGGAGGGGTGAGGGGACGTAGACGATTCGTACTAGAAAACTATCTGATATAAACACATTCCCGATTCTTATTAGTGAAAGGCGTCAGGCGTCGTTGAACAGTGTCGTGCGTCTCCAAGAGGATAGGCACACAACATGCCACCCGAGCCGTCATGGTAGCAGGTCTGCAGGGCAGTGTTTTCAATGTATTTGTGGCATCAAGATAAATTTCAAGTAAGGGTGGCATTCTATAAATATTATTTGAAAACAGTTACACAAAGTGCTCGAAACTACGCCTTCTTGCTCGAATGCACGCCCGCAACGACGATGGAGTGACTGTCGCACTCTTTCAAACACTCCTAGCAAAGTAGAACTTGCATCGGAGGCTGGCACACTGCACACTGTCAGTTCATCAGTCTCATTGGGTGTATCATAGACAGCACATTTCAGGTGGACCCAGAAGAAAAAATCAATGGCCGTCAAGTCGGGGGAATTAGCAGGCAATTCCACTGGCCCACTGCCTCCTATCCAGTTCTCACCAAAAGTTTCATCCAAATGCATTCACACATCATGAGCGAGGTGCACAGGTGACCCATCGTGTTGGTACAACATTTGCTATCGCATGTTGAGTGGAACATATTCTAACAACTTTGCCAGAGGTTCTCGTAGTTAGATTAAGTGTCTGTTTGCGTTCAGTCACCGAGAGAACCTCAGGAACCGAACAGATTATCTTCTGCCAATCCGGCCCAAATGTTGACAGCGAAGCGATCTCCGTGACCACGGACAAATCCAGCGTGCGGATATTCCCGTTCCCATGCGTGTTGACTGTGGCTGTTGCATATACCCTTTAGTGTAAAGAATGCCTCACCAGTAAAATTTTCAAGGTTCGTTAACTCCGGTTGAATGGTACACCTTTGCAAAAACCACTGGCAGAACTCAGTTCGACGTGGAAAATCGTCTGGGTTAAGGGCGTGAATCTTCCGAAGGTGGTACAGGTGCAAACCATCTCCTCGCCATACACAAAAAGTTGTGGAATGGCTTACACACATTTCCCGCGCAACACGCCGCTACCTTGTGGAGGGTGTGTTTTCCATTAGTGCCAACGCCTCCTCTTCAAGCCCTGGTGTACGCACTGTGTGTTGACAACCGCGTCAGTCAGGTCTTCACACCTGTAAAAACACAACATGAATACAGGAGGCCTTAAATGCACATGTGCAATTACGAGAACGTGCCAGTGGAAAACGTACCTCAAGTGAACCTTCTCTCATAGGGACCTGAGGGTGGCAGTAAATGTGCGTGGATCTGGCACTCGACGATTCAGAAACAGCGAAACGTACAAACATTGGGCAACGTGAGCATTTCCATCCGCCGGCCCGTAACCACAATACATGTCTGGCCTTTTCTCCCAAGAAGAGCGCTCCACATCCTGTCCGCTCCAAACAGTAACAAAAACAAGAGTGTCTCCGTTTGACGACAAACTCAAGCAAGGAGTACCAGATTTCGCAGCGTGCGCAGGTGCTTCCCTCTAGGAAACACCTATCAAACAGGCACTTGCACAGACAAAAGCAACGCGTTCACGTCCCAGTAAAATGCAGAAAAACCGTAGTTTTGTCCCACTTGGAATATCCACGACTACAGCGTTCGCAAATAAAGGTCACAGAACTTCGATCCGACGACTTGCTCACCAGATGGTAGAGTTTTGTCAGGGCTGGCTTTTCCAAGGCTATCAGTAGATCTAATGGAATGTTGTCTACTCCCGGGGTCTTCTTTCGACTTAGGTCTTTCAGTAGTCTGGCAAATTCTTCACTCAGTATCATATCTCCCATTTCATCTTCACCCTCGTCCTCTTCCATTTCCATAATATTGCCCTCGAGTACTTCGCCCTTGTACGGACCCTCTATATACTCATTCCACCTTTCTGCTTTCCCTTCTTTACTTAGAACTCTTGATATTCATGCAAGTGGTTCTCTTTTCACCAAAGGTCTCTTTAATTTTCCTGTAGGCAGTATCTATCTTACTCCTACTGATATATGCCTCTACGTCCTTACATTTGTCCTCTAGCCATCCCTGCTTAGCTATTTTGCACTTCCTGTCGATCTCATTTTTGAAACGTTTGTATTCCTTTTTGCCTGCTTCATTTACCGCGTTTTTATATTATCTCCTTTCATCAACTAAATTCAATATCTCTTCTGTTACTCAAGGATTTCCACTAGCCCTCGTCTTTTTACCTACTTGATCTTCTGCTGCCTTCACTATTTAATCTCTCACAGCAACCCATTCTTCTTCTACTGTATTTATTTCCCCGTGTTCTTGTCAATCGTTCCCCTGCGCTCTCTCTGAAACTCTCCACAACCTCTGGTTTAGTCAGTTTATCCAGGTCCCATCTCCTTAAATTCTCACCTTTTTGCAGTTTCATCACTTTTAATCTACAGTTCATAACCAAAAGATAGTGGTCAGAGTCAACATCTGCTCCTGAAAATGTCTTACAATTTAAAACCTGGTTCATAAATCTCTGTCTTACCATTATATAATCTATCTGAAACATTCTAGTACCTCCAGATCTCTTCCACTTATACAACCGTCTTTCACGATTCTTAAACCAAGTGTTAGCTATGATTAAGTTATGCTCTGTGCAACATTCTACGAGGCGGCTCTCTCTTTCATTCCTTACTCCATTCCATATTCACCTAGTACTTTTCCTTCTCTTCTTTTTCCTACTATCGAATTACAGTCCCCCAAGACTGTTAAATTTTCGTCTCCCTTCACTATCTGAATAATTTCTTTTCTTTTATCTCATCATACACTTTTCCAATCTCTTCGTCATCTGCGGAGCTAGTTGGCATATGCATACTACTGTGGTAGGCATGGGCTTCATGGCTATCTTGACTACAATAATGCGTTCACTATGCTGTTCGTAGTAGCTTACCCGCGCTCCTATTTTTTTTATTCATTATTAAACCTTCTCGTGCAGTACCCAAGAGGACGCCATCGTCATTTGACTGTACAGTAAAACTGCATGCCCTCGGGAAAAATCACGGTCGTAATTTCCCCTTGCTTTCAGCCGTTCGCAGTACCAGCACAGCAAGGCCGTTTTGGTTAATGTTACAAGGCCAGATCAGTCATCCAGACTGTTACCCTGCAGCTACTGAAAAGGCTGCTGCCCCTCTTCAGGAACCACACTAATGATCTTAGCGATCTCGATAACTGTGAATTGGATACTAAACTCGGTCGTTATCGATTATTTCTAGATATCACGCTCTCCCACCCCAACACGCATCCATATCGGCGATAGGGGTATATTACTAACAGCAGATATAATAGACAGCCAACCAGTTGCAATAAAAGGCGGTCGTCAAATAAACTTTACCATTGTTTCGATGGATTTAAACCAGTCTTCTCCAGAAAGACAAACAAAATTCACATTAGCAATTCATTCAGTAAAACTGTCTCCAAATGACATGTATCGGAAACAGTCTGTACGAGCATGTCCATATGTAAAAATTAGGCCCCCTAGAGTCAAGGCCTTGTCACAGCAGTAAAACCAATCACTTAAAATAACAGACCAAATTAGTAGTTACATTACGGCGTGAAGCCACTAATACCGTTTATTGCAACAGCTTGGCTGTCTATTACAACTGCTGTTCTCTAACCGTTGCTGTAGTGCAACCATGTTGAAAATATTGTATATTACCAATTGAGAAACGTTCACGGGAGTGCGCATAATAATTCGGCAAAGTTTCAAAAATGGTTCAGATGGCTCTGAGCACTGTGGGACTTAACATCTGAGGTCATCAGTCCCCTAGAACTTAGAACTACTTAAACCTAACTAACCTAATTTCATCACACACATCCATGCCCCAGGCAGGATTCGAACCTGCGACCGTAGCGGTCGCCAAAGTTTCAGAGCAACTGAATGAATGGTACAGGAACAGATAGAAAACGAACAAACAAACTAATATTAAGTTTTATATATTAGTCTGCATTCAGATGCAGCTGTACGATAAATTACCACAAGAAATAAGGGTCAGTTTCTGAATGTTTAATGATGTAAGGTATCATGTTTAGTGTAGCATCAATGTATGGGCTGGAATTGTGGCTGGACACTTTATCGGAGGCCGTTGGTCACCTGTTTCTATGCGAAGAATTACCCGCGCTTTTGATGAAGGTTGCCTTTCCAGAGCAGCGTAAGTGGTTTACGCACGACCGAAAACCGTACCCCCATCCGCTACGCCTCGTGTGACAGTACTTTTAATAAGCGATGCATCGGTCTATATGGTCCAATAGCATGTCTTTCCTGCTAAACTGACTTCAGTCGCTTAGATTTCTAGCTTGGACAACCTTTAAAGGAATCAGCATATTCCACACGTGCACACATTGCACGAGCGCATACCATATGAATGCAACCAAATCCTAAGGCAGCTACATGTGCTCTCAAGCGTTCATGATTAGTTGAAGAGGAGGGCTGAAGAAAGAGCGTCGGCGACATTAACCACACCATACAGTATCGGCAGACAGATCGCTATGGACCCATGTCTTTGCAGGACTATATTCCACCCACTGACCTATCCAGGCACGATTCACGGACTGCCATCTTAGCTTAACTTCCTCCAGTACCTCTTTCCTATTTTTGAATCTTTCAGATGTCCTGCAAACCATGCTGAACCAGGATATTCTGGAGAAATGACTTAGCCACAGCTTAGGGGTTGCGTCAAGAATGAACCACAGCATAGGGGTTGCATCCAGAATGAATTTTTCACTCTACAGCAGAATGTATGCCGTTTTAAATCTTCCTGTGAGATATTGTTTTCGTTTCCGCAAATATACAGGGTGTCCGAGGAGGAATAGTTAGTATTCAGGGTTATGTCGGGAACGATCACGTGAAACAAAAACCTTCGTGTGGACATGGGCCCTATTCGGGATCATTTCCAAGATTAATGTACAGCATACTACTTCATTCAAAATCCAGTTCGTCGTGCAGTTATTAATTACAGTTGGTATCATACGTCAATATGAGATCATTATCCATATGCGAAAGTCATTACTTAGGTGTTAACTCAAACTCTACAACCCTTTGTCGCTTAAACCACGTCTCAAACCGCATCATATTTCCTTTTCGAGGAGTCAGTTTTGGTGTGTGTGTGTGTGTGTGTGTGTGTGTGTGTGTGTGTGTGTTCGCGCGTATAGTCCTGTATCCGATTTACATTCAAGCACAAAGAGGAACATTCCATTCTATATCTGTGTGGATATGAAAGATAAAAAAATGGTTCAAATGGCTCTGAGCACTATGGGACTCAACTGCCATGGTCATTAGTCCCCTAGAACTTAGAACTACTTAAACCTAACTAACCTAAGGACATCACACACATCGATGCCCGAGGCAGGATTCGAACCTGCGACCGTAGCGGTCGCGCGGTTCCAGACTGTAGCGCCTAGAACCGCTCGGCCACACTGGCCGGCGAAAGATAACATTCGTTCATTATCAGGGACAGACAAAATGTGTTACGGAGAAAGATTCTTGTGTGCGATAACTTAAGAAGTACTTACTTATTCCAGATGATCATTCCTGGCAACAGTATCAGATAAAAAGACGTCTGACTGCCTCGTTAAGAGCTGACGTTCCGTGCCGCTGTAGACCTTATCGTTTCTCATTAGCTATTCTTTATGAGAAAGTGATTCACTGAATTTTAACGGAAAATGACACTAGCGATGCATTGGGTATCGTGTCGCTACACTCCACACTTTATAGCAGGAATGGAAAATTAGAGTTCATATGCACAACTGTAATTAAAAAAACTTAATGAGCGCTAATTATGATACGGAAGCAATAAATTGGCAGTAAAAGTCGAATGAGGAGTTTGCACAGCGTAGCGCGAAGTATTTTTTGTCCTGTATGACATCTTTAGTGAGGGATAGTAATGTTTTAATGTTAGTATATGTTACTATGAGTACGCCCTTTCTAACTACTAATTCCCGTAGCAGTTGTGAAGAAAATAAACGCGTTCAGTTTCTACTAAAAACTGAAAGCAAGAAATTACTGTATTGAAGCCAACATTAACTGGTTGTACTTCACGCCACCGTTTCCACTGCGTTGACTGTCGTTACATGAAATTAACGCGTTTTACTCCATGGAACGATATAACAGAAGTAAATGAAATTTCGAGTGTGATTCAAGATACTGTTATTTCTGCGTTACTGTTTGGATACAGGGTGTTACAAAAAGGTATGGCCAAACTTTCTGGAAACATTCCTCACACACAAATAAAGAAAAGATGTTATGTGGACATGTGTCCGGAAACGCTTAATTTCCATGTTAGAGCTCATTTTAGTTTCGTCAGTATGTACTGTACTTCCTCAATTCACCGCCAGTTGGCCCAATTGAAGGAAGATAATGTTGACTTCGGTGCTTGTGTTGACATGCGACTCATTGGTCTACAGTACTAGCATCAAGCACATCAGTACGTAGCATCAACAGGTTAGTGTTCATCACGAACGTGGTTTTGCAGTCAGTGCAATGTTTACAAATGCGGAGTTGGCAGATGCCCATTTGATGTATGCATTAGCACGGAGCAATAGCCGTGGCGCGGTACGTTTGTACCGAGACAGATTTCCAGAACGAAGGTGTCCCGACAGGAAGACGTTCGAAGCAATTGGTTGGTTGGTTGTTTCGGGGAAGGAGACCAGACAGCGACGTCATCGGTCTCATCGGATTAGGGAAGGACAGGGAAGGAAGTCGGCCGTGCCCTTTGAAAGGAACCATCCCGGCATTTGCGTGGAGCGATTTAGGGAAATCACGGAAAACCTAAATCAGGATGGCCGGACGCGGGATTGAACCGTCGTCCTCCCGAATGCGAGTCCAGTGTCTAACCACTGCGCCACCTCGCTCGGTCGAAGCAATTGATCGGCGTCTTAGGGAGCACGGAACATTCCAGCCTATGACTCGCGACTGGGGAAGACCTAGAACGACGAGGACACCTGCAATGGACGAGGCAATTCTTCGTGCAGTTGACGATAACCCTAACGTCAGCGTCAGAGAAGTTGGTGCTGTACAAGGTAACGTTAACCACGTCACTGTATGGAGAGTGCTATGGGAGAACCAGTTGTTTCCGTACCATGTACAGCGTGTGCTGGCACTATCAGCAGCTGATTGGCCTCCACGGGTACACTTCTGCGAATGGTTCAGCCAACAATCTGTCAATCCTCATTTCAGTGCAAATGTTCTCTTTACGGATGAGGCTTCATTCCAATGTGATCAAATTGTAAATTTTCACAATCAACATATGTGGGCTGACGAGAATCCGCACGCAATTGTGCAATCACGTCATCAACACAGATTTTCTGTGAACGTTTGGGCAGGCATTGTTGGTGATGTCTTGATTGGGCCCCGTGTTCTTCCACCTACGCTCAATGGAGCACGTTATCATGATTTCATACGAGATACTCTACCTGTGCTGCTAGAACATGTGCCTTTACAAGTACGACACAACATGTGGTTCATGCACGATGGAGCTCCTGCACATTTCAGTCGAAGTGTTCGTACGCTTCTCAACAACAGATTCGGTGACCGATGGATTGGTAGAGGCGGACCAATTCCATGGCCGCCACGCTCTCCTAACCTCAACCCTCTTGACTTTCATTTATGGGGGCATTTGAAAGCTCTTGTCTACGCAACCCCGGTACCAAATGTAGAGACTTTTCGTGCTCGTATTGTGGACGGCTGTGATATAATAAGCCATTCTCCAGGGCTGCATCAGCGCATCAGGGATTCCATGCGACGGAGGGTGGATGCATGTATCCTCGCTAACGGAGGACATTTTGAACATTTCCTGTAACAAAGTGTTTGAAGTCACGCTGGTACGTTCTGTTGCTGTGTGTTTCCATTCTATAATTAATGTGAGTTGAAGAGAAGTAGTAAAATGAACTCTAACATGGAAAGTAAGCGTTTCCGGACACATGTCCACATAACATATTTTCTTTCTTTGTGTGTGAGGAATGTTTCCTGAAAGTTTGGCCGTTCCTTCTTGTAACATCCTGTATATGTAAATGATCTTGTGGCTAACATGGTGGGCGTAATGAGCCTTTATTCCAAACTGGGCTGTGCTCTATAGGAAGGCTATGTCACCAAAAGAGTGTACGGAAATGCGGGAATGTGTAGGGAGGATTGATGACTGGTGCACGAACTAACCGTCGATCCTGTTCGTAAATAAATGTAACGTGCTGCGCATAAATAGAGGAGGAAAGACGTTCAAATGTGTGTGAATTTCTAAGGGACCAAACTGCTAAGGTCATCGATCTCTAGACTTACACACTACTTAAACTAACCTAAAGTTACTTATGCTAAGAACAACACACACGCTCGAAGGAGGACTCTAAACCCCGGCGGGAGGGTCCGCGCAATCCGTGACAAAGCGCCTCAAACCGCGCGGTCACTCACCGCTGCATAGATGATGAGATTGATTACCGTTCGTATACACTGTTGTCGATAAATCGCTGGCAACAGTAACATCCTTTAAAATACCTAAGAGTAATAATCAGGAAAGGCACAAAGAGAAATGATCACATACGGAGAAGATTCTGAAAATTTGTAGAAGACCATGGTTCTAAAAGCAGATAAAATTTGTTTATATTTGACAGCTACCTTCTAACATTTTGCGAGTTGATTGCTTTGAAGTTTGTTCAGTTTGTTCTAATACTTCGTTAATTATCATCATTTAAAGGTTCTGCTTCCACCAAAAAATTAATTTTCCTAGCGAACGTTTCCGAGAAACGATTTTTTATGATTTTAAATCGTTAGTAACGCTTAAACATTGTGAAGATTGACTGAGAAATGCGTTTGGCGAATAAGCCCCATGTAAGGCAACGATTTACAATTAGTACAACGAATTTAAAAGAGACCGAATTTTTCTCAGTGAATTTCGTAAAGAACATCCGAGAACTGCTGTTAGTGATGAAAATATTTCCACTGTTCGAGAAATGCTTGAAGAAGATCGATGGACATTTTATGAATATATTCGGTTGACAATGGGCATTGGTATTAGTCAAATCCCAAACATTTTACGTTAGCAGCTAAACGAGAGAAACTTTAATAAAAAAAAGCTATATGGTTTCAGAGATCTTTTCAAGTCAGGTCTGTGGAACTACATAGTTCCATTTTATTAAAAAAGCGCCTATGCGTAGGTTTATTCCTCGTTTGGCTCAAAGCTGAGGTGCTATTCGAATGTAGTTGAAGAACCTCTGCAATAGACCGGCCAGAATGGCCGAGCGGTTCTAGGCGCTACAGTCTGGTACCGCGCGACCGCTATGGTCGCAGGTTCGAATCCTGCCTCGGGCATGGATGTGTGTGATGTCCTTAGGTTGGTTAGGTTTAAGTAGTTCTAAGTTCTAGGGGACTGATAACCTCAGAAGTTTAGTCCCATAGTTCTCAGAGCCATTTGAACCATTTGAACCTGTGCAATGCTGGTCGAGTTTAGGGGGAATACCAAGTGGGCTGAGGGGTGAACGGTAATTTGAATGGAGGAGGGAGGCGTGATAGGGTAGTCCGAGCAGCTGGGCAAAGCCACACGTAATAGTCAGCGCATCTGCCTAGTGAGCAGGACACCTGGGTTCGAATCCCGGTCTTGGTACAAATTTATATTCGTAGCTT
This sequence comes from Schistocerca americana, assembly GCF_021461395.2. Lineage (NCBI taxonomy): Eukaryota > Metazoa > Arthropoda > Insecta > Orthoptera > Acrididae > Schistocerca > Schistocerca americana. The sequence goes on from NC_060121.1 coordinate 854,565,220, forward strand.
CCGTCTGCTTTTATCCGTCTGAGAAAACTTTTTGTCGATGAATTCCCCATAAACTAATACCTAATGATAAGCAAAAATGAACTGATTAATGCAGAAAAACCCTGAAAAATGCCAAGGTGGCACTTGAGACATAGTTTCAAATATCATTGCTGTTGATGAATCTTGGAGTTATTGTTATGATTCTGAAAAGGGGCCATTTAATTGAAAGGGGTTTTTCGGACAGAACCTAGGACAACAAAAGTCCGACGAATTCGCAGTTCTGGTAAGAAGAATGGCGACAGTTTCCTTCCCAAACTGTTGCTATAGCATTAGAAGACAGACCTACCGGTTTTGTCGATTGGCACACATAAGTCTGTTTACAGCAAATTCTCGAAAAAACTCGTAAAAAATTATTTTCCTTCACGACAATGCATGATCACGTACAGAAAAACTAACCACTAAGTATCTGAATGTCCTAAAGTTAGCACCATGTGCTGTCCACCATATAGCCCTGACCTAGCTCCTGTGATTTCTTTTTGTTTCCAAAAATTAAAGTCATAACACTTGGAATCGCTTTTTTCGTCGTCAGATGAAGCAGTGGAAGATTATACAAATCCGGCTTCTGAAGTACCTCTGGAAGGATGGCACTATTGCTTTTAGTACTGCTTTCATGGAATGCAAAAGTGTATTGATCTTAAAGAGGAATATTTTGAAAAACAATCAAATCATTTAAATACACTCCTGGAAATTGAAATAAGAACACCGTGAATTCATTGTCCCAGGAAGGGAAAACTTTATTGACACATTCCTGGGATCAGATACATCACATGATCACACTGACAGAACCACAGGCACATAGACACAGGCAACAGAGCATGCACAATGTCGGCACTAGTACAGTGTATATCCACCTTTCGCAGCAATGCAGGCTGCTATTCTCCCATGGAGACGATCGTAGAGATGCTGGATGTAGTCCTGTGGAACGGCTTGCCATGCCATTTCCACCTGGCGCCTCAGTTGGACCAGCGTTCGTGCTGGACCTGCAGACCGCGTGAGACGACGCTTCATCCAGTCCCAAACATGCTCAATGGGGGACAGATCCGGAGATCTTGCTGGCCAGGGTAGTTGACTTACACCTTCTAGAGCACGTTGGGTGGCACGGGATACATGCGGACGTGCATTGTCCTGTTGGAACAGCAAGTTCCCTTGCCGGTCTAGGAATGGTAGAACGATGGGTTCGATGACGGTTTGGATGTACCGTGCACTATTCAGTGTCCCCTCGACGATCATCAGTGGTGTACGGCCAATGTAGGAGATCGCTCCCCACACCATGATGCCGGGTGTTGGCCCTGTGTGCCTCGGTCGTATGCAGTCCTGATTGTGGCGCTCACCTGCACGGCGCCAAACACGCATACGACCATCATTGGCACCAAGGCAGAAGCGACTCTCATCGCTGAAGACGACACGTCTCCATTCGTCCCTCCATTCACGCCTGTCGCGACACCACTGGAGGCGGGCTGCACGATGTTGGGGCGTGAGCGGAAGACGGCCTAACGGTGTGCGGGACCGTAGCCCAGCTTCATGGAGACGGTTGCGAATGGTCCTCGCCGATACCCCAGGAGCAACAGTGTCCCTAATTTGCTGGGAAGTGGCGGTGCGGTCCCCTACGGCACTGCGTAGGATCCTACGGTCTTGGCGTGCATCCGTGCGTCGCTGCGGTCCGGTCCCAGGTCGACGGGCACGTGCACCTTCCGCCGACCACTGGCGACAACATCGATGTACTGTGGAGACCTCACGCCCCACGTGTTGAGCAATTCGGCGGTACGTCCACCCGGCCTCCCGCATGCCCACTATACGCCCTCGCTCAAAGTCCGTCAACTGCACATACGGTTCACGTCCACCCTGTCGCGGCATGCTACCAGTGTTAAAGACTGCGATGGAGCTCCGTATGCCACGGCAAACTGGCTGACACTGACGGCGGCGGTGCACAAATGCTGCGCAGCTAGCGCCATTCGACGGCCAACACCGCGGTTCCTGGTGTGTCCGCTGTGCCGTGCGTGTGATCATTGCTTGTACAGCCCTCTCGCAGTGTCCGGAGCAAGTATGGTGGGTCTGACACACCGGTGTAAATGTGTTCTTTTTTCCATTTCCAGGAGTGTATTTACAAACTAATCCTTCTGTGATTTACTAAAAATCTTCATTGTCGCTGTCGTAAGACCAACTGTAGGAAAAGCAGATGTCGGGCATAGGTGCATTGCGCCAATCTTAAGGAAATGCAGTTCATCCACAACTAGGACGCCATCCGTCCCCATATATCGCGACCTTCTCGACCCGACATCCCGACGAGACTCAATTTTGTCCCGATTTTGCAAAATACTGTTACGAGGTTGGCTCGAGTGCTGAAGTAACGCCATCTGTAACACTTAAATGCAGCCTCAGTTTGTTTAAAATGTGTCAAGACATTTAAGTTGACAAGATCGTCTCACAGATGGCATTGCATGCTGTGTATCCTGTATCGGCGATGGAAGCACCTTCTAGATTTAGAGTCATCGTTTGAGAAAATACCAGATTTCTCCAGTAATACGGGGCTGTAACTATTTAAGCAGCGCCATGAGCAAGAATCGGACAGTTCCCGTTTTAATAGCGATCTGATAAGACGAAACTTTCTAAACGTAAATTGAACGAGCGTAAATTAGTAACGTTTGAAGTGTTTATTGCGAATATATAAGGCGTGAAGTATATAGTGATGTGTATTTCGATGACTAAAGTGTTATTGTCGCCAGTTTACCGTCTATTAAAACTTATCATAGCTTACGAAAATACCTAAGGATGGAAAGAGATAGTGTCACTTTTCGGATGATCACACAAAAGAGTGATCTTTTGTCAAGAAAGGACGTACGGATCAGAAAACGCTGTGTGAGAGATGTAGCTGTTTCATCTAAGTAAATCAATTAGGTAAGGTAGATGTGAGGCATCACATTTCTACGAAGAATCACATAAATACTTTCGCAGTAGCATCTATATCAAAATCTATTTCAGCATTCATGATTGCTGCTACAGAACTACAAGAGCCTATAAAGTTGTCGAGCAAGAACTAGGTAAAAATGTAGAAGGAATTCGATGCCCTGCCTATATTCTCTACAATACTATATCAAGCGCTGTTGAAGGCTTAACTGTCCACAGTGAAAAAATCGCTATGAAAATATTTAATTATTTTTCAATAACACGGTAAGGACTGAGAAGCTGAAAGATTTCTACCTGTACGTTGATATCATCTGTCTCACTCAAAGATGGCTGTCGTTAATGACCGCAGTTGAGAGTATTCTTAAGCTCTGAATACCATTTAAACAGTTTTTTATGGCGAAGACAGACCACCTAAAATAATTTCAGATTTTTTCAGTAGTCCGATCAATGAAATTTACTTCGTGTTTCTGCAGTCAAACTTGGCTCTGTTTGAAAAAATATATAAAAAGCGTGGAGAACTGTCCATTCTCGATAACTGAAATAAGAAAAATATTAATCACTTTTAAAGAAGTCTGAATGAAAGGAAGACTGCCAATTTTATTGACATGCAAACCATGATGGATTTGTACAAAGTAAAGAATTAGAACCCTAACCAAGGCATAATTAAATTGATTTCGAAATTTGAGGAAGAGACAATTGATTACTATACCACAAAATTTGAATACTTAGAGGAATGAGCTGTTTCTTTTAATAAATATCAAGTATTTGATTGGATGACGCTATTTTAAACCCCAGATTGTGTGATGATTAAAAACACTATCTTATACCTGTCTAAAAATGGTGTGGCGATTTCAGGCAACAACTGATTTTCAGGAATCTATGTATCTGAAGAGGTTTCTAGAAACTAAGCGCGACTTAGAAGAATGGAAGTCCAAGTACTTCGTGGAAGAAAGGTGGATTTACTTCCTTAAGAAAACCGAAAATCCTAAACGTAAATGCCAGCATTCGTTTTCTATTTCCACACACAACGCCACTGTGGAAAGATTATTTTCGCTGATGTCGGCCCAGTGGACTGATGACAGAAATCGACTGCCGCCCAGGACTGTGGAATCGGTCTTACAGTGCCAGTTTAACTAGAAGCAGACATGCATGGAATTTTATAAGTACGTAAAAGGGAAAAAGAGCTTGTGAAAAAGGTGAAATCTTTCGAAAAACATGGTGTACCAACTACTTCTGCCGCAACAAGTTTCGCCGGCCAGTGTGGGCCGGCCGGTGTGGCCGAGCGGTTCTAGGCGCTTCAGTCTGGAACCGCGCGACCGCTACGGTCGCAGGTTTGAATCCTGCCTCGGGCATGGATGTGTGTGATGTCCTTAGGTTAATTAGGTTTAAGTAGTTCTAAGTTATAGGGGACTGATGACCTCAGATGTTAGGTCTTATAGTGCCCAGAGCCATTTGAACCATTTTGAACCGCAACAAGTTTCATGTAATTGTCTTCTAAATAAAAAGTAATTATATGAAATAAATTTTAACTCAATTTCCACACCACCATCTCAGAGTGTCCAGACGATGTCCCACCTAGATATGACAACCATATCCATGACAGAAGTGACGTACGATACACTCTCAGAGCGAATCTTAAGTACTGCTTAAGAATCTGGTACCCTTATCAGGATATATTAACAGGAAACATACAGGAGACCCAACGAAGAACGGCGCGTCTCATCACAGGATAGTTTGGTAGCGTGAGAGCGTAACAGAGTTGGTCAACAAACTCCAGCGGCAGACGATACAAGAAAAGTATTGTATATCACGGAATGGTTTGCTTTTGAAACTTCAAGAATGTACATCCCAAGAGGAGTTCAGCAACGTACTTGTTCTTCTCTCACCTGTCTTGCGAAAATGCGATGATTAGAAAAGCAGGGAATCAAAGCCCATATGGCGGTTCATCGTCAGTTGTCCATCGCACTCATCATTCGCGAATGGAACAGGGAATCAAAGCCCATACGGCGGTTCATCGTCAGTTGTTCATCGCACTCATCATTCGCGAATGGAACAGGGAAGGGGGGAAATGATTAGCTTTACAAGTGTCCTTCGCCACACATCTTAATGTCGCTCGTGAAGTATGGAGGTAGAGAAAGTTGTAGTGGGGCAGATTTTTTGGTAGGTGCACCTGTGATTTATACTAGTAATAAGTATGGGATGAATTTTCAATACAAGAATAATACACAATTTGACATATGGAGTGACGGAAGAGCATTCTTCCAGTTTCATTAATGAAACTGTTTTGTTAACGTTATACTGCAAAATATTATTCACGCTGTCACCTGTCTACTTATATTTTATGGAATTGTTGTCAGTCGTATCATACACATTATTCATTATACACGTCTTCATAACGTGCAAATGGTCGTCTTTCACGCTGCTGTCAGCAATAGTGTCCAAGCTGAAATGCATCTGGTTTCGCCCGGGTTCCCGGGTTCGATTCCCGGCGGGGAGAGGGATTTTCTCTGCCTCGTGATGACTGGGTGTTGTGTGATGTCCTTAGGTTAGTTAGGTTTAAGTAGTTCTAAGTTCTAGGGGACTGATGACCATAGATGTTAAGTCCCATAGTGCTCAGAGCCATTTGAACCATTTTTGCATCTGGTTTCGCCTCCATTCGTTTCGTCTTATCCAGGGAGACATGAATGCTGACACCTTGGTATCGACGATGTATTGACTAGTGTAGTTCTTTGACCTGAGCAGAGGTGTGACATGTCTTGCAAGGAGCTCTTTGGTTTGAGGTGGCCAATCAGATGGCTTACCGCAAGAATTCGCACTCGGCGTGACGTTGGCCCTGCAGTTGTCTGAATTGCTCGTGAGTTTTATACATTTTTGTTGCTCATACTAATTCTGCTCACCTGCCCAGTCACGGGTAGCTCTTTGACGTCATATTGGTACATATCTGTGGATGAGACTGGTAGATGCTATTGACTTAAGCAAGTAATTGGAGGTGTAATCAGCTACAATCTTGTAAGACAAGCTTGTTGTCGCATGTCATGACTAGGCAAGCTAACCCCTTGCCATTACTTGGGTTTCCAACTGATAACAGGACTTCGTTTCTCTGTCTATAGATTGAGTCGTATTTTCATGTGCTCCAGAATATACGTAGATACTACTACCATTCATGATCATATTAGATTCTAAAATGCTCTCTCATTCAGTAGCAAGCCTGGTCAGTTTTTCTAATATTATTAATTTTTGTATGTGTAAAGTAACTCGATGTTGATTGAGGAGGTTTAGTGTGCATCTGCATATTCTGTATAAGGCCGGTTCTCTAATAGACCAGACTGTTAACAGTTTGTGATGGGTCAAAAGATTTCATGGTACTTGGCGCCACAGTAAATTTTCGACTTAACCTGTTAACTCCGAGCGGCTCTAGGCGCTTCAGTTTGGAACCGCACGACCGCTACGGTTGCAGGTTCGAATCCTGTCTCGATTATGGATGTGTGTGATGTCCTTAGGTTAGTTAGGTTTAAGTAGTTCTAAGTTCTAGGGGACTGATGATCTCAGATGTTAAGTCCCATAGTGCTCAGAGACATCCATGCCCGAGGCAGGATTCGAACCTACGACCGTAGCGGTCGCGCAGCTCCAGACTGAAGCACCTAGAACAGCTCGGCCACTCCGACCGGCGTTCCTGTCTCATATTTCGGTCGGAAACTAGTAGAGATGCTCTTGGATTCACTGACAACAGTACTCCCTGCGGGTTTTGATTCCTATTGCAATCGGTAAGGTCTAACAGTCGTCTGAGATCGCTCGATTAGGATCTTATTACGAAAGCTGTTCTTACATCGTGTTTCACGGCTACTAGTGTTACATCACTCCCAGTAAACACGTTGGAGAATCCGGGTTTATACACGAACAAGTCGAACAACTTCATTCGCCATGTTTCATTCTCTTGGTACCCAATGACCAGATGATTTTGAGTTTGCACCTATACTGCGCAACTAAATTAAAGGATCACATTTTTGAAACTCCAAACAAAATTGTCTCCCATTGTCACGCGTAAGTTTTAAATTTGGCTCAAAAATACCTAAAGACCGTCGTCTCTAATGATTCAAAAGCGTGGCGCCCTGCGACGTCGACCTCGGGCACGACGACTTTTGAAACAGCACTGTATTGAAAAAAATGCCACAGCCCAGAAGTTCATGTGAGCAATAAGGTGAGTTAACAATGCCAAATTGGCACCAAATTTCACTACAATTCTGCCCAATGCCTCCGTGGACGCGTCACACGATGAGAAAGTCGTCATAGCCCCTCTTACCCACATTTCAAACCTTCTTTTGACGCCTGTGCAGTGGAAATCAGAACCGCTACACCCAGAGTTGAAATCCTTATGGGTGGCCGCTGAAAACACTTCAGACACAGTGCCACTCAGAATTGACAGGAAAAGGCCTCATGGAGTGTCATACAGGGCGTCAGTGAAACCACCCCTTTTCCTGGGTAGTTGATCCCCACACATTTCTCATGAAAACAACAGTTCGCAGTGTAATGAGCAACATGAAGGCAAACCGCACCCAAGAGTGTCGAAAGGGTTGCGCAACCCTCAGGTGCTAGAGGAGCCGCCAGGCTAATTTACAAGGTTTGTCCAGAAAGTAAGTTCCGATCGGTCGCGAAATGGGAACCACAGTGAAAACCAGAAACGTTTTAATTGCAACCGTTAGGTACACCTCCCACCTACTTCTCTACATAGCCGCCGCTACAACTTCGAGTTTTGTCGTAGTGTTGTATCAACTTTCTAATATCCTCGTCTTAGAAAGCAGCCGTCTGTGCTTTCGGCCAGTTATCTGTACTGGTCTGCAGCTCGTTGCCTGGGGAAAAAGTTTGTTTTCATAGTCAGCGGTTCTTGTGAGCAGAGATGAGACTCAGGGGGAGCCAATTACGGACTGTATTGTGGATGATCAAATACTTCTCATTGGAAACGCTGCAGGAGCGTCTTCATTGTCCGTGCAGTGTGCGGCCGAGAATTGGCATGAAGAAGAAACTGCTTGACAGTTGTGTTATGTGGGCTGCATGACACAGGCGAAATCTCTAACCAGGCCCTCGTACTTGGCGGGAGACGCTACTCCCTACGCATCTTTACGTGCTCACTGTTCACTCAGAACTGAAAAGAGCGACGCGACACGATCGACGGGCATACTAGAGACACTGCCCAACACATTTATGCAAAGTTTTACCGGATTTTCCCAGTGGTTTCCATTTCGAGACCGATCGGAACTTACTTTCTGGACTACGCTCGTATTGTTGAAGTTCCTGACAGGTACATTCGCAAACTGCTCTGTGTGCCACCGCAGGTGCTTCCAAACTGGTGGGCTCAGAGAGACCCCTTGCCTCTTTACGTATTTGCGCACCTATAAATGTTTCACTCCCACGTGATCTCGCCAAAGGAGGACTTAAAACACCACGCGGTGTGGGATCCTTACCAGGTACGGCTGACAAAGTACGTCGAGAAAGTTCAAAGAAGGGATCGCGAAATAGGAGAGAGTGTGTCACTGAAGTCATACAGGATTTGCAGCGGACATCATTAAAACAAAGGCGTTTATCGTTGCGGCGGAATCTCCTCACGAAATTTGAATCACCAACTTTCTCCTGCGACCCCGAAAATATTTTGCTGACGCCGACCTACATAGGGACAAACGATCATCACAATAAAATAAAGGAAATCAGAGGTCACACTGAAAGATACAGGTGTTCACTTTTTCCGCGCTCTGTTCGAGATTGCAATAATACAGAATTATTGCGAAGGTGGTTCGATCAACACTCTCCCAGGTACTTAAATGTGATCTGCAGAGTATACATGTAGATCTAAATGTACATGTAGCATTGAGATAGCATAAGTACTCAATACTGCTTCGGATCAGTTTCAAATTTCGAGGAATGGTTTTGAACGGTCCCTAGTGGTTCTAACCTGTACATGAGAACAAAGTTTATTGTCGTTCTGCACTCTAAAAGGGTGAGAACGCGTTCAGTTGCTATGTAGCCTCACAGTGTCCTTAGCGAAGGGCTGAAACAACGGACGATTTCAGCTGTCTCAATGTTTGTCAAGAACAACTTCCCATTACTTATCGCACTGCGAACTGTCGGCTTCAACCGCGAAAGATGTGGGAGTCAATGCCCATGGGAAAGGAGTGATTTCATTGACGCCCTTTATGCCACCCCATCAGGCCTTTTCGTGTTGATAATGAATGGCGGTGTGTCTTAAATGTTTTCGTCGGCCGCCCATAAGGAAACAGCGTGATCTCAACGCTGGGTGTCGCGGTTCTGGCCTCTATGTGTGAGACGTCAGAAGAAGGGGTGAAATGTGGGTAAGAGAGGTGTGACGACGTTTTCATCGTGTAACACGTCCACAGAGAAGTTGGGTAGAATTTCTGTGTTATTTGGCGGCAATGTGACATCATTAAACCAACCTACAGCTCACATGAACTTCTGAGCTGTTGCCTTTTATAGCACGTGTCGATACCTTGTTTGAAGAGTGGCCGAGACAGAGGGGTGACGTCGCAGGACGCCACGCTTTTGCGCCATTAAAGAGGAAACTTGCAGGTATCTTTGAGACAAATTTCAAATTTATGCATCGCAGATGGAGGCAATTATGGGGTTTTGATTAGCTGATCGTTTAGTTCTGTTGCGCAGCGCAGTTCAATTTCTCAGCTCTCCGGAGGCTCTATTGCTGGTGCACTGCCCACGAAACGCAGGTGTTACCGAATACAGGTCCAGCAGTAAGTTTAGTGTCGTCACGAATGATCACGAGCTAGTTTTCTCATTAGTTTTATATTCGTTCGCTGACCTTAAGCGATGGTGCAGGCCTTCTTGACTGACGGAGGAAGCTCCATTGTTCAAGCTGCGAGTTGATGATAAATTGCCCGGTGCTGCGTGCCGCGGAGCAGATGCGGCGCTGGACGTAAACGCACCACAGTGGTGCGCGCGGCTTGACTTTCTCGTATATTACGTCTGCGTAAACAACCGCGTAATTAAGAGCGTATATCACTCGGAACACTCCGCGATCCTGGGCGTGGAGCTCTGGCCCGGTGCCCACGCTGCACGGACAGACGGCGTACTCCACGCAGCCTGTGCCCGAGACAAAAGCCGGGGCGCGCCTCTCGTAAGACCTCTGCTCGGCGGTGGGCTTTTAGTGCGCCGCGAACTGGGTGCGCCGGCCCTGATGCATGCGATCAGCGAAATTTACGCGCCGGGCTTTCTTGTCGGCGCAGACGGACAGGCTCTCGCCCGTTTCACTGTGCGGCAGGTGTCACTGCCGAGAACCCGCCTGCCCTGTTGCACGCTCTCGCCGGAGACGGCGGTATCCCCACTTTGTAGCGACAAGCTGGGCAGGTATCGCCGTCTGGTAACCTCCATTACACCTCCAGCTGAGACTCGGTTACAATCTTTCTCAATGTGTCGGTCTTCACCCTGTGATTGTGACAGAGGTTTCTGAACAAGTAATTGGTAGGACGACACTTGAAGCAATGGTCTCAAAAGAGCTGTTGATAAACCTTCCGACGTATGGCATCGCCTCCAAAATATCGATAAATACACGACTGGACATTAAAATTGCTACACCACAAAGATGTCGTGCAACAGACGTGAAATTTAACCGACAGGAAGAAGATGCTGTGATATGCAAATGATTAGCTTTTCAGAGCATTCACACAAGGTTGGCGCCGGTGGCGACACCTACAACGTTCTGACATGAGGAAAGTTTCCAACCGGTTTTTCATACACAAACAGCAGTTGACCGGCGTTGCCTGATCAAACGTTGTAGTGAGGCCTCGTATAACGAGGAGAAATGCGTACCATCACGTTTTGGACTTTGATAAAGGTCGGATTGTAGCCTATAGCGATTGCGGTTTATCGTATCGCGACATTGCTGCTCGCGTTGGTCTAGATCCAATGACTGTTACCAGAATAAGGAACCGGTGGGTTCAGGAGGGTAATACGGAACGCCGTGCTGGATCCCAACGGCCTCGTATCACTAGCAGTCGAGATGAAAGGCATCTTATCCGCATGGCTCTAACGGATCGTGCAGCCACGTCTCGATCCCTGAGTCAACAGATGGGGACTTTTGCAAGACAACAACCATCTGCACGAACAGTTCGATGAAGTTTGTAGCAGCAGTGACAATCAGCTCGGAGACCATGGCTGCGGTTACCTTTGACGCTGCATCACAGACAGGAGCGCCTGTGATGGTGTACTCAACGATGAACCTGGGTGCGCGAATGGCAAAATGTCATTTTTTCGGATGAATCCAGGTTCTATTTACATCATCATGATGGTCGCATCCGTGTTTGGCGACATCGCAGTGAACGCACATTGGAAGTGTGTAATCGTCATAGCCATACTGGTGTGTCACCCGGCGTGACGGTATGAGGTGCCATTGGTTACATGTCTCGGCCACCTCTTGTTCGCACTGACGGCACTTTGAACAGTGGACGTTACATTTCAGATGTGTTACGACCCGTGGCTCTACCCTTCATATGATCCCTACGAAACCCTACATTTCAGCAGGATAATGCACGACCGCATGTTGCAGGTCCTGTACGGGCCTTTCTGGATAGAGAAAATGTTCGACTGCTGCCCTGGCCAGCACATTCTCCAGATCTCTCACCAACTGAAAACGTCATGTCAATGGTGGCCGAGCAACTGGCTCGTCACAATACGCCAGTCACTGCTCTTGATGAACTGTGGTATCGTGTTGAAGCTACATACGCTGCATGGGCAGCTGTACCTGTACACGCCATCCAAGCTCTGTTTGACTCAATACCCAGGTGTATCAAGGCCGTTATTACGGCCAGTGGTGGTTGTTCTAGGTACTGATTTGTCAGGATCTATGCACCCAAAATGCGTGAAAATATGTCAGTTCTAGTATAATATATTTGTCCTATGAATACCCGTTTATCATCTGCATTTCATCCTGGTGTAGCAATTTTAATTGCCAGTAGTGTAATTGGTAGGACGACACTGGAGCAGTGGTTCTCAAAAGGGCTGTTGATAATGTTTCCGACATATCGATATCACCTCCAAAATATCGATGGATTATGAATTATTAGTTGGGCCAATAAATCGATGTATCGATAACGAAATGGCTGTATCGGATGCCGATATTTTTATTTTATATTAATTTTTTGATACTTATTGGTAAACATTTTAAACTGTTTTTTTAATTGTAGTAGAACATGATTTTCCTTTCAGTGTGTGAAGGAGTCTTACTACTTTTTGATCTTCATCACGTCCAGTCTTTCTCTTTAACTGTGTGAAGGAAGTATAGGTGGCACAAAAAAGACGTACAATTGCACTGGGGGATGGCAGTGCGAATGGAATGACAAGATATCCGATGTGAAGAAATAGTACAGCAGATGCTTTAAAAAGCAATTTTTAACGCAACTAGTGTGACATTTCTTCACATCGGCATTCTTCAAGAATAGTTGCTGAAAATTATGAATGAAAATCTAAATTATCAGATTGGTCTTTGGCCTGGGCGGAGACGTATGAGGGGAAATGCTGACGTAATCGGCGCTCACCGCTACCAACATAAACTGTAACGTTTAACTTCACGACGCAATTTTGACACTACGACTGCTAGGTCGCTGGCGTTTGCAGAAACGAAAAATCAGGTAAGTCGACTCGGAGTGTTCCGGACAAGTCCGATATCTGATGAAACTGAACGACGGACCCATCGGGCACTTTTTATTGTGCCACTTACATCTAACTACCATTGTTAGCCAACCGTTAACGTGCACCGTTTCCTTTCCAATTCTTTCTCTATGGGGCATATGCAGACTGCTAGCTTGTTAACATACAGAGTGTCTAATAATAAAGCAATACTTAAACATATAGCTCTAACACTGGCAGTGTATTCGCAATGTGCAGCCAATGTTTTTACAGACGGTACGTCGTTGTTTTTTTTTTCATCGATATACCAATATTTCTTTCGTAACAGTGGGGGCCGATAAAGAGATTTTTGAAAAATATTGATATATGGGTGTCCCAACATTTTTAAAAATATCAACAGTCCTAGTTGTCAACCTTTCGGATACCCCTGAGTGCCATCAGTTATTGGCTATGCTGATCGATGACCTCCTGAATGAATTTTTCAGCTCAGCAATGGTTTTGGGTTTATTGCTGTACACTTTGTGTTTTATATAGCCCCACAAAAAGGAGTCGCATGTGTTCAGATCCAGAGAATATGGCGGCCAATCGAGGCCCATGTCAGTGGCCTCTGGGTACCCCGGAACCAGAATTCGGTCCCCAAGATGCTCCTCCAGGACATTAAACACTCTCTTGTTTCCATGGCGTCGAGCTCCGTTTAGCCTAAACCACATCTTGTCGAAATCAGTTTCGCTCTGGATAATGGGGATGAAATCATCCTCCAAAATCTTCACGTACCGTTCGGTAGTTCGAGCCATCAGGGAATACCGCACCGATTATTCCGTGACTGGGCATTTCACACCACACTGCCACCCTTTGAGGCCGAAGAGACTTCTCTACTGTAAAATGCGGATTCTCAGTCCCCCAAATGCGCCAATTTTGCTTATTAACGAACCCTTCAAAATAAAATTGGGCTTCGTCGCTAAACCGAACCATACAGCACTGCATGCTAATTCCCATCAAATCCCACGGTAAACCGTGCAATTTGAACGTCCTAGCGCAAACCGTTCGGAATGTATGACGATTTTATTTCATATAGTTCAGTAATTGTCACCCTGTATCTACAACTCGGAGAAGGCATTTTCATGAGATATATAAGCATTTGTGATGTATATGTCTCAACTTTACTATCATAGATGCATGGTACTAAGTACAAAGTGTGAATGTAGTGAAGAAGATGTTGTTCATACATTCGTTTCACAAACTGTAACCTCCACCACCTTCTGACACCATTGACGCTAGTACAAGGGGCGCTCGGTAAGTAATGCAACACATTTTTTGTGAAAGCAAGTTGGTTCTATTCAGGATTCCAATACACCGTACTATTCCCCACTCGTTTGTTTAAACTATTTTTCAGCATAATCTCCGTTAAACGTGACAGCCTAACGCCATCTTACCGGGAGGGCCTGTATGCCTGCATAGTACCGCTCCACTTGTCGACATAGGAGCCAGCGTCTTGCTACATCAATAACCTCCCCATCATCCACTTACTGACTCTCGCGGAGCACATCCCGCATTGAGCCAAACACATGGAGCTCGGAAGGTGCTAGATCCGGGCTGTAGTGTGAATGTGGAACAATAGTGTAGTAAATTTTGTGAGCTCCTCTCAGGTGCGCAGACGTGTGCGACGCCTTGCGTTGCTATGGAGAAGGAGAAGTTCGTTTGCATTTTTGCGGTGGCGAACACATTGCCGGAGTCACAGCTGTGTACGGCGGCCGGCCAGCCCCCTGAAGATCGAATAGGTATACGCGACCTTGATGCGATAATGACAGACGCCTCACCCAACGATTCAACGTGCTTTTGTTCACTACCAGGTCTCTGTAGACTTGGCACACAAACATTAAAATTCACAAGCATCAGCACTGTGCTTTTTATAACCTCCTAGCTCTAATAGGAGTGTAGATACGGGAAGAAGATGTGTTTCCAACTACTGCCCTCTAAGACTGTCATGTTGTATTGGGAGTAGTATCGGCGTGCCTTATCGACCTACTTTGCAGGACAGCCGTATGTCAGGTACAAGAAACGGTTTATCAAGTCCCGACATACATGCTGACCTGCGCGATAGGTATGCTGTGTTGCAAAACAATTTCCGTGCGTTATTGATCTGAGGGAGGGACTGGCAGAGAGAGTAGGCAGGTATAAAAGTTATAGGGAGGAGAAGGAGTGCGGATAAGGAGTACATGAGTAGATTGAAGAGGGAGGAAAATATGGCCGGAGAGAGGTGGTGGAGGAGACGGAAGAGGAGGAGATGGAGAGACATGAGAATGGGCAGGAGTATATGGGCTGATAGAGATGATGAGGCGGGCAGAGAGGCAGAGGAAGGAAGAGATTGACACAGAGAAGGGCAGGAAGAGATATTTGCAATATGTGTCGACTGCGTAAGCGAGTGAAGTCACGGGTATAAAGCTAGTATACAACCTGCACTAGAAACAAGAAGAAATATTAAGGATGGAAGACGAAGGAAGAAATGTTTGGATTAAATAGGCTGTAACTTAGGGATACAATCATTCTCCGCTCGAGGAACCAAGATGGAGAAAAAAGGAAGGTTCAAGAATGGGATTAAAATTTCGTGTGAAAGGATATCAGTAATGAGATCCGCCGATGTCATTTTTCTCCTGAGCAACTGTGAGAAACAAGTTCAGGACCTGTGGAATGGTATGAACAGTCTATGAACAGCTTATGGATTGAGAGTAAACTAAAGAAAAATTGGAGTAATGAGATTAGCGATAAACATTGATCAGGGACCACGGAGTAGACGAAGTTGAGGAACACTGCTACCTTGAAAGGGAAATTACGCGTGACAGACGTATCAACGAGGATATAAGAAGCAAACTACCACAGGCAAAGATGGCGTTCCCGGATAAAGGAAGTCCAATAGGTCTTAATTTGAGGAAGAGATTTCAGAATACGTACTTTTGCAGTACAGCACTGTATGGAAGTGAATCGTGGACCGTGGGAAAACGGGAAATGAAGAGAATCGAGACATTTGAGATGTGGTACAGCAGAAGGATGTTTAAAATCAGATAGACTGATAAGAAATAACGAGGTTCTTCGCAGCACTGGAGAGGAAAGGAATATGTATAAAACACTGACAAGAAGAAAAGACGGAACAGAAGAACACGTTGTAAGAAATGGGGGATTAATCTCCATGGTACTAGAGGGAGCTATAGAGGGTAAAAACTGCAGGGGAAGACAGATATCGGAGTACATCCAACAAATAACTGAGGACGTTGTGTTTAAGTGCTTCACTGAGATGAAGAGGTTGGTACAGGAAACGTATGGACCGAACGAAGCTAGTCACAACACTAATGCTGAAAAAAATGTAAGAAGAAGGTAGGTACTTTTCAGCAACCTTTCCTCTAAATAACAGCATCATCAGCGAATAAGGCCACTCTGTCAAGTAGGTAGTTTATACAACGCTCACCTGAGGTCAACCGATATTACCTTTCTTTCTAATCAACACTCGCTTTCCGGAATATCATACAGATTTCTATCATACAAAAATTTTCAGGACATTCATACGCCTGTGAAGTCTCTTCATACACTCGTATCTTTATCGTCAGTCACAGCGTCCCAGAACGTTAGAAGCCTTTTGGAAAAGCAGATAGACGAAATTAACCTCTTCCCCTATGTTCACGATTAGCGTGATATTATGGGTAAGAGGGAATTGTATTTCACACACGTCACGGTCTCTAAATCTGTATTTTGTCTTGGAAATAAACTTTACTTCTCTTAAGAACATCGTTCTTTTCAAGAACGAATTTTCTTGAATAAGAGACTATACGGCAATGTCTTCTGATAATCACAGGCCTCTTAATGGAGGAGAACACAATTTTTTTTTCTTTTGAAATCTTAACATTCCGTCGACAGTAAGCTCATTTTAACTTTTAAGATCTCTTTATTGGAAGCAGCAGGCTAATAATCATGAGGAAAACGGAAAATTATTAACGTAACTATAGAGAAAAAAACCCAGAATTTTAATCCAGCTATTAGAACCCAGCAATTTATATCAGATCCCATTAAAATCCTTCAGGGTGTACCGATAAATTTTATTATAAAATCCTTAGCATACTACAATTATCAACGTTACGACCGTAATTCGAAGCCTTTATCGAGAAGAAAATTGCCTGTACTATAGGTGAGCATTTTTATACAGCGTAATTCCGTGACGATATTTCAAACTTTCAGGGATGATGGAGAAAAGTAAATGTATCAGTTGCATGTGAGAGAGGCTAGGCCGGAAACGATCGAGTCGAAAGGTGAAAGTGAGAATCGACTTTGGTTCCGCCTTAGCTTCGGCAACGCTCAAACTAATCGTGCCGTACAGAGTTCCCGCTGAATACTGCCCAATGCCCTAAGATAATTTCCACTGTTGATGGACTAGTAATGGCGCGCCCGATTTGATGTCACAGTGATCGAAAATCCTAAATCTACGTTACAGTAATAATGAATTTCATATACCTGCACAGGTTTCGCAAGCTGCTACATTTACAACAGTTGTCCAAAATGCCGTTGCACAGCTCCAGCGCAGCGTTGGCATCGTCGCACGAAGTTCTATCGTACCCGTTATAATATCCCCGTTGTCATCTGAACAGTGTCGCTGGCAGCTAGAATTATGTCTGAGCCAGATGTTCACGAACCCTCAGCCCAAAGTGAGGTGGGAGTTGTAACGGGGCATCCTCCTCTAACATTACTTTTCCTCAACAGCAGTTCTCGATACCATACTTTTCAAATTTTGGACAGGTCAGTATTATTTCAGCTGCTTTTCTGAAAACTTTCATATAATTTTATACGCAATATGCCACATTTCAAGAAAAAATTTATGAAAAGGAATTACTTTATTTTCCATGTTACAACTATAAGTACTAACTCTGAATGTACAGTTAAAATTATTTTTGTTAGAAACATTTGAAATTACGAATTATTTGGCACACTGAAAAATTCTGTTACTAATTACGCATTCTTGTAATGTTTACTATGTTTATCTCTGGATTCATTTATGAAATTATAATCGAAACTAAAAGAAATTCATTTGTCGAGAAAACTTGTATTCCCTTTGGAATATTGTTATTTCCGCTGAGTGAGATAGTAACAAGCATGCTTGTCATGTGATCGGACGTATTTTTGTATTTTGGGCGAACAATGCAATTTCGGCTTTGTTAATGTGAAAATTCAAAAGACTGCATGTTATACTAAAATGTGAAAAAATATATTAAAGTAACAAGAAAAATTCTGCAACAACAATCTACAAATTTATGTAGCTCAATTCAACCATGAGGACCTAAAATGCGAGAATTTCAGCTTCAAGAAACAGACCTATAGGCAAAAATAATTGGAGCCAACTCTGCACGAAAAGCTAAGTACACTATAAGATTTATTGTAATCTTCGCTCCTCTCAAATTTTTCATAAAAGACTTTGCTTATTGTGGACAATAACTGGAATTAGGAAGTAGGGGGGAGATTACAGGTTCCATCATGTTTGGACCACATCCGTTGACGAAGAACAAGTGGGATGTGTTCCAGGAACCTGGGTAGTATGTCTCTGATAAACACTGTGTACACTGATACATTTAAAGGGGAAGCAAGAAGGAATGGGCCTCGTATGTAGCCGGTGAAAACGCCTACCCACACGTTGAGTTATAATCAGTGTTGATGACTCTTCATAACTGTAGTGAGCGAATTCTCATCCTCCCAAACATGACTATTGCGGCTATGCAGCATTCTGTCTCTTGCAAAACAAACTACAAGCTTATAGGCAGGAAATTGTGGATCAACTATATGGTGCTGCAAGAATCAGTGGCTGAATACAACACGAGGTCCGAAATCAGAAGGAGTCAAAGGCTCCACGTTCTGTGCATAATGGGGGCGTAGCTGCATTCCCCGTAATACTGTCTATATAGTACACTGCAAAACATTAATTTCATGGGCAACTGATCGAGGCCGATCGCAGGCTCGTCTACTCGAGCAAGCACTGCATCTTCTCAATCTGGGGTCCGTGTGTATCGTCGTTCACCTCAGTCGTTGAACTGTGATAATAACTGCCCTGTTTCACTTAAATGATGGAACAGTCGTAGAAACATGGCGTGGGCAAGATCTCTTCTACGTGAATATTTGGACTTGTACGACCTTTCCGCTTCTCTGCCCCTTCCCTTTCCTTGTCCATACAGGAAAATCAAGTCTATAACTTCTCTCACTTGGTACAACTTCGTTTGGTAAGGGCTGGTTGACCTTAGTACCTCAAATTGTAATCACAGTTGTAGGCTACAGCAGTACAGACATTCTACACGATGACTGCTCTTCTTAGTACACAGTATGCCGTCTGCACTGGATTAGTTCAGTGTTTTCCCCAACCTCTACACTAAGTGCTTGTTGTGATTGCCTATCCTACAATCGTAGCAACAACAGTACCGGTACATCTATTTCACTGTCAGAGATATCAGAACAATTTCGCTTATATCTTTGGAATATGTAGTTTCCGTACCAGGATCTCTTACCTCAAATTGGTACATTTACCCTTCTCCATAACCCCTGAAACTTTGTCACATCATCACAGAATCACACTGTATATTATCTTGTTATTGTTCTAAATATTTATTGATACTGAAACGTCAGCTTTTCATTCCCAACAGAAAGAGGACGATACGGGAGAGGGGTTGGGGGGAGGGGGAAGGAAGAATATGATATTCAGACAGTATCAAGCAAGAAACCTGCTACACAAATGCGACATTCTTATGCCGAATGTATCTGACAGTGTACGTGTTTCTTGCTTAACATAATGCTTAAGACCAAGGGTTATTGCCAACACAGAACATTAGGACAGAGAGATGCGCATTTAAGCGAAAAGCTATAATGAAATTGCATTGTACGAATTTGGATCAATTAACTTACAAACGGACGTTGTTCCTTGAGAACACAGACTCTGGTAAACCACTTGATTATAAGCGAGTAGACTAATTTTTTCTAGCACAAGGACTCTGACCGAAACTACGATCTAAAACGCGACAATTCCTGAAATTACTCAGGTGTCATTCACTGTCAAAATGTACTTCAAAAAAGTGATCATACCATCAATCTTGAAATTCTTGAAGTTGCTGCTTGCTAGTATATCAGATTTTGATTAAGACATTGTCAGTGACATGTATCGGCTGAGGGTGACAGGGCGACCGGTCGGTACCTCTGGGCCTTCCGAGGCCTGTTCGCACTGAGTTTAGTTCAATATCTACATTTGCTTCATATGTCATTTCTCATATTGGGACATACTTTTTGAATGAACTTTACCTACTATTATTTCTGTGCTACCTTCATGCACTTGTACACAAACAAAGCAATGAAGGTAGAATCCCGTTTCCATGAGCTCAGGCAGTGACGAAAGAGGTTCAGTTTACATGCACAAGTAAAACATTGCATTTGAAAGTAAAATTCTGCTTTTTGATTTTGAATTAATTGCAGAAAGTGCGCTTTGATTCAGTTTTATATTTTCCTAATTATAAGGGGAAACCAAATGAAAACGAGGCAGATGTAAAAAAAGTAAGTGAACCGCTAATTACTTCAAAATTAATTGCTCTAACTGTCTAAAGCTTCATGTGTTTGATATTTTTAGATTAATTTTTGTAGCTGTCAGACTATCAAAATCGAGTATGGGAGATTTACATAATCAACTCGCTTCATTACCAAATAAATTTGACCCTGTGCCTAATACGTACACGTGTGTCTTATACTTTTCAAATATTAAAGTCATGCAGTTGAAAAATGTAAAATATCACTTTGAAATAATAACAGTATAAGTAAAATTACTTTTTTGCCCCATTAGCACATAACACACCTTTCTAGCAATGCCTGAACTCATCCAGTCTTGTGCTAACAGCTAAGCCCGTTTCACGTTAACACTGAAGTAATTATTGCTACGTTGCGTTTCCACATTGATTAAACAGATAATCACCGATCATAGAAAACTTTTCACTTTACATTCTACTATCATTTCGGAGGCATTACTTTTCAGCACGCGCTCGTATTTCAGCTTGTGGGCTTAGACCACTCTTGTTGAATTTCAGCGTCGTTTGTTCAGGGGTATGAGCCATTCACAGCACATCATAGGGAATAGACAGGTTCGCCGACGAAATTAGAGCTAGGGTAACAAAAGAAAGCACAGAGAATGAGAACTAGAAGTCAATGTAGGAACAGGGCGAAGATGTAAAGACACATAGCCGCAGTACATGCAGAGACGGACGACGGAGAAGAAGATCTTATCATGAGCACAAACACAGAACCCATTACGGGAAAAACTGTAGGCATAAAAGCGAATGGTAAAGAAAATAGTTATCAGAGTCATCCAGGAGGAATAGAGAATGAGAATCAAGAGACAAACAAAGTAGCAAGGAGAAAGTGATGATATCACACAAGGATTCCAAAATACAGGGGAGAACCAGAGATATGAGAATATGTAAAGGATTAATGCCCAAATGAGCCAGCCAGATGTGACAGCTACACCAGCAATGAGACAAGAAAGTCAGAATGACGACGTTAGTGAACTGATATAACAGTTGATGAGGGAGTCGAAGGAACAACATGAGGAACAGGAAAATCTTAATAGGGAAACGATGGCTGTTCTAAATCGACGAGAGGTGAGATTAAAGGAGACTGGTCTATAGTCAGAGCAATTTTCCAATATGCAGCAAAAGATTAGTGAAATAGAACATCAGCTGGAAATACAGGCTGGTCACATGGCCAAAGTAGTTAAAAGAGTCGAAGGAATAGAGGAGATCTTGGTAATATGCTGGGGGGAGATAGAGCGACAACTATGCAAAGTAATGGAGCAGTTCAAATATAACAGCCATACAGCTGTGAAGCAGGTTGTGAAATACATGCAAGGAGGTTCTGAAGGGACATGTTCAGTATTCATTTTGGAGACGGCAGAGGTACAAGAGCTCATGCGGTTTAAAGAATTACAAGAGAGCACCAATAAACGACGCAGACAGCGTGAAGAGTTAATTATGGAGGAACTGAAAAACATCGAGGCAATGATGTAAGCACTCGGAAGGAAGGGAGTGTCACTGAGTTTGACTGCAGTGTGCATTGATTTTACGGTTGTTACAGAGCAAGCTTCTTCTGTGAACAACCAGAGGATTGTGCAGGCTTAGATACAGAGCAGATCAGACACCAATCCTCGACCAGTAATTAGCAGCACTTCAAGGTTGTCAGAGGAACGAGCTTTCCATTATAAACGTTTCTTAAAAGTCAGAAAATTCCAAGTTTTCAGGGAAGGAAGCAGTAATCTACTTGCCAAAGCTTGGGTGGAACAATTTGACTTTTTAATCCATCTGATATGGCCCACACAACACCAGCTCGAATATGTTCACATCCCAAAGAAGGAGAGTCAAGGATGAGAACCAAAGCGATGAATTGCAAATCGTACCACGAGTTCAGGGCCACTTTCCTCTTGCCTGATTGTTCGGTGGAAGCACAAGCAATGATTAAAAGAGGTTATGAAGGGACAGAACTTCGCAAATTCTAGGATCTGGCGTCAGGTGAAGTTATTCAAACGAAGGTCATAAAAAATCAGTTCTTGCATGCGTCGTTTAGTGCAACAGATCTAATCCGGTTACGTTACATGAAATTGCCACCACAGTATCAACAGATGTTTTGAATATATTTGTAATGAGAGTGGGCCAAGCACCATGAGGCGACAGAATGAACGGTACACTTTGATGCCACAGAGAATGTATAACGAGAGACAAAATAAATGGTTCCAATCTCATAGGCGAATTCAGTATCACATGAATCACCCAAATAAGAGCATTTGGAATATCTTCTGAGATAATGGAAGCATCAATAACAAAGGAAAAGTGTGAATGGATGGATGCAGTGAGGAGAGACAAGAAGCACAAATTCTCTGGGATTCAGTCACCTGAAACTTGCCTTGAGCAGAGTTCAGGTAGGGTGCCATCACAATGACAGGAACCGACTATGGGATCGTACCTGTAATATGCACCTATGAAATATGACAATGATGAGTATGGGGACCAGAATGTCAGTAATATACTGCATGATGGAGCAGATATGATGAGATAGGGGAGGAGTTATAGGAGAAAAATCAGAGTACAGACACAAGAAATTTAAGCTGTTTTAATGAGACCTCTGTTACGAAGTACTAATCTAGAGATGATATGGGACAGCGGAAGCCATGAGTCAGTGGTATTGGAAGAAGTAGTAGAAAGGTGTCTGAAAAAATATGATTGGCTGATTCCTAAGCTGCAGAAAACAAAAGTTACTGGAGCAATCGCTGGTAAATGCATAGCTGTGAGTCGACAAATATGATTGGAATTCGAATGTAAAGAGTACAATGTACAATGTAATTTCTCAGTTATGCCAAAATTCCCATAAACGTTATCTTTGTCTTGGATTTTATATGAGAATCTGATGCAGTTTTGAATTTAAGATGGGGGAGGGGAGGAGATAATGTTAACAAAGACAACATTAATCACATTCAATTTGAGGAACACATAGTTCAGTTTCAGATCCCAGCAAACTGTTAAAACTTTGTCTAAATACTGTGGGATGGACGCTGAACAGGGATGAATATTTTCAGTGAAATCTGGAGGAAGAAAAGGAGGAGACTAACTCAGTTGGGGAGAGACTGAGGCAAGTGTAAGAGACAAACATGAAGGGATATAGGGCACTGTTGAAGAGGATAAGTCTGAATTGGTGAAGGTTCTAAAGAAAAATTCAGAGGGTTTTTTCGTCTTCCTAGGCTCTATTAGAGATTTTCAGAACAAGCTCAATGATTTTCATGTGACTGTACACAATATCACAAGCCTCAAGCACAAACTGACTGAAGAAGTAAGATCGATGTTTGACCAGGGGGTACTCAAGCCAACCATATCATCTATAAAGAGGTTGTTTGTATTGTTGCCCCCGGATGATAATTACACGAAATATCTGCCAGGATTTGTAAGCAATGGGTCCTTGAGGTTCAGAAACACGTGAACACCGAGAAGTAAGTTAAAACAATCAAAAGACTGTTTATAAACACGCACTTTACATGCACCCATCATCACTGTGTCTGACATCCTAACACCAGCTAATTACGGTCATATCGAGGGGCTCCATGGTGAGCTAAGAAGAGAGACATATTCACGCCCGAGGCCATGCTAGTTATACTGGTGCACTGCCAACGGCGGCCAGTGGCTTACTCCCTGTGGCGCACTGCTGCCGGACGCACATCTACTGACCAACCAAACTCTCAGCATTCCAAGATAGGTCAGCTGGCAAGCGCATGTTATGTACTGCACGGCTACGTGCAAATCCGTAGACCCTTACAATTTTCACAACACATTGACATAAGCACATGGCTGAAATAAACGCACGCATTATACTCTCACATACTACACACGTTTACACAGATTGTAGGGGTGTTTGGAACAGGATAGTTCGGAACGTGGCGATGCTTTGGCCTCGAAGTCTGGACAGCGACCTTGCGATTCTCGCTTCCTGGGTTTGAGAATGGCAGGTCTGCCTCTCGGTCGGTCCTCGTTGTCTTGCGATGCTACAGGAAATCTACTCAGAAATGGTTTTACACGATTGACATAAATGACAATCGAACGAAAGAGCAGCTGGAGCTTTAGGGTGACTGGTGACAACACCTCCAAGATTGGATATGGTCCCTTCCAAAACTTCTTTAACTTTTTGACTTGACTCTTAACACCACTTTGCTCAGATACAAGATCTCCAACTCAATACTGTGACACTACTGCTTGGCAGTCGTGTTGTCTTGCTTGCTGAAGAAAGGATTGATGATTTCGCTGTTTCACTCCCCTCCATGCTTCCTTTAGTTTGCATGTTAAATCCCATATGTATTCATTGCTGATTCCAGCAGTCGATAATACAAAGTCCAAGGGTGAATGCATTCTTCTTCGATAGACGATCTCATATGGACTTAGGCCAGCTGAGCTGTGCATTTTGGAGTGGTAACAACTAACCAAGTACGGTAAACAGATATCCCAATTGTGTTTGCTGCCCACATAATGGCTAACCGTTTTAATAATTGTTCTGTGGACTCTGTCGACTCTTCCATTTCCTCCAGGGTGTGCTGGTGTAGTCCTTACTGAGTTATTTGTATGAGCTTACTAGTCTGTTTAAGTAATTCACTCATAAAGTTCGTTCCTTGATCACTAATTATACTTAATGGTGATCCAAACTTAAGAATCCATTCTTTTACAAAAACTTTGTCTCAGCACTCTGATCAGGTATTGGTATCATGAGAAGGTATCTAGAGAAATGATGTAGCATTGTCAATATGTATTTCTTTCCATATTTAGTCTTAGGCAACGGTCCTACAACATCTAGTCCTACTCTTTCAAATGGTTCACTTGTCTCTAGCAGTTCCTGCAGTGGTGCTCTACTTTTTCCTATATTATTCCATCTGTTACAAGTATCACATTGTGAAGCAAACTCGAAAACGTCAGCTTTGCAGTTCCGCCACCAAAACATTTGAGCTATTTTAACGTTTGTTGCTCTTCTTATCACAATGTCCTGATAATAAAGATCTCTGATGATTTGCTCTTTCGTGCTTTCTGGAATAACTAGGCGGTTTCCTTTAATAGTGATTTTGTACAATAATCCATCTATTTTGACAAAACGTTGATCATTTTTCCATAATTTGCATTGTGGATCTACTTCTTGAGCTGCCTTTAACTCTTCTTCTAGACTTATGGTAACACAAACATTGAGTTTTAGACTCATTGCATCAGCATTCACACGTTGTTCACCAGGTTGGTGATTAACCTGAAATTGGCACTCACTCAGTCTTAATGCCCATTTTTTTAATCTGGAACTTGGATCCTTTAAGTTCAATAATCATTTAAGTGTGGCATGATCTGTAATAACTGTAAATTCTCTTCCTGTTAAGAAACATCTGTTATGTGTTACACCAAAATCCAAAGCACAAAGCTCCTTCTCAGTAGTGGTATAATTACATTCTGCTTTGTTTAACTGTCTGGAAGCAAATGAGGTTTCATGTTCATGACCATCAACTTCTTGAGGCAAGATTGCGCCTGTGGCAAAATTGGATACATCTGTTGAAAGAATAAAAGGTTTACTGAAATCTGGATAGGCTAACACTGGGGCTGTTTTAAGTTCTTCCATTGCCTTTTTGCATTCTGTTGACCAATAATTAAATGTGGCTCCTTTCTTCAGTAGCTGTTTCATTGGATGTGCTATTTTCGCCTAACTGGCTATAAGTTGTCTGTAGAAATTTAACAATCCCAAGAATGATTGTAGTTATTTCAAATTCTGTGGTTCATGAAAATTCTTTACATATTCAATTAATTTTGGATCAGGTCGAACACCTTCACTGGTTATCATGATCAGGATAGTTAACTTTACTTTGTGCAAAATGGCGTTTATCTATTGATAAAGACATGTTTGCGCTTTTTATATGCTCAAAAACAGCTTGCAGTCAATCAGTATGCTGGTTCATGCTTTCACAAAAAATTATTACATCATCAAGGTAAACAAGTGCTTGTGTTGAGGTGAGCGCTCGTAAAACTGAATCCATCAGGCGTTGAAATGTGGCTGGAGCATTATGAAGTCCAAACAGCATACGCTGCTGTTAGAAATGAAGGTTTTGCTGGATCACCTGGATACACTGTTAACTGGTGATAACCACTTGTTAAATCACATGCTGGAAAAATTCGACATCTGCCCAAGTAATCCCAGGTTTCCACTAAATTTGATAAGGGTTAAGTGTCGGGTGTGCTCACAGTATTCAAAGATCGGTAATCAACACAAAAACGGAACTGTGGTTATCCAGAAATTGATTTCTTCTTTACAGTCACAATGGGTGAACAAAACGGTGGGTCCAATGGATCTCTTGGTTTTATAATTCTGGCTTCTAATTGTTCTTTAACCATGTCTTCTACCAATTCTCTTTGACTGAATGGTATTCGGTAAAGTTTCTGTGTGATTGGGGCTGCATTCCCTGTATGAATACGATGCTGATCTAAATGCGTGACAGATAAATTTTCACGTTCTCGGAATAAATATGCATACTCCAACAAAACAGGCGCTAAAATATTCTGTTCATCAGCTGTCAAATGTTCTATCTTCTTCCAAATCTTGCGCTTCAGTTCATTATTAACTTCGTCTCCTTATAGTAATTTTGCGGTACTGTTACAAAAATCTGTGTTTATAACTGCAGCGTTTGTTACCTCATCTGGAATCTGTATTACGTAACTTTTACTTATGCTCGACACTTCAGCAACTTTCGTTCCCTGTGGCAAAGCAACATCGTCATTGCCCATATTCTTTATTGTAACCGGGACTTCTGCGACATTCTGTTTCACCATTGTAGCGACATCTACACTTCTAGCAACATAACAATGTATTGTATCCAGTAACTCACTTTTCTCGGATCGCTCAGTTAATAACAAAGTTCCTTCCTTGCATCGGGGTGACTTAACTTCAATGTAGATTGGCTTTCCTGCTCCCTTTCGAATTTGC
The DNA here is from genome assembly GCF_021461395.2 of Schistocerca americana. Taxonomy (NCBI): domain Eukaryota; kingdom Metazoa; phylum Arthropoda; class Insecta; order Orthoptera; family Acrididae; genus Schistocerca; species Schistocerca americana. The sequence goes on from NC_060121.1 coordinate 854,592,337, forward strand.
TGAGGCTGATCACTTAGAACATCAACTTGTACGGTTTGAACTGATGCATCGTTTGGGCGGTCCGTAGCCACGACGTCAGTATTGCTGCTCCTTTGAGTACTATCTGACGAAGGATTTCCTAGGTTGTAGTTGCTACGGCCTAGTCTGATCTTTCTTTCTGCGACAAATATCTCTGCCTCGTTAGCGGACAAGAAACCAAATCCAAGTACACTTTCGCAACGCGTTTCGTTATTTGAAACTACTTACACCCTTGCTGTGTATTTATCTTTATCTTTATTTCCACCTTCATCTTGGCCTTGGCCAAGAATTAATTCTACGTCAACTTCTCCATAGTTACGTAGTTTTCCTCCATTTAACTTTCGCACTTTTAATAGCGGCGGTTTCAATTTATCCCCTTTATCTATGCCACACCACATTAATGAGGTCTGTGCTCCTGTGTCAATAAGTAGTTTGATGTTTCTCCCACAATATACAACACCTATCACGAAGTCATTTTCGGTCTGATTTTCGCTGGAACTAACAGGAATCACTGTCTCTGGCAAGGGGCGGACGAAGTGGTGGCCCGTACGTCCCCGTACTCGTTTGAAGATCTGGCAGATTGTCTGTTGTTCGCATTATCTTTCTTCTTTTGCGACAATCTCTCGAAACATGACCCTGCATCGCGCAGTTATAGCAGATTGGATTCTCTTTACAATCCTTAGACTTGTGACATAGCTTATTGCATCTGAGGCATTGTACTGTCGTGTTGAAAACTCAGATTTCTTGTTTCTGCATCTCATTCGGTCGTCTTAGTGCTTCGACGAAACCAACAGCTGATTCTACTGCTTCCTGAAACGTTTTACATCGTGCCAATATAACAGCTTTGCTTACGTCCTCTCCGTACAACCCATGAATAAATGTGTCCAAGACTCTCTGGTCGGCTCCGAACAACTGAATGCTATTTTCATTTTCGTTTTCATCTTCTACTAACTCGTACGTTTGAGCACTGATGTTTCGAATTCTGCCGGCAAACTGCTCGACAGATTCGTCTCGTCGCATTCGCAAACTTTAAAGCTGCTCTCTGTAAAATCTGATCGCGTTTTTACGTTTAAATCTCTGAACAACAACCGTTCTAAACGATACTTCGATTTTCCTAGATTCGCTATCACTCCACAAAACTTCAATGCACTCGTCAGCTGATTTAGCAGCTCATTACGGTCTTCCCACGTATTTTCCACTATGAGGATGTCGTGCATGTAGAAAGTGGCTCACTACTGGTGCAGTCTTTTCACCCTTGTTGTATATCAAGTAATTGTAACACTGTTTGGTTGTCATAAAAATATGCTGTTCTACAATTTTACTTTGTGATGTTGAAATGTTATATCCTGTTGCCCTCAAGTACATCTGAATAATAAATGCAATGCTTAAACTGGATTTTGGACTCAATTTTAATACTTTGACTTTTATCCCCTTAGATACTCTATATGCAGGAACCAACACAACAACCCAGATGCTTGGATTCAGGTTGATCTCATTCAAACAATTAATATCCATTCAAATAATTATAATTTCCACTGTGTAACACTTTACATGCATAGTTGGATTCAAGGAAGCTTTCTGGCTCATGCAGGTCCAGGCGGCATGGAATCTTTTTATCCAGCATTGGTACATAGCTCAGTTGGTACCTTGTAAGATCAGACAGCATATTTTTATACACAGCTACATTGAAATAAATGACTATACAGTTGTCCTGGCTACCTGGACAGGCTGTGCACTTTTGGTCCCGAATTTCATTGAGGCATAGTGCGACAGTCGACCTTGTAGTTTGACCTACAGTCAATTGTTTCCTGGCGTTTACGACCTCTGTTACATTTGTGGTAACTCGCGCAGCAAGGTTACTAGTGGTTAGGTGTGTTTGAAGTAGTGTTTCTGCGAAGATGTAAGCTTATTTTATCGAGCGAGGTGGCGCAGTGGTCAGCACACTGGACTCGCATTCGGGAGGACGACGGTTCAATCCCGCGTCCGGCCATCCTGATTTTGGTTTTCGGTGATTTCCCTAAATCGCTCCAGGCAAATGCCGGGATGGCTCCTTTGAAAGACCACAGCCGATTTTGTTCCCCGTGCTTCCCTAATCCGATGAGACCGACGACCTCGCTGTTTGGTTCTTCCCCCCCCCCCCCTCCCCCCCCCCCCCTTCATAGGGTTTCCATGCGCACAGGTCTAAGCTTGTTTTCTTGTGCGTCTGTGAGAGTGTCTGACATGGAGACAACTACGGGATGGTTGGATGAGGAAAGCGAATTCAGTGACAGTGAGGGCAGTTAGTTTGGCGAAGTATAGGACGGCGATGATCCTGAATACTTTACAGACAGTTCTGATCGTGATTCCGACGATTGTGATGCAGGCAGACCGAAGAAAAGAAAAAGACCAACTGTTGGGGAATCACCAAATATGAGTCCCCGAGACATCTACAAAGTTACACAGCGAGATGTAACTGGAAATACAAATGGTTTTACCACATCTTGTAAAAGGCAAACTGCTGATCCCACGAAGACAAAAATGACTGGAATATGTGATGAAGATGATATTTACCGAATATTTTTGATGGCCCAGTCTGGGAAATGATGGCCACTGAGACGAATCGTTACGCTGTTTATCTAATCAATGATAAATGCACAGAGCACAGCAGACTACAACAATGGGTGGACACAAATAATTAAGAAACGCTTCGTTCCTTCGATCCGTTTTGTGAGTTGATTTGGATTCGAAACCTATACTCCAAAACTATTGGTCAAAGAATGTACTACACAAAACAAGAAGTAAGCCTTTGCCCCAGTTGCTCTAACAAACGATAAATTTCACTAAAAGTGTTGCCCTGGTGAGAAAGTGTGAATTCATGAAACTATGGTGGTGTTTAGAAGAAGGTTGTGGTTTCGCCAGTATATTCCTGATATACATTGTAAATACGGACTAGCTATTCAAGCTGTGTGTTCAAGGAAACTATGCCTGGCATGGGAAAATGCATCCTGGAAACGAGATTGCTCCTCCTGTCTCTTCTCGAGTAGTGATGGAGTTGAAGGGGCCATTTTTGAATGTTGGTTGAACGAACATTCAACCCATCTTGTTGGTACATTGAGGAATAATAAAAAGCACAATCCAACGACCGCAGGGAAAGGGAAGGCCAAGAAGGTGAAATATTATGCATGCAGAGTAACGCTAGTGTTATTGTAGGTGAATGGAGGCACAAGATAGATATCTCGTTTCTGACCACTAAGGAGCCTTAAATATGTCATCCGCTTCAAGAAAAGCAGCAACCAAAACACTATCCACAATTTTTAATACACTGCTGCAGACATGTCAGGTCAAATGGCATCTTACACCTCAACTTTACAAAAACAATTGAAGTGAAACCACAAGATGGCATCAGAGTTCACTGTTCGTCATATCTACAAGCAATTAAATGACAAAAATGTGCTGATAACTGAATTCAGGAAGAAAGTTGCAGTTGCATTGCTAAACATTGTTAAACCGATAGATTTGCCAGAAACACCAGGAACATCAAGTTCACAGAAGTATGTATTGCAAGAAAACAGCAGCAGGAGAAACATGTGCATATCATGTTGCCGCAGATACTCCCATAATTTTTTGTCGAGGTGATGCTACAAAGAAATCAAAGCGTGCCATCGCAAATGGTAACGGTTTTCCAAATGAAAAGTTCATGTGCCAGAAATGTTATCTCATTATTCACATTTGTAAAGTAAATCATGCAACCTATACCATTTGTCATATTAAAACTGTTAGTTCTTGGGTAAGTATTGTAACGTTCCCCTTAGAAAAATTTAGAAATGACAGTGCTGGAAAACCTCTTACGTTATTTGATTTTCAAACAGCTGAGCAAAACTGAACGTACTCAGACATTCCTCTCTTTACTTATACTGATCAACACTAAACTGACACACAATATTTTTAGCGTAACGCAATCTGACTTTAAAAGAATGGCCCTGACTAACAATAACCTATACCTTTCATGAATCACTTACCTCACAAAAATCTTCGTTACTCGAACTACTGCAATACAGCGAGCGCCAATACTGCCAGCTAAATAAAAGATTCTAACTACTGAAGGCACTAACTACAGATAGGCTTAGTTAGCAAATGAAAGATTTTGATAGAGCAATCAATGTATTTACCTCAATAGTGTTCAAAAGTCATATATATATATATATATATATATATATATATATATATATATATATATATATATCAATTCATGACATCCATCTCTACAAATTTCCTTTTTCTGGCCCAAACACGTCCAGATCATCCGCTTATGCCTTATAGCAACCTCTTAAAACTCTGGCATCTCTCTCTCCACATCCACCACCGCTGGCGGCTCACCTCCAACTGCGCAACGCTACGCGCTGTTCACATCCAACTGCCCAACACTACAATAGCGAATATTCCAACAATGCCAGCCAGCCATAGACTGCACACAGCACAGTCAGTGATTTACACAGACCGCTACGTGGCGTTACAAACATAAAAACCTAAACAGCCCACTTTCAGTATGATGTAAAAATATACTATAAATATGAAATCCTGGTCCACTATAAGAGAGGGCCTACTGCCCTACTCAGATCAGGATAACCAAATTAATATTAATAAATTCAAATATGTTGTAATATCCGCTGTGAATATGTAAACTAACCTGCTGAGGTATTAACCATTCAACGTTTATGTCATTTTTATGCTTCCAAAACTTAAATCTTATTCGTCTGAATCAAGTGGTTCGCTATCAAACTGTAAAATTAAATACCATTTCATAACATACTCTTAATGTTATTTGTTATTTCTAATTGTACTGCCAGATTTATGTAATAGTGCCACCCCATCAAACAAGGGTTAATTACCAAGCGTCCATATGAGTCATATTTGAGGAACTGCAGGAGAGAAGCTATTTTCAGCTATCATGGACTTTTGGGTTGAACTGGCAGTAGCGCAGAGTCGCTACTTTCACAATACATTGACGTCACTGAGACTATACCATAGTTTTGTGGATCCATTCCATTAATCTTTTGGTAAATGGGTGTGATCTGTGTTTTCGTTCCAATTACTGTACAAAAATTTCGCTTCATAGGATCTGCGATATATCACCGTCAAATTGAGAGCTGCCTTGGCTGTAAATTCTGCACGAATGTGACAGGTGTCCGTCCAATCTGATCCTGGAACATTGTTTAGTTTTAGCGATTTTACCTGTTCCTCAATGTCACTGACAATAATATCTGTGATGTACATATGCAGACTGCACGATGAATGATAATTTGTACCAAGGCTGGGATTCGAACACAGGCCTCCTTCTCACTAGGCCGATGGGCTAACCTCTACACCACCTGGTGGTCCATTGATCGTGACCGGGCCAAATATCTCACGAAATAAGCGTCAAACCAAAAATCTACAAAGAACTAAACTCGTGAAGCTTGAAGGGGGAAACCAGATGGCGCTATGGTTGGCCCGCTAGATGGCGCTGCCATAGGTCAAACGGATATCAACTGCGGTTTTTTTGTAAATAGAAACCCCCATTTTTATTACATATTCGTGTAATACGTAAAGAAATATGAATGTTTTAGTTGGACCACTTTTTTCGCTTTGTGATAGATGATGCTGTAATAGTCACAAACATATAGCTCACAATTTTAGACGAACAGTTGGTAACAGGTAGGTTTTTCAAATTAAAATACAGAACGTAGGTACGTTTGAACATTATATTTCGGTTGTTCCAATTTGATACATGTACCTTTGTGAACTTATCATTTCTGAGAACGCATGCTGTTATAGTGTGGTTACCTGTAAATACCACATTAATGCAATAAATGCTCAAAATGATGTCCGTCAACCTCAATGCATTTGGCAATACGTGTAACAACATTCCTCTCAACAGCGAGTAGTTCGCCTTCCGTAATGTTCGCACATGCATTGCCAATGCGCTGACGCATGTTGTCAGGCGTTGTCGGTGGATCACGATAGCAAATATTCTTCAACTTTCCCCACAGAAAGAAATCTGGGGACGTCAGATCCGGTGAACGTGCGGGCCATGGTATGGTGCGTCGACGACCAATCCACCTGTCTTGAAATATGCTATTCAGTACCGCTTCAACCGCACGCGAGCTATGAGCCCGACATCCATCATGTTGGAAGTATATCGCCATTCTGTCACGCAATGAAACATCTTGTAGTAACATCGGTGGAACATTACGTAGGAAATCAGCATACATCCCACCATTTAGATTGGCATCGATAAAATGGGGGCCAATTGTTCTTCGTCCCATAATGCCGCACCGTACATTAGCTCGCCAAGGTCGCTGATATTCCACTTGCCGCAGCCATCGTGGATATTCTGTTGCCCAATAGTGCATATTATGCCGGTTTACGTTACCGCTGATGGCGAATAACGCTTCGTCGCTAAATAGAACGCGTGCAAAAAATCTGTCATCGTCCCGTAATTTCTCTTGTGCCCAATGGCAGAACTGTACACGACGTTCAAAGTCGTCGTCATGCAATTCCTGGCGTATAGAATCATGGTACGGGTGCAATCGATGTTGTAGCATTCTCAATACCAACGTTTTTGAGATTCCCGATTCTCGCACGATTTGTCTGTTACTGATGTGCGGATTAGCCGCTGCAGCCTTAAATAACGTAACTATCCGACGAACGGTCCGGACACTTGGATGATGTCGTCCAGGATACCGAGCAGCATATATAGCACACGCCCGTTGGGCATTTTGATCACAAATAGTCATACATCAACAGGATATCGACCTTTTCCGCAATTGGTAAACGGTCCATTTTAACACGTTAATGTATCACGAACCAAATACCGTCCGCACTGGCGGGATGTTACGTGATACCACGTACTTATACATTTGTATTACAGCGCCATCTATCACAAAGCGAAAAAAGTTGTCCAACTAAAACATTTATATTTCTTTACGTACTCCACGAATAAAATGTAATAAAAAATGGGGGTTCCTATTTTAAAAAAAACGCATTTGATATCCGTTTGACCTATGGCAGCGCCATCTAGCGGGTCAATCATAGCGCCATCTGGTTTCCCCATTCAAGCTAAACGAGTTTCGTTCTTTGTAGTTTTTTCGTGTGATGCTTATTTCTCTATCCATGGAGCATATATATGTGTGTGTGTGTGTATGTGTGCGTATAACTGCAAAGCCACTCTGCCAAGGTGATGTAGAGGTTAGCGCATCGGCCTAGTGAGAAGGAGACCTGTGTTCGAATCCCAGCCTTGGCATAATTTATCATTCATCGCTTCAGGCTGCCGCTGTTCAAAAAAATGATTCAAATGGCTCTGAGCACTGTGGGACTTAACATCCATGGTCATCAGTCCCCTAGAACTTAGAACTACTTAAACCTAACTAACCTAAGGACATCACACACATCCATGTCCGAGGCAAGATTCGAACCTGCGACCGTAGCGATCACGTGGTTCCAGACTGAAGCGCCTAGAACAGCACGGCCACACCGGCCGGCTGCCACTGTGTACTCCATGTACCTCTGCCAAGGTTGATGATACAGGTATTAGTTAAGTGAAGCTATATGGTTCTAGATAACTTTTCAAGTCTCAGACATTTAAGATTTTATATATATGTTACCGGCCAAACCCGATTTTAGTATGAACTAGTTTCACCTAGGTCTAACTCGTTCATCCTGTTACCGATAGGATAAGACAGTTTAGCCTAGGTCGAATCGGTTTACCCTAGTTAGAATTTACACGCGCTAGGATAAACTAGTACGTCCTAGTCTGACGTAATTTTGCCTCATCGCAATGCATGTCGCTGCCTGTACGAACGAGGAATCCCCGAATCATCTCTGGCTCGCCCCTCGTGCCTCTAAACCGCTCTTCTCTCTCACTGTTCTTTGTTTTGAACGGTATTTTGCATCGACAAGTGTTCGTGTTAAGTTGCTGGGTGCGTTTAAAAGATTTTCTTATAATCCTAGTACAATTATTGTGAGGCGTTTCATCATGGATGAGCCTCCGTGTAGTAGACAAGCCAATCAGAAGCTGTGGAGAGAAAAGTTTCTGGAGGAAATTTTGCAGAGTGAAAACAAAAAATCTTCTCATTATAATGTGTTATCAGTAGACGAATATGCGGATTTGGTTAAACAAGTAGAAGACGCGGAAAAGTTGGAAAAAAGAACATCATTACAAGAAAGAAGATTGAAACGATTTGCTGTTTTGAAAACTGGTAATGTGAAAAAACTCATTGCACGGTGTGAAGGGAATATAAAACATTTTTTTTCCAGCTGATGAACTTTATATGTGATTGACACAGCTCATGTAGCCATGGGCCATGGTGGTCGCGAAAGGATGTTAGCCGAGACATCAAAACATATGCCAATATCACAAAGGAAATGATGTGCCTCCATTTATCAATGTGTGATGTTTGTCAACAAAAGAAGACAGAAAAGAAAAGAGGCCTAGTTTCAAAGCCAATTCCCCATTCGGAAATGAATAGCAGATGCCAAGTCGATTTGATTTATTTACAAACACGAGACGGGAATTTAAGATTCCTTCTAGTTTACCAAGATCATCTCACAAAATTTGTTCTTCTTCGTGCGTTAACTTCAAAGAAGGCTGAAGAATTGGTTTATCATTTGAATGACATATTCTAAACTATAGGGGCGCCGTGCATTCTTCAATCTGATAATGGCAGAGAATTTGTCAGTAATGTCATAAGTGAACTCGCAAAACTTTGGTCACAGCTGAAACTTGTGCATGGAAAACCAAGGCACAGCCAAAGTCAGGGTTCTGTTGAACGTGCCAATCAAGACGTTGAAAATACGATAAATTCTTGGTTAAAGGACAACAGTTCGACGAAGTGATCGGAAGGATTAAGGTATGTCCAATTAATGAAGAATAGAGCTTACCACTATGGCATAAAACGATCACCTCTCAAAGAATTATTCGGAATGGAATCAAAAGTAAGACTTTCCACTTCCTCGTTGGCTCAAGAAATCATAAATGATATTCAGGATGAAGATGACCTAAAGAAGGTAATCGAAGATGACGACAATACTGAAAATTGACACAAACGACGTTCAAAATGCCAGAAAAATTGCGACATAAAATTAAAAAAAAAAAGCTAAAAGAATGAAAGCTTCCTCTGACAAATCCCATCCACCAGTTGACATTGGAGACAACGTAAACATACCTATTCCAGATGTAGATAAAGCCAGAGGTGACCTTCGAAACATAACTGGAGTAATACTTCAAAAGACTGAATGCCACCTATACAAAGGTGGCACCAAACATGGCATACTTCAAAAACATTATTGCAGGTATAATTTTACAAAAAGTTTCCATAATTTGTTTGTAATAGAAAATTTAAAAAATATTTGTTTTGACTTCTTTTTTATTTTTTTAGAACTGTTTACGGCGTCTGCATTCAGAAGGTTTCAGATGTAGGGGATATTAATCAGGATATTGCAATATCTTTAAGGACCGCAGCCGCAAAACATTCTGTTGGATCAGTGCAAGGCTTCGTGAAATGCAGCTAAATGAAAAATTCTACAACAAACAAATGCAGTCGTAAGAAAAATAAAGTACTCTGTAATTCTAAGTGCCACCAAACCAAACCTGGCAAAAATAAGTACAAAAGCAAATTGCAGATAAGGCGATTTCTGTGGATGGATACATGTAAGTTGATCTAGTGACAGATGTGACAGTACTGATTAGTTAATAAATAACTTTAAGGAATCATATTCACTATTTTATTTTTATTCCTTTACTTAGTCTACTTTGAAAAGCTTGTAGAACATACAAACTAGGCAAAATTAGTTCAGACTAGGATGTATCAGTTTATCCTTAAGTCTGTAAATTCTATCTAGGATAAACCGAGTCGACCTAGGCTAAATTGTTTTATCCTATCAGTAACAGAATGAACGAGTTTGACCTAAGCGATACTAGGTCATCCTAAAATTGGGTTTGGCCGGAAATATATATATATATATATATATATATATATATATATATATATATATATATATATATATATATATAAATCGTAGATGTCTGAAACTTGAAAACGAATCTAGAACCATATAGCTTCACTTGACTAATATCTGTATCATCAATCTTTGCAGAACTACATGAAGGACACAGGGGCAGTGATCTGTATTTACCAAGGAATGTCTGAAAAAGAAGTTCAGCATTTCAGTCTTTTTCTCCTACCAGCAATTTCATTTCTTGTATTATCCATCAGTTCCTGGACACTAAGATTGGTGAAATCGAAAGCCTTTACTTATGACCACAATTTTCATGGGCATTGAGGGAGATCTTTAGATAAGACACTGTTTGGTCCCTCTCAGCATGTAATATTGTACTAGATACATATATACTATGAAACGTCCCCTTAGAAAAATTATACATGACTGTGCTTAAACTAACACACAATATTTTTTTAGCGCAACGCAATCTGACTTTCAGTAATCCCTACAAGAGAATGGCCCTGACTAAATTAACCTATACGTTTCACGAATCACTTACCTCACAAAAATCTCCGTTACTAGAACTACTGCAATACAGCGAGCACTACTACTGCCAGCTAAATAAAAGATTCAAACTATGGAAGGCACTAACTACTGATAGGCATAGTTAGCAAATGAAAGATTTTAATAGAGAACAAAGAACGTATTTACCTTAATAGTCATAATATATATAGCAGTTCCTGACATCCATTCTTACAAATGTACTGTTTCTGATGGACGCACCTTCAGATTATCCATTCTCAAAAATGGGCCATCTCACTTCCTCACATCCACCACTGCTGGCGGCTCACCTCCAACTGCGCAATGCTACACGCTGTTAACATCCAGCTGCCCAACACTACAATGGCAGACAACAATGCAAACTAGCCACAGACTGCACACACCACAGCTAGTGATTTTCATACAGAGCGCTACGTGGCGTTACCAATATAAGAACCTGAACAGCCTACTTACATATCCCCCATGCTCCACACAAAAAATTTTACAAATTGTTTTGGGCAGTGGCCAATACAGATTTGAAAAAAATTTTCATAATTACAAAAACAGGAAATCAAAGGCACACACTTATTGATACAATGTTGGTCAAAAGCTTAAATTTTCTCACAGTCTATAAAGACAGTCCTGATCGTTCATCACAGTAAAATAGCAGTGTTTTTCTCAAAGTCTGAGCAGTAAAAGAAAATGCACACGAAAGTAGTGGATTTCCATGCAGTCTTGAAGAAGTAGTGTTGTCCTTCTAACGGAAAGACAGTGCTGACTCTTGACATGCAGGCAGGTAATGGGCCACAACAGAGCAAACCCACAGCAGAGTCATTCGAAGTCTTGAAGAATATTGGTAGGTAAGTCATCACAGAGTAGACCCACTATAGTCTTAGTAGAGGGTATGGTATTGGTGGGCCACCAGAGGTGCAGACCCACTGCAGTCCTTGTAGAAATAATGGTATTGGTGGATCATCAAAGGCGCAGACCCACTTCAGTCCTTGTAGAGACGGCCAGCAGCCATCTGTTGCGACTGTGTAGGTGCACAATCACCATCGAAGAGTCTTGTACTATATAGCAAGTCCATAAACCACCACTTGTGCACTCACAAAGTTTTTGGAATTATCCTTAGAACCAGCAATGCTGTTAACCAGTCCCTTGCTGAATTATCAACACACGTGCAAACACTAACAGTCCCTACTTCTCACATATTGTCCATATACTATGACCAACAGAAACGTGTGCAGTGAAATGTAACTTACAAGTTACTTAATTTGATGAACTGGTGTCAATTACAATTTTATAACATAAGAATACAATAACAAAGGTACAAAATACATCATTAAAGAACATAACAATACAGATAACATTTGTAGTAAAACAGGCTTTACAAAGGAATAGATATAAACATGTACATCAGTGTTACAGGAATTATGACATAAGTAAATATATAAAATAATGAGAATAGTTTTCGAAACATTAATTTCACACTTGAGCATTAAAACAGAACAGAGTAAATAATGTCTAAACATCTTTACAATGAAAATAACATAGTATTTGAAAAATTCTACAACATAAATCTTATTAGCTAAATACATAAAGACAGGAAAAAGACAAATACACAAGGATACATAAACAAATAGCGGAATAATACGAAAGGAAAGACAGGGTTCGTTTTCAGAGTAACATTTGGTACTGCAGTCCAACCCAAAACTTCATTCCATAGATCTTTCGTCTTATTTCAACATTTGTTTCCACCAAAAAAATCCTATCCAAGCATGCTTTCTGTATTTATACGTTCACATATTTCTTACCTCATTATTTATTTTCCATTATCTTACCTCATCATTTATTTCCAAGAAAATCCTACCTAAACCTGTTGTCCCTAAACCCTACTTTTTTGTCCATATTCTCTTTCAAAATACTTTTTGGCCAAACCATTTTCTTATAGCTTCTCAATGCATTTCTTCCAATTCACCACAACTCGTTCTCTTATATAGCCTACCCCATCTTAAGCTAACTTAAATCTACTGAGATCAGATGCTAAACTAAGGGACCAGGCAATGCAGCAGCACAAAACAATTAACACAAACAGCAATGACAAAAAATGCAAATTGGCAAAGCAATATATATATATATATATATATATATATATATATATATATATATATATATAAAAGTTAGCATAGCAAATGCAACATTATCACTAATATGAGCCAATCTGCAGCAACAAGAAAAATAAATCAGTAGTAAATAATCTGGCTTAACAGAGTAATACAAATCGAAATTTAGTAGCACTATGCCTGGCAAACAGCAGCAGCAAATGCAATAACTTATACCTAAACATGACAAAGCTCAAGCAGAAAAAATATTACAGTAAAAACAACAATGCAGATAAGGAAAATGTCTATTCACATCTTAATGTCTATGTAATTAAAGTGGTGCAACACAACAACTCATTGTAAAAAAAAATATTACCATGTACTTGAAAAGAAAATTATGTATGCAGTTACTGTTACTAGTCCCTTCTTATTGTTCTTTCCTATCCAAGTGCTCCTTTTTTGAAGAATGTGGATCATAAAATTATTATTTAACAGATCTGTTGACAGAAAGTTTTCACATTAGCAAATGCATTTAATTTTATTTTATAAAACCAATGTTGTAACACAGCTGGAAACTAGATATCAAATGAAATAAGCAACTATCTAAAGCAAATCATAAAAATATCATTCAACAGTCATGTGGCATTTCATAAGTTAGTAGAAATTCTCTCAACTCTCGTAGAAAGACACTTGTCATAATCAGGCGTGCAGATGTTAGAATATTACCCATTAGTTCATAAGCATTTCAGTAAGTAGCACAAAGTACAATATGTTTCCAAGTAATGAGCGTGTCGTATTTGCGATGCTTTCTACAAAGGAATGTCAATAGCGAGGGTAATGGCCTCCTTTTTTTTCCACCTTTGCCTCTGAAAGGCACACACTAATGGCTTTTTCGCAGGCGACTATCACACAGCTGGGTGCCCACCACGCATTACGTGAAGGTCACTTAACTTTCCTACCGAAATATTTACGACAGCAGTTTGCGCTACAGTGACAGTCTCATATAAAAAATTTCACAGGTCAAGAATTTGCGTTACAAATGTGTAGAAACAAATTCCTATAAATACAACAGTGTCCAAAAACTTTTCAGTGGCATTGTGATACATTCACACATGTACACACATTTCATAATTCTAAAGTACAATTCTTGGTTTCCAACATCCTTCTCCACAAATCAGAGTCCCTAACCACTACTCATTATTCCTTACCTTATTATACATACACATATTCGTCGACACCTCTTCAATATTTCACCATAAGAAATACATAGCATAATCAAATTCCTCATATACGGTAGGATCATCTTATTGATCATAAACATACCTCAACAGCATAATACATATCGTCGTCGTAATAATATCATAACATCACAGTCAATTCTCAAAATCGTCGTAGCTTCCTACAATAATTTCAAAACCTAAAAAAAATTTTCTGCTCATTTTAATAGTGTCATCTACCTCAAACGTACTTTAAAATCAGTATCCCATACCAAATACATCATTCAAAGCTCTCATAGTATCACAATGGTTCCGAAAATAACGAACAGTTCACACAGTGCAGACAAAATACAATTTCATAAGTGTGAAATTATCCAACTGTGTAATTACATAAACATGTGTCGCTGAAATAGTAAAAAATTTTTTGTTTCTCTATTAAATAATCAGATAGCTGTGTAATTCAGTGTTAGAGAAATATGGTACCGATGTGTAAAGTATAAGCAAATACCATATTAGCTAGGGCTCCTTGTGCTTGCCAAACACATGGTACACAAAGTAAGCGTGTACCCACCTGAGGATTAATGTCATTATACCCTCAGGTGTTACAGATTACAGCAAAGGAATGAAATGTATCACGGAAAACCTTTGTATCATCGTACTTCAAATATCTTTAAAAAATAAATGTTTTAAGTACAAAATTAATCACTCAAGTACGTGTACTGTAGCGCTAAACTGTGCTTCTTATTGTAAGATAATCTCTGTGGAAGTGTCGTAGTTATCGTCCTCTGTAAGCAAAGTTCTGGTGAAATCAACGTACTTACCTCATCATAAACGAAAGTGAAATGCTTTGCGTATAGATATCGTAGTTATTACGTACCTTGCCGTGATCAAGAAAGTACTATAATGTAAAGTATTGTTGTGCTACGAAAAAGGCTGTCTCATTGTAGCTATACCACAAAAGTTACTACTAAAACATGTTTTACCTTCCAGAAGAATACAGAAACACCGCAAAAGCAACATTGTAAATGGTCACTCATTAGTAGCGTCGTGATAAAATCGTGTAGCTGTCACATAAACTAACCACTGTGTCATCTGGTATCTCACAGAAAGTACTTTAAATCCAGAATGTATTTTCAAGTAAACCAAAATGTTGCATTAAAATCTCATTAGCAGTGCCAGTATATGTTCTAAGTATGTAAGCCTGATAGTCGTTATGTAATCATGCAACTAACAAGCAAGAATGTACAAATAACAACACTGTGTCGTCTGTTCACTGTAACAATGCATTCGTAATTTCTGTTTAAAAATGTTCCCTAGGTTCTATGCTGGATAGCTAACTTCAAAACATTGTTGCATGTTAACAGTTTCTCAGTGTGACAAATTGTACTAGTAGCGTGAAGTGAAAAGTTTTATGGCAAAGACTTAGTTAAAAAACAGATTATCTTTCAATAAACGGTTTTACATGTGAAATGTGGTGTAAACCTTTACTCTTCCTAGTACGCAGAGTTTCAACTTCAACGCAATTATCATGTAGTATACGTCGGATTCTGTAAGGTCCATTGTAAACTAGAAAGAATTTGTGACTCAAGTGTTTCTTCTTATGTGACAATAAATGAGCTTTAATGAGAACTTTCTGACCAATTGCATTTGCTTTACTGTGTAGGTTTCTCCTTTTGTCTGCTGCAGATTTTATATTTTTAATAGCCAAATCAGTTATGTCTTTGTGTCGAAGTTTACGTGTATTCGGAAAAGGTACAAGCTCTCTGATTCTGTTCGGTGGTTCTTCATTCTTCAGTACAAGAATAGGTGGTAAAACAGTGGACTCATGACGCATTTCATTCAGCACATATTCAAATAAGTGTAAATACCTGTCCCAATGCTGATGCTTTTTGTGACAATAAAGTCTGCAAAGCTTATTGATTTCTTTCATAATCCGTTCAGACGGGTTACAATGTGGTGAGTACAATGAAATAAAAACAGGTTTGATTTTATGGTTCCGAAGCATGCGTGACCAAACAGCAGATATGAATTGCGGTCCGTTATCTGAAATGACTTTACTAACATGACCAACTTCACGTAAGAAATTTTTAACAAAGGCGTTGGATAAAGAGCGTCCAGTGGCTTTACGTAACGGAGTGAAAGAAACAAATTTTGAAGTAAGTTCAACAGCGACTAGAACGTACGAAAATCCATTAGATGTTCTGACAAGGGGTTCCAAGAGATCAACAGCAGCAAATTCTTTTAATTTAGAAGGAATGATTGGAAACAACGGTGCACGATGTGAGACAGTAGATGGTTTAGCTTTTCGACAAAGTTACAAATAGACAAGACACTTCGAATTCTCTTTTCCATATTGTTAAAATAACAAGTCGTCCGAAGAATATGATAAAATTTTCGTGGACCAAAATGTGCATAGCTGAAATGAATGTACCAAATGAGCTTATTAACAAAATCGTCAGGAATGCAACGTACCCATAGCTTGTCATCAACAGTGCAGCGTTTGAACAGTATGTTGTTTCTAACCAGATAATAATGCCGAATCTGTGTGTGTGTCTTTTCATGCCATTTATTTTTGATGTATTTCCAAATCGGATCTTCCTCTTGTTCATGAGCAATGTTCTTTAAAGATGTGGTGATGAAGTTTTCAAAGGCGACTTTCTGAATGTAAAAAATACTGAAATTTTTCTCGAGGTTGCCTTCTGTGTTACCTTTTTCAAGCCCAGCCGGTGCGCGTGACAGTGCGTCCGCAACAATGTTCTCCTTGCCGGGAATGTAGACTATTGTGAAGTGGAATTCTTGCAGAAACAATGCCCAACGTTTTAACCTGTCATGATTTAATTTTCAAGACATGAATGCACGATGATCACTGTATACTTTTACGTGCTTACCAGAAAGAAAGAAACGGAATTTGTTAAATGCCCAAACGATAGCTAAAGCTTCTAATTCAGTAACAGAATAATTTTTTTCAGATTTTGTTAGCACTCGGCTAGCAAAAGCAATGGTTTTCTGAACAGTAGTGTCATTTTCTGTGGCTTCTTGAAATAAATGGGCACCAAGACCGACTTTAGAAGAAACCGTGCTAAGGCAGAAATCTTGTGACAGATCTGGATGAGCTAGTATTGGCGCGTTAAGTAGCGATTCTTTCAGAGAACTGAATTCCAACTGTGCTTGTTCGTCCCAGTTCCAAATAGTATTTTTTCCAGTGAGAGAACACAGTTTTGGTGTAACTAGAATTTGCATATTCAGAAAACGACGGTAAAAATGTAAGAGACCTAGAAAACTGTGGACTTGTTTTTTTTTTGTGGATGGAACTGGAATGGCTCTGATTGCTTCTAACTTTTCAGGATCCGGCTGAATGCCTTCAGAAGAAATAATATGTCCCAAAAACTTCACCTTTGTCCTACCGAATTCAAACTTTTCCAAGTTAACTGTAATTCCAGATTCTGCAAAAATATGTAACACGCTGTTGAGGATGCGATTATGTTGTTCCCATGAGGCTTCTGCTATCAGAATATCGTCCACATATAAGGTGATGTGACGTTTTAAGAACTCAGGTAATATGGAATTTAGCCCGTGAATGAATGCTGCCGAAGAAATGTTCAAACCAAAAGGAAGCTTCCGAAACTGATAACAAACGCCGAAACAAAGGAAAGCTGTGTATTTTATACATTCTGGATGAAGTTCGATTTGATAAAAGCTGTATCTGAGATCAATAGAAGACAACACTTTTACACCATTAAAATTTTGAAGAAGTTCTTCCAACGTTTGCGGTCTGTCTGTTTCATGAATTTGATTTGTCTCTAATCTAAGACAAGCCTGATCGATCCATTTTTCTTCTCAACAACATGTAATGGATTGTTGTATCAGATAACTGCAGGCTCAATAATGCCCTCGTCAAGCATAGATTGTATTTATGTTCTAACACGGTCCCTATAATGTGCCGGAATTACGTATGGTCTAACACAAAATTTAGTATGCTCACGAACATGAAATTGGTATTGAAATCCCTTGATTGTTCCTGTTTTGTGAGTAAAAACTGCGGAATGTGCTTGTAAAATCTTAAAAAGGTCTTGCCTATCAGTGTCATTACAATTCTCAATTGTTTGAATTTTATTCTGAATTAACTCATTAGTATCAAATGCGCTGTCGATATCATCCCTGTCACTACTTGGAGAGTGATTGTTAGTGTCAAGTTCCGTCGAAAATTCCGAACTGTTGTCTAACAGGAGGTAAAGCCGATTAATTTCTTCGTCATGGTTTGACAGCCAATCTTCAAATTTCAAAGCTATTGACTTACCTTCTTTCTCTCAACTTATTTCAGCATCGTGAAAGTTTAAGATTGCTTTGTATTCATTCAAAAAGTCTACTCCCAATATAATTTCCGTCGACAATAATGGAACAATAAGAAAGTTCATAGAGAAGCTGTGGCTTTGACAAAAGAAGTCTAAGTTGGTTTGTTGGCGTACATCTACACTTTTTCCAAATATTGCACCTTGTAATTTAATATTACATAACGGAAGTGTGGGGCAATCGTTCGATTTGTTGCATTTGCTAAAGGCTGTTTCACTAATTACTGGAATGGGACTGTCAGAGTCAAGTACTGCCATAAATTTTACGTCATTTACTGTAACGTGAATCACAGGATATGCAATGTTGTTATGTTTTACGCCGTGTTCCTGTAGTAAGATGTCCCTAATGTCTTCCATTTTTACGTAATTACTAGCTACGGCAGCTGCGTCGTCAGTTTCATAAGTACGTTTTGTGGCTGCCAGCGGTATGAGTCATTGCCTATTGTCTCTTTGTTGGCGCACGTCGTTATTGGGATTTGGAGACCTAACTTCTACAAATTCACCTTGTCGAGAGGGCCCTGCCCTGTTTGAATCCCGCCAGTTCTGATGCAATTCAGGTCTGTCGTTACGATCATATCGTCTGTCGTCATGTCGGTAGATACCATAGTTTATTTCTTGTCGGTCATGTGGTGGAGAATTTCTCCCGGAATCCTAACTGCGCACTGGACCGTTGCGTCTGAAGTTATTCTGTCTCCCTTGATAATAATTACTTTGGTTCCCATATTGTCTGGTTCTCTGATTCTCTCTGTGATAGTCACTACCGCGGAGAGGTGATCTTTCTCTGTAATTATTACTACTCTGCCAACGGTTGTCATACGGGTGGTGTCTGTTTTGGTCACGATTTGTGCTGTGAGAATAGTCTTGTCGTATCCAGTTATTATTTCTTTCATCGCGGAATTGCGACGGATGTGACCTGTAGTTGTGTTCCTGTTTTCGCATTCCGCGATTGTCAGCGTCAATTTCCAATTCTTGTAACAGTCCCTGAAAAACTTCAATGTCGTCTTTGCAACGTCCTGCCAAAATAATATGTCATAAATGTTCAGGTAGTTTGATTAAGCAAATGCGGATGAGTTCTGAGGGGCTGTATGGGTTTGACCGGTACTGATTCTTGTGCAACATGTCTTCAAAATATTTCACAAGAGTCGAAAATTCCAATTGTTCGAAATGTTTCATCATTATGATGCTATGTTTTACTCGGTCTTGTGTAGCTTGAGACCAATATGCTGAGAGGAAGGCATGATAAAATTCTCCTTCACTGTGACAATCGTGAATGACCAATCGCATTCTTTCAGCTGGTTCATTCTCTAAGTAGCCACACATAAATTCTAATCTGTGCTCTAATGACCAGTTGGGAGGAAAACAATGAGAGAATTGATGGAGCCACGCTTGTGGATGAATGTCGTTGCCAGAATTCTTAAATGTTTTGAATTTACGTGTAGTAATGAACAGCTTATAGTCAAAATCATCGTGTCGGCGAGTAGCATATCGGTCATTGTTACGTCGTGTTGGTGGTTCCATCTCAAAATTCGGTGCACCTTGCCAATTTCTTTCATAATTTCCGAAATGCCTTGTGTTATTATTTTGTGGCTTTTCCGTATTTCTAAGTTCCTCTTCCCGTGTTGGAGCGCGAGTGTCCTCTGAAATATGTAATTTTTGTATTACTTGTGCCAACTGATCTTGTACTTCCCGGATTTCTCTTTTGTGTTGTGTATTAATCTGATTCTGATTTTGTTTGAATTTCTTAATTTATTCATACTCTTCTGTGTCAGTGATGGCTACAGATCTTGTGTCATTCAGATCATCATCTACCTTTGCAGATAAGTTAGTGAACTGATCCGAAAGTTCGGCTACTTTCTCCGATAGTGTGCATATTTCCTCAGTGTGTTTTTCTGAACCAAATTTCAGAGTGTCCATTTGTGTTGAAATCGTATCTACTGTGTCCTTTAAGTTTTCATGAGTTTTTGCAAGTTGCGTAACCTAATCGGTAGATGCAACTGAGTCAATTTTAGCTTGCAAGGCCTCATGATTTTCATTAACAATAGTTTGCAGTTCTTTTATGGCTAATTCGTGATTCTGTAATGTATTTTCATGCCGCGAAAAAATAGGTTGGAAATGCTCACAAATTTGTGTTTTCACGTCATTTCAGACTTTTTGACATTTCGATTCGATTTTATGTAACTCAGTAGTTAAATCTTCACGTGTTTGTTCAAGCGTATGTTCCACTGAGTCTAACTTTTGAAGCTTTTGTTCCATTGTGTCTAACTTTTGAAGCTTTTGCTGTGTTTGTCTCTGATTTTGTTCCATTTGTTGCATTAATTGCAATAATAATGTATTAGTGTCTGGAATCTGTTCCTTTATGCTTTTCGGCAGTGCATTTGCACCGGCAACATTCACATTTTGACAAGCAGAAAATGTGTCTTGACTTATTTGAGAAAACGGTGAGGACGCAAAACCTGAATCTACAGTATTTGCAAGATTGTGTCCTCTCATTTCGGATTCCTGAGGCGAGCTGTTGCCGAGCTGTTGGTAAGAGCTGATGGTAGCTTTCGAGTGCGGCGCAAACCCACGAAGCCATGAACCCAAGTTGTCAGCAAGGAACTGTGCAAGCTGGTGGTGGCTCCATAACGGTGTGGGCTATGTTTACATGGAATGGACTGAGTCCTCTGATCCAATTGAATCGATCATTGACTGAAAATAGTTATGTTCGGCTACTTGAAGACTATTTACAGCCGTGCCTGGACGCCTTGTTCTCAGACAAGGATGGAGTTTTTACGGATGACAATGCGCTATGTCACTGGGCCACAGTTGTTCGAGGTTGGTTCGAAGAACATTCTGGACAGTTTGAGCGAATGATTCGTCCACCCAGATGGCTCGATATGCATCCCATCGAATACTTATGGGGCATAAACTAGAGGTCAGTTCGTGCAAAAAATCCTTGAATTATTTTCAAAGAATATTCTTAAGAATTCATTTTATTTACTAGCGATTCATTAAGAAAATTAACACATTTAATCACACTATGTGAGCGTGGAAGTAGTTGCCAGGTTGTAACTGATGAAATCATAAGCAAATTCCCTTTTAACAAATGGTAATTTATTCACTTTAATGGTGCCTAAAGCATTTTTTTAAAGAAACAGATTTAAAATAATAATTAGAAAGCACCCTCTAAATATCAAGTTACAACTTATTCAGTGGCAGAAAGAAACAAATTTTTGACTGTATGACATTTCGGTGAGAGAACCTTGCCGCTCCCTTTTGGCATGGCCGTAGTTACGACCGCTCACAACAACCTCTGAAAGCCTACACTGGTGCAAATCTGCAACACACCAGATTGCTTTAAACTAAAAGTTTCAACAATTTACTCAAGCACACAAACTATGCACCCCCGTAGGAGGGATGGAAATGGTACAAAACACTAACAATTAAAAAATTAATTTTTGCCACCGAAGGTGCAACTTGATTTTAACTTCTAAGAAAAGTCTTACGGTGAAAGGGTGGCAACTTTATGTACTAAAATGATCATTTAAATAAAAGTCCATGAAATTCAATCTTATATAAAATTCTGAAAGGTTGGCCAAACAAGTTACTATGCTCTACAGTACACAGATAGCGCCTCTCAAAATGATAGGCAAGATCAAAACATATTTCAGGCATTAGGCCGTTACACTCACAGCAATAAATTCGTTAACACACCAAATCGGACAGCCCGCATCTCGTGGTCGTGCGGTAGCGTTCTCGCTTCCCACGCCCTGGTTCCCAGGTTCGATTCCCGGCGGGGTCGGGGATTTTCTCTGCCCCGTGATGGCTGGGTGTTGTGTGCTGTCCTTAGGTTAGTTAGGTTTAAGTAGTTCTAAGTTCTAGGGGACTGATGACCATAGATGTTAAGTCCCATAGTGCTCAGAGCCATTTGAACCATTTGAACCAAATCGGACAAACATGACAGAGGCAGCTCCGAACGACAGACAGACACTAACTGCTTAACAAATGCGGACAAGAGACAGACGAGCCAGCTGGGGAAGAGAGACTGACCAAGAAAACAAGTAGAATTTAACAAGAACAAATCACACAACATATCACCAATAACTTAACTTCAAATAGACTGCGATTTCTCGAAAAGACCTGGCGCAACACCCCCCAAATCGCTCTCCCGAACCGTCCGCTGCCAGCCGCAGGAAGGCGCGCCGATCTCCCGTCTCACGGCGCTGCAGCTCGCCCCGGCCAGACCGATGTCGTAGGTTGACTCCTGTTGCTCTCGTGTCGACCCTCGCTGTACGGCGCGGCCCACTGGACTCACGTGACGACCTCACATGAGCCGACGCTCAAGACGGAAAAGTCATCTTGTGTCTCAGTGCGCGACCGACCAACCGATCGATCCAACTGCCAATAACCATTGCCTGAGCAACTCGAGCAGACGGGCAGCCTAACGCGCAGACTCAGATGCAGGAACTAAGCCCCGACCGGGCGACCACTCGCTGAGTTCTCTTACTGGCGGAGTGGAAAGACTCATTTTGCCGGCTTTAAAGGTTGTTCCGAACGACAGACATACTAGCACTCCGAACGAAAGACATACTAGCAATCCGAACTACAGACAGACACTAACTGCTTAACAAATGCGGACGAGAGACAGACTCAGACTGACCGACTGGCGAGCTCATAGCGCCCCTTAAATGCACGTGAACAGGCAACTTTTCCCCTTTCCCACCAGAGGGAGACACCAAAGCTGCGATTGCCACAGCGGCGCCACCGCCAGAAACGGAGGGCGACTGCTGCACACTACGCGCTGCGGCGCGCTCTTCAAAACAGCAGTTTTTACCACGGTTCAATCCTACACCGGCAACACTTTCGCAATTATGAATGGCTGTAGAGACAGCATGGCTCGGTATATCGTTGCTGCGCTACGCCGGGCTAAAGAAGGTCCGACACGATGTTATGAGGTATCCCATGACTATTGCCATCTCATTGTATGTTATTTATTAATATTTTCATACCAGACATGAAAAGGAAAGGCAAAGGAAGAGGTGGGATTGCAAACAAATTTCCAAGATGGAATTGCTAGACGTACACGAGAGCTTCGTATATAAAATTACTTTTTATTATTTTCCAGTTGCCGATTTCTACGCGTTGTGGTGATGTAAAAACAGGGGAAGCAGTAATTTTTGCAGCGTATTGCACACGCCGCAGTTCTACAGTTACGTGGTTGTTTTAAAGTGTCAGCAGAAAAACTTGGTTTACCCTCATAAAAGGCTATCTCTCGTCGCACTGTTCGATAGCAAGCCACGCGTAACGCATCGTTTCGTCTTATATTGGCGAGAGTAGCTGTTGATGTACAATGGAATGTATTACAATGCAGTCTTCCCGGAATGTGATTTATTCTTCTCTCTCTATGAGTTAAGAGCCGATGTGAAGCTTTTTGATCGGATTCTTTATCTGAGGGAAAAAACAGACATCGTATGGTTGCACTCGCGGAGTGCATTTTCATGGAATCATTACAATACTGCACGTGGCAGTCGTTCCACATCCTGCAAAATCTAGTCATATAAATGTGGATTGCTTGTCCTCACCACGAGTCAATTAACAGAATAAACTGGTCTGCTGCATACGAAGCTCCATCACATGAGTCGAAAAACTTTTGTATAAGGTTGTTGTAAGATTCCGAGATTTTTTAGAAGTAATAACACATTCCTATACCGGATGTTTATAATTAAACTTTCCGTATTCGGTACGTAATAACACAGAAACTAATTCCGTACGAGTATCAAAACTTGGTAGCATTAATGTTCAGAGTATGGGGTGCACGCGACACAGCACCACCGTCCACTTCCAGGTATGCCCACCAGGTGCCGTCATCAGTCATCGTGATCTCACACATCTGACCGGTCGCAGTGCACTTGTTGACGTGTCAATATGAGCTTGGACAAAAGGAACAGGGCATTACTGGTGATATTATCAAAACAACAGTAATGCTGCTGCTGCTGCACTTCGAAAATATCGTTGGCTGAAAGGATTACGGAAGCGTCTTCTTTCTTCACTTGTTGTACGGAGCATGATGAAGAAGTTCGAATCAGCTGGAGAACTGGGCACCGCTCCGGGAAGAGGCCGATGACCAGTTGCACCACAGGTGGTTGATAAAATCGCTATGTCAGAGAACGCTGAGCAGGCAGTGCGCGTGCTGTGTCACGACAGTTGAACATCCCGTGGTCCACTGTACGGAAGGTACTTCGAACCATTCTCAAATGGTATCCGTACAAGGTCCATATCGTACAGCAACTTGCATCACAGGACGCACAACGACGTGTTGACTTCGCTCTCCACTTTCTTTCAAGGGTTGGAAGTTGAAGAGGGGTGGCTGTGGGCCATCCTATGAACAGACGAAGCTCATTTTCCTCTGACGGATGAGGTGAACACACCGAATTGCCGAATGTTGAGATGTTTACCCCCAGTCACTGTACATCATGAAATTCCTCTGTATGGTGAACGTGTCACCGTACAGTGTGGCTTCAAGGTTACGTTCATCATTGGCCCATTCTTTTTTTGAACAGGTTGGCGCTCAAGGACCAAAGACGTGCAGTGCGACTGGCCAGCGTTACCGCGATATGCTTCGCCAGCATGTCATGCCCACCCTACGTGAGAGAGACGCATTGATCTCAACAAGTTTCATACAAGATGGGACCCAAGCCGCACATCACTCGTGAAGTTCACCTGCTTCTCCGATCGTTTCCAAATGCTTGGCCGACACGATCATCTGATCCCACTATCTGTGATTTCTGGTTGTGGAGCTACCTGAACGACAGAGTTTACCAGGAGAACATTCACACATGTGCTTATCCGAAGCGCAGCATATCAAGAGAAGTAGCCAGAACACCTACGGATATACTTCGTTCGGCTGTGCATAATGCAATCCTGCTCTTCCGGACTCATCTGGACACTGAGGAGCACCAGACTGACCGCCTTTTGTAGTATTAACGGTACCCGTATGTAGTGCAATGGTGTACCGTAGCAGCACATTAAAAGTGTTTAAATTGAATTGATTCTGCGTTATTTCTCTTCCACAAGTCCTTGACATTAATGGTACCACGTTTGGTCCTCGTACAGTAATTAGTTTCCATGTTAAATAGGAAAAGTTTAATTGTAACCACCAGGTATTTTGCCGTGTACTCACTCATCCACCATTTTTTGAATCCTCGATCCAAAATACTCTTTGCCTTTCCTTCTCATGACTTCGATGAAATTAGTAATAAACACAGTGTACTGAGTGTTATTTCTATTTATTTGCAGTGCAAGTAAGGTGAAAATAGAAAATTTAAAGAAAAGTTTCCGTAAAGGGACGCGACGACATGCTCCCCGGATTACAGTTGCGCCAGCCGCTCCCTAGAGTCTCCCCTGGCAGAAATGGCTCATGCCTCGTCCGTCCCAAGCCCAAAACACTATTCCATCTGGATCTCCCACTTATGTCACTTTCATTTTTGGCCAAGCCCTGCCTAGCGCTTTAATTTTAAGGAAATCGGTGATGTTGAGTAGGCACGGCGCCCTTATAATTAACGGAAGAGGCTAGATCACACTCTCCAATCGAGATATCCACAGTGTACAGCTGATAGCATGTGGCATGTAATAGTCTTGATGGATCACTTTGTGGGAAAAAATCTAGTTGGGGTACTCACCAGCGAGCACTGCAGACAGCGTGCTGAGCCGAAGTCTGCTAACTGCTAGACCACATGTACCACGGCAGACAATGACTGATTGATTGCCGAATGAGGACATCGAATGGAGAGACTGGAGGACTGTGCTAGTACGTAGTATTCAAACTTGTCATCTTAGTCCCAGTCTCAAGGGATTCATAAGGTCTCTGTCCTAGACTGACCCAGTTGTAAGCACATCTGTACTGAGGTCACACACTGATATTATCCTGCTGATTTCTCCTCTCTTTTTCATCAGGCTCTGACAAATGTCACGTACTCGATGTACTTCTAAATCAGTAGGTCATGAGGAAGCCTGTTTCTTCATCATCATTTAAATACTCAGGTAATAAATGTTGGTTCTTACGTGTCGTACATAAGAATAATTGTTATCTACCTCTTCTCATAGAAATCTTTCACTTATGTGAGGGGCGTTCGATGGTTAAAGAGGTAAACTGATACAGTAATGAAACGGTTTGTTGTAGGAGTTTTGCGCCTTCAGAACTTTAGGTAGGCATCACTGAGCTGAGAATATCTGACGGATAAAAAAAGTTTTGTTTATAACTTCAGTATTTAATTTAACGACGGTGTTGTTGCGTAATGGTCTTAGCGTGGCACGACGTGAGTGACCCGCTTTCTTACGTCCCTATGTATTTAGGCCACCTCCACCTACACGTTGCGCAAGGTATGCCAATGGGTAACACTAGTTGAACAACTTTCCGTGGTCCGTTCTTTTGCTTTCTGAAGGTGCAAAACCGGCAAAAATCTTTCATCTAATGATTTTACAATGTAGTGAAAGTAGTACGAACGGTTGAAATTTTTAAAAGTGGGTAGAAAAGCTCGAAAAGGGTCGAACCTCAATGACTGAGCATTAATATCCTGGCTGCCAGTTGAAGTGTCAACTCCTTCTTTTGAAGCCCGCATTGACGAAATCATTGCCGGCCGCTTTGTGGCCGAGCGGTCCTAGGCGCTTCAGTCCGGAACCGCGCTGCTGCTACGGTCGCAGGTTCGAATCCTGCCTTGGGCTTGGATGTTAGTGATGTCCTTAGGTTAGTTCGGTTTAAGTATTTCTAAGCCTAGGGGACTGACGACCTCAGATGTTAAGTCCCACAGTGCTTAGAGCCATTTTGACGAAATTATTCGTGAAGATCCGACGTGCTACAGTTGCACGTATAGCAAAAACAGTTGCAGTAAGTGTTGACGCAATTATCAGTAACAAGCCGAAGTATAGCAAAAGAAGTGCAAAGTGTGTCCCGAAAGAGGTAACGCAACAGCACAAGACAAAAGACTCAGAGAGTTCAAAAATGGTTCAAATGGCTCTGAGCACTATGGGACTTAATATCTTAGGCCATCAGTCCCCTAGAACTTAGAACTACTTAAACCTAACTAACCTAAGGACATCACACACATCCATGCCCTAGGCAGGATTCGAACCAGCGACCGTAGCAGTCCCGCGGTTCCGGACTGCAGCGCTTAGAACCGCACGGCCACCGTGGCTGGCAGACTCAGAGAGTGTACAGACTTGAGAGAACATTATGAAAGGGAAGGTGGTCCTTTTCTGAACAAGATTTTAAAATTTCATGAAAGTTGGTTTCATCATTTTGAACCAGAGTTCAGAAGACTGAAGATGTAATGGAAACTCACTAGCTCACCAGCCCGAAATAAATTGAGAGCGCAAGAGTAAGCAAGCCGCCAACGGCCTTGTCGAAGTGGTAACACTTGTTACCGTCAGATTAGCGAAGGTAGGCGCTTTGGGCTTGGCAAGCACTTGAATGGATCACCGTCTGCATCTGCCGAGTGCTGTTGGCAAGGAGGGTGCATTTAGCCCTTGTGAGGTCAATGGAAAGCTACTTGACTGAGAAGCAGAGGCTTAGGTCTCGAAAACTGACAACGGTCCGGAGAGAGATGTGCTGACCACATGTCCCTCTACATCCGCATTCAATGAGCCTATCGGCAGAGGATGGCACGGGGGTCGGTCGGTACCGTTGGGTCTTACGATGCCTATTCGAACCGAGATGAGAAAGCGGGAAAACTCACGTTGACCGTCTTTTGGGTGTCCAAAGTGTCGTCTTTCGTGATTATTTGGAAGACCAGCTTATAATAAACAGCGCCTACAGCTCGGACGTGCTAATGAACTAAGTAAAGCCAGCAATGAGAGAAAACGTGGTGAGTCTCAAAGAAAAGTAGTGACATTGCAACACGACAATGCTCGCCTTCACACTGTCCACATGACCCCCCCCCCCCCCCCCAACAAAAAAAAAACATGGAAAAAGTGGTCCAGATATGTCTCTGTCGGATTTTCATTTGTCTGGTCCACTCAATGAGGCATTACTTGTAAATAAGGTTAAGGAACAATCAGAAGGTCAAAGAATTTGTGGGAAAGTGGCCCAAGCAACAATACAAACATTTATTTGCATCAGGTATTAAAAAAGAGCTAGTATATTGGTGGGGATTTTCTTGAGAAGTAGAACTGAGCGAGGTGGCGCAGTGGTTAGCACACTGGACTCGCATTCGGGAGGACGACGGTTCAATCCCGTCTCCAGCTATCCTGATTTAGGTTTTCCGTGATTTCCCTAAATCGTTTCAGGCAAATGCCGGGATGGTTCCTTTGAAAGGGCACGGCCGATTTCCTTCCCCATCCTTCTCTAGTCTGAGCTTGCGCTCCGTCTCTAATGACCTCGTTGTCGACGGGACGTTAAAACACACTAACCTAACCTAACCTCTTGAGAAGTAGTAAAAGTCTTATTTTTTAATATTCACATAATTTATTTTTCTGCATCAATTTTTCTCTTTAATTATTGAATATCTTTCATATTTAACACATCAACTTTCACCGTGTAATTCAAGTTCTTGCGTGACGGCTCCTTTTAAAAATGATGCCCAAAATAAATATCTTCTTTTGAAAATCAGAACCACTTATTATTCGTAATTATTTGGTAGGTTTAGTGGGGAATAGGAGAGAAATGTGCTCTTTGGGTGGAATTTGACCTTCGACCTTTGGGTTTCTTGCCGCATGCCGCACGCAACGTTTATGACACCTGCCACTCACACCACCGCAGCGTCGCGCCCGACCCGCCTGGTGTCGGCAACTACGAATATGGGACCCAACAGACTGGCAGCGGGTCATCTTCAGTAATGAGCCACGCTTTTGCCTTGTAGGCGACGGCCATCGTGTCCGTTTCTGGAGGCACAGTGGAGAACGCTATGAGAAGCGGTTTGCGGTGTGGGGAGCGGTACCCTATGTTGCCCATTCACCGTCAGTGTTCCTAACGGCCTACTTGCAGCCACAAGATACGTGGAGGAAGTCTTGCAATCAGTGACTCTGCCGTTCGGAAATGGCCACGCCGACATTCAAGACCTATTTCAACAAGACAACGCTCGCCCTCATACTGCTGTCACCTCCCAAACTTGCATTGCAGCTGTCGATACTCCGCCTTGGCCAGTCGCATCAACCGATCTGCCACCGATCGGGAATGTGTGGAGTGCCATGGAGCGTGTCATCCGGACTCCATCTCCATTCACCCACCAATCTGCGGGAACTCCACGTCAGGTGCAAGCGACATGGCATGGAGTATCACAGGACTACGAATGAGACCTATACAACTCCATGCCGCCACGTATGGAAACTCGTATTCTACATGTACATGACTATCCTGGAATTCACTCTTAAATGTCTGACGAAGGTTTCGTCGAACCACTTTCAGAATATTTCTCTGCCGTTCTACTCTCGAACAGCGTGCGGGAAAAAGGAACACCAAAATTTTTCCATGCGTTTTCTGATTCTTCTTATTTTATTACGATCATCATTTTTCCTATGTAGGTGGACGTCAACAAAATATTTTTGTATCCGAAGGAGAAGGTTGGTGATTCAAATATCGTGAGAAAAATCTCCCCGCAACGAAAAACATATTGGTTTGAATGACTGTCGTTCCCGTTCCCGTATCATATTCTGACGCTCTTTCCCCTGTTTCGCGATAATACAGAACGAGCTGCCCTTCCTTGAACCTTTTCGATATTCTCCGTCAATCCTGTTCACAACCATGGAAGCCGACGCCATACTAAGATGTACGATTCGTGGTTGTGTAGCGCAATAAAGACTGGTCCTTTAAAGTCGACAGTGCAGTCATTTCGCATGTGTGGTACCATCCACCTGCCTGCCATTTATGTTTACAATCAAGCTTGTCCTTCTGGGTGCATCTCTTTTTATGACAATCTGCTATATGCAGGGTTGTCACTAACATTCTGAAAAGCTTGTAAGAGAGCTGCAGGGTAGGTTCTGATGAGAAATAAGCGGCCGAGACACACGCAGCAACTGGGAAGTAACCGATTTCGTGACTTTTACGAGTTCCTAATCAGTGCATAAAAATACATTTGGATTTGCCTGCGCCGCCCAAAAATCGCGTAGATGCACAAAAAAATTACCCAATAGGCAGAGGTTGCATTTTCTTAAACAATTTGCTCAAAATTCTCTCATGGGGGGGGGGGGGGGCGGTCCGAATGGCAAGGTATCGTCCACTTTGATCACCCAGACAATACTCAATTACTCAAACCAGTACCGATACGGAAAGATAGGGAAGGGTTTGTGGAGAGCGGAATGGATATAGTTCGTTCGTTTCTAAAAGATTTTTTTCAGGGGGTTACTTGAATTCATCCAAGCCTATTGCGCCCTATGTCGTCCCCCCGAGCCCCACCCCCACCCTCGGCGTTTTCGTCTAGAATCTATTCACACTATACACCTGAAACTTTTTAAAATGCTTTTGATTGTCTTCGAACTGTAACGTTTTTAAGTTGTAGAAGCAATGACATAAAAAATAATTTTTTCGTTATTTTTGTAACAGTACTTACACGTATTTTGGTTTGGGGAACAGTTATTTCTTTCTTGAGCAGACAGAGTTTAATTTTAATGATGGTTTGAGTAGGATTTCGACAATATGCATAGTTCAGGGTGTAATCTTACCGTCCCTCAGAATACCAATAGATTTTCACTCTTCTAAATGATTGACTCGTTTCATTAGCTTCGAGAGCAGTAAGATGACTAAATGACTTTTTTTACTTATCTTCATTTTCTCGTAGTTGGCTCCAGTTCGTCACTTCTAGGGGTTGATTCTTGAGGCTGAAATTTTTGACTTTGTAGGTTCCAAACGACATGATAACATATTAAGTAGGCCTGCTGCGTAATTTATGTTTTTTTTTTTTTTTTTATTCTATCACATTTTTCTGTATAACACAATTTTCACTTCCATGAAACCAAAAATTACATTGTTATTGCCAAACATAAAAACACGTCCGATTCCATCAGAGGCATACCCACTACTAACTCATTCTGCAATACTAAAAGTATGTCCAAGAGGTTTCAGATTTTCTTGACAAAACAAGAATCTTCACCAAGTTATATCATTATTTTACAAATAAATCCACAAACAAGTTTAACAAATATCGTCAGTCTGCGCAATTAAAAATATGAATTTTAAGTGTACCGAATATTTGGTAATGTTAAATGTTTCTAAAGGAAAGTAATTTTAACTGTACATACAGAGTTAATGCATATCGATTGTAATAGAGTAATTTCTCTTTATACATTTTATCCCGAAATACGATACATCGTACACTAATTCATGTGAGATTCTTTTTATTAAACAGCTGAGATAATATTAAGCTATACAAGATTCGAAAATATTTTTGGTATTGATTACTTCTGTTGAATAGAGGTAATGTTAGAGGAGGGTGTCCCTTTGGGGATATTTACATTGGAATGCGGCTAGCGATCGTCTTTTGTAGTGTGTGTTTCAGCATAAAGATTACTCACTTGTCGAACAGCGTTATATCATATCTTCAAGTTTTACTACAAGAAGAATGCTCTTCTGTGAAATGTCTTACTCGTAATATCCTTGGAACAGTGAGTACAAACGTCACAACTCTAACTTATTTGTAGATAAACGTCTTAGAACGACAACGTTTGTTGTGCATCGTCGAGTAGTTTATTAGCATCAAAGACTGTATAACCACACACTATGTAATCCAAAGTATGCGGACACCCCCAAAAACATACGTTTTTCATATTAGGTGCATTGTGCTGCCACCTACTGCCAGGTACTCCACATCAGCGACCTCAGTAGTCATTAGACATCGTGCGAGAGCGGATTGGGGCGCTCCGTGGGACTCACGGACTTCGAACGTGGTCAGGTGATTGGGTGTCACTTGTGTCATACTTCTGTACGCGAGATTTCCACGCTCCTAAACATTCCTATGTCCACTGTATCCTATGTGATAGTGAATTAGAAACGTGAAGCGACACGTACAGCACAAAAGCGTACAGGCCGACATCGTCTGTTGTCTGCCTGAGACCGCAGACAGTTGAAGAGGGTCCTAATGTGTAATAGGCAGACATCTATAGAGACTATCACACAGGAATTCCAAACTGCATCAGGATCCACTGCAAGTACTGTGACGGTTAGGCGGGACGTGAGGAAACTTTGATTTCATTGTCGAGAGGCTGCTCATCAGCCACACATCACGCCGGTAAATGCCAAACGACGCCTCGCTTGGTGTAAGAAGCGTAAACATTGAACGATTGAACAGTGGAAAAACGTTATGTGAAGTGACGAATCACGGTGCACAATATGGCCATCCGATGGCAGGGTGTGGGTATGGCGAATGCCCGGTGAACGTCGTCTGCCAGCGTGTGTAGTGCCAACAGTAAAATTCGGATCCCGTAGTGGTATGGTGTGGTCTTGTGTTTCATGGTGGGGACTTCCAAACCTTGTTGTTTTGCGTGTCACTATCATAGCAGATGCCTACATTAATGTTTTAAGCACCTTCTTGCTTCCCACTGTCGAAGAACAAAAAAAATGGTTCAAATGGCTCTGAGCACTATGGGACTCAACTGCTGAGGTCATTAGTCCCCTAGAACTTAGAACTAGTTAAACCTAACTAACCTAAGGACATCACAAACATCCATGCCCGAGGCAGGATTCGAACCTGCGACCGTAGCGGTCTTGCGGTTCCAGACTGCAGCGCCTTTAACCGCACGTCCACTTCGGCCGGCTGTCGAAGAACAATTCGGGAATGGTGATTGCAACTTTCAACACGATCGAGCACCTGTTCAGAAAGCACGGCTAGTGGCCGAGTGGTTACAAGACAATGACATCCCTGTAATGGACTTCACAGCATAGAGTCCTGACCTAAATGCTATAGAACAACTTTGGGATGTTTTGGAATGCCGACTTCGCGCCAGGCCTCACCGACCGACATCGATACCTCTCCCCAGTGCAGCTCTCCGTGAAGAATGGGCTGCTATTCGCCAAGAAACCTTCCAGCACGTGGTTAAACGTATGCCTGTTAGAGTGGAAGCTGTCATTAGGGCTAAGTGTGGGCAAACACGTTATTGAATTCCAGCGTTATCTATGGAGTGCGCCACGAACTTTAAGTCATTTTCAGCCAAGGTGTCCGGATACTTTTGATTACATAGTGTATTATCATGGATAAATACTAACTCTTTTAAGAGGTCGCATAGATCAGAAATCTAGTTGTAATCTGTGCATGAATCAATGTTAAGGACGCAAAACTGAAGTTCATAGTATTTGTGTACTCCTTTTTGTTTTATAAATGAATAGTCCCCCTCCGTATGCGAGTGGTCAACGGTACAGACCCTCATGTGGAGGACCCAAGTTCGATTCCTGGTACTGCCAGGGATATTCTCTTGGTCAGAGGACTAGACCAGGGTGCTCACAGCCTAGTGATGCCAACTGGGGAGCTGCCTGAGGGAGAGGCATCGCCTCCAAGGTCGGAATGTCGACAACCGGCCGGGAGCGCGGTGTGCTGTCCCCATGCCCCTCCATACCGCATCTGATAATGAATGATGAGGATGACATGGCGGTCGGTCGACTATTACGTGGTCTTCACGGCCTGATCGCGGGTTTCTTTCTCTTGCACAAATAAATTTGGCTGCCATAATTTCAAGATGACTCCTAAAATAATCATTTAAAAATAAGTTCTTGATCACTTAAGGAAACTGAAGAATTTTAATTAAATGAAAGATATCTTAACAAAAATTTGAGACTGAATTGAGAAACTAGGGATGTTTTGATGTATTGAAGGAAGTCTGCCTTGGTTTCAGGTAAGTTGTGAAATTAAATGAAAGATTGCAGCAGGAGAAAGATAGATATTGTCGAAAGAGGTTTGAGCCCTTTTAACTTTATAAATGATTCAACCCAACGTTGAGATTCCTCTGCTCTGCGATAGTGAACTTCATATTAGAAGACTGAATTGTGCTTTGTTAGGAAAGAGGTAGTACATATATTAGAATTTTAATTCGTATGGTAGTAAAGTGAAGCTATCATACTGCCAAATAAATATGTAAATGAGCATTTGGAGATTTTAAGAAAAACTTATCCTGTTTAATCTTATATACCAAATACTATTAGTATGAAGGCCACCCCGAAGCAAATTATAGACATACAATTAAAAGATGAATAAATATGTTTTCAGAATAAATTAAAGCCATGAGTCTTTTTAAAGTCCTCTTTAACAAACCGGACCTCCACGTTGACAAAATCCTGGCCACGTCCTTGGCATATCCGAAGGAATATTACATCGTACTTGTGAATAACGCAGGTTCTGCAATCTGCCATATCGTACTTACCCGACGGCCCCGAGTAAGCGACTTTCAACTAAAATGTCCCGCCTGTACGGGAATATACGTAATGGATGTACAAGCACAGGTTGTAGACACATGGTTGACGATATACGGAAGTTTGGGTCTGGCCATGAATTGTCCTCGGATAGCCTAATGATAATGCGATCGCCCGCCATAAGCGGGAAATTCGGGTTTGACTCCTCGGCCGGCACAAATTTTCATTGTCGTCATTCGATTATACAGCTGGTGGTTGCTCATATTCTCTTGTGTATATATTTCATGTATTTTATAAAGGCTGTAGTCGCCTGCATGTCCGAAGGAACATTGCATCGTAACTCTGAATAACACCGTGTTTATCCGACGATCCCGGGCAAGCGACTTTCAAGTAAAACGTGTCGCCTGTACAGGAATACACAGGGTGGTCCATTGATCGTGACCGGGCAAAATATCTCACGAAATAAGCGTCAAACGTAAACTACAAAGAACGAAACTTTTCTAGCTTGAAGAGGAAAACCAGATGGAGCTATCGTTGGCCCGCTAGATGGCACTGCCATAGGTCGAACGGATATCAACTGCGTTTTTTTTTACATAGGAACCCCATTTTTATTACATATTCGTGTAGTAAGTAAAGAAATATGAATGTTTTAGTTGGACCACTTTTTCGCTTTGTGATAGATGGTGCTGTAATAGTCACAAACATATAGCTCACAATTTTAGACGAACAGTTGGTACCAGGTAGGTTTTTTAAAATTAAAATACAGAACGTAGGTACGTTTGAACATTTTATTTCGGTTGTTCCAATGTGATACATGTACCTTTGTGAACTTATCATTTCTGACCACGCATGCTGTTACAGCGTGATTACCTGTAAATACCACATTAATGCAATAAATGCTCAAAATGATATTCGTCAACCTCAATGCATTTGACAATACGTGTAACGATATTCCTCTCAACAGCGAGTAGTTCGCCTTCCGTAATGTTCGCACATGCACTGTCAATGCGCTGACGCTTGTTGTCAGGCGTTGTCGGTGGATCACGATAGCAAATATCCTTCAACTTTCCCACAGAAAGAAATCCGGGGACGTCAGATCCGGTGAACGTGCGGGCCGTGGTATGGTCCTTCGATGACCTATCCATCTGTCATGAAATATGCTATTCAATATCGCTTCAACCGCACGCGAGCTATGTGCCGGACATCCATCATGTTGGAAGAACATCGCCATTCTGCCACGCGAAGAAACATCTTGTAGTAACATCGGTAGAACATTACGTAGGAAATCAGCATACATTCCACCATTTAGATTGGCATCGATAAAATGGGGGCCAATTATCCTTCCTCCCATAATGCCGCACCATAGATTAACCCGCCAAGATCGCTGATGTTCAACTTGTCGCAACCGTGTTGCCCAGTAGTGCATATTATGCCGGTTTACGTTACCGCTGTTTGTGAATGACACTTCGTCGCTAGATAGAACGCGTGCAAAAAATCTGTCATCGTCCCGTGATTTCTCTTGTGCCCAGTGGCAGAACTGTACACGACGTTCAAAGTCGTTGCCATGCAATTTCTGGGGCATGGAAATATGGTACGGGTGCAATCGATATTGATGTAGCATTCTCAACACCGACGTTTATGAGATTCCCGATTCTCGCGCAATTTGTCTGCTACTGATGTGCGGATTAGCCGTGACAGCAGCTAAAACACCTACCTGGGCATCATCATTTGTTGGAGGTCGTGGTTGGTGTTTCACATGTGGCTGAACACTTTCTCTTTCCTTAAATAGCGTAACTACCCGGCAAACGGTCCGGACACTTGGATGATGTCGTCCAGGATACCGAGCAGCATACAAAGTACACGCCCGTTGGGCATTTTGATCACAATAGCCATACATCAACACGATATCGACCTTTCCCGCAATTGGTAAACGGTCCATTTTAACACAGGTAATGTATCACGAAGCAAATACCGTCCACACTGGCGGAATGTTACGTGATACCACGTACTTATACGTTTGTGACTATTACAGCGCCTCGGAGTGGCCGCGTGGTTAGAGGCGCCATGTCACTAATCGTGCGGCCCCTCCGGCCGGAGGTTCGAGTCCTCCCTCGGGCATAGGTGTGTGTGTTGTCCTTAGCGTTAAGTTAGCTAAAGTAGTGTGTACGTCTAGGGACTGATGACCTCAGCAGTTTGCTCCCTTAGGAGTTCACACACACACACTATCACAGCGCCATCTATCACAAAGCTATAAAAGTGGTCCAACTGAAACATTCATATTTCTTTACGTACTAAACGAATGCGTAATAAAAAATGGGGGTTCCTATTTTTAAAAAAACCAACGCAGTTGATATGTTTGACCTATGGCAGCGCCATCTAGTGGGCCAACCATAGCGCCATCAGGTTTCCCACTTCAACCTAGACGAGTTTCGTTATTTGTAGTTTTTTCGTTTGACGCTTGTTTCGTGAGAATCTTGGCGCAGCGACTATCAATGGACCACCCTGTATATAATGAATCTACGAGTGCAGGTTGTAGACACATGGTTGACGATATCTGGACGTTTTGATCTGGCGATGAGTCGTGCTAGGATAGCATAATGACATAGAAATTACATAAATAAACAAATAGAACAACATAGACAAACCCGCTACATGCGCTCCCTAATCCTTCGATCGTAGAACACGTTGCGTGGGCATGGCGGCGGGATGGCCAGGCCTCGGGTGCTGATCCCTGCCCTACCTGTCGTCCTGCTCCTCCAGCAGTTCCTTCAAAAAAATAAAAAATAGGTAAAATAAAAGAAAATAAAAATGATAAGACGATCGCTCGCGATAAGCGGGAATTCCGGCTTCGAGTCCCAGTCGGGCACAAATTTTCATTGTCGTCTCTCCGTCATGCAACTGACGGCTGTTCATATTCGCCATTGCTGATACATGTCATGGATTTCATAATGGCTATAGTCGCCGCAGCGCCTATTCTGACATGTACGCATGTCCGAAGGAACATTGCACCGTAATTCTGAATAACACAGGCTCTGCGATATCGTACTGATTAAATTATTTTGTACGTTCCTCTTGTATAACTTCCCCCATGATGTTCAAACATTCCAGCTTGACCGATGTTATCTCCCAGCAATCGACCTCTGCAGCAAAGTCTCTAACGCACGATTGTGCGCGTGGCGCTCATCTCTGAGGGACGCCGGTTCGAACCCTCGTGGTGGAAAATTTTCAGTATTTGGTCTACAAGGGGAGGAGAGGTGGTTGCATAAAGTATCTGATCACCATTCTTTGCACCAACGTCCCGGAGTAAATTCCATGTCTCTCCGCAGTGTCTCAAGAAGTGAGGACACGAAATTCGTTATTAATAACTAATCCCAGTTCAAAAACAATAGCAAAATGCGTAGTTACAACATTAGAAGACAGCATTATCTTCACTATTCTGGGTTAAATAGGACTTTGGTACAGGTAGGGGTGAGTTATGCTGCCACAAAAATGTTTGATCATCTATAAAATAGCATTAAAAGTCTGACAGAAAGCTAACCACCATTTAAGCAAAATATTAAAGGAATTTCTCAGTGGCGATTCCTTGTACTCAATAGATGAATTTTTTGATATGAAGAAGTAATTGCAGGAAAAAAAGATAATTTTAAGATATGAAGTAGAAAAAAAAGTTATATTGTGTAAAGAAAACTTATGTTAAGTTGACACGTTCCACATCATTACGAAATATCGTATTCATGATCTGTGGGGCAAGTATGAGTGTAATGTAATGTAACGCGACACTGCCGATAGTGATCGGTCGTCGGTTGGGGACGTTAAATT
This sequence comes from Schistocerca americana, assembly GCF_021461395.2. Taxonomy (NCBI): domain Eukaryota; kingdom Metazoa; phylum Arthropoda; class Insecta; order Orthoptera; family Acrididae; genus Schistocerca; species Schistocerca americana. The sequence goes on from NC_060121.1 coordinate 854,630,642, forward strand.
CGACGATCCCTTTATTACTACTCGAGAGGAGTGGGTTGTGTGCCGGTACCAGATGTCACCCTCTTCCTACCCTTCATGCATAGCATCCTAAAACCAACACTAGACTGTACAATCGATCATTACAATTGTTCACACAACACATATACACAGCCGACACTTAATAACAGGTCAGAGGAAGGCGACGAGAAGCCACATATACTAGGACCTCATCTAGAACGGCAATGCAGGATTCGTGGCTCTGGTTCCCTACGCTCGTTTCAATGAGAGCAAACGTCTTGTATGCAAACGACCACTAACAAAAGCAGGCAACCGTAAGTAGGGTGAGAGCGTAAATAAATCAATACCTGGATTGATTGGGAAGCATACATAACATTGTAACATCTTCAGTAAGCAGAAGATATGGAACTTAAACGAAGCCGGCAGCTGTGGCCGAGTGATTCTAGGCGCTTCAGTCCGGGACCGTGCTGCTGCTACGGTCGCAGGTTCGAGTCCTGCCTCGGGCATGGATGTGTGTGATGTCCATAGGTTAGTTAGGTTAAGGTAGTTCTAAGTCTAGGGGACTGATGACCCATACTGCTCAGAGCCATTTGAACTTAAACGAAACTCTTCAACTTAAGCTACAAGAGACAGTCGAATGAAAACCGATCAACGGGACCATGATATAGTCCCATTCAGAAGTCATCATCATACACGTTAAGACATTTATCCCACTGAGAGACGAGACGAGACCAATCCCTGTTTCGTAGAACGCGGTCGGCCGCTGATGGATCCGCAACTGCATCCACTCTTGCACTTCCACATCCCATTTAAGTCGGCGTCCACGCATGTCTTTCTCCAGGTCGCCAAAGATGTGAAAACCACCTGGTGAACGATCGGGGCTGTACCGAATCGCTGAAGCGTAGCCTAAGTCCGATTGGCACTGTGGAGGTTGTAATGCACCTCTTTCTCCAGGGGACAAATATTAATTATTATCAGTAGTAGTATATTAAGGTACAAATTATCATTTTAAACCTGTGTGGTCTCCCTGGTGTGCCTAGTCGACCACATGTCCCCGTCACGCTGTTCATTCTAACAACAGAGTACATACAGGGTTGAAGACATGGAGAAAGAAAGGTATCATCACAATTTGAATTTAGAGTAATATAACTTTCTTACCTTTATTGGTCGTTGTTGCACGCTCGTGGTCCAGTGATGAATCTCCCCATCCGCTGTTTGTTAAATCAATTTGAGGTCCAGGGTGTGTATTCTGCTGCGTAAGAACTGACACATATTTAAACTTCCAACTTTTATTTTATAAATGCTGATCGTGACGATATTCAATAATTTTCAATGTAACAGCTTTTCCAATACATCATTTCGTTCCCCCTATCCTTGACTTTCTCGAAGCAAGCGTATTACAAGACGTCTCAACACCAACTGCCCATTGTCTCTACACCCGCCAACCACCGGCTCCTGTTCACAGAGCTTACAAACTGTGCAGTACTGCCAACCTTGGTTGTATATCGATATTTTACACATCGCACGTATACATATATGAAAAACATAGTATGAAAAATTAAAAGTGTTTATAATATAGTTCTGTGGCAATATACCTCATGATTGTCCTCATATTAACAGTTTTGTAACAAAATAATAATATGTTTATGTTTACGTAGTTAAAGTTCACTTGCTCCTTCAAGTTGATTGACGGCACCGCACACCTCGCCAGCCGGTGGTATCGGTAGTTTCAGTAGTCGGTTACATTAAAAGGTGCAACACGATGATTTCGTCCGACAGCATTCCGCCAATCTGAGGACAAACGGCAAAGCCAACAGTGGAAACATCCCACATCTCCCCAGCCAAAGAAATCCAAAGCTGTTCACTCAAGTTCTGGTAAGGTCACAATGACCAGCTTCTTCGACTGCAGGGGACCTCCGCTCGTCGAGTTCTTCAAGCGTGGAACCAGAATCAATGCGCAGTGCTATAAAGACACATTGCAGAAACTGCGACACACCATAAAGTCAAAACACCCGTGAATGCATCCTCTGGCAGCAGGAAGCATCCTCTGGCACGATAGCGCCCGCCCCGACATTGACAATTGACGAGGGCTACGCCTCAGCAGTTTAGTTGGGAAACACGGCAACATCCTCAGTACGGCCCGCATCTTTCACCGTCTGATTTACATATCTTTGGTAACCTGAAGAAAAAGACATGCGGTGACGTCGGTTTCCGCCGGACGAGGAAGTGCAAGAGTGGGCGCGGTTTTGGATCCGTCAGCGGCCAACTGCTTTCTACGAAACAGATATTGATCGTCTGGTCTGCCAGTGGCATAAATGTCTTAACGCATGGGATGATTATTTTTGAATGGTACCATTCCACTGTCCCGTTGTGGCGGGTGTGCGATGTTCATTTCACTGCCCTTCGTAGTCTAATGTCATGACGCTACGATCGCGTGTGTAGCGTGCTCAGTGTTGTCGTGTAACATTTTCACTGAATTTAAAATTTCGAGAAACTTCTTTTCTGTACGTAACGTCTCCTTGTTCGTTTTGCCATCTTTGGCAATGGTAGTGTGGATCATGTGACTGAAAAAGAGTTTGGTATTAGATGTTGTACGCGTCGACACAACGCTATTAGTTCTTCTTTGTAACACGAGGGGTGTATTTTTAATGGGCGGCTCCGTTTCACAGCACCGCAACAGTAGGGACTCTGTACTACACTGCCTGAGTAATCACAGGACGATTTCGGCAGCCAGGCGTTTCACGCGGGGCCGATTCATGGCCCGTAATGAAAGCGGTGCAGGAAGTAAATCACGTGGGAGAGCTGCCCACGAATTCCAACAGAGCGCGTGGCTCATTCATAATCGGTGGCCGCCTTATGCAGCTTGATTACCGGAGGCTAAGGCGCTCGCTGACGTTTTAATCCGCCGCCGGCGAGTTATGGGCTGCATAACATACAGCCGTGTTCCTCAATAGCCCTGCAATGCGTCTCTTGCCGCCACGGACTCATTCGTTCCACGGAGCGCTTTACCACCCCAGCAGTATGTATCGGTAGTGGTCTGAAATAGCACTGTTGATATTCTGTAATATATGGGTAATCTGATATAAAAGTCTATCTTGCCTCTCGATATGTCGGAATAAAGTGTCGATATATCGACAGAAGAAATTTAATATACCTGCCTGTAAAACTATCGGCTGCACATTGTAAATGTCCTACCGATTTTAGATCTCCATATTTAGGTACTGATTTATTATTATATATTCTGTACATCAACAGCAGCTTCACTATCCCGCTAAGAGCAAGAGTTGAAAGGAAAACAATGCGCGACCGCGCTTGGCGATAACCACTTTGCTAACAATGGAAAATGCATCTAACAAGGGAACCTCCCCATCGCACCCCCCTCAGAATTAGTTATAAGTTGGTACAGTGGATAGGCCTTGAAAAACTGAACTCAGGTCAATCGAGAAAACAGGAAGAAGTTGTGTGGAACTATGAAAAAATAAGCAAAATATACAAACTGAGTAGTCCATGATTATGATAGGCACCATCTAGGTGAGTGTAATCTCGTGAGTGCCGTGGTCCCGTGGTTAGAGTGTGCAGCTGCCGAACGATAGGTCCTTAGTTCAAGCCTTCCCTCGGGAGGAAATTTTAATTTTTTATTTTCAGACAATTATCAAAGTTCAGGCACTCACATATAATCAACTTCGCTCTCCAAAATTCGAGGACATGTTCAGATTTGCTTGGACATATGCAGGATTTGACGGTCTACACACGGAAAAATTTGAAAACGTTAAAAACATATATTTTGACAGAGCACAGACAAAACTGTGCGACTGTGAAACTGTTGCATTCATTTGTTGCAGTTTATGTGACAAGCTCTTATGTTTTCACACGTTTTTGGGAGTGGTTATCACATCCACAAGAAAATCTAAATTGGGCAAGATAGAAGAATCTTTTTACCCATTCACCAAGTGTACAAGTTAGGTGGGTCGACAACATATTCCTGCCATGTGACGCACATGCCGTCACCAGTGTCGTATAGAATATATCAGACGTATTTTCCTGTGGAGGAATCGGTTTACCTATGACCTTGCGATCAAATGTTTTCGGTTTCCATTGGACAGGCACGTCCTTTTGGCTACTAATCGCACGGTTTTGCGGTGCGGTCGCAAAACACAGACACTAAACTTATTACACTGAACAGAGACGTCAATGAACGAACGGACAGATCATAACTTTGCAAAAATAAAGAAACCAAACTTTTCACTCTAGGGAAGATTTGAACCAAGAACCTTTCGTTCCGCAGTTGCTCACGCTAACCACGGGACCACGGCGCTCCTGAACTTGGACTCTCCTAGATGTTGCCTATCTTACACATGGACTACTCAGTTTGTATATTTTGCTTAGTTTTTTCATAGTTCCACACAACTTCTTCCTGTTTTCTCGATTGATCTGTGTTCAGTTTTTCAAGGCCTATCCACTGTGCCAACTTATAACTAAATCTGAGGGGGGTGCGATGGGGAGGTTCCCTTGTAAGTGGCACAATAAAAGGTTTCCGATGAGTCCGTCTTTCGGTTTCCTCACATATCGGATTTGTCCGGAACAATTTATATCGACTTCCCTGGTTTTTTTTTTCATTTCTGCCTACGCCAGCGGTCTAGCAGTTACAGTGCCAAAATTGCGTACCGAAGCTATACGTTGCAGTTTCTGTTGGTAGTGCCGAGTGCCGATTACGTCACATTTCCCCTCACACATCTCCACCAACCGCAAAGACTAGTCTTGTCACTTAGATCTTTGTTCAACACTTTCAGCAACTGTTTTCGAAAAATAACGATGAAAAGAAACATCACACTAATTGTGTAAAAAATTGTTTTTAAAGCAACAGGTGGGATACTTCTTCACATCGGAAATCTTGATATTCCATTCACTCTTCTTTGTGCCATCTATACTTGCCTCACATAATCAAAGATAAAGACTGGACTTGATGAAAGCTCAAAAGTTAGTAAGACTCCTTCTCACAATGAAAGTAAAATTATATTCTACTACAACTTCAAATATTAAATATCTGCATTCGGCATTTACCTTCTGATATCGATAAATTAGTGAAAAATGTATCGCCGATATATATCGTCATGTTCTGGAGTAAATATCGATATTTCGATGATTTATAAATAGCTGTAGTCTGTAGCCATGGGTGAGTAAAAGGTATTATAGACGACAACATACTCCCGCACTTGCTGTTAGTTGGTTTAAAATATCCTTCTACTTTGTATCGGTATTTAGTTACTTCAGTCCTTTCCTTTCCTGCCATTCATACGTGCACTGTATCGGTTCCTGTGCTGGACAACGTTTATCCTATTTTTACTTTCATTTAATTCATTATGAGATTTTGTTCAAAGCCTGCAACTGTAAAAACTATGGCGCCTTATTACTTTGTCCAAATGCTCGGCAGCTGTTTGTCAAATTGAGCCGCGCTGGATTAGCCTAGCGGTCTTAGGCGCTGCAGTCATGTACTACGCAGCTGATCCCGGCGGAGGTTCGAGTCCTCCCTCGGGTATGGGTGTGTGTGTTTGTCCTTACGATAATTTAGGTTAAGTAATGTGTAAGCTTAGGAACTGATGACCTTAGCAGTTAAGTCCCATAAGATTTCACACACACACAAACATTCTAATCATCCGATTACGCTCTAACTAGCCGGCTTCCAACATACGCTACACAGACGAAACAAAACCCCACTCACTGATAACAACTACAAGAATGAATTACAGACAATCAGGCAAATAGCTAAAGAGAATGGATATGACACAAACACTATAGATAAACTGAACCGCAAAATTAAAAGGACACCCAATACACATAAACAAAAGCCTCCACGTCAACTTACAAGCACACAGAACATACATATGAGCACACATGAACAAGAAACACCCACAACGACAAAAACGTGGTTCACTCTAACCTACAACAACAAAACAGTCCACAGAATAGGTAACATATTAAAAAAAAAGACAAGGGGTAGAAAATTGCCTACAGGACAGACTATACAGAGAAAACGAAGGACAATCAACAAAAGCACAGATAAACACAACACATCTGGTATTTACCAACTAACATGTCAGGACTGCAAATCATTTTATGTAGGACAGACAAGCAGAACCTTTAATACCAGATACACAGAATACAGAAGAGCATTAAAAAGTAATAGCTGTCATTCCACATTTGCTGAACACCTTATGGACAAGAAAGATAACCCAACAAACATCAATACTGATTTGAAAATACTCAAATGCAGCAACAGCCCCCCACAAAAACTACTAATTGAAAAAAATTATCGGATACAAAAAGCCATAGTGAAAGGAAAACAAGTGATAAATGAATACACAACTTTCTGCAATGGAACTCTGTTCTCTGTCCTCAAAGAATTATTAGACAAGACCAACCTATAGAGATCTCACCCCCCAGCCCCACCCCCACACACAATCAAAGAAAAATAAAGAGAAAAAGAAAAATCCTCAATCCTACTCTCTCTCTCTCTCTCTCTCTCTCTCTCTCTCTCTCTCTTCCTTTTCGCACACACACACACACACACACACACACACACACATACACACAAACAAACAAACAAACAAAAAAGTAATAATAATAACGAAAATTCCTCAAAACTACTCTCCCTCTCTCTCTCTCTCACTCTCTCTCTCTCTCTCTCTCTCTCTCTCTCTCTCTCTCATACACACACACACACACACACACACACACACACACACAAAATGCACAAACACCTATGAAAGATTCAGAACAACCACCAGGTACACCTTCAACTGTTCCACCATCAGCCATCTTGCTTTTACACCTTCAGCTGTTCCACTGTCCGCAATGTTTGTTTTTGCATCTGGGAAACAGTGAAACAGTGACAGTGACAGATCAATATATAGTGTTTGACAGCGATGAAGATGAGGAAAAAGAAAAGTAAGTGAAACATAATGTAAATAGGCACACACACAAAATTAATTACTTTCAGGCATAGCCATAACAATTTTCAAATCGTAATTTTGGCTTAATTAATTTGTCTACTTTAAGGTGTAAGTGGTTGCAGATGACAAACTGCAAAACAAAAGTCACCGTAGAAACATAATACATCAGGAAAGCGACACCATGTGGTAAAAAGGTATGAATTCATAATTTTATGTATTTTTCAAATATCTGTAATTACTATTTAAAAACTAATATTTACGAGTATACAAACAGTAAAGATCATTATTTATCTTTAACAGCCATAAAAAGTTAAAGTCTCGTATTTGATCTTAAACAACATTCCTTGGCTGACATAGTATCCAAAGGTCTCCATTAATCTGTCAGCAATACCATGTGGCATTGGCAGTACCTGAGCCAGGTGCGGCAGTCGCGAGGCCAGATGAACATTAGTGTAGTCCACCCTTTGGAGCAGGTCGTGCGTTCGGAGTGAATTGTTGCGTATGTGCAGTCGGACGTGCTGGAGGAGACGTCGATAGCTCGCCGCCGCTGATTGCCGTAGCGATCGGGTGAACAAGACACCCAAGCATCGCAAGATGTCCACCGTCGTAAACGGACTGTGCAGAGCATCCAGTCCTCGACCGATGTGCATGATCTTGGTTTTATTCATGTTGACCCTGCTTCCCGCAGCTACTCCGTAAGTAGTAAGAAGGGTAACCACCTTACTTACTTTGTTCTCCGACCGGACGTGTATCATCAAGTCGTCGCAAACTCGGGACCTTTGCCTTTCGCGGGCAAGTGCTCTACCAACTGAGCTACCCAAGCACGACTCACACCCCGTCCTCACAGCTTTACCTCTGCCAGTTCATCCACTCCTACCTTACAAACTTTACAGAAGCTCTCCTGCGAACGTTGCAGAACTATCACTTGCCCGCGAAAGGCAAAGGTCCCGAGTTCGAGTCTCGGTCCGGCACACAGTTTTAATCTACCAGGAAGTTTCACATCAGTGCACACTCCGCTGCAGAATGAATGTCTCATTCTGGAAATTAACAGATAATTTTAACTTCGAACACAAACTGAAATCATATCTGCTTGACAAAACCTTCTACTCATGGAAGAATTTCTGAGTGTGTAGTTCTGTGGTGTGTGTGTGTGTGTGTGTGTGTGTGTGTGTGTGTGTGTGTGTGTGTGTTTGTGTGTGTGTGTGTATTTTTAAGAGAGGAAAAGGGAGACTGCACATAGTCAAGTACACACAGATCAGCTCGAACATTTTGAAGCCAGAGCATTATGACCATATAGATAATAATGGTTCAAATGGCTCTGAGCACTATGGGACTCAACTGCTGAGGTCATTAGTCCCCTAGAACTTAGAACTAGTTAAACCTAACTAACCTAAGGACATCTCAAACATCCATGCCCGAGGCAGGATTCGAACCTGCGACCGTAGCGGTCTTGCGGTTCCAGACTGCAGCGCCTTTAACCGCACGGTATAGATAATAGCCGGTATGTTGTTCACCTTTGGCACTGATAACAGCGGCGACGCGTAGTGGCATGGAACCAATGAGGCTTGGTAGGTCGCTGGAGTGAGTTGGCACCACATCTGCACACACAAGTCACGTTATTCTATTAAATACCGGGGAGAGTGGCGATGAGCTCTAACGATGCGTTTAATCACATCCCAGTTGTGTTCGATAGGGTTCACACTTGGCGAGTTGGGGGCCAGCACATCAATTGGAACCCGCCACTGTGTTCCTGCAACATCTCCATCACATTCCTGGCCTTGTGACATGGCGCATTACCTTGGCGAGAAAGACCACTACTGTTCGGAAACATGGTCATCATGAAGTGATACAAGTGGTCTGCAGTCAGTGTACCGTACTTCTTGGCCGTCGTGGTGTCTTGCACCAGCTCCACTGGACCCATGGATGCCCACGTGAATGTTCCCCAAAGCATAATGGAGCCGCCGCCACGTTGTCTCCGTCTCGCGGTACAAATGTCAAGGAGCTGTTCTCCTGCAAGACGACAGATTCGCGCCCTCCCATAGGCATGATGAAGGTATCGGAATCATCATACCTTGAAACGCTCTGACACTGCGCCAACATCTAGTGCAGATGGTCGCGTGCCCATTTCAGCCGTAGTTGCAGATGTCGTGGTGTTAACATTGGCACATGCATGGGTAGTTGGCTGCGGAGGCCTATCTTTAGGAGTGTTCGATGCACTGTGTGTTCAGACACATTTGTATTCTGTTCACCATTAAAGTCTGATGTTAGTTCCACCACAGTTCGCCGCCCGTCCTGTTTTATCAGCGTGCCCAGCCTACGATTTCCAACATCTGCAATGAGTGGTGGCCGCCCAACCCCACGACGTCTGGACCTGGTTTCACCTCGGTTCCACCACTTGTTGAAGACACTCAGAATATACCTAATAGCACTCGACAAGCTGTGCAGTTTCCGAAATCCTCGTGTCGAGCCTCCAGGCCATCACAATCCGTCCTCCATCAAGCCCAGATATGTCACGTGCATTCCGCATTCTACACAAGGACAGTACGCATGCTGATGCTGCATGCATCGCGTGTGTGTCCGACTAGCAGGCATTCGTCGCCAGAAGACAATGCTATTGCCTGGACTGGTTTATATCGATAGGTAGTCTGTGATCATAATGTTCTGGCTGATCAGCGTAAATTAGTATATACCTGTAAAAAATAAGAGAGGGATAGAGAGACTGAAAATAATCATGTAAAACGGTCCACGTGTTGCCATATTTTTCGCAAGTGAAGCGCACTGTAATCGCAGTTATGGTCCACGGAACTTCTAAGTAACTAAATGATCGCCGCAGCAGTCTGCCATAGCAGTCACTGTTTCACCACCAAGAAAGTACTCGAAAGAGAAGATATTCTGTGCAAAGTAGGATCCCAGTTCGGTGGCCTCGTTATACTGTAGGTCCTCCTACAACTGAAATGGAGAGTCAAAGATCAAAGATTGGAAGAGGGCAGTGCCGTACCACCTCTAACATGGCCATCCTTATTTAGTCACTGCAGTGTTCAAACGGACCTTCACGTTGCAGACAGCTTTATATTTTCATCTTCTCTTCTTATTTAATGTTCAACAAAACTTTATCAACCGATCTGTTTACAAACCGTAAGACGTTTTGGTCATACATAAAATTAGTAAGCGGTTTGATATCTTATATTCATTCACTCAGCGACCATACTGGCAGCGAAGCGGAAGGTAACTGAGAGAAGGCCGAAGTACTCAATTCAGTCATCCGAAATTGTTGCACTCCGGAAGATCGTAACACGGTCCCGCCTTTTAATCATCGCACGAATGCCGAAATGGCAGGTACTGAGATAATCGATCGCGGAATAGAAAAGCAACTACAATGGTTTAGTAGTGAAAAGGCATCAGGACCAGATGTGGTACCTATAAGGTTCTACAAAGATTATGCGAAAAAACTTGCTCCCCGTCTAGCAGCGGTATATCGTAGATCGCTGCAGCTACAGTAGGTACCTAGCGACTGAAAAAAGCACAGGTCATTCCCGTTTTCAAGAAGGGCCACTCGACACATGCACACAATTATAGGCCTACATCACTAACGTAATATGTTGTAGAATTATAGAATTATGGAACATGTTACGGTTTTGAAGAACGAAAAACTCCTCTATAAATATCAGCATGGATTCCGCAAAAAAATAATAGTTCAAATGGCTCTGAGCACTATGCGACCTAACTTCTGAGGTCATCAGTCGCCTAGAACTTAGAACTAATTAAACATAACTAACCTAAGGACATCACACACATCCATGCCCGAGGCAGGATTCGTACCTGTGACCGTAGCGGTCGCTCGACTCCAGACTGTAGCGCCTAGAACCGCACGGCCACACCGGCCGGCTGGATTCCGCAAACAGAGATCTTGCGAAACTCAGCTCGCTCTGTTCTTCCATGAGATTCATAGCGCTGTGGACAACGGCGCTCAGATAGACTTCCGAAAGGCGCCTGACTCCGTCCCGCACTGCCGTTCAATGAAACAAGTACGAGCTCACCCAGTATCGGACCAACTGCAGGGGTGGGTGTTATCTTTTAAATTTGGCACCCACCTGTTATTTCAGTTTTATTGATCAGAGTTACTTTACGGAAGGGCTTTGATTATACTATATGCCATCATCACCTTAATACTGACGTTTTCTTTCTTTAAAAAAAAAAAGAAAGAAAGAGGTAATATTCAATCCCTGGGCAACTCATTTACATTTTAAAATTGTTTGCTTAAAAAACAGTCTGAGTTGGCCCACGTATTTGCTTTGTTATGGGTCACCGTCAGGGTCTGCCGAGTAAAGTAAAATTCTATGTACCGACTTGACAGAAAATCCTAGGAAGTTATGGTCTTACGTTAAATCAGTAAGTGGCTCGAAACAGCATATCCAGACACTCCGGGATGATGATGGCATTGAAACAGAGGATGACACGCGTAAAGCTGAAATACTAAACACCTTTTTCCAAAGCTGTTTCACAGAGGAAGACCGCACTGCAGTTCCATCTCTAAATCCTCGCACGAACGAAAAAATGGCTGACATCGAAATAAGTGTCCAAGGAATAGAAAAGCAACTGGAATCACTCAATAGAGGAAAGTCCACTGGACCTGACGGGATACCAATTCGATTCTACACAGAGTACGCGAAAGAACTTGCCCCCCTTCTAACAGCCGTGTACCGCAAGTCTCTAGAGGAACGGAGGGTTCCAAATGATTGGAAAAGAGCACAGGTAGTCCCAGTCTTCAAGAAGGGTCGTCGAGCAGATACGCAACACTATAGACCTATATCTCTGACGTCGATCTGTTGTAGAATTTTAGAACATGTTTTTTGCTCGAGTATCATGTCGTTTTTGGAAACCCAGAATCTACTATGTAGGAATCAACATGGATTCCGGAAACAGCGATCGTGTGAGACCCAACTCGCTTTATTTGTTCATGAGACCCAGAAAATATTAGATACAGGCTCCCAGGTAGATGCTATTTTTCTTGACTTCCGGAAGGCGTTCGATACAGTTCCGCAATGTCGCCTGATAAACAAAGTAAGACCCTACGGAATAGCAGACCAGCTGTGTGGCTGGATTGAAGAGTTTTCAGCAAACAGAACACAGCATGTTGTTATCAATGGAGAGACGTCTACAGACGTTAAAGTAACCTCTGGCGTGCCACAGGGGAGTGTTATGGGACCATTGCTTTTCACAATATATATAAATGACCTAGTAGATAGTGTCGGAAGTTCCATGCGGCTTTTCGCGGATGATGCTGGGGTATACAGGGAAGTTGCAGCATTAGAAAATTGTAGCGAAATGCAGGAAGATCTGCAGCGGATAGGCACTTGGTGCAGGGAGTGGCAACTGTCCCTTAACATAGACAAATGTAATGTATTGTGAATACATAGAAAGAAGGATCCTTTATTGTATGATTATATGATAGTGGAACAAACACTGGTAGCAATTACTTCTGTAAAATATCTGGGAGTATACGTGCGGAACGATTTGAAGTGGAATGATTATATAAAATTAATTGTTGGTAAGGCGGGTACCAGGTTGAGATTCATTGGGAGAGTGCTTAGAAAATGTAGTCCATCAACAAAGGAGGTGGCTTACAAAACACTCGTTCGACCTATACTTGAGTATTGCTCATCAGTGTGGGATCCGTACCAGATCGGTTTGACGGAGGAGATAGAGAAGATCCAAAGAAGAGCGGCGCGTTTCGTCACAGGGTTATTTGGTAACCGTGATAGCGTTACGGAGATGTTTAATAAACTCAAGTGGCAGACTCTGCAAGAGAGGCGCTCTGCATCGCGGTGTAGCTTGCTCGCCAGGTTTCGAGAGGGTGCGTTTCTGGATGAGGTATCGAATATATTGCTTCCCCCTACTTATACCTCCCGAGGAGATCACGAATGTAAAATTTGAGAGATTAGAGCGCGCACGGAGGCTTTCATACAGTCGTTCTTCCCGCGAACCATACGTGACTGGAACAGGAAAGGGAGGTAATGACAGTGGCACGTAAAGTGCCCTCCGCCACACACCGTTGGGTGGCTTGCGGAGTATAAATGTAGATGTAGATGTACTGTGTGCAAGTGAGGTGCACTCAACTTGGGTTCAAATGGTTCAAATGGCTCTGAGCATTATGGAACTTAACATCTGTGGTCATCAGTCCCCTAGAACTTAGAACTACTTAAACCTACCTAACCTAAGGACATCACACACATCCATGCCCGAGGCAGGATTCGAACCTGCGACCGCAGCGGTCACGCTTTCCAGACTGTAGCGCCTAGAACCGCACGGCCGCACCGGCCGGCTGCACTCTTGTGTGACCAATTGAGGAGCTACTTGACTGAGAAGCAGTGGCACTGCTCACGAAAACTGACAATTGCCGGGAGAGCATTGCGCTGACCATATGATCGCCGGTATCAGCATCCGGTGACGCGTGAGGACTGAGGATGACGCGGCGGCCGGTCGGTACCGTTGGGCTTTCAAGGGCTGTTTAAACGATGTTTCTTTTGTTTGTTCGTTTTATGTGTTTTAAGATATCCTTGTGTGGGTGTTCTACAAGTGCCCAGTGCTGGCACTATTCGATCACTGTGCGCTGTGGCGCGTCCAGACTAGTGGAGCGACGTCGGGGTTTGAAACCTGTCTCGTGACATGCCACTGGCGAGTGGATTGCTGTATTGAAGCAGCTGGTTTTTGTAACTGTATTATCAAAATTGGTATTTATAATTGTTTTATAAAAGCTGTCATTTTGTTTTTTTATTGATTGCAACATTGGGTTGGCTCTGAGCACTATGGAACTTAACATCTGAGATCATCAGTCCCCTACAACTTAGAACTACTTAAACCTGACTAACCTAAGGACATCACACACATCCATGCCCGAGGAAGGATTCGAAACTGCGACCGTAGCGGTCACGCGGTTCCAGACTGAAGCGCCTAGAACCGCTCGGCCACACCGGCCGCAAAATTGGGAAATTTAATAAATTGTAATAAATTCCTTTCATTTACGTCTATGGTCACAACCTTTTTGTTTAACAGATTACCGGTTTCGGTCTTTAATGACCATCATCAGATCTGTTTCATAAAAACAAAGTCCTTATGTACTGCAGCCATAGTGGCATCGTCAAATGTTAAATGCGGAATCAGCACCAGCATCGTCAAATACATATAAATCACATCACATGCATGCATGAACATTAGGACTTTGTTTTTATGAAACAGATCTGATGATGGTCATTAAAGACCGAAACCGGTAATCTGTTAAACAAAAAGATTGTGACGATAGAGGTAAATTAAAGGAACTTATTACATATACGGGTCACTGTGTTTTTTCGCGACGATGTCGTAGCTTGTTAATAAATTGTGTTATGGTTAAGAGTGATGTTCAGTTTCCCCATTACCAAGTCCTTCCAATCACCAATCAACCACTGATAGTTGTGTTCCACAGAGCCGTGTATCGACTGCATCGCGCGGATTTAGGAGCCTATTCCACGGAGCCACTGGCGGCTGGTTTTCGCAAGCTTTCTTTACACCTACATCGATATTTACATCACTACTCCACAAGCCCCGTTACGGTGTGTGGAGGATGGTACTTTGCGCGCTGTCACCTTTTTTCTGTGTCTACCGCGAATGGCTCACAGGAAGAAGGATTGCTGGTAGGCATGCGTGTGAGCTCGAATCTCTTTCATGTTACGTTCACGGTCTTTCTGCATGGTACACGTAGGAAGAAGCAAATATGTTTATTGATTCTTCTAGGTATGTACGCTCTCAGAACTTTAACGGTAAAGCACACCGCGATACAGATCCATCTTTTGCAGCATCTACCACTGGAGTTGACTCATCATCTCCATGACGCTTTCGCGCTTACTGAATGAACCTGTAACAGAACGTGCTGCTCTTCTTTGGATCTTCTCTACTTCCTCTATCAATGCTATAATATTGGCCATTAAAATTCCTACACCAAAAAGAATGCAGATGATAAACGGGTATTCATTGGACAAATATATTTTACTACAACTGACATGTGATTACATTTTCACGCAATTTGGGTGCATAGATCCTGAGAAATCAGTACCGCGATCAACCACCTCTGGCCGTAATAATGCCCTTGATACGCCTGGGTATTGAGTCAAACAGACCTTGGATGGCGTGTACAGGTACAGCTGCCCATGCAGCTTCAACACGATACCACAGATCATCAAGAGTAATGACTGGCTTATTATGACGAGTCAGTTGCTCGGGCACCATTGACCAGACGTTTTCAATTGGTGAGAGATCTGGAGAATGTGCTGGCCAGGAAAGCAGTAGTCGATTTTCTGTATCCAGAAAGGCCCGTACAGGACCTGCAGCATGCGGTCGTGCATTATCCTGCTGAAATGTAGGGTTTCGCAGGGATCGAATGATGGGTAGAGCCACGAGTCGTAACACATCTGAAATGTAAAGTTCACTGTTCAAAGTGCCGTCGATGCAAGCAAGAGGTGACCGAGACGTGTAACCAATGGCACCCCATACACACACGCCGGGTGATACGCCAGTATGGCGATGACGAATACACGCTTCTAATTTGCGTTCACCGCGATGTCGCCAAACAGGGATGCGACCATCATGATGCTGTAAACAGAACCTTGATTCATTTGAAAAAATGACGTTTTGCCATTCGTGCACCCACGTTCGTCGTTGATTACACCATCGCAGGCGCTCCTGTCTGTGATGCAGCGTCAAGGGTAACCGCAGCCATGGTTTCCGAGCTGATAGTTCATGCTACTGCAAACGTCGTCGAACTGTTCGTGCAGATGGTTGTTGTCTTATAAACGTCCCCATCTGTTGACTCAGGAATCGAGATGTGGCTGCACGATCCGTTACAGCCATGCGGATAAGATGCCTTTCATCTCGACTGCTAGTGATACGAGGTCGTTGGGATCCAGCACGGCGTTCCGTATTACCCTTCTGAACGCACCGATTCCATATTCTGCTAACAGTCATTGGATCTCGACCAAGGCGAGCAGCAATGTCGCGATACGATGAACCGCAATGGCGATAGGCTACAATCCGAGCTTTATCAAAGTCGGAAACGTGATGGTACGCTTTTCTCCTCCTTACACGGGGCATCACAACAACGTTTCACCAGGCAACGCCGGCCAACTGCTGTTTGTGTATGAGAAATCGGTTGGAAACTTTCCTTATGTCAGGACGTTGTAGGTGTCGCCACCGGTGCCAACCTTGTGTGTATGCTCTGAAAAGCTAATCACTTGCTTACACAGCATCTTCCTTCTGTCGGTTAAATTTCGCGTCTGTAGCACTCCATCTCCGTGGTGTAGCAATTTTAATGGCCAGTAGTGTATATGGTACTGGTCCCGAGGAGCAATAATCAAGTATTGGTCTACCTCCTTTGTCGGTGGACTTCATTTCCTGTGCAAACTTCCATTGAATCTTAGTCTGGCGTCTGTGTTACATGCGATTCATCAACATGTGCATGGATACTCTGCAAATCACATTTAAGCACCTGGCAGAGGGTTCAAAGAAATACCTTCAAAATAATGCTCTATTATTCCAATCTCGTATAGCGCGCGGAACAAACGGTCACCTATATCTCTCGGTGCGAGCTCTGGTTTCCATTATTTTATCATGATGAGCATTCCTTCCTATGTAGGTAGGTGTCAACAAATCATTTTCGCATTCGGAGGAGAAAGTTGGTGACTGAAATTGCTTGAGAAGATTCCTGCGCAACGAAAAACGCCTTTGTTTTAATGACGTCCACCCCAAATCCTGTGTCATTTTAGTGACACTATCTCCCATATTTCGCGATAATATGGAACGTTCTGCCCTTCTTTGAAGTTTTCCGATGTACTCCGTCAACCCTATCTGGTAAGGATCACACACCGCGTAGCAGTATTCTAAAAGGGGACGGATAAGCATAGTGTAGGCAGTCTCCTTACTAGAACTGTTACGTTTTGTAACTGTCCTGCCAATAAAACGCAGTCTTTGGTTACCTTCCCCACAACATTTTCTATGTGTTCCTTCCAACTTAAATTGTTCGTAATTGTAATTTGGTTGAATTTACGGCCTTTGGATTAGACTGATTTATCGTGTAACCGGTTTTTCAACGGATTCCTTTTAGCACTCATGTGGATTACCTCACACTTTTCGTTATTTAGATTCAACTGCCAATTTTCGCACCATGCAGGTATCTCTTCTAAATCATTTTGCAATTTGTTTTGATCTTCTGATGACTTTGCTAATCGAAAAACGGCAGCGTCATCTGCAAACAACCTAAGACGGCTCCTCAGATTATCTCCCAAATCGTTTATACAGATGAGGAACAGCAAAGGGCCTATAACACTAGTTTGCGGAACGCCGGAAATCACTTCTATTTTACTCGATGACTTTCCGTCAATTACTACGAACTGTGACCTCTCTGACAGGAAATCACGAATCCAGTCACATAACTGAGACGATATTCCATAAGCACGCAATTTCGCTACAAGCCTCTTGTGTGGTACAGTCTCAAAGCCTTCTGAAAATGTAGAAATTCGGAGTTAATTTGAAATCCGTTCCCAATAACACTCAGCGCTTCGCGTGAGTAAAGAACTAGTTGTGTTCTACAAGAACGATGTTTTCTAAATTAGTTTCAAGTGGCTGTTCCACTTCAAATCGCTAGAAATGTTATGGATGTGACACCTTCCAGTGATTGTTCTGCTACCGTGTGATCATACAGTACTGGGTCTTTCTGCATACTAATGCGCAGTAGGTTGTATTTCCTTATGTTTAGAGCCAATTGCCAATCCCTGCATCATGCGTCGATCCTCTGCAGGTTTTTCTGCATTTCGCTATAATTTTATTTTCGTTGCTCCTTTACCATATGCAACAGCATCATCCACGAAAACTCTCATCGAACTTCCGATGTTATCCACTCCGCCATTTAAATACCACTAGTGGCGCTCAGTAAGCAATGCTACACTCTTTTGTTCTAGGTCCATTTCGGCAGGAATAAAGCCAAATTTGTTGTCTAACATCGTGGAATATTCCCGCTTGAGCCCCCTCAGTTACATGAAATTCCGATAGGTGGCAGCGCTATACGTAGGCTTCAAACTGGCGTCCGTAATGGAGGTGCGTTCCAAGCAGAGAGAATGTCCGCCTTTATACACTCCTGGAAATTGAAATAAGAACACCGTGAATTCATTGTCCCAGGAAGGGGAAACAATATTGACACATTCCTGGGGTCAGATACATCACATGATCACACTGACAGAACCACAGGCACATAGACACAGGCAACAGGGCATGCACAATGTCGGCACTAGTACAGTGTATATCCACCTTTCGCAGCAATGCAGGCTGCTATTCTCCCATGGAGACGATCGTAGAGATGCTGGATGTAGTCCTGTGGAACGGCTTGCCATGCCATTTCCACCTGGCGCCTCAGTTGGACCAGCGTTCGTGCTGGACGTGCAGACCGCGTGAGACGACGCTTCATCCAGTCCCAAACATGCTCAATGGGGGACAGATCCGGAGATCTTGCTGGCCAGGGTAGCTGACTTACACCTTCTAGAGCACGTTGGGTGGCACGGGATACATGCGGACGTGCATTGTCCTTTTGGAACAGCAAGTTCCCTTCCCGGTCTAGGAATGGTAGAACGATGGGTTCGATGACGGTTTGGATGTACCGTGCGTGCACTATTCAGTGTCCCCTCGACGATCACCAGTGGTGTACGGCCAGTGTAGGAGATCGCTCCCCACACCATGATGCCGGGTGTTGGCCCTGTGTGCCTCGGTCGTATGCAGTCCTGATTGTGGCGCTCACCTGCACGGCGCCAAACACGCATACGACCATCATTGGCACCAAGGCAGAAGCGACTCTCATCGCTGAAGACGACACGTCTCCATTCGTCCCTCCATTCACGCCTGTCGCGACACCACTGGAGGCGGGCTGCACGATGTTGGGGCGTGAGCGGAAGACGGCCTAACGGTGTGCGGGACCGTAGCCCAGCTTCATGGAGACGGTTGCGAATGGTCCTCGCCGATACCCCAGGAGCAACAGTGTCCCTAATTTGCTGGGAAGTGGCGGTGCGGTCCCCTAAGGCACTGCGTAGGATCCTACGGTCTTGGCGTGCATCCGTGCGTCGCTGCGGTCTGGTCCCAGGTCGACGGGCACGTGCACCTTCCGCCGACCACTGGCGACAACATCGATGTACTGTGGAGACCTCACGCCCCACGTGTTGAGCAATTCGGCGGTACGTCCACCCGGCCTCCCGCATGCCCACTATACGCCCTCGCTCAAAGTCCGTCAACTGCACATACGGTTCACGTCCACGCTGTCGCGGCATGCTACCAGTGTTAAAGACTGCGATGGAGCTCCGTATGCCACGGCAAACTGGCTGACACTGACGGCGGCGGTGCACAAATGCTGCGCAGCTAGCGCCATTCGACGGCCAACACCGCGGTTCCTGGTGTGTCCGCTGTGCCGTGCGTGTGATCATTGCTTGTACAGCCCTCTCGCAGTGTCCGGAGCAAGTATGGTGGGTCTGACACACCGGTGTCAATGTGTTCTTTTTTCCATTTCCAGGAGTGTAGTTGCGTGGCGAGAGCGCCTGATTATTAAGCGAAGGGTTCGATTCCTGGCCGGGTCGTAGATTGTCTCCGCTCGGGGACTGGGTGTTATGTTGTCCTTACGTTTGTATGGTCATAATTGGCATTCCACTATTGAATATGAATTAATGGTCACGACCTGAATGTCAGTGAATCTCGGAAAAGGAGGAGAGAGCTACAAATTTCTTTTGGCAGAAAACAAGAGCATCACAGATCTTAGTAGGTGGTTTCAGAACGTCTACGTAGACCTGACAGCGAACATAAGCACGGCGAGTCATTGGACGAGGCGTCTGACATCATCGCAACAAGTTCGCGCATATTTTGTGGTGGTCGGTAAGAATTTTGGGCAGCCATCGTGCACAGAACTTACGGTAACCCAATCTTGCTGTCACTATCTCGTACAAGAGAGTCTTAGAAATCTGTGGAAAACCGGTAGACAACTCCGACATTGAGAAACGTCGATTTTCACGAACTTTTGCATCAACTGTCTGAACGAGTTCGTCAGTCACCAAAGATGGTCTACCACTCCTCTCTTCATCATGAACGTTTTCTCGTCCACTTTTAAATAAACGTACCCATTCACGGACAACTCCTTCACTCATAACTCTTGGTCCGTACACGGCACAAAGCTCACGATGAATAGCTGCTGCAGAATATCCTTTGGCTGTAAAAAACCTTATGACAGCACGCACTTCACATTTGGCGGGGTTTTCTATTGCAGCACACATTTCAAACTGCCACAAAAACTAAACTAGCGCAGGTAACGACGTTCACTCGACCACGTCTTGATGCCGACTGACCTGTTGAGTGCGTGAACGCACAGATGGCGTCGCTACTCCCCCCACAACCCGCACTGTGACCAATCGGAGGTTACTTTCTGAACCGCCCTCGTACGATCTCGCGAGTGCCATCTGGACGAACACGGCTATGACTCAAGTAGTGCTGGAATGTGCGGACACTCTCATTCGAGGTGACCGAGTGATCACAATCAGGCCACTCACTGCACAACTAGACGTCTCTGTTGGTAGTGCTGACACACTCGTCCACCCAAGAGGGGCTCACAAAACATCATTGGACTGTCCTTCCCCATCCACCCAATAACCTGAACCTCGCACCTTCCTACTTCAATCTGTTTGGCCCAGTGAAGGATACACTCAGTGGGAAGCAGTACGTGGATGGTGGGGAAATTATTGATGCAGTAAGGTGTTGACTCCGACGTCGACACGTAGAGCATGACAGTGATTATGAATCTGGTTCGTGCGGCGATCAACGGCGTGGTTATTAGCGCCCGTACAAATTCCTTATCTTTACACTTCCCAGTCTCGCCATTTTCATGAATGATGACGAAATGATGCGGACAATGCAACCATCTAGTACCCGGGCGGAGAAAATCCCCGATTCGGCTGGGAATCAAAACTGGGATCCCATAATCCAGAGGCAGCAATGCTAACCACTAGACCACGAGCTGCGGACATCGACAAGTAAAGTGATACCATGCAGGCTGTAAGGCCGTCCGAGTACAGTGGTCTAAGACCGTCGCATTCAACGGATATTATGTTGAAATATACGGTTTTGTAGTCACAAGAGTGGGGAGTAGCGTGGTGTATTGGAATTCTGAGTAAAACCAACCTGCTTTTAGAAAAAAAAAAGTGTTGCTTTATTTACTGAACGCCCCTCGTATTGTGAAAAGTAATGGTCTTGGGGTACTCCCAGATCTAGGTTTATGTCTGAAGATTTCTTTCCATTGAGTCCGCCTGCTTAGCTGGGTGGTAACGTGTTTGCCTATCGTGTAAGCGGGCCCGGTTTCGATTCCCGGCTGTTTTGAGGATTTTTCTCCGCTCGTGGACTGAGTGTTGTGTTGTCCTCATCATCATTTCATCCTCATCACCGGCACTCAGGTCACCCAATGTGGCATCGACTGAAATAAGACTTGCAATTGGCGGCCAACAATGCCATACGCTCATTCCATTTTCTTTCTTTCCGTTGAGAATGGCGTGACGTGCTCTGTTTGCTAGAAACTCTCCAGTCTATTCACACAGCTCCTTTGACATTCCATAGGCGCGTATTTTGTTCACTAGGCGGAAATGCCGAGCCTCTACCGGTGGACAAGGAACACGGCATCCACCTGGGCACAAGTATCTACTGCTGTCTGGGTGTCGTAGGCGAACAGAGAGAGTTGAGTCTCACACGGTCGTTCCTTTCGAAACCTCACGTTGATTCGTAGAGAGGATGTTTTCGGTCTCTACATCTACATTTATACTCCGCAAGCCACCCAACGGTGTATGGTGGAGGGCACTTTACGTGCCACTGTCATTACCTCCCTTTCCTGTTCCAGTCAGTCGGCCGGTGTGGCCGAGCGGTTCTACAGTCTGGAACCGCGCGACCGCTACGGTCGCAGGCTCGAATCCTGCCTCGGTCATGAATGTGTGTGATGTTCTTAGGTTAGTGAAGTTTACGTAGTTCTAAGTTCTAGGGGACTGATGACCTCAGAAGTTAAGTCCCATAGTGCAAAGGTCTCCCCCAATGAATCTCAACCTGGCACCCGCCTTACCAACAATTAATTTTGTATGATCATTCCACTTCAAATCGTTCCGTACACATACTCCCAGATATTTTACAGAAGTAACTGCTACTAGTGTTTGTTCCGCTATCGTTTAATCATACAATAAAGAATCCTTCTTTGTGTGTATACGCAATATACTGCGTTTGTGGTGTGGTGGTGGTGGTGTGTTGGGGCTTACGGGCGCTCAACATCGAGGTCATCAGCGCCCTGACACACATTAAAAGGAACGAATGTGGACAGACCTAAGAAAACTAAAGCACACACTCAAAGAATGCAGCAAAAGAAGGAAAATGCTACATAAGAAAGTAAAACCTAAGGAAAGGGGAAACATAGCAACAAGAATGTCACAGGAAATTGTTATTGGCTGGCCACTTGCATAAAATATGGGCGAGATTGTCACACAGTGAGCAAATTAAAATCCTCTCCCTAACATCTTTGTAAAAACATTTGACAGGGCACAGAACTTTAAAAATTTAACGACATTCGTCCGAGTGTTGCCTAAAAGAGATGGCAGGTCCGCTGGCAAGTCAGCCGCGACCCGCTGGTCAGAAAATAAAACGCAATCCAATAAAACGTGACGCACAGTGACCTCGACGCCGCAAGCACCACAAATAGGAGGGTCCTCTCGCCGGAGCAGGAAGCCGTGCGTCATAGGGCTGTGGCTTATTCGAAGCCGAGTGAGGAGAACCTCGTCCCGTCGATGGGGCTGAAAGGAAGTACACCACACACGCGTTGTGGGCTTGACTATACGGAGCTTATTGTCAGTCACTTCCAGCCACTCATCCTCCCACCGACGCATGACCCGTGAGCTCAACAGCGAGGTGAGTGCATGCAAGGGGATAGCACACTGAGATACTTGTAGGGCGAGACACGCCTCCTTGGCTGCGAGATCTGCCCTTTCATTCCCAGTAATGCCAACATGCCCTGGAACCCAGCAGAAAGCTACAACCTTCCCCAGTCGCTATAGTCGGAGGAGGGCATCCTGGATAGTCTGGACAATTTTGTCTGCCGGATACAAACGTTGCAATGAGTGAAGGGCACTGAGTGAATCGGAACAGACAAGAAATTTAGGAGAGGAAGAATGTCTCATGTGCTCCAGTGCCCGCAAGATCGCAAACAATTCTGCATCAAAGACAGTAAAAGTCTGAGGCAGTCGGACCTTGAGGACACGATATGGAAAAACAACTGAGCAACCAACAGAATCCCCTTGTTTCGACCCATCCGTAAAAACAGTTACATAGTCGTGGTGCTCAGATAAAATGGCAGAAAATACTGCATTAAAAATGGTGGCAGGAGTGCAATCTCTCTTGTACTGCAATAAATCTAAAATCACTCCGGGCCTCTTCAGTAACCAGGGTGGCAGGCGGTTAAAACCTTGGATTTGGGGCTGTACAGACTCCACACCGAGGGACTCTAGTACACGTTTGTCCCCCCCACATCAACCATGGACCTTGCCGTTGGTGGGGAGGCTTGCGTGCCTCAGCGATACAGATAGCCGTACCGTAGGACCAACCACAACGGAGGGGTATCTGTTGAGGGGCCAGACAAACGTGTGGTTCCCGAAGAGGGGCAGCAGCCTTTTCAGTAGTTGCAGGGGCAATAGTCTGGATGATTGACTGATCTGGCCTTGTAACACTAACCAAAACGGCCTTGCTGTGCTGGTACTGCGAACGGCTGAAAGCAAGGGGAAATTACGGCCGTAATTTTTCCCCAGGACATGCAGCTTTACTGTATGGTTAAATGATGATGGCGTCCTCTTGGGTAAAATATTCCGGAGGTAAAATAGTCTCCCATTCGGATCTCCGGGCGAGGACTACTCAAGAGGATGTCGTTACCAGGAGAAAGAAAACTGGCGTTCTACGGATCGGAGCGTGGAATGTCAGATCCCTTAATCGGGCAGGTTGGTTAGAAAATTTAGAAAGGGAAATGGATAGGTTAAAGTTATATATAGTGGAAATTAGTGAAGTTCGGTGGCAGGAGGAACAAGACTTCTGGTCAGGTGAGTACAGGGTTAAAAATACAAAATCAAATAGGGGTAATGCAGGAGTAGGTTTAATAATGAATAGGAAAATAGGAATGCGGGTAAGCTACTACAAACAGCATAGTGAACGCATTATTGTGCCCAAGATAGATACGAAGCCCACGCCTACCACAGTAGTACAAGTTTATATGCCTACTAGCTCAGCAGATGACGAAGAAATTGAAGAAATGTATGATGAAATAAAAGAAATTATTCAGATAGTGAAGGGAGACGAAAATTTAATAGTCATGGGTGACTGGAATTCGTCAGTAGGAAAAGGGAGAGAAGGAAACGTAGTAGGTGAATATGGATTGGGGGTAAGAAACGGAAGAGGAAGCCGCCTGGTAGAATTTTGCACAGAGCACAACCTAATCATAGCTAACACTTGGTTCAAGAATCATGAAATAAGGTTGTATACGTGGAAGACCCCTGGAGATACTGACAGGTTTCAGATAGATTATATAATGGTAAGACAGAGATTTAGGAACCAGGTTTTAAATTGTAAGACATTTCCAGGGGCAGATTTGGACTGTGACCACAATCTATTGGTTATGAATTGTAGATTAAAACTGAAGAAACTGCAAAAAGGTGGGAATTTAAGGAGATGGGACCTGGATAAACTGAAAGAACCAGAGGTTGTACAGAGTTTCAGGGAGAGCATAAGGGAACAATTGACAGGAATGGGGGAAAGAAATACAGTTGAAGAAGAATGGGTAGCTATGAGGGATAAAGTGGTGAAGGCAGCAGAGGATCGAGTAGGTAAAAAGACGTGGACTAGTAGAAATCCTTGGGTAACTGAAGAGATATTGAATTTAATTGATGAAAGGAGAAAATATAAAAATGCAGTAAATGAAGCAGGCAAAAAGGAATACAAACGTCTCAAAAATGAGATCGACAGGAAGTGAAAATGGCTAAGCAGGGATGGCTAGAGGATAAATGTAAGGATGTAGAGGCTTATCTCACTAGGGGTAAGATAGATACTGCCTACAAGAAAATTAAAGAGACCTTTGGAGAGGAGAGAACCACTTGTATGAATATCAAGAGCTCAGATGGAAACCCAGTTCTAAGGAAAGAAGGGAAAGCAGAAAGGTGGAAGTAGTATATAGAGGGTCTATACAAGGGCGATGTACTTGAGGACAATATTATGGAAATGGAAGAGGATGTAGATGAAGATGAAATGGGAGATATGATACTGCGTGAAGAGTCTGACAGAGCAATGAAAGACCTGAGTCTAAACAAAGCTCCAGGAGTAGACAACATTCCATTAAAACTACCGACAGTCTTGGGAGAGCCAAGCCTGACAAAACTCTACCATCTGGTGAGCAAGATGTATGAAACAGGAGAAATACCCTCAGAATTCAGAAAAATACAATAATTCCAATCCCAAAGAAAGCAGGTGTTGACAGATGTGAAAATTGCTGAACTATCAGCTTAATAAGTCACGGCTGCAAAATACTAACGCGAATTCTTTACAAACGAATGGAAAAACTAGTAGAAGCCGACATCGGGGAAGATCAGTTTGGATTCCGTAGAAATATCGGAACACGTGAGGCAATACTGACCCTACGACTTATCTTAGAAGAAAGATTAAGGAAAGGCAAACCTACATTTCTAGCATTTGTAGACTTAGAGAAATTTTTTGACAATGTTGACTGGAATACTCTCTTTCAAATTCTCAAGGTGGCAGGGAACGAAAAGCTATTTACAATTTGTACAGAAACCAGATGGCAGTTATAAGAGTCGAGGGGCATGAAAGGGAAGCAGTAGTTGGGAAGGGAGTGAGACAGGGCTGTAGCCTCTCCCCGATGTTATTCAATCTCTATACTGAGCAAGCAATGAAGGAAACAAAAGAAAAATTTGGAGTAGGTATTAAAATCCATGGAGAAGAAATAAAAACTTTGAGGTTTGCCGATGACATTGTAATTATGTGAGAGACAGCAAAGGACTTGGAAGAGCAGTTGAACGGAATGGATAGTGTCTTGAAAGGAGGATATAAGATGAACATCAACAAAAGCAAAACAAGTATAATGGAATATAGTCGAATTAAATCGGGTGATGCTGAGGGAATTAGATTAGGAAATGAGACACTTAAAGTAGTAAAGGAGTTTTGCTATTTGGGGAGCAAAATAACTGATGATGGTCGAAGTAGAGAGGATATAAAATGTGTAGACTGGCAATGTCAAGGAAAGCATTTCTGAAGAAGAGAAATTTGTTAACATCGAGTATAGGTTTAAGTGTCAGGAAGTCGTTTCTGAAAGCATTTGTATGGAGTGTGTATGGAAGTGAAACATGGACGATAAATAGTTTGGACAAGAAGAGAATAGAAGCTTTCGAAATGTGGTACTACAGAATAATGCTGAAGATTAGATGGGTAGATCACATAACTAATGAGGAGGTACTGAATAGGATTGGGGAGGAGAGAAGTTTGTGTCACAACTTGACTAGAAGAAGGGATCGGTTGGTAGGACATGTTCTGAGGCATCAAGGGATCACCAATTTAGTATTGGAGGGCAGCGTGGAGGGTAAAAATCGTAGAGGGTGACCAAGAGATGAATACACTAAGCAGATTCAGAAGGATGTAGGTTGCAGTAGGTACAGGGAGATGAAGAAGCTTGTACAGGATAGAGTAGCATGGAGAGCTGCATCAAACCAGTCTCAGGACTGAAGACCACAACAACAACAACAACTACTACATTTGTCGATGTTAAGGGTCAGTTGCCACTCCCTGCACCAAGTGCCTATCCGTTGCAGATCTTCCTGCATTTCGCTGCAATTCTCTAATGCTGCAGCTTCTCTGTATACTACAGCATCATCCTCGAAAAGCCGCATGGAACTTCCGACACTATTTACAAGGTCATTTATATATATTTTGAAAAGCAATGGTGCCATAACACACCCCTGTGGCACGCCAGAGGTTACTTTAACGTCTGTAGACGTTTCTCCATTGAGAACAACATGCTGTGTTCTGTTTCCTAAAAACTCTTCAATCCAGCCACACAGTTGGTCTGATATTCCGTAGGGTCTTGCTTTGTTTATCAGGCGACAGTGCGGAACTGTATGGACTCTAGAGATGTCGTGGTAAAGGAGCATGAAACATGTTCTAAAATTCTGCGACAGACCGACGGCAGAGATAGAGGCCTGCAGTTTGGGCGTCAGTTCTGCGACCCTTCTTGAAAACGTGAATGATCTGCTCGTTTTCTCAATCATTAGGGGCGCTTTCCTCATGTTGCGTCACGTGTTAACTGGAACGGGACGACGAAATTCCCGAGCAGCCCAGTCTCCATTACAGGTCAGCGTTAAACGCGCCGCGGACGCTCCTAAATAACACGGGCGCGTAATCATCGCATGCTTAAGCCAACGGTAACCGCGCCGCACTGTCGCCGAGCGGGCAGCTGCACGCGAGCTGACGAATCTGGGTCAGCGCCTACGGAAACCTCTGCTGCCGTAACGAGCCTATAGCGGCCGCGGATAATCAAAGGGGCCCGTGTCTCCCGCCGCTGCCGCTGCGACGGCACGGAGAGTTCTCCGGCAGCGTGTAACAGCGGCGTAACCCAGATACCGGCGGCGCGCGCGCGGCTCGCCCGCAAGGTGTCCGGCGAGAGCGGCCGGCAGATGTCCGCCGACACGGCCGGCGGTAAAAACCGTGGCGGACGGACGGCGCCCTAATGTCCGTCTCCCGTCCAGCGCCGCCCTTCCAGCCTCTTAATTGAATGACGGCGGTAAGAAACTGTCTCTCGTCGGCGTTTCTCCTAATGCAGCGGACAGATAAATGGAAAGTAATTTCCTTTCTCTGTGTTTACATTACCTATGTAAATGAGATAATTGTTTCAGCATTTTTTTTCTACCCCAACCCCCTCCCCCCCCCCTCCCCCGCCCTGTTTCTCTCGCTGCCTGTCCTTGTCGGCGGCCGGCACGTGTTCGATTTCCGGCCGCGGTCACAAATTAGAGCGTGAGGTGTCCCGCCGGGACCTGTTTGCGTAAGGCGGGTGGCCCGGCCTCTAGTATTAAGCGCCGCTAATGCGGTGGTCCGCGCCACGTTACGAGCCCCGCAGCACCGCCAGAGCGCGCAGGAAACCCGGCGTGTCGGACACGGCGCCGGAAGACGGCTATTTCCACAGACCGCACGCAGCACGCTGCGGTCGCCGCGCCTTCCACCCGGGCCGGCGCTCACAGTGGCTGCGGAGCTGGGAGCACTTGCTGGCTGAGCTCTTGCGACCGCTTTCACGCCGCGCTGCCGGTCTCTCTCTAATGACACGTGCGAAAGCAGGAAAGGCACGCGCCCGCGAGTACAGGACGACGAAGGAAAACAGGAAAATATCAATCCGGTGGAGAATACCGGCGCCCAACTGTCCCGTTTTGTGTCGTCAGACTCAGCTGCTGCGAAACTATCTCCACCTGCATACTCAGGAATCGACGGGAACAAAAAATGTGGTACAACAAAGTAACCGATCGCTGAATTGAAAAGCAGCTACAGTCGCTTAGTAGTGTAAAGGCTTCAGGACCTATAACATCATATAAAGATTATGCGAAAGAACTTGCTACCCTTCTAGCAGTAATGATATAAGTGTAGACCAGATGTTGCTTAAATTCAAAGAAATAGTATCGGTAGCAATTGAGAGGTTTATACCAAATAAGCCGGCCGGAGTGGCCGTGCGGTTCTAGGCGCTACAGTTTGGAGGCGAGCGACCGCTACGGTCGCAAGTTCGAATCCTGACTCGGGCATGGATGTGTGTGATGTCCTTAGGTTAATTAGGTTTCATTAGTTCTGAGTTCTAGGCGACTGATGACTTCAGAAGTTAAGTCTCATACTG
Source organism: Schistocerca americana (assembly GCF_021461395.2). Lineage (NCBI taxonomy): Eukaryota > Metazoa > Arthropoda > Insecta > Orthoptera > Acrididae > Schistocerca > Schistocerca americana. The sequence continues at coordinate 854,659,583 of NC_060121.1, forward strand.
CTCGGAGCCATTTTTATACCAAATAAACTAACTGTTGTGTTCAGAATGAGATTTTCACTCTGCAGCGGAGTGTGCGCTGATTTGAAACTTCCTGGCAGATTAAAACTTTGTGCCCGACCGAGACTCGAACTCGGGACCTTTGTCTTTCGCGGGCAAGTGCTCTACCAACAGAGCTACCGAAGCACGACCCACGCCCGGTCCTCACAGCTTTACTTCTGCCAGTTGTTGTTGTGTTGGCAGAAGAGCCAACACCGTGTTACTAGAGGAGGCCGAAATGCACGCGTTTTAGCTCACGCAGGCTGGCGTGAGGAGGGAAGAACTATACTGACTTGAGGTCTGGAACATGACAAGGAATTAGAATTCAGAAAGCGGAAGTAGCTAGTTTGGTACTTAACTTTAATCCATTAATGATGGATGTCGCTCTTGGCGGTACATGATTCACAATATTATCTGTTCAGAAAACTAACGGAATATGGCGCCTTGCTAGGTCGTAGCAAATGACGTAACTGAAGGCAATGCTAAACTGTCGTCTCTGCAAATGAGAGCGTATGTAGTCAGTGAACCATCGCTAGCAAAGTCAGCTGTACAACTGGGGCGACTGCTAGGGAGTCTTTCTCTAGACTAGACCTGCCGTGTGGCGGCGCTCGGTCTGCAATCCCTGATAGTGGCGACACGCGGGTCCGACGTATACTAACGGACCGCGGCCGATTTAAAGGCTACCACCTAGCAAGTGTGGTGTCTGGCGGTGACACCACACTAACAAACGACGGAGCTGCTCCTCCTTGGTACACAAAACGCATTAGAACACTGTTGCAGAAACAACGAAACAAACATGCCAAATTTAAACATACACAAAATCCCCAAAGTTGGCGATCCTTTACAGAAGCTCGAAACTTAGGGTGGAGTTCAGTGCGAGATGCCTAAAACAGTTTCCACAACGAAACTTTGTCTCGAAACCTGGCAGAAAATTCAAAGAGATTCTGGTCGTATGTGAAGTACGTTAGCGGCAAGAAACAATGCGCGATAACAATGGAGATACTATCGAAGACATTGATGCCAAAGCAGATTTACTAAACACAGCCTTCTGAAATGACTTCACAAAAGAAGACGAAGTAAATATTCCAGAATTCGAATAGAGAACAGCTGCCAACATGAGTAACGTAGAAGTAAATATCCTCGGAATAGTGAAGTCTTCTGGTCCACACTGTATAGCACTTAGGTTCCTTTCGGAGTATGCTGATGCATTAGCTCCATACTTAACAATCATATACTACAGTTCGCTCGACGAAAGATCCGTACCCAAAGACTGGAAAGTTGCACAGGTTACACCAATATTCAAGAAAGGTAGTACGAGTAATCCACTAAATTACAGGCCCATATCGTTAACGTCGATATGCAGCAGGATTTTAGAACATATATTTTGTTCGAACGCCGGCCGGAGTTGTCGACCGGTTCTAGGCGCTACAGTCTGGAACCGCGCGACCGCTACGGTCGCAGGTTCGAATCCTGCTTCGGGCATGGATGTGTGTGATGTCCTTAGGTTAGTTAGGTTAAATGTTCAAAGTTCTAGGGGACTGATGACCTCAGACGTTAAGTCCCAAAGTACTCAGAGCCATTTGTGTTCGAACACAATGAATTACCTAGAAGGAAACGGTCTATTGACACACAGTCAACATGGGTTTAGAAAACATCGTTCCTGTGAAACACAACTAGCTCTTTATTCACATGAAGTGCTGAATGCGATTGACAAGGGATTTCAGATCTATTCCGCATTCCTGGATTTCCGAAAGGCTTTTGAAACTATAACACACAAGCGGCTCGTAGTAAAATTGAGTGCTTATGGAATATCGTCTGAGTTATGTGACTGGTTTTGCGATTTCCTGTCAGAGATATTACAGTTCGTAGTAATTGACGGAAAGTCATCGAGTAAAACAGAAGTGATTTCGGGCGTTCCACAAGGTAGTGTTACAGGCCCTTTGCTGTTCCTTATGTGTAAAACGATTTGGGAGACAATCTGAGCAGCCGTCTTCGGTTGTTTGCACATGACGCTGTCGTTTATCGACTACTAAAGTCGTCAGAAGATCAAAACAAACTGAAAAACGATTTAGAAAAAACATCTGAATGGTGCGAAAAGTGGCAGTTGACCCTAAATAAAGAAAAGTGTGAGGTCATCCACATGAGTGCGAAAAGGAACTCGTTAAACTTCGGTTACACGATACATCAGTCTAATCGAAAAGCTGTGAATTCAACTAAATACCTAGGTATTACAATTACGAACAACTTAAATTGGAAAGAACACATAGAAAATGTTGTGGGGAAGGCTAACCAAATGCTGCGTTTTATTGGTAGGACACTTAGCAAATGTAACAGACCTACTAAAGAGACTGCCTACACTACACTTGTCCGTCCTCTTTTCGAATACTGCTGAGCGGTGTGGAATCCTTACCAGGTAAGACTGACGGTGTACATCAAAAAAGTTCGAAGAAAGGCAGCACGTTTTGTATTATCGCGAAATATGGGAGAGAGTGTCACAGAAATGATACAGGATTTGGGCTAGAAATCATCAACAGAAAGGCGCTTTTCGTTGCGACGGAATCTTCTCACGAAATTCCAATCACCAACTTTCTCCTCCGAATGCGAAAATAATGTGCTGACACCGACCTACATAGGGCGAAACGATCACCACGATAAAAGAGGAGAAATCAGAGCTCGTACGGAAATATATAGGCGTTCATTGTTTCCGCGCGCTATACGAGATTGGAATAATAGATAATTGTGAAGGTGGTTCGATGAACCCCTGCCAGACACTTAAATGAGATTTGCAGAGTATCCATGTTGATGTAGATGTAGATGTAGATGTAGATGTAGATCGTTGATCGCTTGAGCAACGGAACGTACCTAACGCCTGGAAAAAAGCGCACGTCATTCCCGTTTTTAAGAAAGGCCATAAGACAGATCCACACATTTATAGACCTATACTGTTGACTTCAATCTGTTGTAGAACTATGGGACATGTTTTATGCTCAGGAATTATAACGTTTTTCGAACATGAACGTGTCCTCTATAAAAATCCACATGGATTTCGCAAACAGCTGGCCTTTGTGACCGAGCGGTTCTAGGCGCTTCAGTCTGGAACCACTCGACCGCTACGGTCGCAGGTTCGAATCCTACCTCGGGCATGGGTGTGTGTGATGTCCTTAGGTTAGTTAGATTTAAGTAGTTCTAAGTTCTAGGCGACTGATGACCTCAGATGTTAAGTCCAATAGTGCTCAGAGCCATTTGAACCTTTTTTTTTTTTCGCAAACAAAGATCCTACGAAACTCACCTCGCTCTGTTTCTCCATGAGTGTGTGTGTCCCTGAGTACCACAGGGAAGTGTGATAGGACCGTTGCTGTTTACAATATACATAAATGCTCTAGTAAAAAGCGTCGGATGCTCTTTAAGGCTATTCACAGATAATGCAGTTGTCTATGCAAAAGTAGCAACGCCACAAGATAGCAAGAATTTGCAGAACGATCTGCAGAGAACTTATGAATTGTGCAGGCTCTGGCAGTTGGCCCTGAATGTAAATAAACGTAACATACTGCGTATACATAGGAAAAGAAATCCACCACTGTACAGCTACACTATTGATGACAAAGAGCTGTAGACAGCGTCCGTCGTAAAATATCCAGGCGTAACTATCCAGAGCGACCTTAAGTGGAATGACCACATAAGATGGATAATGGGAAAAGCAGATACCAGACTCAGATTCATCGGAAGAATCTTAAGGAAATGTAACTCATCCACGAAAGAACTGGGTTATAAGGCGCTTGTTCGCCCGATTCTTGAGCATTGTTCATCTGTCTGGGATCCCTATCAGGTATGAATGATAGAGGAGATAGAGAAGATCCAACTAAGAGCGGCGCGTTTCGTCACCGGATCGTTTAGCTGGCGAGAAGTAAGATTTCGAAGATGCTAAAAAAACTCCACTGGCAGACGTTACAAGAGAGGCGTTGTGCATCACGGAGAGGTTTACTATTGAAATTTCGGGACACTTTTCAGTAGTCTGACAACATATTACTTCTCCCGACATATATCCATACATCTCGATTATTGATCACGAGGAGAAAATTCGTGAAATTAGAGCCAGTATCAAGGCTTATCAATAATTATTCTTCCCACGCCCTGTTCGCGAGTGGAACATGGTTGGAGGGATCATATAGTGGTACCGAAAGCACCTTCCGCCACACACCATTAGGTGGCTTGCGGAGATGTAGATCTAAGAGCATCACTTTTTTTTTCTTTTTGCGTGAAACTTCCTTTTGATTCCTTACTGTCTTCCATCTTTTCCTGTCTTACGCTAAACTAGTCATCACTATGCGTAGTCCAGTCAAACAGTCGGAAGAAAAGCCTGTAAACTACATTGCAAAAAGTGGGGTGAAAGATTTTATTTTTTTAAAACTCATTCATATGGTTACAATTATTTGAAAACCAAGCTTTGTCAACAAAATATATGTTGGCTAATCTCTCTGTACACCAAAAAGCGTGAAAATTTCTGATTCTTCTCAATTAAAAAAAAAAATCTCGAAAATTCAGTTATCAAAACCTATAGGCTACTTTCAGTTGACATAGAATCATGAAATTTGGCAAGAAGCAAGATTTCCAAGTACAAGTAAAGTAAAATATCCAAAAACCGTTAATTTTCAATTATATATCACAAAAAAAATATTTTTTGTCGTGTTTCATCCGTCTGTCTGTCTGTCCATCTGTTACGACCCCTTTTACTCTTGAACAGGATGACGTATCAAGATGAAATTTATGTCACTTACTAAGGTTTACAGCCCCTTCGCAGTGTGAAAAAGTAAAGCATCTAATTCATTTTAATCAAAAGATACGATCATTTATGTCACATATTTTGATACTCACAAACTCACTCATCAAAATCTGTATGGTTGACGTAGAATCATGAAATTTGACAAGAAGCAAGATTTTACAGTACAAGTAAAGGAAAAACTCCAGAAACTGTTAATTTGCAGTTATATAACACAAAAAATATTTTTGTCATTTTACATCCGTCTGTTTGTTTGTCTGTTCATCTGTTACGACCCCTTTTTTTCTTGAACAGGCAAGCGAATCAGGATGAAATTTATGTCACGTACTAAGGTTTACAGCCCCTTTACAGTGTAAAAAAGTTCAGCTTCTAAGCCAATACAATTTAGAGATATGTCCATTTATATTACATATTTTGATACTCACAAACAAACTCATCAAAATTTGTATGGTTCTTCCTGTTGACGTAGCATCATGAAATTTGGCAAGAAGAAGGGTTTCACACTACAAGTAAAGTAAAAAAAGTATCGAAAATTGTTAAATTGTTGCTATATCATATAAAAAATATCGTTTTGCCATTAGAACCTGCTTTGCATTCATCACCCGTCAGACGAACATTACTGAATACACACACAAAATGTAAGTTGTATTCATGTCTTAGTAAGTAAATAAAAAAATATTTTATAAAATTTTCTCTTTCTACATAAATTAAATGAAGTCCCCTGCTCGCTTCTCTTTGTTTGTCCGGTCTATTCTGAGAAACTACTGTACAGATTTTGATACGGTCTTTAAATTCCCGGCACCGATATCCAGCCAGCGTCTATATCGAAAACAGGCAAAAATCGTTTAGATTCTTGATAATTTAGTTTGTATGGAATCTTCAGTGCGCGAGTCCTGCTCGTACTTGGCCAATTTTTTTGTGCTTCCAGCGCTTTGGCGTCTATTTCCTTTTTAAGAGAGCACAAAATTCTCTACAAACTACTTTAGTACCACTCTTATCTGCATTTAATATCAGGGGTACTACATTTCGATTAATACCACTTTTATCTTCACGCATTACCAAGGCAACGTCGAAAGGCAACGATTTTTCAAATGTTGTACAAAATTCAAAACACCAATTTTTTGAACACTTTTGGTTCAGTTTATTTTTATATAGTAGAAATACATGAAGTCCCTTTACAACTTCAAAATTTTATTACAACGGTAGTTGTTGAAATATTTTAACAAAATTTCTTTTATTGTAATCACTGTTTACTAAAATTTTTATATATACTAAAATTTTGTGTTTCAGATACTCAGTTGATGGAAAGAACTGAACCTCTATAAAATGACAACTCCTCAAGAGAAGGCACAATGTGTGTCCCGGTTTACTGAGACAAAATCGGATGTTCAGACTCAACAAAACTTCGGTATGGAAGAGACCCACCATCGCGCCCTTCAATCCGTGTATGGCACAAAAAATTTATGGAGACAGGGACAGTGTTGGATAAAGGGAGGAGCGGGCGACCAAGAACATCCGAGGAAAAAATCGATCGTGTTTTAAACTTCTTTACTCGTTCACCTACGAAGCCCATCCACACTGCTGCCAGACGATTGCAGCTACCACGTTCAACTGTGCGTAAGGTCCTCCACAAGAACTTACGGTTGTACGCTTACAAAGTGCAACCGTTACAGACACGTGACCCAAATGACGAGCCAAAACGGACAGAGTTTGCACTCAACATGCTGGAATGCCTTTCGCAGGATGAAGCATTTCTCAAGCGAGTTTGTTTCAGGGACGAGGCAACATTTCATATTTCTGGGGCATTAAACAGATACAATTTGAGGATCTGGGGATCTGAACAACCCCATGTGACTAGAGAGCTTCACCGGGAAAGTCCAAAAGTGAATGTGTGGTGTGGAATCATGTGCATCCGAATAATTGGTCCATTTTTCTTCAACGAGTTACCAATTACTGCAGATTGAAACACGTATGTTGTGTGGCGGCGATGGCGAGGCATTGCAGAGTCTCTGACCAGAGAGCCATTTATCGTGGCTAGTCTGCGCTTGACCGCGCGAGAGTTGCGAGCGGTACTCTGTCAGTAGTAGTCGTGCAGTACAGTTGCGAGCAGTAGTCAGTGGGCAGTCTGTCAGTAGCAGTAGGGCAGTGCAGTCTGTCGGTAGTAGCAGCCCAGTGCAGTTGTGTGGTGTAGTCTGTCGGCAGTAGTGGTCTAGTCCTGTCACGGTCGCGAGCGGGACGCAGTCGCAGGCGTCGACATGGGTCTCTGGTCAAGATGCTGAATGAGGTATATTGTTAATGTAGGTAACCATCAGATAATGTAAAGTTTATTTATTGTAATTAATTTTCAACAAGTGCCCCAATAATAATGTTGATTTCAAAGCAATATTTTTAACAAACGAACTATTTAATTGAACGAACGATTCCCTTCCATTTCCTTTAAAGAAAAGTTTCAGTTAAATTTCAAAAAAAAAATATTACTTGCGATGCAGTTCCTCCAAGCCGTGGCGAACAATAAGAGCAGAAATTTGACATGCAGTTTCAATGAGGTAAGAAATTAATTATGATTTTTTGCACAGGGCCAAAGACCGATATTTCGGTTTAATTGAGTTTACATTGTCACTGAAGTCTCATTAGCATTGAATTGTTTTTCATCATTTTCGTGACAGCTTACACCTTGAGTCAGATTGCGATTCTCATTTTTATTGTCATTAAATTTAATTGCTAGGCAGGTTACGCTTGGCTCCCATTCATTTATTATTTCTGTCTTTTAAATTTCTGCGGGGAGGTTACACTTGGCGACACCCAGTCCAGGATCGTATTTCGTTGAGAATCTTTTGAAAAACAGTCAGATATCTGCTCTTATTTGCTTAAATATAATTAGGATTTGGCGCAACGCTTTTACTAATTTTGTGACTTTCTTTCCACAGATCAACGGCAATTCGTTGCTCTCTGTTGTATTTGTGTGTTGCTTTTGCATTGTGCTTATTTATTTTGTGAATAATTTTGATTATAGTAAAAATGCCGCGAAAGACTGTGAATAGTGTATCGCGAGGTATCATGAATGAAATCACCGACTCAAACAACTTTACCGATAGGACTTGTGACACGCAGTGTAATGATGACAATCCTGCGTTCACTGAGAATCAGTGCATTCCAACCGCTAATGATGATATTTATCTTAATAATGAACAAGCGAACTCAATTGTCTCCTGTGTTAATTTGACGACAATTGATGATGCGGGGTGCTCTATTGTAATGAGCGCTGCCCAGCTTGACACAACCGGTTTACTAAATTCACGTGACGAAGACACAAATTTGTCCAATGAAAATGAACAGGATACACAAAGTAGGACGGATTTATTTAATTCCGAAATAGTAACCGACAGTGTACATTCGACTGGCAAACCTTTTTGTAAATTACAGAATGACCTAATGGTCACACAAAACGCGACAATTGCAGGTACGCAATCAAACAGCACAGAGAAGGCAACAGCTACTTTTGGCTTAGATCAGATTATGGCAATATTGTTTCAAGTTAATGAAAAACAAAACGAGAGTGTCAAACAACAATTTAATGAAATTAGTAAAAAACTAGACAATAATAATGAAAAACAAGACAAGCTTAATGAAAAATTAGACAACAATTCCAGACAGCTTAGTGAACAAATTAGAGCCGTTGCCGCGCAGTGTCATGAGACTAAGGAACAGTTACGTGAGGAAATTGAGGCTTGTTCAAGAAAAAGTAGCGAAGAAATTAAGTCTGTTGCTCAGGAATTAAGGGAATTGCAAACAGCTGCAACAGAAACACTCAGAGACGAAATTAGCGGAGTCGCTAAACAATGCTCTGAAAAGGCTACACAATTACGCGACGAGTTTAAAGCAATGACAGCAGAACTTTCGCGCACAATGGATGAAAAGATTGACGCGAAATTTGAACAGCAGAACACTCAAATTAACGAACGTCTTAGTGTCCACATACAAAACAGTGATACGCGTTTCCGTAAATTTATTCAGGATCAAAATAAAGTAAAACGTCAGGTAATGGAAACAATCACTGCACAGAGACAGGAAGACAAACGTAAAATGTTTGCGAAGGCAAAAACGTATGTAGACAATAATATTACTACAGTGTCCGACAAAATTAATACCATCGAACAGTTGAGCGCGGAATTACGTGATGATATTTCTGACCTTAAAACAAAAACAGATACATACACAACAGATTTTCAAACAGTGACCGACAGACTCGAACAATTAGAACTAACACAGGATTCCGATGTCGTCAAAACTGACGTTAAAAAACTGAACGAAACAACACGTACATTGCAAAAACAGATTAATGCCTCTGCCACTAAACCGAGCGAGGTGGCGCAGTGGTTAGACACTGGACTCGCATTCGGGAGGACGACGGTTCAATCCCGCGTCCGGCCATCCTGATTTAGGTTTTCCGTGATTTCCCTAAATCACTCCAGGCAAATGCCGGGATGGTTCCTCTGAAAGGGCACGGCCGACTTCCTTCCCCATCCTTCCCTAATCCGATGAGACCGATGACCACGCTGTCTGGTCTCCTTTCCCAAACCAACCAACCAACCAACCAACCTCTGCCACTAAGTCTGATGAGCAGGTAAAAATACTGACTGAAAAATATGATGAATTGGCCAGTCGTATTGACGTTATAGAAAGTGGTAATGACAACAAATCAGACGATACTTCACCGGTTTCATTTAATCAAACACCTGAATTTCAAAATTTACAACAGACAATTAATGAGATCGATTTAGCTAATAACTCATTACGGAGAAATTTGTCAAGTTTACAGCAAGAGGTAACAGAGATGAAAAGTATTTCAGTTAATAACACATCACAGCAGATGCCACTTTACGAACATTTGTCAAACTTACGCAGTGCGTATAATTTGAGCAATTTACAGCAACTACGCGACTTAAAATCCGAAAAGCCACGCGACTTAAAATCTGAAAAGCTACGCAACTTGAAATCCGAAATGACACAGACGAACAGATTCACGCACAAACCTGAACGTATTATCAAATTCAGTGACGAGAACGTTGATTACGAGCAGTTTTTATCCGTAATAAAATCTAAGGAATTTAATAATGACAGAGCACAGATACACGATTTGCACTGTATAAGACAATTTATTTTTGTACTTTCACCGCTATTATCTGTAATGCAGAAGCTAGCTTTGAAGCCGATGCGACAATTTGCTATTGTATTTTCATCAGCATTGCCTATAATGCAGAAATTGGAATTAACATGGATACAACTATTTGCTTTTGAATTTATACCGCTATTGCCTGTAACGCAAAAGCTAAAATTTATTTGCAGTGCGTAATTGACCTCAGGGGATTCATTACGCTTTAATGAATATGTGCCGTAGCGTGCATAGGGCCCCGAGCTGTAGTAGTGCTGTTTCATCTTTAGTTTTCTGCACTGCTGCCTTCTCTTCTACTATCCTTTATATCTATCAAAACTGCTCTTTAACTATTGCTCTATCTAGAACTAAGAATATGTAATGAAAACCCGATATGACAAATTTTTACCGAAAGTGACAATTTTCTTTAGGCACTCCAGAACTACCAGCGTAATTATAATAACAGATAAAATTTTAATCATCAGTATGTGTAAAATTAGCAGTAACAGCAACCACATTTTTGTAACAATAGATGTTTTTCACCACAACATCATGAAAGTAGCCACTTAGCATACCTAACCAACAATGCAGTCTACAAGGTCAACCAAACTTTAATGTTTCGCCGCGTGCACGTATAGTCTCAGATCCAACAAATAGTAACGCACGGCAGCAAAAGAAACAACTACGTATAGAACTACGTATAGAAAACACAGTATTTCAATTCCTATCGCAATGCACCGTATAGACGTAAAAATAATGAGCACAATTATCAGTGTACATTTAATAACAGTCTATCTTATCAGCAGCAAGAACATTAGCAACAACAAATAATCATGAATGAACCAGGCAATATGTGTCATCTATAGCGTAACACGTCAGTAAGAAATAACAGAGCAGTTCAAATAGTCGAAATGCCACAGCATCCTCCCGTAAATAATAGCACGTACGACAGAATTTGACCAGACACAGTACAGGTTGCATATTCCAGTAACGTAAGCAATAATTTAGACACGCAGAATCTTGTTCACGAAAATGTTATTAATTTTGACGCCATCCGACACACGTTTGCATTAAGGACAGAATCACGACGTACGTAGACGACATTCTTATCGCAGAAGCTAACTGGTCTGAACACAATGTGATTCTTGAACAACTGTTACAAACTTTTCGTGCACAAGGACTTACAGTTAACCTCAGTAAATCGCACTTTGGCAAAACTTCTATAAAATTTCTTGGACACGTAATTTCAGCAGAAGGCATTGCGCCTGATCCGGAAAAACTTCAAGCTCTACGTGACATTACTATTCCTACAACGAAGAAGCAATTACGCAGTTTTTTGGGCTTAATTAACTTTTTTCGTAAATTTATTCATCACTCTGCTTTAGACACACCCAGATTATGCCAATTAACAGGTAAAAACAGTATTTGGTCTTGGGATAAGCAAGCAAATTCTGAATTCGTGAACCTGAAACATGCTTTGTTGAATGCTCCACTTTTATCGCACCCAGATCTTACCAGAAATTTTTCCATTGCCACCGACAGTTCTAACACCGCTTTAGGCGTACATATTTTTCAGGAAATAGAAGAAGATGGCTCTACAGTAATCAAAAACATCGTATTTGCAAGCCGCATTCTGTCACCTGCTGAACGAAATTATTCCGTTACAGAATTGGAAACATTATGTGTTGTATGGGCTTTCACGAGATTTAGGCACTTTCTTTATGGCAGACATACCACCGTCTACACAGACCACAGAGCGATACAATTTTTACTTTCGGCTAAATTCACTCACGACAGATTAAGCAGATGGAAACTCTATTTACAGGAATTTAATTTTACAATAGTTCACATTCCCGGCACACAAAATGTTATAGCAGACGCACTATCGCGTTCTCTGAGCAACAATCAGCAAGACGTAGCAACCAACTTCTGCAAAGCAAATTTCAGTATCATGTACATTCAACAAGTTGCATTTGAAAATTTTATTTCATCGTCATTACAGGACATAGCACAAGAACAAAATAAAGACAACGTGTGGAAAGAAATTAAACGCCTTTGGCAAGATAGGAATAATGTTACGATTAGAAACCATTACACTGTACGCAATGACATTCTGTTTCGCCGCTCTCATCCTGACAGCAACAACTGGTTATTATGCATTCCTGACGAACTTGTTAACAAATTAATCTGGTACACTCATTTAAGTTACGCACATTACGGAGCACGAAAATGCTTTCTTATACTGAGACAGAACTGTTATTTTACCAACATGGAGAAACGTATACGACGAGTTTTAGCGTCTTGTAAAATTTGCCAGAAAGCTAAGTCAGACACCACTTCACATATTCATCCTTTATATCCCATTGTACCTGTTAAATTAAGACACATGGCCGCAGTAGACATTTTTGGTCCAATTTCGAGAACTAACAGAGGTTTTTGCTACATATTTGTCGCTGTTGAGCTCACTTCAAAATTTGTTACTTTCACTCCGTTACGCAAAGCTACTGCTAAAATTGTTTCGAAAGCATTTGTAAAACATTTTCTATTTCATGTAGGGCATGTGATGAAAGTAATTTCTGACAATGGATCACAAGTTCATTCTGCTACATGGACACGTATGTTACGAGCTAGAAACATTTCTCCGATCTATATATCCAAGTACCATGCTTCTTCGAACCCCTGTGAACGATTAATGAAAGAAATTGGTAAACTGTGTAGAATATACTGCCACAAAAGACACATTAATTGGGATAAACACATATTCTCATTCCAAGACACCACGAAATAATTGACATTGCGCTGAACAACATCTAACGTGCCGCAGAGCGCCGGAGAAGACAGCAAAAACAGGTTTGTACACGCCGCGACTTTCACGTTGGACAGAAGATATTAGTACGTACACACTATTTATCCAGCAGAATAAAAGGTAAGTGCAGTAAATTTGAACTTCTATACGCAGGTCCATATCGGATTCGCAGCCTTCCTCATCCCAATGTGGTACACGTCGAAACTTTGAGAACCAGAAAATCGAAAGGCAACCACCATAGGTCAAATATTAAACCGTTTATTGAATGAAACCACTTTATGATGTAACATGCTATGATGCCATTTACTAATCTTTATGACCACTTATGCAATTTTATTCACATGACTAATTACTGATGATTATCGTATTTTTTCTTGGCAAGTGCCCGGCAAGGTAAGGTTAGCAGGTCGCTTTTCTTGTCGTTACACATCAGACCGTGCACATTTTCCTTTTTTTTGTGTGTATGATTGTATTCCAGTTTTGTTTACATGCACTGTGAAATAGTTAAGGTATAACACACCAGTTGATTTTGACATCCTTTTTGCCCTATGACGTCTCAAGATCGTGACTGTTTTACTTTTTTTTTGCTGCTGTATTGTATTATTCTGTGTGCATTTTTGCATCTGAACACTGTCAATGTCTTTGACATATTACGTTTTCTGTCATGTTATGCTGTATGCTTAATTATGTCACCATAAACCAGTCATTACTTAATGAGTATATGATTTAAATGTAAGACATTAATCTCTGTTCATCAATTTCAGAAAGAAATGATGCGTGTAAGAAATAAATTCAACAGAAATGGGAATTTCACCTACGGAATAAACGAAAGAAGATGCAATAACTTTATGAGGAAGAGTAAATGGATCAGGATTAACAAGCATTAACAAGAATATACTATACTCATCGTAGAATAGCAGTCTTAACTAATTTTTCTTTCAGAATACAAGGTGATTGATGCAGGCTGTCAGACAGAACTACACATCTTAGTTTTAGTGATGAAATATGCTAGAGATAAGGAATAGTTGTGTAATGAGTAATGAAGTGATTTTTTGCAGATGATAATGAATGCTGATGAATAATGATGAAGAATATGCTACTATGAATAATGAAGTTTTTCTTTACAGGTGATGATGATAATGGAGTTTTGATGATATGGATAATGAAGTTTTATTTGCAGATGAGGATAATATTGAAGTTATATTTAGGCTATGTAGTTATTTAAGTATTTGTTGCAGTTCGTTTTGACAGCAGGTGTTATATTGCACAGTATAATGACTGAATGTTTTGGAAAGGACAGCTATGGAACACATTTTTATACACATTTCACTACCTGTTAATTCGAAGTTCACTACTTTTCAGCGTAAAATGCATTTCTCTTTTCAGCTTAATAATCCATTTTTATATATTTTTTGCAGGAGAAATTATTTATGAGATTAATGTGCTATAAGCAGTTGTTCATTAAATCTATGAATGTGGTTACATATACTCTACTTGTTTCATAATCTTGCCACAGCTGACTTATGACGAATGACGTTACACATTTTTCATTTATACCAATAACCCAGAAGCAAATTCTTCTCTCTTGCTTTCCCCTATAATTACCCTAAGGAATGCATTGCTAACAAAAAATGTACTACCAGTCCCAAATAATGTTACTAGTTTAAGAGAGTTCTGAGTAATGCTGATCAGCTCTGAATAATATGTCACTTCAGTAATGACTTCTTAATGATAAAAAAATATATAAAATAATGCTTTGTAACGGGCAAATAACTGCCACTGTTTATTGTAATGAGACTACTTATAATGCCCACGATTATTAATGCTATGACTGTAATTAACTGATTTTTAATCATGACTTCTTAATGGTGTGTATCACCAGTTTCAAATAATGCTACTCATTTAAGAGAGTTATGAATAATACTGAATGATGAACAATGTTTTATAATATTCAATACTTACTGGCCACTGAGTGCCAATAATTAATCTAATTAAATGAATTATGACCTTTCATGTTTTGGTAACTGGTCAATGAGTGCCAATAATTAATGTCACTAAATGACTTATGTTATTAATTATGCCATTAATTAGCTCTTGTTTTCAATGTTGACTTTTCATGTTTTGGTAAATGGCCAATGAGTGCCAATAATTTGTATCACTCAATGTATTATGTTAATGCTAGGCCAATAATTGACTCTCCTTTTCAATTAAGACTTCTGATGAACATTATTCTGTCATACTAAATATGCTTTGTAACTGGCCAAGGACTGCCACTCTTTATTGTAATACGATTACCCATGATGCCAATAATTTAATTTTATAAACATTATTCTGTAATACTACATACTTGGTACAGAAATGTTCAATAACTGGGCTATGAATGCCGCAAACTACTACTGTAATTCTCAATGAAGCCTATTATGTGACTTAATGTCCTTCACCTTATGAGCTAACTACCCTGAATTACTGCAATATCCATTTGTCCTGTCCATCCTCATGATCATGGAGCACTATATTTGGCTTTTGCACTAATTCTACGTTGGTGTGCCTTGTAAGAGCGTGGTGTTGACACGACATGCTGTCCACCACCGTGAGCGATGAAGACATTATTATGGTCCCACTCTTTTGGTGTACCTAATTTACTGCTAAAATGATAACATGGAATATTACTACGACAGTTCAGTGTCTTGGCTACGCTGATAAATTCTGATGGGAAAAGAACTTCAAATTGTGTCACTTGGTGTTGTACTTCTGTGGAAAGATATGGACTTTCAGAACAGCTGTGTGCAATCTAAAGTGCTACAACCATGATGCAATCCTTCCCTTTCCTATCCTAATTCTTGTCACATAGTGAAGATCATTTTTTGCTAACATCATTAATGTTCACGGGCTATACATTTTTTTTGATTTGCTGAACTCCAGTGCGAGTACACTTATGTCACTTGTCGTCATGATTTTTTTTACCATTATATTTATTTGTTGTGAAAATGCTAAAGACATTTTTTCGATTTGTTCTGAAGTACAGTATATGTGCACTCTTGTCTTTTATATTGTATATACATTTTTATTTTGATGATATGTTCTGAACTACAGTGCATGTGCACTTATGTTATGTGTTAATATGTTTTCTGTGCACTTTTCTCATTTTTCAATATGATTTGTACTCATTCTGTATGTTCAATACTTCAGTGCGTATGCACTTATGTCATTTGTTACTCATTGTATATACATTTCGTCATTTGCTGATATGTTCTGAACTGCAGTGCATGTGCACTCATGTCACTTGTCAATATGATTTTTTGCCATTCTGTTTATTTGTTCTGAAAATGCTAAAGAATTTTTTCAGTGCGTGTGCACTTTGTTATCTGTCAAATAATTTGTATATACAGTTTTCTGATTTGCTACTATGTTTTCTACTCACATTTTGTCTTTGTCTGAAATGTTTTGTACTCGGTGCATGTGCACAACATTTAATTCATGTGCTACATCTAAATATTCTGTAAATTGTAGAAGTTTATTAATTAAAGAAAAATTTTGCCACGCTTGGCAAGTCCAAATGACTCACCATCGCTGCCAAATTTTTGCCCCCCCAGTGGAGGGTTATGAAACACGTATGTTGTGTAGCGGCGATGGCGAGGCATTGCAGAGTTTCTGACCAGAGAGCCATTTATCGTGGCTAGTCTGCGCTTGACCGCGCGAGAGTTGCGAGCGGTACTCTGTCAGTAGTAGTTGTGCAGTACAGTTGCGAGCGGTAGTCTGTGGGCAGTCTGTCAGTAGCAGTAGGGCAGAGCAGTCGATCAGTAGTAGCAGCCCAGTGCAGTTGTGTGATGTAGTCTGTCGGCAGTAGTGGTCTAGTCCTGTCACGGTCGCGAGCGGGACGCAGTCGCAGGCGTCGACATGGGTCTCTGGTCAAGATGCTGAATGAGGTATATTGTTAATGTAGGTAACCATCAGATAATGTAAAGTTTATTTATTGTAATTAATTTTCAACAAGTGCCCCAATAATAATGTTGATTTCAAAGCAATATTTTTAACAAACGAACTATTTAATTGAACGAACGATTCCCTTCCATTTCCTTTAAAGAAAAGTTTCAGTTAAATTTCAAAAAAAAAATATTACTTGCGATGCAGTTCCTCCAAGCCGTGGCGAACAATAAGAGCAGAAATTTGACATGCAGTTTCAATGAGGTAAGAAATTAATTATGATTTTTTGCACAGGGCCAAAGACCAATATTTCGGTTTAATTGAGTTTACATTGTCACTGAAGTCTCATTAGCATTGAATTGTTTTTCATTATTTTCGTGACAGCTTACACCTTGAGTCAGATTGCGATTCTCATTTTTATTGTCATTAAATTTAATTGCTAGGGAGGTTACGCTTGGCTCCCATTCATTTATTATTTCTGTCTTTTAAATTTCTGCGGGGAGGTTACAAGATGTTTATCTCGACCGTCTGATCGAATATGCAGCACCACAACTGATTGACTTACAACCAACTATCATTTTCCAGCAAGATGGTGCACCACCACATTGGGGAGTGATTGTTCGAGGGTTCCTCAATGAAACATTTCCAGGGAGATGGATTGAGAGGGATGGGCCAATTCCTTGACCACCGCGTTCGCCAGATATCACTCCCTTGGACTTTTTTTATGGAGATATGTAAAAGATACCGTGTGTCAAACACAGATACAGGACTTTGCTGACTTTAAGCAAAGGATTCGTAATGCCGTTGCCACCATTGATGACGCTATGCTACAGCGAAAATGACAAGAAATCGAGCACTGTCTTGATGTGCTTCGTGCAACTAAAGGCGCCCATATAGAGGTCTATTAAACAATGTCAAAAAACTTTTATAAACACTGATTACAATAAAAGAAATGTTGTTAAAATATTTCAAGAATTGCCGTTGCAATAAAATTTTGAAGTTGTAAAGGGGCTTTATAAACACCCTGTATATCATATGTTATGTTATACACTGGAACAGAACATCTAAATTCGCATCGTGACCAGCTTATACAGTATCGCTGACATTACATTCAGTAACTACTAACACAGACAGGTTAGATTGCGTGAGGGTTTTCTTCTTTGGCATATAATATCAACTGCATACAGGTGCCGTACATGTTTTACGATTGAATGACGTTAAAGTTCAGTTATAAGAGTAAATTTGTAAGAATTGTTATTTAGCTGTCAATATTGCAAGTATTATTTTCTATATGAAAAAAGTGAAAAAGAAGTAAATTTAATGAAAACTGTTAAGGAAACAAACGTCAAAATCAACGAACCGGAATACGCTGACTCACTGTTGGAAGAACAAGTCGATCTTGGACCCGCTCTTATTCTACTGGTCAAGGCATTTCTCCTGATACCGAAGAACTTGGCTCAGTACAACGTCGAAAGTGACACACATATCTAGCTCAAGTGTGTCAAAGGTTGAAGTACGCTGTCAGATGTATCACGCATTCACAAGTGATAAAAATGATTGTTGGTAAATATGAATGCGTTGTTAACTATAATAAAGCTACCCATGTTTCAATTGCATTGCATGATTTCTTTATTCGAGTATCATGATCTACCTGTTTTCGTTTGCCTATTTCAGCTAATAATTGTTCAATTAACTGTCTCTGATTAATACACACTGACGGAAAAAAACCGCAACACCAAGAAGGAGTTGTGCAACAGAAACGAAAATTGGTAGGCGTGTTTCTACATCTGAAAGATGATGTCTGTTCAGATTTCAGGCCAGTCGCATACGACTGGCGCTAGTAGCGCCACTATCAGGATGCAGATCAGGTTTGCTTTAAATACACGGTGTAACGGTCGTTAGTATTAGTTACCGTTGAGATTGGACGTGGTGAGTTGTCGTTAGTCACGAGTGCATTTAAGGCAATAAAGACGCCATTATCAACAGCTCACTGAGTTTGAACGAGGTCGTGCAATAGGGCCACGAGACGCTGGATGGTCCTTCTGCGCTATTGCAGAAAGACTTGGCAGGAACGTAGCCACTGTACATGATTGCTGGCAGCGGTGGTCATGAGAATGTACGGTCGCAAGAAACCGGGCTCTGGACGGCCACGCGTCACTACCGAGAGGGAAGACCATCGTGTTCCGGTATGGCTGTGGCGCATCGTACTACATTTTCACCAGCAATATGATCAGCAGCTGGCACCACAGTGACTCAACGAACTGCGACAAATCGGTTACTTCAAGGACAGCTCCGAGCTAGGTGTCACTGTGCATTCCACTGACCCAAATGGTTCAAATGGCTCTGAGCACTATGGGACTTAACATCTATGGTCATCAGTCCCCTAGAACTTAGAACTACTTAAATCTAACTAACCTAAGGACATCACACAACACCCAGTCATCACGACCACTGACCCAAACCACCGCCATTTGCGACATCAGTGGTGTTACGCGAGAGCTCATTGCAGGGTAGGATGGAGGTCTGTTGTGTTTTCTGATGAAAACTACTTCTTTTTTTTGTGGTTTTAGGGCGCACAACTACAGTGGTCATTAGCGCCCAGACTAAGTTGTGAATGCACTGAGAGGTACAAGGTTAAAACAGCAACTAAAAAGGACAACACTATAAAAGGCACATTAACAGGCAAGGGATGAAAAGAAAACAGCATAATCAAATGTCCTGGGACAGGTTTGTCAAGTGGATAAAACGAAGAACGCGAGCAGCTGCTCCCAGGTCATCCGCTAAAATGGTATACAGAGTACATGGCAGGCCAAGATCAATGTGCAGTGTATTAAAATTCGGACAGGACTTTAAAATGTGGCATACCGTCAGCAATTGCCCACATGGGCAGAACGGCGCCGGAACAGCCGTCAGCAGATGGCGATGGCTGAACCGGCAGTGTCCAATTCGTAACCGGGCCGAAACGACCTCCTCCCGCCGAGAAGGGCGTGAAGTGGTCGTCCAAGCCGTGGGGAGGGGTTTCAAGGCCCGAAGCTTGTTGTCAGTAAGTGTAGCCCCATCGGTATGCCACAGCGATAAAATGCGCTGACAAATGACCCTGCTAAATCAGATGAAGTTCTGCCCCGGTGCCAGTGATGGCCGAGTGTTTGTTAGAAGGAGGAGAGTTGAGGGTTTGCAGCCAACCTAGACGCTTGCAAGACTGTAACTACACCTGGTGCTATGGACTGGGAAGCGATTTCGTATATCAGGAGTTATCCCAAGACTGGAAAACTGTACGTCGATCTAGCGATTCGAGGTGTTGTGCTGCCATTCATGAGCAGCATTCCAGAGTGTGTTTTCCAACAGGATAACGCTTGCCCACATACCGTGCTTGTAACCCAACTTGCTCTACAGAGTGTCGACATGTTACCTTGGCCTGCTTCATCACCAGATCTGTCTCCAGTCGAGCTCATATGGGGCATCATCGGACGCAACTCCAGCGTCATCCACAAACAGCATTAAACGTCCCTTTATTGGTCGACCAAGTGCGACAAGCGTGGAACTCCAACCCACAATCTGAAATCCGGCACCTGGACAACACAATGCACGCACTATTGCATGCATGCATTCAACATTCTGGCAGTTACAACGGTTATTACTGTACCTACGTTTCACATTTGCAATCGCTTGTCTCGCACTCGCATTAACCTGTGATCTTGCAACGTCAATCTCTTAAATGTGTTACCTCGGCAAAAAGTTTCATTACTCTACATTTGTTATTTTTTGGTGTTGCTATTTGTTTCCGTCATTGTATGTAACATAAAGAGTACATGATACAGTTTTATAAATGTGCGCGAGTCACTGCTGAAGTGTCCTGGAGTTTGACTTCGACTAGTGATGTACGAATCACAGTAGATGGATGCAAAGGAACCAAATGCACAGAGTAATTGAATACCACAAAGTGAGATGTTCAGTTCCAATATACACTCCTGGAAATTGAAATAAGAACACCGTGAATTCATTGTCCCAGGAAGGGGAAACTTTATTGACACATTCCTGGGGTCAGATACATCACATGATCACACTGACAGAACCACAGGCACATAGACACAGGCAACAGAGCATGCACAATGTCGGCACTAGTACAGTGTATATCCACCTTTCGCAGCAATGCAGGCTGCTATTCTCCCATGGAGACGATCGTAGAGATGCTGGATGTAGTCCTGTGGAACGGCTTGCCATGCCATTTCCACCTGGCGCCTCAGTTGGACCAGCGTTCGTGCTGGACGTGCAGACCGCGTGAGACGACGCTTCATCCAGTCCCAAACATGCTCAATGGGGGACAGGTCCGGAGATCTTGCTGGCCAGGGTAGTTGACTTACACCTTCTAGAGCACGTTGGGTGGCACGGGATACATGCGGACGTGTATTGTCCTGTTGGAACAGCAAGTTCCCTTGCCGGTCTAGGATGGTAGAACGATGGGTTCGATGACGGTTTGGATGTACCGTGCACTATTCAGTGTCCCCTCGACGATCAGCAGTGGTGTACGGCCAGTGTAGGAGATCGCTCCCCACACCATGATGCCGGGTGTTGGCCCTGTGTGCCTCGATCGTATGCAGTCCTGATTGTGGCGCTCACCTGCACGGCGCCAAACACGCATACGACCATCATTGGCACCAAGGCAGAAGCGACACTCATCGCTGAAGACGACACGTCTCCATTCGTCCCTCCATTCACGCCTGTCGCGACACCACTGGAGGCGGGCTGCACGATGTTGGGGCGTGAGCGGAAGACGGCCTAACGGTGTGCGGGACCGTAGCCCAGCTTCATGGAGACGGTTGCGAATGGTCCTCGCCGATACCCCAGGAGCAACAGTGTCCCTAATTTGCTGGGAAGTGGCGGTGGGGTCCCCTACGGCACTGCGTAGGATCCTACGGTCTTGGCGTGCATCCGTGCGTCGCTGCGGTCCGGTCCCAGGTCGACGGGCACGTGCACCTTCCGCCGACCACTGGCGACAACATCGATGTACTGTGGAGACCTCACGCCCCACGTGTTGAGCAATTCGGCGGTACGTCCACCCGGCCTCCCGCATGCCCACTATACGCCCTCGCTCAAAGTCCGTCAACTGCACATACGGTTCACGTCCACGCTGTCGCGGCATGCTACCAGTGTTAAAGACTGCGATGAAGCTCCGTATGCCACGGCAAACTGGCTGACACTGACGGCGGCGGTGCACAAATGCTGCGCAGCTAGCGCCATTCGACGGCCAACACCGCGGTTCCTGGTGTGTCCGCTGTGCCGTGCGTGTAATCATTGCTTGTACAGCCCTCTCACAGTGTCCGGAGCAAGTATGGTGGGTCTGACACACCGGTGTCAATGTGTTCTTTTTTCCATTTCCAGGAGTGTATAACACAATATGTAATTTATTTCTACAGCATAAACAGAAACTGAAATAAAAGTGTTCAAAAACTAGGTATTTTGTCATTTTGGACAAAGTTTCAAATACCATTATATTTGTCGAACTGTAACGTCCTTCGTACTGGTTGCAGAAAAAAGCTGTAGTTAGCAAATTTGTAAATATTTTGTGCGCTTTTAAAAAGGAAGTAGGCGCCAAAGCGCTAGGCGCTCAAGAAACTTTATTTTTTTGAAAACACTGAAAACAGTCCGAAATTTTCACTTTTTTTTAGCTACGGAAAGACTAACCAACATAAATTTTGTTGGCAAAACTCCGTTTAACAATCTTTACAACCTTATGAAACAATTTAAAAAATAAAATCTTACATTCCATCTTTTGTAAGGTACATCTATTATTTGACTGGACCTGTAACTACACTGCCCGACAACAAAAGTGAGCCGGCCGATGTGGCCGAGCGGTTCTAGGCGCTACAGGCTGGAACCGTGCGACCGCTACGGTCGCAGATTCGAATCCTGCCTCGGGCATGGATGTGTGTGATGTCCTTACGTTAGGTAGGTTTAAGTAGTTCTAAGTTCTAGGGGACTGATGACCTCAGAAGTTAAGTCCCATAGTGCTCAGAGCCATTTGAACCATTTTTTGAACAAAAGTGAAGCTCTCAGAAGACGTTGTTGGATGCCACTGTACGTGCACACTATCGGCGGGTGTGTAAACGATTAGGTTTTTAAATGAAATCATGCCGCTTAGGCTGTTAAACCAATATTTATTGAGACTGCAGTTTCAACGCGTGGTCATTCTCAAGCATTGCAGGATGTTGTAACCCGTTCAATAATGCCTTGTTAGAGCAGTCGGTGATGCGATTTTATCCGCTGTTCCATATACCACACACGTCAGAAATCTGATGAAATAATTACATAAATTTCACGTAGCTTTTGTGATCCGTTTATCACGCCTGCTATATGACATTTATATCAAAATCTGTTTGTCTAGTACTTTTGTACTTGAAAGTATTTACAGTCTGCTGGAACACGCTAATGTACCTTACACTATCGTACTAGTGATTGTTTACTTCATTGTAGCAATGCAACGATTTATTTTTCTCGACGTAGGACTGGGTCTACATTCGGCAACGACTAATGTTCTCACGTTCCAGTGGTATTGTTGTCATAATTTTTGATGTTTAATTTTGAGTTCTCTGAGTATTGTATATATTTCAGTTATTTTCTAACATAAATAGTATTCGATCTCAAAACGTCCTAAAATTTTGGTAAAACACATCAATTTTTAACATTTGGAATTTTTATCTTATTTTGTGTGAGAAGAACAGAACGATGCATTGACGAACAATATAAAATATAAGCCATCCATTCATAACAACTAAGCTTGCGTCTGAGAGGTCGTGGCTATCTATATGTTTAGAAGTTGCCTAATGCCGAAACTGTTGAATTACATTCCAAAAAACCGTTAATAATCAAATACTGGTACTACGATAATTGCAAACTCGATAATTTTCTGTATAAATCCCTAAGCTTTTCTTCCGATACAACTCAAACAGAGGCTCCGTTAGTCTTCTGACATGAATGCTATTTCGGACACTTCATTATTGTTTCTTGGCTTGTAACAGAAGGAGGAGCATTTTAATGGAGCCCGCACGATGCTTCCGTGGAAAGGTCGGCAGCAGTTTCGGACCCGATGAAGTTGTAAACAGCATGCTTTGCGGTACTTAGAACCAATCAGAAGAGCAGTTATGGCCCAACTCGAGGGGGGAGCCATCATACGTGGGCCGCTCCTCGTCTTCATTGCTTTCAATTTGCGACGGACTGTAATAACCGAGGCGGAGGTTTTGTAGCTACATGTTCATCTCCTTACGCAGCCGCATCAATTTCCAAGCGCACAAATGCCCCTTCGGTTCGCTCCTATTCAGTGGCGTAGCCATTCCTCAACGTTAATTTCACCGTTTAGCCTAATGCTTGCCATAAATACGTATTAGTCCGCCACAACCGCCCAGAACTACCGCCTTGTGATTCTCACTGGTAATAATCTGCCTTAGTGACAGCACTAAATTTTTTACTTTTTTTTAAAGGAAGTATAACAGCTTTTTTACCCACCAAGTTACTTAGACCTCAGTTCTGGATTATGTGTATTTTCTTACAGCTGTGTGACGCTTTTATATGACATCTTGAGAACCATGTGTGGTATGTAAAACATCAGAGATGCAATTTTCTGTGACGCCCACCAGAGTGCAATAATGTTGTTCATGTTTAGTGTTCTTTCCAGGCTTGGTACGGTATATAAGGAACAGTGCAGGATGTTGAATGAGCACTTTAAATGACACGGAGATGCCGCGTATTCGTATGAGACAGCTTTATCAGCAAATGACAGAGTTTGTAAGGGGTCTTATTGTAGGTCTTCATTTAGCCGATTCGTCTAATCGTGCAATATCCAGCTTTGTGGGCATTCGGATGTCAAACTGACCCGATGTCAGAGTGCATGAGAACGCGAGTCGATCACCGCAAAGGATGATCACCATATTGTCCACCAAGCATATCGTAACTCCATCACATCTGCGCTTGGCATCCGAGAACAAGTAATGGTCTCTTTGCAATAATTTTTGTCATCGCTCCTCATTGGTCAGAGACTTGCAACAGTCGTACTGAGGAATTATCGTCCCATGAGTAGGCTGCCGTTAATACTACAAGACCAACGGTTGCGTTTGGAGAGGTACAGTCACCGGGATGCATGGACAGCTGATTAATGGGGCCTCATTGTGTTCAACTATAAATCGCACTACCCCGGATGACTGTTGTTGGCGAGTATGCAGAAACCTGGGGAGAGGTCCAGTTCCTCCAGTTATCTTTAGAGGCACAGTGGTGTTACTGACATGGTGTGAGAAACCATCGCCTATGGCTTCAGATCAAGGCTGGCAATAACTAATTAACTCTGACGGCGCAACGGTACATAACGAGTACCATGCGTCCTCGTGTGTCACCTCTCATGTGACAGTATCGGGGTACGTTTGAACCGTAAAATTACTACTGGTTCACCTAAGGTCATTAATCACAATTAACACACAAAATGTAAAGTGGAAGTAGGTGCTAAGGAATAACTGGTGAAGTTACACACAATTTTCAGTAACACTCTTTATTCAAATTTGGTGCAAGACTTTACGATATTTTAAAAAAGAAACAACCAACAATCACTTAAAGAATAAGTCACAATTTACGATAGGAAAGGACTTTTAAATTATTAAATTATTATAAAAAATTTCACACCAGTAAAAGGCAAGTACAGGCAAGCAATTTAACGTATACGACGCGACGCTGTATAATGTTTCAAGCTCAGCTAAATTAGAGGTGAACTTCACTCCATTAATAAATTAATACAATTTGAATATATGGCTCCACTTTTGGGCAGACAAAATTTCCTATTTGGTTACAACAGCTGTAGCTACGGCCGCCCACAACAGCCTTACTCAGGCTCATTAAATGGCGCAGAATCTATCTTGTCTGCAACATATAAAGACAATCCTGTTTACAAAAGTTCTAAAAAAGGAAAACCAAAACGCATGAATCATGCACACGGGGGGACACTCACAGTTAATAACATTAAGATTTCCAAAACAGAAAAAAAAATTTACAAATTTCTGCCCGTTAACTTACGGCAAACATACACGCTCGTAAGGTAGCACTTGCGAACCTTTACAACATTCTCCTTTCAAGGCAACAATTTCTACCCGTAATGAAATGGCAAACTTTTGCATGGCAAGAAAACACACAAATAACAATTACCTGTATGAAACACATAAGCACGTTGAGTAAAAGCCTTAAAAGGTATTGAATTGCAAAAACACACAACAGTTTTTGCTGACCAGAAACAATATTAAAAAAAATCCACTACGGCGTACATTAACAATCTTGCTTGATTATAGCCAAATATACATAAACACAAATTTACGTAAGTTACAGCTTCCAGATGAGCAGGAATTCGTTATGCAATTGACTAGTTCTTACCACGAGGCAAAAGGAATCTTCTTCTTTCTTAGAGTACCTTTTACTCGTGAATCTAGTAATGCTAGTTATGGCAGGCGAGAGAATGGATCAGGTCTTAGTGCCTTTCATTATAACAGTACAGCCATTGGTGCCTTAGACTTTCACAGACATGGCAGAGGCTAACAGTCGAATAAACCCGTAGGTAAGCTAGGAGGGGAAAGAAGCAATATCCCCTCCCCCCCCCCTTTTCGTCCTCAAAAGGGAACAAACGGCCACCCTTTCTAATATTACCACCTTCCCGCGGGTGGGCAGACGAGAATGAATGTCGGGAAACCCTCCAAAATATACGGCTGGTATAATTAACAAGAATAAGTAAATTGAATTCAATTAAACTTCATAAGATCTGTTAACAATCAATACTCAACTTCTGGTGCATTACGACTCTCGGGACTGAACCAACGCAGCACTTGCTCTGCCGAGCCGCTCGCTGCCAGCCGTTTGAACGGACGCAGGAAGGCGCGCCGATTTTCAGAACCTCCTCGCCGGTCGACAGCAAACGGCCCAACTGCAAATTAGGCCCCTCGCGGACCCACGCTCAGGAAGATTCCTTTCGCGACGAGCAGCTAACGCCCCATACCACGGAGCCGCTGCTAGCGTAGCTTACGCTGATGCCGCAGTCTGCGTGCTGTCCCTCTAGCACCAGCAGAGAAGTCGCTTCTTGATGCCCCGACTGCCAACCCTCCCCGAGAGCCCATCCAGCCACTTCTTAAAGCCACGCGACTAGCCCACTGTTCCCCTTTCCCGCTGGAGGGAGACACCGAAGCCTTCAATTGCGACATCGGCGTCACCGCCAGAAAACGGAGGGCGACTGCTTCACGCTACGCGCTGCGGCGCGTTTTTCAAAGCTAACTTCACTACGGCTCAGCGTTCTTTCAAAAGGATACTGCTCAGTCACATACGGCTTGTGACTTTATGAACAGTCTGCCTGATGTTGGCGACCTCCCGTTCCCCAGGTCCACCCCGGATAAAAAACGTGTTGGCCAGTATCCAGGACTCGCATTCGGGAGGACGACGGTTCAATCCCGCGTCCGGCCATCCTGATTTAGGTTTTCCGTGATTTCCCTAAATCGCTCCAGGCGATGGTTCCTTTCAAAGGGCGCGGCCGACTTCCTTCCCCGTCCTTCCCTATTCCCCGTCCTTCCCTATTCCCCGTCCTTCCCTAATCCGATGAGACCGATGACCTCGCTGTCTGGTCTCCTTCTCCGAAACAACCAACCAACCAGTGTCCAGGATACCGAGAACCAGTTACAACACTTGTGGGGCAGTGTGCCACAGGAGAGGCTACAACGCCTTTAAGACACCCATCCAAATAGATTTAGTGCATACATCCAAACCAGATGATGTGCAACATCTTTCTTCAAAGTGTCTCAGACAGCCGAGTTTTTTGTACATCTGCATGTACACACATACTCTACAAGCCACCGTACTGTGTGCGACGGAGGGAACGTTGTACCACCACTAGTCGTTTCTTTTCCTGTTCCATTCAAAAATACAGTGAGTGAGAAAAGACTATCTACATGCTTCCGCATGAGCCTTTGGCCGTAGGGCGAGGTTCTGGCCCATCCGACCGGTTAGCCTGCTAGTTTGCAATAAATGACGCACAACGATATCTCCAATGCTGAGATGACAAGATCTTTATTCGTCCGTTCGGCAATTGATACAGGACGTCTTTTAGAAGCAGTGTACGTCAAGGCAAGACTCCCGCGAAAACGAATGAGTGACTTGTTGGCTGGTTACAAAAGAACTAAGTATAAAAAAGGTTCTTAAGAATTAACATGGAGAAAACAAGAACACGGAAAAAACTATGTACTAAGATTGAACAGCACGGAGTAATGGACACAACACGGCGCTCCTGGCGGCCGGCGCGGAACTAATTTATCCGCGCAAAATACTCGTAAAACGCTTGCGGGGTGACACATAGTTGATGCACTCATGAACCGAACTGCACTGCACTGCACTGCGCTGCACTGCTAATTGTGGTCGCTACAAGCCTTTATTTCTCCTGTCATATAGTCGTGGAACTTTAGCGAAATGTATTTTGGCTGCAGTAGAATCGTTCTGCAGTCAGCTTCAAACGCCGGTTCCCTAAATGACCTCAGTAGTGTTCCCCGAAGAGAACGTCTCCTTCCCTCCAGGGATTCCCATTTGAGTTCCCGAAACATCTCCGTAAGCCTTGCGTGTTGTTCGAACCAACGAGTAACAAATGTAGCAGTCCGCCTTTGTACGGCTTCGATGTGTTCCTTTAATCCGACCTGACACTGATCCCAAACACTCGAGCAGTACTCAAAAATAAGTCGCCTTAGCGTGCTATATGCGGTCTCCTTTACAGATGAAACACACTTTCCTAAAATTCTGCCAATAAACCAAAGTCGACCATTCGCCTTCCCTACCACAATCCTCATATGCTTCCATCACTTTGCAACGTTACGTCCAGACATTTAAACGACGTGACTGCGTTAAGCACGACACTACTAATGACGTATCCGAACACTACGGGTTTGTTTTTCATACTCATCCTCATTAACTTACATTTTTCTACATTTAGAGCTAGCTGTCATTCATCACACCAAATAGAAATTTTATCTAAGTGATCTTGTATCATTCTACAGTCAATCGTCGACACTTCCCTGTACACCACAGCACCATCATCAAACGATCTCAGTCTGCTGCTCACCCTGTCCGCCAGATCATTTATGTACACAGCAAACAACAGCGGTCCTGTAACACTGCGCTGGGGCACTCCTCACGATTCCCTTGTCTGTAATGTATACATGCCGTCGAGGACAACGCACTGGGTTCTATTACTTGAGAAGACTTCCAGACATTCAGATCTCTGGGAACCTATTCCATATGCTCGTACTTTCGTTAATAGTCTGCAGTCGAGCACAGTGCCAAATGATTTCCAGGAGTCAGGAAATACGGAATCTGCCTATTGCCCTTCAACCATAGTTCGCAGTATATTATGTGAGAAAAGAGCAAGCTGAGTTTCGCACAACCGATACTTTCTAAAACCGTGCTGATTCGTGTACATAAGCTTCCTCGTCTGAAGTTAATTTGTTACATTCGAACTGAGAATATGTTCAGAGATTCCGTAGCAGACATATGTTAACGATGTTGGCCTGTAATTTTATGGTTCCGTTCGTCTATCCTTCTTACAGAGAGGAATCACCTGCGCTTTTTTGCAGTCGCTTGGAACTTCGCGCTGGACGACAGATACGCGATAAATGAGTGCTAATTAAGGGGCCAATGCCGTAGAATACATTCTGTTAAACCGAACTGTGGCTCCATCCGGACGCTGAGAATTATTTATTTTCAACTCTTTCAGCTGTTTCTCTATGCCAGAGATGCCTACTACTATGTCGTCCATACGGTATTCTGTCCGATGTTCAAACGGCGGTACGTTTGTAACATTCTCTTACGTGAAAGATTTCTTAAATGTGAAATTTAAAACTTCCGCTTTCGTTTTGCTGTCTTCAACTGCCAAATCAGAATGGCCAACGAGTGCCTGGATGGAACTTTAGACCCGCTAAGCGATTTTGTAATCACTGTAACAACATCGTATAACCTTTCTATGAACCCAAATTTTTATTTCGCGTCTTTCTCTCCTTCTGGGTGCCCCACATTTTTTATCAGTTGCAGTATAATAATAAGCTCCGACTATCTGCAGAGGTGCAGTTATCTGCAATCAAGTAGAATCTGAAAGAAGTTACACAAATAACTAGGTAGGTCTTGATAAGATTTGAAAGAGGTGCAAAGACTGGCAATTCGCTTTAGTAAGTATAAAACTGTAAAATTGTGCATCTCACTAAAAGTAAAGAAGTAGTTTCCTATGGCCACGCTTCGTAAAGTCACAAATGAAATCATTCACCTCACACAAATATCTTGCGTAATAAGTAGTAGGTATAAAGAATGGAACGATCATATAAATTCAGTCGAAGGTAACTGCATGTGGCAGACTTCAGTTCATTGGCAGCGTACCGGGAAAACGTAGTCAGTCTACAATGGAGAGTGTTTACAAAGCATTTCTGCCTCTCAACTCAGAATGTTTCTTAAGTCTGTGGATCTTCTACCGTATAGCACATACAAGGATATTGAGCATACACAAACAAGTGTCAAAATCTGTACTACGTGAAGAATCTAGGAATATACAAGTACAGGTTGTCTATAATTAAAGTTCCAGTTTCAAAACACTTGGGTTGGGTTGGGATTGTTTTGGGGGAGGAGACCAGACAGCGAGGTCATCAGTCTCATCGGATTAGGAAAGGAAGTCGACCGTGCCCTTTCGAAGGAATCATCCCGGCATTTGCCTGAAGCGATTTAGGGAAATAACGTGAAACCTAAATCAGGATGGCCGGACACGGGATTGAACCGTCGTCCTTCCGAATGAGAGTCCAGTGTGTTAGCCACTGCGCCACCTCGCTCGGATTCAAAACACTGTAGATAAAGAATCACTGTTCAGAATGACGTCAGATTTGTGCACCATATTACTGGTTCAAATGGCTCTGAGCACTATGGTACTTAACTTCTGAGGTCATCAGTCCCCTAGAACATAGAACTACTTAAACCTAACTAATCTCAGGACATCACACACATCCATGCCCGAAGCAGGATTCGAACCTGCGACCTTAGCGGTAGCGCGGTTCCAGACTGGAGCGCCTAGAACCGCTCGGCGCACCGTGTTATTGACGCAGGTGGAAACGTCATGGAACAAAAAGATTAATGAAAATTTGAACAATCGATAGTGCTGTAAATGTCAGAATATGCACACAAACAGACGCGCGGCATTCGGCTGTTGCTCAGTTTGTATACGAGACGCCCTGTATAACTGTCTCAATGAAGGATCGAGCACTACTGGTTAAGTTCTTTTATAATGGTGATGTGTGTGAGTAGCCGTGCAGAAGTTCCGGACACTCAAGGCTGTGAAGAAAGGCATTGGTCCGATATCTGCTAAGGGTCTGGAGAAAATAATTACAAAATTCGAAAAGACAAGCTCTTTTGAAATACAATGTAGCTGGGGGAGGAAAGCAGTTGATTCGACATCTGTCGAAGATGTGGCCATAGCATTGCAGGAGGGACCAAGAGTTGGATTGCAAACGTACAGTGCACGGGAAACTGCCTGAACGCTGGACATGCCTGCGAGCACGGGGCCTAAAATCCTACGAAACATCCTATATTGCTACCCATACAAAATCACCCATGTTCAGGAGTCGCTTCTTGCTGACCTGCCAGCTAGAGAAACGTTCGCTCTGAAATTTCTTGCTCGCATGGAAGTGGACAATGAACGGCCGTGGAACAATCTGTGGACAGATGAAGCCCATTTCCATCTTCAAGGACTTGTCAATAATCAGAATTGCGGAATATGGGCAGCGGAAAACCCACACTCACATCATCAGCTACTACTTTCTGCAACAATAATAGCGTGTTATCGTAGGACAGTATTTTTTCGAGGAGATGAGTCCTGCGGGTCCTGTTGCCTGTACCGTCACTGGTAAACGATATGAGAGTCTTCTGTGCATCAGTAACATTCCGACCCTTGAACACCGTGGACGTGTTGGTAAGATCGTTTTTATGCAAGATGGTGCTCCTTCGCACGTTGCAAAGCCAGTGAAGCGGCTGTTGCAGAGGCATTTCAGAAATGCTAGAATTGTAAGCCGTCATTTCCCTACAGCCTGGCCGTCCAGATCACCTGACCTTAATCCATGTTACAGTGCTCCAATTACGAAAGTAGCTGGACTGAAGGCACACACTGAGCATCGCATTCTGAACGTGACCCTGAGAGACTCCAATCTGTTGTGGAACATGCTATTTCTCGAGTTCAGCTTGCGGCAGAAATCGGTGGACAGCATACTGAACATGTCTTGCAGCAGTCTCGCAACAATTAGAAATCAATTTTTTTTATGCGCTTTCTGTCCCTAGGACAATTAAAAACAGATGTCAGTTCGCTTTTATGCAAATTTTGGCACCAGGACAATTATGTCTACATCTACATAGATGCTCCGTACGGCTGATGCAGGGTACACTGTACTACCACTTGTTATTTCCTTTCCCGTTCCACTTGCAAACAGAGCGAGGGAGAAACTGTAAGAGGTCCGAGCAGATGTAATTTCGATGTATTGCTCACGCGCTGCCTGCGATATGTAAGGTATAAGAGAATCTCAGACCAGAGATCAGTGCTGACTGCAGTAGGAACTGTGTACCTGTAGCAATAAGTTGTTGCTAACAGTCTGGTCTGGTGTATCGTGTCGGCTGGGCCGGTCGCGGTGCACCGATCCCGGAGCCTGAGCATTACTCTATAAGGTAAAATGCAGTCTCGCGCTTATGTAGTATTGTTATCTCAAGTCCCATGTAAATGTTTTAAAAAATGTCCTAATAATAATCTTTCTCATAAAAAATAACTTTTAATAACCATTCATTTCAATTTAAAGAATTTACTAATTTCTCCAATCCATGATCATCCCGATTATTGCAAAAGAAAAATCAGTTGTTTCCTTTCATAAATGACAAATCTATGGGCCAGCATTGCACAGGGCTGTGCCAGAAAAACTTATTGTAACAGCAGACATATATGCGTTATCCGGCGACTTCATTGAGGTAAGAATTTTTCTTTTTTTATTCAGAATGATCTTTCAGGGCCATGACGCAGCACTGCTGACGTCCAAAATTTACCAGGTTAAATTCACAGTCAATTACTGAAAAGTTATAAGTGAGCGACAATTTAATTGAGAGGTTAGTTACATTGTATTATTACCAGGTTACTGAATTTATTTTGTGTTCGGACGTTACACAGAATGTGAACGACATAATTATGATTTTTACTGTTGCGAAGTTTAGGAATTTTTCTGTTTTGAGGTTATACTAAAATGTGAATGAAATTTTGTGGGGAGGTTACACTTGGCGACAACCGGCCAGGATCGTATTTCTTTGTGAATTTCTGAGAAGTAGTCAATTATATATCTGCTCTTATTTACTTAAATGTAGTTTGCATCTGGCGCAACGCATTTACTAATTTGTCACTCTTTCTTTCACAGATCATCGGCAATTTATTGCTCTTTGTTGTAATTGTGTTTGTTCCATTTTTGCTTCGTCTTTGTTTCATTTTTGTGCTTAATTTTGATTTGTGAAAAATGCCGCGAAAAACTGTTAACAGTACATCGCGATGTGCAATGAGTGAAATAGCCGACTCGAATAATTTGACGGATAATACTTGCGACACTCAGTGTAATAGCGATAATCCTCTAATTACTGATAATCAGTGCGTACCGACCACTAGTAATGATTTTAATTCTAATGATGAACAAACAAATTCAATTATGTCCACAGTAAATGTAACAACTGATGACGCGGCACGTTCTGATACAATGAACGCTGCCCAGTTTGACATGCCCGGTTTGCAAAATTTGCATTGCGAACAGATAAATTTTTCCCACGAAGATGAACAATGTAGTCAGAATACGTCAGATTTATTTGATTCCGAGGTAGTGACCCACAGTGCACATCCAATTGGTGAACCTTTTCAAGAATCAGAGAATGACCAAATGGTTATACAAAACGTGACAATTGCAGGTACGCCATTAAACAGCACAGAGAATAGAGTCGGTAATTTTTGGCTTGGATCAAGATGTAGCATTATTACTACAATTCAATGAAAAACAAGACAACAATTACAAACGACTCAATGAATCGAACAAACAACTTAATGAAAATCTCAAACAACAACTTAATGAAAAACTAGACAGCAATTCCAAACAGTCGAATGATAAACAAGACAACGATTTCAAACAACTTAGTGAACAGATTACAGCCGTTACCGTGCAATGTCATGATACTAAAGAAGAATTACGTGAGGAAATTAAGGCTTGTGCTAGGAACAGTAGTGAAGAAATTAAATCTGTGGTACAAGAATTAAGTACTACACATGCAGCCACAACTAAATTACTTATAGATGAAATTAGTGCAGTTGCTAAACAATGTTTTGAAAACGCAACACAGTTACGCGACGAGTTTAAATTAATGTCAGCAGAACTTTCACGCACACTGCATGCGAAAGTAGACGCGAAATTTGACCAACAGAACAGCCAAATTGACGAACGTTTTAATCACCACCTAGAATACAGTGAAACGCTTTACTGTAAATTTATACAGGAACAGAATAAAGTAAAGCAACAAGTCATGGAAACAATTACTGCACAGAGACAGGAAGATAAGCGTAAATTGTTTACGAAAGAAAAAACATACGTAGACAACAATATTGCTACAGTATGAGACGAAATCAAACAGTTGAACACCGAATTGCATGATGAAATCTCCGATCTTAAAACAAAAACAGACACACACACATTAGACTTTCAGACAATGACCAACAGACTTGAAAAGTTGGAACTAATACAGGATCCCGATGCCATCAAAGCAGACGTTAAAAAATTAAACAAAACCACACGTAAAATACAAAAACAAATTAATGCTTGTGATACTAAAAACGATGATCAGGTAAAAGCACTGACTGAAAATATGATGAATTGGCCAGTCGTATTGATGTTATTGAAAATAATAATGACACCAAATCAGACGATACGTCAGCAGTTTCGCTTAATCAAACACCCGAATTCCAAAATTTACAGCAGACGATCAGTGAGATATGTTCGTCCAATAATACATTACGTAGAAAATTATCATCTTTACAGCACGAATGGACGGAGATGAAAAATGTTTCAGCCTCTAACACGACACAGCATACGCCACACTCCGAACATTTCTCACACTCACACAGTCAGTATAATTTAGATAATTTACAGAGAGTACGTGACATAGATTCCGAACTGTCACAGACAGATTATCATACAATCCTGAACCAGTTGACACATTCAGAGACGATAACGTTGCTTACAAGCAATTTTTATCCGTAAAAAAATCTAAGGTATTTAAAGATGACAGAACACAAATACATCCTTTGGACTGGATACGACAATTTGTTTTTGTACTTTCACCAACTTGGCCTGTAATGCAGAAACTAGAATTGGACTGGATACAACAATTTGTTTTTGAATTTTCACCGGCATTGCGTGTAACGCCGAAACTAAAATTTATTTGCGGCGCGTAATTGACCTCAGGGGATTCATTACACTTCGATGAATATGTGCCGTAGCGTGCACAGGGCCCCGAGCCGTAGTAGTGCTATTTCATCTTTAGTTTTCTGCACTACTGCCTTCTCTTCTACTATCCTTTATATCTATCAAAACAGCTCTTCAACTATCGATCTATCTAGGATTAAGGATGAGTAAAGAAAACCTGATACGACAAGTTTTACCGAAAGTGACAGTTTTCATTAGACACTCGCGAAATAAAAAGAAATACCAGCATAATTTTAATAAGACAAAATTTTAATCATCAGTATGTACAAAATTTTCAGCAATCGCAAACACATTTTGGTAACAATAGAGGCTTTTCACCGCAACAGCATCAAAACCAGCCGGTTAGCATACCTAACCAACAATGTAATGTGCAAGGTCAACCAAGCTTTAATGTTTCGCCGCCTACACGTATAGCGTCGGCTCCACCAAATAGTAACGCACAGCAACAAGGAAATAATTACGTACAGAAGACACATCATTTCAACTCGTATCGCAACGCACCGTATAGAAATGACTATCATGACAGACGTAAAAGTAATGAGCACAATTTTCAGCGTACGTTTAATAACAGTCGGTCTTACCAGCAACAGAATCATCCGCAACAACAGATTATCATGAATGAACCAGACAGTAGATATCATCCCGAACCTAATACATCAGGAAGAAATAACAGAACAGTACAAATAGTCGAAATGCCACAGCATCCTCCCGCAAATAACAGCACTTCAGATAGAATTTGACTAGATACAGTGCAGAATGAATCTTCCAGCAACGTAAGCCATACTTTTGACACACAGAATTTTGTTCACGAAAATGTTATTAATTTTGACGACATCCGATACACACTTTTGCATGAAAGACAGAATCACAACGTATTTAGACGACATTCTTATTGCAGAAGCTAACTGGTCTGAACACAATCTGATTCTTGAACAACTGTTACAAACTTTTCGTGCACAAGGACTCACAGTTAATCTTAGCAAATCGCACTTTGGTAAAACCTCCATAAAATTTCTTGGACATGTAATTTCAGCAGAAGGCATTGCGCCTGACCCGGAAAAACTTCAAGCTTTACGTGGCATTACTGTTCCTACGACGAAGAAACAATTACGCGGCTTTCTGGGATTAATTAACTTTTTCCGTAAATTTATTCATTACGCTGCTTTAGACACCCCTAGATTATGCCAGTTGACGGGTAAAAACACTATTCGGTCATGGGATAGCCAAGCACAGTCTGAATTTGCTAATCTGAAACAAGCTTTGTTGAATGCACCACTTTTATCACACCCAGATCTTAATAAAAAATTTTCCATTGCCACCGACAGTTCTAACACCGCTTTAGGCGTACACATTTTTCAGGAAATTGAAGAAGACGATAATACAGTAATTAAAAACATCGCCTTTGCAAGTCGCATTCTGTCACCTGCTGAACGCAATTATTCTGTTACAGAACTTGAAACATTATGTGTTGTATGGGCATTTACCAGATTTAGGCATTTTCTTTATGGAAGACATACTACCGTTTACACAGACCATAGAGCTATCCAGTTTTTACTTTCAGCAAAATTTACACACGACAGATCAAGCAGATGGAAACTTTATTTACAGGAATTTAATTTTACAATTGTTCACATTCCCGGTACACAAAATATTGTAGCAGACGCACTATCCCGTTCTCTCAGCAATAATCAGCAAGACATCGCAACCAACTTCTGCCAAGCAAATTTTAGCGTCATGTATATTCAGCAAGTCGCATTCGAAAATTTTATTTCGGGATCATTACGAGACATAGCACAAGAGCAGAGCAAAGACAACGTATGGAAAGAAATTAAACGCCTTTGGCAAGATAGGAATAATGTTACCACCAGAAACCATTACACTGTACGCAATAACATTTTGTTTCGCCGCTCTCAACCTGACAGCAACAATTGGATATTATGTATTCCTGACGAGCTTGTTAACAAATTAATTTGGTATACTCATTTAAGTTACGCACATTACGGAGCCAGAAAATGTTTTCTTATAGTGAGACAGAGCTGTTATTTTGCCAACATGGAGAAACGTATTCGACGAGTTTTAGCGTCATGTAAAATCTGCCAGAAAGCTAAATCAGACACGACTTCACATATTTCTCCGTTACATCCCATTGTACCCGTTAAACTGAGACACATAGCCGCTGTAGACATTTTTGGTCCGATTCCCAGATCTAATAGAGGTTTTTGCTACATCTTTGTCGCTGTTGAACTCACTTCGAAATTTGTTACCTTCACTCCGTTACGCAAAGCTACTGCTAAATCCATTTCGAATGCATTTCTAAAACATTTTTTATTTCATGTAGGGCATGTATTGAAAGTAATTTCCGACAAAGGACCGCAGTTTCGATCTGCTATATGGACACGTATGTTACGAACAAGATCTATATATCCAAGTGTCACGCTTCTTCGAACCCTTGTGAACGTCTAATGAAAGAAATTGGTAAACTATGTAGAATATACTGCCATAAAAAACATATTGATATGGACACACACACATACTCTCATTCCAGGATGTAATTAACTCCATACCAAATGAATCTACTATGCTATCTCCGACTGTTATATTGAAACATGTTGAACCACCCAACAAAATTAAAGAACTAGTATCTTTTCCTACATCTTGTCGACTACGCCACCATGAAATAATTGACATTGCACTCAAAAACATCAAATGTGCCGCAGAGCGCCGGAGAAGACAGCAAAAACAGGTTTGTACACGCCGTGACTTTCACATAGGACAGAAGATATTAGTACGTACACACTATTTATCCAACAGAGGAGAGAATAGATGCAGTAAATTTGAGCTTCTATACGCAGGTCCATATAGAATTCGCAGCATTCCGCACCCCAATGTAGTACACGTCGAAACTTTGAGAACCAGAAAAAGCAAAGGCAATCACCATGTCTCCAATATTAAACCCTTTATTGAATGAATATACTTTATGATTAATCACACTGTAATGCCATTTGCAGATATTTAAATGAACACTTACTGATGATTGTCATATTTTTTCCTGGCAAGTGCCCGGCAAGGTAAGGTTAGCAGGTCGCTTTACTTGTCGTTATATATCAGACCGTGCACATTTTCCATTTTTTTGTGTATGTATGATTGTTTTCCTATCGAAAGTAGAATTTTTGTCTGTATGCACTGTGTAATCTTTAAGATATAAGAAACACCAGTTGACTTTGACATTTTTTCTTATGATATCTGAATATCTTGACTATTCTACACTTTTTGCCACTACATTATGATACTGTGTGTACATTTTTTGCACTTGAAAACTGTCTATGTTTTTGACATAATATGTTTTCTGTCATTCTATGCTGTATGCTTAATTGTATCACTAGAAACAAGTTTTTATCTAATGGGTATATGATTTAAATGCAAGATATTAAACCTTATTCATCATTTTCAGAAAACAATAACGTGTACAAGAAATAAATTAAACAAACCACAGTGGATTACTATGAAATGGGAATTTCACCTTCGGAATGAACGAAAGAAAATGCAATATCTTGTCTTGAAGAGTAAATGGATCAGAATTAACAAGCATTAACCAGAATATACTATACACATAGTATGATAGCAGTCTTGACTAATTATTTTTCTTTCAGAATACGAGGCGATTGATGCGGGCTGTCAGACAGAACTACACATCTTAGTTTTAGTGATGAAATATGCTACAAATAAGAAACTCTATAGTATGAATAGTTGTATGAAGTAAATGGTAATATGAATAATGAATAATGAAGTGTCCTTTTTGCAGATGATAATAAATGATGATGAATAATTCTATGAAGAATATGCTAATATGAATGATGAGGTTTTTCTTTGCAGGTGATGATATTGATGAAGTTATGGTAATATGAATAATGAAGTTTTTCTTTGCAGATGATGATAATGATGAAGTTTATATATTTACTATTAGTTAAGAGATGCTATGTAGTTATTTAAGTATTTGTTGCAGTTCGTTTTGACAGTATGTCTTATGTCACATGGTATAATGACTGAATGTTTTGGAAAAGACAGCTAGAGGACATACATATTGAGTACACGTTTCATTACCTGTTAATTCGAAGTTCACTACTTTTCAGCATAATATGCGTTTCTTCTTTCAGCTCAATAATCCATTTTGTATTTTTTCCAGGAGAAGCTATTCATGAAATTAATGTGTTATAAGTAGTTAGTCATTAAACCTGTTCTAGTACTTGCATTTTTTTTTATCCATTTGTGTGTATCATTCATGAATGTGATCACATATACTCTACTTGTTTCATAACCTTGCTACAGCTGACTCATGATGAATGATGTTATTAATCCTTATTTCCAGCAATAAGTCAAAAGCAAATATTTCGTGCCCCAGCAATTAATTATCGATCCTAACGCAATGCATTGCTAGCTAAAAAAAAAAAATATTTTATTACCAGTCCCAACTATTACAAGTATAAAACCAAATAATGCTACCAGTTTAAGATATATTTCTAGTTCTAAATATAATACAAATTTCTCAGATGTATTGAATCTATTATATCTATGTATTATTGGACCACAGACCTTGAGTAATAGTTACAGTGTGTTACATTTTAAATATGTGCTATGTCACTTGAATGGTGAGTTCTGAGTAATACTGAATGATGTTTTGTAATAATGCATAAATGCTATGCCAATAATTTCTATAAATAATATTTTTGTTATACTCTATAAATGCTATGCCAATAATTAACTCTTGTTTTGAATGATGACTTCTGAATAATACTGAATAATGTTTCGTAAAACTATATGAATACTTTGTTACTGGCCAATGAGTGCCAATAATTACCGCAATCAGATGAGTTATGAATAGAGTTTTGTAATATTCAATACTTGCTACATGTTTAGTAACCAGCCAATGAATGCCAATGATTACTATAATTAGATGAATTATGTATAAATGCTATGCCAATAATTAACTCATTTTGAATGATGACTTCTGAATAATGCATAAAACAATTCTTTGTAACTGGCCAATGAGTGCCAATAATTGCTATATTGAGATGACTTATGAATAATGTTCTGTAATACTCCATACATACTACTTAAATGCTGTGTAAATAGCCAATGAATGCCAATAATTACTCGAATTCCCGCATCTCGTGGTCGTGCGGTAGCGTTCTCGCTTCCCACGCCCGGGTTCCCGGGTTCGATTCCCAGCGGGGTCAGGGATTTTCTTTGCCTCATGATGCCTGGGTGTTGTGTGCTGTCCTTAGGTTAGTTAGGTTTAAGTAGTTCTAAGTTCTAGGGGACTGATGACCATAGATGTTAAGTCCCATAGTGCTCAGAGCAATTTGAACCATTTTGAATTACTCAAATCGGTTGATAGACTAGTGTAATTCTCAATGATGACTAGCATAAGACTTAATGTCCTTCACCTTCTGACCTAATTACCAGAAATTTGTTATTTGTCGTGTCCATCGTCATGATCATGGAGCACTATATTTGGTTTTTGCACTAATTCTACGTTGATGTGAGAGTATGGATTCTACAAGAATGTGGTGTTGACATATCAAGCTGTCCACCACCTTGAACGATGGAGATGTCATTATGGTCCTACTGTTTGGTGTACCTAATGTACTACCAAAATGATAACATACAATATTAATATAACATTTCAGTGTCTTGGCTACACTGATAAATACTTCAGGGAAGAGAACTTCAGATTGTCTCACTTGGTGTTGTGCTTCTGTAGAAAGATATGGACTTCCAGTGCAGCTACGTGCCACCTACTGTGCTACAACCATGACGCAATCCTTCCCATTCCTTTCCTAGTTCTTGAAATATGCTAAAGACTTTTACAGTGCATGTGCACTTCATTTCATTTGTTAATAAGATCAGTTGTCCTAAATATGCCAAAGATTTTTACAGTGCATGTGCACTTCATTTCATTTGTTAATATGATCAGTCGTCCTAAATATGCTAAAGAGTTCTACAGTGCGTGTGCACTTTATTTCACTCCATGATATGTTGTAAATATGCTAAAGACTTCTACAGTGCATGTGCACTTTATTTCATTTTTAGGGTAATCAGTTCTTGTAAAATGCTAAAGATTTTTACAGTGCATGTGCACTTTATTTCATTTGTTAATAAGATCAGTTGTCATAAAAATACTAAAGACTTATACAGTGCATGTGCACTTTATGTCATTTGTTAATATATTTTGTATTCAGCGCGTGTGCACTTTATTTCACTTCATGATGTGTTATGTAAAAATTCGAAAGACTTATACAGTGCGGGTGCACTTTGTTGTTTGTTAATATCTTTTGTACTCATTGCGTATACTTTTTGTCATTTTCTGACATATTCTGTACTCAGTGCATGTGCACTCTATTTCATTACTTAATATGTTCTGCAATTATCAATAATGTATATACTCTGTGACTGTAGACTTAGTAACAAAATAGATTTTAGAAAAATTTGTTGCTCATGGCAAGTCCAATTGACTCACCACCGCTGCCAAATTCTTGCCCCCCCCCCCCCCCCCCCCCCCAGTGAAGGGTTATGTAAGAGGTCAGAACAGATGTAATTTCGATGTATTGCTCACGCGCTGCCTGCGATATGTAAGGTATAAGAGAATCTCAGACCAGAGAGCAGTGTTGACTGCAGTAGGAACTGTGTACCTGTAGCAATAAGTTGTTGCTAACAGTCTGGTCTGGTGTATCGTGTTGGCTGGGCCGGTCGCGGTGCACCGATGCCGGAGCCTGAGCATTATTGTATAAGGTAAAATGCAGCCTCGCGCTTATGTAGTATTGTTATCTCAAGTCCCATGTAAATGTTTTAAAAAATGTCCTAATAATAATCTTTCTCATAAAAAATAACTTTTAATAACCATTCATTTCAATTTAAAGAATTTACTAATTTCTCCAATCCATGATCATCCCGATTATTGCAAAAGAAAAATCAGTTGTTTCCTTTCATAAATGACAAATCTATCGGCCAGCATTGCACAGGGCTGTGCCAGAAAAATTTATTGTAAGAGCAGACATATATGCGTTATCCGGCGACTTCATTGAGGTAAGAATTTTTCTTTTTTTATTCAGAATGATCTTTCAGGGCCATGACGCAGCACTGCTGACGTCCAAAATTTACCAGGTTAAATTCACAGTCAATTACTGAAAAGTTATAAGTGAGCGACAATTTAATTGAGAAGTTAGTTACATTGTATTATTACCAGGTTACTGAATTTATTTTGTGTTGGGACGTTACACAGAATGTGAACGACATAATTATAATTTTTACTGTTGAGAAGTTTAGGAATTTTTCTGTTTTGAGGTTATACTAAAATGTGAATGAAATTTTGTGGGGAGGTTACAAAACGACTGTCTGTATGCCTCCGTAAGAGCCCTAATTTCCGGTAGCTTATCTTCCTGGTTCTTACGCGCAAGATAGCGGCAGTAGAATCGTTCGGTAATCAGCTTCAAATGCCGGTTCTCTAAATGTTCTCAATAGCATTTCTCGAAAAGATCGTTGCCTTCCCTCCAGGGATTCCTGTCTGAATTCCCTAAACATCTCCGTAAAACTTACGTGTTGTTCGAAGCTACCGGTAACAAATCTAGCAGCCCGCCTCTAAACTGCTTCTATGTCTTCCTTCAATCCGACCTGGTACATGTCCCAAACACTCGAGTAGTATTCACGAATAGATAGCATCAGCGTCCTATTTGCGGTCTTCTTTACAGATGAACCGCTCTTTAATAAATTCTCCCAATAAACCGAAGTCGACCATTCGCCTTTCATACCACAATTCTCGACACCGATATTTCCCGTCCGATGTGGTACATCACCGTCGTGGATGGCCTTACCCAACTAAGTGCCACCATTGTGGACCGTACAGATCGTGTAATCTGAAGTTCAAACCACAGACGTTCGTATTGCAATACAGTGATCATTTGTAGTCAAGTGCTTTTTACGTTAAGACGGTTACAGCGCCATCTATTGGTAAAATTTTCGTTAAATGTTTTTTGTTCCATGACGTTTCTCCCTGCGTCAATAATACGTTGTTCAAA
Organism: Schistocerca americana; assembly: GCF_021461395.2. Taxonomy (NCBI): domain Eukaryota; kingdom Metazoa; phylum Arthropoda; class Insecta; order Orthoptera; family Acrididae; genus Schistocerca; species Schistocerca americana. The sequence continues at coordinate 854,702,919 of NC_060121.1, forward strand.
TTTGACGCCATTCTGAGCAGCGGTTCTCTTTCTACAGCGTTTTGAAACAGGACCTTTAATTGTGGAAACCCTGTAATTCAGCACACTGCAAATCGAACGGGAATGCGGCTTTTCGCGGATGATGCTGTAGTATACAGAGAAGTTGCAGCATTAGAAAATTGTAGCGAAATGCAGGAAGATCTGCAGCGGATAGGCACTTGGTGCAGGGAGTGGCAACTGTCCCTTAATATAGACAAATGTAATGTATTGCGAATACATAGAAAGAAGGATCCTTTATTGTATGATTATATGATAGCGGAACAAACACTGGTAGCAGTTACTTCTGTAAAATATCTGGGAGTATGCGTGCGGAACGATTTGAAGTGGAATGATCATATAAAATTAATTGTTGGTAAGGCGGGTACCAGGTTGAGATTCGTTGGGAGAGTGCTTAGAAAATGTAGTCCATCAACAAAGGAGGAGGCTTACAAAACACTCGTTCGACTTATACTTGAGTATTCCTCATCAGTGTGGGATCCGTACCAGATCGGGTTGACGGAGGAGATACAAATGATCCAAAGAAGAGCGGCGCGTTTCGTCACAGGGTTACTTGGTAACCGTGATAGCGTTACGGAGATGTTTAATAAACTCAAATGGCAGACTCTGTAAGAGAGGCGCTCTGCATCGCGGTGTAGCTTGCTCGCCAGGTTTCGAGAGGGTGCGTTTCTGGATGAGGTATCGAATATATTGCTTCCCCCTACTTATACCTCCCGAGGAGATCACGAATGTAAAATTCGAGAGATTCGAGCGCGCACGGAGGCTTTCAGACAGTCGTTCTTCCCGCGGACCATACGCGACTGGAACAGGAAAGGGAGGTAATGACAGTGGCACGTAAAGTGCCCTCCGCCACACACCGTTGGGTGGCTTGCGGAGTATAAATGTAGATGTAGATGTAGGGAAGAACCATTAACAGGCACTTAACAGTGGTCAGTGATTTGAAGAGTTCACAGTCCATGCAAAAAGTACCAAGACTAACTGTAGTCCCGGAGTGTAAGCATCGTCAGCGCAGTCACTATGGACGCAGCGTGAACTAATAACTGTGAACAACAGATGTGCGTTCAACCAGCCAGTTGTGTCCAGGAAGTGCAGACTTAGTGCGTCACATATTGTTTTGTAGGAAATCTAAATGCAGCTACATCTCTAAATCGAGCCTATAACACAATCTCCAGAACGTTCTGAAGACCAGAAAAGTGTGCGCAAAGTTTGTCCCTCATCCCTTGACTCCCGAACAACAACAACGACGCCGTGTGTACGCCTGCCACGACCTGATTGAAACGTAGAACACAGACGACTCTTTTCTGGAAAAAATCGTCACGGGTGATGAGATCTGGTGTTATCTATACGAACCAACCACAAAACGACAAAGTGTACAAATCCAGGTGAAAGTTCAACGCTTTGGCGACACAAACCACTTTCAAACCACTGTTACGTGCAACTTGAACAATATCCCAGAAAAGGACTTCTCTGGCAGTTTCATACGGCTCTATGAACGTTCTTTGCTTTATACTCAAGTGGATGGAGACGATGTAGAACACCCAAGCATAGAAACCATTATCTTAACTTCCTCTATTTTTCTTATCAATTCAGTCTCGAAACTTTTCCGACTGGCGGGGTATGTTTACTGATGCAGACATAGGCTACGAATCCTAATTCTAAGGAGGAAACTACAGGACTCAAAGTATAACTGCCACTGTGAATTCAGGACAGAACTATGAGTCACTATTGGACTCGCAACCGGACTGCAACATTTTGTGGAAACTAAATTTTCAGCTTATATTTATTTCTTTCAACAGTCATCAACTAAAATGCAACATAAACTAACGATGACGTTCACGTTTACATTTGGTTCACTAAAATCGGAACATCAATAAGCCAGACCCCTTGATGTACGAAATATCGGAGTAACACCAGATTCCCAGAAAAACAATGTACTTACATTACCAAACAATGTACGAACATAGAAGCGGCAAATCATTGCATGATCAGTTTGATATGTCTTATTGTCTGACTGGAGCAATAGGCAAAAGAACAGAAACTGAAACTGGTTAGTGTGTAATGGACAGTTTTTCAAAGGGGAAAGTTTTTCAAAGAGTACTCTGCAGCATTTGCCTCTTACCTACCTTGCATATATCGCGAATCTCTCGTCCAGCGCAAGTCCCATGCGGCTGGAAAAAAGCGCAGTGACTCCTGTGTACAAGAAGGGCAAAAGAACAGACACGCATAATTACAGACCAATATTCCTAACATCGCTTTGCTGCAGAATCATTGGACACATTCCCAGCTGGAATATTATAAAATTCCTTGATACCGATAAACTTATGTACACGTATCATCAAGGTTACAGAAAGCGTCGCTCGTGCCAAACTTAGCTTTCCCTTTTCTCACACGATATACTGCGAACTATGGATGAGGGGCGACAGCCAGTTTCCAAATTTCTAGATTTCCAGGAAGCATATGACACGATATCCCATTGCATTCTTTTAAAGAAGCAATGACCGTATGGAATAGGTTCAAGATAAATGAGTTACTCGGAGACTTCTTAAGTTATAGATCTCAGCATGTTGTCCTCGACGGCGAGTGTTGATGAGAGACAAAGGTACCGTCAGTAGTGCCCCAGGGAAGTGTGATAGGACCACTATTATTCTGTAAATACGTAAATTATTTGGCGGACAAGGTGAGCAGCAATCTGCTGTTGTTTGCTAATCATACTGTGGTGTACGGTAAGGTGTTGAAGTTGAGAGACTGTAGGAGGATACAAGAGTAGAAAAAACAAACCCGTAATGTTCGTATGCGGCATTAGTAGTGTCCTGATTGTCACAGCCACGTCGTGCAGATGTCTGGGCGTAACGTTGCAAAGCGATATGAAATGGAACCAGCAAGTGAGGACAGTGGTAGGAAAGGTGAACGGTCGACTTCGGTTTATTGGAAGGCTTCTAGAAAAGTGTCGTTCATCTGTAAAGGAGACAGCTTATAGCACAATACTGCGACCTATTCTTGAGTACTATTCGAGTGTTTCGGATCCGTACCAGATCGGATTAAAGGAAGAACTCGAACCAGTTCAGAGGCGAGCTGCTAGATTTGTTACTGGCAGATTCGAACAACATGCAAGTGTTACAGAGATGCTTCGGGAACTCAAATGGGAATTCCTGGAGGGAAGGAGACGCTATCTTCGAGGAACACTATTGAGAAAATTTAGAGAGCCGGCATTTGAAACTGACTACAGAACGATTCTACAGCAGCCAACATATATTTCGTGTAAGGTCCACAAATATAAGATACGAGAAAGTAGGACTCATATGGAGGCATATAGATGGTGTTTTTTCCCTCACTCTATTTGCGAGTGGAACTGGAAAGGAAATGACCGGTAATAGTAGGGGGTACCTCAGTACGCGCTGTTCGTGATTCGCTGAGTGTCTGTGTAGATGTAGATGTAGTACCACATTCCACCTTCACTGCTAATGACGATAATAATCATTATCACCAGCATCTGTAGCGCCTGGGAGCCTTGGATGTTCGCGACTTCCCTCCAAATAATTCCATTTTTAGCCAAGTTCTTTATCTACTTCTACTACACTACTGCCCATTAAAATTGCTGCACCACGAAGATGGCGTGCTACAGACGCGAAATTTAACCGACAGGAAGAAGATACTGTGATATGCAAATGATTAGCTTTCCAGATAAGTCACACAAGGTTGGCGCCGATGGCGGCACCTTCCACATGCTGACATGAGGAAAATCTTCAAATGTGTGTGAAATATTATGGGACTTAACTGCTAAGGTCATCAGTCCCTAAGCTTACACACTACTTAACCTAAATAATCCTAAGGACAAACACACACACCCATGCCCGACGGAGGACTCGAACCTCCGCCGGGACCTGACATGAGGAAAGTTTCCAACCGATTTCTCATACACAATCAGCAGTTGACCGGCGTTGTTGTGATGCCTCGTGTAAGGAGGAGACATGCGTACCTTCACGTTTCCGACTTTGATAAAGGTCGGATTGTATCGCGGTTTATTGTGTATCGCGTTTTATTGCATCGCGACATTGCTGCTCGCGTTGGTCGAGATCCAACGACTGTTAGCAGAATATGGAATCGGTGGGTTCAGCAGGGTAATACGCAACGCTGTGCTGGATCCAAATGGCTTCGTATCACTAGCAGTCGAGATGACAGGCATCTTATCTGCATGGCTGTAACGGATCGTGCAGCCACGTCTCGATCCCTGAGTCAGCTGATAGGGACGTTTGAAAGACAACAACCATCTGCACGAACAGTTCGACGACGTTTGCAGCAACATGAACTATCAGCTCGGAGACCATGGCTGCGGTTACGCTTGACGCTGCATCACAGACAGGAGCGCCTGCGATGGTGTATTCAACGACGAACCTGTGTGCACGAATGGCAAAACGACATTATTTTCGGATGAATCTAGGTTCTGTTTACAGCATCATGATGGTCGCATCCGTGTTTGGTGACATCGCGGAGAACGCACATTGGAAGCGTGTATTCGTCATCGCCATACTGGCGCATCACACGGACTGATGGTATGGGATGCCATTGGTTACACGTCTCCGTCACCTCTTGTTCGCATTGACGGCACTTTGGACAGTGGACGTTACATTTCGGATGTGTTACGACCCGTGGCTCTAACCTTCATTCCATCCCTGCGAAACCGTACATTTCAGCAGGATAATGCACGAGCGCATGTTGCAGGTCCTGTACGGGCCTTTCTGGATACAGAAAATGTTCGACTGCTGCCCTGGCCAGCACATTCTCCAGCTCTCTCACCAACTGAAAATGTCTGGTCAGTGGTGGCCGAGCAACTGGCTCGTCACAATACGCCAGTCACTATTGATGAACTATGGTATCGTGTTGAAGCTGCATGGGCAGCTGTACCTGTACAAGCCATCCAAGCTCTGTTTGACTCAGTGTCCAGGCGTATCAAGGCCGCTATTACGGCCAGAGGTGGTTGTTCCGGGTACTGATTTCTCCGGATCTATGCACCCAAATTGCGTGAAAATGTAATCACATGTCAGTTCCAGTATAGTATATTTGTCCAATGAAACCCGTTTATCATCTGCATTTCTTCTTGGTGTAGCAGTTTTAATGGCCTGTATTGTATTTCCCTTTTTCTAGTAATTCCGGTTCAACCGTGCGTTGCCATGTCTTTATCGCTCTTTCAATCTTTTTTCCACCAGTCATATTAAAGTCCAGTGCCACATATCTTTGAAACGCCTTCTGAACAACCCATCCAAGTGAAGTGGAAGGCAGGGGAGGGATAGTGAATTTGGAATGTTGTGACTTTTTGTAGATAATCATGTTGCTCCAGAAATGCATTGGGAAAATATAGTGTCACATTTCGTTCTGCAGTACTTCCGACGGAGCGCCTGCTATTGACAATAAAGGAAATGTCCGCGCGTGATAATTGCCTGTGCTGCAGCAGGGGACAGAAGACGCATACTGAAACACAAACACAATCTCATCGGAAGAACGCTACTTGGACGGTTTACAGTGAATAAACACTAGCTCGCCGTACAGAATACAGTCTATATATTGCTCTAAGCGAAGACTTCAAGCAACATGAATCCTCCAATAAAACTCAATCATGAGCAGCTGAAAGACAATAACTCGACAGAAACTTGAGGCTGCTGATAGATGAGAAACTGAAAAACGTCTTTCGTATTCAACACGTCTTTAATAAATGACTTTAGGCGAAGGCCATGGAATTATAGAACATAAAGCTTTTAGGCTTCCGCAGCAAGTTATTATTATACAAAATAAGGCTCTTCTGACAGCTATAGAAGGTCATGATGCAAGCATGTTGCCACATGGATTAAACATTGTAAAATTAGCAAAATCCCTCTAACTTAATCATCCAAGAGCAACTTTTCATTTTTGCGTGTGTATGTGTTCTAGACACAGGTGTGAATGTAAATATTATTGAGACAAGTTTCTTTAAGAGGTTTGCTGATATGTCGTGAGTGCTGACGTTGGCCGTTCAGAATTGTATAGTCTCCTGTGCTACCGGCGCCGAGAGACAATTAGTTAAAAAGCAGGCTCAGATAAGGGTTGAGTATGAGGGTGGAACAATACAGTGCATGTTCTTCGAAGTTAAGAATGTGTCTGTGAACTGTCTGTCAGCCATGGATTTTCTGCAAAGAGGGGATGCCAGGATCGACTACCCGAGTGGAACATTTCATTTAATGGTAGGTGGTGTACTGTGAGAAGTTAAAAGGGAAGCTTAAGACTAAGTTGGTGTACACTAATAGTGATCAGTCCTATACACACAATACACCAGAATATCAAACTACAGATGAATATAACAACAAAAAGCTGAATTATTTGACTTGTTGTCAAAATATGTAATTGTCTTCTCGAACAAGAATGATATTACTATGTGGTACCAGATCCATACATATGTAGTCCCACATCAAACTATTGTCATGCAACCTATTTCAATACCTGGGTCTGAAAGGAGGCGGTAAAGAAATCATTGTTGTGGCGAGAACCCAACGTGAGGTGTTGGAGAAACTGTTAGAAAAGTTTCATGGAGTAAATCGTTTAACCACAACAGATCTCTGATATTTCTACTGGCAACTTGTACTGACTGAAGAATCGAGAAGTTATACTGCATTTATTTTCACTGGCAGACCCTATCAATTCAGAATGTTACCACTTGGTCTGAGTGTACGTTCATAATAGCTGTCGACCCTGCATTTGGACCATAGCTGTTAGACAAGATCCAGTTTATGTAGATCAGTTGTTAATAGCCACTGCAACGTCGGAGGAATACATGTATTTATTAACAAAGATGCTACATAAGACTGCCGATAGTGGAGTCACAGTAGATCTAGATAAATCTAAGTTTGCTACAGATGAACTCAGATATCTTGGTCGTATTATTTCTCATAACAGAATCACACCTCATCCGGAGAACATGAAGGCTATTGAGAATTCATTTATATGACTCGTCTCCCAAACAACTGTTAAATAGCAATGTCTGTTACGTAATGGTCAGCTCACTGTCAGGAGAAGTGTCAGAAGATAAAACGTGTTTTAGTTTCCTCTGAGATTTTATACCATCCAGATGTGGAGATCGAATTTTTTGTATTTCCTCGGATGCATCATCCTCTAGTTAGGAGCTTCCTTATTAGAAAGTATAGAGTGTAATGGAAAAAACGAAGTAAACATTATCTGCTTTGCTAAAGGGGATATGAGAATATGAGAGATCTTACTCGACGACGGAGTTAGAACCTGCAGTGACTTGATCGTACAAAAAGTTTCATTACTACATCTAAACAAGAAAATAAACTCTTCTGTGACAATCAGTCGTTAAGCTTCATGCTGACATGCAAGCTCCTCAAGCCAAAAATAGCTAGATTGGGCCCATTTTCACAGGACTGATTTTCAGTTGTTCAAATAGAAGGGAAAGATAATGTTGTCGCTGATGCCCTTTCTAGGTGTCCTCAAGGTCTTTCAGAATTTTCGGAGTTAACCGAACAGGTGTCAGATTATAAGGTATTGGTGTTAGAAGATCAGATGCATAGGCGTTATTATTTATGGGTATGGAAAGATCTGGAAAGGCTATAGGATGCAGATCCAAGGTTGAGAAAAGTAAAGCGACTACTGTCACAACAACCTCAACACAAACTGGCATCATACTGCAAGGTTTACAATGACGTGTTATTTCGCCAATGAAGAACAAAAATGGTTCAAATGGCTCTGAGCACTATGGGACTTAACAGCTGTGGTCATCAGTCCCCTAGAACTTAGAACTACTTAAACCTAACTAACCTAAGGACATCACACACATCCATGCCCGAGGCAGGATTCGAACCTGCGACCGTAGCAGTCGCGCGGTTCAATGAAGAACAGATTCAAATGTGTGGTGTATATGTATTTTATCAGCCTACCAAGATAGGTTTACTTGGTATGCTAATTTAGCTGGGCTCACATATTATTACACACCTCTATAATTTGTCAGAACACTACAACCATAATTGCTGCTAATTAAATAAAATTATGTCCTATACTAACGCCTAAGCATGTAGAGATTTTGGTCATTGACGTAGCTGGACTCCTTTCTAAAGCAAGAGAACGCCTTAAACACTTAGTTGCTCTGTACAATTTGTTTACCAAGTATGTCATATTATACACAACCAAATCTACAATTGTTGGTCAAATAAACAAGAGAATAAAGATGATTATATCCCTCAATTTGGCATATCTCACGTGATACTCCTTGACAATGTATCCAATTTCACCTCAAAAGCATGGAGATCATTTCTGTATGATCATGACATTAAAGAGAGACTCATCTCGAACTTCCCCCCCCCCCCCCCCCCCATATTACAACTCCACATCAGTATTTATGGAGTTTAACCATTTATTAGAATCCACGTACCTCACCAACAAATCAAGTCGATTGAATTTGTCACCCCATTTGAGCAGATTGTCAATAACTTGCCCCATGCTTCCACATAACACATCCCAGCTGAAGCTGTGATAGGTAGCCACGAGAGAAATGAGTGTGTAGACCCTATCTCATGTATGCCTGCTACGAAGTGTCAAAAACGAGAAGACTCTTCAAAGACTGATTTCACTCATAGCCACAGCAAATTCATGAAAGTCATCCTATGACAAAAGATTGGGATGTAAACAAAATTTCGAAGTGGGTGAAAAACCCTAAACCAAACTGTTACACAAGAAAAATTAGAAGTGACAATTGTATACTGGGCCCTACATAGTCAACCAAATCGTCCTAACTTGTAGCTTATCCGGACTGTAGTAGGATGAAAGGACTTTATCACCAAAAAGATGTTAAAAAGTACCTATAGCAAATTTTCCATATGGACTGTTCCTTAGCTTGTTGGTGTGTGTGTGTGTGTGTGTGTGTGTGTGTGTGTGTGTGTGTGTGTGTGTGTGTACCGACCAATTTGTACCTTGACTCTGGAAGTACTGACATTTTCTACATATGGAATTAATTTCTTCATACTAATGAGTGAACTACGAGCAGCATATGCATATTTGTACCTATTCATCATTTACATCTATTACAGTTTGTTATGTCATATTTCGTAGTATGTACACTGAGGTGACAAAAGTCATGGGATAGCTCCCAGTATCATGTCGGACCTCCTTTTGCCCGAAATAGTGCATCAGCTCCACGTGCCGTGACTGAACAAGTCGTTGGAAGTACTCCGCAGAGATACTGAGCCATAAATGCGAAAGTCTTGCCAGTGCAGGATTTTTTGCACCAACTGATCTCTCCATTATGTTCCATTAATTTTCAATAGAACTCATGTCGGTCGATCTGGTTGGCGAAATCATTCGTTCGAATTTTCCTTGATGTTCTTCAAACCAGTCGCAAACAATTGTGGCCCAGTGACCTGGCGCACTGTCATCCTTAAAAATCCCAACTTTCTTTCGGAATATGAAATCCATGAATGGCTCCAAATGGTCTCCGAGTAACCCAATGATTGGGTCAGATGGAACAGAGGACACAGTCCATTTCATGTAAACACAGCCCACACCATTAAGGAGCTATCACCAGCTTGCACTGTGCCTTGTTGACAACTTGCATCCATGGCTTCTTGGGATCTGCATCACACTCAATCCCTACCATCAGCTCTTACCAGCTGGTATCGGGACTCATCTGACCAGGCACTCTTGCACCACACTCGAACCCTACCATCATCTTTTACCAACTGACACGGGGATTAATCCTACCAGCCATGGTTTTCCTGTTGTGTAGGGCCCAACCAATACAGTCACGACCCCAGGAGAGGCGCTGCATGCGATGTCGTGCTATTAGGAAAGACACTCGCGTCGGTCGTTTGCTCCACATCCCATTAACACGAAACTTCGCCGAAGTGTCCTAACGGATACGTTCGTCGTACGTCCCACATTGATTTCTGCGATTATTTCACGCAGTGTTGCTTGCGTCTAGCTCTAACTACCATTTCGAGTTCAAATTGTGTTAATTACAGGCGTGCATCCATGATCATGTCGGAAACCTTTTCATACTAACCACTTGAATACAAATTGTGGCTCTGCCAATGTACGCGATACTACCAAGATTTGTATATGGGCATATCGCTGTCCCATGAATTTTGTCACCTCAGTGGAAGTGAAGAAAAGTATTTAGACTAAACTGCCGAAACTAACGTATTACGTACAAGCTAAGTATGTCTTACACAGGACTAACCAGTAAGAGAAAGATAAGCATATATATATACAGGGCGGTCCATTGATAGTGAACGGGTCAAATATCTCACGAAATAAGAATCAAACGAAAAAACTACAAAGAACGAAACTCGTCTGGCTTCAAGGGGGAAACCAGATGGCGCTGTGGTTGGCCCGCTGTTTTTTTTAATAGGAACCCTCATTTTTCATTACATATTCGTATAGTACGTAAAGAAATATGAATGTTTTAATCGGACCACTTTTTTCGCTTTGTGACAGATGCACTATAGGGCAACGGAAAATCCACGATGGCTGCGACAAGTGGAACATCAGCGACCTTGGCGAGTTAATGTATGGTCCGGCATTATGGGAGGAAGGATAATTGGTCCCCATTTTATAGTCACAAACGTATAAGTACGTGGTATCATGTAACATTCCGCCAGTGAGGACGGTATTTGCTTCGAGATACATTACCCGTGTTAAAATGGACCGTTTACCAATTGCGGAAAAGGTCGATATCGTGTTAATGTATGGCTATTGTGATCAAAATGTCCGACGGGCGTGTGCTATGTTGCTGCTCGTTATCCTGGACGACATCATACAAGTGTCCGGACCGTGCGCCGGATAGTTACGTTATTTAAGGAAACAAGAAGTGTTCAGCTACATGTGAAACGTCAACAACGACCTGCAACAAATGATGATGCCCAAGTAGGTGTTTTAGCTGCTGTCGCGGCTAATCCGTACATCAGTAGCAGACAAATTGCGTGAGAATCGGAAATCTCAAAAACGTCGGTGTTGAGAATGCTACTTCAAAATCGATTGCACCCGTACCATATTACTATGCACCAGGAATTGCATGGCGACTGCTTTGAACGTCGAGTACAGTTCTGCCACTGGGCACAAGAGAAATTACGGGACGATGACAGATTTTTTGCACGCGTTCTATTTACCGACGAAGCGTCATTCACCAAGAGCGGTAACGTAAACCGGCATAATATGCACTACTGGGCAACGGAAAATGCACGATGGCTGCGACAAGTGGAACATCAACGATCGTTGAGGTTAATGTATGGTGCGGCATTATGGAAGGAAGGATAATTGGCCTCCATTTTATCGATGACAGTCTAAATGGTGCAATGTATGTTGATTTTCTACTAATGTTCTACCGATGTTACTACAAGATGTTCATTGCATGACAGAATGGCGATGTACTTCCAACATGATGGATGTCCGGCACATAGCTCGCGTGCGGTTGAAGCGGTATAGAATAGCATATTACATGACAGGTGGATTGGTCGTCGAAGCACCATACCATGGCCCGCACATTCTCCGGTTCTGACGTCCCCGGATTTCTTTCTGTGGGGAAAGTTGAAGGATATTTCCTATCGTGATCCACCGACAACGCCTGACAACATGCGTCAACGCATTGTCAATGCATGTGCGAACATTACGAAAGGCGAACTACTCGCTGTTGAGAGGAATGTTGTTACACGTATTGCCAAATGCATTGAGGTTGACGAACATCATTTTGAGCATTTATTGCATTACTTTCAGGTAATCACGCTGTAACAGCATGCGTTCTCATAAACGCTAAGTTCACAAAGGTACATGTACCACATTGGAACAACCGAAATAAAATGTTCAAACGTACCTACGTTCTGTATTTTAATTTAAAAAACCTACCTGTTACCAACTGTTCGTCTAAAATTGTGAGCCATATGTTTGTGAATATTACAGCGCCATCTATCACAAAGTGAAAAAAGTGGTCCAACTAAAACATTCGTATTTCTTTACGTACTACACGAATATGTAATAAAAATGGGGATTCCTATTGTAAAAAACGCAGTTGACATCCGTTTGACCTATGGCAGCGCGATCTACCGGGCCAACCATAGCACCATCTGGTCTCCCCGTTCAAGCTAGACAAGTTTCGTTCTTTGTAGTTTTTTCGTTTGACGCTTATTTCGTGAGATATTTGGCCCGGTCGCGATCAATGGACCACCCGGTATATATACTTTTGTAAATGGTGGGTGAAATACGACACAATTTTGGAATGTAATAGGAAGTACATTTGTCGAGTGAACTTTTTACAAGTGACATGTGAACCGATGAATCAAAAATGCGATATGAATAATACGTTACTTATGTCATGTTATTGAGGATCGTAATGTACGACAGATCAGGATACCGGTATTATAGCAATGGGTAATAAAATGTGGATAGTAAAATAATAATTCCGCTGTGAAAACAGTCAGTCATGCGTGCATTGCACCACAAAAGACATGTAAATAAAAACATTTGATAAGCAAGTAAAATCCAATACATTAATATTTATGACATATGACTTATGATTTAGCTTTACTATCTCAATTGCAATGACTAACTTTTTTAATTTAGTAGCTAAGTAACTCTTCATTTTTTTAAAGGAAAGGAAATAAAGCCATATAACCAAATATAAGGTGGAGCCATGAGCTGTTTGTTGAAATGTTGGTCGACCTTATGGTCAAAGAAAAATTTCTTGGTGTATGTTTGGATACACGTTTCAATTCGCGTAGGCTGTGGATGATTTCTTTTTCTTACTTTTTTTTTGTCCAGAGATGTTCTAGATTTCTACGCGGACGTGTGTGTAGAACAGTGGTGCCCTCTACGACTAAGCACAAAATTTTATTGTTTGAATCAGTCAATCATATGTAAATATCAGGCGACTGGGCTAAGCTACTAGAAGCAAGGCCAAATAAATTAAGAATGAAAGTACTGTACATAGCTAAACTTTGAAAAAGGGCGCAAAACATTGAACAAGTATCTCTAGTATTGTAGGAAGTTTAACGATCCGTGGAAACTGAATAGATAAACAATTTATATTTTTTTGTGAGGATACATCGAAATGTACGAAAATATAGACTGAACAATACAGTGTAAAACGCAGTCTGATCGAAGTGAGGAAGTCGGGACACATAGTCGATTGATACTGAAAGGTTACCTGAGACAAAGCAAGTTCAACATTTGAAGACGCACGACAGAGAGTGAACTGGTACTCACCTCTGCTGAAACGAGATATGGAAGTAAACATGTGACGTTCCATTAACGCTTTTAATCCTGTGTGCCTCCAGTGAGAGGTGTTACACAAGAACACGAGTAAACACCACTAATGACGTGCTTCTGCTACATGGAACTGATGCCTGTCGTAATGGTAGCTTGCAACAGTGTCAAACGCAGCCACTATTGTTGCTACGTGTGATGCTGCTTGTGTATCGAGCACAAACTTTAAGTAATGTACAAGAAAATGCGCCCTACAAAAACGCTCACCTATAGCTTGTTGTGGACACTTGTAAATACGATTAGCCAAGGGATGAACACTGTGCTGCAAATTAACACAGACTGTTTAGCTGAAGCTATGTATAGAACAGACCAATATTAGGAGTACCAACGTGAAGTCAGGAAACAAAAATACAAATTCCCATTGGTTAAATAAACATTGTACGAATAATAACGATACAGATGAACTCAATAAAACTTATGACAAGATACATCCCTTAACCAAAATTCCTTTTAGGGCAGGATAGCCTACTTCAGATACTGCCCTTTAACCTGTTTCATAAAACCCAATGATGAGCTGTAAGAAGAGGGGCGACCGAGAACTACGACGCCAGTCCTGATGCGGGGGACAGGCAGCTGTTCCTGCCGATCGCAACACGACGTGGTGGCGGCCTCTCAATGGACATGGGAGGTCACCGACCGCCTAACGAGGACTGCCATCGCCTGGGCTTCACTCAACTCGACGTCACAATAATCGTCTCCCATAACCAACCCTGACGACGCAGAAAAAAATTGGTCCAAATAGCTCTAAGCACTATGGGACTTAACATCTGAGGTCATCAGTCCCCTAGACTTAGAACTACTTAAACCTAACTAACCCAAGGACAGCACACACATCCATGCCCGAGGCAGGATTCGAACCTGCGACCGTAGCAGCAGCGAGGTTCCAGACTGAAGCGCCTAGAACCGCTCGGCCACAGCCGCCGGCGACGTAGCCGAGACTACATTGCTTTTATTCAGAACGATTTTTTTCCATCGTGTACAAACTCTAGGGATTGATCGATAAGAGGATACGGAACAAGAAAGGTCTAATGAACTTATGTCGGGAAGTGGATAGTTTCCGTGCTAGAGGCTGTTATTCTATCATAACAATGTGTACAGAGACTACAGTCTAATACGCGCCATGCCACGCAGCCACAGTTACAGTATGTGCCGAAAATGGTTTCCATGTGCCTCAACGCATGCGTGTACGCGCCGTAGCATGTTCTGTCTCATATGCGCACATCGGCCAGACTGCATCCGGCAGTGTTAAAGACAGCATGAATACGGCGCTCCTGTGTCTCCACACCTGGAATGGGCTCTACAAACACGATACTTTTGAAGTGGCCCCATAACCAGAAATCGCGCAGGTTGAGATCTGGTGAACAAGCAGGCCATGCAGCCGGACCCCCTCGTCCAATCCATCCACCATGGAAGACACAATTGAGATGCGTCCGGACGTTAATCCCGAAGTGGGCTGGATCACCAACATGTAGCAACCACATAACTCTTCGAAATATCAATGGCACCTCTTCCAGCAGCGGAGTCAAAGTCACCCGCAAGAAACGCCGATAATTCCGGCATGTTAGGTGACGTGGAAGGAAGACTAGTCCCAAAATACGGTAACCAATTATCTCGGCCCACACATTCCGGCTGCACCAACGCTGATGATTCGCTGTCACCATACCACGGGGATTCTGCGTACTATCACACACTGTTACGAAAATTGGAGATACCGTTGAGTGTAAAGGTGGCCTCACTGCTGAATAGGATGGATGACACGAATCCCGGAATCACGGTTGCCTGGTGAAAGTAACGGTGACAAAACAACTCCCAATGTGAAACGTCTATCGCTAGTAAGCCCTGCATGTGCTGTAAGTGATAAGGGTAGTAACAGTTGTCGTAACTGTAACTGTGGCTGAATGTTACAGCACTTTTTAGACTGCAATCTCTGTAACAAAGTAGTTGTCGTGGTGAATGTTCCACACGGTCGTCTGGCTTACACTGTACTAGCGGGCCAAATGCCTAGTACTGACACGGCGGTCGCCTTCCACCGTATTAATCGCATTTTCCTCCAAGTCTGGTGTTCCAACATTTCGGGTACGTCCTTCATCATTTCCTGCTTCCTAAAACGATCATGTCATAGAGAAACGAGAAAACACTGTTGTAGACATTGAATGCTGCGGGGATAGGTCTCCTGATACAACCTTGCTGTCCGCCGCCTGTTGCAATTTGCGGTTCCGTAGGTAAACACCATGTCGGCGAGCTCTCGATTCGAATACGGAACTATTGTGTACAACGCTGTATGACATCCACTATAAGGTGAGTCAGGAAGAGAAGTGAATTGGACACAACATTTCCAATTACTATAGCAGGAGAGGGCGCTAGGGCATGAGGTATGAGGAACGGTAGCACCCTCTAGGAGGAAACCATGCACACTGTAACTGTGGCTGAATGTTACAGCACTTTTTAGACTGCAATCTCTGTAACAAAGTATGATTGAATAAATGGCCTCTAACAAGGAAACCATGCAATTCCGGACATAAGTTCATTAGACCTTTTTGTCCCACATTCTCTTATCGATCAATCCCTACAGATTGTACACGGTGGAAAAAATCACTCTGTATAGGGTAATGCAAAGGAAAAATCTTACAGAACCATCGTCGATGATGAGAAACGTTATTTCTATCTAAAATTGCGAATCTTATTAATTTCAGCTTCACATGTTACACAAAACAAACTCTGTTGCATTCTGCAAAAGGTTGAGGCAAAGTACCACAATCTTATAATACGATTGATCCACTCACTCAGATGTTAAAAACACCAAATCAATGAAATATGAAACTTTTATGCGTGTTAAAAACGTAATTGTTTTCGTTCTTAAAAAATGAACTAAGATTATAATACAAACGTAAACCAGGATGCGAATTTTATCCCTCAGTGCGGTCTTTAAGACTTTTTTTTTCACGTCGGCTGCAACCTAATCGAGAAGGATGTAACGGAATGAAATGTATTGCAATGTAAATGCAACCGTCTACTAGAGCGTTGTATAATTAAATTTAATCACACCAAAATCCCCATCTCGTTAAAGTAAAACACGTAACAATATTAGATGATTTAGGTATGCATCACTTATTCCCAAAACCATCAAGAATTTATTGACACTAAGTGTGATCCTTAAAGTAGCTTGTTGTTTGAAGTGGTTAATTTAGAGATTCAAATAAATGTAAATTCCTCAACGAAAGGATTAACATGGGGCTTAATATTAATCAATGCATCACTGACTGCCTGAAGTGTGTTCTGTTCATCACATAATTACATGCATTCAAGGGGGCTATTGACGTTCCCTATGTTACTCATGAGAAACACTCAAGCATCATACACGAAATTGTATAAACACATAAAGAAACAAATCTATGTGTAACTGTGTCATTATTGTGATGCTACGTAAATTCCTTGCCGATTTATATGTGAACTGCTTCATAGTGTTGAGTGAAAGTAAGAATTTGTTGTTGTTGTGGTCTTCAGTCCTGAGACTGGTTTGATGCAGCTCTCCATGCTACTCTATCCTGTGCAAGCTTCTTCATCTCCCAGTACCTACTGCAACCTACATCCTTCTGAATCTGCTTAGTGTATTGATCTCTTGGTCTCCCTCTACGATTTTTACCCTCCACACAGCCCTCCAATACTAAATTGGTGATCCCTTGATGCCTCAGAACATGTCCTACCAACCGATCCCTTCTACTGGACAAGTTGTGCCACAAGCTTCTCTTCTCCCCAATCCTATTCAACACTTCCCCATTAGTTATGTGATCTACCCATCTAATCTTCAGCATTCTTCTGTAGCACCATATTTCGAAAGCTTCTATTCTCTTCTTGTCCAAACTATTTACCGTCCATGTTTCACTTCCATACATGGCTACACTCCATACAAATACTTTCAGAAATGACTTCCTGACACTTAAACCTATACTCGAAGTTAACAAATTTCTCTTCTTCAGAAACGCTTTCCTTGCCATTGCCAGTCTACATTTTATATCCTCTCTACTTCGACCATCATCAGTTATTTTGCTCCCCAAATAACAAAACTCCTTTACTACTTTAAGTGTCTCATTTCCTAATCTAATACCCTCAACATCACCCGACTTAATTCGACTACATTCCATTATACTCGTTTTGCTTTTGTCGATTTTCATCTTATACCCTCCCTTCAAGACACTGTCCATTCCGTTCAACTGCTCTTCCAAGTCCTTTGCTGTCTCTGACAGAATTACAATGTCATCGGCGAACCTCAAAGTTTTTATTTCTTCTCCATGGATTTTAATACCTACTCCGAATTTTTCTTTTGTTTCCTTTACTGCTTGCTCAATATACAGATTGAATAATACCGGGGAGAGGCTACAACCCTGTCTTACTCCCTTTCCAACCACTGCTTCCCTTTCATGTCCCTCGACTCTTATAACTGCCATCTGGTTTCTGTACAAATTGTAAATAGCCTTTCGCTCCCTGTATTTTACCCCTGCCACCTTTAGAATTTGAAAGAGAGTATTCCAATCAACATTGTCAAAAGCTTTCTCTAAGTCTACAAATGCTAGAAACGTAGGTTTGCCTTTCCTTAATCTTTCTTCTAAGATAAGTCGTAAGGTCAGTATTGCCTCACGTGTTCCAGTATTTCTACGGAATCCAAACTGATCTTCCCCGAGGTCGGCTTCTACTAGTTTTTCCATTCGTCTGTAAAGAATTCGTTTTAGTACTTTGCAGCTGTGGCCTATTAAACTGATTGTTCGGTAATTTTCACATCTGTCAACACCTGATTTCTTTGGGATTGGTATTATTATATTCTTCTTGAAGTCTGAGGGTATTTCGCCTGTTTCATACATCTTGTTCACCAGATGGTAGAGTTTTGTCAGGACTGGCTCTCCCAAGACTGTTAGTAGTTCTAATGGAATGTTGTCTACTCCCGGGGCCTTGTTTCGACTCAGGTCTTTCAGTGCTCTGTCAAACTCTTCACGCAGTATCGTATCTCCCATTTCATCTTCATCTACATCCTCTTTCATTTCCATAATATTGTCCTCAAGTACATCGCCCTTGTATAGACGCTCTGTATACTCCTTCCACCTTTCTGCTTTCCCTTCTTTGCTTAGAACTGGGTTTCCATCTGAACTCTTGATGTTCATACAAGTGGTTCTCTTATCTCCAAAGGTCTCTTTAATTTTCCTGTAGGCAGTATCTATCTTACCCCTAGTGAGATAAGCCTCTTCATCCTTACATTTGTCCTCTAGCCATCCCTGCTTAGTCATTTTGCACTTCCTGTCGATCTCGTTTTTGAGACGTTTGTATTCCCTTTTGCCTGCTTCATTTACTGCATTTTTATATTTTCTCCTTTCATCAATTAAATTCAATATTTCTTCTGTTACCCAAGGATTTCTACTAGCCCTCGTCTTTTTACCTACTTGATCCTCTGCTGCCTTCACTATTTCATCCCTCAAAGCTACCCATTCTTCTTCTATTGTATTTCTTTCCCCCGTTCCTGTCAATTGTTCCCTTATGCTCTCCCTGAAACTCTGTACAATCTCTGGTTCTTTCAGTTTATCCAGGTCCCATCTCCTTAAATTCCCACCTTTTTGCAGTTTCTTCAGTTTTAATCTACAGGTCATAACCAATACATTGTGGTCAGAGTCCACATCTGCCCCTGGAAATGTCTTACAATTTAAAACCTGGTTCCTAAATCTCTGTCTTACCATTATATAATCTATCTGATACCTTTTAGTATCTCCAGGGTTCTTCCATGTATACAACCTTCTATCATGATTCTTAAACCAAGTGTTAGCTATGATTAAGTTGTGCTCTGTGCAAAATTCTACCAGGCGGCTTCCTCTTTCATTTCTTAGCCCCAATCCATATTCACCTACTATGTTTCCTTCTCTCCGTTTTCCTACACTCGAATTCCAGTCACCCATGACTAATAAATTTTCGTCTCCCTTCACTATCTGAATAATTTCTTTTATTTCACCATACATTTCTTCAATTTCTTCGTCATCTGCAGAGCTAGTTGGCATATAAACTTGTACTACTGTAGTAGGTGTGGGCTTCGTATCTATCTTGGCCACAATAATGCGTTCACTATGCTGTTTGTAGTAGCTTACCCGCATTCCTATTTTCCTATTCATTATTAAACCTACTCCTGCATTATCCCTATTTGACTTTGTGTTTATAACCCTGTAGTCATCTGACCAGAAGTCTTGTTCCTCCTGCCACCGAACTTCACTAATTCCCACTACATCTAACTTCAACCTATCCATTTCCCTTTTTAAATTTTCTAACCTACCTGCCCGATTAAGGGATCTGACATTCCACGCTCCGATCCGTAGAACGCCAGTTTTCTTTCTCCTGATAACGACATCCTGTTGAGTAGTCCCCGCCTGAGATCCGAATGGGGGACTATTTTACCTCCGGAATATTTTACCCAAGAGGACGCCATCATCATTTAATCATACAGTAAAACTGTATGCCCTCGGGAAGAATTTATGGCCAATGAATGTTGGTATTAGGATAAGGTTCGAAAAGGGAAAAGAACTTCGAGTAGCTTTTAATTTTAACAGAGAAAGAACTGTATTTCATTTTTTGTTGCAATACTTTTCCATCTTTCCTCGAGCTGCTCTTGTACCGAAATCATGTATATTTTGTTGTGCTGACACGGGGCTTAAACAGAACGTATTGTAATATCTAAGTCTCTTGTATTTATTTATTAGTGCTTGAGCTGTTTGATTCGCATGTTGATAAAGATAATTTTTATTTACTTCTGCATTTTTTCAGAGGCTTTAAAAGAGGGTGAATAGTTCGTTGGCTTAACAACCGGACACGTTACGTTTTCTTGCGTTATTTGTTCATTATCGCTAAGCACCACCACCCTGACATCGATTTACCGATCATTTCTCTCAGTTTCTACGTAACAATTTTGTTACGTTGATCATTCAATTACAACTGAATAGTGACGTCTTCAATCGACTCATTGGTTTGAGTCTCCGGCCCCGCGATAGTGCAGACGGTGAACGGAAATCACACACTGCGGTGCATTATAAGGAATTTCGCTAGTATTTAGTACTCCCTTTCACGTAAAAATTTAGACCTGGCTCATCGTCGTTCGGGGTTTCTCTTTCTCGTCATGGTGCTACTGTCATTAATTCCTGGTTCATCGTCGTTCGGGGCTTCTCTTTCTCGTCGTGGTGTTTCTGTTATTAATTCTAATAAATTTCACAGGATTCATATATTCTTCTTGTCGTGACTTACTGAGAAAAGTTTCATTTAAAACTTCCCAGCCATAAAATAAGAGGGAGAGAAACGCGTCAGCCACAATCTGCAGCTGTTTGTTGACGATGGTGTGGTGCATGGCAAGTTGCCGTCGTCGAGTGACTTAGGAGCACACACGATGACTTAGAATGTGTAGTTGGTGTAATGAATGGCAACCAGTTTTAAACGTAAAAAAAGTCAAGTTAATGCAGAGTATCAGCAAAAACAAACCGGTGACGTTCGAACACAGCATTAGTAGTATGCTATTGACACAGTCACGAGGATTACATATCTAGATGCAGCGTTGCAAAGCGATATGAATTGGAGCGAGCATGTAAGGACTGTATAGAGGAAAGTGAATGGATGACTTCGGTTTACTGGGAAAATTTTAAGAAAGTGTCGTTCACCTATAAAGGAGGCCGCAGAAAGGACATTAGTGCGACAGATTCTTGAGCACTGTTCGGGTGTTTGGGATTCGCACCAGGTCGGAATAAAGGAAGACATCGAAGCAATTCAGAGGAGGACTGCGAGATTTGTTACCAGTAGGTTCGAATAACACGCAAGTAGTTCAGAGGTGCTTTGGGATGTGAAATGGGAAACCCTGGAGGGAAGGCGACGTTGTTTGCAAGCAACACTATTGAGAAAATAGAACCGGCATTTGAAGCTGACTCCAGAACGATCCTACTACCGCCAATGTACATTTCGCGTAAGAACCACGAAGATAAGACAAGAGAAATCACGCCTCTTACGGGTGCATATAGACGGCCGTTTTTCCCTCGCTCCATTTGCAAGTAGAACAGGAAAGGAAGTGATTGGTAGTGGTTCGGGGTACCCTCCACTACGCACCGTACGGTGGCTTGCAGACTATGTATGTAGATGTAGATGTTGTGTTGCAACGTGAAATAATGTATGGGAGCTGCCAAATAAAAATTCAGACACGTTCTCTGGTAACGCAAGAAGCATGTCCCTGACCTGGACGAGGAGCATCTTCCTGAAGTCACACCATTTGCGAACTTCCTACTCCATTCGTAGACTTGCTGCTGTGACAAACATGCATCACCGTACTGAACCTTCATTCGTCGATGAATTTCAATAGGTTTCATCCTTCACTACGCAAAAACCGAATAACAGAACGCTATTCTTCCCTGGTGCAAGTCGCAAGTGGGGCAGCCATCTTTATACTGATACTGCGACGATATGTGTGCATCTGCACTATGCTGCCACCTACAGGCCATTCTGCACGCTGTTTGTGGCACTCTTACCAACTTACAGGATAACGGCCAGAAATTTCGATTTGTTATCACAAATTTAAAGTTTTCATTTGACTCGCTCTCGTATATATGTAATGGATTATGCCAGTATACTATGTGGCTCTTTATTATAGGCCATTAGACTAGATGGTTATAATATGTAAAAGACTGTGATAACGTGAATGTGACTGGTACGTCAGAATAGGATCTAGTTGCGATAGCAGTCTGAAGCAAGGATCATAATAAATTTATATTATTACAACAGATAGTTCCAATGCGTAAGAATATTATTACATTAACAGGATTACATGAACCGGACTGATTTATTTAACAAAACTCTTTTGTTGAAGCCTATGCTGTTACGTGACTTCGAGAAGATACATGGAAAATGATAATGATGATACAAAAAAAATATCTACACCTTTCCTAAAGTAATATGAATTTGTAGCTTTTGAGAAACAAAATTTAAGGATACAAAGGTTATAGACAGATAACTAATTTTTGAAAAATAAATTAAAAATGTAATTTCTTTAATATGATAGTTAATGTTCGAGTTAAATTACGTTAAGAAATAGTAATACGCTTACTGTTTTATATGGGAGGACATATATGAGGGTACAGAATTTTTGCGCAGTTAAATTCGAAATCTTTTCCTTTGAAGTCAGAAATGAGAAGTCTTCTGAACTCTCATCGTCTTATATAAATGAGTAATCGTCTAGTTTATTAATGATAGGGTTACGGGTAATTTTTTTTTAATATGGTGATGTACGTTGGTATTAGAATTTGTTTGTGCTGTACTGTCATCTGCTAGAGGTGCTCCATGGGCGGCGTGCGGTATTTGAAGCTCGTCAGCAGACGCCTGTACACTACAGCACAGAACTCCCAATTCCGCCTGGACGTCGTGAGGATCGCCTCGGAATAAGAAATGTCGAAGACTGACAATGAAAACTATACGCAAGAATGCATATACGAAAGCTCGTACAGAAAAACTTCGAGTTTGTTTTTAATATTGAAAGCTGTACAGAGATATCCACACAGGCATAATTTGTACAAGTTCATGTAATGACTGCATACAGCAGTTTAATCCTTTGGACGATTATTTCCAGCATAAGGAAGAATATAATAATAAAGAAAATATAGAGCGTCTCAGGAGGAATGGTCAATATTCAGTGACACAACAGCAATGACCCTTCGAAGAAAAAACGTCTACTAAACAAGGGCGCTAAAATACATACCTCAAGAGCTATGATCACTTGTTCAGTAGATGATATGTGTATCACAACAGCGTAGATGAGCAAGTGCTCATAGTTATTAAGACGTGCCCTTTACAGCCCATGTTACTGGTCTTTTTTTCTTGTTTTGGTCCATACTACCATCTCTCAAAATATGGGAATCATAGGTCTTGCAGGAGAAGAAATTTGTTTCGCAGTATCTTAAGATGAACAAGTGCCCATAGCTCTTAAGGTATACATTTTAGCGCCCAAGTTTACTAGACGCTTTTGCTTCAAAGGATTGTTCCTATTACATCCCTGCATATTGACCATTCCTCCTGGACGCCCTGTATTTAAAAGGGAGATACTGGAACAAAAATAATTTTTCACGGTTTGGCCACTCAGAACCCTCTCAACTCCTGATTCCTCATTCACTGCATTTGCCATTACCTGTAATCTTGTCTTTATAGCCCTGTATTCACCTGACCAGAAATTCTGTTGTTCCTGCGACCGCAATTCAATAATTCGCACTTTATTAAACTTCAGCTTACCCATTTCTGTTTTTAAATTCTGTAACCCATCTTCCCGATCAAGGGATCTAACATTCCACGTTCCGACCCGTAGAATGCCAGTTTTGTCTCCTGATGGCAACATCCACTAATTAGTCCCTGATAACAAAGGGGTAGGGGGGGGGGGTGGCCGGCGTGGTTGAGCGGTTCTAGGCGCTACGGTCTGGAACCGCGAGACCGCTACAGTCGCAGGTTCGAATCCTGCCTCGGCCATGGATCTGTGTGATGTCCTTAGGTTAGTTAGGTTTAAGTAGTTCTAAGTCTAGGGGACTGATAACCTCAGAAGTTAAATCCCATAGTGCTCAGAGCCATTTGAACCATTTGAATAGTGGGGGACTATTTTATCTCGCCAATATTTTAACCAAGAGAATGACATCATTGTGAAGTTATACAGTAGATCTGCATGTCTTCGAAAAAATAGCGACTGCATGTTTCCCTTGCTTTCAGCCGTTCGTAACACGAACATAGCAAGGCTACGTTGGCTAAAAGTTACAGGGCCACGTCAGAAAATTATCCCGACAGCTGTCTATGCAGTTACTGTCTCTCCTCAGGAAGCACAGGTTAGTTTGGCCTCTCCACAAATACTCCGCTGTTGTGGCTGCACCTGCGGGACGCTATCTGTATCGTTGAGGCATGCAAGCCACCTCCACGTCAACCAGTTCCGTTGTTCACGAGGACGTGATGGTTTGTGCAAAGATTATTTCGCTTATAGATGACGATTTTAATTGTCCACCGCTCCTACACAGCTCTTTAAATACGCATCTACCATGATCGCGCAATAGGTGATGAACTCAACACTTCCAAACATTTTGTAAGGTCTCACTCGTCCAATACTGCATCACCATCCAATCATCCAACAGCGGCGAAGACAGAGCTGTTACATGCACCAACGTGTGAGGGTGTCGATATGACCAACATAGGACATCTCATTGGATGGCAAAGTAACGTCAGGTGAACTACGAAGTCCGCCGCTGTGAGCACCACAGTAGACCATTCCGCCATCTGAAGCTGGTCAGAACATGCCATACTAGCCCATTGTTGACTACCTCGCTATGTTCTTGCAAATCTCTTTGGACAGTTCATGCTCTCCTGATGACGAACAACAGAACGGCTGGCTCGCAACATTTCCTATGAAGTCACTCGCCGTCGTCTTTGAGCAGGTATGAACTCTGAATATAACCTACAGATTATCCACCTAATCCATCAGTGTTTAGTGGTTGTGGGATCGAACCCAAACACCACTTCACGGGACTCTCACTTGGGCATGTAACTGCAAGGGTTTGGATGTATCTTGCGGTACAGAAAACAAACGGTTTTACAGGACTACCATCAATGAGAGTGGGAATACTAATAAGTTACAACGCTTTACTGATGCTCTTGATCTCGAACGGAATATTAGAAGGCCAGTCTGGGCAATAAGGTGGCATAGCTACTAGATCAAGATTCGTACCAGTTAGTCCATTAGAAGTTAGAACGTTAGACCACCTGCAGTTAGCGATGCGTGATCTGGAAGCTTCGAAAACGATTTCAGATGAATAAGTTACAACGCTTTACTGATGCTCTTGATCTCGAAGGGAATATTAGAAGGCCAGTCTAGGCAATATGGTGGCATAGCGACTAGATCAAGATTCGTACCAGTTAGTCCATTAGAAGTTCGAACGTTAGACCACCTGCAGTTAGCGATGCGTGATCTGGAAGCTTCGAAAACGATTTCAGATTGTAACTGTTCTTCTTGGCACAGGTTCTTCTTGCCACAGGCCTGGCTGGAAGACTAATGACGTCACAGGTAATCTATAACCCAGCTTTGAGACTATGTGAGACGTTGAAAGAGTGAATGTGACACTGAATGTAGCACAGGGACTGAGTTATGTACATCTACATCTAGATAGCCGCTCTACAAATCACAATTAAGTGCCTGGCAAAGGGTTTACCGAACCACCTTCACACTAATTCTCTATTATTCCACTCTGCAACAGCTCGCGGAAGAAACGAACACCTACATCTTTCCGTGCGAGCTCTGATTTCCTTTATTTTACTATGATGATTGTTTCTCCGTATGTAGGTCGGGGCCAACAAATTATTTTTTCATTCAGAGGAGAAAGTTGGTGACTGAAATTTCGTGAGAAGATCCCGCCGCAAAGACAAGCGCCTTTGTTTTAATTATGTCCACCTCTTTTCCTGTATCATGTCCATGACACTCTCTATATCTTCCCCGAGGTCGTCTTCTACTAGTTTTTACATTCGTCTGTAAAGAATTCGTGTTAGTATTTTGCAGCTGTGGCTTACTTTTCATTATCTAGGGTTAATTGCCGATTTTTGCACCATACAAATATACCTTATCTAAATCGTTTTGCAATTGTTTTTGATCTTCTGATGACTACTGGACGATAAACGAGAGCATCATCTGCAAACAATCTAAGACGGTTTCTCAGATCGTCTCCTAAATCATTTATATAGAAAAGGAACAGCAGAGGGCCCATAACACAACCTTGGGGAACACCAGTAATCACTTCTGTTTTACTAAATGACCTTCCATCTATTGCTACGACCTGTGACCTCTCTGATAGGAAATCACGAACCAGTCGCATAACTGAGACGATATTCCATAAGCACGCAGTTTGATTACAAGCAGCTTGTGAGGTACAATCTGGAGCCAGCTGTGTTTCACAAGAACGATCTCTGCTAAATCCATGTTGACTATATGTGAATAGACCGTTCTCTTCGATCTGATTCATAATGTTCGAACACAATATACACTCCTGGAAATTGAAATAAGAACACCGTGAATTCATTGTCCCAGGAAGGGGAAACCTTATTGACACATTCCTGGGGTCAGATACATCACATGATCACACTGACAGAACCACAGGCACATAGACACAGGCAACCGAGCATGCACAATGTCGGCACTAGTACAGTGTATATCCACCTTTCGCTGCAATGCAGGCTGCTATTCTCCCATGGAGACGATCGTACAGATGCTGGATGTAGTCCTGTGGAACGGCTTGCCATGCCATTTCCACCTGGCGCCTCAGTTGGACCAGCGTTCGTGCTGGACGTGCAGACCGCGTGAGACGACGCTTCATCCAGTCCCAAACATGCTCAATGGGGGACAGATCCGGAGATCTTGCTGGCCAGGGTAGTTGACTTACACCTTCTAGAGCACGTTGGGTGGCACGGGATACATGCGGACGTGCATTGTCCTGTTGGAACAGCAAGTTCCCTTGCCGGTCTAGGAATGGTGGAACGATGGGTTCGATGACGGTTTGGATGTACCGCGCACTATTCAGTGTCCCCTCGACGATCACCAGTGGTGTACGGCCAGTGTAGGAGATCGCTCCCCACACCATGATGCCGGGTGTTGGCCCTGTGTGCCTCGGTCGTATGCAGTCCTGATTGTGGCGCTCACCTGCACGGCGCCAAACACGCATACGACCATCATTGGCACCAAGGCAGAAGCGACTCTCATCGCTGAAGACGACACGTCTCCATTCGTCCCTCCATTCACGCCTGTCGCGACACCACTGGAGGCGGGCTGCACGATGTTGGGGCGTGAGCGGAAGACGGCCTAACGGTGTGCGGGACCGTAGCCCAGCCTTATGGAGACGGTTGCGAATGGTCCTCGCCGATACCCCAGGAGCAACAGTGTCCCTAATTTGCTGGGAAGTGGCGGTGCGGTCCCCTACGGCACTGCGTAGGATCCTACGGTCTTGGCGTGCATCCGTGCGTCGCTGCGGTCCGGTCCCAGGTCGACAGGCACGTGCACCTTCCGCCGACCACTGGCGACAACATCGATGTACTGTGGAGACCTCAGGCCCCACGTGTTGAGCAATTCGGCGGTACGTCCACCCGGCCTCCCGCATGCCCACTATACGCCCTCGCTCAAAGTCCGTCAACTGCACATACGGTTCACGTCCACGCTGTCGCGGCATGCTACCAGTGTTAAAGACTGCGATGGAGCTCCGTATGCCACGGCAAACTGGCTGACACTGACGGCGGCGGTGCACAAATGCTGCGCAGCTAGCGCCATTCGACGGCCAACACCGCGGTTCCTGGTGTGTTCGCTGTGCCGTGCGTGTGATCATTGCTTGTACAGCCGTCTCGCAGTGTCCGGAGCAAGTATGGTGGGTCTGACACACCGGTGTCAATGTGTTCTTTTTTCCATTTCCAGGAGTGTATGTTCCAAAATCCTTCTGCATATCGACGTTAATGATATGGGACTATAATTTAATGCATTACTGCTACCGCCTTTCTTGAGTATTGGTGTGACTTGTGCAACTTTCCAGTCTTTGGGTACGGGTCTGTTAGTGAAGGGTAAGTTTCAGATTCTGGTGCTTATTTATTTTGTATAAATATTCTAATCCTGCTGAAAATTATAAAATAGATCGTACGAAAGTCTTCTTCTGATTGCCTAGGACTTGCCTTAAAAGAATAGCACTTGGCCAGCAATGTCGTCGCGCTGTCTCTCGCCCTACTATTCGTGACGCTGAATCATGGCCCCACTGGAATGGTCTACGAAGTGGATGCTCGGAAGATCTACTGCTAACGAGAATTGCAGTTAGGGGATGGTACTGCACACAATAGCTTAATGCTGTTTATGCTGCAGCTGCGGCAACAATGTGTGTCAGCTGGCTTACAAGAATGTACGAATGCTGCAGTCATTCTCTGTCCCTGCAACAGCATCGCAATTACGGTGGCCGCGGGACCAGATTCTGGCCACTTTCCGCAGTGGACGTCGTAACTGATATCTCGTTTCCTACTTTGGATGTCTTGTATGAGTCCGGAACCGTGCTGCTGCTACGGTCGCGGGTTCGAATCCTGCCTCGGGCATGGATGTGTGTGATGTCCTTAGGTTATTAGGTTTAAGTAGTTCTAAGTCTAGGGGACTGATGACCTCAGATGTTAAGTCCCATGGTGCTTAGAGCCATTTGAACCATTTTTTTATCTTGTATATTTCATAATACTGAAACATTCGCAAATACTACTGCACATACAGCAGGTAGATCGAACCATTTCTCAGCTAAGATCATCAAGAGCAGCATTAAGATTTTGTGTGATACTGCCTGCAGATCTGAGTTGGATAGTGTTCAGAGGTGTCATATCTGAAAATCCTGCTTCCCTTCCTCAGGAGAATCTGATTAGACTTTCCTCTCCGCAAATACCCCTCCACTGTGGTTCAACCTACATTAGGGATATTTGTGTCGTGGCACGCAAGTCACCCCACCCTGTAGCAGGAAGATTGTACTATACTGTAGCAGTTCTTACCACGTACGGCCCAAGTTTCATCTAGCTATGTTACTTGGAAGTAATATGTCATGCGAAAGTTACTGTTGTCCTTAAATTTTTCATACCAGTCTATACTGGGTGGTTATAATTGAACTTTCCCTGTTTGACACGTTAAACACGGAAACTAATTACCGTACGAGTACCAGACTTGCTACCATTAATGTCCAGAGTACGGGGTGCATGATTTCCATGCGTCACAGCGCCACCGTCCAACTATGGCCACCAGGTGCCGTCATCGGTCATCGTGATTCGTAGTCTCACACACCTGACCAGTTGCAGTGCACTTTTTGACGTGTCAATATGAGCTTGGACAAAAGGAGCAGGGAATTATTGGTAAAGCTCTATCATCAAAACAATAGCAATGCTGCAGCTGCATTTCGAAAATTCCTCCTGCTGAAAGGATTACGGAAGGGTTCTCTTTCTCCACCTGCTGTGCGGAGCATGGTAAAGAAGTTCGAATCAACTGGAGAAGTGGACGTCGCTCTGGGAAGAGGCCGACTACCGGTTGCACCACAGGTGGCTCTTGAAATCGGTGTTGTTATGATAGACAACGCTACGTGCAGTTCCCGATCGTCAGCGGCGCGCGAGCCGTGCCACGACATTTGAACATCCCATGCTCCACTGTGCAGAAGGTACTTCGAACCATTGTCAAATGGTATCCGTACAAGATCCATATCGTACAGCAACTAGAGCCATAGGACGCGCAACGACTTGTTGACTTCGCTCTCCACTTTCTCGCAAGGATTGACGAGGGCTGACCCTAGACCATCCTATGGACAGATTAAGTTCATTTTTCTCTGACGGCTGAGGTGAACACACAGAACTGCAGAGTGTGGGTATCTTCACCTCCAGTCACTGCGCATGAATTTCCTCTGTATGGTGAACGTTTCACCGTATGGTGTGACTTCAGGGCTACGTTCATCACTGGCCCATTCGTTTTTGAACAGGTTGGCACTCAAGGACCAAAGACGTGCGGCGTGAGTGGCCAGCGTTACTGCTATATGATTCGCCAGCATGTCATACCCGCCCTACAGGAGAGAGACACATTGATCTCAACAGTTTTCATGTAAGATGGGGCCCCACCGTACATCGCTCGTGAAGTTCCCCTGCTTCTCCGAAACACATCTGGAAACGATCGAATTATCAACACAACGTTTCCACCTGTTCTCACTCCCTACGATTTGGTTGTTGGGCTACCTGAAGGATACTTCTTACCAGCGGAACATTCACACATGTGCTGATCTGTTGCGCAGCATATCAACAGAGGTAGCAAGCATACCTACGGACATGCTTCGTTCTGCTGTGTAGAATGCAATCCTGCGCTTGCAGACTCTTGTGAACACTGATTGGCGCAATATTGAGCCCCTTTTGTAACAGTAATGCAACTAGTATATAATGGTATGATGTACCGTAGCAACACATTCTGCATTATTTCTCGACCCCATGAGCCTGACACTAACGCTACCAAGATTGGTCGTCGTACTGTAATTAGTTTCCGTGTTACAATGTGTTAAATAAGGAAAGTTTAATTATAACCACCCAGTATAAGGGAATCACACATCACTCGCTTTCATTACACAGTTTCCTTAGGCACCCGATGACACACTCATTTGAGGCCATTGTTTCAATGTTCCTAATAAAATTTCTTAAACTAATGAGAACAGATATGCGGAAACTGGAACCTCGCACGTTCCGATTAGTAAATGGGTAATTGGATTTACAAAATGGATCACGTCCTTACTCTGCATATACTTTTCTTTGACTATCGCAAATAATCAAATAACATACACCAGTAACTCCTACTCCTGCACCTGATTCTTTACTGAATCGAATGCCGTGTATAAAATAGCTGCAAACGTTTTATTACATTACACGTGAGTTAATGTATTAAATGTTTGACGTTAAGCGTGTAAAACTTAATGATGTTTGTTTCATTAATTTAGGATCATTTGCCCGTAGTCTATTAAAAAGTCAAAACCAGACACTGGATGAGTATAGTCTGGGTGAGCTGCGCACCGTTTCAAGGAAAAGTGTTTTTCACGACTATCATTGTTTATGATGTCATGTTTCCTAGACTGTGTGTTGACAATGATAAACAGGGTGCTTCTAATTGAAGTTAAACTTACAAACCACTGTAGAAGTAACACGACTGGTCAAAATTACGTCAAATTGCAACGGAATATTATCGGAGAAGTGGGAAACACAGGGCAGAAGAAAAATAAATAGTTACAAAATGTAGTAATACATGCCGCTGTAAGCTTCATACTTTAATAGTGGCCGACTACAAATGACAAGTGAATCATACAGCAATGCCAAACGTGTACGTTGGTTGTTAATCGAACTGTACAACTCAGTGTGCATGGGTGTAAGCCCGTCCACCACTGCAAAGTCATATGACATCGTTTGGGAAAAATCGTTTCTTAATTGTCCTGAGGCCATAAACAGCATAAAAAGCATCTATCACAACGGTTTTTAATTGTGCTGAGACCAAAAACCGCATAAAAAGCATCAATCAAAATCAAATCGGATTATTACTTTCCCTGTGACTGGCGCAAAACATGTTCAACATACTGTCCACCGTTTTCTGAAAGAAGTTGACATTGAGAAACAGCATATTCCACAACTAATCGAAATGTTTGCGGGGTCACGCTCAGAATGTGTTGCGCAATGCGTGCCTTCAATGCAGAGAAGTTTGCAATCGGAACACTGAACACACTATTTTTCTGACAGCCCCACAGCCAGAAGTCGCACGGAATAAGATCAGGTGATCGGGACAGCCAGGCTGTAAGGAAATGCCAGCTGGTAATTCTAGCATTTCCGAAATGCTGCTTCAGCAGCTGCTTAACTGAATTTGCAATGTGCGGAGGTGCACCAGATAAATGATGCCGTAAACCCGCACCACACAGTGAACTTTTCAGGATGAAGTGGTACTGGTTGATTTGGTTGTGGATTTTCCTTTGCCCATATTCGACAATTCTGCGTATTGCCATATCCTGTCAGATGGAAGTGGGCTTCGTCTGTCCACAAAATCTTCCATGGCCAATTGTTGTCCACTTCCATGCAAGAAAGAAATTCTAAAGCAAAGGTCTCTCCTGCTGGCAGGTCAACAGGAAGCAACTCGTGCACATAGGTAATTCTGAATGGACAGCAAGTAGGATTTTACGCACCGTGATCACGGGTATGTCCAACGTTCGGGCAATTCTCCGTGCACTACACGTTTGCACACCACCACTCGTCTCCTCCTGTATTGCAGTAGCCACTGCTTCCACTGACGAATCAATTCCTTTCCTCCCCCTACCAGGTTGCACACCAAAAGAACCCGTCTTTTCGAATTTCCGAATCATTTTTTTCCAGACCCACCTCAGTCATCGGACCAACGCTTTTTTTTTCAAATCCATCATTGTCTGGAACTTCTGCAGAGCGACGTGTGCAGTCATCATTCTTGTAATACAGCTTTACAAGCAGAGCGCGATCCTGCATTGAGACAGTCATAACGAACGTCGCAGACGCGAAAAGGAGGAAAAGCCGTGTACCCGGCGTATACCAGCTTCAATGGGTCGTGTGCATGACGCGTGTTTTCATTTACATGTTCTGATACATACAGCGCCATCTATTGATCAATTATCACACTAATTTTTTTCTTCTGCCATACATTTCCCCCTGAGTCGAAACAAGGAGTAGACAATATTCCATTGGAACTACTGACGGCCGTGGGAGAGCCAGTCCTGACAAAACTCTACCATCTGGTGAGCAAGATGTATGAAACAGGCGAAATACCCTCAGACTTCAAGAAGAATATAATAATTCCAATCCCAAAGAAAGCAGGTGTTGACAGATGTGAAAATTACCGAACTATCAGCTTAATAAGTCACAGCTGCAAAATACTAACACGAATTCTTTACAGACGAATGGAAAAACTAGTAGAAGCCAACCTCGGGGAAGATCAGTTTGGATTCCGTAGAAACACGGGAACACGTGAAGTAATACTGACATTACGACTTATCTTAGAAGAAAGATTAAGGAAAGGCAAACCTACGTTTCTAGCATTTGTAGACTTGGAGAAAGCTTTTGACAATGTTGACTGGAATACTCTCTTTCAAATTCTAAAGGTGGCAGGGGTAAAATACAGGGAGCGAAAGGCTATTTACAATTTGTACAGAAACCAGATGGCAGTTATAAGGGTCGAGGGACATGAAAGGGAAGCAGTGGTTGGGAAGGGAGTAAGACAGGGTTGTAGCCTCTCCCCGATGTTGTTCAATGTGTATATTGAGCAAGCAGTAAAGGAAACAAAAGAAAAATTCGGAGTAGGTATTAAAATTCATGGAGAAGAAATAAAAACTTTGAGGTTCGCCCATGACATTGTAATTCTGTCAGAGACAGCAAAGGACTTGGAAGAGCAGTTGAATGGAATGGACAATGTGTTGAAAGGAGGATATAAGATGAACATCAACAAAAGCAAAACAAGGATAATGGAATGTAGTCTAATTAAGTCGGGTGATGCTGAGGGAATTAGATTAGGAAATGAGGCACTTAAAGTAGTAAAGGAGTTTTGCTATTTGGGGAGCAAAATAACTGATGATGGTCGAAGTAGAGAGGATATAAAATGTAGGCTGGCAATGGCAAGGAAAGCGTTTCTGAAGAAGAGAAATTTGTTAACATCCAGTATTGATTTAAGTGTCAGGAAGTCATTTCTGAAAGTATTCGTATGGAGTGTAGCCATGTATGGAAGTGAAACATGGACGATAAATAGTTTGGACAAGAAGAGAATAGAAGCTTTCGAAATGTGGTGCTACAGAAGAATGCTGAAGATTAGATGGGTAGATCACATAACTAATGAGGAAGCATTGAATAGGATTGGGGAGAAGAGAAGTTTGTGGCACAACTTGACCAGAAGAAGGGATCGGTTGGTAGGACATGTTCTGAGGCATCAAGGGATCACCAATTTAGTATTGGAGGGCAGCGTGGAGGGTAAAAATCGTAGAGGGAGACCAAGAGATGAATACACTAAGCAGATTCAGAAGGATGTAGGTTGCAGTAGGTACTGGGAGATGAAAAAGCTTGCACAGGATAGAGTAGCATGGAGAGCTGCATCAAACCAGTCTCAGGACTGAAGACCACAACAACAACAACAACATACATTCCCCCCTTCTCCGATAATATTCCGTTGCAATTTGGCGTCATTCTGACCAATAATATTATTTCTACAGCGTTTTGAAAGTTTAACTTTAATTACAATCACTCTGTAATTTTGCAGGTGCACTCAGTGGTATATGCGGATACCGCCTGCGAAATATGTTGGGGATGGAGTTAGTAGTACAGAAACAACAAATGCAAACATTATGCCAGTTGCTGAAGTTTTACTGCATGAACAGCAAAAATGTAGTAAGCGATTGTCTTTCTTTTTCTTTCATAATTTTGTGAGGCGTCAGCGAGAAAAAGTTTGAAGTTATGTGTAAAGTTTGTAGGCAGTCCGCTAAGTGCTCTCATTCTCAAATGGTAGATGTATTAGTCTCGTTAATTTCTGGGCTATAAGTTACGCTGTCTCATGGCGATTTCTAAATGGTTCAAATGGCTCTGAGCACTATGGGACTTAACATCTATGGTCATCAGTCCCCTAGAACTTAAAACTACTTAAACCCAACTAACCTGAGGACATCACACAACACCCAGTCCGGCGATTTCTAACTTCAATACTTATTGTGTCATACATCTAACGCATACCTGTTATGAGTAGATTATGATAGCAATTTCAATTTTTAAATTCAATAAAAAATTATACGAAACACTCAAAATCTAATTTTTGTTGCCACTGGAAGCCGTTAGATACACAAGTGGATGTCTGTGTTTTTAGCCCTTTAGTAATATAGATGAAAACACTATTTTATTACATTTGTTAGACTATCATCAACAATAAGAAAATTACAGTTACTATGAATTTTGTCCTCATCTAGTTACTTTGGCAAAAACAATTCTGGCTATTACTGCACAGTAGCTCGGTTTTTCAGGACAGCTGGATCACGACCGCATTGTATATTTTCACTGAGAGAATTTTTTAAGAAAATACCTTCAGTGGAAAGCGTACATAAACATTAACGAAAGCATAGTGTTTTCCTCGTTACCAGCACTGAAGCTGCTAGTTTACTCATCTTCATTTTCAGCAATGGTATCTCTTATCTTCTTCATTAACGCCTTTCTATGAGATCAGATTCAGGTAGACAGAATGGTAGACGCTAGCTATGTAAGAAGTTTATTGACGTTCTTTACTTTCGCTAATGCTTGCTCTCTCTCTTTTTTCAATTTGATTTTTTGAAAGCGCCTTTTCTTTAAAATATGGAAAGACAGGTTAAAATCTTCATGAAAAAGGCCAGTTTTGTAATGGACTGCGATTCTTTTATCCCGGCAAAATCCCTATGTACAGAACATTTCACTATGAAACGTTGTCCTGAAGTTACGATCCTATACCCCTATACACAAATTTTAACTTGAAAAGTTGGAATACAGGCTACAAATACACAATGCACTGTAGTGCCAACAATCGATGGACATAATCCAGTATGTATTACTGACCAAAGGATCTCACAGATCTGTTAACTCTTTTGCTTACCAGTCGTTTCTGCCTGAATCCATCGTTTTATCATTACTATTTTTTTGTAGTACCAGTGCCTTTCGCATCAAACCACGGATTTTCTTGGAAGACAGAGACATCTAGTGGTACGCTGAGGTACTCCTACGAATGCATTGTATCCTAACAGTCACAGCATTCACAGCGACAGCCGCAGCGAAAATGGTGCTACATATTGTAGGAAATAGTGACGGACTGATGACCTCAGATTTTAAGTCCCATGGTGCTCAGAGCCATTTTGAAATAGTGACAGTTTGTTTTCTTATGCTAAATATCTAAAGTTACTATAGCGTGATACTGAGTTTGTAGT
The DNA here is from genome assembly GCF_021461395.2 of Schistocerca americana. Classification (NCBI taxonomy): domain Eukaryota; kingdom Metazoa; phylum Arthropoda; class Insecta; order Orthoptera; family Acrididae; genus Schistocerca; species Schistocerca americana. The sequence continues at coordinate 854,738,759 of NC_060121.1, forward strand.
TATGTTTTATGAGTGATTTCGGAATGAAACTAATGGGCCAGTATGCACTTTTGATATACATTTATTAAATGTTAGGTCCATTCTACTTATTATTGAGGACTGTAACTTGTTTTACGCATTATGAGTTCATGAAAGTTTCGAGATGTGAAACTGTGTCGAGGAAAAATGCAAAATTGGTTTCAAATACGTTTCATGAAATTGACGGGTGGTTGAAAACTAGTAGTTCCAAAGCGAAACGAACTCCTTAAAACATCTGATTGGTTCAAATGGCTCTGAGCACTATGGGACTTAACATCTATGGTCATCAGTCCCCTAGAACTGAGAACTACTTAAACCTAACTAACCTAAGGACATCACACACATCCATGCCCGAGGCAGGATTCGAACCTGCGACCGTAGCAGTCGCGCGGCTCCGGACTGAGTGCCTAGAACCGCTAGACCACCGCGGCCGGCAAAACATCTGATTGTTTACTTTTTGTCACGTCTTCTAGCATTCGTTGCTTTCTGTAATAATGAAGGTTAGTTCTGTGAAAAACTGTAAAATTATGTTCCAAAGTTAATCACCTCCTTAAAATAATAGATTGTTTACTTTCTGCCAATTTCTTCTTGTATTCATCGCTTAGACCGGTATTACAGTATTATATTTCTTTGTCAAAGTTGATATGTCAAATGTTTATGTCAAAAATTTTGATGGCGTAATAGGGAACTTTATCAAATCTCGCCTGTCGTTAAATAAATATGATCAAATCTAGGGCCTAGCCGTAGATTTGATCATAAAAGTCGTGCGTCTTCTGTTCAGTGCAATATGATATAACCGTTTGAAAAAAAAAATTGCTTCGACAAGGGTGGGAGGTGAGCAAGGAGCACAGTGCATGCTATTAATTGTGTGTTGATGGGCTGGTGGAATATGGTGCAGGCGACTTCATGTCCACAATCACAGCTACAGCCATCCACCTCTACTACTGGTAACATCGAGGTAGATTTTCAGCAAGCCGGAATAGAGGATGTGGTCACACTCTAAAATAAAAAATTCTTTCTTGGCTTTCCATTCTACTTTATTTTTGAACTCTGGATACCACAAGTTAAAAAGCGCTTCATCTGTTTCGTACTTTTTAATAATTTTGTAGTTGTTAGAACACTAATACCATTAATTAAAGTATTCAAAAATAAAAATAGTTCTTATTGCCCATATAGTGTACTAAACATTTGTTTACCTTCACATATCCCCCTTCAGTGCTTTATAAATCGATTCACTCGGTTCTGGAACTATTTTGGGCAATGTGCAATGTGATATTCCAGTGCTGTGTTGTAAACTAGAGTCGCTCTCTCCTATATGAAGAAATCCCAGAGTCACATTTGGCCTGTCTTCTGCACATACAGCATTTCTCAAGAGAGTACTCTGTTCTGTAATATGAGAAGCCACTTTACTGAGCAAATAGTGAAATACACTCTCATCGATTCGTAAGTGATGTATGTTTAAGGCTTGACGTACTCCACTAGCAGCTCTCGTTACAAATTTTGCTGCCGGCCAGAGTGGCCGAGCGGTTCTAGGCGCTACAGTCTGGAACCGCGCGACCGCTACGCCGCAGGTTCGAATCCTGCCTCGGGCATGGATGTGTGTGATGTCCTTAGGTTAGGTAGGTTTAAGTAGTTCTAAGTTCCAGCGGACTGATGACCTCAGAAGTTAAGTCCCTTAGTGCTCAGAGCCATTTTGAACAAATTTTGCTGAATGCGTTTACTACCTCGACGTAATACCAATTGCCTCATCCAAGTATGTTTCCCTATTTTCCGTCACTTTTCTTCCAAATACACACGCAGTGCAATCGTTGTACTAGGAACTGTAGTGCATAATAATAAGTTGTTGTCCGCCATCTCGAAATTTGATGTAAAATATGACGACAGTGTAATGCCACTTTTTAGCGTCACGTCAAATGTCTTTGTCAAAGAAATTTGACGAATATTTGAGCATATTTCTTTGTCAAAGAAGTATGATTGTGTAATACCGGCCTGACTACTATGACAGAGGCCAATTTTGAGAGAAATTTTAAATTTCAGTAATTCTTTATATTGCCAGACTCAAAAGGTCAACAGACGGATCAGAGTTATGCACACCTCAGGTATCCGTCTAGGAAACAAGCAAGAATTCATTACTCGAAAAAAGCAAAACTGAGCATGACCTACACTTTTGCTCGAGCGTTTAAATGGTGTTAGCGTCTTACCTACTGTTGCTGTTATCAAGAAGGAAGCATGGACACAGGTTACGAATTCCGTAGTAATTGCACCGTTAGTCAAACGAGTAGCAGCTACAGTCGGTGTAAACAAGGCTATGACGATAAGAGCAAGACAGCAGCAGATGTAATACAGCTGCAGATTAAAGGCATTCATTAATCAAAACGATCCAGGAGTAAACAGGGACGGTAGTGAAACGGCCGCGAATCCAGAAGGCAGCGATTACCCAATTTCCTGCCGGTCGCGCCGCAGCCGAAAACAAATAACAGGAGGAGAGTGTACGTAAAGAGGGATATCCTGCCAAAGGAGCGTGTCCCGCGAGGCACAGACCGAAACAAAACGGACGCCATTAGCCGGCACGGGGAAGCTAATCAGCCGCGGCGTGAAAGTAGAGGAAGCGGTAGATTGGTATTGCGCGCGATTATTATTCAAATTGGTGTCCGCGGCAGCCGGCGAGGGCCTAATTGCACCGAATCAAGTTTAATGAGGGGAACGGCGTCTCTGGGTAAATAGCAATTACGGCGAGAACGAGCTGGCGAGGGCCGGTGGGGTGGGACGGCCCAAGCGGCGGCCGCTGCGGCAGCGGCGGTACAGAGAGAACGGGGACTTGTCGCCGGCGTGTCAATAGCGCGCACCTCATTGGCCGACACGCCGGGGCAACTTTCTTCGCAGGTGTGGGGCAGGTGGCACTCGCTGGTCCAGCCGGCACGCGTTGCGTAGCGTCGCGTGGCGTGCGACGCACGCAGATTGCCGGCTGCCGCCAGACCAGATCCTATCTCACTCTTCCGGGACGGGCACACCCTGAGGACTTCAGTCCCTATCGATCTGTTGTGGACGTGGGACAGCGGTCGGTCAAATATTTAACAAAGAAATTCGCCAAACAGCCGTGCGAATAACGAAGTTATTTGTTTTATTTTCACTAGCAGTTTCGGCATTTCAATATACCATCTTCAGGCCACATATGTACCTCTCCAAAATAATCGATATAGTCATACTAGGGCCATCTGTTACTGGATGTCGTGAATTCTCAAGTGATTCTTTCGAAGACGTGACTCCAATTGACTGTCAGGTCCACTGCTCCTCATCTACAGCCATACTCTGCAAAACCACTGTGGAGTACATGGCAGAGGGTACTTTCCATTGCACCAGTTATCAGGCCTCATCCCATTCCACGTACGTGTGGATAACATCGGAAGTTTACTGAGGCTTTTTGCAGATGATACTGTAATACATCGAGAGGTTGTAACAGTGGAAAATTGTACTGAAATGCAGGAGGATGTGTAACGAATTGATAAATGGTGCAGGGTATGGCAATTGAATCTCAATGTAGAGAAGTGTAATGTGCTGCGAATACATAGAAAGAAAGATCCTTTATCATTTAGCTACAATATAACAGGTCAGCAACAGGAAGCAGTTAATTCCATAAATTACGTGGGAGTAGGCATTAGGAGTGATTTAAAATATATTGATCGTCGTTAAAGCAGATGCCAGACTGAGATTCATTGGAAAAATCCTAAGGAAATGCAATCCGAAAACAAAGGAAGTAGTTTACAGTACACAAGGTTGGCGCCTGTGGCGACACCTACAACGTGCTGACGTGTAGAAGGTTTCCAACCGATTTCTCATACACATTGCCTGGTGAAACGTTGTTGTGATGCCTCGTGTAAGGAGGAGAAATGCGTACCATCACGTTTCCGACTTTGATACAGGTCGTATTGTACCCCATCGCGATTGCGGTTTATCGTATGGCGACATTGCTGCTCGCGTTGGTCGAGATCCAATGACTGTTAGCAGAATATGGAATCGGTGGGTCCTGGAGGGTAATACGGAACGCCGTGCTGGATCCCAACGGCCTCGTATCACTAGTAGTCGAGAAGACAGGCATCTTATCCGCATGGCTGTAACGGATCGTGCAGCCACGTCTCGATCACTGAGTCAACAGATGGGGACGTTTGCAAGACAACAACCATCTGCACGAACAATTCAATGGCGTTTGCAGCAGCATGGACTATCAGCTCAGAGACCATGACGCTTGACGCTGCATCGCAGACGGGAGCGCCTGCGATGGTGTACTCAACGACGAAGCTGGGTGCACGAATGGCAAAACGACATTTTTTCGAATGAATCCAGGTTCTGTTTACAGCATCATGATGGTCGCATCCGTGTTTGGCGAGATCGTGGTGAACGCACATTGGAAGCGTGTATTCGTCATCGCCATACTGGCGTATCACCCGGCATGATGGTATGGGGTGCCATTGGTTACGCGTCTCGGTCACCTCTTGTTAGCATTGACGGCACTTTGAACAGTGGACGTCACGTTTCAGATGTGTTACGACCCGTGGCTCTACCCTTCATTCGATCCCTGCGAAACCCTACATTTCAGCAGGATAATGCACGACCGCATGTTGGAGGTCCTGTACGGGCCTTTCGGGATACAGAAAATGTTCGACTGCTGCCCTGGCCAGCACATTCTCCAGATCTCTCAGCAATTGAAAACGTCTGGTCAATGGTGGCCGAGCAACTGGCTCGTCACAATACGCCAGTCACTACTCTTGATGAACTGTGGTATCGTGTTGAAGCTGCATGGGCAGTTGTACCTGTACACACCATCCAAGCTCTGTTTGACTCAATGCCCAGGCGTATCAAGGCCGTTATTACGGCCAGAGGTGATTGTTTTGGGTACCGATTTCTCAGGATCTATGCACCCAAATTGCGTGAAAATGTAATCACATGTCAGTTCTGGTATAATATATTTGTCCAATGAATACCCATCATCTGCATTTCTTCTTGGTGTAGCAATTTTAATGGCCAGTAGTGTAGTTTGAATGAGGTTTACGGGGCTACGAGAAGCTGGATGTTCCTTCTGCGATTTCGGAGATATTTGACAAGAATGTAGCCACTGCATATGACTGCTTGCAGACGTGGTCACGGGGAAGTACGCTCGTAAGAAGACCGGGCTCCAGACAGCCACCTGGCACCACCGAGAGGGAAGACCATCGTGTTCGGCGTATGGCTATGGTGCATCGTGCTGCATCTGCGGCAGCAATTTGAGCAGTAGTTGGCACCACAGTGACACAACGAACTGTTACAAGTCGGTTACTTCGAGGACAGCTCCGAGCCAGACTCCCTGTAGTGTGCAATCCACAGACCCCAAACCGCCATTTGCGTCTTTAGTAGTGTCAAGTGAGAGCTCACTGGAGGGCGGGGTGGAGGTCTGTTGTGTTTTCTGATGAAAGCTGGCCATGACTCGGTGCCAGTGATGGTCGTCTGCTGGTTGGAAGGATGCCAGCTGAGAGCCAGCAACCACCCTATCTGCGTGCTATACGCAATTGACCTACATCTAGAGTTACGGTCTGGGATTTCGTATGACAGCAGGAGCACTCTTGTGGTTATTCCACGCACCTTGACTGCAAATTTATGCGTTGACTGGTGCTTCGACCTGTTGTGCTGCCATTCACGAAGAGCGTTGCAGGGGGTTTTTTGGATGAGGATAAGACTCGCCCATACACCGCTGTTGTAATCGAACATGCTCCGTAGTGTGTCGACATGTTGCCTTGGCCTGTTCAATCACGAGATCCGCCCCCAGCCGAGCACCTGTGGGACATCATCGGACGACAGCTCAAGCGTCATCCACAACCAACATTAACCATCCCTGTACCGATCGACCAAGTGCAGCAGGCGTCTAACACCGCCACACAAACTAACATCCGGCACCTATAGAGCACAATGCATGCACATTTGCGTGGTTGCATTCAACATTCTGGCTGTTAACACATGTTATTAATGTACCAGAATTTCACATTTGCAATGGCTTACCTCGCGCTTACATTAACCTGTGGTCTTGCAAAGTTAATCGCTTAAATATATTACCTAGTCAAATATATTTCCGAAATTTCATTCATCATCATCATCATCATCATTTAAGACTGATTATGCCTTTCAGCGTTCAGTCTGGAGTATAGCCCCCCTTATAAAATTCCTCCATGATCCCCTATTCAGTGCTAACATTGGTGCCTCTTCTGCTGTTAAGCCTATTACTTCAAAATCATTCTTAACCGAATCCAGGTACCTTCTCCTTGGTCTGCCCCGACTCCTCCTACCCTCTGCTGCTGAACCCATGAGTCTTTTGGGTAACCTTGCTTCTCCCATGCGTGTAACATGACCCCACCACCTAAGCCTATTCGCCCTGACTCCTACATCTATAGAGTTCATTCCCAGTTTTTCTTTGATTTCCTCATTGTGGACACCCTCCTGCCATTGTTCCCATCTACTAGTACCTGCAATAATTACTCTATATTAATTATTTTTTGGTGTTAGTATTTTTTCGTCATTGTGGATAACTGCTGTATCTGTGAAAAGCCTGGGGCCATTATTAATATTGTTTTCTCCTTCCTTTTCTTCTTCTTCTTCGCTGACTGTTACCGTTTCTCAATGGTGTCGGCTTTGTTATGTGGGTTGTGACAATGTTAGTGCCTGTAGGTGGCCTAACGTCCTTCTTGACGCCATTGTTGTTATTGTCTAAAACAGTGGTTCCCAAGTTTGGGGTAATTATCGAAATATTCTACACCTACATCTACATGGATACTCTGCAAATCACATTTAAGTGCCTGGCAGGGGGTTCATCGGACCATCTTCTCAATTCTCTATTATTCCAATCTCGTATAGCGAAAGAACGAACACCTATATCTTTCCGTACGAGCTCTGATTTCCCTTATTTTATCGTGGTGACCGTTTCTCCCTATGTAGGTCGGTGTCAACAAAATATTTTCGCATTCGGAGGAGAAAGTTGGTGATTGGAATTTCGTGAGAAGATTCCGTTTTCAACGAAAAACGTCTTTCTTTTAATGATGTCCAGCCCAAATCCTGTATCATTGCTGTGACACACTCTCCCACATTTTACGATAATACAGAACGTGCTGCCCTTCTTTGAACGTTTTCGATGTACTCCGTCAGTCCTACCTGGTAAGGATCCCACACCACACAGCAGTATTCTAAAAGAGGACGGACAAGCGTAGTGTACGCAGTCTCCTTGGTAGATCTGTTACATTTTCCAAGTGTCCTGCAAATGAAACGCAGTCTTTGGGCCGGCCGGGGTGACGGGGCGGTTCTAGGCGCTACAGTCTGGAATGGCGAGACCTCTACGGTCGCAGGTTCGAATCCTGCCTCGGGCATGGATGTGTGTGATGTCCTTAGGTTAGTTAGGTTTAAGTAGTTCTAAGTTCTACGGGACTGATGACCTCAGAAGTTAAGTCCCATAGTGCTCAGAGCTATTTTTTGCAGTCTTTGGTTAGCCTTCCCCACAACATTTTCTATGTGTTCCTTCCAATTTAAGTTGTTCGTAATTGTAATAACTAGCTATTTAGTTGAATTTACGGCTTTTAGATTAGACTGATTTATCGTGTAACGGAAGTTTAACAAATTCCTTTTAGCACTCATGTGGATGGTTCACACTTTTCGTTATTTAGGGTCAACTGCCAATTTTCGCACCATTCAGATATCCTTTCTAAATCGTTTTGCAATTTGTTTTGATCTTCTGATGACTTTATGAGTCGATAAACGACAGCGTCATCTGCAAACAACCGAAGACGGCTGCTCAGATTGTCTCCGAAATCGTTTATATAGATAAGGAACAGCAAAGGGCCTACTACACTACCTTGGGGATCGCCAGAAAACACTTCTGTTTTACTCGATGACTTTCCGTCAATTACTACGAACTGTGACCTCTCTGACAGGAAATCACAAATCCAGTCACATAACTGAGATGATATTCCATAAGTACGCAATTTTACTTCAAGCCGCTTGTGTGTTACAGTATCAAAAGCCTTCCGGAAATCCAGAAATACGGAGGAATAAAAACAAAAGGGTTCGATTATATTTTGGTCACGAAACTAAATTGCTATTTAAAAGATCATTATTATTATCATTATTTCATAAGACTGCAATACTGTTACATAAGTTATCAATAATTATTTTTTGCAGATACTAGTATTAATGTGCGACACAATGTGATGAAGTTTACGCTTGTGAAACGAGGGCATGAGCAATGTCTTCTTTACATAGTCCACCCACAACATACATACTTTGTGCTTTGTACCATACAGTGCTTAATTTCTAAAATTTAGGTGCCGGAACGCGTCTCTTCAACCACAATTCAACCCCGCTGTTGAAAATATCCCCCCTGTGAGCTCCCCTCTGCTGCATAGGTAATCCAAGATAAGTTGAGCGTCTACTTGTATTCTAGCAAGGATGCAGGATTGGGACAGAGGAGAAGATCTTAATTGTATCGGCTCGAAAGGCTGCACATTTTTAGCCATGCGTGCCTCGTGCACGCAACTGATCAGCAGCTATAGCATAAATTACGACATGGAAGAAACAAGATTTTGTGAATGAATGTTATACAGATGTCATGTTAATATACTCCTTACGTTATTTATTTCTCATTGACATACATAACACGAGACGTCGCAATGCCAATAAATGGCTGAGGTTGCTAGTAGTCGCAAACAAAAGGCGATGTGTACCTATCACAACTTCCGAACAAAGCTCATCTTATCTTGGGTGTGCCACACACACACACACACACACACACACACACACACACACACACACACACAGTACCTCGCCCCATGGCCCATTTCATCATATTGGTCACCCACTGTCATGTTCACTGGTGCCGACATAGCCGCAGATTATTCACTGAAGAGCCAAAAAAACCGATACAACTGCCTAATATCGTTTAGAGCCCCCGCGAGCATGCAAAAGTGCCACAACAAGACGTGGCATGGACTCGGCTAATGTCTGAAGTTGTGCTGGAGGGAACTGACACATGAATCCTGCAGGGCTGTCCATAAATCCTTAAGAGTACGAGGGGTGGAGATCTCTTCTGAACATCAATTGCAAAGCATTCCAGATATGCTCAATAATGTTCATGTCTGTGGAGTTTGGTAGCCAGCGGAAGTGTTTAAACTCAGAAGAATGTTCCTGGAGCTACTCTGTAGCAAATCTGGACGTATGGGGGGGGGGGGGGGTGTCGCATTGTCCTGCTGGAATTGGCCAAGTCTATCGAAATGCTCAATGGACATGAAAGGTTGCAGATGATCAGACAGGATGCTTACGTACGTGTCACCTGTCAGAGTCGTTTCTAGACAGTAGACGTATCAGGGGTCCCACATCACACCAACTGCACACACTCCACACCATTACAGAGCCTCCACCAGCTTGAACAGTCCCCTGCTGGCATGCAGGGTCCATGGATTCATGAGATTGTCTTCATACCCGTACACATCCATTCGCTCGATACAACTGAAACGAGCCTCGTCCGACCAGGCAACATGTTTCCAGCAATCAGCATTCCAATGTCAGTGTCGCGTCTTTGGCTCCGAAAACCCATATCGATGATGTTTCGTTGACTTGTTCGCACGCTGACACTTGTTGATGGCCCAGTATTGAAATCTCCTGAAATTTGCGCAAGGGTTGCACTTCCCTTTCAGTAGTCGTTCGTCCCGTTCTTGCAGGTTCTTTTTTCCGGCCGCATCGATGTCGGAGATTTGTTGTTTTACCTGATTCCTGATATAATAGGTACACTTGGAAATGGTCGTATGGAAAATCCCCACTTCATTGCTACCTCGGAGATACTGTGTCCCATCGCTCGTGCGCCGACTATAATACCACGTTCAAATTCACTTAAATCATGATAACCTGCTACTTTAGCAGCAGTAACCGATCCAACAACTGCACCAAACACTTGTTGTCTTATATAGGCGTTGTCGACCACAGCGCCATATTCTGCCTGTTTACATGACTGTATTTGATTACGCGTGCCTATACCAGTTTCTTTGGCGCTTCAATGTTTGCGATTTAATACACGTATACTATATTAAATCTCCGTCGCCGACTTGTTCCAGTTGAACTGAAAAAAAAAAATTAGCCGTGGGAGGTGCCGGAACACCGTTCCGGCCGAATTAAGCCCTGGTACCATCCATGTGTGAGAGTAAAACCGACGCACATACGTCACATATGCCTTAATATCTCATGAAAATGCCTTCTCCGAGTTGTAGGTAGTTCCGAAATAGATCAGATATTAAACTTCCTGGCAGATTAAAACTGTGTGCCCGACCGAGACTCGAACTCGGGACCTTTGCCTTTCGCGGGCAAGTGCTCTACCAACTGAGCTACCGAAGCACGACTCACGTCCGGTACTCACAGCTTCACTTCTGCCAGTACCGGGGGTGAGTCGTGCTTCGGTAGCTCAGTTGGTAGAGGACTTGCCCGCGAAAGGCAAAGGTCCCGAGTTCGAGTCTCGGTCGGGCACACAGTTTTAATCTACCAGGAAGTTTCATATCAGCGCACACTCCGCTGCAGAGTGAAAATCTCATTCTAGATCAGATATTACTTCACTATTCACTTTGCAACAAAAACTATTTAATTGACAGCACTACACAACAGAAACTATGTAATGGCTACTGCACTGCTGTAGGCCCCACACTGTGTTATTATTATCTTTATTAGTGGCAGTAATCAGAATCAAAACATTGACCGCCTGAAGCCTTCTAATTTCTGCCAGTTGAAAAGTAAGGAGTCCAGCAATCAAATCATTTACAAACAAAGTACAGTGGACATATTGTAACTTGACTGATATTGTTGTATCACCCAAAGATCGCAGTGCCACAAGAAAGGAGGCAAGGCACATCGATAAAATAGGACATTAGTTATGTCTCGCTGCAATCCGCAGCGACGAATGGGTGGCGCTCCTGAAGACACACTCTCTCCCTCAGCACTGCAGCGCCATCACACAGAGGTCGATATAGAGGCGAGCATGGAGTCAGTCTGCCCCTAGTTTGTGAGCCTCGTTGAAGCGGTCAACGTCATCTAGTTAGGACACCAGTGCTATTCAAGTCTCAGATGGCACTGTACTTTTGTAAATGTTGAACTTATATTTCGAGAGAAGAGTTTGTACTTGTGTGCATCAAGTGACGCATTATTGTTAAAAGACAGTTGTAAATATTCAGCACCTTCCCGTGACAATGGATTGTACAGAGTTAAGTAGAACTTTTTATCATTCTTGTAATAAATTGAACTAATGTTCGTGTGTTGCAGGTACGATCAACCATTTCTCAGAGCGATCAAAGAACCCACAACTATGACCGGACGATGTTAGTTTCGTCAGTTAATAACAGATTTTAAATAGATCTGCAGAATGTGAGTGAAACAAGTGCCACTATGGAGAGGAGTGATCCAGAGGAACCATGTTTTGTAACAAGTTTCTACCCTCAATGTGCTTTTTTTTTCAGAGAGTCAGTTATAGGCAGCACTCGGGATGCTCTGAGAATTGCTTCATCATTCCATGAAATAAGGTTGTTACAAATAAGGAGCACGAATTGTCTCATTGGTTCGTTAGACAGTGGTTTAATAAAACACTAATAACAACTAAATATCATCTATCTTTTGTCATTTAAAAAAAGAAAGTGATGAAAGAGAATTCTTTTTCATTCTAAACTTCAGTTAGGTGCTGATGTTGATGACGGTAGGGGGAGGGGGGAAGGGGGGGCTGTATTAGCTAATATCTGATTGCACACTGGGGTAATGGTCTCAAAAAGGCTGTGGACGACTGGCCTAAAAGATCATTAATTTACAATATGAACAGTAAGGGTCCTAACACACTTCCCTGGGGCACACCCGAAGTTATTTCTACATCTGTTGATCGTTCCCCATCCATGACAACGTGCTCTTCATACCAACAAATCCTCAGTCCAGTCACAAACTTCGCTTGCGTACGTGTGTTACTTAGTCAAACGTTTTCGTCATCATGGTCTTCTACAGATTCCAGCTCCTGACTGGCTCCGTTCAGAGCGTGAGCCTCTCCATCTTTCCCTGTCCTCCCACCACGTTTATCTCACCACTCTGCCCCAGTCTTCTTCTCTCTTCACCACACATTCCATCACTCCAGTGATCCACCTGCCTATCAGTATTCTTCTATTACTCTAGGTCTATTACTTCTTATGGTCATTTCAAGAGCCCCGGCAACTCCCATTCTTTTAACATGTCCATACCATCTTAATTTTGTATTTTCTACGGCCTCTTGTATGGTTTATCTTTCCGTAGTTCTCTCCCTATCTCATTCCTCTCTTCATACATTCTACTAACTCCTGTTCTGGCCACTAGCCTCTATCCTGCTCACCTGTGTCTTCTCCATTATGCACGTTTCTGATACACACGTGATTACTGGAGCGTAAAACACCCTGTATAACACTTGCTTTCTTTTTGGCGGCGCATCCGTGCTTCAAACCAGGCTTCTTACACTCTGTAGGAAAGTACTGACTAGCTGACTTTTCAAATGGCTCTGAGCACTAGGGACTTAACTTCTGAGGTCATCAGCCTCTAGGACTTAGAACTACTTAAACCTAACTAACCTAAGGACATCACATACATCCATTCCCAAGGCAGGATTCGCACTTGCGTCCATAGGGGTCGCGCAGTTTCAGACTGCAGCGCCTAGAACCACTCGGCCACTCCGGCCGACAGCTAACTTTTCACTTACCTCTTTACCATTCCTCCCATTTCCTCTATTGTGCTCTCCATGTACTTGAAATTATTCACTTTCTCTAGTACTTCCCTTCTAATATTTATATACGTTGCTACTTTCCTTTTATTCATCATTGTCACGTTCACTCCACACTTCTTTGCATTAAATTTCAGTCTATACTGTCTCATTAGTTCCGCCCATATATTCAACCTTTGTTGTACCTGTCCTTCTAACTTACCCGTTAAATCATCTGCAAACACCACTCCTTTGATATTTTTGTCTCCTACTAGCGCTGCCACACCTGTCATTAATTCATCCGTAGCTCACACTTCCTTCATGCATTTCCTTTATTCTTCTCATAGGCAACCTTCGAATTCCTCTTTTCTGACGGGTTTCCCAAACCTAGCTTCTTTTCAGACTGTCGCACGCCTTCTCATTGTCCAAATACGTCATTACTAAATCTTTTCCGTATTCGTAGTGCCGCTTTTGGGGCTATCTTACACTAAAAATCAGATCCACTGTCGACCTTCGTGGTCTAAGCCCATGTTGTTGCTGTCTCGGTCCTCCTCCTACTATCTTACATACTCTCTTTTCCACAATATTCTCCAATATTTTGGCAACATGACACATCAAAATAATTCCCCTGTAATAGTGACATATTTTCATGCAACACCTCTTAAAAAACGGCACTATGATACTATTTTTACAATCTTCAGGTCTCCTCTTACTTTTCACGCTGTACTCGTGACCAAATAAAGCCGCTGCACTCCAACAATGACAGGCGCTCTTATAATCTCCACGTTTACTTCATGCGGCACAGGTTATTTTCCTACTTTCATGATCTTCGTCGCTTTCTCTCCTCCTCTCGAGGTTAGAATCATCCCGTCATCCTCTACATTCCCTGGCTCCTCGCTTTCCTCCTCTACATTTCCATGGGGTTTAGTAACTTATCAAAATATTGCTTTCACATCTCCTTGATTTTCTGTACAAGCCGGCCGCGGTGGCCGAGCGGTTCTAGGCGCTTCAGTCCGGGACCGCGCGACTGCTACGTTCGCAGGGTCGAATCCTGCTTCGGGCATGGATTTGTGTGATGTCCTTAGGTTAGTTAGGTTAAAGTAGTTCTATGTTCTAGGGGACTGATGACCTCAGATGTTAAGTCCCATAGTGCTCAGAGCCTTTTGAACCATTTTTCTGCACATTCTCAGCTTTCTTTTTATCATCCTGACATTTTCCATCTCGCCCCTCGTCTTAGCTGTAACCATTCCACAGGGGACCTTCTTAACCCCCTCACTGTTCTGACATCCATTCCCTCTTCTGTCCTGGTTCCACTCTCTTAGCCCCCTTCTTCTTCTCAGTGTATTCTGTGCTTGCGTCCTCTGTTCTCTCTTGAACTCACATACGGAAAGCCTTGTTTTTCTTCGCAACTTCCTCCCTTTATCATTCGACTTGGGTGTATCTTTCCACGTTTGCTTATCACTGGTTCTTCTACACATTTCTTCTGCTTTGTCCACCATCGTTGTTTCAAGGCTTTCCCGTTCTTCCCTACTGACTGTATTTCATCCCCTGTGTCACTGCTCTTTATTATTTTCTAAAATTCTTCTTTGTATTTCTCTTATTTCAACTTCCACACTCTTATTCTTCTTTCTCGTCTTTCTGCCTCTTTTCGTCGTTATTGCCTCAAACTGTTACTAATACAAGGGATAGTGATCCAGGGCTTCAGGAGCTATTACCCTGACATCTATGACTGTTATCTTCGTGTCTTGGTCACATAACTTGTAATCCATCACAGATTTCTCTCGACAAATCGTGGCTGTGCCACGTAACCTTACGGCTTTCCTTCTTCTTCACCCAGGTGCTTCCGGCTGTTAATCAGTTCCTTTTATAGAACTCTTAACAATTTTTGTCCTTTGTCGTTTCTCCTTCCCCATCCTTCCAATCCCAATACTTCCTCGTGCCCTCCTTTTCCCTTGCCCATGTGTGAATTTAATTCTCCCAGTATCCTAATCTTCTGTCCAGTTAGTCGTCTCTTCATTCCCCCTTTAAAGTTCTCCTTCTCTTCCGCAGAACATTTAACTTGTGATGCATATACGTGCCGAATTTCCATATCCTTCCCTTTCAGTGTTACTCTGACCTTCATCATCCTGTCGCATATTCTCATCACCTCCTCTTTCAGCCCTTTCTCATAACTTCTGCCACTCCATGTCTTCCTTCTTCCGCGTCCCCACGCCAGTGAAACGTATACTGTGTGATCAAAAGTATCCGAACACCCCCAAAACATACGTTTTTCATATTAGGGGGATTGTGCTGCCACCTATTACCAGATACTCCATATCACCGACCTCAGTAGTCATTAGACATCGGTCCGTCTATTGACTGACAGAGACCGCCGACAGTTGAAGAGGATCGTAATGTGTAATAGGCAGACATCTATCCAGACCATCACACGTGAATTCCAAACTGCATCAGGATCCACTGCAAGTACTATGACAGTTAGGCGGGAGGTGAGAAAACTGGGATTTCATGGTCGAGCGGCTGCTCATAAGCCACACTTCACGCCAGTAAATGCCAAACGATGCTTCGCTTGGTGTAAGGCGCGTAAACATTGGACGATTGAACAGTGGAAAAACGTTGTGTGGAGTGACGAATCACTGTACACAGTGTGGTGATCCAATGGCAGGGTGTGGGTATGGCGAATGCCCGGTGAACGTCATCTACCAGCATGTGTAGTGCCATCAGTAAAATTCGGAGGTTGTGGTGTTATGGTGTGGTCGTGTTTTTCATGGAGGGGGCTTGCAACCCTCGTTGTTTTGCGTGGCACTATCACAGTACAGGCCTACACTGATGTTTTAAGCACCTTCTTGCTTCCCACTGTTGAAGAAAAATGCGGAGATAGCGATTGCAACTTTCAACATGATCGAGCACCTGTCCATAATGCACGGCCGGTGACGGAGTGGGTACACGACAGTAAGATTCCTGTAATGGACTGGCCTGCACAGAGTCCTGACCTGAATCCTACAGGAAACCTTTGGGATGTTTTGGAACGAAGACTTCGTGACAGGCCTCACCGACCGACATCGATATCTCTCCTCAGTGAAGCACTCTGTAGAGAACGAGCTGCTACTCCCCAAGAATGACTGAACGTATGCCTCCAAGAGTGGAAGCTGTCATCAAAGCTAAGAGTGGGCCAACACCATATTGAATTGCAGCATTACCGATGGAGGGCTCCACGAACTTGTAAGTCAGTTTCAACCAGGTGTCCGGATACTTTTGATTACATAGTGTATATTCACTCCTCAAGTGCCTACTTACGTTACTCATCCACTTGGTTCCTGACAATTCCAGAATATCCAGTCTCCTCCAATTGATCAAGTCCGCCACTTACACCTTCCCTGTCAGTGTCTACGTGTTTAATGTACCACATCTTACTCACTGGGAATAGCTGGATTGTCTTTCATTATTTACATTCTCCCCATGGCTAGTTCCACATTTGAAAGCATGCATTTTATCCAGTACTGGTCCTTTTGTCCGTGGGAGATACTTTATTTCCCTCCTAATAACAAGGAGATGCTGGCGAACATTCTCCAATTTTCCATCTAGGGATGCACTCTCTAGGGTTAAGGCTTTTCGTAAGTCAAGAAATATCGTATCTGGTTGACTGCCTTGATCCATAAGAAAAGTGTGAGTTATGTTTCCTTCGATCAATGTTTTCGGAAGGAATGCCGGACGGCATTGGATGACAAGAAAGAGGCCATTCCGTAAACTTGGTTAAAAAAGTAGTTTCATGCATTTTTAAAACGTGGAAGAGAAGCCAGCCGTCAGAAGCTCGGTCTCTACTGTAGCGATTGATTCGTTGGACTCAGTTTGATAGCGATCGTTAATGTCGCTATTCCCAACTGCTGGCTAGTTATGTTTCGCATCAGTTTGTAACCTCCCCCTCACTTATCGACCTTAATGACAGTGAAAAATTAAACCGCGTGTACCTAATGGAAATTTGGGAAAAGCAATCGTCACCGAAGTTAATCTGTCGGTAAAGAGGGAGGAAAGGGTTACATCTAAATGAAAGGAAAAAAAGCAAATGAAATTGGTGGAAATAAATTTTGAAAAGTGGTAAAGTTAATAAAGAAAGTAAATGTGCGGCCGTTACGTTAACAACCAACTAGCGGTAATTAGATATTTGAGATTTGGGGGAAATTACGGTCGCCAGTCCTAAGGACAATTACTATAGTAACTGAAAAATAAAGATTATTATACATATAATTAGCACTAGAAGCGTGGCAACTGAAGGTTGACAAGTGTAGTGTGAAAACTGAAAGTTTGTCAGAAGTAATAAATTTCGCTACACTTAATTTAGCAAAAGAATTAATAAAACCGGAAAATCGAAAGTTAATTTAGTGACTGAAGTTAATAGTGAGCTTTCTTTCAGAAGCACATCGAAATTAAGTAAAATACGGTTAGTCTTGGACTACCTCAACAATCATTTCAAAAGCTACTTGAATCTACGCAATTTAGAAATAAGAGATTTAACTTTGAACTTGAATTAAATGATTTTGAACAACTAACAATAGTAAAATTTAGTACGTACCAAGCTGAGCTGCAGTCACAGGTAAGCTAAAATGTTGTTGTTTGTTGTTGTTGTTGTGGTCTTCAGTCCTGAGACTGGTTTGATGCAGCTCTCCATGCTACTCTATCCTGTGCAAGCTTTTTCATCTCCCAGTACCTACTGCAACCTACATCCTTCTGAATCTGCTTAGTGTATTCATCTCGTGGTCTCCCTCTACGATTTTTACCCTCCACGCTGCCCTCCAATACTAAATTGGTGATCCCTTGATGCCTCAGAACATGCCCTACCAACCGATCCCTTCTTCTGGTCAAGTTGTGCCACAAACTTCTCTTCTCCCCAATCCTATTCAATACTTCCTCATTAGTTACATGATCTACCCATCTAATCTTCAGCATTCTTCTGTAGCACCACATTTCGAAAGCTTCTATTCTCTTCTTGTCTAAACTATTTATCGTCCATGTTTCACTTCCATACATGGCTACACTCCATACGAATACTTTCAGAAATGACTTCCTGACACTTAAATCAATACTGGATGTTAACAAATTTCTCTTCTTCAGAAACGCTTTCCTTGCCATTGCCAGTCTACATTTTATATCCTCTCTACTTCGACCATCATCAGTTATTTTGCTCCCCAAATAGCAAAACTCCTTTACTACTTTAAGTGCCTCATTTCCTAATCTAATTCCCTCAGCATCACCCGACTTAATTAGACTACATTCCATTATCCTTGTTTTGCTTTTGTTGATGTTCATCTTATATCCTCCTTTCAAGACACTGTCCATTCCATTCAACTGCTCTTCCAAGTCCTTTGCTGTCTCTGACAGAATTACAATGTCATCGGCGAACCTCAAAGTTTTTATTTCTTCTCCATGAATTTTAATACCTACTCCGAATTTTTCTTTTGTTTCCTTTACTGCTTGCTCAATATACAGATTGAACAACATCGGGGAGAGGCTACAACCCTGTCTTACTCCCTTCCCAACCACTGCTTCCCTTTCATGTCCCTCGACTCTTATAACTGCCATCTGGTTTCTGTACAAATTGTAAATAGCCTTTCGCTCCCTGTATTTTACCCCTGCCACCTTTAGAATTTGAAAGAGAGTATTCCAGTCAACATTGTCAAAAGCTTTCTCTAAGTCTACAAATGCTAGAAACGTAGGTTTGCCTTTCCTTAATCTTTCTTCTAAGATAAGTCGTAAGGTCAGTATTGCCTCACGTGTTCCAGTGTTTCTACGGAATCCAAACTGATCTTCCCCGAGGTTGGCTTCTACTAGTTTTTCCATTCGTCTGTAAAGAATTCGTGTTAGTATTTTGCAGCTGTGACTTATTAAGCTGATAGTTCGGTAATTTTCACATCTGTCAACACCTGCTTTCTTTGGGATTGGAATTATTATATTCTTCTTGAAGTCTGAGGGTATTTCGCCTGTTTCATACATCTTGCTCACCAGATGGTAGAGTTTTGTCAGGACTGGCTCTCCCACGGCCGTCAGTAGTTCCAATGGAATATTGTCTACTCCGGGGGCCTTGTTTCGACTCAGGTCTTTCAGTGCTCTGTCAAACTCTTCACGCAGTATCGTATCTCCCATTTCATCTTCATCTACATCCTCTTCCATTTCCATAATATTGTCCTCAAGTACATCGCCCTTGTATAGACCCTCTATATACTCCTTCCACCTTTCTGCTTTCCCTTCTTTGCTTAGCACTGGGTTTCCATCTGAGCTCTTGATATTCATACAAGTCGTTCTCTTATCTCCAAAGGTCTCTTTAATTTTCCTGTAGGCGGTATCTATCTTACCCCTAGTGAGATAGGCCTCTACATCCTTACATTTGTCCTCTAGCCATCCCTGCTTAGCCATTTTGCACTTCCTGTCGATCTCATTTTTGAGACGTTTGTATTCCTTTTTGTCTGTTTCACTTACTGCATTTTTATATTTTCTCCTTTCATCAATTAAATTCAATATTTCTTCTGTTACCCAAGGATTTCTACTAGCCCTCGTCTTTTTACCTACTTGATCCTCTGCTGCCTTCACTACTTCATCCCTCAAAGCTACCCATTCTTCTTCTACTGTATTTATTTCCCCCATTCCTGTCAATTGCTCCCTTATGCTCTCCCTGAATCTCTGTACAACCTCTGGTTCTTTTAGTTTATCCAGGTCCCATCTCCTTAAATTCCCACCTTTTTGCAGTTTCTTCAGTTTTAATCTACAGGTCATAACCAATAGATTGTGGTCAGAGTCCACATCTGCCCCTGGAAATGTCTTACAATTTAAAACCTGGTTCCTAAATCTCTGTCTTACCATTATATAATCTATCTGATACCTTTTAGTATCTCCAGGGTTCTTCCATGTATATGGTAACAAAACTAGCACTCTTAATTTGTGCTTGTGTAATCTAAGTATTGTAGCCAGCTATGAATACTTTAACTGAACTTTGAAATTAAAGCAGTGAAATGGAATTATGCTGGCGTTTGAATTTCAACGACACTCGGGTTCATTTCGGAAAAGGAAGGGACCCTGCTTGGTAATGCAATTGGGACAATGAGCAACAAAGGTTCATGCTAAGTAGCTGTAATTTTGTGATGCAACAATTTTAAAAGTTTGAAAAGCTGAGGTCTGCCATACAGTTCTAAAACTTTACGTGCTTCCAGTCTTCCTTGTTGGTTGATTGAAGGTTTGAAGCCGTCGATCGAGGATGTGGCGACAGTCACTCATTGTCGGCCGTCGCTGTTGCAGAAGCTGGATGTTGGCGCGCCTTCTTCTCGACACGGTCACCAGACGAAACGGGCTCTTGATGTGCGCCAGCTAATGCTTCCCGTCCGCGACACCGTGTCAGAAACTATCATCGCAA
This sequence comes from Schistocerca americana, assembly GCF_021461395.2. Lineage (NCBI taxonomy): Eukaryota > Metazoa > Arthropoda > Insecta > Orthoptera > Acrididae > Schistocerca > Schistocerca americana. The sequence continues at coordinate 854,758,921 of NC_060121.1, forward strand.
GTCGAGCGCAATTACATGCTGCCAAACCCCGAAAGCGCGGCAACTCGCGGGAGCTTCACACCACACACCTGCTCCACTGCACCACCCCAGCCTGACACTCTCATGCTCTGCCCGCGCTCCACGCGGCAGAGTTAACTCTACCAAAGATCCTACACACTTTCGTTCTTCACACGACCTATCGATGCATTCATTCGATAGCATAGTTTTCCCTAGGCAAGACCCAGCGTAAAATACAAATAATATTTACAAAACAAACCAATTATACATCGACATAAATGCATAAATATATATATATATATATACAAATATTAAAACAATTACAATATATAAAGACACAGAAATGTTATATCTTCAGGTAACAAAGTAAGGAAAAAATTATGGTACAATAGATGGAAATAGGAGGATATGCATTTCCGGCGTTACAAGTTCGTATACATGTTGGCTTTGGTTTGGTTATCAACTGGCATCATTCCGCGTGTTAGCTATTGTTCAATTAAAATCTTGAACATGGCTGTAAACAGCAACTGTGAATCGGTAGTCTTGGAAAAAATGAAAAAAATAAATCAGCCAACCAGTTGTGTAACACAGGTTTATTAGGACTCTTTCTCTACATTTCAGTAATTATAAAATTATTTTCTTCAGAAGGAAATTGTAAGACCTAGAAATTACATATCGATTGCAAAAGGTTCAAGTAAAACGGAAATAGCAAATGAGGCCCAAATACTACACTGTCCAATCAAAAACCGCCTGTTAAAAGCCTAAACAGCCTGAGCATCCTGATGCTCTTCGAACCACGCACGGTCGGTCGATGTTGACGAGCGGTTCTAGGCGCTTCAGTCAACAACCGCGAGACCACGACGGTCGCAGGTTCGAATCCTGCCTCGGGTATGGATGTGTGTGATGTCCTTAGGTTAGTTAGGTTTAAGTAGTTCTAAGTTCTAGGGGACTGATGGCCTCAGATGTTAAGTCCCATAGTGTTCAGGGCCATTTGAAACATTTGAACCACGCACTTACACTGCAAGCTGTGTGACACGTTACATTGTCCTGCTGGTAGATGCCACAGTGTAGAGGAGAAACGAATTGCATATAGGGTATGACATGGTCCCCAACGATGGACGCATACCTGTGTTGATCCACTGTGACTTCCAAAATGATGAAACCATACAAGGAACCCCGCGAAAACATTATTCCACTGCGAGCTGTGTGACACGTTACATTGTCCTGCTGGTAGATGCCACAGTGTAAAGGAGAAACGAATTGCCTATAGGGTATGACATGGTCCCCAACGATGGACGCATACCTGTGTTGATCCACTGTGACTTCCAAAATGATGAAACCATACAAGGAACCCCGCGAAAACATTATTCGGACCAGAACAATTCCTCCTACAGCCTCGACCCTTCCGACGATTGTCGCAGAGTGTTTGAATTCATACGTTTCACGCCATACACGCCAACGGTCATCTGCCCGATGGAGCATAAAACGTGATTCATCTGGAGAGGCCACCTGTCGTCACTCGGTGGACGTCCAGTTGAGGTAGTGGAGTGCAAATTCCGGCCTTCGTTGTCGACGAAAAGCAGTCAGCATGGTTGCATGAACCCGACACTTGCTGCGGAGAACCATACGCAGCTACGTTCGCTGAACGGCCGTTGAGGAGACACTGTTTGTAGCCCCTTGAGTCATATGGGTGGTCAGTTACGCAACAGTTGCATGAATGTCTTCGCAGCTGTCGTTCATCCCTATCATCTACGATCTGTGGTGTACCATGCCTGCCTCGACGCCGGTTTTGGATAACGCCAATGCACCGTATACTTCAACCACAAGGAGACGCGAAACGTTTACAGACTTAGCCGTTTCGGAAATGCTACCACCCTTGGCCCGAATGTGTGTGATCATGTCCTTTTGTACGGCAGATAATTCGCTCCGTTTCCAAAATACATCAACGGCTGACTGTTTTCCACTTCCTTCCTTCCATCCTCCCCCCTTCCAACGACACGCTTTACATACCCTTCACTGCTAGTCTGCTACCTACCGTCTGTCAGTGGTTACTCCCCGCTGGCGTCAAACTTAGGCGGTGGTCACATTGATGTGAGAGAACCGTGTAAAACAGAAATAGCAAATGCGGACGAAATACCATGAGTGAAGAGTATTTTCTTACTTGTCACATATTTTGCTGAAGTGGTACGTTAGAAAATACGAGGGGCGTTTGAAAAGTCCGTGCAAAAATAAAAACTACTGACGTGTTTGGGGTAAACCTTTTTTATTTTTCGACATAGTATCCTGAGTAGGTATTAAAATTCATGGAGAAGAAATAAAAACTTTGAGGTTCGCCGATGACATTGCAATTCTGTCAGAGACAGCAAAGGACTTGGAAGAGCAGTTGAATGGAATGGACAGTGTCTTGAAAGGAGGATATAAGATGAACATCAACAAAAGCAAAACAAGGATAATGGAATGTAGTCTAATTAAGTTGGGTGATGCTGAGGGAATTAGATTAGGAAATGAGGCACTTAAAGTAGTAAAGGAGTTTTGCTATTTGGGGAGCAAAATAACTGATGATGGTCGAAGTAGAGAGGACATAAAATGTAGGCTGGCAATGGCAAGGAAAGCGTTTCTGAAGAAGAGAAATTTGTTAACATCCAGTATTGATTTAAGTGTCAGGAAGCCATTTCTGAAAGTATTCGTATGGAGTGTAGCCATGTATGGAAGTGAAACATGGACGATAAATAGTTTACACAAGAAGAGAATAGAAGCTTTCGAAATGTGGTGCTACAGAAGAATGCTGAAGATTAGATGGGTAGATCACATAACTAATGAGGAAGTATTGAATAGGATTGGGGAGAAGAGAAGTTTGTGGCACAACTTGACCAGAAGAAGGGATCGGTTGGTAGGACATGTTCTGAGGCATCAAGGGATCACCAATTTAGTATTGGAGGGCAGCGTGGAGGGTAAAAATCGTAGAGGGAGACCAAGAGATGAATACACTAAGCAGATTCAGAAGGATGTAGGTTGCAGTAGGTACTGGGAGATGAAAAAGCTTGCACAGGATAGAGTAGCATGGAGAGCTGCATCAAACCAGTCTCAGGACTGAAGACCACAACAACAACAACAGTATTCTTTTAGACGTACACACTTCGTCACACGCTATTCATTAGATTATTCAGGAACAGATTAGATTCATTGATCCCTTCCGAATAATAGGAATTGTCCACGTCTGCAAAATAGCTATTAGTTGCTGCAATCACCTCCTCGTTTGAATAAAATCTTTGCCCCGCCAGTCATTTCTTCTAATTGGGGAACAAATAGTAGTCCGAGGTAGGCAAGTCTGAAGAATAGGGGGATGTGAAACGAGTTGGAATCCTATTTCCATTAATTTTGCGACCACAACTGCTGAGGTGTGTGCTGCTGCATTGTCGTGATGGAAAAGGACTTTTTTGCGTTCCAGTGACCGGCGTTTTGCTTGCAGCTCGGTTTTCCAACGGTCCAATAACGATGAATAATATGCACCTGTAATAGTTTTACCCTTTTCCAGATAGTCGATGAGGATTATCCCTTGCGAATCCCAAAAGACAGTCGCCAAAACCTTTCCAGCCGAAGGAATGGTCTTCGCCTTTTTTGGTGCAGATTCTCCCTTGGTAACCCATTTTTTACATTGTTGTTTGGTCTCAGGAATACATTAATGTATCCATGTTTCATCGACATTGACGAAATGACATTTAAAGTCCTGTGGATTCTTCCTGAACGGCTGCAAACCATCCTTGCAACACTTCACACGATTCCGGTTTTGGTCAAGCGTGAGCAATCGCGGAACCCGTCTTGAGGATAGCTTTCTCATGTCCAAATGTTTATGCTAAATATTATGTACCCGTTCATTCGAGATGCCCAAAGCACTAGCAATCTCACGCACCTTAACGTTCTGTCATCCATCACCATATATGGATTTTATCAATGATTTCTGGAGTCGTAACCTCCACAGGACGTCCAAAACGTTCATCATTACTTGGTCCCATATTCCTACTCCGAAAATTGAAACCATTTATAAACTGTTCTAATCGAAGGTGCAGAATCATCGTAATGTTTATCAAGCTTCTCTTTAGCCTCCTGAGGCGTTTTGCCTTTCATGGAGTAATGTTTAATTACCACACTAAATTCTTTTTCGTCCATTTTTTGACAATCACTCCACTTCCTTGATTCACACGAATGTCAAACACAAAGAACTTGACCAATATGGCTGAAACTTGGTGTGCATTCTTTCCAAAGAACTAAAACTAACCGTGACCTCGATACGCACCGGTGGTGCCATCTCTCGGACTCTGCACGGACTTTTCAAACGTTCCTCGTAGCCGTTTCGTTCTTGTCAAGTAACAATTCACCTGAGAAACAACAAAATAATAAGTCATGGTAATCAGGTAACATCAGTGGGAACTTCACGTATAAAACTTGACAACTGACTAAAGAATTGGGTGAACACTCCACTCTGTTCAATAACACATGCACGCTATCCAACACTTACAGTCCTCCCATACAGGTCTATACTTCATTTTAATTTCTGTCTCGGACAATATCCTCAACGAAGGATAAAATCCCAGAAAGCAAGTAATATCGTGCCAGTCCCCCGGTTCCGACCAAGATATTCGGGAGGTTTCCTTCGGTTGTAAGGCATATGCCAGAACTGGTAAGCCACCGCCATTTATTCCCAATTGGAATCCACCATTTGCCCCGCTATCAGCTTGTCTCGAGCTGGCTGAATAGAACCGCGACTCTTAATGGGTCGGATCTCGAACACCCTGCTCTACTCCTAGGAGTGGAGAGTCAAAAGAGTAAAAAAACAAAAAGGGAAATAACGTGCCATGTTCTTAAGTTAAGCTAACTTACGTATAAAGGGCACTAAGTGTATGTGCGTAAGAAATGCGGAAATGAGCGTGCTAAGTTGCTTAAATAAAATCAACTGACGAATAAAAACTGTGCGTGATTAGGAGCGCATAATTAAATCTCTAATGGTGTAAAAAGAAAGTGACGTCCTAAAACAGTTGCGAAAACTGAATTCCTTTCTTGTGATATGACATCTGGAAGAAAGAAAATTCAATTTTCACAATTATTTTGAGACTTCAAGTTTTCATTTTACACCATTAGAGCTTTAATTATGCGCGCCTAATCACACACAAATTTAATTCGTCAGTGGATTTTATGTAAACAACTTTGCATGTTCACTTCCGCATTTCCTACGCACACACAAGTATCTATAGTTAGTTGCCTTCATTTAAGAGCCTAGTCAGTTGACAAACTTTACCCTTGAAGTTCACACCGATGTTATCTGATTACCATGACTTGCTATTTTTCAAGTACGTATGTGCACTTGCCTTACAGTATTTTATCTATATTTACTATTTGCTTTACTTGAACCTTTTATAACCAAGAAATTTCTAGGTTCTAGAATTTCCTTCTGAACATATATTTTTATAACTATCGAAACAGAAGTCAACCTATGTTACGCAACTGCATGGATGATTTTTTCATCCTTTCCGAGACTACTATTCTGTTTTAAAAAGTAGCCTATCCATCACGATAGGCGGTTGTTAAATAGGATACCAACTAGTGAATGAAAAAAGGAAGATGCAGTTCAGGCTAAAAGATTCGGTGAACGCTTCTCTAAGCGTGAAAACGCATAAAAAGTATATTTGGACCGCCCGATCGGTTGTAGTAACATTTACAAAATGAAATTTTAACACCAGTCAATGAAAGCGTTGGTAGCAGTGAAATTCGTGGCAGCTCCATTTAGGCTTTTTGTTGCTCCCGCAAGAAAAAGAATGTGACAAATTACGTCCGAACGTCATGGTTGTGCTCAGGGTGCTAATTTTTCAGATCGAGGCTCGTTTTATGTTTTAAAAAGGAGTAAAAATTGTCTCTGGTTTACTGCTTCGCAAGGAAGATTTAACTCATAAATAACTCATATATTAGAAATTTAAAGCGAAACTTTAAAGGGAATTAATTGTGATGACATAATTTATAATTTTTCCGGAAAGCAATCTCGGTGAAAAGATTTTTAGTTTAAAGTCAAATTCCTAGGTTAAAATACATTTACAACTTTTCCTTGTTTTCTGTGAATAAGTCGTATCGGCCGAATTTGCGTCGTTGTTATTCAGTGTGTTGGCTATTAAGTTTCCCTTCAACGTACACCCTTGCAGGTTAAAATGCGTCCCACGTAAGTCGTACTTGTTCCTTTCCGTCGTTCCTTTGTAATTTTCCTTTTCATAGCAGATACGTAACAGTAAGCAGGAAGATTGAAGCCGAAGGATTGATGTAAGTAGAAAGAGAACTTTTTAAGCGCGGAGTTCATGAAGTGTTTCTTTTAAGTAACTTCATTATTGATTAAATATTTATAATGTGGAATCTTAATTTAGTAGGGCAACGAGAAATGAATGGAACTAAAAACAAATGAGAGCCGGGGGGGGGGGGGGGGGCCCGAAAAGTCCCTGGCCTTGGGCTCCGTCGTTTGTAAATACGGCCCTGTCTAGTACACAATCTCGTGCCCGCCCTTACTGTTGGCAAGTGGGGATCGTTAGCTGCGCAGTTTTTACGTTGTTTCGTAGACGATCATATGTGGTCTGTCCTTTGATCGCCAGTTCGCCATGTGAGGACTCCACTAGCTTACCATATACTGTTACTCATGGTATCACGGGAGTGTTCTATGTGATTTTCTTTTTGCCCTTCACTACTTATCGAAAATTTGGCTATTATGAACGCTGTGTCATCCCTGCCTCTTTTTTCCTTATGAACATGACTTGATTTTATTGCACCTGATGATGGAGCTAAAATACTGCGAAAGTGGTAGTTTCTATAAAAAAAGGACTTAACAACTAAAGCGGTCTTATCATTTCAAATTTTTCTAGATAGTTGAGGTTTTCCCGATTCGCTCTAACATCCCTATAGCGAATTCGTGGCGAAGCGTCAAGTCGTTTCGCATGAATTCTTGCACAATTTGAACTTTGTAGAAGTCCAAGCGAAGTCGTTCTTACAGCACCTTGTGAAATGTTGTGCGAAGGATGTTTAACTCTCGTGAAGCTCGGTAAACTTTCTTTTACGGTATTTTTAGTGAGGTCTCTCTGAACTCCTCTAGCATTTTACCAACTGTGCCATAAGCTGTCTGTTTGTACTCCCAGCGACCAGAAACTTGCCATAGCCAGCATTAATCGTTCCTTTTAAATTCACATCAGAAATTTCTTTGGACACCAACGGATCATTCCGTTCCCGCACACCACACTGCTCACTGAACTCTCTTTTGAGGTGTAGTGTATACTGTGTTCGAACATTATGAATTACCTCTAAGATAATGGTCTGTTGACACAAAGTCACCACAGATTCAGAAAATATCGTTCTTCTGAAACACGACTAGCTCTTTATTCTCATAAATAATGAGTGCTATCGACAGGTAATCTCAAATTGGTTCAAATGGTTCAAATGGCTCTGAGCACTATGGGACTCAACTTCTGAGGTCATTAGTCCCCTAGAACTTAGAACTAGTTAAACCTAACTAACCTAAGGACATCACACACATCCATGCCCGAGGCAGGATTCGAACCTGCGACCGTAGCGGTCTCGCGGTTCCAGACTGCAGCGCCTAGAACCGCACGACCACTGCGGCCGGCGATCTCAAATTAATTCCATGTTTCTAGAAAGCTTTTGACACCATTCTTCGCAAGAGACTTCTAATCAAATTGCGTGCCTATGAAGTATCGCTTCAGTTGTGCGACTGCATTCATGATTTCCTGTCGGAAAGGTCACAAAAGTGCTTAATAATCGACGGAAAATCGTCGAGTAAAATAGGAGTGAAAAAAATGGTTCAAATGGCTCTGAGCACTATGGGACTCAACTGCTGTGGTCATCAGTCCCCTAGAACTTAGAACTGCTTAAACCTAACTAACCTAAGGACATCACATACACCCATGCCAGAGGCAGGATTCGAACCTGCGACCGTAGCAACAGCGCGGCTCCATTCTGGAGGGCCTAGAACCGCACGGCCACCGCGGCCGGCAAAATAGGAGTGATATCTGGCGTTCCCCAGGGAAGTATTATAGGTCCCCCGCTGTTTCTATACTATATAAACTATTTAGGAGACAAGATGATCAGCCATTCTAGGCATGATGCTGTCATTTACCGTCTAGTAAACTCATCAAAAGATCAAAATCAAATTGCAGAATGACTTATACACGTTATCTGCTCTGTGCGGAAATTGTCAATTGTCTCTGTATAAGGAACAATGTGAGATCATCCACATGAGTACGAAAAGAAATCTGCCAGATTTCAGCTACACGATAAACCAGACATATCTAATGGTTGTCAACTCAACTAACTACCTAGGAATTACAATTAGGGCAACATCAATTGGGACTACCACATAGATAATGTTGGGGGAAAGGCAAACCAAGGATTGTGTTTTATTGACAGAATATTTAGAAGATTCTATCTAATCCATGATGGAATAAACACAGAACAAATATGGAGGGTTACCATTAGATAAAAAACTTTCGTGATTCATAAATGAATATTGGACGATCTGCGAGATCCCAATCCCTTGGTACACGGCAGAAGTAATCTCTCGTTTCAAGACAGGGAAACGTAATGACTGTAAAGATTGTCGTGGCATCAGTCTTCTAAACACTGGCTACAAACTGTGCCCAAAGATAATAAATAACTCCATGAAGAGTATCACAGAACCTATTATTTCTAAAGAACAAAATGGATTTAGATAAGATCGTACATGCACAGACGACGTGTATGTAATTAAAAACATTATAGAAAAACACAGAGAATGTAATATAGAATTCCATAAGGCGTTTATTGACCTTGAGAAGGGTTTGGGCCGTGTGAGCTGGGGCATCCTATGGAAGATTATGTCTGAATGTGGATACCCTAATCAGAGGTAGAGACAGGTCTTTACAAAGCTACACACATTGTGATAAACAGGTAGGAATAATTATTAACCAAGGTGTTCGACAAGGGTATGGACTATTACTTACCCTTTTTAATACGAGGACTACTCGGAAAGTAAGGTTTTTATGAGTCGTCAAATGGAAACGACAGTGAAAATTCGATGCACCTTGCACAGATGTTTTGGACAGTGTCTCGACTATGCCTGTCGATCGCGTCACATCGCTCTTTTTAGTTCTGAGCACACAGCGAACGTGTAAAATTGTCTATAACAGTAGCGTCTACCGCCAAGAAAGAGTGCTCACTGCGAGGTTTCGCCTGATTTCATGCAATCCCACATACAGTACTGTCATGCATTTCCTTCTTCATGACAATTCTCGGCCGCACACCGCAGGGGCAATGAGAACGCTCTTGCGACGGTTTCGATGGGAAGTGTTTGATCACCCCATACAGCCCCTTCCTCTGATGTTCATCTCCACCCACATTTACCGCTGGCTGTGGAAACATTTTGGCACAAACGACGAGCTGCAGACCAGCGCCGATAAGTGGTGGAAAGCACCGGCACCTGTATGACGGGGATGTTGCAAAGCTGGTGGCCCCTACAACGCTACAACAATCGTCTGAGTCGGAGCGTCGACTGTGTAGAGAAATAACGGGAAGATGTAGCAAACCGTTGAGGATGAAACATTTTTGGTTTTCACTGCGATTTCCATTTCGGTACCGATCGGACCTTGCTTTACGAACAGCCCTCGTATTTACGTTGACTTCATTCTTCGCAAATGGAAATGTAAAGTAAATAAAAGAATTAAGACAACTAATTAGGACTTATTAAAAAAAATGATGATGACCTCAAAATATCATTATACCAGCTGAACGAAATTTGCAAAAAGTAAAACTTTAAAATTTCCAGTAATAAAACGAAAATAATGGTATTCTGAGGAAAATATCCAGGCACATCAAAAATTGTCTTGCATAAATCAATTTTAAAATAAGTCTCAAATCTCTTATTTATGCTGTGCTAAATGTTTTGACTTTGACTCTGATACTGAAAATAAAATTCACAAATTTCAAGCTGTCTGTGGTATCATAACAGAACATTGGGCCATGAAATACAAAAAGAGACCATCATTAAAGTAATGGCGGTTCCTGTGCTATCTCCTATGGAAGTGAAAATTGGGTTACCACAAACAAAACAAGAAAATAAAATTCAAATAGCAGAGATAAAGTTCCTTAAAAGAAAAACGAAAGGCTGCGCAAGATGATACGTGATTAGAAATGAAGAAATTAGAACAGAATTAAGTATTTTCAACATGAATGAAAAATTTAAAAATATCGTGAAAACTGGAGACAACATCTCATGAGAACGCTAGACCACAGTAATTCCCCAAAAGATCTTGAGCTACAAGCCAAATGGGAAAAGAGGCAGCTGTGTGCCGAAATAAGGGACAGAGTGTCACGGATATGGTACGCGAATTGTGGTGGCAATCATTAAAACAATGGCGTTTTTCCTTGTGGCGAGATCTTTCCACGAAAATTCAGTCACAAACTTTCTCCTCTGAATGTGAAAATATCTTATTGTAGCCAGCTTACATTGGAAGAAGTGATCATCGTAATAAAATAAGAGACATCATAGCTCGCGCGGAAAGACTTAAGTGTTCGTTTCTCCCGAGCGCTGTTCGAGAGTGGAACGGTGGAAAAATAGTATAAAGGTGGTTCGAGGAATCCTCTACCGGGCACTTAGTTGTGAATTGCAGAATAGTCATGTGCATGTAGATGCAGATGTAATCATTCCAGGTGATTATTTGGTCTCTAAAACAACGAAAAAATAGTTCTTCTTCGAAAAAAATATACACAAAACTTATTGAGTTGCTTTACATGTTGCCGCAAACAATACGTATCACGGTTGTACTGCCGGTCCATAGTGAAGAATCAATTTTTGTCTCACAGTTTTATTAATTGCTTGAGGGAATCAGGGAGTATTTTGTGTGGATACCCTGTAGAATGTCTTCCCGAATTACATTCTAAGACAAAAGAAAATGACGCACCACCCGAATATGTCGGAATTCGGTAGGTGTGACGCACATGTACAGACAAACTTATGAGTACCATTTCAGAGAAATTGCATGAGCTAGTCCAGAGACAGAGCTTCGTATGTTGAGCAACTGAATAACGCGTTGGTCCACCTCCGGTCCTTATAGAAGCAGTTATTCGACTTGGCATTGATTAAGTTGCTACACGTCTTCCTGAGAGCCATCGTGCCAAATTCTGTCCGTCTGGCGCGTTATCGTCGAAATCCCGAGCTGGTTCCAGGGCCCTGTACAGAATGCTTCAAACGTTCTCAACTGTCGAGACATCGGGCGACCTTACTGGCCGACGTAGGTCTTGACAAGTACGAAGAAATCAGTAGAAACTCTTGCCATGTGCGGGCGGGAATTATCTTGCTGTAATATGCCCTAGCATGGTTTGTCATGAAGGGCAACAAAAATGGACGTAGAATGTCGTCGACGTACCGCTGTGCTGTAACGGTGTCGCGGACGACTATCAATCCTGGATGCATGTTGGTATCCCAACGCGGTCCAGGGCGTCTCCAGACACGTCTGCCACCTGGAATTTCACTAACTGGGGTAGAACTGTCTTCAGTAATGAGTCCCGCTACGAACTGAGCCACAACGAGCAGCGAAGAGGTGTCTGGTGACGCCTTGGACACGAAATTGACTGTCATCCGCCATACGGTCCGATAGCCAGGAGTTATGGTCTGATGCGTTTTTCATTTCGTAGCAGGACCCATTTCAGGACCCATCTTCGCCTGAAGATGATGGAGACGCATTCCATCGAAACGTTACTACGAGACGACGACGCTTCTCGGCTGACAATCCGTGTAGACTTCATATAGGACCCATTCCGTTGTCATCCGCGGCACACTTACAATGCAACGGTTGATCGCGATATTCAACTCCCCGTTTTGTTGACCTTCATGGCTACCCATCCTGAGATTACGTCTCACAAGGGAATGGTCCAATAAGACATGTCGAAACCTACCCCGAATTTTTTTTTACACAGGAAGAAGACAACGAAAGAAATGCACTGCCAAAATTTTAGCTGCTAACAGACACTGCAAGTACTTTGTAAAAAATTTTCAAGTTACACATTTTTACCGCTAAGAAAAGTTTATAACAGCGGTTTGTGCCGGCCGGTGTGGCCGAGCGGTTCTAGGCGCTTTAGTCTGGAACCGCGCGACCGCTACGGTCGCAGGTTCGAATCCTGCCTCGGGCATGGATGTGTGTGATGTCCTTAGGTTAGTTACGTTTAAGTAGTTCTAATTTCTAGGGGACTGATGACCTCAGCTTTTAAGTCCCATAGTGCTCAGAGCCGTTTTGAACAGCGGTTTGTAAAGCCCTGCCCGTCTAGCGCGCGACTCGGCGAATCACTCACGCAGCGCCGTGTATCGGAATTATCCAGAGTTCACAGGCACCAATTTTAAGCACCTCAAAGCCTGGTTTATTTTTTCAATGGAGCGAATGGATGTGAACAGGTGCGAATGAGCATCTGCAGGAATTTCACTACTATTCGCTTGTACATGAGAAGAATCGTGTATACTGTAGGGAACGGAAGAGAACACAAGGTAGCGAACATTGCCTATGAACGCTGTGTTATTAGTTTTTAGTTTTTGGATCTAATATTCGGCATACAGGATATTACTTGTTACAGCGACAATGTTCTTGACGGAGAACGCAAAATGACGCAGGAAAGGAAGTGTCTCAATTTGTATGGAGGCGTGACATGCATGCGGAAATCGTGCACTTTACACGGAATTGCATCTCCATCACTCCTTAGCAGTGGTCCAAATTTTTCCTTGTATGTCGACTGCCATTTTTTCCCTGGCTTCTCATTACCACTGAGGGGAAGTTTATGAACAGAACACTAATTACCGACGTCGAATATCATCTCAAGAGGTGACACAGCTAGCGTTCCCACTGAGGTCTAATAGTCACATTCTTTTATGTTTTTTTAATCTCTAAATCAAAAATGGTCTAGTGGCAAGGCGCGCGCTTCGTGGTCCAGAGAGCGCGGGATCTAATCCCGTTCAGACCACAACAATTTCACTATGATGTTTAACCAAGCATTCATTACTCAGAGATGTTAGAATCGCCAAGAAAGACATGTGGTTCGTATTTCACGCTAAACTGCCGGTCTCCATTTTCCGATTAGGTAACTGGGGAAGGTTAGGGACACCTAAGTAGCTGCTGTGGCACGCAGTTGAAAGACCTGCAAGAGGCCTATCAGGTACACCAGACAAAATTCTCTTTTGCTCGTGCTTGTTAGCTTGTTAGCTCCCTGAAAACCTGGCTTAAACTGTACAAACATTTTTTGAATAACTTCACATCGACAGTTCAATTCTTGCACACGTAATCCCGATCAAAGTTGCTAGCAGAGAAAATAAAATCATGACAGTGTTTGATTTCACAAACGATTTCCATCAATGAGGACTTGTAATTTGTTGAAATGAAATTTGTCTTGCAGTACTACATATTATAACAATTCCTGTATGCCATTCCTTATAATAATGTTTGAATGTTGTACATATGTCTATCAGTGAAACAGTTCTCTGTTTATTCTCTGTAGTCGTCACAAAAATGCGAAGCGTCTATTGGATGACAACAACAAACATTTTTCTTGCACCAGGCACAGCAGACAAGGAAAAATTGATGCAGTCAGGCACTTCGCAGTAACCACTAGTTTTATTTAGACAGAGCTGGGATGCAGTCAGAAATGGTCCCAGCCGTTGTTCTGTATGTTGCGCTGCATACCAGGCATACTTGATCAAATTCGTAAAGCGTTGCGAAGATAACTGGTAATGCACAAATGACTGGAGCTTAAGAATACTGTTCCGCTGATAAAATTGAAATGAAAGAGAGATATTGGAAATTATTTAGTCTGATAATTTCCTGAAAAATACTTTCCGATTTCGAAAAAATTCTATATCGAGAGATTGAATCGCACTAGTACTTCCAAGTGAAATTCACATTACATCTACAGATTTTTCGTTGTCCTCCACATACATACATTAATGCTTATTCCATAGATCATGAATACGACATTTCGTAATGATGTGGAACGTGTCACTTTAACATAAGTTTTCTTTACACAAAATAATTAATTAATCTTTTTTCTTTTCTTTACAGTTACTACTTCATATCTAAGAATTCATCAATTGAGTAGAAGGAGTTGTCACTCATAAATTCTTTTAATTTGCTTTTAAATGTTGGTTGGCTATCTGTCAGACTTTTAATGGTATTTGGCAAATGACCAAAGATTTTGTGGCACCATAATTCACCCCTTTCTGTTCCAAAGTGAGATTTAATCCAGAATAGTGAATATCATCCTTTCTTCTAGCGTTGTAGCTATGCATTTCCCTGTTATTTTTGAATTGGGATGGGTTATTAATGACAAATTTCATAAGTGAATATATGTATTGCAAAGGTACTGTGAATATCCCGAGTTCCTTAAATAAACGTCTGCAAGGTGATCTTGGGTGGGATTCGGCTATTATTCTGATTACACGCTTTTGTGTAATGAATACTTTCTCCCTCAATCACGAATTGCCCCAAATTATGATGCCACATGAAAACAGTGAATGAAAATAGGCATAGTACGCTAATTTACTGATATGTCTATCACCAAAATTTGCAATAACTCTAATAGCGTAAGTAGCTGAACCTAACTGTTTCAGCAGATCATCGATGTGTTTCTTCCTATTCAATTTCTCATCAATGCGCACACCCAGAAATTTTGAGTATTCTACTTTAGCAACAGACTTCTGTTCATAGTCTGTATTTATCAATGATGTTATGCCATTTACTGTACAAAATTGTATAAAAATGTGTTTTCTCAAAATTTAGTGAGAGTCCATTTGCATTGAGCCACTTAATAATTTTCTGAAAGACATTATTTACAATTTCCTTAGCTGATTCTTGCTTGTTTGGTGTGATTACTACAATTGTATCATCACAAAAAGAACTAGCTTTGCACCTTCACGAATGTAGAGTGGCGAGTCGTTAATGTATATTAAGAACAATAAGGGACCCAAGACTGAACCCTGTGGGACACCATTCTTGATACCTCCCAAGTTAGAGGACTCTGCTGATTTTTGCAGACTATCTGTACTGTTAATTTCAACCTTCTGCATTCTTCCAGTTAAGTATGAACTAATTTGTGCAGTGTCCCACTCATACCACAATACTTAAGCTTATCTAGAAAACAGAGGCGTCGTTATGTCCAGACCATGAATCCAACAAAAGCAATGAATTAGTTTCTGCAGCTGGTGTGAATACGGTACGTTTCGAACGAAATGTTGAAAATTATTCTTTCCTATTTTTCCAGATTCTGATTTGTCGATGACAAGATTTTTGCAACTAAACAGTCCATTTTTTTTTGTCCTAATTAGCCTTGTGGTTCTTGAAGACAGATATACAGCTGCGGAAACAATAAATCACTCATAATTTTCAATGGCATTATCGTATACGAATTTGTCAGTGCATTCATTGATTGGGCAACGGACTCCGTCTTTTCTTCACCCCGAAATAATAAAGTGCGCTGTGCACGCACTTCTTTCACGAAACCTGACTGATCAGCGTTATAAACAGCAGTTGCGGGGATAACAGCAAGTTTCGTCTTTACGTCGGCTATGAATTTCTCTGTAACATTGTCTATCACTGGCAGTTGCGCTACACGTTTACGTGTCGTAAACTTGGTAATTTTAGGACTTCCTATTCCGTGCGATTTCTTGAACCCGCGTAGCCCGGCCGACTGTGCCTGGAAATTGCCAAAGTTCATGTCAGATGCAATTCGAAGTGCCCATTCTCGCAGATCTCCATCGATAATGGTGCATAGCCCCTCACGAGCAGTTCTAAATCTTTAGAAGTTTTTCATTCAGATGGTTTCGGGTTTCCGTTTGACGCATATTTCTTACTTCATGTAATTCATTCTTCCATTTGCACAGTTCACGTTCCGATTTTACGAAACGAATACGCCTTTGCACACTGTGTAACGTCAAGCGTTTTTTCTCTCCTTCGTTTAATCAATATTTCACTGACTTTTCTTTTAGTTTTTTTGTTTTTTAGGCTTGGAAGATATTCCTCTTCATAACTGTTACTGGCACAACTGACGTCGTCCGAACCACAATTCATGGGATCGTCACAGTTATTTCCTATTTCTTCTAACGTATCCACAACTTCAAACGAAATGTCGATATCATTTGAATGAATGTCAAGGAAATCAACAAACAAATGACACACGCGTACGTCGCCAGGAGAAGTGCGTGATTTCGGCTGGAAACCACGTTCTTCATATTTCATCATTGCCAAATTGAGAACGTTAATTGGGTTCCACATTACTGTGAAACTGGAAGAAAAAAGGTAACTGTTAGTATGCATGCCTTACGAAAGCAGAATAAACATTAATTCACCTTTATCTGTATTGTCAGTACTTACGAATACTGCAAAAAACAACTGATAATTTGTAATAGATGTTACTTGAGTGGCTAATTCGAGAGAATAGTAACTCCGTACTGCAGTGTCAGAGAAACTATCAACGAACGGTACCCTGAAACGTCTTTTACAAATTACGATCAGGTTGTGTCGTGTTTCCTGTTTATAAATGTGCCGCCGAAGTCTACTGTGTGTGTGTGTGTGTGTGCCTAGTTGCCCATGCGCAGTTGCTACTGTGCCAGTAGGGGCGTACATTCCTACCGCCGCCTGGCGCGCTACGAATTTGGCAGTTTTCAGCTTTTTTTTAATACTTGCAGTGCCTCTTAGCAGATAAAATTTAGACAGTTCATTTCTTTCGTTGTCTTCTTTGTGTGTAAAAAAATTTCAGCGTAGGTTTCGACATGTCTTATTGGACCATTCCCTTGTGAGTAAGATAATGCACACCCTCACGGCGAGAGCTTCTACTGTTTCTCTTCGTGCTTGCCAAACACTGCCTTGCCCAGCAAGGTCGCCGGATCTCTCCCCAATTGAGAACAATGGGAACAGTATGGGCAGGACCCTCCAACCAGCTCGGGATTTCGACGATCTAAGGCGCCAATTGGGCAGAATTCGGCACAGTATCCCCCAGGAGGACATCCAACAAGTCTATTAATCAATGCCAAACCGAAGAACTGCTTGCATGAGGGCCAAAGACGGACCAATGCATTATTGACCTGCTCAGTTTGTGAAGCTCTTTTTCTTGAGTAAATTATCCCATTTTTCTGAAACCGTTTTTCTGCACATGTTCATCCCATTTACCGATTTCCTTCGCTTTCTTTTTTTGCGTATATAATCTAGAAGGACAGTTGACTATTATATATGTTCGTCCCTTGAAGCCGGCCGGGGTGGCCGATCGGTTCTAGGCGTTACAGTCTGGAACCGCGCGAACGCTACGATCGCAGGTTCGAATCCTGCCTCGGGCATGGCTGTGTGTGATGTCCTTTGGTTAGTTAGGTTTAAGTAGTTCTAAGTTCTAGGCGACTGATGACCTCGGAAGTTAAGTCGTATAGTGCTCAGAACCATTTGAACCATTTGACTCATATATAACCTTTCAATAATTAACTGACTGTGAATCTAAACTGGTAAATCTGAAAGTCAGCAGTGCTGTGTCATGGCCCTGAAAAGTCATTCTGAATTAGCTGAAAATTCTTACCTCAATGAAGTCGCCGGATAACGCGTATATATCTGCTCCTATAACAAATTTTTCTGGCACAGCCCAGTGCAATGCTGACCACTAGATTTTGTTATGAAAAACATCTGATTTTATTTACGATAATTGGCATGACCATGGATAGGAGAAATTAGTAAAAAAATTAAATTCAGATGAATGACTGTCAAAAGTTATCTTTCTAAGAAATATCATTATTTAAAAATTATTGAATAATATTTACATGTGGCTTTGATATAACAATAGTACAAAACCAGTTGTAGCAATTTACACATGCGCGCGGTGATAAATGACAGTTATTTTGCTTTTACCGTATACTACATCGCTCAGGCACTGCCATCGTTCTCCACGACCGGCCTTGGTAATTCCATACAGGACACAAGTGCTCTCTGTGAGCCATACAACTCGATAACTGCTCTCTAAAAGCGACGTGACCCAACCACCCGACTGCGAGCTACTTTATTTTTATTTGTTCATTTATTGTTCCGTGTGACCAAATTAAGGAGAAGTCTCCATGGTCATGGAACGAGTCAATACGTGTAATTATAACACGATAGTAGAAACAGATAAAATGAAATATAAGAAACAAATTCAAGCGACAATTCATAAGTTTAAATAAAGAAAATCAACAATGTAACACTGGAATTTGCTTAATTTTTCAGCTCTTCCAGGAGCTCCTCGACAGAATAGAAGGAGTGAGCCATGAGGAAACTCTTCAGTTTGGACTTAAAAGTGTTTGGGCTACTGCTAAGATTTTTGAGTTCTTGTGGTAGCTTATTGAAAATGGATACAGGAGAATACTGCACTCCTTTCTGCACAAGAGTCAAGGAAATGCATTCCACATGCAGATTTGATTTCTGCCTAGTATTAACTGAGTGAAAGCTGCTAACTCTTGGGAATAAGCTAATATTGCTAACAACAAACGACATTAAAGAAAATATATACTGTGAGGGCAATGGCAGAATTCCTAGATTATTGAATAGGTGTCGACAAGAGGTTCTCGAACTTACACCACACATAGCTCGAACAGCCCGTTTCTGAGCCAAAAATACACTTTTTTAATCAGAAGAATTACCCCAAAAAATAATACCATATGACATAAGCGTATGAAAATAGGCGAAGTAGACTAGTTTTCGTGTTGAACTGTCACTTATTTCAAATACTGTTCTATGGTAAAAAAAAAAGCAGCATATAGTTTCTAAACAAGATCCTGAACATGGGCTTTCAACAACAGCTTACTATCTATCCGAACGCCTAGGAACCCGAACTATTCCGTCTCGCTTATAATATGCCCATTCTGTCAGATCAAAATATCGGTTCTTGTTGAATTGTGAGTTAGAAACTGTAAAAACTGAGTCTTATTGTGATTTAGCATCAAATTATTTTCTACATCTACATCTACATCTACATTTATACTCCGCAAGCCACCCAACGGTGTGTGGCGGAGGGCACTTTACGTGCCACTGTCATTACCTCCCTTTTCTGTTCCAGTCGCGTATGGTTCGCGGGAAGAACGACTGTCTGAAAGCCTCCGTGCGCGCTCGAATCTCTCTAATTTTGCATTCGTGATCTCCTCGGGAGATATAAGTAGGGGGAAGCAATATATTCGATACATCATCCAGAAACGCACCCTCTCGAAACCTGGACAGCAAGCTACACCGCGATGCAGAGCGCCTCTCTTGCAGAGTCTGCCACTTGAGTTTGCTAAACATCTCCGTAACGCTATCACGGTTACCAAATAACCCTGTGACGAAACGCGCCGCTCTTCTTTCGATCTTCTCTATCTCTTCCGTCAACCCGATCTTTTACGGATCCCACACTGATGAGCAATACTCAAGTATAGGTCGAACGAGTGTTTTGTAAGCCACCTCCTTTGTTGATGGACTACATTTTCTAACGACTCTCCCAATGAATCTCAACCTGGTACCCGCCTTACCAACAATTAATTTTATATGATCATTCCACTTCAAATCGTTCCTCAGGCATACTCCCAGATATTTTACAGAAGTAACTGCTACCAGTGTTTGTTCCGCTATCATGTAATCATACAATAAAGGATCCTTCTTTCTATGTATTCGCAATACATTACATATGTCTATCCGCTGCAGATCTTCCTGCATTTCGCTACAATTTTCTAATGCCGCGACTTCTCTGTATACTACAGCATCATCCGCGAAAAGCCGCATGGAACTTCCGACACTATCTACTAGGTCATTTATATACATTGTGAAAAGTAATGGTCCCATAACACTCCCTTGTGGCACGCCAGGGGTTACTTTAACATCTGTAGACGTCTCTCCATTGGTAACAACATGCTGTGTTCTGTTTGCTACAAATTTTTCAATCCAGCCACACAGCTGGTCTGATATTCCGTAGGCTCTTACTTTGTTTATCAGGCGACAGTGCGGAACTGTATCGAACGCCTTCAACAAGCCACGAGCTTATTTCATGAACTACATTATTTGATACTGTTTCAATATTACACACAAGACCCTTCACTACCAAGCTGGTGTCATCAGCAAACAGAAATATTTTTGAATCACCTGTAATACTAGAAGGTATATCATTTATATAAATAAGAAACAGCAGTGGCCCCAGAACCGACCAACAACTACTACTGCTGCCGACACTGCTCTCTGGTCAGCGATTCTATTTAACTTCCATATCGCAGGCAGCGCGTGAGCAAGCCATCGAAGTTACATGTGCTCGAGTGCACTGGCAATAAATTGCTTAGTCATGGACCTCTTACAGTACGTTACGGAACAAATGTAGAGGCGCGTTTTCCCTACAGCAGCGCTACTACCTTCGCTTTCATCGTCGAGAAGCGACAGTCGTAGAGCTCCCTCGCTGCCGCCCCTATACCTCCGCCCACCGAGCTCTCCAAGACGGGCTCACCTGCCGGTGCATGGCTAATGTGCGTATTGTAACATGGCGCAGGGAGCAGATAGCCGGCATAATGCAGCGACCGCGGGCGAGACACGAGCGCGCCCGCTCTATCTTAGGCCTAACACGGCCCGCCGAGCAGCCGGGAACCGCTGCCCGCGCCCGATACCATCTCCAGGGGCCGATCACCCGCGAGCCCGCACCAATATCGGCGCCGGCCGCGCCCCGGGGCTGTTTGTTATGCGTCCACGGCTACCGTGAAGGCGCGTGTCCGCCGCCGACTAATAAACAGTACATCAGTTGTGGGGGGCGGCCGAGGTTTTGGGCGAAACGAGCGGCGGTCGAAGGCGCCGTGTAGCGCACGCACCTGTTGGAAATTCCGGGAAGGCGGCGTCTGTGTGTGTGTGTGTGTGTGTGAGGGCGGCGTTGGCCACCAGGTCACTGACACTGCCATCAGCGCAAGAGGCCATGCTGCGCTCAAGCCGACACGCGAGTGCTGCTCGCTGGAGCAACGATTTGTGATATACACCATCTGATAAAAAGGATTCGGACACCTATCAGTGGACATTAATATAGGGAATGCCCAACCTTCGTCCTTATGACGGACCAAGCGAGATGGCGCACTGGTTAGCATACTGGACCCGCATTCGGGAGGTCGACGGTTCAGACCCGCGTCCGGTCATTCCAATTTAGATTTTCCGCGATTTCGCTAAATCGCTTCAGGCACACGCGGAGATGGTTCCTTTGAAAGGGCACGGCCGACTTCCTTCCCCATTCTTCCCTAATCCGATGGGACTGATTACCTCGCTGTTTGATCCCCTCTTTCAAATCAACCAGCCAACCTTATCAGATTGAACTATGCTCAGGACACCTCCAGTGTGATGTCTGAATATCTGTGGAGGAATGACAGTCCATTCTTCCTCAAGGGCCGAAACCAGAGAAGGTTGTATTGTTGAATACTGAGAGTTGAAGCGAGGTCCGCGCTCTAACACACCGCAAAGGTGAAACTTCCTGGCAGATAAGAACTGTGTGCCGGACCGACACTCGAACTCGGGACCTTTGCCTTCCGCGGGCAATTGCTCTACCGTCTGAGCTACCCAAGTACGACTCACGCCCTGTCCTCACCGCTTTACTTCTGCCAATATTTCGTCTCCTACCTTCCAAACTTCACAGAAGCTCTACTGCGAAACTTTCACAACTAGCACACCTGGAAGAAAGGATATTGCGGAGACATGCCTTAGCCATAGCCTGGGGGATGTTTCCAGAATGAGAAACATAGGGCCGGCCGGAGTAGCTGAGTGGTTCTAGGCGCTACGGACGCAGGTTCGAATCCTGCCTCGGGCATGGATGTGTGTGATGTCAAAAAAATGGTTCAAATGGCTCTGAGCACTATGGGACTTAACAGCTGTGGTCACCAGTCCCCTAGAACTTAGAACTACTTAAACCTAACTAACCTAAGGACATCACACACATCCATGCCCGAGGTAGGATTCGAACCTGCGACCGTAGCAGTCGCGCGGTTCCGGACTGCGCGCCTAGAACCGCGAGACCACCGCGGCCGACGTGTGTGATGTCCTAAGGTTAGTTAGGTTTAAGTAGTTCTAAGTTCTAGCGGACTGATGACCTCAGAAGTTAAGTCCCATAGTGCTCAGAGCCATTTGAACCATTTGAGAAACATCGCAAAGGTGTTCCCTCTCTCTCGAATCCTGCACCGGGCATGGATGTGTGTGATGTTCTTAGGTTAGTTAGGTTTAAGTAGTTCAAAGTTCTAGGGGACTGATGACCTCAGAAGTTAAGTCCCATAGTGCTCAGAGCCATTTGAACCATTTGTTCCCTCCCTGTCAGACCGGGACTCTGGACAAGCCAGTCCAATTGCATGATTGGTTTACTTGAGGGAAGGGACCAAACATCGAGGTCATTGGCCCCATCGGATTAGGGATGGATGGGGAAGGAAGTCGGCCGTGCCCTTTTAAAGGAACGATCCTGGTACCTGCCTGAAGCGATTCAGGGAAATCACGAAAAACCTAAATCAGGCTACCTGGACGAGGGTTTGAACCGTCGTCCTCGAGAATGCGAGTCCAGTGTGCTAACGACTTGCGCCACCTCGCTTGGTCCAGTCCAGTTCAGGAATGCTACTGTGTACAAAGCATTGCCTCGCAGATACTGCTTTATGACAGGGTACTTGTCGTGCTCAGACAAACAGTCACTGTCTCCTAAATAATCCTCAACTGTACGCACTACATAATGCTCTAACGCGTTCAGATTCTTCGATATTTAGTGTTTTATTAATCAGAATAAAGGGACGAGAACCTAACCACGGAAACCACCCTAGTACCTTAATATTACTCCCCCGTCCTTCACTGTTGCCTCTACTCATGGTGGCAGGTAACATCCTCCATGCATTGTTCAAACCTAAACCCTTCCATCGGCTTGCCACACGGTATTGCGAGGTTCATCACTACAGATCACTCGTTTCCAGTCCTCCACCGTCCAGCACTTTCTTTCTTTACATCGCCTGTACCTGGGTACAGAAATACTTGGCTTACCAGGACTAGCTCAACCATTTTACGCCATTATTCTTAACCGCCAACTCGCAGTCATTTGCTAGATGGAACTGCTACTAACACTTTGGAACTCACAAATGTTGAGAATCATCCATCGCAATGCTCGACGGTCGGCATCCTTCAGTACGTGAGCCCTTCCTGGTCTTCGTTTAACTGTGGCTGTTCCTTAGCGCATCCACTTCACAATGACGTCACCAACAATCGATCTGGCCAGCTTTGGAAGTGTTGAAATGTCCCTGATGGATTTGTTACCCAGGAAAAGTAGAAATGAGCGTTTGGCGCCATTGGCTGGGAGGCCCCTTACGGGGCAGGTCCGGCCGCCTTGGTGCAGGTCATATTACATTCAACGCCACATTGGGCGAACTGCGCGCCGGATGGGGATGAAATGATTATGAAGACAACACAACACCCAGTTCCTGAGCGGAGACAAATACTCGACCTAGCCGGGAATCGAACCCGGGCCCCTTAGGACGGCAGTCCGTCACGCAAACTTTTTTTTTTTTTTTTTTGGGGGGGGGGGGGGGGGAGATGGATCAGGTAGTGGGCTGGCGGAGGCAAGGTGGGCAGGGCTCTGGCCACGATGTCTCCTCCCTCCCATCCTGGGGATGTGATGTGGTACAAAGGATGCAGTTGGTGTATTATTGTTATTTTTTATATTTTATTTATTCATTTATTTATTTTTTAAAATTTTTTAATTTTTTTGTATTTTTTAACATTAAGGAACTGAAAACTAGTAAGTGCACTCGTTGGGTCGAGTTGGGGACGCTCATAACTAAAACCATGCTAATAGTTGTAGAAAGAGGCATAAAGAAAGAGAGCAAAGTGCGAGGCGAAGGAAACCATGAAACAAAACTGAAGGGTGGAATCCATACCACCATTAACCAGTGCTACATCTTGCACCGGATGGGAAAACAAAAACTGCGAAGACCTTTTCGCACCGGTGACAAAAAGAGGAAATGGGGCAAATACTGCTACAGAGTGTCAGGGTTCACAACGAATCTCTCCATCTGCTGTATCATCCAGGTATGTTGTTGTTGTTGTGGTCTTCAGTCCTGAGACTGGTTTGATGCAGCTCTCCATGATACTCTATCCTGTGCAAGCTTTTTCATCTCCCAGTACCTACTGCAACCTACATCCTTCTGAATCTGCTTAGTGTATTCATCTCTTGGTCTCCCTCTACGATTTTTACCCTCCACGCTGCCCTCTAATACTAAATTGGTGATCCCTTGATGCCTCAGAACATGTCCTACCAACCGATCCCTTCTTCTGGTCAAGTTGTGCCACAAACTTCTCTTCTCCCCAATCCTATTCAATACTTCCTCATTAGTTATGTGATCTACCCATCTAATCTTCAGCATTCTTCTGTAGCACCACATTTCGAAAGCTTCTATTCTCTTCTTGTCCAAACTATTTATCGTCCATGTTTCACTTCCATACATGGCTACACTCCATACGAATACTTTCAGAAATGACTTCCTGACACTTAAATCAATACTGGATGTTAACAAATTTCTCTTCTTCAGAAACGCTTTCCTTGCCATTGCCAGCCTACATTTTATATCCTCTCTTCTTCGACCATCATCAGTTATTTTGCTCCCCAAATAGCAAAACTCCTTTACTACTTTAAGTGCCTCATTTCCTAATCTAATTCCCTCAGCATCACCCGACTTAATTAGACTACATTCCATTATCCTTGTTTTGCTTTTGTTGATGTTCATCTTATATCCTCCTTTCAAGACACTGTCCATTCCATTCAACTGCTCTTCCAAGTCCTTTGCTGTCTCTGACAGAATTACAATGTCATCGGCGAACCTCAAAGTTTTTATTTCTTCTCCATGAATTTTAATACCTACTCCGAATTTTTCTTTTGTTTCCTTTACTGCTTGCTCAATATACAGATTGAACAACATCGGGGAGAGGCTACAACCCTGTCTTACTCCCTTCCCAACCACTGCTTCCCTTTCATGTCCCTCGACTCTTATAACTGCCATCTGGTTTCTGTACAAATTGTAAATAGCCTTTCGCTCCCTGTAATTTACCCCTGCCACCTTTAGAATTTGAATGAGAGTATTCCAGTCAACATTGTCAAAAGCTTTCTCTAAGTCTACAAATGCTAGAAACGTAGGTTTGCCTTTCCTTAATCTTTCTTCTAAGTATTGCCTCACGTGTTCCAGTGTTTCTACGGAATCCAAACTGATCTTCCCCGAGGTTGGCTTCTACTAGTTTTCCATTCGTCTGTAAAGAATTCGTGTTAGTATTTTGCAGCTGTGACTTATTAAGCTGATAGTTCGGTAATTTTCACATCTGTCAACACCTGCTTTCTTTGGGATTGGAATTATTATATTCTTCTTGAAGTCTGAGGGTATTTCGCCTGTTTCATACATCTTGCTCACCAGATGGTAGAGTTTTGTCAGGACTGGCTCTCCCACGGCCGTCAGTAGTTCCAATGGAATATTGTCTACTCCGGGGGCCTTCTTTCGACTCAGGTCTTTCAGTGCTCTGTCAAACTCTTCGCGCAGTATCATATCTCCCATTTCATCTTCATCTACATCCTCTTCCATTTCCATAATATTGTCCTCAAGTACATCGCCCTTGTATAATCCCTCTATATACTCCTTCCACCTATCTGCTTTCCCTTCTTTGCTTAGAACTGGGTTTCCATCTGAGCTCTTGATATTCATACAAGTCGTTCTCTTATCTCCAAAGGTCTCTTTAATTTTCCTGTAGGCGGTATCTATCTTACCCCTAGTGAGATAGGCCTCTACATCCTTACATTCGTCCTCTAGCCATCCCTGCTTAGCCATTTTGCACTTCCTGTCGATCTCATTTTTGAGACGTTTGTATTCCTTTTTGTCTGTTTCACTTACTGCATTTTTATATTTTCTCCTTTCATCAATTAAATTCAATATTTCTTCTGTTACCCAAGGATTTCTACTAGCCCTCGTCTTTTTACCTACTTGATCCTCTGCTGCCTTCACTACTTCATCCCTCAAAGCTACCCATTCTTCTTCTACTGTATTTATTTCCCCCATTCCTGTCAATTGCTCCCTTATGCTCTCCCTGAATCTCTGTACAACCTCTGGTTCTTTTAGTTTATCCAGGTCCCATCTCCTTAAATTCCCACCTTTTTGCAGTTTCTTCAGTTTTAATCTACAGGTCATAAGCAATAGATTGTGGTCAGAGTCCACATCTGCCCCTGGAAATGTCTTACAATTTAAAACCTGGTTCCTAAATCTCTGTCTTACCATTATATAATCTATCTGATACCTTTTAGTATCTCCAGGGTTCTTCCATGTATACAACCTTCTTTCATGATTCTTAAACCAAGTGTTAGTTATGATTATGTTGTGCTCTGTGCAAAATTCAACCAGGCGGCTTCCTCTTTCATTTCTGTCCCCCAATCCATATTCACCTACTATGTTTCCTTCTCTCCCTTTTCCTACACTCGAATTCCAGTCACCCATGACTATTAAATTTTCGTCTCCCTTCACAATCTGAATAATTTCTTTTATTTCATCATACATTTCTTCAATTTCTTCGTCATCTGCAGAGCTAGTTGGCATATAAACTTGTACTACTGTAGTAGGTGTGGGCTTCGTATCTATCTTGGCCACAATAATGCGTTCACTATGCTGTTTGTAGTAGCTTACCCGCATTCCTATTTTCCTATTCATTATTAAACCTACTCCTGCATTACCCCTATTTGATTTTGTGTTTATAACCCTGTAGTCACCTGACCAGAAGTCTTGTTCCTCCTGCCACCGAACTTCACTAATTCCCACTATATCTAACTTTAACCTATCCATTTCCCTTTTTAAATTTTCTAACCTACCTGCCCGATTAAGGGATCTGACATTCCACGCTCCGATCCGTAGAACGCCAGTTTTCTTTCTCCTGATAACGACATCCTCTTGAGTAGTCCCCGCCCGGAGATCCGAATGGGGGACTATTTTACCTCCGGAATATTTTACCCAAGAGGACGCCATCATCATGTAATCATACAGTAAAGCTGCATGCCCTCGGGAAAAATTACGGCTGTAGTTTCCCCTTGCTTTCAGCCATTCGCAGTACCAGCACAGCAAGGCCGTTTTGGTTATTGTTACAAGGCCAGATCAGTCAATCATCCAGACTGTTGCCCTTGCAACTACTGAAAAGGCTGCTGCCCCTCTTCAGGAACCACACGTTTGTCTGGCCTCTCAACAGATACCCCTCCGTTGTGGTTGCACCTAGGGTACGGCTATCTGTATCGCTGAGGCACGCAAGCCTCCCCACCAACGGCAAGGTCCATGGTTCATGGGGGGGGGGGGGGGGGGGGCATCCAGGTATGACTTCTCGTAATGTTGAAAGTATATCCCACGTTGTACCGTGTAGTGTTCTATCATTGTCTTGTAATCTTAGCTTCTCTTACCCGTGATGTTCCAACTACGTGGAGGGTCGTGGAACGCACTCCACAAAAAATTGGAAAAAAATTGGAAAAATATTGTCGATACTCTGGGTTACGGAGGATCTTGCAATGTCGTTCCTTAAAATAGTTCCAAAAGTCTAAAGTGTCCATAGTGCCGTCTTGAAACAAATAATGCACTGCATGTCCACGAAGCCACGTCATTGCATTAGTTTTAGTGCGTGGGTAATACGTCTCATCCGGGAATAGGATAGTCTTGGGGTCGATATGATTCGGCGTTACCCGAAGGAAGTATGCTGACATTTGCCTTACTAAGTGCCACACTGCCGTAGACTCGCCACAGCTAAGACGGTGTTCATCGTTGTCTTGAACGCCACAGCTCGTGCACGTGGGTGAGTCTACCATGTGGATCGCATGTAGCCGTGATCTGGTCACCTGCTTACCGTTGACAGTGATATTCCACATCGCCGTGACGTCAGTGTCCAGTGTCACGTGGTGAATTGTCCTCCACACTACTCGCCAGTTGACGTTCGGGTGCTTCCTCTCCACGACGTTATCGGGTCGTCCACGTTGCAGGACCCTATAAACCGCCTTTGCCGTCGCCAGGTGAATCGCTGGTAACGCAAGTCGAACGTAAGTGAGTTCGAGTTAAAAGACACCGATTTAGAAGAGCGAGGAAGGGACGTGGTGTATCGGCACAGGCGGCAACAGGGAGGGCGGTGCTAGTTCTTCTATTAACAAACTGGTCAAACTGTCCGGACGGCGGTGCCAGAGTTTGACTAATGTGCTCACAAATAGGGCGACCGCTCTGTCATGAACGTGATAAAGGCCAAGCCCTCCCCGATCCGGGGGAAGGGTGAGAGTCTTATATTTTGTCTTGAAAAGTATCCCTGAACTCACGAAGGACCCAAAAGCCGCAAGTATACGGCCAGCTAACATCACCGGTATAGGTAATTTCTGGGCGATGTGCGGAATGCGTGACGCTAAATGTGTATTAACATATTGGGTCCTTTGGACGATGTCCAGGGCTCGTAGGCAGTTGTTGGCAATTCCAGTCCGAAAATTTCGTAAAAGCCGTCGAAAGTTGTGAGCAGCGGTCCGTCGTATATCGTCTGTAAAATCAATGCCGAGACATTTCAAACTATCTCTGAGCTGTAAAGGGGTGACACTGTTCTCAGACAATCCGACCCCGATGTTCATCGCCACCGATTTTGCGACGTTGATACGACTACCAGTGACCATGCCATATTTCGCTATCCAATTCAGTGCTCTAGCGGTGTCGTCACCGTTGCGGATGACAATCACCAGGTCGTCAGCGTACGCTTTACATCTGAAAGTGTGGCCTCGTAACGTCATACCCGTTAGTCGTTGGCGCAGGCCGTAGAGGAGAGGTTCCATGGCCACAGCGTAAAGTAAAGTGGACAGAGGGCAGCCTTGGCGTATCGATCGAGAAATGGTGAGGGGCTGCGAAGGTCGGCCGTTGACGATCACCTTGGACGTCGCGCCACGGAGTAGTCGCATGACGACAGTGACGAATGGCTGTGGGTACAGCATATGTTGGAGGACCGCTTCCGAATAGTTGTGGTCCACTCGGTCGAAAGCTTGACTTAAATCGATTGCCGCCAGTGCACCCTTCAGACGACATGCCCTCGCCAGTGAGTTCAAGTCACGATATTCACTGAGTGCTGTTTGAATATTATTGTCGCCTCCTAATGACGTTTGATCGGGCGAGATAAAATTTCGTAAGGTCTGGCGTATCCGCGTCGCCAACAGTCGAGAAAAGATCTTAAAGTCGCAGTTCAATAGCGTCGACGGGCGGTAGTCCTGCAGTCGTGAGCCACCGGACGGTTTGTGAATAGGAATAATCATCCCTTCCACAAGGGCCGCAGGGAGCGGCACGTCCGGGGATAGTAGTTCGCGACAGATGTCCGTCCATCGGGAGGCTAATAAATATTGAAAAGTCCGGTAAAATGATGGCGGGAAAGGATCAACACTGGTGGGGTAAAGTTCCCCCCGTGTCGTCCGACACGATGGGCAAGGAGTGTTCCTCACAGTCGTCCGCCCAGTCGCCATGAAATACCATCGGCTGTTGGTGGCTGTTAGTGGCTGCTGCGGCTCTCGGCGCTGACTCCATCGGCTCTGCTGGCTGGGAATCGGCAGCGGCTGTCTGCTTGTGATCCAGCTGTTCTGTGGGGTCGGAGGGGCTGAAGCCGTCACCAATGCGATCTGTTGAATTTGATGTTACAGCGGCCTCTGTACCGCCGGTACCGTCGTCGGAATTTCCACAGTCCATGTCAGACGATCGCTGCA
Organism: Schistocerca americana; assembly: GCF_021461395.2. NCBI lineage: Eukaryota > Metazoa > Arthropoda > Insecta > Orthoptera > Acrididae > Schistocerca > Schistocerca americana. Next base: position 854,788,702 of record NC_060121.1, read on the forward strand.
AACAATCGTCCGATGGAGCACGCCGCCGTCTCTTGTGTTTTCGCGGGGAACGCTGTTTACGGACGTGTGTTTCAGTATCTGAATGTGGGTGAATTTCTTCAGCTGCTCCGGTGTCTGGAAGAAAAGCCGCTGTCAGCACAACCCGTGGGTCAATGTCCATCCTGGCATCCACGCCTTCTTGCAAGGTCGGTCGGTGATTATCTTCAGGTGGGGGCGCCGTTGTAGAGACCGGATCCTGTACTGCAGAAGCCATCATGGTCTCGCTATCGGGGGCTGATATCGGACTAATGCGGTCAGCATCGGAAAGGGTTGCTGCCCGTGTAACTTCGGCGTAATTGAGAGGAAGGGTCATCACCGTAGAAGGAGTCATAGATTCACCTGTCGGGATTTGAGAAAGCCGTCGTCGGAGACAATCCGACCGGACGTGCCCTTCTTGGCCACAACCAGAGCAAGTGCGTGGCTCACCGTCATACATAATGATCGCCCTACATCCGCCGATGACAAGATATGACGGAACATGTTTGGTCAGTGCAATTTTAATCTGTCGCACCCCGTTAAGAACAGGGTACGTTGTAAAGGTGGTCCATTTTTCGGCCATATGGCTGATCACTCTGCCGTAGGGCTGGAAAACCGCGGTGACTACGTCCGGTGGTACTTCGAAAGGAAGTTCGAAGATGCGTATCGTACGGAGGCCAAGCCCCGCGTGATCGATAGAGACCGCCCCAATATGGCCACCAGAATGTTTGAATTTAAGATCGTTCGCATGTGCGCGCACGATTCTGTTGCACACCTCGTCACTTACTAGCTTGACGTAGACAACACTGCTCGTGATAGAGAGATGGATACCAATTATGTCTCGCGGTTCAATTTTAACGTCGTCACGTAGAAAACGTTCCACTTCAAAAGCTCGCGGTCGTGCATGATCGGGTTGAAAACTGATCTTGATGGTGGTTTGTCTGTATGAATGTGCCATGTTGCGTCGGTAGTGATGGACTCTAAACTAGCGACAACGCAGTAGTAAACAACTACGGGCACTCGCGACCGCGCGGACGGGACGTAAACAAGACGTCCTCGCCGCAGCGCTGCGGAAAGCAGACTGCCATTCAGCTATCGGGGCGGACTGTTACCCCGATGACATCCAATGGCTAATCGACGATCGAAGTCACTGAGTTCTCTTTATCGACGCATTCTGCTTTTACCGCTTCTCTACTGGCAACATAATACTCCCTGACTACTTTTATACCGGCAGGTTCGCCTCTCAGGACATATAGTGGTCCTTCCTGCATTCACACGGATGTCCGGATTCCTTTTTTCCGTTAGTGTACGATAGATGTTCAACAAAGACAAGCACAAACCCTCTAAATATCGTGCGCGAAAGACCCACACAGGGAAAGTATGGCCAGCTTAACGATGGGCTCCATTAGAGGTTCAAATGGTTCAAATGGCTCTGAGCACTATGGGATTTAACTTCTGAGGTCATCAGTCCCCTAGAACTTAGAACTACTTAAACCTAACTAACGTAAGGACATCACACACATCCATGCCCGAGCAGGATTCGAACTTGCGACCGTAGCGTTCGCGCGGTTCCAGACTGTAGCGCCTAGAACAGCTCGGCCACTCCGGCCGGCATTACAGGTTCATCGCACTGCTCCTCACATGGAGAGAGGTGAGAGAAATCTGTGAGGCTGTGATACCAATGAGGCAATAATTTTGTAAGCTGCCTTCTTGAATACAATTCATAATTATTTTCAAATCTGATGTGAGTCATGCGATATATCAATTAGGTTGAAAATATAGCTGTACTGATCTCGAACTATACCACTCTTTGTACAGAACCAGGGAGATGTTAATGAAGCACATACAGGTGACGGGATGCACTTAACGTGTCGTCGAGTATGTTGTAAGGTCGTTGGTATTAGCTAGACCCGTTGCTTATGGACTTTAAGCAATAAATGTGCCGGCATGTAAGCATAAGCAGCATCAAATTGCTCTTTGTGTGCAAGGTTACTGATCTTCACAGCGTACACAGCTGCCTTCACATGTCCCCGCAGACATGTCACTGGCCCCTTATCTTGCATTTATCGTGCACCTCTCTCCCGGCGCAAAGTCCCAAGTGACTGAAAAAAAGCGCAGGTTACTCCTGTATATAAGAAAGAGAAAAGAAAGAACTCGCAGATACACAGACCAATATCTCTAACATCGATTGCTGCAGGATTATTGAACATACTTCCAGTTCAAACATAATGAACTGTCTTGAGACTGAGAAGATTACGTGGATGACTCAGCACTCGTGCGAAACTCAGCTTCCCCTTTTCTCACATGACATCCTGCGAATTATGGATGAAGGGTGACAGATAGATACCATGTTCCTAAATTCCCATAAAGCATTTGACACGACACCCCGCTGCAGACTGTTAACGAAGGTACGAGCGTATGGGATAGGTTCCCAGGTGTGCGAGGGGCTGGAAGATTTCTTAAGTAATAGAAACCAGTACCTTGCCCTCGACGGCGAGTGTTCCTCGGAGGCAATGGTATCGTCAGGAATGCCCCAGAGAACTGTGACAGGACTACTCTTATTGTCTATATACATAAATGATCCGACGGGGCCGGCCGGTGTGGCCGAGCGGTTCTAGGCGCTTCTGTATGGAACCGCGCGACCGCTACGGTCGCAGATTCAAATCCTGCCTCGGGCATGGATGTGTGTGATGTCCTTAGGTTAGTTTGGTTTAAGTAGTTCTAAGTTCTAGGGGACTGGTGACCTCAGCTGTTACGTCCAATAGTGCTCAGAGCCATTTGACCCATTTTTTTGATCCGACGGGCAGGGTGAGCAGCAGTATACAGCTGTTTGCTAATTCTGCTGTGGTGTACTGGACTGGCCGTCGTTGAGTGACTGTAGAAGGATAGAAAACGACTTAGACAAAATTTATAGCTGGTGTAATGAATGGTAGCTTGCTCTGAATGTAGAAAAATGTAACTTAATGCAGATGAGTAGGAAAAACTATCGAGTAATGTTCGAAAACATCATTAGTGGTGTGCTGCTTGACACAGCCACGTCCCATTAAGTATCTAGGCGTAGCGCAGGGAAGTGATATGAAATGGAATGAGCTCATAAGGACGGTCGCAAAGGAAAACGAATGATTGGCTTCGGGTTATTAGGACAGTTTTCGGAAAAAGTAGCTCATCCATAAAAAGACCGCCTATGTAGCAGTAGTGCAGCCCATTCTTGAGTACTTCTCGAGTGTTTGGGATCCTTACCAGGTCGTATTAAAGGCAAACGAAGTAATTCGGAGGTGGGCTGCTAGATTTTCTATCAGTAGTTTCGGTCAAAGTGCAAGTATTACGGAGACGCTCCGTGAACTAAGATGGGAATTGTCGGAGGGAAGACGTCGTTTTTGCCCGAAATGCTACTTAGAAGGCGCAAATAACGGTTTTAAAAGCTGACTGTAGAACGTACTTTCCGCATAAGGACAACGACGACTAGCTAAGAGAAATTAGTGCTCTTACGGAGGCATACAGGCAGTCGTTTTTCTGTGTTTCTATTTGCGAGTGGAACACGAAAGGAAACGACCAGAAGTGGTACAAAGTAAGCTCCACCGTGCACCATACGGTGGCTTGCGGAGTATGTACAGGGTGACAATTATTGAACTGTAAGAAAAAAAGGTAAATTAGTTACAAACTACGGCGTGCACACACTTTATTCAACATGTAAACGTCACTACAGATGTTCAAAATGACTGCGTTCATTGGCGACGATGTGGCGCAGACGAATACCGAAATTATGCATGACTCGCTGAAGTGTCGGAACATCGATGCTGTCGATGACCTCCTGAATGGCTCCGTTCAGCTCATCAATGGTTTTGGGTTTATTTCTGCGCAACCTGTCTTTAATATATCCCCACAAGAAGGAGTCGCATGCGTTCAGTTCCGGACAACATGTCGGCCAATCGAGGTCCATGCCAGTGACCTCTGGGTACCCCAGAGCCTGAATGCAGTCCCCAAAGTGCTCCTCCAGGACATCAAACAGTCTCCTGCTTCGGTGAGGTCGAGCTCTGTCTTGCACGAACCATATCTATTTGAATTCAGGGTCACTTTGGATAATGGGGATGAAATCATCTTCTAAAACTTTCACGTACCGTTCGGTAGTCACCGTGCCATCAAGGAATATCGCACCGATTGTTCCGTGGCTGGACATAGCACACCAGATAGTCACCCGCTGAGGATGACGAGACTTCTCAGTCCCCCAAATTCGCCAATTTCACCATCCAAATGAAAGTGGGCTTCGTCGCTAAACCAAATCATAATGCTTATACTAGTTCACATCATGACCCGCGGCCAACGGTGCAGTTTGAACCTTCTAACGCAAACCGTTCAGAGGTTGTGACGATTTTATTTCGTATCGATCAATAATTGTAACCCTATATGTAGATGTACGTGTAGACAGAAATCAGACTTTAACCTGGGGAGTGTGGTGAACGTCTACATCTATCCATCTCGGCATATATCCGGACAGCTAGCCCTTCACGAGGTAGCACACCATCTTACCGAATGAAAATCGTAAATCTCCCGTCTTCAGACAACGACAGTGACGGCACATCTTCGTCTAAAACTACAGATATCGGTCTGCTGTTAATGTACCCTGAATCAAGCAGGGCCCCAATAACTGTAAAATTTCTCTTATTCTGTTTGTTTACCTCTCTTTCAAATGGTTCAAATGGCTCTGAGCACTATGGGACTCAACTGCTGTGGTCATAAGTCTCCTAGAACTTAGAACTACTTAAACCTAACTAATCTAAGGACATCACACACATCCATGCCCGAGGCAGGATTCGAACCTGCGACCGTAGCGGTCGTGCGGTTCCAGACTGTAGCGCCTTTAACCGCTCGGCCACTCCGGCCGGCACCTCTCTTTCCACGTAGAATTTACTTCATCCGTAATCAATACGTCATAGAAGAAACGGATATGAATCTATCCCCGAAATTTTGTAGGTCACCTTAACTCATGCAGTATTACTGTCTATCTTGGATGAAGATTGGATCTAGCAAGATAGTGCGGTTCGTCACATGACTAGAGGTGTCCAAAATTAGCTTTATAAACCCGATGGAAGGTGTAATCTCCTTCGGAAAATTTATTGGCGAACGTTATTTGCCACGTTTCTGATCGTATGTATTACAATAATGAATTAAATATGGGTCCGCTGTTTTGTAAGTACATAAATTATTGTTTTGTTTAAACACCCAAACATGTTCACCACAGTTGTGGTATCCTCAGTGGGTTTTTTCTTTTATTTTTTGAGATACATACATACACATTTTATTTCGGTTACATCGAATTTTGTCGTTATTTAAATTATAAATGCCATTTCACCTTTTATTCTACATTTTTGTGTCCTTTGACTGCCAACCGAAATCAGCCACAGCTCTACATTAGTACACCAAGTCTTTTGCAAACATGAGGGATGTTAGGATATAGGGTCTGCATTGAATTTTTGTTTATAATCTAATCTTTAAAATGTATGTTCAGATAAAAATCGTGGCTTAGAGTGTGCCCGTTTTTTTCCTTACCATTGTGGTATTTGGCTATTCCTGAGCTGTGACAAATTTGCTTCTTTGAGTGCCAAACGTGTATTTGCGTAGTTGGACTGATCTGCGGACGTCGGTAAAAATTTTGTGAAGCTTACGTTCGGAGAACCATTCTGTGCAATTTGTTATTCACGGGATATGTTTCGTATTTTGACAGTATTTATTCACGTTTTCTCCTTTGTAACTATTGCGTCTTGTTATGTTGCTGTGGCTTGGACACTCGTTTCGTTGCGTAAATTTCGTTTCTGATGCGGTTCCGACTGTCGCTTGTTTCCTGTTTTGTTTTAGTTTGACATCCGCGAACTTTGAATCTGTTTCGTTTGTGTGTGTGTGTGTGTGTGTGTGTGTGTGTGTGTGTGTGTGTTGTCTGATAGTTCGTTTAGAGTGTTGAATATCGTTACATAGTACTGTTTGGTCTTTGATATTTTTTTTGCCCTGTGTGACAGCTTTTTGGGTGTGGTAATTTTACTCCACTTTTAGAAACTGGCACAGAATATTGTGTTTGAGAATTTGGAGGTATGTTTCTGTGCCTCTGGGGTGGTGGTTGTTTCTGATGAGGTGCTCTGCAAATGTGAAATGATCTTAAATGTTCTGAGTATCTCATCCTGAAATTTAAATATGTCAGTCCGATGTACGTTGAATCACAGTCTTTGCAGGTTAGCTGGTAATATACATGCATTGTTGAATTTTTCTACGGTGGTGCTGGGTATCTTTAATTTGTTCTGCAGAACGTTGTTTGTTTTATATGCCACATGTATATCCTGTTTTCTCAGATGTTTCCTATTCTGTCTGCTATTTTGTTGTCACATGTCAGTGTGTGCCACGTTTTCTTGTTGTTTGTGGTTTCTTCTTCTTGTGTGCATTGTGCGGTCTCTGTTATGTGGTGGTTGCTGTGTGTCGTGTTGTTATAGTGTTGTGTGTATTTGGTGTCAACTGTGTTTTTATTTTATGGTTTAGTATGTCGAAAGTGTTTAATCTGTAACAATTTTCTGTAGTAGTCCATCTGATTATGTTTAGTTCTTGGGTGTAGCTATCTTTATGCTTCGGGATTGTGTTCAGTCTGTGTGGGAGGTATCTGAGACTGGCCTGCTAGTGGGCTGTTGGGTGGTTTGCCCTGCTGTGAATAACTTCTGGTTCGTGGAGAATTTCTGTACATTGAGAACTGGTGTTTGTGGTTTTTGTTTTCTATTGTGGCGTCCACTGTTTCAGTGTTAAGGCTGAAGTAAATTTTTGGGTGAGCAGTGTTGATGTCTCTGTATAACTGTAGTATCCGGTACGTATTATACAGGGTGGAAAAAAATTGTCACGAAATTTTAACCCTGGATAGCTGATGCCAGTAGGATCCAAAATTACTAATGTTGTGTAGGTCGACAACGCACAACTTTTAGCCTACGGAATCTTGACACCACGCGCTCCGATTGGCCGCGCGGGATTGCCCTGTTGCCAGATGCTCCGGACATTCGACACGTGTTCGTGGCACGTTGGGGCAGCGACAGGACGAGGGACTTGTATGTGTGAACTGACAATCACAGCGCTGCCCGTCAACCCACGAACGGCAACAGGGGCAATTCCACGGCCAATCGGAGCGCGTGGCGCCAGGTTTCCGTAGTTTAAAAGTTGTGCATTGTCGACCTACAAAACATTAGTAATTTTGATTCCTACTGGCATCAGCTATCCAAGGTTAAAATTTCGCGACAAAACTTTTCTCCACCCTGTAGAAGACGAAGTTTGTATGCTTGGGAGACGGGAACTGATGAGGAATGACGACTTGCTGAACATCAGAATTGGAGCAGATACATTAATATAATAGAATTGAAAAATTACATAAGGCGAATGAGAGACTTCAGCAGCAGCTTGGCACATGATTCCTTCATCTATATCAACTCTGCAAACCGCGCCGAAGTACTTGGCAGACGGTCTTCCCATTTCAACTGCTGATGGAGCGTGGGAAGAATAAGTGCTTTAAATCACTGTGTGTGTGCTCCATTTAGTCTAATCTTGTCTTCGTGGCCCCTGTGGAAGTGAAACATTGGCAGGTTGTAGTATATTCCTACATACCCTACGTAAAAACGCCACTGGAAACATTGTAAGTGGTGTTTCGTGGCACAGTTGAGGCCTGTCTTCAAGCGTCTGTCTGTTCAGGTTTATCAGCATTTTCGTGTCACTCTCTGGTGAGCCGAACAAAACAAAACTTTCTTTTTGTACGTCCAATATCCGCTGTTAGTCCTACTTCACATGGTCCCGCACACTTGGGCAATATCATAGGATGAATGGCGCGAGTATTTTGTAAGAGATCTCCTTCGCATACTGATTCTACAGGCGCCGGCGGAAAAAATAGTAGAATATAAAAATTGTCCAGGTGCGAGAAGGACTCGCTCATTGAAGGATCCGTGCAAACTTAATTATGTATGCAAACAGTTCATCCATTAACGGGAATCGAAAATCTCGACCGTTTTCGCCTTTTACCGATATTGACATTGGCAAGATACCGACTCCAGGGATTCCAAGATTTTAGAGGATGTTTTAATTCCAATAATATCCATGTGTCATAAAATCATGCAGATTATTATAATAATCAGCAGTTCTCCATTCAGGCTGAGCAGGTCGCAGTGGTAAAATCAACCATCATGCAAGATACGACTCCTTTTTTTTTACTCACTTGACGCGTTTCGGAATTTATGCATCATCAGGTATTCAGGAGCGATTGCTGCAGGTCGATTTGTCGTTCAAGTTGTATGAGAAACACCATATCTACGTCCAGCAATCGCTCCTGGATATCTGATGACGAATAAAATCCGAAACGCGTCGTGTTATCAATGAAGTCTTTCCCTGCCTGATCTTTGACTCATACTACCTCGACCGAGTCAGCCTGAAAGCAAACCTACTGGCTGTTTCAATTTCGAGTTTAACGTCGGGTAACAAGTGCCAAAACAAATATTTTTCCGTATGATATTATTACAAATTAACAATTTTGGGACATTTTCCTTTACTTGTACTGTGAAACCTTGCTTCTTGCCAAATTTCATTATTCTATGTCAACAGAAAATACCCTATAAGTTTTGATGAGTGAGTTTGCGAGTATCAAGATATGTGACATAACTGGCCGTATCTTTTGGTTGCACTGACATAGAAGCTTACACGTATTACACTGTCAAGGGACTATGAATCTTAGGACGTCACATAAATTTCAACTTGATACGTCTACCAATTCCTGAACAAAAAGGTCTTAACAGACGAACGAGCAGACAGATAACAAAGCACAAAAAAGGTTTTTTCGTGTGACATGATTACAAATTTACCTTTTTCGGATTATGTTTTCTTTGGTCACAATGCACATTGCTTGTTACATTTCATGATTCTAAGCCAACAGGAAGTACCCTATAGATTCTGATTAGTAAGTTTGCGAGTATCAAAATATCTTACTTAAATGGCCTTATTTTTTGGTTGCATCGACTTAGATGCTTCCATTTATTATATTTTAATAAGTGATATAAATTTCATCTTGATACATCGACCCGTCTATGAGAAAAATGGTTCTTAACAGAAGGACGAACAGACAGAGAATCAGAGAAGAAATTACAAGTTTTTCGTGTGAATTATTACATATTAACAGTTTTCGGATTTTTTCCTTTGGTTTTACTGTGAAACGTTGCTTCTTGCTACATTTCATGATTCTAGGCTAACGGGGACCATTTTCGCAGCACGGACAGCTGCGAAACGTGCAAGAAGAGAGACAGTGAGGTTGCAGAAGAGCGTTTCCCAAGCTGGGGATAATTACCCCCTGAGGAGTAAAATGAAATTTTCCAAGGGGTAAAAACTAAACGATTCGAGTCTGTTTCAGTCACAAAAGTAAATTATTTTCAAAAAATGGCTCTAAGCACTATGGGACTTAACATCTGAGGTCATCAGTCCCCTAGACTTAGAACTAATTAAACCTAACTAACCTTAGGGCAACACACACATCCATGCCCGAGGCAGGATCCGAACCTGGGACCGTATCAGCAGCGCGGTTCCAGACTGAAGCGCCTAGAACCGCTCGGCCACAGCGACAGGCAAATTATTTTCAAAAGATCATTACTGTTATCACAATTTTGTAACACTCTAATTCGGATTATATGTAAGTTAGCAATAATTTCTTTTTCTCAGTCAGCAGCATTGAAGCGACGGGGGTCACAGGTTCCTCACATAGTGCACCCAGCACACACATATGTTGCGTCGTGTCCCGTACATCGCTGATGACAGAAATGAGACATATACGTAACAAATGCTAAATATCTCAAGGAAACGTCTTCTCCAAGTTGTAGATAGTGCGTGCATTAGTTCAGAAATTGCTTCATTATTCGCTTCGAAAGATATAAGTGAATTAACTGGCAACACGACATAGCAGTAACTAAGTAAGTACCACTGTAGTGCTACATTCAGGATTATTATTATTATTATTATTATTAATGCTATTAGTGGCATTGGTGAGACAAAAACCATTAACAGACTGAAATCTTCCAATTTCTGACAGTTCAGAAGTAAGTAATGCAGCAATCAATTCATTTACGAACAGTAAGTATAGTGCACACATTTTAACTTGGTTGATTTTAAATGGGGTTCCAGTCTGCAGGTCAAGCAAGTGCCGCAATGGAGAGGAGTAATGCTGGGGAAGAATGTCTTGTTACAAGTATCTAACCTCACTGTCGATAGTTAACTTTTTTATCTGAGAAGCAGTTGTGGGTAGCATTGGGATGCACCACGAATTACTTCGTCATGTAGTCTAATACACACTCACACACACACACACACACACACACACACACACACACACACACACACACTCACACACACGCACACAATACTAAATCTCATTGACCTTTCATCATTTTAAAAATAAAAGTGCTCCAAGAAAAGTCATTCTACAATTTAGTTAGGTGCAAAAGTTGATGATAACGTGGGGACTGGGAGGCAACAGACGGCATGGTTGGGGGAGGGGGGGCGGGGGTTCTAGTCAATGTCTAATTGCACTCAGGAGTAATGCTCTAAGAAAGGTTGGGAAGACTGCTGTCTGGAACCATGGACAAAGGTTCGAATCCTGCCTCGGGCATGGATGTGTGTGATGTCCTTAGGTTAGTTAGGTTTAAGTAGTTCTAGGTTCTAGGGGACTGATGACCTCAGAAGTTAAGTCCCATAGTGCTCAAAGCGAGGTGAACCCACAGATCTTCAATTGGGTTTAGATCCAGGGACTCTGATGGAGGCCTTGGGATTACGGTTGTGCGGAGGAGAAACAAACTTCAAGTAGTGGTGATCACGGTGTCCAAGGACAGATGCATGCTTGTGTTGATCCATTGTGCCTTCCAGAACGACGATATCATCCAGGAAATGCCACGCAAAACATTCCTCAGTCCATAACGCATGCAGGATGTTTGATAACAAACATTTAACTCCGTACACGCCAATCTCCATCAGCCCATTGAGCATAAAACGTGATTCATCTGAAAAGACCACCTGTCGCCACTCAGTGGACGTCCACCAGTTGTGGTATTGGCGTGCAGATTCTAATCTTCATCGCTGGTGAAGAGCAGTCAGCACAGATGCAAGAACCAAGTCAAGTCAAGTGTGGGGTGCCCCAGGGATCAGTGTTGGGGCCACTCCTGTTCCTTATTTATATAAATGATATGCCCTCTAGTATTACGGGTAACTCTAATAGCTTTCTGTTTCCTGATGACACTAGCTTGGTAGTAAAGGATGTTGTGTGCAACATTGGCTCGGTTCCAAATAGTGCAGTACATGACCTCAGTTCATGGCTTGTAGAAAATAAACTAACGCTAAAACACAGTAAGACTCAGTTTTTACAGTTTCTAACGCACAATTCAACAAAATCTAACGTTTTAATTTCACAGAAGGGGCATACGATAAGTGAAACTGAACAGTTCAAAGACTTAATACTGTCATTTTTACTATTCGAACGGTATCAGAAATGAGTGATCGTTTGACACGAAAATTAGTCTACTTTGCTTATTTTCATTCGCTATTGTTGTATGGTATTATATTTTGGGGTAACTCTTCCCATTCTAAAAGGATATTTTTGGGTCATAAACGGGCAATAAGTGATGTGAGTTCACGAACCTCTTGTCGACATCTGTTCACGAGTCTGGGTATTTTGACATTGGCCTCTCAATACGTATATTCCTTATTGTCGTTTCTTGTTACTAATATTAGTTTATTCCCAAGAATAAGCATCTTTCACTCGGTTAATGCTCGGCAGAAATCAAACCTACATTTGGATCGGACTTCCTTAACTCTTGTGCAAAAAGGTGTGCAGTATACTGCTGCATCCATTTTCAATAAGCTGCCACGCGAATTCAAGAATCTCAGCAGTAATCCACGCGCTTTCAAATCGAAACTGAAGAGTTTCCTCATGGGTCGCTCTTTCTATTCTGCCGAGGAGTTCCTTGAAAAATTAAGCTGATTTTTATTGTATTGCTGATAGCGTTTACTTAAACTTATGGACTTACTTTTTAAGGTCCATGAACATTTATTTTTATCTGTTATTACGTTTACGTTGTAATTTCATGTACTGACACGTTCCATGACCTTGGAGATTTGCTTCTCAATTTGGTCCTACGGAACTTGACGAGTAAATAAAAAAAAAATATAAACCAGGCGCCTGCTGCTGAGGGCCATATTGTTGTTGTTGTGGTCTTCAGTCCTGAGACTGGTTTGATGCAGCTCTCCATGCTACTCTATCCTGTGCAAGCTTCTTAATTTCCCAGTACCTACTGCAACCTACATCCTTCTGAATCTGCTTGGTGTATTCATCTCTTGGTCTCCCTCTACGATTTTTACCCTCCACGCTGCCCTCCAATACTAAATTGGTGATCCCTTGATGCCTCAGAACATGTCCTACCAACCGACCCCTTCTTCTAGCCAAGTTGTGCCACAAACTTCTCTTCTCCCCAATCCTATTCAATACCTCCTCATTAGTTATGTGATCTACCCATCTAATCTTCAGCATTCTTCTGTAGCACCACATTTCGAAAGCTTCTATTCTCTTCTTGTCTAAACTATTTATCGTCCATGTTTCACTTCCATACATGGCTACACTCCATACAAATAGTTTCAGAAACGACTTCCGTACACTTAAATCTATGCTCGATGTTAATAAATTTCTCTTCTTCAGAAAGGCATTCCTTGCCATTGCCAGTCTACATTTTATATCCTCTCTACTTCGACCATCATCAGTTATTTTGCTCCCCAAATATCAAAACTCCTTTACTACTTTAAGTGTCTCATTTCCTAATCTAATTCCCTCAGCATCACCCGACTTAATTCGACTACATTCCATTATCCTCGTTTTGCTTTTGAATAACATCGGGGAGAGGCTACAAACGCTGTCTCACTCCCTTCCCAACCACTGCTTCCCTTTCATGCCCCTCGACTCTTATAACTGCCATCTGGTTTCTGTACAAATTGTAAATAGCCTTTCGCCCCCTGTGTCTTACCCCTGCCACCTCCAGAATTTGAAAGAGAGTATTCCAGTCAACATTGTCAAAAGCTTTATCTAAGTCTACAAATGCTAGAAACGTAGGTTTGCCTTTCCTTAGTCTAGCTTCTAAGATAAGTCGTAGGGTCAGTATTGCCTCACGTGTTCCAATATTTTTACGGAATCCAAACGGATCTTCCCCGAGGTCGGCTTCTACTAGTTCTTCCATTCGTCTGTAAAGGCCATATGAGAGCCATACACAGCAACATTCGCTGAACGGTTGATGAGGACACACTGTTGGTAGCTCCTTGATTCATCTGGTAGGTCAGTTATTCAAAAGTTGCAGGTGTATTTGCCCGTACACATCTCCTGTCATTTGTGGCCCGTGGTGCACCACAGATGCCTCGCGCCGGTTCTGGATAGCGCCACTTTGCCACAATCACAGCGACGCATAAACAGTTTACAAACTAAGCTGTTTCTGGATCGCTTCCAGCCTTGACCCGAAATCAAATTATCATGCCCTTTCGGGCATCGTATTACGCATCACGACAATGACTACACTGTTTTCCGCGTCCCCCTAATGCTCTCTATATATCCTCCACTGCTAGTGCTGCCACCTGCCACTGTGGGTGCTTATTGCACGTTGACGTCGAACATAGGCGGTGCTCATAGGAAAATAACTGGACCGGGTAGAAACCAATCGACTAGCCTTGCAAGGCGTCAATCGTGGGCTGGCGGGCCGCATGAGTTGTTGCCCCGTCCTGCTGGAACCACATGTCGTTGTTCAACATTACTAGTGATCGCTAGCAACCTTTACTGCACGGCCTTGAAGATCCTCAAAAAAATATGAACTGCCACACGATGCCACACCACACCACAGTCACACGCTCACAGTGCAGGAGTTTCCCATGCAGCCGAAAAGGATTGTCCTGAATACGTGGCGCCCAGTAAGCATAATTCCCTTCATTTACACCACCATCTACGTGAAAATGGACCTCTTCTGCCGTCAGTATGTTGTTTCAGATCTGCGAATCGCCTGCTGAAAGTTCCAGCAAGCGCAAGGCGAAGGTTCATCGGGCAACTTCGTCTTGTTCGTTTGGTTTCTGCATGATCTGCAATGTGTATGGGTGAAAATGCAGGTTAGCATGGATTACACCCAGCAGGGAAGGATCTGACATTGTTAGTGCCAAGACTGCCTATATGCGGTCTCCTTTACAAGCGAAGCACTCTTTCCTAAAATTCTCTCAACAACCCGGAGTCGACCCTTTGCCTTCCCTACCACAGTTTTCACATGCTCGTTTCACCTCGTATCGCTTTGCAACGTTACGCCCAGACATTTAAACGACTTAACTACGTCAAGCAGGACACTAGTAAAACTGTATCCAAACATTACACGTTTGTTCTTCCTACTCAATCGCATTAACTTACTTTTTTCTACATTTGGGCTAGTTAAATTAATTTTTAAATATGGCCATATGGTAAACATTTATCAAATACTCTTTTAATGTACAGATGTGGCTTAGTAATTCCTAGTCATCACCTTTTACACATTACGGTAATAGAAATTCTTCTACGAAATAGGAGTTGTCATGTAGAAACTTTCTCAGTTTCTTTTCTAATTTCACGTTGTTATTTGTCAAAAATTTTATGTCACTGTGTAAGTTAGCAAAAAGTTTAGTTGCAGCATTGTGCGCCCCTTTTTGCGCAGGAGACAACCTTAATGTGCAGTAATGAGTATATTTTTCTTTCTGATATTGTAATTATATACATCATTGTTCCTTCTGAACTGCAGTGGGCTATTTACAAAAAAACTTCGTGAGCGGGAAAATAACTTTTGAAGCAGCAGTCAGAATACCCAACTCCTTAAACATGTTTACAAGACTATCGTGGGTGAGCATTACATATTACTCTTACAGAACGTTTTTGAGCAATGAATACCTTCTTTCTTAAAGATCAGTTACCCCAGGACAATGTTCTATGTGACATCATTGAATGAAAATATGCAAAGTATTTCAATTTACTTATTTGTCTCTCCCCAAGGTTTGCAATGATTCTAAGTGCAAATGTGGCTGAACCAAGTTATTTTAGGAGTTCCAAAACGTGCTTTTTTCAGTTTAAATTCTCATTAATACGGCCGCCTAAGAATTCTGAAGCTTGCACCTTATTTATTATTTTTTCTCCATGTGTTACACTTGTCATTGGTGTAGTACCCCCAGATGTGCAAAACTGAATATGTTGTATCCTTCTAAAATTCAGGGTGAGACCATTCACAGGAAACCAAGCAATGATACTTTTTTTAAAAAAATTGAGGGTGAGACAATTTGCAGGAAACCAGTCAATGATACTTTTAAGAACGTTGTTTACTACATTCTTCTGTTTCCGTGTGTATTCTGGGACGCATTACAATATTAGTGTCATCTGCAAAATGAAGTAATTCTGCTGACAGAAAATCGTTTATGCGTATGAGGAACATTTGTGGGTCTAAGACTGAGGCTTGGTGAACTAACCCCATTCGTGATTTTCCGCCCAGTCTACAGCGTGTTCGGTCAGAGAGCTGGATGTTCTCTGTAATAAAAAAACTGAGTCAAGGAATCAACGAACATCTTGAACGGATGTCTTGTGACGTCCGCCCAGGCCAAACACAACGAACTATATAAAAGCCGGCACGGTAGCTCAGCGTGTTCGGTCAGAGGGTTAGCTGCCCTATGTAATAAAAAAAACGGAGTTAATGAATCAACGTTGAACGTGAACAAGATTCATGGGACATCCACCCCCAGCAAATACAACGACCAATAACGATATAAAAAAAGCCGGGACGGTAACTCAGCGTGTTCGGTCAGAGGGTTAGCTGCCCTCTGTAATGAAAAAAAAACTGAGCTAATGGATCAACGACGAACTGAAACGGATGTCTTGCGACGTCCGCCAAGAGCAGATACAACGAAGGAAAACGAACAAAATGAGATTAAGAAAAAAAGGTGGTAACGTGCTCGTCTCCCGTGCAGCGGGCCCGGGTTCGATTCCCGGCTGGGTTGGAGATTTTCTCCGCTCGTGGACTGGGTGTTGTGTTGTCCTCGTCATCATTTCATCCTCATCACCAGCGCGCAAGTCGCCCAATGTGGCGTCGACTAAAACAAGACTTGCACATGGCGACTGAACTTCCCCGGAAGGGGCCTCCCGTTTTATTGCAAACACGAAAAAACCGTAAGTTTTTATTTCTTGATTTCAGAAAGAGAAGTTGGTAATGTATTCATACGACTGAAAGTATTGCAAGAAACAATTATTGAGTCTTACCTCCGTGTTTCTTCATTTTACTTTGCACTGCTCCATCGTTTTTCACCATGATCCTGTTGGGTGACCACGGCAACGTCCGTGATATCCATTAAAGTAACACTGTTTTTTTTTTTTCACTCACTCTAGTTGGTTGACAGTCGGCTGGATTTCGCCTAATTCTTCTACTGGAGATTCTTGGAGAACTCCTGTTGATGAGTGTTGCAGTGCCGTTGGCGAGTTTTCAGGGGCTGGAGTCGCTCAGCCTCATCATAGATGCCACCAAACATAGTGTGTCGCACTAACAGCTGGCTACGAGTAATACTTTTCTGTTTACTGAGGCAAGGCTACACACATTCTGCGACTCGAAGTATGTTGGCTAGCAGGCCGTGCTCTGGAACGACGCAAATTCGATCACGTTTTGAATTAACCCAAATAATTCAAGACGATTTGAACAGCGTACTTCGGTAATGACTTTCACAGAAAGACAGTTGCTAGGCAACTGTTTCGCTAGACAAGACGCCAAAACAATATATACCGTCAAGGAGGCAACAAAAACGGACTCCAAACAGAAATATTTAATATGTAAGTAAGCGATTTTATATTTTTATTGTATGAAGTGGAGTAACTGACATCATTCTTTTTGTTACAAGCCATGACAATGTCTAGCCCGTATAATAACGCTGGGAATGTTGAACTGCCACAGCGGTACGTTCTCGTTGGGTCGGACAAAGCAATTTCGGATTGTACTGGACAAAGCGGGTAGCATAAAGACTTAAATTTTGACATTTTGTTCTTTAACAGGCAAAGATGGAGAAGTTAGGACATAAATGAGATGAAAATAACACGAAGAAAGCCGTAAAAATACTCAGACTCCTTGAAATGACGGTCAGGGAGACGAATGAGAAATGTTCAGTTCCAAGAAGTACATTCGGCGATCCAGTTGAAGCTGTGCAGGGAAACAAAAGTTGGCCATGAAACCAGTTTAAGATGACAACAATTTTCCGAATTTATTCAAACATTTTTCCGATTTCATTAAGTGATTGACAGAACGCCTAATTGCACGATCATCTGTTTAAAAACTTTAGACAGCCAGTTTATGGCTCTGCGTAAAGATGAGTTCTTAAATCTATATGCAGAGTATCTGAAAGTAAACCTTCGGTTCAATAAGACAAAAATGAAAATGAGCAGACTTTAACTATCATTTAACGAAATGATCTGAAGACTTAAGACTGAGTATTAGCGTATACACGACTTTGCAACGAGCATCAGGTTTCAGCAAGAAAGAAGTAGTCAGATTGCTTGACAAACTAGGTGAGATGATGGACAAGTTCAGGTTTATAACCACTTACAATCCAATTAGCAATATTTTTTTTTTTTTTTTGCAACAAAAATGACTTCGTCACGCATTATAATTTCATGTCCGATACAATCCTCCAACAATTTTAACGAGGAAAATGCAAAGGGTGGGGAATATATTTAACCAGCCGAAGTGGCAGAGCGGTTCTAGGCGCTACAGTCTAGAACCGCGCGACCGCTACGGTCGTAGGTTCGAATCCTGCCTCGGACATGGATGTGTGTGATGTCCTTAGGTTAGTTAGGATTAAGTAGTTCTAAGTTCTAGGGGACTGATGACCTCAGCAGTTAAGTCCCATAGTGCTCAGAGCCATTTTGAATATATATATTTTTTTTAATCAACGAACGTATATTCTTATAACATGGAGTTTCATAATTCTGTTAAGTAAAATATCACACTATGCTTCAGTGTCAAAAATGTTCCAGTACGACGTTCAGAAAATATTACAATTTCTAAAAATCTGCGTATTCAGTCCTGCCTGGCGTCTCCCAATAACACTCGTTGTGTCCCCTTCAGGCGACGCCTACGTTTCTAAAACAAGAACGTTCGATCTGGTTGATAGAACGAGAAATCAAATATAAGTAGCTAAAATGAACAAGTTGCAGTTACAAACTAAATCTGGACAGAACGCAGTCAATACAAAGCTAAAAACGCAAAAAAACACTATCCAAACAAATCATGGTGCAACACTCTATCCCAGACACTTGTCCAATAGATGAACAGTTGTGCCAAATTCGAACTGAAGTACTGGACGGGATTCAAACCCAGATGCCCTGCCTTTCGCAGACATTGCGCTATCCATTACAACATCTGTGCACAGCTTGTGGACTAACTCACAGCTTCGAGTTGTCACGCTTTTCTCTCCGTATCATAAAAAACAGCTAAAAGTAGGTTTTATGGGTTCGAATACCGGCCTAGCATATACGCGTAATTCTAACCTGTCGCAAATTATGATCACAGTATGTACTCCAATACAGAGTTTTCTGAGTTACCCGTGGTCTGCGACAAGAAAATTAAATCGTCAGTGCAGCCACAAATTTTCGATGCATATTACTCTCCAAAGCGCTCCATCAAGAGTGAGAGGAATAAAAGGGAAATCTACATTGCTAAACAGCTAAAACGGGCACATGGGCGGACACTCCCAGTTCAGGTTACCTATCTATTTACATCTGCATCTACATTAATACTCTGCGAGCCACTGCGAAGTGCAGTCCAGAATGTACATCCCACTGTAATCTCCCCACGGAAAATTACCCTCTACCACGCAATAATTAATAATGGTCAATCAAATCATCCACATTTATTCGCTTTTGAAAAGCATCTGATCGGATTTTCTAGTAATATATGCGCCGACAGCTCGTCGACGCCAAGGTATTTTCCAGTACGTTTATTCTTTGGAATAACAGAGAGACAAATATGTATTCTCCATGGTTATTATAGACGGGTAACGAGGACAGCTTCGGAAGTATCTGTTGGAAGATTGTCGGGTTTCTAAAAGAGACATATTTGCTCTTCTTCTTGCTAAAGCGAGCTATTAACGTTTGTGCCACTAGCGGATTATTTGAAGAGAGAGAAAAACTGTAAATGCAAATTAAGTAAGACTTGGAATCAACAGAAAACGGAACATGTAATGGAGATGGATTGAATATACAATTTTCCTCAAAAATAAGGTTTGTGACCCTTTTATTCTAGAGTGAATGACGAATGAGTTATTTGTCTGAATCATTGATGATTGTCTTGGCCCTGTAATTAGTGGGGAAGTTTGAGCTTTGACGAAGAGAGCCTGCAATCGACAAGTCTTTATAAAATCGTCCAAAAAGGCTTCGCACACATCTGAAATTCAAAATCTGTCGTAAAAGGAACGAATTGTTCAAACGATCGATTTTCCCAACTGAATGCAGCGCTTAACAATAATAATAGATATAAAGATCTTTTACAGCAAGCCAGCCGCTGAATGTTAAGACGAAGGGCTCCACCAGAGATTCTATTGGGCTGATTTCACGTAATGAAGTATTATATTTAAAAATTGTACATAGATAAAGGAGAGAGAGAGAGAGAGAGTGAATGAAATTAGAGAAATTACTCAGAATCCTCCATTAGTATAATTGTTTTCTGTCTTATCACGGATCAGCCTAAAGACAAAACAGGAGGCCCTTACTTTACGGTACAGATTTATGTGTGAGAGTGAAGGAATCATAAAGGCAACAAATACACGTCTTTACAGACAAAACATTACACCAAGTTAGCGGCAAGCTGCATTCCCAATAACAATATATAATTCATTATAATGGCCAATCCGTGACAGGACACGTTTTTGGACGTTGTTAAAATAATTTTGTTCTCTGTTTCATGTGAACTACTACGAGCCAACTTAACTGACGCTTGGAAAAGAGAGGAAATACTCGCAGTCAAATTAAGTGGATCTACAAATAAGAACATAAAACAACACAAGTCCCACCGCCACTCCTTCACCTGCCCATGTTAGGCAAAATTTTTCTGCCTGACTCATGTAGTACTATCACCGTCAGAGGGTGGTACGGGACTACAAGTCCCATCGTCACACCTCCAAGGTGAATTGCAGTGACGCAGTCACTGCCCTGCGGAAATTTATTGCCTCACCAACACAGTTTGACCGCAATAGACCGGTGATGCTGTATTGTAACATATCACCCCGCTGGGCGCAGATGTAGTACTATCACCGTCAGAGGGTGGTACGAGACTACAAGTCCCACCGCCACACCTCCAAAGTGAATTGCACCCTGTGGAAATTTACTGCCTCACCAACACAGTTGTAGTACTATCACCGTCAGAGGGTGGTACGAGACTACAAGTCCCACCGCCACACCTCCAAAGTGAATTGCACCCTGTGGAAATTTACTGCCTCACCAACACAGTTAGACCGCAATAGACCGGTGATGCTGTATTGTAACATATCACCCCGGATTACAAGTCCATTTTAAAAATAAAAAATGCTGGGCGCAGAGTAAAGGCCAGATCTATAATTTTATTATTAAAGCTTGCCAGTGTAGATGAAG
Organism: Schistocerca americana; assembly: GCF_021461395.2. Lineage (NCBI taxonomy): Eukaryota > Metazoa > Arthropoda > Insecta > Orthoptera > Acrididae > Schistocerca > Schistocerca americana. The sequence goes on from NC_060121.1 coordinate 854,809,409, forward strand.
TATACGCTTTTCTATTTAGTATTATTGGATATTTGAACATTGATTAATTGTGATCATGCTAGATGTAGTTTGATTGACGGGGCCCAATTGTATAAGTACAGTAAGAAACTAGCCACAGAAGTACTCTTGTGTGAACGGAGTTACATATAGTGACAGTAGAAGGAAGATATATATATTGACGGTAGAACATTTATATGGTTTTAACTAGGGCAATGTTTAAGATGAGTCAAGCAGAGCAGAGCAGCACGCAACAGCCTTCAGCTGTTAGCACTGATAATAATGATGCAGTAAGAAGTGTTGTAGAACCGATGGCTACAGATAGCGCAATAGAACGCCCTGTAGATACGGAGGGACATGTAACGGCAAGTACGCAACATGGATTAGATCCATTAGTCATTATCATGAGACAGATGCAGATCATAACCGAGAGCATGAATAATATGAATACGAAATTAGCCTCAGTTACTGAAGGGCAGCAAAATTTGAAAACCGACATGAACGCGAAATTAGCCTCAGTTACTAAGGGGCAAAATGATTTGAACGCGAAATTAGCCTCAGTTAGTGAAGGGCAAAATGATTTGAACGCGAAATTTGCCTCAGTTACGGAAGGACAGGAAAATTTGAAAACTGAGATTAAGCAGCAGTTACAAGACAGTTTTTCCGAATTAGAGCAGCGGATAGAGGCGAAGACCAAGGAACTTAAAGATCAGGCCGAAGAGACGGAACGAAAATTAACTGCACAAATAGAATTGGTGAAAGCTCAATGTGAGGAATCTACTCACCGCGTACGTGTAGAAATGAAGGAGTATGTGGCTATTAAGATAGATACTGTACGGGAACAGGTGGAAATGGTTCCGCAATTAGTACAAAAGCAAGATGCCATGTCATGTGCAATTGCGCAACTTCCTGAATTGGCACGTACGCAGACTAACCTAAAAGAAAGTGTTGAATATCTGACAGAGCGTCAAGACGTTATAGACCACCAAATTAATGTATTAACGGGTAAATTATCCGAAATCACATTAGAAAATAAAAGGCTAATGTGTGAAAACGTTGAGCAAAATGTTAAGGCAGCATTCCAGAGTCTATCTGGCAAACAGGAAGAGAATTTGTTTGCGAAAGGACTTGAGGAAGTGCGACAGCAGTTAGGTGCTGATTTAGAGCATTAGAAACAAACGATAGAAGAGTCGATGCGCGTTTCACAACAAGGCTCAGAACAAATGAATACAGGCCAGCAGCAGAAGTTGGCAGCGACTATAGAGCCAGTTACTGCACATTCGCACACGATACCGACTGGTGTAAGTAACTCAAACATTAAATTGCCACGAGCTAGTTGTTCGCGTGAATTTTTATCTAACGGATATTACGAAAGCCTTTGCTATGCCGAATAAAAAATGATAAAGCATCGGCAATTCCAGATTTTTAACACTGACAAAAGGGGGGTCCATCCAATTGTTTTTATTCGAAGTTTCAGAGGAGTGCTACCCAGAAATTGGTCGGAGTGGCAGAAGATCAGTTTCGTTACAGGATATATACAAGGTTCGGGGGCGATCTGGGCTTCGGACATGACTTCTGTTTGCTCGACATATGACGATTTTGAGAAGGCGTTTTTAGCAAAGTTCTGGTCAGAAGGGGTACAGGAACGCCTGAGGCAGGAGGTGCTCTACCCAGAGCCTTTCTCCTTTTCAAAAGGAAGCCTTAGGAAGTATTTTGAAAAATATATAAATAAAACTAGATACTGGGACAGACCTATGCCCTTGCCAGACATAATAAACATACTTAAGGCAAGACTACCAACTAGCATCCGGAATCAATCAATTTACGGCAACGATAAAGACTTGGAGTCGTTCCTCACGACGTTAGACCATATAGATATTATCGAAGAGAACAACCAGAAAGCACGTAATAACAGATCCCAATATAGGGAGATAGAACCTCCGCCAAACGATAGGCAAGGGAATGCAAAAAATGGTTCAAATGGCTCTGAGCACTATGGGACTCAACTGCTGAGGTCATTAGTCCCCTAGAACTTAGAACCAGTTAAACCTAACTAACCTAAGGACATCACAAACATCCATGCCCGAGGCAGGATTCGAACCTGCGACCGTAGCGGTCTTGCGGTTCCAGACTGCAGCGCCTTTAACCGCACGGCCACTTCGGCCGGCCAAGGGAATGCACAGAGATCGTTAAATAGTGGAGAAACCCCTCAAAATCTCAATAGTAATACCGGCAATAGTCTTGCGAGGGGCTATCCAAGGAACAACAGGAATGGGAAAAGATACAATCCCATGTGGGGGAACGAAAGGAATTTCAGACCTCAAGCCTGGAACAATAACAGTAATAGAAAGTGGAGTCAACCGGGGGGAATGAACTCAAATAACCAACATCAGTGGGGACGGACATCTGCGAATCAACCGGTAATTCCCGAAGTGACGGACGATGTCAACCACCAGGCAAATCAAAATCCAACAAACTTGTAAGGACCCACTCGTGCCCCGGAGGAGCGGTCAACAATTGGTTGAGGGGCAACAGGATATGTGTACCCATGCTAACGTATAATGATGGACGATTGCTGGCAGATGAATTGACCGAGGACTTAGAACCCCAAGATGAGGATAAGGAACAGGTGGCAGTAGCCGAAGTGCAAGTCATTTTGGAGACTGTACCTATAGTGGCGGTTTTAGACACAGCTGCAACCACAAATGTTATTTCGGAGGCTCTATTCAACAAGATCAGAAATATAAGACGAGTACCAATTTTTCCAGTTCAAAATTGCAGAATAATAGGCGCCGTTGGGGCTCGATCGGCTAATGTAAAAGTGCAGTCACTACTTAGTGTAGAAGTCGGAAATGTAGCAATATTAAGCACATTCCTTGTTGTGAAAAATTTGGTGGTAGATTGCATTATCGGAGTCGACAGCCGACGTCAATACGGATGCAGAATAGATTTTAAAACAGGAAAAATTTGGTTAAATCTAAATAAACAAGAAATTGAGTTGGACTTGTTGAAAAAAGAAAGCCTTACCAGAAAATATTATAGTGGGATCAGTGTGCAAGTAATCAGGACGGCACAAAATTCGAAACGGCACGTAATTAATGAGTTCCAAGACAAAGAAGATTTCGGTCAATTAGTGTATGAGAAGTTAAATGAATCCGACTGCATTATTGAAGATCAGAAGAAGCAGCTCAATGAATTATTATCAGCGTATAAAAACGTGTCTGATGAAAGGCGAGGAGTGATTAAGGGATACATATGCCATCTCTACGTTAAGCTGCACGAAACGTATTGTAGAACTTCCTATCCTGTTCCCTGGAGGTTAAAGGCTCAAGTTCAAAAAGAAATAGATCGCATGTTGAAATGGGGTTTAATCGAACCCTCTACAAGCCCATACTGCTCCCCATTGTTGGTCGTGCCAAAACCAAATGGGACTGTGAGACTGGTACTCGACGCCAGAGAAATAAATAAAATCATAATTCCAGTGAGAACACATCCGGAAAACATAGACGAACTTATACAACGGTTCCAGGATGTCCAATATTTGACGAGCATTGATTTGCGGAGTTCTTATTGGCAAGTCAAGCTGGATGAGTCATCAAGGAAATATACGGCTTTTATTTATTCTGGAAGAAGTTACCAATTTACTGTAGTTCCTTTCGGACTCAACATTAGTGCTGGAATCTTTATAGCAGCTCTAGATTATGCACTAGGCCCAGAACTCAGAAGCAGGATAACAGTGTTTGTTAATGATTTGCTTATTGCATCGAAGACTTGGGAGGAGCATATTACCTTACTGAGTCGGGTGTTGGATGTGTTCAAAACCATAGGAATAACAAATTTAATGAAGATTAGAAGATAGGGAGGAATGGTGTTGCGAGTGACAGAGATGAACGCTAGTAAAAAACATAACAATAAACTGTGTGTGCAGTGTTAGAAAACTTTAAATTGAAATAGTTAATCAGTGACATAGATTATAGAAATAGTGACTAACAATTACTATCGAGTGCTACAAAGAAGATAGTGGAGATAGGCTTCACCTGTGGTTTGGGTGAACATGGAACTTTAGCATTGCTGTCATCAAGATTTATAAAGGATCTAACTAACCTTCAAGAAGAATGAAATGTTTCTCGCAAATGACGCTGAATAATCAAAAGAGGTTCCGAGTGAATGTTCATATATAGTTACAAGTGCATGCTTAGATGTGTAAACGTGTGAAGGGATGTGTTGTGGCAGTGAATCGTGAGTGACGGTTAACGCCGCAAAGATAATTTCCCGCGCAAAACAGTTGACGTCGGCGCGAGAGTTAGAATCGATATAGACGACACAGATATGCTTTGTGAGAGACTCGCATCAAACGCGAGGGTAAACTGATTCATGTTGAACTTTAAAAGGAAAAGGTGTTATAATTAGAAGAGTTTTTAATTTATTAATGAATGTTTAAAGAAAGTAATATTCATAGAATTAGTAGTTATTTAATGGTTCGTGTTCGTTTTGGAATTGTGTTTGAAAATCCATTTCCATATATGTGCATGTATGAACGCCGTATGAATCAGAGAATAAATGAAAGAAGTGAATCCGCATTCCTCAATGCTAATAACTTTTACATTACAACAATCAATTGGAGAAATATGTGTATTTAGGATAAAAAGTTTTTGAGTATAGATAAATTATATGACTTTCAAGGAAATGAGGGATTATGTCTTTGTATAAAATGAACCACACTTTCCATTATTCGATGATTTGAATCCAAAATCTACTGTAAGTTGCATGAATCCTTTAAATTACGAAGAACAGATCAGTGATAGAAAATGTGTCAGAATTTTTTGGACTTATAAGCACAAGTGGGGATGCAAAGCCAAAAAGAGTATTCAAACGAGAGTAAATATGATGATGCTTTTGGCAACATCATTAGTTAAGGGCTAAATTCCTTGAAGTACGTCGTAACAAAAAGGATGCATGAAGCCATAAGGATTTTGCTTTCAAAAAGGAGAATCTTGGACGGTGCAACCTAACCAGTTCTCTTACAGGAAGAGTTTCCCTTTTGGTCATTGCTAATTCTTTTGGAATGAATGTTGCATGTGAAATCGGGTATCCCTGTTCCTTCTACTCTTCCCATTGTGGGCCGCGTAGAAGACCGACTACAAAGTGGGCCGCGTAGAAGACCGACTACAAATGTGGACGTCGGGGACAAGCAAGACCCGGGGGAGTTTTAGCACCGCAAGATATTGTCCTAGGAACAAGATTGTAAAACGAAAACTTACGTTATTTATTGTAAATTTTTTTTTTTTTTTTTTTTTTTTTTTTTTTTTTTTTTTTTTTTTTTTTTGCACAAATCACTCTTCTCCAAATCGTTATATAAATCGATCCCTATCTTTCCTTTAGAGATCTATTTCAAAATTTTTTTTTCCTTCTATAGGCTTTCCTATCTTCTATGTACCGTAGGCTGGGGGTCTAGGCTTGAGAGGTTTTCCAAGGTTTCCCTGCTTAAGAAAGTTCCCGAATGGGTAGACCCTGATAACAGTTTCATGAAAGATCATCTTCCTTGGTTGTGCACAGCAAACATAACACCTAGATGCACGTAAAAGCAATACAGCCGCGGTACCTGTCTTTTCATTTCTTCTGTTTTCAATATTTCTTTTCTTCGTCTGTCTTAAACACAATATTCTTTTTCAGTCGGAGGACTGACAATTATCACTTCCGGGTTATCCATACTAATAGATAGCTCGCGAAGTGTGTTCGGTAAATCAAAATTGAGCTCACAAACTTCGCTCGCTGCGAGGGGCATTGTAATCTCCCCACGGAAAATTACCCTCTACCACGCAATAATTAATAATGGTCAATCAAATCATCCACATTTATTCGCTTTTGAAAAGCATCTGATCGGATTTTCTAGTAATATATGTGCCGACAGCTCGTCGACGCCAAGGTATTTTCCAGTACGTTTATTCTTTGGAATAACAGAGAGACATATATGTATTCTCCATGGTTATTATAGACGGGTAACGAGGACAGCTTCGGAAGTATCTGTTGGAAGATTGTCGGGTTTCTAAAAGAGACATATTTGCTCTTCTTCTTGCTAAAGCGAGCTATTAACGTTTGTGCCACTAGCGGATTATTTGAAGAGAGAGAAAAACTGTAAATGCAAATTAAGTAAGACTTGGAATCAACAGAAAACGGAACATGTAATGGAGATGGATTGAATATACAACTTTCCTCAAAAATAAGGTTTGTGACCCTTTTATTCTAGAGTGAATGACGAATGAGTTCTTTGTTTGAATCATTGATGATTGTCTTGGCCCTGTAATTAGTGGGGAAGTTTCAGCTTTGACGAAGAGAGCCTGCAATCGACAAGTCTTTATAAAATCGTCCAAAAAGGCTTCGGACACATCTTTTCAAAATGTGCAACAAGTGCCAACTGTTGGGCATCACTATGAAAATATTAGCAAGTCAGTGTGGTAGTGCACAACAGCTCGTGACTGCCAGAAGATACGGATGCGGTTGGTTCTCTGCATTCCACTGTACAGCTGAATATTGTTATTGTTATTTTGCGTGGTAATTATTTAATGATAATTTCATTATTTATTGCAACAGAGAATATTTTGTAATTAGTTACTGTATTTTAGTCAATATAACGAAGCCAAGTGCACAAAGTATGTTTTGAAAACGGATGCATATTTTTGTATAAATCCTGCGTCTAAAATCATCAAAAAATCTCCTGACAACATTAGTACCACATAAAGAAAAATTTTCCATCCTCTATAAAAAATTCAGATCTGGAAGGTTAAATGCCACTGTGCGAGCTGTAATTAATCGAAGCTTGTCCTCACTATCCTTATTGGAGTGGCATGTTGGTGCTGTAGTATAATCCCAGAGTCATTATTTAAAGTTGGTTCTTGAAACTTTTGTTAGTAGAGTTTCTCGGGATAATTAGCGTCTATCTTCAAGAGCCTGTCCCATAGCCTTCTACTGGCAACAAAAATTTCATTTTTGATATTTTGTACAATTATTCACCGAATTTAAAAATTTAAAGTGATATCGTTATTTACTCTTCAAGAGGTTTAATCTTACATGAAAGTTTTAACACAATAAGTCAGGTATTAAACTTAGAAATTATTTATATACAGGGTGATTCAAAAAGAATACCACAACTTTACGAATTTAAAACTCTGCAACGACAAAAGGCAGAGCTAAGCACTATCTGTCGGCGAATTAAGGGAGCTATAAAGTTTCATTTAGTTGTACATTTGTTCGCTTGAGGTGCTGTTGACTAGGCGTCAGCGTCAGTTGATGCTAAGATGGCGACCGCTCAACAGAAAGCTTTTTGTGTTATTGAGCACGGCAGAAGTGAATCGACGACAGTTGTTCAGCGTGCATTTCGAACAAAGTATGGTGTTAAACCTCCTGATGGGTGGTGTATTAAACGTTGGTATAAACAGTTTACAGAGAATGGGTGTTTGTGCAAAGGGAAAAGTTCTGGACGGCCGAGAACGAGTGATGAAAATGTAGCACGCTCCAGCAAGCATTTGTTCGCAGCCCAGGAAAATCGACTCACAGAGCTAGCAGAGAGCTGCAAATTCCACAATCAACTGTATGGAGAGTCCTACGAAGAAGGTTAGTTATGAAACCTTATCGTCTGAAATTGGTTCAAGCACTGTCTGCAGCTGATAAGATTAAAAGAATCGATTTCTGTGATTTTATTCTTGCTCAAATGGAAACAGATGAATCTTTCGTTTCAAAGATTGTGTTTAGTGATGAAGCAACTTTCCACACTAACGGGAAAGTCAACCGTCACAATGTCTGTATATGGGGCACTGAGAATCCGCGGGAAACAACTCAGTATGAACGTGACTCGCCTAAGGTGAACGTTTTCTGTGCCATTTCAGCCAATAAAGTTTTTGGCCCCGTTTTCTTCGAAGGTGCTACTGTAACTGGACTACAGTATCTGGAGATGTTAGAGAATTGGCTGTTCCCGCAGCTCGAACAAGAAGCACAACATTTCATATTTCAGCAGGATGGAGCGCCACCACATTGGCACTTATCTGTCCGCAACTACCTGAACGTCAACTACCCGAGGCGATGGATCGGCCGCCAGGCAGCCCGTGACAGAGCACTTCATCACTGGCCTCCAAGAAGCCCTGATCTTACCCCCTGCGATTTTTTCTTATGGGGGTATGTTAAGGATATGGTGTTTCGGCCACCTCTCCCAGCCACCATTGATGATTTGAAACGAGAAATAACAGCAGCTACCAAACTGTTACGCCTGATATGCTACAGAGAATGTGGAACGAGTTGGAGTATCGGGTTGATATTGCTCGAGTGTCTGGAGGGGGCCATATTGAACATTTCTGAACTTGTTTTTGAGTGAAAAAAAACCTTTTTAAATACTCTTTGTAATGATGTATAACAGAAGGTTATATTATGTTTCTTTCATTAAATACACATTTTTAAAGTTGTGGTATTCTTTTTGAATCACCCTGTATTTTGAGCAGCGTGACTCACAGTGCGCAAATTACCCACACTATATTCATCCAGTATCTGAGAATGAGAGCACTTCGCACCTTCCAAGAAACTTTACACATAATTTCAGACATTTTCAGATCTTTTTTCTCGCTGACACCCCGCCCCCTTCCCCCGCACAAAATAACCACAGGAACAAAGTTTATCGTTTACTACTTTTTCGCTGTAAACTGTAAAACTTCAGCATCAGGCACGAGATTTTAATTTATTGTTTATTTACTACTGATTCTATTCGCAATACATTTTGCAGATAGTATGCACATATGCCATTGAATGTTCCTTGAAAATTGTACGACAAATAGTTCAGGAGATATGGCGTCATAACCACTGAGATGCTTTTTATACATATGAGTTCGATTCGTTACAGAATCGACTTCTCTCGTTCGTGTAGTCGAACACTGGCACTAGGGTACATTTTACTTAACTATCTTAATAAATGTAGCTTCCAAAACGCATTAGTTCAACCTCAATTATGCCAGTCAGTACCAAAAAAATAAAAAAATTGAAACTAATGCACTAAGTCCATAAACGTGATCAGGTGTGAAGTTTTGCAAGCAAAGAAAACGTAAAGAGGATCAAAGTTAAATAAGCCTTTCTTAAAGTTTCTTCCCAGTTTTTCCATTTCGAGGAGTATTAATGCAACATTATTTTTGTTTTTGATATGCCACTGGATCTCCTAAGTCGTTTTGACTCTTTTTCTGTTTCATAATTTTAATTTTCAGTTTCAACCTAACATTATGGGAATATGAATATTTTTAAAAACTCTTTTCTAGATTTATTTCATAACTCATTAGATACGCTGGATTTACTCATACGCAGATGTAATTCCTGATCGCCGAATCAGAAAGTTGGGATCCATATTTATAATAGTAACATCAAAAATATACTCTGCATATACTATCGAAATCACATACCATGCAGCAAAGTAATCTTAAATACTAAGTGGATGACTACCAATCATTTGAGGTACAAAAATGTTGTGCACGTTTTAGGACAAGACACTTTTTCAGTTTTATAACAAATGGTAATTTGTAATCTTATCCCAGTTGAAAAAATTGCTGCGGACACCCATGATTACAAGATAGACACAAAGTGATAACCTAGGACTTGGGACTTCACAAATCATGAAACTACATTGGACCACAATCATCGTCCGTTCGATAATTACGCAGATAACAGAAATAAAAAGTGCGGGTGGTTAAAGTCCAAACACTATTTTTCTTAACCAAGGAATACAAATGGAAGTTCAAGATTTAGTTATATTTCCGTGATTTATGCTACATGCAATGTGGAGTAGCGGTTAGTGTTACTGTCTGCCGTGGTGCGAGACTTCTTTTCAAACCGAAAAAAAATATTTGTTATACATTATTTATCATTTCTAGACGGTTTTCGAAATCTCATATCTTTATAATATTTGTGCATCCTCGAATATTCAGTGTTCATATAAACAGCAGCACTCTCCATCCAGGACGCAGTGCTGTTCTGTCTGCATACTGGGAGGCCGTAATAAACTTGCTTTCAGTATTAATTGTTGTAATTCATTGACGACCCTGCTTCCTGATTTGGATTCCATTGTGGTTACGCTGCTGCAGTTAGACATCATAAAAGCCGTCGCCTACATGGATAGGAAACTTACTACAGGCAGTACATCGTTCCTAAGATCTCTATATCCAGGAGACAGATGAATTCCAAAACAGCAGTAAGTAAGCTGCATATAAGGCGTCCATCAGTGTTTTCCGAAGACTTTGGTCAGTACCGGACGAAATGACAAAGGATTCGACCGAGTCACTAAGTACAACAGGTGTGATGGCATGACGTATTTGGCAAATGTGTAATTTTATTTCGACGGCAGTGGTCCGAGAACAACGAAAAGTTGCTCAACAGTTGGGATAAATTCCAGGCGGAACTAAAGAAAGTATTTGGTAGCAATCAGCGACAACCTCGCTTAGCGAAGAAACAATTGAAGAACAGGGCATAGCATCATGGGCAAACGACACCGCTTTACATTCAGAATATTTTGGCCCTACGCCACATCGTGAATCCGAATATGACAGAAATCGACAAAATATCACATTTGATGAAAAGAGTTGCAAAAGACATGTATCCAGCTCTTATGGTAAGTAAGTCACAGCGAATGAAGAATTCTTCAAGTGGTGCCAGCAAATCGAGGAGAAGGATCATGGTTGGTTGACAGAGGTATGATCGACTCCCGAATGCAGAAGAATATCTTAACCTCGTCTGTCTCAAGCGCCAGGTAATAAATAACACAGTAGTGGAAACCAGTATAATGGCAGAGTTCCTACGAGAGTAATACTACAATGTCTGTAGCATACTGTATCGAATTTATTATGAAAATAATAGATACATGTAAGACGTAAATAGTTATGACGGAGTTACATAGTTTCTTTCATAACATGAGTACAAAATAAAGCATTTGCATTTCCTAGATGGAAGTTGGTATAAATGTACTCACTGTCCTGTTGTGTTACTGCATTGTTTGTACTTCGTCCATCCTCCATTCTACGTAGTTACCTTGAAAATTCTCTTTGGAGTTGATTTTGTTAGGATTTGTAGTTCTTTCGGAGAAACTGTTACCCATTCTTCTCGTATCACACTTTTGACCTCATACACGGCCTCTAATTGCCTTCCATTGCGATAAACACGCCTTGCAAGTATTCCCCAAGGGTTTTCCAAGGGTTCATACCATGCTACGTGCAGGTCGGGGTAAGACATCGACGTCTTTATCTTCAAACCACTTTTTGGTTGTGGTAGAAACACGCACAGATGCATTGTCTTGTTGAAACATTAGATGGTTGGTTGGTTGGTTTGGGGAAGGAGACCAGACAGCGTGGTCATCGGTCTCATCGGATTAGGGAAGGATTGGGAAGGAAGTCGGCCGTGCCCTTTCAGAGGAACCATCCCGGCATTTGCCTGGAGTGATTTAGGGAAATCACGGAAAACCTAAATCAGGATGGCCGGACGCGGGATTGAACCGTCGTCCTCCCGAATGCGAGTCCAGTGTCTAACCACTGCGCCACCCCGCTCGGTGAAACATTAGACTATCGTTCCCTAGGTCACCATATATGCTACTCCATTCGGTCGCTAGCATCTCAGTGAACATGTTAAGAGTTCACTCTAGTGTTCAGCGAAGCAATTCTTGATTTACTTTAAACCTCTTCTCGTTATTGAAGATCACTTTATCCCATTCTGAAATCCCTGAAGTACTAGGGTTGCCCAGAAGTAATGCACGCATGATTTTTCTCAACCAAAATCAATGCCAGGAGTACGAAACATTACGTATGTATTATTTGAAATCTCCTGAGTGAGCGCGCGAAGTTTCCGTGCCCTCCGACAGATAGCGTAGCTGCAGGACAGTTTCAAAATGGCGTCTGTAAGTGATGTACTTTACAACCAACGTGCTGTCATTGAATTTCTCACTTCATAGAAATAAACTGCGGGGAATATTCACAAATGCTTGTGCAAAGTCTATGGAGCATCTGCTCTTGAGAGAAGTACAGTTAGTCTCTGGGCATGGAGGGTGTGGTCATCAGAAGGCGGTTCGGCGGAGGTCCATGATTTGCAACGGTCGGGGAGATAATTCACGGCTGTCACACCTAACAACACTGACCCAGCCCCCTCGGACTTCCACTTTTCAGGACAATGAGGAGGTGATTCACGCACTGAAGCACTGGCTCCGTCACCAGGATAAGGATTGGTACCCACAGCGCATATACGCCCTTGTTTCAAGCTGGAGGAAGGCCATAGAACTGGATGGAGATTATGTGGAAAAGTAGGGTGTGTAGATAAAACACCATTCTTTCGTGTGTGTAATTCTCATTACGTTCAATAAAGAATTGTTGAAGAAAAAACATGCGGTGCACTACTTTCTGGGCAAACCTCGTATGTTTTCCAGCAAATTCCAATCTAGCTTGTTAATATTTGAGTGTTAGGGAAGGTTTCTGCAGTCGTTTCTTGAATGCAACATCCTTGTCATTTGACAAAATGTGACGTTTACATCTGGCAGTTACTGACATTTGTAAATCAGCAACAAGATACGAAGAATAACAGTTCGTGGCCCTTGCCTCGCGCAAAAGTAACAGTTTCGGCGCCTCGGATAATTTTCCACCTCGCCCATTATTTTCCACTCTGTCGATATCGTGCGCCCAGTCTAACAAAATTATCAATCGGTGTACTTTAACAGTTCAGCTTCTTGGCGGTTTGACGATTAGAGAGTCCCAATCCCTTTTACGCGTCAATTTTTGCTTTTTAATCTCATGGTAACTGTTTTCCGCATGGAAAACCCACAATCGTGGTTTATGAGCACAACATGCACTGTCACTAATTGTGTCTACTGCCTGTCCACAGTAAAGACACGTATGAGCGCACAACACTGCACAGAGCCAACTGCCTTCATACTGAGTACCAACCTTGTAATGGTACTTGAATTACGTAACCATTATGGTACCTCACCTGAACCTCTCGATACCAGTAATATTCTACTGTATTTCTGTTAACTACTTAACATATTTCTGAGACAATATTCAGATTTGATTTCACTTTTGATACATCGATATGTTTATATTGCAATAATATTATTCTTATGTGTATTCTTTCTTTTGTCGCTATGGTCTTTGACGTACTTGTAACTCTGATTTTTGGGAGCGTAAGCGATTATTAGTTAGTTGTTAACTTGTTAGAGAGTCTGACGTTGAGAAAGTCAAGTGTTGGACGTCATGTTGGAAAGACGCATAATGTAATCCCCTTATAAAATGTGAACTTTAACAGTGACTGCGAGAGAGATGTTTTCAAGTATGTTTTGAATTGTGAAGTGATGTTTTGTGTTTACGTGATATTGCAATTAAAAGGAAGTGTGACTTAAATTCGGAGTGCTGATTACTTTTTTTACATCACCATTGTCCTGCAAAAGTGTAATCTCCAAGAAAGGTTTGTGAAGCGCATCTACAAAACTTTTGAATATAGCAGGATAAAACCTAGGCCTCCTTGCATCTGAGCTTTGAATCATAACCACCTAAATTGTCAACGATTGAGCCATGATTTTACGACGAGACTAGAGTGGGAAACACAAAAAGATGAGTGCCTAGTTTTTTATTATTACATGAAATGACTATTAACTGTGCTCTAATGACACCTGCCACATAATATGACTGTTGTTGCCCGAAAATGCTGACCTTTGTTGCGGTAGGGTTGTTAGAACCTCTACCACCTGAATCGTTGATGTCTTGTTATACACTGTACTGCTGACACCAAATGGGGCAGCATTTGACTGCATTTGTCAGTATACTGGCTCTACACAAGAGATAGCAGCCATGAATGTCGATCCCATACGTCAGGTCATAACAGAGAATGTTGAAGAAATGGTGTATCGATCTTTAGCACCAAACTTTATCACCAGCCGAACGCGCCATGAATGGACTTCACCACTTCCTACCTGCGTCGCAGCCATCACACGACAACCAGCGTCGGATCAGCTCCTCCGCCAAGTACAACGCTTCGAAGAAGACCAGAAATTTGTAGGATGTAGGACAACAAGCCGGTACGTCACCGCCCTGAACACGTCTACTCTACTCCAAAAGAAAAAGACGAATGTTCGACGGCTATTACGCCTCAAGATGTTAACCGTCGCATTCACGCCAGTCAACTGCAGGGAGAGGCAGCTCCCCAACACACGTAGCTGTTCCCCGCTGACCTAGCTGCAGGCTTCATGAAATCGAAGTGGGGCCACCATCAATGGAGGTGAGGCTACAACATATGAAAGTCCTCCTTGGACGGCAGTTAACAAGATGTCAGGACATCTCAAACATCTCATTGACGTGATCATCGACGGCTAACTTCTCCGCACGTTAGTCAACTCAGGAGCTTCTTTTTCTGAAATGTTTAATTCTTATCGTTACCAGCTAAAGAAGAATATGTTCGATGATTTGAAAGCGGTTGTACTAAAGCTTGCTAATGGTAAATACGTCCAACCAACAAGAACGTGTGCTGCAGGAATAACTATCAATACTGAACATAGCTCTTCAAATGTGCCGTTTTAACAGAATATAGGCCTAGTCAGGATATTATTTTCGGACGGTATAGCGTCCCCAGTGCCAAATTTTTATCATGTAGCCGTAAAATAATAATTTCTCTGTGTAGGTTTAGATTGCAAAGAAATAATTTATGACAGAATGATCTAAAGAGACGACAAGATACGCTCTTTTGTTAATTTTTTTAGTCGACTTCACTTCTTCTCTTGTCTTTATTGTGTACGTACAACATCTTGCGAGTGCTGGCAAATGTAAGCATATTTGTATGAGTTAAGCATATAATATACCGATTTAATATTATTGTGCACTTTTAATTTGTAATAGGTGATCCCGATTTCATGTCCGCCTTCCTTGAATTAACCTGCATTCAAGTAATTTACAGTTCAACAATCGCAGCGGCCGATGCAGCCAACGACGCCATTACGTGGCGATATTAACTTATGAAAAATTAGCGGAAGCGGAAAACTCGCCCGCTATTAGCATAATATTAATTTTTCTCCACAGCCGCACGAAGTTGCAGAAATACTTAGCTTTAAGATTCTTATTTTCAGTACCACAGCCGAGACCCAGAGCCAGGACTCAGACTACAATACAATGGTTAACGGAGGTAAGAAAAATACTCTCGCGCGTGTGTGGGCCGCAATTGTAATTAATAACTAAAGATCTTTTGCTTTAAAGTGAACTGACTAGTCGAGGAAATTAATATGAAAAGTTTATTACATTGTTCAACTTAAATATCATTTTTATTAAGGCCCACCACGTAAGTCGGCAACAATCAAAAAATAATAATAACAATAATAATATATATACTAAATTACGACGGCCGACGGACGCGAGAACGGGAGTTCTTGCAGGTAGCATAAGCAACCACAGACTGGAATATTTGAGCTCCAGAATGACGAAGCTATGCCAAAAATCCTAGGAAGTTCTGGTCTTACGTTAAATCAGTAAGTGGATCGAAACAGCATATCCAGACACTCTGGGATGATAATGGCATTGAAACAGAGGATGACACGCGTAAAGCTGAGATACTAAACCCATTTTCCAAAGCTGTTGCACAGAGGAAGACCGCACTGCAGTTCCTTCTCTAAATCCTCGCACGAACGAAAAAATGGCTGACATCGAAATAAGTGTCCAAGGAATAGAAAAAAGTGTCCAAGGAATAGCAAAGCAACTGGAATCATTCAACAAAGGAAAGTCCACTGGACCTGACGGGATACCAATTCGATTCTACACAGAGTACGAGAAAGAACTTGCCCCCCTTCTAACAGCCGTGTACCACAAGTCTCTAGAGGAACGGAAGGTTCCAAATGATTGGAAAAGAGCACAGGTAGTTCCAGTTTTCAAGAAGGGTCGTAGAGCAGATGCGCAAAACTATATGCCTATATCTCTGACATCGATCTGTTGTAGAATTTTAGAACATGTTTTTTGCTCGAGTATCATGTCATTTCTGGAAACCCAGAATCTACTCTACTCTGTAGGAATCAACATGGACTCCGGAAACAGCGATCGTGTGAGACTCAACTCGCTTTATTTGTTCATAAGACCCAGAAAATATTAGATACAGGCTCCCAGGTAGATGCCATTTTCCTTGACTTCCGGAAGGCGTTGGATACAGTTCCGCATTGTCGCCTGATAAACAAAGTAAGAGCCTACGGAATATCAGACCAGCTGTGTGGCTGGATTGAAGAGTTTTTAGCAAACAGAACACAGCATGTTGTTCTCAATGGAGAGACGTCTACAAACGTTAAATAACCTCTGGCGTGCCACAGGGAAGTGTTATGGGACCATTGCTTTTCACAATACATATAAATGACCTAGTAGATAGTGTCGGAAGTTCCATGCGGCTTTTCGCAGATGATGCTGTAGTATACAGAGAAGTTGCAGCATTAGAAAATTGCAGCGAAATCCAGGAAGATCTGCAGCGGATAGGCACTTGGAGCAGGGAGTGGCAACTGACGCTTAACATAGTCAAATGTAATGTATTGCGAATACATAGAAAGAAGGATCCTTTATTCTATGATTATATGATAGCGGGACAAACACTGGTAGCAGTTACTTCTGTAAAATATCTGGGAGTATGCATACGGAACGATTTGAAGTGAAATGATCATATAAAATTAATTTTTGGTAAGACGAGTGCCAGGATGAGATTCATTGGGAGAGTCCTTAGAAAATGTAGTCCATCAACAAAGGACGTGGCTTACAAAACAATATTTGAGTATTGCTCATCAGTGTGGGATCCGTACCAGGTAGGGTTGACAGAGGAGATACAGAAGATTCAAAGAAGAGCGGCGCATTTCGTCACAAGGTTATTTGGTAAGCATGATAGCGTTACAGAGATGTTTAGCAAACTCAAGTGGCAGACTCTGCAAGAAAGGCGCTCTGCATCGTGGTGTAGCTTGCTGTCCAGGTTTCGAGAGGGTGCGTTTCTGGATGAGGTATCGAATATATTGCTTCCTCCTACTTATACCTCCCGAGGAGATCACGAATGTAAAATTAGAGAGATTCGAGCGCGCACGGAGGCTTTCCGGCAGTCGTTCTTCCCGCGAGCCATATGCAACTGGAACAGGAAGGGGAGGTAATGACAGTGGCACGTAAAGTGCCCTCCGTCACACACCGTTGGGTGGCTTGCGGAGTATAAATGTAGGTGTAGATGTAGAAAGAGCTCGCATAACAGAGATTGCCTTGGGCGGTTGTTGGTCGTTGAAAACGTTGTTATCTGGCTGTCCTCAACGAGGAGCGTTCTAGTCGTCAATCGAGATGCTCAATTAAACTAAGAAGCTTTTGTCGACTGCAAAACGCAACTCACGTGCACAAAAGAAATCTTTATACCAGCGATGATCATAAGAAATGCAGGTGGTGAAGAAGAACTTTGAATCACTAACCGTCACGAGCAGCCACAGCTCATACCTAAACGTAAGAGCGCTATTCAGAAAGTAAGGTCCGATTGGTCGCGAAATGGAAACCACAGTGAAAATCAAAAATGTTTTATTTGCAACAGTTAGTTACACCTTCCAGCTACTTGTTTACAAAGTTACCACTCCTACTAAAACATTTGTCGTAGCATTGCACCAACTTTCCAATACCCTCATCGTAGAAGGCAGCCGCCCATTGTTTGCACCAATTCTCTACGCTGACCTACAGTTTTCTGTCCGTGCCAAAACGTTGTCTTCATAGCCAGCGGTTGATGTATGCGGAGATAAAAATCAGAGGGAGCCAAGACGGGGCTGTATGGTGGGTGATAAGAACACTTTCCGTCGAAAATGCTGCAGGAGCGTCCTTGTTGCCCCTGCAGTGTGCGCTCGAGAGTTATCATGAAGAAGGGAAGCATGACAGTTACGTTGTGTGGGGTGCATGAAATCAGGCGAAATCGCTCACGTACACTCTTCTAGGCGGAACAAACTATTTTCTAGGCAGCTTTACGTGCTCACTATGCTCTCAGAACTGAAAAGAGCGACGTGACGCGATCGACGGGCATACTACAGACACTGTCCAACACATCTACGAAAAGTTTCGTCGAGTTTTAACTGAGGTTTCCATTTCGCGGTCGATCGAACCTTACTTCCCGAATAGCTCCCGTATGAGCTTAGAAACAGCTGAACCAGTCCCGAGTGGACATCTCAGTGCGATTGGCAAAGAATCGTGTTCCGCTACCACTGCGGACAACGCAGGGGAGGGAGTTACTATTGAACTCCCAACAGGATGTGGCGTGACCAAAGAACAACGTCGACGAGTAATAGCTGTTCTGTACCAATTTTCGAATGCTTTCACTTTCAGTGTAGGGAAAAAACAGATCAAGCGGCCCAAGGTAAAACACTGTCAGCACTGAGAATCAACCATGAATCACCCAGTAGTTGTATATATATATGTCGCTGGCTGAACGACGCACAATTCGGGAGGAAGTAGAAATGATGCTGCAAGATGACTTCACTGTAGCTTCAGAGAGTCCTTGGTCCTCTCCTGTGGGCCTTCTGAAGAAGGAGGGCACATAGATTTTTTTTTTTTTGTGCCGACTACTGACGACTGAAAAAAATCATAAAAGTGATGTGTACATATTGCCACTCATGGATGACACCCTAGACCGCTGGAAAGGAGCAGCGCCGGCCGCGGTGGTCTAGCGGTTCAGGCGCTCAGTCCGGAACCGCGCGACTGCTACGGTCGCAGGTTCGAATCCTGCCTCGGGCGTGGACGTGTGTGATGTCCTTAGGTTAGTTAGGTTTAAGTAGTTCTAAGTTCTAGGGGACTGATGACCACAGATGTTAAGTCCCATAGTGCTCAGAGCCATTTGAACCATTTGAACCAAAGGAGCAGCGTATTTCTCAACTATGGACATGCAAATAGGCTACTCGCAACACGAGGCTGACCTGAAAAAGACTGCCTTCATAACACCTAACGGCCTTCGTGAGTTCAAAGTTATGCCGTTTGGACTATGTAATGCTCCAGTCATTTTCAGCATATGATGGACAAAGTGTTTCGAATCCTTAAATGGACGGCGTGTCTTTGCTACCTGACTAACACTGCCGTTTTTTCAGACACATCTAAAAAACATCTAAGCCTCACGTTGAAGAGTGTTCAGACTGCAGTCCCCCCCCCCCCCCCCCCCGAAACCGAAAATGTGCCTCTCCGTCGTCCAAGAAATAAAAATCTTGGGGGACATACTTACATACTTAATGGCGGTGGAATCCGTCCCGATCCAGAGAAAATAAGAGCAGTCACAGATTTACCGACTCCTCAGCACATTCGTGATGTGAGGCGATGTCTCAGGATGTACCCATACTACAGCCGATCATAAAGAGCTTCTGTACCAAGGCACAGCCATTGCAGGAACTACTTCAGTAAGAGTTCAAATTACTTGGAACGAAATGCAAGTAAGATCTTTCCATGTCCTTAAGGAGGCCCAAACATTTTCTCCCGTTGTAGCATTGTATGACGAGAGTGCCAAGACAGAACTTCACACTGACACTAGCAACTATGGGATATGTGCAGTTCTAGTACAAATTCAGGAAGGTACTGGAAAGGTGATGGCTTGTGTTTTCAGAGCACTCTGCAAGTCTGCGATGAACTGCTCAGTAACTGAGACAGAGTGCCTTGCCATTGTTTGGCCATCAACAAGTTCCGGTCATATTTATTTGACAACTCATTCTTCAAATTCAAATGGCTAAGAGCACTATGGGACTTAACTTCTGAGGCCATCAGTCCCCTAGAACTCAGAACTACTTACATCTAACTAACCTAAGAACATCACACACATCAATGCCTGAGGCAGGTTTCGAACCTGCGACCGTAGCGGTCGCGCGGTTCCAGACTGTGAGCACCTAGAACTCATTATCTGTGCTTGCTGTCTACACTGAAAGATCCATTGGGAGACTGAAAAGATGGGCACTGAGGCTTCAAGAGCATGATCTCAGGATGGTATACATAACCGGACACAAACACAAGGATGCCGACTGACTTTCAAAAGAATCATTTGGTGAAACACAGCAGCGTGGACTATGGCTCAGTCATCGCTACATTAAATGACATTTCTATTGAACAGAGGAAAGATCCAAGACTGCTGAAAACCGTAGAAGCCTTGAAGGAGGAGGACAGACCAAAGGAAAATTGCAGTTAATAAACTCAACATTGTACAAGAGGAAGTATTATCCAAAGGGAAATAAATGTTTGCTCTTCATCCAAGTTCATCTACGGCCAGCTCTCCTGAAGTATTACTACGACGCTCCAGTTTCTGGTTATCTTGAATTCTTAAAGACCTTAGATAGAATCAGGCGCAGATCACTGACCAGGCTTCTACCGATACGTGAGGCACTACGTGACGCATTGTAACCAATTCCAGTGATGGAAGCACGTGCCACAATTACCTCCAGGGCTTCCGATTTCAATTCCGCCTGCAGCAGCGCCGTTCCACTGGACTGGAATCGACCTCTTGTAGAGGTTTACGACGTCGACAAACGGTAATCGGCGGATTCTGTACCCACTTCGTCCCTGCTACGCTGTCTCCCAAGCTGTGCCGACTGCCAAAGATCTGGAAATTACAAGGATTCTAGCAGAAGACTTCATTCTGAGTCACGAAGTACACCATATGATGATCTCTGATCGTGAAGGAGTTTCCCAATCGAGACTTGTATCAGAGGTAATTTCACTTTACGACATCACCCACAGGATGAAAACTTCCTACCGTCCACAGGAGAATTGTCTCACAGAACACTTTAACAAGACACTGATCTAATTCTGTCGGCCGCGACATTAGCACATCGCAGAGCGAGACAAGACACTACCGACTTCGCATCTGACTTTCTGCACCTCGGCCGCAAGAGCGAAACAATCGATATAGTGTTCCTGTTTCACCCGGACGACAATCGGAATGACTATGTGAAACATCCCATCTCCAGGATCAAAGAAGCAAGACAGCTGGCTCGCATAAGCAGTGAGATACAGGCCAGGAGACTTGGTATCATTTTCACCCCTGTGTGGAAAGTGTGACTAACACTAAAGCGCTTCTTTGGGCCATATCCTATCCTTTATCGCTTGCCAGACGTCACGAACGAAGTCAACGGCTATGGACCTTCATCAAGAAGGTAAAAACGCAGAGACGTCCTCCATGTCCACCGTATGAAGCTCTACTATAGTCCTGAGGCGCATATCAGTGATGGACCTTCTTGTTCAAGGAAATTTAAGACCAGCTCAGCGACAGTGAAGCTTCAACGGGAGAGTTGCCTTCGATACTCATCATCTGTATCTACATCTACATCTTACTCCGTAAGCCACCTAATGGTGTGTGTCGGTGTCGGAGGGTACTTCTGGTACCACTAACTTATCCCCCTTACCTTGTTTCACCCGCGTATGGCGCGTGGGAAGGATGATCGTCGGTAAGCCACGGTATTGGTTCTAATTTCTCGAATTTTCCCATCATGGTCGTTACGTAAGATATACAGGGTGGTCCATTGATGGTGACCGGGCCAAATATCTCACGAAATAAGAGTCAAACGAAAAAACTACAAAGAACGAAACTCGTCTAGCTTGAAGGGGGAAACCAGATGGCGCTATGGTTGGCCCGCTAGATGGCGCTGCCATAGGTCAAACGGATATCAACTGCGTTTTTTAAAATAGGAACCCCCATTTTTTATTACATATTCGTGTAGTACGTAAAGAAATACGAATGTTTTAGTTGGACCACTTTATTCGCTTTGTGATAGATGGCGCTGTAATAGTCACAAACGTAGAAGTACTTGGTATCACGTAACATTCCTCCAGTGCGGACGGTATTTGCTTCGTGATACATTACCCGTGTTAAAATGGACCGTTTACCAATTGCGGAAAAGGTCGATATCGTGTTGATGTATGGCTATTGTGATCAAAATGCCCAACGGGCGTGTGCTATGTTTGCTGCTCGGTGTCCTGCACGACATCATCCAAGTGTCCGGACCGTTCGCCAGATAGTTACGTTATTTAAGGAAACAGGAAGTGTTCAGTCGCATGTGAAACGTCAAGTAGGTGTTCTAGCTACTGTCGCGGCTGATCCGCACATCAGTAGCAGACAAATTGCGCGAGAATCGGGAATCTCAAAAACGTCGGTGTTGAGAATGCTACATCAACATCGATTGCAGCCGTACCATATTTCTATGCACCAGGAACTACATGGCGACGACTTTGAACGTCGTGTACAGTTCTGCCACCGCCGCGCGGGATTAGCCCACAGTCTATGACGCTGCAGTCATGGACTGTGCGGCTGGTCCCGGCGGAGGTTCGTGTCCTCCCTCGGGCATGGGTGTGTGTGTTTGTCCTTAGGATAATTTAGGTTAAGTAGTGTGTAAGCTTAGGGACTGATGACCTTAGCAGTTGAGTCCCATAAGATTTCACACACATTTGAACATTAAAAAGTTCTGCCACTGGGCACAAGAGAAATTATGGGACGATGACAGATTTTTTGCACGCGTTCTATTTAGCGATGAAGCGTCATTCACCAACAGTGGTAACGTAAGCCTCCATAATATGTACTTTTGGGCGACGGAAAATCCACGATGGCTGCAACAAGTGGAACATCAGCGACCTTGGCGGGTTAATGTATGGTGCGGCATTATGGGAGGAAGGATAATTGGCCCCCATTTTATCGATAGCAATCTAAATGGTGCAATGTAGTTCTAGGGGACTGATGACCTCAGAAGTTAAGTCCCATAGTGCTCAGAGCCATTTGAACCTTCCAACATGATGGATGTTCGGCACATAGCCCGCGTGCGGTTGAAGCGGTATTGAATAGCATATTTCATGACAGGTGGATTGGTCATCGAAGCACCATACCAAGGCCCGCACGTTCACCGGGTCTGACGTCCCCGGGTTTCTTTCCGTGGGGGAAGTTGAAGGACATTTGCTATCGTGATCCACCGACAACGCCTGACAACATGCGTCAGCGCATTGTCAATGCTTGTGCGAACATTATGGAAGGCGAACTACTCGCTGTTGAGAGGAATGTCGTTACATGTATTGCATTGAGGTTGGCGGACATCATTTTGAGCATTTATTGCATTAATGTGGTATTTACAGGTAATCACGCTGTAACAGCATACGTTCTCAGAAGTGATAAGTTCACAAAGGTACATGTATCACATTGGAACAACCGAAATAAAATGTTCAAACGTACGCGCTGCTTTAACGGTTGCGTGACGAAACGCGCCGCTTTCCGTTGAATCTTCTCTGTCTCTTCTATCAGGCCTTCCAGGTAGAGATCACATATCGATGTACACTATTTAATAACTGGTCGAACAAGAGCCTTACACGCCACTTCTTTACCGAATGATTACATTTCCTTAAGATTCTTCCTATGAATCTCAATCTGGTATCCTCTTTTCCTACTTTTGTTTTATGTGGTCGTTCCACTTAAGGTCACTCTTGATAGTTGCTCCTAGATATTTTACAGTTGATTGTGCTTCCAGCAGTTTCTCTTCAATGCTGTAGAATCTTTATTTGCCTTTCAGTATGTTTTCCATACAATTGGCATCGTCAGTGTGTTCAATACATTTTTTTTAATTACAATAATTATTATTGTACATAATTGTGCCTGTGCAGGGCAAGCAGATATGCATGCTAAAATAATATTTATAACACAACAATTATTCGTTCACAATGGTAATAATAATAATAAATCATAACAGTTAATTATACAATAGTATAAAGATATATTTATGGTACATCTTACGTATCCATGTAAAAAGTCTTTGTTGGTACATTACTGTCACAAACACATAGGTATAATTCATATGGCAGTTTTTGTTTCATGTAGCATATCTCTTTTGTGTCACTGTTTTGAAACTCATCAAGTGAGTAATATGGCATACATTTGAGCCACACTTCTATTGTTTGCTTTAACTTATTCATTGGTAGTTCGCTCACAGCCTTTGGGAGTTTGTTATAAAATTTCAAGCTAAGGTGTTTATGGCTCTTTTGTGTTAATGTCAGCCTTGTGTATGATAGGTCTATGTTACTATTATTTCGAGTATTATGAACATGCACTTCAGATCTTAAATTAAAGTTCTTTATGTTCTCTTTAGCATATATTAAACAATTATAAATGTATATACTGGGTAGTGTCATTGTCTTTAGTTCTTTAAAATGATTTTTGCAACTTTGTCTTGGTGCTAGTCCTAAAATGCAACTGACTACTTTCTTCTGCCACTTGAAGATGGTACTTGAACCCACTGAGTTGCCCCAAAGAAGTACCCCGTATTGCAGTTGTGAATGGAAAAAAGCAAACTATGTGGAGATTAGCAGATTTTTACTGATAACGTGTCTCAGCTTGTGTAATAGAAAGAGAGTTCAAGCAAGTTTGCCACATAGATAATTTGTGTGTCTGTCCCATGTTAGTTTTTGATCTATATGTAAACCTAGTAACTTGACATTTTTTGTATTCTGTTCAATTGGTTTCAGGGTGAAGTAAATTTCTTCAATTTGTTTATTGATAAAAGGTTGGCTCTGCACCAGTCACTGCTCATTTCAGTTACTACTTTGTTGTATTCTATGACATCTTGCATATATTCTCCATCTGTTATTAGTGTCATGTCATCAGCATAAAGTACATTGTTGCATCGCATATAATTTGAGAAGTCATTGATGTAAACAATGAACAGGAAAGGGCCAAGCACTGAGCCTTGTGGAATTCCTCTCTTTACTTTCATGGGTGTTGACTTTTGATAGTTTGTTTTTACTAATTGTACCCTATTGCTTAATTATGATTGAAAAAATTGTAATGGTTTATCTACAATACCATAATGTTCTAGTTTTTTATCATTATTTCATGTGTGACTGAGTCGAAGGCCTTTGTTAAATCTAACAGTGTAGCACAAGTGAGTTTCTTGTTTTCATATCCTTCATATATACTACTAAGGAGGCATTCAACTGCTTTGGTTGTCGATAGTTCAGATCGAAAGCCAAACTGGTTCTTACTCAATAATTTATTACTTTCAAAATAATTGTAAATTTGGATATATATGCAGTTTTCTATTACTTTTGATATAATGGGAACTATTGATATAGTTATATAATTGTTTGGCATTTTTCTGTCACCTTTCCTATAGATTGGGAGTGTAACTGTCATTTTCAGACATGCTGGGAATATTCCTTCTTCAAGTATGTAATTCGTCAGATATGTTAGTCGCATTAAGATTGCAGTGTCTATGTGTTTAACAATACTGTTACTAAGGCCTTAATAGTCCTCTGTTTTTGAATTTTTAAGTTTCTTTATAGATTTGATAATGTGGCTGGAGGTGATTTTTGACCAAGAGAATTTCTTGGTTACTGGTGCTTGTTGTTTAAGAAGGGTTACACCAGCTGAAATATTATCAGAATTGTTTTTAGTTATACAGTAGTAGCTTTCTTTTCCTAAATATGCGCAAAATGTCACTTGTATTTGCGTTCAGGGTCAACTGGTAAAACCTGCACCATTCATGAATCCTCTGCAGGTCAGGGTGTACCTATTTTGTTATAGGCAACCATATCATCTGCGAACAGTATTAAAGAGCATCCGACACTTTCTGCTATATCGTTTACATACATTGTAAACAATAACAGTCCTATCACACTTCCTTGGGGTACTCCGAAAATTACATCTACATATTTTGTTCTGCTAATTGCGCGTGTTGAGTTCTACTTGCAGGGAATTCCTGAATCCAGTCGCAAATCTGGTCCGATACTTGAGAAGCTCATTTTTTTCACTAAACAGCACAGCAAGATGGTGTTGTATCCCTTCATGAAGTCAAGTAACACGGCTTCAACCTGAGTGCCATTGTCTACAGTGCTGTGGAACTTATAGAGGAACAGAGTGAGCTGAATTTTGGAAGATCTCCGCTTGCGGAATTCAGGTGCATTATTATAGAGGAGATTTTTGTTCTCTAAAAACCATATAATTCTTGAGCATAAAATATGTCCCATAATTCTACAACAGTTTAACGTCAAGTGCATAGCTCTGTAACTGTGTGCATCTGTCCTGCTGCCCATCATGAAGATGGGAATGATACGCACTATTTTCCTATTGCTAGGTACTGTTAGTTGCTCCAGCGATCTACAATAAACTGCTGCTAGAAGGGAACCAAGTTCTTTCGCATAATCTTTGTAAAATGTTACAGGTATCTCATCTGGTCCTGATACCTTTCCAGTACTAAGCTATTGTAGTTGATTTCCTACTCTGCGACCATTTATCTCTCAGTACACTTTTTGAAGAGGATGTGACAATATGACCACCTCCCAGTGCCGCCATGCAAAGGACCATTGACAAGATCTAGCTATAGGTTGCTGTAGCTGGGTACAGGGAGAATGTCAGGAAAAGGAGCAATGCTGCATGTAGTGTGGAGATCAGATCACTAGTTCTTTTAAACCCAGTGCTGGTCTGGAGAAGGTGACAGATGATTTAGCTTCACTTATAGACATCACCATGACTACAGTGAATGGGTTGGGCAATAGTACTAACAGAGATGCTGGGTGCAATGTAGAGTGTGACCTGGTAAAGATTGCATCAAACATACCAGTGTTGAGTTTGAAACTGTTCTGAGATGCAATAACTGACCTCATTTGAACTCTTCTGTCAGAAGAGTTAACTTGGCATTGGAATTGCTGCTTATGCCAAATGCAGGACCGTAGGAATTATACTATCGGGCCTTCATCACAACAGGAAAAGGAAAGGTAAACTGACTGGGAATAGCAGAAAAAGAACAGAAAATAATAAAATTTTAAAACAGGTTAGGACTGAAACAAATCTTCAGCTTTAGGATGACACTAAAAAACTAATTTTGCCAGATTGCATCAGCACAGACAGTTGCTGGTTAAAAATTTTCGGCAGTCAGCAAAAACTTTATTTCCATCCAATTTTATCTCAGTCAATATGAAACACCAGCTATCTTTATTCCATCAAAATATCTGAGGGCCAAGAAACTGTATGAATGAACTACTTATCTGTTAAGTGTTACATAATTTAGGTTAGGCTTTCACCTTTGTAGAGCAGAAATGGAGACAGGAGAAGTGACCACATGTATCAGGAATTGTCAAAAATTTAAGAACACAGACATTCACAAATTTTGCCCAGTGCAGCATATGGAAGTATGTGCAAAAGAGCCGGCCCGGTTAGCTGTGTGCTCTAATGCACTGCTTTCCGGGCGGGAAGGCGTGCCAGTCCCTGGCACGAATCTGCCCGGTGGATTAGTGTCGAGGTCCAGTGTGCCGTCCAGCCTGTGGATGGTTTTTAAGGTGGTTTTCCTTCTGCCTCAGTGAATGCAGGCTGGTTCCCCTTATTCCACCTCAGTTACATTGTCAGCAATTGCTGCGCGAACACTATCTCCACGTACGCGTACACAACAAGTACTCTACCATGCAAACATTGGGGTTACACTCGTCTGGTGTGAGATGTTCCTGGAGGGGTCCACTGGGGCCAGAACTGCACAATAACCCTGGGTTTGGTGTGGGGTGGTGGTGAGGTGAGTGGACTGCTGCAGCCTGTTGTGGGGTTGTGAACCACTGAGGGCTATGGCGGGGACGAAGTCTCTCCATCATTTCTAGGTCCCCATTTCCATACAATACAATACAATGTGCAAAATAAGTACAATTTAATAACGAATCCTTCATAATAGTAAGTATACACTGAGCACCTGCAGGTGACTTTAATACGTCCGTAAATCACCTTGAAGCTCTACTGGCCTATCAAACAGTAAAAAAAAAAAAATAAATAAAAAAAATAAAAAAAAACTGAAATAGTGGTTGCTCGTAATTTTAATGTAGATTTCCTTAAAAACTCTCCCAGTAAATTTATAACTGTTAGTAACACTATTATTTGATTTAATTTCTGCTGTACTCTTCCCAAATAAGGTAGCTGATTACTCACAAACGATCACTGTTAATATCTTTCTAAAAAGGTATAATAAATAAATTTATATTACAAAACCAAAGCTGAATGGCCTTTCAGATTGTGGCATGCACTTTCTTTTGTCAAATGTTAATACTGAGCAGGATATGAAATCTACTATATCTGAGTTCAAGAGGGTAGTCAGTAAGAAAAAATTGTGAGATTTAAAACTTTACCGGCATACATATTGTTCCACAAAAATTTGAGAGAACTGCTGAATGTTTGTAGCTTCCTGCCACAATATTTTGGTGCAGAGTCTTCTGGCCATCTTCAGATTATACTGGTGAAAACTCCCTGAGCTCAGGTATTTAAGGCCCCGCCAGCACAGGCGTGGTGGATTCACTTGTCGTTGCACGTGCAGTACTTGAGACAGTTCAATTCTGCTGCGCCGTGAGCCCTCCTTGGTGAAAACTCACCGCATCCATATCAGTTCGATTATCTTCCCACGGTTCCATCACAGAACTACACTGGCTACGGAGGACACGAAGTTTTTCGACGATTGGAGTCCATGCTGAATTCAACTGGAAACTGCCGTCACAATTAATAAGAGACTCACTGTCAGACAACCATATTTCCATGGATTCATTAATAATAGAAATCCAAAAGTTATATGTATGGGCCACAATTTTTGTCTCATTGTAATTCATGACATGACCAGTGGAAATACAGTGTTCGGTGATGGCAGATTTACAAGCCTGAAGAAGGTGAGTATGCTGCTGATGTTCCACAATGCGATCCTGCACAGTACGCGTCGTTTGCCATATATAAGATTTGTCGCATTCACTTGGAATCCTGTAAACACCTGCCTTTCATACATCTAGGTCAGCTTTGACAGATCACAACAGCGATGAAATTTTTCCAGGAGGGTGAAAGATTGCTTTCACTTTATATTTTCTTAGTATTCTGTCTATTTGTGCTGAAATATTACCAATATATGGTAAATAGGCAGTCACTTTAAAGGCCTCTTCCTCTTCTTTGCTTCTTCATTTACAGGTCTGCAGTGTTCTCTCCACTTGCTGGGACGAATACCCATTCTTCAGAAATACAGTCTGCAGGTGCTCCAGTTCCATTTCTAAACTATCGGTGTCAGAGATGACGTGGGCTCAGTGAATCGATGCCTTCAAAACACCCATCGTTTGTGGCAGATGGTGGCAACTAGCGGCTTGCAAGTAAAGGTCTGTGTGAGTGGACTTTCTGTACACCGAATGACCAAGTGTGCCATAGCTCTTACATCGCACCAAGAAAATGGCAGGCAACCCTCCTTCTCCAACTCCAAAGTGAATTTTATGTTTTCGTATATGGAGTTCAGATATTGTAGGAGCTCAGGGAGTTTTCGCCAGTATCACCTGAAGATGGCCCGAAGACTCTGCGCCAAAATATTGTGGCAAGAAGTTACAAACATCCGGCAGTTCCCCCAAAATTTTGTGGAACAAGAAAAAAAATTGATTATTTTAAGAACCCCCTCAAAGATATGAACTGGAATGATGTGTACAGAGCACATGGCATGGATTAATAATACAACACTTTTATTTTAAAAAAAGTCCTTATCTTGTCTTAATACTGTTTCCTCCAAAACTAGCACAGATTAGACCAAAGTCTACAAATAGGCAACTGATAACCCAAGGAATAAAGATATTTTGTAAAACAAAAAGGAAACTGTATCATTCAGTCAGAAAAAATCTGGTGTTGATGCTGTAGCTCATTGGAAGACATATTGCAAAATGTTAAAAGACAGTAATACAGACATCAGAGCTAATGCATTATGAGAAAAAGATAATCACATTAGATAACAAAATAAAGACAATACAGTATATATTGAAGGAGGGGAATGGTGGTAGCAGAGGTGCAGATAGCATTAACAGTAAATGATACATTGATAACAGATGTGTGCAGTGTCACATAACTTTTCAGCAAGCATTTCAGAGTGTTACAACAAAGCTGTGGTCATCAGGCTCAGTAGATGCTGCCATGGAATATCTCAGACCAGTCATTAAAAAATAACTTCAGTAATATGAATATGACCCTCACTACACCAGTAGATGTAACGTCCACTATAATTTTTTTTAAATCAAAAAACTCCCGTGGTTATGATAAAATATCAACAAAAATAATTAGAGTGTGTGCTTTTGCATTTAGTAACAAATTATCTGTGTAACCAGTCATTTACCACAGGAATATTTCCTTAATAGTTGAAATGTGCCGAAGTTAAGCCTTTTTAAAGAAAAGAGATAAAGATAGACCATCAAATTTACTTCCTGTTTCATTTTTGCTATCAGTCTCAGAAATTTCAGGCAGGGTTATATACATTCAGATTTTTGAATGTCTGATAAATTATATTGTCAAACTCACAATTCAGATTTCTAAAGGGTTCCAATATTGAGAAAGCTATCTACACATACAGTGAAAATGTGCTCAATTCATTAAACAATAAATTACAGGCTACTGGTGTATTTTGTGATCTGTCAAATGAATCTGATTGAGTAAATAAGAATATTCTTTGAATTAAATTAGAATATTCTGGTATAATATGAAATGCTACAAAATGGTTCAAATCCTGTATCTCTGACAGGAAACAAAGATCCTCAATAAAACACAGCATATATTAAGTTATCAGACATCATCCAAGTCGAAATTAATCACACTGCTGTGTCCCACAAGGTTCCACCATAGGGCCCCGCCTTTTTCTTCAGTATGTCAATAGCTTTTCGTTTGTGACATTACAAGATGCCAAATCTGTTTTGTTTGCAGATGATCCGAACATTGCAATAAATAGCAAATCAAGTATAGCCTTAGAAAGGTAGGATAATGGCATTTTTGTGTACATTAATAAATGGTTCTTAGCAAATTCTTTGTCACTAAAGTTTGAAAAAAACACTATATGCTCTTTAGAACTTAAACTTTAAGAGGTTTCCCACCAGTAACTGCCTAAAATATGATAACAAGCAGAAAACAGAAGCTGACAGTATTAAATTCATGGCATTACATGTTGATAATAAATTATGCTTGGAGGAGAATACCACATAACTGCTGAAGTGCCTACACAAATCTCTATTTGCAATGTGAATGTTGGCAGACACAGGTGATATAAAATTGCAAAGCTAGCATATTCTGCTTATTTTCATTCAATTATTTTTTGGGGTAGTTCATCAAGCCAAGCTAAAGTATTATGAGTCCAAAACGTGTAATAAGAATTATTTATGGTGTTAACTCAAGAACAACCTGCAGAGGCCTGTTCAGGGAACTAGGAATACTAACTACTGCTTCCAAATCTATTTTTTCCTTAATGTAATATGTTATTAAAACTATATCTCTTTTTTCAGACCAGCAGCTCAGTTCATGGAATCAATACTAGAAATAAGAGTAGTCATCAGAAAGATTTAAAGTCAATTGCTTTAATCCAGAAAGTGACCATTATTCAGGAACACACATTTCCAATATCTTGCCAGCAGCCACAAAAACCTTACCTGCTAGCAAATTTCAGTTCACGAGCAGCCTAAAGGATTTATTGGTGGCCAACTCCTTCCACTCCACTAATCAATTTCTCAGTACAACTAACGGATGCATGTGAGTATTATGTACAATCTGACTGCTCTACAAAATAAAAAAAAAAACAAAAAAAAAAAAAAACAAAGAAAAGTGTCATGAAATGATTTTTCTATTTGATGATACATGTCTACTATAGTCTACAAACTATCATGTGCATCTTAGTGCACTGAATGTTTAGACATTCTGTGACAAGTTATTTACTACCTTTTAAATGAAACTATGTTTAAGATTTTTTTATTTATTCCATATCCATGAAGATGATTTCACTTAGGATTTGCACAAGGTAAATTAAATAGTTTTTTTCTTTATAATTATTTACTGTGTACTCCTACTTTTCTGACATGTTCTACATCCTGGAGGGCCTACTCACTATGGATCTAATGCAACAAAAAGTAAATCTAATCTAGTAGTGGTTAGGATCACTGGTTTCCATGCTGCATGTCACCATTTCAGATTTTATCATTGGTAAATATTTGTTATTTTGTATTTATCATTTCTAGAAGGTCCTCAAAATGTATTATGTTTGCAATGTCTGCATGTTCTGGAATACTCAGTATTTCTACAAATAGCAGCACTCACCATCCAGTAGGCAGTCCTGTTCATACGTTGGTGTCTATAATAAATGTCCTTTCAGTGTAAAGTGTTGTACTTCACTTACTACCCTGCTTTCAGATTTGTACTTGGTTGTTGTTACAATGTGACAGTCTTAAGCAATAGTCTATTTTAAATCAAAAATTATTTCACCACCTGATTGAACCATAGCACTGGCACTGAAGTTCACCATCATAATACTAGAATTAAAAATAATTTCCATACAGATATTCTTTTATTTTATTTTTTAGTATCTGGATATTTCCAGTTTCCAGATATAATTGAATTTTATAGTAAAAAATTACTGTTTAAATGACACTGGGTTTCCAATTGTCCCTAAAATTTAAGAACTAGCTGCACACACATGATACCCCTTCATCAAAGTAATAGAAAAAATACATCTTAGACAAACTCTTAAGCATCTATGAAAAACTATAATTACTACATCAAACAATTCAAGTTATGAAATGTGTGCATTGTAACAACTATTGTTTGATGGAAAACGTGCATCTCTTAGTTACAATATTGGTCCTTGTTCATTATTCGTATGGACAAACCAAATACTATAAGATGTATGGAAACTGCATTGCTCCCAGGTTTTGGTAGCAGTTTAATAGTGGAAGATAGATTAAGTGACCTTCATCACTGCTCAATATCCAGTTTGGAGTACCAGTGATTATGGTTTAAGCTTGAGTGCCCGTTCAATCTCTTTAATATAGCGCTCTGGAACTTTCTGATGCCTGAAACAAACATATAACTTCATATAAGGAAACACTTTAAAAATCGCTTCTGGAAACAAACACACACAAAGTAATCAGGGTGTGTTACCTTAGATTGTGTATCTTTTTACACATAACATTCTTCACATTTTCGTCATGAAGTGTTCTTTCTTTATGCTGTTCTAAAGCCTCTTGGTACATTTTCTCTCTATCCCGAACACGTTGTATCTCTTTCTCTCTCATCTGTTGCAATATGGCTTTCCTGTGTGCCTCAAGATCCTACAAGTAATAAAAGTTTATGAAGAGTTAAATTCTACTTTAAGTGTCAACCAAACAGTAGACTACACAGAAAAATGAAAAGCAGCTGTAGCTCTGCTCACAATTAACACTTCTGTATCAACATATACGTGCAATCATCAGAAGCAAAAGTTAATAAGTAACTGCATGCTTTCTTGTAGTTGGTTGACAAGTGAGGAACTCTAAATTTGCCTCGTTTTGTCCAACCATGCTGTTCATTGCAGTGGTCATATCAAGAATTAATGAGGCTGCTATTCATGCCTAATCATCCTGATTATGGTTTTGCAAGATTATGTTAAATTGTTTTACGTTTACTAAAAGATTTTTAGGTATGTGTCAAACTCAGAAAGTTTTCTGTTTTAGATGAAATGGGTGCCCCCCATCCTAGTAGAGGTACAGGAAAATCTAAAATACAATGACAAAACAAAACACAACAACACAAGATAATTAATGTAGAGTAATGAAATTTCAGGAATACATTTGTCTAGGTAATATCTGTAAGTAATTAACATCGCAAGATCACAGGTTAATGTAAGTGCAAGATAAGGAATTGCAAATGGTACATTAATAACAGGTGTAACTGCCAGAATGTTGAATGCAAGCATGCAAACGCGCATGCATTGTGTTGTACAGGTGTCAGATGTCAATATATGGATGGAGTTCCATGCCTGTGCACTTGGTCGATCAATACAAGAATGGTTAATACTGCTTGTGGATGATGTTGGAGTTGTCGTCTAACGATGTCCCATATGTGCTTGATTGTGGACAGATCTGGTAATCAAGCAGACCAAGGCAAGGTGTCGAACTCTGTATAGCGTGTTCGATTACAACAGCAGTATGTGGTGAGTGTTATCCTGCTGCTGTTCATGAATTGCAGTACAACAGGTCCAGTCACCAGAGGCCCATAACTCACCTCCTTCTAATCAACATACAGCCATCACTGTCACCGAGGCAGAACCAGGTTTCATGAAAAAACACAGTAGACCTCGGCCTGGCCCTCCAATGAGCTCAACGAGTGAGGTGGCATTGTGGTTAGCACACTGGACTTGGGGTCAGGAGGATGATGGTTCAAAATCCTGTTGTCTGGCTATCATGATTTAGATTTTCTGTTTTTTTTCCTAGATCTATACATGCAAATGCTGGGCTGGTTCCTTTGAAAGGGCACAGCCGATTTCCTTCCCCTTCCTTGCCTAATCTGAGCTTATGCTCTGTCTCTAATGACCACATTGTCAACAAGACATTAAACACTAATCTCCTCCTCCAAATACATCTCGCTTGACACCACTGAAGTCACAAATGGTGGCGGTTTGTGATCAGTGAAATACACAATACAGGGCATCTGGCTCAGACCTACCCTTGATATAACTGATTTGTAACAGTTTGTTGTGTCACTGAGGTGCCAACTGCTGCTCAAATCGCTACTGCAGATGCAGGAATATGTGCCAGAGCCATACACCGAACAGGATTGTTTTCCCTTTCCGTAGTGCCACATGACTATCTGGAGCCCAGTCTTCTTGCGACTCTACATTCCCATGAGCACTGCTGCCGGCAATCATGTACAGTGGCTACAAGTCCTAGCAAGTCTTCCCGCAATATTGCAGAAGGAACATCCAAATTCTCCTAGCCTTAGTATATGACATTGTTCAAACTCAGTGAGGTGTTGATAATGGTGTCTTTGTTGCCTTAAAGGCATTCTTGAGTAACATGAACTCACCATGTCCAGTCTCAAAGGTAAGTAACATTCATGACCCTCACAGTGTGTATTTAAAGCAAACCTGAATTCCATCCTCATAGTGGCACTACTAGCTCTACTCTTATGTGAATGGCATGAGATTTGAATATACATTATCTTTCAGATGTAAAAACATGCCTACCAGCTTTCATTTATGTCGCTCAGCTCCTTCTTGGTGCTGCGATTTCTTTTACATCAGTTTACTTACTGTGGTGAAATTAAGTATGTCTGTTACAACCAACTGGTACATCATTGCATTTACTAGTACAAACAATGCAAAGTGATGTTTTGACAACTCTGCAGTTATATCTATCTACACATATACTCCACACACCACCATAAAGTGCCTGGTGGCAGCACCTTATACCACTACTAGTCACAAGCGACCATAAGAAGGATAGAGGAGAATACCTTGTATCACTACCGTCATTCCCTTTCCTGTTCCAGTTGCAAATGGGGCAAGGGAAAAACAACTGTCTATACGCCTATGTATGAGCTCTAATTTCTCTTATCTTATCTTTGCTGTTCATAATCAAAACATATATTGGCAGCAGTAGAATCATTCTGCAGTCAGCCAAAAATTCCACTTCTCTCAATTTTCTCAGCAGTGTTCCTCAAAAAGAATGTCATCTTTCCTCCAGGGATTCTCATTTGCATTCATGGAGCATTTCCATAAGACTCGCATTTTGATCGATTCTACCAGTAACAAATCTAGCACCATCCCTCTGAGTTGCTTTGATGTTTTCCTTTAATCTGATCTGGTGGGGATCCCAAACACTCAAGCAATACTCAAGAATGGGTCACACTTGTGTTACATATGAGGTCTCCTTTATAGGTGAGTGACACTTTCCTTGATTTCTCCCAATAAACTGCAGTCGACTATTCACCTCCCCTACATGCTCATTCCATTTCACTCTGGTTTGCAACAATATGCCTAGATATTTAATCATTGTGACTTTATCAAGCAGCAAATTACTAAAACTATATTCAAACATTACAGCATATTGCACGTAGCTTAACTCCGTTTCCCCCTGCCACCTCTGTTACTTCACTCTGTTTCTCCCTCCCACCTCTGTTATGTACAATACAGTTAGCATTTCACTCTTATTAGCACACGCATGATGTTTAAGCAGTAATCTCTGTCTGCATATTACCCTGTCTTTCACCTTTAATGATGTAGTCCCCAACAATCAGTCTTTCTTTCTCATCCATTATGGTAAGTCTCCCCTGACCTGCAGTTCTGGGTGACTTTCCCGAAATCTACCCCTTTTCCTAGATCTCTCCAGTCCATTTCCTTCACCCTTCTTCCTTCCCCTTCAACCCTTCTGCCTAAAGAAGGAGCCACTGGCTTGCCAAATACAATAGTC
Source organism: Schistocerca americana (assembly GCF_021461395.2). Taxonomy (NCBI): domain Eukaryota; kingdom Metazoa; phylum Arthropoda; class Insecta; order Orthoptera; family Acrididae; genus Schistocerca; species Schistocerca americana. The sequence continues at coordinate 854,845,600 of NC_060121.1, forward strand.
TTTTATGTGTGTGTTCTTCCGCTGCTTGGTGAGTAGATTTTTATCGATCCAATTAAATAATTTATTCAACAGAAAGAACTTCACAAACTGAGTAACTCAACAACATGTTGGTCCACCCCCTCTGGCCCTTATGCAAGCAATTACTCTGCTTGGCATTGATTGACAGAGTTGTTAGATGTATTCCTGAGGGATATCATGCCAAATTCTGTCCAAGTGGAGCATTAGATCGTCAAAACCCTGAGATGGTTCAAGGGCTCTGCCCATAATGTTCCAAATGTTCTCAGTTTAGAAGGGATCCAGCAACCATGATGGCCAAGGTAGGGTTTGTCAAGCACAGTAAGAAGCAGTAGAAACTGTCGCTGTTTGTGGGTGGGCATTATCTTACTTAAATATAAGCCCAGGATAGCTTGCCACAAACGGCAACAATATGGGATGCCGAATATCACTGAGCAGTGCTTTGCTGTATGCATGTCGCAGATGACAACCAGAGGGGTCCCGTCGCCTGAAATCTTATTGACTGAACTAAAACTGCCTTCACTGATGAATCCTCTTTCGAACTGAGCCATAATGACCAGCAAAGACATGTCTGGAGATGCCCCAGACAGCGGCAGGATACTGACCTGATTGTTGCCAGTCATATGCAGTGAGAACCAGGATTGATATTTATTTGCAGTTATGACCACTAAGTTAAAATATCACTACGTTTACAAAGGGCTCAAAAAAACTGGATTTCATTAATTGATTTCCCAATAATGTTTCTGGTTGGTCACATAAACATTCCAATACTGATTCTGAAAACACAGCTGTAGCTTCCAGATTTCCTCTTCCACACTCGACTTTCACTCCTATGTAAACAAACAGTTTTTAAAATGTGCTTGCATTGTCAGATTACATCCTGACTTTTAAAAATTTTGGCTTATCCAAACTGAGTGGCTGTTTGTGTGGAAAGAGTCATTGTGCTAACTAAATGAGAAACTGGATAGCTCATTTCCAGATGCCATTTGTGTAACACTACTGACAAACAGAAAACCAGCATATGAATGGTCTATCAAAAACAAGATTCTGTACCCAGCACCCGCACCTCTCCTTGTGCTTCTCAGGAAAGCATTTCTCGTCCATTCTTAAATAATTTCAGAAATTGTCAGATCCAAGTATGAGTGAATTTCTTCCTTTGAGTAAGCCATTTCTTTTCCCACAGCTTTCTCTCATTTTTTTCAGGCGCTATCAGTTCTAAAACAGTTGAGGCAAACCCACATTTTTGCGTCTTTCTTACAATAAGCAGAATCTCAAGCAACAAACCTCAACGAACCTAACATAAACAACAGGCAGCCAGCAATAGAAACAGAGTAATGCTATGATCACTGCATGCTGTTGGTTGGGTCATGTAGGGGTTGGCGGCAAAGTTTATCAGATGGTTGGCCAATAAATTGATGCATGTGCAGGGCCCTTCACTCTTCCCACTTTTGAGAGTAAAAGCAACCTGGTCAAGTGGTCAATTTCAGTGTGTATATGAATTAAGCAGTTTGTGTCCTAAAATGTTATTTCAAGTTTATGATTTTTCTTTGTTATATCAATGGAGCTAATAAGAGTCAACTCAGATGGCTTGCTTCATGCTGCAATCACACTGCCACCGAAATTGTGGGATTCCACCGACGACCGACATTGACCAATCTTTTCAAATCAGTACACCAATATGTGTGCAGTCTCAGTGCAACCGGTGTGTAAACCTGACTACGTGAATTATCCATTTCCGTTACCACTAGCCAACAGCAGTACAATGCCACATCAACAATGATGGCATATGATGATCCACTGACTTAAATCCAGGGAATTACACAGATTCCTTCGAGTGCCTTCTCAATTCTAATGATCTCTGCACCACCATGTTCACATCAGCAGCATCTTTCTAACCATGTGATGCATTTCAGCATTCCAATTTGCCATGCAACAACTAACTATGCATGAACAGTCGGCAGCCATCCTGCCTCACACACTTCACGGACATAGTGCGACCATCAGTAAATTTACACGTAGCGGTGGTGTTCAGCTCAAACTACCACTTTTCAGTGCCAACAATCCGAGCTTGTGGTTACGGTCATCACATGCATTTTTCAGACAGTCAACATTTTCAATGACCAATTGAATATATCCATCTGATCAGCCACCTGGCGGGCCACTCTTAACTAATTTACAATGTCATCAACTTGCCTCTGTTGGAGAACAGATTCAAGACAGCCAAGGTGGTGCTACTACAGAGGTAATCCCACATTCCAGAGCAGCAACTTCAAGAGGTCATGTATGAGATCAACTGAGCAACAGTACACCATCATATCTCTATCACCATCTCCGCAACTCAGTCCAACCAGCTCTTACATCGGATGCCATGCTGTGTGCCCTGTGGTTCATCAAGCCATTGACAGGCCTACGAATTGCCATGATCACAAATGAGGCAGAACCGATCAGACAGCTCTTGGCTATGGCTGACAGAATTTCACTGTTATTCATCATAGGCAAAAAGTAACAGTGCCCCAAGATTTGACTCAGCGACACGCACAGCAGACTCCACACCCCAATGTAGCATGAATGCAGCCAACCAGACACAAAGGGTCACAATCATGGCACGTCACAGCAAACTCTGCCAACTGTAGAATAATGCACATCAATACCCAAAGCTACCACAGCAAGAGTGTCATGCAACCCACACAGGCTCCATGTCTTGCTCCCTGCAAGTATCATATGTAATTCAGTGATACTGCACGCAAATGTCGGGACCCTTATGGGTACCCAAACTCCATGAGTGGGTCACAGTCGGTGCTCTGGCCTGCAACACCTCACCATGTTGCCTCCTACCCACCAAAATAACTAAAACACACACACACACAAACACACACACACACACACACACACATGCCTCATATGTTGCTCATAGACGTCTCTTCATCTTGGACAAAGCATCAAACCCGTATCTACTAGTACACATGGATTCCAATGTTAGTTTGTGTCTGCACTCCTCCACTCTGTATTTTGAGCCTACAGCCACCCACATGCTCCAGGCTGCCAACGACTCCAACACTAGGGTATATGGCACTGTCACACACATTGTACACTTGTCAGACACACTCCAGTGTTCATGGATCTTCCTAGTTACTGATGTGGTAGAACCAGTCATCGAAATTGACTCTTTACAACATCACTGGCCCTCCACCAATGTCTTACAGTCCACACTCATTTACATCTCAGATGAACAGGTGCAAGCTATCTCTACGTCTTCCTTGCTTCCACAACTGGCACCCATCACACTCCCCCTTGACCACACCGTCCATGACATTCCCTGCAAATATGTCAAATTTTCAGGGGACATTCTCCACACATATTGACGCTATACCACTTGCAATGCACACCACTTGCAATGTGCAGACATAATCACACTGTACGGAAAAGATGAGCTTCAATGTCACATCACTGCTGCTGTTGCAGACCTAGGAGCAGCACACAAGTATATCCACATGGGAGACAACAAACAACTGGATACAGACCTGCCTCCCTCACATGGGCATGCCCCTCCCCCTCCAACACACACCACACCAACACAGATGCTGCCAGTCGCCAACAGCCATCCCAAGGGCAGTAAACTACAGCACACAGTGTCTGTTAATAGTGCACCTGACCACCCCACCCCATGCATATGCGCATAAGCCAGTACTGTTCATGACGGAACCACACAGTGCATAATAACCACAGATGGGTCACCAGTTTGACATAAACCATGACAGTTGGCCCCAGCAGATCTACAACTTGCCAAAGCCACTGTTACCAAACTCCCTCAAACAGAAATTGCTCAACCTGAAGATAGTCCTGGAGCCTCCAGAATCAAATCCCTTTCTAAGAAAAACTGCTCTACCATATGGTGTGGTGATTACAGGGTGGTCAATTCCTGAACAGCACACACACCTACCCCATTCACAGCATACAGGACTTTATGCATGCCCTCACAGACGCTACATTTTTCAGTATGATCAATTACAGGCATGCTTACCTACAAATATTGATGCACCCCAACGACACTGGAACACTGCCATTATAACTCTGTTCAGACTGTTTGAGTATGCCTGACTGTGTGGCAATTACATGGCCCTGAATTCTCGAACAGCACATGACAGCTACCCCATCCCCAGCATGCACACTATGCATGCTCTCGCAGGTGCTACAATTTTCAGTACGATCGATTGCAAGCATGCCTACCCACAAATGTGGTTCTCCCTGACAACATCCAAAATACAGCCATTATAATTACTTTTGGACTGTTTGAGTATCCCTTTAAGCCATACGGGCTTAAAATGCTCCAAAGACTTGGCAGCGGTTCACTGACAGTATCCTATTGTGCTTCCCCTTCTGCTATATACAGGGTTATTACAAATGATTGAAGCGATTTCACAGCTCTACAATAACTTTATTATTTGAGATATTTTCACAATGCTTTGCACACACATGAAAAATCTCAAAAAGTTTTTTTAGGCATTCACAAATGTTCGATATGTGCCCCTTTAGTGATTCGGCAGACATCAAGCCGATAATCAAGTTCCTCCCACATTCGGCGCAGCATGTCCCCATCAATGAGTTCGAAAGCATTGTTGATGCGAGCTCGCAGTTCTGGCACGTTTCTTGGTAGAGGAGGTTTAAACACTGAATCTTTCACATCACTATGCGTGAAACTTGCCCGCACGCGTTCAAAAGTTTGAAAGCATTGTTGATGCGAGCTCGCAGTTCTGGCACGTTTCTTGGTAGAGGAGGTTTAAACACTGAATCTTTCACATCACTATGCGTGAAACTTGCCCGCACGCGTTCAACCATTTCTTCGCTCACTGCAGGCCGACCTGTTGATTTCCCCTTACAGAGGCATCCAGAAGCTTTAAACTGCGCATACCATCGCCGAATGGAGTTAGCAGTTGGTGGATCTTTGTTGAACTTTGTCCTGAAGTGTCGTTGCACTGTTATGACTGACTGATGTGAGTGCATTTCAAGCACGACATACGCTTTCTCGGCTCCTGTCGCCATTTTGTCTCACTGCGCTCTCGAGCGCTCTGGCGGCAGAAACCTGAAATGCGGCTTCAGCCGAACAAAACTTTATGAGTTTTTCTACGTATCTGTAGAGTGTCGTGACCATATGTCAATGAATGGAGCTACAGTGAATTTATGAAATCGCTTCAATCATTTGTAATAGCCCTGTATATCTTGATAACATACTCATCGTCTCACATTCTGTGGACAAGCACTCACAGCACCTAGAACAAATTCTGGCCATGTTGCATGAGGCAGAGTGGTCATCAACAAGACAAAATCACAACTTCAGTGGATAGAAGTTACCTTCATCAGGCACACTCTTAACACTGCTCGCATCAAGCTGACAACTGAACATATGCCCTTCCTTGCCCGGAAACATATCATGGCCTATGAAAATTCCTCAGGATTCTCAACTTCTATTGTTGAAAGCTCCTGTAGACAGTCAAGTTACAGATCCCACTAACAAATGCCTACAAAGGCAAACACAAACAAAGTAAAAGGAAATTACTTTCAATGCCAGAAATGATGGAATCATTTCACCATGCAAAAATTGTGAGTTTCAGGTTGTAATGTTGGCACACCCACAACCAGATGTGCAGCTGACACTTACAACAGATGCAAGCAACACCGCAATGGACCAGTTCTTCAACAGACTGTTAATAGTGTGCCACAACAACTTCAATTTTTCTCCATGAAACTCTTGACCACACAGTGAAAATGGTCAGCATTCAACCACAAGTTGCTTGCAGTTTACTCTGCTGTTTATTATTTCAGTCAAGAAAATGAAAGTCACCATGTAACACTATTTACAGATCGTCAGACCTTGGTTGATGCCATTTGCAATTCATCTGCAGATGCAAAGCCTTGATGTTTCTGTCACTTGCATCTTATCGGCCAGTACACAACCAACATTCAATATGTGCATGGAGGCGATAATATCATGACCGGTTATTTCTCACAACCTTTTGCAATCTTCCTACAATATGACTAAGAATGCATGGCACAAGAACAAACAAAAGAACCCACCATCACTCAGCAACTCATTGACACAAATACAAGCCCCCAGACCTAACATTGGTGATTATGTCTCATACTGCATAAAGCATTTAAATATAAGTACAGTTACTGTTATTAATAAATCAATCATTCGCTCACACTGTGACAATGCAAGTTGGGATATTTTTATCTCCCCTCTTGTTTTGCCATCTGCCTCCTTAAATTCATTTGATCACTTTTAACTAATTACTTTTGACATATATGAGTATTATCTGCATTTTCATAAAAGAGAAAGGTTGGCCCTCAGTTTTAAAGAATATAACACCAGATCTAATGTTGTGCTTAGTTTATGTATGTAATTGATTCTATGATTTATTTTGACTATTACAAGTTAGTATCTTTCATTATAGGTTGACATCAGTAATTGTTTCGTAACTTAAATTCTATTGTTGACATATAAACAAATATAAATTCTGTACTAATTATAAACATTTGGAGGAACAACAAATAGTATTCATAAATGATCTATTTAGCTCTATTCCAAAACATGTTAGCAAAACCAGCCCTTCATTAATTCCAAAGTAATTAACAGTTTTGTCAAAAGTATTGTTTGCTTAACTAAATATGTTAATTTCATGATTTAAACAAATAATTCAGCTTAACCCTTGTAGTAGAAGAAATTGTTAAAAAGAATAAATTATTCTATCTATTCAGTTAATCGAATGAGTTATGTTTTAATTGTAATTTCTGTAAATTAAACTTTGAACAATGTATATTTTCAGCACCTACTACTGTGATGATATACAAGGGCCCGATTTTTGGTCACGAGTCAGTCAGTCCACGGCCGAGTTTCAGATGAGGAACCTGTGTTGGTTATAATGACAACAATGCATCAACTTAACAGTGGAATAAGTGTTACATCAATAGGCCGTGTGTTAAAGCAGTGACAGTGTCTGCTCCATACATACCTGATTATTCCAAAAGAACTGTGAATTATGTGGTTATGTTTTTACTGCTTGTAGAAGTTCAACAGGAAACTATTGTAGCAGTATGTGGATGTTCAACTGCAAACTATTAATGAGGCTTATGGAAAGTTAAACAATAGTGCACTGGCCATATTAAATGTGTATATGGGAGGGGGGTTTGTAAAAAGTGAAAGTAAACATTTGTGAAATGCAACTGTGTACCTATGGGCTACATTATTTACCGTAGTCAGTGTCCAAATTACGAACCCCATTTTTCAGCCAGTGTAGCAATGCAGTACATCAACACCGAGGACAACAAAAGAAAAAATAAAGCAGGCAGAACTGCTACATACGGTGCCCCAACATGAGGACTATTGTATGTGAGCACAATAAACTAGAACTCACGACATTTGCCAGTGAAGTGTGAACTCGAGCAGCTCACAGTTTTAAATGGAAGAGATGCTACAGCCAATCACCACTTGGATTTCATGGCCACAGTAGGACAGCAGCCAATCAGCGAGCAGGTTCTATGGCAGCAGCCACTGAGTACAGGAGCAACCAATCAGCACGCAGGTGGACACAGCTGATGAGATAAACAAGACACCTTGCCAAGAGAATTAAAACTTCCCACAGCCTTGCAGATCCAGACGACAACAACAATAGCAGCAGCAGAGCAGCAGAAGAAGAGTGAAAGAGAATACGGTAATTTCATAGCAAAAACTGTTGCATTAAGACATACATAATGAGTGACCTTAATGGACAAGACAGTGTGACAGAGGACAAAGATGTAGAGGTTAAGTTGTTAAATGAACGCAAGGATGTAAGTGTGATGTGTTCTGTAGACGATAATAGTTATCAGACATGAATGTAACTATGAAGGATGGGGACGAAAGTCCTATTGTAAAGAGCAAAATGGACGAAAACAGTACTGAAGTAGATGAAGTCATTAAGGTTAAGGAGGAGGAATCTAGTAGCGACAGTCAGCAAGGGCAACAGTTTATGGCGGACGGAAACTTGGAAACGATGTTAAGGCAAATTATGAGTAGTATACGAGGGGTGTTTTAAAAGTCCTTGGAAAGTATGAGGGTTGGCACTACCAGCATGTATCAAGGTCATGTTTAGTTAGTAGTATCTCTGGAAAGAATGCACACCAAGTTTCAGCCATACTGGTCTATTTCTTTGTGTTTGGCATTCGTGTGAATCAAGGAAGTCAAGTGATTGTCAAAAAATGGATGAAAAAGAATTTCGTGTGCTGATTAAACATTAGTTTATGAAAGGCAAAGCGCCTCAGGAGACTAAAGAGAAGCTTGATAAACATTACGGTAACTGTGATCCTTTGATTAGAACAGTTTGTAAGTGGTTTCAAAATTTTTGGAGTGGCCATATGGGCACAAGTGATGCTGAATGTTCTGGACACCCTATGGAGGTTACAACTCCAGAAATCATTGATAAAATCCATGATATGGTGATGGATGACAGAAGAGTTAAGGTGCGTGAGATTGCTAGTGCTGTGGGCATCTCGAATGAATGGGTACATAATATTTTTCATAAGCATTTGGACATGAGAAAGCTATCTGCAAGATGCGTTCCATGATTGCTCACGCTTCACCAAAAACAGACTCGTGTGAAGTGTTGCATGGATGGTTTGCAGCTATTCAGGAAGAACCAGATAGGGTTGATAGAAGAGATAGAGAAGATCTAACGGAGAGCAGCGTGCTTCGTTACAGGATCATTTAGTAATCGCAAAAGCATTACAGAGATAATAGATAAACTCCAGTGGAAGACTCTGCAAGAGAGATGCTCAGTAGCTCAGTATGGGCTTTTGTAGAAGTTTCGAGAACATACCATCACTGAGGAGTCAAGCAGTATATTGCTCCCTCCTACGTATATTTCACGAAGAGACCATGAGGATAAAATCAGAGAATTTAGAGCCCACACAGAGGCATACCGACAATCTTTCTTTCCACGAACAATATGAGATGGAATAGAAGGGAGAACTGGTAGATGTACTCAAAGTACCCTCTGCCACACACCATCAGGAGTACCCTCTGCCACACACCATCTGGTGGCTTGCAGAGTATGGATGTACATGTAGAGTTGTAGAAGAATCCGCAGGAATTTAAGTGCCGTTTCATCACTGTGGATGAAACATGGATATATTACTATTGCCCTGAGACCAAACAACGATCTAAACAATGGGTTACCAAGGGAGAATCTGCACCAAAAAAGGCGAAGACCATTCCTTTGGTCGGAAAGGTTATGGCGGCTGTCATTTGGAATTCGCAAGGGATAATCCTCATTGACTATCTGGAAAAGGGTAAAACTATTACAGGTCCATATTATTCATTGCTATTGGACTATTTGAAAATCGAGCTGCAAGAAAAATGCCTGCGATTGAACCGCAAAAAAGTCCTTTTCCATCACGACAATGCACCAGCAGTTGTGGTCGCAAAATTAATGGAAATAGGATTCCAACTCGTTTCACATCCCCCCTATTCTCCAGACTTGGCTCCCTTGGACTATTATTTGTTCCCCAATTTGTAGAAATGGCTGGCAGGACAAAGATTTTATTCAAATGAGGAAGTGATTGCAGCAACTAATGGCTATTTTACAAACTTGGACAATTCCTATCATTTGGAAGGGATCAACAAATTAGAACATCAGTGGATGAAGTGTATAGGTCTAAAAGGAGACTAAGTCGAAAAATAAAAAAGGTTTGCCACAAACACGTAAGTAGTTTTTATTTTGCACGGACTTTTCAAATGCCCCTCATATGTAGGGTGGAAAAGAAAACTGATAGCATTAGAACTGACATGGTTAGCTTAAAGGATGAACTGAAGAAAGAAATTAAAAAGGAGATTCAGGTAGTCAGCTTTAATCTGTTAGAATTAAATAAGATGTTGGATGCTGATAAGACTAACGAGAAATTAACAATGAGTAATAAATGTGTGGAAGAGAGAGAGACTTTGTGAAGACAATAGTATGAAGGTGGAGGTTTCCCAGAAACAATGTGCTGAAAATAGGGTTAAACTTGAGAACCAAATCGATAAGATTAAAAATGATTTAGAAACTGAGGTAGTAGCCAAGTGTGCAGTAGTGGTAGGGGAAAAACTGGAAAAATTAAGTGAAAATGTAGATTCAAAATTGACTAAAATGGGGAAAAACATGGAAGTGGTACAAAATCTAAAGCGTAGAGAAAGTTACAGTGGGTCTGACTCTGACAGTAGTTGTAATGATGATAGCAATGACGAATCCATTAGTGATGAGAATGGGGTATTTGAATTTGTAAATGATAATGAGGGCAATATGTTACTTAAAGAAAGAATAAAGGAGGATAATATTAGGCCTAGTGAAGAGTTGGTGTTTGAGAATGATAATGAGGAAGAGAACCATGCTATCTGTCATTTGACTGGGAAAAGATTAATGAGGATTTGTTGTATGAACAAGATCACATGATAAGTAAAAAGGAAGTGTGGCACCCTGTAACAACAGCAAGTGTACAAGGTATACATGTTAAGTGTGTATTGGACAATAGTAGTGATTTGAATGGCATTTCACATGCATTTTTTGAATCTATTAAGAACAAAGAGGGTATAGTAGTGATGCATGTTTCTGGAATAAAAATTATTGATGCTACTGATAAGATATCAAAGACTGTGAAACAAGAGGTACCATTAACTGTAAAATTGGCAGGTCAGCTGTTGGAATGCAATTTGTTGGTAATTCAAAATCTCAGCATTGATGTAAATTTGGGACTAATTTCTTGTGCAATTAGCAAGTAAGGGGTTCAGCATTCTGTGTTGGATTCATAATGTGGCAATAATGCTTACCCCAGCTGTCTGTCTCATTTTTCATGTTTCCTGAGGCCGTCAAACTCTTCTCCTATCCTACCCGTATTTTATAAGTGAATAACAAACATTCTGTCTTCGACTGTCATGTAATTTTGTGCAGTAGCATACTTTAGAATAGAAATATGTTAGAAAAGTTTTCTTTAGTGTTATCTATATATCTATTTATATTATGTTGTGTTACTTATAAGTAATGGAGTCATAGGAGGACGGAAAAAAGTTAGTTGGTACCATGATCAAAGAATTTCTGTCGAACAAAGAGGTAAGGTAAACTGGAAATGAAAGCTGTCAACATATGTGGAGGGTAATTAACACCTGAAGTAATCAGCTCATGGGTGCAGCAGCAATATGCAGTATAAACCATTTTAAATACTAGGTATTAATATTAATTGGGGTATAATAGAAATGTTTGTGTTCAGTGCAATCAGTATATGGAGATAACTATCTACCTATAGTTGCTATAGTTGTGTGTCATGGTACAGCCTTTTCTAACATTAAGGAATTACAACTTTTAAACATAGTTGCCTGGAGTAATGTGGGTGGAATGTATTAGCAAGACTTGTATGTATATCTCCCTTCAGGCTAGAATAAAGTGAAATAATAGTTTGTCTAAGTGATGATTTTATCTGATCAGTAATGAGAATTAAGTTTGCCTTAGCATACGGATCGGCTACTGTGGAGTGTTTTTCAGTAGAGTCCGTTTTGCATTAGATAAGCAGAGAAGGTGTTTATTTATTAGATAATGAAGCAATAATGAAATAATAAAATAATGAATAATGTTAGGGTCTTAATGGTTAAGGAGCCTGTCTCTGCAGTAGGTATATTTTTTGAGGAAGCACTCCACTAGTTACCAAGATAAGAAATGTAAGTAAAATAATGGAACTGACAGACATTATTAATGAAAAATATGACTGCATATAAACAAATGTTGTGTAACTGTATTGATGATCTAATTTTGAACTAGGCAACATTGAGTACTGTTTATATTGTGCAATTCATGACACTGCAGCTGAAATGAGAGATTAACAGAAAGAGCAATATTTACAAGTCATATGATGGTGCATCATCCGATCTATAGGTTATCTGAAAAATTCTACTATGAGCATAAATTGGTAATTCTGGGATAACGAAAAGTAATTTTGCTGATTAACTGATAACGGTGGTGCTAGACTGATGTGAATATTCTGACAGGTCAACTATTTGATAAAATTTTGTGGTTTTGTGAGAATTTAATTTTCCGATTGAATGAGAGTAGAGCTCAGAGTGGAGTAGCGAAGTGGGGCAATGATTTGATACAACTTCCATACCCTTGATCTTGATGTGAATAGTAATCAAGTTATGTGATGGTGACTCTATTCTTTTTCTATAATGTAATAATTAGTAAATCTATGCTACTGCACATATTGAGTTTTTTATATTTTGCAAATGGAAAAGAGACCCAGATCTTTCAAGTTTAACCAGTTTCAGACAGTTATGACTTAGAGTAATGTTTTGGTAGTGTAATGTGCACTTGATTTTAAAATTTTTTTCTAGTCACCACCTTTCATACTATAGTCAGTTTTAGTGCTAATTATTTTAATGTTATGAGAACTATGTAATGTATTTATTTATGATATAATTAATATCATTTGCCATTAGTGTTAAACTTTTTTTAGACTTAAGTTAGAAGTCAAAGTAAGTGCACTTAAGTAGGATATTTTGTCTCATTTTTTCGTGTACTGTAGCGGACGAGAAAAGTAAAAGTAAACATCTGTGAAACGCGACAGTCCATCTGTCAGCTACATTATTTACCGCAGTCAGTGTCCAAATTACAAACCCCATTTTTCAACCAGTGTAGCAATGTAGTACATTGACACCAAGGGCAACAAAGGAATAAATAAAGCAGGCAGAACTGCTACAACATGGGCAACACAACATTTTGCCAGGCAATTTCAGTGTCATAGCTTTTGGGTCAGTGAGGATGGCAGCAATCCTAAACAGGGAACAGTCAATAGGAACTGCTCCAAATGTCTTGACTTTTTATGATCAGTATCTGGTGGCCACCGGCCACCTTTTAGTGCTCTTACCATAGCTAGTCTGTTGGTAGCCCATAACACACCAATTTATATAGGTTACCAATTAATAATGAGATTGGTATCTACAAAGCCTGAAGTGTTGTCCCATGATGTCAGTATTAGCTCTTCACCAAAAAAATCTGACAACCACTGGATTAGCTCCTTCACACTCATTTGGTATCACTTTAGTAGTAAAAGCCACAATGATGCACTCATCTTCAAGCATCCATCCTGCTTAATGAGGTTAAAATAGATTCTAGTCCCTTTCACAGAATAATTCTAAGCTAGCCTAACCTTGTCGATTCCGCCAAAAACTGATGAAGGGGATCAGATGCACCGTAACCAAATTATTGGCCAATGTAATCAGGCGACCTCTGGTGACTGCATCTGGTGATCATTGTCAATGCCACGAATGCAGTCTTAGCAACACTTACTATACTTCTCATTTGATAGTTCAAAAATCAATATCAATAGCACCAGTTAGTGCTTAAATTAATGAAATCCTTTTTTCATTAGACATTTTCTCAATGTGGAAGTAAAATAATACATTTCATAAATATGAGTACACATTGCTGAACAGCCCCTGAAATTTAAAGAATATTTGACTATGCACAAGATAGATATGTACCCAGTAGAACAGTTCATAACGGGAGGAAATCTCCGTGGCTCATTGTCACTGTAAAGAAATTTCTAAAGAAACAGCGATTACTGCATAATAGGTGTAGAACAAAGCATAGGGCTATAGATGGAGAGGTTCTGATTGGCTGTCAAGAGAGCAATGCGTGATGCCTTCTAGCATAATAGAATATTGTCAAATGATATTTCACAAAACCCCATATGTAAAGGATGTTAGTGACATCAAAGTTAGTGTCCAGCCCTAGTGAATGAGACAGGAACAGAAATTGAGGATAGCAAAGCTAAAGGCTCAATTCCATTTTCAAATGTTCCTTTACAAGAGAAAACCCAAGAGAATTGCCCTAATTTAATCCTCGTACCACCAGAAAGATAAATGAAATAAGTATTAGGGTCAGTGGTGCTGAGAAACAGCTGAAATAATTAAAATTCAACAATGCTCCAAAATCATTAGAATTGAATAATGCTCCAAGGCCTGATGGAATACCTGTCAGATTCTATCCTGAATTCTCGGATGAGCTAGCCCCTCTTCTAACTATAATCTATTGTAGATTCCTCAGACAAAAAACCGTGCCCAGTTCTTGGAAAAACCGTACCCAGTTCTTGGAAAAAGCACATTACACCCTTCTACAGGAATGGTAGTAGAAGTGATTGACAAAACTGCTTCCCAATATCCTTGACATCGATTTGTTGTAGAATCTTAGAACATATTCTGAGCTCAAACATAATGAGGTACCTCGAACAGAATGACCTCCTCAATGCCAACCAGCATGGATTCTGAAACCAATGACCTTGTGAAACCCAACTGGCACTTTTCCCGCATGACGCATTGAAAGTTTTGGATCAAGGCAGGCAGATAGATTTCCAACAAGCATTTAACTCAGTACCACATCTACACATATTGTCAAAAGTACAATCATATGACATATCAAGTGGAATTTGTGACTGGATTGGGGGCTTTTTGTTAGGGAGGATGCAGCATGTTACCCCGTGTAGACACTCATCGTCAGATGCAGACGTAAGTTCAGGTGTGCCCCAGGTAAGTTTGTTGGGACCCTTGCTGTTCACGTTGTATATTAATGACCTTGCGACTAACATTTATAGTAACCTCAGACTTTTTGCAGATGATACAGTTATCTATAATGAAGTACTGTCTGAAATAAACTGCATAAATATTCAGTCAGGTCTCGATAAGGTTTCCAAGTGGTGCAAAAATTGGCAACTTCCTATAAATGTTCAAAAATGTAGTATTGTGCACTTCACACAATGAAAAAATGTAGTATCCTTTGACTATAATATAAATGAGTCACTGTTGGAATCGCCCAACTCATACAAATACTGGAGTGTAACACTTGGTAGCGATATTAAATGGAATTATCACATAGGTTCAGTCGTGGCTAAAGCAGGTCATAGACTTTGGTTTATTAGCAGAATACTGGGGAAGTGCAATTGGTCTACAAAGGAGATTGCCAATAAATGACCAGTGTGACCAGTTCTAGAATACTGCTCAAATGTGTGGGACCTGTACCAAATTGGACCAACAGGGAATACTGAACATGTACAGAGAAGGGCAGCATGAATGGTCACAGGTTTGTTTGATCTGTGGTGAGTCACAGAGATACTGAAGGAACTGAATGGGAAGATTCTTGAAAACAGACATTAACTATCCCAAGAAAGTCTATCAAAACAAATTTTCAAGAGCTGGCTTTAAATGATGACTCTAAGAATACCGGTATATTACAACCTCCTATGTGTCACTCACATAGGGATCTTGAGGATAAGATTAGAATAATTACTGCACACACAGAGGCATTCAAACAATCATTCTTCCCATGCTGAATATGTGAATGGAACTGGAAGAAGCCCTAATAACTGGTACAGTGGGACATACCCTCTACCATGCACTCAACAGTGGTTTGCAGAGTATAGCTGTAGATTTAGATGGTATGGTAGACATAGGGATATGCATGTAGTTAGAATGGCAGTGACTGTTACATAAAGATTTTACTTTTGTAAAGATTTACTATTCTGATTATGAGATTTGTACTGCACATTATTAAGGAGATTTGGGTGTTCTTGGAATTATCTGGGATTTCCTTGTGGCCCATGCATGTAATATATTTTGTTTGGATTGATTTGAATGGTTACAAGAGAATTTTTTGACTGCTACCTATTTATTTAGGACATTTATCTTTATGTCAGCTAATCTGAAATAACAGCTAAAATTGTATGTCCAATAATTAAATTGGAGAAAGAAGTGCAATTTTGAGTGTGTGTTACTTCAACAGGTTAATAACTTTAAACTTTTGTTTGAAAAATAAACTAGAAATAGCGATATTCAACTTACAAACTTTTCTCATTTCAGATCTGGCAGTAATATGGTACAGTATTTTATTTTGGGGTTTTAACCATAAATGTATTTGTTTATGGCACAAGGAACATTATAACTAAATTAAAAATCACTTTAGTTGTAGCTAATGTACTCCCCCTCCCCGGTGTAGTTTCGGAGGCTTTACAGCTCCATCATTATCAGGTGCCACTCGATGAACTGTATGGTGGGCAGGCTCATGACTTAACAATTTATTGGAAGGCACCTGATTATGCAGCTGTAAGGCCTCCAAAACTATCCGTGAAAGAAAAAGAGAATGTTAGCTACAACTGCAACAGATTTTTCATTCAGTTCTCATGATTCACAGTTGTGGGCGTTCTCCAAATCAGATTTTGTTTACAATGAACATTGTTACAGACATGAGTAATGGATGTAAGCCTCCCTTCCAGGAATCTTATGTATGTGTTAAAAGACATATATCACAGGCCACATTCACAGTGATAACTCTCTCCCACTACAAGATCACTTGGAGTATACTGAGCTCAAAATCACAATTATAACTGCCTGCAAGAAGAAACATACATTCTCTGAATGCCTCTCTCTCTCTCTCTCTCTCTCTCTCTCTCTCTCTCTCTCTCTCTCTTTTTTTTTTTTATGGTACTTTCTTGGCATAGTGTGCCTGTATTTTTTACCAGTATCTAAGGCAATCCTACAATCCTACAGAACTTATGTTCTTACCTGTAATCTCTTCAGTTGCTCCTGTCTTTCCTTTTCTGCGAGCTGCTCCTGTATCTTCTGCACTTTCTCAAATTCCTGCTTTTCCCTTGCAATCTCCAGTGCTTGAATGCGCTGTCTCTCTTTGACTTGCTCAGCAAGTGCCTTCTTAAGCTCCTCATCTGTCTGTGCTTTCTTGCGGACAGCCTCTAGCTCTCTTCGACGCCACTCACGTTCCATCTAGCATTTTGAGGCCGCCAAAAACAAACCTTGTCAGTCATGATTATCACAGAAGAAACATATCTGTAAACTATAGGAGTAGATTAAAAAAAGAAATAGAAGACATGAACATTCCCAAATTCTAAACTGAAAAATATAGGAAACATAGTGTTAAGAAACCAAAAATATGACTCGACATAAGAAACAATGAAAAAGGCCAGGATTGACTAATCCAGGAGAATTACTTTTCAAAGGACACATTATGGCCCAGCAAAATACACTATCTGATCAAAAGTATCTAGACAGCTATTGATGGACATTAATATGGGGCATGTCCATCCTTCGCTTTGATGACAGCTTGAACTCTGCTCGAGACATTTTCAGTGAGCTGTCTGAATGTCTGTGGAGGAATGGCAGCCCATTCTTCCTCAAGAGCTGAACTCAGATAAGATAGTGACATTGGACATTGGGGTCTGGAATGGAAACAATGTTCTAACTCACCCCAAAGGTGTCCCATTGACTGTTAAGATACTGATGTTGGACACTGGGACCTGGAATGAAAACAATGTTCTAATTATTCATCCCTAAGGGCCCAGGGCTTTACATTAGGATTCTGGGCAGGCCAGTCCTTTTCAGGGTTGTTATTGTCCACAAACCATTGCCTCACAGATGCTGCTTTATGACAGGGTGATTGTCGTGCTGATACAAACAGTCATCATATCCAAACTATTCCTTTACTGTAGCAGTACATAATGCTGTAAAATTTGTTCATATTCTTCTGAGTTTAGCATTTTCTTAAGCGAAATAAGCGTACTACATCCTATCCTTGAAAACCCCCCATACAGTAACACCATCTCCTCCATATTTACTGTTGGCACTAACATGATAGGTCATGTTCTCCTAGCATTCGTCAAACTCAAGCCCTTCCATTGGGGCTGTCACAGGGTACAGCATGATTAATCACTCCAAATCACTCATTTCCAGTCAACCATTGTCCAGCAGCATTGCTCTTCACACCTCAAACGTTGCTTAGCAATGACTACAGAAATATGTTTCTTATGAGGAGCTGCTTGACCAATGTACACCAATCTTTTTAATTCTCTACGAACAGTCACTGTCCTTGCTTGATCACTGGTAGCACTTCGGAACTCATGAGTGATTCATTCCACAGATTTCATGCAACTTTTTACAATCATCCTCCCAATGCTTGATGGTCCCTGTCCATCAGTACATGAGTTCTGTCTGGTCTTGGTTTAGTTGTGTTTGTTCTTCACATTTCCACTTCAAAACCACATCCAACAACAGTCGATGTGGGCAGCTTTAGAAGGGCTGAAATGTCCATGATGGATTTTTTGCTCAGGTGACATTCAATGACTAGTCCACATTTGAAGTCACTGAGCTCTCCTGAGTGACTCACTCTGCTGTTACAACTCCTCTACCAGCAACTTATCACCACCACTCCCCAAACAGACAGGACTCCCTTGCCCTGTGTTGTGTGAAGTAAGAGCATGAAGTGCTTTGCCTTCAGTTGATGTGTGGTTGTCTTCTTCTTTCCCTGACTTCTGTTAGTGCCTTTAGAGACTGTTGGGTCTTCTTTCCTCTGCCACCAGTAGATGCACGTTTCTTTTGAAATTGTATTTGAGCTAAGTGCCTTGGATTCTGTGTGAGGGTGAACCTTGTCACTGTTAAGCTGTCACAGTTCACCACATTTCTGGTCACCATGTTGTTGGACAACTGTTTAGGTTGTCGACAATCATTTGAAGCTGCCAATGCACCAGATGTATGCTGCCACTATTTTATATAGCACTGCATCATAAACATACAGCACTAATTGTACTCATGTAGTCCATGGTAGGTCCACTGTACGTATATAGGATAGACAGACGGCCCAAGCATGGAGTCTTAGGTGATGCCAGCCCGGATTTAATATTACATGGAGATAATAGACCCAGCTCATGCATGTAATGTGTGGTCTTGGAGGCTGCTGTGTATCAGCTGCACATATGATGTTGGGAGCCCCAGCAAGAGCTTGTACAGAAAACCCTCATGCTATACAGAGTCAACTGTTTATAGGACATTCAGCAGGAGGTCTCCAAAGTACTGTGAGTGGTCTGTTGCTTCCATGGCCTCTTCAACCAGACGAAGGAGTTGGTGAGTGGTGGAATGTCCACGATGAAAAGCATACTGGACATCAAGAGGAATGTCTTCATCTTCAGTATGTTGGAGCAGGCAATACAGGTAGGCCCTCTTGGAAACTTTCAATAGTGCTGGCAGCAAGCTGATGGGTCTGTAGCTTTTGGGAGCTCATGCAGCCTCACGAGGCTTTGGAATGGCAACTATCTCTGCATGCTTCCAGGCTTTTGGGTAAATTCCAGTCTCTTTGACAGAGCTGAAGATTCCAGATATGTGTTTAGTTGCAGCATCTGCTTCAACATGTTGTGTTGATGACGTCAGCTTCCCTTGACTTCTGTGTATTGAGAAAGTTGAGTTGCTGGTGGACCTCATTGGCTGTGATTGATCCAATGTTGTCTTCTTCCTCTTTGGCAGCAAGGAAGGGTGGGAGACAGTTGTTGACTACGGCGATCTAGTTGTCACCCAAAGATTATCAATGAACGTAAATGTGTCACTGCATACATCAGCTAGACCTTCTGCTTTCACGTTCAGTTCAATGATCACTTCATTGCCCACTTGAAGAGGTAGCATGTGGAGAGTTTACCACACAAAATGTTTGGTACCTTGCCAAGCAGTTCCATCATTGATGCATAGTGCAGTAATCCTGTCTACCTTTGCTTAGTTACAATGCTCTTCTAGTTCTTTTTTTGGCATCTCACTGCATGCTATTTAAAAGCCTTTTTGTTGCAGAATTCTGGCTGTGCTGATAATTATGTCATACTCTGTTCCTTTCTGCAATGCCCTCTATTAGGTGCTTTGAAAGTGACAGACACAAAGTTGATCTATGTGTGGCATTCCAAGTGGCATCCAAGTATAGAGCTTTCTTGATTCTACATCGCCTGGATTGGGTACTTGTGGTAATTCAGCTGCCAGCTGCACCGTGTAACTGTCCCAGTCTGTCTTCTTGGAGGAATCCCATGTTTTGGAGTCCAGGTTAGGTCAACTTCTAGACAGAACAAGGTACATGGTTGGAAGATATCACACTGTCTACCCTTGCATATACACTCCTGGAAATGGAAAAAAGAACACATTGACACCGGTGTGTCAGACCCACCATACTTGCTCCGGACACTGCGAGAGGGCTGTACAAGCAATGATCACACGCACGGCACAGCGGACACACCAGGAACCGCGGTGTTGGCCGTCGAATGGCGCTAGCTGCGCAGCATTTGTGCACCGCCGCCGTCAGTGTCAGCCAGTTTGCCGGGCATACGGAGCTCCATCGCAGTCTTTAACACTGGTAGCATGCCGCGACAGCGTGGACGTGAACCGTATGTGCAGTTGACGGACTTTGAGCGAGGGCGTATAGTGGGCATGCGGGAGGCCGGGTGGACGTACCACCGAATTGCTCAACACGTGGGGCGTGAGGTCTCCACAGTACATCGATGTTGTCGCCAGTGGTCGGCGGAAGGTGCACGTGCCCGTCGACCTGGGACCGGACCGCAGCGACGCACGGATGCACGCCAAGACCGTAGGATCCTACGCAGTGCCATAGGGGACCGCACCGCCACTTCCCAGCAAATTAGGGACACTGTTGCTCCTGGGGTATCGGCGAGGACCATTCGCAACCGTCTCCATGAAGCTGGGCTACGGTCCCGCACACCGTTAGGCCGTCTTCCGCTCACGCCCCAACATCGTGCAGCCCGCCTCCAGTGGTGTCGCGACAGGCGTGAATGGAGGGACGAATGGAGACGTGTCGTCTTCAGCGATGAGAGTCGCTTCTGCCTTGGTGCCAATGATGGTCGTATGCGTGTTTGGCGCCGTCCAGGTGAGCGCCACAATCAGGACTGCATACGACCGAGGCACACAGGACCAACACCCGGCATCATGGTGTGGGGAGCGATCTCCTACACTGGCCGTACACCACTGGTGATCGTCGAGGGGACACTGAATAGTGCACGGTACATCCAAACCGTCATCGAACCCATCGTTCTACCATTCCTAGACCGGCAAGGGAACTTGCTGTTCCAACAGGACAATGCACGTCCGCATGTATCCCGTGCCACCCAACGTGCTCTAGAAGGTGTAAGTCAACTACCCTGGCCAGCAAGATCTCCGGATCTGTCCCCCATTGAGCATGTTTGGGACTGGATGAAGCGTCGTCTCATGCGGTCTGCACGTCCAGCACGAACGCTGGTCCAACTGAGGCGCCAGGTGGAAATGGCATGGCAAGCCGTTCCACAGGACTACATCCAGCATCTCTACGATCGTCTCCATGGGAGAATAGCAGCCTGCATTGCTGCGAAAGGTGGATATACACTGTACTAGTGCCGACATTGTGCATGCTCTGTTGCCTGTGTCTATGTGCCTGTGGTTCTGTCAGTGTGATCATGTGATGTATCTGACCCCAGGAATGTGTCAATAAAGTTTCCCCTTCCTGGGACAATGAATTCACGGTGTTCTTATTTCAATTTCCAGGAGTGTATGTGATGCAGTACTAGTTTGAAGATTCCATTGTCAATTATATTAGGTTGTCCTTAGCTGGGATAAATGGTAGGTTGGCACAGCCCCTGCATCACCATGTCATGATTCTTGATGGCATCCAGTACTAACTGCCACTGGTACTGCTGATCCTGGAATCCCAGTGGCGTGCTTCACGTTGAAATCACATTCCCGGAAAGACTTCCTTGCAAGGGACAGCAATGGCTTGAAGTCTCCAGTATCCAGTGGTGTTCTCAGCAGTTGGAATACGGTTTTAAAGGTGATGCAATGCAACCCTGTGCAGTGTCAAAAGCAAATGCAGTTGCTTCAACAGTCATGAGTGCTGACAGATGTAGAAGACCATGGCATAACATGGAACAAATGTAAACTGTAGTTCCCCCACTGACTTTAGGATGACCAGACCAGTAGTAGCACCAGTTGGGTACTCTGACATTGATGCCTGGTTTAATATTCATTTTTGAGATGAGCCAGCACTGCCTGGATGCTGTATTAGTTAATTAGTGCTCTTGATGCGGGTTGCGATAGCATGGTGCACCATTGGCACTGGTTTGAGCATTGAGCAGTGGTCTGCATCTACACTTGGAAAGTGCACGTCATGTTTTGTTGCGTTCAATGTGCATTCCCAGTTGCACAACCACTCTCTGAGTGGGGCACTGCAGAAGGCATCAGCAGCACTAGACTGACCTCATGATAGTTCATGAGCTTTGTGTTGCTTATTAAAAGAAATAACTCTTGAGCAATCAGTATAACAGCTTAAGAGCTTATGCATCCAAGTTGCTGACAAGAATAATATACAGAAGAATGGAAAAGAGAATTAACAATACATTAGATAATGATGAGTTCAGCTTCAGGAAAGGTAAAGGTGCCAGAAAGGCAATTCTGACATTGCAGCTGATAATGAAAGGAATACTAAAAAAAATCAAGACATGTTCACAGCATTTGTTGACCTGGAAAAAACATTTGACAATGTCAAATGGTGCCAGATGTTCAAAATTCTGAGAAAAATAGGGATAAACTATAAGGAGAGATGTGTAATATACAATGTGTGCAAGAGCCAAGAGGGAATAATAAGAGTAGACGACCAAGAATGAAGTTGGATTAAAAGGTTGTGAGACAGGGACGTAGTTTTTGCCTCTCCTGTTCAATATGTACAGTGAAGAAGAAATTATGGGAATACAAGAAGCGCTCAGGAGTGGAATTAAAATTCAAGGCCAAAGGACATCAGTAATACAATTTGCTGATGATGTTGCTATCCTGAGTGAAAGTGAAGAAGAATTACATGATCTGCTGAATGGAATGAACAGTCTAATGAGTACAGAATATGGATTGAGAGTAACTCGAAGAAAGCTGAAAGTAAAGAGAAGTAGCACAAATGAGAACAGTGAGAAACGTAACACAAGGATTTATGGTAATAAAGTAGATGAAGTTAAGGAATTCTGCTACCTAGGCAGCAATGATGGACAGAGCAAGGAAGAATCAAAAGCAGACTAGCACTGGCAAAAAATGGCATTCCTGGCCAAGAGAAGTCTACTAGTATCCAACAAAGGCCTTAATTAGAGATAGTCGACATGCAAGTCGCTGAAGTGGCATCAAATCGAAAGACTTGCACCCGGCGAATGGTCTACCCAATGGGTGGCCCTAGTCACACGACATTTATTTATTAGAGAGAGAAATTTCTGAGAATGTATGTTTGGAGCACAGCAATGTATGGTAGTGAACATGGACAGTGGGAAAACTGGAACAGAAGAGAATTGAAGCATTTGAGGTGTGGCCTACCTGACGGGTGGCCCCAGTCACATGACATTTATTTGTTAGAGAGAGAAATTTCTGAGAATGTATGTTTGGAGCACAGCATTGTATGGTAGTGAAATGTGGACTGTGGGAAAACTGGAACAGAAGAGAATTGAAGCATTTGAAATGTGGTGCTATAGACAATTGTCAAAAATTAGATGGACTGATAAGGTAAGGAATGAGGAGCTTCTGCACAGAATCGGAGCGGAAAGGAATATGTGGAAAACATTGACAAGGAGAAGGGACAAGGTGATAGGAAATCTGTTAAGACATCAGGGAATGACTTCCATGGTACTAGAGGGAGCTGTAGAGGGCAAAAGCTGTAGAGGAAGACAGATATTGGAATACATCCAGCAAATAATTGAGGACATAGGTTGCAAGTGCTACTCTGAGATGAAGAGATTGGCATAGGAAAGAAATTCGTGGAGGGCCATATGAAGCCAGTCAGAAGACTGAGGACTAAAAAAAAAGAGAGAGAGAGAAAAGAAAGTGGGTGCAGATGGGCTTCTGTATGCAGAGGTCAAGGCACATTCATTGGTAGGGTGCTCCCCATTACACTTGACACATTGAGGGTGTATGGCACAATGATGAGTGACATAATCCTCTTACTGTGATGGTGGTGCTTGGTGTTAGGCCTTCCACTGTCACTCAGTAGGTACACACAGATGTGACACTATAGATTTTCCTGTTCTCTACTGTCAGGAACAATGACGAGAATCACGATTATCTTTTTGTGTATCCTTGGTGATTTCATGTCAGACACTGACTGCTCACTGTATCTTGTGATAACTACTTCATCCAGGATGTAGCATGGGTCAAGGGAGTTTGGGAAGCCTCTAAACATGACCTTGATAGGTTTCTTGGGAGCCAATGCATATGAGTAGAAACTGAAGTTACTGTTGATGAAATGTAAATGTTGCGTGACTAGGGCCTCCTGTCAGGTAGACCGTTCGCTGGGTGCAAGTCTTTCGATTTGACGTCACTTCAGCAACTTGCGTGTTAATGGGGATGAAATGATGATGATTAGGACAACACAGCACCCTGTCCCTGAGTGGAGAAAGTCTCCGACCCAGCCAGGAATTGAACCAGGCCCTTAGGATTGACAGTCTGTCACACTGACCACTCAGCTACCAGAGGCAGACACTGTTGATAAGGAAGCCAGTTACAACAGCATGATCTTCAGCAACGTGTAGGAAAATCTTGTAGAGATCCTTTCCTGCATATCTGACAAAGAAGAAGTTGCTCGCCAGATTCTGTTTGATGGGATGGTAAAGCATCATGTACTCTCCTCTATAATGGATTGGAACTGGAGGCAGTTTGGTTCCCCTTGCATGTGATGCAGTACTGGTGGTTGCACTTGGCATCCCCTTGCATGTGATGCACCATTGGTGATTGTAGTTGGCATGTCTTCTGAGACTGGAAGTATGACAATCTGGTTGTCTGTGAATTCAGTTTAGGGCGTAGTTCCTATCTGTACAAGTGGCGCCATTTTGCTTCAAAGAATAAATCCATCAGCCTCTATGCTGCAGTGGCCTTTGCCACTGCTGTTCCTTTGTCTGGTGGTTTGAGCGGTGTTGATGGCTGACACAGTCAGTTTCTTGCATGTTTCCACACTGACAATGCCAGACCACATATGAGCAATGTGACATCAGCAACAATCCAGTGCCTTGGGTTCAATGTCATCAATCTTGCTTCATACTATCCTATCTTGGACCCATCTGATTTTCATGTTATTATAAAACTTAAAGAACATCTTTGATGACTTCATTTTGGTAGTGATGAAGCAATGCAAGCAGAGGTGAGTTTATGGCTCTGTTAACAAAGTCAATCATTCTGTAGTGACAGTAGCTACAAACTGATGTCTTATTGGTAGAAATGTGTTCACTGGCAGGGTAACTATCTTGGGAAATAACTATGTAGACATGATGAAGAAAGATGTAGAATTTTAATAATGTTTGTTTTATTTAAAAAGCCTTAAGTGTTTTCACATTAAAAATTTGGGGGCAATACTTTCCAGCACACCCTCATATTTTGTTGAGAGAGTGTTGGAGAGAGTTGTGATGAGGATTTGGGATGACATGGAAAGTGACACATGCATCCCACAACAAGGATCATATAAAATTGTTTTAATCTGCCAGGAATTTTCACATCAGCACACACTCCACTGCAGAGTGAAAATTTCATTCTGGAAACATCCCCCAGACTGTGGCTAAGCCATGTCTCCGTGATATCCTTTCTTCCAGGAGTGGTAGTTCTGCAACGTTCGCAGGAGAGCTTCTGTGAAGTTTCGAAAGCAGGAGACGAGGTACTGGCAGAAGTAAAGCTGTGAGGATGGAGCATGAGTCGTGCTTGGGGAGCTCAGCTGGTAGAGCACTTGCCTGCGAAAGGCGTAGGTCGCGAGTTCGAGTCTCGGCCCGGCACACAGTTTTCATCTGCCAGGAAATTTCACATCAGCGCACACTCTGCTGCAGAGTGAAAATCTGACTCTGGAAACATCCCCCAGGCTGTGGCTAAGCCATGTCTCTGCGATATCCTTTCTTCCACGAGTGCTAGTTCTGCAATGTTAGCAGGAGAGCTTCTGTGAAGTTTGGAAAGTAGGAGACGAGGTACGGGTGGAAGTAAAGCTGTGAGGACGAGGCGTGGGTCATACATGGGTAGCTCAGTTGGCAGAGCACTTGTCCACAACAGGCAAGGTCCTGAGTTCAAGTCACGGTCCGGCACACAGTTTTAATCTGCCAGGAAGTTTCATTTCCCAGTTCTTCAATAACATTCAGTTGAAGTCCGCCTCCGTAGCGTAGCGGTATCGTTTCCGCCCACCACGCAGGGAGTCCGGGTCTTATTCCCAGCAGGGGACTGGGTGTTGTGTGTCCTTCATCATCAGTTTCATCATCACTGATCCATAAGTAGCTGAAGTGGCGTCAATTGAAAAAAAGGACTTGCAATACGGCAGCTAAACTCTGCCTCATGGGGCCTCCCGGCCAACAATGCCGTACGATCATTTTATTTTTTCATTCAGTTGAAATTTCATGTCAGTCTGAACAACGATTCTTTTTTACAGTGTTTTCAAACTGGAACTTTTAATTATAATCACCCTGAATAAAAGTGGAATTATGTTAAGTACCAAAAATTACAGAAAGCAGCATATGACATTTGCACACATTTCTATTTGTTTCTGCAAGTTTTGCACATTTGGCATTGTGTGCAAGGAAGTCAGTCTACATGTCAGCCTTTTCGTTGTTGTTGTTGTGGTCTTCAGTCCAGTGACAGGTTTGATGCAGCTCTCCATGCTACTCTATCCAGTGCAAGCCTCTTCATCTCCGAAAAACTACTGCAACCTACATCCTTCAGAATCTGCTTAGCATATTCATCTCTTGGTATCCCTCTATGATTTTTACCCTCTTCGCTTCCCTCCAGCACTAAATTGGTCATTCCTTGATGCCCCAGAATGTGTCCTAGCGACCGATCCCTTCTTCTAGTCAAGTTGTGCCACAAATTCTTCTTCTCCTCAATTCTGTTGAGTACCTCCTCATTAGTTACATGATCTAACCATCTAGTCTTCAGCATTCTTGTATGGCACCACATTTTGAAAACTTCTATTCTTTTCTTGTCTAGGCTGTTTATTATCCATGTTTCACTTCCATACATAGCTACACTCCATACAAATTCATTCAGAAAAAACTTCCTTACATTTAACTCTATATTTGATGTTAATAAATTTCTCTTCTTCAGAAACACTTTTCTTGCCATTGCCAGTCTACATTTTATATCCTTTCTACTCTGATCATCATCAGTTATTTTGCTCCCCAAATAGCAAAACTCCTTCACAACTTTAAGTGTCTCATTTCCCAATCTAATTCCCTCAGCATCACCTGATTTAATTCAACTACATTCCATTATCCTCATTTTGCTTTTGTTGATGTTCATCTTATATCCTCCTTTCAAGACACTGTCCATTCTGTTCAGCTGCTCTTCCAGGTCTTTTGCTATCTCTGACAGAAGTACAATGCTGTCGGCAAACCTCAAAGTTTTTATTTCTTCTCCATGGATTTTAATTCCTACTCCAAATTGTTCTTTTGTTTCATTTACTGCTTGCTCAATATACAGATTGAATAACATCACAGATAGGCTATAACACTGTCTCACTCCCTTCTCAGCTACTGCTTCCCTTTCATGCCCCTCGCCTTTTACGACTGCTACCTGATTTCTGTATGAACTGTAAATAGCCTTTTGCTCCCTGTATTTTATCCCTGCTGTCTTGCTGTCTTCAGACTTTGAAACAGGGTATTCCATTCAACATTGTCAAAAGCTTTCTCTAAGTCAATGTATGCTAAAAACGTAGATTTGCCTTTCCGTAACCTATCTTCTAAGATAAGTCATAGGGGCACTATTGCCTCGTATGTTCCAACATTTCTACAGAATCCAAACTGATCTACCCCTAGGTCGGCTTCTACCAGTTTCTCCATTCATCTGTAACGAATTTGAGTTAGTATTTTACAACCATAACTTATTAAACTGATAGTTCGGTAATTTTCACACCTATCAACACCTGCTTTCTTTGGGATTGGAATTATTATAATCTTCTTGAAGTCTGAGGGTATTTTGCCTGTCTCATACAGCTTGCCCACCAGATGGAAGAGTTTTGTCATGGCTGGCTCTCCCAAGGCTATCAGTAGTTCTAATGGAATGTTGCCTACTCCCGAGGCCTTGTTTTGACTTAAGTCTTTCAACGTTCTGTCAAATTCTTCATGCAGTATCACATCTCCCATTCCATCTTCATCTATGCCCCCTTTCATTTCCATAATATTGCGCTGAAGTACATCACCCTTGTATAGACCCTCTATATATTCCTTCCACCTTTCTGCTTTCCCTTCTGTGCTTGGGTTGCCTTTTCCATCTGAGCTCTTGATATTCATGCATGTGGTTCTCTTTTCTCCAAAGGTCTCTTTAATTTTCCTGTAGACAGTATCCATCTTACCCCTTGTGATACATCCTTACATCTGTCTTCTAGCCATTCCCGTTTAGCCATTTTGCAGTTTCTGTGAATCTCATTTTTGAGACATTTGTATTCCTTTTCGCCTGTTTCATTTTCGTAAGCCATTCAAATGGTGTTTATGTGCCAGTTGGTTGTATGGAATCAGTTCAGTAATATGGGTCAATATGAAGATATGACATGCTGGTAGAAAATAGCAATCATTTTTAGACATGCCTATGTCCAAGATTTTGGTGTCTGACTGATTGATTTCTTTATTCATCTATGACACAATGTACGCTGTATGAATGTTGTCAGTTTTTGATATAACGTTTCCTGTTAAGTAACGTACACGATTTCTTAATTTTTCTTTAGTTCTTATATTTAGTTTCATGGCAATTCTAGTTGTGTCATCAATGTTGCTGTCCAATATGTCTATAAGGAATGGTGTATCACTTGCAGCCATGTAACATGCCTTATGAACAGTGCCACAAAAAGATCCTAGCCAACATCTCGGAGATGAGTCTTACACCTTGTAATGACAGTCAGTTTCATGCCAGAAAGGCATTGCCAATGCCAGAGAATGCAGGAGCGTGTTAGTCAGCTTCCCAGCAAACATCTTGAAGGGAAATGCATGCAGTAGGTATTCAGAATAGGGCACATCGCAAAAGGCCATTTCTCGCAGTGGCACAAAAAGTTGTTCGTCCACAATGGACCAAACAACACAGAAATTTGACAGTGCCTGACTGTCGATGTCTAGAGTGATCAAACATATCACAGTTTCACCTATTTTCAAATGATGCAAGGTATCAAGTCCACCAATGGCCCAAGGAGGCATTTAGCTGGCAGTGTGAGGATGTAATTCAGCCTAAAGGTAGTTTTGTGGTGTTTTTCTTGTCATGACTTTGACCCACTGATTCAAGACAGAGAGAACATGAATCAGGATGTTTAGTTCAACATTCTCAATGACCAAATGTTGCCCTTTCTTCCACACCTTCATGATAAGTCTACTGTGGACACTTAGAGTCTTACAAGATGATGACAGCCATATCACAGAGCAGAATACTCGTATTCCCAGTTTGATGCTCACTCAGGAACACCATCACACCTGAACTGCCCTGCTAAATCACTCAGTCTTATTCCCATAGGAAATGCCTGAGACTATACAGAGCAACAGGTGAAACATAGCATTCAACATCCCTGCAATTTTGTAGATCTATTGGGTCTAATAATCAATGAGTAGCTTCAGCTAAATATGGCATACCTGAAGAAACTTGTGGAGTCCCTCCCTACTCAAATTAAAGCTACTGCCTAGGTTGGAGAGGGTGTTACATGGTATTGGCATGAGTCTTCCAGAGGGTAACTAATTTCGTAACTAATTTCTTGTCCAGTGTGCTTATTTCTCGGAACAAAATACTTCACTGCCAACTCCTGCAAATGAGTAATGCCTCTCATCTGAAGTATATATGTCTGCGAAGACAAGCCTCTATTCTGAAGAAGGGTGTGAGTTCAAAAGCTCGGCAGTAATGACTTCCATTTTCATTGACTTGTCTCTAAGTTGAGTGGGTGTTCTCTCTATAGCTTTCCGGTCACAAGATTAAAACTTCAGAGTACAAAGTTAATCTGTTGTCACAACAGCAAAAATACAATCACTACATCATATGTGAATAAAGCAGTAGTAATGTTCATCAATTTCTTCTATCTACTCTTTTTGTATGTTTAAATATTCTAAAGCTAGAGATTCAACAGTGTTTGCTGCTTCATGTGGGAGTATCAGTCCTAGTCTAACTGTCTCTTCTTATTGTCATTTGGTATTTTATGAACTGTATTTATAAATTACCTCATCTTGTACTCGCTGTGCATATATTTCTTCCATTTTTTCTTGCAAGTCTTGTTGCCGTTCTTGCAAAGAACGTAAACGGGCCAGTTCCTGTTCTTTTGCCAGTCTTAACTTCTCTTGCTGTTGTTGACGAGACCTATGTTGAGCCGCCTTTCGGCATAAGTATTCCTGAACCTGCAAAATTTTTGTTTTTAATGGTCAATGCTAAAAACATATGAAATATCAGAGTGTAACATATTGATATAATAATTATAGACACATTAATCATTCTAAAACAAAGAGCAGCATAATTATTGCATTTCTTAGCACTAAGAATTTCTGTAAAATAAGTTTCACAAAAATTTATTCACAAAATATTGGTCAAAATTTATTTTGTTACTGTGGTGTCACCGCCAGACACCACACTTGCTAGGTGGTAGCTTTAAATCGGCCGCGGTCCATTAGTACATGTCGGACCCGTGTGTCGCCACTGTCAGTGATCACAGACCGAGCGCCACCACAAGGCAGGCCTCGAGATACGGACTAGCACTCGCCCCAGTTGTACGGAGGACTTTGCTAGTGACTACACGGACGAAGACTCGCTCATTTGCAGAGCAGCTAGTTAGAATAGGCTTCAGCTAAGTCCATGGCTACGACCTAGCAAGGCGCCATTAGCATTACATTGCATGAATCTACAGAGTCTCACTTGTATCATCAAGAACGCTGTATACAAATGATAGATTAAAGTTAAGTATTCCAGCAGCTACGTACTTTTCTTTATAGCATTCATTATGTATCCTGTTTCAGACCTCACGCCACCCTGCGTGAGTTAGCGCGTGCATTTTGGCCGCCTCTTTCTATTAGTGTACATAGTGTTGGCAAGTCTGCCAACACTACAGTTACTGTCTCTTAAATATGACTAAAAATAACAGTTTTGTGATCTGCAAACTGTATCAAGCCAACTGTTTGTATTAGCACTCTTTCCCTAAAATTTGGTAGTAAATACTCTACATTTGCCATTTTCTATATAACTGACTTGGTAAGTTGGGATACGTGTCATGCTACAAGAGATAAATTTTATAGGAGACATGGAAAACTTATTATACCACAGGACTGCTGGACTGTTCCTTTGGGCCTCGCCTGGACATCATACATTTGTTAGAGATTTTTTAAAGTGTGAATCAACACAAAAAATGTTTGTGGACTCTTTGTCAGCAGTATACTTCAGTGGTTAGTATCTCCAGTGAAATTGGGTCAGCAAAAACAACTGCACCAAAGGAAACTGTTTAATTTCCCATGAATACATGAACAGTGTAACAACCAAACAAACATAAGTTATGCTGTTATTGCTAAAATCATAATATTTCTCAATGTTATTGTCCTCAGTATGCTCGAGTCACCTACATCTGAAGTCTGCCAGAACACACACCATCATTTCCAGAAATGTATAAGAGTACTGTAATGAATAAATGTCTTAGTTCCCAGTCTTACTCCCCCCCCCCCCCCCTCCTTTTTGTGGATGCCTATGCTAAGCAAGTACAGTATTATGTTGGTTAATAATGGTTTCAACTGTTGACATACTTGATTAATGAAAATAGCTTTAAGGGATAAAATAGTCCCTTAACAACACAGGGATCAGTTAACACCTCTTTATTAGGAGGGTCTATACCCAAAACTAACCAGTTGCACTGAGACACATGACAGCAGTGTTGGTTCTATGTTGACAGTGTTACATAGCAATATGGAAAGGTTTGCTATTGAAGATATGATCAATAAGCATCTTCTGTGTGGATTCACTAAATGCAATGGAAGAGCAGCACAATTACACTATGCTGAGCTGTTCCTGCAATGATGACATTTATAGTACGTTTACCTTGGTACACAGATGCATCTAGGACCAAAAACTGTGATTTACTATGTAGAGTATGTGTATTGAATGTGACATTCCTCTTACACACGTTAGTTTACAGACTAGACTGAAAAATGATGCTGCTTTATAAAAAGGATTAAAAATGGCATAGCTTAACTTACCTGAAAAGTTCCCATTGTTAGTTATATGTTACATACATCACTAAAAACATGACTCATTAAGTTAAAACAAACTGTTGTAATTCTGTTTGTAGTTCTATTAATATCTTACAAGCTTTTGGCTTTTGTTCTTCAAAGTATTTTATAATTCTAACACTGTATCAAGATTTTTCACAAATAACTGAAACTTTCCTGGTGTGGAATCAATATGCCAATGCTGCATGTTATTTTGGTCCTACTGCAATTAATTTCATAGGTACTGCCATATTTGTTCTGTTCAGTTTCACCATCCTTTGCCAACGCTATTCTAGATTTGAAGCAAATACTTTCTACATTCTGAAATTTTCACTCTCACTGCTTAATTGAAGAGGAGCTGCTACTTTGTTATATATACTCTTCCACAAACCTATATAAGTAGCTTGTACTCCTTAGTTCTCAAGTGTTGCCAATACAGATTTTATTTTGACTGTCAAACACTTTCTCATACTCCATAAACCCATAAAACATGGTAAGTATATTCTCTGCTTCTTTTTATAACTTCATTGACATATTTAGTTGATTGTGCTACACCTGCTTCTGAAGCCAGCATGTTCTTTTCCCTGGTTAAAGTCTAAAACTATTTTCCTTCATGACTAATAAGGATTTTTGTATACATCTTGTATAACACTAACAGAATCATGGGCTTATAAATCGTTCTATATTCCCTCCTCTCTTTCTTGAAGGTTAAACAATTACAGCATTGTTACAATTTCAACCATTGTGTGTCCTATCAAACATTGTGTGAGTAACTGTGCAAGGTCTTATTTCACCACCTTTCTTCATGTCCCTACATCCAAAAAACCCTTTCTATACTTTTTTTGCTTTCTTTACTTTGTAGACAGTCAATAATTTGTTGTGGTGTAGTGATATGCATTGACAGTTAGAAAGCTGTAAGAGTCATTTCTGATGCCCTGTGAAATGTGTTCCCTCACTAAGGAGCATGCCATCTGTCATTTTGTGCTTACTGACTGTTGCAAGCCTAGGTTCATTCATACGCTTTGCATATCGACTAAATTACTCACTAACCACACAATTAATACAGACCTGTTCTAGACACCAATCAACATGAAATTTCATAGGGCCTTTCAAAATAAAAATACTGAACTGTTTTATGAATCTCAATGTCTTATCCAAAGTAATTTTGGAAATATTTAAAACTACCTAGGAAACTAAAAATTCATAACTCTCCATTTCATTCAACATTCAGACACTTTTACTATGTTTTCTGAAAGTACTTCAGATGATAACTTAAACTCAACACTTAGTCAACAAAATAAATAATTAAACAATATTTTGTTTAATGGCATAAATTATGCAAGGGTTTCATCTTACAAAAAGTAGTGTGTTTAATATTATTATTATGGTCTGTTATGCTGTCTGAGTGAATGAGAAAATGAATGCAGCATGTATATGGATAAGAAATCACTGAAATAGTGAATAACTAAGTGTGAGACAGTCTGGGAATCTGACTGTGCAGTTCTCACATCAGTCACGTACATGGGGTAAAATGCTAATTGTAAAATAACTAGTTTTCAGTGTTGTCTAAATATAAAACTTATTTCAATCCTTCAAACAATTTACTTTATTTGCCTTTTTTGGAAAAGTGTCATTATGTAATTCCATCTAAACTGATTTCAGAACAGGGGTTAGTCTAAGGAGGGAGAGTACTGGGTTATCTGAATTCAAATTGGAAGTTGATTGGCTACTGTGGCGTTTAGCCAGTCAGAGAATAGATCTTTTGAGCACTTTGGTACTGGGAGAGGAATTTCACGTGAGAGTTGGGAGGAGTCTATGGACAGCTCTGACACACAGCTCTAGATATTTTCATTGAGAATGAGTAACAGTAATTTTTTGTAGAATTTGGTTTATTGATGAAATTTTATAAGTCACAGAGAACACTGACAAAAATCTGGCATTTTTAGAGAGAAATGAGGCTTTCTTCTGGAGGATCATAAATTCCATGTGAACTTTCTTGATCTGCATAATATTTGAGCTATCAAACAGTGTTTTTTGTGAACTGTTTATTAACCGATGAAAACTGTAGTCCTTTCAGTATTAACTGGTGAACAGTGCAGTTCTTTTGGTAGTATGTCTGACCGAAAACTTTTAAACTGGCTACTAGAGAGAGAGAGAGAGACACTGTGCCATAAATGTGAAAGAATTAGTGTGAACTCTGTTTATTTTTGTTTGTTCATTTCTGGAACTGTATGACAGGATGGATGTGGCAGCAAAAGTGTGTGTACAAAGTGACAATACAGAAAAAATGCCGTAATGTGAGGACTTTCATTCATTTAGTAGCTTCATACGGACCTGGTAAAATTAGCTCACTTTCACATCATCATACAGTTAAAGGTAGGAAAGTTCTTGTAGAATGCAAATGCTTTAGGATTAAAGCAGATCACTCACCAAATAGCAGAAGCGTTGAATTGTCGATAGGCACACAAAGAAGAAGAAAAACTTGCTAGCTTTCAGAGTTATCCTTTGACAAGCTGGAGTAAGCAAATACACACACACACACACACACGCACACACACACACACACACACACACCTGCACTCCTACATGGTGCCAGCTACACTGACATTGCTAATGCTATTTTGCGGAAGATGGTGCTAGTTGTGGTGGGGATAGTGTTGGATTGGGTGGGTGAGGAGATGGGATGTAAGGAGGGGGACTGAGGGATTGGTGGCTAGAGGCTTTGAGGGAGGCTGGTTTGCTGGTCAGGAATGAAGGAGCGATGGTAGGTATAGTTTTGGTGGCTGGCATGAAGTGGCACACGATGAAGGTTACAAGTGGACATGAATTGGAAAGGGGAAACTGTTGGGTGAAGATGCAAGGACAGTAGCTTACATTAGATTGAGTGCATAATGATTACAAGAGTTTAGGATGTGTTGTGAAGATAACCCTCATCTGCATAGTTCATGGAAGCAGGTGGTGGAGGGAAGGATCCAGATGGCTCGGGTTGTGAAGCAGCCATTAAATTTACCATCTTGTGCTCATCTGCATGTTGTGCCACCAGAAGGTCAACTTTTTCCTTGACAACAGTTTGGTGGTGGCCATTCATACTCGTGGAGAGCTGGTTGGTAGTCAAACCAACATAAAAGGCTGTACCATGTTAGCAGCAGAGTTGGCTTCTTTCACAGATGGCCCAGCCTCTGGCAGGGTACGATTTGTGACAGGACTAGAGTAGGAGGTGCTGGGTAGTGGGTTGGGCAGCACCTTGGGCTGGCAGTGTAAGTGGCAGACGGATGGACTACTATTTTGAGTGTGTTGGGTGGGTGATGGAACACCACTTTAGGAGTGGAGGGAAGGGCCTTGGGTAGAATGTGTCTCTCTCAAGCCATATCCCCACACAACCCCAAATCCTCTTTCCACCCCCAAGATTCAGCTACAAAGAAGGATCTCCCCCTCCCCTTCATCTCACAATATCACCCTGGACTGGAACAACTAAACCACATCCTTTGCCGAGGCATTGATTACCTCTCATTCGGGGCTGTAATAGACTGAGAAGCAGGACTCACATCCACCCACCCAGCACCTCCTATGCCAGTCCTACTCCTACAGGATTATCCTACACCATCAGGTGCCAGGCCACCTGTGAAAGCAGCCATTTCACACTCTAACTCTGTTGCAAACATTGCACAGCCTTTTATGTTAATAGGACTACCAACCAGCTGTCCACAAGGATGAATGGCCGCTGTCTAACTATTGTCAGGAACAAAGTTGACCACTTCGTTGCACAACATGCAGCTGAGCACAGCAAATTCAATTTCAATGGCTGTTTTTCAACCCAAATCATTTGGATCCTTCCCACCACTGCCATCTTCTCTGAGCACATCCTCCATTCCTGTAATTTTCCTGGTCTCACTCTCATGTAATCCACTGTCCATGCATCCTCCACCCAACAGTTTCCCCATCCTCCATCCTGTCAACCCCTCCAATTCACGCCTCCATGTAGCCTTCAGCATGTGCTGCTTCCCACCGGCCACAAAAACTATACCTGCCACCACTCCTTCCCGCATTACTAGCCAGCAAACCAGCCACCTCCCTCTGAGCTGCTAGCCATCCACATCCAATCCCTCTCCCTGCCTCCCACCTCCCTCAGCCATCCCATGTGACTGCCCCCACCAGAACTAGCCTTAGTTGCCACAAAATAGCACTGGCACTGTCAGTCTAGCCAGCAAAATGTAGGGGCATAGGTATATGTGTGTGAGAGTGTGTGTGTTTGTGTACTCTAGCTCACCAAAGGATAACTACAAAAGCTAGCAAGTTTTCCTTCTTTTGTGTGTGCCTATTGACGACTCAATTCTTCCGCTTTTCGGTGAGTGGTCCCCTTTAATCCTAAAGTATCATCATACAGTTAAATACCTGCATGTTTCTGCAGAGTCAACTAAGCTGAGTACTTTCAATGTTAGTAGTAAGGTAGAACATTTTAAGTGTGCCACTGCACTACATTCGCTGCCTGTAACAAATACAGTGCCCAATTTATACATATGCCATTGCTCCCGACACATTACTTTCATTCTTAGTTGTTATCTTCTTGTTTGAACATTTTCCTCCTCTATTCAAACAATGCAAAAATCAAATTACCCATCTCTGGCTGCCACCCTTACTTCCACAATAACCTCCATCCGGTCAGACTATGCCACTCCTTAACCCTCACCAACATAGTCCTGCAAAACCTTATCAATCAGGCCCAAACCTCCTTGCAATACCTCCTCTCCATCTGCAAAATCCTGAATTCCTGGATCCCACATCACACATTGAAACTCTTGCCCTCCAGGAACTAGAGCAACAAACATAACACGACCTCAAAAAAGTCTCCACCCTGTTCACTTGCTACTCCCGCCTTGGGCTACCATTATCCACCACCTCCACAACAACCCCCAAACCTTCCCCATGTTCCCTCATAGCTGACACAGCCTGTCTTCCAGACCTACTACATTTATCCCATCCTCTAAAACTCCCTCCTACCACCATACAGAATCCATAATTTAAACAGAACTGAAACACAGTCATGAACCTTTCCTCCATAAGCCTTAGCCCCACAGAAATAGTCCTTTCCAAAGGCCTCACTTTTTGTCCCACTCCCAAATTCAACCATGCAGGACTTGTTACAGACTTTCTCTCCTTCTTCCAGTTCCTACAGTGGAAACACTTTTTTGCCCCCAATCCTACCTATCATTCCCCAAATCCTTCAACAAGCAAACTAATCTTATATCGGCAGAAGGGACCACAATCCACCACCTAAAAACTGATCCCAAATTTATAATCCTTCATGCTGACTAAGGCTCCACCACTGTTGTTTTGATTTGCAAGGATTACCTGGCAGAAGGACTCTGCCAGCTGTCAGATTCATGCATATAGAAACCTTGCCACAGTGACCCCATTTCAGAAATCCAGCAGGATCTCCAGTCTCTCCTCAATTCCTTAGGTCCATCCCATAATCTCTCATTGGATTCCATCTCTCTCCTTACCCCTACTGCTCCTCATACCACTAACTTCTACATGCTTCCTAAATTCCATAAACCCAACCAACCAGGATGCCCCATTGCGGTCAGTTACTGCACTCCTGCTGACAGAATCTCTGCTCTCGTAGACCAACACCTTCAACTTATTACCCTCCTATATAATAGATAACAACCATTTCCTCCACTTATTTGGCACATTTCCTGTTCCTTTACCATACGATGCCCTGCTTGTCACTATTGATGCCACCTCCCTTTACATTAACATCCCTTATGCCCATGACCTTACCAACACTGAACACTACCTTTCCCAACAACCAATGGATTCCAAACCTACAGCTTCCTTCCTAGTCACCATGACCAATAATACCCTCACTCGCAATGACTTCTCCTTTGAAGGCATTACCTACACTACTGGCCATTAAACTTGCTACACCAAGAAGAAATGCAGATGATAAATGGGTATTCATTGGACAAATATATTGTACTAGAACTGATATGTGATTACATTTACACACAATTTGGGTGCATATCCTGAGAAATCAGTACCCAGAACAACCACCTCTGGCCGTAGTAACAGCTTTGACACGCCAGGGCATTGAATCAAGCAGAGCTAGGATGGTGTGTACAGGTACAGCTGCCCATGCAGCTTCAACACGATACCACAGTTCACCAAGAGTAGTGACTGGAATATTGTGACAAGCCAGTTGCTCAGCCACCATTGACCAGACATTTTCAATTGGTGAGAGATCTGGAGAATGTGCTGGCCAGGACAGCAGTCGAACATTTTCTGTATCCAGAAAGGCCTGTACACGACCTGCAATGTGCAGTCGTGCATTATCCTGCTGAAATGTAGGGTTTCGCAGGGATCGAATGAAGGGTAGAGCCACGGGTCGTAGCACATCTGAAATGTAACGTCCACTGCTCAAAGTGCCGTTAATATGAACAAGAGATGACCGAGATGTGTAAGCAATGGCACCCCATACCATCACGCCGGGTGATACGCCAGTATGGCGATGACGAATACATGCTTCCAACGTGCGCTCACCACGATGTCGCCAAACACCGATGTGACGATCATGATGCTGTAAACAGAACCTGGATTCATCCAAAAAAATGACGTTTTGACATTGGTGCACTCAGGTTCGTCATTGAGTACACCATTGCAGGTGTTCCTGTCTGTGATGCAGCATCAAGGGTAACCGCAGCCATGGTCTCCGAGCTGATAGTCCATGCTGCTGTAAACGTCGTCCAACTGTTCGTGCAGATGGTTGTCATCTTGCAAACGTCCCCATCTGTTGACTCTGGGATCAAGATGTGGCTGCACGATCCGTTACAGCCATTCGGATAAGATGCCTGTCATCTCGACTGCTAGTGATACGAGGCCGTTGGGATCCAGCATGGCGTTCCATATTACCCACCTGAACCCACCGATTCCATATTCTGCTAACAGTCATTGGATCTCGACCAACACGAGCAGCAATGTCACGATATGATAAATCACAATCGTGACAGGCTACAATCCTACCTTTATCAAAGTTGGAAACGTGATGGTAGGCATTTCTCCTCCTTACATGAGGCATCACAACAACGTTTCACCAGGCAACACCGGTCAACTGCTGTTGTTGTTGTTGTGGTCTTTAGTCCTGAGACTGGTTTGATGCAGCTCTCCATGCTACTCTATCCTGTGCAAGTTTCTCCATCTCCCAGTACCTACAGCAACCTACATCCTTCTGAATCTGCTTGGTGTATTCCTCTTTTGGTCTCCCTCTACGATTTTTACCCTCCACACTGCCCTCCAATAATAAATTGGTGATCCCTTGATGCCTCAGAACATGTCCTACCAACCAATCCCTTCTTCTAGTCAAGTTGTGCCACAAACTCCTCTTCTCCCCAATTCTATTCAATACCTCCTCATTAGTTATGTGATCTACCCATCTAATCTTCAGCATTCTTCTGTAGCACCACATTTCAAAAGCTTCTATTCTCTTCTTGTCTAAACTATTTATCGTCCATGTTTCACTTCCGTACATGGCTACACTCCATACAAATACTTTCAGAAATGACTTCCTGACACTTAAATCTATACTCGATGTTAACAAATTTCTCTTCTTCAGAAACGTTTTCCTTGCCATTGCCAGTCTACATTTTATATCCTCTCTACTTCGACCATCATCAGTTATTTTGCTCCCCAAATAGCAATACTCCTATACTACTTTACGTGTCTCATTTCCTAATCTAATTGCCTCAGCATCACCCGACTTAATTCGACTACATTCCATTATCGTCATTTTGCTTTTGTTGATGTTCATCTTATATCCTCCCTTCAAGACACTATCCATTCCATTCAACTGCTCTTCCAAGTCCTTTGCTGTCTCTGACAGCATTAAAATGTCATCGGTGAACCTCAAAGTTTTTGTTTCTCCTCCATGGTTTTAATACCTACTCCGAACTTTTATTTTGTTTCCTTTACTGCTTGCTCAATATACACATTGAATAGCATCGGGGAGAGGCTACAACACTGTCTCACTCCCTTCCAAACCACTGCTTCCCTTTCATGTCCATCGACTCTTATAACTGCCGTCTGGTTTCTGTACAAATTGTAAATAGCCTTTCGCTCCCTGTATTTTACGCCTGCCACCTTCAGAATTTGAAAGAGAGTATTCCAGACAACATTGTCAAAAGCTTTCTCTAAGTCTCAAATTGCTAGAAACATAGGTTTGCCTTTCCTTAATCTAGCTTCCAAGCTTCTAAGACAAGTCGTAGGGTCAGTATTGCCTCGCGTGTTCCAATATTTTTACGGAATCCAAACTGATCTTCCCCGACGTCAGCTTCTACTAGTTTTTCCATTTGTCTGTAAAGAATTCACGTTAGTATTTTGCAGCAGTGACTTATTAAACTCATAGTTCAGTAATTTTCACATCTGTCAACACCTGCTTTCTTTGGGATTGGAATTATTACATTCCTCTTGAAGTCTGAGGGTATTTCACCTGTCTCATACATCTTGCTCACCAGATGGTAGAGTTTTGTCATGACTGGCTCTCTCAAGGCTGTCAGTAGTTCTAAGGGAATGTTGTCTACTCCCGGGGCCTTGTTAAGACTCAGGTCTTTCAGTGCTCTGTCAAACGCTTCATGCAGAATTATATCTCCCATTTCATTTTCATCTACATCCCATTCCATTTCCATAATATTGTCCTCAAGTACATCACCCTTGTATAGACCCTCTATATACTCCTTCCACCTTTCTGCTTTCCCTTCTTTGCTTAGAAATGGGTTTATCTGAGCTCTTGATATTCATACAAGTCGTTCTCTTTTCTCCAAAGGTCTCTTTAACTTTCCTGTAGGCAGTATCTATCTTACCCCCAGTGAGATAAGCCTCTACATCCTTACATTTGTCCTCTAGCCGTCTCTGCTTAGCCATTTTGCACTTCCTGTCGATCTCATTTTAGAGACGTTTGTATTCCTTTTTGCCTGCTTCATTTACTGCATTTTTATATTTTCTCCTTTCATCAATTAAGTTCAATATTTCTTCTGTTACCCAAGGATTTCTACTAGCCCTCATCTTTTTACCTACTTGATCCTCTGCTGCCTTCACTACTTCATCCCTCAAAGCTACCCAATCTTCTTCTACTGTATTTCTTTCCCCCATTCCTGTCAATTGTTCCCTTATGCTCTCCCTGAAACTGTACAACCTCTGGTTTAGTCAGTTTATCCAGGTCCCATCTCCTTCAATTCCCACCTTTCTGCAGTTTCTTCAGTTTTAATCTACAGTTCATAACCAATAGATTGTGGTCAGAGTCCACATCTGCCCCTGGAAATGTCTTACAATTTAAAACCTGGTTCCTAAATCTCTGTCTTACCATTATATAATATATCTGAAACCTGCCAGTATCTCCAGGCTTCCTCCATGTATACAACCTTCGTTTATGATTCTTGAACCAAGTGTTAGCTATGATTAAGTTATGCTCTGTGCAAAATTCTACCAGGCAGCTTCCTTTTTCATTTCTTACCCCCAATCCATATTCACCTCCTATGTTTCCTTCTCTCCCTTTTCCTACTCTCAAATTCCAGTCACCCATGACTATTAAATTCTCGTCTCCCTTCACTATTTGAATAATTTCTTTTACTTCATCATACACTTCTTCAATTGCTTCGTAATCAGCAGAGCTGTAGTAGGCGTGGGCTTCGTGTCTAACTTGGCCACAATAATGCGTTCACTATGCTGTTTGCAATAGCTTACCCGCACTCCTATTTTTTTATTCATTATTATACCAACTCCTCCATTACCCCTATTTGATTTTGTATTTATAACCCTGTATTCACCTGACCAAAAGTCTTGTTCCTCCTGCCACCGAACTTCACTAATTCCCGCTATATCTAACTTTAACCTATCCATTTCCCCTTTTAAATTTTCTAACCTACCTGCCCGATTAAGGGAACTGACATTCCACGCTCCGATCCGTAGAACACCAGTTTTCTTTCTCCTGATAATGACGTCCTCTTGAGTAGTCCCCACCTGGAGATCCGAATGGGGGACTATTTTACCTCCAGAATATTTTACCCAAGAGGACGCCATCATCATTTAACCATACAGTAAAGCTGCATGCTCTCGAAAAATTATGGCTGTAGTTTCCCCTTGCTTTCAGAAGTTCGCAGTCCCAGCACAGCAAGGCCGTTTTTGTTATTGTTACAAGGCTAGATCAGTCAATCATCCAGACTGTTGCCCCTGCAACTACTGAAAAGGCTGCTGCCCCTCTTCAGGAACCACACGTTTGTCTGGCCTCTCAACAGATACCCCTCCGTTGTGGTTGCACCTACGGTATGACTATCTGTATTGCTGAGGCACGCAAGCCTCCCCACCAATGGCAAGGTCCATGGTTCATGGGGGGACAACTGCTGTTTGTGTATGAGAAATTGGCTGGAAACTTTCCTCATGTCAGCACGTTGTAGGTGTCGCCACCAGTGCCAACCTTGTCTGAATGCTCTGTAAAGCTAATCATTTGCATATCACAGCATCTTCTTCCTGTCGGTTAAATTTCGCATCTGTAGCACGTCATCTTCATGGTGTAGCAATTTTAATGGCCAGTAGTGTACATACCAGTCCAAGATGTGGCTGTGGGCACCTGCATGGCACCACCCTATGCCAATCTATTCATGGGCCACATAGAGGATTCCTTCCTAAACGCCAGAATTCAAATCACTCACCTGGTTCAGATTCATTGATGTCATTTTCATGATCTGGATTGAGGGTGAGGACACTTTATCCACATTCCTCCAGAACCTCAACACCTTCTCCCCCATTTGCTTCAACTGGTCCAATTCAACCCAACAAGCCATGTTCCACGATGTAAACCCACCAACCACCAGCAATACCTCCACTTCAACAGCTGCCACCCATTCCACACCAAGAAGACCCTTCCATATACCCTAGCCACCCATGGCCATCACATCTACAGTGACGAGTGGTCCCTCTTGAAATATACCAAGTGCCTCATCTTTCCAATCGCCCACCACCTCCCAAAGTCCCACCGTCCAGCCACAGAGGAGCATTCCCCTCATGACTCAATATCACCAGGACTGGAGCAGCTGAAACACTTTTTCTGCCAAGGTTTCAACTACCTCTTGTTGTACTCTGAAATGAGGAATTTCCTATCCATTATCTTTACCACCCCTCCCACACTGTCATTCCACCTGCCACTGAACCTACTCGATATCCTCGCCCTTCCCTACATAACCGCTGCTCCCAATCCTTCGCCTCATGGCTCATATCCCTGTTATAGGCCTCGATGCAAGACCTGTCTCATACACCCTCCCATCACCATCTACTCCCGTCCAGTCACAAGCATCACCCCCAAACCAGTCATGTGATCTACAAGCTAAGCTGCAACCACTGTGCTGCATTCAAAGTGGGCATGAGAACCAACAAGCTGTCTGTCTGCATGAATAGCCACCGACAAACTGTGGTGTGTGTGTGTGTGTGTGTGTGTGTGTGTGTGTGTGTGTGTGTGTGTGTGTGTTTTGTCTATTTCCGACGAATGGCTTGTTGGCCAAAAGCTCACCTTCTCACAGTCTTTTTGTTGTGCCTATTTGCGACTCATCATCTCTGCTGTATGGTGAGTAGCAACTATCCTTTTCACAATACTCCTTCTCTATTCATTCGCATTAGGTTTTGCTGCCATTACTAAATGAGTTTTTCACATTTTT
This sequence comes from Schistocerca americana, assembly GCF_021461395.2. Classification (NCBI taxonomy): domain Eukaryota; kingdom Metazoa; phylum Arthropoda; class Insecta; order Orthoptera; family Acrididae; genus Schistocerca; species Schistocerca americana. The sequence continues at coordinate 854,889,351 of NC_060121.1, forward strand.
TATCCATTTTATACTTACCTACTGCTGTTTTTGTTTCTCCCTCTTTCTACTCAATTCATGTATGCAGCATTGTGTAAAAAGAGAAATTGCTTTCTGAATAAATAAGCATTATTGTATGTGTCACGTTACAATGACCTCACCATACTGATTCAGTGTTACAGTCTCTCTACTTCATAATGAATGTAAATGAGAGATTTTTAATAAAAGCATAAAACTTTAAAAATTCACTGGATTAAGATATATTTTAAAGGTAAACAAGTGATAAAACTAGGATGAAAATATGGATCACAAGAAGATGGGAAGACAGGAGAAAATTCTTTGAAAAGCATATGTTCTGATATGTTTCCTTTTATTCTGTGTGTACTTTCTGACTGGTAATCCATGAACTACCTGCAGTTCATCATCAGTTGTTTGACATTTAAATCTTAGCAATTACACTCCTTGACTGATTTAAAACGTCTTTCTATTTTCTGACACCATGCATTTTTTCATTTTATCATTTTCTATTTCCTTTTTGCTTCTTGAAGCCAGTGAAAGACCTGCTACAAACTTTTGAAAACTAGAGATTTTATTTTCTAATGGTCATTCACTGTACCCTGAGACAACAGCACTGCAATTAACAATGGCACACAGAGGTTAATGTGCTTCATATCACACTAGCGCAAGTGTGTTTTACAGTTAAACAAAAAGTTACATACAAAATTTGTCAGTGTGAAAATTAACAGCTTCAAGGAATCCTCAGAACCTTAGGCCCCCTACAAAACCTTTCACCTGACTCTATCAACCTCCTGACCCCACCGACACCCCGCACCCTACCTTCTACCTTCTTCCTAAAATTCACAAACCCAATCATCCTGGCCGCCCCATTGTAGCTGGTTACCAAGCCCCCACAGAACGTATCTCTGCAGACGTAGATCAACACCTTCAACCCATTACATGCAGTCCCCCATCCTTCATCAAAGACACCAACCACTTTCTCGAACGCCTGGAATCCTTACCCAATCTGTTACCCCCGGAAACCATCTTTGTAACCATTGATTCCACTTCCTTATACACAAATATTCCGCACGTCCAGGGCCTCGCTGCGATGGAGCACTTCCTTTCACGTCGATCACCTGCCACCCTACCTAAAACCTCTTTCCTCATTACCTTAGCCAGCTTCATCCTGACCCACAACTTCTTCACTTTCGAAGGCCAGACATACCAACAATTAAAGAGAACAGCCATGGGTACCAGGATGGCCCCCTCGTACACCAACCTATTCATGGTTCGCTTAGAGGAAGCCTTCTTGGTTACCCAGACCTGCCAACCCAAAGTTTGGTACAGATTTATTGATGACATCTTCATGATCTGGACTCACAGTGAAGAAGAACTCCAGAACTTCCTCTCCAACCTCAACTCCTTTGGTTCCATCAGATTCAACTGGTCCTACTCCAAATCCCATGCCACTTTCCTTGACATTGACCTCCATCTGTCCAATGGCCAGCTTCACACGTCTTTCCACATCAAACCCACCAACAAGCAACAGTACCTCCATTATGACAGCTGCCACCCATTCCACATCAAACGGTCCCTTCCCTACAGCCTAGGTCTTCGTGGCAAACGAATCTGCTCCAGTCCGGAATCCCTGAACCATTACACCAACAACCTGAAAACAGCTTTCGCATCCCGCAACTACCCTCCCGACCTGGTACAGAAGCAAATAACCAGAGCCACTTCCTCATCCCCTCAAAACCAGAACCTCCCACAGAAGAACCACAAAAGTGCCCCACTTGTGACAGGATACTTTCCGGGACTGGATCAGACTCTGAATGTGGCTCTCCAGCAGGGATACAACTTCCTCAAATCCTGCCCTGAAATGAGATCCATCCTTCATGAAATCCTCCCCACTCCACCAAGAGTGTCTTTCCACCGTCCACCTAACCTTCGTAACCTCTTAGTTCATCCCTATGAAATCCCCAAGCCACCTTCCCTACCCTCTGGCTCCTACCCTTGTAACCGCCCCCGGTGTAAAACCTATCCCATGCACCCTCCCACCACCACCTACTCCAGTCCTGTAACCCGGAAGGTGTACACGATCAAAGGCAGAGCCACGTGTGAAAGCACCCACATGATTTACCAACTGACCTGCCTACACTGTGAAGCTTTCTATGTGGGAATGACCAGCAACAAACTGTCCATTCGCATGAATGGACACAGGCAGACAGTGTTTGTTGGTAATGAGGATCACCCTGTGGCTAAACATGCCTTGGTGCACAGCCAGCACATCTTGGCACAGTGTTACACCGTCCGGGTTATCTGGATACTTCCCACTAACACCAACCTGTCAGAACTCCGGAGATGGGAACTTGCCCTTCAGTATATCCTCTCTTCTCGTTATCCACCAGGCCTCAACCTCCGCTAATTTCAAGTTGCCACCACTCATACCTCACCTGTCTTTCAACAACATCTTTGCCTCTGTACTTCTGCCTCGACTGACATCTCTGCCGAATCTCTTTGCCTTTACAAATGTCTGCTTGTGTCTGTGTATGTGTGGTTGGATATGGGTGTGTGTGCGAGTGTATACCTGTCCTTTTTTCCCCCTAAGGTAAGTCTTTCCGCTCCCGGGATTGGAATGACTCCTTACCCTCTCCCTTAAAACCCACATCCTTTCATCTTTCCCTCTCCTTTCCCTCTTTCCTGATGAAGCAACTGTTGGTTGCGAAAGCTAGAATTTTGTGTGTATGATTGTGTTTGTTTGTGTGTCCATCGACCTGCCAGCGTTTTCGTATGGTAAGTCACATCATCTTTGTTTTTAGATGTAAGTATGGTTTGTATGCTATGCAAAATTCACTGAAGAATCTCTGTTATTCATGAAGAAAAGTGTACCTGTAGCAACAAATGCAGCCAATAGTAAGTGAAAAAATGATGAAATTTCACATGTAAAAAAAAATATTTTGTTATGTTTTTGTACTTCCTCTGCTACGAGTGTGAATCTTGAATCCTTCCAGGTCATGCTGACAAAGTTTAAAAGAATAGACAGTGGAAATTAAAATGTCCAGTGGTCTGCTCCAAGTCAGCCCATTTGACATCCTACCACCTTTAAAGTGTATAGGTGTGATGTGAAACCTTATGTCCCACAACCCATGAGGTGTTCCCGGTGTTTACACTTTGTTCATATGTTGTCCCCCCTGCACAGCAGACACAAAATGAAAAAAACTGCAGATAATCAGTCCATGAAGGTCATCCTTGTGAATAACCATTTTTGTGTGCGATTTGTACTGAACATCATGCTCCACATTCACTGGTTTGCCCAGTACTTAAAAAAGAAAAGAAAATACAAAAATAAAAATCACTCTGTCATCTGTCATTTCTGAGGCAAGAAAAAAATATGAACGCCTGCATCCCATCAACATGATGACCAATTATGCAAAAGTCACAGCTGTCATCCCCCACCTCAACTTTCTCTAGTCTTAGCATCTTATTTTTATTGCTGATGGCCAAACTACAGTCCATTATGTTTTTAGCTTTCTCACTTTTACTGTTCTGAACCTCCTGACTAGAAGACATTATTTGCTCTGTAACTGTCTTTGCTTTTAATCACATTGGCGTGGTGAGGGTTGAATGTGTGTTGGGTTCCTCTCACCATGGATGAGCACTGGGAGACTCCTCATGCACTCTGGCCTGTGTAAAGTGCTGCACATATTCATCTCCATGAGTTATCTCAGTTCTGGCATCAGTATTTTCTTCATTGCCTCAATTTTATCACTCCTATGTATTTTAATGGGCAACAGCCTTACCGCAGTGGATACACTGGTTCCCATATGATCACCAAAGTTAAGCACTGTTGGGCATGGCCGGCAATTGGATAGGTGACCATTCGGGCCACCATGCACTGTTGCCATTTTTTGGGGTGCCAACTGAGGAGCTACTTGACCGAATAGTAGTGGCTCCAGTCAAAGAAAACCATCATGACCGGGAGAGCGGTGTGCTGACCACATGCCCCTCCTCTCTGCATCCTCAGCTGAGGATGAAATGGCAGTTGGATGGTCCCGATGGGCCACTTGTGGCCTGAAGGTGGAGTGTTTATGTATTTTCATAAAAAGAACACATTCCTGGTAGTCATCACTAACTCCAGATGAACTACCCCTGCACAAAGGGCCTGGTGACCTTGCAATGAACCAGCCAACCAAGTCACAACCATAAGCTCCTTCTCAAGGTACTGAAACCAACTCACTATTCTATTTCATGAGATTGTGAAGCTTTAAATTCAATAAAATGGAAGTATTATACTCACCCTGAGTTCTAGTGCTTGGATTTCAAGTCGTTTTTTCTCTTGTAGTTCCAACAATTGTCTGTTCACTTCATCGAGTCCCTTTTTCATTTTTTCTTGTTCTTTTTCTTTTTTGCGTACAGCTTCTTGCTCTTCTATTTGCATTTGAACTCTCAGTTTATTCATCATCTCACTCTCCTAAATAAAAAGATAATTTGCATAAATATTTCATACTAAAATGTAGACTTTCACAGCTGGAAATGTCATGTCCATTATAATTATTCGGGCTGTTATGCCATGGCCGGTAGATGAATTCTGTGTCAATTCCCAATGTTTCGTCCCCAACTGTGGGAGACATCTTCAAGGGGTCTGTAGCTCAATGGAAGGTCCAACACACCCACTGGCTCGCTACTGACAGTGAGCCAGTTGGTGTGTTGGACCTTCCATCGAGTTACAGACCCCCTGAAGATGTCTCCCGCAGTCAGGGATGAAACGGTGGGAATTGACACAGAATTCATGGCATAACAGCCCGGATAATTATAATGGACATGATAAATAATTCGGAATGTAAACTTATGGAACTTAATAAAATATTAACAGTTAATTCAGTTATCATGAACACTAAAGGAGTCTTATGATGGATAATAGATCTATATGTCACCATTAGTGTCACTGTAGAAACAGCTGTCTTCAACAGACACCCAAAACAAGCTTTTGTCAGCAGAATTAAAATGGTGTGCTACACTCGAAGAAGGAAGAAGAGAATGGGTCCAAAGCTTTTCCAATAACAACAACATAAAAGAAATACTAGCTGATAAAAAATGCAGTGTTTTATCGCTGAAAGTTCAGAATCACACGAGATCAAAAAATACTGAATGAAACAGGAAATTAAAAATACCAGGAATTGACAAGAAGCAACAGTCAAGTAGTAAAAAATTGACATAGGTGATGGCCTCTTGATAAAAGAAAACACTTTGAGAGTAAAGACAAAATACAGTAAAAGTAGGATGATAAAATGATGGCAGTTGGGAGAGGGCCAGATGATTAAAAAAAATATATAACTGATTCCTCACATTCTGCCAAACACTCAATAATCATAGCTCTCAATTTAGGAAACAACATAATTTGTTCTTATCTCTTACACATCTGTTCCCTTTCTTTCCTTTAGTAGAATAAACTTCTTTCCATACAAGAATATAGATTTTAAAAAAAGACAGAAAGGAAAAGCCTCATTAACAAGTCCATAACACAGGAATGCCAACAAGAAGTGTAAGAAACTTAAGACAGGCAGAGCATGGCAAGAATCAAACACAAAGTGCTTTTAGCTGATTCTGGCTGGCCTCATATACAGTCCTGGACAAGGAGAACCACCCATGTCAAATGGTGCTGTCCACGTGGCTCGGAGGTCACATTACAAGCAGCAGCATCCTCTCAGCTGTGCATCAATGCTCTGGGAACTAACATCACGTCAGAGGTGCTTTCCATGCTGCCATCGACAGTCAGCTCCATGTTTATGTCCACTGGCTGTACACTTGCCTCAGCAGTACCCTTTGTGTTGATGTCATCTGTCTTTGGAACTACTTCCATATTTGTGTCTTCTGTTTCTGGCTAGCATACAAGATTCCTCCCCCTTTAATTTGTGCACATTGCTAATAATGGATGGCCTCATGCCTGCGTCTTGGAGAAGAGGCAGAAGTTGCCTGTATGTTGGCTGAAAGCTGCATGGATGCTGGAATAGTTCCAGAGAGCCAAGCTGGACCTGGGCTGGTGCTTTAGTAGTTGTCTCTGCACTGTCTGTGGTGATGGATGTGGGGCTGCCTTGAGATCAGTTGATGTTGGCACTCGGTGAAGTTCAGGTGTAAGAGGAAGAGCAGCCTCCAGTGGTGTACAAGTCCTGGTGAGGTGGCGGTGGCTGCATGCCTTGACAGGGCTGCATCTGCACATACTTCACTATTCTCAGTAGAGACAACACAGATGTAGAATCCCTGATGTTAGTGATTGTCAGTAGAGCCCTCCTGAGATGACACCCACAGCAAGAGTAGGTGTTGCATGGTTGTCAGAAATGGAGTACTTCAGCATAGCTGTGACTGTTTGCTGGCATAATCCTACAAGTGCTAAGAAATCAGATTGTCCTTGCCTCTGCTGACATTGCTTCTCTGGCCTTTGACATCTGTTGTTTGAATGTGCACACCATTCTTTTTGCCTCACTGTTAGATGCTGGGTGAAAAGGTCTCATCCTGATGTGCAATATCTCATACTGGGAGCAGAATTCTGTGAATGGTTTTAGATGTACATTGGGTACTGTTGTCCATTACTATGGTGCATGGGAGGCCTTCTATTGCTAACATTTTTGTCAGCACCTGGAGGTTGGCTTCTGTGTTGGTGAACCTCATATTGACCACATAACCATAGTTCAATGGTGCATCCACCGTTATGAACCACATTGTATTTAGGAAAGACCTTGCAAAATCTAGGTGTATCTTGTTTGACAGCTGTTGTAGTGCTGCCCATGATGATGATGATGATGATGATGATGATGATGTTGGTTTGTGGAGTGCTCAACAGCACCTGTACAAGTTCCCAATCTTTCCAGTTCCAATCTCACCACTTCCCAAATGATGATGAGTTGATGAGGACAACACAAATGCCCAGTACCCGGGTGGAGAGAATCCCCAACCCAGCCGGGAATCGAACCCGGGACCCCGTGATCCAGAAGTAGCTATGCTAACCACTAGACCACGAGCTGAGGGCTACTGCCCATGGTGCACTCTTTTGTGATGGAACTGCTTGATGCCCAGCACATCTGATAATAGCATGTGCTGGTATTTGCAATTTTTATCAGTCAGTGGCCAGTGTACATGTTGGCTGTCAGTACGCCATGTTCACCCAGTGGCTCCAATGAAGAAGGTGTAACATTTGGGAACTTGATGACTGGAGAATGACTATGCAAAGTTCATTGTAATCTGCAGCTAGTAGTATAACTCCATCAAAAACTGAAAGGCAATTTTTCAAATGAAAGAGGGTCAGCAGTGGGAAGCTGTGGAGATGGCCAACTTAGGCCAGCCTGGATGAAACCAGAGCAGGATGTGCTGAAGTGTTAAGCCTTGTCTTGTGGCATAGGCTAGCTTGGTGCCTGTTATTGGAAAGTTTAGCACAGCGTAGTGGGATGATGAGTTGATCTGGAAGCAACCCTCTTCCTTACTATCAAATGTTAAATTGGGACCCATGGGCAAATGGAACAATTTGTTGTGGGCTTGTAATGAATTTTGTAGTTGTAGCGACTGAGGAGCAAGACCCATCATTGCAGGCACTGTGCTGTCTGCTCTGTCATGGCACAGCCTAAATATTGCCAGTAAGGGCTTATGATCAGTGATTAGATGGAACAACAATCCTTAGAAATAGGTGTGAAGATTTTAGATGCTGTACATGATGGCTCAGGTTTCCAATTCTATCTGGCAATAATTCTTCTGAGCAGATTTTAGTGTTTTTAAAGCATATAGTATTAATTGTTCAACCTTTTTAGCATTCTTTTGAGGCAATAATATCCCCAAGCCATAGGATGAGGCATCAGTTGTAAAGATCAGTGGTCAGCTGCGTTCAAATGATGATAGGCATGGGATGGATCATACATGTACCTTCAGCTTTTTGTAGGACCTTTTGCTGGCTATTGACCTTTTGAACTGTATCCCCTTCTTTTGCAGCTGGTTAATACACAGACAATAGTAGCTGTATATGAATAAATTTCACGTAATAGTTTACTTAGCCTTTGAAAGATTGCAATTCTTTTCCATTCTTTGGTACTGGCACTTGGTCAGTGCCTTCTAAGTGATACTGTGTTGGACAGATGCCATTTTTGTTTAGTATGTGCCACTAATATTCCAGTTATGCCTGAAACAATTTGTTCTAGTTGCTTCATAGCCCAGCTGCCTGCAATTTCTTGAATACAATGTGTAGATTTGATATGTTCCTGCAGATTAGCTCTCATGACAACAATGCCATCCAAATAGTTTATGAACGATGGTATGTCTTTCAACAAATCCTCTGATTTCTGTTGGAACAGTGGTAGTGTGCTAGCAATGCTGAAAGGCAAGTGGTGAAACTGGTAGAAACTGAAGCTTTATTAAACACAGCTACTGACACTCTTCTTACAATGTGATCTGCAGTTATGCAACAAAAAGATCAATCTTTTAGAAGTATTGTCTGTCACAAACATTGACTAAGAGTTCTTTAGGCATGGAAGTGGGTAAACATCAGTAACTACTTGCAAACTGACTGTTACTTTAAAGTCTCCATAAAGGCATAGTTTCGAATTTGGTTCTTTTATAACCACTAATGGTGTTTCCCATTGATTTGAAGTGATCTGTTTGAGAATGCTCTGCTGCTCTCATTGATTCAGTTCAGAGTTAACTGCCTCATTTAATCTGAATAGAATGGGTTGAGACACAAGGAAATGGGGAACAGCCAAAGACGAATTTGTATATGAGAAGTTATATCGGCTGTATGGTTTGTTTCACATCCCAGTCTGAATGAAATTATGGCAGAAAATACTTTATGCAGTGTCTCTATCGACTGAAATGGATTTGTGTACAAAACTAGGCTTATTTTATCAGTGATAGTAAACCAAAAAGGTGAAAAGGAGTCTACCCAAAAATATTCTCTACTGCTATGTGCTCTACTACAAGTATGTGCAGATTTTGAGAAACATTATTATAACCAGTATATGTTGAAAACATTCTCTAGTGTGAGACTTAATGGTTGTCAGTTTAAAGTATTCTCTATAGCTGTGCCCATAAACACATGTTTTGGCACTCTAAGTGAGTCTGTTGTCTATGGCCTTATTCTGCTGGCATCCACGTGTGCCATATGAGGCCCCGGTGGGCATAAATGGGCGCTACTGCTCTGACACACCACTGCAAGATGTCATCAACATCTCTACTTCGCACAGCTTGCCTAGCAAAGTGGACTGTTGAAGTGTCACCACGTTTTGAAATAGCCTTCACATATGGGAGCGATTGGCACTAATGTTGAACTGTTGTGCCATTTAATAATGAAAAAGACTCTGAAGAGGAACAGGAATGACACCACTTGCATAACTTTGAATGGTTGAGTGACATGTAGAACTTCTTCCAAGAACTGGTGAAGCCTCTTCTCTTGAGCTGATAATCAATATTGCATCAGTGTCAGTTAAAGCCATTGTTGTTCAAACAGCTTCGCCAAAACTGGGTCCATCCTGAAGTCCTTTTAGCTTTTCACCAACATTCTATTTCAACTAGTATTTACTACACGCTCACTACAGTACACAGCATAATCATCTGCTGAGTCCAGCGGTGATCCAGAGCAGAGTACAGAGAGGCAGTGCTCATTCCTAAATTAGACAGTTTGTCCATAACTGGAGACCATGATGCATTCTGAGGCAGAGTCTAATGCACAGCACTCACTTGTTGGTTTGATGATAAAGCTGTAAACAGAGTCCAGGTCACAGGAATGTCACCAATGGTGCATGAAACATAAGGCAACTGGAGGATGGTGAGAATCAAATACAAATTGCCTGCAACTGACTTTATATACAGCCCTGGATGAGCAAAACCATGCAGGTCACACTGTGCTGCTAGTGGGGCTTGCAGGTCATGTGAAGATTAGCGGTGCCCTCTCAGTTATGTTCTGACGGTGCAGAAAGCAAAGCCATGTTGGAGGCACCCACCATGTTGCCATCAACAACTTCCATGATCAGATTCATGTTTATGTCTGCTGGCTGTATTTATGTCTTCTGTTTCCAGCTGGGATACAAGAGATAGTGTTTTTAATTACAGCTTATGGGGGGATAAACATGAAGCCACAGAAATAATAACTTTCAGAATAAAAGTTTTCATCATCCAGTAAAAGAGGAAACAACATCGAGGGAAAACCTGTGGGACTGGTACTTAGCCACCTAATTTAAAAGGACATATTCATCTTCCACCTTTGCATTATTCAATGATGAAATGCATTTATTTAACCACACCAATCTATTTTGAAGTGAATATTCAGACTACATTCAAGAGAAAACTTGAGTCACAGTAAAGAGTAACACAAGCTTAGGAACCTCTGTTACATCAGTCATTTAGGTAAAAGAGAGCAATGGAGTACAGAACATTGTTTGAAGATACACCTGAAACTGGTTTAAGCTGAAATCAAATGACCATGAGAAAATAAATGTACATTCATCTATAAATAACGGCAATGTGGAAGATGGATGGGTCCTTTGAAAGTTTTTCGATGCAGAGCTCAAAAAAAGAACTCATTATTTTGAAAGATTTTTTTTATCCTTTTCTTCACATGTATTGGCATATTTCTTGTGTGACATTTGACTATCTAACATGTATCAGTTGTGTAGATCACTGAGATGAATGCATGAAAAGTGTGGTACTACAGCAGTGTTTTGATGATGAACCATAATGGGATTGAATCAAGTGTCAACATATACCCTATTCCTAATACTACTGAGATGCCCACCAAAATTAATGTCTAATCCAATGGACCCCCTCCATGAACCATGGACCTTGCCGCTGGTGGGGAGGCTTGAGTGCCTCAATGATACAGATAGCCGTACCGTAGGTGCAACCACAACGGAGGGGTATCTGTTGAGGGGCCAGACAAACGTGTGGTTCCTGAAGAGGGGCAGCAGCCTTTTCAGTAGTTGCAGGGGCAACAGTCTAGATGATTGACTGATCTGGCCCTGTAACACTAACCAAAACGGCCTTGCTGTGCTGGTACTGCGAATGGCTGAAAGCAAGGGGGAACTACAGCTGTAATTTTTCCCGAGGGCATGCAGCTTTACTGTGTGTTTAAATGATGATGGTGTCCTCTTGGGTAAAATATTCCGGAGGTAAAATAGTCCCCCATTCTGATCTCTGGGCGGGGACTGCTCAAGAGGACATCGTTATCAGGAGAAAGAAAACTGGCATTCTATGGATCGGAGTGTGGAATATCAAATCCCTTAATCGGGCAGGTAGGTTAGAAAATTTAAAAAGGGAAATGGATAGGTTAAAGTTAGATATAGTGGGAATTAGTGAAGTTCGGTGGCAGGAGGAACAAGACTTTTGGTCAGGTGAATACAGGGTTATAAATCCAAAATCAAATAGGAGTAATGCAGGAGTAGGTTTAATAATGAATAAAAAATAGGAGTGTGGGTAAGCTACTACAAACAGCATAGTGAACGCATTATTGTGTCTGAGATAGACATGAAGCCCACGCCTACTACAGTAGTACAAGTTTATATGCCAAATAGCTCTGTAGATAATAAAGAAGTTGATGAAATGTATGATGAGATGAAAGAAATTATTCAGGTAGTAAAGAGAGATGAAAATTTAATAGTCATGGGTGACTGGAATTCGAGAGTAGGAAAAGGAAGAGAAGGATACGTAGTAGGTGAATATGGATTGGAGCTAAGAAATGAAAGAGGAAGCCGCCTGGTAGAATTTTGCACAGAGCATAACTTAATCATAGCTAACACTTGGTTCAAGAATCATGAAAGAAGGTTGTATACATGGAAGAACCCTGGAGATACTGGAACGTTTCAGATATATTATATAATGGTAAGACAGAGATTTAGGAACCAGATTTTAAATTGTAAGACTTTTCCAGGGGCAGATGTGGACTCTGACCACAATCTATTGGTTATGAACTGTAGATTAAAACTGGAGAAACTGCAGAAAGGTGGGAATTTAAGGAGATGGGACCTGGATAAACTGACTAAACCAGAGGTTGTACAGAGTTTCAGGGAGAGCATAAGGGAACAATTGACAGGAATGGAGGAAAGAAATACAGTAGAAGAAGAATGGGTAGCTTTGAGGAATGAAATAGTGAAGGCAGCAAAGGATCAAGTAGGTAAAAAGACAAGGGCTAGTAGAAATCCTTGGGTAACCGAAGAGATACTGAATTTAATTGATGAAAGGAGAAAATACAAAAATGCAGCAAGTGAAGCAGGCAAAAAGGAATACAAACGTCTCTAAAATGAGATCAACAGGAAGTGCAAAATGGCTAAGCAGGGATGGCTAGAAGACAAATGGAAGGATGTAGAGGCTTATTTCATGAGGGGTAAGATAGATACTGCCTACAGGAAAATTAAAGAGACCTTTGGAGAAAAGAGAACCACTTGCACGAATATTAAGAACTCAGGTGGAAACCCAGTTCTAAGCAAAGAAGGGAAAGCAGAAAGGTGGAAGGAGTATATACGGGGTCTATACAGGAGTGATGTTCTTGAGGACCATATTATGGAAATGGAAGAGGAGGTAGATGAAAATGAAATGGGAGATACAATACTGCGTGAAGAGTTTGACAGAGCACTGAAAGATCTAAGTCAAAACAAGGCCCCCGGAGTAGACAACCTTCCATTAGAACTACTGACAGCCTTGGGAGAGCCAGTCCTGACAAAACTCTACCATCTGGTGAGCAAGATGTATGAGACAGGCAAAATTCCCTCAGACTTCAAGAAGAATATAATAATTCCAATCCCAAAGAAAGCAGGTGTTGACAGATGTGAAAATTACCGAACTATCAGTTTAATAAGTGACAGCTGCAAAACACTAACGCTTATTCTTTACAGATAAATGGAAAAACTGGTAGAAGCCGACCTCGGGGATGATCAGTTTGGATTCAGTAGAAATGTTGGAACACATGAAGCAATACTGACCCTACGACTTATCTTAGAAGAAAGATTAAGGAAAGGCAAACCTACATTTCTAGCATTTGTAGACTTAGAGAAAGCTTTTGACAATGTTGACTGGAATACTCTCTTTCAAATTCTGAAGGTGGCAGGGGTAAAATACAGGGAGCGAAAGGCTATTTACAATTTGTACAGAAACCAGATGGCAGTTATAAGAGTCGAGGGACATGAAAGGGGAGCAGTGGTTGAGAAGGGAGTGAGACAGGGTTGTAGCCTCTCCCCGATGCTATTCAATCTGTATATTGAGCAAGCAGCAAAGGAAACAAAAGAAAAGTTCGGAGTAGGTATTAAAATCCATGGAGAAGAAATAAAAACTTTGAGGTTCGCCGATGACATTGTAATTCTGTCAGAGACAGCAAAGGACTTGGAAGAGCAGTTGAGCGGAATGGATAGTGTCTTGAAAGGAGGGTATACGATGAACATCAACATTAGCAAAACGAGGATAATGGAATGTAGCCGAATTAAATTGGGTGATGCTGCAGGAATTAGATTAGGAAATGAGACACTTAAAGTAGTAAAGGAGTTTTGCTATGTGGGGTGCAAAATAACTGATGATGGTCGAAGCGGAGAGGATATAAAATGTAGACTGGCAATGTCAAGGAAAGCGTTTCTGAAGAAGAGAAATTTGTTAACATCGAGTATAGATTTAAGTGTCAGGAAGTTGTTTCTGAAACTATTTGTATGGAGTGTAGCCATGTATGGAAGTGAAACATGGACGATAAATAGTTTAGACAAGAAGAGAATAGAAGCTTTTGAAATGTGGTGCTACAGAAGAATGCTGAAGATTAGATGGGTAGATCACATAACTAATGAGGAGGTATTGAATAGAATTGGGGAGAAGAGGAGTTTGTGGCACAACTTGACTAGAAGAAGGGATCGGTTGGTAGGACATGTTCTGAGGCATCAAGGGATCATCAATATAGTATTGGAGGGCAGCGTGGAGGGTAAAAATCATAGAGCATCCACTGATCTATTGTGATATACATCACTGATGTATGATAAGTGGAATATCTGTGACTTGACCACAGACTTCAGTGTGTTCTTAGCTTCAAAGCAGAACAGACATATATCTTTTACTGTGCAATCAAGCACTATTATAGTTCTGTATCATGTCATACCTCAAATATATTGTACCCACACTATACAATTTCTGCATTGGCAGCCCACAACAACTGAAATTATGCCAAATATGTACTGAACTAGATACTACACAACAACAATGAAGTCCACATGTAACCATCATGTGCCGAAATTCACACATTACACTAATGTTTTCCTTTATGGACAGTGTAATGCTTCTCAGCTGGCTCTCTGACTGTTAATAGACATCAATTGTGCAAGTGATGTGCTTCACTACTGTCGTTCAACTTACAATATTAGAGCTGAACAATCAAAAACAACAAACAATTTACTAAGGGGCCACATTGCCACATCCATCTTGCAACTGCTGAACTACAGCATTCTGTTGGCTTGGATTCAGGCACATTTGCCATAATTCAATGTCTTCATGGACAACACATGAACAACTACATCAAGAACACTTCACCAAATACCAACAATGCATTCATACCACTGGCAACAGTGCTGGTGGCCATGCACTGCGGTACCAGCTTCACCATGCTTAATTCCACCCAGCAGTCAAGTCTGACCAACACCACCCAACTACCAGAAAATCTGACATCACAATGCTCACTTGGAGTGATGACTAATGCATGACATCAACAAATCCTTGCTTCCCTGTATTCACTGACACAGAACACTGCTAGTCATGCTGCACCTGACCCTACACAGATCACCACCCTTCATGTCACACCCATGCAACCACGTTATACCACTGACATGACTGCACCCACACCTGTGCAAAACATCTGCCACCAAATCGCACCTGCGCTGTCGTAACATGCCACCAACCCCACCATGCTTACACTTGCACAGGGACTCCTAACTGCATCACACTAAGTAACTATGCCCCACAAACCACCTTCTCCAAGTGAGCCCAATTTGACGACTGTGTGCAACGGTTGCCTGTCTTGTGACTACTCAGTAGTGCCTGCAACAAGTTCAGGTATTCAAGAAGACTATTCTAGTCATTTCAAGGCTCCACACAGTAGCAAATCTTCTCTCACTCAACCTACAATGACTGCTACCAGACTTTTACATCTCCGAACTTCTCATCAACTTGGACTCTGATGAGCATTCTACAAAGCTTCCACCTCTGCTGGTCCCAATTCCAAGGACAATGCTTTCAAATATGCTGCCTGCCTCATTCCCTCTGATGAACAACCTGTGGCAGGTATAAGTTCTGACATCAACCCTCTACTAATTGACGGCTCATTGACAAAGGACTAACCTACGACATTTTAGCCACACTAAGCTACCAGATCATTGATCACAGTGCACAAATTGATGACCCGAGCTGTACAACAATCACCATCTCACCACCTCACATGGACATTCTCTGTTAAGGACAGCACAAAACCAGACCTAGCAATAGTCTTTTTATGCTAATTCCACCTCTCCTTGGTCATATGACAAGCCACACTCCTGTACTTTAATAAGGGCTGCACCCCAGGACTTTTGCCATCAAGACAAACAACGGGAAGACTATCATACAACCATCGACACACCCAAGCAATGTGCCTCCTCGGCTGAAGAGCTCTTGGTGATTCACCAACACCACACTGACTGCTGTGCATCACTGGACACATTCCATATGAGGAACATGTTGCTCCTGCAAAGTAATGAAGATATATCTACTGCCCTCACCCAGATGTGCAAGCAGCTCATGATCTTGTCACTTAACTGTCATGACAACAACATTGGGAGCACATGCGTGGCCCCAGTCTCACCAATCAGTCACGTCCCCCCAACATCCAATCATACTCACTCCCCACTCCAATGAGTCACACCAACCCAACATCCAACAATGCTCACTCCTCAGTCTTCCCAGCACGCACATTGCCACTGACACTAAAGCACACATATTAGTACAACATGCCCTGCCTCGTCATCCAGCTACCCTGCTGCTGTCATCATTGGGCACACCCCTCCAGCTCTACAGCACACCATTGCCACATCTCTTCCGCACGACTCTCCACCATGTAGCTCAACTGCTGCCTGCAGCTCATTTTCATATGACAACACTGACTCCACTGGTAATGTTTACCTGTTTTGTGTTCGACAACAGCTACCACAGGCTCATGATGCTCTATGATGCCTTTTTAACCATTTTCAAGCACGCAATTTGCATTCACCCACCACTGACAACTACAGCACCTCTTCCTGACACAAGTTCGCGACAACACCACCAGACTCTGTGACTGCATCTTCATCTATACCAACTTGAACAATGATCCAAAACACGTTGGTGCCCTGCATTCCTAGCTCTAAATGGTCCCAATTCTGTCATGAATGACTTCTGTGCAGATAACGCCCATTGATTTTCACTCCAGCAAATAAATTAGAAACTCACATCAACCGCACATCCCCCTCCATTCCTTTGATCAGATCAAAGTCTCTCTCCTCACCATTGACACCCTGCTCCCACCTCTTTGGTCATACCACCAGCATCTGTGTGGTCACACTGGGTGTTTCCACATCAGCTTCAGCCAAACCACCTGTTCAACACTCATACTACACCCACTGTGACTTTGAGAGATGATCCAATTGTGTTTCATGAAAGTGCCAGCCAGGGCACGACTATTCATGTGCATCTGGACAACATCACTTTGAGAAATGATTTGGTCATGACTATGGAAGTCCCAGCCATGGCATGAGCAGTCATTCACATCAGCACCCACCACTGAAGCAGTCACTGATCCCACTTTTGTCTCCCC
This sequence comes from Schistocerca americana, assembly GCF_021461395.2. Lineage (NCBI taxonomy): Eukaryota > Metazoa > Arthropoda > Insecta > Orthoptera > Acrididae > Schistocerca > Schistocerca americana. Next base: position 854,906,143 of record NC_060121.1, read on the forward strand.
TCCAGTGCTCCACACTGTAGGAAGGAGGAGGGGGAGAAGGGGGGCGGGCGTGGGCTCTGTGGGAACATTCACTGGGATATACATCACTGACATCACAAAGTTACAAAAAATATTATTTTTCATAAAAAGTTATTGCCTTTCCTGTAGACTTACCCTGTTCTCTCCCTTCAGTTAAGGATATGGCTGATGTTCTTAATGAACCCATTGACTGCTACAAATGTACCTGCTGCATTCCAAGGAGAGTGCAGCTTTGTTGTCACACTGCTACCATAGCTGGGAGACTATGTTCCAGGCATGCTATCTTTGTACTGGTTCTGCCTTATGGTCTGGCTCCCCTGAGTTGAATATTCCTGGTGTGTTGTGTATGACAATTTTGTTTGCTGATCTGGGTTTAAATGCCCCCTATAGAAAATAAATATAGTTCCTATAACAACTTAAATTTTTCATTTTATAACTCTGGGAATAAATCATTGCACAAACAGACACAAAGGTATGCCAATACTGTTTCGTGCCTAATTTTTTAATATGATGTTAGAAGCCTATGTCAAAAGTGGTGTGTCACTTTGTATTCATCTCCATAACTTATGGTTCTTTCATAGTTAGTCTTCAAAAAAGCTGCTGTTCTATGTTCACAACTGTAATAACTCATGGAAAGGATGGCCCTATCGGTGATATCACTCTAATACATCTGCAGTCATTAGGAATCACACTAATAACTTATTTGCTCAGAATTTGCTGATTCTATTCACAAATTGTCAGTGACTTTGTTGAGCACACATGTGGTTCACTAATAAAAAAAAAAATTATCATCCGATTTTAAGAAAACTATTTGGTGAAAAAATTTTATTCTTTCACATCTCACACTATGATATCTTCTCTCGATAAATGGCTGAACTTCCATTTGTTATTCATCTTAGTTACTGTGCTGCATCACATTAAATAAGACACTGAATGAAATTTTAAGATTTTTGCACAGTAGACTTTGCATATGGTTCATTTTATAACACTAATCACAGCATACAAAAGACAGCTAACACTTTGAAACTGTATTTAAAGCTGAAAGCAGACTGATATATCTCACCATTCTCAAGATATTAGTTTTTATTTCTATGGGGGTGGGTCACACAAACTGTCAGTGATGTGCTTGAGTGGACCTGTTGACCAATATGAAATACATGTCATTCAATATTATGAAAACTATTTGGTGAAAAAATTTGATTCTCTTGCATCTTAAAGTATGATTTATTCACACAATAAATAAGTAAACTTATTTTCATTATTAGTCTTAGTGCTACATCCAATCAAATAAAGCATTGCACAACATTTTAAGATTTTTGCAGAGGTAAAAATACACTGAGAGGACTTTGTGCACAGTTCATTTTATGACACTGATTACTGTTTACAAAATATAGCTAACATTTTTAAATTGTATTTAAATGTGAGAGCAGAGTGATATACTCAAGATATTGGTTTTTGTATTTATGAGCAGAATGCACCCATCATGTGCAGAGTTCTGTCCATGCGCAACACGAATCACGTGGTTGTAACAGCCATCATATTTCATAAATGGTTCAAGGTATTGAAACAAGAAACAAGGTTTTTTTTGCAAATGACAGCATGCAAAAAGATGTGATATATTCGCATTTGATTAAGACTCTAAGCTACTTTTGTCTAATGAGATACAGACATAACTACAATTTTTTTCTGTTGGAAAGAAGTACTTCTCTTAAAAACATGTAATACCTCATCAAGAAATAATATTGTGGCATTGCACACATTAATATTTATGATATTCTGTGTGGGATATTCAACTTTAATTGAGAGCTATTTGTTGTTATGTCACAAGATGTAATCACTATGTAGCTAAATTTTTAACTATTTCAGTTTCAATCAAGATCTTTTGTTTATTTACAACCTTTAGAATGCATTACAGCAACATGTACTGATGTCAGCTTGCCAACTAGTCTCTCCAGCAACACTATTGGAATGGTTTTTATATGGAGACATCTGATACTCTGCTTAAGTTTCTTTTATCAGTGATGCCAAGTACCAGGAGTAGTTGCCTGTCACCATCTACACGATTTATTCCTCTGTACAACCACGTTGGCACTTCTACTTCTACTTCTTTCACTGTTAATAATGAAGGTGGAAACCACAATACATAAAGAGCGCAGCAGCAAATGAACATAGGTCAAATGATGGAAACCCGGTGAGCACTCAGAATGGAAATGCAGCTCCTTGGCTGCTCTATCTGGCCACTAAATGCCTCATGCATTACTGCATCTGGAGCTCAGAAGGACCCAAGCAGCTGGCTGTGTTAACAAGTCAGGAGAACAAAGGCAGTGACAAGAAGGTGTACATATACATATCTAGAGCACCTAATGGAAGGATGAAAGGCACACATAAGGGCATCCAGAACACCCGAGGACAGTAACAATGGCATGTATTAACACGTCCAGAAAAGTCAAAGGGTTTTTCCTATTGAGTCACATCTGTTCCACTCATTTCCTCTCTTCTTCCAGACAAGATATCCTATGGCATCAATTTATAAGCTGTCCATTTGTGCCTCTGTTGTTTCTACTCAGAAAATATATATTTTTCCATAATTGATCATAACTAATGTTATTTGTGTAAAATATACAACTCTATGTATCTGTAACCCAATTCCACCACAGGTCTACAATAATAGAGGAAGCATTACATATAGTTAACTAATTAGGAAAGAGAAGAGTTTGTTCAACTTCATTCTGGGAAATAGCAGAGGTAACAGATTGTGTGAAAGCATTGTGAAGAAACAAATGTTGTGCTGATAAGTAAATGTTCAAGAAGGATCTGCAAAGAGAGTCAAGTGTTATTTGGCAGCTAATACATCTTCCCAAGAAACAGGAAGCCAGAAGGCAGTACTCAAAGGATGGTTGAAAAAGTTATCTTCCCATATGCCAAATGACTAGCATAGCTGTGACATGCAGATGACTATCAACAAAATAGTGTTTTACTACTTGAGAACATATGAAGATAACTCGTGATTGAATAAAAGAAGCATGCATCCCCTTTTCATCAACACAGATCTTACAAGGACAATCAGTTGTTGGGAGATATAACCACACTAGAAATAACAAGAAAAACCCTTGCTTTAATAGACTGTGAGGGAATTCCTCATTCAAAAAGCTGAAAGAAAGTAGGAAGAAATGAGAAATAATACAACTTAACTGATGGACAGATAAAAGAAATAAAGCAGCATTGAGTTCGGGGATTGACACACCAGCTCAGATATAGTGTCCTGGCCAGCTACATTGTACTGGCAGTGCGTTTAGTACTTGGCATTAGCATAATGCAAATCCAGGAAATGAAATTTCTCCTGTGGCTACAAAACAGTAACTCTAAGAAATCAGATATGATAAAATTTAATAGGACTGTAAAAGATGCTCAGAATTCCATGCAAATTGAGACACAATATTATTGCAATCCTACTCCACCATGTAGAGTGTTATCCCATATTAACAATATGAGTACACATTAATAAGTTGCTTTTCAATATTACTTATCATCACAAATTTAATTCAAGTATTTTTACATCAACAAAAAGAGTTCAGGCATAGTGTTAATGTTGCATGCACATGCAGCCTACACATTAAAAAAAATTATAGCACTCAAGCTATTTACCACACCTCGGAAGAAAAACTCACTGTTTGATGCAGAAATATTTATTCTATGACCACACAATGTAGTTAAGCTAAAAACAGTCTGTAAAGGAAATGTAATATATACAGTAACTCTGGAATGCTTCATGAAAATGTCCACTCAGTTTCTTCTCTAAATTGTATTTATGTGTTTTCATAAGAGACAAATATTAAATAATTTTCTTATGCCTGCCCAGCTTCCTGCCCCACCTCTCTGCAGGTCTGCCCCACCCAGACCACACACAAAAGATATACAAAAACACCTTCGAGTTGTTTTGATCTGTTTGTCATTTTTTAACTACACAGACAAGTCAGCTGTATCAATCTCATAACAAGCATGAATTTTGATCACTGTTAGACATAAAGTATTTTATTTGGTTCTCTTTTATGTATGTGTTGTTTTCATTACCTCTTCAATATATTTTGCTTCTTTAAGTCTTTCAGATTCATTATCTTTCATTTGCTTCATAATCTGTTGTACATATTCATATTTTTGACAATCTTTCTTCTCTTTTTGACGCTCCTCTTCTTTCAATCCTCGTAAACGTTCTTGTTCCATCATATGGTCCAGCTTCAGTTCATTCTCTTCTAGCTCCTTCCTGCAGGGAGAAATTTTGCAGACCATTAAATAATACACTTAAACAAATGCTTCATAGATTTATGCAAAATAAAATTAGAATTAACTATGATCATTATGCTGCCCGAATAAATAGAGAAATCCTAGAATACCAAGTACATGTAAACAAATTCTCTCTCTCTCTCTCTCTCTCTCTCTCTCTCTCTCTCTCTCACACACACACACACACACACACACACACACACACACACACACACACACCCTCTATATTGCACAAACACACACACACTTGTGCTGGCATACTAGATACTGAGCAATCAGCATCAAGGTAGTCATGCAACACTTTTTATGCATTTTGTGCCACTGAAATGAATCTGGTGCATATGTGCACATATAGGAACGTGATACATGAGCAATGAAAATTGCTAGGTTTTGGCAGGCTAAAGGATTCTGCTCCAATGAAATATTGCAATTAATACATCTCACAACACTTAAAAAATGACTGGAGGTAGTTTTGAGTTTGACAACCTTTTGTTACTTTGAACACATGACAGCTGACTAGAAGAAATGGACTACAGCATACACTGAACCATTTGTATGTAATTGTGCAATTTATCTATTAAATTCATTTGTATTTTTTTTCTTTCTTTACAAATATATTCTCAGTGTTTAATTTTTTAATCTTCACTTGCCATAAGCATCTTCCTCAACTAAAGAATTTATGAAAAGATGGATTCTTGCCTCTGGTTTTCAGTGATAACAATGTGAAAAATTAAAAATGGAAGCATAATCAAATTGTTACTACTAAATTACACCAAATGGTGTTTCTAACTTACTCTTAGGAGTTCATTAATATACTCTGGGTCATCCACGAATTCCCAATAGATTTCAAACCTTATGTAAATTATAAGATTTTACACTATTCTCAAACACCATTCAGCAGTGACAATAAGATTAAAATTTTAGCTATGAACCACTTATAGGTCTATTCAGACATCATCTGAGCTGTATCTGGTAAGGTAGAGTTTGGAGCACTGAACTGTATGCTTGTTTCTTCAGCATACCCAACAGTTTTTGAATCACCTTTTAAAATCTTTGGGAGATCAACTCACACAGTTTACAATTTCACAAATAAAGAACTGAAATCCTGTTCTTCACATATGTGCAATGTATTCAGTTGCATATGCAACTCATTGCTATCACAGGAGATTTTTTTTTGAAATTGAATGAAATAAATTATATGAAATAAGTTATTGTCAGACCCCTTCACAAACAAGGTAGTAAGACAGATATTAATAACTACTGACCAGATTCTCAAAGGCACTGGACAAAATTATGCAAGCAAGAACCATAATACACCTCTATGAAAATAAAATACTTAGCCAGTCTCAGCTAGGTTTTCAAAAGGATCTCCCAACAGAACATGCTGTTTTTTAATTCACAAATCCATATAACATAATGCTTTAGTGACAAAATATTGACATATAGTATTTTCTTTCACTTGCCAAAAACACTTGGTTGAGCAGTTCACAGTATTACCCCAGAGAAGCTCAAATATTATTGTAGCAGAGGCTATGCAGCTTCATTCTAACTTCATTCTAACTAAATGGATGCAGAGTGTTGTATTAAGAAACTTAGGGAGTGTACACAGTGAAAAAGCATCTTTAGGATGGGGAATAATGATTACAGGTGTACCAAAGGGTTCGATATTTGGTCCACTCTTGTTCTTGTTATTTAAAAATGATCTTCCATCATATACCGGAGAAGCAGAAATAGTTCTCTTTGCTGACGATGCAAGTATTACAATAACACCAAATGGAGTAGTTTCAACACTTGAAAATGTGAATGACATATCTCGAAAAGTAATAACTGGCTCTTTGCAAACAGACTGTCACTCAATTTAGACAAAACACAAGACAGGCAATTCAGTATTACACAAGGCCTGACCACACTATTAGAAATAATTCATGAGGGTAAATCAGTAAATTAAACATAATATTCTAAATCTTTCTTTGTTTATATTGATAAGATACTGAACTGGAAGTCACATGTTACAGACTGTCTTAAACATATAAACTTTGAAGCTTTTGCATTATGAGTTGTATCTGATTATGGAGATGAAAATGTCAAAAAGTTGACTTACTTTTTCTACTTTAATTCTCTAATGTCTTATTGTACCATATTCCAGAGTGACTCACCACTGAGGAAATAAGTGCATTTTCCATACAAGTGTGTGATAAGACTAATATATGGTGTACATTCTAGAACATTGTGCAGAAAGCTCTTTAAGCAGTTGAGCATACTGACATCAGTCTTGGATTAGCTTACACTTACTCATAAATGCAGTTTGTTATCAACAATCAGCCAAAGTTGAAGACAACAGTAACACTCATAAAAATAACAGTAGCCCACAATTGTTTAACTGGTCCTTCATATCCTGGATACTAGGTCTGGAACAGAGTTGACATCCAAGCTGGTCCCAAACATATTCTATCAGGGACAACCTGGGGATCTTACTGGCCAAAGGGGTACCTCAACATCACACACGCAGTTCACAGAGATATGTGCCACATGCAGACAAGCATTGTACTGTCAAAAAATGGCAGCACAATGCTGTTGCAAGAGAGGTAACACATGAGGAGGACACAGGATGTCTGTGACATAATACTGTAACATTCAAGTCCATGACCCGAAGTCATATCCAATGGTTTCCCTAACCATGACACCAGGAATAGCACCATCATGCCTCTCAAAAGTGTTGGAAGAACGGCATCTCTTTCTAACTCACCACTATGCTTATCAATGATGGTCATCCAGTGTAGTATAGAACCATGTTTCATCACCAAATACAATGTAATGCTGTTCAACAGAATTCCATGCTTCTCAGTCACAACACCACCCCAATTTCAGATGTGTGTGTTGTGATGTTAATGGCAGCTATTTATTTAGCACTACTTTTACTAAACAGATGTACAGCACAAGGTAAAGGTATAATGACTGCACTTATATTTTAGCAATTTTGCAGTGGATACAATAAACAGAAACAAAAGGCTGCATCCATTACAGCCACTTACTACTCCCTCCCCAGTGACAGTGTTTGTATATTTCTTTGGTAAGTGCACTGTGTGACCAGAACATGTACGAGTTCTGGCTCGGTTGTGATACTATGAAGGTATGATGATTGGAGCTGGTTGTTTACTTGATGTTGACATGGGTGATCTGGGATTCATACTCTTCAGGAGAAAGTCTGGTTTAAGTCTGTTAATGGAGATAGTCATCTGATTATGAGGTGTTTCAACAGCAAAGTGCTTTTCAGAGTGTGAATGTCCCAGATACTGCCCATCATAGATAGGTTGTAAAAGTGTATCTTATGAATAAAAGTGAACAGGTCAGGAATTCAGTATAGATGAAGACAGATGTTGTAGCATGATGTCAAACACTTACTGGGTGATGTGATGCCATGTGCTTTTTGGGGTGAAGTAATGATGTAGAATGAAAAAAATCAACTGGAAGTATAGCTCTCATACCCTAAGTCATCTCTGGTGCAGTGGTGTTATATTATGGAGTCACACAAGCACAGAGACCCATGAGAAAAGTTAGTAACTTGTCAAGCCAGTCATTTGAAATTCAGACTCTTAATGTTGCCTTGATGTTGTGATGCCACTGTTCAACCATGGTGTTTGATGTTGGATGGCAACCAGTGGTGTCATCTTCTGTAAGTGGTGATGATTTTTTGGACTCCAAAATATGCAATCCATGATGAGAAGAGTTACCTGGCAATATTCTCTAAAGGATGTTCTTCAGTGGAACTGCCATTGGCCAACATTTAAACCTGTCAATCCATTTTAAGATATTTGGTGTCTGTATATGTGTGCGAGTGTATACCCGTCCTTTTTTCCCCCTAAGGTGAGTCTTTCCGCTTCCGGGATTGGAATGACTCCTTACCCTCTCCCTTACAACCCACACCCTTTCGGCTTTCCCTCTCCTTCCATCTTTCCTGACGAAGCAACCGTTGGTTGCGAAAGCTTGAATTTTGTGTGTATGTTACTGTTTGTTTGTGTGTCTATCGACCTGCCAGCGCTTTCTTTTGGTAAGTCACATCATCTTTGTTTTTAGATATATTTTCCCCACGTGGAATGTTTCCCTCTATTATATTCATATCATTTTAAGATATATGTAGAGATATATGTGAGAGCAAGTTAATGGTCGCACTGGGTCAACAATCTTGTAATGGAGTTTATATTTCTTTGCATTAGTTACAGCTACTGGTGCAATGTTTGCTTACAATGTGACAAAGTAACCACTGAATTTGGCAACCAATTATTTGAAAGTGTTACCATTGCCGTCAAAGCTATTTTCTAGAACTCACTTTCATTTGTATCACTATTTTTCTTTGTTTCTTGTTTGATAATGTTTTAAATGGTTGTTTACACATTCTTGGACGGTTTTATTTTTGTGCATAGTGATGTGTTTTATCATATGTTTGTTTGCATGGCCATCTTCCACAGCAGCTGTTACAATCTGTTAATATAGGTTATCCGTCTTGAGCTGACTGCAATTTAATTAAAAGAAATACACCAGATGCATTTAACTTTTATTTTTAAAGCATCTTCCTTGGTTATTGGTGTTTCTTTACATATTCTGCTCCTTCCCTCCTTGCTAGCAGTGGTTGACATTGAAAGGCTTCATTTCACATTTGCACTTGGCAGTTTTTGCCTTTCTGCAGTATTTCCTGTGCTGCATTATTTACATTTCACTTTCTTAATGTGAATGGGAAACAATTTAAACAGTTTAAGAAAGTGAAGTGTAAATAATGCAGGGCAGGAAATACTGCAGAATGGCAAAAACTGTCAAGTGCACGTGAGAAATGAAGCCTTTTGATGCCAACCGCTACTAGCAAGGAGGGAGGGAGCAGAATATGTAAAGAAACACCATAACCACAGATGATGCTTTAAACAGAAAAGTGAAATGTATCTGATGTAATTCTTTTTAATTAAATTGCAGTTGGCTAAAGATGGATAACCTATAGTAACAGATGATGTGTTTCACTTTCTCAAAAATGTACTGGTAGATTTTACAATACTGGTGGTCATGGATTTTCAACTCTTGACAAACGATTATACTCTGATTCAGGTATGGGTCTCTTCTTCTCAAACAATATACTTTAATCACAGAAATTATCTATCACTTAACCTCGCTTCTGTTCAATTTTAACCTTGTCTGTTTTAGGGGAAAACAAGACTGAAAATGCTGTTTAAGAAACAGTTAAATTCTGCTTCTACGCTGTATGCTTTGTAAACTTCTCCCCAGCATTTTTCCTGTAACTTGTCTGTAAACAGCATGGTCGAGTCATTGTTTACCATCCTGCAATACTATCCTTTTCTTTTATCATCCATCTGAAACTAATCAGTATATTTTATGGCCAACATTTCACAATGATTAGTTATTTTGCACTTCAGGCATTGCCAGTTTGAATTTAGCCATAGCACTTCCACACAGTACCCTCAACAGAAGGTTACCTTAGTGTAGTGATAATGTTGGACAGTAGAACAAATGAATCGCTCCATGCAGAAAGGGCTTCAGTCACAAAATTGTGAAAATGAGATTATGATGGAAATCGTATCTTTATGGCTGTTCTCATCATTCTGAGCAAAAATGTATTCCATCCAGTGCTTCGAAATACACAAACTGAAGCTTCTTGTTTTGAGTTATATGCAGAAAGGAATTCAGTCCAGGACTGAAGCCCTTCTTGCTAAGCAACAGCATTTCAGCCCCGAAGTTGGACACTTCACACGGAAATGTTAACTTCAATGTGTAGGACATGTTGGCTAAGCTGCACAACTTATTCGGTGGAAGGAAACAGCTGAAAGTGTATGTTGTTAATCTACACATTCGTTTGTTGGCAATATTTCCAATTTTATTTACGAAAGTGTTGGAAGGCGCCACTGTATCACGACAAGAAGAAAGTAGACAAGAGAAGAAAAGGAAAAGGAATCCTTCAACATGGAAGAGGAATATTTCAAAAACAGCAAAGCTAAAAGGCCAAGAATATATTAACTATAAAGGACAACGGATAGCAGCTAAAATTACAGGATGTGACTGCAGGTAATTTTTAATTATATTGGATGTTACTGACAGTTTTTTGGACTAAACTTTATTATGGACTGACCATGACGCTGCTCTTGTTCACTGCACAGATTTTGGTATCGCCTCTACTAGTATGGCAATCAATTGAGAATATGTTTCCATATAGGATTCTTCCCCCCATGAACCATGGACCTTGCCGTTGGTGGGGAGGCTTGTGTGCCTCAGTGATACAGATAGCCGCACCTAAGGTGCAACCACAATGGAGGGGTATCTCGCACAGAGACCATGAGGATAAAATCAGAGAGATTAAAGCCCACACAGAAGCATACCGACAATCCTTCTTTCCAAGAACAATATGAGACTGGAATAGAAGGGAGAACCGATTGAGGTACTCAGGGTACCCTCCGCCACACACCATCAGGCGGCTTGAGGAGTATGGATGTAGATGTAGATGTAGATGTTGAGAGGCCAGACAAACGTGTGGTTCCTGAAGAGGGCAGCAGACTTTTCAGTAGTTGCAAGAGCAACAGTCTGGATGATTGACTGATCTGGCCTCGTAACACTAACCAAAACGGCCTTGCTGTGCTGGTACTGTGAACGGCTGAAAGCAAGGGGAAACTACGGCCGTAATTTTTCCTGAGGGCATGCAGCTTTACTGTATGGTTAAATGATGATGGCGTCCTCTTGGGTAAAATATTCCGAAGGTAAAATAGTCCCCCATTCGGATCTCCGGGCGAGGACTACTCAAGAGGATGTCGTTATCAGGAGAAAGAAAACTGGCATTCTACGGATCGGAGTGTGGAATGTCAGATCCCTTAATCGGGCAGGTAGGTTAGAAAATTTAAAAAGGGAAATGGATAGGTTAAAGTTAGATATAGTGGGAATTAGTGAAGTTCGGTGGCAGGATGAAAAAGACTTTTGGTCAGGTGAATACAGGGTTATAAATACAAAATCAAATAGGAGTAATGCAGGAGTAGGTTTAATAATGAATAAAAAATAGGAGTGCGGGTAAGCTACTACAAACAGCATAGTGAACGCATTATTGAGTCCAAGATAGACACGAAGCCCATGCATACTACAGTAGTACAAGTTTATATGCCAACTAGCTCTGCAGATAATGAAGAAGTTGATGAAATGTATGATGAGATAAAAGAAATTATTCAGGTAGTAAAGGGAGATGAAAATTTAATAGTCATGGGTGACTGGAATTCGACAGCAGGAAAAGGAAGAGAAGGATACATAGTAGGTGAATATGGATTGGAGCTAAGAAATGAAAGAGGAAGCCGTCTGGTAGAATTTTGCACAGAGCACAACTTAATCATAGCTAACACTTGGTTCAAGAATCATGAAAGAAGGTTGTATACATGGAAGAACCCTGGAGATACTGGAACGTTTCAGATATATTATATAATGGTAAGACAGAGATTTAGGAACCAGGTTTTAAATTGTAAGACATTTCCAGGGGCAGATGTGGACTCTGACCACAATCTATTGGTTATGAACTGTAGATTAAAACTGGAGAAACTGCAGAAAGGTGGGAATTTAAGGAGATGGGACCTGGATAAACTGACTGAACCAGAGGTTGTACAGAGTTTCAGGGAGAGCATAAGGGAACAATTGACAGGAATGGGGGAAAGAAATACAGTAGAAGAAGAATGGGTAGCTCTGAGGGATGAAGTAGTGAAGGCAGCAGAGGATCAAGTAGGTAAAAAGACAAGGGCTAGTAGAAATCCTTGGGTAACAGAAGATATATTAAATTTAATTGATGAAAGGAGAAAATATAAAAATGCAGTAAATGAAGCAGGCAAAAAGGAATACAAACGTCACAAAAATAAGATCGACAGGAAGTGCAAAATGGTTAAGCAGGGATGGCTAGAGGACAAATGTAAGGATGTAGAGGCTTATCTCACTAGGGGTAACATAGATACTGCCTACAGGAAAATTAAAGAGACCTTTGGAGATAAGAGAACCACTTGCATGAACATCAAGAGCTCAGATGGAAACCCAGTTCTAAGCAAAGAAGAGAAAGCAGGAAGTTGGAAGGAGTATATAGAGGGTCTATACAAGGGCGAAGTACTTGAGGACAATATTATGGAAATGGAGGAGGATGTAGATGAAAATGAAATGGGAGATACAATACTGTGTGAAGAGTTTGACAGAGCACTGAAAGACCTGAGTCAAAACAAGGCCCCCGGAGTAGACAACATTCCATTAGAATTACTGACGGCCTTTGGAGAGCCAGTCCTGACAAAACTCTACCATCTGGTGAGCAAGATGTATGAAACAGGCGAAATACCCTCAGACTTCAAGAAGAATATTATAATTCCAATCCCTAAGAAAGCAGGTGTTGACAGATGTGAAAATTACCGAACTATCAGTTTAATAAGTCTCAGCTGCAAAATACTAATGCGAATTCTTTACAGAAGAATGGAAAAACTAGTAGAAGCCAACCTCCTGGAAGATCAGTTTGGATTCTGTAAAAATGTTGGAACACGTGAGGCAATACTGACCCTACGACTTATCTTAGAAGCTAGATTAAGGAAAGGCAAACCTACGTTTCTAGCATTTGTAGACTTAGAGAAAGCTTTTGACAATGTTGACTGGAATACTCTCTTTCAAATTCTGAAGGTGGCAGGGGTAAAATACAGTGAGCGATAGGCTATTTATAATTTGTACAGAAACCAGATGGCAGTTATAAGAGTAGAGCGACATGAAAGGGAAGCAGTGGTTGGGAAGGGAGTAAGACAGGGTTGTAGTCTTTCCCCGATGTTATTCAATCTGTATATTGAGCAAGCAGTGAAGGAAACAAAAGAAAAATTTGGTGTAGGTATTAAAATCCATGGAGAAGAAATAAAAACTTTGAGGTTCGCCGATGACATTGTAATTCTGTCAGAGACAGCAAAGGACTTGGAAGAGCAGTTGAACGGAATGGATAGTGTCTTGAAAGGAGGATATAAGATGAACATCAACAAAAGCAAAATGAGGATAATGGAATGTAGTCGAATTAACTGGGGTGATGCTGAGGGAATTAGATTAGGAAATGAGACACTTAAAGTAGTAAAGGAGTTTTGCTATTTGGGGAGCAAAATAACTGATGACGGTCGAAGTAGGGAGGATATAAAATGTAGACTGGCAATGGCAAGGAAAGCATTTCTGAAGAAGAGAAATTTGTTAACATCGAGTATAGATTTAAGTGTCAGGAAGTTATTTCTGAAAGTATTTGTATGGAGTGTAGCCATGTATGGGAGTGAAACATGGACGATAAATTGTTTGGACAAGAAGAGAATAGAAGCTTTTGAAATGTGGTGCTACAGAAGAATGCTGAAGATTAGATGGGTAGGTCACATAACTAATGAGGAAGTATTGAAACGGATTGGGGAGAAGAGAAGTTTGTGGCACAATTTGACTAGAAGAAGGGATACGTTGGTAGGACATGTTCTGAGGCATCAAGGGATCATCAATATAGTATTGGAGGGCAGCGTGGAGGGTAAAAATCATAGAGGGTGACCAAGAGATGAATACACTAAGCAGATTCAGCAGGATGTAGGTTGCAGTAGGTACTGGGAGATGAAGAAGCTTGCACAGGATAGAGTAGCATGGAGAGCTGCATCAAACCAGTCTCAGGACTGAAGACCACAACAACAACATAGGATTCTTTTATGTTTTCAGGTGCAAGAGGTTCAAGTGCTTTCAAGACATCAGTGCAGATGAAAAGGAATCTATTTTAGTACAGCTCCATAACTTGCCCTCTAAAGATGAACAAGATGTTTATATTCAGTCACTTATAGACATACATAACATCCAGTGATGTCAACCTAGAAAAGACGATTCAATCTGACAAGTCGACAAAGTATGTAATTGTGGGTAACACCAAAAGGAAGGTATGTTACAAAGCATTTCTGGCTCTTCTAGCTTTAACTGACAAGAGAGTGAAATGACTGAGAAAGCTGTCTATATCAGATCAGAGACCACATGATAAAAGAGGGAAAACTCCCAGTGTAAACGCTTTGTCAGCCGAAGTTAGATAACTCATGAGAGAACACATTAATAGTTACCGAGTAAGAGAATGCCACTACAGTGGGAGAACAACTAAGTATTTAGATGCAAGACTCAATATTAAGTTGATATATAAAATGTTCAAGGAGAAACATACTCAGGCATTTGCTTTGTTTTTCAATGAAAACTACTCCCTGTCATTTGGACAACCTCATGTAGATGCATGCTGCTTGTGTGAAGAATTATGAGTTAAGATTCGAAATCCCTATATTAATGATGCGACAAAACGGTGTGCAGTGGCTGAGTTGATGGCGCACAAGAGTCGGGTTAAAAAATTCTATAATAAACTTGAAGTGGAAACTGAAATGAAAGATAAACACCATGTACTATCTCCGGCAATAGATTTTATGCAGAACATTCAGTTACCAGGGATCCCTGTCCAGGGAACTTTTTACCTGCGCATGTGTTTTGCATTCATGATATCGAGAAAAATAAAGCTAAAATATACATTTATCATGAGGGAATTGCCAGAAAAGGATGTAATGAGGTCTTTCTTGTATAATTCTGCAGGACATTCCTGCCGAAATTACATAACTACATTTGTATTCCAGTAACTGTGCATGGCAGAATAAGAACCATACTTTAGTAAGGCTGCTTCTATTTTTAACAGACACTGACCGATTTAAACAAAGCGAGCAATTCTTTCCAGTCAGAGATCATTCTTTTCTGCCCTGTGACAGGGATTTTGCTACAATCAAACGCACCCTTAGAAGGCATGATCGACTATATTAAGTGCATGAAATAACCAAACTGATCATAGAAAGTAGCACATCTGTGAAATTTGGAGTATGTTAAGTTAAAACAGAGGATATCTTGGATTTCAAGAACTAGTGGCCAATTCTTTATAAAAGAAACTGCATATCAGAAGAAACTATACCGAAGTCAGTACCATGAGACCAGAAAGTACATTTCAGAATCAGTACATTGATGCACTTTTCATACAGTAGCCAACTATGTGGATGTACAACAACATCCCAGTGTGTTGATGGTATTGTGAAACACACATTCCATCTGTCTCAACCTGGCCATATGTCACATTCTACTTTTCCACCCAACTGTGCATATCCCGTGGGGAAAGTTCAAACAAAAGCAGCAAAAATTAAGGACATTGCCAGATTACTACCTTATATACCAAATGAACATGAAGAATTCCACCACGAACTGACACACTGGCCCACAAATGACGTTGTTAAAAGTTAAGAGCAAGATGACTAAAGAAACTCAAAATGATGTATTGAATTGTTTTTCTTCTCAGTTATTTTCTTAATAAATATTGATTGAAAACCAGTTGTTTTCCTTTATCTAATGCTCATGATCATTTCACATTCCTAAACTATAAGCATATCCTCAAAGCAATAAATGAATCATTATATTTTCCTCAAGAAACTTCTAAAAGCTATTTTGGTCCATGCAGAAAGGACTTAAATCCATCACCAAAAAACTTTTTTTCCTAAATTAAAACACTTTAAATGCCTGTAAACTCTGTAAAGGACCTTGATATTCAGTCAATAAACAACATATATTTTTTCTCTTAGCTTTGACCTCAAACTCTAGTGTCTAGATTTTTTTTTTTTTTTTTCTCCTCGAAATTAGGTACAATGGACTGAGGTCCCTTCTGCATGGAGCGATTCAAATGTAGTTGCTTTATAACTGTACATGGCATTTTACAAGGTTCTGTCATTGTTCTTTTCCTGTCTCTGACAATGACCTACTTAGATATGTGGCATATTAAATATATTAAATGGCACAGTACATTGAGAACACTACTGTCATCTGTGTTACTAAATAGCTGCAATGGACACTGGTCCCATTTGCAGGTTGCCTATCTAACAGCATTCAGGGATAACAAATATTTGATGTTTGGTATTTCGTATAATTATTAGAAATTTAAAATGTCGCCATAATCTACTCATCAAGAGGTATAATCTTATATTTAAAGTTTAATGAAATAATACAAGTATTGAACTCTGAAACTGTGTATATGTCTTGAAGGAGCATAAATCACGTCACACAAATTACCCTGACTGTATTCATGAAGTATTTGAGAATGAGAGCACTTACCTGCTTCCAATGAACTTTACACATAATTTCAAACCTTTCTGAAAATTTTTCTCACTGATGCCCCGCACATTTTCAGTTTTCATGCAGTAAAGTAAAATATCAGGCATGATGTTTTAATTTATTACAGCTTTACTGCTGACACTAATCATAACTCATTTTTCAGACAGTATCCACATATACCACTAAATGAAGATGCAAAATTATATCGTTATATTACTCACAGTTCAGGAGATTTGATGTCATAAACATTGAAATGGGTGAAAAACTACTTTTTGATAAAACAGATTGCAAATTACCCTAACTATACTCATCCAGTGTGTTTTATTTTTTCATTAGTCTCCGGGTGAACAATCCAAAACTAATGGAACCAACATAATTAGGGTTTTTCATCTTTAAGCATAAAGGACATACATGCTTAATATTAAATATTTAACATGAGAACTCATTTGAAAAGTACTCAGGTGTTTGAAGCTGTTTTACACATGGGGATTACATTCTTTGAAGCATTGGGGATAGATTACTGGTTACTGAATAATCCAGCATTGAAGGAACTCTGTAAAGGACCTTGATATTCGGTCGATAAACAACATATATTTTTTCTCTTAGCTTTGACCTCAAACTCTAGTGTCTAGATTTTTTTTTTTTCCCTCGAAATTAGGTACAATGGACTGAGGCCCCTTCTGCATGGAGTGATTCAAATGTAGTTGCTTTATAACTGTACTGTGGGTATGGTGCATAATATAAATGGCTTAAAGCAGGAAAAGAAAAAAAAATCTTTATTTTATAGGATTCGAAGTTCAGCTGGAGCTCACAGATGCCTGTTGAGTTCCAATTGGGCTTCTATAATATAACTACTATGGTGGCTCCCTAAAGTCTAAAACTTCACGAGTCCCAAAGTCTGCTGTAGCAGGCAACTCTACCCTTGCAGTTGCATCTAGACACTCTCCAAAGCACCCATGTCATAGTGGACACATACCAACAGAAATGGCTTCCCCCCTCCCACTATCACAATCTGCCTAACATGGCTTCTGCCCAGAATTCCTGTCTGTGTGCAAGGTAGGCATTCTTCAGTGTTTGTTGGTAACGAATCCTTGGTGCAGCATCCGTACACATGCTTCTCCTTTCATTTGTGAACCAGATCTTTCATTTGTGAATTTGAACTTTCATTTTTGAACAAGAGCTTTTGTTTGTGGAGCAATGAGAACCCAAGGACTGCCACATGATGATTGTTCAGTGACAAATCTGGTGAGTCAGCCTTGTGCATTGCTTAGGGCAGATAGCTTGTGAGAGCCTTAGCTTTCCCAGCAGGACCAGTTGAAATCTGCAGTTTATGGCTCACATGCTACATCTCCTTTAGCTTTCCCAAGTCACTTTAGAGAGCTACCTTCCACTTTTTGGAGGCCATTAATCCCATTTGCAGTGATGCAGGTAAACGCCCTGTACACTGTACTACTTTGTGCCAGCACTGAAAGTCCATGTGGACCATCCCATACAATTCTCATGCAGTTTTGGATATTCCTTCATGCATGACAGAACCTACACACTGTGTCCCTTTTACTGTTACATTTCCTATGGCCTCTTTTAGGGATGAACTTTTAGTGTTTACATTGAACTTGCAAACTTCCGCACATCTTAGTGAAGGCCCCACCTATGAATTTAACATGTGTTTGTTTCTCCGGTACTGATGAACCGAGAACCTTTGCTGTGCAAATTGCACAGTAACTGTGTACATGTTATATCTTCCACTTCAAGTTTTTGTTAAATAATATATATTAGTTTGTCTATTTCAATAAATAGTTAGTGTTACCAAAAATTTGTTCCCTCACCTTTTCATTGGTTCACTGGAAAGCGGAACCTTGCACCATGCACTCATGTGATACTATGCATCAATGCTAGCCAGTCCCCACTTTGCCCACAATACTCAAGTATTCACATCATTTTACAACAAAATGACAAAACATTTACCATGCATCTCCATGATGTCCCATCAGTTGTGTCCATTCACAGGTTAAAGTCAGCTTAGGTGCTCATCCTCTGCACTGCCCATACACTGCCAACAGTTGAGGTCTCCCTGCCCACTTCCAATGCCGATGATGTCACTGTTGATGCTAACATCAATGCCACACCCAACACCACTAGCACCACTCTTGACACAATCTCCACCAGTGCCGCCGAACCACCAACCAGCACCTGGGATCCAGATCAAGCCATCTCACTTCCCTACACTTTCCCTCCCACTGCCACTTTTCAAGCACATGGAGCCTGACACTGAGCAGGCGGCGCCTGACACTGAGCCCAACACCTCACTGCCGCCACCCAATGGATTCACAGACACCGCACCTTCAGCAGCCCTGCA
This sequence comes from Schistocerca americana, assembly GCF_021461395.2. Classification (NCBI taxonomy): domain Eukaryota; kingdom Metazoa; phylum Arthropoda; class Insecta; order Orthoptera; family Acrididae; genus Schistocerca; species Schistocerca americana. The sequence continues at coordinate 854,924,960 of NC_060121.1, forward strand.
GCCCTTGCCACGACTCCAAACACACCAGCACCTCAGAGTCAACGCCATACCCCACTGCCACGTCAGCCTCTCTTTAGGGGATCTGGCAGATGGCAGAAACAGGAGCAGCAGGAATTTCTGGCACCTGCATACTCCAGTAACCACTAAACCATACATGCTGGCCATGTAGTGCTTAGTCATACATGCCCCACCTGGGCCGGCCGCTGTGACCGATTGGTTCTAGGTGCTTCAGTCCGGAACAACACAGCTGCTACAGTCACAGCTTCGAATCCTGCCTCGGGCATGGATGTGTGTGATGTCCTTAGGTTAGTTAGGTTTAAGTAGTTCTAAGTCTCAGGGACTGATGAGCTCAGATGTTAAGTCCCATAGTGCTTAGAGCCATTTGAACCATTTGAGACCGACCTGCCCAAATACCCATGCCCCAACTCGCACTAAGTGAGACTGCAGCACATTGTAGTTCCTCATACTGCCCAACACCTCCTCCACACCTGCCTCTGTGCCATGCAGCAGCTTCTTTCCTGAATTGCAGCCCCATGTCGCATCTCAACAAGTGCACCTTTGACCATGTGGTCCAGCGCGCCACCGTGCCAGTCAACCATCATGTGTTCCGGACTACTGCCCGCCACCATGCACAGCACATCACCGCTATAACCATTACACCACCCCAACTCCCAGTGGTGGCCAATTGTTTTCTCCTACTGCACTCTGCACTACCAAACCCCATTGTCAACACGGCAGCTGTTAACATCAGGCTGTCAGGTACTGCAAACCTCACCTGACACCCACCCATGCCATCATCAACAACACTCATCGCCACAACATCCACACTAGTGTTTGATAACCTGGAGCTGCATCTGACGTTGTTACGCTGATGTCGTCCTCTCACCAAGATGGGGTAGGGGGCAGTGGAGGGGGGGAGGGGGGGAGTGGAAACTGTGTGATGCCTCCCTAAATTATAAAATTCTGTGAGTCCCACAGTCTTCTCTAGCAGATGACTCCCCGCTTGCAGTTGCGCTCATGCCAAGTGAACATCTACCAACAGAAATGTCCTTCTCCCCACTACTGCAAGCTACCAAACTGGGGCTTCTGCCCACCATTCCCATCCATGTGCAAGGCAGGCATTCTTCAGCATGTGCTAGAACTGAATTACTGATGTAGCATCTATGCAAATGGTCCTCCTTTCATTTGTGTACCTGACCTTTCATTTGTGAACCAGTGCTTTTATTTGTGAACCAGTGCTTTTGTCTGTAAACCAGAGCTTTCAATGAAGGCCCAAGAGCCACCACATAATGACTATTTGAGAACAAATCTGGTGAGTAAGCCTTGTGTGTTGCTTAAGGCAGACAGTTTGCGAGTGCCATTGCTCTTTGAGCAGAAACAGTTGCAATTCAGCAGTTTTAGCTTTTCCAACTTGCTTTGGAGAGCCACTTCCTGATTTCTGGAGGGCCTTAATTCCATGTGCAGTGGCACAGATAAACACGCTGTATATTTTACTGCTTTGTGCCTGTGCCATGCATCCACAAGGACAGACCTGTTGAATTCTCTTCCCGCACGCGTGATGGTGCCTAGCCATTATGTCTTTTTTTAGTTTTACTCACCATTTCCTGTGGCCTCTGCTAGGGACAGGCATATCGTGTTTCCCTTGAACTTTCAAACTTGTGTAAATCTTAGTGGAGGCTCCGCCTTATGAACTTAACATATGTTTGTTTCTGTACTCAAATTAATGAACTGAGACCTTTGCCATGCAAATTGCATCTCAACTGTGTACAGATCATATATTTCTCTTTATGTTTTTGTCTAATAATATATATGTCGGTTTTTCTATCTTCATAAATAGCCTGTGTTGTTAAAAATGCATCTATTCTCTGTTTTGTTACTTCGCTGGACCATGCATTCCTGCCTTCTTCTTCTGTTCCCCTTATTTTCCCTCACTCAATAGCTGTGATGTGCACTGCAAAGTTAAACACTTACACAGCTACCAGCATCACCATGCTACCAAGCAATATGTATAAAAGCTGCTCACATTTTCTCATATTTGTTCTCTCTCCATTCTCACATCTACTACAAGGTTCTTTACAGGATTAGTTCCCACAGCTCAAAACCAATATTGGAAGAAACAAAAAGTGTCATAACCTAAACGACATGCATACTCTCAAATCAAACTTAATTGCCTGACAGGGGGTTCATCAAACCACCATCTTCAATAGTGGAACTAATTTACACAAAAAAGTACAGATTACATTGACAATTAAAAATTGCGACTGCTCTGGGCACACATAATGTATAAACCTTGTGACAAAATAGGGGCAGTGACGAAAAATTAACCAGTATACTTCAATACATCTGCCTGCATTGCTGGGGTTATTAAACATCTGATGTGGCAGTATTCAACCTAAAGGTAGTCAACAGAAATCTTAAAACTTCCTGGCAGATTATAACACTGTGCCAGATCACAAAATGAACTGAGTACCTCTGCCTTTTGTGAGCAAATGCTCTATGCACTGAGTTATCCAGGCATGACACACAACCCATCCTCACACCTTTACTTCCACTAGCATCTCTCTCCTACTTTCCAAACTTCTCAGATGTTCTGCCCACCTTCTCAGACTACAGCATAGTGCAACTGTAGAGGAATTACTTAGGGAATTGTTTCCAGAATGAATTTCTGTTCTCCAATGGTGAGTGCACTGATTTGAAACTGAGACCAGGAAACCCTGGAAGTGAAAGATACTTACATCATCAAAATGTGATTGGGGAGTTGAGGAACAGTGGTGCTGCACAGCTCCTGATCACCAAATAATGTACCAACTGCTGTGCACTTCACAGTAGTTTGCGCAGTATGTATATAGAATGTCCTGTGTTAAATTCTTTACCATTCTGGAGTTCATCATGTGAGGAACGTATTTAAACTACTGATGGTGATCTGTACATTAGATGGGGACTTAAAGCTTAGTGGCCCTGCCAGTGCTATTCTCGAAAAGTGTGCTTTAAGCTGGCAACAGGTTGCACTTTGTTCCTCAGTTTTATTCCATACTCATCCATAACAAGAAAAGACAAATAATACTACACAGTACAAACATTCATCATAGTCATCCTCATGACACACACACATTTTGGGTTTGGAGAACAATAACACACAATGTCAGCAATATCTACTAGCAAATTCAGTATACTACTGGTGTTCAATCTGTGGCTGTCTGTATCCTCCAAGAGGCTGGTTGATGGTTGGAAGCTGCCACACCTCTGGAACCTAGAATTGAAAATCCAGCATCCAAAATTCACACACGCTTAGTATCTGCCACACCAAAACTTGTCTTCAGTATTTCAACAGGTCAAGAAAGAGGGCCAAAAATGAACAGCTATGAATGTATTTCTAGTTGTATACAGATTCAACAAGCTATGGAGAAAGTATGGACTGTGTGCAAAAGAGTGACCTTACTGGGAAAAGAGAGAGAGAGAGAGAGAGAGAGAAAACCAAGAGTTTCCATTCAGAATGAATCTTTTTAGAATCTTTTATTGTAAAGCAGAGTGGATTCTGTTTCTAAGCTTCCTGGCAAATTGAAACTGTGTGTGTGTGTGTGTGTGTGTGTGTGTGTGTGTGTGTGTGTGTGTGTGTCAGGCTGGGACTCAAAATCACCCCACTGCCATTCCGGAAATGCCAGCCACTCAATGGTTTCCTCATATCAGGAAAGAGGAAGAAGTCACTGGGTGGTATGTCAGAAGAATAAAGGGAGTGAGGTAAGTTTGAAAGCACAAAGAAGCAGCATGTGTGACTGTGTCCTGTGTTGAGTGAACTAGGGGAGTGTTGTGCAGAAAAAACATGCCTTGGAGAACTTCCTCTGATGCTTGTTTTGACAGCCTCCCATGAACTTGCCAGGAGGTTCAGTATTAAGGTTCTACCACTGTTTGCCCAGTATCATCATTACCTGTTATGATCACACAATGACAGTCCCACAAACCACTCAGCAAAACGTTGCCCAGTGAAGGTCAGATCTTCGCCTTTTTCAGTGGTGGTGCATCAACTACTGATTTGCTCCTTTGTCTCTGGATCATAGTGATGCACCCAACACATCCACAGTGATTAGTGGCTATGGAAGTCACCTGGGTTGGTCTTACACAGCTGCAACATTTCTGCTGCTGCCTCACTTTGTGGACTTTTTCAATGGGTTTCAGCACTCGCAGAATCCGGCCAGTGGCCTCTGTCATGATCAAAATACCACACAAGATAAAAACTGATTCGTGACTGATTTTTCATTTTTTGTATTATCTCCTCCATTGTCACACACCGGTCTTTAAATAACAGGGTACCCACTTCTCTTGCATTCCTGGTTCTGCAGAGAGAAATATCTTTGACTTCATTCTTTGTCATTCCACATGTTTGAGCACACTGGAAGAATCTGCATCACTTAACTACTGTGTCACATGTTAGCACACTGTTGCTGTGCACTTCCACAAACTCAGTACAGATTGTTGATCTCCTTCAAAAGTAGAAAACAAATAACCACATGATATTCCATTTTACCAATGAGCTGCATCATTTCATTTTGGCTCCTCTAGTGGCACACTACAATAATGTAGTGTGGAAATTTCAGATGATGATGACGATGTTGGTTTGTAGGGTGCCCAACATTGTGGTCATCAGTGCCCATATAAGTTCTCAATCTTTCCAGTTACAATCTCACTACTTCCCAAATGATGATGAGATGACGAGGACAACACAAACACCCAGTCTCTGGGCGGAGAAAATCCCTGACCCGGAGATCGAACTCCAGACCCCATGATCCAGAGGTAGCACCGCTAGCCACTAGAGGGAATTTCAGTGTGTACCAGGACTGTATACATGTACCTCCAAACAAACAAAAAGTTAATTACTATTGTAGGAAAGTTCTTGTAGAACATAAATACTTTGGGATTAAAGGAGACAACTCACCAAAACGCAGAAGTGTTCAGTTTTCAATACACACACACAAAAGAAAGAAAACTTATTAGCTTTCAGGTTTATTCTTTAGTAAAATACACACACACACACACACACACACACACACACACATACACACACACACACACACACACATATACAAATGGCTTCGCCCTTACATGGTGCTCAGTAGAAGGGAGAGGGAGGCAGGGAAATGACTGGGGTTGGTGGTTACGGCTCAGCGGAAGACAGATGGTTTGCTGGCTAGGAAAGTGGGAGGGAGGGTTGGCAGGTATACACTCTGGCATGATTGTAGATGCTAGTGGGAAATGGCACAACCTGAAGGTGGCATGGGAATGTGAACTGGGAAGGGGTGACAGCACATAGGAGGGGTAACTTTTGGCTGGAGGGTGGGGGGAGAGCTGGTTACCTGAGATTGAGGCCTGGACAGTTACAGAAGCGGAAGATATGTTGTAAGGTTGTAAGGGTAACTCCCATCTGCGTAGATCATAGAAGCTGGTGGTGGAGGGAAGGATCAAGGTGGCTCGCCATTAAGATTGAGCACTCTGTGCCACCAGGTGGTCAGCTTTTTTCTTGACAACAATTTGGCAGTGGCCATTCATGCTGATGGACAGCTGGTTGGTAGGCATACCAATACAAAATGCTGTGCAGTGTTTGCCGCAGAGTTGGGTATGACATGGCTGTCCCTCACCCTGCCTCCCACTTCCCTCTTCCTCCAGCCACTCCACCTGACACTACCCCCTCCCCCCCCCCCCATCCCACAACTAGTCCAGTCCATTATTTCAAAAGAGCATTCGCACTGTCTGTCTAGTTGGCATCATGTGGGAGCATACATCAAAGGACAAATCTGAAAGCTGGAAAGTTTTCTTTCTTTTGTGTGTGCCTATCAACAACTCAATGCTTCTGCTTTTCACTGAGTGGTATCCTTTAACCCTAAAGCATTTACATAAAAAATTACTTATGTAACTTATTTTGATTGAGACGATTATTACAACTTTATGGCAACCCCTTATTCCTCTCTTTCCTATTACCCAAATTCACAACAGCTCTCCCGCGTACCTTGTTGGCGTAACACTCCTGAAAAAAAAAATATTATATAGAAAATTATACAAGGGAGCTTTTGTGAATTAATGCGCTGAGTGTAAAGTTGGCAGGCTACAAACATTAATAGCAATAATACTACCATAACTAAGAATAGTAGTAGTAGTAGTAGTAGTAGTAGTAGTAGTAGCAGCAGGCAATAATCTGTAGTTGTAAATTATTGTAAGCAGAAGACAGTGGTGGTGATGAAGAGACATCCGAGAAATGAATACATTACTGAATATTACTAATGTATGAATGTCTGGTTCATTTTCTGATGGCTGACTCATTTGATGTTCCTGAGAGTAATCAAATTTGAATGAATATTAATGACAGAAGGAAACAGTGTACAAGATAGACTAATATCAATAATAGATGCATAACTATTATACATTTTAATGTTTACTAAATAAAGATAAATATACTAGTATATGAGATCTGACCACTGACCATATCAAATTGATCACTTGCTAATTAAGATCCACGGTACATGATGAGTGAATTACTAAATGATAGTATAGCTAACATCAGGTCATTATACCTGGAATGCAAACTGCCACATAGAAATGCACATACAGAATTTGAAGGATCAGTACATCAAACTGCTGGATGGCTTTCCAGATGCAGTCTGTATGATCATTCAGTCTTTGTAAATCATGAAACAGAAGAATAATGAACAAACAATGCAATACTCCACATAATGTAGTCAGAAATTATTCACTATGAACATCAAATGATTGAATTCAGGGATTTCTGAAAAGTCCTCATTGTAGTGTTCAGCTATTTTCTTTTTGCTCTGTCTTCTTATTGCTCCTTTTCCCACATGAATATGTTGTTTAGACTCTTTGCACCATGCTCAAAATCATTCCACAAAACAATATGGTCTCACAGTATAAAAATTACACTAGCACGTACACCTGAAGATCAAAGTAACGAGAGATAAAAGCAAAACTTGTAGAAAAGTAAAACGATGTATGACTAGTTAGTCATGCTCATATAGAAAAGTTAATCTCAGGAAAAAGTAATTCTTGAAGTAACACTCAAATATCTAAATCCTTAGCTTATGCTCTCATTTAGGTATTGTCAAGAAAATGTTAACTTGCCGCATAAGCGTCTTCTCCAGCACTTGAGCATCCCGAATGGCATGGCATTTGGTGCTAAGGATAAGCTGATTTGCTTTTTTTACATCATCTTCCAGTTCTAGTCTCATTTCTAGTGCCCTCTGAGCTAAATGAGAAGCCCGTCTGCTCTCAGTTCCATCAACCTGTAATTTATGTATTTATTGATAATTACTTATTCAGACTAAATGTAATTCTTAGCACATATATTTGGTATTCACACAACATTTTAGTTTTAAAACATATCTACATTACTTTTAACTCTTCACATACACATACACATATTCCTTGACTCAATGAGTCACCAATATCTAGGTCTGTTTACTGAATTTTCTTCCTTACCATTGAATTTTGTGTGCTTTTGGAATAAACTGCCTAATTAGAACATCAGCCACCTTCCATATTTCTGCAGGCCCTTCTCTGCTTGTTCCAGTTTCAATAATTAGTTAGTAGGTGATCTTATATTGCCTTACACTAATAAGCCAAAACATTATGACTACTGTCTACAACAATGTCTGGATGCTGCCTTGTGGCACTATGTTAACAAAAGTATGTAAGTGGAGCAGACATAGACAGGTATCACCCTAGTGAAAATATGGGCTGCAGATGGAGAAATCCATTGAGACAGGCAACTTTGACAAAGGGCTGATTATTATTACGCAGAGTCTGTGAGTGAGTATCTCGAAAACATTTGAATATTCATGTGCTACTGTCATGACTGTCTATGGAGAGACGTACAAGAACAGTGACACTACCACTAGGCACTAAATGGCTGGACATCCATGACTCTTCACTGAATATGGGGTTTGGAGGCTTGTCTGCTAAGTAAAGTAAGATAGATGGTGATCTGTGGCATCTCTGCTGAAAGACCACAATGCTGGTGCATGCACAAGTGTTTCGGAGCACACCATGCACCACACATTGTCGAACAGGGAGCTCCACAGCAGACCATCCCTACGTGTTTACATGTTGACCCCATGACATCATCAATTATGGCTACAGTGGGCTTGGGACCATTGAGATTCAACCATCAATCAATGGAAACATGTTGGCTCTTCAGGTGAATCACATTTTCCCTACACAAGGTCAATGGCCGTCTCCCAAACGCCATTACTGAGGTGAACAGTGGCTCGAAACATGCAGTGCACCACAGACATGGGCTGATGGGCACAGTATTATGTTATGGGAGATATTCTCCTGCGATTATGTGGGGCATTTTGTAGTAATCGAAGACATGCTGACAGCTGCGAATCATCTGCATCCCTTTGCTTGATGTCTTTCCTGACGGTGATGTCATCTTTCAGCAGTATAACTATCCATGACTTGGAGCCACAACCGCACTACAGTGATTCGAGGAGGATTATAGTGAACTCACATTGATGTCTCAGCAACCAAATTCATCTGATGTAAGGCCTATAGAACCCATCTGGGTCACTATCAGGTACCATCACCAACGTACACATATCAGCAGACCATTATTTACATGAATTACATGACCTGTGCATAGACATCTAATGCCACATACCTCTGCAAACCTACCAACAAACTGTTGAATTCCTGATATGAACAGTCAGTGAAGTATTTCATTCCAAAGGCAGACAAACAAGCTATTAAGCATTTGGTCATAATGTTTTGGCTCATCAGTGTATACAATATAAATGAAAAGTTGCAGATAGTACACTTGCTACACCATAACAGTACACACACACACACACACACACACACACACACACACAAACATAGACAGAGAGAGAGAGAGACAAAATAGAAGGGAACAGCCCACTTTAAAACTGCATGGACACACACTTTCTGCCATATTCAGAATCAGATTAAGAACATTTACTGACATTTTAACATTGCACATTGCATAAAATGTAGTCAAGAATCCTTTGATCAGAATCAATTACATACTTCAATATGTAAAATTAGGTCCTTATAAAACAATTATAAGAAGTTTCTTTGTCAGTTACGAAAAACTTATTCCTGTGTTCACCTGTGCATGGGATTTCCAGAACACTTTACGTATTTGCACTTAATGCTTTCCTATGGCATAGTCTTCTAGTGCAATACAGCTAAGGTAAAACATGTAATTATTCTGTAGAAGTATACAATAATAATATGGTGTAAAGTAGAAAACTGAACATCTTGTAGTAGCCTGCTGAAGGACCCAGAGATTCTTTCACTTACGTGTCAATACATACACTGATGAGACAGATCATTATGACCATTGCCCACTGCAAGACCAAATGCCACTTGACAGCATTGCAGGTATATGATGTAAGGAAAATACGTAAGTGAGCAGAGTCAAATGGGGGATCATTCTAGCAATGATACGGACTGCAAGTAAGGAAATCCACTTACATAAATGACTTTGACAGAAGGCAAATTGTTATGGTCCATCATAGAAGAATTCATTAATATGGTATAATGGGTGATCTGATAGCCAGCTGTGCCACTTAATTTCAAAAAATTTTTAGATCTGTAGACCAAACATAGATTGGTATTGAAAATTTTGAGTGTGTTTGCTTTGTTCTTGTTAACCTGTGCCTTGGTATATCTAAATTAGCCTTAGCTCTGGTATTGTGTTCATGAGTCCCCCCCCCCCTTCCCAGCAACAAATTCTGAATTATTTTTAATCAGACACATATATTTCTTAAAAGACATCATAGTCACCATTGACTGTATAAAATATTTATTATTACTATTGCAATTTCGGCCTTATGGCCATTTTCAAGTAACACTGCAAAGTTACATTCTGTCAGAATATAAAACTATCTGACATGAGTACATGTTGTCATCAAAATGCAGCCTTTTGATGACAACATGTACTCATGTCACATAGTTTTATATTCTGACAGAATGTAACTTTGCAGTGTTACTTGAAAATGGCCATAAGGCCAAAATTGCAATAGTAACAATAAATATTTTATACAGTCAATGGCAATTATGATGTCTTAAGAAATATTATATGACTGTGAATCCCAACCATGAGAAGTTAATCAGACACATATATGTATATATTTATAATTGTGACTATTCTGAGACTGGAAAAAAGAGGATGATAGTGTAACGACCTGTTTTACACATTATACATAGGACTTCTTTTCTGTATTTTTAAAGTATTCTTGATGTTAGGGGAGTTTCCCCATACAATCAGACCATATGGCGTATGTGACTGGAACAGTCCAAAGTATGTCACCCTAAGGTGATACAAGCTCACTAAATCCCTTAGTTTCAAAATGAGGCATGACATCTGAGATATATTTTGTCATATACGTGATATGTCCCTCCCAGTGGAGTTTGGAGTCAATGTAAATACCTGGAAGTTTTACTGATCCAAATTGGTATCAGAAAATAACTATCATATTTCTCCTGCTTCTACTCTTTATTTTTACTATCTGTAGCCCAGTGACTTCCTTTCAGGAACAAGGTCTCCACATAAAGAGTTGGCGAGGACAGATGTAAAGAAGGTCCTACTTAACTTCCTGGCAGATCAAAACCAGACCAAGAATTAAACTTGGGACCTTAGCCTTTCGTGGGCAAGTGCTTTACCAACTGAGCCACCCAAGCATGACTCATGACCCATCTTCACAGCTTTACTTCTGCCAGTACCTTGTTTCAGTCTGGCACACAGTTTTAACCTGCAAAGAAGTTTCATATCAGTGCGCACTCTGCTGCACAGTGAAAATCTGCACAGTGAAAATTTCATTCAATATCCTACTAATTTGATGATCATCAAGTTGTCAACTATATCCAGGTGCAGTAATGCCCTTAAAGGAGTTAAAACAATTTTAATTTGAGAAAAATCCCCTCTCACATTTGCTAGCAGATACTGGAATGCAGTGAATTGTGTTTATCAAAGGCAGTAGGCCTAGTATATTTTATTATTGCTGTGCTTAATATGTATACAATAGTTAACTGACATTAGTTTATTTTATTATTATGTACCCGTACGTATTACTGCACCATGTATTTTACTATAATGATGAAGCCTATTTCATTGTAAAATGATCAATGCTGAATAAAAAATTATGATTATTTATTACTGATCCTGCACTACTGACAACAGACAGACATTGTCAACAGTGTTCCAAAATTGACTTGCAATATACTGAGGATTATTGCAACTGCTTAGAAGTGGCCTTTGAAGTGTAAGTAGGTTAACTAGATCAGTATTAATGCATCAAGCTACATTAGCATTACATAATAACAAAGTACATTGTTGTAATCAGTTCTGCTCCGTTCACCCAGATTTACAGGCAATATAAAATGATTACATTGCCACAAATAGTTTATTGATGAAAGAGGCTATGACAAGTCCACAACAACATGAGAGACAAATAGAGCATCAAAAATTAATGAAGTTATTCTGTTTCTTTTTTTACAATGTATGAAGAAAGTTACTACCTTAAAGAAGGGAGCCAAATTCAGATACATTGAGTCCACAATTCATGAACAGTAGATTTGCAAATGATTTTACAGATCACAAACCACAGAAAAACTTTAAGCAGTATAGAGTAATATGAGAACTAAGAGATTACTTTTAACCATTATACACAAAATGTGAATCTATGTAACATTTCTCTAACAATTGAAGTATAAGTTTAGTGCACCTATAATGAATCTCTTAAAACTAATATGAAGTGATCAGTTTCATTTTTCTTACCAATTCTGGCTTAAGCTTCTGTTTGCGTTTTTCATCCCACTTATGGAGTTTCTTCTTGCGAATCTCACTGTCTTTCATTAGTTTTGTCTGCAGTTCCTCTTTGTCCTCCAAATGGTGTTTCCTCTGTCAAATTACATTAATTAGAAGTAACAAATAAATTAATGATTCATGCAATCACATAATTCATTAAATGCACAATGAAAAGAAAGAATTGGGGAAATAAGAGCTGATATAGAGAACAAGTAATTACTAAAACTACAAATAAAAACAGTAATTATAATTGTTATAATGCCTACAAATCAACCAATAACAAACTAGATGACAAATGGAAGAGGGCAATGATTTCAAATGGAACAATCTGAAATAATCGGTGGTGATGATGATGATGATGATGTCCCATACTCCAAGGAGCATAGGGGACAATTCAGTAGACCCGCACCGCCGTACTAGGCAAGGTCCTAATGGAGCTAGTTTGGCATTGCCTTCCTCCGACCGTAATGGGGATGAATGATGAAGATGAAGGCGACACAACACCTAGTCACCTCGAGACAGGAAAAATCCCTGACCCCACCGGAATCAAACCTGGGACCCCATGCGCGGGAAGCAACAACGCTACCACAATTGGTGGCAACAAGTCAAAAAACTTGGTTAATAAATGTAATCAATTTTCTAAATAATGTCATTATTCTGTAAACATAATAAAACATGGTTGCAGCTTAACTGTCATTTTAATACAATCTTTGCAATATCATATGTACCTCAGAGGAGGAGCACTTGGCATTTTTTTCAATTTTTGTATACCTCCTATTGATCTATTTGTGCATGCATGTCATTAGGGCATGGAAGTAGCCAAAATATAAATATTAATATACCCCCAACAAATGGACATTGAAATGGATGCAGGTGAGCTGGTGCGCATAGCACAATGAAACAGTGCGGAACACTGTCAGGGAGAATGTGTGTGAAACATTGTATGGGTAGAGCCACTGACCCAGGTGTTTACTTGCCGGTGGCAATACGCTTGGCCCAGCAGTTCTTACATGAACATCAACTATCTCGGATCTGGCCTTCACCTCACGACGTGCTCTGTTTCCTGTGTGCTTAGTCTGTCAGCCGTTCACACTGGTTCTCTACGCCCATTTTTACGCAGTGTTTGAACTCTCTGCTCCTCAGTATAATGACTTGCAAATCAACTATTTTTAGCATATTACATTCAGAAGAATTGCATGGTGACACACTATTTGACATAACTTATCAATTTATTTATTTTTTGATAAATGTGTTGACAACCCTTCCTGTACATTATGTATGGTACCAGAGAAAGGAAGGCATTGCAGTCAACAGCAACATCTGATTGGAATCCACCTTTCTGATACCCTCCTACAAAGCTGCAGAAAATATTGCTGCGAAAAGTTGTCAATGGTACTAAGCCACAGTCATACAGTATTTTTTGAAGGACTGCACCACTTCATTTGACTGTATATTTCCTTCAAACAATATACATTTCACCTTTCATACCATTATCAAATAGAAAAAGAAAGAAAGAAAAAGGATGAGAGGGAGTTTGGCACCATAAAGCTCAATCATTCTTAGAAAAATAAAACAATTTTTTGCCACTGCTGCTGCCACACGATGGTTGCACAATTTGAATGATTTCTCAGTTGCATATTATAGAGTCTTGCCAGTTAATTCTCATTATCTTTAGAAGTTAACATGAGTTGCTAGACATAGATAACAGTACAGCTGAAGATCATCTAAAATCATAGCAGTAGCAAAATGAGAATGAAGAACATCTGCACAACAATTCTTACTGCATTTTGACAGATGGTACTAAGCCACTGCTGAACGACAACAGTGTAGGGATCAGTCATCGAAAGATAATAATATTATATGGGCATTCTCCACAAGAAGCTTGGTGACCATGGTGGCATTCTTACTTACTTTCTACAAGTTTTTTTCTTATTTACTCTTTACTTGGCAGTCTCTTAATATTACATCTATCTCTACTGATATTAAAGTGGCAGAATATTTGCACCCGTGTTTCTTATATGAACTTCTTTTAAAATACATTTTAAAGGGCTGCACTACTTTCTTGACTACCCTACACTGTCTTTTTTGATTGAGCCCATTCTTCCAAGAGAGGCGTCTTCTCATGCAGTTCCTTCATCGTAGCAGAAGTATTCCTCTGCAAGAATACTGTACAAACTGCCATGTTATGCTTCCACATCATGAAAAGCCACATTGTACTGAGTCCAGTTTTATAACACATTGTGTCACATTTGTTCAGTACTTTTAATCAATAACCAAATAAACATGCTATAAAATCAGCCAGTACTGTAACACTATTTCCTCTGGACTAGTAACTGATTTTCACAGTGGTTAAATTTTGGGAAATGGACTGAAGGTCCTGAGCTGTATTATCACTGAGTAACTGGTATTCAAGATTAAATTTAAACACAATGAGATTACCAGTAAAAAAAATAATTGCTTATGGAGGAATGTTTTGAGAATGGGGGTACTGCTTACACAACAACTCTCCCACAGTCTTAAAACGAGGTTTTTTATGTTAAATTTTATGTTTAATTATTATCCTTTTTGTATCCACATAGGTGTGCTGCCATTACTAGGAGTGTCCCACTGGAAAAACATTGTGACCAACCCTGTCGCCCAGCTGGCTTGAAGACAATGGTGTCAAGGGTCAAACAGGTCACAGATGCAACTGACTAGAATGAGAACTCAGCTGCTCACAACCGATATCCACCACAAACAAGTGCCGATGTTTGTGACTCACCACTACACCCAGCTGCCACCCCTGCTGCCAGACTAGGTCCAAACAGCAGCCCTGTGAGGAAAACATGGTGGGCCGTGACAGTCTGGGGCATGTGACTCAACATGCAAGAAATCCAAAACACCCCTGGCTGCCATTCATTCAAGCATTCCACTGGACTGCAGCCATTAACTGGTGTCCCATCGCAGAATGAAGTAGACATGGACTTCTTCATTTGAATTTTGAACATTTGCATGTCCACTTCTGAGTTAGAAGCTGGATGAAATGTGATGGTAGTCAGATGCTGCATACCATTGCAAATGCATAAATCTGCAAACTCCCCCTGACATGAACTGCAGACTGTTGTTGGAGATGAGGGTCTGAGGAGATCCATTCACAGCAAAAATGATTGACAACACATGGACAGCTGCTGTCAACATCATGGATGTCAGTACAGTAACATAAGGGAAGTCTGACAATGCACTGACCAGCTACAACCACACACTTCACAAAAATAGGTCAGCAAAGTTGACATTCTTCCTATCCTACTGGTTCTCCAGAACTTACACGGAAGCCCACACACAATGTTCAATGTTGCACTTGATCGCTGGTCATTAGATGTGACACCAGACCAAACCCTTCATACACATACCCCAGTGTGACATATGCCACAACTGAAGTATGCTAGAATGCAAAGCCAGAGGGACAACCAATCATCAGCTTTGCTCCCATATGGCAAGCATGAAGATCCTCTGGACAACACAGAACTGATCCAGAATGTATGCCACATAAAATCTGTTCCTGAAGGACTGCTCTCAAGGTATCCCATCTGCATCCCAAAACAATTTTCAAAAAAGGAGGGTCAGTGGCCATGGCAGCAGTGACTTCTCATGAAACTGAAGGAAAATCTAGCAGTGCCTGCTGCACGATATTGTGCAGTGCCAAAATGGGAGCCTGCTATTGACTGGACTGTGAATCAGCTCCTGCCAGAAACTGTGATTGTGCATCCACTTAAGCATGCTGGGCAGTACACCAGCAAGCAAGTCATAGCACTAATTACTAAGGAAGAGGGCTCATCTCTGCAACAGTGGGCAGTTCAATTCAGGTGCTTAGAGTGAAGGCCAAATACAGAAACCAGACGCTCATGTTCAGTAATGAGTAGGAATGTTGCTCCAGATAGAAAACCAGGAAACTTTTTAATGCCAAAAATGATAACCATTGCCTCCTTTTCCAACTGAAAGTAGTTACATTGCACCACAGAAAGTGTCTTCAACATGCAAGCAATGAGCTACTCAGTGTCATCTGGGTTCCAATGCGACACAACTGCACTAATGCCATACTGTGACACTTTGTTGGCCAGGGTTAATGATTTACCAACTGTAAAATAAGCCAAACAGGGAGTGGAGCACAGACACTTCTTGAGGTACTGAAAAGTCCATAGACAGTTCACAGACAAAATGAATTTGACACCAGTTTGGCAAAGCTGGGTAAGAGGATGGTAGATGTATGTGGCTTGGGGAATGAAATAAATATAACAAGAAATTTTGTCCATAAAGGATGGGACCTTCTTCAAGTTCTTGGGTGCCAGCAGGTTAATGATGGCTTTGACTTACTCATCCATAGGGAAAAAGCCATCTTTGCTAACCATTGTCACAAAAAATGCACATTCAGGGAAAAAGATGCAATGAAGACCATTCTCCAAACAGCATTGGAAAGGCACATGCAGATTTCATAAATGCTCCTTTTGTCTGGAGCCCAAGCCCCATATTTCACCAAGATGGTTGATGCAACAGGAAATGTCCTGAATCAACTGCTCCAAATATTGTTGATAGTGCAGAGGCAATTCCAAAGGGCAAGCAATTAATCTGGTAAAGACCAAAGCCCAAAGAGGGTGGTGAGCATTAAAAAATTCTAAGAAAGCAACAGCAGGTATGCACTGCTGAAGTCGGTGTGTGAAAAATACTGCCCCCTGACAACTTTGCCAAAACCTCCTTTGGATACGAGTCCATGGTGTAATGATAATGCTGTACTCGGCCTTGACCTTATCACACATGGTGAAGAGAATGATGCAGGGGTGACCAAATTTTGGTATTACTGATATCTTAAGTGAGATGAGTACCTCGAAATTTTCTCCCAAACAGTATGACCATAGGGGAGAGTTCAGAAAGGGGAGTGATTAAGACATTAAACATACTTTGTCAACTAACTGGAAGGAAAAACAGAAAAGGTGTCTAACCCAAAAATATTTTGCACTATTGGTAAATTAACTGCTAACAACATAAGTTGCTGTTCCACTTCCTTACAACATGCAGAGATGGAGAATTGTCCCCTCAAAGGAGTACTCTCTTTACTGTAAGACAAGCTTGTGGCAGTGGACACTAGTGTAGTCCATCCCATGAGCCTGAACATGTCATTGTCAATGGGGCTGACCATTGCTCCAGTGTCTACCTGAAAGAGCAATGCATGTGGAGTGTCAGAGTGTAATCTACCCCTCACTCACATTATTTGTTAATTGTCCCTGTCTTTATGGTTAACTCTTTTAATAAGGTTCAAGAGGAGTAAGATTTACAATAAATTTTTTACTTATCTTCTTTTCTCGCAGTTGGCTCCACTTCTTCTGGTCTAGGGGCTGATTCTTGAAGCTGAAATTTTTGAATTATACATTCTCATGGTTCCAATTGATGTAATAACTTTGAAGTAATCCTGCGCTGTATTTTTTTTTTGGTTCAAAATTTTATTCTCTCACGTTTTTCCATATCACACTGTCTTTACAAGTTCCACTTCAACAAAGCCGAAAATTACATTGTTCATCCAAAAAATAAAAATATGTCCAATCACATCAGAGGCATGCCCACTACTACTTCACTCTGTGGTAACAACAATATTCCAAAGGGTTTACAGATTCTCTGGACAAACGAATCTCCACCAATTTATATCATTATTTTATAAATGAAGTAAACATAATAATTAATATAATAGAGGGAAACATTCCACGTGGGAAAAATATATCTAAAAACAAAGATGATGTGACTTACCGAACGAAAGTGCTGGCAGGTCGATAGACACACAAACAAACACAAACATACACACAAAATTCTAGCTTTCGCAACAAACGGTTGCTTCGTCAGGAAAGAGGGAAGGAGAGGGAAAGACGAAAGGAAGTGGGTTTTAAGGGAGAGGGTAAGGAGTCATTCCAATCCCGGGAGCGGGATTAGTTTCAGATTGTGTAATTATTAATAGAAATTTTAAGTGTGCCAAATATTTTGTAATTTTAAATGTTTCTAAAAGAAAATAATTTCAACTGAACATACAGAGCTAGTACATATCGATTGTAACTGCGAAAATAAAGTAATTTCTTTTTATGGATTTTAGTCTGAATTACACCACATCATGCACAAAATCATATGAAATTCTTTTAGAAAAACAGCTGAGATAATATTAACCTGTTTAAAAAGTCAAAAATATTTTTGGTATCGACTACTTCTATTGAGGAAAAGTAATGCTAGAGGGTATCCCTTTACAGTATCCCCCCTCACAAAATTTGGAAACAATGTGTTCAAAATATTTTGTGACTTACAATCAGGTTTGTCAAATGATGCACAAAATAATGCCAAAAGATGGAATACAGATGTATAGAAGTATCTGATACATAACATATTACAGAAAACATAAGAAACTATCTATTATACAGGTCATAATTTATACATATAACAGGACATGCAATTGAGATTTTCAGATCTGCGAAACATTCTGTCACAAGACAAATAATACAAAGTCAAAAGTACAACATTACAACACAAAATTATAGAAACAAGTGCAGTGCCAATGTAAACTACTAGAATTACAAATTGCAAGTTTACATCTATAAAATCACACCTTCAAAACCTTCAAAAGAAAAGAGAAAAACTTCAGAGCCTAAGTGTACGACGAGTGAGCCGACTCAAAAAACTCACAACGATACATACAGACCAGAAGATTATACTCAATGATGAGCAAGCACAAAATCAATCAGCCACATAAACCAGAGTATTTAAGAATATGTTAGCTCATGAAAGGTCAAAACAATGAAAAAATATTAGGGAACTGACGCATGAATCCAAACCACACCAGGTACAGACCAGCAAAAAATGTTTTGACACAACAAAATGAAAAAAGTTCATTATCAATCAATAAGTTCAATCACAGGTAAAAAGTAATTAAAAGAATCATCTAGCCTCAATCAATAGTTGCACACTCTCCTTGAGTATACACACTCAGTCACAATGACCAGGGGTACCCAAAACAAGAGTTAAAGCATGAGTTTGCCCACAACTCAGGTTTCAATCAGATACAATATTGCAGTACTCAGGATAAATACAGATAATCAGAGTCATAAATAGCTTTGAATGATGACATAATTGAGTAACTTGAGGACCAAAATCAGTGTATGAAATCAGACATGTATACATCTTGTTATATTGTCTATCCTAGTAAATGTCTTCCACACTATTTGCTAACTGTCCATACAAATTAACCAACATACATAGAGGCCTAGAAGATTCATTTACAATTGATAAAAAATAGAAAATACATACTGATTTCAAGTTATGCAATTATTGGGAAGTTAATCCCCCTACTTGAAAAAACATACATTTATGTGGATTAACACTGTCCGTATCAGTGATGATTTTTCTAAGCAAATGGTTCCATGAATTCTTCATATAGGATAAATTCTTGGTTAACAATTTATAAATCTCAGTCATGACACTGATTTAGTTGACAGATGCTTGAGTACATTACCTAGCGCCTATGATCTCTTGTAGGTTGACTGTCCAGCAGGGTACACCCATACAGCAGTGTGAGAGTAGATTCACCCACGTCTTTCAGTTTCCTTCCTAGATTTCTCATTACATAGTCCAACAGATAGGTAACTTCCTGTCTAGCATGCACATCAAATACTGAAAAATTGTTTCGTGTACGAAATATGCTGTTTAATATCTTCTTTGCATCACATGGCATATACTCTCCCTATTTACATTGCAAAAACAGGTATATAGGATCTACGTCAGACATTGTTATCTGTCTTCACTTCCTCTATCGTTGTCAAAATTAACTGCAAAATATCAGTTTTTACTGTTTCTTTGCCGACTATGATTTCACTCTGCTCAAACATGTCCTGACTGGATCCCACGGCTTTCACTTCTACATCGCACCTGCCGTCACCTCTATTCATTTCATTAACAAGCACACGAGTTCACAAATAAATTAATTTCACAAATACTTTGTACTTATCTTTCCTTTTTGATCTCCCTGGTTGTAGCTGTAAAGTCCTCTTTCATTCGATCCAGTCTGTCATTGTTGGTAGTACATATCACTGTTGATACGACTTTGTTGGGCAGCCCTCAGTCTTCTTTCTTCACATGATCGGAAATTCATTCATACATAAACTGCAAATGACACAAATCACTCTCCCTTCTTCTGCAGCAGACAAAGCTTCAGTATTAGTCAACTGATCCCGAACGATACCAACACTTGTAATCTACCCCTCCCTCACATCATTTGTTGACTGTCTTTATGGTTAACTCTTTTAATAAGCTTCGAGAGAAGTAAGAATTACAATTTTTTTTTTTTTTTACTCATCTTCTTTTCTCTTCACATCTAGGGGCTGATTCTTGAAGCCGAAACTTTTGATATTATAAGTTCTCATGGTTGCAATTGGTGTAATAATTTCGAAGTAATCCTGCGATGTATTTTTTGTTTTAGTCAAAATTTTATTCTCTCACATTTCTCTATATCACACTGTCTTTACAATTTCCACTTCAACAAAACTGAAAATTACATTGTACTTCTGAAAAATGAAAACATCTCCAATCACATCAGAGGCATGTCTGCCGACTACTACTTTACTGTCTGGTAACAATATTGCAAAGGGTTTACAGATTCTCTTGACAAACGAATCTCCACCAATTTATATCATTATTTTATAGATGAATCCAGAAGTAAACATGTCCGCAGCTCGTGGTCTAGTGGCTAGTGTTGCTACCTCTGGATCAAGGGGTCCCAGGTTAGATTCCTGACCAGGGTGGGGATTTTCTCTGACCGGGGACTGGGTGTTTTTGTTGTCCTCATCATTTCATCATCATCCCCATCATTCATGACAATGGCTAGATTGGACTGTGAAAAAAACTGGACTGTGAAAAAATCGGGACTTTGTCCGGGCACTGATGACTGCACAGTTGGGTGCCCTACAAACCAAACATCATCGTCAGAAGTAAACATAACAATTAGTGTCAGATTGCATAATTAAAAATAGAAATTTTAAGTGTGTCAAATATTTTGTAATATTAAATGTTTCTAAAAGAAAATAATTTCAACTGTACATACAGAAAGTAACAAAAGTAAAGGAATTTCTTTTTATTGATTTTTAGCCCAATTATACCACGTCATGCACAAAGTCATATGAAATTCTTTTATAAAGACAGCTGAGATAATATTAACCTGTTTAAAAAGTCGAAAATATTTTTGGTATCGACTTCTTCTGTTGAGGAAAAGTCATGCTACAGTGGGAGGGTGGCGGGGGGGGGGGGGGGGGGGGGGGTGTCCCGTTACAAGAGACAGCCTCCAAGTCCAGTGACAGCACTGGGGCCTCCAATGATCATGACTAACTGTCACAAACAATTGCCAAATGGCCTACTTTGTTGCATTACCCACACATGGCATTTGAATGTGGGAATCCTGCAAATATGTACCAAATGGCGACTGAAGCATGGATTATGACTTGCCCACTGAGTGGAAACTGGTATAGAAGGGAAGTGACACTGAGAACCCATGAAACATCATGAGCAGGGATTACAACGATTCGGCTGAGTCACACCAGCTGAGCCCAACACAAGCGATGATGGGCAGCGCTATGATGTTACTAAACTCAAGTCATCAACAGTATCAGCACACAAAAGCTTAGTGGAAGGCAAGGCCACCTAGCTCACCCATGGCGCACTGGGGTCTTTTTGCCATGTGCATGTAACTTTGCCACCTGACAGCTGTTGAACACTATGTCCTTCATGTTGTGATTCTGCATTCTTAGCAACTTTGGCTAGAGAGGGGTCAGACAAAGCCAGTGCTCAAGTCTGGACCTGAGGGTTGGGTGTTAACCAGATGATCACATTCTTAATCAGCGAGTGTGCCAGATGTAGCCAGCCCATTGGAGACACTCAAAATGACACTTGCACAAGAGGCAGTGAAGGTCAGCGATCCACACTATATAGGACTGCCCTGGGCGCTTGTGTTGTTGGTTAAACTGTGCCACTGACACATAGATTTGATGATCAAAATACAACATGAGCAACTTATAGGGTTTCTCAAAGTTAAGTTTCTCAGGCTTGGCACAGGGCATCAACTTATGCCTGATTTCATCCAATTCTGCACGGCTGGGCAATAACAAGGCAGCCTTATTGACTGTATCAATTATCCATATTACCAGGTACTGCAGCAAGAACAGGTACAGGTAATTCTCCCACCTTCCTAGTACATTTGTCACAGCCAGTGAATAGTGTCAGGGGGAAAGGCTTTTTTGCACATCCCTGGACTGCCACTAGCACGGTGTGCACACGGAGAAATTCTGCACTCTATTTGAGCAGATCCTTTACCTGTTCCTGCTGCAGCTCTTGTTTCTTATCCTAGAGGTGCAATTGCTGCTGCCAGTTTTCTAAAAATGTGGAGTTCATGGGGGCCACAATTTAACACTGTGAAAAATAAAAAGCATCACCCATGTAAGAACATTCCAATTGCCACTTTTGTATATACACATGCATGACAAGCTGTGCAATCATCCCTGTGGGCACAAATATCACTATTATTAGCCAGCTGTCGTTCAACTTCAAAGCTGGACAGCTGAACGCTGGAAGCCTTCATAAGGTGTATGGCAGAGGGTACCTATACCACTGTTAGTCATTTCCTTTCCATTCCCAAATGGAGCAAGTGAAAAATGATTATCTATATGCTTCCATATGAACCCTGTCTTTGTGGTCTTTACACGAAATGTGTTTTGGTGGAAGTGAAATCATTCTGCACTCTTTCTGTGGCTTCATACCACAATAATTGGAGCTGGCAAGAGTGGCCGAGCGGTTCTAGGTGCCACAGTCTGGAACCGCGCGACTGCTACGGTCGCAGGTTCGAATCCTGCCTCGGGCATGGATGTGTGCGATGTCCTTAGGTTAGTTAGGTTTAAGTAGTTCTAAGTTCTAGGGGACTGATGACCTCAGAAGTTAAGTCCCATAGTGCACAGACCCATTTTTAGCCACACTAATTGGCAAACTTAATAACAATAATAATATTTATTCAACATCGAATAATCAAATACAATCCCTAGAAATAATACAGTTTCAGGGCATCATACAGATTATTCTTCTGAATACGTCAGTTTATAAATTACAAACTAAAGATTTGTTTGTATTAATAAATTTTACATTTTGATGGATTTTACATTTGGTAGTATACAATCACGATATTACAAATATTGTTTTTATCAACATTATATTAGTTGCAGGTTACTTAAAACTATGAGCTTGACATACTTATGAAGCACTTTTCATACAGATATAATACTCGTCTAGGGAATAAAAAGGGTTTTCAATTAGAATTCTTTTTAGCTGATCTTTTAATTTGTTAGTAGGAAGTGTTGTGAGACTTTTTGGCAGGGCATTGGCTAGCTTCAGCCCAGCATGAAGTGCATTTTTTTCATATAAAGCTGTTCTGTGGCTATTTACATGGTATCTGAACTTTTGCCTTGTATCATACTGGTGCAGGTCACAGCTGAAATTCGGATTTATTGTTTTCACAAGCAATATAACTTTCAATATGTATACACCTATAATGGTAAGCACACCTAATTTTGGGAACAGATTCCGACCTGATTCTCGAGGTTTGGCACCACAAATAATTCTGATAACTTTTTTCTGTAGTATTAATAATGTACTTATATATAAAAACAAAGATGAGGTGACTTACCGAACAAAAGCGCTGGCAGGTCGATAGACACACAAACAAACACAAACATACACACAAAATTCAAGCTTTCGCAACAAACTGTTGCCTCATCAGGAAAGAGGGAAGGAGAGGGGAAGATGAAAGGAAGTGGGTTTTAAGGGAGAGGGTAAGGAGTCATTCCAATCCCGGGAGCGGAAAGACTTACCTTAGGGGGAAAAAAGGACAGGTATACACTCGCACACACGCACATATCCATCCACACATACAGACACAAGCAGACATATTTAAAGACAAAGAGTTTGGGCAGAGATGTCAGTCGAGGCAGAAGTGTAGAGGCAAAGAAGTTGTTGAAAGACAGGTGAGGTATGAGTGGCGGCAACTTGAAATTAGCGGAGATTGAGGCCTGGCGGATGACGAGAAGAGAGGATATACTGAAGGGCAAGTTCCCATCTTCGGAGTTCGGATAGGTTGGTGTTGGTGGGAAGTATCCAGATAACCCGGACGGTGTAACACTGTGCCAAGATGTGCTGGCTGTGCACCAAGGCATGTTTAGCCACAGGGTGATCCTCATTACCAACAAACACTGTCTGCCTGTGTCCATTCATGCGAATGGACAGTTTGTTGCTGGTCATTCCCACATAGAATGCATCACAGTGTAGGCAGGTCAGTTGGTAAATCACGTGGGTGCTTTCACACGTGGCTCTGCCTTTGATTGTGTACACCTTCCGGGTTACAGGACTGGAGCAGGTGGTGGTGGGAGGGTGCATGGGACA
The DNA here is from genome assembly GCF_021461395.2 of Schistocerca americana. Taxonomy (NCBI): domain Eukaryota; kingdom Metazoa; phylum Arthropoda; class Insecta; order Orthoptera; family Acrididae; genus Schistocerca; species Schistocerca americana. The sequence continues at coordinate 854,949,267 of NC_060121.1, forward strand.
GGTTTTGCATCGGGGGCGGTTACAAGGATAGGAGCCAGAGGGTAGGGAAGGTGGTTTGGGGATTTCATAGGGATGAACTAACAGGTTACGAAGGTTAGGTGGACGGCGGAAAGACACTCTTGGCGGAGTGGGGAGGATTTCATAATGTACTTAGGTTGGCTTGAGTTGTTGCACCCCATATTTCTACAGCATAGTTTAAGTTTGATGAGAATAGGGCATGATAAGCAGTTTTTAGTACACCCATGTCCTTACAATATTTGCTAATCATATTTATAGCAAACACATTCTTCGACAGCTTACATGCTAAGGAATCAATGTGCATGTCCCGTTTGAGGCTGTCCTGGATTGTAATTCCCAAGAACTTTGTCCATTTTTCCTTTTTTACAATGTCATTTCCTATGGATAATTTCATGTCAAATTCTATTTGTTTCCTTGTGTTAAATTCCATCATTGCAGTCTTTGAAGCAATTACATTTAGATGGCTTTCATTAAAATACTTGACTATTTCATTAGTTACACTGTTGCACTGTACCTCCAGACTCTCATAGTCTTTGTGTTTACACACTATTGATGTGTCATCTGCATACAATATTTTTGTACAGTTAGGAGAACAATACTGTATATCATTAACATAAATCAAGAAAATAAGGGGTCCCAAGACAGAACCTTGAGGCACTCCATATTTGATATCAGTAATTTTAGATTTGTAAGACCCACTGTTTGTTTTAAGCAAGACAAATTGATTTCTATTGCTCATATACGCTTTTATTAGCTCATAGCCAGTTCCTCTGATACCCAGGTTCCACAGCTTGTCAAGTAATATGGTGATGTTGACACAATCAAAAGCTTTTTCTAGATCAAGGAACACTCCAGTTACATACTCCTTGTTCTCTATGGCCATTATTATTTTGTCTATTAATTGTGCTGCAGCTACTGAAGTTGACTTGTTTTTCATAAAGCCATTTTGATTTTCAAATATTAAATTGTGTTGACTCAGGAATGTCATTAGTCTAGTATAAATAACTTTCTCAACTACCTTAGAAAATGCAGGTAAGATTGAGATGGGGCGGTAGTTTTCAATTTTAGATTTATCACCTTTCTTGTGAATCGGGGTTACTTGTGCTGTCTTTAGACTATCTGGGAAACAACCTGATGCAATTACATCATTTACTGCTGTGGCCATGGCATCAGATATGTTGTCTATGCATCTTTTCAGTGTACTGATAGACAATCCATCATAGCCTGCTGATTTTGTATTTTTTTAATGACATTACTATGTTTTTGACTTCCTTGTTATTGGTTGGGGGCAAGTATATGGTTTGTTTGATTGGAATGCCCCTATATCTATGCTGAAGATTCTTAAAATGGTCATTGACAGATTTTCCAACAGAAGAAAAGTACTCATTAAAAACATTTAAGCACTTCCTTCTGTGCTTGTTTGGCATAGCTGTAAGACAACAGCCTGCAATGGCACATAAAGCAGTTGTCACAGTCCCCAGCTGTTGAAGTGGGATAAGAGTAATTTTTAATCTTACAGGAAGAAATGTTGACGGATAAAGGTATTAAATCATTTTGTCATATGAAAGAACTGACCCATACTATTGGCAATGAAATGGAAACTAGAAAAGTAGAAAGTATTGGTTCTGAAGATTGTCAGATGGTGTTGCTGTAAGCCTGAGATATGGTCTGTCATACTTGTGGTGTCACCGCCAGACACCACACTTGCTAGGTGGTAGTTTTAAATCGGCCGCGGTCCATTAATACATGTCGGACCCGTGTGTCGCCACTGTGTGATCGCAGACCGAGCGCCACCACAAGGCAGGTCTCGAGATACGGACTAGCACTCGCCCCAGTTGTACGGACGACTTAGCTAGCGATGCACACTGACGAAGCCTCGCTCCTTTGCCAAGCAGATAGTTAGAATAGCCTTCAGCTAAGTCCATGGCTATGACCTAGCAAGGCTCCATTAGTAACATTGCATGTATCTAAAGAGTCTCACTTGTATCGCCACAATCTCCAGATGTACCAAGAGGATGGATTAAAGTTAAGTATTCCAGAAGCTACGTACTTTTCTTTATAGCATTCATTACGTATTCCGTTTCAGACCTCACGCCATCCTGCTTTAGCTTAGCGCGTGCCTTTCGGCTTCCTCTCATTGTGTCTAGGCTGTCTTGTCTAGACACAACAATACTCACTATTTAAGGTGTCAGAATCAGTATCCAGTTCGCCAGAAGAAATGTCTGTTACATGGAACAAGATTACTTTTGTACAAAATAAGGTAATCAAGCAAGGGCTGATATTTAAGAATCATCACCATTCATCATTCACACGATCATGCCCAGTGGACCGCGTGCCACCACAGTTAGAGCTCTCCATTTTCTCTGTCTTCTGCACCAGTTTTCGGTTACTCCCAGCTGCAACAAGTCTTCTCTCACAACATTGATCCACCTCTTTCTAGGTCTTCCTACTAGTCTGCTGCCTGACGGAATCCATTCCATTGCAATTTTGGGCCACCTTGTTGCCTCCATTCTAACTACATGTCCAACCCATTGTAGTCTTTTCCTTCTCGTCACTCCCAAGATGTTGGGCTCCTTGTGCGGCTCTTCTAATTCTGTGTTATGCCACCTTCTCCATTCTCAAGGCATCTGATCTTGGACTGGACCAAATATTTTCCTGAGGACCTTCTTTTCAAATGTAAGCAGTCGGTTAAGATCTTGTTTTCAAGTGCTCCAGGTTTGAGAACCATAAAGTACTACTGCCATTATTAATGTCTTATACAATTGTAGCTTTAGTTGTTGAGAGACACTTCTACATTTTAATATAGGGTCTAGAGAGTGATAGCATCTGTTTCCCGTTTGCAGTCATGCTTTTATTTCTGCTTCAGTTGATGTTACTTCTGTAAAAACATATGAACTCTTTCATATGTTTATACCTGGTGTGGTTCACAATTAAATCTTGAGAGTTTTGGATCTCTCTTCCATGGTCATATACTCAGTCTTTTCAGAGCTAATTTGCAGACGAATCCTTGCTGGCATTAACTCCAAGATCTGGATACTTCTTTTCAGATCTTCTTGTGTGCCTGTCAATAGTGCAATGTCATCTTCATAGGCCAGATACGTATTCATTGCTAATTTGAATGCTCTGGATTTTTTTTTTTTTAACTGCCACATTACCTCCTCAAGTGCCTTTTTTTTTAACTGCCACATTACCTCCTCAAGTGCCAGATTGAAGAGGACAGGTGATAGCCTATCTCCCTGACATAATCCTGTAACAACTTGGAAGTTTTCTGTCATTTTATTGCCTACCTTAACCTTAAGTTTTGTGTCATTTAGGCATACCTCTACCAGTCTGACCAATATCTTTGGCCTACCAAACTCTGTCATAATTCTAATCAGGCTAGGTCTATATATACTGTTGTAAGCCTTCTTGAAGTCTATATACAGGAGATGTATCTCTCGGCTGTATTCGTACATTTTTTCACAGACCTGTTTTAGGATAAAAATCTGGTCTGTGACTGATCATCCTGCCCGAAAACCTCCTTGGTATTCTCCAATTATGTCTGTTACTATAGATTTTATTCGTTCTAATAGGCAGTTGGAGAAGATCTTATAACAGAAGCTGAGTAGCGCTATGCCCCTATAGTCGTCACATACTGATTCGTCTTTCTTTTTATATATCTGGCATATCACAGCTACCTTCCATTCCTCTGGTATTTCATTTAAGAATATGTAAAATGTAAATGAAGTCCCATGCTTCTTGACAGAGCGTAGGGGAATGATAAGGGAGACCTGCTCTGCCGTACTAGGCAAGGTCCCAATGAAGGTGGTTTGCCATTGCCTTCCTCCGACCGTAAAGGGAATGAATGAAGATGATGAAGATGACACAACAACACTCAGTCATCTCAGGGCAGTTGAAAATCCCTGACCCCACCAGAAACTGAATCCAGGATACCATGCTCAGGAAGCGAGAACACTACCACGAGCAGCGGACATTTAAGAATATATTTTGAAATTTAAAATTATCAGTCTTGATTCAGCCTTTGATCAAAAAATGGTTGCTGTTGCAATGTAACATCCTTAGCTTTTGAATAGGTGTAAGCAATACACAATCTGTAGTGAATTATTTATTCTATTCATTGTATCTTTTCTGATATGGTATATTTATGTTTGTGTTTATTCCTTTCACAGGTATTATTTATCGCCTAACACTATTTGAAATATCTGGATGTCCTGTAAATAGCAAAGATGTGTGTACTATTTTATTTGCAAGATTACTAAACTGGATAATTTGGAATTTCATGTGTACACATTTCCACTCTGTTAAAAAAATAATTTCAAATCCTGTAGTGGTGTGTATTCAGTGGACTGAAGGTAAGCTCTGCTTACCCAGCAAAAACTAGAAACAACAGTGATACTAAGGGAAATACTAAAGTTTAAAAGCCTCCCTTATATGAGCTGTCAAATACAATTTTACATGATTTTTTGAGTTAGCACTGCTGACTCCTCATGATTCTCAATGAACTTTGTAAGTTTCCACTCAGTAAGTGTTGTGATTCAAGTGAGGAGCGATGTTTTCTGAGCAGTTTGTACAAGTGACCACTGGAGCTCTGGGAAGCATGACTACCTGATATTCCCAGTCACCAGGTCCACAATGAGGTGATTGCAGGCCTTGGTGTGAGATTATAAGGAATAAAAGTTGTATTTTCTTCACTGATATTATAGAATATGTGCCTGTTATTAAGGAAAATGACTAACCACATATACTGTACACAGTTTTACATTATCTCAATGCCGTAAACAGTTTTAACAGTTTGTACGAGAGACATTCTGAAAGTATGTTTCGTTACTGGTTTCCACAAGGAACTCTATTGCCAAAAACAAATACACCATGGTAACATGAATTATATATCCTGCACTATTTTTCAGCATAGTCACCATGATACTGAGACATTTGTCATAGCATGCAATCAGTTTGAAGAAACCACTTTGATAAAACTCAGTGCTCTGTGATGCAAGGAATTGTCACACAGCCTGCTCCAGCTCAGCATTGGTTTGGAAGTGTCATCCCATGAGTGTGGCTTTCAGTGCATAAAATATGTGGAAGTCCTAAGGGAAAAGATAGGACCTGTAGGCTGGGTGATTCAATCTTGCCCATCTGAAGCGATGAATCTGATCCTGTGTGAGCTTTGCTGTATGTGGTTTTGTGTTTTCGTATAAGAACACAATACCTTCACTCAAGAGCCCTGGTGACCACGTAGTCAGTACACATCTGTTTGACATTGTGATGTGTACACTTCTTTGATGCTCTGCACATCCATCACCCCTCCTCCGATGATGCCCCTTCCGTCACTGAATCAGAAATTTGTGTGGATTCATATGTCATCTGGTGCACCATCTTCTCTTTCAGAAACAATGATGAAACTTACTTTCAGAACATCACCCGAAATAAACATCATATAAGCATACTCCATTTGATGAGTAGGCAAGCAAATGAGCTCACAGTGTATGCTAGTGTGGAGTCAAGAAAGCATGGAAACCCAAGTAGGGTAGCACTAGTGTGAACCTGCAGGCTGTGGGATTCTTCTTCACAACTTTGCCACACACAGTTTGAAAGAGAAGAGTAATTTAGTACAACAAATGAGAACTATACCTGAATTATGTATCAAGACTAAGGTGAAAGTTTGCATATGCTGTTTCAATAAACAACTTTACAGCATCAATGAGTGGCTAACAAGATGCCCTTATATGCACAAGCTGTTTTGTCAGTCAAGTCTTTTGTTTGTAAATGATAAATCCATATGGACTAGTATTGATTATTGTGCCACAGCTTGTGTTCGTTCACACAGCCATTAAAAAGTGTAACCAAACTCACAACCATTTGCTCTCCAAAATAAACAAAAAGAAATTCAGAAAGATGAGAAGGGACTGCATGTTGTATGATCATAAGACAGCTGATAATTTATTTATGATACAATAATCTTTTATGAAAAAATGACATGGTTTGTTTCTTTCTTTCCAACACAGGAGATGGTGTTCAGAAGACATGATGAATCACACGAGTCTCTGAACAAAGGCAGTTTCTTCGTGATTGTACAGTTTCTCAGTGAATAAGATGAAAACGTAAAATATCATTTAGAACATTCTGCTGCACTTACAGATGTGTCAAACGCAATACAAAATTACTTAATTGCTTCTGTTTCAAATACACTCTTGAATAAAATAAGAAAGGAGATAAGTGAATTAACTTTGTCTCATTTATTCCGGGTGAAGCACTCTCTTAGAACAAAGACAATATGAACTCATGTTACTTCACCCTGCTTAAGTCACCTATGCAAATGTGGCAGAGAAGTTGTTGTATACTGAGGAAAATCATTATTGAATGGCATATCAACCTTATAAGAATGTAAAGCATTCATCAAGGAAGTCATCCGGCCCAGGTAGCTGAGTGGTCAGCGTGACGGAACGTCAATCCTAAGGTCCCGGGTTCGATTCCCGGCTGGGTCAGAGATTTTCTCCACTCAGGGACTGTTGTCCTAATCATCATCATTTCATCCCCATCGATGCGCAGGTCGCCGAAGTGGGGTCAACTCGAAAGACCTGCACCAGGCGAACGGTCTACCCGACGGGAGGCCCTAGCCACACGACATTTCATTTCATTTCATCAAGGAAGTCTGCTTTCAACACCACTTAGTTAATTATTAAGAATGATGTATTGGAGATAGTATGACTGTCTTGCTACGAACTGACAGCAGGCTACCCCAGATAGTTATAGGGGAATTTAAGGCTTAATATGAAATACAAATCACTGTGCAACTTGATATTTTCACTATTTCCATGCATGGAAACCACTACCCCTGGTGTAGTTACTATAAGTTAGTTAAAGATACATGACCATGTGCCTGCACACATTGTCAGAACAAACAATGAAAGGTAAACAACCCTAAATGAAAAACAGAGATGGTTCATTTTGAGCAGGATGCAGTGCTGAAATCCACTGTAGAAAACCACAAAAAATTTAAGAAGACACCTGAATGAAGATATACTTTGACAATTCAATTTCATTTTGGTTGTTCTAATAGTTTAAGAACAATTGCACTTTCACATTAAATATTAACATGTAAACTGTTAAAAATGTAATGGAAAAATGCTGAATAATTGATGGACAAAACTATGGAAAATTTCTAATTGTAGTTCATTCACCATTTTGCAGATTGCTTCTACATACCACATCTGTGTATGGTAGATGCCAAGACTGCTTAAGTGTAACATTAGGATATGTAACTTCATGAAAAGCTTCAGCAACTTGTGATGGGACATGGCTGCATCATTATGATCCATAAGCAAACACACAAGCATAGTCTGGAGATAATGTGGTTCATCAGCACTGAGGAATCAATGGAATAGCTATACTTCTCTTTTCCCATTATCAGAGATTGTTTAGTTTATCATCATACAATCCTGCCACATACAGTGCAGTTCTTCAATTTATCATATATCAGATTTGAGTGTACAGACTGAACACACTGCACTTTAACAATGCAATCCATGAGCTGCAGAATAATTTTGAGATCTGTAAATAGTTTTGGAAGACACCGGAGGATGTGCAAAAATAAGGAAACTCTAAAAACACAATACATTACCATGCATAATATGATGCAGAAAACTGTTGGCATTCAAAACAGCTTCCAATCATCTTGGAATGGATAAATACAGGTACCACGAGGTTTTCAAGAGAATCTTACACCATTCTTCCTGCAAAATAGTGGCAAGTCCAGGTAATGGTGATGGAATTGGAGGGCAAACTTCTCTCAAGCACCATTCTCTCAAAAGTAGAGCACAAAGGATCAATAGTAATGAAATCTAGTAACCTGTGGCCACAGAAGTGACCATTCATCCTTGGGCTCACAAAACCAGTCATGAATTATGAGAGCTGTGTGAACAGGGCTCTGTCATCTTGGAATTCAACATCACCATTGGAAACAAACATTGTACCATGGGATGGATCTGATTGGCCAAAATGGTCATGTAATGCTTGGCAGTAATTTGACCATGCAGAGTAACTGTGGGGCTCGTGGAATACCATGCTATGGCTGCCCAAATCAGCACCGAACCCCCACTATGTTTTACTCTTGGGACGGAAACTCAGCCAGAAGTCGAAAAAGGTGTGAAACAAGACTCAACCAAACAAATTACATTCTTCCATTGCTCCATGGTCCTGATTTTTATGGCATTGGTGCAATGTTTTCCTGTTACACGTATTTGCATCACTTATGAGTGGTTTTTGGATTCCAGCTTGCCCTGCAATTCTCTACATATGGAGCTCCCTTCATATTGTTTTGGTGCTGTCATGGTTCACAAATGCAACATAATGCACTAACAATCACACAGAACAACGTATTGAGGACATTGCACAGGTGCCATTCATGGTCCAACACAATAGTGCAACCTGCAAGTGTGGCTAGCATCTGCATTTATATTCAAGCATGCATTTCTTGCAGTGCTTCCATATTTTTGTCCACCCCCTGTATCATGTCACGGCCATTATCATACACACAAGACATGTGTCCGCCCGATATGCATGCTGCCTCATCCATGCCACGCAGCAGGCTATCAGTCCACTGGTCTGGCCGGCTGCCTGCATTACCGCCCACCGCCCACCCGCAGTTCTCCCCGTGCTGTGTGGCCATATTCCAATCACATTTCTGAATCACACAATCAACTGTTCCACAGCTGATGCTACTGCAACCCACGCCTGTGGTTCACAATTGTCGAAAGCATGTTCGCCTCCAGCGTCACTGTGATGGACGACATGAAGTACATCACTCTACTCAGCCACCTTGGCAACCAAGCTGACGTTATCTACAATGTCTTCCTGGCATATCACCCATGGAGAAGTATAGGACCGCCAAAACACTGCTGTTATGATGCCCCTCCTGGACTGCCAAAGAACAACTACACCATGTACTTTATAATGAACATACACAGGATGAATTGTGTCAGCATCCTCGGAGCAAAACACACCCATGCATCATTCCCAATGAGGTGCTGTGAATGAACTAGACTGTTAAGCTTCCATCCCAGGTGCAGATGACTTTACTCATTGTTAGTAACCAGTCTCCCAATGACCATCTGTACCTGTCTAACTGCATTTTCACCATTTCTCAAGATAAGTACAGCATCAACAAAGCTCCCAACCATCATATGGATATGCATGCTGCTCTGCCACACACATAACCTCCTGCAGCCACCAACAGCTACCAAGCAGCCCTGCCTGAAGCTGACATCACAGTGGCAACCGCCCCGTGTTTACAAAACAAAATTGGCTCCAGTTGTCAATCCCGGTGTATCGGCACTGCACATGCAGCCTTGCCCCTGTTGGTACCACACCTGCTTCCGTAACACCGTGTGACTCTGTCATCAACCGTGTGACTACCCAAACTCGTCTCACAGCCAGCAAGAGGTGCCCCTAGCTGTGTACAACACATAAGCCGTCTCAACACACACAAAGTCACTGCCTACCAGCAAGCTTCTGATGTCACTCTGAACCTCTTTGACCACATCAGCAGACTATGTTTCCTGATCAACAATGGACTGCACAGCACCTCACAAGCTTGCCTTGCCTACATCTGAAGACTCATGCCTTCACGTGACAACGGCTATCGGCTTCCCTATTGCTGGTAGGGGTATCCAGACATGGGCTTTAGAGCTCAGCTTTGTTACACCCTTCATGTGGTCATTCATCATCGCTGATGTTAAGGAACCAGTCCTGGGTGCTAATGTCTGATGGCCTTTCACGTTGTAACCTTACTGCATGCAAATTCCTGACCATGCTGCTGAAAGTACATGTGCCCCAACCGCCCCAACACATTGATGCCAACACCAATGCTCCTTCACCCTCAGACATGCACATGCAACAATACATACAGCAGTGTGTGGACTGCGCTGACCACTTAATACACATCTGTCAACAGCATATGAGCATGCAAGAAACACTCACTCGTCTCAGATAGCACAATGCATCCCTATGCAGTTGCATCCAAACGGCACAGGCAGAACCTGCAGAGGCTCACTCCACCCTCCAGCACCTCTGTTCCTCACCTGTTGCCTATGCTTGCAGACCTGCATCTGTCACCCGCCACCTCGTGTCGCCCACCTCACTGTTTACCCAGGTCAGTGCATTGCCTGCCACTTATTCCGTGCCCACTCCTTCACCACTGCTGTCATCCACACTGTGGCTGCGCTGCTGCTGCTCACCTCCACCGCCCCTGGCCCATTCCAGACAATGCTAGCTGTGCCGTGTCCACATTTGCCCAGTACGATGCCTCCCACTCCGTCCCGCACCTGCACCGAATGGCCTTACCAACAACACACTCATGCCTGCACAGTTTTCCACTGTCCATGCCAAGTCAGTGCCTGCACTCAGCACTGCCTGCCACACTCCAACTGAACCCCCACAGCTCACTGACCATGCAGCACATTCGCATGCGCACAGCACAGCTCCAGTTTGCAGCTGCCACTGACATCCCCATCTTCCAAGTGTAGCCAGCACCTACACACAGTTTTGCAACTTGCACATGGCACCACCAGCCATGTTGCATCTGAACCTCCACAGCTCACTGACTATGCCATTCATCTGCAGCCTTGCTCAGCCAACCCAGCTCCAGCCTAGAGCTGACATCCAATGTCATTTCTGCTCTTCGGGACGCTGACCTCCACACAGCCCATGCTGACAAATGCTCAACCAGTGCCTCCACCCCATATAATCTTTTCATCTTGTCAGCCATCAACAATGGTGTGGCGCACCACGTTGACACTACACTCAGTCCATCTGGTAGTCAGCACCCCAGACGTCGGTCCCCTGACTGCCTCTGCATGGTGAAGGCAGTGGTGGATGAGTTGTTACAAGCTGGCATTGTTCGCCCTGCAGATAGCAGTTGGGCATCACCCATCTGCCTTGTCCCTTAAAAGGATGGCTCGGCCTGATTTTGCGGGGACTATTGTGCCTTGAATGCTGGCAAAATCGTGGACAATTACCAGTCCTTAATATCCAAGACTTCACATAGTATCTTACCAGTGCTAAAGTAATTGATTGCGAGAAGTGTATCTGTAGACACCGTTGTACAAAGATGAGATTTGCAAGACTGCCATTACCATACCTTTTGGATTGTTTGAGTTCCTTTTTATGCTTTATGGCCTAAAAATGGCTGCATAGATCTGGCAATGCTTTATAGAAAGCCTACTTTTTAAATTTTCTTTTTGTTACATATATCTACACGATATCCTCATTTTTTTGCCAGACATTAACTCACATTCTGCCCACTTGCAACAACTTCTCAGCGCTCTCAAAGTCAATGGTGTAGTGATCAGCTCTTACAAATGTCAACTCTGTCAGGTGCAAGTCACCTTCTTGGGCCACACTTCTGGCATCCATTAAATACCAGAGTGCACTGAGCTGATTCGTAACCTACTGCCACCACCCGACTGCCATGAAGTCCACCTTTTCCTCGGGACAGTCAATTTCTATCATCATCACTTTCCCCAATCTACTGCCCTGCAGGAACCCTTAACACAGGCCCTCAAAGACAAAAATACCTCTTACAAATGTCAACTCTGTCAGGTGCAAGTCACCTTCTTGGGCCACACTTCTGGCATTCATTAAATACCAGAGTGCACTGAGCTGATTCGTAACCTACTGCCACCACCCGACTGCCATGAAGTCCACCTTTTCCTCGGGACAGTCAATTTCTATCATCATCACTTGCCCCAATCTACTGCCCTGCAGGAACCCTTAACACAGGCCCTCAAAGACAAAAATACCATAAGTCACAGGAAGCTCACATGGACCATGGACATGCAACATGCCTTCCAAGCCACAAAGGATGATCTGGTGCAGGCAACCACCTTAGCTCACCCAGTTCCAGAAGCTCCCATGTCCATCACCGCTGATGCAGGCAATGTACTGATATGATCTGTTCTTCAGCAAGAGGTCAACAGCTCCAATCAACCATTGTGCTTCTCCTCCCACAACCTGACCGAGGCACAGAGCAAGTGGTTGGCTTACGATCAGGAGCGACTGGCCATTTATGAGGCCGTGCAATATTTCATAGAAGATATTGAAGGACACCCCTTTGTCATTTACACAGCCCACAGGCCCCTCGCCAATGCCATCTACAGCCCACCCAAAGACGAGTGCCCCACCGTTACCGTGACCTGAATACATCATGGAATTCACTATGGACATCCGTCACATGAAAGGTGTAGACAATGCAGTTGCTGACTGCTTGTCTTGCATTGGCGCCATCTTGGCCACAATTGACTTCGGCAAGCTCATGCAGACTCAGCAGGATGACCCTCAGTTACAGGAACTCTTAAACGATGCCTCCTTCACCCTCATCATTGACCCAAAGTTTATCCCTGGTTCAATTGCCCTATATTCTGCAACATGTCTCAGGTATACACACGCCCACTTGTCCCACAACAATTCCACAGAATTATTTTTGACCTGTTTCACAACCTTGCCCACACCAGTGTCAAACCCACAACCTGCCTTATAACTGAGCAATATATTTGGCCCCAAACTGAGTGATACATTTGGTCCCATGTTAAGTGAGACTGTAAGTTGTGGATGAGGGCCTGTGTACTGGGCCAGTGATGTAAAACTAGATGTCACCCTCAGCCCCCACACCTTCCAGATACTGAAATGACAGTTCCAATACATGCATGTGGACCTGGTTGGCCCCCCTTCTTTCATCTGGCAACTACTCCTACCTCCACTCCATTGCTGACTGGGTAACAAGCTGGGTAGAGGCTACCCCCATCCAAGACATTCCAGCTGAAACAGTTGCCACAGCTCTCATGTCTACCTGGTTCATGTCTTTTGGCTGCCCTGTCTCCATAATCATGGACCATGGTAGGCAATTCAGGCCCTTGCTGTTTGCCAAACTCTGTAAACTGTGCAGAATTGCCCATTACAGAGCCACCACCTACCACTCTCAAGCTAATGGACTTGTCAAGAGGTGGCATCACTCCCTAAAGGCCGCTGTTATGTGCCACAGGGATGACTGGTCTGATGCACTCCTGTGGGTGCTGCTGGGTGCCCACAAGGAGCATAAACAAGACTTTAGTGCCTCACTAGCCAAGATTATATAAGGCGAGACTCTATCCCTCCCCAGTGATATTAGATACAGGCTCCCAGGTAGATGCTATTTTCCTTGACTTCCGGAAGGCGTTCGACACAGTTCTGCACTGTCACCTGATAAACAAAGTAAGAGCCTATGGAATATCAGACCAGCTGTGTGGCTGAATTGAAGAGTTTTTAGCAAACAGAACACAGCATGTTGTTCTCAATGGAGAGACGTCTACAGACGTTAAAGTAACCTCTGGCGTGCCACAGGGGAGTGTTATGGGACCATTGCTTTTCACAATATATAAAATGACCTAGTAGATAGTGTCGGAAGTTCCATGCGGCTTTTTGTGGATGATGCTGTGGTATACAGAGAAGTTGCAGCATTAGAAAATTGCAGCGAAATGCAGGAAGATCTGCAGCGGATAGGCACTTGGTGCAGGGAGTGGCAACTGACCCTTAACATAGACAAATGTAATGTATTGTGAATACATAGAAAGAAGGATCCTTTATTGTATGATTATATGATAGCGGAACAAACACTGGTAGCAGTTCCTTCTGTAAAATATCTGGGAGTATGCATACGGAATGATTTGAAGTGGAATGATCATATAAAATTAATTTTTGGTAAGACGAGTGCCAGGATGAGATTCATTGGGAGAGTCCTTAGAAAATGTAGTCCATCAACAAAGGAGGTGGCTTACAAATCAATATTTGAGTATTGCTCATCAGTGTGGGATCCGTACCAGGTCGGGTTGACAGGAGATAGAGAAGATCCAAAGAAGAGCGGCGCATTTCGTCACAAGGTTATTTGGTAAGCATGATAGCGTTACAGAGATGTTTAGCAAACTCAAGTGGCAGACTCTGCAAGAGAGGCGCTCTGGATCGTGGTGTAGTTTGCTGTCCAGGTTTCAAGATGGTGTGTTTCTGGATGAGGTATCGAATATATTGCTTCCCCCTACTTATACCTCCCAAAGAGATCACGAATGTAAAATTAGAGAGATTCGAGAGCACACGAAGGCTTCCGGGCAGTCGTTCTTCCCGCGAACCATACATGACTGGAACAGGAAAGGGAGGTAAAGACAGTGGCACGTAAAGTGCCCTCCGCCACACATCATTGCGTGGCTTGCGGAGTATAAACGTAGATGTAGATGTAGATGATTTCGACTCTTCCAATCACCCCCTATGCCAACCTTGATTCCTGGCTTGGCTGACAGTGTCTGGCTTCATATTGCCAACCTTTATATTTCTCCCTACCCCCCCCCCTCCCCACCTAAAATTTTTGTCTCCAAAGACCTAACCATAGGTGACCACACCATGCTGCATGACGATACTGTCCACGCCATGCTCCAGCCCCATTCTCGAGCCTACACAGAGTTCTTCGATTCGGCCCCAACAGCTATGACATTCTGCTTAACTGCAAGCCAGTCAGGGTCTCCATCAACCAACTGAAACTTACCTGGTATCTAATAAATGAGCCTCCTGATACAGACTCCACAATCATGGTAGCTTTCCCTCCTTCTCCCAACGCTCCTCCCCCTGTGACTGCATCCCCTCCTTTCCAGATGCTAATCGACGTCTGCTGCTTCTGCCTGGAGGATCTTAACTCACAGTTACAGACAAGGAGCTAGTACTCACAGGGGCCCATGATGACTGCACGGTCTCACTAAGACCCCAGTACACCATTTCCGAGATGTTTTCACCTTGCATTATAACATTAATCCCACAACTCTGCATGCACATTTCACCGATGATGGACAACTTCCCATCTCCATCACCTCCCTGCTCCCTCCAGACAGTGTGGCCCTCACAGATGAACCTGACATGCACATACCAGGGGATACATCTTCTCCACCTCCTCCTTCCATGCTCAGTGGCACAGACTGTGCCATCCACGCACCCGGCCATTTCTGTGACTATCATCTCTACATCCTGCACCAGGCTACCCTCACCAGTGCTTCTGCCCTCTGGTCATTGCCTCTGCACTGTGTGCTCAGCATTACTGGATGGCGGAGGGGAAGGGGGGCTCTTTGAGAATTTAGCATGGATTACCAGAGAAAACAACTCATGGTCTCATCTCCGACAGTTGATGGTAGCAGTTCACTTTGCTCTGTGACTCGAATGTTGCATGGCATGTATCCTTGTATGTATCAATTTTCTATAAAATAAAGTATGTTGTGTACTCTGTACCACTGTGTTGTCTATCATTCGCTATCACTAAGTACCGGAGTTCCACAAGTGTTTCCACTTTTAAATGTGTCTGTTGGCACTACCGGGATTTCACCTCCCAAAGGGAAGTATTGACCATTCATTCTGTCTACCTGTAATTATGTACAATGACTACTGTGGCACTGTAAAATATGTACATCACCCAAATTCTCCTTCCAAAAATATCATGTTCATCACAAAAGACCTTTACAAAAAGATTTATCTTTAAATTTCTTGAGATAAAGGCAAATTTCAGATGATATGATGCAACTTATGATCAGTGTATGTTGAAAAAATGATAATAGTGAGTCGAGACTAAAACTGTTATAAAGTAACAGTGCTGCCAATATATTCTTCTTCACTTTTCTGACTTCTGGTAAAAAAATATAAAAAAGATGCTAACATGACAGTGTTCACTTTTAACAGAAATTGTTCTTCTTGCAATGTCTAAAATGAGGAGATACAGATAAAAGTGAATAATAATAATACATACATACATGCAAAAAACACTTATTTGCTAACCTGCAAATGTGTTTTCAGATTTTCCAGTTCGCTCTTCTTCATCACAGCTGGATGCTGATCAGATTCCTCACTTGGGACAAGTAGTTCTCGAATCATGTCATGAGAAATCAAACACACAACTTCTTTCCCATCAATTGGTTTACTCTTGACTTTTCTTTTGTGTTGCACTTTGTTCTCACTTATAGAAACAACAGGACTTTTCTTAGGTGTTAAGCCCTTTGTTTCAACTCGTAAGGCCATAGCAGACCTTTATTTTCCTCGTCACTCTGTGGAAATAATAACAAATAGCAATATATAATTTGTTCATGAAATTTCTGTCAGATGTTGTTGCAGACTTGGATTGCTTGTTAGTAGGATAACAGTGTCATAAAAGTTTTAGTACATTAGCATCTGAACAAACAAAAAAAAGTTATACATAATATCACTGAACAGAATACAAGAGCTGTTTAAAAAGTGTTCAACTTTTATTCATAAAATCACTCTTTATTCAGATACAATTGTTTGACACTCGTCACCCTCATAGCTGCATCTTTTACACACCTTTTCCAATACTAAGGCCACTGCTGGGAGCATTGCTGTAAAGCCTCTTTTGTATAGTGCACAGCTGCTCTGTTGAATTCAGAATGATGTCTTCATGTTATGAAATCTGTTCCCTTTCAGAGTCTTTTTCAGGTTAGGGGAAATCTAGAAATATCTTGGTGTTAGGTCAGGGGACTAGGAGGCTGACAAACCACAGTCATGTTGTATTTGGCCAAAATCCTCCAAATTAATTGAGAATGATGAGTGGATGTGTTATTGTAGTGAAGTTGTCAGCTACCAACTGCCCACAAGTCCAGCAATTTGTGTCTCACTGCTTCACAAAGGCATCACAGAACCCCTTGATAGTACTCCTTACTGACATTAGTACCTTCTGGGTCATGCTCTTGATGGACCATGCCTCTGGAGTCAAAACAGATGGTCAGCATGACTTTCACATTGCTGAAAACCTCCCTCACAGGATGATGGATGCTTCTCTTGCAATGACTGGAACTTTGTTTTTGGATCATACCAATACACCCAGGACTCGTCACCAGTGTTCACTTTGTTTAGAGTACTGTTCACAGTATCCAGTATGTCTTGCGTGATTTCTGAAAGTAGCTGCTTCTACTCAACTGTTGCAACTTTGGCACAAATTCTGCTGAGATCCTCCTGAGATCCAAATGTTTCATTAAAGTGGAATGAATGGATCCAGTACTAATTTCAACCTCATCTGCAAGTTCTCTGATCATAATTTGTCTATCCTGCATCATAAGGGTCCTTACCTGATCAATAACAACCTCAAATGCAGATGCTGAGTTCCTACCCGAACATGTTTCACTCTTCACTGATGACTGGCCATCTTTGAAGTGGTTATACCACTCCTTCATCTGTGTGGGACCCATTGCTTCATCCACAAACACTTGTCAAATCTTGCAGATTGCTCAAAGTTGAGAATTGCCAAGTTTAAAAGAAAATTTGATGCAATAACGTTTTCCACTTTTTCTGTCATTCTACCCGCAATACAAAATCTGACAACTGCCACTTACACATGTTCACTTGTCAATGGCTAGCCAGCAACTGGTTGTTTCTGTACTTACAAAAAAATCTACTATGTATGCATGTGCCCCAATACCATTGTTGGTTTCAACAATAAAAAATACGGTTGGATACTTTTTGGTCAGCCCTCGTATTTGTAATCCCCATGAAAGAGTACACTTGTCACTCTGGAGCACTGTAGATGGTGTAAAAATGATACCAGCCAGTTGCAATGACCTTCCACAAAAAAATGTGTGTGTGTATGTGTTTTCCAGCTAATTGTCCAAAATCAGCACAGTAAGGTGGGTCCAAAGTGGAGACATGACAGAATGCCATAAAGGAAATACAGTGTTGGGGCATGCTCATGACCACACTATGAATGAAGTTGCCTGATTTTTGCGTGCATCAAAGTAGACTGTTCAAGATATCTAAGGAATAGTATACCACTCACAGCCATGTTTAAGACCAGTGGTTGTAAAAAGATCCCAACCAACCCAAATAGGAGACAAATGTCATGTCTTGTCAGAGGCAATCAGTTTCCAACCCGACAGGAACTGTTGCTGTCAATGACTCCAAATCCATCTTAACCAGTCACCACACACTGCAAAGAAAACTACATGCAATGAACATTTGTAGTTGCATATCTGGCAAAAGGCTATTGCTCACAGTGGTATACAAAGCTACATGTCTTCAGTGGTCCAAACACAGAAATCGGACAGTATCTAACTGAAGGTGTGTGCAGTGTGGTCCAACAGATCATTATTTTGCTGCAAAATGGTTCAAATCACACATCTATCACAGGAAGCAAAGAGTGTCATCAGGAAAGGGCCTTGTTTTAAGCTATCAGGCATCATCCAACTGGGAACAAATTACATGCAGTGTTCCTCAAGGTTCCATGTTAGACCCCTTAGTTTTTCCTGTGTATATTAATGACCTTTCATCTGTAACATTACCAGATGTCAAGTTTGTTTTGTTTGCAGATGATGCAAACATTGCAATAAATAGCAAATATAGTATAGTTTTAGAAAGTTTGGTTAATGAAATTTTCATGAACATTAATAAATGACTTCTAGCTGATTTTAACTGCGTAGGCTTCCGCAGCCAGAGCCAGTCGAGATAATAGTTTTCTGGGTATGGTACCGTACCATAATGTATAAAACTAATGCTGCTGGATAGAAACCAACATTTCGGCCACGGTAGCAGTGGCCTTCTTCTGGGTCTACTGGTGCATTCTAGCTATGCTGTGTCCCTTATATTTTGTTCTTACTGCTCACTGCACATGCCATTACGTCATAATTTTACAAAGTTAGTTTGTTTCATTGGTTACTTAAGGAAGAAGGAGAGGGAACTTTATTTTCATAGGTTATTGCGGTGGAGTGAGAGTGTAAACTCTGTCGTCTATTGGCTCTTGTGTTATGTGCCAAGACTGGTGTTCACCATCGAATGAGAAGTTGGCTCCTGTTTACCAAATGCTGGACGTTGGCCGCACGACAGCAGTTACTCACCGGTAGTGCTCGTGCCTCATGTTGACAGTGCGGTCTGTTGGGCTCTGATTTCTGGCAGCCAAGATGGGGCAAGCCTGAGTCCATCCTCTCTATTGATGTTCTTAGGGTGTTTAAGTATTTCAATGGCCTCTCTGATTTCAAATTTTATCATAACCGGCTGCTTGGTCAACACACAGACTTTGCTGAATTTTATTTCTTTTCTGCAATCTTGCTGATGTTCTGCCACTGCAGATTTGTTGTGTTGCCTGAGACGAATATAGCACTCATGTTCCTGAATGCATGTTGCTATTGGCCTGCCAGTCTCGCCAATCTATGCCTCTCCACATTCGTATTCCGCCTTGTACACACCTGCAGTGTGTAATGCATGTCCTTAGGGGAGCCAAGCACGTCCTGGATCCTGTGACCACTGTAGAAGACAGGCTGCACCCCAGTCAAGCAAAGGTGTTTGCCTATTTGGTCAGTAACATTTTTCACGTAAGGTAAGTGCACTGTTGGCTGCAGTTTGTCTATTTCTTGCTTATCTTGCTTACTTGTATTCGTCGACAAGGCTGTGTGGATCGACTTATGGTTGTAGCCATTGCCTAGAAACATTGTGTGTAGCCTTTTACACCCAGGTGCTATGTTTTGATAATCACTTAGGCGCTGCGCACGGATTGCCAAAGAATGGATGACAGAGTTCTTGTGCGCTGGGTGGTGGTAGGATTGGGCGTGCAGATACCTGTCTGTATGTGTAGGCTTTTGATATACTTTGTGCCCCAGTGTGCCCCGTTGTCCTGTATACTTCAATGTCTAGAAATGAAATTGCACCATTCTCGTTAACTTAGAGCGTGAACCGTATTGTCCCATGCACGTTGTACAAATATTTGTGAAACTTGTGTAGCTCCATTTCAGCATGACGCCATATAGCGAACATGCAACATGTTGTCCACATATCTGAACCAGCAACATGGATGTAAAGGGGCTGAACCAAGGGCTGTTGCTTCAAATGCTTCCAGGTCACATATGTCTGGCAGGACATGCTCCTGATGGATGTGAATAGTTTCATCTACTTGGCACGTTCGTAAATAGTGACTTCACGTCAAAGCTTACCATGATGTCTATAGGTAAAATTGCTTCTCCCTTTAGGCGTTCTATAAAGTGCATCGAGTTCTTCACATAAGAGTCTGTCTTGCCAACTAGACATCTTAATTTGCAAGCTACATACTTTGCCAAATTGTAAGTAGGCGAATTGATGCCATTCACTGTTGGCTCTCCCTCCACCGTAATAACCTATTAAAATAAAGTTCCCTCTCCTTCTCCCTTAAGTGACCAATGAAATGAACTATCTTTTAAAAATTATGATGTAATGACTTGCATAGTGAACAGTAACAACAAAATATAAGAGACACTGCATAGCTAGAATGCACCAGTAGACCCAGAACAAGACTGCTGCAACCATGGTCGAAACACTGGTTTTCATCCAGCAGCAGTGCGTTCTGTGTGCAGGCGCAGGAGGAACTGGCCGTGGTTCACGAGCAGCTGAGCGTGCTGTTGGCCACAGTCAGCCACCTTCAGGCTGCTGCCTCGAGGTGCAGCGACAGCGGAGGGTCTGGCATGTAGCTTGAGACACCCCAGGTGTCGCTTGCTGCGTCCGATGACTCAGCCACCGAGACACCTTCTAGTGTACCCGGCACGTTGTGGCCGCCCTCACCTCAGGGTGAGTGGCGGACTGCAACGCGTTCGCATCGCTCAAGGCAGAGGGTCAATGTGGAGGTTGGCCAGCTGGCTTGCTGATTATTGGGAGCTCCAACGTTAGGCAGGTGATGGAGCCCCTTAGGGAAATAGCGTACAGGGCTGGAAAGAATTCCAACGTGCACTTGGTTTGTCTGCCGGGGGGCCTCATCCAAGAAGTGGAGGCGGCCTTGCCTGTGGCTATTGAGCGTATGGGGTGCAGTCGTCTGCAAGTAGTTGCTCACGTCGGCACCAATGATGCCTGTCGCTTGGGTTCTGAGGCGATCCTCAGTTCGTACAGGTGGCTTGCGGATTTGGTGAAGATCGCTGGCCTCGCACGCGGGGTGCAAGCAGAGCTCTCTATTTGCAGCATCATTCCCAGAGTGGATTGGGGTCCTTTGGTTTGGAGCCGAGTCGAGGGTCTCAACCAGAGGCTTCGACGACTCTGTGACGGTCTTGGCTGCAGATTTCTAGACTTGCGCTATTGGGTGGGGAATTGTAGGATGCCCCTAGATACATCAGGGGTGCACTACACAAAGGAAGCGGCTACCTGGGTAGCAAGAGTACTTGTGGCATGCACATGGGGGTTTTTTAGGCTAGGCAGTAGTGCGAGGTGTCCTGATGAACACTCACCAGTCAACATGCAGGCAGGGAAATCAGGACGCGCTCAGTGTAAAGACACTTCAGGTATCAAGATATTAGCAGTACATTTTCAGAGTGTTCGGAATAAAGTTCCTGAATTTACTGCCCTCCAGGAAGCATGTGGCGTGCAAATTATTCTTGGGACTGAGGCCTGGCTGAACCCTGAGATAGGAAGTTCTGTAATATTTAGTGAGGACTGGAACGTGTATCGGAAACACAGATTAGACACCGTAGGAGGTGGTGTCTTCATTGCAGTTGACAAAAATATTGTGTCTACTGAGGTCGAAGTAGTGTGTGATTGTGAAGTATTCTGGACACGTTTAACAGGGCTGGGAGAAATAAAGTTAATTGTTGGGTGTTATTACCAGCTACCAGGTTCCACCGTGAATGTTCTAGAATCATTCAAAGGGAGTCTACACTCTGTATCGCAGAAGTACCCGGATCATGCTATATTAGTCGGAGGTGACTTCAATCTACTTAGTATAGACTGGGATGTCTATGGATTCATTACAGGTGGTACCGACAAGCCATCGTGTGAATTACTTTTGAACACATTATCCGAAAACTGTCTTGAGCAGCTAAATCGACAGCCAACACGTAATGGAAATATTTTAGATCTGGTAGCCACGAACAGACCAGACCTCATCGACGGTGAGACAGGGATTAGTGATCACGATGTTGTCATTACGACTATGGTTAAGAAAGTTAAGAAGTCGGTCAAGAAGGCTAGGAGAGTATTCTTACTAGAAAGAGCAGGTAAGCAGTTGTTAGCATCCCACTTGGTAAATGAATCGATTTCATTTACTTCCAGTACGATGGACGTGGAAGAATTATGGGCAAATTTTAAACACATCGTAAATCACGCATTAGAGAAGTATGTGCCGAAAAAGTGGGTTTCAGATGGAAAATACCCACCGTGGTTTAACAGCGCAATTTGGAAAATGCTCAGGAAGCAAAGACAGTTGCACTCGCGGTACAAGAAAGATCGGGAGAATGAGGACGGGCAAAAGTTAGTAGAGATTCGTGCTGCTGTAAAAAGAGCGATGTGTGAAGCATACAACCACTACCACCGTCATACCTTAGCAAAAGATCTTGGTGAAAACCCAAGGAAATTCTGGTCTTACGTAAAATCGGTAAGCAGGTCTAAGGCTTCCATCCAGTCACTCACTGATCAGTCTGGCCTGGCAACGGAAGACAGCAAAACAAAAGCTGAAATTTTAAATTTAGCATTTGAGAAATCTTTCATGCAGAAGGATCGTACAAACATACCGCCGTTTGAGTCTTGTACAGATTACCGTATGGAGGACATAGTGATAGACATTCCTGGAGTTGTGAAGCAGCTGAATGGGTTGAAAATAAATAAATCACCAGGTCCTGATGGGATTCCAATTCGGTTTTACAGAGAGTACTCTACTGCATTGGCTCCTTACTTAGCTTGCATTTATCGCGAATCTCTTGCCCAATGTAAAGTCCCGAGCAACTAGAAAAAAGTGCAGGTGACACCTGTATATAAGAAGGGTAGAAGGACAGATCCTAAAAATTACAGACTAATATCCTTAACATCGGTTTGTTGCAGGATTCTCGAACATATTCTCAGTTCGAATATAATGAATTCCTTGAGACAGAGAAGTTGCTGTCCATGCATCAGCGCGGCTTTAGAAAGTATCGCGCCTGCGAAATGCAACTCGCCCTTTTTTCATGATATCTTGCAAACCATAGATGAAGGGTATCTGATGGATGCCATATTCCTTGACTTCCGGAAAGCGTTTGACTCTGTGCCCCACTGCAGACTACTAACTAAGGTACGAGCATATGGGATTGGTTCCCAAATATGTGAGTGGCTCGAAGACTTCTTAAGTTATAGAACCCAGTATGATGTCCTCGATAGTGAGTGTTCATCGTAGGTGAGGGTATCATCTGGAGTTCCCCAGGGAAGTGTGGTAGGTCTGCTGTTGTTTTCTATCTACATAAATGATCTTTTGGATAGGGTGGATAGCAATGTGTAGCTGTTTGCTGATGATGCTGTGGTGTATGGAAAGGTGTCGTCGTTGAGTGACTGTAGGAGGGTACAAGATGACTTGGACAGGGTTTGTGACTGGTGTAAAGAATGGCAGCTAACTCTAAATATAGATAAATGTAAATTAATGCAGATGAATAGGAAAAAGAATCCCGTAATGTTTGACTACTCCATTAGTAATGTAGTGCTTGACATAGTCACATCGATTAAATATTTGGGCGTAACATTGCACAGCGATATGAAGTGGGACAAGCATGTAACGGCAGTTGTGGGGGAGGTGGATAGTCGTCTTCGGTTCATTGGTAGAATTTTGGGAAGATATGGTTCATCTGTAAAGGAGACCGCTTATAAAACACTAATATGACCTATTCTTGAGTACTTCTCGAGCGTTTGGGATCCCTATCAGGTCGGATTGAGGGAGGACATAGAAGAAATTCAGAGGCGAGCTGCTAGATTTGTTACTGGTAGGTTTGATCATCACGCGAGTGTTACGGAAATGCTTCAGGAACTTGGGTGGGAGTCTCTGGAGGAAAGGAGACATTCTTTTTGTGAATCGCTACTGAGGAAATTTAGAGAACTAGCATTTGAGGATGACTGCAGTACAATTTTACTGCCGCCAACTTATGTTTCACGGAAAGACCACAAAGATAAGATAAGAGAGTTTAGGGCTCGTACAGAGGCATATAGGCAGTCATTTTTCCCTCGTTCTGTTTGGGAGTGGAACAGGGAGAGAAGATGTTAGTTGTGGTACGAGGTACCCTCCATCACGCACCGTATGGTGGATTGCGGAGTATGTATGTAGATGTAGATGTAGCAGTACATTTATACATTATGATACAGTACCATATCCAGAAAACATTTATGTTATCTTCGCTAATTCTTTGTCACTATACTTTTAAAAAAGTCACTACATGCAATTAAGTGCTTGTAAGAGATCTCCCACCAGTGTATGCTTAAAATGTGGCTAGAAGTAGATAGAAGAAGTTGATAACATTAAATTCCTGAGATTACAGCTTCATAATAAATTCAGCTGGGAGGAGCATACCACAGAGCTGCTGAAGTGCCTTAACAAACCAATATTTGTAATGTGAATACTGCCCAACATTGGTGATACAAAAATAAAAAAGCTGGTATACTATGCTCACTTTCATTCCACAATGTCACACACGATTATTTTTTGAGCTAACTTGTCAACCCATGCTAAATTTTTCTGGACCCAGAAATGTGTTATAAGAATTATTTGTGGTGTGAACTCAAGAACATTCTGCAGAGGCCTGGTTAGGGAACAAGGAATAATAACTGTTGCTTTCTAATATATTTATTTCTTAACGAAATTTGTCATTAAAATATAGCTCTTTTTCAAACCAACAGCTCAGTTAATGGAATTAATACTGCAAATAAGAATGATCTTCACAAATCTACATATACATCTACACTCTGCAAACCACTGCAATGTGCGTGGCAGATGATACATCCCACTGTACCAGCCACTTTTAGTCACTTAGTATGGTCAAGAAAAGTGTCCATTACTCAGGAACACACGTTTCAATAATTTGCCAGCAGCCACAAACAGTTTGACTACTAATAAAGTTCAGTTTTAAGAGGAACCTAAAAGATTCATTGATGCCCAACTCCAATTCCATCAATGAATCTCTTAGCAGAACCAACTGGTGTGTATATGTTACTAATAATATCAAATAATGTATTAGTCCCCCCCCATGAACCATGGACCTTGCCGTTGGTGGGGAGGCTTGCGTGCCTCAGCGATACAGATAGCCGTACCGTAGGTGCAACCACAACGGAGGGGTATCTGTTGAGAGGCCAGACAAACGTGTGGTTCCTGAAGAGGGGCAGCAGCCTTTTCAGTAGTTGCAAGGGCAACAGTCTGGATGATTGACTGATCTGGCCTTGTAACAATAACCAAAACGGCCTTGCTGTGCTGGTACTGCGAACGGCTGAAAGCAAGGGGAAACTACAGCCGTAATTTTTCCCGAGGGCATGCAGCTTTACTGTATGATTACATGATGATGGCGTCCTCTTGGGTAAAATATTCCGGAGGTAAAATAGTCCCCCATTCGGATCTCCGGGCGGGGACTACTCAAGAGGATGTCGTTATCAGGAGAAAGAAAACTGGCGTTCTACGGATCGGAGCGTGGAATGTCAGATCCCTTAATCGGGCAGGTAGGTTAGAAAATTTAAAAAGGGAAATGGATAGGTTGAAGTTAGATATAGTGGGAATTAGTGAAGTTCGGTGGCAGGAGGAACAAGACTTCTGGTCAGGTGACTACAGGGTTATAAACACAAAATCAAATAGGGGTAATGCAGGAGTGGGTTTAATAATGAATAGGAAAATAGGAATGCGGGTAAGCTACTACAAACAGCATAGTGAACGCATTATTGTGGCCAAGATAGATACGAAGCCCACACCTACTACAGTAGTACAAGTTTATATGCCAACTAGCTCTGCAGATGACGAAGAAATTGAAGAAATGTATGATGAAATAAAAGAAATTATTCAGATTGTGAAGGGAGACGAAAATTTAATAGTCATGGGTGACTGGAATTCGAGTGTAGGAAAAGGGAGAGAAGGAAACATAGTAGGTGAATATGGATTGGGGCACAGAAATGAAAGAGGAAGCCGCCTGGTAGAATTTTGCACATAGCACAACATAATCATAACTAACACTTGGTTTAAGAATCATGAAAGAAGGTTGTATACATGGAAGAACCCTGGAGATACTAAAAGGTATCAGATAGATTATATAATGGTAAGACAGAGATTTAGGAACCAGGTTTTAAATTGTAAGACATTTCCAGGGGCAGATGTGGACTCTGACCACAATCTATTGGTTATGACCTGTAGATTAAAACTGAAGAAACTGCAAAAAGGTGGGAATTTAAGGAGATGGGACCTGGATAAACTAAAAGAACCAGAGGTTGTACAGAGATTCAGGGAGAGCATAAGGGAGCAATTGACAGGAATGGGGGAAATAAATACAGTAGAAGAAGAATGGGTAGCTTTGAGGGATGAAGTAGTGAAGGCAGCAGAGGATCAAGTAGGTAAAAAGACGAGGGCTAGTAGAAATCCTTGGGTAACAGAAGAAATATTGAATTTAATTGATGAAAGGAGAAAATATAAAAATGCAGTAAGTGAAACAGGCAAAAAGGAATACAAACGTCTCAAAAATGAGATCGACAGGAAGTGCAAAATGGCTAAGCAGGGATGGCTAGAGGACAAATGTAAGGATGTAGAGGCTTATCTCACTAGGGGTAAGATAGATACCGCCTACAGGAAAATTAAAGAGACCTTTGGAGATAAGAGAACGACTTGTATGAATATCAAGAGTTCAGATGGAAACCCAGTTCTAAGCAAAGAAGGGAAAGCAGAAAGGTGGAAGGAGTATATAGAGGGTCTATACAAGGGCGATATACTTGAGGACAATATTATGGAAATGGAAGAGGATGTAGATGAAGATGAAATGGGAGATATGATACTGCGTGAAGAGTTTGACAGAGCACTGAAAGACCTGAGTCGAAACAAGGCCCCCGGAGTAGACAATATTCCATTGGAACTACTGACGGCCGTGGGAGAGCCAGTCCTGACAAAACTCTACCATCTGGTGAGCAAGATGTATGAAACAGGCGAAATACCCTCAGACTTCAAGAAGAATATAATAATTCCAATCCCAAAGAAAGCAGGTGTTGACAGATGTGAAAATTACCGAACTATCAGCTTAATAAGTCACAGCTGCAAAATACTAACACGAATTCTTTACAGACGAATGGAAAAACTAGTAGAAGCCAACCTCGGGGAAGATCAGTTTGGATTCCGTAGAAACACTGGAACACGTGAAGCAATACTGACCTTACGACTTATCTTAGAAGAAAGATTAAGGAAAGGCAAACCTACGTTTCTAGCATTTGTAGACTTAGAGAAAGCTTTTGACAATGTTGACTGGTGTACTCTCTTTCAAATTCTAAAGGTGGCAGGGGTAAAATACAGGGAGCGAAAGGCTATTTACAATTTGTACAGAAACCAGATGGCAGTTATAAGGGTCGAGGGACATGAAAGGGAAGCAGTGGTTGGGAAGGGAGTAAGACAGGGTTGTAGCCTCTCCCCGATGTTGTTCAATGTGTATATTGAGCAAGCAGTAAAGGAAACAAAAGAAAAATTCGGAGTAGGTATTAAAATTCATGGAGAAGAAATAAAAACTTTGAGGTTCGCCGATGACATTGTAATTCTGTCAGAGACAGCAAAGGACTTGGAAGAGCAGTTGAATGGAATGGACAGTGTCTTGAAAGGAGGATATAAGATGAACATCAACAAAAGCAAAACAAGGGTAATGGAATGTAGTCTAATTAAGTCGGGTGATGCTGAGGGAATTAGATTAGGAAATGAGGCACTTAAAGTAGTAAAGGAGTTTTGCTATTTGGGGAGCAAAATAACTGATGATGGTCGAAGTAGAGAGGATATAAAATGTAGGCTGGCAATGGCAAGGAAAGCGTTTCTGAAGAAGAGAAATTTGTTAACATCCAGTATTGATTTAAGTGTCAGGAAGTCATTTCTGAAAGTATTCGTATGGAGTGTAGCCATGTATGGAAGTGAAACATGGACGATAAATAGTTTGGACAAGAAGAGAATAGAAGCTTTTGAAATGTGGTGCTACAGAAGAATGCTGATGATTAGATGGGTAGATCACATAACTAATGAGGAAGTATTGAATAGGATTGGGGAGAAGAGAAGTTTGTGGCACAACTTGACCAGAAGAAGGGATCGGTTGGTGGGACATGTTCTGAGGCATCAAGGGATCACCAATTTAGTATTGGAGGGCAGCGTGGAGGGTAAAAATCGTAAAGGGAGACCAAGAGATGAATACACTAAGCAGATTCAGAAGGATGTAGGTTGCAGTAGGTACTGGGAGATGAAAAAGCTTGCACAGGATAGAGTAGCATGGAGAGCTGCATCAAACCAGTCTCAGGACTGAAGACCACAACAACAACAACAATGTATTAGTACAATCTGACTTTCATATGAGGGGCATTTGAAAAGTCCGGGCAAAGCCCAAGAGATGGCAGTACCAGCGCATATCGAGGTCATGTTTAGTTAGTAGCATCTTTGAAAAGAATGCACACCAAGTTTCAGCCTAGTTCTTTGTGATTGGCATTCGTGTGAATCAAGGAATTCGAGGGATTGTCAAAAAATGGACGAAAAAGAATTTCGTGTTACTTTATGAAAGGCAAAATGCCTCAGGAGACTAAAGAGAAGCTTGAGAAACATGACAGCGACTCCGCACCTTCGATTAGAACAGTTTATAAGTGGTTTCAAAATTTTCTGAGTGGCTATAAGGGCACAAGTGGTGTTGAATGTTCTGGACGCCCTGTGGAGGTTACGACTCCAGAAATTATTGAAGAAGTCCATGATATGGTGGTGGCTGACAGAAGAGTTAAGGTTCATGAGATTGCTAGTGCTGTGGGCATCTTGAATGAATGGGTACGTAATATTTTGCATAAACATTTGGACATGAGAAAGCTAACCGAAGATGGGTTCCCCGATTGCTCATGCCTGACCAAAAACGGAATCATGTGAAATGTTGCAAGGATGGTTTGCAGCTGTTCAGGAAGAATCCGTAGGACTTAAAGTGTTGTTTCGTCACTGTGGATGAAACATGGATACGTTACTATATTCCTGAGACCAAACAACAATCTAAACAATGGGTTACCAATGGAGAATCTGCACCAAAAAAGGCGAAGACCATTCCTTCGGCTGGAAAGGTTATGGCTACTGTCCTTTGGGATTCGCAAGGGATAATCCTCATTGACTATCTGGAAAAGGGTAAAACTATTACAGGTGCATATTATTCATTGTTACTGGACCATTTGAAAACTGAGCTGCAAGAAAAATGCCGGTGATTGGACCGCAAAAAAGTCCTTTTCCATCACGACAATGCAGCAGCACACATCTCAGCAGTTGTGGTCGCAAAATTTATGGAAACAGGATTCCAACTCATTTCACATTGCCCCTATTCTCCAGACATGGCTCCCTCAGACTTCTATTTGTTCCCCAATTTGAAGAAATGGCTGGCAGGACAAAGACTTTATTCAAACAAGGAGGTGATTGCAGCAACTAACAGACTTGGACAATTCCTATTATTCGAAAGGGATCAACAAATTAGAACAGCATTGGACGAAGTGTATAAGTCTAAAAGGAGACTACGTCGAAAATAAAAAAGGTTTACCTCAAACATGTAAGTACTGTAGTTTTTTTTTATTTTTGCACAGAGTTTTCAAACAACCCTTGTACAAATTCAGTATAGTAATGTGATGATTGTAAATAAATGTTGTAAAATGATTTTTCTATTTTATGAATCGTGGCTACAATAGCATAAGACAAACCTCAGTGTATTGAACATTGATGTGTTTTGCAACAAGTTATTTATTATCTTTCAAACAAAACTAGATTTAAGATTTTATTTTATTTATTCCACACCCTTGAGGAACAGTTCACTTGGGATCTGTGGAAGGTACATCAGCACATTTGTTTTGCTTTGTGCGTATTTATCATGTATTCTTGTTTTTCTGATATGTTCTGTGTCATGAAGGATCACCTCACTATGGATCTACTGGAACAAAAAGTACATCTAATGTAATCTCTGTCTCTTTTCAAATGATCCAAGGCTTTGAATTCATCAATAGCCCAATGAGGCATTTAACCTGCAGTTTGTGGAGGTGCAGGTCAGGCAAGAGGTGGTTCTGTGATGTACTGGAGATCTTTCAGTACCATGATTTAGCCCCTTCACACACATTATTGAGAACATGGACTAAGATTTCTATTTGAACATTCACAATGACCAGGTTTTGTCTTTTCTTTTATATCTTCATTATAAGTATACTGCCAACTCTCTCTTCTTTCAAGATGACGACGGCCGTTTTCACTGAGCTGTTCACACATTTCTGGTTTGACAAACACTTAGACACACTATTACTCTTTGACTGGCCAAGTAAATCATCTGATTTAACTCCATATAAAACATCTGTGCCTGTCTGGAACAGAAGTTGAAACATAGAAATCAACATCCTCACAGTGTCATAGCTCTAA
Organism: Schistocerca americana; assembly: GCF_021461395.2. Taxonomy (NCBI): domain Eukaryota; kingdom Metazoa; phylum Arthropoda; class Insecta; order Orthoptera; family Acrididae; genus Schistocerca; species Schistocerca americana. The sequence goes on from NC_060121.1 coordinate 854,979,643, forward strand.
AGTATCTGAAGAGCAATAAGTGGCTTCAGCTGGATATGGCATATCTGAAGAAACTTGTGGAATATCTTCCTTGCTGAACTGAGGCAGTGTTACATAGGATCAGCATGATGTCTCATGAAGATGACTAGTTTTTTGCCTGGTTTGCTTAGTGTTATGCTTGATGTCTGATGTATGAAATACTACTAAGTTCCCAGAGCTTCTCTCATTAAGCAGTGGGGATTGATTTTTTCCCCTTCTTCTTCAAGGATTAGAATGTATTCTGGACCAGTAATCAGCTCTAAACTATTGCTTTAAACTGCGTGTACCCCTCTCCTATGGAACGTGAGCTAGGCTTGGTGACATGCCTAAGTATTTCATTTAGTACACATCATGGTGTGGCCTAAAGTTTTCATTTGTCTAGGTTAACTTCTAAGTTGATTACCAATAGTCCAATAGCCATCACATTAATAAAGTCCTGTGATTTACAGAATTTAGATGACAGAAACAGACGTTTTAGTGATGGCTGCTCATTTATTGCATGTCAAAAAGTTCAGAAACGTATTGACAGAAAGAAACCGTAGTAAAGTGATTTCCAGGATGAACAGCTTACTACTTCACAAATATAACAGAACACATGACAATAAGGCCACATGGAAAATAAAATTGCTGCTAATTATACTCAAGCTTTTTGATGGCAACCACATTCGGGCATTGAAATTAATCAGTGATACGAGTTGAAAATTTATGTCAGACAGGGACTCAAACTTGGATGCTCAGTTTCCCTACAATGGATGCCTTAACCACCTCGGCCATCAGGAGATGCTCCTCGGTTGACCCACATTCCCAACTTGTCATATGCCAATGACATGTCTGACAGAAGAGACAGCACACACATAAAAAGGTAACATTTCCATAGGCCTGATGGCCAAACATGATTCCTTCAAACTTTTTGACAGATTAAAACTGTATACTGGACCGAGACTCAAACTCAGGACCTTTCCTTTACACGGGCGAGTGCTCAACCGACTGAGACACCCACGCACAATTCATGACCTGTCCTCACAGCTTCAATTCTGCAAGTACCTTATCCCCTATTCACTCTGCAGCAGAGGGTGTGCTTAAATGAAACTTCCTGGCAGATTAAAACTGTGTGCCAGACCGAGACTCGAACTTGAGACCTTTGCCTTTCATGGGCAACTGCTCTAACAACTGAGCTGTCCAAGCACAATTCATGATCTGCCCTCACAGCTTCATCCCCTAGGCTATGGCTAAGCCATGTCTCTGAAATATCCTTTCTTCCAAGAGGGGTGGCTCTGCAATGTTCACAGGAGAGCTTCTGTGAAGTTTGGAAGATAGGAGACAAGGTACTGGCAGAACTGAAGGTGTGGACAGGTCATCAGTCATGCATGGTAGCTCCCCCATAAGCATTTGCTTGTGAAATGCAAAGGTCCCAAATTCGAAACTCAGTCCGGCACACAGTTTTAATGTGCCAGGAAGTTTCGTATCAGCACACAATCCGCCGCAGACTGAAAATTTCAATCACCAGATTTTGTTTCCTCACTGAATCATAATAGTGTGTAGTGTCTGTTCTGTCAGTTGGACCAGGACTCAAACCTGGATGCTCTGCCCTCTAGAACGCCTCAGCCACCTGAACATGCTTCTAGCCTGACCAAAATTCCAACTCTTCATACGAGAATGTGGCAACCCTCTCCATGTATCCCTCGCTTGCAGTGTCACCTGTATTTCTGCAGCAGGAAACAAAACATGGTGTGTATTTAAAGCTTAATTCTAAAAAAATGTAATTATTTTGGATATCTGACTGGCAATTAAACTGGTCTTTAAGTCTGTTACATTCTTGTTTCTGCTTTACACCTATACCTTTCTGTGTTACCTACAAACAATTTTTCAAGTATTATTCATCGGAGACAATGCAGCTATTCTAGGTATTATATTATATATCTGCAGAAGAGAGTTTGTCATCGGACAGAAAAATTGATAGAATGGGCTCACTGCTGCCATGGGTTGCACCAATTGCTGTGAGATGGTATAGGAAGATAGTTACATGTTAGAGCTAGTGACATCACACAGACAGTAACTCGCCGTCCAGTGTAGCATAATGTGTTTGCGCTATGCTGTGCTTTGCTGACAACTATTGCCAACTTACTGCATGTGTGTGAACAGTGGATCAAGTTTCAGCTAACATGGATCCAGAATTCATGCAACTGTGACAGCAATAGCTGCAACTTCTAATGCAACAGCAAGGACTGCATCACTCTCAGCTACAAGTCATACTGAAACAATAAGCCAAGCGGGCTAAGCAATAGCAGCTCATACTACAGCAGCTCATTATGCCAGCAGTTGCCACAACCATTTGCACCTGTTCATCCAGAAGATTATGAACAGAATCATACTACAGTTGATCTATCCAGATAGCCATGTGAGTTAAAATGCCACTTCTGGGATGGATACTGGCCCCAGATTGAATCTGCCTGGCAGATTAACGAAAAGGGTCAGTGTGCCAGCCATCCTGGATGTGGTTTTTAATCAGTTTCCCACATTCCAGTAAATGAATACCAAGCTGGTACCGAAGTCCCCCCTCAAGTACACGATTCACAAACATTTAGATAACATTCGCTTACTTTCACATGAATCACACTAATTGCAGACAGTTGGGGTACACATATTCTGTCCCAGGGGATAATGAACTGCCAACAAGAAAGGCATCTGCCACCCCTTAAATTAACCATGTCCCATTAAAAATCATATTGACCCTGCACTCATGTGGGACAAAGACACAAGAAAAAGAATCACATTACAGATGCATCCTCCCACCAACGTGGATTGTATAGAGTTGCCAAAAAACACAGTACACTCTTTGCATTATAGACAGCAAACTAATGTTATGTAGACAGGCTCACATTGTTCATTGTCATACGAAATCGAATCAATCATATGCCCTATGGGCAGCTGATTTAAATGGTCTGATGCGCAATTGTCAGTTCAGCTGTGAAAATGTAACTTGCAAACAAGCCTATGCTGAATCACTAGTATGAGAGGTTGTAATCAGGAATTATGGACAGAGACACTTATACTAGCAAATAGTATTATCAAGAAAGTGTTATCTGTTGCAAAAACTTTTTAAATGTCAGCTGTAGTACAGAAATCTTTCGATGAACCTGATATCATCTATAAAACAGCACTCCATTCCACAGTAAGTATGATCAGAACATGAGAAGTCTGTTTTCTTCATTGGACTTGAGGTTCAAACCCTGATGTCCAAATAATAAAGAACACATAGCACTCATACAGCAGTAGTGAACATCTCAGTCTTCAGAGGAATACTCACAACCTCATTATAACAACAAAAAGGGCTACGTATTGAGGTTGTCCAGACTGTTGTTCAAAGTATCCTCACTGTTACTGCCTGTAAAAAAAACACTCTGTGGATGGTGTAATAAAAAGGGACATTGGCAAAAGTCTGACACAGCTGCGTTAAATAAGTCCCACCAACACTGATATAGCATAAACATGCTTCAGCCACAACTGAGTCCTTTAATGGCATGAGCACGTAAGTTATCTCTTCCATTAGTAATTAAGAATGTGTGAATTAATTTTCTTGTCTATACTGACAACAGTCTCTATCATAAATGAGGAAGCTTATGTCTAAACTGGTTCACCACCATTACAGCCTACGTTAGAAACATTAACATCCTATAGCAAATACCACATCCAGTTCTGCAAGGAATGCACAATAACAGTGTCTTAGATAAATGACAGCTGTTCATTTACATTTTAGTTATGCCCTCACCAAAGAGACAAAACATATCAGGGATGAACACCTTTACAGCTTTCTCATTTCAAATAGTAGATGACATTATGCTGTGCCCTCAGTAGTATCATTCACTATGCAGTGAATTTTTGCTTTCTTTTCACTAGGCTTAGAGTGAGTCAACAATTATGCAGCTCAAATTCGGTTGAAATCTCCCACAACACCTCATTACCTCCAACCCCAACCACTATTAGTAGCATTGTAAGAGGACCTCAAAAGTGAGATACATCACTTAAGGGAACAAGATATCCTAATACTTATTACATCTGGTCAGTCAGCAACTCTGTTAACAGTCTTAGGCAAAGCAGATTATTACCTCCGTGTCTGCAGTGATTTCAAAATAACCGTAAAGGTGCAAGTCTGAAGTCAATCCCATTCCACAACCAAAAGAATTACTGACAAAAGTATCTCATGGTCAATATTTCTCCAAAATAGATCTAACTCAAGCGTATCGTCAACTGCTATTAGACGAAGTCATGTCAACTCATGGTAATTAACATGCACATTAGATGGTATTTATTTTTCAGCCATTTGATCTAATTAATTGATACATGATGCATCTCTACATTTGAGCTTTGTCATTACATTACTTTACGAATCAAATATATTAAATCTACCAATTAAAATAATTGTACAGTGGGGACTGCATGTGCCCTGATGCCTACAGGAAACCTGAAAAGTAATGGCCAGTGCTGCCCTGGTGAAGCTATAATAGGCCCAACAAACCAGTAGTGGATAATCCCTCTGCTTTCAAGAATGGAATAAGCCTCAGAAAGGATAGATAGATAGATAGATAGATAGATAACAACCCAGCTGTAAACATGGATTATAATTTAGGGCAATGACTATTTGGACATTGACTGGTGAGATGAAGGAGATGATGCATATGATGGAAAAAAGGCACCTGGCTTTGTTGGGGTTGGAAGAAACAAGGTGTAAAGAAGGGAGGAGAGACTGAAAAAGACTACCCGTTATATCGAAGCAGGAATGGAGTGAGACTTGGGTAAAAGAAGAAATGAAGAGAATAAGTGATAGGATGATGGACACACAAATATCACTCAAGGGACAGGTCACAGAAAGCAATAATTTGAAGAGGGGATGCAGAAACAGACTGGAGGAAAGATTGTGACGATAATGGGGAATTTCAATACACATATTGGAAGAGAAAGACAAAAGTAGTAAAGTGTGTTTGGACCAGATGGTTAGGACAGTCAAATCAAGGTAGGTGACAGACTATTGGATTTCTGGCACATAAATGGTTTGTTGATCAGGGATTCCTGCTTCAAGAAAAAGGAGAGTCACACGATTATTTGTTACAGTAATGACTTGAGTAGAAAGTAGTAGTTAACTATCTCTACAATAGAGGAATGAACAAAAACACCACAGATGAACAGATAATATCATTAGAGGCCTTGGGTAGCAACCACTGACAGCTAATAATGAACTTGAGAAGGGCTAAAGTTAACAAAGTGACAGAAAATCAGGACAGCTGTGTAAAGTTACAGAGGCTAAAACACGAAGAAAATAGGGTAGACTACCTTGGAATAGTGAGGGAAATGTCCCAATGGACAAACCAAAAACAGTAAAAGAGGAATGAAGCAGATTTAAGAGGAAATCAGTAAGTGCAACAAAAGTTATATGTTAGAGGACAAGCAACAAAAAGAGATGGAAGGGAAAGCCATGGTGGAATGAAGAAACAGAAGGTACAGTGCTGAAGAAGAATAGAGCCTTCAGGATACAGTTCCAGACTAGGTCAGCAGAGACAAGAAAAGAGTCTCAGACAAGAAAGAAAGAGGCAGAAAGAATGGTGGCAGAAGAGAGAAGAAGGTGGATGGAAGAATGGACTTTAATGAAGGAGGAGGAGATCAAAGGTACAAAATAGGTCCTACACAGGATGGTTAAATGTGAGAGATGGAAAGATATGATGAATGGTGAACAAAAGTGGCCATGAGGTAAAATATCAATGAAACTCAAGATCATGTGCAGGGAGTATTTTGAAAAACTCTCGAGCCCAATTGGAAACCTGGACAAGGAGGAAGACAAGGAACTAGAAACAGAAAATGATTTAACTTGCATAAAAGTGGAAGATGCACTGAGAAAGATGGAATGATGGAAGCCATCAGATTTTGATGAGATGAGCGTAGAGATCATGATAGCAACAGCAGAGGTGGGGATAAAATGGCTCTATTTAGTGATGAAAATTGGGTGGAAAGAGAGAAGGACCCCAGATGAGTAAAGAAGGGAATAATTGTCCTTGTCTTCAAGGAAGGTAATAGAACAGACTGAAAAAGCTATTGGGGAATGACATTGATGAGCCACTGTGCAAAGATCTTTGAGGAAGACACATGAATTCAGACAAAAGTAGAAGGAAGGATGAGACAAAAACAGCATGACTTACAAGTAGGAAAGCCCATAGTAGATTTAATTTTCACTGTAAGACAGCTACAAGAACACCACTATGAATATTGAACAGATCTACTGATGGCCGGTCTAGACATTGTTGTTTTTCTTGTGCCTTTGTACTGCATCAGCACAGGGTCAGCATGGTTATTAACGGATGTGGCACAGTAAAATTAAGGGATGGTCAGACCCCTTTCTGCCGCCACCCCCTTACTTCCCAGGACAGAATGTGTACCCCAACTATCTGCATGTAGTCTTATTCATGTGAAACTGAGTGAAAGTTTTCTAAATGTCTGTGAATTATTTATGGACAACTGAGAAGGCATTGGGTACCAGCCCAGTATTCACCTAGTGGGATGTGGGAAATTACCTAAAAATCAATCTATGCTGGCTGGCACATCCACCCTCACTGTTAATCTGCCAGGTGTATTCAATTCTGTCAAGTGCATCTCCCCATTCCAGAAGTGGAATTTTTACATGCACAGCCATCTGAGTGTGTGATGATCTATATGGAAACCGAAACAACATACGATAGAACATGTAGAGACAACGTAATTTCACTAGATCAACTCTACTGTTTACCATATTCATTAAACTTTTTTACATATGCATCCGGCTGCCACCATTTTAATAAACTGACCTAGAAAAGTCCTGTAAGTTACAAAGAGAGACCCCCTATTTGTGAAGCCAACCGTCTTTAAAACACAAAACTGTTGGACTGTCCACAGTGCTCAATAAGACTCCAGTGTTTAAGAATTCGCATCTTAACAAACAGTTGCAGACTATCTTTTGGAATCAATAGGGCACTAGAAATTACCTCAAAAGATTCCAAACACAGGATACTTGGATAATATAATTGTGACTGGTGCTAAAAGGGAACACAAGGCAAACCTACTTATCCTTTCAATGTGTTACAGCGAATGGACTAAAATACAATTTTAGTAAGCATGCCCAGAATGAAATTTCATACTGCAGCAGAGTATGCACTGATATGAAACTTCCTGGCAGATTAAAATTCCATACTGGACTGGGACTTGAACTTGACACCTTCTGCCAATTGCGCTACCCAAGCATAGCTCACACCCTGTCCTCACAGCTTTGTAGGGTAGGATATGAGGTACTGGCAGAGGTATAGCTGTGACAACAGATCATGAGTCATACTTGATAACTCAGTCACTAGAGTATTTGCCTGTAAAAGGAAAACTTTCAGATTTGAGTACTAGTTTGGCAAACACTTTTAATTTGGCAGGAAGTTTTAAATAATTGTGAATTTTTCAGAAACCAAGTGGAACAACTGGGCCACATCTTCAGTCTGGCTATCAACCCAGCAACATGTAAAAGCCCCAGGCAAAATTCAAGTGCTCACGAACTTAAAATGCTTTCAATCATTTCTTGGCAAAATTAATTATTATTCCAAATTTATACGTAATTCTGACAGTATTGCCATATCACTCAATAACTTATACAAGAAAAGTGTAGAATTTGAATGATCCTAACAGTGCCAATATTCTTTTCAACAAATAAAACGAGTGTTCTAAGTCTGCCCCCTCTCTAGAGCACTATGAGCCATACAAGCAATTTATGCACACTACCATTGCCTTCACAGCACAGCATTGGGGTGGTACTCTCTCACAAAACTGCCAATGTGTATAAACAACTTACCACATATGCCTCCAAAACTCCAACTTAAACTCAGACAAATTCTATATATTGAAAAACGTTGAGCTAAGAGTTTCTCCATAAAGTATTCCTATAAATCATTAGTGCCTGATTATTTGTATAGAGTATGTGTTCAGTGAGAAGTGCTCTGCAGTACAACTAAATGATTAAATTGTATCAACACAGTCTTTTAAGGAATTTATTTGGAAATCTGAAGAGGCAATAGTTGGAAACAGCATACAAAACACAATAAGAATATAAAAGTTAGTAGCAACACTAACACTGAAATTCATGCATAAGGAAAAGTACAGGTAGTACTTTATGCAAATGGCACGATGATATATAGCCAGAATTTTCATACATAACAGAGTAAGTTCTAGTGTTAAGTAATATAATACCAGTCATACAGCAATAACTTCCTGTATACAAACCTATTCTTTCTGAGTAAATGTAACAGAATTATTTAATTTTATAGCTGGGAATCATTATCACTGTATTATCAAAAAAAGTGCTAAAAGTAAATTAATGGAGTCGTACGCAAAATTTGGGAACCACACAGTAGAATTATGTCTGTGGATACAAGAAAGAAATAACATATTAATTTAGAATATGACAAGAACTGCAAAGAAAAGAACCAAAATTATGTAAACAACATTCTGCCGCATCCAGTAATAACAGGAGAGCACACAAATGAAATAAAATCGACAACGGATCGTATTATCTAGGCTACACAGAAGTGTGATACCGCCCCTATTCAGGTTGGCCTACATAGAATGGTACACAATGTATCAGTAGTGCGTACCTAGTAGTGAAGAAAGCTCGTATGTGGTAGTGTAAAATACCACTGCGTTTATCTATTCGTGATAGAAACAATACGATACAAAAGTTAATGTTCGAAGGTGAAAAAGTGAGGAATAAAAACCTGAAACTACAGTACCTACTACAGAGGATACAGTATTCGATTAATCAGAATGTACCTGTTAAAAGAACGGCGTTGCCGTAATAATGTGTTGTTAGTAGCAACGGCTTGTGAAAATACCATTTCGTTGCTATGGTCGCCTAGCTTTCCGGCGCAAATGTTTGTGTGTCCGCTCAGTGATTAGCCGGTCCATGCTCTTACAACAAAGAAGAGAGGTACTAATTAAGTATGTCAAAAAACTAAAACACGAGTTGAAGGGTCAAATATAGGGTTACGTTAGCTTTTATGTTTTGTTTTTGTTTTACTCTGCAGCTTGGTTTCCATCGGCAGTATATTAGTTCCTAGAAAGCTACGTCAAATTTATCATTTTCGTCTGTCGTCATTCAGTTACTACAAATCAGTACTGCTGTGGCTTCTTCTTTTACCTTTTTCCCTATTCACTATTTTACAGTGTTTACAAATTGTGTATTTGATACTTATAAACAGAGATTGAGCAGTAACCGGGAAAATAAGTTTCAAGAAACCATTTTTTTCCTTTCTCGTAGACGTATTAACATTGGCGGCTACCCAAACACTTACATCAAATGGCAACAATCTGCCACCATGTGGCAGTTCGTACGAACAGTCATTATCAATGTCACCAACTCTCGAAAACGAAATAAGCGAAGTGTGTCAAAAAAAAAAAAAAAAAAAAAAAAGCTGAAATAAAATAAGGTGCTTAATTGTGCAGTTTTATTTTGCAATAATTATACTGTGTAACATATTTAAGAGAGAGCAATGAACACGAAAATACAAGAAGATGGATAATGTTAAATAAATGCAACTTTATAAAGAACGATTGGATAAAATGTTTGAGTATAGAGGGAGATATTTTCGTCGTATAAGTAATTTCGTGATATTTTTTGCTTGTGTGCAGCGGACATCCCTCAGCGGGTTGGCGCGTGTTTTGGTAGATACGTCCTTCCCGCCAGATGGCCTGTTTCTGTACCACCACGCGTAAAGTCAACAATACAAAACTTTTTCTCATTCTTCGTGCCGTTTCGTGAAATACTGTGGCCGTTGTTGCAGCGTCTGAGTATTCTTGATACTGCGTAGAAACTATTGAAGGTAAGCGATGTATTATACGGTATGTTATAGTCTGTGATACAGTGAACGTAAAAATCCAGTGCAATTACTCGTGAGGCTGTATAGATACATAAGGAAAAGCCCCGACACGGTGCAATAAAAATTATTACCAATGACGATAAACACTAGCGCGGCCACTGTATGCGTCGGCAAAGATGTATTTTGCTACGCTGGAAGGAGAATGACAAATGATGGAAACTCCATTCGATTTTTTTTAGATGGACTCTGTCTTTAGTTATCGTAGGGAGAAGACGTATTCTTGTGAGAAGTGTGTAGTAGATATCGTGTTTGCAATAATTATACTGTGTAACGTATTTAAGAGAGAGAGAGAGCAAAGAATACGAAAATACAAGAAGATGGATAATGTTAGATAAATGCAACTTTATAAAGACGATTGGATAAAATGTTAGAGTATAGAGGGAGTGCAAAACCACGAAATTTTTCTTTCGCACATTATGCTAATGTCATGTCACTGTAGCTGCCTGCATCTGAAGAGGAAGTCTGATAAAGTATTGTATTCACAGTCAAAAATGAGAAGTAGTCATGGTGGAATAAGATGGCGGCTAGTGTAAAAATTCGTTGTGCGTCTCCGAGAAAAAGTGTGAATTTTGCCGTGAAAAAGAAAAATTGTGACAGTTGTAAGGATGAAATTACAAAGCTCAGCGAACGGGTGTCTAGTTTACAATTTATTATCAGTTCCTTGAAGATGGATACCAAGAAACTTAAAGAAGAAAAAGTGAACGGAACATGAAAAACTCGCGCCATGAAAGTACGAATATGTCGGAGAATTGGACGGAAGTGAAGTACAAAAGACGCAAACAGATAATACAAGAAAATTACTTTCAAGCTCTTTCGACTACGGATTGTAAAAGTAAAGTTAACAGTGCGAGTGTACCATGTGGAAAATCAAACGACTCTGTGAATAAGGTAAAACATGGAATATTTCAGCAGCAGTTAAGTAAAAGATCATATGCGAAAGTGCTCACGAAAAATCTTCCACCGCTAAGCTGCTCTACTGAGACAATATCGACATGTGTTAGCAAAAAAGACACAATAAATAGTGCCAAACTAGACTTCGCTTACTGCAAAGACAGGCAGAAAACAGACAATCTCGGAACAGCAAGTACCGGTAAAATTGAACTGTATGCCGACAGCCAAGGACGAGATACAGCCGCTGAATTTCGGCGTACAAGTAGTCAGAATTTTAGTTTTAACTGTACAGTAAAACCAGGAGCAAAATTCAGTGCTGCTACGTCAATGAGTCAAGAAAAAATTTCCTCATTGAGCAAAAAGGACTTTTCCATCTTCCTGGCGGGATCAAATGATATAGCTAGAAACGAAAAAAACGATCTCTTAATCTCGCTAAAAAGAAAACTGTATGAGCTGAGAGGAACAAATGTTATTGTTTTTTCAGTGCCACACCGTTACGACTTGATAGAATGGTCCTGTGTAAATAAAGAAATTGAAACTGCAAATAAAGAGATGCAAAATATTTGCAACCGGTTTGAAAATGTAACATTTGTGAACATCAGCAATTTAGGGAAAAGATTTCACACAACACATGGTTCCCATCTAAATGTACTGGGAAAAAACGTAATAGTAACCAAAATTTTAGAACTTGTAAATAAAATCTCAAATGTGCAGTGTGATGATAGAAAAGTCATACCTCTCATGGACAGGAAGTGTGTGTATCCTGTAGAATCCAATGTGAAATCTGCTATCAGTGAAGCTACACCTCTCCAAGACAAATGTGAAATTTTATTAATGCAAGTGAACACTCCAAATGTTAAGAATTCACAGAAAGGCACAGCAGTTATGGAACAACAAACACCAGAAATAAGTGAAACAGCAGCAGCACCATCATTATCAGCAGAAGCAGCAGCAGTAACAGAACCAACAACGACTGGAGCAGCAACACAGCAATGCTTAAGGAGGAGCCAAAGGAAAAATACATCTGTGTCATTCAGTGATAATTTTTTATGGTTTCAAGCCAAGAAGAAAATAAAAATGTGAAAAACCAGCCTTCTAACTCACAGATAAGTCACAACAACATCCTATTTTTAAACATTCAGGGTCTTGAAAATAAAATTGAAATTCTGGATGAGTCATTGCCACAGAATAAGTATTCTTTCTTATGTATATGAGAACATTGGCTTAAACCAGAACAAATACAATACTATGTACCAGAAGGTTATAAATATGGAAACAGTTTTTGCAGATCTCAGTACCTTAATGGTGGTACTGTTATCTATGTTTCAAATGAAATAGAGTGTAGAGAACTAGATCTTAGTTGGGCATGTGTAGAGAATCACTTTGAAATTACCGGGATCATATGTGATATAATGAAACTTATCATAGTATGTATCTACCATTCCCCTGACTCAGATGATAAAACTTTTTTAGATAATTTAGACAGTGTACTCTGCTACATAACGAAATGGAAAAATTATGTAACTGTAATTGGGGGAGACTTTAATTCAAGCTTTGATGTAACATGTAACAAACCCAGTGTAAATAAGTTACTGAATATGCTGAGGCAGCACAACTTCCATCATGTAAATTCAGAACCAACAAGACTACAAGCGTGCTTGGATAATGCTTTTGTCAACTGTGCTCGTGATATGTACTCCACCAAGGTAAAGGAGTTTGTTTTCTCAGACCACTCCATGTTAACAGTAAAGTTAAGACATTTTATAAAAGGAGATGAGAGCAAGGCTGGACAAAAGTTAACAAAATCTAATACCTTAATATTAACAAAACACAATCTCATAAAACTAACACACCAGTTGAGCATAACAAACTGTGACAAATTATTTCAAAACTGTGATTCCAGTGCCCAAACAGTTTATGAAACATTCCACAATTACTTAACAGGTATCTTCAAAGCCCATCTTGTTCAAAAGAAATACCATAAAACAAGAAAAGGTAAATTTTGGTACACCAAAGAACTGGAGAATCTAAAAAATAAGCTACTGCTGTTGAAGCGCCTTGCCAAAGTAAACAATTCTAATGAAATTAAGGATCTCGAAAAAATCACTAAGAAACTGTATAAGAAAGAGTTGCAATTAGCGAAACTAAGATACAACACAAATTTCATAAAAAATAGTAAAAACCAATGCAAAACAGCCTGGTCAGTAATTAATACTGTTAAAGGTGAAGTCAGAAACTTCGACAAGACAGTCCCAATACCAGCAGATACATTCAATAAATATTTTGTAAGCAGTGCTGATGATATCAAAAAGCTGATCAGTAAACCCAATGTAACATGTATAGATTATCTGAAGAGAGCAAACCTAAATCATAATAGGGGCGGATCATCATTGAAACACTTCAGAGAGGTATGCCAACATGAAGTTCTTAAAATAGTCAAAGAAATGAAAAATTCATACAGTACAGATATTTTTAATATGTCAAACAATCTATTGAAAGAAATCATACATTACATTGCAGCACCATTAACATATTCTATAAACCTGTGTCTCATAGAAGGGTTTTTTCCTGATCCTCTCAAACTATCCAAGGTAACTCCAGTCTTTAAGAAGGGTGTCAAATCAGATCCTGCAAACTACAGACCAATTTCACTAATTCCAGTACTAGAAAAAGTCTTTGAAGGCGTAATATATAAGCAGGTGTATGAGTACCTAGAACTAAATGGTATGTTAAGTGCATCACAGTTTGGTTACAGAAAAGGAAGGTCAGCTATACATGCCATAGAGCTCTTAGTCAGAGACATTCTAGCGGCATTTGAGGACCATGCGCACGCACAGGTAACCTTATGTGATCTGAGCAAAGCTTTTGACTGTGTTGACCACTCACTTCTGCTCTCTAAACTTGAGTACTATGGAATATGTGATAAAAGTTTAAAACTCATCAAATCATACCTCAATAAAAGGAACCAGGTGGTGAGTTCAGGAAGTCATCTGTCAAACATACTCGAGGTTCAACATGGAGTGCCACAGGGATCTAAATTGGGACCACTTCTTTTCCTTGTACACATAAATGACTTACCAGGAAATATAGATGTAAAGACATATATGTATGCAGATGACACAACTTTTCTATCTGTAAACCATGTACTTGATAACCTTGTAAGTGATATGAAACTGGCAAAAGAAAATGCAACATCATGGTTTAATGCCAATGGTCTGCTATTAAATGAGGAAAAGACCCAGAATATGTGGTTCAGTCTATCAAAGACTATAAAAATAGAAAAACAAAAGGCAAAGTTTTTAGGTATTGTACTTGACAACAGTCTAACATGGAACTCTCATGTTGATCACATAGTGGTTAGGTTGTCAAGAGTTATATATTTGTTGAAGAGACTGATGTGTTGTGTGACATTTGAGTACATAAGGACAGCGTACTTTGCCTTTTTTCAATCTGTTTTAAGGTATGGGTTAATACTCTGGGGAAACAGCAGAAAAATAAATGAAATTATGGTGATCCAGAAGAAAGCAATCAGAGTAATGGCTAAGGTAGATAATAGAACACATTGTAAACCATTGTTCACTAAATATAGAATTTTAACAGTAATTAATTTATATATTCTTGACAGTGTTAACTACATACTTGCTGAACTACCTAATTTAAGTGTAACAAATGAAAGACATGGCTACTATACAAGAACGTGTACTTCTCTGCTGTTGCCACAAAATAGATTAGCTAAAACTAACAATAGTCATAAGTATATGGCAATTAAAATATATAACAAATTGTCTAAAAATGGGTCAATCAAGCCTGACAAATTATTTAAAGACAATGTTCATAACTTCTTGTTAACCAATCCATTCTATTCATTAGAAGAATTTTTAGAAATGCATAATATCAACTTAAATGTGTAAAAAAATTTTTTTGTAAAATTAATAGGTTAAGTGAACTGACGAAGTCTATTGCATGTAACAATGCTGAATGACTAATAAAGAATCTGAATCTGAATCTGAATATAACCAAGTTGCGTAAATCTCAACAGCATAGAGAATACACGAATTGATGTAAGTTCACTCCACCACAGACTTACAATTTACGAAATTTGTGAATTAAAAGTGAAAGACAATTCGTTAGTTGCAAAATTCATAAAAATCAAACATGACGATAATCTAATTAATTCGATGAATTATATTTTTATATATATTTGCATAACTGGCGACCGTGACAGGACATTGAGATAGCCATGAAACCAATTGTATAAACTGTTCAAAGTTATTTATGACATTGTATGAAATTTTTTTCATGTACTAACTATTTTTAAATTTGCATGTGCAACACCACAACTGGGAGCAAAATAACAAGAACCAAAAATTTTTGTTGATAAAGCAACCAATTCAAAAAGGAATCAAAAGTGAAACCGGAATTTACAGAAAATTTTGGAAATACGCTGTTTGTTTCATCATAGCAAAAGTAGGCCCACTACACAACCGCTTGCTCTGCTATGCTTGATAGCGTCTCCTGTGTAGTAATTAGACATCTTTTTCCTTAATTTCCATTCCTAAATGTATTGCAATGAATTTTTCAAAAATGTTATCTAATGATTAGCGAGAGAAAAGTTTGAAGTTTTTGTGTGACAACATTCGTGCATCATAAAAGTAGCCAATTAAGGCTTGACTACACGTAAATCGTATGTTCAAATTTCCAAAAATAATATATTTCAATTTTCTATTTTTCAAAATTTTAATTTTAATATTCAATCAAAATTGCACAAAAATCAGTTTCCATTATTGTTGACAATGGCGAAAACATAATGAGCCAAGATGGCGTACAATTACAAGACAGAACATCCGAAATACCAGCTGCATTTCTTCCCCACTCAGAAGTATTAAGTAGGTGAGAGATAGACATAACCGAACTTGTGAGCTTTCACAGAGTTCTAACTTTGATGATATGTTGATCACAATAGATGAAACTACATCATGTGTCTCCACCAGCAACATTCTGCTCACACAGTAAAACATAGAATGTGAGGATAACATGATTTTTGATGACACTTTACTGTCACCCATCATACGAAATCCAAATGTCAATTTACAAAGTACAGTTGTTAACAACCAAAGTACATTAGATAGCAACCAAAATAGCGCACTTGCCGCGAAATAAAAAAATACAAACACCAATTTGTGTGCAGACATATACACAAAATTTGACAGTTTGTCACAAAACCTTACCATAGTCACACAAGACATAAACAACATAAAAAAGAGCAGAAACAAGTTTTAAAACATTTTCATGATACAGTCACACAACAGATCAGTGATTTGACTAAGAATTTTCACGAAGAAATGAATGTAAAATTTAAAGACATGGAAAAAAGGCTAAAGCAAGATGTACTTTCAAAAGGAAACAACGACATTACGGAAATGAAACAGAAATTAAACACTCTTAACGAGCAAAATGATGCAGTAGAGTAGCATATAAATGTGATTAAAGACACACACACAAATCTGGAAGCTACACAAACACAATTAACTTCCACAGTAAAGAACATCTCTACTGTAGTGAACAAACTGTATAAGGATTACGAAAATATACCAATAGCAATTAATGAACTCACCTTAACAGTCTGTGCCAAAAAGGAAAGAGACAAAATTAATGAATATTTATCTGATGTCATTTCGCAAGATAAAACAGGTACTTTAGACAAAACCAGTACCGAGGCGGAAAGGGTAGTGAAGGTAGATGAAATTATTCAGCAAAGGGAAAACGACGTTATCAATAAAGTGAACACCAATTTGCAAGCTAAAGAGAGCAGGATATGCAACTACTTAGGGGAAAGTGTTACAGAGACACAAGCTGTAGACATAAGAAAAGAGCCAGCAAACAAAAGTAATGTATGCACACAGATCATTGCAAACCCTGCAAACAATGCCAGTAGTAATGACAGACCGCAGAGTGTAAGTTTACAGGGCATAACACCAGTACCTACGAGAACTGCAAATAATTATGATAGCTATGTAAACACAGCACAAAATGCAAATAGCTTGTCCACTATATTTGCTGAGTAAGGTCTGTCAATTCCCAATGTTTACGAGTGAAGGTAAGAAGATGAATCCTGTTGTTTTTATTAGTGCTTTTCGACATGTGTTCCCTAGAAATTGGACGGAAACACAAAAGATCAGATTTGTTGTTGGGTACACGCAAGTCGATGTACTTTTGTGGGCGACCGAGGTAGCTGAGCGTTGTGCCATATATTTACAATCTGAACGGGCATTTCTTGACAAATACTGGTCAGAAGCTGTATAGGAGAGACTTAGGTTAGAGGTTTTTAACCCTGCCCCTTTCAATAGCAAATATGGTAGCTTGCGAAGGTGTTTTGAGAAGTATCTCAATAAAACACGTTATTGGACGAATCCTATTTCTCATGTTGATGTTTCAAAAATTTTAAAAAGTCGTTTGACAGCACACATTCGTGAAAAATTAATTACTATGCCTGAGCACGACACAGAATATTTTCTATCCATTTTAGATTCAATCGACCTAATATATGAGGAGAAATTAAAAAAAGGGGCATCAGACGGCCAAACATCACGACAACATAATTCGAATGGTCAATAGAAAAAGCCAGACACGAACACACAGCAAGACTGGTACACGCAACCGCAAGGATACATTAACCATGGTAATGGAAATGGCAGGAACACGAGATTTAAACAAAACTTTCGGTATAACAGGAACGATTGCCATCCACAAGCTAATTTCAATCCCTTCTCTCAAAACTATGCACCGCTTGTAAATAAAAACATTCAGCCGCACCAATGGCATGCACGCGGCAACAACAATAACGTGCCGCATGCTGTACCACAGCAAACCTTTGCCCAACAAAATCACAATACAGCAACATTTCACAACAGTCACGTGAACACTCAAGAAAGTATGTCGTGAGCTAGCAATGATTCAAACTGGAGAAACAATCACACAGTACAACTAACAGAAATTGTTCGGTGCACAGAAGCAGATCAGACTACGTTGCAGGAAAACCTGAATCAGTCTTAGTTGAGCCCCATACTATAGACCTTATAAGCAATGGGGGCAAATCAGATTTTCAAACATGTTTCTTACGATGCAATGAGCAAGGAGACATAAAAGACGATCTATACCAACATGGACTAGAATCGGCAAAAAATACAATAGAAGAACAAGTGGAAGCAGTAATCAGGGTGAAAATTTTTGGTATAGACACACAGTTAATACTTGATGCAGGGTCCACGACTAATTTGATGTCTGAAGCATTTTTCACTGAATTAAAAAGACAGAATAAATTTCCTGTTCTGCCAACACAAAACTGCAGAGTACAAACCACTACTGGTGGCAAAACGACATTAGTAAAACACCAAGCTCTTATCACCGTGCACACTGAACGATTTTCTGTGATGTGTAATTTTTTAATAGTAGACAAAATCATAGTCAACTGCTTGATAGGTGTGGACTCATTTATAACCCACAAAACTCAAATGGACAAAGGTAATGAATGGTAAGTGCCATTTGTTTGTGAAAGACCAAAGATTCTCTATCGGCCTGATTACCATACTGGAGAGGTATGACAAAGTAAACCCAGAACCCAACGACATTGTATAGTATTCATATCCCACATCGTATTTTTTGAACAAATATGATAACAAACATGATACTGACACTGAAGTTAACCAGGAATTAGTAGAACAAAAATTGAACAAATCAAATATTCTAGATACTACACAACAACAAGAGATTTCTGACCTACTTTTTAAATATGCAAATGTTTTTAATAAGAATCCAAGAGTAATCAAAGATTATTAACATAAATTTAATGTCTATCCTCACGAAACATTTTCTGCTATGTCTTACTCCATATCATGGACAAAGAGTGAAGCAGGAAATCAATAGGATGTGCAAATAGGGAATCATACAACCATCATTTTCACCATATTGCAGTCCAATACTAACAGTTAGCAAACCTGATGGATCAGTACGACTAGTTTTAGGCACTAGAGGCATAAACAAAATCCTAGTACCAGTAAGAACAAAACCAGATAATTTAGATGAACAGTTACTAAAATTTCATAACTCCAAATATTTCAGCACCCTTGATCTAAAAAAATCCTACTGGCAAATGAAGTTACATTAGGAGAGTAGAAAATACACAGCGTTTGCCTGCAATGGCAGGAGTTATGAATTTCATGTTCTACCCTTTGGCTTAAACATTAGTGCAGGCGTATTTATATTAGCTTTGGACAGGGTCTTAGGACCAGAATTGCTTAGTAAAGTTACCATGTATGTTGACGATATGTTAACAGCTACATCAACTTGGACAGAACACATCAGTATAATGTAAAAAGTATTTCAGAGATTTACAGAGTACAAAGTAGCAGCAAATCTTAAAAAGTCTAACTTTGCCAAAGAACAAGTAAAATTTTTAGGACATATCGTATCAGAACAGGGTATGTTACCAGACCCAAAAAAACTAGATGCCATACATAATTGCCCACCCCAAGGAATAAAAAACAATTGAAAGTATATCTAGGACTAAACTCCTTTTTCCGAAAATGTATACCACAACAACTTATGAATAGCGATGCCCTACTTAACCTAGTGAGAAGGAATAAACTTTGGGTATGGGATGAGAGATGCCAGGAGGACTTTACCAAAATTAAAAATGCAATAATATAAGGAAACATTTTGAGTCATCCTGACACGTCTAAGGACTTTTGTTTAAGCACGGATGCCTTGTCTCAGGGGCTGGGGACATGTTTGTTCCAGATACAAGAATAAGAAGGAAAAACGGTACCCAAAGTCATCAGCTTTTCCAGCAGAACTTTATAAGATCATATTCCGTAATTTGGGCGTTTAAGAAATTCGAGTATTTTCTTTGGGGTAAAAACACTAAAGTCTATTGTGATCACCAATCACTATCTTTTCTCTTAACATGTGAACTGTTACACCGAAGACTAGCGAGATGGTGTTTGTACCTGCAAGAATTCAATTTTGAAATAATATACATAAAAGGCAGTCTTAATATTATCACAGATGCACTATCCAGATTACCGCAGGGACTAGATGAGTTCAGTGAACTGTCTCAACACAATTCAGAAATCCGAACATTATTGATGCAAGGTAACACACCAAAAATCAGACTATAAAAAATTTTGTAAACAGATTTTAACGATACAACATCAAGACAACAGGTGGAAAAAGGTAATACAAAATGTTAACCAGAATACAAACTGTAAAGTAAGTAAATGGTATCAGCAATACAAAGTGGTTTTTTTTTACTGGAAGCACGAGACTTCTAACCATTGGTGCGTATGCCTTCCAGAGGAATATATCGACGAATTTATCAAACATACACCACTATGGAGTAACAAAATGTACAGACAAGATTTCCAAACTTTATTACTTTCCTAATTTACGATGATGTGTTCCACAAATACTAAGAAAGTGTGCCATTTCCCAAAGAACAAAACCATCCAATATGTCAAAGTTTTCAGAACTACACCCCATACTAACCAAAGCTCCACTGGAAATGATTTCTCTGGATATCGCAAGGCCATATCCCAGACCAAAAGGAGATGTCAAATACATAATAGCTCTTTATGATATTTTCACAAAATATATCAATCTTTATGCTATCAAAACCACAACAGCTAGTAGCATCAAAGTATTATTAACAGACAATACAGCCTATTTCGCAGAAAGAAAATGGAAACAATTCATGAAAACACAGGACATTAAACACATCTTGGTAAGTTTTTTCCACCCAGAAGCAAGTCCCATGAAGAGGGTGTTTAAAGAATTCAGTACATTTATAAGGACATACGCTCACAATAAACATTCATGATGGATTGAATATATGAGTCCATTTATGCAAATAGCAAACAATCTCCCCCACTCTTCCACAGGTTTAACTCCTAATGAACTGATGTTTAACACAAAGCAAACTGACAAATGGGAATCACCCATACCAGAATTACCTACTAAAGAGTTAACTTTATAGGATAAAATCAAACAAGCAGTAATTACACTGGAGGATAGAGCAGAATACAGAAAGAGAATATACAACTAAAACTTAAAACGAGTTACACATTTTTTCGAAGGGCAACGAGTCCTCTTAAGGACACATCCCAAATCGACAAAGATCAGTAAGCTGGATAAAAAAATGGCAGTTAATATACTCAGGGCCACATAGTATTGCTAAAATATCTTATCCTGGAACTTATAGGTTGGTATATCAAAGATCAGGGAGAGACAAAGGTTTTCACCCTTACAAAAACTTAAAGGCTTTTCACTAGTAATGACTCAATATCACAGCAGTTTTCTTGTCAGAAAATATATTTATAAGTAATGTCATAGTTTTATAAGTAAAAAATTTGATTATGTGTGTTTTGTAAGCTAAGACAAACATTTGACTAGAAGGAAGTGTAAAAACACAGCTTCATGCAAAGTGAAATGCAAACTGGGGCTGCGTACGACTCAGCTGTGCGGGCTCAACAATGCATGCTTATGTCAGTACTAGGGAAGAGACATTGACCTTGGGCAAGCGCAACAGGCTAACTCGCAGCGGAATCAAATAGGAATGCGAAGCTACTCAATTATCAAATTCCATTTCAAAATAAATTATAACACATAACAACTATATTTACTATCAGGGAACGAAAGAATATAATATTATATCAACATGTGAAGTTGCATCAATATCAAGATATTTTCATAGTAACTAGAATTAAAAGAAATCATTACAACGAAACATACAGCACGTGTTAGCTAACGAAAGGTAAGATACCATAGGAGATGTCACAGCAACTTTCTTTGCAGGGTTAATGATTAAAAAAATAAAATATTCAATAACAAATACATTTTGTGAGCATTGGAACAGAGACTTACAATGTTGCCAAAATGACAAGGAGCCGCTCTTGCAGTACTCTCATGTAAATACTTAATGAATTATCATTCTGTATGTAAGTTATGTATTTCCTGGAAAATAATGTGTAAGCAAGACAAGTTGACATCTCCAACTCAATGCACAAAGAAAAATACGCTGACAAATAAAGGTCATTGTACCCCTTTCGGCAAAATTTAAATTTCAGCTGTACGAGTGTATTCAAAACACTGTGCGCCTCCATTTCATGTCACCACACAGTGGGGGGCAGTTGTATAGATACACAAAATGGTTCAAATGGCTCTGAGCACTCTGGGACTTAACTTCTGAGGTCATCAGTCCCCTAGAACTTAGAACTACTTAAACCTAACTAACCTAAGGACATCACACACATCCATGCCCGAGGCAGGATTCGAACTGGTCGCGCAGTTCCAGACTGTAGCGCCTAGAACCACTCAGCCACTCCGGCCGGCGTATAAATACATAAGGAAAAACCTCGACACAGTATGATAAAAATTATTACCATTGACAATAAACACTAGCGCAGCCACTGTAAGCGTCGGCAAAGATGTATTTTGCTATGCTGGAAGGCAAATGACAAATGATGGAAACTCCATTCAATTTTTTTAGATGGACTCTGTCTTTAGTTATTGTAGGGAGAAGACGTATTCTTGTGAGACGTCTGTAGTAGACATTGTGTTACCTGAATAATAATTTTTATGAAAGTATGAAGTGTGAGAGTTCTTTTTAGTGCAAAACCACGAAAGTTTTCTTTTCTTCTGCGCATTATGCTAATGTCATGTCACTGTAGCTGCCTGCATCTGGAGAGGAAGTCCGAGAAAGTATTGTATTCTCAGTCAAAAACGAGAAGTAGTCCTGGTGAAATAAGAAGCATATAACCAAGTTGCGTAAATCTCAACAGCATAGAGAATACACGAGTTGATGTAAGTTCACTCCACCACAGACTTACAATTTACGAGATTTGTGAATCAAAAGTGAAAGACAATTCATTAGCTGCAAAATTCATAAAATCAAACATGACAATAATCTAATTAATTCGATTAATTATATATATATTTGCACATGGCGTAAGTTAAGCATGAGAATGCTGAAGGGGAACAGTTAATTTCTTAGAAAACCACCCTACCCAGCAATACCCTCACCTTCTTGATGACCTTCCCTTTCCTGACGACCTCAGTGAGGCCAACCACTTTGCCTCCCACTTATCCAACGTCTTTTTCATTCCAGTTGATCCCCAATTTGCTTATTCCCTCTTCCCCAATGTCATCGAACATACAGATACCGCTGTTCCTACCCTTGCACCTAGCTTCCAGTACTTGGGCCACACACCACCATCTGAACTTAAAACTCCCATCACTACACAGGACATTAGCCTCACATTCCTCACTAAATGCAACACTGCTCCCGGCCATGACTGCATTACCTACTGCCCTCTCAAACACTGCTCTCCCTCCTTCCTTGCAGTCCTTGCCACCCCCTACAATGTAATCCTTGCCACCGGCTTCTACCCTGATCTGTGGAAAACCTCCCATACCTTGATGTTCTCCAAACCCAACAAGCCTCCCTCTGATGCCTCTTCCTATCGCCCTATATGTCTCACCTCAGTGTTCGACAAGCTATTGGAATCCATCCTTACCCTACACATCCATCACCACCTCCACCTACACCACCTCCTCCCCAGCACCCAATGTGGCTTTCAACTTTCCTTCTCTGCTGATGACCAACTCCTATGCCTCATCTCCTCTCCCTCCAGCTTAACTCCCATCGCTCCGCCATTTTTGTCTCCTTCGACCTTGAAAAGGCCTACGACCGTGTATGGCATCCTGGTCTCCTGTTTAAACTCCAGACCTACGGCCTTCCTATCAACTATGTCCAACTGACTGCCTCTTTCCTCTCCCACGTCCCTCCTATGTTACCCCTCCACAGGTGTGCACCAGGGCTCTCTCCTCTCCCCTCTCCTCTACCTCCTGTACACGGCAGACATGCCCCAACCCAGCCCCTCCAGTACGCCTCCTGCAGTATGCCGATGACACCGCCTTCCTTGCCTTCATTCCTACCCTTCAACGGTCAAAACACCTTCTCCAGAATCACCTTGATCTTTTTGCCGCATGGTGTAACCAGTGACTCCTGAAAATCAATCCTTCCAAGATCCAAGCAATCTTCATAGGTTGTACTACTCGCTCCTTCTGGCTTCTTGATTTTTACCTTACCATCTGCACGTGTGCTGTATGCCTCTCCCCCAACCCTCACCTACCTTGGCCTCACCATTGACCATCACCTCACCTGGATCCCTCATCTCCACTCTATCCAATCCAAAGCTCACAACCGCCTCTGACTCCTTAAACTCCTCTCTGGCTGGACATGGGGATTGAACCCCTCTACCATCCTCCACACCTATAAATCCTTAATCCGTCCCATCCACTGTTATGCCATTCCCACCTGGATATCCACCACCTAAATTCTATAAGTCCTTCCAGATCCTCGAGCGCCATGTACTCTGCTTTGTCTTCTGTATACGCCTCCCATCCCCCATGCAGATCCTCAATGACCTGATTCCTTTTCCCCATCTGCTCTTTTTCCTAGAACATATCTGCATCCTCTACACCTCCCACTGCCTTGATCCCCTTCATCCCATGGTTGCTCCTCTCCTCTCTAACCCCCACCCACTGCCACGCATTCACCGTAGTGCTCCTTCTACCCTCTACCTTTACACTCTTCATCTCTTTTCCTGAGGTGGCTTCCACCAACTCCCCCTCCCAGATGATGCCCTCTCTTCCTCCATCTGTCTCTCCTATTAACTCTGATCCTCACCTGCCCCTCCCTCCCTATGTCCTTTTCCTGGGCTCCCTCTCCCCCTTCCATCCTGTTCTTCCCCACCTATCCTCTCTTTGACTCCCTTCTCTCCCCCAAGTCCTTTTGCTTTCCTCTCCACTGCCTTCCCCACTCCTTATCGAGTCCACTCTGCCCTCCCTTTTTCTATGTCCTCTTCCTCCATTGGCTATCCCTTTTTTCTTTTCCCTCCTCCCCACCTTTTTTCCCCTCATCAGTCCGGGTCCTCCCCCTGCACCCATCTGCCACTGTGCGCCTATAGTGCTGTTTTAAGTGAATGTTCAGTCCGGTGCATCCCCTGTCAGTGTTGTGAACTGCCACTATACTATCTCTCATTGTGTTTTTTATCTTGTGCGAACAAACACCAGACTGTCGCCATATTTTTTTAATTGTGCCTGTCTACTTACTGTGTGTCTTCATCCGAATCGTCAAAACCGTGTTTTTATATTTTAAATTCCGCAACTTTCCACCATGTTAGTGTTATCAACAAAGCCACCATTTATTGCCTTTTTTATATTGTTTGTTATCTTACCATTGTTTGTTTAACTCATCTCTCGGCTGTAGAGCAGCGTATTAAATCGAAAATCAATAAGAAAAAAAAACTTTCTTAGCAAATTCCACTCGTCAGATTGGTGTCTTTACATGCTCTCTTATTTTGCGCAATTGTATGAATTGTAAGCGCGATATCAGCTTAGTGTTCTAAAGAAAAGTTATTGCTAATAGTGTGTTCTACACGTCTGTACTTCGAAATTTATGTTTTGAGATATTACGAAATTGCCCTTAGATTAGAATAGATTAGTTTTTCGTTCCATAGATCCGTGCTGAGGAGATCCTCGTGGATTTGGAACATGTCAATTTTTTTTAAGCTGAAATAACAATACTAATAGTATGAGTATATACAATACATCATTTTTTAAGCTGAAATAACGATACTAATGGAATGAGTATATACAATACATCATTTGTTTATATTAAAAAATTCGTCAATGGAGTAGGAGTTGGCCACTAGTAAGTCTTTCAGATTTCTTTTAAACTGATCTTTATTTGTAACTAAATTTTTTATGTGTGCTGGCAAATTATTGAAGATAAGTGTTACTGAGTAGTGGACCCCTTTTTGAACTAAAGTAAGTGCTTTTAAGTTCTTGTGCAGCTCATTTTTGTTCCTGGTATCGTATGTATGAACTGAGCTGTTTGTCGGAAAAAGAGAAACATTATTTTGGGACAAATTTCATTAAGGAGTAAATATACCGAGAGGCAGTAGTTAGTATACCCAGTTCTTTGAAGAGGTTTCTACAGGACGTCCGTGAATTTACTCCACAAATAATATGTCTTACACGCTTTTGGTTGATTTGTAAAGTTACCCCAAAATATTATACCATATGACATTATGGAATGAAAGTAGGCAAAGTATGCAAGCTTTTTCATTTTTATGTCGCCTATGTCTGCTAACACTCGAATTGCAAATACAGATTTGTTAAAGCGCTTCTGCAGTTCTGTGGTGTCCTCCTCCCAACTGAATTTATTATCAAGTTGTAATCCCAGGAATTTAAGACTGTCAACCTCTTCTATCTGCTCTTCTTCATACTTTATGCATAGGCTGGGTGGAAACCTCTTACAGGTTCTGAATTGCATATAGTGAGTCTTTTTGAAGTTTAATGTCAGTGAGCTGGCTTTAAACCATTTATTAATATCCATGAAAATATCATTAGCATATCTTTCTAGAACTACACTCGACATACTATTTATTGCAATACTTGTGCCATCTGCAAACAAAACGAACTCTGCTTCTGGCAGTGTAACTGATGAGAGATCATTAATGTACACAAGAAAAAGCAATGGCCCTAAGATGGATCCTTGTGGGACGCCACATGTAATTTCTTCCCATTCTGAAGATGACTGATGACTTAATTCGCTAATCCTTTGCACTGACACCCTTTGTTTCCTGTTAGCGAGGTATGACTTGAACCATTTTGCAGCATTGCCCATGACACCATTGAATTCTAATATATTTAAAAGGATGTTGTGGTTCTCATAATCAAATGCCTTTGACAAATCACAGAAAATACTTGCTGCTTGTTATTTGTTGTTTAATGAATTAGGTACATTTTCACTGTAGGTGTAAATAGCCTTCTCGGTATCAGAACCCTTCAGAAATCCAAACTGTGTTTTTGATAATATTTTATTTGTGGTCAGATGGTTGAGAAGTTGCCTGTACATTACTTTCTCTAAAATTTTTGAGAATGCTGGCAAAAGTGAAATCGGTCTGTAGTTTAATGGTATCTCTTTATCCCCTTTCTTAACATCTGCATATTTTAGCCAGTCAGGAAATGTGCCAGTTATAATTGACTGGTTACACAAGTAACTTAGAATTGAACTAAACTCACAAGAACATGCCTTAATTAACTTGGTTGATATTTCATCGTAACCACTAGAATGCTTTGTTTTTAAAGATTTTATTATGGAAGTTATTTCTTTTGGTGAAGTGAGTGACATATTCATGTACCTGAAGCTATTTGTAAAGGCTAGTTTCAGATATTCAAGGGCATTACTTACTGATACTGACAATCCCATTCTATCAGTAAAGGATATAAAGTACTTGTTAAATAGATTTGCCATACTATGCCCATCGGTTACTAATGTGTCATCTACCCTTAATGCTATTTGCTCCTCCTCCTTTCTGGTTCTACCAGTCTCCTCCTTCACTATATCCCATATTGTTTTTGTTTTGTTCCCTGACATTGGTATCTTCTTCTTGTAGTGCATTTGTTTAGATGTCTGAATTACTTTTTTTAATATTTTACAGTATTCCTTGTATTTAGCTAAATCATCAGCATTGAAACTATTCTTGGTTGACAGAGATACATTTTCCTTTTTGTCTTACAGGAAATCTTTAATTCTTGTGTAATCCATGGTTTTATTATAGACTTCTGTTTAATTTGAGTAACTTTTAGAGGAAAACAGTTTTCAAACATGGTACTGACATTGTTCATGAATGTGTTATATTTTTCGTTCATGTCATGAGAACTATAAACATCATTCCAGTTCATATATTTAAGCAGTTTCCTAAAACTCTCAATTTTTGGTCGATTGACTACTCTCCTGT
Source organism: Schistocerca americana (assembly GCF_021461395.2). Classification (NCBI taxonomy): domain Eukaryota; kingdom Metazoa; phylum Arthropoda; class Insecta; order Orthoptera; family Acrididae; genus Schistocerca; species Schistocerca americana. The sequence continues at coordinate 855,007,349 of NC_060121.1, forward strand.
ACTCAGATTTAGCAGTCTTGATAATCTGCTTAGAATTTACATCTAAAACAAGGAGCAGCATGTCATGATCTGACAGTCCATTTATTACAGGTTTCATGATATGATTTTGTTCCTTTGATTTGTCTATAAAAATTTTATCAGTGGCTGTCCTTGAGGATTTAGTGATCCTAGTTTGAAAGTTTATGGTGTGAGTTAGATTGAAAGACAACATTACTAACTGCAGTAAATGTTTACTGGAAGATTGCATTAGAAAATCTGTATTTAAGTCACCAGCAATCAAAATTTCTTTGTTTCTTCCTGTTAAATAACCCAAAAGAGCTTCTAGATGATTTATGAATAGATTATACTTTCTTGCAGGTGCTCAGTAAATAGTTACTATTATATAGGATCTGTTATGGAACTCTACTTCTGTTGCACATGCTTCTAGATGCTACTCTAAACAGAATTTATTAATGTCAATGTTCTTGAATTTCGGCCAGTTTTTAATAAATGTGGCAACTCCTCCTACATCCATATCTACTCTGTAGAAGTAGGAAGCTAGCTTAAATCTAGAAATGTCTAACATATCTATACCAGTGTTCACTTGATGTTCAGAGAGGCAGATTATGTCAATTTGGTGAGGTGAATTCATTTCATCAATACAAATGATTAGTGCATCAACTTTATTTCTGAGCACCAGGACGTTCTGATGTAATAAAGATAACTGATATTGCATACTAGTGGGATTATAACTGCTTTGGCGAAGATGAACTGGCAGTTTTTGATTACTTTCTGTTAAACATTGTTTAAATGGTGGCTGTATGCTAAAATCTGACTCCTGTTCATCTGTTTTCTCAAACTGAGTGTGTCTGCCAATCTCTCTTAAAACTCGTTTTCTTTCCCCCTTCCCTATCCTAAATAAGACATCCCTCTGACACCTGCGACCACTGGTATTTTACCACTTGTGACACGGTCCCCCCTTAAGTTTTCTGCAATCAACCCAGACAGTTTTCCCTTCCCTTTCCTATTGAGGTGAAGGCCATGCCTACTGTAGTTCCACCTATCGATAGCATCCACAGGAATCAAACCAATATGGGACCCTATATCGCCCTAAGCAGCCACTCCAACTCCAAGTTCACCCTCCCGACGGAAGAGTTCAAAGGAGGCCGATCATGGCGTCTCAACACAGACACAAATCCCACAGTCGCATGCTTGGTTGCTGATGCTATCTTCTTCAGGTCACTCTTTATGGAATATTCAGAGTCTCTGTCAATGCTATTTCCCAGACCACCCACTATAACCACGACATCCTCCTTTGTGAAATCCTTGCATAAATTACCTACATCCTCTGTTACCTGACCCAGATTTGCACTAGGTTTGTAAAAGTTTATGACCTGGTACTCTGGACCTAGATTTTCCTGCAGTAGTTGGCCAACACCTCTACCATGGGAACTACCTAACAACAGAACTTTCTTTCTCTTTACAAATTTCCCTACCTTTTTCAAGTGCTTGAAAGCTTGTTGTGGCCTTTCTACAGCTTCACCTGCCTACATTTATTGCAGTTTACATACAACATGCCAAGGGAGCATTCAAAATACCGCAGGTATACTGTTCAGCAACTTCTAGCCACCGCTGAATTAATGAAAGTTAATAATGTGTCTATATACCAAGTTTCAAAGCAAATGGATTTTCGTGGAGCACATTAAAAGACTATCTCAACAGAATTGTGAAAGACAGTCGATATCCTCGTAAATTAGGAAGACCATTTGCTCTAACGCCAGATCTTGAGACAGAACTATACAACTACATTATAAAATGCAAGAACTGGTTTCCGGGTTGACAGCTACGATGGTAAAAAAGGTGGCATACGAATTGGCGAAACGAGCTGGTCATGGAAATTTGTTAAACTCCGGAAAAGGAAGTGCCAGCAAGTAGTGGTGGTTGAGCTACAAGACGAGGTACAACCTTACTTTGCAAACTCCTGAGAACGTTACCACTTACGGGCTTCTATGGCGAATGAAGAGATGATTCGTGATTTCCTTTCTCAATTAAAGAAATTGGCAGAAGATTTAAAAATTCAGAACCTACCTGATCGATTATGGAATTGTAACGAAACTGGTTTGTCCTATGTCGTGAATGCAAATAAAGTCATTACGCCAGTAGAAAAGCAATACGTTTACAAGGGAACTTATGCAGACCGTGGAGAGTCGCATACACTTTTAGGCTACATCTGTGCCAATGGAACATGGATTCCACCTATGATTACATTCAAAGGAGTTCGGTGGAGCGATGTGCTAAACCATGACAGTCCTCCAAATTCATTAGTAAAACTCTCTTCGAGAGGGTGAATTAATAGTGACTTGTTTTTAAAATGGTTCAACTTTTTTGTGGGTGCCATCCTTCCTGATCGTTCTCTCATTGTCGTGATGGATTCTCACACATCATAACCCTGATGTCATAGCAGTGGCTAATGCCAATCAAATTTTCTTGTTGACATTTCCTGCCCACACATCGCATCTGCTGCAGCCACTTGAGGTGGGTGTGTATATATCATTGAAGACTCACTGAGCCAAAAGAATGGACCAGTACATGAAAGCCAGCTGATAAGCTGGACGGAAGCAACTGTCTTACAATTTTAAATCCTGAATTTATTCAGAGTTTTTGAGCGAAGAATATCCGAAACGCCTTCAGAAAAGCTGCAAGTTATCCCTTCAACAGAAATGCTATTTCTGGAGAGGCTGTTGCTCCTTCACAGCTAACAAATAAGCCTGTTAAATCCACACAAAATAGGCCTATGGCACAAGACATGGAAAACGATCTATGGACACTGCCAACAGTAGCCATAAAATTCAATAGGCCTACTGTGAATCAGAAGAGAATATAAAAAGATGCACCAGCAAAGTGTCTGAACAAAGAAGTGTAGCTAAAACCCTCTACATCGAAATCAGAGATCACAAAAACCACACGGAAAAAAAGACAAGACAGAAGATGATTGGCCTTGTGGGACATGCCGTAAATTTTACTCAGATGATATTCGCAAAAGAATTTAGCTAAATGGATCCAATGCTCGTTTTGCTTAACACCATACTACGTGCTCTGCCAGCATTCCGGCGCAGAGGAGGACGTTTATATATGCGACAACTGTTCGAGGATTTAGACGTCATAGGAAACAATGCCTAGCAGTATGTTATAACAATAATGAATACTATTTACACATGCATGACCATTAGTATTGTTAGTTTGTAAAAAAAGAAGTAATCCAATAAATTCGTTGTGAAATTACTGTAATTACGATTTATCACGAAATTAGATTACGATTATCACAAAATTACTTACCTATGTCACGAAATTGCATACTTTTTATCATTTGGAAGCTGCCACAATATTTATTCAGTTATTGTTGTTGTTGCTGTTGCTGTTGTGGTCTTCAGTCCAGTTGTCCAGAGACTGGTTTGATGCAGCCCTCCTTGCTACTATATCCTGTACAACCTTCTTCATCTCCAAGCAACTTTTGCAACCTACATCCCTCTGAACCTGCATAGTCTATACATCTGTTGGTCTCCCTCTATGATTTTTACCCTCCACGCTGCCCTCCAGTACTAAATTGGTGATCTCTTGATGCCTCAGAACATGTCCTACCAACCGATCCCCTCTTCTAGTCGAGTTGTGCCACAAATTTATTCAGTGGCACTATTTAAATAAGAAATACAGTCTAAAACCGTTGTATTACGTCCGATTCCTATCAGGCAAGCATTCATAAAAGATTAATTTCATAAACATCAAAAGTAATTAGCAAAATAACATTTATCACGAATATATGTCCCTTTACCATACACAGAAAAATCAAAATCTATTCAAAGCTGATATTTTTTGATGGAATTTGTTTTCTTTGGAACCAAGATCTTGAAAAATAATTTACTCACATTTACTCATATATGGTACGTAATTCAGTTTAAAACAACCTCAGGAAGTAACTGTTCCACAGATTTTTGCGTCATATCTTAAATTTGTGTACGACGTTTCATTTTAATGGCTTTAATAGCTGGGGAGGAAAGGTATGGGTATTCAAAAATGCGAAGTTTTCGGAAAGCACGAAAGAATAGATGTCGTGTATAGATGTTGTTGTAAATCGTTCTGTAGAAACCGGTATTTTAATTAATGTCTCATGTGTATGTTGCAACAAAAGTGTTGACACAGATATTAGATTGTGTGCAGTGACACACTTGTGGGCTCATATTTCATGTTTGGCGATCGTAGGCACGATAAATAAAACCTGTGACTGTGGCATGGAAACATGTGACCTTCAAGAAACTGCTCTTAAGACGTTTTCTCTTGGAGTAGAAGAAAGTACTGCCGATGCGCTTCAACAGGAACTTACAGCAGCAAAAAGGTTTGTTCTTAATTAGGAGACAGTCGTAAAATCTCTCACAGTGCAAATGTCTAGTGACGGCACTGGTAATGAAAATAAGAACTGTTGCATTGTGCCAATTTCACTCTTGAGACAATACCAGCAACTGTTTACAACGGCTGTGTCTACCAAAAACAGCTTTGAAGTGATTTCACGTGATAAATGTACCCATACGATAATTCAAACATAGCGGAAACCAAATGATTCTTTACATACTGTGAATATTCCCATGCAAGTTCCACAAGTACAAAGGAATTGCACAAAACTGAATAACAAGGACAGCTCGTTTCCCCATGGCAACATGAAGTGCTGTGACAAAACTTATAACGACAGAAAAGTGCTAGTTTTAGTTGATAGCTATGGACGAAATATTTCGAAGATGCTTAGTGAAATGAACATTAACTGCACAGTGTGGGAAGATAAATATGAATAATGCATTAGTTGTTTTGCTTTATGAAAGTGCCTACCACACAACTAGTGGCTTTATTAAGGTGTTCTGAAGAGAGTGTGAAGCTTATACATAATCGAAATAGCAGCAGTAAATATCCTATCTGGGAAATGTGCACAGAAAAGAAAAATGGAATTGGAGTGTATGCCAAGTAAGAGACATATTTATAGCCTGTTCTGTTGTATCTGTATTGGTTTGTACTTTTGTAGCGGAAAACTTCGAGGCTATGCTACAGATGAATATGTAAATTATATCACATTCACAGACTAGCAATCAAATTAAATTACCACCTCTTAGCTACCTAGGCCTGAGGATACACTACATATCAGTCTCTCTGAGTCAATATTCTGTGGTAGGAGGGGGCAGTATCACGCTCTGGCCATATTTCATATACAAAAAGAAAGACAGAAACAGCATTTGCAGATGCCAGTAGTTAACAGTTTGCATGTGGCTTATTTCATTGGTGACATTGTCCTGTGTTGAAATTTTTTTCCTTTTTTCCCCAATTGAGAATCGTGAGCTAGTGTGATACTGACCCCTCAGAAAAAAGATCATGATTGAAGAACAGGTGTTATGTTGAAGAATGAAACACAAATTCTCATTATGGCGAAAACTCTTTTTCCAGTTGAGAGGTGCAATTAGGTTGGGTTTAGTTCAGGATTAAATGCATTTTCTTGAGAAAAACAATTTTACAAAATTGTTTAGCGACCATTAATTGATTGTAATTGATACTTGTATAGTTAGCGTTGCAAGAAAAACTCTGGACGTTACAAAAAGTGGAATGCATCTCTTAGTTGGATGTATGATCAACACAGATATCGATTAATGCTCTGCAATGTGCTCCTAGGCTGGCCACAATCTTGGTAAGGAGTTCTTGTCATAGGGCGTTCCATTCCTCCACCAGCACAATTGACAACTGCGGTATGGATTTTGGTACCAGTGGATGTACTGCAGTGTATGTCCCTAACACATCCCATATGTGCTAGATGTGAATTAAAGCAGGGGGATGAGCAGGCCAGTCCATTTTCCAAACCTCTTCTCATTCCAAAACCTTCTGCACCTTCACTATTCGATGCCATTGTGCATTGTCATCCATAAAATTGTAGTCAGGAATGAATACACTTCTGTAAAGACAAATGTCAGGAAGGAGTAGAGTTTCAAGACGATTTTGACTGTTTAGTGTACTGCCTTCAAAGATTTGGAGGCAGTATGTCCATAAAACATTATCCCTCACCACGCCATTTCACCTGGACCATACAAATGGCCATGTTTGACAATGTTCCTGGGTGCATTACGTATGGCCTCATATGCAAGAGGTGGGAACACTTAGTGCTTCCAAGAATGTCCCTGAACACGATTTTTCGGTGATTCAGGCTTTCTGGTGTGGGGGGAAATTGGTTGTGTGGTTGTACTGTGTCCAAATATTTGAACACATACACTCACCAGCCAATATCATAGTGACACTCAACTCCTCTCTATCATTTGTCTTTTCATGAGTGCCTTCACCTCTGATTTAATTTTTGTAGGTGGCAATGTGTAACTGCATCAAACAGTACAGGTGCAGAAGCTCTCGGAAGAGAGCCTATTTGGTGACTGGAATAGGCTGACCATTACCTCACCTTAAGCTGCATTGAGCATGTGTTGGGTGGGATGGGGAGATGTACTGCTGCACGTCCACATGTACCAACGACCGTCCAGCTGTTGTCAGCTGCACTGGTGGAGAAATGGAATGTGCTAACACAAGAACTCCTTACCAGTCTTGTGACCAACATGGGAGTATACTGCAAAGCATACATTGCCATCCATGTTGATCAGACAGCCTATTAAGAACCATGCCTTGCCTTTTACAATGTCTAGGGGAACATAATAAATCACAGTGGCTTCAGTGTAATTATTGTCTTTGAACGAAAGCGTCATTCCTGTTCATCTCATTGTGTGTTTCTCTGATTTACCTTCTGTACTTTACTGTAGTAGTTACTTCTGTATATGGACCGAGTGTGATCGAGTTACGACTTGGCAGTGACATATAATACAAAAACTACTTTCGTACTTAAGTTTTTCACACCAGAATAGTGTGACTGTATGGGTCTGTGAATGCTTCTAGGACCCTGTTGTTGTTTACTGTGGATGAGACAATGTGTGTTGTGCATGTACACCACGATCATCATCACAAGCCACTGAAAAGTATACAGATCTGTATTCCTGTTGCCATCTCCATGATGTCAACAGCTTGCTGCTGTTATCAATCCAATGCTGTTGTCAACCTGCCGTAGTTGAAACCTGAACTGTCATCAAGACAATGTACTGTATTGTTAACCAAATGTGAGAGAGACTCCAGAAGGCCTCCTCCTGTTCATTTTTCCTGACAATCTGTGGGAGAATAGCAGGTCGAAGCAGTGTCAAGGTTCATTCTCCTGACACCAATAACAGCCAATCCAAAATAAATTCCTGGCATTCTCTTAGAAAATTCTAGTATCAAAATTTGTATAAATTCCAAGTACATTTATATGTGTTGTATGACATAAACCAATATTGCTCAGATGCTAATTTAAACATATTTATCATGTCTCTCACTTATCAACACTTACATTAATTAATACTATGAAGTATTAATATAACTGGATATGCTTTTATGTTGGAGTTGCTCCTTGCATAAAACTATAGGCAATGAAGACTTGTCAGAAAGATTGTTAATGTTTCTACTAACATGTTTAATTGGTAGAAGCAGGGTAATGTCTCATGTAGAAATAAAGTAATTAACTGTATTTATGAAAAATGGAAATGAAGTAATAATGATACTTATGGACTGAGTATACATTTCATCAGTTCTGTTGTTAATATTATACATTGCAATGTGATTGTTGTATGTACAACGATTGGTACAATAAATGTGCTAAGTCTAATAATGAGTGTAAAAATCAATTCTTGTTGTTCGATAAAGAAGATTTTAAGCTGTTAGCCAATAGTCTTGTTTGTGCTAAATAAACATTATGCACCTTATTACTCCATTGAGATGTAGACAAATAATCAACCTATTGCTGAAAATCAAAAGTGGTGGCTTGGTGAGATTTGATTTGGATGTTTTTGTAACCCTGGCGAATAACCTGCCAATAACACATATCCAATGAAAACATTTTACAGCAAAGAATATTGACCCATTTATACTACTTACCACACAATATGTCTTACATGTTCCTTAGTGAAAAGTTAGAGGTGAGTTCACGCAAATGCATGTGAAAGACTTGGTATCCAATTCTATCTACTCACCAGTTCAAAGCAATACAATAGTTTACTTGGGTACTGTGGGTGAGCAAACATCTTGTTATGTAGTTGTTTAGGAATGGAAACACATGAACTATTTAATAATAGTTGAGTAAAAGATACATATAAAGAATGTTTTGGAACTGCTCAACTGTTTAAACAGCGGTAACAGCAGAACATGTCACTATTTGCAAACTGTTTGGAAGGAATTATAAGGTTTTACTAAACAATCAAAGTGGGGATAGAAAGACGGAATTATGCAGGAACATATTTATATAATTTGAGTTTGCGATTCTTCCACTCTTGAATATATGTGTAACCTGACATGACAGTTGATTTTCCACATTAAAAATCAGACTTCACAATTAACATAAAACCAAGTAATTTTCATAGAGAAATGGATAAATCCTTCAAAATGACAAAGAGCAGCAATCAGTTGTTATTTCTGTTCTAGCTTTATTAGAGCAGGTCGAGATTTTGGCCAGCCATTCTGAATGCAGTATTTTAGTTGTTATACATGTTCTAGTACATCTACACCTGTCGTTTGGGCTCCAGTCATGGTTCATTAAAGACTGCTGTGTAATTACTTTGAGGTGTCAGACCAACTTGCAGCTGAGTCAACAGCCATGCACTGTGAGGAGATACTTCCAACTATGTCAATACATTAATGTAACTCCTTCTTCTGTCTGGAGTATGGGACTACAGCTGGTCAATATCCTATGAAACTATACCAATCGCCGTTATTTAGGTTTTATTTTTAGGCTGCCGGTTTCTTCAGGCCTGCTACAATCGAGTGACCTTCGTGTTACAGAATACAGCAGCACTTTTAACTGGTCTCGTAAAGATTATTATGGGCACACGTGCTCCTTGGCCAACTCCAGGTCTGAAGATGATGTAGTGTATCGTCGAAACTGGTAGCCTAAAAATAAAACCTAAATAACGGCGATTGGAATTGCTTCATTGGATGTCAATAAATCGTTGTTGATAATTTAAAAAATTGTTCACTTGTCTTGTTAGTAACATGTGGTATGAATAAAGTTATTATTTCTATGCCACACTTAATTAGACACCTATGCCAATTGAAGTAACATTTTAATACATAGCAAGTAGTAAATATATATAGCGAACAAGGAATAAAAGTTTGTGAAGTGTAAAAACTTACCCAGTAGTCATATACTGACTTAACCCTGCAGACGTTTTTATTGAAAGGAGTAGCAATTGCTCTTACTATATCTTTGAGGACTACAGCACACTTTACCCTTCAAATGTCTGCTGTAACTTATTAAGGTGATCACATGATCGTCATATGAACACCCATGACATCACAAGGCACACCCTTCATCAGGGATGTAATTGTTATGATTCCATCATCCTTATCAGTGATGTTGTCAAATCATGCCTTTCCTTATCAGTGATGTCACAGTTCATATCAGCAGCGCTTTTTTCTGGCAGTTCACAATGGAATGCAATACTGGCACGTTCTTTCGTATGTTTTAAAACATATTCGACTTATATACAGCAAAATTTATTATAAATATCATGATAGGTGGGACTGCCTTCCCTAAAAGAAATTTCGAGTTTTATTCCTCTTAAGTTGGCACCACACTTTTTGTTTCACGTGTTGTTATTGGAAACAGGAAGCTGCACTCAGCTCACCTCCTATATCACTGATTCTTGTTCTATGGTTGTTTCCACTGTTACAAGCAGGTGTTTGTGAGCTGCTCACATCAATTTTGAGTCAGTCTACCTTAAAGCAGTCCAATAATTCTTTAAAATAAGTAAAGTAAGTACTTTCTTTTTGCTGCATAGTAAGAAAAGGGCCGGCCGGAGTGGCTGTGCGGTTCTGGGCGCTACAGTCTGGAGCCGAGCGATCGCTACAGTCGCCGGTTCGAATGCTGCCTCGGGCATGGATGTATGTGATGTCCTTAGGTTAGTTAGGTTTATTAGTTCTAAGTTGTAGGCGACTGATGACCACAGAAGTTAAGTCGCATAGTGCTCAGAGCCAACCAGTAAGAAAAGGAAGGCCAAAGAAGTAGAAAAGGTCAAATCTACATATGACCAAAACAAGAAAGATTCTGACTATGACTGGCCCAAAGGCTGGACATTGTTGCAGAAAAACGACTTTTGAAAGAGAAATAAGTGGCTATGTGTCAAGAACAAAGTGGTGTCAACAAAGTGGTGTCAACAAATGGTAAAATGGTCATTCTGGAGAATACCAGAAACAACAGTTAATAATCACCTAGAAAATAAGATACACAAATTGGCAGAATATTAAGCACTTGCTGAGGTGGATATAGCTTTTACAACGTTTCTGCAGTGTGGCAAGACGTTCAGGGCTTTGTTCCTCACATTCAGGAGGCAAAAGAAGACGATAAAAGAAACTAAACCAACCACTGTCTTTAGAATCTTTCGAGAAAAATAATGTCATGGCAAGCAGACAGGAGAAAAATGAATACAGTCCACATTTTTGAAAAAGTGTTGAAAATCCTGGTCCACACTAGAGCATCTCCCTTAAAAGTAAGCAGACCATGAACTTCAGAAGCATTGAACTCCACCAATATGGAAGACACAGAACCTCTTGGAAAGCGTTCCCTTCAAGGAGATTATACTGATTTATCTGAAGTGTCAAGACTTTAGATTCTAAGTACTGGCCAAAAAATCCTAGGAAGCATCAGACATTTGGTGAAACCGTCATTATAAAGCTAGCCTACAAATGTCACTTAACTGAAGGAGAGACAGTGATTTGCGCGAACATCTTCAAGAAAATGCATTCCCAGGTATACTAATTCCTCTGCAATACACTTTGGGCACAATTCCCATATCTTCTAGCAAATGTGAAAGGTGTTCCTCTCACACTAATATAATTGTTACTGCATTTAGATCATCTATGCTTGTAAGGACAATTTCTGCACTCTGCTAATGAGGATGGTATGGGCCTTCTCTTTCTCAGTCCAAATCTAACAGATATGTAGATTTATGGCTGCTCCATCATCATCATTTTGAAATTGGTAGCAGAAGCAAGAAGCAGTCTTTAAATGATGAGTGTACATCACAGAATGTGGTAAGTTTGGAAGTTGCTGGAATAACGTTTTCCTTGTGAGTACCAGCATCTTTTTTGCAGAAAAAAGCACTGCTCACCAGTGATATCATCATTCTTATTAGTGACATCATGAAGTCACACCCCCTTTCTATTCTCCCTTTCCTTGTCTCCAGTCAGTCACAGTGTATTATTAATATGAAACAGTCAATCAAAATCCAAGATGGCAGAAGTATTCTGATTGTGCTAGTGGGAAATTTAAAATCCCCCCTCCTTGCAATTTATCACAGCATAGTATTAAAAACACCAAATTGCATAACTTCCATGATATTTACCCAATATTACGTTAACACATGCACACTGGATATTGTACTACCTCGCTCCTGTTATCACAGCCTAGTATTTCAACCATCGTTAAATTAAACAGCCAATCACAATGAAACTCCGTCTTGGCTGTTCTCTAATATAACTGAATTATTTTCGAAAAATTGCTTTTCAACATTTTCCCATCTAAAATACATAACCTCTCCTAAATTCTACAAAATGACACCAAAAATATGACTTAAAGGAACTTAAAGGAACCGTTTATGGACTGGTTGTGTCTACGTATTGTTCACTATGGATTATTAGAACGAGTATAAAACTTAAAATAGCTGAAAACAAACGATTGTTTATACATTGTAATTAACACATTAGTAACATGTATTTGTTGAACTTGAGCTTTGCTTCAAATATTACGCAAAATCATAAAAACGTCAAATAAAATCAACTGATTATATTGTCACTGTTGTCTGTCTGCATCAACAGATAGCTGCAATGTTAAAATGCTGTAAATCCGACTAGTGTACCGTAGTATTAGCACAATAGAGAGCCAAATTAATTCGTTACCACATCAATGACGCTTAACAAATGTCACTTCATTCTAAAATACCTGGAAAAATGCATCAGCAGTGCAAAAATGTGCAATGTTTACATCGATTCTCACAATGTTTACTTCATGTATAATAATAATAAATTCGTCTCTTCGGTGGTTGCAAGGTCAAAGGTCTGGATAGGGCTTTGCAAGAACAACGAATATAGCTTTGCTGTCGTGGCACCACAAACAGCTGAAAGCAAGAGGAAACAACAGCCGTTATCCTTCTAAGGTCATGCAGCTCTACTGTATGTTCAAATGATGATGGCACCCTCTTGGCTAAAATATTGTGGAGATAAAATAGTCTGAATGTGGACTGGTTAAGAGGATGTTGTCAGGGCTGGCAGTCTACACATCAAGAGTATGGATTCTTAAATCCATTAATCTTGGGTTGCAAAATTTAAAAAGGGAAATGAATAAACTTAAGTTAGATTTAGTGCGGATTAGTGAAGTTTGGTGGAAGGATGAACAGGACTTCTCGTCAGGTGACTACAGGGTTGTAAATACAAGATCAAGTATGTATAATGCAGGATCCGGTCTAATACTGAACAGGAAATCAGGAATGTGGGTAAGTTACTATGAACAGTATACCGAATGCATTATCATAGCCAAGATAGACACAAAGTCAACACCACCAATGGTACAAGTTCATATGCCAACTAACTCCGCAGGCAGGGAAGAGATTGATGCAATTTATGTTGTGATAAAAGATATTATTTTGACAGTTAATGGAGAGGAAAATCTAACTGTGATGGAAAAATGGATTTCGGTAGTAGGTAGAGTAAGATAGGAAAAATAGTAGGTGAATATGGACCGCAGGGAAATGAATGAAAGAGGAAGCCTCCTGGCAGCATTTTGCACAGGGCGTAATTTAATCATCGCTAACACTTGGTTTAAGACTAATAAAAGAAGTTTGTATACATGAGTGAGACCTGGTGACACCAGAGGATTCGAAATTGATCATATAATAGAAAGCGAGATTTTTGAACCTGATTTTAAACCGTTTTATTGTTTATGAACTGGGTATCAAAACTTAAGAAATTGAAAAAAAAAGGTAGGAAATTAATAAGATGGCATTTGTATAAGTTGAAAGAACCAAAGGTTTTTGAGAGTTTCAGAGGTAGTGTTACGCAAAGGTTGACGACTTATTTACAGAAAAATGGAAAAACTGGTGGAAACCAACCGTAGGGAAGATCAGTTTGAATTCTGGAGAAATGTAGTAACATGCAAGACAATACTGACCTTATGATTTATCTTAAAGTTCAGGTTAAAGAAAGACAAACCTAAGTTTACAGCGTTTGCGTATTTGGAGAAAGCTTTTGACAGTGTCATGTGGAGTATGCCATTTGAAATTCTGAAGAAACGAACAGTGTCTTGAAAGGAGACTGTAAGATGAACATTAAGTAAAACAAAACTAGGGTAACTGAATGTTGTCGAATTAAATTAAGTGATGCTGAGAAGATTAGATCAGGAAACGATACATTAAATGTAGAAGATGAGTTTTTTTATTCACTTGGTAAAAGTAGAGAAGATATAAAATGTTGACTGCTAATAGGAAGAACATCGTTTCTGATGAAGAGAAAATTGTTAACTTCAGATAAAGATTTAAGTGTCAGGAGACCTTTTCTGAAAGTATCTGTATGGAATGTAACCATGTATGGAAGTGAAACAGGGATGATAAACAGTTTAGACAAGAAGAAAACATCTTTTTCAAATATGGTGCTACAGAAAAATGGGTGCAAGATATGCTCAATGAGAAGCCACTGAATAGAACTGAGGAAAAATGATTTGTCCAATATTTTGACTAAAAGAAAGGATCAGTAAATATGACACATTCAGAGACATCAAGGGATCGCCACTTTAGTAATGGAGGGATGTGTGCGCAGTAAGAATGAGACCAAGAGCTGAAAACAGGTACACAGTTCAAAAGGCTGTATATTGAAGTAGTTATTTAGAAAAGAAGATGCTTGCACATAATAGAATAGCATGGAGAGCTGCTTCAAACTAGTCTTTGGAATGAAGACCCCAGGCGCTAACAGGGACGAAACATCTCCTAAGTCGCTGACACAATCAATACCTCATAAGTAAATATAAAGTCTAGCACAACAGTCGTGACACTCCATCTCGTTTTTGCTATCCACTGCGATTCCAAGGCACCGAACAAGCAAGAATTGACGCCTCTGAGTAAGATATCGGATGAGAGCAAATACTATCATTGATATTGATTTGTAACATAGTTTTATGATAGGGAGCGTATGTAAGACCACAAAAATGAACACTAACTAAAAATTACACCACATTTGTCATCGTTTTGTTTTCTGAGGGCCCTGGGAAGTATGAAATGTTACATTAGAGGACAGTTTATTGCTATTGTTTTATAATGTACAGATATTTACTGGAGAATGTTGTTTAGCTTTAATAACAAAAAATTGCTAGTAGACACCAGAAGACCTTACTTTCTTCAGAAAGACGATGTATATCTATCCAACAACTCAAAGTTTTGTTTGGTACACTTACAGCCAAATATGGGATGTAAGAAACCTGTATGGAATGGAAGACCTATAATATTTAACGTACCATATAAGCTACCACACTTGTAACTGAAGGTAAAAATCCATAGACATCATAGTAAAACTTCAAAAGCAATAAAAATGTTTCCCAACAGAGAAGAAATCAATTTCACTATTGTCACTACATCTGAGCCATAAATAGCAAAAATCTTCAAGACATTCACTTTTGCAGCAATCATAATTACATTTATAAAATCATTGCTGAATCAGAAAGACGAGTAAAGTATAAGAACGGGCGAATCATTATATCCCATAACATTTTTTTAACATCTCAATGAGATTGGCTATTGTAATAAGAACAGTCAAGAACAGAAATATATGTTTGTCATGTGTGAAACATGTGTTAATATTATCTTGCTATCAGTGGAGTATGTTTGAATTATATACATATTTAAAAGTATTTCTTCATACATAATTGTACCTTGTGTCATGGAATCAGTGAAATTCGGCTGGTTTTCCATTTATTTCACAGTAATTCATCTCTCTTGGTAAATTACTAATGCAATGAATGGAAAACTATAACAATTATTTATTAGTTAAGTAAGAAAACTATTACAAATATGCATTACCCTTATGACACATGTGGCTTCTTTTCCACTGTTTGGAGCACTAGTGTCGCTCCAGCTGTCAAAAGGTAATAACTTTCACACCAGAGAGTGTCGCGACTGTATGTATTAGATTATAGTAAATATTTCATAAATTTATTCATCATTTATCAAGTACAATACTCGCACACACACGCACACACACACACACACACACACACACACAGGCCATTTATCGTAATACGCAAATATAGATCTACTAAGGAGACTGCCTACACTAAGCTTGTCTGTCCTCTTTTGGAATACTGCTTCATGATGTGGGATCCTTACCAGATAGGATTGATGGAGTACATCGAAAAAGTTCAAAAAAGGGCAGCACGTTTTGTATTATCGCGAAATATCAGAGAGAGTATCAATGAAATGATACAGGATTTGGGCTGGTCATCATTAAAACAAAGGCGTTTTTCGTTGTGACAGAATCTTCTCACCAACTTTCTCCTCCAAATGCGAAAATGTTTTGTTGACACCGACCTACATAGGGAGAAACGATCAACACGATAAAATAAGTGAAATCAGAGCTCATACATAAAGATATAGGTATTCATTCTTTCTGCGCCCTACACGAGATCAGAATAATAGAGTATTGTGAAGGTGGGTCGGTGAACCCTCTGCTAGGCACTTAAATATGATTTGCAGAGTATAACTGTAGATGTAGGTGTAATTACATATCTCTGTGAAAAGTCGAACAAAGTTAAATTGTGTTAGTCCTCGAAATAAGTAAGATTTTGCACACTTTCCAATCACAATGGGCCTTAACATTGCACATATAAACTGTCTGCATAACGTATTAAAATACACACAGCTAGCTGTTTACAACATTAAATTAATCTAGAACACTGTTGCACATCTAACTTACATCATAACTTACATTGATAAATAGCCAAGTAAAGAATGAAAGCATCACAGAAAGCAGTTCTCCATCCATCTTGGAATTCATATAACGTAGCAATATGATTAGAATGCCTATCACCGCCAGAGCACAAAACACTGTCATTTTCTACTGTTGCACAGTGGAAAACTGTTTTCCCTGTGTGATAGACTGTATTGTTGTTTTTTCATTCAGATGAGCATTACAGCCTTTCATTCGTTCTGTTATATACATTATCATGTTGTTGCCTATTAAAGTAAGCACTACAGAGAGATGGAATTTACTTTGGTGTGTAAGTTAGAGAGATTATGATGATGAGATAGCAGATGTGGAAATACTGTACGTAATTTTTCTGATGTGTGCACACATGTTTTGTGAAAGCTAATGTCAGGGAAGTACAGTAGATCAGTATAGAAGATCTGACCATCATTATCCTAAATATGGACACATAGATGTGGAAATATTTAATTTCAAGTTCTGTTGTATATGGAAAGTGTATGAAATGTTACATATTTCAAGAAACAATACAATTTAATTTTGGTCAAATTTCCATAGAGATATGTAATTATGCTTGCATATTGTGATAAGCAGCCTGCATGTGTGTGTATGTTTTGTTCTTGGTCAATGATGAATAATTTTAAAAAATTGTTTACTTTCGCGATATTGATTCTGTCATCAACTTTGGAGGTATTTCGTCTCTGCCCTTATCTTTGACCGTTTTGTTTGTAGGTGTATAAACAAAGCTGTCACTCTCCAGTTTAAGTGATTAATTATAATAAAACACCATCGTCCTTCCTAAAAGTTTAAGTCACAAAAACCATTTCTTCCTCACTTGTATTTACCTCTGTTGTGTGAGAGTGGTGCTTTTTTTTTATTATGTGTTGGTTTCGATTGCAGGAAATACAGTCTGTAAAGGTTTTAGAAAGCCTTGGTTCTGATTGGTAAACGTTTTAGAGAATCATAGTATCATTGTAGCAGTTTGCTTCATACTTAACCTTGACGTGGTCCAGTCATTTGTAATGAAGTGTGATTTCATTACATGCTGAAATGTTATCACTGACTCTTGTTATTGTTGGACCTACTATTTTTTCTTTTCTTTTAATGTTTTCATGCTTTGGATCTTGAGTTTTTCGTGCTCTAACATGTGTGTATATTAAATGTGGCTAACGAAGTATTCATACTAAAACTGCAATATTTTGGTAAGTACTGACACTTCAGCCAGTGTTACTGAATACAGAACAACCACACCTCGCATCTTCCATTTACTGAATCTTAATTAACAGTCATGCATAATCAGATGCTGACAGTTGATGTGCCTGCAAACTCACTCATTAACCACATAGCAGTTAAACCAGTACCATCATACAGGCAACTAAATCCTCTACTATGGTTTGTGCAACTCGAAAGTCAGTTTGTGTCAGCTCAGGTAACGACTGAAAAAACTAAATATATTTTTGTCATCTTTGCTCTCAATGAGGAGATGGCCTCGAATGTCCAGAATATTTTGGGATCACCATCAATGACTTATCAATACACTGCCATTAAAATTGTACTAATCAGTCGCCAAACGATTAGAAAAGTTACTCTGCATAAGAGACTTAGGTGATCAAACCCCTTAATAACTGCTGCAATGCCTTACCCAAGGAAGCAATGCTATTAATGAAGATATTCTACGAAACATCTAGTTGTTGCACCTACTGCCTTACTCACAGAAAATACAAGATTAGATTAGATTAGATTAGATTAATACTTGTTTCATAGATCATGAATACAACACTTCGTAATGATGTGGAATGTGTCAGGTTAATAAAAGATGTCTGTACAAGATATTACATTACACAAAATATTGCATGACACTAATGTTTAAGTTGGGTTTCTTCCCCTCCCTTAATTTATATTAAAAATTCAGCCAATGAGTAGAAGGAGTTGTCATCTATAAATTCTTTTAATTTATTTTTAAATGTTGGTTGGCTATCTGTCAGGCTTTTGATACTGTTTGGTTGGTGACCAAAGACTTTTGTGGCAGCATAATTTACCCCTTTCTGTGCCAAAGTCAGATTTAACCCTGCATAGCGAAGATCATCCTTTCTCCTGGTGTTATAGCTATGCACACTGCTATTACTTTTGAACTGTATTGGATTATTAAGAACAAATTTCATAAGTAAATATATATATACTGTGAGGTTACTGTGAGGATCCCTAGATCCTTAAATAGATGTCTGCAGGATGACTGTGGGTTGGATTCAGCAATTATTCTGATTACACGTTTTTGAGCAATGAATACTTTTCTACTCAACGATGAATTACCCCACAATATGATGCCATACGAGAGCAGTGAATGAAAGTAGGTATAGTAAGCTATTTTACTGAGATTCTTATCACCAAAATTTGCAACAACCCTAATAGCATAAGTATCTGAACTCAGACGTTTTAGCAGACAATCAATGTGTTGCTTCCAGTTTAACCTCTCATCAATGGACACACCTAAACATTTTGAAAATTCTACCTTAGCTACAGTTCAAAGTCTATATTTATTACTGGAGTTGTGCCATTTACTGTATGGAACTGTATATACTGTTTTATCAAAATTTAAAGAGAGTCCGTTTGCTGAGAACCACTTAATAATTTTGTGAAAAACATCATTTACAATTACATCACTTAGTTCTTGGTTTTTGGATGTTATTACTATACTTGTATCATCAGAAAAAAGAACTAACTTTGCATCTTCATCAATGTGCAATGGTAAGTCATTAATGTATATCAAGAACAGTAAAGGAACTAAGACTGAACCCTGTGGGACCCCGTACTTGATAGCCCCCCAGTTTGAGGAATCAGCTGTTGTTTTAACATTACATGAACCACTTATTTCAACTTTCTGCATTCTTCCAGTTAAGTATGAATTGAACCATTTGTGCACCGCCCCCCTCAAACCATAATGATTTAGCTTATCTAAAAGAATTCTATGATTTACACAATCAAGGACCTTTGAGAGATCACAAAAAATACCAATGGTTGATGTCCAGTTATTCATAGCATTTAATATTTGATCAGTGAAAGCGTATATAGCATTTTCTGTTGAAAAACCTTTCCGAAAACCAAACTGACATTTTGTTAGTACTTTATTTTTACACATATGGGAGGCTACTCTTGAATACATTACTTTCTCAAAAATTTTTGATAGGGCTGTCAGAAGAGAAATTGGGCAGTAGTTGTTGACATCCGACGTATCCCCCTTTTTATGCAATGGTTTTGCAATGGCATATTTCAGTCTACTGGGGAAAACACCCTGCTCCAAAGAGCTATTACATATGTGGCTGAGAATCCTACTTATCTGTGGAGAACAACCTTTAAGTACCTTGCTGGAAATGCCATCAATTCCATAAGAGCTTTTACTTTTCAGTGAGTTTATTATCTTACTAATTTCAGAGGGAGAGGTTGGTGGAAATACAGTTGTTTCAGACTGCACAGGTATGGCCTCTTCTATTAGTAGCCTTGCCTCTTCTAGTGAAGATCTAGATCCTGTTTTCTCCAAAACATTTAAAAAATGATTATTGAAAATATTTTCAGTTTCTGATTGTTTGTTAGTACACTTGTCATTCAGCTGCACTGGTGATCTTGAAACTGTTGCACATATTGTGAACCATATTGCCAAGATACATCCTTCCTCATGTGTCGCAGTCATATTCCAAGAATCAGACTGTTACCTGTCCTCCATAAAAACACAAGTTGGAAAGATTACTACAAACGTTGCTGCTCTACAATCGCTATGTTCCAGTTGCTCGTCAAAGCATCATGACTCACCAGTAGGTTTCAGCTGCAAAGATATTCTGGTACCACACATGATTTGACTCAGAAGTTCGGAAATGCTGTTCCTCATGCGAGATGGGAAAATGTGCGTGGAAGTCACCAAACACTGCACAAATTTGCAGTCTCTACTGGACACAGGTGCTGATGTATCAGTGTACCCATTTTCTCGACTACCTCGCTAAAATACTGATGACTGTTGTCTCCATGCTCCTAATGTTTCCACAATTGAGACATATGGTCATGTGATACTCTCTCTGAATTTAAGTATTGAGTTTTTGTGGTATTAATTGTAGCAGGCGTAGAATACCCCATGTTTGGAGCAGACTGTTTAGCATTTTATGGCCTGCCATTGCTTCTTCCTTCTTAATATAACCATTACCTCAGCTAACCATGGATGTTTACGCTATAGAGGCAACACTGCCATATGTTTGATCACTGGTGATACTATGTATTTAGAACTCCTTATGCGGCTTCTGGAGATCACTCAACAGCTACCCTGACTAGCATCTGCACAAGATTCAACAATCCATCATATTCTAACGAACTCAAGACCACCGATTCTGGCTAGACCTCATCAACCACCTCCCTAGGAACTGGAGGTCGCGAAGAAAGAATTTTCTTTTTTGGTAGGCCAAGGGATGTATCATCTGTCAAACAACAGCTGGGCATTGCCTCTCCACATAGTTCTAAGTAAGACCAATGGATGGCGCCGATCTGATGATTAATGGCAACTTACTATAACAATTCCCGATCGGTATCCTGTTTCACACATTGAAGATTTCTTATTTAGTATCCAAGGTAAAGACAGCTTCTCAACAATAGATTTGGCAAGTGCTTCATACTAAATACCTGTTGCTCTGAAAGACATACCAAAGACCGCGCTCTGTACTCCATTCAGCCTAATTGATTACACTGATCATGCAATGCAGCCAAATCTTCCAGCTTTTATCAACAAAGTTGCACATTATGTTAACTTCTGCTGTGTTTGTATTGATGATGTTATGGTATTGTCCAACTCTGAGACAGAACACCTGGAACATTTATGGCAAATCTTTACCCACCTTCATTCACATAGTTTACTCATCAGTCCTTCAAAGTGCTTATTTGGCGTATCAGAAGTTGAGTTCCTCAGGCATACCATAATTTCCAAGGAATCTGGCCACCACTGTAGAGACTGAAACCCATAGACAACTTCCCAGAGCCTCTGAAAGTTTGTGAGTTGTGAAGATTTCTTGGTTTTGCTAACTTTTATTGCTATTTCGTGTTCAATCATGTGCTGCTGCCTACTCCACTGAATGACTTCTCACGAGATTTGCTGTAGCCAAGTGACAAATGACAGTGGAATAGCGAAGCAAAAACTGCCTCTAACAATGTTAAGACCGACATAGATAGGGCTGCACTTTTAGCACTGCCTGTTCTGCAAACATCTCTCACTTTGATGCTTGATACGTCTGCAGCTGCAATAGGTGCTGTGCTTCAACATTAAATAGATCAGCATTGGCAGCCCTTTGCTTTCTTCAGTCAGAAACTGTCTCCAACACAAAAGAGTTGGTCGATATTCGACTGTGAGTTATATGCAGCTTATTCTCATTAAGACATTCCAGCATATGCTTGATGGCCAATAGTTTATGCATTTCAGTGATCACAAGCTGCTAATTTAAGCTTTTTGTTGGGAACCAAACAAAGCACTGCAGTGTCAGCTGTGACACTTAGACTGCATAGCACAATTCATTACATGTATTGTCTATGTTAATGGGGAGATGAATACACCAACAGATGCTCTCACCCACATTGGTACAATTACAGATGAAGTCACTAAGAAGCACTCGCCTTGGTGCAACAACAAGACAGGATGCTGCAATATTTAGTTGTATGTCCTACTGGTTTACAACTTCGTTGCTTCCAGACACCTCATTTGAATGTAATGTTGCATTGTGATGTTTGTACATCAAAAGCACCCCCATTCGTGATCAAAGAAGTTTCGTCATCGGGCAATCTCGTCACTGCATTATGTGTACCACTCTGTAGTCCATAGAGTAGGATGACCCTGGTAAGTTGCTTTTTGAGTGACCGAATATGGACGGAGACTGCAAGGCTTTTGTGCACCATTGTGTGGCTTGTTAACTTGAAAAGATCACATGTCACGTCAATGCATCTCTTGGCACTTTTGTTCCACTGAAACAAGTGTTCGAACACGTGCACATAGACATTGTTGGATCGTTATCGCCGTCTGAAGGACACATCTACTGTCTAACTGCCATCAAACACTTCACCCATTGGCCTTACATTTTTCTTGTGGCCAGTCACCTCTGAAACAGTCGCCACCACATTCTTTCGTGCAAGGATTTCTCAATTCAGAGCGCCACTCCATATCACTACCAACCAACGCAGGCGATTTGAATCATGTCTATCCAAATCATTCGTTACTTTGTTAGGCATGAAGTGCATTGGAATAGCAACTTATAATCAAGCAGCAAATGGTATAACTGAGCGTTTGCTCTGCCATTTCTTTTTTGTGATCCCATGAATCATAACATTGGACAGAAACACAGCCAATTCTCCTACTGGGTCTCTGCATTTCTATCAAGGACTTTCGTAACGCCATAGCAGCAAAGCTGGTATGTTCAACCAGTTGCCCAGAGAATTCTTTTGCAACATGACTTACGTCCTCATCAAGGAATCAGCTTTTGTTCAAAAATTACGTTTGCGCATTCTACAACTATGTCTAATTGTACTGAGGAGAAACATACTCGCCATTCTTTCATTTTCGCTGACTGCTGCAAATATAATTAAGTTTTGTTAGACGTGACATGGTTCACAAGCCTCTGCAGTGACCATATGATGGACCCTACACAGTTCTTGATCGAGACAAGAAGACATTTAAGATCAATGTTAATGGTAACTCAAGTACGATTTACGATCACCTTAAACCCACCTTGTGCACCTCCTACACTGATACTTGCAAACTGGACAAGCAACACTAGTCATCAGACAAAATGACTGACTAATCTACAACAGACTGGAAGAATCACCTACCCCTGCACCTGTCATGTGATCTGGATGCTATGTCCATTTCAATAGAAAATACCATTAGAAATTGGTGGTGGACAGGAGGGGTGGAGTGATTATATCTGATAAGGACGTTAGTTCATTTTATGCTGCAATGTCATCACTGACTCCTGTTCATTCTCTGACCTCTGTTTTTCCTTTGATTTTCATGTTCTCTTGTTTAGGTTCTCAACTTGTTCACACTGTTGTGTGTGTGGTTATTAAATGTTCTTAACATAATATTTGCACTAAATTCATAACAGCTATAATTGTAATCAATTATATTTTTCTAGTGATACATTATCTTGGCCCTTGTCCTAAATTGCTGCTGAAGAAATGGAGTGTTACACCAGGAGTATGCCTAAATGATTATATACAGGGTGGTCCATCGATCACGACCGGGCCAAATATCTCACGAAATAAGCATCAAATCAGGTTAGTTTCGGTCTTTTAGACTAACTTCGAACATCAACTGTCTGTTAATTTTTTAAGCGTCAACGTAACATTGAGGCACAGAATTTGAAAGTGTGCTGTGTTATTACAAACACAATTTTCAAGTATGACACCTGACATTAACATTGTGATACATTCTTGTTTTGTGATTCATTTTTGCAAACATTTTACAATACTGTAACATTTTAAAAGAATCATTGATGTAGTAAATAATTAATTTATGCCTCTGTTGTGGCTTACCCTGTAGTACAAGAAATGGACTTTGAAAGTTTTACCAGTAGAGCCATTTGTTGGCAAAGACGGATAAGAGTGGCGCATATCACCAGTTGATTTTATGTCGTACTTTTGTGGTTTTGTGGAATACTTAAAGTAAAACTTAAGCCCAAAAACTAAACATTACTAATGTGTTAATTATATTGTATAAACAAATGTTGGGTTTTAAGTATTTATTGAGAGTATGTATACTCGTTCTATTAATTCATAGTGAATGATACACAGCGTCCAATGAAATTCACAGATGCAACTGGTAAGCCAGTTCATAAATGATTATCAAGTAAGTAGTGAAAACATATTTTGCAACTTATTTGCATCACTTCACACAATTTGTGATGGGCTACATATGTTAGGTGTGCAATAATGTGAACATAATTTTTGGACAAATAATTTGGATATTTTTGAACACAGCCAAGATGGGGTTTCATTGTGATTGGCTATTTCATTTTAATGGTGGTGAAATTACTAAGTTCTTATTGGAGGACAGATTGGAGAGGTGATACATTATGCGGTGTATTTTACATTAATCTTATTGAAATAATGCGACTGTTATCAATTTTGTGGAATGGGGGGGGGGAGTATATAGTTGATATAGTTCTGCCATTTTTATTGGATCTTCTATTTTAATACTATTCTGTGATTGTTTAGAAAGATGTGAGAGGGACTTAAATTTCCCACTAGCACATTTTGGCTTTTCCACTAATTTAGAGTTGGATTGGCTTTTCATATTAATGCTACAATGTGACTGGCAGGAGATGGGAGAGGGGAAAGGAGGTATAGATTGATGATGTCACTGATAAGAATGATCACATCCCTGATAACTATTATGACATCACAGGTAAAGAAGGACATGGCTTGATGACATCCCAGATAAGGATGATGGAATCACTGATGAGAATGACATCAATGCTAAGGAGGTGTGGCTTGTGACATGATTTGTAACCATGTTTCTGTCAAATGATCACATGACCATCTGATGGTGTACAATCATGAAATAGGAGAGAAAGTGTAATGGATATGATATGCAA
Organism: Schistocerca americana; assembly: GCF_021461395.2. Taxonomy (NCBI): domain Eukaryota; kingdom Metazoa; phylum Arthropoda; class Insecta; order Orthoptera; family Acrididae; genus Schistocerca; species Schistocerca americana. The sequence continues at coordinate 855,032,047 of NC_060121.1, forward strand.
GTTGGGGTGACAATAATTAAAACAAAGGCATTATTTCAATGTAATGAGATCTTTTCATGAGCTGTCAGTGTCCAAATTTCTCTTTGAAAACATGTTGTTGATGCCCACCTACATAGGGAGAAATTATCATCATAATAAAATAAGAGAAGTCAGAACTCACACAGAGAGTTTTATGTGTTCGTTTTTCACTGTGCGCTTTTAGGGAGTGGAGCAGTAGAAAAGTGGCATGAAACTGGTTCAATGAATCCTCTGCTAGGTACTTAAGTGTGAACTGCACAGTAGTGTTGTAGATGTAGATGTAAATATTTTGTGAACTGTGTTGCCCCATTCCAAAGCAGCAATGATAGCAAGTTAGGGTCCTGCTCTTATCATTTTTCCTAGTGGAGGTGTTATAATTGTTACAGATTTCAAGTACCTTACTGGGCAGTGCCTCACTAATTTTTTGAACATAAAAAAACATTTCATTGAGATCGCCAGTCTTCAATTATCTTTATAATAATTGTTAACTCAGTTACTTATCAGGCACTTGTAAATTATAAGATAAGAGGCACAAGGACTAAGGTCATGAAGTGAACATGAAAATAAATTTCAATAAATAGTGTTTAGCTAAAGATGTCATTTCCAAATATGTCAAAATTAACATCAACACCAATTCTTATGTCACATTTTAAATTACAAAACGTATGGATTATGCTTACTTCTAAACAGTCAAATGGCACCTTTAGTATTTTTAAAATTGCTCAGTTTCGAAGAAGAAAAGATTAATTATTTGTGTCAAACTATTACAGATAAGTATCATAAAAAATAGAAGCTCTGGAAAACCAACAACATAAACTTTCTCAGGACTGCATATAAATTATATCCAGTGATTACTAATCTTACTGGCATTTAATTCACTGTCACCAAAACTCCTATATTAAACAAAGTTTTAAAATATACTCTGACAGTGTCTCTAAGCCATAGCAATGTTAAGTGCATAATTGCTGATATTAAAGTTGCTGCTAAAGGTGCTTAATTTAGTAATTCAGAGGTTTGCAAAAGAGCTTTAAAATCAAAGAATTTATTCCGAGGAAGGAAGTAAATATAGTGTGAATATTGAATCTAAAATAGTTAAAAATATTAATAATAAATTGAGAACAGCAAAGCTAGCATAACAAAAGTGGACAAAGGAAATACGTTAGTAATTATTAATGAAGGTGACTGTATTTCTGTAACTCTTCCATTCATCAATGAAAATGAGATTACAGAAATTAGTAAGGATACATCCTCTAAATTTTAAACCATGACAAAAAAAGTAACCGATGAAATAAGTTCTTACAGTTACCTCAAGGAAAGACATTACTGAGGATTACATTTACACAATTGCCCATACTGAGATCCCAATTGAAACTACAGAAACAAAACATTCCAGTATGCACAACTGTGAATAACAAAACTTGTCCTTCATATAAATTAAATAAAGATTTCGGAATCTTTATACATTTAAGAGAAAAATTTTAATGATAAAAATAGTTATGAACAGGCATAAGCAATGTATAACACTGATAATCCTAATGGTGCTAGATTTGCCTAACTTCATACTACAAGTTTATAGACCAATATACTAACACAGAAACAACATTGAAAAATATGTAAAAATCAGCCAACTGGTTGCATAGGTGTACTATATACCTTGACCAGGTTTTGTCACCTCTAAGGGTGACTTTATCAGAAGGTCACCCTTAGAGGTGACGAAACCTGGTCAAGGTATATAGAAAACCTATGCAACCGGTTGGCTGATTTTGACATATTTTTCAAAGTTGTGCATACGGTTGCTGCAAATGACAGCCATGTTCAGAGTTGTACAGAAACAACTGCTGTTATTAAAAACAGTTTACTACAGCATAAAATTATGAGGTAGGAAAAGTAACCGAATTTATTGAGTTACTTGAAAGTACTAGTAGTTTTAAACTACTCCTCTTGTATTTATTAAATATATTTTCAGAAAGATAGTTTGGCAATGCAAAACTCTCTACCTGGCACTTCAGCAGACATGTTCTTATCATAATGAACTACAATTTTCCAAAGACAGCCTTGAAAACACAAGTAAAATTCTCTATTACAAAATCTATGTTGACAGCTCTCTGTTGCTTTATAGTGACTCCAAAGATGAAATAGATTCACTTAGTGATATTTTATATAATGTTCACCCTTATCTTTTCTTCACAGTCGAACATGAAACCTGTAGAAGTATAAACCCTTTGGATCTCACAATTTATAATTAAGACAGCAACATTGATTTGTCGTTTATAGAAAGCCAGCTATAACAAATGTTATCATTAATGCTGCTTCTTGCCATGCTTCTAAATACAAAAAGCATTTTTCAATCAACAATCTATAGAATGAGAAAATTTTCCTTAAGTACGATGAAATTCAAAAAGAAGTAATCATTCTCTAACAGGTTGCTAAGGTCAACGATTTTAATACCAATGAAGTTGATTTTTTATTGGATAAATTATAACAGTCATATGAATCTTTCAGATCCTTCAATAGATAATTTACTAAAATGTCCTCTATGGGGAAGTATTTCTGATAAAAGAAATACATTATTTAAAAGTGCTGAACTGATCATAGCTTTCAATATTGGTAATCTCTTACAGAATACGTTCAGGCACACTATTGGTAATGGTGATAATAAATATTTAGACTCTGTCATTTATAAAATACTGTGTGATGACTGTGATAAACATTATGTCATAATTTCTCCATTGGGTTTAGAGACTATACGTCAGACACCACTTGTAGTAAATCACTATTGGTGCAGTGTCTCATCCAACGAAATCTTTCCAAAGTGCCCATTCAGAACAATTTAAAAGTTCTTCATATTGCTCACAAAGGAATCTTATTGAATACTTTATCAGAAATAGAAATTTATATACATCACAAAAATAAACCATTGTCTTTACTGAATGGGCTGTTAGATTTTGGCTAAAACTATATTTCTGATCTCTTTGAGGATTTGTAGAACTGACCTGCTCTCTTGTTTCCTGTTTTAACATCTGATGACATTTTTAAAGTTTTTTGTAGTTATAAACTTCGCTTATGTCATTTCCATTAATATTTAATCATCTTATATTTATTTTATTGTGAATCTCTTATTATTTCATCCAACCGTCTTCCATGAAGCTGTGTCACTATTAAAATTATAATTATTGTTTTAATATCTGTGTATACTAAGTTTTAGGCCTACTATTTTTATCAGCACCATTGACCTACGCTCTGCAACCTTCAGGTTGCCCAATGATTTTCCACTGGTCAGCACTACATAACACAACATAGTATTTCTGCTTCTGCAGCCGTTCCTAAAGCTGTACCTGCTTTTTTGGCGATTCATTATGAAATATACAATGTCATGATTACTAGATGTGTATGACAGACACATTAATGGATCTTAGTACCAGACCTCTCACGTTAACTTGTAGCAGTGGTCAATGGCTGTTAAGCCACGTTTACACACATTAGTTGTGTGTGGCGCCACAGCTCCTGGCTTTCTGTAGTGGCATAATGAGCTACTGTTCACACAGTACGCCACAAATTATGTATAGTTTCGCAGCTTTCAATATTGTGTCAATTGAAATCATATGGGTGAGTATGAATGTTATAATGCAGGTTATGGCATTAAAACTGTGACAAGTGTTCAATACAAGTAAGCCAAAACCCAATTGTTAGATCTGAAAATAGATTTTGCACAGAGTTAAATCAGAAGGCATAAACATGTTTATGAAACAAAATAACAGTGGCAATAACCAACAACTGGCATGTCCTTTTCATCTAAGACACGCCACTCTTCCAAGATTTTAGAATGTTATTATGTATATTCATTTATATAGGCATTTCGATAACTAATTTTTAGTTTACCAGCTGCCATGTCACAGTTGGGTGCTATTTCCTGCATATAATCCACAATTTATATAATGCTTAGTCTCACAAATCACGAAGTTTATACAAGTCGCTTTTTTGGTTAGATGTATTAATTTTATTTATTTATTCATCCAAAAATCTTTTAAGATTGGGGCTACATCATTGTTTAGCAAATACTTTCCGTGAGCGCGCATGCGCGCACACACACACACGCATGCACACCCACCCACCCACCCACACACACACACACACACACACACACACACACACACACACACACGCACCACTGCAGAAAATCAAACATTGGTTACTGTTCTTGTAGTTCTAGAGGCTGAAAAAGTGTACCTGCCGCCCACTGTTTTCACTCTTTTCAGTAAAAAAATGAAACACACTGAAATAGAATAGACTAGTAGCAGCAATTACTCCACGATAACTCTGACAGAATACTCATGTTTCGAAATATTGCCACCAGGGAGCATTGGTGGAAGGAAAGTGGTGCAACTAAGTACAACCAAAATTTGGAAGGTAGGAGACGAGGTACTGGCAGAATTGAAGCTGTGATGACGGGTCGTGAGTCGTGTTTGAGTAGCTCAGATGGTAGAGCACTTGCCTGTGAAAGGCAAAGGTCCCGAGTTCTTGTGTCGGTCCGGCACACAGTTTTAACATCCCAAGAAGTTTCATATCAGCGCACACTCCGGTGCAGAGTGAAAATCTCATTCAAGTACAACCAAGCTGATCTTTTTGTGGCAAGACAAATGTTGCGTGTCTTGAGTTGCGCCACTATTCACTGGGAGTTCACACATGCAACTGTATTACAACTTCAGTATGCCAACAGCTGTGGTGACACTTTCGTTCACGTATGAACCCGCCTTTATGTCCCCGATACTAACGCCATATTGCCTCAAATGGTTCATATCGAAACTCTCCACGCCGTGTCTGTTGATACCGAAGGCCTCTCCTTGGTTTATCTCTGCTACGATTATGCAAGTGCCTTCACGGGAGATACTGTGGCTGCGCTCCTTTCAAAGATATACTTCAGATGAAGCACCTGGGAGAGTGTATACTGGATTTCCTCTAGCTCATATTTGATGTGTTTTATAATATAACTTACGTCCTATAAATAAATGCTCTTCCAAAACACTAGCACATTGGCGATCTCTCGAAAAGCTACATTTTGTTGACATTAAATGTCAGATAATGAGTTATTGGCGTCTAAAGGTTTCAAGAGAAATTTCATATACAACAAATATTTATAATGCACTCCATCACTGTGATATACTGTTTATCGTCGTTAGTAGTAAATGACGAAGTGGAATAAGAAAAGTGCTCGGATCAGGTCGAGTCCTCCCACCTGCAAACATTTTGTTATTTACCTTCATGGTTCTGGGACTTGTCATTGTCAATGTCAATAATTTACAAACTGAGCATGAGAACAAAGAAATGTGAGTGAATATTCAAAACACATTGACTATCTAGTAAAAACAAACAACAACACGTCGTCAGAACAAAAAACATAAAAAAGACTAACACCTGTGAGAGAGAATTAATATGAGACGGTCTCACTGTCAGCTGTCTACGAAGTATAAAAGAAAATGTTCAAGCTAGTTGTTTTAGGAGACTGGTTTCCAAACAAGAACGTCTTCAAAAGGAGCACTTATGCATACAATATATATTCTAGTCCTAGTGTAGGCACATCTCTGCTGGTGTTCCTGTTATTTTCAAGAAGGAAGAAGTTTACTTTCATGGCAGTGAATTGTAATTTTTCGTGCAAATTAGAACGTACTTCACACAACCAGCGCATTTACTTGATAGTGGAAGAGCTCCTCCTTAAATACTTTTTGTTATATATGCCACTACATAAATAATAGTTTGTAGTTGACAGGTTCTCACTTTCAAAGAAAGAAAATACAATTCTAGTTGCACTTTCTCGCACAAATTAGAACATTCTTCACATAACCAGCACACTTATTTAGCGCAGGGGGAGCTTCTTCACTACTTTTCGTATTATCTACTGCCACATAAACAACGAGTATAAAGTGAACATGTTGTCACTTTCGAACGGTAATAGTTTCCAAATTGCAGTGAATGAACCATCTGAACACAAAAAGAACTCCTGGTTTAATTCGTCTGCTAGAATGGCTACTGCAGTCACGATGGTACCTGGACAACAAACAAATCTATTGATGCTTTCGCGAAAGCTAAAGTATATCGTTGAAAGGAGTGCAGCCACAGTACCTCTCGCGACGAATATACAAAAAAAGTCCCATATCATTAGGCTCTATGTATTGATGCCAAGTTCACGAACTGCCCATAGACGATATTCTTTAACAGATTGCTGTTGGTTTACTACCTGTAATTTTACTAAAAGTATTTTGATAAACTGCTTCCTCTAGAGGTTTTTTGTGTTATTTAGCTTAGATTTCACCTTTTACATGTATTATTTATGTTAATACTTTTTACGTGCATTACTTTTATAACATTTTTACTTACCGTGTGCTCCATTGGCTCCTATCAACGTCATGTGGAAGGTGGTGGGTGGAGCCTTTCCTACTTAAACCTTAGCCCTCCCATGCTATCCAACAGCTGACGACCACCTCTCAACATGTCCTCACCAACCAACTCTGCCTGCCACCATTGCGTATAACTTCTTTTAGTTATCGTTAGGTTTATAGGATTCAATTTGTAACTCTAGTTGTTAATGAGGCCCTAAGACTGTAAATGTACTTATATTTCAGAGATTGTCCTGAAGATGGTCTTAAATTGCCTGAAATTGGTCACCAATCTCATAGATTCTTTTTTATGTAATCAAGACTGTTTTGTTATTTTTGTGGTTGTTGATGTTGTTGTTCTGGTTTTCAGTCCAAAGAGCAGTTTGATGCAGCTCTCCATGCTGCTCTGCCCTGTGCAAGCTTATTCATCTCCAAATTACTGTCGCAATCTATGACCTTCTGAATCTCTATACTGTAAACAGTCTCCCATCACGATTTTTACCTCCCCCCCCCCCCACACACACACTTACCTCCAATATAAATTGCTGATCCCTCAGAATGTGCCCTATCAACTGGTCCCTTCTTCTAGTCCGGTAATGCCACACAGTTCTTTCTTCCCCAGTTCTAATCAGTACCCCCATTAGTTATGTAATCTACCCAACTAATCTTCAGCGTTCTTCTGTAACACCACATTCGAAAACCTTCTATTCTCATCCAAACAGTTTATCAACCATGTTTCGATTCCATACATGACTACACTCCATAAAAATACTTTCAGAAAAGGCTTCCTAACACTTACTCTCTGTATTAGATGTCGATAAATTCTTTTCTTCAGGAACACTTTTCTTGCCATTGTCAGCATACGTTTTATATCCTCTCTACTTCGGATATAATCAGTTATACTGCTGTCCAGATAGCAAAACTCATCTACTACTTTCAGTGTCTCATTTTGTAATCTAATTATGTCGGCATCACCTGACATAATTCGACTACATTCCATTATTTCTGATTTGCTTATGTTGATGTTCACCTTATACCCACCTTTCGTGTCCATTCTGTTGAATTACTCTTCCAAGTCGTTTGCTGCCTCTGACAGAATTGTAATGTCATCAGCAAGCCTCAAAGCTTTTATTTCTTCTCCCTAAACTTCAATTCCTTCTCCAAATTTTTCTTTCGTTTCCTTTATTGGTTTCTCAATTTACAGATTGAATAACAATGGGAATATGCTACAACCCTATCTCACTTCCTTCTCAATCACTGCTTTCCCTTCATGCCTCTTAGTTCTTATAACTGACTTCTGATTTCTGTACGAGTTGTAAACAGCCTTTCATGCCCTGTATTTTACACCTGCTACCTTCAGAATTTCGGAGTATTCCAGTCAGCTTTGTCAAAAACTTTCTCCAAATCTACAAATGCTCTAAACATACATTTGCCTTTCCTTAACCTGTCTTTTGTTCTAAGACAAGTCGTAGGGTCAGTATTGCCTCATGTGTATCCACATTTCTTCAGAATCCAAACCGATCTTCCCCAAGGTTAGCTTCTACCAGTTTTTCCATTCTTCTGTAAGGAATTCGTGTTAATATCTCGCAACCATGACTTATCAGTCTGATGGTTTGATAATATTCACATCTTTTAACACCTTTTTTTGGAATTGGAATTACTACATTCTCCTTGAAGTCTGAAAGTAATTCACCTGTCTCATGTATCTTACACACAAAATGGAAGAATTGTATCATAGCTTGCTCTCCTATGACTGTCAGTAGGTCTGACTGAATGTTGTCTACTCTTAGGACCTTGTTTTGACTTACACCCATCAGTGCTCTGTCAAATTCTTCTCACAGCTTCATGTCCCCCATCTCCTCTTCATCTACAACCTGTTCCATTTCTATAACATTGCCTGCGAGTTCATATCCCTTGTATAGAACCTGTATGTACTCCTTCCACCTTTCAGTTTTCTCTTCATTGCTTAGGACAGGTTTTCCATCTGCACTCTTGATATTCAACAGCTGCTTCTCTTTCGTCTAAAGGTCTCTTTAATTTTCTGTTGGCAGTATCCATATTTCTCCCTGTGATACATGCTTCTGTATTCTCACATTTCTCCTCTAACCATTCCTGCTTAGCCATTTTGCAATTCCTGTCTGCCTCATTTTTTAGACTTTGTACTTCCTTTCAATTACTTCATTTGCTGCGTTTTTATATTTTCTTTTTTCATCAATGAAAGTCAATATTTCCTCTGTTATCCAATGGTTTCTATTAGGCCTCGTTTTCTTTAGCTATTTGATTCTCTGCTGCCTTCACTATTTCATCTCTTAAAGCTACCCATTCACCTTCTACTGTATTTCTTTCCCCTGTTCTAGTCAGTTGTTGCCCAGTGTTCCCTCTGAAATTCTCAACAATCTCTGGTTCAAATGGTTCCAATGGTTCTGAGCACTATGGGACTTAGAACTACTTAAACTTAACTAAACCAAGGACAGCACACACATCCATGCCTGAAGCAGGATTTTAACCTGCTATCGTAACAACAACACGGTTCCGGACTGAAGTGCCTAGAACCGCTCGACCACAATGACCGGCCAACCTCTGTTTCTTTCAGTTAATCCAGATCCTATGTCTTTAATTTTCTACCTTTTGCAGTTTCTTCAGTTTTAATCTACAGTTCAAAACCAACAAATTGTGGTTAGAGTCCACATCTGCCCCTGAAAATGTCTTACAATTTAAAATCTGGTTGCAAATCTCTGTCTTACCATTATATAATCAGCATCAAGCCTTCAGGTGTCTCCAAGACTTTTCCAAGTCCTTCATGATTCTTAAACCAACTGTTAGCGATGATTAAACTATACCCTGTATAAAATTCTACCAGGTGGCTTCCTCTTTCCCTACTTTCCTTAATTCCACATTCACTTCCTAGTTTTCCTTCTTTTGCTTTTCCTACTATCAAATTCCAGTCCATCATCACAATTAAATTTTCATGTCCTTCTGTGTAATTTCTTTTATCTCATCACAATTTCACCAGTCTCTTCATTATCTGGGACGCTAGTGGGCTTATAAATTTATAGTATTGTGTAGGCTGTTGGCTTCATGCCTGACCAGATTTCCTGTTCCTTCTGCCACTGAACTTTCACTAATTCCCACTACATCTAACTTCAATCTGAATATTTGCTTTTTTAGATTTTCTAACCTACATGACTGATTAAGGGACTTAAAATTCCACACTCTGATCCATACTAAGCTAATATACTTGCTCGTGATCGACATCCTCTTGGGCAGTTCCCACCTGGAGATCCAAATGAGTAGCTATTTTACTTGCAGAATATTTACACAAGACTATGCCATCATCATATGGTAGAGTTGCATGCCCAGTGGAATAATAGAGCTGTAGTTTCCCCTCACTTTCAGCAATATGCAGCACCAGCACAGCAAGGCTGTTTTTGTTGATGTTAAATGGCCAGATCGCTCACCCTGACTGTTACCCCTGCATCTACTGAAAAGGATTTTAAGGCTGCTGTGCCTTTTCAGACACCTTACATTTGTCTGGCCTCTCTACAGATACCCCTCCATTGTGGTTGCACCTATCTATAACGCTGAGGTAATCAAGCTGCCCCACCAACGGCAAGTTTTGTGGATCATGGGGGAAGATTGTTTTAAAGCATCAAAAAATATGTAATCTAGAACACAATTCTTCCTGTGATATTCCCAAAAATTATTAACCTGTTTTAAGGATTTACTGTATAAATCTGACACTGATGTTATTTTATGGCACATAATTGTCCCAAATATTAGGATAGCTGGTCTTAATAAAGTTTTTAATGTGCCTATTAGTAACTTTATGAACTGTTTGAACCATGGCACAGGATCTGAGTCAAATGAGGAATAGAAATCTTACACTGAAGTTGGATTCTATAAAGAACATATGAGAAGAGATTATAACACAGATTTTGGTAATACATTCAAGATAATCTTTTTTGGAAGGTGACTATCAACAGCCATTAAGAAATGTATAAATGTGTGTTTGACCATCAGCTTACTTCATCTTAATCCCAAATATCAACCGGTTTCAGTCATGAACCATCTTCACAGATAAAGGTTAAAATTGCTTAAGCCACCATATTACATTTGTCATTACTTAAATAATGCTCTACATATTATCGATATTTATGCTTAAAATAAAAGCAGCTGATGGTCAAACATGCATTTTACACATTCAAGATAGTATTTTATAGACAAAAAATAGATGAATACTGTAGTAAAATTGAAGCAGTACATACGTTCTGCTAGATGAACTATTGGACGAAGGTGATCTAAATGTACTAACAGATTCATTGTACATCATTTACATAAAGAATAAATAAAGAATGAATTACAGGTACATAATTTGATATAGAAATCAGTTTGCAAAAATTTAATGGCATATGTTAAGGGCTTCTGAAGGAGAAACTATTTATTTATGTATATTTTTTATTTTAAGAATAATAAATTATTTTAATTATGGCACTTAGCTAGCTGAGAAGCAATTATTTAATTTAAAAAGAACAAACTATGTTTTATGAAGAAGCAAGTGTTTCTCTACCTGATAGTGATGCAGAAACGAATTCATTTTCTTGAAGAAGAGAAAATTTTGTTTAATAGAGTCTGAAGCCATGTCAAATATTTATTACTTTTCTTAAATTCCATACTTATTAACAAATAGAAATATTGATTAACAATATTGAACAATAAATTTTTAATCAAGAGTAGCATATTTTTAATTACTGGTCATATAAACAGAAATAAAAATTTGATATTGGTGTGTAAAATGCCTTATTGTATGCCAAACAAACTTTGTACATTAGTAATACTGTTTACTCTTTAGAAATTAAAAAATTATCATGATTTCTACATCTTATCCTATAGATTTGCAACAAATTTTAATTTGTTGTGAATACTAACATTTTCATGTAATTTCTAAGGGAAATATTTTTATTAAAAATTATGATTCAGTATTCACTAGCTAACATTTCTGTTTGTTAATAAACATGACATTTAAATTAAAGAAAGAATATTCTTACTAATGAGATTCGAATCAACAATTTTTATACTGGAATTTTTTTCCCTCAGCTTCCATTAACTATATTAATAACCTACAAATTGACTATTTTCTTATCTTCAAAGGCGATTTTCTAAGAAAATCAAATAGGATCAGTCCATGATGTATCCTTGTTATACAGGCATAGCATATTTCACAAATAGATATTAGTGCAACTTTTAGAGTGACTATGACAATCATTAAATCATTGAAAGACATTAACTCTCCTGGCTAAAACAAGGTTCCCACCAAAGTGCTTAAATCTTGTACCAATCAATTATTAGAGCTATATCACTCTTTTATGTATTCTCCTAAACGTTTGAGAAGGTCACTAACACAACATGTTATGTAGATGTATCTATTAATTTACAAAAACTGATATTAAGCAACTAAAAAAACATAACAGAAATAGACTTACAAGTACTAAAAGTAGAGATCAATGGGTACAGCCTAAATGAAACTCTGTGTGCGAAATGTGTAGGCATAGAAATGGATATAAAGTGGAGCTAGCACCAGTTGATGGATGAGTTAACTGAAAACCATAGTACAGCCTTTTTTTCCTTAGGAATACCTATATACCACCTCAGTTACACACTACACAAACATTTAGAAAACGTTCTCACACTTGCTCATAGTATTAACTTTAGACACAGGCAGATGCGGTACACAGAAACTGTTCTGGGGCTCAATGACTGATGACCTTAGATGTTTAATGTCTTCAAACCCTTAATTGTCCATAGCAGCAGCAGCTTGTAAGCTGTACATACTTCCTTTCAATATTGTCTAATGAAATAATCTTCTTGGCAAATGAAGATTCTGTCAAAAAAGTATTTTTTTACATGAGCATACAGAACACCTTGTACAAATCTCTTCAGAAGTCTTAAATGTGTTTCACCCACATGCCAATTAATTACTACATAATGGTTTTTGTGGTTAATAATAAGAATGAACTTTGGATAAACTGTGAAATTCGAAACCTGTTATAAGAAATAAAAATTATTCCCATGTAGCCTATGTATCACTGTTTAGGAGTCAGGAAGGAGTTATAAATTCCGGTAAAAATGTCTTTAACAGGTTACTAACAGACATCAGGCAGGAAACTGATAATTCCCAAATATTCAAACCCTAATTAAAAGCATATGTCATTAGCAAGTAATTTAATATGAATTCAAGTATGTAAATTCCAGTTAACACCAAAGTTCTCATTAAAAAGGCTTTAACTTAATAAATTCATAGACAGCTGAGAGTGTTTTCTATAAATTTACATTACTACTTTCTCTGAAGTATTAGATAAAAACAGTGGCAGTGTAGGTAAGAGGAAGTGAACTGCTGTACTGTTCCAAAGTAACCTAGCAATAATTCCCTTCACTTATTAATATGAATGGTTTAGCTTCCATGTCGATAGCTGTGCCGTCAGTGCTGATAACTGCCATGCGGAGGACTTGGGTTTGCTTTACTGCATGGCCAGAGAGTTTTGCTTGGCGGGAGGACTGGAAAGGAGTGCATTCAGTCTCATAAGACCAATTGGAGAATTGCTTGATTGAGTAGTAGTTGCTCCATGTCTTGAAAACTGCCAATGTCCAGGAGAACAGTGTGCTGACTCCACACACCTCCATATCACATCCACTGACGCCAGTGCCAGAGGCTGATCACTTAGTATGAATGGACCTTTGGGCTCTTGGATAGAGTTAACATTTTATGAATGAATTAGCCCTAGTCATAATTGGTTTTTGTATACTTAACAGAAGTTACCTAGAGTGGCTACTTGTGTTACTTAATGTGTAATTTGACACCCCTTAAGCTCTTCTTCATGATGGGACAAGTGGAACACGGTGTGTGAATGATTGGAGGATTGAATAATATCCTCAGAATTCTATTTTTACTATTAATAATAACTTAGTAAATATGTTGAACTGAATTCTTAACTTTCAACTCACTGTGAATTTCATTGTCATAAATATGTTTTAAATTTTGTCTGTGATTCTATAATATTAGATCCTCAATATTTTCATCAATCGTTTCTAAAATATCCACATCACCAGTTTCTGTCATGTGAAGTACTTCCACCATAATCTTACAAATTACAGCTGTGTATCTAAAGTTCTGTTTTTCATTTGTGTATAAATTATGTATCAAGAATTGATATCTTGAGTTATTTCTGTAATGTAATTAATGACAGTCTGTAAGTTGCAAGTTGGTAGTAACATCTGCTGATATTTTTATTTCAGACTGCCTTTATAAATTTACACCTCAAGCTGTTTCCATTTGATAGACAGATACAAACGTTAGAAGTCTTTTTAGTGATAACTATCAATTTGTCAGCTGGGTTTCACTTATTTTGACATTTCCAGATATCTAGCAGATGCTTATGTATGCTAATCTACACTGAGGTGACAAAATTCATGGGACAGCGATGCTCCCATATACAGATGGCTCTAGTATCGTATACGCAAGGCATGCATTGGTGAAACTGTCATTTGTACTCAGGTGAATCCCATGAAAAAGTTTGCAATGCGAATTAGCGAACTTCGTTTATGGAATGGTAGTTGGCGTTAGATTCCTGGGACATTCCATTTCGAATATCATTGGGGAATTAAGTATTCCGAGATCCAGAGAGTCAAGAGTGGGCCCAGAATACCAAATTTCAGGCATTATCTCTCACCACAGACAATACAGTGGCAGACTGTGTTATCTGTCTTAACGACTGAGAGTAGCGACGTTTGCGTAGAGTTGTGAGTGCTAACGACAAGCAACACTGCGCGAAATAACCACGGAAATCGATGTGGTACGTACGACGAACGTATCCGTCAGGCCAGTGCTGCGGAATTTGCCGTTAATGGGCTGCAGGTATGGCAGCAGACGACCGGCGCGAGTGTTTTTACTAGCAGAATTTCATCGCCTGCAGCGCCTCTCCTGGGCCCATATCGGATGGACCCCAGACTAAAGGAAAACTTTGGCCTCGTCAGATGAGTCGCAATTTCAGTTGGTGAGAGCTAATGGTAGGATTCGAGCGCTGCACTGACCCCATGAGCTATGGACCAAAGTTGTCAACGAGCACTGAGCAAGCTGGTGGTAGCTCCATAATTATGTGGTCTGTGTTTACATATAATGGATTGGATCCTCTGTTCCAACTAAACGATCATTGACTTGGAATAGTAATGTCTGGCTACTTGGAGACCATTTGCAGCCATTCACGGACTTCATGTTCCTATGACAATGCGCCATGTTACCAGACCACAATTGTTGATGACTGATTTGAAGAAAATTCTGGACATAGTGTTGGAAATGATATGACACCCAGATAGCTCGACATGAATCAAGTTTATGGAACATACTCGAGATGTTAGTTCGTGCACAGAATCGTGCACTGGCAACACTTTTGCAATTATGGATGGCTATAGAGTTAGTATGACTCAATATTTCCGCAGGAGACTTCCAGTGTCTTGTTGAGTCCGTACCAGTTCGAGGTGCGGCACTGCGCCAGCAAAAATGAGCTCCGACACGATATTAGGAGGTATCCTATGACATTTGTTACGTCAGTGTACAAGGATCGTCTCATAATCCTTGTGTGTCTGTACACACTCGAGCTTCTTAGTGCTGTTACAGTCCAGGAATTTTAATTTATTGCTGCACTGCATTTATTGCTCTCAAGGATATGCGCCAATTATTTGTCTGAAATACAATCCACTTGACGACTGTTGACTACGTTGTCCGATGAGCAGTCCATCATATTTACATTTAGAATATGTGATGCGTTCTACGCAGGCGATTCTTCCGTGTATATGTTGAAACAAGTGCAAGTGAGACAGATCGTAACACAATCGCTTTGGCCGTGTGTTGTGGCAGTACATTCAAGAGGATTGATTGGAGTTACCGCCTGCTGTCTCACATATCTAACATCTCTGGGATACGCAAGGGGCTTTGACGATCACGAACACCTATGGTTACTAGCTGCGAAAGTGATCAAGTAAATTTGGGGAGTGCTCCGCGAAGAGAGTTGTGCTTGCGTTGCCGTTTTCGCACTTCGATAAACGTGTTTGTTTTGTGTTAGAAGTAGTGATATAAATTCTTGCGTTTATTGTAAACAGTTCTGGATTGCATTTATCAACGGCTCTGCAATGGCAGGTATAATATTCGTTAGTTACTTCCCAAGTAATGTGTAATGTTACAATGTTATTCTCGTTAGCACCGAGGGCATGTACGTCTTTTACTTATTCACACACGCTCTCACCGTTTCTTAATCTATCTGCCGTGATTCGACATATGTTATTAACGAGTGAGAGGACAGTATGTTTTAAGAAGTGAAATCGTTTCGTGCTGTCTATATATCTAACGATGTTTGTTAAAAGAGACGCAAATTTATGGACAGTACGTATGGACATGAGTGTTTTTTTTTAGTGGTAGTTAAGCTTTCCCTGTATTTTCGTTATCCACACCTATGGGAAAGGAACGACCGAAGGGCACAGTAACAAAACACGTCTGGAATGTTCTTTGTGTTCATTTCTTGCATTATTTTATGTTTCTATTATCATTTGAACTTTGGAAAACCTCGCGAGTGGATACGTCGAACTGACCGCAAAACCATTTTTTACGAGCTTATTTTGTTGATGTTAAGCCCATTAGGGATTACATATCTGGGTGGCCATACGCTCATTAAAAATTTTTCCCCGTAGTTATTTGGTGGAGCTCGCTATCAAGTGTTACTTGGCGGTCGTTAAGCATATATGTGTGTGTATACAACCTTTTCATAACATTTAGTTTCATATTTAATTTTGATGTGTTGAATAATATCTTTTGTCAGTTTCTCATAACAGTACAATTTCAGTTCGTTTAACAGCCAGATGATTTGAGTTTGATTTGTGTTTTTTTTTCGTGTTTAATTTTTAGACGTACTGTGTATCCAATGAAAGTTATATGTAGGAGTGATGTGAATGTTGTTACTGTGAAAGTGCCTCAGGAAACTCACCAGCATTTGAAGTCTTCTACCGCAGACAATAAGGTAAAATCTGAACTTTTAATTTCGCTATGTTACAGTAGGGTATCATAATTTCTCAAATGACAGGAAGTTTGGAACTTGGTATTGTGGTGATACATTGAAAAGAAAATCATTTGATAATCTGCATAGATTTCGTAGTGCTCCGCGTTATTTATTAAAACGGTGTGTAATTTTGTGGAAAACGATGGCTTATTATCGTGTGTAGATAAATTCGCTGCTTGACGTTAGACTGTAATTTTTTGTCCCTATTCAGTGTGCCTTGAGTTACGTTCGTTTGGCATGTGTCATCGCCTCCTAAGCGTACGCCACAGAAAATATTGTGGAAGACTGCAAATGCATATACCTAGGTAGATAACAAAAAGCTGCAAATAAGAGCAAGGGTAGCGTTTATGCCGAGCAAAGGAAATTTGTGATCAGCTGTTCTGGAGCGTCCAGAAGCAGGTCTAGGTTGTAAAACTAAAATCAAATTGTTACTAGTTATTCTACAGTTTCACTGCTAAGTTTTTAATTTGAGGCTCAGTTGTTTTGAAGTGTATTATTCAAGCTTCCTTTGATCATGTTTGCAGTTTATTTTTTATGTTTGTATGTTAACTCTGTATTTGTGTTACTATCAGAAAAGATGCTAATACACTTAATATCTAGTAGTGTAGAAGTGTAAGTTTGATGGTTTGCATATGTCATTAGTGGAAAGTATTATTTTGGTGTCAGAGGCAACTTTGCTTCTAATGCATGCTGCTTGTGTTAATATTTGTGTATGAAACATATGGATAGTGGAACCAGATCTGATACATTGCTGCTGCATGGTGAATGACATTCTAGTTGCTTAATTGGTACAACTTAACATGTAAAACATGATCGCGAAGTAACCCAGTGAACTGTAGAAGGGATGTAGATTCTTAATGTAGGCTACTTGCTTTTGATGGACATTGAGGGAAATCACTTTGGTTAATACTTTTGCCACTGAAATTTTTTTATTCAGAGTCATTGCTTGAAATTCAGATAGCTGCTGCTTTTTCTTTCTTTCAGTAAGGGGAAAACCACATAGTAAATGAATTTTGTCTTTAATCTGATCTCTAGAGTGTGGAATAAGCAGTTCATGTGTTACTTGGCACGTGATTGTCAAGATGGTTTGATTGCGTACATTATACACTACAATCCTTTGTTTTCAGTTTCACAATTGTATTTAAAATTCAGTGTTGTTAATAAATTTTTATGCAATCCACCCAGGCTACATGTAGATCTGCAAATGTTACCACACTATTAACAAAGTTACACATTTTATGGTTTGGTTTCCCAAAATATATGGTCCATCTACTAGAATGATGGTTGTTAAATACGGATTTCATAAACTAGGTGTTGTGAATGATGACTGGCATCCTGTGTATGTTCTTCACAAAGCCAGAAACTGGCATGCATTTCTCAACATTAATTCACGACATTTTTCTCCCAATTGTAATAATGAGACTTTCAGAAAGTGTGATATAGTGCTCAAATAAAAGTTGTTTTTTGTTTAATTGAGGCATTTTCCTTTTCCAGTACTGACATTTTGCTTTTACCACATCAGTTACCTACTTTTATTTAAAATAAAACAACTTCTTAATTTTCAGTTACAGCGCGAGATTGGATTACCCCCTCCCTAAAATCATGGTTGTGGTGATAGCCTGCTTTGTAGGCTAGCCATAGGTTGAAAGGAGGCAGTGTAGTTGCGAGTTGGCAAAGCCAACAAATTTGAATGCCAAATAAAGGTTGTAGTAACAGACTGATATGTAATGTAACCTAACGTCCACGTTCATACCATACATAAACTTTAGCACATTTTTCATCATAAAGCCTAAAGCTGAAATTTAGTTTCAGGAAAACCATAGGCCTATTAGGTAATGGACAAGTCCTCAATGAGCAGGTATTCTGATACATATTATGTCCATATACCATGCATGAAATATAAAAAATGCAGAGGCTGGGGGGGGGGGGGGCTCAGTATGTAGCTTTATCTTAATTTTCCACATTATGTGGACTTGTTTAGCACATCACAGAAAGAAGTATGCTGTGTAGTATTTTGTCATCTGCAAGATGCAAACTTTAAATGTTAAGTCCAACGGGAAACTTTGATGCACTCTGTGTAGGCTGCTTGGGTTTGTCCCAGTAGTTAGATTGCTTTACTCTATGTTTTCATCTAAATTTATTTACATTGTGTGTGTGTAACACATTGAAGGATAATATGTTGAGATCTGTATTGTACTTAGTGCTGTTGACACAATTTAATCTATTAACCATATGGACACAATGTGATTTTTTAGTGTGTTACTTAATTTTGATGACTTCCACAGATGCAATCTTAGATATAACTGCACTTCCTGAGTGATTAAATGTTATACAAAATGTTTTAGCCATTGTGTATCTTTGATCTGTATCCATTGAAAAGTAAAAATTGATAATGGAGAACAAAGAAAGTGCAACAGCTGCTCGAATGTCTCTGTCTTACTGCAAATACAGGGTCAAACGGAACCTAGCAGTACCTATTGTTGCCATCATCCTGTAGCATATTGAGGGTGTGATGTCTGGTGTCATACTTGCACAGATAGAAAGAAACCAGAAGACTGGCAATATTTATTTTGCCTTTATATTAGTTTTTGCAATAGAGATTGTAGTGACAGACTGATCAATAGTGCAGTCCGACTCCTAAGTTAGATTAGAAGGTGACAAGATGGTTGAGAACTAGCCAAGCAGTATTAAACACTTCACTTAATCTCAAGTGTATAGACTTTTCCCGCAGAAAACTTTAATTTGAAATGGAAGTGCCAGTGAATGAGACCCAAGCTCTTCATACATTACTCCTTGTATCTTTTTTTATTATTCCCAGAAATAAAACAATAAACAGAGTTTCTGATATGTTTTTGATCAGTTAGTGGAATATCTGATAATTATATAGGCTATTTCATGCCCGTTATTTGGTCAGTGGCTGTCCATTAATTAAATTCATTTTCACATTTCTAAGAAAAATGTTTATAGAAATTACATTATTTCATTTCAAAGATGAATATTGGATCAGTGAAGTACAGAATCTTTGGGTTCAGTCACAGTCGGAACTTAATGTGCGGTATATGAAAGTTCGCCGAGACCAGATTTGTGTCTGTGCTTATCCTGTTTCTTGTCACCCATTATGTTGTGTTATTGTGAGATCACAACTTCCTATCTCTTCTGATTTTGAGAGTATTGTTTGTGAAAACTGAATTTGCACAAGAGTTTTAAGATATAATGCTGCCATTTATTTGGCATATTAGCCAAATTCTTTGTTTACGTGGATCAGCCAAAAGTTGTTTTTCCAACAATCTCCTTTGACCTGTGACATAACAGCGTAGTGTCATATGATGTCATGGTTGCACCACGTTTTTGAGTCTGTTCATGTTTGTAGACGGTTTGTTGTTGTATTCGGTGGTGCTGTCTTTTGGTGGATGTTTATGTTTCAAAGTTGTTTGTTAGATATGTTCGTGACCCATTTGATGTTGTGAGTCCAGTGTGTTAGGTTGTTATTGGAAGAGATTATGTCAGTTTATTAGTGAGTTACTTTGATTTTCAGTATTGTCACTGAAGGATTTGTGTGTTTGTGTGGATTTATTAGTGGTGTGTTTTATGGATGGAGATTTAATATTTGACTTTCTTTGTCAGTCATGTATGTGGTGCAGAAATTTAGTAGTAGGCTATTGTTTGTTGCTGCAGTCAAGTTCCTACAGTTATATGTGACTGTGGCCTTGCTTGATAAATATTTTTTTGTGGCTTTATTTATAATTATTGTAGTATGTATGGCATTTATGTTTATGTTTGTATATATCGAAATTTGTGGTGGTGAAGGATTGCACAAATTTTGGGGCTTTTCTTGTTAGTGTTTGGTAATCGTGTTGGTTTGTAGGTATTGTGGATATTAGTTTACCATTGTTTGTTAGGTTATGTTTTGTTATTTGCTATGTGAGAGGGTTTTCTTGGTTTTACACTGAACTTGGTTTTACATAGTTGGGGTAAGTGGGAGGTTTTGATAACAGACTTGATAATTTGAGTTAGCTTTGGGTACTGTAGGCCATGTAGGTCTATTGAAATTTGTGATACTGGGTTTTTGAGTTGTGTTTGAGTTCCTGGTATTGTGACCTGGATTTGAACCGTATATGTCGAGAAAAGTTTGCAGAATTTTTTGGTTATGAATGTTGAGACATCCATGTAGTTGATGTTTGGGTTTATGTTTGTTTCAGAATGACATTGTTACTCTTATTGTCGTATATTTAGTTTTGCCCCACCCAAAATCTCCTACTCCCCCATTGTCATGTTAGTTTCATTTATTGCTGGAGTTAAATATATTGGTGTTAATTACTGTTTGTTTGTGGGTGTTATGACTGAGGCAAGGGATACCATATTATATACTTCCGAAATGGGGGTGTCTGCCATCTTGATGACAACACGGGTCAAAACACACATTTGGAATCACAACTTTAAGTATTTCCATTTTTTTGGGCAGTGAAATTATTGTTTCCTTTATATTTTCTGGGACACTTTTAACTTTGGTGTGACATTTGCTGAGCTGTGCTACATGAGCCTATTTAATCTGCATTTCCTTTTGATGCTTTGGTAGTTCCAGCTTCACATCCCTATTTATTGGCTGTTTATCCTTGATTTCTGATGCTGCTTGCCCTGAGATATGCAGGCTAAGTCATTAGAATGGAATTAGTGTTACTCATCTGAAACTACATTTTGATTTCCTCATAGTGCTTGTATCTTTTACATAGTCTTCAACATCTTGTGCCATTTATTTTCAAAAGTTCAGAGGAATACTACTACTACTACTTACACCTAGTGGTAGTTGTAATAATAATGGCAATTTAGTCATCAAAATCTCTCTCTCTCTCTCTCTCTCTCTCTCTCTCTCTCTCTCTCTCTTGTACAGTCATACAGGATTTCTCAGCTTAATACAAAGAAAAATGTAAGTCATATTCTGACAGAGCAGGTGTATGGCCATGGCTTGGAGGAACTATCCTGGCATTTGCCTGTAGTGATCTAGCAAAACCTAAATCAGTATGGCGGAATAAACCATAAGTCTCGAGTCTTCTGAATTGGAAGCTAATTTTTTAATTTGCTGTACATCATTCACTTGCACCTAATGTACTGTGGTCTTATGTTTGCACACACTAGGAACAAGTTGGTTTAATAACTTGAAAAGTTCATTAGTACTTTGACGAGTTATGATGTAAAATATTCAAGTCCACTGATGAGGACTTCCTAATATACCAGAACCCATATACCGTTTTGGCTGAAAGAGAACTGATTCACCGTTTTTGCTGAAAAGAATTATAATAAAAAATTTGCACTAAGCATTACAGTTTTTAAAACTGCACATTCTGGACATTGCTGCACTGTCTTTAACTCTGCAACATTATGTATGATTATTTCCAGATGACCCAAGCAGGAAGAGTACCATGTGTTCCCAAAATAAAGCCCTGCAAGTGTTTTGGTTTATCAGTCAAGGCATCAGTTATTGATTGATTCCCAGCCCATTAAAATTTCATTACTTTCGTACCTCCGAGATGGCTGTGAATATGTGTGTGGCCTTTGGAGTTGCTAGAATTGGTGGATTATGGGAATCGAAAGCAATATTCCATGGAAATAAGTGGCCACTTTTCAATAAGTCACTCTGTCATTTAGATTAGTACTGTGTGTGATGCATAAATTTATGCTATTCAAAAGGAAGGTGAGAAAATAAGTCACACTAGCAGGAAATTAATTACTTGCTCTGAATTTGTGTCCTGTGGTCAATAGTGGGAGCACGTCCAATGAAATGTGATGTCAAACTGAAGCACTTGGTGTATTTGATTTGAAACACATTCTTTCATGTGCAAATGTCTTAATCACTGTTGATAGATATTACAGGTAATCGGTTTTGACTCTAATGAGCCATCATCAGAACCAGTATATTGTTCCTTTCATATCATTATAAAGTGCTCATTAATAGATTGATTTTGAGGTTACCCCAGTGAGTGCTACATGACGACATGTATGGAAAGAAAAGTATACTGTCTCTGATGATGATTAGATTTGAAACTGATTAACTGTCATTTATCCATCAGATACAGTTAGGATATTTGTGAATAAAATAGGTAACGCATCCAATAGGGAACATGATTCAAAACCTGGAAGGTAGCTTTCTTAACATTCAAAACAAAGAGAGGCAAATACTTTTCTGTTGGGTGCCAGGGTATGTGGGAGTTATAAGCAACACTATAGCAGCTGATGAAGGCATAGAGGCATTAGTGGTAGCACTGTTGATCTGATCCTGTCCCTGTGCATGCTCTTATCTCGCTGATAAAGGAGGAAAACTGAGTCAGTGAGAAGACAAATGGTTGAAGGCAATGAACAAGCTACAACCAATAGTATTTGACCGTGGTGCATATCCTTCAAACCACAGAGATGCAGGGAAGTAGCACTCACCAAACCCATAGGAAATTGGCCCGTATCCCACATTCTAACAACCCTACCACAACAAAGGTCAAAATTTAATAATGATTGTGGTGTTGCTCACGCTGCTAAATACTGCATTTTTGGGCAACAACAAAGTTATTATGTGGCAGGTGTCATTAGAGCACAGTTATTAAAGTCATTTCATGTAGCAATGAATAAACTAGGCACTCATCTTTTCGTGTTTCCCACGCTGGTCTCGTTGTAAATCGTCGAAAATCTAGGTGGTGATGATTCCAAGCTCGGATGCAAAGAGGACTAGGTTTTATTCTGCTATGTTCAAAAGTTCTGTAGATGCGCTTCACAAGCCATTCTTGAAGATTAAACCTTTCAAAGTTAGCACAATGGCGATGTAAAAAAATAATCAGCACTCCGAATTTAAGTTACACTTCCTTTTTATTGCAATATCACGTAACACACAAAACATCACTTCACAATACAAAACATACTTGAAAACATCTTCCTCACTGTTAAAGTTCACATTTTATAAGCTGACTACAATATGCGTCTTTCCAACGTGACGTCCAACACTTGACTTTTTCAATGTCCGACTCTAACAACTAACTGCTAACCGGTTACGCGCCCAAAATTCAGAGTTACAAGTACGACAAAGATCATAGTGACAAAAGAAAGAACACACATAAGAATAATATCATTGCAATATAAACATATCGATGTTTCAAAAATGAAATCAAATCTGAATGTTGTCTCAGAAATATGTTAAGTATTCTACAAAAACACAGTAGAACATTGCTGGTATCGAGAAGTTGAGTTGAAGTGCCGTAATGGTTACGTAATTCAAGTACCATTACAACACCTACCTTTAGAGCAAACAATACTTGCAATGTAACATCATCTTTACACTATAGATTTACAGATGCCTTTATTCTTTCTTGAGAAGACGGCACCCACAGATATCTCAGCAATTTGGTATCACTTTTATCTGGTGAGAAAGCAGATGTTGCTAAACTTTTAAAAATTTTGTTGAGATGAACCTCTTTCATAAGTTATCAGGGAAGCAGTTGTAATGTGTACCAGATTGACTCGTCCATTTTTGTACATGGCTCATCTATTTTTGTGAGGAGATCAGTCTGTCACATCATTCTGTATTGCTATTTTAGCTTTGATCTACTCTTATCTTTACCTTTTCCTTTACTTTGCCATTGATGGATTGGCTTGTGTGCCTCAATGATACAGATACCGTACCAAAGTGCAATCACTTCGGAGGGGTATCTGTTTGAGAGGCCAGACAAATGTGTGGTTCCTGAAGAGGGACAGCAGGCTTTTCAGTAGCTGCAGGGGCAGCAGTCTGGATTATTCTAACATTGACCAAAATGGCCTTCCTGTGCTGGGATTGCGAAGTGCTGAAAGCAAGGGGAAACTACACTTGTTACTTTTCCCAAGGGCATGCGGCTCTACTGTAGGATTAAATGATGGTGGCAGCCTTTTGCTTAAAATATTCCAGAGATAAAATAGTCCCCCATTCGGATTTCTGGGTGGGGCTACTCAGGAGGATATCGGCATCAGGAGAAACAAAACTGATGCTTTATGTATCTGAGTGTGGATTGTTAGATCTCTTAATGGTGTGGGTGGGTTAGAAAATTTAAAAAGGGAAATGGATAGGTTGAAGTTCGATGTAGTGAGACTTAGTGAAGCTCAGTGGAAGGAGGAACAGAGCTTTTGGTCAGGTGAATACCAGGTTATAAATATAAAATGAAATAGGAGTAGTGCTGGGGTGGAGTTAATAATGAATAAGAAAATAGTAATGCAGATTACAGCATAGTGAATGCATAATCGTAGCCAAGATAGATATGAAGATCACACCCACCATAGTAGTAAAAGTTTTATATACCAACTTGTTCTGCAGGTAATCAAGAGACTGAAGAAACTATGACAAGATAAAATAATTATTTACATAGTTAATGAAGATGAAAATTTAATTGTAATGGGGATTGGAATTAGATGGTAGGAAAAGGAAGCAAAGGAAAAATTGTAGGTGAATATGGACTGGGGGAAAGGAATGAAAGAGGAAGCTGCCTGTCAGAATTTTGCACAGAGCATAATTTAATCATTGCTAACACTTGGTTTAAGAATCTTGAAGGAAGGTTGTATACATGGAAGAGACCTGGAGACACCTGAAGGTTTCATATCGATTGTACAGTGATAAGACAGAGATTTTGGAACCAGATTTTAAGTTGTAAGACATTTCCAGGGGCAGATATGGACTCTAACCGCAGAACTGTAGATTAAAACTGAAGAAACTGCAAAAGGTAGAAAATTAAGGAGATGGGACCTGGATAAGTTGAAAGAACCAGAGGTGGTTGAGAATTTCAGAGGGAACATTAGATAACAACTGACCAGAACAAGGGAAAGGAATAAAATTCGAGATGAATGGGTAGCTTTAAGAGATGAAATAATGAAGGCAGCAGAGACTCAAATAGGTAAAAAAAAATTAGGTATAGTAGAAACCCTTGGATAACACAGGAGATACTGACTGTATCTGATGATAACAGAAAATATAAAAATGCAATTAAAAGATAATACAAAAGTCTAAAAAATGAGACAGGCAGGAAGTGCAATGGTTAAGCAGGAATGGTTAGAGGACAAATGTAAGGATGTAGAAGCATGTATCACAAGGGAAACGATGGATACTGCCGATGGCATAGTCCATATCAATTCAGGCAGGCTAGGAAAAAATCTTACCTTCATAGGCTCAGATGTTATTGAATTTAGCATTTGTTAAAATGAAGGACTAAGTAAGGAAAACATATTTTTTTTTCTCTCAAAAAAATTTTGGCTCGGAGATAGAGCCATCCAAAGATGACACTGCGAATACCATTTTTAAGATGCGAATTTTGGAAAAAAATTTAAAATGCTGTATCTCTGTAACAGTTCTATATATTTTGTTGGCTTTTTTTGTTTCAAAGATAATTGCTTTATGTTTGCGAAGAAATCCTCCATTTGGACTTGTGTCAAAGTTCTTTTACCACAGCGTTCTTAACTTTTTTCTAATTTATGGATTTTTCTTTTTTTGCAAAAATGCCAATCCATAGACTTTTGTTTTTTTTTCTGTTGATTAGTATCATATTCCCTGAAAAGGAGAGCTACCGCTTTTAGGTTGAACAAGTTTTATAAACAATTGAAATTTTTGCCATACATAAAACCTGTTTTATTACCACATTATCACATAACAGTCTCATAAAAATCAAAACCTAGCCTTATTTAACGTAATTTTAGTTATGAAAGATGAGTAAGAGGCTCATTTTTCAAACATTTAAATGGTTCCTCATCATATGTGAAAGGTCCAAAGACTTAAAGGTTTCAATTTATACAACTTCTGTGCATTCTGTTTTGTACTGAAATTAGCCAGTCAGTGAACTAAAAATGTGTACCACTGCTTCAGTATCTTCCTTTGATATAGTGTGATGCTTTCCTGTTGAACCAATAGGAACTGGAGCACTTAACAGTCTTCAAGACATTGTGAACAGGAAGTTGAACACTGATGGCGTTGTTGCTGTCCTTCAGCTGGAAACCTATAACTAGCAGCTGTCCATGTGGTAGCATAAAGTTCACTACAATTTCATTTAACTCATAACTGGTGTCTATAATCTCTGCAATCCACCAGTCACAGTGACACACACACACACACACACACACACACACACACACACACACCACAATCATCCCTCTTCTCAGGTTGTGAATCTGAATATTATCCTGCTGTTTCTGAGGGGTTGGCTGAACGAACGAAATTTCTTCTTTTTTGTTCTTTAATGTGCATGCCATGAGTTTGCCCACTGTGAGTCCAAAGATGTGTCTTCTGAATTTCTTTCACAGGATTACTTTGTTTGGACCATTCTTCCTTTTTTCTGCTCATGGAATTCTTCAATTTCTTCTTTAGACAAAAGAATGAGGGCTGTGGATGTGTCAGATTTCATGACTCTCATAAAATCCTCAGCATTCTGAATCACAGTTGTACTTGGACTGGAAAGATTGTTTTGTAGCATGGTGCCTCAGCTGGCCTCCTACACCATCACAATGCCCCTTCCTGTGACCAGTAGCACTGTATATCAAGTCAGTTGGCACAAAGTACTTACTCAGTTCAAACAGCTGGTAACGATTTTTAAAATGTCTAGGAGCACCATCAGAAATAATGATGATCTTCTCTGTCCCTGTTTGCAGTTGAAGAATTTTGCACATTGGTAGCAAAGCATGTGCCGAGTCATGTCCTGCGCCATCACTTATAACTGCAGCACTTGTGGTCTTGTTTTGAAAATATGTCACTACTGTAAAAATTGTAATTTGGTCATTACTCCGATTATACCCTTGTACTTCTTCTGGGAGAATTACAGACCAGTTTTTAGCAAATTCAAAGTAAAACACTAAACATAGTTCTTCAGCCTGTACACACCCTTTCACTTCTGCAATGTGTTGTTGTTTCAGTTTCTTCAGATGCTGATGTGTTACTGCTTTCACTGACCACTTACTAAATTCATCAATGAAACTGTCAAAGGCAACAGTTTTCTTGATTAGTTTATTTTCCTCCCTTGTCACATATGTAATTTCTGCAGAGTTATCTGCTGTTTCTTCCAGACCAAGTGTCTGTAAAGACAGTCTTCCCTTTCCAGGGCAGTCACCACATTCTTGAAACAACCAAGTCTCTCGCTTTACATCACAGACTACTAATGACTTCATACTCCCAACCAAGGTGTCGTAGGTCAAGTGCCCTAGTAAGTTCTTTAAAGCTACCCCATGAAGTTCAAAATTTGCACAGTACACACACGAACAGACATCTCTAGGTGGGTGTGGAACTACCCACTTAGGTCGTAGTGCATAAGATTTTGATCTTCCAAAATGTGAAGTTGTATAGTTGCTTTTATAAATTGCAAAAGTTTCTTTAATACTGCAAGTCATGTACCTCTTCACTTTCACAACTTTGTGACCTTCAACTGTTACAGTTATAGTATCTTTTTTGTTGGCACTCTGGCGAGAACAGTCCCATTTATCTTCCAGATAAAATAACTACACTATTTGAACTTGAGCTGCTTCTACAGGGTGACTGTAATAGGGATCTGATCTTAAGACTCCTTTTACAGATTTCACATTTCTTGATTTGTCTACCATGTACTTTGATACTGATGGAATGTAGTTCAGAATTGTTTTCTTTGAAAATGTCTCTGGAATAATAGTTAAAACTGGCACCTTTTCACTTTAGGATGCACATTATTCAACTGCTGAATTGATGTTTGTGAAAAATTCCTGGAAAGAGGTGCAAGAGTACTTTGGTTCATTTTCTTCTGAAGATGGAATTTCTACTTTGAAGAGAGTGGTCAGTTTTGCTGCAGTGTATTTATCACAGTCTAACATAACAGTCATGACACTCACTGCTGTAAAAATTGTTACCGTTTGACAGATGGAGCGACACTAGCGCTCCAAGCGGAGAGTAAGGTGAACATCAGACGCGTAGTAAGCATAATGTTTGTTTTCCAACCATTTCCTATGTAATTTACGAAATATTTGAGTTATTTTCTTGCCTCCAGTGGTTTGTTTAGTATCAGAAGGTATATGTGTTCTAAAAATGATTCCAAAATAAGGGCAAGTATGGACAAAAACCATGAATCGAGTGGCAAGCTACAACACATTCGTGAAGAAACACCTGTGACGTTGGATAGAATTGCAGTTTACCACATTTATATCAAAAGAATATAAACACACAGATTCGCACGTAAGCAGCACAGATATGTTCCTCTACATGCAATAGCGATGGACAGCTCATTTATCGTTCTGTAGACCTACTGTGTCTGTCACTGTCGCCTGTTGCCACAAGTACGACCTTCATCTTTATATTCTAATAAGTTGGACAAGTAACTGCCAAACAGTGGGAGAAATATGTTGAAAACATTATAATGAGCTGATTACATTACATTTCACGCAAAACCAAATATTTGAATAATTTTCAGACAATCTGTCAGTGAACAAGGTGCTAACAAAATAATGTCATCACACGAAGGAAGCAAGGAAAATTAAGTGACTAATAACAGAAGTGAATGAAATACGTACTAAACATTACGCTTTTGTAAGACACGAATAACTGCACTTAATCTAACCACTTTATCGTCAAAGCAGGTCTGTGTTGACGATTCACACGAATCTGACACTGATCCATGGAGAGTTGATCTGGCTGCTTCTGTGTCGTAGGACTGTTTTACAGCTTTAGATAGATTGCCGAATCTTTGTGGCAGTTTCCCCTTCATCGTCAGTTGAGGTGGCTTATTTGGGATGTCAAACAGCGTGGGTACTGCATTCCACACGAGTTTATTATTGCCTGCGTTCATGAACTGGTTTTGTTCGAAATGTAGTGAACTAAACCTAATATTATTATACAGGTAAGCTTGGTCTTTTTTCAAAAGGTATTCTCGTCTGCTATTAACTAGCCATTTTCTGCTCCTAAAACGAAACATTAATCATTGCACACATGTATTTTGCAAGTGAATCCTGACGATTCAGTTTAGTAACATGATAGTATATATCTGTCAGGATCCTTAGGAAACCTAAAAAAAGACAGCTGTGGTGTCTTCTACCTATTGTTGCTGCAATTTATTGTGCCACAAATGCTCCCACTTGTAAAAACCATCGTATAAATCAAAATAAACAACCACTATTCGCTTTCACGATCGCGCCCAATTCACAGTTTAAGTTACTGACCGCTTGGGGCGCTGCTGGCGCGGTAGGCAACAAAATCGAGGCGAAGTGTCACAACTGTTATGTTAGACTGTGGTATTTATCCATAGTTTTAGTAATTTCTCTGTACTTTCTTGATGCATAGAGCTTATGACTCAACTTCACTGATCACGGTTTCTTAACAGGACTAACACCTACTTCAGTTGACTGATTGAGGGTATTTAATTTTTCCTCTGTTGATGCAAAATTGCATTATCTGCACCACAGGAGGCTTCATCTTGTTCAGATACTATCATTGTTGTTATGCTGTTAAAACATTTAAAACACAAGAAGTCGTCACTGGAAACATCTTCACTTTCAAACACAGTCTTCGGATGAGAACACTTATTTCCATCCTGAGCAAAGTCTGTTATTTTGTTTGTCTTATTTATCACTCTTTTTATGGATATATAAATAGTCAGCACACTTCACTCTCCTGTGGCCCCAGTCAGAAGACATTTCAAACAGTCCTTTTCACAAAACACACTGCAACTGTGTGTCAACTGGCAATTTCCTCACGAAAACACAGAACTCACTGGATGATCTCAGATTTCTTAGAAGCCTCTTCAGTAAACAATTTAGCACTGAACAACTATAATACAGAAACCTGCGATGAACAACCACGACAAAGAAACTGACAAGAAACTACAACAAACTGTAAGAGATAACTGCAACAACGAAAAAAAAGAAACAACTTCAGTGAAGGCATACACTACCCTTGAAAGTTAAAAAATGGTTTTTTAAAATAAAACTTATCCAACTTAAAAGTAGAAGCTCTCCTTTACAGAGAATGTAGTACTACATGGTACTAATCAACAGAAAAAATTCTAACTTCTCTGGATGGGCATTTTTGAAAAAAAAATGTAAATTATAAAAAAAATTCAAAAGGCGACAGGAAAGGAACTTCGACAGATATGTTAAAACAGAGGATACCATTGTAATCATAAAGCAATTATCTGTCAAATAAAAGAAACTGTAACTAAATATCTAGAACTGTTACAGAGATACAGAATTAAAATTTTTTTTCTGAAATTCGCATCTTCATAATGGTGTTCGCAGTGTCATCATTGGAGGCCTGCATTTTGGGGCAGGAATTTTTTTGGCGAAAAAAAAAAAGAAAAAAAAAAAAATCATGTTCCATACTTACTCCTGAATTTTAACATATGCTAAAGTCAATAACATCAGGGACTATGAAGGTAACCTTCCTGCCTGAAGTGATACGGATTAGCCCCACAGAAAATTGAAGTGACCTTTGGAGAAAAGAGAAGCACCTGTTGAATATCAAGAGCTCAGATGGAAAACCTGTCCTAAGTGACAAAGGGAAAACTAAAAGGTGGAAAGAGATGAACTCTCAGGTAATATTATAGAAATGGAAGAGGGTGGAGATGAAGAGGAGATGGGGGACATGAAGCTGCAAGGAGAATTTGACAGAGCGCTGATTGATGTAAGTCAAAACAAGGTCCTAGGAGTAGATGACATTCAGTCAGACTTACTGATAGTCACGGGAGAGCAAGCCATGATAAAATTCTTTCATCTGGTGTGTAAGATTCATGAGACAGGTGAATTACTTTCATACCTCAAGGAAAATGTAGTAATTCCAATTCCAAAGAAAGCAGGTGCTGACAGGTGTGAATGTTATCAAACCATCAGTTTGATAAGTCGTGGTTGCGAGATACTAACACGAATTCTTTACAGAAGAATGGAAAAACTGGTAGAAGCTGACATTAGGGAAGATTGGTTTGGATTCCGAAGAAATGTGGATACACATGAGGCAATACTGACCCTACGACTTGTCTTAGAACAAGAGATAGGTTAAGGAAAGGCAAATGTATGTTTATAGCATTTGTAGATTTGGAGAAAATTTTTGACAATGTTGACTGAAGTACTCTGAAATTCTGAAGGTGGCAGGTGTAAAATACAGGCCATGAAAGGCTGTTTACAACTTGTACAGAAATCAGAAGGCAGTTAGTTATAAGAACTGAGAGGCGTGAAGTGGAAGCAGTGATTGAGAAGGGAGTGAGATAGGGTTGTAGCTTATTCACATTGTTATTCACTCTGTAATTTGAGAAAGCAGTAATGGAACCCAAAGAAAAATTTGGAGAAGGAATTGAAGTTGAGGGAGAAGAAATAAAAGCTTTGATGCTTGCTGATGACATCATATTTCTGTCAAAGGCAGCAAATGACTTGGAAGAGTGGTTGAACAGAATGGACATGAAAGGTGGGTATAAGATCTACAACAACAAAATCAAAACAAAAATAATGGAATGTAGTCGAATTAATCAGGTGATGCTGAGGGAATTACATTACAAAATGAGGCACTTAAAGTAGTAGATGAGTTTTGTTATTTGGACAGCAGAATAACTGATGATGTCCGATGTAGAGATGATATAGTGTGGGCTGACAATGGAAAGAGCAGCGTTTGTGAAGAAAAGAAACTTATTAAGATTGAATATAGATTTAAGTGTTAGGAATTCTTTTTTGAAAGTGTCCGCCTGCTTAACTGAGTGGTAACATGTTTGCCTATGGTGCAGTGGACCCGGGTTTGATTCCCAGCTGGGATGGAAATTTTCTCCACTTGTAGACTGCGTGTTGTATTGTCCTCATCATCACAGACATGCAAGTCACCTATTGTGGTGTCACCTGAAATAAGGCTTGCAACCCGGCAGTCAAACTTCTCTGGCTGGGGCATCCCGACCATCAATGGCGCACAATCTTTTTTCTTTTTTTTTTTTTCTATGGAGTGTAGCCATGTATGGAACTGAAACGTGGACAGTAAACAGTTTAGACCAAAAGAGAAGAGAAGTTTTTGAAGTTTGGTGCTGTAGAAGAATGCTGAAGATCAGATGGGTAGATCATGTAGCTAATGAGTAGGTATTGAATAGAATTAGGAAAAAGGGAAATTTGTGTCTCAACATGACTAGAAGACGGGACTAGTAGATAGGATACATTCTGAGTGAACAAGGGATCACCAGTTTAGTATTGGAGAGAAGTGAGGTAGGTAAAAATCGTAGAGGGAGACCAAGAAACGAATGCGCTAAGCAGATTCAGAAGGATGTAGGTTGCAGTAGTTATTCAGAGATGATGAGGCTTGCACAGGATAGAGGAGCATGGAGAGCTGCATCAAAGTGGGCTTCAGACTGAAGACCTCATCAGCAACATCTTTACCCACTTTTACCATGAATTTTATTTATTACATATTAATGTATGTTTGGGTGTACTGTCAGTCGTTATCAAACTGGTTTTAATGTGTGTCTGTGCAATGTCCTCAGTATGTTTGTTTGTGAATAATGTCTGTTTACACCATTAAATTCTTATTCAGCAAGAGTGTTGATAATCATGGCATTGAGCACCTCAAAATCACCACCATTAATAATAATAGTAATAATAATAGGTAGTACTGTGAATGCAAAATGTGTTAATTTGACTGTTAACAATGGTTGTATTTTATTATTTGGAAATATTGTGTTTTTCGTGTG
Source organism: Schistocerca americana (assembly GCF_021461395.2). Lineage (NCBI taxonomy): Eukaryota > Metazoa > Arthropoda > Insecta > Orthoptera > Acrididae > Schistocerca > Schistocerca americana. The sequence goes on from NC_060121.1 coordinate 855,065,185, forward strand.
GAATGATTCTGGAAATCTGTGGAAAACATCAAACAAGAAAATAAATGAAAAGGTATATAAGCTATCTTTTGAAGATCATTACCATAATCGTAACTGTCGGGAGATAAAAATTTTGACTTTCTGTTCCCCGCAGATCTCTCTCCATTCATAACTTGGGTTTTCTACCCCCATTGTCCTTTCCATGCCTCATTCAAACTAAAATAGCTGCCTTTGTCATTTCTCCAGAGGAACATTTCCACTTTCTGCTTGAGTGCAGAATAACAGTAGTATACGGTGTGCATTAGTATTTTCATATTGTCAGACAGTAGTTGGTATTCATTTGGTCAGCAATGACAGACTGTTGCTTCAGTTTAATATTGTGAGTACTCCATGTATCACTCATTAATAAAGCAAATAGTTTATAATGTGTAATTCACGTGGCTTGCCATAAACACTGACAAATCTGAATGTATAGTTTGTATATGAGACTCTGCATAATTTATGATACATTTTGGTAGGTGCCTGAAGTCATATTTGATATCGTGCTGCCCTAATATCTGCCAAACCATACTCGAAATCAACCCAAGGAATACGAGATGGCACCATCCTTTAGTTGTCTTAATTTGTAGAGCTTACAGTTGGCAGTTTGCGTTCTGGGTGGTATAATTTTGTAAAATCAGTAACATTTTCCTTTTGTGTATTGTGTAGATACTTCAAGTCGGTAGAAGGATTTTTGTCCAGCACAAACCCTGCTATGTACACCAAAGTATTGAGAATTGTAATGTTGTGTTTGATGTGAAACACATCTTGCTGTTGGGGCTAATGACCCTGAGACTGGCAGAGTGGCATCTGTTAACATCTTTAGAGAACTCAACATATTTAGGAATTAAGGAGATCACTCACCAAATAGTGGAGGCATTGAGTTGTCCCATAGGCTTACAAAAAGAATGAAAACTTTGCTAGCTTTTGGAAGAGAGCCTTTGATGAGCTAGAGAATGTACAGACACACACACACACACACACACACACACACACACACACACACACACACCAAAGCTACCTTCAGGAAAATTTCTACTCTTCTAAAGCTCCCAAAGTTGTTAGCGATGCAGTTGTGAAGTAGAAACACTGAGGAACAGCCGAAGCTAAACCAGGACCAGGCGGACCTCATGTACTGACAGACAGGGAACATTAGGAAGGATTGATGTAGAAAATCACAAGAAATCAACCGAAGGAATCACTTGTAAGTTCCAAAGTGCTACCAGCAGTTCAGCTAGCACAAGGACCATGCATAGAAAGTTAAAAGGAATAGGGAACAATGATTGAGCAGCTTCTCATAAACCACACATTCCTACAGTCAGCACTGAAAGACAACATGAGATGGTATAAAGAATGACTCCACTAGAAACAAGATTGTACTCTGTGGCAATCTCCTGATGGAAGTGTTTGGGTTTGGGCATGCATGGAGAACATTACCTGCTTATGGACAATAACATTCTGAAGTGTGTGGTCCTGCTTAGTCTCAACATGAACTCAGTGGAATGCCTTTGGGATGAGTTAGAATGTCAGCTTCACTCCAAACCTCAGCGACCAGCTTCACCACTTTCTTTGGTTTTGGCTTATTTGGAAAAGGGGGTGCCAGTCTTCCACACACATTTGGACACCTCATTGAAGTGTTTCCAGCAGAGTTCAAGATTTTATAAAGGCAAATTGTGGACACACTGCATATTTTTGATCAGATGTGTATATTGTGCCACCTGGACACAGATTCTGGGATTGCAGTTCAGCTGATGGTCTGAGGTGGGGATTGTGATGGGTGGGGTGGTTAGAGAGAGAGAGAGAGAGAGAGAGAGAGAGAGAGAGAGAGAGAGAGAGAGAGAGATGGGAAGTGGGAGGGGTTTGGGGACAGGTAGCTAGTGGCTTGGAGGGGAAGGCTACAGGCTTGGAGGATGGGAGGGGGGGCTAGGAGGAGGCAGGTTCATGGGGTAAACTTGCAACACAGGGGCCATTGGAGATGGTGAGCTGCAGCGCACCATGTGTTACCTATTTGTACTCTAGGTTATCAGAGGATTTCTTCCGAAAGCTAGCAAAGTTTTCATCCCTTTTTGTGTACCTGTCGACAGAAGCAATGTGTCTGGTATTTGGTCTTAAATTGTTGACCTTCTGCCCGAACTTTCCTTACTAAATTTAGAATTCCACTAAATAGGTTCTTTGTGGCTGACTTCCTGTATTCTGAGTCCTTCCTGTCTAAACATACCTCATTCATCTCTTCCTGTCTGTTTTGAGATTTGGAATATTGTCTGTTCTTCAGGATTCTGTTTTATTTTATCTGCAGTAGTGGGCAGTGAGATACTGGCCACAGTTAGAAGTCCTGTGTAGTGCTCACTAGACAATGTCCCTGTTTTCTGCTCAACCTGAAACATTGAGACCATCGCACAACGAATGCAACTCATTGTTAAAAGATTGGAGAAATGGGCAGACAGTAGCTGTATAAAGTTATCTCCAGAGTGAACAGTTGGTATGGAATTGAACTACCCATAAAGTTTTTACTGAAATTGAACTTAAACTGAGGGACAGTGGTCTCATTTTTAAAAATTTGCTGTGGCATCTAGGCCTCATTTCATACAAAGTGTGATAAAAAAAACAGGAATTTTTTAAATATATGGGCAAATTTTTTTAAATTGTTGGTACACATGTTTGCATTTTCAGCTGTTTTGAATATTTATTTTATTGTTGATTGTCGGAAAGTTATACGTGTTTTGAAGAGCTTGGTGAATTTACTTTTGAAAAAGATGGATCAAAGAATTACATTCAATGGACTGCATTTGAAATATTGACTGTGGCTTTTGGTGAATCTAGTATGATTAAGATAAAGGTTTATGAGTGGTATAAACATTCAAAGAGTGTTGAGAAGATATTGAAGATGACGAGCACCCTGGACACCCAAGCACATCAATTACTGGTGACAGTGTGGAAGAAGTAAAGAAAATCATGATCGGAGAGGATTGCTGCTGATTTTGGCATGTCCCTGACTCACGCCAAGTAATTTTTTGAATGTTTTGAGCATGAAACATGTAGCAGCAAAGTTTGTTCCGAAATTTCGACCAAAAATGATGTTGCGCAGACATTGCTCAGGACCTGCTGAATGAAGTCGACAACAATCCTAAACTTGTAAAGAAGATTGTGACATGTGACAAACAGGGGTATATTGGTATGATGATGAAACTAAGTCCCAGTTGTCCCAGTGGAACGTGTCAAACAAAAAAAAAAAAAAAAAAAAAAATCAACAAGTTAGGTCACATGAAGGCTATTCTCACTGTTGTAGTCAATTACCATGGGATAGTGTACCATGAGTTCATGCCTTATGGTTGTATGGTCAATAAGGTGTACTACCTGGAAGTTATATGCAGTTTGCATGAAGTAACCTGAAGAAAAAGACCAGAACTGCGGTAAAACCAGTCGTGGAAACAGCATCGCGATAATGCTTCTGCTCACACCTCAGTGTGTGTGCATAATTTTTTGGCAAAAAAACAAAACTGTTATGTTGCCTCAGCTATCATATTCGTAGGGCATGGCTCCATGTGACTTCTTTCTATTGCCGAGGCTGAAGAGAACCATGAAAGGACGTCATTTTGCCACCATTAATGAGATACAAACAGAATTGCTGAAGGAGCTGAACACCATAATGAAAATGGAGTTCCAGAAATGCTTACAAGATTGGAAAAAGTGTTGGCACAATAGTGTTACATCTGAGGGAATTACTTTTAAGGGGACAAAGTTGATATTGTTGAATAAATAAAGATTCGTCAATAAAAACAAAAATTTGCTTTACTCTTTGATCACACCTCTTACATGTTACTGCTCCTGAAGAAGGTATTCAAAGAATTTTGTAATACCTTAGCCACGGATCATAAGGATAAAACTCTCTTGTAAGAGTTTCACTACACCATTTTGTGGTGCCAGCTTATCATGTTATGTAGCATTGGGGGAGATAATACAAACTTGACTGACTCATTTAATGGAGACCTGGGTATTAGTGATCAGTTGCTATGGGTTCCGTAGGAATGTAGAGAAGCTTGGATGATCTCTTCTGACTAAGACACAAAGGATATTTCAGATTACCCAAGTAGTCAACAACAGGCGTTCATATTGTGCCTTGGGCAGGTATGTGCTGAGCAAAGTTGTGGAGGGATGGGAGGTCCCTATGGTGTTTTGACAGCTGTGTTAGAAAGGTGTCCTCAGACCAAAGATAGCTTCACTACAAATTGTCAAATGCTTGAAAATGAATAAAAATTTGATGAAGCCTAATTTATCATAATGAGAATCATTTATGAAGCAATCAACAATATGAAAGTAAAAGTATGTCTACCAATCAAACAGCAAATCCTAGGAAGTTTTGATCTTATAATATGTCAGTAAACATATCACAGCCATATGTCCAGACACTCTGTGACCATAATATTATCGAAACAGAGGATGACAAAGAGAAGTCTGAAATACTAAATTTCTTTCTTCAAAATTGTTTTACTGAGGTGGATAGTACTGTCAACCTTCCTTTCAGTGATTACAAAAATATCAAATGACAGATGTTGCAATTAATGACTGTGGGGTAGAAAAGCAACAAAAATCACTGAACAAATGGAAAGAAACTGATCTGATTGTTACATGATTCTATATACAGTCTATGAAATCACTTGCTCCTCTTTTAGCAACGGCCTGTGTACATCACTGGAGGAATGAAGCATTCAATGATTGAAAAAGTGTTCAGGTTACTCCTACTTTCAAGAAATTGTTGAAGAGGCACATGTGCCTATAGGCCTGTGTCACAGACCACATTCTGTTGTAGGATTTTGGAACATGTTTTATGCTTTCATATTGAGACCTTTCTAGAGATTGGAAATCTCTTTAGTGTCGACAAAGAACGGTCATATGAAACCCAACTCGTTGTGTCATCCACGAGATCCAGAAATTAGTATTTACTAGTGATAGTAGGGTAGGAGTGGGGGACAGTGAAGTGCTGCTGGGGAGTGTGCTGGGACGAGGTGGAGAGAGGGTATTCTTACATTCCATCCAGGATCATGTGTTAGTGAGAAGATGATAATTGACTTGAAATAGGTACAAGAAGCTGTAGTCATTCAAGCAAACAACCCGACTGTGGCACTCCTTGTCCTGATCATTGTATTCAGTGTCTCTCCTCACTGTTGTAGTCATCATCATCAAGAAGCAACAGCAGCAGCTCATCACCGACAAACCACACTTCAGTTTTCTTGTGGCAACTGCCACTGATGAACACTTCAGAACAGCTACCAAGATTAGCAAATGCTATTTGAGTATGGGGAAGTCTGTTTCCTTATCTACTTTTATGTGATATGATTTTTATTCAACCTTTTACTAATGATTGCAGTTGTGAAGAACATCACGATCGTGGGTGGTAGGGACGTGGGACAAAGGAACTGTGTACTGTCTCCCTTACATTGGGGTCAGGAGATACTGACAAGCACGCCAAGAGGTAATAAGGAATAGTACTATGTCATAACTACTGTCATGGTAGCACACCCCCAATATTCTCTTGCACTATCAAATAATAAAAAGGGAAGATTAATCTGAAAATGAGGTAAGAATTTTACCATTCCATTGTTTGATGTTGTGGTTTTGAAATTGAAAAACTGTCAAGACATTTCATTTGGATAGAAGTCTATCCAAAACCATTTTTGTTAACTTGCTCATCTGTGCAACTTCATGACAAAATTACTACTTCAGTACTGTGAAGAGATTCCTGCAAGTAAACTTGCAACAGTAGTTTCAGATTCAAGGTTATTATTGTGATTTTATACAAATTAAATATGACTGTATAATGAACTTTCCATCAGCGAAGTGTAGGATCTATGTTTAATGACAGTTCCTGACTGGTAAAAAACTGTGGTCAAAGATTTGATTCAGACTGGCGTTGTTCTATCTGGCACTTAGATTTAATTTGCAAAGAAAATCCCTTGTCACAAGTATTGATGAACAATGTTGTTATTTTCTTTAACTTTTTTTACTTGCACAATTTTTTTGAGAGTATTCTTTCATCTCTAACAGTTCTATAAGATGTTTAGTCAGTGTTTAGTACTATGACAGTATGCATTCAGAGATAAGAATATGATTTCAAAACATTGACAACCAAACAAGAGTTAACAATAGTGCTTGAACAGAACAGCTTTCCTCCTTTTCCAACATCAGACGAGCTGCAAGGGCAATACACTGGTCATTGCATGTACTGTTGTTACGATATTGTCCAGTGTTTTAGTTTGCAGTACGTGTTTTTTTCTGTAATTGCAAAGCTAGCAGTTATCTTCATGTGTATAGGAATTAGTGAAATAAGTTGTTGCCTGTGTAACATAATTGATAGGTGTACCTTTCCCTTTCTATAATGGTTCTGAATACTTTTTGGTGGAATTATTACTTGTCATTTTTGTGTCAAGTGTGTTGATAGTTAGTATATAATCGTGCAGAACTGAAACATATTGAATCAAATAGTCCAAATTCAGTTGATTGTTTTGTCCTTAGCTTTGCAAATCAGCTTCATTAAGATTTTCATAATTTGTGCCAAGATAATTATGGTTATTAGATTTATTTGTGAATTTACATGCTAATTTACCTCAGTCTTGAGAATATGTAGAAAACCACACACACATTTGTGGTTTGAGACTCATTTGCATTGATATAGGCAGCTACAAAGAAGTTGGTTCTGTTCTTTCATAGGAACTGTTTGTAGTTCATAATAAATTGTGAAGTTGTAATTGTAAGTGACATCATTTATGTTGAGGGCCGAATGTCCACCTAAATTTCCCAGTATTCTTGTAGCTCTGTAATATGTATGAGAATGTGTGGCTTGGTGTGTGGATTAACGTGAAAACAAAAGCCTACTCATTTTATTGAATTTAGTTCAATGACACCGGTATGGACTTGCTTGTGACTTGATTTTGTACTGAATAAAATCTTCAGGTGGTTATCAGATGCCCACCTCTTTTATTTAACTCTAGATTCATTTATAGATGTGGTCTAGAAAGACAAGTGATGCAGTTTTGTTCCTATCTGTATTGTGATTTCCCCAGTTTTATCACTAAGACATAAGATGAAATACACTTACGAAAAAGTAGTTAGTAGAACATTATCTGATGATTGAGGAAGTTTCTTGTAGTTCATAATTGAGAGTTGGGTGTGATGGGATGGAAGCCTGTGTCTTTCTTGCTTGTATGTCTTTTATTTTGGCTGGGTATTCATAAACTAGCTTGTCTGGGTATTATTTTCCATGTGAAGGTATGTACTGCTTAAATTAGGCAGTGATGGTTTGTATCCCCACATGGTGCTTTTCCTGCTGTTTGCTTTCTGTTCTTTCTGTGCAGTTCTAACCCAGTTTCTTGAAAGTTAGCATTCATTACATCCTCTCTGAATTGGCCCAGTGAAATCATTACTCGTATAAGTGACGCTATGTGCCATGTGAGTGTAAATGTCTGTGTATGGAGTTTTCAGTTCTCAACCACCAGCAATAATTTTTACCTCATCTTTGAGCATTGTAATCCATCCTTCACTGAAAGAAACAAGTTGCACTTAATTAAGTTACTGGTAATAAGTCTGTGAGCTCACTATTTGAGGCTAGATGTTTTTGTGTTATTTTGTTTATGTGTAAAGTTTACAACTGAAATGTCAGTTGTGGAGGAGCCCTTTTAAATGTTTTGTTTCATTAGTTACATTAACAGCTGTTAGTATTGTGACATGGCAAATTGTGCATCAGTTGCCTTCAGTGTTTGTATAATTGGCATGATCTGGGCATGGCTACATTGGTCAGCCATTTTTTTGTGCGATGGGTTTGTATCAGTGCCACAGAGTCCTTGCACATTCTATTTCCTTTTCATTTAAAAAAATTTTTTTTAGTAGTTTCAGGTAATAGTCTTCTTCAGATCTCTATGGAATACTGTTAACCTTTGTTTTCCTTGCTGACAGTAGCTGTTTGGTTTTTAAGATTCTGCTGTTCAGCAAGTGCGAGGAAGAGAAGCTCGGAAGCCTGGTTCAGGCATCCAATGTGAACTGGGCCACACATTTACTGGAGAAACTGGGGTGCGGTACTGCCATGCCCACAGCTACAGGTACATAAAAAATTAAAAAAGAAAACTATTAATCATACTTTGTACAGTTTGCCATACATAATAAAATGTTGAAAGAAATGTGACATAATAGTGTACCAAATCACCAAAAGAACAAAAGTTATCATTGTAAGCATACTAATCTTTAGAATTTAGATACTGATCTGTTTGATTTTGTGATGTCGTGAAATGGCTGATCAGTTTACCGCCAAAATTAAATGCACAGCTGACTAAACCAAGGATGCAAAACAACCCATTTCTCCAGTCATTAAAAAAAGAAAACTACATAATTGAATCAGGCTGACAGATTATTATAAAAGTTTGTACTTTTCTGCACAAGACTGTTTTGATAATTTGATGGATGTATGAGCTAGGCCAAAAACTGGTGTGACAAAACAGAAGCTGTGAGTATCAGAGGCAGTCACAATGATACAAAGGCTACACTTAGTGTGCTTTAGAAGTAATGTTGTTACCTAATAGTTAGCAATAACAGAGCTTCACAGAGTAACAGTCAGATTAACAGTGCTGATAATTGCTGGTTATGCCCTGGTAGTGAAAGAACAAAAAATGTGTTACCATTTATGTGACTTAAGATGACTGGGATTTTCCTGAACATCTGAAACACTCTGCAGTAGAAGCATCACAAATGATTGCTGGGGAAGAAAGGAGGTGGAGGGGGGGGGGGGGGGGGAGATAGTCGGTACATGGCAACTCCGTCTTTAACTGCTCGGCACTTTGCTGTATTCTGATGAAATTCAGTTGAGAAAAACAATAAATCTGAGACTGAACTGCTGGTCAGTACTTACATCAGGAGGTGAAATGTTAGTACTGGTGAAGGATTTATACAAAAATCACACACTACCTAGCTATTGTAAACAGTATTTCCTTCCTCAAGAGGAGAGAGAGATTGTTTTGGGAAGATTATAAATTAAGAGCAGATCGCTCGCACACTAAGGAGGGACCTGTTAGTTCCAAAAGATAGGTAACATGTCACTTTTATTTTTGTGTGTGTTTATTGCCAGCACTACACATTTTACTTTCTTAAGATAAGTAATGAACAGCAATTCTATCTCAAATTGGTTAGTTTTCATGAAAGAATATTAAATGAGGATAACAGTTTACAGTGATCAATGTACAGTGATTACATATGTTGGAAATGTTAATTTATTTTGCTGGAATTGTTAGTTATTCAGGCAGTTGCAGCATAAGGAAAAAGTATGAAATTTGCATCAATTTTGCTGTAATGAATTACTGTGGTTGAATCCAAAGTGGTTTGCATTATTTGAAGTCCGTTCAGTTAGCATAGTGATGCAATTTTGTGAATGGGACAAATGAAATTAATTTTAGACACAGAATGAAATGAAAATATTGCAGTTTGGAAGTAAAAAAAATACTTATCTTGGCATTAGGTTCTGATAGTAAAGGCATAAATGAAAAAGATATGTAAACAATTACAGTTTTATCCAGTGATGTAACACTGTGTTGTCGTTGACACCGAGGGAAGAGTACATGCAGTTATTCTTTTGTGTGTTTTTGCATGTGTTTCCATTGGCGATTGTGCACGAGGTGTGTTAAAAATAATGGAATATTAATTTTGTTGTATTTTTTTAAAATTTCTATACTTAAATGTTACCTGCTTCAAAATATTCCTCGTTAGTTATACATCTGTGTCAACACTTTTTCCCTGTCCCCGGTACACTTCAGGAGTTGAAGCTTTGTGATAGTTTCTTGGCTCTCTCAGGATGCATTTTTAATATCGTGTGTGTTTGTGGAATGATGGGGACTTAAACTGGCGAATATGGAGTGTGGGGCATTATTACAGTGTTGTTTCTGGAAAAAAATTAACAAAAAAAAGCAAAGAATTGTGAGCGGATGCATTTATTGTGTTGCAAAAGGCATGTGAATTGTCTTCCCACAAATCTGGGCAAGCACACCCCACTCCCCTATCTTGCCACTCCCTCCAGTTTGTGTGTGAATATGTAAGTAGTACTCCTTATTGATCATTTGATCTTATGGCAAGATTTCATGGTGCACTATGCAGTTAGAATCGAAGAACACAGTGTGCATAACCTTAACATTTGACCGGAACGGTTGAGCATTTTTTCGTCTGGAATGCATCCGTTGGTACAATTGCACCTTGATTTTGCTGTCATATCCATAAACCCAGCCCTCATTATATGTTATGACACACTTCTGTAGTTCTGCATTATTTTTGACTTCACCTAGTGACTCAGAGCAACTTGCAATTGAAGCTGTTTTTGTTACAAATTCAACAGTTTTGGAGCAAATTTTGCTGTCACATGATTCACATCCTAAATGTGTGAAAAAGTTTCAATGCATGAGCCAGTTGGTATGCCATTGTCATTAATGACTTCTCTGTATGTGATTTAATGGTCATTCATAATCATTTCCTTCACTTCTCCACAATTTCATCATTTGATGACCTGTGCCATTTGTCAGCTTCACCATCTTCACAAACTTTTTCGAACCAGTTCTACCATTTCTGTTCTTATACCAGAATTTGATACAAATTCTCTGATTTGTTTTTACACAAAATGAATAATCATCGATACTACCAAAACACTCGTAACCTTTTTGACAGTTGATAACACGCTAAGTATTCCATATGGCTAAAACTGTGCATATACTTTTCAGACATATTTACCAGTGCAGCAGGGAAAAGATCATGTGAATCAGACTAATACAGCATGTGGAATTAAAGAACTCCCATTACTTTTTGAACACACCTTGTTTGTGGTAATTAGGTCACGGGAGAGTGACTTTGGTGAATTACTGGGAGACTGTAGGAGGTGGGAAAGATCTAATACACCAGTAAAGAAGAAGAGAAAGGATGTTGTCTTGCAACAATGTCCAGCTATTTGAAAGAAAGGATGTTATTATTTTAAAAAAAAATGACATCATGGAACCATCAAGAGCAGTTTGTTGTTGTCGTCAGTGTAGATGTTTCACCAGAAAAGAGAGGGGGAGGGGGAGAGAAGATTTTAGAAAAAGAAAGTCTGATGGCATTTGTGCAAGTATCTTGTAAAAAATCTTGGAGAATGTATTATAACTTGCATACATATATTTGAGAAATTGTTACTTTGCCTCATACACATGCTTTTGATTTGTCATGCATATGTGTGTTAGGGGAGGAAGAGTACTTCTGAACCTATTAGGTATACCTCAGTCATCTCATTATGAGCAGATGTTCTAGATAGTTACCTACTGCTGGGACACGCATAGTGTTCAATAATGATTCAGTTAATAGTCATCTGAAAAAGCTAATCGCAGTGTGCAATATAAACTACGTTCTCTTGAGTTGCAAAAAAAAAAAAAAACCCTCATTTTTTGTGTTCATAGAAAGTATAATGTTACTTTTATCTTTCTGGTGCAGCTTTTCCCACTTTTACAGGAAATTACCTTCCTTCCTATAAATACTTCATTGCATATTGTAAAATTGTGAAAATGCTAACCTGCAGACATTTATTTCCTCGTACATACAAGAATTTTCAGCTGCAATATAGCCTGCTTCATCTCTTTCCTAAGAAATGGGACTCCTCTTTCAACATAGTGAAGCATTCCTCACCACCGGTGATATTGCTGGGAATGTCTGTGGTTACAGTTGACACTGGGACTGAAAAAGTTGATCTCTTAGAAAACAATAAATTGACCAGTTGCTGAACGACACAGTTCCAGCCAATATATCACAGCAAAGCTAGGAATTTCAACACAGATCATGGCTCATATACCAGGATGGATCTCATATGTATAACTTGGTCTTAACACGCTTCCTTCAGCGGAACTTTCCTGCCGACCTCTTCCACACCAGTTATTCTTGGGTATTCGGAACAGTGAATTGAGGACCCTTCTGTTCCAAACTAGTGGTTGCTACCTGTCGTCAGACTAAAATTATTCACACTCTTCAAACATAATTAAAGATATTGTACAGATGACAGAGGAAACTCATTCCTCTCTCTCTCTCTCTCTCTCTCTCTCTCTCTCTCTCTCTCTCTCTCTCAAGCCCATGTTACTTCGAGTGGGGGTGAGATCATCACTGTCACCACCATGGAACACTAATGGGCGTATTAGCAGTGCACTTAGCACATCATTCTATAGATGTGCGAAGAATCTTGATCATATCTATGACAATGGAATACACAGGGATTGACTCTGAGAGTTGACAGTTTTTGCAGTTCCTGTTAATAACATCATATTTACAGCTGGCCCGCTGTTTCATTCACACTGTGTATTTATGACCTCTGTATACACTACAGTGCTTCATCAGTGGGTGCTAATGTCTATTTACTTCATGGAGCCATATACAAGAGGACAGAAATGGGATTTTGAAGCATGGGTTCTCGTTCAATCCTGTGGAAACAGCAGTAACACACTACAGTGGAGTAAGGATTTTACATCCTCACTCTGAATTATTCTTAGGCAATGTTCTGTTATCTGGTGGGGTTCAGCAACATTGCTTCATAGGACTCTTGTTTGGGAACTACTGACTGACTTGACTACCACACTTGACTTCTAAAGAAGGAACTGTGTTGTAAAACGAGACGCCTTTGGTTTGCTGATGGGTTGACCTTATAGCTTCTTGTACTTAAATAAAAACCTTTTAACTTATTTTATGTAGGCTATGGATGTGTGGCATAGTGAACTGCTGCACTGTTGGTACGATGCCTGCTGTACCGATCCATTGCAGTGGGGTAAGGCTAGAAGCAGGAATATTGACTTGGGTTAGTAATGGTAGACTCATTTATGTCATTTATGCAGCAACAATCCGTTGAGTGCCTGATAGTGCCTACTCTGTATAATGATGAAAACCTCCCTTTTGAGGTAGCCCATTGTGTAACACATTTTTGCATGTTCCGAGGCTGTATAGAGAGCACATACCTTATTAAGTACAGATGATTACTACATTCCAGTATTTCATGACTACCCCTGCTAAGGACTCATCTGTCCAGTTGATATGAGAACAACAACATTGTTGATTATGCAATATGGATAGGGAGATTCATTGAGCACACGTCATTTTTATGACCAAGTTTGTAGCCCTCATCCAAACCGTGGAATGTATGTGACTAAGGAAGAAAAAGTCTCTCTTATGCTGCCTCCAACCACTGGAGAAATTTTACCCATGGCATTCGCTGGTAGTGCATATCCTCAGTCTATTTTATGAGCTTCACAAGATAGAAACACCAATGAAACTGCCTGAAGGTAATTATTATTTTACAAAATTTACAACGATTACTTAAGACTTCTACTACCTGGTATATAGTCTGAAAAACTACAACTTCATCTCACTCTCTTGGACGGAATCCATTTTACAGTCCAAATTATACAAGCTACACACAGCTGACCCATAGCATCAATGTGAAAGACTCGACCCAGTTTGGTTGGTGTCCATCTAACAGGAATGCGTAATTCATTAGCCTGACAGCTCTGAGGAGGGAGACTGGACACCTCTATGTTCTACATATTAGCAGACTATGAAACAGAAATCCAACAAATCCATCACTTCATCTGGAAAGGTAAACTTTGCATGAAAATCTGAGTTTCTACCACCTGCACACAGACGTGCAGAGAGATAGGGGCTATAGTTTTTTTTTTTTCTTCTGAGATAAAGCTGCATTTACAAACTTCTTGGAGTTGCAAGTTTTTAAATGTATTTTTGTTCGTGTAACTGATTGGTTAGTAGGGTTATTAATGTGTCTCATTTCTTTTACAGGACTTTGTACTCTAGTCTATATAAGTGTCACATTTCTACAGTCATTATACTGCATATAGACAGCTCCGGAATTACAACATGTTTGTTTATAGTAACATGTTATTTCGTGTGTGCATCAGATTTCTTAAGCATTTGAATTAAAACTTCCTTTTTAAATATGACTTGTCATTATTGTTGATTCATACACGCTGCACGTTAACTTTGTTGTGGCATAATTTGTTCAGTTCTTTTTTGTCGCATTATGCTCTTGTCATTCAGACTGTATCAGTAGCGATTCGTCGCATTGGTTTGTGTATCTTCATGACTGAATGCTTTTCTCTGAGAAGTCATCACTTCTGCTGTGGTATATTCAGTTTTGAGTCATCTCAGAAACCATGAAATTAGTGACAGTAGGAAAAAAGATCTCCATGTGTAATTCACAGTGTAGTAATTTGGGTTTGGCTACTTGGTGGAGTTTGTTGTATCATAAAATAGTCTTGTGGTCCATGTTTCTGCTTTGTTGTTGCTCATAAGAGAATAATTTACCTGAAATTGTCACAACTATCAGCCACATCCGTATTATTAAGTGTAGGGAATAAGTGTGTTGAAGCACACTGGTGTTTATGTTGTAGAAGTTTTATTAATTGTTAAGTTTTTAGTCATGTGTTGACATTTTTGGCTCAGTGATTGGTGCATGCAGAATAAAGTGGAATGTGTATGTAGTCCATGATCGTTAGAAGATAATGAAGAACCAACACAGCACTGTACGTATCTGCATGTATGCTATTTTGCATAACAAATCTGAATGTTTGGTGTACAAAATATATTTTTTAATTGCTTAATGTTGCATAACAAAACGGAATTGAAGCCTACAGTGACAGGTTAGTGCATTGTCAGTGTAAATTATTATAGGATTAAGAAATTGTGATGTCTGAAGTACTAATATTTCCCACTGCTGTGGTTTTATCAGGTAATGCCGTTTTACAAAAAAAGTAATAGCCCCAAAAAGGTAAACAACAACTTCTGGCTGTTTATAATATATTGCCTCTTGTAAATTGTGAGTAAATACCTGTGTCTGTTTTAGGAGGTAGCGGAAGTTCTCATGGGGGCCACACAAACATTCCTAGCAATGAAGAGTGTGGAATACGGGATGTTTGGCGGCACAATCTTGAAGAAGAATTCAAGACGATCCGTCAGGTGGTGCAGAAATACCATTATGTGGCAATGGTAATTAAGTCCTTACTACTGTCAAATGTTGTGACTCACTTATTCCTATTAATTACATGAGCACACCTACCAATGCTCTCCTCGATCCCTGCCCCTCCTCCTCCTCCTCCTCCTCCTCCTCCTCCTCCTCAGACTACTACTACTACTACTACTACTGGAAGTTCTATGGTTCAGCTCTACCTACTTTCGTGTTAATGGATGTTACCTGTGCCCTTTTGTAATCAAAGGCCAGATGCATCTGTTGAACAAGTCTTTGATAACTTAATATCAAGAGTGGCCCTAATTTACTTACAAATTCTGTGTGGAACATAGCAGGTAGTGTCCTGCAGCATTATTGAGTTTGAGATGTAAGATGATTTTCAGTACCACTAGTACTTCTTTTTCTATGCCACCTTATGTGAGGTACAGCTATTTAATGATAGCAACATTCTTTGAGTTTTCCTTCGTGAAAGAACATTTTAAGCCAGTATTCAATAAATCAATTTTTGCTATTTTATGATACACTTCCTGTCTTGTCTGTACAAATCTGGGCACTGGTTCATGTTTCACTTAAAACAAGTCTGGACACGGTGTTTGCTCCACTTAAAAAGAATGACCAAAATTTTTTGGGGTTTTAAGGTGAATCATGGGATAATATTTTGCTGTTGTAGTTACTGAAGGCTGTACACATTGCTGAATGGTTTTCAGTTACTGTTTATGTGGTGTCACCGCCAGACACCACACTTGCTAGATGGTAGCTTAAATCGGCCGCGGTCCATTTAGTACATGTCGGACCCGCGTGTCGCCACTGTGTGATCGCAGACCTAGCGCCACCACAAGGCAGGTCTCGATATATGATAGAGCACTCGCCCCAGTTTTACGGACGACATTGCTAGCGACAATACGGACGAAGCCTTCCTCTCATTTGCCGAGAGACAGTTAGAATAGCCTTCTGCTAAGTCCATGGCTACGACCTAGCAAGGCGCCATTAGCCTTACCTACTTTGAGAGTTATAGTATAAATGTCTCAAGAAGAACGCTGTATTCATCAAAGAATAAAAGTTAAGTATAAAGCAGCTACGTACTTTTCTTGCTACCATTCAATAGTTATCCTGTTCCAGACTTGACGCCAGTCGGCGTGTGTGTACGCGTGCCTTTCTTTCGGCTCCCTTCCCAGTGTGGCGTAGCAAACTTGTTACGCCACAACAGTTTATGTATCAGAGGACTTGTGCCTTATTTTGTACCTGTTTCTTGAGAAGCTTTCTGCTACTGCCTGTAAACGAGGTGGGATCTCTATTACGTTTCTTAATTCTGATAGATACACATTGTATTAGAGCTTGGTTGGCAGTTTGTTTGAACTGGGTTCTCAATCTGTTCACTATCTGTGTCAAATGATTATATTTTCTGTCTGAGAAATGAGATAAACCTGTGTTTCTTGTTCCTTTTTTCAAACATTTCTCTGCTTAAAATTAAAGCTTGGAATTCAACCGGATCCCAAAGAGTTCCACATGAAGTGTTTCATTCAGTATATAATCGTTAATGTGTTTTCCAGGTTCCAGCAGGTCTTTTATTTGTTGGAAATCATATAATATGAGTCTTTGCAGGATCATTACTCATCCTGACTAAAATCATTTTCAGTATTACACTAAAACAACTGTAAAACCGAAGCTTGAACTGTCGGTTGTGTAGTTGTTTTAATGTTCCATTTGGATGTATTCTAACATCCAAATTGAATTTATTAAAACAGACACTGGAAATGGAAGCTTATGCACTTATAATACTTCATCTGTGTGGTACGAGACATTTGTAGATTGTGTATAGTATTGTTGTGTTTGGGACCTCAGTTTGTACATGTATGTCATCAGCAAAAATTGGCAGATGTTGAACAGTCTGTCAGCCATTAAAGAGGAAACAATGTGTCGGCTGTTAAAGAGGAATTCTTATGGTTTTACAACAGGATAGTCAAGTTTCAGTCATGTGTTACTGCTAGTCTGTGATCCTCTGCTTCCTATGCTGAAGATAAGATTCCGGCCATTCAAGTTTCCCTTATAGGTTTTGTGTTGATGAGATACATTGCCGTGATCACAAAATATATGAGCAGGGCAGTTTTCATTGTTCTTTCTGTAATGATGCCATTTGGGAGATTGTACATTTCTTTCTCTGCAAAGATTTTTTAACAAAACCCAAAATCAATCAGTATTCTGTTGCAGCCCACTTACCCAAAATTTCTTAGTGAGGAAGGCATGAAATGAGTTTGTAATGAGATGTAGTTTGCTTGTTTCTATTTTTATAGCATACCAGGAGGCACTCTTTTTGAACAATATCTACAAATGGCATTGGAAGGGGGTGGGGTGATATTGGTACATACTATATGATGATTTGTGGAGTATTTATGTAATGTTAAGTAGATGGGTATTCATGTATAGGTATTCGTGTTTGGTAGCAGTTTCATCTCTGCATAACTGCTGCAACCTATGTCCATTTGAACCTACTTATCAAACCTTGGTCTCCCTCTATAGATTTTACCTACCATACTTCCTTCCATTATCAAATTGACGATTCCTTGGTGCCTCAGGACATATATCAACCGATCTCTTCTCTTAGTCAAATTGTGCCATAAATTTCTTTTTTCCCCCAGTCCAATTCAGTGTTTCCTAATTAGTTATTTGATCTTCCCTCTAAGGCTGTGTTCAGAGTGGTGCCAACAATGGGTCGGCAAAAGCAGTCACCAGAGGCGACAGCTTGTTCACAGGGTGTGTGATCACCTTTGACATTTGTTAGGACCTATTCTATCAAGGTGGTTTATCTATTTTATCTTCATTGAGTGGGATGGATGCCTCAACACCTCTGTGCTTGGAGACAAGTGCTGTATTGCGGCTTTTGCTATTAAAAAATGCTGAATGCTCTATATGTCCCGAAAGGAACGTGGTGGGTGCTATACACTCCTTCCTCAGTTACAGGAATAACCGGTCAACTTTTGCGATTATATGAGATGAAGAGAGAAACATTCTGTTACATATTTGAGATGATGATGATGATGATGATGATGACATTGTAAGGCAAGAGTAGCACCTTTAATTAACTTCAGCAAAAGACACATGTCAATTACTGTAATCTTCAGTGACTGTCATTCAGTGTATGTGTAAAAGATAAACATAAATTTTAGAATAAGATACTCTGACCAGATAAATCACATTCGGAACCCACCTCATATAACAGAATCACCTCCCTTCTGGCATGAAAATGCCTGTAAGCAGTAATAATAATTTGTAGTCAGCTAATGCCCACATGCTACAGTTCAAAATAGATACAACACAGTAATTTTAAGAGTAAAATATGCCATCGTTTCTAATAAAGTGGAAATTTCAGTCCACAGATTCTGAGCTATAGCCCAGTTATGATATTTTTATTTCTCAGGATACCACAAACTACTTTTATCCTGGATTAAACTTGACAGTTTCTCATAGTCCATATGTTGTGTATGAGAATTTCGGCCCATTCACCTGAAGAAAACAAATTTATTTGAATTTCAGCAATTGTCACCTGAAGTCTGTATGGTCAGGTGATGAGATCAGCTGCATTGTGACTGTTCATCATGTATTGGCGTACTGATTGGGGGGGGGGGGGGGGGGGGTGTACCACCTGTCTTTGGCTGTGTTGGTTGTCAACGGATTCTGCCAGTGTTGGTGTCACTGAAACTACAACCTAATTTATGACATTATTATGTAGCAGCACATTTCAAAAGCTTGTATTCTATTGTTATCGGAACTTCTGTACAAGGCTACCCTTCGGAGAAATAGCTTTATAAAAGACTTCCTAACATTTAAATTTATATTCAAGGTTAACAGATTTCTCTTTTTCAGAAATGCTTTTCTTTCTGTTGCCAGTCTGCATTTTATATCTTCTCTAATTTGGGAATCAACAGTTATTTTACTGTTTAAATAGCAAAACTCAACAACTACTTTTATTGTCTAATTCCCTAATCATCCTCCATTAACATCACCTGATTTAATTCAACTAAACTAAGTTACCCTTCATTTCTCTTAGGTTTACGTTACTGCTTGCTCAGTGTACATATTGGAAAACATTGGGAGAGGCTACAACCCTGTCTCATTCACTTCTTAGCTACTGCTTCTGTTTCATGCCCATCGACTATCATAACTGCAGTACAAGTTGTGTATCTACATTCACATCTACCTAGTGAGGTGGTGCAGTGGTTAGCACACTGGACTTGCATTCAGGAGGATAGTGGCTGAAATCCCTGTCCAGTCGTCCAAATTTAGGTTTTGTATGATTTCCCTAAATCAATTAAGGCAAATGTCAGGATGGTTCCTGTAAAAGGGCATGACTGATTTCCCTCCCTATCCTTCCCTAATCAGAGCTTGTGCTACATATCTAATGGTCTCGATGTTGACAGGACATTAAACTCTAATCTTTCTTCCTTCTATTTGTAAAAGTCGTAGACAACTTTTTGCTCCCTTGTATTTTACCTTTGCTACCTTCAGAATTTCAAAGAGTGTATGCCAGTGAACATTTTCAAAAGCTTTCTCTAAATTATCAAATATTCGGAATGTTTTACCTTCTAAGATGAGTTGTAGGGTCATTATTGCCTCATATGTTCCAAACAGATACTTCCCAGGGTTAGCTTCTACCAATTTTTCTATTCTTCTGAAATATTTTTTGTCAGTGTTTCACAACCATAACTTGTTAAACTGACACATATCAGTAGGAATAGTTTTATCATGGCTGGCTTGTCCGAATGATCTCAGTAATTCTGAGGGAATGTCATAAACTCCAAGGGACTTGTTTCTACTTAGGTCATCAGAGCTCTGTCAAATTCCTCCTCCCCGTGCTTAATATTGCTTTTGTTTCCTTTCCGTAGGTCTTCTGCATATCCCTTCCATCTAGCATCCTTCCCTTCCTTGCTCAGTATGAGGTTGCTATCTGAACTCTTAATAGTCATGGAGTTGCTTTTGTTTTCTCCAAAGATTATGTTAATTTTTCTATAGGTGGCATATAACTTTCCCATTTCTTGTGTAGCCTTACTGTGTTGACATTCTATACTTCCTGTCAATATAGTTTTTAGATACTTGTATTACTTTTGGCCTGTTTCATTTGCTGTGCTTTTATATTTTCTCCTTTCTTCGATTAAATTCAATATCAACTGTGTTATCCAAGGATTTCTACTAGGTCTTGTCTTTTTAATTATTTGATTCCCTGTTATCTTCACTATTTCATCTCTGAAGGCTATCCGTTCATCTCCTAATGGGTTTCTTACCCCTGTTTCAGCCAGTCATTACCTAATACCCTCTCCGAAACTCTCAACAACTTCTAGTCCTTTCAGCTTATCCATGTCTCATTTCCTGTCTTTCTGAAATTTCTTCAGTTTTAATGTTTAGTTCTTATAGCGAGAGTCCCCTTCTGCTCCTTGAAATGTTTTTCAGTTTAAAATCTGGTTTCAAAATCTCTGTCTACCATTATGTTATAATCTGTTTGAAACCTTCCAATGCCACTAGTCTCTTCAATGTCTATAACCTTCTTTCACACAATAGAAAATCTGAGATGGAAATATGACAATTTTGTGAAAAGGATAGAATGCAACTCACCATACAGTGGAGATGCAGACAGGAAAAACAAAAAAGACTGCTAAACATGTGAGTTTTCGGCCAAAAGGCCTTTTAGAGTAGACAACACACACACACACACACACACACACACACACACACACACACACACATACACATTCACTCAAGAACAGGCTCTGGCCACTGAGGCTGTCCTCAGTGGCCAGAGACAGTGTTTGTGTGTGTGTGTGTGTGTGTGTGTGTGTGTGTGTGTGTGTGTGTTACATCATCTTTAGAAGAAGGTGTTTTGGCTGAAAGCTCACGTGTCTAGCTGTTTTTTTTGTTGTGCTGTCTGCAACTCAACATCTCCTCTATATGCTGACAATATTACGAAAAAGATAGTTGTAACAATATAGTAGAGACTCCAAGTCGAAGATAGGCACAACATCTGTGACTGAACATCTCCGGTATATGGTGAGTAGCAACAGTCCTTCTCATAATATTGTCATTATTTCATCCTGACTTTTTGTAATATTTTCATTAACCTTATTTTATGATTTTTAAACCAAGTGTTAACAATGATTAAATTCTGCTCAGTGCAGAATTCCACTAGAAGGCTTTTAAGTTCATTCATCTCTGTCAGTCCTTTTTCACCTACCATTTTTCTATATTCTCCTTTTCTTACTATCAAATTCCAGTCTTTTACCTGCATAACCCCCCCCCTCCCCATGAACCATGGACCTTGCCGTTGGTGGGGAGGCTTGCGTGCCTCAGCGATACAGATGGCTGTACCGTAGGTGCAACCACAACGGAGGGGTATCTGTTGAGAGACCATACAAACCTGTGGTTCCTGAAGAGGGGCAGCAGCCTTTTCAGTAGTTGCAGGGGCAACAGTCTGGATGATTGACTGATCTGGCCTTGTAACACTAACCAAAACAGCCTTGCTGTGCTGGTACTGTGAACGGCTGAAAGCAAGGGGAAACTACAGCCGTAATTTTTCCCGAGGGCATGCAGCTTTACTGTATGGTTAAATGATGATGGCGTCCTCTTGGGTAAAATATTCCGGAGGTAAAATAGTCCCTCATTCGGATCTCCGAGCGGGGACTACTCAAGAGGACGTCGTTATCAGGAGAAAGAAAACTGGCGTTCTGCGGATCGGAGCGTGGAATGTCAGATCCCTTAATTGGGTAGGTAGGTTAGAAAACTTAAAAAGGGAAATGGATAGGTTAAAGTTAGATATAGTGGGAAATAGTGAAGTTCGGTGGCAGGAGGAACAAGGCTTTTGGTCATGTGAATACAGGGTTATAAATACCAAATCAAATAGGGGTAATGCAGGAGTAGGTTTAATAATGAATAAAAAAACAGGAGTGCGGGTAAGCTACTACAAACAGCATAGTGAACGCATTATTGTGGCCAAGATAGACATGAAGCCCACACCTACTACAATAGTACAAGTTAATATGCCAACCAGCACTGCAGATGATGAAGAAATTGATGAGATGTATGATGAGATAAAAGAAATTATTCAGGTAGTGAAGGGAGACGAAAATTTAATAGCCATGGGTGACTGGAATATGAGAGTTGGAAAAGGGAGAGAAGGAAACATAGTAGGTGAATATGGAAATGAAAGAGGAAGCCGTCTGGTAGAATTTTGCACAGAGCATAACTTAATCATAGCTAACACTTGGTTCAAGAATCATAAAAGAAGGTTGTACACATAGAAGAATCCTGGAAATACTAGAAGGTATCAGATAGATTATATAATGGTAAGACAGATATTTAGGAACCAGGTATTAAATTGTAAGACATTTCCAGGGGCAGATGTGGATTCTGACCACAATCTATTGGTTATGAGCTGTAGATTAAAACTGAAGAAACTGGAAAAAGGGGGGAATTTAAGGAGATGGGATCTGGACAAACTGATTAAACCAGAGGTTGTACAGAGTTTCAGGGAGAGCGTAAGGGAACTATTGTCACAAATGGGGGGAAAGAAATACAGTAGAAGAAGAATGGGTAGCTCTGAGGGATGAAGTAGTGAAGGCAGCAGAGGATCAAGTGGGTAAAAAGACGAGGGCTAGTAGAAATCCTTGGGTAACAGAAGAAATATTGAATTTAATTGACGAAAGGAGAAAATATAAAAATGCAGTGAATGAAGCAGGCAAAAAGGAATACAAACGTCTCAGAAATGAGATCGACAGGAAGTGCAAAATGGCTAAGCAGGGATGGCTAGAGGACAAATGTATGGATGTAGAGGCTTGTCTCACTAGGGGTAAGATAGATACTGCCTACAGGAAAATTAAAGAGACCTTTGGAGAAAAGAGAACCACTTGTATGAATATCATGAGCTCAGATGGAAACCCAGTTCTAAGCAAAGAAGGGAAAGCACAAAGGTGGAAGGAGTATATAGAGGGTCTATACAAGGGCCACATACTTTAGGACAATATTCTGGAAATGGAAGAGAATGTAGATGAAGACGAAATGGGAGATACAATACTGCGTGAAGAGTTTGACAGAGCACTGAAAGACCTGAGTCGAAACAAGGTCCTGGGAGTAGACAACATTCCATTAGAACTACTGACGGCCTTGGGAGAGCCAGTCTTGACAAAACTCTACCATCTGGTGAGCAAGATGTATGAGACAGGCGAAATACCCTCAGACTTCAAGAAGAATGCGTTGTTGTTGTTGTTGTGGTGGTCTTCAGTCCTGAGACTGGTTTGATGCAGCTCTCCATGCTACTCTATCCTGTGCAAGCTTCTTCATCTCCCAGTACCTACTGCAACCTACATCCTTCTGAATCGGTTTAGTGTATTCATCTCTTGGTCTCCCTCTACGATTTTTACCCTCCACACTGCCCTCCAATACTAAATTGGTGATCCCTCGATGTCTCAGAACATGTCCTACCAACCGATCCCTTCTTCTAGTCAAGTTGTGCCACAAGCTCCTCTTCTCCCCAATTCTACTCAATACCTCCTCATTAGTTATGTGATCAACCCATCTAATCTTCAGCATTCTTCTGTAGCATCACATTTCGAAATCTTCTATTCTCTTCTTGTCTAAGCTATTTATCGTCCACGTTTCACTTCCATACATGGCTACACTCCATATAAATACTTTTAGAAATGACTTCCTGACACTTAAATCAATACTCGATGTTAACAAATTTCTCTTCTTAAGAGACGATTTCCTTGCCATTGCCAGTCTACATTTTATATCCTCTCTACTTCGACCATCATCAGTTATTTTGCTCCCCAAATAGCAAAACTACTTTACTACTTTAAGTGTGTCATTTCCTAATCTAATTCCCTCAGCATCACCCGACTTAATTCGACTACACTCCATTATCCTCATTTAGCTTTTGTTGATGTTCATCTTATACCCTCCTTTCAAGACACTGTCCATTCCGTTCAACTGCTCTTCCAAGTCCTTTGCTGTTTCTGACGGAAGTACAATGTCATCGGCGAACCTCAAAGTTTTTATTTCTCCTCCATGGATTTTAATACCTACTCCGAACTTTTCTTTTGTTTCCTTTATTGCTTGCTCAATATACAGATTGAATAACATTGGGGAGAGGCTACAACCCTGTCTCACTCCCTTCCCAACCACTGCTTCCCTTTCATGTCCCTCGACTCTTATAACTTCCATCTGGTTTCTGTACAAATTGTAAATAGCCTTTCGCTCTCTGTATTTTACCCCTGCCACCTTCAGAATTTGAAAGAGAGTATTCCAATCAACATTTTCAAAAGCTTTCTCTAAGTCTACAAATGCTAGAAACGTAGGTTTACCTTTCCTTAATCTTTCTTCTAAGATAAGTCGTAGGGTCAGCATTGCCTCACATGTTCCAACATTTCTACGGAATCCAAACTGATCTTCTCTGAGGTCGGCTTCTATCAGTTTTTCCATTCGTCTGTAAAGAATTCGTGTTAGTATTTTGCAGCCGTGACTTATTAAACTGATAGTTCGGTAATTTTCACATCTGTCAACACCTGTAGATGGCAGTTATAAGAGTCGAGGGACATGAAAGGGGAGCAGTGGTTGGGAAGGGAGTGAGACAGGGTTGTAGCTTCTCCCCGATGTTATTCAATCTGTATATCGAGCAAGCAGTAAAGGAAACAAAAGAAAAATTTGGAGTAGGTATTAAAATCCATGGAGAAGAAATAAAAACTGTGAGGTTCGCCAATGACATTGTAATTCGGTCAGAGACAGCAAAGGACTTGGAAGAGCAGTTGAATGGAATGGACAGTGTCTTGAAAGGATGATATAAGGTGAACATCAACAAAAGCAAAACAAGGATAATGGAATGTAGTTGAATTAAGTCGGGTGATGCTGAGGGAATTAGATTAGGAAATGAGACACTTAAAGTAGTAAAGGAGTTTTGCTATTTGGGGAGCAAAATAACTGATGATGGTCGATGTAGAGAAGATATAAAATGTAGACTGGCAATGGCAAGAAAAGCGTTTCTGAAGAAGAGAAATTTGTTAACATCGAGTATAGATGTAAGTGTCAGGAAGTCGTTTCTGAAAGTATTTGTATGGAGTGTAGCCATGTATGGGAGTGAAACATGGACGAAAAATAGTTTGGACAAGAAGAGAATAGAAGCTTTCGAAATGTGGTGCTACAGAAGAATGCTGAAGATTAGATGGGTAGATCACATAACTAATGAGGAGGTATTGAATAGAATTGGGGAGAAGAGGAGTTTGTGGCACAACTTGACAAGAAGAAGGGACCGGTTGGTAGGACCTGTTCTGAGGCATCAAGGGATCACAAATTTAGCATTGGAGGGCAGTGTGGAGGGTAAAAATCATAGAGGGAGACCAAGAGATGAATACAGTAAGCAGATTCAGGACGTAGGTTGCAGTAAGTACTGGGAGATGAAGAAGCTTGCACAGGATAGAGTAGCATTGAGAGCTGCATCAAACCAGTTTCAGGACTGAAGACCTCAACAACAACAACACCTGCATACTCACCAACTTAAGGGTAGTAACATTCCACATCGTGATGCATAAAATGCTAGTTTCATTTTTCCTGATGGCAATGTCCTCCTGAATAGCTGCTGCTTGGAGATCAAAGTGGGTGACTAATTTACTTGGGCAGTATTTTACTAAGGAGAGTGGAATCATCATTACTTCGTTCAGTAGAGCTGTATGTACTGTGGAAATATAACAGCTGTAGTTTCCCATGCTTTCAGCCATTTGCAGTACCGTCGTGCAAGTCGATGTTTACTAATGTTGCAAGGCCAGATCAGTCAGCTACCCTGACTGGTGCCCCCTTGCAACCACTGAAAATGCTGCTGTCCTCTCCAGGAGCCCCCTGATGTGGCTGCACCTTCGCTAAAGCTACAAGTATCTGTATCATACAGGCACGCCAGTCACCCCAACTTGGCAACGTCCATGATTCATGGGGGGATATTTATATATATCAAGGATACTTACATTAAATAAATTTTGCAGAACATTAAGTAGTTCTTTCTATTTAATGTTATTATCATGTTCTGCTATGCACTGGTGGGGAAATTCAGGGATGTTTATATCTATCAAGTTATCTTGAATTATTAAGTGATGGCAGCAGTAGTTAAAAGCTTGTTCTGTAAAGTCAGCATGAGATTTCAATAATCTGCAGTCCACATATAACTGGAAGAATCAAAAGATTTTTGTGACAATGGTTTTTGTAATCTCCTTAGAGGAAACATGTTTCAAACTATTGTGTTTCTGTATGTCTTTAGGCTTTGGACTCCATTGCAACTAAAACATTGCCTATTGACATTTGTGTATTGTTTGCCGGAGTGAATCAGAATCATGTGCACTTGGTTTTTCATTAGTATAAGTGATGTTTGGTGCCATTGTGAGATCGTAATTATGCAGTTTGGTGGTTAAGGATTTCAATCTTATTCTGGTGCTGTTGTGGTCATAGTGCTAAATTTCATTCACCTCACTGTTTTATTTGTTTCTTGTTGAGTAATGCAGCAGGTAACTTTTCAAGTATTTTGAGGAGATTAGTTTCTGTGTTTGTTGTGAATAAGTGCTTTATTGTAACAGCATGAAGTATATGCTTGATGGTGGAAAGTTTATACAGGTAATCTAAATTTTATTAATTTGGCACAAAAGTTCATACATTTACGTTTAGCATGTTGGCATTCCAACTGCTATGGGTTGATTTATCAATTGTCTTTTTTATTTGTAGTTCACTGTTGCTGTTTCAGTTCACGCATTGCCATTTTGTTATAAGGAGATAGCAAGTGGAGCTGTGGATGCTAGAAAACGAAGTGCCAGTTGGAGAAATCGGAACATTTCCAACATATTCTTCTGTTTGAGTTCAGTAGAGGGATGACAACAGTGGAGGCAGCCAGAAACATTTGTGCCATGTTTAGGGATAATGCCTTTGGACTGAGCATGGCAAGAAAAGTGTGTTCTCATTTTGAGGAGGAATGTTTTGACATAAGTGACTCTCCACATTTAGGAAGACCTTTGAGATTTGAAGAAGATAGTTTAAACATATTAATCCACAATGATCGACATTGTACTCGAGAACTGGCAAATGTGATGAACTGTGATCATTCCATCAACATGCCACATTTTCGTGCAATGGGGAAGATTAAAAAATAAGATGTATGGGTACCACAAGCTTTAAGCCAAAATAATAACACTTAGCAGATTGCCATATGTGCATCTCTGCTTGCTCATCATCAATTGAAATGTGAAAAACACCGACCATTCCTATTCTGTATTGTTACTTACGACAAGAAATGGTGTATTTATGCTAGCATAAGGAAAAGAAAAGAATGGTCGAGCCCAAACAAACCCAAACCAACAGCTACCAGTACAAAGACCTGCACACACCCACAAAAAATGTTACACGTCTGGTGGAGCAGTGATGGTGTTGTGTGCTAAGAATTACATCTCCGAGGTGTAACCATCACAGCTGCCATTTATTGTTAACAAATTAGATGTTTTGCAGACACAGTCCAAGAACAACAGGCAGGAACACTGTGTGGAGTGATGCCACTCCACAATAACGCCCACCCACATTCTGCTAGACAGACATAAAGCACTACACAAAAGTTGGGTTGAGAAGTCATTCCGCACTCAATTTATTCACACGATCTTGTGCCCTCAGATTTTCAATTTCTCTGCTGTCTGTCAAACAGCCTGCAAAGAACTTCCTTTCTGAATGAAAATGCTCAACAAACATGGCTTGATGAGTTTTTTTTGCCTGAAAACCATGTGATTTCTAAAATTCTGGAATTGAAAAGATACCACAGCATTGGCAGTCTGTTGTAAATAGTGAAATAGAACGTATTATTTATGACTAAAGTCTCTGTTATGCGTATCTGTTGTGTTTATTATACTTACGGAAAAACACAATGAATTTTTTGCACCACCCCAATTATAATGACTTGTTTATAAATAGCACACAGAACACAGTAACGAAATAATAAGACTTAATATAAAAGAGTGATTGAAGTAAGATTTTCGATAGTATTCAACTTCATGTGTAGCACAAATAGTACATTGTGCGAATGTGTGTTATGTATATCTGCAGTTCAGTGTGTTAAGTGCGTTCCCTTCAGAGATGATCATAGTCGTGTTCAATTAATATGATTTAGCCATTCAAAAATGAGCTATACAGGGTGTCTCACAGTTCCCGTCACCGATCTCTTGGGTTTGTAGAGTGAGGACTTAGTAGATAGTTTTTATACAGAACCCACATCTGGAAATTTACCATCTACATGCTGGACACACTGGACATATGCCTGGAGTTGTGGTCTGGGACGCGATTTCGTGGTTATCCCATGCACTCTGACTGCAAAATAGTATGTCAGTTTGGTGATTCGACATGTCATGCTGCCATTCATGAACAGTATTCCAAGATGTGTTTTCCAACAGGATAAGACTCAACCACATACAGCATGTTATAACACAGCATGCACTACGACGTGTCAACATGGTGTCTTGGCCTGCTCGATCACCTGATCTGTCTCCACTTGAGCATGCATGTTACATTACCTGACAACTCCAGCATCACCCACAAACACCATTAATCAAGCCTCTGTTGACTGACCAAGTGCAAAAGGCACGGAACTTCACCCCACAAACTGACGTCCACCATGCGTACAGCACAGTGCATGCACATTTGCATGCTTCCATTCAACAGTGTGGCAGTTACACTGGTCATCAACATACCATCATTTCACATTTGCAATGACTTACATTAACTTGTGGTCTTGCAATGTTAATAACTTACATATGTTACTTAGACAAATGTATTTCCGAAATTACATCAGTCTTCATTAATTATTTTTTGGTGTTGAGACTTTTTTCCCCATCCATGTATAATAGTTAGAGCGCAGCAACCTAACACTGAGTAGCAACAAATACTTAACACAGTCACAGAATTACGTCCTTAAAATTCAGTGTCTTTCAGATCTAGCAGTCAGATAGGAACAAATATGATATATTATCTTAGATTTTCAGACATAGGTGTTGCTGCTTTCTAAGACACCACAAACTTACATAAAGTGGCTTTCAACATTACTCTTTAAAATTTTCAATAATTAAAACTAAAGTTAGCTGTTTTTGTTTACTGTATTTTTGTAAATGACAATTAAAGATTTACTTTTCTGAGTAACCGAATAATGGAAGCAGCTTTGTTTGATAAATGAGTTTTAGATACAATGATAATTTCTGTTGAATTATACTGGCTAGTTTGCCAAAGTATGAAATTCTAATCCAGTAACATTGTTTTAACTGAAGAAGCTAATTACTTAGAAACTAAATGATTGCATAAGTTTCTAACATGTTTTCGTCATTAGCTTTATAAATGCTATAGTTATTGACATGGCCTTTTTCATCTACTATATCTACATTATTAATTGGATATATGTTTACATATGAATAATGCTAATGGGGTTTTAGGTTACTGGTGTTTTGTGATTAGTTTATTTTTCCGGTAAACTAGTCACACTAATGAAACTTCCTGGCAGATTAAAACTGTGTGCTGGACCGAGAGTCGAACTCGGGACCTTTGCCTTTCGCGGGCAAGAGCACTTGCCCGTGAAAGGCAAAGGTCCCGAGTTTGAGTCTCGGTCTGGCACACAGTTTTAATCTGCCAGGAAGTTTCATATCAGCGCACACTCTGCTGCAGAGTGAAAATCTCATTCTTGTCACACTAATAATTTTAAATAACCAAAAGAATGTAATAGACAATAAAGTTAATTTCGTTAAGCCCTGAGTCAATATTTGATATTTTAGGTACAGGTGCCATATAAATCACAATATTGAAAATATACACAAAAAATAATTGTAGGGGGAAGATGAGCATAAAGATCCACCTGCTTCGGTACAACATCTGCGTGCTTCATCAGTCTCACAAGTTTTAATAAGAGGAGGGATTTTTAGAAATAACATTTCATTTAATAATTCCCAGCACAGTTCATGTATGTCTTCTGAGACATGAAACTGTACTTCTATTATTCCAAACTTAAACTCATAAATAACTAGGAATGAAGGCGAACCACTAATATCTTTCATGCCTTCAACACAGACTAATTAAACAAGTCAGTTACGTAGAGCAAAGATCAGGAGGCCACAGTCCTTAATGATTAAATAAACGTTTTGTAGCTAAAACAAAGCAATGGTATTAGAATTTTGAACAGTTGTATAGAAACCAGCCAAGTCATTTAGCATCTGGAAGAAAGCCAAGGTTACTGAGAAGTCCTCATCCTGTCTGTTAAGTCTCCCCTTACCCAGTGCTCTGGGCAACTTTTCCGTAACTCTGTAGTGTTCTAAAACTAACCAGACCTTTTGTTCCATCCCTGTACTTTCCTCTTCAGCGCATCTGCCAGAAGGAGCCACTGGCTCCAAAAGCTTGCACATTTCCTTAACTTGTGTGTGTTCCCTCTTGGTGAGTTGTTATGCTACATTGTGTAATGTGATTGTTTGTTAAAAGTGCAAGACTGTTCTATTGCCATACTTGTACTGATATATTTTATTAATATTTGCAATATTATGTGTCTGATACAAATTTTAAAAAAATGTGTTTTTGATAAGAGCAAGCTTGATTTTTTTTTTGTGTTAAATCAAAGTAATCTTTAAGCACATTGAATTTGAATGTTTTGCCTCAAATCGATAGTAGCGAGTGCTTTATAAATGCATACAATTAAGCAATCTTCTAGAAGAATTTTTATCCAAAACAAAGGAGTAGAAATAGTTTCATTATGTCTAACAAAATGTCTGTGAAACTCAAATGCTGCATAAAGATCTTTTATTGTGATAAACCTTACATTAGTAATGATGATGCTTATTGACAATTGATGAATGGGAGTTTTTTTTCCCCAGGATACTGAGTTCCCTGGTGTTGTGGCACGACCAATTGGCGAATTCCGCAGCACAGCAGACTATCAATATCAACTGCTACGCTGCAATGTCGATCTGTTACGGATTATCCAATTGGGGTTGACATTTCTAGACGAGAATGGCAAGACACCTGGTGGTGCATACACAACGTGGCAGTTTAACTTCAAATTCAACTTATCGTAAGTTTTAAAAGTAATAAATTATATAGTATCAGTTTTCTGATGAAATTGAATGTGTCAGCATAGTATGGAGTAATGTTAAGACTGAGATCGGAAAGAAACTAAACTTTCGTTTCATTAACTATATTGAATCCCATGTAGCTTTTGAATCTCATTTGAGATGTTGCCAAGGAAAGTAGAGAGACTGTGAGGTTCCAGTTTGCAACTAATTTGTGACAGGGATACAATTTTCAAAGTACTGTCAGTTTTTATTGTAATTACTTGTCATTGTGGGCATGTCAAAATGTTTTGTTGTTGATGAGAATGGTGGGCCTTTATACCAAATGTGACGCTTCACTCAAAACGATTTTACGTCACTGTACAGAACAAATGTATGAAAGCTGTGCAACAGTATTTGAATTTTCGTGGCAGATCCCTAGATTCATACTAAATGAATTTCATGTCAGAACATGACAATGTGCTAACCTCATTTCTTAAATCAGTCTATTTTGTGTGGAAATTTTGAGTTTCCTGAGAAAAGAATGTTGATGGAAATGGCACCTTTGTCATTAATAATACACTGCTGGGATTGGGGTGGGGGGCCAGCCTCAAGGGCTGTTCAGCAGCACCAGGGTATAATATGTGCGTTTTGACTCTGCAGGCAGTAGCTGTGCTACGTTTAGAGGTGAACACAGTTTGCAATATTCATTCTGGGGTACAATTGTGTGCCACTGATGGGTATGTACTGCTGTTGAACAGCTTAAACTATTTGAGCAGGGTTGCATTGTTGGCCTTTGGGAACCTGAATGGACAAATTGATGGATTGCTACACACATTAGGGCACAGTGGATTGGCGGTGTGTCACTGCTGTCAGTAGTGGCCTGTGGAACATTCACACACCTGTGGACTGGGTTGTGGCTATCTGCATAGTACAGATACATGTCAAGATCAGAGCATTATACAAGCAGTGGTAGCCAACTGCATGTCATCCAGGAATGAAATCAGGGCACATGTTGCCTCTGCTGCATAATCAGGGATCATTGGGAGCTGTTTGCTTGCAAAGGGTTAAAATCATGTGTGCCTCTGGCCATATTCCCAGTGACATCACGACACCACCAAGCATTACTACTGTGATGGTGTGAAAGAGTTGACTGGAGAGTGGAATGGCAGTCTGTTGTCTTCAGTGATGAGAGTAGGTTCTGTCTGAATGTGAATGTTGGATGTAACCGTGTGTGGTGTATATTTGGTGCCGGCCGCTGTGGCCGAGCGATTCTAGGCACTTCAGTCCAGAACTGCTACGGTCGCAGGTATGTATCCTGCCTCGGGCATGGATATGTGTGATGTCCTTAGGTTAGTTAGGCTTAAGTAGTTCTAAGTCTAGGGGACTGAAGACCTCAGATGTTAAGTCCCATAGTGCTTAGAGCCATTTGAACCATTTGTATACTTGGTGAGCTGCTTATTCCAGAGTGAACTTGCCCACAATGCCGAGGTCCCATTCCAGGCTTAGTGGTATGGTAGGATCATCAGTTACAACTCACTTTCATATTGGTGTTTCTGCAGGGTAAAGTAACCAGTGCCTGTATGAGTGGATGTATGTGAGAATACAAATTTGTGTTGCCGCCAATGCACTGTGTATTGATGTGACTGTTTGGGCAACCTTTACTGTAATGTGTGTTTCATTTGGTCCTACAGTGATCAATTACCTGTCACCTCACTTATCAGTTAAATGACCCATGTTCTTTGGTGTTGCAGTTTTTCCAGTCAGTGTATCTCCATTGTTCTTTATTTGAGGAGAAGACTTAGTAATGTTACTGATAGCCTTTTAAGGGGTCTTTACGTGGACCATATTTTATGGCAATATTTGTCCACGAAAGTGTTGCCATCAACATTGCTGCAGTGTGGCTGCTGTAGACATCAGTTTTGTGGTACAGCTGCTTTGCAATGTTGTCGTTGGTGCAGTCTTTTGCAGGTAGTTGCCATCGTATTGCTAAGATGTCGCTAATGTTGTCCATAAAATGTGGAGAATATTTAGATTTCAGGACAATATCTGTCTCTGTCCTAGTCTGTAAATGTTTCCATCTCGCTGTCAGCTTTGTTTCCTACTTCTCTCACCAACAGTGCTGCAGTCAAAATACAGTCTGATATCTTCACTTGATAAGGAACTGAATTTCTTTTTGTTATCCATCATACTTACTGTGCTGCATCAAATTCAGTAAAACATTGCACGATTTTAAAGTGTTTGCAGAGGTAAAAATACGTGTAAACTTCACATGTGGTTGATTTTTAAGTCGTACATTCCAGTGAATGAAATGTAGATAAGGTGCCAAAATGTATTTAAAATTGAGAGCAGAATTATAACATTCCGTAT
Source organism: Schistocerca americana (assembly GCF_021461395.2). Lineage (NCBI taxonomy): Eukaryota > Metazoa > Arthropoda > Insecta > Orthoptera > Acrididae > Schistocerca > Schistocerca americana. The sequence goes on from NC_060121.1 coordinate 855,098,644, forward strand.
TAGAGTTATTGGGTTTTATATCCAATGGACAGTCGTGCGTGATGTGCCTATTCACGTCCTTGCGCATCGTGAATCGTGTAGTCATAAAAATAGTCATATCTCATAAAGTGATTGAAGGCATTAAAATATTTATTAATTTTTTTTTTTCCAAATGAGTCACATACATTGTATGATAAACACTTGAAACTTTTTGATTCACCGAGGTGTGGAAGTATGTTGTCCACAGCAGAAAGATAGGTCAGTGAAGCAGGATGCATACAGATGTCCAAAGCATTCTAACAAAACCCAAGCAGCACACACATACACATCCACAGCTCCAGAGGAAATGGCATAGCAGGATGTGTGTATATGTATACAGCAGTGAAGGGTTAATTGTGAACTACTTCACTGGTTTTCATCTTGTGGCACTATTTAAGACTTTGAACAAAGGAGTGTTTCTGCTAGTAAGCATCAGCAATGAACAGACTGCTTCTTTGATTTAAGATGTTTCTCAACATTACTTTTATTTTTTCACCCAGTTTGGTAATTACGAGATATAGAGGACATTGATTTCAATCCTTCATGGGCAGTCAAACCTGTTGCCAATGCAACAGGTAGATTGTACAAGATGCTTACCATGGAAATAGGACCAAAGATAACTCTATTAGCACTTTAGGGGAAGACTTTTGGCGTGATCAAAAAACGTACACAGATTTTGTTTGCCTGTTGCTATACTCCAAAGTATGGACACTATAAACTGGCAGTCGGCCTCAAGTGTAAACAAACTAGATTTAAGACTCTCAGAGGGGAGAGGAGAGGAAAAGTAAAGTGCACGGTTACAAGTCCCGCCTCTGTCTTGCAGGGCACCAGGGCAGCCAGCCTACATCCGTGTTCTGTGTTTCTGCGAAAGCAGAACTGACACATGGTTATAGGGATTCCTGATACCTTATGGTGTGGTGAAGGTCTTAGTTGAAATCTCTGATGGATCTGGAATAGTCTATGCACTCATTTCAAAATAATAAAAGAAAACGATGTGCAAAGTGCAACACACGGAATTCATTAATGACTATTGCACAGTTGCTTGCTAAAGTTGGCTGTGTCGTAAATGAGGTAGTTCAGTTTTGACCTGTACTGTTATTTGGAGCAACCACAGTTCAAAACACTTGCTATATTAAAGTGTCCAAATTGAATCAACTTTTGAATTGTAACGAGTTGACAAATGTTTGTGTTTCTTTGTTCTAAGCCGATAGGTCCATGGTAAAGTCCTACATTGAATTACACAGCAAATTGGTTACATTTTAGATATTTGTATGCAGAAAATAAAGCTATTTGAAGCTACATTGAGTGAGCAAAAGTCGTGGGATAGTGATATGTACAGATACAGAGCGTGGTAGTATTGGTAGTATAGAAAAGGGCAGTACCTTGGCTGAGCTGTCATTTGTACTCAGATGATTTGTGTGACAAGGTTTCCGACATGATCATGGCTGCATGACGGGTATTAAGACTTAAAACGCAGAATGGTAGTTGGAGCTAGATGCACGGGATATTCCGTTTTGGAACTTGTTGGGAAATAATCACCATGGGCAATGCAGTGGCTGACGGCCTTTACTTAATGGCTGAGAGCAACAGTGTTTGTTTAGAGTTGTGAGTGCTAACAGACAAGCAACACTGCATGAAATAACCACAGAAATACAGGTGGGATGTACGACGAATGTATCCTTTAGGGCAGTGCGGCGAAATTTGGTGTTCATGGGCATCAGCAGCAGATGACGGATGCAAGTGCCTTTGTTAGCAGCATGACAAAACCTGTTTGGACCCTAGATGACTGAAAACCATGGCCTGATCAGATGAGTCCCGATTTTAGTTGGTAAGAGCTGATGGTAGGGTTTGAGTGTGGCAAAGACCCCACGAAGCCATGGACCCTAGTTGTCAACAAGTAAGCTGGTGTTGGCTCCATAATGGTGTGGACTGTGCTCTCATGGAATAATTGGGTCCTCTGGTCCAACTAAACTGATCATTGACTGGATTGGTTATGTTTGGCTACTTGGAGCACATTTGCAGCCATTCATGGACTTCGTGTTTTCAACAAATGGAATTTTTACAGATGAAAAATGAGCCATGTTGAGCCACAGTTGTCCAGGCATGTTGGGCCACAGTTGTTCACAATTGGTCCGAAGAACATTCTGGACAATTTGAGGTATTGGTTTGGCCACACCGATCACCCGACATGAATCCCATCAAAAAATTTGGGACGTAGTCAAGACATCAATTTGTGCCCAAAATCCTGCACTGGCAACACTTTCACAATTACAGGCAGCTATAGAGGCAGCATGGCTTAATATTTCTGCATGGAACTTCCAACGACTTGTTGAGTCAATGCCATGTCAAGTTACTGCACTGTATGGGTGAAAGGAAATCTGATACAATATTAAGAGGTCGTAACCCAAGACTTTTGTCATCTCATTGTTTCTTTGATAAAATACTTCATCTGGATAAAATTTGCTATGAAATAGCATTCATTATGTAAGATTGTGTTTCAACATTTTGAGACAAAATTTCCACCTGTATTTGCATTTATGGTAAATGCAAATTTTTTCAGATTGCTATAGTAATAAGATACTAGTATGCATTTGGTAGTTAATATGACGCTTTTACCATTGGTATTATTTCTAACAAGGAAGTAACCTCATTTTCAGTTACTAACATTGCACCACTCATACTTCAGCTCCATTATTTTTGCACCTTTGTTCCGTGTAATTAGTATTACTCAATAAACATTCCATTTTTTAATGTACAGTTGTAATAGGCCTACAGGTCTCTGCACTATCAGTTGAATACTGCCTCCCTTCCTCCCTCCCCCTTTCTTCTGCCTTCTCTTTATCTTCCCCTTATCCACTGGCTTTTTATATCATGACATTCCGTTGCTGATTCTATTATCTCTTGCTACATTATATTACGTTCTGGATTTGTACTTTTAGAAACAAATTGTTTATGTCAGTTGTTGTGATGGGGATGTAAAGAAACTGTTCATGAAGTGGAATCAGATGTAAACATGTAGAAAGATATGAACTTACTTTGAGAAACAGGGACTGCACCTGGTAGAAGAGAGGAAATCTGGGAGGTTATGGGACTGGTAACGTGTAAGGATACAAGGTAAGTCAGTTATTGTAGCATTGAGCCTTACCAGTCTCTTTTTCTCACTAACCGAACACTACTGGAGGCATTAATATGAAAGCAACATATAGTATAAATCATTTCATTTTTGACATTCAAACGGCGTATGGCATTGACATGGAGGCACAGTATCATATATCAGTTACACAAATGGGGATTTCGTGGTTCACTCTCAATTTTTCGGCGCTTCTTCCTTGCTGAATGTCATTTTGGGCTCAGGGTCAGGACTGTTGTTGCTGATAAATTCCCCCAGTTCACAGTGTTCCTCAGGGGAATGTTTTAAGCATGACTTTGTTCACAGTTTCTGTCGGTAGCATATAATCCACAATGAGGACTCCTGTGAACTGCTCATTGCCAGACTCTGCCGTCCCAGCGAGTTTACTGTATTTAACGTTGAACACTATGTGATTCATAGAACTGTGTATCAGATGAAACATAATCATGGTTCGAAATTCCAGATCTGCTCTGATGCGCAGAACGTACATGATGCCCTTTTGCAGTTGCAAAGACAGGGAAAGGAGTTGTTATTCTTCTAGGTACTAATACATATAGGGATTCTTGAGAATGAATTTTGCTGATGCCACAGCCAAGGAGGCATGCAGCCTTCTTGACATAATCCACTGTCCTATCCCTCCGCATGCCATGGTGTTATTGCTGAGAAGGTGCATCATGCATCTTTTGGAGGTAGAGTGGTTGGAGATGACAGATAACAAGCTGTGATCAATAAAAAGAGGCTGGCCAGTTAGGAGAGTAACGTGTGCTTAGCAAATCTTTGAGTAGGAAGCAGCTCACTAACCCATAACTTTTTTCTGGAACTTAATGATCCGCTGGTTTGTTTGATGCATGTGACATGCTGATCACGTAAAATTACCAAATATGCAGCAACCAGCAGCAAAATCATGTTTTATTTATTCACTTTTGCAAATCGATTTCAACTGATTAACAGCCATCATCGGTGTTTTCAACCGATATGTGCCCTGAGTAGTAATACTGTTTGATCTCTGCTTAAGACAGTATTACTACTCAGGGCACATATCGGTTGAAAGCACCGATGATGGCTGTTAATCAGTTGAAATAGATTTGCAAAAGTGAATAAATAAAACATGATTTTGCTGCTGGTTGCTGCATATTTGGTAATTTTATGGTTTATGGATGCTACATGACTTTGGAACCACATGGAGTCCACCATTCATGCTGATTACAGTTAGACACATTTTAACTGAGAGTCGTTTATACAGATGAGAGGGTAGAAACTGGTTTATTGGCACACCTGCCCTTTATTTTAAGTGATGATGAGATGATATGGCATGTGATTTAAAATTATATGTTTTGTCTGACCTTCCTGAGCTGTTAGGCAGGACATTTTAGAGTGTGTAGGGGATGATTGGCTCATTCAGTTATTACGTTAGTGAACAGCCAGTCATGTTTTCTTCATTTGCTTCTTGGTTACTCTCCTGGTCTGCAAACAACATTTTAATAGTTTGTCATATATTGGTTTTTATTTTTGTACCATTAAGAGTGGCTTAGAGTGCTGAGTGTGAGAGATCAGATGTGATCGTGTGTAGCTTTTTTTGCAGATCTGGATTTTATATGTCCTAGCCTTATTAAAATTGTACAGTAAACATAAGGATGCTGATAACCATGACGTTAAGCACCATAAATAAACAACAACAACAACAACATCTCTTATCACAAGCTTTTTCTGAGGAAAGGGACCCTTATTCTGAAACAGCAGTTTTAAGTCTGTGTGTTTCTGTTTGTTGTCATTGAGTGAGTAGATTTTTCTCTCTGTACTATAAATATTTTCTGTTCATTAATAACTTTCACAGACATGTGTATTACTATTGCTATTGGCTCTGAATAAAAGTGTGATATCAAAGCCAGTTGTTTCACAGTAAGTTACTAAGTTATGAGTGGGCATTTCGCAGTTGCATCGATACCTGTGAATGTTTACAGTATCCACATTAACAACAGAACACAAAATAGGTCCCTGACCACTTATTTGAAGCATTTTGAAGATGGCTTACTTGCAAGCAGTAATTTAAGTTACTGAAACCAAACAGTATTTCAGTGTTATCTTTACGAGCTTTGTTACAGTGTTATTGTTTCTGGTTTAGGGAAGATATGTATGCTCAAGACAGCATCGACCTGTTGCAGAATTCAGGTATTCAGTTCAAGAAACATGAAGAAGAAGGCATAGACCCTTTAGATTTCGCAGAACTTTTAATGACATCTGGCATTGTTCTAATGGATAATATAAAGTGGCTGTCATTTCACAGGTATGTTCCATAACTTTAAGTAAAACAGTTTTATGGGAATGAAATAACCTTCCTGGTTTATTGTGTGAATTTGGCAGTCCGTAGAATTTTATTGTAGCATGCTTGGGGAACTCTGTAATAAAACTACTGTACTGTTCCCTTTTGGTGTATGCTGCTGCAATAATCATTAAGACATATTTTGGTTTTAATGATTGTATGCCAGCTGCTGAAAGGGAATGGTACCTCAACACAGACATTTGGCACTCGATTTATTTTTCTTGAAATAATATTCTGGGTGGAACTGTAAAACATTGTAGATAGAAGACGCCTGTAATTGTTTTGAGTGTGTTATTATTGAAAACTATATATGGGAATAGTTTTCACATTTAAAATTAAAACACTTCATTCAACATGAGTTTACTTAGATTAAAATGCTATCATTACTTTGTTTTCAGTTTAAAATGTACTTAACATATGATGAGTTATTAAATGTTGCAGGAGGGTCATTTCAATTAAAGTGAGGCTAATGTTCATTTTTATGGTTAGGAGATATACATGTTGAAATCATTCCTTAGTTATGTATCTACTTTATTTTTGAAAATACTTTTGTGTATAAGTGTTACTACTAAGCAGAAGGCATAGCATTTAGTTACTCTCTTTGTGATATTGCATACTTAGATACCTCTTCGTACACTTTATTGTAATTGGTTAATTCAGCATCAGTTAATGTGATTTCATATTGCTCATGATGTATTTACATAACTTGAGGTACTATAATAATATCCTGTAAATAAATTTAGAACTCATTAACAATTAAAGATAGAAAGAAACGGCTACTTTCAAGCAACATCAAACACATTCGCGCATAGAAAAAAAGTTAGGCAATAAGTATATAATTCTCTGGCCACTGCCTTTCAAAATGAGATTAAAATCACTTATCCATTACAGTATTATTCCATAAATATGCGGTTATCAATATGAAGACTTGTTGGAACATTACATATCATTACATCACATCATATTACGTATGTTTCACCATAGGTTACTCAGAATGGGGGGACAGAGGGAGGTGGCACAATGGTTAGCATGTTGTATTCATATTTGGGAGTATGAGTTCAAATCTGCAGCTGGCTATCCAGATTTAGATTTTCTGAAAATTTCCTGAATAGCTCCAGGCAAATGCTGGTATGGCTTCTTTGAAAAGGTACTGCTGAGTTCTTCCCCGTACCAGAAATATTCCAAGCCTATGCTCCGTCTCTGATGACCTCAATGTCGACGTGATATTAACACTACCAAGTTGGAACCTGAGTCTCCCTCAGGCACTGCGTATATCTAGTACCCAAGTGACAACTTGCTCTGTTGGAGAAGTGTTATATTGTAAGGGGGAAGGGGGAGGGGAAGGAAGGTAGCCCCCTCCCCCACCCCGTCAGAAACTGAGCTCATGTCTTGTCCTGCCACAAAGACAAAAGTTTTAGTCCATTATCAGTTTGAAGAAATCAGAAAATGTAATGGGTACTGACTAGTAGCAAGTGTACTCAGAACCATTGTTGTGAAGTATTGAAACTATTTCGCCATTCAGCATGAGACTAATATCAGCTGGATCGTGCATATGCTCTTGTTTTTGTAGACGTGGTGTGTCCTTCTCTTCTTATTGTTATACATATGTCTCATCTCTATCACTGTTTACCTGACACCTTTATCTAATTATTAATATTATTGCATGGTGAATTTGTTAGTTTTGAAAGCCCTTTGTGTATTATATTGGATAAATTTTTGTTTATGCTTTCATAAGCAATAAATAAGTAGTTGTAGTATCATACGGAAATGAAACCATAAAGGAAAAAAATGGTATAGTAATAGCATTTTTAAACATTTAGAAAATTATTTATTAGTTTTCCATATCTAGACAATGACAAAACTGTCACAGAGCTTTTTTTAATAAAGAAGTGGATATCACTGTAAAAAATGCATTTTGTTGAAATTTTTCCCATCATTTAGCCTACTGACATCCACATGGTGACAGAATAAGCAAATTACAACATTAGCTGATCCACGTGTCAGAGACTAAGAGACAATTTTCTTTTTTAAATGTATAATTAGACATCAAAAAGCATGAAGTGTTCAACACTAGAACAATGAAATGTGTCAAAAGACACCTTTAGACTTTTTTCTGCTGTAATGAATTGCATTTACAACATTTTTCCACCAAACTTTGCATATTTTCCTTGGTTTTTGTTTTTTTTTTTCTTCTTTTGGCAATAGTTTGCTGTAATTTGCTGAATTTTCACAATTTCATGAAAATTTCGTGGAGCATTCCCAGAACAGTGAGATGGGTCATTTGACTGCTGGCACAACTCCTTTTTAGAATGTTGCAGTTTCTCATAATCTCAAAGGTACTAGTGTTGCGTTTGGCATTGGTTAACAATCTCTGCCTCACACGATGTTTATACACATTGCTGAAAAGTGTAAATTAACTTTTTCGTTCTATTTCTCATGTTGCTGCTGTTACTCACCTTGTTAGTTGGGTAGCGTTTTTTGAGCCAAAACAGCAGTTTCCTTTTATGCCACATCATCGTGGTCATACTAATGAAGAGGTTTTGCGTAGTATAGAGAACTGTGATAATGAATCAGAAGTGACTTACTGGATTCAGACGATGATTTTTCTGCCAGAGATAACTTGGAACGATAATGAGACTGAAGAGGAGTTGTGGCGTGTCCCCTGGCTTCTTGTTTTTGTGATTGGATTTCTGTTAGTTAAGTTTCTGCCACTGTGTCCAGTGAAACTTTGTATCTTCAGTGCAGAATGAATACCTCCTGTCCAAAAAATAACCCTGTATCTCTGCTGTCAGTAAGCCAGAGAGAGGTAATGACCTAGGTGCTGTGCTCTATTGGGAGAAAAACAGAAACCATATATAGTGCAAGGCAACTGTGTTAAGTGAGAAAACCTTGCATAACTATCATAATCCAACAATATGTTTTTCTTTCGACTCCTGTTAGTCTTGGGGATGTGCCACAAGAAGCCTATAAGATTTCCAGACTGTTTTGGTTCATCAATCCCAATTTTTCAATACATTTAAACTTCCATTTGTTACCATTCACCGGTGCATTCTTCACATATGTTAAGACTCTCAGGAGCTGTCATCTAAAATGGAATTGCAACCTGGGCGTGCGCCTACACTGAGGGTCATAACATGTACAAAAAAGAGGAGGAACCTTTTTGTTCCTTATTATTCGGCTGGCTAGAACACTCTCCCTATTTCACTGTGTCAAAACGTTTCTCCCCAGCCTTTGATGACTTTCGACAGGTTACTTCTGTGCACAAAACCACACTTCTGACTCTCAGAACTGGGTAATTACCAAGTTAATAGTGTTGGAATACTAATCTTCACTTCACAGAAGTAGACATGCCCAGCTTATAACTAAGATTCAAAACTACTAATAGCTTCTTCTGCCTTTTACAGTGCTATTAATACGGAGAAAACTAAATAGTGTAATGACAGCTCCACCAACAAGCCAAATTAGAAATGGATTTGTCCACGTGAAAGGACATGGATACATTTATAGGTAATGTTAATGTTCACCTGCTTTTCGTCAGCTTCATGATGCAGCTCTCAATGCAGCGACATCAGTCTGTGTCCCACCTGCTCCTGTCTCGTGCTCTAGGAGGTCTCTCATTAGCAGCAGTTGAAGCACTGCTACCTCCAGGCCTTTTGTCTATCAAGGTTTTTGTTGGGCTTTCTGTTACTATTAAACCTTTCCTTGGCTCAGAAAATATTTACATTTCATATTTACTATTTTAGATTACTCTCTAAACTTCTCCTCTTTAATACTGACAAATTTAACATGACAACTATTCCATAGTTCCTGTATAAACATGCTATTTGGAACCCATTGCTACCTTTCCATCAATGACAGGCTTCTTGCTTGTTGCCAGCTCCACTCACACCTCTCTGCTTTGATTCACAACGTCACAGCAACTCCATATTTTTTTTTTTAAAAAAAAAGAGAAAAAAATTCTTTGTTCACAAAACATAACAGTTACGGAGTTACTGTGGGTAGATGTCTCCCACATCAGTTCTTTCCATAATAATCTCGGGAGTCAACTGGTACAACATTGAAGATGGCAACTAGAGACAGAACAGAATGTGAAGTCGCTAACATGCCTTCACTTAGGAGGAGGGCCCATTGCATATGGTTGCCACAGAGTGGATGGCTGTCATAGGTGTCTTTAGACTTCTTTTTGAAGAATCAATACTGCATGTCATAAAACAAGAGAATCAAATTCTTGGAATGAAGCAGCAATCACCAGTTGGACTGCATCGTTGAATGAATTGGAGGCAACAATTGCTACTGTGTACACTACAGGAGGTACTTTTTGTGCTAAAGATGTCTCCTTGGTTGACTTTTGGTCATGTTTTTGGGGGCCTAATTTTATTGGGCATAAAACGACAAGTGACAGATTCTGTGAACTTACAGAATCCCTTAGTTTTGGTGAGAAGTCTTCCTGAACTCAACAAATCCATGCTGACAACTGCACTTTTATTTCTGAAACATGGAACAAGTTCATGAAAAATTGCCTCCTCTGTTGCTGCCATGGTGAAAATCTTACAACTGGTGAGCACTGGTGCAGGTTTACCCAGTTTACACCAAACAAACCTGACAAATATGGACTCAAGTTTTGGATAGCCACAGATGTGGCATCAAAGTACATTTGAAATACTTTCCCATAACTTGGTGAGGAGGAGGAGGACGAACCAGACAACCAGACATTGTGGGAGTATGTTGTTCTTTGCCCCTTGAAGCTATTTCTAAATGAGGGAAGAAACATAACAGACAGCCTCTTCACCTCTATTGAAATTGCCAAGAAACTTCGACGGAAGAAAATATTGCTAGTAAGAACAATGAACAAGTTTTGCTGAGAAATCACTATCTATGTGAAGAAGCATTTTGACCAAAATTCCATTATCTTGAAAAAGACTGATAAACCAGAACACTCTGTGACATCATATTTAAGGAATTAGAGTAAGAATTTCATTAATCTTGGTGCAGTGCATCCTGAAGTTTCAATCGGCGAAGAAGGAAAGAAGAAATCTGAAAATGTTATCTTCTGTAACGGCACAAAGTATGGTATGTAATGGCACAAAATATGGTATGGATATCTTCGATCAAATCATTCACAAATATTGAACTGAGTTTGCGTTTAGGAAATGACAGATACATGTCTTCTACCATATGCTAGACATGGTAGAAATAAATGTGGATCATCTACAAGCAAATAAATGAAAATAACATGTAGAGAAAAATGTTTATTCTTTAGCTGATAAATGAACTCGTGAATGGGGAAACAGCAAAGATCAGCAAGAAAGCTAGTTGAATGAAGAATTAGCTGTAGGGCCAGACAATGCAGGAAAGAGAAGGAATCATCAAATTGGAATGTGCAAAGGAAACAAGACCAGTGGCATCTGTGAGAAATCGAAAAAATGTCATCTGCAGACGACTTGTACAAAAAATACCAATAATCAGCTTGAAGCATAATTTCAGTGTGTAGAAACAATCAAATGAAATTACTGAAGAAATGTCAGAAACAGGTCACATTTCTGTATAGAATTGCAGTGGTTTGTATCCGAAACAGTAATCTAAAAATGTTTGAACTTTGAGGTAAAGATTTGATTAACACATTCACACTCACACTGACACTGACACACTATGGGGCGGCATGCTTATTTACACTGTCCTTCATCTAGCAGTGCTACTTTTCCTGTTTCTCACCGTGGGGCAGCAGTGTTATTCAAATGCCATAGGCTACTATTTTAATACATTGACCTCTTATTTTGAAAGTGGTGTAAGATCACATAAAATTACACGAGATTAATCACAAATTATGTGCTATCTCAGTTGTTCAGAAAGCTCTGTAGTTGAAGGGTCACACAAAATTGTATTCGCAGCTGTTCGTTGTACCTGACTGACGGGTAATGCATCGTACATCATTGTTTCGCAGGTATCATAACTCGTAGAAACAAGTGTGAGCCACAGGTGGCACACATTGCCTGATGGGAGTCCATGGGTGGCACAAGCATACAGCTGAATGGATAAAGTAAAGACCTTATTTTTAACCATGTTGTGAATTTTTAATTCAAATCTCATTAAGGTTCAAATGACCCTTTCCCGTTCTAGGGATACCGCATTTCTCGCTGTTGTAGGGTTAAAGGGTATATTTTGAGCCAGGTAAATGAGTTAAACGTGCCTCAAACAATCTTAAAGATATTATCACTGTATATTTAATTTAAAGATTTTTTTACTCGTTGTTTTATAGTACATGATAGAGCTAGGCAGCTATCTCAGGCATGGGCAGTCATAAAAATTGAAACGCCCACTTGAAACTTTTGTAGCTCTTGTCTTGAAAGATTTCTCAGTTGTGCTCAGGGGAAATATTGGTTTTGATTTCTCAAAACAAATGAAGAATAATGACAGTTAATTTAGCTTGAACAATATAGCTGTCATCATAGGAGATACAGTAAAACCCCTATTTTACATTTCTGCATGGTCCAGACTTAAAAAACGTTAAAACCCCCCAAAACACGAGCAAAAATTGTAATTGGCATATATGATTAAGAATTATAATCCTCTCCAATACTTTGTATAAAACCTAAGTGAAGGAAATTAAATGTACAATACAGTGTTTGTACAGTAAGTTGTGGTAATGAATTTCATAAGTTCTTAAAAAAATCAGATGTGTAACAACAAGTAAAAACTCATCAAAAAATTGAAATTGGTATCTGAGTACAAGATAATCGAGCATGTTTTCTGGCATGCTATGACTGTAAACTGTATGTTCAATACACATGTTTTTGAGAGATCATCCTTTGTACTTACCCAGAAAAAAAAAGCAAAATTTGATGAACATGTTGAATTAAACCAAAAACATCACAGCTAATTGGTAAAACCATAAGCATAAATGCGAACATCTGCTTAATGACATACCTTGCCACCATTGCTGTTATTGTTCAATGCTTTTCTTTCGAGCCACATTCCTATACTCACCACTGTTAACATGTTGTTTTAGGCTTGATGAGAGAAACTGAGACATGAAAAAATGAGTTTACTTCCCCAATTGACGTTACAAGCTTACAAGTCAGCTCAGTGAATTTCTGTACATTGTGTAAAATGTAAATTTGAAAGAAAGCTCAGGTGAGCTGCAGTTTCGTTTCATGTTCTCCATCACTGCTGCCAATCTTTGCGATTTACAGTGTGTGGTGTGTTTTGTGGAAAGTATATACATGAGTAGTGTATGTAATTGTTACCAGCTGTATCATATCAGATTTGAAAACCTTTGTTCTATTTCTGTGTGAAATCTCTGTCATAGTGTGTCATCTACATGAAAAGTATATTTTCAGCACTTCACAAAATGCTTTCACCCCTACCAGCACTCCCGTCACTGAAGGGCCACTCCTCCTCTCCACAAATCGAGTAGGCAAGGTCATTTTACATGTGTTAGTATGGTGCACTGGCTGTGCTGCCTACTGTGTGACTCAACAAGTTGCCAGCCAATACGAGTTCACTATCTGGAAATGAGCAATGTTTCCTCAATTACGACTGAACATATTCTTAGAGACTCAGTGTTGGAGTTTAAAAGGTTGACAATTGATATTGTTGCTGGATCCGGTACATCAGAAATATATGCACAATAAAAGGTGGAGGCTGGGCCCCTTAATCACTTATGGCTCGGTCTGAAATACTTCACGTTGACTGTCTTGTTTTTCCATTACCACTGCTACCTAGCAGTAGTTCCATCATAACTGTGCGGTTAAGTTAAATATGGTAAGTTGTTTGGCAATATTGATCGTGGATTATGTCAGCATTTCCTCCCTCACACCTCCTCTCTCACATCGGCCTAAATTATTCCCTTAACTCCGCCATCACCTGTGGTGTGAACCATCTGTGTTCTGTGCCACTTATAACTCGTTCAGCCATATCAAATGTCAGTAGGAAGAAAATGGGACGAAGTCAAGTGAGATGTCAAGTACAAACTTAGAATCGAGGTAAACCTTACTAGGAAGAAATGTGAAATCGGGGAATTTTTACCATTGGTCTTATGGATTTTTCACAGGGGCTGTGAATTTATGGTGTAGAATGGCAAAAAATGTAAAATAGGAGAATGTAAAATCAAAGTTCCAGTGTATATTTATGGAGTTACAGTATATTTGAAACTGGTATCTTCATTCTGAAAATCAGGCAAAACTTAAGGAAATAGATCATAGTTCTCTCTGACAGGCTGCCCCTACCATGTCTACGTGACAGAAACAACTTGTAAGTGCCTTTTGTTCCACTTCCAAGTGGTATCCATATTTTCTGCAGTATTGAGTTGCCTTCCTACACACACACACACACACACACACACACACACACACACACACACGCACGCACCATTCTCTCTCTCTCTCTCTCTCTCTCTCTCTCTCTCTCTCTCTCTCTCTCTCTGTGTGTGTGTGTGTGTGTGTGTGTGTGTGTGTGTGTGTGTGTGTGTGGGAGGGGGGGGGGGGGGAGGAATGCCAGGAGATAACCAAGATTGCCTGGCCCCAGTATTGTTACTGACTTAGAAACACCCAAGGAACACATGCAGCTTAAGGTGTGATGCGGTTGCGAGTAACTTATTAACTTATAATCATGAACTTTTATCTGTGTTTCAGATATGTTTACATGTATTGTGATGAAAAAAGTCCCTTGCCTAATGTGATACTAGCCATAAACTACATAAAATTTCTGTTTAGGTATTTGTCAAATCAGTTTCAATTACCTTGATCAAGAAACTGAATTTTTAGTTACATGTTTGTAGGATCAGAAATAGATAGGCCCAGTAGAAATGATATTAAAATGTATGTAATAAACAGAGTGATCTTTTTATTGTTATGGAACTAATCATAGATTTACCAATGCATCTGTGCACAAATAAAGCATTGCAAGTCACATTTGGCTTAAATTATTTTGAGTGTTCTTGTTTCTAAGCAAGTGAAGATATATTGTATCTAAATAGTTTGTTAGCATAACATGTTCACATAAACTCAAGCTTCTAACATGTTCAAAATTTTATGATCATCATGGAATGTAGTCACATAAACATCATGTATATCAATTTAAACCTTGTTACAGGGAATGGGCAACAGATAAAACACAGTACAACTCTTCCAGAGACCATTTCTTTATGCTTCAGTAGTGTACATTTAAATGAGTTGAATCTAGTGCATGATTAAGTGAATATGTCATGACTAACGAAAATTTTAAGCCAGAGTAGGACTCCACTTAGGCTACAGGTCCAGTCTGCGACAATTTTTTAAGTTTCCCCATTGATATATTTCAGTGCCCAGTAACACCTAATGTCTTTATTTCCTGTGGCTCACAATCATAAATGGCTGCAGGATCAAAAATAGTTTTTGTTCTTTCGGACATGTCCGAGAGACAGCAGCTCTTGTTACTGGCCACAAGTGTCTTGTGCTGGTTTTGGGAGGGCGAGTTTCCCTTTAGTGATGCAGATGGACATCTGGAGGCTAAATAAATTGATAATCAACATGGAACTTGATGTGAACACTGCAGGGCTTTGAGACAAGGTTCTGTTGTTAAATGGAGTGGTCTTGCCTTCCTCTGAGTTGGAAGGTGATGACATATTTCGACAGTTGTAAGAGGCTTACATTGTGCTGTAGAATATGATCTGCTGTGCAACATGGCATGCTTTCCACATGTTCCGAGTGCTACTAGAAGCAAAAAAGTAGTAATATGGGTCGTTTTGTTTGTCACATAATAACACTCTTAACAAAGAAACACGTGTCTAACAAGGAGACACCCCCACCGATGGGATCGACATTTAAAAACCATCTATATGGTGGTAAAAGTTATGGTTCCAGGTATCTCAGCCTGGAGCCATTCCCCCTCTTGGGCCCTCATTTGTGAGTAAGGCCAAATTTCTTAGGCCAATTTGCTTTGTCAGATACTTTTGGTGTAGTGGGATAGTGCACTTTAGTAAAATGTTGCTTTTTGTCAGATTTATTTGATCTTTCTTAGTGCCTCGTCTTAGATTTAATTAAAGAAAGTGATCGTCTTCTGTTTACTGAAAACAGCTGGCATGTATAAACACTACATGAAACCTATGTATATTGTGTATATGGGGTGGAGAAGCACATTCAAAATACAAAGGGTGTTGTGTTTCAGAACTTAGTGTGGTGGTATAAATATGGAAAGGCATCTTATAATCTTGGTTTTAATAATATGTTTTTCCTTTTTTAGGCAAGGAGATGGAAATAGACTTACGATCTTCAGAGGAGGTTACAGTAGCTTACAATCGCAGATTTGTATAAGTGAAAATGAGGAAAAATTATATATATAAAACAAAGATGAGGTGACTTACCAAACGAAAGCACTGGCAGGTTGATAGACACACAAACAAACACAACCATACACACAAAATTCAAGCTTTCGCAACAAACTGTTGCCTCATCAGGAAAGAGGGAAGGAGAGGAAAGACGAAAGGAAGTGGGTTTTAAGGGAGAGGGTAAGGAGTCATTCCAATCCCAAGAATGACTTCTTACCCTCTCCCTTAAAACCCACTTCCTTTCGTCTTTCCCTCTCCTTCCCTCTTTCCTGATGAGGCAACAGTTTGTTGCGAAAGCTTGAATTTTGTGTGTATGGTTGTGTTTGTTTGTGTGTCTATCGACCTGCCAGCGCTTTCGTTCGGTAAGTCACCTCATCTTTGTTTTTATATATAATTTTTCCCACGTGGAATGTTTCCCTCTATTATATTGAAAATGAGGAAAGATATAAAGCAAGTTCATTGCCACCATTGATTTTTATTTGTTGATTGAAAAGGGAATTAAAGAACTGTTGTTGCATGTTAAGGATGAAAAATTAGCACAATACAGTTCATTGATGAAGCAGCGGTGGTAGATAACTGAAATTGTATAGGCATCGAGTTTTGTGCTAAATGTAATTAGAATGTTTGTTAGTTGTTGGTTAAGATATGCATAAGAGAAGGAAGCTTCACAGGCAGTCATATTAGAGGACTAAATGTTGAAGCCAAGAAAGAGAATCTTGATAGCTACACACAAGGCATACAAGCAAGGACTAGGCCAAAAGGTTTTTGTAACAGTAAATAGCAGCTAATATCCAAGAATGTAAAAATTGTGCTTAGTTTTGAATGTATTAAAATGAATCTGAAATTTGTAAAGAAATTTGTAAAATGAACTATAATAACCATAAAGCACCAGGAAGTATTTGGCAAGCATACAGATATACGTAATTAACTCCTTTTGAACTTAAACACATCAGGTCATATTTCATTTATCATTTTAAAGGATTTTCAATGCTAAGATTACGACTCTGCTACTGTGAACTGTGTACATACACTCAGTTTTGGTTGTTATATGTTAACATTAACAGGAGGGATATTAGTTTAGTTACATTTTGCATTTATGTTGGAAAAATGACTCCTCATTTAGTGACTGAGAACTGTCAAACTAACAGCATGAATAAAAGCAATTTCTCAGTTGATATCATGCTGTTCTTCTGTTACTATATACTAGCCATTCCGTAGGGACTATGATGAATATTTGATCAAATTTCTTTGTCAAAGAAATTTGAAAGTGTAATACTGGCCCAAACAACAGAAAATAAATTAGAATTTTGCATGATGTTCTAAATCTTTTAAAATAGAAATATTAACTGACTGGTTGTGTAACAATCCTCACATGAAAAAGGTTGTTGGTTTGAACCTTGTCAATTTCAAAGAAACTTTTTATTTTTAGATCTTTATCGAAATTACTTTAATCATTATTTTTATTCAGTTAATTACTTTAAATGTAATTATTTGTCACTTTATTTTAATCCAAGTATTAACTTTAAATGATTAATGGAAAATCTCATATAAAGATGTGAAACAAATACTAACAAAGAGATAGAGGGGCTGGCCAGTACTTACTTCAGCTCAGTACAGCTGATAGAGACACAAAAACAGAACCGAAAATTTATGTTCCTAGCTTTCGGAACAAATGTTCCTTCATCAGGGAGGAGAGAGGGGAAAGAAAGGGAAGAAGGGAAAGTAGATTCAGTTACTCACAACCCAGGTTATGAAGCAACAGGGAAAGGAAAACAGGGAGGGTAACAAGGATGGAGGCATGGTTGTCAGAGGGAAGCCAAAGATATTCTACTGTAAGTACTGTGCCAGCTTCAGACCAAAGAGGATGCATACAGAAGTAAAGAGGTATATAGTATAGAGATAAACACAACTACGTAGGATGAGAAGATGCGTGAATGACTAAAGAGGAAAGGGAAAGAGGAGAAGACTGAAGAGTAAATGGGAGTGAGGTTGTTTAACGTAGGTTCAGTCCAGGGGGATGGCGGGATGAAAGGATGTGTTGGAGTGCAAGTTCCCATCTCCGCAGTTCAGAGGGACTAGTGTTGGGTGGGAAAAGCCAAATGGCACATACAGTGTAGCAGGCTCCTAGGTCCCTAGAATTATGCTGGAGGGCATGCTCCGCTACTGGGTATTGGACATCTCCTAGGCGGACAGTTCGTCTGTGTCTGTTCATGCACTCAGCCAGTTTAGTTGTTGTCATACCGATGTAAAAGGCTGTGCAGTGCAGGCATGTCAGTTGATCAATGACGTGTAGTTTCACACGGGGTCGTGCCTTGAATTGTGTATGTTTTACCAGTAGCGGGGCTGGAGTGGGTGGTTGTGGGGGGTTGCATGGGGCAGGTTTTGCAGCTGGGTCGGTTACAGGGGTAGGAGCCGCTGGGGAGAGAAGGTAGTCTGGGAATATTGTAGGGTTTAACAAGGATGTTACGGAGGTTAGGGGAGCGACGAAAGGCAACTCTGGGTGGTGTGGGGAGAATTTTGTCAAGGGATGATCTCATTTCAGGGGTGACTTGAGAAAGTCATATCCCTGGCGGAGTAATTTGTTGATGTTTTCGAGGCCAGGATAATATTGGGTGACAGGGGGGATGCTTCTGTGTGGTCTGGGGATAGGAACATTGTTGTTGGACGGGGAGGAATGTATTGCTCGGGAGATCTGTTTGTGGACAAGGTCTGCAGGATAGTTGCGGGAGAGGAAAGCACTGGTTAGGTTATTGGTGTAATTGTTGAGGGATTCGTCACTGGAGCAGATACGTTTGCCACAAATACCTAGGCTGTAGGGAAGGGAGCGTTTGATGTGGAATGGATGGCAGCTATCAAAGTGAAGGTACTGTTGTTAGTTTGTGGGTTTGATATGGACAGAGGTGTGGATGTGAGCTTCAACAAGATGAAGATCAACATCCAGGAAGGTGGCTTGGGTTTTGGAGGACCAGGTGAAATTCAGATTTGAAAAGGAGCTGAGGTTATGGAGGAAATTAAGGAGTGTTTCTTCACCATGAGTCCAGACCACAAAGATGTCATCTATAAACCTATACCACGCTAGGGGAAGCAGCTGTTGGGTCTTCAGGAAAGCCTCCTCCATGCGGCCCATGAAGAGGTTGGCATAGGACGGTGCCATCCTGGTTCCCATGGCCGTTCCCCTGATTTGTTTGTAGGTCTGGCCTTCAAAAGTGAGGTAATTATGGGTGAGGATGAAGTTTATAAGTGTGATAAGGAACGAGGTTTTTGGAAGATCTTCGGGTGGGCGTTGGGAGAGGTAGTGCTCAAGGGCAGAGAGACCATGGGTATGTGGGATGTTTGTGTAAAGGGATGTAGCATCTATGGTGACAAGAACGGTTTCAGTTGGGAGAGGAGTGGGAATGGATTTGAGGCGTTCTAGGAAGTGGTTTGTGTCTTTGATGTAGGATGGGAGTCTGCGGGTGATAGGTTGGAGGTGTTGGTCTACCAGAGCTGAGATACGTTCTGTTGTGGCTTTGAAGCCTGCCACAATGGGACGGCCAGGATGGTTCTCTTTGTGGATTTTGGGTAATAGGTAGAAGGTAGGGGTACGTGGCTCAGGTGGAGTGAGTAAGTCTATGGAAGCCGTTGTGAGGCCTAGTGAGGGACTCTTCAGTCTTCTCCTCTTTCCCTTTCCTCTTCAGCCATTCACGCATCTTCTCATCCTACATAGTTGTGTTTATCTCTATACTGTATACCTCTTTACTTCTGTATGCATCCTCTTTGGTCTGAAGCTGGCACAGTACTTACAGTAGAATATCTTTGGCTTCCCTCTGACAACCATACCTCCATCCTTGCTACCCTCCCTGTTTTCCTTTCCCTGTTGCTTCATAACCTGGGTTGTGAGTAACTGAATCTACTTTCCCTTCTTCCCCCCCTCTCCTCCCTGATGAAGGGACATTTGTTCCAAAAGCTAGGGACGTAAATTTTCGGTTCTGTTTTTTGTGTATCTATCGGCTGTACTGAGCTGAGGTAAGTACTGGCCAGCCCCTCTATCTCTTTCCAAGTATTAACTTTTTCATTCACTCTCATTTTTTCTTCGTACCATTCTGTCTCCACTTGGAATCTTTGTGCCTGTGAATGTAGTTATTTTGATCTATCATAAGATTTAAACATTTGAAAATGTTAATCTATTTTGGTTAAAAAACAAAAGATAAAATAGTCTATTTACAGTGAATCTGCAATAATGTATTTTTTATTGCAAGATGTACATTTTTTGGATGGCAGTCTTGAAACAGACATTTAAAACATAAATTCTTATTGCACTGTGGACGAAATAACACACAGAAATTTAACGAAACTCGAGCAAAATTAGTAGTAGTAGTAGTAGTAGTGGTAGTAGTAGCAGTATGATGTATGCAGTAACAGAGACAAAAATATAAGATTATGGAAGAAATTAAATTGAGGTTAATACAGAACGACAATTAAATCACATTAACAAAGATTATAAGGGGAAAAAGAATTATAGGAAGAAAAATTAGAGCAAATGAAATATTAATATGGTGATTAAAATTATGTGCCGAAGGAAAAGAAACACAATCACACATTTAAACCAGTTATTTGAAGGGGAAAAAAAAAGAAATAATGAACAAAGTCATTTTGATAAAGATTTAAAAATGAAATATTTAAAAGAACTTCACGAGATTTGAACCCAGAACCTTTTGCTTTTGTGTTCTTTATGTTAAAACATTACATTATGCACCCAATATGTGTAATGTTTTCATTTTTGAAGCAGTAGAACATCATGCAAAACTTCAGATTTTTTTGATTAATCATAAATGGGACCCAACAGAGGTGGATGGCTGCAGAGCATGATACCTGAAACCCTAACCCACATCACTATTAGGATGATTTGAAAAAGTCCGTCCCACTGATGGGACCACACCTTGTAAGTGGATAAGTATTAGATTACGAGAAGTTGTCATAACGTTTTAGTTATTACCTCAAAAAATAAGGTTATATTATTAATTTTTGTACCTGCAGGCTCGTGTCTGCATTCCTGGTGACTGCTGAGAAATACTTGCACCAGAATGCCGTAGCACGTCGGACAAAATGGCACAAGTCATTCATGAAGTGAAATATCGTGGGCTAATTAGTTTCCAGCAGTAGCAGAATTTTTGCAGCTTTGTCGGGAAAAACAGTTGAAAAAGCCATCTGAATTGACCTGACAGCTGTAACAATTTTGTTACTGCTGAAAGTGAGTTGCTGCATGATATTCCACCTAGCCAATGGGCTGTGCAGTTTTAACTCCTCTAACAATGTGCTACAGCACTGTGGTGTTGGGATTTCAATGTGTACCTTTATTGTAGACGTGTACTGGCGAACAAACAAAAAATTAAATAACTGCTTTGTTATGTAATGTTGAAGTAAAGGCCACCTGTTTTTTATCCATCCATTCCAGCACCATTACACACTGTGCTAAGTTCACCTTTCTTGAGTCTCGATTTTCAAGGAATCGAATACATTCTTCCTATTTAGTTGAAGTGTGCCTGTTACATTCATGCCTCTTTTCTTCCAAAAGTGTCGCAAACACATGCAGTTGTATTACTTTGGTGCATAAATTCGTAGTGTTTTTCGATAAGTTTTTAAACACAACAATAAACTTTTATATGTATATTATAACAGAGACTTTAGTCATCAATAATATATTCTCATTCACTATTTACAACAGTCTGCATATTCTGGGGTAACTTATAGATTCTGTGACTGTAAAAATCATGCAGTTTTGAGACAAACAAATTGTTGAGACGTATTCAGGGTGCATTTTCATCCGAAAAAGGAAGTTGAAAAGGTAAAATTTGAGGGCGCAAGATCAGGTGAATAAGGTTGGTGAAGAATAACTTCCCAACCCAATTCATGTGCAGTGTTTTTTGTTAGTCTAGCAGAATGCAAGCAGGTGTTATCATGCTGTAGCCTAACACTTCACGCACTCTTTGTGGTGTTTGCTCTTGGATTGTGTTTGTGAGATGTCTCAGTTGTTGACAGTAAATGTCACCTGGGGAAGCAGTTCATACAGGATGACACATGAGAGATGGACGGTTTTTAATGAAATTAATGCATGTTTATTTACACAAAATCAAAGCTCATTATTTGCCATTTTTAGGTAACAAAGTTATTTGTCAAAAATAATGTCGTCAAGGTGATGACCATCATTTCGAATGCAGGACTCAAGTCTCTTCTCAAAATCCTCCATCACAGGGACTAAAATCTCTACAGGGATGGCAGCAATTTCTTGCATGATTGCATTCTTCAACTCGTCCAAATTTCGTGGTTTGTGGTTAGAGACACAGTTCTTAAGGTACCCCACAGAAAAAAGTCATACTGACAAGTCGAGTGACCTGGGAGGCCAAGGAACATTGCCAAAACGTGAGATAATCCGGCCAGGAAACATGCGTCTTAAGAACTGTCATTGAAGTGTATCTTGAAGTTTTCCCGCCGTATTGATTGGTCCATCATATTTCCGGCTTGCTGCCGGATCACGTTGACATCTTGGCACGATATTTCAGCTAACAAACATGCAGCCATCTTCAGGTGAGTACGAGACTGAAGATTACTGGTGCGCGTCGTTCTATATATACCGAAAATTGGTGCGGCGGCACCTGCGCAGTGGAGAAGGCTAATACCGTGCCCCCTATCTAATTTGGCGCGCTCTGCAGCAGAAGTGGGCCGCGCATGCGTAGTGGTGTACCTACATTTGCGCTATCTGTCGTAAAGCGCCTTCGCGCAGCTGAGGCGCGGTAGTCGAAAGTATAAAATCAATTTTCGTCAGCCGTCACACTAGATGAAGACCCATGTCTCTATGAAGCGATTAAAGAAATTACAGGATCCCATGCTTTATCCATCTGAAAGCCGCCGTCTCGATTAATAAGATCTTTTGCCAATCGTATCTCCACGGACTCCTTAATAATGGATTCCCAAAAAGATCTAGTTGTCGCTAAAATTTTTGTTCCACAATAATCCATGGAGTGTCCCGTCGAAATACAGTGTTCTGCTATGGCTGATTTGTTGGGCTGTAATAAACGTGTGTGGCGCTCATGCTCCACGCATCTTTCCCGTACTGTGCGAGTAGTTTGGCCAATGTAGGATTTGCCACATTGACAAGGGATCTTATAAATACCCACCTT
The DNA here is from genome assembly GCF_021461395.2 of Schistocerca americana. Lineage (NCBI taxonomy): Eukaryota > Metazoa > Arthropoda > Insecta > Orthoptera > Acrididae > Schistocerca > Schistocerca americana. Next base: position 855,121,572 of record NC_060121.1, read on the forward strand.
CCTCAGACCCAGATCGTCCTTCACAGAGCCAAGCAAAGCCGATATTTTCGTAGGTGGTCAGAAGATCACTTTAACACAATGCTTCTTTAAAATCCTTCCTATCTTAGAGGAGAGGTTACCCACATACGGAAGAAACGCCCTGGACCTGACCACCTCTTTGTCTTCTTCTTCTTGTTTCTCTTTACATTTCTTCTTTGTTACAGCTCTGCGGATTTGGCGTGTAGAATATCCATTCTCCCTGAAGATGGATTGCAAATGTTCTAATTCTTTAGGAAGGCTGTCCTTATCAGATACCACATGTGCCCGGTGCACCAGAGTACGCAGCAAATCCATGGTTTGTGCAGGGTGGTGGCAGCTTGTCGCCTGCAAATACAGATCTGTGTGTGTGGGCTTCCGGTAGACGGAGTGCCCCAAAGATCCATCGGTTCTACGATTGACAAGGACATCCAGAAACGGCAGACATCTATCTTTTTCGACCTCCATGGTAAACTGAATATTCTTGTGAATGGAATCAGATGTTTTAAGAATCCTGCCAGTTTTTCTTCTCCATGGGGCCAAACTACAAATGTGTCATCCACGTAACGCCAGAAGACTTTCGGTTTAAATTCAGCCGACTCGAGTGCCTTCTCCTCAAAGTCCTCCATAAAAAGGTTTATGCAAAATTCGTCCAACCTATTCACGATTGATTCGTAACTCCCGTGCATGACGTCTAGCTGACCGTCCTGGGCTTCTGACTGCCGCTTGTCTTACCCTTTCAACATTTTCTGGTGTCGTTACTCTGCATCTCGAGCCAGGTCGCTTCTTATCCAGTATGTTTCCAGTTGATCTAAAGTTTTCCACCCATCTGAGGATTGTGTTACAGCTTGGAACAGCTCCATGTCGACTGACATTAAACCGCGCACGAAACAATACGCTGCATAGCAATAATAGACTCACCACTTTTCACGAAACTGTCATAGACAAACACTCAACGTTGCAAGTCCCACTGCTCCATAGTGACTGAGTAAATGAAATGGTGTCTTGTGTGGATCAGAACTATCCCCCGCCACGACCACCTCCCATCACCGCGCCCTCAGTACTATGCAGTTCAAAACTGTCCGTCTCCTGTGTGTCACCCTGTAATATACCACTCCATTGTTGTTCCACCAGATGTATAACACTTGCTTTCATGGATGCACGTAGGTCTTTGTACAGGAAGTTGCTGCTTTGTGTGGCTCAACCATTCCTTCCTTTTCCTTATGTCTGCATAATGACACAATTTCTTGTCACCAGTAACGATACAGGATAGCTATTCATGACGAGCAACCAGAGGTTCACATATGACCATCTGCTGACTTTTGTGTTTTTGGCTTAGAGCATGCGGTAGGTGTACACTAGATTTTTCAACTTACACCATTGCATGCAAATATTGCATGATATTGGAATGATCACAGTTCATCACATTTGCCAGTTCTCGAGTACAGTTATAAACTGTATACTGGGCACGTCTGAACGGCAGATCTTTCCACTGAGACAGTAAGACACCAAAGCCTTTGTGTGCTTCTGTGTTTAAGGTTCTGACATGAGGTACTACCTGAAAGTTATTGGCCATTTGCATAAAGCAGTCTGAAGAAAACGACTGGAAGTGTGGCGAAACCGTACGTGAAAATTACATCACGATAGTGCTCCTGCTCACATCTCAATGCATGTTTGTGATTTTTTTCACAAAAAACAAAACCAGAGCCTGAGGTAACAAACTTTCAGCAAAGTGTTAATTATGTCATGGGAATCAAAGCCACATAATTAGTGAAAGGAGTGTCAAGTTTCAGCGTCACAGAGGTGAACACTATGAGGAAAGTAAATACTCAGGTGACTGGAGGGGGAGGGGATACGAATGTGGTATTTATGTTAAGTCCCTGTGCTAACAGATTATATAAAGCCTTACAAGATGTTTTAAATGCCAAAAGTTTGGACATATAACTATTGGTTATAAGGACAAAGGTATTTGTGGATGTGTGCTGGACATTGATCAAGGACACATGAAGAAAATTAATTATTTATGTTTCCATCAAAGTGTGTAAATTGTTCAGGTGATCATCGTGTGTGCGTCAAGGTTTGTTGTGTTTATAGTGAAGAAAGAAAAATGAGCTGAAGGTGACTATCAGAATCGTGTGTAGTCCCAAGGGGCTCACCACTCTTTGGTGAATTCGTGCTTGGCTTCCATGGGACTCCAGCCATTGCAGCACTTCTTTCCTTTCCGTGCTGCATGACTATCCTCCATCTATTCTTTTTCCTCTCCCGTGGGAAACATGTATTGGATAGTTTCGGGAATGCACTCCAAAGTATGGATACCCGGACATCAGAACAGTCCCTCATCTGTTTTTTCTTTCTTTCTTTCTTTCTTTCTTTCTTCATTCTCTTTTTCCTCCACTTCAGCATTTGAGGTTTCTCATTGTTCCTCCTCCTTCTCCTCTGTGTGTTCCTGAAGGCCAGCCAACACATTTGATGTGTAACAGCTGACAGGGTAATGCCTAATTCCCAGCCGTGGGTGGTCAGGTAGGATTTGCGCGTGCCTCCTGGAACAGCCCAGGTCTGGGGAGAAGTGATTACCTGAGCTGTTACCTTCCCAACTGCCAGTTGGTCCCTCTGTCAGGAGTTCAGGAAGTGTAACCTGAGGTGTGAACAGTCACCTAAGGCAGATGAGGCCCCCTCTGAGGGAGCCCCAGTTGGAAAGCCATCGATGTTGTGGCAATCTTGGGGGATTTTTTTTGCAATGACCAATCACCATCTCAGTCTATGTCTACTGGTCTCGCAGTTAAGGCGCTCAGTCCGGAACCGCGCGACTGCTACGGTCGCAGGTTCGAATCCTGCCTCGGGCATGGATGTGTGCGATGTCCTTAGGTTAGTTAGGTTTAAGTAGTTCTAAGTTCTAGGGGACTGATGACCACAGATGTTAAGTCCCATAGTGCTCAGAGCCATTTGAACCATTTTTTCTATGTCTACTAAAGGTAAACAGAACAAGGCTAAAGATTCAAAGACTCTCCCAGCTGCTCCTCAGTTGCTTGTGGTATCACATACTGAACGATGTCAATCCTTTGCTGCAATTAGCGTGTTTATTATTCAGAAAAGTGTTGATGCAGTTGCAGGCCCTGTGAAATCCTTCTCTCGCTTATGTAATGGGATTTTGCTTCTGAAGACAAGGTGTGATTTTCAAATCTAGCAGCTGCTTACAGCATTGCTCGTTTCACAGCTGTCCTGTTCATGTTGAGGCTCATTGTACACTGAATTTTTCATGTGGTGTTACTTGCACTCTGCTTGATGGTCTGACCGAAGGAGGAATCCAAACTTGTCTCTCTGTTCAGGGTGCCACTGTGGTCCATTGAGTAATGAAAAAGGTTAATTCAAAAGTAGTGTCTACACTGTCTTTTTCTCACATTTGATTGAGTAGTGCTTCCATCGAAGATTAAGGCAGGCTGTGAAATCACAGTCTGACCATACATTCCAAACCTGATACATTGCTACCAGTGTCAACATTGTAACCACTCTTGGGTGTCATGTCAAAACATGACCAAATGTGTTAACTGTGGCAGAGTTGCTATGAGGTGATGGCTCACCTGCTTCTCCCCTCTTTATAAATTGTAATGGCAACCATGTTGCCTTAGCCCACGAATGGTCCTATATATCTCAGAGCGGGCTGTCCAGGAGATCCATCTGAAGGAAAAAGTACTCAACCGTGGAGCTGGCAAGTTGTTGGCTAGTCGAAAGCCGTACATTCTACCATCCAGCACTTACAGTACCACCCTTGCTCCAGTTGTGGTGACCAGGTAGAGTATCGTATGAATGTTATACTTACTACTGCAGAACGTTCCATTTCTCACACTTCATCTTTACCATGCTGTATCCCAGTCCCCTGGTAAACTGAGGCCTACCGCATCATGATTCACATGTGGAGACATGGTCTCCATGTTTGTAGCCTCCATTCTATGATGGCAAACTGTATTCTTCATAAACTGTTGCATGTGCAGTAAAAAATGGAAATGTCGTGTGACGAGGGCCTCCCGTCGGGTAGACCGGTTGCCTGGTGCAAGTCTTTCGATTTGACGCCACTTCGGCGACTTGCGCGTCGATGGGGATGAAATGATGATGATTAGGGCAACACAACACCCAGTCCCTGAGCGGAGAAAATCTCCGACCCAGCCGGGAATCGAACCCGGGCCCTTTGGATTGACAGTCTGTCGCGCTGACCACTCAGCTACCGGGCGCGGACTGTCATCACATTCTTCAGGATAGCAAAGAAGAGCTACCTGGATTTCATTTACTAATTCTTTTGACAGTTTCACTTCCTCTTCCACCATGTGGGGCAACCTCCATTGGCTCTGTCCATTTCCTGATTTCTCACCTGACTATAGCAGACAGTGTCATTGTCAGCCCTGTTGCTATCTCCAACGCCTTGGGCCACTATTTTGCAGAGATTTCGAGCTCCCCCTGTATCACCGTGCCTTTCTTCCTCGGAAACGAGTGGAGGCGGCTCAGGTGATGTCCTTCCCTTCTGAAAATCGTGAATGCTACAATGCCGCCTTTACTATGAGGGAATTAGACCATGGTCTCACTCCACCACGATCTTCTGCTCCAGGGCAAGATAATGATCACATTCAGATGTTGCAGGACCTTTCTCTTGTGGGCGAGCATTTTGTCCTTAGTACGTACAGTCGCATTTGGGCACATGGCACATTCCCAGATGCAGGCAGGAAGCTACTGTCGTACTCATACCTAAGCCCGGTAACGGCAAAGTAATTCTTTCTAACTACTACCCCATTTCTCTCTCTCTCAACAGCAGTGTTTGCAAGCTGATGAAACATAACAATATAATGAAAAGGAAAGTTGCTACTCACCATATAGCGGAGATGCTGATTCGTAGATAGGCGCAACAAAAAGACTGTTACAGATAAAGCTTTCGGCCAGTAAGGTGTTCATCAGAAATAGATGACACACACACACATTCATGCAAACTCAACTCTCACACATGACTGCAGTCTCGGGCAACTGAGGCCACACAGTGAATAGCAGTACCAGTGCATGGTGGGAGTGGCGACTGGGTGTGGGTAAGGAGTTGGCTGGGGCAGGGAGGAGGGGGGGACAGTGGGGTAGGAGTGGCAGACAGTGATGTGCTGCTTGGGAGCATTCAAGGACAAGGTGGAGAGAGGGTAGGGCAGCTGTGTGCAGTCGGGAGGTTAGACAGAGAGCGTGGGAAGGGGGGAGGGTAACGGAAAAGGAGAAAAGTAAAAAAACTGGTATGATGGTGGAATGAAGGCTGTGTAATGCTAGAGTTGGAACAGGGAAGGGGGTGGATGGGAGAGGACAATGACTAGCAAAGGTTGAGGCCAGGAGGGTTATGGGAATGTAGGATATATTGCAGGGAAAGTTCTCACCTGTGCAATTCCAAAAAGCTGGTGCTGGTGGGAAGGATTTATGTGGCACAGGCTATGAATCAGTCATTGAAATGAACAATGTCATGTTTGGCACTGCGCTCAGTGACAAGGTGGTCCACTTGTTTCTTGGCCACTGTTTGTCAGTGGCCATTCATGCAGACAGATGGCTTGTTGGTTGTCATGTCCACATAGAATGCAGTACAGAGGTTGCAGCTTAGCTTGTAGATCACATGTTTGGTTTATAGGTTGCCTGCCTTTGATGGGATAGGTGATGTTTGTGACCAGACTGGAGTAGGTGGCGGTGGGAGAATGTATGGGACAAGTCTTGCATTTAGGTCTATTACAGTGGTATGAACCATGAGGTAAGGGGTTGGGAGCAGGGGTTGTGTAGGGATGGATGAGTAGATTGTGTAGGTTCAGTGCACAGTGGAATACCACTGTGGGAGGGGTGGGAAGGATAGTGGGCGGACATTCCTCATTTCAGGGCACAACAAGAGGTAGTCAAAACCCAGGTGGAGAATGTAATTCAGTTGCTCAAGTTCTGGGTGATACTGAGTTACAAGGAGAATACTCCTCTGTGGCCAGACGGTAGGACTTCGGGAGGTGGTGGGAGGCTGGAAAGATAAGGCATGGAAGATATGTTTTTGTACAAGGTTGGGAGACCTTCCGTATGTTTCTAGAGGGACCACTTGTCACTGCAGATGGGATTACCATGGGTGGCTAGGCTTTATGGAAGGGACTTCTTTCTATGGAAAGGGTGGCAGCTCTCTGATTGGACATACTGTTTGTGGTTAGTAGATTTGATATGGACGGAGGTATTGATGTAGCCATTTTTGAGGTGGAAGTCAACATGTAGGAAGGTGGCTTGGTGGGTTGAGTAGGACCATGTGAAGCAAATGGGGGAGAAGTTGTTGTGTGGATAGGGTGTTCAAACCCTCAATCCAGATCGCACAGGGGTCATCAGTGAATATGAACCAGGTGAGGGATTTAGGATTCTGGGTGTTTAGGAAGGATTCCTGTAGATGGGCTGTGAATAGATTGGCATAGGATGGTGTCATGTGGGTGCCCACAGCTGTATGCCGGATTTGTTTTTAAGTAACGCCTTCAAAGGAGAAGTAATTGTGGGTGAGGATATAGTTGGTCACAGTGACTATGAAGGAGGTTGCTGGTTTGGAATCCATCGGGTGTTGGGAAAGGTAGTGTTCAGTAACGGTAAGGCCATGGGCATTTGTGATGTTAGTGTAAAGGGAAGTGGCATCAATAGTGACAAGCAGGACACCGTGTGAGTAAGGGACAGGAACTGGAGGAAATGATTGGTATCTTTTATATTGGAGGGATAATAGGTTGAAGGTGTTGGTCTATGAGAGCAGAGATTCTCTCAGTGGGAGCACGGTAACCGGCCACAAAGGGGGTCCTGGGTAGTTGGGTTTATGGACTTCAGGAAACATGTAGAAGATAGAAGTGCGGGGAGTAATAGGGGTGAGCAGAGAGATGGACACTGGGGAGAGATTCTGGGATGGGCCTTAGGATTTGACAAGATACTGGAGATCCGGCTGGATTTCTGGAATGGGGTCACTGTGGCAGGGTTTGCAGGTGGATGAATCTGACATCTGATGTCAGGTAGTCCTTGTAGTTCAAAACAACTGTGGTGGAGACTTTGTCAGCAGATAGGATTATAAGGTCGGGATCATTTTTTAGATGGTGGACTGTGGTTTTTTATGCGGATGTAAGGTTAATTTGCATGTCGAGGGATTTGGGGAATGATGGTGAGGCAAGTTTCGAGGTTAAGAAATTTTGGAAAGTTAACAAGTGACGATTTGGTGGCAGTGGGGGTGGATCACAGTTGGATGGAGGAGTGAACAGAGTTAGGCAGGGTTCAACATTGGCCTTTGGTTGAGACTGATTGGTAGGATTGGTGGTGAAAAACTGTTTCCACTGTAGGGACCAGAAGAAGGAGAGATGGTCATTAACAAGTCCTGCATGATTGAATTTGGGAGTGGGGCAAAAGGTGAGGCCTTTAGAAACGACAAAGAACTGAAGTTTCTGTGGGGTGAAGGCTTCTGGAGGAAAGGTTCATGACTGTGTTACGGGTCTGTTTAGGTTCCGGATCCCGTGTGATGGTGGGAGGGAGTTTTGGAGGGTGGATAAATGTAGTCTGTCTGTAGTTTGCCAGCTGTGAGGGGATGTGGAGGTGGTTTGGAGGTTGTTGTAGAGGTGGTGGACATTGATTCTCCAAGGTGGGGGTAGGAAGTGAGGAGGAACCAGTGCACAATATGGATTTAGAGTGGGCCATTCTACAATTGACCATCTTCCCACTTTGACAATGTATGACTTGAACAGTTTTCCATGGGAATACCAGACTGTGGCCGTGTTTTTCCATTTGGAGAAAGCCTATGATACCAGCTGGAGAACTGGTATCTGCTGTACTCTATACATGTGGGGCTACTGCGGCCATGTGCCCCATTTCCTTCAGAAATTTTTTAAAGGCAGAATTTTCTAGGTACATGTGGGTTTGACCTTGTTGGACACCAGTATCCAGGAGAACAGGGTACCTCAAGGCTCCGTCCTGAACGTTGTCCTCTTTGCAGGAAAAATATTCAAAATCTTTCTATCCCCGTGTGCTAGGAACCTCTTCATTATGTGTCTATGGAGAGATTATTTTAGTGGAAACAGAGCGAGGAGGGGAAGGGGAGGGAAGAGTTGTTAAATATTATTAACATGTGCCTTGATTCATCTTCCTCACACATAGCTTGCCAGCATTAGCAGTTATTATCCATATGCATATAAAATCACCATATTTGCTGGATACTTCCCACCCCATGATCTGTTTCATAAAGAGAGTGCTGTGAACCTAACATGACAACTCCCTCACCCTTTCTTAATTCTTTGACATTTTGATGTGCATCTCATAATCAGGGATTCAGATTGCACCTGTCCCAGGGATTGAGTTCACGAGAGCCTCATTTATCAGAAGACAAGACAGAGCTCGAGCAATGCATTTCAGATCATGGCATACTTTCTGTACAGAAGAGACCATGAAAGGAAGCTGACAAAATAACAGAGCAAACAGAATGTTTTATAGCCAGTTAGCTAGGTTTAGACAGCATAAATGACTGTGTAGGTCATGTTAAAAGTGTCAGCCATAAAACTGATGAGATATTCATACTAAATACCTCAGAATGCCCTAGGAAACACCCTGTACTTCGAAACAATGAATGCTGCGTGTTCAGCCACATCCCATTTTCTTACATTTGAATGACACTTCAGAGTGGGTGCAGTTAGACTTGAGTTCAGACACTTCTGAAGAATATAATTGTACCTTATATGTGTGGGCATTAGAAAACACCTTATCTTCTGCTATGGATACAGCCCAAAGACCAGATGCTATTATGTATTGCATATTGTGTCAACTGTGCAAAGGATCAAAATAACCCCTCCTTGATCTTTTTTCCAACTAGTGGCCACAGGACCTATATGGGTATTTGCGGAGGCTCTCCATTATGATACCTCTCCTAAAATCAGGGAACGATAATATCTTCACAAGCAGTTGCTTTCATAAGCTGTGAAGGAAGGACTCTAGATGGGATGGTGAATTGCCAGCAGAATGAGTGTTAAAGAAAGAAACTCATTACACACTTCAAATAGGGCATGAGGGAGTATCATTCTCTTACATAACCTGACTACTAGAGGTGGCTCTACAGGATGCTCTCCTGTACAGAAGAAATCATTGGGGATAGTTCTTGCTATTGAAAAATCATATGGCACTATGTAGAGACACACACACACACACACACACACCACACACACACACACACACACACACACCTACCTTTGTGCAAACAACAGTGCAGTGAAGAGTCCAGTTGAGACTTCTTTGTTTCATGATGCTTTGTAGTTTACTCCTCCTCCTACTCCTGTCTTGCATCTACAACTCGTCCATTACAGATGATGCTTCAGAGACTAGAGAGTTGAGACACAAAATACTGGTTTCAAGTGTTCAACAGGTGTAACGGTATGTGTTTATTTTAATTGTATCCGTCACAAGTTTTAAGGAACCAGAACTATGATTGGGTGACACAGTTCTCCATTTTACTCAATCTGTTAGGTTCCTGGGTATCACATTTGATCAATGGCTCACACAGTTACCTTATGTTAGGACCTTAAAATGTACTGTTCATAGTTCAGTCCAAAGTTTGTAGCTTAAGGTGTTTGACAAAGTGCACCATGTAGAGGCATCAGACTGTTATCAGAGACTTACAAAAGAAGCCCCATCCCTAGCCTCTGGGTCAAAGCTAGTGAGCCACTATTTGCAATCGGGCAGGACCATGTAATGTGTCTTCGAAGCTGAGGTGGCTGAAGAATCTCCAGTCTCCATCATTATTGCTCATCATCCAATAGAGCATCTAGTCCTGAATTGCCTTTGAGTTGCAGAGCTGTCAAGCTTTTGGGTTAGACAGGTTTTAGGAAAGAACAATTAAGCAGATATGAAGGTTCTCTCTGTGTTGAAGCAAGCTGCCACCTTGGCTGATAAAGGAGCACATATTGCAGATTTTGTCCACCAGCATTCATTCCTTTGTATTTTAGAAAAGGATTCTAACGGCAGACAGGGTTTTACAGATCGTACCAAGCATGGTGACTTCGTTGACTATTAAATGGTTTTCATAGACAATGTCTAAGGATCTCAGCTACCAGCAGATTTCAGGGTGCAGTGCCAAGATAAATGTAATCCTGATGACTGTCAAGCAGGTTAGATTTCACTCGCCTGCTACAACAGTCATAGCACTGCAGAGAATCCAGAGAATCTCGTACAGAACATCCAGGGTACCCTGTTTTCTCTGCAGAAGCAAGGTAAAGAGGTGCCTTTCTGTTGGGAAGTGGGGCGCATTAGAATTAACTGTGATGTGACTGTAAGCACAGGAATACTAATATATGTCAAAAATTCAAAGACATCACACTAGATGTCCCTGCAGCCAGTTATGTCACTAGTGAGAATGACACAAATAATATGAAAAGGATAGAGTGCTGCTCAGTGTGAAGACGACAGGTTGAATTGCAGACAGGCACAACAAAAAGACTGTTACACACTGAGCTTTCAGCCAAAGCTTTCTTCAGACAAGAAAATACACACATTCACACAAGCAAGCACACCTAATGCACACGTGACTGCTATCTTCATCCAGACAGTCATGGGTACATGCAAGAGGGTAAATAAACTTTGGAAATTTAAATCAGCCACCCAGTCACTTAGACAATCCAAGATCGTTTGAGGAATCGTGACTCCTCCTTAAGTAGTTTGCAAGTAGATTTTAATGCTTGTTTGACTCCCCATATTTTTGTATTGGAGGTCAGTGAGACAGATGTACATTAGGAAGAATTGGTGCTTTTATGTTACTAATTTTATGTCATGTTTTCACATTTTGTTTTAGAGACTCCCATAATGTTTTTAACTGTGGCAATGTGTACTTGAGCACTCATAGTGATGCGCAGCCTCACATATTTTTATTGTTTGTTTAGTATATTAATTATTTTATCTAGAAAGTAACCTCTTATGCATTTTAGGTCCATTTGTCCAGAGTAATTTTTTGCCCGAGACAGTATTTTGTTGGGCAGTGTTGCCATTGGTAGAAACTGGGAGGAGGAGGAGGAGGAGAAAGGGGCGGGGGGGGGGGGGGGGGGGGTGGCGGCAGGGTTTGACTCATCCCGAATATCTGGCCCACAGGCAGCTCTTTGTGCACTCACTGATGTTGACATTGTGTGGCATTAATTTATGTTCATCAAGAATGTTGATAAACATGCTGTTGAGCACCCTACAGTCATTATCATCATCATCGACAACATGGTCATTATCATTTCATTTCGCCAACCAGTTATGAGAGACCTACAGTTAAAATTTGTTTTGAACCACAGCTTAACTTTCCATTGCTCACATCTACAGGTTATTACCCTCTGCTAATTCAGTATTGAATGTGGACCTTTATATTTGTAGTCTGATACTTAACTGCAAAGTCAGTGATCCAAAGACATACCATGATATCTTGTTATGAGCTGTACCTACAACCTGTGCCCTAAATTGGCCAGTGATAGAGCAGAATCCACTTGTGTCACTTCATATGTTGCATCTGATTCTGTTTACTCTTCATGGTTTGATTTTTGTGAAAAGTGATACGCAGTGTCACTATGCATCTCTAAATGATGGGCACTTTTCATATTGAATTTCAATTGTACCTCAGATGTTGCTGGAAGCTAATTCAGTATGCTAAAATTTTCTTTTGTAATACATTAGTTGCATTCAAAAAGAAATGAGCTAGAGGCTCTAAAATGAAAACCACAGAAGTGATTGTAATATTGTTGCTTATGGAAGAAGCTGAGGTACCTATAAGAGCACAGAGGCCCCAGGCTCGCCTCTATAGGGACATTGGTGCATTACTTACATAACAGAGTGAACATGTGCACTTGTTGACTGTCCACTGCACTTAGTAGTACTGAAAACAGAGAAACAGATGCTTCAAAAGAAGAGCAAAGGTGCACAGAGCATTTCTTTACAGTGAAAAAGTGACGGGAACACAATATTCATCGAAGAATGGCACAAGTGCCAATCATAATTTTGGTGCTCAGTCTGACCTCTAGGGCAATGGTTGTTACTGTAACTCACCAGTCTTAAATAATGAGGGCTTCCAATTTGCGGACAATGATATTGGTAATGCAGTTTGGTGTTCCAGATTGTCCATCATTGGTCAACGACATCCGTCCTTTCTTGAATCACTTACGCCATGCCTTGATCCTTGCAGTGAAGATGCAATGCGTTTCATATGCTTCTGCCATTCTTTGATGAATTTTCTTTTCTGCTGTAAGGTATTTTCCGTATCAAGAAACACCCTAATCCCTCTGCACTTCTTTTGACGCCTCCATTTCAATGTTTTCAGTACTACTGAGTGCAGTAGACAGTTGTGTGCATGTGCTCATTCTGTCATGAAGTGGATGTGGCCCTTGTCCCTCTAGCAGTGAGGTTCAGGCCTCAGAACACTTACAGGGGACCCCATCTTCCTCCTTAAGCAATGGCATTAGGATCCCCTTAGAAGTTCTCATTTTACAGCCTCTTGCTAGTTTCTTTTTGAATGCACCTTATGTTTAGTATTCTAGCACCTGATACATGCTTTGGTATCTTGCAAGAGTTTTGAAATGAATTGTTTTGATATTTACAGAACTAATATTTGTGACACAATTGATTTTTTAATGTAAGAAACATGTATCTGTTGTGGGTCTCATTTTTGCTATTTCTTTTTTCTTCACAGTGGCTATGATTTTGGCTACCTCTTAAAACTGCTTACAGATCAGAACCTACCTCATGAAGAGAGTGACTTTTTTGATCTTCTGAGGCTGTATTTTCCAACAGTATATGACGTCAAGGTAATTTATAGGTTCTTATGAGTAATATTTTCTTGCCAGTAATGCTTTATTACTAATAACTTGGAGACTCTGCTATGTTACATTTTGTTTTGATCGTGCTTTGTATGTTGAGTGATAAATGAGCACTATAATAAATTATTCACAAAGATTTTACACCGATAATTAATATGAAGACTTATGTATTATTAGATTCAGATAATAATAATAATAATAATAATAATATTTATTCAACATTGAATAATCAGATACAATTCCTAGAAATAATACAGTTTCAGGACATCATACAGATTATTCTTCTGAATACGTCAGTTTATAAATTACAAACTAAAAGATTTGTTTGTATTAATAAATGTTACATTTTGATTGATTTTACGTCTGGTATTATACAATCACGATATTACAAATATTGTTTTTATCAACATTATATTAGTTGTAGGTTACTTAAAACTATGAGCTTGACATACTTATGAAGCACTTTTAATACAGATATAATACTCGTCTAGGGAATAAAAAGGGTTTTCAATTAGAATTCTTTTTAGCTGATCTTTTAATTTGTTAGCAGGAAGGGTTGTGAGACTTTTTGGTAGGGCATTGGCTAGCTTCAGTCCAGCATGAAGTGCATTTTTTTCATACCTATTTACATGGTATCTGAACTTTTGCCTTGTATCATATTGGTGCAAGTCACAGTTGAAATTTGGATTAATTGTTTTCACAAGCAATATAACTTTCAATATGTACACACCTATAATGGTAAGCACACCTAATTTTGGGAACAGGTTCCGACATGATTCTCGAGGTTTGGCACCACAAATAATTCTAATAACTTTTTTCTGTAGTATTAATAATGTACTTAGGTTGGCTTGAGTTGTTGCACCCCATATTTCTACAGCATAGTTTAAGTTTGATGAGAATAGAGCATGATAAGCAGTTTTTAGTACACCCATGTCCTTACAATATTTGCTAATCATATTTATAGCACACACATTCTTCAACAGCTTACATGCTAAGGAATCAATATGCATGTCCCATTTGAGGCTGTCCTGGATTGTAATTCCCAAGAACTTTGTCCATTTTTCCTTTTTTACAATGTCATTTCCTATGGATAATTTCATGTCAAATTCTATTTGTTTCCTTGTGTTAAGTTCCATCATTGCAGTCTTTGAAGCACTTACATTTAGATGACTTTCATTAAAATACTTGACTATTTCATTAGTTACTGTTGCACTGTACCCCCAGACTCTCATAGTCTTTGTGTTTACACACTATTGATGTGTCATCTGCATACAATATTTTTGTACAGTTAGGAGAACAATACTGTATATCATTAACATAAATCAAGAAAATAAGGGGTCCCAAGACAGAACCTTGAGGCACTCCATATTTGATATCAATAATTTTAGATTTGTAAGACCCACTGTTTGTTTTAAGCAAGACAAATTGATTTCTATTGCTCATATACGCTTTTATTAGCTCATAGCCAGTTCCTCTGATACCCAGGTTCCACAGCTTGTCAAGTAATATGGTGATGTTGACACAATCAAAAGCTTTTTCTAGATCAAGGAAGACTCCAGTTACATACTCCTTGTTCTCTATGGCCGTTATTATTTTGTCTATTAATTGTGCTGCAGCTACTGAAGTTGACTTGTTTTTCATAAAGCCATTTTGATTTTCAAATATTAAATTGTGTTGACTCAGGAATGTCATTAGTCTAGTATAAATAACTTTCTCAACTACCTTAGAAAATGCAGGTAAGATTGAGATGGGGCGGTAGTTTTCAATTTTAGATTTATCACCTTTCTTGTGAATCGGGGTTATTTGTGCTGTCTTTAGACTATCTGGGAAACAACCTGATGCAATTACATCATTTACTGCTGTGGCCATGGCATCAGATATGTTGTCTATGCATCTTATCAGTGTACTGATAAACAATCCATCATAGCCTGCTGATTTTGTATTTTTTAATGACATTACTATGTTTTTGACTTCCTTGTTATTGGTTGGGGCCAAGTATATGCTTTGTTTGATTGGAATGCCCCTATATCTATGCTGAAGATTCTTAAAATGGTCATTGACAGATTTTCCAACAGAAGAAAAGTACTCATTAAAAACATTTGCAAGCTGACATTAACATTTCATGATATGCCCTTTATGGTTTATAGTAAAATCAGTTGTTGGTCTGTCCTTACAATCCCTAAAGCTATTTATTACTTTCCAAACAGCTAAACCTGTGTTAGTAGAGGTTCTTAACATTGTGGCTACGTATTTACTTTTAGTTTCTAGCAGAAGATCTTTACAGTAATCCTGATAGTTCTTAAATTCTACCTTTAGTCTATTATTATTGTTATTATTTATCATTGCGTACTGGAAAAGTCTAAGTTTCTCTCTTGCTGTTTTTACTTCATGATTTATCCAGTTATTTTTTTGTATCTTTTTGCAGTCATTTACTCTAAAGGTCATTTCTGGACATGAGACATTGAAGCAATAATAAAAATCTGATGAAAATTCACTGAAAGTAATGCTGTTTTTTTCACCCCATTTTAAGCTTTTTAGCAAACTGTTGAAATCTTTGACATTGTCATCATTGGTCATTCTTTTTGTCACATATTGTTTCTCTTTTCTATTGACATGAAGATTTTCAGCTTCTATCAATACCTGTTCTGCATGGTGGTCAGAAATGGCAAGCTTCAGAACTGATGCACTGCATGTAAAGTGGGACATGTTAATTATAATGTTGTCAGTGCATGATTTTACACTATTGACCTCTCTAGTGGGCTCGTTTATCAGAAATATTAAATTAAATTGAGCTAATATTAGCATTAGTTTTTTAGATACAGAGTCATTGGACAGCAAGTCAATGTTTATATCTCCAGTTAGTATTATGTTAACCCAGCCATTTTTATTGCAGTGTTTACTGTCAATGTCAACAAGCAGATTATTAAGAACATCAAAGAAACTGTCTAGGCTACCAGATGGAGGTCTGTGTAGGCCAATAATAATTAAGTTCTCTTTCCCCCACTTATAATTAATTGCTGCTAGTTCTATTACACCCTCAATGCTGAAAGCACTAACATCTATTACACTATAATTACTACTACTGGCTGCAAAGATAGCTACCCCACCACCACGTTTCTCTTTTCTACTGAAGGCAGAGCAAAAGTTCATGGAAAGTGGCTTACATACACTAATTAGCTCATCTGTGTACCAGTGTTCACTTATAACTAAAACATCAGGGTTATCAATTGCTGCAATGGTATCCAACCCGTTGTGCTTATTGCGAAGACTTTGAAAGTTCTGCTGAATTAATTTGAAAGTGAGTTTGGATTGTTGAACGCTTGATGGACGTGTCACGCTGCCAGAACCAATTATACATTTATCCCTAAAAAAGAAATATCAGTTGACAGAGTGGGTTTGGTATTTTTCACTATCCATTTATTCAAGTTGGTTTGTTTCCATGTACTGGGAGCCTGGGAAGAATCAGCTTTACCTGGTGTTTTCAGCAGCCATTTGTCCAATGTCGTCTGTCTATACTCATTCCTGCAGTCTTCTTGTGTTGTGGAGCACTCATTCTTCGAATGTGTGTGTTTTGAGTATACGTTGTTCCTAGCATTTATGACGATTTCACAAATAATGGACGCTAAGTGACTTTTTCCGCGCCGATTGAGGTGAAGGCCGTGAGTGGTGTAAAGATCTCTACTAAAATGTTGCACGTTGACCATTTGTACATTTGCGTAACGGTTGCAAATTTCTGCATATTGACTGTTTGTATATGCTACTGCCCTGTTTACACACGAGAATTGAGGCAAGTCATACCTGTGTGGAATATCGAGAACAATGACGTTTGAGTCATTTAGATGGTTTAGGGCAGATTTTAGTGCATTAACAGCATGCAAACCATCGTTGTGTGCGACGTCATTTGCACCACCACATATTACAATGAAGTCTTCATTCATTGTTTTTCGAGAGATATTGTTTACAGTTGAAAGCACTTGGTCAAGACGAGCACCAGGTTTAATAAAACCTGAGGCATTTACTTCACTGTTTACGCTTTTTATTTCGTGTGCAAGGCCTCTAAGATGACTGTTGTTGTTGTGGTCTTCAGTCCTGAGACTGATTTGATGCAGCTCTCCATGCTACTCTATCCTGTGCAAGCTTCTTCATCTCCCAGTACCTACTGCAACCTACATCCTTCTGAATCTGCTTAGTGTATTGATCTCTTGGTCTCCCTCTACGATTTTTACCCTCCACGCTGCCCTCCAATGCTAAATTTGTGATCCCTTGATGCCTCAAAACATGTCCTACCAACCGATCCCTTCTTCTAGTCAAGTTGTGCCACAAACTTCTCTTCTCCTCAATCCTATTCAATACCTCCTCATTAGTTACGTGATCTACCCACCTTATCTTCAGCATTCTTCTGTAGCACCACATTTCGAAAGCTTCTATTCTCTTCTTGTCCAAACTATTTATCGTCCATGTTTCACTTCCATACATGGCTACACTCCATACAAATAGTTTCAGAAACGACTTCCTGACACTTAAATCTATACTCGATGTTAATAAATTTCTCTTCTTGAGAAACGCTTTCCTTGCCATTGCCAGTCTACATTTTATATCCTCTTTACTTCGACCATCATCAGTTATTTTACTCGCTAAATAGCAAAACTCCTTTACTACTTTAAGTGTCTCATTTCCTAATCTAATTCCCTCAGCATCACCCGACTTAATTTGACTGCATTCCATTATCCTCGTTTTGCTTTTGTTGATGTTCATCTTATATCCTCCTTTCAAGACACTGTCCATTCTGTTCAACTGCTCTTCCAAGTCCTTTGCTGTCTCTGACAGAATTACAATGTCATCGGCGAACCTCAAAGTTTTTACTTCTTGTCCATGAATTTTAATACTTACTCTGAATTTTTCTTTTGTTTCCTTTACTGCTTGCTCAATATACAGATTGAATAACATCGGGGAGAGGCTACAACCCTGTCTCACTCCTTTCCCAACCACTGCTTCCCTTTCATGCCCCTCGACTCTTATAACTGCCACCTGGTTTCTGTACAAATTGTAAATAGCCTTTCGCTCCCTGTATTTTACCCCTGCCACCTTCAGAATTTGAAAGAGGGTATTCCAGTTAACATTTTCAAAAGCTTTCTCTAAGTCTACAAATGCTAGAAACGTAGGTTTGCCTTTTCTTAATCTTTTTTCTAAGATAAGTCGAAAGGTCAGTATTGCCACACGTGTTCTAACATTTTTACGGAATCCAAACTGATCTTCCCCGAGGTGGGCTTCTACTAGTTTTTCCATTCGTCTGTAAAGAATTCGCGTTAGTATTTTGCAGTTGTGACTTATTAAACTGATAGCTCGGTAATTTTCACATCTGTCAACACCTGCTTTCTTTGGGATTGGAATTATTATATTCTTCTTGAAGTCTGTGGGTATTTCGCCTGTCTCATACATCGTGCTCACCAGATGGTAGAGTTTTGTCATGACTGGCTCTCCCAAGGCCATCAGTAGTTCTAATGGAATGTTGTCTACTCCCGGGGCCTTGTTTCGACTCAGGTCTTTCAGTGCTCTATCAAACTCTTCATGCAGTATCTTATCTCCCATTTCGTCTTCATCTACATCCTCTTCCATTTCCATAATATTGTCCTCAAGTACATCGCCCTTGTATAGACCTTCTATATACTCCTTCCACCTTTCTGCCTTCCCTTCTTTGCTTAGAACTGGGTTGCCATCTGAGCTCTTGATATTCATACAAGTGGTTCTCTTCTCTCCAAAGGTCTCTTTAATTTTCCTGTAGGCAGTATCTATCTTACCCCTAGTGAGACAAGCCTCTACATCCTTACATTTGTCCTCTAGCCATCCCTGCTTAGACATTTTGCACTTCCTGTTGATGTCATTTTAGAGACGTTTGTATTCCTTTTTGCCTGCTTCATTTACTGCATTTTTATATTTTCTCCTGTCATCAATTAAATTCAATATTTCTTCTGTTACCCAAGGTTTTCTACTAGCCCTCGTCTTTTTACCTACTTGATCATCTGCTGCCTTCACTACTTCATCCCTCAGAGCTACCCATTCTTCTTCTACTGTATTTCTTTCCCCCATTCATGTCAATTGTTCCCTTATGCTCTCCCTGAAACTCTCTACAACCTCTGGTTCTTTCAGTTTATCCAGGTCCCATCTCCTTAAATTCCCACCTTTTTGCAGTTTCTTCAGTTTCAATCTGCAGTTCACAATCAATAGATTGTGGTCAGAATCCACATCTGCCCCAGGAAATGTCTTACAATTTAAAACCTGATTCCTAAATATCTGTCTTACCATTATATAATCTATCTGATACCTTTTAGTATCCCCAGGATTCTTCCAGGTATACAACCTTCTTTTATGATTCTTGAAACAAGTGTTAGCTATGATTAAGTTATGCTCTGTGCAAAATTCTACCAGGGGGCTTCCTCTTTCATTCCTTCCCCCCAATCCATATTTACCTACTATGTTTCCTTCTCTCCCTTTTCCTACTGACGAATTCCAGTCACCCATGACTATTAAATTTTCGTCTCCCTTTACTACCTGAATAATTTCTTTTATCTCGTCATACATTTCATCTATTTCTTCATCATCTGCAGAGCTAGTTGGCATATAAACTTGTACTACTGTAGTAGGCATGGGCTTTGTGTCTATCTTGGCCACAATAATGCGTTCACTATGCTGTTTGTAGTATTTAACCTACTCCTGCATTTCCCCTATTTGATTTTGTATTTATAACCCTGTAATCACCTGACCAAAAGTCTTGTTCCTCCTGCCACCGAACTTCACTATTTCCCACTATATCTAACTTTAACCTATCCATTTCCCTTTTTAAATTTTCTAACCTACCTGCCCGAATAAGGGATCTGACATTCCACGCTTCGATCCGTAGAACGCCAGTTTTCTTTCTCCTGATAACGACGTCCTCCTGAGTAGTCCCCGCCCGGAGATCGGAATGGGGGACTATTTTACCTCCAGAATATTTTACCCAAGAGGACGCCATCATCATTTAATCATACAGTAAAGTTGCATGACTATCACCCATTAAACATACGTTTATTCTTCTTGCTGCATTTGTGGTGTTAGTTAAATTAACTGTCGTCTTGAATGTTGTATTTACCTTGCTTCTGTTTACGAGTGATGGTTTTGGCTGGCGAGGTTCCACATTTTGCTTAATAACAGGCTTTTCTTTCAGATGGTGCACGATTTGATCTTTTGTAGATAGGCCTACCGTTTTTTGGAGCACGGCAGGAGAATGTATTACTAAAGATGACGAAATGATTGCGCTATGGTTAGCGTTACCGGTACACGCAGAATGTGTTCGTAAACTTGAGATGGCGATGGAATCTTCGGCCACTGTGTGCACTTTATTTCTGTCGAATTCACTTACGCCCTGCTCGGCGGTTTTTAGTTTTCTATGGTCATTTTCAAGGCATTTGAGTCTATCAGCTAACACTTTGTTTTCTGCCAAGGATCTGCGCACAATTTCTTGCAACGAATTAATAGTTTCAACTAGTTTTGCTTTGTCTGGATGGACTTCACATGTTACACACTTACATTTTGATCTGGATGATTTTTCACTGCGAGTTTTTTGCGTGGCACTAGACTTGAAAAATTTCACCTGTTAACATTGCAGCCATGTACTTTTGACTATAGCTCACCATTCAAATGTGTGAGAAGGGATAAATAGTGTGCTTCCAGTTGTTATTAGGTTTATATAGAAACATAGTGAAGATAACTTCTTAGAATATGTAAGAAACTGTTATAGTTCATTGTGTGCCGTGTTACATTGCCAGCAATTCTGCTTTTCTTATTGGACAAAAGTTTGATTCCCATGATATTAAATGAGTTACAAGTAGCTGATAATGGCATCATTTGTTTATATCTATAAGACAAGGCTACACATTTTTTTATATTTTTACTCGTCTACTGACAAACTACGGTCACCTATTTCAGAATCTTTCAACATCTCACTAATCCATGCTTCATTTCTTACCTCTATCGGATCATTTTCGCCTGATGAGCCCATATGTACATCCGTAGTCATTGCGTGTGCATTGATCTCATTATCTGACGTCGTCAACTTAACATATGTCACACGAGCAGAAACGTATAGCTGGAAAACTGAATCACAGCAACTTTTCCTACAGTTCACAAAACAGAATAATAATTCAATTTGCAACAACATATTCAATTCAACACTGTAATCAGTGCTGAGAAGCACGTCAGACTTGCTTACAATGTAATAAAACAAGAATAAACTTCATTTACACAGTAGGTTCAGTTCTGATTTGGCACTGCATTAGTAAATTAGCAGGAGCTACTATGGAAAGACTGGGCAGTGACATTTACATTATTAAGTGCCAAGGTATAATATCAGTATTATAAGTAGCTGTCACTACATATGTTGATTACTGTTTGCATTTGTTGAAGTTATCTGATCAAGGTCTGTATTGCCAGTTAGTTACACTGCGGTGCTTTAATTGCGTGAGAGGTGAGAATGCTGTCTGTTCAGTGGTGAGTGTGGCATTGATACCCACAACTTCCAGGTGTTGCTGTGTTGATATGCAGTGGTACCATCAACTGGCCATTCAGTGAACTACTGTAGTGGGTGTCTTACAGTTGCTTGCCATCCATGTTGCAGATGATGTAGCATGAAACAGTAGAATCACTTCTCAATACAAGTGCTTTGCACATCACTGAGACAAGTAATACCACTGCAGTCCAAGCTCTTTGGTCCTTGGGTGCACAGTGTGTCTGACATCACACAACAATCAGAAATAAGTTCACTATTTATCCCTGTAATGTTTATCAGTTAATAGGATGGGGAGACAATCACACAGTGAAATCCGACATTATTTGAAGAGATCCAGATATTTTCAGTTAATCAAACACTTTAAATTTGGGCTGCATGGTTTGCAACTAATATCAAATGATTGACATGATCAATTATTGGCACTGTGGCCATGAAGTCCATTGCAATGTGCTGACGTTTGTTGTCGTTAATGTTAAGCACCCAGTCCAGACACTTGGAGCATAAACACATGTAATCCACTGTTCCAGCAGGCTGTTATATGTTTAGATGTGTGATGCAGTTCTTGGAATTTGTATTATTTATTTATTTATGTATTTAACATGATCTTATTATGGCCGTCTTTTACATCGGACCAGGGTTTCACACATACAGTACTTTTTTAAAATCAGAGTTACTTAAGAAATAAACAAACAATGGAAAATCCAGGATGGAATGTAACAATATTATGAGGAGGAAAGTTGCTGCTCAGTATATAGCGGAGATGTTGAGTTGCAGATAGGCACAACAAAAAGATTTTCACACTTAAAGCTTTCAGCCAATGGCCTTTGACAAAGGGGCCCCAGCCTTTGCAGCATCTTTTACCTTCGGTGCTGCATCTTTATCCTCCTGCTATTCTTTTTCCCTTCCCTTGGGGAACATGTCTGGGAATGTTCCGCATTGCCCATAGCTGACATAAGAACTGTCTCACCACCATTTTTCGTTCATTTTTTCTTTCTTCATTCACCTTCCACCTTCTCCTGTCCTTCCTCTGCTTCGGCGTTTGAGGCTCCTCTTTTTTTTCTTCTTCCTCCCTATGCGCTCCTGAAGGTCGGTCCATGCGTCTGATGCATAACAGGTGACTGAGTAATGTGTAATTCCCAGCCCCAGTTTGACAGTTAGGGTTCACATGTACCACTCGGTACAGGCCAGGCCCAGGGAGGGATTATTGCCTGAGCTGCTACCTTCCCAATTTGCTGATTGATCCCTCTGTCAGGTGTTTGGGAGGTGTGAACAATCACCGAAGGTGGGTGCGACCCCTTGTGAAGGGGCCCCCAGTTGGAAGGAGCGTGCAATTGGAGACGCTGGTGATCATGGGGATTTTCTAGCAATGAGGCAGTCATCATCTTTGCAGTTCACATCTACCAAACATAAATGGAATGAAGCTCCTGATTCAAAGACCCTCCCAGCTGCACCACAGTTCCTCACGGTTTCACATGCTGAGGACAGTCAGTCCTTTACAACAGTAAATCCGTTTCTAATTCAGAAAGGTATTGATGTAATTGCCGGCCCTGTGAAATCCTGCTCTTGTTTACGCAATAACACTTTGTTTTTGGATACTGCTTCTGATTCTCAAGCATAACAGCTGCTTGCTGCTTCGCTTCTCCACAGCTATCCTGTTTTGTATCGAGGCCCATAGAACTCTGAATTCTTCCTGCAATGTTATTTACACAAGGCTGCCCGACAGTGTGACGAAGGCCGAAATCCAAATGTGCATCTCTGATCAGGGTGTCATTGGCATCTGTCAGGTGATGAGAAAGATAGATGCCTCCTTAGTGCCCACATGCACTCTTTTTCTCACCTTTGAGAGAGTGGTGCTTCCATTCAAGATCAAAGCAGGCTATGAAGTTAGCACAATCTGACCGTACATTCCGAACCCGATGTGCTGCTACCAGTGTTATCGTTTAGACTCCACTCAAATATCTTGTCGACACCCGGCCAAATGTGTAACCTGTGGTAGGGATGCGTACGAGGGCGATTGTCCGCCTCCTTCTCCCCACTGTATGAACTACAATGGCGACCAAGCCGCCTCCTGTCAAGATGGTCCCACGTATATCGATGAGATGGCTTTCCAGGGGATCTGGGTAAAGGAAAAAGTACCTTATCCAGTCACACGCAAGTTATTGGTTAGTCTCAAACCCTGCATTCTACCATATGGCACTTACAGTACTGCTCTTGCTGCATCTCGGTCCATAAAGGACATGGCCATGCAGACATGCAACCTCCTCAAATTCAGCTCTGAGGTTGTGAAATCACCCAGTGTCATGGTAGCATCACCGTCTCCTCATCCAGCTGTACAAGAAGCCATTGAACTCTCGCCTCGTGGGACGAAGTCACCAGCTACACAACCAGCAGGCTGGAAAGGACAGAAGGAATGCTCCAGTGAAGGCAGCCGTCCATCACCTGAGTCTTCCTCCGGTAACCAGAAAGGCTTGAAGAAATCAAACAAAGGCATACAGCCTTCTCGTTCACTGACTCAAAGATCTTTGACAGCCTCTACGTTACCGATGCTCACCAATGACCATTTTTCTGTGTTGGGCTCCACAGGCCGACAGCAGAAGAAAGCTGATGCTCCTGTGGACGTCATGGAGCAGGATCCTCCTACCTCTGTACCCTGTAGCACTAAGTCTTCGCAGGCTAGCACTCGGCAGCTGCCGAGGTGACACCCCATCATTTTTTCCTCATTATGACACTCCTCCAATGGAATGTTCGCGGACTTCAATCCATCAAAGAGGATTTACAGCTGCTTTTCGAACTGCAGCATCCACTTGTTTTCTGCATTCAGGAAACAGAATTGCATCCTCACAATCGTTTTGAGATTCCACATTTCTTCCTGGTCTATTTTGACCTTCCCAACAAGGTTGGCACTTCATCTCATGGGGGAGTCATGCTGCTCATATGGGATGACGTTCATAGTCAACCCATCTCCTTGACCACCCGTCTTCAAGCTATTGCAGTTCACCTTTTGCTTCCTCACTTGACCTTTTGCTTCCTCACTTGACCTTTTGCTTCCTCACTTGACCTTTTGCTTCCTCACTTGACCTTTTGCTTCCTCACTTGACCTTTTGCTTCCTCACTTGACCTTTTGCTTCCTCACTTGACCTTTTGCTTCCTCACTTGACCTTTTGCTTCCTCACTTGACCTTTTGCTTCCTCACTTGACCTTTTGCTTCCTCACTTGACCTTTTGCTTCCTCACTTGACCTTTTGCTCCCTCACTTGACCTTTTGCTCCCTCACTTGACCTTTTGCTCCCTCACGTGACCTTTTGCTCCCTCACGTGACCGTTTGCTCCCTCACGTGACCGTTTGCTCCCTCACGTGACCGTTTGCTCCCTCACGTGACCGTTTGCTCCCTCACGTGACCGTTTGCTCGCTCACGTGACCGTTTGCTCGCTCACGTGACCGTTTGCTCGCTCACGTGACCGTTTGCTCGCTCACGTGACCGTTTGCTCGCTCACGTGACCGTTTGCTCGCTCACGTGACCGTTTGCTCGCTCACGTGACCGTTTGCTCGCTCACGTGACCGTTTGCTCGCTCACGTGACCGTTTGCTCGCTCACGTGACCGTTTGCTCGCTCACGTGACCGTTTGCTCGCTCACGTGACCGTTTGCTCGCTCACTTGACCTTTTCCCTTTGTACTGTTTACATCCCTCCATCATTCAGTGTCACCAGGACAGATTTCCTCCAGCTTATTGGGCAGCTACCTCGCCCCTTTCTGCTGCTCGGTGACTTTAATGTGCACCATCCCCTTTGGGGTTCTTCCAGAACCTGCCTGAGGGGTGCTCTCTTGGCTGACCTTGTTAATCAAGTTAACCTCTTGTGCCGTAACACAGGAGCACCCAATTTCTTTTCAGGCTCCTTGCACACCTATTCCCATTTGGACCTATTGTTGTGCACTGCCCAGCTAGCCCATTGACTCAAGTGGTCCATTCTCTCTGACACATATTTGAGCCACCATTTCCCGTGTGCTATCCGTTTGCTGACTCCTACCCTGACTCCGTGGACTGAGGTGGACCGTGATGCAGTTCACCCATGGAGACATGCTTTTACACGTTTTTAACAGTCTAGGATGGCAAAGTGCATTCATTATAAACAGATGCATGGACAGTGTCATCATGTTCTTTGGGATAGCAATAAAGCTAGCTGGATTTCATTCTCTAGCTTTTTTAACTTACCGCTGCCTCTTCAGTCTCCTGAGCCATCCACCGAGCCATTCCCAAATTTTCGGCCTGACTGTAGCAGATGATGTCAAAGTAGACCCTATTGCTATCTCCAACACTTCGGGCCACCATTTTGCGGAGATTTCGAGCTCCTCCCTGTATCACCCTGACTTCCTCCACCCGAAATGAGCAGAGGCAGCTTGGGCGATACCCTTCTCTTCTCTTAGAATGATGTGCTATAATGCCACCTTTACTATGAGGGAGCTAGATCATTCTATCACTCAATCCTGATTCTCCACCCTAGAGCCGGACACTGTTAACATTCAGATGTTGCAGCATGTTTCTCTTGTGGGTAAGCACTCCTGCTTAATACATACAACCACATCTGGGCAGATGGCACATTTCCAAAATGTTGGTGTGAAGCCAGTGTCGTACCCATACCTAAGCCCGGTAAGGACAAACACCTTCCTTCTACAGCCCCATTTCTCTGACCAGCTGTGTTTTCAGGTTGACGGAATGCAAGATTCATGCCCGGCAGGTATGGTGGCTTGAGTCTCACAATTTAATAACCATGGCACAGTGCAGATTTCGAGTTTGCCATTCTGCAGTTGATCATCTTGTCACTTTGTCCACCCATGTCATGAATGGTTTTCTGCAGAAATCCCAGACTGTGGCCATGTTTTTCAATTTGGAAAAAGCCTAAAACACCTGCTGGATGACTGGTATCCTCCATACTCTCTACATGTGGGGCTTCTATGGCTGACTGCCCCGCTTCCTCTAGGAATTTTTAATAGACCGAGTTTTCAAGATATGTATGGATTCTGCCTTGTCAGACATTTTTATCCAGGAAAACGGCGGGCCTCAGGGTTCCATCCTGAGCGTCAACCTCTTTGCTATCACCATTAACCCTATAATGGCCTCTCTTCCGCTGGGCATCTCCCGCACCTTTTTGTTGACGAAATTGCCATCTATTTCAGTTCTCCACGGACTTGTCTCGATGAGCAGAATCTTTAGCAATGTATTGATCATCTTCTACTCATGGAACATTGACAGCGGCTTTCGTTTTTCCATTGACAAAACCGTGTGTATGAATTGGTTTCTTCCACTGTCTTTACATCTTGGGCCTGTTGCTGTATGCAGTCCCTAAAGTGTCCTGTGTGTCCTCCATGGTACTTCCTGGGGTGCAGATCGCACCACCCTCTTCCATTTGTACTGGTCCCTTGTCCGTTCGAAACGTGACTATGGATGTTTCGTTTATGCATCTGCACGTCTGTCCCTCTTACACTGTCGCAATACTATCCACTATCATGGCATCTGTTTGGCCACTAGTGCCTTGTACACTAGCCCAGTTGAGAGTCTATATGCAGAAGCTGCTGAACTACCGCTGTACTACCGCCGTGGCTTTCACCTTAGCAGATGTACATGCCATTTGCCTGCCATGCATAGCCATCCATGTTATGCCTCATTTTTCGATGACTTCTTTGATCGCCAGTATGGGGCGCGTCCCTCTTCTCTGTTACCTCCTGGAGGTTGCGTTCGGCACTTGCTCCGGCAGCTAAACTTCGCATCCGTGCAACTTTCCAGGTGGGTGTGAACCCTTCACCACCTTGGCTTCATGTAGCGCTTCACGTTCACCTTGGCCTTCACCCATTTCCTAAGGACACTACTCAAGCCTCGTTATATCACTTGGTTTCATGACCTTTGCATGGAACTTCATGATAGTACCTTTGTGTACACTGGTGGCTCTCTGACTGACCATGGTGTTGGGTGTGCCTTCGTCATTGGTGCCAACATTTTATGGTATCTGCTTCCGGAACACTGCTCAATATTTATAGCACAGCTCTTCGCCCTGTATCAGGCGACGCAGTGCATCTGGTGACACAGACTTTTCAATTGCGTCATCTACTCAGACTCTCTGTGCCCTTCAAAGCACCTGTGTACTGTACATCATCCATCCCTTAGTGCAACGGGTCCGGGAAAGCTGTCACTTGTTTACTTTTAATGAAGCTACTGTGTTGTTCATGTGGGTTCCTGGTCACTTCGGTCTAACAGTAAGAGGCCACTCACGCAGCTGCCAAGGCTGCAATCCTCGCACCTCAGCTCGCTAGTTCTTACATTCCCTCTGATAATCTCTGTGTTAGCGTCTGTCAGCAGGTGGTGTTGCATTGGCATCACCACTGGTCCTCCCTTCATGGGAACAAGTTCCAGGTTATTAAGCCCTCCTACGAACTTGGACAACCACCTCTAGGGTGCCTCGCTGCGAGGAGGACATTTTAACTAGGTTGCGTACTGGGCACCATCGTTTTAGCCGTTGCCATTATTATTAAATGTAGCTCCCCCACTACTTTGTGCACATCGCGCCCAACTTTTAATTTTCCGCCATTTTCTGACGGAATGCACTTTTTTTTAACTGCTTACATTCCTGTTTGTGTTTGCCATTAGAGTTATTTGGCATTTTAGCGAATGGCATGTGGGCTGTCGAACGCACTTTACTTTTTATCCATTGTAGCAATATGGCGAAAGCCATTTAATTTTTAGTTTTGGACCTCTGTTTCTGTATGGTGTATTTTATAGAACTTTAACCAAGTGCCTGTTTTTAGCTGCCTTATCTTCCATCTATTGGGATTGATGTGTAGTTGTTTTTAACTCCTCTCTTTGTCTTCATGTTTTACAGCTTTTGACATTGACGTGTATGACCCAAGTTGTTTTTATGCCCTAAAACAGAAACAAAAACAAAAGATAGTAGAGAAGTCAGGTGATGCCTTTTTGCACACTGCCAGGATAGTGAAATGTGATCGGAGAGTCAAACATCACAGATACATTGAAGACAGGCATTCATAACCAGTTCCAGATACCCAGAGCTTTCCTGAGAAAGGCCTTGCAGGATAACATTGCAGTAGTCAGTAATTGGAAGTATAAGTGTTTGTACAAGTTCCTTCTTCAGGTCAAGAGTGAAGAGCTTTATAATTTTGGAGGGAATGGATAGGTGCTGATGCCTTCTTGCACACTGCAGTTACATGCTCAGTCCAATTTAGATTTTCATCTATTATTACTCCTATACTCTTCTCGGGAGAACTCCTATATCTTTTGGCTTAAAAATGGTAGGGATTTCTGATATTTTTGGCTAATGAGTCCAGAATGACCAACCAGTGCTGCTTGGCTTTTGGATGGGTTGAGGTTTAACACTACAACCTGCATCCATTTTTATAGTGCATACAAGTCGGTACCGAGATCTGTGATAACTGTCTTTAGGTTCATTGGTTTTGCACTTACATGCCACTGGAGGTCATAAGCATACATGTGGTATTTGCAGTAGGACAATACTGATGACACATCATATACATGCAGTGAAAAGAGTATAGGATGTAATAGTGAACATGGGATGCCTGGTACTACATGCCTCCATTGTGCTGGACATGATGCATTGCTGGTGGTACGTCAAGTATGAACAAAACCAGCGCACTCCACTTGGCGAGAAATTTAGGCTGTTAATTTTGGCAGGTAAAAAGTTGAACTTACTATCAGAGGCTGTGCTGAAGTCTAAGGAGCACATGATAGTCGCCTCTTGCACGTCCATAGCAAGCTTCAGGTCATCTGTCACCTTTATTAATACAGATGTTGTGCTGCAATGTTTACGGGAACCTGATCGGTATTCATCTAGTAGGTTGTTTGTAATTGGGTAGTTGTTAGCTGATCATGGACTATATATTCTGAGGACATGGACAGTGTGGGAAGAATGTGAATACGTCAGTAATCAGAGGGTGCTGTAGCGATGTCTTTTTTTAGGTAAGGGCTTAACTAGTCCCTGTTTCCAAGCCTCAGGGGAAAGATCTGTTGTCCATGTGGTTGAAGATATTTGTTATAGTAGGTAATAGCAGCTGAACAATAAGCTTCATTTGGACTTTATACGTTGGCCGGTGTGGCCGTGCGGTTCTAGGCGCTTCAGTCTGGAACCGTGTGACTGCTACAGTCGCAGGTTCGAATCCTGCCTCGGTCATGGATGTGTGTGATGTCCTTAGGTTAGTTAGGTTTATTTTTTTTTTTATTTTTTTTTTTTTTTTACCATTGTGTCCAGTTGATTCTGATCTGGTTTGTATGATGGCTTTTTTTATGGTATTTTGCAAGTAACATCATAGATAGAATTTAATGTGACTACAGTCACTTACCACCATGAAGTAATCAAGGAGTCTGTTTCATTTTTGATTCAATTGTGGTTGTAGGTAAAATGAAGTATTGGTTCTGTGTATTGGCTGGGACTATGGAATCAGCTGCATCTTTTACTTTGTCTATACCAAGGCCATGCAGGTTTGTCTGAAGGACAGCTATTCCATTTCTGTTGTCAGTTAATGTATTGCCATGCCTGAGTTTTCTGTTTCTCACTGCTTGACCGACTGTTCTGCTTCTGCTTGTAAGCAATATGAGTTGAAAGTGCGGGTCACAGTTTGTATGCCTGATGTGCAGTGTCTGAGATTCATGAACTGTTTCAGGTCTCCATTTAGCCAAGATGCAGGTTTTCCTTCTCACTTTCTGGTCTTTAGGGGAGCATATTTGTCATATAGTTGAGTAAGTTTGTTAGTAAATCCATGAGTTTCTTTCTTTCTTTCCTTTTTTTGCACCTGAGAATGAAATTGATGTTATCTCCAAACTTTTTCTTTCGTCTTAGTTGCAAGTTCAAGTAAATTAGTTCATTTGAAGTCTCAATACGTAGTTAGTTGCAGCTTCTTTCTGGAACATTCTAGCGAGTGTGTCATGAAAATTATGTCATGGGAATAAATGACAAGTGTAGGTATTTGAGAGGTATGAAATTATGTGTGGGGATTTTGTTGAATTTCTCTCTCTGGGGATTTCGTTGCAAATATATCTATGAGAGTGTGACTACTGCTTGTATGATGGGTAGGAGCAAGCTGGAGGGGCAATTTAAATTTCACCCTGGAAGGACAGTTGCATAGAAAATTTATGTTAGTTTCACCAGCTATACTTATTTGCTCATATGTCAATTCGAGATTTGAAAGGGCAGTTTTGAAGCACGCAAACCTGCATACTGTAGGAGGTGTGTAGAGGACGCACATCAGGCATTTTCTGTTAAAGAATTGATGACATATTCCACTTGTTTATCTTCTTTATTGTTAGATATTTCCAGCACATAGGTGATAAAGTGGAGCATATGTATGCCACTACTCCACCCCCTCACCTATTACATCTGTCATGTCTTTAAAGATGTAGCCATCTAGATTTACCAAATTTGTAAGAATAGTTGGTCCATTCTAGTGGCGTTACTAATTATTCTCGTGAGCATATGTGTGATCGATCACGACATACTTGTTTGAAAAATTGGTTTTACGATATCCGAACAAAGAGTGCCTGTGTTTATGACATTTGGTCAGACTACCGATTTTTCTCTCATGGATAATTGTCCAGAACACGTTACTTGTCCTGTAACCATCGTGACATGGTCGATTGGGTTGATTGTTGTTCTTGCGACATGACATAAAATTTCAGAATTATCACTCTCAAATAAATCACCAGTACTGAACTGTCAGCACTGGTACTATGTACACAACTTCCATGGCAATAATTTTAAGTACTTTGGCAAAATTACTGTAAACTGCGTTATGCAGCCATGGTGTCGACACTTTGTGATATGTGCACCATGGAAACTAAAGCACAACTCCTCTGCAGTCTCACTCTCTGCCTGCCAGAGAGGCGACTATTGATATAGGCTTGCGGGATAGGCATTGATACTACAATGTGCTTACAGCTTCACTAGACAGTAAGCAACAGGCATCTGCAAACAATCTAAGAAGGGTGCTCAGATTTGAAATGACAATTAAATGGACACCCTAGCTGCAAACAGGCGTTCATATACTTTGTTGGGGACATGTTGAAAATGTGTGCCCTGACCGGGACTCAGGCGCACTATCCTCTGTGCCCTCGGTGACTCAGATGGATAGAGCGTTTGCCATGTAAGCAGGAGATCTCAGGTTCGAGTACCAGTCGGGGCACACATTTTCACCATGTCCCCAATGAAGTATATGAACTCCTGTTTGCAGCTAGGGTGTCCATTTAATTATCATTTCATTTCTAGCAAAGCTGCATGGTCATCAACGGTAACTGTTCTTTCGGGAACAGATACTACCGTCATATATAGCTGCTCAGATTGCCACCTAAATTGTTGTATGGATTAGAAACAGCAGAAGGTCTAAAACTCTTCCTTGGCGAATGACATATATCACTTCCATTCAGTGACTTGCCATCAATTACTGTGAACTGCAACCTATCTTACAGGAAATGATGAATCCAATTGCACAAGTGAGTCTGTACTCCATAGCTACACAATTTAATTAGAAGCTGCTTGTGTGATAGCTTTCAGAAGCCCTCTGGAAATGTGGAATCAACTTGAGAGCCTCTTCAATAGCACTTATTACTTTGTGTGAAAAAAAAAAGAAAAAAAAAAGCCAGTTGCATTTCATAAGGATATTGTTGTCTTAATGCATGTTTTTTCTTTGAGGTATTGTGTTAAGCTTGAACACTGTTTGTGTTCCAAAAGCCTACTACAAATCGGAGTTATTACTAACAGGCCTATAATTAGGTGGATTACTTCTTTTTCCTTTCTTGTGTATGGCTATTGCTGTGACCTGTACAACTTTCCAGGCTTAAGATATGCAGCTGTTTGTGATTGCTAAAAATGGAGTTATTGTGTACTCCAAAAGAAACCTAACAGGTATACAGTTAGGACTGGAAATGACGCAAGTAGCTTTGCTACACTGATGATACTTTTAAGTTACTCACGCTGGCAGCAGTTCTTGATCAGATTTCTGAAATATTTACTGCATCTTTTTCAGTGAAGGAATGTCAGAGAACCATATTTAATAACTCGGCTTTAGTGGCACATTCATTGGTAACGTTGCCACAGTTGCAGGTTGTATATCTAACCGCTTCCATGGGGTAGCAAAGATTTGATTTTCAGAATTTCATATAATTATTGACTGGGTTTAAAAAAAAATTAAAATGCTGCCGTAATCTACTCATTGAGGGGTATAATCTTATGTTAAAGGTTTAACACTGTAATACAAGTATTACAGTTGGAAAACATGTGCGTACCTTGAGGCAGCGTAACTCACCACTTCAAAACTACCGGCCTATATTCATCTGATATTTGAGAATGAGAACACTTATTTACTTACAACAAGCTTTATACATAATTTCAAACTCTTTCTAAACTTTCCTGTGCTTACATACTTAGCGTCAGATATTTTTAATCAAGTTTGATCATTTAAAGAATCAAGTTTGATGGTCTGACAAAAATACATTTGCATTTTCTACCAGACTTTGAGAGTGAGTTTGGTGGTGGAAACTATTAAGTGTCTCACATTGAAGTCCATGCTTAATTTTGAGCTTCTGTCTCACCTCCATTTATTTCCTCTGTGGCCATAATTGTGTGTTCCACTCCAGTCTGTCTCCTGATTCTTTAGAGATTCCCAACATGCCTCAGTTCATTACTTACTCAGCAATTTTGTTTTGAAGCAGTTCATCACATTAAAAGTTCAC
This sequence comes from Schistocerca americana, assembly GCF_021461395.2. Classification (NCBI taxonomy): domain Eukaryota; kingdom Metazoa; phylum Arthropoda; class Insecta; order Orthoptera; family Acrididae; genus Schistocerca; species Schistocerca americana. The sequence goes on from NC_060121.1 coordinate 855,154,683, forward strand.
TTCCCACTGCCATAAGTCAAAATACACTCTGAAAAGCCAGTTTCAGATATTATGGTAGTTTGGTTTTGAAAAATACGTTTAGTGTACCAAATGCACCCCCATACATCCACCCTAGTATTCAGCACTTGACATTATTAATGACTTCCATTAGCATCTATTTTTCTGATGTGAAAAATTGAAAAGCAAATGCTTGGGTCCTCCAAGAACTATTTCGAGTGAATGAGAAAATATTTTTGGGTAGGAAAAAGTGCAATTCCTGAGACTTCAATGAAGACAACAAACTGAAAAAATATACATACTTTCATACTACCAGAATTGTATAATTTTACTGAAAGGTTAGTGGCAAGAATCCATTATTATCAGGAGAACTTTGATAAATTTTGATTCAGTTTGTTAAAACTTTCCATTGTGAAAGGACATTATTGAGTGGTGTAGCAATGATGATGAAAGTGAGAAACAGAATGAATTTGGATATGCATTGGTTGACTCTTTGTGGAAAAAGAAAAAAAAAGTTTCAAAACTTTCTTACTGAATCATTATTTCTCGTTTAAACACCCCTGCAAAATGTATGGGCTTCGTTTGTTCAGCAAACAGCTATGTATTACTTATCTTTCATTATTTTGAAATAGATGTTTGTTTTTTTAGATCTTGATGTTTGTTAGGTAGTAAAGCTTGTATTGCCTGGTGTGATTTCATTCAAGGTTAATGGTCTTGAAGGTTTGGGAGCCATTGCTCAAACCTGATTCAGTTCAAATCATTCTTATAAATTGTGCAGATGTATGAAAAATGTAACCCAGCTAAACAATTAATAAGCTGATGGCCAGAACTTAAAAATGTAACCCAGCTAAATAATTAATAAGCTGACGGCCAGAGCGTTCTGTTTAGTTACCACCATATATTGTGCACTAGTTAAACTTTTTTGTGTTGGGAGTAGTGAAAGTACAACTTCATTCAACGTAATTTATGAATTATATTTCAGCAAAATACAATGATTTACTAGTCGGTCAGTCATCTAAAATCCATGGTAATGGTTTGCTCTAATAATTTTTCTCAATCGTTCTGGCTGTTCAGATTTCTGCATACGTTGCACTATGAAGAGTTCAAAATTTGAGTTGAACAACTCAAAGAAAAAGGGACATTAAATCAAGAAATTATTCTGTGCATCCTCTTAAACAGTCTTGAATTTTACACATAGTTAAAAGTTTGCTTGGTTTGTACCCCTGTTTTGAAAAGTTTGAGTGAAGTTATAAGTATATGTGTACTCATGTGTCCTCAGTATGTTTCAGCCGTGTAACCTTATGAGAATAGGAATTTTATTATCTCTTTATATACTTACATGCATAAAACAATGATTTTGTGTACAGGGAACTAATTAATGCGAATGATATATGGAAAATCCAAGCTGGAAGAATAATTGAGGCCTATACAGAGTGTCAAAAAACCTAAATTAATCTCAATTTACAACCATTATTTTACAAGTTTATTACGCTACTCTACAGAGAGAGCTTTATCATCATTTAAAAATTCCATGACTGAATAATATCATTTCTGCACAAAGATGGCTTGTAATTTTAGTTCAGCAAGCATAATCCCACACTACAATTTTTTCACTTTTAATTTGTCATAAATTTTCATGACCATTTAATTTTCTAATATGAGTGTGGCTGCAATATTCACACTACAAATTGCCAATCTTTGTTCTTTTTTATTTCCACAGTACCTCATGAAAAGCTGTAAAAATCTGAAGGGAGGCCTTCAAGAGGTAGCTGACCAATTGGAGCTGGAAAGAATAGGACCACAGCACCAAGCTGGAAGTGATTCGCTTCTCACGGGCATGGCATTCTTCAAGATGAGAGAGGTAAGCAATAAGTGATCACTTAAGAATAGACCTTTTTGTAGCTGTGTCAAGGGTGAATCATTTAAAACTTGCACCACAGATATTGCAGAAATGGAAAGTGCTTTTGATGTGCAGTTTCCACAGGATGGATTGGTAGTCAGGGGCTCTTATTGTTAGCCAATAAACAGATCATAATAATAATTAGAAAGTGTATTTCTGTGCATACAGACACTTTTTAGATGGAACAATGCCTATTGACATTAACAAACTAAAAGTACAGTAAATTAGAGTGTCAGTGGTGTTTGTTGCTGGATTCTAGTGGGAGTCATTTATGAGATGATGTATTTTGAGAAGTTCCCACACTGACACCATGCTATACCTGTGATAATATACACTAAAGAACAACAGAAGTGCACAGACTAGGCTTGTGGATTCTGACCAGTAATGAGGTAATGGACAATCACAGGTTCAAAATGACCACCAACAGCAACAATACATGCTTCCAGTCTGGTATGGAATGACTGCTGCACACATGTTGACATTTTGGCTGATATGTCCAAGCAGGCTGCAGCAATGTGTTGTTGCTTATCATTGTGTGTATTTTGTATGTCCTTGTAGACAGCGTATTTCAGCCTTACCCCCAGAAAAAAAGTCTACAGGCATCAAATTTGGGGAATGGGGTGGCCAAGGTACAGGTCCTGTGTGTCTAATCCGACAATTTGGAAACACTTTGCGGAGGCATGTTGTAGTACTTCGTGCACTATGGCCTGGATAGCTATCATGTTGGTACCATAGGTTCTTTCTAGTTTGTAGATGAAAGTCATCTAGCATCTGTGGAAGATTGTCTATTTGGAGGCTGTGATACTTCTGCACCTTCAGTGTTCCATCTGTGAAAAATGGGCATATGAGCTGATGGTTAATTGTCCCACACCACACGTTTACACTCCATGGATGCTTACATTGCACCAGACGTAGCCAGCGAGGATTTTCAACAGGTTAATACTGCATGTTTTGATGGTTTACCATGATTGGTAAATGAGGCTTCATGACTTAAACAACATACATTATACATCTGGAGTATCATGTCTTAATGCCCATGTACAGAAGTTAACACCATTCTTATAATAATTTCCATGCAGTTCTTGATGGAGAGTGATGTGATAGGGATGGAACCTATGTTAATGGAGAATATGTGGGGCACATGCCTGATGACTTGTGCCACTTTCTTGTGCAGTTGCGCAGAAGCTAGTAGGCGTATCAACTGCAACAGCAGCAAGAACATTAATTTCTCCCTCCTGTTGTCACTTGTTTCCTTCTGTTATGTTGTCTAGGTGTGACACTACCACTTTCACGTAACTGTTTGAAGAGGTTGCTGAATAATTGACTAGATGGTTGACGTTTATTGGGATATCTTGCCACATACACCATACAAGAACGAACTGCATTATTTCTCCACTCTTCGTACACTGTGAACGTGTCCGTTCATAGGTAAATCCCATTGCCCACTCATGACCAACTGTTTGGACTGTCATGCAAACTGACTAACAAGTCGCAGTACACCCAAGGAATACACAAGCACACCATATACAAACATAACAACATCGTACCTAACAAATACACAGGTTGAATGGCACAAAAAAGTATTGGTGTGGAAAGTTTCCACAGTACAATACCTCATAAACAACTTGCACGAGGCTCGTGCAACAAACACTGCTGACATTCTAATTTACCCAACTTTTAGTTTGTTAATGTCAATAGGCATTGTAACAATATTATGAGCAGGAGAATTGGTACGCACTCAGTGAGTCGCAAATAGGCACAACAAAAAGACTTTCATAAAATGAGTGTTAGGCCAACAAGGCCATCTCTGACAAAGGCCTTGTTGGCCAAAAGCTCATTTTCTGACAGTTTTTATTGTTACATTTCATCCTGGATCCAGTATGCATTGTTCCATTTCAAATAGTGTATATATGCACAAAAAATACACGTTCTCTAAGTATTATTACAATATGTTTATCGGCTAACAATACAAGCCCCTGATCACCAATCCACTCTGTGCAAAGCGCACATAGACAGCACTTTCCCTTTCCACAATATTTTTGGTGTAAGTTTTAGGTGATTAACCTTGTATAGATGTAAAGAGTTGTTGGCATCTAGATTATTGTTACTGTTATTGAGTGCAGTCAAGTAATTATATTTTTGGAATTTTCTGTCGGATGAAACTTGGAAGAGGGCAAGGGGAGTTGGCAAGGAATGCAACGTGCAGTGAATACTGTAATCAGCTTATAATGTTCTGTGAAATATTAATTCAAACAAATGTTCTGTAATGAAAGCAGTCAGTTTTCTGCAGCCATCATAAGTGCAGCTGCATATGCAGTTATATATTTCCTTGTTATTGGGTATTTTGAGAGATACTGGTAGGTTTTGTTTGTGAAGTGGGATTTCAGAGTTCTGTGATCTCTTTATTGTCTGCGTCAGTTTGGGCGTGGTCTAACAGCCCTACCTATTAAGTGAGACCTTGCACAATATTTTTCAGAAAGAAGGAAGGAAGATTAGGGTTTAACATACTACTGACAACCATGTCATTACATATCCAGTGTGTGGAATAGCATGTCTGCTAGTGAATGTTTGTTGTACAAATAAAACTCGGTTAGTTGTCTAAGTGAATACTTACAGTTGCAGCATGGGTGAATATAAATAAGACCATGTAGGATCCATTTGCACCATTGCCAAGTTTGGAGAGTAATTGCCCTTCAGACTATTTAAGAGATTTTACTCTGTTGGATGGAAACAAGCCACATCTTTCACAAGCACAAAGTGAGGTGACAAAACTGTAAGACATTCTACGCGTATTCAGAAAGGTGGCAGTTCAAATCCATGTCTGGTCAGCCAAATGTGTGAAGGTTTTCTGCAGTTTTCCTAAAGGCAAATGCCAGGATAGTTCCATTCCCAATTCAGCCTTGTATGCCACGTATATAATGACCTCGTTGTCAGTAGTACAGTAAGCCCTGACCTTCCTTCCTTTCGTCCTTCTTTCCTGGCAATATTGTGCAGAGTCTCGCATGAAAGGTAGCACTGTTAGACAGTCTTGGTGATGTGTCAGGCATGTAGTAACTAGCAGGTTATTCCTAGGTACTGTAGGGACATATGAGTGTGTAAAATCTAAAGCACCACGAATTGCTCTTCCAAAATAAGAGGGGTCATGTTCATTAGTTAGCTCTTTGTAGTGCAGAAACCCCGTAGATGCAAAAACCACTGTTCAAATCCTGATTAAGATTTCTAATTTTTCGTCTGCACAGTGCTATTATGCGTTCCATTACAGCTTTGAGTTCAAAGGGGAACCATTCTTCTTGTGGTCTTGATCCGGTAAGAATAAGCAGCTACATTTCTTGTGTTGTGAACATTTCTAAATTAGCTTCTTGTGAATAAGTTTTGTTCTGAAGTAAACAATACACATAGCGGTGATAGTAAATGTCCTTTGGTTACTACATTATCCATAATGTGGCTAGTTACTATCCATAGTATCCATAAAGTCACAGAATATCATAACAGGTCGCTTAAATTACATTTAAGGACGAAGCTTTGGCCATTCAGCTTTCACACAAATTTATTTTGAAAAATTCTGGAGGGTAGGTTTTAGCAAACAATACTTGTTTTCGAATAGGCTCAAGATTTCATGATTAGGGATGCCAACAATAAATCGATGTTTTAAAAACATTGAGGTTTCATCCATAAACATTGAGGTTTGAGTGGTGACACACCACTGATGCATCAACGACAAAAGTCCAAAAATATTGACATTGTTCAACAATGGATCATTCATTCTGTTCATGGATGCTCAGTCATTGACACACAAAGTCTCATAATTCATGCAGTGCTACATTTATTGTTGTCCTCTTGAGTTTTGTACTTTTGAAGTAGTTGTTGTTGTGGTCTTCAGTCCTGAGACTGGTTTGATGCAGCTCTCCATGCTACTATGTCCTGTGCAAGTTTCATCATCTCCCAGTACCTACTGCAACCTACATCCTTCTGAATTTGCTTAGTGTATTCATCTCTTGGTCTCCCTCTACGATTTTTACCCTCCACGCTGCCCTCTAATACTAAATTGGTGATCCCTTGATGCCTCAGAACATGTCCTACCAAGCGATCCCTTCTTCTAGTCAAGTTGAGCCACAAACTTCTCTTCTCCCCAATCCTATTCAATACTTGCTCATTAGTTACGTGATCTATCCATCTAATCTTCAGCATTCTTCTGTAGCACCACATTTCGAAAGCTTCTATTTTCTTCTTGTCTAAACTATTTATTGTCCATGTTCCCCATCCATACATGGCTACTCTCCATACAAATACTTTCAGAAATGACTTCCTGACACATAAATTTATATTCGATGTTAACAAATTTCTCTTCTTCAGAAATGCTTTCCTTTCCATTGCCAGTCTACATTTTATATCCTCTCTACTTCGACCATCATCAGTTATTTTGCTCCCCAAGTAGCAAAACTCCTTTACTACTTTAAGTGTCTCATTTCCTAATCTAATTCCCTCAGCATCACCCGACTTAATTTGACTGCATTCCATTATCCTCGTTTTGCTTTTGTTGATGTTCATCTTATATCCTCCTTTCAAGACACTGTCCATTCCGTTCAACTGCTCTTCCAAGTCCTTCGCTGTCTCTGACAGAATTACAATGTCATCGGCGAACCTCAAAGTTTTTATTTCTTCTCCATGGATTTTAATACCTACTCCGAATTTTTCTTTTGTTTCCTTCACTGCTTGCTCAATATACAGATTGAATAACATTGGGGAGAGGCTACAACCCTGTCTCACTCACTTCCCAACCACCGCTGCCCTTTCATGCCCCTCGACTCTTATAACTGCCATCTGGTTTCTGTACAAATTGTAAATAGCCTTTCGCTCCCAGTGTTTTACCCCTGCTACCTTCAGAATTTGAAAGAGAGTATTCCAGTCAACATTGTCAAAAGCTTTCTCTAAGTCTACAAATGCTAGAAACGTAGGTTTGCCTATGCTTAATCTAGCTTCTAAGATAAGTCGTAGGGTCAGTACTGCCTCACGTGTTCCAACATTTCTACGGAATCCAAACTGATCTTCCCCGAGGTGGGCTTCTACTAGTTTTTCCATTCGTCTGTAAAGAATTCGCGTTAGTATTTTGCAGCTGTGACTTATTAAACTGATAGTTCGGTAATTTTCGCATCTGTCAACACCTGCTTTCTTTGGTATTGGAATTATTATATTCTTCTTGTAGTCTGAGGGTATTTTGCCTGTATCATACATCTTACTCACCAGATGGTAGAGTTTTGTCAGGACTGGCTCTACCTAGGCCGTCAGTAGTTGCAATGGAATGTTGTCTATCCGGGGGCCTTGTTTCGACTCAGGTCTTTCATTGCTCTGTCAAACTCTTCACGCGGTATCGTATCTCCCATTTCATCTTCATCTACATCCTCTTCCATTTCAATAATATCGTCCTCAAGTACATCGCCCTTGTATAGACCCTCTATATACTCCTTCCACCTTTCTGCTTTCCGTTCTTTTCTTAGAACTGGGTTTCCATCTGAGCTCTTGATGTTCATACAAGTGGTTCTCTTATCTCCAAAGGTCTCTTTAATCTTCCTGTGGGCTGTATCTATCTTACCCCTAGTGAAATAAGCCTTTACATCCTTACATTTGTCCTCTAGCCATCCCTGCTTAGCCATTTTGCACTTCCTGTCGATCTCATTTTTGAGACGTTTGTATTCCTTTTTGCCTGCTTCATTTACTGCATTTTTATATTTTCTCCTTTCATCAATTAAATTCAATATATCTTCTGTTACCCAAGGATTTCTACTAGCCCTCGTCTTTTTACCTACTTGATCGTCTGCTGCCTTCACTACTTCATCCCTCAGAGCTACCCATTCTTCTTCTACTGTATTTCTTTCCCCCATTCCTGTCAATTGTTCCCTTATGCTCTCCCTGAAACTCTGTACAACCTCTGGTTCTTTCAGTTTATCCAGGTCCCATCTCCTTAAATTCCCACCTTTTTGCAGTTTCTTCAGTTTCAATCTGCAGTTCACAACCAATAGATTGTGGTCAGAATCCACATCTGCCCCAGGAAATGTCTTACAATTTAAAACCTGATTCCTAAATCTCTGTCTTACCATTATATAATCTATCTGAAACCTGTCAGTATCTCTAGGCTTCTTCCATGTATACAGCCTTCTTTTATGATTCTTGAACCAAGTGTTAGCTATGATTAAGTTATGCTCTGTGCAAAATTCTACCAGGGGGCTTCCTCTTTCATTTCTTAGCGCCAGTCCATATTCACCTACTACGTTTCCTTCTCTCCCTTTTCCTACTACCGAATTCCAGTCACCCATGACTATTAAATTTTCGTCTCCTTTCACTATCTGAATAATTTCTTTTATTTCATCATACATTTCTTCAATTTCTTCGTCATCTGCAGAGCTAGTTGGCATATAAACTTCTACTACTGTAGTAGGTGTGGGCTTCGTATCTATCTTGGCCACAATAATGCGTTTACTATGCTGTTTGTAGTAGCTTACCCGCATTCCTATTTTCCTATTCATTATTAAACCTACTCCTGCATTACCCCTATTTGATTTTGTGGTTATAACCCTGTAGTCAGCTGACCAGTAGTCTTGTTCCTCCTGCCACCGAACTTCACTAATTCACACTATATCTAACTTTAACCTATCCATTTCCCTTTTTAAATTTTCTAACCTACCTGCCCGATTAAGGGATCTGACATTCCACGCTCCGATCCGTAGATCGCCAGTTTTCTTTCTGCTGATAACGACATCCTCTTGAGTAGTCCCCGCCCGGAGATCCGAATGGGGGACTATTTTACCTCCGGAATATTTTACCCAAGAGGACGCCATCATCATTTAATCATACAGTAAAGCTGCATGCCCTCGGGAAAAATTACGGCCGTAGTTTCCCCTTGCTTTCAGCCGTTCGCAGTACCAACACAGCAAGGCCGTTTTGGTTATTGTTACAAGGCCAGATCAGTCAATCATCCAGACTGTTGCCCTTGCAACTACTGAAAAGGCTGCTGCCCCTCTTCAGGAACCACACGTTTGTCTGGCCTCTCAACAGATACCCCTCCGTTGTGGTTGCGCCTCCGGTACGGCTATCTGTATCGCTGAGGCACGCAAGCCTCCCCACCAATGGCAAGGTCCATGGTTCATGGGGGGGGGGGGGGGGGGGGGGGGGTGTTTGAAGTAGGAGGGAAGTAAAATACGGAGTTTGCAGTAAGATCAGTTACTTCAAATAGTCCCTATTGAGTAATGTGCAGCAATCGCTGGATATAGTATAAGTGATTCTCATTGTCGATTGCCATGTCGGTGTGTGTGCGCTTGTGTGCCATAATATTTGGTGACATTATGATAGTTCATGATGGGCACATTATGAATGTCTCAGTTCAGTAAATAGACAACCAGCAAATAAAATTTTACCAAGTATTTTAGAAGTAGAAGATTAATTTTTAGCTTACAGAACATGGGCATACCCAGAATTAATTTGGAGGAGACAACAGAGAGGGGGGTTACAAATGGACATGTAAAAATGCAAAATAAATCATTTGTGTACATTACAATTCACTTTCTGGACAAGTATCTACTGCTCAGTGGAACATTTGGTGTTTTTGATCTGACAGAACACTAAACATCACTGAAGAACTGACAGATACATCATCCAGAAGAATATTGAAAATGAAAATGTTTCAGCTATCATCACAGATAATGACAGCACTGTTATGAAGGTCAGTTGGACGTGTTTGACAAAAAGAAAAAAATTATCCCTTGTTTTGACTGTATAATTAACTTAGTCATAAAGAAATCTATTGATGATGAAAAACATTGCACTGAACTGAGAAATAGTCAGAGATATTGTCAAGTACATTAAAGTTACGGAAAGGACAGGTAGAAGTGGAATTGAAAGAAGGCAAAATTTAAAAAAATGATGCTCTATGTTCACACACAGCTGAATTTGTGCTTGTTATAATGATTCCTGGAGGTAGTTTCCATTGTGGGAGCTAACTTTCTGACTAGTCCTGAGACTCCACATTGGCTTATAGCAGTGAATTAGTGTGTCAAAGAAATTTTGGAATTGCTAGGACCATTTGAAAAATTAACAAAAGAAATTTCAGGAGATACTTGGGTTACAGTAACCAAAGCGATCCCATTAGTCAGTTGTGTTTGAGACATGGTCGAAGATACGTAACCTAGAAATGAAATGATTGCTCTGTTTAGAAACAAAATATACAGGGTGTTACAAAAAGGTATGGCCAAACTTTCAAGAAACATTCCTCACACACAAATAAAGAAAAGATGTTACGTGGACATCTGTCCGGAAACACTTAATTTCCATGTTAGAGCTCATTTTAGTTTGTTCTTCCACCTACGCTCAGTGGAGCACGTTATCATGACTTCATACGGGATACTCTACCTGTGCTGCTAGAACATGTGCCTTTACAAGTACGACACAACATGTGGTTTATGCACGATGGAGCTCCTGCACATTTCAGTCGAAATGTTCATACGATTCTCAACAGATTCGGTGACCGATGGATTGGTAGAGGCGGACCAATTCCATGGTCTCCACGCTTTCCTGACCTCAACCCTCTTGACTTTCATTTATGGGGGCATTTGAAAGCTCTTGTCTGCGCAACCCCGGTACCAAATGTAGAGACTCTTTGTGCTCGTATTGTGGACGGCTGTGATACAATACACCATTCTCCAGGGCTGCATCAGCGCATCAGGGATTCCATGCGACGGAGGGTGGATGCATGTATCCTTGCTAACGGGGACATTTTGATCATTTCCTGTAACAAAGTGTTTGAAGTCACGCTGGTACGTTCTGTAGCTGTGTGTTTCCATTCCATGATTAATATGATTTGAAGAGAAGTAATAACATGAGCTCTAACATGGAAAGTAAGCGTTTCCGGACACATGTCCACATAACATATTTTCTTTCTTTGTGTGTGAGGAATGTTTCCTGAAAGTTTGGCCGTACCTTTTTGTAACATCCTGTAGAAACAACTGGCAAGAAGGTTTGACAACTTGGAACATTCCACCAATATGGCAATTTCAACAACTCTTGACCTGAGATTAAATTTCATGCATGTAAAAGATGCCGTCACAAAATCAAAGAAAATTGGTTATACAGATAGGCATGGGAATTTAATGTACTTACAATCACGAAATACATATCCAACAGATGTTATAAAGAAGATTCAGAGTTTGACATCTGGAAATATCACAAGCAGTTGGCTCAAAAAAAATATGAAAAATAAATTGTCAACATTTGATGGAAACATCAGTGAAACTGATGTTCATATTTACCTGTTGTCCCCCATTACCCTAATAAATGAGACCCTATTGAAATGTGGCAGGACACAGTAACTTTTCCCAAATTTTCAAAGGTGTATCTTCCTATTATCGCTACATATGTGCCAAACAAGTGCTTGTTCTCAGAGGCTGGGGCACCCATCACTAGAGATGAGTCGTTTGTGAACTAACAGGTCCAAAGGAACGGTTCACCAGGAATGAATTCTAAGGAACAGCCTTTCATAGTTCATTTTGGTCGCAGCTTTCTACTTGTGGTTCCTGGGGAACGGGAAACGGTTGGTCTCGTTCCCGCAACGGCACGTCAGCCGGTCTCGTTCTGGCCTGGGTCCCGCTCCCATCTGTCTCGGTGTCGGTCTCCCTCGGCCGGACTCCTTCTTTGTGAGGCAACTGATCGCTGTTCTACTGCCAACTGTGCGTAATTACTGCAGTATCAAGTTGTTGTTCGTTTTGTTTGCTGCACACGCCCATTCAAGATCTGTTTCAAACCTTTTTTTGAACTCTGGACTTCTGTTTCTATTCAGTGTCCACAACTGGTAATTAAAATATGTTTTATAATTATGTGGTATGTAATACATACATCTTTTCAGGTAACAAAAGGGCATATCAGCTTGCTTCACTATTTCGATAAACAGCAGAACACACAAAAAGCAAGTTTTCTTGTTATTACTCATGCAAAGGAAGTCAGCACGGCACACACAAGTGGTAATTTTCTGTCCTTTTTTTGATCCAAGGTAAAACAGCATGTTCATTGTTATGGAAGGCAGACTGACTTACAACCGAATGAAGCCCACACTCCATAATTGAGTGTCTGGTGTCACATTTTGTAAAGAGAATACGATAACTTCTACCATATTATTTCAGTGGTACAGGGTGGCGCACAAAAAATCGGCCCCGAGTGCTAGACTGCTTATTGTCGCACATCAATCATCATCTATTGTTTCGAAGTTGTTTGGATTAGCTTTTTGTTATTTCTTTACTGCCTAATTATTACATGTTTATCTATTCTGCTTGTAGCGGTCACAAATCTTGCGTAATTGGCGAGCAGTCTGTACTGCCCTGGTTTTTTGTGCACCGTCTTATATTGTTTCACTTCAGTCAGCCACATAATGCTACAATTGGCTTAACGAGAGGTTTTGCAGAATCACAAAAATTACTTAAAGTGTGTGAGAATTCTGTAATGAATAAAAACTCTTTACTCCAGAGGGGAGGCAAGTGGCCCCCCCTCTCGGCACCTTCCATCTTCAGTAACCTATGCTACTAATTTTCAGTTTATCACAAGAACCATATACCATGCACTTTTGAACGGTGAATGAGTAAAAATGAACAGTTCCCAAAAAAGAGTGATCACCAGTGAGCTAGTTCCCAAGGATGAAAGAGTTTGCCCATCTCTACCCATCACCTAGGAAAGAAACAGACTTCTAGGGACTAGGTGGTTATCAAAGCTTCTTTTCCCAAATTTTGTATCCAAATTTTTGGTTTAAGAGAAATGTTTTAATGATAAAAATGAAGTGCTTCACAAGACTCATTTTATTTAGTTTTGTAACCTGTTTTATATGAAGACAGCCAATGATCGCATCAGTCAGTATCATTGCTCCTATTGTAAGTTAATGTTAAACAACGTTATAGATAGAGGTAGGTTGTGAACAAATAGGTGACTACTTCCAGTTTCTCTCTGTTTTAAAACTTGCAATACAACTTATGTTAATTTAGTGTGCTACTTAAAAATCAAATAATTTTGATGTGACTTTTCAAATATTGCTAAAATATATAGAAACATCAATATATCACTCATACGAGTGATGTTTTAACAACATCGATATCTCAGCATTTTTAAGAGCAATATTGCAACACTATTCCTGATACGACACAGTGCTTTATGTAATATTGATCTTGCTCAAACAATCACATGACATTTGACTCAGTGGCACTAGTGTGAGGAATAGTTGAGAAAATGTGAACTAGCCGCTACAGCAATTTAATGCTCTGCTTAAAAATTGATAATTTTTTGAAAAACAGGGGGAAATAGTGTTACTTTCTATCAACTTACAAACTTTTTTTTTTTTTTTTTTTTTTTTTTTTTTTTTTTTAACAGGTCTGAAATAAAAGTTCTCATATATGTATGGATACTGTCTACATACATTTATGCTGCTTTTTAAGTAAAGGTAACATTCAAAGTCGAAAATGTTGTCCTTAAGAATCCATTATTTGATTCTGAACCCAACTGAGAAACTGTAAAAATTTACCAAGTTGGCTACAAATGAGAAATTCAGCCGTTTTTCTCCTGTTAGATTACCAGGCAACAACATTACCAGCTTTAGAACAAGTTGATGACATTTAACCCTTGCATTACCAACCGGGGTATTCTGACTACCCCAGGTTGATCTCCCCCCCCCCCCCTTTAATAATGTTATCTGAAGGGCCACACACCTGTGGTTTCATGACTTTGTACTAAAATGATTGACGTTGAATTCACACTCACGACTGTCTAATTTTTTGGCTTTATCATTGTTATTCAAGTCATTTATTGGTGGGGTTGTGAGACTACCCCGCTTGGTATGAAACTTCTTATTTTCTTATTTGCAGAAAAAGAAGATTTTGGGAAATATGTCATTCATCTTCTTTGTTGAGTTTTGCCATAGATCCAATGTTTGTTATTGTTGCTGGTTACTGTTGTTGAGTTGAATTTGACATTCACTGTTGAGCTGACATTACACGAGTCAGTATTTCACCTGCAAGTAAGGATGTCCAAAGGACTTTCTAGTGATGAGATCATGGAAATTCTATACAATTCTGATGTCAGTGATGATGAAAATGGATGGGACATTGATAATGAACTGAATGAGTATATGGAACCTCTTGACAAAGACCATATCATAGCATCAGATGAAGCTGAGATGAAATATCAGAAGGTACTATACATTCACGTGAACTAGTAGAAGAAGAAGAAGAAGAAGAAGAAGAAGAAGAAGTGGATGATTAAGAAGAAGAAGTGGATGATTAAGAAGAAGAAGTGGATGATTAAGAAGAAGAAGAAGAAGAAGAAGAAGAAGACACTGGAGATTTGTTTGTTTCTAGAAGTGGACTACAATTTTCTAGTGAACCACCAAAAGGTGGGCGGGCGTCGACGTCGCAACATTTTTTTGAATGTAACACCTCGCCCAGTGAATAATGGAAAAACAACCAAAACAATAACAGAGTCATTTTTATTATTTATCTCGCTGGAAATCATGAGCATCATTGTAGAAGAAAAGAACAGGAGAAGCCAAACGAGTAATTTCTTTGTGGAATGCAGCTCAGTCTTCGAACAAAACAACATGGAGAGATATAAATGCAACAGTAGCAATTCTAATAGGAGCTGGTCTAACTCATGGACATCGCCCAAGTGCTTCCGATCTGTGGGGAGGTAATGTTGCCTTTCGGCAGCCATTCTTTTCTGCTGCCATGTCAAGAAATAGATTTTTGTCTATACTGAAATTCTAGCGATTTGACAACAGAGACACAAGAGCACAGAGAACTGAAGAAACCAAGGACAAGTTACAAGCCATCAGGATAGTGTTAGACAAATTTCAATCTAAGTTGTGCAAGAACTTCTATTATTATAAATACGTGACTACTGATGAACGATTAGCAACGTACTGAGGAAACTGCCATTTTAGGGTTTATATGAAGAGCAAACCTGGCAAGTATGGCATTAAAATTTGGGTTTGTGGTGATGTGAAGACATCTTACTTATTACGGATCCAAATTTACACAGGAATGGTGGACAATACTTGGGAAGTGAATCAAGGACAGAGAGTTGTTTTGGATCTGATGGAACCATTTCTGAATAACATTCATGGTGTAATGACTGATAATTTTTTCACCAGTTTTCCATTGGCTGCTGAACTACTAAAACGAAACACGACATTGGTTGGTACCTTGCATTCCAATAAGAAAGAGATTCCGAAGGAATTCTTGCCAAACAGAAAGATAGAAGTTCACTCTTCAATGTTTGGCTTCACAAGTGACTGACTCTAGTTTCCTACGTTCCAAAGAAGGGAAAGGCAGTAATACTACTCTCTACTCAGCATAATGAGAGACAAGTGAGTGGTGAAGAAAGTGAACACAAACCCGAAATCATACTGCACTACAACAAAACCACAGGTGCTGTAAATGATGGGGACAAAATGACAAGAGGATACTGTTGTGTTAGAGGAACGAGGCGGTGGCCACTTAAGAGTCTTCATGGAAATGATAGATATTGCAGCACTGAATGCTGCATATATTCTGTACACTCAAAAGATTTCCTGAATGGCAGAAGAATAAACGAAGCCGACGTAAACTCTTCACGACTGAACTGACATTTGGACTCAGCAAAGGCAACATGGAAGAAAGAGCCCAAAATATCAGCAGTCTTCATAAAGTTGTACAAGATGCCCTGAAAGCTTGTGGCATTGCAATTCGTACAGCAGTGATCAAAACCCAGTGTTCCAAGTTACCAACGCCACAACGATGTCAAGATTGCAGGAGAAACGAAGATCGGAAAACAAGATTCTGTTGCGTAACATGCAAGAAACCTGTTTGTAATATACACAGAGAAGAAACTGTTACTGTGAAGTGCATGCAGTGCAAAAATGTACTTGACTTAAAAGTTGAAAAAAGTCTTGTCTTATTTTACTGCAGTGACTGTTGAGGTACATAGATTATTTTCTGTTCGTTGAGTACTGAATTTAGTGAAAGATATAAAAAAATGTTGTACTTTGTATCTGTGATCTGAATAAATACTTTAATAACCTGAAAAGCTGTTTTTCAATACTAAATAAACCCATTCAGTGGAAATGACGAAATCTGAGAACAAATATTACAATAAAACACAAAACTCTTTTGGTAATGGGAGGGTTAAATGAATCAAGAAAGAAGATAATCGAGAATTAAATGTCTAACAAATCACATTAAACTGGCAGCAGTAGTTATCACAAGAATGAATTAAGATGGAAAGACTAGTAGTGGAGTAGTACTGACAGATGCCAATAGAATGCATGACAAACAAAAGTTCGAGAATTGAACTGAATCATGATTGCGATCTTTTATTTATGTATTAGTTGCTGATGTCAGATATGACCTGCACCAAGAAGACATGGATGTTTATGCTTCACTGTTGATCAAGCACAAGACTGCGGAATGGTTGGAGAGGGAACAATGACACCAGCTTGGGTGAGAAGTAAGAACTCTCAAGGAGTGCAGGCAGGAGGATATTGCGCATGCAGCAAATTATGTCGTGCTGCCAACCATGGGAATTTCACTGCGTACTTTGGCTTTTTATGAACATCTACCACATTTAAATTGCAGTTTGCTTGAATCCGTTTGTACTCAAAATCGAATAGACTTTAAAATTGGACAAATACACTACAATAGCACAAATTTCTGCAGGAGATGGTAAAAGTCTAGATTGAAGCTGGTGGCGTACTTCAGTGGTTTGTGCAGCAGTCATGTCAATACTCATTGTGATGGGTGATGTGATAGGTTGAGGGTGTGTTAGCTGCTGGCTCTACAGAACCAATGAGAGAGCGGTGGCAGATAATATGTTTGGAAGCAGAAGACATTATAACATTCTTATATCAGTATACAAGCGAAATCAGTTATTTATTTAGGGGAGGGGAGGGGGCAACAGCTGTGTTCGCAGGTCCCATTTTACCTACAATCTCACTGGACTCTCATTCGGGAGGACGACGGTTCAATCCCATCTCCAGCCATCCTGATTTAGGTTTTCCGTGATTTCCCTAAATCATTTCAGGCAAATGCCGGGATGGTTCCTTTGAAAGGGCACGACCGATTTCCTTCCCAATCCTTCCCTCACCCGAGCTTGCGCTCAGTCTCTAATGACCTCGTTGTCGACGGAACGTTACACACTAACCACCACCACCTACAATCTCACAGATTGCAACATATTCGGAAGAAACAACCAAATATTCGTGACAACGAAGATATAAGTTTTGCAGCTATCCTGCTAGGATGATGTGGTGGTGATTAAAAATAGTGATACCTCAGATGGCAGGGTAATTAAACAAAAAAGCCAGTGAAGATAAAAATTTATGTACACAATTTCTTCTTGTTTATTCTCTTTGTATCATCAAAAAGTAGACAATAAATGGCATAAGTTTTTAGGCAGGTACCTAAGGTCAATAAAAGTTTGTAATTTTGATTGGTCAGAATGTGTTAAAAAAATAAAGTTACCCAAGGAGCCTTGTAAGAAAGGGGGAGGGGGGGTTTGTATTGTACTCAAGTAAGTACACTATTTGGTTATTTGGAAACCAGGTTAACAGAAGAATGATTTGCTAAAACCCCTTAGCAGCTTCCACTGAGTATCCATTCAAATTTCGAAGGCAGCAATGCTAATAAGTGAAAGATCTACACAGACAAGATGTCTGAAGCTGTTTTTCAGTAGCGATATGCACCTACAAACAGCTATAGGAGATTATTGTTTTACCCTTTGTTGGTGTCTGTGAGCTGCAATTTGCTGGCATATTGCAGTATTAAATATCTTTTGGTGCACTCAGATATATTGAAAACAAATGTAAGATGTCAGAAATAAGGATAGTAACATGTTACCCTATACACTTCCTAGCTTTAAGTGCACGTGTCTGCACTACTTTTTTCTTATAGAGGTGGACTCAGAGCTTCGACTGTCATTTGATAAGTGTTAATCACTTTAATTTTAGACAGTCAGTTGCAGCTCTGCTGATGAAGGTGTACTTTTACCAGCATCCAGAACACAGCATGTATGTTTAATTTCATCTGTGGTCCTTATTGCATATATACATGCCATCTTGGGATAACTAAAACCTAAAGGACCCATATTTACAGTAACAGAACTGAGATTAATTAAGGACATTAGAACATGAAGGTAGTTTCTTTTCTGCAGGAACTGACATATGACTATTCTTTTTAGAGAGAGAATAAGAAGCCCTTCATTTCCTTATGTAATAAGGTGACTGCCTATGTCTTCAGTTTCTTGTAATCCTGTGCCAAACTGTTATTACCTTTCAAAAAGCACACACGAAGTCTTTTGTTTTGAACAGGCTTGCGTGAATGAATGTTGAGAGTGGCAGCCAAGAGTAGCTTGTTCGTAGAGTTGCATGCTTCTCATTGAACCATTGCAGGGTGAGAGCTTTTGTCTTAAGTTTTCTCCCAAGAATTCCAAAAGCTTCTGATAATTTTTGTCTTTATGTGAATTATCCATTATTGGATGATTTCCTTGGGAAACATGCATGAAAGTTTTGCCAAGGCGGCCCTGTCACAGGTCCAGATGTTCTAAGGATTTCAGTGCTTGAATTCATTTGTTGTATTCAGTGAATGCAACATTGAGACTATTGGTATATACTACTGGAGTGAGCCTTCTCTCTTCCAGGAAACTCAGGTGTGCTTGATTATATCATTTTTATCTCTGTATCATTTATGAAGGATTCTTTTGTCATCTTTTAAGTTGTCTGGTTGGACCATAGCATATACCAGGGCCTCTGAGATTGTTTCCAGAAAAGGGGTCAGCTCTCAACATCTCCCAAAAACAAGACTTAATGGGCAGTAGCTTACTGATAGTAGCCGCTGAATTTTAAAGTAGACTGCAGATGCAGACAGCTACTTCATGATCTCTTTTTATGCCTCTAGAATGATGAGCTCCACTTGATCACTGCATTCTTCTTACAGATCTACACAAAGTCATACTAATTGTCAGACAATGAGTTATGGTGAGCTCATCAACCTGCGTCACAACAGGCAGTGCATTTCCCAGGCACTCCTTGTGATGGGGAAATTGTAAAGTGATGTCTTATCAATAATCATTTCAGATTTGGACATGAAACACCTGGTATTACTGCTCTGATTTTAATGTTACCTTCTCAGAATAGATAATTCTCGGCCTGACATGATTTCATTTGCCTTTTTACACAGTTTGTTTACTAGAGAATGGCAACATTTTGTCGCAGGAGATGGCAGTGTTCTGTTTTATTATTGTATGAACAGGACTATCTTAGGACTTATTCAAACAACAAAAACATCCATTTTCGAAAATATATTATAATTAAATAAGAAAATCTTCTCAGCAAGCAATGACAGGAAAAACACATGCAAAAGTTAAGGACATGTGCAAACTTTCCCAGCCTAAACCTTGCCTTCCTTTTCCTTCATCCCCGTTTCTTCTCTTCCCCTTCCAACCCGGGAAGGAGCCACTGGCTCCAAAAGCTGGCACATTTCCTTAACTTCTGTATGTAGTTTTTGTACTGCCACATGGTGAGTAGATTTTTTTTGTCTACTTAATTATATTATATTAGGACATATTCAGATTTAAAATAAATGTACACAAATACTGGTCCTACTATTGGGGTTTGCTGGAGCTTGTGGTTCTAACTTGACACACACCAGTTAACTCCTACACTACCAACAGTCTTTCTGCACTCTAGTTTTAAATCTGAAGGTGACCTTATTTGGGCAAAACCAGCAATAAATGTAAAAACATTATTGAGACTTTTGTTCACTAAAAAAAATTGAAATCATTTGAGATTGCATCTACACCCCCTTATATGGAGTCATTGCTTCACTACTGCCCTTAACCCACAAGTTCTGTTTAGTGTTAAAATGTGCCTCTAGTTCCAATGGAAGAATGATGTGGAGATACTTAAGACTATGACAAAATGGCTGGAAAAGTGCTGGTAGCAACCAAAAAATGGCACTAATTGTAATGTATTTGTATCCATGAAATGTATTTGCAATTGTGAATATGAACAACCATCAGCTGTGAAACAGAATGATGACAATGAAAATCTGTGCTGGACTGGAACTCGAACTCGGATTTCCCGCTTTTCCCAAGTGGTCACCTTAACCACTTCGGCTATCCGTGCATGACGAGACCCAATCTTCCATATGTCTTGGTTCCTGCATAACAACCTGTACTTGAACACACACATATTGTGATAACCATTGTAATTGAAAATTGCTACCCAGTATTTGTGGATAAATACAATATTGCAGTGCCTCATTGTTAAGAACAATAATTCAGCTTCAGCCTCATTGTTAAGAAGAACGATTCAGCTTCAGTGGTTATGAAATGTGTGAAATGTATTATAGCTGAATATATTACACAGATGATGGTCATTCGTATTTACAACTGTGAACACATTTCATTATGTAGTAACAGCTGTAGTTGCAGCAGTGTCTGTTCCTTCAGATATGCATGCATGACTAAAGGAACATGGCATTTTTCTTCTTAACATCAGAGGTACTGCAGTATCTTATTCTGATCAACCAGCTGCTGAAATCAGTGGAAAATGCAGTGTAATATAAAGTCAAAACACTTCCCAAACAACAGCAGCAAGTGTTCATTGTAGTTCATCTCAGTTATCATCACCATCGTTTGGAAATGAGGCACCATATTTTATGAGTCCACATCATCTTTATTTCCATGGTTATTACACAATTTACATATAAAGTAGTGTTTAACTTCATACATAACGATATAGGTAACGTCTTGTCCTTTATTTAAATTATGTTAAGAGATTACTTAAAACTTTTATTGAGGGATTATAAAATCAGTTAATGAAGATTTGTTGACTGTGATGTCGTTATGGTTGTCAGGAGGTAGGTAGTCCTATAATGAAGTGTTATGCAGTTGATATATGTGTAAACAGAATTTCGTCATTTTAGATTGTGCAAGTGTGCGCGTGATACATTGAGTGTACCTATACAGTACAACTGAAACATGTCAGAGGTTCATACCACTGATCATTGAAACCCATGAGATTATGTGCTGTTGGGATATAAATACGACAGAAAATTTTGGTGTGATACAACATAGTGCAGAATAAATAGAATGTGCCTTTCATTTTGCAGATGTTCTTTGAAGATAACATTGATGATGCCAAGTACTGTGGGCATCTGTATGGACTTGGGACATCATTTGTTATGAACGGCAACAACAGTTACCATGACAATGGGGATAATAGCAATTCATCGTGATACAGCTGCTTGTCTGGAGCCAATGAAGACCAGAACGACATCATAGTGCTTGTGTTCATGCTCAGTCAACTGTATTCCTTACATCCCAAGAAATAAGGAAACAAAACCTTTTTATGAATTTTTCTTTTGTACAATTTCTTAATTGACAAAATAGTGTATACATTCTGTATTAATGTAAGAAATGAAATTGTAAATTTGTAAATCAAATGTTTCAATTGTGAACACCCTTTAGAGTACAACTGTGTGGATGATGAATGAATCATGTTCTTTATAGGAATGACATGTCTGGTGCAGAGCATAAGCCAAAAACTGAAAGTGAAAAATCATTTTTTTAATATTCTGCAGAAAAGGACCACTTACACACAAACATCTGGAATATATTAATATCGGAACAAAATTTAAGTCTTAATTGATGTAGCAAAGCTATATAATTTAATGTATGTCAGTAAGCTAAAAAGTAACTGTCAATCCTCTTCTTTCTTATTTCTTAACAAGAAATAAGGAAGTGTTTATCTTTCACAAGATTATGTATATTTTTATTTGACTTGGTATCCAAGTTTTTTAACAAAATACAAATTATAAAAAAAAAATAAATGTGCAAATACTTTTGAGGAGTTTGAACTTGTGAAAGATAAATATTTGACAAATAACAGTTCAATGCTGTTAAGTTATGAATATATTGTAGATATTTTTTTAATGTTTCCCTTATATTCCCCTTGTCCTTTATTTCGACCTCACCATGTTTCATAGTGTCCATGTACATCTGTGCTCTGTATGAAGAGAAGAAAGCTATTAATGAGCATGTTTGTAGGGAGTGAATGAAATTATATATATATACATATGTCCTTTACATTTTATATGTGTATTAAAGTAACTCAAGATGAAATAATAATAATAATAGAGAAATAATGGTGTGTGAATTTATGCTTTAATTAAGTAATAATGTGAAATAAACACAGTTAAGAAGTAAACAGAAATTTTTATTGATATAGTTTGCACTGGTTTTATCCATCTGTGCAGAGAAGGAGAGAAATTTATTTATAAAGCTTTAAAACATAACTGAGTTTTAGTTGATAATTTTTCAGTTGAAATTAGCTTTTTATAGTCATGCGCGTTGCCTCATGGTGCTCTGGTCTGTTAGTGGACATGGCTGTTTCAATGTTTATGTACTTTTTGTCAGAATCACTGCTAAGTGATTGCTTGCAGCTTTTTTAGACTTTGTAAATGCATTTTTATACATTATTTGGTTTTCTAACAATGTCACTCACCCAAAATTTTATTTTTCACCACCCTTTTTTTTTTTTAAGAATCAGTATCTTATGGACATGTATTTTTTGACTAAATACATGATACTGCAACATAATAAATCAGGGATGTTTGATTAGTGTTAGCAGCTGAAATATTCCTCATTCCTCTGTGCCTCAGTTTAAGTTCATAAATTCAAAACCTGTTCTTTCCTTGGACTATTCATACAATTTTTAAAAAATTTTGCAGTAGCATCTTTCCTGAAAACCACATAGAGTCTGGTAAGTGGTGAACAGAAAAGTAGGAAGCAAATATTTTAGCTGCACTTCACAGAATACTGGATATAAAAGGAAGAGGAACAGCTACTGTCATTGTGTAATGGCCAATTTGTTTGTCCATTGTGTATGAAATCGAGGATCTGTTGTGTAATAAGATGAGGGGTAGAAGAAAGATTGAGATACCAATATAATCATTCCAAGAGGGGCATAGTAGTCACTGAAAAAAGTCAGGGAAAAGAATTGAGGAATATCACATGTCTAAGGTATGTGCTCTGATGACATTATGACTCTGAGCACAGTAAAAATCCAACAAATTTTTGGAGAATGTCAGAACAATTTTTAATTTCTATTGTACTTAAATTGATGTTCTGTGATTTTGACCTTTACAGCTGTCTATTCCACACCTACATCTCTGAAAGAAGAAAAATCAGCATTGTTGGCTTCCAGTTGGCATAATTGTTCTTTTAATGACCTCCTGTTTGTAGCTTATCATTTTTCTTTGCACTGCAAAATTTGTGTGGAATTTAATTCTATGATATTTGATAGTGTGCTCTGCATTTTGATGGTGAATATTACAACATCATATTAATTGTGTTTATAATTTTTATTGTTTCTAGCTTTCTTAATGCATACTTAATCAAGTTTTTGAGTTAACAATTACACTTCAACTCAGAATTATGCTGTTAATGCAAAGTATGGTATTATTTCATAGACATACATTTTCAGCAATGCAGAATTTTAATACCTGACCATCTGGTCTGTTCAGCACTGTTGGCAAGTGGGGTGCACTCAGCCCTTGTGTGGCAAACTGACGAGCTACTTAGTTGAGAAGTAGCAGTTCTGGTTGTGTAAACTGACATATGGCCAGGAGAGCAGTGTGCTGACCACATGCCCCTCCATATCTGCATCCAGTGATGCTGAATCTAATATCATTGTTTCAAGGAATATAATTTGAGTTTTTACATCCCCCTTAGACACACTGGATGTAAGACCCCAGATCTAGTCAACTACCATGACAGAAGTGGTATCAGCATTTCTTTGGCTGCAGTAATGCTCCTTCTCAGTTCTTATGAGGTTGCTGAATGTGGAGGGATGCCCTTGATGAAACCAAACAAGAAGAAATTGCACATTGGTTGATGTTAAAAATTGTCTGGACACACATGAAAAGTATTGTGTATGGCTTTCGCACAGCGAACCCATGGACCTCAGATACATCAGTTTATTTCTGGACGCAGCCCTTATTGTCCTGCAATGTCAGTACCTCTTGCCCTCCTATTGACTCTGCCAAATCAATAAAACTTCAATTTACACACAGGTTTTTTTTCTGAGAAACCTTTCTCCATTTCATTAACAGCCCTACTGCTCCAGGATCATTTTCTGCAGCACCAATACCTGTGTGTTTAATAGTGAACAGTTGTGCACTATGTTGACTTCACTCATCATCTTTTCACTTTGTCCCTGATATACACAATAGCTATGATGGTGTTCAGAAATAGGACTTCTCTCATTGAGATAAGATAATTGGTTCCCATTAACTAAGTAAAATAGTGTGTGGAGTGGTAGTATATCTTGGTAGATGCGCGCGCGCGCCACACACACACACACACACACACACACACACACACACACACACACACACACACACACACACACACATTCATTTTTCTCTGTAGAACTAAGAGTGCACTGTTCTGTGGATATATATGGGGCAGTCAAATGAAAACGAGGAATATGGGGAAAAACTGTTAATACATTTATCCCATTGTGAAATAAGATGGTCAATTGCTTCATGGAAAAATTTTTGCGGTTGCCTACAGGTGTTCACCCTTTCATTCGAAACAAATCAATGGCTACAAACGTCTTTCTTCAGGGCTTCAAAAATAAAGTAATCACTTGGGGAGAGATTGGGACTGTATGGATGATGTGTTAGGGCATCCCGACAAAACTACTACTGCATATTGAAACAACCTTGCCATCATATTTTGGCTGATTACATTTTACTTACCAGTGACCCTCAGGTTGATATTATGACATGGACCCTATACAGCATAGTTGAAATGTTCTTTGGAAATGTGTTGATGCTTGCAGCCCTCCTCCTTGGATCTTTATTACAACAAGATCAGCTTTCTTATAGGATTCGTAGATAACTATAATGAACATTGATGTGTCTGCAGTTGCAGGCAGAAACGAGGTAGACTTCCTTACTAAGGATGCAAAGACATACACTTGCATGGATAAAATTCACACACTTTCCTTAGCAATATTTACATGTAGCCAAACTGGCAAAGGCAAATACTTAATTTCCTCTTTGCATTTACAATTGTTTGTCTATTGAATACTGTCCTTGGGTCATTAGCTAATCACATCTAGTAACTGGTGATAATGGCACAGGTGTCTATGGCTGCCTTCCATGGTTCATAGCATCTTATACCACAGATCTCTTTGTGAGTCGACTTATAAACAGGTGCAGACTTGCTGTGTTGAGGGCGTGGTCATTAGCAGTGACCTCTGTTTGCATATGGTAGTACCACCTGTTGGCCTTGTGGCGAGTGACAGAAATTCTGGAGTGAGCGAAGCATCTGCTGTCGACCAGCCAGACGTTCCATAATAGACTGACTTCAGAGGGGTGTGATGCAGCCTTGTGTGTGGTTGGCATAGGCACTGCCAATCCTGTAATCATCATCTTAGCTATTACTTTTGCTGTATGAAATTGATGCACCCATTTTGTACTGATTGTTGTTCAAACATTGACTGGAACTCTGTTTTCACAATTAATTAATCAACCCTGTGTCTTGCATTCTGCACTGGGGCAGTATTTCATAGCATTCAATTAAGTTATTTTTGTAACTCTTCCTTGCATTTTTTGGGACTGTGTTTGTTATGAGTTGGTGAAAATGTAGTCTGGCGAAGTGCAAAGGCATGTATGGCCAGTGCCAATCTGAACAGAATCCTTTTTTTGTATTAGTAACCCATTACCTTGAAATACTAAAACAACTGTATAACAAAGTGATGATTGGATAATTTTTGCAGCAGACCTCTAAAGGCCTGCATTGTTGTTGAACAGTTGTGTGACAAAATATTTCAAAGTATATCACAAAATATGGCATTTTTCAAGATGTATTGTTCCTCAACAGGTAATACGAATAATTAAGCAGTCCATAACACATCAGCACAAGTTCTTTAGGCAATATTTGTGAAAGTCTTTACATGGACAATGGATAAGCTATATGATTCGACTAACTCAACATCTGTAAAAATTCTGGCCAAAGTTGTTGATGTACTCTTCAGATAAGCACCAAATTTAATATCAAATGCATGAGTTTGTTAGTTTTGCTATACCGTTAATCAGTCTGTGTAGATTCTCTTAGACGTAAGTCAAAAGTTTGGAAAATTACCTGCGACTTGAATAGTTTCTACCAGCCTGCATTGTGATTTAACAGTATCTTTAAATTCCAGGTGGATTTGTTCATTGATAGTCTATTTCGTTAAAGCTTGCATTTTTCTTTTTTTTCTAATTTCACAAACTTTTGACAGTTTTTATGGTTTGTAACTGCTTACAAGGGGATCTGATGCACTGTGACTCTCTTTGAATTTCTTAATACCTATGAGGTTTGAAGATCAATGCAATGCACTTCTTTAAAAAAATCTAAAAATCCCTTTTGAAGATTTCCGACGACTGTTCAGTACAAAAATTTTTGAGCATTTCAATTGATCTGCATGCATGGTGTTCTTGTCTTGTAATTATGTGATCCTTACTAGATGCAATTTTAAATTTTATTCGTATTACAAAATTGAAATGTTAATTAACAAATACTCCATCAAAACTTTTTACATAAAGCAACATTTTTTAACTACTAATCACATGAAAATGTATTTAGAATAAATTATCATCATGCACAAAAAATAATAAATATATTATTGTTACTTATAATTATTCATTTATCAGTGATACCGTGTTTAATACTGTTTTTAAATTTGTTATGAATACCCACATTTTTATGTAATAATTAGGTGAAAATAAAAGATATATTTTATATTGGAAAATTGTGATCCAATATTAGTTAACCATCACGTGAGTTTGATAATAAACATATCATTCAAATAAAAGGAAAGAAAAAGGTTTGTCTCATGATAATCAAATCATCAACCTTGCAATTACAAGACAAGAACACTATGCACACAGCTGCATTAAAAAGCATGAAATTTTTTGTCAGCATACGGCTTCAGAAAACTGATATCCGGCAATGACATTCAGATCATATTTGTATGACAAAAATTGATGAGAGCCAGTCTGTGACATCTTTTATAAAATTTGATTAAAGAAATAATCATTCAGTTATCACTTTTCGTACTTATTTATTCATGCAAAAAATCTCTAGGCTGTTGTGTGTGGTACTAGTATGTAATTTACTGCTAGTAAAACTTTTCTTATTTCTTTTATGCTGCTGTATAGTATTTAAATGGGCCTTCTAGGAACAACTGTGCCTTCTTGTGGCTGTCCGTTCCCAAGTATGAGTTATATAACAATGAAAACAATCAATTTTTGACAAAATAAATTAATTGTATAGGTAAAAATCTACTCACCAAGTGGTGGCTGAACACACAGATATAAATTATGTTATTATAGTTATTTCGTAAACTAGATTTGGGCAAGAGAATGATCGTTCATCTCTGTAAAGATATAACTATTGCTGCTGTAACATTCACTTTGTGGGCTCCAGTACAGTGCTCATTATTTCTGCACACTTATGCAGCTGCTTTCTCATCCTGGCTTGCAGTGGCTACTTATGATTCGCAGCTGACAGAGTGGTGGGGAATTGTAGTCCAGTAGCATTTGATTGGAATTTTCTTTAGAAAATGCTATGTATAGATTTTACTATTACTAGGCACACTATCAGCCCAATTGCACTCCAAAATAGAGAGAGTGTTTAGAGTTTTAAAAAGACCATCGACTTCTTGGGCCACAATTTTGACAAAACTTGCTGCACTTAAGGTATTATGGGGCATCAGTGTACAGGTGTTAAAATGTTCTAAAGTGATTTTGTAGTCTGTCTGCTCCACATCTACAAGGCTTTTAAATAATCCCCCTTCAATTATGTATAGTTAAATGAGACTAACACACTCAAAATCCATTAATATAACTGACTGGCTACTACAGCTTTCTATAACTACTACTGTACTCAGTGTCGGGACAGTTTTTTATAGTTAATTGTGTATACAGTCTGCTGGATTTCTCACAAGACATTAGTGTTTCGTACAGCTGAAAAAGATTTTCTTAAATGTCTTATTATCAACAACCCACTTGCAATTTGCTCAAAGCAGTGCTTAATGGCACTAATGTTGCACCCTACAGGTATAGGTCTTTCCTACACTAAATAATGCGGTTGCCTAGGATTGTTTCAGACTTGCAGTTTTTGATATGGAATCATTGGCAGTCCTGAGGACACTAGAGCTGATAAACATAATTGTGCCATTGTTTACTCCCATGCTCAGATTTCCTCAAATCACTTCAAGTTGTCTAATATGTGAACAAATAATAACTCTTGAATAACAATGACACACTGCATTTACAGAGACAGAGAGAGATAGATAGAGACAGAGAGAGAGAGAGAGAGAGAGAGAGAGAGAGAGAGAGAGAGAGAGAGAGAGAGAGAGAGAGATACTGATTCCCCCCCCCCCATGGTTTTCTTATATCAGTTACAGGGGGCTGTCAATACTTTTGGTGCTATGTCTTGTAGCCATCTTCAGGTAGATAATGGTGAGAATGCATTGAGCTCCCCTATTAAAAACCTTTGGGTGCATGGTGTACTCTGAGAGTGTGACCTTTTGCTGCACTGTGCTGTGCTCCCATGGTGGAAGCTCACCTCATTGATATAATGTTGATCATTTTTACATGCTAAAATTGCAAAATGATGCCATCCATGCGGAGCACAAAGTTTTACATTACAGGATTCTGTGCAATATTTGACTGGAAACTTTCCTTGGTTGGTACCAAGCAGATACATATCCACTGATTCATTGATGATGGAGTTCCACAAGTTTGAGGTATGGACCACCATTTTTATGTATTTGTATTTCATCGAAAGACTAGTGAAAATACAATGTTTGGTGATATTGGACTTACTGGATTAGTAAAGGTGAGTGTGCAACTGGTGTTCAACAATATGCTCCTCAAGAGAGAGTGTTGTTTGCCATGTATAAGATTTTCTGCACTTGCACAAAATCATGCAAATATTTTTCTTGCACAGCTCTAAACCATCTTTGACACATCCCAAAATCACTGAGATTTTTTACAGACTGCAAAAAGTCATATTTACTTTGTGTTTTATCAATACTCTATTAGCAGAAATATTTCCAATATATGGCAAGTAAGCTGTCATTCTGAAGGCCACATCCTGTTGGGTTCTTCCATTCTGTACGTCTGTAGCACTCCTTTGTACCTGCTGAGAGGAATATCCATTGTCCAGGAATACAGTTTGGAGGTGTTCCAGTTCCACTTGTAAGTTATTGGCATCTGATGTGGTATGAGCTTGGTGAATCAAGGTTGTGGTGAGTAATGATATTATGGTGAAATAATAACATTTAACACCACTTTATCATAATGGTATGCTTTATTCCCTTTGTGATCACAAAACGTATCAACACAGAACAGAACTAGACATCAAGTGAGTTCAAAGATCATCATAAAGAGAGATCACATGGATCGATGTATTGAACTGCCACAGAGGCCCACCTTGGGACTGTGGAGCATGGTGTAGGAGCAAAAGGAGAAAGGATTGTATTGGGGAGGCGATCAGGGGAGATGCAACATAATCTTTCATCCATGTCGGTTGGTGTAGGAGACGACCAGCGCAGGTGAGTGGGATCTGAGTAAGAGGGGAAGAGAGGGACTGTGGACAGTCGCATAGAATGACAATTGACAGTACGCCATCCTTGTCGATAAAAGCTCGAAGGGAGCCGTTGACAAAATCTTTGGGTAAGTGAATAGCTCGGATGAGCGTGAGGTTAACATTCTTAGATTTACATACATGAGAAGGTGCACAAAAAACAGTCATTATGACGTTGCATTGAGATGTCATCCATTGGGAATGCTGACACGTTGACAATAAATGTGGTCATAGCTGAGCGCGGTGTTGGCGGTGACAAGAAGGGTACAGGAAGTTCGTCACATGCGTCACTGTCACTGGGGGAGACATGATCACTAACAATGGCTTCACAAGATGTAGAGGAAGGTGGGATGGAAGTGCCTGCTGAACACTTAATGAAAACTGGTTCACTTGTTGTGTTGACAGTTGGGGGAAGCTCTGAGGCCTCGTTGTTCGAGAAGTGTTCAGTGAGGACCCAGACCAGTTTAACTCTATGTAGAGAGACCTTTTCTGGTGTGCCATTTAGCAAAATGGGCATAGAGTTTGCAGCACAGTCAAGAACCCGCTGAGGTTCTGAATAGGGTGGAGTAAGAGCCGGACGAATTGTGTCATCTCGCAGTATAATAAAGTAGCAGTCTGCAATTCTTGTGTAAAAAGTCTAGGGGCAAAATATGTGCTCGTGGTTGTGTTGTGCACATATGTGAGATATGAGAGCGACCTTGCTCGACTAAGGAGGGTAGCCTCTCTTCATGAAAGGAAGTAGTGTCCTTGACAAATTCTGCTGGGAGTACCAGGGATTTGCTATAAAGGACCTCTGCCAGAGGTGCGAATGCCTAGTAGTACCCATGGAAGTGCATCCGACCAAGAGTTGGAGTGGCACATTAATGCTGCCCTTAGTGTGCGCTGTCAGTGCTTCACTAACCCGTTACTTTGGGTGTGGTATGCTGTTGAACGGAAACTCTTGGCCCCACATAGGACACACAATCATTTGAAGAGTAGAGATCCGAATTGCCTACTCTGATCTGTGGTGAAGGATGCAGGGCAACCGAAATGGGAGAGCCAGCAGGTAATAAATGCTCTAGCCATGATATCCACTGAGATATCATTCAAAGGAATTGCCTCCACTGACTGTGTCACACAGTCTGTGACTGACAAAATGTAACTGTGGCCGTTAGAGGGGGATAGGGGCTGACGAGGTCCATATGAACATGTTTGAAGTGTCCCTTTGGTATTTCAAACTGTCCCAGAGGGGTTGTGCGTGTCGACCAACTTTGGCAAGATCTCATGCCCGTGCCCACTCACGACAGTCTTTCTTGATGTGTGGCCAAATGAAATGTTCACTTACTAGGCGTAGTGTCACTATGATGCTTGGATGTACTAGACCGCGCAGCAAAGAGAGAATGGCCTGTCGAAGGGGATGGGGTATGAGTGGTTGTGGTATGTTAGCCGAAGTATTACAAAGAATCAGTTTTGTAACTCCAGGGAGAGGGCATGGTTGAATGTGGAGAGCTAGCGACTGTACCTCTGGATCAGTAGTTTGTAGGTGTGCAAGCTCTGTGGGATCAAACAGGCTTGTAATAGAATTAATGTGTGACATGTAGTCTCCTACAATGTTATTTGCACCTCCGATAAAATGTATGTCCATTGTATATTGGCTGACAAAACCCATAAAAAAAAAAAAAAAAAACCGTAGTGGTTGAGACACTTTGCGAATGTGTTGCTGCAGCATGGCGCTGATCGCGGTGTCACTAGTGTCTGTAGTGATTGAGATAGGTGCATCGGCACTGGGATGGGCTAGTGTGACTGCATTAGTTGGGGCCATTTTTAGGTCACTGATGGTGCGAGTCATGTCCTGGGTCCACGTAACCTTTTGGTTGCCCAAGATACGTTTGCCTTGCGAGGTATCAGTTAGCGGAGACTGCAGGGAGGTGGCATGAGGGATGTGGTGTTTGAAAAAATTGATCATGCCCAAAGCGACGTAGGTTCAGATGTGGGGCGCATGCCTTTAGAGTTCACTGTGTGGCCCAGGAACGTAACTTCTGGCTGATGCAGCTGGGATTTGTCTACGTTTATCTGCATGCTGTTATCTGTGAGCACGCGGTGTACTAGATATAGATGTTGGTCATGTTCATTAGCAGAGACGGCGAAAATTAAAATGTCATCAAGATAAGCATAACGAAACGGGAACTGGTGAAGTAATGAGTCTACAAAATGTTGTCATGTCTCATCTGCATTTTTAAGCCCATAAGTCACATAGCAATATTCGAACGAGCCAAAGGAGGTTATAATGGCTGTCTTAAGAATGTCATCTTTGTCCATTGGAATCTGATTATATGCCTTACAACAGTCAATGATGATAAAATGCCGAGCACCATGTAACTGCAGTGTGGGGCATGAGATAGTTGTCTAAAATGATGCGGGTGTGGAGTCTATGGTAATCTCCGATAAGTCTGAAGGTTGAGTTCTTTTTGGAGACGAGATGAATAGCTGATAACCAGTTACTGTCAGAAGAATGTACGATTCCTAGTTGTAAAAGTTTCTGAATGCATTCTTTTGTGGTGTGAAGTTTCTTAGCTGATAGGCAGTGTGCTTTTTTGTGGACAGGGGGTCCTTCCATAGTATGTAGCCTACGTCGTGTACCATTTGTAATAACATTAATGGAGAACCTCAGTGAATTGTTGTTGATCAGTGTCTGCAGCAACATCTTGGCCATATGTAGAGCTGCAATGTGATGTCGTTGGTTGAGTAGCTTGCACAGTGAGTCCACCAGGCTTGAAGTGAGGGATGTGAGTTCAGCCAACTGGCGCAAAGACGCAGTCATTGTTGCATGTGATTGTGTGAGTGTTGTGACGAAGGAGTCATTGATGCATGTATCACAAGAGTGATGGAGCATTGTTCCCGATGATAAATCTGGAGAGAGGCCACAGTTTTGTAGAAAATCAATGCCCAACACTGGCTTATCAATGTAGGCCACGTTGAATGTCCATTCAAAATAAAATTTCATTTTAATTGTAGGGGAAGGTGTGTGGAGCCGTAAACAGTGACTGATGAATTGTTTGCTGCTCGCAATATCATGACGGAAGGCGTCGGTGGCGAAGTTGACAACACTGGAGGTATGACACTGGTATCTGCGCCGGTGTCAACCAGGAAGAACGTGTCGTTGAGAGGTCACGTACGTAAAATCTGCCTTGAGGTAGTTGTTTATTGTGTGAAGATTGGTGTTGCTGCAGGTGCCCTGTAGAATACCCACAAGGTGATATGCCTAACTCATCCAGCGACGGAAGTTTGGATGCAGGTTGCACTGCGGGAGGCACTTCTGAGTCGCATCTCTGCGATGGGTGTGGTACCAACACAGCAGATATACAGGGTACGGCTGCAGACTGTGTGCAACATCTGTAGTTGCAGCGCTGGAATCAGGTGAGGCAGAGACGGGGCCTGAGTGAGGAGGCATGGAGGGGGGAGGTGGTTTACTGCCATGGCCACCAGGTAACACCTCAACCGAGGTTGTTGACTGGAGTGACCAAGTGCAGCCTTGCGCGGAAGTACGTGCTGGGATATGTGCAATATTGCCAACTGTCAGTGAAGATCTCTGCGTTGCGGTGAGTTGTTGACATCTGATTATTTTATAGGCGTCGTCTGCTAACTGTAGGTGCATTTCTAATGGGTCGGTGGCATGTGATAAAAGTTGCAGGTGGAGAGCTTCCAGTATTTTCACTATCCATAGCGACCACAAAGTGGAGTCAGACAGGAAGGAGGGATAGATCAATGCTCTGATTTTTTTGGCACACCTGCGATGGTGTGAGCTCACCAAGTGATACATTGTGCACTATGTGATAAATTGCTTCTTGTGGAGTTCTCCACAAGCGCTTCAGAATAATAGATTTTGTGTGTTTATAGCGTCCCCTCGTTGTAGCCGTGAGGATGAGATCTGATGTCAAATCTGTGTGCTTGTGCAGAGCTGCAACCAAAGATACAAACTGTGCTTCAGCGGATAAGACTCCATGGACATTGAGGATGCTGTCCACAAGAGCAAACCTTGTCTTCAGGCTAAACTTGTTAAGTTTAGTTTAGTTATGTCATGTTCCGCAGATCATTTTCACTATTCTTTTATCGATACAAGCAAAGGCAGTTGTGGTAGGTGTCTTGAAATGACAGGCAGGAGTGAAGTGATGAACACACATGATGTTGCAACAGTCTGCAGAATATCTGGATGCTTGACTTTACATGGTTCTTCATGTTTGTTCGTATAACCCGACGCGAAAGATGCGGTTGCAGGGCTGACCGGCTTGGTAGAAATGGCTGTGGCCACCTTTGAGATTCGATATGCACAACACAGTACACTACGGAGGTTTGTTTGCTAATTCTGGTGCACTGGGAATGCTCAATCCAGGAACATCAGAAGGGGCAGCAACGAAAGCCACATTCTTCATTAATAAAAGGTCACTGTTCAAGCACTGTTGCTGTTGTGCTGAATTGAACACTTGTGGTTTATTGTCGAATTTGACGAGGTTGTGTGATCTGTCGGCAATATGGCGCCATGGTGCAGAGCCAATGGCGTCATTTGAAGGTTGGAATTAGAAAGAGTAACAAATAGATTTTCTGACACACCCGCACTATCGTGTGCACAGAAACCCATTGATGGAGTGACATAATGAGTAAATTGTCCTGGAAAATGTTCACAGGGCATAAGAGAATGTGCAGTGATGTTCATTGTCTGCACTTTGTAGGGTAAATGGTGCTGATGCCGATGAAAATTGGTCACAGTTTTCTGTTTTCGCATGATTCGAAGTACAATGGTGGCAAATTGAAGCAGAAGACATACGTGTAGGTGTAGAACCGGTAGATGGAGTCAACTGCTGTGTCATAACAGTCGTTCCTATTGTAGGCCACGTTATCCTGTGCTATTTTGATAGTGGAAATGGTCCAAATGACAGGATTCACAGGAAACATGTAGCACGGGGTCACCAATGTGGCGAGTAATGATATTATGGCGAAATAATAACATATAACACCAGAACACATGTTCTGAGGCATCAAGGGGTCACTAATTTAGTATTGGAGGGCAGCGTGGAGGGTAAAAATCGTATAGGGAGACCAAGAGATGAATATACTAAGCAGATTCAGAAGGATGTAGGTTGCAGTAGGTACTGGGAGATGAAGAAGCTTGCACAGGATAGAATAGCATGGAGAGCTGCATCAAACCAGTCTCAGGACTGAAGACCACAACAACAACAACAACAACAACAACAACACTTTATTGTAATAGTATACTTTATTCCCTTCATGATCACAAAACATAACAACTCAGAACAAAACTAGACATCAAGTGAATTCAAAGATCATCATAAAGAGAGATCACACGGATTGATGTATCGAAGTACCACAGTGTCTTCAGATCGTCCATTGTTTGTGCTGGATGGTGGCAACTAGTAGCATGTAAATACAGGTCTGTAAGAGTGGCCTTTACAAATACTGAATGTCCAAGTGTGCCATTGCTCTTACATCACACTGAGACATCTAAAACTGCCAACCAACTTTATTTCTCCATCTGCATAGCAAATTTTGTTTTCATGTCTATACCATGAGGTCAAAAAAAGGTCGACTGACATGGTAGACAAAGGTTATCCCTTGGTGACATCATCAGAACGTCCAAAATAACTTATTGTTACATATAAAGCATATTCAGTAGAGAATGTGCTCAAACAACACTGTAATGTCAGTTCCAAACCTTTTGCCAATTAAATGTAGCAAATCCATGAGAGGCATTTTTGTGAAAAGGGAATTAACAGCTAAACTGACAAGTGAGTTGTTTCTTTACAGCTTAAGTGACATAAGTCTGTTGATAATATCAGCAGAATTTCTAATAAGGTATGGACACTTGCCTAAAATGTATTTCAATAAAGAAGCCAAGTACGTGGCTAAATCATAGGTGGCTGCTTGCATATTACTCAAAATATGTCGTAGAGCACAATTTCATTGTGGATCTTAAGCAGACTGTACAGCCTACTGTTTGACAATGTTAAGTTGACTTTTCACATAGAGGCTGTCGGAAACGGCAGATCCTTGCCTTGCCAATGCATTATGATTGCTGAGGAGAGAGCAGTGCTGAGGGAAAAGCAGTGGCAATGCCTTTGCTGCAATGCTGCCACTGCTATCTCTGTTTTGTATTTATACATACGGAGAGGTGACACACACAGAAATATTGGCAGCCCTTGGAAACAAATAAACATCTTCCAACTGGGCCAATTTTCTTCACTACTGGCAGAACCAGTAAAGAGGATCCACTTATCGTGGCCAAAAGTGGCTATTGTAACTGAACTAAGTGGCCTCTTAGACTCTCTCACTGAAACAGGAGGGGGATGGTGGGAGTGCATGGTTCAGTCCATGAGGCTTGGGCTGCTGCAAGGATTTCAAACATCATACAATGTGACCATCTGATACATTTAATAATTTTTTTTTTTAACGTAGGAATGTAAGAAAAGTGACTTTTTTTAATATACGTTTTAGTCTATAGTAAGACTAATACCATTGTCTTTTTTTAGAAAGTGGAGGGAAAAACTATCCTCAGGCTCTCAACTGTGAAGCATGGGGTTTCCTTCATTTGAATACCCTCCGCCACACACCGTCAGGTGGCTTGCAGAGTATGGATGTAGGTGAGTGTGTGGTCTACTGTGGGACAAGGAAAGGTGGAAGAAATGCTGCTGTTTGTGTCATGCATACTTCTTTTATTGCTCTCTCCACTTCAAAAATGTCTTGATTGAATTTGGTAGATACATTACAGTTAACGCTAAAACACTGACATCAATTGACCACTTTTTATTTTAAGGTGTGAAGTTTTCTGTATCTGTGGTTTTATTACTTTTGTTTTACAGCAGGTTTAATTTTCTTGAATTATTTTGCTTTGTAACTACAAAATTTTAAGGTAATTACAAATTAACCATTGGTTCTCGTGCAGTCTGTTGATCTCTTGTCACAGATATACGTTTTATCTGCTTTATTTGGTGCTTTTGTTAGCCAGTAAAGATGAACTTCATACAGTGGTGTGTGTGTGTGTGTGTGTGTAAAACACTTTTTGCATATCTGTTTTTGTCACTAACAGTGTGACTGGTAATGATAATGGATTGTTACCACAGTCATGGCCTTTCTGAAGCTGAAGTTACAGAAGCTCTTCAGATATCTCTCTCTCAATCTGAGGTATAAGAGTTTCAGAGAGAGCACAATGAAAGTTTAGCATTGGGCAATGAATAAAATCCTCTGGTGCCCTCAGGTAGTGATTAATCAGAAACCAGTGGTGATAATGACCAACCAAGGGTTTCTTCTGATCACAGTGATGCTATAGCTTGTGTAGGTAGATATGGTATCGTTCTGCGACTTGCAAGTGTTGCACCCATAGCAGAGGGACTGGAAGAGGTGAGTAAAATTTTATAATTAATGTAACTATGAAATATAAAATTCGTCTTTATATTATTTATTATTAAATTTGGAGGTGCTACAGTAAAAAATGCTGGAAGGAGAGCTGATGTTGGTCACCAAAGGTTTGGGACTGATGAAACAGCAAGTTGCACCTACAAATTCTGTAGGAGGGAAAACTCAGGAAAATTTTATTTGAGAGACTGCTGGATATACAGGCATGAAAAGCACACAGTATATCTGCAGCTAGGACACTTAGCATATCCATTACTGAAAATAAACTGCATGTGGTGAAAAGGTGCATTGAAACAGGTGTACACATTGTGCTCAATGGTAATTTGTTCAACTTGAGTTTGGAGGAGCTGTCTACATTATGATACTAGAAAAAATAAAGCAATATTAAAGAGGATAGATACTACCAAGGGAAACTCCCCCCCCCCCCCCCCCCCCCCCCCCCGATACACTGGTAAGAGGGCCCAGTGGAAAGCTCATAAAAAACTGAACACAGTTAAAGCATGAAAACAGGAAATATGTGTACTGAATATGAAAAAAAAACCAAAACAAAATAGAAACAGTGAATGGTCCAGGAACAAGAAACGCAATCTGGAGCACCCGGGAGGACAAATGGCGTCATGGTAAAGTGGTTATCCATTTGCAAGAGCGAGTTGTAAGGTAGGGACCTAAAATGACAGTCGATTCTGCATAACTACTCTGTTAGCAGCCAGAAGGAAATGGCTTTTAAATGGGAGCAGCAAACATTTGATGACCAGGTGACAAGTCAGCCAAATCCTCCATTGGTAAACACAACTGGTGTGTCATACATGGCATTAGTGACAGTATGTATGTCATATGATACAAATCCCTTATCGACGCAACTAGTTTGTATATCTGATAAGTGAGTAAGATATGCCTCCTTGCCCAATATGGGTGTTCATATGAATGTCAATGTGATCACTCCCAAGGAAATGATGAAAACGTAATAGTTTGTGACACAAGCTGCAAAAAATGAATGCAACAGTTTCACAGTCGCACAGTTTCTCTGTACTCTGTCAAAACATAAGCTTTTAATGTTTTGAAGGTGTGTTCTGTTTTGGAAGTCTTCATTCTTGAATTCCTTTGCTGTAACATAATTCACACCTGTTTATTTGTTGTTTTTGTTTCTGTGGGACATCCATGTGATACTTTGCTTGCTCTCACTATCCATGACATTTACTTGCGATGGTAATGTATTCTTACCTCATGATTCATATTCTGCAACTGCCAAGACTACAGAAAGAGAACAAACATTTCAGTGACTGGATGAACAGTTCGTAATATTATATAATAAAAAATAAAAAACGGCAAGGGGAGTTTCAAACATGGCTTGCCTGCTTGGCAGTCCAACACCATGACCATGTACCCATGATGTCATTGCCTTTTCAGACTGATCTTTATCTCACTTGTTGTTCTGGGAGTGTTCATTGATTCTATTTTGCAGTTTTTTCACTGTTCAGTCCACCTTCTCCTGTTTTCATATTTGATCTGTGTTCAGTTTTTGACGGGCTATCCACTGGACCATTTTACCACTGAATCTGAGGGAGATGTGATGAGGAGTTTCCCTTGTAAATATCATTATGGCATAATTCTGTCAGAGACAGCAAAGGACTTGGAAGAAAAGTTGAACAGAATGGACAGTGTCTTGAAATTAGGATATGAATATCAATAAAAGCAAAACAAGAATAATGGAATGTAGTAGCATGGAAAGAGCTTAAACTACAGTAAAAACATTAGCAGTCATGTGACCTCCATTGGGTATTCTGAGGGATAGTTTGAAGCTTGTTGTTTTAGTGCTAAATAAGTTTGAATCTTAATGAGTCATCAACTGAACTAATAATCTACAAAAGGCCAGTAAACTGCAACAAATCTACCAAATATGATCAAGACATTTGAAAAAAAAAAGAGTGTATTTCAAATAGATTACTTGCTCCAGACTGACTACGTCAGATTTCATTGTTTTATTGCTTTCTTTGACATACTGTTGTCAAGTTGGCTATCAGATTTACTCCCACTGTTGGGAAAATTGAGTTCCCTGTTGCAGGGTCTTTATGCAACCAACAAGAGCTACATGCTTTACAAATATGTGGTAACATACTATGTACCAAAACAGAGCCTCTTGTCTCAAAACTATTGTTTCATAGCCCATTTAATTAGACTTGAAATTTCAGAGAGACGTGAAGCACTTTCTATAATTAATTCAGAGAGCCATAAGATAAATATTCCAGGGCCAGTCTTTACTCTCTGCAGACATAATTTGTGCACTTCAATATACACCTACTACTGAAAACTACCAATTTTGAATTATGAGATAAAATAATTATGTACATTTCACTATAAAGATCACTCATATCTCTTAAAAATTGCAAATCACAAGTCCATGTCAACAACATTCCAGAAAAATCAGTGTTTGGGTTGCGCATGTCTCATGTTTGTTGCCAGAGTAATGATGAATGCCGTGGAAGGTGTAACATGAAATGAGGGGACAGGAGGCAGTATCCTTAATACTGGTAATAATGCAAATTATGTATGCAGTCAGCTAGAAATAGAGTCTAAAAACTGGGGTTTGCATATTAATTATGAAGAAACAGTATACATTTCTAATCAGTAATGGAAACAAGATCATTGGGATGCTCAGTTCAATCCTACGGAGCAGAACTGTGAATTTTGCGTGCTTCAGCAATGCAGATAGCTGTAATGTAGGTGCATCCACAAGGGAAGGGTATCACATCTGTCAAAATGGCCTCTCTGCGCTAGTACTGTGAATTGCTGAAAGCAAGGGGAAACTACAGTCATAATTTTTCTTGAGGTCGTGCAGTTCTACTGTAGGATTAAAGGATGGCACCCTCCTGGGTAAAATATTCTGGTGGTAAAATAGTCCTCCATTTGGATCTTCGGGTAGGGAGTGCTCGGGAAGAAGTTGTCATTGGACTATTCAGGAGGATGCCATCATCAAGAGAAACAAAACTGGTATTCTGAGGGTCAGAGTGTGCAATGTAAGATTCCTTAATTGTGCACGTAGATTAGAAAATTTAAAAAGGCAGATGGATAGATTGAATTTAACTGTAGTGGGAATTACGAAGTTTGGTGGCAGGAGGAACAGGGCTTGTAGTCAATGAATACAGGCTTATAAAAACAAAGTTAAGAAAGGGAGTGCAGAAGTAGGTTTAGTAATGAATAAGAGAATAGGAATGCAGGTAAGCTACCATGAACAGCATAGTGAACGCACTATTGTAGCCAAGATCAATACGAAGTAAATACCCACTTCAGTAGTCAAAGCTTACTAGATGAGAAGAGATTCAAGAAATGTATGAAGAGATAAAAGAAATTATTCAGACTGTTAAACAAGACAAAAATTTTATTATAATGGGAGCTGGAATTCAATAGTAGGAAAAAGAACAGAAGGAAAATTAGTATGTGAATATGGACTGGGGGACAGGAATGACAGAAGAACCTGCCTGGCATAATTTTGCAGTCATTTCTAATCTTGAAAGAATGTTGTAGACATGGAAGAATAATGGAGACACCGGGAGGTTTCAGACTGATTATATAATGGTAAGACAGAGATTTCAGAATCAGATTTTAAATTTTAAGTTATTTCTGAGAACAGATTTGGACTCTGACCACATATTAGTCATTATGAACTGTAGATTAAAACTGAAGACATTGCAAAAAGGTTTGCAAGTACATTGCAAAAAGATGGGACCTGGATAAATGGAGATAACCAAAGGCTGTTGAGAGTTTCATAGGGATCACTGGGCAATGATTGATTACATGAGGGGAAAGGAATACAGTAGAAGACAAATGGTAGCTTTGAGAGATGAAATAGTGAAGGAAGCAGAGGATCATATAGGTAAAATGACAAGACCTAGTAGAAATCTTTGGATATCATGAGAATTATTGTATTATATTTGTGAAAGGAGAAAATATAAGAATGCAGCAAATGAACCAGGTAAAATGGAATAAAAAAAAGTCTAAAAAAAATGAGATTGAAGGAAGTGCAAAATGGCTAAGCAGTAATGGCTAGATGATGATTTGTAAGAATTTATAATAAGGGGTCACTAAGAGAAAGATAGATGTCACATGCAGGAAAATTAAAGAGACCTTTGGAGAAAACAGAAGCAGCTGTGTGAATGTCAAGAGCTTTGATGGAAAACCAGTACTAAACAAAGAAGGAAAAAAGGTGGAGGGAGTATATACAGGATCTATATGAGGGAACATAAATCAGTGAAAATGACAGATGTGAGTTTCACTTCAGAGAACATTGTATCATTAAATAAAAGTTGAGAAATGAAAATAAATCCATCAGATTGGAAGCAGACGGTCAAGAAAAGCAGGAGGAACAATGGAAAATCTTATATTTCTACAGCTGGTGAAGATGTGCTTAAAAAAAAGCTACATCAAAAGTGGTACATTCAAGAACACTGTATAATATAAGAGTTGAAAACTAGAATAATTTACTTGGTCTGGCCATAACAGCAACCAGACAATGATACTTTTATGCAACTACCTTGTTTTGACTGGATATTTTACAACAGTACAGCATAAGTTTATTGTTTCGGGACATGGATTTTTGCCTTGGGACCATACTTTTGCATTAATCAAGAGAGAGAAGAAGAGTAATTGATGTCATCATTAGCTATTAAAGTAATAACTGAAGCTTCTTTAAGAGCACATTTTGTTACAAAGGACATGAATCAGTATGCCTTTGTTGCTATCAATGTTCTTGAAGGAATCATGATGTCGGACCCAAATTGAAAATTACTAATTACATGGTGCAGTATCAGTGCAGATGACTCAAATGCCGTGTATCTCCATCTTAGTCATAATGTCATTCTCTGTTAAAAACAAAAGAGAAAAACCAACACAAGTTTACATCCCTGTACCTGTTATGAGATGTCGTTGGTTATATAAAGAACTTCTTCGTCTACTGGTAGGGAATGTGAGGGACTTGTTGGATATGTATAAATACCCTGACATGCAATACAAGGAATCTTGTGTGAACTTACCTGCTGAGTGAACAGTTCTGGTTATGCAACAATCTTACACAGAAAGTGATGTAAAAACTAAGATAACTTTCTAAATATTGTAAAATACACTGAGGTGATAGAAGTAGTGGTAAAGTGATGGGCACATATGCAGATGGTGGTAGTGTAACATATGCAAAGTATAAAAGGGCAGTGCAATGGCGGAGCTGTCATTTGCACTCAGGTGATTCATGTGAAAAGGTTTTCAACTTGAGTATGGCCCCATGATGGCAATTAACAGACTTTGAATGCAGTATGGTAGTTGGAGCTAGATGCATTTCGGAATTTGTTAGGGAATTCCATAATCCAAGATCCACAGTGTCAAGAGTGTGCCAACAAAACCAAATTTCAGGCATTACCTCTGACCACAGAAAACACAGTGGCTGACGGCCTTCACTTAACGGCCGAGAGCAGCAGCATTTGTGTAGTTGTCACTGCTAAAAGACAAAGAAAACTCTGTGAAATATCAACAGAAATCAATGTGAAATGTACGACAAACGTATCCATTAGGACAGTTCAGTGAAATTTGGAGTTCATGGGCTACGGAAGCAGAAGACTGATACGAGGGCCTTTGGTAGCAGCATATCGCCAGTAGTGCCTCTCCTTGGTTTGTGACAATATCAGTTGGAGCCTAGATGACTTGGCCTGATCAGATGAGTCCTGATTTCAGTTGGTAAGAGCTGATAGTAGGGTTCCTGTGCAGTGCAGACCCCATGTGCTCATGGACTGAAGTTGTCAACAAGGCACTGTGCAAGTTGTTGATGGCTCCATAACGGTATGGGCTGTGTTTACATGGAATGGACTGGGTCCTCTGGTACCGCTGAACTGATTATTGACTGGAAATGGATATGTTCAATTACTTGGAGACTATCTGCAGCCATTCATGGACGTCATGTTCCCCATTAACAATGGAATTTTTATGGATGGCAATGTGACATGTCACTGGGCCATAATTGTTTGCAATTGGTTTGAAGAGCATTCTGGACAATTTGAATGAATCGTGTGACCACCCAATCAGCTGACATGAATCCCATCAAACATTTATGGGACATAATTGAGAGTTTAGTTTATGCACAAAATTCTGTACCAGCAACGCTTTAGCAATTATGGGCAACTACAGAGATGGCAGGGATCAGTATTTCTCCATGGGACTTCCAGTGACTTGTTGAGTCCATGCCATGCTGACTTGCTGCACTATGCCAAGCAAAGGAGGTCC
Organism: Schistocerca americana; assembly: GCF_021461395.2. Classification (NCBI taxonomy): domain Eukaryota; kingdom Metazoa; phylum Arthropoda; class Insecta; order Orthoptera; family Acrididae; genus Schistocerca; species Schistocerca americana. The sequence goes on from NC_060121.1 coordinate 855,197,944, forward strand.
AATATGACATTAGGAGATATCCCATGACTTCTGTTACCTTAGTGTATGCTAAATACATGTTGCTGTTCTGTAATGCATACTGTATTGCTGGATCATATGCAATGAGAATTTTAAATGAGTAGTACCAAAGAAAAACAATAATTACTTTTACATCCACAAAAACTGTGAAATTGTGGTATATGACCTTGTTTGACGGAAATCTTCAAATGCAGCAATATGAAAGCCAGTACTGACTCTTTGACTTCTCTTAGAAGATAGCTTAAGGAAAAGCAAATCTACATTTTTAGCATTTGTAGACTTAGAGAAAGCTTTTGACAGTGTTGACTGGCATACTTGCTCTGAAATTCTGAATGTTGTGCGTGTAAAATGCAGGGAGCATGAGCGCATTTACAGCTTGTTCAGAAACCAGACAGCAGAGTCAAGAGTGAAGGGGCACGAAAGGGAAGCTGTTGTCGAGAAGGAAGTGAGACAGGATTGTAGCTTATCCCTGATGTTATTCAGTCTGTACATTGAGCAAACAGTAAAGGAAACCAAAGAAAAATTTGGGGAAGTAATTAAAGTCCAAGGATAAGAAATAAAAACTTTGAGGTTTGCCTATGACATTGTAATTCTGTCAGAGAAAGCAAAAGACTTGGAAGAGCATTTGAATGGAATGGACAGTGTCCTGAATGGAGGATATAAGATGAAATTCAACAAAAGCAAAACAACGTTAATGGAGCAGAGTCAAAGTAAATCAGGTGACGCTGAGGGAATTAGATTAAAAAACAAAACACTTAAAGTAGTAGATGAGTTTTGGTGTTTGGGCAGCAAAATAACTGATAATGGGTGTGGTAGAGACAGACTGGCAATGGTAAGAAAAGTGTTTCTGAAGAAGAGAAATCTCTTTACATCAAATGTGGATTTAAGTGTTAGGAAGTCTTTTCTGAAGGTGTTACATGGCGTGTAGCCATGAATGGATGTGAAACGTGGATGATAGTTTAGAGAAGAAAAGAATAGAAGTTTTTGAAATGTGGTGTTACAGGATAATGTTGAAGATTAGGTGGGCAGCTTGCATAATTAAGGTGGTCACGGGTAGAAATGGTGAGAAAAGAAAATTGTGGCACTACATTACTAAAAGAAGAGATTAATTGATTGGGCACACTCAGGACATGTATGGAGCAGAGACTTGATCAACTGATCAGAGACGTACAAACAAGATGAAAGTATTAGAGATGGATTTCTGGAGAGTCAATGAGAATTTTCAGCAAAGACCATGTGATGAACACCAAACTAATAAAGAAATGGGAAGTGGAAGAAGGAATATGTGATGTGTTGGATGAAAGAAAATTACAGTGGTATGGACATGTAAGAAGAATAGAGAAAACAAGAATATCAAAACTGATTGTGGGATGGGAAAATGATGGAAGAAGAAGAGGGCGACTGGTGACTACATGTCTTCTGAATGTGCAGATAAAAGTGGGCAGATTTAGTGTAGAAGAAGATGATACAGAAGTTGAATATGAACATCCTGAAAAGAGTGTGTTTGAGTATTTCTGTAGAGGTACACCCAACAAACTGCAGCTCTCCTTTTAACTCAAAACTGCTAACTGTTAATTTTATCCCCCTCAAAACAAGCCAGTGTAGTGCCAGATACCTGACTGTGAGGGGCCATAACAAGTGTGTGTCACATTTGCTGTATGGATGAAAAAAATGCACTTTTGACATTTATTGAAGACAACTGGAATGTTCATGAGCTTTGGCATGTAAAATGTGCTTCGTATTACAATTATGTAAAAAAAAAGTAGAAGCATGTCCAGGGTGTTTCAAAAATGACCGGTATATTTGAAACGGCAATAAAAACTAAACGAGCAGCGATAGAAATACACCGTTTGTTGCAATATGCTTGGGACAACAGTACATTTTCAGGTGGACAAACTTTCGAAATTACAGTAGTTACAATTTTCAACAACAGATGGCGCTGCAAGTGATGTGAAAGATATAGAAGACAACGCAGTCTGTGGGTGCGCCATTCTGTACGTCATCTTTCTGCTGTAAGCGTGTGCTGTTCACAATGTGCACGTGTGCTGTGGACAACATGGTTTATTCCTTAGAACAGAGGATTTTTCTGGTGTTGGAATTCCACCGCCTAGAACACAGTATTGTTGCAACAAGACGAAGTTTTCAATGGAGGTTTAATGTAACCAAAGGACCGAAAAGCGATACAATAAAGGATCTGTTTGAAAAATTTCAACGGACTGGGAACGTGACGGATGAACGTGCTGGAAAGGTAGGGCGACCGCGTACGGCAACCACAGAGGGCAACGCGCAGCTAGTGCAGCAGGTGATCCAACAGCGGCCTCGGGTTTCCGTTCGCCGTGTTGCAGCTGCAGTCCAAATGACGCCAACGTCCACGTATCGTCTCATGCGCCAGAGTTTACACCTCTATCCATACAAAATTCAAACGCGGCAACCCCTCAGCGCCGCTACCATTGCTGCACGAGAGACATTCGCTAACGATATAGTGCACAGGATTGATGACGGCGATATGCATGTGGGCAGCATTTGGTTTACTGACGAAGCTTATTTTTACCTGGACGGCTTCGTCAATAAACAGAACTGGCGCATATCGGGAACTGACAAGCCCCATGTTGCAGTCCCATCGTCCCTGCATCCTCAAAAAGTACTGGTCTGGGCCGCCATTTCTTCCAAAGGAATCATTGGCCCATTTTTCAGATCCGAAACGATTACTGCATCACGCTATGTGGACATTCTTCGTGAATTTGTGGCGGTACAAACTGCCTTCGACGACACTGCGAACACCTCGTGGTTTATGCAAGATGGTGCCCGGCCACATCGCACGGCCGACGTCTTTAATTTCCTGAATGAATATTTCGATGATCGTGTGATTGCTTTGGGCTATCCGAAACATACAGGAGGCGGCGTGGATTGGCCTCCCTATTCGCCAGACATGAACCCCTGTGACTTCTTTCTGTGGGGACACTTGAAAGACCAGGTGTACCGCCAGAATCCAGAAACAATTGAACAGCTGAAGCAGTACATCTCATCTGCATGTGAAGCCATTCCGCCAGACACGTTGTCAAAGGTTTCGGGTAATTTCATTCAGAGACTACGCCATATTATTGCTACGTATGGTGGATATGTGGAAAATATCGTACTATTGAGTTTGCCCGACCGCAGCGCCATCTGTTGTTGAAAATTGTAACTACTGTAATTTCGAAAGTTTGTCCGCCTGAAAATGTACTGTTGTCCCAAGCATATTGCAACGAACGGTGTATTTCTATCACTGCTCGTTTAGTTTTTATTGCCGTTTCAAATATACCGGTCATTTTTGAAACACCCTCTACAATGCTTTAATAGAGAGATAGAAACTTCTGAAATCTGGTGTGACTTGTGATAGTGTAATGAAGAAAAGAAACAACTTTTGATCCATAGTTTGGAAATTATTAAAGAAAGTAAAAAGAACCACAGCTGCAAACACACAAACTGCAGCTCTCCTTTTTCTGCCACTCACCATCATTTATTTTTTTTGTCACAACAGCACTGTGAACAACGAAACTCAAAGTGAACTGAGAGGAAAATCAAATGTAGCCATAGACTTCCAGTTCAGATAACTGTACACATTTATACCTGGAGAGATAACTGCACTTTTAAACTGAAGAAATGTGAGCCCACTTAGGGCATTGTTGAGCTGTGAGAATCACTGTGGAACGGGCTTACTCATAGCTGTTTATCCCTTTTGATAACTCTCCTTCTGAAATAGATTTACCACAGATAAAACAGATGGTAGGGCACAGCATTATTCTTCTCTCAGTCCATGGAAAAGAAAGGAGCATAAGAAGAAACACCATGTAACAGCAAACTGAACTGTCCCACAAGGCTGTAATAAGTTCATGATTCATGAAAGAAATTCAACTTAACTGGGCCACAATGGTAGCAGAACAGTGAGGGAAACTTGCCATGTTCATGTTGGGCACCTAATCATGATTTCAACAATAGTGAACACAAGAAATTTCATCAAGCTGAAAATATACAAAATATTTCCATACACTTAATTAGTTTTTTCATTTACATAACTAAGCAATAAAAGCTTAAAAATTGTGCATTAACAGGATTCTATTCACAGACATAGCTCTTAAACTATTCATCTGACTTAAAATACACCAAAGATCTATTTTGTGTACAATTTTAAGAGAAATATTTTTTGTGATTGCAGCTGTATACTGAAAATTAACCATTTTGTGCAAAAATTAAAAAAAAAAAAAAAAAAACTGGAAGAAATTGACTTGTGATTTGGGGGAGGGGGAGGAGGGAAAATGTGGGATGTACTCTTCCTATGAATGTGGAGGGGGCGAGGAGAGGGGGGAAGGGAACTTTTTTGTTTCTTACTATTACACCGAACATGAGTATTTTCCCAAAGTTTCAAAACTTGATAAATTATTTCACCCATTTGCTGTTTTTCTTTTTGAATAATTTGTCTAAGGTATTTCTTGCTGCGATGTGCCAGCCTGTAAGCCTTGCCTTAGGTTGACGCATGGTATGGAGTTCTCTGACGAATGTGAACGTATCTGGAGAACAAAGAAAGGTTGCTCATGTAATGTTGACATTGTGTGTCTGGGAGTCACTGAGGGATATTTGTGTGCTAGATGAGTGGCGACTTGCTCACATATACTTTAAAAACTTTTAATCTGAGCAAGTTTTGCAGGGATGATGGTAAGAATGAGCGAAGGGATAACAAACCTGTTCGTTAAGGGCCCCAAAATTGCTTCTCCCAAGTCTACAGTCGTACGGGGGAACATCTGATGGGTTTCAGGGAGAATCTGGAGCTACTCTGTTATTGTTGGAATACGAAATGCAAATCTTCAGAACAACCAGAGCGACATAGTCCACAATACAGTAGAATATTTTACTATCGTTAACACCACCATCTGCCAGGTTTCGTCTTTCTGATGCTACAGAACAGTTATTAAGAGGAGTGGTTGGGACCCAAAACTATACCAACAAGGAGACTTACGTAACTGCCCATTCTCCATGTGGGAGCTGGATCAGATTTGTCTGCAGCTCATATCCCTACACCTGGTCATGATATGTTCAGCAACTGTTGATGGTCGCACTTCACATTAAGATTTAAAAAGTCCACCACACTCTTTTGGGTATTATCTGCATTTTGGGTATTATCTGCAAGGAAGTAAATTGTCCCAACTCCTCGAAAAACGCCTTTATGAAAATTGTAACTTCCACAGTTGGTTCTGTTGTAGGTGAACAAGTAGTACATTATTTTCTCTACAAAAAACATACTTCCATACGTATAATCCGAGGGAGAAAAACATCTTCACCTTCTGTGTCAACTGTAGAGATGGGCAAAACTGTTCTTTTCAGAGATTGGATCAGAACTGTTCACTCCCTGAAATGAACTAGGTCTTTTTCATGACTCACCACTCATTCACAATAGAAAATAAATGGAAGGCACATTGCCCTTTAAATTTGGTTTATTCCAGTACTATACCTGTATTTTGATCTTATTTGATCCTATTTTGAAGTAACACAGATAATGAGTAAGAATTTTTTATTGTTTATTGAAATTTCCAAGATATGACAAAGTTTTTGATTATCGATTTATTTTGCACTATTGTGGTTTTTTGGGTGATAGGAAAATGTTGTAACTTGAGATTTACATTAACAATGTATTTGGCTATAATGTATTAAAATTTCATTAACCTCGTACAAATACATCCCAAGCCATATATTTTTAAAGTGAATGTTTCCTTCCGAAGACGCCTAAAATCGCAAAATCCGTACTACAATTAGAAAAAAAATATAAATTTGACTGTAAGACCAAAGTGCTGCATATAGCCTTACGCAGAATAAAACAAGGAAAATATTGGTGTATCACATTTTGCGATATGTTAATTGGTTCGCTCGTAATTAAAGTGCAAATTCGAGTGTCCATAATAAAAAATTCTATAGTAAGAGGAGTCGTCAGGAACCTCATCTGATCAGTTTAAACAAATAAAAATAAAATAAAAACAAATGATGTATACATAACATAATTATATAATATACATATCGGTATTAGTACGAAGAACAATATCCAGTATAGACGAACTCTGATGCAGAGGCGCTGAGTCAAGCTGGTCGGGCCGCGAGCTGTATTGCTGCGTGAGCTAAGACCACAGAGACCAGAGTGGCACCTGAGTTGCTTTGCTCAACGCTCTGGCTAGAGTCGAGAACAGTGTTGCCAACTCTAAAAAACCCGAGTCGCTAGATTCAATATCAAAAGTCGCTAAAACTGATTTTACTAGGGGTTTACTGAAAATGTCGTGCTGTGAATGGTGCAATATGCCAGTGGGGCGGGGGGGGGGGGGGGGGGGTAATAAAATATTAATAAAAATTGTCTCATACGCAATTGCTATGTCTTAATTAAATGACACATCGCTTGCAACAACATAAATATAAAATGCGCTAACGTTTAATTAAACATGTTATCATAATTGATGCAACACATAAATTGTTGTTTCAATCACAGTAGTCAAATATACTAGAAATATACAACTATATTTGTAACAAAAGAAAGCAAGAACTCAAATTAGGTTACAAAATATATACATACCGATATGTGAGCTATTCATCGTCGTCACTCAGAAGATCGAATAACTCTTCTGTTTCATGCTCTGACAGAACTGTAGTTGATGTAGAGGGTTGAACGTCGCTCAAAAGATGATGTTCCAGTTCGACTGGTTTTGTCGCAAAAGAGTAACTTTTGTTCGGTGCAATAAGCTCCAATATGTCTGATGGTATGTCAAAAGATGCACAATCTTTATTTTGTTTCTTCAGCTGGTCTCTCAATATGATCAAAGCATTAATTGTCTTTAACGATAATCTGTTACGTTGTTTAGTTTTTATAATGTTCATACTACTGAATATTCTTTCCACTTCTGCATTTGAATGCGGCAGACGTAGAACAGTCATTCCTAGCTGTGAAATCAAAGAAAAAGGATTCTCCCCTGCGGCATTTTTATACTGAAAAACCTCACTCCAAAATCGAACAGTGTTAGTAGTGTTATTCCACCTAATAAAGTTGATATTATGCCATTCTTGCAGCATACCGTCTATGAAATCGCCACTAAAACCCAATTTGTTGGCTACAGCATTATTTTTATTCACTTTGAGTGTTTCTTCAACACTCAGCACTGACGTTTTTTTTCAGGATCGTGATGTTACTTGGCAGTCTTTGTTGAATTTCTTTTATGACTTTTGGACTAAACTGAATGCATCTCTTCTTCAAATAAACTTTATTTTCTTCAAACTTGACTCAGACAACTTCTGTTCAAACATAAAGCCAAGGTTTGGATTTGCGTACATACATTCACTTGGAACTGGTGTTGTCAACAAATCAACAGTTAGAAAAACTGTTTGTCCGAGTGACTGCATGAGAAATACAAGTGTATCTAGTAATTTAGTGGGGTCATTGTCTTCTTCTTCAAAAGCTTTTATTGCTGTTTGTACATCTTTTAAAGCATGTTTAAGGCAAAACACGTGAAGATAATTTGAGTCGTCACAATATATCTTTTACAAAAGATCGGCAGTGTAACAATTGTCTTGGACCATGACAAGTGAAAAATGTAGCTTTAGTTCTTCCCACTGCTCCAGAATTCTTCGTATTGCTGGTTCAATTGAAAGCCAACGTGTTGCACAGACCTTCCAAATTTTAGTGGCTGTTTTCCACAATTTATTGTCTGATAATCCTTTTATATTCCTCTTGTCTTTTGGGTGAAATGGAGGACCAATTGTAGGTTTCACATACAAGAAACTCAATGTTTCTAGGTATGGTATTCACTGAGGTGTGTGAAACTTCAAGCTGAAGAGAGTGACAAATGCAACGGATCAAAAAAAAAAAAAAAAAAAAAAAAAAAAAAAAAAAAAAAAAAAAAAAAAAAGCTTCAGACCATATTCTCTCTTGAGTTGTTCGAAAAGCCCATTGTTTATTCCAACCATTGCAGAAGCATTATCTGTGCCAATTCCTACCATATTAGCGATTGGAAGTTTGAGATCTTTCAAAGAATTCACAAGAACAGCAGCCAGATTTCTTGCATCTGCAGTTTCTACTACAGCGAGTTTGAGAAATGCTGATCTAATGGTTTGGCTGTTTACACTGTAGTGCCATATAACGATACCTAGCATTTTAAATATTGATATATCTGTGGATTCATCTATTAGTACACTGTATTTTTGGTTACCATTATCTTCAACCAATGATTGTGTAAAATATGGAGCCAAAACTTCAGTTATAATGTTAGTGCACTTTTTACGATGTAATAGCATGTTTTTAGCGCCCTCATCACCGGAAAACACCTTCTTGCACAGTATTCCTAAATGATCTACAGCTAAAATAGAACGATGTTCAGCAATAAATAAAGAAAGGGCGTCTTCCGCTCTGCTTGCTATTCTAACTGTAGTTTTCGGAACAATTTTCACTGGTAAGGTGATTTGTGTTTTTTTTTAAATCAATTTTTTGTTTATGCCTAATAGTTTTCGAATTATTTCTAATATCACACAATTTAGCATAAAACTCTGTTGCACATGCTTGACATCTTGCCTTGGATAAGTATTCAACGACTGGTTTCAGCCACCCATTGAATTCAGGTTCTGCTTCCCACGCATCCCGATATTTTTGAGCGTTCTGCTTCTTCTTCTGCGGTAAATCCATTATGTAAGCCACCACAACATAAGTTTCACCAATTTATAATCAATGAAAATGCATTAAAACTGAGGCGAACTATAGGTCATGAAACAATCTACTCACTCGGTATCTCGATATCAGTCCTATTGTTCATTGTTTAAAACATAATAATGTCTGAGATACCCCCACCGAATTGTTCTTGCGTTACCACTGCGGATGTGGTAATAATTTGACCGAAATTCGAAAAATAAAGGGAGTTCAAAAGTTGAAGAATTATAGATCGATACGCTATCGACGATAACAGGCTAGTGGGTAATGAATAATGAATTGTTCTATAGTCAAGGTTCTCTTACTCTGTAGGCAATTCCCACATTCAGGTTTACTAAATGCTAAACAATGCTACATGATCTGCTAAGAATGTAATTTAACTTGGTAAATCTAGAACAATGTCAGTGTAGTGCCCATTCTATAATTAAAAATCTTAGTTTTGCTAATGAAAATACTGGCCCAAAATAGTTTTGATTTGTACTCCAAAAGTCGACAGTACTCCAAAAGTCGCCAGATAAGTCGCTAAATAATTTTTGTCGCTAAAAAGTTTTTTTTGTCGCTAAGACGAAGGCAAAAGTCGCCATTTCTAGCGACAAAGTCGCTAAATTGGCAACACTGGTCGAGAACGGTGGGGTGAGCGTTGAGCGGCCGAGTTCCGAGGGTGGGGGGAGCGGTGAACAGGCACCAGTTACCCGCTCCGAGACAAATCGTCCGTTCTCTTAGACCGGGCCTGAGCTGGCGAGGCGAGCGCATCGCTGCTGTTGCGCGCTTCGCTTACTCGGCCGTTGAGAGCTCGTGAAGAGGTTTTCTGTGCTGTGGGCGCTGCGGAGAGCAAATTGTCGTGCGTTGTTTTGACAACGCGTGCAAATTGTCGTGTTCCGCGCCTCGCAGCATGGGAAGGAAGGGTGCGCAGAGGAAACCTGCCGCTACGAAGGGTCCTTCGGTTGTGCGACTCTCTGAGTATGCCGACCGTGCAAGGAACTCCCGAGAAGACGAGTCGCGGCCTGTCCCCCCTTTGTACGTCAAGTGCAAAGGCGGGTGGACAGCGCTGTTCGACACCATGACGAATTGCGCTCGGAACGAGGTGGTCTACGAGTCTGTCGATACAGACTCGCTGATCTGCGTTCGAGCCGCAAACGTGGCCGACCACAGGGCGATCAAGGTCGCTCAGGTGAGCACGACAGCCGCGCCTGCGACCGCGGCAGCAACGCTCTGCCGACTTGTGTCCGGTGTGGCGGCCCGCACGTCGCCAGTTGGCGCGGTTGCGCGGCTTTCTCTAGCCGCAACCGTGCCGGGGGCGGCGAAGCGGCCGCGGCCGCACCGACGCAGCAGCAGAAGAGAAGACGACGTCGGAAACGGCGTAGGGCGGAGAACAGCCCGGTGCAGCTGAGGGACGGCGCAGCAGCAGATCCACCTGCCAGGGGCGGGGACGGCCGCTCGGAAACGGGCAGCCAGGACGCACCTCGCCCTCCCGCGAAGAGATGTGACCTCGAGCTCGGCATCGCCGTGAAGGAGGCCACAGCAGCTCTCAAAGCCGTCATGGCGGCGGAGAGGGCTGCCTTCGCAGCCGCCGTGGCTGCAGAGAAGGAAGAGGCCTTGAGGCAACTGCGAGCAGTCTTCGCCCAAGGCCTCAGTGCAGTCGTACCTGCGAACACTCCTGCGACCTCGCAGAAGGATGTTCGCGCGCCTGTCCCAGCGGTTGCCCCAGCAGCACCGCAGGTGAAAGGTGCAAAGAAGAAAACCGCCAGGGCAGTCTTCATCGCGCAAGCGTCGCCGCGCTGCCGCGCCGAACTTTTATGTTACAGGGAGTAAGCCACTGCGGCCGGCCCAGGAGACAACGAGGGAGCCCAGCCGCGGCACCGGACTGACCCAGCGAACGACCACGCAGTACATAGGTAACGTTGCACGATACCTCACGCTAACCGACACCCCCGGGATAACAAGGCCGTCCAGCAGTGTTAGTGACGTCACACTAAGCGGCCCATAGCCGACGCAGCAGTCCACGGACACCTCCGTACAGACGCGCCTGATGCTAACGATCTTCTGTCCGTCATACAGAAAGGAGCGAACTATAATTCGAACCAAAGACCAAATTATATATATTCTTGTAAACAGCATAAAGGTTCATAAAGAAATACCGATTGCATATACGGGCTTGTTTATCTTCAGTACCAGAATGAACATCAAATTGTCAGGTTTTCTAAATAGAAAAGCACTTTGTTAGTAACAGACAGCAATAATGAGACTTGCAGTTGGTGATTTCTACGTGGAAAAGCTGTAGAGAGATTGAAAATGGCAAGTAAAGAGAGCCTCAGCCTTTTGCTCACATTCTTACATGTAATGCACTTGGTTGTTTTTCATTTCCTTACCTTTCATAACATTTTTAATATTGTTTCAAGAAGTGTATCTTCAATAGCAGAGTGAACTTCAAATTGTCAGGCTTTTCTTAAAGGAAAGAGCAGTCCCTTAGTATCACAGTGCAAGACAGAATCTTGTGTTCAGTGATGTCTATGTTAAAAGGAGAATATTTGATATCTATCTTTTGTTTCCATTCTTTATTACTGGGGATACACTTGTAAAAATTCTTGAAAAGAGCTGTCACCATGAACATATGAGTAAATTCACAATAGTCATGTTTTTTATGAGATAAAGCGAACTCTTGTTACCTTATTGTAAACGAAAGTTGTGAGGGTTTTGCTATGTAAGACAGTGTTTAAGATAATTTACTTTGAGTGTAATAGCTTGAAAATGTTAAGTACTGCTGTCAGTTGGCATTTGTCACCACCTGTATGCGAGTTTTAAAGCTAAATAGTGTTCTGACAATTATAAAATAGTGGCAAAGTTCCTCAATCGATTAAACTTATTCCTGCCCGTATATGTAATCGGTATTTCGTTATGAACCTTTATGCTATTTACAAGAATATATATAATTTGGTCTTTGGTTCGAATTATAGTTCGCTCCTTTCTGTATGACGGACAGAAGATCGTTAGCATCAGGCGCGTCTGTACGGAGGTGTCCGTGGACTGCTGCGTCGGCTATGGGCCGCTTAGTGTGACGTCACTAACACTGTTGGACGGCTTTGTTATCCCGGGGGTGTCGCGCTAATCCCCCTCACCTTGCATGCTCTGTCGCAGCTAGCAAACCGCTACTGCTCTTACTACCCGTCCTACTGTCGCAGAGGTTTTTTTCCCTTGGCGCTGGCCTTGGCACTTTTTTTCCTCTGCTCTTACAACCGCTACCCTTCGATCGCTTTCGACCACTTCTATCTCCTGATGGACCATGTTAATGAGTAGTCTTACCCAGACGCATGGATAACATCACAGCCTGCATCCTGTGACGCCTTGATTCAAAACTAACATGCATACGGAGGTGACAGTAGAACTTTTGTGTTGGTCACCACGTTGGTGCGGGCGTGGAGGGGCCCCATCCTTTAAAATAAGTCCGTTCTCTTGCGAGCAGGTTGTTGCAAGTAGTTCTTATGTTCTCCGCTAGGGGGCTCTCTGTCCTGTTGCTCGCATCAACTGCCCAGAGGGCAGGACGTGCGACTGGAACGATCGCCGACGGAGTGCGATGCTAAGTTAAGGTGCGCCAGACACTGCACGCGGCAGAGGAAGTACAGAGACGGCACGGCATATGTGAAACACAAAATCCAATGGGGCACTGCACAATGCAGGCAGCCAAGACAGAAGCAGGGCAGAGGCCGGCGCCGGCTGTGTTGTGTGGCGTGCAGTGTGCTCTGTCCAGCAGAGGCCCCGCTGACCTGCTCCGACTCTCTCTCTCTCTCTCTCTCTCTCTCTGCTGTGTGAAACGTTTGGAGCTACCGTTCTTTTTTTCTGAATCACTGATTGTTCACTCCTTTGAAAGACTCAACTCTATGAATCAGTTCAGGAGTGGATCCCCCATCTCTAGTCAACTGAGTTATGCTAGTTGATGAACCACAGGTACATCGCTCAAAGCAAATCCGAGGAATACGAAGAAAAGAGAAAACTGCTAAAGAGTGCGAAGCAATACGTCCACAATGCAAAAATTGGAACAGTCGCTCTGTTGTGCGCACTGATAAAAGTCTGGGATTCTGTGGTAGAAATTCCATGGCATGAATATTGGAAAGACAAAACCAGAAACTATCTTACCTGACGAAACTAATGAATTTTTCACAGTACCAGTCTCCATACCACATACTAACACCAACACTTTTCACCTAAGTCACATCAGAACAAACACAATATAAAGGCAATAATGAGAATCTTTCCTGAAGTGAGTCACAGTAACAGCATAACCATGAACACGAAAGTCGCTGAGTATTGAGCATTAGCCTTGATAGACATATTTAATTATTCTCTTATGAAGAAGTTATATCCCATTCACTGAAAACGAAGCATAGCCTGACCTACCTTTAAGAAGAAAAATTTGAATCCATTCTGTGATTACTGAGCAATTAATGTTTTATTATCTACATCCAAAGTTCTGAAATGTCTTATTTAGGATGAACAGACTTAAATAGTAACTTGTGTGACAAATGTCAATATGGTTTTAGCAAACACCATGGCATGAACATTGACTTAAGGCATGTAGGTATACAGGGTGGGTTCTGGAGTGCTGAAGTCATTGATGACATCATGGGATTTCCTCACCCTATCCTCTCACCAGTCTCACAAAGGCCAGTTGCCCTCTGCATATGATGGGAAATTATTGCTGAAAAATTCAAATTTTGATGGGAAGTTCTAAAAATAGCACAACTGCACTAGTGTCCTTTCCCCCACTCCTATGGAAGCAGAATTATCCTAAGTAAAAATTGGCGGGAAGTTCAAAATGGTGCACTGTCATGCTGGCTGAGCTGGACTACTGGTACAAGCTCCATGACGTCACAATCCAGCTCAGACCTGTTGACCTATTTATAACTGTTTAGAATTCTTGTATACTACCCCAAGGTTGGAATGCTGGCATTGGCTTTACAACGTCCCAATCTAGCTCAGACCCATTGGGTTATATTTATAACAGTGTGGAATTCTGGCTTACTGGCCCACGTCAGAGATACTGGCTCAGTCGTGTGATAACGTAAGCATTTAAGCAATCGTCACCATAAGTTCAAGTCTGGAACGTCGTACAGCATAGCCTGTCTGCCGATCTACTCGACATGCTTCTCCTAGCTACTGTTCTCTCAGAGGTGTATGGTCACTGCTCCTCCCAACTCTCGAATTGTAACTTTATTTAAAGAAACACTAGGGGAGGGAAAGGGCTCTTCACCCCCCTCCCCTCCCCGCCCCAATCCCACCATCCTTGAGTACCAGCACCATTCCAGAACGAGATGGCTTCACTTTCCCAAGTCTACTTGAGTTATGCTTAAACAACGTACATGCATCCTCCGATGTTACAGTTTAAACAATTCACCATTCCACAGCAGCTACAATCAGTTCAAAATGTTGGGGAAACCCATATCTCCACAGATTAAAAATGATATGAAGTCTGCTAACAGTGAGGTGAAACAAGTGCTATATCATTGTAAGAGGTATAGAGGCGAGTGAATGTGCTGGGGCGTATCCCAGTTCACTACTATAATCCGTTCATTATAAGAATAATCCCGATGTAAACATCGCAGCAAGTATTCTTCCGCGTTTGCTGGAACCTCATTGGATTTCCGTTTCACGTGGGACTGCAGCCAAGCTGTCTCGAGTACTACCAAGTACGATATTAAGGGTAAGTTTTGAGCTGTGCGTTACGCGCACATCGACTTAAGAGATAATACTGGACAACAGCTTTAGCGGCGCATTTAACTTGGATTGCACTGGCCGGTCAGTTGGTACAGCTAGCCTGCAGTTACGTGACCAGCTGCAGTTCACACGGAAAAAAAGACGAGCAGAGGAGCAATACAGCTTCGAATGTCATTTTTATTGTAATTAAAAACAAGAATGATGAAAATTCCTGATTTGACCACAGGGTAACTTTTCTGGAAAAGCTGTGGGTAAAGTAAGAGAATGTTGAAGGATTTTACTGTAGAGTTAAATACTTAAGCCAATGGAGGTATTACTTAACAGTGAGTCGTCTGGTAACCTCTTAGCTGCTTCCTTTTCCGAATCCGAGAGCCGCATTTTCTCTTATTTTATGACGAGTCGTTCTATATCCTGCGGGCGTTCGGCAGTGACGTGTGAAAAGGCTGCGTGCATTATTTCCAGTATATCTGGCAGCTTAACAGTCTCTGTACTTCTCGGGCCAAATCCAACAGCTTGGTTCCAGATCAGTTCTGTTGGGTCCATATTGTAATGGTACAGCAGCAAATGTAAAAATGCAGCATTTGTATGATGTGCTCGATGCTGTGAAAATGATTGTTTTTCATGTTTCTACAATACTTACCTACTACCTCGGTGGTATAAAACGATGGACGTAGTCCAAATAAAGAGGATTTGGTTTTTCATTTTTGCTTTAAAACATTAAATTGTTATGTTTTCTTAATTTAAACAACTTTTATGGATAGTCGTTCTAAAACATCGATAATTAAGAATTTGTTTCTGAAATGGAAACAGGAATTTCACTTCGAATATGTAGTTAGAAAAAAATGATGATGAGTGTGGTGTCACCGTCAGACACCACACTTGCTAGGTGGTAGCTTTAAATCGGCCGCGGTCCACTAGTACATGTCGGACCCGCGTGTCGCCACTGTCAGGGATCACAGACCGAGCGCCACCACAAGGCAGGTCTCGAGATACGGACTAGGACTCGCCCCAGTTGTACGGACGACTTTGCTAGCGACTACATGGACGAAGCCTCGCTCATTTGCAGAGCAGATAGTTAGAATAGCCTTCAGCTAAGTCCATGGCTATGACCTAGCAAGGCGCCATTAGTAACATTGCATGTATCTAAAGAGTCGCACTTGTATCGCCACAATCTCCAGATGTACCAAAAGGATGGATTAAAGTTAAGTATTCCAGAAGCTACGTACTTTTCTTTATAGCATTCATTACGTATCCTGTTTCAGACCTCACGCCATCCTGCTTTGGCTTAGCGCGTGCCTTTCGGCTTCCTCTCATTGTGTCTAGGCTGTCTTGTCTAGACACAACAATGAGTTTTATAATTACGGCATGTAGGTATTTCAAACTGAACGAGAAAAAATTGGTACTGTGAAGAGTTAAACCTACGCACAAATTAACCTATTCCAGTATGCTATCGACTGCGCTACGCGTTCAGTGTGGGTTTGTTTATCAACGGCATTATATACAACGCTGGGAAAACTTCGAAGCCGATTATTTCCGCAAATTTATGAAGAACAGCCTATTTCTCGGCACCTTTTAACCGTGTTCCACGCGCGTGCTTCACTACGAAACTGAAAGCAGCCTCAGCCATTTTCACACTCTGCATTAACAACGCGACAATCACAGCACAGCGCTGCAGTCTGTGACTGTACGCGGTTTTTGAAATAAAAACTACGTAGCTAAAGCGTGATTAAGAAAAATGTTAATGGCTGAATATCTTAAAGATTCATTTAACGTGACTTAGTAATAATATATCTAATACATAAGTAGAACCTACTTCCAAGAGCGTAACAACACCAGTGTAAGTGTGCTACGGCTTCTGACCAATTATCGCATTTGTGTTTGTTTACATCAGGTTTATTCTTATGATGACAGGATTACAGTATCACGTCATCACAACGCTCCTGTGCTCAATATACAAAGGATTGCACCATAATTTAAGAGTGAAATTAAAAATTAAAATAACTTTACCAAGCTTCGTCAGTGTATGCTTAAGTGGTTGAATGTTAACAGTGTAAAGTCTCAGAATGATCAAGTGAATATCTTAAGCAAAATATACGATCTTCAGAAAAAAAAGTGGCTCTGAATAACAAGACTACAAAGCTAAAAAATTGGTCAGAATGTGCAAATGTACGTCACAATAAAAAGTTAGAGGTGTGCAACGGAACCTATTAAAAGCCTTACTCTACCGAAGTATGCGGTACCCTCCAAATTCAACCAGTTTAACGAGTATTTATGATTATAGAAAAGTTATTGTGTATGTTAACAATGATTGCATAACATGTCTCCATAAACAGTCAACCCATTAAATTATACTGAATAACTGACCCACACAAAAGTTAATATCACTTCATCACTGATACAGCAAATGTCATCATGTCAAAACACTAAGTTCATCTTAAATAATTAATATGAAGTACGAAAAATAGTGGCCAACTTACGTATTTTGGCGCTCCTTAAATAAAAATCACCCAGTCAAACCTATTTGTTCACTAGGACCGTTTTCACTCAGTATTCACGTAAACTCTCCTATTTTAGACGAAAACCAATGTAATTCTTCATAATTTGTTATTTACTGATTTATGCAAATTAGAGAAGTCAATTGACAAACTTCTAAAAAATGGCCTTTTTGTAACAAAGAATTATTCTGTCAAGTCAACAAATCTGTCTGTCATTTTAATAACCTGTTAAATTATGTCACTTGATATAAATTAATAACTTTCTTCACAAATTACGATAACAGATGTACATGTGACTTATAAACTATATCTCTTTTTAGTAATTCTTTGACAAGGTTATAAATACAAGCAGCAAGAAGGGTCGGGACAAAGTCGGAATGTCACTTTGGTAAAGTGTGTTTGTGTGTTATTGTTCGAGGTGGATAAACAATGCAAAGAACATGTAAAAGAAGTACTACTTTGTGTTGTGTAATGGTCTTTGGTGGACAGTGGAATTAAGATGGCCACCAGAGTAATACATATTTGAAATTTAAATATTTGCTGGTTTCGCTCGTTGTTTATCATCAAAAGCATATCAAAAACACGGGACCTCATCTTTTTAACCCTAGACAACCAGATTTAGAGCCAGCATCAGCATCGAGACACAGCAAGCAGCAGCAATTACGACAATGCATTTTAATGGAGCCAGCCTAACATCAAGTGTTAACAAGCTCTGTAAATGGGAGTGAAATAGTGTGATTATAGCAATATCTACAACTAGGCGACCATTACAAGGTATCAACTTGATCAGAGCAACATTTTGGTTGAAAACGGAATTTTTACGAAACATTGAAGCCGCTAATATTCGTGTATAGCCTCATTTTCATGTAGAAACATTAGATATGTCACACCAATAAACGACCCCTGTTAGTTTTCAAGTTATTTACTAAAAACCAAATTTGGAACGAAAGCGTCCTTATTCATGGTAGATTAAGTATAATTTGTATTTGTAGTAGAAATTCTGATCATGGCAGTCGATTACTTTCATGATATAATACAACTGTATCAAGTTTCGAGACTGTGTTGTAAGTAACAATGGCTACAAGGAACCCTAAAGAGGCAGCTCACAGGTCATGTTCAACTGTCGCTTCAGTTCTAAAAATTCTAGCAGACAAAGTTTAAATACAGTATAGCTAAAACTTTTTCAGAAATAAAGCAAACTTAACTCTATTTATATAAAAATTAAGGAGATTGTAAATTGTTAAACGACAGGGCTATTAATTAATATGCGTCTGAGAAAGGGGCCAATTTATTGACTGCTACCTCAGTCTAGGGCGGTTGACAGCAGGTGTTACAT
Organism: Schistocerca americana; assembly: GCF_021461395.2. NCBI lineage: Eukaryota > Metazoa > Arthropoda > Insecta > Orthoptera > Acrididae > Schistocerca > Schistocerca americana. Next base: position 855,216,209 of record NC_060121.1, read on the forward strand.
ATGGCTGTCGGCAGCCCACTTTATAAATACAGCCAGAGGCAGTGGTGGGACATACTTCGCACAGAGATATCACACTGTCCGCATCAGTCAAACGGCCTCCTATGTTGCGTCTTGCAGAGTTGGGCAGATCGGAATGCGTTTTCGACAAAAGTAGGAAGTGAACTCGTGAGGACTGTACACTGTCCTGGATAGCTTAGACTTCACGGCAGCAACTGTTTGTGTGCCGCCCGTAATGTTAACAAAACCGCATGGCAAGTGGCGAGATTATTTTCCACTTTTAAGAGGAGCAATTAACTTTTTGTGATTAAAAATCAGGGCGATAGACCATTATGCTTGTAACTTCCCATAGAGGTCGTCTCTGAACTATTAATAGTGCTGTTTCCGACAGGGATACTAGTTACAATACTAAATTTTGTGCCTGTGAACGTGTACAGAGTATATCGTTCAGCTGAACAGCTGAAACTCAAAAATTTTATTTATAATCATAGCTCCTGCTCCCGTTGAGTAGATATGAAGTAAGAACATTTGTTTCAATGAGCATAAAAAATTTTGGATTTCCAGACTAGAAATTATGGTCAGTATGTTCTCCATCGCTTGCTTGTTGACCTTAAAAAATAGTTTTCAGGCTCTTGTAGATGTCGAAGGTAGATGGAAAGCACGCACAGACATTTTAAGAGCCTTTTCATAACGACAAGGCGAAGTAAGGTCCATTCTGATTATCACCCGCCACCCCACAACAGTCAAACTATAGAAGACTTGTCCTAACTTTAAAACTGACTATTCCAATGATGCAGGCCGTGTGGTTATCACTATCAAGTTTAGAACGAATAGGAGGGGTATACACTTGGACCTTTATTAAAAGAAACACTACACAGAGGAGGGTACCATCCAACCGCATTTGCGAAGTTTAGTGTCGCTAGGAACTTAAAGTGTAGTTAGGAACTTATAAATTCAGTCGTAATACCTGTGTAAACATCCCGTAATTTGCTCACGTTGTAACGTCTAGGAACTGTATTTAACGCGAACTAAGCGAATATACTACAAAATAATTTTCCTCGCAAATTAGATGTTAATTATCCCCCCCCCCCCCCCTCACCCAACGGCTGGACATATACATCGAAGAATCAAATGTAGTTACCCACCCAGCAACAACATAACAGAATTTGACATCTAAGAGCCGATCTCATTATGTGTTTTACAATGAATACGTAACATCAGACGTCTGCATAGGATTTATAAATCGCTACATACAGCAAGTCACTGAATTTTCACGCCAACTTTATGGTGAAATCAACGAATAAAGTATCGAAATCGATCAATTTCTACCTAAAGAAGCACCTTATGCTTCTGAAACGAATATGGTACCAACAACATTGAATTTTACGTTGAAAACAGTAAATACCAATTTAGTTGTCACATTGAGGTATACCTGTCGGGGCTGGACAAAGAACTGTGATACAGGTGTCTTCAGTGCTCTGATTGGAATCACGCTGCATGTACCGGAGAAGAAATTCCCCAAGACCGGTTTTATGGTGACTGAGTTCGAAGGCATGCAGACGTTTATTTCGCAATACATTAATGCTAAACTTCACAGAACATGCAGCTGAGACTGACAGCAGAACGATACACATCTCACATAAGCACCTAAAGTATCGTTACTCACAACAAAAACTCCCCAACGCACTCCCCTGAGTGAGGAACCGCCGACATTTAAAGAGGGTCGTAATGTGTAATAAGCAGATATCTATCCAGACCATCACACAGGAATTCCAAACTGCATCAGGATCCACTGCAAGTACTATGACAGTTAGGAGGGAGGTGAGAAAACTTGGATTTCATGTTCGAGCGGCTGCTCATAAGCCACACATCACGCTGGTAAATGCCAAACGACGCCTCGCTTGGTGTAAGGAGCGTCAACATTGGACGATTGAACAGCGGAAAAACGTTGTGTGGAGAGACGGATCACGGTACAGAAAGTGGCGATCCGATGGCAGGGTGTGGGTACGGCGAATGCCCGATGAACGTCATCTGCCAGCGTGTGTAGTGCCAATAGTAAATTTCGGAGACGGTGGTGTTATGGTGTGGTGGTGCTTTTCATGGAGGGGGCTTGCACCCCTTGTTTTGCGTTGCACTATCACGGCACAGGCCTACATTGATGTTTTAAGCACCTTCTTGATTCCCACTGTTGAAGAGAATTTCGGAGGTGGCGATTGCATCTTTCAACATGATCGACACCTGTTCATAATGCACGGCCTGTGGCGGAGTGGTTACACGATAGTTACATCCCTGTAATGAACTGGCCTGTACAGACTCCTGACCTGAATCCTATAGAAAACCTATGGGAGGTTTTGGAAAGCCGTCTTCGTGCCAGGGTTCACCGACCGACATCGATACCTCTCCTCAGTGCAGCACTCCGTGAAGAATGGGCCGCCATTCCCCGAGAAACTTTCCAGCACCTGATTGAACGTATGCCTGCGAGAGTGGAAGCTGCCATCAAAGCTAAGGCTGGGCCAACACCATATTGAACTCCAGCATTTCCGGTGGAGGGCGCCACGAACTTGCAAGTCATTTTCAGCCGGGCGTCCGGATATTTTAGATCACGTAGTGTATATCGGTCAAGGAGGCATATGTCACTCGTTTACCAGTCATACAAATTAGGTGCATCGATAAGAGATTCCTATCATATGACACACGTACTGTCACTAGTGCCGTGTATGACACACCAGACGTGTTTTCCGGTGGAGTATTCGGCTGACTTGTCGCCTTGTCATCTAACGGTTGCGGTTCCCTAACACCGTAACAACGTCTCCAGTTGCTCTCCAGCTTACTCTATAATGCTTTTCTTGATATTGGACCGTTTACTGTTTTTTTTTTTTTTTTTTTTTTCTTCACACCTTCTTCCTGTTTTGATGCTTGATCTGCGTTCAGTTTTTGACGGGCTGTCCACTGGGCCCTCTTACCACTAAATCTGAGGAGGGTGCGATGGAAAGTTTCCCTTGTCATTGGTATTGGTGAAAATGGGGATGCGACTAGAGTTCCAAACACAATGGTCGCAAACTGTAAGATAATGAAGCTACTACACTACTGGCCATTAAAATTGCTGCACCACGAAAACGATGTGCTACAGACACGAAATCTAGCCCACAGGAACAGGATGCTATGATATGCAAATGATTAGTTTTTCAGAGCATTCACACGAGGTTGGCGACACCTACAACGTGCTGACATGAGGAAAGTTTCCAACCGATTTCTCATACACAAACAGCAGTAGACCGGCGTTGCCTGGTGAAACGTTGTTGTGATACCTCGTGTAAGGAGGAGAAATGCGTACCATCACATTTCCGACTTTGATAAAGGTCAGATTGTAGCCTATCGCGATTGCGGTTTATCGTATCGCGACACTGCTGCTCGCGTTGGTCGAGATACAATGACTGTTAGCAGAATATGAAATCGGTGGGTTCAGGAGGGTAATACGGAACGCCATGCTGGATACCAACAGCCTCATATCACTAGCAGTCGAGATGATAGGCATCTTATTAACATGGCTGTAACGGATCGTGCAGCCACGTCTCGATCCCTGAGTCAACAGATGGGGACGTTTGCAAGACAACAACCATCTGCACGAACAGTTCGACGACGTTTGCAGCAGCATGGACTATCAGCTCGGAGACCATGGCTGCGGTTACCCTTACGCTGCATCACAGACAGGAGCGCCTGCGATGGTGTACTCAACGACGAACCTGGGTGCACGAATGGCAAAACGTCGTTTTTTCGGATGAATCCAGGTTCTGTTTACAGCATCATGATGGTCGCATCCGTGTTTGGCGACATCGCGGTGAACGCGCATTGGAAGCGTGTTTTCGTCATCGCCATACTGGCGTATCACCCGGTGTGATGGTATGGGGTGCCATTGGTTACACGTCTCGGCCACCTCTTGTTCGCATTGACGGCACTTTGGACAGTGGACGTTACATTTCAGATGTGTTACAACCCGTGGCTCTACCCTTCATTCGATCCCTGCGAAAGCCTAAATTTCAGCAGGATAATGCACGACCGCATGTTGCAGGTCCTGTACGGGCCTTTCTGGAGGCAGAAAATGTTCGACTGCTGCCCTGGTCAGCACTATCTCCTGATCTCTCACCAACTGAAAACGTCTGGTCAATGGTGGCCGAGTAACTGGCTCGTCACAATACGCCAATCGCTACTCTTGATGAACTGTGATATCGTGTTGAAGGTGCATGGGCAGTTGTACCTGTACACGCCATCCAAGGTCTGTTTGACGCAATGCCCAGGCGTATTAAGGTCGTTATTACGGCCAGAGGTGGTTGTTCTGGGTACTGATTTCTCTGGACGCATGCACCCAAATTGCGCGAAAATGTAATCACATGTCAGTTCTAGTATAATATATTTATCCAATGAATATCCGTTTATCATCTGCATCTCTTCTTGGTGTAGCAATTGTAATGGCAAGTAGTGTGGTTTGTACATCAGAACTGACAAGAATCATTTATAGGTTTCTGCCGTTGTGTAAGGTCAACTGTTTATGAAATTCACGTCCGATTACGGTCCGGAAATTATGGTATATTTACTTCTTTTAGATGCAGAGTGAAATTACTACCATGTACACGAAATACAACATCGATTCCGTGTGATACAATCCATTTAGAGGTTCCCGAAGGTACATAACGGCAACTGTTTACGAAATTCGTTACCGATAATGGTTCGGAAATTCTGGTATGTTCTCATCATCTCCTTTAAAATAATCGTCACCGATAGTAATCGCATTTGACGGAGCATCGTCATCTTATGAGAGTAACAATTCCTTTCAATCTTATCCGTGATATTTCAACACGAAAAACAGTCACCAGCGCCAGTCACCAGACCACAGCGCATTTCAACACGAAAAACATTCACCAGTGTCAGACTCCAGACCACGACACACCATGCATTTAATACCAACCGGAAGAAATCCTGTGGGGGCATCTGATTTAAGTACGGTATGCACTGCAAAACACATGCTCGATGGCCTTTTAGATGTGGAATTATATTACGTTGTTGCTGTCATGTGTCATTTTCTGGATGGATAATTACATCTGATTTTTCGATATATATGTGTGTCCAGCCACAGGGCAGAGATTGTTTTCTCAAATTTAGATGGAAAATTGATTATTTTGTAGCAGATTCGTTGAGTTCAACGTGTTGCAGTTCCCAGATGTTACAACATTAGTAAAAGTACGGGATGTTTGCACGGGAATTATAACTGAATTGATGAATTCCTAGCAATTTTTTCAGCGCACAATTTAGCCTTCAAATTGTATGACGGAGTATCAGACGCTCTAGATCCACCCCATGTTCGAGAAATCGGGCTCGTTGTGGTTTGTCAGGGATACTCTCTCAATGTAGCACCGTAATTGCTGCAGTTTACATAAAAGAGTTCCTCGAACAGCGCACAGTCTCTCTTCTTGATAGCCAAACTGTTCGCTCATGTTATGGTTTGTCAAACTACAGCATGGATGTCATACCGTTATAAAAACGATGTACAGCGCCAGATCTACACCTGGTAGCCACAACTGGAACTAATTATTTTTCCCTTGTAAATCGGTTCTGCATTAATGCATTAGCATATCTACCAGGTTTCGCTGCCATACTATAATTACCTCCGCGAGTACATGCATTTTAATTATAACCATACAGTATAATAATCTGAAATACATAGTGGTATGAATTAGTGGAAGAAGTTGCCACGAATTTCCCGTTCATAATGACCATAGAAATACGTGATTGAAACCAAATACGCTGTCAAATTCATCAGTTGCTACGTAACTTGGTGATTGATAAGTGTAAGTTGTGCAACGACTCCATAATGAATGAAAACTGGATGCAATCTTCGGAGAAGGAGGTACGGTGCAGACGCAGCAGTTTGAGAATAGTAGTGGGTCACAACACTAATCGTTTGTTGTTCTTCACGACAAGATGATTAATGGATCTGACATATTTCTGTTACATCGCAGGGTACAGCGTTTGTCTATACGTCAGTGTCCTTCGTAAAATCGCCGAGGGCAGTATCAGAATTTGTGGCTAGTGCTCTCACCTACAGGGTGTTTCAAAAATGACCGGTATATTTGAAACGGCAATAAAAACTAAACGAGCAGCGATAGAAATACACCGTTTGTTGCAATATGCTTGGGACAACAGTACATTTTCAGGCAGACAAACTTTCGAAATTACAGTAGTTACAATTTTCAACAACAGATGGCGCTGCGGTCTGGCAAACACTATAGTACGATATTTTCCACATATCCACCATGCGTAGCAATAATATGGCGTAGTCTCTGAATGAAATTACCCGAAACCTTTGACAACGTGTCTGGCGGAATGGCTTCACATGCAGATGAGATGTACTGCTTCAGCTGTTCAATTGTTTCTGGATTCTGGTGGTACACCTGGTCTTTCAAGTGTCCCCACAGAAAGAAGTCACAGGGGTTCATGTCTGGCGAATAGGGAGGCCAATCCACGCCGCCTCCTGTATGTTTCGGATAGCCCAAAGCAATCACACGATCATCGAAATATTCATTCAGGAAATTAAAGACGTCGGCCGTGCGATGTGGCCGGGCACCATCTTGCATAAACCATGAGGTGTTCGCAGTGTCGTCTAAGGCAGTTTGTACCGCCACAAATTCACGAAGGATGTCCAGATAGCGTGATGCAGTAATCGTTTCGGATCTGAAAAATGGGCCAATGATTCCTTTGGAAGAAATGGCGGCCCAGACCAGTACTTTTTGAGGATGCAGGGACGATGGGACTGCAACATGGGGCTTTTCGGTTCCCCATATGCGCCAGTTCTGTTTATTGACGAAGCCGTCCAGTTAAAAATAAGCTTCGTCAGTAAGCCAAATGCTGCCCACATGCATATCGCCGTCGTCAATCCTGTGCACTATATCGTTAGCGAATGTCTCTCGTGCAGCAATGGTAGTGGCGCTGAGGGGTTGCCGCGTTTGAATTTTGTATGGATAGAGGTGTAAACTCTGGCGCATGAGACGATACGTGGACGTTGGCGTCATTTGGACTGCAGCTGCAACACGGCGAACGGAAACCCGAGGCCACTGTTGGATCACCTGCTGCACTAGCTGCGCGTTGCCCTCTGTGGTTGCTGTACGCGGTCGCCCTACCTTTCCAGCACGTTCATCCGTCACGTTCCCAGTCCGTTGAAATTTCTCAAACAGATCCTTTATTGTATCGCTTTTCGGTCCTTTGGTTACATTAAACCTCCGTTGAAAACTTCGTCTTGTTGCAACAACACTGTGTTCTAGGCGGTGGAATTCCAACACCAGAAAAATCCTCTGTTCTAAGGAATAAACCATGTTGTCCACAGCACACGTGCACGTTGTGAACAGCACACGCTTACAGCAGAAAGACGACGTACAGAATGGCGCACCCACAGACTGCGTTGTCTTCTATATCTTTGACATCACTTGCAGCGCCATCTGTTGTTGAAAACTGTAACTACTGTAATTTCGAAAGTTTGTCCGCCTGAAAATGTACTGTTGTCCCAAGCATATTGCAACAAACGGTGTATTTCTATCGCTGCTCGTTTAGTTTTTATTGCCGTTTCAAATATACCGGTCATTTTTGAAACGCCCTGTACTTGCCAACTTGTGTTGTAAATGAATAGTTGGAAAAGGATGTAGTGTCATACCTATACAAAACAGGATGTTTTCGTTGTAACTGTGGGGAAAACCATTCAATACTTCTTAGTGATTTTGTGTTTAAATACGAGTATTTCTTAGCAGCTGTGCTAAAGCAGATAGCGTCCTTTCCTACAGAAGCTTATGAAAATCCGAAGCTTTTGAACTACAGACCGCTGAATCTAAAGGTGCTGCTTGTTTAAAACCATAGATTCTCCACTAGGTAGCAGCTGGAAAGTTAAAGACCTGAATAAAGAAAACTCGGCGGCCGCCGCCATTTTGGACCCAAATGGCTACAGCAGCGTTACGGGCAGAACTGTTAAATTCTCATTTATGATGAAGGGAACGGCACTATATGTGCTTGTGATACCGTAATGCGTAAAGGAAACAATGAACAAAACAGTTTTGAATTGTTTCTTAGTTTCTACACGGCCTTGCCGCAGTGGTCACAACGATTCCCGCCAGATCACCGAAGTTTAGCGCTGTCGGCCTGCGCTAGCACTTGGATGGGTGACTATCTGGTCTGCCGAGCGCTGTTGGCAGGCGCGGTGCACTCAGCCCTCGTGAGGCAAACTGAGGAGCTACTTGGTTGAGAAGCAGCGTCTCCGGTCTCGTAAACTGACATACGGCCGGGAGAGCGGGGTGCTGACCACAGCACGCGACCATGGCACTGACCTGCGGGAGCGACATCGCGGCGCTCTGACGAGGCATCAGCGGTTCTTGGTAGCATGCTCGGCCGCCGACTGCAGCTCTGAAGACGACTATAACTCTATACAGTTAAATAAATGTTATTACGGATACCGTTGTGTCAGTGAAGCCTCTGGGCATTAACGGTACCAACCACCCACCCTCACTCCTACGCTTGGTGTCCTGTTCATAACACGATCCTAGCAACTGGGTTGCAATGGTAGTGTTATGTAAGTATTTTAACAATTTATAGCTGAAATACTAGTAATACTGTTCAATCATGTATTTTATACATAACAGAAATATTTGAAAACCTGTAGAGATTTGTATTTGGTTAGCTATGCAGTACCTCTTTTGACTAGAGAAGGAAGCGGTCAGAACAAGTATGGTGCTCTTTTATTGCTTTTCTTGGCTGAGCAAAGTGGTGAGAGCTTGTGCGACTTATGATTCACGTGTGTGTTTAAGTATTAGTCTAAGGTCCAGCTAGACTGGTCGGTTGTTTTAGTGCATAAGTTTGCAGTTTGACAATGTGTATTCATTTTTAATTAATACAGACTTCTGATACTGAGCATTGTTGTTGATGAGCTGGTAGCCAGATAGATTAGTAGCCAGATGGATTGGTAGTCAGATGGACCAACACACGATTAAGCGGTTGGGGAAAAGTCACGTGATAGCGATATGCACATGTACAAATGGCGGTAGTGAAGCGTACGCAAGCTATAAAAGGGCAGTGCATTGGCGGAGCTGCTATTTGTACTCAGGTGAATCATGTGGAACTGTTTCGACATGCCTATGACCCCACGGCGGGAATTAACAGACTTTGAACGCTCAGTGGTAGTTGGAATTAGACGCATGGGGCATTCTATTTCGGAAATAGTTGGGGAATTCAGTATTCTGGGAGCCAATGTGTCAAGAGTGCGCCGGGAATACCAAACTTCAGGTATTACCTCTCACCATGGACAACGCAGTGGTCGATGGTCTTCACTTAACGCCCGAGAGCAGCGGCGTTTGCGTAGAGTTGTCAGTGCAAAACAGACAAGCAAAACTAAGTGAGTTAACCTTATAAATCAATGTAGGATGTTCGACGAACGTATCCGTTAGGACAGTGCAGCGAAATTTGGTGTTAATGGGCTATGGCAGCAGACGACCGAAGCGAGTGCCTTTGCTGGCAACACGACATCGCCTGCAACGTCTCACCTGGGCTCGTGACCATATCGGTTGGAGCCTAGACTGAAAAACCTTGGCCCAGTTAGATGACTCCCGACTTCAGTTGGTGAGAACCTATGGTAGGTTTGTGTGTGGCGCAGACCCCACGAAGCCATGGACCGAAGTTGTCGATAAGGCACTGTGCAAGTTGGTGGTCGTTTCACAATGGTATAGGCCGTATTTACATGAGAGTGGACTGGGTCTTAGTTATATTCGATTACTTAGACATCATTTCCAGCCATTCATTGATTTCATGTCCGCAAAAAACGATAGAATTTTTACGGGTGACAGTGTGCAATGTCACTGGGCTACTAATATTCGCGATTGGTCTGACGAATATTCTGGACAATTAGAGCGAATGACTTGTCCACCCAGATCGCCCGATGTGAATCCCATTGAACATTTATGGTACATAATCGAGAGGTCAGTTTGCGCACAAAATCCTGTATCAGCAACGCCTTCGCAATTGCGGACGGCAGTGGAGGCAACATGAGTCGATATTTCTATGGGGGACTTGCAACGACTTGTCGAGTCCGTACCACGTCGAGATACTACACTGCGCCGGGAAAAAAGAGGGTAGGCATCATATTTGGAGGTATTCCATGACTTTTTCCAACTCCAATAAGCTGGCTCATCAGAGAATGTCTCACATTGAATTGCTGGTTGGCATATTTGTATGTCATGATTTTGTCTGCGGTCTACTAAAACTTCTTCTCTTGTGCCAACTTCTTCATCTCGGAGCAGCACAATGTCCCAAATTATTTGTTGGATATATTCCTCTCTCCTTTCCTCTGCAGTTTTTTCTCTCTTTGACTCCATCTAATTCCATGGAAGTGTCCTAGCATCCTATCCTAGTTCTAATCAATTTTGTCCACATATCCTCTTTTGTTCACCGATTCTACAGAGGTCCTCATTTCTTACTTCATCGATCACTCAGTTGTCAGCGTTTCAAATGCTTTGAATCCCATCTTTTACGGTTTTCCCACAGTCCATCATTCGCTTTGGTAGGATGCTGTTCTCCAGACGTACATTCCCGCAATTTTTTTCTCAAATAAAGGCCAGTGTTTGCCACTAGCAGACGTCTTTTAACGAGGAATGCTCTCTTTGTCTGTGCCAACTTGCTTCCTAAATACTCCTTGATTCATCTGTCGTGCGCCACTTTGCTTCCTAGTTAACTGAATTCCTTCACTTCATGTACTACGTGGTCGCCGACCATGATATTGAGTTTATCTGCTTCTCCTCATTGCTTTCGTCTTTCCTTGGTTTACTCTCAGTCTATGTTCTTTGCTCTGTGAGTATACTTTAGCTCAGGGTTCTGCAAATGTTGTAGCCACAGGGCTACGCTGCCTCTTCCGAAGTCCCAAGAACCAAGACTTAGCTATAGTCTTTGTCAGTTTTCTTCAGACCTGATACTCTACTACTGCTCGGAACTCCTCTACAATACAGAAGTTTTCGTTACGCTTACCACTGCCGCCAATCTTTATAAGCCGGCACTGTGTTGCATTGTTTAAGTCGGCTGTTTAGGTTTTTTTATTGGACACACGACCAGATCGTCCGCTCTCAAAATTCCGCCATCTCTCTCCCCACATCCACCACTGCTGGTGGCTCACCTCCAACTGCTCAACGCTACGCGCTTTTAACAGCCAACTGCCCAACACTACAATAGCGATTTTTGCAACAATGCCAATCAGCCTCAGATTGCACACAGCACAGTCAGTGATTTTCATATAGAGCGCTACGTGGCGTTACCAATAAAAAAAACCTAAACAGCCTACTTACATAGCCCCCATGCTCCCCACAAAAAAATTTTACAAATTGTTTTGGGCACTGGCCAATACATATTTGTTAAAATTTTTTCACAATTACAATAACAAAGAAATCAAATGCACACACTTATTGATACACTGTTGGTCAAAGGTAAAATTTTCTCACAGTCCATAAAGACAGTCCTGATCATTCATCACAGTAAAATTGCAAATTTTTTCTCAAAGTCTGAGCAGTAAAAGAAAATGCACACGGAAGTAGTGGATTTCCATGCAGTCTTGAAGAAGTAGTGTTGTCCTTCCAGCGGAAAGACAGTGCTGACTATTGACATGCAGACAGGTAATGGGCCACAACAGAGCAAACCCACAGCAGAATCAGTCGAAGTTTTGAAGAATATTGGTAGGTAGGTCATCACAGAGCAGACCACTGTAGTCTCGTTGAGATTACGGTATTGGTGGGCCACCAGAGGTGCAGACCCACTGCAGTCCATGTAGAAATAATGGGATTGGTGGGCCATCAAAGATGCAGACCCACTGTAGTCCTTGTAGAGATAATGGTATTGGTGGACCATCAAAGGTGCAGACCCACTGTAGTCCTTGTAGAGACGGCCAGCAGCCATCTGTTGCGACTGTGCAGGTGCACAATCACCATCGAAGTGTCTTGCGTACAATATAGCAAGTCCATAAACCACCACTTGTGCACTCACAAAGTTTTTGGAATTGTCCTTATAACCAGCAATGCTGTTAACCAGTCCCTTGCTGAATTATCAACACATGTGCGAGCACTAACAGTCCCTTTTTTCCATATATTGTGCATTTACTTTGACCAACAGAAATGTGTGCAGTGAAATGTAACTTAATTTGATGAACTGGTGTCCATTACAATTTTATAACATGAGAATACAATTACAAAGATAGAAAAAACATCATTAAAAACATAATAATACAGATAACATTTGTAGTAATACAGGCTTTACAAAATAATAGAAATAAACATATACATCAGTGTTACAGGAATTATGACATAAGTAAATATATAAAACAATGAGAATAGTTTTCGAAACATTAATTTCACACATGAGCATTGAAACAGAACAGAATTAATAATGTCCATAAACATATTTACAAAGTAAATAACATATTATTAATGCAAATTATATTTGAGGATAACAGTATTCCTCATCATAGTGAATGTAGCATAGTACTAGAAGAATTCTACAACATAAATTGTATTAGCTAAACACATAAAGACAGAAAAAACACAAATACACAAGAGTACACAAACACATAGCAGACTAACACAGGAGGAAAGGACAGGGTTTGTTTTCAGGGTAACATTTGGTACTGCAGTTCAACCCAAAACTTCATTCCATAGATCTTTCGTCTTATTTCAACATCTGTTTCCACCAAAAAAATCCTATCCAAGCATGCTTTCTGTATTTATATGTTCACATATTATTTATTTTCCATTATCTTACCTCATCATTTATTTCCAAGAAAATCCTACCTAAACCTGTTGTCCCTAAACCCGACTTTTTTGTTCATATCCTCTTTCAAAATACGTTTTTGGCCAAACCATTTTCTTATAGCTTCTCAATGCATTTCTTCCAATTCATCACAATTCGTTCTCGTATGTAGCCTACCCCATTTTCAGCTAACTTAAATCTACTGAGCTCGGATGCTAAACTAAGGGACGAGGCAATGCAGCAGCACAAAACAATTAACGCAAACAGCAATGACAAAAATTGGAAATTGGCAAAGCAAGTAGCAGTAAATGTAATAAGTTATATCTAAACATGACAAACCCACAAGCAGAAAAAATAGTACACTAAAGACAACAATGCATATAAGGGAAATGTCTATTCACATCTTAGTGTCTATGTCATTAAAGTGGTGCACCACAAAAACTTATTCTACAAAAAATTACCAAGTACTTGAAAAGAAAATTATGTATGTAGTTACTGTTATTAGTCCCTTCTTATTGTTCTTTCCTTTCGAAGTGCTCCTTTTTCGAAGAATGTGGATCATAAAATTAATATTTAATAGATCTGTTGACAGAAAGTGTTCACATTAGCAAATGCATTTAATTTTATTTTATAAAACCTATGCTGCAACACAGCTGGGAAACAGATATCAAATGAAATAAGCAACTATGTACAAAGTAAAGCATAAAAATATCATTCAATGGTCATGTGGCATTTCATAAGTTAGTAGAAATTCTCTCAACTCTCGTAGAAAGACGCTTGTCATAATCAGGTGTGCAGATGTAAGTATCTTTCCAAGTAATGAGTGTGTCGTATTTGCGATGCTTTCTAGAAAGGAATGTCAATAGCTAGGTTAATGGCCTCTCCTTTTTTTTGTTGTGCGTCTGAAAGGCACGACTTTTTTTTTTTTTTTTTTTTTTTTTCGAGGCGACTGTCTCCTAGCTTGGCGCCTACAGCGCATTACGTCAAGGTCACTTAGCTTTCTTACCGAAATATTTACTACACCAGTTTGCACTACAGTGACAATCTCCTATAAAAAAATTACAGGTCGAGAATTTGATTTGAAAATGTGTAGAAACAAAATCCTATAAATATAACAGTGTCCAAAAAATTTTCGCTGGCATTGTGATACATTCACGCATTTACACACATTTCATAGCTCTTAAAGTATGATTCTTGGTTTCCAACATCCTTTTTCACAAATCAGAGTCCCTAACCACTACTCGTTATTCCTTACCTTATTACACATGTACATATTCGTCGACATTCTTCAATATTTCACCATTATAAATACGTAGCATAATCAAATTCCTCATATAGCATCAGCTTATTGATCATAAACATACCTCAACAGTATAATACACATTGTCATCATAATAATTACATCATAAAAACTCAGCCAAATCTCAAAAACGTCGTAACTTTCTGCAATAATTTCAAAATCTGAAAAAATTCTCTGCTCATTTCAATAGTGCCATCTACCTCAATCGTACTTTAAAAATCGTGATCCCATACCAAATATATCATTCGAAGCTCTCATAGTATCACAATGGTTCCGAAAACAATATGGCCAGTTCAGAAAGTACATACAAAATACAATTTCATAAGTGTGAAGTTATCCAACTGTGTAATTGCATAAACAATGTCACTGACGTAGTAAAATAAATGTTTGTCTCTCTCAGTTAAATGATCAGATAGATGTGCAATTTATGTGTTAGAGAAATATGGTACCGATGTGTAACGTTGTATAAGCAAATACCATATTAGCTAGGGCTCCTTGTGCTTGCCAAACACATGGTACACAAAGTAAGCGTGTACCCGCCTGAGGATTAATGTAATTATAACCTCAGGTGTTACAGATTACAGCAATGGAATGAAATGTATCACGGAAAATCTTTGTATCATTGTAATTAAAAAATCTTTACAGATAAATGTTTTAAGTACAAAATTAATCACTCAAATGCGTGTCCTGTACCGCTAAATGTGCGTCTTGCTGTAAGATAATTCTGTGGAACTGTCGTAGTTATCGTCCTCCGTAAGCATAGTTTTGCTGAAATCAATGTACTCACCCCCTCATAAACAAAATTGAAATGCTTTGCGTATAGATATCTTAGTTATTACGCTTATTGCCGTGATGAAGAAAGTACTGTGCTGTAACGTATTGTTGTGCTATGGAAAAGGCTGTCTCATTGTAGCTATACCACAAAAGTTACTACTAAAACATGTTTTACTTTCCAGAAGAATTCAGAAAAACTCTGCAGATATAAAACAGATGCAGCGCAAAAGCAATAATATAAATATAGAGAACAAACAATGTATTTACCTTAATAGTGTACAAAAGTCATAATATATATATTAGTCCATGATATCCAATATTACAAATTTACTCTTTCTGATGGACACACGTCCAGATCGTCCGCTCTCAAAATTCCGCCATCTCTCTCCCCACATCCACCACTGCTGCCGGCTCACCTCCAACTGCTCAACGCTACGCGCTGTTAACAGCCAACTTCCCAACACTACAATAGCGATTATTGCAACAATGCCGACCAGCCTCAGACTGCACACAGTACAGTCAGTGATTTTCATGTAGAGCGCTAGGTGGCGTTACCAATAAAAAAAACCTAAACAGCCTACTTACAATTGCATAATCAAAATTTTGTGTTTGTGGGGATCACAGCCTCCAGGTGCTTAATAAACGTAAACATGGTCCGTAGTAGGCTGTAATGCGATTTTTATTTACTAGTGCGATTAGCTAATTTCGACTAAGCGTCATTGTCAAGTAAATTTGTAACATCTGAGTCATGTCATTTTCAAATTATTCTATCATAATCATCATCATCATCATTTAAGACTGATTATGTCTTTCAGCGTTCAGTCTGGAGCATAGTCGCCTTATAAAATTCCTCCATGATCCACTATTCAGTGCTAACATTGGTGCCTCTTCTGATGTTAAACCTATTACTTCAAAATCATTCTTAACCGAATCCAGGTACCTTCTCCTTGGTCTGCCCCGACTCCTCCTACCCTCTACTGCTGAACCCATGAGTCTCTTGTGTATCCTTGCTTCTCCCATGCGTGTAACATGACCACACCATCTAAGCCTGTTCGCCCTGACTGCTACATCTATAGAGTTCATTCCCAGTTTTTCTTTGATTTCCTCATTGTGGACACCCTCCTGCCATTGTTCCCATCTACTAGCACCTGCAATCATCCTAGCTACTTTCATATCCGTAACCTCAACCTTGTTGATAAGGTAACCTGAATCCACCCAGCTTTCGCTCCCATACAACAAAGTTGGTCGAAAGATTGAACGGTGCACAGATAACTTAGTCTTGGTACTGACTTCCTTCTTGCAGAAGAGAGTAGATCGTAGCTGAGCGCTCACTGCATTAGCTTTGCTACACCTCGCTTCCAGTTCTTTCACTATGTTGCCATCCTGTGAGAATATGCATCCTAAGTACTTGAAACCGTCGACCTGTTCTAACTTTGTTCCTCCTATTTGGCACTCAATCCGTTTATATTTCTTTCCCACTGACATTACTTTCGTTTTGGAGATGCTAATCTTCATACCATAGTCCTTACATTTCTGATCTAGCTCTGAAATATTACTTTGCAAACTTTCAATCGAATCTGCCATCACAACTAAGTCTTCCGCATGTGCAAGACTGCTTATTTTGTGTTCACATATCCTAATCTCACCCAGCCAGTCTATTGTTTTCAACATATGATCCATAAATAATATGAACAACAGTGGAGACAGGTTGCAGCCTTGTCTTACTCCTGAAACTACTCTGAACCATGAACTCAATTTACCGTCAACTCTATAACTGCTGCCTGACTGTCCATGTAAAGACCTTTAATTGCTTGCAAAAGTTTGCCTCCTATTCCATAATCTCATAGAACAGACAATAACTTCCTCCTAGGAACCCGGTCATATGCCTTTTCTAGATCTATAAAGCATAGATACAATTCCCTGTTCCACTCACAACACTTCTCCATTATTTGCCGTGAGCTAAAGATCTGGTCCTGACAACCTCTAAGAGGCCTAAACCCACCCTGATTTTCATCCAATTGGTCTTCAACTAATAATCGCACTTTCCTTTCAACAATACCTGAGAAGATTTTATCCACAACGCTGATTAAAGAGATACCTCTGTAGTTGTTACAATCTTTTCTGTTTCCATGTTTAAAGATTGGTGTGATTACTGCTTTTGTCCAGTCTGATGGAACCTGTCCCGACTCCCAGGCATTTCAGTTATCCTTTCTAGCCATTGAAGACCTGACATTCCACTGTTCCGACTTAATTTCATCCACCCCAGCTGCTTTATTGCACTGAAATCCATTGACCATTTTCTCCACTTCCTCAAATGTGATTATATTTCCATCATCATTCCTATTCCATTCTACCTCGAAATCTGAAACATTACTGATCGTATTTTCATCTACATTGAGCAACTCTTCAAAATATTCCCTCTATATGCCCAAGGCATCCACAGGATTCACCAGCAGGTTTCCTGACCTGTCCAAAATACTTGTCATTTCCTTCTTACCTCCCTTTCGAAGATTGCTAATTACACTCCAGAATGGTTTTCCAGCAGCTTGACCCATAGTCTCCAACCTGTTTCCAAAGTCTTCCAAGATTTCTTCTTGGATGCTGCAATTATCTGTTTGGCTTTGTTTCTTTCTTCAACATAACTTTCTCTGTCTACCTGAGTTCTAGTATGTAGCCATTTTTGATACGCCTTCTTTTTCCTTTTATAGGCTGCCTTGACTGTGTCATTCCACCAAGCTGTTTGCTTCATCCTACTTTTACACACTACTGTTCCAAGACATTCTTTAGCCACTTCTAGTACTGTCCCCCTGTACCTTGTCCATTCCTTTTCCAATGACTGTAATTGACTACATTCAACTAACTGGTACATTTCTGAGATCGCTGTTATGTACTTGTGCCTGATTTCCTTATCCTGAAGTTTCTCCACTCTTATCCTCCTACATATGGACCTGACCTACTGCACTTTCGGCCTCACAATCCCAATTTAACTGCAGATTAAATAATGATCAGTGTCATCAAAGAATCCTCTGGATACACGTGTGTCCCTAACAGCCTTCCTGAATTCCTGATCTGTTATTTATTATATAGTCAATGACAGATCTGGTTCCCCTGCCTTCCCAAGTATACCGGTGAATGTTCTTATGTTTAAAAAAGGAGTTTGTGATTACTAAGCCCATACTGGCACAGAAATCCAAGAGTTGTTTCCCGTTCCTGTTGGCCTCCATATACTCTCCAAATTTACCCATAACCTTTTCATACCCTTCTGTTCGATTTCCAATCCTGGCGTTAAAATCACCCATGAGCAGAACACTGTCCTTGTCCTTTACTCTAACAACTACATCACTGAGTGCCTCATAAAAACTATCCATCTTATCTTGATCCGTCCGTTCACAATGCGAATATACTGATACAATCCTAATTTTCTTGCTGGACACTGTCAAATCTATCCACATCAGTCGTTCGTTTACATACCTTATTGCAACTACGCTGAGTTCCATTTCTTTCCTGATGTAAAGCCCTACACCCTATTCCTGCTTTGACTCCTGACAGGTAGACCTTGTATTCTCCCACTTCCTCTTCTTTCTCACCCCTTACCCGAATGTCACTAACAGCTAAAACATCCAGCCCCATCTTACTTGCAGCCTCTGCCAGCTCTACCTTCTTCCCAGAGTAGCCCCCATTGATATTAATAGCTCCCCATCTCATTACCATTTGTTTGCCAAGTCGTATCTTAGGAGTCCCTGGTTTGTCAGTTAGAGGTGGAACTCCGTCACCTCCAAAGGTCCGAGGCATTTTGCTCTGGTTATTGCCAGCATCATATTGAAAGTACAAGGGAAGCAGGTTGCTAGCCTTACTTGCCCCGAGTCCCATTGGGTTTTACCCCTAACGGTTGAGGGACTAACCGGTGGATTTGATAGTCTGCCGTATGAGCACAAAGGTGACCACGACTCAGAATATGTCCGAGATGCCCAGCCTTATTCCAAAGTAATTATTCTATATAAAAGTAAAAAAGTAATAAAGAATTCACACTACACTGACACCTTTTAAGCTTGTATTCTGAACTTTGCTCTATTTACAACGACATGGTAACTCTTGTTGTTGTACATAGAGCAAGGTTCAGAATATGATCTTAAAGTACCACTGTAGTGTGGATCCTTTCGTAAAATGACGGAATATGGCTACTTTTTACTTGAAATTAAGAGTGATTTGAAAATGACATGAAATACATATGTTACAAATGTGCCTGACAGTGACGCTTGGTCGAAGTTGGCTAAGCACACGATTAAATAAACATCGCATTGCAGCCTACTAAGGACAATGTTTACGTTGTTTACTGCAGAAATCAATTCGCAGTGAACTGTTTATTGTTTAGCCTTGAAATTTGGCCTTCATTTTGTTTCATATACATTGCTACAGATGAAAACCATTCATGAAGGTCGTTATAAAGCGCTTTCACGAAACCTTGTTTAAAACGCCAGTTTTTCAGAATACACAATGTCTCAAAGAGTAAATGATATTGCTGAAAATATAGTAACTTAATTTTCTGAGAAAACTCTATACTTAGATTGGTTCCCTTTGGCTCAGGATAAGTCAACAGATGTTTCAGATACTGCACAGGCGTTAACTTTTATTCAAGGGATAAACGAAAGTTATGAAGATTTTCTTAACGTTCATAGTATGCAAGGCACGCTCATGACAGAAGAAATTTTTAAAGCAATAGAAAATGCTTTTCAGAAAGCAATCTTCAATGGAAAAACTTACGGTGTATTAGAACTGATGTGTGTAAAAACGTAAAGGAGTCGTTGCTCTCGTGTCAAAGATGGTAGAAAATGACGGTGGATCAGAACCATTACTCGTACACTGCATCATTTATCGACGGACTCTGTGCGGAAAATGCCTGGATATGTCAGAAGTTCTATAGCAAGTCGTGTCAGCTGCTAATTATATAAGATCACAAGCTCTCAGCCATCGTCAGCACCGTGAGTTTATTGAAGAGACTGAAGAAATATAGCAGTACGCTCCAGCAGCTGTGGGAAAGCTCTGAACGACAATCGAAAATTTATTGAAGAAAAGACATCGTCCTCATTTCCATAACAGTTCATTTGTTTTGTCAATGAGCGGTTACGGAAAAAACCATCGCGATTGGCGGATTAGTAAAGAAGAACTGTAAAACTGAGGAAGAATAAATGTGCAAATAGAGGACTGAGTGCAAAATGGCCAAAAATAGAAGTGGGCATATTAAAATGGTTTCAAGGACACTATCAAAATGGCATTGCAATTAATACAAAAATGATTCAAATACACGCTCGTAAGCTAGCGCTAAAAAGGAGCTTAACAGACATTAACGACGGAGTTGGTTGGTCCTACAGGTTTATGAAGCATCATGAACTTAGCATGCAAACCAAAACCAAAATATCTCAGAAAATTCCACAAGTCTATGAAGAGTATGAAGAGGAAACATATTTCTATCGCTTTATTATTCAACATGGAAAGAAAACCAGTGTGGAACTAAGCCAAACAATGAAGATGGACGAAACTCTTCTGACATTTCATGTGCCGAGTAACAGAACTGTTGCCACGAAAGTTGCTAAAACTGTAACTAGAAAAACAATTGAACATAGAAAAATGCACTACACTGCTGTCCTTTCATGTTGTGCTCGCGGTACTAAACTTAATACAGTGATCATTTTCTAGCGCAAAACATTGCCGAAACCTTCTGAAATACCGCCAGGTGTTGTTCACGTACATGACAAGTGTTGGTTGGACGAGGTTGGTATCAAATTACGTATTAACAGAGTGTGGGAGAGAAGGATTACAGAAGAGTTCTCTTCTTGTGCTACATCAATTTAGCAGTCATTTGAAAAATTCTGTGAAAGAGAAATTGAGAAAAGGAAATACAGAGCTTGCTGTTATGCCTGGAGGACTTACTTCACAATGGCAACCTCTTGATGTTTCGATGGTGGAGAGGAATGGTACAAACGGATGACGGATGAAACCCAACATGAATTCACGCCGAAGGGAGCTTTAAACGACCTAAACTCAAACAAGTGTGTCGGTGGATAAAACAGTCGTGGTTTAGAGTGAGAGAGGACATTATTGCTAAATCTTTCGAGAAGCACGCAATAAGTAATGCTCTCGGTGGCAGTGAAGACCATCTTACGTATGAAGAGGACAACGATGGCGACGAAGAGCAAGAAGAAGATATTTAAGATGACGATTTTCAGGGATTTTAAAAGTTAGTTCAGTTGTATAAACTAAGAATTTTTTAAAGTCTGGCTAAAAAAATGTTACTTCTTAAAAAATTGTTTAAAAATTAAGGTGCAACTTATAATGCGTACAGTCTTATAGTCCTTAAAATAAGGTAGTCCACAATACGGAAATCCTTCATTGCTGTGGCCGGGCTCAATCGACCGGAACCTTGGCAACGATTAAGCCTCCCTGACGATCACATTGAGTCCAGTATCGTGCCGCTCGCATACACCAACACTCCACAACCCGGGATATTCTGCGATTCGACCGCCTTAGTAAATGGAGACCTACTATACGACTCCTTTCAGCCTCTGTCACGTGCTGATATCGCTGTCTCATACGAGTACATCGCACCTCCGCGTCCTTCAAAGTGGGCGCTCAACATCTGACACCGTTCACGCCCCTAATACAGGGTGAGGCAGCTAAGAAACGTCACCCCAAATATATCCAGTATATTCAAATATGTTGAGGTGCGGTTTTCGCCAAGTTGTAACCGACAACATGGCGAATTTCCTGACGTTCACGAGTAGTTTTTATCATTTATGGTCGCTGTTTTACTACACCGACTTTGTTTTTTATCTAATGGAACTATATACTTTTTTCTGTGACATTTGAAGTAAGCTTCTAAGAGAATTTCGACCACATGATGTGTATGGGACTTGTTCAAGTAGTATCAAGATAACAGCGCCGCAAAGCACTGTCCCTCATCAGGAGAAGAGGTTCCACAAACGTTTGCCCTGTAATATCACACCTAAGCAAAGACGTACCTCGGGTACAATTCGTGTGTTTATTATCACGGCTGTCATACCAAGTGCTCCATATGTTGACCTTGAGCGTAGTTACGTGCTATAAAGTGATTTTGGAGAAGCAATACTTCAGGTTGAATTTCATTTGAAGTTAACGGTAGCACAGATCCATGACTTCGGAGTTGTCGGCGTTTCCTAATAGATCCTTTGTTTTAATTTTGGCCACGACTCATCGACCGATGAACGAAGTGACAGAGTCGTGTGAACCAAAGCTTTACGGACACCGTTTGCTTAATAGTGGCACCTGTTATGTCTTCACACGAGATTGAATTCCTCCCAATTTACGTCGAAGGGTCTGAGGATGGTGAATGGAACACCGAAACTGGTTGCGTAAATACATTAAACGCAAAAGAGTCCGCTGCAAGTGTTTTAATTTTCATTCAACACCTGAGTTACGTGTTTGCTTACATTTGATATAATAGGGTAGACGTTTGTAGAACCTCTTTTATTGACGCAAGAAAGTGGTATGCTGTGCTGTTATGTTTATACTACTTAATGAAGTCACGTACATGTTGTGTCGTTGAAGTTCTCTTTGACGCTTCTTTCAAATTCCACAGAAAGAAGTACATAGTTTCATTAGAAAAAAAGAAAGTCGGTGTCGTAATTCGGCCATTATAAACGATACAAAGTTGCTGCGAGCGTCAGGAAATTCCGCTATAACTCTGAGAAAACCGCACCTCGATATATTTACTCTGGACATATCCGGGCCAACAGCCTTGCCGCAGTGGTGATACCGGTTCCCGTGAGATCTTCGAAGTTAAGCGCTGTCGGGCTTGGCTAGCATTTGGATGTGTCACCGTCCGTTTCTGCTGAGTGCTGTTGGCAAGCGAGGTGCAGTGAAACCAGCTAAGTATGTTGGTTCAGGAGTAGCGGCCCGTGTCACGAAAACTGACAACGGCCGGGAGAGCGATGTGCTGATCACACGCCCCTTCGTATCCGCATCGGTTGCGCCTAAGGGCTGAGGACGATACGGCGGCCATTCGGTACAGAGCACTGAAAGAGCTAAGTCGAAACAAGGCCCCAGGAGAAGACAACATTCCATTAGAACTACTGACAGCCTTGGGAGAGCCAGTCCTGACAAAACTCTACCATCTGGTGAGCAAAATGTATGAGACTGGCGAAATACCCTCAGACTTCAAGAAGAATATAATAATTGCAATACCAAAGAAAGCAGGTGTTGACAGATGTGAAAACTACCGAACTATCAGTTTAATAAGCCACGGCTGCAAAATACTAACGCGAATTCCTTAAAGACGAATGGAAAAACTAGTAGAAGCCGACCTCGGGGAAGATCAGTTTGGATTCCGTAGAAATATCGGAACACGTGAGACAATACTGACCCTACGACTTATCTTAGAAGCTAGATTAAGAAAAGGCAAACCTACGTTTCTAGAATTTGTAGACTTAGAGAAAGCTTTTGACAATGTCGACTGGAATACTCTCTTTCAAATTCTGAAGGTGGCAGGGGTAAAATACAGGGAGCGAAAGGCAATTTACAATTTGTACAGAAAGCAGATGGCAGTTATAAGAGTCCAGGGGCACGAAAGGGAAGCAGTGGTTGGGAAGGGAGTGAGACAGGGTTGTAGCCTCTCCCCGATGTTATTCAATCTGTATATTGAGCAAGCAGTGAAGGAAACAAAAGAAAAATTCAGAGTAGGTATTAAAATCCATGGAGAAGAAATAAAAACTTTGAGGTTCGCCGATGACATTGTAATTCTGTCAGAGACAGCAAAGGACTTGGAAGAGCAGTTGAACGGAATGGACAGCGTCGTGAAAGAAGGATATAAGATGAACATCAACAAAAGGTAAACGAGGATAATGGAATGTAGTCGAATTAAGTCCGGTGATGCTGAGGGAATTAGATTAGGAAATGAGACACTTAACATAGTAAAGGAGTTTTGCTATTTGGGGAGCAAAATAACTGATGATGGTCGAAGTAGAGAGGATATCAAATGTAGACTGGCAATGGCAAGGAAAGCGTTTCTGAAGAAGAGAAATTTGTTAACATCGAGTATAGATTTAAGTGTCAGGAAGTCGTTTCTGAAAGTATTTGTATGGAGTGTAGCCATGTATGGAGGTGAAACATGGACGATAAATAGTTTAGACAAGAAGAGAATAGAAGCTTTCGAAATGTGGTGCTACAGAAGAATGCTGAAGATTAGATGGGTAGATCACATAACTAATGAGGAGGTATTGAATAGAATTGGAGAGAAGAGAAATTTGTGGCACAACTTGACTAGAAGAAGGGATCGGTTGGTAGGACATGTTCTGAGGCGTCAAGGGATCACCAATTTAGTATTGAAGGGCAGCGTGGAGGGTAAAAATCGTAGAGGGAGACCAAGAGATTCAGAAGGATGTAGGTTGCAGTAGGTGCTGGGAGATGAAGAGGCTTGCACAGGATAGAGTAGCATGGAGAGCTGCATCAAACCCATCTCAGGACTGAAGACCACAACAACAACAACGGACCATCATGGCATGTCGGACGATGTTTGTTTGTTTTGATATATTTAGAATGGCCTGTCTTAGCTGCCTCAGCCTGTATACTCTACCAGGCCTGGTAACAACACTTATCACGAAATATGCTAATTTCCTCTCAGAACTATAGCGGACAGTATGGCGAATTTCTCAACGTTCGCAACAAGTTTTTATTATTTATAGTGGCCGAATTATGACACGGACTTTGTTTCTTTCTAATGGAACTATGTACTTCTCTCTGTGGAATTTCAAAGGAGTGTCCAAGAGAACTGCAACGACACAATATGTACGTGACTTCATTAAATATCTCTATCTCTCACAGAGAATCGCAGCTCTGATCATACCCGATGATGGTGTGTGCGTGTTTGAAGTTACGGTGATATCCGATCATTTCTTCTGGGTGCTTCACTTTCTTTATAAGGCAGTGTACATAAAAATGCCTGTCATACAACTGGTCGCTGCATACGCACTTCACCGCACCAGGTGGTGGTGGCGGTGTGATAAGACAATGGACTCTCTAATGTTAATCAAACTGGAGTTCTGGCTAAAATACTTCTCATTACGAGAGATTGATCGTACTATGAGACTGATGTAGTTTTTGCAGTGGAATACTTAGCTTTAACCCTCGAATCTGCTCCACCAGTTAGGGTATGTCTATTCAGATTTGCCATGATTTCGGATGTGGTGAAAACTTGGATGTTAAAATAATATTTTCCAATAGTCTAATGAAACCTTTTAAAAGCAGATGTATTTTTCGTAAGCATTTACAAAGATGTTCACACATAAAGTGTTTTCTACCAACAGCAACAGTTATAGACTTTGCGTCACTACATTGGCCTAACTGCGACTAACTTCAAGTGCTTTGCACTGCTCAGTGTATACCCTATCTTAATAATGTTCTTTGGCCTATTGTCAATAACAATTACATTTAATGATTGATAATAAAAAGTTAATGATTTAGAACAAACCTTTAGTACGGTTTTAAAGACAATAAAACATAATTCATTCTGAATACATCTTTAAATCGTGCTCTTTTGACTTTTGTGTGGAAATTTGATTATGAAATTACAATAACAATACCTTTCGTAAAATAATTGATTATGTCTTGATTTCATGATGGATTTTATTCCTGACATTAACTGAGATACAGTACAAAATGACAAAACGGAATTTCAGATTAAAGTTCTGTATGATAATTTTGTAGTATCAAAATGACTGAAAATCAATAGTGTTTACATCAGAATGTTCAAGAACCGTCAATGAAAAAGTTAATTACAACTGTTCTAATTGGTCTGTCGTTATTGACATGATACGTAAAGTGCACAAGTCACGTTAAATACATCAGATGACTGATAAATGTTCCAAAAGTCTGTTTTCAGATAAGCTGAAATTTATGAATTTTGCTAATTAATTATTTGTTTAATTACAATAATGCAATCACAAGAATCAAATTATATATTTTGATGAAATTTACGACAGTATGTTAATTCACAACATCAGTTTTTCTAAATACGAGATGCATACGGAAAGTAAGGTCCGATTAGGTGCGAAATGGAAACCACTGTGAAAATCCCTGGAACTTTGCACAGATGTGGCAGGCAGTGTCTTTAGTGTGTCTGTCCATCGCTTCACGTCGCTCTTTTCAGTTCAGATTGCAAAGTGATCACGTGGAAACGCCTAAAACAACAGTGTCTTCCGCCAAGTACGCGAATCTGGCGAGAGATTTCGCCTGAAGCTATGTAGCCCACATAACACGAATGTCATGCGTTTCTTTCTTCAAGACAATTTGCAGCCGCATACTGCAGGGGCAATGAAGATGCTCCTGCTGCGTTTTCGATGGGAAGTGTTTGATCACCCACAATGTAGCCCTTAAGTGGCTCCCTCTCTTGTTCATCACTGCTCACATGAACCGCTGGCTACGAAGACAACATCTTGGCACAAACAACGAAAGGCAAACCAGCGTAGAGAATTGATAGAAAGCATAGGCGGCTGCTTTCTGCAACGAGGGTACTGGGAAGTTTGTACAACGCCACGACAAATGTCTAAGTCGCACCGGCGACTATTTCGAGAGGTAGCTGGAAGGAGTGGCTAATTGTCGCAAATAAAAAAATTTTGATTTTCACTGTAGTTTTCATTTCCCTGGTGATTATAACTTTCTGTTAATTACAGATAAACGATATAAAATAATGTTAATGATGTTGATTCGATATATGAATAAACCATGCAGTTTAATTTGCTGATCTGAACTAAGAAAAACAATACTTTCTACTTTTCAAATGGTTCAAATGGCTCTGAGCACTATGGGACTTAACATCTGAGGTCATCAGACCCCTAGAACATAGAACTACTTAAACCTAACTAACCTAAGGACATCACACACATCCATGCCCAAGGCAGGATTTGAACCTGTGACCGGACTGAAGCGCCTAGAACCGCTCGGCCATTCTAACTTTTGCCCATTACATCTGTAGATCGGGTAAAATGCAGTCTGCTAAACTTTTGGCGGTATCGAAGCATTCATGCATTGAATTAACTAGCTTAAAATTATTTCTATTACAACTCGCATACGGGAGGACGGCGATTCAAATCGTGGTCCGATTTTGTAGTTTTAGATTTTCAACGCTTTTCTTAAATCGATTAAGGCTAATGGCGAGATGGTTCATTTGAAAAGGACACAGCCGATTCCCTCAACATCATTCCCTATGTCGACATTGAATGCCATCGGGTGTGACCAGGTCGTCGAAAGGACATTACACGCTAATCTTCCTTGCTTCCTCATAAGCGGGTTTTGCAGATAACGTCTCTTTCATGTTCTGTCTTCCAGAATAATTTACGTTTTTACACCAACTATGTTTCGATATTGTTGCAAGGGAACGAACTAGTTCTTAGAGATAGAAAGAGAGAGAGAGAGAGAGAGAGAGAGAGAGAGAGAGTTGAGGGGAAACTATGCCATCATACAGAATGTCTCACTGGGGAGACAGATTCTGCTGTGAGTGACAAATGGAAATATCTGTTTTATCGGAGATGACGTCGGAGAGTGGGGAGGGGGCAGATGGCTCGACGGAGTCCAGGGAAGAGGACGCTGTCCAGTCGGCGCCGTCTTTCGCCTCCCTTTCTCCTTTGCCCTTTTCCCCTTTTCCTTTCCCTTTGCCGAAGAAAGCCCCGGCGAAGATAAAAAGAAATTTTTATATATTTCTCGCCATAATTTCTTTGCCTTTCCCCGCGCACGCACTTTGTCGAGGCGTCTCTTTCTGGCGGAACGTAATATTTGTCTCCTTGATGCGCTTAGTCACCCGGCGGCCGCTGCGTCGCAGGGCCCGGCCAGAGATAAAGGCAGGAGGGAGAGCCGGCGGCAGCTGCGGTGGAAAAAATATATCAGTGGGGGCCGGCGCGACTGCCGGAGCAGCTCCTTATTTCAACATCTGTGCTCGCCTTATACCGCTAATACGGCTGCTAAGTAGTGTTCGTCCCCTCCCGTATCTCTGTCAGAAGCTAAAGGAGAGACTTTTAGACCGTAACCTTCCTTTGCGTACTTTCCCTGGGAAGTAAAGGAAATGTTAAATACGGGTATGATATTTACGACGTATAAGAAACGGAGAGATAAAATATTTCTGTAGAAATGGTATATAGTAATTCATTGAAAAAGTCTTGATCGCTAAATAGTTTATTTATGACGCGTTTAGAGTAATCGTCATCAGATAATATACACAAAATTTGGAATAATTTGAGGCTAAACTGAAAGAGATTAAGTAGTTCACGAGCTTCAGCTGTGTTAAACTCTTTTGATTCATACGTATTTAAGTTACTATTAGCTTGTTTCGTTTTCTTCCTCCTCCTTTATTTTATAAATTTATTCAATGAAATTGATTATACCTGTAGTGTATGGTTTTAACATATTGTAAATTTGCTTATGTAACTTGCAATACTTGCCCCTTATTTTATGAATTATTTAGTGATATTAATTACACCTGTAGTCTATGGTTGTTAACATATTGTAAATGTATGTTTGTGTAACTTGCAACACCCCTTCCCTTCCGCCCTCTCTGTCGTATTATATGTAGGTCAGTGACGCATTGGTACCTCCTCAGATATTGTGTATTTGGAATGTGGTATGTACGGACAAACCGTTTACCCAACTTTTCACTCTTCTCCTCCTCCCCCCTCCCCCAACCCCTCAACCCTCAACCCCAGACTCTAGTAGTACGTTCTAACGCCGTTCATATACTTCTAAAAATGTTCATGAGGTTTCAGCTTATTAATTCCTTTTAAATTTTATTCTTTAGCAAAAGACGTGGTACTTTCTTTCCTATTATATGTTGGTCATGTGCTCATTGTTTCCTTTGCATATTG
This sequence comes from Schistocerca americana, assembly GCF_021461395.2. NCBI lineage: Eukaryota > Metazoa > Arthropoda > Insecta > Orthoptera > Acrididae > Schistocerca > Schistocerca americana. Next base: position 855,244,970 of record NC_060121.1, read on the forward strand.
TATTTGAATAACGTTGTGTTTTTTTTGTTTCATCCAGCTTTTCGTTACAAAAATTGTGTTTTTCATTTATAATTTATTGCTTATCAGCAGAGCATAGCCATCTCCGCTCTGTGTTTGTACAAAACGTGTACTCAGATACATAGACTCGTAATGCATTTCAATCTGCGTGCACTAAACCTTAAGAACAGCCAGAAGAAACGGAGAACTCTGGCAACGGTTTTGCTGCTCCATGTTGACAGCGTATCCTTTAAGATCGGCAGGATGTTCATAATTCAAATGGCTCTGAGCACTATGGGACTTAACATCTGAGGTCATCAGACCCCTAGAACATAGAACTACTTAAACCTAACTAACCTAAGGACATCACACACATCCATGCCCGAGGCAGGTTTCGAACCTGCGACCGTAGCGGTAGCGCGGTTGCAGACTGTAGTGCCTAGAACCGCTCGGCCACTCAGGATGTTCAAGAAACATAAAATAAAATGCATCTTCCTCCCTTCAGTGTGAGTGCAAACGATGCTGGGTTCTGTTACAGACAACCTAGGTCTAAGGAGACCAGGGATACATAAAATCGCGTGCCAGTGTGGGAAATAATACACTGGCCAGACGTGTGTCACTGTTAAGGGTAGACACACTGGAGATAGACGTCATACCACACTGGGTCAGCCAGAAAAGTCTGCTGTGGCTGAACACTGTCTTGACACGAGACACAGCATGAACTACGGACAAACAAAGATCCTTCCTTCCGCTTCCATATACTGGGGCTCCATCATTGAAGAAGGCGACGAAATACGTATAAGTAACGACCTGATTAAGAGAGAGATGGGATTTCAGCTGAGCAATGCAAGGGAACGAGCATTGGCGGTAATAAGGCATCGTCGGCGGCAGACGAACGAATCCGAGTCAATACAGACGGAGAATAAGAGTCCTTACACTTAAACTGGACGCCAACACACTGCCCGCGCGCGCGCTGGGCCGCGATTTTCCACCACACTTTTCCAGCGTCGCGCGTGCGTGAACCGTTTCTCCGGCAAGGGCTCTGGATGTCGCCGTACTCTATGATGACGTTATAGACCCACATCTTGGCGGCTGCGCTATTCTAGCGAGCCAGCATATACAGTCATGGAAATAAGTATTCATACAGTACGTCGTCTCGTCTCGTCACTGAGCACTATGCGACTTAACTTCTGAGGTCATCAGCCGCCTAGAACTTAGAACTAATTAAACCTAACTAACCTAAGGACGTCACACACATCCATGCCCGAGGCGGATTCGAACCTGCGACCGTAGCGGTCGCTCGGATCCAGACTGTAGCGCCTAGAACCGCACGGCCTCATACAGTACGTGGTGACAAACTAAGATAGTGTGATGGGATAGTAAATCACCCACAGCGCCGATACGAACAAGTACGATGATGTAGCGTCAGATAACCAAGTTCTTGGTAATGAAGCTTCCCGTATGCCATGAATCTATTCGGGGAAAATAAAATATGTTACATTCCGCACGGTCTACGACAGGACAAAATGTATTCATACAGCGGACTATTTTCAACCAAACAAACGGCTGACGCAGCCCCGGAGTGCATGCCACACTTGTGTAGTCGTGTGGCGGCCGTGAAGCAACAGCACGTCGGACGTGGGTACCGTGGAACAGCAGAATGGGCGGCAAGGGGAAGGAAGACCATTGAGGAACGAAACATCGTTGTCGCCCAATATCTTCAACACAAGTCGTATGCCGAAATTGTGAAAATCATAGGACGAAGCCGAGCGACTGCGCAATCTATCATTAAGCGATATAAGGACAGACGTGTAGTAATAAACAGTGAACGACACGGTCGTCCACAGAAGCTTATAACAAGAGAGACCGGAATGCTACTAAGAACCATAAAGAAAAACCCGAAAACGACAGCGTCGGCACTATCCGCATATGTACATGACCATTTCCGAAAGGACATCACTCCAAGGGCAGTTCGTACTATTCTCAATCGTTAGGGCTACAGAGCCACGGTCCCGAGAAGAAAGCCCTACATCAGCAAAAAGAGCAGGAAGTGGCGGATGGAATTCGCGAAACAGCATGTATCCAAGACAGCAGAATTCTGGGATATTGTACTGTTTAGTGATGATAGCAAATTTAATATCGTGCACAATGATGGTAGGATCTTGGTCTGGAGAAGACCGAATACAGACCTCGACCGAAACAACATTCAACCCACGGTGAAGCACGGAGGTGGTGGAGTGATGTTATGGGGCTGTATGTCAGCCTCTGGTGTCGGAAAATTAGTGTTTGTGGAAGGTACCACGGACAGATTTGTCAAACAGAACTTACAACAGTGTGTTAACGCCTTGGGTCTTTCTAGAAATTATTACTTCCAACGGGACAATGATCCCAAACATACGGCGCAAATTATCCGGCCGTGGTTGCTCTACGACACTCCACACACTCTTAAAACACCAGCTCAGAGTCCGGACCTGAATCCCATCGAACACTTGTGGAGTGAGCTGGAAACACGAGTGAGAAAACACGACATCCGTAGTAAGGTCTTTGAAAGAGGCTCTCCTTCGAGAATGGGAAGGTATCACGTCGGAAACTACAAGAAAATTGGTCTATTCCATGCCACGGAGGTTGCGAGAAGTAATAAATCGGAAGGGTATGCATACGAAGTATTAAACATGTTCTGGCTTTGTTAGAAGTGTTATTTTCTGTTGGTGTATGAATATTTAATTCCCAGCGCAGTAAAGAACTTGGCAGACGTTTTTGTATTTTGTTTTGTAAAGGCTTGTTCATTCTCGTTCTATATACCAGCATAGCTGCATTGGCGACTGGCCAATGTGTATAGTACATATCCAATTAGTGTTTTCGGTTTCGTATTGTCAATAATGGCAGTTTACTTTTCCACGCTCTAGTGTATGAATACTTATTTCAATTATTGTAATATATTGGCGAGCCACTGCAGCAATACGTCAGTAAGCACCTTAAGATGACGGGCAGCTGTCTCGTTGAAATATTGAGCAGCTTCCACTTTTTCCGACGCTACGCCCGTGAACCAATGAAGCAATTGTTACGAAGGGAGAGTCTCAAACAGCCCAAAGGGTTCTATTGTTTTTCGGTTAGGAAACTGAATTATTGTTAGAATATCATCTACATCTACATATCTACATACACATACATACGCCGCAAGCCACCTACGGTGCTTGGCGGAGAATACTCTGCACCAATACTAGTAATTTCCTTTCCTGTTACACTCGCAGATAGAGCGACAGAGAAACGAATGTCTACATGCCTCTGTATGAGCACTACTCTCTCGTATCTTATCTTCGATATTCTTATGCGAAATATATGTTGATGGCAGTAGAATCGTTCTGCAGTCAGCTTCAAATGCTGGTTCTCCAAATTTCGTCAGTAGTGTACCTTGAGAAGGACGTCGTCTTTCCTCCGGAGATACCTGTTTGTCTTCCCAAAATGTCTCGGTAACAACTGCGTGTTGTTGGAACCTACCGGTAACAAATCTAGCACCCGCCTCTGAATTGCTTCGATGTCTTCCTTTAATCCTACCTGTTACGGATCCCAGACACTTGAGAAATACTGGTAAATGGATGGCACTAGCGTCCCACAAGCTGTCTCCATTAGAGATTAACCACATTATCCTAACATTCTCCCAATAAACCAAAGTCGAACAGTCGCCTTCCCTGCCACAATCCTCACATGCTCATTCCACCTCATATCGCTCTGCCCAGATATTTACATGACTGTGTCAAACACAACACTACAAGTACTTTATTCTAACATTACGGATTTGTTTTTCCTACTCATCCATATTAACGTACGTATTTCTACATTTAGAGCTAGCAGCTACACATCACACAAACTAGAAATTTTGTATAAGTCATCTTGTATTCTCCTAGAGTCACTCAACTTTGACACCTTCCCGCACACAGCAGCATCACCAGCAAGCAACCGCAGATTGCTGCCCACACTGTCCGCCGAAACATTTATGTATGTAGAAAATAACAGTGGCTCTATCACACTTCCCTCGGGAATTCTTAACGGTACCCTTGTCTCTGATCAATACTCGACGCCCAGGACGAGACACTCGGTTCTGCTATTTATGAAGTCTTCCAGCCATTCCAATATCTGGGAACCTGTTCCATATGTTCCCACATTCATTAACAGTCTGCAGTGGGGTACCCTGTCAAACCCTTTTCGGAAATCTAGAAATACGGAATCTGCATGTTGCTCTTCATCCATACTTCGCAGTATATCATGAGAGAAAAGAACGAGCTGAATTTCATACGAGCCATCATTTATAAGTCGTGCTGATTCGTGGACATAAGCTATCCGGTCTTTAGGAAATGTTTATGTTCGATCTCAGAATATGGTCTACTATTCTGTGGCAAACCAATGTTAGGGCTCTCCTCTGCTACCCGTGTAGCCGCCTGCTGTGTGTAGTGGACTCCTGACCTATCCAGCAGAACCCAAAACCCCACCACCTTATGGCGCAAGTCGAGGAATCTGCAGCCCACACGGTCGCAGAACCGTCTCAGCCTCTGATTCAGACCCTCCACTCGGCTCTGTACCAAAGGTCCGCAGTCAGTCCTGTCGACGATGCTGCAGATGGTGAGCTCTGCTTTCATCCCACTTGCGAGATTGGCAGTCTTCACCAAGTCAGATAGCCGCCAAAAGCCAGAGAGGATTTCCTCCGATCCATAGCGACACACATCACTGGTGCCGACATGAGCGACCACCTGCAGATGGGTGCACCCTGTACCCTTCATGGCACCCAGAAGGACCCTTTCCACATCTGGAGTGACTCCCCCCCGGTATGCACACGGAGTGCACATTGGTTTTCTTCCCCTCCCTTGTAGCCATTTCCCTAAGGGGCCTCATTACGCGCCTGACGTTGGAGCTCCCAACTACCAGTAAGCCCAGCCTCTGCGGCTGCCCGGATCTTGCAGACTGAGGGGCAACCTCTGGAACAGGACAAGCAGCCATGTCCAGCTGAAGAACAGTATCAGCCGGAAACAGAGCCTGAAACCGGTTCGTCAGACAAACTGGAGAGGTCTTCTGTTCAGCCCTCTGAAATGCCTTTCGCCCCCTGCCACACCTCGAGACGACCTCCCACTCTACCACTGATGAGGGGTCAGCCTCAATGTGGGCAGTATCCCGGGCAGCCACAGCCGTAGTCCGATCGGGGGATGCGTGGGATAGCTGGCCGTCCCCGACAAACCCCCATTCGGACCCCCACAGTGATGCCCATTGGCAACAGCCTCAAGCTGTGTGACCACAGCCAACACTGCCTGAAGCTGGGAGCGAAGGGATGCCAACTCAGCCCGCATCCGAACACAGCAGTTGCAGTCCCTATTCATGCTAAATACTGTTGTGCAAAGAACGTCTGAACTATCTACAGAGAGCACAAACAATTCGCACAAAATTTAAACGGTTATTAAAATACAAGACTGCCTAGTAACTGCAGTAATGCTGCTACTTGCGCACTGCTGACACACTGCTCGGCGGCAGAAGGCTAAATGTGCTGTCAGTAACGTACAAAGACTATTTGAAAGAAATAAACAAATGAAAGACGACTACTCGACTTTACACGTCACAGATATTAAAATGCAAGTCTGTCCCTGCTAAATACGAAACTACACAATGATTTGTCGGGTTTAACTAAACAAGTGCGCTAAGAACACTCAAACAAATTTTCAACTTGTCTACAACACTTATATGAACGCTAAATAAGCCACTTGCTGCTACTTGCGCACTGCTGACACACTGTTCGAGGGCAGGAATTCACACACATTTGAACATTTTGTATATATAGGAATCACCTGCGCTTTTTTACAATCGCCTGGAACTTTGTCTTGGACGAAATATTAGCGATAAATGCAAGCTACGTAAGGGGCTAGTGCCGTAAAGTACCCTTTGTAACACCGAACTGGGATTACATCCGGACCTGGCGACTTATTTGGTTACAGCTATATCACTACATCAGCGGCGCTTATTATTATGCCATCCATAGGGATGTTGTGCGATGGTCAAACAACGGTAACTTGTACGATTCTCCTGCGTGAACGATTTCTTAAACGTGGAGTTTAAATTTTCGGTTTTCGTCATTGCTGTTGTCATTATTGCATAAGACTGTAATTCTGATGACGTAAGTAACCAATAATTACTTTTCTATCCAAATACTAGCATTAGCAATCGACACAATGTCGTGGAGGTTACAGCTTGTGAAACGAAAGTATGGACATCTTCTTCATAAAATTCGCCCACTAAATACATGCATTTTGTACCATTTATCTACCACAGAAAAAATTAAGATATATGCTTAAATATCTCTTGAAAATGACTTCTCAAAGTTGTAGGCAGTTCCAATAGCAGACTACCAATTATGAAATGTATTCGCATTGCAAATACGACTGCACACCGGCTATACGATTAACTAGTACGCTATGAAAATCTGTGCCGGACCGGGACTAGAAAACGGATTTTCCGCTTTACGCGAGAGGTAGCGTTAACCGCTTTGGCTATTCGTACACGACTCACGGCCATACTCAAATTTCCGTATATCCTCGTGTGTACGTCCCGAAGTGTTTGCATACAAAACCTATGATTCTCGCACAGGGAGAGACATTGTTTTTGCTCGTCAGATTGCCTTGCTTGGGCATGAAATACCGTACGGTAGTTTCAGTATTTTACAGTGTCTGTACAGTTCGATGGCATGTTCCTTCTGACATGCTAGCATGCATGACTGCGTGCATTCATCGAACCGTTTAGACACTGTAAAATACACACAAAGCCCTACTGTATTTCATGCCAAAGCAAGGCAATCAGACGAGCAAAAACGATTCCCTCTCCTGTGCGGGAACCATAAGATTAGTATGCGAGCACTATGGGACATAGACACGAGGACATATGGAAGTTTGATTCTGGCCTTGAGTCGAGCACGGATAGCCGAAGCGGTAAAGGTGACCGCTCGCGTAAAGCGGGAAATCTGGGTTCTAGTCCCGGCTCGGCACAGACTTTCATATGTTACTTGTTATTCGTATAGCCAGTGTACAATGTGTACAATCGTATTCGCACTGAGAATATATTTCATAATTAAATACGCCTCTCAATCGTCAGTAGTGTTTGTTCCTTCGGACGTGCATGCATCTCCAAAGGAACATTGCATCGAACTATACAGACTCTGTAAAATATAGACACTGCCTTACCAGAAGTTGTTTCACTTCGGATCAATAAACGAATTATTTCAGACCACAACACTGTAGTAACTATGTAATTGTTACTGCACTGCTGTAGGGCCTTCATTGAATTATTATTATTATTATTATTACAATTATTAGCATAAGTGGTCAGACGCTAAACATTGACAGCCTTAGGTCTTCCAATTTCCGCCAATTCAAAAGTAAGGAGTTTAGCAATCAAGTGATTTGCAAACTATAGGTCTAACTATAGTGCACACATTTTGATTTAGTTGATTTTAAATGGGAATGCGGGTTGTGGGTGAATCAAGTGTGGTTAGGAAGAGGGGAAATGCACAGTAAGCCTGTTGGTAACAAGTGTGTTCCCTTAGTGTGCATAGTTAGCTTTCTTCACTGAGGAGGAGCTATAGCGAAAAGATGTTAGAAATAAGCAGTACTTACTGTCTCACTGAGTCATTAGTTCATGGTTTTGTAAAACAGCTACAGAGACTAAGTATCGTTTATCTTCCTTCATTTTAAAAATGAAAGTGTTTAAACAAATTTTTATTTCATTGTAATGTGCTAACACCTGATTGCACTCAGGGCTAATGACCTCAGAAAATTGGGCAACCACTGTTGTAGTCGGACACTGGTGTTGAGTGATATCAAAATTATTACAGGGACTGACGAGGGCGCTCCCTTTTAGTTTGTGTGCGTACCGTAAAGTGGGAGATCTGAAAGTGATCTGACCTTTAAACTTATTTTATACCCAAACGGTACATTTCGGGACAGGGGTTCCTTATCAGAAGTTCATCTACCAAGTCCCCTCTGCAACCACTGGAAGCACATAATAGGAGTTTTGAATCACCTTGTACAGTATATCGGAGAGATAAAACGTGCCAAGGGAAATCTACAGTACTTGTGTTTAGGGGTGTGTAAATGGTGCTATAGACAAGAAAATTAGTTTTTTTTGTATTTGGCGTCAGTTTAAAATCCGGAATTGGTTCTTTATTTTGATGTGTTCGTCTAACGTTTTGGTTGCTTCTGAGTGGAGGACTATGATTTTCAGTGTGCTGTCATATCGACGCAAAATTGTGAAATGAGTAATGCTGATTTCTTTTTCCATACTGGAATGTAATTCCACCTTCATTGGAGCAGAGTTATCGCCAAGTTATTGCAAATCATAAAAGGAAAAAATGAAGCATGGGAAAGAACATGTGCCAAGGTGAATAGCAAATTAGGATTTGGGAGAGCAAAAGAAGCAAGGTCAGTATTGAAAGGGCTTCGACAGGATACAAAAAGCAAAACTAATCTCCAACTGATAACACAAAAGGAATGGGAAGAGTATTTCCAAAAATTATTAAATGAGGACAGAGAAGAATATCTAGAAGAAGGAACAGGGGAAGATGAAGGACATGAAGATGATGAGATCCATATTTTAGAAAGTGAAGTACTTCAGGCGTTGAGAACAGGAAAGAATGGTAAATCACCGGGACCAGGCAATATCAATCTGGAGTGTCTGAAATATGGTGGTGACAAAATTGTGAAACTGATAACACAGCTCTTCAACAAAATGATACATGGAGATTCAATACCCAACGAAATGAAGCTAGGTTACATTAATACAATATTTAAGAAAGGGGATCGCAAAATTTGTTCAAACTATCGAGGAATTTGTGTTACAAACACATTAATGAGAATTTTTGCGAAAGTAATTAAAAACAAACCGGAAAAAAATTTTAGAACCCAAGAAGAACAATGTGGATTCACGGCTGGGAGATCATGTGTAGACCATATTTTCACATTACGACAAATTTTGGAGAAACATAGGGAAAAATCAAAAAGTATAGGATTAATTTTCATAGATCTAGAAAAAGCGTATGATACTGTTCCAAGAAAATTACTTTGGAGAGCACTACATATGGCAAACATAAACCCTTCCTTGATTAAAATAATACAACAGATGTATAAAGATAACATTTGCCAAGTGAAAGTTGGTAATAAACTTTCACAGAAATTTAGAACAAGCAAAGGCCTTTTACAGGGCTGTCCCATGTCACCATCATTATTTAAAATCTATATAGATATTAGCCTTAGAACATGGTCTCGTAAATGTAATAGTATGGGATTAGAAATAAGAGATGGAGTTTACCTACATCATTTATTATTTGCTGATGATCAAGTAGTCGTAGCACAAGATGGGGAGGATGCTAACTATATGTGCAATCAACTAGCAGTAGCATACAAAACTTGGGGTTTGAAGATTAATTACCAAAAAACAGAATACTTGACTAATGATTCAGATGAGCCATACATTGAAGGAAAGAAAATCAAAAAGTTAAACACTTTCTGTTATTTGGGATCCATTTTAGAAATCGAGGGAAAATCAGAGTCAGAAATCAATAAAAGAGTTAGTAGCGGACGGAGGGTCATTGGGATGCTTAACTCAGTCTTATGGAGCAGGAATGTAATGAGCAGAACAAAAAAATTAATATACAAATCCATATTAGAGAGTGTGGTTCTGTATGGAACGGAGACCTGGACAATTAACATGAAGCACATTAAAAAATTACAAGCTCTAGAGATGGACTTTTGGAGAAGATCGGCAAGAATCTCCAGGAAAGAAAAGATAAGGAACACCGAAGTAATAAGGAGAATGGAAATAAAAGAAAGAATATATGACGTAATGGATAGGAAGAAATTACAGTGGTACGGGCATGTACGACGAATGGAGGAAGCCAGAATACCAAAATTGATACTGGAGTGGGAACCGGAGGGGAGAAGAAGAAGAGGACGACCTGTGACCACCTGGCTCCAAAATGTACAGCACACAATGAGGAGAATGGTCGCAGAGGAAGAGGACACACAAGATCGAAACACATGGAGAAATATTTTGAGAGTATAGTTTACGAACGTTTATTGTTTGTATTGTCATTTCCAGGTAAATTATTATGTTGGAGATAAGCCTCTGTAATGAGGAAAAGCTCAAAATAAATAAAATAAATAAAAGGAATGTAGATGTGTAAGTAGAGATGTAGGGTAAAAAACACTGATGGAAAAAAAAAATCGCAACACCAAACGTGGGACATAAACGAAAGCTGGTAGGTGGGTTTTTATATCTGAAAGATGATGCATATTCATATTTCGCGCCAGTCAATTAAGAGTGGTACTAGTAGCGTCACTATGAGGATGTAAATCAGGTTGATCGTTAGTACCTTTGAGACTTGACGTAGAGAATCTATGTTAGTCAAGAATGCCTGCGACGGAACAAGTAATTGTCAACACCTCACTTAGTTATTCGTGGTCGTGTAATAGGGCCACGAGAAGCTGGATGTTCCTACTACGACACTGCTGAAATACTTGGGAGGACTGTAGCTACTGTACATGATTGATGGTAGCGGTAGTTACGAGAACGTACGGTCATAGGAAGACTGGGCTTCAGACGGCCACGTGGCACTGCAGAGAGGGAAGATCATAGTGTTCGGCATCGTACTGCATGTGCAGCAGAAATTTGAGCAGGAGTTGGCACCACAGTGACACAACGAACTGTTACTAATCAGTTACTTCAAGGACAGCTCCGACTCAAACGCCCTGTACCGTGCGTTCCACTAATCCCAAACCACCACCTACCACGACTTCAGCGGTGTCAAGCGAGAATTCACTGGAGGGCAGGGTAAAGGTCTGTTGTGTTTTCTGATGAAAGCTGGCTCTGCTTCGGTGACAGTGGTGGCCATGTGTAGGTTAGAAGGAAGGCAGTTGAAACTCTGCAGCCAATCTGCGTGCTGGACGCACTGAACTTAACAGCTGGAGTTATCGTCTGGGGTGCGATTTTATATGACAGCAAGAACATTCGCATTGTTTTACCGCGCACCCTGACTGCAAATTTGTACGTCAGTCTGGTAATTCGACCTTCTGTCTTGCCATTCATGAACAGATTACCGGGGAGTGAAGCATCGCGCACTGAGGTTCCGCGCAAATTAAATTATGTATACAGGGTTTATCTGAAATGAATGTAGAAAATGAGAGAGGTGGTAGAGTGGGCCATAACAAGCATGTTTCACATAGCAACCCATGTCCGCATGCCGTAGCATACCGTGCTAGGTGTCATTGAATAGCGTCGTACGGCACCAGGAGGTAGGCACACAACGCACCATCCGAACCGTGATGTTAGCAGGTCTGCAGGGCAGCGATTTCAACCTATTTGTAACAGCAAGGCAAAAGAGACGTCGGGATGAAGTTTTATGACCTTTATTTGCAAACGCTATAGCCGACATACACTACTGGCGATTAAAATTGCTACACCAAGAAGAAATGCAGATGATAAACGGGTATTCATTGGACAAGTATATTATACTAGAACTGACATGTGATTACTTTTTCACGCAATTTGGGTGCATAGATCCTGAGAAATCAGTACCCAGAACAACCACCTCTAGCCGTAATAACTGCCTTGATACGCCTGGGCATTGAGTCAAACAGAGCTTCGATGGCGTGACAGGTACAGCTGCCCATGCAGCTTCAACACGATACCACAGTTCATCAAGAGTAGTGACTGGTGTATTGGGACGAACCAGTTGCTCGGCCACCATTGACCAGACGTTTTCAGTTGATGAGAGATCTGGAGAACGTGCTGGCCAGGGCAGCAGTCGAACATTTTCTGTATCCAGAAAGGCCCGTACATGACCTACAACATGCGGTCGTGCATTATCCTGCTGAAATGTAGGGTTTCGCAGGGATCGAATGAAAGATAGAGCCACGGGTAGTAACACATCTGAAATGTAACGTCCACTGTTCAAAGTGCCGTCATTGCGAATAAGAGGTGCCCGAGACGTGTAACCAACGGCACCCCACACCATCACGCTGGGTGATACGCCAGTATGGCGATGAGGAATACACGCTTTCAATGTGCGTTCACCGCGATGTCGCCAAACACGGATGCGACCATCATGATTCTGTACACAGAACCTGGATTCATCTCAAAAAATGACGTTTTGTCATTCGTGCACCCAGGTTCGTCTTTGAGTACACCATCGCAGGCGCACCTGTCTCTGATGCAGCGTCAAGGGTAACCGCGGCCATGGTGTCCGAGCTGACAGTCCATGCTGCTGCAAACGTCATCGAACTGTTCGTGCACATGATTTTTGTCTTGCAAACGTCTCCATCTGTTGACTCAGGGATCGAGACGTGGCTGCACGATCCGTTACAGCCATGCGGATAAGATGGCTGTCATCTCGACTGCTAGTGATACGAGGCCGTTGGGATCCAGCACGGCGTTCCGTATTACCCTCCTGAACCCACCGATTCCATATTCTGCTAACAGTCATTGTATCTCGACCAACGCGAGCAGCAGTGTCGCGATACGATAAACCGCAATCGCGATAGGCTACAACCTGACCTCTATCAAAGTCGGAAACGTGATGGTACGCATTTCTCCTCCTTACACGAGGCATCACAACAACGTTTCACCAGGCAACGCCGGTCAACTGCTGTTTGTGTATGAGAAATCTGTTGGAAACTTTCCTCATGTCAGCACGTTGTAGGTGTCGCCACCGGCGCCAACCTTGTGTGAATGCTCTGAAAAGCTAATCATTTGCATATCACAGCATCTTCTTCCTGTCTGTAAAATTTCGCGTCCGTAGCACGTCATCTTCGAGGTGTAGCAATTTCAATGGCCAGTAGTGTAGTTGCGGATATTCCAGGTGGGACAACACTACGGATTTTCCGTTACTTACTGGAACGTGAACACGTTGCTTTTGACTGTGTAAATACCTGTTTGATAGGTGCTGTATAGAGGGAAGCACTTGTGCACACTGCGGAGACTGGTTCGCGCTGCGTCGCATTGTCATCAAACAGGGACACTATTGTTTTTGTCACTATGTGGAGCCGGCAGGAAATGGAGCGCCATTCTATGGAGGAAAAGGCAGACATGCACTTTGTTTGCGGGGTGGCGAACTGAAATGTTTACGGTGCCCAACGTTTGTGCGTCCGGCGGTTTCCGAGTCGTCGAATGCCAGATCCACACCCATTTACTGCCATCCGCAGGTCCCTACGAGATACAGGTTCACTTGAGGTACGTTCTATATGTACATCTACAGCAGCATCTAAACAGGTACTCCGCAAGCCACCGTACGGTGCGTGGCCGAGGGTACCCTGTACCAGTACTAGTCATTCCTTTCCTGTTCCACTCGCAGATAGGGCGAGGACAAAACGACTGTGTATATGCCTCCGTATGAGTCCTAAATCTCGTACCTTATCTTCATGATCCTTACGCGGAATATATGCTGGCGGCAGTAGAATCGTTCGGCAGTCAGCGTCAAATGTCGGTTCTCTAAATTTTCTCAATAGTGTTTCTCGAGAAGAACGCCGCCTTCTAGCCAGGGATTCCCATTTGAGTTACGAAAGCATCTCCGTAACACTTACGTGTTGCTGGAGCCTACCGGTGACAAATCTAGCGGCCCGCCTCTGAACTGCTTCGATGTCGTCCTTGAATCCGACATGTTACGGATCCCAAACACTCCAGCAGTACTCAAGAAATGACCGCACCGGCGTCCTATATGCGGTCTTCTTTATAGGTGAATCACTCTTTCCTAAAATTCTCCCAATAAACCGAGGTCGACCATTGGCCTTCCCTACCACAGTTTTCACATGGCCGTTCCATTTCATATCACTTTGAGGCGTTACGCCCAGATATTTAAACGACTTGACTGTGTCAAGCAGAACACTAGCAATACCGTATCCGAGCGTTGCAGGCTTCATCTTCCTACTCATCCGCATTAATTTACATTTTTCCACATTAGGGTCTAGCTGCTATTCATCACACCAACAGGAAATTTTGTCTAAGTCATCTTTGTCTAAGTCGTTTTGTCTAAGTCGTCCTACAATCACTCAACTGTGACATCTTACCCTACAGACGGCCGCTGTGGCCGAGCGGTTCTAGGCGGTTCAGTCCGGAACGGCGCTGCTGCTACTGTCGCAGGTTCTTAGGTTAGTTAGGTTTCATCATCAGTTATCTGCTATATTAGCAGGTCCTTTGCCTCTCCATTTTCTGCGATCCATTGCTTCCTTCTTAAGGCTACTGTATGGTGTACCGTCCATCATGTCATCCAGTATCTGGAATATCTTCCTTCCTCGCTTCCTTTTCCCTTGTACCTAACCTTCAAAAGCTGTTTTTCTCAGTCCGTCATTCTTTCTTAATATATGCCCAATCCAATTTCTTTTTCTCCTTTTTATTACATTTAGTAACTGTCTTTTCTCTCCCACTCTTTTCAGTACCTCTTCATTTTTTACTCTGTCCATCCAACTTATTCTTTCCATCCTCCGCCATGTCCAGATCTCAAAAGCCACCAGCCTTTCTCTTTCTTTCTTTCTCATAGTCCATGTTTCAGCGCCGTATGGAAGAACAATCCATACAAGACATTTTATGAGTCTCTTCCTGAGTTCTCTGTCCAGACCGCTGCAGAAAATTCCCCTTTTCTTATAAAACGCCTCTTTTGCCATTGCTATCCTTGTTTTAATTTCTGTTGTGCACTTCCAGTCGGTGTCTATCCTGCTTCCAAGATACTTAAAATTTTGCACCTGTTCTAGTATTCCTCGTTTCAGCATAGTTTTTATTTCTTTATTTCCTGTTAGTGCCAATACGTTTGTTTTATTTGTCTTAATTTTCATTCCATATTTTTTTCCGTTAGTTTCAATGGTGTCCATCTAATCCTGTAATTCTTTTTCCCCTGTGGCTAGAAGGACCATGTCATCAGCAAACCTCAAACACCCTACTCTTCTTCCTCCAATTTCTACGCCTTTGTCATCTAACGAGCATCGGTCAATCAAATTTTCCAAGTAGAGGTTGAAAAGAGTAGGTGATAGACAGCATCCTTGTCTTACTCCTTTTCCTATTCCGATCCAGTTTGTACTTTCTCCTCTCACTTTAATTGAAACTTTTTGACTAAGATATAATGAGTTTACAAGTCTTCTGGTTTTCCAGTCCACTCTCTTTCCCCTCATTATAGTCGCCAGCTTGTCCCAAACCACATTGTCAAACGCCTTTTCTAGATCGATGAAGCACATACACTCCTGGAAATTGAAATAAGAACACCGTGAATTCATTGTCCCTGGAAGGGGAAACTTTATTGACACATTCCTGGGGTCAGATACATCACATGATCACACTGACAGAACCACAGGCACATAGACACAGGCAACAGAGCATGCACAATGTCGGCACTAGTACAGTGTATATCCACCTTTCGCAGCAATGCAGGCTGCTATTCTCCCATGGAGACGATCGTAGAGATGCTGGATGTAGTCCTGTGGAACGGCTTGCCATGCCATTTCCACCTGGCGCCTCAGTTGGACCAGCGTTCGTGCTGGACGTGCAGACCGCGTGAGACGACGCTTCATCCAGTCCCAAACATGCTCAATGGGGGACAGATCCGGAGATCTTGCTGGCCAGGGTAGTTGACTTACACCTTCTAGAGCACGTTGGGTGGCACGGGATACATGCGGACGTGCATTGTCCTGTTGGAACAGCAAGTTCCCTTGCCGGTCTAGGAATGGTAGAACGATGGGTTCGATGACGGTTTGGATGTACCGTGCACTATTCAGTGTCCCCTCGACGATCACCAGTGGTGTACGGCCAGTGTAGGAGATCGCTCCCCACACCATGATGCCGGATGTTGGCCCTGTGTGCCTCGGTCGTATGCAGTCCTGATTGTGGCGCTCACCTGCACGGCGCCAAACACGCATACGACCATCATTGGCACCAAGGCAGAAGCGACTCTCATCGCTGAAGACGACACGTCTCCATTCGTCCCTGCATTCACGCCTGTCGCGACACCACTGGAGGCGGGCTGCACGATGTTGGGGCGTGAGCGGAAGACGGCCTAACGGTGTGCGGGACCGTAGCCCAGCTTCATGGAGACGGTTGCGAATGGTCCTCGCCGATACCCCAGGAGCAACAGTGTCCCTAATTTGCTGGGAAGTGGCGGTGCGGTCCCCTACGGCACTGCGTAGGATCCTACGGTCTTGGCGTGCATCCGTGCGTCGCTGCGGTCCGGTCCGAGGTCGACGGGCACGTGCACCTTCCGCCGACCACTGGCGACAACATCGATGTACTGTGGAGACCTCACGCCCCACGTGTTGAGCAATTCGGCGGTACGTCCACCCGGCCTACCACATGCCCACTATACGCCCTCGCTCAAAGTCCGTCAACTGCACATACGGTTCACGTCCACGCTGTCGCGGCATGCTACCAGTGTTAAAGACTGCGATGGAGCTCCGTATGCCACGGCAAACTGGCTGACACTGACGGCGGCGGTGCACAAATGCTGCGCAGCTAGCGCCATTCGACGGCCAACACCGCGGTTCCTGGTGTGTCCGCTGTGCCGTGCGTGTGATCATTGCTTGTACAGCCCTCTCGCAGTGTCCGGAGCAAGTATGGTGGGTCTGACACACCGGTGTCAATGTGTTCTTTTTTCCATTTCCAGGAGTGTGTATAGGTCTCTTCCTTTTTCAATAATCCTTTCTCCCAAGTTAGGTTTAAGTAGTCCTAATTCTAGGGGACTGATGGCCTCAGATGTTAAGTCCCATAGTGCTTAGAGCCATTTTTTTACCCTGCACCATGGCATCATCAGCAAACAACTGCAGATTGCTGCTCGTCCTGTCCGACAAATCATTTATGTACATAGAGGTACTCCTGAGGATAAGGTTTGAACTGGCATGTTCCCTTAATGGCACACGTGCATTTAAGGCCTACTTCGAAACCCGGTGCATTCTTTTTATGTTACAGATGCGAAGGCCTGCCGAACACAGTCGCCATCGCACATTGCGTACACCAGGGCTGGAAAACACACCTTCAACAAGCTCGAGGCTTGTTGCATGTTTCCACAATTTGGCGTGTGTGACATGAAGCTGATTTATACCCCTACCACCTTCAGAATGTTCACGCCCTTAACCCAGACCATTTTCCACGTCAAATTGAAGTCTGCCAGTGGTTCTTGCAAATGTGTGCTCTTCAACCGAGCTTTACGAACCGCGTACATTTTACGGATGAGGCGTTCTTTACACCAGAGGGTATGTTCAACAGCCACAATACACGCGTGTGGGCTCGGGAGAATCCTCACACTGCCTTTGTTCGTGGTCACCAAGGTCTCTTCGCTGCCAACATTTAGGCCGGCTTGGTAGGCGATAATCTGGTTCAAATGGCTCTGAGCACTATGGAACTTAACATCTGAGGTCATCAGTCCCCTAGAACTTAAAACTACTTAAACCTAACTAACCTAAGGACATCACTCACACCCATGCCCGAGGCAGGATTCGAACCTGTTACCGTAGCAGTCGCGAGATTCCGAACTGAAGCGCCTAGAACCACTCGGCCACCGCGGCAGGCTGATAATCTGGTCGCTCCATACATATTTCCCCGGATACTTAATCGTTTTACGAGAAGCTCTGCCAGAGTCGTTGGAACATTTTCCACTCAGTGTGCGACAGCAAATGTGGTACCAACACGATGGTGCACCTGTGCACTTCGCTCATGCAGTGCGAATGAATTAGGATGAGACCTTTGGTTAGAACTGAATAAGATGCGGTGGGCCAGAGGCATGGCCTGCACGTTCCCTCGACTTGACGCTGTAACGTTCCCTGGCAAACTCACGCTATTAATGAACAAGAGTTTATTTTTACCATATACGCCGCTCTGAGCAAGTTGTATATACCGTAATTATTGAACAAAAAATATTATTGAATTTTATGTAAAAGACATTTGTTATTATCGTAATATTTTTTGTAGTAATATTCTCTCTGTATTTAGGATAGTAATTTTTCTATATTTATTATGTGATTGTGAAATGTGTCAGTATCTGCGATAACAGAGATGTGAAATTTAGCCAGAGGAGAATAATATTGTCAAATTACAAAGAAATGTTAATAGTCAGCAGTAGTATAAAAGAACCATGTACAGCGTATTCTTTGGTCTTCTCTGTATAGAGCTGAATGCGAGAGGAAGCTGTGTCGAAGCGATTTATCAGTGGGTAGACTTCTTTTGTCTCTGTCTAGATTTAGCCGCCATTAGAGGAGGCGTTACAAATTAATGTGAGTTCAATTATTGTTTGATCTAAATATATCAGAATTTATCAAAAGTGTGTATTATTAATGTAAATTAGCTTGCCCATGTTATCTATAAAATTTCTTTAAAGAATTTTCAGCATTTTTAGCGGTGTTGCTGGGCTGTGCCGCGACCGATCGATTTGCAGCGGCGGCACATTTAAAAAATTGTTCCGCTAAAGGAAAAAATCAACCAGACCCGTAAATCGGGAACAGATAGATAAAAATTAACAGTGAATTAAGAAATTGTTCTTCTTTTACAGTGATCCTGAGACTGATGAATTTTAAACTAATTATACGTTTGTGCATTCGTAGGCGGATAGTTAATGTTAGTTAACATTGAAATTTAACAATTCTGGTTCTTTCAAATAACTTAAATGTATAGCGAAGTAGGTTTGATCAGTGATAATTAAAGGTCGGCTTGGCAATAATTAACCATTTTCTGCTAATAGAGATAATCCTGTGTTCCATAGCTAACGCCGGGATAGAATTCAGTAAATATTTTAAAATAAAAAAAAACCCAGTGCATTTAGAAAATGTGTGCCAAGGCCGAATTATGTAAAGGATTTAATTCTCAACTAAATATTCTTAATCAGTTAATATGAGTTCACGTAATTCTTAAATGTACGTAATTCTTTTGAAAGTGAAATTTTTTTTATTACCACACGTAAATAAGAGAGAGGTTCTACAACAAAGTTCGTACTTACAGAAGACAGTTAAAGAGAGACAAATTAATTAACTAAAAGCAATAATTATTATACTATCTTTAACGAAAATAAAAGCTATTTCGTTAAAACGCCCATTGATTTCTTCCTCCTGGGGCCACCTGAAATCTAGTGTCTATGTAACACCCATTGAGACTGATGAAGAACTGACAGCGCGCATTATGGTAGCCTCCGATGCAATTCCTACTTTGCCAGGAGTATTTGAGAGAGCGCGACAGTCACTCCAGCGTCTTTGCACGGCGTGGATTCAAACAAGGAGGCTTAATTTCGAGCACATTTTGTAATTTTTGTTTTCAAATAATGGTTCTAAAACGTCACCCAAACTTCTCATTTACCTTGATGCCACAAACACATCGAAATCGCTGCCCTGCAGACCAGCTACCATAACGTCTCGGATGGCAAGTTGTGTGCCTACCCTCTTGACGGCACGCGACGCAGTTCAAGAACACCTAGCTCCCTACCTAAGCGATTCGGACGTGAGTTGCTTTGCGAAATATGCTTGTTATGACCCACTCTAACAGCCCTCTCATTTTCTACATTCATTTCAGGTACACCCTGTATTAGTTCATCCATCCTGGGAATCGAGAATCTTAACGATTTTTGCCGGTTTTTGAGCTAAATACTAGCAAGATATCGATCCCAGGAGTTCCAAGACTGTATCAAGTAGCACGGTCTTACAAATAGGAGCGAGGGGGCGACTTCACGTAATATACGTAGTTATAGAAGATTTAATAAAATATTTTTTGTTTACTTTCTAAAAGATGATTACAACTTACATTTTATGTTTGCATACAGTAATGTTCGTCTGTTATGCTTTTGATGATGAACGCAATGTTTGTTCTAATGGCGAAAAGGTATTTTTATGTGCTATACTTACAATTTAACAATAGAAATGAAGTCCCATGCTTCTTGACAGAGCGTAGGGGAACGATGCGGGAGACCCGCACCGCCGTACTAGGCAAGGTCCTAATGGAGGTGGTTTGCCGTTGCCTTCCTCCGACCGTAATGGGGATGAATGATGATGATGAAGACGACACAACAATACTCATTCTTCTCAGGGCACGTGAAAATCCCTGACTCCGTCGGGAATCGAACCCACAATTTAACGAATTTCAGATTTTTTGCTTTACTTGACTTAGAAGCTTAAAATTTTTACATTGCCAAGAGGCTATATACCATAATATGTGGCATAAATTTGAACTTAATACGTCTACCTGTTCCTGAGAAAACAATGGGACAGACGACAGACAACAAAGCAATCCTATAAGATTCCGTTTTTACAGACAGAGGCACAGCACTCTAAAAAGAAAAAAAAAACCATGCACTGCTATATGCAAAACATGGGAAATCACATTAAAAAACAGAGGCACAAAGGGTACAAGCATGGGCCAACGAAAGAACAAATTTGAAGTGAAATATTTTGCCTTTGCGGATGATATGGCATTGATAACTGAAAACTGAACAGACGCAACAGTTATGCTTGATCTGTTACACGAGATTACTGAAAAGACTGGGCTAAAAATATCCTATGAAAAAACCGAGTATATAGAACACAAACATAATACAGAGAAGTTTATGAAACCAAAGTATGGAAAAATTAAAGGAGTTGATAGATTCAAATATCTGGGGGCGTGGATCCAAGCCAATGGATTGGATAACACAACAAATAAAGAAAGAATAAAAACGTTAGAATTTGCGTATAAATTAACACAAAAATTCTACAATAAGAAATCAATATCCTTGCAAGCGAAGATTAGACACTATAATTCAGTTATTAGGACACAAGAAACATATGGATCAGAGTGCCTAGCATTGAATAAGAAACGGGAATTAAGAGAACTAGAAAAAAAGAGAGAAAAATACTAAGAAAAATTCTAGGTCCTGAGAAAAACAAGGAAAATAGGTGGATTAAAAGGAGAAATGAAGACTTATACAAAAATACAGAAAAGATCACAGATACAATGAGGGAGAGACGGCTAAAATTTTATGGACATTTAAAAAGAACGGAAGAAACACAGATTACAAAGAAAAATTTTAATTACGTTAGTAAGCTGAAAAAAAAACTGTAGCATGGATAGAAGCAGCAAAGAAAGACGCCAACAAAATAGTTGTTACAGAAGAAATAATACGTGACAGGAATCACTTGTCTACTGATAGAAAACACAAACTATGAAGAAGATGAGGCAAAACCTCGACCCAAGAGATTGTGGACAGATGAGCAGAGACGAGCAGTTGGCGAGAAAATGAAGAAGTACTGTGCAGAACGGAAGAAAAAGAAACACCATAAGTCTTAAGTTGTATGCGGTCCGTAGCTGGCCAAATTCATAAATAAAAAAAATTAGGTCCTCTATTTTAAGAGTTCCTGAAAGGTAGGAAATATGGTTGTTGATATCAGCGAGCATTAACATTGTAATTATAAGTACATTACACTGTGCTTTGAGTACACTGCAGGAAAGCACTGAAACCGAACATTAGCAACAACGGAGTACAGCGTATCACATACTACAATAAAAGTTGAAACTAAGAAGTCTGCTGAACTTGCACTGAAATGTTTCGAATATTTTTTAAAATCAAGAACGAAGTGAAAACCATCTATTCGGTATCTGAACAACTGGTGAAGATGGCACCACAGTTAGAAATATTTTTGTGAGACCTGACACTGAGAAACCAACTTAGTGTTAACGAAAAATCTGTGCTATGTCATTAAAAAAATTATCTGAAACTCGTTGTTTAAGTAGATGGACTATTAACAACATTATTTAAAATGACATTTAACTCTCGACAGGCACTAAAAAAACGACGTTTGCAAGCACTATACATTCAGGAGGAAGGCACATGTTATCAAAATGGTTCAATTGGCTCTAAGCACTATGGGACTTAACATCTGAGGTCATCACTCCCCTAGACTTAGAACTACTTAAACCTAACTAACCTAAGGGCATCACACACATCCATGCCCGAGGCAGGATTCGAACCTGCCACCGTAGCAGCAACGTGGTTCCGGACTGAAGCGCCTAGAACCGCTCGGCCACATCGGCCGGCATGTTAGCAAACAAAGTGTTTTTTCTTCGTATGTAGAAACATCCAAGAAAATAAAAAAGTGTAATGATGTAAATGTAGAATATCGTAATTTAGATCAACATGGATAACCAAATAGCCTCCAAAATTTTTTTTGTGTGTTAAGGTAAAACTGTGATTCAACGTTGCTGTAAATATCATCACAACACAGTTCTTTGTCTCTAACGTTGGATGAACCATCAACTCTACTAAAATACAGGCAGTATCAGCCACGTGTACGGAGAATTCTACGAATGTTAATTGAAATTACGACTGATTAGCTTTTATCTATACATTCAATGTGGATTTTCGTTGCAGAAGGTGTATACTTTTGCAGTTGTTGATCATGTTGCTATCAATGTGGTGCAGTGAGATTCAAAGTTCCGTCTGGCCATTCAGACTGAGGTTTTCCGCAATTTCCATAGAACACTTAAGGCGAATGCTAGAGTGTTTCCTTTGAACAGTCATGGCAGTTCCCTTCCCCAATACGAGTATATGCTTTGTCTCTCATGACTTCGAAGTCACCAGAGCGTTAATCGCTAATATTCCTTCTTCCTTTTAGATGGTGCACACTGTGGTTGCCGTGCGTGGTAGATTAACCTACCATAGGAGTTAGTAATCGTGGCAGATCATAATATTACTGGGTTCGGCCTTAGAAAGAAAATATTTGCGTAATTTTTATCTTTGGTAATAGTAGGGCCCCTATGTTTAACGATATTACGATACAAGTTTTAGTTGTAATAAGTTAATCTACCAAACACTGCAATCATAGATACCACGATCGGAGTGGATAATCCAGGCTAAGTGCGAACCATCAGAAGATAAAAGCAAATGCTCCAAACTTATCAGGATTTAAAAGTGTAAAGTTCTTACAACACATAAGAACAGATACAGTTATTACAATAATATCATCATTATAATTAGAGGTGCCATAACTGATGAAGTTGGAAGAAATGCAGCACACACAAAACCACCGTGCTGGTAGTCGTTACAGTTGAATAACGTTAGAGGTAGACTTGGAGATTGTTGTAGCATTGAAGACCAAAGTCAAACGTACTTCGATTGCTTGAGGCGTTAGACAATTTAGAAGCAGCAACGAACGTTACGACCGTACGAGTGTAATTTCTAGGTAATGCAGTTTCTTTGAAATGAAAAATAAACGTCAGCTCGATACTTTTTAAAGCATGATAGTTTGTGCATTATTTTAAGGAGTTGATGACTTACGGTTCTAAATTTCCCCCAATGAAGTCTACACCTTACTACATATATTTCATTCCTGACAAAATAATCCACCGGAGTGTGGTCCTTGTGGTGAATGAACACCTGTTTATCAGATTTTGGTGGAATTCGCCTTATTTACCAATTAGTGCTAGTCCACGGTTTGTGTGATAGACTGCCCTATGCAAGAACTTTCAGGATATGATTTCCAATACTTTTAGAATGCAATTTCGTTAACGAACATGTTTTTTGTAACCTGTGACTTATGAGTTATTTGCATGTTGTTTTGAGAATGAATAGTAATAACTGATTACAAAATATGTTTTCTTAGAGGGAGGTCCGAATGAACGTACAGGAAATATCGAAGCATTCAACTCTGGATATCACTAGAAGTATGATATCCTTATACTGGGTGAGGCAAATAAAAGTGGTCCAGAAGAATGGCAGCATTAACAGAGGAGGAAAAGACGTACAGTTACTTCCAACAGAATGGAGTAACTGCCCATACAGACGGCCGAACCTTGGAGCTTATTTACACAATCTTCACGCCTCACAGGTTTTTTACCAAAGGTCAGTCTGGTCGCGGCCCTAACTGGCCATCCAGGTCACCTGCCCTGTCAGTGTGCGATTACTTTGTGTGGGAAGCCTTGAAGCCTAAGATGCATTGCAACAGTCCTCGTAGTCTTCAAGAACTACAGCAGAACATTTCAGATGAGAGTGTAGCAATTCCAGTAGTCCAACTTTATCTGCCTTCAGCAGCTTGCTGACTGAGGCCCAAAAGTGCCAAGAGATGAATGGTGATCACTTTCAACATTTGCTATAGTAAGGTTAGTACTGTATTTCCTTTTCTCTGCTGTATTTCTTTGTCCCCTGGAACTCTGTTCTCCAGGCCACCTTGATTTGCCCCTCCCTTAAGAAATGACTATATTATAGCCGGCCATTCATCTGTCCACCATGAATGATGCCACTGCATACACAACCTGCTGGTAGTATAAGAGCATGAGCCATAGGCCTTTCTCCACCAGAGGTGCCAGCCTCTCTGCTAGCTACATGAACACCACCAACAGTCGTGCAGTGATATGTGGAACTATTGCTCACCCATGGTCAGACATTTCCACTCATCGATACCTGTTAGCTGCATGCACACCACCAACAGTCATGCTGTCATCATGGAACTATTCCTCGTCCAAGGTCATCTACACATAGATATCCATTTGCCTGCCTATATAGGCCATGGCACAACCATCAGCAGGCAGGAAGGTCCCACTCTGGGTTTTATGGTGGTTGCATGCCACAGCGCATCAATCAGTCACATCTCATGCCTTGCTGGCTTCATTGGCATCATCACATCTTGGGCTACCGCCATTGGTCGAACATAACCAGCTGCCTACACCTGCCAATGCTGCCACTAGCTCGTTGGATTCAACATTCTGCCACAGCACACCGGTATTCCAACATGTTGATGTTGCTGCGCTAGTGCTTCGGCATTACATTAGGTTCTAGTCACACCCATACTCCAGTATCACGCCAGACGCCAGCTGTGCCAACGCTGCAGCATCACGCCAGGCTCTAGCTGCAGCACCAAGCTGGGCACCAGCTGTGCCCATGCCACAGCATAACATTGGGCGCCATCTACAAACATGCTGCAGCATCACACTGGGATCCAGCTGTGCCTATACTGCACCCTCATGTTGGATACCAGCCCTGCCTCCTCCACAACATCACATCATGCTCCAGTTGTACCCAAACTGCAGTGTCATGCTAGGTGTCAGCTGCACCCATGCTGCAGCATAATGCTGCACTGCAGTGATTCCCACATTGCAGTGTCATGACAGGTGCCAGCTGCGCTCATCCCACAGCATCATGCCGAGCAAAAGACACGCCCACACTGCAGCACACGCTGGGCGCCAGCCATGACTATGCCACAGCATCATGCCAGGTACCAGCTGTGCCCTCACTGCAGTGTCATGCTGGGCACCAGTTGTGCTCATGCTGCGGCAACATGTCGGATGTTTGCCACACTCACACTGCACCATCACAAGGCATAATTGTGCCATGCAGCAGCACCATATCATGTGCCAGGCATTCCCCAAGCACAGCATCATACCGAGCCCCAGTGTACCTACACTGCAGCGTAATGCTAGGTGCCAGCCACTCCCACATTGCAACATCATGCCAGGTCCCAGTTGTGCCCATGCTGCAATGTAACACTGCAGCATCATGCCAGTTGCCAGCTGCATCCACAACACACATCACACCCAGTGCCACTTGTGCCATGCTGCAACATCATGGAGGGTGCCAGCCATGCCCACACCATAACTTCATGCTGCACAGTAGCCATAGCCAAACAAAAGCATCACGTCAGATGCCAGCCGTGCTCGTGCTGCAGCTCTATGGCAGGTTGATGCCAACACCAGTAGGACTAGTTGATCAGCACCCAGCCGAACAGATCCAGAGGAGCACTCTCAGTTACTCAGATACTTATCAGATGCCATATTACGTTAGCATTGGTTGTGCGATATATCATTTGAGGTGCCTACATGGGAACAAACTGTAATTCTGTGTTGCCGTCACCACCAAGCACGGACACAAAAGATAGTATGTCTTCGATGAGCATTGTGGGGTTCTGTTTCATGTTGTGAAATACATTACTTATTGGGCCGTCAGCTCGCCTATGGTGGCAACTGTAGAAGGGTGAACTGCACTGGAAACACTGTAGTTTGTTTGCAGGATCCATTCATGAAGATGGGGGACAGCATCTTTCCAGACAGAGATGTTCCAAAATGGCCTCTAAGTGCGGTTGTACGTTCAAAAAGGACATTGTGCTGTGGGCTGGAAGTTAAGCAACAATGAGCAGTGGCTGAACCTGAGGCAAAGGAGAAAGTGACAGCCTAACATTACACTGAGCTTGATCCCAGCGATTCCATCGTATTACGACTATCTCGACATTATAATCCTCATGCGGTCTAACACCCTCGAGCATCTCGAAAACATGTACTCAGTGTTTCTGCCTTACAGAAAGCTGACCTAAAGTGCAATCTCAAGTAGTACCAATTTTTCATCAGCTGGTCGAGTATCTGGCCTCCTCCATGTTAAGTTTCTGTCTCTCTTCAGAGGTTGGTTGTCACTATGGTTAATCTTGTTTTTGGATGTAAGCAGTTGTAGGGAACTGCATACGAACCACTTCCTCATCTTCTGTAGCCACGACCTTCGTATTTTTCTTATTGGTCTTTCCCTACAACTTTTCCTTCCGTGATGAGTCTTAGGGCACTGTATCTTTCTCTTGTCATGATATGGCCGAAATATTCTAGTTTTCCGATTTTATTTTTGTTCCACAATTACTTATCCTAATTAGTATGCGTGAGAACTTCTTCGTTGGTTATTATTTGGCTCCAGGATGTTTTTAACACTCGTCGATACAGTCACATTTCGAATGCCCCGATCTTCTTCATTGTTGCCTTATTAATTGTCTGTGCCTCCATTCCGTACAAACGTTACGTAGCATTTAGTCATTTGCAATCGTAGTCGAAAGTTGAAATTACACTTGGCAAAAAACCATCGCGTCTTTAAAAAAACAGCTTGTTCAATTCTTCTACTGATATACGGGGTCTGAACGAGTTTACCATTGATATAAGTACCAAGATATTTATATTTTGATACTCTTACAATACGTATGGGGTTCATAGTAATACGTGATGACATCTTTTGAGTTTTGCTAATAATAATGTATTTTGTTTTACCAAAATCATTTTCAGGCCTCTTTTCACCTGCATATCAGTATTCGACCACAAAAAAACTAACAGGCCGACGCACGAACTCGAAAACTCTGCTTGGTTCCCTGCTGGCTCTGACACAGAATTTGAAGAACAGGAGATCGTGTCCATCCACATGGAATCGAGACCCTTTACGACTTAAGTGACGTTTCAGATATGTCATCCAGAATTGTAACAGAATCGCAGAAGGAACCATGATGCATTAAGTCAGCCTCCTTATGAGATCGCACTCACCGTTACAATGCTACTTTTCGTGTGATCCTCCTGCTCCCTACAGAGAACGAATCCTTCCATTTATTTATTCTTTTATCATCAAGTGACTCACAAGAACAGACGAAGAAGATAGTGCACTGTGGGCTTTCACTTTGAAATTCTAAGACTGCCTGTCTCTTCCCGACGCAGATGTCTGAAGTCATTTTGGCAATCCAGTTGTCTCACGCCCTGTTCATATATGAGTTTAATCATCGCGTCACAACTTTTTTCCAAGACTGCGGCTCACAACGAAGTACCATGAATGTAGTCAGCCCTATACTCTAATTAAAATAACTTTTTCGTTGACAGTTCAGCGAGTCAAATGGAAGGAACCAGACGTCAGCCAATCGCAGTACGTTCTTGAGCGTCACAAGCTCACGGTGTTGCCTGCTTTGTGATACTGGCAGAGCCTGCGAATGAATAAAAAAATACAAAAACAAGTATCACAGAGAAATGTTTCGTATATAGATCTGTTTACATGGGCAATATTTTTACTTCAATGTGTAGCCATAAAACACTGCTGCAATATGGCTGCAGTACATGGCAATATTGCGGTACGCACTGACAATATTGCTGATGGATCACACTGTTCCAGATAGTTACCAACGTATTGCTATTATGTTGCCGGTGTTATCCAGCAAGGGTGCAGAATATTTCGTATTGCCAGGTAATACCTACCTCTGCCCTTGTCTGTAAATGCTACCCTCCCGCTCTCAACCTTGCTTCTTCTTTATGACGCCGGCGACATACCAGTACCAAGTCACGTAATCTGAGTGGTGTAACAATGTTATTTCGCATCAATTGAAAAGACAGTATACGTACTTACAGGCACTCACTTTCTTCGTTATTTACAAGAATGTAGACAACCTGAATTCCACGGATATGGTGCGTACATTTATGACCAGTGTCATGGAACACAGAAACTAATAGTGGAAAGTGCCCAAAACTGGATCTCCATTTTGTTTTTAATTAAAAAATAGAAAATAGTAAAAATTTATATTTTAAAAGCATGTAATATCCGATGACGTCAGAACCGCGATACCCAGTGTTCAATTCACGCAGATTTCTTATGGGTGGCAGAGCTAAACATTTCACACGCACCATCGCTCAGAATTGAGATGAAAGGGTCTCAGGAGGCAACATAAATAACGTCAATGAAATTACACCTTCCCTCGGGACGCTCATTTACACACATTTCGCCGCCGTAAACGATAATTTGCATTGCGATGAACAAGAGAATATCGTCCTTGACAACCTTTGATACTACTGACAACCCCCGGAAGAGTCAACCTTTCTCTAACGATATCGAGGGGCCGCAACGCCATTAAACGTGATCAGCTCACTTTGGAGTGTAGCGTGACTCCAATTTTTGCTGTATTATACGGAATGAAACTGCTAAGGACCGTTCAACACCATTCCATGAAATTTGAAAATGATTCATAGCAGCAAAGAGTGTAAGTACTTTTTCGACCCTTCCGTTTCGCGCTCTCTTGTGGCATGGTCAGAGGGAAGTGTGACACTGACACGTTCATGAACAAAACGGAAAAGGATCCCTATAAGAAGCGCCCTTTCACGAGTTTGGTAACACCCTCGGTGCCAGCTATACACCGTAGTTGAGCACATTGAAAACGTACCTGTACAGAAACAAGCCTTCACCGATTCGCAAGTGGCTGTGGGTAGGCACCCCCTTGAGTCCTACAGCTGAGCGGTGCTTCACTGCTAGATTCACACCTGCTTGCAGGCATGCGTAATCTCAGGGATGTCGAGGGGTTGGCTTATCGCAGGCGACTAGGAATCATATCAAGGGTTGCCTCTGTACAGAAACATTTGTAAAATGCTGAACAAAGGTGTGTGGGTGGCACCGAGGTTGTTGGCGAACTGGGGGCCCTCAGGGGAACCCTTTGTCATTTTATTCATGCATGCATGAAAGTCACACCAATGGCCTTGCCGCAGTGGTAACGCTGATTCCTGTCAGATCACCGGTTTGGCTAACACATGGATGGGTCACTGTATGGGTCTGCTGAGTGCTGTTGGCAAGTGGGTTGCACTCAGCCCTTGTGAGGCTGATGATGATGTTCATCCGTCTGGGTCGTGTTTGTAGCATTTCCACAGCTTGGTGAGCCCCCTAAGCTTCCGCGTCAAGAAGTTATGTTGTCACAGAGTGGTGTGAAAAAAAACCCTTTTTCAATCTGAGCGTGCTGCGTCGCGACGAGAAAACCTAAGTAAGGAATGTGCACCTTCAAAAGAAAAAAAAAAAAAGGTTCAAATGGCTCTGAGCACTATGGGACTTAACATCTGAGGTCATCAGTCCCCTAGAACTTAGACTTACTTAAAACTAACTAACGTAAGGACATCACACACATCCATGCCCGAGGCAGGATTCGAACCTGCGACCGTAGCGGTGGCGCGGTTGTGCACCTTCCTATAGAGATAATTCAAATCCCGTACCTTCGTCTCCGCCATCTGCCGATGCGGTGGAGAGCGGGGCATGATGTGTATCTCTTTTTCTAGTTCCACTTTCATGCCTTACATGTGTTAACTGTGCAGGCTTACATGTTTCTTATCATAATTGTTAACAGGACAAGCTCTCTATTACGGCTCTCTGCATTATAACACTTCATTCATGACTGTGTGTTTATAAGAAGTGTTACTTCACGTGTTTTATCTCCCTGGATATTATATATTTTTTATGTTGCGCGAAAAAGTTCTACTGGCTTGGCCGTGGCTTATAGAAACGGTATTCCGTTGACACACTTTGAAACGCTGGACGACGGTCAGGGTATAGGGTGTCGTTTTTATGAGCTCACCTTAATTTTTCTTTATGCTCCATCAGGAGCGGTTGTAAATATAATATGACCGCTCTCGCTCTTCTAAGGAAGATACCATTTATTTACTTCGACAGAATTCGAGAAACATTTTTAGGGGGGTGGGGGTGGAGAAGATTTTAACTGCGTCTCACGCCCTGTGTATCAGACTCCTCGCCATAACTATTGTCGTGAATGTATTGACATGGTGGCGTCGTTGAGTCTATAGTACACTTGGATCTGCAGACAGTCCACATTAGTGCGTCTTACGTATTTTACAGCTACTTCTAGTAGTCGACTGGATCGTTGTATTTGTGTTCTTCCCTATGTGACCAATTATTGTAAACGGATATAATCCCTGTCAGCTTCACTGAACACTATGCTGCTTCAATGACTCTTAATCACGATCCACAGCGGGTACATGTTTCTCGCCCTATTTGGAAGCTATATATTCTACATCCCCCCCCCCCCGCCCCCCACTCCCACCCATGGACCTTGCCGTTGGTGGGGAGACTTGCGTGCTTCAGCGATACAGATAGCCGTACCGTAGGTGCAACCACAACGGAGGGTATCTGTTGAGAGGCCAGACAAACGTGTGGTTCCTGAGGAGGGGCATCAGCCATTTCAGTAGTTGCAGAGGCAACAGTCTGGATGATTGACTGATCTGGCCTCGTAACACTAACCAAAGCGGCCTTGCTGTGATGGTACTGCGAACGGCTGAAAACAAGGAGAAACTACAGCCGTAAATTTTTCCCGAGGGCATGCAACTTCACTGTATCGTTAAATGATGATGGCGTATATTGGGTAAAATATTCCGGAGGTAAAATACTCCCCCATTCGGATCTCCGGGCAGGGACTACTCAATAGGACGTCGTCAACAGGAGAAAGAAAACTGGCGTTCTACGGATCAGAGCGTGGAATGTCAGGTCCCTTAATCGGACAGGTAGGTTAGAAAATTTAAAAAGGGAAATGGATAGGGTACAGTTAGATATAGTGGGCATTAGTGAGGTTCGGTAGCAGGAAGAACAAGACCTCTGGCCAGGTGAACACAGGGTTATAAATACAAAATCAAATAGGGGAATACAGGGGTTGGTTTAATAATGAGTAGAAAAATAGGAATGCGGATAAGCTACTATGAACAGCATAGTGAACGCATTATTGTAGCCAAGATAGACACAAGCCCACGCCTACCACAGTAGTACAAGTGTATATGCCAACTAGCTCCGCAGATGACGAAGAGATTGAAGAAATGTATGATGAGATAAAAGAAATTATTCAGATAGTGAAGGGATACGAAAATTTAATGGTCATTCGGGACTGGAATTCGATAGTATGAAAAAGAAGAGAAGCAAAAGAACTAGGTGCATATGGAATGGGAGTAAGGAATGAAAGAGGGAGCCTCCTGGTAGAAATTTGCACAGAGCATAACCTAATCATAGCTAACACTTGGTTTAAGAATCATAAAAAAAAGGTTGTATACGTGGAAGAGTCCTGGAGGCACTGGAAGGTTTCAGATAGATTATATAATAGTAAGACAGAGATATAGGAACCACGTTTTAATTTGTAAGATATTTCCAGGGGCAGATGTGGACTCTGACCACAATCTATTGGTTACGAACTGCAGATTAAAAGTGAAGAAATTGCAGAAAAGTGAGAATTTAAGGAGATGGGACCTGGATAAATTGAAAGAATCAGAGGTCGTAGAGATTTTCAGGGAGAGCATTAGGGAACGATTGACAAGAACAGGGGAAAGAAGTACAGTAGAAGAAGAATAGGTTGCTGTGAGAGATGAATAGTGAAGGCAGCAGAGGATCAAACAGCTAAAAAGACGAGGCCTAGTAGAAATCTTTGGGTAACAAAATGGTTCAAATGGCTCTGAGCACTATGCGACTTAACTTCTGAGGTCATCAGTCGCCTAGAACTTAGAACTAATCAAACCCAACTAACCTAAGGACATCACACACAACCATGCCCGAGGCAGGATTCGAACCTGGGACCGTAGCGGTCGCTCGGCTCCAGACTGTAGCGCCTAGAACCGCACGGCCACTCCGGCCGGCTCTTTGGGTAACAGAAGAGATATTGAATTTAATTGATGAAAGGAGAAAATATAAAAATGCGGTAAATGAACATCCGAAAAGGAAAACAAACGTCTCAAAATGAGATCGACAGGAAGTGCAAAACGGCTAAGCAGAGATGGCCAGAAGACAAATGTAAGGATGTAGAGGCATATATCACTAGGGGTAAGATAGATACTACCTACAGGAAAATTAAAGTGACCTTTGGAGAAAAGAGTACAACTTGTATGAATATCAAGAGCTCAGGTGGAAAACCGGTACTAAGCAAAGAAGGGATAGCAGAGAGGTGGAAGGAGTATATTGAGGGTCTATACAAGGGCGATGTACTTGAGAGCAATATTATGGAGATGGAAGAGGACGTAGATGAAGATGAAATGGGAGATATGATACTGCGTGAAGAGTTTGACAGACCACTGAAAGACCTGTGTCGAAAGAAGGCCCCAGGAATAAACAAAATTCCATTAGAACTACTGATAGTTCAATCACGACAAAACTCTACCATCTGGTGAGCAAGATGTATGAGACAGGCGAAATACTCTCAGACTTCAAGAAGAATATAATAATTTCAATCCCATAGAAAGGAGGTGTTGGCAGGTGTTAAAAGTACCGAACTATCAGTTTAATAAATCACGGCAGCAAAATACTAACACGAATGCTTCACAGACGAATGGAAAAACTGGTAGAAGCCGTCCTCGGGGAAGATCAGTTTGGATTCCGTAGAACTGTTGGAAAACGTGAGGCAATGCTGATCCTACGACGTATCTTACAAGATAGATTAAGGAAAGGCAAACCTACGTTTCTTGCATTTGTAGGCTTAGAGAAAGCTTTTGACAATGTTGATTGGAATGCTCTATTTCAAATTCTGAAGGTGGCAGGGGTAAAATACAGGGAGCGAAAGGATATTTGCAATTTGTACAAAAACTAGACGGCTGTTATAAGAGTTGAGTTATATGAAAGGAAAGCGATGGTTGGGAACGGGGTGAGATGTTATTCAATCTTTATATTGAGGAAGCGGTAGAGGAAACAAAAGAATAAGTTGGAGTAGGATTTAAAATCCATGGAGAAGAAATAAAAACTTTGAGGGTTGCCGACGACATTGTAATTCTGTCAGAGACAGCAAAGGACTTGGAAGAGCAGTAGAACGGAATGGACAGTGTCTTGAAAGGAGGATATAAGATGAACATCAGCAAGAGTAAAACGAGGATAATGGAATGTAGTCAAATGAAATCAGGTGATGCTGATGAAATTAGATTAGGAAATGAGACACATAAAGCAGTAGAAGAGTTTTTCTATCTGGTGAGCAAAGTAACTGACGATGGTCGAAGTAGAGAGGATATAAAATGTAGACTGGCTGTGGGAGGGAGAGCGTGCGATTTATCGCTGGTAAAGCGGCTGAAATGAGGTAGACGCGCGAATTTTATTATGCTGTCCTTCATGATCTTAATGATAGTGCTCATGACATCCCTTTAAGAATAATGGAAGTTCCGTGCGTGAAGGTGAAACTTCTGCAATTCAAAAGACTAGAATTAAGAGGTCCTCGTTTGCGATCCCAACCAACTTCGATTCTCCAGGATGAGTGGGCGTCTTTGTATCACTTAATTCGGCTCCGAACGCGATCTCAAAGGACGTGTCTCAGTATCATTCGTTCTACAAATTGTCGTGAGTGGTCATCCGAACCTGATATAATGCGTGAACTTTACCTGTGTTTTTCCGAGCTTTACACTGGAGTGGCATCTGGCGGTATACTGTCTATTGATTTTACGTACTTCCCTCCTTGATAGTGTTGTCACACCAGCGCTTCAGGAGAGTTTTTGGTGGTTTTTCACTGTGATAAGATCTCTGACGTAGTTCGCTCTCCTTCCTGAAAATCGCCGGGTTTGGACCGGCTTCCCACATAATTTTATGTTCGATAACATCTGTGGTGAATGAAGTGGTGCGTGGGATACAGATACCACTTCTCCTTTAAGGTCGGAAAAATTGTTTTAATTCCCAAGAAAACGGGACGTCTGTCCGTGGATGAGGTCCAACAGATAAAGCCACTCAGTTTTGATTATAAAATCATAGTGCGGATGATCAATAGCCGATTGTCAGTTTTGCTTGCTGACATCGCGCGATATCAAAGTTGGCTGGCCGAGGTGGCCGAGCGGTTCTAGGCGCTACAGTCTGGAACCGTGTGACCGCTACGGTCGCAGGTTCGAATCCTGCCTCGGGCATGGATGTGTATGATGTCCTTAGGTTAGTTAGGTTTAAGTAGTTCTACGTTCTAGGGGACTGATGACCTCAGAAGATAAGTCCCATAGTGCTCAGAGCCATTTGAACCATTCGATATCAAAGTTGTCTCCCGCAACATACTCTTCTGACTTCTGCTGCTGAATGTCATGATCATATCTCGATTGCTTCAACTGTTCTTGTGTCGGAAGCTGTACATTTCATTGATTTCAATCCTGCGTTTGTTGCGTGTTTTGACGGCTGTTTGTTTAAATGATGCCTCACAACAGATCCTCACCTCTCTAATTACTGGTATTTGGGTGCCTATTGACGTTAATAGTCGTCTTACTCCCCACCCCCACCCCACCCGATTGACGCGTGTCAACGTGTCCTGCAAGGGAGTCCACATTCTGCGTCGTTATTAGTGCTGTTTCTGGAACCCTCATTGCGTTCCATAGCTGCTCGATTGGGTGGCTAGTCGTTATTGGGAGAAAGGTCTATCGTTCGCCCATATGCTGATGATGTTATGGTACTTCTTCGTACGCATGGCGACATACCGGTTCCCAAGGCCATTTTGGATTCATTTTGTGGTCCTACGGGAGCACAGATTAACGACTGAAAGTGTCGGAACTCAGTTTGCTGGGATTTGATGCGGATGATATTCCATGGGCTTCGGCTGTCGCCAACCATGGATCATTGTTTGTTTGTTTGTAGTTGAGCGCCTCAGAGAGAACCTGCAGAACGTCGTGAAGAAGTTTCGTGATCATACTATTGTAATAGGGGGAGACTTCAATCTACCAGGTATAGAATGGGATAGTCACACAATCAGAACTGGAGCCAGGGACAGAGACTCTTGTGACATTATCCTGACTGCCTTGTCCGAGAATTACTTCGAGCAGATAGTTAGAGAACCAACTCGTGAAGCTAACGTTTTAGACCTCATAGCAACAAATAGACCGGAACTTTTCGACTCCGTGAATGTAGAAGAGGGTATCAGTGATCATAAGTCAGTGGTTGCATCAATGACTACAAGTGTAATAAGAAATGCCAAGAAAGGAAGGAAAATATATTTGCTTAACAAGAGTGATAGGGCACAAATCGCAGAATATCTGAGTGACCACCATCAAACGTTCATTTCTGAGGAAGAGGATGTGGAACAAAAATGGAAAAAATTCAGAAACATCGTCCAGTACGCCTTAGATAAGTTCGTACCGACTAAGGTCCAAAGCGAGGGGAAAGATCCACCGTGGTATAACAATCATGTACGAAAGGTACTACGGAAACAAAGAAAGCTTCATCATAGGTTTAAGAGTAGTCGAATCATAACTGATAAGGAAAAGCTGAACGAAGCGAAAAAGAGCGTAAAGAGAGCAATGAGAGAAGCATTCAACGAATTCGAACATAAAACATTGGCAAACAATCTAAACAAGAACCCTAAAAAGTTTTGGTCATATGTAAAATCGGTAAGCGGATCTAAATCCCCTATTCAGTCACTCGTTGACCACGATGGCACCGAAACAGAGGACGACCGAAGAAAGGCAGAAATACTGAATTCAGTGTTCCGAAACTGTTTCACTGCGGAAAATCGTAACACGGTCCCTGACTTCAGCCGTCGCACGGACGCCAAAATGGAAAATATTGAAATAAACGATATCGGAATTGAAAAACAACTGCTATCACTTAGTAGCGGAAAAGCATCCGGACCAGACGAGATACCCTTAAGATTCTACAGTGATTATGCTAAAGAACTTGCCCCCTTTCAATCAGCAATTTATCGTAGATCGCTAGAAGAACGTAAAGTACCTAGCGACTGGAAGAAAGCGCAGGTCGTTCCCATTTTCAAGAAGGGTCATAAATCAGATGCGAATAATTATAGGCCTATTTCGCTTACGTCAATCTGTTGTAGAATAATGGAACATGTTTTGTGTTCTCGTATTATGACGTTCTTAGATAATACAAATCTCCTTCATCATAACCAACATGGATTCCGCAAACAGAGATCATGTGAAACTCAGATCGCCCTATTTGCCCAAGAAATTCACAGTGCCGTAGACACTGGCGAGCAGATTGATGCCGTATTCCTGGACTTCAGGAAGGCATTTGATACGGTTCCGCACTTACGTTTAGTGAAAAAAATACGAGCTTACGGAATATCGGACCAGGTTTGTGATTGGATTCAGGATTTCCTAGAAGAAAGAACACAACATGTCATTCTTAACGGTTCAAAATCTGCAGATGTAGAGGTAATTTCGGGAGTACAGCAGGGAAGCGTGATAGGACCTTTATTGTTTACAATATACATAAATGACTTAGTTGACAACATCGGTAGCTCCGTGAGGCTATTTGCAGATGACACGGTTGTCTACAAGAAAGTAGCAACATCAGAAGACTCGTACGTACTCCAGGAGGACCTGCAGAGGATTAATGCATGGTGCGACAGCTGGCAGCTTTCCCTAAACGTAGATAAATGTAATATAATGCGCATACATAGGGGCAGAAATCCATTCCAGTACGATTATGCCATAGGTGGTAAATCATTGGAAGCGGTAACGACCGTAAAATACTTAGGAGTTACTATCCGGAGCGATCTGAAGTGGAATGATCACATAAAACAAATAGTGGGAAAAGCAGGCGCCAGGTTGAGATTCATAGGAAGAATTCTAAGAAAATGTGACTCATCGACGAAAGAAGTAGCTTACAAAACGCTTGTTCGTCCGATTCTTGAGTATTGCTCATCAGTATGGGACCCTTACCAGGTTGGATTAATAGCAGAGATAGACATGATCCAGCGAAAAGCAGCGCGATTCGTCATGGGGACATTTAGTCAGCGCGAGAGCGTTACGGAGATGCTGAACAAGCTCCAGTGGCGGACACTTCAAGAAAGGCGTTACGCAATACGGAGAGGTTTATTATCGAAATTACGAGAGAGCACATTCCGGGAAGAGATGGGCAACATATTACTACCGCCCACATATATCTCGCGTAATGATCACAACGAAAAGATCCGAGAAATTAGAGCAAATACGGAGACTTACAAGCAGTCGTTCTTCCCACGCACAATTCGTGAATGGAACAGGGAAGGGGGGGATCAGATAGTGGTACAATAAGTACCCTTCGCCACACACCGTAAGGTGGCTCGCGGAGTATAGATGTAGATGTAGATGTAGATTGGGTTCTATAACCGATCGTTGTCCGCTGAAGACCACTGCGTCAAATTGGAAGTGCGTCACTGACAGGATTCAAGGAGCCATCCTTTAACACAAGCGTCGTTCCTTGTAGTTACTTCGTAAGGTTCGGAGCTTGGAAACTTATGTTGGAACTTGTATGTTGGAACTCTTGTGTGAACTCGTGTGTCGGCGAAACTCCATTTTTCGGGTCCGCTATGAGGTTATGGTGAGAATTCGGCTCATGTGCGGTTTGGGCCTCCCTAATGTTTGGGCTAAGGTTTCTGCTATATTTCTTCGACGCACTGTTTTAACGTGTCTTCGCGTTCCCCAGTCACTTATAGCTCGTCTTTTTGCCAGTCTCTGACATGAGAGCTTAACCTTCCCAACAAGTGTTGATATAATAAATAATAAAGTAAGGCAAATTCGTGAATTTTTTCTTGATATCAGTTATTTGGGGATTGATATTTTTCCCAATCGCATCTCTTTATCAAAATGCTGTTATGTCGCTGGGCGTTTCCAGCTTTCTCTGTGGAGTCCCTATCGCCAGAGACAGATTGGAAGATTGGACTAAACAATGTCAGCCTACCGTTTTTTCGATCGGAGTGATGTCTTCGTGGTACCAAGTCGATCATAATCTTCTCCTTCTCCTTCACACCAACGTTCGACTTTTTCTCATTGGCCTTAGTGAGACAGACCAGTGCAGTCGTTGCCATGAAACGTATATATAACGTCATCGGATGATCACCTGCGGACACAGACATTGGAGTTGAATTCGCCGACAATTGGCCTTTCTTGCCAGGTCGAAACAGGGAATATCTTGTGAGATTCTCCTCTGTCCCAATTCTACCTTCTTTCCCAGAACGAAGAACCACACGGTTATATGACTTGATGGGTATTATGTTCATTACCTGGTGGGCAGCGGGTATGGCTCGGACACTAGTGTCTTATAACAATTTATCATTATGACCCATTGCCCAATTCTTGTTACTTTGTTTATAACAAACTTGACAGAAAAAAACCAAAACAAGAAGATGAAGAGTGAACAGGTCCTCTTGGTATTTTTGTCATGGTCCCTTTTCAGGTGTACTGTTCAAGTGTTTATTTCATTCTTGTGGCACTGTTTATATTTTTACTGTTTAATTTATGAAGAAAGGTGAAGATAGCAGGTTCGAATCCACTTCCTTCAATTTTTTTTCACCATTTGTTTTCTAAAAAATATTGAGTATTTCTTATTCTTGTAATAGAAGTTTCATCTCAAAAGTTTATGTTATTCACTATAAATGACGTATTTTCTGTAAGTTTTGTTCTAAAGGTTTCCCCAGTGGCCAGAAATGTTATCGTGAGCGGCAGCCCATGCATAAAGTGAGAGTAAGTTACACTAATAGAATTTTCTGCTATTATGAACTTTCTGTAAAATACATGTATCTGGATTGGATTTATGAACTGGCTCATGTTTGCCGGTGGCTTGCCGGTTAATACATTTTCAATGATGGAATGAAATTTCGAAACGAATCTCGATCTTGAGATCTATGTGATGAAGTTCGTTATTTCCGAGAACCGGTTGTCAATACAGCGTCGATAATATGCATATTGTGCATGCGCAAACTGACTTCAGACACTATACCTTACCTACAGGTGACAATTATTGGGCTCTATGAAAAAAACGTAAATTAGTTACAAACTACAACGTGCACAAACTTTATTCAACATGTAAACGTCACTACAGACATTCGGATTTAGGTTATGACATTTTTGATGTGCCTGCCATTATTGATGTTGATGTGCCGCAGACGAATAGCGATATCCTGCATGACCCGCTGAAGTGTCGGCACGTCGGTGCTGTCGATGACCTCCTGAACGGCTGTTTTCAGCTCAGCGATGGTTTTGGGGTTATTGTTTTTCACCTTGTCTTTAAAAATAGCTCCCACAAAAAGGAATCACATATGTTGTAAGTAGGCTGTTTAGGTTTTTATATTGGTAACGCCACGTAGCACTCTGTATGAAAATCACTGGCTGTGCTGTGTGCAGTCTGTGGCTGGTTTGAATTGTTGTTGGCCATTGTAGTGTTGGGCAGCTGGATGTTAATAGCGCGTAGCGTTGCGCAGTTGGAGGTGAGCCGCCAGCAGTGGTGGATGTGGGGAAGTGAGATGGCGCATTTTTGAGAGCGGATTATCTGGACGTGTGTCCATCAGAAACAGTACATTTGTAAGAATGGATGTCATGAACTGCTGTATATATATATTATCATTTTTGAACACTATTGAGGTAAATACATTGTTTGTTCTCTATCAAAATATTTCATTTGCTAACTATGCCAGTAGTTTGAATCTTTTATTTAGCTGGCAGTAGTGGCGCTCGCTGTACTGCAGTAGTTCGAGTAACGAAGATTTTTGTGAGGTAAGTGATTTGTGAAACGTATAGGTTAATGTTAGTCAGGGCTATTCTATTGTAGGGATTACTGAAAGTCAGATTGCGTTGCACCAAAAATATTGTGTGTCAGTTTAAGCAAAGTCATGTACAATTTTTCTAAGGGGACGTTTCAATGTTGAGATCCGGAGAACACGGCGGCCAATCGAGGCCCATGTCAATGGCCTCTGTGTACCCCTGAGCCAGAATGTGGTCCCCAAAGTGCTCCTCCAGGACATCAAACACGCTCTTGCTTCGATGGGATCGAGCTTTGCCAAGCATGAACCGCACACTGTCGAAATCAGGGTCACTTTCAATAATGGGCATGAAATCATCTTTCAAAACCTTCACGCACCATTTGGTAGTCGCCTTGCCATCAAGGAATACCCCACAGATTATTCCGTGACTGGACATTGTACATCACGCAGTCACCCGTTGACGGCGAAAAGACTTCTAGACCTCTAAAAGCGAATTCTCAGGCCCCCAAATGCGCCAATTTTGCTTATTGACGAGCCAATCCGAATGAAAGTGGGCTTCGTCTTTAAACCATCATACCCCGCGGCCAACCGTGCAGTTTGAACGTCCTAACGCAAACCCTTCAGATGTTATGACGATTTTATTTCATACAGTTCAATAATTGCCACTCTGTATATTCAATTTAAAACCAAAAATGGGATGAAAATTCAATTGAGATAACCAATAACGTCTACTAGTATGTACAGGGGATAGGCAGAATAATATGAACAGTGGTAGTAATGGGATGGTTGTGTTTGATGGTCAACTACGCAGGTAAGGCACATATCGCGTTGTACTGTGCGTGTTGAGTATGGACTAGGCATCAGTGCAAGTAGCGCACACTTTATATTTGCATTCAGAGGCCGAGGTCGACATGCAACGAAAGTCCTAACATTGTTCGGAAGAGGGCAGATTGTGGGGGTCCGATTAGCTGGAGCATCAGTACCCAAGACAGCCAGCTTGTTGAGTATTTCAAGAGCAACTGTTTCAACAGTCATGACGAGCTACACAAAACACGGAAAGACATCATGGTGTAAACGTAATAGTGGGCGCAAATCAAAACTAAATGACAGAGGTCGTCGTACGATAACAACACTTGTGTAAAAGCGACACAAAACTACGGCGGTTAAAGTGACTGCAGAGATCAAGAGCCATTTTCGAGACCCCGTATCTATCCACACTGTGCGCCGAGAACTCCATAAAGCTTTTATTGACGTTCATCTTATATCCTTCTTTCAAGACACTGTCCATTCCGTTCAACTGCTCTTCCAAGTCCTTTGCTGTCTCTGACAGAATTACAATGTCATCGGCGAACCTCAAAGTTTTTATTTCTTCTCCATGGATTTTAATACCTACTCCGAATTTTTCTTTTGTTTCCTTCACTGCTTGCTCAATATACAGATTGAATAACATCGGGGAGAGGCTACGACCCTGTCCCTTTCACTTCCCAACCACCGTTTCCCTTTCATGCCCCTCGACTCTTATAACTGCCATCTGGTTTCTGTACAAATTGTAAATAGCCTTTCGCTCCCAGTATTTTACCCCTGACACCTTCAGAATTTGAAAGAGAGTAGTCCAGTCAACATTTTCAAGAGCTTTCTCTAAGTCTACAAATGCTAGGAACGTAGGTTTGCCTTTCTTTAATCTTTCTTCTAAGATAAGTCATAAGGTCAGCATTGCCTCACGTGTTCCAATATTTCTACGGGATCCAAAATGATCTTCCCCGAGTTCGGGTTCTACCAGTTTTTCCATTCGTCTGTAAAGAATTCGCGTTAGTATTTTGCAGCTGTGACTTATTAAACTGATAGTTCGGTAATTTTCACATCTGTCAACACCTGCTTTCTTTGGGATTAGAATTATTATATTCTTCTTGAAGTCTGAGGGTATTTCGCCTGTCTCGTACATCTTGCTCACCAGATGGTAGAGTTTTCTCAGGACTGGCTCTCCCAAGGCTGTCAGTAGTTCTAATGGAATGTTGTCTACTCCCGGGGCCTTGTTTCGACTCAGGTCTTTCAGAGCTCTGTCAGTCTCTTGGATGTTTAAACATCACGGTTGGCCTCGGGTCACTATGGGAATTCATATGCACATGCATGGTTTGGTTAGCGACGAAGCCCACTTTCATTTGAATGGCTTCATCAATAAGCGAAATTGGCACATTTGGAGGACTGATAATACATGTTTCGTGATCGAGAAGTGTCTTCACCCTCAACGGGTGCAATGTCTAGTCACGGAATAATCGGTGTGATATTCCTTGATGGCTCAGTGACTACCGAACGGTACGTGAAGGTTTCGGAAGATGATTTCATGCCCATTATTCAAAGCGACCCTGATTTCGACAAAATCTGGTTCATGCAAGACGGATCTCGACTCCATCGAAGCAGGAGAGTGTTTGATGTCCTGGAGGAGCACTTTGTGGACCGCAATCTGGCTATGTGGTACCCAGATGCCACTGGCGTCGGTTTCAATTGGGCGCCATATTCTCCGGATATGAACACATGCAAATCCTTTTTATGGGGCTGTATTAAAGACAAGATGTACAGCAATAATCTCAAAACCATCGCTGAGCTGGAAACAACCATTCCGGAGGTCATCACCAGCATCGATGTTCCGACACTTCAGCGGGTCATGCAGACACTATTCGTCTGCGCCACATCATCGCCAATAATGGCAAGCATATCGAACATGTCATAACCTAAATCCGAATATCTGTAGTGACGTTAACATGTTGAATAAAGTGTGTGCACGCCGTAGTTTACAGCTTATTTATGTTTGTTTTCATATAGTGCAATAATTGTCACCATGTACGAGGGTTGGAACTTTATAAATAGTTGCCATTATTATACAGTTCGTACAAAATAGATACGTATTTCAAAGTTTTAGTGACCTTCATAGTAGTCACCAGCATTGTGTATAACCCGTTGCCAGCGATGTGGAAGTCGCAGGATACTCTTAGCAGTGCCAGTTCTGTTGACAGTTCGAGCGGCGCCGTCTATTGCCCGACGAATTCGTAGCAGTTCTGAAGCGAATGTCGTGAAATGTTTCCTTCAGTTTAGAAATCGAGTTGAACTTACGAGGGCTTAAGTCAGGGTAGTGCAGCAGGTGGTGCAGCCCCATCGGTCAAACAAATAACTAATAGCTTACACTGTTTGTGATTGAGCATTGTCCTGCAAAATGATGGTAAGTCCTGTAGAAAGTGTCATCACTTCTGTCTCTATGCTGTTAATTTTTGGAGCACAACCTACGACCAGCTTAGAGACAGAAGTGATGACATTTCCTGCAGGACGTGACCGTCATTTTTCAGGACAATGCTGAAGCACGTACAGTGCAAGCTTTTACTAAATGGTTCAAATGGCTCTGAGCACTATGGGACTCAACTGCTGAGGTCATTAGTCCCCTAGAACTTAGAACTAGTTAAACCTAACTAACCTAAGGACATCACAAACAGCCATGCCCGAGGCAGGATTCGAACCTGCGACCGTAGCGGTCTTGCGGTTCCAGACTGCAGCGCCTTTAACCGCACGGCCACTTCGGCCGGCTATGCTGTTACTGATTTGTTTGACCGACGGCGCTGCTAAGTGCTATACCACCTACTGCACTCCACTGACTTAAGCCCTCGTAAGCTCAACTCGATTTCTAAACTAAAGGAAACACTTCACGGCATTCGCTTCAGAACTGCTAGAAGTTCGTCGGGCAATAGACCGCCCCGCTCGAACTGTCAACACAACTGCCACTGCTAAGAGTATCTTTTTTTTTTTGGTCACCAGTCTACTGACTGGTTTGATGCGGCCCGCCACGAATTCCTTTCCTATGCTAACCTCTTCATCTCAGAGTAGCACTTGCAACCTACGTCCTCAATTATTTGCTTGACGTATTCCAATCTCTGTCTTCCTCTACAGTTTTTGCCCTCTACAGCTCCCTCTAGTACCATGGAAGTCATTCCCTCATGTCTTAGCAGATGTCCTATCATCCTGTCCCTTCTCCTTATCAGTGTTTTCCACATATTCCTTTCCTCTCCGATTCTGCGTAGAACCTCCTCATTCCTTACCTTATCAGTCCACCTAATTTTCAACATTCGTCTATAGCACCACATCTCAAATTCTTCGATTCTCTTCTGTTCCGGTTTTCCCACAGTCCATGTTTCACTACCATACAATGCTGTACTCCAGACGTACATTCTCAGAAATTTCTACCTCAAATTAAGGCCGGTATTTGATATTAGTAGACTTCTCTTGGCCAGAAATGCCTTCTTTGCCATAGCGAGTCTGCTTTTGATGTCCTCCTTGCTCCGTCCGTCATTGGTTATTTTACTGCCTAGGTAGCAGAATTCCTTAACTTCTTTGACTTTGTGACCATCAATCCTGATACGTTTCTCGCTGTTCTCATTTCTACTACTTCTCATTACCTTCGTCTTTCTCCGATTTACTCTCAAACCATACTGTGTACTCATTAGACTGTTCATTCCGTTCAGCAGATCATTTAATTCTTCTTCACTTTCACTCAGGATAGCAATGTCATCAGCGAATCGCATCATTGATATCCTTTCACCTTGTATTTTAATTCCACTCCTGAACCTTTCTTTTATTTCCATCATTGCTTCCTCGATGTACAGATTGAAGAGTAGGGGCGAAAGGCTACAGCCTTGTCTTACACCCTTGTTAATACGAGCACTTCGTTCTTGATCGTCCACTCTTATTATTACCTCTTGTTTGTTGTACATATTGTATATGGCCCGTCTTCCCTATAGCTTACCCCTACTTTTTTCA
Organism: Schistocerca americana; assembly: GCF_021461395.2. NCBI lineage: Eukaryota > Metazoa > Arthropoda > Insecta > Orthoptera > Acrididae > Schistocerca > Schistocerca americana. Next base: position 855,289,708 of record NC_060121.1, read on the forward strand.
GAATCTCGAACAGCTTGCACCATTTTATATTGTTGAACGCTTTTTCCAGGTCGACAAATCCTATGAAAGTGTCTTGATTTTTCCTTTAGCCTTGCTTCCATTATTAGCCGTAACGTCAGAATTGCCTCTCTCGTCCTTTTACTTTTCCTAAAGCCAAACTGATCGTCACCTAGGGCATTCTCAATTTTCTTTTCCATTCTTCTGTATATCATTCTTGTAAGCAGCTTCGATGCATGAGCTGTTAAACTAATTGTGCGATAATTCTCGCACTTGTCAGCTCTTGCCGTCTTCGGAATTGTGTGGATGATGCTTTTCCGAAAGTTAGATGGTATGTCGCCAGACTCATATTCTACACACCAACGTGAATAGTCGTTTTGTTGCCACTTCCCCCAATGATTTTAGAAATTCTGATGGAATGTTATCTATCCCTTCTGCCTTATTTGACCATAAGTCCTCCAAAGCTCTTTTAAATTCCGATTCTAATACTGGATCCCCTATCTCTTCTAAATCGACTCCTGTTTCTTCTTCTATCACATCAGACAAATCTTCACCCTCATAGAGGCTTTCAACGCATTCTTTCCACCTATCTGCTCTCTCCTCTGCATTTAACAGTGGAATTCCCATTGCACTCATAATCTTACCACCGTTGCTTTTAATGTCACCAAAGGTTGTTTTGACTTTCCTGTATGCTGAGTCTGTCCTTCCGACAATCATATCTTTTTCGATGTCTTCACATTTTTCCTGCAGCCATTTCGTCTTAGCTTCCCTGCACTTCCTATTTATTTCATTCCTCAGCGACTTGTATTTCTGTATTCCTGATTTTCCCGGAACATGTTTGTACTTCCTCCTTTCATCAATCAACAGAAGTATTTCTTCTGTTACCCATTGTTTCTTCGCAGCTACCTTCTTTGTACCTATGTTTTCCTTCGCAACTTCTGTGATGGCCCTTTTTAGAGATGTCCATTCCTCTTCAACTGTACTGCATACTGCGCTATTCCTTATTGCTGTATCTATAGCGTTAGAGAACTTCAAACGTATCTCGTCATTCCTTAGTACTTCCGTATCCCACTTCTTTGCGTATTGATTCTTCCTGACTAATGTCTTGAACTTCAGCCTACTCTTCATCACTACTATATTGTGATCTGAGTCTATATCTGCTCCTGGGTACGCCTTACGATCCAGTACCTGATTTCGGAATCTCTGTCTGACCATGATGTAATCTAATTGAAATCTTCCCGTATCTCCCGGCCTTTTCCAAGTATACCTCCTCCTCTTGTGATTCTTGAACAGGGTATTCGCTATTACTAGCTGAAACTTGTTACAGAACTCAATTAGTCTTTCTCCTCTTTCATTCCTAGTCCCAAGCCCATATCCTCCTGTAACCTTTTCTTCTACTCCTTTCCCTACAACTGCATTCCAGTCGCCCATGACTATTAGATTTTCGTCCCCCTTTACATACTGCATTACCCTTTTAATATCCTCATATACTTTCTCTACCTGTTATCTTCAGCTTGCGACGTCGGCATGTATACCTGAACTATCGTTGTCGGTGTTGGTCTGCTGTCGATTCTGATTAGAACAACCCGGTCACTGAACTGTTCACAGTAACACACCCTCAGCCCTACCTTCCTATTCATAACGAATCCTACACCTGTTATACCATTTTCTGCTGCTGTTGATATTACCCGATACTCATCTGACCAGAAATCCTTGTCTTCCTTCCACTTCACTTCACTGACCCCTACTATATCTAGATTGAGCCTTTGCATTTCCCTTTTCAGATTTTCTAGTAGAGTATCGTACGACTTCCATATCGCTGGCAACGGGTTATATACAATGCTGGTGACTACTATGAAGGTCAGTAAATCTTTGAAACACGTATCTATTTTGTACGAGCTGTAAATAAATAGTTTCAATTATTAAAGTTCCAACCCTAGTATTTTAGTTCATAAAAAGGAGAGTTACGCTGTCCTCATTTAGTTCTTAAAAATATTTCTTCTGTCACAAAACTATACCAGTGCAAAACGCAGTTCCCGAAAAATCTCACTTGTCTGTCGAGCCTACTGTCTGGGCCGCTTTCCTCTTAGAGGTGGATTATTCCAAGCAAAATTTACATCAGCCGCTGCATTCATGGCCACGTTAATTCAGACCGCACCGTGTGAGCGGATGCACGTGCTGCGAGCTTGCTCAAAAATGGAGGAGGACATCTCGTGGCCGCGACATTAAAATGCTCTCAATACCAGCGTTCCGCACGCTCATTTCCTCTCTTCTTCTTCATCAGAAAAAAGCCGCTTACCCGCCATCTTGCTCGTTTTGTAGCGGTTTATTCGAGGAAGAAAACGTAATATCTCTGAAGTTTTCTTTTTTCCCCCTCCAGAGTCTGAGAGAAATGCTTATTTACTACGAGGCAACCGCCATTATTACCAACGTCTGCAGTAACATGTCGGCGAATGCAGGTACAATTCGTAGTGCCGCTCAAGAGCGAACTTTCTATATAATTTAAGCTATTTTAGCTGCGCAGATGTTCAATAAATCACAAAATAATTTCATTTGGATGACAGTTGTATGAAATCTTAACTCGAAGAAAGGACAGCTCAATTTACGCTCCTTGTGACGTGCCTGTTTCAGCATGAATGGAGCTACTCGGAATTTTAGCTAACAAAGCATGTGCAGCTTAACAAGGAATCATAATGCGGCATACATCAACAGCCATAAAAAGCCAGAACGCAATACAGAGTCGAAAACAGTCGTTGAAATTCAAATCTTGTTATTTTCCGCCACAATGTAGGAGCCTTATTAAAACCAGAGACCACTAACTATATATAAAATGTTTAACATTAAAAAATAGATGCATATGAGAAAATACCTTCGTCTTGACTTTATTCCTGAAACGGCGGACAATATTAGCTGGCGCATTCTTTGTGGAGTCTCTTAACAAGCTTTACCTTAACCACTCGAGAAAGAATGCCTAAGCTATACACCTTTATAAGACGAACATTCTTTTAGGGAGAGATACCGGTGCAACAAAACAGCAAAGAGAAGCCGTATTAGTTCATAACTTTCAGTATTATATTTGGTCATGCAGTTTCCATCGCAATGTTATGGGAAAATGTACATCTCAATAACTGGTATAATCGTGTTAAATGAATAATTGTGATAGCGTAGTCCATAGCATGAAAATACTGTGGAATGAATTTTAGGTGAAAACATATAACTGGTTTACCATTTGACAATAAGTAATATAAATTCAGTTACAACACAGATATTTGTAGATTACCAAAATAAAACACGGTTAATTCAAATGAATATTTCCTCCGATATCGAAACGAATTGCCCTCAACCTACATTGATTATGCATCCATGTTAAATATATGTGTGTGCAGAATTCAAGCGAAATGTGGAAATATGGAAGAGGTACGCCGTGTAATTTGTTGGAGTAGATGGGGTCACCCAAAGCGACACATATTTTGCAGAAATGTCGTGAAGAAATGGATTAAATCTTCAGTTGTGGGGATGGTACTTCAGTAATTATTTGGATAGAACGGCGCGTCGGTAGACTGGGTGGGGATGATTTGTTTAGATTTGTTGAGAGAAGGGTTCGGCTCACGTTTATAGAAGTAGGTCAGATAGGATAGATTGTTGGTGTTGCAACGGCGCTGTTATATTGTTTTCCCTACCTACAGAATATCCTCCCATCTTGCTGTGAGTACTTCTTCTGCAATCCGGCCCGTTTCTTTTTTAAAAAAAGATCTCCACTGGAAACTCTGTAGTGGAACCAATCGATAGATATTATATTGTTACTCTTATTTTTTAATACAAAACACCCTCAAGTCTGTGCTCTAATCGAAGGTAACAATTTCGTCACTCATGCGCAATCACACTCACTCGAAATAGCCACCTTATGGTATTTAACTAAACTCTTAACCGGAAAGATTACGAAACACATTACATGAATTCGCAATTGCGAATGAGGACTACCATCAGCTGCAGAATGGAATGACGACAATGAGAATGAGACCCAACCTTCTATATGTTGTGAACCACGCGTCTACGACCTGTACTCGTACATCCATTCGTACATGCATGCGTGTCCCAAGGAACTTTGCGTCGTAATTCAGAATAACACAGGCACTGCAATATCGTAGATTACGAAACGGATTGTCTACGACAGAATTCTCGCCCAAATATTGCACAAACTGTCCACTACGAAAGTTCCGCTCACAATCACAATCTGTGTAACAAGCCTCGCGGATTTTCTTCAATTCAAAAGTCACGGTTCACACATAAAAATTGGACTTTCGCGTACTAGTCTTTCAAACCGCCCATGAACCATAGACCTTGCCGTTGAAGGGGAGGTTTGCGCGCCTCAGCGATAGAGATAGCCGTGCTGTAGGTACAATCACAACGTCGTTATCAGGAGAAACAAAACTGGCGTTCTACGGATCAGAGCGTGGAATGTCAGATCCCATAATCGGGCAGATAGGTTAGAAAATTTAAAAAGAGAAATGGGTAGGGTACACTTAGATAAAATGGGCATTAGTGAAGTTCGGTGGCAGGAGGAACAAGACTTTTCGGTGGCAGGAGGAACAAGGGGAATACAGTGTTATAAATACAAAAGCAAATAGGGGTAATACTGGAGTAGACTTAGTAATGAATAAAGAAATAGGAGCGCGGATAAGCTGCAGCGAACAGCATAGTGAACGCATTGTTGTAGCCAAAATAGACGTGAAGCTCTCGCCTACCACAGAAGTACATGTTTTTTATTTTGTTGACACCGACCTACATAGGGAGGAACGATCACCAAGATAAAATAAGGGAAATCAGAGCTCGTACGGAAAGATTTAGGTGTTCATTCTTTCCGCACGCTATACGAGATTGGAATAATAGGGAATTGTGAAGGTGGTTCGATGAACTCTCTGCCAGGCACCTAAAAGTGATTTGCAGAGTATCCATGTAGATGTAGATTTAGATACTTCCTCGGATGACGAAGAGATTGAAGAAATGTGTGATGAGATAAAAGAAATCATTCAGATAGTGAGCGGAAACGAAATTTTAATAGTCATGGGGGGCTGGAATTCGACAGTAGGAAAAGGAAAAGTAGTAGGTGATTATGGAATTGGGGTAAGGAATGAAAGAGGAAGCCGCCTTGTAGAATTTTGCACAGAGAATAATTTCATCATAACTAACACATGGCTTAAGAATCATGAAAGAAGGCTGTATACGTGGAAGAGACCTGGGGACACTGGAAGGTTTCAGATAGATTATATAATGGTACACAGAGATTTAGGAACCAGGTTTTAAATTGTAAGACATTTCCAGGGCCAAATGTGGACTCTGGCCACAAGTTATTGGCTTTAAGAGCTGAAATAGTGAAGGCAGCAAGGATCAAGTAAGTAAAAAGACGAGAGCCAGTAGAAATCCTTGGTTAACATAGGAGATATTGAATTTAATTGATGACAGGAGAAAATAAAAACGCAGTAAATGAAGCAGACAAAAAGGAATACAAACGTCTCAAAAATGAGATGGGCAGGAAGTGCAAAATGGCCAAGCAGATGATAAATGGCTAGATGATAAATGTATGTAGAGGTATATATCACTAGGGGTAAGATAGATACTGCCTACAGGAAAATTCTACATCTACATCTACATCTACATTGATACTCCGCAAGCCACCCAACGGTGTGTGGCGGAGGGCACTTTACGTGCCACTGTCATTACCTCCCTTTCCTGTTCCAGTCGCGTATGGTTCGCGGGAAGAACGACTGTCTGAAAGCCTCCGTGCGCGCTCTAATCTCTCTAATTTTACATTCGTGATCTCCTCGGGAGGTATAAGTAGGGGGAAGCAATATATTCGATACCTCATCCAGAAACGCACCCTCTCGAAACCTGGCGAGCAAGCTACACCGCGATGCAGAGCGCCTTTCTTGCAGAGTCTGCCACTTGAGTTTATTAAACATCTCCGTAACGCTATCACGGTTACCAAATAACCCTGTGACGAAACGCGCCGCTCTTCTTTGGATCTTCTCTATCTCCTCCGTCAGACCGATCTGGTACGGATCCCACACTGATGAGCAATACTCAAGTATAGGTCGAACGAGTGTTTTGTAAGCCACCTCCTTTGTCGATGGACTACATTTTCTAAGCACTCTCCCAATGAATCTCAACCTGGTACCCGCCTTACCAACAATTAATTTTATATGATCATTCCACTTCAAATCGTTCCGCACGCATACTCCCAGATATTTTACAGAAGTAACTGCTACCAGTGTTTGTTCCGCTATCATATAATCATACAATAAAGGATCCTTCTTTCTATGTATTCGCAATACATTACATTTGTCTATGTTAAGGGTCAGTTGCCACTCCCTGCACCAAGTGCCTATCCGCTGCAGATCTTCCTGCATTAAAGAGACCTTTGGAGAAAAGACGACCACTTGTATGAATGTCAAGAGCTCGGATGGAGAACCAGTTCTGAGCAAAGAAGGGAGAGCAGATAGGTGGAAGGAGCACATCGAGGGTATATACAAGGGCGATGACGAACGTACCTCTTATTTGTTCTACACAAGTACCTCATGTTGTGACTCTTGCGTTCCATTTTGGAAGCTTAGATTCTGGAATTCCTTTGTTGTAACATACACTGAAGAGCCAGAGAAACTGATAAACCTGCCCTATATCGTGTAGGGTCCCCGCGAGCACACAGAAGTGCCGCAACACGACGTGGAATGTACTCGATTAATGTCTGAAGTTGTGCTGGAGAGATTTGACACCGTGAATCCGTAAGAGTACGAGGGGGTGGAAATCTCTTCTGAACAGCACGTTGCAAGGCATCCCAAATATGCTCAATAATGTACATGTCAAGGGGGTTTGGTGCTCTTGGAGCCACTCTGTAGCAATTCTGGACGTGTGAGGTGTCGCATTGCTGGGATTGCTCAATTCCGGTGGAATGCACAGTGGGCATGAATGAATGCAAGTGATCAGACAGGATGCTTACGTACGTGTCACCTGTCAGAGTCAGACGTATCGGGGGTCCCATATTACTCCAACTGCACGCGCTCCGCGCCTTTACAGAGTCTCCAACAGCTTCAACAGTCACCAGCTGACATTCAGGGTCCATGGATTCATGAAGTTGTCTCCATACCAGTACGCGTCCATCCACTCGATGCAATTTGAAACGGGACTCGTCCGACCAGGCAACATGTTTCCAGTCATCAACAGTCCTGTGTCGGTGTTGACGGGCCAAGGAGAGGCGTAAAGCTTTGTGTCGTGCAGTCATCAAGGGTAAACTAGGTGGGCTTAGGCTCCGAAAGCCCATATCGATGATTTTTTGTTGAATGCTTCGCATGCTGACACTTACTGATGGCTCAGCATTGAAATCTGAAGCAATCTGCGGAATGGTCGCATTTCTGTCACGTTGAACGATTCTCTTCAGTTGTTTGTCCCGTTCTTGCAGGATATTTTTCCGGCCGCAGAGATGTCGGTGATTTGATGTTTTACCAGATTTCTGTTTCCTGATATTCTAGTTACATTCGTGAAATGGTCGTACGGGAAAATCCCCACTTCATCGCAATCTCGGAGAGTCTGTGTCCCATCGCTCGTACGCCGACTATAATAAGACGTTCAAACTCACTTAAATCTTGATAACCTGTCATTGTTGCAGCAGTAACCGACCTAACAACTGCGACAGACACTTGAAGTCATATACAGGCGTTGGCGACCGCAGCGCCGTAGTCTGCCTGTTCACATACGAGCATAACTGTATTTGAATACGCATGCCTATACCAGTTTCTTTGGCGCTTCAGTGTAGTTCACACCTGTTTATTTGTTGTTTTCTTTTCTGTGGGAAGTCTGCGCAACATACCGCCTGCTCTCACTATTCACCACACTTACTTGCGACGATAATATATTCTTAATACATAACTCGTCTTCTATAACCAGTGTATAGTATGACAATTGCCAGGACTACAGAAGAAGAACAGACACGTTAAAGACAGGAAGGACAGTTCATAATTTTGCGGCAAAAAAAAAGAAAAAAAACTGGACATAAGGGAGACCTGAACACGTATCTCCCGCGTTGCAGTCCAAGATTATGATCACTGAACCACGACGCGAGGTCTTGGCAACTGGCTCGACATTTTACATTTTGCGATTCGGCCGTCCACTGTTTCTATTTTGCTTCTTTTTTCACAGCTGAGTACACCTTCTTCCTGTTTTTATGCTTGGTCTGTTCAGTTCTTGACGGGTTACCCATTGGGCCATCTTACCATTAAATATGAGGAGGGTGCGATGGGGAGTTTCCATTGCAAGCACAACGCCAAAACTGCTTCTGAGGTTCCTTTTCCGTTCCTGAAACCCAACTAACATCCGTTTATTACATAGTCCATTTAGCTCTCTGTCCTTCGGTTATTTCTCTTAGTCCACAAAATACTCGAGAACATACTGTCATCAGACTGGTTTATAGCCAATCCGATATTAGTATTAAACTGCGCAAGCCCACGTGTTTTACATTTGACTACCCAAGACCTGATAGTTCTTATGAAGTTTATTGAATGAACTAATTTAGAAAATCCAAAATTATTAAAATAACTCGTTCTTTAAATAACAGAATCATTGTGAAATTTTTCTTGTTGCCCCAGTCCCATAACCTGGCTAGTTGCACATCATGAATATCCCCTGAGAGTGTGATTCACTCTCAGACAGACACAGCTCTCACGCTAATGTGTACTCAGTTAATAGACATAACAATACCCTTTTATTGCGCTACTTTCCTTTCAAATCATCATTCACGCTGAAAACTAAACGTTTTTAACTCTAAATTTTTAGTAAAACTCGTAACGGTCACAAAAGATGAAGTTTGGTTTCCAAAATACTTAGACAGTTTAAGACTTTGATGCGTAAGATGCTGATTCCTTTCGGCCACAGCGGTAACTACTTGTAGCTGCTGATGAATGAGAGCGCACATCCTCAGCAATCTTACGGTTATGTGCTGATGATGCTGTGGAGTACTGTACGGTGTCGAAGTTGAGTGACTGTAGGAAGACACTAGACGACTTAAACAAAATTTCTATTAGGTGTGATGAATGACAGCCAGCTCCAAATGTGTGAATGTGGACGTTAATGCCGATAGTAGGAAGAGCAAACCTGTAATGTTCAGTTACATTATTACGAGTGGCCTGCTTGAAACAATCAAATCCATTAATATCTGGGAGTAAAGTTAAAAAGCGTTATGAAATGGAACGATCATGTGAGAACTGTGGTAGGGAAGGCGAATGATCGACTTCGGTTTAATGGGAGAATTTTAAGGAAGAGTGGTTCACTTCCAAAGGAGACCGCATATAGGACGCTGGTGCGATGAACTCTTGAAGCCGGCCAGAGTGGCCGAGCTGTTCCAGGCACTTCGGTCTGGAACCGCGCGACAGCTACGGTCGCAGGTTTGAATGCTGCCTCGGGCATGGATGTGTGTGATGTCCTTAGGTTAATTAGGCTTAAGTAGTTCAAAGTTCTAGGGGACTGATGACCTCCACTGTTAAGTCTCATAGTGCTCAGAGCCATTTGAACCAACCCTTGAATACTGCTCGAGTATTTGAGATCCGCACCAGGTCGGATTGAAGGCAGACATCGAAGCAATTCAGAGGCGGGCTGCTAGATTTGTTATCGGTAGATTCGAACGCCCCCCCATGAACCATGGACCTTGCCATTGGTGGGGAGGCTTGCGTGCCTCAGCGATACAGATAGCCGTACCGTAGGTGCAACCACAACGGAGGGGTATCTGTTGAGAGGCCAGACAAACGTGTGGTTCCTGAAGAGGGGCAGCAGCCTTTTCAGTAGTTGCAAGGGCAACAGTCTGGATGATTGACTGATCTGGCCTTGTAACAATAACCAAAACGGCCTTGCTGTGCTGGTACTGCGAACGGCTGAAAGCAAGGGGAAACTACAGCCGTAATTTTTCCCGAGGGCATGCAGCTTTACTGTATGATTACATGATGATGGCGTCCTCTTGGGTAAAATATTCCGGAGGTAAAATAGTCCCCCATTCGGATCTCCGGGCGGGACTACTCAAGAGGATGTCGTTATCAGGAGAAAGAAAACTGGCGTTCTACGGATCGGAGCGTGGAATGTCAGATCCCTTAATCGGGCAGGTAGGTTAGAAAATTTAAAAAGGGAAATGGATAGGTTGAAGTTAGATATAGTGGGAATTAGTGAAGTTCGGTGGCAGGAGGAACAAGACTTCTGGTCAGGTGAATACAGGGTTATAAACACAAAATCAAATAGGGGTAATGCAGGAGTAGGTTTAATAATGAATAGGAAAATAGGAATGCGGGTAAGCTACTACAAACAGCATAGTGAACGCATTATTGTGGCCAACATAGATACGAAGCCCACCCCTACTACAGTAGTACAAGTTTATATGCCAACTAGCTCTGCAGATGATGAAGAAATTGAAGAAATGTATGATGAAATAAAAGAAATTATTCAGATTGTGAAGGGAGACGAAAATTTAATAGTCATGGGTGACTGGAATTCGAGGGTAGGAAAAGGGAGAGAAGGAAACATAGTAGGTGAATATGGATTGGGGGACAGAAATGGAAGAGAAAGCCGCCTGGTCGAATTTTGCACAGAGCACAACATAATCATAACTAACACTTGGTTTAAGAATCATGAAAGAAGGTTGTATACATGGAAGAACCCTGGAGATACTAAAAGGTATCAGATAGATTATATAATGGTAAGACAGAGATTTAGGAACCAGGTTTTAAATTGTAAGACATTTCCAGGGGCAGATGTGGACTCTGAACACAATGTATTGGTTATGACCTGTAGATTAAAACTGAAGAAACTGCAAAAAGGTGGGAATTTAAGGAGATGGGACCTGGATAAACTAAAAGAACCAGAGGTTGTACAGAGATTCAGGGACAGCATAAGGGAGCAATTGACAGGAATGGGGGAAATAAATACAGTAGAAGAAGAATGGGTAGCTTTGAGGGATGAAGTAGTGAAGGCAGCAGAGGATCAAGTAGGTAAAAAGACGAGAGCTAGTAGAAATCCTTGGGTAACAGAAGAAATATTGAATTTAATTGATGAAAGATGAAAATATAAAAATGCAGTAAGTGAAACAGGCAAAAAGGAATACAAACGTCTCAAAAATGAGATCGACAGGAAGTGCAAAATGGCTAAGCAGGGATGGCTAGAGGACAAATGTAAGGATGTAGAGGCCTATCTCACTAGGGGTAAGATAGATACCGCCTACAGGAAAATTAAAGAGACCTTTGGAGATAAGAGAACGACTTGTATGAATATCAAGAGCTCAGATGGAAACCCAGTTCTAAGCAAAGAAGGGAAAGCAGAAAGGTGGAAGGAGTATATAGAGAGTCTATACAAGGGCGATGTACTTGAGGACAATATTATGGAAATGGAAGAGGATGTAGATGAAGATGAAATGGGAGATATGATACTGCGTGAAGAGTTTGACAGAGCACTGAAAGACCTGAGTCGAAACAAGGCCCCGGGAGTAGACAATATTCCATTGGAACTACTGACGGCCGTGGGAGAGCCAGTCCTGACAAAACTCTACCATCTGGTGAGCAAGATGTATGAAACAGGCGAAATACCCTCAGACTTCAAGAAGAATATAATAATTCCAATCCCAAAGAAAGCAGGTGTTGACAGATGTGAAAATTACCGAACTATCAGCTTAATAAGTCACAGCTGCAAAATACTAACACGAATTCTTTACAGACGAATGGAAAAACTAGTAGAAGCCAACCTCGGGGAAGATCAGTTTGGATTCCGTAGAAACACTGGAACACGTGAGGCAATACTGACCTTACGACTTATCTTAGAAGAAAGATTAAGGAAAGGCAAACCTACGTTTCTAGCATTTGTAGACTTAGAGAAAGCTTTTAACAATGTTGACTGGAATACTCTCTTTCAAATTCTAAAGGTGGGAGGGGTAAAATACAGGGAGCGAAAGGCTATTTACAATTTGTACAGAAACCAGATGGCAGTTATAAGAGTCGAGGGACATGAAAGGGAAGCAGTGGTTGGGAAGGGAGTAAGACAGGGTTGTAGCCTCTCCCCGATGTTGTTCAATCTGTATATTGAGCAAGCAGTGAAGGAAACAAAAGAAAAATTCGGAGTAGGTATTAAAATTCATGGAGAAGAAATAAAAACTTTGAGGTTCGCCGATGACATTGTAATTCTGTCAGAGACAGCAAAGGACTTGGAAGAGCAGTTGAATGGAATGGACAGTGTCTTGAAAGGAGGATATAAGATGAACATCAACAAAAGCAAAACAAGGATAATGGAATGTAGTCTAATTAAGTCGGGTGATGCTGAGGGAATTAGATTAGGAAATGAGGCACTTAAAGTAGTAAAGGAGTTTTGCTATTTGGGGAGCAAAATAACTGATGATGGTCGAAGTAGAGAGGATATAAAATGTAGGCTGGCAATGGCAAGGAAAGCGTTTCTGAAGAAGAGAAATTTGTTAACATCCAGTATAGATTTAAGTGTCAGGAAGTCATTTCTGAAAGTATTCGTATGGAGTGTAGCCATGTATGGAAGTGAAACATGGACGATAAATAGTGTGGACAATAAGAGAATAGAAGCTTTCGAAATGTGGTGCTACAGAAGAATGCTGAAGATTGGATGGGTAGATCACGTAACTAATGAGGAAGTATTGAATAGGATTGGGGAGAAGAGAAGTTTGTGGCACAACTTGACCAGAAGAAGGGATCGGTTGGTAGGACATGTTCTGAGGCATCAAGGGATCACCAATTTAGTATTGGAGGGCAGCGTGGAGGGTAAAAATCGTAGAGGGAGACCAAGAGATGAATACACTAAGCAGATTCAGAAGGATGTAGGTTGCAGTAGGTACTGGGAGATGAAGAAGCTTGCACAGGATAGAGTAGCATGGAGAGCTGCATCAAACCAGTCTCAGGACTGAAGACCACAACAACAACAACAACAACAGATTCGAACGACATGTAAGTGCTACGGAGCTGCTTCGGGAACTCAAATGGGAATCCTTGAAGGAAGGCGACGTTCTTTTCGAGAAACAGTGAAGAGAAAATTAGCAATGGAGACTGCCAAACGATTCTACTGCGGCCAACATACGTTGCGCGAAGTACCACGAAGATAAGATTCGAGAAATTAAGGCTCATAAGGAGGCATATAGATAGTCGTTTTTATCTCGCTCTATTTGCGAGTAGAACAGGAAAGGTTCAAAATGGTTCAAACGGCTCTGAGCGCTATGGGACTTAACTTCTGAGGTCATCAGTCCTTTAGAACTTAGAACTACTTAAACCTAACTAAACTAAGGACATCACACACATCCATGCCCGAGGCAGGATTCGAACGTGTGACTGTAGCGGTCGCGCGGTTCCAGACTGTAGCACCTAGAACCGCTCGGCCACTCCGGCCGACAACAGGAAAGGAAATGACCAGTAGTGGTACCAGTTACCCTCGGCCGTGCACCGACAGTGCATTGCGGAATAAGTATGTAGATATAGATGTAGATCTGTCATGCTGGAACCCTGACTTGTCGTCTCTATCTGTTCGCTACTGTCCGACCTAAACAGGCGCGATACAACGCGACCCACCTCAGTTTCATTGTCTCAGAAACTTTGCAATGGGATAAGTGGGAGTATTTTTATATCTTTGGTCAGATAGTCAATGCGTTTAAGGCATTCAGACAATGGTGTGCTTGAGAGCAGGACTAGGAGCAATGGAAGTGATGTCTACGGTGGTAAATGAGGGAATCGTTGATAATGAAATTATCGAATGCTGAAAGGAATTCCGAGAATACGCAAGTAAGAAATGTGGGTGTTGAATATTTGCGGATGAGAAGACCTGGGCTAAGATTCCACTAAACTTCCTCTGCTGTCTTACCAGGAACAGATGTTCAAAACAGTGCAGAGTGTGTTATGGATAGTAACGATGCCACATAGTTTCAAAGGTTGGCACTACGAGAGACGCCGACGACAGCGCCCTCTAGCCGGTGCTGTCGAGTTCTACGAGCTCCGCGACTGCTTCGCCCCATTTCATTAGGTGCAGCCAGCCAGGAAACTTCGCTTCAGTTTGCTCTCCATACGACGGGTCGAAGACTTCGCATCTGTACAAAGTAATGTATTCTTTCTTGCACCAGTAAACCATTTTTATCACTACAGTACCGACGTATTTTTCCTGCTCCTTCTCCTACCCACGCGCCGCCTTCCAGTCGGGATACAAAACAGAGTGGGAGCTGCAGAGGCTACGAGTTCTTTGGGACGTGGAGGGGTCAGTGGGAACAGTGATGCAAGGAAAACAGAGACTATAAATGGAACTTTACACAGCAAGAGTGAATGGAATTCAGGATTTGACTAGTACTGATTCGTTATGGGGTGTCATTTGCGATATATTTAAATTAGGTACGAACATTTTATTTCAGTTGGCAGGATTATTAGGATATATTAAAGGGGCTGGACAAAAATATGGAAACAACGCTAGAAATGCATGCTTCAACTTAAATGAAGATGCTAGCCAAGATTGCCACAACCACGAAAGGCACCTGCAATGTTCCAATGCGTTGCCAGCGGCAGTCATAGTTAGAACAGTATTCTGTGTAGTTGCGCGTGCAGTATGTAGGAGCTAAGTGAAGTCTAACCTGGGCAAATTGTTGGTGTTCGTATGGTGAGTGTTGTAACCTCCCCACAAAAATTTAAAAAGACAGAAATATAAAATGAATAGGAGCCAAGAAGCAATATTGTCCCCACAAAAATATTTAAATATAAAATATAATAATAAATGGGAGCCAAGCGTAACCTCCCTAGCAATTAAATTTAATGACAATAAAAGTGAGAATCGCAATCTGACTGAAAGTATTAGCTGTCACGAAAATGATGAAAAACAATTCAGTGCTAATGAAACTTCAGTGACAATGAAAATTCAATTAAACCGAAATATCGGTCTTTGGCCCTTGTGCAAAAATCAGAATTAATTTCTTACCTCATTGAAACTGCTTGTCAAATTTCTGCTCTTATTGTTGCGCACGGCTTGGAGGAACTGCATTGCAAATAATATTTTTTTTTTGAAATTTAACTGAAACTTTTCTTTAAGGGAAGTGGAACGAAATCGTTAGTTCAATTAAATAAATTTTTTTTTTGTAAAAATTGCTTCGAAATCAACATTATTATTGGGGCACTTGTTGGAAATTAATTACAATAAATAAACTTTACATTATCTGATGATTACCTTAATTAACAATATACCTCATTCAGCATCTTGACCAGTATTGCCGACAGATTACATCACACAACCGCACTGGGCTGCTACTACTGACCGACTGCTCTGCATGACGACTACTAGCGTACTGCTGGACGCAACTGAACTGAGCTACTGCTATCGACAGACTGCACTGGCCTACTGCTACTCGCGTACTGCTCGCAACACTCGCACGGTCAAGCGCAGACTAACCACGATAAAAGGCTCTCTGGTCAAAGATTTTAACGTGCCTCACCATCGCTGCTACGTTACATACGTGTTTCATAACCCTCCACTGGGGGGGGGGGGGGGCAAAAATTTGGCAGCGATGGTGAGTCATTTGGACTTGCCATCGCAAGAAATTTTTACAATTTACAGAATATTCAAATTTAGTACATAAATTAAATGTGGTGCACACGCACCGAGTACAAAATATATCAGACAAAGACAAAATGTGAGTACAAAACATAGTAGCAAATCAGAAAAATGTATATAAAAATTATTTGACAGATAAAGTGCACAGGCACTGAAAAAATTCTTTAGCATTTTCAGAACATATAAACAGAATGGCAGAAAATCATGTTGATAAGTGACATGAGTGCACATGCACTGCAGTTGAGAACGTAATAGCAAATGACGAAATGTATATACAATTAGTAACAAATGACATAAGTGCATACGCACTGAAGTATTGAACATACAGAATGAGTACAAATCATATTGAAAATGGGAAAAGTGCACAGGCACTGAAGTTCAGTAGACAACATATTAACACCTAACATAAGTGCACATGCACTGTAGTTCAGAACATATCATCAAAATAAAAATGTATATACAATAGAAAAGACAAGAGTGCACATATACTGTACTTCAGAACAAATCGAAAAAATGTCTTAGGCATTTTCGCAATAAATAAAAATAATAGCAAAAAAATCATATCGACAAGTGACATAAGTGTACTCGCACTGGAGTTCAGCAAATCGAAAAAAATGTATAGCCATGAACGTAAATGATGTTAACCAAAAAATGATTTTCACTATGTGACAAGAATTAGGATAGGAAAGGGAAGGATTGCATCATGGTTGTAGCACTTTAGATTGCACACAGCTGTTCTGAAAGTCCATATCTTTCCACAGAAGTACAACACCAAGTGACACAACTTGAAGTTCTTTTCCCATCAGAATTTATCAGCGTAGCCAAGACGCTGAACTGTCGTAGTAATATTCCATGTTTTCATTTTGGCAGTTCATTAGGTACACCAAACAGTGGGACCATAATAACGTCTTCATCGCTCATGGTGGTGGACAGCATGTCGTGTCAACACCACGCTCTTACAAGGCACACCAACGTAGAATTAGTGCAAAACCAAAGATAGTGCTCCATGATCACTAGGATAGACAGGACAAATGGACATTGCAGTAATTCAGGGTAGTTAGCTCATAAGGTGAAGGACATTATGTCACATACCATTCTTCATTAGTAGTTTGCGGCATTCATAGCCCAGTTATTGAACATTTCTGTACCATGTATGTAGTATTACAGAAAAATGTTCATTAATTGTTTTACATAGAATCAGTAACCTTTTTTTTTTAGTTACAAAGCATTATTAAATAATCGCATTCTTTTCCAGTTATAAAGCATAGCATAATTAATTAATCATTTGTCATTCCAATAGTAATAATCATTAGCTTTTTCCTAATTACAAAGCATTATTAAACAATCGCATTCTTTTCCAGTTACAAAGCATAATTAAGAATCATTAGCCTTCTTCTAATTACAAAGCATAGCATCATTTGTCATTTCAATATAGTAAGAATCATATTCTTTTCCAGTTACAAAGCATAATTAAGAATCATTAGCCTTCTTCTAATTACAAAGCATAGCATCATTTGTCATTTCAATATAGTAAGAATCATTAGCTTTTTCCTAATTACAAAGCATTATTAAACAATCACATTCTTTTCCAGTTACAAAGTATCAACATTGAAAACAAGAGCTAATTAATGGCATAATTAATAACATAATTCATTGAGTGATATCAATTATTGGCACTCAGTGGCCAGCAAGTATTGAATAGAATAAAACATTGTTCATCATGCAGTATTATTCAAATCATTACGAAGTCATTATTAAAAATCAATTAATTACAGTCATAGCATTAATAATCATGGCCATTATAAGTAGTCTCATTACAATAAACAGTGGCAGTCCTTGGCCAGTTACAAAGCATTATTTTATATATATATATATATATATATATATTTTGTATCATTAAGAAGTCATTACTGAAGTGACATACTATTCAGAGCTGATCAGTATTATTCAGAATTATCATAAACTAGTGACATTATGTGGGACTGGTAATACCTCTTTTAGCAATGCATTGCGTTGGGATCGATAATTAATTGCTGAGGCATAACATTATTTGCTTTTGACCTATTGCTGCAAATGAGGATAGGTAACGTCATTCGTCATGAGTCAGCTGTAGCAAGGTTATGTAACAAGGCAGTATATGTGATCACATTTATAAATGATAAACACAAATGGGTAAAAAATAAAAATGCAAGTACTAGAACAGGTATAATAAGTAACAGGTTTAGTAAGTATCATGAAAAGCTTCTCCTGAAAAAAATACAAAATGGATTATTGACCTGAAAGAAGAAACGCACACTATGCTGAAAAGTAGTGAACTTCGAATTAACAGGTAGTGAAATGTGTATAAAAATGTGTTCCATAGCTGTCCTTTCCAAAACTTTCCGTCATCCTACTATGCAAACCTGCTGTCAAAACAAACTGCAACAAGTACTTAAATAACTACATAGCATAAATACATAACTTCAACATTATCCTCATCTGTAAAGAAAAAAACTTCATTATCCATCACTTCATTATCCATATTATCATAACTTCATTATTATCATCACCTATAAAGAAAAACTTCATTATTCATAACAGCATATTCTTCATCATTATTCATCAGCATTCATTATCATCTGCAAAAAATCACTTCATTACTCATTACACAACTATTCCTTATCTCTAGCATATTTCATCACTAAAACTAAGATGTGTAGTTCTGTCTGACAGCCTGCATCAATCACCTTGTATTCTGAAAGAAAAAATTAGTTAAGACTGCTATTCTACGATGAGTATAGTATATTCTTGTTAATGCTTGTTAATCCTGATCCATTTACTCTTCCTCATAAAGTTATTGCATCTTCTTTCGTTTATTCCGTAGGTCAAATTCCCATTTCTGTTGAATTTATTTCTTACACGCATCATTTCTTTCTGAAATTGATGAACAGAGATTAATGTCTTGCATTTAAATCATATACCCACTAAATAATGACTGGTTAATGGTGACACAATTAAGCATACAGCATAACATGACAGAAAACGTAATATGTCAAAGACATTGACAGTGTTCAGATGCAAAAATGTACACAGAATAATACAATGCAGCAGCAAAAAATGTAAAACAGTCACGATGTTGAGATATCATAGGGCAACAAAAATGTCAAAGTCAACTGGTGTGTGTTATATCTTAGCTATTTCACAATGCATATAAACAAAACACGAAAACAATCGTACATATAAAGACAAAATATGACGTTTGTTGTGTTCAGCTTGTATGGAGTGTAGTTAATAGAGGCGAGAATTAAAGACTTTAATGGAGAGAGAATTTGATAAAATTACTACGTCATTACATAGAATTGCATAATTATTCATAAAATACGTAAGTTCATCTGGAAAAATATGCACGGTCTGATGTGTAACGACAAGAAAAGCGACCTGCTAACCTTACCTTGCCGGGCACTTGCCAAGAAAAAATACGATAATCATCAGTAATTAGTCAGGTGAATATAATTGCATTAGTAAATGGCATCATAGTGTGTTGAATCATACAGTGTCTTCATTCAATAAAGGGTTTAATATTTGACCAATGGTGGTTGCCTTTCGATTTTCTGGTTCTCAAAGTTTCGACGTGTACAACATTGGGGTGAGGGATGCTGCGAATCCGATATGGACCTGCGTATAGAAGTTCAAATTTACTGCACTTACCTTTTAATTTACTGGATAAATAGTGTGTACATACTAATATTTTCTGTCCAACGTGAAAGTCGCGGCGTGTACAAACCTGTTTTTGCTGTCTTCTCCGGCGCTCTGCGGCACGTTTGATGTTGTCCAGCGCAATGTCAATTATTTCGTGGTGTCTTAGTCGACGACATTTAGGGAAGTTTACTAATTCTTTAATTTTGTTTGGTGGTTCAACGTTTTTCAATATAACAGACGGAGATAGTATAGTGGATTCATTTGGAATGGAATTAATTACATCTTGGAATGAGAGTATGTGTGTATCCCAATCAATATGTCTTTTGTGGCAGTATATTCGGCACAGCTTACCAATTTCTTTCATTAACCGTTCACAAGGGTTCGAAGAAGCATGGTACTTGGATATATAGATCGGAGAAATGTTTCTAGCTCGTAACATGCGTGTCCATATGGCACTACGAAATTGAGATCCATTGTCAGAAATTACTCTCATCACATGCCCTACATGAAATAGAAAATGTTTTACAAATGCTTCCGAAACAGTTTTAGCAGTAGCTTTGCGTAATGGAGTGAAAGTAACAAATTTTGAAGTGAGCTCAACAGCGACAAAGATGTAGCAAAAACCTCTGTTAGTTCTCGGAATCGGACCAAAAATGTCTACTGCGGCCATATGTCTTAATTTAACGGGTACAATGGGATATAAAGGAGGAATATGTGAAGTGGTGTCTGATTTAGCTTTCTGGCAAATTTTACAAGACGCTAAAACTCGTCGTATACGTTTCTCCATGTTGGTAAAATAACAGTTCTGTCTCAGTATAAGAAAACATTTTCTTGCTCCGTAATGTGCGTAACTTAAATGAGTGTACCAGATTAATTTGTTAACCAGTTCGTCAGGAATGCATAATAACCAATTGTTGCTGTCAGGATGAGAACGGCGAAACAGAATGTCATTGCGTACAGTGTAATGGTTTCTAATCGTAACATTATTCTTATCTTGCCAAAGGTGTTTAATTTCTTTCCACACATTGTCTTTATTTTGCTCTTGTGCTATGTCCTGTAATGACGATGAAATAAAGTTTTCAAATGCAACTTGCTGAATGTACATGACACTGAAATTTGTTTTGCAGAAGTTGGTTGCTACGTCTTGCTGATTGTTGCCGAGAGAACGCGATAGTGCGTCTGCTATAACATTTTGTGTGCCGGGAATGTGAACTATTGTAAAATTAAATTCCTGTAAATAAAGTTTCCATCTGCTTAATCTATTGCGTGTGAATTTAGCCGAAAGTAAAAATTGTATCGCTCTGTGGTCTGTGTAAACGGTGGTATGTCTGCCATAAAAAAAGTGCCGAAATCTCGTAAAAGCCCATACAACACATAATGTTTCAAGTTCTGTAACAGAATAATTTCGTTCAGCAGGTGACAGAATGCGGCTTGCAAATGCGATGTTTTTAATTACTGTAGACCCATCTTCTTCAATTTCCTGGAAAATATGTACGCCTAAAGCGGTGTTGGAACTGTCAGTGGCAATGGAAAAATTTCTGGTAAGATCTGGGTGCGATAAAAGTGGAGCATTCAACAAAGCATGCTTCAGGTTCATGAACTCAGAATGTGCTTGCTTATCCCAAGACCAAATACTGTTTTTACCTGTTAATTGGCATAATCTGGGTGTGTCTAAAGCAGAGTGATGAATAAATTTACGAAAAAAGTTAATTAAGCCCAAAAAACTGCGTAATTGTTTTTTCGTTGTAGGAATAGTAATGTCACGTAGAGCTTGAAGTTTTTCCGGATCAGGTGCAATGCCTTCTGCTGAAATTACGTGTCCAAGAAATTTTATGGAAGTTTTGCCAAAGTGCGATTTACTGAGGTTAACTGTGAGTCCTTGTGCATGAAAAGTTTGCAACAGTTGTTCAAGAATCATATTGTGTTCAGACCAGTTAGCTTCTGCGATAAGAATGTCGTCTACATACGTCGTAATTCTGTCCTTAAGTTCTGTCGGAAGTATTGTGTTCAAACCGCGAATAAAAGCTGCAGAAGAAATAGTTAAGCCGAACGGTAATTTGCAAAATTGATAACAGTCGCCGAAACAGAGAAAAGCTGTATATTTTCTGCAATTTGGATGAAGTTGAATTTGGCAAAATCCCTATTTCAAATCTAATGTAGAATAAATAGCAGTACCGTGAAATTTCTGTAGAAGTTCCTCTAATGTCTGTGGTCGATCTGTTTCATTAATAATAATGTCATTAATGTGACGTGAATCAAGTACAAGGCGAAGTGAGCCATCTTTTTTCTTAACAATATGTAGCGGGTTTATGTACGGACTAACTGCTGGTTCTATAATTCCTTGATCGAGCATATCCTGCAATTCCTTTTTAACTTGTTCTCTATGAATATACGGAATAGGATAATGCTTAGCTTTAAATGTATCGTGCTGTTTGACTTGAAATTCATACATAAATCCGGACATAGTACCAGGAATGTTGTCAAAAACTGGAGCTTGCTGTAAAAGAATTTCGTGTAATTGCGTTCGTTCGTTGTGTGTAGTTGCACTGCTCTCTTTAGCCTTATCAGAAATCATCTGTATTACGTCGTAGTCAGCTTCGTCTGGAGTATTATAGTTGTGTACGTACGTATCCGTGAACAATGTGGGATTACAGTCTATGTTATGTGACGCGGAAATGACCTCTGTGCGATTAATTGTTTGCTCTTCCGCAGATAGTGAGTGCTGAAATTCTATAGCAAATTGTATATTTTCATCCTTTAACATTAAATAAGAATTCTGAAAATCAATAACTGCGTCGTGTTGTACCAGAAAATTCGTACCTAAAATAACGTCTGTTGTCAATAAAGGAACAATCCAAAAATTTGAGTGGAAAGTATGACCTCCAATACAAAATGATAAATGCGTCTGTAATTTAACGTCTACACCTTTACTCGATACTGCTCCCTTCACTTTGGTTTTGCCTAAAGGTAATGTCGGATAAGTATTCTCTTTGTTACACTCGTTAAAAGTCTCCTCATTTATTACTGATATAGGTGATCCGGAATCAATTACTGCTGAGAATTTCGATGAACCAATTTTAATTTCGATGACAGGATGTGAAATAGTTTTCTGAACAAATGGTCTTTCCTGCAAAAGAGTGTCTCTGATGTCGTCAAAAGTAATTA
This sequence comes from Schistocerca americana, assembly GCF_021461395.2. Classification (NCBI taxonomy): domain Eukaryota; kingdom Metazoa; phylum Arthropoda; class Insecta; order Orthoptera; family Acrididae; genus Schistocerca; species Schistocerca americana. The sequence goes on from NC_060121.1 coordinate 855,312,160, forward strand.
CATTTTCGTGAACAACATTTTGCGTGTCTGAAGTAGTGCTTGTATTATTGGAAGATGCGACTTGTACAGTATCTAGTCAGATTCTATCTGATGTGTTACTATTTTCAGCTCGATGTTGTGGCATTTCTACTATTTGAACTGTCCTATTACTTCTTCCAGACGTGTTACGCTCTGGATGGTACCTACTGTCGGGTTCATTCATGAGAATATGTTCTTGCGTATGATTTTGCTGTTGGTGAGACCGACTGTTATTATATGTACGCTGATAATTGTGCTCATCGTTTTTACGTCTGTCGTGATAGTCATTCCTATACGGTGCATTGCGATAGGAATTGAAGTATTGTCTTCTTTGTACGTAGTTGTTTCCTTGTTGTCGTGCGTTACTATTTGTTGGATCTGGGACTACACGTGCACGCGGCTGAACATTAAAGCCTGGTTGACCTTGTGCATTACATTGTTGGTTATGTATTCCAACCGGCTGACTTTCATGCTGTTGTGGTGGAAAACGTCTATTGTTACCAAAATGTGCTTCCTGTTGCTGAAAATTTTGACGATATTGATAATCTGAATTTTGTCTGTGATTTAAGTTCTGGTAGTTGTCGTTCCTAAAGCGTATGTTACTTTTCCTATTGAAATTACGTCCCTGATCATAATTACCATAAGTTTTTTGACCTTGGTTATTATACGAAAAGTTTTTGTTTACAAAAGAATAATCAGATTGCTGTACTTCGAAGAGCTGTAAAAGATCTCTGAATGCTGAAATGTTTTCTTTTTGCTGGCCCGTTAGAAGTGACACTCGTAATGACCGTGGTAATTTAGAGATGCATAATTGTATAAGTGCGGATTCACTGTACGGTTCACTTAGGTACTGGTTTTGTTGCACCATGTGCTCAAAAAATTGCGTGACACTGGGAAAATTTGTGTTCTCATAATTTGGTAAGCTAATTAACTGGTCTTTAATTCCGCGCTGTGTCGTCTTCGACCAATACGCTGACAGAAATGCATTCTGGAATTCTTCTACCGAATAGCATTGTCTCGCGATCGGTCTCATACGAGTTGCCGGTTCGCCTTCCAAAAAACTGCAAATAAATTCAAGTTTATGCGTTACAGGCCAAGTCGGTGGAAGAGCAAAGCTAAATTGTTGAATCCAATCCAGTGGGTGAATCTACGTTCTATCGTTTTTAAAAACTTTAAACTTTCTCACTGACAGAAAATGTTTGTAATCGAAATTATCATCTCTGTGTGATGGAACATGTTCAGGACCGTAAGAGAATCTATTGAACTGTGGTTGATCGGAATCTAAGTCCCGTACTCTTTGTAGATTACCCAAATTATACGCGCTGCGTGAGTCTGACAAATGTTCATAAAGTGGCGTCTGTTGTGGTATGTTATTATTAACTGAAATGTTTTTCATCTCTGTTACTTCTTGTTGTAAACTCGACAATTTTCTACGCAACGTGTTATTAGACGAATCGATCTCATTAATTGTCTGCTGTAAATTTTGAAATTCAGGTGTTTGGTTAAATGAAATCGGTGCAGTATCGTCTGATTTATTATCATTATTACTTTCAATAGCATCAATACGACTGGCTAATTCATCATATTTTTCAGTCAGTATTTTTGCCTGATCATCGGTTTTAGAATCGGACGCATTAATCTGTTTTTGCAACTTACGTGTAGTTCCGCTCAGTTTTTTAACATCAGCTTTGATGACATCGCAATCCTGTGTTAGTTCTAATTGTTCGAATCTGTCTGTCACTGTTTGAATATTTACTGTGTGTGTATCTGTTTTTGATTTAAGATCAGAAATTTCATGACGTAATTCCGCGTTCAACTGTTCGATGGTGTTAATTTTGTCGGACACTGTAGTAATATTATTGTCTACATACGTTTTTGCCTTCACAAACATTTTACGTTTGTCTTCCTGTCTCTGTGCTGTGATTGTTTCCATTACTTGTCGTTTTACTTTGTTTTGATCCTGAATAAATTTACGGAAACGCGTATCACTGTTTTGTATGTGCTGATTAAAGCGCTCGTTAATCTGAGTGTTCTGCTGTTCGAATTTCGCGTCTATCTTTGCGTCCATTGTGCGCGAAAGTTCTGCTGTCATTGCTTTAAACTCTTCACGTAATTGTGTAGCTTTTTCAGAGCATAGTTTAGCGACTGTACTAATTTCCACTCTAAGTGTTTCTGTTGCGACTGTCTGCGTTTCCCTTAATTCTTGCGCAACAGACCTAATTTCTTCGCTACTTTTCTTTGAGCTAGCCTCAATTTCCTCGCGTAACTGTTCCTTAGTGTCATGACACTGCGCGGCAACGGCTCTAATTTGTTCACTAAGCTGTCTGGAATTGTCGTCTAATTTCTCATTTAAGTATTGTTTGAGTTTTTCATTATCTTGTTTGTTATCTTCCCTAAGTTGTCTGAAATTGTTGTCTGTTTTCTCACTCTGTTGTTTGTTTGATTCAAGAATTTGTAGCAACAATGCCTTAAGTGGATCCGATACAAAATTAGCATTTCTATTCTCCGTGCTATTTAATGGTGGATCTGAAATTGTCTTGTTTTGCGTGACCATTTGGTCATTCTGTAATTTACAGAATGGTTTATCAGTCGGATGTACACTGTCAGACACTATTTCGGAATTAAATAGATCCGTCGTACTCCCAGTACACTGTTCATTTTCACTAGAAAAATTTGTCTGTACATTACTTGGATTTTCTAAATCGGGTGTGTTAAGCTCGGCAGCGCTCATTACTATAGACCGCTCCGCGTCATCAATTGTCGTCAAATTAACAGACGAGACAATTGAGTTCGTTTGTTCATCATTAAGATAAAAGTCATCATTAGTGGTTGTAATGCACTGATTGTTAGTGAATGCAGGATTGTCATCATTACACTGCATGTCACATGTCCTATCGGTAAAGTCGTTTGAACCGGTAATTTCGTTCGTAATACCTCGCGATACACTATTCACAGTCTTTCGCGGCATTTTTACAATAGTCACAAATATTCACAAAACAAATAAGCACAAATGCAAAAACAACACACAAATACAACAGAGCAACGAATTGCCGTTGACCTGTAGAAAGAAAGTCACAAGATTAGTAAAAGCGTTGCGCCAAATCCTAATTATATCTAAGCAAATAAGAGCAGATATCTGACTGTTTTTCAAAAGATTCTCAACGAAATACGATCCTGGCAGGGTCGCCAAGTGTAACCTCCCCACAAAAATTTAAAAAGACAGAAATATAAAATGAATAGGAGCCAAGAAGCAATATTGTCCCCACAAAAATATTTAAATATAAAATATAATAATAAATGGGAGCCAAGCGTAACCTCCCTAGCAATTAAATTTAATGACAATAAAAGTGAGAATCGCAATCTGACTGAAAGTATTAGCTGTCACGAAAATGATGAAAAACAATTCAGTGCTAATGAAACTTCAGTGACAATGAAAATTCAATTAAACCGAAATTTCGGTCTTTGGCCCTTGTGCAAAAATCAGAATTAATTTCTTACCTCATTGAAACTGCTTGTCAAATTTCTGCTCTTATTGTTGCGCACGGCTTGGAGGAACTGCATTGCAAATAATATTTTTTTTTTGAAATTTAACTGAAACTTTTCTTTAAGGGAAGTGGAACGAAATCGTTAGTTCAATTAAATAATTTTTTTTTTTTTGTAAAAATTGCTTTTAAATCAACATTATTATTGGGGCACTTGTTGGAAATTAATTACAATAAATAAACTTTACATTATCTGATGATTACCTTAATTAACAATATACCTCATTCAGCATCTTGACCAGTATTGCCGACAGACTACATCACACAACCGCACTGGGCTGCTACTACTGACCGACTGCTCTGCATGACGACTACTAGCGTACTGCTGGACGCAACTGAACTGAGCTACTGCTATCGACAGACTGCACTGGCCTACTGCTACTCGCGTACCGCTCGCAACACTCGCGCGGTCAAGCGCAGACTAACCACGATAAAAGGCTCTCTGGTCAAAGATTTTAACGTGCCTCACCATCGCTGCTACGTTACATACGTGTTTCAGTGTTTCCATAAAGAAGGCAGCCGAAGAATCTGGTGTTTCAAGAGGCACCGTATCAAAGGTTTATACCGCATACAGGGTATGCGGAAAAACATATTCGCTACGTCACAACGCCGACAAAAGCTTGTCGTTCACCTTGACGAAAATGACTTATTGATACATAAACAACACGGATTCAGAAAATATCGTTCTTGTGCAACACAGCTAGTTCTTTATTCCCATGAAGTAATGAGTGCTCTCGACAAGGGATCTCAGATCGATTCCATATTCCTAGATTTCCAGAAGGCTTTTGATACCGTTCCTCAAAAGTGACTATTAATCAAATTGCGTGCATACGGAGTATCGCCTCAGTTGTGTGACTGGATTCGTGATTTCCTCTCAGAGTTCTTAGTGATAGACGGTAAATCATCGAGTAGAACAGAAGTGCTATCTGGCGTTCCGTAAGGTAGTGTCATCGGCCCTCTGCTGTTCCTGATTTACATAAATGATCTAGGTGATAATCTGAGCAGCCCCCTTAGATTGTTAGCAGATGACGCCGTAATCTACTGTCTAGCAAAATCTTCAGACGATCAATTCTAATTACAAAATGATCTAGAGAGAATTTCTGTATGGTGCGAAAAGTGGCAATTGGCACTAAACAAAGAAAAATGCGAGGTCAACCACATGGGTACTAAAGGAAATCTGATAAATTTTGGGTACACGACAAATCGCACAAATCTAAGGGCTGTCAATTCTACTAAATACCTAGGAATTACAATTACGAGCAACTTAAATTGGGAAGACCACGTAGATAATAGTGTGGGGAAGGCGAAACAAAGACTGCGCTTTGTTGGCAGAACACTTAGATGATGCGACAGACGCACTAAAGAGACGGACTACATTACACTTGTCCGTCCTCTGCTGGAATATTGCTACGCGGTATGGGATCCTTACCAGGTAGGATTGACGGAGGACATCGAAAAAGTGCAAAGAAGGGCAGATCGTTTTGTGTTATCGCGCAACAGGGGTGAGAGTGTCAGTGATATGATACGCGAGTTGGGGTGACAGTCACAGAAACAAAGGCGGTTTTCTTCGCGGCGATATCTATTTACGAAATTTCAATCACCAACTTTCTCTTCCGAATGCGAAAATATTTTGTTGACACCCACCTACGTAGGGAGGAATGACCATCATTCGAGAGTGGAATGATAGAGAAGTAATATGAAAATGGTTCGATAAACCCTCTGCCAGGCACGTAAGTGTGAATTGCAGAGTAATAATGTAGATGTAGATGTAGATGTTGAGTGGTCGTGAAGAAGATCATAGAAGAGGATTTGACGAAAAATAAGAGGACGGCAGCTGCTAAATTCACTGCAGAACTGAATGTCGCACTGGAAAACTGTGTCAGCACCAAAATGACACGAATGGAGCTCCATAAGCAGTGAATTACAGAACGGGAAATAACTGCAAAACCACTCAAGAGTAATGCAAATGCCTGCAACAGGAAAGTTTGGTGCTGAAGCCATAAAACCTGGAATGGAAAGAAATACAAGAGAGTCATTTGGTCGGATGAGTCTTGTTTCACATTAATCGCAACTTCTGGCAGAGTTTATGTCCCAAGAGTGAAACATGATGGATGTTCTGTGATGATTTGGGCTGCCATATCGTGGTTTTCCACGGGCCGCTCGATTACTCTCCAAGGCAGCGTTACTAATAAGGATTATGTGACCCTTTCGGCCGATCAGACCCAATTCATGATACAACGTCTGTTGCACAATTGTAATTGTGTATTGCAAGGCGATAGAACCCCTGTGCATGCAGCTCGCATCATTCAGGACTTGTGAGCACTATGACGAAACTTTGCCCCCTCCTTGGCTAACACTGCCTTCCATATCCAGTATTACTGAGGCTTTGTGGACTGCTTTCGAGAGAAAGGCGTGTGATCGCTATCCAGTCCGCCGTCGTTACCTTAAGTGCCACCATTTTGCAGGAACAATAGTATAAGAGTCTCTTGAAAATCATACAGAACCTCATAGGATGCAGGCTTTCACGACTGATATAGCTGATATTTGTACTAGTATTATGTGCATTAGGCAAGTTCAAAAGAATAATTCCCTGTCTAATGTTTGACCTTCCACTTGTTATGTCCCAGAACAGTATATCAGGTGGACACTAACAATTCTTCCAAGTTATACCTTTGCTCCCAGAAGCTGAATCGCCTTTTAGAGGAAATGCTGAGCGAGTTGCGGCAAATGCGGAAGTTTTTGCAGCATGGAGGAACGACTGAGCGCCCAAGTCTACAAGCGAAGCGTAATGACATCATGGAAGCCGAGGGGAACTGTCATACTAATCACAAAGCAGGGTTTCGTAAGGAAGGTGAGATACAAATGAACAGTAAGTATATATGTGTTGAACAAGCAGAAAAGAGCCTCTGAAAGACGAAGTTGCTAATGTCTGAAGTCACTAGGAAGAGAAACCAAGATATATGGTGTCATAGCCATCAGACTGCCCCAGAGCGCATGGGAAGCGTCGTCATACGTACTCCACCATTTTCAACAAATGCCTGATTGCTTAATGCTGATTGCTGACTGCCCAGTGGCTATCTGTTTGCAGCTATCCAGTGAGAGGGGAAGCTATGGATGGCGATCCCTGGCATACCTAGCTGTCTTCGATCGTTTATGGAACTATGAGTCCATCAGGAAGTACGCCGCTGCTGCCATCTGTACTGACAACTTCCGAGGCAACACTGATGGGGCACAGAGGCTATTGTCCCACTGCAGAATTTTTAGAGACTTCACCTGTGTGACGTGGATGCTGTCTGTCATCCGCCTTCGAGAGGGAAGGCACTGCAGCTGCTCGTCCTGTTCCTGATGCTGACATCGTTGCTGCTGGCTCCTGTTTCCTAAATGGGGGCTGAGAGCTGACCCCTGCAAGCCAGCCAGTACTTCAGGTGGACCTGGAGCGAGAATCCTGAGTGTAAATCTTCAACATCAACGAGAGCACCTTGGAGATAGCTACGCAGATCTGGAGGTCGCCGGATTTCACGGGTCGACGGTTGCCCCATGACGTACTGTGAGTCGAGCACACACTGGCTTTCTGCTACTAACGATGCGCTGCTCCGCAGGCCCAGCCGTTGCAGAGAGCTTTCGGGGACACTCCTGTATTACTGCCTAATAAATGTCTTATTGTCAATGATGGTTTTTTGGCGCTCTCGAGCGTAACTGGGTCCTCACCACTGCATCCCGTCAGGCTCTCTTCTGACGACAATAGGAGTCTGGGACCAGACTCCTATACAATGCTGGAGATATCATCAGATGCTTTAAAGTCTCAGAAAGCCAAACTGTTTATTTGTACCCACGCAACGTTCAGTACAGTGAATGTGTGGTTTTTTTTCTTTGTCAAGTTGCTCAATGGATTGATCAAACAAGTACCCTTTGGCTCCTGCAAGAAACAATATCCACCTCACACTACTACAGACGTCAGACAGACGCTCCTAATGTACCAACAAGAACTGTTTGAAAAACATTCAGCAACAAATATCTTCTGGAGTCGTCCACTGTAAGGAAAAGACACAAAAAATATTCTATATTCTTTCGTAACTAGTGGATTACTGGGGTACTGGAGCATTGCTAGTTAGTGTAAGAAAAACATTAGACGAACGAAAAATATTGTTCATTGCAAAAAAAAATTCTGAGAAATCAAGTGAAACTTTTTCTTATAAATTAATAAATTTCCGGGTTCTTTTCAGAACATTAGATTACCTCTTATGGATAGGAATGCTATTAATTTACAAAGTATGGAAAGGTTGTATTCTCCCTTTTCTTTAAGAATGTTATTTACTAGGCAGAAGGGCTGAGAGCTGTGCCTACACAACTTGAATAACTTCTCTAGGTACCGTCAAGGCTGTCGCATGAGAAATGTAATGGAGCGTACTATTATGGAGGACAGATGGGGTTCGCATACGCCGTAGTGGACAATACCGCGAGCTGCGACGACTGGTGCCTGCGTCGCTCGCTGCTGACAAATAACACAACTATCGTTTTCAATCTGGATTAGCCTTTGCCAATCAAACTCTCCATACGCCTTGATGAAGTCAAGGACTCCTATCCACCCCTAGGCTAACTATTGGCGTGGTACACCGGTCAGATAACCAGTTCACCGTGATGCCACTCAATATTTGCTCTCAGGCGTTTAACTAGGTCACCCGCCAAGCGAGGACCAAGAGCGCACCACAGACCAAGTTATAAGTGAATATTCTTTTTGTTTAAAAAAAGAAAAAAAATCTCACGGGAGAGATAAGGATGGTTCTCGGGTAGGGCATTCTTTATTGTCTGTAATACAACATACAATGACCATTGATCTTTATTTTACAATTTTCATTACCAATCTTGCACCACAGAAAAATATATTCATCAGGATTCAATTTCTTCTTCCTTCGGCTACTCAAAGTAAATGGCATACTAGGAACAACGGCACCATAAGGCTGCTTAGCCAAAAGTCCTGTTGTCTCTGCTATACTCCATGTCTTCCATGTTAAAATATTTCCATCTGGAAAAGCTTCAAGGCCACCATAGTCTGCATGGTTGCCCCATACGACAGCAAGAGTAAGCCATGTACTACCTCCAAAAACTGCTTGTACATCACATGTAAAGTTCAAATGGAATCCACGAAAGACATTTGGACCTCCAATCACCTGTTGTTTATTAAACTGTCCAGCCAAATCAATATCAATAGCCTTCAAACTGCGATACACAGGAAAGCTGCGCCGCCCGCGACGACGCCATGCACGTCGCCGAGGCATTGCTGTGGCACGTTAACTTGTGTTAACGTATATACAAATAGTAAAACAATTACAATATATAAAGACACAGAAATGTCATATCTCCAGGTAACAAAATAAGGAAAACACTTTATAGTACAATAGACGGAAATAGGAGGATATGCGTTTCCTGCGTTACAACGTCATTATCTGGTTTAAAAGAGCAATGCTGACTGGCGGAATACTTCTGACGCAAAGAGCCAGAGGAGTGAGGGAAGACAGTGAATGATATACCCTTGCAACTTTTCCAGAAAAAGGGACCATTCCGTTGTCACTCTTGGAGCGGGGACACATAACGAGAGCGAATATATATATATATATATATATATATATATATATATATATATATATATATATATGTCGGTTTGTTTTTTATGTTTGTTTTTATGTTGGTTTGTTTTGTAAATATTGTTTATATTTTTACGCTGGGTGTGGCTTAGGGAAAACTATGCTATCGAACGATTACATCGATAGGTCGTGTGGAGAACCAAAGTGTTTAGGATCTTTGGTAGTGCTAACTCTGCCGCATGGAGCGCGGGCAGAGGGGGTCTGGCTGGAGCAGGGTGGTGGAGCAGGTGTGTTGTGTAACGCTCCCGCGAGTTGCCGCGCTTTCGGGGTTTGGCAGCATGTAATTGCGCTCGACTTGCTATGATAGTTTCTGACACGGTGTCGCGAACGGCGCCTGGTGACTGTGTCGAGAAGAAGGCGCGCCAACATCCAGCTTCTGCAACAGCGACTTCTGACAAACATTCAGTTTTCACACAACACATGTCAACCTTCAGTTGCCACACTATTAGTGCTAATTATATGTGCATTAATCTTTTATTTTCAGTTATTACAGTAGTTGTCCATAGGACTGGTGACCGTAATTTTCCCGAAATCTCAAATATCTAATTAACACCAATTAATTGTTAATGTAACGACTGCACATTTACTTTCTTTATTAATTTTACCTTTTCTCAAAATTAATTTCCACCAATTTCATTTGCATTTTTCCTTTCATTTAGATGTAGCCCTTCCTCCCTCTTTACCGCCGGCCACGGTGGCCGTGCGGTTCTAGGCGCTCCAGTCCGGAGCTGCGCTGCTGCTCCGGTCGCAGGTTCGAATCCTGCCTCGGGCATGGATGTGTGTGATGTCCTTAGGTTAGTTAGGTTTAAGTAGTTCTAAGTTCTAGGGGACTGATGACCACAGCAGTTGAGTCCCATAGTGCTCAGAGCCATTTGAACCAATCCTCTTTACCGACAGATTAACTTCGGTGACGATTGCTTTTCCCAGATTTCGATTAGATACACGCAGTTTAATTTTTCACTATCGTTAAGGTCGATAAGTGAGGGGGAGGTTACAACGTTTCGTTTAAGTCGACCAATGCGGAAAGATGTAGCATCTCAGTTAGGTGTATACTGTCCTCCTGTGAGTAACTACACAGTCGCTCCATCGAAAAATGCGTCTTCTGGGCGCTCCCACACAATGTAGCGGAATTTGCTATTAAGTCGAACATGGGGGTTTTTATCCTTTCGCTCTGGCAAAAGCTGTCCTCTCTCTGGGTGGTCGTTCCGGCCGAAGTAGGTGTGTGCTGACCCACCCCTCTGAAGGGACGGGTCTCCCAGCGATCCCGCCGCCTTCCTAGAACGAAAATTCCTGTGGCCGTCATGTTGTGTACGCCAGTCTCCACTTTTCAACCTCGGTGCGCACTTGCGATTTACTTATTAGATTTGCATATTGCTTACATGAATTCATACAAAATTGACTCTACCTTATCGAGTTTGGGTTCGAATGAAGTGTCTTGATGTGCAGAATACGATTGTGAGGACGGAAAATGTAAAAAATGAAGGTCAGGAGACCACGCCACCTTACAGTATGTGTCGTCATCAGACCGCTGCTAAGATCGCGGAGTTGCAACGTTGTACGCTATGGAATTTTCTTTAGCACCTAGGCCCACAACCTGAAATTATATTTGTGATTTTGTATTTCTATGACCTCTCTGTACATGCTAGCGTAGAAATCATTAGATTGTGCCACAGTGTCAGAGAAAGGGATTTGATGGTTTTCCCATCTTAGTGTGTAATCTGCTACTGCTTATTTATTCATTTTGCCCTGACGACTATTGCTCGTGTCTAAAGGTGAGTGTTAATGCTTTTTTTTGTAGTTCCTTTGTACACTTGGCAACAAGTGTGAGGAAGTTTTATATACTCGTACTCTGCTGTAGTAGGTGGCGGGCGTAGGTCCTTTGCAGATTTCAAATATTTGAGCACATTTTCTGTTTGTTTAAACACTGTATCAATGCCACGTTTTCTGAGTACTGTGCCAATGCAATCCGTGAAAGGTTTTACAAATAGAAGGAAAACTTGCTCTCTTGTTGATTCTTTTGCAAGAGAAGTTCTAGACCTTTTAGGATGTAGTGCCGTATTTTTCTGAAGGCCACTCTTAAATGAGCGAGCTCGTCTTTCAGGTACTAAAAGGATCCGTGAACACAGACATAAATCGGCGGTACTAGGTCAAGCACTAGGATCGGGAAATCACCAAAGTCATTTCCTTGACGCTGTGGTTTTAGCAAGATTTAATTATTGCTACGCTAAGATGTGCAGAGGGGCGATAGAAGTACAAAAGCACAAACCAATTTCAGCAGAAGAGAAGAAGAATTGAAATTAGACAAGGTGTGGGCCTTAGTTCTGAAAGAAACAAACAGCGCCAACTCTTCCCCACTACAAGCTCCATAGCATACGTCGGTGGCGACTATATCATCTTACGCAGCAGTCTGATGACGTCACAAACCGAGCGTTGCATGGATAAAAATTAACAATTCGGATTGATGAGCTAAATTGAGTCTGCAACATCTTCCTGAATCGTTAAATCGTCTGATGATGTCTCCAGCACTGGAAGACGAAACTTTAAATAGACAGTTATGCCTAATGCCCATAATGCAAATACCAGCAATACCATATGCATACAGGACCTGTATTTATCCATTGCGAGACGACTGGAAGCTGTTTTCAATGAAACGATTTTCTTACACCATGTTAGGCATGGTAATATGTTATGTGTTTGGTTTTTACTCATTTTCATCCATTCTCTGCAGAATAGTTTAGGATAAAATAAAGGAGTGAGATGGTAAGTTTGGTAGGTGACGGTAATGAAGTCTGTGGTTAGACTTAAATCTTGTCTTTGTAGTAGAGTTTTGGTTTTTCACATGGCTCAGGTGTTGGCGATAAGTATTTTATGGGAAATATTTGGTAAGTGATGAGTAAAGATGTTGGTTGGTCAGAGGCATAATGTAGTTGCTGCATGATGCCCTATCTGAGGTGTAATCAGTCACGTGATGTGAAGAGGCTGATAAACTTTAGGTCCTTTCATTGAGCTCACTCAAAGAACGACCGTTAAGAGTCTGTGACAGTTTGTCGTGGTCATTGTCACTCTGTACTTGCCTTCTAACCATGGATGAAGTGATCACGTAGGCTCAATTGCAGTTAAAGTAGATAACAGACTTCGGCTCGTAGGTAGGATATTTGGATAGTGTATGAAGGAGACTGCTTACAAAACACTTGTGCGACACTTTTTAGAACATTGCTCAAGCATGTGGGGGTTATACCAGATAGGAGTAACAGGGGTGTTTAATGTATAGAAAGAAGGACAGTGCGAATGACCACAGGTTCGTGTGATGTACAGAACAGCGTCTTGGAAGCGCAGGAAAAACCTGACTTGGCAGACGCTTGAAGATGACGCTAACTTAATAAGCTTCATCAGCCATGCACTTCACAGTGGTCTGCAAAGTATGGACATAGATGTATAGGGTGGGCGAGAAATAGCTCCCTAGTTTTAAATGTCCATAAGTTTCGTGAATGTTGATATTTATTAATGAACGTTGTTGTGTTTTGTTACAGGATCCCTGAGAGTATCTTGACCGTCCGCAGCATCTTCTTCTTACAATGGGAGACTAGATGGCAGGAAAGTAAACTTTACAAGAGCTCGTCCAGGTCACTTCGCGCTTGTGTGGCTGGGCCAAAGAAAAGGTGTACCGAAAAAACCCCACGCACTCTGGATGAATTAGAGGAGAGGCTCACAGTTGTCCTCGGACATGTACCTGTGACATTCCTGCAGAAATCGATTGATGGTATTCGACACAACTGCCATTATTGGACAGAAACAAATCCGGGGATGACAGCTGAAAAATCACAAAGTCGGCCGAAATTGACAGTCAGATGCGGTGTGACTGCAGATAGTCTCATTGATCCGTTCATATTGCGAGACACCATGAACAGCAACCGGTATTGCCAGATGCTGAGTGGATGCTACTGATATCACAGAGGGACAAGGTTGTGGAGGTCCTCTTTCAGCATTACTGAGCACTACCTCATTTTGCCTGCATCGTTCGTGACTGGTTGAGACGGCGAGGATCCCTTGAACGGCCTCCGAGAAGCTACGATCTCACCCCTTGTGACCTGCTTGTGTGGCTGGGCCAAAGAAAAGGTGTACCGAAAAAACCCCACGCACTCTGGATGAATTAGAGGAGAGGCTCACAGTTGTCCTCGGACATGTACCTGTGACATTCCTGCAGAAATCGATTGATGGTATTCGTACACGTTTATATCGTTTGGTCGTCAGCCCAGGAGCATACGTGGAATTGTAGCCCAAAAATTACAGCCACTGCCCACAGTGACGTTGGATGCTGCCTGGTGGCGTTGTGGGCACGTGAGGCGGTAAGAAAAGTGTGTAAGCGGAGTAGACACTGAGGGGGGGATCATCTTAGCGAAGATATGAGCTGCAGATGGGGAAATCCATAAAGATAAACAACTTTGATAAAGGGAAATTATTGTTATGCAGAGCCTGCGAGCGAGTATTCCGAAAACGGTGAAGCTGTTCGAGTGTTCACATGCTACTGACGTGAGCAACTGCGGCAGGAAGTGGAAGAAGAGTAAACTACCACTAGACGCTTAATGATTGGACGTCCACGGCTCTTCAAAGAACGTGAGGTTCGGAGGATTGGCTGCTCTGTAAAGTTGGATAAATGGTGATCTGTGGCATCTCTGCCGAAAGAGCTCAATGCTGTTGCACGCACAAATGTTTCGGAGCAACCGTTCATCATACATTGTTGAACATCGTGCTCTGCAGCAGACCACTCCTATGTGTTCAAATGCTGACCCAACAACATCGACATAACGATTGCCGTGGGCACGGGACTATCGGGATTCGACCGTCGATCAGTGGAAACGTGTCAGCTCTTTGGATGGACCACATGCCAGTCTTCACAAACTGCGTCATCGAGGCAGGCTGGTGGGAGCAGTATTATGCTATGGGAGACATTGTGCTGCACTCGCATGGGACCTGTGGTAGTAATCGAAGACACGTTTGGAGCCTCCACCTACATCCGCTCATGCTTGGTGTCTTCCTCGTCATCTTTCAGCAGCATAGTTGTCCGTGTCTCGGAGCCAGAATCGTGCTATAGTGATGTGAGGAGTATTATAGTGAACTCACGTTGATGTCTTGGCGACCAAATTCGCCTGATGTAAATCCTGTGGAACCTGTCTGGGTCATCGCCGCGTACGCAGATCAGCTGCCCGTTATTTACGCGAATTACATGACCTGTGTGTAGACAACTAATGCCACATACCTCCACAAACCTACCAAAGAACTGTCGGATCCCTGATAGGCTGAATCAGTGATGTATTTCGTTCCAAAGGTGGACAAACAAACTAATAGGCAGGCTGTCAAATGTTTTGGCTCATCGGTATATTCTCATGGTCCTGATAGCCGACTGCAATTTGTTTCGTGTGCAAATATTCATTAATACAAATTTATGCACGTAATGTCCGCCTCGATAGCTGAATCGTCAGCGTGACGGACTGTCGTCCTAAGGGGCGTGGGTTCGATTCCTGGCTGGGTCGGAGATTTTCTCCGCTCAGGGACTGGTTGTTGTGTTATCTTCATCATCATTTCATCCCCATCCGGCGCGCAGGTCGCCCACTGTGGCGTCGAATGTAATAAGTCCTGCACCAAGGTGGCCGGACCTACCCCGTAAGAGGCCTCCCGGCCAATGACGCAGAACGCTCGTCAACTACGTAGATGCAGTGGCATACTGGCAGGTGAAGGTAAGGTCTTGCGTTGCTCACGCCATGAGGACTCATTCCACAGTTGAGTATGCAGGTTAGCAGGCTCACGCGGCGCTCCGAGCAAGATCCGTGTTCTGTGGCCGCCTGTTCGAGCGGGATTATCCATAAAAGCGAGTCGAGCCTAGCGGGGTATACGTGGGTACACTAGCCGGATTGGTGTGGGGTCGCAGCTGGTCGTGCTTCTCCGCTGCAGCTGAGGCGGCGCTGTAATTCGGCAAGGAAAGCGACGCGACGGCCGATTACCGCGTGTCGCTCCCATGAAGTCGTGTGGCCGCCGTGTAAACACGACCGTCCGCTGCATATTCATGGCTCAATTATTGCCGATTATTCATACTAATCGGCGCGCGCGTGGGTGGCAGTGCGGCTGCTGCGGACTGGGAGAGGGGGGCGGGGGGAAAGGAAAGTGGTGGGGGAACCGAGTGGGCAACGGCGCGCTCCGCGGCCCCTCCGGATGCGACGATAATTGAAGCGTGTGCAAAATTTAATTTCCATATTGAGTTACCACTAATTCCATCGGGCTTTTGCCGTCACATCTTAAATGAGACGTGATGATTCTACAAATCAAAATCATTATAAAATTTGCAGCACGCGCGCGGGGAGAGTAATTAGCATCCGTCGGGTTACAATCCAGATTTCGTATAAAGTGAATAATTCGACCGGCAGCAGAGAGAAATGAGCAAATTCGATGGCGTAGGGCGCAAATTTTCTAGACGCGGAATGCGGTTTGCAGGAACCGTTGTGTCCGTAGGTTATCCCGACAGTGATGAAATGCCCGTTTTCAGGCTCGGTGGGTCAATTCGCATGACGGAAATGGCTTTGGAGAGACATTTTTGGTACGCAGAACCAACTTACCGAGTGGCGCCTAAATGATCCCAACATTTGTTTCGGTATTAAATTTTTAGGTTAGCCTATCAGTTATTACTGTCTGTTATGTTGGAAGAAATGAAAGAAGCTCATGGAGATTATTTTATTTCTGTGCGCGCCAGTGCTGCCAAATCAGCTCTTTTAGAACTAACTCTGGCTCCTTTTTATTACCATTTAGCTGGCAAATGAGTGAATTAGCTGCATCCTCAAGTACGGCTTTTTTCACAATCATTTGGCTTCTTTTTCCCTTGGCAGTAGGGCAGCAGTAAAATTGATTAAGGAAAATTATTTACTATGACCTAAGATGTGAAAACTTATTTCAATATTCCCTGAAAATGTGTTATTACATAGGATTAAAAAGCACTATAAAGCAAACTAAAGCTTTGTTGTTGTGTGTTATGGGACCGTCAGCGTACACACACAAAGGTCAAAAACGTAACTACGAAAAAGAAACAGCTGTGCGCCTTACTCGAAACGTTGTTACAGCACAGCCGACATCAGTAAAGTGTCACACCTTCAAATAATGCAGGAAGCTGTGGTAAGCAAAGCAGACATTGATTTACGCAGAAAGAATCAGAAGTCACATGCTTCACAGTTATAACAAACAATGTCCCAGTGACAGAGCTGACGAGAGGAACAGCGAACTTCTTTTCAAAGGAATAGCTTGCTACGTGCACGTTGTCATGTAACATTACAGTGCAGTACTCTGAAGATTTTTCTGTAAGTAATAGCAGAAACATTATTTGTATTTTTACTATGAGAAAAAGAAAGTTATAGGAATGAAACTGACACGAAGATGTTTATTTAAATTAATTTTTGCGTCAAAATATCGAGGTTTTTAAAAATGGGTCGATATTTTATATGAATATTACAAAAGTAAAATCTGAAATTGTTATATCTGCATTCGAAATACTAGTGCATCCAGAAATCATTTATCTAATGAGATGCATACGGGACCGCTCAAAACTTTTTATTCTGTTGCGGCTTTCTCCTCAGCTAATAAAGCCATTAAAATGAAACGTCGCACATGCATTTAAGATGTGATACCAAATCCCGTGGAACAGTTATTTTCTGGAGTTGTTTTAAACTGAATTACATACCTGACATGAGTAAGTATGAGCAAATTATTTTTCAAGAACTTGAATCCAAAGTAAAAAAAAGGAGAGAGAGAGAGAGAGAGAGAGAGAGAAGGGGGGGTGAAGAGAATCCATAAAAATAATATCAGCGTTGGTTACATTTTGCCCTGTATGTGTATAAACATTGATTAAATTGTTCTTTATACTCTTGGCGTTGTCTAACAATATCTATCTTATTGTATTTTCGTTCGCTTCCCTCTCCCAATTAAGTACATTAAAAAGCCTAATTATTGCAAAAATAAGACTGTACAGTAATATACCTTGTTTGATATCAGCTTTTTTCTGGCTTTTTTGTGGATACATGTAGATTATTTCGTTTTGGAGAGGTGGCAACACTGCAGTGCACTGTTCGTGTATCGTTTCAAGAAGACTGACAAAGGAAGACCGACTGCCGAACAGCGCTTTAAAACTGTCGTATTTCTTCATGAAACGAATTGGTTTCGTGCACATTTTAAAATTCGATGTTCGCCCTCATCAAAAAATATGTATATATAGACTCTACGAAACAGTTGATAGTGATGGTCTAGTGCTTGAAAGGAAGCACGAAAGTTCTGCCAATGTGTGTTCTCCACAGAATGACGAAGCTGTCAGAGGAGTGTTACAGAGAACCCCAAGCAAATCAACAATAAAATCAGCAGCACACGCTGGGATTTCTAGGCGACCTGTACAGAGAAATTTAAAACCTGATTTGCCTTTATATCCGTACAAAATAACTGTTGTCTAAATTAACGACGGACAACAAACATCGAAGAATGGAATTCGCTGAATAGGTTGTGAATCCAGGCGTATTGATGAACAATGTTCGATTTTCGGATGAGGCACGTTTTCACCTTGATGACTTTGTTAATGAACAAAATGTGTGCTTTTCGTCCTCCGAGAATCCAAATTCCAAAAGTGCATCATAAAAAAAACTGTATCATCCTCCATTATACGGGCCGCTATCTCGGGTCACGAGATAATAGGGCCATTCTTTTTTTAACGTAACAGTGAACAGTGAAGTAACCATGCTGCGTAATAATTTTGTTGCTCAGCTTCTCTGGAAGTAGTTTCAGTCAGAAAACCAGTGGTATACGCAGGATGGAGTCAAGTCACACGCAGCTAATACTGTCTTAGACTACTTGCATGAAACTTTCAAGACAAATGTCATTTTAGACAGATTTCCTAATCGTGTCGCATGTTGACAAAACTGGTCCGCGAACAGTCATGATTTGAATCAGTGTGATTTTTTTCCTTTGGGAATTTCTTAAGGGATAGATTCTCCCTAAATATCTTCGCACAATGATGGGACTGCAAGTGATGATAATTGAGGTGTGCAACGAGATAAGCAGAACATAATCTTCAGTTATATTGTTAACTCCTATTTTACATTACGTATTTCGACTGAAATAGTTTTTTTTTTTTTTTTTTTTTTTTTCAGAAACAAGTGTTTGATCATTTCGTGCGGCATTACATTACCGCCTAGCTCGCGTGACTTTGTTGTGATTACCTACGAAAAGTAACTGTTCTTCCTTTCTTCCTTTCGAGTATCTCGATTTACATCCATAGTAGCAAAAATTATTCACCATTTATGTTACTAATAAATACAAAAACAAGAAAAATCATGCAATATTAAAATGTCGGTCTTAGAACAAAACGTACCCGTTCTGCCACCGCTGGAGTTCCAGCATCAAAATCAGGAGCGATTTTCTCCAACAACTCTTGTTTATTCGTCCTATGCAGAATATCTTTTTGTCCACTTTCTTTCCCTTTGATGACATTTTAAACTCTCACCAAGTGGGGGCAATACAGTACTGTACTGTACAACACAGTGTAATTTGATAACTGACACCGTGTCAAAATTTAAATTTAATGATTGTTGTCGTCGATTGTCGCCGTTATTACTTCCAGGATATCGAATACTCTACAGCTGCTGTTCTATAAAAATGATCCGGCTGAACTGGATATGCAGATTAATGAGGACTCGATAAGCGAGGTTCCACTGTACTATGATCGGAAATCTATCCTTCCTACAGAACCGTGGTTTACGTACTCAACTAACACCCATCATAAAGATGCGTTCCATCACGACAGATTCCGCAGTCACCTCTACAGGATAGATAGCAGACGCTCCTCAGTTCATTCCAATGATTCAACGGCAGTGACGATGAGATTAAGAGAATCAAGAGGTGTCGACCGGCCGCCGCTTCGTCCTCAGGACTCCGCTCATCCGACTGCAGTCAGCTTTCGAGATCTTGGGGACGCTACTTCTCAGTTGGCCCCATTCCATCCCGCCATTACGAAAAACTTCCTGTCAGTACCGGAAACCGAATCCGAGTCCTGCACATTGCAATGAAACATGGTGCTGCCTCCCTTACGAATGATTTAAATCACCTATTCTTCTAGTGTAAACGGTTTGGTGGCGAATAAGTCGCATTAAAATACCAAATTTTCGGACTTCTCTTAACCATAAAAAGCCGTGGATCGTTCCAACAAAAAAATCGTGTCCAACAGTTGGCAGAAAGTACAGGTCATTCCAGTCTTCAAAATGGTAGCAGAAGTGTCACAGAACTTCCGTCCAATATATTTGACATCTATATATTGTAGAATCTTTGAAAACATTCTGAGCCCTGAAAGGTGGTATGTCTGCATAAGCAGAAGAAACTAACGATCACAGTACGAAAATAATTAATTGGACTGTTCAATTACCCAAAACAAATTCTCCAAGTACAACACCCATACAAAATAGTGATCCATCTTTGAATCACAACTACATACAAGAATAATATAGAAAACAACAGCAAAAATTTCCTACTAGTCTCCGCAAGAGACTTCTCCGATATACTGAACCTAATCCAGAGATCAGCGAGAAGATCGAAGCTGGGCTGCCGAGGCGGCAGCTATCCACGTCTGCTGGCGGTCGATGAACTGCCGATGTGCGGTTTTTTTTTTTCCTTTATTGTAATTTTAATCACCTATACAGGCGGGCTGGCAGCAGCACATTACGCTGCTCTTCAGCCTTAAGTGGAACAAAAACATGACATAGAGGTGATACAGACAATACAAAAAACGGCGGGCAAAAAATGGAGATACAAAAAAACAATAAACATGAAGCCGTTCACGTTGGACGATAAAAACACTAACACTTGTGGACACGGCGCACAAAACACGGAGAACGGCGATGGCACATGTGAACAGTGGAGTCGTAACTGCACGAAACACAAAATGAAGCACACACGCGAGATACTGATGTTGATGATCTCCAGCGCGCGAATGTTCACTATGCGTGTGCGAGTCGGGGGACCTGCCAAGAGAGGAGGAGGAGGAAGGGGAGTGGGAGAGCGAGAGGGGAGAGCAGAGATGCCACGGGCAGGGGAGAAAGGGGGAGGGAGGAAGGGGGAGGGGAAACCCAGGGGAAGAGGGGTGGAGGGAGGGGACGTGGGAAAAGGAAAGAGAAGGGAAGAGAAGGGAGGGAGGGTGCCCAAAGGAAAGGACACCGGAAGTGGGGGGTGGGGCAGGGTCAAAGTTGATAGGAGGGGTAGATGGAGGGGAGGAGGACATCATCAGGGAGGGGGAGCTGGCGGAAGCCACCTTGGGAAAGGGTAAGGAGGGTGGAGAGATGGAGACCGGGTGGGACGTGCGAATACAGGTGCGGCAGCGGGCGGGGGTGGGAGAGGATCGGGGAGACGAGCGGGTGAGGAGGATCGAGTTTGCGGGAGGTGTATAGGATCCGTATCCTTTCAAGGAAAAGGAGGAGGTGGGGGAAGGGGATAAGATTGTACAGGATCCGCATGGGGGAGGGGAGACGGTTGCGATAGGCGAGGTGGAGAGCATAACGTTCAAGGATTTGGAGGGATTTATAAAAGGTAGGGGGGGCGGAGATCCAAGCCGGATGGGCATAACAAAGGATAGGGCGGATGAGGGACTTATAGGTGTGGAGGATGGTGGAGGGTTCCAGACCCCACGTACGGCCGGAGAGGAGCTTGAGGAGACTGAGGCGGGAGCGTGCCTTGGCTTGGATTATCCGGTGGTGGGGTGTCCAGGAGAGGCGACGGTCGAGGGTGACGCCAAGGCACTTAAGGGTGGGAGTGAGGGCGATAGGACGGCCATAGATGGTGAGATAGAAATCAAGGAGGCGGAAGGAAGGGGTGGTTTTGCCTACAATGATCGCCTGGGTTTTGGAGGGATGCCGATGTGCGGCTGAGCGCCGGCTTTTAAAGCGCTTCGGCGGATGAGTACCTCGGACCTATTTTCCATCACGTCCTTTGACGTGTGAAAATAGTTCCGCGATCTGAAGCGAACTCTTCCTTATGTTTATGTGGGCCGGTAATGGCCCCTGGTGGCCGCTGGTGTCTTTGCAGTGTTGTTGTTGTTGTTGCTGTTGTGGCCGTTAATCAATATTGCCTGTCGGTTGTGTAGTGCTTCGGTGTGCCTGCAAGTGGGCAACCCGCGGCTGCAGGCTGTCAGTTTGGTTGCTGATGCCCTAGGCGCCGTGATGTCTGGTGAAGAAGGCCACAGCAAAAGGTAATATGATATCTTGTATGGAATCAACTCACACGTGCCAATCAGCATGGCTACTAGAAACATCTATCACATGAAATCTAGTTCGCAATTTTCTCACATGATGTCTTGAATGCTACGGATCAAGGCAGTCAGGTAGATGCAGTATTTATTGATTTCCGTAAAGCGTTTGGCACAGTACCAGACCTGCGATTATTATTGAAAGTATGATCGCATGGCGCATCAAACGAAATTTATAGCTAGACTGAGTATTTATTGGGAAGGACGACGCTGCATGTTATCTTGGAAGGAGAGGAGTATACAGATATACAGGGTGGTTTTTTCCACCATGTAGGGATTGATCGATCAGAGGATACGGAACAAAAAAGGTCTAATGAATTATCCAGAAATGCATGGTTTCCGAGCTAGAGACCATTTATTGAATCATCTATTGCTACAGAGACTGCGGGCTAACACGCGCTTTACCATGCAGCCGCAGTTACAGTATGTGTAGAAAATGGCTTCTGTGTGCCTCAACGCACGTGTGTACGCGCCGTAGCGTGTTCTGTCTCACACTTTCACATCGACCAGGCTGCATCTAACAGTGTCAAAGGCAGCATGAATACGCTGCTCCAGTGTCTCCACATCGGGAATGGGGTCTGCATACATGGTACTTTTGAGATGACTCCATAAGGAGAAATCGCACGGGATGAGAACCTGTGAACGAGCAGGCCATGCAACTGGACCTCCTCGTCCGATTCATCGACCAAGGAAGACACAATTGAGAGGTGTCCGGACGTTAAAGAGAAGTGGGCTGGAGCATCGTCTTGTAGCAGGCACGTAACCCTTTGAATCATCAATGGCACTTCTTCCAGCAGGGCGAGGCAAAGCCACCCGCAAGAAACGCCGATAGTGCTGGTCTGTTAGTCGACGTGGAAGGAAGACTGGTCCCAAAACACGGTGGCCAATTATCCCGGCCCACACATTCCGGCTGCACCGATGCTGAAGATTCGCTGTCATCATACCCTGGTGGTTCTGCATACTATCCCACAGATACCGATCCGCAAAAGGTGGCCTCATCTGTGAATAGGATGGATGACACAAATCCCGGAATCGTGATTACCTGTTGAAGAAACCAGTGACAAAACTGCTCCCGATTTGGAAGTCTGTCGCTAGAAAGTCCTGCACACGCTGTAAATCATAAGGGTAATAACAATTGTCACGGGGAATGTTCCATACGGTCATCTGGCTTAGCCTGTACTGGCGGCCTAACTGCCTGGCACTGACACGGCCGTCGCCTTCCACAGTGTTAATCACATTTTCCTCCAAGTTTGGTCTCCGAACATTTTGGATACGCCCTTCTCGATTTCCGGCTTCCTGGAACGACCCTATCTCAGACAAACGGCGAAACACAATTGCAAATATTGAATGCTGTGGTTGTTGTCGGCGGGGATAGGTATCTTGATACAACCTTGCTGCCTGCCGCCGATTGCCATTTGCGTTTCCGTAAGTCAACACCAATCCGGCAAGCTCTCGATTCGAATAAGGAAGCATTGCGTACAACGCTGTATCGCATCCATTACAAGGTGAATTAGCAAGAGAAGCGAATCGGACACAACATTATCATTTACTGCGGTAGGAGAGGGTGCTAGGGCATGACGTATGAGGAACAGTACCACCCGTCAGGAGGAAATGATGCATTCTGTAACTGTGGCTGCGTGGTATAGCGGCGCATTTTAGACCGCAGTCTCTGTAACAAAGTACGACTGAATAAATGGTCTCTAGCATGGAAAACATGCTTTTCCGGATATAAGGTCATTTCACCTTTCTTGTTCCATATCGTCTCATCGATTAATTTCTAGAGTTTGTAAGCGGTGGAATAAATCACTCTGTAGAAGTAAATTCGTTTCCCTGAGGGAGGTGTGTGGCCCATGCTGTTTGTATTGTATATTAATGATCTTGCAGACAACATTAATGGTGGCCTCAGACTTTTCGAAGATGACATAGTTATTCTTCCGTGCTCCATACGTGAATAGCACGGGGAGAAGTCCTCATAACTTAACAGTAATTTGCAGAGTATGGGCATTGTTAATATTTATGATCACACTCCTGACACCAATGTTAATATATATGATCCCGTTTCTGGTCACCATTGTTAATGTATACGGGAACAGGGAAGGGGGGAGAAGGTTGTTACATATGCCTCGTGACGACAGTGTGCAGGAGGTCGAGTGGTCAGGATTTGAGAGTGGGCATCCAGGGCTGCCGTTAAATGACAGAACAGGAAATTAGGTACAATAAAGAGGATATATTTCAATGTACGGTGTAGAAGGGGCTCGCCTATGGTCGGAAGTTACCAGGTTTAGGCCAGTCTAGGAGGTCGAACAATTAACTGAAATGGGCAGCGGAAGGGGAAGTGGTTCACGTTAACTTACGTTGGGGGCCGGTCGTGAAAAGCAGAGCCAGAGGCTCTGCCTTTCGAAAAGACGTCTGTTCTGCTTGAGGTCTGGATTACAAGAGAGAGAGAGGCAACTGTGTTCCGAACCGCAGAACACTCCAGCGTCCACACACATTACCTGTATCCCACGCACGCTATTGGCTAAAACCAATGGCGTGAATTCGCTAGCAGTTTCAGCAGAGGGCTCAGGGCGTCTCTTGTCAGCAGCTTTAACTGGACAGAACTGCCTCAGCTTTGAAAGACAGGAAACTTGTGTCACGTAGGCACAGCGAAAGTTGCTCTGGGAGAAATCTTGTGAAGATTTCACTGAGCCTTTAAAATAAATTTTTTAATCAATTCCCTAAAATATTACTTGACTGGCTGCCACCATGTACAACATAGATGACGATGCAAAACAAAACTGAAACACCTATGTCCTCACATCAGAAAACGCTGTTGGTGCTATTGTTGTGGTCTTCTGTCCGAAGACTGATTCGGTGCAGCTCTCCATGCAAGCATATCCCGTTCAAGCTTCTTCATCTCTGCATACCTACCGCAATGTATATTTATTTGAACCTGCTTGCTGTGTTCAAGCTTTGCTCTGCCTCTACAATTTTTGCTCCACGCTTCTCTCAAATACCAAACTGAAAAGTCCTGGATGCCTCAGAATGTGTCCTATTGATCGATCTCTTCCTTTCGTCTAGTTGTGCCATAAATTTAAGTTCTCCCTAATTCGATTCAGTACCTTCACGTTAGTTACGTGATCTACCAATCTAATCATCAGCATTTTTTTGCAGCACCACATTGCAGAAGCTTCTATCCTCTTCTTGCCTGAACTGCTTATCATCGATGTTTCAGTTTCGTACAAGGCTACAGTTCTGACAAATACTTTCATAAAAGACTTCCTGACACTTAAATCTATAATCGATATTAACAAATTCCCCTTTTTCAGGTATAATTTTCTCGCTAGTGCCAGTCTGCATATTACTCATATATGCTCTTTACTTCGGCCATTATCAGTTATTTTGCTGCCCAAATAGTACACCCTGCTACTCATAGTGTCTCGTCTCTAAACTGATTCCCTCAGAATCACCTAATGTAATTTGACTGCATTCCATTATCCTTGTTTTCCGTTCGTTAATGTTCATCTTACACTGAACAGCCAAAGAAACAGGTACAGCTGCCTAACATTGTGTAGGGCCCCCCTCGAGTACGCAGAAAAGTGCCGCAACACGACGTGGCATCGATTCGACTAATGTTTGAAGTAGTGCTGGAGGAAACTGACACCATGAATCCTGCAGTGCCGTCCATAAATTCGTAAGAGTACGAGAGGGTGGCGATCACTTTTGAAAAGCACCTTGCAAGGCATCCCAGATATGCACAATATATTGATGTCTGAGGAGTTTGGTGGGCGGCGGAAGTGTTTAAACTCAGAAGACTGCTCCTGGAGCCACTCTGTAGCAATTCTGGACTTGTGGGGTGTCGCATTGTCCTGTTGGGATTGCCCAAGTTTGTCGGAATGCACAGTGGACATGAATGGATGCAGGTGATCTGACCGTAATGTTACGTACGTTTCACCTGCCATAGTCATATCTAGACGTATCAGGGGTCTCATATCACAGTCCCTTACTGACATGCAGGGTCCATGGATTCATGAAGTTGTCTCCATACCTGTTCACGTCCATCCGCTCGACACAACATGAAAGATGACTCGTCCGACCAGGCAACATGTTTCCAACAGTACAACGTCGGTGTTGACGGGCCAAGCCGAGGCGTAAATCTTTGTGTCGTTCAGTCATCAAGGGCACATGAGTAGGCCTTAGGCTCCGAAAGTCCATATCGATGATGTTTAGTTGAATGGTTCGCCCGCTGACACTTGTTAATGACACAGCACTGAAATCTACAGCAATTTGCGGAAGGGCTGCACTTCTGTCACGTTGAACGATTCTCTTCAGTCGTCGCTGGTCCCTTTCTTGCAGGATCTTTTTCCAGCCTCACGATTTCGGAGATTTGATGGTTTACTAGATTCCTGATATTCACGGTACACCCGTGAAATGGTCTTGCAGGAAAATCGCCACTTCATTGCTACCTCGAAGACACTGTGTCCCATCGCTCGTGCGCCGACTATAACACCACGTTGAAGCTCACTTAAATCTTGATAACCTGCCATTGTAGCAGCAGTAACCGATCAAACAACTGCGCCAGACACATTTTGTCTTATATAGGCGTTGCCGACTGCAGCGCCATGTTCTGTTTCTGTTTACATATCTCTGTATTTTAATACACATGCCTATACCAGTTTCTTTGGCGTTTCAGTGTATATCGTCCTTTCAATACGCTGCTCATTCCGTTGAGCTGCTATTCCAAGCCCTTTGTTCTCTCTGGCAGATGTACAATGTCGTCGGAAAATGTCAAAGTTTTTATTTCTTCTCCCTGGGTATGAATTCCCACTTCAAAGCGCGGCTCCCCCCGTCGGAGGTTCGAGTCCTTCCTCGGGAATGGGTGTGCGTGTTGTCCTTAGCGTAAGTTAGTTGATGTTAGATTAAGTAGTGTGTAAGCCTAGGGACCGATGACCTCAGCAGTTTGGTCCCATAGGAACTTACCACAAATTTTCACATTTTCGTACTACAAACTTTTCTTTGGTTTCTTTTAGTGCTTGTTCAGTGTAGAGATTGAGTAACCTCGCGGACAAGCTACAAACATGTCTCACTCCCTTCTCAACCACAGCTTCCCTTTCATGCCTCTCGACTCTTATAACTGCCCTCTGGTTTCAGTACAAGTTGTAAGTAGCCTTTCGCTCCCTGTATTTTAGCCCTGTTACCTTCATTATTTCAAAGAAAGTTCCAGTCAACATTGTCAAAAGTTTTCTCTGAGTTGCAAATTCTGTATACGTAAAATTTATGGATGTCTATCTTATTGTATGGACCAGGGACGTCTGCTGATGGTGTAGGGTATGAGAAAAAGTACCACCACAGCTGTATCTTGAGAATGTCTTTCTTCTATCACACGATTAGATTCGGCGGCACATTAACGCCATCCTTAGGCCCCACCACTGCCAAAAGAATATTTGATTTCCTAGGCGTGCCAAGACATTCTCAAGATACCACTGTGATGGTACTTTTATTCTATAAACGTAGGTTTGGCTTTCCTTAACACAGTTTCTAAGGTAAGTTGTAGCGTCAGTATTGCCTCATGTGATCCTACATTCCGACATACTATTCACATCTGTCAGATCTTGCATTATTTGGAACCGGAAGTATTACGTTCTTCCTAATTCTGACAAGGAAATATCACGAACCTGATCTAATATTTTAAGGACAAAAAGGCACACTAAAAAGATATCAGCCCCAGCAATCGATAGCGTGCAGAATTTACCACCATAATTCTGACTATATGCAGTTATGATATTCTGAATGTACAGCTTTCAAATCTTCGCCCGCACCGATTGTCTGTCATTCGCTCCGCCACAATGCAGCCTCCTAATGCCCGAAAGCAAAGTACTGTACAGAGGAGTGGCAACCAACACCTTCCTATTCACGGGATGGCTATGCTTCTCAATTGCTAAATGTGTATAAGAACTGGATATATATCCTAATCTCCCACTTCCTCCTCTCTATGACCACTCCTTTTGCAAGGAGCTGGTTGTAGTTACCCTACTTGCAAGAGGCGCTTGTTGTTGATCAGTATCGAGAATCAAGGTAATGAAGGAACAAAATCGTAGAACGTAGAGCTAATTTATGGGACTATATGGCTATATGCACTGACGGAAAAAAATCGCAACACCAAAAAATAATTAATGTAGAATAATGAAATATGTTGTAGACTTAGAGAAAGCTTTTGACAATGTTGACTGGAATACTCTCTTTCAAATTCTGAAGGTGGCAGGGGTAAAATACAGGGAGCGAAAGGCTATTTACAATTTGTACAGAAACCAGATGGTAGTTATAAGAGTCGAGGGACATGAAAGGGAAGCAGTGGTTGGGAAGGGAGTGAGACAGGGTTGTAGCCTCTCCCAGATGTTATTCAATCTGTATATTGAGCAAGCAGTAAAGGAAACAAAAGAAAAATTCGGAGTGGGTATTAAAAGCCATGGAGAAGAAATAAAAACTTTGCGGTTCGCCGATGACATTGTAATTCTGTCAGAGACAGCAAAAGACTTGGAAGAGCAGTTGAATGGAATGGACAGTGTCTTGAAAGGAGGATATAAGATGAACATCAACAAAAGAAAAACGAGGATAATGGAATGTAGTCGAATTAAGTCGGGTGATGCTGAGGGAATTAGATTAGGAAATGAGATACTTAAAGTAGTAAAGGAGTTTTGCTATTTGGGGAACAAAATAACTGATGATGGTCGAAGTAGAGAGGATATAAAATGTAGACTGGCAATGGCAAGGAAAGTGTTTCTGAAGAAGAGAAATTTGTTAACATCGAGTATAGATTTAAGTGTCAGGAAGTCATTTCTGAAAGTATTTGTATGGAGTGTAGCCATGTATGGAAGTGAAATATGGACGATAAATAGTTTGGACAAGAAGAGAATAGAAGCTTTCGAAATGTGGTGCTACAGAAGAATGCTGAAGATTAGATGGGTAGATCACATAACTAATGAGGAAGTATTGAATAGGATTGGGGAGAAGAGAAGTTTGTGGCACAACTTGTCCAGAAGAAGGGATCGGTTGGTAGGACATGTTCTGAGGCATCAAGAGATCACCAATTTAGTATTGGAGGGCAGCGTGGAGGGTAAAAATCGTAGAGGGAGACCAAGAGATGAATACACTAAGCAGATTCAGAAGGATGTAGGTTGCAGTAAATACTGGGAGATGAAGAAGCCTGCACAGGATAGAATAGCATGGAGAGCTGCATCAAACCAGTCTCAGGACTGAAGACCACAACAACAACAACAACAACAACAATGAAATTACAGGAATAAATTCGTCTAGGTAATATATTTAAGTGATTAACACTGCAAGGCCACCGGATAATGTAAGCATGTGATAAGCCATTACAAATGTGAAATGCTGGTACATTAAAACGGGTGTAACAGCCAGGATGTCGAATGCAAGCATGCAAACGTTCTAGACTGGAGGTAGATCTGTTGATCGATCAGGCCAAAGCGATATGTCGACACTCTGTAAGCATGCTGGGTTACAACAGCATTACCCTGTTGGAAAATACTCCATGAATGCCGTTCATAAATGGGAGCACAATAGGTCGAATCACTAGACTGACGTACAGTTTTGCAGTCAGGGTACGTGGGATAACCACGGAAGTGCTCTTGGTGTCGTGCTAAATCCAATACCAGACCATATGTCCAGGTGTAGGTTCAGTGTGTCTAGCACGCAGACAGGTTGTTTGCAGACCCTTAACTGGCCTCCTCCCAATCAACATACAGCCATAAATGGCACCGAGGCAGAATAAGCTTTCATGACAAAATACAACCTGCCTCCACCCTGCCGTATAGTGAGCTATCGCTTGATACCACTGAAGTCGCAAGCGGCAGTAGTTTGGGGTCAGTGGAAAGCACACTACGGGGCGTCTAGCTCGGAGCTGTCCTTAAAGGAACCGATTTATAACAGTGCTGCTCAGATTTCTGTTGCAGATGTAGTACGATGCGTCAGAGCCATACGCCAAACACGATGGTCTTATCTCTCGGTAGTGCCACGTAGCCGTCTGGGCCCTGTCTCCTTACGACCGTACATTGTCGTGACCATCGCTGCCAGTAACCATGTACAGTGGTTACAATCCTGCCACGTCTTTCTGCAGTATCTCAGAAGGAACATCCAGCTTCTTGTAGCCCTTTTCACGACCTCGTTCAGTCACAGCTGTAAGTAGGCTGTTTAGGTTTTTATGTTGGTAACGCCACGTAGCGCTCTGTATGAAAATCACTGACTCTGCTGTGTGCAGTCTGTGGCTGGTTGACATTGTTGAAATATTCGCTATTGTAGAGTTGGGCAGATGGATGTGAACAGCGCGTAGCGTTGCGCAGTTGGAGGTGAGCCGCCAGCAGTGTTGGATGTAGGGACAGAGATGGCGGAGTTTTGAGAGCGGATGATCTGGACGTGTGTCCATCAGAAAGAGTAAATTTGTAAGACTGGAAGTCATGAACTGATATATATGAACACTATTAAGGTAAATACATTGTTTGTTCTCTATCAAAATCTTTCATTTGCTAAGTATGCCTATCAGTAGTTAGTGCCTTCAGTAGTTAGAATCTTTTATTTAGCTGGCAGTGTTGGCGCTTGCTGTATTGCAGTAGTTCGAGCAACGAGGATTTTTGTGAGGTAAGTGATTCATGAAAGGTATAGGTTATTGTTAATCAGGGCCATTCTTTTGTAGGGATTATTGAAAGTCAGATTGCGTTGCGCTAAAAATATTGTGTCAGTTTAGTGAATGTCTGAGTACGTTCAGTTTTGCTCAGCTGTTTGAAAATCAAATAACGTAGAAGTTTATCAGCACAGTCATTCAAAAATTTTTCTAAGGGGGATGTTTCACAGCAAGGTGTCGATAATGGCATGTTTTTCGCCTTTATGGCATTCGTGACTAATATAAACTCACCATGTCCAATCTCAAAGGTAAGTATATTCACGATCGTTACAGTGTGCATTTAAAGCAAACCTTATTTGTATCCTCAGACGCTACTATCATCAGTCTGATGCGATTGGCGCGAAATTTGAATAGAAACAGTCTTTCAGAGGTAGAAAAACGCTTACTAACTTTATGTCACACAATTCGTTCTTGGTGTTGCGATTTCCTTCCGACAGCTTTGGGTAAATATGGTTATGTGGGAGTGTGCTGCCAATCAATCCACTGAATGTTTACAGATTTGTAACAATATTCAGCTGTAAATAAATTTATGTATTTATTTCCATTGTGTTAATCAGTTTTTCTATCGAGCGAGGTGGCGTATCGGTTAGTCGGCAGCCTCGAATGTGGGAGAACAATGGTTTGAAGCCCCGTCTGGCCATCCACATTTGGGTTTCTTCGATTTCTCTAAATCACTTTAGGCAAATGCAAGGATGTTTCCTATCGAGGTGCATGACCTGTTTCCTTCCTCATCCTTCGCCAATCCAGGCTTGTGCTACGTCTCCAATGACCTCTTCGTCGATGAGATGTTGAATCATGGTCTCTCTTCTTCAGTTTTCCAAACCATTATATTCATTTTACAGTAGCCGTAGTTCCTATGGCGTGGTGACTGTTTATAAGCAACTGTTTTAGTCTTCCTAAGGAGAACAAACACTGAAAAGGTTGAACCAGTAAGTAAAAACGGAAGAATTTCGTCGATAAAAATATTTGAGAGAGCGATAAATTGCTAATGCGCTATAAATGAAACTGAAAATTCGAAGATTTACAGGTATCTTTGTCTTTGGTGTGCTAGAAGGCCATTTTGGATTGTCGCCACAGTATGATTTATTAAAATAGAGATTCGGCAATACGATAAAGGACGGAACCAAATCTAAAAATAGCGGGCGTTATCTCGTCTTTTGCTAAAAGAAAAAAAAGAGTACCTGAATCATGACATTTGTCGCAAACAAGCAAGAAGTCCTTGCTTATTCAAAGTTTTAAGCCATTTCATTCCATATGTCGAATGCAAATTATTGAGATGCCTGTGGAACACCTGTACAAAATCCAAGGAACTTTTGAACAAGATCTGTGTTTATTAGCGACGTAATTATATTCATAGTCTGCAGAGCACTTGGACAAAACCTTACGCAGCGCCAACGTCACATTGTTGTTTGAGTCACCTTATGTTGCCATAAAAAAATTCTGTTCTGCGCATCTGAATGCGCGCTACATAGATATTCCTGCTCTGCAGTGTGCATGCAGGTAGAAAAGAAGGGAGATGGCGTTATAGACTTACGCTGTACATTGATTTGAAGCGGGAATGGGCGGGGCCTGCGGTCATCTTAAACAGCCCAAAATATTAGCAGACTACAGCTTACGATTGCTTCTTGTTCATTATTTCTGTCATTTGCACGTAGAAAATGTTTTAAATACTAAAAATGATAGTGCTTATGCAAACAACATAGTGTTACGAAGGCAATCTCGAACGTTTATCTGTTACTGAATGTGTACTTCCTCTAGTAATACGACACATGTGGACTCGTTAAAGTAACTTGTTTTTTTGCAGCTATATTCCGGACAACCAGAAAGAGACGGAAGTGACGTGAAAAGCATGTTTTCGTAATCCACTTGATTCCACTTTTACTGTATTTGTATCGATAGCAAATGAAACTGGAACTCAGAAACCAACACACTTTTCTTACTGGTGTCGGTACTGCTTCTTGTTCGTTACATTTTCAGCTTTCAACACACATACAAAACATTTTTAGTGTTCAAGTTTGGAAAAAACTTACCTAAGTGTCCTTCGCTAGCCCATAATCGTGTGCAACGAGGAAAGAAGCAAGGCTTGCTATCGTATCTTGTACATGTCAACAAAGTGAATGACTATTGAAATTTCGAAGAAACAGAGCTGCATAGATATATACCTCCACGCAGAAAAGAGTTCTTGGTTTCTTAGGTTGTCAGTGCATTAGTATCAGTGTAGTTTACCAATCTTCTTTCTTATGATGCGCGATTCACTGTGTGACCAATAATAGAAATTTACAGGATTAAAAAACAATACACTTTTTTTAAACATCTTCCAGCATTGTGGAAGGTAATAAATGCGATTAAGGAAATGGTCTCAAAAACTATTGAGATCCCTCAAAATGTATGTTATGCTTTAATATGTATGTAAGAAACTTTCTAGTAATGATAACCTAACCTGCGTAAGATGAAGGCCTACCTTATTTGCTTTTTTTCCCCGGAATATTTCTCGCCAGTAACTCGGTCAGTTTTTCAGGAATACCAGAACATAGCAGAATTGGATTGTACGTCTACTTTGATCATCATCTTGATTTTACTTTTGAATTTCATTTTGAGGTTTTCAAAGTATATAATCCTATACCATTCTTTGTGACACACCAATAGCTAGTTACTTAATTAGTTCCATGTATCATTTGCAAAATAAATCGTAATGGCATTGAACGAATCATTCCACATTGTCATCAATTCTTTGGAAATATGCCTCCGTACTGATCATTTCTTAGTTTTTACGTTTTTTTAATCATAGTGAGACATACGTTACTCAGTAATTCCCACTCATCACAATTTACATAATACAGTAATACTCTACCGCGGAATAGACGGAGTTGTCAAAGAGAAATGTTTTCAGTTCAGTATCAAATTATACTTCCCTGTGTATCAGGCATTTTGTATCAATGCGTAAGTCATCAGAGCTTTTGGCTGCATCTTTGTAAACCCCTGTATGTGCTATAGCCGACCTTGATGTGGCGTAATGAATATAATTTTTCCTTCTGGTATTGTAATTATGTACTTCATTGTTCCTGTTGAAGTTCAGTGCATTATATACAACAAACTTCATGAGGGAGTAACATACCGAGCACAAGGCAGGCACATAAATTTTTAGACAAAGCCTCTTTCAGAAAGAAAGCAAAGCACATATACAATTCATACAATCATTCACACAAAAGCGCACATGACCGCTGTCTCCGGTTGTTCTAGTCGGAACCTTTAAGAGTGGAGGAAATGTGAGCAATGAATAATAATTATCTGCGAAAGGAATTTAGGGCACGACATGCTGCCCCAACAATCAGCGCATTTACGTAGCCGTGTGTTGTGCGGGGAAGAGACTCTTGATACAGTGTGGCTCGGATGTCGAAGCGTTTCCGGTTTGGAAGGCAATGAAAAACACAGGAAAGATTAGAGAGACCGGACACTGAGTAGAGTAAGGCAAATCTAAAGTCAAATGACAGATATAAAACCAAGACAATAAAAGTAGACAGTGCAACAATAATTCATGTCTAAAAAAGAAAATATTACTTTAACGGCAGCACTTACGAATGAAATGCGATTCCTTTAAACTTTAGATTAAGGTCGTATCGATTAGTGCACCTGTAAATAACGCAAGCTGACATTTGTATGAGACAGCAATGTCAAAGCACCCAACACTGTCGAAAATGGGCACGGACTCGTCAGAGTGACGTCACAGGGAAGTATCACCGCGATGTACTGTGTAGGTATGAACGTGGTGAACTATGTAGGTATGAATGCAATGAACCTAATGTTTTGGGCTAGCTAAGATGACGGACACCGGCTCTAAGTTTGTGATGTAATGACACCTCCCTTCTTTTTTTTATCTCCATTATAGTATGCCCGCAGCTCATGGTCTTCCGATGGCGTTCTCGCTTCCTGCGCACGGGGTCCCGGGTTCGATTCCCGGCGGGGTCAGGGATTTTTCCTGCCTCGAGATGACTGGGTGTTGTTGTGTCGTCTTCATCATCATCGTTCATCCCCATTACGGTCGGAAGAAGGTAATGGCAAACCACCTCCGCTAGGACCTTGCCTAGTACGACGGTGCGGGTCTCCCGCATCTTTCCCTACGCTCCTCGGAATATGGGATCTCATCATCATCATTACAGTAAGGCGAGTATAGAGACTCTTTGGTGTTGCTTTCTCATGAATCGCAGGACGAAATATTAAGCTACGGACGAGAAAAAAGAAGTTATACATTACAAATAAAGTCCACTGGATTTTGAAACACTGTTTTATGAATACAGTGACATATACATGACTAAAAAAGATATGCTACAACAAACATTTGGTGGGCACAACTAAGCCGATATGGAACGCCGCAGAGCGTAAATCCAAGTTTCAATTCTTTGCTGCCGAGGGGAAATGTGGTTAAATGAAAAATAAAGAAGAACAAAGTAAGATATTAAGTATGACAATGTTATTAGCTAAAGAGTGGTAAAAAGATCGAAGTATTGGCATTACAAGCTCATTTTAACCTGTAAGTTAAATTATTGTGCCTTGTGTGTTTTGAATGTTATAGATCAGATCTTTACGTATTTTTATAAGTAATACAGACAATTTTTGGTGTCCTTAAAGTCTGGTACAATCATTCAGCTTTGCTCATTGCAGGGTGCAGCTTAATACACAAGTTAGATCAGTAGCGCAAGTATGCGACCTCTATGTATTTTTTTGCTATTATGGGACAATCAAGCTACAAAAGCAGTCCCACATGTGTTTCGTACCATCGCAGAACAAATCTTTACCTGTTCTGATAAATAATACAGACGGTTTTATTGTGGTACAAACATCGAATTTTCCTTCATGGTCAGAGATTTGTTTGAAACCTTCCCCATCACTCTCTTTGATATAAGCAAAGAAGCAGTATTTATGGAGCTAATGTGTTTCGTTAGGTACATTTGGAAGTGATAATTACGATCATACACATTTTAAATGGTACATTACATTAAAAACATCGTCAATACACACCATTTTAGCACTGTTCGTTATGTGCCACAATATGAGATGTTGGTGAATCAACATACTATAGATATTGTATTAAGGAACTATAGTCTGTAAACCTTTATAGGTAGCCTCAACACCAAGTCTAGATCTGTGAATGTTGCAGCTTTCTTCGATTTCAGGTTTTAGAAACCAGTGTATCGTAATCACGGGTAGATCTCAAATAAAAAGTAATAAAAAAGCTATGTTAACCAACCAATGACGTTGTTTATGTTTTTCTTCATGTATTATCTTCTTCACCCCTAAAATGGTGCTGGATCATGTGTTGAACGTTCGTTTTTGTACCACCAGGAACATAACATCATTTAACCATTGGTAAAGTGTCTACTATTATTCCATTATCTGCTTACCATATTATTTTAGACACATGCGTCTTGTATTAATATATACAACGATGATACAGACGGTTTAGATGTGGAAATGACATTGTTGCACTTAATTTCAGGACCAACTTTCATGTTTTAGACGCGAAATGTATCTTAATCGGTTGTTGTTGTTGTTGTTATGCTCTTCAGTCCTGAGACTGGTTTGATGCAGCTCTCCATGCTACCCTATCCTGTGCAAGCTTCTTCATCTCCCAGTACTTACTGCAACCCACATCCTTCTGAATCTGCTTAGCGTAGTCATCTCTTGGTCTCCCTCTACAATTTTTACCCTCCACGCTGCCCTCCAATGCCAAATTTGTGATCCCTTGATGCCTCTGAACATGTCCTACTAACCGGTCCCTTCTTTTTGTCAAGTCGTGCCACATACTCCTCTTCTCCCCAATTCTATTCAATACTTCATCATTAGTTGTGTGATCTACCCATCTAATCTTCAGCATTCTTCTGTAGCACCACATTTCGAAAGCTTCTATTCTTTTCTTGTCCAAACTATTTATCGTCCATATTTCACTTCCATACATGGCTACACTCCATACAAATACTTTCAGAAACGACTTCCTGACACTTAAATCTATACTCGATGTTAACAAATTTCTATTCTTCATAAACACTTTCCTTGCCATTGCCAGTCTACATTTTATATCTTCTCTACTTCGACCATCATCAGTTATTTTACTCCCCAAATAGCAAAACTCCTTTACTACTTTAAGTGTCTCATTTCATAATCTAATTCTCTCAGCATCACCCGACTTAATTCGACTACATTCCATTATCCTCGTTTTGCTTTTGTTGATGTTCATCTTATATCCTCCTTTCAAGACACTGTCCATTCCGTTCAACTGCTCTTCCAAGTCCTTTGCCGTCTCTGACAGAATTACAATGTCATCGGCGAACCTCAAAGTTTTTATTTCTGCTCCATGGATTTTAATACCTACTCCGAATTTTTCTTTTGTTTCCTTTACTGCTTGCTCAATATACAGATTGAATAGCATCTGGGAGAGGCTACAAACCTGTCTCACTCCCTTCCCAACCACTGCTTCCCTTTCATGCCCCTCGACTCTTATAACTGCCATCTGGTTTCTGTACAAATTGTAAACAGCCTTTCGCTCCCTGTATTTTACCCCTGCCACCTTTAGAATTTGAAAGACAGTATTCCAGTCGACATTGTCAAAAGCTTTCTCTAAGTCTACGAATGCTAGAAACGTAGGCTTACCTTTCCTTAATCTTTCTTCTTAGATAAGTCGTAGGGTCGTATTGCCTCACGTGTTCCAATATTTCTACGGAATCCAAACTGATCTTCCCCGAGGTCGGCTTCTACCAGTTTTTCCATTCGTCTGTAAAGAATTCGCGTTAGTATTTTGCAGCTGTGACTTATTAAACTGATAGTCGGTAGTTTTCACATCTGTCAACACCTGCTTTCTTTGGGATTGGAATTATTATATTCTTCTTGAAGTCTGAGGGTACTTCGCCTGTCTAATACATCTTGCTCACCAGATGGTAGAGTCTTAATCGGTAAATTACACAATAATTGCACTCCTCCAGTAGCTGACACATTATTTTAGCTAACACGTGTTTTTTTACAGTTACAGAACTATCATACAAAAAATTTTGATATGGAAATATTTTATTTGGTGCTCCATTGTGCCTTGCACCGTGCTTGGTAGAAAGATCGAAGTTTGCTCCAGTGCATGTAAACCTGTAAGATATGTATTGTCACGCGTATTTTGATAAATAATAAACATTTTAGAAGTAGAAATACTGCAATTTACACCAATATTGGATAGATCTTTATGTATTCTTGATAGATAATTGAAATCGTTCAGAATATTTTGAGTCTAGTATCAATTTATGCAGTTCATGTCATTCTGATACTTCTGAACATGGCACCAAAATTTGTGCAGTTCAGGTGGTTCGGATACTTTTGAACGTATTGCTTAATAAGAAATTCAAATCGTTCAGATGGTTTTGAACAAGGTGCCAATTACAGAATTCATTTGGTTCAGGCACTTTAGAACACGACACCTTAGTGATCACCGTTCAACTGGGCTAGTTCCGCCATCTTGGATTTTTATAATTTCGAGCCATTTTAAACTGTACTAGTTATGGCACCTGCAGTTTTTAGATTTCCCTCCGCCATGACGTTAAGGATTCTGCTAGCTTATATTATGATGTCACAGCCCTGCCCCTGCTCTAGGCAGCCTCCATATGAGATATCACGTGATCGAGGTCAGCGACAGTATTTGAGGTCAAAAGTGTTTTGGAGTATCTGTAGTGAGGTTCTGGTTTCTAAAGGCCGTTGACGCTATCTAACTTGACGGAAATTAAGAGTCCCAGGTGCCTACAAAGGCTGTGGAGCCGGCTCTTATTACCACACCCCTCATGGTGTGACCATTCTACAGTCCAAATTAATCGGCGCGCAAATTGTTGCTTCCCAAGCGTGGACTCTACTTTTATAAATTGCCCGCGAGAAACGGGACATTGGGCGCTGTAATGACATTTGGCGTGGGGTAAACGTCAGCCCTAACCAACCTGCTCTAGTCAACTTCCACCCTGGTTACTGCAGACGTGTATTCTTAAAATGTATTTCATGCAAAGGTACATACGATCTTGAGGCTAAAGTAGCGGACGACACGTATTCATGTTGCGAAATGCGTCGTGTAGTTTGACTCTCTGAATGGACTTCAAGCTATACAGAACGTTTATCTAAAAGAACAAACGTAATTTCCCATTTAGTCAGCATAGACTGGGGAAGATGGTATTGTTCTGCTGAATAGCTATACAAAAAATATGTGGTAATAATGAAGCTGAACCTGGCATGCTCCTAGACGTTTCTTCCTCACCTTTGATGGGAAAAGGAGTGGTCGAAAATGATGGACGATAAACTGCAGCTGGTAAAGCCATTCTCTTTTTCCCACCTGAATTCTAAGATGACAAAGAATGGGTTGCATCCTGTAGACCCTGCGCTTATTCCTCCAGCGAGCAGATCAAGAAGGATCAAGAAGGGTCAATAACTTCTGGAGTATAGAGCTCTGTAATTTATACTTTAAGTGTATTTTGTGCAGGTGTCGCCCCAAAGCTCGTAAATATTTAAAGGAAGTCCAAAGTAACACCGTGAGCTACTAATAAAAAATCTATTTCCTGCGAGTTTCAATCTACCTAACATAAGCACATAATGGCTTTTTCTGATTTATTTTTATTAATGAAACCACAGCGATAATGATGCCATATGAGCTGAAATAGCGGTTGCTTGATTGTGATCAGAAATAATTTGCTAAATAATTAGTTTCTTTATCAGATGCACATAATATTACATAAATTTTCTTTAAACAACTTTTTATATTCAGACGGGGGGACCGATACTAATTTACCAGCAGATGTGTGCTCCACGTTAGCAGTTGGCAAGGCAATTGGGGTACGCATATTAACATTTTGATACTATGTGATTTCCTCTCTAAATTATTTTAGGTATAGTGGAGCAACTTCTTTTTTTATTTGTCTTTGGTTCCTGAACTGCCGTCACAACTTCTTCAGATTTAATATTAGCTTTGGCCCTGTTTTTCGATCATAATTTTGCCATGTTTTGAGTATGATCGGTATCTGCAACTGTCACTCGTACATGTACGTTCTGTAGAGTTGGTAATGATAAAGTGTGTGAATGGGATTGTGACTTGGAGAGAGGGTATTTTGAGGTGTCAGTCGTGCTGTTTTGCATACCCCTGGATGCTAAACTCCGATCTCTGGTGATCTGCAGAGAAAGGAAGCATTTCATATGGTCATGAAAGTCAATTGAAGAAAATGATAATGTCACACAATGGAAACTTCTTTTTGAATGATAATAATATGGGTTGCCCAGTTAAATATGACAATATGTGCACCACACCAGGAAAATAGACGTTAATGAGAGGAGGGATCATCTAATATAGAACAAACAAGTGTTTACTATAACAGTCAGATTTATCGTCGTAAAGTAAAACACATGAGTTACCCACAGAGCTGAACAACTGAATATTAGATACTGGACAATGGGGTGTTAATGATCAACTGTAATCTTTTCGCAGACGGGCGGATATGATAAATGCAAAGCTGTGCAGCTAAGACATTGACAGCCAGTGGCCAGCTTCAGGCGAGATTACAGTGCCTTTATGACAAGCTTCCCAACAGAATCAGTGCGTACATCTGGTGCAGAGGAGTTGCAACGTCATATTGATAAGTGGACTCGTGACTCGATGTTTTAATCTTTGAAATAAAATCACATATCCTCTGAAACCATGCAGTTTCAATTCTTTTCCTCCTCCATCTGTGCACGCTTAATTTTTTTTTGTCATACAGTGTACACTTCTGCTAACCAGGATAATATCTTTCACTTAAGCTAGCGAAGGCTCGTAAACACCGATTTACGCATATTATACGAATGCATGGTGTTTGTCGTATCGGACATATCTGAAAGAACAGACGCCACACATTCATAGAACTGATTCGCTTCGATGGGAATTGAATCCACAACCTTCAGTATGGTTGCACATTTATGTTCGACCTGTCCTGGGAATCTAAAATTAGCGATCACACAGGACGTGGACGGAGACTGCAGATAGATGGCTGTAGCTGGGAGTGCGGGTCAGCCGGGAAGTGCGCCGAGACAGTCTGCACATTTGCGGTAAGCACTGTATATGGGTGGCACAGTGGTTAACGCAACTGTCTATTAAGCAGGAGATCACGGGTTCGAGACTCGGTCTGTCACATTTTCACTCGTCGCTGCTGATTCCGCTTGAAGTCCCGATGCAGATGGTACAGTGCAGACAGAACACCATGAATGGCAGATGCGCAGATGGCAGTGAATGCAAGAAAAAAAAAAAAAAAGTTCAAATGGCTCTGAGCACTATGGGACTCAACTTCTGAGGTCATTAGTCCCCTAGAACTTAGAACTAGTTAAACCTAACTAACCTAAGGACATCACACACATCCATGCCCGAGGCAGGATTCGAACCTGCGACCGTAGCGGTCTCGCGGTTCCAGACTGCAGCGCCTAGAACCGCACAGTGAATGCATGGAAAGAGTGATAGTGGTGGGGGCTGTGGGCAGGCGCTGGAGGGGAAATGCTGAGCACTCGAGGGGAAGTGCCACTCTAAACTGAAGCCTACACTCACAATTTTTGTAAATATTAAGCAAGGCCTCTCCACACCCAGACAACTCAGAAGGATCTGTTACCTCTTCTTTAGTTAGTGTCTAACACGAATTCCATCGACAATGCATCGGTTTATTTTGGCCTGGTTTGTTAACCTTTTGTGACTTGCACAGAGGTGTCATGAGTGGCACATTTTGAGTTAAATCTACACATTTCTGTTGTTGCCATGTTAGAATTGCTTCTTTTGCCAAAAGTCAGCAGTGTTTAAAAAGTCTTATCTCACTATCTTGTTGTGCAGACATAACTGCGAGAGAATTTTGAAATGGTGGTTTATTAAGTGAGAAACTGAGGAAAAGTAAAGTCAGCATCTTATGATAAAGCACATCCTCATTTCAAAATAAACGTGTAATGACTTCATTTACTTTGTTCTAAACCCACAGCATTTCTCATTTCACCAGCTGTCGACGGCCCTTAAAAATTACATGTTTTCATTGGAAAAGTCTGTAGTTAGTGGAATAAGACGGTAGATAATGAAGTTATGCATGATAATCGTGAAGCAAAATACTCTCTGTGGTGTCACCGCCAGACACCACACTTGCTAGGTGGTAGCTTAAATCGGCCGCGGTCCATTTAGTACATGTCGGTCCCGCGTGTCGCCACTGTGTAATCGCAGACCTAGCGCCACCACCAAGGCAGGTCTCGTGATACGAGAGAGCACTCGCCCCAGTTGTACGAGAACCTAGCTACCGCCCAGTTGTACGAGAACCGAGTTACCGACCAGATGTACGAAGCCTTTCTCTCTCATTAGCCGAGAGACAGAATAGCCATCAGCTAAGTTAATGGCTACGAACTAGCAAGGCGCCATTGGTATCAGTGCCTATAGCTTACGAGTATTCAAGAGAGATGTATTCCAAGGACTAATAAAAAGATAAGTAATAAGCATCTACATACTTTTCTTCTTATTCATTTATAAGTTCTCATGTTCCAGACTTCACGCCCGTCTGCTTTAGTCTTGCGTGCATTTTCAG
Source organism: Schistocerca americana (assembly GCF_021461395.2). Taxonomy (NCBI): domain Eukaryota; kingdom Metazoa; phylum Arthropoda; class Insecta; order Orthoptera; family Acrididae; genus Schistocerca; species Schistocerca americana. The sequence goes on from NC_060121.1 coordinate 855,353,934, forward strand.
CCATCTCAACTTCACGGTGTCGGCCCAGCTACCGACACAACACTCTCCTCTTTGCATGTCATCATTTGCCAAAATCTCATTTCGATATCTCAAACCGTTTATGAAATATGAGGAATGTTGTGGATATTTTGGAAATGTTGCAAATTTATTGTTAGGTCTTATGGGACCAAACTGCTGAGGCCATCGGTCCATAAGCCTAAATACTGCTTAATCTAACTTAAACTAACTTACTCTGGACAACAAACACCAATACCCGACGGAGGACTCTAACCTCCGACGGGGGGGGCTGCACGGACCGTGACAAGGCCCCCATGACTGCGTGGCTACCCCGCGCGGCCTGTGAATGTTTCACTCTGGCTTTATCGAGACTGGTGACAGAAACACCCACCCAAGTCTAAAGAAAAATTCAATATGTTAGCTAAAATACGCAGCAACATATTATGTAATATGCACCAAACGCGAAATCATAGCGACCCCTATTTTTCATTGAAAACTTTTCTGAATTTCGCGCAGTGAGTTACTTCCACGAAAATATTACAGTAATTATGACCATTAACGAAATGATGGGCACATCGTAATGAACCTGACAAAGCTACAAGTAAAGCAAAAATGAAATGTTTACAGCGAATCGTTGTTGTAAAATCGTTTGAGAACTGCAGGGCGTGCGACTCGATTCTGTCGTCAGTGACCGGCCCATAGCTGGCAGATATTGTCGGTCTGCCCTTCCAGATAAACGAATGAACTCGCCCAGCACTTTGGACGAAAACTGGTGACCGTGCATCGGCCACTGTGTCTCGCGCGACCTGTATTATTAATTCCTTTCCCTTCTTTTCCTTTCCTTTCTGCCCCCTGCGCCTTCGATTTACATAACATCCATATTTATGTCGCAAACAGCTCGTTTGTGGAGCCATGTTTACCTTTTTGACTTCTATTATTCTATACTTCCGCACATGCCTGTTTTTACAGTTGTATACCATGTATACCAGTGTCCAACTCTGTGGGCACGTTGGTCTGAACTGAAGATCTGCCTCACTTTACCTGTCGGACTGGAGGTACTTTCTTGTGTTACAATTAACGATTATCAGTATGCAAGGCAAAGTGCGGATAGAGCTCTTCCACATAATTATCTTTGTAACAGGATTACAAAATTTGACGCGTTGCCTGAAACTGTGAGGAGCGAGTTGGTTACTCGGACAGGACGAGAGGACAGCGCTCTTAAACGCTCCATAAATTAAGACCGAAGTGTCTGCAGGGGCTGGAAGGGAACCGGGGTGGGCAGGTAGGCCCGGAGCTGCGCGAGTACCTGGTTCCCCCAAGACATACTGGCTGGCGGTTGAAATATGACGCCATTGGAATTTCATTACTCGCGCTTTTCTCAGGCGCCAGCCCGCCCTAAGTCGCGGGGTTACAGGCGGCCTCTTCTTGCGCTGAAATATATTGACGGCGGAATTCATTAAAACGGCAGCGGCAGCGCCACGCAAGGTGAGCCGCGCCGGCCCGCGGTCGCCGGAATTTAATCTACTTGTAAGCACGCCCGCCAGGGGCGCTGGCTCCGCCGCCGCGCCGCCGCCGCCGCCGCCTCTGCCGTAATCGCCCCCTCTCCTGATTTCCTTAGCGTCCGCGTCTAACTAGGATGTTAAGGAGGCTTGCGCTCTCTTACCTGCGTGCTCGGCCCGGCGCTCCTTCCGCTGCAAGGAATGCGCAGCCTCCCCGCCGGAAACTTTTCGTCCGTGTGTGTCCCACACGCTATTAGTCATTAAGGTACGATTACAGGGGACATAAAAATTGCCTGTTGCCGACAGTATATGGGCCGGTTTCCACATAGAGCACCATGTTCAGACTGGACTTCGACTGTGCACTTGCCGAGTAGCGTCGCATGCTCTCCCACATAACATATCGCGTGCGAGCTCTGTTCAGTCACCAATGGCACAAACAGACGAGGATATTTTTGTGGCTCTCGGGACTTATATAGTTTTATTGAGAAGAAAACAAGAGTGGGAAAGAAATAAACGGCTTACTGGGTTCACTCTACATTCAGAGATAGAGAAGAAGAGGAAGAATTCCACACGTAGGCTCGCTGATGATCCTGTTAAGTATTAGAATGAGTTCTGGATGCTGCTGAACAAGTATTACATGCTTCTCGTCTATGTTTATGAAAACCACAAAAAAGTCTTCTTTTCTTCTCTGGCACTTGGGGTGGTTGCCAGGGCTCACTCCTGGTTCTTACAAAATCAGACATCTACATCTACATCTACATCCATACTCCGCAAGACACCTGACGGTGTGTGGCGTAGGGTACCTTGAGTACCTCTATCGGTTCTCTCTTCTATTCCAGTTTCGTATTGTTCGTGGAAAGAAGGACTGTCGGTATGCCTCTGTATGGGCTCTAATCTCTCTGATTTTATCCCCATGGTCTCTTCGCGAGATATACGTAGGAGGGAGCAATATACTGCTTGACTCTTCGGTGAAGGTATGTCCTCGAAACTTCAACAAAAGCCCGTACCGAGCTACTGAGCGTCTCTCCTGCAGAGTCTTCCACTGGAGTTTATCTATCATTTCCGTAACGCTTTCGCGATTACTAAATGATCCTGTAACGAAGCGCGCTGCTCTCCGTCGGATCTTCTCTATCTCTTCTATCAACCCTATCTGGTACGATGCAGTTTCAGATTGTTATCAGCGCTGCCCGGCCACATCGAATATCTGTTTATCTGTCCAGCACAGCTTAATGTTGTAGAACTAATACGAGAGGAAATACTGAGATCCACAAAGGAGGGACCTAACTCATCGGACTCGTTTCCTTCTCCATTTACATCATATAGGGATGAATGAGATTTTCACTCTGCAGCGGAGTGTGCGTTGATAGGAAACTTCCTGGCAGGTTAAAACTGTGTGCCGGACCGAGACTCGAACTCGAGACCTTTGCCTTTCGCGGGCAAGTGCTCTACCATTTTTTTAAAAAATCTCATTTTGTTCGCTTTCGTTCGTTGCACCTGCTCGGGGCGGACGTCGTAAGACACCCATTTTAGTTGGTCGTTGATGGATTAACTCAGTTATTTATTACAGAGGGCAGCTAACCCTCTGACCGAACACGCTGAGCTACCGTGCCGGCACCATCTGAGCTATCCAAGTACGATTCACGCCCCGCCCTCACAGTTCTACTTCCGCCAGTACCTCGTCTCCTTTCCTCCAGGAGTGCTAGTTCTGCAAGGTTCGCAGGAGAGCTTCTGTGAAGTTTGGAAAGTAGGAGGCGAGGTACTGGAGGAAGTAAAGCTGTGAGGACGGGGCGTGAGTCGTGCTTGGGTACTCGGATGGTAGAGCACTTGCCCGCAAAAGGCAAAGGTCCCGAATTCGATTCTCGGTCCGGCACACAATTTTAATCTGCCAGGAAGTTTCATCATGTAGGGAACTTTGATCGTCGGTAAAAGTTTCACGGTTTTAATGGAAAGGAATTAAAAGCTGAATTTCATCTTCCAGTCTACATTTCTTCTTTGGAACCTGCCAGATGTGGCTTTTGCGTCTAGCAAGAGCTCGAATAAAATACGACCTCAGTAGCGTCCATTTGCTTCTTCATTCATCACCTACAGGCAAGGAAAATTACAGCTGAATGTGAGAAATATTATCACTGTTACCTTCAGCAAGTACGAGGGCGACTACAAAAGAAATGCAAACTATTTTTGTTAAAATACAGTTTTCATTCTGCATGTGTGAAAGTTTTACAGTGTGTAGATACATCCTTCTCGCTTGTTTTCAAACTTAGTTCAACCAGTTCCCGTGAGTGGCATCGTCACAGCATGTCTTCAAGATGACTGCTACACTTCACGTTCGTCAGAAGCAACGTGCTGTGATAGAATTCCTGTACTGTGAAAACGAGACAGTGGGAAATATCCACAACAGGTTGAAAAAGGTGTATGGAGATGCTGCTGTCGATCGCAGTACAGTTAGTCGGTGGGTTAGCAGGTTACGTGATGAAAGCGGGCATGGCAATATTGAGGATTGTCCTCGCAGCGGCAGGCCTCGTACTGCACACACTCCAGACAATGTGCAGAGTTAACGAATTTGTGACTGCTGACAGACGCATCACAGTGAACGAATTGTCACGCTACGTTGGGATAGGGGAAGGAAGTGTTTGCAGAATACTGAAAGTGTTGGCGTTAAAAAAAAAAATTGTGCCAGGTGAGTTCCCAGGGTGTTGGGACAGTGACTCACAAAGAAACAAGAAAAACGGTATGAAGCGAACTTTTGGAATAGTACGAGAATGGTGGAGATGAATTTCTTGGAAGAATTGTGACAGGTGATGAAACATGGCTCCATCATTTTTTCACCAGAGACGAAGAGGCAATCAATGGAGTGGCACATGCAAATTCACCCAAGAAAAAAAAAATTCAAAACCACACCTTCTGCTGGAAAGGTTATGCCTACGGTATTTTTCGATTCTGAAGGGCTCTTGCTTGTGGACATCATGCCAAGTGGGACCACCATAAATTCTGATGCATATGTGACGACACTGAAGAAATTTCAAGCTCGACTGAGTCGTGTTGTACCACATCGGCAAAAGCAGGATGTTTTGCTGTTGCACGACAATGCACTGCCACATGTCAGTAAATAAACCATGGAAGCGATCACAAAACTCGGATGGACAACACTGAAACACCCGCCTTACAGTCCTGACCTGGCTCCATGTGAGTATCATCTCTTTGGGAAACTGAAAGACTCTTCGTGGAACAAGGCTTGAAGATGATGACTCCCTTGTGCACGCTGCCAAACTGTGGCTCCAACAGGTTGGTAAAGAATTTTACCGTGCGGGTATACAGGAGCTGGTTCCAAGATGGCTTAGGGCAGTTGAGAGGGATGTAAATTATGTGGAGAAATGAAAATATTGTTCCTAAAGGATGTATATACACTCTGTAAAACTTTTAAACATGTAGAATAAAAGCTGGATTTCAAAAAAAAATTGTGTGCATTTCTTTTGGAGTGATCCTCGTATAACAAAAAGTAACACGGACAAAACCTGTACTTACTGGATTTGTTAAACTTCTCACCGATCTCCCTCCATATATTGTCTTTTACAAAAGTACTGTCGTAGTCTTTATGCGACACATCGTGGAATTCTGGATGCTGCTGAACAAGTATTACCAGCTACTCTCCCATGTTTACGAAAAATTCTCAGAGACTAGTGTGAGGTCAGACGGGACGCGTGTATTCGAGAGATTCGTGGGAGATCGGGCGAAGTCGGAAAGAGCCGAACACCAAACGACTGCCAACAGGCAACGTACTGGCGCCTCGATGTAGTTTTCACGTGACGGGCTGTGTACCCGCTGCGCACCTGTCATCTGTCGTGGAATCTCTCCCCTGACGGATAGCCTACAGCACGACAGGCGCACGTCGTGGATACAGCAGCGACACAGCAAGCTATGTGGAAATGGGGTACTTGACGCCTCTGCAAAGTGAATAGGACGAGTTCAGTAGCTGTCTCATTCTTCACGACGTACCGGTATTCGGAGCACAGTAAAACACAGCCTGATCACGGTACTCAATGAGTAAACCGGCCCCATCCCGACAGCATCGTCTGGCAACGTTGCATGCACACGAATTGCAACCACACGTACTACAACATTACCGTCCACTGTTGCCCGGCAACGTTTGCAGCAGTGCATCTCCGGGCCAGAAGTGTTTACGCAGGACGACGCTTACCTTAAAATGGACAAACACGACCAGGTGTGAGTGCCTCTCTTCTCTTTTTACTTCACACAAGGAATAACGCTGGAAAAATATAATTTTAAAATTTTCATAAAATTAATCTTTATTACCACAGTAAGCAACGAATACACGAAGAAATTGACAGAAAGTAAACATTCCGATGGTTTCACTTTGAAACCACTATGACATTCAGTTTTCAATCATCCATCTTTTTACGTGATCTACACTCACGAAAAAAATCTCGCAACACAAAGGACTTGTGAGACGTAGACAAACTATGTGGGCGGGTTGGCGCTAGTGACGCCGCTATGAGGATGCACATAAGGTTTCTTTTAAATGTACGTTGTAACGGTTGTGAGCGTTAGTAACCCTTGAGATTGGAAATGTTGTGTTGATGTTAGTCAAGAATACTTTAAAGGTGGCAAAGATGCCATTTTTAACACCTTACTGAGTCAACGAGGTCATGTAGTTGGGCTACAGCCGGCCGTAGTGGTCGAGCGGTTCTATGCGCTTCAGTCCAGAACCGCGCTGCTGCTACTATCTCAGGTGCGAATCCTGCCTCGGGCATGGATGTGTGTGATGTCGTTAGGTTTAAGTAACTTTAAGTCTATGGGACTGATGACCTCAGATGATAAGTCCCATAGTGCTTAGAGCCATTTGAACCATTTTTGAAAGTTGGGCTACGATAAGCTGAATATTACTTCTTTGATATTGCTGAAGGACTTGACTAGAATGTAGCCACTGGACATGATTGCCGGCGGAGGTGGTCACGAGAATATACGGTCGCAAGAAGATCGGGCTCCGGAAGGGCAAAGGGCTCTTACGAATTCGGAGTATGGTCCTGGATCATCATACTGCATCTACAGAAGCAATCTGAGCAGCAGTTGCCACCACAACCACACAACGAACTGTTACAGATTGGTTACTTCGAGGACAGCTCCGAGCCAGACGTGCTGTAGTGTGCATTCCACTCACCCCAAACCACTTCCATTTGCGACTTCAGTGGTATCAAGCGAGAGCTCATTGGATGGCAATATGGAGGTCTCTTGTGTTTTCAGATGAAAGCTTCTTTAGCCTAGGTGCCAATGGTGGCCGTGTGCTGTTTAGAAGGAGGCCACTCGAGGGCTTGCAACTAACCTGTCTGTATGCTAAATACGCTGAACCTCACCTGGAGTTACGGTCTGAGGTGAGATTTTGTATGACAGCAGGAGCGCTCTGCAGTTATCCCACGCACGCTGACTGCAGAAATGTTCGTCAGTCTGTTGATTCAACACCTTGTGCTGTCATTCGTGAACAGCATTCCAGGAGGCGTTTTCCAACAGGATAACGCTCGCCCACCGCTATGTAGCCCAAAATGCTCTACAGAGTGTCGAAATGTTGCCTTGGCCTTCTAGATAGCCAGATTTGTCTCCAGTGAATCACATATGGGATATTATCGGTCGACAACTCCAGAGTTATTCACAAACAGCATTAACCGGATCTGCATTGACCGACCAAGTGCAACGTCCGTGGAACTTCAACCCACCACAAACTTACATCCGACACCTGTACAACACAATTCGTGCACGTTTGCATTCAACATTCTGGTGGTTACACCAGTATTAATATAGCAGCGTTTCACGTTTGCAGTGGCTTAAAAAATCGTTCAAATGGCTCTGAGCACTATGGGACTTACCTGCTGTGGTCATCAGTCCCCTAGAACTTAGAACTACTTAAACCTAATTAACCTAAGGACATCACACACATCCATGCCCGAGGCAGGATTCGAACCTGCGACCGTAGCGACCGCGCGGTTCCAGACTGAAGCGCCTAGAACCGCTCGGCCACTCAGGCCGGCGCAATGGCTTATCTCGCGCTTACATTCGCCTGTGATCTTGCAATGTTAATCACTTAAATATGTTACCTAGACAAACGTATTCCCGAAATTTCATTACTCTACGTCAATTATTTCATGATGCTGCGATTTTTTCCGTTAGTGTATCTGAAAGCGATTTGGAATTTTTCCTAGACAGAATCCCACATCTCGAAACTTCCATGCACTCATAATGCCTAAAACAAACTATTGTTAACAGGGGAAAAGGGACCTAAAATTTATGAATTCGTATCAAAAGTACTATTTCTTTTCCTTTGTTGTATTTTAATGCCCCATCTGGGGAAGGCTGGCAGTAGCATACGCGCTGCTCTTCAGCCAAAAGACATTAATTATACAACAGACGAGATTTAAAATTACAAAGGAGAAAATACGGCGTACATAAATATAAAAAGCGGGAACATAAGGGAAGACAATAGACAAAAAGGGGACGACTGTAAAATGGAGATAAAAACCTTGCGCACAAAAAACCTTACACTGGGATAATCAAAAGAACACAAGGAGATGTATGGCTGGCGCATAAAAGGATGGACGGCGTAGCACATGACGATCACTGACAATAACACTATGTACAAGTCCAGCACACAATTAAAATCACAGTTCTGGACGCACAAGAGAACAGCACCACACACAACACTGACGTAGCACAATGATGACGATGAGCAAACACAGGATCTGCCAGGGGCATGGAGATGAGGGAGAAGCGAAGAAGGGAGGGAGGGGCGGAGAGGGGGAAGCGGGCTGGGGAGGGAAGGACGTGGGAGGGACACAGTTGAGGAGGGGGTGCAGTGACTCAAGGGGGGGGGGGAGGAGGACAATCCGCTCTGGGAGAAGGAGGGGAGAGGAGAAGGGGGACCCTGGGGAGGGGAATCAAAAGTACATACTGCCCCAGTGATTCCCTTTGGAAACACTCATGATTGTAGTAACACAAACTCAAATGTACATTATACTAACTTTAGCTATACTTATTTTCACTGTCAATGATACGTTGAATATGATCGCTATACATTAAAAAAAAAGTATGCCACAATCTCCTGCAGCCACGTAGCACAATACCCGCTCCAAAAGTTGCTTTGACCGCTGTTAAGTGACTGCTACAATGCACTACCATCGTAGAAGTACCTCAGTGTACCACTAGATGTGTCTGTTTTCCAATAGCGTCGGTAGTTTCATGCGAAAGGGCTGATAATTCAAAACAAAATTAATAATATGGTGGATTGAGGCAGAAGTTACCGGCGCTCGAAGGTTTAAGTAGACGGAATGTTTCGGGAAATTCAACTAGTTAACTGATGCTGGATACATATCTTTTCAGAATTTTACCAGAACTCGGAAAACGACGTCGAGTTTCTCATATAAGCAAGTGGTCTGACAATTGTTAAAACGGATACAAAAATGAGGGAGTGTGTAAGACTTGCAACGTGACCGGCCATCACCCTTTGATTTTTAGCTGCTGGTGATACGTACACAAGTTCAATGTACCTTTTTAGAAGTCACTATTCATCATCAATCCTCTTGGTACCAGAGCTATGCAATGGTTTGGTAACAAAACTGAAGGATTTCATTAAGATAAATTTGAAAAAGAATACAGTTTTTTTATTCAGTGTCGTACACCACTGTGTACACTTTCTTGCCGCAGGAACGTTTCGACATAGTGTATAACTCATGGCATCAGATGCAAACATCTGTATGAAGAGCCGTCTGCGCTTCCACTTTCCCTAAACAACGATTTTGCCTCGCATTTGACATAAGCTAAAAAACGTAGGAATTTTTTTGATTGGATTATGAAAAGTGATTTCGAATCTCATCGGCAATAGCCTGCCAACTGTCCTTTTTCAGATTTCGATATTTAGATACATTGTTTTCAGAATCCCGTAGTTATAGTCGTAGGCGAATCGCATTTATGAAATTCATCGTTCTGTCGTTTGTCCATTTCTCCGCTCCTATACAAAATAAACCCATAACAACTAATAGAGCAGGTGGGTACATGTACGCATGCAAACTTTCGAACAAAAGTGAAGCGATATTGTTTTCGCTCAGACGCAGACTGCAGCTCTGTTGGTGAGAGAAATAGGAAACAGATGGAAGAGCGAAAAGGCTGTATTTACAGACACGAACAGAGACAGATATTGCTGTACAGTACGAAATATTCTCTACCATTCTTGGAGAATACCGGAAACCCCTCAGCAGTACGTCGGCAACTACCAGCAACAACATGCAACATCAGCAGTATTGCCTGGCCTTACCGGAAAATTACCGTGTGTCAGTGCCACATTGGCGCAATGTTGACGTCAACGCTACTCGGCCAAATATTGTCGTAAAATGTGAATGAACTTTTGCAAATTGCGGCACCATGACGGTGGCATTCCACAAACGTCAAACTGATGTGAAGCGCATACATGCGTAACCCCACATTGTAGGGGCAAGATTGCTCAAGGGATTCCTCATCGAAAAATATTTAAATGTCGCTCATTCCTGAGAAGGAGAAAAGTCCACCAGCATATGCCAGAACTGAGCAGCAACAGGTTAGTGAACTGTCATGACAGCAATTTATTATTCTGCGATATTGCTGCTCACGTTGTTCCGGATCCCACAAGAGTCATGCATATGGAATCGACGGGTTTAGTACGGGCATACTCGACGCCACACAAGCTTCCAACGGCCACATGTGAATAGAGCTTGAGAGGACGAATATATTGATAACCCGGCTGTGCAGGATTGTACAGCCACATTGCATACCTCAAATCAGGAAATGGGCTTAGTGACAGTAAGACAAGTAACAGCGTCTGGAGCATCAGCACGGCGCTCATTGCTGTGGATTCCTCTGGCGGTAATAGTGCATGGGAAGCCTATGACTATAATGTAAATTGCGAACACTTCTTATACATTGCTGTAACGGGTTGCTTAAAAACAACAGATCCCCTGCTGATAAATAATTTATATTTTTTAATCATTTCGCTCCACAGAACATCACATAAAAATGCCTTTATACACTCCTGGAAATTGAAATAAGAACACTGTGAAATCATTGTCCCAGGAAGGGGAAACTTTATTGACACATTCCTGGGGTCAGATACATCACATGATCACACTGACAGAACCACAGGCACATAGACACAGGCAACAGAGCATGCACAATGTCGGCACTAGTACAGTGTATATCCACCTTTCGCAGCAATGCAGGCTGCTATTCTCCCATGGAGACGATCGTAGAGATTCTGGATGTAGTCCTGTGGAACGGCTTGCCATGCCATTTCCACCTGGCGCCTCAGTTGGACCAGCGTTCGTGCTGGACGTGCAGACCGCGTGAGACGACGCTTCATCCAGTCCCAAACATGCTCAATGGGGGACAGATCCGGAGATCTTGCTGGCCAGGGTAGTTGACTTACACCTTCTAGAGCACGTTGGGTGGCACGGGATACATGCGGACGTGCATTGTCCTGTTGGAACAGCAAGTTCCCTTGCCGGTCTAGGAATGGTAGAACGATGGGTTCGATGACGGTTTGGATGTACCGTGCACTATTCAGTGTCCCCTCGACGATCACCAGTGGTGTACGGCCAGTGTAGGAGATCGCTCCCCACACCATGATGCCGGGTGTTGGCCCTGCGTGCCTCGGTCGTATGCAGTCCTGATTGTGGCGCTCACCTGCACGGCGCCAAACACGCATACGACCATCATTGGCACCAAGGCAGAAGCGACTCTCATCGCTGAAGACGACACGTCTCCATTCGTCCCTCCATTCACGCCTGTCGCGACACCACTGGAGGCGGGCTGCACGATGTTGGGGCGTGAGCGGAAGACGGCCTAACGGTGTGCGGGATCGTAGCCCAGCTTCATGGAGACGGTTGCGAATGGTCCTCGCCGATACCCCAGGAGCAACAGTGTCCCTAATTTGCTGGGAAGTGGCGGTGCGGTCCCCTACGGCACTGCGTAGGATCCTACGGTCTTGGCGTGCATCCGTGCGTCGCTGCGGTCCGGTCCCAGGTCGACGGGCACGTGCACCTTCCGCCGACCACTGGCGACAACATCGATGTACTGTGGAGACCTCACGCCCCACGTGTTGAGCAATTCGGCGGTACGTCCACCCGGTCTCCCGCATGCCCACTATACGCCCTCGCTCAAAGTCCGTCAACTGCACATACGGTTCACGTCCACGCTGTCGCGGCATGCTACCTGTGTTAAAGACTGCGATGGAGCTCCGTATGCCACGGCAAACTGGCTGACACTGACGGCGGCGGTGCACAAATGCTGCGCAGCTAGCGCCATTCGACGGCCAACACCGCGGTTCCTGGTGTGTCCGCTGTGCCGTGCGTGTGATCATTGCTTGTACAGCCCTCTCGCAGTGTCCGGAGCAAGTATGGTGGGTCTGACACACCGGTGTCAATGTGTTCTTTTTTCCATTTCCAGGAGTGTATATGGGGTTACATGTGTACACTGTACATCGTCAACAACAGAGCGCGCGCATACGCACACACGCACGCACACACGTACGCACGCAAACACGCACGCATATTCATGCAAACAACTCGAACACAGATGACCACCGTCTCAGGCTGCTGAGGCGAGACTGCAAGCAACGGTGCGTGACAGGGAAGCAATGTGGGTGGTGTGGGTAATGAGGCCAGCGTGGGGACAGGGAGAAATAGTAGTGTAGGGGTGGGAGATGATAAAAGTGCTGCTTGTGGGAGTGTACAGGGACGAGGTATAGAGAGGCAGGGCAGCTAGGGGCGGTCAGGAGGTCAGACAGAGAGGGGGGAGAAGGAGGAAGGTAGTGGAAAAGGAGAGAAGTAAGAAGTACTGAGTGTTTATGCCTGGGGGCCTCAATTCAACATGCTCAAGAGGCTACTGCAGCAGCCATTGAGGGAACAGGGTGCAACCTGCCGCAGATCGTGGCGCAGGTTGGAATGAATTATGCCTGTTGTCTGGGCTCCGAAGACGTTCTTGGGTCATTTCAGCGACTGGCAGAGGAGGTTGAGAAGACCAGACTTGCTCGTGGAGTTTCAACGAAGCTCACAATTTGCAGCATTGTCCCCAGAACTGATCGTGGTCCCTTGGTTCTGAGTCGAGAGGAAGGACTGAATCAGAGACTTCGAGAGTTCTGTGACAAGTTAGGCTGCGACTTCCTGGACTTGTGCCACAATGTTGTGAGCTGTAGTTTCCCCGTAAATAGGCCAGTTGTGCACTACACATCAGAGGCTGCTACTCAGGTAGCTGACTGTGTGTGGGGTGCACACCAGGTTTATTTTAGATTAGATGACTCTCCATCCAATTCAGATAACGATGGCTATAGGAAACCCAGCAGTATCAGTGTAAGATCGAACGAAATGCCCCACACAGGCGAGAGTATTGAAATCCGAATGGTAAACTGCCAAAGCATTCGGAACAAAGTGCCACAGTTTGAAGCGCTAATGAAAAGCTATGAAGCTCACATAATAGTAAGTAAAAAAAGCTGGTTGGAACCTGAAATTGACAGCAGTGAGAATTTTAGGAAAAATTTAAGTTAACATCGAAAGGCTAGGCAAATAGGAAATGTAGGTGGTGTATTTGTCGTAGTAGACAAAAAACTCAAATTCACCAAGACAGAGACTGAAGCAAACTGTTTGGGCGAGACTCAGTATCAGGGGTGGTGTGAGTTGACGAGCATTTCGCTCTCATTTAAGTATATGGCCGAAAGAGACAGCCTTCCAGGAATTGTGAAACGAATGCTGTCCCACAGGACCGTGTGCCACAAAGAGCGCAGATTCGCCACGAGATGGGGAAAGTCCACAGGCGTCTGTTCTGCTGAACGAAGCCAGGCTGACCAGGCCTAAGCGCTGTAGTGTGCGAGTGAGACAGACGAGAACCTACATCATAGGGAGACCCCGTAGGAGCTGTTTGCGACCAGGGAGGCGTAGCAGTCTTAAATATGGCGGACCTAAGATCGGCCATAAAGAGAAACATTTATGAAAACTATTTAAGTCTATAGTAATCCAGGGAATGAGGCCACAGTGATTTTAATCTAACAACTTTCTTAAATTTTGTTGGTGATCCCAATAAAACTTGAATATTGATCATATCTACGATAGTTTAGGAGTTACTGTTAAAGTGAAATCAACAAGTTTTGTAACGAATACCCGAATTCTAAAAGTCGGCCGATGTGGCCGAGCGGTCCTAGGCGCTTCAGTCTGGAACCGCGCCACCGATACGGTCGCAGGTTCGAATCCAGCCTCGCGCATGGCTGTGTGTGATGTCCTTAGGTTAGTTAGGTTTAAATGGTTCTAAGTTATAGGGGACTGATGACCTCAGATGTTTTGTCCCATAGTGCTCAGAGCCATTTGAACCAATTTTTTTTTTTTTTTGAATTCAAAAATCTGAACGCTTTGGTCGATCTTAACGATCGACACTTCATATAAAAGTGAATCATTAAAATGACAAATGTTGTAAATATCACCGATGTAACTTTATTTGTTTAAAATAAATGTAAATTAAAATTATCAGTATTTTCAGTTAAGCATCAGATGATCATTTCCTCCATACAAAACACATTGAACGATGACAGCATGACACTTTATTGAATCATTAGGTAATAGAATATTTGTTCTAAAGTTTAGTGCACAATAGTTACTTTTGTTCTTTATTTATTTATCTATAAGAAAGCACATTGGTGCTAGGCTACTGGCAGTTCCATTCAAAGTTAAGAAGGAAATTGGATTGGTTTTATGTATAAGAATTTAACGTTTATTATGTAATGGATATTATTGTTACATTATTTAGAGCGTGAAAGTGGTCAATCTTTGATTATTTAAATATGTTAAAATGTAAAATAATGTAGGATAAGCTGTTGCCAATCCGATGGACGGCTTCAGGGAAGTGAACTGCACTAGTCAGTTGAGCGACGACATTCGGCACGCAAGAGAAGCGGCCGGAGACTGGCAGAAGGACAGTTCGGATTGCGACGCGAATGCGGACAATCGGTCTAAGGTAGCTAGGAAGTAAAACGACTTAGAAAATTTTGCTTTGTGTGGTATCGTGGGACTTAGTCTCTGAGCGGTGATCAGCCGCGCGCCTGGTGTAAACTAACTTTTCGCGCCGGCCGCGGTGGTCTAGCGGTTCTGGCGCTGCAGTCCGGAACAGCGGGACTGCTACGGTCGCAGGTTCGAATCCTGCCTCGGGCATGGGTGTGTGTGATGTCCTTAGGTTAGTTAGGTTTAAGTAGTTCTAAGTTCTCGGGGACTTATGACCTAAGATGTTGAGTCCCATAGTGCTCAGAGCCAGCCTAACTTTTCGCGTAAACAACGAGGTGGAGTATTGGATTTTTATTTCGCGATTAGATTGTGAATGATCGAAATGTGTGAAATAGATATGCACTCGAGTGTAACAGTAACCTAAATAGACCACTTTCGCTTTTAGTTTGCTTTCTGAATAAACATGATTCTAACGAAATCGCAACTGTGTGGCCTACACAATTTTTATGGGTCGAAAATTTAGTCCCTTATATTATTATTACTGTTATTATATGTTATATTAACTTTGTGTGTTTCGTACAATTTTGCGAAATTGCCATCAGCCCGACAATTTAACCAAAGGGTCACAAGTGTCTAATTTAGGGCGTGTAATGGGACGTGTGCGGTTGAACCCCTAGACGAGCTTGGGCCAAGACAATTCGACGAAGAGGAACCACACGTGAGCCCGAAAATCTTTGGGACGTTAATATGTAGTCGGCATAAAATGATAATTGAATCCTCCCATCGCCCACCAGATGCATCTCGTTATGTAACCGAAAACTTCATAGTAAAACTCAGTTCATGTGAATGTAAGTTCTCCAGCCATACTCTAATCATCAGTGGTGACTTTAATCATCCAACAATTAATTGGGAAAATTACAGTTTTATTAGAGATGGGCATGATAAGACAACCTGTGAAACTACTAAAGGACTTCTCTGAAAATTACCTGGAACAGATAGTTGGCAACCGCACTCATGATGGAAATATATTCGATCTAATGACAACAAATAGACGTGACCTCTTTTAGGATATCGATATTGAAACTGGTATCAGTGACCATGATGCGGTTGTGGCAACAATTCCTACCGAAGTACAAAGGACAACAAGAACAAGCAGAAAAATTGTACAGTAAACTAGATAGAAAATCAGCATTGTCTTATCTCAATGAGGAATTTGGAGCTTTCAGCACATGTCAGGAGCATGTAGAGAAACTCTGGCTCCAGTTTAAAAGAATAGTTGACTATGCACTGGACAGCTCACAATAGGAGGGAAGTTCCATGGCACACAATGACTGTAAAGACACTTCTAAAGAAACAGGTTACTGCATAATAGATGTAAAACAAATCGTAGGGCTATAGATAGAGAGATGCTGAATGGAAGACGTTTGGCTGTCAAGAGAGCAATGCGTAATGCCTTAAATGAAATTCCGGTCGTATGTAAAGACTGTTTGTGGTACCAAAGTTAGTGTCCAGTCCCTAGCGAATGAGACAGAAACTGAAACTGAGGGAGCAAATTTGATCATCGTACCACTGAAAATATGAATGAAATAAGTATTAGTCTCAGTGGTGTTGAGAAACAGCTGAAATCGTTAAAACTGAACAAAGCTCCAAGCCCCAGGGGAATCCCTGTGTGATTCCATACTGAATTTGCAGCTTAGTTAGCCCTTCCTTTCACGATAATCTATGTAGATCCCTCAGACAACCAACAGTGTCCAGTTCTTGGAAAACGGCACAGGTCACACCCGTCTACAAGAAGCGTAGTGGAAGTGATCCACAAAACTACCGTCCAATATCCTTGACATAGATTTGTTGTAGAATCTTAGAACGTGTTCTCAGCTGAAACATAATGAGCTATCTTGAACAGAATGATCTCAGTACTAACCAGCACGGTTTTCGATAACCTCGATCATGTGAAATCCACCTCGCACTTTTCTCACATGGCATGCTGAAAGCTTTGGATCATGACATTTAGGTAAAGGCAGAGTTTCTTGATTTCCGACTCGTACTGCACCTACGCTTATTGTCAAAAGTATATGGGGTGTATGGGGTATCAAGAGAAATTTGTGACTGTATTGAGGACTTTTTGCTAGGGAGGACACAACATGTTATCTTGGATGGAGACTCGTCGTCTGACGTAGAAGTAACTACGGGTGTGCCCCAGGGAAGTATTGAATATTAATAACCTTGCAGACAATATTAATAGTAAAACCAGGCTTATTGAAGATGACGCAGTTATTTAGAATGAAGTTATGTTTGAGAGAAGCTGCATAAATAGTCAGTCAGATCTTGATAAGATTTCAACATGGTGCAGAGATTAGCAACTTGTTCTAAATATTCAGAAATGTAAAACTGTGCACTCCACGAAGCGAAAAAACGCAGTATCCTATGACTATAATATCGGTGAGTCACTTTTGTTATCGGCCCACTAATACAATTACCTGGGTGTAACTCTTCGTAGGGACACGAAATGGCATGATCACATAGGTTCA
Organism: Schistocerca americana; assembly: GCF_021461395.2. NCBI lineage: Eukaryota > Metazoa > Arthropoda > Insecta > Orthoptera > Acrididae > Schistocerca > Schistocerca americana. The sequence goes on from NC_060121.1 coordinate 855,370,971, forward strand.
GTCGTGGTTAAACAGGTGGTAGACTTCGGTTTATTAATAGAATACTGGGGAAGTTCGACAAAGATTTCCTACAAATCACTCGTGTGACCCATCCTAAAATATTGCTCAAGTGTGTGGGACCCGTACCAGATAGGATTAACATGGGATATTGAACGTATACAGAGAATGGCAGCACGAATGGTCGCATGTTTCTTTAATCCATGGGAGAGTGTCACAGATGTACGGGCGGAAATGGAATGGCAGACTCTTGAAGATAGGCGTGAACCATCCCGAGAAAGTCTATTAACAAATTTTCAAGAACCGGCTTTAAATGATTACTCTAGGGATGTACTACAATGCCACACGTATCGCTCACACAGGGATCGTGAGGATAACATTAGAATAATCACTGCATGCACAGAGGCATTCAAACAATCATTATTCGCGCGCTCGATATGTGAATGGAACTGGAAGAAACTCTAATAACTGGGACAATGGAACGTACCCTCGGCCATGAACTTCACGGTAGTTTGCGGAGTATAGATGTAGTTTAAGATGTGTATGCAGATGCAGATCCATAGCACTGTAGACAACGGCGCTCAGGTTGACTGCAGGAAGGTATCTGTCGCCTCACCGCACAGCCATTTAGTGAAAAAAATACGAGCTTACACAGTATCGGAGCAGATTAGCGACTGGATTTAAGACTTCGTTGCACACACAACTCAATATGTCGCTGTTAATGGAACAAAATCAACAGAATGTAATTCCCGGAGTCCCCTGAGGAAGTGTGATAGGAAATTACTGTTTACACTGTATATGTAAATGATCTAGCAGAAAGCGTCAGATGCTCTTTACAGCTGTTCGCAGATGATGCAGTTGTCTATAGCAAAGTAGCAACGCCAGAAAATAGTAGCGATTTGCAGAATACCCTTCAGAGAATTGTCGAATGGTGCAATGTCTAGGAGTTAATCGCGAACGTAAGTAAATGTAACATATTGCACATACATGGGAAATAAAGCCACTAATCTACAGCCACGACATTGATGACAAACTACTGGAAACAGTATCTACCGCAAAATATCTGGGAGTAACTATCCAGAGCGGCCATAAGTGGGATGACCACATAAAATAAATAGTGGAAAAGTGGATGCCAGACCCAGATTCATAGTAAGAATCTGTAACAGAGCATTAAGTGGAAGGGCTGGGGGTGAGGAGGTACTTGCGGAGTGAGATGTAGATGTAGATGTAAATTGACGCTGCAGTACTTTAGTTACCGATAGCTACACTACGGTGAGACTGAGCTACTACTGCGTTAAATGTAGGGAGTTTCGAGTCAGTTTATAATTTTACAATGTGAGAGCCTCACTCCGAAGACCTTCATTTTGAAGTCATGAATAGTTTATCTCAAAAATCATCATGAGGTGTTATGTATTACCTTCAATAATTCTGTGTATTACCTTCAATAGTTATGTGTATTACATTCAGTAGTTCTGTTCTATGCTAACCAGTTTCACAAGATTCACTGAGTACTTAAGTGATTTATTCTCAGTCCCCCCCCCCCTTCCCCCCCCCCCCCCCCCGGACCCCTGACTCTATGTTAGATTTATCATATAATTAAATGTTTATTAACTCTAGCAATACCAAGATATTTAACATAATGCGCCTTACCAAGGAGAGAGGCGTGGTAGGTACTTTATACCCGTAAAAAAAAAAAAATTAAACAAGTGCAATTCGTCAGCTGTTTTTGAAGTATTTTAACAACATACTTTTTAAACAAGTTCTGATGTGTAAGTAGGGTCCAGAACACGAAAAATAGCAATAAAATGCACCTTACGGATTAAACAAACGCAATTCGTTAATTGTTATTGAATTACATTAACAGCATACATTTTAAAGAAGTCCTGGTTGGTAAATAGGGCTGAGAACCCGAAAAATAGCTTGTAGCACAGTCTTGGCAATAAAAATGAATCTTCCGGACTGTGGGATTGTGTACTACCACCGACTTCATGATCACCACAAAAAATTGGAAAAATGCAAATTTCGTGCACGCTTGTTGAGTTCTACTCTCAATATACCTTTCAAAGCGATACTGATGTGTTAGTAAGGCCTTGAACCTGGAAACACTGAATATGATGTTCATAGGGGAAAGTGACATCAGCTACTAAGACTTAAATTTTTGGGTTAAGTTTAACTGGCAATATTTAAAACACACATAGAGTCTAGTGAGAATTAATTAAAGACACTAAACTTGTTTTTCAAAATTTTGAAATGTATAGTAACTCACTCTAAAAGCACTCCGTCTCCAGGCCACGAGTGGCCAATCGGGACCATCCGACCGCCGTGTCATCGTTGGTGGAGGATGCATATAGGAGGGGCGTGGGGTCAGCATACCACTCTTCCGGTCGTAAGATGGTATTCTTGACCGAAGTCGCTGCTATTCGGTCGAGTAGCTCCTCAATTGGCATCACGAGGCTGAGTGCACCCCGAAAAATGGCAGCAGCGCATGGCGGCCTGGATGGTCACCCATCCAAGTGCCGACCACGCCCGACACCGCTTAATTTCGGTGAACTCACGGGAACCGGTGTATTCACTGCGGCAAGGCGGTTGCGTAGTAACTCACTAGATAACAAAATTTTCAAAAGGTGGGCATAAAGTGCTCTTCCCCCCCCCCCTCCTCTTCCGCCCTTGGTATTGCGAGGGTTAAGAAGTTGCTACAAGTTACCCTGTTATTGTGTCTGAAGAATTAATTAACAGTGAGAGAATCTGAGTGCCATTTTACTTTAATTGTTAATTGGCTAACTTCTGAATTGCAAATAAATCAAAGTAATTAGAATACGTGCATAAGTTAACAATTTATCGATCCTTTCAAATAAGGTACCATGCCCATCATTAAGGCGTGGCCTTTAAATATGAGTGTGTGTGCTTTGTTTGTCTGAAATCGGAATTCAAGTTCTCGGTGAGTCTCACCTTATCAATATGCATTTACAGAGAAGAAAAAACGCGATTTAAATGGAAGTACTACAGTGCCTTGCGCGCCAGAGAGGCGTCCGTTTGAAATTAGCGCTTACTCCCTAGTGCACTGTTGGCTCTCGCATGGAGTCCGAGAGCAGATCGGCTAATTTGGATGCGGATAGCGGTTGCGGATCGTTGTCGACGGCCTGCGATATCGAGAGTGGCTTTTGCAGAAGAGGCCAGGCGCGTCTCGACGCTCGGATGCGCCACCACCGCTACCGACGCCTGGCCGGCCGGTGTGGTGTAGTGGGACGTGAAATTGAAGCGTCACCCATCCACCAGTGTCAGCCCAGTTTGCAGGTGAATATAAGTTAATTTAGTTTTTGTTTACGTATTTTTGTAATATCCGAGGCATGTTCCCTTTTTGAAAGCAGTTGATTTATCCACTACTGGCTTGCTAGGCCTATCGCAGCTTCACCAGAGCCCCGTTAGCCGTCACGTTTCAGGGTTCCCATAGGGCATTCCCAGCTACCGTAGCGGTCCTGGGGCACACGAAGTCCCCACTGTACATCGCCCCTATCGCCTTTATTGTTTATTATTGTTATGGATGAAATCCTACAGCAAGTATCAGATGCAATTGGAGATCATAAAATGAAAGCAGTGCTTTTTGCCGATGACCTGATGTTATGGGGAAATTGCGAGAAGGAGGTGCAAGAGCAGTTAGATGTATGGGAGGCAACGGCAGCACAATATGGAATGCATTTCTCTGCAAAGAAAAGTGAAATAATTGTCACAACAAGGAAGAAGAATAGGCCAAATGTGGATATAACTTGTGGAGGGGAAAAACTACAAGTGGTAGAGAACTTCAAGTACCTGGGAAGCATGATTGAAAGTAAGGGGGGAAACGCAATGGAAATAAATGAAAGGTGCAGAAAAGCAGGGCAGTTCTTCAGATGCATTAGGGGGCTTATTTGGAGCAAGGAGGTGCCACAGAAATCCAAGGGAATTATATACCGAACCTACTTTGTCCCCATATTGGCATACGGAAGTGAGACATGGGTAATGCACAAAAGCGACAAAAGTAGAATACAAGCTAGTGAAATGAAGTTCCAGAGGAGCAGGTTGAGTGTAACAAGACGAGACAGATTGCGAAATGTGTATGTGAGGGAAAGACTAAAGGAGGAACCAGTACAGGACAGGATAGAAAAATCAAGACTGCAGTGGTATGGACACATGAAGAGAATGGATGAGGGAAGAATTCCAAAGAGGATGTTTGATCTGCAACTGGAGGGGAAGAGGCTCAGGGGAAGACCAAGAGATAGATGGGTGAAGGGAGTGAAGGAATGTGTGACGAGAAGAGGAGAGAACTGGACGAAGGTGGAAGAGGGGGAATGGTGGAAAGACAGAACACGATGGAGAGGCTTGTGTTCCCGACAGACCCAGCCAGTGGCTGGAAACTGTCCAAGATGATGATGGTGATTTTTGTAATATTTGTAATGGTTGTGAGTTGTCTAAAGTTTTGTATTTATTTTTTATGTTTCATGTACGGAGAGGGCGGCGCAACGAACGGAGACAGCATCTTCGGTGCCGGGACCAGAGAGAAAATTGCTGGCCACTATACGTCGCGGGTCGACAGCCAAAGATCAATAGAAGATCCTGAAACCGAGTTGTTGCGTCGTGCTTCTAAAAATTGAAAATTAAGAATTTGTAATGTTTCTACAACAATGATATAGGAAGTTTAGTCTTATTGAAAATGTTAGTTTTGTCTCGTCAAGGCTCAGGTTCTCGTCTGTATGTAGGAAGATAATAAACTAGTGGATGCTATTAAAGTTGAAATACGTGTTCCGAGGATTTATTTATGAAGAATTATGTGAATGAATTAATAATATATTTGACAAGATGATTGAATTTTGACAGCGTTCATCGCGACTTCGAATCTCAAAAAGTTTATTCAATGTGGTCCTAATATCGATTAAATCAGATAACGTGTATCAATATAATTTCTGAGGAGAAACAAACGACATCTAAAAATTGAAAAAGTTTACGCAAACCAATTGGACTGAGACGTAATTCTGCGCATACGACTCAAATGATGTTTTAGTGTTTCGTTCAAGAACCATTCTGAGACAATTTAAAAAGAATATAAATAATTTTGAAGTGGGTTGTAACTGACGTAGGTGACGAAGTCTACACATGGTCATATGTCAAAAGAAAATCGTTTATAAGAAACTTAGGTCGTTACACTACACCGTTATTACAAAACTAAATTAAATCTATATTCACCTGCAAACTGGGCTGACATTGGTGGATGGGTGACGCTTCAATTTCGCGTCCCACTACAGTGGCCGAGCGGTTCTAGGCGCTACAGTCTGGAACCGCGCGACCGCTACGATCGCAGGTTCGAATCCTGCCTCGGGCATGGATGTGTGTGATGTCCTTAGGTTAGTTAGGTTTAAGTAGTTCTAAGTTATAGGGGACTGATGACCTCAGAAGTTAAGTCCCATAGTGCTCAGAGCCATTAGAACCATTTTTTTTGAACCGACGCCTGGGTTGGCATCGCCATTGTGTGCCGTCTGGCGGCGGCTCGCGACGCATTTGCAACTCTGAATGAACCGCTGGGTTTGTTTGGGCGTGCAGTCGTCTGCCTGTGCATGGGCGTGTGTGCATGTGTGTGTGTGTGTGTGTGTGTGTGTGTGTGTGTGTGTGTGTGAGCGTGTTTGATGGAGCGCTTGGGAGGGGTGAGTGGCCGTATTAAATAACGGGGCGTCAGCGCGCCGGCTACCGGCATATATTAGTACCTAGCGTGAAATATTCCGCCAGCTATACGCAGCCAGTCTATTTTCCGTCCACTGTAACCTTCGGTAAATAAATCTGCGCCTGTTGCAAATGTTTTTCAGCGAGCCGGCGCACACTGGGTCGCTGCGCTGCTATTTATTCCAAGCAACTCGACAGGGCAGGTGCAAAATTTGTGTTCAGAGGCTACATTCATTTCGCAATTTTTAAAAGAAAAAAAAATATTTTTAGCGGCCAGGACTGGATAACATTTACCTTTCGAAAAGAGGAGGGGACTTCGAAAAATAAATAACAGATTATTTAATCTGGCCATGCAACTTTTGTTTAATACTGCAGAACACTTCAGTGTGAACAGATACATTTGTTCAGTTTAGTCACCAGCTATCCGTAAATAATGGTCGTAATGTTCTACCATTCCGCTCCTTATCCATGGAGCCACTCGAGAACCGCTGTGTGTACGTTGTCATCGTGCAACACAGAAAATGCAGATAAAGTACCTTCTGCACCATTCAAAATTTTTCGCCATTTAATATTCGTTGATAACTTGTGCTGTACCTCTGAATCTGCAAGCTGTATTTAGTATCTAACGGATATAATAGTGTATTTATTTGTGAATGTATATAATTGATTGTAATTACACTCATGGGCATTAAAATTGCTACACCAAGGAGAAATGCAGATGATAAACGGGTATTCAATGGACAAATATATTATACTAGAACTGACATGTGATTACATTTTCACGCAATTTGGGTGCATAGATCCTGAGAAATCAGTACGCAGAACAACCACCTCTGGCTGTAATAACGGCCGTGATACCCTTGGGCATTGAGTCAAACAGATCTAGGATGGCGTGTACAGGTACATCTGCCCATGCAGCTTCAGCACAATACCACAGTTCATCAAGAGTAGTGACTGGCGTATTGTGACGAGCCAGTTGCTCGGCCACCATTGACCAGACGTTTTCAGTTGGTGAGAGATCGGGAGAATGTGCTGGCCAAGGGCAGCATTCGAACATTTTCTGTGTCCAGAAAGGCCCGTACAGGACCTGCAACATTCGGTCGTGCATTATCCTGCTGAAATGTAGGGTTTCGCAGGGATCGAATGACGGTGTAGCCACGGGTCGTAACACATCTGAAATGTAACGCCCGCTGTTCAAAGTGCCGTCAGTGCGAACAAGAGGTGACCGAGACTTGTAACTAATGGCACCCCATACCATCTCGCCGGGTGATACGCCAGTATGGCAATGACGAATACACGCTTCCAATGTGCGTTCGACGCGATGTCACCAAACACGAATGCGACCATCATGATGCTGTAAACAGTACCTGGATTCATCCGAGAAAATGAGGTTTTGCGATTTGTGCACCCAGGTTCGTCGTTGAGTACACCATCGCAGGTGCTCCTGTCTGTGATGCAGCGTCAAGGTTAACCGCAGCCATGGTCTCCGAGCTAATAGTCCATGCTGCTGCAAACGTCGTCGAACTGTTCGTGCAGATGATTGTTGTCTTGCAAACGTCCCCATCTGTTCACTCAGGGATCGAGACGTGGCTGTACGATCCGTTACAGCCATGCGGTCCGCAGCTCGTGGTCGTGCGGTAGCGTTCTCGCTTCCCACGCCCGGGTTCCCGGGTTCGATTCCCGGCGGGGTCAGGGATTTTCTCTGCCTCGTGATGACTGGGTGTTGTGTGCTGTCCTTAGGTTAGTTAGGTTTAAGTAGTTCTAAGTTCTAGGGGACTGCTGACCATAGATGTTAAGTCCCATAGTGCTCAGAGCCATTTGAACCATTTTGAACAGCCATGCGGATAAGATTCCTGTCATCTCGGTTGCTAGTGATACGAGGCCGTTGGGATCCAGCACGACGTTCTGTATTACCCTCCTGAAACCACCGATTCCATTTTCTGCTAACAGTCATTGGATCTCGTCCAACGCGAGCAGCAATGTCGCGATACGATAAACCGCAATCGCCATACGCTACAATCCGACCTTTATCAAAGTCGGAAACGTGATTGTACGCATTTCTCCTCCTTACACAAGGCATCACGACAACATTTCACCAGGCAACGCCGGTCAACTGCTGTTTGTGTATGAGAAATCGGTTGGAAACTTTCCTCATCTCAGCACGTTGTAGGTGTCGCCACCGGCGCCAACCTTGTGTGAATGCTCTGAAAAGCTAATCATTTGCATATCACAGCATCTTCTTCCTGCCGGTTAAATTTCGCGTCTGTAGCACATCATCTTCGTGGTGTAGCAATTTTAATGGCCAGTAGTGTATAATGTAAATAGTGTGAATTGCTGGGCGACATCCAAGGGGACTTGATTTACATGTATAGATAGCAACGACGAAATAGCATTAGCTGTGTCGTTGTTTATCGTTGTGAATGGAGAGTCTCTGTTACGCTGCTAGGAGAGAGGGAGCAGAGCAACTTGAGTGATGAAAGAGAGCGGTGTGTTTATTGGATGCTCCCGCAGATGCTGTATGCTGCTATGATCGCCCCAGTGTAGGCGCACTTACTTTGTGAACTCGCGGGTATTAAGAGGACGGTAGGACTGGACAGGCGTAGGAAGCTGCAATTGTAACTGTTTCCTGTCCCGTAATTATCCGTGGCTCTGCAGAGGACTCATGGCTCTCAACCAGCGACAGCAACAGCAGTAGCTCAGCATTGCAATCGGCTACATTCTTCGTTGTCCACACAGCTACAACATCGTAAGACTATTAACTGACAGAGTATAACTAATATTATACAGGTATTATCCAGTGGCGTTTATTTCACAAAATTTGACTAACGTTCTTAAATAATAACCTGCAATAGTTAAAACTTGTTGGCCACCTGTGTTGTCATTGTTCTCAGACGTGCGTTTCCTTTGCACGCAGTCACGGAGTGTCGTCAAAATATGAAAATTGATTAACATTTTACTGCCAGTTTTGATGTTATATAATGACCAGTTTCATTTTAAATTTTGCTGCGTGAGTAGTCAGTATTGTATTGCATAACAGAGGCTTAACGGATTTGCAGTTTTGAGTGTTAACTTCACTCACTCAAAGTAACGTAAAATTTCACTGGCAAAACTAATAAGTAAAGATACAGCACAAATTAAGTGTGCGCAATTTCGTTTATACTGCAGTTAGCTTCGCGAGTGACTTCTGCTGGCTTGGTACATACCCCATTATTCTTATGCTAAAAGTAAAATCAGTTGCTCATTTGCTTGAAGTAAATTCAGTTCAGAATTTAAATAATTAAAAGTAAATTACTTGCCTTTTTCGAAATTTTGCGTAAAGTTACTCTGAGGTTACTAAAAATAATTTTTTACCAATTTTTACATAACTAAGTTTGAGTTACAACCATTCATTTATTTAACCATCAGCTTCATTTAACTTCGCTTCCAAGATTTAGTTTTCCAGATCAAGCAGCTGTAAACAAAGTACTTTCTGATTCATTCAGTTCTTAGTGAACTGTTGCGTTGTGGAAAAGTGACAACTTTCTGCTGCCACGCCAGTGATACTTACTTAATTTTCTCTGCCATTACCTTTCTAAACATTCTGGATATTCATTGCCCTAGTGGGCTGGCGATCGTTTAATTATCCTTTTTTTTCTAAACAGTATTTTTTTGTATTAAATATTTTTGCACTAAATTTTCAGCCATTTCGAAATTATTATCAGTATTTAGATTAGGTTCAGAATAGATTCTTCCCTGAGAAGGATCTATTGTAGACCTTCCCCCCTGCTAACCGGTATTATTTGCCTTCGGTAACGATAGCCTCACTCACTGTAAAATTTCATTAGGCATACGCGAACACAGTCAGTAGGCCGATTACGAAGAGAGGGCACAATTGCCGGAAAATAGCTGTGATTGCTGCCAGTCATTTTCTCGATTGCCAGGACAATGCTGCATGTGGTTGATAACGATGGCGTTTCTTCCCTATCAGCGTTAGCCAAATCTGTGGGGCCTAGGGTCAAATTGTGGACGCCATTCCACTACGGCTGGACACAATATCGCGTTCGCTCCACACACTGCCCGAATTTCACGATAAATCTTTGTGCAATTTAGTCGCTTTGCCCACAAGAGTCATACTGCCCCACGTACATGAGCTCTTGACTACGTTTCCCGTTCTCGATCCACTTCAACGCACTCCGTGATACTCCTGTTATCCGTACCGCAGCTGAGAATGTGCCACTCCTGCTGCACAATCGTCTTAGCGTGGGGTCACATGTGTGACTTACATTTTGAATTGATTGGCGACTCCATGCCGTGGTGTGCGCACCACGACCAAATAATGGATAGAATTGGAAAGAAAATCAGCATTGGCCGTATTTTGTTGTTTTATTGTCAGCATTTGAATTGTTACTTAGTGGCATTTTTCGTATTATTACTATTTCTTATATATTTGACTCCTCACTTTTAACGTAATATTTTACGTAAGTCAAGAACGATATACTTCTAACTTCCCACGCCAAATTGTGGGTGCTGTGTTTTACATTAAGCAACCGCGTATGTTTGATGTCATGTATGTATGGGTTCTGACCCAGTACTTATGCGGAAGCGTATAACCATTGTTATAATAATGTTAGCCTGTCCAAAGGGACAAACGAGATGTACTCATCATGCCGGTTAAATATGATAACAAAATTGTTTGTCTACACCTTCAAAACTTTTTTTGTAATGAATATTGTGTTTCACGGCATTTTCATTATTATGTAATGGCATCTTCGTACTATTACTATTTTTATATATTTGACTCCCTAGACTTAACGTAACAGTTTACGTAAATCACGAGCGTTGTACTTCTAACTTCCCACGCCAGATGGTAGGTACTATGTTTTTTTAAAACCTGTGTTATACCCCATTTCACGTTATTCATACATTATTCTTTCTCCTTTTCTTTTTCTCTTTTACTTGTCCTGCACTCTGACAACTTATTATCGATCTGTTTTATGTTTTGTAAGTTGGTTTTTTAAAAAAAGAATACGCCAGTGTATTTTAGATGTTTTCTTCCCCCTTCGTCTGCTATGTTTTTTACATACATTTTAAATTTGAATTACTTCGTAAGTCACAAATGCACAAGAGGTATGATGTGTTAATATCTTGCAAAACCAGTAATATTAAGTCTTCACGTGACACATGTCACATAGAGGGCGTTCCAAACCCTGTCACACCGAGGTCTAGTGTACAAATGCATGTAAACAGCGGCCTCAGTTTATGTGATCGCTCTAAGCTTGTCGTTATAGCTTGATACCAGTGCCTACCAATTTTAATTGTATATTACAGGTATGTTCCCATCAACTGTTATGTTCATACGCAGGTGTAGTTGTGATTTTCGGTTTTATACTCTCTGATCGTTATGTGAAAATTTTTTAACTTCTAGCACTGAGGATGGTCACTAAGTGACCGAAAATCGATTTGGCTGACAATAAAACAACAAAACACGGCCAATGAAAATAATAATAATAATAATAATAATAATAATAATAATGAAGTTAACCGACACCTCATGTTCTGTTATTACCAAGCAACAAACTTAGGAACCAACACAACTGGATACAGAGCACAAGTATACAAAATATTTATTACCAGATACCCAGAATTAAAATTTTTAACAGAACAACGACTAGCTGACCAGATCTGTGTAATAATAAAAAATAACAGGATACCCCAATCAGAATTAGAATACATCAAACAACAAGTACAACAAATACTGGAACAAAATAATGTGCAACCAGAAGAAGAAGAAAGTACAGTAATTGACTCAAACATCCCAGAGCAAACAAACAAAGAACACCATGCATCAATTAAACAATCAGAGGAAAACGAAATCTTAAGACAGCCACCAGAACAAGCACAAATAGAACATGAAGTGACACACATGTTAGATATACAAGAAAAATTTCAGCTAACATATATAGAAAACAAAGACACAAATACAGACATTACACCATTCTTGCATAGACCACCAAATAACCCACAAGTCGAAACAACAATAACTACTATCAACACAATCATACACAACAAAATAAATGAAAATGCAACTATGGAAGAGTTACAACTACTGGTTTATATAGGAGCACTCACTACACTGAATATACACACTAGGCAGAGATCAGAACAAACCAACACACAGAAGAAACCCACAAAACCAGCATGGCAACACAGGCTACACATCAGAATAGAAAAACTGAGAAAAGACATCGGGCAGATAACACAGTTTATAAGAAATGAAATATCAGACAAAAAACGAAAAAGGTTAGGTAAAATCTCACAACAAGAAGCGATAGAGCAATTAGATGAAAAGAAGCAGAAATTACAAGCATTGGACAAACGTCTTAGAAGATACAAAAAAAGTGAAAATCGAAGGAAACAAAACCAAACATTCAACACAAACCAAAAGAAATTTTATCAGACAATAGATAACACACACATTAAAATAGACAACCCACCAAACATAAAAGACATGGAACACTTCTGGAGCAACATATCGTCAAAACCAGTACAACATAACAGACATGCACGGTGGATACAAGCAGAAACTGACTCATACAAGATGATACCACAAATGCCTGAAGTGATAATTTTGCAACGTGAAGTGACCCGAGCAATTAATTCTACACACAATTGGAAAGCACCTGGAAATGATAAAATAGCAAATTTCTGGCTAAAGAAGTTCACCTCAACACATTCACATCAAACTAAATTATTTAACAATTACGTTGCAGACCCATACACATTCCCTGATACACTTACACATGGAATAACTTATCTGAAACCTAAAGAACCAGCAGACACAGCAAACCCAGCAAAATATCGCCCCATAACATGCCTACCAACAATATACAAAATATTAACTTCAGTCAATACACAGAAATTAATGACACATACAACACAGAACAAAATTATAAATGAAGAACAAAACGGCTGCTGCAAAGGAGCACGAGGATGTAAAGAGCAACTGATAATAGATACAGAGGTGACATATCAAGCTAAAACAAAACAAAGGTCGCTGTGCTACGCATACATTGATTACCAAAAAGCTTTTGGTAGTGTACCCCACTCATGGTTACTACAGATATTGGAAAGATACAAAGTAGATCCTAAATTAATACAGTTCCTAAACATAGTAATGAAAAATTGGAAAACCACACTTAATATCCAAACAAATTCAAATAATATCACATTACAGCCAATACAGATTAAGTGTGGAATACACCAAGGAGACTCATTAAGTCCTTTCTGGTTCTGCCTTGCTCTGAACCCACTATCCAACATGCTAAATAATACAAATTATGGATATAATATTACTGGAACATACCCACACAAAATAACACATTTGCTATACATAGATGATCTAAAACTACTGGCAGCAACAAATCAACAACTCAACCAATTACTAAAGATAACAGAAGTATTCAGCAATGATATAAATATGGCTTTTGGAACAGACAAATGTAAGAAAAATAGCATAGTCAAGGGAAAACACACTAAACAAGAAGATTACATACTGGATAACCACAGGGACTGCATAGAAGCGATGGAAAAAACAGATGCCTATAAATATCTAGGATACAGACAAAAAATAGGAATAGATAATACAAATATTAGAGAAGAACTAAAAGAAAAATATAGACAAAGACTAACAAAAACACTGAAAACAGAATTGACAGCAAGAAACAAGACAAAAGCTATAAATACTTATGCTATACCAATATTGACCTACTCATTTGGAGTAGTGAAATGGAGTAACACAGACCTAGAAGCACTCAATACACTTGCACGATCACAATGCCACAAATATAGAATACATCACATACATTCAGCAACAGAAAGATTCACATTAAGCAGGAAGGATGGAGGAAGGGGATTTATCGACATAAAAAACCTGCATTATGGACAGGTTGAGAATTTAAGAAAATTGTTTCTAGAACGAGCAGAAACTAGCAAAATACACAAAGCAATCACTCATATAAATACATCGGCTACACCATTGCAATTTCATAACCACTCCTACAACCCTTTAGATCACATAACATCAACAGATTTGAAGAAAGTAAATTGGAAAAAGAAGACACTACATGGCAAGCACCCGTATCATCTAACACAGCCACACATCGATCAAGACGCATCCAACACATGGCTAAGAAAAGGCAATATATACAGTGAGACAGAAGGATTCATGATTGCAATACAGGATCAAACAATAAACACCAGATATTACAGCAAGCATATTATTAAAGATCCCAATACCACAACAGATAAATGCAGACTTTACAAACAACAAATAGAAACAGTAGATCACATCACAAGCGGATGTACAATACTAGCAAATACAGAATACCCCAGAAGACATGACAATGTAGCAAAAATGATACATCAACAACTTGCCATACAACATAAACTAATAAAACAACACGTCCCCACATACAAGTATGCACCACAAAATGTACTGGAGAATGATGAATACAAATTATACTGGAACAGAACCATTATAACAGATAAAACAACACCACATAACAAACCTGACATCATACTCACCAATTAAAAGAAGAAATTAACACAATTAATCGAAATATCCATACCCAATACAACAAATATACATAAGAAAACAGAAGAAAAAATTGAAAAATACATCCATCTGGCTGAGGAAGTCAAGGACATGTGGCATCAGGATATAGTTGACATTATACCAATTATACTATCAACTACAGGAGTCATATCACACAATATCCACCAGTACATCAACGCAATACAGCTACATCCAAACGTATATATACAACTACAGAAATCTGTAATTATTGATACATGTTCAATTACCCGAAAGTTCCTAAATGCAATGTAACATATACCGTACAGTTAAAGGGAAGTCATGCTTGATCAAGGTCCGCGTCACTTTCCATTTTTGGCCAGACATAACGTCTGAGAATAGAAAGAATAATATATAAATAATAAAATAATAAATTACGATGTAATAAGATATAACAAAGTAAAATATAATATAATAATATATATTATAATACCATAAAATTATAATATAATAATATATAATAAAAACTATAATATAATGTAATAATACTTCTATGAAAAATTGAAGGTATTTCAGATGGGGTGAAGAGTTGGAATACAATTCTACTTTATCGGTAAGTCTGAAAAGCTCTTGTTCGTACAAAACTGCAACTGCTATTAAGTACTAAAGAATCCATAAACCACTCTGAATGTGCAGCTGGAGAGTCTTATGACGACCTACGTGTAAGATATTTGTAATTTAATATCAGTCGGGACGGCGTAAGACAAATAATGAGCATCGTTGATCTCGGTGTTCAGTTAAAGGCGTCCCTCTGCTGTTGGTGATGTATCTCGCGCATAGCGCAGTACCACCACTCTGGCGACGTCGCTTAAAAGGTCCCGAGTCCCGCCGCTTTTCGTCTACTTTGTCTGCCGGCGCTGTTGTATGTGGGTGCCGGCGGTATTTCTTGAGACGATCATAATTCTCGACATTATTCTCCGCGTATTATTGCGCGAGAGCTCCTCGGATGATTGCGTTACTGAAATATCTTACCGTCTCAGACATTTGAATGTAAGAGGGGCATAACTCAGCTAACCAAGCCAAGCTGGATGGGAGGGGTAGGGAGGGGGGTTTAAAGGGAAGGGAGAAGACGCCGCGGGTTGGAGAAAGCTGGCGGTGACTGAGGGAAGCAGAGGAGAGGACGTGGCTACACACACTGCGTGTAGAGTGGGAAAAAGAATGGGTACGAAGAAAGCAAGGTGTGGGGCAGAAGCGAGGCGAGAAATTCGCCGTGCCAGTCCGGGGCCACTGAAATTAGAAGGTGGATAAACGAGATACACAATAACACGCATCGCCCACTTTATATACGCCGGGCAATGATCACGTCAGTATAACCTAAGAATTTACGGAAGGTCATTTCATATACACGCCAGCTCTATATCATTACGCGCGGGTCCTCTGAGGGATATTGCATTCCTGGGAGGGGGATCCCAGCCCCTGCATCGCCGCAACCCGCGCGTCGCTAGCTCTGCCTGCCGGCGCACGCACCACGCGTTGCTCTGAAACCGCGCGCCCGCAGGTCGTACCAGTGTATCACTTTGCTCCGCGCCGACGCGCCCTTTTAATCAGCGTTGGCAGTCTCCGCAGTTTGTAACGGTTTACCTGGCACGTGGGCAGCCTCGACACGGCACTCGTACTTACTTGTTCGTCCGGTAAAGGTGACCACGAGGCTCGTAGCGAAAAACAAATACTCCCTGCAGAATTTTTAAGACTCGCTGGCCGCTTATACCTATACAACGTATGACGTTGTTTTACAACCAACTGTATCGTCATAAAGATTTTGTTTTGACGTCTTTACTCGCTTATAGTAAAAGTCTTTATATCTGTACGTGTGCTATGCAAATACAGTGCGTATCAAAAAGAATCATCCGATTTGGCACGTCTATATTTCTGAAACTAATAAACACATATTTTGTTTTTTGATGAACAGGAAACTCAAAAAGTTCTTTTTCATACATTTTCATGGTTGTTCAATATGCTCTCCTTGAGATGCACGGCATATGTCAACGCGGTATTTAAATTGTTGCCACATTACCGCGACGATGTCTTGAGTTACGGTTTCCACAACTGCTATTATGTGATGTCTCAGTTCATTCATTGTTTTTGGTAACGCAGACACATCAACAGAGTCTTTTATAACCCCACAAGAAATAATCACATACAGTCAGGCCAGTAATGCAAAGCTGAATCATTTGGTCCAATGCCACCAATTCATTTTCAGTAATCCTTTGATTTAAAAATTCCCGCAGTTCTAGATGCCAGTGTGGCGGTGCCCCATCCTGTTGGTAATGAAGTCGTTCGAATCAGTATAAAACTGTGTGAAAAGAAAGTTCTCAAGCGTATCGAGAGATGTGCTTCCAGTAACAGTGTTCTCGGCAAAGAAAAATGGACCATACACCTTTCCTATGAAACTGCGCGAAGCACATTAATTTTTAGAGAGTCTCTCTCATGTGCTACAAATTCGTGTGGTTGTTCCATACCCCATAATCCCACAATATGACAGTTAGCCTTTCCATTTAAATGGAAGGTTGCCTCTTCACTAAACACTAAGGCCGGTTTTACACTATCAAATTTTTTTTTCAAAAATTTGATGAAAGATATGCTCAAATATTCGCCTGTTCTCGGCAAAGAAAAATGGACCATACACCTTTCCTATGAAACTGCGCAAAGCACATTAATTTTTAGAGTGTCTCTCTCATGTTGTACACATTCGTGTGGTTGTTCCGTACCCCATAATCCCACATTATGACGGTTCGCCTTTCCATTTAAATGGAATGTTGCCTCTTCACTAAACACTAAGGCCGGTATTACAATATCAAATTTTTTTCAAAGATTTGATGAAAGATATGATCAAATATTCGTCAAATTTATTTGACAAAAATCTTTGACGTGGCGCTAAAAAGGGGTATTACACTGTCATCATATTTTTCATCAAAGTTCAAGATGGCTGACAACAACAACTTGTTATTAACCGCAGCATTTGCATGTACCACAATTGCACTGTGTGCACATGTGGAAGAGAAGCGGGGGAGAAAAGGAAACGTACCTGGGTGAAGCCGTTGGTTATACGACGAGGCGATAAAAGCATTCAACAAAACTTGTTACGTGAGCTTGTAATGGAGGACGTCAAGTCGTACATAAATTACTTAAGAAAGGATCAGCATACATTTCAGTTGTGCTCAGTGAAGTGTATCGTAATATCACGAAGCACAATACTCACTTAAGAGCTGCTATATCTGCAGAATACAGGCTCACTGTAACACTCCGATTTCTTGCTACAGGAGAGAGTTAATCTAACTTATAGTACAGAACTCGAATACCACAGTGCACATTAACGAAAATAATACCTAAAACGTGTGCAGCAATTTATAAAGCACTGAAGGACCAATGTCTGAAAGAAAATAAATGTTCAATACACTTTATGTGCATTAAGAACTATTTTCGTTTTATAAACAAATCAACTACATTTTGTGTCCGATATCTCACGGCTAATGACCTCCGCAATATTTTTATAGCTCTCCGATCTTCTTAATCTATTTTTGTATTTAGGGTGCCTCACGTTGTAAAGCGCCTCATCAGCTTCATACATCTCAATTAATTCTGTAGTCGACGGTACACACCAATTGTATTTACAGACTATGTTTATAAACACACTACAGATGACAGAACGCTGAAGCGATGCTAGCGCTCCACGTGATAACATTTCACATTTCATTGAACAGAAGACAAGCGACTTTTATAGTGAAATCTACAGCGAGGCCCTAGATTTGATCAAATTTATTTGACGACAGACGAGATTTGACAAAGTGCCCTATTATACCATCGAACTTCTTTGACATAAATATTTGACATATCAGCTTTGACAAAGAAATTTGATAGTGTAATACCGGCCTAAGCGTGGAAGAAGACTGTCATCCTCCATCTTGCCACGAACGAAATTAGAGAACTCCACACTTGTCGATTGGCACCTTCACGAAGAGCTTGCAGTAGCTGAATTTTGTATGGTTTCGTGTGTAAACGTCGACGCAACACACGCCAGACGGACATCGGGGGCATGTTGAGCTATCAAGCTGCATGGCGAACGGGTTTCTGTGGACTCCTCGTGACACTATGGTGGATGCATTCGACGTCTGTGTCAGATACTTGGAGGCCGCTCGGCTATTTGCCTTTACACAAACAACCAGTTTCTCAGAATTGTTCATGCCATCTTCTAATGCTCTGTGCTTTAGGAGGATCCACAGCACGCCTAGTACGAAAGTCACGCTGAACAGGGCCGGTCGGGGTGGCCGAGAGATTCTAGGCGCCACAGTTTGGAGCCGAGCGACCGCTACGGCCGCAGGTTCGAATCCTGCCTCGGGCATGGATGTGTGTTATGTCCGTAGGTTAGTTAGGATTAAGTAGTTGTAAGTTCTAGGGGACTGATGACCTCAGAAGTTAAGTCCCATAGTGCTCAGAACCATTTGAACCACGCTGAACAGTTATTACCGACCCGCTCTGCGCAAAACGCAGAACACCAAACGCTTTCTTTTGTCCCGACACTTTTTTTACTAGATCTGAAGTGGGCGCACACTGCTGATACCTACCGGGAACCATGTAAAACTCGAGAGTTTTCCCATTCCATCAGTACGTTGTTCACGCACATGTCTCAAATAACTTAATAGTTATGATTTTTTAAAAGTCGGATGATTCTTTCTGGTACACCCCGTACTTACGCTATGCAAATATCTCTCCATATACAAGGCATGTATTCTTATGCATAGCTGAAAAGTTGTTCTCCTCGGACCACTCTGTCGCTGCAATATTAAATATTTCACTGGGTATTTTCGGAACGATTGAAGACATAGATAAAGGTTGTCCGTTAAGTGATATTACTGCTGTACGTACAATGAATTAATTTTGTTATGCACAAAGATAATAAAACAAACACGTTTCATTCAGATGTAACTTTCTGTTTTTTTAAAACGGCTTCTTCAAATTATTTACAGCACCAAATATAGTAACTTATTCCTGAAACTCAACTTAACTGCAATAGGTATAGATGTACTACCAAAAGCGACGTATCAAAATTTGTGGAGGATCAGGATTGGAATGCGGATTTCCCGCTTATTACGAGCGGTGGCCTTACAACTCATGCTATCCGAGCAGCTTCCGTGACCTACGTCATCACTCAGATTATTAACTATTTACCCACACTGGCATATCTCGTTGTACCCCTGCATGTTTTAGAATCAAAACAATGAGAAGTCACAGAGTATCGTTGTGATTTTCATCGCAGACCCATATTCGCCTTATACGTTTTTTATCTGATAACGAACTACGGTCTCAAATATTGTCATTTATTCCTGAAATTTAACTTAACTGTGACAGGAATAGATGTACTATCTGGATTTCCCGCTTATCGCGAGGGGTCGCCTTAAGATTTAGGCTATCCGAGCACACTCACCAGACCGATCCAAACATGTACACTACTGGCCATTAAAATTGCTACACCACGAAGATGACGTGCTACAGACGCAAAATTTAACCGACAGGAAGAAGATGCAGTGTTATGCAAATGATTAGCTTTTCAGAGCATTCACACAAGGTTGGCGCCGGTAGCGACACCTACAACGTGCTGACATGAGGAAAGTTTCCAACCGATTTCTCATACACAAACAGCAGTTGACCTGCGTTGCCTGGTGAAACGTTGTTGTGATGCCTCGTGTAAGGAGGAGAAGTGCGCACCATCACGTTTCCGACTTTGATGAAGGTCGGATTGTAGCCTATCGCGATTGCGGTTTATCGTATCGCGACATTGCTGCTCACGTTGGACGAGATCCAATGACTGTTAGCACAATGTGGAATCGCTGGGTTCAGGAGGGTAATACAGAACGCCGTGCTGGATCCCAACGGCCTCGTATCACTAGCAGTCGAGATTACAGGCATCTTATCCGCATGGCTGTAACGGATCGTGCAGCCACGTCTCGATCCCTGAGTCAACAGATGGGGACAATTGCAAGACAACAACCATCTGCACGAACAGTTCGACGACGTTTACAGCAGTATATGGAGTATCAGTTCGGAGACCATGGCTTTGGTTACCCTTGACGCTGCATCACAGACAGGAGCACCTGCGATGGTGTACTCAACGACGAACCTGGGTGCACGAATGGCAAAACGTCATTTTTTCGGATGAATCCAGGTTCTGTTTAGAGCATCATGATGGTCGCATCCGTGTTTGGTGACATCGCGGTGAACGCACATTGGAAGCGTGTATTCTTCATCGCCATACTGGCGTATCACCCGGCGTGATGGTATGGAGTGCCATTGGTTACACGTCTCGGTCACCACTTGTTGTTCGCATTGACGGGACTTTGAACAGTGGACGTTACATTTCAGATGTGTTACGACCCGTGGCTGTACCCTTCAGCCGGCCGCGGTGGTCTAGCGGTTCTAGGCGCTCAGTCCGGAACCGCGTGACTGCTACGGTCGCAGGTTCGAATTCTGCCTCGGGCATGGATGTGTGTGATGTCCTTAGGTTAGTTAGGTTTAAGTAGTTCTAAGTTCTAGGGGACTGATGACCACAGACGTTAAGTCCCATAGTGCTCAGAGCCATTTTTTTTGTACCCTTCATTCGATCCCTGCGAAACCCTACATTTCAGCAGGACAATGCACGACCGCATGCTGCCATGGTCAGCACGTTCTCCAGATCTCTCACCAATTGAAAAAGTCTGGTCAATGGTGGCTGAGCAACTGGCTCGTCACAATACGCCAGTCACTACTCTTGATGAGTGTTGAAGCTGCATGGGCTGCTGTACCTGTACACGCCATCCAAGTTCTGTTTGACTCAATGCCCAGGCGTATCAAGGCCGTTATTATGGCCAGAGGTGTTTGTTATGGGTACTGATTTCTCAGAATCTATGCTCCCAAATTGCGTGAAAATGTAATCACATGTCAGTTCTAGTATAATATATCTGTCCAATGAATACCCGTTTATCGTCTGCATTTATTCTTGGTGTAGCAATTTTAATGGCCAGTAGTGTATCTGTCACACACCTATCTACCTTTTCTCATCTATTATAATTTCATGTGCGAGTGTTGGTAAATGAATTAATAATCCTTGAGGAGAAGTAGATAGATGTGTGACATTCAGAGATTTGGGTCCGTCCAAGGACTGTGCTCGGATAGCCTAAGTGGTGAGGTAACCGCTCGCGATAAGCTGGAAATCCTGGTTGGAGACCCAGCTCGGCACAAATTTTCAAGTTTCACTTTAGGCAGTATATCTACACCTATTACAGTTACGTTGAACTTCAGTAATCAATTGCAAATTAATGCGTCCATCTTACGCTCTTATGACGGCTAGAAGTGTCTGGCGTCCTCTGTAGGTATCACCGTGTACCGTATTTAACGGCGGGAATAGCATAAATGTTTGCACAGATACGTTATTAAGTCTTCAGTGGCGGTATAGGTACCATTATCTATTTGATCGACATCATACAAGATACCAGTGAACTCTCACTCTTCTTTGTTCAACGTCAGCTATAAGATGGCTTGGTCCACATCACATTCGAGCGCGCTTAGAAGCTTTCGGAACCGTAGGAAGGTTGCGTGCATCTCTGGCAGTTGATCTGGTGTAGATCCTAGGATGTCATTCAATGACGTGAAGTGTGGTTTGTATGATAACACATTGAATACGGTTCTACATTTGATACTTCCATTGTTGCGTTTCTTGACGATATGACGTGGCAGTTAATACGTTTCCAAAGGTATAGTGCTCTGATCCCTCCGAATATAGTTTTTATATTTCCTCATGATTAATAAGCTTCAATTCTTCATTCTCCTGCAACCTGTTTTGCAACGAGCGAAGACGTACTTTAGCAGTAGTAAGCTTCTGGAGGAAATAAAATCCGTTTTTCGAAGCAGACATACAACTCAGGAGCCACTTTTCATGCAGGATGACAGTGTTGTCTATGGGTGCCAATACTAGCTCTTGATGCTTCCTTCTGCTATTTGTTTCCAAGTCCCAAAAATATCTCATTGAACTTACCCTGAATGAAACTGGATGTTGTCTAGTTAACTGCAGTGTCACTTCTGTTTCCACTGTTACGTATCCAAAGAGTGTAAGAAGAGGAAGCAGTGACGATGATACTTCAGTTGGTTTTTCTAAGGTTACAATTTTGCAATAGTAATCTTCTCCTTTGAGGACATCAATAAGGAGATCTTCAGACTTCCCTGTTGTATCTGCCCGTACTGTCCACTCTCTCAAAGTCAAATCTCCTGTATCTTGTGGTACTGATATTTGACATGGGAAATTACTGCAGCTTTCGAAAACTGTGACAGAGATGAGGACTTTGGTGGAATATATCATCGTATCAAAGTGAATCTCTTTCACTGAGAGTGATGGAGTGGAGGATGACTCAAACGTTGTCGTCCTCAGAAATGTATTTCGTCGACAGTGAGTTTGAGGAATTCGGTCAATGAATGGTAGATAATATTCGACTGACCCTCTCTGCCTAAGATTGTGCGAGTCAGCTTGCTTACCTGCCTGTTGGTCATCTGTTACCCACTCGAACTGTCTGGTCCGCAGCTCGTGGTCACGCGGTCGCGTTGTCGCTTCCCGAGCACGGGGTCCTTGGTTCGATTCCCAGCGGGGTCGGGGATTTTCACCTGCCTCGAGATGACTGGGTGTTTGTGCTGTCATCATCATTCAGGAAAGTGGTGAGATTGGAGTGAGCAGAGGTTGGGAATTTGTACGGGCGCTGATAACCGCGTAGTTGAGCGCCCCACAAACCAATCATCATCATCATCATTAAGGCGGAGCTCACCATCTGCAGCATCGTCGATAGAACTGACTGTGGTCCTTTGGTGCAGAGCCGAGTGGAGGGTCTGAATCAGAGGCTCAGGTGGTTCTGTGACCGTGTAGGCTGCAGATTTCTTGACTTGCGCCATCGGGTGGTCGGTTTCCGGGTTCCGCTTAATAGGACAGGAGTCCACTACATACAGGAGGCGGCTACACGGGTAGCGGGGGCTCTGTGGAAGGGACTGGGCGGTCTAAAAGTGGGCAGGTTCAACACAGTAAGGTAGTTGTAGAAACGATTGGTGTTGTAGTTGTAAACTGTCGCAGTTGTGTTGGGAAAGAACCAGAGCTCCAAGCCCTAATAGAAGCTCAAATAGTTGTAGGTACAGAGAGTTGGGTAAAGCCGGAAATAAGTTCAGCCGAATTTTTTTTCAAACGATCTAACAGTGTTCAGAAAGGATTGATTAAATACAGTTGGTGGTGGAGTATTTATTGCTGTCAGAGGCAGTTTGCCTTGTAGCGAAATTAAAGTAGATAGTTCATGTGAAATAGTATGGGTAGAGGTTATACCTGACAATCGGACTAAACTATTAATTGGATCGTTTTACCGACCCCCCCACTCAGAAGACATAGGTACCGAACAGTTAAAAGAAAACTTGAGTCTCATTTCAAATAAGTACCCCGCTCATACAATTATAGTCGGTGGTGACTTCAATCTACCCTCAATATGCTGGAAAAATTATACGTTTAAAGCCTGCGGCAGGCATAAAACATCATCGGAAATTGTACTGATTGCTCTCTCAGAAAATTATTTTGAACAATTATTTCATGAGCCCACTCGAAGCGTTAATGGTTGCGAAAGCATAGTTGACCTTTTATCAACAAATAATCCTGGACAAATAGTGAGTGTTGTGACGAATACAGGGATTAGGGACCACAAGGCAGTTGCTGCTAGGCTGAATACCGTAACATATACAACCATCAAAAAGAAACGCAAAGTATATCTATTTAAAAAGGCTGATAAAAATGCTCTTAACGCCTTTTTAAAAGACAGTCTTCACTCCTTCCGATGTGAACATGTAAGTGCCGAAAAGTTGTGGAATGGTTTCAAAGAGATAGTATCGCCAGCAATTGAATGACATATTCCACATAAATTAATAAGTGATGGTACTGATCCCCCATGGTACACAAAACGGGTCAGATCGTTGTTGCAGAAGCAACGAAAAAAGTATGCCAAATTTAAAAGAACGCAAAATCCCTAAGATTGGCAAAGTTTTACAGAAATTCGAAATATAGTGCGTACTTCAATGCGAGATGCTTTTAATAATTTCCACAACGAAATTCTGTGTCGAAATCTGGCAGAAAACCCAAATAGATTCTGGTCATACATAAAGTACACCACTGGCAAGACGCAATCAATACCTTCACTGACCAATAACAACGATGAAGTCACTGATGACAGTGCCGCTAAAGCAGAGTAATTGAACACGGTTTTCCGAAACTCCTTCACCAAAGAAGACGAAGTTAATATTCCTGAATTCCAATCAAGAACAACTGCCAAGATGAGAAACATAGAAGTAGATATTCTCGGTGTAACAAAGCAGCTTAAATCACTTAATAAAGGCAAGGCCTCCGGGCCAGATTGTATACCAGTCAGGTTCCTCTCAGAGTGTGCTGATAAAATAGCTCCATATTTAGCAATTACATACAACCACTCGCTCACAGAAAGATCCGTACCTAAAGACTGGAAAATTGGTCAAGTCACACCAATGCCCAAGAAGGTAAGTAGGAGTAATCCGTTGAATTACAGGCCTATATCACTAACGTCGATTTGCAGTAAGGTTTTAGAACATGTACTGTATTCGCACATTATGAAGTACCTCGAAGAAAACGATTTATTGACGTCCAGTCAGCACGGCTTCAGAAAATATAGTTCTTGTGAAACAGAAGTAGCTCTTTATACTCATTAAGTAACAAGTGCTGTCGACAGGGGCTGTCAAATTGATCCCATATTTTCAGATTTCCAGAAGGCTTTTGACACCGTTCCTCACAAGCGTCTTCTAACCAAAGTGCGTGCCTACGGAGTATCGCCTCAGTTGTGCGACTGGATTCGTGATTTCCTGTCAGAAAGGTCACAGTTCGTAGTAATAGACGGAAAGTCATCGAGTAAAACTGAAGTAATATCCGGCGTTCTCCAAGGAAGTGTTATAGGTCCTCTATTGTTCCAGATCTATATCAACGACATAGGAGACAATCTGAGTAGCCGTCTTAGATTGTTTGCAGATGATGCTGTCATTTATCGTCTTGTAAAGTCATCAGATGATCAAAACGACTTGCAAAATGATTTAGAGAAGATATCTGTATGGTGCGGAAAGTGGCAATTGACCCTAAATAAGGAAAAGTACTAAAAGAAATCAGCTAAATTTCGATTACGCGATATGTCACACAAATCTGGGGGCTGAAAATTCAACTAAATGCTTAGAGATTACAATTACAAATAACCTAAATTGGAACGATCACATAGATGATATTGTGGGTAGAGCAAAACATGGACTGCGATTGATTGGCAGAACACTTAGAAGGTGCAACAGGTCTACCAAAGAGACAGCTTACACTACGCTTGTCCGCCCTATTCTGGAGTATTGCTGTGCGGTCTGGGATCCGCATCAGGTGGGACTGACGGATGACATCGAAAAAGTACAAAGAAGGGCAGCTCGTTTTGTATTATCGCGAAATAGGGGAGATAGTGTCACAGACATGATACGTGAATTGGATTGGCAATCATTAAAACAAAAGCGTTTTTCGTTGCGACGGGATCTTCTCATGAAGTTTCAGTCAACAGTTTTCTCCTCCGATTGTGAAAACATTCTGTTGGCACCCACCTACGTAGGGAGAAATGATCATCATTATAAAATGAGAGAAATTAGGGCTCGCCCAGAAAAATTTAAGTGCTCGTTATTCCCGCGTGCCGTTCGAGAGTGGAACGGTAGAGAGACAGCTTGAAGGTGGTCCATTGAACCCTCTGCCAGGGACTTCTACATCTACATCCATACTCCGCAAGCCACCTGACGGTGCGTGGCGGATGGTACCTTGAGTACCTCTATCGGTTCTCCCTTCTATTCCAGTCTCGTATTGTTCGTGGAAAGAAGGTTTGTCGGTATGCCTCTGTGTGGGCTCCAATCTCTCTGATTTTATCCCCATGGTCTCCTTGCGAGATATACGTAGGAGGGAGAAATATACCACTTGACTCCTCAGTGAAGGTATGTTCTCGAAACTTCAACAAAAGCCCGTACCGAGCTACTGAGCGTCTCTCCTGTAGAGTCTTCCACTGGAGTTTATCTATCATCTCCGTAACGCTTTCGCGATTACTAAATGATCCTGTAACGACCTGCTATATTGTAGATAAATGATATGGGATCTTTCTTTCTATGTATTCGCAGCACATTACACTTGTCTACATTGAGATTCAATTGCCATTCCCTACACCATGCGTCAATTCGCTGCAGATCCTTCTGCATTTCAGTACAATTTTCCATTGTTACAACCTCTCGATATACCACAGCATCATCAGTGAACTTCCGATGTCATCCACAAGGTCATTTATGTATATTGTGAATAGCAATGGTCCTACGACACTCCCCTGCGGCACACCTGAAATCACTCTTACTTCTGAAGACTTCTCTCCATTGAGAATGACATGCTGCGTTCTGTTATCTAGGAACTCTTCAATCCAATCACACAATTGGTCTGATAGTCCATATTTTCTTACTTTGTTCATTAAACGACTGTGGGGAACTGTATCGAACGCCTTGCGGAAGTCAAGAAACACGGCATCTACATGGGAACCCATATCTATGGCCCTCTGAGTCTCGTGGACGAATAGCGCGAGATGGGTTACACACGATCGTCTTTTTCGAAACCCATGCTGATTCCTACAGCGTAGATTTCTAGTCTCCAGAAAAGTGATTATACTCGAACATAATACATGTTCCAGAATTCTACAACTGATCGACGTTAGAGATATAGGTCTATAGTTCTGAACATCTGTTCGACGTCCCTTCTTGAAAACAGGGATGACCTGTGTCCTTTTCCAATCCTTTGGAACGCTACGCTCTTCTAGAGACCTACGGTACACCGCTGCAAGAAGGGGGGCAAGTTCCTTCGCGTACTCTGTGTAAAATCGAACTGGTATCCCATCAGGTCAAGCGGCCTTTCCTCTTTTGAGCGATTTTAATTGTTTCTCTATCCCTCTGTCGTCTATTTCGATATCTACCATTTTGTCATCTGTGCGACAATCTAGAGAAGGAACTACAGTGCAGTCTTCCTTTGTGAAACAGCTTTGGAAAAAGGCATTTAGTATTACGGCCTTTAGTCTGTCATTCTCTGTTTCAGTACCATTTTGGTCACAGAGTGTCTGGACATTTTGTTTTGATCCACCTACCGCTTTGACATAAGACCAAAATTTCTTTCGATTTTCTGCCAGTCAGTACATAGAACTTTCTACATTTACATCTACATTTATACTCCGCAAGCCACCCAACGGTGTGTGGCTGAGGGCACTTTACGTGCCACTGTCATTACCTCCCTTTCCTGTTCCAGTCGCGTATGGTTCGCGGGAAGAACGACTGTCTGAAAGCCTCCGTGCGCGCTCTAATCTCTCTAATTTTACATTCGTGATCTCCTCGGGAGGTATAAGTAGGGGGAAGCAATATATTCGATACCTCATCCAGAAACGCACCCTCTCGAAACCTGGCGAGCAAGCTACACCGCGATGCAGAGCGCCTCTCTTGCAGAGTCTGCCACTTAAGTTTGTTAAACATCTCCGTAACGCTATCACGCTTACCAAATAACCCTGTGACGAAACGCGCCGCTCTTCTTTGGATCTTCTCTATCTCCTCTGTCAACCCGACCTGGTACGGATCCCACACTGATGAGCAATACTCAAGTATAGGTCGAACGAGTGTTTTGTAAGCCACCTCCTTTGTTGATGGACTACATTTTCTAAGGACTCTCCCAATGAATCTCAACCTGGTACCCGCCTTACCAACAATTACTTTTATATGATCATTCCACTTCAAATCGTTCCGCACGCATACTCCCAGATATTTTACAGAAGTAACTGCTACCAGTGTTTGTTCCGCTATCATATAATCATACAATAAAGGATCCTTCTTTCTATGTATTCGTAATACATTACATTTGTCTATGTTAAGGTCAGTTGTCACTCCCTGCATCAAGTGCCTATCCGCTGCAGATCTTCCTGCATTTCGCTACGATTTTCTAATGCTGCAACTTCTCTGTATACTACAGCATCATCCGCGAAAAGCCACATGGAACTTCCGACACTATCTACTAGGTCATTTATATATATTGTGAAAAGCAATGGTCCCATAACACTCCCCTGTGGTACGCCAGAAGTTACTTTAACGTCTGTAGACGTCTCTCCATTGATAACAACATACTGTGTTCTGTTTGCTAAAAGCTCTTCAATCCAGCCACACAGCTGGTCTGATATTCCGTAGGCTCTTACTTTGTTTATCAGGCGACAGTGCGGAACTGTACCGAACGCCTTCCGGAAGTCAAGAAAAATAGCATCTACCTGGGAGTCTGTATCTAATATTTTCTGGGTCTCATGAACAAATAAAGCGAGTTGGGTCTCACACGATCGCTGTTTCCGGAATCCATGTTGATTCGTACATAGTAGATTCTGGGTTTCCAAAAACGACATGATACTCGAGCAAAAAACATGTTCTAAAATTCTACAACAGATCGACGTCAGAGATATAGGTCTATAGTTTTGCGCATCTGCTCGACGACCCTTCTTGAAGACTGGGACTACCTGTGCTCTTTTCCAATCATTTGGAACCTTCCGTTCCTCTAGAGACTTGCGGTGCACGGCTGTTAGAAGGGGGGGCAAGTTCTTTCGCGTACTCTGTGTAGAATCGAATTGGTATCCCGTCAGGTCCAGTGGACTTTCCTCTATTGAGTGATTCCAGTTACTTTTCTGTTCCTTGGACACTTATTTCGATGTCAGCCATTCTTTCGTTTGTGCGAGGATTTAGAGAAGGAACTGCAGTGCGGTCTTCCTCTGTGAAACATCTTTGGAAAAAGGTGTTTAGTATTTCAGCTTTAAGCGTGTCATCCTCTGTTTCAATGCCATCATCATCCCGGAGTGTCTGGATATGCTGTTTCGAGCCACTTACTGATTTAACGTAAGACCAGAACTTCCTAGGATTTTCTGTCAAGTCGGTACATAGAATTTTACTTTCGAATTCACTGAACGCTTCACGCATAGCCCTCCTTACGCTAACTTTGACATCGTTTAGCTTCTGTTTGTCTGAGAGGTTTTGGCTGCGTTTACACTTGGAGTGAAGCTCTCTTTGCTTTCGAATTCATTGAACGCCTCTCGCATAGTCCTTCTCACACTACATTTCGCTTCGCGTATTTTTGTTTGTCCGCAAGGCTTTGGCTATTTGTTTGCTGTGGAGTTCCCTTTGCTTCCGGAGCAGTTTTTCTAACTAGCAGAGTAATCACGTAGATGTAGATGTAGATCATCATCATCAAGCGGTCTGGAGTTATCTGAAGCTGGAAGTAATGATTCTGATCGTGTCCACTGTAGTGAAGATGCTGCTGGAGATCGAGATGTGATCGTCACACTTACATCTCTCACTGGATGCCTTTCCCCGCTTAACTTTCATCCTGGCCACGTCTAACGCATAAGAAAGAACGGTATCTGTTCGATCATGAGAGCTTGCAATATGTGGAGAAAGTAAGTTCAGTGCCCCTATTCTTGGCAGCACACTCGAAAAGGATCTGAATTTTGTGATTTCCTCTTCTTGGCACTCTTAATTTTAAATTTGTCTTGAAAAGCAGATACCGCGGGCAACATCTCTTCCTTTAGAGACTCCACAAGGTAGGTGAGGTTGCATTCTTGAATATTTCGTGTTATTACGTGGACAAGCCGGTGTCTACAAATTTCTTCTGGGAATGTACATAGCAATTTGAGGGTGGGAATTCTCCTATAAATATCCAAATATTGTCTAGTGGTAGTTGTGCTTGGGTACGCTTATGATTCCCAATATAGGAATTAATACCCAATACAGAAGCGTTAAGGTTCTCTACGGAAAGTGGCTTTGGATCATCGTGTTCTTATCCCTGTAACTGGATTTCGAAATCTGCGCCGCCTGCTCACATGTGTCAACTCTAACAACAATCCCATCGACGAAATCCTTGGGTTCTTCATCTTGATATCCACCGAGAAAACGTGTTTATTCGCAAATGATGACGTCGGATTCTCGTTTGTGGACGCTTTAAATTGCTCCTACAATCGAGGTCTTGTTTCTGTCTCACCTGAGAATGAGTGCAGTACGATGGTAGGCAACTTGAGGTCTGTGTAGGCATGCTGGTGAGCTGCTGAGGTTGACAAATCAGCATCTGCAGTATCTGCATCCCAGGAACCTGTTCCTCGTAAAAGCCAGTTAACGTTGCACTCTTCTGTATAGGGCCTATTCCTCGCAAGCTTCTGTCATCAAGGAAATCCTGTAATGAAATACAGAAAATTTATTTCACAGCATCCATCACGGCGTTACCTTACATTTCACACACACACACACACACACACACACACACACACACACACACACACACACACACACACAATCACTCATAAAGAAAGAGAGAGAGAGAGAAGGGGACAGAGAGGTAGCACCGCAATCTACTTTCTACTTAGAAGCCGGCCGTGGTGGCGGAGCAGTTCTAGGCGCTTCAGTTCGGAACCGCGAGACAGCTACGGCCGCAGGTGCGAATCCTGCCTCGGGCATCGATGTGGGTGATGTCCTTAGGTCAGTTAGGTTTAAGTAGTTCTAGGGGACGGATGACCTCAGATGTTAAGTCCCACAGTGCTGAGAGCCATTTTTTCTACTTAAAAATTACAACAGTTGGTGTAACTGTGACGTTTCATTCCCCAAAATATCTAATCTTGAAAGGAAAATAAATTAAATAACTAAATAAGAAACAACAAAAATTTTATTAAGTATGTTGTCTATTCTACTCAAAGAATATTCTGAGTGTTCGCTACTATTAGCAAGAAGGGCTATGATACGTGCCAATTTTAGCATTTTATCCGTTAACCTTTTTCGTCTCCGGAAATTTTCTTCCACTTTCTTCATTATGTCTTCGCCGAAAAATCAGACAACAGTGCAGAACACTTGCGAAATTACCGTTTTGATCTTACACCTCCGCTACGCCAGCTGCGTATTATATGTAATAGATTACACAGTTTTGTACTTCGTAGTCAATATTTTCTGCATTTAGAACATTTTTCACCTTAAATTGAAAAAACGATTTATATGAGCCCACAAATGCTATGAAGAATTTATTTTATACTAACTGACAAACGCAGCATTTGCTAGGTATTCATTTTGCCATTTCTCTATTAGAAATGAAAACAAAAGAAATGAATTGTGTTTGTAGTGAAGTGTTGAAAAAATTTCGTTTCCATGTATTCGTGAAAACACATTTGAAATTATGAAGCAGTCGTAGGAAGAAATATGCATAATGTACAAATGTGTAAGTACGTTATCCATATTAAGAAACATGATCCCGGACAATTTCTGTACGCTGAGTGCAACCGCTTCGCGTGTCTACAACACGATTTTTTAAACATCTCTGTGGCAACACCTCTTCATAGCTCTTTCTGGCCATCGTTTTCGCCTACAGCTGTTTTCGTTTCGCAGTTGAAGGCTGGTAAAAGTACTGCCAGTGTCAGGGATTGCCTTGCGGTGACAGCTGTGGGAATATCTCGGTATTAAAGAATAAATGTATTAAAACTTCATGCATGATGCGGCATTTTTTCACGTATCTCAATGTTTACCACGTCATATCTCAGGAACTACGAGTTGTAAAATGATATATCTGTGTAGGTACATTCAGCGGCATATGGGAATACCGTCAGCGAAATATGTTGCAAATAGAATTAATAGCTGAGAAGTAATAAAGTTAAGGGTCTTGCAAGATGCGGCAGTTATTCACACATCTCAGTGTTTATGACGTCATTCTGTTGGTCTATGTGTCATACAGTGATATAACTTGGCAGGCACATTTAGTGTTATCTACATCTACATCTGCATCTAGATTGATACTCTTCAAATCACATTTAAGAGCCTCGCAGAGGGTTCACTGAACTACCTTCACAATCATTCTCTATAATTCCTGTCTCGAACAGCTCGCGGAAAGAACGAATGCCTATATATTTCCTATATTTCCATGCGAGCTCTGATCACTCTTATTTTATTATGATTATCTTTCCCCCCCCCCCCCCCTCCCCGTAGGTCGGCGACAGCAAAATATTTTCGTGTTTGGAGGAGAAAGTTGGTGACTGAAATTTCTTGAGAAGATTCCACCGCAACGAAAAACGCCCTTGTTTTAATGATGTCCACCCCACATCCTGTATCATATCCGTGACACTCTCTCCCCCATTTCTCGATAGTACAAAACGTGCTACTATTCTCTGAACTTTCTCGATGTACTAAATTAACCCTATCTGGTAAGGATCCCAGACAGCGCAGCAGTACTCCAAAAGACGACGGACAAGCATAGTGTGGGCAGTCTTTACTAGATCTGTTACATTTTCGAAGTGTTCTGACAATAAACAGCAATCCTTGGTTTGCCTTTCCCATTACATTTTCTATGTGTTCTTTCCAATTTAAGTTGTTCGTAATTGTAATTCCTAGTATTTAGATGAATTTACGGCTTCTAGATTTGACTGATTTATCATGTAACTGAAGTTTAACGAATTCCTTTTAGCACTTATGTAAATGACTTCACACTTTGCCAATTTTCGCACGATAAAGATATTTTCTAAATCGTTTTGAAATTCGTTTTGATTTTCTGATGACTTTGCTGGACGACAAACGACAGCATCTCCAGCAAACAGCCTAAGACGGCTGATCAGATAGTCTCCTAAATCGTTTATATAGACAAGGGACAGAAGAGGGCCTATAACACTGCCTTGGGGAACGCCAGAAATCACTTCTGTTTCACTCTTTGACAGTTACTAAGAACTTTGACCTCTCTAACAGGAAATCACGAATCCAGTCACACAACTGAGACGCAATTTCACTACGAGCTGCTTGTGTGGTGGAGTGTCAAAAGCGTTCTGGACACTGTCTGAAAAATGAATTGCGAGCAGAGTTAGTTGTAACTAAGTAATAAATTAAAACATAAAAATACATACAAACATACGATTTTATAATATATAGAAATGTGCCGTCATAAAGTTTAAGTATTGGTGCAACGAGAGCGGTGAGATAATTATGACGAGTGCAAATTTTACGCTTAGCGGGAGTGCAGCACCGTCAGGGGAAGTTCCCCTTTACCGGGGCCGTATGCGCCTATCTACGGAGCGGCACAGCATTACGAGCTCGTGCTAAATGCAGGCTGACAGCGGAGCTAAACTGCGCGCGTCACGCCAAAGTTCATTTCAGCACAAGCCATTACCAGCTGCGCCGCTACATGTGTCCATTTCTGCACAGTGTTGGTGGCAAATAGAGCGACTTTTTTTACTATGAAGATACCTGGCGTAAAAATTATTCACGCCCTTCGTTAAAAAGTCAATAACAATTTTAATGTAAACATTTGTGTTTTCTGATGGTTCGTCACAGAGTCCATGCGTTTCATTTGATTTCTCACGCGCATCACCTTTGTATCTGTATTGCACTGAAAAATATCCCACCGAGATAGGTAGCGCAGTGGTTAGACACTGGACTCGCATTCGGGAGGACGATGATTCAATCCCGCGTCCGGCCATCCTGATTTAGGTTTTCCGTGATTTCCCTAAATCGCTCCAGGCAAATGCCGGGATGGTTCCTTTCAAAGGGCACGGCCGACTTCCTTCCCCGTCCTTCCCTAATCTGATGAGACCGATGACCTCGCTGTCTGATCTCCTTCCCCAAAACAACCCAACCCCCCCCCCCCCCAAAATATCTCCAGAATAGCGCAAATATCGAAGGCATGCACTTTGTGTTTTATTTAGAGGCAAGCTTGTTCCACACTCTCACAGTACTTCCAGCTGACAGCGATAATGCCCATTTTACCCTTCGCCTTGAAGCTTGCATTCTGCAGTGCTCAGTTCCGACTAGGGCCTGTTAATTGTGCAGTAACAATAGCTGTACATCCTGCCGTGATCGTGTTGGGCGACATTTTGATCTATACCTGTGTAGCAACAGGTCTGCATTTATTGCATACCGTAATGTACGCTTACCAAATAAGCTGAATACACTTTTCTAAAAGTGTACCTGTTTCTTAAATGGTTGTCGCATTATTGTGTTGTTCTAACCACCGCCACCTCCAATAAAGGCAGCTGTTTTTTTCCTTTATTGTTATTTCATTCCCCCCCCCCCCCCGCCCTCCTGTAGGCGGGTGTTGAGGGGAGGGGCTGGCAGTGGTACAAATAACCCTCTCATCAGCTAGTACAACTTAACACTAACTTATATGCTACAAAAAAGGAAACACGTGTACTATGAATGCAAAATAAGTTGTAAACGAGAGATGAATGGGAGGCATATAAATGATATAATGCTGTCTTCATGAATTGCTTAAAAACAGCACAGTTAAAAACACTTGAGAAATACTGGAAGAACACTAAACACTTGAAACAACACTTCAAAACACTGCAGGCGGCAGAAAATACACTGACCACTAAAACCTGCCCTGGGACGATGGACTGTAGATGAAAAGTAGAGCGTCTCTTGAGGACGGTAGGGGTGTGGTGGTGATGGAGATGGAGGACTGGTAAGAAGTGGTGATGAGACAGGTTGTGGGGGACAAAGAGAGATTGGCAACTGGTATTGTGAGCTATAGATTGGAGAGAAATGGAGATGGGGAGCAAGGAAGGAGAGAAGGAGGATATGTGGTAGGGGAAGACAACGAGGAAGCAACCATGGGGGGATAGAGAGGGTGGGATGGATTCAGGTGTATGTCTAGGTCAAGTTCGTGGTCTGGGAGAGGGAAACGGTTGAGGACGTGGAGGGTGTGCAGGTGAAGGGCTGGTGCGACGTGTAGATAGATGCGTGGCAGCGCACTAGGATTGGAAAGGAGAGGGAACACAATAGTGTTGTTGGAGTCGAGTTTATGGGTGGTGTAGGTTATACGGAGGTGTTCAGTGTGAGTGAGGAGAGATGAGAATTGAATGAGTTGGTAAGCGATCCTTGTGGGGTAAGTTACACGTAAGTGGATGCGGAAAACGAGGAATTGAGCTTAGCATTCGAGGCCCTGGCGGGACTTACAGAACTTAGGAGGGCCGGAGATCCATGCAACATCTGTATAGCAAAGGATGGGGCAGGTCAGGGATTTGTGCGTATGAAGGACAGTGGAAGCGTGCAGTCCCCATGTTCTGACGGTTAGTAGTTTTAGTATTCTTCGTCTATTGTAGGCTTTCCGTTGGATCATTAGTAGGTGAGATTTGCAAATTGGATGTCAGTCGAAGGTTAGTACAAGGAAGTTAAGTTAGCTGGATGGGACGGTCGTAAATGGTGCGGTAGAAGTCATGGAGACGAAAGGTGCGGGTAGTGCGTCCTATAATTATTGCCTGGGTTCCGGAAGGGTTAAGCTTAAGGAGACATTGGCTACACCAGGAGGTAAACTGATTGAGGTGGATTTGGAGGGACCATTACAGACAGCTACAGCCCGCTACGTTGCTGTCAAGAATAACGAAATATCTAGGTCGTTGTCCGTTTTGTATCCACCATTGCAACGGTTGAACTTATTCTGCATATGTGCGTCTCTGTCTTTGATTATTCTCTCTCAGACTACCACTGAGTGAGCAACTGTAGAGTAAGAGGGGGTGAAGCTCCACGTGGGGTGAAAATTGTAAGAGGTCCGAGCAGATGTAATTTCGATGTATTGCTCATGCGCTGCCTGCGATATGCAAGGTATAAGAGAATCGCTGACCAGAGAGCAGTGTTGACTCAGTACGAACTGCGTAGCTGTAGCAGTAAGTTGTTGCTAGTCTGCGCTAGTCTGCGCTTGTGTGGAGTCTGCTCTGCTCTGGTCTGGTGTATCGTGTTGGCTGGCCGGTCGCGGTGCAGCGATGCCGGAGCCTGAGTATTATTGTATAAGGTAAAAAGCAGCCTCGCGCATATCTAGTAATGTTATGTGAACTCCGATGTAAATGTTTTAAAAATGTCCTAATAATAATCTTTGTGATATAAAGTAATTTTTTTTACAAGCATTCATTTCAATTTAAAGAATTTACTAATTTCTCCAATCCATGATCATTCCGATTGTTGCAAAAGAAAAATCAGTTGCTTCCTTTCATAAATGACAAATCTATCGGCCAGCATTGCACAGAGCTGTGCCGGAAAAAGGCTATTGTAAGAGCAGATAGTTGGTGACTTTATTGAGGTAAGAATTTTTGCTTTTTTATTCAGAATGATCTTACAGGGCCATGACGCAGCACTGCTGTCGTCCAAAATTTACCAGGTTACTGAATTTATTTTTTATTACGAGGTTTAGGAAGTTTTCTGTTTCGAGCTTACATTAAATGGGAAACAAATTTTGTGTGGAGGTTAAATGTGAATGAATTTCTGTGGGGAGGATATAAATGGGAACCAATTTTGTTCTGAGGTTATACTAAAATTAGAATCATATTATAATCATTATTATTATATATACAGTTATTTGTGGGGAGGTTACAAAATCCAGCATCGACTTTCTGAAATGACTGACATCGATTCATGAGTAGACCAATTGATGGCACGTTTGTCTTATTGTAACTTATTTTTCCATGAAAGTTCACCTTGGCTGGTCGCTCCAGAGGTGCGAAAATGATGTACATCTGTCTTTTACTACTTGCATGTAAATTTTCGGATGTACTTGAACGTTGTACAACACAGGATTTGAAAAGAAGAATCAACGAATTACTTGTTGACACTTCTGCATTTAAACTTCGCTTCTGTGAGAGAAGAATTGCTACAGTTAGTCCTAAAAATAAAAGTGGCAGATTTGTCAGAAAATGTCGAAATGGGCTGAATTCCTGTGGCTCCAACAATATGACGATAATTCTTCAGTAATAATCCCCACAAATATCACATTCAACCAACACTGCATGGGATTTGCCTCACCCAAGAATATAATTCCACTGTGTAAAATAAAAATTTAGGGGAAATGTTCTGCCATCGTTGCTTCTAATGTCGACACCCAGAACTGTACGAATGGAAGAAAACTGCATGGGATAAGAATAACTTGCTATTGAGAGGGAAAGACGTGCTGAAGAAAGAGAAGAGCGTGCTATAGAAACAAAACGACGTAAGCTAAATTTCATCACATGAACTACAAAAAAAAAAAAAAAAAAAAAAAAAAAAAAAAAAAAAAAATACGTCAAACAGCCAGTTGATTACTCGTCAGATTTAGATTCAGACTTATCATCATGACAGTAGCAGTAGCTCAGTTACTCAGTTACAGATATGGACTTACTGTTTAACAAAGAAGTACCCGAAGAAGAGGAAGAGCTTGGTACCTCAAACAAGCATCAGATTTCTCTGTAGACAAAAACTTATTCCGTTTCAAGCGTTTTTAATATGGGGTCATCCTTTTTTATTCACGTTTAACTAAGCTGGACCAAAGACCCGTACTGGGGAAATGTCTACCACTCGTTGACCGCAATTCTGGAAAAACTGAAAATTGCGGGTCTTCACCCCCACGTATTAAATAATGGCTTTCAGAATAACCGTTAAACCCGTTTTATGCCAGCTATCATGTTTCTGTCGAGAGAGTGACAAACTAGTAACAGCAGCAGTTCTAGTTACTACGCATGGCTACTGGCCACCTGGGGAAAATCATGCTAAAATAACCTGGCAACACTCTTGCCCGGTTTGACTCAACTCTGGCGTCTCTCAGGTAAGCGTGACCACGAAATCAATGCTGTCCCTTTGTGCGCTTGCGAAGTATGAAATGACGACTGCACTACAATCTGGTTCAAACGCTAGATAACGAAAATACAATGTGACTGTAGTTTATTACGCAACCCGAAAGTATTACTTCAAGGAGACGTATTTCGTGGGACTGTTCTTATATCATACTTACGATGATTCATTGCACTCAAAGTGCTTTAATATGAAAACAGTTTCAATTTTCAGGCGTAAACCATAAAAATGAATAAAATTTCGGTTTACTTGATAGATTAATTACTACATGGACCTGTATCGAAATAAAAATTAATACACATCATTTAACATTTTGAAAGGCGTCTGCTGTTACCAAGAACACTTTTCACGTCGCGAATTTATGAGTGAGACGATAGGCACTTGTCCGTCTCAGAAGATTGTAACCACCTATCTTCTGCTGGGGTAGTACATCCCTGGGTGGAAACTACAAGTTCTGTCTTGACGGGTCCTGCAAGCTTCGACTCGAGCCATCCAATAAGGAAGCTAGGCAGAAGGATTCGTTTTCACGAGACGTTGTGACCGGCACACAAAGATGCTCTTTTCTATCTGCTACCGTGATGACTTTGTGCATATTTGACAAGTAGTAATGTAATAGAGGGTAATTGAACGCACTTTGTGTCTACATTTTTATAATACTACCCTTGATTATTTTCGTAAAATTAAAGGATATTTTTATAAAACGGTATCTGAAGAATTTATGTGGAAAGTAGAAACAAACCTTTAATAACAGAAATTTGGAGAAGTTGAGGAATGCGAACGCTTAGACTACATACGCTGGCATGTGTACGCATATTGTCGTGTAAGTGTGTGCATTTCCCCAAAGCATTTATTTTCTTTAGTTTCAATTCAGCATTTATATTTTACAAATTGTTCTTTACAGTAATCAGAAATAAACGTTTTCGTGTCCTCCGTATGTTGTGCATAACTGATGCCACCATTCGCCACATTTGGCCCTACCCTTATCGTCACAATACTCGTTACATCCTGGACAGACGTAAACATTCTTCTTTGAGAACCTTCAACATCGCAGCGCGTCAGCAATCGTTAGTTAATGTATTAAAAAAACTAGAAACCCGCCTCGATTGCGTATCCACTCCTTGCACAATAAGAGCGATAAATTTTCCCAATCAGGAGTATACAAAATGACATGCGGGGATTGTCCAAAATTTTACATCGGGCAAACGGGACGAGCTCTGGGTCTCAGGTATAAAGAGCATATTCCTACTAGAAGCGGTGACTGTACTAAGGGCTCTACTTATGCGGAACACCTTGTGCAAACGGCTCATGCGCCGAGCCCTCCAGTTAATATCGAGTTACTTCATGCCAAGGTTAAGGGCTTAAAACTGGATGTTTTGGAAGAAATACAGATCTTTAAGCATCTGCAACATGACAAAGACAATATTCTTAACTACCAACTCCTACTAAGAAACAGAAAATTTTTTTGAAGGTTGCGCACCTTTAATTTGTTCTTCATACTTGTAAATCTGATGATCTGGGGATTTTCACATGCGTGCGCTGATTGGCGAGCGCGGTTGGTCAAGCTGTTCACCTTTTTTCTTTATTCCTCATTTCCTTTTACGATGAAGGTCATTTTAGCCCGTTGAACACCTCACGTTTTATCCCTATATCTTTATAGACGTCTTTAGATTACGTCCTCTCAGACCCCCCCCCCCCCCCCCCCCCAGGCTAACTATTGGCTTTAGGAATAGTTTTGAAGAGTTACTCCTGTTGTCATAGGTAGCTTCATATATGTTTCTTTCCTAGCATAAGCAACCTTGTGCGGTTACTTTTAGGCTTCATCTCCTATTCAGCTCGTCACTTACTCTGTCCATTCTATTTTTTGATATACGTTGATCCACGGTTGGAAATACAAGGGCTATTTAGCCACAACCCATGTATAAACTTTCACGTATTCGTATGCGCATGCGCATTAAAGTAACTTCCCTTGCCTTGCGCATGTGCATAGGTAGCGGGTCGGGCGTGTATGTGAGCGACAATTTGTAGCTGCAGTTTATGGTGGGTCATGGCCCATCGAACATAGGCCGGTGTGAGGTGGAGGTTACACCATTAAGTTAAGTAGTGGTTTAGACTTTGTACACATGTACTGTTTGTGTTTTTCCCTTTTATTCGTTTATAAATGTATAGCTGTGGTGTTCTTTTAAAAGCCGGCCGCGGTGGTCTCGCGGTTCTAGGCGCGCAGTCCGGAACCGTGCGACTGCTACGGTCGCAGGTTCGAATCCTGCCTCGGGCATGGATATGTGTGATGTCCTTAGGTTAGTTAGGTTTAAGTAGTTCTAAGTTCTAGGGGACTGATAACCACAGCAGTTGAGTCCCATAGTGCTCAGAGCCATTTTGTTCTTTTAATCATTGACAAAGGTCCTCTTAGGCACTTGTGGGTTTTATTGTTCTGAAGAAGGTGTAGTTATCTAAGCATAAACCTAGGTTAACACTAGGTGCTTTTTACGCAATCGAGGCGGGTTTCCAGTTTTTTAATATTCTTCTTTGAGGTTCTGTTCCCTTCAGATGTGCTTGGTCGAAATTGTCAGTGTTTTGAAGTTAAGCTCTCTTGGTTCCTGCTCGTTTTTTCGCTTTTCTCGTCGTCTCGATCTGTTGAGGATTTGTCTTGGTGAGCAGTTTTGCCGATTTTGCCTTCGAGCTTTCTTCCTCTTTCTTTTCTTCTCGCTCGCGTAACTTTTGCTTGATCTCAAGGATTTGTTGATGAGGGAAGAAATTGGAACCTCCGATTTCTGCACACTTCGTTTCCTTCTGTTAAGGT
Organism: Schistocerca americana; assembly: GCF_021461395.2. NCBI lineage: Eukaryota > Metazoa > Arthropoda > Insecta > Orthoptera > Acrididae > Schistocerca > Schistocerca americana. The sequence goes on from NC_060121.1 coordinate 855,411,740, forward strand.
CTCGACATTTAGGGAGGGGTATTCGAAATGAAATGGTGAGACTGCAGATTGATTTTTTGACCACTGGTAGCTGATGCCATCTTTCATGATAATTTCTTCTGTTTCTTTCTCCTTTTGGTTACCTTCATCACCACAGTATCGTTGGAGTGTGTGCATCTTACAGATTCATATAGATCTTTCACCGCTGGCAGGTCGAATTCCGTTGTTTCGACTCGTAAGTAATATTCTTCCATGAAGACACCCGGATTGTAAGGAGAAATCCTGTGTTACGGAAAGTAGCTACAGCTTTCCCAGTAATTGCCACTCTTTCAAAAGCTGCGATGAGTAGATCGGACATTTCCACATGAGCAACAGCTCTCTCTGGATTGCTTCAATGTCATATCTGTACTTCTTCCGCAAATAATTTCTGGAATGGGCCAAATATGACTTTATCCAACGGTCGTTACGTATCAGAGATGTTTAAAATAAAAGATACAACACTGTGGGTATAATTTAAGTCTTTATTCAAAAGTAATCTACATCTACATAGATACTCCGCAAGCCACAGTACGCTGCGTGGCGGATGGTACCCTGTACCACTATTTGTCAGTTCTACTCGCAAATAGTGCGAGGGGAAAACGACTGTCTATATGCCTCTGTATGAGCCCTAATTTCTCATATCTTATCTTCGTGGCCCTTACGCGCAATGTATGTTGGCGGTAGTAAAATCGTTCGGTAGTCAGGTTCCCTAAATTTTCTTAATAGTGTTTCTCGAGAACAAAGTCGTCTACCCTCCACGGATTCCCATTTGAATTCCACAAGCATCTGCGTAAAATTTGCGTGTTGTTCGAACCTACCGGTTGGAAATTTATCAGCCCGCCTCTCAATTGCTTCGATGTCTTCCTTCAATCCGATCTTGTACGAATCCCAAACACTCCAGCAGTACTCAAGAATAGGTCGCACCAGCTTCCTATATGCGGTCTCCTTTACAGCTGAACCACTCTTTCCTAAAATTCTCCGAATAATCGGAAGTCGACAATTCCCCTGCCTTACCACAGTTCACAGATGCCTCATATCCCTTTGCAACGTTACCCCCAGATATTTAAACGACTTAGCTTGCTCTTTTCTCACATGACATACAGAGCACTACGGATGAAGGGCAACAGGCAGATTCCATATTTCTAGATTTCTGGAAAGCATTTCACACGGTACCCCATTGACGCTGTTAACGAAGGTACGAGCATACAGAATGAGTTCACAGAATATGTGAGCGGCTCGAAGGATTATTAAATAATAGATCCCAGTGTGTTGTCCTCGACGGCGAGCGTTCATCAGAGGCAAGAGTATCGTCAGGAGTGCCCCAGGGAAGTGTCATAGGACCGCTGTTGTTCTCTGTATACATAAATGATATGCGGACAGCAGTCTGCGGTTGTCTGCTGATGATGTCATGGTGTACGGTAAGATATCGTAGCTGAGTGACTGTAGGAAGATACAGGACGACTTAGACAAAATATCCAGTTGGTGTGATGAAGGGCAACTAGCTCAAAATCTGGAAAAATGTAAGTTAATGCTGACGAGTAGGAAGATCAAAGCTGTAATGTTCAGATACGGTATTATTGGTGTTCTGCTTGACTCAGAGTTTCGCACGAGCAATGCTTTCTAAAACCATGCTGATTCATGGGCATAAGATTCTCAGTCTCAAGAAAGCTTATTATATTCGAACTGAGAATATGAACAAGGATTCTGCAGCAAACACGAATTAGAGATATTGGTCTGTAATTTTTCGGGTGTGTTCTTTTGCCCTTCTGATATACTGGAATCACCTGCGTTTTTTTTCCAGTCGCTTGGGCCTTTGTGCTGGGCGAGAGATTCACGATAAATGCAAGCTAGGTAAGCCAATGCCGGAGAGTATTCTTTGTAAAATTGACCATCCAGACCTGGTGATTTATTTGCTTTCAAATCTTTCAATTCTTTCTCTACGCCAGGTATGCTTATTTTTACGTCGTCCATAGGGGAGTCTGCCCGATGGTCAAATGAAAAATGTTTGATTCTCCTGGGTGAACGCCGGCCGCGGTGGCCGAGCGGTTCTAGGCGCTTCAGTCCCGAACCGCGCGACTGCTACGGTCGCAGGTTCGAATCCTGCGTCGGGCATGGATGTGTGTGATGTCCTTAGGTTAGTTAGGTTTAAGTAGTTCTAAGTTCTAGGGGACTGATGACCTCAGATGTTAAGTCCCATAGTGCTCAGAGCCATTAGAACCAGCCTCCTGGGTGAACGATTTCTTGAACGTGAATTTTAAAACTTCTACTTTCGTTTTGCTATCTTCAACTGCCACACCAGACTGGTCAACAAGGGGCTGAATCGAAGCCTTATAGGCGCTTAGCGATTTTACGTAAGACTAGAATTTTCTCTCGTTCTCTGACAGGTCCTTTGCTAGGGTGTGAAGGTGTTAGCTGTCGCATGCTTCGCTCATAGATCTTTTCACAGACGCGCGAATTGTGCGGTACCTGTGTTTTTGAGATAATGAAGAGTTAGACTTCTTTCTGCAATACATTTGACAGTTGTGTTTTTTCGTCGGAAGCGTTATTTGCACTTTCAGCTTATTTAGAACATGTGGAGATCAATATCCACTTTCCATACACTCATCCAAGGTTTCAAGAGATTTGTGTTGTGTTCTTCTACTCGTAAACAATGTTTCAGGCATTAATACTATACGGTCTAGTGATATTAATGTGACCACCACCTACGTTCGACGTCAACGTGCAGTAACCATTCACAGTCGGCAAGTGGCAGCACTGGCAGTGGAGGGTATATAGCCGGCCACTGTGGCCGAGCGGTTCTAGGCGCTTCAGTCTGGAACCGCGCCACCGCTACGGTCGCAGGTTCGAATCCTGCCTCGGGCATGGATGTGTGTGATGTCCTTAGGTTGGTTAGGTTTAAGTAGTTGTAAATTCTAGAGGACTCATGACGTCAGACGTTAAGTCCCATAGTGCTCCGAGCCATTTGAACCATTTGAGGGTATATAAATCGTGTGGGGAGAGGGGGGGAATGGGGACACGGGAAATGGTGTAGTCGTCGTCTAAATGCGGAAACGGAGCGATTTATCTGCCAAGATCATGATAACTGCCTTTCGGGCCAAGGGTGGAAGCATTCCCGCATTGCAAAATAGCGCTGCCCAAAGCCGGCCACGAGGCTGTGGTGCATAGATGACAGGGGTGAACGACGGCTTCGTAGATGGGCACTAGCGAATAAGCGTACAGCTGTTGAGCAGCTGACCGCCTAGATGAACCAAAGGGCTGTCAACAGTGTCTTGCCAGCTACGGTTCAGCGAACGATGCTGACGACTGGGTCATGCATCCATACTGAGTGCTGTTCATCGGCGACGAAGGCTTCGATTTGCACTCCAATACCGCAACTGAACTGGGCGTCCACGGAGTGGAGAGAGGAGGCCTTTCTGGATGGATCACGTTTTATGTTCCTTTGGACAAACGGCCAACAAACCCGCCAGATGAGCCTTGAGCGCTAATGCGCTGCTTCCTGGACTCGGGTATGCGCGCTGGCCTAGGATCGAAACCACTCGGCGGATTAACGAGGTGGGCCAGTGTGCCGGTCAGCCTGAATGTTGTTTTTAGGCCGTTTTCCACTAGGTGAATACCGGGCTGGTCCCCACGTCGCGCCTCAGTTACATGACTCGCAAACATTTGAAACACGTTCGCACTATTTCATGATTTACACAAGATGCAGTCAACTAGCATACACTGATTCCGTCCCGAGGAGGGGGGGTTACAGGGTGGCAGCAGGAAGGGCATCCGGCCACCCCTTCAAATTATCCTTACGAAATACGATTGTAACCACCCTGCGAAACCCGCGGGATAAAGGCGCAAGTGAAATAAAGAAAGAAAGAAAGAAAGAAAGAAAGGACAGACGGCCAACACTCTGCAAAAATCGTCGGTAGGGTCCTGGCCAGAGGAGGGAGAGTTATGGTCTGAGGAATGTTTTCGTGGCATTACCTGAACGATCCCGTCATTATGGGAGGCACAATGGATCAACACAAGTATCCATCTATCCTTGGGGACAAAGCCGAACCCTGTATGCAGTTTGTTTTCCATCGATGCGATGGCGTCTACCAGCTGGACAATGTAACGTGTCGCGCAGCTCGCAGTGTACGTGCGTGGTTCGAAGAGTATCAGGTTGCGTTTACTGTACCCCCTTGGCCACCATATCCCAGGATTAAAACCCAATCGAGTGGACCTGTGGGACCACATCGATCGGACTGTTCGCGCCACGCGTGCTCAACTGGGGAACTTAGCACATCTGGCCACGCCACTGGAGTCGACATGGTTCCACACCTCTGTCGTTACCTTCCAGAACCTCATTGACTCTCTTCCTTTCAGTCTCGCTGCGGTCCGGGGTGCAAAATTTGTCTATTCAGGTGTTTGACATGTGGTCACATTAATGCGACGGGCAGCGTAATGTGTAGTGAGCGGTGATAATGTAAGGACTCGTGGTCCAGTGGATTTCATTTGGGCAAAAATATGTTATCTTGCACTCAAATATTGATTATTATGTTACGTTGAGTATGAATGCGATTTTTACTACCTTATCATCACTTTCTCTGCTATTTGTGCAAGTTAGCCTTCCACGTCTTCCACACTCCCACATGTGAGTTCAGTATACAATTATTACCAGCAACTTACCTCATTTGAATGGTGAACGCATGTTACGTCCGTATAACACTTCGAGGAGGTATTGGCTCTGAGCACTATGGGACTCAACTGCTGTGGTCATCAGTCCCCTAGAACTTAGAACTACTTAAACCTAACTAACCTAAGGACATCACACACATCCATGCCCGAGGCAGGATTTGAACCTGCGACCGTAGCAGTCGCACGGTTCCTGACTGCGCGCCTAGAACCGCGAGACCACCGCGGCCGGCCGAGGAGGTATTGAATAGGATTGGGGAGAAGAGAAGTTTGTGGCACAACTTGACTAGAAGAAGGGATCGGTTGGTAGGACATCTCCTGAGGCATCAAGGGATCACAAATTTAGCATTGGAGGGCAGCGTGGAGGGTAAAAATCGTAGAGGGAGACCAAGAGATAATACACTAAGCAGATTCTGAAGGATGTAGGTTGCAGTAGGTACTGGGAGATGAAGGAGCTTGCACAGGATATATTAGCATGGAGAGCTGCATCAAACCAGTCTCAGGACTGAAGACCACAACAACAACCACTTCGAATGGAGTGCAGCCAATAGATTCACACCCACTCTCAGTTTATGAGGAAACAATTTTAACACAGTCAAAATAAGTGTGGTAAGTTTCGAGGACGTGGTCCTTAAGCGAACACATGTACAGAATGGACTAGCCAGAAGGGTGGGTGAAAGGATAGTCTTTGGATTCAGAGCTAATAATAAGAAGGTGTAATTGACACCAAAGTGGTGTACTGGAAAAATAAATACGGAGGCCCAAGATTGGGGGAGTCCTGACGGAAAACTTCAGGCTCTTAAGAGCGGTCCGACTTGAGTTGAGTCCTTAACCGATAGAGCAAGCTGTCTCCCCTACCCGCAGTGCTGATGCAGCACTGTCAGCGCTGATGTTGCGCCGCTTTCCGGACTACCGATCAGCTCCTCCCCCCCCCTCCCCCCCGAATCACATAGTGCGAGTTTTAGCTAAAGCGGGTGTGGGAGGGTGTTTGCTATATCGGTTAAGGACCTCAATTCGCGGCGGACCGCTCATAAGAGCCGGTAGTTTTCCGTCATGCCTCTGCCTATGTAAGGCCTCCTGTACATTTTTTCCCAATAAATCACTTTTGTGTCAATTATACCTTCTTCTTATTATCCCTGAATGCAAAGAGTATCCTGTCACCCACTCTCCTGCCTTGGCGATTCTATACATGTGTCCGTTTAAGAACCACTTCCTCGAAACTTACCGCATTTACTAGGGTTGGAACTTCAATAGTGTCAACTATTTATTTACAGCTCGTACAAAGTTTTACTGACCTTCAAAGTATTCTCCAGCATTGTGTATAACCCGATGCGAGCGATGTGGAAGTCGTAGGACACTCTTAGCAGTGCCAATTGTGTTGACAGTTCGAGCGGCGCGGTCTGTTGTCCGACGAATTTGTAGCAGCTCTGAAGCGAATGCCGTGAAGTGTTTCCTTCAGTTTAAAAATCGAGTTCATTTTTGGAACACAACCTACGACTAGCTTAGAGACAGGACCTGACCATCATTTTGCATTACAAAGCTCAAGCACGTGCAGTGAAAGCTGTTATTTATTTGTATGACTGATGGGGCTGCTAAGTGCTATACCACCTACTGCAGTTCCCTGACTTAAGCACCCGTAAGCTCAGCTCGATTTCTAAACTGAAAGGAACACTTCACGGCATTCGCTTCAGAACTGCTTCAAATTCGTCGGGCAAATGAGATAAGTTGCTCCCAGATGTTGATGCAGTGAACAGCTGTAAGCAGCTGTTCCGACACTTTGCCTGCTATAGCTAGGCAAATTAAAAAGAGTCACAAGAATGCAAGAATTCCAGTTTATAAGCCCCCTTTGCGAAGGCTCCTTCAAAATATTACGATCAACTCCGCCAGTCAGTGCAGAATTACAGCTTACCTATGTTCAGACTTAATGTGCATTGATCTGCGATGTGGTTAGTTTTCGAGGGGCACGGTACAGAATAGAGTTTTTATTAGTCCAGTCGAATAATAGGGCTATGATCTAGCAACAATTTTGCAGCGTTTTCCAATGCACATGGAATTATTGTCATTCATTTCTTTCTTTTGTGACGATCCATTGTACTACATGTTCCAAGTACAGATGATTATATGCACTATTGCAGCAGTGATTGTTTTGAGGTGAAGTAACCATAATTTGTAGCTTATAAGGTTTGTTCCTAACCCCGTGAAACTACTAATTTTATCTTTCAGAATTCTATTACTTTCGTTCTATCGTGTGTATGTTGTAATCTTTTTCGAGCTACAGCACAAGTTCTCTGTTTTCAGAAAGAATCGGTGTGTGCACGACAGCGCACGGTAGCAATAAGGTCCAAAATTCCGTGAACAAAAAGTTTGATTTTTCAGGGGGTCATACCTGAAATTCTGTGATTACAGAGGAAAGGGGCCAAGTGTTTTGGATAGCCCTTACCCTAGCGTCCGTTTTTATCTACCTGTGGAAAGAGGGGGGACCCTGTAGGTATCCTACAGTACAGAATCAAAATTGAAACATTACACACTTCCTCCAGTCCAGGCAAATTGAGCAAATCTGTTGATTCTTTTGCATTAAGTGTGGTCTAGCGTGGACCTTAGGCGACTGGCAAAAGCACCATTTGTTCATGTGGGATTCCTAAGGAAACTGCAAAAAAAAGGAAAGTCTTCGGTCGTTATTTGCACCGGGGACCGCAATTACCTAAAAAACTAACGATGGCAAATGGCTCAGATTTTAACTATATATTCTGTGGACATTTATCTGGGAATAACATTTTTTTCGCTTTCGAAAATCTTTATCCATTAGTAAGATACACCCGAAAATACATGATTTTTGGATACCAAAAGTATCAATTATGGGGATGGCCACTTCTATAAATTCTATTCGTGGCAAATGGTCGGAATTTTTACCAAATGTCTTCAGATGGGATTCTCGGAGAACATTGAAACATTGTTCGATATCATTATCCGTTACCAAAATCAAAAGGTGCAAAGTTACTGTACTGATGTGTTTCATGTCACTGGACGTGCAGAATTCGCCATGATTGAATCAACGTGAAAGACTTAAAATATCATGAAACACCATGGTCGTACAAAATGAAATTCTCAACTCGACTCAAAACATTTACATGCCTTTCATGCAACGATTTTGAAAATGGTCGGTTCTGCCCTAGATTACTTTTTAAAATTGGGTGATTATTCAGATGAAAATTAAATGCAATTGTTTACAATTTTAAAGCACATTTTTAATTATGGTGATGTCTGTGCAAAATTTACTTGCAATTCAGATATGCTCTTAACCACAATAACGGACACAGATGAGCTGATCGTTGCACGAAATTTTCATCACACGCAAATATTTTGTCATCGTACTTCTAGCGGGTATTCAAATATGGCCAAAATCATACTGTAGCGACAAAAAACTGGCTATAAAAGGTTATAACATGCCTGAAAAGAACGTAATATGACTGTCAAAAATTTTGTAAAACTGGAAAGACTACAATATTTCAAGAACATTTTTTACTCTTTTAAGACACAAATCAAAAGCTGGACATTCTCGGTGAATTGCAATCGATGAGCAAAGTAACTATAAAAAACCTGAAGCAACCACATATGTGTTAAGCTGATATTTTGGGCACTTATTTGTTTGTGTCAAAGTATGTAAATGTGTTGAAATATGTAAATGAACTGTCAAAACAATACTGACCTATAGAATTCGTTTTCTACAAATAGCACACAATGCTGAAGCAAGAAAAAGAAGGGAACCAGTGGAAAAAAATGCTCTTGTGGGAGCACAAAAAGTTGCATATGTTCCTCTTTAAAAGGCCCTGTCAGGAAAGTGGGGAACCTATCGTCGGCTTCCTTATCAAAAATTTTGGCGTATGGACATATTCGCGCTTTTTTACGCTGACAGGCTGTGACGGTGGAAGAGAAAGAGAGAGGATACAGTGGTAGTGGGTGGGAGAAAGTGACAGTGAAAGATAAAGAGATAGGAATGAAGACAACTGCAGCGGGAGCCAAAGAGAGAGGAGATAATGACGGTAATAGACTCAGTTGAAATAAAAGAGAAAGAGAGATGGGTGGAGACAGTAGCGGGGTATCAAAAGAGAGAGGAGACAGTGGGAATGAAAATGAGAGATAAGTGGAGACTATACATAGGCTTGAGGGACTTCTTGGACCCGACCCTCTCCCCTCACCCGCCCCCCCTCCCCCCCCCCCCCATCCCAGCCCAGACCGACATATTTTCGCACTTAGGAATACGGAAAGGCGCACTTTGGACTGAAATTTGAAAAAAAGTGGTTATAGGTGAAAAACTTAGCAGGACCTACAGAATTTTTCAGCTGCTGAGGTATGGTAAAAGACAGTCAGTGGCAGTGGGAAAGAAAGACAAAAGGAGACAGTGGAAGTGAGAGAGGAGACAGCGTCAATGGGAGAGAAAGCAACAAGTGCAGACAGTGACAGCCAAAGAGAGGAGATAACAACATGTCTGCCAGTCACCGGTTTTGGAATGCGTCCACTTGTGTCAATTTTCCCTCAATGCCCTATAACCACGTGTTGAAGTTTCACATTCAAAACCCTGAGAAATCTCTTCCCAAGGACATACATGCAGAAGAGACAGTGGTAGTTGAAGACAAAGAGGGCAGACTGCAAGCGAGAAAGAAAGAGCCAGCAGCAATTAGGGAGAAAAAGAATGGGACAAAGACAAGGGCTTAGGACAGAGTGAGACAGTGAAAGTGATAGAGAAGGAGGCAGTGATAAAGAAGAACGAGAAAAAGAGATGACGAAAGTGTCAGTGAGAGAAAGGCGGACAGGAGAAAGTGCCCTGGGAGAAAAAGGAGACAGCGGGAGAGAGACAGACATACACTATGTGATCAAAAGTATCCGGACACCCCAAAAACAACCTATGTCGTATTACATGGATTGTGCTGCCCCTACTGCTAGGTACTCCCTATCAGCGATCTCAGTAGTCATTAGACATCGTGAGAGAGCAGAATGGGGCGCTCCGCGGAACTCAACGGATTTCGAACGTGGTCAGGCGATTGGAAGTCACTTGTATCATACCGTACGTCTGTAAGCGAGATTTACACATTCCTATACATCCCTAGGTGCACTGTCGTTTATGTCAGATTTACCCGCCATTCAAAGCAGTCTGTGATCATTCGGACCACCTTCCTTTGTATACAATCGATATTCACTCTTAAACAATGGGAAATCCAGGTTCAAATAATGACAATGTTATGAAAACGACAGATTGATACTCACCATGTAGAGAAGATGTTGAGTCGAGAGCAGGTACAACAAAAAGAATGCTCAACAAGTGAGCTTACGGCCAAAAGGTCTTCTTCTGAATTAGACCACATACATATGCAGACCTTTCATGCAAAAGCAACTCACACACACACATGACCACTGTGTGTGGCTACTGCGGCTGGACTGTGAGTAACAGCACATGATGGAGGAGGATAAATGGATGTTGGGAGGAGGTTGGGGTGAGTAGAGGGATGGGATAGAGGGGTAGGTGGGGACGGTAAAGTGCTACTTGTGGGGACATACAGCTACATTTTGGGGACAGGGTAGGGGACAGCTGCAGTCGAGAGGAAAGCAGAAAAGAAGTAGAGGAGGGGAAAAACTGTGAGCGCATTGGTGGAATAGCAAATTGTGTAGTGATGGAGTGGGAGCTGGGAAGGGGATGGGTGGGTGTAGGACAGGGACAAACGAAGATTGAGGCCAGGGGCGTTACTGAAACTAGGATATATTGCAGTGAGAGTTCCCATCAGGGCGGTTGAGAAATGTTGAGTTTGGTAGGAAGGATCCTGATGGGCCAGGCTGTCAAGCAGTCGTTGAAGAACGCTGTGTTGGACAGCATGCTCACAACTGTGGCCCTGCTGTCTCCCAGCCAGTTTGTCGGTGGTCACTCATGTGAACAGACAGCTTGTCAGTTGTCGCCCACTTACATCCTACACAGTGGTTGCAGCTTAGCTTGTAGAACACATGACTGCTTTCACAGGCAACCTTGCATTTGACAGGGTAGGTGATGCTTGTGATCAAACTGGAGTAGGTGGTGGTGGTGGGATGTATGGGAAGGTCTTCCAGCTGCGTGGTTCAAATTTTCTTTTGGGCACAAAACTGAATTACTTATAAAGGATTATTCTTGTTATTATTTCATAAAACTGTAATACTGATTGCATCAGTTATCTCTTATAGCATTTTTTTCAAATACTGGCATTAACATGTGACACAATATAGTGGAGGTTATAGCTCGTGAAATGAATGTATGAACAATATCTTCCTCACATAGTCCACCAAACACACATACTTTGAACCATGCATCAATGACTGTACAATTGATACATATACGTCACATATTCTTAAACAGCTCCTGAAAATCCATTCTTCGAATAGTTCCCACAATTTACTAGAAATTGCTAGATTATTTATTTTAGAACAGCTAAACAAACTAATTGACAGCGCAACACACCAGTAAGGATTTAAAGGCTATTACATTGCTACAGAGTCTACACTGTATTATTATTATTGTTATTATTATTATCATCATCATCATTAGTGGCAGTGGTCAGGCACAAAGCATTGTCAGCTTGAAGTCTTCCTGCTGCCGTCGGTTCAGAAGTAAGGAGTCCAGCAATCATTTACAAACAGTATGTGCAGTGCACGCGTTTTAAGTTGATTGATTTTAAATGAGGGTACAGGGTGAAGCAAGTGTTGCTAGGGAGAGGAGTGATACGCAGGAAGCATGTTCTGTAACAAGTGTCTTCCCTCAATGTGGAGTGTTAGTTTATTTTCTAAGGAGGAACTGCATGTAGCAGTCACTGTACACTGAAAATTGCTTCATCATTGTGATGCTACTACGTGATTGCCCTCAGGTGTAACGGTCTCAGAAAGGTTGGGGGAACTATTGTGCGAGAGGAAGCCACAGAGGGTAAACACTGTATGGGGAAGACAGAGATTGAAATATATCCAATACATAAAATAATTGACGCCGTTAGACGTAAGCGCAACTCTTGAGATGATGAAACCAGTAGAAGATATGTTTCGCACAAAAAGCAGCAAAAGTCTGATGACCCCAAAGAAAGCCATGAAGATAGACACTAACTGTATCTCGCCCTGAGCTCGAGTGACTGAGCGACGGTGCGGAGAGAGAGTAGGACAGTGTCGGGGATTGGGGAGGCGGTGGGGAGGGGGTGAGATGGGAGTGAGGGGTGGATTGAGCTGCTGGGGGCGGCGTCACGGTAGGCCGGAGCGGCACGCGGGCCCGGAGTAGTGTCAGCGTTAACTTACTGCTGCTGACTGGGACGCCGCTCAGCCGTGAAATTGAACCGGCGTCAACAAGGAATTGAGGGCCGCTCATATCATCAAGGCCCGCGCCTTCCCGATACGTTATTATAACACGGCGAGGCGGTGCGCCTAGCGGGCGAAGCTCTCATCCACCACCACCAGGAGAGCGATGTATGGCCCGCCGTGAAAAGCAATCTAACGTCACCTACTTTATTCTGCGTCTGTCGTTTGTCCCGCAAAGGAAGCGCTGGAAATCTGGATCCGAGGGCGACGCCCCTTCATTCCTCTTAGGTTCGTGCACGTGTCAAGCTAGGTGTGACCTTTAGAAAGGTGTGTAGCTTTGGGTGACCTAAAAGTTTCTGAAATTTCTTGACGACTTTTTCAGCTGAAAACAAAATTTAATATTTCCAGTTTGGTGTAATGAACATACTTAACATGGCTTTTTTTACTTAACAAATCCATTTATTTGGGCAGTACTGTAAATCGAGACTACTGTAGACAGAAAGGAGCTATAATGTCATCCTCTACACGGTTGGTTGGTTGATCTGGGGGAGGGGACCGAACAGAGAGGTCATCGGTCCCATCGGATTAGGGAATGATGGAGAAGATATCGGCCGTACCCTTCCAAAGGAACCATCCCGGCATTTGCCTGGAGCGATTTAGGGAAATCTCGGAAAATCTAAATCACGATAGCCAAATGCGCGTCCAGTGTCCTCTACATGACTACGTCTACATGACTACTTTGCAATTCACACTTAAGTGCCGGACATACTCTCCACAAAGCTGATTACTTTCTTTTATAAGAACATAGATTGACTGCCCCATTACCCGTTTCAATACATGTTAATTCTACGTAATATCGCACATTAACAAAAATTGTTCCAGGAACATGGTGACTGCTACAGGTGACTATCATCAGGCCAACATCCATATCTGCATCTCCAAAGGCTTTCTACAAGACATTGAAGTTAAAGGATGACCTAAACTGCCAGATATTGTTCACAGCATTCCTCCATTACACATACAATGAGGGCAGCAGAATTGCGGCACAGTTTATTTCATATGTACTTGTAAGCTGACTCCCTTTCGATGCCTTATCTGAAATATCCAAATCCTCGTATGTCTTCAGAAGCAAGCCTGAAGAAATGCCTTTTTTCACATAAAGTAGAGACACAACAAACGATTTCTAACGCCATCTGACTGACATTTTAAGAGGAATGGACCATACTGAACGGTAATTATAGCTTACTTTGAGCAAAGGAAGGAACAGTTGACGTGAATGGATATTTAAATGAGTTATATGATCACGCTCACTTGTCATTCGTTCATAGTCTGATTTCAAGAAGGTATAGAGAGGACATCTTGTAGGCAAGTTAAGTGCCGTGAACAGTCCTGGCTCAATCAGTTTTCTTCTTGCTAGAAGTCGGAAACCTGCCAATGCACAGCTATCTCATTGTACATAATACAGTGTACAGCAGGCCCTCTCGGAATCTCTGTATGGTCACTTACACTCTCCCCCGTAAAGCGTGCAAGAGAATGCGAAAACTTTCTGCTAACTGCAGTTTTGAGAAATATCTGTACTGTATGTGCAGTCTGTAAAATGCTGAATAGGTCGATGAGAAAAAAGTTGTTGACTGGAATGTAAACTGACTGTATTATTGCATCTACATCTACATCTACATTTATACTCCGCAAGCCACCCAACGGTGTGTGGCGGAGGGCACTTTACGTGCCACTGTCATTACCTCCCTTTCCTGTTCCAGTCGCGTATGGTTCGCGGGAAGAACGACTGTCTGAAAGCCTCCGTGCGCGCTCTAATCTCTCTAATTTTACATTCGTGATCTCCTCGGGAGGTATAAGTAGGGGGAAGCAATGTATTCGATACCTCATCCAGAAACGTACCCTCTCGAAACCTGGCGAGCAATCTACACCGCGATGCAGAGCGCCTCTCTTGCAGAGTCTGCCACTTGAGTTTATTAAACATCTCCGTAACGCTATCACGGTTACCAAATAACCCTGTGACGAAACGCGTCGCTCTTCTTTGGATCTTCTCTATCTCCTCCGTCAACCCGATCTGGTACGGATCCCACACTGATGAGCAATACTCAAGTATAGGTCGAATGATTGTTTTGTAAGCCACCTCCTTTGTTGATGGACTACATTTTCTAAGGACTCTCCCAATGAATCTCAACCTGGTACCCGCCTTACCAACAATTAATTTTATATGATCATTCCACTTCAAATCGTTCCGCACGCATACTCCCAGATATTTTACAGAAGTAACTGCTACCAGTGTTTGTTCCGCTATCATATAATCATACAATAAAGGGTCCTTCTTTCTATGTATTCGCAATACATTACATTTGTCTATGTTAAGGGTCAGTTGCCACTCCCTGCACCAAGTGCCTATCCGCTGCAGATCTTCCTGCATTTCGCTACAATTTTCTAATGCTACAACTTCTCTGTATACTACAGCATCATCCGCGAAAAGCCGCATGGAACTTCCGACACTATCTACTAGGACATTTATATATATTGTGAAAAGCAATGGTCCCATAACACTCCCCTGTGGCACGCCAGAGGTTACTTAAACGTCTGTAGACGTCTCTCCATTGCACTGTCACGAGTTTCGGACATTGTCCTCAGATATCCTGGAACAATATGTTACACATAGACATGAAAGGTACATGTTGTATTAGTGACTATCATAAGCAGTCTGCACTCATCAGTCTGCTTACAGTAGTTACTACTACGACACGTAACTTTCATGCCCACGTGTAACAAATTGTTCCAGCATATATGATGATGGCAATGTCCGAACCGCGTAATACTGTAGTAATAAAGTCAGCTTGTTTCCAGTCAATGACTTTTTCCTCAGCGACCTCTTCAGCATTTTGCAGGCTACACATGTTTTACAACATAGTTGCATACCTTCTTCGTGACTTTATATTACAACTATGTCATATATATATATATATATATATATATATATATATATATATATATTGCTTATAATCGTCGCTCATTTGATTAATAGCAGTGAAAACATACTGCTGTCTGAGTACGAAAAAGACCCTAACGTAAAAGTGAGGAACAAACTGCCTTAATACTCATTCCCCCTTCCTCATCAAAAATTTTGGAATCCGAACATATTTGCACTCTTTTAACACAGAACATAAATACTTTTACCCGGTCCCTCCTTGTAGTTAAGCCTTCGTACAATATGTCATCAAAAGTATCCAGACACCTGGCTGAAAATTACTTACAAGTTCGTGACATCCTCCATCGGTAATGCTGGAATTCAGTATGGTGTTGGCCCACCCCTAGCCTTGATGACAGCTTCCACTCTCCCAGGCATACATTCAGTCACGTGCTGGAAGGTTTCTTGGGGAATGGTAAACAGTGACAGTGACTGTGACAGTAACAACCCAATACATAGAACTTGACAATGAAGAAGATGATGAGAAAAGAAACCTTGCAGGTGACAAACTGTAGAGATAAACAGTCTCTGTAAAAACGTAATACAGCAGGAAAACCACACAATATGGTAAGAAGCCACAATAATAAAAACCCCACTGATGATGGTGCAACTGCAGTGAAACATGTCTGGGACAAAAAACAAAATTGTATTTTGCTGAAGGCGGACTCCCCTAGAACTTAGAACTACTTAAACCTAACTAACCTAAGGAGATCACACACATCCATGCCCGAGGCAGGATTCGAACCATCGACCGTAGCGGTCGCGCGGTTCCAGACAGTAGCACCTAGAACCTCTCGGTCGCTCCGGCCGGCCCGAGAACGTAGTGTTGGCTTCTTACCTGATGCACCACTGAGGGCACGATAACCACCAACTGTATTTTGAGATTTTAATTGCACTTTCTACTTTACGTAAGCTCGTTACACCGCAGTAGCAATAAATAAATCACACCTTAAGGGGACTATGACAAATATATTTGTTGTTTCGGAAAGTATAATCGTTTAGAAAAAGTCAACTTGTATGACAAGCATAGATAATGGACTACCGCAGTGGCCACGGTTATTATGTGTGACAATGCTGTATACGATACATCCAGTTAATAAGTACTTTAAAACAAATAAAATGGTGTTTGTAATAAGATAATACGAAAAGGGAGTCTCTTATTTGTGATTAATAAGTCAGATTCGTAAAATATAAGTATGAAACGGGGCACCCATGATGCGCTTTTGCATGTGCTAGCTAAAATTTTCCACAAATAGAAGTTTTAGCGCAAAATCGGTATGCAGTGACAGAAGCCAGTTTAAAAAGCTTTCTAACGATAACTTATTTATCGCTGCACGATTAATATGTGTTGAGCAAAAGGGATGTTCATTTGAGAAATAATGTAAATGATAACCACAACATAATGCGCTAGTAGTAATGTGAGCTACTTACTAAATTTCGAGGAAATTGCAAGAGAAGTTCTTCTACACGGTGACGATGTTCTTGTGTGTTGCGACTCTGTGCACGATATGGTGGTGGCCTAGTGGGTACTATTTTTTAGATTTGAATGTATTTTAACATTGTTCACATTATTTCATATACATTACGTTTCAAAGGTAATACAACGAAAAAATACGTTTATTTTCACGAATGTTTTTTGAATTTTCAGTTTTATTTGCCTGTTTACTTATTTTTATTGGCTCAAAAATGGTTCAAATGGCTCTGAGCATTATGGGACTTAACTTCTGAGGTCATCAGTCCCCTATAACTTAGAACTACTTAAACATAACTAACCTAACAACATCACACACATCCATGCCCGAGGCAGGATTCGAAGTCTACTACTAAGTAGTAGACCTTAGTGCTTACACATTATTTTGTCCTAGTGGGCTACTAAGTGTGTATAAAGTTAAAAAAGTCTCGAGAGAGATTGTTCAATAAATGAGCTCTGTTGATATCACATATTTATAAAAAAATGAGGAAATTTGATACGGAAGTAAGGAAGAAGTTCATGCAACCTTACAATTGGAGCACAGCAGTGTATGGAACTGAAAGTCGGTCGTTGTAAATCCAGAGAGGAAACTAGAAGCGTATCAGATGTGGTACTGTCGGGGAATGTTAACAGCTAAGTCGACAGATAAAGAGTGTAATGAAAAACAATAAAGGAATAAGAGTGGAAATAACTATATGAAAGGTCGTTCTCAGCATCAGGTTATTAGTGGCAGGTTAGTGGGGCATACGATACGTCATGCAGCAGTAGTTAATTTTTGCTGCGGAAGTAGCAGAGGGGAAGTGAATACTGGTAGATCAAGCAAAGCAGTCCAAGGAATGACGATTGAAAGAAAAAATCTCGTTAGCTATCCTATAATATGTTCTAGGGACAATGCTGCCGATATCGACATGAAATTCATAGAATTGTGTAAACAGCGAAATAAGGAACAGTTTTCAAATGTCTGCAGTGCAGGGAAACGTTTACGAGGAGCCTATCGTGGACGGTAAGTTAATTTTATCTTCTTTGTCTTCGTATTCTTCTTTCTAATTTTAACTATGTGGTCTATTTATTTGTATTTACTTTAATAAATTATTGTGTTACATCGACGTTAGGAATTGGTTGTCTATTACTTTACGGTTGTGATCACTCTCAAACGCCAAACATTCAAGTACATCAGTCGGTAAGATTTGTTTTATTCTTGGTATGTTCCTTGGGTCATATTTGCGACATTCAGTTCGTTGTAGAACTTCTCTCTAGGTTTACAAATACTATAAATTCTCTAAGTAAAAAATACTACTACAATCTTATCACTTAGTTTTGTTATTAATTTCATCGCAATATACGAAAAAACGAATAAATGCAAATGAACAAAACGGTGATAATATGTATTCCGAAATTCATGTATGAAGTAAAATCATAAATAACTTCAAGTTATTTTTAAAAATGTTTTTATCATCATTAGAGAGGTAGTCAAATACCTTTATGACTGCATTCTCAGTCTCTTCCTGGGCAAGAGTAAGAGTTAAGCTTTGGGTAGTGCAAGGAATTGTAGTATAATGTTTATGAACTTTTCTATTATTTTCCAATTGTGGCTTGGTCTCTACAGCGAATCTGATAAGAGAGTTTTGCGAGGCGTTTATTAGTATTCCCGGTATCTTAAATTGTTGACGATATGAGGTTGGAAGATGGATACCACATATTATCTGAGGTGCTCGTTCCTAAGCAATGAATACTTTGTGTGCAAGTATGACATTTCATCAGAAAATCATTTCATATGACATTAATAAAGAGAAGTATGACAGGTCTCATGCTTTCATCTCCATAGTCAGATATTACGCGAGGGGGGAAATGTACACCAAATCAAGAATTGGAGGACAATTATGATAAGTGATTTCCAAGTGAAGCAGTGATTAGTATGCAGTCCCAGTAATTTTCAACATTCTGTTTTATCCATTTGGTTTTCTTGCATGCTCTGTTGTTGTTTGTGATGGTATGTTAAGCATTGTACAGAAGTAAGGTATCTATAAGTTCAATTACGAATCATTATTGTATTCCGTTTACCATACAGACGGATGAAAATATTTTCAGATTTTCGGGAAACGGACGACCATCTTTTCGTGCTGCAGGCAGGCAAGGGAGGGTTCAATAGAGAACATGTCACTAAGCGCATTTAACAGAGTAATCTCGAGTGTGTGAGATAAACAGATGAGAATGAAAGTCAACTTTTATTCATGGCACGAGAAGCCGAAACAATGGAATTTATTTCGTCGGCCCCATTTAGTAGCAGATTTTTGCTATTTAGTCGCTGTCCAGTCATGGTCCCCGCATTCGTTTCGTTTTATTAGTGAGGCTCAATTGTATTTCCCTATGTGGAACTCGTGACCGTGCAGAGACCTGGCCCGCGTTTTCTGCGGAAATAAGTTGCGACAAGGTGCAGAGAAATGTTCACCAAAGCCCCGATCTTCGGTACGATATTATCGTCTTCGCGGACGGAAAGGATTAAAAGTTCCTCATTATCGAAAAACGTCTGCGCCTTCCGTCCTCGCGAACGGAGCTACTCAGAGCACAACTTGGCTATTTACAAAAGTCATTACGCCTTCAACAGTGTCTCATTACTTCATAAATGTTAGCACTAATGATCACTTAAAACTGGCGCTTCTGGACTGGCCTCCATTCATCCCCTCCCACTCCCTGTTAAGGAAAAAATTGCTTAAACGCGGGCAAATTGTAGGTGCAGGATGAAAAATGCGTTCAATATAGCCAAGAATTGCGAGACAGATCAGCCGTAACGAGTGGCTGCGGCCCAGGAGAGATGACGTACTGGCACCGGCGCGCGGCGCTTTCTTTAATTAAGCGTGATTAAACACCGAGGCGCGTGGTCGCCATAAACAAACTTCTCTCCTGCTCAGCACGCCACCGACGAGGTCTCTTGCATAGAAGAGCAAACGTGTGAGAAAGGTACTGAAACGAACAATAACCAAAGTAGTGTTTACAAGAAGTAGTGAGAAGCTATAATCACGTACACACATCAAAAAAAAGTTTGCATCACCTCTGTTCCGACAGTTCCGGAACCTATACAGAAAACTGGAATAGAGATCGACATAAAAATCATGTCCGACCTTTATATTGCTCATGAAAACCACACGTCGCCTGTTGTACGATCGGACAGCGAGACCTTCAGAAGTGGTGGTCCAGACTGCTGTACACATCGGTACTTCTAATACCCAGTAGCAGGTCGTCTTGCATTGATGCATGCTTGTATTTGTCGTGGCATACTATCTACAAGTTCATCAAGGCACTGTTGGTTCAGATTGTCCCACTTCTCTAAGGCGATTCGGCGTAGATCTCTCAGAGTGGTTGTTGGCTCACGTCGTCCATAAACAGCTCTTTTCAATCCATTCCAGGGATGTTCGATAGGGTTCATGTCTGGAGAAAATGTTGGCCACTCCATTCGAGCGATGTCTCTATCCTAAAGTAAGTCATTCACAAGATGTGCACGATGGGGGCGCGAATTGTCGTCAGTGAAGACAAATGCCTTGCCAATCTACTGCCGATATGGATGCACCATCGGTCGGAGGATGGCACTCACGTATCGTACAGCCGTTACGGCGCCTTTCATGACCACCAGCGGCGTACGTTGGCCCCACATAATGCCACCTCAATACCGCAGGGAACCTCCACCTTGCTGCACTCGCTGGACGGTGTGTCTAAGGCGTTCAGCCTGACCGGGTTGACTCCAAACACGTCTCCGACGGTTGTCTTGTTGAAGGTATATGCGACACTCATCGGTGAAGAGAACGTGATGCCCATCCTGGGCGGTCCATTCGGCATGTTGCTGGGCCCGTCTGTACCGCGCTGCATGGTGTCGTGGTTGCAAAGATGGACCTGGCCATGGACGTCGGGAGTGAAGTTCCGTATCATGCAGCCTGTTGCGCACAGTTTGAGTCGTAACACGACGTCCTGTGGCTGCACGAAAAGCATTATTCAACATGATGGCGTTGCTGTCAGGGTTCCTCTGAGCCATAATCCGTAGGTAGCGGTCATCCATTGCAGTAGTAGCCCCTGGAGGGCCTGAGCGATGCATGTTATCGACAGTTCCTGTCTCATTCTGTATCTCCTCCATGTCTGAACAACATCGCTTTGGTTCACTCCAAGATGCCTAGACACTTCCCTAGTTGAGAGCCCTTCCTGGCACAAAGTAACAATGCAGTCGCGATCGAACCGCGGTACTGGCGTCTGGGCATGGTTGAACTGCAGACAACAAGAGCTGTGTACCTCCTTCCTGGTGGAATGCTGGAACTGATCGGCTGTCGGACCCCCTCCATCTAATACGCGCTGCTCATGCATAGTTGTTTACGTCTTTGGGCGTCAAAGGGACCGCGTCTGTGATACAATACCAACAGTCAACGTCTATCATCAGGAGTTCTGGGAACCGGGGTGATGCAAAACTTTTATTGTGTATGTGGCTTCTTAAGCATTATAGCTAAATGCAGTACAGCGTACTTCAGTCTCAGTTGCCATAAGTATGTTGTTTCACTTAAATGTTTTTCTTATATAAGAAATACCAGAAACATTTCTCATACGGTGTAATAATTTCCTATGTGATTAAAGACGTAGAAGAAAATTTGAATTCTCTTACTCTGAGAAATAAAGGGACACTTTAGGCTTCTGCATTGGCAGCAACAAAATCGTGTAGAATTATGAAGAAAATTTTGGAATTTATGTACTGTAAATCTTTATCTGCCTTCTAAACTGGAGCCGCTTCACGTATGTGCGTACATTTAAATAAAAGGGAGTTTTCCATGCTGTGGTGCACGCTATGTACAGGATGTAACGGCTATATATACAGATATGAGTGGGAATCGAACCCTACACATATCATTATTGACTGCACACAAAGAGGCGTTAGCTACCGAATTTTTCTCCACCAACAGCTCGGAATAACATCCTTGAACTTACAGTGATCTCTCAAATAGTTCTGTGTCTCACTGGGCTTCAAACACGGCAGATATCGTTAGTGTTGACAACGAATGAAAATACATTAAAAATCTAAATTATTATCCACCAGCAGATAGGTGTTCTCATGCTAAAGCTTGATAATACATAATGAAACATTTAGTGCCGGGTCAGGATTAGAACCGTTTCACGCGCAATATGTGGAGATGTGGAGGAATCTGCAGTTTTGAACAAACAACAAATTGTAGTCGAGCTGTATTGTCACGAAGGGATCAAATTAAGCGTTAAGGGCGGTATGAGTTGCATTCCCAGTTCAGAACCAATTTTATCGACATACAGAAGCTCATATAAAAGATAGAATAAGTCTCCTGTCACCCTACATAGCGTTTGTTTCGTCACTAGAAATAAATAACTAGTATAAGAAAGATTACTGCCGATAGAGTTTCTACGTGACGCGACTCCTGACTTTATTGTGGTTCAACCTAACGTCTATTTGGCAGATAAGGAATATCATGTTTAACGTGAATTTCAGACCACAATGCCATTATAACTTCTTCACTTGGCGTAGCCAGAAGATAATAGAATCTGTCTCTCCTTATCAAAAATCATGAGGAGAAGTTGGAATCGTACCCACACCGTAAGTATATGAACCTACCCTCAATCCAACAAACCACCAAATCCTCTTCTCTGTGACTCATTTTTCTATCATAAGAACGTTGCGCCACACTGGATGAGAACTCTGACACACTGGCTCCATGTAGTGGTTTGCAGCATGCTCAGTACATTCATTTACTTGGTTGACCGAATCGCCATAAACTAGCTGCCTCGGCTACCCAGTGCATACATTCGACTCTGTTTTATAATTACTGAAATAAAATCACGTAACTACCACCTACACAGAACTGCCAACAGTGTACGTTGCAGAAATTTAAATAGGAAACGTTCCTTTCCACTTGAGCTACTCTAGCGCTATCTGTTTGTTGAAAACGTCGTGCAGTGCAAAAGAAAAGCTGTAACTGTCTGTCTCTCAGAAGTTACCAGTCTAATGGAACTTTGAACATAATTCCCTTCACTTCTCAACCCAAAATAGTCGTATGTGGAAAAAGGCGTAACTTCTGCAACATTTTGTTCTTTTCAGGTTTAATAGACGGCCAGGCAGTAGATGCATCTCGAAACTTTTGTATTACGTATGGGTAGAGCGCATCGTGCCAAAATACGTCAGAAAGGTATTTTCTACACTAACTGTCATGTAGTAGTGGCATTCTATTCTTCATCAAACCTTGTTTGACAGCTTTAATTCAGAACAAGTTTTCTACGTGCATGTAATCAATAAACTGCATGTGCATTGTCAGACTGTTGTAGATAACATAAGAGAATTCGCATATATCGTTGATGATTAATTTCTCTCTCATGTTTACTATTGTTTTAACAACATTAAAAGAAACCTTAAGAAAATTGTGCACTGTATTATAAGAAATGAAATAAAACTGCCCTCGATAACCTTACGACGAAACTCTGTTTCAATAAAACTGAGTATCTGTACACAAGCGTGCCTCTATGGACACGAATTGGTAAAATACTATTCACTTAGATTTCGATTGCGTCTGTGTTTGTTTGGTATGCTATGTCATACTCAAGTGGTATGCAAATGTGGCATTTCATAAATAAAGTTATGTATTCCTAGAAACCCAAAATTTGCTTGTCAGCAGCGGGAAGAGGCGTTACCTGTTGTGCAACATTGTAAGTTTTTCACCATTGTACTATGAGCCGAAAGTATTTTCTTGGAATTTTCATATGGATGTTTGATATGACTGCTTATAGCTCTTTCACATAATGGATAAATACGTTACAGTCAGCAAGATTGGAACCGCAAACCATAACAGACGCTTTTTCACAGGTCAGCACATTACCACAGACCTAAGAAAGACGCATGTGTTTACACTTCCCTTTACGAGGCCAGTAGTGGCTAGAACTCGTAAACCGCTATTTAAAGGACGAGATTAGTTGCAATTTTCACGTGCAAGGACATTCCTGGGCTGAAAATCGTAAAATTACAATCTTTTGTTACACCTCAAGCGATAATAACTCAGATTATTCAATGGAAATGACAGGAAAAATCAAGTGAACTTTGAGGCTTAATTCCGTGCACACCAGGAAGTAACTCGTCGATCACAGAGTTGCCAAACATACCTTGCCTTGTTGCCAAATCTCAGTTACATTACCAGCAGGAACTGATGTGATCGTACAGCGGGCTGGGAAGTGACGCAGCTGCTACGGTCTGGAAAACGTAATCCGTCTGATTCACATTTCTGTAACTAGGTTTAGCGACTGGAGCGTAGTTACTAATAATACTCAGAACTGACTGAAAACTAAGTATCATAAATCAGTAACTCTCATAGTTGTTTTTAAATTTCTTTCGTAAGTGTATTAAAAACTAAGAAACTCATTGACGGACGTTTTCGTGCCTCGCCGATAGTCGAACACAACAAACCAATAAGTATAAAAAAAGAATCTGTGTGTGTGTGTGTGTGTGTGTGTGTGTGTGTGTGCGAGAGAGAGAGAGAGAGAGAGAGAGAGAGATAAAAATGAAAAAGAATGGGAGAGAGAGAGTAAAAAATTCTTGTAAAGTAAGTGAATGGTATGTAAAGAAATAGTCCATTAAAATGACACGTTCCACATCAAAACGAAATGTCGTATTCATGATCTATGGAACAAGTATTAATCTAATCTAATGTAATCTAATCATATCATATTGATGACTAGCCATGAAGAGGCCATGAAGAGGCATGAATTACCGAAATTTTCGCCAATATCAGTAACGAAATCTAAACCTGAAAATAAAAGACGACAGTTTTTGTAATAAACTGGGACTCCTATCAAGACCCTTTCGTCCCTGTTAACTAACCACGAAAGATGTCTGATATACCTCCATTCAGAAGTAACAAAGTGTGCATGCATTTAAAGATGAAATGCATGATGTGAAGTTCTGTAACGGAGATACGAACCAAACACGTAATCGGATTGTTAACTAAATAAAATCAAATGTTACGTATCGGTTTTTCTTACCAGCTGCTAGGTGTTTCAGTCTAAAATAAGTATACAAATTTTTGTGCCTGAGCGACAATCGAGTCGCAAACCTACCGTCCTTCTTGATCATCCACGAATACAGCTTTATGGATCAATTGCTTATTCACCAACAGTAAGATGTGTGCGTTCTAGACCAGAAATAACGACACATATTGCGATTGTTGGCAACACATAAACAGACATTAAAAATGCACGTTAATTTTCACTAGCAAACCGGTCTGCACGTCATAGGGCTTGAAATGTAGTTATGAATATTTTTGTACTGGATCAGGATTCGGACCCACATACTTACCTTTGGAAGAGACCTGGAGAAGATTGCAGTCTTGGGAAAAGGAACGAAATTATTAAACTCTACTCTTCCGAGAGATTGAGATTCTCGAAACAGGAGATACGAATTCAAATCACAGTCCAGCACAAAATTTTTCAACTTCTCTAGTTCAACCAAGTACAAGTAAAATAAGAGCCCTGTTCCTTTAAATGGCTATCGGTTAATCAAATAAAATAAAATTTTCTAATGTAGGTAAGTTTACTGGCGACAGTATGTCTTTTTACCATGACTTACTCCTATGTCACTTCCCAACGTAAACTGGTGCCCAGATGGTAATGAAGGGACGTGATTAAATGCGGATTCTGGATTATAACATCTTTCTCTTTAGGTTACCAGAGGTAAAGGAAATCTGTTTGTGTCTCTTAAAAGTAAATGCCTGAACCCGCGCATTGCACCTGTGATATTTCGTTCCACCAGACCATTGTGGCCACATTTCCCAGCCCCAGGCGTGTGCTGTAACGGATGATGTGCTTAGCTTACAACATTAGTTCTGACGCTGAGATTATGCTAATCTGATGTCAGCAGGATGTAAAGAATCTTCTAGGCACCATAGCCTCGATGTGAAGCCATTTTGAAATTTTCACTAATTCAGCAAATTTCTTAGTTCGAGAAAATCCTCTGTTGAAGCGTGAAGTTACCGGATAATTCGATTAATACCGTCATTATTACTATCATTTTCTTCATACCGCTGCTGAAACACATGTGCTTGAAGATAATTTAATCGCTTTTGGTCATTATAGAAGTAGTTGCCCAAGTAGAGGTTCTTTCCCTGTCTACAGAATCCTTTTCATGTTAATGTCAAACATCAGGAATTACTCGTAGATTACATTAAAACTAAAGTAATTGATGAAGACGTTACTTGGTAACAAAACGCGCTGCCTTTCTTCATTTACTTGCGCCTAGAAATGGCTGTCGAATACTGTCACACTAAAAGCTAAGGGATCTTACTGCCTTCCGGCCGGCCGGAGTGGCCGTGCGGCTCTAGGCGCTACAGTCTGGAACCGAGAGACCGCCATGGTCGCAGGTTCGAATCCTGCCTCGGGCATGGATGTGTGTGATGTCCTTAGGTTTAATTAGTTCTAAGTTCTAGGCGACTGATGACCTCAGAAATTAAGTCGCATAGTGCTCAGAGCCATTTGAACCACTGCCTTCCGATATACGTCGTTGTTAGTTCTTCCATATGGTTTGGTCGACGTGACCTGTTTCAAGTTGTGTATGACAGAGAATGTTTTAGAAAATCGTTTTCCTTTGCAATAAACAGAAAGATTTTCATTCTAAGCTATCCAAGTTCAAATATTTTCGTATTATTAGTTCAAATTTAATATTCGCTTCTATAACGTAGGAAAGTATTTCACAGTTCCAAGACCCGCATCCGATCCATTGGCTTTACACTTAGTCGCTGACCATAAATTCTAGCTTAGAGTGTCACCAGTTTAAGTAACCTAATGCAGCGAAGACTGTTTTGCCAGAGCTCTTTCTCACCGGAAAATATGCAATTCACTCATTGGGCTCCATTGGTACACTGTAACAGTAATTTCTGTGTGTATGCAATGCATGCGGATTGTAGAATTTAGTGGTGTTCGCTCTTCCACTTCTGTATACCATATGCCTGACCTAAACCTCAGCAATTACAATTACTCGTAGATTACATTAAAACTAAAGTAATTGATGTAGACGTTACTTGATAATAAAAACGCGCTGCCTTTCTTCATTTACTTGCGCCTAGAAATAACTGTCGAATACTGACAAACCAAAAGCCAAGGGATCTTACTGCCTTCCGACATACGTCGCTGTCAGTTCTTCCATATGATTTGGTCGACGTGACCTGTTTCAAGTTGTGTATGACAGATAATGTTTTAGTAAATCAATTGTTTTCCTTTGCAATAAACAGAAAGATTTTCATTCTAAGCTATCCAAGTTCAAAATTTTCGTAATATTAGTTCAAATTTAATATTAGCTGCTGTAATGTAGGAAACTATTTCACAGTTTCAAAACACGCATCCGACTCATTGACGTTACACTTAGTCGCTGATCATAAATTCTAGCTCAGAGTGACACTAGTTTAAGTAACCTAACGTAGCGAAGACTGCGAGTTCTCTTTCGCACCGTAAAAACGGCTCTGAGCACTATGGGACTTAACGCCTGAGGTCATCAGCGCCCCAGAACTTAGAACTACTTAAACCTAACTAACCTAAGGACATCACACACATTCATGCCCGAGGCAGGATTCGAACGTGCGATCGTATCGGGCTCCCGGTTGCAGACTGACGCACCTAGAACCGCTCGGCCACTCCAACCAGCTCTCACCGTAAAATATGCAATTCACTCATTGGGCTCCATTAATACTCTGTAACAGTAATTTCTGTGTGTATGCAATGCATACGGATTGTAGAATTTAGTGGCGCTCTCTCTTCACTTCTGTATACAATATGCCTCACGTAACAGGCCCTTTATCATTACAGGCCCTGGGCAGTGCAACATCATACTGACAACAATAATATGCTTATACTGACAACCTCACTGTTCGTTTTAGCTGATTTTGTAATCATTTAAATAAAACAACATAACCTTTCAGTGGCAGACATTTCGTCCCCCTTTCCCTTCTGTGAAATTTGTCAGTAAGCTTTTTGTCGAATATATGCACTGGGTAGCCGAGGAAGCTAGTTCATAGTGATTCGGTCAACCAAGTAAATGAATGTACTGAGCATGCTGCAAACCACTACATGGAGCCAGTGTGTCAGAGTTCTCATCCAGTGTGGCGCAACGTTCTTATGATAGAAAAATGAGTCACAGAGAAGAGGATTTGGTGGTCTGTTGGATTGAGGGTAGGTTCATATACTTACGGTGTGGGTTCGATTCCAACTTTTCCGCATGATTTTTGATAAGGAGAGACAGATTCTATTATCTTCTGGCTACGCCAAGTGAAGAAATAATGGCATTGTGGTCTGAAATTCACGTTAAACATGATATTCCTTCCCTGCCAAGTAGACGTTAGGTTGAACCACAATAAAGTCAGGAGTCGCGTCACGTAGAAACTCTATCGGCAGTAATCTTTCTTATACTAGTTATTTATTTCTAGTGACGAAACAAACGCTATGTAGGGTGACAGGAGACTTATTCTATCTTTTATTTGAGCTTCTGTATGTCGATAAAATTGGTTCTGAACTGGGAATGCAACTCATACCGCCCTTAACGCTTAATTTGATTCCTTCGTGACAATACAGCTCGACGACAACTTGTTGTTTGTTCAAAACTGCAGATTCCTCCACATCTCCACATAATGCGCGTGAATGGGTTCGAATCCTGGCCCGGAACTAAATTTTTCATTATGTAATATCAAGCTTTAGCATGAGAACACCTATCTGCTGGTGGATAATAATTTAGATTTTTAATGTATTTTCATTCGTTGTCAACACTAACGATATCTGCCGTGTTTGAAGCCCAGTGAGACACAGACCTATTTGCGAGATCACTGTCAGTTCAAGGATGTTATTCCGAGCTGCTGTTGGAGAAAAATTCGGTAGCTAACGTCTCTTTGTGTGCAGTCAATAACGATATGTGTGGGGTTCGATTCACACTCATCTCTGAACTCTTCGTCATATTATTTCTAGCTCAAACATGCTCACATGTCGCTGCTGGTGTAACAGACCCATATTTAACGTTCGTTTTCTCTACAATACAACAGCGATAGGCAAAAATTAATGTTTCGTCTCGTCATTTCAGTTAAAACATCTAGCTACTGCCGAGAAAATCCGATATGTCACAATTGATTGTGCTTCGATAACAATCCGATTCTGGGTTCGAATCCCTGTCCAACAAAAAGCTTTACCTCACAGTATTTCATGTAAGTTACTTGTGAAGAAGCAATATTTAACATCTCTCGTAGTTCGATAACAGGGACAATAGATGCTGGGTAGGAATTCACGTCCGTTAAAAATGTTTACGTTATGAGATTAAAAGTTGATATTTCCTAACTGATACTGTCCAAAATCGAGATATATCACTCTCTGTATGCCTAGTCAGGAATGACTGTTAGTTTCCGTCAGTCACGAGGTCTTTGCTTAGTCTGCATAACCTGGGTTTGAATCCATATGCAGAACGAAACGCTTCGTCGCGTTATTTCAAGTTCATACATATTCTCAACTAGCTGCTCGTGAATAACTTAAATTTTTAGTGTCATTTTGTGTTAAACAATAAGTACGGTATGTTACTTTGAAGAGGAAATCATGAATACTACGAACTTACTACGTGCATTACCTATCTGACGTAATAATGAGAGTGGTAACATTACAGGTATGTCATTTATTGTAATAAATATGAGCTTACAAGCCTTAAGGACAGTCTTATAAGTGATGAAGGGTTCGCTGATATTTGTAGTACCTTAGTATTACTTAACATCTTGAGTTATTGCGGTATATAGTAGTGTTTTCTAGTGGTGACTTGTTGGAACCTTTTCAATAGTCAAACGACTGTACCGAGGAGCGATTAGAGGACCTGCTAGACAGCTGCGTTTTGTGGGTTGCATGCGAATCAGGCGAAATGCAATTCAGGTCGTTCGGATACTTTTGAGCACGACTGTACCTCATATTCAGAAAAAAACAAAAAAAAATGGTTCAAATGGCTCTGAGCACTATGGGACTCAACTGCTGAGGTCATTAGTCCCCTAGAACTTAGAACTAGTTAAACCTAACTAAGCTAAGGACATCACAAACATCCATGCCCGAGGCAGGATTCGAACCTGCGACCGTAGCGGTCTTGCGGTTCCAGACTGCAGCGCCTTCAACCGCACGGCCACTTCGGCCGGCGCCCTTCTAGGCTCTGGTGCAACTGTGGGACATTGTAACATATGTCGGTCACTATCTGAGGTGATAATCCGTCGCCGTTTATTACGGCATGACTTACATGCGCGTCGTCCAGTTCTCCGCCTACCTTTGACGAATGCGTTTATGATGTATGGAACGACGTCACTGGTGACAGGAGGAGCATTAGACAGTGTTTTTGGACGAATACAGGTTCTTTCTGTTGGAAAATGATGGCCACATTTTGGTTCGCCACAGACAGGAGAAGCTGCATCAGAGTGATTGTATTTGCACAACATAGGCCCGTTTCACTAGGACACTGGTGATGGTCGCAAGTGATGGTCACTGGTGACTGTGGTAAACACTCCTGGATCACTGGTGTCCGACACCGCAGGTATTGCCACCTGATTAGTTAGTGAAATGGACTCGTACAGGGGTAGCAACTAAATTTCGATAGCATTTTATAGTCCGAAAAATAAGGTACTAAATTTGCAACAAGAACATACAACTTAACAATTCTGTTTTTCTCATCCATGCTCTTCTCACTGAAATCAGGCACAAACTTCGTTATAATTTCTTGCCACGCATTCGTTTTCATCACCTTGTTGCTATAGTCATCGCTTTTCACATCTGAATCGCACGACAACTTTCTACTTCACTTACAAAATCTCCCGTGTTACGTCAAATTTAAACTCATGGCTACAGTGTGAACAGTGTAATGTACAATGAATGTTTCGCGTCACTGTCTCAGAAATGAATGCCTGTCGGTTGACAAATCAGCAGCGCCGTGTCTGTGATCCGTGTCCCAGTGCGAACACTCCAATTGAAACCAATGCATGTCCGGCGGTGACTGTTGTGAACACAGTGACCTTGTCCGTCACACGTGGCGCGGGTGAGTCACTGCTGGGTCACAGTAGCTCGGTGAGGCATTGGAGTGTCCCGGTGTGAATGCTCCAGTTAAAACGAATGTATCTCTGTCGGTGACAATCGCTGGTGACCGTCACCAGTGTCCCAGTGTGAAACGGGCCATACACACTGCCAAATCAAGGCCTTATGGTGTGTGTGCTATGGCTTGCAATCACAAATCACTGTTGGTGCGTGTCCAGGGCACTGTGACCAGAGTGATCTACGTGAATGACATCCTGCGACCTGTAGCCACACTCTTTCTGCACAACATCTCAGACGCCATTTTTCAGCAAGAAAATGCACGATCACAAGTAACTTCTCGAACACGTGCCTTCTTGGTGTCACGGGATGTCGACCTTATGCCCTGGCCCGCCAGATCTCCAGACTTGTCGCCAATCGAAAAAGTGTGGGATATTGTGAAATAAAAGGTGCAGCTCTGTGACCTAATGCCAACCACCACAGATGAACTTTAGGAGCAGGTGAATGCAGAATGGATGGCTGAACCACAGACGCCATTCGTGCGTCTAAGGCATCACTCATGGAACAATTTATCAGGGCCCATAGTTTACCCTATGCCTACTAGGCAACAGGACACCTGCTTCACCGATGTGACAAAACTGCCAATTGCCAATTGCAGAACACACTAATGTACATGCCCTGTGAATGAATGTACTATCTTTAGTCGTTCAAGCTGTTTTATTTTTTCTGAACGTGAGTGTCCTTGGAGGCACTAACCAACCTACATCTGCATCTACCTACATAATCCGCAAGCAACCATATGATGCTTGGCGTAGGGTACCCTGTACCACTACAAGTCATTTCCTTTCCTGTTCCACTTACAAACAGAGCGAGGGAAAAGCGACTGTCTATCTGTCTCTGTACGAGTCCTAATCCCTCTAATCTTAATTTCGTGGTCCTTACGTGAAATGTACGTTGGCGGCAGTTGAATGGTTATGCAGTCAGCTTCAAATACTGGTTCTCTAAGTTTTCCTAATAGTGTTCGTCGAAAAGATCATCGTCTTCCCTCTAGTTACTCTCATTTGAGTTCTCGAAGTATTTCTATAATATTTGCAAGTCATTCGATCAAATCTAACTGAATTATTTCGATGTCTTTTCATAACAGACGAAGTGCGGATCCCAAACACTCGAGCAGTACTCAACAACGGGTCTTATTTGGTACAAAGCCGAGTGGAGGGTCTGAATCAGAGGCTGAGACGGTTCTGCGACCGTGTGGGCTGCAGATTCCTCGACTTGCGCCATAGGGTGGTGGGGTTTCGGGTTCCGCTGGATAGGTCAGGAGTCCACTACACGCAACAAGCGGCTACAGGGGTAGCAGGGGTTGTGTGGCGTGGGCTGGGCGGTTTTTTAGGTTAGATGGCCTTGGGCAAGTACAGAAAGGGCAACAGCCTCAACGGGTGCGGGGCAAAGTCAGGACATGCGGGGACCAAGCAGCAATCGGTATTGTAATTGTCAACTGTCGAAGCTGCGTTGGTAAAGTACCGGAACTTCAAGCGCTGATAGAAAGCACCGAAGCTGAAATCGTTATAGGTACAGAAAGCTGGCTTAAGCCAGAGATAAATTCTGCCGAAATTTTTACAAAGGTACAGACGGTGTTTAGAAAGGATAGATTGCATGCAACCGGTGGTGGAGTGTTCGTCGCTGTTAGTAGTAGTTTATCCTGTAGTGAAGTAGAAGTGGATAGTTCCTGTGAAATATTATGGGTGGAGGTTACACTAAACAACCGAACTAGGTTAATAATTGGCTCCTTTTACCGACCTCCCGACTCAGCAGCATTAGTGGCAGAACAACTGAGAGAAAATTTGGAATACATTTCACATAAATTTTCTCAGCATGTTATAGTCTTAGGTGGAGATTTCAATTTACCAGATATAGACTGGGACACTCAGATGTTTAGGACGGGTGGCAGGGACAGAGCATCGAGTGACATTATACTGAGTGCACTATCCGAAAATTACCTCGAGCAATTAAACAGAGAACCGACTCGTGGAGATAACATCTTGGACCTACTGATAACAAACAGACCTGAACTTTTCGACTCTGTATGTACAGAACAGGGAATCAGTGATCATAAGGCCGTTGCAGCATCCCTGAATATGGAAGTTAATAGGAATATAAAAAAAGGGAGGAAGGTTTATCTGTTTAGCAAGAGTAATAGAAGGCAGATTTCAGACTACCTAACAGATCAAAACGAAAATTTCTGTTCCGACACTGACAATGTTGAGTGTTTATGGAAAAAGTTCAAGGAAATCGTAAAATGCGTTTTAGACAGGTACGTGCCGAGTAAAACTGTGAGGGACGGGACAAACCCACCGTGGTACAACAACAAAGTTAGGAAACTACTGCGAAAGCAAAGAGAGCTCCACTCCAAGTTTAAACGCAGCCAAAACCTCTCAGACAAACAGAAGCTAAACGATGTCAAAGTTAGCGTAAGGAGGGCTATGCGTGAAGCGTTCATTGAATTCGAAAGTAAAATTCTATGTACCGACTTGACAGAAAATCCTAGGAAGTTCTGGTCTTACGTTAAATCAGTAAGTGGCTCGAAACAGCATATCCAGACACTACGGGATGATGATGGCATTGAAACAGAGGATGACACGCGTAAAGCTGAAATACTAAACATCTTTTTCCAAAGCTGTTTCACAGAGGAAGTCCGCACTGCAGTTCCTTCTCTAAATCCTCGCACAAACGAAAAAATGGCTGACATCGAAATAAGTGTCCAAGGAATAGAAAAGCAACTGGAATCACTCAATAGAGGAAAGTCCACTGGACCTGACGGGATACCAATTCGATTCTACACAGAGTACGCGAAAGAACTTGCCCCCCTTCTAACAGCCGTGTACCGCAAGTCTCTAGAGGAACGGAGGGTTCCAAATGATTGGAAAAGAGCACAGATAGTCCAAGTCTTCAAGAAGGGTCGTCGAGCAGATGCGCAAAACTATAGACCTATATCTCTTACGTCGATCTCTTGTAGAATTTTAGAACATGTTTTTTGCTCGCGTATCATGTCATTTCTGGAAACCCAGAATCTACTATGTAGGAATCAACATGGATTCCGGAAACAGCGATCGTGTGAGACCCATCTCGCCTTATTTGTTCATGAGACCCAGAAAATATTAGATACAGGCTCCCAGGTAGATGCTATTTTTCTTGACTTCCGGAAGGCGTTCGATACAGTTCCGCACTGTCGCCTGATAAACAAAGTAAGAGCCTACGGAATATCAGACCAGCTGTGTGGCTGGATTGAAGAGTTTTTAGCAAACAGAACACAGCATGTTGTTCTCAATGGAGAGACGTCTACAGACGTTAAAGTAACCTCTGGCGTGCCACAGGGGAGTGTTATGGGACCATTGCTTTTCACAATATATATAAATGACTTAGTAGATAGTGTCGGAAGTTCCATGCGGCTTTTCGCGGATGATGCTGTAGTATACAGAGAAGTTGCTGCATTAGAAAATTGTAGCGAAACACAGGAAGATCTGCATCGGATAGGCACTTGGTGCAGGGAGTGGCAACTGACCCTTAACATAGACAAAAGTAATGTATTGCGAATACATAGAAAGAAGGATCCTTTATTGTATGATTATATGATAGCGGAACAAACACTGGTAGCAGTTACTTCTGTAAAATATCTGGGAGTATGCGTACGGAACGATTTGAAGTGGAATGATCATATAAAATTAATTGTTGGTAAGGTGGGTACCAGGTAGAGATTCATTGGGAGAGTGCTTAGAAAATGTAGTCCATCAACAAAGGAGGTGGCTTACAAAACACTCGTTCGACCTATACTTGAGTATTGCTCATCAGTGTGGGATCCGTACCAGGTCGGGTTGACGGAGGAGATAGAGAAGATCCAAAGAAGAGCGACGCGTTTCGTCACCGGGTTATTTGGTAACCATGATAGCGTTACGGAGATGTTTAATAAACTCAAGTGGCAGACTCTGCAAGAGAGGCGGTCTGCATCGCGTTGTAGCTTGCTCGCCAGGTTTCGAGAGGGTGCGTTTCTGGATGAGGTATCGAATATATTGCTTCCCCCTACTTATACCTCCCGAGGAGATCACGAATGTAAAATTAGAGAGATTAGAGCGCGCACGGAGGCTTTCAGACAGTCGTTCTTCCCGCGAACCATACGCGACTGGAACAGGAAAGGGAGGTAATGACAGTGGCACGTAAAGTGCCCTCCGCCACACACCGTTGGGTGGCTTGCGGAGTATCAATGTAGATGTAGATGTAGATGTAGATTAGTGACCTATATGCTGTCTCCTTTACAGGTGACCCCCACTTCCTAAAATTCTCCCAATAAACTGAAGTCGACTATTCACCTTCCCTACTACAAACCTTACATGCTCGCTCCGTTTCATGTCGCTTTGCAACGTTACGCCTAGATGTTTAATCGACATGACTGTCTCACAGTACTCGAACATCATGGGTTTGTTTCTCCAACTCATTTGCATTAACTTATATTTTTCTACATGTAGTTCTAGCTACCATTTATCACACTATTTAGAAATTTTGTCTAAGGCTTTTTGTATCCTTCTACACTTACTTAACGACGACAAGTTTCCATACACCACAGCACTATCAACAAAGAGGCAAAGTCTTCTGCTTTCCCTGTCCGCCAGATCATTTAAGTACATAGAGAACAACAGTGATGGTTCGATACTTCCATAGGGCACTCTTGAAGTTGTCCTTCTCTCTGATTAACACTTGTCGTCGAGGACAACATACACGATTCTGTTACTTAAGAAGTCTTCGAGCCACTCACGTATCTGTGAACCTATTCCGTATGCGTGAAACTACGCTAACAATCAGCAGTGTGGAACCGTTTCAAATACTTTACGGTAATTTAAAATGTGTGTGAAATCTTATAGAACTTAACTGCTAAGGTCATCAATCCCTAAGTTTACACGCTACTTAACTTAAACTATCCTAAGGACAAACACACACACCCATGCCCGAGGGAGGACTCGAACCTCCGCCGGGACCAGCCGCACAGTCCA
This sequence comes from Schistocerca americana, assembly GCF_021461395.2. Classification (NCBI taxonomy): domain Eukaryota; kingdom Metazoa; phylum Arthropoda; class Insecta; order Orthoptera; family Acrididae; genus Schistocerca; species Schistocerca americana. Next base: position 855,447,258 of record NC_060121.1, read on the forward strand.
TGACTGCAGCGCCCCTGACCGCTCGGCTAATCCCGCGCGGCTACGGTAATTTAGGAATATGGAATCCGCCTGTTGCCCTTCAGTCATAGTTCGCAGTATATCATGTGAGAAATGGACAAACTGAATTTCCCACGTTTTATACTTTCTAAAACCACGCTGATTTTTGGACAGAATCTATCCCTCTCAAGGAGATGCATTATATTTGATGTGAGAGTATGTTCAAGGGTTTTATAGCAAATAGATGTTAAAGATATTAGTCTATAATTTTGAGGGGGCCATTCTGTTACCCAGCTCATAGACAGGAATCACCTGCACCTTTTTCCAGTCGCTTGGGACATTGCGCTGGGCGAGATATTCGCCATAAATGCCAACTATGTGAGGGTCCAGCGCTTTAGAGTACTCTTTGTAAAACCGAATTAGGATTCCATCAGTCGTTTCTTCACACTAGGGATGCTTATTACTACGTCTCCATACGGGAGTCTTTGCGATGGTTTAACGACGGTATGTTTGTACGATTCTCCCACGTGATCCTCGTGCTAAAAAATACTACTGCAAATAGCTATAATTGTTAGTCTGCAAATGAGGTAAGTACTGATGTAATGTTGTTCAGTACACCATTCTCAGTCACCAATAGAAATATCTACACTTACATGCGTCCACCCTGTGTGCTAGTTTTATTTTGCAGATCTGATGCTTGTAGATGTGAAAATACTCTCAGTTTCTATTCACCCCAGGATTAAATTTACGCATCCGCTCCCTCCCATGAGATATACAGCGTCTCCAAAGATGCTGTTCGCTGCTGACTGAATAAACATTTCAGAGCTTACAACCCTTGATTCCAATTTTCTGTGGTGCAGCGGTGATCATTTCAAATTAGGCAGGTAGCGAAAGACTTTACGGAGAGCAGATCGAAGGCCCCCCCCCCCCCCCCCAGTTTGTCTGGTGAACGGGTTTCAGGGGCTATTTATCGCTGATAAGGATACTGTGCCAGCTACAGTTGCTTATCCTGTTTCTGGGGATGCCTCTCGACCTGCAGAGTCAGGACATTCACAAATAGTGGGGTTATTAGTAGCTGGGAGCTACATATAAGGCGCTAAGGCGCGTGATTGGGCCACTTAGGGATATGGCTGCAAAGGACTCTGTGCATAATGGGGGGGGGGGGGGGGAGGGGAGGTGGTCATCCTAGACTTGAGAAGGGTGTTCTGGATGTCATGAAGAGCTCAGGGTGCAGCCAACTGCAGGTGATGGCTCGTGTCGGTATGGTGTCTATCGCTTTGGATCGCAAGATATTCTTCCTGGTTTCGAATGGCTGTCTGTACTGGGAAAGAGAGCAAACCTTGTTTGAAAGGTAAAGGCCAGGAGCACCATCTTTAACATAAGGCCAGGTTAGCCGAGAGCGCTAATGCGCTGCTTCCTGGACTCAGGTAGGCACACCTGCCCTGGTTCGAATCCGCCCAGCATCATAACGGTGGATGTGTTTTTAGGTTGTTTTCCACATCCCCCTAGGTGAATACTGGGCTGCTCCCCACGTCCCGCCTCAGTTACACGGCTCGCAGACATCTGAACACATTCCATGGATTACATTAGACACAGACAGTTGGGGTACACTAATTCCGTCCCGGGGGATACGGGGTGGCGGCAGGAAGGGCATTCGGCCACCCCTTAAATTAACCTTGCCAAATCCGTTTAACCTTGCCGACCCTGCGTCATTGCGGGAAAAAGGCGCAAGCAAAAGAAAGAAAGAAAAAAAGAACAGGATCGATTGATATAGGCAGCAAAAGATTCCTTTACTTACGACATAGGGTGCACAGGCGTCGGGATCCACTTAATATTACAGTGGTCCACTTCGCTCAGGAGGCCGCTAAACAGGGTGATGGGACTGCAGGAAGTGCAGGAGGCGATATTTTAAGTTAGAGGGTTTGGGAAAAGTGGAAATAGGGATACAGTACTAAAGGGTGCAGGTCAAACGCGGGACTAGACCCAGAAAATATCAGTGTTATGGTTGTATACAATCTTAGCTGTGTTGGGAAAGTAACAGTTCCAAGCGCTCGTAGGGAGCAGTTACGCGGATATAGTTACAGATACTGAAAGATGGCTAAATCTGGAGATAAATACAGCGGAAATGCTATCCAAGGACTTAACGGCTCAGAAGAAAGATAGATTAAATTCGGTTGGTGGTTCTGCTGTTGGAGATAGTTGGTCTAGTATGAAATTGAAATGTATAGCTGCTGCGAGTTAGTATGGGTAGAGGTTATACTCGACAGGCTGTATCAACTGATAACTGATTCCTTTTACTAGGCAACCAACTCATATGATGGCCCAAGGTAAATTTGATTCTCATTTCGAATAGGTATCCGACTCAGACAATTATAGTTGGTTCAAATGGCTCTGAGCACTATGAGACTCAACTGCTGTGGTCATTAGTCCCCTAGAACTTAGAACTACTTAAACCTAACTAACCTAAGGACATCACACACCCCCATGCCCGAGGCAGGATTGGAACCTGCGACCGTAGCAGCAGCGCGGCTCCGGACTGGAGCGCCTAGAACTGCACGGCCACCGCGGCCGGCTTAGAACTAATTAAACCTAACTAACTAACCTAAGAACATCACACACATCCATGCCCGAGGCAGGATTCGAACCTGAGACCGCAGCAGTGGCACGGTTCCAGACTGTAGCACCTAGAACCGCTCGGCTACCCCGGCCAGCCAATTATAGTTGGTGGTGACCTTATTCTACTCTCCATATATTGGCAAAAATACATGTTTAAAGGTGATGATAGGCATAAAAATTCGTTCGAAATTTTACTAAATACTTGTGAGCAATTAGTTCAGGAGCCCATTCGAAGAGTTAATCGTTGAGATAACATACTGAACATCTTGGAAACAAATAATCCTGAGAAAAAAAGAGAGCGTTATGACGGATGCAGGCATTAGTGACCACAAAGTCGTTGTAGCGAGACTGAACACCGTAACAACATCAAAAACCACAAAAAATACGCGCAAAATGTATCTATAAAAAAGGTAGATACAAACTGGCTTTCTGGCTTCCTAAGAGCCAGTCTACATTCCTTACAAACTAGCTATTCCAGAATAGAAGAAATGTGGCTTAAATTTAAAAAAATAGTATCGACAAGAATTGAAGGCCTCATACTAAGTAAATCAGTAAGAGTCAGAAAAGATCCCCCGTTGCAACCCCCCTAAAAAAGGCGCTGTAGGAGAAGCAACAAAAAAGCATGCTAGGTTTAGAAAAATGCTAAAATCCAAGATAGGCGATATTTTAAATAAGTTTGGAATTAAGCGCAGACTTCAATGCGAGATGTTGTTAATAGTTTCAGCGACGAAACTCTGTCTCGAAATCTGGCAGAAAATCCAAAGAGTTTCTGGTTGTTTTTAAAGTATACCTGTGACGAGACACAAATAATATATACTTTCACATTGTGATTGCAATGGTAATTTTACAGCTCACATTGCCACTAAATGGGAGTTACTAAGCACGGTTTTCCAAAATATCTTAACCAAAGAAGATGAAGTGAATATTCCAGAGTTTGAATCAAAAGCATCTGACAATATGTGTAACTTACGAGTAGATATCTTCGTTGTAGCAAAGCTCTTAGATCATTTAATAAAGGCAAGTCTTCCAGTCCAGACTTCACAGCAATTAAATTCCTTCCGGGTTCAAATGGTTCAAATGGCTCTGAGCACTATGGGACTTAACATCTGAGGTCATCAGTCCCCTATAACTTAGAACTACTGAAACTTAACTAACCTAAGGACATCACACACACACATGCCCGAGGCAGGATTCGAACCTGCGACCGTAACGGTCGCACGGTTCCAGACTGAAGCGCCTGGACCCGCTCGGCCACTCTGGCCGGCTTCCTTCCGGGGTATGCTGAGATCTGTACCTAATGACTGGAAAGTTTCACAGGTCAGACCAATACAAAAGGAAGGAAATATAAGTTATCCGCTGTATTATAGACTCACATCACTGACATCAATAAGCAATAAGATTTTGGAACGTTCTCTGTGTTCGAACATAACCGATTACTTCGAAGAAAACCATCGACTGAGACACATTATAGCACAGAAAATGCAGATAAAATACTTTCTGCACCTTCCAGAATTTTCGCCATTTAATATACGTTGATAACGTCTACTGTACTTCTGAGTCTGAGTCTGTAACCTTAATTACAGAAACAATTTTTAATACGTAATCGGTGCAATTGTGTATTTATTTCTGACTGTATAATACTGATGGTAATTACAATGAAAATATTGTAAATTATTGGGTGATAGCCAAGGGAATTTTATTTAAATGTATCGATAGCAACAACGAAATGGCAGTAGCTGTGCCGTTGTTTATCTTTGCGTATGGAGAGTCTCTGTCGCGTTGCGAGCAGAGAGGAAGTAGGGCAGCTTGAGTGCTGAAAGAGGGCGGAAGTGTGTGTTGGGCGCTCCCGCTGACACGGTGTGCAGCTATGACGTCGCCAGTGTAGACGAGCCTGATTTGTTAACCCGCGAGTATTGAGAGGGCGGTAGAAGTGGACAGGTGGAGGAAGCTGCAATTCTATTGCCTGTCCCATAATTATCCGTGGCTCTGGGGTTCTCGAAGAGCAGCAACAGCAGCAGCTCAGAATTGTCACCGGCTATATTCTTCGTCGTCCGCACAGCTACAACATCATAAGACTGTTAACTGACAGATATAGTACTATGTAGGCTTTACCAAGTTGTATTTCTTTCAGAAAGTTTGACTAACTTGAATGATACCTTGCAACAGTTTAAACTTGTAGGGCACCTGTGTTGTTATTGTCCTCAGACATTATTACCAGGCAGGCACCCTTTCCTTTCCATGTAACCACCGAGCGTCGGAAGAATATTAAAACTGATTAACTATTTAGTGCCAGTTTTGTGTGTTTGCTAATGACCTGTTTCCATCTAAATTTTCTGCCTTAGTAATTGTTAATTCTTGTATTGCATAACAGACGCTTAACCAATTTGCAGTTTTGAGTATTAACTTCATTCACTTAACGTAAAATTTCGCCGGCAAAACTAATACCTAAAGAGACAGGACATACAAAGACTGTACAATTTCATTTAATCTTTATTTAGCTTAGCGAGTGACTTCTGGTGGCTTGGTATGTTTTTTTTTTCCCCATTGCTTGTATGGAGATTGTCATTAGCGAAGAACATTACTGTTTGCATGTCGCCCATCGCTTGCGACTCTCATTGTAAATACAAGTTAGGTATTGTCATTCTTCTTATTTGTAATAAAAACTATTTGTGTGATTTTGCTTGAACTGTTGAATTTTTTTTTGATTTTTTTGGTCATCAGTCTACTGAATGGTTTGATGCGGCCCGCCACGAATTTCTTTCCTGTGCTAATCTCTTCATCTCAGAGTAGCACTTGCAACCTACGTCCTCAATTATTTGCTTGACGTATTCCAATCTCTGTCTTCCTCTACAGTTTTTGCCCTCTAAAGCTCCCTCTAGTACCATGGAAGTCATTCCCTCATGTCTTAGCAGATGTCCTATCATCCTGTCCCTTCTCCTTATCAGTGTTTTCCACATATTCCTTTCCTCTCCGATTCTGCGTAGAACCTCCTCATTCCTTACCTTATCAGTCCACCTAATTTTCAACATTCGTCTATAGCACCACATCTCAAATGCTTCGATTCTCTTCTGTTCCGGTTTTCCCACAGTCCATGTTTCACTACCATACAATGCTGTACTCCAGACGTACATCCTCAGAAATTTCTTCCTCAAATTAAGGCCAGTCTTTGATATTAGTAGACTTCTCTTGGCCAGAAATGCCTTTTTTGCCATAGCGAGTCTGCTTTTGATGTCCTCCTTGCTCCGTCCGTCATTGGTTATTTTACTGCCTAGGTAGCAGAATTCCTTAGCTTCATTGACTTCGTGACCATCAATCCTGATGTTAAGTTTCTCGCTGTTCTCATTTCTACTACTTCTCATTACCTTCGTCTTTCTCCGATTTACTCTCAAACCATACTGTGTACTCATTAGACTGTTCATTCCGTTCAGCAGATCATTTAATTCTTCCTCACATTCACTCAGGATAGCAATGTCATCAGCCCATCGTATCATTGATATCCTTTCACCTTGTTTTTTAATTCCACTCATGAACCTTTCTTTTATTTCCATCATCGCTTCCTCGATGTACAGATTGAAGAGTAGGGGCGAAAGGCTACAGCCTTCTCTTACACCCTTCTTAATACGAGCACTTCGTTCTTGATCGTCCACTCTTATTATTCCCCCTTGTTTGTTGTACGTATTGTATATGACCCGTCTCTCCCTATAGCTTACCCCTACTTTTTTCAGAATCTCGAACAGCTTGCACCATTTTATATTGTCGAACGCTTTTTCCAGGTCGACAAATCCTATGAAAGTGTGTTGATTTTTCTTTAGCCTTGCTTCCATTATTAGCCGTAACGTCAGAATTGCCTCTCTCGTCCCTTTACTTTTCCTAAAGCCAAACTGATCGTCACCTAGCGCATTCTCAATTTTCTTTTCCATTCTTCTGTATATTATTCTTGTAAGCAGCTTCGATGCATGAGCTGTTAAGCTGATTGTGCGATAATTCTCGCATTTGTCAGCTCTTGCCGTTTTCGGAATTGTGTGGATGATGCTGTTCCGAAAGTCAGATGGTACATCGCCACACTCATATATTCTACACGCCAACGTGAATAGTCAAAAAAATGATTAAAATGGCTCTGAGCACTATGGGAATCAACTGCTGTGGTCATAAGTCCCCTAGAACTTAGAACTACTTAAACCTAACTAACCTAAGGACATCACACACATCCATGCCCGAGGCTGGATTCGAACCTGCGACCGTAGCGGTCGTGAATAGTCGTTTTGTTGCCACTTCCCCCAATGATTTTAGAAATTCTGAAGGAATATTATGTATCCCTTCTGCCTTATTTGACCGTAAGTCCTCCAAAGCTCTTTTAAATTCCGATTCTAATACTGGATCCCCTATCTCTTCTAAATCGACTCCTGTTTCTTCTTCTATCACATCAGACAAATCTTCACCCTCATAGAGGCTTTCAATGTATTCTTTCCACCTATCTGCTCTCTCCTCTGCATTTAACAGTGGAATTCCCGTTGCGCTCTTAATGTTACCACCGTTGCTTTTAATGTCACCAAAGGTTGTTTTGACCTTACTGTATGCTGAGTCTGTCCTTCCGACAATCATATCTTTTTCTATGTCTTCACATTTTTCCAGCAGCCATTTCGTCCTAGCTTCCCTGCGCTTCCTATTTATTTCATTCCTCAGCGGCTTGTATTTCTGTATTCCTGATTTTCCCGGAACATGTTTGTACTTCCTCCTTTCATCAATCAGCTGAAGTATTTCTTCTGTTACCCATGGTTTCTTCGCAGCTACCTTCTTTGTACCTATGTTTTCCTTCCCAACTGTTGTATAGCATTCCGAGAACGCAGCATTCTTTAGGCACCCTGCACGAGACGAGTGGGCAGGACCTCACAAATGGCAACGAGTATCCTCCGAACCCTGGCGCCTTAATTCTCTCTTGTCTTTCCTTTGCAGGGGCGCTTATTTGTTTTAACAGTTTCTTGTTGTTTTTGCTAACCAGTGTTTTCAGGTGGGCGTTGCTGAAATTTTCTATGCTTGTCCTTATTTTACTTGCTCGCCTTATCTGTTTTTTGCATTTGTCACCTCCAACATCCGACCCCACCTGTCGCCCCCCCCCCCCCCTCCCCCTGCTCATGTGCCACAGCCGGAAGCGTTAGATGCCACAAAGTTAATGCAGATCTTTCAGTTCCAGACACAGCAGATTCTACATCTACATATATACTCCGCTAGCCACCAAGCGGTGTGTGGCAGACGGCACAATTCGCGCCAAAATTATATCCCTCCCCCCCCCCCCCCCCCCCTCTGTTCCAGTCGCGGATCGCGCGAGTGAAAAACGACTGTCTGAACGCCTCAGTACGAGCTCTAATTTCCCTTATCTTTGAATGGTTATCATTGCGCGATTAGAAAGTTGGTGGTAATAATATATGCTCTACATTCTCGGTGAAGATCGGATTTCGGAATTTAGTGAGCAGCCCCTTCTGTTTAGCGCGCCGTCTCTCTGCAAATTTGTCCCACTTCAAACTTTCTATGAGCTTTGTAACGCTCTCGCGATGGCTAAATGTATCAGTCACGAATCTTGCCGCTCTTCTTTCGGCCCTCTCAATCTTTTGAATCAGACCCAACTGGTAAGGGTCCCATACAGACGAACAATACTCTGAGACTGGACGAACTAACTAACGTATTGTAAGCTATTTCCTTTGTTGAAGGACTGCATCGCTTCAGAATTCTACCAATAAACCGCAATCTAGAGTTCGCCTTACCCGTTACTTGAGTAATCTGATCATTCCATTTGAGTTCATTTCGAATAGTCCCACCCAGATACTTGACGACGTTACCGCTTCCAAAGACTGGGCATTTATTTTCTACTCGTACATTAATGGGGATTTTCGCCTTTTTATACGCAGTAGGTTACACTTACTAATATTGAGAGATACCTGCCAGTCATTGCACCACGCATTTATTTTCTGCAAATCCTCATTGATTTGTTCACAACTTTCGTATGATACTACTTTCCTATAGACTACAGCATCATCGGCAGTCTAATGCCGCTGTCAATACCATCAAACAGATCTTTTACGTAAATCGTAAAAAGCAGCGAATCTATTACACTGCCCTGAAGTTACGCTTGTTTCTGTTGAAGCCACCCCATTCAAGACGACATACTGCTCCCTGTCTCTTAGAAAACTATCTATCCAACCGCATATGTCATCTGATAGGCCGTAAGCGCTCACATTTTTCAGCAAGCGACAGTGCGGAACTGGGTCAAATTAGCTCTGAGCACTATGGGACTTAACTTCTGAGGTCATCAGTCCCCTAGAACTTAGAACTACTTCAACCTAACTAACCTAAGGACATCATAGACTTCCATTCCCGAGGCAGGATTCGAACCTGCGACCGCAGCGGTCGCGCGGTTCCAGACTGTAGCACCTAGAACCGCTCGGCCACTCCGGCCGGCGAACTGAGTCGAACACCTTTCGAAAGTCGAGAAATATGGCATAAATCTGGGAGCCGGTACCTAGAGCCTGTTGTATATCATGAACAAAGAGAGCCAGATGTGTCTCGCATGACCGCTGTTTCCTAAAACCGTGCTGGTAACTGCAGATGAACTTCTCAGAGTCTAGAAAGATCATTATGTGTGAACACAAAATATGTTCCATGATTCTACAACAAATCGATGTCAGTGAAATTGGCCGGTAGTTATGTGCATGCGATTTTCTACCCTTTTTATAGATTGCTATGATCTGGGCCTTCTTCCAGTCCCGTGGAACTTTCCGCTGTTCCAATGATCTCTGATAGATGATGGATAAGAATGGTGCTATATTTGTAGCATAGTCAACATATAATCTTACGTGGATACCGTCTGGGACAGATGCCTTCCTGGAGTCTAAGGATCTTAACTGTTTTACAATCCCAGATACACTAAACACCATATCAGCCATACTTGCGTTTGTTCGATGACTGAAAGGGGGAATGGTGCTGCAGTCCTCTACCGTAAACGAGTTTTTGAAAGCTATATTTAGAATTTCGGCCTCCTGTTTATCATCATCAGTTACATCACCCATACTGTCAGCAAGAGAAGGTATTGAATTATTTGTAGCGTTCATAGATTTTACGTACGACCAAATTTTGTGGGGTTATTTTTAGAATCTGCAGATGAAATAATGTTTTCAAATTCGTTAAAAGAATCTCTCATTGTGCTTCTAACAGCTGCTTTCATTTCGCACAATTTCTGTTTGTCAGCGGGGCAGTGACTACGTTTAAAACGACTGTGCAAAATTCTCTGCTTTCTCACCAACTTCCTAATATGTTTGTTGTACCAAGGTGGATCCTTTCCCTCCCCTACATTTTTGCTAGGCACATACTTTTCTAGCACATGGTGGACAATACCTTTAAATTCCGACAAAAGATGCTCAATATCTTTGTGTCCCGCAGTGAATGCTTGGAGCTAACTATGAAGATGTTCGTTAATGACACTTTTGAAACTTCCTGGCAGATTAAAACTGTGTGCCGGGCCGAGACTCGAACTCGGGACCTTTGCCTTTCGCGTGCAAATGCTCTACCAACTGAGCTACCCAAGCACGACTCACGCCCCGTCCTCACAGCTTTACTTCTGCCAGTATCTCGTCTCCTACCTTCGAAACTTTTCAGAAGCTCTCCTGTCTTTCTAATGACCCTTTTATTTACTTTCCCAAACAAGAAAACTCTACGCTGTTTCTTTGTTTCTGCACTACTCAACACAGTGCAGCAGCTACTGGCCAATGCTGCGCGCCCGACGGAACAAGCACCACCTACAGCAACACCTGCTGCTGTACCGCCTTTTCGACAGTTTTGTGAACAAGACGAGGACTGGCTCGAGTGGTTGTCCCGATTTGAAGCCCACATCACCGTCCACAATGTACCAGCTACTGCGAAAGTTATCAACAGTAGGGAGTGCAGTGTTCCGCCTCATTCAAATAATTTTTTCTAACACCACTCCGAGTAAAATTATGTAGTTACGACCAGGTTATTGCTTCGATAACTCACTATTATGACCAACAAGCGAATGTTGTAGCAGCTAGGTACCAATTCTTTAATTGCAAAAAACGGTCAGAACAAACTTATTGCAAGTGGGTAACACGTTTGCAGGGTACGACAAGAAAATGCAGATTCAAATGTGCCTGCGGTGCTTTATATTCAGATGTTATGTTGTGTGACGCAATCGTGTACAGTGTACCTGATGTCAAACTCGGAGAACAGATTGTGAAACAATACAGTACATCATTTCAGCAGGTAGTGCAAATACTACGAGGTGTGTATTTTAAGTAAGTACCGTTTTGAAATTAAAGAAAGAAGTGCTAAGATATCTCAATAATTTTATTTCTACATGAAATCCTGTACCTTAATCTACGCACTGACGGCATTACAGTATGATTCTTCCTTGTTTACGTAGTGTACTGAGTGTTTAAGATTCCTCCGATAATCGTGAGTCCCGCCGACTGTGAAGTACGAGCTGTTATAAGATTGCTTAGAGTTAAAGGCCTAAAAGCGATCGATATTCATCTTGAAATCCGTGCAGTTTGTGGAGAAAACATTATGAGTGATGGAATGGTAATAAAGTGGGTGAGAGCATTTAAAGGTGGCCGCACAAATGTGCATGATGAACAACGGAGTGGGCGTCCTTCGGTCTTTAATGAAAGTTTGGTGCAGGAAGTGGACAATAAGGTGAGAGAAAACAGACGCTTTACGATTTCCTCCTTGCGGGATGACTTTCCTAATGTTTCTCGTAGTATTTTGTATGGCATTGTGACCGAGCACTTGAATTACCGAAAATTGTGCTCACGTTGGGTACCGAAAATGTTGACGGATGTGCCCAAAACCAAACGTTTAGACAGTGCATTGACTTTCCTTCAGCGGTACCACAACGACGGTGATGATTTCTTAAGCCAAATTGTTACGGGCGATGAAACATAGGTGGCCTACGTCACACCAGAATCAAAGTAGCAGTCCATGGAAGTTGAGCAAGGGCATCGTTTTGCTGCAAGACAATGCCCGTCTGCATGTGGCGAATCAGACCAAAGATCTAATCACATCTTTTCGATGGGAAACTCTAGATAATCCTACGTACAGCCTCAATCTTGCGCTCAGTGACCACCATCTGTTCCTGCACTTGAAGAAACACCTGGGCGGTCAGCGTCTTCAAGACGATGTCAAAACAGTGGTGATGCAGTGGTTAACAAGTCAGGCGGCAGACTTCTATGAGGAGGGTATTAAAAAACTGGTACAACGTTATGACAAGTGCTTCAACATTGACGGAAATTATGTAGAAAAGTAGATTGAGGTACAGGCTTTCATATAAAAATAAAATTATTGAGATATCTTAGCACGTCTTTTTTTAATTTCAAAACGGTACTTACTTAAAAAACACGCCTCGTAGATCGGTACGATTCCGGTGCCTTGTGGGCTCACACTTTTGAGTAGCCAGCTATTTGTCAGGTTGAGTCCCCTGCTTGCAGTCGCCCAATTTCGAACCGGCGGTGTGCATTAACTACGCCGAGTAAACAACCTTCCACAACGCAAAACAGTGTCTAAAGAGGCGGCTACACAGGTGAATAGAATGTCTTGCCCTAGGTGTTATTCACGGCACAAACGCGAAGACTGCTCCTCCCTACAGTCACTGTGCTACGCTTGTGGTAGGAAAGGACATCTGTAATCCATATGTTTGCAATGGAAGAAACATAAGAATTCAGCCCACTCACGAAGCTCTCATCATAAGGTCCACGTCATTAATTCAGTATGTTCAAAGACTGCAACAGGCGTTAGCAAGTCTATCAAGTATGCAATTTCTTCAGTAATACGCCAGTCAAACAAACTTTTTGTTCGTTTGCGTGTGAAATTTTAGTTGGAGTCTGGTGCCTCTGTCACATTGCTCAATCGTCACACATATGAACTGTTAGGCTCCCCACGCTTGTCTAAAACTAGCACTTAACTGACGGCTTATAATGGACAAGATATTCCCGTTCTCGGAAAATGTACTTTGCATGCCGTGTACTGCTCGCATACGCGAACAGTGACTTTTACAGAGCTACAATCACGCGATCGTAAGAACACATTTGGCCTTGATTCTTTTGATTTGTTTGGCTTTAACATTCAGCACAATGTGTTGTCAGTGTCTGCATTCAATCCAAAAGACAGTGTAGCTAGCTTGCTAAAAGAATTCCCGGAACTCTTTTCTGAAGGTTTAGGCAAAGTTAACAATCCTGTTGCACATATCACGCTGAAAGACAATGCTCAGCCGGAATTTTGCTGTGCCAGAACTGTTCCCATTGCATTACGGGACAAAGTCGCTGCTGAACTTAAAGAACTACAAGATAGTGGAGTTATTGCCCCCATATCAGCTGGTCAATGGGCAAGTCTACTAGTTTTGCTCCCCAAACCTTCAGGTCGAATTCGCCTCTGTGTTGACTTTAAGTCTACAGTCAACCCATAAGCTGTAATTGATACTTATCTACTGCAACGCCCAGAGGATCTCATGGACAAATTAGGCGCTGTACGCTATTTTTCAAAAACTGATTAGTGCGACGCATATCTTCAAATACCGCTCGATGAAGAATCTCAAAAAGTGTGTATCGTAAACACTCATATGGGCTTGTTTAAATATCTGCGTTGCCTTTTGGCAGTGTTTCCGCACCTGCCGTTTTACAACGGTATTTGGAACAGCTGACTGCGCAAGTACCAAACTGTTAAAACTATTTGGACGGTATTGTCGGTGTTGTACACCTGAAGAACATATTGCAAATTTATGTGCTTTGTTTCGTGAGTTGTCGGATGCAGGACTAACATGTAGACTGGAAAAGTGTGATTTTTTTTTAACCTGAGTTACAATATCTTGGTCATGTCATAAACAGTCAAGGTGTACATCCTCTTCAGTCGCATTTGTTAGCCATGAGACTTGCTAGTTCCTCGCAAGCTCACAGAATTGCAGTCAGTTTTAGCGTAAATGAACTGTTACTCGTATATTCGGCTCATACCTAATGCTGCACAAATCGTAGCTCAATTGGATCGCTTGCGCCGCAAGAATGTCCCCTTTCTTTGGACAGATGAGTGCCAAGCAGCTTTTCAGAAAATTAAAGATGCATTGCTCAGTGATCGATGCTTAGTTCACTTTGATCCTGACAAACCAGTTGTATTGCAAGTTGACGCGTCCTCTCACGGAATCGGCGCAGTACTTTCGCACAGAATTGGTGATTAAGATAGGCCTATTGCTTTTGCATCAAAAGTGTTGTCCAAAGCTCAGTGTAACTATTCACAAATTGAAAAATAGGCTTTGGCTATTGTGTATGGTCTCACCAAATTTCACAACTACTTGTATGGAAGAAAATTCTACTTACTAACGGATCACAAGCCTTTGCAGTTCTTGTTTCATCCGACGAAACCGGTTCCTGTATGAACTGCCTAAAAATTGCCAAGATGGGCTTTGTTGTTGTCTCAATACCAGTACGAGATTGTGTATCGTCCGACGGCTCAACGTGGTAATGCAGACGTACTTTCACGTCTTCCGATTGGCCTGGATACAGATTTTGACGCTTTTGCTGCATCTTGCTGTCATATAGATGCTCAGGATTCTGGATAGCTTCAGTCTTTTCCGCTGAACTATAAGAAAATGGCACAGGCCACGGAAGCCGATCCACATCCGAATATTTTGCTTAGATTCGAACATCTTGGCCTCGTTCCTTGCACAGCATAAAGAACTCTGTAGTGCGCCGATACTTTTCACGTCGGCAAAGCCTCGGTGTACAGAAAGGTGTAATTCTTGTTCAAAATGACAGTGGACAGTCAAGTGTGTTGATACAAAAACCTTTGCAAAAAGAAGTGTTGCAGTTACTTCACCAAGGACACTGGGGGATTGTTCGTACGAAACAGCGCGTCGACACTGTACCTTGCAGGGTATGGACGCCCAAATAGAGTAGATGACGTCACAGTTTCACTCATGTGAAGAAAATCAGTCGGCTCCGCCACAAAAGTTCTCTACTTGACCTAAGTCGCAATCACCATGGCAACTGCACACATAAACTTTTCAGGACCTTTTTGGAACACTCTTTGGTTGGTTGTGGTTGACTCGTACAGCAAGTTTCCTTTTGCTGTGCCAATGAACTCTACAACGTCATGTTGTACAAATCAGGTGATTTCGTGGATTTTTTGCCTCGAAGGTTTACCTGAAGTAATAGTGTCAGACAACGGCCCTTAGTTCACGTCAATTGGATTTTAAACATTCTGTGATCACAATGGCATACAGCATCCAACTTGTGCACCGTTCCATCCACAGTCAAACGGCGAAGCGGAACGTTTTGTCAGAACATTCAGGCAGCAGATGGACAAACTGTACTCCACACACACCAGGAATCAAGCTTTGTAACTGTTTCTCGCCTCCTATCGTTCGCACCCACGACATGGACCATCGCCGGCGGAATTGCTTCGTGGCCGCCGCCATCGGATACTGCTCCACCTGCTACACACGCCTTAGCATCCGGCGCCGATGGAAGACCGCAAGTATCGCTTCGAGCGGCATGATATTGTCTTTCACAGAGTTTTTAGCGGCAGCAGACGGTGGGCACGAGGAGAGATCGTCAGTCGACTTGGCGCTTGCATGTATCTTCTTTCAGGTCCAGATGTCTTGCAGCGTCTCCATCAAAATCAACTTCGCCTTTGTCAGGTACACGACGATCTTTCAGTCTCTGTTTCCCCAGATTCACGGATCCAGAGAACGGCGCGGCCGCAGCAGCAGCGGCCAGAGGGTATCATCACGACCCGGGGACGACCCCATGGAGACGGAGCCTCAGCAGTCGCAGCCTTCTTCATCTGGCTCATGGCAGCAGGAGGTGAACGCGTACCCTTCTGGTCGTTTTCCGGGGGACGTTTCTGACAGAGCGCAGGCCAGAAGCTTGACGTCCCCTGCAGCCACAGCTTCCAGCCCGACGTTGCGCCCACACTCTTGCCTCCTCCGCCGTGGTCGCACTTCCTACACCAAGACGGTCCGTCGCTTAACCGGAAATGATCGGCAACAGAAGTGCTGCCTAGCGTTCCTCAAGGAAGTGTTATTGGCTCTCTGCTGCTCCTAATCTAAATAATCGATTTAGGATACACCCTGAGCAACACTCTTAGATTGTTTGCAGATGACGCTGTCGTCTACGGTCTAGTAAAGTCAGAAAAACATCAAAATTAACTGTAAAATTATTTACTATATGTATCTTTATGGTACTAGTGGCAATTGACCATAAGTAACAAAAGGTTTGAGGTCCTCCACATTAACACTAAAAAGTCCGTTACATTCTGGTAACCTGATAAAGCAAACGATTTTAAAGCTTATCGATTCAATTAAATACCGAGGGACTACAATTACGATCAACATAATTGGAACCACCACCCAGAAAATGTTGTGAGGAAGGCGAACCAAAGACTGCGTTTTATTGCCAGACACTCAGAAGATGTGTCCATCTACCGAAGGGCCTGCCATACATTACGCTTGTCCGTCATCTTGTTAAATGTTGCTTTGCTACGAGGTATGAGGTCCTTACCAGGTAGGATACGGGGAGGATATCCAAAAAGTTAGAAAGAAAGGCAGCTCGGTTTGTATTATCGAGAAATATGGGAGAGAGTGTCACGGATATGATATGCAAGTTGGGGTGGTAGTCATTAAAACAGAATCGTTTCTCGTTGTGGCGAGATCTTTTCATGACATTTCAATCACCAGCTTTCTCCTTCGAGAGAGAAAATATTTTTTTGACTCCGAATTACATAGGAACAAATTACCACTGTAATAAAATAAGAGAAATAAGAATTCGCACGGAAAGATTCTGGTGTTTATTTTTTTCCAAATGCTATTCGAGAGTGGATTGGTTGAGAATCTTAAAGTGGTTTCATGAACTTCTTGCCAAGAACTTAAGTGTGATTAACAAAGTAGTCATGTAGATGTAGTGTAAACGTTACTCTTCCCCACTTTCCTACATCTGCTTTCCTACATGGTGTTAGACATTTGTGTACTATTCACGTTTGATGTTCACGTGCATACTCCAATTTCAGGCTGAACTGCTGATGCAACATTTCCAGTGTAAGCGTTGATTATGCCTCATTTGTCTCTGACGAACTTCAGCTTGATGCTATCCATTCTGACAAGTTGCTGCTAATTAAATAGTAGCTTCAGTGGGCATACATCTCATTTTGCAGTAGTACTATGTTAATGTCATTGAAATGTGAGCTTTGCTGAGGTTAAGATACTGCGAACAACACAGAGAAACGTTTGCCCAACAGAAGCTGCGGCAATGAATCAAATTTCTCCGGTTTTCTATGCGTGATTGATCAAATGCGGTCTTTTAGATGTTCAACGGTGTTGGACATTCCATTTTCCTATACAATATTAAGAATGCCGACCCAGTCGTATCACCAGCTTTCTCCTTCGAGAGAGAAAATATTTTTTTGACTCCGAATTACATAGGAACAAATTACCACGGTAATAAAATAGGAGAAATAAGAATTCGCACGGAAAGATTCTGGTGTTTATTTTTTTCCAAATGCTATTCGAGAGTGGATTGGTTGAGAATCTTAAAGTGGTTTCATGACTTTCTTGCCAAGAACTTAAGTGTGATTAACAAAGTAGTGTAATTATCCGCATTTGGTGTCTGGACACCAACCAGACTGCGAAGTACTGTTGCTGTTACGCCGTTATTTACAGGTGACTTCGACATCCGGCCACAGCTAAGCCCTTGCCGCGCGGGGTAGTCGCGCGGTCTGGGGCGTCTTGTCGCGGTCCGCGCGTCTTTCCCCGTCGGAGGTTCGAATCCTTCTTCGGGCATGGGTGTATGTGTCGTCCTTAGCTTAAGTTAGTTTAAGTTTAAGTTAGTTTAAATAGTGCGTAAGCTTAGGGACCGAAGTCCTTAGCAGTTTGGCAGACAAATTTCCAAATTTCCTAAGCCCTTCTTTGCTTGTTTTTCCTTCGGAACTTGCAGTATTATTTTGTGAAACGAATATCGTTCAGTGTTTTTGAATCTTAATAGTTGAGATGGTAGACGAGATCTTAATAAACTGAACGCCGGATTCCGACCCTCGTTTAGGTTCAGAATCTCTGCAACCTAATGCGAAAAGAAATGAGCAGCAAAGAGCCTAGCCGTAAGCGGTAGTCGAACTCTACATTTATACCCCTGTTCTGCAAGTCACGTTACGGTGTTCTTGTAGCGTATTTTGTATACCAGTGTCACTCCCCCCTTTCTGTGATCCAGTTGCTTATTGTTCACAGGAAGAACGATCCCTAGGAAGCCTCTGTTGCCCACCCAACTAGCCGCGCGGTCTATCGCGCTGCTTCCCAAGTGGGAAGACGCTGTATGCGCCCGGAGGATTAGTGTCGAGGTTCGGTGTACTGGCCAGCCTGTGGATGGTTTTTAAGGTGGTTTTCCATCTACCTCGGCGAATGCGGGCTGGTTCACCATATTCCGCCTCAATTACACTACAACGGCGATAGTTGCACAGTCTCGACATACGTGTATACCATAATTACTATACAACACAAACGTTTGGGATTACACTCTTCTGGTATGAAACATTCCAGTGGGGAGGGGGAGAGGGGCACTGGGGGCCGAACCGCACAAAATAAACCTAGGTTCGGTGTGAGGTGGCGGTGGGGTGGGTGGACTACTGTGGCTTGTTATGAACTACTGAGGGATACGACGGGACGAAGCCTCTCCGTCCTTTCTAGGTCCCTGGTTTAATACACAATACGCAAGCCTCCGTTTGGTCTCTTATGTATCTAATTTTTATGTTATGCTATTTTTTCGAGGTGTACGTAGGAGAAGCAATTTATTGGGTGACTCTTCTTGAATGTACACTCTCAGAACTTAAACGGTAGACCATGCCCCTGTCTTCTAGCGTCTGCCGCTTGAGATGGTTGAACATCTCAGTGACGCTTTTGCACTTACTAAATGAACCTGATTTTCTGCTGCTTTTCTCTAGATCTTCTCCATTTCCTCTATCTAACCTATGTAGTAGGGATCCCAGACTGACAAGCAATGTTCCAGTATTGGTCGAAAGACAGTTTCTTAAGCTACTTCCATTGTTGATGAACTACATTTTCTGAGGATTTTTCCAGTGAATCTGTCCAACATCTGCCTTACTGAAGATTAAGTTTATGAGATAGTTCCATTTCAAATCACTCCATACCCATACTTCTGGATGCTTTATGGAAGTAACTGCTACCAGCGATTGTTCTGCAATTATGTAATCGTGCAATGAATAGTCTTTGTGCCTGCGTCTTTGCAATACTTTACGTTTGTTTATGATGGGTGTGCTGGCGTAGTCTGACGCGAGCACACCAGGTGGCAAATAGGTTGTGAGAAGATCGACAGTAGGCGCAAGCAACGCGCCTATCAGGAGAGAGCCCGGAAACAGACTTGCAGGCAACGCGCAGCCAACGCCCTCTCGATCAACAGTATTTAGATTGCCACTGCGGGCTGGAGGCTCCACTCCCTCACCCAGTGAGTCAACGAGTCGAGTCATCAGTCGCAGCCCAGTGGGAATCGCACTCGCAGTTAGCTCAGCCACTAGCTCAGAGTGTCATTAACTAGCGACCAGAGTAGTGTGCATAGCGGGAGTTGCACTTCACCAGTATTGAGACTAACGTGGACTCTTATGGAAGAGCTTGTATCACATGGACTAGCTTAAGATAAGTAACGTCTTGAGCTGGTGAGCTGGTTAAAGAACCCTATTTATATATGCGTGCAGTTGTGTTATTGGAAGAGGATACGGGCCATCAAACAACATCCTCTCCTTGCTTCCATGGTACAAGGCTACAGTGACAACGAGACGACGCAAAAATGAGGGTCAAATGCCACTCCCTGCATCAAGCGTCGATTCTCTGCGGCTTTTCCTGCATTTCGCTACAATTCTCTAGCGTCGCATCTTCTCTGCATACCCATACAAGAGCATCCATCATCCGCGATGGAACTTCCACCGTTATCTAATCGGCCATTTTAATGGTTTGTGAAAAGTAATTGTCCCAAGACACTCCCCTGGGGCACACCTGAAGTGACTTTTATGTCTGAAGGCTTCTCTCTGTTCAGAGTGACATGCTGTGTTCAGTTTACTCGAAACTCTTCAATCCAATGAGACAGTTGGTCCGATATTTCGTTGCCCCATACTTTGTTGACTGGGCGACAGTGAGGAACGATATCGGATGCCTGTTGTCTTTGGTTCAAATATAATTTATTTCTCCTTTATCGAATGTAAATGTTATACAGTTATCAACATTTACTAAAAACTGCCCTAGCAAAAATGGACTTATTTGTCGTTTCCAGTCCATTTGTTCTACAAGGACTGCTGTTAGCCTTATATCTCTTGAATACATTAACATTTCATACCTGTTTGTTAAGCTACAGAGCTTAGGATTTCCTGATATGCCTTGTTGAACACGGTACGTGGCAACAGTAGGAACAGTCATAGCTCTTACAATATTATCGCAGAAGAAGTCTTATTTCGTTTCACATTTTCACATCTCACAACCTATTTACCCTATATCCTCCCAGTACCGACCACAAGTCATAGCGCATTGTGCGGGTAACGAATGTGCACAATAGCAGAGCTCATAGTATCTGAAGAAGCCGACTGGAGCAGTCGTCGCAATATTGTGCCAAAAATGGAAAAAGCAACTGTAGTGAACACCCGAAAGCTTACCATTAATGAATTGACTGTGAGCCATCAATGATTGCCATTTTTCTCTTATAAGCACGACGTGTCACGCTCTTCAATCCTTCACGAAAAATGTAACAATGTCGATGGGGTCGTTACGAAGTCGCTCAGGCGAGTCGAAAGCATATCAGTTCGACCTCGAGCGTGCAGAGTCGCCACCAGCTTGTCACTTTGTTTGTATCACCTTGCTGTCTACCTTCAGCAACGGCAGGGGTCGAGCCCTTGGGACAATCTGCAGCTGGTGGGCAAGCTGCAGCGAACGGCCGTGGACGCAATGCAGATTTACACAGATCCCATCCTACCTCGTCTTGTGCGCCGTTTTACGGCCAGCATCTGATCGTACTAGAACACAACAGACAACATTTACACTAGGTGCAATAAAAGGCGGCTCTCTTTAAATGTGGATAAATCCAAAACCTGTAATAACGAGAAAGGTCACAAGATTAGTGGCATCCTTTAGACATGTAGAGTTCCTGATAAGAATCGATTCGAAGTGCGGGGCACAGATGTGTTGGAAGGCTTCTTGGTAAACCGAAATGCATCCGAATTGCCAATCAATTACTGCACGCAAGCGTGAGCATTTCAGGCTCCAGCCCTTATTAAGTAGGCATGACAGCGGATAAGGAAAGCATTCGGAGGCCCGCTGATAGGAACGTAACAGGTTGTTACCGCTCATATGAAAGCTTAACAGAGATGCAACTTAAATGGGGATCTCTGCAACAAAGATTTTCGCAAATCTCTTTTCGGTAAATTTTGCGAGCCTGTTCCTCTAATGCCGTGCTACAATTCGGCTGCCTCCATAGTCTAGAAGGTTAGATATTACAGTGCACACAGAGGCATATAGTCACTATTCCTTAGCCTGCATTTACAGCGAATTTCTCACCCAGCATGAAGTCTCAAGTATTCAAATACAGATATTTAAACAGGCAGAAATTGGCGCTGCGGTCGACAATGCCTATATAACGCAACAAGTGTCTGGCGCAGTTGTTAGATCGATTACTGCTGCAACAATGGCAGGTTGTAAAGATTTAAGTGAGTTCGAACGTGCGTTATAGTCGGCGCACGAGCGATGGGAGCGGTGGGTCACAGCATCTCCGAGGTAGCGATGAAGTGGGGATTTTCCCGTACGACCATTTCACGAATGTACCGTGAATATAAGAAATCGGTTAAAAACATCAGATCTCCGACATCGCTGCGGTCGGAAAAAGATCCTGCAAGAATAGGACCAACAACGACTGAAGAGAATCGTTCAGCGTGACAGAAGTGCACCACTTCTGCAAATTGCTGCAGATATCAATGCTGGGCCACCAACAAGTGTCAGCGTGCGGCCCGTTAAACGAAACATCATCGATATGGGCTTTCGGAGCTGAAGGCCCACTCGTATACCATTGATGATTGCACGACACAAAGCTTTATGCCTCGCCTGGCCCCACCTGGATTGTTGATGACTGGAAACGCGTTGCCTAGTCGTATGTCTCTCGTATCGAATGTATCGAGCGGATGGACGTGCACAGTACGGAGGGAATCTCATGACTCCATGGACCCTGCATGTCAGCAGGGGATTGCTCAAGCTGGTGGAGGCTCTGTAATGGTGTGGGGCGTGTGCAGTTGGAGTGATATGGGACCCTGATACCTTTAGATACGACTCTGACAGATGACACGTACGTAAGCATCCTATCTTATCAGCTGCATCCATTCATGTCCATTTATCTGGCAATTCTAGCAGGATAATAGGACACCCCGCCCGTGGAGAATTGCTACAGAGTGGCTCCAGGAGTACTCTTCTCAGTTTAAACACTACCTCTGGCCTCCAAACTCCCCAGACATGAACACTGTTGAGCATGACTGGGACGCCCTGCAACGTGCTATTCAGAAGAGATCTCCACCCTCTTGTACTCTTACGGATTTATGGACAGCCCAGCTTGATTCATAGTGTCATTTCTCTCCATCAATACCTCAGACATTAGTCCATTCCACGTCGTGCTGCGGCATTTCTGCTTGCTCGCGGGGGCCCTACACCATATTAGGCAGGTAAAAAAAAAAAAATGGAAATGAGTGTTTGCCATCATTAGCCGGGAGACCCCTCGCGGGGCAGGTCCGGCTGCCTTGGTGCATGTCTTATTACATTCGCCGGCCGTTATGGCCGAACTGTTCCAGGCGCTTCAGTCTGGAACCGCGCGACCGCTACGTTCGCAGTTTCGAATCCTGCCTCGGGCATGGATATGTGTGATGTCCTTAGGTTAGTTAGGTTTAAGTAGTTCTAAGTTCTAGAGGACTGATGACCTAAGATGTTAAGTCCCATAGTGCTCAGAGCCATTTGAACCATTTTTATTATTACATTCGACGCCACAGAGGGCGACCTGCGCGCCGGATGGGGGCGAAATGATGAGGAAGACAACACAACACCAAGTCCTTGAGTGGAGAAAATCTCCGACTGCGCCGGGAATCGAACTCAAGCCCATAGGATGGCAATCCGTCACGCTGACCACTCAGCTATCGGGGCGGACATTAGGAAGGTGTACCAGTTTCTTTGACTTTTTAGTGTAGTATGTTGTGTGGCTTACGTCACATCCCGATACGAACGTGTAATTTGCAAACAAAGTCAAGTTTATTTGCTGAGTATTGAATAGACACCAACAACAATAACCAGAGAGTCTATGTCCAGCGCAGACTATGTCGTTATCTCAAGAGCATTTATGTGTGACTCGTAATAACTCTTGCGGCGCACTCTACATGACTGCCACACGACTCCTTGCCTAGCCCCGTTTCTTAGAGAGGCTGTGTCCATTTGAAAAGCCAGTCACACGTGTGGTGGCACCCGCTAATTGCGAGCTGTAACGCCTCCGAGCCACTACTGACCACGATCGTTGGTGAGGATGTTAAAAATGTGCCTACCACAGGGGTCTATAAGTCAGTCTCCCATTTTCAGTTCTCTTGTATTACGCTTCTGTATTGTGGAAACGTTATCGCTGTATGTTGAGTTAATGCAGAAATAGACAACCTGAGACTGGAACTTAGGACACTATGATACCAGGCAATATTTTCAAATGGTTCAAATGGCTCTGAGCACTATGGGACTTAACTACTGTGGTCATCAGTCCCTTAGAACTACTTAAACCTAACTAACCTAAGGACATCACACACATCCATGCCCGAGGCAGGATTCGAACCTGCGACCGTAGCAGTCACGCGGTTCCGGACTGCGCGCCTAGAGCCGCTAGACAACCGCGGCCGGCGGCAATATTTTCATTACATATTTTTTTTTTTTTTTTTTACATCTAAAATGTGGCAGAGGTGAGTCAGGTTGGAGCTTCAGTTTTGACTGACCTTTTGGAAGGATATTTTCACTGCAAAGGCGTATTGTTTATCACTGAGAGAATGAGGACAGCACATGCGGTCAGCTGTCACATGAGAGAGAAAGAAAATTGGGATGGTGTCTAATCGATATTAAAGTTATTGTAGGTACGCTGCGAGCGCTTGCTGACAAGACTGCCGGGGAATCATCTGTTGCTTTGTTAAAAAAATCACGCCATCGTCTTCCAGGGTTATGAGAATAGAGAGATCGAATTACGTGCCTCTCATATCACTGGCAAAATACTACCACAGATGGCTCCTTATAATTCATGCAGTCCGCCTGCTCAATGCCGGCACGGTAGCTCAGCGTGTTCAGTCAGAGGGTTAGCTGTCCTCTGTAATAATAATGATAATAATAATAATAATAATAAACTGAATCCGGCATCACTGTGGTGGTCCGGATGGGGGTTTGTCGGGGACGGCCAGCTCGTCCCACGCATCCCACGATCGGACTACGACTGTGGTTGCCCGGGATACTGCCCGCATTGAGGCTGATCCCTCACCTGTGGTAGAGTGGGAGGTCGTCTCAAGGTGTGGCAGGGGGCGAAAGACATCCGGAGGGTTGAACGGAGGCCTCTCCAGTTTGTCTGACGAACCGGTTTCAGGCTCTGTCTCAGGCTGATACTGATCTTCGGCCTGACATGGCTGCTTGTCCTTTTCCAGAGGTTGCCCCTCAGTCTGCAAGATCCGGGCGGTCGCAGAGGGTGGGCTTACTGGTAGTTGTGAGCTCCAACGTCAGGCGCGTAATGGGGCTCCTTAGGGAAATGGCAGCAAGAGAGGAGAAGAAAACCCATGTCGGCACCAATGATGTGTGTCGCTATGGATCGGAGGAAATCCTCTGTGGCTTCCGGCGGCTATCTGATTTGGTGAAGACTGCCAGTCTCGCTAGCGGGATGAAAGCAGAGCTCACCATCTGCAGCATCGTCGACAGGACTGACTGCGGACCTTTGGTACAGAGCCGAGTGGAGGGTCTGAATCAGAGGCTGAGACGGTTCTGCGACCGTGTGGGCTGCAGATTCCTCGACTTGCGCCATAGGGTGGTGGGGTTTCGGGTTCCGCTGGGTAGGTCAGGAGTCCACTACACGCAACAAGCGGCTACACGGGTAGCAGGGGTTGTGTGGCGTGGGCTGGGCGGTTTTTTAGGTTAGATGGCCTTGGGCAAGTACAGAAAGGGCAACAGCCTCAACGGGTGCGGGGCAAAGTCAGGACATGCGGGGACCAAGCAGCAATCGGAATTGTAATTGTCAACTGTCGAAGCTGCGTTGGTAAAGTACCACAATTTCAAGCGCTGATAGAAAGCACCGAAGCTGAAATCGTTATAGGTACAGAAAGCTGGCTTAAGCCAGAGATAAATTCTGCGGAAATTTTTACAAAGGTACAGACGGTGTTTAGAGAGGATAGATTGCATGCAACCGGTGGTGGAGTGTTCGTCGCTGTTAGTAGTAGCTTATCCCGTAGTGAAGTAGGAGTGGATAGTTGCTGTGAATTATTATGGGTGGAGGTTACACTCAACAACCGAGATTGGTTAATAGTTGGCTCCTTTTACCGACCTCCCGACTCAGCAGCATTAGTGGCAGAACAACTGAGAGAAAATTTGGAATACATTTCACATAAATTTTCTCAGCATGTTATAGTCTTAGGTGGAGATTTCAATTTACCAGATATAGACTGGGACACTCAGATATTTAGAACAGGTGGTAGGGACGGAGCATCGAGTGACATTATACTGAGTGCACTATCCGAAAATTACCTCGAGCAAATAAACAGAGAATCGACTAGTGGAGATAAGAACTTTTCGACTCTGTATGTGCAGAACAGGGAATCAGTGATCATAAGGCCGTTGCAGCATCCCTGAATATGGAAGTTAATAAAAATATAAGAAAAGGGAGGAAGGTTTATCTGTTTAGCAAGAGTAATAAAAGGCAGATTTCAGACTACCTAACAGATCAAAACGAAAATTTCTGTTCCGACACTGACAGTGTTGAGTGTTTATGGAAAAAGTTCAAGGCAATCGTAAAATGCGTTTTAGACAGGTACGTGCCGAGTAAAACTGTGAGGGACGGGAAAAACCCACCGTGGTACAACAAAAAAGTTAGGAAACTACCGCGAAAGCAAAGAGAGCTTCACTCCAAGTTTAAACGCAGCCAAAACCTCTCAGACAAACAGAAGCTAAACGATGTCAAAGTTAGCGTAAGGAGGGCTATGCGTGAAGCGTTCAGTGAATTCGAAAGTAAAATTCTATGTACCGACTTGACAGAAAATCCTAGGAAGTTCTGGTCTTACGTTAAATCAGTAAGTGGCTCGAAACAGCATATCCAGACACTCCGGGATGATGATAGCATTGAAACAGAGGATGACACGCGTAAATCTGAAATACTAAACACCTTTTTCCAAAGCTGTTTCACAGAGGAAGGCCGCACTGCAGTTCCTTCTCTAAATCCTCGTACAAACGAAAAAATGGCTGACATCGAAATAAGTGTCCAAGGAATAGAAAAGCAACTGGAATCACTCAACAGAGGAAAGTCCACTGGACCTGACGGGATACCAATTCGATTCTACACAGAGTACGCGAAAGAACTTGCCCCCCTTCTAATAGCCGTGTACCGCAAGTCTCTAGAGGAACGGAAGGTTCCAAATGATTGGAAAAGAGCACAGGTAGTCCCAGTCTTCAAGAAGGGTCGTCGAGCAGATGCGCAAAACTATAGACCTATATCTCTGACGTCGATCTCTTGTAGAATTTTAGAACATGTTTTTTGCTCGAGTATCATGTCGTTTTTGGAAACCCAGAATCTACTATGTAGGAATCAACATGGATTCCGGAAACAGCGATCGTGTGAGACCCAACTCGCTTTATTTGTTCATGAGACCCAGAAAATATTAGATACAGGCTCCCAGGTAGATGCTATTTTTCTTGACTTCCGAAAGGCGTTCGATACAGTTCCGCACTGTCGCCTGATAAACAAAGTAAGAGCCTACGGAATATCAGACCAGCTGTGTGGCTGGATTGAAGAGTTTTTAGCAAACAGAACACAACATGTTGTTATCAATGGAGAGACGTCTACAGACGTTAAAGTAACCTCAGGCGTGCCGTAGCGAAATACAGGAAGATCTGCAGCGGATAGGCACTTGGTGCAGGGAGTGGCAACTGACCCTTAACATAGACAAATGTAATGTATTGCGAATACATAGAAAGAAGAATCCTTTATTGTATGATTATATGATAGCGGAACAAACACTGGTAGCAGTTACTTCTGTAAAATATCTGGGAGTATGCGTGCGGAACGATTTGAAGTGGAATGATCATATAAAATTAATTGTTGGTAAGGCGGGTACCAGGTTGAGATTCATTGGGAGAGTCCTTAGAAAATGTAGTCCATCAACAAAGGAGGTGGCTTACAAAACACTCGTTCGACCTATACTTGAGTATTGCTCATCAGTGTGGGATCCGTACCAGATCGGGTTGACGGAGGAGATAGAGAAGATCCAAAGAAGAGCGGCGCGTTTCGTCACAGGGTTATTTGGTAACCGTGATAGCGTTACGGAGATGTTTAACAAACTCAAGTGGCAGACTCTGCAAGAGAGGCGCTCTGCATCGCGGTGTAGCTTGTTCGCCAGGTTTCGAGAGGGTGCGTTTCTGGATGAGGTATCGAATATATTGCTTCCCCCTACTTATACCTCTCGAGGAGATCACGAATGTAAAATTAGAGAGATTAGAGCGCGCACGGAGGCTTTCAGACAGTCGTTCTTCCCGCGAACCATACGCGACTGGAACAGGAAAGGGATGTAATGACAGTGGCACGTAAAGTGCCCTCCGCCACACACCATTGGGTAGCTTGCGGAGTATAAGTGTAGATGTAGATGTAGATGTAGATGTAGAACGGTGAACTTAAACGGGTGTCATGTGATATCTACCCCGAACAAATGCAACGGACAATAACGAAGAAAATGAGATAAAGAAACGGAGTGGTAACATGCTTGACTATCATGGAGCTGGCCCACATTCGATTCTCAGCCGGGTTGGAGATTTTCTCCGCTCGTCGACAGCGAGTTGTGTTATTCTCATCATCATCCCATCATCATCAACGCGCAAGTCGCCCAGGGTGGCGTCACCTAAAGTAAGACTTTCAACTCGGCGACCGAACTTCCTCGAATGGGGCTATCGATGCCACACAATCATTTTCTTTTATCATTCATGTGTACATGAAAGACGTGAGACTGATTTGTTATTCTTGCTGCATACTACGATTTCTATTTATTCCTCAACTTGGTGAGTACTCGTCAATGCCTCGATACTTATTAACTGACGTGCTCCGCCAGTATGGGTGAAATGTTATCCGGATTGTCACCAAACAACCAACAACACAGAAGACCCTTAGACGTGATACTAATATTTTCAGTTATTTACCGTAAGACCAGCTCATCACCGTCATTAGAGGTGCTGGACATGTCTTATCCCAATATTTACCAGATAGGAAATGATGTGTGTAGCAAGATCGGCTGAAATTGCTCCAAAATTCCACACCACACACATTCTCACTTCATCCTCACGCCCACTCTGTCGGGTCAGTTATCAGGACTGTGACAGCCTAGCAGTCCCACCGGAAGCTGAGGATGAGACACTAATATTGCTCGTTTTCAATTATTTATGCATGTTACGTCCTTTACATTCGCACCCAACGCACCCAATCCATAAAGGCACTGGAGAATGTCCATGGGTGTCCATAGGAACCTTCCCTGCGGGAAGATGGGGGGAGGAGGGAGAAGTCTCTACAATTGCCATTTTTGAATCACATGAGTTTATCAGTTGCGAGACGTTTCATTCTACAAGAACTTAATTTTAAAGTTTGCAACCAAAACTTAATCTAGTCGACAGAATTGATCGTTGTTCACTCATATTCGTTATAGTACAAGGGGCGATCAGAAAGTTTTCGCTTGAGTGCTTTGCTGCAGAGTATATACAAAATAGAGCGACTCTGATGCGGCTATGTAAACACCGACATATAGGCAAGGGATTAGTGTGGCATTAGTGCCTTTACGACGTTCGTGCGCTAAATGAGGAAATGTGAACCATGGCGACGTTATTACCAAATCCTTCCAAACATGCCCAACGTGCTGTTATTCTTTCCTTGGCAGCCGAAGGACAAACACTGGTTGACATCAATCAGACTGTGTATGGAGCAGCATGCCTGTCGATAACAACTGTTGTGGAATGGTGCGCCAAGTTCCGTGCTGGTCGCGATTCGACACAATATACGAAGAAGTTATGCCAACTGAAGTGGGTGATACTCGAGTACCCGTCCTGTAGTCCTGATTTCTTCTCGTGCGATTACGACCCCTTTGGTCCCATAAAAAAGCTTTGAGGCCCTATGATTTCTGTCGGACGAGGATGTACAGCAGGCAGTTAGGGACTTCAAGCAACAGGATGCAGTATGTCACCAAAAGAGTATCTTCAACCTAGTGCTTTGGTGGAATGCTTGCTTCGTTGACCACGGAGATTTTGACTGATTGACATGCCGATTCTGGACTGTACAGCCCTGGACGCATTTTGATCGCCCCCTACATTAAGATGTGACATAAGTTCGTAGCGTTTTTACATAAGATTAATAGACACAACAGATACACATAACAGAGGCTTGAGTCATCAATAAGATATTGTCCTTCACCATTTACAACAATCTGCCAACGTTGGGGTGACTTTTCGAAACCGGGACTGTAGAGATCACGTTATTTTGAGCCATGTTCGGAGCGCATTTTCATCTGGAAAGGAAGTTCATTGAAGGCTGTTCCATAGAGAGCGGAAAAGGTGAAACTCTGAGGGAGAAAGATCAAGTGAATAAAGTGCGTGCGTGATGACTTCCCAATCCAACTTTTTTTTGTCCATCTAGCAAAATGCGGGCGGGCGTTGTCTTGGAGTAGCATCACCTCACTCAGTATTCCTGGTCGTTGTCCTTGGATTGGGTCTGTCAGACGTCTCAGTTGTTGACAATAAATGTCAGTGGTGCTGGATGTACCTCGAGGAAGCATTTCGGAGTATTCCACACTGTCGCTGTTCCACCAGATGCATAACATTATCTTTTGTGGATGCGCGCAGGTCTTTGTACGGGGAGTTGCTGCTTCATTTGGACTCGATCCTTCTTTTATATCCTTACGTTAGCGTAAAGACACCATATCCCGTCGCCACTAAAAACACAGGATAGGACTGGTCGATGTTTTTCACGAGCCAACTTACGACGAGCAAGCTGAGATGCTCACAGGGCCACCCGCTGATTTTTGTGATTTTGGCTTAAAGCGTGCTGTGCCAACACACCCGATTCTTGAACGTTCCCCATTGCATGTAAATGTTGCACGATGGTGGACTGATCACAGTTAATCAGATTTACCAGTTCTCTAGTACACAGACATGGATCATTGCGGATTAATGCGTTTAAACGATCTTCATCAAACACCGAAGGTCTTCCTGAACCTGGAGGGTCACTAACGTCAAAACGATCCCCCTTAAAACGAGAAAATCATTTCTTTGCCGCGCTCTGTGTAATGTCATTATGCAGTTACATGTTACGAATGTTTCTGGTTGCGTTCGCTGCTGTCACCCTTCTATTGAAATCAAGCAGAAGAATATATCGGAAATGTTCCGATTTCTCCCCTTGGCACTCTATATTCTATCGTCTACAGCTCCACTATCTCCAAATAACAAAATGACAATATGTAAACTCAAATAGCAGCAGTGAACTGGAAATAAAGAAGATAATGGATAATAAACCCACGTCAGCCAGAAAAGCAATATGCAAAACAAAAACGATACGAACTTGTGCACCAACCTAATATACGAGTATAATGAATAAAAACACAAGTGCCCCTTCCCCCTTCCCCTGCAGCCCCCTTTGGATGTGAGTGTCGTATTATGCCAGTAAGTGATACATGTATCATGTTAGGCTAAAACTGCTCCAGACTATTGCAGAGGCTACATTCCAGTACTTACCTGTCAGTACCTTCCCACCCAAAGAAACAGGCATTTAAGAGTGACCTACACCCACAATGGCTGTCTCCTGTGTATTAAGTTGAAAAGTATGTGCTAAGGTCTGATCAGGGTAGATCCAGAAAATAAAGTCGGTAGTTGCCAACCGCAAGGTGGAAGGAGTATAATATCTTTGAGTAGGAGGATCTTTGATGGTTAAGAGAGCCGGGCGCACGCAGTAAAAAACTCGGGAGTCGCAGCTAGGTGGCTTAGGAAGCAGATGTGTGGTGACAGCTTTAAGGTAGGACTCACGCAGCGCAATTACACTGAGCAAACTTTAGCATGTAAATGAGAGAAGATATATAATGATTTCAAAATGGGTTCTGTTAGATAATGTTCACAGTTTGGATTTGTATGTCCAAGGTTTGACGCAGTAAACGTTTTGTAAAATTTTTTGTAAGAGTGATTCATGCTACAAAAATGTTGGAAATGGTAGTTTTTGTGTATGACTTAGAATTTTGTAGAGAATATATATACAGGGTTATTACAAATGATTGAAGCGATTTCACAGCTCTACAATAACTTTATTATTTGAGATATTTTCCCAATGCTTTGCACACACATACAAAAACTCAAAAAGTTTTTTTAGGCATTCACAAATGTTCGATATGTGCCCCTTTAGTGATTCGGCAGACATCAAGCCGATAATCAAGTTCCTCCCACACTCGGCGCAGCATGTCCCCATCAATGAGCTCGAAAGCATCGTTGATGCGAGCTCGCAGTTCTGGCACGTTTCTTGGTAGAGGAGGTTTAAACACTGAATCTTTCACATAACCCCATAGAAAGAAATCGCATGGGGTTAAGTCGGGAGAGCGTGGAGGCCATGACATGAATTGCTGATCATGATCTCCACCACGACCGATCCATCGGTTTTCCAATCTCCTGTTGTAGTGGGACGAAATTAAACGTCACCCATCCACCAAGTCAGCCCAGTTTGCAGGTGACTATAAGTTTAATTTAGTTTTTTGTGTATGTGTTTTCTTATTATTTGTAATAAATGTGAATTATCTAAAAGCTTTGTATTTTTTTTATGTGTTTCATGTACGGAGAGATCGGCGCAACGAACGGGGACAGCATCTTCGTTGCCGCGACCAGAGAGGAAATTGCTGGCCGCTATACGTCGCGGGTCGACAGCCAAGGAGCAACAGAAGATCCTGGAACCGAGTTGTTGCGTCGTGTTTCTAAAAATTAAAAATGAATTTTTATACTCTTTTTGTACAACAATGACGTCATAATGGTCTTAGTCTTATTGAAATGTTAGTCACTGTCTGTCAACGCTCAAGTTCACATCTGTATGTGTAGGAAGCTAATAAAATAGTGGATGCTATTAAAGTTGAAACACGTGTCTTGAAGATTTATTTATGAAGAGTTATGTGAACGGATTAATAATATATTTTGACAAGATTATTGATTCAGACAGCGTTGGCCGAAACTTTGAGTCTAAAAAAAAGTCTATTTAATGTGTGATTCTGATATCGATTAGATCAAGATAACGTGTGTCGATATAATTTTCTGAGGAGAAACAAACGAAATTTAAATTGGGAAAAAGTTACGAAAACCAATTGGCCCAAGTGATGTAATTTTCTGCACACGACTCAACTGATGTTTTACAGTTTCGTTCAAGAACCATTCTATGACAATTTAAAACGAATATGAATCATTTTTGAAGTGGGTTGTAACTGACGTAGGTGACGAAGTCTGCACATGGTCATACATATATCAAACGAAAACTTAATACGTCGTTACACCGCACCGTGGCGACCTTAGAAACAGGACTTGTGTGCAACTAAGGCACACAGGTACGAAACAAAACATCAAGAGTCCTTCGGAAGTCAACGCGAGTTTTCGTGGAGCCTTCACCAGCCAGCGGCGACTTCGTGGGTGTGGGCATCTGACGGAGCCGCAGCCAAGCAGTACGGTCACGCAGTTGTTCCACGAGAAGGCGCATCTGTTGGGCAGCAGCTGAACGCTGCAAACCCCGACAACCTTTTTTCTCCCTAAACTAATAGGCCCAGTACGTCAGCTGCGGGGCGTTCCTCCGGCTGGTATTAGAGGTGTTGCTGAGGGCTTCGCCTGTCTACGGCGGTGCCGGGCGTGGTTGCAGCTAGCGACGTTTCCGGTGTTCGACTCAGCGTCCTGCCGGTTGCGGAAGCGGGGTCGCAGCATCTCAGCGGCTGCATCGACGGCTGTTACATCTGCAGCCCATAGCAGCACACTAATCATCGAGAACTACAAATTACAATATTAGTGTCCGGTGAGTTTGTTTCAAGTTGGAAGTGGAGTGTTGTATATAGGAAGTGTGCTTTTATAGGATTGTTGATTCCAAGTCTGCGTGTGTAAATAGTTAATATTTTACAATAATGTCGGGAAGTGACATGTCAGACGAAGAGCAATCTATGTCCGATAGGAGCATTAGATCCCTTTTTAGGGCGATCGCTAAATTGAAACAATCTAACGAAGAATCTACTGCTAGATTAAAAGAGGAATTAAAACAGTCTAACGAAGAATCTATGGCTAGATTAAAACAGTCTAACGAGGAATCTACTGCTAGACTTAAAGGGGAGCTAACAAAATCTACAGACAGGTTGCAGGAATATCTTAATGAAACCAGTCGAGAATTAAGTGATAAAATAGAGTCTTCTAAAGTTGAAATGCAG
The DNA here is from genome assembly GCF_021461395.2 of Schistocerca americana. Lineage (NCBI taxonomy): Eukaryota > Metazoa > Arthropoda > Insecta > Orthoptera > Acrididae > Schistocerca > Schistocerca americana. The sequence continues at coordinate 855,480,603 of NC_060121.1, forward strand.
GAAAAATTAGTAGGACTTAGTAATAAGATTGCTGATAATTGTAAAAGGTTAGAAGAATATATCCAGGAATCGCGCGAGGAAAAAGCTCGCATGCGACACGATATTACTGACTTAACCGACAGACTAGATAGTGTCAATATCTTAGTTGTAAATGAAATACAGAAAAATAATAACATGTTACGAGATGAACCTTCTATGCAAACGGAAACTGTTCGTAGAGAATTATTGGAATCTATTAAAGAGGTCTCTACCAAACCTGTAGAGATTTCTTCAATAGATAATGTAGAATTAGAGACATTAACTCATCAAGTAGAAAAGGACCATACCGAAATCGAAAACATGAAATCTTTAATTACTGAAATATGCAGTAACCTTGAGACTGCCAAAGATAATAATATTGACGAAGGTACAGAGCGTTCACATCGTGAACACAGTGAAGAATCGATATTAGCTAATCGCGTATCCAATACAGAAATGCGGATACAGGAAATTACTAAACGGTTATCGGAATTAGATAATAACGAGAACATTTCAGGTAGCAGAGGTAATAACATAATCAGAGACAACAGTCGCATCGAATTTGCTAGCACGGATGACAACAATATGAATAAGGCAATCACGGCAAGCCAATCCGATGCAACTCCGTCTCTGCAAGCTAAACAAAATCCGACTATTTCTCTCGCAGAATGTCTGGATGACATAACAACAAATTCAAATGTAGCAAGTCGATTTCCTGTATTCAAACCAGGAGGCGAACTGCACCCTATAATCTTTATAAAAGCTTTTGAAACATCATTATCTCCTAAATGGAGTAATGAAAAACGCATTCAATTTGTAATAGGACATTTAGAAGCAGAAGCTGCGGAGTGGGCAGTACTGCATAGAACTGAATTCAGGGATTGGGATGATTTTGTTAAGCAGTTTAAACAAAATTATTGGTCAAGACGAAAACAACAACACTTAACTTTAGAGTTGTTAGCCCCTCCTCCATATTCTAAACGGTGGAGAGGTTATAGGAATTATTTTGAATGGAATTTAAACCGTGCTAAATTAATTGAAAGTCATCTAATTCGAGTCCTAAGTAGTAGGTTACCGTATTACATAAAGGAAAGAAAAATGTTATTCTACGAATTATACAAAACCTTGATAATGGGGACGAAACAGTTAACACCCGGGGTGTGTGGTTATATTTTAACGACTTGTTGTATTGGAAAGCACAGAGGGAACACCAGAGATGGAAAATCTGCATTCCGGAAACTGTTGTGGACGAGTTAATTACTTATATTCATGAAGGTTACGGGCATTTCGGAATTCATAAATGTATTAAACATCTAATGAAGTATTATTATTTCAAAAATATGTCCCGTATTGTGAGAAGTATTATTAGGGCTTGTGAAACCTGTCAAAAGGTTAAAGTTAATAACAAATCCAAGCGTTATAAATTATATGCTGTAATTCCTCGAGGTTTGTGGGATCTACTGTCATTAGATTTTTTCGGCCCTCTGCCTCGGAGTTCAGGAGGATTAACATATGTGTTTGTTGTAATGGAATGTTGGTCCAAACATGTGAAACTATATACTTTGAAACGAGCGAATACAGCAAGCGTTATACGCTGCCTCACCCGAAATTACTTTGTTAACTGGGGCATTCCTAAACGACTTATGTCTGACAACGGTAGTGCCTTTATTAGTCAAAGATTTCAAGATATGATAAGACAATATGGAATCAAACATATCTTAATTTCGAAATATCACCCTCAAAGTAATTTAGTAGAAAGAGTCATGAAAGAATTAGGACGATTATGTAGAACTTATTGTGCACATAAACATACTCGGTGGGCCAAACTAATGCCTGAATTCGAAAAGATATTAAATGAATTGCCTCACCTAACGACGGGATTATCACCTATAGAAATTTTAGGCAAACGAATTATAGGTGAGCCTTTACTAGCTGCTTTACCTTGGCCACCAGTAAATGAGATACAACAAGATATTCCAGACGAAAAAGTTTGCGAACAGATTGTAAAAAATGCCGAACGGAGAATTAAAAGTTATAATCAACAGGCTGTAGAACCCTCATTTCAGGTAGGAGATCTTGTGTTAGTACGATCTCATCCTAAAAGTTCTAAGATCGATAAGGAATGTAGAAAATTCTTCTTTATCTTTGAAGGTCCATATGTTGTACATAAGATTGTACATCCCAAAGCATTACTTCTTATGGAACCTTCATCAGGTGTAATTAAAGGATTATATAGTGTTGATCAAATGAAACTCTTCATTCCTAAATAAGTTAATATTTAGTATGTGTTACACACGGAAGAGCGTTCATAGTTTATTCATGTGAAGTTTTCGTGATAGTTACGTGTTATTTTAAATAAATGACAGAAAGCTTAAACAAGTGTTCTACAATAATCTACTGGTACTTCAAAAAGAGAAAGATAACCCAAAGGGGGATTTATATGGAGGAAACTTTGCTCTTAGGTCTAAAGGAATTTTGCATATTTTAAATTTACTCGGATAGTAGGAACCAAAGGGGATGGTTAATAGTTTAGGGACCATGGGCGTCCAGAGCTATATGGCTCACGAGAACATAGCAGAGTGCCTTTAATAGAGGTTTGCAATAGTGTTAATATAGAACACACCAAACGGGGCTCTCTCGCTTGTTTCTCATAAATAAATGGCCATTACCCAACAAGGTGTCCGAAGGTAAAGAAAGCCGTGCCGAGATTCTAAAGAGAGTTTTGCTTGATTTCTTCTTGACCTCAGGCATAAATAAGGCATTAGGGAAGAGAATGACGTAAAGTAAATAGTACTATTAGTTATTGTGAGAAACTTATTAGTAATATACATTCTTGAAAAGAATAACTCTAGTAAATAAATGAAGCTGAAACTAATCTATCACAATTTGAACGCTCTGTCCTAATGTACAACGTTAAAGATCGTACTAAATTAGTATTTATTAGCAACTATTAACTGAAGAGGAGCAATCTCCCTATATTCGGTTACGAATTACTATAATAGCACAATTAAGAGTAAATAACAAATAGTCACAACAATATCGTATTAAAAGGATTAAGTCTATCTAATAGCAAGGACTCTAGGTTACGTAAAATGTGAGGAAAATGTATTAACAGTTAAATATTGTATATTGAACAGTCTTAATTTCGGTTAAAACCTGACAAACTGAGCTTGTGGGTGGGGTATGTAGTGGGACGAAATTAAACGTCACCCATCCACCAAGTCAGCCCAGTTTGCAGGTGACTATAAGTTTAATTTAGTTTTTTGTGTATGTGTTTTCTTATTATTTGTAATAAATGTGAATTATCTAAAAGCTTTGTATTTTTTTTATGTGTTTCATGTACGGAGAGATCGGCGCAACGAACGGGGACAGCATCTTCGTTGCCGCGACCAGAGAGGAAATTGCTGGCCGCTACACGTCGCGGGTCGACAGCCAAGGAGCAACAGAAGATCCTGGAACCGAGTTGTTGCGTCGTGTTTCTAAAAATTAAAAATGAATTTTTATACTCTTTTTGTACAACAATGACGTCATAATGGTCTTAGTCTTATTGAAATGTTAGTCACTGTCTGTCAACGCTCAAGTTCACATCTGTATGTGTAGGAAGCTAATAAAATAGTGGATGCTATTAAAGTTGAAACACGTGTCTTGAAGATTTATTTATGAAGAGTTATGTGAACGGATTAATAATATATTTTGACAAGATTATTGATTCAGACAGCGTTGGCCGAAACTTTGAGTCTAAAAAAAAGTCTATTTAATGTGTGATTCTGATATCGATTAGATCAAGATAACGTGTGTCGATATAATTTTCTGAGGAGAAACAAACGAAATTTAAATTGGGAAAAAGTTACGAAAACCAATTGGCCCAAGTGATGTAATTTTCTGCACACGACTCAACTGATGTTTTACAGTTTCGTTCAAGAACCATTCTATGACAATTTAAAACGAATATGAATCATTTTTGAAGTGGGTTGTAACTGACGTAGGTGACGAAGTCTGCACATGGTCATACATATATCAAACGAAAACTTAATACGTCGTTACACCGCACTGTTTAAGAAGTGCCGAACATCATGATGGAAGTACGGTGGAGCACCATCCTGTTGAAAGATGAAGTCGGCGCTGTCGGTCTCCAGTTGTGGCATGAGCCAATTTTCCAGCATGTCCAGATGCACGGGTCCTGTAACGTTTTTTTCGCAGAAGAAAAAGGGGCCGTAAACTTTAAACCGTGAGATCGCACAAAACACGTTAACTTTTGGTGAATTGCGAATTTGCTGCACGAATGCGTGAGGATTCTCTACCGCCCAGATTCGCACATTGTGTCTGTTCACTTCACCATTAAGAAAAAATGTTGCTTCATCACTGAAAACAAGTTTCGCACTGAACGCATCCTCTTCCATGAGCTGTTGCAACCGCGCCGAAAATTCAAAGCGTTTGACTTTGTCATGGGTGTCAGGGCTTGTAGCTACTGTAAGCGGTAAGGCTTCTGCTTTAGCCTTTTCCGTAAGATTTTCCAAACCGTCGGCTGTGGTAGGTTTAGCTCCCTGCTTGCTTTATTCGTCGACTTCCGCGGGATACGCGTGAAACTTGCCCGCACGCGTTCAACCGTTTCTTCGCTCACTGCAGGCCGATCCGTTGATTTTCCCTTACAGAGGCATCCAGAAGCTTCAAACTGCGCATACCATCGCCGAATGGAGTTAGCAGTTGGTGGATCTTTGTTGAACTTCGTCCTGAAGTGTCGTTGCACTGTTATGACTGACTGATGTGAGTGCATTTCAAGTACGACATACGCTTTCTCGGCTCCTGTCGCCGATTTGTCTCACTGCGCTCTCGAGCGCTCTGGCGGCAGAAACCCGAAGTGCGGCTTCAGCCGAACAAAACTTTATGAGTTTTTCCACGTATCTGTAGTGTGTCGTGACCATATGTCAATGAATGGAGCTACAGTGAATTTATGAAATCGCTTCAATCATTTGTAATAGCCCTGTATATATATATATTAAATCTAACAGCCTGAATCATAATCCACATCCTTTGCTTGTATTGAATATGAAAATGAGTAGTGAAGTTACCCACCAATGAAAGAACGTAAGGAAAATGAGGCCTCTATGCAATATATATGTGCAGTTCATGGTTTGAAATCGATTTTGGTATAACTAAAGGTATCAGAGCAACGTTATTTCAAATAACTTATTGTTGCACAACTGGCATTATTCAAGGCAAGATATAATTTCATTAATTAAACATCAGGGCCAAAAGTTAATTTTTCTGTACAATCTTAATGCCGTTGCACAAACGGAATTATTCTCTTGAATGCTGAGTCAAATACATGTTTCATTTCTGGCAAAATCGAGGAGTGCAAGAAACAAGTTCACAGACGCAGTCAGATGCAGGTTTGTTGACTAATTAATTTGGAACGATTTTATCTATTATACTTTCAAAGTTTTATTGAAATTGCTCCACGCGTTCCAGTGTACCCTGAAAGACGAGGACAGACATCTACGTAAATTCTACCCTGGAACACGGGAAGAAACATATATGTACATTCGCACAACTATTCCCACTGTAACTGCGTTCCATATCAGCGACGAGTAAATTTATTGTCTAAATTTTGTATCTTGTGTTCTGAGTTTTCAGTACTCATTGCAATCGATGCTTTCATGAACTGGGATGTGGAAAAGTCACCAAAGTTTTTTTTAGGTCCATCTCACTTTCTTCTTGTCCTCCCCAGAAAAAGTCCTTTCTTCCCTCCCAGTTATTTTAATTTGCTTTCTCCTGGCGTCTGCGTGTCTTAAAGCCCTCCCTAGACTCAGGACTGCTCCGGAGAAAGAACGTGTTCCATTAACAGGGATTTGGTGGCCTGTTTTCTGCTCCGGAAGACTTTTCCGATACCGGAGCGCACCTCCCGTCTTCTGTTCACTGTCCGCCTTCGCTCCAGACCGTAAACTAAATTTTAAAATTACGTAATTCCTTTAGCAACGGGAGATAAACCTCGAGGATTATGCGAATTATTAATTACTTTGAGTACAACATTCGACTGGCCGTCGTTTTTAAAAATTCTGATAACCAACGAAAAACAGGTTGGGAGAAACTGAACGAGTTTCTTGCGCTGATTACTGGTCTGACAAAAACTTCTGCTTGTGACCTTTAAACTCGTTCTCATAGAGGAAACAGTATCACAACACTTGACTAAATCTCTTGTGCTATTTTCCTTTTAGTTTACATGCATCGTGGCAGTCCGCCAACATAATTATCTATGCTGCAGATTCTAAAAATTACATGATGATGACGATCATGATGAGGAAAAACAAAAAGACTCAGCAGTTCACTCCACTGAGCCATTTTTCAGTAACACCTTGTGTCATTTCCGGCCACAGCGATCATTTTAATTTCAGAAAATTTGTACCACCGACACCTGATGTTATACCTCTTTATTTTCTGTGGACTATAACGGACATTGTGGAGTATACTACCATTGAATCATTAGAAGGGGAAATTATTGCACGAATGAATGCTGCAACTGAAATATAGAGTGCAATATCGCACATGTTTCTCCATGATGTACATTCTGCAATAAAATTCATAATCATTACATCCAAAGCCTTCCAAACTTTGGTGCCCACAGCGCTCAAACCATGATTTCGGCATATGACTTTACAGTATAGCTCAACATATTAAACGTTTCACAGGCGCAGCCAGCGCATACACCTTGTACTGGTGCCGAATAGGTGGCAAAACGAATTAGGATGCGAAGTACAACTTGAAGAAACTTGATGCCTTCACTTCGTTCCCCCACAAGGTCCATACTAGGAATTTCCGGCGAGTTATTTTCCCTTGATAAATGACTAATTTGGCGTCCCGGAAACGTACTAAGCGTTATCGGTTTTTTTCTCTGTAAACCTAGTATATGAGTGCAAACATTTTAAACATTATCGTGCGTAGGAGGACAGTTTGAAAAGTTCTGGAAATCGAACAGAAAGAAACGACTTACCTCAGTGAAACTTTTTTTATTGTAGTTTGCCTGTGCACTAATGCACTTTGTACAGCGACGTCCCAGTGTCTTTATACCATCTCGAAAATCAGATTCCTCCAGGCCTGCAAAGTTCCCGTTAGCTTCGGCTGCCAGTTCTTCGTTTAAGGAGAATTTCCGTCCACCAAGAAAAAATTTGAGCTCTGAGAAAAGGTGGAAGTCTGACGGAGCCACATCAGTCAGGTAAGGCGGGTATGTATGGCAACAATTTGTATCTTAGCTCACGTATATTTGCCATAGAAAAAACTTGTCTGTGGGTGTGTATTGTCTTGATGAAAGATGAGAGTTTTCCTTGCCAAACCAGGCCTTTTTTGACGTATTTTTTGCTGTAGCTGCCCAAAGAGGTTAGCTTAGGAATGTGAGATGTAATTTTTTGGCTAGTGGTAAGATAATCTACCAGTTGAATCGCTTTCTTAGACCAAAAAACTAACTACATGAGGCTTTCGGCCGACCGTACTGCCTTTGAAAAAAATGGTTCAAATGGCTCTGAGCACTATGGGATTTAACATCTATGGTCATCAGTCCCCTAGAACTTAGAACTACTTAAATCTAACTAACCTAAGGACATCACCCAACACCCAGTCATCACGAGGCAGAGAAAACCCTGACCCCGCCGGGATTCGAACCCGGGAACACGGGCGCGAGAAGCGAGAACGCTGCCACACGACCACGAGCTGCGGACTATTGCCTTTGATTTCTTTGGTAGTGTTGGTGGTGAATCAACATGTTTACACTCCTTTGACTGTCGTTTCGTATAGTGGTGAACACATGTTTCATCTGTGGTCACAAACCGACGCGAAATGTCTTGTTGTTTCTCTGAAAATGGATCAATCATTGTTCGGACACTTCTATTCTGGTGAGTCATCATTAAGAGTCGCGGCACCCATCCAGCAGATAATCTTCTCATATCCAGTTTTACTGTTGTACTGCCCGTTCAGACGACATCCCTACAGCTTCAGAAATTTCTAGCACTTTCAGTCTGCGATCCCCCATGTCAATTTTATGCACTTTGGCATAATTCCTAGGGTAGTGGAACATCTTGGCCGACCACTGCGCAGATTTATCGAAAATGTCTAGACCAAATTTAAACTCGTTTGTCCACTTGTCCACAGCTGAATAGGAAGGAGCAGAGTCCCCCAGTGCGTTCTGAAAATCGGCAAGAACTCCTTTGCCTTCATTCCTTTCTTTATTAAGTGTTTAACCACTGCTCTAATGTCGATTTTTTCCGTCTCTTGATACAGGAATAACAAAGAGGCATCCGCACCACAGATCTCTACCCAGAGCACTGATGCTTCACGTGTTTACTGATAAAGGATGACCTGTTATTACGCGGGAACCTCGTTGCGCTAGCACTGACACCTGGTGGCGATTCCTCGAAATTTTCAAACAGCTCTCGTATCGTAGAGACTTGCACTGATGAGTCAACACGTTATGACCACTTGTAAAGCAGCGTGTTAGTCCATCTTTGGAACCAAAAACAGCAGCGATTCGCAATGACATAGATTCAACATGTGAGATATGTGGCACCACATGTATTCGCACACATCAGACAATTCTCGTAATCTGCGGGCAGGAGGTCTCTGGACGCTAAACTGGTGCACGTTAGCATCTCAGACGTCTTCCATACGATTGAGATCAAGTGAATTCACCACCATGCTCTTCAAACCATTGTAGCACGATTCTAGCCTTGAGACACGGACAGTTATCCTAATGGAAGATGCCACCACAATTGACGAAGACATTGAGCATGAAGGGATACAGGTGGTTCGCAGTAATGTTCAAGTGGTCCACAACCGTCTGCATTCTAATACTGCCGCAGGTCCAATGGAAGCCCACGTAAATGGACCCATGGGATAACACTGCCCCCACTGGACTGTGTCCTTGACACGATGCGTGTTCCGATCAAACTTTCTCCTGGATGACGGTCTGTCTGGAGACGACATTGACCTGATGTGAGAAGGAACGTAATTCACCCGACCAGGCGACACGTTCCATTGATCCATGGTCCGGTCTCGACGATCTCGTTCCCAATGCAGTCGTAGCTGAGGCGTAGGGTTCGTCTGCTGGGGAACCCAGTGTTCAACAATGTGCGCTGAACGGTGTGCTCTGAAACACTTGTGCCCGCACCACATATAATTCTCGATTGTCCTTTTATTCTTCATTGTGTTTCGTCTGGTGCTTGCAAAACTATATATCCTTGTACATTTCCTATTTAATCACTAAATTAATAAAAGCTATCACAAACCTGACAGGTTTCAGATAGATTATATATTGGTAAGACAGAGATTTAGGAACCAGGTTTTAAATTGTAAGACATTTCCAGGGGCAGATGTGGACTCTGACCACAATCTATTGGTTATGAATTGTAGATTAAAGCTGAAGAAACTGCAAAAAGGTGCGAATTTAAGGAGATGGGACCTGGATAAACTGAAAGAACCAGAGGTTGTATAGAGTTTCAGGGAGAGTGTAAGGGAACAATTTACAGAAATGGGGGAAAGAAATACAGTAGAAGAAGAATGGGTAGCTTTGAGGGATAAAGTAGTGAAGGCAGCAGAGGATCAGGTAGATAGAAGGACGAGGGCTAGTAGAAATCCTTGGGTAACAGAAGAAATATTGAATTTAATTGATGAAAGGAGAAAATATAAAAATGCAGTTAGATTAGATTAGTTTTCGTTCCATAGATCTGTGCTGAGGAGATCCTCATGGATGTGGAACATGTCAATTTTTTTTTTTAAGCTGAAATAACAATACTAATAGTATGAATATATACAATACATCATTTGTTTCTATTAAAAAATTCGTCAATGGAGTAGAAGGAATTGGCCACTAGTAAGTCTTTCAGGCTCCTTTTAAACTGATCTTTATTTGTAAGTAAAATTTTTATGTTTACTGGCTAATTATTGAAGATGAGTGTTCCTGAGTAGTGGACCCCTTTTTGAACTAAAGTAAGTGCTTTTAAGTCCTTGTGCAGATCATTTTTGTTCCTGGTATTGTATGTATGAACTGAGCTGTTTGTTGGAAAAAGAGGTATATTATTTAGGACAAATTTCATTAATGAGTAAATATACTGAGAGGCAGTAGTTAGTATACCCAGTTCTTTGAAGAGGTTTCTACAGGTTGTCCGTGAATTTACTCCACAAATAATACGTATTACACGCTTTTGGACTCTCAAAACTTTTGTTTGACTTGAAGAGTTACCCCAAAATATTATACCATATGACATTATGGAATGAATGTAGGCAAAGTATGCAAGCTTTTTCATTTTTATGTCGCCTATGTCTGCTAACACTCGAATTGCAAATACAGATTTGTTAAGGCGTTTCTGCAGTTCTGTGGTGTGCTCTTCCCAACTGAATTTATTATCAAGTTGTAATCCCAGGAATTTAAGACTGTCAATCTCTTCTATCTGCTCTTCTTCGTATGTTATTCACATGCTGGGTGGAAACCTCTTACAGGTTCTGAATTGCATATAGTGAGTCTTTTCGAAGTTTAAAGTCAGTGAGTTGGCTTTAAACCATTTATTAATATCCATGAAAATATCATTAGCAGATCTTTCTAGAACTACACTTGACATACTATTTATTGGAATACTTGTGTCATATGCAAACAAAACGAACTCTGCTTGTGGCAGTGTAACTGATGAGAGATCATTAATGTACACAAGAAAAAGCAATGGCCCTAAGATGGATCCCTGTGGGACTCCACATGTAATTTCTCCCCATTCTGATGGTGACTGATGACTTAATTCACTAGTCCCTTGCACTGACACCCTTCGTTTCCTGTTAGTGAGGAATGACTTGAACCATTTTGCAGCACTGCCCATGACACCACAGAATTCTAATTTACTTAAAAGGATGTTGTGGTTCACACAATCAAATGCCTTTGACAAATCACAGAAAATACCCACTGCTTGTAATTTGTTATTTAATGAATTAAGTACATTTTCACTGTAGGTGTAAATAGCCTTCTCGACATCAGAACCCTTCAGAAATCCAAACTGTGTTCTTGAAAATATGTTATTTGTGGTCAGATGGTTGAGCAGCTGCCTGCATATTACTTTTTTCAAAATTTTTGAGAATGCTGGCAAAAGTGAAATCGGTCTGTAGTTTGATGGTATCTCTTTATCCCCTTTCTTGAATAGAGGCTTAACATCTGCATATTTTAGCCAGTCAGGAAATGTTCCAGTTTTAATTGACTGGTTACACAAGTAACTTAGAATTGTACTAAACTCACAAGAACATGCCTTATTTAACTTTGTTGATATTTCATTGTACCCACTAGAATGCTTTGTTTTTAAGGATTTTATTATGGACGTTATTTCTTTTGGTGAAGTGAGTGATACATTCATGTACTTGAAGCTATTTGTGAAGGCTAGTTTCAGATATTCAAGGGCATTATGTACTGATCCTGAAAGTCCCATTCTATCAGTAACGGATATAAAGTACTTGTTAAATAGATTTGCCACACTATGCCCATCAGTTACTAATGTGTCATCTACCCTTAGTGCTATTTGCTCCTGTTCCTTTCTGGTTCTACCAGTCTGCTCTTTCACTATATCCCATATTGTTTTTATTTTGTTCCCTGACATTGCTATCTTCTTCTCATAGTGCATTTGTTTAGATGTCTGAATTACTTTTTTTAAATGTTTTACAGTATTCCTTGTATTTAGCTAAATCATCAGCATTGGAGCTATTCTTGGTCGACAGATACATTTTCCTTTTTGTCTTACAAGAAATCTTTATTCCTTGTGTAATCCATGGTTTTATTATAGACTAGTGTTTAATTTGAGTAACTTTTAGAGGAAAACAGTTTTCAAACATGGTACTGACATTGTTCATGAACGTGTTACATTTTTCATTCATGTCATGAGCACTATAAACATCTTTCCAGTTCATATCTTTGAGCAGTTTTCTAAAACACTCAATTTTTGGTTGATTGACTACTCTCCTGTACTCAGATTTAGAGGTCTTGATAATCTGCTTAGAATTTACATCTAAAACAAGGAGCTGCATGTCATGATCTGATAGTCCATTTATAACAGGTTTTATGATATGATTTTGTTCCTTTGATTTGTCTATAAAAATGTTATCAATGGCTGTCCTTGAGGATTTAATGATCCTAGTTGGAAAGTTTACAGTGTGAGTTAGATTGAAAGACAACATTACTAACTGCAGTGAATGTTTACTGAAAGATTGCGTTAGAAAATCTGTATTAAAGTCACCAGCAATAAAAATTTCTTTGTTTCTTCCTGTTAAATAAACCAAAAGAGCTTCTAGATGATCTAAGAATAGATTATAATTTCCTGCAGGTGCTCGGTAAATAGTTATTATTATATAGGATCTGTTATGGAACTCTACTTCTGTTACTCATGCTTGTAGATGCTGCTCTAAACAGAATTTATTAATGTCAATGTTCTTGAATTTATGGCAGTTTTTGGTAAATGTGGCAACTCCTCCTCCATCCATATCTACTCTGCAGAAGTAGGAAGCTAGCTTAAATCCTGAAATGTTTAACATATCTATATCAGTGATCACTCGATGTTCAGAGAGGCAGATTATGTCAATTTGGTTAGATGAATTTATTTCATCGATACAAATGAGTAGTTCATCAACTTTATTTCTAAGTCCTGGAATGTTCTGATGTAATAAAGATAACTGATACTGCATACTAATGGGATTGTAACTGCTTTGGCGAAGATGAACTGGCAGTTTCTGATTACTTTCTGTTAAACACTGTTTAAATGGAGGCTGAATGATAAAATCTGACTCATGTTCATCTGTTTTCTCAAACTGAGTGTGTCTGCCAATCTCTCTTAAATCTCGTTTTCTTTCCCCCTTCCCTATCCTAAAAAAGGCATCCCCCTGACACCTGTGACCACTGGTATTTTACCACTTGTGCCAGTGTCCCCCCTTAAGTTTTCTGCAATCAACCCAGACAGTTTTCCCTTCCCTTTCCTATTGAGGTGAAGGCCATGCCTAGTGTAGTCCCACCTATCGATAGCATCCACAGGAATCAAACCAATATGGGACCCTATATCCGTCCTAAGCAGTCACTCCAACTCCAAGTTCACCCTCCCTACGGAAGAGTTCAAATGAGGCCGATCATGGCGTCTCAACACAGTCCCACACTCGTATGCCTTGTTGCTGATGCTATCTTCACCAGGTCACTCTCTATGGAATATTCACAGTCTCTGCCAATGCTATTTCCCGGACCACCCACTATAACCACGGCATCCTCCTTTGTGAAATCCTTGCATAAAGCACCTACATCCTCTGTTACCTGACCCAGATCTGCACTAGGCTTGAAAAAGTTTGTGACCTGGTACTGTGGACCTAGATTTTCCTGCAGTAGTTGGCCAACACCTCTACCATGGGAACTACCTAACAACAGAACTTTCTTTCTCTTTACAAATTTCCCTACCTTTTTCAAGTCCTTGAAAGCTTGTTGTGCCCTTTCTACAGCTTCAGCTACATGAGGCTCATCCGATTCTGACTGAGGCAACAGGTCAAATCTATTTTCAAGATTTATGACAAAGCTATCTGATGCTCTCCTTTGCCTGTTCCCCCTATTACCTGTTGCCACTTCCCACCTCTGTTTACCCTTCTCCCTCTTTAACCTGTCCAGATCCTCCCTTGTCTTGTCTATGTCAGCTTGAAGAGCTGCAATTTTCCCTTCCTGTTCCAGTATTTTCCTATCTCTACTGCAGATCCTACAATACCACTGGTGAGCCTCATTTATGTCCCCATTCCCCACGCCACTACATTCGCCCCAATGAAAGAAACTACAGCACCCATCACACCATACCCCGGAACTAACGATCCTACGGCATGTCACACACTTCTTACTCATGGTAAAAACAGAAATCGTATAAGCTGATTTAAGTAGTCACTAAAACGTAAACAAAGGACCGTAGAAGCTATTCAGGCAGATATAAATAAATTGAAAGAGTACTGATTGAAACAACTGGTGATTACATATAACTCACTGTTTACTTACGATACGCGCGGGTGAAATTAAGCCTAAAATCCGTGCTATAGGAGCGAGAAGGAAAATACGCTTCTTACCCCGTTTAATCTTATTTTATACTTCACTAACACTTCCACTAATTCACCAACACTTATATTACATTTATAACACCTGTAAACGTTTAAAATAGCTTAATAACAACGCTTTTTATAATTATTTAGTGCAGCAAAAACTCGAAGACTCCGCGTCGGCGCAGTGTTGCCAACCAGTAAATGAAGCAGGCAAAAAGGAATACAAACGTCTCAAAAATGAGATCGACAGGAAGTGCAAAATGGCTAAGCAGGGATGGCTACAGGACAAATGTAAGGATGTAGAGGCTTATCTCACTAGGGGTAATATAGATACTGCCTACAAGAAAATTAAAGAGACCTTTGAAGAAAAGACAACCACTTGCATCAATATCAAGAGCTCAGATAGAATCCCAGTTCTAGGTAAAGAAGGGAAAGCAGAAATGTGGAAGGAGTATATGGAGGGTCTACACAAGGGCGATATACTCGAGGACAATATTATGGAAATGGAAGATGATGTAGATGAAGATTAAATGGGAGATATGATACTGCGTGAAGAGTTTGACAGAGCACTGAAAGATCTGAGTCGAAACAAGGCCCCGGGAGTAGTAGACAACATTCCATTAGAACAACTGACAGCCTTGGCAGAGCCAGTCCTGACAAAACTCTACCATCTGGTGAGCAAGATGTATGAGACAAGTGAAATACCCGCAGACTTCAAGAAGAATATAATAATTCCAATCCCAAAGAAAGCAGGTGCTGAAAGATGTGAAAATTACCGAACTATCAGTTTAATAAGTCACGGCTGCAAAATACTAATGCGAATTCTTTACAGACGAATGGAAAAATTAGTAGAAGCCGACCTCGGGGAAGATCAGTTTGGATTCCGTAGACATATTGGAACACGTGAGGCAATACTGACCCTGCGACTTACCTTAGAAGAAAGATTAAGGAAAGGCAAACCTACGTTTCTAGCATTTGTAGACTTAGAGAAAGCTTTTGACAATGTTGACTGGAATACTCTCTTTCAAATTCTGACGATGACAGGGGTAAAATACAGGGAGCGAAAGGCTATTTACAATTTGTACAGAAACCAGATGGCAGTTATAAGAGTCGAGGAACATGAAAGGGAAGCAGTGGTTGGGAAGGCAATGAGACAGGGTTTGTAACCTCTCCCCGATGTTATTGGTTCAAATGGCTCTGAGCACTATGGGACTTAACATCTGAGGTCATCAGTCCCCTAGAACGTAGAACTACGTAAACCTAACTAACCTAAGGACATCACACACATCCATGCCGAAGCAGGATTCGAACCTGCGACCGTAGCGGTCGCGCCCCGATTTTATTCAATCTGTATATTGAGCAAGCAGTGAAGGAAACAAAAGAAAAGTTCGGAGTAGGTATTAAAATCCATGGAGAAGAAATAAAAACTTTGAGGTTCGCCGATGACATTGTAATTCTGTCAGAGACAGCAAAGGACTTGGAACAGCAGTTGAACGGATTGGATAGTGTCTTGAAAGGAGGATATAAGATGAACATCAACAAAAGCAAAACGAGGATAATGGAATGTAGTCGAGTTAAGTCGGGTGATGCTGAGGAAATTAGATTAGGAAATGGGACACTTAGGAGTTTTGCTATTTGGGGAGCAAAATAACTGATGATGGTCGAAGTAGAGAGGATATAAAATGTAGACTGGCAATGGCAAGGTAAGCGTTTCTGAAGAAGAGAAATTTGTTAACATCGAGTGTAGATTTAAATGTCAGGAAGTCGTTTCTGAAAGTATTTGTATGGAGTGTAGCCATGTATGGAAGTGAAACGTGGACGATAAATAGTTTAGACAAGAAGAGAGTAGAAGCTTTCGAAATGTGGTGCTACAGAAGAATGCTGAAGATCACATAACTAATGAGGAGGTCTTGAATAGGATTGGGGAGAAGAGACCTTTGTGGCACAACTTGACTGGAAGAAGGAATCAGTTGGTAGGACATGTTCTGAGGCATCAAGGGATCACCAATTTAGTATTAGAGGGCAGCGTGGAGGGTCAATATCGTAGAGGGAGACCAAGAGATGAATACACCAAGCAGATTCAGAGGGATGTAAGTTGCAGTAGGTACTGGGAGATGAAGAAGCTTGCACAGGATAGAGTAGCACGGAGACCTGCATCAAACCAGTCTCAGGACTGAAGACTACAAGAACAATATCACAAACTTAGCAGCATATATTCGCAAGTACACAGAAAGAAAATGTGTCATACTAATATTATAAATGCGACAGTAAGTCTGTCTGTTACGCTGTCACGACTAAGTTGCTCAAGCGTTCTAGATGACTTGTGGATGGAGATAGCTTGAACGCTGAGGAAGAACATAGGCCTCTTTATAAAGTGTGTAAAAACAACATATTTATTGATTTGAAGAATATAACACGAAATGTGGGACAACAATTACTCTTCGGAAAATCTATCTACTCTTTGGTTTTCGAACATAATCATATTTGTGAAAATGCATTTGTTACTTCGTATGTTCTGGTTAATAGGGTTCGAGGCAAATCATCTTAGTGTTTAATCCCTACTTCCACACTAATATCAGTCCAAAGCCCGTTACAGTTTAGACATTGATCGTCACACATCTCTTACAGCTGCCGGTACACCTGAACTCACAATGACGACGTCATTTAAAGACTGATCGACATATATAGAGACGTTGTACCTTTACTTGTGGAACGTGGTAGGCTTTTGATGAGCCTGAATTTGACTATGACCTATAAATTGAGTATGTTAATCATAAAATAATCATCTTGGGATGACGAATAAAAAAATATAAGTACTATTATGCATTAAAATGGGAGGAATAAACGATTGGTATGTGTTGCTCTGGTGGCAAAATATCACTTCTAGATCTAAGTCAGCCAGTAGAACCCCTATAAACTCTACATCTGTACGAATGTAAGGAATTGACACATCTTTTAAATATTATTAGAAAATATAATGCATGCTTCCAGATTCTACATACAGGAAAATAGCAGAAACGCATTCGTTATGTACCTACACACCGGCACTGGATAATTTTTTACACATACGTTTTTACACCGCTATATACACAGACATTTGTGCGTTACTTACTTACTTGCTCACCACCACGCATCGTAATAAAATACAGATACGCGATCACAGCCGCCGGTAGAGCTAGTGAGTGACATAAGTCAGTGATTGTGACTATTGCGTTGGTATGATTTGTGAGCTCTGAGGATTAAATAAATCCAAGAAAGAAAGAAAGTCAGCACTGATCGTAACGCCATCTGTCTTTTCTTTTCTGCATTGTTTAGATCTAGGTTTCAGCTGACAGTGCAGCTACACTAAAGACCCAAAGAAAATGATACACCTGCTTAATATCGTGTAGAACCCTCGCGACCACTCAGAAGTGCCACAACACGACGTTGCTCGACTCGACTATTGTCTGAAGTATTGCTGGAAGGAACTGACACCATGAATCCTCCATGGTTGTCCATAAATCCATAAGAGTACGAGTGGGTGTAGATCTCTTCTGAACAGCACATTTCAATGCATTCCAGATATCCTTAATAACCTTCATTTCTTGGCGATTTGGTGGCCAGTGGAAGTATTTGAACTGAGAAGTGTTTAAACTGAGAAGAGTGTTCCTTGGGAAACAAAATAGCAATCCTGGACTTGTGGGGTGTCGCATTGTGCTGCTGGAACATCCAAAGTCCATCACAATGCACAATGGAGATGAATGGATGCAGGTGATCAGACAGGATGCTTACGCACGTGTGACCTGTCAGTGTCGTATCTAGACGTATCAGCGGTCCCGTATCACTCCACCTGCACACGCCCCACACCATTACAGAGCCTCCACCAGTTTCAACATCCATTTGCTGACATGCAGGGCCCATGGATTCGTCAAGTTATCTCCATATTCGTACACGCCCATCCGCTCGATACAATTTGATACGAGACTCGTCCGACTAGGCAATGTGTTTCCAGTCATCAACAGTCCAATGTCGGTGTTGAAGGGCCCAGGCGAGGCGTAAAGCTTTGTATCGTGCAGTCATAGAGGGTACACAAATACGCCTTCGGCTTCGAAAGCGCATGTCGATTATGTTTCGAATGGTTCGCTTGCTGACACTTATTGAAGGCCCAGCACTGAAATCTGCAGCAGTTTCCGGAACGGTTGCACTTCTGTCACGTTGAACGATTCTCTTCAGTCGTCGTTGGTACCGTTCTTGCAGGATCTTTTCCCCGCCGCAGCGATGTCGGAGATTTGATGTTTCACCGGATTCCTGATATTCAAGGTACACTCCTGAAACGGTCGTACAGGAAAATCCTCTCTTCATCGCCAACTCGAAGATGCTGTGTTCTATAGCTTGTGCCCCTGCTATAACGCCACGTTCAAACTTACTGAAATCTTGATAATCTGTCATTGTAAAAGTAGTAACCGATCTAACAACTGCGCCAGACACTTGTTGTAGTATACAAGCGTTGTCGACCGCAACTCCGTATTCTGCCTGTTTACACGTCTCTGTATTTGAATACGCATGTCTATAATAGCTTCTTTGGCGCTTCAGTGTATCATAAATGGTACGTGACTACATACAACGCAATGATGATAGCTACACTGACAGCTGAAATCCAGATCTGAAAAAAAAGAGGCATTTGGCATTACGACCGACGCAGACCTTCGTTCTGTCCTAGATTACATAGCAGTGGTGGGACGCAATCATTCCCATGGAACCTAACACGACTAAATGAATATGTTGTCCAGAATATCGTTCCTTCGGTCGCCAGCATTTCCCACGTGCCACCTAATAGCGCTCTGCAGATTGTTATGTCTCCTTTAGTTCAAATGTTCGAAATGTGTGTGAAATCTTATGGGACTTAACTGCTAAGGTCATCAGTCCCTAAGCTTACACACTAATTAACCTAAATTATCCTAAGGACAAACACACACACCCGTTCCCGAGGGAGGACTCGAACCTCCGCCGGGACTCCTTTAGTTCAATAGTACCGTTTTTTCCTGTGTAGTTCATTACTCAGAGCAAAATATAAATATTAACTTTTGAAATGAATAAGATACAGCGCCATTAATTTTTTTCATTTTCTGTCAGCTTGCAATCCTCTATAAAATAGCGTTATAAGTTTATATCTCCAACTGAAAATATCTGCACATACTCAGAACCTTATGAAGGGAGAGGGATGTGTAGTCTAAGAATTGGATGCCAAAGCAATATAGTGGTGTGGCTTGTTCGCTAATATTGCTCATTGACTGGCAGCATTGCAATGATTTCATACTAACGATATACACTCCTGGAAATGGAAAAAAGAACACATTGACACCGGTGTGTCAGACCCACCATACTTGCTCCGGACACTGCGAGAGGGCTGTACAAGCAATGATCACACGCACGGCACAGCGGACACACCAGGAACCGCGGTGTTGGCCGTCGAATGGCGCTAGCTGCGCAGCATTTGTGCACCGCCGCCGTCAGTGTCAGCCAGTTTGCCGTGGCATACGGAGCTCCATCGCAGTCTTTAACACTGGTAGCATGCCGCGACAGCGTGGACGTGAACCGTATGTGCAGTTGACGGACTTTGAGCGAGGGCGTATAGTGGGCATGCGGGAGGCCGGGTGGACGTACCGCCGAATTGCTCAACACGTGGGGCGTGAGGTCTCCACAGTACATCGATGTTGTCGCCAGTGGTCGGCGGAAGGTGCACGTGCCCATCGACCTGGGACCGGACCGCAGCGACGTACGGATGCACGCCAAGACCGTAGGATCCCACGCAGTGCCGTAGGGGACCGTACCGCCACTTCCCAGCAAATTAGGGACACTGTTGCTCCTGGGGTATCGGCGAGGACCATTCGCAACCGTCTCCATGAAGCTGGGCTACGGTCCCGCACACCGTTAGGCCGTCTTCCGCTCACGCCCCAACATCGTGCAGCCCGCCTCCAGTGGTGTCGCGACAGGCGTGAATGGAGGGACGAATGGAGACGTGTCGTCTTCAGCGATGAGAGTCGCTTCTGCCTTGGTGCCAATGATGGTCGTATGCGTGTTTGGCGCCGTGCAGGTGAGCGCCACAATCAGGACTGCATACGACCGAGGCACACAGGGCCAACACCCGGCATCATGGTGTGGGGAGCGATCTCCTACACTGGTCGTACACCACTGGTGATCGTCGAGGGGACACTGAATAGTGCACGGTACATCCAAACCGTCATCGAACCCATCGTTCTACCATTCCTAGACCGGCAAGGGAACTTGCTGTTCCAACAGGACAATGCACGCCCGCATGTATCCCGTGCCACCCAATGTGCTCTAGAAGGTGTAAGTCAACTACCCTGGCCAGCAAGATCTCCGGATCTGTCCCCCATTGAGCATGTTTGGGACTGGATGAAGCGTCGTCTCACGCGGTCTGCACGTCCAGCACGAACGCTGGTCCAACTGAGACGCCAGGTGGAAATGGCATGGCAAGCCGTTCCACAGGACTACATCCAGCATCTCTACGATCGTCTCCATGGGAGAATAGCAGCCTGCATTGCTGCGAAAGGTGGATATACACTGTACTAGTGCCGACATTGTGCATGCTCTGTTGCCTGTGTCTATGTGCCTGTGGTTCTGTCAGTGTGATCATGTGATGTATCTGACCCCAGGAATGTGTCAATAAAGTTTCCCCTTCCTGGGACAATGAATTCACGGTGTTCTTATTTCAATTTCCAGGAGTGTAGACCACTTTTCAGGCAGTGAGTGTTCCAAAAGTTGGCTTTAGATTTGCTTGTCACTTGGAAACACTTACCCCACGAAGTTATATACCTGACTGGCAATACTTCCCCAGTCTACTAATACCCCGTTTTCGGCGTCGCTCTGCAGTTAGTACTTTTGAACGCATTTAGCGTCTTTAGGGCTATTACTAATACCAAAACATCCAGACGTCAGACAGTTAAATCGTATATCAAACGTTACATGTCGATAGAGTATCAACCAGAACACCGATATAGTATGTGCTACGCGCTGTCGTCCATGTCAACGTACGTAAATTTTAAGTAATAACTGGCCTAAGGAGCACAGGAAAGCCATAACTGTGAGCATATGTCGTGTAGAGCTCCTATGGGGAAGTCAGTAGAGCGTTATTTTGTCGTATCCAGTGTCCCTCGTTCGAGTCCCGGTCTTTCCAGTTTTTCTAATGTGGTACGTGAAAACTGTTATATGAGACAAAATGTTCCTGAGATGTAAAAGGACCATTCGGAGTTTACAGCCCTGTTCTATTGGCAGTCCACTTTCACTTTGTTTATTTGAAAAATGGAAGCCTATAGAGTACATGTGCAACAACAACAATCATAATAATAAAAATAAGAATAATAAAAGTAAGAATAATACAAATAATAATACTAACAATAAACAACATAATAATAATAAGTGCGTCATGTTCATGAGTCAATATAAACACCATCACACACGCACATTGTCATTCATAACCTCATGTGTGAAGCAACTTATTTTCGGACACCAAACACATCTGATGAATCCCATGCTTGCACAGCCAACCCGTAAATTGCAAAATGGAAGCTTGTGCCCGAACGCGGATCTGATGTACGGTGTTGCTGACATCTAGCAGTCAATTCTTATTATTACTATTATTGTAATTGTTATATCCCCCATGAACCATGGACCTTGCCGTTGGTGGGGAGGCTTGCGTGCCTCAACGATACAGATAGCCGTACCGTAGGTGCAACCACAACGGAGAGGTATCTGTTGAGAGGCCAGACAAACGTGTGGTTCCTGAAGAGGGGCAGCAGCCTTTTCAGTAGTTACAGGGGCAACAGTCTGGATTATTGACTGATCTGGCCTTGTAACACTAACCAAAATGGCCTTGCTGTTATGGTACTGCGAACGGCTGAAAGCAAGGGGAAATTACAGCCGTAATTTTTCCCGAGAGCATGCAGCTTTACTGTATGATTACATGATGATGGCGTCCTCTTGGGTAAAATATTCCGGAGGTAAAATAGTCCCCCAATCGGATCTCTGGGCGGGGACTACTCAAGAGGGCGTCGTTATCAGGAGAAAGAAAACTGGCGTTCTACGGATCGGAGCATGGAATGTCAGATCCCTTAATCAGGCAGGTAGGTTAGAAAATTTAAAAAGGGAAATGGATAGTTTGAAGTTAGATATAGTGGGAATTAGTGAAGTTCGGTGGCAGGAGGAACAAGACTTTTGGTCAGGTGAATACAGGGTTATAAATACAAAATCAAATAGGGGTAATGCAGGAGTCAGTTTAATAATGAATAAAAAAATAGGAGTGCGGGTAAGCTACTACAAACAGCATAGTGATCGCATTATTGTGGCCAAGGTAGACACGAAGCCCACACCTACTACAGTAGTACACGTTTATATGCCAACTAGCTCTGCAGATGACGAAGAAATTGATGAAATGTATGATGAAATTATTCAGGTAGTACGGGAGACGAAAATTTAATAGTCATGGGTGACTGGAATTCGAGAGTAGGAAAAGGAAGAGAAGGAAACATAATAGGTGAATATGGATTGGGGCTAAGTAATGAAAGAGGAAGCCGCCTGGCAGAATTTTGTGCAGAGCATAACTTTATCATAGCTAACACTTGGTTCAAGAATCATGAAAGAAGGTTGTATACATGGAAGAACCCTGGAGATACTAAAAGGTGTCAGGTAGATTATATAATGGTAAGACAGCGATTTAGGAACCAGGTTTTAAATTGTAAGACGTTTCCAGGGGCAGATATGGACTCTGACCACAATCTATTGGTTATGACCTGTAGATTAAAACTGAAGAAACTGCAAAAAGGTGGGAATTTAAGGAGATGGGACCTGGATAAACTGAAAGAACCAGAGGTTGCTCAGAGTTTCATGGAGAGCATAAGGGAACAATTGACAGGAATGGGGGAAAGAAATATAGTAGAAGAAGAATGAGTAGCTTAGAGGGATGAAATAGTGAAGGCAGCAGAGGATCAAATAGGTAAAAAGACGAGGGCTAGTAGAAATCCTTGGGTAACAGAAGAGATACTGAATTTAATTGATGAAAGGAGAAAATATAAAAATGCAGTAAATGAAGCAGGCAAAAAGAAATACAAACGACTCAAAAATGAG
Source organism: Schistocerca americana (assembly GCF_021461395.2). NCBI lineage: Eukaryota > Metazoa > Arthropoda > Insecta > Orthoptera > Acrididae > Schistocerca > Schistocerca americana. The sequence goes on from NC_060121.1 coordinate 855,503,808, forward strand.
ATCGACAGGAAGTGCAAAATAGCTAAGCAGGGATGGCTAGAAGACAAATGTAAGGATGTAGAGTCGTATCTCACTAGGGGTAAGATAGAAACTGCCTACAGGAAAATTAAAGAGACCATTGGAGAAAGGAGAACCACTTGCATGAATATCAAGAGCTTTGATGGAAACCCTGTTCTAAGCAAAGAAGGGAAAGCAGAAAGGTGGAAGGAGTATATTGAGGATCTATACAAGGGTGATGTACTTGAGGACAATATTATGGAAATGGAAGAGGATGTAGATGAAGATGAAATGGGAGTTATGATACTGCGAGAAGAGTTTGACAGAGCACTGAAAGACCTAAGTCGAAACAAGGCCCCGGGAGTAGACAACATTCCATTAGAACTACTGACAGCCTTGGGAGAGCCAGTCCTGACAAAACTCTACCATCTGGTGAGCAATATGTATGAGACAGGTGAAGTACCCTCAGACTTCAAGAAGAATATAATAATTCCAATCCCAAAGAAAGCAGGTGTTGACAGATGTGAAAATTACCGAACTATCACTTTAATAAGTCACAGCTGCAAAATATAAAACGCGAATTCTTTACAGACGAATGGAAAAACTGATAGAAGCCGACCTCGGGGAAGATCAGTTTGGATTCCGTAGAAATGTTAGAACACGTGAGACAATACTGATCCTACGACTTAACTTAGAAGAAAGATTAAGGAAAGGCAAACCTACGTTTCTAGCATTTGTAGACTTAGAGAAAGATTTTGACAATGTTGACTGGAATACTCTCTTTCAAATTCTGAAGGTGGCAGGTGTAAAATACAGGGAGCGAAAGGCTATTTACAATTTGTACAGAAACCAGATGGCAGTTATAAGAGTATGAAAGGGAAGCAGCGGTTGGTAAGGGAGTGAGACAGGGTTGTAGCCTATCCCCGATGTTATTCAATCTGTATATTGAGCAAGCAATAATGGAAACAAAAGAAAAATTCGGAGTAGGTATTAAAATCCATGGAGAAGAAATAAATCTTTGAGGTTCGCCGATGACATTGTAATGCTGTCAGAGACAGCAAAAGACTTAGAAGAGCAGCTGAACGGAATGGACAGTGTCTTGAAAGGAGGGTACAAGATGAACATCAACAAAAGCAAAACGAGGATAATGGAAAGTAGTCGAATTAAGTCGGGTGATGCTGAGGGAATTAGATTAGGAAATGAGACACTTAAAGTAGTAAAGGAGTTTTGCTATTTGGAGAGCAAAATTACTGATGATGGTCGAAGGAGAGAGGATATAAAATGTAGATCAGCAATGGCAAGGAAAGCGTTTCTGTAGAAGAGAAATTTGTTAACATCGAGTATAGATTTAAATGTCAGGAAGTCGTTTCAGAAAGTATTTGTATGGAGTGTAGCCATGTATGGAAGTGAAACGTGGACGATAAATAGTTTAGACAAGAGGAGAGTAGAAGGTTTCGAAATGTGGTGCTACAGAAGAATGCTGAAGATTAGATGGGTAAATCACATAACTAATGAGGAGGTATTGAATAGAATTGCGGAGAAGAGGAGTTTGTGGCACAACTTGACAAGAAGAAGGGACCGGTTGGTAAGGCATGTTCTGAGGCATCAAGGAATCACAAATTTAGCGTTGGAGGGCAGAGCGGAGGGTAAAAATTGTAAAGGGAGACCAAGAGATGAATACACTAAGCAGATCCAGAAGGATGTAGGTTGCAGTAGGGACTGGGAGATGAAGAAGCTTGCACAGGATAGAGTAGCATGGAGAGCTGCATCATACCAATCTCAAGACTGAAGACCACAACAACAACTGTTAATACTTGCCAGCCGCTGTGGCAGAGCGGTTCTAGGCGCTTCAGTCCGAAACCGCGCTGCTGCTATGGTCGCAGGTTTGAATCCTGCCTCCGGCATGGATGTGTGTGATGTTCTTAGGTTAGTTAGGTTTGAATAGTTCTAAGTCTAGGGAACTGATGACCTCAGATATTAAGTGCCATAGTGCTTAGAGCCATTTGAACCATTTGTTAATGTTTACCCCATACGATGCAATTGTTTCTTTATTCTTCTGTTGAGATTGTTTATGTTATTCTGTGAAACTGTAAATGTACTCTATGAGTTTGCTACTTTCAAGTGAACGACGTGAAAGTGGACTGCTAACAGAACATCGCTGTAAACTCCGAACAGTCCTTTCACGTGTCAGGAACATGTTCTCTCATACAGCTGTTTTACACTTGCTATAGTAGAAAAACTGAAATGACTAGGGCTCGAACGCAGGACCTTTTTTACGACAAAATAATGCTCTACCGACTTTCTCACGCGACGTCTACACGACTTTCCCTCACAGTTAAAATTTTCCTGTACTCCTTAGGTCGGGTGTTACTTAATACTTAACATTTACGTACGTTCTCCTGAACGACAGTACAGAGTACAAACTACATCGGAGTTCTGGTTGATACTCTATCGATATACAACGTCTGCTATCGACCTGGCTCGGCGACACATGGCGGTTTGGGTGTCAGCTTTCCCGCTGAAACCTCTTTGGTAAAACACCTGCGTGACCACCTGAGACCTTTCCAGCTACACAGAGATTTTCATAGTTTCTGTTACATACATACAGAGATTGTAGAAACAAAATTTAAGATCAAAACGCACGTCTGGTAACGGTTCGTATCCACGTTTCCAGGAATAAAAAACAGTCTAACGTTTTTAAATTTCGTCTTAAAATTAATGACTGCGATATAGTTAGCTAATGGCAAACACTGCCCTCATTGCACGATATGAGTCTCAGTTCTAACTGCCGATACACTCCTCAAAAATATCTGGTGTGGCGTCAAACATTCCTGCTACAGCCATAAACTACATAACCCAGGTAATGAGGCCTCGTAAACAGGACTCCGCATGTAGCCCATAAAGGTCAAAGGAGTCAATGAGCGCAATTTTAGTAGCTAAGTAAGTCTTCTCGAGTAGTCACTCTTTTCCTGCAAATGATCAGAGACCAACATAAGCAGTTTCTGGAATTATTATTTTACACGAGTGTTCTTGTGTGGCATTTGTAAATATTTTTCGTTCTACACATTTAACTGCTGTATAATATATTACAGTGTTTTGGAAGATATTGCTAATTATTCAGTTGCAGAATTTCATAATGCCTAAAATTCTGCATGTTTTTAAAACTAATTATATAAAGTGTGGACGGCGAAGCCACAATACATCGACCGTGCACCATCTTATATCGAGGAACATGTGGTATTTACAAATGAACTGTGATTCGTAACAATTTTGCGGTCTAGAAAATGTAAATTTGTATTAGTTGGCAGTAGCTTCAGTTTCAAAAGGTACGCTCATGTTCAGAAAAAAACGACTAGCGATAGGACGTTCGTATTCACAGAAGATGTACATTTGTATGTTCTGCAGAAATTATTACAATTTGAACCTTGTCGATCCGCGGGACAACATCGATATCGCGGCGCAACACCATCTACCGGTAAAATGTGGCTGTAGCTACAAACCTAAGGCAATGGATCAGAGTGACTCGCAGATAGGCAAGTGAACCGTACAGTCAGATCAGTGAGTTTGAAAGAGCACGCACTGTTGGCATAAGTGAATGTCATGTGACCATCGTGGAAACTGCTGCCTGTGTAGGTTGAAGTGTTTCAGCAGTGCAACGTGTGTGTGCAGAACGGTTCACGGAAGACGAGACGGGTCAAGTCACACCACTCAGACATGCGCTTTCTGCCCAACACCCCGGACGCCACTTTTCAGCAAGACAAAGAACGACCACATGTTCTGCACGAACACAAGGTTTGGTCTCAAAGGATGACAGCCCTTTGCCCTGGCCCGCCGGATCACCAAACTTGTCACCAATCGAAAATGTTGGGGTTTGATGAAATTACGGGCGCAGCGCTGCGACACAATGCCAACCACCACAGACGAACCTTGGAAACAGGTGAATGAAGCGTGGATGGCTATACCACACGACGCCATCTGCACCGTATAGGGGTCGATGCCATTACGCAGGGAACGCGTTATCAGGTCCCATGGCGGACCCTTTGTCTACCAGACAACAGGACACATGCTGAACCGAGGTGATTGAAATGCTAATCATTTCTGCAGAACATACTAATGTGCATGTCCTGTGAATGTGAGTGTCGTATCTCCAGTCGTTCAAGGTATTCTGTTTTCTCTGAAGATGAGTGTATTTAACCTGTGTGGTCTTTGATAGTACTTCAAAGAATATAATGTAACTGATGGACTGTTAAACACGGTATTGACAAGATTTTCTCGACTGCAAGAATGTTAAATTTCAGTAGGATACATATACCTAGGTACATGGAAAAATGGAAATAAGCATTTGGCGTCTTAGGGGGCAGGTCCGGCCGCCTTGGTGCAGGTCTTATTACATTCGACGCCACATTAGGTGACCTGCGCGCCGGATGGGGATGAAATGACGAGGAAGAGAACACAACACCCAGTCCCTGAGACGACAAAATTCCTGACCCAGCGTGGAATCGAACCCGGGCCCCTTGGCAGTCCGTCACGCTGACCGTTCAGCTATCAGGGCGGATATTCCTAGGTACATGACCGTGTTGTATTGTGGAACACTTTTTCACATTTGGAAATCCGTACTTTTCGGAGTAATTTTTGTAATTTCAGAAAAAGGTTGCACAGCATAAAAAGTAAATACAATCATTTAAAAATGGAATGTGAAAATATCTTAAACTTCTATTACATAGCTGGCTAGAGGCAAACGTCTGAAAAGAGATCCACTTCTCTCCCACCTAACGTACATCAATATTAAGTCATGCAAGTAATTATTTTATTTACTAAAAGTAAGTCAACCTAGACCATCTAGAAGTGTGTAATCAAAATGTCTAAAATGCTTTATAAGTCGGCATGCTAAGTACTTAGTTCCAGGGCATCTTACATCCAGAATACGAACATTTTTCAGTAGCCTTCCCAACGATGCACAATTTTTATCTACGGTGCTCGTAAACTTTGAGAGTATGTGTGAAAATAAAAGTCTCAATTTGGAGCTAAACAACCACCAAAGACCAAGTGGTCTGTAATTGTGAAAAGCCTTGTAGGTAGGAATGAGACATAGAAAGAATAGTAAGCGCTTCAGCCATGCCAGAGACAAATCTGGAGACGTTGATAGCGACTGAAGTGAACAAATGAAGTGACGTTAGCTAGATGTCAATATTTAAAGGAGCTACGTTTGTTCGACAAGGAAGATGACACAGAAGAATGGAAGGAGGAAGACGAAGCGTATTTGAGCCCGCAATGTCGTGAATTTCAAGGACGAGCGAAGGATGGAAGGGAGGCTGAGAAAAAGAAAATGGGATTCGCAAAGAGGATTACTGTGTGAGCCAGAGGAGCAAAGAAAGCGGATTTCGGCGGAAGACCGTGCGGCCACCAACTCAAAGCTTAAGGAGTCCGAATGTAAGGAATATAAGAAAAATATCTACATAGAGGCTCGCGGCTCCTTCACAATTTTGGTGTCTGCGTTTGGAAAACGGTGACAGCGACGGTGGCTTGTAGAATAACATATTAAAGTACAGGGTGTCCACAATGAGACTCGAACATTTGAACTCATAAAATCTGAGAGGAAACACTATTTATTGACGAACAAATACAAGGAAATCATACAGCAGCTCGTCAAGTTGTCATGCACAGGTGGACAGTTCAGTACACTTGAACATGGGCGCCATGGGTAGCGCAAAGAATATCAAGTCTATAACCGATTTCGTGCCATGTGTTTCGGAGCATCTGTTCTGTGACAGAGTTGATGACAATTCTTATGCGCTGTTTCAAGTCTTGCAGACCCTTTACTGGTGTAGCGTTTACCCGGTCATTCACATAACCCCACAAGAAAAATTCGAGGGGAGTTATGTCGGGCGAACGTGGTTGCCAAGGAATTGGACCTCCACGACCAATCCATCGTTGCAGGAATGTGTCATTTAAAATTTTTCGTACATCAACCCTCCAATGGGGTGGAAACTTACGTTTTTAGATGTCTTGGTCTACAAGAGGGATGATGGGACATTAGGACACAGTGTTTATCGCAAGCCCACGCACACAGACACATATCTTCAAGCATCTAGTTGTTGTCTATCGTACCAACGCAAAGGGATCCAACGTTGGTAAAAAGAGCTTACACCATCTGAAATGCTTGACACGAGAACTGGATCATCTAAAAGCAGTGTTCAAGCAGAAAGATTATACCGACAATCAGATCTGTCATCCATAAGAGATCGTACCTTCACGGGAACCAACAGAAGATACAAAATGTGGGTGGAGTTCCTATCTTTCGTGGGAAACATATCTTCAAAAATAGGAAGAATTTTAAGAAGATTTGATATTAAAAGTGTACTCCGACCGCCAGCTAAGACTAGAGTGCACCTGGGCTCAGTGAAGGATGAATGAGTTTGAGGAAGCCACGTGTCTTCAAAATTCGCTGCCATTGCGGGAAAGCCTATATTGGACAAACGATTCGTATGGTCTCGGATCTATGCCTACGATTAGACACAAGTGATTGCCCCTGCTTCGCGTTGTTGGGACTGTGTAGTGAAAGCAGCTATTGGAATCCGGCTATCTGACAATGTTGTAAACAGACGTAAGAGGCATCCTTTAAGTAAGAGGTGGAACGCTGTTTTGTTTGACATTAAAAAAACAACGATGTTTGCTTCGGTCATCAAAAGGTGCCAACAGTGTTTGATATCGATTTATCGGTTCCGCGAGTTTTCACCACCGGTGCGCTGCCGGGCTTTGCGCTAGATGGCAGCTTTGTTCACGCACGCGAAGTGGAACTACAGTCGGTGAATAAAGGAGCCGCCGCTGCGTGTTCGATTTCAGTTCCGGCGAGTTAGTGCGACACCTCACTCACCTGAAGATGGTGGCCAGGTGGACCACCGAAATATTGTGTCAAGACGATGTTATGTTCTGGCTGGAGTCCCGATGTAAATATCAGTGGAGTGCAGTGGAGGCGGTGTTACTGTTTGGGGTGTTTTCGTGGTTAGGGTGTGATCCTCTTATTGTGATTAAGAAGACGTTAAATGGGGAACGATATGAGGACATTTTAAAGCGTTATGTAGTGCTCATAGTAGAGGAGCGGTTCGAAGGCGACGATTGTATCAGCACGACAAAGCAAGCTGTCATCAAGCAAAATCTCTTAGACAATAGTCTGCAGACAATAACATTCCTCAAACGGTATGGCGTGCCGAAAGTCCAAACGTGACAGAATAGTTGAGTTAGGAGATCCATTTCGTTCCAGACCCCATTGTCTAACAAGATTACCTTCTGTGATTTCAACTGGTGAGGACTGGGCTGCCATTCCATCACAGATATTCAGAAACCTTCTGAAACCGCCCTCAGACTAGAAGCCGTCATAAAGGCGATATGTTTAGACAGCCCATATTAATGTCCGCTCGCCGAGCGGTTCTAGGCGCTTCAGTATGAAACCGCACGACCGATACGGTCGCAGGTTCGAATCCTGCCTCGGGCATGGATGTGTGTGATGTCCTTAGGTTAGTTAGGTTTTAGTAGTTCTAAGTTCTAGGGGACTGATGACCTCAGATGTTGAGTCTCATAGTGCTTAGAGCCATTTGAACCATTAATGTCTAGTAATACGAGTGTCCGGATAATTTTGATCAGATAGTCTATGTTTGCATTGTTTTGCATGTGTACTCCACAAGCCACTGTGGAGTACATGGCTGGGAGCATATGTCCCACCAGTATTATCTATTTTCTCAGCTATTATTATTCCATACATATACTGAGCAAGGGAAAAATAACTGCCTGTATGTCTCTAAACCCTCCTAATCTATGTTATTGAACTCACTTCACTGCGCGAAATACACTATGGTAGCACCATAATCTTCGTACAGTCTTCTTCGAGGACAGATCCTTCTGAACCTGCCCACCAGCGTTCACTGAGAACTATGTCGACTTTATTCCAATGGTTTCCACTTAAGTACCGGAGCGTTTGTGTTAAGAGTTTCCTTTGGGCAATGTCGACCTGCTACGGTCCTAGCAAAGGGTCTCTAAGTCCATCCGCTGTCTGTTGCATGCCTGCTTGATAAGGACTCCGAATACTGTAGCGGTACTGTACAATTGGTCGCACTTCCGTCGTACACGTGATTTCGTTGACGTTGACATAAGTTCCCAGAACCCTTCCCACAAATCTAACTCTCCTATTCGCCTTCTCTAACATTGGCGGTACGTTAACCTTCAATTTCCTATCGCCTCTTACTACTACTCCTAAAACGTTTTACTGTGAGACGTGTTCTAGATGTTCACCACTAGTCGTTTAATCGGTTACTGTCGTCTTTCTTCTGTTTGCTATACACTTTATCGTACATATACCAGCATTTAAATCGAACTGCCATTCATGACATCACGTGGGAATTTTGTAGTTCCTTATGATCTTCCAACAACTATTCTTTCCTGTACACACGAACGTCTTCAAAGAAGAGTCTTTACTGCTGCTGATACTGTATGCGAAGTCGATTATGTGCACTGAGAACATTAGAAATACTATTACCTTTCTTCGGAGAACACGCAATGTTATTCGTTTTTACGGAACATTCGCTGTCCAGTATAGCGTAATGGGCAATATTTGTCAGACATTCATCGCTTTAGTGATACGTCCTCGAAGATACTCCGTATGATACACTGGTTAGTGGACTGTGATATGGCAGTGCGTCTAATATGTTTCGGAAATCTAGGAGGATGCAATCTACCTGTGCAACTTATAACAAAGTAATATTGTGAGATTCAAATGTCACATGTGTCATCATCAGTTTACCAAAAACTAGGATCCCATCACTTTTTTCTGCAAAGTTCATAGTAACTGCAGTTACACAATACAGGGTTAATGTCCATTGGACTAACACGTAATACTAAAGTATTTACGAAAATTCTATACATTTCCAAATTAGTTCGCAACATATTGAAACATTATTTGTATTTTTGAGTGTAAAAGTTTTTAGTCATAAAAATTGCTTATCTTCTAGATTTCACTTTACAAGCGTTGTAACAAATGTCACAAGGTTCGAATATTTTTCCAAACTACGGGTAACTGTCCTTGTCACAAGACTAGCATCCTGCTATAATGGTTTGAGGAGCACGACAGTAAACTCACGTTGATGTCTTGGCCACCAAAGTCGCCTGACCTAAACCCGAGAGAACACGTCTGGGACGCTACATGATGACAGCTCTTTTCTCACAAACATGCGACACGTGATTTGCGAGATTTGCGTGAGCTGTACTGTGTGGATATTATTAAATAGCAGCTCCTCACAGAGGTCAAGTATGGGATGTAATCATCATTTGCTACCGAAAATTAGTAGATATTCTAATGCTTTAATGCGGAACCGATTTACGCTGAAAAAAGGTAAAAACTCCAATTTTGGCCACCAGGTGCAAATATGGCTCTCAGAATGCAGGGAGCTGTGCAGAAACGACTCCATATGTAGGAAGGGGACTTGGGCAGACATGGACGAACAAATGAGAAAGGCACAATGTTGATCTTTTTATAAACCGCCGCTTACACAATTTGTTCTATATTAACACCGGTGTCATCGAAGAGATGCTGCATTCCTAAAACAATGTCCTCAACAGTTGATCGCACCAGTTCCGGTGGAATCTGACCAAGGTATACTGGCCGCCAGATGAGGTAGAGACCGAACCTGTCTTGGTAAACACGTTCTTTTAGATATTTCCAGAGCCAAAGGATCACATGGATTCAGATCAGTTGATCGTGCAGGCTATGCATCTGGAAAACTTATCGAGATTACACGTTCCTGTTTTTCACTGCGCGAGCGACTTGAAGTATGGCCCTATCTTGCACGAAAACAGAGGTTTCCACACAGCTGTGCTCTTCCAAAGCAGGAAACACAAGCTGTACAAGGAGGTCTCGATAACGTGCAGCCATCACTGTACTGGGTGTATTCTCTTCAAAGGAGAACAGATCCAGAATAAAGGTGCTTGTGAATCTACACCACACGGTCACTTACGGAAAGTGCAATGGCTCTTCATGCATAGCACGATGTTTCACAATACCCCAATGTGAGCATTCAGTGCACCGTGTGCCTCATCACACCGTAGAATACTGTCTGGCCACACGTCATCAACTGCGGTCCGTCCCAGAAACCGAAAATGCAGAACGCGTCTGCAAATCGTGAGGTTCCAGTTGGTGTACCATCTGGATCTTGTTCGGGTACTAGCGTAATAAAGCCACAAAATTTTCCGTACTGTTGACTATGGGATGGACAATTCTTGTGACACTACACGAGCCCTAGCACTACCCGGGACCCATTCTGCATGGTCAGTTATAACAACAACTTCATCAGTAGTCTCCACTGCGATTAGGACCCATTCCTCTTCCAGCTGCCACACCTAGCTCACCCGTATTTTTGAATTTCAGTATCATCTTCTTTAAACCATGTAATGACACTGGATCACTACTCTGGCCTTTCAGTCGGCGATAGTCTCTCAATGCAGCACTGTAATTGCTGCAGTTCGCATAAATCAGTTTCATTGACAGTGCATGGTCTCTCTTGATGATACCCACTCACGTTACGACTTGTCAAATGACAGTGTGGATGTCATACCGCCACAGAAACTGTGTACAGCGCCAGATTTGCACCTGGTGGCCAAAACTGGAACGAAATTCTTTCCAGCGTAAATGTGGTCCGCATTTACGCTTCAGCATATCTGCCACGTTCCGTTGTCATACGATGGTTACAGCTCACAATGGCCCTTATGAGTAACTACACTATAAACATTCTTTACACAGACAGATGCTGCTACGTATCTCTGGAAACCTACCAAGGACTTGTCGAATCCATCGCAGGCACAATCGCTGTTGTACAGCGTTGCAAAGTGAGTCCAACACTCTATTAAGCACACCCATAAGGGTGCGTAATTGAGTGAACATAAAACGGGTGTTCATTTCTAGTAACAAATGAGGCAATTGCTCACAAGTTGCAGAACGATGTATGGAAACTGAAGAGTACCAAACAGGTATAGTATCAGTACCTATATTTTAGGTATGCAGATACACGATTGTGGAAAGAAGTTAATTAATTCGGATGCCATAAAACGCCAAAATACTGCGTAGTGAATATTAGTGTGCTTCTTCCAACCCTTGGTCTGCAACACTGCATAAAGTACAAGATACCAGTTACATTTAGTTGAGTATGAAAGCCATGGAAATTAATTCGTTTGTATTAAGAGAAGCATTTATATAGTGTTTTGGTCTCAAACATGATACTGTACCTCTGAAGCTGTAGCGATTGGCTGCTGATCGCACAACTAGCAAGGGTCAGCGTGGATCTGTTAAAAATTTTTGTCATCTGGGGAAACTCAAACCTTATCTGTCCTGTTGCACTGCAGGATTGCAGCGCACATTTCAAATCTTTTGTTAATGGGCACCACCTGTCTTTCTCGCAGCATCTGCGTACTGAAAAGCCTCATACGCATTTCCTTTGCTCCCCCCCCCCCCCCCCCCCCACCTCTATCCTTTTTTCTCGTTTTCAAAAGCGCGTTTTACGGGTATTTCGCGAATTGCAGGATGACTGCTGCCGGTATTGTGAATATCGAAGTCTGCGGGTGACCACATTTCCGATACCGTTATGCTGAACTGTTATCATCTGACGTGTGAGGACTAGCAAAGCTTACCCTTTTGCATGTGCAATCATCTGTTACTAATATGTTTTGGCAGTAATCAAATAAGCCGTGTAAAAATTGTATAGTGCTTAAACGAAGAGTTTTTATTTCTCGGACCGAGATACAAGAACTTAGGGTTGTGATGAGTTCCCGAAACAGATGTTTTTGATACCTTTGGCCTCACGTTCGTAACAGCGCATCTGGGATATTGCATAGTTTCAGACCAGTGCTTCGTGGTGTTTCAATGTGGCGACAAAATAGGTTTCCGCAGAGTTCGGAGAACAAATATCTTCATATGATCGGATTTCACAGTCTCACAGAATTTTATAAACGATAATGTGTTCGCTATTGACTGTTGTTCTGTTTTACTTTCTACTGTTGTTGCGACTTGTACCAACGGTCATTATCGGGAGCTACACTGCAAAAGGAAAGGTGCAAATTATAGGAATTGTATGAAATGAAGGACAAGTTTTCACACAGAATCTTAATACACATCGCTGATACACACAACTGGCCATTGGTTGCTACACCGAGAAGAAATGCAGATGATAAACGGGTATTCATTGGACAAATATATTATACTAGAACTGACATGCGATTACATTTTCACGCAATGTGGGTGCATAGATCCTGAGAAATCAGTACTTGGAACAACCACCTCTGACCGTAATAACGGCGTTGATACGCCTGGGCATTGAGTCTAACAGAGCTTGGATGGCGTGTACAGGCACAGCTGCCCATGAAGCTTCAACACGGTACCACAGTTCATCAAGAGTAGTGACTGGCGTATTGTGACGAGCCAGTTGCTCGGCCACCATTGACCAGACATTTTCAATTGGTGAGAGATCTGGAAAATGTGCTGACCAGGGTAGCAGTCGAACATTTTCTGTATCGTGAAAGGCCCGTACTGAACCTGCAACATGCGGTCGTGCATTATCCTGCTGAAATGTAAGGTTTCACAGGTATCGAATGAAGGGTAGAACCACGAGTCGTAACACATCTGAAATGTAACGTTCACTGTTGAAAGTGCCGTCAGTGCAAAGAAGAGTTGACCGAGACGTGTAACCAATGGCACCCCATACCATCACGCCGGGTGATACGCCAGTATGGCGAAGACGAATACACGCTTCCAATGTGCGTTCACCGCGATGTCGCCAAACGGATGCGACCACCATGATGCTGTAAACAGAATCTGGATTCATCCGAAAAAATGACGTTTTGCCATTCGTGCACCCAGGTTCGTTGTTGAGTACACCATCGCAGGCGCTCCTGTCTGTGATGCAGCGTCAAGGGTAACCGCAACATGGTCTCCGAGCTGATAGTTCATGCTACTGCAAACGTCGTCGAACTGTTCGTACAGATGGTTGTTGTGTTGCAAACATCCCCATCTGTTGACTCAGGGATCGAGACGTGGCTGCACGATCCGTTACAGCCATTCGGATAAGATATCTGTCATCTCGACTGCTAGTGATACGAGGCCGTTGGGATCCAGCACGGCGTTCCGTATTACCCTCCTGAACCCACCGATTCCATATTCTGCTAACAGTCATTGGATCTCGACCAACGCGAGCTGCAATGTCGCGATACGATAAACAGTAATCGCGATAGGCTACAATCCGACCTTTATCAAAGTCGGAAACGTGATGGTACGCATTTCTCCTCCTTACACGAGGCATCACAACAACGTTTCACCAGGCAACGCCTGTCAACTGCTGTTTGTGTATGAGAAATCGGTTGGAAACTTTCCTCATGTCAGCACGTTGCAGGTGTCGCCAACGGTGCCAACCTTGTGTGAATGCTCTGAAAAGCTAATCATTTGCATATCACAGCATCTTCTTCCAGTCAGTTAAATTTCGCATCTGTAGGACTTCATCTTCGTGGTGTAGCAATTTTAATGGCCAGTAGTGTGAGCACTTTTGGAGCATTATTGGTAGGGCCCTCCAACTATCTCGTGATTTTGACGAGCTAGTGCGCCAGTTGGGTAGAATTTGACACGATAACCCTCAGCAGGATATCCAACAACTCTATCAGTTAATGCCAAACCGAATAACTGCTTGCGTAAGCAGCGTAGCTGCACCAACGCATTATTGGCTTGCTCAGTTGTGAAGCTCTTCCTCTTGCATAAATCACCCAAAACGTAACTGTTTGTTTGTCTGTACATTTTTGTGACATTTACCGACTTCCGTCCCTTTCGGATAACATCTTTGCGGTGAGTCTTCCTATTTATGTCTTGGAGTGTATCTAATTCTGTTCTTCAAACGCATATACAAGCTTGTCAAGATTTGGGAAAAAAATCCTACGAATTTAGTGCTGTTATTTGTTACTATACGTGAGATGTAGATCTACCCCTACATGAAAGGAAGCAAAGAGCAGTCAGAACAGTTTTCAGCGTATCACTTATCTTATAGGGACGGTGCACCCTTTCTTCCGCCACTGGTTTTCTCTGAATTGCAGCGTGGCTGATGGGCGATAGCCATTGTGTGTGAATAGTGTAGTCTATCGAGTCTGGGGCTGGAGTACGGACAAAAAGGGCGCGATCGCCTTAAATATAGTAACGTGGCTAAGATACAGTTAATTAACAGGGGAGAGACAAAACGGTATCGCGAGTGACTTACGCGGATTAATATACCGCGCTGTTATAAATAATGTGAAGCCATTCAGGGAGGTTCAGTGTGGGCTGATATTGTAGTATGATAGCGAAGCTTGGTAGACGTGCTAACGTGTTAATGTGGAACCGATTTACGCTGGAAAACAAATTAGTTCCATTTGTGGACACCAGGTGCAAATCTGGCGCTGTATAGTGTTTGTATGACGGTCTGAGATATACGCTGTCATTTGACAAGTCGTAACGTGAGTGAACGGTATGGTTATTGGGAAGAGAGATCGTGCGCTGCTAGTGAAACTGTTTTGTGTGAACGACAGCATTTACAGAGCTGCATTGAGAGAGGTCGGCGACTGAAACAGGGGAGGAGAGGCCCGATGTAATTAAACGGTTTAAAGGAGATGATAATGAAATTCGGAAACGCGGGTGAGCTTGGTGTGGCATCTGGAAGAAGGCGTCCTATTATTGTGGAAGTTATTGACGAGGCTACTGTTGCTGCAACTGATCATGCTAGTGTTCGTGCAGAGTCACGGAAATTGTCCATCACACGTTCAAGGGTGCGGAAATTTTTGCGGTCTGTTTCACACTGTTACCCACCCGTAAGAGACCCAGACGAAGCAGCAACTGAAACCTCATGATCCGGCGGCGCGGAGTAGCCGCGCGGTTTGAGGCGTCATGTCATAGACTGCACGGCCACTTCCGTCGGAGGTTCGAGTCCTTCCTCGGGCAATGTTATTAGCATAAGTTATTTTCAGTAGTGTGTAAGTCTAGGGACCGATGATCTAATCAGTTTGATCCCTTAGGAATTCACACACACACACACACACACACACACACACACACACACACACACACACACACACACACACACTCATGATCAGCAGCAACGTTCTGAATTTGCTCCTCGGTTTCTGGCACGGATTGAAGTTGATGACATGTGGCCGGGCAATATTGTAAGGCGTGATGAAGCACATTTTACATCACAGGGTGCAGTGAATACACAGAACTGCCGAATTTGGGAACTGTTAAATCGCGTGCTGTGCACGGAGCGCCATTGCACTCGCCGTATGTAACTGTGTGGTGTGAATTCAAAATCACCTTCATCCTCTGTCTGTTCTTCTTTGAAGGGAATACACCCAGAGGGCCTGTCAGGTGTACCATGACGTTTGCACGTTATCTTTGTACAGCTTTGTAAGAGCGCAACTATGTGGAGATCCCTGTTTTCACGCAAGATGGGGCAACGCTTCATGTCGTTCGCCTAGTGAAAGATCTGCCTAATGCAGTCTTCCATGAACGTACAATCTCGAGAGATTTTCCGGAGGCATTGCCTGCGAGATCACCTGATCAGAGTTAATGTGACTTTTGACTCTCGGGATATGTAAAAGAACGCGTTTACCAACGTTACGTTGAGTGTCTACCTGATCAGATGTCTGGTATACACGGACAGGTTGCTCAGATTCCACTGGAACTGCTGCGAGCAACTGTTAATAACGTCAGTTTACAGATGCAGCATCTCGTCGACGCCTCCGATGCTCATACTGAACAAACCACGTATGCGGCACTTAATAATGAAAACAACATTATGCCTTTCTCGACTGTCTGTCCCTTCATGCCAACATCCCTTTCCTAATCCATTATATATGGAAACATTGCTATACGTCTTTCCTTTATTCATAGCGCCAGATATGCACCTGGTGTGTAATATATTGATTATTCTTTGCTACTGTAGTGTTATCTAGAAACTGTGAGAAAGGAGGACAGGCGTTCCAGGGCGCGGAAGCAGAAACGATGCTGAGGGCAGACGAAACTAGGAGAGATATTGTTACATGAAATTAACAGTAAGGGGAGAGGCCTTGCAAAAATGTAGACGCCCCCAGAAGCGGTCCCAGGGCGTTAGTTACTCTTCAAGGAATTAACATGTAACTTCATATGTCGTCTAGACGCTATAGTAGGTTGTCAAGTAGAACTTTGTAACCAACAGGCACGTACTAGTGTATAAAGCCAGCTTTATACCAGCTCTGAGAACAGCAACGTCAGTAGACTCACAAGGGTTAGAAAGAGAGTGAAAACGCCAAAAACTGTTGACCTAGCAGTCCCTACTCCAGGGAGCCCGAGGGGCGGGGCTAAATGACGTATAACAATAATGTTGTAAGCCTTATTTGGCAGAGTAGTTACGTTTAGCTTTCAGCTGAACAGTGTTGATACCAAATACAGACATAGTTAGTGCAACTGCGGCAACATCCCCGCCTTAGGAGCAGTAGAGGGGACCTAACTAAACTATGATTGGCAGGGACCTGCAAGTGACCTACGGGATTGGTTGGGTGGCTTTAAGAGGGAAAACAGAGCTCCCACGCGACTCTTTATAACCCCTAGTTTCCGCATTTTGGCAGAGTTCTCAATCAGACGATCTGGGCGACCAATCCGCATTCGTCGACTCCAATCTCGGTCCAGCTCCGCGTAGTCTGATCTCTCTCTTGGAGTGCCTCAGTGAACTGTGTCACATTCATTATGTTTTGTTTTGTAACTAAGTCGTTGCCTTAAGATCCTGCTAGTGTTTGCTACTGTGGTTAGCATCCACTCCTGGGACTTCTGCACTGGCTTCTGTTGTAACAGTGTTATTCATGCTTTTTCTAACCCTAGAACTAGCTTCCAGTGTATTAGTTAGTCCCGTCTGGAATAAACAACTATTGTAAAACCCTGTTTGTCCATGAGTCTCCACATCGAGTTCCCTACCGAGTCTCACCACCTGCATTTCTAGAAAAATGCCTGTACCAGTGTTGGCTCAGATAGAAGAAAACAATCAAATGCCTTCACTGTGAATTGTCCTTCTGCCTTCTGCTCTGTACCGATCGGGAACGCAGACTGACCAGCAACCCCTTTTTTCCCTCTCCCACCTATGTCAGGACGTGACATGTGTGCAAAATTGAAACTAAGGTTTTTTCAGTGTAAATCGGTTCGCCCTAACGCATATCTGCCAAGTTTCGCTGCCATACGATAATTACAGCCCACACAAGACCCCTGTGTGTAGCTGCTCTTTAATCATTTCCACGCGATATCTTACGTTCATCATTTCATATGACTGGAAAAATTATCACTAGTAACTGACTTACGTGTATGAAAGACAATATTGCGATTTCAACAGTGCGCTTGTAAAAGCTTGGAATGACTGGTATTTGACAATAAATTTGAAGAGTGTAGTGCAACTTGAATTGCTATAATTCTGCATTGTTCCAGTCGTTAATAGTACATACTCGTAATAAAGACTTTGACTGTGGTCGTACTGATTAAGGGCACACGGTCTTTGTTAGAGGCGAATATGACCAACGGAAGTAAGCTCTGCTACTAATTGATCACTCCGAGTGCACAAAATTAATTAAATTGTGTATATAACTTACTACCAGAGAGCTCATAAATTGGGTGAAACCCGTTGTATCTGTATGAGAAAGGAATAACCTGTTTTCTCTGCCTGTGAGATAACGGCTAACTTCGTCTGGGAAGTGAGTGGTATTCATCTTACTTATTGCTTGGAATAGGGTGAATCAATAACTCCGCCGCAGAGCGAAAATCTCAGTAACTGGTAGTTGATATGCATATCTCCTGACCCAAATGGATTAAGAAATAACTGTGAGAAGGTGCCTAAAGAACAAAAACTCGCAGTGCATTAGCTTTGATACAGGAACAGAAGAAATGAGGTATTTAGACTAGGAATTGCTGGAACATCGACTGTAAAAAAAAAAGAAAAAAAGTGGCTGTAATTAGTTTTTTCTCTACTGAGTAGACTGTGGAAACAGTACAATTCTGTATTTTTATCCACACCGTAGTCTGTAAAGCTCTGTGGTGTGCATGGCAGAGGGTACTTACCGTAGCACGAGATATTAGATTTCTTCCTTTCGAACCACGTAGGGAGCGTGGGGGAAGAAGGATTGCTTAAGTGCTGCAATGCATGCTGTAATTACTCTGATCTTATATTTGCAATCCTTTACGGAAGCTGTACGTAGAAGATTAAAGCTTATTTCAAAATACTTCGCTTAAAGATGGTTCTGGAATTTTTGTAAGTAGGTTTCCGTGGGATAATTTACGTCTATCTATAAACATCTACCAACTTAGGCTTTTCAGCATTCTTGCGAGTCTCTCCAGTGGGTAAAGCCAAACCTGTGGTCATTCTTGCTATCCTTCTTTGAGTAGTTATTGCAATAGCTCCTCTTAGCCTTATTTTGTCGGGTCCCATACACTATATTCTAAAATGGGACGCGCTAGTGTTTTGTAAACAATCTTCTTTGTAGACTGATTTCATTTTTCCAGTATCCTGCCAATGATCCAAAGTTTGATTTACCTATATTTGAGCCAACAGAATCATTCCATTTCCATACAAATTGTAACGGACTGGTATTTCTATGAGTTGACTGACACCAATTCTGAAACTTACGTAGCATATTTGTAAAGCGCACAATTTTACATTTCTGTACATTTAAAGCAAGTTGCCAATCTTTGCACCGTTTCGAAATCTTATCAAGAGCTGACTGGATATTTGTAGAGATTTTTTCAGATAATGATTCGTTGTATATAACTGTCACATTTGCGAAAAATCGTCGGTTACTTTAATACTGCATGCTAGATCGTTAATCGGTAAGCATGCGGCAGCCTGACCTACCTAATTTGTTCCAAAACGCCACGCATAAAAATGGGATTCTTCAGGATTCTGTTGGTGACAGAGAGGTATGGTCAAGTGTTTTGATAGCTCTCGGGCTGGGGACCATGTGTTAACTCAACAGAAGGGCCGTATTAGTGTAACAACAGAGTCAAAAATACGAGGGTGAGTCAAATGAAAACCTTATATTATTTATTTATTGTGCAGAAATGGTACAAAAATGTATCACTTTCCAACATAATCTCCCCCACGCTCAATGCAAGTCCCCCAGCGCTTACACAGTGCATAAATTCATTTAGAAAAAAATTATTTTGGTAGTCCGCGCAACCACACATTCACCGCGTGGCGTACTTCTTCATCAGAGCGGAACTTCTTTCCTCCCATTGCGTCTTTGAGTGGTCCAAACATATGGAAATCACGTGGGGCAAGGTCTGGTGAGTATGGTGGATGAGTAAGACACTCAAAATGCAGGTCTGTTATTGTTGCAACTGTTGCATGGGCAGTGTGGGGCCTGTTGTGTCTAGACAAGACAGCCTAGACACAATGAAAGGAAGCCGAAAGGCACGTGCTTAAACTCACGCAGGCTGGCGTGAGGTCTGAAACAGGATACGTAATGAATGCTATAAAGAAAAGTACGTAGCTTCTGGAATACTTAACTTTAATCCATAATTGTATAACATCGCTCTTGATGATACATGCTTCATATAATAAATATCAATTGAATACGGCGCCTTGCTAGGTCGTAGCAATTGACTTAGCTGAAGGCTAAGCTAACTATCTTCTCAGCAAATGAGAGAGTCTTCGTCAGTGTAGCATCGCTAGCAAAGTCGACTGTACAACTGGGGCGAGTGCTAGTACGTCTTTCTAGACCTGCTGTGTGGTGGCGCTCGGTCTGCGATCACTGACAGTGGCGACACGCGGGTCCGGCGTATACTAATGGACCGCGGCCGATTTAAAGGCTACCACCTAGCAAGTGTGGTGTCTGGCGGTGACACCACAGGGCCTTGCATTGTCGTGTTGCAAAAGGACACCTGCTGACAGCAATCCACATCGCTTTGATTTGATTGCAGGCCGCAGATGACTTTTTAGGAGATCTGTGTATGATGCACTGATGACAGTGGTCCCTCTAGGCATATAATTCTCCAAAATGACGTCTTTTTCGTCATCTTCCCTGGTGATGATTCTGTTCGAAACTTCTTTGGTTTTGGTGTTGAGGAATGGTGTCATTTCTTGCACGCTCTCTTCGTTTCCGGTTGGTGGAAGTGAACCCAGGTTTCGTCCCCAGTTACGATTCTTGCAAGGAAGCCGTCACCTTCTCGTTCAAAGCACATAAGTTCTTCACAAGCAGCAACACGTCGTTCTCTAATTTCAGGAGTCAGCTGCCGTGGCACCCATCTTGCAGACACTTTGTGAAACTGGAGCACATCATGCACAATGTGGTGTGCTGACCCATGACTAATCTTTAAACATGCTGCAATGTCGTTCAGTGTCACTCGGCGGTTTTCCTTCACTATGGCTTCAACTGCTGCAAATGTCCTGTCGAGTCACAACTCGTGCCTGACCTGGACGAGGAGCATCTGCCACTGAAGTCACACCATTTGCGAACTTCCTACTCCATTTGTTGACTTGCTGCTGTGACAAACATGCATCACTGTACTGAACCTTTATTCGCCGATGAATTTCAATAGGTTTCACACCTTCACTATGCAAAAACCGAATATCAGAACGCTGTTCTTCCCTCGTGCAAGTCGCAAGTGGAGTGGCCATCTTTACACTGATACTGCCACGGTAAGTGTGCATCAGCACTATGCTGCCACCTACAGGCCATTCTGCACGCTGTTTGTAGCACGCTTACCAACGTACAGGATAACGGCGCGAAATTTCGATTTGTTATTACAAATTTAAGGTCTTTATTTGACTCACCTTCGTAGTAATGTTGCACACTTCCTCCTGCTTAGGCAAATGGAGCAAATTTGTTGGTTCTTCTTGCATTTGATGTGACCTGCTGTGGTCCTTAAGGTACCATTAGTGACTGGGCGGTTCCTTAGAAAATCCCAGATAAAGGGTTTTTAACAATTTTTTGTTACAAAAATGGAGCGGCGGATTTCAATACATCTATCCTCACCAAAGGGCTGAAATTTTTGCGATATGTACCTAGGATCACGATCTCGAAAACACATTCAAAATTTTCCGAGGTATAAAGTTATTAGTTCATGGACGACTCCTTAGAGAACACCCAAAAAGCTTTTTTTAACCATTTATTCGTACCAAATCCGAGCCGTGGATTCCATGACGGCTATGTACATCTAATTGCTGAAATTTTTAGGATGTATTCCTAAGTTCTAAATCTCGAACAAACTTGAAAATTTTATCGATACCTTCATCCATTTCCTAGATACAGAGGTTCAAAGTTAGCTTACCATGAACACGTGAAATACGCACGTAAAGTACCGCGTAAAATACCGCCTGAGGCGAAATCTAAAAAACAAATGACTGCAGCAAATTGCTGAAACTTTAACTGTCTATTATCTAGACATTTATGTAAAGGTGCCATCTTTTCGATTTTCAGAAATCCCCGCAAAAACACGGTTTTTGGGTACCAAAACCTAGGGGCAGATTCCAAGAGAGCGATGCACAGCAGACGGGTGTAATTTTTACAATACATTCCTAAGAACCCGATTCTACCAGCCTTGTCAATTTTCTTGATATCTTTGCTGGTGTGCGAGATACAGAGGTTCAAAGTTACCATACTTACACACGTAAAATACTCACGTGACATCCGGTGTGAGGTGAAAATGTAGTTTGTGAAGTGATTTAGCACGGAGAGATATGTGAGGTGTATCCGATATCATCAGAAGGTTCTGTGAACCTCATGTTGTAGAACTGAAGCACATGCGAAATTTTTGTGCCTGTAAAATCCGATCAGAAGTTTAAAATTAGTTTTGCGTTATTTCAGTTTCACACAAGCAAAATATCAAAATTTTACTGACCTATAAAGTTCTTTGCGTATGAGTGACATTCCCTGCTGTGGCACGGAAAGGAAGGGAACCAACGGAAAAATGCTCCTATCGAAGCACAAAAAAAGGCGAATATTTTCCTGTTTAAAAGACTCTGACTGAAAAGTAGGATACCAGCTGCTTCATTCCAACTTCTTCAGCACCTTTAAAAATTTTTTTCAAAAATTTTAGCACGCGTAGTGGTATAAAAAGAGAGAAGAAGACAATGGCAATGTAAGAGAAAGAGAGGGTCACGGTGGCAGTGGAACATAGTTAACGGTGGCAGAACACTCCTAGCAGAAGATTGAAGGAGAGAGTGGCAGTGATAGTGGAATAAAGAAAAAGAGAAAGTTGAAGTGGGTGAGATCCAGTGATAGTGAGAGTCAATCTATGACAATGAAAAGGAAGAAGAGAGAGATAGTGACAGTGAGAAGAAACAGCGACAGTGGAAAAGAGAAAATAAGGTAACAGCAGTTAGAGCGAGCAAGAGGGAGACAGTGTCACTGAAAGGGGACTGCAGTAGTAGGACAGAACAGAGATTGTGGCCGTGGAACAGAAGACAGTGACAGAGACACAGAGAGAAAATAACAATGAGTTGGGTTGAATGAGTGAATGAAATGGGTAAATGGGAGTGGGTTGTATGAGCGATTAGCGGCGATAGATTAGTGGATGTGAGCGAGTTGCAGTTAGGTGAGATTGTGGGAATGAGGTATGAGTTACAAATTAAAAAGAGCACCAATATGTTTCCATGCCAAAATTTTTAGGAAAATTTTTAAAGGTATTGCATAATGTAGAGTGAGACAATTAGTATTGCTTTTTTCTTTCAGAATCTTTCAAACAGCAATATATCCGCCATTTTTGTGATCCGATAGGATAATTTTTCCGTTGGTATACAAAATTACCGGCAAGGATTCGGAGACGCTTCCGTGAAGTTAATTTTACACCAGTCAACGACTCTCCATCCAATATAAGATTCTGCATGCTCCCTAGAAATAAATCCTCAGTCGAGAGTCAAATTTTGTTTGACACCCACTTTTATTAATAAATGTTGGCGTGGTACCGAGCCAAATGTCTTCCGCAAGTCAAGAAATACTACATCTATCTGATCTCGATCCACGGCTTTGAGAATGCCATGTGAACAAAACGTCTTCCGGCATAGATATTTTCGGAATCCGTGCTGGGGTTGGAATGGAGAACGTCATCCTGTTGAAGATAGCGCATTCTGTTTTACCGTACTGGGAACGATAACATGGACGTCAGCGAGGCTGGGCATTAGTTCTGCGGATCTCTTCTGCTACCCTTCTTGTAGAAGGGTGTGACCTGCGATTTCTTCCAACCACTGAGCACAGTTTTCTGTTGGAATGATCTACGGTATGTTGTGAATAAAATGATAGCTAAGTTAGTTGGAAATTCTGGATAATATCTGACCAGAATCGCACTTCAGGAATAAAAATTTAACAGCGTTTGGATCTGAAAAAAAGGCGAAGTCTTTGCCAGTCCAAGACATTTTCATCTGGTCTTCGTGTACAAATATTTTGTCGTACAGAATATATAAATATTTTTATGTTAACCGTAAATTTTTTTGGGCACAAAATTACAACAGTTACTTGTCGCTACTGAAATATCTTGCTACGACAACTTATCTGTTGTTGATTGTAATTCAGTGTGATTTGATTCATTTACTGTAAACTGGCAATCAGTGAGTAAAATCATCGTTTACAATTTGTACATTTCTGGACATACAATGGCCTTATGCTGCTATGTAGAAGATATTGACATCTGCTGAACCAATTCTAAACTTCTGAAGATAAAAAATTAATTTGTCGCATCAGGTAAAGCGCAATAAAGTTTATTTTGCAACTGCTGACTGAATTTTATTCTGAAAAAATAATACTTCAGTTGCTGAAAATGATAGCCATGAATAAAATAATGTCTGTTGTAATTAACTGAGAATATCTGAGATCTGAGATAACAACCTAATCGTAATCAAAACTGTCCCCATTGCTACAGCCTCACTATTATGTGACTATTGAAGAAAAGAAAGGTAAAATTATCCTCAGGTAACTCGCTCTGAACAACTAGATCGTTTTACATGTACCATTCTGTGACGGGAAAACACGATAATATATTCTTAAATTTGTCAAATAACCCTATAGATTTGGACTGATGTTTAAATAATGATAAACAGTGTGTTTTTAAGTTGTAAATTCAAATGATGGCTGGCCTAAGACGAAAACAAGAATGCAGTATCATTAATTAAACAATTTTTTGAAATACAATCTTATTTAAGTGTCGTATATTCACACAAAAATATACTGTCAAATAAGACGATGACTTTATTGGTTTGTCATGAATTTCAGAGTGGGAGAAGCAGAAATATAAACGTAACCCAGACACATAGAAGAACTTTCAACAACCGAAGGAGCTTATGTTTGTAACACTCGCATTAAAGATTACCTGATGGACATCTTCCCTTTAAAGAAAGGCACACTATGCTTTTCATTAAAGTTAAGAGTACGAATGAATTAGATGCTACAAAATTAGACTACGAATATATTAGAAGTTACAAAATCCAACTGCTCAATTAAAACAGTACAACTCTGTAGAGATATTTGTGGATCTTACAGTTTATATAAATAACCAATTAAAATTTACAAGATTGAATGTGCTGGTTTCGATAAACTAATTTGTAGATTATAATGTTCTTGGTGTGAAGATAAGAAACTGGATTCTGTGAAACAGTATGTGGAATAATAAAACTAGAGTTTAGAGCAGCTGGCACTAGTTTTTGAAAAAGAGAACGGTAATTCAGGAGAAGGTGGACCATCAATTATTTCAAAGTGCAATTGTGCTAACAGGTTATTACGTAGGATGATGGGTACTCATGAGGTGTAAATTTTTCTTCTCTGATGATTTACCACTGTTTCGGCCACAATTTTGAAGCCTTCTGGCTGCGGAACTTTTTTACACTTCCGTGTTCTTTGAAATTGCTTACTGGACAATAGCAGGGACACAGGCTGACAGAGCACATGAGGACATCCTAGTAAGCCTCGAGGAAACGTTGCTGTCGGGATGACACGTTTGAAAAAGTGCACAGAACAAGTAGAGCACTGAACAAGTTGAAAAGGCCTACAAAAGCACTTAGTAATGGGTAAGTTAGTTATTCAGATTTTTATTTGTCTACATAATTCTGAAGTACTCTACTCGAGTGATGTTGCCACACCGCTTGGACGGGTCTTGAACCACTGAAGAGGAACAATTGTGGACAGTATGCTGTGAACGCCAAGGCGTCGTCATTATTAAAGCCCGTGCTAAAGGAATGCCTGTACTGACGGCACCAGATTATTGGCGTATGCGTTTCGGCATGCGAGGAACAACTATTCAGGTTATTGGTTTCTCTAAAAATTTGCAACTTCACAACGCGTGGAATGTGAAACAAAAGCCCTTTTGGGAGACCGGATCGGTTTTAACCCAATGGCGAGCTCATAACGACATCAAAGGATTACCGCGCGACAGATTTTCATTTGGTGACAATGCTTTTGTAGTAAAATATCGATAATCGAATGCCGGAGTGCATTGGGGATGAGTTCATTACATCATCGGGCGGAAGCTCCGGGCGCCTAAACTAAAAGTACATCAGCGAGCCGTATTCGCCGGTCGTCGGCTACCTGCCGGTAAAAACGTTTTATTGGCGCCCGTTGAATATACACGCGAAAAACCTGTAGCGAGCTTTTTTTTTATTTGTTTCAGTTTTGCGTTACCATTAGAGCAATAAACGTGATAAAAGCAGTATTCCCCGATCCCACTACCTAAAATGTCATTAATACTGACTCGTTATAAAATTTATCTATTGCATTAGTCACTTTTCACGTAACAGGTAAATAATTTCTCATATTTATTTGGAATTTGGTATTGGAACTGAATCGTATGTGATGCTGTTCTTTGCGATGTATCTGTTACTACTCTCCTGGCCATTAAAATTGCAGCAAGGAGACTGATTCCGTGATGATGTTACAAACTTTTAGGGATCATGGAAAATATACCAATTCTAGGTCCGAAAATGACCGAGTCATAAGCGAAAATCGTTCTCATACCTCTGATGGTGTACCTCTTCTAGTGCAAGCTCTTTGCTTTCCATATTTTGAGAAGAGGTAAAATGGACTAAAACAAGAAAAAATTGTCCATAAATATAGGCTCTAAACTGCATACCTTAAGAGCTTTGACCACTTGTTCATATTTGCTACTGTGATACACACCGTCTACTGGACAAGTGCTATGAGAGTAGCAAAGATGAACAACTGCTTATAGCTCTTAATGTACGCACTTTAGAGCCCATGTTTACAGGACAGTTATTCTAATTATGGATCATACTACCTCCCCCCAAAAAAAAGGAATAGCAAAGAGTATGCAGTTAGAGAGTTCCAGTGTCAGAGGTATCAGAACAATTTTCACTTGCGACTTTTGACTCGATCGCTTCTGGGCCTGGGTCCTTTACCTCAAACTGGAACATTTGTACTTCTTGGTCATCCCTGAAAGTTTGTAGCATCGTCAGAGGATCACCTTTTATAATTCTGCCTCTTGTAAGAAGTACTAACGTATCGTAACTCGACAGGGCAGCAGGATCAATGACTATCAAGATTAAACTTCTATCGTTTCGCTACCTTGCGGTTTCTCCTGCGTCAGGATCAAACGGCTGTCATACCAAGATGGAATTTCAACGCTATGCAGAATCTCAATGGCTCTACGTGACTAGCGCCCGAGAGGACAAACGCATTGTTAGGTTGCCCTTACATAATCGTAGAGACACGTCACATGCCTTGAGTCTTAAAGTGGAATTTTTTACAGCAAGACAAGTATCCACACGGAAATTCTCGCGGCTTCTCTTGAGCGGGAATGAGCGAGAAGCGGCCCGATAGAGGTGCGCTAAACGACAGTACTCACAGGATTGACACCAAGTCGTTTTTTCAGGAGAGTCGTGTTTCTGCGTGAAGCAGCACGATTGACGTATCCGTATATGGAGCCTCCTAGAAGGACAACCGTTCCATCATCGTGGTACGGGCCAGCACTTGGCTTCATGATATGGGGTGCTGTTCTTCACACGTCACGATCACAATCTGCTTTGGACAGCGGGCAATTACATTTCTGACGTAGTAAGGCCGCTGACTGCACGATATCTTGTGAATTCTCCGTGACTTTATCATTTAACAAGATAACGCAAGACCGCATGTTGTCGGTGCTGTCTTGATAACTTTCCTCGATACAGAGGGTCTTTCGCCATCCCAGATCAGCACCTTCTCCAGATTGCCCCATGCAAACGATCGGGTCACATGTTTCCGACGGAGTAATCCACTAATTATTGTCGTCATGCAACGGGTTTTCGAGCATATGATCTGTTGGAATATTAAGAACTGCCTTGAAGACGTAGCATATCTGTTGTATGCCAGATACAACAAAAAGATTTTTTTTTTTTAAATGGACTTGTAGTCCGGGGTGATAAGTTACATTACAGCATCACCGGTCTATTGCGGTCTAACTGTGTCGGTGAGGCAGTAAATTTCCACAGGGCAGTGACTGCGTCACTGCAATTCACTTTGGAGGTGTGGCGGTGGGACTTGTAGTCCCGTACCACCCTCTGACGGTGATAGTACTACATGAGTCAGGCAGAAAAATTTTGCCTAACATGGACAGGTGAAGGTGTGGCAGTGGGACTTATAGTCCCGTACCGGATGGATGGATTTTTTTTTTTTTTTTTTTTTTTTTTTTTTTAAAGGACTTGTAGTCCGGGGTGATATGTTACAATACAGCATCACCGGTCTATTGCGGTCTAACTGTGTTGGTGAGGCAGTAAATTTCCACAGGGCAGTGACTGCGTCACTGCAATTCACTTTGGAGGTGTGGCGGTGGGACTTGTAGTCCCGTACCACCCTCTGACGGTGATAGTACTACATGAGTCAGGCAGAAAAAAAAAAAAAAAAAAAAAAAAAAAAAAAGTGGATGGAAAGTGCGACGGACTATTAATATGACTATAAATGTAAAATACCTGCGCGAGAAATAAATACTCTGTGGAATTTAAGCATCTCGTGCGAACTCGATAACAAAAATATAATATACAGACTGTATTAAGCTACGGCAAAGAGATAATTATTCCATGTTGGACCGACATTGGAAGAGAGATGTTCTGTATCGGATTGAGAGGAGATTGTTGGAAGCCGCCATTAAGGCAGTAACCTATGTTTTACGTTATTGAAGAAAATAAATACATATAAGAGCACAAAAGGAGTTCAGGTGTGTAGAGTGCACAACCTTTAAT
The DNA here is from genome assembly GCF_021461395.2 of Schistocerca americana. Classification (NCBI taxonomy): domain Eukaryota; kingdom Metazoa; phylum Arthropoda; class Insecta; order Orthoptera; family Acrididae; genus Schistocerca; species Schistocerca americana. The sequence goes on from NC_060121.1 coordinate 855,532,019, forward strand.
CATTTCAAAAGAAATGTTCAGTGATTACATGTACGAAACATTTTGGGGAAGGCGAACCAAAGGCTGCCTTTTATTGGCAGAGCTGTTAGAAGATGCAACAGAACTACTAAAATGACCGCCCATACTACGTTTGTCCGTTCTCTTTTGGAGCGCAGTTGCACTATGTGGATCCTCACCAAATAGGATTAACGGACTACACCGAGAAAGTTCAGAGAAGAGCATCGTGTTTTGTATTATCGAGAAATAGGGGAGAGTGTGTCACAGTCATGATACAGGATTTGGGGTGGACATCATTAAAACAGAGGCGGTTCCCATTATGGCGGGATCAATCACCAACTTTCTCTTCCGAAGGCGAAAATATTTTGTTGACGCCCACTTACACAGGGAGAAACGACCATCATAATAAAATAAGGGAAATGAAGCTCGCACTGAAAGGTACAGGTGCTCGCTTTTCATTGCGCGCAGTTCAAGAGTGGAATAAAAGAGAATTATTGCGAAGATGGTTCGATGAACCTCTGCCAGGCACTTAAGTGTGATTTGCAGAGTAGCTGTTTTTTTTTTTCCTTTATTGATTTTCAATTCCCCCCCAAAGGGGGCGGGCTGGCAGCAGCTTAGTACGCCGCTCTTCAGCCTACAGGACTTTTGAAACGTAAGAAGGAGATAATAAACAATAAAAGCGGGCGATAAAACGGTAACTTAAATTGTAAAACGGCGTAAAATTGTGGTTAGTTAAAACATAAAACAAAGGGTTGGCAATGCTAATAAAATACACAGGAAGCAGACAGATAAAATAGTAGACAGACAGTTAAAAAAACACGAGGACGATGTGGTTTCTGTTCGCAAGAGATATAAAAAATCACACCCAGCGACAGTATGATTTCCGTTCGCAACACTTCGGAAAAGATGCACAACACTTAACACTTACTAGAAACACTGCACTCGAAAGTCAGTACGAAGATGACACACCACAGAAAAGGGCAGATGGGGGGAGGGGGACCTGGACAGATGAGGGGAAAAAAGGGTGGTGGAAAAACGAAGTGAGGGGGGGTGGGGAAGGAACCAGCGGTGGGAAACGACTCATAAGGGGCGGGGGGTGACAAGGCAAATGCGAGAGGAAAGGCAGAGGAGTGGAATGCAAATGGACTCGTGTCAAGAAAGGGAGGCGGGGAAAAACAAGATGGAAGGGGGGGAGAGGAAGCCCTGTAAAAGGACAGAGGAAGGGATGGGTAGGTGAGGATCAGAACTGATAGGAGGGATAAATGGAGGGATAGAGGCATCATCCGGGAGGGGGAGTGGACCGAAGCCACCTTGGGAAGGGGGTGTAGAGATGGAGGGTAGGGGGGACACAACAGTGAAGACGTGGCAGGGGGCGGGGGTTGGAGAGGAGAGGAGCAACCAGGGGATGAGGAGGATGAAGGCCGCAGTAGGTGTAGAGGACGGGGATATGTTCAAGGAATAGGAGCAGATGGGGGAAAGAAATCAAGTCGTAGAGGATCCACGTGGGGGACGGGAGGCATAGATGGAAGGCGAGGAGGAGTGCATGGCACTCGAGGATCTGGAGGGAAGTAGCTATGTGGATATAGATGCAGATGTAGACTTGCTCGCCGCCACTCGACAGGCACTACAGTCGATGAAACCTGACATAGAGTTGAAGAGGCATAGAATGACGTCCTCGTATCTGTCATCCAAGCTCAGTTGTACTCGATAAGCAGCCAAGTAAGAATCATTGCTGCTGTCCTGTAAATTTAGGTTGAAAAAATGCGGAATTTGTTGTGGGACATTGTGGAATATTCCCACTTCAACCTCTATGGCTCCATGAATAGGTGGCGGCGCCATATATACGAGGGCAGTTCAATAAGTAATGCAACACATTTTTTTTCTGAAACAGGGGTTGTTTTATTCAGCATTGAAATACACCAGGTTATTCCCCAATCTTTTAGCTACACAACACTATTTTTCAACGTAATCTCCATTCAATGCTACGGCCTTACGCCACCTTGAAATGAGGGCCTGTATGCCTGCACGGTACCATTCCACTGCTCGATGTCGGAGCCAACGTCGTACTGCATCAATAACTTCTTCATCATCCACGTAGTGCCTCCCACGGATTGCGTCCTTCATTGGGCCAAACATATGGAAATCCGACGGTGCGAGATCCGGGCTGTAGGGTGCATGAGGAAGAACAGTCCACTGAAGTTTTGTGAGCTCCTCTCGGGTGTGAAGACTTGTGTGAGGTCTTGCGTTGTCATGAAGAAGGAGAAGTTCGTTCAGATTTTTGTGCCTACGAACACGCTGAAGTCGTTTCTTCAATTTCTGAAGAGTAGCACAATACACTTCAGAGTTGATCGTTTGACCATGGTGAAGGACATCGAACAGAATAACCCCTTCAGCGTCCCAGAAGACTGTAACCATGACTTTACCGGCTGAGGGTATGGCTTTAAACGTTTTCTTGGTAGGGGAGTGGGTGTGGCGCCACTCCATTGATTGCCATTTCGTTTCAGGTTCGAAGTGATGAACCCATGTTTCATCGCCTGTAACAATCTTTGACAAGAAATTGTCACCCTCAGCCACATGACGAGCAAGAAATTCCGCACAGATGGTTCTCCTTTGCTCTTTATGGTGTTCGGTTAGACAACGAGGGACCCAGTGGGAACAAACCTTTGAATATCCCAACTGGTGAACAATTGTGACAGCACTACCAACAGAGATGTCAAGTTGAGCACTGAGTTGTTTGATGGTGATCCGTCGATCATCTCGAACGAGTGTGTTCGCACGCTCCGCCATTGGAGGAGTCACAGCTGTGCACGGCCTGCCCGCACGCGGGAGATCAGACAGTCTTGCTTGACATTGCGGCGATGATGACACACGCTTTGCCCAACGACTCACCGTGCTTTTGTCCACTGCCAGATCACCGTAGACATTCTGCAAGCGCCTATGAATATCTGAGATGCCCTGGTTTTCCGCCAAAAGAAACTCGATCACTGCCCGTTGTTTGCAGCGCACATCCATTACAGACGCCATTTTAACAGCTCCGTACAGCGCTGTCACCTGTCGGAAGTCAATGAAACTATACGAGACGAAGCGGGAATGTTTGAAAATATTCCACAAGAAATTTCCGGTTTTTTCAACCAAAATTGGCCGAGAAAAAAAATGTGTTGCATTACTTATTGAACTGCCCTCGTAGGTTCAAAATGACGTCTGTAAGGGAGGTGCGTTCCAAGCAGAGAGCTCCCATTGAGTTTCTTTTGGCGGAAATCTGGAGCATCGAAGTTGTTCATAGGCGCTTGCAGAATGTCTACGGAGACCTGGCAGCGAACAAAAACACGGTGAGTCGTTGGACGAGGCCTCTGTTACCGAGGCCTCGCAAAGCAGTCCGATCTCCCGTCTACCGGCCGTGTGCCCACTCTTGTGTCTACTGCAGTGTTAGAAGGTGTGGACACTCTCGTTTGAGGTGATCGACGGACGCAGATGAACTTCTCCTTCTCCACGACAACGCAAGGCATCACTCATGTCTGCGCACCCGAGAGGAGTTCACAAAACTTCACTGGACTTTTCCTTCTCATCCACTCTATAGTCTGGGTCTCGAACCATCCGATATGCATCTATCCTGCTCAGTGAAGGATGAACAACACAGGAAGCAGTACGAGGATGATGGGGAGGTTATTGATGCTGTAAGACGTTGGCTCTTACGTCGATCAGTAGACTGGTACCATGTAGGCATACAGGTCCTCCCACTAAGGTGGCGCATGGCCGTCGCATTGAACACATATTATGTTGAAAAACGTGGTTTTGTTGCCAAGAGTGCGCAATAATATGGAGAAATTGGAAAACCAGAATAAAACCAACTTGTTTTCGGAAAAAAAACGCTTTTCATTTCTTATTGAACGCCCTTCATACATACCGCACGAACACAATAAGTAAAATTTAGTTTCTTTACTATCCTTCCTTGCGTTACAATTTTGATGGTCAGCAGTGTAGACAGTCCAACCTCGAAAACACAGATCAGTCCAAACTCACAAGAAAAATGCGTTGATTCACGGAGGTTGCTACATATCACCGTCATCAATAGCGGAGCGTTGCTCCCACAGCGAAGTATTTTCGCCGGCCGCAGTGGCCGTGCGGTTCTGGGCGCTACAGTCTGTAACCGAGCGACCGCTACGGTCGCAGGTTCGAATCCTGCCTCGGGCATGGATGTGTGTGATGTCCTTAGGTTAGTTAGGTTTAATTAGTTCCAAGTTCTAGGCGACTGATGACCTCAGAAGTTAAGTCGCATAGTGCTCAGTGGTAAGCAGATACTATGCTGTTATCCCCCTTCTTTGTTGCGTTTGGCGTATCCTTAGTTTACATCCATCTGCTCTGAACGTGGCTGGTAACGTCCCTAGGTGAACCCTGAGGCACTGCTCATTCCATGGACTATCATTGTTAAAGTATAAGGGGCAGTCAAATGGAAATGAGTCAATGGTTCAAATGGCTCTGAGCACTATAGGACTTAACAGCTGAGGTCATCAGTCCCCTAGAACTTAGAACTACTTAAACCTAACTAACCTAAGGACATCACAGACATCCATGCCCGAGGCAGATTCAAACCTGCGACCGTAGCGGTCGCAGACTGAAGCGCCTAGAACCGCCAGGCCACAGCGGCCGGCGAAATGAGTTAGATGGAAAGAAAAATAACTAGACTGTTTATTATTTCAAAAGTAGTCCCCATAACTTCTAATACATATATACCACTGTGAAACAAAATGGTCAATAGCTTCATGGAAAAATATTTGCGGTTGCCTACAAAATGGCTTTTCCGTGGCGTTCACCTCTTCATCCGAAGCAATTCGACGACCACTGGTGTCTTTCTCAGGGGCTACAAAAATATGGAAATGGCACTGAGGGAGATTGAGGGTTGTAAGGAGGATGTGTAAGGGCTTCCCAGTGAAACTTCTGCAATGTAACTGAAGCAACTTTGGAAATATGTGGAAGGGCCGACACGCAGCATAAGTTTCAATTACACTTCCTCCATACAATCCCGGTCTCTGCCTGGTACGTTATATCTATTTTGAACTGCAGTTTCCTTAAGCTTTTATATAAATGGAGTGGAAGGACTTGACCCATACAGTGACCATTTCATTTCAACATATTTATTTGCATCATAGATAAATCATTAAGAGACTTACAATCATAAATCAGATAATAATTTATTTAAGAAACGCCATTCAGGCAAACTTTACAAACTGTTTGTTATATAAAACAACAAATGAAGTGATCTCTTTAAAAACATTTAAAAACTCGCCACTCAGGCCAATTTTACAAACTGCTTGTTATATGGAAACACAAGAGAATTAATCTCTTTGCAAACATTTAAGAAACCGCCATTCGGGCCAAGTAAATCATTTAAAATAAACTTTACATCAAATAACCAGGAAATCAATTATTATTTCCACATAGATTGAAAGATATTACCAAACAACTTTACAAGGTTGTAGACTGTTTGATCAATAATAACCCACTTATTTCCCCATCAAAATTGACATACGCCACTAAGGCTGAATTGCATCGCAGTTTTAGAAAACGGTTTCAATTAAGATTGATTCTTCTATAAATCCCTCAAAATTCTAAAGACAAATATTTCAAACGTTGAACCCGGGCAAGCTTGCAGAGCTACCACAAGCTTTAAAAAAACTGCAACTTGTACAATAACTGAGGCCCGAGATTGCGAGGCCACGGCCTGGCCACGAACGGTGGAGGCGACTGAGTACTTATCTTCGAATTAAGATGTGGACACTGTTTGTACTTCCACCCCGTTCAGAACACCGAAATCGGAACCAAACAGCACACGCGAGCTCAGGCGAAGTCCATCGCCCGTACGCCCGATAGTAATTTAAACGGGGAGGCTCTGCACTTCGGTTGCCCACTGCTTCCGATCTCTGAAACATAAATCAGAAGCCACAACAGGGAACCAAACAAACCTTCCTTCACCTTAATACTCAAACTTATACAGAAAACTACTTCGTTAAAATTGACAATAATAAAACTAATTGCATTCTTTTAAGCAGAACCACATACACTAATGATGCGAACGATACTGGCTCATTAAAACCCAATCATCACATGGAGCACCTTATGTGGGCCTGTAAGGTACCACACGGCAATCTTTAGACACAGAATATAAATCGCACGGTAAGGCTGCGTACACGCATCAATTTTTTTTTTTTGGACACTTGCCAGCTGAAGTAAGAACAATACTATTAAGAAGCGAAGCACACACTTAATAAGAGGCATGAAATATCATATCACAGTCCTTGCAACACTTTTCTGCCTCATCCTTATGTTTCACTAATCGTTGGTAGGACTTGAATGACTTAACTTGATGCCAGCTGCTGGATCGATGTGGCGAAGACACCAGACGTTGCTTAGTCCGGTAGTAACAGCGTATTCCTTCACGGACGCGAGCACATGCAAGGCTTCGCGAGGATGTCAAGAAGCCACAGAGCCGGCCCGCTATTACTGGCCCCAGTACGACCAAGCGCTAACTGCCGCCCGTACTCAGGCACACCGTGCTCGCTGTCGTCTCTCCAACGTCTCGCCAATACGCGCACTTCCGCGTGCCGTGCCCAACGTTGATCTCCTTTTCTCTCCGTAATTCCCAACATATCCTGAGCCAGAGGGAATCGATAGTGCCTCAGCCAAAGATATCCCTGGGGCCAGTCCGCCACGGCTCACTGCCCACGCGATTTCAATATTTTCGGAGCCCTGAAGACTAACGGCCATGGCCCTCCATTTGCTTCGGAGGAATAGTTGCATACATACGAACAGTCAGGTTCCGTAGGCAACCGCAAACATTTTTCCATGATGGCGCTGACCGTCTTGTCTCACAGTGAGATAAAAGTATTAATAGTTACGGCGATTATTTTTGAAATAATAAAGAGTTTACTTACTTTCATTCCATGTGTGCCGTTTTCATTTGACTGCCCCTTTTAATGTATGTATGACCGAATCCGTAGCGCACATGTGTGCAGTCACTTGTCCTCTAGACCTGTACGTTAGGAAATGCAGGCAGTGCGTGTCTGAGATGATGATCCCTTGTGCCTGTAGGATCAATTGCTGTAGAAACACGGATAATGAACAAATCGAGAATTAAATAAATAAATCATGCAATTTCTGTGAATCAAGGTAGGTCATAAACAAATACGATTTATTACACCTTGAGAGCAAATGTAGTTTAGCTAGTGTGACAAAGTTAAAGTCATTGGTGCTCACCTCGTGAAAGGACTTCTTGTCTGAGTTCGGCCAGAGGGCACTCAGTGATTTCTTATGTCGCTAGCAGGTGGAAGGTGGCGAGCTCATCACTCCGGCAGACTGTTATCCCTGGGAAAGAACACAGCTACCCAATTTGATACCATCCTCCTTGGAGCTGCGATCGTTCTGGAGGGACTGCAGCGAGGAAAACTCCTCAGAGCTACCTGGAACTGAAACCGGGACGTCAATGGCCAGAGTTTGGTGCCCTACCCGCTACACCGCCACGGACATAGGTGGGGTACAAAGAATTTCGAAGATATCGCACCAAAGAATGGAGGCAGTAAGAATGGAACTGCGTGCACATACGAAGAAAATAACTGTTGCGGATAGCTGGAACTAATGAGCATAATGTTAGAATCTTTCCTCAGGACGAACTTCGTTTTGCATGAGAAACCTTGTAAAACTTGTGATTCTTGAAGTTTTCAAATGGTTCAAATGGTTCTGAGTACCATGGGACTTAACATCTGAGGTCATCAGTCCCCTAGACTTAGAACTACTTAAACCTAACTGACCTACGGACATCACACACATCCATGCCCGAGGCAGGATTCGAACCTGCGACCGTAGCGATCGCGCGATTCCAGACTGAAGGGCCTAGAACCGCTCGGCCACAGCGGCCGGCTTGAAGTTTTCCCGGCGTACTATATATTCTATGAGGTTTCGGTATTATAGCCAGATTATACTGACTTTTTGACATAACATTTCGGCTTGTAACTGTTCAGCCATCTTCTTCACACCAATGTTTGCTGTAAAGCCGACACCGGAAACTACCAATCTCTAGCGGCGGACACTTCTGAAACTGTTTTACAGACATGCTATGGATGGGTTCGAGAGCGCTTGTTGTTTGTGGAAGAAAAAGGACACTTCTTGCTGGTAGATGGGAGAATGAAGACTTCATGTGGAGACAGTACAGCCAAGATGGTCTTCAAAGTTTCTGGCACGTATGCAGCAGCATAGTCGAAAGTCGTAAATTTTGCTAGAGAAGTCGGTGTGAGACTGAGAGGCTTTCACGAAGCATTTTATGTTGTGGACCTGGTACCCTCGACCGATTAATCTCAAAGCCCACCGGAGCGTATGGAACTGGAACCAAGTCATCAAGCCGGCCGGAGTGGCCGTGCGGTTCTAGGCGCTACAGTCTGGAACCGTGTGACCGCTACGGTCGCAGGTTCGAATCAAAATGGTTCAAATGGCTCGGAGCATTATGGGACTTAACATCTGTGGTCATCAGTCCCCTAGAACTTAGACCTACTTAAACCTAACTAACCTAACCTAACTAACTAACACACATCCATGCCCCAGGCAGGATTCGAACCTGCGACCGTAGCGGTCACGCGGTTCCAGACTGAAGCGCCTAGAACCGCACGGCCACACCGGCCGGCAGCAGGTTCGAATCTTGCCTCGGGCATGGATGTGTTAGGTTTAAGTAGTTCTAAGTTCTAGGGGACTTATGACCTCAGCAGTTGAGTCCCATAGTGCTCAGAGCCATTTGAACCAAGTCGTCAATCTGAGATGTTACGTCGGCGAGCCCTGGCGTAGCCTCCCACGGGGCCACACACCATTCTGTCGAACAATCAGAGCTCGCTGCCGCCCTGTAAATTCGGCCTCGCAGAATACTGGACTCTTAGGGAGACTGCACGGCAATCGGACTTTTGTAGTTTTTGTCAAGGACGCTCAATAAATAAAGCAACACATTTTTTTTCTGAAAGCAGATTGGTTTTATTCAGGATTCCAATACATCATCTGACTCTTTTGGCTACAAAACATTATTTTTAAATATAATCACCGTTCAGTGCGACGGCCATACGCCACCTTACAGGGAGGGCCTTTGTGCCCGCATGGTACCACTCTACTGGTCGACGTCGCAGCCAAAGTCTTGCTGCATCAAGAACATCTTCATCACCTACGTGCTGCTTCCTGCGGAGTGCTTTCTTCATTGGGCCAAACGGATTCAGGTTGGAAGGTGCGCGATGGGTCCATAGGCTGCATGAGGAAGAACAGTCCAACGAAGGTCTTTGAGCTCCTCTATGGTGTGTAGCCTTGTGTGAGGCCTTGCGTTGTCATGGAAAAGGAGAAGTTCGTTTGCATATGTCGATCACCTCCAGAGAGAGAGTCCGGCCGTTTGCGAGAGTCACACCTGTCTGCGGCCGGTCGGCACGCGGGAAATCGGACAGGTTTGCACGATCTTTGAAACCCGGTAGTCAAGGGAAGGCAGGATTCGGTTACGATTGTGGACGGGGCCGTAATCAGTTGCTATTGGTTGCCTTTTACAGTTACACACAATTTATTTTAAACCAGTAATTACAGACTCATCAATAAATAAAAATATCACATGTTATTAATGAAGGAATAAACAATTATGTAAATAATAGTGTTTTCATTAAGCTACAATTTAGCAAGTCACCATAAAATACAGATACAGCAGATAATGTTTTAAAAGCAAGCCACTGTGATCTGGGCAGAAGGCCTTACACGCCAGGAATAGATATAAATTAATAATTGTTTAAAACTCGCTGCAACTTAAGAATTACAGGTATTGAAATATTAAAAAGTAAGTGGGCATAAACACAGCAGACGGCATCAGACGCCAGGAACGGAAGTAAATAAGGTTTTAAGGCTTACTGCTGAAATACAAATACCAAATTAGAATTTCAACGCAAATGACCACAAACACGGCTGAAGGACTTACCCAACAGGAAAGGCAACAATATAAAAAATTTAGAAAACTTCCGGAAACAGAAAATACAGTAGCAAAGTTTAATTAAAAAACAAACACTGATCACCAAACGGGTAAAATAAGATGATGGTAAACTTTTAACACAACCCTTAACATTCACCGAACACTGCACTGCTAGATTTATTCCAGAAGGCGACCAGAACTATTAACTAGACATATATAACCTTTATTGTAGTCATTACAAGGTATTGTAATAAATAATACAATAATGAAACGCAAGGACTAGTACATAAATGCCTTAAAGGGCACTGAAGCAAATTATACCCTCACAAGGCGTGGGCTGAAGGAGCGTTACACTGAACTACTCTCCATCTGACCTCGTTTTAGAACACATGTATCTTACAAGAACCAAGGGGCCACAGAGGGCGCTCCAGGAATCGACCTCTGAGAAGGTCCAGGAACAAGCACTTTCGCGAGCGATGAGACAGGCAGCCAAGAGTTGCATTCGCTTCACAAGATGATAACTCAGACTAGAGGCAGTCTAACGAATGACTAATGATAATCTTGCTGAAGCTACCTAACGTCCGATAAATCAAATGCAACGATGGAACAATACGCCAAAGCCGGAACCGGCGGTCTGCACTAGGTCCCAAGAATACTGTGTTTAGAGCGCACGGAACGAGAAAGGAATCACTACCACCAAAGTAGAAGAATCACCAACAGGCCTAAAATAAAGAAAGCTGTCAAAACTACACGCCGTACCAGACAGCAGCGGCAAGGCGAGGAAATGTACACTGCCATTACGTACACAAACCCCCAGGGCAGGTAACTGGGGCGTTAGCGACCACCAGGCAAGAAAAATTACCACTGGTTCAACTTAACAAATTGTAACAAGTTTAACGCACTAAATAGTAATAAGAAGTAGAGGAAAGCTAATCGGATCCGTCTTCCCTAAGCACTCCACTCGTTGCTCTTCGCCTGGGCGACACTACAAGCTGGAACATGAACCCAAGTCACTGGAGAATCGCGAGATACCACAATGGTGGAGGTTTCTCTACTTGGTTTACTTGGATTGAAATGCACTCATCTTAAGGCTTGCTGGATCCGGTTTACTGCGAGGTCGTGCACCCTCGTGACCACAGCCCTTCCATCCGGCAGTCCATGAGCGACGCCAGCGGTCCCGGCGTGTTCTGGCACTGCGCGGACCTGGCTCCTTCTGAGTCCCCAACCGAACTGACCCATTCACACGACACGGAAAAACAACGACGTCGCCCCAAAAATAGGGCAACAGTTACTACATATCGATAACCGCCGCTGCTGCCACTAGCCGACAGGCAACGCTTGCAAAACCGAGTGGAGCCAGTCAACACGAGAAGAAGACAAACAACCGTAACCATGCCAACTAAGCGATACCGTCTGGCCTCCAACAGAGGGCGGAAACCTACAAACAGTACCAAAACGCGAGCCGCAACACGGCTCAATCTTGTTGCGATGATGACAGACGTCTCATTCAACGTCTCACGGTGCTTTTGTTCACTGTCAGATATCCGTAGACATTCTGCAAGCTTCTGAGATTGTCTACTATGCTCTAGTGTTCCGACAAAAGAAACTCAGTGACGGCTCTCTGCTTGGAACGCGTTTGCTTCACAGACACTATTCTGAAGGTTGTATGTAGCGCCGCCACCTATCGGAACTTCACGAAATTATATGGACTGGAGCGGAAATATTCCACTACGTCCCCCAATAAATCAAGCATTTTTTTAACCGCATCTGGCCGAGAAAAAAAAAATGTATTCCATTACTTATTGAATGCCACTCGCATATTTATGGTACGTGGATTTTAGAGCTGAAATATCAATCGTACAAAGCATTTCGATGCCACTCTCAAAAATTATGTAGAAAGTCGATTTTGAACTTTTATAGTGTCTTTAGTATCCTAAAGCATTATCGATGTTTCGTCAGGCAGTTTGGATGTATAGGAGACTCCTAGATTCCTGCCAGGTAGGTGGTCTGGGTTCGATTCCAGACTAGTGCAAATTTTCAAACAAATATACATGTTGTACGAGCATTTCTCTGAACTGTAAAATACATAAAGACGGAAGAAACTGGTAGTGCTCGGGATTCGTGACCGCTGGATCGCTGGTTCGTGTCTCGTTCCGGTCATTTATTTTTGTTTCGTTTCATTCCATCTAGTTGGAATATCTAGGTCATTTAAACATTAAATTTTTCTCATATGTGCTAGTTAACACGTATCTTTGTCATTTTATGAAAAAGCTTGTCTTCTTATTTATAATTACGTATCGCACATAAAAATGCAGTTTTCACAGCATAGCAGATGGAAGAGTCAGCAGCTCTGACTGATGGTCGTCTTGTTTCGACTTAGGTCTCAATGCTCTTTCAAATTTTTCTCTCATTATTGTATCTCCTCCTTCGTCTTCATCTACGTCCCCTTCTTTTGTCTTGTATAGCCCTTCTACATACTCCTTGCACGTTGCAGCTTTCCCTTCTTTGCTTAATACTGGTTTCCTATCTGATCTCTTGATATTCACACAGCAGTTTTTTCCTTTCTCCAAGCGTCTTAATTCTTCTATAGGCGATATCTGTCTTAATTTTATTATATATGGCTCGAAATCATTACATTTATCCTCTATCCATTGCTGCTTAGTCGTTTTGCATTTCCTGACAGTCTTATTTTTAGACGTTTGTATTTGCTTTCGCCTGTTTCATTTGCTTCATTTTTATATTTTGTCTTTCCATTAGTTAAAGACATTATCTCCCGTAAAATCTAAGGATTTCTTCTACCACTTGTTTTTTTACTCATTTAATCCGTTGTTGTATTCCCTATTTCATCTCTCAAAGGAACCCATTCGTCTTGTATTGTATTCCTTTCCAGTGTTGTAGTGAATGGTTGCTAACGCTGCATCTGAAGCTTTCAACAACCTCTGTATCTTTCAACTTATCTAGATCCTTAATTTCCTGTCTTTTTGCAACTGCTTCACTTTTAATCTACTGTTCATGACCAACAAATTGCGGTCAGGCTCCACATGTGCCCCTGGAAATGTCTTACAGTTTGAAATCTGGTCCAGAAATTTTTGTCATACCATTACATAATCCATCTGAAATCTTTCGGTGTCTTCAGGGCTCTTCCACGTAGACAGTCTCTTTTCGCGGTTTTTAAACCAAGTGTTAACGATGATTAAATAATGCTCTCTGCAAAATTCCACCAGGCGGCTTCGTCTTTCATTCTGTTTTTATACCCAAAGGATACACTCTGAGGTGACAAAAATTCAAGGGACAGCAAAATGCACTTACACCGATTGCGGTAGTATCGCACACACAAGGTATAAAACGGCGTAATTGTCGGAGCTGTCATTTGTACTCACGTGATTCATGTGAAAAGGTCGAACAACGGGAGTTAACAGATTTGAACGCTGTATGGTAGTTGGAGGTAGATTCCGAATTCCACAGTGTCAAGAGAGTGTCGGGAGTACCAAATTTCAGGCACTACCTGTCACCACGAACAACGCAGTGGCCGACGGCCTTCACTTAACGACCGAGGGTAGTGCCGTATGCGTGGAGTTGTCATTGCTAACAGACAAGCAACACTACGTGAAACGTGGGACGTGCGATCAGCGAAACAAATGGCTTGGTTCAAATGGCTCTGAGCACTATGGGACTTAACATCCATGGTCATCAGTCCCCTAGAACTTAGAACTACTTAAACCTAACTAACCTAAGGACAGCACACAACACCCAGCCATCACGAGGCAGAGAAAATCCCTGACCCCGCAGGGAATCGAACCCAGGAACCCGGGCGTGGGAAGCGAGAACGCTACCGCACGACCACGAGATGCGGGCGATCAGCGAATCCGTTAGGATAGTGCGGCGAAATCTGGCGCGAGGGGGCTATGGCAGCAGACGACCGACGCGAATGCCTTTGCTAACAGCACGACACAGCCTGCAGTACCACTGCTCGACTCGTGACCAAATGGTTCAATTGGCTCTGAGCACTATGGGACTAGACTTCTGAGGTCATCAGTCCCCTAGAACTTAGAACTACTTAAACCTAACTAACCTAAGGACATCACACAATTCCATGCCTGAGGCAGGATTCGAACCTGTGACTGTAGCGGTCGCGCGGTTCCAGACTGTAGCGCCTAGAACCGCTAAGGCCACTCCGGCCGGCGACTCGTGACTACATCGGACCTTAGATTACTGGAAAACCGAGGCCTCGTCAGATGAGTAGCAATTTCATTTGGTAAGAGCTGATGGTAGGGTTCGAGTGTGGCGAAAACCTCACAAACCTATGGACCTAAGTTGTCAACAAGGCACTTCGCAACGTGGTGGTGGCTCCATAATGATGTGGACTGTGTTCACATGGAATAGAATGAGTCCTCTGGTCCAACTGAACCCATCTTTGACGGGAAATGATTATGTTCGGCTACATGGAGACCATTCTCACTCATTCATAGACTTCGTGTTCCCAGAGCAATATGGAATTTTTGTGGATGACAAGCGCCGTGTAACTGGGCCACAACTGTTCGCGATTGGCTTGAAGAACATTCTGGACAATTCGGGTGCATCATTTCGGCATCCGTCAAACATTTGTGGGACAAAATCAAGAGGTCAGTTCGTGCACAGAATCCTGCACGGACGACACTTACGCAATTATGGACGGCTATAGAGGCAACAAAGCTCACGATTTCTGCGGGGAACTTCCAGCGACTTGTCGAGTCCATGTCATGTCGAGTTACTGCACTACGCCGGGAAAAATGATGCCCGACATGATATTAGGAGGTAACCCATGACTTCTGTCGCTCAATGTAATTTTGGACCATACGTTGTTCAACGTTTTAAGGATATTCGGCACAGTCTTGTCATTTGACAATGAACGTAATTATCTCCAGCTACCGTATTTGGGTACAAATATGTAGCAGCTGTGAATTCTCGTCTTGTGAATGCCTGTCAGAGAATTGGTTCAGCTTAATCAATTACTTCTGTTATCTGCTCCACAAGCAACGGGAGCGCCATACTCTGAAGAATACCTTGTAATACTTACATTGTTGGCACTGGATCGGAAAGGTGTCTTCTGTGTTAGATGCTGGAGTAAGTTAGCACCAGGCCGTTGAATCACACTGAATTATTACTATTACTATTACTATACTTATTATTATTATTTTTACTTTACTATTATCTTTCCATCGTCGTCATTATACGATCAGCTGAGGCTATTAACACTGCTCATGTAAAATTTTAAAGTACTAGGAAGGTTCCTGAAATGTATGTAGCTGTTCGCAGATAGCGCTGGAAGTTTGAACGCATTTCGGGAGAGATGTCTTTGACGAGGTGTCAGAGAAATTTCAGCTCACGAAATGCGAATGGTCAAACACCGCCACCGAGCACAAAGTAGGGCAAGGCGCTTTCAGTTTTCGCCTGCTGCTTAAAGAGTACAACAGGTATTCCGGGCCCCTCTAAACAAAGCCGAGTTCCGGGGAGGTGTAGTCGATTTATGCAAATTTCCGTCGCGGGAAGCGCGGTGCGAACGCTGCTGATGAATAAGGGATTTGCTTTAATCATCACAACCCCTCTCGCCCCACGCAGCCCTTCTTTCGCTGTACAGGAAGAAGAATGTTGTGAGCCGGCGGCCCTCGAACGCCCTGTCGCCGGCTACCCTCTGATCTTCCGCCGTACTTCCTAATCCGAAGCAACAACAACAACTTACTGCCAGAAAGGCAGAGAGGCAACTTTCCTTTTTGTGCGTCCCTGCACGCTCCTGTGCCGCGTGCGCCCTTTCCCCTGCCCTTTTCCGTCAGCCCCCTATCCCTCGCACCACCCCACCGACTCTTCCTTTTTGTCTTGTGATCCTCCTCCGCCACCGCCGCCGCCGCCGCCGCCGCCGAGACAGACGAAATGCAATTTACGCGCGGCGCGGCGTCGCGTCAGCCGAACGTCGTGATGCAGGTGTGTCCGGGCGGGCCCCCAATTGTTTTAGCGGCTCGGGGAATCCCCCTTCTGGCGGGGGAGCCGGCTGGCTGGCGGGCTGGCGGGCTACGGCGCATGCGCGCCGACAACTGCGCATCAACAGGCTGGCCGCGCTCCCAGCGCGCTGGTCCAATTGTCGCCAACTCGATTCCCGCCTCCACTTTGACCCGGGAGCAGTCGCTCCGAGAAGAAGATCCCACCAGGAAGGCGCCAAGTTAGTATAGAGGCGCCAGGATGCTCTGTTGGGCTTTTTATTAGCGGACGAGTTGCACTGTAAAGAATGGGAGCTAGAAATATCACTGGAAATATTACTGTGCCATGTACTCTGCACTGAATTCTACTGACGTAGAGCAGTACTTACACTAAATGTACAACTACACTGTCTCACCACACACGCGGTAGCGCTACTTATGCTGCCACTCTGCAAATACAGAGTGTCCATGAAGGCACGCTATCATTTCAGAAAACCGTCACTCGTTAACTACAGGATGTCCCACGCCTCGCAGCTCACCCCCGAGATTCAAGTAACGACAAAGAAACCCAAAAAGTGAATAAAATGTTCTCGGGTTTCCAACCGCGTCAATGATGATGGCTGGTGGCGTGTAGGTACAGGTCTGTATGGTTGGGTTTTCTGTAGGCGCTGTGGCGAAGGCATCCATCCAGCACAGAAGCGCACAGTATTACAAACATTGGTGCGTCGTGCAAGAGTAATATCAAACGCCGACAACCTGCCCCTCGAACTGAGCCACTTACGCAAGGTTTTCAGGAATAACGGCTACAGCGCCTATCAAGTGAAAGAAGTGATTTCTGGGAAATATCGGAATAAGACCACCGACGAAGAGCAGGGAAAGCAACTTGCTTTGCTGCCATTCTGTGGCTCTGTTTCGGGCAAGATAAGCCGCCTGTTGAAAAGACACAAGATCAAATCCATCTTCAGGCCTGCAACGAAAATCCGTCAATTACTGAGACTAGTTAAAGACGCAGTAGGTCTCAGAACACCTGGAGTCTACAAAATACCTTGTGAGTGTGGCCAGAAAAACAGTGCGCACTGTGGAACAACGCTGGAAAGAACATGAGAGGTATTATCGCCTACGCTATCCAGAGAAATCTGCGTTAGCTGAGCATGCGTTAGAAAACGGTCACCACATAAAATTTGACGATACCTCTGTTGTGGCCCGCACTAACGGCTTCTGGGACAGTTTATAAAGGAAGCTATTGAAATAAAAATTACCGCAAACACCCTGATAGAGCCGGTGGCTTGCAGCTCAGCGTTGCGTGGGATCCAGCGATCGCGCGGTTAAAGAGGGCACATCGAACGCCGACTCAAAACATGCCCATCAATGGCAATGTCACGGGCACCAGTGACGTCACAGCCTAAGCTAGAGTATGTAAGGGCTCACCAACAGCCCACTGGCAGTCATAACACTTGACAATGGCCAAGGAGTGCTTGGCCGACAGCTCGTGCAGTTTTAAGCAATTGACGCGGTTGGAAACCCGAGAACATTTTATTCAATGTTATCGCCACGAGACTCTGCATTCAAACCCAAAAAGAATAGATAATAGGATCTATAAAAAAACATGTAGTTACCTGTTTATAGAAGTGCTGGAAGTGGTGGCCATGGGCATCCAGGCATCGCTGACTTCGTGTGATGACGTTACCAGCAAAACGCTATAATTCTGCAGGAGTGATGTTGTTAATTTCCCTGGAAATGTTCCGTTTGAGATATATACTTTTATTTTTAATGTCCTGAAGCATAAAAGTCAGGAGACCTCGGGGGCCACATGCCTGTCCTGATGTCTGTCTTCAGGGAATACGTTGGTGATGCAGGCCATACTTCGTTTGGGTGTGTGAGTGGTTGCACCATATTTTTGGAATACTGCATACAGCCTCTCTGCCTCTGTTAATTGTCCATAGAAAGATTCAAAGATCTCTAGGTATCTGGTACTGCTTAATGTGTAATCAAAAAATATGGGGCCATTAATGCTCATGCTGGACAATGAACAACATCTCCGCTGAGTGGAGCGGTTCTTCATGCAATATGTGGGTTTTCCTGCGATCAGTATCTGCAATTCTGGGAGATTACATAACCTGACAAATGAAACAAAGCCTCATCTGACATGAAGTAAAGCAGGGGATACAAATAGCCATTAGCAATTGATGTTAATAGCCTGTTACAATAAGGAACTCTTTTTTTTCCTGATCCTCAACCTTCAACTCTTGCATCAACTCACACGACGGGCCTTTAATCTCATATCTTATAGTACATGATGATACAGGGTGACAATTATCGAACTATATGAAATAAAAAGACATAACTTCTGAACGGTTTGCGTTAGGACGTTCAAACTGCACGACTGGCCGTGGGGCACGATGGGAATTAGTATGCGCATGCATGGTGTGGTTTAGCGAGGAAGCTCACTTTCATTTGGATGGGTTCGTTTGGAAGCAAAATTGGCGATTTGGGAGACTGAGAATTGCGTTTCGCGATCGAGAGGTCTTTTTACCCTCAATGGGCGACTGTGTGTTGTGCAATATCCAGTCACGGAATAACTGGTGCGATATTTCTTGATGGCACAGGGACTACCGAACGGTATATGAAGATTTTGGAGGATGATTTCATCCCCATTATCCAAAGCGACCCTGATTTCTACAAGATGTGGTTCATGCAAGACGGAGCTCGATCCCATCGAAGCAGGAGAGTGTTTGATGTCCTGGAGGATCACTTCGGGGATCGGATTCTGGCCCTGGGGTACCTAGAGGCCACTGCATGGGCCTCCCTTGGCCACCAAATTCTCCGGATCTGAATACATGCGACTACGTTTTGGGACGCTATATTGGAGACAAGGTGTGTAGCAATAACCTCAAAACCATTGCCGAACTGAAAAGAGCCATTCTGGTGGTCATTGGTGGCATCGACGTTCCGACAATAATTAAATTCGAATATCTATTGTGACACTTATACGTTGAATAAATGTGCACCCCGTAGTTCGTAACTAATTTACGTTTTTTCACAAAGTTCAATAACTGGCACCCTGTACGATGTATGAGACACCACCCTGCTGGGATACTCTTCTCACCGACCTGCAGGGACCGTACTCCTTTAGTCTAAGGCTGTCTGCCTTTGGCAGGTCAACAGAGCGGACGCGTCCGTGGTTTCCGTGTGCAGAGCACAAGGTCACCTTATTTACATTCTGATGGCCGTTGCTTAAGTGCCGGCTTACCGTGTACGATACATGGCGAACCGTGCCGTAAATCTACACTCAGATTTACTTATGCCCGACCCAAAGCACTCGAGGTGGAGCTTCTTCTGCGAGAGGAAGTGAATGGCTCAAAATGGTTCAAATGGCTCTGAGTACTATGAGACTTAACATCTGTGGTCATCAGTCCCCTAGAACTTAGAACTACTTAAACCTAACTAACCTAAGGACATCACACACATCCATGCCCGATGCAGGATTCGAACCTGCGACCGTAGCAGTCGAGCGCTTCCAGACTGGAGCACCTATAACCGCTTGGCCACCGCGGCCGGCAGGAAGTGAATATCCCTCCGATTGTGAGCGGCACAATGTTAAAATCATTAACGACGCGGCGTACGAACGCGTTCTACGTGAGACCAAACAGGGGCTCCGCTTCTGTCATTTTGATGGCTGTGTGGTGGCGGTAACGGTCGACCACGCGGGCTTAGGTATGCGTACGATTTTCGAATTGCCATTCGCACTTCCTGCAGAGGAAGTAGTCGCGGCACTGCGACAATACGGCACAGTCCACCGTCATATTGCATGAAGGGGACACAATTTCGGACATATCCTGTCCTAAACAGCGTCGGACAGGTCACCGTTGATCTCCGAAGCCACGTTCCGCCTTATTTACAGATCTGCGGATGCCATTCAATAATTATATATGACGGCCATCCTCGGACCTATTCCGGGTGCTGCGGCAAAGAAAGCCACTGTAGATCCGAGTGCCTACAAAGAAGCATTACGCAACTTCCAGCTGCCGAAGGACCACGCACTTCGCAACCTACGGCGGTAACGGTGACCTACGCCGCTGCTCTTGCTTCTCCTATAGCTTCGCAACGCCACCCAGACGCCACAAATGACGCCACTAACGAGCCCGATCATACCCAGACGGAGAACGCTTCGGACGGCCGCCGCCTCGGCCGGCCATCGACGCCGCTGCGACGGTGCCGACGCAACCGGACGCTGACCCTGAACTCGGCAACACGATGGAGATCGACTCGCTCATCGTTCCTAAGGCGGCCTTCCTGCCAGAGCGACGCGTCTCCCTTCCGTCGTCGGACAAGGAAGGTCGCATAAGGGAACAACGTTCTCCGAAACGTCGCAAGAGAAGGCACCGAACCGCCTCCGGCCAAGAGGAGACATTGCAGATCGAGGATGACGCAACCGTCGACCCGCACGACGCCCCCAAATCCGCTACTGCCGACGAAGACGTCATGAGCGCGGAGACATCCACCGGTGTGCCTGCACCCGTGTCCTCGACGCCCCATGCGGACGCTGAACTATTTAATGGACATAGCACAACCGAAACTACACCACAAACGACTACATCATCTTCTGCAGACAAAATGGACGATACGCCGATGCCCGCCGCCACGGCGTGGTACGAGGAGGAGGTCGAGGAGCAGGACACTGCGCCACTACTCTCCCCAGAATCCCCTGCGGGCGAGCAGGATAACGTTCCACTGTGACGCCCACGGCCTTGCGCTCACGCCATCCTACCGGATAGCAACCATCAACACCAACAATATCTATTCCAGGTTGAATATCAGCATTATGCAGGAGATGTTCTGGGCTTCTGATATTGATTCCGCCCTTCTGCAGGTAGTTCACTTGGCCAGTCTCCCAGAAATTAATGGCTACACCGCCCACGCCTCCGCGAGCGATCCTATGGGCCGTGGAGTGGCCATCTACATCCGCCACGGGATTTCTGTCACTGATGTCGCCTTCCTTCCATCTGCTCAGAGCATGGCACTCACTGCCATGGGGACACGCATCATTAACGTCTACACTCCTTCGGGCACTGACCAACGACACGAACGGGCCCAGTTTTATTTAGAGGCGATAAAACCACTGCCTACTAGGAGGTGATTTTAACTGCGTTCCGAACCCAAAAGATCAGGTTCCACACTATACTACGTGCCAAGAACTACGTATAGTGGTGCGGGATCTCCTGCTTCATGATACCTGGGGAGTTCAACGTGGCGACCGTTCTGGCCATATCTTTCTTACCACAGGACATATGACTCACAGACTCTTAGATCTGCGTTATGGGGCGCCGAACGCTGGCCGTTTCCGGCCATTGCGCTAACATCTGCACGGTCCTCCTTCCGCCGCAATCTATATGGCACAGTCATTCGCCATGGAAACTAAATACTTCTCATCTGCATGACCTTACCTGTCACCAACAAGAAGTCACTGAGACTTGGACAGCCTGCGAACGACGCCTTCCCCGCTACCGCTCGACATTCACAAGGTGGATGGACTGTGCGAAACCAGCGATCCGGAAGACACTGCTCAGATACGGGTCGGACTTGGCCGACTGCCATCGCAACACTATTGACTTCTTTTATGTGATTTTCCGAGATCTGGACACTAAGCGGCCAACCCCAGACAACCAGATGGAACGACAAAGAACTAATGCGAGGATAGTTGCCCTGGTACGCCGGAAATTATTAGGGGTAGTGATAAGGACGCGGCGCCACGAACATGCGGGTTTGGAAATTCCATCCATGCATCATATAGTGTCCGACGAACGATTGCATCGTCGGGAGATCATCAACACCGTAACCACACCTCATGGCCCGTAGGTGACCAATCAGAATGACATCGTACAGGCATTCGTCTAACACTACCTTCGTGCTTATAAGGAAGAAGATGCTGATACTGAAGCAGACGACTCCATTTTGCATTACGTCACGCGCACCGTCCCCCAAACGTAGGCGGATACTTTGACAGTGGTGGTCACTCGAGACGAAGTAGACAACGCAATCGACAAGGGTGCCGCCATTGGCGGCTTACCGATTTAGTTTCATTATGCCTTCCGGGACCTCATGGCACCGCGGTGGACGACTATGTATCAAGAACTGATGACATCTGACCAAGCAATCCCACCCTCCTTTGTTGAGAGCATCATCATTTCGGTCCACAAATCAGCCCCTGTGTCGACGGTCATGAGTTACAGGTCGCTCACTCTACTCAATGTCGATTACAAGATTTTCACTCGCTTACTGGCAGCGCGTCTCCAAACAATATTCCTCATATCCTCTCCCCAGTGCAAACAACACCTGGGTAACAGGTTAACATGTAGACTGCCACAGGGGAATTCCGAGACTTAATTGCGATGGCTGCTGCCTGTAGACTCCGAGCAACGGTCGTCGCTATAGATTTCGATAGTGCCTTCGATAAAGTCCGCCATCGTTTCCTGTTTTCGGTGGTGACCTGAATGGGCATCGCCCTCCATTCCTCGACGTCCTTCGGCGTCCTTACAACAGTGGCAGTTCAGGTGCCCAAGTCAATGGACGTTTAGCAGGGCCAGTACCCATCTGCCGTTCCATACGGCAAGGGTGTCCTCTCTCTACCCTCTTCTATGCCATTGCCCTTGAGCCCCTCACTGGGGCTTGACATCCAAGCTCTCTGGCCTCACCCTTCGCTAACACACTTGTCGCTGTCGGGAATATGCTGATGGCCTCCTCCTCATCCGCTCTGGCTCTGAGATTCGAGCAGTCCTCGAATTGATCACACATTTTGGGGCTGCCACTGGCAGTGCCATGAATGTCGCCAAATCTTCTGCAATGCACATTGGACGAGGTCTCCAGGAAGGTGAAGTGACACGCCTGCCGCTTGTGCGGACGCTCTGGTACCTGGGAATTACCTTTACCCCCACGGTCTCATGCACAGCAGCAACGAGTTTCCGTCGCCTGTTACACGTCGTCCGCAACGACGTCCGCCAGACCCTCCTGCGCCGCCAAAATACACTTCAACAAGTTGAATTTCTTAATAGTTAAGTGGCATCAAAATTGGTCCACATCGCGCAAGTTCTCCCTTTGCCGATGGCAATTGGGCGTAACCTTCAGGCGGCCTTTGGCTATTATCTCACAGCTGGTTCCATGTTAGAAATCCGTTATGAGACACTTACTCTGCCCCCACGGGATGGTGGCCTGGGGCTACTATATGTCTGTGTGCGAGCTGCGGTCTTGTATATGAGTACCATGAGAAGACAATGAACGAGACGTGGCACATTCCTAATACGCAGCTTGCATGAGGTCCTCCTGCCTGCTCTCACCTCACCACCGGAATCTGTCGGCCACATCGTGCCTCATCTGTCCCACATTTCGACCGTTTCGTAAACTACAGTTACACACATACCAGTCTCCCAGATACGCGCCTGCCCAGGACTAAGGATTTTTACAGCCTACTATTGCGCCATGTTCCCCGGAATTTTATGGAGACCAAACATTCCTCCATAGAGTGGCCCATAGTGTGGACTACCATCCACCAGACGCATACACATCATGAAATGTAGTTTCAAGAATTTGATCAACAATTTATATTGTAGGAGTCATTATATTTATTTTAATTATATTTGAAAGATTGGTTATAAACCGAGCAGTCATATTTAGAGCATGCTCTTCCTCCCTTCTGATGTCCGGACACTGTGTATTACGTAGTCAACAGGAAATTTGCCACGAAACAGCGACTGCGCAAGATTGTCTTGTCAGATTCCCCTCTTTGTCTCCTTTGCCAGCAACTGGACACTTATGAACCCCGTCTGACACACGCCTCTTCGCAATACAAAAAATGGTTCAAATGGCTCTGAGCATTATGGAACTTAACTGCAGAGGTCATCAGTCCTCTAGAACTTAGAACTACTTAAACCTAACTAAGCTAAGGACATCTAGCACATCCAAGCCCGAGGCCGGATGCGAACCTGCGACCGTAGCGGTCGCGCGGTTCCAGACTGTAGCGCCTAGAACCGCTCGGCCACTCCGGCCAGCTCTGCGAAAGACATCTGACGCTTCGTGCAGCAGATCATTGCCTGCCATCTCCGAGTGCCACCAGACACAATCGAACAGCGAATGTTTCTACACCGGAGGGACAAACGTTTTCCCCTCGCCAAATGTCAAGCAATTACGTGGGTCAAGGGGTGGGCGGTCGCTTATCTCCTTCATGAGGGACCTAAATCCCGCCTCGACTTCTGGACCTATTTACGAACAGCCCATGCAGCTCTCGAAAACAAGCCATTTTACCGAAAATTATTTGCTAACTGCCTTCGAGAGGCCTTTGTTAGACCTCCACTAAGTTGGGAAGCCACCTATGATCGATTCTACCTCTGACCTTCGCGGATAGGAGAGCGCGTCGTAGATTGAGCAGATTTTGTTTCTTTTTTCTTTTGCTTTTTCGTTACACAGCATTTATATATTTTTTTCTTCTCTGCTGCTGATGTATGTTCCACATAATTTCATAATAATAGTGAATATTACAAAAACAAAATGCAAAAAAATAAACAACAACAACTGCTTCCACTTCTGTTGATTACTGTGTCTCCGACGTTCCTGTACTCCACAGGCTCGTTGTGGTGAGGGGGACTCTGTGGCCAGGCCTTGGGTTTCGACGCCTGCCCACTTTGCCCCCTGAGCACCCACAGGTCCACTATCCCCTAAAAATTAAAAAAGGTGTAGCGTGTTTGATTAGTAATCAAAGCTTCATCGGCCCCGGGCTCGAAACCTGCCACCGTTTAAATTTTGACTAATAATTAGCATTGGCGGCCGAAGACTTTCGGCATAAGAAGTCACCCTTCATTCTGCCAACGGCCTTGACAAGAGGGCGGAGGAGCTGACAGAGGTTCAGGCTACTCTCTTGTCCTAGGGGTGGGAAACTGCCCCTAAAGGCGGAAGAATCAGCAATGATCAACGGCTTGAGGATGCAGAAGGCAATAGAAGCCACTGCATTAAAGATACATAACGTGTATCCACAGGACATGTGGCCCGTAACTGAGAAAGTGTTATGATGATCTCTCCATTGCCAAAAGATTCCGGAATAATCCCCCATTGGGATCCCTGGTAGGGGATTGCCAAGAGGGAGGTGACCATGAGAAAAAGATTCAATAACCAACGAAATTATAACGTTCTACGAGTCGGGGAGTGGAATGTCAGAAGCTTGGACGTGGTAAGAAAGCTAGAAAATCTGAAAAGGAAAATGCAGAAGCTCAAGCTAGATACAGTAGGAGTCAGTGAAGTGAAATGGAAAGAAGACATGGATTTCTGATTAGATGAGTATAGGGTGGTATCAACAGCAGCAGAAAATGGTGTAACAGGAGTAGGATCCATTATGAATAGGTACGTAGGGCAGAGAGTGTGTTACTGTGAACAGTTCAGTAATAAGGTTGTTCTTATCAGAATCGACAACGATAGTTCAGGTATACATGCCAAAGTCGCAAGTTGAAGCTGAGGAGATAGAGAAACCCTATGAGGATACTGAAAGGGTAATATAGTACATAAAGGAAGATGAAAACCTAATAGTGATAGGGGACTGGAATGCAGTTGTAGGGGAAGCAGTAGAACGAACGGTTATAGGGGACTATGGGCTAGGGACAAGCAATGAGGCAGGAGAAAGACTAATTGAATTCTGTAATAAATTTCAGCTAGTAATAGCGAATACTCTGTTCAAGAATCACAAGCGGAGTAGGTATACTTGGAAAAGGACGGGTGATACGGGAATATATCAGTTAGATTACGTCATGGTCAGGCAGAGATTCCGAAATCAGCTACTGGATTGTAAGACCTACAGATCACAATATAGTAGGCTGAAGTTTAAGAGATTAGGCAGCAAGGCTCTATATACAAAGAAGTGGGATAGGAAGTACTAAAAAATCATGAGTTACGCTTGAAATTCTCTAAGGCTATAGATACATCAATTAGGAATAGCTCAATAGGCCATACAGTTGAAGAGGAATGAGCATCTATAAAACGGGCAATCACAGAAGATGGAGAGAAAAATATAGGTACAAAGAAGGTAACTCCGAAGAAACCATGGCTAACAGAAGAAATCCTTTAGTTGATCGACGAAAGAAGGAAGTACAAAAATGTTCAGGGAAATTCAGCAATATAGAAATATAAGTCTCTGAGAAATGAAATATATAGGAAGTGCAGGGAAGCTAAGACGAAAAGGGTGCACGAAATATGTGAAGGACAGTTTCAGCATAGGCCTATAGGAATACCAAAACAATCTCCTGTGAAGTTAAAAGCAAGATTGGTGACATTAAGAGTGTAACGGAAATTGCGCTGTTAAATGCAGAGAATACAGCTGGAAAGAGTACATTGAAGACCTCTGTGAGGAGGAAGATTTATCTGATGTGATGCAAGAAGCAATACGAGTCGATTTAGAAGAGATAGGGGATCCAGTATTAGAATCAGAATTTAAGAGAGCATTGGACGACATAAGATCAAATAAGACAGAAGGTATAGATAACATTCCCTCAGAATTTCTAACATCATTTAGGGAAGTGGCAACAAACCGACTATTCATGCTGGTGTGTAGAATGTATGAGTCTGGCGATATACCATCTGACTTTCGGAAAAATATCATCCACACAATTCCGAAGACTGCAAGAGCTGACAAGTGCGAGAATTATCGCACAGTCAGCTTAACAGCTCATGCATCCAGGTTGCTGACAGGAATAATATACAGAAGACTGGAAAATAAGATTGAGGATGTGTTAAATGGCGATCAGTTTGGCTTTAAGAAGGGTAAAGGCACCAGAGAAGAAATTCTGACATTACGATTGATAACGTAAGCAAGACTAAAGAAAGACCAAGACATGTTCATAGGATCTTTCGGCCTGAAAAGGCGTTCGGCAATGTAAAATGGTGCAAGGTGTTCGAAATTCTGAGAAAAATAGGGGTAAGCTGTAGTGGGAGACGGGTAATATACACTCCTGGAAATTGAAATAAGAACACCGTGAATTCATTGTCCCAGGAAGGGGAAACTTTATTGACACATTCCTGGGGTCAGATACATCACATGATCACACTGACAGAACCACAGGCACATAGACACAGGCAACAGAGCATGCACAATGTCGGCACTAGTACAGTGTATATCCACCTTTCGCAGCAATGCAGGCTGCTATTCTCCCATGGAGACGATCGTAGAGATGCTGGATGTAGTCCTGTGGAACGGCTTGCCATGCCATTTCCACCTGGCGCCTCAGTTGGACCAGCGTTCGTGCTGGACGTGCAGACCGCGTGAGACGACGCTTCATCCAGTCCCAAACATGCTCAATGGGGACAGATCCGGAGATCTTGCTGGCCAGGGTAGTTGACTTACACCTTCTAGAGCACGTTGGGTGGCACGGGATACATGCGGACGTGCATTGTTCTGTTGGAACAGCAAGTTCCCTTGCCGGTCTAGGAATGGTAGAACGATGGGTTCGATGACGGTTTGGATGTACCGTACACTATTCAGTGTCCCCTCGACGATCACCAGTGGTGTACGGCCAGTGTAGGAGATCGCTCCCCACACCATGATGCCGGGTGTTGGCCCTGTGTGCCTCGGTCGTATGCAGTCCTGATTGTGGCGCTCACCTGCACGGCGCCAAACACGCGTACGACCATCATTGGCACCAAGGCAGAAGCGACTCTCATCGCTGAAGACGACACGTCTCCATTCGTCCCTCCATTCACGCCTGTCGCGACACCACTGGAGGCGGGCTGCACGGTATTGGGGCGTGAGCGGAAGACGGCCCAACGGTGTGCGGGACCGTAGCCCAGCTTCATGGAGACGGTTGCGAATGGTCCTCGCCGATACCCCAGGAGCAACAGTGTCCCTAATTTGCTGGGAAGTGGCGGTGCGGTCCCCTACGGCACTGCGTAGGATCCTACGGTCTTGGCGTGCATCCGTGCGTCGCTGCGGTCCGGTCCCAGGTCGACGGGCACGTGCACCTTCCGCCGACCACTGGCGACAACATCGATGTACTGTGGAGACCTCACGCCCCACGTGTTGAGCAATTCGGCGGTACGTCCACCCGGCCTCCCGCATGCCCACTATACGCCCTCGCTCAAAGTCCGTCAACTGCACATACGGTTCACGTCCACGCTGTCGCGGCATGCTACCAGTGTTAAAGACTGCGATGGAGCTCCGTATGCCACGGCAAACTGGCTGACACTGACGGCGGCGGTGCACAAATGCTGCGCAGCTAGCGCCATTCGACGGCCAACACCGCGGTTCCTGGTGTGTCCGCTGTGCCGTGCGTGTGATCATTGCTTGTACAGCCCTCTCGCAGTGTCCGGAGCAAGTATGGTGGGTCTGACACACCGGTGTCAATGTGTTCTGTTTTCCATTTCCAGGAATGTAGAATATATACAAGAGCCAAGAGGAAATAATAACAGTGGGTGACGAAGAAAGAAGCGCTCAGATTAAAAGGGTTGTAAGGCAGGGATGTAGCCTTTCACCCCTACTGTTCAATCTGTACATCGAAGAAGCAATGACGGAAATAAAAGAAAGGTACAGGAGTGGAATCAAGGATATCAAATGATACTATTCGCTGATGACATTGTTATCCTGGGTGGAAATGAAGGAGAATTACATGATCTGCCGAATGGAATGTACCATCTAATGAGTACAGAATATGGATTGAGTGTAAATAGAAGAAAGACGAAAGTAATGAGAAGCAGCAGAAATAAGAAGAGCTAGAAACTTAACTTCTGGATTGATGGTCACGAAGTAGATGAAGTTAAGGAATTCTACTACCTAGGCAGCAGCAAAATAACCAATGACGGACGGAGCAAGGAGGACATCAAAAGCAGACTAGAGGTGGCAAAAAGGGCATTCCTGGCCAAGAGAAGTCTACTAGTATCAAACATAGCCCTTAATTTGAGGAAGAAATTTCAGAGAATGTGTGTTTGGATCATTGTGTGGTAGTGAGACATGGGGTGTGGGAAAACCGGAACAGAAGAGAATCGAAGCATTTGAGATGTGGTGCTACAGGCGAATGTTGAAAGTTAGGTGGACTGATAAGGTAAGGAATGAGGAGGTATCGCGCAGACCCAAGAGGAGAGGATTATGTGGAAAAAAAACTGACAAGAAGAAGGGACAGAATGATAGGACGTCTGCTAAGACGTCAGGGAATGATTTCCATGTTACTAGAGGGAGCTGTAAAGGACAAAAACTGTAGAGGGAAACAGACATTGTAATGCATTCAGCAAACAACTGAGGATTTTGAATAGTGCTGGTCGTGAGGAATTTCCTACCAGGATATTTCGCTTGAATCATTTCTTTATATTCCTTGACGAAGTCTGTCTTTATGTAACATTCCACAATTTCAATTCTCTGTTCTAATACAAACTGATCCACTTCTGTAACAACTCAACAGTACAAGCTTCTCACAACAACTGATGCACGAACATGCAGTTGCACTCAAGCTTTCCGATAAAATACAATGTAGCCAACTTTCGAGACAATGTTGCTGTTTCACAAGCAATTCGACTAGAGAAGATTAACCAGTATGTGAGGCGTACTGTTTTATGTGAGACACTGTGTATTAGATAAATAGCTTCGTGGGTTGTTGTAAATCGCTTAGCAGCTCTCATAGTTTTTTTCTGCTTTACTAGACTTTCTGTGTGTGACCCACTCGTCCCTCGTAGAATATGAAGGCGATATTTCAGTTCTGCTCATGTACTAATTATCACTGTTGCACCAGCAGTTCTGATCGCTTCGTTGATTCGTCCTCAGAGGTTGACAGTGTAATTGGATGGTGTTGCCTACACGCAATCGTTGACGAACCCTACAAAAAGAATTCTAACGTAGAGAGATCAGAAGAGCGCAGAGGCCATGATATGGGACCGTCACGACCCATGCACCTCAGAAAATGTGTCATTCAGCAAGTTCCACAAGTTCAGACTCCAATGTTGGAGTGAGCTTCGGTCTGGGGTAGAAGGATCTGTTCGAGTATGTCCAGGTAAGTCCAGTTATGGTGTTCTCTGAGAAGAAGAATAGGCGTATCATGTATTGTGCAATAAGCCTCACCAAACATTTATGTTATCACGAATTTGTTGACGTGTGTTGTGTTGGTTTTCAGAGGCGCAAATCCTAATATTGAGGAAATTCATGTGTCCAGAAATGTGGAACGTTGTTTTACCCGAAAACAGCCACTTTTTCCGGTAGTCATTGTCACTGCCTGCAGAAGCTAGCATGCAACACGCAAATTCATACTGGTTACAGTGCTTCGACCACACTTTCATAGTAAAAAGACGTTACTGCATATGTAACAATTTATGAACAGTTTGTCTTGCATCTTCTACCAGGACTGCGCTGAAATTCGTCTTGCGAACTGTGAACACGTGCTTAAGACTCAGGAGGACTTGCACTATTTAAAGTTTTTGAACCACCTCATTATGCTCGTTTTTGCTGGCGGTGCTCTTCAGTACTGGTGCCGATAATTCCTTAGTACCGTTTCGCATATTTGGATTCTACGTATCAGATGTTACATTCCGCCTTCTATAGTGTATTGTCATTTTCTTGTTCTCCAAATCAAATCTGCAATAAACGAAAAATCTTTGAGAGCCGCTAAACGCTTTGCAACAAATCACAACTCCCTGTCTCTAATAGTATCCATGTTATGGAGTTTTGAAATGATAGCGGGATTTTCAAAGAAAGCAGGTGCTGACAAGTGTGAAAACTACCGAACTACCAGTTTAATGAGTCACGGTTGCAAACTATTAACACGAATTCTTTACAGACTAATGGAAAAACTGTTAGAATCCGGCCTAGGGGAAGATCAGTTTGGATTCCGTAGAAATGTAGGAACACGCGAGGCATTTGTAGACTTAGAGGAAACTTTTGACAACGTTGACTGGAATACTCCCTTTCAAATTCTGAAGGTGGCAGGAGTAAAATATAGGGAGCGAAGGGCTATTTACAATTTGTACAGAAACCAGAAGGAAGCTATAAGAGTCTGGTGACACGGATGCGAAGCTATGGTTGAGAAGAGAGTGAGGCAGGTTGTAGCCTATCCCTGTTGTTATCCAGTCTGTGCACTGAACAAGCAGTAACGGAAAACAAAGAAAAATTTGGTGTAGGAATTAAAATCCAGGGAGAAGAAACAAAAACCTTGAGGTTTGTCGAAGACATTGTAATTCTGGCGTAGACAGCGAAGGATTTGGAAGCAGAGTTGAAAGGAATGGACAATGTCTTGATAGGAGGATACAAGATGAACATCAACAAAACCAAAACGAGGATAATGGATTGTAGTCGAATTAAATCAGGTGATGCTGAGGGAATCAGACTAGGCAATGAGACCTTAAAGTATTATATGACTTTTGCCATTTGACAGCAAAATAGTTGATCATGGTCGAAGTAGAGAGGATATAAAATGTAGACTCTCTAAGGCCCTGAAAGCGTTTCTGAAGACGAGACAGCCGGCCGGAGTGGCCGAGCGGTTAAAGGCGCTACAGTCTGGAACCGCACGACCGCTACGGTCGCAGGTTCGAATCCTGCCTCGGGCACGGATGTGTGTGATGTTCTTAGGTTAGTTAGGTTTAAGTAGTTCTAAGTTCTAGGGGACTTATGACCACAGCAGTTGAGTCCCATAGTGCTCAGAGCCATTTGAACCATTTTTGAAGACGAGACATTTGTTTACGTCGAGTATAGATTTAAGTGACAGGAAGTCTTTTCTGAAAGTATTTGTAAGGAGTGTAGTCATGTATGGAAGTAAAACATGGATGAAAAATATTTTAGACAAAAAGAGAATAAAGCTTTCGAAATGTTGTGCTACAGAAGAATGCTGAAGATCAGATGGACAGATGACACAACTAGTGAGGAGGTACTGAACAGAATTGGGAAGAGGAATTTGTTTCACAACTTGAGAAGAAGGAGGGATGGGTTGGTAGGATACTTTATGAGGCATCAAGGGATCACCAATTTAGAACAGGAGGGAAGCGTGGGAGGTAAAAATCGTAGAGGAAGACCAAGAGATGAATACACGAAATGATTCAGAAGGGTGTAGGTTGCAGTATGTACTGGGAGATGAAGAGGCTTGCACAGGATAAACATGGAGAGCTGCATCAAAGAAGTCTCGGGACTGAAGATAACAACAAGAACAGCGGGACTTCATGGACACCCCGTACACCATTCAATTGGCACCGTCGCGAAAGATGTCGAAACGCTATGGGGCCTGCTGTCTTCCATAATTCCATTGTTGAGGGCTTGCTATTATAATTTCACTGTTAATGTTCCAGAGGCGTATGACTGCAGACGTAAAGTGATCTGGTGAGTTGATGTCTTTCTTGGAATATCTGCCCAGTCAGCGAGAGTGGACAGACATCGAATCCCCTCAATCCAGATCACGTTTCACTTAATGTTACAAGCTAATAGTAAATTAAGGTGAACAAACAAGGAGGTACCATCTTCCTAGATTCCCGGAAGACATTCGATAGCGTGTTGCATTGTCGACTGATAACCAGGATACCATCACATGGAGTGTCTTCACAAATATGTAATTCGTTCGAAAATTGTCTAATTGAAAGAAGGCAGGACGTAATACCAGACGGCGAATGCTCAGAGAAAATGACAGAGCCAGCCGTACTTTCATGCTATTCATTGATAATGATGTTGTCTGCAGGAAAGTATGACTTTGAGTAAAAGGGGAACGAATTACAAGGGAAACTCCTCGTCGCACCCCCCTCAGATTTAGTGGGCAGCCCGTCGAACTCTAAACACAGACCAAGCATGAAACAGAAAGAAGGTGCATGGTACTGCGAAAAAAAGCAAAATAGAAACAGTGAACGGTCCAAAAATAAAAAGTGCAATGTAGAGGAACGAAGAAATCGTAGAGGGAGACCAAGAGATGAATACACTAAACAGATTCAGAAGGATGTAGGTTGCAGTAGGTACTGGGAGATGAAGAAGCTTGCACAGGATAGGGTAGCGTGGAGAGCTGCATCAAACCAGTCTCTGGACTGAAGACCACAATAGCAACAACATTTTCGCCGTTCATGCAATAAAACTGCCGCATTAGACAAGATATTTTAATTTATTACTTCTTTACCACAAACCGTATTCTTGACACATTTTGCAGACAGTATTCGTATGTACCACTAAATGCACCTACAAAATTAAATCACTGTACCACACATATTTAATGAGCTATGACGTCATAAACATTGAGATGCATGAAAACCTGCCACATCATACATGACGTTTACATTTATTACTACTTTGTTTACACATCTATTCGGAACACATTTTGCCCACAGTATCCATACATACCGCTGAATATATCTAAAAAATTATACCGTTGTACGACCCACAGTTCTGGAGATATAACGTCATAAACACTGAGATGCGTGAAAACTGAATTATCACGCATGACGTTTAAATTTATGCTTCTTTGCTACTCCATTCGCAACACGTGTTGCAGACAGTATCCACATGTTCTGCTGATTGTACGAACAAAGTTATAACATTGTACGACTCGTAGTTCAGGCGATATGACGTCATGAACATTGACTTGCGTGAAAACGAAACTGCAGGATGAAATTTGCTGGACGTACATGTGAGCTATGGATACAGTGTTTGTGTTGTGGTCGTAAGTCCAGAGACTGGTTTGATGCAGCCCGCCATGCTACTCTATCCTTTGCAGGCCTCTTCATTTCCGAAGAAACTACTGTCCCCTACATCTTCCTGAATCTGCTTAGGGTATTCATCTCTTGGTCTCCCTCTACGATTTTTACACTCCACGCTTCCCTGCAATAATAAATTGGTGATCTCTTGATACCTCAGAACGTGTCCTACCAACTCTTCTAGTCAAGTTGTACCACAAATTCCTCGTCTCACCAATTCTATTCAATACTTCCTCATTAGTGACGTGATCTACCCATTTAATTTTCAGCATTCTTCTGTAGCACCAGTTTTCGAAAGCTCCTATTCTTTCCTTGTCTGAACTATTTATCGTCCATGTTTAAATTCCATACATAGCAACACTCCATAAAAATCATTTCAGAAAGGACTTCCTGACACTTAAATCTATACTCTATGTTAACAAATTTCTCTTCTTCAGAAACGCTATCCTTGCCATAGGCAAAGAACATTTTATATCCTGTCTACTTCGACCATCATCAGTTAATTTCCTTCCCAGATATCATTACTGATTTACTACTTTAAGTTCTCATTTCCAAACTAATTCCCTTACCTGATTTAATTAGACTACATTCCATTATCCTCGTTTTTCTTCTGTTAATGTTCATCTTATATCCTCCTTTCAAGACACTGCCCTTTCCGTTCAATTGCTCTTGCAAGTCCTTTGCTGTCTCTGACAGAATTACGATATCATCGGCAAACTGCAAAGATTTTATTTCTTCTCCATGAATTTTAATTCCTATTCGAAATTTTCCTCTTGTTCCCTCTACTGCTTGCTCAGTATACAGATTGAATAACATCGGGGATAGGCTACAACCCTGTCTCACTCCCTTCTTAACCTCTGCTTCCCTTTCGTGCCCCTCGACTCTTATAGATGCCACCTGGCTTCTGCACAAATTGTAAATAGCCTTTCGCTCCCTGTATTTGACCCCTGGCACCTTCAGAATTTGAAACAGTGTATCTCAGTCAAGATTGTCAACAGCTTTCTCTAAGTTTACGAATGCTAGAAACCTAGGTTTGCCTTTCCTTAAGCTGTCTCCTAAGATAAGTTGTAGGGTCATTATTGGCTTGCGTATTTCAACATTTCTATTGAATCCTAACTTATCGTCCCTGAGCTCGGATTCTACCAATTCTTCTATTCGTCTGTAAAGAATTCGTGTTAGTATATAGCAACAGTGTCTTATTAAACTGATAGTTCGGTAATTTTCACAGCTACCAACACCTGCTTTCTTTGTGATTGGAATTATTATGTTCTTCTTGAAGTCTGAGGGTATTTGGCCTGTCTCATACATCTTGCTCACTATATGGAAGAGTTTTGTCATGGCTGGTTTGCCCAACGCTATCAGTAGCTCTAAAGGAATGTCGTCTACTTGTAGGGCCTTTTTTCGACTTAGGTATTTCAGTGCTCTGTCAAATTCTTCACGCTGTGTCATATCTCCCATTTCATCGTCATCTACGTCCACTTCCGTTTCCATAATATTGCCCTCAAGTACATCGCCCTTGTATGAACCTTCTATTTACTCTTCCAACTTTATAATTTCCCTTCCTTGCATAGGACTGGTTTTATATCTGAACTCTTGATATTCATGCAGGTGCTTTTGTTTTCTCCAAAGGTCTTTTAATTCTCCTGTAAGTAGTATCTATCTTCCCCCTCGTGATATATGCTTCTACGTCCTTACATTTGTCCTCTAGCCATACCTGCTTAGCCATTTTGGGCTTCCTGTCGATCACATTTTTGACACGTTTGTACTCCTTTTAGCCTGCTTCATTTACTGCATTTCTTGTATTTTTCATCAGTTAAATGCAATATATTTTGTGTTGCCCAAGGATTTATACTAGCTCTCGTCTTTTTACCTACTTGAGCCTCTGCTGCATTCACTATTTCATCTCTCAAAGCTACCCATTCTTATCCTACTGTTTTTCTTTCCCCTGTTCTTGTCAATCGTTTCCTAATGCTCTCGCTGAAACTCTCTACAGCCTCTTGTTCTTTCAGTTTATCCAGGCCCCATCTCCTTAAATTCCTCCTTTATGACAGTTTCTTCAGTTTTACTCTACAGTTCATAACCAACTGATTACGGTCAGAGTCCACATCTGCCCCTGGAAATGTCTTACAATTTAAAACTTCGTTCCTAAATCTCTGTCATACCGTTATATAATCTATCTGAAACCTTCCGGTGTCTCGAGGTCTCCTAAACGTATACAACATTCTTTCTTGATTCTTAAACCAAGTGTCAGCTATGATTAAATTGTGCTCTGTGCGAAGTTCTACCAGGCGGCTTCCTCTTTCGTTCCTTACCCCCAGTCCATATCTATCCACTACCTTTCCACCTCTTCTTGTTCCTACTGCCGTATTCCATTCGCCCATGACTATTAAGTTTTCGTCTCCGTTAACTATCTGAATGATTTCTTTTATCTCATCATACATTTCTTCAACCTCTTCATCATCTGCAGACCTAGTTGGCATATTAACCTGTACTACTGTGGTAGGCGTGGGCTTCATGTCCATCTTGGCTACAATAAAGCGTTCACTATGATGTTCGTTGTAGCTTATCCGCATACCTATTTTTTTTATTCATTATTAAAGCTATTCCCGCATTACCCATATTTGATTTTGTATGTATAGCCCTATATTCACCTGACCGGAAGTCTTGTTCCTCCTACCAGCAAACTTCACTATATCTAACTTTAACCTATCCATTTCCCTTTTTAAATTTTCTAACCTACCTATCCGATTAAGGGATCTAACATTCCACGCTTCGATCCGAAGAATGCCGGTTTTGTTTCTTCTGATATGGACGTCGTTTTGAGTAATCCTCGCCCGGAGATCCAAATGGAGGACGATTTTACCTCCTGAATATTTTACCCAAGAGGACGCCATCATCATTTAACCATACAGCAAAGCTGTATGCCCTGGAGAAATATTACGGCTGTAGTTCCACCTTGCTTTCAGCCGTTCGCAGTAACAGCACAGCAAGGCCGTTTTGGTTAATGTTACAAGGCCAGATCAGTGAATCATCCAGACTGTTTCCCCTGAAACTACTAAAAAGGCTGTTGTCCCTCTTCGGGAACCACACGTTTGTCCGACCTCTCAATAGACACCGATCCGTTGTGGTTGCACCTCCGGTACGGCTTTATATCGCTGAGGCACGCAAGCCTCCCAGCCAACGGCTAGGTCCATGGTTCAGGGAGGTGGCGGGGTACAGATACGTGCAAGATATGTTAAATGTATGTGAAACATATGTGACATGTGCGTACGCGGGGAATGCCACAGGGAAAAAGCTCCTGCTAAACCCCTGTATCAATTTCAACCGATCTTGGTACACATAGTACTTATTGTATGGAAAGATATGTGAGTGAGAACCAGCAACCGGATATTGGGGGTAGGGTTGATAGCGTGAAGACAGAAGGAGATAGGAGGAGATGGACAGAGAGAGAGGGAGAATGGACTGGAATAGGAAAGAGGAGGAGATGGACAGACGGAGGGTGAAAGGGAAATGGACAGTAAGGAAAGTGGAGGAGATGTACAGAGAGGGGAGAGAAAGAGGTGGACTGAGAAAGAGAAGGCGATGGACAGCGAAAAGGGCAGGAGAGGGTGGCAAGAGAGATGGGGCAGGAAGAGATGGACAGAGAGATTGGGAGGAGACGATGGTGTAAGCAGGCTGTTTAGGTTTTTATGTTGGTAACGCCACGTAGCTCTCTGTATGAAAATCACTGACCGTGCTGTGCAGTCTGTGGCTGGTTGGACTCATTGTTGGAATATTCGCTATTGTAGTGTTGGGCAGTTGGATGTGAACAGCGCGTAGCGTTGCGCAGTTGGAGGTGAGCCGCCAGCAGTGGTGGATGTGGGGAGAGAGATGACAAAATTTTGAGAGCGGACGATCTGGACGTGTGTCCATCAGAAAGAGTAAATTTGTTATACTGTATATCATGAACTTTTATATATATATATATATATATATATATATATATATATATATATATGATGACTTTTGAACATTATTAAGGTAAATACATTGTTTATCAAAATCTTTCATTTGCTAACTATGCCTATCAGTAGTTAGTGCCTTCAGTAGTTAGAACCTTTAATTTAGCTGGCAGTAGTGGCGCTCGCTGTATTGCAGTAGTTTGAGTAAGGAAGATTTTTGTGAGGTAAGTGATTGATGAAAGGTATAGGTTATTGTTAGTCAGGGCCATTCTTTTGTAGGGATTATTGAAAGTCAGATTGCGTTGCGCTAAAAATATTGTGTGTCAGTTGATTGATGATCAGAATAAGTGAAGAGAGAAATGTCTGAGCACGTTCGGTTTTGCTCAGCTGTTTGAAAATCAAATAACGTAAGAGGATTATCAGCACAGTAAATCATAAATTTTTCTAAGGGGCCGTTTCAACGGGAAAGAGAGGGGAGAAAGAGATAGACAGAGGGGAAAAGAGCAGATGGACAGAGGGGGTAGGAGCAGAAGGGAGGTGAAAGGAAAGAGGTGGATATGGGTAGAGAGAGGGGGGAGATGGTGATGAACTAATAGAAAATTGGAATAAATAGATACTTGGTCAACACCACGTACTCATCTAGTTTTTTTTTTGTTTTAAAATTTGACCTTCAAACTTAAAATGACAGATAATCACCTGAAATTAATCGCTATTCACTAACGAATATTAATTGCAATTAAAATTTATCTATAGTAAACGATCGCTGACAACGATAGCAAATAGGGAAATGGAATTTTAGTAACATAAGGCCCCTAACATAATCATTTCATGGAAGACAACCACGTCTTGGTAATAGTGACTGTAAGTCTTTCAGAACCATATGCTTGTTCTACCAATCCTGAAAAGCCTAATCGACAGGTAATGATAAATTCCTGACGCCGATTGGTCTAACACGGCGATGCTGCTAGATAATCTTACCACACTCGTTGGCAGTGTAGGAGCTGACTGATGATGGGATGGATAGCTGGCACCAAGAGTGCACCTAATAATACAGACTCGAACATCAGACGCACCCAAAGCTGCCTCTCAAGTCGAGAGCAGCCTTCAGAGTCCAGAGCCAGTGTGCTGAGTCCGTGTCCGCAGTCAGAGTGAGTCCAGCTCAGAGTCCCGAATCAGGGTGCTGTTATTCCGAAAAAAAGTTTCAGTAATTTCCAGCCGATGACTTAATTGTTCGCTTGTTACGGATTTCTGACTAGAGGCTGAGAAAAACCACAACTCCAATGAGCTGGCCTGCCGCCCCCTGTCTTAGCAGGGATCCAATTCTTACATCACAAAATTCCGCCTATCTGTATTCTGTAGGGTGACCAGTATGGTCTTTGCAGACAGTGGGAAAGCAAAAATAATTCCCTTCGTTGGCGCCTGCCCGTGAACCTCCTACCTGCCAACAAAATTCCAGGAGCAGTGTAGTGTATTTTAGGATAGCCGGGAAATGTGTATCTGCTGTATGGTACCTTTAGACATAGTCCCAATTGTCGCCTGTGACTCTAAGAATCCTTGCTCCGCAGAGAAAGCTTGGAGTTCAGCATTTCTCTAGGGGCCGAAGGCCATAAAACTGAGCAGTCAAAACAAAAGGACATCGTCTTTAATGAATTTTCTAACTCACCGTATTGTTCACAAAGTCCTAGGCCCATACCCAATGCCT
Source organism: Schistocerca americana (assembly GCF_021461395.2). NCBI lineage: Eukaryota > Metazoa > Arthropoda > Insecta > Orthoptera > Acrididae > Schistocerca > Schistocerca americana. The sequence goes on from NC_060121.1 coordinate 855,571,241, forward strand.
CTTGCCGTAGTGTCGCCCTGTCGCTGGTGGCCACACACACAAAGCGAACAGCTCGCTGCGTCTGCCTGTCCCTAGATCAAAGTGCGATTCTCAGAAATCGGTCTTAATAAGCCCGCAGGGTGCTCACCCTGTAAGGTGTCAGGCAAATCCAACACCTTTCATGAAAACCCTGACATGATAAGCAAATCCAGTGGTATGTCACATAGCTCCAAATAAATCGTGACATTAAATTAACGAGAACAGAAGCCGAGAGCAGAACCGTGTTAAGCCAGAAGGCCCTACGATAAGGGACGGACACCTACGTCGCCAGCTAACCAACAGGACCACCCCCCAGCCCATGTTAAAAGCTAGAGCCCTCCAGAAGAACAGTATAGATCTTACGATAACACTGAAAGGGCCACACCAGCCGCAAGTTTTAGCGTGAGACTTTTTCGCGTCTCTGTTACGTTGCAAACGTTAAAACATTGCCCCACCACGAAAAGTAACTGACAGGACCACCCCCTGCAGCCCATGTTAAAAGATAGAGCCCTCCAGAAGAACGGTATAGATTTTACGATAACACTAAAAGGGCCACACCAGCTGCAAGTTTTAGCGTGAGACATTTCGCGTCTCTGTTACATTGCAAACTTTAGAAACATTGCCCCACCACGAAAAGTACAACGTTTCTCATTGGATAGACAGAATTTTTGTAGGCAGAGCTTAAGGTTAACATTGAGACCCTGATTGCTCAGATGAAAACACAGCCAGATAGTTTTTTTAAACCAACTTCGGTAAATTGTAGTAACGAGAAGTTAAGAGAGGAGTTGTTTCGGAGGCGGCGAGCTGGATGGAGCTGCGCCGGCCGCCGCCCCCTGACGAACACCGACAAGGTAATGAACGCACGCGATGCCGCATTTTTGAGCGCATAAGGCTTCACTCAGAACTGCAGAAGTCTCATCTGTTACATCCCCTTTTTACGTAATACTAGTGTCGATCGTCAATTGAAGCTCATGGTATTCACATTTGCTACGTAAGTTAAAATCTGAAACTCGATGATTTTTCTGTTATATAATTATTGAGAAGCCACATCAGCCACTGTAATTTACGACAAGTTAGATAAGTAATCAAAGATAATTGAGGGTCACTGTAGACCGTTTTGATAGTTTTCTCTTTTGTGAAACTTCATTTAAACCTAGATTATAGATGTGATATGGCATAGGTCATCCTTCGATCCATTGTAGAACTTGGAAACCCACTCAAGGAATATTCGTTCACATTTTTGTTGAACGCAGTTGGTTTTTATCATCCTGTATTAAAACATTTCCTTTTATCAATAGTGCAATTTATTAACAATGTTTTGTGAGTAGAATAAAATTTCCAATGGTAAACTTAACTGCTTTTTCGACGTTATTTTACCAGCTAACTAAAAAAGGAAAGCCCTGAACCCCTTCCACTAAATTTAGTTAGTATTAAGATTCTTTTACAGGGAGTGCAGTGGAGCTGACACTGAAATCATTATGTATTTGGTTATATCATCGCTAGTCTCACTGAACTCTTCTGAACTCTACATGTCATGTGTGGTCTGGCGTCTCCTTACCAGCAACAGGTCCCAGGTTCAAACTAGTCAATTCCCTAAAAAAACACGCTCAGAGCTTCGTTGCGCGAAAGTGGTAGGGAGACACGACTTAGAACAACAGACACCACGCAGAATGTTAGAACCCCTTTGCAACCAAACCTGCGTGTTTCGTTTCCCAGGATCGCCTGCAAGTCAGTTCAAAAAGATCACCCAGAGAAATGATTATGCATCTAGTTAATTAAAATTCAGAAGAGAAGAAAGAAATGATTTCGCTTCTAAAATTTGAAGTATGCACTGCAGGTGATCAAAAAGTATATAAAATTCCAAGTATACAACGAAAACTAAGTTTATTTGAGTTAAGAAAACACAATCTTTCTTTTTGGAAACGAGTAGTGAAACAGTCAGGAATCGAATAACACACATAGTACTTGAGGGTTGGATTGCCTATTATTGATAAATAAGGAGCTCTAAACTGAAGTTACCCCTAAACCGTTACTGCGGCAGAAGGCTGATATATCTTTAGTGACGAAACAATGTTTTAGATGTCTGTCATCGTACCTGAGTGAGCAGCCCGTCGGCTTGTCATACCGGGGGTTCCGGGTTCGATTTCCGGCTGGGTTGGACATTTTCCTCCACTCAGGGACTGGGTGTATGTAACGTTTTCATCATCATTCATCCTCATCGATGTGCAAGTTGCCGAAGTGGGGTCACCTCAAAAGACTTGCACCAGACGATCAGGTCTCGCCTCCGGGAGGCCATTGGCACACGACATTTTATTTCAGTGTTTTAGAAGCGAAGTTTTCGCACACAAGGTGCCAGAATTAGCTTGCAGAAGGGGTAGCAATATTTCAGTCCAATAGAAGAATGATAAGAAAGAATTAAGATAAGTATAATCGGAATCCAGAAGGTCTGTAGAACGGAAGTAAACACTGTTGGAAAATGCTACTAACTAGTAATTACCCGAAGCACTACGCTGGAAAGAAGTTCAAATCCCGACAGAACAATCCCAAGTTAAAATGTTGAGAATTAAGAATCAGTCCAAGTTAAAAGCCCCGAAGGACAGGTGGTTCTAGGTGCTACCGCGAGGAACCGAGCGACCGCTACAGTCGCAGGTTCGAATCCTGCCTCGGGCATGGATGTGTGTGATGTCCTTATGTTAGTTAGGTTTAATTAGTTCTAAGTTCTAGGCGGCTGATGACCTCAGAAGTTAAGTCGCATAGTGCTCAGAGCCATTTGAACCATTTTTTTGAACAGTCCGATGTTAAGGTTCCAGTATGATTAAAACATTCCGATGTATCACAAACGAAAATAAAATCCAGAATTCATATAAACCAACTACAGAAACTCTAATTTGAAGCTTTGTGCCATTGTTGGGTTTGTTCCAAAGTGAGTCCTGATTGAAGAAACGCTTAGGCATTCGGTACCTAGACCAGGAAGTTCACTTGGAGCTCAACGGCCCCTCAGGGCCAATGCGCCGTCGTAAGTACAGTCCTTCTCGTCACGATAACGGCAGTCTTGCTTCCTGTCACGAGATCGGCGTAGGACAGAGGTCTGTGGGTCCAGCGACTTCTGCTGCAGCCTCGGTCGCTATATGGTGGCTGTTTACAGCGTGGCAGCCCTGGACTGTCATCTCTACGGAAGCAGGCTGCCCGCAGAACTTAGTTGTAAGGTGGGTTGCAGTTAGAATAAGTGCGAGCCCACAATAAAACGCAGTTACTGTTATTAATTTGTTCTCTGCATCAAAATGCGTTTATTAGGTCCAAAACTCTTTAAGTGAAGTTAAATCAAATTTGCCTGTCAGAATGTAATGAAAAGTGACAAGTCAACAAATGTTGTTCAGTGTTTCCAGACGCAAAACATGTCATTATAACCCTTTAACTGCTCTGGATGTGTTAACGCGCGCGCCTTTGTACCTGTCACTGTGCGCTCTGAACGTGTTTACACGCTTCTACCTGGTACTCTGAACCTGTCTACTCGCGCGCTTTAACACGTCCAGAGAAGTTAAAGGGATAATGGTATAAAATCTTATGTCTGAAGTAGCAAAGAATATTCTTAACTTTCGTAACAAATTAAGACTGTTTTGCAAAGGCCTAGAGATTAAATAATTTCGCTCATTTTAAATATCTGAAGAAAATTACCAAAACCCTAATAAATGGTAGGTTATTTGTGTAAACTGCTTGATCTCGCTGAAGAAATAAATACTGATTTCGTGGCAGTTAAACCTTAATTTAAAATCCTGGAAATCGGTTTATTGTCAATTCAGTGTGGCTTGGCTTCTTGTTTCACTGGCTGCTATAAAGGATTCCACGGTAGCAAAGTTGGAGCTACTTGTACTGTAAGAGGATGAAAGACTAAATGGACTGGAGTCCAGTGATTCTTCAGCTATCGAATTTTGGGAGAAGCGGCCGCAAGAAAAATATCCACTGACAAAGGACTCTGCGAAGAGTTTGATTTGAATTTTTGCAAGCTCTCTACTCAACTTAATTAATTCTAAATATCGTTGTAAGTTGGCTATAGAACAATGTAAGTGTACTTGCGTGAACTGCGCTCACTTGTTATCAGAAAGAATTCAAACTCACAGAACTACTTCTCGTTACTTTCGTCTTTTTTCGATTTGTTCTCAGTTCAAATTCTGTACTCATTAGACTGTTCAATTATTTAAAAAATCACTTCTTCGCTTTCAATAAGGGTATCACTGTCTCAGCGAATCTTATCTTTGATAACTTTTCACTTGAATTTTAATTTCTCTCTTGATCCTTTTTTATTTCAATCGTTACTTCTTCGACGTATAGATTTAACAGCAGGGGCGAAAGTCTACATCTCTACCTTACACCCTTACTAATCTGGGCACTGCGCTCTTAGTCTTCCGGTTTTATTGTTCCGCCTTAGTTCTGTACATATTTTATATTACTCGTCTTTCTCTATATCGTATCACAGAATTGCTAACATCTGGGACTATTTGACATTGTCGAACATTTTATCCAGGGCGACAAATCCTATAAAGGTGTTTTGATTTTTCTTCAGCCTTTCTTTCATTAACAGCCGGAACGTCAGAACTGCCTCTGTGGTGTCTTTACCTTTCCTAGTCGTCATCTAATAGACCCTCACTTTTCTTTTCCATTCTTCTGTATATTAATCTTGTCAGAAATTTCGATACATGAACTATTGAGTTGATTGTGTGACAATTATCGCACTTGTTGGATTTTGCTGTCTTCAGAACTGTGTAAATGATGTTTTTTTTTAGAGTGTCTCGTGGTATATCGCTTGTGTTATATATTCCACTGTTAAATACAGTGGAGAGAGCTGACAGGTGGAAAGAATATATTAAAGGCCTCTATGATGGGGAGGAAGTGTCTGATTACGTGATGGGAAAAGAAACAGGAGTCGACAGGGAAGAGATAGGGGAGCCAGTATTAGAATCTTATTTGATAGATAACATTCCATCGGAGTTTTTAAACTAATTGCGGAAGTGGTAACAAAACGACTGGTATGTACAACGTATGAGCGGAAAGGTGCAGAAAGGTAATCTGAAGGTCTTTGGTTCGAGTCTCTACGAAGGAAATTACTTTAATTCTTTGTCTTAAATTTTTTACATTGCTTATACTGCGCTGGAAGAGATATAATCCTCAGTCTATTGTGTTTATTAATATTTTCCTAAAAGGAATGAAAAGCAAAGAAGAATTTGGGCTTAATTAATTTCTAGCAAGGGATTGTAAGGCGGTACGAGAACTTCGTATACAAAATTGCACTATGTGAACAAAAGTATCCGGGCACCTTGCTCAAAATGACTTATACCTTTCAGAGTTAGGCGGCTCTTACACCCAAAGTGATTCTTTCCAGACAATGACACGTGTACGAAGTTTTGTTGATATCAGGTGCTGGAATGTTTCTCGGGGAATGGCAGCCCATTCTCCACGGAGTGCTGCACTGAGGAGAGGTATCGGTGTCGGTCGGTGAGGACTGGCACGAAGTCGATGTACCAAAACATTCCAAAGGTGTTATATAGGATACAGGTCAGGATTCTGTGCAGGACATTCCATTATATGGATGTTATTATCGTGTAACCACTCTGTCACAGGCCGTGCATTATGAACATGTGCTCTATAGTGTTGAAAGAGGCAATCGACATCCCCGAATTGGTCTTCAAGAGTGGGAAGCAAGAAGGTACTTACAACATCAATGTAGGCATGTGCTGTGTTAGTGCCACGCAAAACAACAAGGGGCGCCAGCTCCCTCCAGGAAAAACAAAATCACACCGTAACATCATCGCCTCCGAATTTTACTGTTGGCACTACACACGCTGGCAGTTGACGTTCACTGGGAATTTGACATACCCACACCCTGTCATCGGATCGCCACATTGTGTACAGTGATTCGTCACTCCACACAACGTTTTTCCGCTGCTCAATCGTCCAATGCTTACTCTCCTTACACCAAGCGGGGCGTCGTTTGGTATTTACCGGTGTGATGTGTAGCTTATGAGCAGCTGTTCGGCCATGAAATCCTAGTTTTCCCACCTTCCACCTAACTGTCATAGTACTTGCAGTGGATCCTGATGCAGTTTGGAATTCCTGTCTGATGGTCTGGCTAGATGTCTGCCTTTTACACATTACGAACCTCTTGAACTGTCGGCGGTCTCTGTCAGTCAACTGACGACGTGGGCCTGTACGCTTTTGTGCTGTTCGTGTCCCTTCACGTTTCCACTTCACTATCACATCGGAAACAGTGGTTCTAGGGACATTTTAGAGTGTGGAAATCTCGCGTACAGACGTGTGACACAAGTGACACCCAATCACCTGACCACGTTCGAAGTCCGTGAGTTTTGCGCAGCGCCCAGCTTTTGTGCTGTACGTGTCCCTTTACGTTTTCACTGCAGTATCACATCGTAAACAGTGGGCCTAGGAATGTTTAGGAGTGTGGAAATCTCGTGTACGGAGGTACGACACAAGTGACACCCCATCACCTGACCACGTTTGAATTCCGTGAGTTCTACGGAGCGCACTATGCTGCTCTCTCACAATGTCGAATAACTACTGAGGTCGCTGATATGGAGTACCTGGCATTAGGTGGCAATACAATGCACCTAATATGGAAACGTGTGTCTTTGTGGGTGTCCGGATACTTTTGATCACATAGTGTATGTACTTCTAATGTTTTACATTCGATGATTTACACAAGGGGGGTTGATATTCATCGTATGAAAAGATTTTCTCGGTATCTTATAGAAACGTTACATTTTTACGATTGCATGTCTGTTTCAAAGTTTATATAGAAAAACAAACCTGGCTTACATTAACGAAAGGTTCTTTCTTATCTCACAGTTTGGCAGCAAATCACGAGTAACGCATCACTTCCCGAAATATAGATGGGAGTAGATGGTGATGTACAATGGATTGTATTTTGATACAGTCTTCTCGAGATTTGACTTCTTTGTTTCGTTCAGTGACATGAGAGCACATTTCAAGCTTTCTGGTCACAATCTTTACCTGATGAGAAGAACAGACGTCGCAGATTTTCACTAGCGGAGTGTATTTATGGAAGACTCTACCTTAAACTGCACGCTAGCAAACGTTCTTCATCTTGAAAAATCTCGCCGTGTAACTGTCCATTTGTTTGTCCTCCCCAATAAAATAACGGAAGAAATTTGTTCTGATGTACGTGGGGTTTCATCACATCAGTCAAAATTTCTTTATACTAGGCTGTTGCTAAATTTTCCAGATTTAAGTCATTTGCAGTTTAAGTAACATATAAACTGAAAATTAGAAAAAAAGTTCCCGACTTGTGATTTGACCCCATGACTGTGATTACCGTGCTGTACTTTTTCTGCTGTGCCAACCACAGCTTTCAAATTACACTAATGTGAATGGTTCGTATTACTCTCTAACCACGCCAAAAATGGTGTTTCTAGGGTTCCAATCTGCTAAAACGGAATCCTTATAGGATCGTTTTTTGTCTGTCTCTCTGTCTTTCAGACTGTTAAGAAACCTTTTCTCAGGACCGGGTGGACGTATCAAGTTCAAATGTGTTTGAAATATTAAAGTCTATGGTTCCTTGGCAGTATAAAAATTTTAAGCTTCTTAATCAAGTTTGTCAAAAGATAGCACCATTTGTGTCACAAATTTTGATGCTCGAGAACTCACTCATCAATACCTATAGGATACTGCCCGTTGACCTAGAATCATGACATTTGACAGGAAGCAAAGATTCACAGCATAAATAAAGTAAAAACATCTGAAAGTTGTTAAACTGTAGTTATATCACATGAAAGATATCATTTTGCCATTAGAACATATATTGGATTTATCATCCGTAAAACGCGAACATTACTGCATGAAAATGTAAAATATAAATTGTAGTTATGTTTTATAAGTAAATAAAAAAGTTATTAAATCTTCTGTATCTATATGTATAAACTTAAGTCCATTGCTCGCTTCTCTTAGTATGTCCGGGGTCTGAGGAACTACTGTAGAGATTTTGATGTGGCCTTGGAATTCCCGGGACCGATATCTTGCCAGTATCGATATCGAAAACAGGAAGAAATCTTTGAGATTCGCGAGCCCCGGGATGAATGAACTGTCTATAAATAAAATTAAATTTGCGCGGAACCTTCAATGCGCGAGTGCTGGTCGCACTTGACCAATTCTTTCTAAACGCTTGGTCATCTGGAACACCCGCTTCTGTCACTTTCATATCTGGCCAACCCCTGCTTAAACTATAAATTTGAGCGAAATCGGTACGACGCACAGGCGAGGTCTGTCTGTCGGTGACACAGAATATCGCACGTTTCTAACACATAAACTCAACAGTAGCGGACTAGAAGACTGTAGTGTGGTCTCAGATGTTGCTACTTTGCCTCTTTTTAAATTACCCAGGGCAACGAGTGTACCGGTAGCGTAATCTACATCTACATCTAAATTTATACTCCGTAAGCCACCCAACGGTGTGTGGTGGAGGGCACTTTACGTGCCACGGTCATTACCTCCCTTTTCTGTTCCAGTCGCATATGGTTCGCGGGAAGAACGACTGCCGGAAAGCCTCCGTGCGCGCTCGAATCTCTCTAATTTTACATTCGTGATCTCCTCGGGAGGTATAAGTAGGGGGAAGCAATATATTCGATACCTCATCCAGAAACGCACCCTCTCGAAACCTGGACAGCAAGCTACACCGCGATGCAGAGCGTCTCTCTTGCAGAGTCTGCCACTTGAGTTTGCTAAACATCTCCGTAACGCTATCACGCTTACCAAATAACCCTGTGACGAAACGCGCCGCTCTTCTTTGGGTCTTCTCTATCTGCTCTGTCAACCCGACCTGGTACGGATCCCACACTGATGAGCAATACTCAAGTATAGGTCGAACGAGTGTTTTGTAAGCCACCTCCTTTGTTGATGGACTACATTTTCTAATGACTCTCCCAATGAATCTCAACCTGGCACCCGCCTTACCAACAATTAATGAGACGTGTGGTGTGTGGTTCAGGTTGAAGGTGACTTTGTGATATTTCGCGGGTTCTTTTCGTACCGTTTCTTGGGACCACTCGTTCACGTCAAAGTGAACACGACTCACAGTTTTTATTCACCACTCTCGGTGACCAGGTGTTGTACATCTTCGTGATGAGTACTCTGTGAACGCTCTGATCTTCTAAGACAACAACAGAAATGCAGAGTTTATCTTCCTGATTTTACAAACACTCATGCACACTACTGCACCTCGACTAGTCCTACACGACCCAATCTTAATCCGATAGAAAATGCCTGAAACAATGTGAAACGATGGATGAAACGTAACAATATACGTTCGTGCAATTTGGTAGCTCAGCGAGATATGTTCATCAGTGAATACTTCCGCCCAATGTGGCATACCTGAAAGGACTTAGGGACTTCATTGGTAGCAGAATTGCGATCATTATTAGATCTAGAGGAGTTGTTACACACTATTAGCGTCATGTCTGTTGAGCGTGGCCAATTGTTTTACAGGTGCTTTCCTTTTGTTACTTTCCCATGATGCGTGTACCAATGCACGAGAAACAATGTTGAGTTGTTGTCAAAACCATCTGTCGTACAGCAATATGCAGTGTATTCTGCGCCAGTTTTAACGCGCACATTTAAGAGTAATTCTCACTCAGTTCTACTTTAATATCACACTTTGGAAAGCTAATATATTTCTTGAGTGTAAGCATGGGAATTAACTTTCAGTTTGGTGTCGCATACCTTAATGTGTTGTAGCAGTGCTACAAATACAACAGCAACTAAAAAAAATCGTTTTTTGTTCATTATAAACACAAACAGTAAATTTGCGTTTTATATAAGGGGCAATCAAAAGGTTTCTGTTTGAGAGCATTGCTGTAACGTATATGAAACCGAGCGCTATCGATATGTGGGTATTTAAGCCAGCGACATGCTGTAAAGACGTTAGTGTGGCCTTCGAACGGAAACTTCTTGTTGGCCCTTATATAACATATTTAATTACTGTTTTGCGTAGCCGTAAATTTTCTAAAGTCTAAAAGATTTAAAGTCCATTGATAATATCAACGGAAAAACAAAGAGGGATTATTGATTTTGCTAAATCAGAATAAACGAATACAGGTCGTTTGAAGATTAGGCTTGGGAGTTCAACAAGGTGTAGAAGCTAACAGCACTTCTCTTTAAAGAAGGCACTACGCATCTTCACGGAGAATAGAAAGTGTCTTAAAGGTGAAGTTTAATCAAACTAATAATGTTTGGTCTTAGGTGATGTAGATGTTACCGATCTCAGAAACGAATCAAGAACGTTACTTCACATTGAGATGGCGAACCTGTGATTCACAGCTAAGCGCACCTACATGTAAAAATATCGCTACTAATTTGTTGAACATTATCGTACGGTAACTGGTCGTGTTGTCTAGCTATTTTCCGTGTATGAGAAAAAGTATTTGAATGAGTTTGGTTCACAACGGCAAAAGAACATACTCTAGATTACTAGTTTTTTAGTGAGAGGCTACATTACCTCTACAATTCCAACTTCTTCCTAACGAATCCACTGATGACTGAAGTTAATGACTTTTTATGTTAGGGTCTTTAGGCATGTATCTCTGACTGACAAAGATTATGAAGAAAACGTGCCCTGGAAGGCTTGAAAAAATCGTAATTTCCAGACGGAAATTAGGAGCCACTATTCAGGAATACGGACAGAAAGTCTTAATTTATGCAGTTCATGCCCAGATATGTATTTATTCTATTCTTCTTTTAGTTCATCTCCTCCTTGCCCATCTGCCTGTCCATCTCCTCCTCCCCACCTCCCTCTGTCTATCTCCTCCGCGCTCCCCTCTCTGTCCACATCCACCAGCCACCACACTCTGGCCATTTCTTTCTGCCCCTCTCTTTCTCCATCTGCTTCTCCCCCTCTCTCTCTGTCCATCTGCTCCTCCCCTCCTATCTCTGTCCATCTGCTCCTCCCTTTTCTGTCCATCTCCTTCGCCCCCTCTCTCTCCTCCTCACCCTCTCTAAGATAGTCTCACCCTTCCCCTGTCTCTTTGTCCATATGCCACTCCCCCACTCTCTGTTTATCTCCTCCAGCTCTGTAATGTGTATCTCCTTCTTCTCTTTGCGTCCATCTACTCCGTCCTCCTTCTCTGTCCTCATTTAACCTCCACCGCAATAGTAAGTTGATGGTTCCTACTCCACAGTATTACTTTTCATATTGTAAGTAATACGTATACCAAGTTTCGTTGAAATCGATGAAGTAGTTTAGGAGCAGCTTTTTTACTTGTGGCTTTGCTTGCGTAGGCACATTTCACTTGTATTTAATATATTTCACGCACTTTTGTAGACATATTTCACCTGCACGTCTAGCGAATTTCGCCCTTTAGTTCCATTTGCCCCCAGCAAATTATTGTGGTACAATGATATAATACTGGAGGTGCTTCCGGTGGTATATATGGATACTGTCTGTGAAATGTTTAGCGAATATCGTTAGTAGTAAACAAGTAATAAATTACAATGTCATACATGATGCGGCAGTTTCTCATGCGTCTTAGTGTTTATGACAACACATCTCCCGAACTATGCCATAAAATGATATATTTTGAAGTTACATTTAGTGATGTGGATGCTGTCGGCGAAACGTATTGTAAATAGAGTTAGTAGTAAAGAAGTAATAAATTAAAAAGAAACCATGTCTGATGCAGCTGTTTGACGGCATGAACATCGAAAGCGTAACAAGCGATAAGGTTCTTTTCCTTTAAGCATTTTGTGGGTGTGTGTTTGTGTATGTGTGTGGGCGAGGGGGGGGGGAAGGGGAGGGGTGCAACGAAAAATAGTCTCGCACTGGTTTGAAATTACGCCTAAAGTTGTTTGGAAGTGACTAACTGTACTCATCCTCAAATACTGAATGAATATAATCTGCCTATTTGCGCGTCACGATTTACGCTGTTTTTCCACCCACCCACCCTCATCCCCATCCATTAGGTGGTACTTACACCCTCAGTGATTCTTTCCTGAGAGTAAGTGACACGTGTACGAAGTTTAGTCGAAATCGATCTGGTTTTGGAGGACACGTGGAACATGGACTACGTGATAAAAAGTGCCCGGACACCTGCCTGAAAATGATTTACAAGTTCGTGGCACCCTCCATTCGTAATACTGGAATTCAATATTGTGTTGTCCACCCTTAGACTTGATGACAGTCTTCACGGAGTCCTGCACTGAGGAGAGGTATCGATGTTGGTCGGTGAGGCCTGACACGAAGTCGGCCTTCCAAAACATCCCAAAGGAGTTCTATAGGATTCAGGTCAGGACTCTGTGCAAGTCAGTCCATTACAGGGATGTTACTGACGTGTAACCACCACAGGCCGTGCATTATGAACATTTGTTCGATCGAGATGAAGATGCAATCACCATCCCCAAATTGCTCTTCAAGAGTGGGAAGCAAGAATGTACTTAAAGCATCAATGTAGGCATGTGTTGTGATAGTTCCACGCAAAACAACAAGGTGTGCAAGCCTCATCCATGAAAAACGCGGCCACACCATAACAATAACCCCTACAAATTTTACTGTAGGTACTACACTCGCTGGCAGATGATGTTCACCGGGCATTCGCCATACACACACCCTGCTATCGGATCGCCACATTGTGTACCGTGATTCGCCACTACACACAACGTTTTTCCACTGTTCAGTCGTACAATTTTTACCCCATTACACCAAGCGAGGCGTCGTTTGGCATTTACTGGCGTGATACGTGGCTTATGAGCAGCCGCTCGATCATGAAATCCACGATTTCTCAACCTCCCGCCTAGCTGTCATAGTACTTGCAGTGGATCCTGATACAGTTTGGAATTCCTGTGTCATGGTGTGGATAGACGTCTACGTGTTACACATTGCGACCCTCTGCAACTGTCGGCAGTCTCTATCAGTCAACAGACGAGGTCGGCCTGTACGCTTTTGTGCTGTACGTGTCCCTTCACGTCTCCACTTCACTATCACATCGTAAACAGTGGGCCTAGGGATGTTTAGGAGTGTGGAAATCTCGTGTACGGAAGTACGACACAAGTGACACCCCATCACCTGATCACGTTCGAATTCCGTGAGTTCCGCGGAGCGCACTATGCTGCTCTCTCACGATGTCTAATGACTACTGAAGTCGCTGATATGGAATACCTGGCAGAAGGTGGCAGCGCAGTGCACCTAATATGAAAGCGTATGTTTTTGGGGGTGTCCAGATACTTTTGATCACATAGTGTACACACATACGTATATCCTCTTTTATAATATGTATGGATTGAAGTTTCTCTGTTCCATCTTAAAGTCTGTTTGAGGCGATACTTACATAATCATACTGTATATATATGCTGACACTTTGCTTTGAGGGCAACTTGAAACAGATGCTATGAGGGAAACTTGAAACAGATCAGGTGAGTAATAAGAAATTTTGGTACACTACTTCGCAGGTACCTGCAGCGAAGGAAAAAGTCAAATAAGGTGGGCAGAGATGCCAAAGAAATTGATAAGTTCCTGTTAATAATAAAGAAAAGATATTTCCTAAATGAGTCTGCGATCATTGTGAATCTTTGCGAGTCAAGCAGCCCTTTTTAAGCAACAATGCGGGACGAAGGCACAATAAAATGATGATGAAATCCCGTTAACACATTTTGTATTTATAGAAACGTTTCGGGTATTACTATCATCTAATCAAAGGTGAGAACTCGAAAAACAAAGTTCAGTGTCGGTTGCAACAAAATTTGTGCCATCTGTTTTCAGATAATTACAGGTTAGTTATAAGTGTTTCGCAGCTGACACTTAAATGAAATGATCGTATGGCGTTTTTGGCGGGGTTCAGCCGCCGTATTGCAAGTCTTTTTAGGTGACGTCACTTCGTCGACTTGCGTGTCATTGATGATGTAGGAAGCATAAAACCCAGTTTCCTGCCAGGAATCGAACCCGGGCCCCCTTGCGTGGTACGCGGTAACGATACCGCTGCGCTACGGAGGCGGACTGCAACTGCACTGAATTTTGTTTTACGAGATCTAAGTTTTGTTATGATGATGGGAGGAGCAGAAACGTTTCTTTAAATAAGTAAACATGTTAATCTATGCATGGTTGTTCGCAAAGGAATAGATAAATACCGCTATCGAATGATTAGCAAAACCCATGAGTGCCACTTATCTAGATCCAATCTTCGATAAAAATAGAAAAAAAATCTACAGTCTAGGGGGAGCACGCAAACTATTTGCCAAAGAGCCCCTCCGCCGCCCTGATCGGCTTACATGTTTCCGTGAGGAAAGAGCGGGGACCAGACAGCCTGCTCCCCCTCCCCCCCCCCCCATTCCACCACTCCTCCCAGCACACCGTCCCATCCCCGGGCGCTGGGGCCCTACTTCCCTAATACCTTCCACCCCCTACACTGCGGCCCCTTCCCACACCGCCCCTGCTAGCGCCGCCGCCATATCCATCTGAGCCGACTCAATATTAAAATCAATTTGTCGAGAATGCTTATGATGGCCGTCTAATGTCCCGTGCCTTCCGAGGCATCCGCCGGAGCGCCTCGGTCCTCTCGGCAGGTCGTTTCCCCACTGATGGCATTCTCCTGGACAAAGAGCGTCGCCGGCGCCGGCAAAGAGGCTGCGGTAGAGATACCGCCGCAGGAGAGAAAGATAGAGGGGGAGGGGCGGACGGATGGGGGCGGAAATGTGTTGTCATTACAATACTGAATGGGTTGTCTTACATTCTCTGAAAAAGATGTTGGAATGCTGTAATGCAACGCACCAAGACGTCTTTAATGTACTATTCGATACATGCTTTTTATGTAGTAGCTGGTACAATATTGATAATAACATATTTCTTGTATCTTCTGAGAGTACGTTATTGTTTGTTATACCATGTTGCGAACAAGTTGAAAACTTATCAAACTTAAAAAGATTTATTCTGAAATTGTGATTCCCTAAAATCAATTCTTTAAAATTAATTCTAGAGAAAAGCATATTCAGTTATACCTTCAGAAAGTAATTATTGCAATACATTAAACGTTCACAAATGATGCAGAAGCCGTGATAGTAAATTAAATCTCTATGAATTTATAAATTTTTTGGAAAACTATTTTTAACCGTCCAATTTTCACGATGAAGAAACATATCTTTGAAGATTGTTGTGGTCTTCACTCCAGGGACTGATTTGATGCAGCTCTCCATGCTACTCTATCCTGTGCAAGCCTCTTCTCCTCCGGATAACTATTGCATCCTTCTGAATCTGCTTACTGTATTCATCTCATGGTCTCCCTCTACGATTTTTACCCTCCATGCTTCCTTGCAGTACTAAATTGGCGATCCCTTGATGCCTCAGAACGTGTAAAAAAAAAAAGTTCTAATGTATGTGAAATCTTATGGGACTTAACTGCTAAGGTCATCAGTCCTTAAGCTTACACACTACTTAACCTAATTTATCCTAAGGACAAACACACACACCCAAGCCGAGCGGTTCTAGACGCTTCAGTCCGGAAACGCTCAACCGCTACGGTCGCAGGTTCGAATCCTGCCTCGGGCGTAGATATGTGTGATGTCCTTAGGTTGGTTAGGTTTAAGTAGTTCTAAGTTCTAGGGGACTGATGACCTCAGATGTTAAGTCCCATAGTGCTCAGTGCCATTTGAACCATTTGAACCTTTCGTGCCCCTCGATTCTTATAAATGCCATCTGGTTTCTGTACAAATTGTTTCTAGCATTTGTAGACTTAGAGAAAGCTTTTGATAATGTTGACTGGAATACTCTCTTTCAAATTCTGAACGTGGCAGAACGTTCAGAATTTGAAAGAGAGTATTCCAGTCAACATTATCAAAAGCTTTCTCTAATTATACAAATGCTAGGAAAGTAGGTTTGCCTTTCTTTACCCTGTCTTCTAAGATAGGTCGCAGGGTCAGTATTGCCCCACATGCTCCAACATTCTATGGAATCCAAACTGATCTACTCCGAGGTCGGTTTCTATCGGTTTTTCCATTCGCCTGTAAAGAATTCGTGTTAGTACTTTGCAACCGTGACTTATTAAACTGATAGCTCGATAATTGACACAGCTGTCAACACCTGCTTTCTTTGGTTTTAGATTTATTATATTCTTCTTGAAGTTTGAGGGTATTTCGCCTGTCTCATACATCTTGCTCAACAGATAGAAGAGCTCTGTCATGGCTGGCTGTCCCAAAGCTGTAAGTAGTTCTAATCGATTTTTGTCTACTCCCAGGGCCTTCTTTCGACTTATATCTTTCAGAGCTCTGTCAAATTCCTCACGCAGTATCATATCTCCCTTTTCATCTTCATCTACGTTCTCTTCCATTTCCGTAATAATGCCATGAATTACGTATCCCTGGTATAGACCCTCTGTATACTCCTACCTTTCTGCTTTCCCTTTTTTGCTTAGTACAGGTTTTCCATCTGAGTTTTCGATATTCATGTAGATGGTTCTCTTTTCTCAAAAGGTTTCTTTAACTTCCCTGTAGGCAGTATCTATCTTACCCCTAGTGACACATGCTTCTACGTCCTTACATTTGTACTCTATCCATCCCTGCTTAGCCATTTTGCACTTCTTGTCGATCTCATTTTTGAGATGTTTGTATTTCTGTTCGTCTGCTTCATTTACTAAATTTTTATATTTGCTCCTTCCATCAGTTAAGTTCAGTATCTCTTCTGTTACCCAAGGATTTTTACTAGCGCTCGCCCTTTTACCTACTTGATCCTCTGCTGCCTTTACTATGCCATCTCTCAAAGCTACTTAGCTTTTTTCTACTGTATTTATTTCCCCTGGTCTTGTCAGTGTTTCCCTCTGAAAGTGTCTACAACTTTCAGTTTATCCAGGTACCATCTCCTTAAATTCCTGCCTTTTTGCAGTTTCTTCATTTGTAATCTACAGTTCATAACCAATAAATTGTGGTCAGAGTCCACATGTGCCCCCGGAAATGTCTTACAATTTAAAGCCTGGTTCCTAAATCTCTGTCTTATCCTTATGTAATCTATCTGAAACCTTCCAGTGACTCCAGGCCTCTTCCATGTATACAAGTTCCTTTCACAATTGTTAAACCAAGTCCTAGCTACGATTAAGTTATCCTCTGTGGAAAATCTGAAACCTTCAAGTTTCCCCAGGCCTCTTCCGTGTATACAACTTTCTATCATGATTCTTAAACCACGTATTAGCTATGATTAAGTTATGCTCCGCGCAAAATTGTGCTAGGTGGCTTCTCCTTTCATTTCTTACCCCCCAATCCATGTTCACTTACTACTTTTCCTTATCTTCCTTTTCCTACAGTCGCATTCCAGTTCCCCATTACTACTGCGTTTTCGTCTCCCTTAAGTATTTGAATAATTTCTTTTATCGCATCATAGACTTCTTCAATCTCTTCATAATCTGCAGAGCTAGTTGGCATATAAAATTGTACTACTGTGGCAGGCATGGTCTTCGTGTCTGTCTTGTTGCTTTCGCTATGTTGCTCGTAGTAACTTATCCGCGTTCGTATTTTTTCATTCATTGTTAAACCCACTCCTGCATTACCGTTATTTGATTTTGTATTTATAACTCTTTATCCACCTCACCAAAAGTCTTGTTTTTCCTGTCACCGAACGTCACTAATTCCCACTGTATCTAACTTTAACCTATCATTTCCCTTTTCGGATTTTGTAACCTCCCTACCCGATTAAGGGATCTGATATTTCACGCTCAGATCCGTAGAATGCCAGTTTTGTTTCTCCTGATAACGTCCTCCTGAGTAGTCCTCGACAGGAGATCCGAGTGGGGGACTACTTTACCTATGGAATATTTTGCCCAGGAAGACGCCATCATCATTTAACCATACAGTTAAGCTGCATGCCCTGGGGAAAATTACGGCTGTAGTTTCCCCTTGCTTCCGGCCGTTCGCAGTACCAGCACAGCAATGCCGTTTTGATTAATGTTACAAGTCCAAGTCAATGAATCATCCAGACTGTTGCCCCTGCAACTACTGAAAAGGCTGTTGTCCCTCTTCAGGAATCACATGTTTGTCTGGCCTCTCAACAGATACCCCTGCGTTGTGGTTGCACCTACGGTACAGCTATCTGTATCGCTGAGGTGCGCAAGCCTCCCCACCAACGGCAAGGTCCATGGTTCATGATAAATATTTTCAACTAACTTGTAAAAAGTATTGATATAATTAAGTTATTGTGAAGCTATAACTTTTAATTGACTATGTTGGCTACTTTTCGTAACATTTTCAGCATTTTAGAAATGTATACAGTATGGGTCGCGTAATATGTAACACTTTTATTTCGTGAACAGCTACACATATGGAAACGCAGTTTTCGGAAAATTTTGGGGCTTGGAGGGGCACGTGTTTTTTTTATTTGGTTAATGTTTTAAACGCTGGTATCAACGAAGGTATTGAAGCAAGTACTTTTTTTCAATAGAGCCGTATACGTTTTGTAGTTGCATTCGATAGCTCTTGAGAAGAAAATTACAGTGATTTAGCGTGGTCTGCTTGCGTTGACGTTGGAACCGTCGTAAAAAATTCGAGATATGTCCTAGAATTTGAGAGAGAGTCCAGTGGCCGGAATCGGCATTAGCGGTGCAGACACCGCCAAGCAGAGCTCTCGTGGCACGCTGTGTCAGAATGTCAACACATTTGCCTCTTTACTTGTCTGCACAACGGGCCGCTCATTTGTGCTTCAGCATTCGTTGCGTACAAACATGTACCAAATGAGAAGAAGTAGGATATACAACTTTTATGTGACGAATGTAAATGAAATGCCGTAAAAACAGTACAGTGGCAAGGCTGTCCATTCGGATCGCCAACGTCCGACGCGCCAGGGGCCCTGCACGAATTAGTAAGACGCTAGTGCTGTCTGGCTGCTTGAACGTCAAAAGGAGGACAGGCAAGAAGACTGAAACCAACAGAGAACACGAATAAACTGTTCTGGCTACGACGCTAATGAATCCGCACAGTAGTACGAGAGATATTGCCAAGGAATGTGGAATCAACCAGAGAAGTGTTATTCGCATCCTGCATCAACAGAATTCCCATCCCCGTCATCTGACTCCACATTGGGTACTCGACGACCGTTATTTCGAACGTCGTAGAGAATTTTTTCGGTTTGCCCTTTAGCAACTCAGAGACGACCGCACGTCTTTACCGATGAAGCAACGTTTACTAGCCACGCTAATGTAAATTTCTATAACATTAACTACTGGTCAGCCGAGAATCGTCAGTGGCGTCGTCAGGTGCAACATCAACGGTCGTGGAACGTAAACGTATGGTCCGGCATCATAGAAAATTACAAAGTGTGACCTTACTTCATCTTAGGCGTTTTAAATGGACATTCGTAAGCACACTTTCTGACGTACATTCTGCCGGTTGTTCCAGAAGCGTTACGACTGAATATTCAGTGGTGTATGTGGCAACAACACGATGGTTGTCCAGTTAATTCGACTTACGTTGCAACACAGATGCTGAATGAGAACATTTCTTAACGTTGGATAGGACGAAATTCCGTTGTCAAATGGCCTGCGAGGTACACAGATTTGACTCCTTTTGATTTCTTTCTTTGGGGAATGTTCGAAGATGCAATCCATAACGAAGCCTCAACTACGCCAGACGACTTATATCGTCGAACCGTCAGTGCATGCTCTGTTCATCGCTCTTTCGAGAGACGATTGCAAATGTGCCTTTCAGTCCATTCTCAACAGTTTTAACACAGGCTAAAATAATGGATAATTTTTTTTGGAAGACAACATTTATGTTAGGTCATCTGGATGGTTTCCAATTGTTTATTTCATTGACGTGTCTACGAAATTGCATCGCAATGTCAAATAAGTCGAGAGCGTGTATTCCACGTAGCTAGTAACAGTCATTACGCGCTCACGTTCAGCATGAAACGACGTTTCGTTAAGAAGAATATTTGTAACGATCCGTGACAGAAACGCCTCTACGTCGGTCTCAAAACGCTCCACAATTCAGATGAAATGTCCTTTCTCTGAATCTTGTGGTCCGCTGTGAGCATTCGTGGAACCTATCGTGAGCACCCCTTTGAATATCCGAGAGTCTCTATCATTGCAGACGCACTTCCAACGCTGAGCGACAACTGTAAAGCCAATTGTCGAGTTGTGATGCGCCGGCCGGCACGAATAATGGCACCCGCACGATTCAGCATGTCTGGAGCAGTGGCTGTGACAGGACGTCCAGAGCGTGGCTGATCACGGAGCTCTGTTTCTCCATCTCCTGAGGCTGTAACTTCATTTACCCAACGCCCAACTGTACTCCTATCAAATGCAGCATCACAATACACCGCACACAGACGTTTATAGATGTTAATCACCGTTTCTTTTACTGCACACACGAATTCAATAACAGCACGCTGATGTAATGTGAGTCGTATGTAGACGCTATTTTGACGCCGCACTACGTCTCTGTCATCTGCCAGAACGGTTCTAAACTTCACCGGTGCACAGAACAGATATCAAATGTGCAGCACCGACAAGGACGTTTGTCTGTGTATATTAATGACTTTTTAAAAAAATGTAGGGTCTTACTTATTGAACGGCTCTCGTATCATGTTATTGGGATTCTGTCGTAAAAAAGGCTGTCAAAATAGAAGAATAAATACAATTTTAATAGACCAGGATTATGCAGATAGCAGGGTATGGGTTCGGACCTGGGATATCGAATAGAAGCATATGCGATTGCTTGACGCTTGTAGGAAAGCGAGAGCGATCATTCCAAATGTGCCACCACCACCTCAAACCATCTTACGTCACCCAGTCCAATGTCAGGCCCACGAGAAATACAGACCGTGGAGCTTACGTCACAGCACCTGATATCGCAGGTTTTAATAGTACTGGGAGACGTCTCTCATGGGGAGCGAGTAACAGTTTCAGACGAGTTTAATAATTGTTAACTGCGCGTTTAAATGTATGCAGTCTCTCGATAGCACGTGAAGACGTTAAGATCTTTTGTGGGTACCTTTACATTGACATATTGTTTTCCAATGCACCCTAAACATAGCTGAGCGTTCGCGAAGAATGGTGGACAAGGCGACTAGTATAACATCACAAGTTTGTCGTGGGGCCCATATTTCTTGTGGACCCCACTCGCCTGGCAGGCCAGAGCTGCTATGCACTGCCGAACTCACCTTCTTCCAAGCATGCATAACTTGGGCACTCTCTGGAAGGTTACAGATTCTGCTATGGCACTTACATAAGCAGAAAATCGTGCCAGCTCGGCAGTCGGTGTTTTTAAATCCTGATGACGATGATGGACAGAGCTATTGGAAGGTTGAGTGCTTTATTCGAAGTAAATTGTGAAGAGTTTATCGATAAAACGACCACCTTCCAAAGATATAAAATATTATTATTGTCTTAATATTTGGACTTGGCTTGGCTTGTAATTTCATGTACATTCTGAATTAAGCACCAGAACTTGAACCTGATCTTATGACGAATAGGCTCGACAACTAGTGACACTTACTTTACGAGAAATGCTGGTATGTTGTATATTTATTACTCTACTATCTATTAATAATTGATGTTCTCATAATTACGTAATTTTTAGCATGTGACTATACAACCCTTGGGGCTCAGTATAGCATTTTACTGTGTCTCGGTAACCATCCTGAGTAATGCTCATTCAGTTCTATTGAAATAGTTTTTAATTACATTAATGGTTTGTGTTTTTAGAGATGATATTCACACTGTAAATGTCCTTAATTTTAAACGAAAAGTTACTTACCAATACTACGTGATTGTGGGTACCACACAAGGCAGAAATTACTATCGTGTTAATATTTTACACGATGTGTAAAACAAGTTTATTATAGTAATTTTGACGACTTGTGTTTTTTGTGTGAGGTTCTTACAGGTGAAAATTCACCAAATCTTACGTTCTGACTATGTAGCCCATGGGTCATAAAGTAGGGTTACCTTACATCTCAGTGTCTTGTCAGATTAATAGTCGCTCGGGTTCTGTATAGAGGTTTTCTGCCGACGCCATAAATGTTTATTGCTTGTAGGGAGTGGCTACACACTCCCAGTATGACTGTAAACTGATTACCAAACACATGTAATTGCCTTTACATTTCAGATATAGAAAGCATTATTGGCTAAATATTTTGTGACTTAAGCATAAGAAGTTTAACCTGGCTTTATTTCCGGTGGGCTGGAAAACATGTAACATATACTGTTCGATCAGTGCTGTTATGATGTATATGCATACGTGTAATGATGTCCTTAGAAAATTTTTGCTGTGTACACCTGTTCATCTGAAGATGAGAATGAAATACCCGAAATCGATCACGTAATAAAAAAGTTAGAGAACCATCTTGCAACGAGAGGCTGTTTTATTCCACTTTTCTTGTTACACTAGGTCGAGGTCGGATACACCATCATCCAGGCTGCTCGAATAATGCAGCGCTCCATGGATGCAATCCGATATGTTCCTATAAGGATCATTAACCTGGTCTTCTATGGGACCTTTCGCAGTAGTCGAAGGCACCATGACAAAGTGGACTATGTGAACGTTACTGCAGACCAACGTCATCCCTTCACGCCCTATGTCCTCCTCGTCGGCAACGGCGTCTTTCAGCAGGATAACTTTCCATGTAACAAGGCCAGAATTGTGCTACAGTGGTCTGAAAAGCTTGATGGTCAATATTGTCAAAACATGTCCATATATCAATTAGCGGTAACATTTGTCAAAAACAAATGGTAACTTTGAAACTTCATGGCAGATTAAAACTGTGTGCAGGACAGAGACTCGAACTCGGGACCTTTGCCTTTCGCGGGCAAGTGCTCAGTCGGTAGAGCACTTTCCCGCGAAAGGTAAAGGTCCAGAGTTCGAGTCTCGGTCCGACACACTGTCTTAATCTGCCATGAAGTTTCATATCAGTGAGCATTCCACTGCAGAGTGAAAATTTCATTCTGAAAACATCTCTCAGACTGTGGCCAAGCCATGTCTCCGCATTATCCTTTTTTCGAGGAGTGCGAGTTCTACAAGATTCGCAGGAGAGCTTCTGTGATACTTGGAAGGTAGGAGACGAGGTACTGGCAGAATTGAAGCTGTGGATAGCTCAGTCGGTAGAGCACTTGCCGCGAAAGGTAAAGGTCACGAGTGCGAGTCTCGGTCCGGCACACAGTTTCAGTCTGCCAAGAAGTTTCATATCAGCGCACACTCCGCTGCAGAGTGAAAATTTCATTCTGAAAACATCTCTCAGACTGTGGCCAAGCCATGTTCTAGAAATGGTAACTTTGCTTGATGTATGAACATGGCGCATGCATGTCACAGTGCTATGTTGGCCATCATATTCTTAGTACAGTGTGTCGAGGTTTGTCTGCTATGCACAATGTCAGCTGCATTGTCTGTTTTTTAATCTATATTCGTAAATTTTGAATCAAGGCAGTCACTCAGATGCAATTTTTCTCGATTTCCAAGAAGCGTTTGACTTAGTAACACATCTGCGCTTATTATCAGAAGTGCGATCAGATGGGGCGTCGTGCGAAATTTTTACTGGTCCGAGGATTTTTTGACAGGAAGAACGCAACTACTTGACTTGGATGTAAAGTCATCGTCAGACGTAGAAAGATGTGTGCCAGGGAACTGAGTTGGGAACCATACTGTTAATGTTGTATATTAATGAGTTTGCAGACTTCTTGCAGGTGATGCGATTATCTGTAATGAAGTACTGGGTGAAAGAAGCTGCATAAATTTTCAGTCAGATCTGGATAAGATTTCAAAGTTGTGCAAAGATTGGCAACTTGCTTTAAATGTAAATTTGTGCACTTCACAAAACGAAAAAACGTTGTGTTCTACGACTATAATATCGATGAGTTGGAATCGACCAAATGATGCAAATACCTGAGTGTGAAACATTATAGATAATTGAAATGAGATGGTGACACACGTTCAGTCATGGACGAAGGAAGTGATAGGCTTCAGTTTATTGGTAGAATACAGGGGATGTGCAATCAACTTATATAGGGGATTGCTCATAGATCACTCAAGTGACCCATTTTCTGGAACATTGGTCAAGTGTGTGGGACCCACACCAAATATGACTAACAGGAGATATTGAATGAATACAGAGAAAGGTAGCGAGAATGGTCACTGGTTTGTCTGACCCACAGAGAAGTGTCACAGAGATGCTGAAGAACCTGAACTGGCAAACTCTTGAACAGTAAAATATCCTGAGAAAGTCATATAAAAAGTTTCAAGAACCGGCCTTAAATGGTGACTGTGGGAATTTACTACAACCTTCACATAAGGATCGTGAGGACAAGATTAGATTAATCATAGCGTGCACAGGTGAATTTAAAGAATCATTCATCCCGTGATCCATATGTGAGTGGGATGGGAAAAAACCTGATAACTGAAACAATGGATGGTACCCTCTAGCATCCACTTCGCAATTGTTTGCAGAGTATAGATGTAGACATAGAAGCCTAGTTAGGAGTTTTCGAATGCATGCCTCAGAGAATCGCTGCTGTATTGCATTTCAAAGATGGACCAGTATTCTGTTATGCGAGTGGTCATAATGTCTTGGCTTATCGGTGGTGTGGTATAGTCCAAAGATCGCGCTGCCACAACAGTTGGCAACTCGCATCGGTACGGCAGACATTAGCAATGTCTCGCTGCAGTCCGCAACGACGAATGGGACGCTCTCCTGAAGACACGCCCTCTCTCTCAGCACTGCAGTGCCATCGCACTGAGGTCGATAATGAGCTGACCACGGACTCGCTCTGGTCCAGGTCGTGACCTCCGAGAAAACAGTCAACATCATCTAGTTAGAACACCAGCACTACTCAAATCTCAAGTGGAACTGTACTTTTGTAAATGTTGTATTTGTACAACGAGACAAGAAATTGTAATTGTGGGCATCAAGTGATGCTTTACTGTTCAAGACTGTTGCAGATATTCGACACACACCTACGAAATGAATAGTATAAAGTTAAGTAAATCCTTTTATCATTCTTCTAACCAAGCATACTCATTTTGTAGTTCCGATCAGCCATCTCCCAGAGCAATCAAAGAACCCACAGTTATGACTAGACGATTGCAGTTTCGTCATGTCATAAAAAGTGGTATGTTGTTTTTATTTCCGTTAAGGATCACCTGCCAGTCGCTTACTACTATTGTTTGTGCCAGTATGCCGCATTAAATTCCACCCCTGTCCACAGTGCATCATGGAGTGAGGGCCTGTGACATACTGTAGTTATTGGCGGTCTGTCCATAGGATGGGGATGTTAAGCCCGGCGGACCAGTTCACGCCACTTGATAAGAGTAGGCTATGTGCCTGCACCAGGTTTCATACTCTCTCTTCTCTCGCCATCATATAACACAAATCATGACTCCACACTGTACACACATCAGTAGCAGTCACCTATGTAATAGATACATTAGGGCACACAGAGGATCCAAATGAGTATTTTGCCATTTTTACATCTCCACTTGACCAACGCACAAGGACGAAAACTACCGAGTCCCTTGCAGAATCTGGGGCCGCCACAAACGAAAAATTTATGCTGCAGCCGATAAGTCTTCACACAGTGAGGAAACCAATCGTGCGAATTCGTTCAGCAGTTACATGACACGACAGTATTACAATACAAATGACAATACTAACGCTTATTTTTAACCATTATCTGACCCACAGCATCTTTCCAATCGCCTAGAGAAAAGGACTCGTAAAATCTCTACCCAAAAAGGACTGTCAAAGAACCTTCCGACTAGAGACCCACTTGCGTTCTGCCACAAGGCTTTAGAATACATAGTTCATGATCAGCATACCAATTACTTCACAACAAATAAACTTCTGGAGGAATACCAGTCTGGTTTCTGGAAAAAATCACAGTACGACAACTGCTCTTATAAAAGTGACTGACGATCTGATGCAAGCTATGGACAAACAAGGGGCGACTATTACGTGCTTTTTGGATTCAAGCGAAGCTTTCGACACTGTCGAGTTAGATATTCCACTTGCTAAACTCAAAAGTCAAAACTTTTCTTCAAGAGCTGTAGAATGATTCCACTCGTACCTCACATACCGCCAACAGTGTGTAATGATCGGAACAAAAAGGTCACAGCGGAAGAATGTCGTATCACGGGTCCCACAAGGATCCGTACTGGGCTCATTAATTTTCTCATTATAGGTTAATGATGTGTCGTCTATTCTCCCGTTGCAATCTATACGATGACGACCAGTTATCCGTAAGTACAACCCCAACGTATCTGCGCACAGCTATCCAGAACGTAAATGCTGACTTACCTGTTATGTCGGAATGGGTGCGGAGCATTATTTTGAAACTAAACTCATTTAAAACGCAAGCAATCTTAGTCACTCACGAAAGACATATTATTTTTCATTTTAGAGAGTTTCTTCCACTCTAAATTCCAAACTGCACAGAAATCGCCTTTTCTTCTTCTGCAAAGAATTTGTGGATAGTTCAGGTCCATCACCTAGACTGGACTGAACATACCACTGCCTACTGTAAGAAGGTGTCAGCATCACATCGTTCACTATAGAAATATGAAAAAGTATTTCCGCTCAACCTTAAAAAGAAACTTCTAGAGGCACTAACACTCCCCATCCTTGGTTATGGTAATCCTATTCTCCAAGGATTTTCGTATGAGAGCTCACGTCGGCTGGAACTGGCGATGAATGCTTGTGTTCAATACATTTGTAATGTACGTTATTTCGACCATTGCGCTCCTGTTTATGGACAATTATGATGGCCGCGGGCTGATAAGCACAGAGATTGCCATACCTTGTGTTTGCTGTATAGCCTTCTCAATCATTACACTCGTTCCTATTTATCTTCAACCCTTACCCTACTATCTGAACAACACAGTAGGAATACTTGTTCTCAACAAAGTAAAAGCTTCTCTGTACCACTACACAACACTGTCACGTTCACTAAATCATCTTCTGTATCAGGAATGCGACTCTGGAACAATCTTCCTCAAAATATCAAAAAAATTAAAACCCTTTGAAACTTCAAAAAAGAGCTAATGATCCACCTTGCACCGCAATAGCTATCTTTTCTTGCAACTCACTCTCGTCAACCCGAACTAACTTTCCACCTCTTGTCTACAGATTTCTCTATTGAAATCCTCTTCTTTTCTAGCAGCCATTGACACTTTAGTTTTCATACTCTCTTCTGTCATTATCCCTTGCACTTCCTCTAATACCAAACAAGGCTTTAAAAATGATACTGATCATTTTTAACGTGACCACTATTTTATTATTATTACTATTATTAGTGTTACCATCATTATCATTACCAATTATTATTTTTATTAATAATGAAAATTCTTACTAGTAAGTTTGTTATGTAATAAGTAATTAATGTAACTCTTAATTGGTCCATTGTTTCATCATTGTGATTATTGTAACTATTATTATTGTCAGTTATTATTGTTATTAATAATGCAAATTATTGTTATTGTGATTGTTATGAAATATTTTTTGTGCGTGTTCTTCCTGGCCAGATGTAAGAGAGGGGTCTAAAGACCTTTATCTCGTCCGGCTAAATAAACAATAAATAACTACATAATAAATAAGACATAATTGTCATTCATCGCGGTGAGAGGGACTGTTGTGCTTTGAGGGAGAAAACTGATGTCTGTATAGCACTCCTAGATCAAGATGTTTCCTAAAACCTTTCAGCGTCATCAACGTTACTGTCGTGAAAGACGGTGCTACTCTGAGAGAGGTACGCATCCCTAGCTCAGCTGTCGATGCTGCTTTCTGTAACATTTGTTTCTTGTCAGAGTGCTTTTCTTTCCGTCTCATTTTCATCTTCGCATGTAGTTATACGTTGATGACACGAACTGTGACTATGAGCATATAGAATGTGGTTCTGAAGGTGGAGTTGATCGAGTGTACGTTTTAAACGACTACTTCACGAATTTGCGTCGTTTAAATGTGGAATACATTAACTGACAATACGACAGAATACGGAAGACATTGCTTTCTGGAACATTTGCTCATTTCAGAATGTGCTTTTAGCTGGTATTGTCTTTATTCATGTTATTTCCAGCTTCGGACGTTGTGATGACACCTTGTGGCTGTAATACTGTATAATGGCATTCTGATGGCGAAGTTGGTTGATTTCTTCTTATTCATTTCTTTATTTCAAACGACTTACCCAGTCAGCAAAACTTTAGTCCGTAATTAGATGCACTGTTTGAATGGGAAGTACGTTAACTGCAGTAGGAAAGAGTATGGAACATAGTCCATTACGCTTTATCGAAAATTTGTTTCCTTGAGAATTCGCTTTTTCGTAATACTGTATTTTTTCATTTCGTTATCATCTTCTCACACAGTTCTCATTTTAAGTGACTGCTTCTCGTATCGTATCAGTAAATGAGCAGCCAGTGCTGTGGCGCACTGCTGATGTGTGAAGTACATTAATGGGAAACTGGAAAGAATATATACGACTAAGCATCTCTATGCAAGTCCATACGAACGTAATTTTATTTCTGGAGGGAGAAACAAGGGTAATTGCGTGGAGAACCAGTATTATAGCATTTGGACCGAACATTCGACGAAAATATTCCCTTCAGTGCCTTCCCTGGTTGCCTCCTCCGACAGGCGCTCTTTAACTAGAATGGAGATAGCGAGAAGGCGAGCGGGAAACAGAGGAAATAAAAAGATGCTTACGGACGTGACCTGGCCATGAGCCCGCAGCTTTGCGCAGCAAATGGAATCTTTAATAGAAACTCGCGGAGTCGCTGTCTCCATTCCGCGGTGTTCCCACATGACTCGCAATCGGAATGCTGCTATTGTACAGCGATAAAATGATTTAGGTGCATCAACAATGTAGCCGACGCAGCGAGCTTAATGCGAGAGGGTTCTTTCATCAGCTGGCAATATTCCAGAGGCGGCCTGTGACGTAATCTTGTAACGGCCGGCATATCTGTGTGAGCGCTGCGAGCTTTGATACGGAAGCCCGAGATTAGAGGGGTTTAAAGGATTTTTCTCCCTTGCTTCTCCATTATAATTATGGCTTGAGCTGATATTAAAAGGAGGTTTCATTGAAAGCGGTTGGTATCGGTTTTAATAACGATCTTAACGTTTTCTTTACACTGTTTTTAAAGACATCCTTCGCAGCGATTAACGATGGAGCAGCACTGAAAGAAAAGCTTTATGCTTCGGCAAGGGGACCTTCGTCTCGGCTGACATATCTCGGGTCTATTGAATAGTAAGCTCTTGCTTTAACAACGGATTATTTAGGAGAAAAACACTGGCTACGGTAAATATGGACTGTATTTTGGGTTTAGATAAGCTGTGTGTTCATAGAGTTTTAGTAATAGCGTTGTTTACACAAATCTAGTACTGCTTCCTTACAGGCATCTTCTGTCTAAAACGTTACAGGACTGATTATATTCGTGGCGTGCAAGTGACCTCAGTGATGTAATTGCGGTGGCAGTTTGAACTACCAATTATAAACAACAGACGTGCAATCGACCAGTCTGTTGTGAGCAGGCAGTATTCATTAGTGGACATGTGCCGACGCTGTTGTGTTACAAAACGCACTGGAGCAACATCTCTAAATCAAGTTTTCAAGACTTTCCAGATTGTTTTGGAGTTGAGCAAAGTGTGTGCAGAGTTTGTACCGCACATCTTGAGCCTTCAATAAAAATAACTTCATCTTGACGCCTGCCTCGATTGGACTGAAACACAAAACGCTTGCAGTTTTATTCTATGGTGATAAGAATTATTGTTATCACTGGAAATGTACCAGAAAACGAGAAAGCGAAGAAATTCACATGAAGGGACAACGCAACCCACATTCAAATGAATACGAGTTGAAACTCATGCCAAAGAAAGACTATCCTGATAGTTCACGTGGTTGTATGGGAAAAATTCAGAAAGATAGTTAGTTGTATAATAGTATTTCAAAAACTTCTTTCTCTGATAGCCGTTCGTAAATTACTCGTAATGAACAAAAAAAAAAAAAAATGAACAGTTACTGACGTCAGAATATTGTATTATCATAAAAGTGGGCAACTTTAAACTCCTTTAGTGTTTTTGTAACATAACCTTATAACTATGTATATATTTCCACATATATGGAATTTTATAACCTTTATCCTTATATTTTGATAGCAATAAAGATTGTCTGTGAATGAGCTATTTGTAAGGTTGAATAATAATTGTCACAAAGGTGCTCCCAACTCAGGTCAAAAATGTGGCTTAAAGCCTAAGACAGGAAAGGTAGAATAAAATTCATTTGCAGCTAAGACGACAGCACCTTTGGTTTCTTTACAACACAGTTGAAACTTCAGCACAGTTTTCACAGTTTTGTGAGTTCTCTTTTACCAGTACACAGAAAAACATTTCTCACATTACTACGCCTGTGTCATGATGATCAAAATTCTTCTGAATGTTGCACCACGTCAATGTATAAAATACTTTAATTATATAGGTACTGTAAAACGTACATCATTGTAATATGGTCGAAACGTTGATTTTACAGTTTATAATTAAAGTGCTTCATGAAATGACACAATACAACACCAACAAGAATTTTGAACATCATTTGTCATGTTGTTTGCCAATTCGGTGAGATTTATTTTTCTGGTTTTATTAAATCCGAATAATTCTACGTATGACCTCATAAAAACAAAATAAGAATGAAGAAGGAAGTGAACAGTATTAAGCAAGGTAGTTAAACAATGCTTTTACACACTTATTTTTGCATCAGTTCGGTTGAACAACACGAGAAGAAAACAGATCATGACACTTAGATTTATCACAATATCACAAAGTAGTTAGTTCAAACTGTTAGACACTAGTTCAGTGGTATGTGAGAAAAAGTCACGACACATTTAATACAGTACTGTGTGCAATTGTATATTATATTTTACATTTCTTGAGGAATTGTAAATCGATCATGTAGCAAATCCATACACTAAATACAAAGAAATTTTAAATGTCCATGTTAGATAAGAGGCTAATATAGATTCTGATCATTATTTAAAGCGAATAAAAGTAAAACTTCAACCTTAAAAACTCTTCAAAACAAAAAGTGTTTCCCAGAATCTGACACAGCTGAAATAACCTCAGCTCTAACAAGCGAACTTGACAAAAAGCAATCTAGCAATTGGCAATGCCTGAAAGAAAAGTTCATCAAAACAGCACAAAATTTAATTCTGATTCAGAAGAAGTAAAAACACCCTTGGTGGAAAGCGGACTGTGAAGCAGCAGTTAAGCCTAGGCATGAGGCATTCAAAAACTGGAATAGTAACAAAACAGAAAATACGTACAACACCTTCCTAACTGTAAGGAAAGAACCATCTAAATTGATCAGACAGACTAAAAGAAACCACGAAAATGCCCAATTTTTCGAATTCGAAAAAGACCTCCAAAGAACAATACAACCAACTTAAATAAAACATTCAAAACAAAACTAACTGGTTACCAACCTCAAAGAATTTGCTTCAAAAATGAAATTAGTTGTTTGTTCTTAACAACCAGGAAAATTGTAAAGTACTTGCTAATTATTTTGAAAAACTATTAAACTGTCCAGAACCAGCGAATAAATTCCAACCACAACAGACTAATAACACCATCCATTACTCTAAAAAACCTGATGAAATCGAAATGATAAATAAACTGAGAGACTTAAAAACAACAAAACATCCAGAAAGTATAATAGCAGATCTACTTAAATCAGCTGCCCCAACACTACAGAAAATACACTCATCTAATAGGAAACATCTGGCAAACTGAGAAAATACCGTAGGACTGAAAAACTACCCTAATTCATCCATTGCATATAACTGGTGATAGTAATTAGGGAAGAACGTGTCTTCTCCCAGTCACATACAAAATTCTCTCGCAATGTTTACTTGATCGAACCCAAGAACAGTTAGAACCTAAAACTGATGAACGCCAAGCAAGTTTTAGACCAAACAGATCCTGCCCAGAACAAATTCTTAATTTAAAACTAAAACTTAGGAGCCAAATGATTTTTGGTAACAATATTGTACGTACATTTGCGGATTTTAAAAAGGCCTACAATTCAGCTGATCATGAATCTCTTTTCTAAATTTTAAAGGAACAAGAACTAGATAATAAAACCCTGTCACTGACTGAGGAAACTTTAATTGACACTAACTCTAAAGTTAAATTTATGGGACAAATTTCTGAACCATTTGGTATAAAGAATGGTGTTAGACAGGGAGATAGACTCCCCCCATTACTGTTTTGGAAAAGATGATTACAGAATGGTGAGAGCAAAAGTGAAGTCAATATATATATATCAATCAATCAAGTTAGGTAGAAGCAATATTAAAGTAGATTGCCTTGCCTTCGCAGATGGTCTGGCAGTTTTCACTAGGGATATTACCACAGCTCAAAAACAAATTAAAATTCTTAAAAAAGTTGCAGAAAATGTAGGACAACAAATATCATTCGAAAAAACGGAATATATGACATGCAATAAACAAGCACTAAAGTT
Organism: Schistocerca americana; assembly: GCF_021461395.2. Taxonomy (NCBI): domain Eukaryota; kingdom Metazoa; phylum Arthropoda; class Insecta; order Orthoptera; family Acrididae; genus Schistocerca; species Schistocerca americana. The sequence continues at coordinate 855,603,727 of NC_060121.1, forward strand.
TCTGAACATAAAATATGGAAAAATGAAAAGGGTTTCTCAGTTTAAGTACTTCAGGGAAATCTTACAAGAAAACGGTGTGGAAAAAGTTGCAAACGAAGATCGCTGTCAAAAAATGGCAATTGCATTCAGATTAACACAAAATATTTATAATAAAAATCGCTTTCTAAAGTCACTAAACTTAGGCATTACGGGCAGTGGCGACTGATCACGCTCCCTGTGTCAGTTCCCGTATTTTGCGTGTTATCTCCCGCACTTCTCCGGTGCCACACGATTTTAAATCTCGAACTACGACCCCCTCCCCACCCCCCCACACTTTTTTCGTTCTATCCCTGTTCGCACCCACTAAATTCACCTCATCCAGTCACATCAGCCGTCCCCCTCCTCTACGCTTATCCGCCCTGAAACCTGCTCCTCACAGTAATATATATATATATATATATTCTCTACTTTGACCTTTGTGATTTCTCGCCATTTTTAGTGAGTTTTCGCCTTCCACTATCGTCGTCTTCCTCAGATTTCATCTCTTTTTTCCCCTGTGCATCCATTTCGTACTTTTCACACGTATTTGGGTGTATTTTTGCGTAATTTTTCGGACGTAATTCTACTTTCTTACGTATTTTTTCGCATTTTGGCACCACCATTGATCCTTGCTCCTTCCATCTGCGTCAATACAGAAAAGTTTCCTGATCCCTAGCCAGATCCCAGTCCCACATACTGTTCATGCGTTGTTGCTTGGCTCATGAAGTCCATCCCTAATGGCCTTACCATCAAATTACCCATCTCTGGTTGCCACTCTTCCTGCCACAATGACCTCCACCTGTTCAGATTCCGCCAACCCTTAGCCCTCACCAACATAGTCCTGCAAAACCATATCAACCAAGCCCAATCCCCCTTACGGTATCTTCTCTCCATCCGCAAAATTCTCCTGCTATGTAGTCTCAAATTCCTGTAACCCAAAACACACAATGAAATTCTTGCCCTGCAGGCACTAACATGCCCAACGCCACCTCAAAAAGCTCTCCACCCTGCTCACTATCTACTACCGCCTCGGAGTACCACTGTCCACCACTTCTACAACAACCTCCAAACCTCCCCCGCGCCCCCTCATAGCTGAAAAACCCTGTCTCACAGACCTACTACACTTACTCCACCATCCAAAACTCCCTCCCACCTCCACACAGAACTCAAAATCTAAACACACCCACAACACAGTCATGACATTTTCCTCCAGAAGCCTTAGCCCCACAGAAATATTAGTCCTTTCCAAAGGCCTCACCTATTCCCAAACTCCCAAATTCAACCATGCAGGGCTAATTAAAGACCTTCTCTCCTTCTCCCGGACCCTACAGTGGAAACACGTTTTCGCCACCAACCCGACCAATCAAACTCAACCAAAGATCAATATTGAACCTTGTCTAACTCAGTTCTATCCTCCATCCAACCGTGATCCAGCCCCACTGCCTTCAAACCACCCCCTGTTAACTTTCCAGAATTTCTTATCCTCGAACCTTGCCTCACCATCATTCCCTAAATCCCTCACCATGCATACTAACCTCACATCCGCAGAAAGAACCGCAGTCCACCATCTAAAAACTAATCCCAGTCTTATAATCCTACCTGCAGACAAAGGCTCCACCAACCGCAAGGATTATGTGGCAGAAGGACTCTGTCAGCTGTCATACTTCCACCTACAAACCATGCCACAGTGATCCCATTCCAGCAATGCAGCAGGATCTCCAGTCACTACTCAAATCCTTAGGCCCATCCCAGAACCTCTCCCCAGAGTCCATCTGTCTGCTTACCCCTACCACTCTCCACACTCCCACTTTCTACATGCTTCCTGAAGTCCATAAATCCAAGCACCCAGGATGCCCCATTGTGGCCGGTTACTGTGCCCCCCACTGAGAGAATCTCTACTCTTGTAGACCAACACCTTCAACCTAGTACCCAGAACCTATCCTCCTACATAAAAGATACCAACCATTTCCTCGACTGACTCTCCACAGTTCCTTTACCTTTGCCACACGGTGCCCTGCTCGTCACTATTGATGCCACCTCCCTATACACTAACATTCCTAATGCCCATGGCCTTACTGCTATCGAACACTACCTTTCCAGATGCCCTATGGATTCCAAACCAACAACTTCTTTCCTACTTTCGATGACCAACTATATCCTCACCCACAATTACTTCTCCTTTGAAGGCATTACCTACAAACAAATCTGCTGTACGGCTATGGGCACGCGCATGGCACCATCCTAAGCTAACCTATTCATGGGCCATCTAGAGGAATCCTTCCTAAAACCCAGAATCCTGAACTCCTAACCTGGTTCAGATACATTGATGACATCTTTGCTATCTGGATTGAAGGTGAGAACACCTTATTCACATTCCTCCAGAACCTCAAAAACTTATCCCCCATTTGATCGCCTGGTCCTACCAACCCAACAAGCCACCTTCCTAGATGTTGACCTCCACCTCAGACATGGCTACATCAATACCTCCATCCATATCAAACCTACTAACCACCAGCAATACCTCCACTTCGACAGCTGCCACCCATTTCATACCAAGAAGTCCCTTCCATACAGCCTAGCCACCCATGGTCGTCGCATCTGCAGTGACAAACAGTCCCTCTCTAAATATACTGAGGGTCTAACTGAAGCCTTCACTGACTGTAATTATCCTCCCATCATTGTACAAAAACAAATCTCCTGTGCCTTATCTTTGTCTCCCACCATCTCCCAAAGTCCCACAGTCTGGCCACAGAGGAGCATTCCCCTCGTAACTCAGTACCATCTGGGACTGGGGCAACTGAATTAATTCTTTGCCAGGGTTTCGATTACCTCTCGTCGTGCCCTGAAATGAGAAGTGTCCTACCCACTCTCCTTCTCACCCTCCCTACTGTGATATTCCGCCGTCCTCTGAACCTACACAATATACTCGTCCATCCTTACACAACCCCTGCTCCCAATCCCTTACCTCACGGATCATACCCCTGTAATAGACCTAGATGCAGGACCTGTCCCATACATTCTCCTACCACCATCTACTCCAGTCCAGTCACTAACGTCACCTATCCCATCAAAGGCAGGGCTAGCTGTGATTTACAAGCTAAGCTGCAACCACTGCGCTGCATTCTATGTAGGTATGACAACCAACAAGCTGTTTGTCCACATGAATGGCCACCAACAAACTGTGGCCAAAAAACAAGTGGACCACCCTGTATCTGAAGACGCTGCCAAACATGATACCCCTCATCTCAATGACTGCTTCACAGCCTGGCCATATGGATCCTTCCCACCAACACCAGCTTCTCTGAACTGCGCAGGTGGGAACTTTCCCTGTAATACTTCCTACATTCCCGTAACTCTCCTGGCCTCAACCTTCGTTAGTCACTCTCCTCAGCCATCCAACCCCTCCCTGTTCCCATTCCAGCACTACACAGCCGTCATTTCACCGTCACACCGTCTTTTAATTTCTTCTTTTTATTTTTATTTCTCTCCTTTCTGCTAATCACCCCCTCCCCCCTCCATTCCTTCTCTCCAGCGCTCCGTCTAAACTGCAACACTTCACTGTCCGCCACTCCCACCATACTATACCTCTCCCTCCCTGCCCCAGCCTCCTCCTTACCCCCACCCAGTCGCCACTCCCATCATGTACTAATGCTGCTGCTCGCAGTGTAAATTCAGCTGTCTGAGACTGCAGACGTGTGTGCAAGTTGTGCTTGCGTGAGTGTGTGTGTGTGTGTGTGTGTGTGTGTGTGTGTGTGTGTATGCACGTGGGTGAGTATTAATGCCTGATGATTACACATTGTGTGTGCATGTACACTATACCATGCATACTGCGTGTCTGTGTAAATATCGTACATATATATATATATATATATATATATATATGCATGTAAGGGTGTTGAAGGGTATGTTGCGCTGAGAAATAATTCTTAAGAAAAATTCGATACGTTCCACAACTTCCTAGCTAATTTGTATTAAAGTTAGCAAAACAGGCAGTTGCACATGCAAGTTCAAGCCGACCACTAGCTAAAATTAGTGTCGACTGTTCTCATGGCGTAGATGACAGCACACGAAACTGCTCATCCTTTATCGATCTTTACTACTGTCCCATGTCCTATTCTTGTATCACACTCTTATTTTGTTCTAAGAAACGAAATGAAGAACACTGTCGCAGGAGGGCCATTTGAATTTGCACAAGTCTGATTGGCTAACATCAATGTTAATTAACTTGGAAACAGAGCAGCATACAGATTTTCTTAACAAATATTTCTCAGCTCGATCTAGACTTCAGCACCCTTACAGACTCTTCAGACTATTTGTGACTAGTCTAGATCGAGCTAACTTTAATACAAATTAACTAGGAAGTTGTGGAACGTATCGAATTTTTCTTAAGAATTATTTCTCAGCACAACATACCCTTCAACACCCTTACATGCATTTCAAAGTGTTTCTAATCACCCTGTGTGTTTATGTGTGGGTGTTTGTGTTTGTGTGTGTGTGTGTGTGTTTAAACAGTCCAGCAAAAAAATTGTAAGTGGTTGTATATGAGAAACAGCTTTGTAAAAAAACCACTGAGTGAATAAATAAATAATAATAATAAAAAATGTTCTATGCTGCAAATAATTGTAAGTGGAAAAATCTGATATATAACAAATAACATTGCGAAAAACAGCAAATGACTGTAAACAATATTCTGCAAAAAAGAATTTGTTCATAATAAACTAATAGTTAATTTGTCATATTATTGTTATTATTTGCAAACCTAACATCATTGAATTATTGTTAATAATAGTTTGTATATAACAAACTTGAAACTCTCTCCCATGATACACAGACCTTGAATGAAGAAGGCTATGTAGTTAGTTATACAAAATTACAGGGGGCAGGGAAGTTCAGCTCTTGTAAGTCCAGGGGTTACCCACCAATATTTTTATCATGTGACCATACTGAGTTACATGTCTACTTGTCTAACGTGCATGGGCAGTGCTGGGGTCCCGCTGGATGATCCTGAATATAATGCACAAATTGCCAAAGTTGCATGAAGGTTCCTCTGAATTACCTTGAATGTACCACATACATATGCCAGTGATCCCCTGGACTGAGGACACAGGGTGAACTTGTGGCCTTTATTATAAATTACGCAAGTGACTAACCTGACAGCAGAAATCCTGAACAACATTGAGATAAGATCGTTATCTGAGTCAATTCTCTCTTTGATAATCTGCTCCTCTAGTTCCAAGAGCCTATCCACCTGCACTGTTCGATGCAGTTGCACCTTGTTACTCATAAAAATGAGGTCAAGGCCGAATTCTGAGCTAAAGCTGGATGCACCCTCATATGGCTAGTGATGTGAACAGGTAAACCATCCAAGAACATTGTTGAACATGATCCTTTTGGTTTTATGATGTGGTAAGGCAAAATGTTGGATGTGCATAGTGCCGTCCACATATTTGAACATGGAACACTGATCTGTCAATAACACTGTGACGCTATACTCCTTACACATTTGCGTCTTTTTTGGGGTGTTGTGCGTCCTGACTTAAATTTTATAGATTACCATCCATGACCATATCGAACTGTGTGGGTGGTAGAGCTCTAGGAAAGAGAGGATATTCAGTGAATGGCGAATTCTGCTTGATTCGACATCACGTACTTGCTCTGACCCTGTTATCATATTTTTTTATTTCCACTGTGTAGAACTGGTCGTTTTAGCACTTTGTAAGCAGTTTCCCTGAACAGGTGCACTATGTTTTTTGCAAAGCCTTTCCTACAATTCAAAATCTTCCATTCACTTCCAATAAGTGATGTGACAATATCAAGACACTCACCACTAATCTCATAATCACATATCATCACGTTCTGTCTCTTTGTTACAGGGATTATCTTACAATAACGTTTGAGGAAAGCTGCCATTCATTACACCAAGTGGACATTTGGTTGCAATCTTTCTACAATTTCATATGACTGTGCAACAATGATACTTTCGTGCACACAATGTCAGTGAATAGTTCTATAACCCTGAAGATTTTATCTGAACAGTTATCTAAGCAAAAGTTATGTAATCAAGAGTTATCTGATCAATAGTTACCCAGTAAATAAAAAGGTATCAAAAATTGTTGCAAGTAAATACTTTAATATAAAGACAACCCAAAAGGATTAAAGAACTCATTACCATGGGAACAAATCATTGAAAGTAAAACAGAAAGACCCAAAGCCTCCTTATAAAAAGAAAAAAAACAAAAAATTAACAGGGAAAAATTAATCATATTCAAATTCAATAAAAAATAATAATATTGACAAAGAAATAACAATCTATTCTAATGTGAACAAAACCATCAATAAATGTTTACATTTTGAAGAAAAAACATAATATACCAATAAAGAGGAATAAATAGAAAATATATACATTGGTTTTTATAGGTTTTAAAAAACACTAGTTTTGTAAAATGGAAATAACTGTAGCTCCCACTTTTAAAACTTTAGGGTAGGCAAATTTTGCTATCCTTATTCCCCAAAACCGATATTTTAATAAAGTAACACCTGAAATGATAAAAATAATAATTATATCATTATCAAAATGTAAGAAATATTAATTTTATTAGACTAAGTCATCCAATATCAATAACTCATTTCATACTCTGCAAAACTTTCTTATTGCCTAGAAAGTTATTGATTAACATAAATTTTATTTTTAACCTTTCTTGTTGGTATATTAACTTATTTAACTATACTACAAGAACTGTATAAAATAATATTTTCACTCAGAAGAAGTTGCTATGATCTTTACTTTAACAATATGAATTACCATTATATTGACACCAACTGTTTTACATATAATAATGTTTATAGGCTTCTTTTACAATATTGAAAATATAAATATTAATAACTCTAACTAATATTAATAACTATTAAGAAATGAAAACACCCTTAGAAAAAAAATTTAAGTATCCAACATTCATTATCACAATTATAATAACAATAATTCATTTATTTCAAGCAAAACTAGCAAGGATTAAAATTACTAACAATAATGAGGTTCCTATCCAGAAAATAAGAAGTTTATACCAGTGAATAACAACTATGACTAAGACAGTCTTTAATTAAAATTACTAGTAACTTGACTTACCAGAACAAAAAATATTTCATTTTGATGAAATTTTGGATCATTTTTAGAATTTTGTTTAGTAGTTCAAATTGTAACTGGATTGTTTCAAGGTATACTTTACATCTCAAATATTGAAACAGCATTTAGAAGCATAATATATATTTCTTGAGATGTAAATAATGATTGATTTGTTTGAACATTACATGCAAATGGTGCTTCTATACTTTTCATTTGTATTTATTTATGTGTATGATGGGGAATTAACCAGGGATTATATATGTATGTATTGTTGTTGTGGGCATCAGCCAGAGACTGGTTTGATGCAGCTCTCCATGCTACTCTATCTTGTGCAAGCTTCTTCATCACCTAGTACCTACTACAACCTACATCCTTCTGAATCTGTTTAGTGTATTCATCTCTTGGTCTCTCTCTACTATTTTTACCCCCTAAGTTGGTGATCCCACCATGACTGAGAACGTGTCCTACCAACCGATCCCTTCTTTTAGTCAAGTTATACCACAAATATCTCTTCTCCCCAATTCTGTTCAGTACCTCATCATTACTTACGTGATCTGTCCATCTGATCTTCAGCAATCATCTATAGTACCACATTTTGCAAGCTTCTATCCTCTTCTTGTCTAAACTATTTATCGTCCATATTTCACTTCCATACACTTCCTGACACTTAAATCTATACTTGATGTTAACAAATTTCTTTTCTTCAGAAACGCTTTCCCTGCCATTGCCAGTCTACATTTTATGTCCTCTCTACTTCGACCATCATCAGTTATTTTGCTCCCCAAATAGCAAAACTCACCTACAACTGTAAGTGTCTCATTTCCTAATCTAATTCCCTGAGCATCACCCGACTCAATTCTACTACATTCCATTATCTTCGTTTTGCTTTTGTTGATGTTCATCTTACACCCTCCTTTCAAGACACTGTCCACTGCGTTCAACTGCTCTTCAAAGTCCTTTGCCGTCTCTGACAGAATTACAATGTCATCGGCGAACCTCAGTTTTCATTTCTTCTCCATGGATTTTAATACCTACTCCAAACTTTTCTTTTGTTTCCTTTACTGCTTGCTCAATATACAGATTGAATAGCATCGGGGAGAGGCTACAACCCTGTCTCACTTCCTTCCCAACCACAGCTTCCCTTTCATGTCCCTCGACTCTTGTAACTGCCATCTGCTTTCTGTACAAATTGTAAATAGCCTTTCGCTCCCTGTATTTGACCCCCACCACCTTCAGAACTTGGAAGAGAGTATTCCAATCAACACTGTCAAAAGCTTCTCTAAGTCTACAAATTCTAGAAACGTAGGTTTACCTTTCCTTAGTCTATTTTCTAAGATAAGTCGTAGGGTTCGTATTGCCTCACGTGTTCCAACATTTCTATGGAATCCAAACTGATCTTCCCTGAGGTCGGCTTCTACCAGTTTTTCCATTCGTCTGTAAACAATTCGTGTTAGTACTTTGCAGCTGTGACTTATTAAACTGATTGTTCGGTAATTTTCACATCTGTCAGCACCTGTTTTGGAATTATTATATTCTTCTAGAAGTCTGAGGGTATTTCGCATGTCTCGTACATCTTGCTCACCAGATGGTAGAGTTTTGTCAGGACTAGCTCTCCCAAGGCCGTCAGTAATTGTAATGGAATGTTGTCTACTCCCGGGCCTTGTTTCGACTCAGGTCTTTCAGTGCTCTGTCAAACTCTTCACGCAGTGACATATCTCCCATTTCATCTTATCTACATCCTCTTCCATTTCCATAATATTGTCCTCAAGTACATCGCCCTTGTATAATCCCTCTATATACTCCTTCCATCTTTCTGCTTTCCCTTCTTTGCTTAGAACTGGGTTTCCATCTGAGCTCTTGATATTCATACAAGTGGCCCTCTTTTCTCCAAAGGTCTCTTTAATGTTCCTGTAGGCAGTATCTATCTTACCCCTAGTGATATTTGCCTCTACATCCTTACATTTGTCCTCTAGCCATCCCTGCTTAGCCATTTTTCACTCCCTGTCGATATCATTATTTAGATGTTTGTATTCCTTTTTGCCTGTTTCATTTACAGCATTTTTATATTTTCTCCTTTCATCAATTATGTTCAATATTTCTCCTGTCATCCAAGTATTTCTACTAGCCCTCTTCTTTTCACTTACTTGATCCTCTGCTGCCTTCACTATTTCATCTCTCAAAGCTACCCATTCTTCTTCTACTATATTTCTTTCCCCCATTCTTGTCAATCGTTCCCTAAAACTCTCTCTGAAACTCTGTACAACCTCTGGTTCTTTCAGTTTGTCAGGGTCCCATCTCCTAAAATTCCCACCGTTTTGCAGTTTCTTCAGTTTTAATCTACTGTTCATAACCAATAGATTGTGGTCAGAGTTGACATCTGCCCCTGGAAATGTCTAAATCTCTTTATCATTATTATACAATCTACCTGAAACCTTCCAGTGTCTCTAGGTTTCTTCCATGTATACAACTTTCTTTCATGATTCTTGAACCAAGTGTTAGCAAAATGCTACCAGGCGGCTACCTCTTTCATTCCTTACCCCCATTCCATATTCACCTACTACTATGAATATTAAATTTTCGTCTCCCTTCACTATCTGAATAATTTCTTTCGTCTCATTATATATTTCATCCTCTTCGTCATCTACTAGTTGGCATATAAAATTGTACTACTGTGGTAGGCATGGGCTTCGTGTCTATCTTTGCTGCAATAATGCGTTCACTATACTGTTTGTAGCACCTTACCCGTGTTTCTATTTTTTTATTCATTATTAAGCCTATTCCTGCAATACCCCTATTTGATTTTGTATTTATAATCCTGTGTTAACCTCACCAGAAGTCTTGTTCCTCCTGCCACCGAACTTCACTAATTCCAACTATATCTAACTTTAACCTATCCATTTCCCTTGTTAAATTTTCTGACCACCTTCCTGACTAAGGGATCTCACATTCCACACTCCGATACGTAGAACGCCAGTTTCCATTCTCCTGGTAACGACGTCTTCCTGAGTAGTCCCCGCCCAGAGATCCGAATGGGGGACTATTTTACCTCCGGAACATTTTATCCAAGAGAATGCCATCATCATTTAACCGTTCAGTAAAGCTGCATGCCCTCGGGAAAAATTATGGCTGTAGTTCCACCTTGCTTTGAGCCGTTCGCAGTACCAGCACAGCAAGGCCGTTTTGCTTAATTTTACAAGGCCAGATCAGTCAATCATCCACACTGTTGCCCCTGCAACTACTGAAAAGGATGCTTCCCCTTTTCAGGAACCACACGTTTGTCTGGCCTCTCAACAGATACGCCTCCATATGGCTATCTGTATCGCTGAGGCGCGCAAGCCTCCCTACCAACGGCAAGTTCCATGGTTTTAGGGGGGGGATATATATATACATAGATGAATAACTGGAACAGATATTTTGTTTTTTAGATATGGGAACTGCTTTCATAGGATATGTTTTACCTTGCGGTTACGTACCTTTCTGAGCTACAGTAATTAAAAATTTGCTATTAGCAATACCTCAGAATAGATTTAATTCATCGAGTATGAGGAGGATCTGCTATAGATAATGCAGTTTTAAAACGAGTTTTTAATTCTATTTTGCATTACCATTTATTATTGCAGGTATAGCTGCAAACTATTTACTTTTTCTTCACCAAACAGGATCCAACAAACCTTTCGGATTAAATGCAGATATTGAAAAAGTCCCATTCCATCTATATTTTACATTCAAGCACTTACAGTCATATTAATAATATCATTGCTAATTATATTATGCTTAATTAATCCTTCTCTTCTAGGAGATCTAGAAACTTTTGTACTGTCAAGTCCTCATGTAAAACCAGCTCACATTCAGCCAGAATGGTATTTCTTATTTGCCTATGTAATTTTGCGATCAATTCCAAATAAGTTAAGAGCTGTTACTGCATTACCTTTGTCGATTATAATCTTAATAATTTTACCATTTTCAATAAAACACCATTTTGGGGTATTCAGTTTTACCCTATTAACCAAATCTTTATTTTGAATTTTAGTATTTGTATGTTTATTAACATGAACAGGAGAACAACCAGTTGAAAAAACATATTACAACAGGAAAAATTTTAACGATCAATTATTTCACTTACTTCTTACGTAATGTTAATCTAACAAGTGTATAAGAAAAATTACTTAAGGAATAAACATAAAATAGGTTGATTAACTTAGGAAAAACAGTTTTTGAAAAAAAAATAAAACTAGAAGTTTAACGCTTCTATTAACCTTCCAGTTTCCGAGAAATTTCGCTAAGTAAATGAATAAATCTTTTAGACCAATAAAGAAAATAAAAAATGGAGATAAAGATAAAGAGCTCTTTCAAGCCAAATACATTAATTTATCACAACGAAATCATGGTAAAGTCCCCCAGAATCAAGTAAATCTAAAAGATACAACAGCAAGCTAAATAACGAACATAAAAGAACAGAAATGATCACCTAAAAAGACTAAAACCAATAATATAATTATAAATACAATTATAGTACACTCTGTAAAAAAAAATTAAAATAAAGTCACCAGAATCATACACAGTTTTAAATCCTGAAACTAATTCAGACTGTCTTTCAGCAAAATCGAAAGGGAAATGGATAGTTTCAGCTTAGCAGGAACGTGGGCTTGTATATACCAGGGGACTTCATGACGTGTCACGCAGTGTTACAGAAGTTCAAATAACTGTTACTGAATGCTGCGCTACTCTTGTGGGGCAGATGTGTGACACTATTTTGTAACATAGTCACCAAGCCGGTGTAACCAACGCTAAGAACTTTCTACCTATCATTTAATTCCTCGACGATAAAAATGTGTTTCGCGGTCATGGAGCCATTTGAGGATCACTGTGTGGACGTCCTCGTCGTTGGGAAAGCTCTTTTCTCCAGATGTACTTTCAACTTCCAGAAATCGCACTTTGCAAGATTCGGACTTCCCGATCAGCATCACCGAATTTCTTTGTGGTCTTGGCTGGATGCGGGCATTGTATTTGGTCCAGACACCACCAGAATCGGCGTGCAGTTTAGACGTTTTGTCCACAAGAATCGTACAGTACCTCGTACTTAAGCAATGGAGTACTTTTCCAACTGCCGTGCCACTTCATTCGCACACTTTGATGCACCCGTTGTCCTTAGCACAACAGAACTGTGTCTGACACGAAACATGTATTCTATTTTGACAGTGCAATCTGTCGCTGTTGATACATTGTAGACATGGCACAGCGGCTGGTCAGATATTTAACAACGAAATTCATCAAACAGCCATGCTATTGAGAAGGTATTTTATTTTGCTCGAACAGTCCACGGGTATGCTGCCGGTTCATAGTGTCCAACAGGCACAATATTTCGGCGATCAGAGATGTCACCATCGTCAGGTGCGCTGACGAACTGAGCTCCTGAGGGCGGGCGCCGATTTAAATCCCCTCCCCCCGCGGGCCGCTCTCTTCGCCGTCCGCGCCAGCGCGCCGGCGGTCCTGAACACGTGGGCGTCGGAATCTGTCGTAGCGTCGACGTGCTAGCTACGTCCGCCCTGGTCGCCAGTTCGTACTTCTTGCCGAGAGTCTTCTTAATTACATTCAATGCCGGGTCCCAAGCCTTGCTGAGATTGTAGCCGCAATCTCGGTTGATAAGATCTTCCCTGGTGCGAATTTCGATAGCCTCCCTTACAACGTGTCCCAATATTTAGAGATCTGAGCCAGGATCTTGGTACGCTCATAATCCATCTCGTGTTTCTCGGACAAACAGTGCTCTGCTACCGCCGACTTATTTGGATATTTCAGTCGAGTGTGCCTTTGATTATCTCGGCAACGATCTTCGATGGTGCGTACTATTTGTCCGATATAAGTCTTCCCACACTCACAGGGAATTTGGTATATGCCGGCCTCCCTCAAACCGAGGTCATCTTTCACACTTCCCAGTAATGCCCGTGTTTTATTGGGCGGGCAGAAGACGGTTTTAAATCGGTGTTTCTTTAATATGCCGCCGATTTTCCCCGATAGTGCGCCATTGTACGGAACAAAGGCAGTGGCTACCTCTTCTTCCGTGACTTCATCCGTCTCCACAGGTTGTGCTGTGGTGGTGGGACGGAGAGCGTTTCTAATCTGCCATTCCGAGTACCCGTTTTTTCGGAACACAGTTTTGGTATGACAATTCCTGGGGCAGATTCTCTGCGTCTGAGATGCTGCGCGCCCTGTGTACTAGTGTTATTTTATTTTTGCTATCAGTTTCGGCAATTCATTATACCACCTTCGTTCCCATATGCACCTGTCAAAAATAATTGATCTTGGTATACTGGGGCCATATGGCCTACGACGCTTCCTTAGGGCACAGCCGATTATAACTTTTTTTGCATGGAATAGTTGCTGTCCATCAGAACGAACTGGTTTCTGTTGATGAAACATTCGTCCCATATACACATAGCTGCTTGGTGCATATACATCTGCATGATTACTCTGCAATTCACAGTCAAATGCCCGGCAGGGGTTAATCGACTTACGTTTAAGCTACTTCTCTAACTGTGCACTGTCGAATAGCGCACTGTAGAAACGAACACTTAGCTCTTTCCGTGCGAGCTCTGATTTCTCTTATTTTATTACGGTGATCATTTCTCTCTAATGTAGGAGTCAACAAAATATTTTCACACTCTTTAGGAGAAAGTTGGTAATTGGAATTTCGTGAGAAGGTCCTGCCGCAACAAAAAACACCTTTGTTTTAATGATTGCCAATCCAGTTCGTGTATCATATCCGAGGTACTTTCTCCTTTCTCTTGTATGAGCTTTTCCGATATCATGAGGATCCCACACACCACATCAATACTCCAGAAGAGGGGACAAGTGTGGTGTAAGCAGTCCCTGTAATAAACCTTTTTATAGAACATTACCTATGTGGTCTTCCTAATTTGTGTTGTTCGTAATTGTAACACTTAATTATTCAGCTGAGTTTACAGCCTTTAGATTTGTGTGGTTTAACGTTTAACCGAAATTTAGTAGATTCCTTGTAGTACTCATGTGGGTGACTTCGCACATTTCATTATTTTTGCATCATACAGATATCTTGCCTACATCGTTTTGCAGTTTGCTTTGATAATCTGATGACTATACTGTACACGACGGAAAATGACAGCATCATCTGCAGACAGTCAAAGAGCGCTGCTCAGGTTATTCCCTAAATCTTTTATGTAAATCAGGAAGAGGAGGAGGCCTGTAACACTTCCTTACGCAACGCCAGACACAGTTATTACGAACTGTGACCTTCCTCATGGGAAATAACGAATCCAATTGATAGTTGACTTTGTTGTACAGCCTCAAATGCCTCTGCAAATCTAAAAGGCGAAAGACAGTATCTTCCTGTTCACCTTTATCTACAGGATTGTCCATTGATAGTGACCGGGACAAATGTCTTACGAAATAAGCGGCAAACGGAAAAACTACAAACAACGAAACTCCTCTAGCTTGAAGGGGGAAACCAGATGGCGCTATGGTTGGCCCGCTAGATGGCACTGCCATAGGTCCAACGGATATCAATTGCGTTTTTTTAAAAATAGGAACCCCCATTTTTATTACATATTCGTGTAGTACGTAAAGAAATATGAATGTTTTAGTTGGACCACTTTTTTCGCTTTGTGATGGATGGCGCTGTAATAGTCACAAACGTATAACTACGTGGTATCACGTAACATTCCGTCAGTGCGGACGGTATTTGCTTCGTGATACATTACCCGTGTTAAAATGAACCGTTTACCTATTGCGGAAAAGGTCGATATCGTGTTGATGTATGGCTATTGTGGTCAAAATGCCCAACGGGCGTGTGCTATGTATGCCGCTCGGTATTCTGGACGACATCATCCAAGTGTCGGGACCGTTCGCCGGTTAGGTTATTTAAGGAAACAGGAAGTGTTCAGCCACATGCGAAACGTCAACCACGACCTGCAACAAATGATGATGCCCAAGTAGGTGTTTTAGCTGCTCTCGCGGCTAATCCGCACATCAGTAGCAGAAAAATTGCGCGAGATCGAGAATCTCAAAAACATCGGTGTTGAGAATGCTACATCAACATCGATTGCACCCTTACTATATTTCTGTGCACCATGAATTGCATGGTGACGACTTCGGACATCGTGTACAGTTCTGCCACTGGGCACAAGAGAAATTACGGGACGATGACTGATTTTTTAGCGACGAAACGTCAGTCACCAACAGCGGTAACGTAAACCGGCATAATATGCACTATTGGGCAACGGAAAATCCACGATGGCTGCGACAAGTGGAACATCAGCGACCTTGGGGGGTTAATGTATGGTGCGGCATTATGGGAGGAAGGATAATTGGCCCCCATTTTATCGATGGCAATCTAAATGGTGCAATGTATGCTGATTTCCTACGTAATGTTCTACCGATGCTACTACAAGATGTTTGACTGCATGAAAGAATGGCGATGTACTTCCAACGTGATGGATGCCCGGCACATAGCTCGGGTGCGGTTTAAGCGGTATTGAAAGCATATTTCATGACAGGTGGATTGGCCGTCGAAGTACCATACCACGGCCCGCGCGTTCACCGGATCTGACGTCCCCGGATTTCTTTCTGTGGGGAAAGTTGAAGGATATTTGCCATCGTGATCCACCGACAACGTCTGACAAAATGCGTCAGCACATTGTCAATGCATGTGCGGACATTACGGAAGGTGAACTACTGGCTGTTGAGAGGAAAGTCGTCACACGTATTGCCAAATGCATTGAAGTTGACGGACATCATTTTGAGCATTTATTGCATTAATGTGGTATTTACAGCTAATCACGCTCTAACAGCATGCGTTCTCAGAAATGATAAGTTCACAAGGGTACATGTACCACATTATTTAACAAACGAAACGTACCTACGTTCTGTATTTTAATTTTAAAAACCTACCTGTTACCAACAGTTCGTCTAAAATTGTGAGTCATATGTTTGTGACTATTACAGCGCCATCTATCACAAAGCGAAAAAAGTGGTCCAACTAAAACATTCATATTTCTTTACGACCTACACGAATATGTAATAAAAAGTGGGGGTTCCTATTTTAAAAAAAAGAAGTTGATATCCGTTTGACCTATGGTAGCGCCATCTAGCGGGCCAACCATAGCGCCATCTGGTTTCCCCCTTCAAGATAGACAAGTTTCGTTCTTCGTAGTTTTTACGTTTGACGCTTATTTCGTGAGATACTTGTCCCGGTCACGATCAATGGACCACCCTGTATATTCCGTCCTAATAATATATAATACTTGTACTCGCCTTACAACTGCGGAAGTCAATGTAACAAGGACTGCACATGTGTATTCTGAATGTAGAATACACGGGCGACGAAGCAGTAACACCACAGAAACCCGTACAGGTTAGCTAGATTGGCTGGACACCTTCCCCGTATGTCGGAACATACGACTACAGAAATATTCAGATCCAGAGGCCGTGACGTTGGTGACGTCATACAGTCAAAATTGCAGCACATTGTTGATGATGCGGTCTTCAGTTCCAAGACTGGACTGAACCAGCGCTCCACGATGTTCTGTGATCTACAAATCTCTGCATTACTATTATTACCTGTGTCATGCTTAATGTAGTCAAGCCTTTGTCCCATTCTAGGACTATTACCCACTACACTTCCCTCCATTACAAAACTGACGGTGTGTTGATGCCTCACGAAGCATGCTGTTGACTGAAGCCTTCTTTTCCTCAAGTTATGACATAAATTTTTTCTCCGCAGTCGTTTCCAGTCTCGCTTCATTAGTTATACGGCCTACTCATTTAATTTTCAAGATTCTTCCATAGCAAAACGTTTTAAAAGCTTTTAAAATGACTCAAGTGGCTCTGAGCACTATGGGACTTAACATCTGAGGTCATCAGTCCCCTAGGCTTAGAACTACTTAAACCTAACTAACCTAAGGACAGCACACACATCCATGCCCGAGGCAGGATTAGAACCTGCGACCGTAGCAGTCACGCGGTTTTAGGCTGAAGCGCCTAGAACCGCTCGGCCACAACGGCCGGCCAAAAGCTTTTATTTTCTTCTTATCTTAACTGCTTCTCACCCATGTTTCACTTCCGAACAAATCTGCATTGCAGACAAATACTTTCAGAAAAAGCTTGCTAAAATTACATTTAAATTAGATGTTAAAATACGTCACTTTTCCACAAACGGTTTTTTCCTATTGTCAGTCCACGTTTTACATCCTCTCCATTTGGTCAACTGTTTTACGCCCAAGTAGCAAAACTCAAACAGTACTTTTAGTGTCTCATTTGACAGTCTAATTCCTTCAGCATTGCTTGATTTAACTGGACTACACTTAATCACCATTATTTTGATTCTGTGATGTTTATTTTTAGCCGTAGACAATAGACAGATGTGGTACACAAATTTCCCGGTTGGGGTAATGGGTAAGACTGGTGGCAGGAAGGGCATCCGGTCGCCCTGCACAATCAACTTTGCCAAATCCAGAATAACTCGTCGATCCGGTGCAGATATGGGATAAGGCCAGGAAAAAGAAGAAGAAGTAAGAATAATAGGATGCTTATGGATGGCGAGTGATCAGGAAGAAAGAAATGGCAAGTGGTGCTACCTATGATTATTGATAGGGTTTAGACGCTATTGATTTTAAAGTACCGGCTGTGGATAGACCGGTGGGAAGTCTGAAGGGATGGGTATAAGCCAAGGAAGGCACTGCTACCGGCGTACTGGAACAGGGGGATGAAAGCAAGCCAGTTTGGGATTTCGACTTTGTAGAGGAGTTAAAGATTCAGTGGCAGGGATAACGATAGAGTTAAAAAAATACTACTCACGAACGAACCTATCGGATGAATCATACAGTATCTGATCAAAAATATCCAACAGCTGCATGTAATGCAAAGTTGATCACTAGTTGTGACGACAGGCCAGTGTGAAAGGAGTCGGGGAGTACTGTATTGATAGTATTAGTAGAATGGGTCGGTCAGAACAACTCAGTGGCTTCAAATGTGGGTTGGTGATTGAATGTTAGCTGAGCATCAAATCCATGAGGGTCATTCAAACCCGTATAAAACAGCCCGACACTACTGTTGGTGATATCATTGTGAAGTGGAAACGTGGAGGATCAATCACGGCTGAACCAAAATGTGGCAGACCTCGCACACACAGTCTTTGCATCAGCTGGACAGATGGTAGCACTTCGAGACTGATACCTTGGTTCAAATGGTTCAAATGGCTCTGAGCACTATGGGACTTAACATCTGTGGTCATCAGTCCCCTAGAACTTAGAACTACTTAAACCTAACTAACCTAAGGACATCACACACATCCATGCCCGAGGCAGGATTCGAACCTGCGACCGTAGCAGTCGCGCGGTTCCGGACTGAGCGCCTAGAACCGCTAGACCACCGCGGCCGGCGACTGATACCTTCCAATAAGTTCATGCGACTGGCAGGGACGACGACAATTTTAAGTTGTTGCTGTAAAAACTCGCACGAGCTCAGTGGAAGGTATCAGTTTCAAAGTGCTACCAGATGTCCAGCTGATGCAATGACTGTGCATACAGAATTAAAAAGAATGGGCACAATGGTGGAGCATATTTCTGTGGTCGGTGCTAAGCGATGCTTGATGTGTTGTGAAGAGCGATGTCTTTACGCAGAGTGGATGACTAGAAACGAGTGATCTGGAGTGCTGAATCACGCTATACCGTGTGGCAATGTGATGGACGGATTTGCGTTTGGCGAATGCCTTGAGACCTTTACCTGCTATCGTGTGTAGTGTCAGCAGTGAAACATGGAGAAGGTCGTGTTATGGTATGGTGTTTTTTGTGCTTATTGTGTGTGAGCCCTGCGCGGCTCGTGTTCATGCCGTTTATTGTTCGTCATCTTCTCTTATGATACTGCCGCCTCGTTTTCTTATTCCATTAAATGGCGTCACTAACTTCCTGCCTTACCTGCCGTGAGTGGCAGCAGCAGCGCTTATCGATAAGTGCAATGTCGTACCACCTCTGGAGTGACTGATAGTGTTTCTGGGTCGTCGTGTGTGGGGAGTTCAGTCGGGATGTAGCAGCAGTGAAGTCGGGGCTGGAGCGCCGGTGAGGTGCGGACAGCCAGTGCTCGCTGACTGCTGGTGACACGCATGCACTGTCCGACTGGAGGAGACTGGAGCGGGAACGACCATTGGTTGGTCATTCGGTCGGTCGTCCCATCAGCCGACGTGTGTTTGGTCCTTTGACCGTTTCCGGGTGGTGGCAGTCAGTCGGTTGGCGCAGAGCAGCGAGGAGGTCCCCATAGCACGAAGTCGGGCCGGAGCCACTGGCAGCGTGCACATGCGGTTGGATATGTGAGGCGCTTCTTGCAAGTGTTACGGAGTTCATCGCCCACCGATCTTGGACTCTAACGTTGAGTGCTCACTTAGCCTACTATCAAGCCTCAACTGCTACCACTTCTCTTCGTTTGATCCTGGTCGTTGATTTCTGCAACATTCCTACGAGCAACAACGTGTGTGCATTGGAGTCGGCTAGGACTGCAGCTGTTTTCTTAGATGGGGTTTAACTTCATTTAGTTCATTCCTTCATTTGTGAAGTGCACCAGCGGTATCTTCTGCCTTGTTGCCGTTAACGTTCCAGTTACCTACCCTGGGCCTTGACATAGTTTTGGCAGTGTATTTCTTCGTCGTGTTGTTGTCCAGCACGGCGTGTAGTTCGACAGCTGAGGTGTGTTGGTAGTTTTGGGCGTTTATTCTTATTTGTGACTTGGCTGGATTGGGCACCAGTATCCAGAACGTTGAGCTATTGACGTCTTTTTGTCATTTTGCTCGTCGGGTGGAGCAGAACTGATTTGGTCGGTTGGCTGGTTGGCTAGCCTTGGGTTGTGTTGCCTTCCGATTACGAGGTTGTCGGTCTGGCTACCTGTCTCACCTAAACATGCATTATTGTTACTTCCCAGAACGACCCTTGGAACCTTCTGAGCGCCGCTCATTGTGTTTTACATAGTGATTTCCTTTTAGTCTTAAGTACTCTGTGTGGCCGTCAGCCGAGTTTTAGCTTATTAAAATTGTAAGTTTTTTTTTCTCTTTAGACCTTAAGCCGTGAAATTATTTTTTTCCATGGTGTGTGGCCTTCAGCCGAGTTTCAAACTTTCTTAAACTAAAAATTTAAAATCTTGGTCTTCCTTTAAGTCGTAATATTGTTATTCTTTAGTATGAGGCCTTCAGCCGAGTTGCATGAAATGTTTTAAGCTAAGGCCCTCAGCCTGTTAAATTGAAAGCCCTTCTTCCTAGCTTTTAAGCCGTTAAATTGTTTGGCTGATATTTAGAATTAACATTGAGAATCTTTGTTTTGGCCTTAAGCCGTAACACTGCTCTTGCTTTTAATTGAAAGAAAAAAAAAATTGAAAGAAGTCAAACTTCCAGAAGAACTCCTGTGCCTCAATTCCTTGTTTAGGCCTTGGGCCTGAATTTTCGTATGTGGCTTTCAGCCGAAAATCGGATAAGTTAACAGGTCGACTTTGTTGCAGAACGCAGGGTCCAACATCGCTACCTGTTCTGGTTTCGGCTCTTGAGGAAGACTGGGCTGCCATTCGTCCATAGCCATTCAGACATATCGTTGAAAGTATCCGCAGCAGAGTTCAATCTCTCGTGAAGGCGAAGGGTGGACAGACGTGATGTTAATGTCCTCTAATACGTGTCCAGATACTTTTGGTATGATAGTGCAGAACTACCCAAACCCAAACGGAAGGATTTACAATACAGTCTCTAAGTAGGCGTATTAGCCAAAGTCTACTGTGTGGAGCAGCAGTGGCAGAAGAGAAGAAAGATGAGGAGGAAGAAGAACAACAGTAGGAGGAAGAACAAGAGTGTACATCAATCGGAGAGATCTCGGTTTCGGCAGCAGCTCGGACTCTGTATCTCGACTCCAGCCACAGATATTGTGCACTAGCCGTTATCTACGACTGACCTACAGCTGGAGGCACTGGGTGAGAGTCATTACAGCAGATTTTTTTGGATCCTCCACACGAGGTGTCACTCGAGGTGGTGGTAATTGCGCGACCTCATTAGAAGAAGCCAGACAAAGCAACTGCCGAATTAGGAGGCGGCCGCCGGCCTCCTTGGCTCTTTTATGCTTCCAGAGAAAAGACAGCCTTGGTGAGGACGACTCCTAGGAAATTAACTTTATTAAGCTGATGCGCACTGAGCCTAATGGCGTGGAGAACATAAGGAGCGCCCGTCAGAAGGCCACCTATTATGCTGTCTGAACATTCTTTTGGAAGAATTATTATACTTAATTATGAACCCAAACTTTGCAAAACACGTATTAGACAAAATATAACATTGAAAGTTTTGCATTTTTGTCAGGAAACAACGGATGATACCAATTAGGTAGCAACGTAATTTGTCGTTTGAACTTTTTTATTTCTCTTTCTACAATCTTTCGACTGATTTGATACTATCCTCCATCTTTTCCTTTCTTCGCCAGATAGCTACAGCACCAAAGTTCCTCTCTAGTACTCTGCCTGCCAAACAAAGTGAAGCACGAGGGATGAAACTTCAGGGTTTCTTGACGACTGGGCCTGCAGTGAAACATATGACTTGAAAGGACATTGTAACATTTACTGATTTTTACGACAACTGTTCCGGACGAGTTCCATTTTCAAGTACCCGCGTATACAAAGTGCAATGTGCTATGGTACTATAGGAATTTTGGACTTAACTTTTGTATAATTGGAGAAATTCTTGAACTATTGAGGAATAACTGAAATAGTGATTTCCACACACGATTCCGTGAACACGTAAGAGTCAGTGAAAACAATCAATCAAGTTTCTATGTACATTTATAAAACGAAAACCACTCAGCACGAAACGTCGAAACCACTCTAACAATATTACATAAAACACCAACAGGATTAAAATGAATGTTTTGGAAGAACTATAAGAGATATATATTCACATAAAAATATTCGGACGAAATTCATAATGAATAACTTTATTGACTTAACTGATAAACGTTGAGAGCGAAAGCGTGGATACACATGCCAGAGATACCTAAAGATATCGTCATCTCTGACCAAAGTCTGTCTGTAAATGTAAAGCATGTGTGTTGCCAACTATCATAAATATTTTACGGTTTTACACTAAAATTTCACCCTCTGCTGTATGAAACATAACAGCAAAAAATCAGTGACACAGAAATTTCATGAGTTTCACGTGAACTGTAGCAAGAACAGTCACACCAAGCATTATTTATTCGTCAGAACAACGTTGACATAAGTTAAGAACCAAAGGTAAGGTACATATAATTGAGGTACCTCTGACCATAGTCTGTTACTATACAAATATAAAACATCTATGGCGTGAACTGTCAAAAAATTACAAGGAATATTTACAACATTATATCAAAATATTATGCCACTGTGTATAAAACAGCACAAAGTCGACGTGAAATCGATATTTTAGCATTTATCTTGAAATATAAGGAGAATAGTCATCAGATACAGACACAACAGTTATTACATATACGTCGGGACAATGTAGACGTAAGTCTTCCTCTTAATTATATTATTTAGAAGTGAAAAAATTAATTACAACAAAGTTGTTTGTGTAATTCATGATAATGAAAATTATCGCTGCAGTTTTAGTTATACCTCAATAATTCACAAAATTCTTCACTTATAAAATAATTAAGTCTAAAATCTTATAGAACCATAGCATATTGTAATTCTCAAACTCTGTATACGTGGGTACTTGGAAATAAAATCCTTCCGAAACAGCTGTCTGAATAAAGAATAAATGTTTTAAACAGTGATACTGGGACCTTACTTAGAACGTCCTTTCGAAATTTCAGGGGCTGGCCGGAAATGTAATGCTATTTCAGTAAGTAAAATATCGAGTCAAGTTTTACCAATAACTTGCTCGTATGGGCCTACTTACAGTACGAATTCTATCCCTCTGGCACGGATGCACACACTGATTGGGTTGCCAAGGACTTCATAAAGCCATTCTGTCCTTTCCTTGGGAAAGCTGACGTCTAACCGTTGTAACCATGAGTAACAACAATATCACCACCAGCTGTGTGCGTTTTACTTAAATAATCTTATAACTAGGGCATTCCACATCCAAAGTAATTGTACAAACTGAAACGAACACTCAGATTAAAATTTAATGAGGTGTTGAAATGCTAGTAAAACGATGCAGAGTCCAATTTACCGCGTTAACTGTTTTATAGTAGTCGCTCAAAGACTTGCATAATGGGATTCGTACCATGGAGGTACGTCCAGCGTCAAATTTTTTTCATACAAAACTTTATAAGAGTCGTCCTACTGAGTTATTAAGTTCAGAACCTTAATACTAAAATTATAATCATGGCATGTGAATTAGTAACAAAAGGCATGAGCCGCTGTCACAACATTTATTATAAGGTCTAAGGCTTAATGAGGGTTCCAATATGCAATTAGAAGCGTCAGTAGTACTCCTCATTGCATCTTGGAAAACGTATTAAGCCATATGAATAAAATGAGACATTAGTCCTTGTAAGAAATGTTCTGATAGCGGCTCATGCCTTTTGCTACTAATTCATGTGCCATGACATCAGTTTCAACTAAGAAGCATGCTTCCTATAAAGTTTCGTATAAAAATGTTTTACGCAGAAATGCATCTGAGGATGTACCTGCCTGGTACAGTTGGTTGGCTGTTTGATTTGGGGGAGGGGCCAAACAGCGACGTCATCGGTCGCATCGGATAAGGGAAGGATGGGAAAGGAAGTCGGCCATGCCCTTTCGAAGGAACCATCCTGATATTTGCCTTAAGCGATTTAGAGAAATCTTGGAAAACTAAATGAGGAAGGCCGGACGCAGGTTGAACCATCATCCTGCCGAATGCCAGTCCAGTGTTGCATGGTACGAAACTGGTTGTCCCAGTCTCTGAGCGACTACAATGAAACAGGTAACGCGGTAAATTGGACTCTCCATCAGTTTTACCAGCATATCAACACCTCAGTACCTTTTAATTTGAGTGATTCTTACAGTATGTATAGTTTTATTTAATTGCAATCGGTTTCGGTGATTGAACCCATCATTTTCATGCCCGTCTGCAATACAGGTCGACCTCGTTTTCAACACTCATGATTAATAAATTTCTAGCAAAAGGAGCATAGACCAGAACTTACCGTGTGCAGTGCTTCCGGCGGAACACATGTTTCAGATAAACTAATACAACACACAGCTCATGGCGCTACTGTCTGCCAGCTGTTTTCCAGCCGTTGTCCCACTACCCATTAAAAGTTGGAAATACGGCGACTGTTCCATCTTGTCTTTGACATCCTGGATACTGGCACTGGGGTAGATTTCACTTTCGAGCTGGTTCCACACGTGTTCTATCAGGGAGCAAATCTGGGGATCTTGCTGGCCTCGAGACTACCTCAAACACACGCAGACAATTCAAACAGACATGTAGGCTTGCTATGTTTAGACGAGCATTGTCCTGCTGAAAAATGGTATCACGTTACCATCACATTAGAGGTAATTCACGAGGACACAAGGTATTCGTGATGTACTGTTGAGCTTTCAGAGTTCCCCAACTATGACTGAAAACATATCCGATTGCTTCCCACACAATTGCGACAGCGCTGTGTCTCTCCAAAAAAATTATTTATTTATCAAACATCTACCATTAAAATGTAATATTACATTAAATCGGCAAAACGTACCAAGAACGTGACCACTTCTCATGTGGCCATTGTGCTCACCAATGATGGTCATCAGAGCAATCCATAACCGCGATTTATCGCCGATCACAATGCGACGGTATTTTTCTGCAATCCATGCATGCCAGTCACGGCAGCGCCCCAAACATGGTTGTTTGTGTTGTGGCGTTAACGTCAGCCTACGCATGGCATAGTAATTCCTAAGTCTGGTTGCTGCTAGTCTCCAACCAATGGTGCGGGATGACACAGAATGTTGAAAGGACTCCCGGATACAGGTGCCGATATTCTGGGATTACAGTGTGCTCGGTACACAATATGGTGATCCTCCATCGTGGTGGTCAGACGTGGCCGCCCGAAACCTTGATGATGAATGTGCCAGCCCTTATGATCCCAAGCAATGCAATATCGGGCTACTGTTACAACTAGTTGCTCAACAAATCTGGATGATGCACCATTCGACCAGCCGGCCGCATGGGGACCCAAAATACGGTCTCTGTCAAATGCTGACAACTCGGCTCCAATGGGTATGCAGCATCTCTGCGTCCTTGACAGTGATCACTCATCTGGCGCTGTTCTCACCCCTCATCTATCATACTCATATAACAATGTCGACCATGCAGAGAAAAGGGAGAAAGTAACAAGGAAGAGGAAGAGAATTGCACCCATTAATGTCATTCCTTTTTTCTTGTATATCATTAATTAAAATACGTGAGCGTTACCAATATACATTGGTTATAAAAGAAGAATACAATTATAAATGTCTGTAGTTAATTGTTGTTGTTGTGGTCTTCAGTCCAAAGACTAGTTTGATGCAGCTCTCCATGCTACTCTACGCTGTGAAAGCCCCTTCACCTCCGAGTAACTATTGCAACCTACATCCTTCTGAAAACGCTTACTGTATTCATCGTTTGGTTTCCCTCTATGATTTTTACCCTCCACGTTTCCCTGCAATACTAAATTGGTGAGCCCTTGATGCCTCAGAACGTGTCCTACCAACCGATCCCTCTTCTAGGCAAGTTGTACCACAAATTCCTCTTCTCCCCAATTCTGTTCAGTACCTCCTCATTAGTTACGTGATCTACCCATCTAATCTTCAGCATTGTTCTGTAGCACCACATTTCGAAAGCTTCTATTCCCTTCTTGTCTAAACTATTTGTCGTCCACGTTTCACTTCCATACACGGCCACACTCCATACAAACACTTTCAGAAAGGACTTCCTGACTTAAATCTATAGCCGATGTTAACAAATTTCTCTTCTTCAGAAATGCATTTTTTGTCATTGCCAGTCTACATATCCTCCGTCTTTCGATCATCATCAGTTATTTTACTCCCAAATAGTAAAACTAATCCACTGCTTTAAGTGTCTCATTTCCTAATCTAATTCCTTTAGCATAACCTGATTTAATTCGACTACATTCCATTATCCTCGTTCTGCGTTTGTTGATGTTACATCTTATATCCTCCTTTCAAGACACTGTCCATTGCGTTCAGCTGCTGTAGTAAATTACGTTCTGTTTATTGGTAATGTAGTATCACATTTTTCCTTGGCTTCTGCACGCGCTTTGAAAGCTACGCTTCCCGATATATCACACATGCTTGGTAACAAGACAAAGTAACGGGTCAAGCAAAAATGAAAAGATCATTCGTCACACAACAATCAGACCTCACCCATCATAATTTATTATAACGAAAATTATTGTTGTAAAGCTTGGAAGTGATACACTAGTTTCAAGATTCGGCAGTGGCACTATAAGTATTTTGTATAAAGAGATTTATAATATAGTGTGAAAGAATGAATACCGTTCATTTATTAGTACTACTCTTCTCTTTTCACTTTTTTTTTATTATCAAACAACAGCAGGTGCATGAAGCTAAATTCGTGATCCATTTCGATGTCGAAAATATTTTTCGCTGTCGTTTTTCTCTCACACCAGTGCTCCACTGTTGAAACATTATTTAGAATTACCTACAGCCCTGTGCCATCGATTCACGAGTGAATAATTCTGAATGCAGTTCGTGTTAATGAACTTCAAAGCCACGTGTCCGCTCATGAGGTGAATAACGAAATCGGAAAATTTATGGATCCTGTTCCTTTGTGAAGCAGCTATCATAATATCGTAAATAAAGTTGCGACTGTATTTCGTGCTCATGAAACAATATAATTAAGCCTGGATTGTGAATAACGGGGTTAACATTCCGTTACAATTCAGTATCACATATTCGTCCGTATTGGTCCACTTGCATAAATTATTAATCACATGGATGATTTGTTCGGATGTGTAATTAGGTGAGAACGACTCGTGTGTATTTGCATAATTATCTGATTAAAATGACTGTAACTTTCCCTCACCCCTGTTTCTTGAAGAAATCTAACTCGAGTTTAAGAATAGCATGTTTTTGACGCGTCTCATCGTTTATGACGTCATATCTCCTGTGTCATACAACGATACAGTTTCTCAGGTACATTCACTGGTATATGTGAATACTATCTGAATACGTGTTGTGAATGTAAAGCAGTAGTATACTGAAATGTCATTCCCGGTGCTCAAGTTGTACTGCACGTGTAAAATTTCTTGGTTGTCGCTAAGTGCCCTTGCTCTCAAATGTTGGACGAATGTTTTCTGGGTAATTTACAGGCAGTCAGTTACGATGTCCCAAGACGTACATGCAGTCTCTAACTCAAATAATTTATTACGTGAAACCTTTAACGTGAAATTATGCACTACGTGATCAAACGTATTCAGACAGCTGACTGAAAATGACTTACAAGTTCGTGGCGCCCTACATCGCTAAAGCTGGAATTTAGTGTGGTGTTGGCCCACGCTTAGCCTTGATGACAGCTTCCACTCTCGCAGGCATACGTTCAATCACGTGCTGGAAAGTTTCTTGGGGAATGGAAGCCCATTCTTCACGGAGTGTTGCACTGAGATAACCACTCCGTCACAGTCCGTGCATTATCAACAGGTGCTCCATCGTGATGAAAGATGTAATCGCCATCCCCGAATTGCTCTTCAGCAGTGGAAAGCAAGAAGATACTTAAACCATCAATGTAGGACTGTGTTGTGATAGTTCCATGCAAAACAACGATGGGTGCTAGCCCCCTCTGTAAAAAACACGATCACACTGTGGCGTGCGTTTAGGATTGCGGTATTTTACAAATCGTGGGCAGGACTACAACAAAACGAATTGCTTATGATTAGCGTAACATAGGGTTTCATTTAATCGCTACCTCTCCCGGCTAAATATAGTTATCCTGTCAAAGAAATCTCCACCTGAGAACGTGTACCAATGTTGTCTGTCAAGCAGGGTACATGGGACTAAATTTTTTCACAAGAGTGATCTCACACAATTTAGCGAACTATTTTTCCAGGTGGCAACATTTTTCCTTAAACAAAATGAACTATTTTTGCACATAATACCGCACGCGCACAACACTAATGTATTCATTCATGTCAAAAAATATTTCCTAATAGTTCTTACGAAATAATCATGGTTCATACATTAGCAGAGAACAATTTCACCACGTAAGATACTGTTTGCACCATATTTAAAGACTATTCATAATCTAAGTGGAATTTATGAGTTTCAGGTGGGTTCTGGGCCACCAATACACAATTATTATCGTGAAAATTGACCATCAAGATTCTAATGTCCTGAATAGTTTGACTTAAAACTGCCGCTGCGGTATTTCACTAAGTTGGCGGCCAACATAAGACAGTCACTTATCAATTCTGGTTCAGGCGTTGTTTCACTCTCAACAAATTATGTGTTATCTTTTCTGCACCTTAACTGTATGCATTAACATTTAAAAGTATTTCTCCATGTTAATCACTCATTATTCAGCACTTTACCAATAATCCGCGCTGTAGATCAATGGTGCTAATGGCTGCGCTCCATTGTAGCTGAACAGAAAACTTAACATTTATATAGGACGAGAATCATATTAAAATAAAAGTTCAAACATGCGTATTGATTTCAGTGACACAGAAACTCTAGTTTTCAAATATTACTTAGCAACATAATACAGTTTTTTACCGAACTCAAAATCAATCGCGTCCGATCATTACAACATTTCGAACAAGAGGAAGAAATTATTCTAGAAGTCTCACAGGTAACAAAAGATGAAGATTTCCATTATCTTTTTTCATGAGTATTGTCTGAGATATAATTTTCATAGAACATTAAATTATTACACTGGCAATAATTTATTATTATTATTTCAGTATTGATGAAGTCCTTTTTTATTAATATCACGAGAATGTTAGCTCAAATTGCACACACAATGCCGTAGTGAATATTGTTCTGAATAAAATATAGTCGTGGATATTACATTGCCCCTTGGGCTGAGAAAAAAAAATTAGTTTATGTATTGTATATTATTTTTATCAGACCACCATATCCACGTTGCTTATTGTTTACTTTCACTTGATGAACACATTGGTCTCATCATGCAAATGTTCAGAAATCACTGAGTAACGCATGACACAGTTAGAGATGACGTGATTGTGTAAATGGCTTCAGAAACTGTAGAATCTTGGAAAATGCGGCGGAGACTTCCCAGATAAAGTTATTCCCCCCCCCCCCCCCATTTGGTTTCACTGGATTCGGAAAACTGGGAGCAAAACCGTCCAAGGGGCTTCAAGGAAATACAGTTACCTACCCCTATTTGTCAGGCTTGACATGAATAAACAGATAATATTATGAACACACGAATTTATAATTCTGTTTAGTCACATCAGAGGTCAAGAAGGTCTTTTACGGAGATTTAACACGAAAATTAAAAGTTCTTGTAACTCAAATAAATTTGATATAACGATTCCCCGACGACGTCGCGTAGCCGCGCCCCGCATCGAGCCGCTGGCTCGCAGGCAGGTAAGACTGCTTCTGGAACGCCCCCGATCGCGTGGATGGAGCGTCGGCTGCCGTCGGGCGCACTCTGGTCTGGATCTGTTGCTGTCTGGAAGTGTTACTGCAGCACGTCCTGCTTCTCTCTTTCCACGTCTCCCTCGTGCAAGGTGGGTACATGAAATGTCGAAAAAAGTGCTTCAGTAACAAGATAATTGTTATATTTATCCTGTGGAAGAAGTTTTAGTCTGAAATTAGCTTTCATTCACACGGATTCATACAGTTTGTTTTTGGACGATGTCCTGCACCTTGACACTGTTCATTTGAATGTAGTGATTCATAGTCAACTTTAATTAACTATGCACATGTACGACACTGCACCGCTTTTCATTCTGGCGTCCGTCGTGTGCTTTGTTTATCTCCTGCGTTAAGCAAACATTTCCGTGAGGCGCTGCGTAGCCAGCGTTGCATTATATTGTTGCCACGCGGCTGGCTGTATAGTCTGTCTCATAACATTTGTCACGCGAAAAAAAAAAAAAAAAATGGCTCTGAGCACTATGGGACTCAACTGCTGAGGTCATTAGTCCCCTAGAACTTAGAACTAGTTAAACCTAACTAACCTAAGGACATCACAAACATCCGTGCCCGAGGCAGGATTCGAACCTGCGACCGTAGCGGTCTTGCGGTTCCAGACTGCAGCGCCTTTAACCGCCACTTCTGCCGGCTGTCACGCGAAGATGACTGTTAATACCTTTATCTGAGGTCTACAGCCTTACGTCTATTTTAATACTGCTAAGAGATTTTCAACGTCCATGTCGTTACTACTAACATTAACACTCTGTGAGCGTTCATATTTTCTATAATCACAGTTATTATCACTGTTAATCACTTTTCTTAAAAGAAAACACAGTTTTTCACGCGTCCACTAGACTTTCATAGTTGTTGTGTGACGCGCTTCACTGTTCTCATTGGTGCTTCATAAACCACACATCAGACAATCTGCTATACTAATGGCATTTTACAAAACAATGAATTTTTTTGTCCATGTGCACATTGTTCAATATTGTAATAACATGATAACAAACATCATACAGTGTCAAAAAATATATAAGACAAGATGACTGCTAGAATATTCTACATTGTTCTGACTATAGGATCATCATTGAACTGTGTAGATACCAGTACATTTCCATATTTGATGACATAGATAGTATTTCTGTTCAGTTGTACTCATTCATTCATAATTTTGTTAGGATTATTACCAGATTATGGGACAGATGTCCATGTTCAGTTCACCTAACAAGAAAAAAGCTCATAAGAGCAAACGGCAAATATAACCGCGGTAAAGAAAAATGTACCCAACGTTACACAACAGGAAAACGTTCCATGAATAGTGATTGTGGATACAGACAGACATGCAACTCACACACAATTAACACTCGTTACATGTGTGCGTTTACATAGGTGAGGTTTACAGAAATATTCATGACTCAGTTACCCTCGTACATGAATAAGCTTATTATCTATCCACATACATATTTATATTGGGAATATAACCTACATAGAAAAGATAAAAAATTTACATTTACTGAGATAGGATTTGCAAAAACTTGTACCGAGTAAATGACCTTTTCAGAATAATTACATTTCTTATCGTAAAAACATTCTCCCGTTTTGGAATTTATACTTCGTGAATACTATAGTGTAACTACTGGCATCTAAGCTTAGAGGATTATTACCAGATTATGGGACTTCGTGAATACTATAGTGTAACTACTGGCATGTAAGCTTACAGACTAGAACACATAAATTCGTGAAATTACTTACGATAGTATTTTCACTCTAACTACTATTTATATTTTTACATTTGTGCAATTATGCATATGCACTGGACATATTATTTTCTTTACATAGGCATAATTTAAATAAACAATTTAAATAAAAAGAAATAAATCAGTTTATATTTGGACATTTATTTTAACATTGATCATTGTTCCTTTAAAATTTCAGTATATTAAACTTGATTCATAACTTAACTGGTGCCTTATTTAGGATTGTGAAAATTTGAGTTTGTAATCTTACGGAACACATCAAATATGGAGCCAAGATTGGGAGACTGCATACAACACTGCATTCATAAAATAACACACGAAGAACGTTGAAACATATGCAAGAGGACATTAACCACAACCAACCGATTCAATTTTCACCCAAAGAAGTTACGTTCGTAGCGCAATCCTGTCCGTCATTAAATTACCACACACTGGTATACTAAATTCATACTAACTCTATGTGAAATCTTCCTGAAAAGAATAGCTGAGGGCTACTTTGATGGTTACACCACATGCTTCACGTGGTCAACTTGGTTTACACAAAGAGTGTAACTCCACAATGATTTTGGTAGTTAAAATAAATTACATCGAAACACAAATTACAAAAGAAAAACCTCGAACTGGTTACTATCGTCTTACTATTAACCTGATGGGTCAAATAATTGGATAAGCACGCGGTACTGGTCTCACAAAGTACACCCCACGTGGGTTGAACATAAAGAAAAGTTGCTATATTGAAAAATATTGTCAAGACGAGACGTTATAATCTCATGCACATTCGCATTTAAGATTGATGATCTTATTTAGAGTTACGGATCATCCACACGTGGTTCCACTTTACTCACAAAGTAGTGACAAAGCAACTACTGGAAGATATTCTGAACTTCACACTCGAATTACACTGCATTGCAATTTAAGATAACATTAGATATTTTAGATGTAAACCTGAAATAAAGGTGATTAAATTTTCAGTTAGGCTGAGCTTAAGAAATCCATTGTCCTACGGAGTTAGCAGAGATGCGGTTAGCCGGAGATCTTACCACTTCAGACGCTCGCCGCCGACCGACTGGCGTGGGCCCCTACGAAGGGTGCTTCCAGGTACAAAACGGAAGTGACCAGAGAGGCACCTTCCTATACCAACATAACAAGGGATGGTCAGGACCATACTAAGAATAGAAACCTCTTCGCTTTTAGAAAGCATAGCTACCTGTTCCGACGTTGGTCCTACTGTTCTGTAGCAGACAGGCTGGTCTGCTACCATCAAGCATGCAGCTAGAAATGCAGTTGCTCATTCATCCTTTCACACAGAAGGGAAGGGGGATGACAGTACCTTATCATATGTTGTTGTTGTTGTTGTTGTCTTCAGTCCTGAGACTGGTTTGATGCAGCTCTCCATGCTAATCTATCCTGTGCAAGCTTCTTCATCACCCAGTACTTACTGCAACCTACATCCTTCTGAATCAGCTTAGTGTATTCATCTCTTGGTCTCCCTCTACGATTTTTACCCTCCACGCTGCCCTCCAATGCTAACTTTCTGATCCCTTGATGCCTCAGAACATGTCTTACCAACCGGTCCCTTCTTCTTGTCAAGTTGTGCCACAAACTCCTCTTCTCCCCAATTCTGTTCAATACCTCCTCATTAGTTATGTGATCTACCCATCTAAACTTCAGCATTCTTCTGTAGCATCACATTTCGAAAGGTTCTATTCTCTTCTTGTCCAAACTATTTATAGTCCATGTTTCACTTCCATACATGGCTACACTCAATACAAATACTTTCAGAAACGACTTCCTGACACTTAAATCTATACTCGATGTTAACAAATTTCTCTTCTTCAGAAACGTTTTCCTTGCCATTGCCATTCTACATTTTATGTCCTCTCTACTTCGACCATCATCAGTTATTTTGCTCCCCAATTAGCAAAACTCCTTTACTACTTTAAGTGTCTCATTTCCTAATCTAATTCCCTCAGCATCACCCGACTTAATTCGACAACATTCCATTATCCTCATTTTGCTTTCTCTAAGTCTACAAATGCTAGAAATGTAGGTTTGCCTTTCCTTAATCTTATCATGTACAGTATATAAAAGAAAGCGGATGTAGGTTCCGTATGAGACTGTGTGACATGAATTACATATAAACTGTGTTTTAAAGTGTAATAATGTGACAGATCGTTCTTGATTATGTGTAAAAGTAACGCGTTCCATTGCTGTCTCCCCCCAGGTAGAGTCAGAAACACCACAGTAAATATAGAAGTGGAATGTATGTCGTAAATGACAACATATTTAAGAAATTAACATGAAAGGAATCCAACAGAGACCTTTCATATGACACTTTTGTGGGTGATCATATTCTAACGCCAACAATTTTTGATTGCCGACAGATACATCTAATTCTCTTGTCAGCGGAAGGCTCGCATCGAACTCCCGATTTAGATTCATCGTTATTGGAAATATGTGCACTTAAGTGACACCGGTATTGATAAGTTTTCCACTAATAGGAAGGTGCATGTAACGCTATCATTTCCAACGGAAACTTCAACCTGTGTCTATAACTTCATAATTTGTGCCTTCTTTCCCAGAGCGCCTTTGCAATTCGTAACAGGCAAAATCGGCAGTCTTTTTATTTAAGCTACCTTCTTAAAAATTGTGCGTTCATCACCGATACACTCGCACCTATGTCGAGGAGGATAATGGTTGCTACACCACTGTTGGTCCAATGACACTTGCCTGAATACTTTCTTTTTTTCCCCTATCAGCGACGGCAGATTCTTGATAGTGTTCATCTTCGATTTTCTTACCATCCTGATAGCGAATCATATTAACATTCTGTTTCATAAACCTATCGCCTTCATTCAGAGTCTCGGCCTCCTAGCGAAGGCCTACGGGGACCGAGGTTAATTTCTTGCCTTTGGTATTTTTTGCTTCTCGTCCGAGGATATCTCCACTATTTTCACATTTTGTGATTATACAGCCAGAGGTGGTCTACTCAGGTCCCACCATTGTGGATACTGGATATTCGACATAGATATAGCCTCTAAGTAATTTATTGGCTGACACGGATTCATAAAATTTTGTTGCTGCTGCCAAAGACTTGGCCCTCTTTGTCGCCAAAATTGTCACCGCGAATATTTTTTTTTGTTTATCCTTGCATGGACTGTTATTTTCATTTTGTATTTTACGATTAGAATTATTATTATTGTTGGAATTTTCATTACTATATTGCCTTTGATTACCAGTCGGATGCTGGTAGTCATTGGTTTCCTGGTAATTATTATTATTATTACAGAAGTAATTAGATTTTTGTTTGTAAATATTTTTACTGTTACTATGCTTTCCATTACCATGTTTTTTTTTTATTTTTTTTGGGACTGCCTTCGCTCCTATTTCCATTACTTCCGTTCCAGGAACCTTTTTCGGTAGAACAGTTGGTACTATCCGACCAGAACTGGTCGAGAAACGCCTTCTCAAATTCATTAAATGTTTTTCATGTTTCTGCTGCGTTCAAAGCCCAGAGCGATGCGTCACCGGAAATGTGTGAAGCCACAAACTGAATTTTCTGTTCCTCCCTCCAAGACTTTGGAGGAACACTTCTAAAGATCCTAATAAAAACTACGGGATGTATATTCTTTTTACTCTCCTCGTTGAATACTTGCAGTTGACGGTGTTTAATTAAGCTCTCTTCATGCGTTAGGGTACTTACGTGCATGGAGTTGTTGTCATTAGCAGGTGGTGTACTGACTTTATTACTAGTGCACTCTGTTTCAAAATTCGGGTTTCTTGGTGAATCAAAATGCTGGGGTTATGTAGGTTGATTACCGAAAGCTGGTCTTTTATACACTGCGATAGAGGTCGTAGGGAAATTTTCATTGTTCTTTTGCCTGTCAGTACCAGCGTCCTCGTTGCTGTGTGCTGACATTGTTTCAAGATTGTGGTTTTCCATGTTCAGTACTTTGGCTACTTCCGATAAACATTACATTATAACACTGACAATAACTAATTATTGTTTTAGTATCGATGAAGTTCTATTTTGATAATATCACGAGAATGTTCGCTCAATTTGCACACACAATTCAGCCGTGAATATTGTTCTGAATAAAATATAGTCGTGGATATTACAACACCATAACACCACCTCCTCCGAATTTTACTGTTGGCATTACGCAGGCTGGCAGATGACGTTCACCGGCCATTCACCATACCCACACCCTGCCATCGGATCGCCACACAACGTTTTTGCACTGTTCAATCGTTCAATGTTTACGCTCCTTACACCAAGCGAGGCGTCGTTAGGCGTGTACCGGCGTGATATGTGGCCTATGAGCAGCTCGACCATGAAATCCAAGTTTTCTCACCTCCTACTTAACTCTCATAGTAATTGCAGTGGATCCTGATGAAGTTTGGAATTCCTGTGTGATGGTCTGGATAGATGTCTTCCTATTACACATGACGACCCTCTGCAAATATCGGCAGTCTCTGTCAGTCAACAGACGATGCCAGCCTGTACTGCCGGCCTCGGTGGCCGTGCGGTTCTAGGCGCTTCAGTCTGGAACCGCGGGACTGCTACGGTCGCAGGTTCGAATCCTGCCTCGGGCATGGATGTGTGTGATGTCCTTAGGTTAGTTAGGTTTAAGTAGTTCTAAGTTCTAGGGAACTGATGACCTAAGATGTTAAGTCCCATAGTGCTCAGAGCCATTTGAACCATTTGAACCAGCCTGTACTCTTTTGTGGTGTACTTGTCCCTTCACGTTTCCACTTCACTATCACATCGGAAACAGTGGACCTAGGAATGCTTAGAAGTGTGGACATCTCACGTACTTACGTATGACACAAATGTCACCCAATTACCTGACAATGCTCGAAGTGCATGAGTTCCGCGGAGCGCCCCATTCTGCTCTCTCACGATGTCTACTGACTTCTGAGGTCGCTTATATGGAGTACCTGGCCGTAGGTGGCAGCACAATGCACCTAATGTGAGAAACGTATGTTTATGGGTGTGTCCAGATACTTTTGATCACATAGTGTACCTGTTAATGAGTAGAACATCATAGTGTTTTACATGTTTATATTAGTTTAATAATTATAATGCACAGCTCAAAAAAAAGGGTCACTTCCTCGAAACTTTCTAATTTTCTCCCACTGTGAAGCAGAACCTTGAAATCTGCCTTAAATGTGCCTACAACCTTCCTCTCTAATGGTACAACAGCCTGGCGCCCTGCGACATCACCTTCGAGTTCCACGACCATTCACATCGCAAGGTGTCGACACATGGCGAAGAAAAAGGCACGTTCTTTAGTTCATGTGAGGTATGAGGTGGGTTAGTAATGTCTTACTGGCACCACAACTTCGTCCGGTGTCACCGTGGACTTGTCACATGATGGGAAGGCCGTCACACATACACTCTTACCTACATTTCAGAACAATTTACTTTTATACTCCGCAAGCCACCCAACGGTGAGTGGCGGAGGGCACTTTACGTGCCAATGTCATTACCACCCTTTCCTGTTCCAGTCGCGTATGGTTGGCGGGAAGAACAATTGCCGGAAAGCCTCCTTGCGCGCTCGAATCTTTCTAATTTTACATTCGTGATCTCCTCGGGAAGTATAAGTAGGGGGAACCAATATATTCGATACCTCATCCAGAAACGCACCCTCTCGAAACCTGGACAGGAAGCTACACCGCGATGCAGAGCGCCTCTCTTACAGAGTCTGCCACTTGACTTTGCTAAACATCTCCGTAACGCTATCACGCTTACCAAATGACCCTGTGACGAAACGCGCCGCTCTTCTTTGGAACTTCTCCATCTCCTCTGTCAGCCCGACCTGGTACGGATCCCACGCTGATGAGCAATACTCAAGTATAGGTCGAACGAGTGTTCTGTGAACCACCTCCTTTGTTGATGGACTACATTTTCTAAGGACTCTCCCAATGAATCTCAACCTGGTACCCGCCTTTCCATCAATTAATTTTATATGATCATTCCACTTCAAATCGTTCCGTACGCATACTCCCAGATAGTTTACAGAAGTAACTGCTACCAGCGTTTGTTCCACTATCATATAATCATACAATAAAGGATCCTTCTTTCTATGTATTCACAGTACATTACATTTGTCTATGTTAAGGGTCAGTTGCCACTCCCTGTACCAAGTGCCTATTCGCTGCAGATCTTCGTGCATTACGCTGAAATTTTCTAATGCTGCAACTTCTCTGTATACTAGAACATCATCCGCGAAAAGTTGCATGGAACTTCCGACACTATCTTTTGACGTCTCTGCGAAGAAGGTCAAAAGTGCGATGTCAAGCGTTGAAATCATGCGGTTCTGTGATAGGTGGCCGAATAAAACGTTTCAGACACAACAACGAACAGAATTGGCACGATAATGTCCCCTCAGGATGGCACTGGAAACACCCCTTTGCCTGGGGCACTGATTTCCACACATATCGTCGTCGAAAACAACAGTTCGCAATGCGACGAGCAACTGGACGAGGTTCTTGACCACATTTAACACTGCTGACACACACCGCACGATTCAACCCTTCTCTGGTGCCAGAAACCCCACTGAATTTGATCACACCTCTTTGGAGTGCAGTACAACCTCAATTTTTGATCTGATGTACAAGATGGACCACTGGGGACCGTTCTAACCCCTTGATATGAGACCTGCATGTGATCCGAAGCAGTGGAAGGTATTAATGCTTTTTCAGCTCTCCTGTTTCGCACCCTCCTATGATGTGATCACGGGGGGTGGGGGGAGGGGGCTGGATGGCAAAGAGTTCTTCTAATTCGCTAACGGCCTTGCCGCAGTGGTAAAACCGATTCCTGTCAGATCACCGAAATTCAGTGCTGTCGGGCTTGGCTAGCACCTGGATGGGTCACCGTCCTCGTCTGCCGAGTTCTGTTGGCAAGCGGTGCGCACTGAGCCCTTGTGTTATCAATTGAGGAGCTACTTGACTGAGAAG
The DNA here is from genome assembly GCF_021461395.2 of Schistocerca americana. Classification (NCBI taxonomy): domain Eukaryota; kingdom Metazoa; phylum Arthropoda; class Insecta; order Orthoptera; family Acrididae; genus Schistocerca; species Schistocerca americana. The sequence continues at coordinate 855,642,196 of NC_060121.1, forward strand.
TACTGACTCCCATCAAGAAAACTGACAACGGCTGGGAGAGTGATGTGCTGACCACACACCGCTCCGTATCCGCATCCGGTGACGCCTAAAGGCTGAGGATGACACGGCGGCCTGTCGGTGCCACTGGGCCTTCATGGCCTGCTCGAATGGTGTATATTCGTTTGTTCTTCTAATTCCCCACAGTTCGGAAACACTCTCAGTGATACGTACTCTCCTTCGTTGAGCACTTCAACCTGTACAGTGAAAACCCGTGACGGAGTCCTAGGCGTCACCAGGCAGGCTACTCTGCTGCTGTAGCCCTTGCCAACGGGCTTGCGGAATCGTAAGGGTGTCAGGAGACTGGCCGCCAGCAGGTGCCCGGGGCTACATTCTGTCTCTGTGCAGGAACATTCTTAAAGTGATCGGCAAAGGTGGATGGGTGGCACCGGGAGTGATGTTGAACTGAGTGGTCTTACAGGGACGCTTTGCACTTACAATACGCACTCACGGGCGTACATCGCAGCCCGCCGTGATCACGCCACACGACGACGCAAAACAGGAGAGCTGAATAAGCATAGATACCGTTCGCTGCTTTGGATCACGTTCAAATATCCTCGAATGGTTTTGAACGGTCCGTGGATGTCCACCCTATACACTAGAGAAAACATTGCTGTCACATAGCACTCAAAATGGGTGCGATCATGTTCATCTACATCATACTCCGCAAGCCACCTAGTGGTGTGTGACGGAGGGTACTGTCGGTACCACTATCTGATCCGTCCAACCCTGTTGCATTCGCGAATAGTGCGTGGGAAGAATTATTGTCGGTGAGTCTCTGTATTGGCTCTAATTTAATTAATTTTCTCCTCGTGATCAATACGCGAGATGTGTTTCGGGGGAAGTAATATCTTGTCCGACTCCTTCTGGAAAGTGCTGTCCAAAAATTTCAATAGTAAATCTCTCCGAGATGCACAAAACTGTCTTGTAACGTCTGCCAGTGGAGTTTGTTTAGCATCTCCGTAACGCTCTCTCGCCAGATAAACGATCCCGTGACGATACGTGCCGCTCTTCGTAGGATCTTTTCTATCTCCTATATCAGTCCTACGTGACAGGGGTCACAAAAAATGGTTCAAATGGCTCTGAGCACTATGGGACTTAACATCTGTGGTCATCAGTCCCCTAGAACTTAGAACTACATAAACCTAACTAACCTAAGGACATCACACACATCCATGTCCGGGGCAAGATTCGAACCTGCGACCGTAGCGGTCACACGATTCCAAACTGAAGCGCCTAGAACCGCACGGCCACACCGGCCGGCACAGGAGTCACAGGCAGATGAACAATACTCAAAAAACGGGCGAACAAGCGCCTTATAAGCCACTTCTTTAGTGGATTAGTAACATTTCCTTAAGATTCTTCCGATGAATCTGGTATCTGCTTTTCCCACTGTCTGTCTTAGGTGGTCATTCCACTTAAGGTCGCTCTGGATAGTTACGTCTAGGTATTTTACGGTAGACGCTGTCTCGAGTTGTTCGTCATCAATAGTGTAGCTGTACAGTGGAGGATTTCTTTTCGTATCTACCCGCAATATGTTACATATATTTACCTTCAGGGTAAACCGCCAGAGCCTGCACCATTAATCAACTCTCTGTAACGTCGTTCTGCAAATTCTCACTATCTTCTGGCGTTGCTACTTCGGTACAGGCAACTGCATCGTCTGCAAATAGCCTTAAAGAGCGTCCCACGCTTTCTACTAGATCTTTTATACAGGGTGGTACATTGATCGTGACCGGGCCAAATATCTCACGAAATAAGCGTCAAACGAAATAAACTACAAAAAACGAAACTTGTCTAGCTTGAAAGGGGATACCAGATAGCGCTATGGTTGGCCCGCTAGATGGCGCTACCATAGGTCAAACGGATATCAGCAGCGTTTTTTCTTAAATAGGAGCCCCCATTTTTATTACAAATTCGTGTAGTACGCACAGAAATATGAATCTTTTAGTTGGACCACTTTTTTCGCTTTGTGATAGATTGCGCTGTAATAGTCACAAACATACGGCTCACAATTTTAAACGAACAGTTCGTAACAGGTAGGTTTTTTACATTAAAATACAGAACGTAGTTACGTTTGATCATTTTATTTCGGTTGTTCCAATGTGACACACGTACCTTTGTGAAATTATCATTTCTGAGAATGCATGCTGTCACAGCGTGATTACCTGTAAATACCACATTAACGCAATAAATGCTCAAAATGATGTCCGTCAACCTCAATGCATTTGGCAATACGTGTAACGACAATCCTCTCAACAGCGAGTGGTTCGCCTTCCGTAATGTTCGCACATGCATTGACAATGCGCTGACGCATGTTGTCAGGCGTTGTCGGTGGATCACGATAGCAAATATTCTTCAGCTTTCCCCACAGAAAGAAATCCGGGGACGTCAGATCCGCTGAACGTGCGGGCTATGGTATGGTGCTTCGACGACCAATCCACCTGTCATGAAATATGCTATTCAATACCGCTTAAACCGCACGCGAGCTATGTGCCGGACATCCATCACATTGGAAGTACTTCACCATTCTGTCATGCAGTGAAACATCTTGTAGTAACATCGGTAGAACATTACGTAGGAAATCAGCATACATTGCACCATTTAGATTGCCATCGATAAAATGGGGGCGAATTATCCTTCCTCGCATAAGGCCGCACCATACATTAACCAGCCAAGGTCGCTGATGTTCCACTTGTCGCAGCCATCGCGGATTTTCCGTTGCCCAATAGTGCATGTTATGTTGGTTTACGTTACCGCTGTTGGTGAATGACGCTTCATCGCTAAATAGAACGTGTGCAAAAAATCTGTCACCGTCCCGTAATTTCTCTTGTGCCCAGTGGCAGAACTGTACACGACGTTCAAAGTTGTCGCCATGCAATTCCTGGTGCATAGAAATATGGTACGGGTGCAATCGATGTTGATGTAGCATTCTCAACACCGACGTTTTTGAGATTCCCGATTCTCGCGCAATTTGTCTGCTACTGATGTGCGGATTAGCCGCGACAGCAGCTAAAACACCTACTTGGGCATCATTATTTGTTGCAGGACGTGGTTGACGTTTCGCATGTGGCTGAACACTTCCTGTTTCCTTAAATAACGTAACTATCCGGTGAACGATCCGGACATTTGGATGATATCGTCCAGGACACCGAGCAGCATACATAGCACACGCCTGTTGGGCATTTTGATCACAATAGCTATACATCAACATGACATCGACCTTTTCCGCAATTGGTAAACGGTCCATTTTAACACGGGTAATGTATCGCGAAGCAAATAACGTCCTCACTGGCGGAATGTTACGTGATACCACGTAGTTATACATTTGAGACTATTACAGCGCCATCTGTCACAAAGCGAAAAAAGTGGTCCAACTAAAACATTCATATTTCTTTACGTAATACACGAATATGTAATAAAAATGGGGGTTCCTATTAAAAAAAAACGCAGTTGATATCCGTTTGACCTATGGCAGCGCCATCTAGCGGGCCAACCATAGCGCCATCTGGTTTCCCCCTTCAAGCTAGACGAATTTCGTTCTTTGTAGTTTTTTCGTTTGATGCTTATTCCGTGAGGTATTTGGCGCAGTCACGATCAATGGACCACCCTGTATATACTGTGAACAGCTACGGCCCTATCACACTTCCCCGTGGTACTCCGGATATTACCTTAACATCTGTCCTGGTTTCCCCCTTTAAGCTAGACGAGTTTCGTTCTTTTTAGTTTTTTCGTTTGATGCTTATTCCGTGAGATATTTGGCGCAGTCACGATCAATGGACCACCCTGTATATACTGTGAACAGCTACGGCCCTATCACACTTCCCCGTGGTACTCCGGATATTACCTTAACATCTGTCCTTTTGTTCAGTTTAAGGGCGATGTGTTTGAGTTCTGCCTGCAAGAAAGTTCAATGGAGTTGTTGGCCTACGAAGTCTTCAGAGAAGAATTCAGTCGTCCGAGGGGTGTCCGAAGTGTCAAAGGTCGTCATCGCGTTGTGAACTGTCGTTTGCGACCAAAAAGTGGGAGGGAACCAATGGCCCATAGAAATAGGTGTTCTGTTGGCACCCTTAATGCCATCCCCTGAGGCTTTCTCGTATAATTCTCAGTGGCGACCGCGCGAGATGGCGCAGTAGTTAGACACTGGACTCGCATTCGGGAGGACGACGGTTCAATCCCGCGTCCGGCCATCCTGATTTAGGTTTCCCGTGATTTCCCTAAATCGTTCCTGGCAAACTCCGGGATGCTTCCTTTCAAAGGGCACGGTCGACTTCCTTCCCCGTCCTTCCCTAATTCGATGAGACTGATGACCTCGCTGTCTGGTCCCCTTCCCCAAAACAACCAACCAAATCTCAGCGGCGATATGTGTGGAAATTTTACTCAGCCACCCGTAAGAACAGTGCGTGATATCAACGCTGGGCGTTACGCTTTTGAGCTCTATCGCACAGATGTCAAAAGAAGGCGTGAAATATGTTCCGGCGTTGCGGAAAGCGCTGGCACGTTGGCCTGGAACGTTACAGAAGAGAGGGACGACACGAAGACAGGTGCGGCATCTACAAGCTCCTCTCCGCCTAGACGCGGCCGCAGTGGAAGAGGAGCCGTCATAGAAACGCTACAGCAGTGATTTATGAACTGAATTGTTTTGCTTGCATTGAAATTTTATTTCCCGAAAGACATTGATTATTTCCATGTCGCCATTTGCTTGCGACACGCTTTTGTGAATACGCAGAGTTAATTTTTGTCAATTTAACTTACTGCAATAAACTGTATTAATATGATTTGCTTGAATTGTTGTCTTAGCGATCCGAAAAAACAGTTTCCTAGGCAGCCTACATTGGGCGAGTGGGCAGGATACTACAAAATGTGGGTAAGAGGTGGTGTGATGACGTTACCATCTTGTGACACGGACAGAATTATGATGGAATTTGGTAGCAATGTGACATCATTAACCCACCTTACTCCTCACATGAGCTCCCGGACTCTGGTCTTTTTTTCGCTTGTGTCGACATCTCGATGTTCGAAGCGTCACCGAGCGTCAGGGTGGCGTTGCAGAGGAAGGTTGTAGGCACCTTTGAGCCAAATTTGAAAGTTCTGAGTCGAATGTTCGAAAATGTGACCCTTCAATTGTGTTGCGGAGCTTATATGAAATACTGAAAATCAAATTTTTGTTGCCCCTGGAAGCTGTGAGATAGATGCCCTCTTACTGGCAACGGGCCAGTGAGTGACCATTTTATCCGTATAGTAATATAGACTTGTATACGATAGCTAAACCAGGGGCTGCCAGGAATTTGGCTCGCACCAGAGCCGCAGCACTCAGCTGGCTGGCACACTTCCCCTACCACGATTTCGTATGACAGCACCCTGACTGCAAATTTGTACGTCACTCTGGTGATTCGACCTGTTGTGCTACCATTTACGAACAGTATTCCAAGAGTGTTTTTCAACGAGATAACGCTGGCCCACATACCGCTCTCGTACCCGAACATGCTCTGCCGACGGTCGACATGTTGCCTTGGCCTGCTCGATCAGCAGATCCGTCTCGAATCGAGCACGTATGGGACATCATCGGATGACAACTCCATCAACATCCACAACCAGCATTAACCGCCGCTGTATTTACTGACCCAGTGCAACAGGCTGGAACTCCATCCCACAAACTGACACTAGGCACCTGTACAACACAACACATGCACGTTTGTACGCTTGGGTTCAACACTCTGGCAGTTACACCGGTTATTACTTTATCAGCATTTCACATTTGCATTGGCTTATGTCCTGCTTACATTAAGCTGCTATCTTGAAACGTTAATCACTTAAATACGTTATCTAAACAAATGTATTCCCGAAAGTTCGTTACTCATCATTGATTTTATTTTGCTGTTGTGATCTTTTTTGTCAGTGTATTTACTAGAAATATAAGTTTGAAAGCAATATCTAAATGTAACTTTTTTACAAAAGTTCTTATTTCTGTTCCAGATCCTTTTGGCAGGCCACAGTAGGATTTGAAAACTGTACGATAGCTCATAAGCTTCATAAGTTTGGCAACCCTGGCACACTAAAGTATAGGTGACAAACTTCATCAATATCTTGAATAATTAGTAAGTGAGCCCACACGAAGCGTAAATGGTTGTGAAAGCTTACTTGACCTCTAAGCAACAAATAATCCTGGACAAATAGGGAGTATTGTGACGGATACAGGGATTAGCGACCACAAGGCAGTTGCTGCTATGCTGAATACCTTAACACCATCAACCATCAAAAATAAACGCAAAGTACATCTATTTAAAAAAGGTGATAAAAATGCTCTTAACGCCTTTTTAAGAGACTGTCTCAACTCCTTCCGTTCTGATAGTCTAAGCATAGAAAATATGTGGAATTATTTCAAAGAGATAGTATCGACGGCAATTAAGAGATATATACCACATAAATTAATAAGTGCTGGTACTGATCCCCCATGTACACAAAACGTCGATTAACAATAGGGTTTTGGAAAATACACTGTGTTCTGTAAAGCTTCCTCTAAAAATAAATAAATTTGTTTACTACTACTACTAGGCTAATTACTGTTTTGCTCTACAGGACCTTTATACTGAAATGTTTCCCACACCACCTTGTATTGTCTTTCTATGTTTGTGAGTAACTGTATGTTCACTGTTGTGGGTAAATACATACAGCGTACACAGGGCGACGTGTGAAACTGATAGCGATTACACGCTTCCGCTGTTGTAGAAATCTGCTCCAGCTGCTGCAGATACCCTGTTGAGCTGAAAGTGGTAACCAAAGTACGGAGAAATATTCTTCGGGGCTCTGTTAGATAGCAATAAGATTGCTTTCAGTTCTGAGAAATGTCCAGGTACAATTGTGGATTTGAATGATCCATGAAGTGACTTCTTTTCCGAAGAAAGCATCGAACTATTTCACTAGAACTGAAACGCTCCCGTCGGAACTGTTCTCAAGCTGGTATTTATTATTAAATCACAATAGAAGTATACGCTGGTTGTAGAATAACACGTACGTTCCTGAAATGAACAATATTTTATTGTTCTATTAACTGACTTCCTTCGATATACACGTATATTGTACAATGTGAATCAAAATCTCGCAATGGCGTCGATTTTTACATCACAAGAATGGCTCTCTTCTTGTAAAATTTCTCTTCACAAGAACAAAAGCTCCATATCCTAAGAATTATTGTGTGAGCGCTAACCGCCAAAGAGTAATAAACAATATCTTTGTCTCTCTCTCTCGCACTGTCACAGCAAGTTACTCTGCATGATACATCATATATGCCCCTCTCGTGGACGAATGTTTTTGGGCAAAAACAAACACGAGCGTTCACACACTGTAGCAGCGACTGTTTATGACGCTGTATTAATGTCCACTATATTTCTTACGATATTTTGGTATTAGTGAATGACTATCAAAATGGAAATTATAGATTTGGGTGCATATATTGCTGACAAAGCCTGTGATGCTTGAAAATTACTGATGCAGCTTATATGCATAACTTACTTGCTTGCTTTCATTCATTTGTCGAGGATGGCATGAGATTTGATCAGAAACCTTTTTCATCATCACTCAAAGCTTCTGTCACACGCCTTGGGAAGTCTCAAACGGGTAATCTAGCCATTCGGCCAAGCCCCACATAGGAAAATCAAGGAAAACCTCGCGGTAGATTTACCATCCCCGTATTTCTCATTTGCAAAGAAAATTAATTCCATTACAATGAAAAAATATTTACAATATGGATTTTTTTAATGAATTTAAACACTGTTCACAAAAGAAACACAACACTGTTAATCTTCTGTGTCTTGAGGTGAACCGTTGACGCGTTGGTTTACGTCCATCTACGATACCGTTCTATCTGTCATCTCCGGGTAACTGATGAATTCTATTCCCATTTCACCGTATCATCGTGGGTATTATGGTTTTCTGCATATGGTTAACATGAAAGTAAGAGTCAGTGTAAGTTCCGTGGAAAAGGTGTTTGATCTATGCTGAGCTGAAATAGAATCTAATCTAAAGTTCTTTCTAATTCTCTGTCCTGAATTCGAAATATTCGGAAGTCGTAAGGTGTTCTTCATTTCTATCAACAACCGTAGAATCCACTATACACTAATCCAACTGGTGATGCCGTCTCAACTTATGTTCGTCATCTTTCAGATGGACTTTAACACTTGTTGATGTGCTTGTAACTGACCGGCATTTGCTCAGTTGGTAACTTCGCGAGCAACAATTGACATAACATAATTTAAATACACAGGTATGTTACAAAAATAGTCAAAATTACAAAGACACCTCACAGCTTTACTTCTGCCAGTACCTCGTCTCCTACCTTCCAAACTTTACAGAAGCTCTCCTGCGAACCTTGCAGAAGTAGCACTCCTGAAAGAAAGGATATTGCAGAGACATGGCTTAGCCACAGCCTGGGGGATGTTTCCAGAATGAGATTTTCACTCTGCAGCGGAGTATGCGCTGATATGAAACTTCGTGGCTGTGAGGACAGGGTGTGAGTCGTGCTTGGGTAGCTCACCTGGTAGAGCACTTGCCCGCGAAAGGCAAAGGTTCCCAGTTCGAGTCTCGGCCCGGCATACAGTTTTAATCTGCCAGGAAGTTTCATATCAGCGCATACTCCACTGAAGAGTGAAAATCCCATTCTGGAAACATCCCCCAGGCTGTGGCTAAGCCATGTCTCCGCAATATCCTTTCTTTCAGGAGTGCTAGTTCTGCAAGTTTCGCAGGAGAGCTTCTGTAAAGTTTGGAAGGTAGGAGACGAGGTACTGGCAGAAGTAAAGCTGTGAGGACGGGGCGTGAGTCGTGCTTGGGTTGCTCAGTTGGTAGAGCACTTGCCCGCGAAAGGCAGAGGTCCCGAGTTCGAGTCTGAGCCCGGCACACAGTTTTAATCTGCCAGGAAGTTTCAAAGTAATAGGCGGTTTTTTTTAAAAACTGAGAACGGGTTACTCCTTCCGAACAGCATAATTTCAGCTCTGCGAGTAAAAAAAAAAAAGAAAAAATTACAAACATGCACTGACATTGTCAAATTGACATAAGAAAAAAATATCTTGCCATAGACCAGATTCATTTGAGTCACTAACGCATGCTCATATTGCATTGTGAAACCTGATTGAAGTTACTATCAACTAAATAATTCTTTTTAAAAAGAAATCATTCCTAATGTAGCTAATTTCTCTGCATACTGAAAGGAAAACTTATCTTTACATTGGAAAACAAATACATAATGTCTGCATATCTCTCGTACATGATGTCTGAAAAGAAAAACTAACAACTAAATTGCAAAAAGAAAGAAACTATCCTAAGTATGATTCATAAGTATAATGAAAATTGTCAAATCAATATTATTTGAAAAGAATAGTATCTTCAATCTTCAGAATCTTCAGTTATCATGAAATTCCTTTAACAAGTGATGAGGATACATTCATTTCACCTTTCCATTCTTCACATCCTTCAAAACATAAGTTCCTAGATGGGGTATTCTGGTAATCACAAATGGTCCTTGATACAATAATTGCCATTTTGTGTTCTTCCTCTGTATAAGTGAAGCCTTAGGATGAGTTTTTACTAAAACTTGGTCTTTCACTTTATATGTTTTTGTTTTTCCCAGTCTATTGTCGAAATATAGTTTCCTTTTCCTTGCCTTGTCCATTATATTGAGTAAGGATTGTTGTACTTTATTTTGTAGGTCTATTTTGTTAATAGCTACTTTAGGAATTGGCCGAATCCAGTCATTCTGTTCCTGTTTTCCAAACATCAGTTCGTAGGGGGTGTATTCTGTCGTAGTATGTGGCACATTGTTTACAATTTCTTGAAAATCGTCAAGATAATCGATCCATTTGGGTTGCTGGTTGTGACAATATGTTCTCATCAACCGATTTAATTCACGAAAAATTCGTTCCACGGGATTCGCCGAAGGATGGTACACTGATGTTACAATTTGTTTTATACCGCAACTGGCTAATGTTTGCCTCCAACGAAATCCAGTGAACATTGACCCATCGTCAGAAAGAATAGCCTTTGGTTTGCCTACCTTGTCCATATAATCCTTGACCAGCTTATTGGCTATGGATGCACCAGTAGCTGATTTTAACGGATAAAGTTTGACATACTTAGTGAATATATCAAGAAAAGCTACAATGTATTTGCATCCTCCGCTTGATGATGGTAGAGGACCACATACGTCGACCGAAATGATTGACAGCGGTTTAGTGGGTATAATAGGATGTAGGAAATCTTTCACACAAAAATTTACTGGTTTGGCTAGCTGACAAATTTTACATTTCCTTAACTGTCTGTGTACTTTCCTGCGAATATTTGGGAAGTAGAAATATGCTTGAATCTTCCGAGCACACTTTAATACACCAAAATGTCCCCAAGTGTACAAATTTAAGTCATTCAAATTCTTCTAGGGAATACACACCTTCCAATTATCTGAATCAAGATGCCCTTTGAAAAATAAGATGTCGTCCTCAACTCTGTACAGTCTATTCAGATCATCGTATCCAGGCTTTCCTAAAGTTTCCTTTATTGAATGCTAACGAGGATCTTCATTCTGTAGTTTTCCAATGTTCTTACACATGTAAAGAAAATGTTTCCTACGTATCCTATCAGTCATTATAAGAACTTTAAATGCGGACGGATTGTCCGTGATGTTGATAGTTGACAAATCTCCATCTGGCATTCTAGACAGTGCATCGGCGATGAAATTATCCTGTCCCCTTATGTATTTTATTTCAAACTGAAACTCTTGGAGTGAGAGCGTCCATCTTGCTAGTCTTGGATGTAATAATTTACACGTTTGCAAAAAACTTAACGCTTTGTGGTCACAGTGTACTGTTGTCTTCGCTCCGTATAAGTAATAGTAAAATTTCTTAAATGACCAGTCTACGGCCAGTGCTTTCTTTTCGGTAGTCGTATATGTTTTTTCACAAGCAGTTAAGAATCGGCTTTCAAAAGCTATTGGACAGGAAGTGGATTTTCTATCTATCAACTTTACTTGGAAGAGGAACGAACCTATTTCCGAAGCATCTGCCATAAACCGAAATCTTGGCTCATATCTGGATGATATAATATTTGTGAATTGACTAAGGCATGTATTATTGCTTCAAATGCATTCTGGCATTGTTGCGTCCACACCCACGGAGTATTTTTGCGCAACAAGCTATACAACGGTTCTGCATTAATAGAGTGGTCGTGAATGAAACGCCTGAAAAAAGAGACAACTCCGAGAAAGCCATTTAATTGCCTTTTTGTTGTTGGAACTGCAAAGTTTTTGATTGCATTTAGTTTCTAGGAGTCCGGTAAGATACATTTTCATTTATAAGATGACCCAGAAATTTGATTTTATTTCGAGCAAAATGGGTCTTTTGCAGATTTGCGGCTATGCCTGCTTACTTGAAAAGTTCTAACACTCTTCTCAATAAATCAACGTGCTCCTTCCATATGGTCGTAGCTGTGAGTATGCCGTCCACAAACAAAGTTAAATTGCTTCGAAGTGCAGGTCCCAATGCGTAATCTAGAGCATTTATAAAAACTCCTGAGCTCACGTTTATCTCGAAAGGTAAAACCTTAAATTTATAGCTTCTACCTGCATGTACAAACACGGTGTACTTTTTTGATGGTTTGTGTAGTACCACCTGCCAAAATGAACTTTTCAGATCAATACTTGTTAAGTATTTTATCCCCTCGAACTTTTGAATTAACTCATCGATATTTTCCGAATGAGTTCGCACGGGCACGATAATCTTATTTATCTGCCGTGAGTCTAGCACGAGACGAAATTTTCCTCCTTTTTCCGGGACAACATGAAGCGGACTACAGTATGGAATCGTCGAAGATTCGATCAGATCCCATTCAAGCATCTGTTGGATTTCCGCATCAACTGCCTTTCGTTGGTGTCACGGTACTGGATAAAAAATACGGCAGAAAACTTGGTGTGAAATCACATCTAAATGGCACGTGTATCCCTTGATTACACCAGATTTTTCTTGAAAGACTTCATGATATTCCTGTAGAAGATCATATAATTGCTTTCTTTGATGTTGTTGCAAATATTCAGGTTCTTGCACCTTTTCGTATACCATATCTTCAAGTTCTAAGACTGGTTGCAAGTAATTAATTTGGTAATACCGTGCAGGTTTGCTGTGTATCAATTTTATTTGCAGCTTTCGTCCCTGACAATACTTTCCATGGGTACTATATTCCCTGAGAAGATTCACTTGATGATTCTGATCCATTATTGTAAAACTGGCACGGCTTAGAGAAAAATCGATATGCCAGTTTCTCTCTCTAAATTCATGTATATCCAGGATACAGTACTCAACCAATTTTTCTATTACAAGGAACGTGCAATTTATAGCTACATTTCCTATATCTAACTGGAGTTGAGTCTGCACTTTAACCTGAGAAGACTTATGACCAGTAGGGCCTACAATTCTACAATATTGAACAGGAAAAATCGGTGGATTTGCTTTCTGAAGTATTCTTTGAAATAACTTCTCAGAAACGACATTTGCTGCTGCTCCTGTATCTAAAGTAACTTGCACAGTAATGCCTTCAGTTGCCACCTCAATTTTCGCAACAGGTTCAGTGATATGTTCCTTTTGACAAGGCATCATATCCTGCTGAAGTTCTTCTATTAATAATCTGCCATCATTGTACCGAAAAAAAATTGACGTTTTGAATTTTCTCCTCTCAAAACTTCCTCGACTGCACTGCAGGGACTTCTGACAGTCGAATTTAGTTTGACGATTGTTCATTATTAGTAGATGTCTGCTCCGTTATTATTAGTGGTTGATTTCTCCATTCATTTGCATTAGCATTTGGTACCAAACCTGAAGTTTGTGGCTGGTTGTGATATTCTTGGGTTGGTTGCTGATATCGGCGATTTGGCTGATAATTCCCTTCTTGATAGTATCCTTTCCTCTTCTTATTATTCTTCCTCCACCTCCGTTTATATGTTTGTTCACATTGTTGGCCATGATTACACTGGTCGGGATTTTCGTTACCAAATTTCACGTTTTTCTGGAAATAATTCACCTGTGAGTTTGGTGGATTGTGTGCAAAAGGTTTGTTTCCATACTGTTTGTTGTTACTATTGAATTTGTTAGGTTGGTAACTTGATTCGTTATAGTGCACATGTGATTCTTCGGATAGAATGTCTATTGAATCCAATGTGGCTAGAAAATCTTCCACATTTTTTCAGGCACGTGTAGAAGTATTTCCTTAACTTCAAGTCGAAGTTTGCCCTTTAATATTCGAATGATATCCTGCGTCGGGATTGGTTCATTCCAGTATTTGCGTTTATTTATATACTTCTCGAAATACTTTCTTAAAGATCCATTTTTGAAAGAAGAAGGTTGTGGATCAAAAACCTCCTTATGTAGTCTTTCTTGTACTCCCTTATTCCAGTATTTGTGCAAGAAGGCGCGTTGAAATTGGTCATAATCTTGACACCAATCGGATGCTTCTGACGCCCACATCGATCCATCTCCATGTATGAATCCTGCAACGTACATAATTTTTTGTTGCTCAGTCCACATTCGTGGCAATATCCCTCTAAATTGCTTGATAAATACCACGGGATTGATCGACTTCCTTTCGGGAATTAATATCTGGAATTGACGATATTTATGCATTTCTTCTTCATCATGGCCACAGGTGTATTCTGGTGGCTACTTCGCGGTGAATGATAATCTTGATAATTTATTTCTGGTTGATTACGTGAATATGCACCAATACATGGATATTGTTGCATGGATCCGGTTTCACTGGTTTCATCAGGAATAATGTCTGCTTTTGATAAACTGCAGGTAGTATTTGCCCCTCTAGTATAAACTAGACCCTGCTGGCATGCTTTGAATGTATTTTCTATCTTTGCTTTCCAAGCAGTAAATTCATCTCCTATATTCTCCTTAATCTCTTTAACTTCTGGTTTAAGTTGTTCATGTGCAGTTTCGTTGTTAACTTGCACGTTAGCAACCGTTTCTTTGAAGGTTTGGTCAACGTAATTTTGCACTGTCTCGGTTTGCTCTTTCGCCCAATCTTCAATGTCCTTAGTGGATGCGATCTTATGTTCATTGAAAAGTTTCTCTATGTGTTTCTCGCCTTCGAGACTGAGAGTATGTATCCTCCGATTAAGCTCAATGACAGCTTGCACGTTATCGTGCTTAACTGTATTCTCGTCCTGCGCAATAGTCTTCTGTACATGAATAACTTCTTGCACTTGATGATTTAGTGTACCTTGACGGCATAAGGTGTCTTTGTATTTGGTTGCTAATTCCTGATGCTGTTGTTCTTGTGTAACTATGAGTTGTGCCTGACTAGCAATCAAGTGACTCTGCGTTGTTTCCAAATTTTGGAATTTTTCAGTAATCTTATCATTTATTTCTTTTAGTTTATTAGATTGCTCCTGAGCTAAATTAAATTGCGCACTCTCCAATACTTGGAATCTTCGATTCATATAATTTGCAAATGTGGATTGCGTGGTTTCCAATGCTTTAATCCCTTGTGTTGTGATAGTCAAACTCGACATCAGCTGGGATAACAAATCGGTATTCTCAGCAATTGCCGATTGCACTGGGCTTAATGAGGATTGTACCGACACATTTTTCGATACAGTCATTTCGTTTTCGCACACGTCTGTGTCAGAGAAGAAATTCATGTTGTTTGTTGGTTGCTGCATATTCCTTTGGACTTCACTCTACATATTAATGTCGGAACTAACAACCGTTTGTGTCGACGGCGTGAGCGCATTAATTACTGCTGGTTGCTCAGCCGTAATCGACATATCGCTAACTACGCTGGTATTAAATTCTGTGGCACTAGTTGACGATGCACTCACACTATTTAATTCATTTTGTGGCATTGTGATGCGTGCTTGCTTATTGGCTTTGAACATAGATCTAGTTATCACCATGTAAATAAGCAATTGACAGTTTCTTCACTAAATAAGTCCTACAAAGGTGACTATTAAATTTTACACACGCAAAAAAAAGTTAATGTCCTAATGCTGTTAATGTACACTTTACAACGTGACACAAACACAGTACATAGATAACACATAAAATATTGTCTTACTATATCTACTGAAATACTGGAATTCTAGTAAAACTAATATAGCAACACTATTTATACATAGAAAATCAATACGTGAAAGGTCACTATAATGCATAAATGCTCAAGAAAGCTAGTAATTCAAATGTTCTGGCTTTTTTGAAGTTTCTGCTCGGCTGCTGGGACGGCGTACTCGTTCTCTTCACAAGATACTCCCGCACGTTCCATTAGCATGAAACATACAAAGGACCATAATGTAGTTACTCTATAAAACTAGACATATATACACACAATGAAACATTAATTACTAAATTACTAACATAGTTATATTGCAGGTTCACTATGAGTGTTCATGTACTGTTGTATCAGGATCGTGCCGTGTCCAACGGTAGACATATGTAAAGGCTCCTTTGCAAATAAATAAATTTGTTTACTACTACTACTAGGCTAATTACTGTTTAGCTCTACAGGACCTTTATACTGAAATGTTTCCCACACCAACTTGTATTGTCTTTCTATGTTTGTGAGTAACTGTATGTTCACTATTATGGGTAAATACATACAGCGTACACAGGGCGATGTGTGAAACTGATAGCGATTACACGTTTCCGTTGTTGTAGAAATATGCTCTAGCTGCTGCAGATACCCTGTTGAGCTGAAAGTGGTAACCAAAGTACGGAGAAATATTCTTCGGGGCTCTATTGCATTGCAATCAGATTGCTTTCAGTTCTGAGAAATGTCCAGGTACAATTGTGGATTTGAATGATCCATGAAGTGACTTCTTTTCCGAAGAAAGCATCGAACTATTTCACTAGAACTGAAACGCTCCCGTCGGAACTGTTCTCAAGCTGGTATTTATTATTAAATCACAATAGAAGTATACGCTGGTTGTAGAATAACACGTACGTTCCTGAAATGAACAATATTTTATTGTTCTATTAACTGACTTCCTTCGATATACACGTATATTGTACAATGTGAATCAAAATCTCGCAATGGCGTCGATTTTTACATCACAAGAATGGCTCTCTTCTTGTAAAATTTTTCTTAACAAGAACAAAAGCTCTATATCCTAAGAATAATTATGCGAGCGCTGACTGCCACAGAGTAATAAACAATATCTTTGTCTCTCTCTCTCTCGCACTGTCACAGCAAGTTCCGCTGCATGATACATCATAGTTCGAACATTATGAAGTACCTCGAAGAAAACGATTTATTGACACATAGTCAGCACGGATTCAGAAAATATCGTTCTTTTGAAACACAACTAGCTCTTTATACGCATGAAGTAATGAGTGCTATCGACAGGTGACGTAAAATTGATTCTATATTTTTAGATTTCCAGAGGGCTTTCGACACCGTTGCTCACAAGTGTCATCTAACCATACTGCTTGCCTATGAAGTATCGCCTCAGTTGTACGACTGGATTCGTGATTTCCTGTGAAATGGTCAAATTTCGTAGAAACAGACGGAAAATTATCCAGTAAAATGTAAGTAACATCCGGCGTTCTCCAAGGAAGTGTTATAAACCTTCTATTGTTCCTGATCTATATTAACGACATAGGAGACAATCTGAGTAGCCGTCTTAGATTGTTTGCAGATGATGCTGTCATTTACCGTCTTGTAAAGTCATCGAATGACCAAAACGAATTGCAAAATGAATTAGATACGATATCTGTATGGTGCGAAAAGTGGCAATTGACTCTGAATAAAGAAAAGTGTGAAATTATTCACATGAGTACTAAAAGAAATCCGCTGAATTTCGATTACGCGATTAGTCACACAAACCTTAAGGCTCAAAGTTCAATTAAATACTTAGGGATTACAATTACAAATAAACGAAGTCGGAAAGATCACATAGATAGTGTTGTGGGTAGAGCAAACCGAGGACTGCGATTCATTGGCAGAACACTTAAAGGTGCAACAGGTCTACTAAAGAGACTGCTTACACCACGCTTGTCCTACCTATTCTGGAGTACTGCTGTACGGTGTGGGATACGCAGCAGGTGGGACTGACGGATGACATCGAAAAAGTTCAAAGAAGGGCAGCTCGTTTTGTTTTATCGTGAAATAGGGGAGATAGTGCCACAGACATGATACGTGAACTGGAGTGGCAATCATTAAAACAAAGGCATTTTTCGTTGCGAAGGGATCTTCTCATGAAATTTCAATTACCACTTTTCTCCTCCGATTGCGAAAAGATTCTGTCGGCACCCACTTACATAGGGAGAAATGATCATCACAATAAAATAAGAGAAATCAGGGCTAGCACAGAAAAATTTACGTGCTCGTTCTTCGCGTGCTCCGTTCGGGAGTGGAACGGTATAGAGACAGCTTGAAGTGGTTCATTGAACCCTCTGCCAGGCACTTTATTATGAATAGCAGAGTAATCACGTAGATGTAAACGTAATATGTTTACTTTGCTGGTTTTATTACATGAATAGACAATTCTTTTTTGCAGAAAAATGATCATCGGCTGGTGATTGTGACCTCAAAAGATTCTCTTGCGTTTGGTGGTATCCACCATTTGCGAGTGATTTCCAGTCTCACGGTAGGATACTGTGGTTGGAATTAAAAATTAAGAAAAAAGCACGTCATCTGTAAAAGAGGCAGGTACTGCTCGTGGCGTCGAGGCAGAGAAATTACAAGTGGCTGGGCGGTGAAATGGAAGGTGGATTGGAGGGTGGCAGAGGATGGGGTGGGAGCGTCGACATCCGCGTCATTGTCGTGCGCCACCCGATATCCGCAGGCAGCGGGCGGAGCCTATACTTTCTGCCGCCACTCCGTGACAAGTACAGCTGACGCCACGCCAGGCAAAGTCCTTACACAAGTCGTCACAGGCGATCTGGCGACACGCTTATGTAAGCGCGCTAGGCCAGGATGGTAGGGTGGGGGGTTTTCGCCTTTTCCGTAGCTTCGCGGAACGGAACGCTCGTGCAAAAAGAAAAAGTTCTGCTGCGACGATAAAACTTGCTTTGCGGAAACTTGTCGACAGAACTTGAGTAGGAAATGATATACTATTGAGATGTACTTTCGGCAGAAACTTGTCTCGAAGTAGCGTACTTCGCTCACTGACAAAAGTCGAAGAGTGATATAGCATTCTATTATTGCTTCGAAATTTCGGAAACTTGCCTCGCTTGCTCTGTTAATCGTAAAGCTGTGCAAGGAGGCAGATATTAATATAACTTCCAACACTGGGAATGACAAAATTTTTATAACACATTTAAGGCCAATTCACACTAACCGTCACGTCACGACACGGCACCTCCCGATACGCAGCCATGCATTCATCTCCATTGCTTCGTCGTGATTTTCGTGCTTAATATAATTTGATACTCTAAGTCTTTATCGTTTGCCATTTTTGTTATTTGTTGTAAATTGTTTCGTTTCGTTATTTCTTTCGTTAAAATTTATAATTTTATAATGAGTGAGGAAAGATTAATTGAAGCAGTAAGCCAGCTGTACGATATGCGCACACTAAATTACTTGCTCTCGACTGTATTTACAAAGTGTATTTTTGTACACACCGATATCGTATTTAGTATTTTATAGTGCAATGGCCTGCAATATGGCAGCTTCTGCAACTAAAAAATGTACTGTGGTTAGAATCAAATCGATTGGTAAGTGAATTTATTTGTATGAATCAGACATTTGCGGTGTTTCGTAAACAAATTGACCGAAATGCATTTTTTCTGACATACAGGGTTATTACAAATGATTGAAGCGATTTCACAGCTCTGCAATAACTTTATTATTTGAGATATTTTGAAAATGCTTTGCACACACAAAAAAAACCTCAACAAGTTTTTTTAGGCATTCACAAATGTTCGATATGTGCCCCTTTAGTGATTCGGCAGACATCAAGCCGATAATCAAGTTCCTCCCACACTCGGCGCAGCATGTCCCCATCAATGAGTTCGAAAGCATCGTTGATGCGAGCTCGTAGTTCTGGCACGTTTCTTGGTAGAGGAGGTGTAAACACTGAATTTTCCACATAACCCCACAGAAAGCAATCGCATGGGTTTAAGTCGGGAGAGAGTGGAGGCCATGACATGAATTGCTGATCATGATCTCCACCACGACCGATCCATCGGTTTTCCAATCTCCTGTTCAAGAAATGCCCAACATCATGATGGAAGTGCGGTGGAGCACCATCCTGTTGAAAGATGAAGTCGGCGCTGTCGGTCTCCAGTTGTGGCATGAGCCAATTTTCCGCGGGCTACGCGTGAAACTTGCCCGCACGCGTCCAACCGTTTCTTCGCTCACTGCAGGCCGACCCGTTGATTTCCCCTTACAGAGGCATCCAGAAGCTTTAAACTGCGCATACCATCGCCGAATGGAGTTAGCAGTTGGTGGATCTTTGCTGAACTTCGTCCTGAAGTGTCGTTGCACTGTTATGACTGACTGATGTGAGTGCATTTCAAGCACAACATACGCTTTCTCTGTTCCTGTCGCCATTTTGTCTCACTGCGCTCTCGAGCGCTCTGACGGCAGAAACCTGAAGTGCGGCTTCATCCGAACAAAACTTTATGAGTTTTTCTACATATCTGTAGTGTGTCGTGACCATATGTCATTGAATAGAGCGACAGTGAATTTATGAAATCGCTTTAATCATTTGTAATAGCCCTGTATACGTCAAGCAATATATTAGAGTTGTTTCTTTTAAATATGTGTTTTGTGGCAGGCTTATTTATTGTGTTGCAAGCATCAGTGGTCAACGTTTATTTGGTTTCACTAGCTAACTACAATACAACTAAGGCACTTGGACTACTAAAAGACAAATCCAAGATTTAAAGGAAACCTATAAATCTTGAAGGGAAAGGTATTGAGGGAGATATGACTACTGCACAAAAATTTGCACTAGACAGGCAACTAAACTGAAACAAATGAATTTTTCACGGTATTTGATGGCATTTGGTTACACTGTGTTCCTTTTAGTAAGTGTGGGTGAGATTTGATGTAACAAATGAAAAAAAAACTGCTGCTTGGACTTTATTAAATACACTGCTGGCCACCGTAAATGCAACACCAAGAAAGACAAGAGGTAGCACAACAAAATTTATTTTGTAGATAACATGTTGACCAAGTATCAAATGATTACGTTTACAGACGTCTGTGACATGTGGTTCCTGCCAGAATCAGTAGCCAGAGTAGCCGCCATTGTTGGAGATCACCGCTGCCACACGTCTCGGCATTGAGTCAAAGAGACGTTGGATGGGTTCCTGGGGTACAGCAGCCCAAGCACCTTCCACACGTTGCCAAAGATCATCTGGTGTGGCAGCTGGGGATGTAATCTGGGTCACTCGTTGAGCAACCATGGACCACATGTTTTCTATCGGCGAAAGATCCGGAGAGCGAGCCGGCCAGGGAAGCACTTCAATCTGGTTATTGACGAGGAACCTTTGGACAAAGCGTGCCACGTGTGGTTGCGCATTATCCTGTTGAAATATGGCTGTGGCCGAGCCCTGAAGGTAGGGAAGGACAACTGGCTCCAGCACCTCGGATATATAGCGCCGGCTATTTAAAGTACCGGCAATGCGTACTAAAGGCGTGCGAGAGTAATATCCAATACCGCCCCATACCATAATACCCGGTGCAAGACCAGTGTGGGGGTGCATAATGCAGCTGTCTAGCATCCTCTCTCCACGGTGTCTCCACACTCGAATCCGACCATCGTGGTGCTGCAGACAGAAGCGTGCCTCGTCAGTAAAGACAACGTCATTCCATTCTGCCGTCCACATCAATCTGTCATCACACCATTGCCGACGGAGACGTCTGTGGTTCTGCGTCAATGGTAGACGAAGCAATGGACGTCTAGCGGACAGACCACTCTGCTGTAAACGGCGTCGAATGGTACGCGCAGACACTGGATGATGCGTTACAGACGCAATGTGCTGTGCTATGGTTCGGGATGTCACTGAGCGATCCGTCACTGCCATGCGCACAATTTGCCTATCAGCACGTGCAGTGGTGCACCGCGGTGAATGCGATCGACCACGTCGGTCCGTCGTACCCTCCTGCATCCAACGGTCACATATCCGCATTACAGTTGTTTGGTTTCGTCCAACACGACTAGCGATTTCTCTGTATGATAACCCACAATCTCGGTAAGCCACTATCCTTCCTCTGTCGAACTCGGATACTTGATCAAATGATGTTCGCTGTTGTCTACGAGGCATAACTGATCGTCTTGTGAAACAACCACAAGGTAAACACACGTGCCGAACGTACACTCGTCGAAAACGCCAAGCCTTAAATGGCGCTATGAGGTGGCGCCACAGGCGCGCGTGATGTGCGTCTGCGCTGAAATTCTAATCAGTTGCATATCTCATCCCTGCAAACCCATGGTGTAAATTTCACTTGATTCGGATGCTTCCTTCAGGGTGTTGCATTTACGGTGGCCAGCAGTGTATTTATAAAATGCAGATTCTTCTTCCACGAGCTCCTTGTAGTGCTTATGAACTTCCCCTCTGTACCATGTAATGACATCATTTTTCGAACTCACATTTTTGCGTTGTTTCGCAGATTTGTCTAATTTTTATCGTCCTGCTATCCCTGCATGCTGCAAACCATTTGAGTACAGTTACATCATTTTCATACAAACGTGGACTCCATCATCCACGTATACACAGGGGTGACAAAAGCCATGGGGTACAGACGCCCACGATTACAGATGGCGGTAGTGTCGCGTACACAAGGCATAAATGGGCAACGCATTGGTGGAGCTGTCATTTGT
Source organism: Schistocerca americana (assembly GCF_021461395.2). Taxonomy (NCBI): domain Eukaryota; kingdom Metazoa; phylum Arthropoda; class Insecta; order Orthoptera; family Acrididae; genus Schistocerca; species Schistocerca americana. The sequence goes on from NC_060121.1 coordinate 855,664,037, forward strand.
AAACGTGTGTGTGTGGTTTGAGGTTTTTGGGGGCTAAACATGTGATTCAAATGTGTGTGAATTCCTATGGGACCAAACTGCTGAGGTCATCGGTCCCTAGACTTACACACTACTTAAACTAACTTATGATGAGAACAACACACACACCCATGCCCAAGAGAGCACTCGAACCTCTGGCGGGAGGGACCTCGCAATCAGTGACATGGTACCTCTAACCGAGCGGCCACTCCGTGCGGCCCAGGTGATTCAAGTTAAAAGGTTTCCTACGTTATTATGCCCGTGTGATGGGAATTAACAGACTTTGAACGCTCGTTGGAGCTAGACGCAGGAGACATTCCATTAAGGAATTAAATATTCCGAAATCCACAGCGTCAAGATTGTTCCGAGCATACCAGATTTCAGGCTTTACCTCTCACCACGGACAGTGCATGGCTGACTGTCCTCACTTAGCGACCGAGAGCATCAGAGTTCGAGTAGAGTTGTCAGTGCTAACATACAAGCAATACTGCGCCAAAGAACCGAAGAAATCAATGTGGAACGTACGAAGAACGTCTCCGTCAGGACAGGGCGGCGAAATTTAGCGTTAATGGGCTATGGCAGCAGACGACCGACGCGAGTGTCTTTGCCAACAGCACGACGTCGCCTTCGTCACCTCTCCTGGGCTCGTGACTATATTGTTGCGTCCTTGACGACTTGAAAACCGTGGGCTGGTCAGATAAGTCCCGATTTCAGTTGGTAAGAGCTGGTTGTAGGGTTCAACTGCGGCGCAGACACCACGGATCCATGGATCCAGGTCTGCCTCGTGATGACTGGGTGTTGTGTGATCTCCTTAGGTTAGTTAGATTTAAGTAGTTCTAAGTTCTAGGGGACTGATGACCATAGATGTTAAGTCCCATAGGGCTCAGAGCCATTTGAACCATGGATCCAGGTTGCGAGTGAGGCACTACGAACGCTGGTGATGGTGCCATAATGGTTTGGACTGTGTTCACGTGGAACCGGTCATTGACTGGAACGGGTTATGTTCGGCTACTCGGAGACCATCTGCACCCATTCATGGATTTAATGTTCCCAAACAACGATGTCAGGGCGCCACAATTGTTCGAGATTGGTTTGAAGGACATTATGTACAATTGGAGCAAATGATTTGGGTACCCAGCTCGCCCGACATGACTCCCGTCGGAACACTTATGGGACATAATCCAGAGGTCAGTTGAGCATAACATCCTGCACGGCCAACACTTTCGCAGTTATAAACGGCTAGAGGCAGCAGGGTTCAGTATAGCTGCAGGGGAATCCAGTGACTTGCTGAGCACACACCACGTCGAGTTGCTGCACTGCGCCGGGCAAAAGAAGATCCGACGCGAAATTAGGAGGTATCTACGTCTACATCTGCATCTACATAGATACTCCGCAAGCCGCCGTACGGCCCGTGGCGCAGGGTACCCTGTACCACTGCTAGTCATTTCCTTTCCTGTTCCACTCGCAAATAAAGCGAAAGAAAAACTACTATCTATATGCCTCCATATGAGTCCTGATTCCTCGTTTCTTCACAGTCCTTACACGCATTGTATTTTGGCGGCAGTAGAATCGTTCGACAGTCAGGTTCAAATGCCAGTTCTCTCAATTTTATCAACAGTGTTTCTCGAAAAGAACGTTGCCTTCCTTCCAGGGATTTCCATTTGAGTTCCCGAAGCATCTCGGTAACACTTACGTGTTGTCGAACCTAATGGTAACAAACCTAGCAATCCGCCTCTGAATTGCTGAGATGTGTTCCATCAATCCGATCTGGTACAGTTCCAAAACACTCGATCAGTAGTCAAGAATGGGTCGCACGAGCGTCCTCTATGCGTCCTCCTTTGCAGTTGAACGACTCTTTACTAAAATTCTCCAAATAAACCGAAGTCCACCATACTATTTGCCTTCCCTAATGGAATTTTCATATTCTCCTTCCATCTCATATTGCTTTACAACGTTACGCCGAGATATTTAAACGGCTTGACTGTGTCAAGCAGCACACTAGTAATACTGTATCCGAACATTTCAGGTTTGATCTTCCTGCTCATCCGTATTAACGTACATTTTTCCACATTTAGGGCTAGCTGCCATTCATCACACCAACTGGAAATTTTGTCTACGTCGTCTTGTATCATCCTATAGTCACTCAACTTCGACACCTTACTATACAACACGGCATCATCAGCAAACTACCGCAGATTGCTGCCCACACTGTCTGCCAAATCATTTATGTATATGGAGAACAACAGTGGTCCTATCACACTTCACTGGGGCACATCTGACGATACCTTTGTCACTGATGAGCACTCAGCGTTGAGAATAACATACTGGGCTCTATTATTTAAGGAGTCTTCGAGCCATTGATATATCAGTGAACTTATTCCATAAGCTCGTACCTTCGTTAACATCTTGCAATGGGGCACCGTGTCAAATATTTCCAGGAGATCTAAAAATACGGAATCCGCTTGTCACCCTTCATCAGTGGTTCGCAGTACATCATGTGAGAAAAGGCAAGCTGAGTTTCCCATGACTTTTATCACCTCAGTATATAAACTACCGCGTTGTGTACGTGCACTTCACCCATAAAAGCAGCTGAAAATCATCTTGTGAGAATTACGATTCCCGAGGAGAAACAACTTTTTCTTGAATGAGTCGGGGCCCCTCCACGCCCGCACCAACGTGGTGACCGGACCAAAAGTTCTACTGTCACCTCCGTCAACATGTTAGTTATCTAGTAAGTGGATCATAGGATGCTGGGCTGTGATGTTATCCGTGCGTCTGGGTAAGGCTACGCATCAACACGGTCCATTAGGTGATAGATAGTGGAGGTAGTGAGGGTAGCAATTTGAAGAGCAGAGGGAAAAAAGTGCCAAGGCTCGTGCCGTGGGAAAAAAAACCTCTGCGACAGTGGGATGGGTAGTAAGAGCAGTAGTGGCTTAGTAGCTGCGATAGTTCATGCAATGTTGGGTTTGTTAGTGTGGGTATCATGCATCATTACCGTGGCAAGCGATGGCGATGTATCCCAGTTGCTGCAGCCGCTACATTCCTGGAACAATCAAGATCGTTATATAGTAGTGGGAGATCGGCCATAGATCATTTCACTGTGTGGGGGATGTGTGGAGCTTGTCTGCATGCAGTGTACGCTACGGCTTCCCTGCGTAGTGCCAATTATTCGGCAGTGTGTTCCAGCTGGATATCCAGTAATGGTGTCTGTTTAACAGGGGCTCACCTGTACCGTTGTGTTTGCGTGTGCTTGGTCATAGATGTTAGGTTCTTACAAGTATGTCTTTTGGTCTTTTATGTTTCCATCAATGGTTGTGGTCGAAGTTCCCCAGATTGAGAATAAACGGGTTCTGCGAATGTCTGGAGTTTCTGTATAGTCTTGTGGTGAGTTTGTGTATTACCTTCGTGAGAGTCTCAAGTCGGTATTCCCGGTGAAGGTCCGCGAGGCGTGTGTATCGTGGAGCACTGCTTATGATTATGAGTACTTTGTTTTGTATGAGCTGCAGACGGCGCAGGCGTGTAGGCGCAGCGTATTCCCAGACATGAGCTGCGTACGTCATCAGGGGTCGAATAAGTGTCATGTACATGAACCTCGATACCCTTCTGTTCAGTGTGCTACGCCTGTTGAGCATAGGGTAGAGCTGTTTGAGCCTCGCGCTTGTTCGGTTGGTCAGAAACAACCGAGGACAACCATGCGAGTTGAGTTCACGTGACCTGAACGACTTAACACGCCGTGACGTGCCGGATGGTGTGAATACACCTTGACGTGACTGTGCCGCGACGTGACGGTGCCGTACGGCAAGTGCGAACTGACCTTTAATTTGTGCGTCTATGTCCGCAGCAAATACCATGCTTTGTTCCAGTAGTATAAGACTGTAGGCTAATCCACCCCACTGTCAGATGAAGGGCGTTATATTCCTAATAAATTTAATTATGTAGAGGTTTAAAATGAAAAATCATGCCCGAGTTCGTGTCCACCCTCGGGCATGGGTGTGTGTGTTCTTCTTAGCATAAGTTAGTTTAAGTAGTGTGTAAGTCTAGGGACCGATGACCTCAGCAGTTTCGTCCCTTAGGAATTCACACGCATCTGAACATGTTTTGAAAAATCAAGTTCACAGTTACGTTAAAGACATATCCGAACAAATGGTGTTCGCACACAATCCCTCGGGTCTCATTAGGCCCGTATTAGGCGAGGGACATCAGTGGCGTCACTAGTGACGTCACGAATGGTGCCGTTAGATGCCAGAGGGCTCGGTGCATTGTGTCTTATGGGCAGAGACGGGAGCCTGTTACGCGACGGCAACAAGCGACCACACTGATCCACTTGCTGCCGCACCCGGCAACTGCGCTGTACACTTGGAGTTGACCGAGAATGTCACGAGGCATTGAGCTGGAAGGAGCCTATTAGTTGCTTTCTGTTAGAACGTTCTAAATGGGGCAGTAGCAGATATAGGCAACCCGGGTGGCTGACTAGTGGGATACAGATATCATGTAGAACAAAGCGGGAAATATATCAATATATTGGAAGTAGTCACAATCAAGCTACAGTAGCCCATTACAGACAGTATTGTAAGTTGCTTAAAAATGTTATTAGGAAGGAAAAGAGTATGTGGTATGCAAATAGAATACCTAATTCACAGGATACAATTAAAACGATATGGTCAGTTGTGAAGGAATTGTCTGGTCAGCAGCACAAGGTCGACGATATAAAGTCCGTACGTAGTAAAAATATTTCAGTTACTGATAAATCAGATATATGTACAGTATTTAACAATCATTTTCTGAGCATTGCTGGTGAATTAAATAAAAATTTAGTTTCTACCGGGAATCATATAACTTTCTTGGCAAATGCCTTTCCGAGATTGATGTCTGAAATACTCCTCTGTGATCCATACAGGGGAGAGATTGAGTCAATAATTAAATCACTGAAGACTAAGGACTCTCATGGTTATGAGGGAGTGCCTAGCAGAATATTAAAGTACTGTGTTCCACATGTTAGCCCTGTATTTCGCCATATTTGTAATTTTTCCTTTAGGAATGGTCAGTTTCCTGAACGATTAAAGTACTCAGTAGTAAAGCCGCTTTATAAAAAGGGAGAAAGGGATAATGCAAATAATTTTAGACCTGTTTCTATGCCATCAGTGTTTGCTAAAGTTATCGAAAAGGCTGTGTATGTATGGATATTTGATCATTTTATATCACACGATTTGCTATCAAATGTACCGTTCGGCTTTAGAAGTCATTTAGCAACTAAGAATGCTACATTATCTTTTTTCTGTGAGGTAATGGATGGGTTAAACAAAAGGTTTCGAACGCTTGGCATATTTTTTGATTGAACTAAGTCGTTTGATTGTGTTGATCATAAAATATTGCTCCAGAATTTGGACCATGATAGAATACGGGGAGTAGCTCACAATAGGTTCACCTCTTACTTTAGCAACAGACAGCAAAAGATCGTTATTCACAATATTGAGAATGGCTGTGATGTGGGGTCCGAGTGGGGTACAGTCAAGTGGGGGGTGCTCCAGGGATCAGTGTTAGGGCCACTCCTGTTCGTTATTTATCTAAATGATATGCCCTCTAGTATTATGAATAACTCTAAAATATTTCTGTTTGCTGATGATACTAGTTTGGTAGTAAAGGATGTTGTGTGCAACATTGGTTCAGTTTCAAATAGTGTCGTTCATGACTTAATTTCGTGGCTTGTAGGAAATAACTAATGCTAAATCACAGTAAGAGTGAGTTTTTACAGTTTCTAATGCACAATTTTACAAAACCTGACATTTTAATTTCACAGAGTGGGCATATGATTAGTGAATCTGAACAGTTCAAATTTCTAGGGGTTCAGATAGATAGTAAGCTGTCGTGGAAAGCCCACGTTCTGGATCTTGTTCAAAGATTTAATGCTACCATTCTTACTATTCTAACGGTATCTGAAGTGAGTAATCGTCTGACACGAAAATTAGTCCACTTTGTCATTTTCATTCGCTTATTTCGTGTGGTATTAGGTTTGGGGATAGCTTTTGCAATTCTAAAAGGATATTTTTGGCTCAGAAACGGGCAGCTCAGGCAGCAAGTGCTGTAAGTTCACGAACCTCTTGGCGACCACTGTTCACAAGTCTGGGTATTTTGACATTGGCCTCGCAAAATAAATACACATTCCTTACTGTCTTTTCTTGTTAACAATCTTATTCCCAAGAATAAGCAGATTTCACTCAGTCATTACTCGGCAGAAATCAAACCTCCATTTGGATTGGATTTCCTTTACTCTTGTGCAGCAAGGAGTGCAGTATACTGCTGCATCCATTTTCAATAAGCTACCACAAGAATTCAAAAACATTAGCAGTAATCCATGCGCTTTCAAATCGAAACTGAAGAGTTTCCTCGTGGGTCACTCCTTCTGTCCTGTCGAGGAGCTCCTTGAAAAATTAAGCTGAGTCTTGTCATATTGTTGACTGTGTTTACTTAAACTTATGGCTTGACTTTTTTGGGTTCATAAACATATTATTTTTATCTTTTATTACTTTTATGTTGTAATTTCATGTGCTGACACGTTCCATGACCTTGAAGATTTGCTCCTCAATTTGGACCTACGGAACTTGAGGTGTAAATAATAAATAAATAAATAGCCGAGGGAGACTAGGGACGCCACTTCTTGCTGAATGGGTCTGCGTGCGCATACGACACGTCACTCGAGTACGTGCTGTCAGCGCCACAGTCCTTCAGTAGCTTGTTGCTACAACACAGGGAACATCTTGTTACTTGCAGTGTTTTACAACATTGTCAATTTTTTAATAAATAAATAAATAAGGAAACACCAAAGTAAGGTAGGCTGAGAAGTGAGAGAAATGAATAAACTGTTCGAAGGTGGAATAAATACACAAGACCTAATTTCCGAGACTAAGAGAAAACCTGCATCCTGGGATGCCATGACAGAAGCGCAGTTTGACAAAACAGAGATATTTGAGTCGTTTTTACAGTTTCATTCCAGAATTCGGGGAAGACCCCTATGAGTTAGCAGACTGTCGTGGATGACTTTTAAACTAATTTCATTACCTTAACATAGAAATAGGTGTCGTCCTGGGGCCAGGTTTGATATTATTTTCATTGTTATTGAATAGAAATAGACAATGCGGGTAACAATGAGCAAGCCAGACTGGTCACGAGCGTTAATATTTATGAATTTGAAAGCACAAACATGGACTGAACAATTCAATTTGTACGGCTCTCTCCTTTGAATTACAGTGATTTCTTAGAGTGTGTTCCTTGTTAATATTTTGAATGATTACGAACACCGCTCTAGGTGAAGGAACAGGTATTCAGTTTTTCGTAAAATAAATATAGCCAAGCCACTTGTAAACCGACGATTTCGACACTAGAATTGATCTGAAAAGTTTGCTGTCGTCCGCACTTAGATCGAAAAGCAGCATATAATAGAATCCTCGGATCAGTTGAATAATATACTATACATTGGATATTTTTATTTTCCTACCCTTGTCGGTATTGCTTTTTTAATAGAACATTGACGAGAAGTAGTTCTCCTTACGACATCATTCTCTCAACTAACTATCTCCCGATGAGGAGGGAGCTATTAATTAAAAGTGGCGCCAGCAGTTGCCTGGTTCATGCAATGAGGTGACAAAAGTCACGAGATACCTCCTAACATCGTGTCGGGCCTACTTTCAGCCGGCGTAGTGAAACAACTCGACGTGGCAAGGACTTAATCAATCGTTGGAAACTCGTGTGCAGATATATTGAGCAATGCTTCCTATATAGCCGTCGACAACTGCCAAAGTCTTCCCTGTGCAGGACTTTGTGCGCGAACTGCCCTCCCGATTATGTACCATAAATGCCTGATGGGATTCATGTTGAGCGACCGGGATGGCCAGATCATTCACTCGAACTGTCTAGAACGTTCTTCAAACCAATCGCGGAGTGAGCCGGTGACATGCCGCATTGCCAAGCATAAAAATTCCTTCGTTGTTTGGGAACAAGAAATCATTGAAAGGCTGCAAATGGTCTCCAAGTAGCCGAACATAACCATTTCCAGTCAATGGTCGGTTTCATGTAAACACAGCTCACACCATTAAGAAGTCAACACCAGCTTGGGTAGTGTCTTGTTCACATCTGGGGTCCATGGCTTCTTGGGGTCTACGGTAGAACTGAACCCTACAATCAGCTCTTTCTAACTGAAATCGGAACTCATCTCACCAGGCCATGGTTTTCCAGTCACTTAGGGTGGAACCTATAAGGTCACAGTGTCCTGGTGGAAGCTGTCACCATCACACTGGACGCAAAGAGGTTCCAAGAAGATCGATAATAGGCGTTGAATCAAAGGCGCCTATCGGGAAAGAGGCTAAAGGCAGACTCGCAAGCAACACGGTACCAACGCCCTCTCGACAGCCAATATTTAGATCACCGCCGTGGACTCTAGAGCCCAGTCAGCCACAAACAGCACTGTCATTCAGTAAGCCGTGTCAGTCGCAGTTGCAGTCAGCTCAGTTACTGGCTCAGTTACAATTCTAGTTGGCATCTGTCAGTCCACGTCACCAGCTATGAGATCGTAGTGTTTATAGTGGGAATTGTACTTCACCAGCAGTGAGGCTAGCATCGGGTATTACGGAAGAACTTGTATCACAACAACTAGCTTAAGATTAGTAGCTTCTTATTTTTGTGAATAAGGAATCCTGTGAATACAACAACGAAGTTGTGTTGTAGAAATTGGATACCAGTCGCCAAACAACATCCTCTTCTCTCTTCCCATGGTACAAGATTCATCAGTGTCAATGACGACACAAAAGTGGCGACGAAGATAATTCAATGTAGAAGAAGATTTTGCTTGCTTCTCTTTAGCCTACAGGGGTGATCATTTTGCTAATTTGCTGTTGCGTTCTTGCATGTATTCCAGGAGGGGAGCCGCAGAATTAATTATATTTCTCTTTTGAGAGGCTTTGCTTGCTTCTTTGCATGTAACGTATTTGCGTTAACCATGGCTACCCCGCCCCCTGCTTCCACGCCTCAGCCACAGATGGCCAGTATGATGGATCTGACACAAGCTTTTTAGTTTCAGAACCAACAAATTGCAACCTTAGTGACGACGATACAACAGCTTCTGGTTGCACAATGGCTCGAATACCTGACTCAGTTCCAAGCACATTGTCAAGTTCATGGTGTCGAAGGTACTGTAGAGCTGCAATACTTCCTTTTGATGCGGGATCCCCAGTGTTCAGGTTAATACAAAAACTATTCCCAACTCCCTCTGCCGACTAAATCAGTTACGACCAAGTAATTGCTGCATTAACTCAGTATTATGATCAGTAAGTCCAAGGAGATGCAGTCAGGCATGTTTTTTCGCTTGCATAAAAAGCCGGAACAGACGTATTGTCAGTGGTATACCGAATTAACGGGCATGACTATGAAGTGTAAATTTAAGTGTAGTGGTGGCAACTTTTATAGTGATTTAATCATTAGGGATACAATAACATTTAGTGTCCCAGATAGTAGAATACAGGAAAGGATCTTAAACTACAGTGTTCCATTACTTCCACAAATATTGCAAATATTAGAGCAATATGATTCGGGTGACATAGAGGCCTGTAAGTTTGACCAGGTCCCGATTTGTCGGGTCGAGTCACCCGTTGCTCGCCGGCCGGTGTGGCCGTGCGGTTCTAGGCGCTTCAGTCTGGAACCGCATGACCGCTACGGTCGCAGGTTCGAATCCTGCCTCGGGCAGTTCTAGGGGACTGATGACCACAGATGTTAAGTCCGTATAGTGCTCAGAGCCACCCACTGCTCGCGACCGCCCCAAGCATACACAACAACGAGCGCATGCACAGTCGCGCTGACAGCCACGTAGACATGTGAACAAGCCTGTGAATTGAGTGGAGTCTTGCCCTTTGCTCGCCGTAAATGACAGGATTGCCCATTACGCGTAACGCAACGTGTTACACGTGTGGAAAAAGAGGCCATGTCCAAGCAGTTTGTTTGCAGCGGCACAAGAACACCAATTTTGCCCGTTCCCAGAAAAAACGGGCTCGTGCACATGCAGTGAACGTTGTGTCTTCCAAAGCTACAACAGATTTTGACGAAAGTGAGATCAAGGTTATCACTCCTTCTCACCCTAGTGCTGTGCAACGGCGTTATAGCAGACTACTTGTCTCATTACGAATTGCTGGCCGTCGTGTGAAGTTTCAGTTAGACACAGATGCCTCAGTAACTTTGCTTAAATGTGCCACATATGAACAGTTAGGCTCAGCGCGTCTTTCTAATCCCAGTAAGCACCTCACTGCCCACAACGGACAGGAGATTCCAGTGCTTGGACAGTGTACTTTGCCTGCCACTTACATGACTCACACTGGGACAGTGGGAACATTTTCGCTTTGATGCCTTTGATTTGTTTGGACTTAGCATCCACGAGGACGTACTTTCCATATCAGCATTTGCACCAAACGACAGTGACGCTAGCTTGCTTTAAGAATTTCCTGAATTATTTTCAGAAGGAAGGAGAAAAGCACATAAATTCGGCGCCCGTGTTACATTGAAAGAAAATGCACAGCCTAAGTTTTCCCGGGTCCGCTCCACTCCAATTGCTTTAAGAGACAAAAGAGCCAGTGAACTGAAAGAATTGCAAGATAATGGTGTAATTGATTCAAATGATTCAAATGGCTCTGAGCACTATTGAACTTAACAACTGAGATCATCAGTCCCCTAGACTTAGAACTACTTAAACCTAACTAACCTAATGACATCACACACATCCAAGCCCGAGGCATGATTCGACCCTGCGACCGTAGCAGCCACGTGGTTCCGGACCGAAGCCCCTAGAACTGCTCGGCCACCGCGGGTGGCAGTACTTAGGTCATGTGGATAAACAGTAAGGGTGTGCACCCCCTCCAATCTCATTTGCTGGCAATTCGTGATCCTCCCGTTCCTCGCAGTGTGTCTGAAATGCAGTCGGTACTAGGCAAGATGACATACTACATTCGGTTCATACCGAATGCCGCTCAGATCGCGGCTCCATTGCATCGTCTGCGTCGCAAAAATGTACCTATTACGTGGATTAAAGAGTGTCAAGACGCATTTCAGAAACTCAAAAATGGTTTGCTTAGTGACAGATGTTTAGTGCATAATGATCCTGCCAAACCGATAGTTTTGCAAGTCGACGCTTCTTCCTACGGAATCGGCGCTGTGCTTTCTCACAGAATTGGTGCACAAGACAGACCTATTCCTACGGCCTCAAAGTTGTTGCCTCAAACTCAGTGCAATTATTAACAAATTGAAAAAGAAGCTCTCGCTATTGTGTACGGTGTGACCAAATGGCTCTGAGCACTATGGGACTTAACATCTGTGGTCATCAGTCCCCTAGAACTTAGAACTACTTAAACCTAACTAACCTAAGGACATCACACACATCCATGCCCGAGGCAGGATTCGAACCTGCGACCGTAGCGGTCACGCGGTTCCAGACTGAAGCGCCTTTAACCGCACGGCCACACCGGCCGGCGGTGTGACCAAATTCCATCACTATTTGTGTGATCGCAAGTTCTTTTTAGTAACAGATCACAAGCCTTTGCAGTCCTTGTTTCATCCGTCAAAGTCGGTTCCTACACGCACTGCTCAAAAATTGCAATGATGGGTGAAATCCCTGGGCTTTCAGGGCAGAGCGGATGAGGTTATATTTGAAGAAAGGGACCAAAATAAATTACTGTCAGTTGCACTCAACATATAAACTTTATAGGTTAAAACACACAATCAAACAAGCAAGAATCGAAAACTCTCAAGGTTTTAACGAAAGACCACCTCTGATTTAATTTAGATCGGCTGAAGGCCACATCGAAAATCCAAGGCACAAGGCGTAAGCAAGGAATTGAGGTACAGGAGTTCTTCTGGAGGCTTCACTTCTTCAAAAAAAATTTTATCTTCAATATAAATAGGCTGAAAGCCTTAGCTTAAATTTTTTCCATAGAACTCGGCTGAAGGCCACACATTAATCAAAAACAGTGTTACGACCTAGGGCTGAGACAAAGATTTTCAATTTTTAGTCTAAATAGGGTGAAAACTCGGCTGACGGCCGCATATCAACAAAACAATTTAACGGCTTAAGGCCTAGGAAGAAGAGCTTTCAATTTGAAAAGGCTGAAGGTCTTATCTTAAAATATTTCGTGTAAGACTTGGCTGAAGGCCTCATACTAAAGAATAACAATCTGATGACTTAAGGGCAAGACAAAGATTCTGAATTTTTAATTTATGAGAGAGATTAAAACTCGGCTGAAGGCCACACACCATGCAGAAAACAATTTTACGGCTTAAGGCCTAAAGGGAAGAGCTTCTAAATTTCAACTAAAATAGGATAAAGGCTTTATCCTAAAATGCTTCACATAAAACTCGGCTGAAGGCCACATACGAAACCCAATCTCACGACTTAAAGCCCAGACAAAGAAATTTCCAATTTTTAATTTAAGTTGGAATACTCGGCTGAAGGCCACATCAAAACTAGAAAATACTTTTTACAGCTTAAGGACTGGACAAAATTTTTCAACTTTTGATTTGAAAAGGCTGAAAACTACATACCAACTTGAAACAAATTTACGTCTTAAGGCCTAGGCACAAGTAATTTTCAATTTTAATTTTGAAAGTTTGAAACTCGGCTGAAGGCCACATATCAAATAAGGAACTTTTTTTTGGCTTAAGGCCTAAGGCCTTGCAATTTTAATAAACTAAAATTCAGGTGAAGGCCACACAGAGCACTTAAGGAAATCACTATGTAATACATAAGGAGCGGCGCTCAGAAGGTTCCTAGGGTCGACCTGGGAAGGTAACACTAACGCACGTTTCGGTGAGACAGGCAGCCAGACCGACAACCTCTTAATCTTAAGGCAACCCAACCGAAAGCCAGTGGACGAGCCAACCAAGAAGATCAGTTCTGCTCCACCCGACCAGCAAAATGACAACAAGATGTCAGTAGCACAACGTTCTGGCCACTGGTGCCCAATCCAGCCAAGTCAGAATAAACGCCCAAAACTACCAGCAACACCTCAGCTGTCGAGCTACACGCCATGCTGGACAGCGTCAACACAATGAGGAAAATACACTGCCGAAAACTACGCCAACGACCAGGGCAGCTAACCGGAACGTCAACGGCCACAAGGCAGAAGATACCTCTGGTACACTTCATTAATGAAGGAATGAATTAAATTAAGTTAAACAACACACAGGAAGACGGCTGCAATTCTAGCCGACTTCAATGCACACACGTTGTTGCTCACGGGAATCTCCCAGAAAGCGACAACCAGGATCAAACGAAGAGATGTGATAGCAGTTGAGGCTTGATAGTAGGTTAAACGAGCACTCAACTTTGGTGTCCAGGATCGGTGGACGACGAACTTCGTTAACCTCGCAAGAAACGCCTCACAACTCCAACCTCGCAACCTCACGTGCACGCTACCAGCATCTCTGGCCTGACTACGCGCCAAGGAGACTTCCTCGCTGTTCTCCCCCAACCGACCGACTGCCACACACAGCACACCCGGAAAATTTATCTGCCACACCAAAGATAGTACAGCAGTACGAGTTTCGATACACACTGCTGCTGCCACTTACGGAGAATTGACAGCAACGTTATGGTGGTAACCGAAGAAGAAATAAGACATCACTAGACTGCAACCAATGGTAAGAAGCAAGGCATGACGCGAGCCAGCCACTGTTCAATGGGCTTTGTTGATTTCGCAGTGTCAGTATGAAACTGCGTACAGACCTACGGCAAAGCATGGAAATGCAGACGCCCTATCTCGCCATCCGATGCACAAAGACTTCGATTTTGATGCATCTGCCGCATATTATTGCCAAATCGATGCGCGGAACTATGAATTGCTGGAATCTTTTCCCTTGCGCTACAGACAAATTGCACATTCCACGGAAGCAGAACCAGACCTAAAGATTTTGTTGCGTTACGTTCACACGTCTTGGCCTGATTCATTGAACAGTATCCAGAACTCAGTTGTGCGCCGATATTTTGCACGTCAGCATAACCTTTCAGTTCAACAAGGTGTGATTCTAGTTGACGTGACAATGGACAATCCTGTGTGTTTATTCAAAAAGTGTTGCGTAAGGATGTGTTGCGATTGCTCCACCAAGGACATGGGAGAATCGTTCGCACTAAACAGCGCGACGACAGTGTACTTGGCAGTTCATGGACGCTGGTATTGAACAGATGACGTCACAGTTTCGCGCATGCGCGGAAAACTAATCCGGTCCGCCACAGAGATTCTGAGCCTGGCCTAAGAGTCAATCGCCATGGCAACGAGTGCACTCTGCTGGACCATTTGGAACACTCGTTGGCTCATAGTGGTAGACTCTTTTAGCAAGTTCCAGTTTGCGGAGCCTATGGCTTCTACCACCTCACGTGGCATCATTCAAGCGCTGTCCTCCATATGTTGCACAGAAGGTTTGCCAGAAGTATTTGCACCAGTCAACGGACCACAGTTCAGTTCACGTGACTTTGAACCGTTTTGTGAACGCAACGGCATCTAACAAGTGCTCAATTTCACCCACAGTCCAACAGAGAAACTGAACGCTTTGTACGCACTTTTAAGCAATATATGGTCAAGATTTGCACGACCCACACAGGGGAACGATCACGTGCTGCAACTCTTTCTCGCCTCCTATCGCTTCCACCCACGAGACGGACCATCACCAGCGGTACTTCTGCATGGCCGTCACCATCGGACGCTGCTACACTTGCTACATCCACCGCAGCATCCGGCACCACCAATGGTCCACAAGTATCACTTTGCGCTGCACGATCTTGTTCTTTTTGGGGTTTATGGCAACCGTGGGCACTGGGAAAGATGCGTGATCCAAGATTGGATCTTCTATGTGTTTGTTTGCTGGCCCCGATATTTTGCAGCGCCGCCACCAGAACCAACTACGCACATGTCATTTTCCCTGTAATTCGGCTGCTTTTCTTCCCCCAGATTCACGGCCTCACGGGACCACACTGCCTTCCCAACCACCTGCTAGAGGCACCAGGGCAGCCCTGGAGGAACGGATGGACGATGCAACCTTGCCCCCACTCCCCCTCCCGTCCTCGCTCGCCGTCCCCATGGACCTGGACATATCATCGCCGTCGCCGTCGTCGTCATCGCCCCAGGAAACTCTCTCAGGTCTGGACGTGTGCCCTGACAGCAGTTTTCCGGATGATATTCCTCTTGCCTCACAAGCCAGATGGCTGGGTATGGCCAGGAGTATGCCGTCCTCCTCAGTCACGGCTTCCAGCTTACCTCTAGGTACAGAGTCCTGCCTGTTGTCGTTCGCAGCCCTCCTACATGACAACGGTGTGGCCTTTCAGGAGGGAGGAATGCAGGCCACCAGCTGACTAGTCGGGAAAGAGCTCGCAAGAAGGTCGATAATAGGTGCTGAATCAAGGCCGCCTATCAGGAGAGAGGCCAAAGTCAGACTTACGAGCAATGCGCCGCCAACGCCCTCTCGACCGCCAGTATTTAGATCACCACCGCGGACTGGAGAACCCAGCCAGTCGCAGACAGTCAGGCCAGTCCTTCAGTCAGCCGAATCAGTTGCAGTCAGCTCAGGTACTAGCTCAATTACTATTCTAGTTGGCATCTGTCAGTTCACGTCACCAGGTACAAGAGTGTAGTGTTTATAGCGGGACTTGTACTTCACCAGCAATGAGGCTAATGTGGGCTATTACGGAAGAACATGTACCACAATAACTAGCTTAAGGAAAGCAGCTATTTATTCTTGTGAATAAAGGACCCTGTTAATGCAGCAGTGGAGTTGTGTTATACACAGAGGATACCAGCCACCAAACAACATCCTCTCCCCTCTTCCCATGGTACAAGATTCAACAGTGTCGATGACGACACAAAACACAAGCCTAGGGGAATCGCTGCAGACTGTCAGCAATGGCAGTCCAGTCGGTCTTCTGTTGCCATAGCCAATTAACGCCAAACTTTACCACACTGTCCTAATGGATACGTTTGTCGTACGACCCGTATTGATTTCTGTGGTTATTTCATGTAATGTTGTTTGTCTGTTAGCACTGACAACTCTAAGCAAACGCCACTGTTCTCGGTCGTTATGTGAAGGCCGTCGGCCACTGCGTTGTCCGTGGTGAGAAGTAACACATGAAATTTGGTATTATCGACACACTCTTGACACTATGAAACTCGGAATATTGAATTCTCTGACGATTTCCGAAATGGAATGTACCATGTGTCTAGCTCCAGGTACAATTCCGCGTTCAGAGTCTAATAATTCCCGTCGTGCAGTCCTAATCACTTCGGAAACCTTTCCACATGAATTACCTGTGTACAAATGACAGCTCCGCCCTTGCACTGCCCTTTTATACGGTGTGCACGCGATAGTACCGCCATCTGTATATGTGCGTATCGCTGTCCCATGAGTTCTGTCATCTTAGTGGCGGCACTCGTGACGTCACGAGTGGCGTTTTAGTGTCCCTCGGCTAATAGAGTCCTTACATGGTTGATACCTACATTAACAACTGTCCAAGTATGTTGAGAATTATAGGCTTTCGTGTTGTTGTTGCTGTGGGCTTCAACCGGAAGGCTGTTTCGATGGAATTCTCCTTGACAGTCATCCTGTGCAAACCTCCTCCTGCACTCAATATCCACTCGAACATGCTTTCTGTAGTCAAGCCACAGTCTCGCGCAACAGTTTTTACCTCCCAAACGTCTCGACAATACCGAACTAACTATTCCTTTATATCTCCAGATGTGTTCCATCAACGATTATTTCCTTTAGTCAAGTTGTGCGATAAATTTCTTTTCTCTCCTGTTCTATCCTGTACTCACTCATTGGTTATGAGATCTATCCACCTAATCCTCAGCAGTTTTCCGTAATACCACATCTTAAAAGCTTCTATTATTTTCTTTTCTGTTCTCTTTATCGTCCACGTTTCACTTTCGTCAAGGGTACCATTTTAAAAAAATACTTTGGAAAGGACTTACTAACACTTAAATTTAAATTTTCTGTTAACTAATTCTTCTTTTCAGAAACCATTTTCCCGCTATAACTAGTATGGATTTTATATCTCTTCTACTCAGGCCGCCAGTAGATATTTTGCTGTGCAAAGAGCAAAAATTCTTTACTACATTTAGTGTCCAATTTCCTAATCTGAGTCCTCGGTGTTGCCTACTATAATTGACGTACACTACATTACGCTTGTTATACAGTATTCTGGTTGAAGTTCATCTTATACAATCTTTTCAAGACACTGCGTTCAACTGATACTCGAAGGTCTGTGTTATCTCAGATGGAATTAAAATACCACAGGCATTGTAAACCACAAATTCTTTAATTCTCTTTCAGAATTTTCTTTGGTTTCCTTTTCTGCTTGTTTAACGGACAGAGTGAATAAACGAAGGAAAGGCCACAATGCAGTATCCCTGCCTTTCGCTGGAAACGCATGTTTGATTCAAAATGGTTCAAATGGCTCTGAGCACTATGGGACTCAACTGCTGTGGTCATCAGTCCCCTAGAACTTAGAACTACTTAAACCTAACTAACCTAAGGACATCACACACATCCATGCCCGAGGCAGGATTCGAACCTGCGACCGTAGCAGTCGCACGGTTCCGGACTGCGCGCCTAGAACCGCGAGACCACCGCGGCCGGCCATGTTTGATTCGGACAGCTGCTGGTTGGAGTGATGTACTCCACACTATTAACTCCGTTAGTATCCTATATCCTCGCATGTCACTGACATTTATCATCTCTGGGCACTGTTCTTAAACAATTCTTTCTCCTGATTACAAACCGAAATGCGTTGATATTCATGCAGAAATATTGATTAAACGGCATACTGCGATAAAAAATAATTTTTGATTGCTCATAATTTTTCCGAATCATCGTCGTCGTTCTGCCCGGAGGGCATAATAGCATAATATTTGAAGTTGCCAGCCATCATGAGATGTATATGTATACGTGTCCGTGCGTGCGTGAGTGCGCGCGCGCGCTCGCCTGTGTGTGTGTGTGTGTGTGTGTGTGTGTATTATGTCACGTCGTTAGAATTACACTGCTGACCGTGAAATTTACAACAACATGAAGGAGACATGGCACAAACAACAAACTGGTAGGAAATTTACTACTTACTATGATACACAAATCATTAACCTATCGGGTAAACCACGAAAGATGGGTACAAATGACGGGTGTCGTTTTATGCAAACCGTACTACCTGTGTATCGGGAATGGTATGTAAACAAGCGAAAGTCACGTCCTCGATATAAACTCCCTCTCGGAGCTTAGCAAACGGAACCATACAGTAAAAAATACAAGTGGAGATTGGCCCTTAGTTAACGGTATTTTTGACCAAGGTATACCATACTTCTGCCATACTTATCCAAGAGCTCCAATATTTCTAACTAGCGGTGTAGTCATACAGGTTTTGGATGTTTTTTTACGTTAATTCCGTTTATGGTACTTAATAATTCGTAAATGGTTCAGAGACGTTTCTTTATAAAGAGTGCATCACCATTGCAAACCGCGAAATTAACAGGAGATATGAAAATGGGAAGCCTGGAAGTAGCAACTTTCCAGTATTCACTCAAGAGTCACAGAAACTGGTACGCCTGCCTAATATCGAGTAGGGCCCCTTCGAGCACAAAGAAGTGCAGCAAAACGACGTGACATGGACTCGGCTAATGTCTGAAGTAGTCCTGTAGGGAACTGACACCATGAATCTTGCGAATCCGTAAGAGTACGAGGTGGTGGCAATCTCTTCTGAAAAGTACGTTGCAGGCCATCCCAGAAATGGTCAATAATTTTCATGTCTGCGGAATTTGGTTTCCAGAGGAAGTGTTTGAATTCAGAAGACTGTTCTGGAACCACTCTGTAGCAACTCTGGACATATGGGGTGTCGCATTGTTCTGCTGGAACTGACCAACTCCGTCGGAATGCACAATGGACATGAATGGATGCAGGTGATCAGACAGGATGCTCACTTACGCGTCACCTGTCAGAGTCGCACCTAGGCGTATCAGGGGCCCCATATAATTCCAACTGCACACGGCCCACACCATTACAGTGCATCCATCAGTTTTAACAGTCCCCTGCTGACATGCAGGGACCAATGATTGATGAGGTTGTCTCCATATCAGTACCCGTTCATCTGCTCGGTACAATTTGAAACGAGACTCGTCCGAAAGCCCATATCGATGATGTTTCGTTGAATGGTTCGCACGATGACACTTGTTGATGGCCCAGCATTGAAATCTGCAGCAATTTGCGGAAGGGTTGCACTTCTTTCATCTTGAACTATTCTCTTCAGCCGTCGTTGGACCGTTCTTGCAGGATCTTTTCCCAGCCGTAGTGACGTTGGAGATTTGATGTTTTACCGGATTCCTGCTACTGTCGGTACACTCGTGAATTGGTCGTACGGGAAAATCTCCACTTCATCGCTACCTCGGAGACGCTGTGTCTCATAGCTCGTGCGCCACATATAACACCACCTTCAAACTCACTTAAATCTTGATAACCTTCCATTGTAGCAGCAGTAACCGATGTAACAACTGCGCCAGACACTTGTCTTATAAAATCGTTGCCGACGGCAGCTCCGTATTCTCCCTGTTTACATATCTCTGTATTTGAATACGCATGCCTATACCAGTTTGTTTGACACTTCAGTGTATAATCCAGAGAAAAGTTTAATATAAGACTCGCCGTGTTACTATGCTGAAATAGTTTCGTAAACAAAAGTTGCACATTAGGTATAAGATGTCTTAGTATACTACATACGACATTTTGATAACGTTCTTCACATCTCCAGAACGAACTGGTCAACAACATTGTTCTGCCATGTTGGGTTGCATAAAACGTCATCGTTAGGGGCATCTGAACCACACTTTATATCGGAAGATTACGCAGTGGGTTTCTGATTCGGAACTGGACTTTGAATGACGTTTTTTTGTGAAAAGATCTAAGAAGGAGAAACTTCTACCAGTATGTATCAGCGTTTGACAGCGGCAGGTTCGTGGCCTGTTGAGACTGTGGTTTATCGTTCCGTGATACTGCTGCTCGTATTGGTCAGGACCATGCAAATAAGAAATCGAAGGGTTCACGACACCAATACTTAACGTCATGCTGGATGTCAATGGCCCCATGCGACTAACGCCAGAGAGGACAGATGTAATGTTTATTCAGCGGTGCCAGATCATACAGCCATGTCGCATACCTTGATTTAGAAAACGGGCTTGTTTGCGTGTATCGACACATAGTGCTAAAAAACTTGGAGGACCATTGTTGAAGCTTCCCTTGACATCGCAGCGGAGAGATTCTCACCTACAATGTTGAGCCGAACGACAAGACCAGATGGAGGAGTGACACACGTCATCTTTTTCGATAAATTCCGATTCTGCATTGAGCATGACGACGGACGATTCAGTGTGTAGAGGCTGTAAGAAGATCTCATATTGACTGACTGCATTCGTTACTGTTACCACAGGCTTGCTGGTGTGGTGTGCCATTGGGTACACAACACGATCACCTTTGGATCGATAGCAATTAATTTGGTTAACAGATATTACATTTCTGACGACAGGCCAGCGGCTTATCCCTAACTTCATTGTGTGCATGACGTTATCTTTAAAGAAGAAACGCAAAAAGAGATGTTTTCCATGATTTCCTGACGTACCTCAGTACAGAGGGTGTCCGATTTTCGGTCTGGCCAGCGGGTTCTCCACGTGTCTTATACACCACAAACACGTGGTCACAGTCTGTTGAGAGACTGTCGCGCTAACCACTTGCGAGCCACTACAACTGATGGACTCTGGCATAGTGCTGAAGCAGTATGGAATGATGTACCCCTGTCTGTCATTCAACCTGTTTGCATTGATGCCAATGATACTACTAGACATGGAAGCTATGTGTACTAATATTCACACTCTGTATCCCCCTAAAATCACCTACAAATTTGACAATGTCTTCGTCTTACTGTAGTACACACACAAAATAATGAAGAGTTTTGCTACTTTTCCTTGTGCAGTGGCTAGCAGTGTATTACTTTTTGTGGCATGTAGGAGTTTACACTACACTTCAGAGGCAGGTGTTTCATATACAGGGTGTAACAGGTGTAAGCCTGATATTTCTATTGGTGACTGAGGACGATTTACTGAACAACATTACATCAGTATTTGCATCATTTGCACACTAACAGTTATAGCTATTATACGAGCTCGTATATTTATGTGCTTAGGTCGGGTAGTACCCCCAACTATACGTGGCAAGAACAACCCATTAATTCTTATTTTCCCCTGGGCTGCTGGTTAGGTGTTGAAGTGTGAACAGGTGGACGCTAAGTTAGTCTATACTGATACGAGTAGTTCACTTAGTTGTGCAGTTACAACCATGCAGAAAGTATCAGGTCATGAAGAGTTTGTGACACGTCTGTGGGAAGACTGTTCGATACAGAGAAAAAACAACCAACCGACTGGTGCTTGCACATATTAACGCACGATGTGTAAAAATATCTGCACTTACACCCGTTACACCCTGTATTTAATGTTTAAGAATAAAAAAATATACTGAGACCGTGAGACGCAGGATATTGTGTATAGAACAAAGCAATATATAAGAAGTCTGTTACCCGTAAATAACTGTTCTAAATTGCATCCTTTCATTTTCAACATCTTCTCCCGACCCTGAATACATTCTCACAATATTCCTTAAAATGTTTATATAATTTATTACGCAGTAGATAAAGGCTAATGGTATGTATGTTACATCACCGAATAATGTGGCTATGTAATTTGCTCCACCCATCCTCTTTTGTCAATAAGCTCAACACGACGGGACCCTGTTATTAAAAGTATGCCAGAAAAGATATTGTGGTATTGATTTATCATGCTGGATATATCTCTTTCATTGGCTTTCACTCCATCATAACAAATAATCATGTCAGTGGCCGAAGACGTTTCTTACACACCAATTAATGTTCACGAAAATTACTAGTCAGGTATCCTGAAGCATAAAAGCAGAAATACGACTAATGGAAATTTTTTCCAACTTTTTAGATACGGAGTCGAATACCATATACAGCGTGGAGAAAAATTCTGTCACAAAATTTTAACCCTGGGTAGCTGATGCCAGTAGGAACCAAAATTATTAATGTTGTGTAGGTCGACAACGCACAATTTTTAAACTACGGAAACTTTTCGCCCCGAGTTCCGATATGCCTTGGCATTGCCCTGTTGCTGGATGGTCTGGAACAACGCATGATCGCGAATGCTTTGCCTGCTGGAGATCGCGATGTATCCAAGGCGGCCCGCACGCTAGGTGGTAGCGCGACAGCCTTCCACTCTGGGGGCCTGGGGGCGAATCCGCTGGGGTCCCGACGCATCCATTGTAGTTTCATGATAAGATGTTCCGGGAACAAACCCGTTAACAGTTGTTAGTTCGTGTACGGAAAGTATTTTACAAATTGTGCTAGGACATTATTTACTTAACGCAGGTGCTCGAATTGGTGGCCCTCTGACGAGACACAAGCTTGGTAACGTCGAACGGTGTTTTACCGAACTGTTTCAAAGATTCCTGGGATTGCCCTGATGTGATTGGCGGCATGTTGAATGCGATCCATTAATTCCTCTTTGTTTACGTCCTGGTGGGTGAACTAGAATCTTGAAGAATCCCCACAGGAAAAAATCCGGTGATGTGAGGTCTGGTGATCGCGGCGGCCATGTCCTACGAGCACCTCTGCCAATTACCTGGCCGTTGAAGAGTTCATTCAAATATCAGCGCACTGCAGGACTGTTATGTGTGGGCGCCCCAGCATCCTGCAACCACTTACGTAGCCTTTTGTCCAGGGTAACATCTTCCAGCAGGCCTGATAGAGTTTCTTGCAAAAAGTGGAGGTAATTTGTCTCGGTAAGTCGAGGAGGTAGACGGACCGGCCCAATCAGATGGTCACCCAAAACGCCTGCCCAAATGTTGAGCGACAATCGTTCCTGGTGTCCGTGGACGTACGTGACGTGATGACTTCCCCTTGCCCTGTAATGGACGTTTGGAGTGTTGTAAAGGCCGTCCCGACGGAAGGTGCAATCGTCGGTAAATAACACAATGGCGGGGAAGTCGGGATCTCGTGCAACACGTCGCAGAAACCACCGGCAAAACCCTAGCCTGTGTTGATAGTCCGCCACAGGATTTAGTTCTCGGACAGGGTGGAAACTAAATGGATGCTGGCCGTCATCCCTCAAAACCTCCCACACTAACCGATGAGCGATCTCCATGTCGTGTCCAACCGCTCGAGTGCTTGTTGTAGGTGATTCCTCGAAGCGCTCGAGAACAGCCTCTTCAAATGCAACATCCTGTCGTGTTCGTGGTTTTCCAGCTTCACCGTGATATCCCGCTAAAGAGCTTGTTTCGCCAGTTGCTGTAAACGTTTGCGGGTGTGGATGGCGTCTTTCTGGTACCGTTCCTCATACAACCGTCGAGCTTCATGCGCATTGCTGTCGGCTAGTCCATAAACAAAAACCATATCTCGTTGTTCTTCAAACGAATACTGTGCCGCCATGCTTACTGTGTGACTAAATCCCAGGTGATGTTTGTCCTCCGAAGCGAAGCTTACGTTTGAATGCCTGTGATGTGAGGTGGAGACAAACAGCAAGGGACGTTAGTGTGTGTGAACTGACAACCATAGCGCTGCCCGTCAACCATCGAACGGCAACAGGGCAATCCAAAAGCCAATCGGAGCGCGTGGCGCCAAGTTTCCGTAGTTTAAAATGGTGCGTTGTCGACCTACACAGCATTAGCAATTTTGGTTCCTACTCTCATCAGCTATCCAGGGTTAAAATTTCGTGACAGTTTTTCTCCGCCCTGTATATACTGGCAATATACATGTGGAGTATTCCACTCAATTGTTTTGAAGTTCATATTTCTGTATCATACTTATACAACTCCATATTCAGTCCACGTGGCTATATAAATGAAACGAACATGGAGCATATCTATCCACTCAAGCGGAGATAGAAAATCCACCATGGAAGCCAAATTTAGGCGCAGGATGTATACAAATCTTTCGCTTGGGTGCCCCCCCCCCCCCCCCACCCTCCTGCAATTTGGCGCTTCAAGCGGCTGCTACCTATTGTGATCCGCCCCGTATAGAAATCCTTTTGTCGTAGCGCCTGCCTCTGGAACCCTTCTCAGTTTAGCGCGCAAAGCGGCGGGTATTGTCACCTGGGCCTTAAAGCGGCCCTAATCTCTTAAGTGTACACTATGTGAATTGTCCGATGTATCCAATGGGCGACTGATATGGGCAGCCATGAGGGTGGGGTTATATGCCGGTGACGTCTTGGAACGTTGATATCAACGTCACAAATAAAGACAGTTAAACAGAATATTCTGAACACACATTATGAATTAACAGCGATGTGGGTTACAGTGCGTTGCATCATTCACTCGCTTAATTAAAGAATGGAGAGATATGTTCTTAAAACTCTGTGACCTGTGAGAGTTAGCGTTCCTCGAGCGCTGTCGGTGGCACTTAATATTGGATTGATGCTCAGGTTCGTAGCGTTTTTCTGTAAGTTCACAACAGATACAAATAATAGAGACGTTAATCATCACTAATATGTTCTCCTTCACCATTTACAACAGTCTTCCAACGCTGTGGTAACGTTACGATTCCGGAAGTGTAGAAATCACATGGTGTTGGTGAGAAGATCTCGTCGAGTCATGCTCGGAGCGCATTTTCTTCGACATGAAGTTCCTTGAAGGCTGTTCGACAGTGAACGTAAAAGATGAAAATCTGAGTGCGCAAGTTCAGGTGAATAAATTGAGTGTGGAATGGTGGAATGACTTCCCCAACCAGTCCGCAGCTCGTGGTCATGCGGTAGCGTTCCCGTTTCCCGCGCCCGGGTTCCCGGGTTCGATTCCCGGCGGGGTCAGGGATTTTCTCCGCCTCGTGATGACTGGGTGTTGTGTGCTGTCCTCAGGTTAGTTAGGTTTAAGTAGTTCTAAGTTCTAGGGGACTGATGACCATAGATGTTAAGTGCGATAGTGCTCAGAGCCATTTGAACCATTTTGATCTCCCCAACCCAAATGCCGTATACTGCTT
Source organism: Schistocerca americana (assembly GCF_021461395.2). Taxonomy (NCBI): domain Eukaryota; kingdom Metazoa; phylum Arthropoda; class Insecta; order Orthoptera; family Acrididae; genus Schistocerca; species Schistocerca americana. Next base: position 855,689,139 of record NC_060121.1, read on the forward strand.
TTCCTCGGTGTAACAGACTGCTTGAAGCGTTATCGTGGAGTATATTCACTCCACGCACTCTCCCGGGTCTGCAATCTCTTGGACTGCGTCTGCAGAACGTCTCAGTTGTTGACAATAAATGTCAACATTTCAAATGGCTCTGAGCACTATGGGACTTAACATCGCAGGTCATCAGACCTCTAGAACTTAGAACTACTTAAACCTAACTAACCTAAGGACATCACACACATCCATGCTCGAGGAAAGATTCAAACCTGCGACCGTAGCGGTCGTGCGGTTCCAGACTGAAGCGCCTAGATCCGCTCGGCCACACCGGCCTTCTTCACGTCAGCAGTGATGGTTACACCTCGGGGTCGGCAATTCGTACTACACCAAACCGTCGTTGTTCCACCAGATACATAACATTATCTTTTGTGGATGCAAGCAGGTCTTTGTGCAGGGACTTACTGCTTTGTTTGGTTTCAACCGTTCCTTTCTTTTCCTAATGTTATTATAAAGATACCACTAAAGATACAGGATAGGATCGGTCGGTGTTGTTCACGAACCAATTGATGACAAACAAGCAGAGATGTACATATGGCCGCCTGCTGATTTTAGTGATTTTGGCTTAGAGCGTGCTGTACGCATACCCCCGATTTTTGAAGCTTACCCAGTGCACAGAAATGTCGCAGGGTGGTGGAATGACCAGTGTATCACATCTGCCAGTCATCGAGTACACCGACGTGAATCATTGTGGTCTATTGCGTTTAAACGATCAACCTTTTAGGTCTGCCTGAATTTGTAGAGTCACTAATGTTAAAACGATCCTGGTTATGACGAGAAAACCGTTTTCTTGCTGTGCTCTGTCCAATGGCATTATCCCCGTATAGGGCGCAAATGTTTCTGGCTGCGTCCGCTGCTGTCACCCCTCTACTGAACTGAAACAGAAGAATATTTTTTCCTGGTTTCTCGCCTGCAATGAAGTGACGTTAGTAAAAAAATCCCTGAGAGAAGAAAGTAGAAAATTATTCCAGCCCAAATCAGAATTCTTTTCCAAAACATATTAATAACAGTGTAATTCTGCATCTACATCTACACAGATATTCCGCAAGCCACCATACGGTGCGTGGCGGATTGCGCCCTGTAAAACTGCTGGTCATTTCCTTTCCTGTTCCACTCGCAAATAGAGCGAGCGAAGAACGACTCTCTATAAGCCTCCGTAAGAGCCCTAATTCCTCGTACCTTATCTTCGTGGTCTTTAAGCGCAATGTATGTTGGCGGCAGTAGAGTCATTCGGAAGTCAGCTTCAGATACAGGTTCTCTAAATTTTCTAAATAGTGTTTCTAGAAAAGAAGGTCGCCTTCCCTACAGGAATTCCCATTTCAGTTCCCGATACATCTCCGTAACACCCACGCGTTGTTCGAACCTACCGGTCACAAATCTAGCAGCCGGCCTCTGAATTGCTTCGATGTATTTCTCAAATGACGGAAATGTTCCGATTTCTCCACTTGGGACTCCATTTTTTAATGTCCACAGCTCCATTCCCTATCTCCAAATTACAACCTGACAGTATGTAAACTCAGATAGGAACAGTGAACTACAAATAAAAAATGAAAATCAACAAATCAAACCATAACAACCCCCCATACCAACATGCAAAACAGAAACGCTACGAACTTACTCACTAACATAATATTTAGTCTGTAAGCTCCAAAACATTATGAAACTAATTTACTGATCGTATCCTGCAGCATTAAATAGGATACGCGCATGAGTTAGTATTTTTCTTTAGAATCTGACAAGAAATAGCCTGAACGAAAATGAAAATTACATTTCAGTTGCTGATTCTGTGACATATCTCCTTTGGCAACCAGTAAAACATGGTCGGAGTTTCACGCATTATTCCGGATGATAAACATTTGTTGTAATATAACAATACAGGGTAGTCCCTCTGTAACCCAGAACACAAAGAAAATGGAAATCAAGTGTTGTGTTTCGTACTGTCGACCTTTCTAGCAAGAGCGATTGATATTAACTACTGGTCGCATTTCTCCCGCACCCTATTGCTAACGCTCTGGAACTTTTCCTACAAGCTGTAAATTTGAAACTGTGAAAAAGGTTGCCAATTGAAAAATCAAATTTGAGAGTGTTTCGTTCACTTTTAATGCACACCATATACAGAACAAATTCCAGATTTACAGCGTTTCTGGAAGATAGGCAGAGTTTTCCATTAAATATTAGTAATCGGGCTTTCTCCGTAGAAGGTACCCTCGTAAATAAGTGGAAAAAATGCTCTTACGGAATGGGACTCTATTGTATTCACTACTAAGATGTAGTCTGTAGCGTAATGTTCACGTGTCGGGTTCTGTCTTGGATTGTTCCTGGTGGTGGATTGTATGGTTTGTTGAGAACTTAGTGTAATACTCAATAAACCTCTGAGAGCACAAATGAGAATGCTAAAGAGACACCATAAATGTCTCAATACAATACAATTAATCGGTACATAATGAACTCTCCGTTTGACGGATGAAGTAGGTCACAAATTTATACTTTACAATTCTTTTGTTAATCATTCAAGATGATCCTAACGCTTCTAGAGATACTAAGTTCAAAAGTATGAAGGGTTTTCCTTTCCCACATTATTTTTTTTTTTTTTTTTTTTTGCACAGTAATGAAGAAGATCCAAAAACTTTACAAAAGACAAATGCATTCAAGGGAACTTCATCTTAAAAATGGTAACAAAAGACAAACGTTGCAATGAAATACAATGTCTTCAGCACTGATTAAAGGCATCAATCTCAATGTCTCTTCTTTTATCTCTCAAATTTTCGTTGCGTTTTCTTCTGCGTACTGACTGAAGATACTCCCTGTGCAGCACCCAGCAGTAGTCAAATATCATGCTGGCGTCCCATCGGTCCTTGTAGCCTCGTTACATTCGTTTAATGTTTTGATGAAATATTTCATCCTGTTCTTCATTCACAGCACAGATTCTCTAGAAAATACGAGTAGCTTACGCGGCAGTCCAGTAAATGCAGCTTCTAGATCGTTGGGGCATACAACTTATCGAAGTTATTCAGCAAGTTTCTTACATTATTTTCGCAATCATCGTCTTCGCAATTTCCGAGCAACTTTATAACACTAACTTGCCGTGAAACAAGGTAGTGTTACCCTCTGGGAGCATTTTGAAGATCGCGTGTGTGTAATGGACAAAGGTATCGGACTATAGTTTTGAATTTAGTGAAATTAACAGAAAAAGAAAACAAAACGGACTTTAATCTTGGGAGTTAATGAAAGTGATAAAATCATAATTGAATGAAAAAATGAACGGTCACCAGCCCAATTAGGCACATTAATTTGGAAATACATGTTTAAGATAACTGAATATTGGTTGTTGAAGTTACTTTCATTGAGATTTCCCTTTGAATAGCAAACAGGATACAAACTGACACAGTGCACTCTGAACTGTGTTAGCAGCAGTTACCAATAACGCACACACCAGTAAACAATAAGTACTAATTTTGCACCAAGATCATACTAATGACAGCTACACTCAAGAGCATTACTTAATCAAATACTGAAATGTTATTGCATGAGGTGCAGAACTAAATTTGGACATGAGGGGCTTTTATTTTAACGGACAAAAAAAGTCAATAAAGATGAATAATATCATAAATACGCAGTTTAAGCTCCTCTGCATACATCAGCTTTCTTTAGCAACACTAGTAGTTCAATTGGAGAATATGATCGGGACCCATAAACCAGTATAGTTTTCTAGTCAACACTCTCTGATAATTAAAGTAAAAAAGACTAATTCAAAAAGCTAATCATTCACTTCACTAGTTCATAATTTATTTTCTATGACAATAAAACACAGCACAGGGCGTAATTAACTTAAAAAAAGGAACCTTTCATGGTAGAAATCAAAACCACAATAATTTTGGAAATGAGCTTAACTTATTTGCCTTTTTATCACCTGTGAAGCAGGTATTTTAGACAATAATATTAACGCAATCTTGCGCTGTACTCCTACAAAACTATACTTCGTAATAAACTAAGGATACTTTAGCAAAATCCTATCTAACTTCACTTTTGTGGTTTTAACATTAGCTTTTACTACTCCATTTACACTAAAAACTTTAATGCAAGAATTGTTCATCTAAATCTGTATACTCGGTTTTAATAGCACTTAGGTGAGGACCCTACATAGATTTGTGATCAGGATAGAAAATCTGGTTTTGGACACAAATTAGTTCTTGTGATTATTATTCAAACCAGACACAGATTAACTGATCCATGCCCATATACATTACTGGAGTTATGAAGTCTGTGAAAGAGTGGCGAAGATTGGTGACAAGTGACATGGTGGCTAACTGTACTTACGGATCTTGATGTTCGAATGCTCTAAAACTCTCTTCTTGGCGTCGGATTTTCACCATATTAGAGCCATTCCTTCTTGCCGAGAATACCAAATAATAGCCAGTCCCACATCCGAGGCAAATCCATTGTAAAGCAGCTTCCCTTTGTCTCTTTTAGCACCCTCAAAGTGTACTGTGCTACGGCTAGTCACATACTGCGTATCTTTCACACCAATGAGCCTCTCAGTTCGACCGCGAAAACCACATTTTACATCGTGCCGTGCCACTTCCGTTGCAAAGCGACTTCCCTACATGTTTTATATACTACAAATACAAGTGCCCTAGGCGTGAACCAGCTTTCAATAAACATTTTACTTTTATGAACGTACACATATTATAATAATTTACCATTTTAACAAATCATTCTGCTTTTTTCATACATACATTACAAAACTATAATTTTTGTGTCACAAATCAAGGACCATATATATCAAAGAATACACACTTCATAATTGCAGATACATAGTTACATATTATAAACCTACTTCTAATCGATATAAGTGTCCTTTGTCTGGCTATAGACAGATTTGGGAGTCCTATTATTTTCAACATCAACACTTGTCTGTCTATTGACATATTTGGCAGTCCTCCTGATCATACTGCAATATTCAATCAATGTAGTCCATATGTATGTCATTGCCTGGAGTTTATAAGTACTATGTTATTTAATTATATTATACCGAATCTGAAATTTAGTCTCATAATAAAAAAGTTTTTTTTGTGGTTCCAACACAACACCACTTGATAACGCAAGGTCGTGAACAAGAACATACAAGCTTTGAAACTAATACCAGAGTATCTGGGGAAAAAAAAAGACATCCAGTGTCAGAACAATGATACTGACAGATTATTTCAAGCTTGAAACTCACACTGATTGGAGATTATTCCAGTGTAGTGTTGATTTTGCACCTGAGGAAGACAACACATTTGTGAGGAAAACGTTGTTAAGAGTTCAAAGGAACAGACTTGGAGGTTTCATATTTGATGGGACAGTGATGATCACATCAAGCAGATTATCTCCAGATCCAAATGCAGTTGTGGAGTTGACTTCGGAGAGGAAATCGGATGGAGCCAAAATACAAATTCATATCAAGTTTGTGGGGAACTTAGTCTTTGGAGATTATCATTACCTTCAGTTTTTCAACATTCTTATATATAAATGTTTAGGGTCGCTCAAACTGCAGTTAGTGGAATGTAACTACTTCGATGCAGCTGCCACAATAAATGTCAATGAGTATAGGTTAGAACTTTGGCCTGGTTATATTACATCCATCCGACAGCAGGAGAATAGTATTCTCATGAATTCAGAAGTTAATTTTAAAGTTATGAGCCAGGATACGGTTCTCCATATTTACACAGAAATATGTGACAAAGAAATGGATTACCAGGCAGCTTTCAAGGAAGCCATTGTTGGAGTCATCGTAATGATACCTTGTAACAATAGAACATACAGATTAAAATACTATTTGATTAATTCCATGTACACTTTTTTCATGTTGCCCCTTATTACTCATTTCTGTGTACGTAAGGGTTTAAATCTACAATGTTACAAACACCTAATGGCTTCTTTGACTTAGGATAGACAAGATAATAGGCGTTAGTGTGAGGAGTTCCTTGCACTTCAAAGGGAGCATTATAAATATATTTGAACTTATAAATTTCTCGATTTATTTCACTAGATTCTTCGTAAGTTTTAATCAGAACAAAATCACCAGTTTTGAATGTGGTCACTTTAAGGCCCTTATGGAGCCTTTTAGATCTGGCTTACGCTTTTACTTTCCTTCTTTTTCTTACTAAGTCTTTCTTCTCCCTCAGATCTAATTCTACAAGGGGTGGAAATTGTAAGGTTTCTTCAGTTCTACTTTTGAACTTATGATTAAGTAGAATTTCTTTGAGTGTAAATCCTGTAGTTTCATGGTGGAGGGTATTTATTATAATTTGAAAGTCTGCAATAAACCTGCCCCAACCCCTATGATTTTGGTGGCAGTAAGTTCGACACAATCTACCTAGTTCATGCATATATCCACGATATGTTATTTACTCGCCAGTCACCTATATCTTGGGGCTTGTTCTGTTTTCTGATTTTGAAGTGTTTCACGATTGTAATCACATTTTGCCACCGTATCGTATCGTCTGGTGGCTCTTTCTTTTTCGGTCGGTGCTTACTGCCGGATTTCGTTTGAAAAAGATTTCATTTTGCTTTTCAGATACATCTTCCTTTATATTATGTTCCCTTTCATTCATTTCTTCATGTGAACTGTTATTTACCTTATATTCACTGTCTGATTCTAACATGAACGCTACTATTAGACAACGAGCAAGGTCTTTTTTTGTCAGTTTTCGTATTTTCAAAATTTCGATTCTTTCCGAAAACATCTATTCATTTTCAGTCACAGGCATTTCTTCAATATTACTTTTGATGACGTCAACTTTTACTTCATATTTAGTGCAATTGTCTTGGATTTTAATGTTTCACATATACTCATCTGAAACCATGTTCTCAAGACCATCAACAACATCTAATTGTACAAGTTCTTCATCAGCCAGGATTGCCTCATCCACAGTATCGAGGATTTTATCCTCCTCCAGATTCCTATTTATACTGACTATTTTTCTGTTCATATTACCAATTTCTTTTACATCAGCAGCTCGGGTGCTTTGTGCAGCGCCTTTCTCTCCCTTACGAACCACTTAATTGAAATCGCTGTTTGCGCACCTTACGCGGCGCTGATTACTTTCATTTCCTTTTCATTTTCGGACTTTTGTTTCTCCCTTTTATTAATTCTCTGGCCGTATAACCCTTTTTAGAGTTTTCCCACTCATATTGTTTTAAAATGTAAAATAAATCATCACGCCATTTCGCAATCCCTGAAGGCTCCTTTTCGCACAAATTGTCTGTTTTTGCTTGGTTGTCATTGCTTTCGCTTTTACTTATTTCTGTGTCTGATTCCTTTCTCATTTTGGTGATATTTACCATGAAAACAGGTCCACTGAATTGCGTTGCGATGTCATGTCTTCCTTCGGCCGCTACTGAAACCACGCTGTGAACAGCTGATCGCTTCGCCGAGTTCAATGCACGCGATTGCTTAGATCGCACGCTAGCCTCTGTAACATATTCTGTCATCTGTGACTCATTCATGCTCTCACCTGTTGTTCTGCATGCACAGTCTTGTGACGCGGCTCTGCCACTTACTTGTGTCTAAAATTCACTTTGCTTTAGCTGGTATGATTGCTTTAGTTTGGGCTGGTAATATTTGTCCACGTGAATCTGGACAGTAAAACACGTGGGCCTTAGTTTTCCGCGTCATTTCGGTTTTGATAGTTTTCCAGTGCAAATCCTCTACCACGAAATGACATGTTACCGCGACCTCTGCCTCTACCTCTTTGCATCATATTTACACGGTAACGTTTGTTCTCATTTCGTTAATTATTCTCGTGATTATCCCTGCTGCAGTTGTTCAAATGGCTCCGAGCCATCAGTGCCCTATAACTCAGAACTACTTAATCCTGACTAACCTAAGGACATCACACACATCCATGCCCGAGGCAGGATTCGAACCTGTGACCGTAGCGGTCGCGCGGTTCCAGACTGAAGCGCCTAGAACTGCTCGGCCAAAAGTTGTTATTATTTTGATGATAATCACGGTGATTTTCCAGTCGTCCTCATCTTCTACTCTTTACAAAATTACAAGAAGCTTTTGTGATTACTTCCCATGTAACGTTTTGAATCCTCTGGGAGCTTTTTCCATAGTTCTGACTGTATTTTGGACTCCGTGCATGTGTTTCCCAAGTGTGTCAGTTTCTGGTACCACATTTCGCAAAAATCTTTCATCGAGCTCCTGCCTCGGTTGTCATATAACGTGGCCATGACAAAGTCCCGTCATACGCTGTCCTGTTTTTGCTCCGACCAGGATTCCTCTATAAATTTCTGTTTAAATTCGCCAAATGACATTTGTTCTGTATCCAAATTTAGGCCCCATCTTTTTGCATCGCCAGCTAATGCGCTAATAACCACATTTATCTTATCCTGTTTCGTTACGTAACCAGGAAAATTCCTTTCACAGTTTTTCAAAAAGTCTAACGGGTGCCATCCATTATGCGTTTTTGCTGGATCGAATCGTTCTTCGCCCTTTAGCAATTTGCTACACATTTTTCTGTCAGTGACATATTTCGGTTTTCTCCTATTTTATGTCCAAGGTCGCTCACTTTACCTTGAATTTGGAAAGTGCTCTGTTCACACTTCTTTTCGCAAGTTGTCACTTGTTTACTCAGTTCCTTTTCGGAATCATTCGTCTTTTGTCTCAAGTGGGACAAATGTCGGTTCGACATTTGTTTATTAATTTGGTTCTGAGGCCGAAAACCTTTTCATCAACTTTTGTTACAGTGCCTTGAATCTTCATTATTTCTGTATCAAACCTATCGTTAATGGCATTAATCTGTCTTCGCATAGTGGCGACATTGTTGTTGATAGTTTCTATTTCAGTTTTTAAGTAATTGTTTACATTACAACACCTACTTTTGAGTCTACTTTCTCGATCTGTTTACTGATTTTAACACATTGTGCTTTAATTACGTCTGACTTTGTTTTAAGCTGATTGTTAATATTACTACCCTGTGCTGGCCCGCCCGGTTGGCCGTGTGGTCTAACGCACTGCTTTCCAGGCGGGAAGAAGCGCCTGGTCCCCGGCACGAATCCGCCCGGCGGATTTGTGTTGAGTTCTGTTGAACTGGACAGTCTGTGGATGGTTTTTAGGCGGTTTTCCATCTGCCTCGGCGAATGCGGGCTCGTTCCCCTTATTCTGCCTCAGCTACACTATGTCGGTGATTGATGCGCAAGCCGCGTGGGATTAGCTGAGCGATCTAAGGCGCTGCAGTCATGGACTGTGTGGCTGGTCCCGGCGGAGGTTCGAATCCTCCCTCGGGCATGGGTGTGTGTGTTTGTCCTTAGGATGATTTAGGTTAAGTAGTGTGTAAGCTTAGGGACTGATGACCTTAGCAGTTAATTCCCATAAGATTTCACACATATATGAACAATTTTGAACATTGCTGTGCAAACAAGTTCTCCATGTGCATGTACACCACCATTACTCAACCACGTGGACATAGAGGTTACACTCATCCAGTGTGAGACGTTCCTTGGGGACTCCACCAGGGGCCGAACCCCATAATAACCCTGTGTTTGGTGTGGGGCAGTGGAGGGGTGAAGTGGACTGCCATAGTCGTCGTGGGGTTGTGGACCACTGCGGCTGCGGTTTGGACGGAGCCTCTCCGTCGTTTCTAGGTCCCCGGTTACCATCACATAACATACCACAGGACCCATGGTCTAGGGGTAGCGTCTTTGATTCATAATCAAAACGTCTTCGGTCCCGGGTTCGATCCCCGCCACTGCCTAAATTTTGATAAATAATCAGCATTGGAGGCGAAGACTTCCGGCATAAGAAGTCAGCCTCATTCTGCCAACCGCCTTGTCAAAGAGGGCGGAGGAGCGGATAGAGGTTCAGAGCACTCTCTTGTCCTAGGGGTGGGAAATTGCCCCTAAAGGCGGAAGAATCAGCAATGACCAACGACTTGAGGATGCAGAAGGCAATGGAATCCACTGCATTAAAGACACGTAACGTGTATCAACAGGACATGTGGCCTGTAATTGAAGAAGTGTCATGATGATCTCTCCTTAGGCAAAAGATTCAGGAATAGTCCCCCATTCGGATCTCCGGGAGGGGACTGCCAAGGGGGAGGTTACCATGAGAAAAAGACTGAATAATCAACGAAAGGATAACATTCTACGAGTCGGGGCATGGAATGTCAGAAGCTTGAACGTGGTAGGGAAACTAGAAAATCTGGAAAGGGAAATGCAAAGGCTTAGTCTAGATATAGTAGGGGTCAGTGAAGTGAAGTGGAAGGAAGACAAGGATTTCTGGTCAGATGAGTATCGGGTAATATCAACAGCAGCAGAAAATGATATAACAGGTGTAGGATTCGTTATGAATAGGAAGGTAGGGCAGAGGGTGTGTTACGGTGAACAGTTCAGTGACCAGGTTGATCTAATCAGAATCGACAGCAGACCAACACCGACAACGATAGTTCAGGTATACATGCCGACGTCGCAAGCTGAAGATGAACAGATAGAGAAAGTGTATGAGGATATTGAAAGGGTAATGTAGTATGTAAAGGGGGACGAAAATCTAATAGTCATGGGCGACTGGAATGCAGTTGTAGGGGAAGGGTAGAAGAAAAGGTTACAGGAGAATATGGGCTTGGGACAAGGAATGAAAGAGGAGAAAGACTAATTGAGTTCTGTAACAAGTTTCAGATAGTAACAGCGAATACCCTGTTCAAGAATCACAAGAGGAGGAGGTATACTTGGAAAAGGCCGCGAGATACGGGAAGATTTCAATTAGATTACATCATGGTCAGACAGAGATTCCGAAATCAGATACTGGATTGTAAGGCGTACCCAGGAGCAGATATAGACTCAGATCACAAAACAGTATTGATGAAGAGTAGGCTGAAGTTCAAGACATTAGTCAGGAAGAATCAATACGCAAAGAAGTGGGATACGGAAGTACTAAGGAATGACGAGATACCTCTGAAGTTCTCTAACGCTATAGATACAGCAATAAGGAATAGCGCAGTAGGCAGTACAGTTGAACAGGAATGGACATCTTTAAAAAGGACCATCACAGAAGTTGGGAAGGAAAACATAGGTACAAAGAAGGTAGCTGCGAAGAAACCATGGGTAACAGAAGAAATACTTCAGTTGATTGATGAAAGGAGGAAGTTCAAACATGTTCCGGGAAAATCAGGAATACAGAAATACAAGTCGCTGAGGAATGAAATAAATAGGCAGTGCAGGGAAGCTAAGACGAAATGGCTGGAGGAAAAATGTGAAGACATCGAAAAAGATATGATTGTCGGAAGGACAGACTCAGCATACAGGAAAGTCAAAACAACCTTTGGTGACATTAAAAGCAACGGTGGTAACATTAAGAGTGCAACGGGAATTCCACTGTTAAATGCAGAGGACAGAGAGCAGATAGGTGGAATGAATACATTGAAAGACTCTATGAGGGTGAAGATTTGTCTGATGTGATAGAAGAAGAAACAGGAGTCGATTTAGAAGAGATAGGGGATCCAGTATTAGAATCGGAATTTAAAAGAGCTTTGGAGGACTTACGGTCAAATAACGCAGAAGGGATGGATAACATTCCATCAGAATTTCTAAAATCATTGGGGGAAGTGACAACAAAACGACTATTCACGTAGGTGTGTAGAATATATGAGTCTGGTGATATACCATCTGACTTTCGGAAAAGCATCATCCACACAATTCCGAAGACGGCAAGAGCTGACAAGTGTGAGAATTATCGCACAATCAGCTTAACAGCTCATGCATCGAAGCTGCTTACAAGAATAATATACAGAAGAATGGAAAAGGAAATTGAGAATGCGCTAGGTGACGATAAGTTTGGCTTTTGGAAAAGTAAAGGGACGAGAGAGGCAATTCTGACGTTACGGCTAATAATGGAAGCAAGGCTAAAGAAAAATCAAGACACTTTCATAGGATTTGTCGACCTGGAAAAAGCGTTCGACAATATAAAATGGTGCAAGCTGTTCGAGATTCTGAAAAAAGTAGGGGTAAGTTATAGGGAGACACGGGTCATATACAATATGTACAACAACCAAGAGGGAATAATAAGAGTGGACGATCAAGAACGAAGTGCTCCTATTAAGAAGGGTGTAAGACAAGGCTGTAGCCTTTCGCCCCTACTCTTCAATCTGTAGATCGAGGAAGCAATGATGGAAATAAAAGAAAGGTTCAGGAGTGGAATTAAAATATAAGGTGAAAGGATATCAATAATACGATTCGCTGATGACATTGCTATCCTGAGTGAAAGTGAAGAAGAATTAAATGATCTGCTGAACGGAATGAACAGTCTAATGAGTACACAGTATGGTTTGAGAGTAAATCGGAGAAAGATGAAGGTAATGAGAAGTAGTAGGAATGAGAACAGCGAGAAACTTAATATCAGGATTGATGGTCACGAAGTCTATGAAGTTAAGGAATTCTGCTACCTAGGCAGTAAAATAACCAATGACAGACGGAGCAAGGAGGACATCAAAAGCAGACTCGCTATGGCAAAAAAGGCATTTCTGGCCAAGAGAAATCTACTAATATCAAATACCGGCCTTGATTTGAGGAAGAAATTTCTGAGGATGTACGTCTGGAGTACAGGATTGTATGGTAGTGAAACATGGATTGTGGGAAAACCGGAACAGAAGGGAATCGAAGCATTTGAGATGTGGTGCTATAGACGAATGATGAAAATTAGGTGGACTGATAAGGTAAGGAATGAGGAGGTTTTACACAGAATCGGAGAGGAAAGGAATATGTGGAAAACACTGATAAGGAGAAGGGACAGGATGATAGGACATCTGCTAAGACATGAGGGAATGACTTCCATGGTACTAGAGGGAGCTGTAGAGGGGAAAAACTGTAGAGGAAGACAGAGATTGGAATACGTCAAGCAAATAATTGAGGACGTAGGTTGCAAGTGCTACTCTGAGATGAAGAGGTTAGCACAGGAAAGGAATTCGTGGCGGGCTGCATCAAACCAGTCAGTAGACTGATGACAAAAAAAAAAAAAAAAAAACAAACATATCCCTGTGCTGCAATTTTTTTTCCTTTATTGTTTTTCCAATTCCCAATCGGGGTGGGCTGACAGCAGCATATGCGGTGCTCTTCAGCCGAAAGACATAGAACAAACAATAGAAGACATTTGAAAATATAGAAAGGAGAAAATATTGCGAACATAGATATAAAAAAGGGGGAACATCATGGAAGGCAATAGCCAAAAAAGGGGCGACTGTAAAATGGAGACAAAAACCATAAAAAAGTAGCGCACAATAAAAAACCACACATTGCGACAGTTAAAAGAACACAAGGCACAGTATGACCGGAGCATAAAAGTATTGACAGATGGTGTAGCACATAAGAAACACTGACAGTGAATCTCAAGGCAGCACACAATTAAAATCACCCCTCTTGACACGCAGGAGAAAAAGCACTAAACACAAGACTGACGTGGCACACTGGCGACGATCAAAATGGAGGATCTGCCAGGTGCAAGGGAGATGAGGGAGGCCGGAAGAAGGGTGGGAGGCAGGAAGGGTTGGGCAGAGAGGGGCGAGAGTGGCGGGGGGCGTGCTGAAGAGGGCCAGGTAGGGAGGGATGTGGGAAGGAAAGAGGCAAGGATGGGGTGCAGGGTGTCAGGTGGGGGGGAAGGAGGAAAAATCCGCTCAGGGAGAAGGAGGGGAGAGGAAAAAGGGGGCCCTGGGGAGGGGGGGGGAATAAGGCTAGGTTATAGTTGGAAGGAAGTATAGATGTCACGACGAAGTTGATCATCTGGGAGGGGAAGGCACTGGAAATTGCCCTGATGGATGGTGTGGAGGTGGAAAGAGGGAGGGATACAGCGATAGAGGCACGGCAACGGGCGGGGGGTGGAGAGTTGCTGCAATTTGTACAGACGACATTTTTAACAAATCGTTCATGTTCCGCTATCTTGTTCTAAGGTCCCTCATACTCAGATTCTATCTGGTTCACTTTCGACTTTCGATGAACTGAACATGTCCATCGAGTCGTTAACATAACCACTGTCTTCATTCATGCCGTCTTTCATACCAGCATCAGCGGTCCTGGCCAGCATCAGCGGTCCAGCAGGCAACAGCCAGCCAGCCAGCCAGCCATCCAGCCAGCCCTCCAGCAGCAGCAGCAGCAGCGGTCGAGCCAGCAAGCCCTCCAGCAGCAGCAGCAGCAGCAGCAGCAGTGGCGGCCCCGGCCCCGGCCCCGGCCCCGGCCCTGGCCCCGGCCCCGGCCCCGGCCCCGGCCACGGCCCCGGCCCCGGCCCCGGCCCCGGCCCCGGCCCCGGCCCCGGCCCCGGCCCCGGCCCCGGCCCCGGCCCCGGCCCCGGCCCCGGCCCCGGCCCCGGCCCCGGCCCCGGCCCCGGCCCCGGCCCCGGCCCCGGCCCCGGCCCCGGCCCCGGCCGCGGCCCCGGCCCCAGCCCCGGAAAGGGTCTTGTTCTTTCTCATTGCTTACATTTATTTGTGTCATGGCTTCGCCAGATGTACCGGCCCCGGCCCCGGCAACACCAGCAGCAGCAGCAGCAGCATTCCTGCCACCCGTCGTCGAGTCAGCGCCAGTGCCAGCACCCGGCCCCGGCCCCGGCCCCGGCCTTGTTACGTCACAATAGTTGGCGACGAGACAACGGAAAGGGTCTTGTTCTTTCTCATTGCTTACATTTATTTGTGTCATGGCTTCGCCAGATGTACCGGCCCCGGCCCTGGCCCCGGCAACACCAGCAGCAGCAGCAGCATTCCTGCCACCCGTCGTCGAGTCAGCGCCAGTGCCAGCACCATCAGCGTGGGACCCTGGTCTTCGTCCAACTTCGTGTTTGTCTTCGTCTGTCTTCGTCTTCGTCTATCCCCAGTTTTTGTCCTTTCTTTTTCGTTCTGAGCGTTTTTGTTTCTTCCTGTCGTCATGTCGGCCCCCACCACCATTACCACCACAATCATAGTTTATACATCCCCCTCTGCCGCCGCCACCACCACCATAACATGGTGTGCCCAGTCACACCCCCCTCTTTCCATCCCGCCTCTTCTCACTCTCCCTTCGCCCTCGCTCTTTGTCGTGCCCTCTCCAGCTTCTTCCTCCCGCTCCTCTCCCTCTGATCCTTTGCCCTCACTCCCCCAGCCTGTCACTGTAGCTCAAGCAAGGGTGGTGGCCTGTCGGGCCACTGCCCATGCCCAACTCTCCCCATCGCATTCGCCATCACCGCCGCCACCGTCGCCGTCGCCGTCACCTTCAGCGTCACCATCTCTGGTGCTGGCTGCTGCGTCCACGCCGGGACCTGTCCCTTCCTACCACCTCCCTATAGCTCCTGTCCCTCATATCATCACCCGCCCTTCTGCCGCCATTAAACGCCCTAGTTGCACCTGTGGTGTCACCGCCAGACACCACACTTGCTAGGTGGTAGCTTAAATCGGCCGCGGTCCATTTAGTACATGTCGGACTCGCGTGTCGCCACTGTGTGATCGCAGACCGAGCGCCACCACAAGGCAGGTCTCGAGATACGGACGAGCACTCGCCCCAGTTGTACGGACCACATTGCTAGCGACTACACGGACGAAGCATCGCTCATTAGCCGAGCAGACAGTTAGCATGCATTGCTCATGTACTGTCCGAATTTTATTGCTTGCAGAATCAGCAGACGCAGGCGTTATTGGATGCCCTTGGACAGCTCGTCCAGGGTCAACGTGCCATTCAAACCGATGTGGCAGCCGCCGCTTCACCGCTACCGCAGCCACAACTCGCAGTTGCACCGCCTTTTAGGCCCTATGACCCAGACGTGGAATCCTGGACTGAATGGTCACGCCAGTTTGGATTTCGTCTCGCCGCCTACAGAATTCAAGGTAATGAGCGGCAGCCGTTTTTGCTTTCGTGTGTAGGTGTGTCCAGCTACCGTGTGATAGTGAAATTGTTTCCCCGACGCGACATAGCAACTCTGTCCTACGATGAAATTTTGTCGGCATTGGACGCCTATTTCAAAGAAACAGTCAATGTCGTTGCAAAAAGGTATACGTTCTTTCGTACAAAACGTACGGCCGGTCAAACTAATAGGGAGTGGGTTGCAACTTTGCAAGGCCTTACTAGGGATTGTGCGTTTGAATGTGACTGTGGCCTTCCTTATTCAGATACTATGGTGCGTGATGCAATAGCACAGAACATTTCTGATGTTCGTATACGGGAGCAGATTTTGAAACTAGTTAATCCCTCCCTTCAACAAGTGATAGACATATTGGATAGGCAAGACACACTTGACTGTGCTCAGGAATCTTTTGAAACTTCGCCAGCCGTGTGTAACATTAACCGGCCTGCCGGGAGCGCTGCGCGGCCCGGTCAACTGCCCTCGCGCACATCAACGCAGCTGCCGCCACGCTCTAAACCAGGTGTGCCGCGCCAGCACACAGATGCAGTGAAATCATGCCCGCGGTGTGCTACTAGACATTCGCGTGAAAATTGCCTGTCACGCCAAGCTATTTGCTTTTTCTGTAATATGAAAGGACATGTTCAAAGTGTTTTCCAGAAACAGCTCAGATCAGACACTCTTAACCATTCCAGGCCCTTTGCTTCGCGCCGGAATCGAACCAAGGACACTCAGGCTCGTGGACCTTCACCCATGGACATTCATGTAGTTAATTCCACTTCGTCCAGTGCCTCTTTCTCTAACAGTGACTGTCTTCGTCCCACAAACAGTGTACGTCGACGTCGCCGGAAATCACGTCAATTAGCAAGTGATTCTGTACCAGTGTCTGTTCAAATTGCACAAAACAGTCGCTCTTGTCGTCAGCAGGACAATAAACGTTTTGTAGATTTGGACTTTACTGGCAAGGTCATTCCATTCCAGCTCGATACCGGAGCTGCAGTTTCATTGCTCAATCACGACACGTACAAACAACTGGGCAAACCTCCGTTGCGTGCCGCAAATGTTCAGCTCAGTACATATTCAAGACAGAAAATTCCTGTGTTAGGACAGTGCAGCCTTCTTGCAACATACAAGGGACAAACAAAACGTGTCATTTTATGTTCTTCGTTCTTCTACTGCAGTGAACTTGTTTGGCTTAGATTTATTTCAGTTTTTTAACATGTCTATAGTAAATCAGGTCCTATCAGTGAATCAGACTGTGCCTTCAGACAGTGTTGCTCGGTTATGTGAAGAATTTGCAGACATTTTTGCACTGGGCCTGGGTTGCGCTAAAAACTATGTAGCACATTTGGAACTGAAAGTAAACGCGCAACCGAAATTTTTCCGAGCGCGCAATGTTCCCCACGCCTTGCGTGATGAGGTCGCAAGAACATTACACGATTTAGAATAACGAGGTGTGAGTGAATGTGCGCAATGCCTCTTCCCTTTCAGCTCCGCTTCATCGCTTACGCCGTACATGTGTTCCGTTTCTCTGGCCGACGGAATGCGAACGCGCTGTTCGCCAGTTGAAATCGGCGTTGCTTTCTAATACTTGCCTTACGCCATTCGATCCCCAGAAACCCCTTTGTTGATGGTAGATGCATCGGATTTCGGGATCGGTGCGGTGCTTGCGCACAAAGTTGGCTCGCATGATCGCCCTATTGCCTTTGCGTCAAAATTGCTCTCGTCTGCGCAAAGAAATTACTCACAGATAGAGAAAGAAGCTTTGGCTCTCGTGTTTGGTGTTACTAAGTACCATGATTTCTTGTATGGTCGTCAGTTTACCATCATCACAGACCACAAACCTTTGATGTCGCTTTTTCATCCGAACAAGCCTGTACCTCCGCGTACAGCGCAGAAATTCATTCGCTGGTCTATTTTCCTCTCGCAGTACCGCTACGATATCTTGTATCGGTCCACTGCTAAGCACGGCAACGCTGATGCGTTATCCCGTTTGCCTGTTGCTGAGGATAAAGCATTCGATTCTTCCGAACTTGCTTGCATGTTCATTAATGCGGAAACCGATGAAGTGGTCGAATCGTTTCCGATTGATTTTCGTCGTGTAGCTACAGCCACAGCTGCTGACCCTGTCCTTGCTATCGTTTTGCGTTTTGTTGCTACGCAATGGCCTTTGTCAAAGTCTCGGATCGAGGATCCGTTGGTTCGCCGATTTTTTGCTCACAAGGAGAGACTTTTTGTGCGACGTGGTGTTTTGTTGTTGCGTTCTGATAATGATCAGTCCAGAGTCGTGGTCCCACGTTCGTTACAGTCCTCTGTTTTACGGCTTCTTCACCAAGGACATTGGGGTATAGTGCGAACGAAACAACTTGCTCATCAGCACTGTACTTGGTTCGGAATCGATGCTGCGACTACGAATATGTGTTCTTCTTGCATGGCGTGTGCCGAACAACAATCCACACCGCCGCGGAAAGTCTTTGCATGGCCAAAAGCCACTTCCCCTTGGCAACACTTGCACATCGATTTTGCTGGTCCATTCTGGAATGCTCGATGGTTGGTTCTGGTAGATGCCTTCAGTAATTTTCCTTTTGTTGTCCGGATGTCTTCCACGACGTCCTCTGCCACCATCCAAGCGTTGTCTGCTATCTTTTGCATTGAAGGTCTTCCGCAGACTATTGTTTCCGACAATGGCCCACAATTCATGTCTGCAGAATTTCAGTCATTCTGCAAGGCCAATGGTATTCAACATCTGACGTCCGCGCCGTTTTCGCCTCAGTTAAACGGTGCCGCTGAACGATTGGTCCGGACTTTCAAGTCACAGATGTTGAAGTTGAAAGAGTCGCATTCTCAGGAGGACGCGTTGTTGTTCTTTTTGTCATCGTATCGCTCTCAGCCCCAAGATGGTCGCTCGCCGGCTGAGTTGCTCCACGGTCGTCCTCATCGAACCTTGATGTCTTTGCCGCATCCGCCGCATCAGGTTCCAGTGCAGCGGCAGACTTCTGCTTTTGCTCCAGGCGACGTTGTACTCTATCGCCACTATCGCGGTTCACGGCGTTGGCTCGCAGGGCACATTTTTCGCTGCTTCGGCCGCGCGATGTATTTGGTTTTGGGGGCCTCTGGTGAGGTGCGTCGGCATCTCAATCAGCTGCGCATCTGTCGTCGCACGGGTTCTGCCACTCCCCGTCTGCTTTCAGCGACGGTGCCGTCCGGTCAGCGCCCTGGGAACCCATCTACTGGCTCGCCTCATCCCCAGGTGTTACCGACGATGCCTTCCATTTTGCCCCATGGCGACGCGCCGCCGCAGCCGCCGCCGCCGCCGCCGCCTGTTCTCCCGCCGGCGCCGCCCGCATTCGACGCTTCGCTGCAGCCGCCAAGCGCCTCCCTGGGTCACGCGCCGCCGATCGCTTCCCGTGACCAGCCGTCCTCCGCCATGGACCTCTTGCCTGCTCCGGACCACATGACGTCATCGCGTGTCGGGTACCCTGACGCAATGGAGATCGACCCTTCGGCCCCTCCTGTCTCATTATGGGCGCAGACACCGCGTGTTGACGTGCACCCTGGACTAGGTTTTCAGGCGTTTCCTAGCTCCCCTCGGACCGAATGGCTGGGTGCGGGTGGCACAGCCTCGCCTGTTGTTAGGCTCCCCACCTCATCGCATACATCAACATGGGGTCCTCCCCACGGCGAGCGGAAGTCTTATAACACGACCGTTCGCCGATGTGCGGTGGAGGAATGTGGTGTCACCGCCAGACACCACACTTGCTAGGTGGTAGCTTAAATCGGCCGCGGTCCATTTAGTACACCCCCGTGTCGCCACTGTGTGATCGCAGACCGAGTGCCACCACAAGGCAGGTCTCGAGATACGGACGAGCACTCGCCCCAGTTGTACGGACGACATTGCTAGCGACTACACGGACGAAGCATCGCTCATTAGCCGAGCAGATAGTTAGCATGCATTGCTCATTAGCCGAGCAGACAGTTAGAATAGCCTTCAGCTAAGTCCATGGCTACGACCTAGCAAGGTGCTATTTGTAACATTGCATGTACCTCAAGATAGAGTCTCACTTGTATCACCACGAATGCTGTATACCAAAGGACTATATAAAAAGTTATTTTAAAACCTGTACAACAGGCAGGCTGTCAGCAGCATTCTACGCTGCTCTTCAGCCATAGAATACACAATGAGAAAAAAACAGTAAGAATACACATAAGTTACAGAACGGTGGGCAATAAAACAGTACACACATAAAGACAAACACGGAGCCGTTCACACTCGACGATAAACCACACGGCAAACTTTTGAAACGACACACAAACACTGAAGATGGCGATGGCATAGGTGAACGATGGAGTGTGACGGTGAACACCGAACACTGAACACGACGGCACACAGGGGACACTGACGGCGATGATCTCCAGTGCGCGAAGGTCCACGTAGCGTGTGCGAATCCGGTTAGCTGCAAAGAAAGGAGGAGGGGGGTGGGAGAGGGAGAGGGGAGAGCACAGATGCCATGGGCAGAGGAGATAGGAGGAAAGGAGGAAGGGGTAGGGGAAGCCCGGGGGAAGAGGGATGTAGGAAGAGGGATGGGGGGAAAAGGAGAGAGAAGGGAGGTAGGGTGCCTACAGGAAAGGACACAGGAAGTGGGGGGGAGGATCAATGTTGATAGGAGGGGTAGATGGAGGGGAGGAGGACATCATCAGGGAGGGGGAGGTGGCAGAAGCCACCTTGGGAGAGTGTCTGAACAAATTTTATCTTGGACTCTACGCCCGTGAACGGCTCCATGTATTTTAAATGTGTATGTTTCCGTTTATATATCCACCAAATTTATTCTCTAAATGTCTTCATTTGTCACTTTTGTATTCTCTGTGGCCAAAGAGCGGCGTACTATGCCGCTGATGGCCTGCCTGTAACAGGTTTAAAAATAACAAAAAGAAAAAAAATCTTTGTGAGTAAAACGGACGAACGTTGTGTTACGCAGCGCCACATATAACACTCTAGCGTGTATGCCGCTCTTTCCTAACACCTGAGCCTTTAGTCCTGTAACGGGAAAAGCCACATATAACACTAACTTCCCGTGAAACAAGCTAATGTTACACACTGAGAGGATTTTGAAGATTGACCACGCGTGTGTGTAATGGACAAAGGTATCGGACTATAGTTTTGAATTTAGTGAAATTAACAGAAAAAAACCAAACGGACTTTAATCTTGGGAGTTAATGAAAGTGATAAAATCATAAGTGAATGAAAAAAATGAACGGTCGCCAGCCCAATTAGTTACATTAAATTGGAAATATACGTTTAAGAAAGTTGAATATTTGTTATTGAAGTTACTTTCGTTGATATTTCCCTTTGAATAGCAAACAGGATAAAAACTGACACAGTGCACTCTGAACTGTGTTAGCAGCATTTACCAATAACACACACATCAGTAAACTATAACAACCAATTCTGCACCAAGTTCACACTAATGACAGCTACACTCAAGAGCATTACTTAATCAAATACCGAAATGTTACTGCATGAAGTGCAAAACTAAATTTTGACACGAGATGTTTTTATCTTAATGGACAATAAAAATCAATAAAGATGAATAATATCATAAACATACTGTTTAAGCTCCTCTACATACATCAGCTCTCCTTAGCAACAGTAATAGTTCAATTTTTTCCTAATAAGTGGAGAATATTATGGAGACCCATAAACTAGTATAGTTTTTCTAGTCAACTCTCTTAGCTTCCAATTGTCTCTTTTAGCACTGTCGAAGTGTACCGTGATACGACTAGCCACATACTGCGTATCGTTCACACCAAGGAGCCTCTCCGTTCGACCGCCAAAACCACCTGTTATATCGCGCCATGCTACTTCCGTTGCGAAGGGATTTCCCTACATCTTTTATATATTACAAATACAAGTGCTCTAAGCATGAACCAGCTTTAAAAAAACATTTTACTTTTATGAACATACTAACATTATAATAATTTATCATTTTAACAAGTCATTTTCCTTTTTTCATATATACATTACATAACTCAAATTTTCCTGTCCCAAATCAAGGACCATAAATAGCAAAGAATTTACACTCCATAATTGCAGATACTTAGTTATATAATAGAAAGCTACTTCTAATTGTTATAAGTGTTGCAACTTGTTTAAAGTGTATCAAAGATAATTTTTAAATTTAATTTTTTTTATCTTTAACTGTTTGGTCTTCCATTCCAATGTATAACAGTTGAACGAAATACTCTCTAAGAAAAAAAAGAAGACACATCACGAAAGAATTATGGGCAACGGCCTTGCCGCAGTGGATACACCGGTTCCCGTGAGATCACCGAAGTTAAGCGCTGTCGGGCGTGACCGGCACTTGGATGGGTGACCATTCAGCCGCCATGCGCTGTTGCCATTTTTCGGGGTGCACTCATCCTCGTGATGCCAATTGAGGAGCTACTCGACCGAATAGTTTCGGCTCCGGTCATAGAAAACCATCATAACGACCGGGAGAGCGGTGTGTTGACCATCACGCCCTTCCTATCCGCATCCTCAAATGAGGATGATACGGCGGTCGGATGGTCCCGATGGGCCACTTGTGTCCTGAAGACCGAGTGCTACTACTACTACGAAAGAATTATCCAAATGGGACAAAAATTCGTAGAAGTGCTGAGCATGTACTCTCTAGAAGTGGCGTAGTCGGGGGTCTCATTTCCTTTCATAGCAGGACCCATTTGGTTGTCATTCTCAGCACTGTTATAGCACGGCGGTATCTCGGCGATATTCTACACCCATTTTTTGCCCTTTATTGCAAGCCATCCTGGGCTTATATTTCAGCAAGATACTGCTCACCCGCACATGGTGGGAGTTTCTACTGAATCATTTCTCTGTCTGGATATGTACATCACTTCTTCATTCGGATAATTCCATCGTTGTGTGTGTGTGTTTTTGTCTTGTAGTGCATATAAGGAGAGTCATCTCCAATAGATAAAGTGGACGTGTAACAGATTTACTTAACATTGTTTTATAACCAATATGTTACTGGCTTTAAGATGACATACCATTCAAATTGTAGAAAAGAGTTGAATATACATTGAAAAAAATCAGCTGTAGTCATGACATGCATTTACATTATGGACCATCAAAACCATGACAGTATGTAGCTGAAAGTTACATTGTGAGCGAACAAGGTTATAAACCCGTCGAAAAAATTTAATGCCAAACATCTTTAAAGTCTTACAACTAAATTGAAGCAGATTTTAAAATAATAAAAATTATGAGGGAATGAATTTAAAATTATGAGACAGAGAATCTTGTGTTATGTAGTTAACTGGCAACATGCCAGAAACAAATCATACGTAATTGTCAAATGATAAAAAACATCAGATTACAGCGTAGCGCTAAAAATATGAATAATATACCACAATCCCTCAAGATACCAGTTGACTGCACAAGGCCGCTTCCTTGTCTCGTAATTTCAACTTTATCCGCTTTTTATTTTTATTTTTTAAAGTTAATTTTAATAACACAGCTTCCATCCTTGTAATTTTAATCCCATTCCATTTTTACTATTATTATTTTACAATTTACTCGGATTTAGCTAAAGACCGAAAATATTTTTGCTCTTAAATGTTTTCGGCATGTTTACTGCCTGTCTCGTTCACGACGAAGCTTTTAACTAGAACTGTCGTAGTCTTGTTGATATATAACAGGAACGCATGTCATTGCATGATTACAGCTAATGATGATGCTTTTCAGTGCATATTCAACTCTTTATTACGACTTGAACGGTATGTCATCTTAAAAGCAGTAACATATTATTTATACTACAGTGTTAAGTGAGCCGCGCGGGATTAGCCGAGAGGTCTAGGGCGCTGCAGTCATGGACCGTGAGTCTGGTCCCGGCGGAGGTTCGAGTCCTCCCTCGGGCATGGGTGTGTGTGTGTTTGTTCTTAAGATAATTTAAGTTAAGTAGTGTGTAAGCTTATGGACTGATAACCTTAGCAGTTAAGTCCCATAAGATTTCACACACATTTTTTGAACTGTTAAGTGTATTTGTTCCATGTTTACTTTTACTATTGGAGTTGGCTCTCCTTATATACCTTGTTCAGCTGCTACACATTGTTTTGTATCCTGCTTTACTGTACAAAATTTTCTTAGGCTACTTTTCGTATAATTCTTTACAGATCTGAAGACGGTTGATGAAAGCAACCGAAACTAGTAATCGAGTTTTACTTGTATAATAAAAATTGCGGTCAGGGGATTAAAAGCTTTTCAGATTAAAATATTTATTTAATAGGAAACTGACAATCATTACGATTTCGAGATTCCTTCCGTATCACTGGCATTCAAAACGGCAATACATCGCCTTACTTTTAGATCTTATGCGGAATTCTTCCTCGGAGCTTGAACACACTGGATGTGGGGCCCATTGTTTGTCTGATCACCAACCTTCACGCCAAAGTGAGCAAAATACATTTCTTCGACAAAGTCTGAGATTTTCCGCTGCTGCTTTTTCCCTACAAGATTGCCACATATGTAACAGAAATGGTCAGAAGAAATAATATAACTTCATGAAGCGACCAAATTTGCAAAAACAGGCACCAGTCCACTTGTCAGCCGTTGCTGAAGTTTGCTTGAAAAACGATACGTAAAATGTAAATGTAGGCGTCGACATTACAATATTACAGAAATATATAAGAAGCTGTATTACAATGAAATATTTTTTTCGTAGGTTGCATTGGAAACCTTTCCAAAACAGTACTGGCGTTGTTATAATCATTACATACTTACATTTTTCATACTTCAAAGAAATTCTCAATTTGTGTCGCAACTGCATGTGACTGAACATTCTAAATACTTTACCTGACATCAGCACCAAAAAAATACACCAGAAAACCTTTTATCTTTAGAAAAAAAGTTTCAACGACAACCAGTGATAATTGATCTACGTAACTGTATCAAGCAATTGAATTACCATGTTCACACATCTTAATAAAAGTAGATGACAAATTGCAAACACCACGCGAGATAATGAGATACGTTACCATATAGCGCGCTCGCCGTATATTTGTAATCATCTCGCACGCGATGAAATTTATCGAGGTTGGAATTCGACAACATTGTAACTGGAATCTGCGATGTTTTTTATATTAACTTTGAATGAATTATAAGTTAAATGTTTATCACTCATGAACAGAAAATTGAAGTAAGTGCATAAAATTAATTCTGAAAATATATTTTAGTGTCTTTTTTTTGAAAATTGCATGTACTTAAAAAATGAACAGAAGATTCTGTACCGCTTTTGAATGAATCTAGCAGTTCATAGAAAGAGACAAAATAAGACAGTAAATCTTGATTTTTAGAGTACCAATTTGTAGAAAAATGCCGAACGTAAGAATTATTAATTTATCGCTCAGAAGTATGATGTGTATTCAAAAACGTATACAGATACTGACAGGCCCCAAAGAGTGAAAATTTTTCAGACTGATCAGAATGAAACAATCACTGGATATGGACTACGTAAATTCATCAGAAAAACTGTTTATTTGAAGATATTATCTTTCTGCAAAAATAGTCCAAACGAAGTATTGACTATGATCATGCAGAAATCCTTTCCCCCCCCCCCCCCTTCCTATCCCCATTTCCAAAAACACAGCGCTAGTTCTGCGAACGGCCGTGGGTGGTAAGAAGCGATACATTACACGAGACTTTATTTATGATTCTCTTGTAACAAACAGATATTTACTGAAGAATGTAACTTTTTTAAGAACAGAAAAGAGCTGGTAAAGAACAAGAGACCTGATCTTATGCAGAAAGACGTCGTATATTTCCTCAGCAACGTGAACTTTTATTCACTTCATATCCAGTGAAATCAGTGAATGTGTAATGTAAGAAATTTGTTTGCAATGCAATGCCTAAATTATTTAACGTACCAGGTAAGCCAGCACAAATGTTGCTTGAGGGGAAATAATACAGACGTAATAATAAAACGTCAAAAGCAACAGAACTGTTTTCTAACACAAAAGTTACCAATTCCAAAATTCCACAAACGTCACGAATCTTCAACACATTTGTTTTTGAAACAGAATCAGTTAAATTCGTGTACTAGAAAGTCGAACAAAGTGTAAGAATTTTTAAGATTCCACACAAGATTATTACACATCAAGAGAAGTGCCTGACATTATAAGAACACTTAAAACAGAAACACATACTTCTCATGCGTGGAATATAAACACATATTTTCTTCCTTTCAGCGGAGTAAGCCGCAGTAGTACACATAGTTGAAAGTATTTTTTCATGAATAAGTGAGATTAGGCTGTTTTACATTTATTTCACGGTGATTCGTGACTCTTGATAATTTTTTATGCTTGGAATGCAAAAGCTTAATAACTATTTCGTTAAAAATAATAAACAGTAACCATTAACCTTATGGCTGGTTTTCTCGCCGCGAGGGCCGGTAGTGTCGTTCTAACTCTCATACAGTAACAACATTCACAGCGCGACTGTAAGTTGGTGTACCGCGTAACAACGCTCTAGCACTGGTAACAGCCTCAATTTATCAAGATAGAGAGTTAATGAGTTTTTTCGGGCACATCATATCCAACTGAAGCCACTCAAAAATTGCTATGTATGATCCTCTGCGATAATTAGTGCCAGGTATTTTCTGTGTGATTAACACCTGTTGATTTTGCGTAGCAGTAGAGGTGAGATGGAATACCTAAGTGTTCATTAAGCCAGGAACGCATGTGGACAGTCTGTGAGGCTGTTGTCATCTTGGAATTGCGACAGGTCACAGCTTACTCGCCATGAAGATGCACAAGAAGGGGCAACATTTAGTTTGCAATATTATTAAATTAAGCATTGTCGTTCAGGTTCACAGTGACTGAACCAGTAAGTTTCATAGTACGAAAAAGCGGCACCATATACCACAGAACTTAATCTGGCCGGCCGATGTGGCCGAGTGGTTCTAGGCACTACAGTGTGGAACCGCGTGACCGCTACGGTCGCAGGTTCGAATCGTGCCTCGGGCATGGATGTGTGTGATGTCCTTAGGTTAGTTAGGTTTAAGTAGTTCTAAGTTCTATGGGGTTGATGACCTTAGTAGTTAAGTCCCATAGTGCTCAGAGCCATTTGAACCATTGTTGAACTAAATCTGGCTGGAACTATACCCTCCATACACTACACGTTAAACGCCTCATTAGGCCGTCGGTGTAGTTAACGCCTCGTATGATCTACAAAGTGGTTATCCAGACTCGCAACAGCCGCATAATCGATGTAAGTTCCGTCTCAGAGCTTTGGGTTAGAGTTAGTAAACAGAGTCTTGGTGTAAAAAGTACAAGTGAGGATGTGTCATGAGTACTATTGGTATTTTTGGCCCAAGATATACCTTACTTCTCCCATGCTTATCCAAGTATCTCCAGTCGTTGTTTGTGGAATTATCAGTGTAGTTGTACAGGTTTTGCATGTTATTCCGTTTACAGTACTTAATCTGTTGTAAATAGTTCAGAAAAGTTGCCTGGTAAAGTGTGTGTCACCATCGGAAACAACGAAATTAACAGGAGATATGGAAACGGGGAGTGTTGACGCAACAACTTTCAGCTTTGTAACCTCTGAACCATTTAAGAAAGGCAAACTGCTATAAATGGAATAACCTTACAGGGACGTCCACAAGCTGCATGACTAACCCGCTACTTACACAAAAAAGATTGTAGACAGTTGGATAACAATGACAGAATTAGGGTATATCTTGTCCCAAAAATACCGTGTAATTCATGGCCAATCCTCACTTGTATTTTTTACACTATGATTCCGTTTGCTAGCAGTCGTCCAAAGCTCTACTAGGAACTTTTATCGATTACGTGGCTGTCGCCTGTCTGGAAACTGTTTCTGGTACATGCGGCTGGATCACCGTGTGTATCTCTGGCCACGCAGCGTCCAATGTTTGTGTTATTTAGCCCGTTAACAGTCTGCAGGCGTATGTGCCACTGTGACCTATGGCCTTTTGCGAGCCACTGTGCTCCAAATGTCCACTGTGCAGTTCCCTTCGCAGTAGTCGTTCGGAAACTTGTTGGTATGAACCGTCACGCAGGCCGGTGTGACCGAGCGGTTCTAGGCGCTACAGTCTGGAACCGCGCGTCCGCTACAGTCGCGGGTTCGAATCCTGCCTCGGGCATGGATGTGTGTGATGACCTTAGGTTAGTTCGGTTTAAATAGTTGTAAGTTCTAGGGGACTGATGACCTGAAAAATTAAGTCCCATAGTGCTCGGAGCCATTTGAACCATTTTGAATCGTCACTAATTGACAGTAAAATTATTGTTGTATTTGAAACAGACAGTCATTGATGTGCCACTCATCCTTGGTCGCTGTTGGCCACTAATGATACGCCGCGTTAAATGGCTGTCGGTAGTACCTTTTAGGCACACCGGATACTTCGCGCTAATACACCAGCAAGCAGTGAAATTTCATTCACATTGTGGTCACGGTCACGTCTAAACACAACAGCTCTTTCTGCCCTCCGTCATGTCTCGATGTGTACCCATCTTGGTGCGCTTATTCCATACAACCGACTGCCACATAAACATCAGTTCACTACGATGACTTTCGTCAGTGATGGAGTGTCACATCACCTCCTGGTACCGGTTCTATATCTCCCAGACCGCTCCAAAACGACCAGCGTGCTGCATTAAGTATGGGGGCACGTGCAGCGATCATATGCAGGGTGCAACAAAATGATAACGAAAGGGGAGGATGTCTTTAGAAACAAATTGAGAACCTGTGTCGAGAAACGTCATCCAATGATGCTATAGAGGGTTGAAGTGATACGGGTTAATGCTTCCCGACGGGTCAACACATCAGCAGATAATCTGTATTTTTCACACTTACAGGCCACAAGTGAAACTGATCGCAGTAGGCGTCAGGACATTGAGGACGTGGTTGGCTGAATGCGTCCACGTCTGTCACAACGCTGCGGAACGCATAAACTCGCGGTTCCCGTCAATGGGTTGGTCTGGCGAAACCTTTGATCCCTACAACTTCTATGCTCAGTAACAATGTTGCATAGCGTCTCCAGACATAGGCTCCCATCCTCAGACTGTTCCTCAAGCGAACCTCTACAAACCATCCAAGTTTGTCAATATCGTTTAGTTACATACTTTTTTTCGTTATTGCGCGATGTACTGATCAACTACGATTCGCTCAGGACGAGTCTTCGTAAAAAATAAAGAAAATCTACGTCTTCTGCTGTAATCTCGCCGAACGCTGTTTTGCAATAGCCATATTCGAATATCTTCGGACTTCCGATAGTCTCCAAAGCTCGGTGTAGCTTACGCAGCCACTTTATTTTATTAGCTGGCCAATATAGTATTTTAGTTTGGGTCGCCCTCTGATGTTCTTCCCTTTTAATGTCACTTCCAAAATTGTATTTAGTGGTACTTTATGCCTTAGTACATGCTGGCGCTGATACAAGGTTGAGAAAAAAAAAGCCTTTTAATACTAGCTTATTTATTTTTACAGGCATCAAGTTCCAGATTCCTCATTTAACTTTCGGAGAAAACAGTAGAGCGGAAACTAAGAGTCTGGAAACGGATAGCGGATCTAGAAACTTACTGTCTACACTGTGGTGACAAAAGCCATGAGATAGTGACATGCACATATACAGATGGCGGTAGTACTGAGTACACAAGGTATAAAAGAGCAGTGCGTTGGCAGAGTCGTGATTTGCACTCATGTGATTCATGTGAAAAGGTGTCAGACGTGATTATGGCCGGACGACGTGAATTAACAGACTTTGGACGCTGAATGGTAGTTGGGGCTAGACGTATGGGAAATTCTATTCCGGAAATCGTCAGGGAATTCAGTATTCCGAGATCCACGGTGTCAAGAGTGCGCCGAGAATACCAAATTTTAGACATTATCTTTCAGCACGGACAACACAGTGGCCGATGGCCTTCACTTAAAGACCGAGAACAACAGCTTTTGTGCGAAGTTGTTAGTACTTACAGAAAAGCAACACTGCGTGAAATAACAGCCGAAACGAGTGTGAGACATACGACTTCTAACGTATCAGTTAGGACAGTGCGGCGAAATATGGCGTTCATGGGCTATAGTAGCAGACGACCGACGCGAGTGCCTTTGCTAACAGCACGACATCGCCTGCAGCGCCTTTCCTAGGCTCGTGACGAAATCGGTTGGACCCTAGACCACTTTAAACTGGTCAGACGAGTCCCAATTGCAGTTGGTAAGTGCTGATGGCAGGGTTCAAGTGTATCGCAAACTTCACGAATCCATGAACACAAGTTGTAAACAAAGCACTATGCAATCTGATGGTGGCTCCATAATGGTGTGGGTTACGTTAATTTGGAACCGATTATTGACTAGAAATCGTGAATTTCGGCTAGTTAGACACCATTTGCAGTTATTCATGGACTTCATTTTCATAGACAGCAATTGAATTTTTATCGATGGCAATGCGCCACGTCACCATGCCACAACTGTTCACGATTGGTTTGAAGAACATTCTGGACAATCAGAGCGGCAGACGTGAATCAAATTGGTTCAAATGGGTGTAAGCACTATGGGACTTAACATCTGAGGTCATCAGTTCCCTATACTTAGAACTACTTAAACCTGACTTAACCTAAGGACATCACACACATCTATGCCCGAGGCAGGATTCGAACCTGCGACCGTAGCAGCAGCGCGGTCCCGGACTGAAGCGCCTAGAACTCGTCGGCCACAGCGGCCGGCCAGACGTGAATCCCATCAGTTATTTAAATCGAGAGGCCAGTTGGTCCACAAAATCCTGCACCGGCCACACTTTTGCAATTATGGACGCCTATAAAGGCAGCATGCCCTAATATTTCTGCACAGGACTTTCAACGACTTGTTAAGTCCATGCCACTTCAAGTTGCTGCACTATGTCGGCCAAAAGTCCTATACGATATTAGGGGGTATCCCATGACTTGCCACCTCAGTGTATATTTACTACAGAATACTGTTCGGTGCTTACCTGTGGACCAGCAGTTTGGTAAAGGGTCTCATTCACAGGCTGCCGTACCTGCTGTCAACAGTAAATCCGGCACGGTGGGTGAAATCACTTGCTGTCCTAGCAAACGAAAGGAAAATATCTAAGACAGTAGAGATATGCATCTTACAGTAACATAAACGATAATGATTAAGTGAAACAACGCTCCCCGACTACAAGCTCGCATGGCCACAGTCACCAGACCTTTGTTGACAATCATATAGCTAACTGAAATACTCAACCAACTTACGGGAATTCAACCAGGTAATATTTACAGCGAGCGCCGGTATTTGCAGTTTGTGCCTTGAAAATGGTGCGGTGTACTCCAGTCGAAATATCAGCGGTCGCTGTAAATATTACCTGGCTGAATTCCCGTAAATTGTTTGAAAATTGTATACGCCAGGAGGAACTCAGGTCTCACTACTAGAATACTAATAATGGTGAGTGGACGCTTTAGTTTCGAATTTGGTAAATTATGATGTCAAAATTGTTCGAATTTGACGCTGCTCTTGTTCTTATACAAACGCATGACGTATACTTCTAAAATTTTCACGTGAAAGCTTTCTAAATGATGTATTTTTCTGAACTGCAATTTCTTCGAAGTTTTGCTAAAGCGATATACCGAACACTGATGTTAAGAAAGAATTGTAACTATATTAAAATATTTCATGTGTTTTGTTGCTCTCTTCATTAAAATCCTATGCATCTGCGGCTCGTTAAAAGTGAGATGATGCCAGCTGTATTTGGTCGCGGCAGTGCTGGTGGTGGTGGTGAAGGTGTGGCGGTGGTGGTGGTGGTGGTGGTAACGGGGGAGGGGGAGACAGTAACACATTGTGAAAATCTCCCCCACCCAGATCCGAACACTGGATTCGCTCCAGTTCATACGTGTAATGAGTGAATACAGCAAGCAAAATTGCATGCGCCAAAAAATTTTAGAATGGAAATAAGAATATATCTGGTAAAGACGTTTGTATGGAGCATAATACGACAAGTACTCATAAAGTTTTAATTATCACCCCAAGAGAAATTAAGTTACGTAATTTAGACTTACGTAAGTTAGACTTACACACTACGTAAACTAAATTAAACTAACTTATGCTAGGAACAACACACACACCCAAGCTCGAGGGCGGACTCGAACCTCCGTCGGGAGGGGCCGCACAAATCGTGAGATGGCGCCTCTAACCGCGCGGCCTCTATGCGCGGCCCCAACTCACTCACCTGATATATACAACCTTATCACTCACAGATACGCCTTTCATGTGCTCATTAGTTTTGGTGTTACTGTTAATTACCGTTTATGCATGTTCTGCTGGACGACAGCACATATCACTAAATAAATCGGTGTTTTAGTTGATACTGGCGATTTGAGTGTTTTACATCTGCACGTTGGGAGTTAGATGTTTCTTCTTCGATACTAAAGGAAGACTTGGCAGGAATGTAGCCACTGTACATGATTGCTGAGAATGTAAGGTCGCTAGAAACCGGGCTCCAGATGCACTACTGAGACCATCGTGTTCGGCGGTTGGATCTGGAGCATCGTACTGCAGCTGCAGGAGCAATTTGAGCATCAGTTCCCTGCAAATGACAATGAACCGTTGCAAATTGGTTACTGCAAGGACAGCTCCGAGCTAGACGCCATGCAGCGTGCAGTTTACTGACCCCAAACCACCGCCATTTGCGACTTCACTGCTCTCAACCGAGAGATCGTCGGAGGGTAGGGAGTAGATCTGTTGTGTTTTCTAATGAAAGGTGCTACTGCCTCGGTGCCAGTGATGGCCACGTCTTGGTTAGAATGTGGCCAGCTGAGGGCCTAAAACTAACTTGTCTGCGCGATATATACTCTGGACCTACACGTGGTGTTACAGTCTGTGGTGCGATTTCGAATGGCAGCAGGAGCTCTCTCGTGGTTAGCGCACGCATCCTAACTACAAAACTGTACTTCAGTTCTTGTGCTGTCATTCAAGAGCTGCGTCCCATGGGGTATTTTCCAACGGAATAACGCTCGGCCACCCACCTCTGTTGTGGTGGTGGTGGTTAGTGTTTAACGTCCCGTCGACAACGAGGTCATTAGAGACGGAGCTCAAGCTCGGGTTGGGGAAGGATTGGGAAGGAAATCGGCCGTGCCATTTCAAAGGAACCATCTTGGCATTCACCTGAAACGATTTAGGGAAATCACGGAAAACCTAAATCCAGATGGCCGGAGACGGGATTGAACCGTCGTCCTCCAGAATGCGAGTCCAGTGTGCTAACCACTGCGCCACCTCGCTCTCCTCTGTTGTAGAGTGCAGAGTGTTGACATGTTTGCTTGACATACTCGATCGCTAGATCTGTTACC
This sequence comes from Schistocerca americana, assembly GCF_021461395.2. Taxonomy (NCBI): domain Eukaryota; kingdom Metazoa; phylum Arthropoda; class Insecta; order Orthoptera; family Acrididae; genus Schistocerca; species Schistocerca americana. Next base: position 855,722,359 of record NC_060121.1, read on the forward strand.
ATTCGAGCTCATATGGGATATCATCAAACGACAACTCGAGCGTTATCCACAAACAGCATTAACCGTCCCTGTATTGACGCACCAGGTGCAACAGGCATGGAACACCATTCCGGTACCGGTACAATACAATTCATGCACGTTTGCATGCTTGTATTCGACATTCTGGCTGTTACATCGATTATTCTGTTACGCAGATGACATGGCCCTGGCTGTGCAACATGAAAGTTTTGAACAGTGTGAAAACTCCCTTAACCAAGACCTCGGAATAATGGGTAAATATTTGAGATCTTGGAGGTTAATTCCTAACCCAATAAAGTCAGAAGTTACAGCGTTTCATTTAAACAACCAACAGGCAACCCGATCCCTTGACGTTACCTTTGCTGGTAGAAAGTTAAAGCATAAGCCAAACCCAACATATCTTGGTATTAAATTGGATAGATCGCTTACATTCAAACCACACCTAATAGATACTGCTGCTAAGATACATACAAGAAATAATATTTTTCAAAAGTTCGCCAATATTAGCTGGGGAGCTGATGTACATACTCTGAATATCTCTTCTGTAGCGTTGGTATACTCTGTTGCGGAATATTGCAGCCCTGTTTGGCTTAACAGCAGCCACACGTCTTAAGTGGATACTCAACTAAACAATACCATGAGAACCATAACTGGGACCATTAAATCCACCCCACTACCTTGGCTTTCTGTTCTGTGCAGTATAGCTCCACCACATCTTAGGCGGCAAACCGCCTTAGTTAATGAATGGCGTAAAATCTCCTCCAATTCCAACCTTTCAATCCATCAGGACATTGCCCCGAATCTTTCCCGACTAAGATCTAGAAGACCACCATGGAGAACAGCTCAAAACTTTATGGCTACGTCTTACGATGCTATGGATTCATGGAAAAATGAATGGTCTCAGACTGGACTATCCAAGAACTGGAATGAAATATCATCTCGTGGGAACCTACCTGGTGCAGACCTGCCAAGAAGAACTGGGGTTACACTCAATAGACTCAGAACTGGTCATGGCAGAAGTGGCGAGATGCTCTGTAGATGGGGCATACGAGATTCACCACAGTGCGATTGGTGACATCCAGAGTAAACGATCCAGCACATCGTTCAGGAATGCCCTAAACGTGCATTTAAAGGATCCATTCGAGAACTTTATGCAGCCTCCCCTGCAGCCGTCGAGTGGATGGAAAACCTAGACATAGAACTTTAAAGAGACTCCATATATGTGATTGCTGAATGTCCTTATAGCGACAATTTCTATATGATAATTTTATCTTATCTATGACAAGATACCTTATTGTAACAACCTGTGCATGCCTACTTTATCCTTAATTGACTGTCCATAAGACGAGACATTATTTATGTGTTATTATGTATGTTGATTTTATCTTTATCTGTCTGTATGTATTTAAGCATGAAACCATTTGTACTTGAAAACCACATACGCTAAATAAGTAAATAATCAACCAGCACTTAAAATTTGCAATGGCTTATTTTGCTATTATATTAACCTGTGATCTTGCAGTGTTAATCATTTAAATTTGTTACCTTGAGAAATGTATTCCCGAAATTTGATTGCTCTAAATTAATTATTTCTTGGTGTTGTGAGTGTCAGTGAACATCAAATAAACCCGTACGTAGACAGTCGTCCACTTACATGGTCACTTTGAGCGCTTACAGGGGTACTGGGCAGGAGAACACATCTACTGATCACCTCGCTTTCCCCGGTTGACCCGCATCAAGAAGTGTTCTCGGAGGCTGGAGAACGCAGAGGTCGTTCTGTGGCGGCGAGCCCCACCGTGCCTTCCTGGCAGTTGTGCCGGTCCTCGGGGGACCTGGAGACGGAGGAGAACTTTGCGCCAGTGTCTCAGCTTAATAAAGGAAGCGGGCGACCGGGGCTGCTCAGAGCGCCAGCCGGGGACATTACTCGCCGCCGCAAGATCTCCGTTTCCGGTACTTTGTGCCGGCACGGCGAGGCAGGGCGCCGGATGAGCCTCTGGTGAGGCCGCCCGCTGCGAAAAACGCTTCCTCTGCCGCCAGCGAAACAGTCCCATCGATCTCCCGGCTCTCCTCCGTCTTACACTGACGGGTTTCCTCTCTGCACTGTGCGTCCGTGGAGTAATCCTCAATAAATTTCAATGACACGGTTTACCGACAAAGATTTTGCACGGTTCTCTAAATAAAAAGTGTCGCTAGGGCTAGAAGTTGTATTTTACTTCCTCTATCCATCGATTTGCTGAGGCAATTAGATTACGAAATGAGACACTTAAAGTAGTCGATGGATTTTGCTTTTTGGGAGGTAAATAACTGACGAAGTAAGGAGGATATAAAATGCAGATTGGCAATGGCAGGAAGAGCGTTTATGAAGGAGAGAAATTTGTTAACATCGAGTACAGACGTAAGTGTCAGGAAGCCCTTTCTGAAAATGTGTGTATGGTGTGCAGCCATGTATGGAAGTGAAATATGGACGAAAAACAGTTTAGACAGAGAATAGAAGCATTTAAAATGTGGTGCTACAGAAGAATACTGAAGATTAGATGGATAGATCACGTAACTAATGAGGAGGTACTGAAAAAAATTGGGGAGAAGAGAAATCTGTGGTACAACCTGACTAGAAGAAGGGATCGGTTGGTAGGACACGTTCTCAGGCAATGAAGTATCACCAGTTTAGTACTCGGGGGATGGGGAACTTGAGGAGGTGGGGGTAAAAATCGTAGAGGGAGACCAAGAGATGAATACAGTAAGCAGATTCAGAACGATGTAGGTTGCAGTAGTTACTCGGAGATGAAGAGGCTTGCGCGGTTTAGTGGAGCATGGAGAGCTGCATCAAACCAGTCTTTGCACTGAAGAATACAACAAAAAACATCCCTCTATTTCCTAAGAGGTGCGTTACTGACCCCTAAAACAGCGACATTAGAAGGCTGGCAAAAACGTTTTTTATTGCGCGTATGCACTGTAGTTGCAGGAAGAACAAATCATTAAATTTCTTGGTGGTTTTTGGCTACCCCATTGGTACGTTGCAGTTAGCACCAGAATACGCTGAGGCGTGCAAGACAAGTGACTGGGGGTTGTGGGAGCGTATTACTATATAAGAACACGTAGTTCGTTCGCAATATAATCATAAAAAACGATTTCATCAGGTGATGTAGTTCAGAATAAAAACTGAATCTCAAATCTTCAAGCAACACACAAGAATAGCGAATTTCAAGTCAGATATTCAGGAAGCGCTTTAAAGGCTTCCCAAATAATGCAGAATAACAATAAACTAACAAGTCATAGAAGAACTGAAGATCAAAATAAAAGATCCAGAGAATAAAAGGACCGCACCAATGATACCAAAAACAACATAGTTAATTTACACTAATCCAAACCAGTGAATTACAACACAGAATGACTAAATGAAATTTGTTATAACAGATCTAGGCTCATGGCATCAAAGCAGGAGACCACAATGATAAAATGCATAGAATAATTTTGAGCTGTGGCTGGCTCATGTTACGCGTTGGATTAAACCTTGGTTGCTATTCTGTGTTTAGTCTCCCACGGTAATCGCGATTATACTGTTATCCTCTCACTCTCCGCGAGTGACAGCAGCGGTGTGGATTGATATTCTCACCTTATACTATCTTTGGGCTGTAGCTTATAGTTTCCGACTGTGCTGTGAGGGACCAGCTGGTCGGTTGGCGTGGAGCAACGAGGAAATCTTCGCGGCGCGTGGTTTGGCCGGGGCCGCTGGCGGGGTCTACCAGCGGTAGGAGTGTATGGTGCTGTTCCCATTGCTACAAGGTCAGTGGCTTACCGATCCTGGACACGAAAGTTGAGTTTTGACTTAATCTACCAGCAAGTCACGAGTGTTCACATTGTGTAGTTTGGATTTCGTTGTCGGCTGTTGGGACATTCCCGCGAGCAACAACGTGTGTTTTCAAGTTGGCAAATTTTAGCCACCCTCCGGTGGAGTTTCACTGTACTTGGTATTTTGAATTGAACTGCACCAGCGGAATCTTCTGCCTTGTGGCCGTTAAAGTTCCGGTTACCTTCCCTGTCCGTTGACATAAATTCAGGCAGTGTATTTTCCTCATCGTGTTGTCGTTGTCCAGCACGGTGTGTAGTTTGACAGCTCAACGTATAATTGGTTGTGGGGGCCAATACTTTCTACGTTGCTCCATTGAACTCCCTGTTGTGTGCTGGTCGGGTGGAGCGGAAGTTATCTTGTCGGTGGGTCCGTTGACTGTCTGTCGGTTGGGTTGTCGTCGGATCGAGAATGGTTGGGCCGACTGCCTGTCTCACCTAAGCGAGTGTTAGTGTTTGAATTCCAGGCCGATCCTCGGAAACTTCTGAGCACCGTTCGGTGTGCTGCCTTTTCTTATTTGTTTTTGTTGTTTGTATTTGTATGACTTCCAGCCGATTTTTAAATTAAGCTTGTTTTGGGTCAAGGTGTCAGATTCTTTGGGCCTTCAGCCTAATTAAAGGACTGTTTTAAGATAAGGCCTTTTGCCTTTTAAAACTTTAATTTTGGTTTGAGTCTTAAGAGATGGTTCTTCAGCCTATTTTTTTAAAAATTAAAGTTGTTTTGCTCTTAAGGTGTGAGATCGATTGGACCTTCAGCCTAATAGAAAGAACTGATTTAAGATGACGCCTTCTGCCTTTTAAATTTTTGATTTTGGTTTGATTTTTAAGTTATTGGCCTTCAGCCGATTTTAAATTAAAGTGGTCTTGCCCTTAAGGCATGAGGCTGTATGGCGTATTCAGCTGGTTATTAAGTTCCAAATATTAATGCTGTGTTTTTTTTTTTAAATTTTCGTGGCTCTTGTAATGTTTGGTCAAATAAATAAAGTTGTATGTTCGAGTGTAACTGACAGCCGCTTATTTTGGCCCCTTTCCACAATTTAAACTACCTGTCCTGTACTGCGGATTTAGCAGGGCGTCTCAAATTTATCGTCCTCAGAAGCCCCTCAAAGGGAAACAAAGCAATGCTCTGCTAATATACACCATAATAGCGCTCATAGTAACTGGCTGTTCTGTTCCTTTATTATGCTTTGGGGGAGGAAAGTCACACGAATCCAAAGAAATATTGGACTAATGGTTCTGCTTTTAAGGTTACGCGCATTTTACATCCTAGAGGAAAGCAAAACATACATTTCACAAATGAGGGATATGAGTATGGCACTTCCTTGTTCTTGCAGTTTCCATTAAAATAATAGTCACTGGGTTAATAAGTTTGAAGTTAAAGTTGTAGTCTGTCCAACTCGTGATTAACCTACAGGCAGCATCCTTACCAAAACCAGCTCAGCACGCAATTCATGAGTTACTCGTTATTTAACAGTCGAGGTAAAATCACAGACATTCACCTATCCTAACACATCCAATAAAGTGGACATACCGGTGATATGTGACTTATGATATGACTATATCAGTGATATGTGACTTATCAGTGATATGTGACGCCAGAAGTGGGTTCATGTCTGCAGATGTAGCCTTAGGGTCTGTCGCCTTGATTACCTTGTTTTACTCGTAGAGAATCATGCCTAAAGGGTCTCTGATCCCCACAAGAAAAGCAATATACGAAAGGCACAACAATGTTGCTATTTTTTTTACTCTTTCCATATTCTCCTCAAGGGTAATCAATCACTTTCTTCCCGACCGAAATGCCTATCAGTTAAAGGTCGCACCGCCCTGTCGGCGATTACTTGTTGGAAAATCTTTCATTCAATAGACCCTTGAAAGAAACCTTTAAGTGACCCTCAAGAATAGCAAATTTGAACAACTTTAAATGCTTCCGAAATAATGTAGAATGAGAGGAACCAGTTATTGACTAATTAAAATCCGAAATGAATAAAAACAAGATTTAGAATATAAAAGGACAACACCACTCAGTAATACTAAAAAGAACAGAATTCATTTATACTAGGCCAAGAGAATGAACTACGGCTCACAATGACTAAATAAAATTTATAATGAAACATTAATGTTAATGGTACCAGAACAGCGGTGATAGGATGCACAGAATAACTTGTCGTGCTCACGTACCCCAGAAAGTCAGACACTGTAATCAGCATCAGAATTAACAAAATCATATATTCAAAATTCGATTCAAGCAATACTGCTTCAAGGACTGCACTACATAACGTCACTCAGGAGATTCACCACCAGACGTAACCAATCATTCGCATATCAGTTAAAGACAGTGTAAGAACATGGGGAACTCTGCACGTACCCACTGTCTGTATCTGCTACGTAGCACTAGTTAATTTCCAGACATACCTAAACACTAGTTACACTGACCCTTGTAGAGTCTTCAAAACGCAAACACTACCCAAGACGCCACATCAGTCATTGGTCTCCAGCAACAGCAATCGACAACATTCCAGACAGCAAGACAACGCTGGAAGTCTCGTAATACCAGCCCTCGTGACTGAATGTTCGTGTCGTCAGCTATCACCGCCTCTCGACTCATCAGGCGCTTTTACAAGTCTGTGCTGCTATGTTGTTCTACAACGCTCTCTGCGGTCTCCAAAGATAACCACGGCCACCCTGTCCTCCGCACATACAAGGCTGCTATCATATATTTCCTACAGGTAATAGCCACTCCTCTCCCAAGGCGCAAACTCTGAGACTGCTGTACTGCTGGTTGCCTACCAACTCAGGTACCAGTCATTCCGGGACGAAGCCACTGGACGGCGTCCCCTCCATGCCTTGCATGCCGATGCCGAGATGTTGTCCGACAGCTGCCACCCATGTCTCTGGCACTGGCTTCAAGATGTAGCTGGTCCGATGTCACACACCAGACTGCTTAACTCTGTCGCTCTGCCCCACTCGTCGACTGCTTTGCTGCCCCGAGCGCTCTCTGCAGCTGCAGGAACACAGCAACAGCTCTGGCACCTACGGCGTAGGGGATGGGACTTTAACTGTGCTAGTATAATGGAGTTTAATCCCCGATACCTTAACACATATCCCTTAATCCTGTCCCTTCTTCGTGTTAGTGTTTATCTTATCAGACCACTTGATTTTTAACATTCTTCTGCAGCACCACGTCTCAAACGCTTCAATTCTCTTCTGTTTTTGTTTTCCCATTGTCCATGCTCCACTACCATACAGTACTGTGTTCCAAACGCACTTTCTCGGAAGTTCACTCCTCAGATTAAGGCCTATGTTTCACACCAGTAGACTTATCTTGGCCAGGAATGCCTTCTTTGCCCGTGCTAGTCTGTGTTTTATGTCCTCCTTCTTTCGTCCATCTGGATTTTTTTCGCTTCCAAGGTAGAAGAGTTCCTTAACTTCGTCTACTTCTTAATCAATAATTTTTGTGTTAAGTTTCCCACTATTCTCATTTCTCCTACTTCTAATTACTTTCATACTTATTCGGTTTACTCTCAGTTCATATTCTGTACACATTAAATTTTTCACTGCACTCAACACACCCTGTAATTGTTTTTCACCTTCACTGAGGTTAGCAGTATCATCAGCCAATTTTACCCTTGATACCCTTTCACCACGATTTTTTTATCCAGTCTTGAACCTTACGTTATTGCTCCTGCGATATGTAGATGAACAGTAAGGGGAAAGATTGCATCCCTGTCTTACACCAATTTTAATCCGAGCACTTCATTTTTAGTCTTGAAATCATATTACTCCCTCTTGGGTCCTATACGTATTACGTATCATCCGTCTACCCCTGTATCTTACTCCTATTTTTCTCAGAATTTCGAGTATTTTACACCATTTAATACTGGCGAACGTTTTATTAGATCGACAACTCATGAGCGTATCTTGATTTTTCTTCAGTCTGTAACGCCGGAAATGCATATCCTCCAATTTTCATCTATTGTACTATTATTTTTTTTCCTTGTTTTGTTACCTCAAGATATGACATTTCTGTCTCTTTATATATTGTAATTGTTTTACTGTTTGTATATATATATATTTATGCACTCATGTCGATGTATAATTGGTTTGTTTCGTAAATATTATTTGTATTTTTACGCTGGGCCTTGCCTAGGGAAAACTGCTATCGAACGATTACATCGATGGGTCGTGTGAAGAATCAAAGTGTGTAGGATCTTTGGTAGGGTTAACTCTGCCGCGTGGAGCGCGGGCAGAGAGGGTCTGGCTGGAGTAGCGAGTGGAGCAGGGGTGTTGTGTGACGCTCCCGCGAGTTGCCGCGCTTTCGGGGTTTGGCAGCATGTAATTGCGCTCGACTCGCGATGATAGTTTCTGACATGGTGTCGCGGACGGGAAGCATTAGCTGGCGCACATCAAGAGCCCGTTTCGCCTGGTGACCGTGTCGAGAAGAAGGCGCGCCAACATCCAGCTTCTGCAACAGCGACGGCCGACAATGAGTGACTGTCGCCACCTCCTCGATCGACGGCTTCAAACCTTCAATCAACCAACAAGGAAAACTAAAAGCACGTAAAGTTTCGGAACTGTATGGCAGACCTCAGCTTTTCAAATTGTTCCATTTGCCTCGCAAAATTACATCAACTTAGCATGAACCTTTGTTGCTCATTGTCCCAACTGCATTGCCAAGCAGGGTCCCTTCCTTTTCCGAAATGAGCCCGAGGGTCGTTGAAATTCAAACGCCAGCATCATTCGATTTCACTGCTTTAATTTCAAAGTTCAGCTGGCTACAATATTTAGATTGCACAAGCACAAATTAAGAGTGCGAGTTTTGTTACCGTATTTTAGTTACCTGTGACTGCAGCTCAGCTTGGTACGTACTAAATTTTACTATTGTTAATTGTTCAGAATCATTTAATTCAAGTTCAAAGTTAATTCTCTTATTTCTAAATTGCCGTAGATTCAAGTAGCTTTTGAAATGATTGTTGAGGTAGTCCAAGACTAACCTTATTTTACTGAATGTCGATGTGCTTCAGAAAGAAAGCTCACTATCAACTTCAGTCACTAAATTAACTTTCGATTTTCCGGTTTCATTAATTCTTTTGCTAAATTAAGTGTAGCGAAATTTATTACTTCTGACAAACTTTCAGTTTTCACACTACACGTGTCAACCTTCAGTTGCCACGCTTCTAGTGCTAATTATATGTGTAATAACCTTTCTTTTTCAGTTATTATAGTAATTGTCCATAGGACTGGCGACCGTAATTTCCACCAAATCTAAAATATCTAATTACCGCTAGTTGATTGTTAACGTAACGGCCGCACATTTACTTTCTTTATTAACTTTATCCCTATTTCAAAATTAATTTCCACCAGTTTCATTTGCATTTTTCCTTTCATTTAGCTGTAACCCATTCCTCCCTCTTTACCGACAGATTAACTTCGGTGACGATTGCTTTTCCCAAATTTCCATTAGGTACACGCGGTTTAATTTTTCACTGTCATTAAGGTCGATAAGTGAGGGGGAGGTTACATGTGGCGACCTGGTGACAGGACAATCTTCGGATTTGAGGTTGTTCTGGACACGAATTTTGTATGTTGCAAATCTCGTAACGAAGTACTGGTTACGTACAGGCCGTTACGTCAGCGAGAATAAGTAGTGGGAGTAATCCTAATTATATTTGAGATTTGGCATTTATATTGAAAATTATTAAAATGAGTGAAGGCAACAATTGCCAAAATTTGGTAGACTTGGATACGGAACAATCGGTCGAACAGTGGGAAACGCGCACCGCGGTACCCATTGTTCAGGGGCAGGCGGCTAGCATGAAAGACGCGACCGCCGAAACGCAACAAAGAGCAGAAATGGAATTCCAAACTTTAGAAAATGTTTCGGAATCGGAAGTGAAAATCACATCTGAATCCCTTGATGACGAATACGGGGGGAAAATTAAAGAGGAAGCCGCTGCGGAAGTAAAACCGGTAGTTTCCGGGAATTTAACTGATTTATTGAATGTTTTGATTAACGAAATCAAGAGTCAATCGGCCAAGCAAGAACATCAGGCTGCCAAGCAAGAAGATCAGTCTGAAAAATTTGAACGGATGCTAGACAATCAGAACAAAGCTATTAACGTTGTTATCAACAATGTTGGAGTTGTTAACACAAAAGTTGATAAAATCAAAGAAGATATTGTTGTAATTAATACCGAAATCGGTAATCTTAAACAGGAAATGATAGGCGTTCAGGCGGAAATTGCGAGCATAAATACTCGTTTTAATTCTGAAATTAGCAGAATCGAGAAAAGTGTAGGAGAATCAGTTGCTCCGATCATCGAGAATAAGGTGACGGAACAAATTCAATTAGTGAAAAAAGAGGATCAAAAGAAGGTGGAAACTTTAAAGGCTTTAGTATCCGAAGTAGATACCAAAGTGACGAAGCAGGCTAATACCTGCGAAGAAAAAAAAAGGGAAGTAGAAACGCTTGCGACAACCACTTGCCAAGTAATTACGAGAGTGTCGGAATTAGAAAAGAAACTTGACGAAAAACAGAGCTATGTGCCAATCTATGCACATAGTTCGGAATTGTTGACGAAAGAGGAGCGGTTCGACCCCTTGAAAAAAGGCGGTATACACGCGACGGATTTCATTAAGAATTGTGAAAGAGTTTTACCCAGATCATGGACTGATGAGAGAAAAATTAATGCGATTATTGATGTGTTGGCTGGTGATGCCAAGCGTTGGGGCTTAAACCTCAACATTACGAACCTGACTTTTGACGAATTTAAAAATTTGTTTCTGGCTGAATACTGGTCAGAGCAAAAACAGCAAAGTGTCTGGCGCGAATTTGTCGTATCGAGGCCTTTCGATGCGAATTCGCGTGGTTCGATGAAGGAGTTTTGTGAGGGCTGGATCCGCAAGTTGGAATATTTGCGTGACCGCCGCTCGGAATCCGAAATAGTCTGGGAACTCTACAAGAAGCTTCCAGATGATACAAAACGATACGTAGGAAGCAATTACAGGACAATCAATGATTTCCTGGAAAGAGTGGAGGACGAGGACAATTGGCGCAATAATCGCGACAGTGGCAGAGGCCGTGGTAACAACAACGGGTACCACAGCAACAACAACAACGATAACCACGGGAATAATGCATACCGCAACCATGGCAGCAATAACAATAATGGTTCGGACCGTAATAACAATCGGTACAATGCAAATAATAACAGGAATGACGGAAACCAGTATCATACTAACGTGATACGGGCTTCACAGAATAGTAATAACGCCAGAGGGTGTGATCAGCCGCCTCAGCAGCATCCGGGGAGCGTATCTGCTGGGACGAGACAGGGAAACCATTAGCCGCGCCGGTGAGGGGCCGACCAGGCGTGGAGAAATTTTGGCGGCCCAATAACAGGAGAAAACCCAGGTGTCGTCGTTATGAAAATTCCGTGTGGAATAATCAACGGCGGGAGAGTGTGCCAGTGTTAGGAGAAAGGAGTGCGCCCACAAGTAGTAGATCAACTGTATACACGGCAGTAGAAAATACATTCACTGTCAGTGAGAACAATTTAAGTAGTGTTCCGGAAATCGATTATAAAGGGGCAGCTGTAATACCCACAGCGGAACTGGAGATTGAGTTTAAGAATGATTCGCAATTGTTGAGAGAAGATCAGATGTCGGATAACACGTCCGTCATTGAGCCAGGGGATGCAGAGAGGGATGAGGTCTGGTTAAGGCAGTTCGGTCGCTTATACGACGAACTAAGAGATTATAGGGGCCTGTACGGGAGAAGCATTTATGGAGAGCGCGGGCAGAATTTGCCGCGTCTCGTCCCACAGGAAGATAGTATTTGTGAAGTGATGGAAAGTTCTGGCCGTAACCGGCAGACTTTACCAGAAATAGTTGATGTTAATGGGGAGCACGAGCAAGATTCGTCGTGTTTCGTCCCGCAGGAGTTAGATGTTGAAGTAGTAACGGAAAGTTCTGGCCCTAACCGGCAGACTTTACCGAAAGTTATAGTGATAGAAGTAGCCGACCCATCCGACGCAAACCTCCAGTTTAAACGTTGCGAGAGTATTAAGGAGAAAGATTACGAAAATTTTAGTGATAGCCGGACACGATTGGTAGAAAAGCACATAGATTACAGCGTGTATGAGGTTAGAGCTGACATTATACGGTCAGACGGTAGCAGTGTGGGTTGCGCTGATCCAGAGGAAGTAATTGCAGATACTACTGGGCACATTCCTCCAGGTAGATTGGCAGATGAGATCAATCTGGCCAAAGAGGAATCAACGAAGGTGACAATTAGTGAATTGATAGCAAAGCAACACTCACTAGTTGACGAGTTACAGGAAAAGGTTTCGGCATTGGAGGCGAAGCTACAGACTAAGCCTCAGGACAGACGTGTTGAAATTAAAACTGTATGTGAACAGAGGCTGAAAAAGCCGCCAGACAAGCCGAATTTAGGATCAAAGCCAGATGGTTTTTTCTGGAATAACCTGGATATAGACGAGGATTTACTGTGGGAAAATAATGAAACAGTCGAGGACAAGTGTAGACAGATAGTAGTGTCTGTTAATATGCACGACCAACAACTAAACGTGTTGATGGACACCGGTGCAGAACTGAGTGCTGTATCTGGGAAAATATTTGAGTTACTGAAAGACAGACCTGGCATCGTAGTTATGCCAGTAACAGGAGTGAAAATTATCGGTGCTACTGGGAAGGCCAGTAAACCGGTCACAAAACAGATTTTTGTCCACTTCGAGATATGTGGGGCAAGATTTGAACAAGAGTTTGTCGTCGTGCCAGACTTGACTACGGAAGTAATTATCGGGTTAGATTGGCTATTAAAGTACCGTGCAGTGATTAATTGCGAAAGCAAAACTTTGACATGTACGTCCCAAGATGAAACAATAGTAGTTAGTTTTGACGAGGCAGGAGACGGTGTGCGTAGGCAATACCAGCCTATACACATTGTTAACTGGCCGGATGACATTGACGCAGGAATGAATTTGAACTGCTGTAACGTGAGGAATCTCAGCATTGACAGAAGTGTAGAAAGTGAATTGGAAGAGATAATCAAATTCCCTCCACGGATTGACATTAGTATTGGTGTGAAAAATGATCGTTTGCGAGAAGTAATGAAGCTAAAAGCCGATGCTCGCATACGACGTCATGACGCTAAAGCCCGTTTTGCTAAGTTTGCAATCGGAGACTTAGTACTTGTAAAAGCTCGTGAGAAATCGAGCGAGATAGACAATGAAATCTCTAAATTTAAGTTTGTTTATAATGGACCATATAAAGTCATTGGTATACCTCACACAAATGCTTATTGCTTAGAGTATCCAAGCTCTGCAAAGCTATTAGGTATACGGAACATTGTAGACCTGAAATTGTACCAACCAAGGATTGATTAGTACCACAGATAGGGTAATTTGTACAGTATGTAGATATAGAGTGTAAGATTTAAGGATTTGCTAGGTTGTCATGCTTATGCCTGACCAAGAGGTCATTAAAGGAGTTGTAATTAATAAGTAATTAATTTTACTAAATGATTTAAGAGAGAGTGAGTATTAATCAATCGAAAATCCAAGCTGCTAGCTTAAGTTTTCAGCTGAGTCACAGTAGATGAAGCATTGTAAATATGATTTTGTAACTAGCTGTAAGATTTCATAAATATGTGATTTACTAGTCATTGCCGATGTACTTAGACGCTGTTTTAAGTTTCAGGCTAGTACATGCGTGTGATGATGGACAGTGTTGAGTTATCCACTGTGATAGTGTTTATGGACTCCTTGAGATTACTCGGGAGTGAGTTTTTCCGAAAGAATTCAGTGAAACGGACGTTCTGGAAACGCCGTCACAAGGGCGAGTGAGATCAAGCGTGCCGCACACGCGGGCGCAACAATACTGGCGAGGCGAGCCGCTGTCGGCTCTTGTGCCGCTGTTGGCTCTTGTGCCGCTGTCGGCATTCTTTGTACTTGCGAGTATGGAAGGCGGAATTGTTTTTCTTCCTGGACAGCTGAAAGAATTCTGCTGTTAATATTTATGTTTTTGTCGATCTGCTGTACATTATTTTCTTGTTTATCGTTAAATAGATTCTCGTGACGAGAATATTAATTATGAAAAGGTTATATAAAATGTGTAGTCTATTTAATTATTTATTTGCGTATTTTGATCTACCTGTTTTTATGACCATGCACTCTAATTAATTTTGCAAATGGTATTCCATTTCTCATAGTGTTACGAATTTTAATGATTTTAGAATAGCTAAACCATTTTCTATATTTTCTATGAATTTTAATATGTTGTCAACCTGTTTTATTTTGTGCAAGATGACAGAGTGGAATAAGATTAGGAGTGTCTCCACTCAATTATTATGGTCTAAAAATTGATTTATGGTTAATTAGACGAATGCTAAATTTTGTTGATGTTTTGAGCATATGCATTTCTGCTGTTTCTTTTTTGGGACATTTTCTGAGTCTGTTTACGTTACACGAACATCCTCAGACAATGGGGGCACGTGTAACGCCGGAAATGCATATCCTCCTATTTTCATCTATTGTACTATTATTTTTTTTTCCTTGTTTTGTTACCTCAAGATATGACATTTCTGTCTCTTTATATATTGTAATTGTTTTACTATTTGTATATATATATTTATGCATTTACGTCGATGTATAATTGGTTTGTTTCGTAAATATTATTTGTATTTTTACGCTGGGTCTTGCCTAGGGAAAACTGCTATCGAAAGATTACATCGATAGGTCGTGTGAAGAATCAAAGTGTGTAGGATCTTTGGTAGGGTTAACTCTGCCGCGTGGAGCGCGGGCAGAGAGGGTCTGGCTGGAGTAGCGAGTGGAGCAGGGGTGTTGTGTGACGCTCCCGCGAGTTGCCGCGCTTTCGGGGTTTGGCAGCATGTAATTGCGCTCGACTCGCGATGATAGTTTCTGACATGGTGTCGCGGACGGGAAGCATTAGCTGGCGCACATCAAGAGCCCGTTTCGCCTGGTGACCGTGTCGAGAAGAAGGCGCGCCAACATCCAGCTTCTGCAACAGCGACGGCCGACAATGAGTGACTGTCGCCACCTCCTCGATCGACAGCTTCAAACCTTCAATCAACCAACAAGGAAAACTAAAAGCACGTAAAGTTTCGGAACTGTATGGCAGACCTCAGCTTTTCAAATTGTTCCATTTGCCTCGCAAAATTACATCAACTTAGCATGAACCTTTGTTGCTCATTGTCCCAATTGCATTGCCAAGCAGGGTCCCTTCCTTTTCCGAAATGAGCCCGAGGGTCGTTGAAATTCAAACGCCAGCATCATTCGATTTCACTGCTTTAATTTCAAAGTTCAGCTGGCTACAATATTTAGATTGCACAAGCACAAATTAAGAGTGCGAGTTTTGTTACCGTATTTTAGTTACCTGTGACTGCAGCTCAGCTTGGTACGTACTAAATTTTACTATTGTTAATTGTTCAGAATCATTTAATTCAAGTTCAAAGTTAATTCTCTTATTTCTAAATTGCCGTAGATTCAAGTAGCTTTTGAAATGATTGTTGAGGTAGTCCAAGACTAACCTTATTTTACTGAATGTCGATGTGCTTCAGAAAGAAAGCTCACTATCAACTTCAGTCACTAAATTAACTTTCGATTTTCCGGTTTCATTAATTCTTTTGCTAAATTAAGTGTAGCGAAATTTATTACTTCTGACAAACTTTCAGTTTTCACACTACACGTGTCAACCTTCAGTTGCCACGCTTCTAGTGCTAATTATATGTGTAATAACCTTTCTTTTTCAGTTATTATAGTAATTGTCCATAGGACTGGCGACCGTAATTTCCACCAAATCTAAAATATCTAATTACCGCTAGTTGATTGTTAACGTAACGGCCGCACATTTACTTTCTTTATTAACTTTATCCCTATTTCAAAATTAATTTCCACCAGTTTCATTTGCATTTTTCCTTTCATTTAGATGTAACCCATTCCTCCCTCTTTACCGACAGATTAACTTCGGTGACGATTGCTTTTCCCAAATTTCCATTAGGTACACGCGGTTTAATTTTTCACTGTCATTAAGGTCGATAAGTGAGGGGGAAGTTACAAGTCTTACTTCCATTATCAAGCGTAAAATCATTACTGCTTCTGTAGACCTTTACCTTGCCTAACAGATCCTCAATTTTCTTTTACATTCTTCTTTATATTATTATTGTCAGCAGATTGGATATATCAGATGTTAAATCTATTTTCCAATAGTTTTCGGATCTATCTGCCCTTGCTATCTTCGGAATTACTATCTTCCGATAGTCTGATGATACGTCTCCAGTCTCATAGCTTCTACTGATCAACATGAATAAACCTTAGGATCCCATTTTCTCCAATGATTTTACAAATTCCGATTGAATGTTATATCTCCCTTATCCTTTATTTGATCTCAAGTCTTCCAGAGCTCTTTTAAACACTCACTAATTCAGGATTCCCTATGTCTTCCTTGCGGACTTCAGTTTCTTGTTCCATCAAGACATCAGATACGTCCATCCCATCACAGAAGCCTTCAAAGTACTCTTTTTGCCTATCCGCTATTTCCTTTGCGTTTAGCAGCAGCATAGTACTCTTAATGTTACCACCCTTGCTTTTAATTTCACCGATAGTCGTTTTGATTTTTCTGTATGCTGAGTCAGTCCTGCAGACGATCTTTTTTTTTTTTTTTTTGGTTCTTCACATCTTTCCTGCAACCATTTCTGCTTTCTTCCCCTGCACTTCCTATTCATTTCAGTCCCAAGGGATTTATATTGCTGTATTCCTGTTTTTCCCTGAACATATTCGTACTTCCTTAATTCCTCAATCAATTAAAGTATTTCTTCTGTTTCCCGTGAAAGGGGTAGCGTCTTTAACTAGCACTCAATACGTCACGAGTACTGGGTTCTAATCCAGATACTATTTAAATTTTTAATATAAATCACTACCAATGATGTCCGAAGACTTCCTGCGTAAGCAGTCATCCTCTCTCTGCCAACGGCCTTGTCAAACAGGATGCAGAAGTGGACAGTGGTTCAGGACATTCTCTTCGCATTGTGGTGGGAATATCTCACAAAAGGCGGAAGAACAGCAGTTATCAACTCCATGAGGATGCAGAAGGCAATTGAAACCACTGCATTCATGACACATAATGTGTATCCATAGGAAATGCGGCCTGGAATTTAAAAAGTGTCATGAAGAAGACTCCATTCTCAAAAGATCCCGAAGTAGTCCCTCATTCGTATTTCCGGTGCGGGACTGTCAAAATTGAGGTGATAATGAGAAAAGTCTGGAATTACCAACGAAGAGCTAACATTCTACGAGTCGTAGAAATTAATGTCAGAGGCCTGAAGTAGTAGAAAAGCTAGAGAATCTGTAAAGGAAAATGAAAAGGCACAATCCCGGTGTAATGGGAGTGAGGTGAAATGGGAAGAAGACAATGATTTCTGGTCAGACGAATATGGGGTAGTATGAACACCTAAGCAACTGGTACCGGCCGTCCAGGCATGAAGACGAACAGTGTGGCTGGAAATGGGGACAATCCCAGAACAGGTAGGGAGGAGGGAGGGGGAGGAGGGGGCTGCTGGATAGTGATTGCTCGCTTGACGATGTCCGGAATGCACCAGCAATAGATGATTTTCAGACAATCTCAACGATGACGAAGTTACAAGTTTTAGAAAATCAATAATAATTCACATTCAAATATTAAAGCAAATCTAACTACACTTGTAACCTCAGAAAAAGGACGCACATCCAGTAAACAATAATATTTTTAATAGCTAAAAAACTATAGGAGTTAATACACTACTGACCATTAAAATTGCTGCACCATGAAGATGACGTGCCACAGACGCGAAATTTAACCGGCAGGAAGAAGTTGCTGTGACATGCAAATGATTAGCTTTTCAGAGCATTCACACAAGATTGGCGCCGGTGGCGACACCTACAACGTGTTGACATGAGGAAAGTTTCCAACAGATTTCTCATACACAAACAGCAGTTGACCGCCTTTGCCTGGGGAAACGTTGTTGTGATGCCTCGTGTAACGAGGACAAATGCGTACCATTACGTTTCCGACCTTGATATAGGTCGGATTGTAGCCTATCGCGATTGCGGTTTATCGTATCGCGACATTGCTGCTCGCGTTGGTCAAGATCCAATGACTGTTAGCAGAATATGGAATCGATGGGTTCAGGAGGGTAATACGGAACGCCGTGCTGGATCCCAACGGCCTCGTGTCACTGGCAGTCGAGGTGACAGGTATCTTATCCGTATGGCTATAACGGATCGTGCAGCCACGTCTCGATCCGTGAGTCAACAGATGCGGACGTTTGAAAGACAACAACCATCTGCACGAACAGTTCGACGACGTTTGCAGCAGCATGGACTATCAGCTCGGAGACCATGGCAGCGGTTACCCTTGACGCTGCATCACAGACAGGAGCGCCTGCGATGGTGTACTCAACGACGAACCTGGGTACACGAATGGCAAAACGTCATTTTTTCGGATGAATCCAGGTTCTGTGTACGGCATCATGATGGTCGCATCCGTGTTTGGCGACATCGCGGTGAACGCACATTGGAAGCGTGTATTCGTCATCGTTATACTGGCGTATCACCCAGCGTGATGGTATGGGGTGCCATTGGTTACACGTCTCGGTCACCTCTTGTTCGCATGGACGGCACTTTGAACAGTGGACGTTACATTTCGGATGTGTTACAACCTGTTTCACTACCCTTCATTCGATCCCTGCGAAACCCTACATTTCAGCAGGATAATGCACGACCACATGTTGCAGGTCCTGTACGGGCCTTTCTGGATACAGAAAATGTTCGACTGCTGACCTGGCCAGCACATTCTCCAGATCTCTCACCAATTGAAAACATCTGGTCAATGGTGGCCGATCAACTGGTTCGTCACAATATGCCAGTCACTACTCTTGATGAACTGTTTTACCCTGTTGAAACTGCATGGGCAGCTGTACCTGTAGACGCCATCCAAGCTCTGTTTGACTCAATGCCCAGGCGTATCAACGCCGTTATTACGGCCAGAGGTGGTTGTTCTGGGTACTGAGTTCTCAGGATCTATGCACCCAAATTGCGTGAAATCACATGTCAGTTCTGTTATAATATATTTGTCCAATGAATACTCGTTTATCATCTGCATTTCTTCTTGGTGTAGCAATTGTAATGGCCAATAGTGTGTTTTGCAGTGACAAAACATTTTCTCACTGAACCTCTGTATCAACAATTTTTAAACGCTTCCTGCGATTTCAATAAACGATATTTCAGATTATAGCAATGCACTGTAGCTATCAACCCTGAAATCTACATATCTGTACCTATTTGTATTTATAGACTTACGAAGTCTTTTATATCTTTTTTATTACAGAAATGTGTGTGAGAACATCGTATTCATCCACAGTAACACAGAAAATGAATGCAGCATGAATACCTCATGTCTTGTCTTTATTGTTTAGTTATTTAATGAATGTATTACTATTTTTTCGAGATGTTTATTTAACTATTGATTACAACTGATAACACAAAATGAATTTACTTTAAGAAATGGTCAATCCCATGTGTTAGCTGACACACCATTAAAAAGAGTGCCAAAAGACGTTTCTGACAAGCAGACATAAATAATTGTTTGAAAAATATTTAGCGAAAATCTGTTGTCATTTAACGTGAGCACATTAGCGCAAGAATGATTCTTAATTATGTATAAACAGCCAATATTTATAATTGTAGTAAATGGTCTGAGTGTTACCAGTGTGACATTTATCTATTTAAATATTGTTGTAATGTATTTTTTTAGTGTAGCAAGTGTTAAAGTTGAGTCAAATCATGTCTGTAGAACTTAAGAGTGACATATATTTGGTTGGGATGGCCTTAAGCCAATAGAAAAACAGGCAGTGGCGAAACCTGATGGAATCAAGCGGGGATAGACTTTTTTTTCGAGTTGTGGCGCCGAAGGGAGCGATTCTGGACACTTTTACGTTTGTGCTCGAAGGAGGCAGACCGACCTATGATAACTAGTGGTATTTGATCACGCATTCAGTAAGGTCATTTTCTAGCTGTATTTTAAGTGACTATCGTAGGACAACTTTTCGGTTATTTGAGCAGTACTTTTTTGTATATACATTATTCAACATAATTCTCTGTAATCTATATCAATTATAACGTTAGAACGCAACATTTTCTATTAGATAATTCATTTATCTTTTATTTTGTACTTCTGTGTGTTCCCTTAATTCGAAAATCTAATCAATCCACAGATTATTTGACTATGGGAGCAGAGCTACACATTATTATGTGAGCAAGTTAGCTACTGGGCATAATGGCAGATGTGCACGGCTCGACCCCACGACTACACAGAGCTATACTTTTTAAACAAATCCGTACATAGTCCAGTTACCGGCGGTATGAGCAACATCACGTAAAGACGCAACTGATTTGCTCGTATAGACTGCTAGTCAGAAAGGTTTTACGCTGCAGAAAACCATTGGGTAAAGTTGAAATAGTAATCATTTGCGTATTTTTCGACGTACTACATCTCACATCAGTTTGAAGTTTGTTGAATGCTGCCTTTGCGGTGTTTCAATGGGCAGCTGTGTGCTTAAAATTCTTGAGGAATGCAAATACTTCGCAGTTTCGGTCAGTGTTCCGACTCAGGGATTGGAAGCAACACAGTACTTTAAAAGCATTGCAGCCAGATCCCACAATGCACTCTGATAGCAGACTGTGTTACAGTTGTATCTTAAGTTTTTAAGTGATATACACACATCAAAAAGAGTTTTGTATCACCCCGGTTCCCAGAACTCCTGAAGATAGAAGTTGACTGTGGATATTGTATCACAGACACAGTCCCTTTGACTGTTCAGAGATGTCACTAAACCCGCTCCAAAAGATGAGCACCTATTAGGCGGAGGGGCTCTGACAGCCGTTCAGTTCCAGTCATTCCACCAGGAACGAGGTACACGGCTCGTGTTGTGTGTATTTCATCCAAGCCTAGACGGTCAGTACCGCGATTCGATCGCGTCCGCATTGTTACTTTGTGCCATGAAGGGTTCTCAACAAGGGAAGTGTCCAGGCGTCTCGGAGTGAACCAAAGCAATGTTGTTCTGACATGGAGGAGATTCAGAGAGACAGGAACTGTCGATGACATACCTCTCTAAGGCCGCACAAGGCCTACTGCTGCAGTGGATGACCGATACCTACGAAATATGGCTCGGAGGAACCCTGACAGCAACGCCATCATGTTGAATAATGGTTTTCTGCAGCCACAGGATGTCGTGTTGCGACTCAAACTGTGCTTATTAGGCTGCATGATGCGCAACTTCACTCACGACGTCCATGGCCAGGTCCATCTTTGCAACCACGACACCATACAGCGCGGTACAGATGGACCCAATAACATGCCGAATGGACTGCTCACTATTGGCATCAATTTCTATTAACCGATGGGTGTCGCAATGCCTTCAACTACACAATCATCGGAGACGTGTTTGTAGGCACCCCGGTCAGGCTGAACACCTTACACACACTCTCCAGCTAGTGAAGCAAGGTGGAGCTTCCCTGCTGTTTTGGGGTGTCATTATGTGGGGCCGACGTACGCCGCTGGTGGTCATAGAAGGCGCATGACGGCTGTACGATAGGTGAATGCCATCCTCCGACCGACAGTGCAACCATATCGGCAGAATATTGGCGAGGCATTCGTCTTCATAGACGACAATTCGCGCCCCCACCGTGCACATGTTGTGAATGACTTCCTTCAGGATAACGACATCGCTCGACCAGAGTGCCCAACATGTTCTCTATGCATGAACCTTATCGAAAATACCTGGGATAGACTGGAAAGGACTGTTTATGGATGACGTGAATCACCAATCACTCTGAGGGATCTACTCCGAATCGCCGTTGAGGAGTGGGACAATCTGGACCAACAGTGCCTTGATGTGGACAGTATGCCACGACGAATACAGGCAAGCATCAATGCAAGAGGACATGCTACTGGGTTTTAGAGATGTGTACAGCAATCGGGACCACCACCTCTGAAGGTCTCGCTGTATGGTGGTACAACATGCAATGTGTGGTTTTCTTGAGCAATGAAAAGGTCTGAAATGATGTTTGTGTTAGTCTCTGTTCCAATTTTCTGTACAGGTTCCGTAACTCTCGGAACCGAGATGATGCAAAACATTTTTTGATGTGTATATACAAAACAGGAACGGATAAGTCGGAGCCAGTGAGAATTTGGTCATTACAGAGACGTGATGCAGTGGGTGCAACAGGAAAGCTATTATTGGAGTTTTCTTTCCATAGGCTTGTTTGGTGCAGACATCCACACTAGTTCATCCTGTGCAAGTCTCTTCAGTTCTGCACAACCATTTCGTCCTCTACCCACCTGCATCTATTTACTGTAGCTAAGCATTGGTTTTCCTCCAGAGTATTTATCGCCCACGCATTCTTCAATTACCAAATGGATCATTAACCTGATACGCTAAGACGTGTTGTAATATTACCCTCCCACACGTCACCATTAAATTTTTCTGTCTCTAAAAGTTTCGAAAGCTTCAAGTGGCGTAAGACATACAAAAGAAAAATTTTTTACTTATCTTCATTTTCTCTGCCTGTTCTTGGGTTCAGTAGTTGCGTCTAGGGGTACATACTTGCTGCTAAATGATTATAACGTTGTGGGTTCCTGATGACTAAATAACTGATGAAGCTTTGCCTGTATTATTCTTGAATTTCATTCTTTGTCACATTTTTCAATATTACACCATCTTTACAGTTTCCACTTCTATCACACCAGAAATTACATTATTAGTGACACAATCAAATACACGTCATCAGTGGCATGCCCACTACTACTGCATTCTGTGTACTCAATCATCGTATCAGCCACTTCTATAAAAAAAAGGTTATGATAGAAAAGGGAGTCCCATTACAGTGTCCTACTAATTGACAGCAGCTATTAAATGGCTAGCTGTGTCATAATGTTCTTTTCTACTAAACCTGGTTTTGTATCTTCTCATTAATTATGCGATCCGTCCATCTGATCTTCAATGTACCATGTTCCAGAAGCCTCTCTTCTGCTCCTGTCTGAACTTTTTACCGTGGAACAGTGCTGTGAAGGAAGGATTTTTAGGGTTAAACAACTGGTTGACGGTGAGGTAATTGGAGATGGAGCACAAGCTAGGATGGGAAGCAGACCGTCTGTGTCGTTTTCGAAAGATTCATCTCGGGATTTGCCCGAATTTATCTATGGAAACCAAGCAAAATCCAAATCTGGATCGCTGAACGTAAATTTAAGTCAATGGAAATCGTGTACCTTACCCAAAATTCTGATTCTTTTTCGTTCTCAATTATTTGTTGGATGTATTCCAATCGCTGCCCTCGTCTACAGTTTTTACCCTCTACTGCGCTCTTTAGTACCATCTTCGCCTATTCTGTTGAGAATCTCCTGATTGCTTATGAGTTCCTACAATTTTCAGTATTCTTCTGTAGCACCACATCTCAAATGCTTCGATTCCCTTCTGTTTCGGTTTCCCAATGTCCATCATCTACTAGCACACAATTTTGTCCTCCAAATGCGCATTCTCAGAAATTTATTCCCAAAATTAAGGTCTACTTTTGATATTAGTAGACTTCACTTGACCAGGAACGTCCGTTTTGTCAGTATTACACTGCTTTTTATGTCCTCTTTGCTGCGTCCATCATGGGTTATTTTGCGACGTAGGTAGCAGAATTCCTTGACCTCATCTATTTCGTGGTCACCACTTCGATGTTAAGTTTCTTTCTGTGCTCATTTCTGAAATTTCTCATTACTTTCATCTCTCTTCTGTTTATTCTCAATCCATATTTTTTACTCATTAGACCGTTCATTTCACTCAACAGCTCCTGTAATTCTTCTTCACTTTCACTAAGTGTAGCTTGTCATCAGCGAACCTTGTCATAGATATCCTTTCAGCTTGAATTTTAATCCCACTTTTCAACCTTTCGTTTATTTCCATCATTGCTTCTTCTATGTATAGGTTGAACACTATGGACGAAAAACTGCATCCCTGTTTAACACTCTTTTCAATCCGATCTGTTCATTCTTGGTCTCTCAGTCTTATTTTCCCGTCTTGGTTCTATTACATACTGTTTATTAGTCGCCGGACAGAGTGGCCGAGCGGTTCTAGGCGCTTCAGTCTGAAACCGCGCGACCGTTACGGTCGCAGGTTCGAACCCTTCCTCGGGTATGGATGTGTGTGATGTCCTTAGGTTAGTTTGGTTTAAGTAGTTCTAAGTTCTAGGGGACTGATGACCTCAGACGTTAAGTCCCATAGTGTTCATAGCCATTTGAACCATTTTTGCTTATTAGTCCTAGTATACTGTAGCGTACCACCCCCCCCCCCCCCACTTCTCTCAGAATTTTGAACATCTTGCACCATTTTACACTGTCGCAGGATTTTTTCAGTTCGACAAATCCTATGAATGCGTCTTAATTTTTCTCATGTCTTGCTTCTATTACCAACCACAATATCAGAACTGCCTCTGTAGTGCCTTTACCTTTCCTAAAGTCATAATGTTAATTGTTGCTAATTGCCAGTATTACGAGGAACGATTTAGAACTAATGGCTTACTTATACAATGCAAGTTACCCGACGATAGTACTTTCGGAAACGAAGTACATGTGATTTCTTTAGCATTTATTTATCCTTTTCTAGATTGTCCCCAGATAATTTGATACAATTTCGCCAGCGATACTCAAAACCGTATGACACGTTAGCAGAAGAATAGTTTCTGTTTATGCAAGCATCTCCTCGTCAGCGCCTGCATTTCTTCCTTGGACCCACAGTGATCTGAATGGAGGCGATCTTACATTTAGGGAAAGTATTAAAATCACAGGGCGCCAAACGTGGGCCGTTTGGTGGATATCGTATTGTCGTGAGTTTCAGCTTCCTAAGCTACTCATTTACATCTACATTTACATACATCCTACGCTAGCCACCATATGGCTGGTGGCGAAGAGTACCCTGTACTACTCCATGGTGACACGTGACGTGTGAGGCCTAACTTTGTCTTGCTGCATTAAAACATTTTCTCTCCCTTCAAATTCTCCTCGCATTGACACGTAGGAGAGTATTTATATAACAACCTGAGGCTATCAGTTGGTCAGTTCTTCTGTGGAAAATTCGTCAAGTGCTGAAAAAGGTTTTGTGTAGCTCATTTAACTTAATTTTAGTCACTAAAACGAAACCACACTTCCTTGCAATACATAAAATGTCATTTTACTTCTTCTTGTCCTTCTTCAGTGAGAACATGTAGTGACTTATTGGGCATTTTTCACTTGCCACTTGCAGACTCACTTTACGTTCGCTTTGACGAAGAAAAGTAATAGGCTGACAGCAGGAAAGGAGAGTCAAATGAAGGGTACCTCGTACTTTCTATACACTGACCAATCTGCGGAAATATCCGTTCGCTTGTGCCAAACAAAAGCATAGACCACCTCCTGGATGCGAGCCATGTTCGACCCTCTTGTCAAACAGGCTACGATAGCAGACATTACAGTCCTCTTCAAATTTAGGGGCGTCATCTAAAATTAATTATCGGTTCATTTTGATTCAGTGTGAAGACTGTCTCGACAACTACAATATTTCTTTCTTTATTGCGAGGTTCCTGGTTATACTTCGAGAAGTAAATGTTAAGGATTTCTCTCTTAAAACTACTGAACTGAATATTTTTTTTGTAATGTTCTGTCAATAATTCTCTATCAAATATTCCGCTAAGTAACTCCATAACTGCGACATTGGCATTTGTAATTTAACACAGCTTCAGTTGTGTAGTCCATAGATCATCTTGATGGCTGGGAGCCCAACTGCATAAAAAATAGCTAACTAACTTTTCTGCACTGTATTTTTACCTACTGAATTTTTGTTACTTTGCCACAATACTCCGTATTATTTTGCTTAAAAAGCTGCCCTCGGCATTCAACAAATTTACAAGATTCCTTTAACAGGAGCGAATGGAGAGAAAGTTCCACAAAAATGTTAACTACGCAACGTAGCCAAATGCACGTGTTCTTATATTTCAGGCATTCTGCGAAGAAATCACAAGCTATGACTAGGAATGATATTGACATAAATGGGCTGTGAATGTGAAAGAAGAGTTGCAAATCGTGTGAAACCGATAACTGTTGATTCTAAATTACTTGTTGCTTCGTATGCGGATCCAGGCCTGCTACATTGTTTGCGCTAATTAGTAAATCATCGCTTATCTCGTAATTATTATGTAACTGTGTACTGGCAATTTGCATCCTGGAAAGCCCTTTTTGTATCAGCTAAGGGGTGGCAACGATTGTGGTATAAAACTGAAGATCAATAGAACACCTGCAATGGAGAATGAGCTCCAATAGCTCATTACTGAGTGCTTGAGGTGCAAGAAAACGGCACTATATCAGAGATGTAGTATCAACAGCGATAATAATCGTTGTTGGATTTTCTGGACCTGAGGAGTCTAAGGGACAAAACTGTGCATTACGAAATGGTTCGATTAATCTTTTCTGCTGCAGAAATCGTCTCAGTAGGTGACAAAGTTTTTTCTCAAACAGCAGCTTTAAGTCTCGTTAATGAAAGTACGTTAATCAAGAAAGAAGTGAATCAAACAAGTGAATCTTACTGTCATATTTCTAACCTATGAAACCGCAATTTTTGGATGACATTTTATGTTTTTAGAGACGGTTATATTATGCATTTAAAAGACTTTTCATCGTTTTCAGGTGTTCTCTGTTAAGTATGAGCGCTTATAACAAGCTGGAACTGTGTGGCGAAGTGGGACTTGAAATACGATCTCTAGTTTATCACATAGTGAACTACAAGTTGAGCTGTCGCATACTGCACTCCAAATTTCTTCATGCCACCAGTTCTTCCCCACTCTTTTCGGGCGTCGCAGAGGCCTTGCCGCTATGTTACTGTGCTATCATATCTTTGAAAGATTATAGAGTGTAGAGGTCGACATACATGCAACATATTGGTGAGATGACGTATGTTAACTATTTAAAGGAGTTAGTGCTCTAGTGAATATTCACATACGTTAAAGTCATCTGCCGCTTGGCATTCTAAATCTAATCTCTGCTCTTCTTGGGCATTGCGTGAGAAAGTGGCAAGATACTTTCGTTGGTCCATATAATGACTGCAATTCGGTTATCTGTTGGGCGTGTATGACGTTTTGTTATCGGTTTCTCTCGATGATTTAGGGAGGAGATGGAGAATATGTCGTTTCCACCACAAACATGTTTCAAAACTGCGATTGTGAGAGAAGAAACGCAGCATGAATTACTTAGTTCAAGCAGAAGACACGTCACACCCTATCAGCGGAATTTTATTTTCCCAAGTTCCCATCGTCGCGTATAGGATGGGTTTGTTGTCCGTTTGTCTGTCTGTTTGTCCGACTGTTGAGACCCCTTTTTCTCAGAAACACTTAGAGGAATCAAGCTGAAATTTGTTTCATATGCTAAGGTGTGCGGCTTCTTGACGGTGTAAGTAATTTAAACTTCTAAATCAATGAAGTAAAGACAAGATGAGAGAGGCGGTGACGAAGAGAGAGAGAGAGAGAGAGAGAGAGAGAGAGAGAGAGAGAGAGAGATATCAGTCTTCGGTTTAACCTAGCCTTCACCTCTCAACGATATGAGGAGTCGACAGCAACAGATTTCGGATTCCACATTAAACTGTAGGTCCCCTTTCCCCAGGTACATAACTGGGGTTAGTTGGATACATGCAAGTCACCGAACTGGCGTCAAAGTGAAAGACATGCACCAAGCCATTGGGCCAAAAGAAATTGTTGTTATTGTTACCATTTAGACACATAGATAAGTTTTTATGGTAGACTCAGAGCGCGAGGCTTACCCGCACTTGGCCGATTATTTATTACATACTAATTATTGTGGATTATCGTAATACACAGCCCTACCAAAATGTTTCGACACTGGTTTTATTCAAAGCATATATGCGATGTTAGCGCAGTAACTACGGTGGGAGCTTGAGCTAAAAATCTCTAAATCGCAGATGTGCATTCGTGCAGTCAGCAGAGCAGACAGTTTTAACTAGTGAGCATACAGTTTTAACTAGTGGACGTGCAACTGCAGTGTGTCAGTGTTATCGAATCACAAATCTTAACGGAGCACTATGTCGAAATAAAGTTACGAGGCGTTCTCCAGAACGTTTTGAAGAAGAGAAAAGTTTCTGCTTAGTCTGCACGCATACCTTGACTCTCAAACATAAACGATGACTCATGAACGCATACCCCGACTTGACTGAGGTACGAAACGTGGACTGTTCTTTTCTCGAAAAAATCATCATGGGTGATGAGGTTTGGTGCCATCAATACGACGAAGGGCAGAGATTCACATGGAGGGTCAACATGACGTACATCCGAGACAATGTGATGGACGAATTGAACAAAATCCTAAAGAATGGCTCTGACAGTTTCACGTGGTTGTATGGACGTGCTGTGCTTTATGTTCAAGTGGGGGGAGGGCGCTATATAGAACACCTGAAGCACTACAACTATCAAAAGGTTACTCTATTAATCGAAACGCTTTTGACTGATAGGGTATAACACAACGTCCTTGAATGGGTCCGTGATTAAGGTCACTGTCGATGAACATCCCAACCAAGATTGGGCAAATCTATTCGCTACACACCAGATAAGTACCAAGTTACAAAAACTAAAATTCTGTTGTTGAAAACCCAGTGGACTATAGGATTTTTCTCCACATTTGTTACTACTGTATGAAAAACTGCCAAGTTGCAGCGTTGTTTGGAATCATCGGTAACCTGTAGATCCTCTTATAAATGACTGGGTAAGTCGCCTCGAAGGTCGAAGGAAGGCAGTGGCACATATGACAAGATCCTGTATGGAACTCCGGTGTTCAGACCAACCTTCGAGCTGAGGACTGCTTTTCTACGCTCCAAATTGAAGATGGATCCGTGTGGAATGGCACGGAGACCTTTCCACAGTGAACACGCACGACACCGCCACATCAAGCCTATCAAGATACCTCCCAGGTTAGGCTGCAAAAGCCAACGGCTCATATTTTCGAGACAAACTGCACTAAGAAACAAAGTGGGAACCACAGACATCGTCCTCCACTAACCAGCAACATTCCATGTTCGTGAGAGCAGACGCTGACTGCGGAGAAGAGCTGGAAGAAGTTAACGCAGAGGAAGTGGAATATCTACTTCGACGCCTCACTGTCAGAAAAGTAGGAAGCTTCGGCCCGCTTTCTGACCAACATCTGCGTCAAATGACTCCACCACTGCCGACTATTTCACAGAGGTATTTAACCAGATCCGCTGGGAGATTTTCTGGGAGTGGGAAACAGCCAGTCGTGGCCATCGCCAAGGCCGTGAAGTATCAACTAGATCCAACCCCTTACCAGTTTTCCAGCGTATGCCTGCTTAAGCACGTTGCGTCTAGCAATTGAACGTTGCATCAGAACAACTGTTCCCACTAGAACAGTGTGGATTCCCTGGGGATTTGCGACAATGTGGCACTAGTCACTCTGAAATGGAGTGAATATTTCAGAACCGTGATCTTCAGTGTCTCGAGTGTACTACAAAGGTATGTTCTAGCTCCACAACATTGCATATTTTAGCCAGTTGATAGGTCGATCATAGTGCAGCTGGACCTTTGCGCTGACAACACTGTGCTTTAATTGCTTAGTGTGCACGTCACCAGATTGCCCATAACAGAATGACCCAGGGCTGTGCTATGGGACCTCAGCATCAATCGACCATGAGCGTAAGCCACTGAGATTACCAAAACACCAGTCGCTACACAAGCTGTGCGTATTAACACCCGTGAAATGGTTGTGCCCCTGAACCACAGCGAAATACTTGGTCATCACTGACTGAGGCCAGACGTGTAAGCAGCGCGTGGAAGGACTGTTCAGGAGAGTGACACCAATTATAGTGATTCTGCGTCCCTTCTTGAATTCGCGGTCATCACTACTACCACAACTCGCAGTCTCGGTCTGGTGCCGGTGCATCTAATATGGACACGCAGCTGCAGTGTGAGGTACCATACCGGAGCTGCTTGCCAAATGCCTGTAGTGGCTATAGAGCTGACGTTTCATCTCACACTACGCCTTTGACCAGACTTTCCGTCAGGTCTAGGGGTAGCGTCTTTGATTCATAATTAAAACGTCTTCGATCCCGGGTTCGATCCCCGCCACTGCCTAAATTTTGATAAATAATCAGCATTGGCGGCCGAAGACTTCCGGCATAAGAAGTCAGCCTCATTCTGCCAACGGCCTTGGCAAAGAGGGCGGAGGAGCGGATAGAGGTTCAGGGCACTCTCTTGTCCTAGGGGTGGGAAATTGCCCCTAAAGGCGGAAGAATCAGCAATGATCAACGACATGAGGATGCAGAAGGCAATGGAAACCACTGCATTAAAGACACGTAACATGTATCCACAGGACATGTGGTCTGTATTTGAAGAAGTGTCATGATGATCTCACCATTGGCAAAAGATTCCGGAATAGTCCCCTATTCGGATCTCCGGGAGGGGACTGCCAAGGGCGAGGTTACCATGAGAAAAAAATTGAATAATCAACGAAAGGATAACGATCTACGAGTCGGGGCGTGGAATGTCAGAAGCTTGAACGTGGTAGGGAAACTAGAAAATCTGAAAAGGGAAATGCAAAGGCTCAATCTAGATATAGTAGGGGTCAGTGAAGTGAAGTGGAAGGAAGACAAGGATTTCTGGTCAGATGAGTATCGGGTAATATCAACAGCAGCAGAAAATGGTATAACAGGTGTAGGATTCGTTATGAATAGGAAGGTAGGGCAGAGGGTGTGATACTGTGAACAGTTCAGTGACCGGGTTGTTCTAATCAGAATCGACAGCAGACCAACACCGACAACGATAGTTCAGGTATACATGCCGACGTCGCAAGCTGAAGATGAACAGATAGAGAAAGTGTATGAGGATATTGAAAGGGTAATGCAGTATGTAAAGGGGGACGAAAATTTAATAGTCGTGGGCGACTGGAATGCAGTTGTAGGGGAAGGAGTAGAAGAAAAGGTTAGAGGAGGATATGGGCTTGGGACTAGGAATGAAAGAGGAGAAAGACTAATTGAGTTCTGTAACAAGTTTCAGCTAGTAATAGCGAATACCCTGTTCAAGGATCACAAGAGGAGGAGGTATACTTGGAAAAGGCCGGGAGATACGGGAAGATTTCAATTAGATTACATCATGGTCAGACAGAGATTCCGAAATCAGATACTGGATTGTAAGGCGTACCCAGGAGCAGATATAGACTCAGAACACAATATAGTAGTGATGAAGAGTAGGCTGAAGTTCAACACATTAGTCAGGAAGAATCAATACGCAGAGAAGTGGGATACGGAAGTACTAAGGAATGACGAGATACGTCTGAAGTTCTCTAACGCTATAGATACAGCAATAAAGAATAGCGCAGTAGGCTGTACAGTTGAAGAGGAATGGACATCTCTAAAAAGGGCCATCACAGAAGTTGGGAAGGAAAACATAGGTACAAAGAAGGTATCTGCGAAGAAACCATGGGTAACAGAAGAAATACTTCAGTTGATTGATGAAAGGAGGAAGTACTAACATGTTCCGGAAAAATCAGGAATACAGAAATACAAGTCGCTGAGGAATGAAATAAATAGGAAGTGCAGGGAAGCTAAGACGAAATGGCTGCAGAAAAAATGTGAAGACATCGAAAAAGATATGATTGTCGGAAGGACAGACTCAGCATACAGGAAAGTCAAAACAACCTTTGGTGACATTAAAAGCAACGGTGGTAACATTAAGAGTGCAACGGGAATTCCACTGTTAAATGCAGAGGAGAGAGCAGATAGGTGGAAAGAATACATTGAAAGCCTCTATGAGGGTGAAGATTTGTCTGGTGTGATAGAAGAAGAAACAGGAGTCGATTTAGAAGAGATAGGGGATCCAGTATTAGAATCGGAATTTAAAAGAGCTTTGGAGGACTTACGGTCAAATAAGGCAGAAGGGATACATAGCATTACATCAGAATTTCTAAAATCATTGGGGGAAGTGGCAACAAAACGACTATTCACGTTGGTGTGTAGAATATGAGTCTCGCGACATACCATCTGACTTTCGGAAAAGCATCATCCACACAATTCCGAAGACGGCAAGAGCTGACAAGTGCGAGAATTATCGCACAATCAGCTTAACAGCTCATGCATCGAAGCTGCTTACAAGAATAATATACAGAAGAATGGAAAAGGAAATTGAGAATGCGCTAGGTGACGATCAGTTTGGCTTTAGGAAAAGTAAAGGGACGAGAGAGGCAATTCTGACGTTATGGCTAATAATGGATGCAAGGCTAAAGAAAAATCAAGACACTTTCATAGGATTTGTCGACCTGGAAAAAGCGTTCGACAATATAAAATGGTGCAAGCTGTTCGAGATTCTGAAAAAAGTAGGGGTAAGCTGTAGGGAGAGACGGGTCATATACAATATGTACAACAACCAAGAGGGAATAATAAGAGTGGACGATCAAGAACGAAATGCTCGTATTAAGAAGGGTGTAAGACAAGGCTGTAGCCTTTCGCCCCTACTCTTCAATCTGTATATCGAGGAAGCAATGATGGAAATAAAAGAAAGGTTCAGGAGTGGAATTAAAATACAAGGTGGAAGGATATCAATGATACGATTCGCTGATGACATTGCTATCCTGAGTGAAAGTGAAGAAGAATTAAATGATCTGCTGAACGGAATGAACAGTCTAATGAGTACACAGTATGGTTTGAGAGTAAATCGGAGAAAAACGAAGGTAATGAGAAGTAGTAGATATGAGAAAAGCGAGAAACTTAACATCAGGATTGATGGTCACGAAGTCAATGAAGTTAAGGAATTCTGCTACCTAGGCAGTAAAATAACCAATGACGGACGGAGCAAGGAGGACATCAAAAGCAGACTCGCTATGGCAAAAAAAGCATTTCTGGCCAAGAGAAGTCTACTAATATCAAATACCGGCCTTGATTTGAGGAATAAATTTCTGAGGATGTACGTCTGGGGTACAGGATTGTATGGTAGTGAAACATGGACTGTGGGAAAACCGGAACAGAAGAGAATCGAAGCATTTGAGTTGTGGTGCTATAGACGAATGTTGAAAATTAGGTGGACTGATAAGGTATGGAATGAGGAGGTTCTACGCAGAATCGGAGAGGAAGGGAAT
This sequence comes from Schistocerca americana, assembly GCF_021461395.2. Classification (NCBI taxonomy): domain Eukaryota; kingdom Metazoa; phylum Arthropoda; class Insecta; order Orthoptera; family Acrididae; genus Schistocerca; species Schistocerca americana. The sequence continues at coordinate 855,755,449 of NC_060121.1, forward strand.
ATGTGGAAAACACTGATAAGGAGAAGGGACAGGATGATAGGACATCTGCTAAGACATGAGGGAATGACTTCCATGGTACTAGAGGGAGCTGTAGAGGGCAAAAACTGTAGAGGAAGACAGAGATTGGAATACGTTAAGCAAATAATAGAGGACGTAGGTTAGCACAGGAAAGGAATTCGTGGCGGGCCGCATCAAACCAGTCAGTAGTCAGTAGACTGATGAAAAAAAAAAAAAGACGTCATCTACCGGTACATCTACATCTACATAGATACTCTGCAAATCACGTTTAACTGTCTGGCAGAGGGTTTATCGAACCACCTTCACAATTCTCTATTATTCCAGTTTCGTATAGCGCTTAGAAAGAATGAACACCTATATCATTCCGTACAAGCTCTGATTTCCCTTATTTTATCGTGGTGAATGTTCCGCCCTATGTAGGTCGGTGTCAACAAAATATTTTCGCATTCGGAGGAGAAAGTTGGTGGTTGGAATTTCGAGAGAAGATTCCGTAGCAAGGAAAAAGGCCCTTCTTTTAATGATGTCCAGCCCAAATACTGTATCATTTCTGTGACTGTCTCTCCCATATGTCTCGATAATACAAGATGTGCTGCCTTTCATTGAACTTTTTCGATGTACTCCGTCAGTCCTATACGGTAAGGAACCCTGCCTGGGATAGATTGAAAAGGGCTGTTTATGGACGACGTGACCCACCAACCACTCTGTGGGATCTACGCAGAATCGTCAGTCCTATCAGGTAAGGATCCCACACCGCGCAGCAGTATTCTAAAAGAGGACGGATAAGCGTAGTGTAGGCAGTCACCTTAGTAGGTCTGTTACATTTTCTAAGTGTCCTGACAATAAAACGCAGTCTTTGGTTAACGTTCCCCACAACATTTTCTATGTGTTCCTTCCAATTTAGGTTGTTCGTAATTGTAAAACCTAGGTATTAAGTTGAATTTACGGCTTTTAGATTAGACTGATTTATAGCGTAACCGAACTTTAACGAGTTCCTTTTAGCAGTCATGTGGATGAACTCACACTTTTCGTTATTTAGGGTCAACACCCACTTTTCACACCGTTCAGATATCTTTTCTAAATCGTTTTGCAGTTTATTTTGTTCTTCTGGTGGCTTTATTAGTCGATAAACGACAGCGTCATCTGCAAACAATCGAAGACGGCTGCTCAGATTGTCTCCCAAATCGTTTCTATAGATAAGTAACAGCAAAGGGCCTATAGCACTACCTTGGGGAACGTCAGAAATCACTTCTGTTTTACTCGAAGACTTTCCGTCGATAACTAGGACCTGTGACCTCCCTGACAGGAAATCACAAATTCAGTCACATAACTGAGACGATATTCCATAAGCACGCAATTTCACTACGAGCCGCTTGTATGGTACAGTGTCGAAAGCCTTCCGGAAATCCAGAAATACAGAATCGATCTGAAATGACTTGTCAATAGCACTCAACACTTCATGTGAATAAAGAGCTAGTTTTGTTTCACATGAACGATGTTTTCTAAATCCATGTTGACTATGTGTCAATAGACCGTTTTCTTCGAGGTAATTAATAATGTTCGAACACAATGTATGTTCCAAAATCCTGCTGACTATCAACGTTAACGATATGGGCCTGTAATTTTGTGGATTACTCGTACTACCTCCCAAGGATCAGTCATGTACATCTATAGAACAGGCACTTCCTCTCGCATTAAACCTCTCGTGAGACGTTCCATCAGATGAGCTACCAAGGATGAGCCCCATGCGTCTCCGGGGTGATTTTTCGATCGTGTACAAACTCTAAGCATTGATCAGTAAGAGGGTACGGAATAAGATATGTCTCATGAACTTATGTCCGGAAATGCATGGTTTCCATGCTAGAGACCGTTTGTTCCATCATCCTTTGTTACGTAGACTGCGGTCTAATACGCGCTGTACCATGCAGCGACAGATACAGTATGCACGGTTTGCTCGTAGACGGCGGTTAGAAGACGACTGAAACAACTCACTAACGGTTGCCAACAATGACATAACCGTTTCTACATTCTTAATGGAAAGTAAACAAATTTACTTGTATAATAAACGTTGCTCCTCTGGATGTTCTGGAAAACTACTGCAGATACATGTCTGGGACATATTTTATTAGATTCACCAGACCAATAGCAACAAAATAAGTGGAAATCGTACTTCACTTTAACATCTTACGGCTTTGTGATAGCTTCATATTAGCGAAGTTGCTAAATTTCAGCCAAAATCTTTCATTAGCCTTAACTAAACATTTGCGGACCTATGTTTATATGAACTTCTTTCTTTAGTTTTACGTGTAGAAAAAATATTAAAATATTTGCATATCTTCGTGAATCACCCTATATAAGGAACAACGTATGGCTGTAGGCCACCCATTCGACGTCAAATATAAGTTTAGATATTGACTGCGTTTAGTGATCTCTACATTGTTGTTGTGACGAGAGGGATGTTTTCGCCCCTATCTTTTGTCATGAATGCTGTCAGGCTAGTTACGAGCTTTTGCATTTGTTGGCCGTCAGCGATAAGAAGTGTTTGCAGCCGAAGACGCTATCGTAGAAAGTGTTGGTCACTACAACCTCAACGCACTGTAGCGCCGCTGGATTACTTTTCCAGGCATGAGCATCTACTACGAATTTGTTTCTCGAGATGCCCTCTTCAACCCCTCTAAGGCGTTCGATATCTTTTTGTCCCATCCTATATGTGACGCGCAATTGCTCTGGATAAGAGTACAAACAGCATCAACAGATAGAAGTTGAGAGTAAGGGAATTGTATTTGACGATTCAGTACTAATCTTGGACAAGTTCACATATGTTAATTAATTTCCGTTATCTGAAGGTAGTTCATCTTCCTGCCTTTGTGGATGTTAGGTACGACTTCATGTTGCAACTTATAATTGCGGCCTTCTTTGAGGAGTTGGTGTATAAATGCAGAGTCTCTTTTTCTAAGTCTCCAACTTCTATAGTGATCTTTCAAGCGGTTTGATACTGCCATGGCAGACTGGCCTATATGAAATTTGCTACAAGTGACTTTGGATATTCCAGTCTTTTCGAAAGCTGAAGAACTTTCTATAACATCGGTCAAAATGAATCCATTAGTGTTGTGCACAGAAAATGTTTTAAACTTTTTCATATTTTTAGACACCCTCAAAGAGAGTTTTCCTAAATGTGGAACAATTATTATTACGATCCCTTGTACCTGCGGTGGCGTACGTAACAGGAGATTGTAAAGGAGCACCCACAGCTTTACAAGCTCTGAGGTAGCTTTGTAAATATCAGCAGTGTAAGTAAAATCTGTGTAATTTTTTCGTCATGAGTTTTTAAAAAAATAAGCTGCAGGTACTGGTTGAACTTCAGGTATCTTTTTCTTCCTGGCGCCTCTGCTGTCTGAACAGAAAGCGGAAGGTGATCTTGTCTAATGTCTGTGTAAAGTAGATTAATTACATTTGATTCACTACTATAATTCTTTTACTTAATATGAGGGTTGTCCAGAAAGAAAGTTCCGATAGGTCGCGAAATGGAAACCACAGTGAAAACCAGAAACGTTTTATTTACAACAGTTAGATACATCTGCCACCTACTTCTCTACATAGTCGCCGCTCCAACTTCGAGTTTTGTCGTAGTGTTGTATCAACTTTCCAATATCTTCGTCATAAAAAGCAGCCGCCTGTGCTTTCGGTCAGTTATCTGCACTGGTCTGCGGCTCGTTGTCTGTGGAAAAATTAGCCAGCGGTTCTTGTGAGCAGAGATGAGACTCAGGGGGAGCAAACTACGGACTGTTTTTGGGTGATCAAACACTTCTCATCGGAAACGCTGCAGGAGCTTCTCCATTGTCCCTGCAGTGTGCGACCGAGAATTGGCATGAAGAAGGAACTCCTCGGCTGTTGTGTTATGTGGGCTGCATGACACAGGCGAAATCTCTAACCAGGCCCTCATACTTGGCGGGAGACGCTAGTCTCTACGCATCTTTACGTGCTCACTGTTCACTCAAAACTGAAAAGAGCCACACGACACGCTCAACGGGCGTACTAGAGACACTGCCCAACACATCTGTGCAAAGCTTTACCGGATTTTCCCAGTGGTTTCCATTTCGCGACCGACCGGAATTTACTATCTGGACAACCCTCGTATTATCATTATTCCTTGTCCTAACCAGATTTTAAATCTTCTTACATCTTGTAACGATAAGCGACGAATTAAGCTGGGGGTTGTTAATGTGATAATGCTATTGATCGGTCGCCATTGCTGCAGTTTGAATGCATACTGCATGGTCAATAAACGATCCTGCAGTTATTCTCTATTAATTTTACAAAGTCTGATACCTTCTAAACAATAACTGAAGTACTGATATTTCTTCCCAGGGTCATGCCATGCAACGAACCAACAATTTCTGATTATGGTGACACCTCTCTCCACTCACATCATTAAAATAATTCCGCTTTCTCTTCTTGGTAGCCAATTAAAAAAACAGCTTTAAATATTTCACTAAAGAGAAGGAGGAATTATGCGCAACAGCTGAGACCCGTTTTATAAATCAGTGAACGCTGTACAATATTACACCAGTGTCGCGTGTTAATTGTACGAGTATTTGTTACAGATATCTATATTACGCATGGCGTTAACTCATTTCATGGAATGTAAACACTCTAAGCGATGTCCGAACACAGCGCTGCCACTAATTTAAAAGGCGTGCTACCGAAGGGCCGGACCGAGGGAGGTGGAGCAGTGGTTAGCACGCCGGACTCGCATTCGCTAGGACGACGGTTTAAATCCGAGTCCGTCCATCCTGATTTTGGTTTTCTGTGATTGTCCTTAAATCGTTTCAGGCAGATGGCGGGCTGGTTCACTTGAAAGGGTGCGGTCGATTTTCTTCTCTAATCCGATGGGACCGTTTACCTGGCTGTATGGTCCCCTCCTACAAATCAACCAAACAGTCAACCAACCTAGGGCCGGTAAAATAATAATGCGAAATATCCTGTAGTTGCTGCTTGTGACGTAGTGGTGTAGAGAGGATGAGGACTCGCGTGCTCGTACTTTAGTATATCGACAGACTGAGCAAGTTGCGAACACGACTACGAGCTCCACAGAGGATCACGTGGGCCCAATCAGCCTCTTCTGAGGCGGAATAAAAGTGCAGACACGCCTAGCGGAGGACCACTTGCCTGTTGTTCTCGAATAGTTCTGAGACCATGTCATCCTCTTCTTATTTATACGACGACAACTGTGGCAGACTTGAGCTTTACATGCTTTACTGCCTACAGCTCACAGTCGACCACTCTTTGAGTTGGTTTCAAGTGTTGCAGTCCGTGTACCAGTGTACTGTGCGTGTAAGGGAAACTCCACAACGCACTTCCTTCAGATTTAGTAGTAAGATGGCTCTGTAGACAGCCCGTCAAATACTGGACACAGATCAAGCATGAAATCAGGAAGAAGGTGTACTGAACTGTGAAAAAAGAAGTAAAATTGAAGCAGTGAACGACCCTAGCTCAAGATGTGCAACAGCGAACACATTTCTGTAGCCATGGGATTTTGGTTATATGGTCACGATGATGGACTACGAAGGTGAAGAGCCGTGTTCAAATTTTCACAAAATTTGGAATGTCCGTCCGGTCATTGGCGTGTCTGTCCGCTGTGTTCAAATTTGTGTCTGTGTCGTGGTGTAACGTCTGTTTGCAACAGCGAGGTGAAAGGAGAGACCTCCAGACGTACGTACCTCTAATTTTTTCTTCACAAGAACCACACGATGTGACTCTAGCGTTCCGTTTTAGAAGTTTTGACTCTTAAATTGCTTTATTGTAACATAGTTCACACCCACTTATTTGTTATTTTTGTTCCTGTGAGAGGTCTATGCCGCATCTCGCATGGTCTCATTGTTTACCATATTTACTTGCGACGGTAAATGTATTCTTATCATATGACTCATATTCTATAACCGACGTATAGTATGCCAATTTACAAAACCACAGAAGGACAACAGACACGTCAGTGACCGGACGGAAGGTTCATAATTTTGTGGGGGAAAAAATGAGGAGTGAGGGAGATTTCAACATCGAGCTTTCACTTCACAATCTAACATCATGTCGAGACGACCACGATATGTTCAGAATTCGCTCGGTGTTGTACATCTTGAGCTTTGGCAGTTCACTGTTTGCTTTTTGTTTCTTTTTCACTCTTGAGTACATCGTCTTCCTGCTTTCACGTTTGATGTGTGTTCGGCTTTTGATAGACTATCCACTGGGCCACTTTAGCACTAAATCTGCGACGTGTGCGAAGGAGAGCTTTCTTTCTTAGTAAGCAAGCCAGGTAACACTGCACAACACAGTATACTGTTATGTGTGGCTTCACTGTTCCTCTTCTCTAAGGTGTGAGATGGACGCAGACACAGACACAGAAACGGACACACACACACACACACACACACACACACACACACACACACACACGAGCGCGCGCACGCGCGCACTGGCGCGCGCGCCAACACACACTTTAATCAAGATTGATCTTGTTTCTCTGTACGTTCTACCTTTTTGCATGCATTCGCTCTCTTTGGTTTTCCGTGTCGGTATATTTATTTGTTGATTCTATACGAATACAGCCTATCGTCTGAAAAACTAAAATAGGCCATACAAATCAAATTGCGTGCCTATGGAATATCGCCTCAGTTGTGCGACTGGATTCGTCATTTCCTGTTAGAGAGGTAACACTTCGTAGTAATAGAAGCAATGTCATCGAGTGAAACAGAAATAATATCCGGCATTCCCCAAGGAAGCGTTATAGGCCCCCTATTGTTCCTGATCTAAATTAATGACATAGGAGACCATCTGAGTAGCCATCTTAGATTGTTTGCAGATGATGCTGTCATTTACCGTCTTGTAAAGTCATCAGATGATCAAAACGAATTTCAAAATGATTTAGATAAGTTATCTGTATGGTGCGAAAACTGGCGTTTGAATAAACAAAAGTGTGTAGTTATTCACATGAGTACTAAAATAAATCCGCTAAGTTTCGATTACGCGATAAGTTACACAAATCTGAAGGCTATAAAATCAACTAAATACGTAGGTATTACAATTAAAAATAACCTAAATTGGAACGAGAGACTGCTTACACCACGCTTGTCCGCCGTATTCTGGAGTATTGCTGTGCAGTGTCGGATCTGCATCATGTGGGACTGACGGATGACATCGAAAAAGTACAAAGAATGGCAGCTCGTTTTGCACTATCGCGAAATGGGGGAGATAGTACCACAGACAAGATACGTGAATTGGAGTGGGAATCATTAAAGCAAAGATGTTGTTCCGTGCGACGGGATCTTCTCATGAAATTTCAATCACCAGTTTTCTCCTCCGTTTGCGGAAACATTCTGTTGGCACCCACCTACACAAGGAGAAACGATGAGCACGATAAAATAAGAGAAATCAGGGCTCGCATAGAAAAATTTAAGTGCTCGTTTTTCCCGCACGCCGTTCGAGAGTGGAACTGCAGAAAAATGGAAATGAGCGTATGGCATCGTTGGCCGGGAGGTCCCATCCGGGGAAGCTCGTCCGCCAAGTGCAAGTCTTATTTTAGTCGACGTTACATTGGGGAACTTGGGCGCCAGTGATGAGGATGAAATGATGACGAGGACAACGCAACACTTAGTCTCCGAGCGGAGAAGAACGTCCATCCCAGCCGGGAATCGAACCCGGGCCCTCTTATATGGGAAGCGAGCACGTTAGCATCCAGATAAGCAGACGGACTGGTACGGCAGAGAGACAGCTTGAAGTGCCAGGAACTTTACTGTGAATTTCAGAGTAATCACGTAGATGTAGTGGTAGAAATCACATTTTATTGGATAATAATAAATTTAGAATGTTAATTATTTCTTTGTGATACATATTTTTAAAGAAAACTACTTCTGCTACTACACAACTACAATACAATCATTAACCAGTCAACCCTCTACTAATACTACTGTTATCACTACTGCGTCTATTCATTTTTATTTATTTTGGTCGTTTTAATCTGTAGATCGTTGTTTCCGTTACTGGATTCACCCTCGCACTAACACTACCCCGGTCAACAACCATTGTCTGCTGCATTCCTCGGGCGTCGGGCATCATGTCAGCAAACTTTCCAATGTGACTAGCAATTCTACCATTCACTGTTACGTCTGAAAGTGCATTTTTCGATGACCATTTGCACCAACGAAATGTAAATGCTTTAGAAACTGTTTCATTCGGTGGCCGCCGACATCAGTTATCTTTACTCCATCTGTAGAGTTCGTTGTCTAGCCGGGATGGCAGCAGGCTGCCGTGTGGTTGAATGCCTCGTGAAGTCTTCCGTGACCGTCCTGGATACCGCGGCTGCAGTATCGTCCAAGACGCGCCAGGTCGACTCGCTCCTTAGTGCTGCTTCGGGATCCAGGATCCTTAGTGCCTGGCATGCATTACGCGCCGCACCTCCGTAGAGAAAACAGTCTCACGATGTGTGTTCTGGCGTGCCTCCACTACAGCTAACTTACGAGTGTCTTTTGGTTTTGTATAGATACCTAGCACACGGACCACAGCCAGTCACGTAATATATCAATCCACTCGACGTGTTAGGAAATCTCATTTTTAGTCTCTGCCTATGTTTGGAGGAAATTCGTATGTTCTCCCGCTTCTGCCTGAAGTGTTCCATTCAATTTGCTACAGTTGTAATACGCGATCTTTTATTAACATTTTCGTACTGCCCTCCGTTCCAAGCATCCTTCGTATTTGTATTGGACTGTCTTCCTTTAGCCAGTAAGGAGTTCCTCTTTTCCTAATTTCCTAATCAAGTGGTCATATTCCTAGAATTACTAACAGTTCGTTAGTCGAGGGAGTGCTGTGGCACCCGTTTATCTTGGTAGCAGTCCTCTTCGAACTCTTCTTACTAATGAGGCTGGCTTCACTACCTGCAATCTATGAGCCCAAACACCCACATCGTATCCTACAACTGACGCCAATACATATTGGTGGTATGCTCTGATTGTTTCAAAGGGAAGCCGAAATTGCCTATTTACTATGGTTACAATTTTATTCAACGCATTTTTGTATCTTTCCTGTCGGCATATCCCAGCGCACCGTTATTTAAATTCCCATGCACAGCGATGCTCGCTGCGTTTGTGTAATGTCGAAATATAGGCGTTTACTGAGATTGTTACCTGACGCTTTCACGAAAGTTTTTAATCTACAGATGTCTAACACTTAGTTTCCCTAGATCTTCACATACAGTGGCCGTAACTAGTGTGTAGAGAGTGTAATAGTATTGTGCTGCGTAGGTGTTATGGAACTCTACGGAAATGAAGAAAGGGGTGGGATGAGTGCAGTGTCTTGACATCCTCCGTCAAAAAGATCACGGATTACGAGCATTATTATTTCCTACAACGGTCCTGCCATAGGGCATTCAGCACTCGTTAGGTAACTGATTTTATAAGAGTTTTTAGTGCCGAAAGCAATGTTATTAAAATGCAGTAAAGTAATTTTTCTGAGCCAAAATAAAATTAGCTGACTTCCAAAACCACCGACGCTTAAAAATAGGTTTGTTGTTTCATAATTACGGGAAAACATTTGACAAGACCACCGGACGATTTATCCTCCGTACTGTTAACGATTAAAATGTTTCACTGGTGGTCTCTTGAAAAAAAAAAAAAAAAAAAAAAAAACGGAGCAAATTGCGCGGTCGCTCTCTTAATTACATTCATAATGCCCTATTTGTATTTTTGCCCGCGCTTTTTCAATTCATTTTTTTGTTTTTAAATAGGACAATTTTATAGTGATTTGCTCTGGTGATTTTCCGAATGACCTGCGTAAAATTTGATTAGCGGCCGCGTTATTACTTCCGATTGGGGACGCGTAATTGGTTTAACGGGCAGCGCGGCAGTCATACGGGGGGGAAGCACGCAACCCGGGGTGACCTTGCCCCCCCCCTCCCCCTCTCAATCCCGTCCTCTCACCCCCGCAGTCCCCCGCTCCCCTCATCGTCATCAATATTGCAGCGCGAACGGGGCCGGTGAAGCTGAGGACAGTCGGGAAGCAGAAGCTTAGCAGGGTCTGCGAGACGGCTGAGGTGGAGTGGTCGGGGAGAAATGAGGTAGGGAGGGAGGGTCAGTGGCGTCGTAAAGCGGAGCGCCCGCTACTCAGCCGCGATTACAGCAGGCGGTCCGGCGCCATCGCCGCAGACACTCTGGACCGCCGTAAAAACACTACAGGAGGGGGCGGAGGACACGCAGTCTCACGGCGCTTGTGGCCACACCTGACTCTCGCCCGAGACACGCTATGGCAGTGGAACCCTGTGGACCCCTATACACCGAGGCGACAAAAGTTACACGATAACGATATGCGCATATACAGGTGGCGGCAGTATCCCATACACAAAGCCACACTACTGGACATTAAAATTGCTGCACCACGAAGATTAAGTGCTACAGACGCGAAATTTAGCCGACAGGAAGAAGATACTGTGATATCCAAATGATTAGCTTTTCAGAGCATTCACACAAGGTTGGCGCCGGTGGCGCACATGCAACGTGCTGACATGAGGAAAGTTTCCAATCGATTTCTCATACACAAGCAGCAGTTGCCTGGTGAAACATAGTTGTATTGCCTCGTGTAAGTAGCAGAAAAGCGTAGCATCACGTTTCCGTCTTTGATAAAGGTCGTATTGTAGCATATCGCAATTGCGGTTTATCGTATCACGACATTGCTGCTCGCGTTGGTCGAGATCCAAATACTGTTAGCAGAATATGGAATCGGTGAGTTCAGAAGGGTAATACGGAACGCCGTGCTGGATCCCAACGGCCTCGTATCACTAGCAGTTGAGATGACAGGCATCATATCCGCGTGACTGTAACGGATCGTGCAGCCACGTCTCGATCCCTGAGTCAACAGATGGGGACGTTTTCAAGGCAACAACCATATGCACGAACAGTTCGACGACGTTTGCAGCAGCATGGACTATCAGCTCCGAGACCGTGGCTGCGGTTACCCTTGACGCTGCATCACAGACAGGAGCGCCTGCGATGGTGTATTAAACGGCGAACCAGGGTGCACGGATGGCAAAACGTCTTTTTTTCGGATGAATCCAGGTTCTGTTTACAGCATCGTGATGGTCGCATCCGTGTTTGGAGACATCGCGGCGAATGCACTTTGGAAGCGTGCATTCGTCATCACCATACTGGCGTATCACCGGGCGTGATGGTATGGGGTGCCATTGGTTACACGTCTCGGTCACCTCTTCTTCGCATGGACGGCACTTTGAACAGTGGACGTTACATTTCGGATGTGTTACGATCCGTGGCTCCACCCTTCATTCGATTCATGCGAAACCCTTCATTTCAGCAGGATAATGCACGACCACATGTTGCAGGTCCTGTACGGGCCTCTCTGAATACAGAGAATATTCGACTGCTGCCCTGGCCAGCACATTTTCCAGGTCTCTCACCAATTGAAAACGTGTGGTCAATGGTGGCCGATCAACTGGCTCGTCATAATACGCCAGTCCCTACTCTTGATGATCTGTTTTTATCTTGTTGAAGCTGCATGGGGAGCTGTACCTGTACACGCCATCCAAGCTCTGTTTGACTCAATGCCCAGGCGTATCAAGGCCATTATTACGGCCAGAAGTGGTTGTTTTGGGTACTGATTTCTCAGGATCTATGCACCCATATTGCGTGAAAATGCAATCACATGTCAGTTCTAGTATAATATATTTGTCCAATGAATACCCGCTTATCATCTGCATTTCTTCTTGGTGTAGCAATTTTAATGGCCAGTAGTGTATATAAGGGCAGTGCATTGGCGGAGCTGTCATTTGTACTCTGGTGATTCATGTGAAAAGGTTTCTGACGTATTACGGCCTCTCGGACGGGAATTAACAGATTGCGAACGTGCGATGGTAGTTAGAGCTAGACGCATGGGACATTCCATTTCGGACATCGTTAGGAAATTCAATATTTCGAGATCCATAGTGTCAGGAGTGTGGTGAGAAAACCGTATTTTGCGGGGGCGACGTGTAGACGACCTTCAAGATGGTGCAACCCGGGCAACGTCCTTCAAGAAAAGGACGGTGAAAAGTTTACACAAATGACGACCGTGCTGGATCAGCGGTCTCTCACGGTCTCCACCGGCAGCAGCGTAAAAAAAACAAAAATGGCATTTTTAAACGCTAACTCACAAGGCACTTTGACTCCAAATTAAAGATCTTGCAAATCAATGTAGAAGGAATCTACAGTTACAAATGCGAATACCTAAGCAGTTGGGCAACTCATAGTACCATTGACATAATACTTTTTCAAGAAAATCACCAATACCAGAAGCTCCTGAAGCAAGATTTACTATCACACGTTTACTGATAGCACACATACCATCTATTAACCATGTATCAGATGTATACATCTGGAACGCTCTCAGAAAATTAAAGAAGAACAGCAACATTGCGTTGAAACGATAGCTATCGAAGGTAATGATGTAATTGCCATGACTACTTACAAAGCACCCAAAACAACGAAGGTAAATTCTGTACTTCCAACGTTCCCTCACCCTTATATACAGCCGTCACACTAACTGGGTTTAAAGCAACACCGATGAAAACGGTGAAAAACTAGCCCAGTGGATAGAAACAGAAGATCTACATGTGAGCTACAGTTCCAAGCACCTGAAAACTTTCCGATCCGCAGCATGGAACACAAACACCAACCCAGACTTGTGTATGGTTAGCAAGGACACACATAACATACCTCTACACCATACAAAGAACGTGTTAAAGAACTATCCAAACAGTCAACACAGGCCTACGCTAGTGGGTGTAGAAATCTCCCTAGTAAATTCCATCAAGAAGCCACGATGGAACTATAACAAAGCAAATTGGCCGCAGAACATCAAAGAAATTGAAGATAATATTCGATGGATCAGACATAAAGTACAAAACTACAAACGATTTATCGGGATGATAATCAGTGCTGCTAAGAGATACATATCCCGAGACTATCGTAAGGAGTAGATACTATACTGGGAAGTCACTGAAAATCAGGAGCATAGGAAAACAAATACTAGAATGTAAATAAAGATCGAAAACATTAACATCAGTGCTGAACTTTACCCACTCCAGCAAAAAGGCATGGTCCCTACTAAGAAAATTGGGCTCTGCTTCTTCTAAAACCATTAGTGAACCAACCTTAAGGGCCTCACAGATAGGACAGCACATTAAACAACGAACTGAAAATGTTCCTCTGGAGCGAACAACTGCTGCTGAAGCAAAGAAACTGTTAGACGAAATGGTAAAAAATCTGCAACCTCACCCCTATTACTCGAATACCTTCACAGAGTTAGAAATAAAAGAAGCCATTAGGAGCCTCAAAAATAGGGAAGCCGCTGGCACGGACGGGAACTTCCCAGAATTCATCAAACACCTAGGGAAGAACGGCAGAACTTTCTCTATGAGATTTCTACAACAACATTCTCAACACCGGGAAGACCCCGCAACAGTTAAAAATAGCTCACACTGTAGCAATACTCAAACCAGGTAAACTACCTAAAGATGCAGCAAGCTATCGCTCAATTTACTGAGCGTAAGCTACAAATTGCTGGAACGACTCATACACAACCGTATCTATAACGCTATAGATGAAGTGATACCACCATTCCAGGCAGGCTTCTGTAATAACTGTAGCTGCTGTGAGGAAGTACTGGCTTTGACGTCATACTTAGAAGCTGGCTTTCAAAGAGGACTGAAAACATCAGTGGCATTCGTATAGTTAACAGCTGCCTACCATATTGTCTGCCAGGATGGTCATGCTGAAACTGAAGAAAGCGATCCCATGCCTTCGGCTCACGACTACCCTGAAGAATATGCTCACCAATCGCAATTTTAAAGTGACAATTGGAATGAACGTCAGTAAGACCAAGAATGGACTACCTCAAGGCTTAGTTCTAGCACCACTACTATTCAACCTCTACACCAGCGATATGCCTCACACAGTGAGCAAAAAATTCGTATACGTTGACGATCCGGCCATATCAGTGCAAATCAAATCTGTCGAACAAGGGGCAATGACTTTAACGGATGACCTTGAATTCTTAACAAATACTACAGAAGATGACGTCTGCACCCAAACCATTCTGAGACAGAAGTCTGCGCTTTCACCTCAACAATAAAGCCCCAACGAAAGGCTGGCCGTGTTATTTGACCAACAGAGGGTGAAACACAATTTCCGTCCTAAATATTTGAGCGTAACACTGGACAGGACCCTAACCTACAAAGAACACGTTAAAAATGTTGGCCAGAAGCTCAAAACACGGAATAACATTATTAGGGAATTGGCAGGTAGTTTCTGGGGCGCAGATGCATCAGCTCTACGAACAGCAGCAACATCAATAGTCTACACCAGTACAGAATACTGTGCTCCTGTCTGTCAGAGAAGTCATCACCGATAACCAACATGATAGACGTGCAGCTTCACAATACTATGCTTATTATCACTGGGACATTAAAATTTACCCCAGTACCTTGGGTCTCCGTCATCGCCAACATAGCACCGCCAAAACTAAGACTGCAAAAAACATCTATTAAAGAATTGGAAAAAATAACACAAAAGGATGACGCAAAATGTCTACCTATTTAAGACGTCATTAGAAATTTACCAAATTACCGACTGAAACCACGAAACCCAATATGGAATAACGGCTACATAAGAGGAGTTGGGTTGTTTGGGGGAAGATACCAAATAGCGAGGTCATCGGCCTCATCGGATTAGGGAAGGACGGGGAAGGAAGTCGGCCATGCCCTTTGAAAGGAACCATCCCGGCATTTGCCTGGAGCGATTTAGGGAAATCACGGAAAACCTAAATTAGGATGGCCGGACACGGGATTAAACCGTCGTCCTCCCGAATGCGAGTCCATTGTGCTAACCACTGCGCCACCTCGCTCGGTACATAAGAGGAGAGGAGAGCTTCAGCCTTACAAACGCTTGGAAGAAGGGATGTAAGAACTCGGTCAGTACTTATTACTTTATAACTGACCTCTCAAAAGCACTAAACGGTTTCGACTTTGCTAGGAAAGACTGGGATAAGATCAACCGTACCCAAAGTGGCCCCACTAGATGCAAGCTGTGACTGTGGGGCACCTGAGCAAACTCTGGACCACATCATGAAAGTGTGCCCTACTAGGAAATTCAGTGGCTCAAAAGAGGACTTGACAGAAGCCACACCTCGAGCTATGAATTGGATCCAAGACCTGGACATCGATATGCAACCAATAGCTTCTGGTCTCACATGATACAAGTCACATTTCTGTATATCATATCACGTTCACCACTTGCATGTATAAGAAATATTTTATTCACTAGTTCATTGTTTTAAATGTATTTGTGTATACATTCCTTTGAATTGTAATGAAAATTTTTGTATATGTGTTGCTGCCGTGTCATACGATAAATAAATAAAGAACCGCTTTTCGGGTGTTACCTCTCACCACGGACAACGCAGTGCCCGACGGCCTTCACTTAAGGACCTAGAACAGCGTAGTTTGCGTAGAGTTGTCAGTGCTAACAGACAAGCAACACTGCGTGAAATAACTGTACAAATCAGTGTGCGACGTACGACAAGCGTATTGGTTAGGACAGTGCAGCGAACTTTGGCGTTAATGACCTATGACAACAGACGACCGACTCGAGTGCCCTTTCTAAGAGCACGATATCGCCTGCAGCGCCTCTCCTGCGCTCGTGGCCATATCGGTTGGATTATAGACTACTGGCAAACCGTGGCCTGGTCAGATGAGTCCCGATTTCATTTAGTAAGAGCCAATGGTAGAAATCAAATGTGGCGAAGACCCCACGAAGACATGGCCCCAGGTTGTGGAAAAGGCACTGTGCAATCTGGTGGTGCTCCATAATTGTGTGGGCTGTGCTTATATGGTCCAAGTGAACCGGTCATTGGTGGGAATGGTTATGTCCGGCTACTTGGAGACTATTTGCATCCATTAAACGATGGAATTTTTATGGACGACTCTGAGCCATGTCACGAGGTCACAATTTCTGGCGATTGGTTTGAAGAACGTTCTGGAGAATTCGAGCGAATGATTTGGTCCCCCATGAATGCCATCGAACATTTATGGGACATAATCGTGTTGTCAGTTCGTTCGCAAAACCGTACACCGGCAACACTTTGGCAATTATGTATGGCTATAGAGGCAGCATGACTTAATATTTCTGCAGGAGACCTCCAACGACTTGTTGAGTCCCTGACACGTCGAGTTGCTGCACTACGCCCGGCGAATTGAGGTCCGTCACGGTATTAGGAGATGTCCCATGACTCCCGTCAGCTTAGTGCGTATCGAGGTGACTTGTTGTCTTGCGAATACAATGGTTTAATTTGTCGTCACCCTCTGCATAATCTTTAGTCTTTGCTGGGCGCCCTGAGAACACAGCAGGGGTTTTCGAAAATATGAGTCAACAAGGGAACTGCGGCAAGTTATATTTTTTGCACGACCGATGTATTTAAACGTCACCTGCAACGCCTTTTTTACGTACTTTCTACTCGTGATCTATACATATAAAAGGCGATATCCCGACTAAGTGACTCACTCACTGACTCGTCATCGCTCAGCCCAAACCACTAAGAACACAAAATTGTAATTTGATTTTATACTATAGGCGTCGTTTAAGAAGGTGATGCATTACTTTTGTTTCGCTTTATTTCATTACTTTCAAGTAATAATAGTTTTCATATCGATAACTGTGGTATCGATAACCATTTCGTACCTTTCATTGATATACTTCGCCTAGTGAAAGAGAAGCTGCGCTCTCTTATTTTTGTTTTGTTTTACATGTCACATTCCCTTCTCTCCTTTTTTTCTCGTTCCTTGTGTGTGATCTGTATGAGAAAGAGTATAGGTTGAATTTAGCGGGATAAGGGCGGACCAGTGGCAGGCAAAGTAGTGTAGAGGCAATATCAACTTGACTTGGTGAGCAAGTTCAGCAAAGAGAAGGTAGCACCAAAGATATCCTAGCTGAAGAGTAAGGGTCGTCAGGCTGGTCACGGAGGTGGTCGTCCTACGCGCACCACTGAAGTTTGACAGGGAGAACTGCTGACGGCGAGCACGCTATGCCCTAGTCAAGCGGGAAATGGAGAGATGAGCGGACGCAGCCGGGTGCAGTTCTTCATATTTGGGTAACAAAAGAAGGTAACGGAATGTATTATTTCGTCTGGGGGTACGCGAGTGTTGTGGGTATCAAGCTTAATTTTTGTTAGTAAAATTTTTAATTTCAGATTAATTATCATGACTTTGCTGGAACACATGACAGAAAGTAGGTACTTAGTCGTGAGTGGACCTGGGGTGTGGACCTTCAGTTCACGCCGTTACTTCGTTTGGTAGGAGTTTTTATTTGTTGTTCATTTGCGCAAACGTTTTTCTGTTGCTGTAACAATATAATTTTGTTACATTAGTTAAATAATTTCAGGCTTTTCCTTTGTATGATGTATTGTACTGTATTGAACTGGGGACCTAGAAACGACGGAGTGGCTACGTCCCCGCTGTAGCCATCAGTAGTTTACAACCCTACAACAGGCTACAGCAGTCAACTAACCCCACCGCCGCTTCACACCGAACCCAGGGATATTGTGCGGTTCGGCCCCCAGTTGAACCCCCCCCCCCCCCCCCCACATCCTCTCCCCCTCCCCCTGGGAACATCTCATAGCAGACGAGTGTAGCCCCAAATGTTTGCGTGATAAAGTAATTATAGTGTATGCGTACATGGAGACAGTGTGTGTGGAGCAATCACCGACATAGTGTAACTGAGGCGGAATAAGGGGAACCAGCCAGCACTCGCCGAGGCAGATAGAAAACCGCCTTAAAAACCATCCACAGCTGGCCGGCACACCGGACTTCGACACTAATCCGCCGGGCGGATTCGTGCCGGGGACCGGCACGCCTTCCCGCCCGGAAAGCAGTGCTTACGACCGCGCGGCTAGCCGGGTTAGCTTTTTATAAGACGTACTTGAGCACATGTTGGCAACATTTATTGGATGCCTACTAATTGTGATTAAACTGTAATGCTTGTGTTCTAAACTCAGTTAAAGCCTGTAGTCACAACTGCAGTAATATTGTGGGGTAATTTGATTTAATTTTTAGTGTTTCATTCATGATTTGTGACTGAGTACATGTTCGCGCCTTTTGCCTTACGTTGGCCTATTTTGTCAGGGGTTGTGTTTTATTGTTACTCCATTTAATTAAAAGCAAAGTAAATTCAAAATCTTTCACGGAGCAGTAATTTTTTGGGGGAATATTAGTTTATTTGCGCAGTTTTCTTTGTGTGTTGTGTTCAACCATACAGCACGTGGGTGTCCTCTCTTACATTATATAGTGTATACTGCTATCTCATTTTGGTGTTAAGGCCCCTGGAAACTTAATTACAGGGTATGTCAGACAGATTTAACGTGAGAATTTTTATTGTTTTTATAGTTTTCTTTGTGCCTTGTGTACGACCACGTTACTTACGTTACACGAAAGTTAAGGTGCCCTTATGCAATTCTACGCAAAGAGATGTCGTGTCGGTCCATATAATTAAAGTTTCAATAACAGTCACTGATTCATACTAGCCAGAAAGCTTAGTAATTTTAAAAACTGTTTAGAGGTGAAACGAGTGTGTTCAAGCATTCCACCCATCTCATATCTTCCCCTGACTTTTTACTGTTTTAATAACTTTTCTGCATTAAAGTAATCTCTGATATCAGATCTTTCCCAATTTTCGTGGTAAAAGCAGCAGTAATACTTGTTCCACTGCCTGGATTTAGCTACGTACACGCATGTTGCACCGGTGATAAGAAATAAGCATTGTATTGTTGAGTTGAGGAAGTAAATTCCGTATCTGTTGCTTAATTATAGCTTTCAGTCTACTGGTAGTGAATTAGACAATTAATAGGCGTGCTCTTGATAACTTTGCAGAAATTCGCTCACCACTTTCAAGTAGATCTCGGTCCACGCCCTACATTGTTCTAATTGCAAGTGCACGACTTTGAATTGGTGTGTACAGGGTAGTTGAGTGAATCCTTCATATTCCTTTCCATTATTTTCCAAGAGAAAGAACATGTGACAATAATCATGTACTTAGTGAGACCGTTGCTACAACTGTATCGGTAATTTAAAATGTTCCATAGAAAGCATTACAAATTTTGCATCTACTGTTATGCCAGTTTTAGGATAAATAAATGTAAAATTATAGCAAACTACATTTGGTCAGTTGCTCAACTTCCCCCCACCTTTGCCTAATTCTAACGAATCTTATTTCACCCAGAATTTAAATGACTGGCATAAGTACTGAATTAATAGTTGCAACAGAGTTCAATGAATAAGTTAATGAACGAACCTATGCCAATCGCAATGACAATATTACAAGCTCCCGCTACATTTATGTTTTGCTTCATGGTATCTCGCCCCACTAATGTTATCAGCTGCGCCTGTAATTAATTCATTTAACAAATTTGGTAAAAAGTCGATGTTGACCTCCGTTTCTCGGCTGTTTGCCTACAGCAACTGAAATAGAGTTTTTAACCATGAAGTAAAATGCATAGCACGACTAGGAGACAGCCTATAAAGAAAATGTCATTGAGTCATGTGTATAGAAGAACCAGACGGTAATCTTACGAAGGACTGTTTGAAATTCCATCCCTAAGAGGTGAAAAATCGGATGAAAAGTTTTTGAAAATACGTCGCTGTTATGGCAATTTTGAGGCTAGACCTACGAAAATTGGTATTTGGTTTCTTGGGCAGAAATAAAGAAATATGTGTTTCATTAATTTTGGAAACTTAATCGCTGTGGGTGAGAAATAGTAGGTGAAAGTTGTTTTTGAAAATAAATCATTATTAAAGAACTACTAAAGTTACATCTATGAAGATTGGTATTTGAGTTCAAAGTCCCAAATAAGGAAATACATATTACAGTGTTTTTGCAAATTCAATAGTGGAGGAAGTTTATTATGAAAATATTTAATTATGAAAGCATTTTTGAAGCTAAATCCATTAAAATTTGAATTTGGCTTCTCAGTTAGATATAAAAAAATACGTATTTCACTGTTTTTGGAAATTCAGCTGCTAAGTGGATGAAATAGGAACTGAAACTTCTCACGAAAATATTTCTTTACGCAACCATTTTTGAAGCCAAATCTATTAAAATTTGTATATAGTTTCTCTGTTGGAAATTAAAAAAACATGTTTTACACTGTTTTTGGAAATTCAACTCCTAAGAGCATGAAATAGGGCTATCATCACCCAGCCAAAGCTGCTAAGGATAGAAACTTGAAATTTGGAGACGGTGTTGATATTACACTGTAGGCATTGTTTAAGAAGAGATTGTTCGAAATTCCACTCCTAAGAGAGAAAAATAAGGGATGATAAGTTTTATGGAATTATTTCATGGTGAAAGCAGTTTCAAAGCTAAATCTATGATAATTTGTATTTGGTTTCTCTGTTAGAAATGAAAAAAAGTATATGTTTGACTGGTTTTTAGGGGACGAAAGTTTCTGTGGAGATAACACCACAAGAGTGCGAAACGTCTGATTAGCAGAAACCTTGGACTCCAGCTACTGGAGTCGCTATTTCGTCAGAAGTATATTCGGAAAACGCCATGCTCCTATGGTCTTAAATAGCGTGAAAGTTTAGAAAGTGTTGCAATTTGTGAGCAACGTAAAAATTCGATTAAAGAAAAAAAAAAAGTTCTACCCAGAACATACAGTCTACGCGAGCGAAGCTAGCTAGCACTACTGAACATAATTATATCGGACTCCCAACTCTGCGGTACAACACAAATTTTACGAACACATACATTTACTTTGTGTTCACAGCTTTGAAAGTGAGATTGAGGAAAAAACAATTTTTTTCGTACGATAACTGAAAGGTTGGAGTAGATATGGTCAATGATTTAGTATTCACCGGCACTAGATTTACGTAACAACTGATTTACACGTCAGTAGAAGAACATTCAGGCACACATTCATACTCACTACATTACCTAACACGCATAAAAATAACGCTGTAATTTTCGTAAAAATATATTGTGTATCTAGTAAAATTCAATGACTTGACTGTAATAGCTCTGAACAGTAAATTTCGTCAGGTAAGTGTGATGAAGCGAAGTAAAATACACAGTAGTGGTAAACAGTATTGCTGAATCGGGTTCGTCTTTACGTTTCGATAGAATAAGTAATATTATTTTATAGTGTTGGATAAAACAATATGATCAAAAGAAAGATAACGTGACTGACGCCAAGAAAGCTTAAAAATAAATTTTTGGGGGCTGCACTTTACAATTTTTGTTGATAGATTTAGCTTTGTGGATGCATTGTTGATACGGGTGTCTCTAATTTATTGACAGATGGGCATCTTTGATTCTCATTGACTCTTACTCTCTCACTCTCTCTCTATCATTTAGTAGCGGTTTCATGTTAAATAATCCGTGGCGGCAAACATCTTCCTCCTTCCATTCAGTAAACCACCACCACACATACATCAGGCCACATGTTTTGTTTCGCACATCACTAGCGTACACCACTATATCGAAATCACTGCCAGCAACGGACTGTCAATGTTTGACTCTAACAACAAAAACCCATTTGGCATACTCAGTGCTGCTCCCTTCCAAACCTTAAAAACTTTTTTTACTCATATCTTATATTTTATACAACATACTCTAACATTTGCATATTATTTAAGTCTTAAGGAATATTTAACATAGTAATAATGAGAAATAACATTAAGACTAGCAGATAGTAAATAAACGCATTTACACAAGTAGTTCCTCACGCCACTAACAGGAGGCACCCGTTGGTGTGTTCACCTTCCCAGATCACTCGTTTCCAGTCATCCAGCGTCCAGTGGCGTCCCTCTTTACATCATGTCAACCGTCGTTTATTTAGTATTGACCACATAAATGTGTGGCTTATGGGCAGCTAGACAACCATTGCAGCCGATTCTTTTTAACTTCCTATGCAGACTCCTGCTGCCAACTGAACTTCTCCTAGCACTTCGGATCTCACGAGTGATTGTTTCCGCTGATTTGCTTTAGCTGTCGTTGTTTCTTCGCGATAACACTCTACAGTCACATCACTAATACTCTTCGGCAGCTTTAGAAGGATTGAAATGTCCCTCATAGAATTGTTGCTCAGTTGCCATCCAGCGACTAGTCAACGTTCGTAGACACTGATCTTTCCTGACTGACTCATTCTGCTGTCTCTGCTTCTCTAGTGATGTCACAATTCTCCCTGCCTCCTTTTTCATT
Organism: Schistocerca americana; assembly: GCF_021461395.2. Classification (NCBI taxonomy): domain Eukaryota; kingdom Metazoa; phylum Arthropoda; class Insecta; order Orthoptera; family Acrididae; genus Schistocerca; species Schistocerca americana. The sequence continues at coordinate 855,777,741 of NC_060121.1, forward strand.
GGCATCATCCCCTCTCGTGACATTTATATGCCAATCTGGGACTGCGGAGGGGTGCCTGGAGACTTTTTATCAGGTAGTGTATGATTCGCTGATAAAAAGATCTTGTTTTTACATTTTCCATAGATTGCAACACATACTGTATACGTCTACTGTAACTTCATATAGATAATACCATAGTATTGTGCACTTTTTGGTCTAATCAGTTGTAGGAAAGTAGCAGTTTAAGCATACATGAGACAAATAAAAAGATTACGAAGGAGGAGAAGGCTCATTAGCAGCTAATCGTGCGCATATGTGAGCCTTAAATGACATGACAATGTTGTTTATTTTGGACCTGGTTACAAACCCTAACCGAAATTTTATTACAGCACTGATTGCGAGTGATAAATAGGCGTAAACGAACGTGAAATATCGAAGTTTTCTCCAGCATCAGCTTGGAAGTCTGAAATTGAGATTACATGACGAAAATTTTTTAAAGGACTGAGAATCCTATCTAGCACCTGTTATCCCTGGTACCCAACAACTAAAGATGTTAAACATGGTTTCACAAATAAAAACTTTTCATAAGTAACAAAGTATCCTCATGTCTAAACTTGTAATGTTGTGACGGGAAGCTATTTGATGGACGCTATTCGAACCCAACTACTAGTGACTTAAGTAATCATATTCAGATGATAGATCGCAAATTTTTTCAACATTAGAGAGATGTTTGAGTCTGAAATAAGACGAGGATTTTTTTGCCTTAGCAGGATATACAGGGTGATTGTAATTAGTGTTTCAGATTCAAAACGCTCTTAAAAAAAATAAAAAAAGGGCCACTGCTCACGATGCATGATGACGCCAAATTTGAACGGAATGTTGGAATGTTATCGAAAAAGTTGGAAACGTTATGGAAACAAAAAAAAAAAAAAATGCAGATTTTCCCACTAGATGGCGCTATAAGCTTCATAACGGAAATGGATGGGCGACAAATGACTGATGAACCGTACTACGACGGCTGTGGTGAGAGTTACACATTAAACCAACCGTACTGTGCAATGTGAATGACCGCATAAGGTTTGGCATTCAACAGTTGTGAGATTGTCAGCTAGGTAAGCCCTTCCACCATGGCAATGTCGTACCGCATCGGACGGGAAAAATCGGTTTTTAATTGACCTAACGTAAAAACCGCAAAGAAAGCAACGATGACATCGGCTTTTAATTGTCCGGATACCAGAAGAAGCTCTAAAAGCCATAATGAAATCGGCTTTTAACTGTCCTGATACTATCGCAAGACATGTTCAGTATGCTGCCCACCGTCTTCTGCTACAAGCTGAAATCGTGAAACAGCGTGTTACACAACCGATCGGAGCACCTCAGGAGTAATGCTCAGAATATGCTGTGTAATACGTGCCTCCTAATGAGCTACGTTTGTAATGGGAGCGCTGAATAATCAATCTTTCAGATAACCCCACAGGCACAAGTCACACGGATGAAGATCAGATGTAGGGAAATGACGGCTGATAGTTCCAGTATGTTTAAAATGCGTCAACAGCACCTGCTTCACTGGCTGTGCAATGTGCGAATGAGCACCATCTTGCACAGAAATGATCCTACCCAGACGTACACGCTGTTGAAGGGTTGGAATGACGATGGTCGGCAGCAGACTCTTAGGTTGGTTGGTTGATTCGGGATAGAGGACCAAACAGCGAGGTCATTGATCACTTCGAATTAGGAAAGGATGGAGAGGGAAATCGGCCGTGCCCTTTCAAAGGACCCATCCCGCCATTTGCCTGAAGCGGTTTAGGGAAATCAAGGGAAACCTAAATCAGGATGGCCGGACGTGGATTTCAATCGTCGTCCTCCCGAATGAGGGTCCAGTGTGCTAAAAATTGTGCCATGTCGCTCGGTCCGGACTCTTATAACGATTACCAATGACGATACACGTAACAGTACCCGCAAGGCACGTCTCCTCGAAAAAAATATGGCCCAGCGATAAACGATGCCGTGAACCCGCGCCACACAGTTACTATTGTTGAATGAATCGGCACCAGTTGATGTGCGAGTGGATTTTCCGTTACCCATATTTGGAAATTCCGCGTATTAACATGTCCCAAGAGATGGAAATGGGTTTCGTTTGTCCACAGAGTGTTCCATGGTCATTCATTGTCCACTTCCATGTAAGCAAGAAATTCTAGAGCGAAGGTTTGTCTCATTGGTAGGTCAGCGTGAAGCAACTCCTGAACGTGGGTGATTTTCTATGGGTAATAATACAGGATGTTTCGTAGAATTTTATGCGCCGTACTCACAGGCATGTCCATCGTTCGGGCAATTCCCCGTGCACTGCATGTTTGCAAACCAGTCCTCCACCCTTCCTGCGATGCTATCGATCAATTGCTTTCCGCCCTCTATTACATTGTACTTCAAAAGAACCTGTCTTTTAGAATTTCGTGATCATTTCCTCCAGACCCTTGGCAGACATCAGACCAACGCCTGTTTTCATACCATTGAACTCATCAGAGCTATTGGCGCACAGTCACCGTTCTTGTAAGAGTACTTTACCAGCAGTGTGCGATTCTGCATTGAGACAGGCATGCCGAACGCCTCAAATGCGATCTGAGGAACAGCTGTGTACCCTGCTGTTAATTTTGTTTCCACAACGTTTCCATCTTCTTTGATAAAATTCCGTTCGAATTTGACGACATCCTGAGTATTGGCTCGCTAATGGTGTATGAAACTGGTGGACGAAAGTAACTTTCACATGCTATCTCACTGCCAAGCAACAGATATCGGTTAATCTTGGACCATACAAAGAAAGTGCTGCAGGCTTTGTTATAGTACAAAAGATAACAGCAGGAAATACGCAGTGAAGCGAACAGAAATGCCACTTTTATTCAAGAACAATGATTACACTGAAATCACGGCGATTGATGATGGTTTCTTGGACAATAAAAACGGTGGATCATGTTTCTTAATGGGGTGTGTGATCACCATGGACCCGAATGCATGGTCTGCAACATGCTCCCACGCTGGCCAGAAGTTTGGTAAGGGGTTATAGTGCTAGAGCATTCCACTCCTTTACCAGCGTGGTTGAGAACTGCTGGATGGTAGGTGGCGCATGTGGACGTGCTGTAACACTTCCCTCCATTGCATCCCACAAGTGCGAAGGGATTTAAGTCCGGGGAGAGGTCGGGCCAGTCCATTCGCCAAACACCTTCTAAGATCACCTCCACCGGCGTGTTCGAAGCGGTCGCGCATGGTCACGCAGAAAAATGAAGTTAGGTGTGAAAGAACCCCTTAAAGACGCACTTGCTGAAGGAGTGCAAGTGAAAAGAACATTGACCAGTGAGTGAACCATAGTCAGAGAGTTGAAGGTCAGTTCGCCTTTGCAACATTTCTCCACACCATAACACCTGGACCACTAAAGTGATCATGTTCAGCAATGTTCCTGGGAGCATTTCGTGTCCTCCTCTTTCGTCACACGAGGGTTTATCCAAAGCCATTACAGAGACTGAAACTGCTTTCATTCGAGAAGAGCACCCGGCCCCACGTTTCGTTGGTCCAGTCCCAATGCTCTTGGGACCATCACAGACGGAGCCGGCTACATGCGGGTGTCCACGAACGCAGCGTACTGGTTGTGGGACAAAGACACCACGCCCATGCAGTCGCCCTGCCACTGTCGAGTGTGAGATATCGTGACATGCAGTCCTCATAAATGTGAGAGCAATAGCACGTGTTGTTGGACATGGGTTCATTCTTGCCTGTTACCCAATGTAGGTCACTTGCTGCTGTAATTGACCGTGGTCGGACACCTCCTCTCCTTCAGGCAGCAGTGCCTGTGGTTCTGAGCGGTCCCGAAGCACGTGAAACAACGTTGTGAAGAGCGCCGAACTAATGGACTACGCTAGTCACACTTCATTCTTCTTACAGTTTTCTGATAATTGTTCCCCGATGAAGTCACCAATATGTTGTCTCTTGGTCATGTTGTAATGAAGGACACTACAAAAATGAACTGGCCGGCAGCTGTGGCCGAGCGGTTGTAGGCACTTCAGTCTGGAACCGCGCGACCGCTACGGTCGCAGGTTCGAATCCTGCCTCGGGCATGGATTAGTTAGGTTTAAGTAGTTCTAAGTTCTAGGTATCTGATGACCTCAGATGTTAAGTCCCATATTGCTCAGAGCCATTTGAACCATTTGAACCACAATGAATTTTAACACTCACTGATTGACACACACTGTCTCCTCCCAGTTCCTTCAACTGCCCCGTATTACTGGACCAACCCCATTCGTCGCTAAAGCCACGCTGACTCAAGCCGGGGCCCACGAGAAATTTGGGCCTTACAACAAACTTGTGGCAACGAACTTGTGACGTGACACTAATCGGTGTGCCCGCCACACTTCGCGGACACTGGGCTCCGTGCAGGATCCACGGGAAATCAATATATAATTGAAAAGGGACCCACTAAAAGTCTTAACTTTGTCGTGCGGTATCAAGGCTTGCATGCATTTAAACATGTAGTCAAGAATTATTAAACTCGTCTGAAATAGTTACTCGTTCATCGCCAGAGACAGCTGCTGGCACTCGTAAGACCTGCAATATCACGTGCTCTGACGTACGTGCTACGACCTGTCTTTCTCATGAGCCTCGCCTCACGCTAAGGGACATTCAACTTCCTTTTTACGACTGGAAGACCTCTGGAAATGTGCTCACGCACGTTCATTCATTTGCTCCTGGTCGTTACAATGTTATATTTCTTTATCTATCTAGCCCTTACGTTATGCAGAGGTTAAGATTGTGGCTTAGAACATATGCGACCTGTCACCTGTATTGGAAGGATTGTACCGACTTTTGGATTATCTGAGTCGACATATCATAGAAACAGCTCAGCTTTTTTCTGAACTGTCCCTCTAGCGGTCATATGGAAAACAGTGATCAAGCTTCAACAAGTGTATTTTGACACCATGTATTTTGGTAAGAACAAAAATCAGGAACTACAGCGTTTCACTAGGTACAGAGGCTTGACAGAGCTGTTATCCGAAAGCCACCTGATTGTTTCTAGTAGGTAGTAACGCCAAAAGGAACTCCGTAAGAAAATGCACTTGCAGTAAAATAATCCAACTTCTGAGAATGTCGTCCTGATTAGGTCCAATACAGCCACGGAAAAGTATATCCTTAATGCAGTCTAAGTCCACAGAGGTAACAACGATGAAAGCTGGGAACAGTGTCGTTGTTCCCGACGGTGGGCTTCGAGAGTGTCATGAGACAATGAGGTGATAAGTACCCACCCAGAGGCCAGGATACGCTCTCCAAGTCGAAAGAACTGACTCGTGTCAGCTGTACAATGCTGGCGGAGGAATACTCGTGATTATATTCTCTTGTCACGTGATGTGCGAACGCGAATAGTTTCCTCGAAAGTGGCGACCTCTACCAGCATTTGTACTGCTGCCTGATGCACGGTCTTAACAGCCACATGGAGAGTTCGCGAAGCTGAGGCGTGCAGGCGCGATGTAGACTGCACGCATGTCTGAGGTGCACGACGGGTTGACGCTCCCTTTCTCTTACATCTCCGATATAGCATTTGCTCCTCGAATATGGGGAAAACATTGCACATTTCTGGCGCAGCTGTAATAACTGTGCTCAACTTCGGCTTGACAGCTACGCAGAAATTACAGTTCGTTCAAGTTGTTTACAAGGGAACATCCCGATCGCACCCCCCCTCACATTTAATTATAAATTGGCACAGTGGATAGGCCTTGAAAAACTGAACACAGATCAATCGAGAAAACAGGAAGAAGTTGTGTGGAACTATGAAAAAGGCAAGCAAAATATACAAACTGAGTAGTCCACGCCGAACATAGGCAACATCAAGGAGCATCTGAGCTCAAGAGCGCGGTGGTCCCGTGGTTAGCGTGAGCTGCTGCGGAATGAGAGGTCCTTGGTTCAAGTCTTAACCTCGAATGAAAATTTTAATTTTTTATTTTCACACAATTATTTCACACAATTATCAAAGTTCAGGCACTCACACATAATCAGCTTCGCTCTCCAAAATTCCAGGACATGTTCAGATTTGCTTGGACATATGCTGGATTTGACGGTCTACAGACGAAAAAATTTGAAAACTGTAAAAACGTATGTTTTGATAGAGCACAGGGAAAACTATGCGACTGTGAAACTGTTGCATTCATTTGTTGCAGTTTATGTGAGAAACTCTTATAGAATATATCAGACGTGTTTTACTGTGGAGGAATCGGTTGACCTATGACCTTGCGATCAAATGTTTTCGGTTCCCATTGGAGAGCCACGTCCTTTCGTCTACTAATCGCACGGTTTTGCGGTGCGGTCGCAAAACACAGACACTAAACTTATTACAGTGAACAGAGACGTCAATGAACGAACGCACATATCGTAACTTTCCCAAGATAAAGGCAAAATTTTCACTTGAGGGACGACTTGAACCAAGGACCTCTCGTTCCGCAGCTGCTCACGCTAACCACGGCACCACGGCGCTCCCGAATTCACGATATCCTTGATGTTGTCTGTCTTGCACATGGACTACTCAGTTTGTATATTTTGCTTATTTTTTTCATAGTTCCACACAACTTCTTCCTGTTTTCTCGATTGATCTGTGTTCAGTTTTTCAAGGTCTATCCACTGTGCCAACTTATAATTAAATCTGAGGGGGGTGCGATGGGGAGGTTCCCTTGTTAGTAACTTCCTAATATTACTGTTTAAACCACGGCGTATCCTTGCCCACCTTCACAACTTTGCATGGCACGCATTCATGCAGGTATTTTCATGTAATATTCATATTTCCTAAGCGTGTGGGGCGATTCAGCAGGAAGGACTATTACGACACGAAGACAAGAAGCTACTGGCATCTAAATGAGCTTCTGTTGGGAGATACGGCGAGCAGCAGCCAAGTAACCCCAGTGTTTTGTGTGTACGGGAGTCACTAGTGGCGTGCCGACTGCCTCCGCGAATATAGGAAGAAACAAAGTGCCCGGCCCGGATGCGCGGCGAAACGTAAAATAACGAGAAACGCGGCACAGATTGCGGCTCGGCGCGCTAAACTCTGATTACGTACGGCCGCGTGGTAGGTGTCGCCGCCGTGCCTCGCAGCTCGATGGTCGCGTCACACTCTGAGGCTTAAAATGGTGGCCGGGTAATGGAACCGCTGTAAGCCCCCGCTGGCGAAGCCGTATATTTTGCAGGCATATAAAACGTCCTGCGCCGGTATATATATTGGGCACAATTCCGTGTTATTACACAGCATTACATCCGCAGCCAACATCCCTTCTAAGGTATAAGAAAATTACTTGCTGTGCTTCACGTTACCTTACACAGAGCGAAGAGAAAGAAATTTGAGAAACTGCATGCGCCGTAAAATGGTGGCGCGTATTCAGCAAGAAATTTTTAATAGGTATGAAGGCTGTAACGAGGTGTTGTGTTAAAATAACATTAGTATCTCCTATGGAATACGAGACGTCGAATATTGATAATAACGACTACCTCACGCCGTTCATCCAAAGTATCCGTCAGCACCTGGCGGAACAATTCCCCATATAAAAAAAAAAAAAATTGCTGCCACCCTGTCTACACCATAGATATGCATCTCCTACACCCTACCATCCTCATTTCTCATGAAGTAAATAAATGAGATTCCGACATTTTCACCTCCCTTGACACCCAAAAACCCTTTCACCGAAATATGTCACCTGATATTATATAAAAAGGTGCACGTCTCCATACGCCTTTTAGCGTACTACCTTCACTCGCTTCTTAAGTGTGTCACTATTAAACACATCTGCCAACTCATCTTTTATCCTCTATCTGGTGTGTCTTGTCCATTGACCTGTATACTGCGCATGCCGCAGAAAGTTTCAAACTTCAACCTATAGTTAAAAATTATGTCTTCTGGACAACTTCTTCTATTCCATGGACGAATTTATACTTAAAAACTAGTGCCTGTAAAAAATACCTAGTTCCATCAGTAAGATGTAGGAATAAAACATCAGAAACATACGCTCCTATATATGTCCTGTAAAATCATTCATTCCACATAATTTCGGAAAAAAGAATCGTTAGTGATCAGTGGAACTTGAAAGTAACTAACTAACAAAGGTGAACAGAAATACAGAAACACCTAAAATACACTGAAGCCATAAAGAAACTGGTATAGGCACGCGTATTCAAATTCAGGGATATAAAAACAGACAGAATACGTCACCGTGGTCCGCAATGTCTGTATAAGACAACTGATGTCTGGTGCAGTTGTTAGATTGGTTACTTCTGCTGCAATGGAAGGTTCTCAAGATTGAAGTGAATTTGAAACAATGTATTAGTCGGTGGACGAACGATCAGACACAGCAGCTCCGAGGTAGCGATGAAGTGGGGATCTTCCCTTATGACCATTTCACGACTGTGCCGTCATATCAGGAATCCGGTGAAACATCGAATCTCCGACATCGTTGCAGCCGGAAAAAGATCATGCAAGAAGGAGACAACCATGACTGAAGGGAATCGTTCAATGGGACACAAGCGCAGCCCTTCCGCAAATTTCTGCTCATTTCAGTGCTGGGCCATCAACAAGTGTCAGCGTGCGAACCGTTCAACGAAACGTCATTGATATGAGCTTTCGGAGAACAAGCCCCACTCTTATACCCTTGATGACTTCACCACACAAGGCTTTACGCCTCACTTGGACCCGTCAACACAGACACTGCACTGTTGACGACTGGAAACATGTTTCCTGGTCGGACGAGTCTCGTTTCAAATTGTCTCGAGCGGATGGACGTGCACAGGCATGGAGAGAGCCTCAAGTATCCGTGGACCCTGAACGTCAGCAGGGGACTGTTCAAGTTGGTGGCGGCTCAGTATGGGACCCCTGCTACGTCTCGACACGACTCTGACAGATGACACGTACATAAGTATCCTGTCTGATCACCTGCATTCATTTCTGTCCATTGTTCATTCCAAATAACTTGCGCAATTCCAGCGGGACAAGGCGTCACCCCATACGTTCAGAATTGCTACAGATTGGCTCCAGGAACACTCTTCTGAGTTTAAAAACTTCCGCTGGCCATCAAACTCCCCAGATATGAACATTATTGAGCATATCTGGGATGCTTTGCAACGTGCTGTTCAGAGGAGATCTCCACTCCTGATTTATGGACAGCTCTGCAGGATTAAGGGTATCAGTTCCCTCCACCACTACTTCAGATATTAGTCGAGTCCATGTCACGTCGTGTTGCTGCACTTCTACGTGCTCACGGGGGCCCTACACGATATCAGGCAGATGTATCAGTTTGTTTGGCTCTTCAGTGTACAACACATTACCATGCCCAATAAAGTGTAGGAAATCCGTTGGTATTCAAAGAATCTTATGGTCGTCTTGAAATGGGTAAATATAGCCCCTGTATGGTTAGAAAGTGAATCTTATAGTATTCTTCTTGAAAAATAGCGTCAAGTTCATGTAACGACGATGCAGATGAATAGCGGTCACGGGCCCTTTTCTGCAAAGTAGACCACAAAGGCTCAATAAAACAAATTTGAACTATGGTGGCCAGTGGATATGCAACAATTCATTCGGGTGCTCATAAAACCCGTTTTGGACGATGCGAGCTGTGTGAACAGAGGCCCTGCCGTCTTGGAACACAGCATGACCACTGGGGAACTAACATTGTACCATGGGACGGACCTGATCGGTCAAAATGGTCACATAATTCTAACCATGCAGTAAATGAATCAGGAAAAAAGGGTTACAAACGTCTCAAAAATAAGATCGACAGGCAGTGCAAAATGGCGAAGCAGGGATGGCTAGAGGACAAATGTAAGGATGTAGAGGCATATCTCACTAGGGGTAAGATAGATACTGCCTACAGGAAAATTAAAGAGACATTTGGTGAAAAGAGAACCAGTTGTATGAATGTAAAGAGCTCAGATGGAAAACCGGTTCTAAGCAAAGAAGGGAAAGCAGAAAGGTGGAAGGAGTATATAGAGGGTCTGTACAAGGGCGATGTACTTGACGGCAATATTACGGAAATGGAAGAGTATGTAGATGAAGAAGACATTGGAGATATGATACTGCGAGAAGAGTTTGGCAGAGCACTGAAAGACCTAAGTCGAAACAAGGCCCCAGGAGTAGACAACATTCTATTAGAACTACTGACAGCCGTGGGAGAATCAGTCCTGACAAAACTCTTCCATCTGGTGAGCAAGATGTATGAGACAGGCGAAATACCTTCAGACTTCAAGACGAATATAATAATTCTAATACCAAAGAAAGCAGGTGTTGTCAGGTGTGTAAATTACCGAACTATCAGTTTAATAAGTCACGACTGCAAAATACTAACTCCAATTTTTTACAGACGAATGGAAAAACTGGTAGAAGCCGACTTCAGGGAAGATCAGTTTGGATTCCGTAGAAATATTGGAACATGTGAGGCAATACTAGCCCTACGACTTATGTTAGAAGATAGATTAAGGAAAGGCAAACCTACGTTTCTAACATTTGTAGACTTAGAGAGAGCTTTTGACAATGTTGACTGGAATAGACTCATTCAAATTCTTAAGGTGGCAGGGGTGAAACAGAGGGAGCGAAAGGCTGTTGACAATTTGTATAGAAACCAGATGGCAGTTATAAGAATCGAGGGGCATGAAAGGGAAGCAATGGTTGGGAAGGGAGTGAGACAGGGCTGTAGTTTATCCCCGATGTTATTCAATCTGTATATTGAGCAAGCAGTGAAGGAAACAAAAGAAAGATTCGGAGTAGGTATTAAAATCCACGGAGAAGAATAAAAACTTTGAGGTTCGCCGATGACATTGTAATTCCGTCAGAGACAGAAAAAGACTTGGAAGAGCAGTTGAACGGAATGGATAGTGTCTTGAAAGGTGGATATAAGATGAACATCAACAAAAGAAAAACGAGGCTAATGGAATGTAGTCGAATTAAGTCGGGTGATGCTGAGGGAATTAGATTAGGAAATGAGACACTTAAAGTAGTAAAGGAGTTTTGCTATTTGGGGAGCAAAATAATTGATGATGGTCGAAGTAGAGAGGATATAAAATGTAGACTGGCAATGGCAAGGAAAGCATTTCTGAAGAAGAGAAATTTGTTAACGCGAGTATAGATTTAAGTGTCAGGAAGTCGTTTCTGAAAGTATTTGTATGGAAGTGAAACATGGACGATAAATAGTTTGGATAAGAAGAGAATAGAAGCTTTGGAAATGTGGTGCTACAGATTAATGCTGAAGATTAGGTCGGTAGGTCACATAACTAATGAGTAGGTATTGAATAGAATTGGGGAGGAGTTTGTGGTACAACTTGACTAGAAAAAGGGGTCGGTCGCTAGGACATGTTCTACATGTTCTGAGGCATCAAGGGACCACCAATTTAGTATTTGAGGGCAGCGTGGAGGGTAAAAATCATAGATGGAGACCAAGAGATGAATACACTAAGCAGATTCAGAAGGGCGTAGGTTGCAGTAGGTACTGGGAGATGAAGAAGCTTGCACAGGATAGAGTAGCATGGAAAGCTTTATCAAACCAATCTCAGGACTGAAGACAACAACAACAATAATCCTTACCATTAACGCTACCTTGCAGAGTAACCATGGACTCCATGGAATATCGTGATATGGCTGTCCAAATCATCACCGAACCCCCGGCATCTTTCGTTCTTGGGATGTAAATTCAGCCAGAAGGTAGTAACAGTGTGCAGCAAGACTCATCCGACCAAATGAAATTATTTCGTTTCTGCACACTCTAGGTTTTATGACCTCCGTATCACGTTTTACCGTTACCGAGCAGTTGCCTCACTGATTAGTGGTTTTGGAATACCAGCTCGTCCTGCAAATTCCCTGCTTCTGGGGCTTCGTTATACTGTTCTGTTGCTGCCAAAGTTCGCAAGTGCGAAAGTCAATTCTGCAGTGACCTTTGCAGCTGGCGTCCTTTTCTTTTTTGGCACAATCTTCTTCAGAGACCGTCTGTCACGATCACTCAACAAACACCTTCGTAAGCGTTGCGACTTAGCGGGTGATGTTTTTCCGCTTTCGCTGTACATAGTATAAAACTTAGATATGTTGCCTCTTGGAATACCCATCTGCATTTACGTTCATGCATGCACTTCTCGGGCTGTTTCCATATATTTGTCCAACCACTTTATATACTGCAATATTCTGACGACAGTTCCAAACAGAAACCCACCACATTCTCTAGTTCAGCCATAGTTCATCCAGCGCTTCCTGAAACCCTCGTTCGAGCGGTGTAAGAAATGTAAACAAATTAACCCTTGGAAAACCAAGCTATCAACTGTGACCTCACAACTCAACGATTACGATGTGCAGATTTCTATCTGTCTGTCTCAAATCTACTCAGTCCTCTCCCTAACACAGTCAAATATTTAGCATTATTGTTAGAACTGTGTTGTTTAATACACAACTGTACCTGCATTTTTTGTTTTTTATTTCTATCATTGACTTCAGTCAAATTCAGCCGTCTTTGGGTCGCAAACGATATATCCAGCTGTGCATTCCGTAGCTGCAATGATTACTCATACTTGTAAAGTTCTATTTACTCACCTTGGGTTACGGCAGACATGCATCCAAACTGATGAAAAGTACTATACACTCCTGTGTAATGCGGAACTTACTTTGTAGCTGGTTAGTTCATTAAACAGTTTATGCAAAACTGCTACGTCAGGTAATTGGTTGTTGGGAAAACTTTTAGAGGTCAAGAATGCTTCGAGTTATAATATAACCTTCGGTGTCCAGATATTCTTGCAAAATATATTATTTAAAAAGTATTTTGTTCTGAATAAAGACTTTTGCATGATAAATGTGACACAGCCACATATATTTGTTGCCTCTTGAATTTCAGAGTACGAAGAGCTTGGAATGTTGATTCTAACCACCACCCAAGACATAAAAGAGGGATGATTAAAACATTAATAGACAGGGCGCACAAAATATGTGAACCAGCTCACTTAGATGATGAGATTGAACACCTTAGAGCGACCTTCAAGAAGAATGGGTATTCCAATAGAGAGATAGATCGTGCATTACGCCCTAGACTGACAACCAGGACGGACAAGGATCGACACCAACCCAAAGGGAAAGTGTTCTTACCATTTATCAGTAAAGTCACTGATCGCAATGGAAAATTTTTAAGTAAGTACGATGTGGAAACTGTTTTCAGACCCACCACGAAAATAAAAGAATGTATAAGATCTGCAAAAGATAAACGACATCCTCTAGGTACACCAAGTGTCTACAAAATTACGTGCAGTTGTGGAAAGGTCTACATAGGCACAACTAAAAGAAGCGTCAACACCCGTCTGGGTGAACATAAAAGGAACTGCCACCTCGGAAATATTGATAAATCGGCTGTGACGGAACATGTGTTTCAGGAAGGTGATCATGAAATAAAGTTTAGTGAGACGACCGCCAGAGCAAAGACGTCGCATTATTATGCGCGAATGTACAGAGAGGCCATTGAGATTGCCAAACACTGCAATAATTTTAATAGAAAAGATGAAGGCATTAAGCTGGATAAGATAGGGATGTCAACATTGCAGCAACAGCGTGACAATCGATTAATTCCAATTGAGATAGTTGGCAATATCAGAGATCATAGCACAGCCGACGTCACGTGATTGACAGCGGCGCCCTCTGGATGGCTTATACAGGGTGGTCCATTGATAGTGACGGGCTAAATATCTCACAAAATAAGCATCAAACGAAAAAACTACAAAGAACGATCCTCGTCTAGCTTGAAGGGGAAACTAGATGGCGCTATGGTTGGCCCGCTAGATGGCGCTGCCATAGGTCAAACGAATACCAACGGCGTTTTTTTTAAAAAAATAGGAACCCCCACTTCTTATTACATATTCGTGTAGTACGCAAAGAAATATGAATGATTTAGTTGGACCACTTGTTTCGCTTTGTGATAGATGGCGCTGTAATAGTCACAAACGTATAAGTACGTGGTATCACGTAACATTCCATGTTAAAATGGACCGTTTACCAATTGCGGAAAAGGTCGATAACGTGTTGATGTATGGCTATTGTGATCAAAATGTCCAACGGGCGTGTGCTATGTATGCTGCTCGGTATCCTGGACATCATCCAAGTGTCCGGACAGTTCGCCGGATGGTTACGTTATTTAAGGAAACAGGAAGTGTTCAGCCACATGTGAAACGTCAACCACGACCTGCAACAAATGATGATGCCCAAGTAGGTGTTTTAGCTGCTGTCGCGGCTAATTCGCACACCAGTAGCAAACAAACTGCGCGAGAATCGGGAATCTCAAAAACGTCGGTGTTGAGAATGCTACATCAACATTGATCGCACCCGTACCATATTTCTGTGCACCAGGTATTGCATGGCGATGACTTAGAACGTCGTGTACAGTTCTGCCACTGGGCACATGAGAAATTACGGGACGATGACAAATTTTTTGTACGCGTTCTATTTAGCGACGAAGCGTCATCCACCAACAGCGGTAACGTAAACCGGCATAATATGCACTATTGGGCAACGGAAAATCCACGATGACTGCGACAAGTGGAACATCAGCGACCTTGGTGGGTTAATGTATGGTGCGGCATTATGGCAGTAAGGATAATTGGCTCCAATTTTATCGATGGCAATCTAAATGGCGCAATGCATGTTGATTTCCTACGTAATGCTCTACCGATGTTACTACAAGATGTTTCACTGCATGACAGAATGGCGATGTACTTCCAACATGATGAACGTCCGGCACATAGCTCGCATCCGATTGAAGCGATATTGAATAGGATACTTCATGACAGGTGGATTGGCCGTCGACGCATCATACGATGGCCCGCACGTTCACCGGATCTGACGTCCCCGGATTTCTTTCTGTGGGGAGAGTTGAAGGATATTTGCTAGCCGGACCGAGCGTCCGAGCGGTTCTAGGCGCTACAGTCTGGTACCGCGCGACCGCTACGGTCGCAGGTTCGAGTCCTGCCTCGGGAATGGATGTGTGTGATGTCCTTAGATTAGTTAGGTTTAAGTAGTTCTAAGTTCTAGGGGACTGATGACCTCAGAAGTTATGTCCCATGGTGCTCAGAGCCATTTGAACCATTTTATATTTGCTATCGTGATCCACCGACAACGCCTGACAACATGCGTCAGCGCATTGTCAATGCATGTGCGAACATTACGGAAGGCGAACTATTGGCTGTTGAGAGGAATGTCGTTACACGTATTGTAAAATGCATTGTGGTTGACGGACATCATTTTGAGCATTTATTGCATTGATATGGTATTTACAGATAATCACGCTGTAACCGCATTTGTTGGCTCTGAGCACTATGGGACTTAACTCCTGAGGTCATCAGTCCCCTAGAACTTAGAACTGATTAACCCTAACTAACCTAAGGACATCACACACACATCCATGCCCGAGGCAGGATTCGAACCTGCGACCGTATCGTTCGTGCGGTTCCAGACTGTAGCGTCTAGAACCGCTCTGCCACCCCGGCCGGCCAGCATTTGTTCTCAGAAATGATACGTTCACAAAGGTACATGTATCACATTGGAACAACCGAAATAAAATGTTCAAACGTACCTACGTTTTGCATTTTAATTTAAAAAATCTACCTGTTACCAACTGTTCGTCTACAATTGTGAACCATATGTTTGTGACTATTACAGCGCCATCTATCACGAGGCGAAAAAAGTGGTCTAACTAAAACATTCATATTTCTTGACGAACTACACGAATATGTAATAAGAAATAGGGGTTCCTATTTTAAAAAACGCAGTTGATATCCGTTTTACTTATGGCAGCGCCATCTAGCGGGCCAACCATAGCGCCATCTGGTTTCCCGCTTCAAGGTAGACAAGTTACGTTCTTTGTAGTTTTTTCGTTTGACGCTTATTTCGTGAGATATTTGGCCCGGTCACGATCAATGGACCAACCAGTATATACGGCGCTCACTCGCGCTCTCGTTGTAGTTCGCCGACTGTCCTCGGAGGATGCCTTCCGCAGTCGAAGGCGAAATGTCAGTGGAGAGTCTTATGTATGAACCACGGCATCTCAGCCAGGACGTGGTAAGTGCTGACAACACCTGCCGTGAAAGCCTTCATTCTATGATCAAACAATATGCAGATTAGTACACTTAAATATGGTTTAAGAGGCCGTCAATTCAGCTCTGATCAACTACTGAAGAAAGCGGGACATAAGCAGCGTGCTTCGCAACCAAAAGAGCTTTTTTTATTTTTATTTTTTTTACAGCGTATGCGAAAGCTTGTGCACCGGTGGACCAAATGCATTGAAAAACAGGGTGACTATGTTAAAAATTATATCAATAAAATTGTGTAGCCTTCTGGTAATATATTCTAAAAACTGGTTGTTGATATTTATTGACTTACCTTCGTACAAATATAAAGATTAAATTTGCTTTCATTGTGGTTGTTTTGTTAGATATGTTCCTTTACAAATCGTGTAGTTTCAATTACCAAATTAACAGTACACTAACTTCAAGAATATTTCGAGAAAACGAGATTATGTTTTTCATTTGTCAGGTTAATGGGTACATAACATTCGGGAGTGCACTTAATTTAAGAATATTTCAAGAAAAATGAAATTGTGTTTAAAAGAAGTTAGTAACCAATTAAGTTGTCCGTATCACTAGTACTTCTCCTGGTAAATTTGTCTAGAGGATTAACCCTTTCCATTCTGACAGTTCAAGGAGGGTCGAGGGGGTGGATGGGAGAATACAGGATCATCACAGTCTGCAGATATTATTTTGTTGAAAGAGATACGATTACAAAATAACAAAATGTTTGACTGATTTTTTTCTTTAAGAGTGCGCAAAAACACAAAAATCACATACAGAATCGTGGAATGGAACAGAAAGAAAATTATATGGACGAAAGCACTACTATATTTGGTGCCACTCAAATACAACACAAGTTACTCGAGAAAAATGTTCGCTTTTCTGGAACAAAGGGGAATTTCGTTAGGTGCGGAAAAGGACATGGTTCAGCTTTTAGTAGGATCGTGAAATAAATTCCTAGATCTATTTCACTAAAGCAGACTATTAACAAATACTCTGTAATAATCGACATAGATTCTACAACCATTCATCTTGCGAAGAACAGGTCACTCTCTTAGTTCGCTTCCGATATCTTCGCTCTGCACGTAGCAAACCAAACACTTGCTAAAGGAATAACGGATTAAGGACTTGGCTAGACTACAATTCTCTTATCGAACAGGACTCGCTTAAATGTTCTCAATTCGAAACTGTCTAGCGTAGATAGTGTTGGCCGCACACCTAGGACGTATAACAAGTCTTTTACTACTATTCACGACACGTGCAAGTGAGCTGATAGATAAAATTAGTCGTTATTTATTGCTTATGGATTACACGGCTTTTCACAGAGCGTTAAAAATGTTTCGAACATTTTGAGAGGTGGTAGTACCTACGAAAACACGAAAAAAAAGTCCAATAAACGAAGGAAACCCACACTTTCTGCGATCTGTACACTCGCTCACACGAGAGGTTCAGCCTGGCCCATTGATGACACTTGTTATTGAAGGTGCTCAGCGTGAAGTCCGTCCATGGGAATGCGTCCCTGTGCCTTGCGGCATAAAGAATCAAGCAGTCTCTGAAGAACACCCGGTTATTGTAAGTGTGTTCATGTACTGGAGACGCGATCTTTTAGTGGCTGAACAGCGCTGACAGGGGCGGCGTGGACTAGTGTTTATGTGTCCCAACCAAAGATCTAGGGGATTGAAATCTGGGCAAAGTGGAGGTGCAACTGTGGGATCTTCAAGATCAATGCAGCGGTCCTGAAATGTCAGCGTCAGATGTTCGTGCACACTACGGAGAAATTGTGCTGGCGGGCTATCGTGCTTAAAGCGCAGCTGTAGTCCTTGCTAACATGATTCATCCTCCAGCAAGGTAGGAAACACTTCAGTAAAAAGTTAATGATAATGAGCCCCATTTCATCTTTGTGGTAGGATGTATGGTGCTAGTAATTTGTCATGAAGAACGCCTGCCCATACGTTGATGGAGAAACGATATTGACACCGTCTTTCTACAACTGTATAGGGATTTTCATCAGGCCGTACATGCTGGATATGAAAGTTCACAACGCCATTCCTTGCGAATACTGTCGGTAAATAAAGTCCTCGATGAAAAAGTCGATCTGCAGCACACTTTTGCAAGAGCAATTGACATAACTGAAATATGCTACGGTAGTATTCTAACTTTAGTATCTGGACGCGCTGAAGATGGTGTGGATACAGCAATTGTACACGTACTATCGCCCAGACAGGAGGTTGGTCACGCATTCTGCTGCTGCCAATCGCCGCACACTGCTTCCAGGTCTTTCGTCCAGTAAACGTAGCAAATACTTCTCCATCTGAGGTGTGCGGACTGACCGAAGGCCGCCCACTGCTCGTCTTGTCGGGTGCCAGGGAACCTGTAACCTTAAGACGCAGGAAAAGTTGGTCGAACAGTTTCTCGGAGGGTACTCACCGCCGTGGATGTTTTTCTGCGTAGGGGCACAGGCTCACAAGCTACTTCCATTTCATAATCCGTAACAGTAAATCATATCCGCCATGTATCCAAGGTTCTCGGGTGTACAGCCGGATCCGATCGTCGAAGTTCCACGATATTTCGACGAATAACCGTTCCGCCATCATCAGGTGGTGCTGATAGAATGATCTGTCTGCGCTGTGTGCGTGGTATTTACGTACGCGGGGTCCCGAGTCGTACCCCGGCGCTGGTGGCCGGCGGAGCGCGCGTGGTGCGAGGGGTGGGGGTAGCTGCAGCCACGGCCGGTGGTAGGCGCAGTTCATCTCCATCCGCCGTGGCGGAAGGATCTCGAGTCCGTTCGCGCCGTTGCTCTTTGATGGTGTCTAATAATGGTTTCCAGGCCTTGCTAAGTTGAAACCCGGTGTCTCTGTTGATGAGGTTATCTGTTACAAGAATTTCTATGGCCTCCTTGTAGATACTGTCCCAGTAGGCGCTTGTGGTCGTCAGGATTTTTGTCTCTTCGAATCTCGCTGTGTGTCCGATTTCATTGCAGTGTTCTGCTAGGGCCGAATGGCTGGGTTGGCGTAAGCGGGTGTGACGTTCGTGTTCCTTGCATCGGTCCTCGACCGTGCGAACTGTTTGGCCGATGTAGGATTTTCCACAGCCACACGGAATTTTGTATACGCCCGCTTCCTTAAGGCCTACGTCATCTTTTGCCGTTCCTAGTAGGTCACGAATCTTTGCTGGTGGTCGGACGACTGTGTCAATCTTGTGTCACCTTAACAGTCTCCATATTTTTGACGACACGTTGCCAGCAAACGGCAGAAAGGCCAGAGCTTGCTTCTCTTCTTCGGGTTGTTCTTCACCTCGGTTCTTGCTGCACTTCTGTTATCGGAAGATCCTTTGGATTTGGCGGTCTCCATACCCATTCTTGCGGGACTCGGTCTCCAGGTGTTTGAGTTCCGTTGGCAAGTTCTGCTCATCAGAGATGGAGTGTGCTCTATGTACCAAGGTGTTGAGCATTGCATTAAGCTGCGCCGGATGGTGGCAGCTGGAGGCATGTAGGTACAGGTCAGTGTGTGTAGGCTTTCGGTACACACTGTGACCCAATGAGCCATCAGACCTACGTTCCACTAGGACATCAAGAAAGGGTAGTTTTCCATCTCTCTCAGTCTCTATGGTGAACCGAATGTTACTGTGGACCGAATTTAGATGTTGTACAAAAATCTGTAGCTGTTCCCGTCCATGTGGCCAGATGACGAAAGTGTCGTCCACGCAGCGAAAGAAGCATACAGGTTTCAGTTCGGCGGCTTCCAGTGCTTCCTCTTCGAAATTCTCCATGAACAGGTTGGCCACCACTGTGGAGAGCGGTCTCCCCATGGATACTCCGTCGGTGTGATCGTAGTATTGATCATTGAAGACAAAGTACGTAGATGTTAAGACGTGCCGGAGTACGACTCGGGACCCCTCGGGCATAAATACCACGGACACAGCGCAGACCATTCCATCAGCACCACCTGATGATGGCGGAACGGTTATTCGCCGAAATATCGTGGAACTTCGACGATCGGATCCGGCTGGACTCCCGAGAATTTTGGATACAGCACTTTCGCCGGGAAAGCCTCAGATCACATATCCGCCATATCAGTTGTGGAGTAGTACGCTTCAATTGCTAATATGAGGAAGAGAAAGGAAAATGTACTGAACCATTCGTGTACAGGAGGGCACAATCATCACAATATCAGTAAACATAGCAATGTAGGCTCTTTTGTAAGTAGATACGACAGTACGATACATACCCAGTGTTACCAGTAATTTGCTGCACAGTACCACACACGAGGAAGACAGTAACTGAAACATCTACAACACAACGAAAACAATGCAACTGCCTGTAGACTACCAAATGCTAAGACTGGTATGTGTCCCAGAGTACGTTGATACAGAGAGACATGTACAGTAGCGAACCCTGTTGTCGGATCACCAAGGTAACGATTCCACCCAAACGGTATTTGTTTCGCTGTCACGGACGCGGACAGGTTCGCAACAAAACGTCTTCTGGCACTATGGTCAAGTATACAGATCTCAGAAAGGACCTGCTTCTGGACCCATGTTCCTTCGACTTTTTCTCTTGTTTTGGTGGTTACTACCACCTCTCAAACTATTCGACCGTTTTTCTTTATTAACACGTTGTATAGTGGGTCTCACCAGAAAATTGTTGTAAATGAAAGGGGACCTAATTATGAGCAACATTTAGTGCAAATCTGAAGCCATTTCCTTCTATTATGTGTTTGGGCGGAAAGATACTGATCCTTTATGGGCTGAAGTTCCATTTTCGACTGCTCACCGTCCGAATGGGCAATGGACTGTTCATTTTGTTTGTGGAGAAGTTCGTCTTATATCAAACAATGTTCATAAAGAATGAAATTTTCACTCTGCTGCGGAGTTTGCGCTAACATGAAACTTCCTGGCAGATTAAAACTGTGTGCCGGACCGAGACTCGAACTAGGGACCTTTGGAAGGTAGAAGACGAGATACTGGGGGAAGTAAAGCTGTGAGTTCGTATCATGAGTAGTGTTTGGGTAACTCAGTCGGTGGAGCACTTGCCTGCGAAAGGCAAAGTGCCGAGTTCGTGTCTCAGTCCGGCACACAGTGTTAAGCTGACAGGAAGTTTCAATGTTCTAAAATGTCTCGTATGATGCTTCCATTAACGCACAAGCCGATAATCAGAAATCTGGTGAATTCTCTTGTCATGTGTAAGACAGACCGTGGATCAGTAAAAACAAATAATGTAAAAATGTAAATGTCGTGTGACTAGGGCCTCCCGTCTGGTAGACCGTTCGCTGGGTGCAAGTCTTTCGATTTGACGCCACCTCGCCGACTTGCGAGTCGATGGGGATGAAATGATGGTGATTACGACAATACAACAAATCTCCGACCCAGTTTGGAATCGAAACCGGGCCCTTAGTATTGACAATCTGTCGCTCTGACCACTCAGCTACCGTGCGCGGACAAACAAATAATATTAGACGCTTAGAAACAATCGGAAAGTTGAAGACATGGTTGTATCACCTTCGGAAATGAGACAGTTTACCAATGTTATCACTATTTCTTCGTTATCCAAATCGGGTATGATGGCGATCTTTTGAAAACACATTATGGGCGTCGTAATGAAGGCCCATCTCGTTTACCGACTGTCTTGTAACAGAAGTAAAGTAAAAAGAAGCTACATCGTATAGGAGGACCGATTGAAGGCAGCGGGACCTTATACATGGAGCGTTCAATAAGTAATGCAACGATTTTTTTTCTCGACATATTTTGGTTCAATGTCATGTATTTCCAGTTTCTCCCAGTAGATGGCAGAGCTATAGCTAATCTTCAAAATGGCATTTGCAACTGAGATGTCTTCCAAGTACAGAGCAGTTGTTGAACTTCTTTTGGCAGAAAACCAGACTATTAAAAATATAAACCAGTGTTCACAGCATGTCTAGAAACACGGGGCAGTGGATAAGAGCTCACTAAGTCGCTGGGCACAGTCGTGAGTAGGAGAAGGAATGCTCGTTTCCCATGCGCAGGCTGGTCGCACACAGCTGAAACCCCTCAATGTTGCAACGCGCGGACTCTCTTATTCGAGGTTATCGACGAATAACAATCAAGTAACTGGGCTCAGCTTGACATCTATGATGGTTGTGCTCACACAAGGTAGCGTATTCACAGGTTTATGCCCACTGGGTTCCACGTACCCTAGCTGAAGAACGCAAAGAGGAGAGAAGGAACACTGGTGCCGACTTGCTTGCTCATATGGAGATTGATGGTCACGATCTCTTGTCATTGTGACAGGCTACGAAACATAGATTCACAACTTTGAGTCTGAAACAAAAGCGGAACACGTGGAGTGGCACTAGACAATGTCTCCTTCGAAAAACAAGTTCAAGAAAGTACTATCATCTGGTAAAGACACGCTTATGAGTTTCTGAAGGGGTTATTCTGCTCGATAATTATTTCAAAGGTAACGTTAGTGGCAAATTTTGTAGATGCTGCTCTACATGTGTTCTTGTTCCAGTTTTGAAGCTGTTCTTCTACTGATGATATACTGAAGGCTTTCACGACAGGTGAAAATTGCTGCTGGTAAACTTTTCGGGGTATAAGATCGTGATTCTGGACAAAACGGTAGGAACAGAAGAGTTTCGTTGACCACGACATTGTACGCCGGGAAGTTCAGCAGCAGCAGTGTTCTTCTACTGTTTACAGTCATTCTAAATTTCATTTTCATAGCACCAGGAACTGGACTATCGTTCATTTCATGTTATATGTAGAATCAAGTAAACGAGTTTCGTTTCTTAATTACGTGCAAATGAAATTTCGAATGGGAGGAAGGAGAAGAAGAGCTGTAAAATCGGAACAAGGACACATTTAGAGAAGCTTATACGAAATTTGCCACTGAGGAAGCCTTTCTCATAACAAAAACAAAACACGTAGACACGAAACATTGTAGCGCTTCCCAGCTCACCCTCACCCTGATGGACAAAGAAATGCCATAACAATAAATGAAAAACGTCTTGGACGTCATTTAGCTCTTGATGATGAACATGGTCAGTAGCCCCGAAAGCTCGAGTTTTAACTCGGACGTTATGCGGTTGTTACTTGTGTCTTCTACTTAATTATTGTAGCTGAATTCTATTTTTAAGATCTCCGCCAATATTCGATATCGGCTCAGAGGCGCTACAACTCGTGGTTGACGATTGACACCAGAGGAGAGCACGGCACGTCCCGTGGAACCAGCCTGCTCCCAGCAATGAGGCCAGACAGCCTGCCTTGATTCAGTCTATTATAGTCGGTTTGAGGAGCTACTATCAATTACGTTGTTGTTCTTATTGTATCTGGACCCTGAATTGTACCTTGACTTTGTTTTTCTTGTTACTGGCTTGCACTCAGCATTCTGCCCTCCACGAACTGGGCTTTGTTCACAGATTATGCGTTTGCAGTGGTGACTGGTGTAAAATTTTACCTATGTGCTACAGTGCGGTGGTCTGTAGCGTTTTGATTTACAAGGGTAGTAACCATAACTAAACTGAATACTGTAATCATTTGTATGTAAACTGAACTGTCTAAATATAGAAAGACGGGAAAATATAGCAGCATCAAGAAGGAGTAGTGTGACATAAATGAAAGTTTGCAGGCGTGTTTCTACGTCTGAAAGATGATGTCTAGTCACTCTGAGAACCCAAATCATGTTTGCTTTAAATACACGCTGTAACGATAGTGAGCGTTACTTATCTTTGAGAGCTGACATCGTGAGTTGATGTCAGTCAAGAATGACTTTAACATCAGAAAGACGCCGTTATCAATATCCATCTGAGTTTGAACGATGTCGTGTAATTGGCCTACGAGACGTTGGACGTTCATGCCGCGAAATTTTTGAAGGGGTTGGCAGGAATGTAGTTACTGTACGTGATTGCTGGCAGCGGTGGTCACGAAAATTTACGACTGCGAGAAGGCTGGACTCCACTCAGCCACGTGGCACTACAGAAAGGAAAGACCATCGTGTTTGCCGTATGGCTATGGCGCATCATACTGCATCTGCAATAGCAATGTAAGCAGCAGTTGGTATCACAGTGACACAACGAACTGTTACAAATCGGTTACTTCAAGAGTAGAGTGGAGGTCTGTTGTGTTTTCTGTTGAAAGCTGGTTCTGCCTCGGTGTCAGTAATGGCCGTGTGTTGGTTAGGAAGTGGCATGTTGACGGTCTGCAACCAACCTGTCTGCTTGCTAGACACACTGGACCCACACCTGGAGTTTTGATGTGGTGTATGGCAGCAGGAGCACTCTCGTGATCATCCCACCCACCTTGACTGCAAAATTATACGTCAGTCTGGTGATTCGATCTGTTTTGCTGCCATTCATGAACAGCATTTCAGGGAATGTTTTTCAACAGGATAACGCTTGCCCACATACTACTTTTGCAATCCAATATGCTCTACAGAGAGTTGACTTGTTGCCTTGGCCTGCTCCATCACCAGATCTGTCACCAATCAAACGCACATGGCACATCATCGGACAACTCCAATGTCATCCACAACCAACGTTAACAGTCCCTTTATTGACCGACCAAGTGCAACAGGCATGGAACTCCAGCCAACAAACTGACATCCGGCACCTCTACAACATAGTGGACGCACGTCTGCATCCTTGCGTTCAACATTCTGGAGGTTTGGTTATTATTGTACCAGCGTTTCACATTTGCAATGGCTTATCTCTCGCTTACATTAACCTGTGATCTTGCAATGTTACCTGGAAAAATGTATTGCAGAAATTTCTTTACTCAACATTAATTATTTTTAGGTGTCACAAATATTTTTCCGTCATTGTATTTACATTTTATAACTAATCGCTTAACACTTCGAAGAACAAAATAAAATAAAAGACAAAAAATTATGGAATTAGTGGGTATCGAACGCAGGCCACCAAATTTCTAGTACGCGTCTTAACCACTTTACTCCTAGAAATTTACTCACAATCTATGCGTAAATCTTTAGAGGGATTTCAGCTTTTCCTATGACCCACTCAGGAGGAATATTTTAGGAATTTGAAAGGGGCATCTACCTGCTTCTTTGAGCCAAATCGGCGAGCCTCTGCCAACGCTTTCTTGTTGTCAGATTTCGAATAGACCCTCCTAACTCCTTAAATCTCACTGTTCCCCTCCAAAGTTCTACTGGAAAAGTGCCTCTTTACATTATCTCACACACATAACACAGAATCTTACTAAGAGAAGGTGGCATTTTCTACTCTTACTCTATTAATTTTATTTGTACACGAATAATTTCAGTCTTCCAGGCCATTCTCTACTGATTTTATAGTTCTGCAATAGGAAAATATTCGTTATATATTGAAATGTCAGTGTCTTTAAATTTGTGTTTTCTATTAGTTTTGGTTCACATGATCCATGGACCTTGCCGTTGGTGGGGAGGCTCGCGTGCCTCAGCGATACAGATGGCCGTACCGTAGGTGCAACCATAACGGAGGGGTATCTGTTGAGAGGCCAGACAAACGTGTGGTTCCTGAAGAGGGGCAGCAGCCTTTTCAGTAGTTGCAGGGGCAACAGTCTGGATGATTGACTGATCTGGCCTTGTAACACCAACCAAAACGGCCTTGCTGTGCTGGTACTGCGAACCACTGAAAGCAAGGGGAAACTACAACCGTAATTTTTCCCGAGGGCAAGAAGTTTTACTGTATGGTTAAATGATGATGGCGTCCTCTTGGGTAAAATATTCCGGAGGTAAAATAGTCCCCCATTCGGATCTCCGGGCGGGGACTACTCGAGAGGACGTCATTATCAGGAAAAAGAAAACTGGCGTTCAACGTGTAGTGTTGACAGATTGCCAACACTACGCACATTATTTAAGGGAGGCGGCCATTAAGCAAGCAGGCGGACTTGATGGTCTGAAACAGGATACTTCATAAATGCTATAAAGAAAAGTACGTAGTTGCTGGAATACTTACCTTTAATCCACCATTTGTATACAGCGTTCTTGATGAGACATTTCATACGATAACTATCAAACTATCAATTGCTATGGCGCCTTGCTAGGTCGTAGACTTTGACTTAGCTGAAGGCTATTCTAACTATCTGCTCGGCTAATGAGCGATGCTTCGTCCGTGTAGTCGCTAGGAAAGTCGTCCGTACAACTGGGGCGAGTGCTATTCCGTATCTCGAGACCTGCCTTGTGGTGGCGCTCGGTCTGCGATCACACAGTGGCGACACGCGGGTCCCACATGTACTAGTGGACCGCGGCCGATTTAAAGCTACCACCTAGCAAGTGTGGTGTCTGGCGGTGACACCACACAACGGATCGGAGCGTGGAATGTCAGATCCCTTCATCGGGCTGGTAGGTTAGAAAATTTAAAAAGGGAAATGGATAGGTTAAAGTTAGATATAGTGAGAATTAGTGAAGTTCCGTGGCAGGATGAACAAGACTTCTGATCAGGTGAATACAGGGTTATAAATACAAAATCAAATAGGGGTAAATGCAGGAGTAGGCTTAATAATGAATAAAAAAGTAGGAATGCGGGTAAGCTACTAAAAATAGCATAGTGACCGCATTATTGTGGGCAGGATAGATACGAAGTCTATGCCTACCACAGTAGTACAAGTTTATATGCCAACTAGCTCCGCAGATGACGAAGAGGTTGATGAAATGTATGAGGAGATAAAAGATATCATTCAGATAGTGAAGGGAGAGGAAAATTTAATAGTCATGGGTGACTGGATTTCGTTAGTAGGAAAAGGAAGACAAGGAAACGTAGTACGTGAATATGGAATGGGGTTAAGGAATGAAAGAGGAAGCCGTCTGGTAGAATTTTGCACAGAACATAATGAGCCGTGGTAAAAATTGCTGTTTTGAACAGCGCGCCGCAGCGCGTAGTGTGAAGCAGTCGCCCTCCGTTTCTGGCGGTGGCGCCGCAGTGGCAATCGCAGCTTTGGTGTCTTCCTCTGGTGGAAATGAGAAAGGTTACCTGTTCACGTGCATTTAGGGGGCCCCATGAGCTCATGAAAGTAATCAGTTGGTCAGCCGGGTCAGTGTGGGACAGTCAATGTCTGTCTGTCGTCCGGAGTGCTAGTATGTGTTACGCCGCCAGTCTGCTCGAGTTTGTTCAGGCAATGGTCATTGACGGTTGGATCGATCGGTTGGTCGGTCGCGCACTGGGACGCAAGATGACTTGTCCGCCTTGAGCGTCGGCTCATGTGAAGTCGCCACGGCAGTCCAGTGGGCCACGCCGTATAGCGAGGGGTAGTGGCTGCACGGCCGACACGAGAGCAACAGGAGTCAACCCACGACATCGGTCTGGCCGGGGCGAGCTGCGACACCGTGAGACGCGATATCGGCGCGCCTTCCTGCGTCCGTTGAAGCGACTGGCAGCGGACGATTCTGGATACCGTTTTGGGGGTGCTGCGCCAGGTCTTCGCCAGACACTGCAGTTTATTAGAAGTTAAGTGATTCGTGATATGTTGTATCATTTACTTGTTAAATTCTACTTGTTTTCTTGGTCAGTCTCTCGTCCCCAGCTTGCTCGTCTGTATCCCGTCCGCATTTGTTAGGCCGTTAGTGTATGTCTCTCGGTCTACCGTACGTTAATAGCTGCCTCTGTCATGTTTGTCGGCTCGGGGTTAACGAGTTTATTGCTTGATGTGTAACGGCCAAATTCCTGAAATATGTTTTTATCTTGCGTATCATCTTGAGAGGCGATACATGTCTAATGTAGAGCATGTTTGTATATTTTATGAAAGAATGCATTTCATGGGTTTTTGTTTAAATGGTCATTTTAGTATATAAAGTTGCCATCCTTCCACCGTAAGAGTTTTCTTTTTTAATCAAGTTGCACCTTCGGTGGCAAGTTAATTTTTTTAATGTTAGTGTTTTGTACCATTTCCATCCCTCCTACGGGGTGCATAGTTTATGTGCTTGTGTGAGTTGTTAAAATTTTTAGTTTAAAGAAATATGGTGTGTTGCAGATTTGCACCAGTGTAGTCTTTCAGAGGTTGTTGTGAGCGGTCGTGACTACGGCCGTGTCAAAAGGGAGCGGCAAGGTTCTCAGCCCGAAGGCTCGTTTTGTCAATATTTGTTCTTTCTGCCTCTGAATAAATTGTAACTTGATATTTAGAGGGTGCTTTCTGATTATAATTTTGAATCTGTTTAAAAAATAAATAAATAAATAAAGGTTTTTAGGAATAAAATTTCCATTTCTTAAAAGAAATTTAATTTGTTTTCTTCAGTTACCCACTGGTAACTACTTCCACGCTCACATAGTGTGATTAAATGTGTTAATGTTCTTGATGAATCGCTAGTAAATTAAGTAAATTCTTAAGAAAATGTAAATTGAAGGTAAATTTACGGTTCACATAACTTAATCATAGCTAACACTTGGTTCAAGAATCATAAAAGAAGGGTGTATACATGGAAGAAGCCTGGAGATACTAGAAGGTGTCAGAGATTTAGGAATCATGTTTTAAATTGTAAGACATTTCCAGGGGCAGATGTGGACTCTGACCACAATTTATTGGCAGATGTGGACTCTGACCACAATCTATTGGTTATGAACTGTAGATTAAAACTGAAGAAACTGCAAAAAGGTGGGAATTTAAGGAGATGGGACCTGGATAAATAGAAAGGTCCAGAGGCTGTAGAGAGTTTCAGGGGAGCATTAGAGAACGACTGACAAGAATGGGGGAAAGAAATACAGTAGAAGAAGAATGTGTAGTTTTGAGAGATGAAATAGTGAAAGCAGCAGAGGATCAAGTAGGTAAAAAGACGAGGGCTAATAGAAACCCTTGGGTAACAGAAGAGATATTAAATTTAACTGGTGAAAGGAGAAAACACAAAAATGCAGTAAATGAAGCAGGCAAAAAGGAATACAAATGTCTCAAAAATGAGATCGACAGGAAGTGCAAAGTGGCTAAGCAGGGTTGGCTAGAGGACAAATGTAAGGATGTAGAGGCATGCATCACTAGGAGTAAAATTAAAGAGACCTTTGGAGAAAAGAGAACAACCTGTATGAGTGTCAAGAGCTCAGAGGGAAAACCAGTGCTAAGCAAAGAAGCGAAAGCAGAAAGGTGGAAGGAGTATCTAGAGGGTCTATACAAGGGCGATGTTTTTGAGGATCATATTATGGAAATGGAAGATGAGGTAGAAGAAGATGAAATGGGAGATATGATACTACGTGAAGAGTTTGACAGAGCACTGAAAGACCTAAGTCGAAACAAGGCCCCGGGAATAGACAATATTCCATTAGAACTACTGATAGCCTTGGGAGAGCCAGCCCTGACAAAACTCTATCATCTGGTGAGTAAGATGTATGACAGGCGAAATACCCTCAGACTTCAAGAAGAATATAATAATTCCAATCCCAAAGAAATCAGGTGCTGACAGATGTGAAAATTACCGAACTATCAGTTTAATAAGTCACAGCTGCAAAATACTAGCACTAATTCTTTACAGACGAATGGAAAAACTGGTAGAAGCCGACTTCGGGGAAGATACAATTGGATTCCGTAGAAATGTTGGAACACGTGAGGCAATACTAACCCTACGACTTATGTTAGAGAACAGATTAAGGAAAGGCAAATCTACGTTTCTATCATTTGTAGACTTAGAGAAAGCTTTTGACAATTTTGATTGAAATACTCTCTTTCATATTCTGAAGGTGGCAGGGGTAAAATACAGAGAGCGAAAGGCTATTTACAATTTGTACGGAAACCAGACGCCAGTTATAAGAGTCGAGGAGCATGAAAGGGAAGCACTGGTTTGGGAAGGGAGTGAGACAGGGTTGTAGCCTATCCCCGATGTTATTCAATCTGTATATTGAGCAAGCAGTAAAGGAAACAAAAGAAAAAATTCGGAGTAGGTATTAAAATCCATGGCGAAGAAATAAAAACTTTGAGGTTCGCCGATGACATTGTAATTCTGTCAGAGACAGAAAGGGACCTGGAAGAGCAGCTGAACGGAATGGACGGTGTCTTGAAAGGAGGATGTAAGATGAACATCAACAAAAGCAAAACGAGGATACTGGAATGTAGTCGAATTAAATCTGGTGATGCTGCGGGAATTAGATTAGGAAATGAGACACTTAAAGTATTAAAGGAGTTTTGCTATTTGCCGAGCAAAATAACTCTCGATGGTCGAAGTAGACAGGATATAAAATGTAGACTGGCAATGGTAAGGAAAAAGTTTCTGAAGAAGAGAAATTTGTTAACATCGAGTATAGATTTAAGTGTCAGGAAGTCGTTTCTGAAAGTATTTGTATGGAGTGTAGTCATGTATGGAAGTGAAACGTGGACGATAAATAGTTTAGACAAGAAGAGAATAGAAGCTTTCGAAATGTGGTGCTACAGAAGAATGCCGAAGATTAGATGGGTAGATCACATAACTAATGACAAGGTACTAAACAGAATTGGGGAGAAGAGAAATTTGTGGCACAACTAGAAGAAGGTATCGGTTGGTAGGACATATTCTGAGACATCAAAGGATCACCAGTTTAGTATTCGAAGGCAGCTGGAGGGTAAAAATCGTAGAGCGAGACCAAGAGATGAATACACTAGGCAGATTCAGAAGGATGTAGGCTGCAGTAGGTACTGGGAGATGAAGAAGCTTGCACAGCATAGAGTAGCATGGAGAGCTGGACTGAAGACCACAACAACAACAACAACAACTAATCGTTTAACATTTCTAAGAACGAAATAAAATAAAATTAAAGACAAAAAATAATGGAATCAGGGGGAATCGAACGCAGGTCACCAATTTGCGGGTACGCTTCTTAACCAGTTTACTCCTAGAAATTTACTCACACTCTATGCGTAAATCTTTAGAGGGATTTTACGTTTTCCTATGGCTCACTCAGGAAGAATATTCTATGAATCTGAAAGGGGCATCCACCTTCTTCCGTTAACATAATTTGAGCCAAATCGGTGAACCTTGCCCCACGCTCTCCTTTTGTCAGATTTGGAATAGACCCTTCTAAATCTTTAAATCTCACTGTTCCCCTCCAAAGACCTACTGGAGAAGTGCCTCTTTACATTGTCTCACACACATAAAACATATCTTACTAAGAGAAGGTGGCATTTTCTACTCTTGCTGTATTAATTTTATTTGTACCCGACTAATTTCAGTCTTCCAGGCCATTCTCAAATGATTTTATGGTTCTGCAATAGGAAACTATTACATATTGGAATGTCAGCGTCTTTAAATTTGTGTTTTTCATTAGTTTTGGTTCATATATCCTGTCTTGTTGGTGTGAGAGCCTGACATTTACAGAGACATAAATTGTGTTTTCTATTCGTTTTTATTCACGAATGCTATCTTGTTGGTTTGACAGCTTGACTTTATAAAGGTATGTGATCGAAACTGGATAGCAAAACACAGACTTAAAGATGCTGACATTTCGATACGTAAGGTCTATTTCAGAACTACAAAATCACCTGAGAATGGCCTAGAAGGCTAAAACTAGTCATGAACAAGTGCAGCAAAAGTGGAAAATGCCATTTTCTTTTAATAAAGTCGTTGCTGTGGTACCTACTAAATTTTCTCGTATATTCCCTTTTTTTACGACCATCTATAGCCTTTTCACTTACAAGTATAGTAACTGTAACTAAGTTGAATATATTAATTTTATCTATATTAATTGTAGTGTTTAAATTACACAAATTTTATAATTAATTGGTTAACATTGTAAGGAATAAAATACAATGAACAAAAAATGTTTTGACGGTGGGCAGTATCGAACCTAGCGTACCTATTAGCAGTCAGCGGACTTTTCCACTCTGTAACAACTACTACGGCTTTTGACACCAAATGTAACAGTTGTGTTACTAAATGTGACACTTCTGTCACTCAATGTAACTGGGTTTTCTCTTTCGATGCTGTCAATTGTCAGGATGAGCATTCTAAAGCATTCTGTCAGGGTGAAAATATTAAATAAATTAACTTTTCTCTCTTAACACATGTGGGCAGGGTGGGTTCTTCCTTGGCTCGGGTATGAGGTCGAATGAAACATCATTTTTACATAAGATAACTTTTATTGAAAGTTTCGTACAACTGTATCTTACTGGGACGTTCTGGTTCGGAGAGCGGCAGCCGTGTCGTTTGCGTAGCCTTTGCTGCGGCAGCGGCGGCGGCGGCGGCGGCGGCGGCGTCTGATTACGCGTAGCGGTGTGAATCTCGTGTCGCCGTCTCGCCCAGCTGACCGGAGACGCGCAGCGCGAGGTGGCCCGTTTAATTATTGCGAGCGACGTCGTGCATCGGATGGTGATACCTTGAATGTGGCGTCCCAGTGTTTCTCTTCTCTAAGCGGCCGCGTGTGTTGAGCGTCGACCAGCGGAGCGGCGCGGCGGGGCAAGGCCAGTGTCCCGAACTCGAACCACGGACTCCCGCTTGCCAGTCTTCGGCTGTCAGGTCTTCATCCCAGCTCACAGGTGACTACTGATGTGAGGCCGTCTCCTTCCCGTCCTCACGAGTCACCCGGGTATGTAAAAACCAGACTTCAAATACCTTTTAACTTCTGTCTTCTGGCGTCGCGGCTGCTGCTTGCTATTCCATTACAGCGGCGGACTTGGTGCGTCTGTGCATGAAGCAGTCTCTTCTTGCATGACGGTCTTCAGCACCGAAACTGACTGAAAACTACTGCTACTCTTCTTTTCTTCCTTCGTCTCCCGTCACCGTCTTCATCTTCGTCCCCGTCTTCATCTGCCTTCATCTGTCTTCATCTGTCTTCATCTCTTCATCTGTCGGGCCCACCGCGTCTCGCGTATTTATTCACTTCAGTTCACTGGAGGTGAACGACTTCACGGCCATTGCCTCTTCTGTCACGTTGAAAAGCTTCTCGAAGAATCTTCTTGACCTCGGTCATTGGCTCTTGGAATGTAGGCGGGGGCCTCTGATCGCATGTGACGACTGAGAAACACGTGAGCCGGTCATTGCCTCTTCCGTCACGTTGAAAAGCTTCTCGAAGAATCTTCTTAACGTCGGTCATTGGCTCTTGGAATGTAGGCGAGGGCCTTTGCTCATATGCGACAACTGAGAAACACGTGAGCCGGTCGGGCGATGCCCTGACGGCTGAATCGACAGCGCCCGCTTATGTGGAACTTGCTGACTTCATATGGTCATTGTCTCTTCTGTTCTGCCCGCTGAATGCCAGTATGTAACTCTCTAAACTAAACCAAGTTTTCCATTTATATTCTAATTTCTAGTTCACTTTGATTTCACTAATTTATTTACTTAAGTACCACTCAACAACTCCTACACGTAGTAACTGCCACAGCTGCATCTTTAAAGCACCTCGTACGCTATGTACAGTACGTTACATGCAATTTCAAAGAAAACTTCCGAATTGGTCCTGTGAGCGACGCAGCACCCTTAATGCCGGAAGTAATGAAGTCACACTGTAATTAGGCTGTATAGGTTTTTATGTTGGTAATGCCATGTAGTGCTGTGTATGAAAATCGCTAACTGCGCTGTGTGCAGTCTGTGGCTGGTTGGACTCATTGTTGGAATATTCGCTAGTGTAGTGTTGGGCAGTTGGATGTGAACAGCCCGTAGCGTTGGACAGTTGGAGGTGAGCCGCCAGCAGTGGTGGATGTGGAGAGAAATGCGAGAATTTTGAGATATTAATATGAGCGTACGATCTGGACGTGTGTCCATCAGAAAAAAAATTGTCAAACTGGATGTCACGAATTGACATATAACGACTTTTGAACATTATTAAGGTAAATACATTGTTTGTTCTCTATCAAAATCTTTCATTTGCTAACTATATGACCATCAGTAATTAGTGGCTTCAGTAGTTAGAATCTTTTATTTAGCTGGTAGTACTGGCGCTCGCTGTATTACAGTAATTCGAGTCACTAAGATTTTTATGAGGTAAGTGATTCATGGAAGGTATAAGTTATTGTTAGTCAGGGCCCTTCTTTTGTAGGGATTATTTAAAGTCAGATTGCGTTGCGTTAAAACATTGTGTCAGTTTAGTGATGATCAGAATGAGTAAAGAGAGAAATGTCGGAGTACCTTCAGTTTTACTCTGATGTTTCAGTATCAAATAACGCAGGAGGTTACCAGCACAGTCATTCATAATTTTCAAAGGGAAGTTTCAACACTAGTGTATGTGCAGTCGAAAACAGACAGCTACGTCTCTTCTCTGAGTTGAGCGTAGCGTGACTGACGATAATTTCAGCACTCGACATGAGTTTATAATTATGCTGGTGAGAACGCCACAAAATACATTTTCGTCTATTTTATTTTCGTACCAGGACGCATTTGAAAGGAAACGGCGTAATTTTTATGTGATATCCGGCTCGCATCTGAGAGAAAGCGCGATACTTACACCGAGTTGACGGAAGTCAGAGGATAGCGATATGCACATATGCAGATGGTCGCAGTGTCTTGTACACAAGGTATAAAAGGGCAGTACGCGGGTGGAGCTGTTCTCTGTGCTGAGATGGTTCATGCGAAAAGGCTTACAGCGTAATTATGGTCGCACAATGGGAGATAATAGACTTCGAATGTGGAATCATAGTTGGAGATAGAGGCATAGGACTTTCCATTCCGGAAATTGTTAGGAAGTTCGGTATTCTGAGATATGCAGTGTCGGGAATGTGCTGAGAAAGCCAAGCCAAATCTAAGACATTACTCATCACCATGGACAACGCGGTTACAGACGAATGAGAGCGGCGGCTTTTGCGTTGAGTTTTCAGTGCTAAGAGACAAGCAAACTGAGTGAAATAACGGCAAAAAAGTATGTATGACAGATGACAAACGTTTCCTTTAGGATAGCGTGGCCAAATTTAGCTTTGCTAGGCTATGGCAACGGACGACCGATGGGTGTGTCTTCCTTAATAACATGACATCGCCTGCAGTGCCTCTCTTTGGGATTGTTGCCATATACTTTGGAGCCTAGACGACTGGAAAATCGTGGCCTGGTAAGATGAGTTCCGATTCCAGTTGATAAGAGCTGATGATAGTGTTCGAGTGTGGTGCAGACCCCATGGAGCTATGAAGCCCAGTTGTCAACACGGAAAGGACTGAGTCCTCTGGTCCAACTGGGCCCACCATTGACTGGAAACGGCTACTACATCCAGCTACCTGGAGACCATTTGCAGCCACTCATAGACTTAATATCACGGATGACAATCTGCCATCTGACTGGGCCACAGTTGTCCGCAATTGGTTTGTAGAATTCGAGCAAATGTTTTGGCCACCTAGATCGCATGATATGACCGAGCGAGGTGGCGCAGTGGTTAGTACACTGGACTCGCATTTGGGATGACGACGGTTCAATCCCGGGTCCGGCCATCCTTATTTAGATTTTCCGTGTTTTCCCTAAATCGCTCCAGGCAAATGCCGGGATTGTTCCTTTGAAAGGGCACAGCTGGCTTCCTTTCCCGCCCTTCCCTAATCCGATGAGACCGATGACCTCGCAGTTTGGTCTCTTTCCCCCAAACAACCCAACCCTCGCGTGATATGAATTCCATCGAACATTTATGGGACATGATCGAGAGGTATTTTGTGCACAATATGTTGCACCGACAACATTATTAATGGCTACAGAAGTAGCAGGGCTGTATATTACTGGAGGTGGGGGGGGGGGGGGGGGAGGGGGACGTCCAACGACTTGTTGAGTCGATACCTAGTGGAGTTGCTGCACTATTCTGGACAAAAGGAGGTCTGGGACGATGTTAGGGGATATGCCATGACCCTCATCACCTCCATTTGTAGCGTGACGTAGTACAGTATCGCCGGCCGGAGTGGCCGTGCGGTTCTAGGCGCTACAGTCTGGAACCGAGCGACCCTTACGGTCGCAGGTTCGAATCCTGCCTCGGACATGGATGTGTGTGATGTCCTTAGGTTAATTAGGTTTAAGTAGTTCTAAATTCTAGGGGACTGATGACCTCAGAAGTTAAGTCCCATAGTGCTCAGAGCCTTTAGTACAGTATCGCAGGATAACCGGGAACTGCTGTGCGTTTGTATCACGGGACGACAGAAAACTGTTGACTGAATGTTTCATGTCCTTGAAATGAAGTCATACAAAAAGAAGAGTTGTAGGCAAAAACATGGTGTACGCATAGTGCTCGAACCACTATGGTTCCAGCGGAGTTTGCCAACGTCAGACCAGTCAGAGGCGCTGTCCTCGAGGCGCAGAGGCCCTCTTTCACTTTGGCCTCGCAACTCGCACTTGTTACTGCGGGCGACACTCGGCTGCGGCGATACTTTGGCGCGCCGTAATGAAGCGGCTCCTCCTGGCTGCCAGGACCGCACATCGGCGCTCGTTGCCGTCACCGCGGCGCGGTGCGTTCCCCGGGCCATCTCATTATCATAACTCCGCCTGGAGGCGCTACGCGGCGCGGCGCGGCGGCCGCATTCCAGCGCGGGACGCTCCGCCCCTTTATTGGGTTCCGGGCTGCCGCCATTAACAGCGTGTTCTTGGCCTCATCACGTATTCATGTACGGGCCGCCCGGGACAGGCCGGAGATACTTGGCTGCCGTCTAGCGCCGGCCGGGCTGGGGCGGGGCGAGCAGCGGTCGCCAGGAGGCGCCGCTCTCTCGCAGTTAGTCTGAGGCGTCGCCAGGCGCTGGGGCCTCAGAGACGCGCAGGGAAACACCGGTTGCTCCGAAGCGCGCATGCTGCACCACAGGGCGTTACTCTCACCTTCATTGATGGCGAACTGCAGCCACTGAGGGTCTGTCTCGTCACCTGAGCCACTTGCCGAATGACAACTGTGTTACTGGACTGCTAATCCGTGGCACGGTCCAGTTGCAAGTTGCTGTCTAACGCCCTCCAGGGGCAACAGAAAATTTATTTTCAACATGCCATACACCTACTGACATAATTTGAAAATCAGTTATCCATGAGGGTCGTTCAATAAGTAATGCAACACCTTTTTCTGAAAGCAGTTTGGTTTTATTCAGGATTAAAATACACTCTATTTTTCCACACCCTTCTGACGGTGCCCCATTCCATATTATTAACGACGGTACGAGCATGTGGAATAAGTTCACAGGTACACTACTGGCTATTAAAATTGCTACACCAAGAAGAAATGCAGATAATAAACGGGTATCAGTTGACAAATATATTATACTAGAACTGACATGAGATTACATTTTCACGCAATTTGGGTGCATAGATCCTGAGAAAACAGTACCCAGAACAACCACCTCTGGCCATAATAACGGCCTTGATGTGCCTGGGCATTGAGTCAAACAGAGGTTGGAAGGCGTGTACAGGTACAGCTGCACATGCAGCTTCAACACGATACCATATTTGATCAAGAGTAGTGACTCGCGTATTGTGACGAGCAAGTTGCCACCATTGCCACCATTGACCAGACATTTTCAGTTGGTGAGAGATCTGGAGAATGTGCTGGCCAGGGCAGCAGTCGAAAATTTTCGGTATCCAGAAAGGCCCGTACAGGACCTGCAACATGCGATCGTGCATTGTGCTGCTGAAATGTAGGGTTTCGCAGGGATCGAACGAAGGGTAGAGCCACGGGTCGTAACACATCTGAAATGTAACGTCCACTGCTCAAAGTGCCGTCAATGCGAACAAGAAGTGAACGAGACGTGTAACCAATGGCACCCCATATCATCACGCCGGGTGATACGCCAGTATGGCGATGACGAATACACGCTTCCAATGTGCGTTCACCGCGATGTCGCCAAACACGGATGCGACCATCATGATGCTGTAAACAGAACCTGGATTCATCCGAAAAAATGACGTTTTGCCATTCGTGCAACCAGCTTCGTCGTTGAGTACACCATCGCAGGTGCTCCTGTCTGTGATGCACCGTCAAGGGTAACAGCAGCCACGGTCTCCGAGCTGATAGTCCATGCTGCTGCAAAAGTCGTCGAACTGTTCGTGCAGATGGTTGTTGTCGTGCAAACGTCCCCATCTGTTGACTCAGGGATCGAGACGTGGCTGCACGGTCCGTTACAGCCATGCGGATAAGTTACCTGTCATCTCGTCTGCTAGTGATACGAGGCCGTTTGGATCCAGTACGGCGTTCCATATTACCCTCCTGAAATCACCGATTCCATATTCTGTTAACAGTCATTGGGTCTCGACCAACGCGAGCAGCAAGGTCGCGATACGCAACAATCCGAGCTTTATCAAATTCGGAAACGTGACGGTACGCATTTCTCCTCGTTACACGAGGCATCACAACAAAGTTTCACCAGGAAACGCCGGTCATCGGCTGTTTATGTACGAGACATCGGTTGGAAACTTTCCTAATGTCAGCGCGTTGTAGGTGTCGCCACCGGCGCCAACCTTGTGTCAATGCTCTGAAAAGCTGATCATTTGCATATCACAGCATCTTCTTCCTGTCGGTTAAATTTCGCGTCTGTAGCACGTCATCTTTATGGTGTAGCAATTTTAATGGCCGGTAGTGTATAGCAGTGGCTCCAAGACCTCTTAAATAACAGAACCCAGTACGTTGTCCTCGAAGGCGAGTGTTCATAAGAGTAAAGGGTATCGTCAGGAGTGCCCAGGGAAGCGTGATAGGACCTTTGTTGTTCTCTATACTTACAAATGATTTGGCGGACAGGGTGGGCAGTAATCTGCATTTGTTTTGCACATGCTGCCGCAGTGTACCGTAAGGCGTTGAAGTTCAGTGACTGTAGGAAGAGAAAATTTCCAATTGTCTGATGAATGGCAGCTAGCCCTAAACGTGCAATAATGTAAGTTAATGCGGATGAGTAGGAAGATCAAACCTGTAATGGTCGGATAAAGTATCACTAGTGTCCTGCTTGACACAATCGAGTTGTTTAAATACGAGGGCTGACTGAAAAATAATGCCTCCACCTTCCTAACTCTTCAACAGTTGGCAGCATTGGTATGCGGCAGGTACTGTTTTGTTCCGTATCCTCCTCTCTACAGCTAGAGTTATCGGGAAGCCTTAACAATGTGTTGTTACAGTGTAAAGTATGGAACCCTGCGCAGACGGTCGGTCGATGCGATTTAAGCAACGTGCAGTCATTGACTTCTTGACAGCAGAAGGTGTCACCCCAAAGGAGATTCATCAGAGAATGAAAGCAGTTTATGTTGATTGTGTTGATGTGGGTATTGTGCGTTGTTGGGCGAGTAAGATAAAGATGTTCAGGTGGGAACATCTGACCTTCGTGACAAAAAAAGAGTCCTGTGACAGCAACCACCGAGTTTCACACGCAAA
This sequence comes from Schistocerca americana, assembly GCF_021461395.2. Classification (NCBI taxonomy): domain Eukaryota; kingdom Metazoa; phylum Arthropoda; class Insecta; order Orthoptera; family Acrididae; genus Schistocerca; species Schistocerca americana. The sequence continues at coordinate 855,816,945 of NC_060121.1, forward strand.
ATTTTGACAGATTGATTCAGGACGATCATCGTATCACTCAGAGAGAAACTGCTTGCACAATCGGCATTTCACAAGAACGTGTGGGTCACATTATTGCTTTTCTATCGGAAGATCTGTGCACGATGGGTACTCCGGATTCTGACTCCTGAAATGAAAGCGCTCAGACCTGAAATTTGCCAGGAACTCTTCTCTCGTAACGAGAATGAAGGTGACGTCTTTCTCCATTCAATTGTGACAGGAGACGAAACGTGGGTACACCATTATGACCCGGAGACGAAACGTCAGTCTATGGAATATCGACAGAAAGACTCGCTACAGAAAAAGAAATTCAAGACGCAGCCCTCAGCGGGCAAAATCGTGGCCACAGTGTTCTGGGACGCAGATGTTGTTTTCTTGATCCTGGAACAACCATAAATTCAGAGCTTTACATCACAATGCTGCGAACTCTGAAACGACGGCTAACAAGGTTCCGAAAGGAAAAGAGAAATGTTTTCCTGTAACATGACAACGGCAAACGACACACTTCACGTGCCACCACAGGAGAACTTCAGAGACTGAATCTCACCACCATATGGCATCCTCCATACAGCCCAGATTTATCACCGTCTGACTTCCATCTGTTCCCGATCATGAGAGACTGTCTGCAGGGACATCATTATGCTTCTGACGAAGACTTCGAGAGAACTGTGAAACTGTGGTTGCGGAAGCAGAGTGTCGACTTCTTCCTTGACGGCTTCAGAAAACTTGTTCAACGTTGGCAGAAATGTATCAAATTGGCTGGTGATTATGTGGAAAAGTGATATTGGCAAATAAAGATCACATTCTAAGGATTACTTCTGTATTTGATTTATTAAAATATTTCCATACAAACAGAATTAAAGAAGGTGAAGGAATTGTTTTTCATTCAACCCTCGTATTTGGGCATAATATTGCAAAGCGATATGAGCTGGAATGAGCATACGAGAAATGTGGTAGGGAAGGCGAATAGTCTACTTCGGTTGAGAGAATTTTAGAAAATAGTAAGGGAGATCGTACGTAGGGCGCTGGTGCGACTTATTCTTGAGTACTGCTCAAGAGTTTGGAATCCGCACCAGGTCGGATTGAAAGAAGACATCAAAGTAATTCAGAAGTGGGCTACTAGATTTGTTACTGGTAGGTTCGAACAACAACTGTTACGGAGATGCTTCGGGAACTCAAATGGGAACCTCTGGAGCGAAGGCGACTTTCTTTTCGAGGTACAGTATTGAGAAAATTTAGAGAACCTGCGTTTGAAGCTGACTGCCGAACTATTCTACTGCTGCCGACATACACTGCGCGTAAAGACCACGAAGATACGATAAGAGAAATTAAGGCACATACGAAAAATATAGATAGTCGTTTTTCACTCGCTCTACTTGCGAGTGAAACGGGAAAGGAAATAACATAATCCCCGTTAAATGCGACGACCTTACGCCAACTTATTGGGAGGGTCAGCATGCCCGCATAGTACTATTCTACTGGTCGATATCGGAGACAACGTCTCGCGTCATCAATAACCTCCCCATCATCCCATGCTGTAATGTGGAATTCCGCACAGATGGTCCTTCGTTGCCCTTCATGGTCTCCTATTAGGTGGCGAGGAACCCAGCAGGCATATACCTTTAGGGACCCCCGCTGGTGGAAAAGTGGGTCAGCACTATAAACAGAGATATCCAGTTGTGCAGCGAGGTGTTTGAGTGTGATCCGTAGAACATCTCGAATCAGTGTGTCCGCACGTTGCAACACTGCAGGAGTCAAACCTTTCTGCACCTGAGGGTTGGACAGTTTTGTGCGACCTTGTTTTGATAATGACTGACGCCTGACCCAACGACTCAGTATGCTTTTGTTCATTGCCTAGTCTCCCGACACATTTTCCAAGCGCCTATGAATATCTGCGATGTTCTAGTTTTCCGCCAAAAGCAACTTAATGACAGGTCTCAATTTGGAACACACCTCCGTTCCAGACGCCATTTTGATGGTTACGTATAGCGGTGACACCTAGCGGTACTACATGAAACCACGAGGGGTATTCCGAAAGTAAGGAACGATCGGTTGCCAAATGGAAACCACAATGGAAACCAGATCCTGCATCGTTTTCAATTGGAAATGTTTGATTACTCACAATACAGCCCTTAATTGCCTACCTCTGAGTTTCATCTGTGCTCAAATGAACCGCTGTCTATGAAGACAAAATTTTGGCACAGACAACGAGCTGTAGGCCAGAGCAGAGAACTGGCGGAAAGCACTGGCGGCTGCCTTCTATAACGAGGGTACTGGAAAGTTGATACAACGCTACGACAAAGGTGACTATAGAAATAATTAGCTGGGAGTTGTGGTTAACTGCCGCAAAGAAAACGGTTTTGATTTTCACTGTGGTTTCCATTTCGTGACAAATCGTTCCTTACTTTCCGAATAGCCCTCGTACAATGGCTGAAACGTGAATATTCCACTGCGTTACACAGCAAATTCGGCTTCTTTTTAAACCAAAACAGGCTGAGGAAAAAATGTGTTGCATTTCGTATTGAACGTCCCTGGTAATAATTAAGAGCTGTAATCTTATGTCACAGTTTAACACAGTAAGTGAAGTATTACTGATACGAGTTGTTGTGCGTATCTAAAGGGAGCGTAACTCACGGCACAAAAACCATCCATACTACTTAGCGACTTCCAACAAACTTTACACTTAATTTCAAATCTTTACGAAACTTTTTCCCACTGACATCCTCCACAAAATGCTGAAATGAAAAAAGTTTATTGCTTACTACATCTTTGCCGTTCTTGCAGTAAATCTGCAACATCGGGTACCACATTTTAATCCGTTACTTCTTTCCTACTAACTCTGCTCGCAAGGCATTTTGCAGACAATATCCTAATATACCGCTACATGATACGGCAAAATTATATCATTGTACAACACATATTCCAGAAGATATTGCGAGGTAACATTGGAAAGATGTTGGGGCTCACATGCGGTTCCTCTTCGTCGAAATGCCTTGGCTCAAAGTCGTCCAGGGGTTGAACTGTACGTGTCACATTAGACGCCCTGAATTAAACACTTGTGACCTTTTGGTTAAATTATCTGGCTGATGGCAAGTTTGTGAAATTGTATAAACATTCAGTGTCAATATAACATATAACAACAGTAATAATAATATCGGGAACTATATTTACGACCATAAATGATGTAGGCCACAGAGTTGACATTTGGTTAGAATAATGTTTATTCAGAAAGCAAAGTAATAGCGAAAGTGGTCGTATTTAGAGTTACAGTTACATTCTAGCTAATATCCATTTGATACAGTTCGATTTTTCACAATCTCATCGCGAAACACAAGTCCAATAACCCGCCCCGTTAACCAGGCGCACGGCTGCTCAACGTTCAGAGAATATGTCCCGCGATACCACACAACCCGAAAATTTCTAAGTCGTTTCCTTCCTAACCACCTAAAGACCGACCGTCTCAATCCGAACCGTACCCTTTGGTGTCTAGACCGGGACTGTCCCTCTGTACGTCTCTGGCCGCGTCCCCCGCGTGCAAAAAATCGTTGCCCAACTGACTAATGCAGTTACCTTTCCTGAAGCCGTTTATTTGATTGGCTACAGCTTATTCTACATTCTTTTACATTTTAACATATTTAAATAATCAAAGCTTGACCACTTTCACGTTCTAAATAAAGTAACAATAATATCCATTATATAATAAACGTTAAATTCTTTTACATAAACCAATACAAGTTTCTTCTTAACTTTGAATGTACCAACGTGCTTTCTGATAAATAAATAAAGAACAAAAGTAACTATTATGCACTAAACTTTACAACAAATATTCTGTTACCTAATGATTCAATAAGGTGTCATTCTATCATCGTTCATTGTGTTTCGAGTGAAGGAAGTGATGATCTGATGCTAACTAAAAATACTGATAATTTAAATTCATTATATCTTTTAAACAAATAATTTACAGAGTTAATATTTACAATAGTAGTCAGTTTATTGATGCGCTTCTATACGAAATGTCGATCGTTAAGATCGACCAAAGCGTTCAGATTTTAGCATTCAGGTCTTTGTTACAAAACTTTTTAATTTAACTCTAACAGTAAATCTTAAACTATTATAGATGTTATGAATATTCTAGTTTTATTGGGATCTCCATGAAAATTTATAAACGATGGTATATTAAAGTTACTGTGGCTTCATTCCCTGAGTTACTACAGAATTAAATCGTTTTCATAAATGTTTCCCTTTATGGCCAATCTTAAGTCCGCCATATTTAACACTGCTACGTCTCCCTGGCCACAAACGGCTTCTACAGGGTTTCCCTATGACATAGTTTCCCGCCTGTCTCAGACCCATGCTACAGCACCTAGGCCTCATTCAGTCCAATAGACGCCTGTGAATTTCCCCATCTCGTGGCGAATCTGCGCTCTTTGTGGCACACAGTTCTGGACGACAGTGTTCGTTTCACAATTCCTGAAGGCTGACTCCTTCGGCCATATATTTAAATGAGAACTAAATGCTCGTTAGCTCCCAATATGCCGTCATAAACACTAATACACTCATGGAAATGGAAAAAAGAACACATTGACACCGGTGTGTCAGACCCACCATACTTGCTCCGGACACTGCGAGAGGGCTGTACAAGCAATGATCACACGCACGGCACAGCGGACACACCAGGAACCGCGGTGTTGGCCGTCGAATGGTGCTAGCTGCGCAGCATTTGTGCACCGCCGCCGTCAGTGTCAGCCAGTTTGCCGTGGCATACGGGGCTCCATCGCAGTCTTTAACACTGGTAGCATGCCGCGACAGCGTGGACGTGAACCGTATGTGCAGTTGACGGACTTTGAGCGAGGGCGTATAGTGGGCATGCGGGAGGCCGGGTGGACGTACCGCCGAATTGCTCAACACGTGGGGCGTGAGGTATCCACAGTACATCGATGTTGTCGCCAGTGGTCGGCGGAAGGTGCACGTGCCCGTCGACCTGGGACCGGACCGCAGCGACGCACGGATGCACGCCAAGACCGTAGGATCCTACGCAGTGCCGTAGGGGACCACACCGCCACTTCCCAGCAAATTAGGGACACTGTTGCTCCTGGGGTATCGGCGAGGACCATTCGCAACCGTCTCCATCAAGCTGGGCTACGGTCCCGCACACCGTTAGGCCGTCTTCCGCTCACGCCCCAACATCGTGCAGCCCGCCTCCAGTGGTGTCGCGACAGGCGTGAATGGAGGGACGAATGGAGACGTGTCGTCTTCAGCGATGAGAGTCGTTTCTGCCTTGGTGCCAATGATGGTCGTATGCGTGTTTGGCGCCATGCAGGTGAGCGCCACAATAAGGACTGCATACGACCGAGGCACACAGGGCCAACACCCGGCATCATGGTGTGGGGAGCGATCTCCTACACTGGCCGTACACCACTGGTGATCGTCGAGGGGACACTGAATAGTGCACGGTACATCCAAACCGTCATCGAACCCATCGTTCTACCATTCCTAGACCGGCAAGGGAACTTGCTGTTCCAACAGGACAATGCACGTCCGCATGTATCCCGTGCCACCCAACGTGCTCTAGAAGGTGTAAGTCAACTACCCAGGCCAGCAAGATCTCCGGATCTGTCCCCCATTGAGCATGTTTGGGACTGGATGAAGCGTCGTCTCACGCGGTCTGCACGTCCAGCACGAACGCTGGTCCAACTGAGGCGCCAGGTGGAAATGGCATGGCAAGCCGTTCCACAGGACTACATCCAGCATCTCTACGATCGTCTCCATGGGAGAATAGCAGCCTGCATTGCTGCGAAAGGTGGATATACACTGTACTAGTGCCGACATTGTGCATGCTCTGTTGCCTGTGTCTATGTGCCTGTGGTTCTGTCAGTGTGATCATGTGATGTATCTGACCCCAGGAATGTGTCAATAAAGTTTCCCCTTCCTGGGACAATGAATTCACGGTGTTCTTATTTCAATTTCCAGGAGTGTATGCATGACAAAATAGCTTTCCTTAAAACAGGTCCAATTATCTAGACTGTGTTCATTCAGTGTTTAACAATGAGAATATTTAGCGACTTCCTATAAACTTGTATATATACTGATGGAAAAAAGATTCCCAAGACCAAGATGGAGTTAAGTGTGAAACGCCTGCTAACCCCGCTGGGCAGAACAGGTAATAGGATTGTGGAAAGGGCCAAAAAATGTTGGGGTCAGTTTCACCTTCTAACTGTAATTTATTGTAATTTAATGACACATTTACAACCAAAGCGGCACATAGCCGAACCTTAACCAAATGCAACTCTTTCACGGCTGAAGCCCTCCAAACAAGAAATATTAAAAATCAACAAGATAAAAATTCAGTTAAAATAGCAAATAAAATAAAAAAAAAACGTATATCACAGCTAGGTGGAAAAGCCTCAAGGCAAGGAAGATAGAACAAACATATGCAAGGTGCAATAAAAATGGCTGAAGGCCACAATCAAATTTCAAAATTTTAAAATAGATTACCATAATATTTTAAAGGCAGAAGGCCGCAATGTTCAAGCTTGAAAGATAGTTTTAAGCATAAAGTTGCAAGGCTGAAAGCCCACAATTAATTTTCTAAAATTTTTTAAAAATGTAACCATAAGCCTTAAATTTTTAATAGGTGAAAACAGATAATTAAACACTGGTGGGAAAGACAATAAAGACAACGGCACTCAGGAGCCTCCAGGGAGGTCGGTCTGCCCTCATTCACTTAGGTGAGACATATGGTGAGCCCAACTACACTTGATCCGTCGGAACCCAACCAGGGAACAGGCACGGACCGATCGACAGAACGACTTGCTTGCCACCAAACGATACATGAGAGCTCAAACACAAAAAGTTAGAAACGTGATTAAGCACAATGAAATACGCATTAGCTGTCAAAACTACACACCATACTGGACAGCAACAACAGGTGAGGAAAGGACGCTGCCTGAAATTACGTTAGTGACCAGGGCAGGTAACTAACGGCCAAAAGGCAGAAAATTCCTCTGGTACCCTTGAAGTTGAAGTACGGTAATACAGTTAACTTCACCCAAAAGGAACACTGCCTGAATTTACGTAAGTGGCCAGGGTAGGTAACCAAAACACTAACGGCCACAGGGCGGAAAATTCCGCTGGTGCACTTGAATTGTAGTCAACCAATATAGTTAATTGCACCGCATGACGGCTAGATTTCAGCAATAGAAACACTCGGTGTTGGTCACAAGGAAACCTCCCCAACAGCGAACCAACGAAACGAACCATACAACATGAATGGACATGGCTTGGGTAGTTGAAACCACTACTCAACTTTGACGTCCTGGGTCGGTGAACCACGAAGCTCGTAGTGATCGGACAGCTCCACACACGCTCAGACACTGCCGCACTCAGCAGACCCAGCCGACTGCACCGCGAGATAACTTCCCTGGTCCGCAGCAACCGACTGACCCCCTCAGAATGCCGACCACATCTAAAATAGTCGTGAGTGGAAATAACGCTTACTACACACACAACCTGACAAACACTTGCACGAAGACCTGAACGATACACAACAGTAACTAAGCACGCACGAAGACAAATCGGGAGTCGATGCACACACACACAGCCGACTCATGAAAAATCGGCGAGCCGAAACGAGTCATCCGGCAGGAAGACCGACCAACGATCCACCAAGCTATGCTTGGCGGCAATGGTCGGGCGAGTCATGTGGACGCAGACCTCGCTGCTCTCCAACCCGACTGCACTAGTGCCGCATTGCAACTTCCGACTTGCAGGTCCGAACTGCGCTCCAGACGCGTTCCAACTGACTGGCAGACCCGAACTCGCAACCCGGTCTGCCTTACGACAGTATAGGATAGCGCCTGCCCACACACTGCTGTTGTAACCCAACATGTCCTACAAAGTGTCGACATGTTGCCTTGGCCTCTTCGAGGGCCAGATATGTCTCCTGTCGAGCACGTACGAGATATACTTGGACGACAACTCCAGCGTTTTCCACAATTAGCTTTAACTATCCCTGTGTTGACCGATTAAGTGCAACAGGCATAGAACTCCATCGCACAAATTCACATCCGGCACCTGTACGACACATTGCATGCACATTTGCATGCTTGCTTTCAAGATTCTGGTGGTTACACCGGCTATTAATGTAAAAGAATTTCGTATTTGCAATAGTTTTTCTTGCGCTTATATTAATCTATGATCTTGCAAAGTAAATCACTCAAATGTGTTACCTTGTCAAATGTAACTCGAAATACCATTACTCTACATTGCTTATTTCTTAGCGTTGCAATTTTTTCCGTGAGTGTGGTTTCAAACCTTCTTAAATTATTTCCCGGTTATACAATTAACATGAAATACACACATCAAAAAAAGTTTTGCATCACTCGATTCCGAGAGTTCCGGAACCTGTACAGAAAACTGGAATAGAGATCAACATAAACATCATTTCCGCCTTTTTTATTGCACATGAAAACCACACATTGAATGTTCTACAACCATTCAGCAAGACCTTCAGAGGTGTTGGTCCAGACTGCTGTAAACATCGGTACTTCTTATACCCAGTAGCACGTCCTCTTGCATTGGTGCGTGTCTGTATTCGTCGTGGCATACTATCCACAAGTTCATCAAGGCACTGTTGGTCCATGTAGTCCCATTCCTCAACGGCTATTCGGCGTAGATCCCTCAGTGTGGTCAGTGGGTCACGTCGTCCATAAATAGCCCTTTTCAATCTATCCCAGACATGAAACTTCCTGGCAGATTAAAACTGTGTGCCGGACCGAGACTCGAACTCGGGACCTTTGCCTTTCGCGGGCTGGCACTCTACCAACTGAGCTACACAAGTACGACTCACGCCCCGTCCTCACAGCTTTAATTCCGCCAGTACCTCGTCTCCTACCTTCCAAACTTCATAGAAGCTCTTCTGCGAACCTTGCAGAACTAGCACTCCTGGAAGAAAGGATATTGCGGAGACATGGCTTAGCCACAGGCTGGGGGATGTTTCTAGAATGAGATTTTCACTCTGCAGTGGAGTGTGCGCTGATATGTAACTTCCTGGCAGATTAAAACTGTGTGCCGGACCGAGACTCGAACTGCCAGGAAGTTTCATATCAGTGCACACTCCGCTGTAGAGTGAAAATCTCATTCTAGAAACATCCCCCAGCCTGTGGCTAAGCCATGTCTCCGCAATATCCTTTCTTCCAGGAGTGCTAGTTCTGCAAGGTTCGCAGAAGAGCTTCTGTGAAGTTTGGAAGGTAGGAGACGAGGTACTGGCGGAATTAAAGCTGTGAGGACGGGGCGTGAGTCGTACTTGTGTAGCTCAGTTGGTAGAGTGGCAGCCCGCGAAAGGCAAAGATCCCGAGTTCGAATCTCGGTCCGGCACACAGTTAACAGAGTGTTTAGTGCAGCAACTGTTGTAATGTACGGGGTGACAGTTATTGAACTATATGATGTTGTGACTTGGCAAGACAGCCAAGCCACTAGGAGGCGAAGCCGAAAGGCATGCGTTTAAGCTCACGCAGGCTGGCGTGAGGTCTGGAACGGGTAAAGTAATTATACTAGCAAGTAAAGTACGAAGCTGCTGGAATACTTAACTTTAATCCATAATTGGTGAACATCGGTCTGACGGTACATGCATCACAAGATAAATAGCAAATGATAATGGCGCCTTGCTAGGTCGTAGCAAATGACGTAGCTGAAGGCTATGCTAACTATCGTCTCGGCAAATGAGAACGTAATTTGTCAGTGAACCATCGCTAGCAAAGTCGGCTGTACAACTGGGGAGAGTGCTAGGACGTCTTTATAGACCTGCCGTGTGGCGGAGCTCGGTCTGCAATCACTGATAGTGGTGACACGCGGGTCCGACGTATACTACCGGACCGCGGCCGATTTAAAGGCTACCACCTAGCAAGTGTGGTGTCTGGCGGTGACACCACATACGAAAAAAAACGTAAATTAGTTACAAACTATGGCGAGCGCATACTTTATCCAACATGTAAACGTCATTACACATATTCGGATTTAGGTTATGACATGTTAGATATGCGTGACATCATTGGCGATGATGTGGAGAAGACGAATAGCGACATTCTGCATGACCCACTATAGTGTCGGAACACCACTGCTGTCGATAACGTCCTGAATGGCTGTTTTCAGCTCAGCAATGGTTTCGGGGTTATTGCAGTACACCTCGTCTTCAATATAGCCCCACAAAAATGAGTTGCATGTGTTCAGGCCAATCGAGGCCCATGCCAATGGCCTCTGGGAATCCCGGAGCCAGAATGCCGTCCACAAAGTCTTTCTCCAGGACATCAAACCTCTCCTGCTTCAATCGGGTCGAGCTCCGTCTTGTACGAACCACATCTAGTAGAAATCAGGGGCACTTTGGATAATGGGGATGAAATCATCTTCCAAAACCTTCACGTACCGTTTGGTAGTCACAGTGTCATCAAGGAATATCGCACCGATTACTCCACGTCTGGACATTGCACATCACACAGTCACTCGTTGAGGGCGAAGAAACTTCTCGATCGCGAAATGCGGGTTCTCAGTCTCCCAAATGCATCAATTTTACTTATTGACGAACCCATCCAAATGAAACTGGGCTTCGTTGCTAAACTAGACCATTCAATTCCGATCATACTGCACAGCCAACCATGCAGTTTGAATGTCCCAACGCAAACCGTTCAGAATTTATGACGATTTTATTTCACATAATTCAATAATTTCCACCCTGTAAGCGAACTTTACCTCAGTCATTTATCTAACAGGGTCCTATCCTGTCACCATTATCGATTCCGAGAATACCACCAGAGAAAGCATAGTAAAATACTGAAAGTGATGAGCTTATTTAATTTCGGTAACTAAGATAAAAAAGCACAATTTACAGAACTGAGAACTATCCGAAACTGTCACTCAACAGCAGTGAACTTTGTTACTTGGTACAACAAGCAGTTAAAACATAATGCCCAACAGTAAAAGAGTAAAACCACAATTTAAATGAATTTTGAGAAAATTTTACGTCAGAGTAACACACTTCATGTTTTTTGTGTGCATTGCGAACTCTGCTAACATTTGAAAATTACATAAAAGAGCAGTGTAAAATTACTGATTCTTCGCTAACTGAAACGTTAAGAACTTCCAGAAATAATTGACTGTATAGAAAACAAGTATTTGTGAACATTTTCGTTTCTACATTCAGTAACAGCATTACAGCGTGTAACCCAAGCCTATTCATTAAGTGAACTGTTTTGCAAACAATTAACATATGTTCAGTACGAATTATTTGCTAGTTTTATAATTATCTGTAATTCATGGTATGAACTGTGACTTTATATCTGAGCTTGAGACAGCGCTCTTGGTTCCGTTCTCGCCTGCTTACAAGTCAGTTATCAATTCGTAACTACAGTCTATAAAAAATTAATAACCTACAGTAACATGTTGCTCACATAGTGAGCTGGCGACCGTCATTGAGTAATTGGCACTCTAAAATTATAACAGATTAAGTTTATTTATTCCAAATTTCTCTATTTCTTATTTTTATCTTTTTTTGTCATAGTTTGTTTCGATCGTTATCATGCGAAAGTTGTCGCGCGATAACGATTCGTTTGTAACGGTATCTGCATTCAACCGGATATTCATTATTCTACGGAATAGATGGCTTCCAAAACAACAGGGAATATTAAATGCACATGTCATCTAAAAATCTTAATTATCCCGAAGTGTTGATCCGTTATAAGTGGTATTACTGTTTACAACAGTATCTGTAACAAGCCATTGTCCTGACATTATGTTTAAAGCCCAGCCCTGTTGGTACAGGAAAACAAGGTTCTCAGTGAAACCACGGCTCATTTACTAGAGAACAGAAAAATTTCCATAAGGGAATAGGTTGTGGACAGGTGAACTTCAGTCAACGAAATATAGAATGCCAGCGATACGTCGTGATAGTTATTATCTAAATAGGACTGCTTCGTTGTAGACAGTTTTTCAGATGTGCCCCCTCTCCATAGCTTGCGGACTTGGAATAGCGTTATTCCGAGGGTTGGTTTACAGATTCATGGAGTTCTGCTTGAGTCTTAGATCAGAGCTGAAAGACCGAGCCTCTCTGGACAGCTTACAATCGCTAAGGACTCAACTAGTTGTACGCCGTGGTCAGTGTTGATAGAACTTGTTCTGCTGTGGGTGTTGTGCTTGAAAGGTACTTGGCCCATCTCTATGAAATGATATATTAACCCTAGAGTTACCGCCGGCCGCGGTGGTCTAGCGTTTCTAGGCGCGCAGTCCGGAACCGCGCGACTGCTACCGTCGCAGGTTCGAATCCTGCCTCGGGCATGGATGTGTGTGATGTCCTTAGGTTGGTTAGGTTTAAGTAGTTCTAAGTTCTAGGGGACTGATGACCTCAGATGTTAAGTCCCATAGTGCTCCGAGCCATTTTTGAACCTAGAGTTACCCTTGTGCCTGCTATATTAAGCTTAATTAAAATTCTAGATCACAGGTGTGGCCAGGACTGTTAATATACGAGGACTATTCCGAAAATAAGGTCCAATCAGTCGCGAAATGGAAACCATCGTGAGAATCAAAAATGTTTTATTTGCTACAGTTACTTATAGCTTCCAACGACTTCTCTACATTGTCGCCACTCCGTCTTACACATTTGTCGTAGCGTTGTACCACCGTTCCAGTACTCTCGTCATAGAAGCCAGCTGCCTGTGCTTTCCGCCAATTCTCTACGCTTGTTTACTGCTCGTTGGCCATACCAAAACGTTAACTTCTGAACCAGCAGTTCATGTGAGCAGAGATGAAACTCAGGGGCATCCAGTTACGGGCTGTGTTATGGGTGGTCAAACGCTTCCCATAGGAAACGTTGCAGGAGCATCTTCATTGCCCCTACAGAGTGCGGCCGACAATTGTCATGAAGAAGGAACTGCATGACAGACATGTTATGTGGGCTGCGTGACATCAGGCGAAATATTTTACTTGGCCCTCATACTTAGCGGGAGACACCCTTTAGCTAGACATCTCTATGTGCTCACTGTGCGCTGAGAACTGAAAAGAACGACATGGTGCTATTGACGGGCATACTAGACACACTGTCCCACACATCTCTGCAAAACTTTATCGGATTTTCACTGTGGTTTCCATTTCGCACTCGATCAGGCCTTGCTTTCCTAATAGCCTTCGTAACATTTAATTCAGGCAAGTATGAGGGACGTTCAATAAGTAATACAACACACTTTTCTGTGTAAGCACATTGAGTTTATTCAAGACTCCAATGTACCATATTGTTCCCCACTCTTTTGGCTACAAAGCCCTCTTTTTCAGCATAACTTCTGTTCAATGTGATGGCCTTACCTCACACCTCACCTTACTTGGGGGGCGGGGGGCGGAAATCTGTATGTCTTCATGGTACCACTCTATTGGTCGACTTCCGAGCCACCATCTTACTGCATCAATAACCTCCCCATCATCCACGTACTGCTTCCTGCAGAGTGGGTCCTTCATTGGGCCAAACAGATGGAAGCACAAGGTGTGAGATCTGGGCTATTGAGTGTGTGAAGGTCGTACAATACGTCTCAGAGTTGATCGTGGCACCATGAGACAGGATATCAAACAGAATAATCCGTTAGGAGTCACATAAGACTGTGGAATTTTTCGGAGGAGAGGTGGTGTGACGCCATTCCTTGCATTGCCGTTTTGTTTCTGGTTAGAAGTGATGAACCCATGTTTCAGCGACAGGTACGATGTTCGACCGACAGTTACCGCGGCCAGCTTCGTAATGTGCAAGGAATTTCGCACAGATGGTCCTTCACTGCTCTTTATGGTCTTGTGTTAGGTGGGGACGAACCAAGTGGGCACATCCATTTGAGTTCCCCAACTAGTGGACGAGTGTGTCAGCACTACCAACAGAGAGTCGAGCTGAACAGTGAGATGTCTGATTGTGATCTGTCATTCACCTCAAATGTCAGCGCTCCCTCTTTGCAACACTGCAGGAGTCACAGATGTTTACAGCTGGAGAGCGCGAGAGATCGGACAGATTTGAGCAGATTTGTTGAGATGATGACAGACACCTCGCCCAAAGACCCATCCTGTCTTTGTCCACTACCAGATCTCTGTAGACATTCTTCTGGTGTCTGCATCTGTGATGCTCTGGTTTTAGGCCAAAGGAAACTCAATGACAACTCACTGCTTGGAACACACCTCCGTAACAGATGCCATTTTGAAGGGTACGTATAAGGCTGCCACCTGTCAGAATTTCATTAAACTATAGGAATTGGAGGTGGAATAATCCACGATGTCCCACAAATAATTCTGCAGTTTTTTAACTGAAATTGGACAAGGAAAGAGTGTTGTATTACTAAATAAACGTCCCTCATACTTGGTCATAAGTAGTAAGTGGGCACGCTGAGTACGTTTGGCAGATTTTTTTGTGATCCAGCTTTCGTAAACCCATCTTTTCCGGGGAAATGACGTAAATGAATTGACAACAAAAATATGCGCAATATAGGTGAATGACAAAACAGAATGGAAAATAAAAACCATCATTCATGTCTAAAATAATCTCACCACAATAATAATTCTGGACACAGAACTGGGTAACAAATACAAATATATTATTAAGAAAGATCGGAATGTTTCATCTGTAGACAACACCATTTGTGAAGGAAGTTAACAACTGTTGTGTGACTGCAACGGAACGAGACAGAGAAACATAAGCGGAGCAAGCGAGAATACATTGTTAGGTAAAGCAAAACGGAGCGAATTAATTAAGCATTGGCGTGCAGTGGCAGCTTATTCAGTTAAGTGATAGCCGCAAGATCTGTACTGCAGAGCTCCAGAATACATCGATAAAAAACTTGAATAAAATATTTACACAAAATTTGTAATAAGTGGATGAAATAGTAGAAAATCGACGGAAAATTATCAACTGAAAAATTAAATATTCAAACTATAAAATCCAGATCATGAAATTCATTACTAATATCATTTTTAAGTTTCTTCATTCACTTGTATCTCAGTTTAACATTTCCATCTTCAAAAAATAGTAAATCCAAACCAATAATTAATTTATGGTATCTATCAGGCAAAATAATCTTAAATTCATTATTGAGCTCTACACAATTTTTTTTCTCCAAATCTAGCATTCAAATCTTCACATGGAGTAGTTCTATATAACACATTTACTTATAGCTCACTAATCTTCTTAAATAAATTAGGATTGTTGAGCTTTCTAAGTAGAGTTCCCGTTTACATGGCAAAAATATTAAATATGTTGAGAAGAAATTTTTCAGAATAGTGAACATTCCCTATTAAATACATTACAGTCGTTGACCACTTAGACCAAACTTGCAAATCCCAGCGTCCTGTATATCAATGCACCACAGAGACCAACTTCTGAATCAGCTGAACTGCCCCATTTTTTCAGCCTAAGACATGCCACCCCTTCTTTAGGAGAAGTCTCAAACACACCTAGGGAATTGCTAAGAGGCAAGAGAAGTGAGGCAAGAAAAAGTTTTACCAAATGGGTAGCTCTCCCCATAGATATTACCCAGTACATGACTCTGTGAGATAATGGCCAAAATTCTTCAGCTGGCATACTGGTGTAGGGTTTGACCAAGAAAACAGCCTTGAAAATTGATTGTATACTGAATTTCAGCAGGTAAAACTTAATTAAAATTGCTGCATTTTCATCAGATTATTTTGGATCTAAATACTTTATTTTTTAACATTATTACTTTTTTAGAAGAGATGCATGCAGGCGTGAATGTGGACACTCAAAATGTAATTACAGGTGAATATTTTGCATGTAAGATCAAGTGCAATACCACATTAATTTTAAAGGAGGTTGCCACAATGCCATTTGTGAAGTTGTGCAAGCTATCAACTGCTTTTTCTTTGTCTGCAACTGTGGAAGAGTGACAGAGATAAGAGCCAGAGTAAACTCAAAGGGATAGGTTATCATCTATATCATCTAGAGGTTGCACCGTGGCTGCATATATGTTGGCAGTCTTTTCTCTTTATCTCAGACTCTCGGCATGGCTCATGCAGGCAGGAGTGCTGTGTTCTGCAGCCCTTAACTCAAGTAACTCAGACGAATATTGATCGATTTTAAAAATTCCAACAGCTTGGATAATCTCCACAAGTGCTACACAGAAAAAAAAACATTAAAAATTTTGAGTTGGTAATCTGTGCTGATACCTTATGTGAGATTATTCTTATGATGTATAATTATGTAAGCAAATGTGATACTCTGGATTTTGTCATTAAAAGGTGCACAAACCTCCATTGTGGTTTTTTAAGGTGGAATATCATTTTTCCTTGGAGTCGTCTTAATTGCATAAATTAGATAGTTTGTTATGAAATTATGTGGACTCACAACTAAATCTTTCCTGGGCTACATAGCTCACCTAAAATCATGGAAATACGCTTTGAGGCAGTCGTTTGGTAGATCTGGGTTCCACGTTTCTCAAGGAAAAACTTCATTTCTTCAATTTTTAAATTGGTGTTCTGTAGTTTGATCTGATCAAGTAATGATAAATCAATTAACTGGTTATTTTTACAATTAGTTTGAAACACAACAAGGCATATAAGGCACCCCAAAATTATAATAATTTGTGATATCTAGCTCAGAACTGTTTCTACCACTTATCCAGTTATTTCTATAGATGGAAAAAGTGTAGGATTTTTGAGTCTTTCTTGCTGTAATTCAAGTTAATATTCAGGTTCATATTTAACAACTGGAATTCGAATTTCCATATTTAAAAAAATAATTTTTCCTCCTTTTAGCAAAGTATCTTTTATGTAGACTTCAGGATTATTTTAATCAGACCATCTAAAAGCAGTGTTATTTTCATTTGAGCTATAAGTAAAACAATTGGTATGGTCTCTTTTCCACACTACTTCTTTATAATCTTTAAAAAATTCACCAAATTGCAGAGGGCATACTTATTATTTTGCAATTGTTCGGAATGTGTAAATCTATGCTTATTTTATCAACAAGACATGAAGTCAAAATCAATAAAACTGATGATTTGACATAAAATATTATTTCCTTTTATTATGGAGATAAAAAAATAATTTTGCTTTATATTTATTAACTAATTTTTTGTTATATTTCCATCATATCTCAAATAAGTTGTTCCATAGGATGTAACCATTTTAAAACTCATGTACAACTGAGTATGATTAGGTTCAACCTAACCATCAAGATTATGAATATTACTTTCAGGTACAGTCAATGTTTTTTGAAAACACATGACTCACCACCACCTATAAACTACTCCTATACTATTAATTAAATTACTAATTAAATGAAAACAGATTTGATCCTAAGATATGAAATCCAGAGAGGAAATAAAAAAAACAATCATAGTACAATTTTGTATAATTCACTTTGGTGTGCAATAATAGGACAAAGTAGATGTGGAAAAACAACATTAATGATTGATAATTATATTTAGCTCTCAGATGGCTAAAATGGAATAAAATCAATCATTCCTATGTTTACTCTAGAACTATTGATCAGCCAAAATACCAACAATTTGTGAAAATGTTTAAAAAACTGAAAGACAGAAATAATGAGAAAGTTACCACTTTTACTAAAAAAGTGACAAGATAATACCATTGGATTAATGTCAATTATCCTTATAATATTCGATGACTTCATTCTCTAAAATCAGGCAGCTGTTACACAGTATTTAACTAGAGAAAGACATGAAAGAATAGACAGCTTTTCTTTAGCTCTAATACAATCAAAGATACAAAACGAATTAGTCATAGACAATCAAAATTTTTAAAATATTTGTAGGCAAGTTTATACAAATTTAAATCACATTTACGATATGTTTGTCGATTTTAGGGGAATTTGTAGTAAATTCTAGAATGGGGCTCATTCCAGATCATTTGACAACTGAAATAACTTGGAAACCTAATGAAGGCAAGTAAAGAGATAGAATTAAACATTTTTAAACAATATAAACATAAATGTTATCTTTTAAGCCTACAGATTTCCTGGGTTTAAACACAAATGTTAAAAATTAAATCTTTAATGTTTTTTATCGCTACTAAGCCTTTGTATGACCTAGAAGTTGTTAAAAAGTTAGATGAAATAGAAAGACAAAGAGGGAATTAAAAGAAGCATTTAAAATATGGAAGAAACAGCTGAAACAAAATACAGAAAATATGAAAGAGAGGATCAGTCTGTTATCAATGAAACTGAACAAGTAAAACAAGGAATTGAAGCTTTAGCTGATGAGAGCTCTTGAGGAAATAGAGAAGTTGAAAACAAAGATTCCTTTTGCATATCATCAAAGCACTTCCCATCTTGACAAATTTCGAGATATTCCACAAATTAAGCAATATGGAAGTAATAGTAAAGATTATACACTGAGTCATTCAGAAATACAGGATGCATTCAAGAAATATGAAGAAGAGAAAAATTTAACATGGAGTTAAGTGTTAAAAAATAAAGTGAGTGAATGTTGGAATATATTAACAATAGTGGAGATGAAGATTTTGGATTATAATTTGTTAGTATGTTTAAATACATTTCTAATTTGCCAGTAAAATGTGATACATTCCATTAATTACTGGCAAAAGAGGATATGAATTTACAGATGGATTAACAAATCTTTTAACAAAAAAATATTACATTAGGTGATATAAATACAAAATTTGATTGTATCGATTTAGCAAATTATGATAACATAATATTTGAATCAGTAGACTTATGTTCTGAAAATAATCCAAATAAAATAAAAGCAGTTAGAGGAATTAAATAAAATAATTTGATAAAAGAAACCTTTGAAATTTATTATCCAAAATTAGCAGCAGATTCTGTGCTGTCCCAGTGACATTTGTGCCATAAAGACATTTAAGACAAAAAAAAATTTGGAACAAGGAGTGTATCTCACGACAGAAAAAAAGTACACGAAGCTTATGTGTTTCACCGACTGCATAGGCAGTGTAATATATCCATGTTTTATAGTAAATATTACATTGTAATCTTAGTATCAAGGAGTAAACTATGTATGTAATAACCGCTGTGATACTGATAAGGGGGAAGAAATCTCCTAGATTGTTCTTCTCTTCTTTTTGCTTCGCTTGTTTCTGGTGCTAAGAAGCAGACTACTTGTAGCACAAAAGTAATGTAAGCATTTATGCTGTTAACCTTGTTAATATAGTACATAAAGTTCATATGTGAGTTATTTTGAAGTACAGTGAGCCCTCTGTCGTGTTCCTTGCATTGGATTAATTGCAGGGCTTATTTCAATAGTGGCCCAAGTACATTTTTGTCCATTTTGAGATACAGAGTCCTAAAGTTAAATGATCACAGAAAAATCTGTAGTTGATATACCAGAAATATTCAAGTATACAGCTTGTTGCTAGAGATGAATCTTTCTTTCTATTTGTTTGGATAATTAATTTCAGCAGCATTCTAGGCAGAAAAGTGGAGGTAATGGAGCTGTACCACTAACGAAATAAAATAAATTGAACATTGTACATAAACCTATTAATTCTTTTATTGAAAATAGTTTTTATTACAGTTTTAGTGTACACCTTCTTATTAAATTTACATGTATGATTGAACTACACAGTCAGATATGTTTCAGGTCAATTGCTTTCTGTAAAACTAAGGATTACATTCTTCTTCTTCTTCATGTTCCTGGCCTCTGTCTTCTGTTTGTAGAGCAAGGAAATAACTATCTTTGATAGCTCAAATACAAGGGAGCAAATAAAGCATATCCTGTTCTTTCAATTTCAGCACTTTTCTCATGTGTGGGTTAAGTTGTGAAACTGCAATAGTACCATATGCATGTCGTCTCCCTCTACCACGATTGGGAGCAAAGTTTAGGACGTGGAAGTCAATGTTTCCTCGTAGAGCATTTTGTATGGCTTCTGCCTCTCAAAACAAATCCATTTTATTTTCAGACAATTACATTAAACATACTCCTAATATGCTTCCTTCTTACCACTACACCCTGTAACTGTTTCAGCGCTAAAAGTCAGAATACTTCATTTCTGTGCACAGAGATCTATTTTTCTGCCAGTTTTCCTAACTGTTTAAAAAATATCACCTGGGAAAACAGACTGTATTATTTAATTGTTTTTCTATCTGGGCAAAATACCTGTCATTTGGCAGGTATGAGTGACCTGCGAGCAGGAACTTTAAATCAGTAATGCTGACATGAAATTGAGGAGATTGTGTCACTTTCATTAGTGTTAGGGCAATGTTTATGTTCCTACTTTGACCACAACACGTGTCACTGTACGCAGCTACCTCTTTTTGAGAAGGGACACACTTTTCAATATGTTTCAATAAACATGTACCAATTTCCTGTGAACTCCTTGATCCAAATGTTTCACCTCAAAAATACATATGGATTTTGCCGTCAGTTAAACTGTAGCATCAAAAATTATACACATAAATGTTTCTTTTGTAGTACGATATCGATGTTGTCAGTTTATGAAATGCAAGTGCTCTTTGCAGGTCAAAGGTAAACACGAACATCTGGGAATCTGCCTCTTTACTACATGCTGTGTCCGTAGCCATCGCTGTTCTTGCAGCTTCAGCCCTCCTAAGGTGAAGCTCCTTTTCAGTTTGAAGCTTAATTTTTTTCTGCATTGGAAACAGCGCCCATTTCAAATCCGAATTTGTCACAAAAAGAGCAAGTGTCTTTACGTGGTGGTCGGAATGACAGGTTGAGGTCTTTAACGAAGATTTTTCGATAGATGTGCTTCCCCACAATGTCTTTATTCTGAGATATGCATTTATCTTTGTACAAATCGTACATTTTAAAAGATTTAAAAACCTTTTGTGGGGATTATCTTTCCTTGCGTAATGGTTCTCGGAAACTGGAAAGCTTTTGATGTGTTCCTTTACATCACTGATCAGACCTTCCTGTACAGAGAATTCGTTCTGATGTTTGCCCCTTCCATCAAGGAGAGGCGTACTTTCTTCCTTGCTTTTTGTTAAATGCCTACAGAGTCTCCATTAGAAATGTCAAATGTAGTCAAGATAAACTAATTGCATACTATTGCACAGTTTCCATTCACATGTAATCGATATTCATAAATACAGATTTTCTGGGAGCCAGAGCCATCTCTTGGTCGTCGGCGGTTAACTGAATGATACGTGCATAAACCATTCAGATAACTATTTTGGCTAGTAATATCACCCATAGCCCAGAAATTGTCAAATAACGTCTTCCTCTCATTCTCTGAAATTTTATTGAAACATTTAAGTGCACACCTGCAGTCCACATTGCGAATTATTTTAGCAGTTGCTCTGACGTATAACTCCCTGGTGTTCTTTGTTTTTCGAATATGCTTTTCATATGTGTCCTTTTTCCATGCACCCTTCTTGCTTCTTGTACGATTCGTTTTTGTCTGCATATTTGCTGCTGCACCGATCGCACAGGCATCACTAACAGTGTCTCCTGTTTCGTCATTTTTTGCACTTTTACTGGAAGTTTCATCGTCATCGGTACTGGTATCTAGATAGAAAGTAACACAAGTTATGATTTATACATCACCAGATGATTGAAAACAAATGCATTTGTGAAATACTTTAAGATAGACACCCTCATTTTCCATAGTTATTGTCAACATAACCTTCATTCCCACATATTCCTTTTTTGGAAAAATGTCTACAATGCTGAGAGAAAAGTAAGTAAATTTTTTTTACCCTCAATCGTTCGAAAATCTGGATCATGAATTGTATCACAGTCACTTGATAATGCTCCTGAATCCATCATCTCCGCAAAAAATAACAACACGCTGCAGTGCACAAAAGCGCACGGACTTATACCACTACTGAAATATATTCCTGCTTGCTTTCTCTAATGCGCCAGCATTGAGGTGCACTGTATTGGCAGCAGGACGAAGCTGGAACTGTCTCACTATGCAAATAAATTAAAAACCGCTTGCGTGAGTACGTACGTGAGGATAACTTCATTTTTTTTTGAAAAGTGGACTTGTACCGCTATTGAAATAAGCCCTTCAATTATTCTTAAGACGTTTACAGCTCCACAATAATAGCGGCTGCTGATTCAATGGACGCCATTACGCGTTGATCTAAAAAGCGAAATCATAGCGGAAGCGCAGAGATCGTCCGCTTTCACATTTAACAAACATTTTTTCACGGCAATTAGCCGCAGCGGAAAGCAACATTAGTTTTAAGATTTTACTTTTTAGCTTATGCCAAGAGCCAGGATTCGACTACCACAGCCCGAATATGATGGTAAGTGGAGTATTCGTGGAGTGTTGTGTGGGTCCACAATAACTTCAATGTTTGAGTCCATGCTCTTTAAAGTACGAATACGGTGCTGCTAATTGTCATACTGCTATATTTTCGTTCTCACGTAATATTCTTGAAAGTAAAATTTAAGAATTTTGTATGTTGGACTATACAATTAAATTTCCACGTGTTTTTACAGACACCGAATAAATAAAATAAATAAATAAAATAAACCAATAATTATACTCCTTTAGAACAGCCATTTCATTTGGACCGAACTTAGGCGCGTGAAAATTTATATATGTATATGTATGTGATTTATGTACTTAGAAAACCATTGTGAGATATTAATGTCTACGCAAAAAAATTTTCACGCACAACAACCGACACCCTGAGACGAAAGAAAGAAGATGTTTTTGAGAAAGGAAGCGAAATGAATTGCAACAGCAAAACCTGTATAACGAAAAGGTAAGGTTTAAAGTGCAAGAATCCTGGAAAAATTTGTGCGAAATATCAAGGCCATACGCACATGAGGAATCCTTGGTAAAAGTGGTAAGCAGTGCTAACACTGTAGTGAGTCCATCTGTGTATGTATCTGTGTATGCATCTGTGTTTTTTATTTTGGAAGGGGTATATGTACATTTGTGTTAGTGTTTGAACTTTTAGTTGTGCCAAATTAAATCGATGATGGGTAAAGTAGGTCTGGCAAAGGCACCTGTATCTGACGAGCACCGTTTGCTAGATAAGGAAGTAGAAAACAATGTTGAGAATGTAAATGAACCCCATGCCACCACACCGGAAAACATACCTCTCGAAGCGAGGGGCGAAGCTCTGTGGATACTAAATGATTCACGACCGAGTAATGAGCAAGTGATACCTATAACTCCACTGCATGTGAAGGGGGGCGAGTCAAGCGGTAGGTTGGGTGGAACACCGGTGTGTTCACCTACTCCCGACCCCTTCGCAGAATTTTTGCGACGACTCGATAGAAACTTCAACAAAGAGAACAAATGTTCGAGAGAAAACAACAGGAGCATGATAGGAAACTTGAACAAAGAGATCAAATTTTAGAGAAAAAACTGAGTAGCATACATTCCGAACTTCTAGAAATGCGTGGTGTATGCAAAGAAATACCCAATATAGTTCAAAACTTAACTAGCCAGATGCAAAATTTGCAAATATCTCACACTAGCCTTAATGACGAAGATCAAAACTTGGCAAGCGGTGTCGAAAATGTAGAGCTTGAGGCACGTCAGAATATAGGCAAACATCTAGACGCTCAGTCACTAAAGGTCGTAAAAGAGTTTGATGAGTGGCTGTCTGCAAAGGACCGCGAAATCTCGTCAAAGATAGAAGTAAGCATAGAATCAGCTGTTGAATAAGGGATAGCGGATCTGCGCGCGAAAACCGACGCCAGCGCTGTCGCAATTCAAGCAGAATTGGTTCAGCTTGAGTCAGTTGTACCAGTGAAGTTGCCCGTTTGCCAAAGAGATGACGCTCGGAGAGCAGTAACATAAACAATGCGGAGAGCGCTTACGCGCACGCACCACCGGTTGACAACAGCAATTCACGGTGCAGAATGCCTTACTCTTCATCGCCAGATTAAAGAATGGAAATGTACAGTGGTAATTCACTGCACCATAAAGAGGATAATGTGATTAAACATAGGCAGTTTCAACCGTTCAACAATGAAAAGCGGACCGTACAACCCGAAATGTTCATTAAAAGTTTCCGTAATATTTTTCCACGGAGATGGATGGAAAGGCAAAGAATTCAATTCATTGTATCACTAATACAAGGTGACGCGGCACTCTGGGCAACGGACGCGTCCGAGAGATGCCATACCATGCAGCAGTTTGACTAAGCATTTCTACAAAAGTTCTGGTCCAATTGTACACAGGAAAGATTAAAGAAAGAGTTGTACAGTGCTGGGATGTTCAATCCAAGACTGGGAACCCTCCGCAAGTATTTTGAAAAGTATATCAATAAGACTAGATACTGGGATGAACCAACGTCTGACCGGGACATAATAAGGCTAATTAAAATAAAATTATCTAGTGCCATAAAAAAGTACTTCATTAATGTACCGGAATATGACATTGAACAGTTTATGGAGGTTGTAGACCCTGTAGATTTGTTTATCGAAGACATGAAAAGAGTAGGTAAATTTAATCATGCAGGTTGCAGCAAGGAAAAAATCTGAAAACAACTGCAACAGTGTTAACCAAACCGAAACGAATGGAGGCTACCGAATCGGGGGCCGAATAATGGTAATGGGTTATACGAATCAATACAGGGAAAGACTTCGCGACGGGCGCATGAACGGCGGATACAACGATAACGGTAACCAGCAGTGGCGGAGTAACGATAACCAAGGGCGCGAGTACAATGAACAACCAGCGCAGTGGCAACCAAATACGGCGCCACGATGGGCACAGAATTCCAACCAACTAATACGGCTTATCAAACTACACCACAGGGAAGGCGAAACAGCCGATCCAAAAATCATAATAACAATCAAAATCACAACGTGACGATACTGAAGATGAGCGACAACTGTCCACTCACTGTAACCGATGGGTCAATCTAAAACCAGCCACAAGCTGCTCGCCATTGCTGGCTGTGAGAGGGTGTAGTGTGGGCACATTCCACAAATAAGACGAAAATCTAAAAATGCCGAGGCACAATAATGGAGTTAACATTGAAGATGAATTAATGAACGTACCTCAGAAGTGTCAACAAACCGATACAAGATGTTGTGCAGGACGTACTACAAGCAGATATCTATGATGTTCCGACCCAGGTGATAGCGGACACAGGTGCATCGGCGAACGTCCTGAGTCTAGAACTGTATAAGTTGAAATAACAATATACCTGTCTTATCGGTTAAAAATTGCCGAGTGACAGGCGCAATCGGCGTACAGTCTCAAGTGATAGTGCACCGGGAGAAAGTTGAGTTCAGAGTAGGAAATGAAGCCATAAAGAGCTCATTCCTATTAGTCAAAGGGTTGAGGGTTGCTTGCATCCTGGGAATAGAGTTCCTACGCCAGAGGGACGCAATAATCGACCTCTTGTGCGGAGAACTAAGTCTTTTAAACAAGGGTAAGCGAACTGTATTGCCAATGTCACGCACGCAAGAAATCCACGGCAAGTACTGCCGAAGCTTTCGAGTAAATTATGGAAGTCTACAGGTTATGCATTCAGACGCAGGCTTATGTGAACCAAAAGAATATTACAATGAATTTACAAATGAGAACACCGAAGAGAAAAGGGAACTCATAAATAGTAAAGTGTTAGAATCGGAATATTTGTCTGCTGCACAACAAAAATAACTGATTCAGTTGCTAATACAATACACGAATGTGGTCTCAGAGAGGCCGGGTATTATCAAGGGATATACCTACAGCATAGAAGCAGTGCCTCATAGCACGTTTTGCCATGTTAACTATACGGTCCCAAGGTACAAATAGGAAGTAACGAAGGAGCTATACAAAGATTTAAAATGATTTGTACAGTGGAACAGTACATAAATTTGTAAATGGTAGTTTAAACCTGTAATGTATATTTTTTCAAATGGGAAGACAGAATATTTCAATAGTTGTATATGGAGAAAACCATGCATTAAAAGTTAGTTTATGTGAGTAATTATACCAAGCACAAAGCACTACTCCTACTAAAATCATTTCAAATGTTTTAAAATTTGGTGTGTGAACTAGGTTTGTGTATATCCTAAAGACTTATTCAAGCGTAAATGACAGCACAAAAAGCTGAAAGAATTTGAACTGGAATTTTCCTTTAGTAACTAAAAAAGTGTTATTTCTTGTTAGCAATTAACTACGTAGATATAAATGTTGTGTATTATGCCCTTAGGATATATGTTGAAAAAAGGGAGATGGGTGAGAACTGATTTGAAAGGCGAACCTGAGAGTAAGGTGAGCTGACATCATGTGTCGTGTGTGCAGGAAATTACGCATTTAACATGTGCGTCTGAGGATAGGCCCTTATAAAATGCAGGTTTGATTGAAATTAGTAAGATTTTTTCTTTGAGTAATTATGATTGATTTGCAACTAGTTAGGCAGCTCTAAACATAGGAGCTTGCTCTTTGAGCCTATATGAACGTCTTAGACGTCAAAAAATGTGTATATATATCGCCACGACAGAATAAAAGGACCACCGTAGCGGTATATGTGGGTTCATTCGAGTGTCGTTAATAATTGGCTAAGCTTCAGGATGAGCCACCCCTCTTTTCATGAGCGCATACGCTAAGCCTCGGATGGCATGGAAAACGACAGACTTAAGTTTTTATCGATTGAATTAACTATCACGCATTTTTGTGCGAATGTGTAGAGGTGAACTTCCTTGGATTGATAATGTACTAGAAGGTCTGTGTTTTAGTTTCGATGTTTTCATTTTCTGCGCCACCTGTAGTACCGGAGAAAATCGTTTGGTAAGTGGTGTAGTTTATTCGCCACCTTTAACACGAGGAATGAACAATATTTTATTAACAGATGGAGTGATGTAAGATCTCGCTGGGTTGTGTTTGGAGGTGGTAGCTTAAAAATGAGAATCTTTAATTCGTTCCATTAATACTAGCACTGTCCATAATTAAATTGCGGCCCATCAGGAGAATAACAAAGGAGTTTGATAACCTATCAAATTAAACAAGGGTCTACATTAACTCAGTTTATTACATGAAAACGCAAAAGAAATGATCCAACAATCGCTGATAATAATAGCATAACGCTTTGAAAACCTGGAGGTGCAGTCTAGCGTGTGATTCAGATGAATGGATTTCTGGATAACACCGTTTTATTTGTTTATGTCGGATTATGACTGTCGAAGATTAGTGAACAAAGATAGAAAGTGCGACAGAAGGGTTTGTCCTTGCGGCTATGGCCGGAGATGAAAGAATGTTGGACTTCCAACTACAAGCAACTCTTCAAACTGAAGACTGAAATTACTGATCATCATTCAAAATGACACAACTTTGCATGAGGTTTGCCTTGTGGTTGTGGCTGGTTCTCGTCACATTCTTAATCTGCAAATAGTGACTGAAGTGGCTGCGTGGACAGTTGTTGGCTTTCCAGTACATTATCAATCCACGGAAGTTCACCTCTACACATTCGCACATTGGCTCCTTACCAACAGCTTCCAGCTGTCTGACTCAACCAGACGAGAGCCTCTCCTTGGTGAAGTCTGTCCAAATTGGAGCCTGCCTATCAAGATCTGCTTGACATATTCCACCTGGTTGAAGGGTAAATTTCTGCTGCCTGCTTTTGAGAAGGAATTAATAGCTTCGCTAAATGATAAATATTCCATGTGCTGACAACTGAGAATTATCTTAAAAGGTGCGAGCCTCCCTCTGTCATTTACCTTTCAGGTGGTTAACCAGTTACGAAAATCACTATATTTGGTGCTACAAAACTAAGTACTAGGCTCCCCACCTCTCTGTCTATGTTCGTATGTCGGCCAGTCAGAGTGGACATTTGTAAGTACATTTGTGTGACTTCCTCAAACTTCTACATTGTTTAGGTTGACCGGTAGTAACTGTTTCTTTTCATTTCGTTAAACATTTGGTCTTGCAGGGTGGGAGTTTGTCACAATCTTCAAAGCCATTCTAAACTTGTGGTTCCCCATTCCACTCTCTCAGATGTTATCTTAACGTCCAGCTCATTTCTATGAATTCTGACTGCCTACAGCTCTGTGCACAGTAGCCTGTCTCCCGAGATCCTGGCAAACCAGCAATGCTTCCTAGATCTCGGAAGTCCTTTGTCCCTGCGCTGCTTAGAGATGCGAACTGCATCGTAACTTATATTGCATCCAGCTCCGGCTTGGCCTACTTCAAAGAGCTGTCCAGTCTGCCCACCTGCCGCCGTTTCTCGCACGTGTTCGAGGACGCCTTCAGTCCTTCCGTGAATTCTGCAGAGGGTTCTTCTCTGCCAGATTATGACCCACGACGCTTCCCCTCACCTGCAGTCAAGTACATCACGCTTTCAAAGAGGTTTCTTATTTAGGCGTACATGCATTTCGATGAAGGAAATTGTAACATACGTAGTTAAGTACTGACGATCACTGGTTCTGACTAATATTTCATTTATCGGTGGGGGATTAATTCACTCCGATTTGATCTGTCGTTTTATTTCGAGTTTTACATCAGTTACAGGACAATTTGGGAAAAACGGTTACCTAACAGCGATGTTCAGCAATACTTGGACTAAAGGTCATCGCTGAGCTATATCGAGTGTTGATTATGATAGGAAAACGTTAATGAACTTAATAAAATATTAATGTATGCATGTGAACTTTTCATGAATATACCGATTTGTCAAAATAGTAAACTTTCATTTATAGCCGAAGTTCCCAACTAATTTTGTTCGTAAAGAGAGAGAGTTAGAAAATTTTCTTCCAGTTCTTGAGCTGGATTGTGGGATTGTGAAATGCAGCTTATGTGCAGCTGGTTTCTCGATTAATTTCTGGGTGTCATCACAAATAGTTTTCAGACTCTTGTAAACAGCAGTGGTATCTGAAATAGCACAAACGCATACTAAATTCACAAAAAACAAACAATACTTCAGAAAGCATTAACAAAACTGTTAATCTACCTTCCCAGAACTGACTAACCATAAATCGCAAACAAAATACTCTACACCACACAAGTTGTCTGACTGTAGCTACTTAATGCAACCCATGCAGAGCTAGCCTGAATCGCTAGTTATGTCATAAAGCAAGTCGCTTCATATCAGTGTGCACAGTGAGCATGACTATGTACTGATGTACACAGTACTGATCACTTAGACGTAAGCGTGGGTGGTTGAGCAGTATGTTGATAGAGTCTTGGTGGTTGAGGGTAGCTATTAGTAGTTCAGCACGAAATAGCTAGTAGAGAATTCACTCAGTTTTCTGTTACAGATATGTTAATATTTCCTGGTATTGTAAGGTGGTACTGAAGGTCGAACGCAGTCTATTGTAAAGTGTTACGTCGTTATTTGCGTTGCCTTTGTGGGGTCAGATTGAACTGTTTTGTATCAATTATTTTTATTATGTGAAGAAGATATTTTGTGTTATTCAAGCGCTGTACACTTTTGTTCTGGGATCAAGGGATCTTTTGTTCATTATACTGTTTTCTGTCCTGCTAAATTGATCATTGAG
The DNA here is from genome assembly GCF_021461395.2 of Schistocerca americana. Lineage (NCBI taxonomy): Eukaryota > Metazoa > Arthropoda > Insecta > Orthoptera > Acrididae > Schistocerca > Schistocerca americana. The sequence continues at coordinate 855,846,341 of NC_060121.1, forward strand.
CCCAACGTCTGCACTCCCCCCCTCTCCCCCGCCCCGCTCGGACCCTGCTCTGCCTAGACTACGATACCGCTCATTTTTTTCGTTGACTTCGGAAATTTTTGACGTTTGCACTTTTAACCCATGTTCAATGGCTAAATCCCTGCGGCTCGATGCTTGCGTCTTTAAGCATCTGAATTCACTTTCCTTGTGTCACCATGTAACCTCCCCCTTACTAACACGTTAATGCGATGATATGACCGTGATTGCGAATGCCTAATGAACTTCATTCTGGATGAGGCTATCGTCTCCGAAGAAATGTTGACCAGTTAGTGGAGTGAAGTGTACAACAAGTCGTTTTAGAAAACTCTTTATCCTACTCTTGCACTTTCTACTTATTTGGATTTGATTTAATGCATAAACAGTATCACAATTCACGTAAAATACGAAACGATTAGGGGTATCACATAACTCAAAGAGTCCGCAACAAAACTGATGGAAGAAATACAGTAATCAAATAGTATGGCCGCTAGCTCAATTGGACAGTGTATGTTCAATATCTCATCAATAACGTGGAAAGCAATGAATACATAACCGTTTGGCTGTAGGGGTGGCAACATAAACTTTACGCAAGTGTCTGACAACACAATACGTTACGAAACAATAATGAACAAAGGAAACAACGCTTCATGCTTAGATACGTTAATTTACGAAAGAAATATTTGACTCTTTATTGCGAAGTAAGTAGATACTTCTTTTGTTATGACAATAATCCGTGTAACCTCAGATGAACTTTTACTTATATGCACTAGTTTCCTGGGTATGGCAAGTTACGTACATGGAGTAGAATATAACTACTATGAACACTTACTGGCTCAAATAAGCGACTGTTCGCTTTCAACACATAGTCAACACGGAAATACGTACCATGTCAGTACACAATGGCAGAATTACAATCTGCACAGATATGAAATCTGTTAACTTAGTTTATTATTTTGTTAGATCTGTGAATGCCAGAATGACTTTAATTTTAAGTAAGTTACCTTTACTTTGCCTTCACTCAATTAGCAAGTATGACATTGCCTCTGAATACAAATGAACATTGTAAGACATTTCCAGGGGAAGACGTGGAATCTGACCACAATCTATTGGTTATGAACTGTAGATTTAAACATAAAAAACTGCAAAAACGTGGGAACTTAAGGAGATGGAACCTGTATAAACTGAAAGAACAAGAGGTTGTAGTGAGTTTCAGAGAGAGCATTAGGGAACGACTGACAAGAACGGGGGAAAGAAATACTGTAGAAGAAGAATGAGTAGCTTTCAGATATGAAATAGTGAAGGCAGCTGAGAATCAAGTAGGTAAAAAGATGAGGGCTAGTAGAAATCCTTAGGTAACAGAAGAGATACTGAATTTAATTGATGAAAGGAGACAATATTAAAACGCAGTAAACGAAGCAGGCAAAAATAAATACAAACACCTAAAAAATGAGATCGGCAGCAAAGGCAAAATGGCTAAGCAGGGATCGCTAGAGGACAAATGTAAGGATGTAGAGGCATATATCACTAGCAGTAAGGCAGATACTGCCTACAGGAAAATTAAAGAGACCTTTGGTGAAAAGAGAACCAGTTGTATGAATGTAAAGAGCTCAGATGGAAAACCGGTTCTAAGCAAAGAAGGGAAAGCAGAAAGGTGGAAGGAGTATATAGAGGGTCTGTACAAGGGCGATGTACTTGACGGCAATATTACGGAAATGGAAGAGTATGTAGATGAAGAAGACATTGGAGATATGATACTGCGAGAAGAGTTTGGCAGAGCACTGAAAGACCTAAGTCGAAACAAGGCCCCAGGAGTAGACAACATTCTATTAGAACTACTGACAGCCGTGGGAGAATCAGCCCTGACAAAACTCTTCCATCTGGTGAGCAAGATGTATGAGACAGGCGAAATACCTTCAGACTTCAAGACGAATATAATAATTCTAATACCAAAGAAAGCAGGTGTTGTCAGGTGTGTAAATTACCGAACTATCAGTTTAATAAGTCACGACTGCAAAATACTAAATCCAATTTTTTACAGACGAATGGAAAAACTGGTAGAAGCCGACTTCAGGGAAGATCAGTTTGGATTCCGTAGAAATATTGGAACACGTGAGGCAATACTAGCCCTACGACTTATCTTAGAAGATAGATTAAGGAAAGGCAAACCTACATTTCTAACATTTGTAGACTTAGAGAGAGCTTTTGACAATGTTGACTGGAATAGACTCATTCAAATTCTTAAGGTGGCAGGGGTGAAACAGAGGGAGCGAAAGGCTGTTGACAATTTGTATAGAAACCAGATGGCAGTTATAAGAATCGAGGGGCATGAAAGGGAACCAGTGGTTGGGAAAGGAGTGAGAAAAGGTTATAGCCTATCTCCGACGTTATTCAATCTGTATATTGAACAGACAGTAAGGAGAACAAAAGAAAAATGTGGAGTAGGAATTAAAATCCATGGAGAAGAAATAAAAACCTTGAGGTTTGCCGATAACAATCTAATTCTGCCAGAGACAGCAAAGGACTTGGAAGAGCAGTTGAACAGAATGGACATTGTCTTGAAAGGTTGATATAAGATGAACATCAACAAAAGCTAAACGAGGATAATGGAATGTAGTCGAATAAAGGCGGGTGATGTTGAAGGAATTAAATTAGAAAATGAGACACTTAAAGTGTTAGATGAGGTTTGCAATTTGCGGAGAAAAATTACTGATGATGATCGAAGCAGAGAGGATATAAAATGCATACCAGCAATGGCAAAGATAGCGTTTCTGAAGAAGAGAAATTTGTTAACATCGATTATAGATTTAAGTGTCAGGAAGTCGTTTCTGGAAGTATTTGTATGGAGTGTAGCCATGTATGGAAGTGAAACGTGAACGATAAATATTTTAGACAAGAAGAGAATTTCTATTCTCTTTCTGTCGAAATAAAGGTGTCGATATGTTATACTACAGAATAATGCTGAAGATTAGATGGGTAGATCATGTAACTAATGAGGAGGTTCCGAACTGAATTAGGGAAAAGAGGAATTTGTGGCACAACTTGACGAGAAGAAGGGATCGGTTGGTAGGAGATGTTCTGAGGCATCAAGGGGTCACCAGTTTAGTGTTGGAGGGCAGAGTGGTGGGTAAAAATCGAAGAGGGAGACCAAGAGATGAATACACTAAGCAGATTTAGAAGGACGTAAGTTGCAGTAGGTGCTTGGAGATGAAGAAGTTTACACAGGATAGAGTAGCAAGGAGAGCTGCATCAAATCAGTCTCTGAACTGAAGACCACAACAACAACAACAACAACAACAACAAATGAACGTAACTGTCAACTTATTAAGGCCTCATTATGAATTACTTTCAATTATCTTGTTAATAAACAATGCTGGAAATGATGGTCTTTCATTATTTTTCTTTTAGGTATTTAGCAGCATCACTCGGGTATTCAGGAGGGATGGGACCCTAAGTAGATGACAATGACTGAGGGTAATGATAAGATCAGGTTGAAACACGATTATCTATATTACCATAATGGTCTTACCTGAATTGTTTGTCCATTTTTACTTATTGTGATTTCCGTCTAACCATGTTCTTTGATGTAACACCCATGTAAATGCTATACTGATTATTTATAATAATTTACTTGTATATGATTGTAATTTATCTATGGATACAATTTCAAAATTACGATACTGTAAAAGAATGAAAATTCTAGAACTTTACTTCTAATACTGGTTAATGCATAGGGAAAGTAGGTTTGCAACCATGTAAAACTTGGAGCGAAGTCCCACCGCAACGGAACTGGCTTGCCGGGAATAGAAAAGATGGATCTGGCGGTCGAACTGCAAAGCTCCTGTGTGGCATGAGTCAATTAGTGACTAACAGGCAAAGGGTGCGCATCTTGTGAACTGAAAGACGCGAGAAGAACTGCAATATTATGTAATATAGTCTCAGATGTGGAAGTAATTCGGGCTACTATTCAAGGCATACTTTGGTTAGCTCTGTACTACGAAAATGCGACCCTAAGAAGAGATATTTCAGAGCTTGTCTCACAGGAAGAGCCATGTATACTTTGGCGCCTTTTTTTGAACAGTGCGGGAGATCGACACTGCGACTACCTTCATCTCAAGCTATCAGGTGAGTAGATTGTAACTGCATGGATTAGTTATGTGGTATCGTTTTTGTGTTCCGTAAACTTTGTGGTAAGCCACTGCATTTTATCCTTATTGGCTTACCTAGATAGGGTCCTATCTCAAATGCTACGATAAATCCGAGTATCTTTTTTTCTGAACAGAAAAGCAATTATCTTCCTTAATAAAATTTAATAATGTTTGTGGAGTTGCAAAGTACGTGATTATTTGCTAAGCATAAGTTTTGAAATACTCCAAGTAGTTTTCATAAATGGACAGTTAAAGTTTCATTAAAGTACAATTACTAGGAGAAGATTTAAAGGATTCAGTTAAAGGATTATTCTTATTGAAATAATTTCATATGTTCTGTAGTCAACAGTGTTCCTGTTATTGTGTTGCGACTAAAGTGTTCAGCCTCGATCTGAGTCTACCGACAGATCAGTTTCTGGGTCCTCATGCTAATAGTTGAGCCAGAGATAAATGTCATATTACAACGAAAGCAATCAAGAATAAGCAGCTGGATACAAATATTCAAATTATACTACATCGAGCTATCACATGTTCTGTTTGAGGTACATAGTAAAAGGAAGTGAATATTCCTAAAGAATGCAAATAATAAAGAAAGGAATATTCCTTAAGAATCCAAATAATAAATAAATGAATATTCCTTAAGAATGTAAATAATAATCAGTTCAAAAGGTACAATTACTTCATAACTATTTCAATAGCACTAATTTCCTATAATGAAATTGACAAAAAACCTCTTGACCAAGTCAGTAGCGCTCCACCATCAGCAATCATCTACCTATAATTATCATTAGCTTCCTACTGTAATGTACCGGTAGTAACTGTTATTGAGATTCAGTTGTTGCCTAAACGTATTAATACTCCTCCTATGTAGTTCAAGTCAAGTCACTGGTACATCACTTGCTAAATTGTGCTGCTGTCTTTTATCTTATCAGCAAAACAGAAGAGCAGTATGAAGTAAAGTCAGTACCAATAGTTAACTTTCTTTATGAATCACGCTACTGCTGGCTAGAACTTCGTCTAATTAGGGTGGAGACCGTTAACTTTTACATAATAACAGAAGCTTGGTTCGATTCCCGTTTATCTTGCTGCTGCTTCCTTTCAGTAGAAATCTTTACGGAAACAAAATTATTCCAATACCTGTCTATTACGCATCATTACAGTCAAATAAGTATCCTAGCACAGGAATAACATTGTTGTTGTTGTTATGGTCTTCAGTCCTGAGACTGGTTTGATGCAATTCTCCATGCTACTCTATCCTGTGCAAGCTTCTTCATCTTCCAGTACCTACTGCAACCTACAACCTTCTGAATCTGTTTAGTGTGTCTATCTCTTGGTCTCCCTCTACGATTTATACCCTCCACGCTGCCCTCCAATACTAAATTGGTGATCCTCTGATGCCTCAGAACATGTCCTACCAACCGATCCCTTCTTCTAGTCAAGTTGTGCCACAAACTTTTCTTCTCCCAAATCCTATTCAGTACCTCCCCATTAGTTATATGATCTACCCATCTAATCTTCAGCATTATTCTGTAGCACCACATTTCGAAAGCTTCTATTCGCCTCTTGTCCAAACAAGTTATCGTCCACGTTTCGCTTCCATACATGACTACGCTCCATACAAATACTTTCAGAAACGACTTCCTGACACTTAAATCTATACTCGATGTTAACAAATTTCTCTTCTTCAGAAACGCTTTCCTTGCCATTGCCAGTCTACATTTTATATCCTCTCTACTTCGACCATCATCAGTTATTTTGCTCCCCAAATAGCAAAACACCTTTACTACTTTAAGTGTCTAATTTCCTAATGTAATTCCCTCAGCATCACCCGACTTAATTCGACTACATTCCATTATCCTCGTTTTGCTTTTGTTGATGTTCATCTTATATCCTCCTTCCAAGACATATTCATTCCGTTCAAGTGCTCTTTTAAGTCCTTTGCTGTCTCTGACAGAATTTCAATTTTTTCTTCTCCATGGATTTTAATACCTACTCCGAATTTTTCTTTTGTTTCCTTCACTGCTTGCTCAATATACAGATTGAATAACATCTGGGAGAGACTACAATCCTGTGTCACTCCCTTCCCAACCACTGCTTCCCTTTCATGTCCCTCGACTCTTATAACTGCTATCTGGTTTCTTTCGCTCCCTGTATTTTACCCCTGCCACCTTCAGAATTGGAAAGAGAGTATTCCAGTCAACACTGTCAAAAGTTTTCTCTAAGTCTACAAATGCTAGAAACGTAGGTTTGCCTTTCTTTAATCTAGCTTCTAAGATAAGTCATAGGGTCAGTATTGCCCCACGTGTTCCAATATTTCTACGAAATCCAAACTGATCTCCCCCAAGGTCGGCTTCTACAGGTTTTTACATTCGTCTGTAACATTATCGGCATATTAGTAATTTAATAGTAGCTTAATAGTTGCCGGTAGTTTTATAAAGTACAAGTACGTGCAGTTCCCACCCACAATACGTATTATTGCAACAAAATTCACTGAGGATATAGCTGGTTAACGCCTCACTAGGTTTTCACGTCAACGAAAATATAACAAGCTTACAGTTCCTTTCAGGTGTTAAGACGTTTTCTTCGTTGTCGTCTACAACGCTCTCATTGCTCCATGTAACATCGCGGGCACATCTTGATTCGCAATGACCAATTATGGGGCAGGACCTTGATGTTACTGGAGCCTCTTACATCTGTCCACACCCGTCATTCTCTCGGTGCCTCACTAGTAAGACCTGTGCCTCACGTAGGCAGTGCACGCCCCTAGCGTCTGTTTACTCTCATGTCTCTCAACCAAATCTGTCTCCCACTCGCTCTTCTCTGACGCCACACTCGCGTCCTAAGACGGCGCTCCTACACTAATCCTTACTCTCTGCCAAAGAGATTGTTTTTCCTAACTTTCCTCAACGGCATTAATCCAGAACAAATACATCACAACACAAAACTAATTTATGCACGTTATAGTGTCTATCACATTTCTAATTAAAGCACAGAATCGAAAAATATACAGAATAAAACAAGTGCATCATATTAACAAAAAACGTAGTGGGTAAAAACTTTGAGGTGGCACAACTGTACTATAGCGGCGCAACCTCAGCCTCCATGCATTATAATAAAACAGCTTTGGCAAGACAATTTCCGCACAGAAAAGTCGCCTAGAATGCGAGCGCTATAGCACCGCGCCAGACGTTGCTCTACGTGCTACCTGAAGGATTAAGGTTGGCTATCAGCCACTGTGGAAGAAGGAACGAGCTACGTCACACATCCACAGAACGTGAAAGATGAATACTGCCGGCTGCAAAGCAAGACCAACGCGTTGCGCCCACCTTGCATCTGCTCCAAACGCCTTCATGCAGAACTGACTTTCGTCAAGCGGTGAGAAAGCATACGAAAATATATCTCTACATGCGCAGTTACTGAGCTGGTCAATTGACCCTGGAGTTTATGTTTGTGTTAGCAGTATGATGTTCAGTCCGAAGACTGGTTTGATGAAGCTCTCCATGCTACTCTATCCTGTGAAAGCCTCTACATCTCAGAGTGACTACTGCAACCTATATCCTTCTGAATCTGCTTACTGTATTATTCTCTTCGTCTCTGTCTACAGTTTTTACCCCTTATACTTCTCTCCAGCACTAAATTGCTGATCCTTTGATGTCTCAATGTCTGCTACCAATCGCTACCTTCTTCTAGTCAGGTAGTGCCACATATTTCTTTTCTCCCCAATTCTATTCAGTACCTCCACATTACTTTCGTGATCTACCCATCTTATCACGATAATGAACGTAAATGTTCCATGTCGCAACTTTTTAATCAAGTTGTTTGATTTGCATATTACTTTACATCACCGTGTCTTGAATTTATTATATTTGGCCACCCAGTATATTGAGCCTCTTATTTTCCACTCTCTTTATTCTTTATGAATTCACTACATTTGCCACCCAACGTGAGGCTACCTAATTTGTTATTTGCTTTTCATTTTACGGCAGATGCTACGATGACCTGGAGGTGTGATCCTGAAGACAGAGTCTGGAACCATCACATACGAGATATGCTTAAGGTAGCAAACAGCTGGAAGGCTTCAAATGAATCGGCAACACTGGTACGAGCATGTCGTGCGCCTTGAGACTAAGCATGTCACAAGATTTATATATTGGCGTGCGAAACTTAAGGACGAAAATAATTTTCGCTTGATATGTCACTAATATGACATGGAGAGCATGCAATACAATCCGTGGCGATCACGTATCATATTAAGAACCATGTCCCCTTTAGTAAACTGAGCGAAGTGGCGCAGTGTTTAGCACACTGGACTCGTATTCGGGAGGGCGAGCATTCAAACCCACGTCCAGCCATCCTGATTTAGATTTTCCGTGATTTCCCTAAATCGCTTCAGGCAAATGTTGCGATGATTCCTTTGACAGGGCATGGTCGATTTCCTTCCCCATCCTTCCCTAATCCGTGGGACCTATGACTTTGTGTCAGTTTTGCTCGTCTCAGTGCAGAGTACTTTAATTTACCATCTGCACTACACTATCAGTTCTTTCTATGCGTGATCCAAGTTTCCTCGAGATATATTGCTCGGCAGTAACACATCACAAAAAAGTAACATTCGTCCTTAAGTTTTGCTCCCCAGTATACCTGACATAAGAAAATGGACAAGATGTCTTTAATACCCACTGAATACATGAAATAGAATCCGCCGGGCGGTGTGACCGTGCGGTTCTAGGCGCTACGGTCGCAGGTTCGAATTCTGCCTCGGGCATGGATGTGTGTGATGTCCTTAGGTTAGTTAGGTTTAAGTAGTTCTAAGTTCTAGGAGACTGATGATCTCAGAAGTTAAGTCCCATAGTGCTCAGAGCCATTTGAACCATTTGAACAAATAGAATCCGAAAAATCGACAAGAAACAGTGGGACTGCACCGTGAAATAACGTAAATATGTCCAGAATGTCACGACAAGACTTACGTAAAGACGTGAAAATTTCTAGCTTTTTACAATTGTGAAAAGTTTACGAAGCGATTTCAACAAGTAAAGCAATTTTCTCGGCCAATTTCGGCTGCAAAAAATGCCGCATTTGTTGTGAGACATGTGTAATATTCCTGCTTCAGCCCCTATAGTGTCATGGAGTTCCCGTAGGTGAAGGCGCAATACGAAGCCTTCCAAATTGCGTCTTTAACAGAGGTGCGATGCAAGGAGAGATTTTTTTTTTGGGCTGAAAACGAGAGCATCGCAGATATTTGTAAGCGCTTGCATAATGCCTACGGAGACCTGCACTTCAACAAAAGCACGGTGAGTCGTTGGGCGAGGCATCTGCCATGATCACAACAAGGTCGCTCAAACCTGTCCGATCTCCCGCGTGCCGACAGGCCGCACTCAGCTGAGCAATGTTAGAACGTTTGGACACTCTCATTCGAGTTGATCGACGGATGACAAACACGTCTCTGCCCAAGCGGATGTCTCTATTGACAGTGCTGACACACTCGTCCACAGGTTGGGGAACTCAAATGTGTGTGTGCGCTGGGTTCCTCGCCGCCTAATAGAACACCAATAAAGAGCAAAGAAGACTATGTGTGCGGAATTGCTTGCGTGTTACGAGGCTGATAGTCACAAATTTTGTTCGAACTTCCTCACAGGCGATGAAACATGGGGTCATCACTTCGAACCTGAAACACAACGACAGTCCATGGAGTGGAGCCACAGCAACTCTCCTCCACGGAAAAAGTTCGAAGCCGCAGCCACAGGCTGTAAAGTCATGGCGACAGTCTTCTCAGACTGTGAAGTGGTTACTCTTTTTGATATCCTCTCTCACGGTGCAACGATCAACTGTGAAGTGTATTGTGCTACCCTCAATGAATTGAAAAAAAAAATGACTTCAGCGTCTTCGTCGCCACAAAAATGCAAACGAACTTCTCCTTCTCCACGACAATGCAAGGTCTCACACAACTCCTCGCATCTGAGAGAAACTCACAGAACCTAGGTAGACTTTCTTCCTCATCCACTCTACAGCCCGGGTCTCGGACCTTCGCTTTCTATCTGTTTGGCCTGACGAAAGACTCCGCAGGAAGTAGTACGTGCATGATGGGGAAAGTTATTGATGTAGCAAGACCTTCTACATGTACATCTACAAACACTACGTGATCAAAAGTATCCCGACACCTGGCTGAAAATAACTTAGAAGTTCGTGGCGTCCTGCATCGGTAATGTTGGAATTCAGTACGGTGTTGGCCCATCCTTAGCCGTGATGACAGCCTCCACTCTCCCAGGCATACGTTCAATCAGGTGCTGGAAGGTTTCTTGGAGAATGGCAGCCCATTCTGCACGGACTGCTGGACTAAGGAGAGGTATCGATGTCGGTCGGTGAGGTCTGGGACGATGTCCACGTTCCAAAACATCCCAAAGGTATTCCATAGGATTCAGGTCAGGACTCTGTACAGGCTAGTCCATTAAAGGCATGTTATTGTCATGTAATTTCTCCGCCACAGGCCGTGCATTATGAACAGGTGCTCGATCGTGTTGAAAGGTGCAGTCGCGATCCCCGAATTTCTCTCCAACAGTGGAAAGCAAGATTGTGCTTCAAACATGAATGTAGGCCTGTAGTGTGATAGTGCCACGCAAAACAGCAAGGAGTGCAAGCCCCTTCCATGAAAAACACGACCACACCGTAACACCACAGCCACTGAATTTAATTGTTAACACTACGCACGCTGGCAGATGATGTTCACCGGGGATTCGCCATACCCACACCCTGCCATCGGATCGCCGCATTGTGTACTGTGATTCGTCACTCCACACAATCTTTTTCCACTGTTCAATCGTCCAGTGTTTACACTCCTTACACCGAGCGAAGCAACGTTTGATGTTTACCAGCGTGATGTGTGGCTTATGAGCAGCCACTTGACCATGAAATCCAGGTTTTCTCACCTCCCGCCTAACTGTCATAGTACTTACATTGGATTCTGATGCAGTTTGGAATTCGTGTGTGATGGTCTGGATAGATGTCTGCCTATTACACATTACGACCCTTCTGTCACTTCACTCCTTTTTCTGCCGGCCGGAGTGGCCGAGCGGTTCTAGGCGCTACAGTCTGGAACCGAGCGACGGTACGGTCGCAGGTTCGAATCCTGCCTCGGGCATGGATGTGTGTGATGTCCTTAGGTTAGTTAGGTTTAAGTAGTTCTAAGTTCTAGGGGACTGATGACCTCAGAAGTTAAGTCCCATAACGCTCAGAGCCATTTGAACCATTTTTGAACTTCTTTTCTCTTTCGTCGTAAATCAGCAGAAACACTCTTTGAGTGCGTTGGCGTCTATAGAATAAATGAATGGGGTGACAGAGCACAACGATGTTTAAGCTGTAAATTGGTTTTAATTCTGAATTTTTGTCAAAGAAATACACGAATTTGTACAGTATGTGACGTGACAATGCTAGAACGCCTGTCAAGATAATGCATCTCGTCCTGAGTAATCGTAATAAGCCAAACACAACAATATCAAGTATTAACCAGAAGTTTCGTTACTAATTTAATCTTACTACTGCATCATGAAGTTCGCCAATATTACAACAAATAATCGGACTCCGGTTCTAAGTCCGGTACTATTTAGGATAACAATCAAGTCTATGGAAAATGGTTAGTTTTTTGTGACAAGCGGATCAAAAGATTACACAGTGTTGCTCGAGTTCACAGTGGACGCAAGCTCGCGGTATTTACCTTAGCTATGATGAGCCGACGACTGCATGGCTGTTCTCGTCCTCTCAAATTCCTATGAAAGCTAATCAAAACCTTTGCTGATTTTATTAACAGAAACTCTAGTATGTTTCTTGTTAGGTGACAAAACAAGCACTTATCTTGAAATATGGTGATATGCATGCGCATGGCTGGAGCAGCGTGCATATTATAATGCCCTCTCAGTTCTTGCACGAACAATTAACTAAGTGGCTGGTTTGTTCCTCTGCTGTTGGAGCTCAACAACGCTTCAGCTAATATCTAGCTGAATTTCAGCCGCAGTGAACGCAGTGTTCACTCAAATTTCTCCTCTGCATGGTACAGAGCGTTATGCGCCCCGTTCTGCACTTTAGAGTTTTCTAAAGCTTCTTTCCCTACTGCTCCGGTGGCCTGCTACTTGCCGTTCTGGCCGAGTCACGTGGCCCGTTCGTTGACTCTCGTCGCGGGACGCCTTTAAAAACTTTCCGTTGTCACCCGTGGCACGCCCCTCATGCTTGCTTCCAAATGCACTGTTCTCTCCAGCCACTTGTTTCACCTTTTGCTCATTAACATGCAGTTTATAGGTTTGGTGTGTTAATACAGTCGATTGAGTGTCAACTCTTTGCATTGAATACTGTACATTTTATAGGCAAATCTGCCGAAGTAAGTCAGATTCATTCACCTTCCCGTCTTACGATGTACAAAAAGTCTTATGTAAGGTGCGAAATTGACCTTCATTTAATCTGCCACCTTATATCCTCTTCAACTGTCAGTAGTCTCTGTCAGTCAGCAGACGAGGTCCGCCTGTACGCTTTTGTGCTGTACATATCCCTCCACGTTTCCACTTCACGTTTCCGTTTCACTTCCCTGTGGACCTAGGGATGTATAGGAGTATGGAAATCTCTGCGTACAGATGTATGATTGAAGTGACACCCAATCACCTGACCACGTTCGAAGTCTGTGAGTTCCGCGAAGCACTCCATTCTGCTCCCTCACGATGTCTAATGACTACTGAGGTCGCTGATATGGAGTACCTGGCAGTAGGTGGCAGCACAATGCACCTAATATTAAAAACGTATGTTTTTGGGGGTGTCCGGATACTTTAGATCACATAGTGTAGTTACTCCGTAGGCCACTGTACGATGCATGGCAGAGGGCTCTATCACAACTAGTCATTTCATTTCTTGTTCCACTCGCAAATAGATCGAGGGAGAAACTACTGTCCTTACGCCTCCATATGAGCCCTAATTTCTCGCATCTTACCTTCGTGGTCCTTACGTGCAATGTATGTTGGCGGCAGTAGAATCGTTCGGCAGTCAGCTTCAAATGCCGGTTCTCTAAACTTCCCCAACAGTGTTTCTTGAAAAGAACGTCACCTACCGTACAGGGATTCCTATTTGAGTTCCTGAAGCATCTCCTTAACACTTACGTGTTGATCGAACCTACCGGTAACAAATCTAGCAGACTGCCTCTGAATTGTTTCTATTTCATCCTTCAATCCGACCTGGTACGGATCCCAAATACTTGAGCAATACTCAAGAATAAGTCGCACCAGCGTGGTGTATGTGGTCTCCTTTACAGGTGAACCACTCTTTCCTAAAACTTCCAATAACTTCACATTCCCTACCACAGTTCCCGCATGCTCGTTCCCTTTCACATCACTTTGCAGCGTTATGCTCAGATAGTTAAATGATTTGACTGTGTCAAGCGGGACACTTGTAACACTCTATTCAAACATTACGGGTTCGTTCTTTCTATTCATCAGCATTTACTTACATTTTTTCACATTTAGGACTAGATGCCATTCGTCACAGCAATTAGAAATTTTGTCTAAGTCGTATCTTCCTATAGTCACTCAACTTTGACACTTAACCGTACACCACGGCATCATCAGTAAACAACCACAGATGGCTTCCCACTCCGTCCGCCAAATCGTTTATGTATATAGAGGACAACAGCAGTTCTATCACACTTCCCTGGGGCACTCCTGATGATACCATTGTCTCCGATGAACACTCGCCGTCGAGGGTTACATTACTTAAGAAGTCGTCGAGCCACTCACATATCTGTGAACTTATTCCATATCTAGTACGCTCGTTAGCAACCTGCAATGGGGCTCCGTGACAAATGCTTTCCGGAAATCTAAAAACGTGGAATCCGACTGTTGCCTCTCATCCATAGTTCGCGGTGTATCATGTGAGAAAAGGGTAAGCTGAGTTTCGCACGAGCTATGCTTTCTTAAACCATGCTAATTCGTGGACACAAGCTTCTCAGTCTCAAGAAAGTTTATTATATTCGAATTGAGAATATGTTCAACAATTCTGTATCAAACAGAAATTAGTGACATCGGTCTGTATTTTTGCGGATCTGTTCTTTTACCCTTCTTATACAGGGTGTCCCAGCTACCTTCTCCACCCAAAATATCTCTGGAACAATAACAGCTATTGGAAAACGACTATCACCGGTATCAATGTAGGGCTGGGGCCCATGAATTTACATATGTGGAAACATTCTAAAACGAAAGCATATGTGTTTTTAACACAAACTTATGTTTTTTTAAATGGACCTCCTATATTTTTTCTTCAGCAATCCATAGCATGAGAAAGCACATACACAATGGCGTTGATTGCATCGCAATATTCCCATTATATCCCGAGATATTGAGACGCGAAGGTGACGCTTGAAACACCTGACATGCGCTGCTAGCGCACGTCCTGAGGCTCAGGCGTGAACCCCATGCTGCCCGTAATCGCGATGTGATTGACATACGTAATCACACTTCCATACTTATCAAGAGCTCCGAAACGAATAATACGGTCTTCTGCCATCCTACATTGATGTCGTACATTCCAGCAGGTATTTATCCCATAGGCTAGGGGTGATGCGGTTCTGTAACATATCTGTGTACCGCAACATTAGTCACAAAGTTAACTTCGCTTATCGTTAATCCGTTAGTAAAAAGGTAATGCCGTTCAACGTTAAAACTTTACTTTACTGTAGATCTAGCGCAAGTGACAGTTAATCATTCACTCGTAATAGTGAAATTCATGTTGATGGTTTTAGTGAAACGAGCAAGTGGACTAAAAGTTTTACCGTTGCTTAGGTAAAAATGTTTTGATTTGGGAAGTCCAGGTAGGACATAGAAGATGAATATAAACATGTTTAACCAATTAGTTTTATTATCACATAATTATCAATGTTATGTTTATCTAATGCGTTAAATGACAAATTGTTGCAAACAAATATTTCTTAACATCACTGGGTAAAATGACCCTTTGTAGAAACTTCCACTGTGATACCAGCACTACATACTAAACAAAGCGTTCACATCTCATGCTCAAAGGGATGCCCATTGGCTTGCATACATAGGGTCACTCTGCGGATGAAGGATGCCCTACTTCGTGCTACTGTTTCCTCTTTGATGGCTGTACAAGCATCAATAATGCGTTGCTTCATGTCCTCTGGTGTTGTTGGTTCATGTTGGTAAACAGCATCCTTCACTGCTCCACAAAGAAAATAATCCAGCGGTGTAAGGTCCGGAGATCGGGCAGGCCACCTAACTAGGCCACCTCGTCCAGTCCACCTACCAGGGAACTTACGGTTCAGAAGTCGTCGTTCTCGTAAGGCGTTATGTGCAGGGCATCCGTCATGCTGATACCACATGACCATTCTCCGGTGCAGAGGTACGGTGTCCAAGAGAACAGGAAGATTGTGTCGTATAAATCTGGAGTATTGTCTGCCATTTTGGATGCCATTTATAAAGAAAGGTCCGATAATGGTATCTCCAATAATCCCACACCAAACATTAACTTTCCACGGACGTTGATGCTCTACCTGACGGAGCCATTTTGGATTGTCTGCGGACCAATAATGCATATTCCTCATATTGACAATTCCTTTGTTGGAGAATGATGCCTCGTCGGTAAAGAGAACATCTGCAAAAAAATTTGGATTAGTCAGAAGTTTTTGCTGAGCCCACCGACAAAATGTTACCCTATTGCGGAAGTCATTTCCATGAAGATCCTGGTGTAAATGAACATGGTAAGGATGAAATTTATGACGTTTAAGAATACGCTGTGCACTTGATTTCGACACACCAACTTCACGTTCAATTTGACGTGTGCTGATTTGAGGATTCACAGCTATGGTAGAGAGCACAGCAACTTCAGCACGTTCATCTGTGCGTGTTCTAGGACGATGTCGAGGTCTTGGATTTAAGCTTCCCGTATCACGTAGACGAGATGTGAGACGACCAAACACCCGGCGCGAAGGCGATGGCTTGTCAGGGAATCGTCTTCTGTACAGTCGTTCTGCCTGAACAGCATTTCGTCCACCTACAACAGGGTACAGTACAGGTATGTAGAGTAGGGTAGAAAACAGACATAAACTTAATAATCATAATGTTCGCTAACAGTACTATCAACAAACAAGCAATCTCATAACGTATTTCCTGTCAACGTACATTCTCCATAGATCAGCAGCATTTCTACCATATCTTCATGTGTGTACATTATACTGTACAGTATAAGTTCCACAACACAACGTTTATTCACAATGTGTACTACTTCCGTGCCGTCACTAGGTTACTCTGATGCACGATTACACTGGCAAGCGGTGTACTGCACGCCAAAGCAACAACAAATGGGATGCTCGGAGGGTGGTGGAGTACAGGAGTTTGCATGGGTCACAAATCATAAACAAGGCGAAGTGGTAACTGTGGCAGTAGTGGGAACTACGTTGGACACTTGACTAGGTAGAGCCAGGCCCTGCGCGACAGGCACAATGGGTCATATAACGCATTAGATAAACCATATTTTGGGTTTGCAGGATAAATAAGACAACCCGACGGGTGTACACCGATAGGTACTGGTTCCTATTGTGTACGTAGATACGTAAAACGTGCAAGAGGGAAACCATTATGTGCTTATGAGAGTTGGCCAGTGAGGAACATTTCCCTTGTAACTCATTATCATGCAGGACTGGAGCAACTGAATTACGTTCTCCGCCACAGTTTCGATTACCTCTCGTCTTGCCCTGAAATGAGAAATGTCCTGCCCACTATCCTTCCCACCCCTCCCATAGTGGTATTCCGCCATCCACCGAACCTACACAATATACTCGTCCGTCCTTACACAACGCCTACTCCCAGTCCCTTACCTCATGGCTCATATCCCTGAAATAGTCCTAGATGCAAGACCTGTCCCATATATTCTCCCACCATCACCTACTCCAGTTAGGTCATTAACACCACCTATCCCATCAAAGGCAGGGTTATCTGTGAAGCCAGTTATGTTGTCTACAAGCTAAGCTGCAACCACTGTGCTGCATTCTATGTACGCATAACGAAAAACAAGCTAAGTGTCTGCATGAATGGCCACCGAGAAACTGTGGCCAAGAAACAAATGGTCCACCCTGTTGCTGAATTTGCAGCCAAACACGATATCCTTAATTTCATAGCCTGTGCCATAAGGATCTTTCCCACAAACACCAGCTTTTCTGAATTGCACAGGTGGGAACTTCCCTGTACATCCTACATTCCCTTATCCTTCTTGTCCTTAGCCATCGTTACTCACTGTCCTCAAAATGGTTCAAATGGCTCTGAGCACTATGGGACTTAACTTCTGAGGTCATCAGTCCCCTAGAACTTAGAAATACTTAAACCTAACTAACCTAAGGACATCACACACGTCCATGCCCGAGGCAGGATTCGAAGTTGCGACCGTAGCGGTCGCCCGTTTCCAGTCTGTAGCGCCTAGAACCGCTCGGCCACCCTGGCCGGCCACTGTCCTCACCCATCCCGCCACTTTCCTGCTTCCATTCCAGCACTACACAGCCTTCATTCCACCACCACACCAATTTTTTTCCCTCTACTTCCCCCTGCTCCCCACCTCTCTCCTGCCCTCCACCTAACCTGCAGCATTTCACTGTCTGTCATCCTCACCATATACTATCTGTCCCCCTTCCCTCCCTAGCCTCCTCCTTACTCCCAGACAGTCACCACTCCCATCATGCACTGGTGCTGCTGCTGGCAGTGTGGTTTCAGTTGCCTGAGACTGCAGTTGTGTACGTCAGTTGCGTTTTCGAGAGTATGTATTTGTGTAAGTGTGTCTATTGTTGACAAAGGCCATTGGCTCAAAACTTCACGTGTAAAACTCTTTTTTATTGTGCCTATCTGCGATTCAGCATCTGTGCTATATGGTGAGTAGCAACTTTCCTTCTCATTATATTGTTACGTTTCATCCTGGATTTTCCATTGTTTTGAAGTTTATAACGGACTTTTCCAAACATTCTGTAAAATGGTAAATTTTAAATTTAGCTTAACACATTTGCGATTTTGGTTTTAATGTTTTTCTGCAGTGGGTACTATTTTGTTATGCGAAGTCGTAATTTAAAATGTTATGATACTTTTACAGCTGTTTTATATTCTATCATTACACAAAAAAGTAGTGAACTCTGTACATAGGAAGCACTCTTATTAGTGTTGGTCGAAAGTTACATCTGTTTAAAGATAAATACAATAATAAATATTGACATCTTCCTTGTTTCTTTTAGTATTTGACACACTTACATGGGAAGCCAGGGCGACGACAGCGTGCCAGGGTAAGAGGGTAGCTACACATTTTAATGTGCACTATTTCATATGCTTCCTGTCATAGGGTATAATCCTTTTGTAAATTCCTATTGCACTACTTTTCAGACCATGCTATCGATTTACTCGATTACAGAGTGACCTGAAGATAGTGCTGTGTACCGAAATCGGTAGCCACTCAGCAAAATAAGTAAACTGCGACTATAGACTAAAAGATATTTTTTTTCAAGGTTTTTGTAGCCAAAAGAGTAGGGAATAATTTGGTGTATTGGAATCCCAAATAAAACCAACCTGCTTTCAGAAAAGAAAATGTATTGCATTACTTATTGAACCCAACTTGTATTGTAAAGAGCTGAAAAAGAGAAACACGAGACCTGTTAGGGTTTGTGGCCCAGAAAGAGAGACGAGAACGCTTCCGGAGCTACTGCCCGACGTCGTTCTTCTGCAATGCAACGGCAGGCAGTTTTCCGGTTGGCGGGAGATAACGGGAGCACCCTGGAGGGTCATTAGGCAAACAAGACGCACGTTGATAGGGCGTGGCAGGGACGGGGAGAAGGGGGGGGGGGCTGCCCACGGGCCCGGAAACTTGGCCCGCCTCTCGCGTAACAAATCGGCGCCGTCGCGGGTGGCGCTTATAGAGTGGCGACGTCCGGCGCCGCGACGCCACCTGATGGATGGCGGGCACCGCCCACCGCCCGCCGCTCGCCCCCCCCCCCCCCGTGACGTCACGGTCGGCATAATTAGCCGGGTGGAGGGGGAGGAGAAGCTCCCGGCTGTCGGAAGATCCGGGCACTTTCTTCTCGCGTGCGGCTGTCCGTGATGGATGGGAGGGAGCTGTTGTCAATACAAGGCGATCGCCGTTGGTCTTAAGCGTGACCTCCGCTGCTGGCAGCTCAATCTGTCTGTAAGATTAACTCCTAAAGGAAATGGGTCTTTTTCCGCTAGGCTATTCTGTCACACGCCTAACTAGCAGACCATTTATTTTCTTCGATAAGGGATTTTCTCTGCCTCGTGATGACTGGGTGTTGTGTGCTGTCCATAGGTTAGTTAGGTTTAAGTAGTTCTAAGTTCTAGGGGACTGATGTCCATAGATGTTAAGTCCCATAGTGCTCAGAGCCATTTGAACCATTTTTCTTCGATAGGGACTGAACCCTGATGCTCTGTTATTTTGATAACGTCATGTCTTTTATTAACACAAGCAACTTTTTGGTTTGTTTTGGAAATCCACCTTATGCAAACGGTATTTATTTATTTCTATTCACTCAGATATATTTCGACATTTATGTGCCATCCTGTGTGGGTCAAATTTAATTTCTGTCAAGTATAACATAAGGTTTATAATGATTTAGCTACAGCAGCCCTAAAAGATACAACATGTGCATTTTGTTTCCTCTGTTTCGATTGCTCACCTGAAAATTACATTACTAGTGAAACTGCGTTATTGTACGAGGGTCGTTCAATAAGTAATGCTCACATTTTTTTATCACAGCATATCTATTGTTAAGAGTCAGAACCTGGTGACAATATACATTAATATGTCTTATCCATGTTCTATTTTTCTACGTAATCCCCATCACGTTCTATGGCCGTACGCTAACGTTGTGGAAGAGCGTATCTTCCTTGCTGGTAAAAGCTCTCGTCCTGTAGGCGTAGCCAATTTCACACTTCATGACTGACACTCTCGTCATCTTAAAAGCATTTTCCCCGTAGAGAATCTTTAAGCAGGCCAAAGAGATGGAAGTCCGAGGGTGCCAGGTCGGGACTGTAGGGTAGATGACACAATGATGTCTGACCCAATTTGGCGATGTGTTCACGTGTTCTGAGACTTGTGTGTGGGCATGCATTATCGTGTTCGAGCAAGATTTCTGCAGAATTCGTGTCCGATCGAACACTTCGGAAACGGTTCTTGATACTATTCAGAGCCTTCACGTATTCTTATGAATTGATGGTTGACCCTCTTGGCATCACATCCACGACAATGACGCCATCGCAATCCCAGAAGACTGGCAGAAGGGGTTGTCCTGAATTTCTTCTTTTGTGGTGAATGAAGATGATGCCATTCCATGGACTGCCGTTTTGTTTCCGGTGCAAAGTGGTGCACCCAGCTTTTGTCCCCCGTAACGATCTGTGACAGAGATGCCCCTCCGACCGTCTCAAAACGCTCCAGCAATTCAGATGAAATGGTATTTCTTTGAATCTTCTGGTCCGCTGTGAGCTTTCGAGGAATCCATCGTGAGCACCTCTTTGAATATCCAAGAGTCTTGATCATTGCAGACGCGCTTCCAATTCTGACCGACAAATATAGAGCCAATTGTCGAGTTGTGATGCGCCGGTCGGTGCGAATAATGGTAGCCGCACGATCCAGCGTGTCTGCAGCAGTGGCTGTGAGAGGACGTCCCGAGCTTGGCTGATCATGGAGCTCTGTTTCTGCGTTTCCTGTAGCTGTAACTTTCTTTACCCATCACCCAACTGTACTATCAACCGCAGCATCACCATAAACTGCACACAAACGTTTATGGATGTACACCACGGTCTATTTTTCTGCACACAAGAATTCAATAACAGCACACTGCTTGTAACGCGAGTCGTGTGTGGACGCCATTTTGACGCTGTGCGACGGTTCTGCCATCTGCCAGAACGGTTCGAAACTTCACTGGGTTGGGTGGAGTTGTTTGGGAGAAGAGACCAAACAGGGAGCTTATTGATCTCATCGGATTAGGGAAGGAAGTCGGCCGTGCACTTTCAAAGGAACCATCCCGGCATTTGCCTGGAGTGATTTAGGCAAATCAGGATGGCCGGACGCAGGATTGAACCGTCGTCCTCCCGAATGGGAGTCCAGTGTGAAACTGGAACACAGAACAAACATCAAACGTGAAGCACCAACAGGGACGTCTGTCTATGTACAGTATATTATGGCTTTTTTAAAAAATGTGGGACATTGCTTATTGAACGACTCTCGTAGATTGGTTTTTGTGACCTTTTTGTCACAATATGTAAAGTGGTCATAAAGAAAATTCTTTGTGCATTTCTGAAGTACAACTCGAAGGTAGTGATTATGTATGTTACTGTACTTGCATTTTCCATCCTGTTGCATAACTGTTTTGGATATTTTTTTCTAGCGATACTGGGTACACAGTTTCCACACTGTTATTTATAAAATTTCATTCACAAAGTTACTCCACAAGTATTTTCCACGAAACTGAAGAAAAAGTGATTCGAATAGACACATGTGTCTCCAAACTCGTTGAAAGTTGCTACGTTGTTGTCACTGCACTCTTGTTTACCGTTTGCCCTATATTTAATGTGGCACTAATTCTGAATGTTCCGTGAGAACTAATGTGTGTGTGTGTGTGTGTGTGTGTGTGTGTGTGTGTGTGAAATGAGAGAGAATCACTGTAGCGCTGAAACACAATCACATACGAAAACTCTGCCTCTTTCCTCAATCAAAAAATGGTTCAAATGGCTCCAAGCACTATGTGACTTAACAACTGGGTCATCAGTCCCCTGGACCTATTACTACTTAAACCTAACTAACCTGCCCGAGGCAGGATTCGAACCTGCGACCGTAGCAGCAGCGCGGTTCCGGACTGAAGGGCCTAGAACCGCTCGGCCACAGCGGCCAGCCTTCCCCCATCAAACACACACACACACACACACATACACACATACACACACACACACACACACACACACACACACACACACACACACACACACACTCACGAGAATTGATTGAGATACGCCGCACCTGCTAAATCTATGATGACGACAAATGACGACAGACACCACCGGGAACATTCCTCGACAGGTCACAACTTCAGTAAAGGTTGTAGTTGGCTCAGCCGATATTTTATATATTGTATACTGATATATGGCACAATAAACAACTTTTTGAATCCAAGAGAAACCTTGGAGTTCTTGGTCGGTTCTACCGCCTTTTCAAGTACTTGTCAAAATATCGCAAGAAGCCACAACTCCAGATTATCTGTACGACAATTACCACATAGTAACGGGTGACTCCAAAGTCATTAAACATTTAAATATGCACTAACTGTAGGTAGAGAAACCTGACATGTGGGGATCTATTGAAACCAAAAATGAGTGCAAGAACTGGTCAACAGATGTCATTTGACAGCGACACGTCAGTGACGCCGTATGAGAATCGTCAGCGTATCGGGTGCGAAGTACGCCGATATGTTACACGTGCTTCGTCTCATCGTCAGGCTGACTGAGGAACACTTGCTGGAAGGTGCGACTTTTATGCAGGATGGCGCTTAGCCCCATACTGCGACAAGTGCGAAAGGTCCCTTGCGCTCATCGTTTGGTAAAGATCGCGTGCTGAGCCGCCACATCCGTCATGCTTGGCCTCCAATGTCCGCTGACCTCAACCCGTGTAGTTATTGGTTGTGGGCTTACCTGAAGTCATAGGTCTAGCACCATCGTCCAACCTGATTAGGGACGCTAAAGGTCAACATCTGACGGCAGTTTCTCGCCGTACATACTGATATACTGCACAGCAATATTCACAACCTTGTCCATCGACTATAGGTATTGTTGATGTGTGACGGCCGGCGATTTGAGCATTTGCTATAAAGAACATGTCTTTGCTAAAGATGAAATGTTGTGCTAATTATTGCTTTTGTATCATATGAAGCGCCTCTGTTAGTCAATTTTTTTGTTTTGACTAAAACTCCGTGTTATTTATAGTACTTGTGTCAGTTTTTACCCTTCTGTCTACATCATTCTGCGAGGAATTCAATTTTCAAATGTTAATGGATTTTGGGTCACACTGTAATTATCTTGTGACATCTGTTCGGTTGTTTTCGGAATTCAGTTTAAATGCACAGTTGAAGTTTCGTGAAAGTACAGTTACTAAGAGAAGATTTACAATATTCAGTTCAAAGATTTTTTTTACTGAAATAGCTGTGTTTGCAGTTTCGTGTGTTATGCAATTAACAATGTTTGCCATATTGGCTTGTGACTAAAATGTTCAGTCTCGATATGAGTCTACCGATAGATTAGTTTCTGGGTCTGAGTCAGATTTAAACGTCCTATTACAACAACAGCAATCAAGAATAAGCATCTGGCTACAAATATTCAAACTATATTAGATCCAGGTATCACATGTTTCACTTGAGTTAAATGATATAAGGAAATGAATGTTCCTTGAGAGTCTAAATAATAATCAGTACAAAAAATACTATTTCAATGGTAGTAATTTCCCATAATTAAACTGACAAAAGAGCCGTTTGTCCAGCTCAGTAGTACTCCACCATTAGTAACCATTTACCTATAATTATCATTATCTTCCTGGTGTAATATACAGATAGTAAGAGTTATTGAGAGCCAGTTGTTGCCTAAACGCATTAATACTCCTCTTTTGTATTTCAAGTCAAATCACTGGTATATCACTTGCTAAATTGTGCTAATGTCTTGTACCTTATGAGAAAACACCAGACCACTGATTCCTTTCAAAATAAATCTTCAGGGTAACAAAATTAGGTCGATACATTACCATTACACACCGTCAAGGTCACAAATAGAAAATTCTTTCACAAGAGTAACATTATCGACGTATCACAAATTTAGAAGTAGCGGCACGAACTAGCAGTAAATTCAGTAAAACAAATGACAGCAAATATTACGAGAGTTTAGAAAGTAAACTGTAATTCATATTCAGCCTTAAATGGATACGAAAACAGTAGCAGATCAAGGCGATCAGAACGAGACAGTACAGAGCGTACCGAGAAACATCATGGATTGCTGTTGAGTGAAGAGTGTCATAAATTCTGCCGACTGTGTTCTGACTCGTTCCATGTCCCGGTAGGTCCGTCTCGCGTCTTATTAAGGAACCTGAGAAATCAGTGAATGAATAAAATAAGCAACATTCAAAATTAAGGTTTTCAGAAAATAATAAATGAGGAATCAATCATGTGATAAGTACAGACTTCAAGTATTGGTAAAGGTCTCTTTCACAACGTGTAATTAATTCATAAATACATTTACAGATTGGATCGTTCAAAGAATATCAGTTACTCTAAGTGAAAAGCACACAATACTTTTAAATTTTTCGTGTAGTGTTTTCTCCATTTCGTTTTTATATTTCACACATTTCAGTAAAAAGGCGGAAGGTCATCTTCATCTGTATATTTATATCAATTTGTTGAGGGTTTTAACTTTAACAAATTTTTCGTTTTATTGGTATACATGCGATTTCCTCTTAATATATTAATGGTGACAATTTCCTTCCGCTTAAGACCAGAAATAAGAAACCACAGGGTATAATTTATGTGCTGCTGAATAGTCCAGTACCAAGTTCATTTGGAGTTAATGTTTTTGTTACATATCAGTAACTATTATTCTTAACAGCCAGCCGTCGATAGTAATCACAGTACCGATGTGGCCTGGTATCCATTGCAAACAGTTTAATTTATGGAGATATTCCGATCTCGTAAGATGTCTTAGGACGTCCTGCACTAGATAGTTTTCAGTTATCTCGTGGATATACTCATCTACCTCAGCGGAGAGTGGCAGTTTCCGAATAGATGGCTGCTATTTTCAGTACAGTTCCTACACTTCGTGCTAGTCGTAGCAGAGGCAGTATCATTTAGGCTGAGTGGAGAGCTTTAAATCACTCGCGGATACTATTGTTTTAATAACTTGATCATCATGTACTGAATATTGAACACGAGCTTCAATATCGATTGACTGGCACCATGTTTCCCCGATAAATATGAAACTGACAGTGGAAAGGCAAAAAACGCACACTCTTACCATGCAGTGCGATGTTGATGACAATGATTTGCCATTCTTCGTCCTGTGTGCTTTATTCTGCACACCGTATAGCAATAGGGCATCTTCTGTCGCAAGGGACGATTTAATGGTAATCTTACTCTCAACGTTTAACTTAGAAGTTTCCGTCTCAAAGTGAGGGTTAGTATAGCCAGGTCTGCATACATAATTAAAATCTTTCTTGCTCTAACATAGCCTCCACAGAGCTCAGGCCAGAGGAATGAAGCGATCTAAAACTTCCATTGCAGAAGAAAGGAGAAAACATATAAAATGAAGCTATATTCCATCATGCTACGCATTAAAATCTTATAAGCAACTAGGAGTGCCTGAAAATAACAAACAAAATTTTTTCAGACGATAAACAAGCCCACACGGGGGGCATTTGTCGATGGTTTTAACATTCCGTAAACATTACGGTACGCTGAAACTGCATTTTGTTCATTAAACGAAGTCATACGGGGTTGTGTTTTGTAGTCTTCCTAAGACTTATTAGACACTTTTCTTCTTGCTAGTCTATCTTATGCAAACCTCTGGATCTCAGCGGAGCTACTGTAGCCTATATCCATTTAGACCTGCTTACTGAAGTCAATCGTTTGGCTCCGTCCACAAGTTACACCCTCTACATTTACCTCCCTCCCTCTATTATTTTTTTTATTTTTTATTTTTTTGTTAAATAAATTTCTTTTTTCCTCTGTTCGACTAAGTGCCTAATCGTTGGTTATCAGATCTAGCCATTTAATTTCCAGCGTTCTTCTGGACACATTTAAAAAAAAACTGTACTATTTTGCTGTCTAAACTGTGTATCACCCACTTACCAGTTTCGTAAAAGGCTACGATCCAGAAAATACATTCAGAAAATAAGTCCTAACGCTCACGTTCATGTTGAATGTAAAACAATTTTCTCTTTTCGAGAAACTCTCTTCTTGGTATTGTAAGGTTGGATTTTGCACCCCCTCTACTTCTGTCTTCATCAGTTACTTTGTTGCCTCAACAGCAGAACGCATTTAATATTTTTACTGTCTCGTTTAGAAAGGTAATTCCCTCATAATCACTTAATAACTTAGCATTACCCAAGTGTTACTATTGTTTATATTAATTTTACAATCTCTTTTAAAGAAACTGTCAGTTCCGTTCAGCTGTTCTTCCAACTCCTTTTCCGTCTACGACAGAATTACAATGTCATCGACAACCCTCTAAGTTTTTGAACTCCAAATCCTTTCCAGAATTTTTTTTTTACGTGTAAAGTAACAAAGATCTTCTTTGTAATCCAACAGTACGTTTAATTCTTGACGATTTCTTACACTGTTTAATATACGTACTAAGAGAAATCGGGAGAACAGTGAGTCTGAATGTGATGTTATAGTAGGTGCACGAACGATGGGAGACAGCATCTCCGGGATAGCGGGGATTTTCCAGTACGACCATTCCACGAGTGCACCGTGAATATCAGGAATCCGGTAAAACATCAAATCTCCGACACCGCTGCGGCAGAAAAAGATCCTGAAAGAACGGGACCAAAGCCGACTGAAGAGAATCGTTCAACGTCACAGAAGTGCAACCCTTCCGCAAATTTCTGCAGATTTCAATACTGGGCCATCAACATGTGTCAGCGTTAGAACCGTTCAACGAAACATCATCTATATGGGCTTTCGGAGCCGAAGGCCCACTCGTGTACCCTTGATGATTGTATGGCACGAAGCCTTACGCCTCGCCTGGGCATGTCAATACCGACATTGGACTGTTGATGACTGGAAACATGTAGCCTGGTCGGACGAGCACTGTTTCGAATTGTATCGAGCAGGTGGACGTGTCGGGTATGGGAACAACCTCATGAGTCTGTGGACCCTGCATGTCAGCAGGGGACTGTTCAAGCTCGTGGAGGCTCTGTAACGGTGTGGGGCGTGTGCAATTGGAGTGACATGGGACCCCTATTACGTCTAGATACGACTCTGACAGGTGACTCGTAAGTACGCATCCTATCTAATCGCCTGCATCCATTCATCTCCACTGTGCATTCGGACGGACTTGGGCAATTTCAGCAGGACAATGCGACACCCCACACTTCCAAAAGGGCTACAGAGTGGTTTCAGGAGCACTCTTATGGGTTTAAACACTTCCGCTGGCCACCATATTCCCTAGACCTGAACTTTATTAAGCATATCTGGCGTGCCTTCCAACGTGTTGTTCAGAAGCGATATCCGCCCCCTCGTACTCTTAATTACGAGGGTCATTCAATAATTAAAGAGACAAAGTAGTCTTGAGAGAAAAGCGTTCATTTTTACAAAACAATACTTTTTCTACTTTTCAGCATAATCGCATTGAACATCTATGCACTTGGTCCAAGGGGCTACAATCTTTTTTATTCCGGCTGCAAAGAACTCTTTATCTTGGTGTTTGAACCAATTTCTCACAAACTTTTCCCACGTCCTCGTTGTCCTGGAACCTCTTCCCACGTAATTCCTCCTTCAGTGCACCAGACAAATGGAAATCACTAGGTACTAAATTAGGACTGTAAGAGGGATGAGGCAGTACTTCACAGCCCAATTGTCGATGGTTTTAAAGGGTTAGTTAGCAATACGAGGACGTGCATTGTCTTGCTGGAGAATCACTCCTCTCTCTCTCATGGCTGGCTTCACCTTGTTTAAAAGCTAATCCGAGTAGTATTGACTGATCACCGTACGCTGCTCTTCGAGATAATCACAAAAAACTGGACCTTTAGCATACCAAAACACCGTCAACATGACTTTTCCTGCTGATGCTTGAGTATTGAATTTTTTCTTGAGAGATGAATTGGTGTGCTTCTACTCCATGCTTTGTATTTTGGATTCTGGGTCATAATAGTGAACCCAAGTTTCATCACAAGTTAAAATTTTGTTGAGGAAGTGCTCACATTCTCTTTTATAACGTTCCTTTAGCTCTGTGCATTCTCAGCCTTGTTTCCTTGTGTAGCTGCGTCAACTCCTTTGGGGCCGATCTTGCACATGTTTTGCTTTACCTCAGCTTGTTATACATAATGTTATGAACTGTACCAGTAGTAACTTGAACCTTACCAACTATCATTTCCACAGTCACATGCCTGTCGGCACGAATAATGTCATCAGTCCGACTTTCAAGTGAGGGAGTTGAAACTGCAACTCGTCGGCCAGAACGGTGTTCATCAGTCACTGAGACGCCACCTTTTTTGAACTGCTCTACCTACTTGTAAAAATTTGCACGATTCATGCGACCTTCCCCATAAATTGTAGACATTCTGCAGTACATATTCACTGGTTTCCCGCCTTCAGCAAGTACAAAACGAATAACAGGACTTTGTTCAACTAATGTGGATGTTCCAAGAGGACTCGCCATCTTGAAATGTATTTTTGAGGTTATGAACAAAACAATGTTGACACATCAGCTGATCAGGGCTCATCCCAGTGATGCCAAGTTAAAGCCATAACAGTAGCAAAAATGCCCTAAAAGCAGTTTTTTCCAGACACCAATGTGTCTCTTTTATTGAATGACCCTCGTAATATTTAAACAGAAGCCTTAACTTACTACTCAGTGGAAGACATTGGTACATGCGGAGTGTATGCTATCTGATGAAAAGTATACGAATATTTACTAGTAGACATCAGTATGGGTCGCGTCCACCTTTCGCCTTTATGACGGCTTGAAATCCGCTGGGGATGTCTGCACGTCTGTGAAGGAATGGCAGCTCGTTCTTCCTCAACAGCCGAAGCCAAAGAAGTTAGTGATGTGGCACGCTGGGGTCTCAAAGGAATTCAGCGTTCTGTCTCATCCCAAAGGCGTTCCACTGGATTCAGGTCGGGGCTCTGTGCAGGCTGTTCATCACAAAAATGTCCTTGTCCAGAAATCATTGCCACACAGAGATGCTACTTTATGAGAGGTTGCATTCTCACGCAGATACACTCAATCACCGTCTCCATACTGTTCCTCCAAGGTACGTAGTACTGTAAAATATGTTCATATGCATCAACATTTAGCGTTTTCTTAAGCGCAGTAAGGGAAAACACCCTGATCACGAGAAACACCCCCATGCTGTCACAGAATTTCCTCCACTATTCATCCTTGTCACTGTTAATGATGGAAGGTTCTCCAGGAATTCGTCAATCACAAATCCTTCCATAGGATTGCTACAGGGTACAGCCTGCTTCATAACTGCAAATAACTCGTTTCCAACCAGCCATTGTCCAGAGACGTCGCTCTTCACACAACATCAAGCGACGCTTAGCGTTGTCTACAAATATATGTGGATGATGTAGACTGCTCATCCCTTTTTACTTCTGTAGCGGCGCCACCGTAAAGGATAGTGAAAGTTAGTTTTGTGTGATATTCTGAGCACACGTTACAGCTAGATGTGGGCTGGATTGCAGTGAGTTACGCTGACCCATGGTTGTGAAGAGGAATGGAGGCCACAGGGCTGTCGAACTGTTGAAAAGCGTAAATGCAGCGGTTCGCATGGCGCAAGATACAGGCAGAAGGGGCCCGCTGGTGCAACCGGGGTGCGGGGCGTACGTGACTCAGAGCGATGCGTTAGTGAAACATTTGCGTGCAGCCGAGTTTAAATAGGTGTTGTTTTCTAACGAGATTCATTGAAGTGTGACAGCTCTCCTGGACGCTGAAGCGTGTTACACTGCCGGGCTACACGCAGCAACAGATGAGGCGACAGCATCCCAGTCCACGACGGGTCGTTGGTTCGACCCTCTGAGGACGACGCGGGGTACACAGCCAGCCAGGGCGGGCCACTCTTAAGCTCGCTACCGCGGACAGTCGTCTCGGCTCCTGACACACGCCGGAGACTTTCGTGGCGAGGGCCGCAGCTTCCGACGCTGGATCGCGGGCGGTCGTTGCTGCCACGTTCCCAGCTACGCCAGCTGAGGAAGAAGCAGCAACAGGACCGGCCTACGGCTCCCGGCGGAGCAGCGCGGAGTGAACGCGGACGGTGGCCGCTGAGTAGGCTGCTGGTGCAGCCATCCTGACGTAATTGGCACTCTACAGCTGGCGAACATGGGCGGCACAACACAGTGTTGCATTGCACAGGTCGCTGGGGCAGTGGCCTCAGCATTGTGGGGCCTGTGGCGTGGACCGAGGTCAATGAAGCACTATAGTGAAGACGAATAAATCATTTGAAAAGGTCGGCTGAGTTTTAATACGGCACCTCCTGGCACTCATCCACTACTCTCCCTACGAACAGTAATTCTGCCGCCTAGACTGCTGGTGGCCCATTGGAACTCACCAGAGACCCCTTCCACTGGTTACATGCGAGTTTTATAACCACTCTCCACAATGCGTCACGGTTCCTATCCACCAGTACATGAGGTCTACCTGGTCTTTTTTTTAGTTTTGGCTGTTCATTAAGGTTTCCACTTTACAATTACATCAGCTGCAGTCAACTCTAGCAGCTGTAAAAGGGCTGAAACGTCCCTGATTCATTTATTACTCTGGTGACACGCAATAACTAGCCAACATTCGACATCACTCTGAGCACTTCTGATCACCAATTCTGCTGCTACTGCTTCTCAGCTGACAACACAGTACTCACTCCCTCCTTTTAAATTGGCGGATCCACCTCTGGTGACATTTACTGGTCAATTTAGGGTTAGCTAGGGATGTCTCGAAATTTATGATCAGATAGTGTAGATCTTGATTCAGACATTTATCATAGGCCGGCCGTTGTGGCCGAGCGGTTCTAGGCACTTCAGTCTGGAACCGCGCTGCTGCTACGGTCGCAGGTTCGAATCCTGCCTCGGGCATGGATGTGTGTGATGTCCTTAGGTTAGTTTGGTTTAAGTTGGGTTGGGTTGTTTGGGGAAGGAGACCAGACAGCGAGGTCATCGGTCTCATCGGATTAGGGAAGGACGGGGAAGGAAGTCGGCCGTGCCCTTTGAAATGAACCATCCCGGCAGTTGCCTGGAGCGATTTAGGGAAATCACGGAAAACCTAAATCAGGATGGCTGGACGTGGTTGGTTTGGCTTTGAGCACTATGGGACTTAACATCTATGGTCATCAGTCCCCTAGAACGTAGAGCTACTTAAACCTAACTAACCTAAGGACATCACACAACACCCAGTCATCACGAGGCAGAGAAAATCTCTGACCCCGCCGGGAATCGAACCCGGGCGTGGGAAGCGAGAACGCTACCGCACGACCACGAGCGGCGGACGCGGTTGGTTTAAGTACCTCTAAGTCTACGGGACTGATGACCTCAGATGTTAAGTCCCATAGTGCTTAGAGCCATTTGAACCATTTATCATAGAATACAGCAAAGACATCGATACATGCTTACGGTAACTTAAGATGAATAATAGCACAGCAATGTGCAGTGCTTGGTCTCTTCACTTGTAAAGAAGGACTGATATTTTTCCACAAGTTATGGTGCAAAAGAAGCGTCATATAATAAGCCCATTGCCCGCATTGCTCTATTTCTGTTAATCGGTGTGCGGTTACAGATTTCCCTTAAGAATTATTTGGCTGGTGCATAATAAGCAGTGGCAGAGTAAATAATAATTTCGAAGTGTTTATAGCAGTAACGTGTTTAGAACAGGCTGATTTCACTATTATTGTTTCTGTGTGTTGCTTCCAAGCACCGAGAAATGTAGTATGCGACAGGGCACGCCAAAGGGGCACCAAAAATGGCAGCTCCTTTTAAATGCAAAATAACGGCCATAACAAAGAGAAAGAACTAAGTATTATTAGATTACAAGTACAATGACAAACTTCTGCAGATCGACATATCGCTCAAATACTTTTACATTTAGTAGCAAGAAACGCAGGAGAAACGTAAAGTTAGTAGTACTGAAAGCGAAAGGCCGTTTTTGTTGGAAGGTCCTGGGCACCAGTTGTGAGTGGTTATCGGTAGTGGTGTTTCTGCCGCAACTAGTTCGTTCACACACGCACTCGATGATTACGAAATGTGCGTTGAGTAGAGCTGGCGAAAACACAGTCACAAAATGAGCTTGCGTTTTAGATTTCAGTATGTAAAATTCAGTTACAACTGTGCGGAATAATTTTTATCGAGAGTATATGGCCCTGCACCTCATATAGCGCAAAGACGCGTACGGATTTAGCACAGCACCACGGGTCTTCAAAGTCGCCTGATGCCACGACATGTGACTTTTTTACTAGGATCTGTGAAGGCTCCGTCTGTGAGCCTCTCACAGACAACTGCGACACCGCATTACAGCAGCAGTAACTGGAGAGGCCAGAAATGCTCCCAAATGGTTGGAAAGAGTGTCACAGTCATCTGTATGTTTGTCGTGCGATCAGTCGAGGGCACAGTGAACGTCTTCGAAAGGTAAATGAAACCGTTGGTCATTACCTTAATTACAAAAGGTATCCGAAGGTTGAAGGTGTATGTTTACAAAAGATACGCCCTCGTAAAATCGGATGATTCATTTGAAAATACAAAACATTGCACTCCTATGCATACTTACTACTTACTCACTTGCTACGTGGGGCACAAGAACCACAGTCAGTCTTCCACCTATCTATTCCGTCTCCTCTATCTTCCTCGGTCCATGTATTCTTCTCCAACTTGTTCCACCGTAATCCTATCCTGTCTGATGCTATCAATTCATCTCAGCCGAGGTCTTCCAGTTGCCCTGTTGTCTCTGATGCCTTCTGCCACCACCTGCCTGGTGATCTGACTTTCTCGGTGCAATACGTGCCTATATTACTTCCGTCCGCTCTCTTTAATCACAGCCTCAAAGTCCAGCCATTTGTACAACCCCTGAAATTCACAGTTTTCTCTTTTTCTCCAGTCGTCTTCATCCTCCACTGGTCCAAAAATCTGGCTAATAATAGCGTTCTCGAGTTTCAGGCGTTTTAGTTTTCTATTTCTTTCTATTTTTTTATTTTTTTTTGTCAGAATTCAGGTTCCTGCTCCACGAAGCAAGACAGGTTGTATTACTGTCCTGCAGTTCCTAATCTTTGTGGATCTCGATGGACGCCGGGACTTCAGTAGTTTTCCGAGTGCTAACCTTGACGTTTCCCTGCCTGGATTCTTGCCATTATTTCCTAGTCCATCTCATTCCTTCCACTGAGTTATAAACACGTCAAAAAAAATTTTCCAGCACACCGGTTCCCAGAACTCATGAATATAGACTTTGACTGTGGGTATTGTATCAAAGACACAGTCGCTTTGACTCTTCAGAGATGACACTAAACCCACCCAAAGATGTAATCAACCAAGCATGAGCAGCGCCTATTAGACGGAGAGCGTCCGACAGCATATCAGTTTCAGTCTTTCGGATGTTACTTTGTGCCAGGAAGGGCTCTCAACATGGGAAATGCCCAGGCGTCTCGGAGTGAACCAAAGCAATGTTGTTCGGACATGGAGGAGATACAGAGAGACAGGAACTGTCGATTACATGCCTCGCTCAGGCCGCCCAAGGGCTACTACTGCAGTGGATGACCGCTACCTACGGATTATGGCTCGGAGGAACCCTGACAGAAAAGCCGCCATGTTGAATAATGCTTTTCGCCCAGCCACAGAAGGTCGTGTTATGACTTAAACTGTGCGCAGTATGCTGCATGTTGCGCAACTTCAGTCTCGACGTGCATGGCAAGGTCCACCTTTGCAAACACGACACCATGCAGTGCCGTACAGATGGGCCCAACAACATGCCGAATGGACCGCTCAGGATTGGCATCACATTCTGTTCACCGACGAGTGTCGCATATGCCTTCAACCAGACAATCGTCGGAGACGTGTTTGGAGGCAACCCGGTCAGGCTGAACGCCTTAGACACACTGTCCAGAGAGTGCAGCAAAGTGGAGGTTCCCTGATGCTTTGGGGTGGCACTATGTGGGGCTGCTGGTGGTCCTGGAAGGCGCCGTAACGGCTGTACGATACGTGACTGCCATCCTTCGACCGGTAGTCTAACCATATCGGCAGCATATTGGCGAGGCATTCGTCTTCATGGACGACACTGTGCGCTCCCATCGTGCGTATCTTCTGAATGACGTCCTTCAGGATAACGACATCGCTCGACTATAGTGGCCAGCATGTTCTCCAGAAATGTATCATGCCTGGGATAGATTGAAAAGGATTGTTTATGCACGAGGTGACCCACCAACCACTCTGAGGGATCTGCGCCGAACTGCCGTCGAGGAGTAGGACAGTATGGATCAACAGTGCCTTGATGAGCTAGTGGATAGTATGCCACGACGAATACAGGCGTGCGTCATTGCAAGAGGACGTGCTACTGGGTATTAGAGTCACTGGTGTGTACAGCAATCTGGACCATCACCTCTGAAGGTCTCGCTGTATGGCGGTACAATATGCAATGTGTGGTTTTCATGACCAATAAAAAGGGCGGAAATGATGTTTGTGTTGATTTCTGTTCCAATTTTCTGTACAGGTTCGGAAACTCTCAGAACCGAGATGTTGCAAACCTTTTTTGATGTATGTAAAACTAAATGAAACTCCGTCAGAAGACTCAACGGACCGATCGGCCGCCGCGTCATCCTCAG
This sequence comes from Schistocerca americana, assembly GCF_021461395.2. Classification (NCBI taxonomy): domain Eukaryota; kingdom Metazoa; phylum Arthropoda; class Insecta; order Orthoptera; family Acrididae; genus Schistocerca; species Schistocerca americana. The sequence goes on from NC_060121.1 coordinate 855,881,062, forward strand.
CCCACGGGTGTCTCTGGATACGGAGATAGAGGAGCATGTGGCCAGCACACCCCTCTGCCTGCCGTATGTCAGTTTACGAGACGGGAACCGCTGATTCTCAGTCAAGTAACTTGTCAGTTTGCCTCACAAGGGCTGAGTGCAACCCGCTTGATAACAGCACTCGATAGACCGGGAGGTCACCCATCCAAGTGCTAGCACGGATCGACAGGGCTTAAAGTCGGTGATCTGACAGGAACCGGTGTTACCACTGTGGCAAGGCCGTTGGCTTTCACTGAGTACTGCCCCAAGATATTTGAGCTCTTTCACGCGTTCAAAGAGTTTATCATCCACATCCTAAGGTCTTCACCGTTCTCTCTGTTCACTTATCCATACTCATCTTCATACCTCCTCTCATTGCTTGTGCCATGAACACTTTTATCACCTGAATCAGATATTGCTCATTTTCTGTTATTAAAACTGCATCATCCAAATAGGCGAGGATACTAATTCTCTTACCCAATTGTATTCCCATCTCCAAGCTTGTTACCTTTCTCAGGACTGTTTCCAGGACCAGATTAAACAGAAGGTAGTCTCCCTGTCGCACTCCAGTTCTCATCTTGAACTTCGCCTACATCTTTCCATTCGATTTCACATTGAATGTTGTCTCTTGCATACATGCTTCTGTTAGTCTTATTGGTTTTCTGAGAACCTGCGCCCTTTCCAGTTCTTGGCCGTTCACACTGTCATACGCTGTCTGGGAGTCCGTAGAAAGACAGTGAACACCTCTGTTAAATTCTCAGCTCTTTGACACCACTTGCCTTATTACATGTAGTACTTTAATTTTCCCTTTCTAAAACCACATGTCGGAATCCATGTACCTCCTCGACGTATGGTACATAAGTAAAATTAATTATGATATTCCCAATCTGCGTATTAGAACATTAAAGCTTATTTACTTCATTCAAAATCACCGATCAGTAAAATATGCCATATTGATATTATAATGTAAAAAAAAACCTTTAAATTCGATGTTCAAACGAAGTTTAATCACTGTAACGAGAAATATACATTATTTTGCTTTTGCACTTTACACAGTGTTGGTCATCTAATGTCCATTGCTTCTTATGTTCAGTGTACAAACATGACAGCATGTTTCTCACATTATAACCGGTTAATCAATAAAATATTTCATAATATTATTTATAATGTGGGTCAAAACTTTACATTGGTTGTTTTAACTCATTTTCATCACTGTAACAAAAAAAGAAAAAAATTGTCATTGTACTTTATTCAGTGTTGGTACATCTAATCCCTATTTTCAATGTGATTCCTTTCAACCTACAGATAATGTATCTGATCACAATGTAACACACAAAATCTGACTAGATAGCTCACACCTAGAAACCTTTCATTGTTTTCATGTAACACTAGCTGAACACCTAGCCCAGGTATGTATTTATAACATTCTTCTATTAGACCATCTACTCCTCCACCTCTCTCTCCTCAACTCCTCCTTCACTTCCTCTCTGTCCATCTCCACTTCCTCTTCCTGTGCACCTCCTCCACCCCACACTCTGTCAATCTCCTCGTACCCCTCTCCTTGTCTATCTCCCCTTCCCTCCTCTGTCAGTCTGCACCTCCCAGCTCTGTCCATCTGCTCTCCCTCCCTTTGTCCATCTCCACCTCCCCCCCCCATCTAATTCCTCCTTCTCTTCTCCTCTTTCTATCTCCCTCTTCTTCTCACATCTATCTGTGCATCTTCTCCATGTTCATCTCCTCACCTTTCCTTGCTGTGTACAACTCCTTCCATCTCTCTGTCTATCTTCTGCTCTTCCCTTTCCCTGTCCATTTCCTCCTCTTCCTCTCTCCATCTCCTCCTATCCCTTCTCTCTCTCTTTCTCCCCCTGTCTCTGCCCATCTCCTCCTCTTTCCTTTCTCTTTCAATCTCTTCATCTCCCCTCTCTCCATCTATTTCCCTCTCCTGTACCTCTCGCCATTTCCTCCTCCTCCCCCTAGCTGTCTGTCCACCTCCACCTTCCCCCCTACTCTTCTCACAACACAACCACTACAATAGGAGGCCAGTGACTCGTAGCCCTACAGTATTTCTTTCAAGACTATAACTAGTATATGAACCACATTTGATAGAAATCGTGCCAGGGTTTCAGGATGAGCTGTTTACTCGTGGCTTCAATCGCATTCGCACATGTCCAATATATTTTAAGTATATTTAATGTATTTCACTATAATTTTGTAGATACGTTCAGTGTTATATGTGGATACTGTCTGCGAATGTGTTGTGAATAGGGTTACTAGTAAAGAAGTAATGACTTAAAACGTCATGCATGATGAGGAATTTTTTCGCGTATGTCAGTGTTTATGACCTCATATTATAATATTTAAGGCCTTAGAACCATCGTAGTCAGCTACAAGGAGCTCTTCTTAGAGCAGTTGAGAAGGCAGCCGTGACAAGATGGTGTAACGTGGTGTGAGATACCGATGACAGATGGTTTGTTCCGTAGGGTTATCGTTAGAAAGATCGCCTAAATTGTGGTCCTTCTCCGCGATTGACTGCTGCGTTCGGATGTAGTGCGCTAAAATGATAAATTTCTGTTACGAATATCAGAACAACTAACCAGTGAATTTACTTGCATTTCATATAAAAGCAACTCTCAATAGCAGGCTACCATTCCATTATTTCAAAAGTGTTAATTAGCAGCAAAATAGTAAACAGTTGCTAAACGAAAAGGCAGACGAAGAACTTCGGAGATGTTCGGATCACTACGATGGCGGGCGAAGTGGTTCGTCTGTTAGATCAGAGCTGGTTCGGCCGTCTCGGAAGGCAGACATGTTGTCTGCCTTAGTCGGTATCGGTAAGGACTTAAGTAGCAATGGCTGGTTACCTGGATGTATAACTGACAACAATTTTACAGTAATTACGCGAAAACGAAGTTCATTGGTTTGTTTTTATGAAAATGTGAAGACTGGAAATTGTTTATGATTAATAAAGTGGAATATACTTGTGCACTCCACTCAGGGTGTTAGAAGCAAATAGGTATCTCACGTTTGCACTGCCATAGGACATAAATTTTCGAGAAAATGGTTTAACAAACGCACGTATATATCTCCGTCTCTGTCCCTCCCTTTTGAACTTACAGTAATACTTCCTGAACTGTGTTCCATACAACGATATATTTTTATAGGTATATTCAGCGGCATATGGAGATACTGTCTGCGAAACGTGTTGTGAGTAGTTTTAGTAGTAAAGAAGTGTTTGATGCATCTCAGTATTTGACGTTGTAACTCCTTAACTAAGTGGTGTATAATGATGTAATTTTTCTGGTATATTCAGTGGTATCTGTGAACACTGTATGAACAATGTGTCACGAATACAGGTACTAGTAAAGAAGTAATAAATTAAAACGTGATGATTCATGCGGCAGTTTTACTGCATGAACGGCGAAAATGTAGTAAGCAATGAATTTTTTCGTTTCATGATTTTGTGGGGGTCGTCACCGGAAAAATTTTTTCTTAAGGATTGTAAATTTTGTGTAAAGTTTTTTGCAAGTCTCTAACCGCTCTTATTCCGAAATACTGGATGACTGAAGTATGGGATGTTTGCGAGCCATGGGCTGCACTTCCATCCCACCCATTTGACAGATGCATTGTTTTTACCCACACAGCGATTCTTCACAGACAGTGAGCGATATATGTAGCAAATTTAGTTGAATTCGATCCAGTGGTTTACGAAAAGGTGTGCAACATAAATACATAGACGTATACATACATATATTCATACAATAATTTTTGTAATTTATATAGATTCGTTTGTATAATCTTAGTCATTCAATAGAATTCCGTATTAGAATTCTATCTACATAATTTCTCCTCTCTTACAGATTTTTGCATTAATTTCATCGTTCTAGCAAAAACATGTTTTGCTGGACCCATATACGGTATACAACTTCAGTTAGTTGTTATCCCTACTATTGGCTCTGAGCACTATGGGACTCAACTGCTGAGGTCATTAGTCCCCTAGAACTTAGAACTAGTTAAACCTAACTAACCTAAGGACATCACAAACATCCATGCCCGAGGCAGGATTCGAACCTGCGACCGTAGCGGTCTTGCGGTTCCAGACTGCAGCGCCTTGAACCGCACGGCCACTTCGGCCGGCTATCCCTACTATTGTAGAGTCTTTTAAACTGATTCTTTTTCTTTACTTGTGGGACCTAGGCCACAAGTTTTGAGTTCGTGCTGCAATAAAATACAGTACGCTGTGCGTTCAACCAGTTTACAGAGAATTTAAGACGTTCACACAGTGCACGTGTCAAAATATGTCACCTTTAAAATGTATGAAGCAAATACACGACGAATTCGTCACACAGAACTATACACCACTTAAGTATTCGCCACATTTCATGTTTTATTAATCTTACAATCGTTTCACGTATGTTTGTGTGAAGGCCAAAAAGAAAAAGAAAAAAAAATCTCGTAAGTTAATGAATTTTGAACGAAAAAGTTTATTTGTCTCAGTGCACAAAACCGAAAACTACTACAAAACAAGGCCCCAACAGGAAAGCAAGAAAATCTGTAAAAGCCGTCTAAAGATGGATTTTTAATAAATCGAAAGCTAGTAACAGTATGCAATAAATAAATTCTTTTAAACCATACCACTGGCTGGTGGCTGTTTTAAATTATAAACTTTATAATTGACCACGGCCGTGTTTCTCATAATTTATGCATTTGACAAGATAGCATCTAGTAAAAAATTACACGAAGTTTTGCCTTTCATCTATGAAAAGACATAGTCATGTGGAATAAGACAAATCTTCCTGAAACAGCTTGAGATTTATTATGGCAGAAAACCGAGGATCACCATCGGCGCTGGCTAGTTCTTGCAAGGAACAGAGGTAAAAAACTACACCCAAATCAATTAACTGAATAAAAATAATGATTAGACCAATTACGAAAAAGATTAAAAAAACATGTAAAGTGACTGACGAGACTCGAACCTGCAACATTCAAGTATGGATTCTGACCCCAGCCATTAAGACACGCAAACAGTTTGCGCAGAAATACTTCCTTGATGCTACCTAGCGACATGCGAGATTCCGAAATCTTTTTTCGTCGTTTACTCACAGCGTGCGATGGTGGATTGCTGTAGGGTGACATCTGGGATCTTAACCTACATCATCGAATAGATAGTTTCAAGAAAGCCGACCCACCGCTGTGGACCTCTCCTCGTTAGCACGCAGAGTACAGACTCAGAGGCACTTTGCTCGCTGGTTGTCTCCAGCCGTTACAGTATCACGTGGTCGCCGGTGACGTCACTCGCGCTCCGCGTCGGCAACACGTCCCAACTTCCGCCCGGAGCGGGCGGCCTCTAAACCTCTTTCAGTAGACGCCCGCTCCGCCATTCTCTGCCGTCGCCATCTGCACCCGCTTTTCCGCCACTTTCGGTTGGCCCGTAAATCCTCCTTCCCGACCGGAATTAATTACGTGAATTATTAAACATCAGAAAGGGGCGTTCCGAATTCTCTCAAGATCCAACTTTGCTTTCTACATCGGGGGCGGATATTCCTGGCATAGTGCGAATTTTGAGCGTTCAGTCATTCTGCGACGTGTGGCTGAACACAACGTACCGTTATGTCCTTGGGCGGTGTAACGAGTGTCTCACATATCATGTGAATTCTCAGTTTCTTTGCGCGCTACGAGAAAAATACTACCCGAATCAACGCTAGTACAGGCACGGTAGAGTTTAAACACTATATTGAACCTTATCTCCTGTCATCAAGTGTCAATGTGAACGTAATACAAGCTACATTATGGACCCTATGAAATTTTCAGAACTGAAAAACGTCTGAGTGTATCTCCAACGTCACCGGTACAAAAACTATAACAGATATCGTCTGCAGGTTTGGTCATACCCGCCCGGATAGAGGAGCTCACTAACGCGCCAGCTCCCGGGACACGGGGAGGCGTGACAGCCCCTGGTCGAATCAACGATGAGGGCTAGTGAACCCACGAGGCTGGACGTGGTTTTTAGGCGATTTTCGTTTTCGAACTTCGTAAATATCGGATTGGTACCCTTGTTCTGCCTCATGTACAAAGTACGCAAATGTGGTATCACCGCCAGACACCACACTTGATAGGTTGTAGCCTTTAAATCGGCCGCGGTCCGTTAGTATACGTCGGACCCGCGTGTCGCCACTATCAGTGATTGCAGACCGAGCGCCGCCACACGGCAGGTCTAGTCTAGAGAGACTCCCTAGCACTCGCCCCACTTATACAGCCGACTTTGCTAGCGATGGTTCACTGCCTACATATGCTCTCAATTGAAGAGACGATAGTTTAGCTTAGCCTTCTGCTTCGTCATTTGCTACGACCTAGCAAGGCGCCATATTCAGTAATTAGAATGAATTCTGAACAGACAATATTGTGAATCATGTACCATCAAGAGCGACGTTCATCATTAATGGATTAAAGTTAAGTATCAAACTAATTACGTCCGCTTTCTGAATTCTAATTCCGTGTCATGTTCCAGACCTCACGTCAGTATGGTTCTTCCCTCCTCACGCCAGCCTGCGTGAGCTAAAACGCGTGCATTTCGGCCTTCTCTAGTAACACGGTGTTGACTCTTATGCCAACACAACAGCAAACACTTTTTTTGTTTCAGTTAGATCAGTCTTCTGACTGATTTGATGCTGCCTGCCATGAAACCATCTCCTGCGCTAACTTCTTCATCTCAGAGTAGCTACTAGAATCTACGCCCTCAGTTATTTTCTGGATGTATTCCAATCCAATTTTTACCCACTACAGCTGCCTCTAGTACCATGGAACTAATTCCCTTACGTCTTAACACATGATCTGTTATCCTATTCTTTTCTTCTTGTCAGTGTTTCCCATATATTCGTTCCCTTGCCTATTCTGCGGAGAACCTCCTCATTTCTTACTTTGTCAGTTCGCCTAATTTTCAACATTCGTCTGTAGCACCACACTTCTGTTCCGGTTTTCACACAGTCCATGTTTCACTACCGTACAGCACTGCGCTCCAAACGTATATTCTCAGAAATCTCTTCCTGAAACTAAGGCTCATGTTTGATCCTAGTAGACTTATCTTGGCTAGAAATGCCCATTTTGTCATTGCTAGTCTGCGTTTTATGTTTTCCATGCTCCGTCCATTATGGATTATTTTGCTGTATAGATGGCAGAATACCTTAACTCAGTATACTTCGTGATATCCAGTTCCGATGTTAAGTTTGTCGCTGTTCTCATTTTTGCTACCTTTCATTAGTTTCGCCTATTCTCGATTTACACTCAACCCATATTTCTCACTGAATGGAATGTTCGTTCCAGTTAGCAGACCATGTAATACTTCTTCACTTTTATTGAGGATAGCAATGTCATCAGCGAATCTCATCACTGATATCCATTTACCTTGAATTTTAATCCAAATCTTGAACCCATTTTTTATTTCCGTCATTGCTTCTTAGATATCTAGACTGATCAGTAGGGGCGAAAGACGACATCCCAGTTTTTCACCCTTTCTAATCCGAGCACTTCGTTCTTGGTCTTCCAGTCTTACTGTTCCCTCTTGTTTCTTGTACATATTGTGTATTACACGTCTTTCCCTGCAGCTTTACCCTATTTTTCTCGAAATTTGGACCACCTTGTATCATTTCACATTGGCGAACGTTTTCCCAGGTTGACGAAGTCTAATAATGTTTCTTGACCTTTCTTCAGTCTTGTTTCCATTACGAACCTCAACGTCAGAACTGCCTCTCTGGTGCCTTTACCTTTCCTAAAGCCAAACTTATCGTCATCTCACAGAATCTCAGTTTTATTTTCCATTCTTCTGTATATTATTCTCGTCAGTAACTTGAATGCGTGAGCTGTTAAGCTGATTGTGCAATAATTCTCTCACGTGTTGGCTCTTTCCATCTCTCGGAATTGTGTGGTATACTGCGTCTCATCCATTCTACACATCAACGTAAATAGTGATGTTGTTGCCACTTCCCAAATAATTTTAGAAATTCCGAAGGAATGTTATCTATGCCTTCTGCCTCATTAGATCTTATGCCTTCTTAAGCCGTTTTAAATTCTGATTCTGATACTGGATCCTCTGCCTCTTCCCTATCCACACCTGTTTCTCCTTTTATCACATGAAGCATAGAGGCCTTCTCTGTACTCTTTCCACGTACCCACTCTCTCTTATGTATTTAACACTGGAGTTCCAATTGCACCCTTAATATTACTGCCCTTGTTTTTAATTTCACCGAATCTTGATTTTACTTTTCTATATGAAGAGTGACTCCTTCCAACCATCATTTCTTTTTTGATTTCTTCATATTTTTCATGCGGTCGTTACTGCTTAGCTTCCCTACACTTCCTGTTTATTTGATTCTCATGAGTCGTATATTTCTTCATTCCCGAATTTCCCTGAACCTTTTTGCACTTCCTTCTTTCGTTGATCAACGGAAGTACACTCCTGGAAATGGAAAAAAGAACACATTGACACCGGTGTGTCAGACCCACCATACTTGCTCCGGACACTGCGAGAGGGCTGTACAAGCAATGATCACACGCACGGCACAGCGGACACACCAGGAACCGCGGTGTTGGCCGTCGAATGGCGCTAGCTGCGCAGCATTTGTGCACCGCCGCCGTCAGTGTCAGCCAGTTTGCCGTGGCATACGGAGCTCCATCGCAGTCTTTAACACTGGTAGCATGCCGCGACAGCGTGGACGTGAACCGTATGTGCAGTTGACGGACTTTGAGCGAGGGCGTATAGTGGGCAAGCGGGAGGCCGGGTGGACGTACCGCCGAATTTTCTCAACACGTGGGGCGTGAGGTCTCCACAGTACATCGATGTTGTCGCCAGTGGTCGGCGGAAGGTGCACGTGCCCGCCGACCTGGGACCGGACCGCAGCGACGCACGGATGCACGCCAAGACCGTAGGATCCCACGCAGTGCCGTAGGGGACCGCACCGCCACTTCCCAGCAAATTAGGGACACTGTTGCTCCTGGGGTATCGGCGAGGACCATTCGCAACCGTCTCCATGAAGCTGGGCTACGGTCCCGCACACCGTTAGGTCGTCTTCCGATCACGCCCCAACATCGTGCAGCCCGCCTCCAGTGGTGTCGCGACAGGCGTGAATGGAGGGACGAATGGAGACGTGTCGTCTTCAGCGATGAGAGTCGCTTCTGCCTTGGTGCCAATGATGGTCGTATGCGTGTTTGGCGCCGTGCAGGTGAGCGCCACAATCAGGACTGCATACGACCGAGGCACACAGGGCCAACACCCGGCATCATGGTGTGGGGAGCGATCTCCTACACTGGCCGTACACCACTGGTGATCGTCGAGGGGACACTGAATAGTGCACGGTACATCCAAACCGTCATCGAACCCATCGTTCTACCATTCCTAGACCGGCAAGGGAACTTGCTGTTCCAACAGGACAATGCACGTCCGCATGTGTCCCGTGCCACCCAACGTGCTCTAGAAGGTGTAAGTCAACTACCCTGGCCAGCAAGATCTCCGGATCTGTCCCCCATTGAGCATGTTTGGGACTGGATGAAGCGTCGTCTCACGCGGTCTGCACGTCCAGCACGAACGCTAGTCCAACTGAGGCGCCAGGTGGAAATGGCATGGCAAGCCGTTCCACAGGACTACATCCAGCATCTCTACGATCGTCTCCATGGGAGAATAGCAGCCTGCATTGCTGCGAAAGGTGGATATACACTGTACTAGTGCCGACATTGTGCATGCTCTGTTGCCTGTGTCTATGTGCCTGTGGTTCTGTCAGTGTGATCATGTGATGTATCTGACCCCAGGAATGTGTCAATAAAGTTTCCCCTTCCTGGGACAATGAATTCACGGTGTTCTTATTTCAATTTCCAGGAGAGTATTTCTTCTGTTGCTCGCGATCCTTGACAGTTGCCTCCCTTGTATCTGTTCTTTCCAACTTCTGTGGGTACCCTTTTTAGAGATGTCCATTCCTCTTCAACTGAACACTATGCTGTATGGGAGTATAGTATGGGACAGGGTGGCTTCAGGAAGGGCATCGGGCCACCAAATGCCGCTAAAATTGCCAGAACCAATATAGCAATGCCAACTCCGTAAAGAAAGGGGAAAGGCAACAGAAAAGAAGAAGAAGAAGGTAGCTCTGGTTTTGGACGAGTTTTATTACGAAAGGTTTATTAAAATAAATGTCTGGTGTTTTTACTTTGAGTAACTCGATCCATGCCACTTATTTCACCGGAACTTCAAGGTGCACCTTATGACAAAAAAACATGAACTTAGAGAGAGGAAAAAAACTGAAGGTAAACAGCCTGACAAAACTTCACAAAATGTAATCTGCTGTTGACTCAAGTAAGGGAAGGTGAAATGTGATTAATGGGTAAGAGGAAGATCAAGGTAGTTACTTAAACGAGTATTCCGGCCGATTATGGGTAAACAACACAAGCATCGCTCTATCCGACTTTGCTACAAGAGGTTACATGAATTTATGAACTATACATCAGAGTTAAACTTATTACGTTTATCTTCATGACGCCAAGTTAAACGTTCTTGTAATGTTATTCATGGTATCTTTACAAGCAAAAGCCGGTTTCGTCGGAGAGAATTTTTTTTATGTTGATTAGCTTTCCAGTATTTCAGTGGCGTGTATTGCATTAGAAGCTAAAATTGCTTTTCCGCAGTAAAACTGACAGGGACAATGTTTTCCCGAAACGTCTGCTCAGTCTCAAAAACAGGTTTTTAAAAAATTTAGACGCGAGGTTGGGATAACCAGGACAGGTGTTGAGATTACAAACGAGGAATTAAAATTGCTAGAATTTCGAGACGAACGCTAATTTGACAAAGGTCAATGATAAGAATCAAAATTTGGACCAACAGTATGGTTAGGTAGCCCTCGGTGAGATGACACATCTATCACATGTGACGTCAAGATGGCAAAACTGTAACAATTAAATTCTTGTAAACGATGTACAATAATCGCACGCTCAGTTGATAAAATTAGGACACAGGAATAATTCTCTTTACAAAAGCAGAATTTTGGAGCTGATATTCGAGAAGACTTCCTTAACGACAGCAGTTAAAATTGGTAACGGGTAAGAGCTTGTCAGTATGGAGTCGTCCGAAGAGTTTTTAGCTCTCCAGATCATTTGCACTTTTCTTTTCCTGTGACTTCTTCTTCTTTTCCTTCTGGTTTTACAACCTCATTGGACCACTTCAGTCAATCTTCTTCAGTAAGTTTACTTCCCAGAGTGCCCCGCACGTTTTCATTCACACTGATCTTTTTCTCATTCCCCATCAGTAAATATTCTTTTTAATTGTATGTCATTTGCCTATTTTTGGTTTCAAACTTATTTGCATGTTTTTCAGAAGCTTCAGATTCTGTTTTGTTTTGCAAAAGTCCAGCGGTAATTCTGGCACATTCAGATCCTCCATGAGTTCCTTTATCCATCCTGCTTGCTGCTTCATGTTCCAAAGGTTCTCTACAATTTTTGTTGGTGATCTGTCTGTCTTTTTGATATCTTGTTTTTCTGTAATGTGCCAACGGCCTTGAAGCTGTGATAATACCGGTTCCCGACGGATTACCGAAGTCAAGCACTGCTGGGCTTGGATAACACTTGGATGGGTAACCGTCCGGGTCTGCCGAGCGCTGTTCGCATTCTGAGTGCACTGAGGTAAAACTGATGAGCTGCTTGATGGAGAGCGGTGTGCTGAATACATGCCTCTCCATATCCGCATCCAGTGAGGACAAACGGCTGAGGGTGATGCGGTTGTTGATCGGTGCCGTTGGGTCTTCCGTGGCATGTTGGTACGGAGAGAGAGAGAGAGAGAGAGAGAGAGAGAGAGAAAGAGAGAGAGAGAGAGAGAGGGACAGGGAGAGAGAGAGAGTGAGTTTCTATAATCTGCTTTCTGGTGTACTCATAATGTGACCTAAAAAAGAAGAGATTCTTTTCTTCTGTGTAGTGTCTGTGATGGGATCCAGTTCGTTTGCACCATTTGACTTGCAATTCTCCGCCACTGTTCATCTTTTTAATATTACTTATATATGGACTAATTTCTTTTCAATGTCATGATTATATATTAATGTTATCCATACCGATTTTCAGGCCTACATTCAAACTTGGTTACTTAAACTCTTCTCTTACTTGTTGATATATTTGCACTAAAGACAAATGGCTTATCATTATCGCTAAAAGGATGGTAGTTCGGATATGTACATTGACAAGCATTCCTGATGTATTTCCTAGTACAGGGATCTGGAAACATTGCCTATGAAAATAGTTTGGGTAGTATGCACTTTCTGTGCCTGATACATTCAGTCTTGAACTTACGCTCCTGACGAAAATCAAGGAACCGGCCGCTGTGGGAGAGCGGTTCTAGGCGCTTCAGTCCGGAACCGCGCTCCTGCTACGATCGTAGGTTCGAATCCTTCCTCGGACATGGGCGCGTGTGATGTCCTTAGGTTATTTAGGTTTAAGTAGTTCTAAGTCTAGGTGACTGATGACCTCAGATGTTAAGTCCCATAGTGCTCAGAGCCATTTCAACCATTTTTTGAAAATCAAGGGAACCTATAATGTTAATGTTCTTGATTAAGTAATTGCACTAAAAAGTAGAGCCATTATCTGACATGCAGATTACTTGTTATCACTCTCACTAATTTCCATATTTATGATCATTTTCACGGAGTCGCTGCCGTTACTCATCTATGATTCATTTAATAGAGAAATATTTTCCAGTTTCTTTTCTGATAGGGTAAGGAATGCATGGTACTGATTTTGTACGCTTATGCAAATCAGACAGTGAGATGCAGAAATGAATAACTACAGATCTCTGGCATTTCGATCTACAGCACTACTCGTCTATTTAGTTACTATCATTTTACATTTCCTTCAAATGATTAAGATCTAACTTAGCAAAGTTTCTTCCCGTGCACCTGATAAGAGCGGAGAAGCTACCCGTTTCCGATATTTCACAAGATCTGCAGCGGACAAATTATTTTTCATTACACTCGCTAATCCCCTATAAGGGGCGAGTTCTGTTTTCATCTGGTCTCGCGTCGGAAGGAAGGAAATTTCGCCCATCCGGTGCGAGCGGGCCGAATCTTGGCGAGGGAAACTTCTGGCAGCTGCTGTTAAAATGCTTACCTCGGTGTTTTACATTATTTATCTAATTTACAAGCTCAACCTTAATTGCTACTCAGTTCAGCGGACGAAAGAGAGAGACCAGCTAGCGATAGTGAGAGAGAGGAGATAAGGGGGAGATGGGCAGAGGGTTGAGAGACAGAAAGTGCGAAAAGGGAGAGTGGAGAGAGCTGGGAGCAGGGACTAGGGCGGCGGAGTATTGGTGGGATGTGCGGTGAACGCCCGGAATATTGTAAAGTTTTTAATTGGAGCGATTACCCGTTAAGCTGAGTGAGGCAATGCATTAGTGATATCAGCTTCCGCACGTAAGTTACGCACGTAGTTCAAGGCTGCGGAGGTGTCCTCCTTAGTTTCTTTTATCTCCCTGACTGAGGTGCTAGGGAAGCACCACGAGGGAAGAGCTCGGAGATGTTAACAGTGAAATAGGAGTGTCGACTTTATAAACAGGCAGGAAGAGTTCACAGTTTTTGTTAAAAAGAGATAGAGAGACAAAAATTTCTTTCTATTCTTCTGATTAATAAACACAATGAATGCGAATTACCACGACAAAACTTCAGAGGCTGTTTAAGGTCTGACTAGTGTGATAGACCAACGATAATTTCATAGATGTCTATTTGCTCGAGACGTATTATATACTTTGGATTATCATGAAGATTTTCTGTCACACCTATTGTAATTCTACGGAAAAGAAAATCGTGCAGATCTAAATCTACCCCCAAGTCTTCCATCGACGTGTCCGTTGCAGAAACAAGAGTAAACAAAAGCGAATCAAAAAAGTCAAGCAGCACTTCGACTCAAACTCCATAGACTCAACACATTGTCACTCAACAGAGATAACTACTAAAAAGAACTTGAAATAATAATTCAGAAATTCCAAAACAGTGGTTAATGTAGTAACAGTCACAAAGGTAAACAGCAAAATTAAAAGGAAATTAAAAGCAGAAAACACAAAATCTTTTAAAACATCACAACAGATCCAAACATAATCACAAACAGGCAGTTGCGTAAAAGCTGCACAGAATAATCAGGAAAATATAAGAGAAAACACAAGATGGTACACAATGACATATAAACACAAACTCACACATAAAATCACCAACATTTTCAAAAGACAAGGAATAAGCATAGCATACACAACCGACATTCTATCCAAAAATACACCCGACAACTGTCACAGAAGAGAGACATATACTAGAAAGCAGGTATATGTCAGTTACAGTGTAAAACTTGTGACGGCAGATGCATAGAACAAACAGGTTGATGTATGGGACAAACCACTCCACATTTGCAGAAAACTTAAGAGAACACGATAACAAACCAACCACTAGAGAAGAAGACATGAAAATAATTAGAATCAACAATAAAAAACACCTCCTAACCCTGCAAGAAAATTACCACATATAGAAAAGTAAAGGAGAAAAGAAAACCTTGTTGAATGATTAACCATACACGCCAAACAACTCATTATTTGTAGATAAAATAATAGAGTAACACTACAATGGAGGACTATAATAATAATAATAATAATAATAATAATGCAACCCAATCCCTTTCCACTTTCTTTTCCACGAAGCTTTCCACAAAACATTTAAACCAAAACTCAAATCTGCTGAACAAAACCTTCAACCGTTCTCTGACAGCTGGTACAGTCATACTCAACATTCTAAAACTCAAACTGGATAACCACCAACAACCCCACCCCCATCCCACAAAAAAAGGAAAATAAATCCGTGCATACGTACTCTCTTTCATTCTCAGTCTCTCTCTCTCCCTCCCCCCCCCCCCTCTCTCTATCTTTCTCTCTCTCTCTCACACACACACACACACACACACACACAAGTAGGGATCTAAACATAGAGGATAGACATAGAGTGAAGTCATATAGTGAACATACGTCTTGGAATCACATTTTTCGATCAAATATCTATAGTTAGTGACAGAAGACTGATAGTACATCAGAACAATATGGACAAACCAGATGGAAAGTGGGAAAACATGTTTGTACTTCGTAACTAGATCTGTAATGCGTCTCCAGCATGTGAGAAGGTGAGAGGAAACGCAAATGCCAATCAAAAACACGAAGAATTGTAAGTAATCACTTATTTACATACAAAAAAGACGTGAACTCTATTATAATTTACAAATAATACATCTGAAAACAAAACTGTATCATTCTAGATCCCAATGCTGACGCCTTAAAGGTGGTAGAAATAAAATAGATTGCAGCAAGAAAAGGCGGTTTTTATTTACAAAACAAATGTGTCAGTGCCTTCGTTTAAAATATAGTTTCATATAAAGATCCTAATTCCATACCAGAGGTACCTTCTTGATTTATTTAATTTATACAGATTTGTTCACAGTCAATTAACTATGTAATTAATATGGTCAGTATGTTTTCACACAATCGTTTATTGTTACACTTTGAACAAATGTATTCAACGTGTTTAAAGAGAAGGGTTATATACACATTAAGGGAGATAGTATAGGTTAAAACTAGAAAATAGGCTATAGTTCTGTCCAGTAATAGCTTGTTGAGACGTGAGCCATTCTGCCATGGCCGGCCGGAGTGGCCGAGCGGTTCTAGGCGCCACAGTCTGGAACCGCGCGACCGCTACGGTCGCGGGTTCGAATCCTGCCTCGGGCATGGATGTGTGTGATGTCCTTAGGTTTAAGTAGTTCTAAGTTTTAGGGGACTGATGACCTCTGAAGTTAAGTCCCATAGTGCTCAGAGCCATTTCCATTTCCATTCTGCCCTGGCTATTGACACTACAGCTAGTACTAAGTCTGGTATCTCTCACTTGTACTCACCACTCAGTACCCATTCTCAAAGACACTGCAAATACGCCTGCCTGCCAACTATTCACTTACATGCATTGGACACGCTTTCCTGTTATGTGTGCATGGGAGTGGAATACACCAACGCCTTCAGATATCCCCATAGGCAGAAGTCTAAGAGACTGAGATCAGATGAACAGGGAGGCCATATTAATGGACCACCTCGACCAATCCCTCGCTCATTAAACATTTCTATTAGGCACTGTCGCCGGCTGGGGTGGCCGAGCGGTTCTAGGCGCTACAGTCTGAAACCGCTCGACCACTACGGTCGCAGGTTCGAATCCTGCCTCGGGCATGGATGTGTGTGATGTCCTTAGGTTAGTTAGGTTTAAGTAGTTCTAAGTTCTAGGGGACTGATGACCTCAGAAGTTAAGTCCCATAGTGCTCAGTGTCATTTTTTTAGGCACTGTCGTGCGAGCTGTAGGAAATGGCATGGCACCATATTGTGGATAAGCCATATCTTGTGCCTTTCCACTCGGGTAACGTTTAACAGTAGCGCAGGTTATTCTTTGCAGGATCATCTTGTAGTACACGAATGCACAATTTCGCGACGATATTTACTGGTAAAATTCCCTCAAGCTTTCAGCTGCAGTGGTTTAAAATCCATGAACTATGGGCTAAGTATGCTTCGGTCATTGTGAAGTGGTGATTGTCTTTTGGATGCTGCTGTCGTCCTTATATAGCTACACTGCCTTCTGTGACTTCACTGGTTTTCGATCCAGCGCCCTAAAAGTTAACTTTTTCATTGCTCTCCCACCGCGCCCGCTTGTACCTTTGGATGATCGGGTCAAAAACAGTGCTTAGGTGATGGCCGCCGTCTTATTGAGGGTGCTGTCAACAATTTTTATCTCGATTGTGTTTTTTATTACGCTATCCCTGAAATTCTTAGTCTCATCGAATGCAATACGATGTCCGTTTTCGACAGGGTGAAAAGTATTTAAACCGACAAACTCTGGGAGGTTTTAGGGGACATCAAAACAAATACTTTTCCCTAATGTCATTTTTTTTCTATTAGGATTATTTAAACTGGTGGAGGCCGTATTACGCTCTTCAGTTGTTAGGGGCCGTATTACGATCTTCAGTTGTTAGAGGGCGTATTACGCTCTTCAGTTGTAGGCAACTGCTGTCCACCAGGGTAGTAGTTCATTGTTTCTGTTTACTAATGGAGCGATACACCTGGAGTGAGTACACTGACATGGTTGGTGCGTACTACGTAGCGCACCACAACGGACGAGCTGCACAGCGTGTTTATCGACAACAATATCGTAATCGCCGTATTCCGCATCATCCGACCTTTGCTGCTGTGCACCAACGTTTGCGTGAGACCGGGTCATTTAGCAGATTACCTGGACAGGGACGCCATCGCACGGTAAGAACGCTGCAATTCGAGGAAGGTGGCTTGCAGCATGTGGAGCAGGATCCCTCAATCAGCACTCGTGCAATTGCACGTGACATGGGGACGAATCAGACGAATGTAAGAGCAGTCCTTCGAGAGCAGTTGTTACGTCCATTTCACTTTCAGCGTGTCCACAACATGAAACCAGTTGATTATCCACCCAGAGCACAGTTTTCGCAGTGGTACCTGTAACAGTGTGAAATGCATCCTAAATTTCCATCCTCTGTGTTGTTTACCGATGAAGCAACGTTCGGGCGTGATGGAGTCTTCAGCATGCACAATTCGCATGTTTGGAGTGAGGACAACCCACATGCCACAGTTACTAGCGCTCATCAAATGCGGTTCTTCGTTAATGTGTGGGTCAGTGTTGTTGGGGATTGTTTAATTGGGCCGTATCTGCTACCTAGGTCATTGAATGGCAGGCACTATTACAATTTTCTCGACAGAGCATTGCCAGAATTGCTGGAAGACGTCCCGCTCCCTACAAGATAATACATGTGGTTCCAACATGACGGGGCGCCGGCACATTTCAGTCGTCGTTTGCGTCGATTCCTGGACCGACGGTTCCCAGAAACGTGGATTGGTAGAGGTGGTCCTGTACCATGGCCTGTTCGATCCCCAGATATGTCCCATCTGGACTTTTTTGTGTGGGGAGAGATGCGCAACCTTGTTTACGCAACTCCTGTTGCATCAGAAAACGATCTGGTTGCCCGGATAGTAGCAGCAGCAGAAACAATTCAGAATAGTCCTGGAGTTTTTGCCCATGTCAGTCAGGACATGATCCGACGGTGTAACCTTTGTTTACGAGTCAATGGAGGCATTTTTGAAAATCTACTATAGTTGTTAGGTGTTGTCTCTTGATCATAAAAAAATTGAAAAATGTTTGTTGGTTTAACTAATTTTCCGCCAGAGAAATCTTCCTCTACCGGTTTAAATAATCGTCATAGGAAAAAATGACATTAGAGAAAAATATTTGTTTTGATGTCCCCTACAACCACCCAGAGTTTGTCGGTTTAAATACTTTTCACCCTGTAGCGCATACTCTGCTATCATTGATTCCTCAGGGTACCGAAGGCGAAAGCATCTCTCGTCTTATATACAGCGCCGTTCAATAGTGCGGACAGTCTGTCCGAAATAAAACTGTCCACACCCACATGGCGTGCTTGTATCGTTACGTCGGCGGCACGTTTGTTGTCTGGTCTCCTGGACGTGAAGAGCTGGAAGAAATCTTGGACCATATCAACAATACCCGTGACAACATCAATTTCACGGTGGAAGTAGAGACAGATGGTGCCTTGCCGTTCCTTCACGCTCTCATCCGCTGTAAAGCAAATGGGTGTCTCACCCACAGTGTTTACCGGAAACCCATCCATACGGACCGATATCTGCACGCTACTAGCTATCACCATCCGCCGAAGAAACGTTCTATTCTGAGGACCTTGGTGCGTCGACATGAAGTCGTCTCAGACGCTGAAAATCTGAGGAAGGAACTGAGCTTCTTATGGAAAATATTCAAGGAAAACGGGATCAACAACCGCTAGATTTCGAAAGCCATCTTTCGGAAAACACGTAAGCAGAAGGACTCCGATGAAGACTCTTGCTGCCCGCATCTCGTGGTCGTGCGGTAGCGTTCTCGCTTCCCACGCCCGGGTTCCCGGGTTCGATTCCCGGCGGGGTCGGGGATTTTCTCTGCCTCGTGATGGCTGGGTGTTGTGTGCTGTCCTTAGGTTAGTTAGGTTTAAGTAGTTCTAAGTTCTAGGGGACTGATGACCATAGATGTTAAGTCCCATAGTGCTCAGAGCCATTTGCACCATTTTTTGAAGACTCTTGCTCACAAGGGAACCTCCCCATCGCACACCCCCTCAGATTTAGTTATAAGTTGGCACAGCGGATAGGCCTTGAAAAACTGAACACAGATCGATCGAGAAAACAGGAAGAAGTTGTGTGGAACTATGAAAAAATAAGGCAAAATATACAAACTGGGTTGTCCATGTGCAACATAGGCAATATCGAGGACAGCGTGAGCTCAGGAGCGCCGTGGTCCCGTGGTTAGCGTGACCAGCTGCGGAACGAGAAGTCCTTGGTTCGAGTCTTTCATCAAGGGAGAAGTTTAACTTTTTATTTTCAGTTTATGTGACAAACTTTTATGTTTTCATCACTTTTTTAAGAGTGATTATCACATCCACAAGAAAACCTAAATCGGGCAAGGTAGAAGAATCTTTTTACCTATTCGCCAAGTGTACTAGTTAGGTGGGTCGACAACATATTCCTGTCATGTGACACACATGCTGTCACCAGTGTCGTATAGAATATATCAGACGTGTTCTCCTGTGGAGGAATCGGTTGACCTATGACCTTGCGATCAAATGTTTTCGGTTCCCATTGGAGAGGCACGTCCTTTCGTCAACTAATCGCACGGTTTTGCGGTGCGGTCGTAAAACACAGACACTAAACTTATTACAGTGAACAGAGACGTCAATGAACGAACGGACAGATCATAACTTTGCGAAAATAAAGACAGTAAAATTTTCAGTCGAGGAAGGATTTTAACTAGAGATCTCTCATTCCGCAGCTGCTCACGCTAACCACGGGACCACGGCGCTCCTCAGCTCATTCTGTCCTTAATATTGCCTATCTGCGCATGGACTACTCAGTTTGTATATTTTGTTTATTTTTTCATAGTTCCACACAACTTCTTCCTTTTTTCTCGATTGATCTGTGTTCAGTTTTTCAAGGCCTACCCACGGTGCCAGCTTATAACTAAATCTGAGGGGGGTGCGATGGGGATGTTCCCTTGTCAGTAACAGGAAAGATTAGATGGCCCCTAAAGAGGCATAAAATCGATTCGGTCTTCAGGATTCCAGGAAAAATTTGACAACTAATGACGCCTTTGAAAGAAGAAGTTAGCCTCAGAACGCCAGGAGTATATAAAATACTGTGTTGGTGTGGACAGTTTTATGTCAGGTAGTCTGTGCGTACTCAGCAATAGCAGAGCATGCTCTAGAACACAGACATAGTATTACATTCGACGAGACATCTATTATCACACAGACTAATAGTTTCTGAGACAATCTAATAAAAAAGCAATCGAGGTAAAAAATTGTGACGTCATCTTCAATAAAGATGGCGCACTGCAGCTAAGCACGGCTTGGGACCCGGTCGTCGGCGGATTGAAGCGGTTGTGGTGAGCACGTAACGAAAAGATCGAAACATTATTTTATATGGCGCTAGAGTGAGCATCAGTGACGTCACAGAAGGCATCGCAGCTATACAAGGACAGAACAGCAACCAAAGACAAACACCATTAACAGTGGCCGAAGATTACAAGGACGACAGAACGTGCATTCTATACCACTCTACGTAGCTGTGAGTTATGGGGGTATTTTATGATCTTCTACTAATCTCAAACCTCCGTCTCAGGCCAGCGAAGTCTACCACTTACCCCTTGTACTTGTTACGAAGTAACCAGTACCTACAAGTCACTGGAACAACTTGAAAATTTTTACTTATGGAACGCATACGTGATCCATGTCTGTTGATTAAAACTGTTGGCTAATCTGTAGTAGGATAACATGTCCACCGTTTATTGCGTTGACTTATAGGTCCCGACATACTGTTGTTGTTTACACTCCATGGAATCGCAAATCTTGTTGTGATGTCAGCACAATCTCACTACAACACGTATGGAATGGATCAAGTGGAAGACACTCGAAACACGTTAGCTACTCGTATTTACACTGACTTGTCTCATCAGCGTTCAACGAGTGCAACTTGGTATTCCGCTCTTTTACAAATAAGCATCTATTTCTGTCGCGCTGCAAGACTCCGGTTGCCTGCTGTATAGTGTATGAAGTGTCGTTTGTGGTGTCTGTCCCTCGGGTCAGGGACTCTTCCACGAATCTCGGTCCGGCGAGAGATTGGCCAGGTGGAAGCGGCACCCTAACATTGTATTCTGCGTAGCTAGGACATACTCCAGGCTAAATGTTGAGTGCTGGTCTTCTGTTTTATCATGGTGCTGCACATATTTGGGTGAGATCTCTAAATGCTCTTGGCTTAAACTGCGTTTTTCACTCTCATTTTACTTACGTTTCTTGCGAGGCAGAGTAAAGTCTCGCGCTATGTGTATTTTTATATTACTGTTATGCAACACAATATTTCTTCAACGGTATCCATTTGTGCTTCTCTCATTCGTGAACATTTGCGGCAATCAGTCTCTCTCCCTGTCTTCTGTCCGTCTGTCCGTCTGTCCGTCTGTCTGTCTGTCTCTCTCTCTCTCTCTGTCTCTCTCTCTCTCTCTGTCTGTATGTTTCTCTACTCGTAACGTTTGTTTTCTCGTGTTTAGGAATTTGATGACTTTTATGCAATACTTGAAACGAGCGGTTCTAGACGCTTCAGTCTGGAACCGCGCGACCGCTACGGTCGCAGGTTCGAATCCTGCCTCGGGCATGGATGTGTGTGATGTCCTTAGGTTAGTTAGGTTTAAGTAGTTCTAAGTTTTTGGGGACTGATGACCTCAGAAGTTAAGTCCCATAGTGCTCAGATCCATTTTTGAATACTTGAAACGTTTTGTGATCTCCCATACTGGGCTGTCTATCGTATAATTAAGGTTCTTGAATATTTGATCATCTTTGCAAAAGAAGCTCTATTCATCGTTTCATCCTTTTGAAAGTCTCCTTTGTCTGAGCACGAAACGGCGTCACTCCTGCTCATATCTAACGGCTCTTTTGCTACAAGAAACGTACACTCTTTGTACCGCCGTCCATTACTCTTTTGTCTTACGTAACGTCTTTCAACTCCATGCTACGTACCGGTGTTGCTGTTTGTCGCTGAATTCAGTTCCTTTGGCAGCAACGACATTACATCATTCTTCTACGTAGTTTCCTTTATGACCACAAGAGTTTAAAAGCTCATGGAGATATTTATCTTGCGATCGTGCAGATGGCAGATAAATTTGCGATGCACGAGTCTTCCTCTGTACGATGGAACTTATTGCAAGAAGCATTTATTAGCTTCGACGAATTTCTTACTACTAACAACTACTTTGTGCCCATCAGAAACCCATCAAAGAAATATACTTTCCCGTTGCGAAAGGTTAACCAACGTCACTCGACATTTAGAGTCAGGCAGCCGTACATCTGTGTAAAAGTTGCTTCAAAATTTCAGTTAAATATTCAAATAGGGTTACAAGACGACGGTAAGTTTTCAGCACTTGATAACAGCATCATTTAAAGGATTAAGGAGAGAGAGAAATATAGCCAATTAGAAATGAACGCCGGCAAGTAAACAACGTGAACTGAGCAATGAAAGTTCATAACACAAGTAAAATAGCCCATATCTCAACAAGTATGACATTCCGGGGACGTTAGTATTTCTAGTTTCCACCGGTACTGTCTCGTGCAGTGATATATAGGGCACTCATTCTAAACACTGTCTAAAAGCTTTTCTTATAATTTCTTAACGTGCGCTTTACATTGTACCGATGTCGTTCGCTGTTAACGGATAACGTTCCTGGCAGTGCACGTTATCAACAGTTTCTTCTCTTCGAAATTGTGTGGCATATATTTGATGGTTTCTATTTTCCTTAAAATTACGCCAATTGGTGAGCGTAACCAAAGAGGCCTTAACAGCCACAACCTCCGAGATGTGTCCTCACCCTTTGAAATCGAGATGGGCGCAAGACATGGTGACGGACTGTTACCGCTACTATTCAACTGTGTTCTAGACAAGATTATGAGAAATTGGAAATGGGAAATTGAAAATAAAGTAATCTTGTCGATCTGCTTAGCGAAAAAATCGAAAGGAATTAATTTCGAATGTCTGGCATTTGCACATGACTTTACGGCGCTATCTGAAAGCACAAAGGAAGATCATCCAGATCAGTCCCAGAGCAATGATCACCGGCAGAAGGGACTGAGGATGGACTGAAATTCCTTGAAACAGAGACAGCCCAGATTATGAGTGTACAGAGATTTAATGTGCCTCATTAAACCCATACAAGAAAATGGCCTAGGGAAAACGGCGATTGATGATCGGATACCAAAAGTGGGGAGAGCGTATAGGAGAACTAGAAAACGTTTCCAACAAAAGGTGCATGTCATGGAGTGCCAGACTAAGCCACTATAATAGTGATCAAAACAGAGCACCTGAACACCTGTATGCCAGTGAATACCTCTCGATGATCTGAAACCTAGAGAAGTTGGAGATTCTGGAATGGAGATCCGTACGAAAAATCATAGTTGCAATGCAGATGGAGGCTGGCTGTTCGAAAATGTTCAAATGTGTGTGAAATCTTATAGGTCTTAACTGCTAAGGTCATCAGTCCCTAAGCTTTTTTTTTTTTTTTTTTTGGTCATCAGTCTACTGACTGGTTTGATGCGGCCCCCCACGAATTCCTTTCCTGTGCTAACCTCTTCATCTCAGAGAGTAGCACTTGCAACGAACGTCCTCAATTATTTGCTTGACGTATTCCAATCTCTGTCTTCCTCTACAGTTTTTCCCCTCTACAGCTCCCTCTAGTACAATGGAAGTCATACCCTCATGTCTTAGCAGATGTCCTATCATCCTGTCCCTCGTCCTTATCAGGGTTTTCCACATATTCCTTTCCTCTCTGATTCTGCGTAGAGCCTCCTCATTCCGTACTTTATCAGTCCACCTAATTTTCAACATTCGTCTATAGCACCACATCTCAAATGCTTCGATTCTTTTCTGTTCCGGTTTTCCCACAGTCCATGTTTCACTACCATACAATGCTGTACCCCAGACGTACATCCTCAGAAATTTCTTCCTCAAATTAAGGCCGGTATTTGATATTAGTAGACTTCTCTTGGCCAGAAATGCCTTTTTTGCCATAGCGAGTCTACTTTTGATGTCCTCCTTGCTCCGTCCGTCATTGGTTATTTTGCTGCCTAGGTAACAGAATTCCTTAACTTCATTGACTTCGTGACCATCAATCCTGATGTGAAGTTTCTCGCTGTTCTCATTTCTACTACTTCTCATTACCTTCGTCTTTCTCCGATTTACTCTCAAACCATACTGTGTACTCATTAGACTGTTCATTCCATTCAGCAGATCATTTAATTCTTCTTAACATTCACTCAGGATAGCAATGTCATCAGCGAATCGTATCACTGAAATCCTTTTACCTTGTATTTTAATTCCACTCCTGAACCTTTCTTTTATTTCCGTCATTGCTTCCTCGATGTACAGATTGAAGAGTAGGGGCGAAAGGCTACAGCCTTGTCTTACACCCTTCTTAATACGAGCACTTCGTTCTTGATCGTCCACTCTTATTATTCCCTCTTGGTTGTTGTACATATTGTATATGACCCGTCTCTCCCTATAGCTTACCCCTACTTTTTTCAGAATCTCGAACAGTTTGCACCATTTTATATTGTCGAACGCTTTTTCCAGGTCGACAAATCCTATGAAAGTGTCCTGATTTTTCTTTAGCCTTGCTTCCATTATTAGCCGTAACGTCAGAATTGCCTTTCTCGTCCCTTTACTTTTCCTAAAGCCAAAGTGATCGTCACCTAGCGCATTCCCAATTTTCTTTTACATTCTTCTGTATATTATTCTTGTAAGCAGCTTCGATGCATGAGCTGTTAAGCTGATTGTGCGATAATTCTCGCACTTGTCAGCTTTTGCCGTCTTCGGAATTGTGTGGATGATGCTTTTCCGAAAGTCAGATGGTATATCGCCAGACTCATATATTCTACACACCAACGTGAATAGTCGTTTTGTTGCCACTTCCCCCAATGATTTTAGAAATTCTGATGGAATGTTATCTATCCCTTCTGCCTTATTTGACCGTAAGTCCTCCAAAGCTCTTTTAAATTCCGATTCTAATACTGGATCCCCTATCTCTTCTAAATCGACTCCTGTTTCTTCTTCTATCACACCAGACAAATCTTCACCGTCATAGAGGCTTTCAATGTATTCTTTCCACCTGTCTGCTCTCTCCTCTGCATTTAACAGTGGAATTCCCGTTGCACTCTTAATGTTACCACCGTTGCTTTTAATGTCACCAAAGGTTGCTTTGACTTTCCTGTATGCTGAGTCTGTCCTTCCGACAATCATATCTTTTTCGATGTCTTCACATTTTTCCTGCAGCCATTTCGTCTTAGCTTCCCTGCACTTCCTATTTATTTCATTCCTCAGCGACTTGTATTTCTGTATTCCTGATTTTCCCGGAACATGTTTGTACTTCCTCCTTTGATCAATCAGCTGAAGTATTTCTTCTGTTACCCATGGTTTCTTTGCAGCTACCTTCTTTGTACCTATGTTTTCCTTCCCAACTTCTGTGATGGCCCTTTTTAGAGATGTCCATTTCTCTTCAACTGTACTGTCTTCTGCGCTGTTCCTTATTGCTGTATCTATAGCGTTAGAGAACTTCAAACGTATCTCATCATTCCTTAGTACTTCCGTATCCCACTTCTTTGCATATTGATTCTTCCTGACTAATGTCTTGAACTTCAGCTTACTCTTCATCACTACTATATTGTGACCTGAGTCTATATATGCTCCTGGATACGCCTTACAATCCAGTATCTGATTTCGGAATCTCTATCTCACCATGATGTAATCTAATTGAAATCTTCCCGTATCTCCCTGCCTTTTCCAAGTATACCTCCTCCTCTTGCGATTCTTGAACAGGGTATTCGCTATTACTAGCTGAAACTTGTTACAGAATTCAATTAATCTTTCTCCTCTTTCATTCCTTGTCCCAAGCCCATATTCTCCTGTAACCTTTTCTTCTACTCCTTCCCCTACAACTGCATTCCAGTCGCCCATGACTATTAGATTTTCGTCCCCCTTTACATACTGCATTACCCTTTCAATATCCTCATACACTTTCTCTATCTGTTCATCTTCAGCTTGCGACGTCGGCATGTATACCTGAACTTTTGTTGTCGGCGTTGGTCTGCTGTCGATTCTGATTAGAACAACCCGGTCACTGAACTGTTCACAGTATCACACCCTCTGTCGTACCTTCCTATTCATAACGAATCCTACACCTGTTATACCATTTTCTGCTGCTGTTGATATTACCCGATATTCATCTGACCAGAAATCCTTGTCTTCCTTCCACTTCACTTCACTGACCCGTACTGTATCTAGATTGAGCCTTTGCATTTCCCTTTTCAGATTTTCTAGTTTCCCTACGACGTTCAAGCTTCTGACATTCCACGCCCCGGTCACTGAACTGTTCACAGTATCACACCCTCCGCCCTACCTTCCTATTCATAACGAATCCAAAACCTGTTATACCATTTTCTGCTGCTATTGATATTACCCGATACTCATCTGACCAGAAATCCTTGTCTTCCCTCCACTTCACTTCACTGACCCCTACTATATCTAGACTGAGCCTTTGCATTTCCCTTTTCAGATTTCCTAGTTTCCCTACCACGTCCAAGCTTCTGACATTCCACGCCCCGACTCGTAGAACGTTATCCTTTCGTTGATTATTCAATCTTTTTCTCATGGTAACCTCCCCCTTGGCAGTCCCCTCCCGGAGATCCGAGTGGGGGACTATTCCGGAATCTTTTGCCAATGGAGAGATGATCATGACACTTCTTCAATTACAGGCCACATGTTCTGTGGATACACGTTACGTGTCTTTAATGCAGTGGTTTCCATTGCCTTCTGCATCCTCATGTCGTCGATCGTTGCTGATTCTTCCGCCTTTAGGGGCAATTTCTCACCCCTAGGACAAGAGAGTGCCCTGAACCTCTATCCGCTCCTCCGCCCTCTTTGACAAGGCCGTTGGCAGAATGAGGCTGACTTCTTATGCCGGAAGTCTTCGGCCGCCAATGCTGACTATTTATCAAAATTTAGGCAGTGGCGGGGATCGAACCCGGGACCGAAGGCGTTTTGAGTACGAATCAAAGACGCTTCCCCTAGACCACTTTCTTTTTTCCCCTAGACAACTTTTTTTATTTTTATTTTTTTAGTTTTTTTTTGGCTGCCGTAGCGCAATATAAGAAATGAAATGTCTTCTTGAGGGTTTTTTTAATTTTTTTTATTTTTTTAATATCATTTGCGCCAATTTGTAATAGGAATAGAATGAAAAAAGTGTATATCATTGCTAGGCTGCCGTAGCGAAATATAGGAAATGAAATGCCTTCTTGAGGGTTCTTTTTTTTTTTTTTGTAGACCACTATCTTTTTTTTTAACATTTGCGGCAATTTGTAATAAGAATAGAATGAACAAAGTGTATATCATTGCTAGGCTGCCGTAGCGCAATAGAAGAAATGAAATGTCTGCTTGAGGGCTTTTTTTTTAACATTTGCTCCAATTTGTAATAAGAATAGAATGAACAAAGTGTATATCATTGCTAATCTGCCGTAGCGCAATATAGGAAATGAAATGTATTCTTGAGTTTTTTTTTTTTTTTTTGGTTGGGCCAAGTAGTAAACAGAAATTTTTTATGGTGCACAAAAGACTATCACTTCATAATTGAAGGAAGATTGCTCCGCCGCTCTGCGAGAGAAGGGAAATGTGAAAGCGAAAATGGGAAAGAAAAAATGCCTTCTGCATTGGTGAGCATCTGAATAGTATCGTAAAATTCCGACAAGTACTAAAATCCCAGGAAGCAAATGGGATTCATACATACAGGTCACTGGCAACCTCTGCGATCCGAAATATTGTATTTGAAGCATTTAACCGTTAATTATGATGTTCAGCATATTTCCAAATATCCTCCTGTAGTCACAGTGTTGTCTCATTTTAAAGTGTTCAATTTCTATGTAAGAATAATAGTCGAGGAAAGTAGCATGCCTATTCTGCATAATAAATGTGGTGTCACCGCCAGACACCACACTTGCTAGGTGGTAGCTTAAATCGGCCGCGGTCCATTTAGTACATGTCGGATCCGCGTGTCGCCACTGTGTGATCGCAGACCGAGCGCCACCACAAGGCAGGTCTCGAGATACGGAATAGCACTCGCCCCAGTTGTACGGACGACATGGCTAGCGACTACACTGACGAAGCCTTTCTCTCATTTGCCGAGAGACAGTTAGAATAGCCTTCAGCTAAGTCCATGGCTATGACCTAGCAAGGCGCCATTAGCCTTACATAGTTTGATAGTTATCGTATGAAATGTCTCTTCAAGAATGCTGGATTCATATGAAGGAATAAAAGTTAAGTATTCGAGGAGCTGCATACTTTTCTTATTAGCATTCACTACTTATCCTGTTCCAGAATTCACGCCCGTCTGCGTTAGATAGCGTGCATTTCGGCCTCCTCTATCAACAAGGTGTTGGCACATTTGCCAACACATCAATAAACGATGCTGTGTGGCCCATGATCCACGTTGCAGCGTTGTTTTTTGCTCGTGGATATCTCAGTTTTTGTGGCTGAATGATCTCTAAAAGATCTACACCACAGGGCGTCGTACGGTCTATCACCGACAATCGTTGACGAAGAAATGTAGCAATTTCTTCTGCATGTCCGCACGTGAACCTATGAAGAAGCCTATCGACCCTTCCGCATGCGTCACAGTTGGGCGTTGGATGAAGGCCAATTTTATGTAGCTTTTCATTCGTTGCTACTTTATCGTTGACTGTTAGATACCAGTCGGCTATGACGCGTGACGGTAACACGTCGCTGTGCACATTCCGCCATACTATACTCCAATGTGTATGTGGATGTTTTTCTTCGAGACGATTCCTGTGGTTTGTTGTCGTGAGAAGGCCATAAAGCTTCCTGTTCGTCAGGCTTCCGTTATCGACGATGTTGTGTCGAATGTAGCTCATTTCCATGTAGTACAGTCGCACATGCCGGTAAGAAAGTGGAATGCCGGCGATATTAACGGGTGGGTCAAGGCTATGAGGCTTCCACCACTGAATGAGGTTTGTGATGATACTGGTCCTCCGGGTACGGAACTCCTTCCTGATGCGATTTAGGAGCAGGGTGACACATTTTTTGTGTACTTTAATGAGGTTAAGGCCACCTTTGAACGAAGGTAAGGTTAAGGTATCGAATTGAACTTTGAAAATGTGCCCCCTAAAAAGAAACCAACATAACGCTTGTTGTATACTCTTGGCTAGATGGTCGGAGATTGGAAGAATTTGCGCCAAATAAGTCATCTTGCTCGTAATGGCGATCTCGATGGTCTTAACTTTCTGTAGTATGTTCAAGTCACGGTCGGAGTGAAGTATCAAAGCAGCACGTAATTTATTAAGCATGTGTGACCAGTTCTTCGTCAGGAATTTGTCTGGTTTGGCCTCAAAAGTAACACCGAGGGTTGTGTGAGAATCCTTGACCTTGCACCAGGTAACATGGGATATGTCTCCGATACCGCCACCGATCTGCAAAGCTGTGGTTTTAGCTCTATTGAGTATTGCTCCTGAAAGAAACGTGAATGTTTGTAAAAGAGTTTCCGCTGACAGAAGTTGTTGCGATGATGACACAGTTACGCATACATCGTCAGCATACGCAATGCGTGGGATAGTGACAGACTCGACGCTAAGTCCGATCCCGCTATGCGCCAAGTTGTTCAGTAGCGGCTCCACTGCAATGGCGTACAAAATCATTGACAGAGGACACCCTTGGCGGACGGATTGCTCAATGGAAACTTCTTTTGTAAAATGGCCATTAATGAGAATCCGTGAAGAGGCGTTTGTAGTAAGTTTGTGAATTAATTCTATGAGATGAAGTCCAAAACCTAGTTTCTTCATGCTTTTAAAGGGGAAGTCATGACGTACACGGTCATAAGCCTTCTCAAAATCTAGAAAGATCAGAGCGCCCAGTCCTTTGGTTTCAGCATACGAACAGATGATGTCCCTCAAATCGCAGGCTGCTGAGATTGCACTTCGGCCTTGCACTGCACTGTACTGGTAACTGCCCAAATCCTTGTACATGACGGTTTGCATCCTTAGCTTAATTGATGTGGTGATGACTTTGAAATCGGCATTCAGGAGTGTGATGGGTCGCATGTTTTCGACCTTCCTGCTGTTCCCTTTTTTCGGTAAGGGCAGGATGATATCTTCCGTAAATGCCTTGGGTATAACTTCGAGGTGCCAGAGTTCATTCGCTATCTCGAGGAGTGTCGGACCGAGGAGGTTCCAGTAACGCTGGTAAAACTCAGCGCTGAGACCGTCGGGTCCTGGTGACTTCCCTTTCTTTGCACTGTGGACCGCCAGTCGGATTTCGTTCTCTGAGAAAAGAGATTCCAGATTTGCAGTATCCTGTTGTGACAAGCGACAGCTCAAGGTCCTAAGAAAATCGTCGCACGAGTGTTCATCAACGGCTTGCTTCTTGTAAAGTTGACTATAATAGTCGTAGACGTCCGAGATGATGTCACGTTGCTTCGTGATGGCATTCTCAGCGTCATCAAGACGGCTTCAATCAACATGGCTTTACACCGTTTCGTCGTTCTCAGGATGTGGTACAGAGAGGCCCGTTCTTCGGCGGCAACGTCCTTGGGGTGGGCTCGCACGATGATGCCTTGCATTCGTTGGCGTTGTATCGTCGTGATTTTCGCTTTATATCGTTTGATCTTTATGTCGATATCGCGAGAAGGATTATTAGCGCGACTGTACAGTTCTCTCAAACAGCGATAATAAAACTCAATAGTCTGTTTCTGCCAAAAGCTTTTTTGTCGGGCGTAACTCATGAGGGTGAGGCGTAATTTAGGCTTAGCACACTGAGTCTACCACTGGAGAGCGCTATCGTCGTTGCCGCTGGAGCTGTTGCCACGTTATGTTCACCTCCTCTTCAAGTTGGGCATCCTGCAGAAGGCTGACATTCAATTTCCAGTAGCCTGTCCCGCGGTATATTTGCTGGCGGTGTAGGTTAAGGTAACACTGATACGCACAATGGTCGGAGATGTTGACAGGAGCTATGTCACAGTTCACAGCGTGTCGCTGGAGGGCCTCGGACACATAGATCCTATCCAGCCGACTGGCAGAATGACTGGTTACGAAGGTGTACGCTACCCGTTCACCGTGCAGTTGTTGCCATGTATCGTGAAGACGCATGCCATGAATTAAATGTTCAAGTTCGATACATCTGTTCGTGTTAGGAGTTTGGTCTCTGTCGTTAAGAACACAATTGAAGTCACCACCGGGGATGAGATGTGCACGATAAGCGATAAGAAGAATGGAAACCTCGTTTTTATAAAATGTTGAGCGATCTCTCTTATGAGTGCTACCTGAGGGAGCGTACACGTTAACAATCTGCACACCATTCACTCGAAGAGAAATGCCACGACCACTACGCAGCCGCTGCACATCCGTAAATGGTATACCGTCGCGCAGAAGTATGGCAGTGCCTACAGCATCCTGGAGATTGATGTTATCAATGAGAACGTAACCGGGCACTTCTAAGACTGTGACTACCTCCTGTAGGAGGGCAATGTCAACGCTGGTACCATACAAGAAATCAGTTAGCGAACGGAGTTTCACCGCACTTTGAATTCTATTGACGTTAAGTGTGGTAACGTTGTAGGTTTGGCTATCGCACATGATGGTTCAGAGGACAATGAGCTCTGTGTTGGATCGTCCTTCTCGACGTCTTTGAATCAAACTCGTTGGGAACGTCTGGAGTACTCAGAGAGTGGAAATGTCGCAGCGCGATGGTCATGCGCGAGAGCAGCTACTGCTGCATCTCCTCGTCCTGCTGCCACCACGGCTCATTGCTGTCGGGGTGCTTCGCGGTGCGCGCGCCGCCCTGCCCGCCACCGCCGGCTGAGTCTGTCAACGTGGTCGCATCCGCCTGACCAACACGCGGGGCTGCGACTGACGTCAGCGAGTTCCTGCGGGAGCGCTGCTGCAGCTGCTCGCTACTCTGTTCGCTCTTCCTCTTAGCCGTTACGGTGCTCTGTTCCCTCTCAGCGCTCAGTAGTGCCTTCAGGTGTTTGGTCTGTTCACGAATGCGTTCTTGCCTCGCGGTGTCCTCGCAGCGCACGGAGCAAGAAGATTGAGGTTCAGCCTCGCTGCCACTTTCTGACATGTGTACGGGTCTCAAATCATCCGACTTTTCCTCTTTGCTACTATTCCCTTTGCTTCTCCTTCGGCGGCCTTTCTTCGTTTCTGCTGCAGTCTCTACCGATAGGGGCGGTTCAGGCAAACTGATCTGCACCCGCTCCTGTATCTCACACGGCTTAGTTTCAGAGGTGGCTGGCGTATCGTTGTTATCCAGCGGTAACTGCCCCGGTGAGGATGACGGTGCCGGATCGACGTCCGTCCTACCGCAAATGTCTTGGGCACTGCATTCCACCTGAACTGGCATCTCCGCCTCGCTAACACGTTCCGGCTGCCGAGGTGGTGGTACCGTCCCCGCGACTACCTCACTCAATACGGAACAAGCTTTTCACTAACGTCTGCAGGACGTTCCCGTGGAAGTTGAAATGGACGTCGACGTGTACAGTTCATCCGCAGATGTTCTGTTGAATGGCAGATCGAACAGGTAGGGGGTTGTCCAATGTAAGTTACCTGTGCACGACAGCCGCCAATGGCAACATACGAAGGTATATGCTTTTTTAAGTCCACACGTACACTTCGCACCCCGCTGTTAACTTGGTAGCGATATGCACTCGACCATTTTTCATTGGTAACTGACAAAACAACGCCATACAGTGACAGAGAACGTGCTATCAGGTCATTAGGGCACTCAGGTGGCACATTAAGTACCCTGACGGTTCTCACTCCGTATCCCGAAGGCACGATTTGGACATTGCTAATACTGCCATCATTATGACGAAATGGTCTCACACCAGCATGCTCCTCAACGGATTTCTCATAAGTGTCACTCGAAATAAATTTGATAAATAACGAGTACTGCACAAAGTCCAACTGGAACGTGTCGACTATATCTTCCGGCAATTTCAGATCCTCAAAAATCCACTCATGGATTTCGAAAGCCGTCGGTCGCAAGGCAGCACCATCGAAGACACACTGAACGCTGTTCGCTCTGTTAATTGTCGACATCTTACTTACAACGGTGGTACAGAAACAAACGCTAACAGCGCTCGCACACGCTGCTCAGCTCTCCACCGCAGCACTGCTCGCAACGTAAACACTGGCCCGCGCCACCGCCCGTCACCGCGCGATGTGCACTGGCCGAGTGTACCACGGGCACGCACTCCCTAAGCTTACACACTACTTAACCTAAATTATCCTAAGGAAAAACGCACACACCCATGCCCGAGGGAGGATTCGAACCTCCGCCGGGATCAGCCGCACAGTCCATGACTGCAGCGCCCTGGACCGCTCGGCCAATCCGAGGCTGGCTGTAAACAGGTAAGTCTACCAGAATGTGGATGTAGAGTATGAGAGAAAAAGAAGCTGATGTTTCTTGGACACCTGTTCAGAATGGACAAAAGTGGACTACCTTGCCGAATGTATGATTACCTCTGGAACGAGACGAACGGTACGACGCGGCTTAAAAAAGCTCAGAAAGAGCTTGAGAAGTCCAGTGTCGACGAAGCCCTCATGTTATCGCAGGACATGTTTCGAAGTGGAAAGCAAAGTTCTGAAAACAGTCACGTAGAAAGGAGATCTACACAGACAAGAAGAACGTGGAGTGGAGGACAGGAGCAGCAACACAGCGACCGTATGAAGGAGAAATGGAATAAGAAAAAAATGTGTGTGTGAATTCCTAAGGGACCAAACTGCCAAGGTCATCAGTCCCTAGACTTACACACTACTTAAACTAACTTGTGCTAAGAACGACACACACCCATGCTCGAGGGAGGAGTCGAACCTCCGGTGGGAGGGGCCGAATGGAAGAAGAGGAGGCACTGGACAAGGAGGACAAAATGAAGTTTTAGCGTGATCCTAAGTGATCAGTTTGTCAATAAAATAATAATAATAATAGTAATAATAATAATGGTAAATCGATAACAGAAATTGTGTCAGACAAAAGAAATAAGAAAAAGTGGAATGAAAATAGAATGATTACTGGAATACGTGGAGGAGGCGATAGTAATAGTATGTCAGTTTTTAAACATTCTCAGTCGACCTTGATGGTGGTGGTATTTTACATCCTATTCCGTTTCAGGAATCTCGTAGATACAGAAGTAAGTCGAAGCTGTACTGGAACAGTTTCGATTCAGCAATGTGTAATGTATGTTAGATGCTAGATACCTAATGCCCATCGACACAGTGCACTCCATATTCCACCTGCGACACAGAGACAAATTGCAATGCCTAACTTACCAATGGATCCGCCATGAAAAGCGAGGAAAATACCAAACTATGGAGATATCTTTGTGTTAGACGTACCTCAAAAAAGCGAGATGGAAGTCAGCAACAAGGCTGGTCAATAAACTGTTTAACAACATCAGCGAACCGACAGGTCCCGACAACATCAGGACGCAACAGCCGGAGGAATGAGGCATCCCTCTACAAGAAGTCGGCTGCCCACAAACACCCTGCCACAATGAACCACCCGCTACGAATTACGCGAAAAGATAAGAATCGCGAATATGGTGAACTGAAAAAATCAGATTTGCTTTCTTAGTTTTTAATTTTCTTTTCTCATAAATGAATGAAGTGTCAAATTATTTCCAATTTGAAATGTTGAATTAACAACGTAACTTCATAAGATGATAACAAAAACAAAAAAAAAGTGTAACAGGCAGTCGTCTTTCGCAACTGCTCTCTTCTCTCAGCTTATTGCAGACTGGCGTTAGCATTTGAATTCTTCGTTAAAATCAGACGTAATAGTTGTATTTCTAAAGTTAATGCCATTACAATGCAGAAAATTACATTATTATTTCTTATCGCGAACTCGTTTAGATGACCTTTCTGATGATGAGTAAAACAGGTGAAAATTAACTGTCCGAATCACAAGTACAGTTTCATTTAATGAAAAAGGCGGAAAACATTAGCATACGAAAATATGTAGAGTCGGTTTTAATACAAAACTGGTTTGCTGTAGAGCGACTACTGCTTAATCACCTTGTCATCAGATAATTCAACAAACGATTCATTATTAGATCTCAGTTACTTGTATATCATTTTAAATTCAATGCAGATGGTGAAATGAACTAATACAAGTAAGGAAAGCAGTTTTATGGACATTGAGTTATTATTAAAATTTCGAGTAACGGTACAATGGAAATTACAATACGGCATCAACATGCGGAAACGAAACGTCCTTGTTACTTATAATCCGTCGTGATTGCATAAATTGTTTATTCACATGACCGGTTTCGGTTCCTCTTGAACCATCTTCAGGTCTGCAATTTCGGTTACAGGAGTAACCTGTCCACACACAGCAACCTTCACAAGCTGACGCAGCTGTGTGTGGACAGGTTACTCCTGTAACCGAAATTTCAGATCTGAAGATGGTTCAAGAGGAACCGAAACCGATCATGTGAATAAGCATTTTATGCAATCAAGACGGATTATAAGTAACATTGTAAAACCACTGGTTGCGGTCATCCCATCAGACATTGTGTCTGTTTTTGCGGGACGTACTTGATTACTCTACGACCTCTGTGTGGGAACAGACGATGTAAAGTCGGCATCGCGACTATTTAAAATGATCTGATTACAAGGAATAAGATACAGTGGAAATTCATACACACATCAAAGAAAATTTTGCATCACCTCGGTTCCGAGAGTTACGAAACCTGTACAGAAAACTGGAATAGAGATCAACATAAACATCATTTGCACTCTTTTTATTGCTCACGAAAACCACACATTGATGCCTGCCTGTATTCGTCGTGGCATACTATCCACAAGTTCATCAAGGCACTGTTGGTCCAGATTGTTCTACTCCTTAACGGCGATTCGGCGTAGATCCCTTAGAGTGGTTGGTGGATCACGTCGTCCATAAACAGCCCTTTTCAATCCATCCCAAACATGTTCGATAGGGTTCATGTCCAGAGAACATGCTGGCCGCTCTAGTCAAGCTATGTCGTCATCCTGAAGGAAGTTATTCACAATATGTGCACTATGTGGGCGCGAACTGTCGTCCATGAAGACAGGCAGGATTCGAACCTGCGACCGTAGCATTCTCGCGGTTCCGGACTGAAGCGCCTAGAACCGCACGGTCACCGCGGCCGGCTCAGTCGGAGGATGGCATTTACGTATCGTACAGCCGTTACGGCGCCTTCCATGACCACCAGCGGCGTACGTCGGCCCCACATCATGCCATCCCAAAACGTCAGGGAATCTCCACCTTGCTGCACTCGCTGGACAGTGTGTCTAGGACGTTCAGGCTGACCGGGTTGGTTCCAAACACGTCTCCGGCGATTGGCTGGTTGAAGGCATATGCGACACTCATCGGAGAAGAGAACCTGATGCCAATTCTGAGCAGTCCATTCGGCATGTTGCTGGGCCCATCTGTACCGCGCTGCATGGTGTCGTGGTTGCAAAGATGGACCTCGCCATGGACGTCGTGAGTGAAGTTGTGCATCATGCAGCCTAATGCGCACAGTTTGAGTCGCAAAACGACGTCCTGTGGCTGCATAAAACCATTATTCAACATGGTGGCGTTGCTGTCAGGGTTACTCCGACCCATAATCTCTTGGTCGGCTTGAGCGAGACATGTCGTCTACAGTTCCTATCTCCCTGAATCTCTTACATGTCCGAACAACATTGCTTTGGTTCACTCCGAGACGCCCGTACAGTTCCCCCTTGTTGAGTGCCCATCCTGCTTTGTTCCACGAAATATTATTGCTGTAGGTGTAAGTTATGCTACATGTTAAGATACAGGACAATTAGGATGCTATATATTTCACTTACTCTATGTGCTCTAACTTCTTCAGAAAGTAGATCGCTGCTCCTCCTCTGACGTGCAAAAGAAGAGCTATAGAACTTCTGCAATCGATTATACTGAAATAAACGTTTGACGTATTTAAATCCATTAAAATTGTTCAAACGATCAAAGTACGAAGTTCTTTTTCTTTATCTTTTACATTGAATACGCAGCTGAACTGGTACGTTGGCTACCAAACAAAATGTGAGGCTAGACACGGCTAGACATTAGCACAAGTTTTCCTTGATCGTACAAAACATAATGAGGAACAGCATAAGGATTTTGCAGCAGTATATTTGAAGTCTGTTTTTACAGGATTCTGTAGTGTCCAACACAGGTTGAGGGCGGACCATACAGAGTATCTATTGAATACTAGACGCATGTAAACAACAGAGTTTGTCTCTCTAGGTTTTTCTGAACCATTATGTCGGTTGATAAAAGAAATATGTTCATATGCTGTGACTTCTGAAATGTACTGCACAACACAATTAAAGAATTACTTTTTGGAAACCCAGTAATTGTTGTTTTTAATTTGGCTCAACGCCTTGTTCTTTGATGTGTCGTCGAATCCGAAGGATAGGTCGCAGCGCAACACGCTTTTGAACTACGGGTGTTACTAAGGTTGTTGCCGAACTGTCCTTTGTTGTTTTGTTCAAGCATATGTCAGTGTCGCAACTCCCATGATCACGCCTTAGCAGGGTTGCGAAAGACGAAGGCTGAAAATGTTTAACTGCTTTGGATCACGTTCAAGTTATATCGAATATCTCGAATGATCACTAGTGGTTACAGCCTGCGCGTGACAGCAAAAATTGCTATCGTCTTGCACTCCAAAGGGGTGTGATTACCTTCAGTGGGTTTGCAACCCTACAAAGTCCTCTGCGAAGTGTTGAAACGTGTATGGATGTCAGCAGTGCCGATGGTTGTCGAGACGTCGTCTTATTTCTCATCACACTCCGAACCGTCGTTTTCGATTGAGAAATGTGTGGAAATCAACGCCCCAGGAAAAGGAGCGTTTTCATTTGCGCCCTTTATGCCACACCCTGAGGCCTTCTCGTGTCTATTCTGAATGGCGGCGTGTTTGATACAGTATGTTTTCCTCGACCACCCGTAAGAAAATCGCGTTCTTTCAACGCTGGACGTCGCAGTTCTGACCTGCATCGCAGTGGCCTGAGAAGGAAGGGTGAAGTGTTGGTAAGAGAGGATGTGACGACTTTTCCACTGAGTGACACGTGCACGATGGCGTGGGGCAGAATTTTGGTGAAATATGGTGCCGATGTGACATCGTCACCCGTGCTGCTGAGCTATGGCTTTCTCTCCCACGTATCGACACCACGCTCTCTGAGGCATCGTCGAACACGAGTTTGGCATCGTAGGGCACCACACTAGAAAAATACACAGGAAGGCTGTAGGCACCTCCTTTGAGCCAAATTTCAAACTTCTGCGTCGTAATGGGGGACAATTAGGGGGTTTCGAAGACGTGATCCTGTTATTATATTGTGCGTTGTATGCTATTAGCTCGATGGTTTGTTCACAGTAAATTACAGGGTGACAATTATTGAACTATATGAAATAAAATCAACGTAACTTCAAAACAGATTGCGTTAGGACGTTAAAATGTTTGAAATGGCTCTGAGCACTATGGCACTTAATATCTGAGGTCATAAGTTCCCTAGAACTTATTTTTTTTGTTGGTCATCAGTCTACTGACTTGTTTGATGCGGCCCGCCACGAATTCCTTTCCTGTGCTAACCTCTTCATCTCAGAGTAGCACTTGCAACGAACGTCCTCAATTATTTGCTTGACGTATTCCAATCTCTGTCTTCCTCTACACTTTTTGCCCTCTACAGCTCCCTCTAGTACAATGGAAGTCATTCCCTCATGTCTTAGCAGATGTCCTATCATCCTGTCCCTTCTCCTTATCAGTGTTTTCCACATATTCCTTTCCTCTCCGATTCTGCGTAGAACCTCCTCATTCCTTACCTTATCAATCCACCTAATTTTCAGCATTCGTCTATAGCACCACATCTCAAATTCTTCGATTCTCTTCTGTTCCGGTTTTCCCACAGTCCATGTTTCACTACCATGCAATGCTGTACTCCAGACGTACATCCTCAGAAATTTCTTCCTCAAATCAAGGCCGGTATTTGATATTAGTAGACTTCTATTGGCCAGAAATGCCTTTTTTGCCATAGCGAGTCTGCTTTTGATGTCCTCCTTGCTCCGTCCGTCATTGGTTATTTTACTGCCTAGGTAGCAGAATTCCTTAACTTCATTTACTTCATGACCATGAATCCTGATGTGAAGTTTCTCGCTGTTCTCATTTCTACTACTTCTCATTACCTTCGTCTTTCTCCGATTTACTCTCAAACCATACTGTGTACTCATTAGACTGTTCATTCCGTTCAGCAGATCATTTAATTCTTCTTCACTTTCGCTCAGGATAGAAATGTCATCAGCGAATCGTATCATTGATATCTTTTCACCTTGTATTTTAATTCCACTCCTGAACCTTTCTTTTATTTCCATCATTGCTTCCTCGATGTACAGATTGAAGAGTAGGGGTGAAAGGCTACAGCCTTGTCTTACACCCTTCTTAATACGAGCACTTCGTTCTTGATCGTCCACTCTTATTATTCCCTCTTGGTTGTTGTACATATTGTATATGACCCGTCTCTCCCTATAGATTACCCCTACTTTTTTCAGAATCTCGAACAGCGTGCATCATTTTATATTGTCGAACGCTTTTTCCAGGTCGACAAATCCTATGAAAGTGTCCTGATTTTTCTTTAGCCTTGCTTCCATTATTAGCTGTAACGTCAGAATTGCCTCTCTCGTCCCTTTACTTTTCCTAAAGCCAAAGTGATCGTCACCTAGCGCATTCTCAATTTTCTTTTCCATTCTTCTGTATATTACTGAGCAGAAAAATACCATTCAGGAGTTCATCGACAGCATCGATGTTCCGACACCTCAGCTGGTTATGCAGAATTTCGCTATTCATCCCGCTTACATGATGATGACAGGCATATCGAACATGTCATAACCTAAATCCGAAATTCCGTAGTGACGTTCAAATGTTGATAAAGTGTGTGCACATCGTATTTTTTAACTAATTTACGTTTTTTTTTATATGTAGTTCCAAATTGCCACCCTGTATATTGCACGCTGAACGTTCAACAGAAACTACTCTGTACTGATAAATTACGGATGAACCTGAAACGAAACGTCTATACGAGAAACAGGTGACACAAATGATGAGATGTTATTGCCAAGTTACGTGGTCCTGTGACATGCACAAGACAACTGGGACGTGGAGCTTGCTTTAATAGTGTCAATGCCTAAGTTATCATATTAACTTGTAACAGTTAAAATCATAGGAATGAGTGTAGAATATTTTTAAAAATTTTATTTGAAGTCAAAATGTTGATAAAGATGAATTGAATAATGAGCTACTAAATATTCTCCGGTACAAACTAAATGAAGATGGAAAAGTATAGTACTTGTTTCAGTTCTAAGGACATTATAATGTTTGTTTATTAATTATAATCTATCAGTAAATAATTCCAGGCTAATACAATTCAAGAATAGTAAATTTGTATAAATGGAGAAAGCACTGGGATTCACTTTGTGTTTTAGCTCCATGTTGCAAAAATGACCTTGCAGCGCTATGTGGAGAACAAGGAAACGAAAAAGGAAGAACACTTGTAGATAGACTTTGATAGTTGCAGACTTGAGAGGGTGGCTGCCGTATATCATGAGCTGTGGGAAAAGTGTGTACTAAAACCCGCCAGGTTAGCCGAGAACGCTAATGCGCTGCTTTCTGGACTCGGGTAGGCGCGCCGTCCCCGGATCGACGGCGGCTTAACGACGGAGGCCGGTGTGCCGGCCAGCCTGGGTGTGGTTTTTAGGCGGTTTTCTACATCCCCCTAGGTGAATACCGGACTGGTCCCCACGTCCCACCTCAGTTACATAGCTCGCAGACATCTGAACACATTCGCACCGTTCCATAGATTACACTAGACTCAGACAGTTGGGTTACATTAATTCCGTCCCGGGGGGTATGGGGTAGCGGCAGGAAGGGCATGGCCACCCCTTAAATTAACCTTGCCAAATCCGATTAACCATGCCGACTCTGAGTCATTGCAGGAAATGGGCACAAGCAAAAGAAATAAAGGAACAGTGTGTGCTAAACTCGTGTCTATGCCGCTAATATTTGGTGTGGCTATTTAATCTGGAAGGGATAGTCTCTCAAACGTAAGACGCAAGGGATGCAAGATTTCCCATACTTTATCTAGTTGGAAATGTCAGAGTCTGCAACTGCAAGAATAGTGGCGGCACTGGGCAAAATGGAATATTGCTATCTTTTCCAAGAATCTTGAGATGTGAGAACCAGCCATCAGTCACCAAATTACATTTACAATACTACAATTCCTCCGGCACACAAGGCAAGCACATTTAAGTAAAAACTGAAAGCAAATTAGAAATGTGAAGATTTACAGTTAATAATTTCGGAATGGTGCAATCGTTTTCGGAATAGGTACACTTTATTCAATTTAGTTTTAACGTCATTCTCTTGTTATTTGTTTCACGTCCTGTTTCCCGGTCATAATACTTTTATAAATGTTTTGTAAGAGTTTTCAAAGGGATAGTTCTTACGACAACGTGTATCAGTCATAACATAAATGCTTAACCATAAAACAGGTGCTCCTTCGGAGCTGACTTAATTTTTAATT
Organism: Schistocerca americana; assembly: GCF_021461395.2. NCBI lineage: Eukaryota > Metazoa > Arthropoda > Insecta > Orthoptera > Acrididae > Schistocerca > Schistocerca americana. The sequence continues at coordinate 855,922,876 of NC_060121.1, forward strand.
GACAATAAGAGTCGAATTGCACTTTGTTGGTTTCTTTATGGCTGATTTCATTTGAAAAGTAGAATCAGATACTTACAAATAAATCAAAATTTCACTGGTGACGTCAAATGCAAAGTAGTAGCCACAGTGCTGGATAATTAATTGAGGAGTTTGATCCATCTTCTTTATCAATGAAAGTTCTTCAGACGTAACACAGTTATTAATCAGTTCAAAATAAATCCAAGTTAACTTCAGAAACGTTTAAATCCATTTGTTCCTTACGAGCTGGTGACTGAGCCTTGCTAAATTACAATTCGATTTCAGAGGAACAGCCATAAGGTGAGTTAAAACGACTTATTTGTGAGTCTACAATCCTGCTACGACGCTGATTGGAACCAGTCGCAAAAACCACGACATAGGGAGACATTTATAATTCATTGGGGCATATTTATGTCTTTACCGTTATTATAAATTTGACTCTGCAATCATCATCGTATTTTGGTTAGAAGGTATAGTAATTTTGATTGTCTTAACACACGGCAATTTTAAAAATGTATGTATCTATGAATGTATTTAAATAAGTATATATGTATGTTTCACATCTCCTCCTAACCACTGGACCGACTTCAACCAGGCTTTATAGACATATCGTTAACCGTCTGAAAACAATCAGTTAGGGGTAAGAACCATTCACCTATCAAAGGGGTGGAGATGGGAGTGAAAATACAGTGTATCCCACGACGCGATAATATCCATAGTTTAGTCATCCAGTATTTGAGAATGAGAGCCCTTAGAGACTTGCAACAAACTTCAAGCATAATTTCACATGTTTACGTAACTTTTTGTCGCTGTTGACACACACAAAATGATCAAAGAAAAAAAAATTTGCCGCTCACTACATTTCCGCTGCTCATGCAGTAGAACTAACACATGTATCGTGGCGTTTTAAAATATTACCTCGTTTCTACTAGCTGTCCTCGCGACCTATTTTGCAGACAGTATGCACATGTACCACTGAATTTACCATAAAAATTACGTCATTGTTCGACTCATGGGTCAGGACATACGACGTCGTAAACACTGACTGGGTGAAAAACTGCCACATCATGGAAGACGCTTAAATTGATTACTCCGTTGCTACTAAATCTGTTGCTAATACCTTTCGCAGACGGTATCTACATTTTCCGCTGATTGGACCTACAAAAACGTCTTATCGTACGACATATAGTTCTGGACATATGACTTCAAATACTCACATGCGTGAAAAACAACCACATCATGCATGGCGTTTTACACTCCTGGAAATGGAAAAAAGAACACATTGACACCGGTGTGTCAGATCCACCATACTTGCTCCGGACACTGCGAGAGGGCTGTACAAGCAATGATCACATGCACGGCACAGCGGACACACCATGAACCGCGGTGTTGGCCGTCGAATGGCGCTAGCTGCGCAGCATTTGTGCACCGCCGCCGTCAGTGTCAGCCAGTTTGCCGTGGCATACGGAGCTCCATCGCAGTCTTTAACACTGGTAGCATACCGCGAAAGCGTGGACGTGAACCGTATGTGCAGTTGACGGACTTTGAGCGAGGGCGTATAGTGGGCATGCGGGAGGCCGGGTGGACGTACCGCCGAATTGCTCAACACGTGGGGCGTGAGGTCTCCACAGTACATCGATGTTGTCGCCAGTGGTCGGCGGAAGGTGCACGTGCCCGTCGACCTGGGACCGGACCGCAGCGACGCACGGATGCACGCCAAGACCGTAGGATCCTACGCAGTGCCGTAGGGGACCGCACCGCCACTTCCCAGCAAATTAGAGACACTGTTGCTCCTGGGGTATCGGCGAGGACCATTCACAACCGTCTCCATGAAGCTGGGCTACGGTCCCGCACACCGTTAGGCCGTCTTCCGCTCACGCCCCAACATCGTGCAGCCCGCCTCCAGTAGTGTCGCGACAGGTGTGAATGGAGGGACGAATGGAGACGTGTCGTCTTCAGCGATGAGAGTCGCTTCTGCCTTGGTGCCAATGATGGTCGTATGCGTGTTTGGCGCCGTGCAGGTGAGCGCCACAATCAGGACTGCATACGACCGAGGCACACAGGGCCAACACCCGGCATCATGGTGTGGGGAGCGATCTCCTACACTGGCCGTACACCACTGGTGATCGTCGAGGGGACACTGAATAGTGCACGGTACATCCAAACCGTCATCGAACCCATCGTTCTACCATTCCTAGACCGGCAAGGGAACTTGCTGTTCCAACAGGACAATGCACGTCCGCATGTATCCCGTGCCACCCAACGTGCTCTAGAAGGTGTAAGTCAACTACCCTGGCCAGCAAGATCTCCGGATCTGTCCCCCATTGAGCATGTTTGGGACTGGATGAAGCGTCGTCTCACGCGGTCTGCACGTCCAGCACGAACGCTGGTCCAACTGAGGCGCCAGGTGGAAATGGCATGGCAAGCCGGTCCACAGGACTACATCCAGCATCTCTACGATCGTCTCCGTGGGAGAATAGCAGCCTGCATTTCTGCGAAAGGTGGATATACACTGTACTAGTGCCGACATTGTGCATGCTCTGTTGCCTGTGTCTATGTGCCTGTGGTTCTGTCAGTGTGATCATGTGATGTATCTGACCCCAGGAATGTGTCAATAAAGTTTCCCCTTCCTGGGACAATGAATTCATGGTGTTCTTATTTCAATTTCCAGGAGTGTATTTTGTAGCTCCTTTGCTGCTGATTCTATTCGGAACACATTTCGCGGACTGAGAGCTTGTATACTACTGAACGTGTCTACAAAAATATATCAATTTACGGCACATGCTTCAGGGAATATGACATCATAAGCAGCTCAACAGTTTTCACAGAAAATATCTGCAGATGCTACTGAATGTAGCTAGAAAGCGTAAAATTGTACGACACATAATTCAGAAAATACGACGTCTTAAAGACTGCCGCGTTGTAGATGACGTTTTAATTTATTGCTTCTTTATTACTAACTCTATTCACAGTATGAGAATTCAGGTTTTTTCGGCGAATCTCGGTGATAGAATCTCCTAGAGTTGATAGCCGAGTCAATGAGTTCTTCTCCGGCAACGTTTCAGGAAGTTTCTCACTTGCCATTTTCAGGCGAAATCACCTCGAGATTTTATCATATACTCACAGTACAAAAACGGTTCAAATGGCTCCGAGCACTATGGGACTTAACATCTGAGGTCGTCAGTCGCCTAGAACTGAGAACTACTTAGACCTAACTAACCCAAGGACAGCACACACATCCATGCCCGAGACAGGATTCGAACCTGCGACCGTATCGGTAGCGCGGTTCCAGACTGAATCGCCTAGAACCGCTCGGCCACATCGGACGGCACTCACAGTACATTTCACAGACAGTAGCCACATATAGAACTGGATGTACGTGCAAAATTATGTCATTTTTCAGCACATAGTTCAGGAGGTAGCTCTCCGTCTTCAGGCCACGAGTGGCCTACCGGGACCATCCGACCGCCTTGTCATCCTCAGTGGAGGATGCGGAGAGGAGGAGTGTGGGGTCAGCACACCGCTCTCCCGGTCGTTACGATGGTATTCTTGACCGAAGCCGCTACTATTCGGTCGAGTAGCTCCTCAATTGGCATCACGAGGCTGAGTGCACCCCGAAAAATGGCAACAGCACATGGCGGCCTGGATGGGCACCCATCCAAGTGCCGACCACGCCCGACAGCGCTTAACTTCGGTGATCTCACGGGAACCGGTGTAGCCACTGCGGCAAGGCCGTTACCAGTTCAGGAGGTATGACGTCATAAACATGAATCTGTGGGAAAATGTAATTGCGGGGCGAATTCGCTAGACATACGGGTGAAGTATGTGTACAAATACCTGTGGAATAGACTAAATGTGTATGAAACGTATTTGAAGATGGCGTATGCGAGCAAAGACAAGAGTGAAAATCTAATCTTAAGCCCCTGGAGCGATTTTAATCGAATTTGGTACACATATTAGTTACAATATGGAAAGATATCCTACACTATGTGATCAAAAGTATCAGTACACCCCCAAAAAACATAAGATTTTCATATTAGGTGCATTGTGCTGGCACCTATTACCAGGTACTCTATATCAGCGACCTCAGCAGTCATTAGACATCGTGAGATTGCAGAAAGGGGTGCTGTGCGAAACTCACGGACTTCGAAAGTGGTCAGGTGTTTGGATGTCACTTGTATCATACCTCTGTACGTGAGATTTCCACACTCCTAAACATCTCTATGTCCACTGTTTCCGGTGTGATAGTGAAGTGGAAACGTGAAGGGACACGTACAGCAAGAAAGCGTACAGGCCGACATCGTCTGCTGACTGACAGAGACCGCCGACAGTTGAAGAGGGTCGTAATCTGTAATAGGCAGACATCTATCCAGACCACCACATACGACTTACAAACTGTGTCAGGATCAACTGCCAGTACTATGACAGTCAGACGGGAGGTGAGAAAACTTGGATTTCATGGTCGAGCGGTTGCTCATAACCCACACATCACGCTGGTAAATACCAAACGACGCCTCAAATGGTGTAAGGAGCGTAAACATTGGAGGACTGAACAGTGGAAAAACATTGTGTGGAGTGACAATCACGGTACACAATGTACCGATCGGATGGCAGGGTGTGGGTATGGCGAATGCCCGATCAACGCCGTCTGACAGCGTATGAAGTGTCAACAGTAAAATTCTGAGGCGGTGGTGTTATGGTGTGGTCGTGTTTGTCATGGAGGGGCCTTGCACCCCTTGTTGTTTTGTGTGGCACTATCACAGCATAGGCCTACATTGATGTTTCAAGCACCTTCTTGCTTCCTACTGTTGGAGAGCAACTCGGAGATGGCGATTGCATCTTTCAACACGATCGCGCGCCTGTTCATAATGCACGGACTGTGGCGGAGTGGTTACATGACAATATCATCTCTGCAATGGACTGGACTCCACTGAGTCATGACCTGAATCCTATAGAACGCCTTTGGGATGTTTTCGAACGCTGACTCCGTGCCAGGTCTCACAGACCGACATCGATACCTCTTCTCAGTGCAGCACTCCGTGAAGAATAGACTGCCACTCCCCAAGAAACATTCCAGCACCTGATTTAACGTATGCCTGCGAGAGTCAAAGCGGTCATCAAGGCTAAGGGTGTGCCAACACCATTTTGAATTCCAGCATTACCGATGGAGGGCGCCTCGAAGTTGTAAGTCATTTTCAGCCAAGTGTCCGGATACATTCGATCACATAGTGTACTTGTGGAATAGATTAAATGTGTTTGAAATATATTTGACAGTCGCGTATGCGAGCAAAGCCACGAGTGATAATTTCATCCTTATCCCCTGGACCGATTTTTATCAAATTTGGCACCCATATTAGTTACAATTCGGAAAGAAATACTATATGGGTAACAACCACCACCTTCGTACTGGGGTGAGTGTGATAACGGGGAGAAGGGTGGACGAGGAGATGGACAGACAGCGGGGGAGAAGATGGATAATGATGAGGGGGGGGGGGAGGGGAGGGTACGAGATGGACAGAGAGAAGGGAAGAGTGAATTGTACAGAGATAGAGAGATGAGAAGAGGAGAGAGAATGGGTAGGAGCAGGTGGACTAACAGAACACTGCAATAAATACGTACCCGGACACCATCGGACACTCAGCTGGCCGGCCGCGATGGTCTCGCGGTTCTAGGCGCGCAGTCCGGAACCGTGCGACTGCTACGGTCGCAGGTTCGAATCCTGCCTCGGGCATGGATGTGTGTGATGTCCTTAGGTTAGTTAGGTTTAAGTAGTTCTAAGTTCTAGGGGACTGATGACCACAGCTGTTAAGTCCCATGGTACTCAGAGCCATTTGAACCATTTGAACACTCAGCTGTTATTTTGTATTTGTCTTTATGAAATCTATTATTAACTTACCACACCATCTCTTATTAACGACCGAGCGAGGTGGCGCAGTAGTTAGCACACTGGACTCGCATTCGGGAGGACGACGGTTCAATCCCGTCTCCAGCCATCCTGATTTAGGTTTTCCGTGATTTCCCTAAATCGTTTCAGGCAAATGCCGGGATGGTTCCTTTGAAAGGGCACGGCCGATTTCCTTCCCAATCCTTCCCTAACCCGAGCTTGCGCTCCGTCTCTAATGACCTCGTTGTCGACGGGACGTTAAACACTAACCACCACCACCATATTATTAACGCAAGTATGATCATATCTGGCATCAAACGATATTTATGACTGAACTGAGGATTTCTTGGTAGCGAGCACGCGGCGTGTTTTCCTTGTACGTAGAGTCATCGTGCGGATGTAGAAGTAACTGCAGGTGTGCTAAAAATGGTTCAAATGGCTCTGAGCACTATGGGACTTAACATCTGAGGTCATCAGTCCCCTAGAACTTAGAACTACTTAAACCTAACTAACCTAAGGACATCACACACATCCATGCCTGAGGCAGGATTCGAACCTGCGACCGTAGCGGTCGCGGCGTTCCAGACTGAAGCGCCTAGAACCGCTCGGCCACACCGGCCGGCACAGGTGTGCTCCAGGAACGTGTAATGGGTATTTTGCTGTTCATGTTGTACAAGGTTAATGACCTGTAGACAATATTAAGAGTAACTGGAGACATTTTGCAGAATGTACAAGTATTTATAATTGGTGTGCATGTGGCAGCATGATTAGCAATATGTTCCAAAGCGCCGCGCATATAAACTGCATTTTCCGGTGCTCATACATGGGGTTCTGTTGGTGATAAAAAGCGAAGGGCAAGTGTTTTGGTTATCCCTTGGGCTAGGGACCATTTGTATACCCAACACAAGGATCGTCTTAGTGTCACAATCCTACAGTACCGGAGCAAAGTACGAATGTTACACACTTCTTTATGCTTAGGCAAATGGAGTAAATCCGTTGTTCCTTTTTGCACTTGATGTGGGCTACGGTGGGATTGATGGGACTTACGGAGGCACAGTTATTTCACTTCCTCTTCCTCGGAAAACCCCAAAAAAGTGTTTTTCACTTTATTTTCGCTTTCAGCAGCGGATCGAATCTCAGAGGTTACCAAGACGGGCATGCCCAGCAAATCGTCGAAATTTTTACGATATATTCCAAAGATCCTTACCTCTAACAACACTGAAAATTTTCCTGACATGTTTATCCACTTCCCAGAGGCAAAAATTGAAAGCACCTTACTGTACACGTAAAATATGCCTGTAAAAATGAAATAGGTTGATTGGTGACGGGTATGTCGGCGATAAATCTGACCGGTGTACTCGTAAATGAATGAATGATTAAAGATACATTTGGGTAAATTCGTAGAGGATCCCTGACAAAGCTCCGCAAGATACGTTTTTCTCCACTTTCTCACGTCAACAGCGGATCAAAACCCAGTCACGGATTGTAAGAAGGCTATGCACGGCAATTTTTACAATGTAATTTTTACGGCTGTAATCTTTCGATATATTCCTAAGATTTCGATCTCGAACAATCGTGAAAATTTTCTTGATATCTCTACCCGTTTTCGAGATACAGAGGCTCAATGTTATCCTATTTGCGCATGTAAAATACGCACGTAAAATACGGGGTGAGGCGGAAACGTAGTGTATAAAGGACGTAACATGGGAAAATATGATGTAAAACGTCTTCATTATGATCAGAAAGATACTGTGAACTAAGTTGTAGCAATGAAGCAGATGCAAAACTTCGACGACGTAAAATCCGGTCTGAGGTGCAAAACTAGTTTAGCGTTATTTCGTTTTCATGTAAATAAACTACCGAAATCTTACTCATCCATCAAGTTGTTTTCACGCGATTGACACACCATGCTGTTCCAAGAAAAGTAAGGAAAGCAGTGGAAAAATGCTCCTAACGCAGCACAAAAAATGCCGGTATGCTCTTCTTTATGAAAAGACTGACTGAAAAGTGGGATACCAGACGCTTCATTTGACTTTCCTCAGCACATTTAAAAATATGTGCAAAAATTATTGGCATGCAAACATATTCGCGCTTTTTTTGCTGAGCGGGGAAGGGACTGAGAAATTGTAAATACTGGATGATAGTTGTGGTAGAGAAAGAAATAGACAATGGCACAGAGGTGCACAGTGGCAGTGGAACTTAGTAGACAGTGAGAGAACAGTGCTAGCAAAAGACAGAGAGACAGTGCCTGTGGGAGAAGAACGAAGAGAAGGAGAAAGTGGAAGTGGGTGAGAGTCAATGAGTATGCGAGAAAGAGTTTAAGACAACGACAACGAGAAAGAAAGAGACAATAAGAGTGAGAAGAGACAGCAGTAGTGGGAAGGAATGAATGACACAGCAGCAGTAAGAGAGAGCAAGAGGTAGACAGTGACGAGAGGAGGGGGGGGGGGGGGGCAGTAGTAGTAGTAGGACAGAACGAAGGCGATTGCAGATGTGAGACAGGACACAGTGACAGCTGGAGAGCCATAAAGAGATAATGAGTTGGGCGAATTAATGAGTGTGTTTGGGCAATTGGGAATGGATGGGCATGAGAGATAGCGATGGACTAGTGCATGTGATCGAAGTAGTTAGGGCAGCTTGTACGAGCGAGAGGTGGGTTTCATGTTAAAAAGAGAGCGAATACGTTCGCATGACAATATTTTTGCGAAAATTTTTAAAGGTGCTCGGGAAGCTAGAATCAGGCAGCTGCTATGTCACATTTCTCTTATGAAGTGCTCTCTGAAAAAATGCATATACATTCAGTTAGAGCCGGCCGGAATGGCCGTGCGGTTCTAGGCGCTGCAGTCTGGAACAGAGCTACCGCTACGGTCGCAGGTTCGAATCCTGCCTCGGGCATGGATGTGTGTGATGTCCTTATATTAGTTAAGTTTAATTAGTTGTAAGTTCTAGGCGACTGATGACCTCAGAAGTTAAGTCGCATAGTGCTCAGAGCCATTTGAACCATTCAGTTAGATGTTTACAAAACTTTAAAATGATTCAAAAATTGGCAACTTGCTTTAAATGTTCAGAAATGCAAAACTGTGCACTTCGTAGAATATAAAAGGACATTACCGCATGACTTCAATATCAGCTACACTTGGACTCAGTCAGCTCATAAAAATGTCTGGAACTCTGAATTTTTGAGTATATGCTGCGAAATGATCACACAAGTTCAGTCGTAGGTAAAGCGTGCGGTAGGATTCGGTTTATTAGTCGAATACCCGAAAAATGAAATCACTCTAAGATAGAGAATGATTATAAAACATTCATACGACTTCTCCCAGAATATTGCTAAAGTGTGTGGCACCTATACCTTACACAACTGACAGGGCCACTGAAAGTGTGCAGAAATGGGTTAATATCAAGTTTACAGGTATTTCTGGCTCAAGGAAGAATGGCACTGAAATGCTGAGGAAACTGATACGACGGACGCTTGAGGATTGATGTATACTACACTACAAGAGTCTACATAGAAAGACCAGGAACCACAGCTGAGTGAGGAATTGAAGAATGTGCTACAGTGCCTTGCTTATCGCTATCGTAGGGACCAGAGAGACAGGTTTACGGTGGCAACAATGTGTAAAAGGTAACCGAAGCACTAGATGTTTCCGCGCCAGACACGCATACGGAACGGGAGGGCAAATCCAATGTGTAGAAAAGTGGATGTATCTGCTGCAACGCATTCCACAGTGGTTAGTAGTGTATGGATGTAAAGATAAATGTAGAATATTTCAAAACGGAGGCATGGCCAGAGTGCAGAGTATAGGGAAGGCGTTCGCAGTGGCTTGGTGCGCTTTTAAATTAGAATAGTCAGTTACAGTCTACGTGGTACACACGCCTACTTTCAAAATAATCTCAATCATGGATATCATCATCGACATTATCATCTTCAAGGATTAGGTGTTTTGCCTTGTTCCGCCTCACAGTTGGTCAAGCCTTCACTTTAAAGGACTTCCAAAAATTTTTCTTTCTTGTTGCTTTACATAGTATTGAACCTACAGTTATCCTATTATTAGACACAGGTTGGACACAGTGTTTCCAGCTTACTCTGTGTTTTTCAGTTATAGTTGTAGTGAGTTCTGAGTTTAGTTCTTGTCTTTAGTGTTCCTTTTATGGTCGAGTAATTAATTATCTACTACAAAAAGGAGAAACTTCTTCTCTGAAAACTCGATTTGTCGTAATTTATCGGATATTAGGATCCGATATTCGCCGCCTTATAGCAGCTAAGGCAAGGTTATTACACTGAAAAGTTTAATTAACGTTTCTTTCCATCAGTTATTTTTTAATGTACGTTGTATGGTTACACAGAAATGTCTAAATATGCTCACTTTCAGCTCGACGCCACCTGACTTGGAAAACATAAAGATATTTACACTCTCTTGCTTATTCAATTACACTGAAGAGCCAAAGAATCTGGTACACCTGCGTAATATCGTCTAGGACCCCGCGAGCACGCGGAAGCGCCGCAACACGACGTAGCACGGACTCGGCTAATGTTTCAAGTAGTGCTGGAAGGAACTAACATCATGAATCCTTGGGGGCTGTCCATAAAACCGTAAGAGTACGAGGGGGCGGATATCCCTTCTGAACAACACGTTGGAGGCACGCCAGATATGCTCAATAATGTTCATGTCTAGGGAATTTGGTGGCCAGCGGAAGTGTTTAAACTCATAAGAGTGTTCCTGAAACTATTCTGTAGCAATTCTGGACGTGTGGGGTGTCGCATTGTCCTGCCGAAATTGCCGAAGTCCGTCCGCAAGCACAATGGACATGAATGGATGCAGGTGATTAGATAGGATGCTTACGTACGTGTCACCTGTCAGAGTGGTATCTAGACGTATCAGGGGTCTCATGTCACTCCAACTACACACGCCCCACACCATTACAGAGTCTCCACGAGCCTGAACAGTGCCCTGCTAACATGCAGGGTCCATGGATTCATGATGTTGTCCCCATACCCGACAATTCCATCTGCTCGAGACAATTTGATCAGTGCTCGTCAGACCAGGCTGCATGTTTCCAGTCATCAACAGTCCAATGTCGGTGTTGACAGGAGCAGGCAAGGTGTAAAGCTTTGTGTCATGCAGTCATTAAGGGTACACGAGGTAGGCCTTCGGCTGCGAAAGCCCATATCGATGGTGTTTCGTTGAATGGTTCGCACGCTGACACATGTTGATGGCCCAGCATTGAAATCTGCAGCAATTTGCGGAAGGGATACACTTCTGTCAGGGTGAACGATTCTCTTCAGTCGTCGTTAGTCTCGTTGTTCCTGGATTTTTTTCCGGCCGCACCGATTTGATGTTTTAACGCAGCCCTGATTTTTACGATACACTCGTGAAATGGTCGTACGGGAAAATCTCCATTTCATCACTACTTTGGAGATGCTGTGTCCCATCGCCCGTGCCCCCACTACAACAGCACTTTCAGACTCATTTAGCAATCCGATCTAGCAACTGCGCCAGACACTTGTCTTATACAGGCGTTTCCGAGCACAAAGCTGTATTATGCCTTTTTACATATTTGAATACGCAGGCCTATACCAGTTTCTTTGGTGCTTCAGTGTATTTGTCCATATACTAGAAATTTTGCTGTTATGCCTTCCAATAGTTGAAATGTCACCATTTTTGTTTTGTTTATTGATGTTTTCGTTGCGTATTTGGTAGTTGTTTGAGCTACTTACATACTGCAATTTTAATCTTACTTCAGTTTCTGCTATTATAAAACGACCGTCAACAAATAGTAGCGTCATGGAATTAAAATTCTCGCTTCTTAACGTGTAGTATGATATAATCAAACATTTATGAATGATATCGTCACTGCAAGCACTGAAAAGTTTAGATGCTAGTGGGCAGCCTTGGTTGTTTGGCTGATTTCGGGGAAGGGACCAAACAGAGAGGTCATCGTTCCCTGTAGAGCCCTGTCTAGGTCCTGAATAACTGTCGGCATGTTCTGTCCCATTCCTAGCAGTAGGGTTCTTCATTTAATTATTTTTGTGTAACGACTGTAATCAGATGTGATGGCACTGCTACTTCCTTTAGTTCTTTCCGTAGAATTTTCCTTTTTCCCTCGTCAACTAGCTTTTCATAAATGATAAAGAACATAGTAAGCTGGTAATCTAAGGGCTCTTTTGCTTTCTCAGTTACCTGGGCCAAATTGAAAAGACAGTTATAACATGACCACGCATGCCACAGACAATAACATACACCGAGGTGTAAAACTAGAAAGAGAAGAAATTTTGTTCCAAGAAAGTGTTATTAACACATATTATTGGAACCCTTAGTAAAGAAAAAGTGATTTAATTTGGCTTTTGAGGCAGCCTGTCTAATACTGCGTCAGTTGGCTTTTGATACAATATGGAACTTCTCGTAGACGGGAGCTGGTAACCTCAGACTCTGTATATGTTGGGGCAATCACAAGCTGCGCATTTCCCCTGGTGCAGAAATCGGCTACTGATTGGAAATGGGATTTGCAGTCGGCTGCCCATTTCAAGCAGTGGACTGTGACGTCAGTCTCAAATACTGGAAACACATACACCTGCGGTCAGCGACCTGTGCTTCTATCGACAGTCCGCCTATCGACAGTCCGCAACTGGGGAACGCGTGTTCAAACAGAACCGCAATTCGCGAACGCGTCCTGAATTATTCGCAGCAGGCGATCTGCGCTGGAGGAGTTGGTCCGTTTCCTCGCGTGCGGCGACCGGATGCCGCACATAGGCAAGTGGAGGGTCTGCTGCCTGCAATATTGAAGGGAGCATCCGCACACACGTGCAACTGCTCACACGACGGGGAAAGTCTGCGCACCCACACGCCGTTGCAGAATACTGACTTTATGTAAAAGATCAAGAAATGCAGACGGGGGCCCTTTTTTTCGTTCAAGCTCGGCCCACATTCTAGCTAGCTGACTGGTGCAGGCTGTACGCGGGGCGTTTGATGTCACTGATGGAGAAACTTGCAAGTTCTAACTACTGATAAGCAATTTCAAAACTCACGAAACGCTAAACCATAGGATCAACGCCTTGTTTTCTAATGGCATGTAAGCTTACATGGCAGATTGAACACATTTCACAACTACATCTACATCTACATGTACGTGGATACTCTGAAAATCACACTTAAGTACCTGGCAAAGGGGTCATCGAACCATCTTCACAATAATTCTCAATTCTATTCTCGAATAGAGCACGGAAGAAACAAACAATTGTTTGTCTTGTGACAGCCAGAGCGAGAGCACCAGCAGCAGCGAGTACTGTTTGTATAAAGCGTTTATTTTGCATTTTGTTTACGACCTTCCACTAAGGAAGGGATTCTATTTGTGTTTATCTGTTCTGCATAGTAACTAACAGTTCTTGATAAAACTTTACGTAGTTTTCGTGTTAGATTTCTTAGTGTTTTCTTGATCGTTTAGAACAGAAAGCGCCCTAAAACCGTCTTTTGTTTGTTTCGCGGCCGTTAGCCACTAGTCACTTGAATCAGCAGTTGTCTTGTGACAGCCAGAGCGAGAGCACCAGCAGCAGCGAGTACTGTTTGTATAAAGCGTTTATTTTGCATTTTGTTGACGACCTTCCACTAAGGAAGGGATTCTATTTGTGTTTATCTGCTCTGCATAGTAACTAACAGTTCTTGATAAAACTTTACGTAGTTTTCGTGTTAGATTTCTTAGTGTTTTCTTGATCGTTTAGAACAGAAAGCGCCCTAAAACTGTCTTTTGTTTGTTTCGCGGCCGTTAGCCACTAGTCACTTGAATCAGCAGTTGTCTTGTGACAGCCAGAGCGAGAGCACCAGCAGCAGCGAGTACTGTTTGTATAAAGCGTTTATTTTGCATTTTGTTTACGACCTTCCACTAAGGAAGGGATTCTATTTGTGTTTATCTGCTCTGCATAGTAACTAACAGTTCTTGATAAAACTTTACGTAGTTTTCGTGTTAGATTTCTTAGTGTTTTCTTGATCGTTTAGAACAGAAAGCGCCCTAAAACCGTCTTTTGTTTGTTTCGCGGCCGTTAGCCACTAGTCACTTGAATCAGCAGTTGTCTTGTGATAGCCAGAGCGAGAGCACCAGCAGCAGCGAGTACTGTTTGTATAAAGCGTTTTTGTACTTATTTGTTGCGCTTAGCTTTTAAATAGTTTTTCTGGGAAAACCTAGCGTAGTTTTCGCGTCTCGTATTTCAGTGAGTGTTTCTTGATTATCAGAGTAGCTCATCAGAAGATTATCTTGGGAATTTGTCACCGTATAGAGTAGGGTAAACATAGTCATGTGTAGGGACTGTGGTTGTTGTGAGCGGACGCAAGGAGAATTGGCCACTCTTCGGGGGCAGGTGGAGGCTTTGTCTGTTAGGCTCATCGAGCTCGAGGCGCAGGCGTCGGCTCGTAGTGGCGTTGGGGCAACTGTGGTGAGACCTATGCCTACTTCGGTGGCCTTGGAATCACATAGAACCCCTGATGTCGCTGCGTCTTCCGGCAGTGAGCATCTTACCGGTCAGCCATCACTCCAGGGTGAATGGCGGACAGTGGTGGGCTCGCGCGTGCCTGGCCGAAAGGCGAAGGTGGGATCTGGCTGCGTGGCAGCTGCCTTACCCCTTTACAACAGGTACGGGGTGCTTCCTAGTGGTGATGACATCGTTTCCGAGCCACCACAGGATGCCTCGCCTGTTGGGCCAGTGGCCGATTCTCCGGCAAGGTCCCGACAGTCACAGAGGGCGGGCCTATTAGTTATAGGGAGCTCCAACGTTAGGCGGGTTATGGAGCCCCTCAGGAAAATAGCGGGTAGGTCGGGGAAGAATGCCAGTGTGCACTCGGTGTGCTTGCCGGGGGGTCTCGTCCGTAATGTGGAGGAGGCCCTTCCGGCAGCTATTGAACGCACTGGGTGTGACCGGCTGCACAGATAGTAGCACATGTCGGAACGAATGACGCCTGCCGCTTGGGTTCTGAGGCCATCCTTGGTTCCTTCCGGCGGCTGGCTGATTTGGTGAAGACAACCAGCATCGCACGCGGAGTGCAAGCTGAGCTTAATATCTGCAGCATAGTGCCCAGAGTCGATCGCGGTCCTCTGGTTTGGAGCCGTGTGGAGGGTCTAAACCAGAGGCTCAGACGACTCTGCGACTATAATGGTTGCAAATTCATCGACCTCCGTTATTGGGTGGAGAACTGTAGGGCCCCCCTAGACAGGTCAGGCGTGCACTACACACCGGAAGCAGCTACTAGGGTAGGGTGTGGCGTGCACACGGGGGTTTTTTAGGTTAGAGGGACCCCCCCCCCCCCCCTTGGGCGAAACGATAAAATACCTGACGGCTTACCAGAGAGGACATTATCATCGTTGATAAAGAACGTCCGTCCTCAGAGACCAAAAACAGGAAAAGTTAACGTAATATTGGTAAACTGCAGGAGTATCCAGGGCAAGGTTCCTGAATTAGTATCTCTTATTGAAGGAAATAGTGCGCATATAGTATTAGGAACGGAAAGTTGGTTAAAACCGGAAGTGAACAGTAACGAAATCCTAGACACAGAATGGAATATATACCGCAAGGATAGGATAAACGCCAATGGTGGAGGAGTATTTATAGCAGTAAAGAATTCAATAATATCCAGTGAAGTTATTAGCGAATGCGAATGTGAAATAATCTGGGTTAAGTTAAGTATCAAAGGTGGGTCAGATATGATAGTCGGATGCTTCTATAGACCACCTGCATCAGCAACCGTAGTAGTTGAGCGCCTCAGAGAGAACCTGCAGAACGTCGTGAAGAAGTTTCGTGATCATACTATTGTAATAGGGAGAGACTTCAATCTACCAGGTATAGAATGGGATAGTCATACAATCAGAACTGGAGCCAGGGACAGAGACTCTTGTGACATTATCCTGACTACCTTGTCCGAGAATTACTTCGAGCAGATAGTTAGAGAACCAACTCGTGAAGCTAACGTTTTAGACCTCATAGCAACAAATAGACCGGAACTTTTCGACTCCGTGAATGTAGAAGAGGGTATCAGTGATCATAAGTCATTGGTTGCATCAATGACTACAAGTGTAATAAGAAATGCCAAGAAAGGAAGGAAAATATATTTGCTTAACAAGAGTGATAGGGCACAAATCGCAGAATATCTGAGTGACCACCATCAAACGTTCATTTCTGAGGAAGAGGATGTGGAACAAAAATGGAAAAAATTCAGAAACATCGTCCAGTACGCCTTAGATAAGTTCGTACCGACTAAGGTCCAAAGCGAGGGGAAAGATCCACCGTGGTATAACAATCATGTACGAAAGGTACTACGGAAACAAAGAAAGCTTCATCATAGGTTTAAGAGTAGTCGAATCATAGCTGATAAGGAAAAGCTGAACGAAGCGAAAAAGAGCGTAAAGAGAGCAATGAGAGAAGCATTCAACGAATTCGAACATAAAACATTGGCAAACAAACTAAACAAGAACCCTAAAAAGTTTTGGTCATATGTAAAATCAGTAAGCGGATCTAAATCCCCTATTCAGTCACTCGTTGACCACGATGGCACCGAAACAGAGGACGACCGAAGAAAGGCAGAAATACTGAATTCAGTGTTCCGAAACTGTTTCACTGCGGAAAATCGTAACACGGTCCCTGACTTCAGCCGTCGCACGGACGTCAAAATGGAAAATATTGAAATAAACGATATCGGAATTGAAAAACAACTGCTATCACTTAGTAGCGGAAAAGCATCCGGACCAGACGAGATACCCTTAAGATTCTACAGTGATTATGCTAAAGAACTTGCCCCCTTTCTATCAGCAATTTATCGTAGATCGCTGGAAGAACGTAAAGTACCTAGCGACTGGAAGAAAGCGCAGGTCGTTCCCAATTTCAAGAAGGGTCATAAATCAGATGCGAATAATTATAGGCCTATTTCGCTTACGTCAATCTGTTGTAGAATAATGGAACATGTTTTGTGTTCTCGTATTATGACGTTCTTAGATAATACAAATCTCCTTCATCATAACCAACATGGATTCCGCAAACAGAGATCATGTGAAACTCAGCTCGCCCTATTTGCCCAAGAAATTCACAGTGCCGTAGACACTGGCGAGCAGATTGATGCCGTATTCCTGGACTTCAGGAAGGCATTTGATACGGTTCCGCACTTACGTTTAGTGAAAAAAATACGAGCTTACGGAATATCGGACCAGGTTTGTGATTGGATTCAGGATTTCCTAGAAGAAAGAACACAACATGTCATTCTTAACGGTTCAAAATCTGCAGATGTAGAGGTAATTTCGGGAGTACCGCAGGGAAGCGTGATAGGACCTTTATTGTTCACAATATACATAAATGACTTAGTTGACAACATCGGTAGCTCCGTGAGGCTATTTGCAGATGACACGGTTGTCTACAAGAAAGTAGCAACATCAGAAGACTCGTACGTACTCCAGGAGGACCTGCAGAGGATTAATGCATGGTGCGACAGCTGGCAGCTTTCCCTAAACGTAGATAAATGTAATATAATGCGCATACATACGGGCAGAAATCCATTCCAGTACGATTATGCCATAGGTGGTAAATCATTGGTAGCGGTAACGACCGTAAAATACTTAGGAGTTACTATCCGGAGCGATCTGAAGTGGAATGATCACATAAAACAAATAGTGGGAAAAGCAGGCGCCAGGTTGAGATTCATAGGAAGAATTCTAAGAAAATGTGACTCATCGACGAAAGAAGTAGCTTACAAAACGCTTGTTCGTCCGATTCTTGAGTATTGCTCATCAGTATGGGACCCTTACCAGGTTGGATTAATAGAAGAGATCGACATGATCCAGCGAAAAGCAGCGCGATTCGTCATGGGGACATTTAGTCAGCGCGAGAGCGTTACGGAGATGCTGAACAAGCTCCAGTGGCGGACACTTCAAGAAAGGCGTTACGCAATACGGAGAGGTTTATTATCGAAATTACGAGAGAGCACATTCCGGGAAGAGATGGGCAACATATTACTACCGCCCACATATATCTCGCGTAATGATCACAACGAAAAGATCCGAGAAATTAGAGCAAATACGGAGACTTACAAGCAGTCGTTCTTCCCACGCACAATTCGTGAATGGAACAGGGAAGGGGGGATCAGATAGTGGTACAATAAGTACCCTCCGCCACACACCGTAAGGTGGCTCGCGGAGTATAGATGTAGATGTAGATGTAGATTGTATCTTTCAGTGCGAGCTCTGACGTTTATTATGTTATTGTGAGGCTCGTTTCTCTCTACGTAGGTCGGCGTCAGAAAAATATTTTTGCATTCGGAGGAGAAAGTTGGTGATTGAAATTTCTTGCCAAGATTCCGTTGCAACGAAAAACACCATTGTTTTAATGATGGCCACCCCAAATTCTGTACTATATCACTGACACTCTATCCCCTATTTCTCGATGATATAAATCGTGCTGCTCTTGTTTGAACGTTCTTGATGTACTCCGTTAATCCTATCTGGTAAGGGTCCCACGCCGGGCAGCAGTACTCCAAAAGAGGACGGACAAGCGTATCGCAGACAGTCTCTTCAGTGGACCTGTTGTATCTTCTAAGTGTTCTGCCAATCTTTGGTTCGCATTCCCGACAACATTTTATATGTATTCTTTCCAATTTAAGTTGTTTGTAATTGTAATTTCTACGTATTTAGTTGAATTTAGAGTCTTTAGATTTGATTGATTTATCGTGTAACAGAAGTTTAATAGAATCCTTTTAACGCTCATGATAGGTGACCTCACATTCTTCATTATTTGGCGTCAATTGCCAATTTCCGCGCCATACATAAATATTTTCTAAGTCGTTTTAGAATTTGTTTAATCTTCTGATGAGTTTTAGTAAACGATAAACGACAGAGTCATCTGAAAACAACATAAGACGGCTGCCCAGATTGTCACCTAAATCATTTATATTGAAAAAAAAAAAAGAAACAGCAGAGGGTGGAAAATTAGCTTGGGGAAGACCAGTAATCAATTCTGTTTTTTTACTCGCCGACTTTCCGTCAGTTACTAAGAACGGTGGCCTCTCTGACATGAAATCACGAATCCAGTATTATAAAAGACAATATTCCATAAGCATGCAATTTGATTTCAAGCCGGTTGTTAGGTACAGTGTGAAAAGCATTCTGGAAATCTAGAAATATGGTATCAATTGGACACCCCTTGCCAACTGCACTCAACACTTTGTGTGAGTAAAGAACTAGTTATGTTTTACTTGAATAACGTTTTCTAAATACGTGTTGATTGTGCGTCAATAGACCGTTCCCTTCGAGGTAATTCATAATATTCGAACACAATATATGTTCCAAAATCCTGCTGCATATCAACCTTAATTATCTGTGCCTGTAATTTAGTGAATTACTCCTATTGCCTTTCATGAATATTGGTGTGACCTGTGTAACTTTCCAGTCTTTGGGTGGGGATCTTTCGTCGAGCGAGCGCTTGTACGAGATGGGTAAGTATGGAGCTGTTGTATCAGCATACTTCGAAAGGAACCTAATTAGTATACAGTCTGGATCGGCTTTTACTAAGTGATTTAAGTTGGTTCACTACTCCGTGGATATCTACTTCTAAGTTACTCATGTTGGCAGCAGTATTTCATAAACATAGAGTCCAGGCTATCTGCAATCGAATGAGACTAGTGCTAATGTACGCCTTCGCCAGCACACCGGTCGGCACTAGGATACATTGTACATCAGGCGGTGAACTAGGCGCACCTATGACAAGAGAAGACCAAGATACGCCCCCCGAGGCCACGCGCCGCAAACACCCCCTGGGCAGCGTGCATATAGGCTGTCGCCGCCGCCGCCGCCGACGACGACGACCGAGCTGTTCCAATCTCTCAATCTCAGTACCTCAGTACCTCAGTACGTCGCATCGGTACTCAGTTCGCATTGCACCTCAATACGTCGCGGTGTGCTCTGGTCTTCCACTCGCAACTTAGCCAGTCATTTGTATATAGGGTCTCTCACCCAGCTCTGCCACCTCAAATATCTCTGGAACAACAATAGATATTCAAAAACGGTTTTCACCAGCATGAACTTACGGCAGGGGCTTAGGAAACCAAATACTAAGTGAAATTTTAAAACGTAAACAAATACTAGCTTGAACACCAAATTTTGTATTTTTAAATAGATTTGGCGTTGGTTGCATCGCATCACGTCAATTACATCCCGAGAAATTACAAAGTGAAGTTGATGCTGGACGGCCGAAGTGGCTGTGCGGTTAAAGGCACTGCAGTCTGGAACCGCAAGACCGCTACGGTCGCATGTTCGAATCCTGCCTCGGGCATGGATGTTTGTGATGTCCTTAGGTTAGTTAGGTTTAACTAGTTCTAAGTTCTAGGGGACTAATGACCTCAGCAGTTGAGTCCCATAGTACTCAGAACCATTTTGAAGTTGATGCTTGAAAGAAATAAAGCGCACAGCTAGTGAACGTCCTGAGACTCAAGCGTGCACCTCACGCTGCCGGTAATCGGACGTACTACGTTAGTGGAGTGTTAATGTATGGCGTGGTATTGTATGAAAACACATTATTGGCCCATAGTTCATTGATGGCACTTTTAAAGGGGGATGGTTTAGCTCCTTCTTGAGCTGTACCTTACTTGAACCCGTCCACCTCTTATAATGTATCAAATAATGCAGTATCAGAATGCTTGATGTCCTGCACATAATGTTTAGTGTTTCGAAATGACAACTGGAGGTACAATTAGTGGTAACACACTTCGTTTCACGTTTATAAACCTCATAAGTTCTGAAATATGAGGCTTGTAAAGGATGACAAGGGCGTCACAGTTTCTGACATAATGCATCGCATGTAGTACTGTGCTCAGAGCCGGGGTTGCCTGCACTGGCGCCTGTATCCTGCCGTAAACATGCCAATATCACCACGGCACGCTCTACCTTCAGTGTACAAGAGTCTCCTAATCTGGTCTGCTGAACTACTCTCATACTGTAACGTAATTCACACATGTTGCCGCATTAAAACCTGTCGTATGGTCGATATGTCGGAATTCTGTAATGAAAAAAATAGATATTATTTCAATTTATGGCGAATATAAGAGAAATGCAACCGCAGCTGTGACACTGTATGCTGAACGCTACCCAGCTCATCGGTGTCCGTTACGTCGAACCACTGGCAACATCTGAAAGACACTCAGGGAAACAGGAAGCTGGGCTGCCACAAAACGTCGACGTACAACGCCAGCGACTGGCAATGGAAACGAAACTGCTGTTCTGCATGCTGTAGCGTACAATCCTCAGGTGGGTATATGAGATATTGCACGAGGTGTAGGAATAAGCCACAGTAGTGTGCGCAGAATCTTGCATCGGCATCGGTTTCATCCGTACCATATCTCACTGCACCAAGAACTGTACGGGAATGACTTTGAATCCCGCATCGCATTCTGTCGTTCTGTACTTGTGCAGTTGCAAGATAACCCCGTATTCCTAAGCAATACGTTGTTTACGGACGAGACTTCATTTACAGATCACGGCAATATGAATCTGCGGAAGATTCACTACTGGTCCTTGCAAAATCACCATTGGATTCGCCAAGTTGCTCATCAACGACAGTGCAGTGTCAATGTTGCTAACTGTGTTGTAGGACCCTATTTTTACAGTTGAGTATTGAGTGGACAGCGATATGCATCATTTCTTCAACACACACTAGCGCTCCTCATGGAGGATCTAGGATTGGAAACTCGTCTATCAATGTGGTTCCAACATGATGAATGTCCCGTAAACAATGCAAAAGTTGCCACAGACGTTCTAGAGGCGACATTTCCAAATAGGTGGATGGGGTGGGGAGTTACTGTGCGATGGCCAGCACGGTCCCCCGACTTAACGTCATTAGACTTCTTTCTCTGAGGCGCAGCGAGAGATAGAGTGTATCAAGAACCCCCAACGACAGTAGAGGATATGCAACATCGTATTACTGCCGCGTGTGCATCTACATCTACATCTACATTTATACTCCGAAAGCCACCAAACGGTGTGTGGTGGAGGGCACTTTACGTGCCACTGTCATTACCTCCGTTTCCTGTTCCAGGACGACTGCCGGAAAGCCTCCGCGCGCGCTCGAATCTCTCTAATTTTACATTCGTAATCTCCTCGGGAGGTATAAGTAGGGGGAAGCAATATATTCGATACCTAATCCAGAAACGCACCCTCTCGAAAGCTGGACAGCAAGCTACACCGCGATGCAGAGCGCCTCTCTTGCAGAGTCTGCCACTTGAGTTTGCTAAACATCTCCGTAATGCTATCACGCTTATCAAATAACCCTGTGACGAAACGCGCCGCTCATATTTGGATCTTCTCTATCTTCTCTGTCAACCCGACCTGGTACGGATCCCACACTAATCAGCAATACTCAAGTATAGATCGAACCATTATTTTGTAAGCCACCTCCTTTATTGATGGACTAGATTTTCTAAGGACTCTCTCAATGAATCTCAACCTGGGACCCGCTGTACCAACAATTAATTTTATATGATCATTCCACTTCAAATCGTTCCGTACGCATACTCCCAGATATTTTATAGAAGTAACTGCTACCAGTGTTTGTTCCGCTATCATACACTAAAGAATCCTTCTTTCTATGTATTCGCAATGCAATACATTTGTCTATGTTAAGGGTCAGTTGCCACTCCCCGCACCAAGTGCCTATCCACTGCAGATCTTCCTGCATTTCGCTGCAATTTTCTAATGCTGCAGCTTCTCTGTATACTACAGTATCATCCGCGAAAAGCCGCATGGACTTCCGACTCTATCTACTAGGTGCTGTAATATCTGTAGAAACTCTACAGTCAGTGCAACACTCTCTCGTTACCAGTCTGCAAACATGTATTGATGCAAACGGAGGGCATTTTGAACATATGTTGACGTGACACAGTTTCCTTTGGTCAAGATGTGGGTGTATTTTCTATTCTGAATGTAACGCACAACAATACAGCTTCTGTGGCGACAGGGCACTAGTAAATGTGTTTAGCAAAGTGAATTCAAGTGTGTTATCTCTAATTGCAGCTCTAGTTGTCATTTTGCTGGAATAAACACACATTTACAATTTGAAAAACATAACTTTGCATTGGACGTGTTACTTGTTTATTTTTGTGGATTGTGCATACCTTCCCATTGTGTGAGCCCCTGACACAAGCAGCGTGAGGTGCACGCTTGAATCTCAGGACGTGCGCTAGCTGTGCGCTTCATTTATTTCAAACGTCAACTTCGCTTCACAATTACTCGGGATGTAATTGACGTATTGCGATGCAACCAACTTCATTATTTTTGTGATTTTTCCTGCTATTGATCGCATACAAAATAATAGGGTGGGGGGTCTATTTAAAAATACAAAAGTTTGTGTTGAAAATAGTATTTTTTACGTTTTAAATTTTCGCATAGTATTTGGTTTCCTAAGTTTCTGCCGTGCATTCATGCTGGTGAAAACCATTTCTGAATATCTATTGTTATTCCAGAGATATTTGAGGTGGCAGAGTTAGGTGAAAAACCCTGTATAGTTGTGAGATGGACATGTGCAATATTCAAGAACAAGTGCATGTTATTCGATTGCTGTTAACCATAGAACTTCAGATTGGACATCATTGAAGTTAAACACTCAGTTGGTTCCTGTATTTTAAGCACGAGTGCATTTTGTGTTGAAGTGAAAGGACACCAGCCACCTACCTATCATACCACCCTCTCCTCATCCAGCCAGGAACCACGAAACATTACAAGAGGGCATAGCCACAACAAGACTGGTCAATTATGAATGATATGCTAAAACATCGTTTCTTCATTATCCAAATTGCATCAACATTTGTATGTGTAAGGTGCAGTCAAATGAAAACGAGACAGACTATATACCGACCATGACGCGGACGTTGACAGTGAAGGTAAGTATGTGAACAGAAGTGACCTCTAGTGGAAATCAGGAAGAAACAAGGCGTACAATCACTGCTGTGCCACTTGTCTGTTAAGACGAGCTCTGGGACAATGAGATATATGGGCCCTGTAACGAACTTGTGACGTTACACTTGTCGCCTTATTCGCCACACTTCCCCCTCGGCTCCGTGCAGGGCGAACGGGAAATGAATATTTGAAGAGATGCCCAATACAGGTCTTAATTTTTTTGTTTGCTATTGAGAACTTCCAAGCGTTTAAACAAGCAGTAAAGAATTATTAAATTCGTCTGAAATAGTTAATCGCTCCCCGCCGGAGACGGCTGCTGACACTCGTAAGACCTGTAGTGTCACGTGATGTGACGTACGCGCCACGGCCTGTCTTCATCGTGGGCCTCGGACGCGCTCGACGTGAACTCAGCGAGTCGACTGTGCGTCAGACTTCACTATGGAGGCCGGGAAAGAAGATCAGCGAGGTGTAGTGCGATTTTTGACTACGGCAGGAGTGTCACGAAGTGAAATTCATGCGAAAATGTCTACTGTATAATGCGAATACAATACAGGATGTTTATAAATGAATATCGGGGTTTTAACGCTTTATAACATTTATTATTTTAAACTTACAGATATAAATGATATCTAAAATGAAAGAGCAATTTAAACAGCTATACCAAGAACCTTATAAATGTTCAATGTGAGCATCATTTGTCACATGGCACACATCAAGTCTACAGCCGAGTTCTTCCCACACGTTGACAAGTGTGTCTTCAGTGATTGTAGCAACAGCTGCTTCAATACGGTTTCTTAATTCAGGGAGGTCTGTTGGTAGCAGAGGCAGGTACCCATGATCCTTGATGAAGCCTCATAGGAAAAAATTGCATGGCGTTAGGTCGGGTGAACGTGGAGGCCATGCAAAGTAAGTCCTGTCATTGGGCCTCTTGCGGCCTATCCAGCACTTGGGTACCAATCACGTACTTCGCTATGCCAGTGAGTAGGCGCATCATCTTGCTGGCTCATCTTCTTCCAACTGAGAGAAGAGCCATTGCTCTAGTGAATAAAGGTAAGAAGTGCCAGTTACAGTAGGTTCACGAAGAAAAAAAGGCCCATAAACTTTCCGCTGGGATACGGCACAAAAAACCGTCACTTTAGGGGAATCTCGTTGCAATTGTACCACCTCGTGAGGATTTTCTGAGCCCCAGATTCGCACATTGTGAGTGTTAACATGTCCACTAAGGTGAAAGGTTGATTCATCACTGAAGAAAACATGATCCAGGAAATCTTCATCATCGTGAAACAACATTTCGTTTGTGAAGTTGGCACGTAATCCATGGTCTGCTGGCTTTAGCGCCTGTAATAACTGTCAATGGTAAGGACGTAGTTGTACGTATTTTCTTAAAACTTTCCAAACAGTCGACACGGGAACTTGCAATTCACGACTAGCCTTCCGGACTGATTTCCTTGGGCTACGAGTCAACGACTATCTCACTCGCTCAACAGTGTTTTCACTAACTTTTGGTCGTCCTGTGCTCTTCCCTTTAAAAAGGCAGCCGGTCTCTTCAAATTGATGATACCATCTACGAATGTTGTTATCACTTGGAGGATCACAACCGAACTTCAGCCGTAAAGCAAGTTGCACAGTAACTACAGATTCGGTCTTTGCAAACTGCAAAACACAAAACGCTTTCTGTTCACTAGACGCCATCTTCGCTACTACCGCTGTCTAGCGGACTGCGGCGGAAACATTGCGCACTGTGCATGGGCACTAGTACCAAACACAACTGGGTTGCTCTTTCATTTGACATATCATTTATAAGTGTAAGTTTAATGTAATAAATATTATAGAGCGTTAAAACACCGATATTCATTTATAAACACCCTGTATGTCACTGTGTTTTTGCGTGGAATAAACGATTTCGAGAAGGTCAAGTGTCACTGAAAGACAGCAGTCGACCAGGAAAGGCTCATCACGTAATTGCACCCTCTGTTATTGCAGCGGTGGATGCTACCTTCAGCAATGACAGACTGTGGATGGTAGAATACGAGACCTGTCCAGAAAGTAGGTTCCGATTGATCGCGAAATGGAAACCACAGTGAATATCAGAAATGTTTTATTTGTAACAGTTAGCTACAACTTCCAGCTACTTTTCTACGTAGTCGCCGTTCTGACTCAGACATTTGTCGTAGCGTTGTGCCAACTTTTCAATACCCTCATCATAGAAGGCAGCCACCAGTGTTTTCCGCCAGTTCTTCACGCTGGCCTACAGCTCGTTGTCTGTGCCGAAATGTTGTCTTCATAGACAGCGGTTCATGTGACCAGAGATGAAACACAGAGGAAGACAATTACGGTCTGTATTGTGGGTAATCAAACATTTCCAATTGTAAACGATACAGGAGCATCTTCATTGCCCCTGCAGAATACGGCTGAGAATTATCTCGAAGAAGACAGTTATGTAATGTTGGCTGCATAGCTTCAGGCGAAATTTCTCACCAGGCCCTTGTACTTGGCGGGAGACACTAGTTCTAGACATGTTTTCGCGCTCACTGTGAGCTCAGAAATGAGGAGAGCGACGTGATGCTATCTGGGGTCATACTAGAGACGCTCCCCAACACATCTGTGCAAAGATTTATCAGATTTTCGTAGTCTTTTCCATTTCGCGATCGATCGGAACTTACTTTCTGGACGCCCCTCGTATATTCGGCTCACGTTGGGCACCAAGCACGGTACGGCTAGCGCCATTACGAGAGACTATCTGATGTCCTGGAAAATTTGTGATCATCGCGGGAGATGAAACATGGTGTCACCATTTCGATCCGGAGGGCAAGTGCCACAACCGACAGTAGAAGAACGTGGGTTCATCCCCACCGAAAAAATCCAGAACCTAACACGCTATCTCTGGGAAAGTCACAATGATCTTTTTCTTTGATTGCAAGGGCCACCTGCTCATTGACTTTCTGGAACACGACGCCACAATTAATGCACAGCGGTACGTGGGAACTTAGCAAAAATTGAAGTGTGCCATCAAGTCCTAAATCCCAGGAATCATGACGGATGGCACCATACTCTTGCGGGATAATGTCTGCCGACAATTACACAGGGTTGGATCGACTATGGTGCGGTAGTTTCTCTGGGAAATTCTTACACATCCTCCATAGACTTACTCGCTACCCTCGGAGGCGGCTGCTAGCACTCGTAAGACCTGTAGCGTCACGGCCAAGCGAGATTAGCCGAGCGGTCTAGGGCGCTGCAGTCATGGGCTGTGCGGCTGGTCCCGGCGGAGGTTCCAGTTCTCCCTCGGGCATGGGTGTGTGTGTTTGTCCTTAGGATAATTTAGGTTAAGTAGTGTGTAAGCTCGGGGACTGATGACCTTAGCAATTAAGTCCCATAAGATATCACACACATTTGAACATTTTATTGTAGCTTCAGGTACGCACCACGACCTGTTTTCCTCGTGGGATTCTGGCGCGATTTCCATAGCTCTAAACCCATGAAGAAAGACATTCGCGGCCGCTGATTTGCTTCGGATGAAGAAGTGCATACCTGGCTCCAATCGTGGTTCCATATGCAACCACAAACAGTTTTCCATGAAGACAGTGACCAGAATAAATGTATTAACAGTTATCGACGCTACTTTTGAAATAACTGTTTACTTACAGTTTTTCCATCTGTCACGTTTCATTTGACTGTCCCTTATGGCTCTATTATCAACAGTAATAAATCAACTGATACTCTGTAAATAGTCTTCACGGGTGTGCCGCCGGATGACGTGCAAATCCCACAATATTTCTTCGGAGAAACTGTCCGACATCATCAGATGGTTGAACTTCGCTGGTGGCTAGGTACGACTGACAAGATCCGCATGACAACGCCGCTGTATATAGAGCACGCGCGTGCAGATTGCGCAGGGGCGGAAACCACGCATGCGCAAAAACTTGCAGATAGATGGCGCCAGACTCAAACGCCCTCTGCCGGGAGACGAAGAGAGGCCGTTCTGCGCGTGAGCTGACGCTGTGTTTACTAACATGCTGCCAAAGTTATGACGGGTCTATTATCGAAAGATTTTTGCTTTCTCGTCGCAGCAGCCAATGCAGGGTTCCAGGCTGTACTCAATTGAAATCTCGCATCCCTGTTGATAAGGTTATCAGCTGTACGGATATGTATTGCCTCCTTAATGACGCAATCCCAGAAAGAGGATGCTGGGGATAAAACTTCCGTTTTTTCATAACTCATGTGATGTCCTGTGTTCAGACAGTGTTCTGCAATTGCCGACTTCTCCGGTTGGCTTAGGCATGTATGACGCTGATGTTCATCGCAACGTTCTTGTACTGTGCGACATGTCTGTCCTACATATGCCGCCCCACACTGACAAGGAATCTTGTACACACCACGTTTCCTCAGACCGAGATCATCCTTAACCGAACCTAACAGGTTCCTCAGTTTTGCAGATGGTCGGAAAACACACTTGATGTCATATCTTTCGAGGACTCTTCCGATTCTTGACGACATGGCACCAAAGTACGGCAAGAAGGGCAAGGTGGTGGGTGTCTTCGTATCTTCATTCTGCTCCACAGATTGAACTCGCTTGGGCCTGAATGCATTACGTATTTGTCTCTCAGAATAACCGTTTTGACGGAAGACTGTCTTCAAATGTTGCATCTCACTCGGCAGGCTTTCAGAGTCAGATACCACACGCGCTCTATGAACTAGCGTACGTAATGCACTACCGCATTGTGTTGGATGGTGGCAGCTTGTGGCCTGCAATTATAGAACTGTATGCGTTGGCTTGCGGTATACGCTGTGTCTCAAGGTTCCATCCTCTTTCCTTCGTACCAAAGCATCAAGAAAATGTAGAGTGCCATCTTTTTCCACTTCCATAGTGAAGTTAATATTCGGATGGAGCGAATTTAAATGTTGAAGAAACGTAGGTAGAGTATTCAGTCCGTGTGGCCACCCCACAAACGTATCGTGAACATACCGCAGAAAACAAGGGGGTTTGAATTAAAATGTGGGACAGGAGAATGCATTTTCAGCACACTGTTAGCAGCTTTTGAAAAGTATGGCATTACAAATGATGTACTAAAAAAACCACCTTGTAGGTATCGCAACAGATGGTGCCTCAACAACGTTTGCACCTTACAAAGGCGTAGCCGCTCTACTGCGTAGTGATTTACATTAGGATTTAACTGTCGTTCATTGTATGAATCACAAAATGGAATTAACTGTCCACGATGTTATGAATGATGTAGCAAATGTATACCATATATAGGTTTTTTTTAGATTCCTTATATTCTGTGTTTTCTCGAAGTCTCAAAAATCAGAGACTACTACAAAGTGTTTCACAAGAATTAGCCTTGCAGCTATTAAAACTAGGCCGTATTTTTCGCGTACGTTGGGTTACTTCCACATTTAATGCTGTTCGAGCTCTTCTTGAAAGTCACAGTTCTCTTGTCCATCTTTTGGAAAAACTGAGACATGATGGTTCCCGATCAACTCAGGAGAGATCTAAATTTGAAGGTTTACTAAAACATCACACATAGTGGTTGCTTGCAATGGAATTAGTTATGCTTTATGAGGCCCTAGAAGTTCTGCAAGTATTATCGTTCTTTATGCAGAACAGAAATTCTTCAGCCTTAAAGCTAAACAGGAAATTGACGTGGCTATAAGAACTCTTGAAACACTGAAACAAATGACTCGCCACGAATTAGGATGATAGTACAAGAGTTGGAGGAAAAGCGCACATTCAAAGGGGTGTTAATTAAAGAACCATCTTGTGATGAATGTAACAGATTTCAGAGATTTCGGAAGAAATTTTTTCGGTATTTGGTAGACAACATAAAAAACCGCTGTGAGGACCTGGATTTCTTTTCGGCTGTAGCCGTATGAAATTCAGATACATGGCCTTCAGATGATGATGAACATGTGTTTTATGGTGAAATGTCAATTTTTCACTTATGTAATAAAGTGGATTTTAAATTACGTGAAAGGACGTGTGCGTCACTAGTTAAAGATTTTCGAATCTATAAAGAAAATCCTCAACACATGGTCAGTTCTGAGAAGGAACTTGTGAAAGCAATCGAAGTTATACCTATATCTACGGCTGAATGTGAACGCGGATTTAGTGCCATGAATTTAACTCTGACTGATCAGAGAAATCACTTACAAATTCCGACACTTTCAAATCTACTTTTCATTTCAATAAATGGATCTCCACTGCATTGCTTCGATGCAGAAAAATTTGCAGCAAGGTGAATCAAGTCTCAGCACCATAGCGCCCTTGACAAACCAACAGGGAAACCCTCGAATCTTCAGGAGCAGTCTCATTCATCTCGTCTCTTCAACTAAACTCTGTAAATTAAAATTACAATTATATACTGTAGTACTAGCTGAAACCGGCCACACGTTGCTGTGGATTTGTCATAATACGATGATTTAACAAATTAACTTTCACTTATAATTTCAGTGTTAAAATTAAGCTCAAAACAACACAAAAATTTTAATTTTACATTTTATTCATCTCATATTTTAGTATAATTTGAGTATCGTATATTACATGAATCATTTACAAAGTTGTTAATTAACAACATATGAAGATTTATTAATTTTATAAATGAGGTAAATAAACTCGGCATTGCCCGGATGACTCTACCTTCCCCTTATTCCATCTCCTTCTTTTCCCACTCCCCATCTTCTCCTGCCCTTCTCTCTGTCCATCTGCTTCTCTCCTCTATCACCTCGTACGCCCTCCGTCACTCTCCCCTTCACTAAGGTCAATTTCTCTCCCCCTCTAAGTCAATCTCCTCCTCCCCTCTCTTTCCGTCCCTGTGACATCCAACATTTACATATTGAAAGCAGTAATTTGCTTATACATTTGACGTAAGGACAATGCTGAATGTTTTTTTGTAGTTGATGTATTCACT
The DNA here is from genome assembly GCF_021461395.2 of Schistocerca americana. Lineage (NCBI taxonomy): Eukaryota > Metazoa > Arthropoda > Insecta > Orthoptera > Acrididae > Schistocerca > Schistocerca americana. Next base: position 855,953,590 of record NC_060121.1, read on the forward strand.
TCCAGAATTCGGAGGACACATAATTTGCACATGTTTGCCATATATGGCTCCTATGCAGTGAGGGAAATTCCACTTCACTTCGAAATTTCTTGCTACCTTCTGCCAGTCTTCAGTATCCTTTGGAATCTGAAAAGTAAAACATACTCATTACTTTCCCTATTTTTTCAGACTGATGACACAGTGGACACAGTATCAAAAGATGACGGCGATGTAGCCCTTGAGGAACATGTACCTCCTACATATGTCAAGCACATATTTTCAGATGTTCTTTTTAAAGTGGCCTTGGGGGAGTATGAACAGCAAACTCCGAGCATCGAAACATTCGTTGCAGAACCTAGCTGTGAAATTGTATATGTGGACAATAATAATTGTGACGAATTTGTTCAAACAGAAACAGGAGAGTTGGAATTAATTCGGTTTTAGAAATGAGTATTTTAACAATTCTTTAATATCCATTTTAATTTTCTTAATATGCCAATAAAACATTACTTAAATGAAATCAGTATTGAATGTTGCTTGCTTACCTTGACGTAATTCTTCAACACCAATGAAATAGCTTCATATACTTCTGGTACTATGAGGGAAATAGCATATTATGATACTTTAAATAAGTACATTAGTGACTTGTATGAATCGCCAGTGGCTAAAAATCATGATATGATGGCCCATCGAATTCTTGGTGAAATACTGTCTTGGCAGTTGTTATCTTTCTTTACGATAAGAGGTGTGGTTAACTGCAGTAAGTAATTAAAGTCTTCAGTCGACATTCTCGCAAAATTAGTAAGTAACGCACCATCGTCTGCTTCTAGTTCCTAGGATAATATTTCGTGGACCTTCTTTAAATACTCTTCTCCGCCACCATCGTTTTCTTTTCCTTTGGTTTTCATTTCCGTTGTTAGCCGCATGTGCAAGTACCAAGTAGGCCGCCTCTGCGATCACTTTATCATCCATTATACTACAAGACCAACACATGTGTGGCATAAATTCTGTTGGTTTGGTATAAATTAACCTGCCTCATGCAACATACGCCGCAAGATGTCGCCTGTTGTAGCGCGCTACAATATGACGCACGCCACATTTCCGTAACATGCCACAATGTTGCAAAACGTCGCCCCAGCGTAATCGAGGCTTTAGAGCCAGGTCTGTATTGTATGATGGATGTGATGTGTTGCGTACGAAACTAAAAACTGCAATCAGATCCAAACGTCGTGCAAAACTGTGAAGAGGTGTCATCCTGCAGCAAGATAACGCTCGCCCACATTCTGCCAAATGGACAGCCGACGCAGTAAAGGAGTTGAGATTCGAGGTGCTGGAAGATCCACCATACAGTCCAGACCTGGCTCCAAGCGATTTTCACATGTTTGGACCCTTAACGGAAGCACTACAGACAAGAAGATTTGAAAGTGATGAAGACGTCATTGCTGCGGTGCAAAATTGGTTACAGATGCAACTGAAAAACGTATTTTCTGATGAAATAAAAAAACTCGTAAAACGTCGAGAAAACTGCATTGAAGTCCAGGGAGGTTATGTAGAAAAATAACGCATGTTTCAGTTTTCTCTCATCAGAATAAGTACAGCTTTTCACAAATGTGCCTTTACTTTTTGAATTCCCTTCGTATACCTATATGTAGATAATTTTGTAAATAAGCTTTACCTATAATGTACTTTTAAAGATATAACAGGGGATGTCTTTTCTGGTAGTGCATACGCGTGAACAGTGAGTTTCGGCATTAACATCTATTTATTAATAACTGTTTAACCATGGGTAACGCCGCGGTCCAAGCTAGTAACATATATAATTATACTAACCCCCTAAGACATTCCCCCCTCCCCCCACTGGTAAAAGCACAAATCGCACACTGACGCAATGACACAGAAGATAACATTACAGAGATTCGGGCTCATGCGGAGGCTTACCGAGTCCTGAGCTTCTCGTGGACCTATCGTGACTGGACACGGAACTGCGGAAGTAAAATACGCGAAGTGCCAATCGCCACACACTGTACTGTTGCTCGTGGGTTATGTACACTGCCAGAAAAGAGTTTAGTACACCATTTTAGAATTTCCAATTCATTCAAGACTTATTATTGCAACAGTGCATATACAGCAGATGAAATGATTACATTTACAGACCAACAGCCCAAGCGGTTCTGAGGTACCAGGCATCGAACATGCTGACACTCTCATATTAGCACTTGGTGTATCCTCCAGGGGCGACAACGCAGACGCTGACTCTGGCATTCAGTGGATCGTACAGATGGCGCATACTTTCCTGGAATACGTTATGCCACGGCTGCTCGACCTATTCACGTAGATCTGTAAGAGTTGTTGGTTGACGACTAGCACGACTCACATCTCGTCCCAAGTATCCCAAACGTGCTCGAGTGGAGACAAGTCTAGAAATCGTGCTTGCCGGGGAAGTTGCTGTATGTCTTGCAGAGCACGTTGAGTTTCATAGGCAGCGAGTGAGTGAGCATTATCCGACTGGAAGAACACGTTACCTTCGTGTTGCAAGAACGGCAAAAGGTAGGGTCTAACAACATTTTGCACGTACCGAGCAGTGGTTAACGTACCCTCCAGAAACACCACAGGTGAACGAAGTTGTGCCTCATGAAAACCCAGACCACAAGCTCTGGGGTGAGGTCAGTGTGTCTTGAACAGATGAGCTCAACGAGATCGCGCTCACCAGGTCTACGTCGTACGCGCAAACGACCATCACTTGCGAGCAGACAGAATCTGCTTTCATCGCCGAAGACGATGGGACGTCATTCCATCTTCCAAGTGATTATCTGATGGTACCAACCGAGTGGTGCACGTCGATGCTGAGGCGTGAGTGGAAGATGGACTAGAGGAGTGCGTGTCCATAGTCCCACTGCTAATAAACCGCCACAGCCCGTTTTGAGACGCGTGGGCTCACAAACCCTATTATATGTAGTTGTACAATCTTCCATCCCTCCCCTTGCAATACAACGATCCTCAGGGCATCTGTGCTGTGTGGAAATCCATAACGTCGTGAATGGGTGTGAGAATTTCCACACGCTCACTGGTACCAGCATTGTAGTACAACTGTTGCAATACGTCCCATGTGTGTTGCAGTTCTCCGGATGGACCATCCCTCCACTCGGAAAGCCAGAATTTGACACCTTACAAACTCGCTCAGTTGGCTGTAGGAAGCACGATTGAATCTTCGTACCACAATTGCCTGCTTGCTTCACACGTTAGCACCACACTGAACCATCTGGCTGCGAGAATTCCCTGTTAAAGGGTAGACACAGATGGTGCTCTGGCAGCTATGCCCCTACGCTCTCTGTTGGCTTACGAAGCTGAAAATATTGTCAGTACATCTACTATCCACCAGGCGGCATATGCTATCATCGTATCAAAATCGACGTCGTCTTTCCGGATGTACTACTTTTTTTCTGGCGTTATACATACATGTAGATACAGTATGCGGCAAAAAAAGTGAAGCACCGAGAAGACATAGTCGGGTCGCAGCGAAAGTTCGTACAAGTACAGACCATCAGCGTGTGTTTAAATTAGTGAGTTGTCGAGCTCGGTAGTTGCGGAGACAACGCGGGAGATGGGTAACTGAAGGGGCCCGGGTTCGATTCCCGGTCAGACAGGAGAGTTTCTCCGCACTAGGACTGGTATCGGTGTCTGATCATCGTATGATCATCACTAACACGCAAGTCACATAAATGGAGTCTCTTTAAAAGACTTGCATTCGGCGGCGGGCCACCGCACTACAGAGAGAGAGAGAGAGAGAGAGAGAGAGAGAGAGAGAGAGAGAGAGGAGAGAGAGAGAGAGAGAATGATAGAGTTGCAATTCTCTGTGACAGGTAGAATGACCACCACAGAGTCTACTAGTGTTCTCCGTGTTTATTGTTGTTTCCAGGTGTATTAGGGTATGTAAGGGGCATGAGCAGCGTCAGATTTTAAGTGATCAACGCAAAGGAAAAGGAAGTGCCACGGACTCGTGAGAGATAGCGTTATTAGCTCCTGACGGAGACTGAGGGAATATTCATTATGGTCTCCATTTGGATGGTTAATCGAATTGTGCAGTTCCCAAATTTGTGGGACATTTGGGTGTGGCAGTGACAATGTTCCAATGCTGGACTGCATGGAAACCTGAGGACTGCCATACGATTCAGGAGGACGGTCTACCGTGTCCGACCGTCACACGGGAGGTTCGTCGTATTGTGCACCAGGTACATCGTAATGCGTTCACATCGGTGCCTGCCATTTGAGAACTAGCAATGGGCTCTGCTAAGTTCTGTGTTATCCCACACAACTGGTCAGAGAAGGAGCAGTTGGACTGGACAGTTATCATTCCAAGAGCGGGCAGCCATTAACGTCACAAGTGGTCATATCTTGAGTGATGCCGCGAGTGGAAAGCATGGGCTGCTGGTGAATGGCGTTGCATTGAGTTTAGTGTCGAATGGCGGGTCTTCTGATGTCCATAGTCGGCGGCTACTTAGGGAGTAACCCCACTCTTCCAATGCTTTGGAGAGGCACAGCAGTATTACCCCTGGTGTCATGGTGTGGGGAACCATTGGGTGTGACTTCAAATGACGGCTGGTAATGATTATAGGAATTTTGACTGCACAATAGTTTGTCATTGATATCCTGTGTCTCTGTGTTTACCTCTGATGTGACAGTAACGCGATGACATTTTTCAACAGGCCAGTTCTCGCCCACATATGGCAAGTGTGTCTACGAACTGTCTGTGTCATGTAAAGGTTCTCCCATGGCCAGACCTGTCTCCAGCTCAATATTTGTGGGACCAGCTTGGATGCGAAACCCATCTCAGTGTCAATATCCAGGATATGCTCAGCCAGCTTCCCACAGGAGGGAATGCAAAGTCGTTATGATACACCCCCTAATCGAATCAGATCAGGAGAGCAATATCGTGGTGATAAGTGGACTGATATTCCTAAGTTCTTTGTAATATTGTTTACTCACTGAAATAACAAAATGGTTCAAATGGCTCTGAGCACTATGGGACTTAACATCTGTGGTCATCAGTCCCCTAGAACTTAGAACTAGTTAAACATAACTAATCTAAGGACATCACACACATCCATGCCCGAGGCAAGATTTTCATACCACTTCTCTACCATTCCACTCACGAATGGCGTGTGGGAAAAAGGAACACCTAAATCTTTCCGTTCGAGCTTTGATTTCTCTTATTTTATTACGATGATCATTCCCCCCTACGTATGTGGGTGTCAACAAAATATTTTCACATTCGGAAGAGAAAGTTGGTGACTGAAATTTCGTAAATAGATCTCGCCGAAAAGGAAACCGCCTTTGTTTCAGTGACTGCCAGATCAACTCGCGTATCATATCAGTGACACTCTTACCCCTATTGCGCGATAACACGGAAGGGGTTGCCATTCTTTGCAGCAATATTCCAGCAGAGGACGGACAAGTGTAATGTAGGCTGTCTCTTTAGTGGGTTTGTCGCATCTTCTAAGTGTTCTGCCAACGAAGCGCAGTCTTTGTTTCGCTTTCCCCACAATATTATATATGTGGTCTTTCCAATTTAAGTTGCTCGTAATTGTCATTCCTAGGTGTTTAGTCGAATTGACAGCCCTTAAATTCGTGCGATTTATCGTATACCCAAAATTTTGCGGATCTCTTTTAGTACCCATGTGGATAACCTCGCACTTTTCTTTTAGTGCCAATCGCCACTTTTTGCACGATACAGATATTCTCTCTAGATCATTTTGTAATTGGAATTGTTCGTCTGATGATTTTGGTAGACGGTAAGTTACAGCGTCATGTGAAAACAATCGAAGGAGGCTGCTCAGATTATCACCTAGATCATTTATGTAAATCAGGAACAGCGGAGTGCCTATGACACTACCTTGCAGAACTCCAGGTATCACTTCTGTTCTACTCGATGATTTACCGTCACACTACGGACTGTGACCTCTCTGAGAGGAAATCACGAATCTAGTCACACAACTGAGACGATACTCCATATGCACACAATTTGATTAATAGTCCTTGTGAGGGACGGCATCAAATCTAGGAATATGGATTCGATCTGAGATCCCTTGTCGAGAGCACTCATTACTTCATGGGAATAAAGAGCTATCTGCGTTGCACAAGAACTATATTTTATGAATCCGTCTTGGTAATGTGTCAATAAGTCATTTTCTTAAAGATGATTCATAATGTTCGCGTACAGTATATGCTCCAAAATCCTACTGCAAATTGAGGTCAGTGGTATGGGTCTGTGATTTAGTAGGTTCCTCCTATTTCGTTTCTTGAATATTGGTGTGACCTATGCTACTTTCCAGTCATTAGGAACGGACCTTTCGTCAAGTGAGCGGTTGTATATGATTCTTAAGAAAGGCGCTATTATATCTGCATACTCTGAAAGGAACCTGATTGGTATACTATATGGACCGGAAGACTTGCCTTTCTTAAGTGATTGGACTTGTTTCGCAACACCTAATATATCTACTTTTACCTCACTCATGCTAACAGCTGTTCTAGTTTCGAATTCTGGAATATTTACTTCGTCACCTTTCGTGAAGGAATTACGGAAAAATGTATTTAGTAACTCCGCTTTAGTGGCACCGTCAACGGAAACATTTCCATCGCTATCGCGCAGTGACGGTATTGACAGTTTTTTGCCACTGGTGTTACGACCAGAATCTCTTTGAGTTTTGTGCCATATTTTGAGAAAATGTTTTATTGTGGACACTATTAAAAGTATCTCGCATTGACGTCCGCACTAAATTTCGAGCTTCCGTGAAACTTAGCCAGTCTTGGGGATTTTGCGTTCTTCTGAATTTGGCATTATTCTTTCGTTGCTTCTGCAACAGTGTTCTGACGTGTTTTGTGTACCATGATGGATCAGTCCCGTCTCTTATAACTTACGCGGTATGAATCTATCTATTGCTGTCGACGATACTGTATCTTTGAATTTCAGCCACATCTGGTCTACACTTACAATAAAAAAAATTAAAAAATTAAAAAAAAGGCTCTGAGCACTATGGGACTCAACATCTGAGGTCATCAGTCCCCTAGAACTTAGAACTACTTAAACCTAACTAACCTAAGGACATCACACACATCCATGCCCGAGGCAGGATTCGAACCTGCGACCGTAGTAGTCACGCGGTTCCGGACTGAAGTGCCTAGAACCGCTCGGCCACCGCGACCGGCTGTCTACACTTAGATAATTAGCTTGGAAGGAATGGAGACTCTGTCAGGAAGGCATCAAGTGAATTTTTATCTGCTGTTTTAAATAGATATACACTACTGGCCATTAAAATTGCTACACCAAGAATAAATGCAGAAGATAAACAGGTATTCATTGTACAAATATATTATACTAGAACTGATGTGTGATTAGATTTTCACGCAATTTGGGTGCATAGATCCTGAGAAATCAGTACCCTGAACAACCACCTCTGGCCGTAATAACGGCCTTGATACGCCTGGGTATTGAGTCAGTGCTTGGATCGCGTGTACAGGTACAGCTGCCCATGAAGCTTCAACACGATACCACAGTTCATCAAGAGTAGTGACAGGCGTATTGTGACGAGCCAGTTACTCGGCCACCATGGACCAGACCTTTTAAATTGGTGAGAGATCTGGAGAATGTGCTGGCCAGAGCAGCAGTCGAACATTTTCTGTGTCCAGAAAGGTCCGTACAGGACCTGCAACATGCGGTCGTGCATTATCCTTCTGAAATGTAGGGTTTCGCAGGGATCGAATGAAGGGTAGAGCCACGGGTCGTAACACATCTGAAATGTAACGTCCACTGTTCAACGTGCCATCAATGCGAACAAGAGGTGACCGAGACGTGTAACCAATGGCACCCCATACCAGTATGGCGATGACGAATACACGCTTCCAATGTGCGTTCACCACCATGTCGCCAAACACGGATGCGACCATCGTGATGTTGTAAACACAACGTGGATTCATTCGAAAAAATGACGTTTTGCCATTCGTGCACCCAGGTTCTTCGTTGAGTACACTATCGCAGGCGCTCCTGTCTGTGATACAGCGTCAAGGGTAACCGCAGCCACGGTCTCTGAGCTGATAGTCCATGCTGCTGCAAACGTAGTCGAACTGTCCGTGAAGATGGTTGTTGTCTCGCAAACGTCCCCATCTGTTGACTCAGGGATCGAGACGTGGCTGTACGATCCGTTACAGCCATGCGGATAAGATGCCTGTCATTTCGACTGCTAGTGATACGAGGCCGTTGGGATCCAGCAAGGCGTTCCGTATTACCCTCGTTGGATCTCGACCAACGCGAGCAACAATGTCGCGATACGATAATCCGCAATCACGATAGGCTACAATTCGACCTTATCGAAGTCGGAAACGTGATGGTACGCATTTCTCGTCCTTACACGAGGCACACAACAACGTTTCACCCGGCAACGCCGGTCAACTGCTGTTTGTGTATGAGAAATCGGTGGGAAACGTTTCTCATGTCAACACGTTGTAGGTGTCGCCATCGGTGGTGGCCTTGTGTGAATGCTCTGAAATGCTAATAATTTACATATCACAGCATCTGCTTCCTGTCGGTTACATTTGGCGTCTGTAGCACGTCATCTTCGTTGGTGTAGCAATTTTAATGGCCAGTAGTGTATTTTGCGTTTATTTTTAGTGGTTTTGGTTGTCAAAGCCCGATGTTTCATTTCGAGTTCTTCTTCTATTCTGGACAGTTCATTTTTTGTCCCGTGGTGTGTGCTGAAGTGTGGTGTGTCCGACCGAGGTCTTTTCGGCGAATACTCATTCCGGAGAGGAGGCCGCAGCCCTCCCTGGAGAGAAGAGGCTCGTACTCGCGGGATTAAGAGGCCCGTAAACCTCTGGCGGGTGGGGTCCGGCCGAGGGCACTGGGCGTGCCGTCCACTGTTCCTGCACTCCACTGTGCTCGGAGGCCGGCGCCCCTGGGCGCTGCAACCCGCGCAGCCCCGCCGCCGCTGTTGACTCAGGGATAGGCCGCCTAATGGCTGTGAAATCCCCGGCGCTGCGCGGCGCCTCAATGAGATGCTAGCGCGCTGGCCCGGTTGTGCCGGCGCCGTGTCGGCGCGGCGTCACGGCGCACACGGGGTGGCGTCCCGGCCGGCCGGCGGCAGGCGGAGCGCGTCTAAAACCCGCCATGCCCCTCCACCCCGCCCCCCTGGGACCTGCGTGGGCCGCAGCCGGAATTCATTAGCGGCATTTATCCGGCCCCGCAGGGAGTCGGCGCCGCAAAAATGGAGGCGTCGCTGCCTTGTGGCAAATTCACAGGCGCTAGAGGCGTCCACCCGCGGCACGAGCGCGCACACACACACACACACACGCACACACACACAAACACACACACACAACCCTCACAAGTGCTTTGTGAGTGCAGAGCGGAAACACAGAGGATGCCGACAAGAATATTTCCGAAGTGCAACAGGGGACTGAATTCTTCACAGAATAAGTGGTAGCTTTTTTCAGAGTTGGACTGCACCAACGCAAAACATACAGGAACATTCAGCTGCCCCTACTAAAATTGCTCTAAGCACTATGCGACTTAACTTCTAAGGTCAACAGTCGCCTAGAACTTAGAACTAATTAAACCTAACTATCCTAAGGACATCACACACATCCATGCCCGAGGCAGGATTCGAACCTACGATCGTAGCGGTCGCCCGGTTCCAGACTGTAGCGCCTAGAACCGCACGGCCACTCCGGCCGGCAGCTGCCCCTACTGTTGTCCTTTTATGCAATGTCCCATGATACATGTCTCCCTCAAAACCAACGCTCAAGATTTCCATACAATCTCGCTCGCTACGTGCTCATTGTCAAACATCCAGAAAAAATGAAAGGAATTTTTTTTTAGGAAATGTAATGTACCGAGTGATCAAAAAGTCAGTATAAATTTGAAAACTGAATAAATCACGGAATAATATTGATAGAGAGGTACAAATTGACACACATGCTTGGAATGACATGGAGTTTTATTAGAACCAAAAAAATACAAAAGTTCAAAAAATGTCCGACAGATGGCGCTTCATCTGATCAGAATAGCAATATTTAGCATAACAAAGTAAGACAAAGCAAAGATGATGTTCTTTACAGGAAATGCTCAATATGTCCACCATCATTCCTCAACAATAGCTGTAGTCGAGGAATAATGTTGTGAATAGCACTGTAAAGCATGTCCGGTGTTATGGTGAGGCATTGTCTTTCAGCATCCCTAGATATGTCGGTCGATCACGATACACTTGCGACTTCAGGTAACCACAAAGCCAATAATCGCACTGAGGTCTGGGGACCTGGGAGGCCAAGCATGACGAAAGTGGCGGCTGAGCACAGGATCATCAACGAACGACTCGAGCAAGAGATATTTCACGCGTATATTTTGTGAACTTTTTTTTTTGGTTGGTTCTAAGAAAAAAAATGGCTCTGAGCACTATGGGACTTAACATCTACGGTCATCAGTCCCCTAGAACTTATACCTACTTAAACCTAACTAACCTAAGGACATCGCACAACACCCAGTCATCACGAGGCAGAGAAAATCCCTGACGCCGCCGTGAATCGAACCCGGGAACCCGGGCGTAGGAAGCTAGAACGCTACCGCACGATCACGAGCTGCGGATGGTTCTAAGAAAACCCCATGTCATTTCAAGCGTAAGTGTCAGTTTTTACCTCTCTCTCTACATTGTTTCGTGGTTTATTACGTTTTCAAATTTATACTGACTTTTTTGATAACCCGGTAGTTTAATTTCGTATTGGGAGACGTTTTCTCTATAGGCCTTGGTTTTCGAGTTAATCAAGAAAAACGTAGAAAAGTGACTTTCAATCACACCCCCAGCCCAACACCAAGCTTCCATCTGCCATGATTTGTATCGTGTTATTCATGGCACTCCCTCCTAGAACTACACAAAAATTTGCCGCTGCAGAATTATTTCCAAATTACGCATTTTTTGGTATTGTTTGTGTTGTGACTTGGCAAGACAGCCAAGCCATTATGAGATAGCCGAAAGGCACGCGTTTAAGCTCACGCAGGCTGGCGTGAGGTCTGGAACAGTTACAGGAGTTGAGTCTAGTAAAAAAGTACGTAGCTTCTGGAACACTTTACTTTAATCCATAATTGGTAAACATCGGTCTGACGGTACATGCATCACAAGATAAATAGCAAATGATAATGGCGCCTTGCAAGGTCGTAGCAAATGACGTAGCTGAAGGCTATGCTAACTATCGTCTCGGCAAATGAGAGCGTAATTTGTCATTGAACCATCGCTAGCAAAGTCGGCTGTACAACTGGAGCGAGTGCTAGGAAATCTCTCTAGACCTGCCGTGTGGCGGCGCTCGGTCTGCAATCACTGATAGTGGCGACACGCGGGTCCGACGTATACTAGCGGACCGCGGCCGATTTAAAGGCTACCACCTAGCAAGTGTGGTGTCTGGCGGTGACACCACAGTTTGACTGGCCTTATTAAGCTATCGGCTTAGTCGAAAACATTTATGTAAATTTGATCTCAAAATTTCGTTAATTTCAACTGCATAAAATAAACAATTATGTCGCTGTATGCGTCAGGCCTTTGGACTGCGATGTTACTGTGCTTCTAAGTGTCAAGTTTGGTTCGAACTGTCAACGAAATTGGTTTTAGCATAATGCTTACAAAAATAGTTTTTCTTTCACTACTCTCAAGGACACGTTTAAAATAATAATGTTTACGAAAAGTACGCTGGTGGCGAAATAGTCGCATCAATAGCGACCAAGAGAGGTGGAATATCAAGGTCAGTTCGCGCAGTTGGAAATTTTTGTACAGTGTACAGTACGAATAACATACCAGAAATTCTGACTGGTGTCGGCTGGTTGTGGGGCTGGAGGTGCGATTCAAGGCCACTTTTGTATGTTTTTCTTGAACAACTCGAAAACCGTGTTCTCCAGCGAAAACACATCCCAGTAAAAATTTTAACTGCATTAAATTTCCTGCAAATAGTTCTGTTCATATTTTCTGTAAACTAAAGTTTTGTGTGTAGCGAGCGAGAGAGTATAAAAACCCATTCTTGGTTTTTAAAGCCCAGATTTAACACTGCAGGTTACATAAAACGTCATTGGTAGACGCGATTGAACTACCCTGTATACATTAGTAACTGTTTCTTGCAAAATCTGTTACATTGACGTTGCACCATGAGCCACACTGTGAACACATGTTCTCACAGTTTTTATGTTTGCGTCTACAATCACATCAGTTTAGAGATTTGATTGGTTTTAGCAAAGACCGAGGTGATCAGTACCAGAGGAAACTTTTAGCTTGTATGATACAGTTGTTCTCATGCCTTTTCCTTTTGTACAGGAAATTTTTCGTTCACATTTTTTGTGATTAATAAATCGAATATAAGAAGCTTTCTGTGATTTTGTTATTTGTCAAGTGAAGTTCAGAAACATACCAACACTCTTATTCAATGGAAATGGAAGGTGGCTGACATCGAGAGTTGCCACTATAAAATTATATTATTCGAACAGTATGAAAGGGCCGGCCGCGGTGGTCTCGCGGTTCTAGGGGCGCAGTCCGGAACCGTGCGACTGCTACGGTCGCAGGTTCGAATCCTGCATCGGAAATGGATGTGTGTGATGTACTTGGGTTAGGTTTAAGTAGTTCTAAGTTCTAGGGGACTGATAACCACAACAGTTGAGACCCATAGTGCTCAGAGCCATTTGATTTTTAGTTTGAAAGGTAAGCATGTATGGCACACATTACGTTTGGTCATGCTCTTCACGTCCACTGCTCAGCTTCAGCTGAGGAATGTCCTACAATATACTGTCTAGTGACTTTATTATTACAATATAAAGCGAACTGTACGTCAAAATGGCACCATGACTCTTAAAATGATTTTATATTCTGGCTAATTTATGCTGAAGGCAAAATAATTGCATGTTAGTGCTTCTCTCACAGATCATGTGTCCATGAAAATCGTGTTTATATTACACTGACGGAAAAAATCACAACACCAAGGAAGAGTTGTGGAACATAATCAGAAGTAGGTAGGCGTGTTTCTACGCCTGAAAGATTGTGTGTTTTCAAATTTTCCGTTAGTCGCATAAGAGTGGCCGTAGTAGCTCCACTATGAGGATGCAAAGGAGATTTGCTTTGCATACACGCTGTAACGCCGGCCGCAGTGGCCGAGCGGTTCTAGGCGCTTCAGTCAGGAACGACGCGACCGCTGTGGTGCAGGTTCGAATCCTGCCTCAGCCATGGGTGTGTGTGATGTCCTTAGGTTAGTTAGGTTTAAGTAGTTCTAAGTTCTAGGGGACTGATGACCTCAGATGTTAAGTCCCATAGTGCTCAGAGCCATTTTAACACGCTGTAATGGTCGTGATAGTTACCTTCGAGACATGACACGGTGAGTTAATGTTAGTCAAGAATTCCAATAAAGTGACGCAGACGGCATTATTACTACCTCACTAAGTTTGAAAAAAAGCTGAATATTCCTGGTATTCCTTCTGCGATATTGCAGAAAAACTTGGCAGGAATATAGCCACTGTACGTGATATCTGGAAGTGGTAGTCATGAGAATGTACAGTCGAATGAAGACTGGGCTCTGGACAGTCACGTGGCACTACCTAGAGGGAAGACCAATCGTGTTCGGTGTATGGCTCTGGTGCATCATACTGCATCTGCAACAGCAATCTGAGCAGCAGCTCGCACCACAGTGACAACGAATTGTCACAGATCGGTTACTTCAAGGACAGCTCAGAGCCAGACACACTGGAGGGTGATATCAGCGCACAGTTCACTGCAGAGTGAATATTTCACTCTGAACCCTGTAGGGTGCATTCCACTGACCCCAAACCACCACCAGTTGCAATCTTAGAGGTGTCAAGCTAGAGCTCATTGAAGGGGAGGGTAGAGGTCTATTGTGCTTTCTGATGAAAGCTGGTTCGGCCTCGCCTCGGTGCCAGGGATCGTTGTGTGTTGGCTACAAGAAGACTAAATGAGGGCCTGCAACCAACCTGCCTGTGTGCTTGATACACTGGGCGTACACCCATAGTTATGGTCCGGGGTGCGATATGGTACTGCAGCAGGAGCACTCTCTTGGACTGGATATTTGTACGTTATTCTTATGATTCTACCTGCTGACCTACCGTTCATGAACAGCACCTGTGGGAGTTTTCCAACAGGATAATGCTCGCTCACATACCGTCGTTGTTACCTAACATGCTATACAGAGTATCGACATGTTTTCTTTGCCTACTCTATCACCAGACCTGTCTTCAAACGAGCACATTTGGGATATCATCGGATTACAATTTCAGCGTCATACGCAAATAGCATTAACCGTACCTGTACTGACCGACCAAGTGCCACAGTCATTGAACTCCATCCCACAAACAGACATTCGATCCCTAAGCGACACAATTCATGCGTGTGTGCGTGCTTGCATTCAGCATTCTGGCGGCTATACAGGTAATTAATGTACCAGCATTTCTCATTTGCGATGACTTATCTCGTGCTTATATTAACCTGTGATCTTGTAATGTTAATTACTTAATAATTATCACCTAGACAAGTGTGTTCATGAAATTTAATTAGTCTGAAGTTATTATTCTTTGGTGTTGCAATTTTTTTCCGTCAATGTATATTAAGTGAATCATAGTCAACACAAAAAAAGTCCAAAAACACGAAGAAACAAAATGTACTATGAAATTACAGAAAGAGAAATTGAAGGGACTCACTCACATCAAATGACAGAATTTCGTTGAGGGAATATGAATCTAAAATCAGATGTCTAGTCAAAATGTTTTAAAAATGGGAGAATTTATACATATATTTTATTAAAAAGTTTTAGTTAAAACATCGTATTGAGTGAGAAATTAGAAGCATGAATTGAGTAGAGTGACCTATTAAGATTGAGACAGCTTTAAATGGGCTGGTTCTGAAAGGAAACTTGCAACAAGTACACTACTTAGATTTAAAGCCGAAAATATCACATTCAAGTTATTGCGCAGAAACTGAGCATTGCTGTTTGTAGTAATATGATAATTTCCAGTGCCACAATACTGAAATTTCGTTTACTTGCTTATTTTTAGTCTACCATATCCTATAGTATTGCTTTTGCAGGCAACTTCATACATTTATCAAACCATGATCACGACCTGAGGAATCTCGGAACCAAACTGTACACCTGACTGAAGGTAACCTATAAGCAAATCACAGACAAAACCAGAAGAAAATTATCTATTCCATAAATACTGAAACTGTGGGTAAGCTGGGACCAAGCGCTTTATAATGTGTTTAAAACATTTGCTTGTTAAAATAAAAAATTAAAAAATTATAAAGCGATTGGTTGCAGTTTCCATTCAAATTATTCACTACAATTGAAGGAAGTTCGGCAGAAGTGTAGAATAAAACTACACACAACTGAAGAAAACAGAACCACACACAGTACACGGCTAGAGAGAATCCAGAACCAAACCGCAGACCAGAAAAGGGTTCTAAGAAGGTTTCTGGTGTGAAATAAAGAATTAGGTACTTGCTGCTTATAAGCGACAGGAATATCTAACTTTGCCGTCACTTTCCTTATACTCGCACTGAGGACTTGTAGTCAATTATGTGAGCTTACAAAAGTTACTGCATCATTCGCTCACTGAACGCAGTACACAAAAATAATGGTGATACTACCTTAACTATTTATAGGAGGCTGTGCACTTTTCTACAGATTACATTTTCAATACTTTTCTACAGGTTACATTTTCTATAGACATCCAGTATAACTGATAAATGAATGAAAACCTCCACGTTTACTAAACGTCAATTGAAAGCCATCGGTGTGAAATAGTCTTTTTATTTTGTACAAATGTTCTTTGTAGTTCCTTAGGTCACTAGTACGAATTAAGTTCTGTCTGTATCAAGTTGGTATATTAAGTTAATACGCGTTATATAACAAAGCAAGACGAGCGCCATCGTAATCAACTGAATTTTGTTGTTTGTGTTTCTTCTGATATCGTTGTATGTGCTTCGTTCGAATGTATAACATGGAATAATGCGTCATCATGAGAATTCGTAGTACGTGGTAGTACCCACTATAGTTACTATTGCAAAGTTATGACAGTCAGTCAGTTGTAAGCCGTCATTTCCGTATCTCTGTTATTTTTGAATGGGTCGTCTGCACTGAATCATGTAGTAAAATCACAAATTTCGACCACTTGTAATGGAAATCTCATGGATCAGTTGTTACGTTCAGACGTAATGTGAAGGGAACCGCTCGTGCCCTTAGCCTCAATCCACATTCAGACTACTGGCTACTGAAAATATGGAATGAGAGGATTTAACATTAGAAAAATGAAGCTGGAATTTGGTTCATATACTGACATCTGTTTTAAAGAAATGTATGTAAAATGTTTGGATTTTAAAGTCAACATGAAATTACAACCATTCACTCACGGTAGTACTACAGTATATATTAAGGCTCACCAGAAAGACTTTTTATTTCATGTAACTTTAGAAAACCAAAGAGATTTTTAGTGTGATGAAATTGGTTAGATGTCGACCCTGTGTTTTGCTAACGGTCATTGCATTTAAATAGATAGGGAATCATGTTATAAATATGTACGACGAGATTAAGTAAAGTATGTGTAATGCTAGGACTATCAGACCGCTGCTAATACCGAACCAGGACTTTTCGTAAATGTTGTTGTTGTGGTCTTCCGTCCAGAGACTGGTTTGATGCAGCTGTCCATGCTACTCTACACTGTGCAAGCTTCTTCATTTCCCAGTACCTACTGCAATCTACATCCTTCTCAATCTGTTTAGTGTATTCATCTCTTGATCTCCCTCTACGATTTTTACCCTGCACGCTGCCGTCCAATACTAAATTGGCGATCCCTTGACGCCTCAGAATATGCCCTACCAACCGATCCCTTCTTCTAGTGAAGTTGAGCCACAAATTTCTCTTCTCTCCAATTCTATTCAATACCTCCTCATTAGTTATGTGATCTACTCATCTAATATTCTGCATTCTTCTGTAGCACCACATTTCGAAAGCTTCTATTCTCTTCTTGTCTAAACTATTTATCGTGCACGTTTCACTTCCATACAGGGCTACACTCCATACAAATATTTTCAGAAACGACTTTCCGACACTTACATCTATACTCGATATTAACAAATTTATCTTCTTCAGAAACGCTTTCCTTGCCATTGTCAGTCTATATTTTATATCCTCTCTACTTCGACCATCATCAGTTATGTTGGTCCCCAAACAGCAAAACTCATTTACTACTTTAAGCGTCTCATTTCCTAATCTAATTCCCTCAGCATCACTCTACTTAATTCGGCTACATTCCATTATCCTCGTTTTGTTTTTGTTGACGTTCATCTTATACCCTCCTTTCAAGACACTGTCCATTCCGTTCAGCTGCTCTTCCAGGTCCTTTCCTGGTTCAAATAGTTCAAATGGCTCTGAGCACTATGGGACTTAATATCTTAGGTCATCAGTCCCCTAGAACTTAGAACTACTTAAACCTAACTAACCTAAGGACATCACACACATCCATGCCCGAGGAAGAATTCGAACCTGCGACCGTAGCAGTCCCCTGGTTCCGGACTGCTGTGCCTAGAACCGCACGGCCACCGTGGCCGGCGTCCTTTCCTGTCTCTGACAGAATTACTATGTGATCGGCGAACCTCAAAGTTTTTATTTCTTCTCCATGGATTTTAATTACTACTCCGAATTTTTCTTTTGTTTCCTTCACTGCTTGCTCAATATACAGATTGAATAACATCGGGGATAAGCTACAACCCTGTCTCACTCCCTTCCCAACCACTGCTTCCCTTTCATGCCCCTGGACTCTTATAACTGCCATCTGGTTTCTGTACAAATTGTAAATAGCCCTTCGCTCCCTAAATTTTACCCCTCGCACCTTCGGAATTTGAAAGAGGGTATTCCAGTCAACATTGGCAAAAGCTTTCTCTAAGTCTATAAATGATAGAAATGTAGGTTTGCCTTTCCTTAATCTATTTTCTAAGATAAGTCGTAGGGTCAGTATTGCCTCACGTGTTCCAACATTTCTACGCAATCCAAGCTGATCTTCCCGGAGGTCGGCCTCTACCAGTTTTTCCATTCGGATAATAATATGGGAAATAAAGTACTAGAATGTTGCTGCAATGTCAGCATTGTTCACTTTACTACAATGTACTGACTGTACGACTTCTCTTAGAAGATAGGTTAACGAAAGGTAAACCAACGTTAATAGCGGTTGTAGACATAGAGAAAACCTTTGACAGTGTTGAATAGAAAACTCTTTGAAATTCTGAAGGTACCAGTGGTAAATTACTGGGAGAGAAAGGCTATTTATAACGTGTATAGAAATCAGACGCAGTTATAAAGAGCCAAGGGGCGTGGAAGGGAAGGAGACGTTGAGAAGGGAGTGTAGCCTATCTCCAGTGTTATTTAATCTCTGCTTTGAGCGAGCGGGAAAGAAAACAGAAGAAAAAATTGGAGAAGGAATTAAAGTTCTAGGAGAAGAAATAAAGCTTTGAGGTTTGCCGATGACACTGTAATTCTGTCAGAGACAACAATGGGCTTGGATGTACAATTGCGCGGAATGGACAGCGTCCTGAGAGGAGGATATAAGATGAATATCAAGAAAATCAAAAGAAGAATGACAGAGTTAGTCAAATTATATCAGGTGATGCTGTAGGAATTGGATTAGGAAACGAGACACAAAGAGTAGTACATGAGATTTTGTATTTGGGCAGTAAAATAATAGATGATGTCCGAAGTAGAGAGGATCTAAAATGTAGACTGGCAATTACAAGGATAGTGATTATGAAGAAGAGAATTTTGTTAACACTGAATACAGGTAGGTTTACGAAATATTTTCTAAAGGTAGTTGGATGGATTGTAGTCATGTATGGAAGTGGAACTTGGATGAGTAACAGTTTAGACAATTTTAAATTGTAGTGCTACAGAAGAATGCTGAAGATTAGGTGGGTAGATAGCGTAAGTAATGAGGAGGTACTGAACAGAATTGGGGAGAAGTGGAATCTGTGGCACAACTTTACTAGAAGAAGGGATTAGTTGGTAGGACATGTTCTGAGGCATCAAGGGATCACCAATTTAGTATTGGATGGAAGCGTGGAGGGCAAAAATCGTAGAGGGAGACCAAGGGATCAATATACTAAGGAGATTCAGAAGGATGTAGGTTGCAGTAGTTATTCTGAGATGAAGAGGTTCATACGGGATAGAGTAGCACGGAGAGCTGCAGGAAACCAGTCTTAGGAATCAAGACCACAACAACAACGACGACCACCTGCTTAACAACGTTTTCATACAGTTTTGAAACTCAGAACTGCAGCGATTCTACGAGGCAGGATTCGACGAGTCCTTGGTAGTTTATCTGTGATGTGTGCCGCCGGAGTTCTACGCATGGATCACGTAATTTGCGTATCTAACACGTCAGTTGTTTGTAAAAGTGGAGTGGCGCCCTCTTGCGTTCCAGATATCTCCCGTCGGTTCCATATGAGGCGAAGTTGTGGAGGAGACATCAGTCTGAGTTTACTGCCATGCTCCTTCTGGACTTGTGGCAGACAGAGTTATCTTCCTGGAAGATGGCATCGTCATAGAAGAAGGTATCAAGCATGAATGGACGCAAGTGGTCCGCAAAAGAGTTCACGTAGCCCTCAACTGTCAAGGAGCCTTAAATTACTGTAACAGGTTCCATGTAAGACCAATTGAATGTCCAACATAGCATTATACTACTCCACCAACAAACATCTGTAATGGGGTGCATGTTTTATGCAGAAATTGTCCTGGATGATGACTTATCCATACACGATTGTTGATCTGATGCTCCACCCGAGCAAACGACGCGTTTCCCGAGATCTACAGACCAATCTGGACAATCCCGTGCTCACTGAAATTGTAACTGACGACGACGTTGGGTCAACATGGGAACCGGTAGTGGCGGTCTGCTACTTTCAACAACGTATTAGTTAATTAACGCAAGCAGAAGGAACAGTGAATCGAAGCAATCTGGAGAAAGATGAAGAGGAACAGGTAGGAAGGAGGGAAGTCGAAACAGGTGTTGAAAATAACAGATTTAGCTTCACTACTCGAGGGAGACACGTGGGGTACGTCGAGATGCATGGTGCTCCAATAAGAACAGAAAAAAGCTGTTGGCTCCACTTGAGTGCAGCGTGGGTATAATAGTGCACGAAAGTAACCTTGAAAAAGAATAAGTCGCGTCTCTGAAGGTGACCCCTGATCACATGAGCGCAAGAAATATTGTGAAGATAACATACTAGCTGACAGACTAAAATAGAGATGCTGCTCGCGTCCTGAGCCCACGAATACCGTCAACAACTGTTTGCAGATTAGCGGTGGTAAGCAAGACAGAGGAGGACGTAACCGTAAGCACATTCCCTTCCTTTGTTTGCGTAAGTGCTTTGCTTTGTTTGGCGGCCCCTAAACCGTGATAAAATGGTCAAGCTTTGTTTATTCGAAAATATGTAGGAGGTACCATGGTGCGGCAGAATTCTCTCATGTTGAAGTATGAGAATGAGCGATCTGTTTTACTCAGTAAGAAACTTTCTATACCCAAGATTGCATAAATATTTCTTTATTTTCGACAAACAGTTTCCACAGACTTTTCTGTCATCTACTGGTCTTCAAAAGTGTTTGGTGCAAAACGTATTCATTTTGAATAATTTTTCTTCTTTAGGGCCCGATGGATAAAATATGTCTGATAACGATACGTACATTAGAGTAGATGCACCAGATAGCTGCTTATAATAAGTAATCTTTATTTAGGACAAGCTGTTTTGACCTTATCGCTATTTTCAAGTACCTGCGATTACAATTTTAGTAAGAACATGTATGAATGTGGATGTCATTTGTATGAAAGTAGCTATATTGATGTGACGTCTACGGAAATGGATAAATCGGTAACAACATATGCAACAACCAAAGACAATCGTAACAAATTTTAGTTAGTAAAATAATATCGGTATTCATCTGCACATCTTTGTATACACATAGCATTGTAAGAGTGGAACTGTCAGACTACTGTCACATCGTAATTAACATTTTATTTTCAACACACTGACATCATTTACCATCTTATTAAAGCAGTGCCAGCTATAATACCGTCACTAACGACATGTTACGGACGTCATATCAATCAAGACGTGAGTACAATACTGCCTGTTTAATATAAATGACATGCACATTGATATATGTTCTCACTAAAATTGTAATCGCAGGTACTTGAAAACGGCGATAAAGCCGAAACAGTCTATCGTAAATAAAGATTACTTATTATTAGCAGCTATTGGTGCATTTAATCCAACAAGCACTCATTTTGAGTTGCAACCTATCGGTAGCACTGCCATTCAATTGTACCATACACGCTGCTTAAAGTGAATCGTAAATGAGTGGAGTATTTCAAGCTAACGTAGAAGATGTGGTAATGTGCATTTTCCTGCGTATTGTGATTTTTAAGACTTAATGGTCATCTAGTCGTGTGCAGGAAGTGCTTCTTGATTGTAAATGTCTCATTTATGACAAACCTCTGCATAATGCGTCACATTTTATTCACTAATATGACAACTTCGTATGAGGTCTCAACTCACAATGAACACGTTTTCTAACAAAAAATTTTATGACAGCAAAGTCTGCCGACAAAGGTTGTCAAAAATAAAGAAATACTTATGAGATCTTGGCTATAGAAAGTTTTTTAGGTTGTATGATAGCTCGAGACAAATGCAACCCGTTTCTGCCACCGTATAGGTTAAGTTGATCAGTGTGACAAACACGAGGGATGCGAGGTGTCACGACTCCATGATACCTGTAGTTGTCAACGGAAGTGACCAGGTCGCTCTTTGTTCTAACAACTTTTCTGAACAAGAAGTTGCCCACCTCTGACCTATGTGACTCATTCTTGTGTGCTGCCTGTCGTTCATATTTGAAATTATGAGTGATATTGAAAGAGTGCAAATGATTTTTATCGGACCTCAGACGCTGAGATAAAATTTTCTGTAAATTACTTGTTGAAACTATTCGTAATTCAGGTGAAAGTCTACATTTTAAATATTTAGAAACTTAGAATACATTTTGATATTCCATTTCTTTGTATATAAGTGGTGGAAAAAACGTAAGGGCGAAATTAGAAGCAGGCGAGAGGTAAACTACCCGTTGATCAGAGACTGAACCCCACGTCGTGGAACGGAGGTTGGACAAGGAAAAGTCTTATGACTTTTTTAACGTAGCAATCCAACAACAGATGTTGCACAAACCTCTCAGGACTGAAGGTGGGAAATTCGAACGCCACTTCCGCTGGAATTAATTGCATTTAACAAACTGTTCCAATTAAAGCTTTTATCCATTGTGGATGTGGAACACTGTGACTGTAATATGAAAAGGTTTTCAGAAAATTAAGTTAATTTGGCACATATATTCCCTGTAAGATATATCCTCCCTCAGTGTGAGTGTCAACCAATAACGTCTTTGGTTTAACGCGAAATCTTTGAGCCTCTAGTGTAATCACACTTTTTGGTTTGTTTACAATTTATGAAACGTGGAAGTTGGTACCTGTGGCAAAGTCTGTTAATTGCAGTGCGTGAAAGCAATTCGAAAACGTGAATAATGTTTTTCAAAGTGCTACACGTAACAAATGTACACTGCTGGCCATTAAAATTGCTACACCAAGAAGAAATGCAGATGATAAACGGGTATTCATTGGACAAATATATTATAATAGAAATGAGATGTGATTACATTTTCACGCAATTTTGGTGCATAGATCCTGAGAAATCTGTACCCAGAACAACCACCTCTGGCCGTAATAACGGCCTTGATACGCCTGGGCATTGAGTCAAACAGAGCTTGGATGGCAGTACAGGTACAGCTGCCCATGCAGCTTCAACACGATACCACAGTACATCAAGAGTAGTGACTGGCGTATTGTGACGAGCCAGTTGCTCGGCCACCGTAGACCAGACGTTTTCAATTGGTGAGAGACCTGGAGAATGTGCTGGCCAGGGCAGCAGCAGAACATTTTCTGTACCCAGAAAGGCCCGTACAGGACCTGCAACATGCGGTCGTGCATTATCCTTCTGAAATGTAGGGTTTCGCACGGATCGAATAACGAGTAGGGCCACGGGTCGTAACACATCTGAAATGTAACGGCCACTGTTCAAAGTGCCATCAATGCGAACAAGAGGTGACCGAGACGTGTAACCAATGGCACCCCATACCATCACGCCGGGTGATACGCCAGTATGGCGATGACGCATACATGCTTCCAATGTGCGTTCACCGCGATGTCGCCAAACACGAATGCGACCATCATGATACTGTAAACAGAACCTCGATTAATCCGAAAAAAATGACGTTTTGCCATTCGTGCACCCAGATTCGTCGTTGAGTACACCATCGCAGGCGCTCTTGTTTGTGATGCAGCATCAAGGGTCAGCCATGGTCTCCGAGCTGATAGTCCATGCTGCTGCACATGTCGCTGAACTGTTCGTGCAGATGGTTGTTGTCTTGCAAACGTCTCCATCTGTTGACTCAAGGATCGAGACGTGGATGCACGATCTGTTACAGCCATGCAGATAAGATGCATGTCATCTCGACTGCTAGTGATACGAGACCATTGTGATCCATCACGGTGTTCCGTATTACACTCCTGAACCCACCGATTCCATATTCTGCTAACAGTCATTGGATCTCGACCAACGCGAGCAGCAGTGTAGCGATACGATAAACCGTAATCGCGATGGGCTACAATCCGACCTTTATCAAAGTCGGAAACGTGATGGTAGGCATTTCTCCTCCTTACACGCAGCATCACAACAACGTTTCACCAGGCAAAGCCGATAAACTGCAGTTTGTGTATGAGAAATAGGTTGGAAACTTTCCTCATGTCAGCACTTTGTAGGTGTCGCTACCGGCGCCAACCTTGTGTGAATGCTCTGAAAAGCTAATCATTTGCATATCAGAGCATCTTCTTCCTGTCGGTTAAATTTCACGTCTGTAGCACGTCATCTTCGTGGTGTAGCAATTTTAATGGCCAGTAGTGTATATCTGCAGAATCTATTAACTGTAACTAACACCTTTAAGTAGAACTTATATTGTAAATATTTCTTGAAACTTTACCACACATAGTGCTTATTTACTGTTGTTTTGTATGTTGCCACAGATACACAAAAAAAGGGTCATAGCTTACTGAAATACAACTGCTCAAAAAGGCGACTGGTTGTGGTAATTTCTGAAATCTATTGCAGCTGTTGCTAAACATTTTCGCCATAATTAGCCTAACCGTATTTAGCCCTGTGACCAGTCTGAATAGTTGCTGTGTGCAAGCAAACCACGTAAGTAACAGCAGTTACTTTCAGTTGTAAGGGATACTCTCCTGTCAAACGTACGTTGGACACCAAGCGCAATTCGTAAATACAATAAGAACAAAACTTCTGCCTATCATTTAAGCTCCATCAACTTATGGAAATGACTGTACTTTTGTATCTTCTATGTCTCTACTTATTATTACTAGGAATAACATCGTAACTTTTATTGTTTGACATTAGTGAAAGTAGCAATGTAATTAATCAATTATTCCTTACCTAAAATTGGATGCTGCCTCTACTAACAAGTGAAACCCATAACTAATGTCCTTTAGTAACTTGTCTGACTGAAAGCAGCTCTGAGATGAATTACCACAATTAGCCAGCCGGTGATTTTGTTTTGTCCAACAGAATCTCTTAGCAGACCTGCTCTGCAGCTCGTGGATTCTATCTCTGGTGACTCTTACCTTGGCTGCGACTACTGTGGAGCGCCGCGGCACGACCAGAGTTGAGCTGAAGAAACAAGTAACTGCTGGTCAATGCGTCTGACTGTAGCGGCGCTGTAAGCAAAGCGGCGCTGAGCGATTCAAACATCTTTGTTTCACGTAGCGGCCGACCAGAACGTTCGAGTGACTCCGGCCGCGTTCTGGCAACGCCGCCAACATTTGACTGTTGCTGTGAGTGGCAGAGGTACTATTGTTGCTGGCGCTTGTATTTCTTTCGTTGTACTGTTGCGAAAATGTCACCAGCGGAAGCCTTGACAGCAGTTGTCTTTGCACAGTGCCCTTTATGGGACCAGTGAAACAACTGTCATCACAAGTGATTAATTTTGAACAAGTTATCTGACGGGATACCAGCAAGACTGCAAACAAGTACAGTGTATTTTTTTATTTGGGGGGGGGGGGGGGGGGGTCCACAGCCTTTAGATGTTTAATAAACGAAAACGTGGTCCATAGTAGGCTGTAATGTGTTTTTTATTTAATCGCGCGATTAGCTAATTTCGACTAGTTGTCATTGTAAGACCAACGTGGAAAAGCACTACATTGTGTGCATACATGGCCATGTATAAATAACGCTTTACACGTGCAGTAATATTTTATCTTAATGTTTGTTTTACAGGCGCTTGACAATGACAAGTAATCGAAATTAGCTAATCGCACGATTAAATAAAAATCACATTACAGCCTAGTACGGACCAGACTTTCGTTTACAGAATCGATGATTTTTTTTGCCTTTTCTGGAGCGACAGTCACGTAAAATTTTCGAAAAGATATTTCCACCATTTGGCTGTATATAATAAGTTCATTTCACTATCAAGATTTTGGCTTAAGGACGTTTTCAAACGTTACAGGATAAAAAATCTTCGGACATATGTCGTTGAAAAAATACGTATCACGCTATATAGACCGGTTATCTCGTAAGTGTGTCAACATACCTGCAATACACAAAAATGCTGCAGACTTGCATCTCTGGCAATTATAGTGAAGCTCCAATGTAAATTAGGCGTCCAAAACACAGGTGTAAGCTTCATTTCAACATATCTAAACATCAATACAGTGAAGTGAAGCTTACACCCGTATTTTGAACGTCTAATTTACAGTGCAGCTTCACTATAATTGCCAGAGATACAAGTTTCCAGCATTTTTATGTATCGGAGATATGTACTCACACTCATTTACGAGACAACTGCTTTGTATAACTTGATCAGTATTTTTCTATGATTTTTGATGTTGTAACACTTGACAACGGTCTAAGGCCGAAACCTGAATAATGAAGGAAACACATTAAACGTAGTCAAATGGCGGAAATATCTTTTCGAAGAGTAGAGAATACGTTTCCTGAAGCTCTTATTTGTCTCATTGTCATAAAACGAGAGGTGGCGTAAATAACAAACACATGAAAATCTTGTTTTATCATGTGAGAAAAACTTTTCAAAACTGCCTCATTTGAACAGCTTCATTTGAAGCTCTGTAAAAAGTTTTGGGCTGTCTGGTAGGTGCCCTGCATAGAACACACGATTTCTACTCTACTTTGCTGGTTGACACTCAGGAATCTTTCTAGGTCATCATCAATGTTGTGAAGAACATGTATATTTCACAATATCGCCAGCAAATTTTGGTGAATTTTCTGTTGGCTTCCACGCTATGCTCCACTTGGCGCTCAGCGTTACAAAATCACACGAATTAATCGCCGTCGTCTGGGAACCGCGTTTGTTGAAATATTCTTTCCCTGGAGCTAAAAGTCATAAACTGTTAGATGTCATAAAATACCTCAACAATGGCTATGCCTCATCTCCAGTGAATGCAAAAGACAACAGAAATGATTTCTTCGGTAGTGGAGAGTCCCCTCTTTATCCTCTAACAACGATTATAATGAATTTCCCGTGTGTATCTACAACTGCTTTTAGTACGATTGAATGAAAATGTTTACGTTCTGTAAGTTATATAAATCATTTGCAGTATTTGAAAAATAATCGTCAGAAGGCAATCTCACGTGGAGTGGTTGGGAGCAATCCCACACTTTGGTAGTTGACTCCACAATTCTTGCCATGGTTGTGAATCCCACTGCGATTGTCAGGGCCATGACGCAAAAAAGACGTCTGTTTTCTAGGAACCTGTAAGAATCCTCGCTTCACCAGTTGTTGATGCCCCTTAAACAATTACATTTTTCCATTGAAAAAAATTACTTGTATATATGAGAAAAGTACCAATACAGATGTATCTTGAGCATGTCTTTATCGTATCACACGACTAATTTCGGCGGCACATTACGGCGATCCTCAGGCCCTACCATCGCAAAAAGAGTATTTGATTTCTTTGGAATTTACTGTGGGATCCTTGTTACTGCTGCACGTGGGCTAGCTTTCATCAGGAATGTATACTCGACACCCTGTTGTCTCTAGTGCCATGGGAGATAACACGGTTTCGGGTGTAGACCCTTTATGAAAGCTAACCCACTTGTGCTAGTAACAAGGATCCCACAGTAAATGTGCCAAGGAAATCAAATACTCTTTCAGCAGTGGTGGGGCCTGAGGATGGCAGTAATATGCACCGAAACTAGTGGTATGATGGAATAAAGACATGTGGTGGTACTTTTTCTCATATATTCATCAGCTGAAATCCCTCGTCCATGCAATAAGATTCACAACTTACTTGCATATTTCATTAGATACGAAAGTTCCGTACAGTAATCATATGGCAACATACTCCCCTCTTTGTGTGCTATTATTTTCCCAAATCTTGTTTCGATAAAGTCAAACTCATAGCGGTCTTTATTTTTCATTGCAAACTTTTCGTCTTTCTTCCAGTAGGTCACCCAATTTTGAAATATCGCAATAACAATGACGATTTAAAAAATGTCAAGCAGTTTATCATGAAGCTGACGAATAAAATGTATGAAATGGGTGAGAATCAAAATTTTTACCAAGCAGTTCCTTTAAAATCATATGAATTGCAGTCCCGGGAGACAAACGAGCTGTCGAGATTCCGCGCCGCTATCGCCCTGCCTTTTTTTTTGTGGGTAGTGAGCCAAAGTACTGCTGTGCGTTAAGGCTGGACTTCTGTGATGTCTGGGTACAGGGATACGCGAATTTATTCATCCTTCATTTATACGTAAGCAGAGTGGAAGGCTCGTAGCCCGTTGGATTCAGTTATTGGGGGCTTCGACTATTGAAACAGAGACCCGCACTCTGTGCCAACGCTGTGGAGCGATAGAGTCAGTACATTCCAGATGTCGGGTAGTGGTCTTCAGTTCGTCGACAGTATGGAGAAACTTTTGCGTTGCAGATGTTAGGTGGTCAGAGATGTGTGGTTTGGTCAGTTAGGCGTGAAGGTCGGCAGCCCGGTTCCGTCTTGGAGCTCCTAAGGGCGGAGGCATCTGTTTTGAAGGACTTGTAATGGCCGAAGATTGGAGGGGCTGATGGTTCACCAAGTCGACCAGCCGTAAAGAAATGCAGGTAAAACTCTCGCTTGATACAGCTGAAGCTTCGTTCGAACGTTCATCTGGGCAAAGGGGTACAACGTGTAACACTCCAGCGGGTACAAATGGGTGGGGTACCTTAAACTGGTTGTCAGTGGCTGGTTTTCTTGACCGTGCGCCCTGTCCACACCACGTGCCCGATAATCCCGCGTCGGCCGTATTGTTCTGCTCCACACTGCTGCTGGCTTGCCTGAAATTATCTATTGAAAAACGCAAGCGGGTTTAGGGGAGCCACTCAGTGTTAAAAAAAACAATACTGTTCTACGTCTGGTATGAACATCTATATTCTAAGACGATAAGAAATCACAGGTTGCACTGCTTACATTCTAAGTCATAAGTTTTGATGCCAACTTCTAGATGATTATTTGTTCACAAAATCACTAGGACGAGCGTATGCGTAACCGAACATGGCGCGGGTGATTGTTGATGATGCGAAGGCCGAATAGTCGAATGAAAGTTCTTACGCTCGCCACCCATACACAGATTTCTTTTGGTACCAGTCCTCCTTGATACTAGTAATGTTATAACACTGTTCGGAAAGTTAGTTTTTCAGTTCTCAGTTCTCACTTGTACGAGCGTGCGCGTAACTGTCGCGGCGCGGCTGATTGTTGATAATACGGAAACGAGATGATCGAACGCACGTCCTCAAGCTCGCTACAAGCCACTGGCACTTGTTTGCACTCATTTATGGTAACTAATTTTTACTGATTCACATCAGTTGATACTGGGCGACTGAACACGGCGCAGATGATTGATGCTGTACGGTACGAAACGCAACGAGAGGATACACAAATACGTTATCGGCGGCACTGCTCATTTTAATTACTTCTTGACTCACTTTCCTGTGAGTCATTTCCGTATTTCATCACTTTACTGTAATAGCACTTGTAGCAACACTTCAACTTCCATACTAACAATGCCTCTCACATGCAGAGCTACCCACAACACCACATAAGTTCCGTGTCCCGTGCTCGACTCTAGAGACGCGGATGCCCGCAAAGATACTCCATAACTAAGCCAGCGATATGACAATACGCTTACGAACTGGTCTAGGAGATATATGCTGCTACGGCAAAACATTACGACCACTGCCCACCGAGAGGTTGGATGTTGGCCGGTGGGGCACATAATGCGCTATGAGTATGTAAGAGTAGCAGAGACGGATGGGGAATAACTCCAGCGAAGATATGACCTGAAAGTGGAGAAATCCTTTGAAACGTCCCCTTAGAAAAATTATACATGACTGTGCTTAAACTGACACACAAAATTTTTTTAGCGCAACGCAATCTGACTTTTAATAATCCCTACAAAAGAATGGCTCTGACTAACATTAAACTATACCTTTCACAAATCACTTACCTCACAAAAATCTTTGTTACTCGAACAACTGCAATACAGCGAGCACCACAACTGCCAGCTAAATAAAAGATTGAAACTACTGAAGGCACTAACTACTGATAGGCATAGTTAGCAAATGGAAGATTTTGATAGAGAACAAACAATGTATTTACATTAATAGTGTTCAAAAGTTATAATATATATAGCAGTGCATGACATCCAGTCTTACAAATGTACTGTTTCTGATGGACACATGTCCAGATCATCTGCTCTCAAAATTCCGCCATTTCTCTCCCCACATCCACGACTGCTGGCGGCTCACCTCCAACTGCGCAACGCTACGTGCTGTTAACATCCAGCTGCCCAACATTGCAATAGCCAACAACAATGCAAACCAGCCACAGACTGCACACAGCGCCCACAGCACAGTCAATGATTTTCATACAGACTGCTACGTGGCGTTACCAATAAAAAAAACCTAAACAGCCTACTTACATAGCCCCCATGTTCCCCACAAAAAATTTTACAAATTGTTTTGTGCAGTGGCCAATACAGATTTGAAAAAAAATTTCATCATTACAATAACAAAGATATCAAATGCACACACTTATTGATACAATGTTGGTCAAAAGCTAAAATTTTCTCACAGTCCATAAAGACAGTCCTGATCATTCATCACAGTAAAATTACAGTGCTTTTTTTTCTCGAAGTCTGAGCAGTAAAAGAGAATGCACACGGAAGTAGTGGATTTCCATGCAGTCTTGAAGAAGTAGTGTTGTCCTTCCAACGGAAAGACAGTGCTGACTCTTGACATGCAGACAGGTAATGGGCGACAACAGAGCAAACCCACAGCAGAGTCAGTCGAAGTTTTGAACATTACTGGTAGGTAGGTCATCACAGAGTAGACCCAGTGTAGTCCTGGTAGAGATTATGATATTGGTGGGCCACCAGAGGTGCAGACCCACTGCAGTCCTTGTAAAAATAATGGTACTAGTGAGTCAGCAAAAGTGTAGACCCACTGTAGTCCTTGTAGAGATTACGGTATTGGTGGGCCACCAGAGATGCAGACCCAGTGCAGTCCTCGTAGAAATAATGGTATTGGTGGGCCATCAAAGATGCAGACCCACTGTAGTGCTAGTAGAGACGGCCAGCAGCCATATGTTCCGACTGTGCAGGTGCACAATCACCATCGAAGAGCCTTGTGTAGAATATAGCAAGTCCATAAACCACAATTTGTGCACTCACAAAAAAGTTTTTTGATATGTCGTTAGAACCAGCAATGCTGTTATACAGTCCCTTGCTGAATTATTAACACACGTGCAAACACTAACAGTCCTCTTTTTTTTACATATTGTACTTATACTATGACCAACAGAAATGTGTGCAGTGAAATGTAACTTAATTTGAAGAACTGGTGTCTATACAATTATAAATTTGCAACATAAGAACACAATTACAAAGGTACAAAATACATAATTAAAGAACATAACAGTACAGGTAACATTTGTAGTAAAACAGACTTTACAAAAGAATAGAAATAAAAATGTACATCAGTGTTACAAGAATTATGACATAAGTACAAACATAAAAGATCAGAATAACTTTTGAAACATCAACTTCACACATAAGCATTAAAACAAAATGGAATAAATAATGTCTAAACATCTTTACAAAGTAAATAACATATTATCAAAAAAATTCTACAACATAACTCTTATTAGCTAAACACATAAAGACAGGAAAAACACAAATTCACATAGTGTAATAACACAAAAATACAGGACAGGGTTTGTTTTCAGTGTGACATTTGGTACTGCAGTCCAACCCAAAACTTCATTCCATAGATCTTTCCTCTTATTTCAACATTTGTTTCCACAAAAAAAATCCTATCCAAGCATGCTTTCTGTACTTATATGTTCACATATTTCTTATCTCATTATTTATTTTCCATTATCTTACCTCATCATTTATTTCCAAGAAAATCCTACTTAAACCTATTGTTCCTAAACCCTACTTTTTTGTTCATATCCTCTTTCAAAATCCTTTTTTGGCCAAACCATTTTCTTATAGCTTCTCAATGCATTTCTTCCAATTCATCACAGCTCGTTCTCTTATATTGCCTACCCCATCTTAAGCTAACTTAAATCTACTGAGCTCAGATGCTAAACTAAGGGACAAAGCAATGCAGCAGCATAAAACAATTAACACAAACAGCAATGACAAGAAATACAAAGTGGCAAATCTAGCAGCAGTAAATCTAAATTTCAAAGCAAGTGCAATATTACAACTAATATAAGGCATTGTGCAGCAAACAAGAAAAACAAATCAGTAGTAAAACTGGCTTAACAGAGTAATACAAAGTGAAATTCAGTAGCACTATGCCTGGCAAACAGCAGCAGCAAATGTGATAACTTATATCCAAACATGACAAACCCACAAGCAGAAAAAAATAGTACACTAAATACAACAATGCAGATAAGGGAAATGTCTATTCACATCTTAATATCTATGTCATTAAAGTGGTACACCACAAAAACGTATTCTACAAAAAATTACCAAGTACTTGAAAAGAAAATTATGTATGCAGTTACTGTTATTAGTCCCTTCTTATTGTTCTTTACTTTCCAAGTGCTCCTTTTTCGAAGAATGTGGATCATAAAATTATTATTTAATAGATCTGTTCACAGAAAGTGTTCACATTAGCAAATGCATTTAATTTTATTTTATAAAACCAATGCTGCAACACAGCTGGAAAACAGATATCAAATGAAATAAGCAACTATGTACAAAGCATAAAAATATCATTCAATAGTCATGTGGCATTTCATAAGTTAGTAGAAATTCTCTCAATTCTCGTAGAAAGACACTTATCATAATCAGGTGCGCAGATGTAAGATTATTTCCCATCAGTTGATAAGCATTTCAGTAAGTAGCACAAAGTATGTGCTCCACAGTATAATGATATGTTTTCAAGTAATAGCGTGTCATATTTGCGATGCTTTCTACAAAGGAATGTCAATAGCAAGGTTAATGGCCTCTTTCTTCTCCACCTAATGGCTTTTTCTCAAGGCGGCTGGCACACCTGGCCGCTCACAACGCATTACGTCATGGTCACTTAACTTTCTTACCGAAATATTTACGACAGCAGTTTCCGCTACAGTGACAGTCTGATATAAAAATTTCACAGGTCGAGAATTTGCGTTACAAATGTGTAGAAACCCGCCCCCCCCCCATGAACCATGGACCTTGCCGTTGGTGGGGAGGCTTGCGTGCCTCAGCGATACAGATAGCCGTACCATAGGTACAACCACAACGGAGGGGTATCTGTTGAGAGGCCAGACAAACGTGTGGTTCCTGAAGAGGGGCAGCAGCCTTTTCAGTAGTTGCAAGGGCAACAGTCTGGATGATTGACTGATCTGGCCTTGTAACAATAACCAAAACGGCCTTGCTGTGCTGGTACTGCGAACGGCTGAAAGCAAGGGGAAACTACGGCCGTAATTTTTCCCGAGGGCATGCAGCTTTACTGTATGATTAAATGATGATGGCGTCCTCTTGGGTAAAATATTCCGGAGGTAAAATAGTCCCCCATTCGGATCTCCGGGCGGGGACTACTCAAGAGGATGTCGTTATCAGGAGAAAGAAAACTGGCGTTCTACGGATCGGAGCGTGGAATGTCAGATCCCTTAATCGGGCAGGTAGGTTAGAAAATTTAAAAAGGGAAATGGATAGGTTAAAGTTAGATATAGTGGGAATTAGTGAAGTTCGGTGGCAGGAGGAACAAGACTTCTGGTCAGGTGTCTACAGGGTTATAAACACAAAGTCAAATAGGGGTAATGCAGGAGTAGGTTTAATAATGAATAGGAAAATAGGAATGCGGGTAAGCTACTACAAACAGCAGAGTGAACGCATTATTGTGGCCAAGATAGATACGAAGCCCACACCTACTACAATAGTACAAGTTTATATGCCAACTAGCTCTGCAGATGACGAAGAAATTGAAGAAATGTATGATAAAATAAAAGAAATTATTCAGATAGTGAAGGGAGACGAAAATTTAATAGTCATGGGTGACTGGAATTCGAGTGTAGGAAAAGGGAGAGAAGGAAACGTAGTAGGTGAATATGGATTGGGGCTAAGAAATGAAAGAGGAAGCCGCCTGATAGAATTTTGCACAGAGCACAACTTAATCATAGCTAACACTTGGTTTAAGAATCATGATAGAAAGTTGTATACATGGAAGAACTCTGGAGATACTAAAAGGTATCAGATAGATTATATAATGGTAAGACAGAGATTTAGGAACCAGGTTTTAAATTGTAAGACATTTCCAGGGGCAGATGTGGACTCTGACCACAATCTATTAGTTATGACCTGTAGATTAAAACTGAAGAAACTGCAAAAAGGTGGGAATTTAAGGAGATGGGATCTGGATAAACTGAAAGAACTAGAGGTTGTACAGAGTTTCAGGGAGAGCATAAGGGAACAATTGAAAGGAATGGGAGAAAGAAATACAATAGAAGAAGAATGGGTAGCTCTGAGGGATGAAGTAGTGAAGGCAGCAGACGATCAAGTAGGTAAAAAGAAGAGGGTTAGTAGAAATCCTTGGGTAACAGAGGAAATATTGAATTTAATTGATGAAAGGAGAAAATATAAAAATGCAGTAAATGAAGCAGGCAAAAAGGAATACAAACGTCTCAAAAATGAGATCGACAGGAAGTGCAAAATGGCTAAGCAGGGATGGCTAGAGGACAAATGTAAGGATGTAGAGGCTTATCTCACTAGGGGTAAGATAGATACTGCCTACAGGAAAATTAAAGAGACTTTTGGATATAAGAGAACCACATTTATGAACATCAAGAGCTCAGATGGAAACCCAGTTCTAAGCAAAGAAGGGAAAGCAGAAAGGTGGAAGGAGTATATAGAGGGTCTATACAAGGGCGATGCACTTGAGGACAATATTATGGAAATGGAAGAGGATGTAGATGAAGATGAAATGGGAGATACGATACTGCGTGAAGAGTTTGACAGAGCACTGAAGGACCTGCGTCGAAACAAAGCCCCCGGAGTAGACAACATTCCATTGGAACTACTGACGGCCTTGAGAGAGCCAGTCCTGACAAAACTCTACCATCTGGTGAGCAAGATGTATGAAACAGGCGAAATACCCTCAGACTTCAAGAAGAATATAATAATTCCAATCCCAAAGAAAGCAGGTGTTGACAGATGTGAAAATTACCGAACAATCAGTTTAATAAGCCACAGCTGCAAAGTACTAACACGAATTCTTTACAGACGAATGGAAAAACTAGTAGAAGCCGACCTCGGGGAAGATCAGTTTGGATTCTGTAGAAATACTGGAACACGTGAGGCAATACTGACCTTACGACTTATCTTAGAAGAAAGATTAAGGAAAGACAAACCTACGTTTCTAGCATTTGTAGACTTAGAGAAAGCTTTTGACAATGTTGACTGGAATACTCTCTTTCAAATTCTAAAGGTGGCAGGGGTAAAATACAGGGAGCGAAAGGCTATTTAGAACTTGTACAGAAACCAGATGGCGGTTATAAGAGTTGAGGGACATGAAAGGGAAGCAGTGGTTGGGAAGAGAGTAAGACAGGGTTGTAGCCTCTCCCCGATGTTATTCAATCTCTATATTGAGCAAGCAGTAAAGTAAACAAAAGAAAAATTCGGAGTAGGTATTAAAATCCATGGAGAAGAAATAAAAACTTTGAGGTTCGCCGATGACATTGTAATTCTGTCAGAGACAGCAAAGGACTTGGAAGAGCAGTTGAATGGAATGGATGGTGTCTTGAAGGGAGGATATAAGATGAACATCAACAAAAGCAAAACGAGGATAATGGAATGTAGTCGAGTTAAGTCGGGTGATGCTGAGGGTATTAGATTAGGAAATGAGACACTTAAAGTAGTAAAGGAGTTTTGCTATTTGGGGAGCAAAATAACTGACGATGGACGAAGTAGAGAGGATATAAAATGTAGACTGGCAATGGCAAGGAAAGCGTTTCTGAAGAAGAGAAATTTGTTAACATCGAGTATAGATTTAAGTGTTAGGAAGTTATTTCTGAAAGTATTTGTATGGAGTGTAGCCATGTATGGAAGTGAAACATAGACGTTAAATAGTTTGGACAAGAAGAGAATAGAAGCTTTTGAAATGTGGTGCTACAGAAGAATGCTGAAGATTAGATGGGTAGATCACATAACTAATGAGGAAGTATTGAATAGGATTGGGGAGAAGAGAAGTTTGTGGCACAACTTGACCAGAAGAAGGGATCGGTTGGTAGGACATGTTCTGAGGCATCAAGGGATCACCAATTTAGTATTGGAGGGCAGCGTGGATGGTAAAAATCATAGGGGGAGACCAAGAGATGAATACACTAAGCAGATTCAGAAGGATGTAGGTTTCAGTAGGTACTGGGAGATGAAGAAGCTTGCACAGGATAGAGTAGCATGGAGAGCTGCATCAAACCAGTCTCAGGACTGAAGACCACAACAACAACAACAACAACAACAACATGTGTAGAAATGAAATCCTATAAATAAAATAGTGTCCAAAAAATTTTCGCCGGCATTGTGATACATTCACGCATTTACACACATTTCATAACTCTTAAAGTACAATTCTTGGTTTCCAACATTCTTTTTCACAAGTCAGAGTACCTAACCACTACTCATTATTCCTTACCTTATTACACATATACATATTCGTCGACACTTCTCCAATATTTCATCATAATAAATACATATCATAATAAACATACCTCAACAGCATAATACACACCGCCGTCGTAATAATAACATCATAACAGATCAATCACATCTCAAAATCATCGTAGCTTCCTCGATTAATTTCAAAAGCTACAAAAATTCTCTGTTCATTTCAATAGTGTCATCTACCTCAAAGGTACTTTAAAAATCATGATCTCATACCAAATACATCATTCAAAGCTCTTATAGTATCACAATGGTTCTGAAAAAATATGAAAAGTTCACAAAGTACAGAAAAAATACAATTTCATAAGTGTGAAATTACCCAACTGTGTAATTGCATAAACATGTGTCACTGACATAGTAAAAAAAATGTTTGTTTCTCTGTTAAATAATCAGATAGCTGTGTAATTTTGTGTTAGAGAAATATGGTACCGATGTGTAAAGTTGTATAAGCAAATACCTTATTAGCTAGGGCTCATTGTGCTTGCCAAACACATGGTACACAAAGTAAGCGTGTACCCCCCTGAGGATTAATGTAATTATACCCTCAGGTGTTACAGATTACAGCAATGGAATGAAATGTATCACGGAAAACTTGTCTTTTAATTCAAAAATCTTTAAAGATAAATGTTTTAAGCACAAATTTGATCACTCAAATGCGTGTCCTTTAGCGTTAAATGTGCGTCTTGCTATAAGATAATTCTGTGGAAGTGTTGTAGTTATCGTTCTCTGTAAGCAAAGTTCTGCTGAAGTCAATGTACTCACCTCATCATAAACAAACGTGAAATGCTTTGCGTATAGATATCATATTTATTATGCTTATTGCCGTAATGAAGAAAGTACTGTACTGTAACGTATTGTTGTGCTACGGAAAAGACTGCCTCATTGTAGCTATACCACAAAAGCTACTACTAAAGCATGTTTAACTTTCCAGAATAATACATAAAAACTGTGCAGATATAAAACAGATACACCGCAAAAGCAACAATGTAAATTGTGTCACACATTAGTAGCGTCGTGATATAATCGTGTAGCTGTCAAAGAAACCAAATACTAAGTCATCTTCAATCTCACAGAAAGTACTTCAAATAAAGAATGTCTTTTCAAGTAAACCAAAATGTTGCATTAAAATCTGATTAGCAGTATATGTTATAAGTATGTAAGCCTTATAGTCGTTACGTAATCGTGCAATTAACAAGCAAGAATGTACACACACAATAACACTGGGTCCTCTGTTCACTATAGCATGCATTCGTAATTTCTGTTTAAATAGGTTCTCTTGGTTCTTGACTGGATACTTAACTTCAAACATTGTTGCATGTTAACATATTCTAAGTCTGTCAAAGCATACTAGTAACGTGAAGTGAAAAGTTTTATGGCAAAGACAAAGTTAAAAAGCAGATTATCTTCCAATAAACGGTTTTACATGTGAAATGTGGTGCAATCCTATACTCTTCCTAGTACGCAGAGTTTCAACTTCAACGCAATTATCATGTGGTATACGTCGGATTCTGGAAGGTCCATTGTAAATCAGAAAGAATTTGTGACTCAAGTGTTTCTTCTTATGTGACAATGAATGATCTTTAATGAGAACTTTCTGACCAATATATAATTTCTTTTCGTTTGCTTTACCGTGTAGTTTCTCCTTTTGTCTGCTGCAAATTTTATATTTTTAATAGACAAATCAATTATGTCTTAAGCAGTGGAGTCAAGAGGCATTTCATTCAGCACGTTTTGAAATAAGTGTAAATTTCTGCACCAATGCTGATGCTTACTGTGACAATACAGTCTGCAAAGCTTATTGATTTCTTTCCTAATCCGTTCAGACTGGTTACAATGTGGTGAGTATAATGAAATAAAAACAGGTTTGATTTTATGGTTCCAAAGCATGCGTGGCCAAACACCAGACCTGAATTGTGGTCCGTTATCTGAAATGACTTTACTAACGTGTCCAACTTCACGTAAGAAATTTTTAACAAAGGCGTTGGAGTGGTTTTATGTAACGGAGTGAAAGAAACAAATTTTGAAGTAAGTTCAACAGTGACTAGAACGTACGAAAATCCATTCGATGTTCTGACAAGGGGTCCCAAGAGATCAACAGCAGCAAATTCTTTTAATTTAGAAGGAATGATAGGAAACAACGGAGCACAATGTGAGATAGTAGATGGTTTCGCCTTTTGACAAAGTTTACAAATAGACAAGACTCTTCGAATTATCTTTTCCATATTGTTAAAATAACAAGTCGTTCGAAGAATATGATAACATTTCCGTGGACCAAAATGTGCATAGCTGAAATGAATGTACCAAATGAGGTTATTAACAAAATCGTCTGGAATGCAAAGTACCCATAGCTTGTCATCAACAGTGCAGCGTTTGAGGAATATGTTGTTTCTAACCAGATAATAATGCCGAATTTGAGTGTGCGTCTTTTCATGCCATTTACTTTTGATGTCTTTCCAAATCGGATCTTTATCTTGTTCATGAGTAGTGTCCTTTAAAGACAGGGTGATGAAGTTTTCAATGGCGACTTTCTGATTGTAAAGAATACTGAAATTTTTCTCGAGGTTGCCTTCTGTGTTACTTTTCTCAAGCCCAGCCGGCGCGCGTGATAGTGCGTCCGCAACAATGTTCTCCTTGGCGGGAATGTAGACTATTGTGAAGTGGAATTCCTGCAGAAACAATGCCCAACGTTTTAACCTGTCATGATTTAATTTTGAAGACATAAGAAATTGTAATGCACGATGATCACTGTATACTTTTACGTGCTTGCAAGAAAGAAAGAAACGGAATTTGTTAAATGCCCAAACGATAGCTAAAGCTTCTAATTCAGTAACGGAATAATTTTTTTCAGATTTTGTTAGCACTCGGCTAGCGAAAGCAATGGTTTTCTCAACAGTAGTGTCATTTTCTATGGCTTCTTGAAATAAATGGCCACCAAGACCGACTTTAGAAGAATCCATGCTAAGGCAGAAATCTCGTGACAGATCTGGATGAGCTAGTATTGGCGCGTTAAGTAGCGATTCTTTCAAAGAATTGAATTCCAACTGTGCTTGTTCGTCCCAGTTCCAAATAGTATTTTTTCCAGTGAGAGAACAAAGTTTTGGTTTAACTAGAATTTGCATATTCAGAAAACGACGGTAAAAATTTACGAGACCTAGAAAACTGCGGACTTGTTTTTTTGTGGATGGAACTGGAATGGCTCTGATTGCTTTTCACTTTTCAGTATCCGGCTGAATGCCTTCAGAAGAAATAATATCTCCCAAAAACCTCACCAATGACCTACCGAATTCAGACTTTTCCAAGTTAACTGTAATTCCAGATTCTGCAAAAATACGTAACAAACTGTTGAGGATGCGATTATGTTGTTTCCATGAGGCTTCTGCTATTAGAATATCATCCACATATAAGGTGATGTGACGTTTTAAGAAATCAGGTAATATGGAATTTAGTCCGCGAATGAACGCTGCCGAAGAAATGTTCAAACCAAAAGGAAGTTTCCGAAATTGGTAACAAACGTCGAAACAAAGAAAAGCTGTGTATTTTCTACATTCTGGATGAAGTTCGATCTGATAAAAGCTGGATCTGAGATCAATAGAAGACAACACTTTTACACCGTTAAAATTTTGTAGATGTTCTTCCATCGTTTGGGGACTGTCTGTTTCAGGAGTAATGATAGTATTGATTTGTCTCGAATCTAAGACAAGTCTGATCGATCCATTTTTCTTCTCAACAACATGTAATGGATTGTTGTATGAGCTTACTGCAGGTTCAATAATGCCCTCGTCAAGCATAGATTGTATTTCTGTTCTAACACGGTCCCTATAATGTGCTGGAATTATGTATGGTCTAACACAAAATTTAGTATGCTCACGAACACGAAATTGGTACTGAAATTCCTTGATTGTTCCTGTTTTGTGAGTAAAAACTGTGGAATGTGCTTGTAAAATCTCAAAAAGGTCTTGCCTATCAGTGTCATTACAATTCTCAATTGTTTGAATTTTATTCTGAATTAACTCATTAGTTTTAAATATGCCGTCCACATCATCCCTGTCAGTACTTGCAGAGTGATTGTTAGTGTCTAGTTCCGTAGAAAATTCCGAACTGTTGTCTAACAGAAGGTAAACCCGATTAATTTCCTCATCATGGTTTGAAAGCCAATCTTCAAATTTCAAAACTATTGACTTACCTTCTTTTTCTAAACTTATTCCAGCATCGTGAAAGTTTAAGATTGCTTTGTACTCATTCAAAAAATCTACTCCCAATATAATTTCCGTCGACAATAATGGAACAATTAGTAAGTTCATAGAGAAGCTGTGGCTTTGACAAAAGAATTCTAAGTTGGTATGTTGGCGTACATCTACACTTTTTCCAACGATTGCACCTTGTAATTTAATCTTACGTAACGGAAGTGTGGGGCAATCGTTCGATTTGTTGCATTTGCTAAATGCTGTTTCACTAATTACTGAAATGGGACTGCCAGAGTCAAGTACTGCCGTAAATTTTACGTCATTCACTGTAATGTGAATCACAGGATATGCAATGTTGTTATGTTTTACGTCGTGTTCCTGGAGTAAGATGTCCTTAATGTCTTCTATTTTTACGTAATTACTAGCTACAGCAGCTGCGTCGTCAGTTTCATAAGTAGGTTTTGTGGCTGCCAGCGGTATGAGTCATTGCCCATTGTCTCTTTGTTGGCGCGCGTCGTTATTGGGATTTGGAGACCTAACTTCTACAAATTCACCTTGTCGAGAGGGCGCTGCCCTGTTTGAATCCCGCCAGTTCTGATCCAATTCAGGTCTGTCGTTACGATCATACCGTCTGTCGTCATGTCGGTAGATTCCATAGTTTCTTTCTTGTCGGTCACGTGGTGGAGAATTTCTCCCTGAATCGTAACTGCGCTCTGGACCGTTGCGTCTGAAGTTATTCTGTCTCCCTTGATAATAATTATTTTGGTTCCCATATTGTCTGTTTCTATGGTTATCTCTGTCATATTCATTACTATGGAAGTGCGATCTTTCTCTGTATCTGTTATTACTCTGTCAACGGTCGTAATATGGAGGGTGTCTGTTTTGGTCACGATTTATGTTGTGAGAATAGCCTTGTCGTGTCCAATTATTATTTCTTTCATCGCGGAATTGTGACTGATGTGACCTGTAATTGTTGTGTTCCTGTTTTCACGTCCTGCGATTGTCAGTGTCAATGTCCCAATTCTTGTAACAGTCCCTGAAAAGCTTCAATGTCGTCTTTGCAACGTCCTGCCAAAATAATATGTCGTAAATGTTCAGGCAATTTGATTAAGCAAATGCGGATGAGTTCTGAGGGCCACCTTTGTAAATAAGTTAGTGAACTGATCCGAAAGTTCGGCTACTTTCTCCGATAGTGAACTTATTTCCTCAGTGTGTTTTTCTGAATCAAGTTTCAGGGTGTCCATTTGTGCTGAAATCGTATCTACCGTGTTCTTTAAGTTTTCCTGAGTTTTTGCAAGTTGCGTAACCGAATCGGTAGATGCAACTGAGTCAATTTTAGCTTGTAAGGTGTCGTGATTTTCATGAACAATAGTTTGCAGTTCCTTTATGGCTGCTTCGTGATTCTTTAATGCATTTTCATGACCCGAAAAAATAGGGTGGAAATACAAATTTGTGTTTTTACGTCATTACAGACTTTTTGACATTTAGATTCGATTTTATGTAACTCAGTAGTTAAATCTTCACGTGTTTGTTCAAGTTTGGTGTCTAACTTTTGAAGATTTTGTTCCATTGCGTCTAACTGTTGCTGTGTTTGTCTCTGGTGTTGTTCCATTGTGACTAACTTTTGAAGATTTTGTTCCATTGTGTCTTAATTTTGAAGATTTTGTTCCATTGTGTTTAACTGTTGCTGTGTTTGTCTCTGATTTTGTTTCATTTGTTGCATTAATTGCAATAATAATGTATTAGTGTCTGGAATCGATTCCTCTATGCTTTCCGGCAGTGCATTTGCACCGGCAACATTCACATTTTCACGAGCAGAAAATGTGTCTTGACTTATTTGAGAAAACGGTGAAGGCGCAAAACTTGTCTGTATAGTATTTGGAAGATTGTGTCCTGTCATCTCGAATTCCTGAGGCGAACTGTTGCCGACCGATCGATCGATAATGCTTCCCTGTTCACTAATTGTTTCACTGTCTACACCATTATTTGCAGCCCGCTCCATTTCCTTATGCACAATTACCAAATTACTAGTTTGAACATTAGTTAATTCATTACACGGTGGCGCTAACACACTGCTTTCGTCTTCACTGTCATTTCTCAGTTTACTTTGGAACCTAGTATTACGTTTTCCACACGCCATTATTGTTACAATAATACACACGACAATACAGAAAAGCACAATTTGAAGGGCAAAATAAGAAAACAAATTACCACAGCACTGAAAATAATATCTA
Organism: Schistocerca americana; assembly: GCF_021461395.2. Classification (NCBI taxonomy): domain Eukaryota; kingdom Metazoa; phylum Arthropoda; class Insecta; order Orthoptera; family Acrididae; genus Schistocerca; species Schistocerca americana. Next base: position 855,996,358 of record NC_060121.1, read on the forward strand.
GTTAATTGCAAGCGCAGCTGCGAAATACTTGGTGCAAATCTACATGCATGCCGCAACTATTTTACTGTACAACAATGAAAAACTACAACTAGAAAGGAAATTCTCTCTATAATTACGCACTAGCAATAAACAATAGCTACACTAAGTACACAAACTACAAGAAAAAATCAGAAGATTCCAGTGAGGTATCCTCGGCTAAGGGTCGACATATTAAATGTCCCCTTAGAAAAATTATACATGACTGTGCTTAAACTGACACACAACATTTTTTTAGTGCAACACAATCTGACTTTTAATAATCACTACAAAAGAATGGCCCTGACTAATATTAACCTATACCTTTCACAAATCACTTACCTCACAAAAATCTTCGTTACTCGAACTACTGTAATACAGCGAGCGCCACTACTGCCAGCTAAATAAAAGATTGAAACTACTGAAGGCACTAACTACTGATAGGCATAGTTAGCAAATGAAAGATTCTGATAGAGAACAAACAATGTATTTACCTTAAAGGTGTTCAAAAGTCATAATATATATAGCAGTTCATAACATCCAGTCTTACAAATGTACTGTTTCTGATGGACAGACGTCCAGATCATCCGCTCTCAAAATTCCGCCATTTATCTCCCCACATCCACCACTGCTGGCGGCTCACCTCCAACTGCGCAACGCTACGCGCTGTTAACATCCAGCTGCCCAACACTACAATAGCCGACAATAACGCAAACCAGCCACAGACTACACACAGCGCCCACAGCACAGCCAGTGATTTTCATACAGAGTGCTACGTAGCGTTACCAATAAAAAAACCTAAACAGCCTACTTACACCTTTCAGGTAAGGCACTTTGTCAAAGGACACATTATTATTACGCAAAACTTTGAACGAGAATCTGGAAAATGGCGAAAGTGGCCGAATGTTCACGTGCTACAGTCTTGAGCATCTACAGGAAGAGGTAGGACAGTGAAACTACGTACCATTAAACGCTAAAGGGTTGGACGTCCACGACTCTCACAGAAGGTGTGGTTCGGAGGCTGCACTGCTCTGTAATGTAGGATAGGTGGTGATCTGTGGCATCTCTGCTGAAAGAGCACAGTGCTGATTCACACACAAGTATTTCGGATCTCACTGTTTACCACATATTGTTGAACATGGAACTCCGCAGAAGACAACCCCTTCGTGTGCACGCGTATACCCAACGACATCTTAAGTTGCGACTGCAGTTAGCACGCACCATAGGGATCCGACCGTCGATCAACAGAAACGTGTCTGCTCTTCGGTGACTCACATTTTAGCTACACTATGTCTTTGGTCGTCTCCACAAACGCCATCGTCGAGGTGAACGGCGGCTCGAAACTGGCAGCTCCGTCACGGACGCAGGCTGGTGGGGGTAGTATTATTCTATGGCGTTGGAATGGAACTTGTGGTAGTAAACGAAGACACATTTATATGCGAACCACCTGCATCCCTTCACGCTTGCAGGCGATGTCATCTTTCAGCAGTAAAATTGTCTGTGTCTCGGAGCCAGAACCGTGTTACAGTAGATTTAGGGCATTATTGTGACCTCTTACGTTGATGTTTCGGCTGCCGAATTCGCCTGATGTAAATTCTATGGAACACATCTTGTTCGCTATCGGGCGCCATCACCGCATACGCAAATCAGCGGCCCGTTATTTACGCGAATTACATGACCTGTGTGTAGACAACTAAAGCACATACCTCCATTGTCGGATCCCTGATGAGCAGAATGACTGACTTATTTCGTTTCAGGGACGGACAAACAAGCTAATAAGCAGTTGGTCATAAAGTTTTAGCTAATTAGTGTCATAGTTGAAACCTCATGCTGTGGATATGACGTTTTTAAAGGAGTGACTCCTTCGTATTTTACTTGGTCCATCCACACATACGCATTCTTCCATTAGAACTACTGACGGCCTTGGGAGAGCCAGTCCTGACCAAACTCTCCCATCTGGTGAGCAAGATGTATGAGACAGGCGAAATACCCTCACACGTCAAGAAGAACATAATAATTCCAATCCCAAAGAAAGCAGGTGTTGACAGATGTGAAAATTACCGAACTATCAGTTTAATAAGACACAGCTGCAAAATACTAACGCGAATTCTTTACAGACGAATGGAAAAACTAGTAGAAGCCGACCTTGGGGAAGATCAGTTTGGATTCCGTAGAAATATTGGAACACGTGAGGCAATCCTGACCTTACGACTTATCTTAGAAGAAAGATTAAGGAAAGGCAAACCTACGTTTCTAGCATTTGTAGGCTTAGAGAAAGCTTTTGACAATGTTGACTGTAATACCCGCTTTCAAATTCTAAAGGTGGCAGGGGTAAAATACAGGGAGCGAAAGGCTATTTACAATTTGTACAGAAACCAGATTGCAGTTATAAGAGTCGAGGGACATGAAAAGGAAGCAGTGGTTGGGAAGGGAGTGAGACAGAGTTGTAGCGTCTCCCCGATGTTATTCAATCTCTATATTGAGCAAGCAGTAAAGTAAACAAAAGAAAAATTCGGAGTAGGTATTAAAATCCATGGAGAAGAAATAAAAACTTTGAGGTTCGCCGATGACATTGTAATTCTGTCAGAGACAGCAAAGGACTTGGAAGAGCAGTTGAATGGAATGGATGGTGTCTTGAAGGGAGGATATAAGATGAACATCAACAAAAGCAAAACGAGGATAATGGAATGTAGTCGAGTTAAGTCGGGTGATGCTGAGGGTATTAGATTAGGAAATGAGACACTTAAAGTAGTAAAGGAGTTTTGCTATTTGGGGAGCAAAATAACTGATGATGGTCGAAGTAGAGAGTATATAAAATGTAGACTGACAATGGCAAGGAAAGCATGTCTGAAGAAGAGAAATTTGTTAACATCGAGTATAGATTTAAGTGTCAGGAAGTCGTTTCTGAAAGTATTTATATGGAGTGTAGCCATGTATGGAAGTGAAACATGGACGATAAATAGTTTGGACAAGAAGAGAATAGAAGCTTTCGAAATGTGGTGCTACAGAAGAATGCTGAAGATTAGATGGGTAGATCACATAACTAATGAGGAGGTATTGAATAGAATTGGGGAGAAGAGGAGTTTATGGCACAACTTGACAAGAAGAAGGGATCGGTTGATAGGACACGTGTTGAGGCATCGAGGGATCACAAATTCAGCATTGGAGTGCAGCGTGGAGGGTAAAAATCGTAGAGGGGGACCAAGAGATGAATACACTAAGCAGATTCAGAAGGATGTAGGTTGCAGTAATTACTGGGAGATGAAGAAGCTTGCAAAGGATAGAGTAGCATGGAGAGCTGCATCAAACCAGTCTCAGGACTGAAGACCACAACAACAACAACAACAACATCCACGCAAGTTCTTGATAGTGAAGAGTAAACTTGTACCGCAAGTGGGGGCGTTTGCAAGTGAAGAGGGCAGATTTAATTTTGTCGGCATTGAGCCGAACGTGATTGTCTGATGCCCATTGTTCTTCAAATGGCTCTGAGCACTATGGGACTTAACTACTGTGGTCATCAGTCCCCTAGAACTTAGAACTACTTAAACCTAACCAACCTAAGGACATCACACACATCCACGGCCGAGGTAGGTTTCGAACCTGCCCATTGTTCTGTCAGCTTCAGTTGAGGCTTCAGCCTCTCCACTGCTGCAGTGATCCGCCGGTTACCAATGAACAAGGCTGTGTCGTCTGCGAAATGAGCTAGGACGACCTGGGGCAGTATGAGTAAATCGTTATCATAAACGATGAAAAGAGTTGAGGACAGGAATGTCCCCTGTTGGAGACCTTCCTGTAGGCGTCTAACTCTGGAGCGATACCCACCGATGTCAACCATTAGCTGCCAGTATTAGGGAAAACTGTCGATTATCTGAAAGAATAGTCGGGCAAAGTTTGCAGATCTTGCAGTTTGGTCAAGAGGTTATCGGTCCACATACAGCCATTATCTTTTTCTATGTCTTAAAAGTCGCCCGCCGTATAACAGGAAATATTTATTCTGCCTTGTAATTTACTGGCTTTATACAAAAGTGTGTGACGTCCGTTATAGGCATATCACGTGTGATAAGGATGTATAGCCTAAAGGGACTCTACATGTGCCTCTTCATAGTTTTGCTTAACATTTACTTAATATACCCACCTCTGGCACGTGAACACTCCGCGCAAATTGTTAACTTCATAAATCAAGTCTGAGCATCTGAGTGTGTCTATTGCGACCACAATGTATGTTATCTTTATTTCACTTCTCATTTCACTAAGATTTTTGGTAATTATCATAGTCGCACAGTCATATTCAGTACGTTTATGTGCAATATGTCAGTATCATTGACACAGTAACACTGTTGCAGGAACGACGAAAAAACGTGCTAAATTTAAACGGACGCAAAATGTCCAAGATTGGCGATCTTTTACGGAAGCTCGAAATTTAGCGATGACTTCAATGTGGGATGCTTGTAACACTTTCCACAACAAAACTTTTTCTGGAAACCTGGCAGAAAATCCAAAGAGATCCTGCTCGTATGTGCAGTATGTTAACGGCAAGGAACAACCAATGCCTTCTCTGCTTGACAGCAATGGAAATACTATCGACGACAGTGCTGTCAAAGCAGAGTTACACAACACAGACGTCCGAAATTCCTTCACCAAAGCAGACGAAGTAAATACTTCAGAATTTGACTCAAGAATAGCTGGCAACATTAACGTAGAAGTAAATATCTTCAGAGTAGTAAAGCACTTAAATCACTTAACAATGGTACAGTAGCTCCATATTTAACAATCATATACAACCGTTCACTCGACAATAGATCCGTACACAAAGACTGGAAAGTTGCACAGGTTACACCAATGTTCAAGAAACTTAGTAGGAGTAATCCCCTAAATTACAGGCCCATACCATTAACGTCGATGTGCAGTAGGATTTTGAAACACTTATTGTGTTCGAACATTATGAATTACCTCGAAGAAAATCGTCTATTGATACAAAGTCAAGACAGATTTAGAAAACATCGTTCTCATTGAACACAACCAGCTCTTTACTCTCACGAAGTGTTGAGTGCCATTGACAAGGAACTTCAAATTGATTCCGTATTTGAAAATTTCCAGAAGGCTTTTGACACTGTACCACACAAGCAGCTTGTAGTGAAATTGCTTGTTTGTGGAATATCGTCTCAGTTACGTGACTAGATTCGTAATTTACAGTCAGAGAGTCACAGTTCGCAGTAATTGACGTAAAGTCATCAAGTAAAATAGAAGTGGTTTCTGGCGTTCCCTGAGGTGGCGTTATAGGCCTTCTGCTGCGTCTCGTCTATGAAAATGATTTACGAGAGAATCTGAACAGACGTCTCAAGTTGTTTGCAGATGATGTTGTTGTTTATTGTCTAGTGAAGTCAGACGAAGATAAAAAAATTTGCAGAATACTTTAGAAAAGATACCTGTATGGAGCGAAAATAGGCAAGAGATCCTAAATAATGAAAAGTATGAGGTCATCAACATGAGTGCTAAAAGAATTCGGTTACACGATAAATCAGTCAAATCTGAAGGCCGTAAATTGAACTGAATAGCTAGAAAATTCAATTACGAACACCTTAAATTGGAAAGAGTACATAGGAAATGTTGTGTTTAAGGCAAACCAAGTACGATATTTATTGTCAGAATACTTAGAAAATGTAACAGATCTGCTAAAGAGGCTGCATACACTACGCTTGTCCGTCCTCTTTTGGAGTACTGCTGCGCGGCATGGGATCCTTACCAAATAGTATTAATGGAGTACATCGAGACAGTTCTAAGGAGAGCAGGAGGTTTTGTATTATCGCGATATAGGGGAGAGAATTTCATTGAAATGGTACAGGATTTAGGGTGGACATAATTAAAACAAAGGCGTTTTTCGTTGCGGCGGAATCATGTCACGAAATTTCAATCATCAAGTTGCCCCTCCGAATGCGAAAATATTTTGCTGACACCGACTTATATAGGCAGAAACGATCACCATAAAAAATAATGGAAATCAGAGCTCCCACCGAAAGATATAGGTGTTCGTTTTTCAGCGGGCTGTACGAGACTGGAATAATAGAGAATTATTATGAAGGTGTTTCGATGAACCCTCTGCCAGGCATTTAAAAGTGATTTACGGAGTATGCATGTAGATGTAGATATACATCCTTTCCTCGTCTCACCTGATGAATGAACGCGTGAACGAGGGTGTACAAGATAAATATCAATATGTAAATCTGTGGGGGTAAAAGTAGTCTGGTACTGTGGCATAGTATCCAACCCTACAGAGTACGTACCGTGTAGCAAAGAAGTTTCTGTTCACCTTGGACGAAGCTCTTGTATAATTTGGCACAAGATAATAGGGAGCTCTCTGGCCACTTCCAAAGGAACGGGCCGTGTGGGTTCCAAAAGAGTTCGCTCATCAGTTTTCCGGGAGGCGGGATACGGGCGACACCGACTAAGTTTGAGTGTGCCTATTCATAGTTAATTCATTACTTTATTTCTGTAAGTTTCAGCTCCAATCAAAATTAACGTCTTGCTCTCATCGTTCATTGCTCGTTGAGTGGTATCTGGAATTTTTCTGTTAATTTTGGAACATTATAACCAGTTGCACTTGTACACGCGTGCAAGCCATTGTTCTGCTCTACCTCTGTTCGAACATGTGGACGCGTGTCAGTCTGATTTAGCTGATTTAGTTTGTTGGTGATCTCACGAATATAGTATAACTGAACAGATTTCTGAAACTTCCCTAATTTCGATTTCAGTTCGTAATGTAGCTTCCACGTGTCTTTGTTGTCTCAGCACGAGTTAAGTACACAATTAATGATGAATCCTGATGGGTTATCCAAGACGCAATTGTAAATGTAATTTTGTAACTCAGCCTAGAGTGTGATGAAGAATAGCAATTATCAGCCATTTATTAGCTGTTTAGTTTGCTTGTTTGTTCAGTTATGTCTGGAACTAATGTGATATTTTTACCAGAGCACATTATTACGTATTCTCGCGCGAACTTCCATTTTTACCTCCTACTGGCATCTGTTGTGCAGCAGATGAATAAGGCCAAGTTATTTATTTAATATCTATTAAACGATCATAAATGTGCAGATCCGGAAACTCAGTTCATTTAAACATCAAAGGTTTTTCTTTAAAGTATATTCAGACACTGTCTTTCCACTTTCCAAGTTAATAGATACGTCGTTTGTACGGACACCTTCATCGTGGACACCCATCCCCAACCTGATCCTTTACGTTTAGATATCCCTCAAACTTTGCTTTGAAAGCCTCACATCTATCCACAAAAGAACGTGAAATATAACAATCGCATCGAACATAATTTGGAGGACCACGAAGTTTCCACAACACCGACTGACCTTAGTGACTACAAAAGCATGCAAAGATTCAAAAGATTTCTCTTTACAGCATTTCCTTTTGTGTTGACTGATAATTCTGCTGAAGGCAGAATGAATTGAAAAATTTGTCCTCAAATCAGGTACTGTCTTGAGTACAAGCACACGTGAACAATGAAAGTATCGCATATACTTCATAAATGAAGGGAAAGAAAATAAATCTAAGCTTCTTTGGTGAAATTCCTGATTAATAAGCAGTTTAATAAACAGTGAGAAGCAACATATTTCCACTTGTACTATGCTGGACCACTTGGTGGAATCATAACAATAGGGTAAAATGGATACATATAATGAAAATTGTAAATTTTAAAGTATTATCCAGGATAATTAGCGACGTATCGAATACAAAGACGTACATGTGAAAGAACGCTACGGGGCAGCCATCGCTGAGGCAGAGCATGTGTAACAAAGAGCATATGTTAGGTCGCACAGTAGTAGGCGGTGGCTGCTCAGGAGTAGCAAGAGTAGCGCGTGAGAGGCTGGCAGTGTCTGTTGCAATGCTCCGGAGTGGTCAGTCGCTTAGTACTAAATCTTCAGTGTAATAATATCAGTTTTTATGGAAGAAAAAGGTCTGAAGTAAAATTAATAAAGAAAATGCTACAAATATTATTTTGAAATTTTGATGAAGACTATTTCTACTTAGCGTTACATCGATCTACAATTAGGTAATCAATATTCATGTATTTATGCGCTTTTGCTGTTGAACGAATTTGAATGAGACCAGCTTTATACGTAACCCCAAGTTTTTTATTGTATTTTTTTATAAAGGTCATTTGTTTGCGTAAATGTAATTCTTATGAAATAGCTTAACAACTGCAAGTCAGTTTTACAATGTAGCCAGATTTTCAAGTAAGGTATTACATTCATTCTCCTCTGCCATATTCCGCCTTCCAGCTCCAAGTCATTTTTATTTAAACAAATTCTAAATGTGTCTCAGTGAAATGTCTTGCATTTTGTCTTTTGCAACTGTAGTTAGTTTAGTAGTGCTGAAACCAGAAAAACGCGTTATCCGAAGCGACTTCAATCGAGGTACAAAATTTATTTCAAACAGTTTTTGGATTTTCCCACAGGGACTAGTTTTGTACTTCATCACATTTTCAGGGTCTAAGTAAGATCGAGTACATCTGAATGTATGTACCTCTAATTAGTCATTATTTCGCACAGGTGTTAATTAGTTTGGATTTAGTGGTATGACTTTCTTGCAAGTAGACAGATCGTTTAAAACACAGTCAGGTAAATATGGAGATACGCCTAATCAGATACGCAGTCAGCTGACTACCTGATATAACTGTTCTTTGTTAGACTTAAACATCACACCTTACTTTAGACATAAACGTCACAAGAGAACTCTGTACATAGTAATATACTCTGAGCAATGTTAAATCAACGGGAATAACTATTGCTGTATACTAACTTCACAAATGGGGAACAAATACAGATACTGTGCTGCGAGCATGGAACAAAATACCTCTCTTTGAACAATGGAAATTAAATATGGACACGACTGAAGGTACATACATAGATCCGAAAGCGTAGAGAACAAAATATGAATCCAAGCTGCGCGAGCATTCCACGTCCCCACCACAACCCTTTTAGTTCAGAGAGTGGGAGTGCCATCGGCACGTAACCCGAGCTCAGTACACAGGCCCAGAACCGCACTCCGACATGCGTATAGATCCGGAACAGAAAATCGCCGAATGTAAAAGACGGGAAGTTGTCGGCAGACTGCCATAAACCGAACGCCTTTGTCTCGCATTCAACGTGGCACTGGACACACTAAGTCTGCTGTGCGGGAATCTGAACTTCCGAAGTGTCGACTACAGACATACCTTCACTTTACCAGCCAAAGACAGTAGTATGCTTAACAATCGAGAACATGGTTGCAGAATGTCTGTGAAATCGTTTAACGACTCACAATTTCCGTTGAAAGGTGACTTCTAATGTCGGGCTTTCAGGGTGTACCTGTGACCTCAGGAGTGACAGAGTGGAAGTGCGGGATATTATTCTCAGATTATAAAAATCAATCACTGGCGGCTTTTTTTGAATCAGTATATTGAAAATTGAGACGAAGAACGTGAGGTCCAAAATATATATAACGATTACTTGCATACCTAAGGAAATAAATAAGCACTGAATGAAGTTTTGAGCAGTGCTCAAACGGATAACATGTCAAATTACTGTAGATACGTGACAACAACTAAAAATGAACCGAACATCAAACTAGCAAGGAAAAAGAGACATGCTAGAATATCCGTATGGGCATGTGTGCATCGTGAACTACAAGAGGCGTTCAAAAAGAAACGAGCCGAAGGCATAATTACAAAAAAAAAAAAAAAAAAAAAAAAAAAAAAAAAAAAAAAAAAAAAAAATTGGTTCAAATGGCTCTGAGCACTATGGGACTTAACATCGGTGGTCATCAGTCCCCTAGAACTTAGAACTACTTAAACCTAACTAACCTAAGGACATCACACACATCAATGCCCGAGGCAGGATTCTAACCTGCGACCATAGCGGTCGCGCGGTTCCAGACTGAAGCGCCTAGAACCGCTCGACCACCGCGGCCGGCTCATAATTGCAGAAATCGGTTCCTGTATGTTAGAAGTATTGACCCCAGCCTTTGAGACACTTGTCCCATTGTGAATTAAGGCGGTAAAGGGCTGTCTCATAAAATTCCAGGGGCTGCGATGTCAACCAGTTCCACACGTACAGCTGGACGTCGTCGTCCAAGGTGAATTGCGCTGACGTTCTTCTTTGCCCAAGATGGGCCTCTTCTGAAGCACGGGACAACAGTGAATGCACAGCGTTACTCGCAAACCTTGACCACCCTTCGCCAAGCGATCACATCAAAACGACCAGGCATCCTCATCCGTGCGATCATTCTGCTCCATGACAATGCAAAGCCTCATACGGCCAACAGAGTCGCGGCACTCCTACAGAAATTGAAATGGGAGGTTCTCGGCCACCATCCATACAATCCGGATCTCTCTCCCTGTGATTACGCCATTTTTGGTCCCCTTAAAAAGGCTCTCAGGGGCAAACGATTCACCTCGGACGACGATGTCCAGCTGTACGTGCGGAACTGGTTAATATTGCAGCCCCGGGAATTTTTTGAGATAGCCATTCACCCCCTTGTGTCAGAGTGGGACAAGTGTCTCAACAACCAGGGTCAATACTTCTAACATACAGGTACTGGTTTCTATAATTATGCCTCCGGCTCGTTTCTTTTTGAACGCCCCTCATATCAAGCGTAACATAAACTTCGTTACAAGTGCTTGGCAGACTAATTAACAACAAAGTCGACAGCGAAAACTTCACTGAAAAATTAACTTAATTTCTCTCGAGCATCATATGCGAGGTACTGGGGCCATCAAACACGGAATAATTTTCTAATTGCTGTACAGTTACACTATTGATGACAAATTCTTGGAAACAGCATTTACTGTAAAATATCAAGGAGTAGCTATGCAGGGCGACCATAAATGGAATGGTCACATAAAAACGGTAGGAAAAGCCGACGCCAGACTGAGATTCTTAGGAAGAATCTCAAAAATAAAAAAATAAAAACTCATCCATTAAAGAAGTGGTTCACAACATACTCATTCGATCGATTCCTGAGTATTTTTCGTCAATCCGGCATTCCTAAGGCGTAGGATTGATAGAAGAGATAGGAAAGGTCTAAAGGAGAGCGGCGCGTTTCGTCAAGCGATCATTCAGTCGGCGCGAGAGTGTTACAGAGATGTTAAACAAACCTAAGTGGTAGACGCTAAAAGAGAGGCATTGTGCATCACAGATAGCTTTACAACTGAAATCTCGAGAGAATATTTTCTGGGAAAAGTCGGACAACATATTAGTTCCCCCACATACATCTCGCGAAATGAGCACGACGAAAAAATCCAAGAAATTAGAGCTAATACAGTGCCTTACCAACAATAATTCTTCCCACCCACTGTTCGCGAGCGGAACAGGAAAGTGGGAATCAGTTAGTGCTACTAGAAGTACCCTCCGCCACACACCGTCAGGCGGTTTCTGCACTATTGATGTAGATGGAGATGTAACACAATCTAAGCCCTTGCAGAGAAGCGAGAGGCAAAGATTTAATGGTAGCGAGGCGACACGGAAAGTAATTGCAGCAGTTAAAGTCTCGTTTGCACAAACAAAAAATATGCTGAGTGCCATTTAGTTGATATGTTATTGCCAGGAGATCCTATAAATAGTCTGGCTGCCTGTAATCAATGTTGCTCAATTAACACCACCCAGGCTAGTTTATAACAGAGTAAGTAGCGCTATCCTAGAGAACATTCCAGTTGGTCAGGCAGGCTTCAGACAAGGGCGTAGCTGCTGCAACCAAGTACTGTCTCTCACGTGCTTCATAGAGTTAGGATACCAAATGAAGCAGAAAACATATGTGGCGTTTGTTGATCTAACTGCCGCCTTCGACACTGTGTGGAGGAAAGGCCTTATCTACAAATTTCTCCGCATCATACCCTGCAGAACAATGGCTCGACTGATTAACAGGATGCTAAGCGATCGGAGGTTCCAGGTAATCACTGGAAGCAACATAAGTGAGGAGAGGAAGCTGAACAACGGATTGCCTCAAGGATCAGTTCTTTCACCATTACTGTTCAACCTATATCTATCTGATCTGTCTGACACTTCGTCCTGAAAATACTGCTATGCCGATGACCTGGCTCTAGCCGTACGACACCAGGAAATGAAGATAACAGAAGAGATTCTAACCAATGACCTGTCTACATTAGATAATTGCTTCAAAATCTGTAGACTCCAACCCAGTGTGAGTAAAACCGAAGTGTGTTGCTTCCATTTAAATAATCGGTTGGCGAACGTAAAACTGGAAGTAAGTTTCACAGGCAGATTTCTTCGTCATAATTGGAACCCAAAATATCTTGGTGTCATCCTGGACCGTACACTATGCTTCAATCAACACATTCTTAACTTGGTTCAAAAGATGAGGACTCGAAACATCATCCTCCATAAGCTGTGCGGAACTACGTGGGGATCTTCAGCAACCATCCTGCGATCTTCAGCCGTAGGCTTGATGTACTCAAGTGCTGAGTACTGTGCACATATTTGGATGAACAGTCATTGTACAAGGCTTGTTGATACCCAGCTGAATACGACAATGTGCATAATATCTGGCGCAATCAGATCTACTCCAATTTATTGGCTCCCACTGTTAACCAGTATAATGCCTCCTGATCTACGCAGATGCACTGCCCCTATGAGAGAATTCCACAAGATCTCCAGGAATTCTAAGCTACCCGTGCATAGCGACCTGCCACTTTTAAATCATAAGAGACTGAAATCACGCCACCCGATTCTGTGCGATGCTGCTGACATGGTTGCTAAGAATTTAAAACCCCTTTAAGAATGGAAAGGTCGGTGGGAAGCAGTGACAGATGTGCGCCTGCATAACATCTTCTCAGGTGCTCAATTTCCAAGTACATTCGACCTACCACTGAAGACCTGGACTACTCTCAACAGAATCCGTACCGGCCATGGCCGATGCATGCATGCTCTCTTTAAGTGGAAGAAGCTGCCTGATTCAGCCTGTGACTACGGGGCTCCATGCCAGACTGTTCACCACATTGTCAGTGAATTCAGGATTCGAGCCTAACATGGTGCCGAAGAGGACTTCGTGCTAGCAACCCCAGATGCACTGCGCTGGATTAAAGGACAGGATATTCAGTTATGAAGACAAACTTAAGTTTCTTGTGTGACAGTATGTACATATGTTTATGTAACTTAATTTTATGATATGTCTGTATTAGCCATACGCTAAATAAATAAATATGCTGAGGACCACTTCCACCGTACGTATCAAACCCCAAGACATGCAGCGCAGTCGGTAGAGTGTAGCCCCACACCACAAGCCAGGCACAAGTTCATATTCAGACGCGGCAACAAGAGTGTTAATTACTCACCAAAGCCCTTCTTGCCTTGCGGGCAGTGGAAGCTGACGTCACGTCACTCTGCAGAACAAATCGAAATCTCACACGCGCCTGGCCCAGGCTCAAAGAACTTCTTGCCGCTAGAGGATCGATAATACGAGCAGGAAGCAAATCTTTTGTTCTATGGGAAATCTTAAGGTACATTTACACATCCCATTTACTCGTACACTGCATGATGGCCGGCAACATTGCTGGCAAAACGAGATGTAACCACATGTTCGGCAGCACTGCCGGCTGCTGTTAACAGCCTATGTTTGCAGTAATACGTTTCCAGGACAGTACTGTTGCTACGAAATGGACGAAAGCAACCTAATGGAAGTGAATTAGGCTCTTCTGCTTTTAGATCACATAAGGAATAATTTTTTAAAGGGCAAGAGAAATCGGGCTTTGTGCATGCGTCCTTTTTCAAGGTGGCGGAGTCCCATAGAAAATTTAACCCGTGAACTGATGATGGATACATACCTTTTCTAGAATTTTAGCGAATGTCGAAACACGATGTCGCATACCTTGTACAAGTAGTTGAACAGAGAATTGCTAAAGTCTAAAACCGGTAGAAACAGAGTGTATACCATTTACAATCTGACTGGCGATCAGCCTTCAATTTGTAACTACTGGTGATTCCGATAGAAGTTTAATGTACCTCTTTTAAGTACACTATTCACCAACAAGCCTTTTGGTACCAGAGATATGCAATACTTTTGCAGAAAAACTAATAGATAGTTAAATAATTAAATAGATAGTTAAATAGATAGTTAAATTTGATATAAGAATTCAACTTTTACTTTTATTTTATTTTCCTTCACCAGCGCACGGAAACACACGACCTGAGCGAGAACAGCTTTCCAAGTGTCTTTTTTCAGATTGCAGTCTGCGTATACGTTATTTTAGGCGTCCCATAGTTCATTATCGTTGACGAAACGCATTTACGAAATGTATGGTGCTCTCATTTGTCCACTTCTCCATTTCTGTGGACAAGAAACTCACAGCACCAAACAACTGAAGACTAAGGTAACTATACATATGCAAGCAAATTTTCGAACCAAAGCGAAACGATGTTTTTTTTGCTTCGACGCGTGGCTGCAGCTCTGTCGGTGAGAGAAACAGGAAACAAAGATGAGTGCGAGAAGGACGCATTTACCATGGAGGTATAACAAGAGGAGTTGTCATTACGTCACGAACTTGAACTGACTTGTTAGTCGTCCCAAACATTACGTTCTGGTGGTTTGGTTGTGGAAATATTTCTATAAAAAATACCGGTTTGAGTCAGCTACGGGTGTATACATCGTTCTCACTATAATTTATAGTGCAAGGGATTCACATTTCATTCGTAAGTGGATATGTTCAAGTGATATTTTCGTTTATATAAGTGAATTTTGGATGCGCCGTTTACTTTTACTGTAGTGGGTACATTTCTGTTATTTGTCTTCAGATTTTTTATCAGTCCTGCCCAGAATGCTCTCTAGGAGAAAGCTTTGAGAAGGAAAGGCTGGAAAATGACCAAACATAGCAAGATATTTTGTCGGCATTTCTCTGAAAGAGGACGTAGACCGAACAGCATTTCCATCAGTCCGAGCTAACGAAAATATTTGATTACGAAAGAAGCCTGTACACATCACATAATTTTCTTCTTCAAAATGCATAACAAAAAGGAAAGTTACATTAACGAAGACGAATCTATCGTATTAGTGGGTCAAATAGCCTTGGGCAAGTACAGAAAGGGCAACAGCCTCAACGGGTGCGGGGCAAAGTCAGGACATGCGGGGACAAAGCAGCAATCGGTATTGTAATTGTCAACTGTCGAAGCCGCGTTGGTAAAGTACCAGAACTTCAAGCGCTGATAGAAAGCACCGAAGCTGAAATCGTTATAGGTACAGAAAGCTGGCTTAAGCCAGAGATAAATTCTGCCGAAATTTTTACAAAGGTACAGACGGTGTTTAGAAAGGATAGATTGCATGCAACCGGTGGTGGAGTCTTCGTCGCTGTTAGTAGTAGTTTATCCTGTAGTGAAGTAGAAGTGGATAGTTCCTGTGAATTATTATGGGTGGAGGTTACACTCAACAACCGAACTAGGTTAATAATTGGCTCCTTTTACCGACCTCCCGACTCAGCAGCATTAGTGGCAGAACAACTGAGAGAAAATTTGGAATACATTTCACATAAATTTTCTCAGCATGTTATAGTCTTAGGTGGAGATTTCAATTTACCAGATATAGACTGGGGCACTCAGATGTTTAGGACGGGTGGTAGGGACAGAGCATCGAGTGACATTATACTGAGTGCACTATCCGAAAATTACCTCGAGCAATTAAACAGAGAACCGACTCGTGGAGATAACATCTTGGACCTACTGATAACAAACAGACCCGAATTTTCGACTCTGTATGTACAGAACAGGGAATCAGTGATCATAAGGCCGTTGCAGCATCCCTGAATATGGAAGTTAATAGGAATATAAAAAAAGGGAGGAAGGTTTATCTGTTTAGCAAGAGTAATAGAAGGCAGATTTCAGACTACCTAACAGATCAAAACGAAAATTTCTGTTCCGACACTGACAATGTTGAGTGTTTATGGAAAAAGTTCAAGGCAATCGTAAAATGCGTTTTAGACAGGTACGTGCCGAGTAAAACTGTGAGGGACGGGAAAAACCCACCGTGGTACAACAACAAAGTTAGGAAACTACTGCGAAAGCAAAGAGAGCTCCACTCCAAGTTTAAACGCAGCCAAAACCTCTCAGACAAACAGAAGCTAAACGATGTCAAAGTTAGCGTAAGGAAGGCTATGCGTGAAGCGTTCAGTGAATTCGAAAGTAAAATTCTATGTACCGACTTGACAGAAAATCCTAGGAAGTTCTGGTCTTACGTTAAATCAGTAAGTGGCTCGAAACAGCATATCCAGACACTACGGGATGATGATGGCATTGAAACAGAGGATGACACGCATAAAGCTGAAATACTAAACACCTTTTTCCAAAGCTGTTTCACAGAGGAAGACCGCACTGCAGTTCCTTCTCTAAATCCTCGCACAAACGAAAAAATGGCTGACATCGAAATAAGTGTCCAAGGTACAGAAAAGCAACTGGAATCACTCAATAGAGGAAAGTCCACTGGACCTGACGGGATACCAATTCGATTCTACACAGAGTACGCGAAAGAACTTGCCCCCTTCTAACAGCCGTGTACCGCAAGTCTCTAGAGGAACGGAGGGTTCCAAATGATTGGAAAAGAGCACAGATAGTCCCAGTCTTCAAGAAGGGTCGTCGAGCAGATGCGCAAAACTATAGACCTATATCTCTGACGTCGATCTGTTGTAGAATTTTAGAACATGTTTTTTGCTCGAGTATCATGTCGTTTTTGGAAACCCAGAATCTACTATGTAGGAATCAACATGGATTCCGGAAACAGCGATCGTGTGAGACGCAACTCGCTTTATTTGTTCATGAGACCCAGAAAATATTAGATACAGGCTCCCAGGTAGATGCTATTTTTCTTGACTTCCGGAAGGCGTTCGATACAGTTCCGCACTGTCGCCTGATAAACAAAGTAAGAGCCTACGGAATATCAGACCAGCTGTGTGGCTGGATTGAAGAGCTTTTAGCAAACAGAACACAGCATGTTGTTATCAATGGAGAGACGTCTACAGACGTTAAAGTAACCTCTGGCGTGCCACAGGGGAGTGTTATGGGACCATTGCTTTTCACAATATATATAAATGATCTAGTAGATAGTGTCGGAAGTTCCATGCGGCTTTTCGCGGATGATGCTGTAGTATACAGAGAAGTTGCAGCATTAGAAAATTGTAGCGAAATGCAGGAAGATCTGCAGCGGATAGGCACTTGGTCCAGGGAGTGGCAACTGTCCCTTAACATAGACAAATGTAATGTATTGCGAATACATAGAAAGAAGGATCCTTTATTGTATGATTATATGATAGCGGAACAAACACTGGTAGCAGTTACTTCTGTAAAATATCTGGGAGTATGCGTGCGGAACGATTTGAAGTGGAATGATCATATAAAATTAATTGTTGGTAAGGCGGGTACCAGGTTGAGATTCATTGGGAGAGTGCTTAGAAAATGTAGTCCATCAACAAAGGAGGTGGCTTACAAAACACTCGTTCGACCTATACTTGAGTATTGCTCATCAGTGTGGGATCCGTACCAGATCGGTCTGACGGAGGAGATAGAGAAGATCCAAAGAAGAGCGGCGCGTTTCGTCACAGGGTTATTTGGTAACCGTGATAGCGTTACGGGGATGTTTAATAAACTCAAGTGGCAGACTCTGCAAGAGAGGCGCTCTGCATCGCGGTGTAGCTTGCTCGCCAGGTTTCGAGGGGGTGCGTTTCTGGATGAGGTATCGAATATACTGCTTCCCCCTACTTATACCTCCCGAGGAGATCACGAATGTAAAATTAGAGAGATTAGAGCGCGCACGGGGGCTTTCAGACAGTCGTTCTTCCCGCGAACCATACGCGACTGGAACAGGAAAGGGAGGTAATGACAGTGGCACGTAAAGTGCCCTCCGCCACACACCGTTGGGTGGCTTGCGGAGTATAAATGTAGATGTAGATGTAGATTTAAGACAAGAAAAACATCTCGGAATGCGTTATGATACTTTGTTAGTAAAGTACGCACTGTGACATTTTCTATTTAAAACAAATTTTGTGTGTACATGACAGAAGGAAAAGATCAAGAGGCGATTGTAAACAGCAGTCTGCTAATGTCAAACAGGTCCCAAACTGTGAGAAGGTGGGGTGGGGGGGTGGGGTGAGGGGGTGGCAGGTGGAGGGGGAAACAGGGATATCCGCCCCAGGGGGCAATATCAGGGGGCGCCAAATCATATTCTTGAAGAGAAAACCCTTGTTTCGCAAAGCGCCTATAATCCAGCGGATGTTGATCTATCGATTGTTCATATGATTTTGAGTAGCATCCCTATTGTATTTTGAACATTTTTGTACACATTTTAGGTGGAGTTTTGAATGTGTGCATGCTGTACATGATGTCTCCGCCAGGGGCCCTATTCTGTATCGTTCATACCGATCGGTGTAGTAAGTTAATCTTGGTAGTGGCGTCATTTTAGGTTCCTATTCAGTGAGCTCCTGAGACCTGTTACCGATCGGTCCTCCTGTCAATTTTTTGACAATTGTACCAAGAGGTTTCGGTTTTGGTATGGCCCTCTCGTTCGGTTCGGCGTGATTTATTTACACCTAGAATTCGATATTTTAAACATACTGAGTGGCCTTAGTTTCGGATTTAGTGATTGTGTTACTGCAGAATCACATGGACGTGTCTGGGTAGAAGGTGAGTTCATAATAGACTATTTTCCTTTGTTAGAAATATGATTTGTATTGTTGCTACTGTGAAGGATTATGATATAAGAAAACAGTTTCTGTCAATATTCTCACAAAGTACGTGTTATTTTTACATAATTAAGAGTTTAGAAATCATTAAATTTCTGAAAGCCAGCTCTGCTTACGTACATACATCAAAAATGTTTTGCATGACCTCGGTTTCGAGAGTTCCGGAACCTATACAGATAATTGGAATAGAGATCAACATAAACATCATTTCCGCTCATTTTATTGGTCATGAAAATCACACATTGATGCATGCCTGTATTCGTCGTGGTATACTATCTACAAGTTCATCAGGGCATTGTTGGTCCAGATCGTCCCACTCCTCAACGGCGATTCGGCGTACATCCCTCAGAATGGTTGGTGCGTCACGATGGCCATAAATAGCCCTTTTCAATCTATCCAAGGCATGTTCCATAGAGTGCATGTCTGGAGAACATGCTGGCCACTCTAGTGAAGCGATGTCGTTTTCCTGAAGGAAGTCATTCACAACATTTGCACGATTTGGACGCGAATTGTCGTCCATGAAGACGAATGTCTTGTCAATATGCTGCCGATTTGGTTGCGCTATCGGTCGGAGGATGGCATTCACGTATCGTACAGCCGTCACGGCGTCTTCCATGACCACGAGCGGCGTACGTCGGCGCCACATAATGCCTCCCCAAAACATCTGGGGATCTCCACCTTGCTGCACTCGCTGGACAGTGTGTCTAAGGCGTTCATCCTGACCGGGTAGGCTCCAAATACTTCTCCGACGATAGTCTGGTTGATGGCATATGAAAATGTAGTCCGTCAACAAAGGAGGTGGCTTACAAAACACTCGTTCGACCTATACTTGAGTATTGCTCATCAGTGTGGGATCCGTACCAGATCGGTCTGACGGAGAAGATAGAGAAGATCCAAAGAAGAGCGGCGCGTTTCGTCACAGGGTTATTTGGTAACCGTGATAGCGTTACGGAGATGTTTAACAAACTCAAGTGGCAGACTCTGCAAGAGAGGCGCTCTGCATCGCGGTGTAGCTTGCTCGCCAGGTTTCGAGAGGGTGCGTTTCTGGATGAGGTATCGAATATATTGCTTCCCCCTACTTATACCTCCCGAGGAGATCACGAATGTAAAATTAGAGAGATTAGAGCGCGCACGGAGGCTTTCAGACAGTCATTCTTCCCGCGAACCATACGCGACTGGAACAGGAAAGGGAGGTAATGACAGTGGCATGTAAAGTGCCCTCCGCCACACACCGTTGGGTGGCTTGCGGAGTATAAATGTAGATGTAGATGCAGATGTAGAAAACACTCACCGGTGAAGAGAACGTGATGCCCGTCCTGGGTGGTCTATTCGGCATGTTGTTGGGCCCATCTGTACCGCACTTCATGATGTCGTGGTTGCAAACATGGACCTCGCCATGGACGTCGGGTGTGAAGTTGCGCATCATGCAGCCTATTGCGCACAGTTTGAGTCGTAACACGACGTTCTGTGGGTGCACGAAACCATTATTCAACGTGGTGGCGTTGGTGTCTGGTTTCCTCTGAGCCATAACCCGTAGGTAGCGGTCATCTATCGCCCTTGGGCGGCTTGAGCGATGCATGTCATCGACAGTTACTATCTCTCTGTATCTCCTCCATGTACGAACAACATCGTTCTGGTTCACTCAGAGACGCTTGGACACTTCCCTTGTTGAGAGCCCTTCCTGGCACAAAGTAACAATGCGGACGCGATCGAACCGCGGTATTGACCATCTCGGCATGGTTGAACTACAGACAACACGAGCCGCGTATCTCCGTCCTGGTGGAATGACTGGAACTGATCGGCTGTCGGACCACCTCCGTCTAATAGACGCTGCTCATGCATGGTTGTTTATATGTTTTGATGGATTTGGTGATATCTCTGAAGAGTCAAAGGGACTATATCTGTGATACAATATCAACAGTCAACGTCTATCTTCAGGAGTTCTGTGAACTGGGGTGATCAAAAACCTTTTTTGATGTGTGTATATCACATGTGTGCTAGCTGAAATTGCTAGTGACTTCGTGTACTTTTTTCTGTAAATGGTTTAATTATTAATAATCGAAACGCGTTTAAAACTTAAGTAACAATGCAAAGGAATTTTGTGAAGCTTGATAGAGGAAACCTTCCAAAATTTCATGCTTTTACGGCTCACATCCGCTTTATTCGTCAACGAAGTCAGCCTGCTCCTTCCTGTAGTGTTATATAGAATAAAGTTGATAAGGCAACGAATTGTTGTCTCATGTTCGTAACACATTCTGAGACTTCGTTAATCGACAGATTCTGGGACTTTGTTAATCGTCAAAGTGAAGCATTTTTCTGAAATATTCCTTGCGAGCTTTCTCAGTAACGGGTATCTTCGATTTGGTGACTTCCATATGTTTAAGAAATGAAAGGTGAAATTGCTGTGCGTGAAACAACTGACAGCGACATTAATACTTTTCTTGTCGCAAATAATTTTTTTTCTGAATACACAGTGATTTCCGAGAGCGTGGAAAAACGGGAATCTAAGAGCACAACTTAAATTAAGACGAATGAAACTAGCAGCAATCGTTTATATACTCTAGCTTGTCACAAGTATTTATCTGCGATCGAATCCTTAACAACAGTAGACAGAGATGAAAGATTCCCGCCTCAATATATTCACACTACACCACCATATATGAAACCTTTTGATTCATCAGATTCATGTTATAAACTACAACGAACTTCTATACCTGCACTCGCCACGCGCTCCCGAAAATACGTTTTTCTAAATTTTGTTTTTATGAACCAAATAGTTGGTTTATCATATAGGGAAGTAGGCTACTTCATCATTTGCATCTCTAGGAGCGAGTTATAACCACATTCTATGCATCTTCTTATTCTTTGACACTCTCTTAGACAATTTTTCGGGTTCGTGGAGATGTGTTCCGTCTATGCAACTAATTGAAGACAGTTGGTATATTGTCATATGCGTTTCGCTTCTTTTATTTGTGAAGCATCTTCACAAATAATTAATTGCATGACGGAACGTACCTCCATAAATTTTGAAG
Organism: Schistocerca americana; assembly: GCF_021461395.2. Lineage (NCBI taxonomy): Eukaryota > Metazoa > Arthropoda > Insecta > Orthoptera > Acrididae > Schistocerca > Schistocerca americana. Next base: position 856,018,120 of record NC_060121.1, read on the forward strand.
CAACAAAGGAACGACGGAAAACAGAAAAAAAGACGAATTTTCGAGTGTTTTATACATGCCCAGTGTGGTACTACAAATGGCTCTGAACAAAAAAAAATAAAATAAAAAAATGGTTCAAATGGCTCTGAGCACTATGGGACGTAACTGGTGAGGTCATCAGTCACCTAGAACATAGAACTACTTAAACCTAATTAACCTACGGACGTCACACACATCGAAGCCCGAGGCAGGATTCGAACCGCGACCGTAGCGGTCGCGCGGTACTAGACTGTAGTGCCTAGAACCGCTCGGCCACACCAGCGTAATACTACACTCCATTCCTAACTCATATTCCGAAACATAATATCCAAAACCAGACATTGATGTGAATGAGAATAAAATGACATAATGTGACATTTATGAGAATTTCCAGAGCACAGTCAATTTTCTATCGCTATCATGCATTCATGAAAGCATATGGTCAGCGAAATTTGAACAGCATTACGTACTCTAACCACACTTTTCGGTGTTGTGAAGAATAGCGTGCCTGCGTCGGCTGCTAGCTGCTTCGTGTTCGTGCCACTGTGGCGCTGCAGTGCGCATGCACGGATCTGAGGCAGATTGCTTTTGATTGGTTGGCGTGACGAGAACTGACAACAGCGTTTCACTTCGCTAGGACCGTTCGACGTCTCTTCCGAAATGGTTGCAGAATATGGTTGATGCTCTCGTTCGAAAACAAGCTCGCGTACCGAACCGATCGCCAAAATGGCAGAAGGTACTGAATAGAGCCCCTGGAGAATCCCCATTACATCTAGAAAAAACCAACTTTCTAGCAGACAAAAGGGGACGGGGCTATACGAGCTGCGCCAAATAACCTCTATCGGGTGAATGCCAATCGCTCTTTGTTTATGTGGTTGATTAGGTGCGCAAAAGATAAGCGTTGTTATAATTACTAGCGAAATCTATAGATTCAGACTATCAGAGTGGAAATAAACGACTAACAGGAATAAAATATAAGAAAGATTTCACATTATCTTCTCGGTGTATCCAAGAAAATGAAATTTTGACGGAAAATTTGTGTTACATCGCTACAGTACTAAGGGCCAGTTGAACGGTTACTAGCTAGCAGCCGCTTAATTCTATTCTCTGAATAGAGCAGAAAATGCTTTGTACGAACATATAATAACACCTAACCGGAGAATAAGTGCGGTAAACTAAGCCGGTGATTCTGGCAGGGTTAGTGAAGTTAACCGGAGAATAAGTTTTGACAATGGAAGGAATAGTTCGAGAATTAGTGTTGACAAGATTGTTTGTTAGAACGAGGAAGCTGAAGAAATGGGGACAACACACTAATTAAGTGGAAGAATACGACGATTTCAAATTTATATAAAAATTTAATACTATCACAACTTTTCGACCTCATGGTTGAGAAACTGGAGCATATGAATTAAATGTGAAACTATTTCCTAACTTAAAACTTGTAGAAGGTCTAATAGGCATTTGATATTGATACTTTGTGAGTTCTATTCTGTCATGAGGCTTGTTATGTAAAAGAGGCAGATAAAAATGTTCATTTGTGCCAAAAAAAGGCTCGCTTATTTGGCGTGTTTACAATTGCTACATCCTTAGAAAGGTCTATTTCGTTTAATCCAACAGATACTGACAAAACAGACGTAATGAAATGGAGAAACCACACCAATCTTGATACTATTCTTATTAACAGCCTTTTCAGTATTAGACAACGATATTTCGATTTTTCATGTAGCAAAACGTTTGACGAACTTTGATGAGGTAATAGATTCTTTCGCAGAAAGGAAAGCACGACGTGTAAGGCTCTAGCAACATTAGAGAAAAAAATGGTGGGACCTAAGGATTGAATAAATGTGTACTGTTTTTCTTGGCTCTTGTCTTTACTGAATTTATGTTTCCTATATTTAATTTTATTGCACTGAAAAGAGAAAGTTATTAGCTACTGGGCAACAAAGAGTGCAAATTTCCTTGTGAGTTCTTATTCTCACGATCACAAATAATCCCACCCAATATTAATAGTAACTTTATTTAAGAGGGGTAGGAAGTCAAACCTGCCGACTGTGGGCAGGAGACGCACCAGGAAAATTTAATTTCTACTATCTTGAATATGGGTTTCATGTCTTCCACGACAAAGCAAACAGGTTTGAAATCTACAGACCGAAATACATTGACGTGTGATGGAAGAATGCCATGTGAAGAGGCTGGCACTCCACCTTGTCACTTAAGCTTAAATACAATATGTTACATTTCCTCGAACAACAAAGTAACATATGTTACATGTCCTTGAACATATGTGTTTTATATCTCAGACACTTCAGAAAGATGTGCACTACAAAATAAACATACCTTTGAAAAGTCGATTGTTTTTTAAATTTTTGAAGTCCTATCTCAAACGCTCAAGGGAGTGGGTGGTACTATGAAGATTTTGCTCCGATTCGGAAATGTCGTAGATCCGTGGCTGATTGTTGTCTAACAGGGCAGCGCCGGTTTTGCAGCAACATACGGCGTGAATCTGCAGCGTCATCTATTTTATACTTTCGTGGTATTTAGAGACAAGGACAAAGATAAATATTGCCCTGCACTACGAAATTTCTCTATCCCTGGTGGACAATCCGGCAGCCTATTGACCGCACTTCTACAACTGTGGTATGTGATCAAAAGTATCCGGGCACCTGGCTGAAAATGACTTACAAGTTCGTTGCGCCCTCCATCGGTAATGCTGGAATTCAATATGATACTGGCCCACCTTTAGCCTTGATGACAGCTTCCACTCTCGCAGGAATACGTGTTGGAAAGTTTCTTGGGGAATGGCAGCCCATTCTTCACGGAATGCTGCACTGAGGATTGGTATCGTTGTCGGTCGGTGAGGTCTGGCACGAAATCGGCGTTCCAAAACATTCCAAAGGTGTTCTACACGATTCAGGTCGGGACTCTGTTCAGGCCAGTCCATTACAGGGGTGTTATTGTCGTGTAACCACTCCGCCACAGGCCGTGCTTTATGAACAGGTGCTAGATCGTGTAGAAAGACGTAGTCGCCATCCCCGAATTACTCTTCAACCGTGAGCAGCAAAAAGGTGCCTAAAACATGAATGTAGGCCTGTGCTGTGATAGAGCCAAGCAAAACAACAAGGAGTGCGAGCCTCCTCCATGAAAAACACGATCACACCATAATACCACAACCTCCGAATTTTAATGTTGGCACTACACACGATGGCAGATGACGTTCACCAGGCGTTCGCCATACCCACACACTACCATCGGATCGCTATATTGCATAGCGTGATTCGACACTCCACACAACGTTTTTCCGCTGTTCGACCGTCCAATGTTTACGCCCCTTACACAAAGCGACGCTTCGTTTGGCATTTACTGGCGTGATGTGTGGCTTATGAGCAGCCGCACGACCATGAAATCCAAGTTTCCTCACCTCCCGCCTAACTGTCACAGTACTGGAAGTGAGTCCTGATGCAGTCTGGAATTCCTGTCTGATGGTCTGGATAGATGTCTCCCTAATACATATTACGACCCTCTTCAACTGTCGGCGGTCTCTGTCAGTCAACAGACGAGGTCGGCCAGTACGCTTTTGTGATGTACGTGTCCCTTCACGTTCCCACTTCACTATCTCATAGGAAACAGTGGACTTAGGGATGTTTTGGAGTGTGGAAATCTCGCGTACAGAGGTATGACACAAGTGACACCCAATCACCTGACCACGTTCAAAGTCCGTGAGTTCCGCGGAGCGCCCCATTCTGCTCTCTCACGATGTCTAATGACTACTGAGGTGGCTGATATGTAGTACCTGGCAGTAGGTGGCAGCATAATCGACTTCACATATAAAACGTATGTTTTTGGGTGTGTCCGGATACTTTTGATCACATAGTGAACCTGCAACAGTCTGCCACATCACCGATTTACCTGCTACTGAGTCTTCCGGATTGTGTGACTGTGGTCCATGAAACAGTAACGTTCCTAACGTTTATTCCACGTATGTGTTGGATAGTTGTTGAAGACCATGCACTTCAGTCAGGAATTCATGAAGTGAAGTCTTCCGAAACCAAAATATTATCTACACAACCTATTAATCTGATTTTGACACTTATTAATAATTTTGACACTATAAATAGTCTGCACTACGAAAACAATGGGTTTGTTTATAAGTAACTTTTATGCTATCATTCATTATTTTCTTTTATTCATATATTTTACACGACCCGTTTCAGGAAATGATTCCCATTTTCAATTGTGTTTCCTCTTTGTGCTATGCCATATAATGTTTTCGATGTGTGAGGTTTTACTTTGTTTTCGTGACTTTATTCCAATATGCAGGGTGAGTCACTAACTATTTACACCTAGAATAACTCCGAAAGTATGATAGTAGCTGAAAAGTTAGTGGGACAAAAGTTGCATGAGACAATGGGGGCTATAATATGACGTTGGTTTTTTGTTGCTATGTGGGGTGCTTTTGAGATATGGTCAACTTTATTTTTTTTAAATGGGGTGCGATAGTTCGGTTCTTATTTTCTGATAGCGGCTGTCGAGACGAATCCAATGATGTGTAACAGTAAGGTCTTTGAAAGTCAACGAAGGTCACAGAGGTGGCATGAACGTCCATTTACAGAAGGTGTTCGAAGTGATGAACATTGGTGTCAATGTAGTACTGCAATCTTCTTATTATGGATTGAGTGGTATTCTGTATCACATCGGCACTTATCGAAGAACATGCTCTGACAATTTCTTGTCGCATATCTTCAGGTGTAGTTGGAACGTTTTTATAATCTATGTCTTTCACGAATCCCCAGAAGAAAAAATCCAGAGGCGTCAGATATAGCGAACGAGTCGGCCACGACACATCTGCGCGTCCAATCCAACGATTTGGGAATTGTCTCTGGAACTTACTTCTAGCCATCAGCGAAGGATGTGCCGGACACCCATCGTGTTGATACCAAATACTGTTCCTTGTTCCTAAAGGTATTTCTTCCAACAACAGGCCTAATGTTTCTTGCAGGAATATGATGTACTTCCTACCATTAAGATTTACTTCGATGAAATAGGGACCTATAATTCTGTCCTGCAGATTCTCATACCATACATTCACCGACCACGGTTTTTTGTGTTCAACTTGCCGCAGCCAACATGGATTTTCAGTTACCCAGTAATGCATGTTATGCAAATTAACATTTCGATGATTCGTGAATGCAGCCTCGTCAGTAAATAAAATCAAATTAATAAATGTGTTATCCCTCTGAATCTGAAGTTGAGGCGATTGCCAGAATTCAATGCGACGCGTTCAATCCGTTCCAGTTAATTGTTAGTGGAGACTGATATGGTAAGGACGATATTTATGGCGATGCAGAACACGAGCAACACTGCTCTGGTTCATGCCAGATTCCCTTGCGATTTGACGCGAACTAACGCGAGGATCTCGAACCACGGTGGCAAGAGTTCCAATTACCGTTTCCTCGTTAGTAACTTTCCTTTGCCGGATATGTTTCCGATGCGTTAAAGATCCAGTTGTTCTCAATTTATCAAACACTTATTTAAATGTAGGACGTGTAGGGTGGATACGTTGAGATTATCTATCAGCATATAAGTCTCCAGCTCTCACTGAATTTCGTTGACATTCTCCGTAAATGAGAAGCATATCGACTTGTTCTTCGAAGGAATATATCAGTCACATTCGCTTGATTCGACGATACTAGTCTTACCGCTCTTATTAGTGTTGTATTGCGAAACCGTCGAATGGTGGTTACATGTTAGTGGCACGTTAGATTGATACGCCATATTCCATCCCATTAAAAAAAAAAAAACAAAGTTGACCATACCTTTGATGCGACCACAACTAGCAACAAAAAACCAACGTCGTATTATGGCACCCGTTGTCCCATGCAACTTTTGTCCCACAAATTTTTCAAATACTATCATACTTCCGGAGTCATTGTAGGTGACAATAGTTAGTGACTCACCCTGTATAAAAAACGCACTATTTTTAGTTAGTTATCGATTTTTACATGTAGTTAGTGGCGAAATTTGGAAGAGCTTGTATCTGTCGCTTTCTTATGGACCATTTGTGCACACTATACATCGAGAATAACTTACATAAACAAACAGTTGGAAAGAAGATTTTAGATGCAATTGACAGAGATAGAGAGATTCTATCCTCCAGATTCCCATACCATACATTCACCGACAACGGTTTGACGCGAACTAACGCAAGGATCTCGAACCACGGTGGCAAGAGTTCCAATTACCGTTTCCTCGTTAGTAACACATTTGTACAGAAGGTATTTATATTAACAATGTAGATTATAATTTGATTACATCTTATTTCTACGTGTTATTTTTTTATTTAAGTATGATTCGAAGAATCTGAGGAAATTTACGGATTCAATTTCAAGGTTTTCGTACAAAATTTTGTCTTCATATTTTCTGTAACGTGAATATATCTCCAGTTCTTCTAACAAATCCATTTTATGCCTTTTATTTAGTCGATGGTGTACTTTGACGTTTTGCTGTACTTTTGCAAATGGGTGTCTTGTATTCTGTATGTGTGTAGCTGTTGGCGATGTTGTGTGTCCGTGGTATGTGTAGGTTTCGATGTGCTCAGTGCACCTGGTGCTGAAATTTTGGGCTGTATGTCCTAGGCAGACCATGGAGCATCCTAGCATGTAGCTCCTTATATTCAGGAGTCTGAGCATGACTCATAATTACACTTTATATTATGTGTTCATTTTTGTTGCAGTTTATTTGCTGTAGAAAATCAAACTTTTATTTTGTAATATTTGAAAGTATTTGCAGTCTTCTGTGATATATTGAAAATGTACAGGGTGCTAGACACACTTTAATTTTTGTCTTATTCTTTTGTGGTGCACATTGTGTTTGAGTCTGTGTTCAACTTTGTCTATGACTGTGTCAACCATGGAAGCAGTAACAATTATTATCAATTGCAATCTGTTACACCATATTTATTTATTGTTGTATGGTTTCCTAGCTCAAAGGTATTTTCTTTGGCCTTTGTAGCATTGTTCTGTATGCTGCCTGCTTATGGGTGCCCGGGCGACATTAGGTTGCACCGATTGTGGTGTTGGTCACTGCATTATTCCCATAAATTTTGAATGTGCATGTGTTATTGTTTCTTTTAATATTTAGGTCCAGGTAACTGATAATTTTGTTTTGTTCATGATCCATTTCAAATGTAATTTTCGTATGCATATGACTCCAACAGTTTAAAATATCTATTACGTCTTTGATATCCCCCTTCATCAACAGTACTGTGTCATCTACGTATCTCTTATAGTATTCAATATTCTTTAGGCAGGGTTCTTGGCTGACATATATGATCCTATTGCTAGGCCGTCTGGTTGACTCTAAATGTTGTCATTAAAGGTAAAGTAGCTGTAACTTAGGATTAGCTGGAGGAGTTCGATAAATTCAAAATCTCTTTGTATCCAAGTTTCTTATGTTTCATAAAGTTATTTTGGATTACTGTTGCAGCTTCTTGTATGGATATGTTTTAGTAAAGGTTAGTAATGTCAAATGATAGGAACTGATCATCTTGGGGGAGCTTTTTGGCCTTTTAGTAATTACCATCTTTGTGTATCTCTAGCTATGCTCTTACATCTATCTACATCAACATCTACATGTATACTCTGCAAACCACATTTAAGTGCCTGGCAGAGGGTTTATCGAACCACTTTCACAATTCTCTATTATTCCAATCCCGTAGACAGCGCGGAAAGAACAAACATCTTTCTGTACGAGCTCTGATTTCCCTTATTTTATCGTAGGTCGGTGTCAAAAAAATATCTTCGTATTCGGAGAAGAAAATTGGTGATTGGAATTTCGTGAGAAGATTCCATCGCAACGAAAAACGCCTTCTTTTAATGATGTCCAGCCCAAATCCTCTGTCATTTCAGTGACAATCTCTCCCATATTTCGTCATAATACAAAACGTACTCCCCTTCTTTAAAAATTTTCGATATACTCCGTCAGTCCAATCTGGTAAAGAGCCCACACCCGGCAGCAGTATTCTAAAAGAGGACTTACAAGCGTAGTGTAGGCAGTCTCTTCGATAGATCTGTTACATTTTCTAAGTGTCCTGCCAATAAAACGCAGTCTTTGGTTAGCTTTCCCCACAACATTTTCTGTGTTCCTACCAATTTAAGTTGTTCGTAATTGCAATTCTTAGGTATTTAATTGAATTTACGACCTTTAGATTTGAATGATTTATCGTGTAACCGAAGTTTAGCACTCATGTGGATGACCTCATACTTTTCGTTATTTGGGGTCAACTGACAGTTTTCGCACCATTCAGATATCTTTTCTAAATCGTTTTGGTTTTTTTATCTTCTGATGAATTTGTTAGTCGATAAACGACAGCGTCATCTGCAAACAACCTAAGACGGCTGCTCAGATTGCTTCCCAAATCCTTTTTATAGATAAGGCACAGCAAAGGGCCTATCACACTACCTTGGGGAATGCCAGAAATTACTTCCGTTTTAGTCGATGACTTTTCATCAGTTACTACGAACTGTAACCTCTCTGACAGGAAGTCAGAAATCCAGTCACATAACTGAGACGATATTCCATAAGCATGCAATTTCACTACAAGCCGCTTGTGTGGTACAGTGTCAAAAGCTCCTGGAAATCCAGAAATATGCAATCGATCTGAAATCCCTTGTCAGTAGCACTCAACACTTCATGCTAATCAAGAGCAAGTTGTGTGTCACAAGAACGATTTTTTCTAAACACATGTTGACTTTGTGTAAATAGATCGTTTTCTTCGAGATAATTCATAATGTTCGAACACAATATATGTTCCAGAATCCTGCTGCATATCGATGTTATTGATATGGACCCATAATTAAGTGGGTCACTCCTACTACCTTTCTTGAGTGTTGGTGTCACCTTTGCAACTTTCCATCGAGCGAACGGATGTATTTGATTGTTAAGTATGGAGCTAATGCATCAGCATACTCTGAAAGGAACCTAATTGGTATACAGTGTTGGCCATAAGACTTGCTTTCATTAAGTGATTTATGTTGCTTCACCACTCCGAGGATATTTACTTCTACATTACTCATGTTGGCAGTTGTTCTTGATTGGAAATCTGGAATAATTACTTCGTCTTCTTTTGTGAAGGCATTTCGAAAGGCTGTGTTTAGTAACTCTGCTTTGACAGCACTATCTTCAATAGTATCTCCATTGCTATCGCACAGAGAAGGCTGTAATTGTTTTTTGCTGCTAACATATTTCACATATGACCAGAATCTCTTTGGATTTTCTACCAGGTTTCGAGACAAAGTTTCGTTGTGGAAACTATTATAAGCATCTCCCATTAAAGTCCGCACTATATTTAGAGCTTCTGTAAATGATCGCGTCTGTTCATATTTTCATGTTTGTTCTGTTGTTTCTGAAATAGTGTTCTGATCCGTTTTGTGTACCAAGGAGAACCAGCTCCGTTGTTTGTTATTTTATTTCGTATAAATCTCTCAACTGCTACCGATACTACACTACTGGTCATTAAAATTGCTATACCACGAAGATGTGCCACAGAAGCAAAATTTAACTGACAGGAAGAAGATGCTGTGATATGCAAATGATTCGCTTTTCAGACCATTCACACAAGGTTTGCGCCAGTGGCGACACCTACAACGTGCTGACATGAGGAAAGTTTCCAACAGATTTCTCATACGCAAACAGCAGTTTGTGATATTCGCTAGTTTTGGGGTCATTAAAACAGCAAATAGTTAATACTATCAGCCAGAAGGCAAATACTTGTTTATAAAGAATGATTAATGTATAATAAGGCGTCGTATAGCGACGGTGGAATTTTCTACATAATGTAATTCGTCGTCTTTGGGCGGCAATATAAACAGAAAAATATGGATAGATACGCGATCCTTCACTATTTTGTTCGCTGGAGAACAAATGAAGCCTTGAGCGCTAAACGCTTTTAATGTTTTTCTTAAGTAAGAAGGACGCAGACTTGTGTCAGTCTGATCTAACTTTTACTAAATGTATAAAAACGTGTTACGTCTAAGTTTGAGTGGAGTGTGGAAAGAAAAACTGTTATAACTTATCGTGATGACGCACGAGCGACTCAAGAGGACAATGGCTATCTATATAAAAGAGCGCTCAATGGACTTGAAACGGACATAAAAATCTACCATCATTGTTGTACGAATCTTAAGGTACGATATATGTGAAACGTCCCCTTAGAAAAATTATACATGACTGTGCTTAAACTGACACACAATATTTTTTTAGCGCAACGCAATCTGACTTTCAATAATCCCTACAGGAGAATGGCCCTGACTAAATAAACCTATACGTTTCACAAATCACTTACCTCACAAAAATCTTCGTTACTCAAACTACTGGAATACAGCGAGCGCCAATACTGCCAGCTAAATAAAAGATTCTGTAAGTAGGCTGTTTAGGTTTTTTTATTGGTAACGCCACCTCTGTATGAAAATCACTGGCTGTGCTGTGGGCAGTCTGTGTCTGCTTTGCATTGTTGTAATACTCGCCATTGTAGTGTTGGGCAGCGGCAGCTGGATGTGAACAGCGCGTAGCGTTGCGCAGATGGAGGTGAGCCGCCAGCAGTGGTGGATGTGGGGAGAGAGATGGCGGAGGTTTGTAATTTGTCATGAACTGCTATATTTATATATGATGATATCAAGGTAAATACATTGTTCGTTCTCTATTAATATCTTTCATTTGCTAACTATCCCTATCAGTAGTTAGTGCCTTCCATAGTTTGAATCTTTTATTTAGCTGGCAGTAGTGGCGCTCGCTGTATTGCAGTAGCTTGAGCAGCGAAGATTTTTGTGAGGTAAGTGATTTGTGAAAGGTATAGTTTAATGTTAGTCAGGGCCATTCTTTTGTAGGGAATTTTGAAAGTCAGATTGCGTTGCGCTAACAAAATATTGTGTGTCAGTTTAAGCACAGTGATGTATAATTGTTGAAAGGGGACGTTTCATATGTCGACCCTTAGCCTAGGATACCTCACTGGAATCTTCTGATTTTTTCTTGTAGTTTGTGTATTTAGTGTAGCTTTTGTTTATTGCTAGCGCATAATTGTAGAGAGAATCCCCTTTGTGGTTGTAGCCTTTCATTGTTGTACAGTAAAACAGTTGTGGCATGCATATAGATTTGCACCAAGTATTTCGCAGCTATGCTTGCAATTAACTAGATATTATTTTCAGTGCTATGTTAATGTGTTCTCCTACTTTTGCACTTCAAATTGTGCTTTTCTGTGTTATCGTGTGAAATATTGTGACAATAATGGCGTGTGAAAAACGTAACACTAGGCTCCAAAGTAAATTGAGAAATGATAGTGACGACGAGCGCAGCTTGCCAGCATCACTGGGTAATGAATTAACTAATGTTCAAAGTAGTAATTTGGTAATTGCGCATAGGGAAATGGAGCGGGCGGCAAACAATGGCGTGGACAGTGAAACAATTAGTGAAGAGGGAAGCATTATCGATCGATCGGTCGGCAATAGCTCGCCTCAGGAAGCCGAAATGACACGACACGATCTCGCAAATAGTGTAGATTCAGGTTTTGGATCCTCACCGTTTTCTCAAATAAGTCAAGACACATTTCCTGCTTGTCAAAATGTGAATGTTTCCGGTGCAAATTCACTGCCGAAAAGCACTGAGGAACATGTTTCAGACACCAGTGCATTGTTATTACAATTAATGCAACAAATGGGACAAAAGCTTGAAAAGTTAGACACAATGGAACAACATCAGAGACAAACACAGCAACAGTTAGACGCAATGGAACAAAATCTTCACACCACACTTGAACAAACACGTGAAGATTTAACTAGTGAGTTACATAACATTGAATCGAAATGTCAAAAAATCTGTAATGACATAAAAACACAAATTTGTGAGCATTTTCAACCCATTTTTTCGCGGCATGAAAATGTATTACAGAATCACGAAGCAGCCAAAAAAGAACTGCAAACCATTGTTCATGAAAATCACAACACCTTGCAAGCTAAAATTGACTCAGTTGCATCTACCGATTCGGTTACGCAACTTGCAAAAACTCAAGAAAACTTAAAGGACACAGTAGATTCGATTTCAACACAAATGGACACTCTGAAACTTGGTTCAGAAAAACACACTGAGGAAATGTGTTCACTATCGGAGAAAGTAGCCGAACTTTCGGATCAGGTCACTAACTTATCTACAAAGGTAGATGATGATCTGAATGACACAAGACCCGTAGCCTTCACTGACACAGAAGAGTATGAACAAATAAGAAAATTCAAACAAAATCAGAATCAAATTAATACACCACACCAAAGAGAAATCCGGGAAGTACAAGATCAGGTGACACAGGTAATACAAGAATTACGTATTTCAGAGGACACTGGCGCTCCAATACGGGAAGAGGGACACAGAAATACGGAACAGCCACAAAATAATAACACAGGGCATTTCGGAAGTTATGAAAGAAATTGGCAAGGTGCACCGAATTTTGAAATGGAACCGCCGAAACGACGTAACAATGACCGATATGCGACTCGCCGACATGATGACTTTGACTATAAGCTGTTCATTACTACACGTAAATTCAAAACATTTAAGAATTCTGGCAACGACATTCATCCACAAGCATGGCTCCATCAATTCTCTCATTGTTTTCCTCCCAACTGGTCATTAGAGCACAGATTAGAATTTATGTGTGGCTACTTGGAGAATGAACCAGCTGTAAGAATGCGATCGGTAATTCACGATTGCACAGTGAAGGAGAGTTTTACCATGCCTTCCTCTCAGCATATTGGTCTCAAGCCACACAAGATCGAGTAAAACATAGCATCATAATGATGAAACGTTTCGAACAATCTGAATTTTCCAGTCTTGTGAAATATTTTGAAGACATGTTGCATAAGAATCAGTATCTTTCAAACCCATACAGCCCCTCAGAACTCATCCGCATTTGCTTAATCAAACTGCCTGAACATTTACGACATATTATTTTGGCAGGACGTTGCAAAGACGACATTGAAGCATTTCAGGGACTGTTACAAGAACTAGAAATTGACATTGATAATCGCGGAACGCGAAAACAAGGACACAACAATTACAGGTCACATCCGTCACAATTCCGTGATGACAGAAACAATAACCGGACACGACTGGTCTATTCTTACAACGCAAATCGTGACCAAAATAGACACCATCCGTACGACAACCGTTGGCAGAGTAGTAATAATTACAGGGAAAGATCACCTCTCCGCGGTAGTGACTATCACAGAGACAATCAGAGAAACAGACAATATGGGAACCAAAATAATTATTATCAAGGGAGACAGAATAACTTCAGACGCAACAGTTCAGCGCGCAGTTACGATTCAGGGAGAAATTCTCCACCACTTAACAGACAAGAAAGAAACTACAGGAACTACCGACATGACGACAGACGATGTGATCGTAACGACAGACCTGAATTGCATCAGAACTGGCGGGATTCAAACAGAGCAGGGCCCTCACGAGGAGGTGAATTTGTAGAAGCTAGGTCTCCAAATCCCAATAACGACGCGCGCCAACAAAGAGACAATAGGCAATGACTCACACCGCTGGCAGCCACAAAACGTTCTTATGACACTAACGACGCAGCTGCCGTAGCTAGTAATTACGTAAAAATGGAAGATATTAGGGACATCTTACTCCAAGAACACGACGTAAAACATAACAACGTTGCATATCCTGTGATTTGCATTACAGTAAATGACGTAAAATTTACGGCAGTACTTGACTCTGGCAGTCCCATTTCAGTAATCAGTGAAACAGCCTTTAGCAAATGCAACAAATCGAACCATTGCCCCACACTTCCGTTACGTAAGATTAAATTACAAGGTGCAATCTTTGGAAAAAGTGTAGATGTACGCCAACAAACCAACCTAGAATTCTTTTGTCAAAGCCACAGCTTCTCTATGAACTTTCTTATTGTTCCATTATTGTCGACGGAAATTATACTGGGAGTAGACTTTTTGAATGAATACAAAGCAATCTTAATCTTTCACGATGCTGAAATAACTTTAGAAGAAGAAGGTAAGTCAGTAGCTTTGAAATTTGAATATTGGCTCTCAAACCATGACGAAGAAATTAATCGGCTTTACCCCCTGTTAGACAACAGTTCGGAATTTTCGACGGAACTTGACGCTAACAATCATTCTGCAAGTACTGACAGAGATGATATCGACGGCGCATTTGACACTAATAAGTTAATTCAGAATAAAATTCAAGCAATTGAGAATTGTAATGACACTGATAGGCAGGACCTTTTTGAGATTTTACAAGCACATTCCACAGTTTTTACTCACAAAACAGGAACAATCAAGGGATTTCAATACCAATTTCGTGTTCGTGAGCATACTAAATTTTGTGTTAGACCATATGTAATTCCAGCACATTATAGGGACCGTGTTAGAACAGAAATACAATCTATGCTCGACGAGGGCATTATTGAGCCCGCAGTAAGCTCATACAACAATCCATTACATGTTGTTGAGAAGAAAAATGGATCGATCAGGCTTGTCTTAGATTCGAGACAAATCAATACGATCATTATTCCTGAAACAGACAGGCCGCAAACGTTGGAAGAACTTCTTCAAAATTTTAATGGTGTAAAAGTGTTGTCTTCCATTGATCTCAGATCCAGCTTTTATCAGATCGAATTTCATCCAGAATGTAGAAAATACACAGCTTTTCTTTGTTTCGGCGTTTGTTATCAGTTTCGGAAACTTCCCTTTGGTTTGAACATTTCTTCAGCAGCATTCATTCGCGGGCTAAATTCCATATTACCTGAGTTCTTAAAACGTCACATCACCTTATATGTGGACGATATTCTAATAGCAGAAGCTTCATGGGAACTACATAATCGCATCCTCAACAGTTTGTTACGTATTTTTGCAGAATCTGGAATTACAGTTAACTTGGAAAAGTCTGAATTCGGTAGGTCAAAGGTGAGGTTTTTGGGACATATTATTTCTTCTGAAGGCATTCAGCCGGATCCTGAAAAGTTAGAAGCAATCAGAGCCATTCCAGTTCCATCCACAAAAAAACAAGTCCGCAGTTTTCTAGGTCTCGTAAATTTTTACCGTCGTTTTCTGAATATGCAAATTCTAGTTACACCAAAACTTTGTTCTCTCACTGGAAAAAATACTATTTGGAACTGGGACGAACAAGCACAGTTGGAATTCAGTTCTTTGAAAGAAGCGTTACTTAACGCGCCAATACTAGCTCATCCAGATCTGTCACAAGATTTCTGCCTTAGCACGGATTCTTCCAAAGTCGGTCTTGGTGCCCATTTATTTCAAGAAGCCATAGAAGATGACATTACTGTTCAGAAAACCATTGCTTTTGCTAGCCGAGTGCTAACAAAATCTGAAAAAAATTATTCCGTTACTGAATTAGAAGCTTTAGCTATCGTTTGGGCATTTAACAAATTCCGTTTCTTTCTTTCTGGTAAGCACGTAAAAGTATACAGTGATCATCGTGCATTACAATTTCTTATGTCTTCAAAATTAAATCATGACAGGTTAAAACGTTGGGCATTGTTTCTGCAAGAATTCCATTTTACGATAGTCTACATTCCCGGCAAGGAGAACATTGTTGCGGACGCACTATCACGCGCGCCGGCTGGGCTTGAGAAAAGTAACACAGAAGGCAACCTCGAGAAAAATTTCAGTATTCTTTACATTCAGAAAGTCGCCTTTGAAAACTTTATCACCACATCTTTAAAGGACATTGCTCATGAACAAGATAAAGATCCGATTTGGAAAGACATCAAAAATAAATGGCATGAAAAGACATACACTCAGATTCGGCATTATTACCTGGTTAGAAACAACATACTCTTCAAACGCTGCACTGTTGATGACAAGCTATGGGTACTTTGCATTCCAGACGATTTTGTTAATAAGCTCATTTGGTACATTCATTTCAGCTACGCACATTTTGGTCCACGGAAATGTTATCATATTCTTCGAACGACTTGTTATTTTAACGATATGGAAAAGAGAATTCGAAGAGTCTTGTCTATTTGTAAACTTTGTCAAAAGGCGAAACCATCTACTGTCTCACATCGTGCTCCGTTATTTCCTATTATTCCTTCTAAATTAAAAGAATTTGCTGCTGTTGATCTCTTGGGACCGCTTGTCAGAACATCTAATGGATTTTCGTACGTTTTAGTCGCTGTTGAACTTACTTCAAAATTTGTTTCTTTCACTCCGTTACGTAAAGCCACTGGACGATCTGTATCCAACGCCTTTGTTAAAAATTTCTTACGTGAAGTTGGACACGTTAGCAAAGTCATTTCAGATAACGGACCTCAATTCAGATCTGCTGTTTGGTCACGCATGCTTCGCAACCATAAAATCAAACCTGTTTTTATTTCATTGTAACCCGTCTGAACGGATTATGAAAGAAATCAATAAGCTTTGCAGACTTTATTGTCATAGAAAGCATCAGCATTGGGACAGATATTTACACTTATTTCAAAATGTGCTGAATGAAATGCCTCATGATTCCACTGCTTTACCACCTACTCTTGTACTAAAGAATGAAGAACCACCGAACAGAATCAGAGAGCTTGTACCTTTCGCAAATACACGTAAACTTCGACACAAAGACATAATTGATTTGGCTCTTAAAAATATAAAATCTGCAGCAGACAAAAGGAGAAAACTACACGGTAAAGCAAATGCAAAGAAATTGTATATTGGTCAGAAAGTTCTCATTAAAGCTCATTCATTGTCACATAAGAAGAAACACTTGAGTCACAAATTCTTTCTAGTTTACAATGGACCTTACAGAATCCGACGTATACCACATGATAATTGCGTTGAAGTTGAAACTCTGCGTACTAGGAAGAGTAGGGGTTTACACCACATTTCACATGTAAAACCGTTTATTGAAAGATAATCTGCTTTTTAACTTTGTCTTTGCCATAAAACTTTTCACTTCACATTTCTAGTATGCTTTGTCAGACTTAAGAAACTGTTGACATGCAACAATGTATGAAGTTAAATATCCAGTCTAGAACCTAGGGAACATTTTTAAACAGAAATTACGAATGCATTGTTATAGTGAACTGACGACACATCGTTATTGTGTGTGTACATTCTTGTTTGTTAGTGGCACGATTACGTAACGACCATAAGGCTCACATACTTAAAACATATACTGGTACTGCTAATGAGATTTTAATGCAACATTTTGGTTTACTTGAAAATATATTCTGGATTTAAAGTACTTTCTGTGAGATACCAGATGACACAGTGGTTAGTTTATGTGACAGCTACATGATTTTATCATGACGCTACTAATGAGTGACAATATACAATGTTGCTTTTGCGGTGTTTCTGTTTTATATCTGCACAGTTTTTCTGAATTATTCTGGAAAGTAAAACAGGTTTTAGTAGTAACTTTTGTGGTATAGCTACAATGAGACTGCCTTTTCCGTAGCACAACAATACGTTACAGCACAGTACTTTCCTCATCACGGCAATAAGCGTAATAACTAAGACATTTATACGCAAAGCATTTCACTTTTGTGTATTATGAGGTAAGTACATTGACTTCTGCAGAACTTAGCTTTTGGAGGACGATAACTACGACACTTCCACAGAGATTATGTTGCAGCAAGACGCACATTTAGCGCTACAGGACACGCATTTGAGTGATTAATTTTGTACTTAAAACATTTATTTTTAAAGATATTTGAAGTACAATGATACGAAGTTTTTCCATGATACATTTCATTCCATTGTTGTAATCTGTAACACCTGAGGGTATAATTACATTAATCCTCAGGGGGGTACATGCTTACTTTGTGTACCATGTGTGTGGCAACCACAAGGAACCCTAGCTAATATGGTATTTGCTTATACAACTTTACACATCGGTACCATATTTCTCTAACACACAAATTACACAGCTGTCTGATTATTTACCTGAGAGAGACAAGCATTTATTTTACTACATCAGTGACAGACGTTTACGTAATTACACCGTTGGATAACTTCACACTTACAAAATTGTATGTTGTTTGTACTTTGTGAACTGTTCATATATTTTCGGAACCATTGTGATACTATGAGAGCTTTGAATGATGTATTTGGTATGGATTCATGATTTTTAAAGTACGTTTGAGGCAGATGACACGATGTGTATTATGCTGTTGAGGTATATTTATGATCAATAAGCTGATGCTATATGAGGAATTTGGTTATGCTATGTATTTATTATGATGAAATATTGAAGTGCCGTCGCAAGATTGACGTGTCGACGAATATATATATATGTGTAATAAGGTAAGGAGTAATGAATAGTGATTAGGGACTCTGACTTATGGAAAAGGATGTTGGAAACCACGAATCATACTTTAAGAGTTATGAAATGTGTGTGTATATGCGTGAATGTATCACAATGCCGACGAAAATTTTTTGGACACTGTTATATCAATAGCATTTTGTTTCTACAGATTCGTAACGCAAATTCTAGACCTGTGAAATGTTTTTATATGAGACTGTCACTGTAGTGGAAACTGCTGTCCTAAATATTTCCGTAAGAAAATTAAGTGACCACCTGCACGTAATGCGTCGTGGGCACCCAGCTGTGTCAGACGCCTGGAGAAATAGCCATTAGCGCGTGCCTTTTCAGAGCACAGGAAAAAAAAAAGGGAGGCCATTATCCTCGGTATCGACATTCCTTTGTAGAAAGCACCGCAAATAAGACACGCTCATTACTTGGAAAGATACTTACATCTGCACACCTGATTATGACAAGCGTTTTTCTCGAGAATTGAGAGAATTTTTACTGCCTTATGAAATGCCATATGGTTAATGAATGATGTTTCATGCCGTCCTTTGTACATATTTGCTCATTTTCTTTAATATCTAGTTTCTAGCTGCACTGCAGCATTGGTTAAAATAAAATTTAATATAGGTACTAATATAGTTATTTAATGCCTACAGATCCAGTCAATAAGAAATTAATGATCTACTTCCAAGAAAACGAGGGCACATAAATAGACATTTCCCTTCACAGGAATTGCATAAATAATTTCTTTACGATTTGATAACTTATCTGCTAGTGTAAGTTCTCGTGATGCATCACTCTAATGTTAAGATGTGACATAGGTATTAGACATGGCCATTTTTAGTGTAATATTTTTTCTGCTTGAGCTATGTCATGTTTAGGTATAAGATACTGCTGTTTGCCAGGCATAGTGCTACTGAATTTTAATTTGTGTTACTCTGCTAAGCCAGTTTTACTACTGATTTAATTTTATTGTTTGCTGCTCGTTGCCTTATATTAGTTGTAATATTGCAATTGCTTTGCCAGTTTGAATTTTTTGTCATTGATGTTTGTGTTACTTGTTTTGTGCTGCTGCATTGCCTCGTCCCTTAGTTTAGCATCTGAGCTCAGTAGATTTAAGTTAGCTTAAGAGGGGGTAGCCTCTAAGAGAATGAGTTGCGATGAATTTGAAGAAATGCACTGAGAGGCTATACGAAAAACGTACAGAAAGCAGGTATAGGTAGGATTTTCTTGGAAATAAATAATGAGGTAAGAAATATGTGAAATAAATACAGAAAGCATGCTTGGATAGGATTTTTTTGGTGGAAACAAAGGATGAAATAAGAGGAAAGATATATGAAGTTTTGGGTTGGACTGCAGTACCACATGTTACACTGAAAACGAACCCTGTCCTTTCCTATTGGTGTTATCCCACTATATGTTTGTGTACCCTTGTGTATTTGTTTTCTTCCTGTCTCTGTGTACTGTTTTATAGAACCTTTTTCTCTTCTAATACTAAGTTACATTCACTATGATGAGGAATATTGTTATCCTCAAATACAATTGGCATTAATAATGTGTTATTTTGTAAAGCTTGTACTACAAATGTTATATGTATTGTTATGTTCTTTAATGATGTATTTTGTACCTTTGTAATTGCATTCTTATGTTATAATATTGTAATTGACACCAGTTCATCAGCTTAAGTAACTTGTAAGTTACATTTCACTGCACACGTTTCTGTTGGTCATAGTATATGGACAATATGTGAGAAGTAGGGACTGTTAGTGTTTGCACGTGTGTTAATAATTCAGCAAAGGACTGGATAACAGCATTGCTGGTTTTAAGGACAATTCAAAAAACTTTGTGAGTGCACAAGTGATGGTTATGGACATGCTATATTATCCGCAAGACTCTTCAATGGTGATTGTGCAGCCACACAGTCACAACAGATGGCTGCTGGCTATCTCTACAAGGACTACAGTGGGTCTGCATCTTTGATGACCCACTAATACCATTATTTCTACAAGGACTACAGTGGGTCTACACCTTTGCTGACTCACCAGTACCATTTTTTGTAAAAGGACTGCAGTGGGTCTGCACCTCTGGTGGCCCACCAATACCACAATCTCTACCCGGACTACAGTGGGTCTGCACCTCTGGTGGCCCACCAATACCACAATCTCTACCAGGACTACAGTGGGTGTGCACCTCTGGTGGCCCACCAATACCATAATCTCTACCAGGACTATAGTGGGTCTGCTCTGTGATGACCTACCTACCAATACTCTTCAAAATTTCGACTGACTCTGCTGTGGGTTTGCTCTGTTGTGGCCCGTTACCTGTCTGCATGTCAAGAGTCAGCACTGTCTTTCCGTTGGAAGGACAACACTACTTCTTCAAGACTGCATGGAAATCCACTACTTCCGTGTGCATTGTCTTTTACTGCTCAGACTTTGAGAAAACAAACTGCAGTTTTACTGTGATGAGTGATCAGGACTGTCTTTATGGACTGTGAGAAAATTTTAGCTTTTGACCAACATTGTATCAATAAGTGTGTGCATTTGATTTCTTTGTTATTGTAATTATGAAAATTTTTTTTATATCATTATTGGCCACTGCCCAAAGGAATTTGTAAATTTTTTTGTGGGGAGCATGGGGGCTATGTAAGTAGGCTGTTTACGTTTTCTTATTGGCAACATTACGTAGGGGTCTGTATGAAAATTACGGGCTGTGCTGTGTGCAGTCTGTGGCTAGTTTGCATTGTTGTCTGCCATTGTAGTGTTGGGCAGCGGCAGCTGGATGTGAACAGCCCGTAGCGTTGCACAGTTGGAGGTGAGCCGCCAGCAGTGGTGGATGTGGGGAGAGAGATGGCGGAGTTTTGAAATTTGTAAGACTGGATGCCATGAACTGCTATATATATTATGATTATTAAGGTAAATACATTGTTTGTTCTCTATCAAAATCTTTCATTTGCTAACTATGCCTATCAGTAGTTAGTGCCTTCAGTAGTTAGAATCTTTTATTTAGCTGGCAGTAGTGGCGCTCACTATATTGCAGTAGTTCGAGTAACGAAGATTTTTGTGAGGTAAGTGATTTGTCAAAGGTATAGGTTAATGTTAGTCAGGGCCATTCTTTTGTAGGGATTTTTGAAAGTCAGATTGCGTTGCGCTGAAAATATTGTGTGTCAGTTTAAGCCTAGTCGTATATAATTGTTCAAAAGGGGACGTTTCAAGTTCATTGAGAAGCTGTGGCTTTGACAAAAGAATTCTAAGTTGATATGTTGGAGTACATCTACACTTTTTCCATAGATTGCACTTTGTAATTTAATCCTACGTAACGGAAGTGTGGGGCAATCGTTCGATTTGTTGCATTTGCTGAAGCTGTTTCACTAATTACTGAAATGGGACTGCCAGAGTCAAGTACTGCCGTAAATTTTATGTCATTTACTATGTTGTGAATCACAGGATATGCAATGTTGTTATGTTTTATATCATGTTCGTGGAGCAACATGTCCCTAATGTCTTCCATTTTTACGTGATTACTAGCTACGGCAGCTGCGTCTTCAGTTTCATAATTATGTTTTGTGGCTGCCAGCGGGATGAGTCATTGCCTATTGTCTCTTTGATGGCGCGCGTCGCTGTTGGGATTTGGAGACCTAACTTCTACAAATTCAGCTTGTCGAGAGGGCCCTGCCCTGTTTGAATCCCGCCAGTTCTGATGCAATTCAGGTCTGTCGTTACTATCATATCGTCTGTCGTCATGTCGGTAGATTCCATAGTTTCTTTTTTGTCGTTCATGTGGTGGAGAGTTTCTCCCTGAATCATAACTGCGCGCTGGACCGTTGCGTCTAAAGTTATTCTGTCTCTCTTGATAATAATTATTTTGGTTCCCATATTGTCTGTTTCTCTGATTGTCTCTGTGATAGTCGCTACCACGGAGAGGTGATCTTTCCCTGTAATTATTACTACTCTGCCAACGGTTGTCATATGGGTGGTGTCTGTTTTGGTCACGATTTATGTTGTGAGAATAGCCTTGTCGTGTCCAGTTATTATTTCTTTCATCGCGGAATTGCGACGGATGTGACCTGTAATTATGGTGCTCCTGTTTTCGCGTTCGGCGATTGTTAGTGTCAATTTCCAATACTTGTAACAGTCCCTGAAAAGCTTCAATGTCGTCTTTGCAACGTCCTGCCAATATAATATGTCATAAATGTTCAGGCAATTTGATTAAGCAAATGCGGATGAGTTCTGAGGGGCTGTATTGGTTTGACAGGTACTGATTCTTGTGCTACATGTCTTCAAAATATTTCACAAGACTGGAAAATTCAGGTTGTTCGAAATGTTTCATCATTATGATGCTATGTTTTAGTCAGTCTTCTGTAGCTTGAGACCAATATGCTGAGAGGAAGAAATGATAAAATTTTCCTTCACTGTGGCAATCGTGAATGACCAATCGCATTCTTACAGCGGGTTCATTCTCTAAATAGCCACACATAAATTCTAATCTGTGCTCTAGTGACCAGTTGGGAGGAAAACAATGATAGAATTGATGAAGCCACGCTTGTGGATGAATGTCGTTGCCAGAATTCTTAAATGTTTTGAATTTACGTGTAGTAATGAACAGTTTATAGTCAAAATCATCATGTTGGCGAGTCGCATATCGGTCATTGTTACCTCGTTTCGGCGGTTCCATCTCAAAATTCGGTGTACCTTGCCAATTTCTTTCATAATTTCCGAAGTACCCCATGTTATTATTTTGTGGCTGTTCCGTATTTCTATGTCCCTCTTCCCGTATTGGAGTGTGAGTGTACTCTGAAATACGTAATTCTTGTATTACCTGTGTCAGTTGATCTTGTACTTCCCGGATTTCTCTTTGCTGTTGCGTATTAAGGAGTGCCGGAGGTGCCTATGCTGCCCATGTTAAAATCACCTAGTTTGAGGAACATTTATGAATAAACTACCAAATAGAAAAATTTGAATTTTTTTTTTACATGTAGAGTGGTTTAGTATTGCAGTTATGGCAGAGGGATTTTGAAGTATCTTTTCTAGTTGCCTTCCAATTATTTTTTTATTAATTACCCAAATATTTTTACAAATAATTGCTTTATAATAAACTGAAATGAAACCACTGAACATATTGCCATATGGCTGTGTTACAATGTAAGTTTGACGACTAGGAGTGCTGTATAAAAATTTCATCTCTCTAGCTTGAGTGGATTTTGAGAAAATGTTCCTTATATTCGTCAAATTCTAATTTACGAGAAATGGCTATCAAAGTTTCTCATTACATTCCTGCACTGTAGGATGGATTATCAGGGTCTTCTTCTTCATCCTCCAAAAGCTTCCTCTTCTGTCTTCCTTTCTGGCCTGTTGTTCCCTCATACTTCATATGCCTTTCTCTTCTTTCTACTCCTCTTATCCTTTCTCTGGCAATATTTCTTAGTGCTCGTACAGTGTTCACCCCAGCTGTAAATCCTGATGCCTTCAGAACTTCACACTTCACGCTGTTCCCTTGGTTGTAGGTTGCTATTGCATCATAAATGCCAAAGTGCAGTGTTTTTATGCTTACAAACACCCTTTTAGGAATCACTTTCCAAATAAAATTATTTACGCTCTCATTAGGATTCTGCATCTTTCCGTGTAGACATTTGTGTAACAATTCTGGCTGTGCTAATTCATGAAAAATTGGTTTTATTGCATTTATCACAGCTGCTGGCAAACCATGTTTGTGATCATAGTCCTTTTTCGCATTATATTTGCACCGGGAATCTTTTGGGCACAGGCTGTGTTGAGGGTATTCATTGGAAGAGGCAGTATGAAGGAACAATTCCCACACTACTTTTCGTATGTCACTAACATTACTAGTATTTTGCCTTATAGCATACCCATAGTATCTCTGTAGACGTTCAATCACCTCATCAGTAAGCCTGCCTCTCCCTCCTATTGTCTTTCCATCACTGACTTACTTGAACCCAAAGTTTGTTTGAGCTTTCGAAGCCATGCACCCATACGCTTTTGCACATGCCCAATGCATTCCAACTTTTCAACTAGAAATTCATTTCCATATGGTTTCAGTTCCTCTATAGTCTTGAAACCTTTGGAGTCACCATCCCCAAGGTAGTATTTGTACCTAACGTTGTATCTGGGAACTGAACGTTCAAAAATTTGTTTCACTCCATCCCCTTCCATTGCTCCACTTGATCCACTAAAATTTGCCTCACAGGTTCCACTGTGCTCTCCTTTGATTTTATTATTGCACCTACAATGTTTTGATAGTATTGCAACATCTATCACTTTTGCACTATCACCACAAGTAGCAGTTACAACCCCATTCAGGGATTTATGACCCCTCTTTTGCCAGGAACCATCTAATACCACTACCAAATCCCTAGAACCACTGTTCATTTCTACAGATTCCTCCACTGCTTCCTTCATGGTTTTCAAAGCCACATCTTCAACAGAGGATCCTACCAGTTCACAGTAGTACCCAAATTTGCTTGGAAGCGATGGCAAGTTCATAATACCACAAAACAGTTTACCAGCAGCAGACCATTTTCCAATGGATCGAAGACCATACACAAGTCGAACATTCACATCAAACACTCTAGATCGTCCATTTTCACCAAAGAGACTGGCATGTGAATTGTAGAAAGTAACTTGATACTTGTAACATGCACAGATTATCTTCATCTCACAAGCTAAACCAAAGTGCTTTGTTATCTCTAGTCCCACTCCTACACTTGAACACATTTTGCACAGAACACTTTCTTTCAGCACAGAAGATAATAATCCAATATTCAGTACTTCGTTAATATCATCACTGTCACTAACATATTCACGAAATCTGTCACTTCCACCAGTCAGCTTCTTGCTAGAAGATGTCACAGGGCTATGGCTGGCCATGTGTTGCATAGCAGAAGAACGCACTGTTTCAGTAATTGTAGTATCGCAACTTGGTATTGGCGTTAATTTTCTTTTCCCTACGTTCTTCCTCTTCTTATATACACGGTTACTAAAACGTGGCATCGTAACCAGAACAACGCTTTACACAAGAAGTATAATACTACCAACAACAGGCGCAACACTGAACTAATTCGAAACGGTAAACAGCAAAGAGACGATGTTCCGCGCTCTTAGCGCTTCATTTGTCACAGAAAACAATGCAGTCAACCCTTGCACACTCGCTGTATGCATAACATAAGGCGCTGTATGCGTAACAGGCCGAGAAAAGAAGTCACGAGAGGGTGTTAGATGCATTCAGCGGCCGCCCATTTCCTCTGAGGGCGTGGTGGAAAATGATAATAACTCCACTTCTAGGGCGAGTAGAACAATAATTCAAAGTTTACATTAAAGAGGAATGTTCCAATTAATTTTCGGTAGCAAATTTGAATTTGACCACCTTCGGCTCCCCTTAATTTGATTCTGATTTTGTTTGAATTTCCTAATTTGTTCGTACTCTTCTGTGTCACTAAAGACTACCGGTTTTGTGTCATTCAGATTATCATCTACCTTCGTAGATAAATTATTTAGCTGATCCAAAAGTTCAACTACTTTCTCTGATAATGAACTAATTTCCTCAATGTGTCTTTCTGAACCAATTTTCAGAGTATCTAGTATGCCCTTTAAGTTTTCCTGAGTTGTTGCAAGTTGCATAACTGAGTCGGTAGATGCAACTGAGTCAATTTTAGCTTGCAAGGTCTCATGATTTTCATGAACAATAGTTTGCAGTTCTTTTATGGCTGCTCCGTGATTCTGTAATGCATTGTCATGCCGCGAAAAAATAGGTTGAAAATGCTCACAAATTTGTGTTTTTACGTCATTACAGACTTTTTGACATTTCAATTCGATTTTAAGTAACTCAGCAGTTAAACCTTCACGTATTAGTTCAAGCGTTTGTTCCAATGAGTCTAACTTTTAAAGCTGTTGCTGTGTTTGTCTCTGATTTTGTTCCATTGTGTCTAACTTTTGAAGATTTTGTTCCATTGTGTCTAACTTTTGAAGCTTTTGTCCCATTTGTTGTATTAATTGTAACAACAATACACTGGTGTCTGAAACATGTTCCTCAGTGCTTTTCGGCAACATTCACATTTTGACAAGCAGAAAATGTGTCTTGAATTATTTGAGAAAACGGTGAGGGTCCAAAACCTGAATCTACAGTATTTGCGAGATTGTGTCCTGTCATTTCGGATTCCTGAGGCGAGCTGTTGCCTACCGATCGATCGATAATGCTTCCCTGTTCACTAATTTTTTCACTGTCTACGCCATTATTTGCCGCCCGTTCCATTTCCCTATGCACAGTTACCAAATTACTACTTCGAAGGTCTGTTAATTCACTACACAGTGGTGCTGATGAGCTACGCTCGTCGTCACTATTATTTCTCAGTTTACTTTGGAGCCTAGTGTTACGTTTTTCACACGTCATTACTGTCACAATATTTCACACGATAACACAGAAAAGTACAATTTGAAGAGCAAAAATAAGAGGACACATTAACATAGCACTGAAAATAATATCTAGTTAATTGCAAGCGCAGCTGCGAAATATTTGGTGCAAATCAACATGCATGCCACAACTGATTTACTGTACAACAATGAAAGACTGCAACTACAAAGGAGATTCTCTCTACAATTACTCGCTAGCAATAAACGGAAGCTACACTAATTACACAAACTACTAGAAAAAATCAGAAGATTCCAGTGAGGTATCCTCGGCTAAGGGTCGACATATGAAACGTCCCCCTAGAAAAATTATTCATGACTGTGCTTAAACTGACACACAATATTTTTTTAGCGCAACGCAATCTGACTTTCAATAATCCCTACAAGAGAATGGCCCTGACTAACATTAACCTATACCTTTCACAAATCGCTTACCTCACAAAAATCTTCGTTACTCGAACTACTGCAATATAGCGAGCGCCACTACTGCCAGCTAAATAAAAGATTCTAACCACTGAAGGCACTAACTACTGATAGGCATAGTTAGCAAATGAAAGATTTTGATAGAGAACAAACAATGTATTTACCTTAAAGGTGTTCAAAAGTCATAATATATAAAGCAGTTCATGACATCCATTCTTACAAATGTACTGTTTCTGATAGACACACATCCAGATCATCCGCTCTCAAAATTCCGCCATCTCTCTCCCCACATCCACCACTGCTGGCGGCTCACCTCCAACTTCGCAACGCTACGCGCTGTTAACATTCAGCTGCTCAACACTACAATGGCAGACAACAATGCAAACTAGCCACAGACTGCACACAGCACAGCCAGTGATTTTCATACAGAGAGCTACGTGGCGTTACCAATAAGGAAACCTAAACAGCCTACTTACATATGTTTTAGTTATAATAAATATTTGTTCTAGAAATATTGGATCATTTAGCAGTGCTCATTCTTATCATCTCCTCAGTATTATTTTCATTTTAATTATGCATTTTGCTAAGATTACAGACACCAAGATCAGCAGTCCAATGTGCGTGTTACATTGATAAAAAGAAAACTGTTATATCGTCTTCTTGCATCAGCTTTAATATTGAATTTCCCTTTTGTGTGATGTTACAGTTGTTTCTGCGCCCTTAAGAACTTTCTGGTCCCTTAGGAAATTGTTTTGTCATAACAATAACATCACCACCGGGTATGATCGTATCTACAACCATGAAGTAATTAGAAAGACGATAAAGCAATTTCTCAATCAATAGCACGCTAGCTGAGACTGCTTCAAGCCACGCGTAACTGCAAGTAAACACTACCCACATTTCATAATGCAATATTTTATGACAATTGTCAATCCATGATTCTTACGCCAATTGTGATTGATAAAACAGTAAGCGAAATCTCAAATTCCAACTTTTCCATTGAATAACAACATCACTTTTATTTTGTTACATCAGAATTTGACCAGCGTTGCCTGGTGAAACGTTTTTGTGATGCCTCGTGTAAGGAGGAGAAATGCGTACCATCAGGTTTCCGACTTTGATAAAGGTCGGATTGTAGCCCATCGCGATTGTGGTTTATCGTATCACGACATTCCTGCTCGCGTTGGTCGAGATCCAATGACTGTTACCAGAATATGGAATCGGTGGGTTCCGGAGCGTAATACGGAACGCCGTGCTGGATCCCAACGGCCTCGTATCACTAGCAGTCTAGATAACAGGCGTCTTATCCGCATGGCTGTAACGGATCGTGCAAGCACGTCTTGATCCCTGAGTCAACGGTGGGGACGTTTGCAAGACAACAACCATCTGCACGAACAGTTCGACGACGTTTGCAGCATCATGTATTATCAGCTCGGCGACCATGGCTGCGGTTACCCTTGACGCTGCATCACAGACAGGAGCGCCTGCGATGGTGTACTCAGCGACGAACCTGGGTGCACGAATGGCAAAACGTCATTTTTTTCGGATGAATCCAGGTTCTGTTTACAGCATCATGATGGTCGCATCGGGGTGAACGAACACTGGAAGCGTTTGATGGTATGGGGTGCCATTGGTTACACGTCTCGGTCGCCTCTTGTTCGCATTGACGGCACGTTGAACAGTGGACGTTACATTTCAGATGTGTTACGACCCGTGGCTCTACCCTTCATGCGATCCCTGCGAAACCCTACATTTCAGGAGGGTGATGCACGACCGCGTGTTTGCAGGTCCTGTACGGGCCTTTCTGGATACAGAAAATGTTCGACTGCTGACCTGGCCAGCACATTCTCCAGATCTCTCACCAATTGAAAACGTCTGGTCAATGGTGGCCGAGCAACTGGCTCGTCACAATACACCAGACACTACTCTTGATGAACTGTGGTATCGTTTTGAAGCTGCATGGGCAGCTCTGTTTGACTCAATGCCCAGGCGCCTCAAGGCCGTTATTACGGCCAGAGGTGGTTGTTCTGAGTACTGATTTCTCAGGATCTATGCACCCAAATTGCGTGAAAATGTAGTCACTTGTCAGTTCTAGTATAAGATATTTGTCCAATGAATACCCGTTTATTATCTGCATTTCTTCTTCGTGTAGAAATTTTAATGGCCAGTAGTGTATTAAGCGGGGCTCCTTCACGTCCAACTGCGTGGTGACCATTCAAAGAGATCTATCGCCTCTGCTTTGATGAGAATCTAAAAAGAATTCCAATGAAAATGCAGCGATTTATTTTCACCTGTCTTCTTAACTTTCACAGAAGTGTCATGAGTGGGGAATTTTGAGCAAAATCTAAAAACTTCTCTTGTCGCCATGTTAAAATAGCTTCTTTTGCCAAAACTCATCGAAGTTTACAAAGTTTCACCTCACTAACATGTTGTGCAGACGCAGTTCTGAGAGAATTCTGAAACAGTGGTTTATTAACTTTATTAAGTGAACAACTGAGGAAAAGTCAGGTAAGCATCTTATTAAAAAGCCCATCCTCGATGCAAAATAAACGTGTGATGACTTCACTTATATTGCTCCCAAACCTGTTGCACTAGCTTTCTGTCGCACCTAAAAATTACTTTCTTCCATCGAAAAAGTCTGTAGTTAGTGGAATAACACAGCAGATAATAAAGTTTTCCACAATAACGATATAGAGTTATATTCCCCTCTTTGTGTGCTATCATTTGCCAAAATCTCATTTCGATATCTGAAACAGTTTATGAAATATGAGGAATATTGTGAATATTTCACTCTGGCTTTATCACTGGCGCGTCGCAATCGAGAATGACTGCGCCATGTCAGATCAGTTTTCTGGATATTGGTTACAGATAGAGACTACACGCATGTCCAGAGAAAAATTGAGTATGCTAGCTAAATTTCATACGGAGTATGAGCCCAAAATCATAGCGACCCCTATTTTCCATCGCAGACTTTTTCGAATTGCGAGTAGTGACTTACTTTCACGTAAATATCACAGTAACTACGACAGTTAACGAAATGGTGGGCAGATCATAATTAACGTGACATATAAATCTAAAAGTAAAGCAAAAACATTTTATCGAACAGTTTCTGTAAGACCGTTTGAGAAAAACTGCAAGGCGTGCGCTTCCATTTTGTCATCTCAGACCGGTCGAAAGGTTGCAAACGCTTGTCGGCCTCTCCTTCTGAGCAAACGCCCAGCTCGTTGGACGTAAACTGGTCACTTTGCCTCGGCCACCGTATCCTGTGCGCCCTATACTTTGGACACAATGGTAAGGAGAGGTGAGCTATAGGGTGGTGTAGGAAATGGCACCATATGAAAGTCAGACAGGAGCAGAAGATTTAAATGCGAACAAGTTATCACAATAATCACAATAAACGGATTTACTTAACTTGTATTTCTCCAAGTGTATGAAGACTCATTGAAAATAATACAGCGAGAATTGGAGTCAAGCTCTTACTGTAGCAAGTAGGATGACGCTCATTGTACTGACTACAAACTATTGTGTCAACAATGAGTCTCTTGGCAAGTGGGCTGGGTGGTTGCCGCCGACTGATCTATATCATAGTGGCAGAAGGCGCTCGCTCTACCGAGCCACGGGAGGCGTGGCTCAGTGGGCATGAGTCACTGGGTCCACCATATCCTACGTGACCACTGCTGATGTCAGACAGGAACTTCCATTGCAGTTGCCAATTGTGACCTCTGGCATCAATACGTGATACCACAATGTCCTTCCACATGCTTTTGTCAGAATACTGAATACTGTCTGGCAATTGGAAATTTTCAAAAAAGGGAAGCCATCTTAACATCTGATCTGGCGATAATGGAAACATACAAGATGCATCCAGAATGTACATTCCGAAACATTAATAAGTAAGAAATATTTACTGTAATATTTCCATAGATTCACTAACTACTTCTCAAATTTTTTTTTCTTTTTTTGTTTTTGTCCATCCTTGTGATTGGAGGTATGGAGAACTTCGGCAGGTCACTTATGTAAAACTATGCACCTGCAGCCGTTCTCATGATGACATATATTGTTTGGCTACCGGTTTCGGTGATTCAGTGCGCCATCTTCAGGCCATAGCTGATGCTGAGGGGGTTAACACCACCTGCATACACGATGCACCAGTGGTCAATATCTACAACATCTATAACTGGTTTTCACAGACTACCTGTAACCATGATGTTGTCTCTCCAACGACCAACACGTCGATACCAGAAGACAGTACTAATGATTCTTTTTTTTTTTTTTTTTTTTTTATAGACTGTCCGCTAAATTTTATCTACACAGGTGAACGTTTCTTCAGCCAGTACATGGACTGTTGTTTTGTTTCTGGTGTGCCATGCAACACCTATGTCTCACTCCAGTTACAACATGATGGAGAAACTCGTCAGCTTCCTGTGAGTACCACTAGGAATGTTAACGCTGCTGCCATACGTTTGGTTTTGAGGTCATCTATCAGTTACCTTGTCACCCATCTTGCACACACTCTATGAAAACCAACCCATTAGGATACAATTTCGTGCAGCAGCGACCGAGAAATTTCGGGAATTGAGGAGAGAGTTCTGAAACTGTGAAGCGCCTATTCTGCAAAATTATTTGGTGAACACTCTCCACCAGTTCTTGTGTCACCAGGGACGGTCGACCACTGCGGTTTTTCTCGTGGATACTGGTTTTTCCTTTGGCGAATTTCTTGCACCATCGTCTGACCATATTGTCATTTGTAATGTCCTGTTCATACATGCGGCACAATAGACGATGGATCTCTGCTGGAGTGTGCTTCTAAGCGTGTGAAAGTCGCATAATCGCACAAGTCTCACAGATGGTGGGGGGCAATATCATAGTAGTCATTTTATCCTACCACTGTGTGATAACCACTGTCTTTACAAGACTGAAATTCTACTGCATTGTTCACATACACCTCGTCTCTACTCCTGCACATTCTTATCAGACTACCCATGTCATCTCTGGATCGGAACTTACATACTGGATGCACCTTGTACTTTCGGAGATGTAGATTGAAGCCAGACCCCAACAAAACAGAGACGGCTTGCTTTCATTTGTGTAATGGAGCGGTGAATAGACAACACCAGGTTCATTTTGGTGACAGATTCCTTCGTTACAATCAGCCCCCAAAGTATTTAGTGATTACACTGGACTGTACACTGTCCAGCAAGAAGCATCCAGAAAACACCGCTGCAAAGATAGGAACTAGGAACAGCATCCTACATAATCTGTGCAGAAAAACCTGAGGTTCCGGTGCTGAAACTCTGTGCACTTTAGCCCTTCGAGTAGGCTACTCTACAGCGAAATATGGTGCTGCTGTCTGGCTCAATAGCGAACACATACAAATGCTCGATGCCCGGCTGAACAACACAATAAGAAGATGGAGTCTTCTCCGGTTATCGACCGAGTGTGGGAGTCGTTCCGTGACAGTGTTTCAACAAGTTCACTACTTGTCAACTTCAGGCGAAGTCTTCGCCTGAAGATAACGAGTAGAAAGTTTGTTGAAACGTTGCCGCAGAACGACTCCCTCACTCGGATGTAACCCGAGAAGACTCCATCATCGAAATACCCCGAGATGTATTACTGTATGGGGAGACATAATTTTTTATTGGCGAACTGACCTCATAATCTCTAAACGTGGCACACTCAGTGGTGAACATTATTGCGACACTTACTCCTTCCCCATGTGCGCATTTTCATGGGTGCTTTTGACCTTCACTTCACTTTCATGGTCGACAGTGCAAGACTGCATCGAATAGCGCAGGTAGAGGAACAGGAGACTATTCGGCGAACGAACTGTCCTGCCTATTCCCTTGACTAAAATCCTATTGAAGACATGTGGGATGGATTGTGGAGACATATTCCAGCATGTTCATATACATCAACGAGCATCCAGAGGTTGTGATCCGCGCTGGTGTAGGAAAAGAACATGTAACACCCATTTCTCTCGCTGGGTGGTAGACTAATTAATAGGGCCCGGATTTTAATGACAAGTCATATTTCTTTCTGTACTATAGAGTGAATTTTAGAACAATTTATACACAAATCTAGGCATTTTAGTGTCGAAAAACGTATTTTAAGTGTGCGTATAAAGTCAGATTGCAACAAATTTTTGTAATCGGTCATATTGCGGCTAACTTTTAACATAATAGGTCATATTTCCGTCAACTTTTGTCAAAAATGCATAAATGGTTTTTCTCATATCTTGCAGGACAACGAATAAGAAAACGAATATGTTGCTCACGAGACCATATTTAACGTGCTATTATGAAAGATAAACAGAAAGATTAGTACACAGCTTTATTTCTCAGGACTGTAGCATAAAATTGGTGTACCACAACAGTCGTTTCGCGAACATAAAGCATTGTTGCACAGAGTCGACAATACGCTCTCAGAGCCAACAAAGGCGGCTTTTGCCGTAATAATCATCGCAGTCGCACAGGTGTTCCCAGTAACGAGTTTGAATACAGCCATTGCCTTGTTCAACACGCTTAAAGCAAAGTACTCCGACGGCGTGAAGTTGCGAGGATATGTTCGAGAATTTGGAGAGAAGTTCTTTAGTACTGATGGGAAAATATTATTTTGTAAACTGTGTGAAGTTAATGTTAGTGCAGAAAAGCGATGTAATGTGCAAAACACTGTAATACCGCTAAACACAGCAGCTGTTTGAAACTAAGTGCTGAAAATAACAGCAGGAAAACGCTGTTATTTGAACAGATAGGTCAATCGTCAACTGTGCAATAATTCTGCAAGGAATTGTGTGAGATGATGGTGTCCTGCAACATCCCATTGGAAAAGCTGAAGAATCCACGCTTCAGACGGTTCTTGGAGAAGTACACAACACGTCCAGTTCCAGATGAATCTACACTGAGAAAGAACTATTTATCCGTATGCTACAACGATGTGCTCAACAAAATACGAATTACTGTTGCTGAGCAAAGGATCTGGCTGTCGATAAATGAAACTACGGATATTAGTGGGCAATAAATTGCAAATGCTGTTGTTGGTGTTCTCAAAGTTGATGGCCCTGGAGATATGTTTCTGCTAACGTGTGAAGCTCTAGACAGAGTAAACAATTCGACGATTGCTATTTTGTTTGACAACTCTCTATAGCTACTGTGGCCGGATGGTGTGAAAAGAAACAACGTTTTGCTGCTTGTAACAGATGGTGCTTCATATATGGCTAAAGCAGTCGTAGGGGTTCAGATTCTCTACCCCAGTATGGTATATGCCACATGCCTTGCACTTGCGTTGCACATAGTTGCCAAAGAGATGCGATCAAATTACTCTGATGTGGACAAATTAATTTCCTGTGACAAGAAAATCTATGTGAAGGCTCCGCTACAGGTGCAGAAATTCAAGGAACAAGCACCTTCAACGCCCCTCCCATCTAAACCTGTTCATACACGATAGGGGTTTGGGCTTAATGCTGCTGAGTATTACTTCACCAACTACATTCAAATGAAGACAATCTTGTGTGAGCTTGATAGCGATGAATCAAGTGCAATCAAAATTGTGAAAGAAGTTTTTACAGATAAATTGTCTCGAAACTTGGCATACATCAACGCCAGTTTTTCAGTGATATCAAAATCCATCAAACGACTAGAAGCCGTTGGCACTCAGCTATGTGAGGCCCTGAGTATTGTGCAACATGTGCAGAGTGAGTTGGGTCGAGCTCGTGGTCATGTGGCTGACAAAGTGAAAACCAAATTGCAAAGTGTTCTCCAACGGAATCCTGGATATTCAACACTGTGCAAAATTAGTGACAGTCTTTCAGGGAATGCCGCAACATTTGAAGATACTGAAACAAAACTGAACTCCAGTGACCTGGCTGCGTTCAAATACGCTCCAGTGACGTGTTGTGAAGTGGAGAGGAGCTTTTCCAGGTACAAAAGTATCCTCAGAGACAAACGTAGATCTTTGACAATGGAAAACCTGAAAATGCACCTTGTGATCCAGTGCAACTTTGCAGATACTGAAGATCGACATACGCTATTAAATAATGTGAAACGCTTTAAATACTATGTACAAATGAAAACATTGTTTTACTGCTTCGAAAGATGATCTATTCACTATACTTTGTGTTTAGAAAATAAAAAAAATCAGACATTCAAAAATAGGTGCAAACTAGCCACAAACCCTACAGAGAGAAAGAACTAAACTTACAATATTTTGAGAAGTATATTTTGTATTACCTTATGGTGAATAAAATATTAGATAAACAAACAAGAATGCTTTAAATAAACTTCTATGAATTCATATTTTATTTTTAAAGTCATATTTATGTAAGTTTCAGGTCATAAATGCTTGCATATTTCACCCTTTTTAGGTAATTAAAATCCGAGCCCTGCTAATTAAAGAGTTACCATGTTGCTAATGGTTTAATATTAATGTAGGATAAGGCTCCAATCCTAAGAGAAATTATTACCCTGAAGAAGTCAGGTTCTGTCACAACTTGATCGTTATTGTGCGATTTACTTCGCCAAAAGTACAAAATTTACAGAATAATACGGAAACTATATAGCGAAATTTTGGTCAGAAATGATGAATTAATTTTGACTCTGTTTGGAATTTAGTGTAAAAGAACGGTCGCCAACTCAGTGTGAGCGAAATCAATTAAAACTCGTGAGTATTGTAGCATGTTGGCAGTCGTGGACAATCGGAAAGGCACTAAGTCGCGCTCATTATCAAAACACAATGATCACTGAGAAAAATGTCAGTCATGGACAAAAGCAAACGTGCAACTACTTCATGAAATTAATTACTAGTTCTGTACACTACCAGTTACCTAACAACTGAACTGCGTTCCTGACTGTAATGCTAACTACTGTTAAACAGTTTTGCATAAGCTAAACTTTTCGAAAAGAATGTTAGTACTTAAACTTACTACAATAATAACTGGTTATTAAAATGACTACTGAGTTCTCTACTTTGACTTTTTGTTACGTAAATTACTTCTCATATAACGAACAGTGTTGGTACTTAGCACTTACCATGATGGCTGCGTTGCTGTCTTCATAGTACAGCTTGGCTTCGTGAAATCTAGGGGTGATTCCACTGCGAGGTTCCAGCGGTTTTCTTTATGTTAGGATGAGACTATCTGGTTTGTAGGATAACGTGATATTTTGTTTTTTTAGAGAGAAAGCGTTACTGGAGTTTTGAAAATCACTTTTTAATGAATCTACTCACATTTAACACTTCTACACCAATATAAAATGAAACATTGTCTTCCATCACATCCGTATCACCACCTCAGCCAATTGACGCTAGAAATAAAAGCCCGCCAATCTCGTGTTCCAAAGATCCATTTCCTCCCCGCATGACCAAAGATAACAGTCTCTTTGAGAAGTTAAACTGCAAGTCAAAGACAATATTTACATAAAATATGTAAAGAAGTTACAGAAATAAATGATTTTAAGTTCTGTTATAACATGAAATATTATTAACTGCCCTGCTTTGTCAAATTATTTGTCAATAATCATCACTCAATTCGCAACTCTAAAAAAAACTATATTATTTGTTCACTTTCCTTTAAAGTATTAATCAGTTCGATAAACCTCACTCTTCTTATCATTTACTTTCAGTTCATTAATGACACACATTGTTAGTTATGAGTATGGAGAGGGCCCAGTCAGGTAGCTGTTACTAAGGATTACACACCTTAACACACATAAGTTGCCAAAATATTTGTTTTGGTTAAAAACAGTCTTGGTTGCAATTTTACTTTTTTGTTTTTCGACAACGATTTTCCCCTCATTTAGGCATCTTCAGGTTGATCTTAATTTGGTATTTCTTAGAACGATCCTTTAGACAGTGAAGCCAAAGGGCATCGTCGAATACAGCAGGCCAACATCGTCTTCGTTAACCTCAGTAAAAACTTTTCCAGATGG
Organism: Schistocerca americana; assembly: GCF_021461395.2. Taxonomy (NCBI): domain Eukaryota; kingdom Metazoa; phylum Arthropoda; class Insecta; order Orthoptera; family Acrididae; genus Schistocerca; species Schistocerca americana. The sequence goes on from NC_060121.1 coordinate 856,055,237, forward strand.
ACGTGAGTGACTCCAAGACCTGCATAACACGTTCCCGTTCACAGGAGCGAGTAACAGAATAAGATGGGGCTCAAGTAGTAAGCATAATGCACCAACGCATCATAGCGTCGTGTGCTAGTACTGACGCCTAGCGCAGAATCACCTCAATAGGTGGTGCTGCTCCCTGCCGCGCAGCTGCTGGTCAGATGCCGAAGTAAAGGCAAACGCGTAGTTAAAAAAAATTCTAAAATATTTGTGAATAGACGATTCGCAACTAACACTGGGAAGCCTTTTAAATACTAAATGATAAATTGGTCGGGTCTTACTTCATAGTGGTGCGGCGAAGTCCATTATACCACGAAAATTTACGATCACAAGCTCTTCACCAAAGTTAACTTTGGGCCCCCAGCGCTCTTCTTAAACATTGGTTAACCTTGATGCTTTGCGCTGTGCCCAATTACTCCTCCACATTATGCCAGGCTATACCGTACGTGGGATCTTGCAGTGAAACATGTCTTGTGTCCTCTAGCAACAGAATTCCTCCTTTGCGTCCGACCCGTTCGCTCGCTACTAACCGACTCTGCTTACCACCAGACAGACACTGCCCGACTACGCAGCGCTACTGCGCCCAGCGACAGTACGACAATAACGTTAACCTTCATAGTTTCCGTAACGATATTCCCTGACTTTTCCAGAGAGTCAACTACAGTTCTTTACATTCTCTTTCATCGGTTATTTTGCACACAAGAAATTATTAAAACATATAAACATCACAGTGATACACACAAAGTATTTTACACTTCATTTCAATGTACATAGTTAGTTAATAAAGGAGGAAAAAAATTGTATGTGGGCGATGTGTTGTTGCGTTACAAACACCCTACCACAACAACTTCTTACCAATCTCATGTCCAGCGTGGGAGCGCGTTGCATAGCATGCACTGCCGCCCCTGCGCATCACACGTCTTCTTAAGAACCGTGTCACTACTGGCCATTAAAACTGCTACACCCAGAATAAATGTAGATGATAAACGGATATTCATTGGACAAATATATTATACTAGAACTGACATGTGATTACATGTTCACGCAATTTGGATGCATAGATCCAGAGAAATCTGTACCAAGAATAACCACCTCTGGCCGTAATAACGGGCTTGATACATCTGGGCATTGAGTTAAACAGAGCTTGGATGGCGTGTACAGGTACAGCTGCCAATTCAGCTTCAACACGATACCACAGTACATCAAGAGCAGTGACTGGCGTATTGTGACGAGCCAGTTGCCCGGCCACCATTGACCAGACGTATTTATTGGTGAGAGATCTGGAGAAAGTGTTGGCCAGGGCAGCAGTCGAACATTTTCTGTATCCAGAAAGGCCCGTACAGGACCTGCAACATGTGGTCGTGCATTATCCTGCTGAAATGTAGGGTTTCGCAGGGATCGAATGAAGGGTAGAGCCACGGGTCGTAACACATCTGAAATGCAACGTCCACTGTTCAAAGTGCTGTCAATGCGAACGAGAGATGACCGAGACTTGTAACCAGTGGCACCCCATACCATCACGCCAGGTGATACGCCAGTATGGCGATGACGAATATACTTTTCCAAAGTGCGTTCATCGCGATGTCGCCAAACATGGATGCGACCATCATGATGCTGTAAACAGAACCTGGATTCATCCGAAAAAATGACGTTTTGCTATTCGTGCACCCAGGTTCGTCGTTGAGAACACCATCGCAGGCGTTCCTGTCTGTGATGCAGCGTCAAGGGCAACCGCAGGCATGGTCTCCGAGCTGATAGTCCATGCTGCTGCTAACATCGTCGAACTGTTCGTGCAGATGGTTGTTGACCTGCAAACGTCCCCATCTGTTTGAGGGATGACTGAGGGATTGAGACGTGGCTGCACGAGCCGCTACAGCCATGCGGATAAGATGCCTGTCATCTCCACTGCTAGTGATACGAGGCCATTGGGATCCAGCACGGTGTTCCGTATTACCCTCCTGAACGCACCGATTCCATATTCTGCTAATAGTCGTTGGATCTCGACCAACGCGAGCAGCAATGTCGCTATAGGATAAACCGCAATCGCGATAGGCTACAATCCGACCTTTATCAAAGTTGGAAACGTGATGGTACGCATTTCTCCTCCTTACACGAGGCATCACAACAACGTGTCACCAGGCAACGCCGGTCAACTGCTGTTTGTGTATGAGAAATCGGTTGGAAACTTTCGTCATGTCAGCACGTTGTAGGTGTCGCCACCGGCGCCAACCTTCTGTGAATGCTCTGTAAAGCTAATCATTTGCGTATCACAGCATCTTCTTCCTGTTGGTTAAATTTCACGCCTGTAGCACGTCATCTTCGTGGTGTAGCAATTTTGATGGCCAGTAGTGTATTTATGGCACTTGCCCTACAGCACTTGGCATTTCCACTACAGCGCCTGCCAGCAGCCCCCACCACTACCGCTCTTCCCACTCGTGTCCTACTGTCTGCGCATCTACCGGCTACGGTGTTCTGTGTGCACCTTAGTACACAACACACATGGTGCCACAGCGATAAACGGAAATGCCGTGTGGCTAGGGCCTCCCGTCTGGTAGACCGTTCGCCTGGCTGAAGTCTTTCGAGTTGACGCCACTTCGGTGACTTCCGTGGCGATGGGGTGAAATGATGATGATAAGGACAACGCAACACCCAGTTCCTGAGCGGAGAAAATCTCCGACCAAGCCGGGAATCGATCCCGGGTGGTTAGGTATGACAATCCGTCGCGCTGATCACACAGCTACTCCCGGCGGAGGTTCAAGTCCTCCCTTGGGCATGGGTGTGTGTGTTTGTCCTTAGGATGATTTAAGTTAAGTAGTGTGTAAGCTTAGGGACTGATGACCTTAGCAGTTAAGTCCGATAAGATTTCGCAGACATTTGAACATTTTTGAATACGCAGCTACCAGGGGCGGACACCACAGCGATAGAACTTGGAAGACCCAGCAGCAGCTAAGACATCCTGTCAGGAAAAGCATCATACGATCACCAATATTGCCAGACCACACCACAAAATTGCCGTGTGTTGCAGCGACATTGCAGTAATGTTGACGGCAACGCTATAGCAGCCAAATGTTGCCATAAAATGTGGTCCACGTGTAGCACGTCAAGTTGACTCCACTCTCATTAGTCGACTTCCTAACTCGCCCAGCTCGCTGCGGCCCCACGATACCTGCTGCGCCCTGCTGCCGGTCTCCTTCCCCTCCGCCCCCAGTGGACTCGCTCAGTACCACTGCCACCAGAGGGTCCGCCGACCGCCACACGCCCACGCTGCCGCCTCTGCCTCTGCCTCCGCCCGCATGGCGGCGCTTTCCGCCCCATCGCGGCTGCCCTCATTACCAGTATTTCAGCCCCTGCCTTGCCCGCTGCTTTCGCGCGGCCGGCGACGCCAACACCACGTCCGAGCCCACGGCCCGCGGGCGCGAACGGGTCACTCGGAAAAGGGCTGGCGATCGCGCGAAAACGTGTGTGCATCCGGCGAAAAAAAATTATACAATAAAGTCCGTAGGGCGCGCGACGGATCGGGTCGGCCCTGCCTCGCGAGTAATGAGGCTAGTCACCGCTGGCGGTCCGTTCGGCGGCAGGCACGTATCCGTCTGTAGCCACTGTCGATTTTAACGGTCGCAGCTATCGCAGCCTTTCGCTGTAGTTTTTCTTTGAGCGTAGAAATACTCTCGGTTTCAAATTCATCGTGCCTATTGGAAATGAACGCTTTTCGTCGAAAAAGACTGATAGTGGTAGGGGCGGATGAGAATACACAGGTTTTCAGATACAACGGATGTATCTGGTTCAGTCGTGGATATTATGGAGCTCGTTAAAGTAGGGTCGTGTATACACCTTTTTGCTCCGCTGCTGGCCATTAAAATTGCAATACCATGTATGCGGCATGCAATAAATGTCGGAGAGGCACTCAATGTGCTACGTGATTACATTAGCAAATCACTAACATTTTGTATGTAGGCTGTTTAGGTTTTTATATTGGTAACGCCACGTAGCGCTCTGTATGAAAATCACTGGCTGTGCTGCGTGCAGTCTGTGGCTGGTTGGCATTGGTGGAATATTCGCTGTTGTAGTGTTGGGCAGTTGGATGTGAACAGCGCGTAGCGTTGCGCAGTTGGAGGTGTGCTGCCAGCAGTGGTGGATGTGGGGACAGAGATGGCGGAGTTTTGAGAGCGGATGATCTGGACGTGTGTCCATCAGAAAGAGTAAATTTGTAAGACTGGATGTCATGAACCGATATATATATATATATATATATATATATATATATATATATGATGACTTTTGAACACTATAAAGGTAAATAAATTGTTTGTTCTCTATCAAAATCTTTCATTTGCTAACTATGCCTATCAATAGTTAGTGCCTTCAGTAGTTTGAATCTTTTATTTAGCTGGCAGTAGTGGCGCTCGCTGTATTGCAGTAGTTCGAGTAACGAAGATTTTTGTGAGGTAAGTGATTCATGAAAGGTATAGGTTATTGTTAGTCAGGGCCATTCTTTTGTAGGGATTATTGAAAGTCAGATTGCTGTGCGCTAAAAATATTGTGTGTCAGTTTAGTGATGATCAGTATAAGTAAAGAGAGAAATGTCTGAGTATGTTCAGTTTTGCTCAGCTGTTTGAAAATCAAATAACGTAAGGGGTTTACCAGTACAGTAATTCATAAAATTTTATAAGGGGACGTTTCAATTTCAGCACAGTCTCAGAAACTAGGTGGGAGTTACCCAATATACAGGGTGATTTTCTCCACCATGCAAAAACGCTAGGGTTTACTCGATGAGAATATACGAAGGAAAAAAGGTCTAATGACCTTATGTCCAAAACTGCACCATGTCCATGGTAGAGACCATTTGTTCAATCATACATTGTTACAGAGATACCGGTCTAATACGCGCTGTACCATGCAGCCATAGTTACAGTATGTGTTGAAAATGGTTTCCTACTGCCTGAACACGTGCGTGTACGAACCATTGCATGTTCTGTCTCATAGGTTCACATCAGCCAGGCTACATCCGAACAGTGTCAAAGCCAGCGAATGCGCTGCTCTAGTGTCTCCCCATCTGGAATGGGCTCTGCATACACGATACTTCTGAGATGGCCCCATAACCAGATACCTCTCGGGTTGAGATTTGGTAAAGGAGCAGGCCAAGCAACTGGACACCCTCGTCCGATCCATCGACCTGAGAAGATACGATTGAGATGCGTCCGGACGTTAACAGTGAACTGGGCTGGAGCACCATCATGTAGCAGCCACATAACTCTTCGAATCATCCTTGGCACTTCTTCCAGCAGGGGAGGCAAACTGATCCGCCGATAGTTCCGGCCTGTTAGGCGACGTGGTAGGAAGACGTCCCAAAACTCGGACGCCAATTATTCCGGCCCACACATTCCGGCTGCATCGATGCTGGTGTTTCAAATGGTTCAAATGGATCTAAGCACCATGGGACTCAACATCTGAAATCATCAGTGCCCTAGACTTAGGACTACTTAAACCTAACTAACCTAAGGACATCACACACATCTATGCCCGAGGCAGGATTCGAACCTGCGACTGTAGCAGCAGCGCAGCTTCGGACTGAAGCGCCTAGAACCGCTCGGCCACAGCGGCCGGCTGCTGATGTTTCGCTGTCACCATCCCATAGGGGTTCTGTCTACTAGCCCACAGACGACTGTTATGAAAGTTGAAGGTACTACTACCCGTAAAGTTGGCCCCATCTATGAATAGGATGGATGACACAATTCCCGGAATCTTGGTTGCCTGGTGAAGAGACCAGTGACAAAACTCCCCGCGATGTGGAAAGTCTGTCGCTAGTATTTCCTGCACACGTTATAAGTGATAGGGGCAGCAACAATTGTCGTGGAGAATGTTCCGTACGGTCGTCTGACTTACCCTGTACTGGCGTGCCAACTGCCTGGTACTGACACGGCAGCCACCTTTCACAGTGTTAATTACATTTTCCTCCACGTCTGGTGTCTGAACATTTCGGGCACGTCCTTCAGGATTTCGTGCTTGCTGAAACGGCCCTGTCCCAGACAAACGGCGGAACACTGATGCAAACATTGAAAGCTGCCGTTGCTGTCGGCAAGGACAGGTCTCATGATACAACCGTGCTTCCCACCGTCCGTTGTCATTTGCCTTTCCGTAAGTAAACACCATGCCGCCAAGCTCTCGATTCGAATACGGAACCATTGTGTACAACGCTGTATCACATCCACTTCAAGGTGAGTCAGCAAGAGAAGTGAATCGGACACAACATTACCAATTACTATGGCAAGAGACGGCGCTAGGGCATGACGTTTAAGGAACAGTGCAACCTATTAGGCGTAAACTATGCATACTGTAACTGTGGCCGCATGGTACAGCGCGTGTTAGACCGCAGTCTCTGTAACAAAATATGATTGAATAAATGGTCTCTAGCAAGGAAACCATGCATTAACGGACATAAGTTGATTAGACCTTTTTTGTTCCGTATCCTCTCAGCGAGTTTTAACACGGTGGAAAAAGTCATTCTGTAAAGGGTGAACCAGGGCTCAACTGGCAAAGTTTCAGGGGTTGTTCAGGGACACCTTCTGAGTGTCTTGGTATGAAGGACCCGCAGAGTCCGTGCGGCGGCTCGTTACAGAGTAAGAACGTAATTATAATCCATTCAGTTTGTTTCCCTTCCATTATCTTTGTTTCTCCGTATTTACCACCTGTAATATGCAATCACCACGTTCCAGCTAATGGTGGCAGTGAAAGAGTTGCGAAAACCTGGGTGAAACTGTAAGGTGAAGCTTTGTGGCAGATGAAACTCTAATTTAGCGATTATATATTTGTATTGTAAAGCTCCTAAACTATTTTTTATTAAAAATTGCAAATCACATGTCAGTGTTTCGATCATATCTAAATCATCATCAGACAATGTCTCTTGTGTGTGCTATTACTGGCTTGTCAAGATAGGTACAATGACTTTAATGCCAGTAGTGGAACAAAGCTGCTACGAGGACAAATAATTTATTCAAAATGGCGGCGGTCTCCCGGCTCTCCCATGATGTCTCCCCACTCCCCAGCCACCCCCTGGATGTTCAGGGAAACTTTGGTGGGAAAAGACCAATTGGGCTGACTCCACTAACCTAACTTCCCACTCCCAGTTTCGTTCCTCCCACACCTATGGCGTCACTCCCCACCACTGCAATGCCCTGAAAATGGCGGGAAATGGTCAGTCCTTGCCCAGCTGCAAGAGAGGAAGGACATGATTAATTTAATTATTTATCTTGGCGGAACTATGTTCTTGATAGTGTTATCTCGCTGGCGAATTGTCCTCTCCATTTGGCGCCCCCACTTCCCACAACCCTCTGACCCCCCCCCCCCCCCCCCCTCCCTCCTATTACGATCGAGCGAATGTAGGTTCGCCTCAGAGATTGAAGACAGACTTTGGCTGTCCACAATTCCGCCACCAGAGGGTGCTCAAACCTATCCTGCAGCCAACCCCCCCCCCCCCCCAAATTCTCCATCCCATACTCAGGTCACCCATCCCCACTATTCAAGTCAAGTTTCAGCTTCTTATTAGGAGGCACTGTCCGAGAGAAAAAAATTTCAGAGATCTACAGCTACTGTGGTGTTCATCACTCTTCTGCAATGCTGAGTGTGCTTAGTATATATTTGCTACTCGAGTCAGATATGTTAGGACACTGAAACCTGGTAGAAAAGGGAAGGCAGGATTCGGTTACGATTGTGAACAGGGCTGTAATCAGTTACTTTTGGTTGCCTTTTATAGTTACACACAATTTATTTTAAACGAATAATTCTAGACTCAACAATAAATAAAAATACCACATGTTATTAATGAAGGAATTAACAACTGTGTAAATAATAATGATTTCAGCCAGATACAATTTAGTAGGTCCCCATTAAATACAGACACAGCAGATAATGTTTTAAAAGCAAGTCACTGTGATCTGGGCAGAAGGCCTCACCTCAGATATGGCAGTAAATCAAGAATAGCTTAAAACTCTCTGCAACTTACAAATTACAGGTATTGAAATATTAAAGACAAGACGCCACAAACACAGCAGAAGGCATCAGACGCCAGAAATGGAAGTAAATAAGGTTTTAAGAGTTACTGCTAAAATGAAAATACCAAATTAGAATTTTAAGGCAAATGATCACAATCATAGCTGAAGGCCTTACATGCCAGGAACGGCAGTAATATAAAAATGTTAGAAACCTGCTGTAAAACAGCAAATGCAATAGCAAAGGTTAATTAAAAAACAAGCAACTGATCACCAAACGGGTGAAATAAAATGATGGTAAAGTTGGTAACACAACCCTTAACATCCACTGAACACTACACTGCTAGATCTACTCCAGAAGGCGACCAGAACTATTAACTAGACATATATAACCTTTATGTAGGCATTACAATGTATTGTAATAAATAACACAATAATAAAGCACAAGGACCAGTACATAAGTTCCTTGAAGGGTACGGAGGCAGATTATACCCGCAGAAGGTGTGGGCTGAAGGAGCGTTACACTGAGCTACTGGCCATCAGACCTCCTTCTACAACACACATGTCTTACAATAACCAAAGGCCATAGACGGTGCTCCAGGAATCGACCTCTGAGAAGGTCCGGCAACAAACACTTTCACAAGCGATGAGATAGGCAGCCAAGAGCTGCATTCACTTCACAAGATGGTAACTCAGACTAGTGGCAGTCTAACGAATGACTAATGATAATCTTGTTGAAGCTACCTGACGTACGATAAACCAAATGCAACGATAGAACAATACGCCAAAGCCGGAACCGGCGGTCTCACTACGTCCCCAGAATACTGTGTTTGGAGCGCCCAGAACGAGAGAGGAATCACAACCACCTGAATAGAAGAATCACCAAACAGCATACAGTCAAGAAAGCTGTAAAAACTACAAGCCTTACCGGACAGCAGCGTCAAGGCGAGGAAACGTACACTGCCGTTACATACACAAACCCCCAGGGCAGGTAACTGGGGCGTTAGCGGCCACCAGCCAAGAAAAATTACGCTGGTTGAACTTAACAAATTTAAACAAGATGAACGCAGTAAATAGTAATAAGAAGTCGAGGAAAGCTAATCAGATCCGCCTTCCCCAGGCACTCCACTCGCAGCTCTTTGTCTTGGCGACACTACGAACAGCAACACGAACCCAAGCCACTGGAGAATCGCGAGGTGTCACAATAGTGGTGGTTTCTCTACTTGAATTCAAATGCACTAATCTTAAAGCTTGCTGGACCCGATTGACGACGAGGTCGTGCACCCTCGTGACCACAGCCCTTCCATCCGGCAGTCCATGCTTGCCGCCAGCGGTCCCGGCGTGTTCTCGCACTGCGCGGATCTGGCTCCTCCTGAGTCCGCAAACGAACTCGCCCACTCACGCGACCTGGAAAAACAATGACGTCGCCCCAAAGATAGGGCAACAGTTACTAGATATCGATAACCGCCGCTGCTGCCACTAGCGGACAGGAAACGCTTGCGAAACAGAGTGGCGCCCGTCAACACGAGAAGAAGACAAACAATCGCAACCATGCGAACTAAACGATACTGTCTGTCCTCCAACAGGAGGCGGAATCCTACAAACAGCACCAACCCGAGCGGCAGCGAGGCTCAGATACTTATTGTTTATTTTCCTCACTTTTTGAAGCACAGTTTTACAATGGGAAATCCACACTAGTATCTAAGCACAGATGGGAAAATCAGAACAATTACGTAACTAAAACTTCATGAGATATTTCTAAACATACAACAGATTGTGGAAAGAAACACAGTCAAGCAGCAGATCGGATGCCTAAAATATTCTTCTAGAATTCGAAGCAGTGTCCTACAGACGAGAAAAATTGCTGGAATTTTCCATGAATTTCCGATGTTATACAACTGCTGGTCTGGAGTTGCTCTAAAGCTGCAATGGCCGGTCGGGGGATAGAATCACACCCGTACATCTGTGCTAACCAGAGGAGGAAGATCTTTATGGACTTGTCTCTGAACACTCGAACAATGAAAACATCACGTGACTCTCTGACGTCACAGAACTTCCCGTAGATGCCTTGTTCTGCCCCTGTCTTTTTAGAACTAGACTGTAGAGACTCCTATGTCTCCACAAACGATGTCTTGTGACTCTCTGACATCATGGAACTGCCTGTGAATGGAGCATTCTACTTGGTTCTTACTGAATTTTCCAAGCAAAATGCTACTGGTGTGGGAGCACCACCAGCCACTTCCTACAGACGGAGCAATTACGATAATTTCAGCTGAAAATTATTTTTGTTGAATTAAAAAAAAAGACAAACATTCAACAGTTATATTGCACTGACAGTTAAACCTAGCAAAAGTGGTGAATAGATAATGAAATACGAAACTATCGCGAAAGACACTTAGTCAGTTACACCACTCTGCTACTGTCGAAAAAAGTTTGAATTTTTCGGCATGAAACCGATTTCCAACCAGGCTATATCACCACAAACGATTGCGCAACCATACCACATCGCTACGCAGCACTGCTAAACGCAATTCGTGTCTTGTCCCACACAAAATCATTACTTCCGTATCCTGCATATAACTATCGATCGTCAGATACTCCTGCATATACAGTGAAGACACAGCAATCCCAAAAACAGGAGCATACGCACCGTCGCAATGGTAGATATCCCCCACAAGGTCGGTTGGTCACCCACCGCGGCCAACACGCTGGCCTGATGCGCGATGGAGGCATCCTTCGTGGACAGTGGTCACTCACCATACTGATGCACCAAGGCCGAGCTGGTTTCTCTGGCCCAAAGGCGTCTGCTGAGGTACCGTTTCCGGTCTGGCCTGCTTGCTGCCGTGGATTCTGCAACGAGATGCGACCGTTTCGTGACTCTGCGATTACAAGAACATTCACTTTCTGAGCTCTGTCGATGAGAAATGCTTCATCAATCGCGAAGTAATTTACCGATCTCGAAAAAGCTATCACTTGCAGTATTCGATTTTACACATCAAATCGACGATATTTTTGACACTTTTATGCAGAAATCGTAAAGTAGCATATGACAATCACGAAAATTTTATGTACTTTACAAATGGTTTGCCAGAACATCGTGCTAATCGTACTATTTACGCGACTGTTCTCGGTATCAACCACAGAGTAGTATGCTACCGATTGCTTTCACAGTATAATTCCGAAGATAAAGAGTGGAAATTATATCTTTAGCCAACCGAAACTTTAACGAGGTCATTACATGCGACATGCTACAAATCACTGACTAACTACAAAACTTACGTTGTCGTGAGAATTCGAAAACAGAGGAAACTGGTAATTCCACTCGTATTTTTTAACGAATAGCGATGTCAGTGATATAACAGACTCCAGATCGTTCTTGTACTATACAGGGTCAACTAAGTGTAATATTCATAGACCTATGTGTTCCTCACGTCTACCGAGCGAGGTGGCGTAATGGGTTAGCACACTGGTCTCACATTCAGGAGGACGACGGTTCAAACCCGCGTCTGACCATCCTGATTTAGGTTCGCCATGATTTCTCTATATCTCATGACGCAAATGCCGGGATGGTTACTTTGACAGTGCGTGGCCGACTTCCTTCCCCATCCTTCTCTAATCCGATGGGATCGATGACTTCGCTGTTTTCCTCCAAATCAACCATCCATCCAATCCCACATCTAGAGAACCAGCAAATGTCTCTTCATCCGGTGTTTTACCATCTTCATGCGAAAACACACACATCACACATTACAATCTAAGTCGTCTCAACCAAATAAAGGCAGGAAATGTGTATAATGACAGTATAGGAAACAGTCGAACAAGAGGCTTCTTGAACTCTCGGTTATCCCAGACAGACGACATACATTACTGGCCATTAAAATTGCTACACGAAGAAGAAATGCAGATGATAAACGGGTATTCATTGGAGAAATATATTATACTAGAACAGACATGTGATTACATTTTCACGCAATTTAGGTGCATAGATCCTGAGAAATCAGTACCCAGAACAACCACCTCTTGCCGTAATAACGGCCTTGATACGACTGCGCATTGAGTCAAACAGAGCTTGGATGGCGTGTACAGGTACAACTGCCCATGTAGATTTAACACGATACCACAGTTCATCAAGAGTAGTGACTGGCGTATTGTGACGAGCCAGTTGCTCGGCCACCATTGCCCAATTTTTTCAGTTGCTGAGAGATCTGGAGAATGTGCTGGCCAGGGCAGCAGTCGAACATTTTCTGTATTCAGAAAGGCCCGTACAGGACCTACAACATGCGGTCGTGCATTATCCTGCTGAAATGCAGGGCCATCACTCCGGGTGATACGCCAGTATGGCGATGACGGATACACGCTTCCAATGTGCGTTCACCCCGATGTCGCCAAACACGGATGCGACCATCATGATGTTGTAAACAGAACCTCGATTCATCCGAAAAAATGACGTTTTGCCATTCGTGCACCCAGGTTCGTCGTTGAGTACACCATCGTAGGCGTTCCTATCTGTGATGCAGCGTCAAGGGTAACCGCAGCCATGCTGTTGCAAACGTCGTCTATCTGCTCGTGCAGATGGTTGTTGTCTTGCAAACGTCGCCATCTGTTGACTCAGAGATCGAGACGTGGCTGCACGATCCATTACAGCCATGCGGATAAGATGCCTGTCATCTCGACTGCTAGTGATACGAGGTCGTTGGGATCCATCAGGGCGTTCCGTATTACCCTCCTGAACCCACTGATTCCATATTCTGCTAACAGTGATTGGATCTCGACCAACGCGAGCAGCAATGTCGCGATACGATAAACTGCAATCGCGATAGGCTACAATCCGACCTTTATCAAAGTCGGAAACGTGATGGTACGCATTTGTTCTCCTTACATGAGACATAAAAGCAACGTTTTACCAGGCAACGCCGGTCAACTGCTGTTTGTGTGTGAGAAATCGGTTGGAAACTTTCCTCATGTCAGCACGTTGTAGGTGTCGCCACCGGCGCCAACCTTGTGTGAATGCTCTGAAAAGCTAATCATTTGCATATCACAGCATCGTCTTCCTGTCGGTTAAATTTCGCGTCTGTAGCACGTCATCTTCGTGGTGTAGCAATTTTAATGTCCAGTAGTGTACATACAGAGAGAGGCGTGTTATTATTTGGTATCACGAAAGCCCCGACGAACAGATTGGACATTAGTAATCACACTTCCTCACAGCCGAACAAGAGGCTTCTGTTTCCCGTATGTAGAAATCAGTCGCAGATGGACAAAAGACTCTAGGACAGGACGCTTCTTGTAAGCTGTTAAACGTATTTCTCGGTAAGACTGGCCTCTCTGGAGCGAAACACCTGACCATTCGCCACGGATGAAGGAATGGATGGACAACTGCGGTGTGCTTCAAACGTTCTGGATGTGCCGGAACCGTATCAAATTGGTCCTTAGCTAAGTAAAATGAAGCGCATGTAGGGAAAACATCAGGCTGATCGAAGCTACTCTTGAAGTTTCTCACTGCCGATACCTCTATTCCTCCCTCATACCTGCCAGAGACTTTTAGCACAGAAATATGTTCTCTTGTGCGTATTCCCATTCATCAGATTTAGTATTACGCATTAGACGAGTGTTATTTGGTGTTAAGATTTTCCAGAACAATTTCTCTGCAGTCCTTAAGCTAGTGTTTTAGACTGGTGAAAGCTAACTGTTTGACGCTTCTTACTGCTGATACCTTCGTACCCAACCCGCCACAAATTTTTATCGCCTTCCACATTGACGACGGAGTTCACTCAAAAATCCTTCCAAAGCGCACTTGCAGATCATGTGCAAATATTGCACATCAAACGCGTGCGGAGCAGACGGGCCCCGAGTCCACGGCAGCGGGCAGCGAGCGTGGCCTCAACTGCTGGGTGAGTGATGCCCGCAGCTGACAGCTGACTAACAGCACGGGCACGTACTAGGCACTCCCTAAAATCAGCTATGAGAAACCTCGTCATCATACCGCAATACTCATATAAAGTTTCGAAAACGCCACCCACCTATTCCAGCAAACACTCTACAGCCCTGGTTGTCCAAGCGAACACATTTACCGCCAAAATAAATATCTGAATATGTTACATCCTTCCTCTCTAGCAACTCAGAAGAGACTGACCATTTCCTGCCAATGTGATGGTGAGGGGCGACGTCATAGGAGTGGGAGGAGGGGAGCTGAGTGAGGGGAGTTAGATTAGTGGAGGTAGTTCAACCGGCCTTTCCACACTAAAATTTTGTCATTTCCATGGGGTGGATCCGGGTAGGTGACATAACGGGAGAGCTGGGGGTGGGGGACCACCGCCATTTTAAACGCATTATTTGTCCTCATAGTGGCTTTGTTCCTCTACTAATACCACGTCTAGAGGCTAATATCTGCCATACGAAGGTTTTAGATAAAAAGAAATATATATTTTTGTAATAAGATGGAGCGAATGGATTAATAGTCTGACATGTCTGGTGGAGGTTGACAAAAAATGGTTCAAATGACTCTGAGTAGTATGGGACTTAACATCTGAGGTCATCAGTCCCCTAGAACTTAAAACTACTTAAACATAACTAATCTAAGGCCATCACACACATCCATGCCCGAGGCAGGATTCGAACGTGCGATTGTAGCAGTTGCGTGGATCCGGACTGAAGCGCCTAGAAACGCTCGACCACAGCGGCCGGCAAAAATTGCAGTCATTTCACGATTTATTTATCTAAACAATCTGGCCGGCCGGACTGGCCGAGCGGTTCTAGGCGCTGCAGGCTGGAACCGCGCGACCGCTACGGTCGCAGGTTCGAATCCTGCCTCGGGCATGGGTGTGTGTGATGTCCTTAGGTTAGTTAGGTTTAAGTAGTTCTAAGTTCTAGGGGACTGATGACCACAGCAGTTAAGTCCCTTAGTGCTCAGACCCATTTGAGCCATAAACAATCTGTTCTATTTGCTTATCAATCCCTTAGTGCAATAACCTTTTGGTTTCTGATTTTACTCTCTTGTTGATGTCTTGCCCCCAGAGTGGGACAACGTAATTAGTAATCTCCTTTCAATTTACGCAAGAGATCAAAAATTCTTGATTCACAATAGTTTTTGCGCCCACCGTGGGGCGATATCATTGGTAATTTGCATGCATTGTGACATCACAATCAATTCTGGATTCACTACAGCATTGTCACCCAACGTTGGGAGATATCATCATTAATCTACATGTCATTTCATGTCACAGAGGAGAGAATTTTTTCTGGTTCAGTACAACAGGGATAATTTAAAAATATTTGCCGCAATAAAAAGAAAAGCAGGAGAGCAGACATGCATTATAGCTAGAGCTGTGCCCGACCGCAACTACGGTTCGTTAGTTTTGGTACACTACATAAGTAATGTAGTAAATGGTAAGATTACTGATAGTATTGGTTGCGTTTGTAGGTAATGAAACAAATATATGTGTATGTGTAACACTTGGTTTAAGAATCATAAAAGAAGGTTCGATACACGGAAGATACCTGGAGACACTGGAAGGTTTCAGATACATAATGGTTAAACGGAGATTCAGGAACCAGATTTGAAATTGTAAGACATTTCCAGAGGCAGATGTGGACTCTGAGCACAATTTATTGCTTATGAACTGTAGGTTAAAATTGAAGAAGTGGGAAAAAGTGAGAACATTAAGGGGATGGGACCTGGATAAGTTGAAAGAGCCAGAGGTTGTTGAGAGCTTCAGACAGAACATTTTACAACGGTTTGCTAGAACAAGGAAAAGGAATACCTATAAAAGGAGAAAGGAATACAATACAAGACGAATGACTAGCTGTAAGAGATGAAATAGTGAAGGTAGCAGAGGGTCAAAAAGGTAAAAAGACAAGGCCTAGCAGGAATTCTTGGATAACACAGGAGATACTGAATTTAACTGATGAAAGGAGAAAATTTAAAAATGCAACAAATGAAGCAAGCAAAATGGAATGCAAACGTTTAAAAATGCGATTGACAGGAAGTGCAAAATAGCTAAGCAGGAGTGGCCAGAGGACAAATGTAAGGATTTAGAAGCGTGTTTCACTAGGAGAAAGATAGATACCGCCTACAGGAAAATTGAACAGGTCTTTGGTGAAAAGAGAAGTAGATATATGAATAACAGAGCTCAGTTGCTAAACCAGTTCTAGGCAAAGAAGGGAAAGTTAATAGGTGGAAGGAGTATACAGAGAGTCTATACGAGGGATGTGAATTTGAAAGCAATGCTAGAGAAAGCGAAGTGCACGTAGATGAATATGGGATGGGAGTTATGATACCGTGAGAAGAATTTGACAAAGCTCTGAATGAACTAACTCGAAACAAGGCCCCGGGTGTAGACGATATTCCATCAGAACTACTGATATCTTTGGGAGAGCCAACCAAGACACAACTCTTCCATCGGGTGCACATTATGTATGAGATAAGTGAAATACTCTCAGACTTCAAGAAGAACGTATTACTTCAAATTCCAAAGAAAGCAATTCCTGACAGATGCGAAAATTACCAAACTGTCAGTTTAGTAAGTCACGATTGCAAAATACCATCAACAACTCTTTACAGAAGACCTTGGTGAAGATGAGTTTGAATTGAGAGAAGTAAAGGAACACCCGAGGCAATGGTGACTATACGACCTACCTTAGAAGACAGATTGCGGAAAGGCAAACCTACATATATAGCATTTGTAGAGGCAGAGAAAACTTTTGACAGCGTTTACTGACCTTCAAAACGTGGAGGTAGCAGGCTTATAATACAGGGAGCGAAACGCTAATTGCAACTAGTACAGAAACCAGATGGCAGTTATAAGAGTCGAGGGGCATGAAAGGGAAGCAGTGGTTGAAAAGGGAGTGAGACAGGGATGTAGCCTGTAGAAGAACAATTGAACGAAATGAACAGTGTCTTGAAAGGAGGACATAAGATGAACATCAACAAAAGCATAACAAGGATAACGGAATGTAGTCGAATTAAATCAGGTGATGCTAAGGGAATTAGATTAGGAAACGAGACACTTAAAGTAGCAGTTGAGTTTTGCTATTTGGAGAGCAAAATAACTGATGATGGCCGAAGAGGAGAGAATATAAAATGTAGACTGGCAATGAGAAGCAAAGCATTTGTGAAGAAGAGAAATTTGTTGACATCAAATATAGATTTAAGAACTTGGAAGTCTTTTCTGGAACTATTTGCCTGATGTGTAGCCATGTACGGAAGTAAAACAGTGACGATGAGCAGTTTAGATGAAAAGAGAAGTTCGAGAATGTAGTGCTACTGACGAATGCTGAAGAATAGTTGAGTCGATCACATAACTAATGAGGAGGTACTGAATAGACTTGGGAATATAAGGAATTTGTAGCAAAAGTTAACCATAAGAAGAGATTGTTAATAAGACACATTCTGAGACATCAAGGGATGTGGGGGTAAAAATCGCAGAGGGAGGCCAAGACATGAATAGAGTAAGCAGATTCAGAAAGATGTAGATTGCAGTAGTTATTTGCAGATGAAGAGGCTCGCACAGGATAGAGTAGTACTGAGAACTGCACAAAATCAATCTTCGGTTTGAGGACCATAACAGCAACAACTGACAAACCAGGAGCCGACGATTTCTCTTTGCTTTCTGTTTGTTTTGTTGTTTGTTCTGTATATAATTGGAATTGGAACTTACATCATTCAGTGTTAGCCCATTGTGGATTTTATATTTTTTCAGATTATAAATTGCGTTTTATAAGTAATAAAAATCTGCTGATCACGTAACTTTTGCCCTTTTATGTACCCAAAGAAATTACTTTTCATGCAAGTACAGCTTACATGCGCAATCATAAAAAAATATACATAGATGTTTTTATACCCAGTAGAATGTTCATCATAATCAATGGCAAGAGTTTCCTGTTATTATTGATAAATGCTGAAGTTGTCTATGAATAACAGAAACATGTTTTATCTAAATTCGACCAAGTATTGTTGTTGAGTGTTTATTTTATATTTTATTGAGGAAACTGCATTTTCTAGCGCTATGTGATAAATCCGTATTTTTTCCTGTATTTTTACTAAAATATCCATCTGTTTCACGTTACAGATAAAATTTTTTCGAATGAAACCTGCATTACGCATTGAAAAGTCCTTTTTTACTACAAATACTGTTTATTTTTAAGCAACAGAAAGCGGGATAAGTACGTAGAAGAAAAATGATACGTCGGTCACATGGCCGTTTGTGTAACCTCACTCAATATGTAGATAGTACAGTTTCCTGTTTTTAGGGGACTCCAGCAAGACACTGATGACATAGTCTCAGAAAGCGATCGTTATGAGGTAACGCCCACTTGGCATGCTACACACCTAAGATAGAGGTGCACAGGTACGACCTTAACTCACAAAAAGCAGTAGGAAAACTACCATAGTCTACGCATAACTTTGATAGTCTACGGTAGTTTTACAAGTGTAATTACAGCAAATCGTCAAAAATATCAAAGAAATGTATCTCCCTAAAATCATTTATTAGCGTAGATGGCTGTTTTGTTATGGTGGGTATATATTTCAGTCTGTTCTAAAACATTTAATAGGTGCCCTTTGGGTGTGTTGTGTAGAAATTTTTAAATTCTCTTGAGTAAGACCTACGGAATAAATTGTATATTATTGGTACCTGTTACCCTCTAAGGAGGATTGTTATGCATCACAGAGTCATGATCGGAACTGGTTGTCATTGATATTGTGATTTTTAATTTTTCATAAAAATTTGCGATCCAGACTAATAATTATTTCAAATTTTCTAATCAGATTGCTGCTTTTTCCAATAACGTTTTCAAAAATTATTGAGCTGAGCTTGGTTTTGACAATTATTCAATATCTGTAATGACAGGTACCAGGGGTGAGTGTGTGATAATAGAGTCTATTTTGAATAAGGCTGTGTTTATTCTTGATTGATACCAATGTATTATGCTAGCGACAAAACAGAGTCACACCAACGAGGAGAGAGGCAGTACATATTAAGAATAAGTTTCGAAGCAAGACTCAACATTAATGAATTAATCGCTTACTGCAGAAAGCCAACTTGTCCGAAACGTACACATTTCCGGTTTTTGACGCATATGGTTTTGAGTGGATCAAAGCACTGCTTACCAAAAATGGAAGTCTGTTTGCACGATGACACATATCTGGCAACGCCGTCAATTTTCCGTTTACTGCAGATACGGAACTAGTCCGGGACATGTTGGTGGATGGAGCAAAAGATGCTATACAGTGGTTGACGTCGTTGAACTCATAAAAGATTCCTCAAAAACGGTAACAAGTTTTCGATTGTTCAAACTAACGTGGATTCTTTTATCGACTACAGTTCCTGGTGGCCTACATTCCATAAAAGAAACTTACTGAGAGACGATTTGTGTGGGAAGGTCGTTCCTAGACACATGAAAAGGGTTGTCACATTTCGAAATACCATGAAATGACCTTTTCAGCTGAAAATCCGCGTATTCTTACTTGCAACATTAATATTGCAGGCTTGATGATGGACACTTTTAGGGTAAGAAGAACTGTACAACCTTTGAAACTCCCTTCACATCCAATGTACTGCAGAAAGGGAACATGACCTAAGTCGTGACCCTCTTTCTTTTTTATGACATACTTGACTTTTAGATGTAGATAATAAGCAAGTACAGCTACATGAAGAAACCCGAACTACCTGTCTACAGATAAATTGCATTAAACCGGTTTTACTCTGTTTTTTGTTTCTACTGCAAAAGCAGAGAATGTGGACACACAGTCTTTCTGTAGTAAGTGATTCCTATATATGTTTGACATTTGCGAGGCACTCACGACTTAGCTAGTATCTTTACTGAAAGAGAGAAATATTGTTAAAAAAAGATTGATGTAGGTACGGGAGTGGAGTAACCATTGGATTACTGGGAAGCTAGGGGCCACATATCCGTTTCGTATGGGTGTTTATGTAGATGCACATACATTTGTTTCGACGTCCGGGATGAAGTGGTCCCGTAGAGGTAGTGTTAACCGTTTTTACGCTGAACGAAGAAGCAAGTTCACGGTTTAGTAGTAACTAGGTACTTTCGAGTCAGGAATTTCTAGGGAATACCACTCCTACCTTGGCGGTGTAACACATGTTCACATAACAGTAGTGAAGTGTGTTGCACTGCACAGATCTTTAAGGCTACCCAGGTTCAGAAAAGGAAGTTTTGTGCGACACGAGGGCAAATTCCACATCTACATCTACATCGATACACCACAACTCATACTTAAGTGCCTGGCAGAGAGAAAGACGTGTGTTATTGCCCTCCATCCATATGCATAATTATTTGCGGTTGGGAAATAGTTATTCCGAGTATTATTGGCTCATGGGCACCATTACTAACAATCTGTAAAATGTATGTGCTGCTGTAAAGCTTGTAGTGAGAAATATTCCTCAAATACTTTCAAAATTAAAAGCCATCTCCATGTCAGTGTGAGTACTTTGGGAAGTATCCACTGTCTTGGGTTATCTAATGAGATGCTAGGTTTTCATCTGTTGTTGTCATCGCAGTTGTATTGGAGTGTTCTGAAGTATTCAGTATAACTGACTCTTGAGAGACTAAATGACTAGGTAACCGTTGGATATTGATAGAATACAACTTATAGCCAATACAAGCGGCTGTTCGATTACACAACTGCATGAAAACAGTATCTCAGTAATGTGTACAGAAATGTATGTTAACAATGTTATTTGCGCTTTGATTGAATAATCTAGAAAGGCACTTTTTCGATCCTAATGTATCTCTGAACAGTTTGCTTAAAACACGAGTAGTATGCTAGAACCAGAAGTGATTACAATTATTAAACTCTTCCTATACGTCATAGAACCTATCAAAATGGTAAGGGTGAGTATCGCTGGCGTTCGCCTTGCAGTCGTGTGATGGTACGAGCTAGATCTATATTATTTGAAAGATTTGCCTGGAGGTTTACAGTTATAATTAAAAGTTAGTTACATATTGTGCATGACGAGACATGGAAATCTAGGATTACTAGCTCTATACTCGGTGTTAAATTGAACCTTCGATTAAGATTGTCTAAATTTGTTAAAAATATTTGGCTGGAATATTGTGTTTATGTTCTCTGCACGAAACAGAACAATTTATGGACACGTATTTCAAATCACAGTTGATCGGAGTTGACTAAAAAGATCTTTTTGTTGTTAAGGTAAATCTGCAGTTCAGAAACCTACGTCACTGGTATCTGAAGTTGTATATGTATAGTGACAGTCTTGTCACCGGTATCACTACGCTGGAGAGAGAGGCTGCTGTGTTACAGAATACTGGACGCTTTCACATCAGTTTTCTCCTGGCGAGTATGGGTTGGAAGCTGAAGAATTTACAGTTACCGCATAAGAAGTCGGTTTATTTAAGAATTTATGCCCTGTTATCCGTTTTGTTGGAACTGTTTATTGCATGTATTTTTTTATCTTTTGTTGCATGTCGAGACAAAGAGCAACGCAATACGCGGTTGATGGAATCTTCGTTGCGCCGGGCAGAGATGCTGTGTCTGCCATACTTGAATCGACGGGCAACGATAGCAAGACGATCTTGCCTCTGACTGTTGCTAACGCTGGCTTTCATTGAAAACTGTTTGATAAAATTGTGATTAACGGAAATGTAATCATCAGCAACGTCTACGACAACAACTGAATGCATTTTTTTCCCGGTCACGGCTCTTCCTAGTAAAACGGAACTACAAGTTTAAAAAACAAATATTTCAATATTTCACTTCATAAATTTGGTTGCGACTAACATGCTGGCTATTGAATTCCGGGCATGGTGGAACTGATAAACTGAAAAGGCAAATTATTCTAAATACAACACTTCGAACTAGTAGCGCTATGGCGCACTGTACAGGAATGGAAATGTGCTTTCTTGCAACAAGGTTCTTGACGATGCGGACGGTGTGATGAGTAATTAAATGAGGCTGTTCTGAGGGAATTAGATTAGGAAATGCGACACTAAATGCTGTGAACGAGTTCTACTATTTGTGCAACAAAATAACTGATAATGGCCAGAGTAGAGGAGATATAAAATGCAGACATGTAATAACAGGAAAGGTATTTCTGGAAAAAAGAAATATATTAGAAATATATATAGGTTTACGTGTTATGATGTGTTTACTATAGGTACCTGTGCGGCGTGTAACTTTGTACCTAAGTAAACACGGACGACAGGCAGTTGAGATAAGAAGAAAATAGAAGCTTTTGATATCTGGTGGTACAGATTAATTTTCAAAATAGATGGTGTAAGCTGCTCCTTCTTACTTGAACTCTGAAAATATCTAAGAATATCTACAGAATGTCTGAAGAATGCTGTGCTATCTAAAATGCTCTCTTACAACACGAACGTTTTTTTGATCCATGAAACATCTATCTGACTGCATTTTTAAGAATTAATACAAAACGGGAGGGGCTACTTCACACAATGGGTTAATCTGTGGACGTAACGAAGATCTGAATGAACTTTACTGATCAAATTTCCTATCAGTACGTTCATGATCTGACTTACGAAATGTATAAGTGTCTCGTCTTACGGACGAGGGCATGTGGAAAGAACATAAATGGCGCAGATTTTTGTCTTAGCACGTTCTACATAAAGTCTCGTGTTATGTTCTTCTACAGCAAACTGAATGGTGCAAGATGTATCGTTGGTTTTTATGAAGATATCGATGACACTTGCCTTCAGAAATCTTAAAGATAATGCAGAGGTGCTGTAGATAATCGTCTGCTGAACAAATAAATAGTAACTGCAAAAGCAGTTCGTATCAATTAACACGTTCTCTGAAAGTAAATTATTCTTGTAGAACCTGTACTGCGGCTTAATTGCATAGCGCACGAACATAGGGTCGCTACCTACAGTCATCCATTGAAAATGTTACTGTAATCTGTTTGTGATACTTACAGATACAAACACAATAGGACACTGCCATAGTTTTTTCAGATATGTTCAATTTCAGAATTGACACAAACACTAGTGTGCACTGCTATTAAACGAAACATGCGACGTTGTTCGTTGTGAAGATATTTCCTAATAAAGAAAGAGCTTTTCCATTAGAAACGTGGTGCAAATGTGCTTATAATTTAATAAAAAATAAATGTAATAATAATTTCAACAAGTATAGATAACCTACGACGTCTTCAAATCACTTTACTTTCAACGTGATGAAGCGCTATCGTATCACGCAACAGCTGTACGAAACTACATTGATGAGGTATTTGATGAGAAAGTTACTGCACGGGAAGGGGTAGTAAAAATGCCACCCACCTCCCTTGACCTTGCACCAATGGGTTTCTTCTTTTGGTGGTATGGTAAAGAGAAGTCGTATGGTACAAAACAGCAACAATTGAGGACTTGAAAGAAGCTATTTACAACGCTTCCCATAGATTCTAATAAACGACTGTGTAAACAGCTATACTTAAACGTCCAAGGTCGTCAGACGAAGTATATTAACAAAGATGGAAAAACAATTCGAGAAATTATGTCATAATTAAACGTGTAGCTTCAATGAAATGTTCAGTTATTTCAGAATTCCAATTGATTGTTTTATATTTACTTACGTTACGATGAGTAGTGACTTTTGGCCTACCCTGTACATGGCGAATTACATAGAATCATCAGTTTTAACTGCAAGTTTAACAGTATTAAGAAAATGTAAATATGTCTGGAGGAACCGAATTCAAATAATGATTATTTCAACTCAAAACAGAACTCACAGTACAAGGAAGGATACAGTTATTCATATATGAGGCACGTGCCATGCTATGGCACAGTATAATGCAGAATAAGTGAAAGTGTTGAAAGCGTGTAAGTCACCAGGTCCGGATGGAATCCCAATTCGCCGGCCGCGGTGGCCGTGCGTTTCTAGGCACGTCAGTCCGGAACCCCGCGACTGCTATGGTCGCAGGTTCGAATCCTGCCTCGGGCATGGATGTGTGTGATGTCCTTAGGTTAGTTAGGTTTAAGTAGTTCTAGGTCTAAGGGACTGATGACCTCAGATGTTATGTCCCAAAGGGCTCAGAGCCATTTGAACCATTTTGAATCCCAATTCGATTTTAGCCCCTTATCTAGCTTGCGCAACGTCCCAGACGACTGGTAGAAACCGCAAGTGTCTCCAGTTTATAAGAACGGTAAATGAACGGACGCACGTAGTCACCGGACCAATATCTCTAACACCGGTCTGCTACAGAATCTTTGAACATATTCTCTGTTAGAATGTAATACATTTTCTTGAGATCGAGAAACTTAGGTCCACGTATCAGTATGGTTTCAGAAAGCACGGCTCGTTCGAAACTCACCTTGCCCTTTTCTCACATGATATACCTCGAAGTATGAATGAGGGGCAACAGGCAAATTACATCATATTTCTCGATTTCTGGAAATAATTTGGAGCGGTGCCCCATTGCAAGTTGCTAACGAAGGTACGAGCACATGGAATAGGTTCACAGATAAATAAATGGCTCGAAGATTTCTTAAGTAATAGAATCCAGTATGTTCTCGACGGTAGGTGATGCTAAAAAAAGAGGGTAGTCAGGAGTGCCCCTGGGAAGAGTGATAGGACCGCTGGTATTCTATATACACATAAATGATTTGGTGGACAGGGTGGGCAGCAATCTGCGGTAGTTTGCTGATGATGCTGTGACGTATGGTAGAGTGTCGGAGTTGAGTGACTGCAGGAGGGACTGCAGGAGGATACAAAACGGCTTAGACAAAATTTCTAATTAGTGTGACGAATGGCTGCTCGCTCTGAATTTAAACAAATATAAGTTAATGCGGATGAATAGGAAAAACAAACCTGTAATCTTCGGATACAGCATTAATAGTTTCTGCTTCACACAGTCGCGTCGTCTAAATACACTCCTGGAAATTGAAATAAGAACACCGTGAATTCATTGTCCCAGGAAGGGGAAACTTTATTGACACATTCCTGGGGTCAGATACATCACATGATCACACTGACAGAACCACAGGCACATAGACACAGGCAACAGAGCATGCACAATGTCGGCACTAGTACAGTGTATATCCACCTTTCGCAGCAATGCAGGCTGCTATTCTCCCATGGAGACGATCGTAGAGATGCTGGATGTAGTCCTGTGGAACGGCTTGCCATGCCATTTCCACCTGGCGCCTCAGTTGGACCAGCGTTCGTGCTGGACGTGCAGACCGCGTGAGACGACGCTTCATCCAGTCCCAAACATGCTCAATGGGGGACAGATCCGGAAATCTTGCTGGCCAGGGTAGTTGACTTACACCTAGAGCACGTTGGGTGGCACGGGATACATGCGGACGTGCATTGTCCTGTTGGAACAGCAAGTTCCCTTGCCGGTCTAGGAATGGTAGAACGATGGGTTCGATGACGGTTTGGATGTACCGTGCACTATTCAGTGTCCCCTCGACGATCACCAGTGATGTACGGCCAGTGTAGGAGATCGCTCCCCACACCATGATGCCGGGTGTTGGCCCTGTGTGCCTCGGTCGTATGCAGTCCTGATTGTGGCGCTCACCTGCACGGCGCCAAACACGCATACGACCATCATTGGCACCAAGGCAGAAGCGACTCTCATCGCTGAAGACGACACGTCTCCATTCGTCCCTCCATTCACGCCTGTCGCGACACCACTGGAGGCGGGCTGCACGATGTTGGGGCGTGAGCGGAAGACGGCCTAACGGTGTGCGGGACCGTAGCCCAGCTTCATGGAGACGGTTGCGAATGGTCCTCGCCAATACCCCAGGATGTACTGTGGAGACCTCACGCCCCACGTGTTGAGCAATTCGGCGGTACGTCCACCCGGCCTCCCGCATGCCCACTATACGCCCTCGCTCAAAGTCCGTCAGCTGCACATACGGTTCACGTCCACGCTGTCGCGGCATGCTACCAGTGTTAAAGACTGCGATGGAGCTCCGTATGCCACGGCAAACTGGCTGACACTGACGGCGGCGGTGCACAAATGCTGCGCAGCTAGCGCCATTCGACGGCCAACACCGCGGTTCCTGGTGTGTCCGCTGTGCCGTGCGTGTGATCATTGCTTGTACAGCCCTCTCGCAGTGTCCGGAGCAAGTATGGTGGGTCTGACACGCCGGTGTCAATGTGTTCTTTTTTCCATTTCCAGGAGTGTATCTGGGCGCAACGTTACAAAGCGATATGAAATGAAAAGCACGTGTGAGGACTGTGATAGGAAAGTTGAATCATCGACCTCGATTTATTGGAAGGATTTTAGAAAAATCGGGTTCCTCTGTAAAGGAGACCGCATACAGGACGCTAATGCGAGCTATTCTAGAGAACTGCTCGATTGTGCAGGATCTGTAACAGGTTGGATTAAAGGAAGACATTGAGACAACTCAGAGACCGGCTGCTAGATTCGTTACCGGAAGGTTAGAACAACACGCAGATGTTTCGGAGATGCTTCGGGGACTCAAATGGGAATCCCGGGAGAGAAGTACACGTTCTTTTCGAGGAATAATATCCAGAAAATTTAGGGAACCGGCATTTGAAGCTGACTGCAGAACGATTATACTACCGCCACAATACATTTCGCGCAAGGACCACGAAGATATGATTTGAGAAATTAGTAATCGCAAGGAGGCATACAGACAGATGTTTTTCCCTAGCTCTGTTTGCGAGTGTAACAGGAAAGGAAATTACTAGTAGTGGTACAGGGTACCCTCCACCTTACGGTGGCTTGCGGTGTATCTATAGTGTCTACGTGGATATGGATGCAGAACCTAGCTATAAACTGTTCAAGAAGCCTACGAAAACAAAAAAAATAGATAAATAAATGAGAATGTTGTTTATCCAGCTCGCTTACGAATGAAATGTGTAGCTGGGAAACAGATTTCCAGTCCATGTGAATCGAGACTGAGTGTCTGATAGCACGAAGCTCCAGAAATCATACCATTCGTAATGGCTCATTACAGACCTGAAATCGTGGCATTGAACTAATGCGCTATGTTGTGCCGAGCAACACTAACAAGCAACTGTCTCTCACATCTACTTCGTCTTTTGTCCCATTCGAACGCTGTTCATTTGTTAGCAGCATGAGGCCGCCCGGATATCTCATTACCTGAAACTGTGCTCGCCAAAGTAGTGCCCAGAGAATCCTTTCAAAACTGGCTAAAGACTGCCCTCATATCAAACATCGATTACTAGGTAGCGAATGTGTTACGAATGTGCTCGCGAATGGTATAACGCGGAAAATACTAAAGGTAAAAGTTGACATTCGAGACGAGCAGTTTCTAAGGGCAGACAAATAACAAACTTAGAGGTACTGAACCGAACTGAGTAAAAAGAAACTTGTGGCACAACTTCAATAAAAGATGGAGTCGTTCGTAGGAGGCTTACTGAGGCTTCAAGTAATCGTCCATTTGGCCCATTTGACAGCAGAGGTAAGTGGTGGTGGGGAGGGTGGTGGGTGTAAAAATTGTTATATCCACAGATTAACACCCATATGCGAACAAAAATTTTTATTGCGTGGAGCAAGGCCACCGCTTAATTTTACAAAAAGAAAAACTTTCTTCGACAGCAAAAGGCTTCTTCTCCTACCATAATTTTATAACAAGCCAAAGAATATGCCACCTTATTTAATTGAAGTATTAGCAACTGAACTGAATTTACGTTCCCTTGTCGGGTTTTCTCTCGACGCTTTCTGGCGGATGCCGAGGAAGTATACGGGCGCAGAGTCCGGGGTCGATGGCCGGCGAAGACGTGGTACCTGGGCGTTCCGGCTGTGTCGAAGTATCTTCCGGCCGGCAGTCCGCGGAGGGCCGAAAGACACCTGTTTCCTTTTTTTTTTCTTTATTGTTATTTTCAAATCCGTACAAACAGGCAGGCTGTCAGCAGCATGTTACGCCGCTCTTCAGCCATAGAATAGATAAATAAACAACAGAAAGAATACACATAAGTGACATAACGGTGGGTAATAAAACAGTAGACACATAAAGACAAACATGGAGTCGTTCACACTCGACGATAATCCACACTACAAACTGTTGACACGACGCACAAACACTGAAGATGGCGATGGTACAGGTGAACGATGGAGTGCGACGGTGAACACTGAACACTAAACACGACGGCACACACGAGACACTGATGGCGATGATCTCCGGCGCGCGAATGTCCACGTAGCGTGTGCGAGTCCGGGGACCTGCCAAGAGGGGAAGAAGGGTGAGGGGGGAGAGGGGAGAACAAAGATGCCAATGGCTGAGGAGTTGGGGGGAGGAGTAGAGAGACAGGGGAGGGGAAGCCTGGGGGAGGAGTGGGGAGAAATGGAGGAGGGAGGGAAGAGGGAGAGAAGGGAGGGAGGGTGCCCAAAGGAGCAAACACAGGAAGAGGGAGGGAGGATCAAAGTTGGTAGGAGGGGTAGATGGAGGGGAGGAGGGCATCATCAGGGAGAGGGAGCTGGCGGAAGCTACCTTGGGAGAGGGTAAGGAGAGTGGAGAGACGGAGACCGGGTGGGACGTGGGAATACAGGCGTGGCAGCGGGCGGGGTGGGAGAGGATGGGGGAGACAAGCGGGTGAGGAGGATCGAGTTTTCGGGAGGTGTACAGGATCTGTATCCATTCAAGGGAAAGGAAGAGGTGGGGGAACGGAATGAGGTCTTACAGGATCCGCATGGGGGAGGGGAGACGAATGCGATAGGTGAGGCGGAGAGCATGGCGTTCAAGGATCTGAAGGGATTTGTAAAAGGTAGGGGGGCGGAGATCCAGGCATGATGGGCGTAACAGAGGATAGGGCGGATGAGGGACTTATAGGTGTGGAGTATGGTGGAGGGGTCCAGACCCCACATATGGCCGGAAAGGAGCTTGAGGAGACGGGGTCCAGAGCGTGCCTTGGCTTGGATTGTCCAGCGATGGGGGGTCCAGGAGAGGCGACGGTCGAGGGTGACGCCAAGGTACTTAAGGGTGGGGGTGAGGGCGATAGGACGGCCATAGATGGTGAGATAGAAATCAAGGAGGCGGAAGGAATGGGTGGTTTTGCCTACAATGATCGCCTGGGTTTTGGAGGGGCACCTGTTTCCCTTTCTTCCGGCTATTTAATGTGGCGGCTCCAGTCTTCCTCCGCTGATTCCAGAGTGATGATTGGCGACCGATGGCGATCCCTGACTGGTGGATGATGGTATAGTGTGACCAGCCGTGCCAAAAAAAGGCTCTTACGCGTGTATAGTTCGCGGCTGATTGAATGTTTGGCGGGAACGCCTGTAGCGCCGGCTGGCGGAACGCCTCGGCACTAAGTTACAGGTGCCGCTTAGCTCTGCCGCGGTAGCCAACCGTTGCGTTTGTGTGGCTGTGCGCGCCACAGCAGTAACAAAGCTAAAATACAGTAAGTAGTTTCAAATCGACGAAGGTTGC
Source organism: Schistocerca americana (assembly GCF_021461395.2). NCBI lineage: Eukaryota > Metazoa > Arthropoda > Insecta > Orthoptera > Acrididae > Schistocerca > Schistocerca americana. Next base: position 856,084,600 of record NC_060121.1, read on the forward strand.
AGCAGTTATGCAGAAATATAGACGTTTGCATAGGACAGACTAGGCCGGAGAGCTGCATCAAACCAGTCTTCGGACAGAAGACCACAACAGCAATACGAACTTTCTAAATACGTAGCCAGGATAAATTCCTGAGCAGGTATGGCTTTATTAGAGTCGAGTAACCAAACACAGCGCAAAGGAGACATGGAGAAATAACTGGACAGTAGAACTTTAAGAAAATATACCCAACAAAAGCAGAGAAGGATCCAATTCAACATTTCAGTATTAACTGCATTGTTTCATTTTTGGTTAAATAACACTGTCACCTACATAAAGTACTGCTGGAACACAGCTGTTTGTTTGAACATAATCTTTTGAAATAATAGTTATCTAAATTTAAGAAGTTAATATTCGGTGACTCCTGTTTCTGATGCTTTCTGGTTTAGCTTCTTCTGAAAAACTGAAGCGGCCGTTTAGTCATGAACGCCTTTCATACATCACACACTCGCACTATATGTAAGTCAGTTGCTGACTGATAGTCGTTCACTCGTCATCCCTGTCCGCACGATCGCCACATCTTTCCCAAAACGGAAAACAGTAATAATCTCTTGCTGCAAGTCTAGAGTTCTCTGATCGATGCTAGAGAATCAAAAGTCTAGCCGCGCATAGTTCGGTAAGTTCCCTTATTCAGTTTGGAACAGAAAGGCACTCTCGTCTCACTTCACATTCTGGACAAGAGGCTTGAACAGAAGTATTCATTGTCTTGTGTACTCGATAAGGGGGCATTCAACAGGCACGTTCCAACATAACAATAAGATTGCAGAAAGCTGCAGTAGTTCTAAAACTAGATAAAATCTTGTCTTTGCACCTCTACTGTTGCGTGTGGCCTCGCCATGCAAAATGCTAGTTTTTTTTCTCATATTCAGTTGCTTCAGAATGCGTCATGATCGGTATCCGTCCTTGAGTTAATGATCTGTCAATTGAAGTGACTTACAGACTGTCACAAGAACAGCAGGTGAGCAAAAATATGGAAACACGAGAAATTCAGCACGCTAGTATGCCTAGCAAAAATATAGGGGAGGGAAAGGATCCACGTTGGTACAACAAACACATTCGGAAGTTGCTGAGAAAGCAGAGAATTATGCTCAGTCGTTTCAAACGTAGTCAATGCCCCGTTGACAAACAGAAGTTATGCGAAACGAAAGCAGCTGTCAAAAGATAAATAAGAGATTGTTTTAACGAATTTGAAAGCAATATTTTATCTGCAGATTTTAAAAATAACTCCAAAAAATTTTGTTCTTATATAAAATCTATGAACGCTACAAATAATTCAATACCTTCTCTTGCTGTCAGCACGGGTAATGTAACGGATGTTGATAAACAGAAGGCCGAAATTCTAAACCTAGCTTTCAAAAACTCGTTTAGTGTAGAGGACTGCAGTACCATTCCCCTTTTTAATTATAGAACAAACGCAAGGATAGCTGACATAGTGTTTAGTGTATCTGGGATTGTAAATCAGTTAAGATCCTTAGACGCCAGGAAGGCATCAGGCCCAGACGGTATCCCCATAATATTGTATGCTGACTATGCTACAAACATAGCACCATTCTTATCATCATCTATCAGAGATAATTGGAACAGCGGTAAGTTCCACGGAACTGGAAGAAGGCCCAGGTCATAGCCATCTATAAAAAGGGTAGAAAATCGAATGCACATAATCACCGGAAAATTTCACTGACATCGATTAGTTTTGTTCTGACATAATGACCTTTCTAGACTCTGAGAAGCTTATCTGCAGAAGCCAGCATGATTTTAGGTAACAGCGGTCATGCGAGACACAGCTGGCCCTCTTTGTGCATTATACATCAGGCTCTAGATATCGGCTCCCAGGTTCATGCCATATTTCTCGACTTTCGAAAAGCTTTCGACTCAGTTCCGCACTGTCGCTTACTCTAAAAAGTGCGCGCTTACGGTCTATCCGATGACATATCCGGTTGGATAGAAAGTTTTCTCACAGACAAGGAGTAGTCTGTCGTCCTGAATGGTGTGACTGCTCCAGAGTAACGTAATAGGTTCACTGCTTCTTACGATTTACATAAACGATTTGGTTGATGGTATTGTCAGTAGCATTAGACTGTTTGCCGATGATGCTGTAGTCTACAGGAAAGGAGTATCACATGAAAGTTGTGAACAAATCAGTGATAATTTGCAGAAAAAAAATGCGTGGTGTAATGACTGGTAGTTATCTCTCAATAACCTACTGCGTGTAACAAGGCGAAAATTCCCATTAATGTACGAGTACAAAATAAATGACGTCTTTGGAAGCGGTAACATCCATCAAGTATGTGGTAGTGACTATTCGAAATGATCTCAAATGGAATGATCAGATTACACAAGTAACGGGCAAGGCGAACTCTAGACTGCGGTTAATTGGTAGAATCCTGAAGCGATGCAGTCCTTCAACAAAGGAAATTGCTTGCAGTACGTTAGTTCGTCCAGTCTTAGAGTATTGTTCGTCTGTATGAGACCCTTACCAGTTGGGTCTGATTCAAGAGATTGAGAAGGTACAAAGAAGAGCGGCAAGATTCGTGACCGGTACATTTAGCCATTGCAAGAGCGTTACAAATCACATAGAAAGTTTGAAGTGGGATACACCTGCAGATAGACGACGCACTAAATGGAAGGGGCTGCTCATTAAATTCCGAAATCCGATTTTCGGCGAGGATGAAGAGCACATGTTATTACCACCAACTTTCAAATCGCGCAATGATCACCATCAAAGATAAGGGAAATTAGAGCTCATACTGACGAGTTCAGACAGTCGTTTTTTGCTCGTGCGATCCGCGAGTGGGGCGGGGGAATATGACTTTGGCGAGAATTTTGCCCTCCGCCTCACACCTCTTGGTGGCTAGCGGAATATATATGTAGATGTAAATATAGACACAGCTTAGGCAACCCATTTCCATTCAAAACAGCTTGCATTCGGCTCGGAATGGATAAATACAGGTCTTGTGTGGTTGTCAAAGGAATCACATACCATTATTAGACCTTCAAAATAATGGCTAGCGCAGGTAGTGATGATGAAGGTGGATAACGAAGTAGACCACAAAGGCTCAATAATATTGACATTTGGTGACTGGAGAGATGCGACAATTCATCTGCGTTGTGAGGTAACAGGCGAACTATGGCAGCCTGAAAATATTCTAAGTTTGGGGTTGGCGTAGATGCATGGGACGCTCGGCAGGCCGACCACGTGATGCGGGACGTTAGCTTAGCAACCGCATGATGCCGCACAATGGCTAGTCGAGCCGTGTGGCTGGGAATTCCATGGTGACGCTATGTTGATGAAGAAGACATGCCGGGAGTGCCAAAGATGGCAGACTTTGTGAAACCCTGATGGCAGACATTTCACAATCCGTATAGGAATTAAAAGAAACATGTACACTGCCATTATTTGCACAACGATTCTGATGGTGTAATCAGATTTCCAATATCTTCATTAGTTTAAAGTTTAGTATCTGACGATAAATTATACAAGCAACACCCAGCAACGAATTTACAAAATCTAAGCTCTTCATCCCATTTCGTCTATCGACGTGTCTTTATAAAGCTATTAGTGTCAATCTAAATTGATATAAATTACAATCATGTAAGTTAAATAGTACATGAGTTATTGGAGGTCAAAGTGGGCAATTACTATCGTTTACGTCAGGCCATAAGTACTCCACAGGCACACGAAAAAACGGCAGCAGCATGCTCATAAATATGTTTGTTCATCTACGTCTTTGTTTATATCCGATATATACTCTTCATGAAGAAACTGGTTAAATATTTACTGTATTTTAGAAAGCACAGAGACATTAGGCTACTGGCCTACGTTTGGTGCTATTCCTTTGATATATGTTTATTTAATTTGTTTATGTATTTAATAATGTGTGTTAGAGCGTATTTATGTCCAGCCGTAGAAATATGTATTTAATTTGAAGTATTTGAATGTAAATCCAGTATTTTGTATGTGCTTAAATATGTTTGTCAGTGTACGTTGGATTGGAGACATGGAGGGAGCGTTCTAGCCAATCACAGCGCTCGTTAATGGATAGGCTGTATGGAAGTGGGGGAGGAGGATCATTTCCAGAGAGGACATGAGTGTAGTTCGGAAGAGTGTGGCGCGAGGGAAAGTCGCACAGGACACGGGGAGTATGGCACAGGACACGGAAAGTGCTGGACGTGACGGCGCGATGGACGCTCGGTCGCTGCAGAGACTTGGAGAGTGTGGAGCGGTTTGCGTGTAGTCGCGGCAGATGGAAATACTTTGGAGCGCCGACTTATGCACTTGTGAGATTTCCGTGGCTTCTACAGTGAAGACGTAATGTGCATTTAGAAGTGAAGATCTCATGAGCTGTGTTGTTGTTCATAACTACTTACGTGCTGTAGGAATCTATTGTTATCCTGTTATTCAACTTACATTTTATTCAATTGCTGGACTATCGACACCAATAAGTGTTTTGCAGAAATATACTGCATTCTCGAAAGTACTTTTACTATCGTACTCATCATTTAAAGTCATTAAGATAGTACCTGCAGATTTTATTTAATTGCAATCTTTCGTTTATAAATTTATTTGTTACTTTCATAATTCGCAATTGCCTAGTGATAGAAACCTTCGACCAGTCGATTCATGTGTGTATTCTTATCGTATGCTGTAGACTCAGCAGTATTTGGCCTCTAATGCAGCAACTACGTATCCCAGCCCCTAGGCAAAACTTTTAATATTTCAACTCTGAGTCAGAGGGTACGTAGTTGAGGGCCACAACACCACCATCCATAATATATTTTTGAAAACCCGCAACGTGCTCACAAAACCAAAAAACTAGACCCGAACGATGCGACCTGTCTGAATAGGGGCCCTTTTGTCTTGGTCACAGCATCATCGTCGGGGAACAAACGTTTTACCATAGGATCTGCCAGATCAACCGAGATGGTCGTACAATCCTTCGCAGCAATGCAACCTCGCAGAGTAACCATGGAGTTACTGAAGTAACACGACATGGCTACTGTCATCAACAAAACCGTGTCATGTTTCACTCTTCGGGGATAAACTTGGCTGGAAATTGGAAACAGTGTGAAACAAGATTCGTCCGACAAAATGACGTAATTTAATTGCTCCACAGTCCAGGTTCTAAGGCGTTTTTCTTGTAACGGGCGTTTGCATCACCGATGAGTGGTTCAAGTGGTTCAAATGGCTCTGAGCACTATGGGACAACTTCTGAGGTCATCATTCCCCTACAACTTAGAACTACTTAAACCTAACTAACCTAAGGAAATCACACACATTCATGCCCGAGGCAGGATTCGAACCTGCGACCGTAGGGGTCGCGCGGTTCCAGACTGAAGCGCCTAGAACCGCTCGGCCACTACGGCCGGCTCGATGAGTGGTTTTGGAATTCTAGCTCCCTCTGCAATTACTTACTTCTGGAACTCACTTCGTGCAATTTTACACATTTCTTTTGTTATCAAATTCTACAGCGTGTATCTGGCCATCTTGTTTGAGTATTTACTCTCTCTTTCACACAAAACGTGCTCAGTTGGTTCAAATGGCTCTGAATACTATGAGACTTAACTTCTGAGGTCATCAGTCCCCTAGAACTTAGAACTACTTAAACCTAACTAACCTAAGGACATCACACATATCCATGCCCGAGGCAAGATTCGAAGCTGCGACCGTAGGGGTAGCGCGGTTCCAGACTGTAGCGCCTAGAACCGCTGGGCCACTCCGGCCTGCCGTGCTCAGTTAATTTACATTGTATTTTGCTCAGAAGCCATACTGTACGTGCTTGCAGTGTTTATGTGTGTTTTGTGTAAGAGATTTCAGCAACCCAGGAATGGCGACGAGGATGCAGCTTCTTCGAGTTATACGGCGACGAAGACAAAGGCATCGTAAATTATTGCTTCGAGCGCCCCAACTCACTGTTTCCAAACAGTTAGGTTGTGTAGGGAACAGAAGACTAAAACGTTTGTATTGCTCAAATTGAGGCTACAAGGCACGATTCATTACACTTTCAGGCAGTATCGAAGAAGGTTTTCAGTTAATGTTCTAGCTGAACACTCAGTTGTGTTACTTCCGAGTGGCCACCTTTTCTTTTTTCTATGCGCCGCGCCGGATTAGCCGAGCGGTCTGAGGCGCTGCAGTTATGGACTGTGCGGCTGGTCTACATCTACATCTACATCCATACTCCGCAAGCCACCTGACGGTGTGTGGCGGAGGGTACCCTGAGTACCTCTATCGGTTCTCCCTTCTATTCAAGTCTCGTATTGTTCGTGGAAAGAAGGATTGTCGGTATGCTTCTGTGTGGGCTCTAATCTCTCTGATTTTACCTCATGGTCTCTTCGCGAGATATACGTAGGACGGAGCAATATCCTGCTTGACTCTGCGGTGAAGGTATGTTCTAGAAACTTTAACAAAAGCCCGTACCGAGCTACTGAGCGTCTCTCCTGCAGAGTCTTCCACTGGAGTTTATCTATCATCTCCGTAACGCTTTCGCGATTACTAAATGATCCTGTAACGAAGCGCGCTGCTCTCCGTTGGATCTTCTCTATCCCTTCTATCAACCCTATCTGGTGCGGATCCCACACCGGTGAGCAGTATTCAAGCAGTGGGCGAACAAGTGTACTGGAACCTACTTCCTTTGTTTTCGGATTGCATTTCCTTAGGATTCTTCCAATGAATCTCAGTCTGGCATCTGATTTACCGACGATCAACTTAGTATGATCATTCCATTTTAAATCACTTCTAATGCGTACTCCCAGATAATTTATGGAATTAACTGCTTCCAGTTGCTGAGCTGCTATTTTGTAGCTAAATAATAAGGGATGTATCTTTCTATGTATTCGCAGCACATTACACTTGTCTACATTGAGATTGAATTGCCAATCCCTGCACCACGCGTCAATTCGCTGCAGATCCTCCTGCATTTCAGTACAATTTTCCATTGTTACAACCTCTCGATACACCATAGCATCATCTGCAAAAAACCTCAGTGAACTTCGGATGTCATCCACAAGGTCATTTATGTATACTGTGAATAGCAACGGTCCTATGACACTCCCCTGCGGCATACCTGAAATCACTCTTACTTCGGATGACTTCTCTGCATTGAGAATGACATGCTGCGTTCTGTTATCTAGGAACTCTTCAATCCAATCACACAATTGGTCTGATAGTCCATATGCTCGTACTGTGTTCATTAAACGACTGTGGGGAACTGTATCGAACGCTTTGCGGAAGTCAAGAAACACGGCATCTACCTGGGAACCCGTGTCTATGGCCCTCTGAGTCTCGTGGACGAATAGCGCGAGCTGGGTTTCACACGACCGTCTTTTTCGAAACCCATGCTGATTACTACAGAGTAGATTTATAGTCTCCAGAAAAGACATTATACTCGAACATAATACGTGTTCCAAAATTCTACAACTGATCGACGTTAGAGATATAGGTATATAGTTCTGCACATCTGTTCGACGTCCCTTCTTGAAAACGGGGATGACCTGTGCCCTTTTCCAATCCTTTGGAACGCTACGCTCTTCTAGAGACCTACGGTACACCGCTGCAAGAAGGGGGGCAAGTTCCTTCGCGTACTCTGTGTAAAATCGAACTGGTATCCCATCAGGTCCAGCGGCCTTTCCTCTTTTGAGCGATTTTAATTGCATCTGTATCCTCGTGTCGTCTGTTTCGATATCTACCATTTTGTCATCTGTACGACAATCTAGAGAAGGAACTACAGTGCAGTCTTCCTCTGTGAAACAGCTTTGGAAAAAGACATTTAGTATTTTGGCCTTTAGTCTGTCATCGTCTGTTTCAGTACCAGTTTGGTCACAGAGTGTCTGGACATTTTGTTTTGTTCCACCTACCGCTTTGACATAAGACCAAAATTTCTTAGGATTTTCTGCCAAGTCAGTACACAGAACTTTACTTTCGAATTCATTGAACGCCTCTCGCATAGCCCTCCTCACACTACATTTCGCTTCGCGTAGTTTCTGTTTGTCTGCAAGGCTTTAGCTATGTTGATGTTTGCTGTGAAGTTCCCTTTGTTTCGGCAGCAGTTTTCTAACTCGGTTGTTGTACCATGGTGGCTCTTTTCCATCTCTTACGATCTTGCTTGGCACGTACTCATCTAACGCATATTGTACGATGGTTTTGAACTTTGTCCACTGATCCTCAACACTATCTGTACTTGAGGCAAAACTTTTGTGTTGAGCCGTCAGGTACTCTGTAATCTGCTTTTTCTCACTTTTGCTAAACAGAAAAATCTTCCTACCTTTTTTAATATTTCTATTTACGGCTGAAATCAACGATGCCGTAACCGCTTTATGATCGCTGATTCCCTGTTCTGCGTTAACTGTTTCAAATAGTTCGGGTCTGTTTGTCACCAGAAGATCTAATATGTTATCGCCACGAGTCGGATCTCTGTTTAACTGCTCAAGGTAGTTTTCAGATAAAGCACTTAAAAAAATTGCACTGGATTCTTTGTCCCTGCCACCCGTTATGAATCTCCACCCAGAACTATAACATGGTGGGGAAATCCACTCGAAATATTTTCCAAATTATCCATCAGGTGCTCAGCCACAACAGCTGCTGAGCCAGGGGGCCTATAGAGACATCCAATTACCATGTCTGAGCCTGCTTTAACCGTGGTCCCGGCGGAGGTTCGAGTCCTCCCTCGGGCATGGGTGTGTGTGTTTGTGCTTAGGATAATGTAGGTTAAGAAGTGTGTAAGCTGATGACCTTAGCAGTTAAGTCCCATAAGATTTCACACACATTTTAACATTTTTTTTCTTTGCGTAAGCGTGGCCATTTTCGAACTCAACCGTCGAAGTCGGGTAGCGTTATTAATGGCTCATATCAAATATTACAAAGTTGAAGGTCACCTTTCAGCATTGTTGCCCAAAGTGTTACTCTCGATGTTCCATAGCGCAGCCAAATGTGAGGGGAGGGATGGTCGCCCCCATGGTTGAAAGGTGAAAGCGCGGGTTTTCAGCGGCAGTGGTGTGTTCATCACCAAGAACGGAGAGTTTTACGTGGGCCACAGCTCCAGATCCGCTATTACTAGCTACAGGAACACGAATGCGATGGCCGTCTGCGAACGGGGATGTGCACTACTCTTTTCAGTACGTTTTTAGTTGCGAGCATGAAAGTGTTATGTTACACACTGTGTCACAATACCACTGCAAAAACGAAGGCCGTCTGCCTGTTTATTAATACGACCATGGTAAGAAGTCAAAATTTGTAACAAAGTCGCGCTTGGTAAAGCCGGAAGAATCAAAGTAGCAGTAACCTTTTTTTCTGTAGAATTACCAATGCAGCGTCTGTGCTCACATCGGTAACCAAACGTATATCAGAAAATATGGTTTCCCGTAGGCACGTTTGCTGCACTTATTTCTCTTGTTTCAACTTTGTTAACACCTTACAAAATATTTAGCACTTCGTTTAATAGTGTCTGTATACTGTTTAACTGTAGTTTCACTAATGCTGTCGATATGTCACACTCTACAACCACTTCCATAACGTCCCAGGCGTCGCAAGAACAGAGTGCCCAGACGAATTTTCAATATCACTTGCATTTTTCGCAATCTGACTGTCGCTGTAGAGATTTTGACCCTTCTTTCAATGTCTATTTTTATCAGAGATGTCAGAAGATCAAAGTGCTGCCTTTCCCTTTCAGAAGCAAGCTCGCAATCTGTATATAAGGTCAGCGTGTTTTCTTTTTTTCCAAAACATGTATGGCCTGCTCTACATAAAGACATTTTCAAGAAAGGGATTTTCTAGATGAATGACAAAAACTGACCTGCACAGTACACATAATATATATGTAAACACAAGAGAAACGCTCCAATAACAGGAAACCGCACCTGCCCGGAACTGCGCCATCACTGAGGCGTTACCGCGGAAATGTAAACAGCATCTGTTTGGTCGAGGTTGACGTGAGACGCAGCTGTGCCAAGGTTTACTTATGTGCCGTTGATCTCCTCTGGCCGAATGAGGTATGTTTGCTTTTTTTTCCTTGATTGAGTTTCGATTCCCCCCAGAGAGAGGTGGGCTGGCAGCAGCTTATCACGCCGCTCTTCAACATACGGTAAACTTAAAAATATAATAAGAAGACAATAAACAATAAAAACAGGAGATAAAAAACGGTGGCTTTTTAAAACTGTAAAATGGCGAAAAGTTGTGGAAGTTGAAATATAAAAAACAGAGGGTTGGTGATGCTAATTAAGACACACAGTAAGTAGACAGGTACAATAGTACACAGACAATTACAAAACACGGTGACAGTCTGGTTTCTGTTCGCAAGAGATAAAAAAAAAAGACGGACAACACTTAACACTCACTTAAACACTGCGCTAAAGAGTAGACACGAAGATACACCACAGCGTAAGGCATATGGGGGAGCGGGGAGGGGGGGGGGGCAGGACCCGGACAAGTGAATAGGTGAATGGGCGGGGGAGGAGCCGAGTAGGGGGAAGACACATAAAAGGGGGGAGGGTGGATGCGAGAAGAAGTGGGGAAGGCAGAGGAGGGGAGTAGAAAAGAACTCAGGGGAGAGAATGGAGTCAGAGGGAGAGTAGGTGGGGAAAAACAGAATGGAAGGGGGGCGGGATGAGGTGTGTGTCATAGACATCTGATGTGTACAGACTACGAAGAAATCTTACATGAGAACTGTTTTGTCTTACATCCTATTTCTTCAGTTTAGAGCTCTAGGAACCTGCTGGTGCTGTATTGTTAGTAATCTTGTTTGCTGTTATCTTTTTACTATTAACATCCAATGTGAATTCATGGTGTCATAAAGCAATTAATTTTGTCCGCCCTTCAATTATCACGTTAGTGTAAGCACTCCACAATGCTGGTGCAGTTTTCGTAAAACCTCTCTGAGGCACGAGCGATGACCCTGCACGTCCCCAAGCATGCTGATTTTGCAGATAAATATTGTTTCCATGGACTACGGATTCACAGTGCTTGCTGCTGAAGCAGTAACACATTCTAATACATGAAACACGGGTGTTATTGAACAGCACAAATTTGCAGATATCCTGAGAAGATAATGTGTGTTCCGTGAATATAATTTTTAGTTGAGGTATTTTTACTTTTTGACGCATGGACGAACGAGCTCTTCTTGTAACGAATCCTGTGGCACATCAAACTCATGCATTTGCGAATTCCATAAAGGGACGTCGTTTGTGCATCAACAGTTTGCTTTGCTCACACCAGCAAATACTTGTGCTGACCATAGAAGACATACAGGAAGGGGGGAGGGGGTGACAAAAATATGGGAATACCAAAATAACAACAGATAACCATGCCTAACGCTGTGTAGGAAAGCTTCCAATCTCATCGGAATGGATAAATACAGGTCCCATATGGCTTTCAAGGAAATCTTATAGAAGATCAAAGAGGGTCAATAAATATTGATATCTGGTTTCTATGGTGGGACAATGCGTCATCGTGCTCACAAAATCAGTCCTGGAAGATGCGAGCTGTGTGGACAGAGGCCCTGTCGCCTTGGAACACAGCATCACCATTGGGGAACAAACACTGTACCATGCGACGGACCTGACCAGCCGAAATTGTCTCAAAATGGTTGGCAGTAATGTGACGTTGTAGGATGACCATGAGGCCCATGGAATACCACGACATGGCAGTGCAAATCGTCACCGATCCCCGGTTATGTATCACTCTTTGAACGTGAACTCGGCCAGACGTTGGAAACAGTGTGAAACACGACTCATCCGAACAATTGAGTTTTGCTCCATAGACCTGGTTTTATGACTTCGTCACAACGTTTTCCTGTTACGGCCATTTGCATTATTAATGGATGGTTTTGGAATTGCAGGTCGCCCTGAAATTCCTGTTTCTGGAGCTTCCTCCGTGTTTTGGTGCTATCAGGGTTCATGAGCGTGACATGCAGTTCTGCTGTGACTTTTGCAGCTGTGGCCCTCTGTGTTTCGTCACAATCCTCGCCGGCCGCGGTGGTCTCGCGGTTCCAGGCGCTTCAGTCTGGAACCGCGCGACAGCTACGGTCGCAGGTTCGAATCCTGTCTCGGGCATGGATGTGTGTTATGTCCTTAGGTTGGTTAGGTTTAAGTAGTTCTAAGTTCTAGGGAACTGATGACCACAGATGTTAAGTCCCATAGTGCTCAGAGCCATTTGAACCATTTCACAATCCTCTTCGATGACCGCCAGCTACAATCACTAAACACGCACTTTCGCTTGCGTTGTGACTTATCATATGAAGTTTTCCGGTCCTCCTTGAATGCGGTATAAATATTCGGCACCCCTGGAAAGACCAGACACTTCGGTTATCTTGATTACCGCAGCACCCACCATACGAGGACCAACAGTTTACCCGAATTCGACCTGACTTAGCTCCAACAGAACGCATTCAGAACTGCACAGAACTCTTTTCTGATCCCGACTGACACCTGCAACATATTGAGCACATTACACAGGTGCCGTTAATGGTCAGTTTCAAAGTGAAACCCTTAAGCTTGGCCGACCGGAGTGGCCGAGTGCCTCTACGCGCGTCAGTCTGGAACCGCGCGATCACTACGGTCGCAGGTTCGAATCCTGCCTCGGGCATGGATGTGTGTGGTGTTCTTAGGTTAGGTAGGTTTAAGTAGTACTAAGTTCTAGGGGACTGATGACCTCAGATGTTAAGTCTTATAGTGCTCAGAGCCATCTGAACGATTTTTGAACCCTTAAGCTTGGCTAGTACCTGCATTAATTTTCCAGCATATATTTTTCGCGATGTTTCCATATTTTGGTCCACGCCCTGTACTTGAATAACATGCGCGGTTTTTACATGCTATTTGCTACTTCCATGTGTTTCTTTCACTTCTTATGAATTTTGAATCCTAGTTGCGATTGTTGCATTTTTAATGAAATCCTAATATTTAAATGATACACTAGTGGCCATTAAAATTGCTACACCAAGAAGAAATGCACATGATAAACGGGTATTCACTGGACAAATATATCGTACTAGATCTGACATGTAATTACATTTTCACGCAATTTGGGTTCATAGATCCTGAGAAATCAGTATCCAGAACAACCACCTCTGGCCGTAATAACGGCCTTGATACGCCTGGGCATTGAGTCAAACAGAGCTTGGATGGCGTGTACAGGTACAGCTGCCCATGCAGCTTCAACACGATACTGCAGTTCTTCAAGAGTAGTGACTGGCGTATTGTGACGAGCCAGTAGCTCGGCCACCAGTAACCAGACGTTTTCAACTGGTGAGAGATCAGGAGAACGTGCTGGCCAGGGCAGCAGTCGAACATTTTCTGTATCCAGAAAGGCCCGTACAGGACCTGCAACAAGCGGTCGTGCATTTTCCTGACGAAATGTAGGGTTTCGCAGGGATCGAATGCAGGGTAGAGTGACGGGTCGTAACACATCTGAAATGTAACGTCCACTGTTCAATGTGCCGTCAATGCGAACAAGAGGTGACCTTCACCGCGATGTCGCCAAACACGGTGGCGGCCGTCATGATGCTGTAAACAGAACCTGGATTCATTCGAAAAAATGACGTTTTGACATTCGTGCACCCAGGTTCGTCGTTGAGTACACCATCGCAGGCGCTCCTGTCTGTGATGCAGCGTCAAGGGTAACCGCAGCCATGGTCTCCGAGCTGATAGTCCATGCTGCTGCAAACGTCGTCGAACTGTTCGTGCAGATGGTTGTTGTCTTGCAAACGTCCCCATCTGTTGACTCAAGGATCGAGACGTGGCTGCACGATCCGTTACAGCCATGCGGATAAGATGCCTGTCATCTCGACTGCTAGTGATACGAGGCCGTTGGGATCCAGCACGGCGTTCCGTATTACCCTCCTGAACCCACCGATTCCATATTATGCTAACAGTCATTGGATTTCGACCAACGCCAGCAGCAATGTCGCGATGCGATAAACCGCAATCCCGAGTGGCTACAATCCGACCTTTATCTAAGTCGGAAACGTGATGGTACGCATTTCTCCTCCTTACACGAGGCATAACAACAACGTTTCACCAGGCAACACCGGTCAACTGCTGTTTGTGTATGAGAAATCGGTTGGAAACTTTCCTCATGTCAGCACGTTGTAGGTGTCGCCACCGGCGCCAACCTTGTGTGAATGCTCCGAAAAGCTAATCATTTGCATATCACAGCATCCTCTTCCCGTCGGTTAAATTTCGCGTCTGTAGCACATCACATTCGTGGTGTAGCTCTTTTAATGGCCAGTAGTGTAAGTACCTAGTCAAAACTGATCCTGTAATAAAATAGTAGTGCAAATACTGCTCCAGTATAAATACTATAACGCAACAATGTTGCCACTCCTTTGTACTAAAAGATAAAATACCAAATGCAGAAGTATGAAACCGGAATTTCCCTATAGACGACGCTAGCCGTCAGTGTAGGGCCCATTCCACCGCGACTGCAGCGCCATCTGTTTCATGTAACGGCTGACGATGAATGTCAACACACAGTAACCAAAGTTCCATACATCGGTATCTGTTTCAAACCCCAAAACATTTCGAGTTTTTATGCTACGAACAACGATTTGCGGACGGCATTTATTTTCTTGTATCATGTGAAGAAAACTGCTGCAGAATCGTATTGAATGCTTGTCGAAGATTTCGAAGAACATGCTCATCGTAAAACACAGTGTTTCTAGTGGTTCAAAAAATCAAATGAGGTGATTTTCACGTGAGAAACGACGAGCGCGCGAAGACACCGAAAAAGTTCGAAGACAACGAATTGCAGGCTTCATTGGAGACAGATGATACTCAAACTCAACAGGAACTCGCGGAACAATTGAATGTGATGCAGAAAGCCGTTTGTCTTAGGTTGAAAGTTATGGGAAAGGTGCAGAAAGTGGGAAAATGGGTTCCACATGAACTGAATGAAAGAGAGCAAGCAAATCGAAAGACCACTTGGGAAATGCTGCTTGCCAGATGCAACAGAAACTTGTTTCTCTGTCGAATGGTGACAGGTGATGAAAAATGTCAATATTTTGAGAATCCCAAGCGTCCTAAATTATGAGTAAATCTAGGCAAACCATCGACATCCACTGCAAGACGAAATCGCTTTGGAAAGAAGACAATGTTCTGTGTTTGGTGGGATCAGAAGAGTGTCATCTGTTATGAGCTGCTAAAACTTGGTGAAACTGTTAACACTGATCGCTACCAGCAGCAAACGGTCCACTTAAATCGAGAATTTCGTGAAAACTGACGAGAATATGTAAAAAAGACAACACAATTATATTGTCCCATGATAACGCCCCATCTCAGACGCAGCAAAACGGGTTAGGGATACGATCGAGGCGTTCAGATGGGAAATACGAGGGCATGAGGTTTATTCTCCATAGTTTCCGCTTATCATCTGTTTATGTAACTGGGACACGCTCTTGCTGAACAACTCTTCAATTCGCATGAAAACATACGAAAATGGCTCGCTGATTGGTTTGCTTCAAGAGAACAGTTTTATCGGCGTGGCATTCATAGCCTGCCGCAGAGGTGGGAGAAATGTATAAATAGCAACAGAGGTTATTTTGAATAAAATATTGCTTATCAGTTTCAAACAACAGACTTGTAATTATTGCAATCAGACTCTGGTTTCATACTTCTATACCTGGTATATCTCACAAAACAAATAACTTATCAAATACTGTATGATATTTGGATCTTTCCAATCAGCCTCTATTGTGAAAATATAGCTGGATGTTAATAATAAGCCGGACGTAGTGGTAGAGCGGTTCTAGGCGCTTCAGTCTGGAACCGCGCGACCGCTACTGTCGGAGGTTCGAATCCTGCCTCGGGCATGGACGTGTGTGATGTCCTTAGGTTAGTTCGGTTTAAGCAGTTCTAAGACTAGGGGACTGAGGACCTCAGATGTTAAGTCCCATAGTGATCAGAGCCATTTGAGCCATTTTGTTAATAATAAGAATAAGCATTAGAGGATCGAAAAGTCTCCCTTTCAGCTACTACTTTCCAGATGGTATATCTAAATGTACATGGATACTCTGCAAATCACATTTAAGTGCCTGGCACGGGGTTCATCGAACCACCTTCACAATTCTCTATTATTCCGATCTCGTATAGCGCATGGAAAGAACGAACACCCATATCTTTCGGTACGAACTCTGATTTCCCTGATTTTATCGTGGTGATCGTTTCTCCCTATATAGGTCGGTGTCAACAAAGTATTTTCACATTCGGAGGCGAAATGTGGTGATTCGAATTTCGTGAGAAGATTCAGTCGCAACGAAAAACGCCTTTCTTTTAGTTATGTCCAGCCTAATATGCAGCAGGATTCTGGAACAATATTGTGTTCAAACATTATGAATTACCTCGAAGAAAACGGTCTATTGACAATCAGTCAAGATGGTTTTAGAAAACAACGTTCCTTTGAAACACAACTAGCTCTTTATTCACATGATGTAATGAGTGCTATT
The DNA here is from genome assembly GCF_021461395.2 of Schistocerca americana. Classification (NCBI taxonomy): domain Eukaryota; kingdom Metazoa; phylum Arthropoda; class Insecta; order Orthoptera; family Acrididae; genus Schistocerca; species Schistocerca americana. Next base: position 856,101,060 of record NC_060121.1, read on the forward strand.
GACAAGGGATTTCAGATCGATTCCGTATTTCTGGATTTCCGGAAGGCTTTTGACACTGTACCACACAAGCGGCTTGTAGTGAAATTGCGTGCTTATGGAATATCGGCTCAGTTATGTGACTGGATTTGTGATTTCCTGTCACAGAGGTCTCAGTTCGTAGTAATTGACGGAAAGTCATCGAGTGAAACTGAAGTGACTTCTGGCGTTCCCCAAGGTAGTGTTATAGGCCCTTTGCTGTTCCTTATCTACAGGGTGTTACAAAAAGGTACGGCCAAACTTTCAGGAAACATTCCTTACGCACAAAGAAAGAAAATATGTTATGTGGACATGTGTCCGGAAACGCTTACTTTCCACGTTAGAGCTCATTTTATTACTTCTCTTCAAATCACATTAATCATGGAATGGAAACACACAGCAACAGAACGTATCAGCGTGATTTCAAACACTTTGTTACAGGAAATGTTCAAAATGTCCTCCGTTAGCGAGGATACATGCATCCACCCTCCGTCGCATGGAATCCCTGATGCGCTGATGCAGTCCTGGAGAATGGCGTATTGTATCACAGCCGTCCACAATACGAGCACGAAGAGTTTCAGGAGAGCGTGGAGGCCATGGAATTGGTCCGCCTCTACCAATCCATCGGTCACCGAATCTGTTGTTGAGAAGCGTACGAACACTTCGACTGAAATGTGCAGGAGCTCCATCGTGCATGAACCACATGTTGTGTCGTATTTGTAAAGGCACATGTTCTAGCTGCACAGGCAGAGTATCCCGTATGAAATCATGATAACGTGCTCCACTGAGCGTAGGTGGAAGAACGTGGGGCCCAATCAAGACATCACCAACAATGCCTCCCCAAACGTTCACAGAAAATCTGTGTTGATGACGTGATTGCACAATTGCGTGCGGATTCTCGTCAGCCCACACATGTTGATTGTGAAAATTTACAATTTGATCACGTTGGACTGAAGCCTCATCCGTAAAGGGAACATTTGCACTGAAGTGAGGATTGACACATTGTTGGATGAACCATTTGCAGAAGTGTACCCGTGGAGGCCAATCAGCTGCTGATAGTACCTGCACACGCTGTACATGGTACGGGAAGAAATGGTTCTCCCGTAGCACTCTACATACAGTGACGTGGTCAACGTTACCTTGTACAGCAGCAACTTCTCTGACGCTGACATTAGGGTTATCGTCAAATGCACGAAGAATTGCCTCGTCCATTGCAGGTGTCCTCGTCGTTCTAGGTCTTCCCCAGTCGCGAGTCATAGGCTGGAATGTTCAATGCTCCCTAAGACGCCGATCAATTGCTTCGAACGTCTTCCTGTCAGGACACCTTCGTTCTGGAAATCTGTCTCGATACAAACGTACGGCTATTGCCCCGTGCTAATCCATACATCAAATGGGCATCTGCCAACTCCGCATTTGTAAACATTGCACTGACTGCAAAACCACGTTCGTGATGAACACTAACCTGTTGATGATACGCACTGATGTGCTTGATGCTAGTACTGTAGAGCAATGAGTCGCATGTCAACACAAGCACCGAAGTCAACATTACCTTCCTTCAATTGGGCCAACGGGCGGTGAATCGAGGAGGTACAGTACATACTGACTAAACTAAAATGAGCTCTATCATGAAAATTAAGCGTTTCCGGACACATGTCCACATAACATCTTTTCTTTATTTGTGTGTGAGGAATGTTTCCTGAAAGTTTGGCCGTACCTTTTTGTAACACCCTGTATATAAATTATTTGGGAGTCAATCTGAGCAGACGTCTTCGTCTGTTTGCAGATGATGCTGTCGTTTATCGACTAATAAAGTCATCAGAAGATAAAAATAAACTGCAAAACGATTTAGAAGAAATATCGGAATGGTGGAAAAGTGACAGTTGACCCTAAATAACGAAAAGTGTGAGGAAATCCGCATGAGTGCTAAAAGGAACTCGTTAAACTGCGGTTACACGATAAACCAGTCTAATCTAAAAGCCGTAAATTCAACTAAATACCTATGTGTTAAAATTACGAACAACTTAATTTGGAAGGAACGCATAGAAAATTTTGTGAGGGAGGCTAACCAAAGACCGTGTTTTATTTGCAGGACACTTAGAAAATGTAGCAGATCTGCTAAGAAGACCGCCGACACTACGCCTGTCTATCCTCTTTTGAAATCCTACTACGCGGTGTGGGATCCTTACCATGTGGGACTGACGGAGTATGTCGAAACAGTTGAAAGAAGGGCAGCACGTTTTGTATTATCGTGAAATATGTGAGAGAGTGTCACACAAATGATACAGGATTTGGGCTGGTAGCTATTCCAATGTCTGCCACGGCCGTTGTGCTAACACTTTGTTACTGACGGCGTCGTTGGTCTTCACATCCTAATGTTGCGGGATTCTTTCTGTTTAAGAGGCGGATGTGGAGGTCGCAAGCTCCGCAGGGTGAACCAAAGCTCACCGCTACCTGCTTCTGCCAACTCCCGATCAACCCACGCCCAGCGGCAGTCTTTTGCTATTCTAAACCGTTTTACTGTCATACAACATGTGTCTCTAGTAGGATTTAGCTGCTGATGTCAGTCTCGTATTCCTTCTGCTTCTACTACAGGATCAGCTCGTAACGTACTTGAAATGCAATGAGGATGGTCGCTCCAACACCGCCGAAGTATCGATTGTTTTAATATTTTAGCATTCATAAGTATTTTGTATGATGACACGACAGTCGGTCAAGAAGAAGTTTAATGATACGTGTCTCTAGTGTTTATTGTTTTCCAAGAAAAACGTCATGAGCGAATCTTTCTCTTTCACCAGCCATCAAATCTTTAGCTTTCTTAATCATTCATTTGACTGCAAAGATTTTCCCATATTGTTTCTTTATTTCAAACGGTTCAATACATGCACTTACTAACATGAAAGTCCCGTTACCTGGTACATTACATTTCTGTATCACATTGCTAAAAAATCTATTTCAGGACTGTATGCACACCGCAGCATAGTTTTTAATTGGCTTGTAATAACCAGCCCGGTAGGCAATTCAGTAAGTTAATTGAGACGTTAATTGAGCATAAAATAACGCCATACGCATCAGTTATTGTAAAATTTCAGGTCTCAAAGTCCGCTTTATTAAATCAGAATTACAGGTGTAGCATTCCGGACTCAAGTGCGGCCAAAGTTCTTACAGACAGAGAAGCTACAAGGGCAACTGGTGCGTCTTTTTAGGTTAGTATTTCGTAACATGTATCACAAAATCACAGAACAGCATCCCCCCTCGACATTAGTCCGTATTTTTCACTCTGACTTTTCGCTCATAATTCATAATGAGATACGCCAGTAGCTTCTCGATCATAAATCACTTTTTCGATTTAGATTATTTCAAGTATTTTCCCACGTGTAGTTGCTTGCTGGTTTACTGCGTCGGTATGACGGTCGAACTTGGTGACACCTGCTTTTGTGCGCACTTTGACAATCGAACAATTCGCAAGAATCGTATCCCAGAATCAACAGGCGGCTATAAACTTATCAACATACTACCCACAGTAACTAAAGCTTTGCATTTCGTTGTTCATGAACATCTGTCGAATTACCTTAAGCCCTTCAACATCCGCTATGAATATCAAACAGGTTTTCGGAAACAAACTAGCACTGCAAGTGCATTGTTGAATGTGACTGACGACATCAAACTTGCACCGACAAGCGCGAATCAGCCGTTTTATCACAGTTTCAGTTGAGCAAGGCTTCAAAGACTTTATTTCGATATAGTACTTACAGAAATGAAAGAGCGGAATTCCTCAGATAGTGTAGAAGCGAATAACAAGGAGTCGTCTGCAGGTCATAGATGTCGTCATGGAACAATATACCTTTTCCCCCAAGGCTCAGTCCTTGGTCCATGGCTTTTGTTGCTGCATATCACTATCTCATTCATGTTTGACTCTGGTAATACTTCTTCACCCGTCCCCTTCGCTGTGGTGCATCCAACGACTACAGAGCCGAAAGATTATTTAGAGGAAACAATGGTATATACAGGGTGACAGTTATTGAATTATATGATATAAAATCGTCATAGCTTCTGAATAGTTTTCGTTAGGATCTTCAAACTGTACTTTTGGTGACGAGGCATTATGGGAATTAGTATGCGCGTGCGCACGCGCTTTATTGTTGCCATTTGCACGTGCAAATGTCACAGTAGAGCGTGCATGAGCGTATAGCGCTTGTAAAGGCCTTCTATGCGAGTAATAACAGCCCAACTACGGCTCAAAGGAAATTTGCAACCGAGTCCAAGCTGAAGACAACCTGTCCAGGTGTACCAACAATTAAAACTTTGATTCACAAGTTTGAGAAAACGGATAGTGTTAATGATTACAATTCTGGTAATAACGGTCGTCTAAAAAGGGTGAAAACGCCTGAAAATATCTAGAAGACACGCGCTGTGTTTTAAGCAATCCCCAGTAAATCGATCAGACGAGCTGCACAACAGATGGGAGTCAACCAGGAGAAACTGCGACAAATTGTTGTTGAAGACCTGCTTCTCTGGCCAAACAAAATTCAAACCCATAAGACATTAATCCCCAGGGCCATGGAACAGCGGATGCGTTTTGCCAACACTTGTGTCCACAGAATTGACGAACAGGACTTTACTGTGAATACGGTTTGGTTTGGGGACGAAGCACACTTTCATTTGGATGGGCTCGTCAATAAGCAAAATTGCCACATTTGGAGGACTGACAACATGCATTTCAAGATCGAGAAGTCTCTTCACCCTCAACGGGTGAGTATGTGGTGTGCAGTGTGCAGTCACGCAATAATCGGTGCCAATTTCTTGATGGCACGCTAACTGCCGAACGCTGCGTGAAAATTTTGGGAGATGATTTCATCCCCATTATCCAAAGTGTCCCTGATTTCGACAATATGTGGTTTATCCAAGACGGAGCTCGACCCCATCGAATCAGGAGAGTGATTGATGTCCTGGAGGAGCACTTTTGGGGGCCTCATTCTGGCTCTGGGATACCCAGAGACCACTGACATGGGCCTTGATTGGCCGCCATGTTCTCCGGATCTGAAGACATGTGACTCCTTTTTGGGGGACCATATTAAAGACAAGGTGTACAGGAATAACCCCAAAACCATCGATGTTCCGACACTTCAGCAGGTCATGCCGAATTTCTCTATTCGTCTGCGCCACATCATCGCCAATGACGGGAGGCATATCGAACATGTCATAAGCTAAGTCCTAATATCTGCAGTAATGTTTACATGTTTAATAAAGTGTGCGCTCACCGTAGTTCGTCACTAATTTACGTTTTTTTTTCATATAGCTCAATAATTGTCATCCTGTACCTCCTAAGGTATACTTACCATTATCCCTCTTCTTTTGATTCAGTCAACTATCAGGGGAAATAAAAGTGTATTACTGCATAAAATGCAACCTTTCTGTGTATTTTCCTCACATGACTGTTACATTTACAAAAACGCATGTCTGACATTTCGCTGAGCGTTACTCTTATAGACATTAGTGTACGTTGCCAATCTCAGATGCAGTCTTAGGACGGGCACCTGCAAATAGTGTGAAGCTCAGATGCATTGTATGAATATCTTAAAACGCTTCATTGTTTCTCTCTGTAGAAACGTAAACTACTACTCGCACAAGTGAGATGTCTATGTTATGTACTGCTGAGGTCCTCAAAAGCGTTTCCATTCTTTCGCCCGGAAAACGTTTTCGCGCCTTTCTGAAAATGTTGTGCCGCAGACTAAACGTACGTTGGTGAGGGGAGCTCTGCAAAACGGGCGGTGCCGACATGAACTCACTTTCGGCTCCACTCATTCTAACGAGGTGCGACGGACGGAGACGCATTATGCAGACCCGCCAAATGAGGGCTTTGCGCCGTTAATTAAAACACACACATGCGGCGGCAGCCGGCGAACGTTCGTTTGCCGAGAACAACGGGGCGACAATCCATCTGAATAATTTTAATTGCTCTTTAGCCGGGGCCAGATTATTATTTTTTAATTTCGTGTGTTTTCCCAATCCCGCAGCCGGGCACAGATGGCCTCCATATTTATCTTTCAGGCGTCAGCGTTAGTAATCGCTTGCCTATTATTCGGCGGCTGTGCCCTTCTTGTACCTGTCCAAAGCTGGAAGAATACAATTGGAGTACCGTCACTGAAACAGCCTTTTCTTAGACATTTTTATGCAAATCGGACATGTGTAGCACGATTTATTGGCCCTGAACATTTGACGTCCTAATTGCTGCACGTTGGTAATACACTACGTAATCAAAATCATCCAGACACCCCTATATAATGCCGAATTGAATAATAGATGTCACGAGAAGCCGACCCACCAGTATAAAAGGCAGGAGAGACGATTTTCTTCGAACGTCGACCCCTCATTTGATGTCACCCGAGTGACCAGGTCGATTAGCGACTATTCAACCCCACTAAACCAGCCCAAATTGACTACTGATAATTTTATTTTTCAGTGGAAACGTGAAGCAACAACGTAGGTAAACCAACCCTCTGCCAGGCACTTAAATGTGATTTGCAGAGTATCCATGTAGAAGACCAGGCAGACCTTATGTACTGACCGACGTGACCCTTTGAGCACTCGGAGGCTGGTTGTAGAAAATCACATAATGGTTGAAATGGCTCTGAGCACTATGTGAGTTAACATCTGAGGTCATCAGTCCCCTAGAACTTAGAACTACGTAAACCTAACTAACCTAAGGACATCACAGACATCCATGCCCGAGGCAGGATTCGATCCTGCGACTGTAGCGGTCGCGCGGTTCCAGAGTGAAGCGCCTAGAACTGATCGCCCACACCGGCCGGCAAAATCACATGATATGAGTGGAAGAAATCCGTCGGTAGCCACCAGACGTCCAGCAAGCACAATGCGTAGGGAGCTAAAAAGAGTGACGCATAATGGTCGAGAGGATTCTCACAAACTAGCGACGGTTTAGGTAATATAAAGGGCGACGTCACTTGACAGTGGATTTCGAGTCATGAGTCACGCTATACTCTGTTGCCGTCCGACAGAAGGGTTTGGACATGACAGATTCCTGGTGAACGTTGCCTGCAATCGTATGTACTGCCAAAAGAGACGTATGGAGGAGGAGATATTGCGGTATGGGGATGTTTCTCAAGGTTAAGGTGCAGTCCCTTATTCTGCCTAAGAAAACAGTAAATACGCAGTGGCAGGAACACATTTGACATTACTGCTTGAAGTCGAGAAACAGTTCGGAGGCGATGATTGTATCGGCATAACAAGGCACCCTGTCATAAAGCAGCATCTGTGAGGCAAAGGTGTGTGCTTAATACCATTCCTGAAGTAGACTGGCTTGTCCAGAGTACCAGTGGAATTACGTCGCTGCTCCCGACTCCAGCGTAGAACATTGCTTCTGTCTCTGGTTTTGGATCTTGAGGAAGACAGTGCTGCCATTTCTCCACCGACATTCGGACACCTTACTGGAATTGTTCCTAGCAGAGTTAAAGGGTAAACACACTCCATACTTATCTCCACTATAGGCGTCCGAGTACTTTTGATCAGATTGTGTGCATGGAAATTTTTGGAAATACTGTGTTGGACCATGTGGATCATGATCACTATAGTTCGTGTCCCTTGTCCCTTCAATGGAAATCTAGTGATCACACCGGAAATATCGAAGGCGACAGCAAATACTGAACAGATACATGCTGAACCTACGTAGTTGTGTCTCCTAACTGATTTGTTCTCCTATTCACTCTGACGTGAACACATTCTTTCCATCTTTTTATCAGTCTCTCTCAACGGAACTTACTACTTAGAGCGCAACGCTATTAGAATGTTAAAAGGTGGATGGTGTTTCATTTCTCATTAAAAGAGCTCGATATTACCCCGGCGAAGACACTGCCTAGGTTGATACTCCGAAATAGCAGTGTCTTCAAAGTATGGGAATAAATCATTGTATGAACCCATCTAGATCAAAATTTATATCGAAACGCTCGTACAATATTTAGCAACAAAAAGAGAGAGTAATGCCATGTGTAGCAGCACAAAAGTAATATGAATTTGGGACAGTTATGAATATTAAATGACACAGTAGACTTAGTAAAACTATTAAACTGGAAGTAAGGCCACAAATGATGGCCGAAAATATCAACACATTAGGAGCAGATTTCAGTTTGTGCGAAATCTTTCTCAAATAATAGAAATATCTAGCTACCCACATCTTACGTAGAACTGAAGAAACGCTTTTTTGAATAAAGTCTTCTGGGACAGGGGTGAATCGTAAACGCTAGGGAAACTGCGTCAGAGGAAACTAGAAGCATTTGAAACACAGAACTACAGAAATATGTCACAGTTGTATTACACAGATGAAGTACGAAACAGAGAGGTTCCACAAAAAATGGAAAAGATTTTAATGTCATCTTCTCACTTTCCATGACATCGTCATATCATTTCTTTTTAGAAACCAGCCTTGGGCACAGATGACACATTCGCCTGACTATATGTCTCGTTCCGTGGTCGTTGTAGTTGCAATTACGTCTTCCTCTCTGATCTGTTCTTCTGGTACGATTGTACACTTTGCTGTCTTTCCTAGTAATTCCTAAACTGTACAACTTTAAAAATTCATATAAATTTATTGAAAGAAGATATAGAGCTGAGTTTAGTGTTACTTTGTAGGGAAACACATGAAGTTTATTTATCTTAAACTGAAGATGTTGTATGTGGTTTCCGTTGATTATCCTGCACACACACCAAACTCGCTGTCACATTTCAGGTGTAACTTGCTCAGTGGTGGTGTAAATTCTTGCTCTAGGTTCATGTAGAGAAGCAGGCACAGGAGGTAGAAATACGATATCCTTGATGAATCCCAATATAAAAAAAATGAGTCGTGTCACATATGGGGAACGTGGGGGCCATGCATTTGGCGCATCACTGCCCATCCATTGACCTGGAATCCGGTCACTGAGAATATCCCGGACGTCTGCCAGGTAGTGTGGTGGTGCACGATCTTGAATGAAGTAAACATTTCGTTCTTGGTCATCCTCATCGATCTGTGGTATCAAAAATTGTTGTAACGTTGTCTCCCTCGCTCAATGACGTGGTCAGATGTGCTTGGACGACCTGATAATTTCCCATGTCTTACCGAGCACCCTGTTTCTACAGAACATTTATGTCACTCATGACTTGGAGGCCTCCTAGGAGGATCTTTAGCGTACTTGATACGGAAATTACGCTGTTGTGTTGTCACCGACTTCGATTCTTCAAACCAAAACACACAGCTAGCACACTCTGGTCCAATGAAGACAGCCATCTTTAACGTAACTGCCGCTAGAGCCACTTACGGTGCGATTCGGCACTAGCGAACTACTCGAGGGAAAACCTGCTGTATTTCCCTACAAATTGACACCGCTATCACCTCTGTAGGTCCTATAAATTCATTTATACGATTTTGCAAAATTGTTAAGTCCTTTTTGAAACGTCCTGTATTTCTCTTCAGTTTTTGGATATTTTTCTTTTTTTGTTTTGAATTAAATGTTCTTGACTCATTGCTAAAGAGCAAAACTCGTAATACACACTTTTACACGACGCTGGATTCTGTAAAGAATCGGGGTAGGGATTTACTGGTTCTTTTTTATAATCACAGGCGCAGAGAACGGTCTCCAAGGATCTTTATTACAAGTACAGATTCCATAGGAGGGTACAGATCCTAGTTTCTGCCCATTGTGTTGCGCTGCAGTGATATTACGCGATGTGTGGGACCACCAGTTCACAGATCAGTAGTGATGTACAGTGAAGTGCTCTGGCAACAGACACCTAGCCAATGAGTGACTTCGGGAAACGGTAGCCTTTCGACTAATGTCTGCAAGTTTACTATTGCGCAGCGAACTGCACTGTACACAGTGTGGATTAGCGGTTAGTGTAATTGGTTGGCGTGCTGTGGGTCTTCTGTTCAACGGAATATATTTGTTATTTAGTATGTACCATCTCTGGAAGGTTCTCAGTTTATCACATCTCTACTGTTTTCATAGTCCGGACTATTCGATGTTTGTATATGTAGTAGCACTCGTCGTGGAGAAGGCAGTACTGTTCTGTCTGTAAGTCGGTGTCTCTGTTAAATGTACTTTCAGTGTTACGTATTCTGCATCATTTCGGATTTGGAGTTGGTTGTGGTTGCAATGTGACAGTTTGCCACGGTTAAGAAGCATTGACAGCTCGCACTAGGGAGCACGAAGCGGGTTTAAATGCATCTATGTCAGCTTAAATCAAATATTAGATTTGTGAAACGTATTAAAGACACGCTGTCAAATGAACATGTCGGGTTATAAATTACATGAGACAATGAAGTTGCTTTATGTACACTACTACCTTGATCTGCAAGATCAGTGAATTCTTAAATAATTTCTTTAATGGAACATATCTGATGAAACTGAATACAAGCACTGTGAAAATTAAGTATCCATGTCTCTTATACGTATCTTTGGAAGCGTAATATAACTTAAATGCACGATAACGTAAGGCTTGGGGAGGGGGGGGGGGGGTAGAGAGAGAAAAGTAAAAAAGTAATACACTGTTTTAAGCGCATGCAGCATTAACATTCCACTATAGGCATTAAAATATAAAGGAGGGCTATGTCAAGGTGCACATGAAAAGATGTCCAAGTTGTTCTGAACATCAGTGCTCTTCCTTACGACTATACTTTCCTATAGCCAATAACACTATCAGCGAATAAATCTGAATAAATCGCTGCCAGTGCTGCTTATACTGCCTGATAAATTCTGTATGTATATTAAAAACACTACAGGTTCTATCACGCCTCCTTATAGCACACACGATGTTAGTTCCGTTTCTAGTGAACAGCTCGCAGTCCCGCATTACGTTGTGGATTCTATTAGTCATAAATTCATTTAATTGTTGATAATGAACGTACACAGAAAAGGGCAGCACGAATGGTCACAGGTTCGTTTGATCTGTGGGAGAGTGTCACTCAGATGCTGAAGAAACGGCACTGGCAGTCTTGAAGACTGACGGAATCTATCCCAAGAAATTATACTAACAGAATTTCAAGAAGAGCCTTTAAATGATGATTCGGCGAATATTCTACAACTACTAACGTATCCGCCCCTTATGGATCGTGAGGACAACGTTAGATTAATTACAACACGCACAGAGGCGTTTGAACAATCATTCTTCCCGCGTAGCTTATGTGAATGGAACCTGGGAAAACACTAATAACTGATACAATGCGACATAATCTCTGGTAAGCAGTTCACAGTGGTTCACAGATTGCAGATGTGTGTGTAGATGAAGGTAATCAGTCGTGTAAAAGAGAAAAAGACCCTTTTTTGTCATCAGTCTTCTGACTGGTTTGATGCGGCCCGCGACGAATTCCTCTCCTGAGCTAACCTCTCCATCCCAGAGTAGCACTTGCAACTTACGTCCTCAATTATTTGTTGGATGTATTCGAATCTCTCTCTTTCTCTACAGTTTTTGCCCGCTACAGCTCCCTCTAACACCATGGAAGTCATTATCTCATGTCTTAACAGATGTCCTATCATCCTGTTCCTTCTCCTTATCAGAGTTTTCCACATATTCCTTTCCTCTCCGATTCTGCGCATAGCCTCCTCATTCCTGACCTTATCATTCCACCTAATTTTCAACATTCGTCTGTAGCACCACATTTCAAACGCTTCGATTCTCTTCTGTTACGGTTTCCCCGCATTCCATGTTTCACTACCATACAATGCTGTACTCCAGACGTACATTCTCAGAAATTTCTTCCTCAATTTAAGGCCGATATTTGATATTAGTAAACTTCTCTTGCCCAGGAAAGCCCTTTTTGCCATAGCTAGTCTGCTTTTCATGTCCTCCTTGCTCCGTCCGTCATTGGTTACTTTACTGCCTAGGTAGCAGAATTCCTTAACTTCATCTACTTCGTGATCATCAATCCTGATGTTAGGTTGGTTATTAGTCGAAGATACGGTGCACTGACGAACGCCTTCCACAACTCTAGGAAGACGGAGTCTTCTACCCGTCACCTGCATCTATTGTCTGCAACAAATGGTTCAAATGGCTCTGAGCACCATGGGACTTAACATCTGTGGTCATCAATCCCCTAGAACTTAGAACTACTTAAACCTAACTAACCTAAGGACATCACACACTTCCATGCCCGAGGCAGGATTCGAACCTGCGACCGTAGCGGTCTCGCGGTTCCAGGCTGTAGCGCCTAGAACCGCATGTCTGCAACATATCGCGTATGAAAGCACCAATGATTTGTGCTGGATCCATTCTGATCCTTTGAGAGAAGTTTCTTTTCGTTCAGAAATGCAACTGTTGAGCTTATAACATGGACCACTATCATGCAATAGGCAGAAGTCAACGATATCGGTATGTAAGGTCAGCGCGGCTGGTTTTCATGCTCACGACCTGGGTTCGATTCCCAGTACTGCCCCTGTATGTGGCACACTGTGCTTCGTAAGGTCACCTGAGTAACTGGTCGACCGAGTAGTAGCGCTTTCAAGGTCAAGAAACCCGACAACGACAGTGAGAGTGGCGTGCTGGCCACATGCCTCTCCATATTTGCATCAAATGACGTCACTAACAGAGAACTGGATGGACACGACTGGCTCGTCTAGGGCCAGAGTACGGAGCTTCACTTCGTTGTATGTGGGGGTGATCTGCCCTATCTTTCAATAAAAATAGGGCTACTGGTGTACGCAACAGGTTGTCAATCAGTAAGGATTGGGAAAGGAGTATATTCCTATACAGGACAGATACCACACATACAACAAAATATCCAGGTAAACCAAAATATTACGACTACCTCCTTAATAGCTTGTTTTTCCGTCTTTGAAAAGAAATACATCATTGATTCTGCGTATCAGGGATCAGACAGTTTGTTGACAGGTTTCTGGAGGTATGTGGCATTGGATGTCTACGCACAGATCATGTAATTCGTTTAAATAACGGGCCGCTGATTTGTTTACAGTGTGATGGCGCCCAATAGCAACCGAGATGGGTTTCACAGAATTTACATCAGGCGAATTTTATCCCCGTGACATCACCGTGAGTTCACTACAATGCCCCTCAAACCACTGCAGCCTGGTTCTGACTCCGAGACATGGACAATTATTACACTGCTGAAAGACGACATCGCTGTCGGAGAAGACATCAAGCATGAAGGGATCCAGGTGGTTCGCAGTGGTCAGTGTGTCTTCGATTACTACCACAGGCCCCACGCAAGCGTAGGAGAATGTCTCCCGTAATAAAATATAGCTCCCATCAGCCTGTGTCCGTTGGGCGCTGCACGTTTCGAATGGCCGTTCGCCTCGATGATTGTGTTAGTGGAGACGACCATAGCCCTAATGTAGCAAAAATATGATTCACCCGAAGAGTCGTTATGCTTCCATTGCTCGACGGTCGAATCCCAATGGTTTTGTGCCCACCGCAGTTGTAATTGACGAAGTCGTTGGGTCAACGTGTGTACACATAGGGGTTGTCTGCTGCGGAGCTCCATGTTCAACTATGTTCGATGAACGGTGTGCTCCTAAGCACTTGTGCGTGCACCCGCATTGTGCTTTTTCGGCAGAGATGCCACAGATCACCATTTACTCTACTTTACAGAGCAGACAAGCCTCCAAGACCCATCTTCTATGAAGTGTCGTGGACGCCCAACCATTTAGCGCCTAGTGGTAGTTTCACCGTCCTTCTACCTCTTTCTGGAGATGCTCACGATAGAACACGCGAATATTCGATCAGCTTCCTCGTTTCCGAGATACTCGTTCACAGGTTCTGTGTAATAATAATCCGCCCTTTGTCAAAGTCGTTTATCTCCGTGGATTTCCCCATTGGCAGCCCCTATCTGCGCTAAGGTGATCCCTCATCCGTGTCTGCACCTCTTAAATGCTTTTGTTACCGCGTCACGTGTCCGCAACGTCACAGGCGGCATCCAACGTCGCGGTGGGCAGTGGTCACAAAGTTTTGCCTTAACAGTGTATAGGCGCCTTGACAGTAATGACAACTTCATTGCGGATGCACACTATATCCGAACTCCTGCGGGAATCGGGTAAAGCTTTGGGCAATGAGGGTAATAGAGGTTGGCCGCTACATGTGTAGTGCCGATAAATTGACAACCTGGTTACGAAGGAAAGTGCCCTCGGATAGCCAAACCATTTAAAGCGAGCACTCGCGTGAAGGGGAAATGCAGGGTTCGAGTTCCGGTCTAACACAAATTTTCGCTTGTCGCCACTGAGTTGGATTCAATGCCGAATTGCGGGCAACATCTGCATTTCTCTTAAATCATGGAGTATACTACACAGTGTATTCAATGCGAATTCCAACAAGGAATCCGTCAGCGCATGGATCCATGATCTTATCGACACCTTTCGTGACTTTTCACGGCAGTCAGACATTGGTATCATTGTATCTTCGAATGAGTTTACCTGTTTAAATGTGAAATCGTCAACCCCCGGTAGCTGAGTGGTCAGCGCGACAGAATGTTAATCCTAAGGGCCCGGGTTCGATTCCCGGCTGGGTCGGAGATTTTCTCCGCTCAGGGATTGGGTGTTGTGTTGTCCTAATCATCATCATTTAATCCCCATCGACGCGCAAGTCGCCGAAGTGGCGTCAAATCGAAAGACTTGCACCAGGCGAACGGTCTACCGGACGGGAGGCCTTCGTCACACGACATTATTAATGTGAAATTTAATATCCTAGGTTCCCGTCAGTTGCCCTCAGTATTAACAAAGAGACTGGTTCATATTGTCGGCATCTGAGATGAAGAGCATTTAACTCTGTTAAGTCAAAGTGACTCACATCCGTATTACATGCATCTGCCCTTCTCAGTGAAATACAATCACGAAGGCAACTAAGTAAACAGACCAAACTTCTTATCCTCTAACGTCGTTTAGAGCAGAACCATGATCAGCAACTGACAGCTTGTCGCCTGGGAACGGACTAGTAGTACGTAATGACAGAAGTGAAAAATGGATGAAAAAATCGATGCAAAGCACGAAAGAGACTAAAATATGCTTACCGGTAATTCATCTTCATGTAAATAATAAACGCATTGGAACAACACAAGAAACAGACTGTTCTATTAAAAGTTATGTTAATAAAAAAGATAAAGAAGATTGTGTCAATGTGCACCTGTATGATTTACTGCTGGACTGTCTCTCTCTGAATGTATTGTCTCTTTATGAATATAAGCTGTTGCATACGGAAAAAATTCCAGTCATGTAAAAGAAATATGTGCATAAGCAAACCTCGCGTTTAAAATTTATAAGAACTAAATCTGTCGGCAACAGTGAGAAACAAACCTAGCTGCGAGAATGTAAATGAAATTTTACCAATCTGAACCAATACTTCAAATTGACTCTGAACTTTAATGAGAATAATTAAACTCGACAATGTTAAGTGACCTTGTGAAATTGGGACTTCGTATCTGCTTTATTTAGTTTACCTATGTCGCAATGTAAAATGGCGTGCAACCGCTCTCGTAGACAAAGAGGAGAAGGTGCGTCTCCACTTCCGAGCTGCTACCAACTATAGAGAATCACGGTAGTGGAGTGGGGTCTCTTAAATATGCGCAAACTTGCTTCTCATGAAATTTATTACAATTTATCTCTCATAAAAAGGAATGACCTTCATCCAATGGGAGCTGGCTAATATGAATTACTTTCCAGACAAAAACTCTTCTCAAGAAACCGTATTAAAATAAATTCATCTAAAAATTGCTTTACACTGTTACATTTACAAAATTTCGTCATTGAAGGCTTAGCAAACAATGAAACGTATTTCATTACAAGTTACAATTGTGTAAGATCAGCAGAGGACAGATACCAAAATGTAACTCAATATGAAAATTTATTCTAACGCAAAAATTCTCATAATAGTGGTTAAATTATTTTCGTATTTCAAATCTATTAATATTGACTGTGACAAAACTGTATAAAAATTGCAAGAAATTCCTGATTTGGATGTCTGTGTTGAACCAAGGACGCCTAACTAAATGCTGACAAAATCAAGTAAAATGTATTTGAGCCGTGCGTGGCTCGTGTTCGTGCCATCTCTTATTTAACACCCTGTTTGTTTTCGTACTGCCACCACATTATGTTAATTTTCAATTACTGGTGTCACTGAGTTGTTGCCTTTCCTGCCCGTGAGCGGCAGCAGCGGCGCTTCTCGATATAGGCCCTGCCGTATTATCTTTGCTGGACTTCACTTCCTGGTCGTCGTGTGTCGTCGAGGGGGTTGGAACGCGCAAGCAGTACAGTTCGGACCTGGCAGTCGGACAGTGGGACGCGGCAGAAGTTGGGTCGGGTTGAAGCGGCAGTGAGGTTCGGACAGCCATGACTCGCCCGACCGTTGCCGGCACACATGGTTGGGGACGGTCTTGGTTGATCGTACTTTGGTCTTCTTACCGGATGACGTGTGTTTGCCGATCGCTTATGGGTTGGCGGTGTGTGTCTCAACTTGTGGTTCGTCCTGGTGATTGCACAGTCACTGCTTTTAACATTCGTCGCGTTCTTCTTCCAAGTGTTTGTGAAATTGTGTGTAGCCTGTGATGTTCACTGCCCAGTTATTTTAGTGCTGCCATCGTGCAGATGTGTAGCAGTTGGTCGATTGGGGCAGTCGCGTTGTAGCACCAGTGGGGCATGCAGAGGGGGAGGCGCGGATAGCAGTCACTCGCCGATGATTGCCGACACACATGATTTGAGTGGGGCACGACTTTGGTTGATCGTCGGTCGGTCGCCTTATCGGACGACGTATATTTGGCCGGCGATCGCTTATGGGTTGGCTGTGTGTGCCAACTCTTGATTCGTCCTTGTTTTGCTCAGTCACTGCCGTTAGCATTGTCTAGTTCTTCGTGCAAGTGTTCGTGAAACTGTGTGTAGTTTATGTGGTTTGACTGACAAGTTATTTAAAGGTTGTTGGCCCTGAATTGGCCGGTTGGCGTGGAGTGGCGGGATAGCCATAACTCGCCCGACGATTGCCGACACACACGTTTGAGTGGCAACGACCTTGCTTGGCCGTTTGGTCGGTCGTCTGATTACACGACGTGTATTTGAGTCGTCCACATCATAGGGGTTGTCTGTGATCCGTTCTGGTTGTTGTTCCAGTCTCCGCTGTTAGCATCGTTTGAGTTTTGGTGCAAGTGTGGAGCGGAACTGATCTTGATCATTGGTTTGTTGACTGTCTGTCGGTTGGGTTCCCAGCGGATTGAAAATGGTTGGGCCGACTGCCCGTCTCACCTAAGCGACTTCGTGACCATCAATCCTGATGTTAAGTTTCTCGCTGTTTTCATTTCTACTACTTCTCATTTCCTTCGTCTTTCTCCGATTTACTCTCAAACCCTACTGTGTACTCATTAGACTGTTCATTCCGTTCAGCAGATCATTTAATTCTTCTTCACTTTCACTCAGGATAGCAATGTCATCAGCGAATCGTATCATTGATATCCTTTCACCTTGTATTTTAATTCCACTTCTGAACCTTTCTTTTATTTCCATCATCGCTTCCTCGATGTACAGATTGAAGAGTAGGGGCGAAAGGCTACAGCCTTGTCTTAGACCCTTCTTAATACGAGCACTTCGTTCTTGATCGTCCACTCTTATTAATCCCTCTTGGTTGTTTTACATATTGTATATGACCCGTCTCTCCCTATAGCTTACCCCTACTTTTTTCAGAATCTCGAACAGATTGCACCATTTTATATTGTCGATCGCTTTTTCCAGGTCGACAAATCCTATGAACGTGTCTTGTTTTTTCTTTTACCTTGCTTCCATTATTAGCCGTAACGCCAGAATTGCCTCTCTCGTCCCTTTACTTTTCCTAAAGCCAAACTGATAGTCACCTAGCCCATTCTCAATTTTCTTTTCCATTCTTCTGTATATTATTCTTGTAAGCAGCTTCGATGCATGAGCTGTTAAGCTGATTGTGCGATAATTCTCGCACTTGTCAGCTCTTGCCGTCTTCGGAATTGTGTGGATGATGCTTTTCCGAAAGTCAGATGGTATGTCGCCAGACTCATATATTCTACATACCAACGTGAATAGTCGTTTTGTTGCCACTTCCCCCAATGATTTTAGAAATTCTGATGGAATGTTATCTATCCCTTCTGCCTTATTTGACCGTAAGTCCTCCAAAGCTCTTTTAAATTCCGATTCTAATACTGGATCCCCTATCTCTTCTAAATCGACTCCTGTTTCTTCTTCTATCACATCAGACAAATTTTCACCCTCATAGAGGCTTTCAATGTATTCTTTCCTCCTAGCTGCTCTCTCCTCTGCATTTAACAGTGGAATTCCCGTTGCACTCATAATCTTACCACCTTTGCTTTTAATGTCACCAAAGGTTGTTTTGACTTTCCTGTATGCTGAGTCTGTCCTTTCGACAATAATATCTTTTTCGATGTCTTCACATTTTTCCTGCAGCCATTTCGTTTTAGCTTCCCTGCACTGCCTATTTACACTCCTGGAAATGGAAAAAAGAACACATTGACAGCGGTGTGTCAGACCCACCATACTTGCTCCGGACACTGCGAGAGAGCTGTACAAGCAATGATCACACGCACGGCACAGCGGACACACCAGGAACCGCGGTGTTGGCCGTCGAATGGCGCTAGCTGCGCAGCATTTGTGCACCGCCGCCGTCAGTGTCAGCCAGTTTGCCGTGGCATACGGAGCTCCATCGCAGTCTTTAACACTGGTAGCATGCCGCGACAGCGTGGACGTGAACCGTATGTGCAGTTGACGGACTTTGAGCGAGGGCGTATAGTGGGCATGCGGGAGGCCGGGTGGACGTACCGCCGAATTGCTCAACACGTGGGGCGTGAGGTCTCCACAGTACATCGATGTTGTCGCCAGTGGTCGGCGGAAGGTGCACGTGCCCGACGACCTGGGACCGGACCGCAGCGACGCACGGATGCACGCCAAGACCGTAGGATCCTACGCAGTGCCGTAGGGGACCGCACCGCCACTTCCCAGCAAATTAGGGACACTGTTGCTCCTGGGGTATCGGCGAGGACCATTCGCAACCGTCTCTATGAAGCTGGGCTACGGTCCCGCACACCGTTAGGCCGTCTTCCGCTCACGCCCCAACATCGTGCAGCCCGCCTCCAGTGGTGTCGCAACAGGCGTGAATGGAGGGACGAATGGAGACGTGTCGTCTTCAGCGATGAGAGTCGCTTCTGCCTTGGTGCCAATGATGGTCGTATGCGTCATCGAACCCATCGTTCTACCATTCCTAGACCGGCAAGGGAACTTGCTGTTCCAACAGGACAATGCACGTCCGCATGTATCCCGTGCCACCCATCGTGCTCTAGAAGGTGTAAGTCAACTACCCTGGCCAGCAAGATCTCCGGATCTGTCCCCCATTGAGCATGTTTGGGACTGGATGAAGCGTCGTCTCACGCGGTCTGCACGTCCAGCACGAACGCTGGTCCAACTGAGGCGCCAGGTGGAAATGGCATGACAAGCCGTTCCACAGGACTACATCCAGCATCTCTACGATCGTCTCCATGGGAGAATAGCAGCCTGCATTGCTGCGAAAGGTGGATATACACTGTACTAGTGCCGACATTGTGCATGCTCTGTTGCCTGTGTCTATGTGCCTGTGGTTCTGTCAGTGTGATCATGTGATGTATCTGACCCCAGGAATGTGTCAATAAAGTTTCCCCTTCCTGGGACAATGAATTCACGGTGTTCTTATTTCAATTTCCAGGAGTGTATTTCATTCCTCAGCGACTTGTATTTCTGTATTCCTGATTTTCCCGGAACATGTTTGTACTTCCTCCTTTCATCAATCAACTGAAGTATTTCTTCTGTTACCCATGGTTTCTTAGCAGCTACCTTCTTTGTACCTATGTTTTCCTTCCCAACTTGTGTGATGGCCCTTTTTAGAGATGTCCATTCCTCTTCAACTGTACTGCCTACTGCGCTATTCCTTATTGCTGTATCTATAGCGTTAGAGATCTTCAAACGTATCTCGTCATTCCTTAGTACTTCCGTATCCCACTTCTTTGCGTATTGTTTCTTCCTGACTAATATCTTGAACTTCAGCCTACTCTTCATCACTACTATATTGTGTTCTGAGTCTATATCTGCTCCTAGGTACGCCTTACAATCCAGTATCTGATTTCGGAATCTCTGTCTGACCATGATGTAATCTAATTGAAATCTTCCCGTGTCTCCCGGGCTTTTCCAAGTACACCTCCTCCTCTTGTGATTCTTGAACAGGGTATTCGCTATTACTACCTGAAACTTGTTACAGAACTCAATTAGTCTTTCTCCTCTTTCATACCTTGTCCCAAGCCCATATTCTCCTGTAACCTTTTCTTCTACTCCTTCCCCTACAACTGCATTCCAGTTGCCCATGACTATTAGATTTTCGTCCCCCTTTACATACTGCATTACCCTTTCAATATCCTCATACACTTTCTCTATCTGTTCATCTTCAGCTTGCGACGTCGGCATCTATACCTGAACTATCGTTGTCGGTGTTGGTCTTCTGCAATTCTGATTAGAACAACCCGGTCACTGAACTGTTCACAGTAACACACCCTCTTCCCTACCTTCCTATTCATAACGAAACCTACACCTGTTATACCATTTTCTGCTGCTGTTGATATTACCCGATACTCATCTTACCAGAAATCTTTGTCTTCCTTCCACTTCACTTCACTGACCCCTACTATATCTAGATTGAGCCTTTGCATTTCCCTTTTCAGATTTTCTAGTTTCCCTACCACGTTCAAGCTTCTGACATTCCACGCCCCGACTCGTAGAACGTTATCCTTTCGTTGATTATTCAATCTTTTTCTCATGGTAACCTCCCCCTTGGCAGTCTCCTCCCGGAGATCCGAATGGGGGACTATTCCGGAATATTTTGCCAATGGAGAGATCATCATAACACTTCTTCAATTACAGGCCACATATCCTATGGATACACGTTACGTGTCTTTAATGCAGTGGTTTCCATTGCCTTCTGCATCCTCATGTCGTTGATCATTGCTGATTCTTCCGCCTTTAGGGGCAATTTCCCACCCCTAGGACAAGAGAGTGCCCTGAACCTCTATCCGCTCCTCCGCCCTCTTTGACAAGCCCGTTGGCAGAATGAGGCTGACTTCTTATACCGGAAGTCTTCGGCCGCCAATGATGATTATTTATCAAAATTTAGGCAGTGGCGGGTATCGAACCCGGGACCGAAGACGCTTTGATTATGAATCAAAGACGCTACCCCTAGACCACGGGTACAGACTTCAACTGACAACTTGTTTTAAATGTTGTTGGCGTACTGGCAGTGAGTCGGTCAGTTGGAGCGGATCGGTAAGCAAGTCTCTGCACGGCGCAGTCGACCGGGCTCACTGGCGGTCTTTACGCAGTGTCAGAGCGTGTGGGGGCTGTTCCGAGTGCTACGAGGTTCGTGGCTCACCGACCCAGGATGTGAAAGTTGAGTGGTGATTTTATTACCGAAGCCACGTCTGTTCACCCTTGGTTGGTGGTTCGCTGTTGGCGGTATTCTTGGGAGCAACAGCGAATGTTCGAGTAGGTGAAGATTTTGCCGCTGTGTGGTGGAATTAACTATATTTGTCGATTTGAAATTCAAGTGCACCAACGGAATTTTCTGCCTTGTGGCCGTCAGTGTTCCGGTTACCTGTCCTGGTCGCTGACGTAAATTCAGGCAGTGTCCTTTCCTCGCCTGTTGTCACTGTCCAGCATGGTGTGTATTTTTGACAGCTTAATGTATTTTTGGTTTTTGGCGGCTATGTCTGTAACGTTTTGGCTTTGGAATTTTCATATACTGGTCGGTGGTTAGCAAGTCGTCTTGTCGGTGGGTCCCTGATTGTCTCTTGATTGTGTTGCTGCCGGATCGAGTATAGTCGGGCCGACTTCTTGTCTCACCTAAGCGAATGTTAAGATTTCAAGGGCAGACCAATCCCCCTGGAAACTTCTGAGCACTGCTGCCTATACTGCCTTTCTTGTTGGCGTATAATTGTGTGTTTTTAATGGTTCACAACCGATGGTTTGAATGTGTATGCTTGTAATTGTGTTTTTAAAATCAAAAGCTTTTTGCCTGTTCGAAAATTATGGTACTGTTTTTTAAAGGCTTCGGCCCATCGGCCTTCAGTCGCTTTAAGTTTTAAGGATCTTACTTATCAAGTATTACCTTTTCGAACATAAAGCTGTGAGCTTTTTGCCTGTTGAAAATTTATTGTGCTTGCATTGTTCTTAAAATGATGGGCCTTCAGCTGCTTTAAAATTTAGGATTCTTACTTATCAGGTCTTACATCACTTTGGCTTAAATACTATTTAAGGTTAAAAGCTTTGGGCCTTCTGCCTTGGACAATTGGTTACAGTTTTTTTAAAGAAATTCCTTCAGCCGTTTGAATTAAGCTTTCTTATTGGTCATAAAGATGGAGCCTTCTGCTGATTTAAAGGTTATTGTAGTTCTTGTTTTAAATTTATGGGCGTTTAGCCGCTTTTAAATACTTAATGTATCTGACTAGTCAAGCCTTACATCGCTTGCCTTAAGTACTATTTAAGGTTAAAGCCTAGAGTCTTCTGTCTCAAAATAAAGGAAGAAAAAAAAATCCAGTTGTATTTAATTCATGGGCTTTCAGCCGTTCTAGAATTAAAGACGTTTCCTGTCGATAGTCAAGCTTAGAAGTTACGCTGTAATATTTGGAGAACTAAACAATGTGTTATGTTCGGAGTGTAACTGACAGCCACTCATTCTGGTCCCCTTCAGTTACTTGTCCTGTCCTGCGAGTTTAGCAGGGCGTCTCACTTAGAGAGGAGCCGTTGTACTGGGACGGGATGACAAAAGCCGGCCGCTTGTGGCCGAGCGGTTCTAGGCGCTTCAGTCCGGAACCGCGCTGCTGCTACGGTCGCAGGTTCGAATCCTGCCTCGGGCATGGATGTGTGTGATGTCCTTAGGTTAATTAGATTTAAGTAGTTCTAAGTCTAGGTGACTGATGACCTCAGATGTTAAGTCCCATAGTGCTCAGAGCCTTCACAAAGAATGCATACAAATCAGAATCAAAATAAGCAGTATCTACCTGATGAGGTGTAACATGGATAACATCAGCCAACCAATCTTGATTTTCTAAAGAGCCAGGTTGAACACGATGCGTACTCTTGTCTAAATTGAAACGAACAGTAGCTCGACGAGGAACGGGGTGAGGAGACTCGACAGACACCATGGCGCGCGCAGAAAACATCGCAGCCAAGAGGAAAACGACAACAAATTCCGCTACGCAAGTACGATGTGACTCCGGTCGGTACACCAACAAGACTGAGTAGCTTCGATACAAACGGCGCTGCTGCACAGGCGGAAGTTAGCTACGACCTGCTCGCTCGACGCGCAAGGTGACACTGTTACCACTGAAGCACAAAGTCATGACCCTAATACTTCCCTCAACGTTGCATATTACAGTTGGGCCGTTCAGTGTCTCTATTTTGCTTGTTTTCCTCCTGTTTTCATGCTTGGTCTTTGTTCAGTTTCTAATGGGCTACCCACTGGGCCATCTTACCACTAAATCTGAGGGGGGGGGGGGGGGGGGTAGGGGGTGCGATGGGAAGGTTCGCTTGCAACTAGATTACGCCTGTCGGTATAGGATAACTGTTTTTCGACCACGCATCCACACTTCAACTCCTCTCCTGTTGCCCAAGAAAAATAAGCTATGTCTTGCTCTTACCGCGTGTACTAGGAGGTAGTAACCAAACTGAAAACATACTACTCCTAATAGTTACAATTCTTAGTCTTCAAATGAAGTAAATACTAATGTAATGTTGTTCATTACACTACGCTTAGCCAGCAATAAAATCATCTACACTTACATCCCTAAAATCCTTTATTTAATTCGCATACTAATATTTGTTTACAATGCAAAACTGCTAGAAACTGAATGGATTTTATTTCGTTGTATTTACCGCCTTTTTATCTAACTCATTTCGTCAATCTTAAAATAATTTGTAGATTTTTTAATTGAAAAAGTTTACCAACATTTTATTGTAATAATATTCTGCAAGAGAAGGGAGTTTAGATGTTAATCTATAGGTAACAAGCTGTCACGTAACAATGGATGGACAGCAATTATGACAGGCTACGTTTTGACTGGTGCACTGGAATGTTTGAACAAGTTGTAGCTGCGGACATGTGGATCGTTCACCAGTGCCTTGTGGACTGAAAAATGGTAGAATGTTATTAAATGTTACAAGTCCTGTATAGCACTCTAGTAGCGTCTGAATGTTTACAGATAATTACCAAAAATGATTTATTACGCACAATATATGTTAGCCTCTGAAAGGATTTTTAGTAATTTGACCAAGATTACCTAACGGATAATTTGGAATCGAACCTTAATTCTATAAGAACAGGTGGAGGTAAATAACACAACTTATTAATTTTTCATTGAGTAACAGTAAATGATTACTGTTAACTGGAATAGTAACACGGTCGCCAGCCTGGTTAGGCATAATAATGCAAAACCATTATTCATAAGGAATCTATTTTTACTATTGCAATAACTGAACTTTCATTAAACACTGTTCTATGAAGTGCGATAACCGCACAAGAATGGACATATTACACAGGGGGAAGTAGCAGTTGTCACCTTAGCATTTAAGCAGACACAAGACTTGCAAGTAAGCCCTTTCTCTTGTTTACCTCAATCATTACTTTAGTCTACAATTAATACAGCTCAAACCTGCCCTTCACTAACTACACAAGGACAGACAGCACATGATAATAGTCAAGTACAGTAATCACACATATTCACTATACAAGGCAATAAAGAATACACAGTATACAACCCAATCTTTGTCACTCGTTGATTACTTCAAGAACCATTAGCTAGAAACCTACTAATCAGATTTATCTTTTTTATTATGTTGGAAAAGAAATATTGTCCCACCTACTGTATCTTTCTTTGTAGTAGCAACCAAACTTTTTTTCTTCTCAACAGTAAGTATTTTTGTCATGTATAAACTATTTCATTACTAATTGTTGTAAAATATACTACTAAACTAGAACTGGACATGGTTTATCCCTGTTTCAATAATTTCCTCTCATGCAGTAAAGGTATAATAAAAAGTCACTTGCAATTGAATTTTTACACTCTCTATAAAGCCAAAATGTTTTGTTTTCATGAATAAAAACAATTATAGTAACTTTTTATGAACAAAGGCTTAAGTGAGTACCTCAAACTGGCTTTCCAAGTTCTACTACACAAAGTACACAAAACTCTAGTATTTCTTCAGAATGCAATTATTAAATTCGTTACCTAAGAATGTTTTCTCACAAAAGTGTGGACTCTTAAAATATCCATTACCATGAAGCTGACTAAACACTCTTTTCTGGGACAAACTGTGTACTAATTTTACTCACCTTACATGAATTTTAAAACAGTTAATTTCAGTAACCTTTTATAATATAATTTTAATGCATCAAACAAAAGATTCATAGTATCACTTCTGAAGTAAGTAGGTTTTGAAAGCAATTTTGAGTCAGTAAAATTTAGCATTCTCTTTTTCTAAACTGATTATTAGTTCATTTTCTAGCTGAGGTTTGAAACTTTCAAAGCAAGATAGTCACTGTTATAAGTATGAGAAATGAACAATTCTTGACCAGCACATTAAGTATATTGGCAGAAAACTTTAACACACATCATAAAATTTGCACGGTATTTTTGTTAATACTTTTATGCATGAACCACTCTCGGATTAATCAATAGTGAGGATCCTTTGGATAAGTGCATAGGATACACATATGGGTGGACCAGAATTCTTTTCACTTTAAGATTATATTTCTACTGAACCAACTGCAACATAACTGATTCACCCATGCTTACATAGCTGACCTTTTGTGAGTGTGACGAAGTGGTTGTTCAATCAATGTGGCGAATATGTGGCAGCCAGGTGGTCTCTCCATTGGCACAGATAAGCTCTTTGTATCTCTTCTTGGCCTTGATAATAATAATTTCAGAGCTTTTTTAAAAATGAGACGGCGGGGTCAGGGATTTTCTCTGCCTCGTGATGACTGGGTGTCGTGTGATGTCCTTAGGTTAGTTAGGTTTAAGTAGTTCTAAGTTCTAGGGGACTGATGACCATAGATGTTAAGTCCCATCGTGCTCAGAGCCATTTGAAACATTTGAACCATCAAAATGAGAGCACCATTTTAGAGCCACATATTACATCCGAGGCTGTTCCATTCCACTGGTAACACAACAGGCCTCACTGGCCACTTGCGCTGTATACACATCGATGTCTCACTGCCGACTGACTACCGTGCTCCGTGCTCCAGACGAACGCCACGTCCACCTTTTCGTTCGTGCTATCCACATTTCGGCGCACGATAATTCACTTCCGTTTTAGAGGGGGAGTACATTTACTTTTCAGTTTATACAATGCAACGTCCCTAGTATGAAGCGGTTTCAACATAATTACCAATAGACATAGTTTAAAAACTTTGTCATTTAAGCATATTAAGAAATCAGTACAATATTTATCTCACTGAAAGACAATCTCCTCCAAATCATACAAAGAACTTAACACACAAAGAGCAACCATATTACAGATCTTATCGTTTCTCCAAAGTAGACCAAAGATATTACATGGGAAAGAATATACACTTTACATTATTCAGGATAAATCTGTACAAATTATTTACAATATTAAACATTAGTGATACACCTGGACTAATCTTCCACGTGATAGTTAAAGCCTGCTAAACGTACTAGTGCAGAGACACGTCTATTTCTTGGGCAGTTTACGAAACACAACGAGAACTGCTGAGCAAAAATTCCATTGCGTCGATGTCCCTCTTGTCGTGAATTAAGGTATCGTGGCGTAGTAGGAAAACAAAAGGACAAGCTGACTGAGTGAACCAAGTCCAGTACTGTTCTCGTTCTCCGAATTGCATACCAAAGTGCCTTTTACAGTGATCCAATGTCTCGTGGAGGAATACAAAGGCACTTACTGTATACGTATAATTTTGCCGAGTCAGCTGATTTCAATAGTAGCACAAATATTGCGACTGTGTACCATAGAGAAAACTACAAAGCTCGAATAGTGATTACCGGTGTTTATTACCTGCAGTGTCGTCGGCAAAAATTACGTCGTTCAGTACAGATTACAATTGCTCTATGTCGTCGACCGCCAACAAAGAGATGATACGCTTGTTTTACTGCACATTTGTTGAATCACTTTCAAGAGGAAAGCTGCAGCGGCATTATGTAACGACGATTACAGCCGCTGGAATATGTTCGTATGCAGCCAGCTCAGGCCAATGGCACGCCGTTTCTCACAGCTAAGTTAGTTTCTACAAGGATTGTAAATGTTAGGAAACTCTCCTCTTGCGATAACATTTTTTGGTAATGATTTGTTACATAAAAGTCTCTTTTGATTATGCTCATTTGGTATATCGTTTCTAACTGTTGTTACCAGCATTTCGTAATTTTGTGGTAAAAACATTTGAATGGTTCTTTCAGTAATATCAATCTTTGGACTGTATCTGAATTCACT
Organism: Schistocerca americana; assembly: GCF_021461395.2. Classification (NCBI taxonomy): domain Eukaryota; kingdom Metazoa; phylum Arthropoda; class Insecta; order Orthoptera; family Acrididae; genus Schistocerca; species Schistocerca americana. The sequence continues at coordinate 856,128,566 of NC_060121.1, forward strand.
ATGCAATGCTTTTCAAAGTAATATGTTAATGTAAATTGTATCTGTCTACGTTACATTATTTTAGCACCTGCCTCCATTATACATTGCTGACTCCCAGCAGAGCTATAAAATATTCTACATTATTTTTTGTTTTGTTTTATTATGTATAAAATTAGCACTGGCTATGTTTCTGCACGTTGCTTTTTATTTGGCATTGCCTGCTGGAGTGGCCGAGCGGTTTTAGGCGCTACAGTCTGGAACCGCGCGACCGCTACGGTCACAGGTTCGAATCCTGCCTCTGGCATCGATGTGTGTGATGGCCTTAGGTTAGTTAGGTTTAAGTAGTTCTAAGTTCTAGGGGACTGATGACCTCAGATGTTGAGTTCTATAGTGCTCAAAGCCATTTGAACCATTTATTTGGCATGTTTATTGGTAGTTTGCAGTGGTTTATTTAGCATTTCTTTCGATGTGTTAATAATAAAATACACACTTATTCTAGGGACTCCATTAAGCCAGTTAGCTGCGACCAATCACAGCAGAGTAGCAGTATTTGCCATTAGAGCGTGGTTAGACAGGGTGAAGTCTCTAAGCTAGATAGTTTTGTGTCGAATAAAGTTTGTTTACATCTAGGAAATTTTCACATTCCAGTATTCCAGAGCCACTGAGAGACCTTACTTGCTTGTGTTGATGGGTATTATTATTCTACTACAAATGAGAGTACTATCCGGTAAATTCCGGCAACAGTCAAACTTTATAATTATTTTCAGTTTCTTCAGCATCAAATACGACGGACTATATACTCATTTCACTAGTGAGCAGTTAGGATTCTTCCCATTCTTTAATTATGTTCAAGAGCTTTCGCTTTAATTTAATAAACCAGTTAAAATTTCGTTAGATTTTTTTGAATTATAAATCGGAATGTTATTTAAGGGTGAGGGAGGGAAATCCTGTTCTGCACAAGGAGAAAATTTAAAACATTTATTTCTCATAAACTACAAAGGCTAGGCGCGTAATTACAACGTCCTGAACTGAGAAAGGTTCATATTCCGAGGATCATAGGCCATGTTCCAAATTTTAGCAACATGTGTTACACAATAAATACCAGAACGGCCTTTCACATCTTGCCATACACGAATCCGTTGGTCTGGCGCACGCAATACACAAACACGTTCTTCTATATAACCACATAGATAAAAAAACCGGGTTGTAAGGTCTGGGAACCAGGGAGGTCAACGACAATGATACTGATTCGCTGGTCTTCCTCTTCCAATCCAACAGCCTGGCATGATCTTATTCGAGTAACATCTGAAGTGGTTGGAGAAGAGAGATGGGGCGCCATTTTGCATGATGATGAAGTTATTTGAAGCACTTTGAAGTTTTGGAAATAGCTAGTTTTCTTAACTTCTGTAGATACGAGACAACTGTACTCTGTTCTTAGTAAGAAAGAATGTTCCATAAAGTTCGTTTACAGAAAAGGCAGAGAAGACGCTAGCCTTCGGCGGTTGTCTTTCGTGTTGAATCGCATCTTTACTCGCCCTAAATCTGGCATTCTGGCGACTAATTGTAGCAGAAATTGAAAAGTGTATTCAGTCGTAAAATTAATACATAAAAAAATTCTTGTTCTATTTCGCCTAGAATTCAGTGCAAAAAACTTTCCTTCTGGTTTTGTCGTCATGATGCAATGCTCGCAATAACTGCAGTTTGTGTAACTTATCATGTAGAGGATGTTTCAGAACTCTCCGTTCCGTTGGTTTAGGGATTTTTAAGTTAATTAGTTACTCATGCTGTAGATTTCCTATGGCTGCATTCGTATTTTACGCAGATACGCACAACATTTCATCTGATATGGGGGCATTTCAATTGGCAGATACAAGCATCTTCTACGAATTTTCGATATCACTCACAATTTTACATATGTTTAACCCACTCTTTTGGAACTATCGGCGAAATGCATGTTGCACATTAGCAATAGACTCTTGTTAATTGCAACACACATAACAATCGTTCCTGGGGTGTCACTATTTTCCTACTAACAAGCAACAGCGCATCTGTGGCTTTGAATCGAACTTAGTCTTGGGCTGTACACAACTCTCAACTTTTCTCCGTTTGGATAGTTGAAGCTGCCTTCCTGTCTTTTGTGGCCTGTGAAAGATACAGTCTTAAGATCTGCTGCTACCTTTTAAATATTCTGTTATTATCGAAGTGCTACTGGCATCCTCTCGCCCTTGAATAGCGTCTTATTTGGCACGAACGCTTTTTACACAGCATTTTGGTATGTGCTACGACAATTACTTGTTAGCCTCAAAGATATGGAATGGACTATCTGTCTGGTAGCGCGGTGTATCTCTAGAGACAAACTGCAAGGTATATCTTGACGGAAACAGCGAGCACTGACAAGCTACGGCCAATCAGAATGCAGGGTGGCATATGTCGGTTTCGGTTTGGAAAGACTCATAGCCACAACAAAAGGGCCACTTCTTCTTATCCTACTGCTATGATGGCTGCCTGGGCCGATGTTCCTCGCTTGATGGACGCTTTATCTTGTGATTTAAACATGAACGCATCCAACTGACTTCGTTCGGCATTATGGTGATATTGTTGCTGGCTTCGTACATTTGCACTAAATTTAGCAGATTATAAATTACGTGGACTTTCGGATCTCTGAGAACTGAGTTTCTTTTCACGATACTTTTTGCAGTCGTATTTGCTGTGGGAACATTAGGTTTTTACCCGCGTTTTAACTTTCTTAGAACACGCATGGATCAGTATAAATTTCTGATTTAGTCATCGGAATTTTCAATTGATTTATTTAAATGCTCTTCAACTCGTAATAAAATGCTTCAGAGATTAATAACAAAATTTCGCAATCTTCTATTGCCTATGATTTCGATGGTCTGTTGAGTTGGGTCAATCCATGGAGCATGTTTTGTTGTGTATGTACTGTGATCACTATTTCAGATATGAGTACAGTTGGTATTTTACTAAATTTTTGTCCTCGTCCTCGGGCTTTGTTCAATGAACCTTTCCACGTGTTCCATACGTCCTCATGTATTCACTTAAGAGCCATGTTTTCGAAATGTATTCCATCTATTTTCATTGTATTCCAAGCTGGAGAGAATCACCTTGAATTAAGCAATGCTCGCAGTTATGTAAGAATTTTCAACTATATACAGGGTGTGAACAAACTTACAGAAAGAAACCATTGTCATTCAAATCGGCTTCCCCTCGATCGGAATGGGTAAATACAGGTCTTGTATGATTCCCAAGGGAATTTTGTTCCATTCTTCATGAGAAATAGTGGCATGTACAGGCAGGATAATGGAGGTGCATAGCGATCACCCACTGTTCTATTCATAGTAGACCATAAAGCCTCAATATTTCTGAGAGGTGCTAACTGTCCAAGAGAAATGCAACAGTTCTTCCTCGTGGTCACAAAACAAGTTCTGAACGATGGGAGATGTCTGAATAGGGGCCCTATCGTTTTGGAACGCAGCATCATTGCCATAGAATGGACGTGGTCAGCCAAAATGGTCACATAAACCTAGGCAGTAACGTGCTCTTGTGTAATACCAGTGGGGCCTATGGGACAACACAATATGGTTGCTGGAATCATCACAAAATCCCCGGTTGTTTCGCTCTCGCGACTTAAACTCGGCCAGAAGTTGGAAACACTGCGCATCAAGACTCATCTGATCGGAAGACTTTCTTCCATTGCTCCGTAGCCCAGGTTTTATTGTTCCAGCACCGTGTTTCCCTATAACAAGCATTAACATCAATATTTTGCGCTTAAAAGTGCGCGCATCTGATCGGTTTTAGTCTCTGAACAATGACGCCTGTCAACGTACTCATTGGCCTAATACCACGCTGATCTGCAAATAAACTACACGAGGGTGGGTTGCTATCGGAGAAAATGTTGTATGAAAGCAGGAATGTTTACTGTGACGCATCATTCCGTGCGCATCTTACAAGAAGAGGTTCTCAGTGGTGATATCCACTTTCTGAAATCATCTGTGCTGTGATGTAGACTATGGTCCCAGGTAACACAACCTGCAGCCATTCAACCTTGTGTGCTCTCGTTTGCCAGTAGTCGACGAAAACTAGATCTGAATTTCGCTTGATGCTATGTAAGTTTAAAGATGATACTTCGAAGGACTGTTCGGTTAGTAAGGTCCGATCAGTCGAGAAAGGGAAATCACAGTGAAAATCTAAAATGTGTTATTTGCTACAGTAAGCTACAACTTCCAGCTGTCGTAGACATTTGTCGTAGCGTGGTACCAATATTTCAACACTGTCATTGTAGAAGGCTGCCGCCTGTGCTTTTCGTCAATTCTCTGCGCCCATCTGCAGTTAGCTGTGTGTGCCAAAATATTGTCCTTATAGCCTGTGGTTCATGTGAGTAGAGATGAAACTAAGGGCAGCCATTTACCAGATGCTGTTGGGTGATCGAACACTTCCCATCGAAAACGCTGTGGGAGTGTCTACGTTGCCCGTGCAGAGAGCGGCTGAGAACTGCAGTGAAGAAGGAAATGTATGACAGTTATGTTATGTGGGCTGCATAGCTTGAGGCGAAACCTCTCAGCAGGCACCCATACTTCGCGGAAGACACACTTTTCTAGGCATCTTTACGTGCTCACTGTGCGCTCAAAACTAAAAAGAGCGATTTGAAGCGATCGACAGGCATACTGGAAACACTGCCCAACATATGTGCAAATATTCATCAGGTTTTGAAAATGGTTTCCATTTAGCGGCAGATCGGACCTTACTTTCCGAATAGCCATCGTACTTTTGGCTCAGTTGCATAGTGCAGTAGTCGTAGTAGTGGTACTGACCTCAAATGGGAAAGGTTGTGAAGTTGAACCTTGTTATGTGCTTTCAATTTTTTTCATTTTTAAACCTTTATCGAAATGCCTCTGATCATTATTGTTATTCAGTTAATTATTTTAAATGTAATTATTTCTGTTTCTTTGCCATCTTATATTTTTCATTGTATGAAATACTTAATTTGGTCTAATTTTTCTTCCTGTCAGTCTTTCCCACTTGGACATATTAACTTCTATTTAATTTCTTGAAATGTACAGTCAATATAAAAAGCTTACTTCGTCTTTTGTTTTTTAATGGACAGATCTGCATTTTCTAATGTTTAAACATTATGATGGATAAATAAAAATAATTAAATTCACATGCACTAAGATCCCAAATCATGAAAAAGAGTGACAGGAAGAAAAAAGATAAGCAATTATTGAAAGAGTTAATGCCTTGATTAAAAAGATGTGACAAAGGAATTGCTTTTAGCCTGATTAATTCAATAACAATAGTGATCAAAGTCATTTCGATGTAATTGACGAGTTTCTAATCAACAACCTCTCACACGTCAGGATGGTACCTTAATCATTATGCTACCCACTGATCCTTATGTTGTTATTTTTATGGTTATATAGTATAATACGATGTTCTTGTTGTGGTCTTCAGTCCTGAGACTGGTTGTGCAAGCTGTTTCATCTCCCAGTACGTACTGCAGCCTATTTTCTTCTGAATCTGCTTAGTGTATTCATCTCTTGGTCTCCCTCTACGATTTTTACCCTTCACGCTGCCCTCCAATATCTACATCTACATACATACTCCGCAATCCAACATACTGTGCGTGGCGGAGGGTACCTCGTACCACAACTAGCATCTTATCTCCCTGTTCCACTCCCAAACAGAACGAGGGAAAAATGACTGCATATCTCTGTACGAGCCCTAATCTCTCTTATCTTATCTTTGTGGTCTTTCCGCGAAATATAAGTTGGCGTCAGTAAAATTGTACTGCAGTCAGCCCCAGATGCTGGTTCTCTAAATTTTCTCAGTAACGATTCACGAAAAGAACGCCTCCTTTCCTCCAGAGACTCCCACCCGAGTTTCTGAAGCATTTGCGTAACACTCGCGTGATGATCAAACCTACCAGTAACAAATCTAGCAGCGCGCCTCTGAATTACTTTTATGTCCTCTCTCAATCCGACCTGATAGGGATCCCAAACGCTTGAGCAGTACTCAAGAATAGGTTGTATTAGTGTTTTATAAGCGGTCTCCTTTGCAGATGAACCACTCTTCCCAAAATTCTACCAATGAGCCGAAGACGACTATCCGCCTTCCCCGAAACTGCCATTACATACTTGTCCCACTTCATATCGCAAATATTTAATCGACGTGACTGTGTAGAGCGCTTCACTACTAATGGAGTATTCAAACATTACGGGATTTTTTTTCCTATTCATCTGCATTAATTTACATTTATCTATATTTAGAGTTAGCTGCCATTCTTTACACCAATCACAAATCCTGTCCAAGACATCTTGTATCCTCCTACAGTCACTCAACGACGATACCTTCCCGTACACCACAGCATCATCAGCAAACAGCTGCACATTGCTATCCACCCTATCAAAAAGATCATTTATGTAGACAGAAAACAGCGGACCTACCACACTTCCCTGGGGCACTCCAGATGATACCTTCACCTCCGATGAACCCTCACCATCGAGGACAACGTACTGGGTTCTATTACTTAAGAAGTTGTAACACTCCCGGTTTAATCTACTGACTTATCCCGCTCGATCGGGATCTGATAGCAGCCCAAATAGATAATAATTAATGTGACCGTGTACCTAATGGGGCTGGCAATCGGATTGGACTGCTACGGAGATGTTACATTCCATTTTGTCCTTCTCAAATGCTGTAATAAAGAAATGTCTGGTGCCAAGAGGAACAACAACACAGCTTCATTAATTAACAACTTATATTCATCACAAAAACACAAAGTAAGGAGACAGCCACTGCCTTCGTCGTACAGCATTAATAACGGCTAATCTCAGCACAGGCCCTGGCGTTATTCATTATCGTCACACGCAATTTCAATCATTGTAATCCACCACTACAATCCAACACTGCAATCCAACACTGCAATCCAAATAATACCGGCGCGGTAGACGCGTAATTACAAATATCGGCACAAAAATATCACTGATCACTCTATTAATTATACTTTTCCACTTTCCCGTATATTTCTAACACAAAGGGGTTAAACCACGGCGATGGCCTCTCCCTTTGTCGGTACGGTATTGCATTCCAGCAACAGACCTCCACCCGGCTCGGCCCACAGCGCGTACCACACTACTGTCTCAACACTCGCTCTCGCCACCCGACGCACACTATCGATTGTTTGTCCTGTCGACCTGTGCTGTCGCAAAACTTATAGTAAGGGCCTACGGACCCCTTACCAAAGTCTTCGAGCCCCACACATATTTGGGAACCAATCCCGTATACTCGTACCTTAGTTAGGAGTCTGCAGTGGGGCACCGAGTCAAACGCTTTCAAGGAATATGGCATCCGTCTGATAACCTTCATCCATGGTTCGCAAGATATCATGTGAAAAAAGGGCGAGTTGCGTTCCGCAGGAGCGATGCTTTCTAAAGCCCTGTTGATGCATGGACAGCAACTTCTCTGTCTCAAGGAAATTCATTATATTCGAACTGAGAATATGTTCGAGAATCCTGCAACAAACCGATGTTAAGGATATTGGTCTGTAATTTTGAGGATCCGTCCTTCTACCCTTCTTATATACAGGCGTCACCTGCGCTTCCAGTCGCTGGGGACTTTACGTTGGGCAAGAGATTCGCGATAAATGCAAGCTAAGTAAGGAGCCAATGCAGTAGAATACAGTCTGTAAAACCGAATTGAAATCTCATCAGGATCTGTCGATTTATTTATTTTCAATCCATTCAGCTGCTTCACAACCCCAGGGATGTCTATCACTATGTCTGTGCGACGGCCGTGGCGTAGGCGGATGTATCAGTTAACCTTCACGCGCTCGCGCGGGCGGTGAAGTGACCGACTTTTTGCAGTTTCGCGCCATACTTACTCCACAAAGGTAACTAGGCGGTGGGAGGGACATGTATTCTCTAGTTGCACCTTTTTCCGACAGATGCTGCTCAAAGTTCGTCCAAGTCGCACCTCTCTGCCTCTCAAGTTCAAATAGGTCCGAACACGTTCGGCGGTCAGTTTACAGCCTTGCGAGCGCTTACGAGACTTCGTTCTACTCGTCTACTTCGGAATGTACGAGTAAGTATTTCTTTTTGTAATTCCCCCATAATTCCTCAATTTTATAGACTCTTCAAAATGGTTGAAATGGCTCTGAGCACTATGGGACTTAACTTCTGAGGTCATCCGTCCCCTAGAACTTAGAACTACTTAAACCTAACTAACTTAAGGACATCACACACATCCATGCCCGAGGCAGGATTCGAACCTGTGACCGTAGATAGACTGTTCCAATTCTCTAGTGAATGTGCATGTGCTCCAGAATTTCAACATCAAGAAGAACACAAAGGTGGCCTGATGTATATTTTTCCGCTTACTTGATTTGGCAGGAGTAAATTCGTTACCCATTTTTCAGTTCAATCCAGGTAATATGAAAGAAAAAAACGAGAAGACAATTTTTACATGCTTTATCTTTGGAACTGATGAGCCACAACCTGAAAGAAAGAGCTAAATTGAAGCATTTACCAAAAGATTTCTTAGCATTTTTGTAAAATTACAGAGAGAGTGACGTAGTTTATCGAGCTGTATCAACCCCTACAAGGAGAGGAATATGTTATTTGTGTGGCTCAAAAAAAAAAAAAAAAAAAATAAAATAAAATAAAATAAAATAAAATAAAAACAAAGCGAGAATGCGGTGAATGTGGAAGAAACGTCTGTCTACGACATTCAACCACGACAGTTGCGTGCAATAATTGTGGTCAGCCTCAAAACGAAAACGAAATGCATACAGACTGATCAGCATTTTTCATCTGACAGAAATGTTTGTGACGTTTTCAATCAAAAATTCTTTTTTTAAAGCAAAATTAGCTTTTCTTGCGGCGAGTTAAGACACTGAATAATTCTAGTCTTAAGTATTACATTATATAGTCCCAAAACATTGCAATTAAAAAAATGTTCTTATGTTTGATCTGGGTATTTGGCTTCCGTTTTGTATTCCATTTTATATTTTACTGTTAAAAAAAATAATTTTGATTACAAATGTGTTTGCAATATTGTGTGAGATATCCTATGTCGATATTTTATGGAAATATGACCTTTAAAAACGGAAAATCTCAAGAGATTTATGAAAACTCTCAGGCGGTCGGCCGACCGCCCGCGCGAGTGCTCGCGTGACTATTTCTAGCGCGAGCGCATGAAGGTTAATAGCACCTCCCCACACCTCCAATACTAAACTGGTGATCTCTTGATGCCTCAGAACATGTCCGACCAACCGATCCCTTCTTCTACTCAAGTTCTGTAATACGATATCCGGAAAAATTTTTTTTTCGTGGATTACTCGCAGTTGAGTACCCACCAGGGTCAATGGCTGTAGGGTGCGATCCCTTGGACCTTGACCAACATTCCTTCATAGATTACTTCAAGGAGTCGATTCCACCGCTGGGGACCTCTCGTCGTTAGTAAACTTGTTCAACCCTCAATGTGGGTTGCCTCCATTTCGCGGCTTTTCTATTCTACTGTGTAGCACCGTTTGCAAATTGTTAAATTCTCGCCGCACCTTTGAGAAACCTCTTAACTCATAGCGTGTAGGTTTTCACGGCCGGCGTCTTCAGTAATTAAAACTTCCGGGCTAAGAGGCCGTGGTCCAATAGTAGAAATACTTCTCCCTGACGTTTCGTTGCCAGCTGCGGGCATAGCGATCGTTATCTTCATAAGGATTCGAACCATCATCTCAGGCAGAAGAGAGGTATTATGAAGACATTGGTGGACAGGGCTAATAAAATCTGTGAGCCAGCTTATATGCAAAAGGAACTAAACCAATTGCGAACCGCTTTCCAGAAAAATGGGTACGCTGGCAAGGAGATAGATCGAGCACTCCATCCCAGTAGAAAAATGTCCGAAAACGTGCAACAAGAACAACCATCCGTGGGGAAAGTTTTTCTTCCATTCATCCACAATATTACGGACCGTATCGGGAGAGTGCTGGCCAAGTTCAGAGTTGAAACAATCTTCAGACCCACCAAGAAGATTAGTGAATGCTTAAGATCGGCGAAAGTTGCACGACACCCTTTAGCTACTCCTGGTGTGTATAAAATTCCGTGTAGTTGTGGGAAGGTTTACATGGGAACCACAAAAAGAAGTATCAATACTCGCCTAACTGAACACAAAAGGAACTGTCGACTGGGACACACGGACAAATCGGCTGTAGCGGAACATGTTTTTGAAACGGGTGACCATGAAATAAAATTTAGTGAGACGAGCGTGCTAGCTAAGACATCGCATTATTATGCACGTATGTATAGAGAGGCTGTAGAGATTTTTAAACACCACAATAATTTTAACAGGAAAGAAGAAGGCTTGAAGTTAGATAAGACTTGGCGATCGACTTTGTACCGAAGATGTGACAATCGATTACCTTCGATCGAGAGCAATGACGCCAGCCAGAGATAGTTTTACTGTTGACAACACGTGACGAGTGGTGGCGCCCTCTACGCGCTCTATGTAAACAGGACCTCCACGGCCTAGCAGCCAGTCGTAGACTCACCTCAGATGATGTTGCCCGCAGCTGGCAACGAAACGTCAGGGAGAAGTATTTCTACTACTGGACCACGGCCTCTTAGCCCGGAAGTTTTAATTACTGAAAACCTCTTAACTCTTTTAGCTCTCCTTGCGGAAGAGGAGCGCAACGCCCCAAAACGCACGCACACACACACACACACACACACACACACACACACACACACACACACAAACAGTCTCTAAACAGAGAAAGAGAGAGAGAGGAAGAGAGAGAGAGAGAGAAAGGGGTGGGGGGACACAGAGATGTAACCTCACGGTATCCATCAACGCTGACCCTTTTCTGCTGAACGCGGTGTCGCAATTATCTGCTGGCGAGGACGACAATGAGGGCGCGGTGCTCTGCAGGCCCGAGCATCGCTGGCACGCCAGTTACCGGGACACGGCGTACACCGGGCCCTCTCACGCCTGCGTGGTGCCGGCCCATTCGGCGCCAGAGGAGTGTGATGGGTCGGCAGCTTGCTGTGCGACGGCCGTGGCGTAGGCGGATGTATCAGTTAATAGCACCTCCCCCCACCGCCACTCCACGGACCCCCACCGCGGCCGCCGGCGCCTGCGACAATGTGCATTGTCCTGGGCCTCCTGATTCACTGTGGGCACAACACAATTAATTGCCGCGCGGCCCGCCGCCCAACAGGTGATTGTCCGCAGCTGGGAATCGAACCCAGATGTGGGCACCCCGATAGGTGGCTGACGCGGCTGTGCTCCCCTGTTCGCTGCCACGGTGAAGTATTCCCGACTGATGCCAGTCCTTATGCATCATTCGATCATTTAGACACAATTTAATTCAGAAATGTGTTTATTATTTGACAATTTTAGCAAAATCAGAGCTCCGAGGCATGAAACTGGATAACGAGGAGAACGCGGCAAGTGCCGTCAATCGATTTCCCAGGAACTTCGTTCAGTGGAAGAGCAGTGAAAATAAGCGAACACATTTCTTGGCTTATCCGTATAAACGCGGCCGTTTCTGAAACAACGAGAGTATTATGGCCAAAACAAGAAAAATATATCTAGTACACATGGGACCTAAAGTGCATACTTAAAAGCAATGAGCACTTGTCCATCTTTGCTACTGCGAAACACATTTCTTCTGCTGAGAAAGTGCTCATAGGTCTTAAGGTATGCACTTTTTGTAACTCTTGTTTACTGGACATTTGTTTCTGGTTTTGGTGCATACTACGACCTCTCAAAATGTGGAATACTTTTTTTATGTCACCATGTATGTCATCATTACCAGTGGCTAATTGAGATTTTGACGTTATGGAATATTGAAAAATCTACACAAAGGGTATTCTGTAGCAGTGTGCGAATTGTAAATCCTTGGAACTATTCTAGTGAACCTCGGGATGAAATCCGTCGATTTCGCTATGGGCGTTTTAGGTGATATTTCCACTTTAAGTCACATGCTCATATCCATTTACTCAAACAATAATAAATTCTGTAGCCTGTTGTATGCGCAGAACGGTACTTTTTATGTTGAGGGAGCACTGCCACCATTTAATGGAACGTTTAACGTGTAATTAAATTCCTAGTGAGGATATACTCACGAGGCATGTCCATTTGGAGCCGTCTCGCAGGTTAAAACTATATAGCGGACGGAGACTCGAACCTGAAACCTTGTCTTTGGTCTGCAAGACCTGTTAAGGTACAACTTACGAATTGCCCTCACAGGTTCATTTCTGCTACAATGTACCTCCTGCTCGCGAAGTTTCCGAGAAGTTCCCCTACATAACTCGCGGAGTTAGCACTCGTGGAAGAAATGATACTGTGAAGAAAATGCTGAGCTACAAACTATGTCGTTCTTTCTGGAATGAAAGTTCAACTCTGCAGCGTGATGTGCGCTTCTTTGGAGTTTCCTGGTAGATTAAAACTGTGTCCAGAATCGGGACTTGAACCAGGAGATTTGAAATTCGTATAATGGAAGAGAGGTAATAGCAGTAGCGAATCCATGAGGAGGATGAGTCGTACCTGAATAGCTCATTCGGCAAGAGTACTGCCCACTTAACTAAATGTTCCAAGTTCGAATTCCGATCTGGTACGGCTAAATGTTGTATCTGGTCATATATTACTGCAGACGTCATCTCTTTTTAAAGCAACTTAGACCTTACGAGAAGAACATGGCAAGTGGCATATCCCAATTTCCCACAAACTTTGATCAGTGAAAGAGTGGTCAGAATAAGCGGACACATGTCTCGGCTTATCAGTAGACACTCGACTGTTTAAAAAAAAAAAAAAAAAGGAAAAACCAAGACATTCAAAGATTTCGAGATATTTTCGAGGCACTTTATGTGCCTTTTACCCCGCAGTCACATCAGACGAAGCAGCGGTCCAGTGGTTACTGTGGTGACTTCTTAATTTTGCACCCTGTGTTTGAAACCGGATTACTACTGTAAGTAGGCTGTTTATGTTTTCTCTATGTAAGTAGGCTGTTTATGTTTTCTCTATGTAAGTAGGCTGTTTATGTTGTTCCCATGAAGCTTCTGCTATCAGAATATCGTCCTCATATAAGGTGATGTGACGTTTTAAGAACTCAGGTAATATGGAATTTAACCCACGAATGAATACTGCCGAAGAAATGTTCAAACCAAAGGGAAGTTTCCGAAACTGATAACAAACGCCGAAACAAAGGAAAGCTGTGTATTTTCTACATTCTGGATGAAGTTCGATCTGATAAAAGCTGGATCTGAGATCAATGGAAGACAACACTTTTACACCATTAAAATTTTGAAGAAGTTCTTCCAACGTTTGCGGCCTGTCTGTTTCAGGAATAATGATCGTATTGATTTGTCTCGAATCTAAGACAAGCCTGATCGATCCACTTTTCTTCTCAACAACATGTAACGGATTGTTGTATGAGCTTACTGCAGGCTCAATAATGCCCTCGTCAAGCATAGATTGTATTTCTGTTCTAACACGGTCCCTATAATGCGCCGGAATTACGTATGGTCTAACACAAAATTTAGTATGCTCACGAACACGAAATTGGTATTGAAATCCCTTGATTGTTCCTGTTTTGTGAGTAAAAACTGTGGAATGTGCTTGTAAAATTTCAAAAAGGTCCTGCCTATCAGTGTCATTACAATTCTCAATTGCTTGAATTTTATTCTGAATTAACTCATTAATTTCAAATATGCCGTCGATGTCATCCCTGTCAGTACTTGCAGAGTGATTGTTAGTGTCAAGTTCCGTCGAAGTGTCTAACTTTTTGAGATTTTGTTCCACTGTGTCTAACTGTTGCTGTGTTTGTCTCTGGTGTTGTTCCATTGTGTCTAACTTTTCAAGCTTTTGTCCCATTTGTTGCATTAATTGTAATAACAATGCACTGGTGTCTGAAACATGTTCCTCAGTGCTTTTCGGGAGTGAAGTTGCACCGGCAACATTCACATTTTGACAAGCGGAAAATGTGTCTTGACTCATTTGAGAAAACGGTGAGAATCCAAAACCTCAATCTACAGTATTTGCGAGATCGTGTCGTGTCATTTCGGCTTCCTGAGGCGAGCTATTGCCGACCGATCGGTCGATAATGCTTCCCTCTTCACTAATTGTTTCACTGTCCGTGCCATTGTTTGCCGCCCGCTCCATTTCCCTATGCACGATTACCAAATTACTACTTTGAACATCAGTTAATTCATTACTCGGTGGCGCTAACACACTGCTTTCATTTTCACTGTCATTTCTCAGTTTACTTTGGAGCCTAGTATTACGTTTTTCACACGCCATTATTGTCACAGTATTTCACACGACAACACAGAAAAACACAATTTGAAGATCAAAAATAAGAGAACACATTAACATAACACTGAAAATAATATCTAATTAATTGCAGCTGCGAAATACTTGGTGCAAATCTACATGCATTCCACAACTGTTTTACTGTACCACAATGAAAGACTGCAACTACAAAGGAGATTCTCTCTACAATTACGCGCTAGCAATAAACAAAGGCTACACTAATTACACAAACTACAAGAAAAAAAATCTGAAGACTCCAGTGAGGTATCCTAGGCCAAGGGTCGACATATGAAACGTCCCCTTTGAACAATTTATACACGACTGTGCTTAACCTGACACACAATATTATGTAAGTAGGCTGTTTATGTTTTCTCTATGTAAGTAGGCTGTTTATGTTTTCTTATTGGCAACGTTACGTAGCGCTCAATATGAAAATCACTGGCTGTGCTGTGTGCAGTCTGTGGCTAGTTTGCATTGTTGTAATACTCGCCATTGTAGTGTTGGGCAGCAGCAGCTGGATGTGAACAGCGCGTAGCGTTGCGCAGTTGGAGGTGAGCCGCCAGCAGTGGTGGATGTGGAGAGAGAGATGGCGGAGTTTTGAAATTTGTCATGAACTGCTATATTTATATATGATGATATCAAGGTAAATACATTGTTTGTTCTCTATTAATATCTTTCATTTGCTAACTACCCCTATCAGTAGTTAGTGCCTTCAGTAGTTTGAATCTTTTATTTAGCTGGCAGTAGTGGCGCTCGCTGTATTGCAGTAGCTTGAGCAGCGAAGATTTTTGTGAGGTAAGTGATTTGTGAAAGGTATAGTTTAATGTTAGTCAGGGCCATTCTTTTGTAGGGAATTTTGAAAGTCAGATTGCGTTGCGCTAACAAAATATTGTGTGTCAGTTTAAGGACAGTCGTGTATAAATTGTTCAAAGGGGACGTTTCACTGCGTTGCGCTAACAAAATATTGTGTGTCAGGTTAAGCACAGTCGTGTATAAATTGTTCAAAGGGGACGTTTCACTACGTCAATTTATTTTACTTTATTTTCTTTTCAATATTTTCATTTATCTATCCATCCCCGCACAAGGTTACTACACGAATATTTCTTATCAAAGTATGGGACACAAGTGTAGAGTCTTGTACCGCAGGAATCAAGGGTGACAGGTATCCTCTTTCTACAACACAGTGGCACACGGGGATTAATACGGTTCTTTATTTACTTCAACAGATATCTGCTACTTGACTTTAACAGAGTACATGTGTTGTGGTACAAGCCCTTCAATAATAGCCTATGTTAGACTCACTGCTGGTGATGTACAAGTCCCGTTATAAACACTGCCCTGGTCACTATATACTATTGCAGCCTAAGCCCTCCAAGTGAATGAATCACAAACGCCAAACTGGAGTGCGAGTTAGTGTGTCAGTGACTGAGCAACTGACTTGCTGAGTGAGAGTCAGTCCGACAGTGACTGGGGCCCTCTGGTCAGGGGCGGCGGCGACCTGACTACTTGCTGTCAAGAGGGCGTTGGCGGTAAGTTGCTTGCGAGTCTGTCTTTGGCCTCCCTCCTGATAGGTGTGCTTGATCCATTGACTACTGTCGATCTTCTCGATACATCTTTGTCCACCGGTGTGCTGGCGACAGCTTACGCAAGCACAACAAGGACGTCATATTAATTGTAAAATTACAGCTGCATTTCACAACAGATGTCACACATGCGTTATATAGTATACATGGTGGTCCATTGATAGTGACCGGGCCAAATATCTCACTAAATAAGCATCAAACGAAAAAACTACAAACAACGAAACTCGTCTAGCTTGAAGGGGAAATCCAGATGGCGCCATGGTTGGCCCGCTAGATGATGCTGCCATAGGTCAAACGGATATCAACTGCGTTATTTAAATAGGAACCTCCGTTTTTATTACATATTCCGGTACTACGTGAAGAAATATGAATGTTTTGGTTGGACCACTTTTTTCGCTTTGTGATAGATGGCGCTGTAAGAGACACAAACGTATAAGTACGTGGTATCACGTAACATTCCGTCAGTGCGGACGGTATTTGCTTCGTGATACATTACCTGTGTTAAAATGGACCGTTTACCAATTGCGGAAAAGGTCGATATCGTGTGGATGTATGGCCATTGTGATCAAAATGCCCAACTGGTGTATGCTGTGTATGCTGCTCGCTATTCTGGACGACATCATCCAAGTGTTCGAACCGTTCGCCGGATAGTTACGATATTTAAGGAAACAGGAAATGTTCAGCCACATGTAAAACGTCACCCACGACCTGCAACAAATGATGATGCCCAAGTAAGTGTTTTAGCTGCTGTCGCGGCTAATCCGTACATCAGTAGCAGACAAATTGCGCGACAATCGGGAATCTCATAAACGTCGGTGTTGAGAATGCTACATAAACATCGATTGCACCTGTACCATATTTATATGCACCAGGAATTGCATGGAGACGACTTTGAACGTCGTGTACAGTTCTGTCACTGGGCACAGGAGAAATTACGTTACGATGAAAGATTTTTTGCACGTGTTCTATTTAGCGACGAAGCGTCATTCACCTACAGCGGTAACGTAAACCGGCATAATTTGCACTATTCGGCAACGGAAAATCCAAGATGGCTGCGACAAGTGGAACATCAGCGACCTTGGCGGGTTAATGTATGGTGCGACATTATGGGAGGGAGGATAGTTGGCCCCCATTTTATCGATGGCAATCTAAGTGGTGCAATGTATGCTGATTTCCTACCAATGTTCTACCGATGTTACTACAAGATGTTTCGCTGTATGACAGAACGGCGATGTATTTCCAACATGATGGATGTCCGGCACATTGCTCGCTTGCGGTTGAAGCGGTATTGAATAGAATATTTCATGACAGATGGATTGGTCGTCGAAGCACCATACCATGGCCAGCACGTTCACTGGATCTGACGTCCCCGGATTTCTTTATGTGGGGAAAGTAGAAGGATATTTGCTATCGTGATCCACCGACAACGCCTGACAACATGCGTCAGCGTATTGTCAACGCATGTGCGAACATTACGGAAGCCAAACTACTCGCTGTTTAGAGGAATGTCGTTACACGTATTGCCAAATGCATTGAGGTTGACGGACATCATTTTCATCATTTATTGCATTAATGTGGTATTTACAGGTAATCACGCTGTAACAGCACGCGTTCTCAGAAATAATAAATTCACAAAGGTACATGTATCACATTGGAACAACCGAAATGAAGTGTTCAAACGTACTTACGTTCTGGATTTTAATTTAAAAAACCTACCTGTTTCCAACTGTTCGTCTAAAATTGTGAGCCATATGTTTGTGACTGTTACAGCGCCATCTATCACAAAGCAAAAAATTGGTCCAACTAAAACATTCACATTTCTTTACGTACTACACGAATATGTAAAAAAATAGGGGTTCCTATTTTTAAAAAAACGCAGTTGATATCCTTTTGACCTGTGGCAGCGCCATCTAGCGGGCCAACCATAGCGACATCTGGATTCCTCCTTCAAGCTAGACAAGTTTCGTTGTTTGTAGTTTTTTCCTTTGACGGTTATTTCGTGAGATATTTGGCCCGGTCACGATCAATGGACCACCCTATATGTGTTTATGGCATACTGACAGGTTACAATCTTTTTAAATTCTAATATTCTGATATTTCATTCTCATCTCAATTCTTAAATAATTTGTTATATTTGATTAAGGCATTTATTCTTCAGGACATTCTTTGACGACATTGATCATAGGAACATTCGAAACACAGATATTCCAAAGAGTGCGAGCATTGCGTGAAGGGAGGTTTGTCACAGTGACGTTTCTTGTTAGGACTATCGATAGAGAAAGAAACGCCGTTCATGTTGGTGAAGATTTTACACGTTGGCAATAACTTCGCGGTAAACCACGCATAACGGATCTCTTTTCCGAAAACTGGCGCTTGCAACTGATTAAGAATCAAGATACACTACATGAATTTCAGCAGAAACAATTTCAAATAATTTTCTCGTCTCTTTTCCTTTTTTTTTTAGAATTGACTCATCTGACGTATAATTGGTGGTAGATGAATAAGGTCAACCTTATGTCAACATACACTGGAAAACATTCGCGTAGTAATCTTCAACAGACATGGATATATAAATGAGAAACAAACATAAATCTAATAATCGGATTGCGAACGTAGTGCTCAAAATTTGTGACATGATACTAACCACTCTGCCACCAATTCGTCTGAGGATATCGTGCAGTAAAAGGCACATAAAGAACCCTAAAAATATTTTGAAACCTTTGAACGTCCTTTTTTTTCAGAAACGGTCGAATGTCTAGTGATAAACAGAGACATATGTTCGCTTATTTTGACCTCTTTTCCACTGAGCAAAGTTTCTAGGAAATTGGGATATGGCACTTGCCATGTTCTTCTTATAAGGTCTAAGCAGTTTTAAAAAGAGATGACGACTGCAGTAATATACCACCAGTTATAACAGGTAGCCGTAACCCGAATGGAACTTCGAAAGAGCCTAGTAGCATAAAACCACATGCCCGATCGGTATTAGAACTTGGAACATTTCATTAAGTGGGCAGTACTCTTACCGACTGAGCTATCCACGTACGACTCATTCTCCCCACAAATTCACTACTGCGATTACCTCTCTTCCATTTTCCGAATTTCAAGTCTCCGGGTTGAAGTCCCGATTCTGCACACAGTTTTAATCTGCTAGGAAACTTCAAAGAAGCGCACACCCGGCTGTAGAGTTAAACTTTCATTCCGGAAAGAACTCTGTATTTTGTAGCTCAGCATTTTCTCCACAGTATCCTTTCTTCCGCGAGTGCTAGCTCCGCAAGTAATGTAGGGAAAATTCTTTGAAATTTCGAGAGCAGGAGGTACATTGTAGCAGAAATGAACCTGTGAGGGCAATTTGTAAGTTGTGCCTTAACAGGTGACTCGGTAAGACATTGCAGATCAAAGACAAGGTTTCAGGTTCGAATCTCCGTCCGCTATACAGTTTTAACCTGCGAGTAGGCTCCAAATGGACGTATCTCGTGAGCAGATCCTCACTAGGAAATTAATTACACGTAAAACGTTCCATTAAATGATGGCAGTGTTCCCTCAGCATAAAAAAAGTACCGTTCTGTGCATAAACAGGCTATAGAATTTATTATTGTCTGAGTAATGGCTAGGAGCATTTGATTTAAAGCAGAAGTATCACCCAAAAAGCCATTGGCAAAATTGACGTATGTCAGACCGAGGTTCACAAGAATAGTTCCAAGGAATTACAATTCACCCACGGAGTATCATAAAGAATACTCTTTCTGTAGATTTTTCAATATTCCATAAAGCCAAAAGCTCAATTAATCACTGCTAATGACGATACATATGGTGCTATAAAAAAAGTATTCCACATTTTGAGAGATCTTAGTATGCACCAAACCGAGAAACAAATGTCCAGTAAACAAAGGTTATGAAAAGTGCATACCTTAAGAGCTATGAGGACTTTTTCAGCAGACGATATACCTTTCGCAGTAGCAAAGATGAACAAGTGCTCATAGCTCTTAAAGTATGCATTTTAGATCCCATGTTCACTAGATATATTTTTATTATTTTGGTCGTAATACCACTTCTCAAAAAGTGGATAGCAACACCTTGAAGTAGAACATGTCTTGACAGTAGCGAAAATGAACAAGTGCTTATAGTTCTTAAGGTCTGCATCTTAGAGCCCATGTTTACTGGATGTATTTTCCGTGTTTTGGTCCGTAATACCACTTCGTAAAATACGAAAATCGGCAAGCTTGAAGTAGAAGAGATGTGTTTTACAGAAACTTAAGATGAACAAGTGCTGTTATCTTTTAGGTACGCATCTTAGAGCCCATGTTTCTGGAGATATTTGTCTTCTTTTTGTTCGCACTATCATCTTTTAAAATGTGGAATACTTTTCTTAGTACCCTGCACGGAGATGTACAAATAAAGACGAAAGGAGTTCAAATATACCCTGCAGGTTGCTTACAGTTAAAACATTGCAAGGTGCCACTCTACATACAGCACAACGGTGTGTTGAAAATAATCTTTCGATTTATATTTTTATTTGCTTTTGCTATAGTAAATCAGTTATAATACTTTGTTTGTACATAAAATTAAGGATGCGTGCAGAGTAATACAATTAATTTATAATTACAGTTTTTAATTGCTGAGACAACAATTTCAACACTGTCAGTGTGAATAGCAATATATAGTTAACATAAAGCAGATTGAATGTAATTAACAGTATTTAATAAATTTCATTTATTTATGATGCTCAGGAATTCAGGAACATAGCAGAAGCAGTGACCAAGTTAGAGCTGTTTCATCGTCACTTCGAATGTATATAATATCTGAAGGTATGTGGTTGTCCAATACCTCCTTTATTATGTGATCCTCTTTTGAAGATTTTTCTAGTTACTATGCTTACATGTAAGTTAAGCTTCTGACTAGTTTCATTTCACTCAAAATCTTTGTCATGTTTCATAATATTGACTTATTTTTTAGATAATCCCTTCTGTAATCTTGTATTTCATATGCGTATGAAGAT
The DNA here is from genome assembly GCF_021461395.2 of Schistocerca americana. NCBI lineage: Eukaryota > Metazoa > Arthropoda > Insecta > Orthoptera > Acrididae > Schistocerca > Schistocerca americana. The sequence goes on from NC_060121.1 coordinate 856,149,446, forward strand.
GACAGAGCTCGCTATTCCACCTACAAAAAAAATTCTGTGCGTCAGTGACAACTGTATGGACCCATTTTACATTGTCACCACTGATGAGCTGCTTGTATTTTGAGTAAAAATTCTGTCTCTTTCTGGAAGCGTATGCATCTTTTCATTTACATTGGTCTGGCGTACTTCCCCCTTCAAGACCCCCTGAACGTATCAGCCTAAAAATTTCTTATCACTCACTTTTGAATCGGTTTCCCTCAGTGATAAAACGAGCTTTGAAGAGTGGTTATTTTGTCGAGTGTGGAAGTTAACTACGTCAGCTTTTTCTCAGAAACTCTCATTACCTGGCAATTATAAACTGTCGTGCTGATAAGTAGCTTCGTCTGCATACACTCTGCAAGCCTCTACGCAGTAGCCTGCGTGATGGAGAATGCTGTGCATCACTGTTAGAGGTTCCCTGGTGTAAAAGTTCTCAGATTTTTACGTTACTGTGTTGTTCATTTTTTGATGGTTCCTAGGACACCGAAATCCTTTTCTTAGAATCATGTGAGCAAAATTTTACTGATAGCTATAGAAGAAAGTCTATATGATCCATTCTAAAGTTAATTTTCATTATTCCCTAGAAGTAAAATTTATGTTCCATTTACATTTGACTCAGATTTTTAGTATTGGCACTGTTTTTCTCTGTTTAAATACCGGAAGTCACAGTCACTGAGGTTGTAAGCTGACACTCCTGATGCAACAATGAATAGTAGAGCTGACGTTAAAAGTGCATGAGACACGGTGCTTTTACCAGGACTCGCTTTAGACACAAAGTGACTATACGTGTTTTGCTGCTGATGCTACATTGTGGCCCACGTAAAGCAATGTAGTAATTGTTACCCAGTGGCTATATCTAAGTGGTTTTACAATCTTGAATTTAATTTTATTAATGAGTCCACGCCCACTGGTATATCCTTATCTTACCCTGGATAATGGTGTTGTAAGCAGTATCAAGCTGTGAAACCCAACTGCAGCAACATTTACCGATGGATTGCACAATCATCATCGTCCATAGTGATCACAACCTTGTCTAAGTTTGTAATTCAGCTACTTTAAATGTTCATACTGAGAAATTATTCACTGCCTTAACTGCTTCATATGTGACATAAAGGTGTAGTTTGCTGAGGAAATTAGTATGCTACAGATTCCCACCTGGTGTTGCAAAACATAATAAATTCAGTTCATATAATAAATTTTTCTCTAAAAATATCGACTTTTAGAGCATCGCATTCCAAAGGATCACTAGTTGCAGTGACATTTGCCAGTTACTCGCACAGTATCAATAGGGTGCATCTCCAAAACAGGAAAATTATCATTTATAGCTTACCCGTTCGGCAAATACGAGACTCGCAGCAATAACAAAACATGAGTTTTGTTGCAAGTGGTACCAAAGAATTCATTTAATAAATTAAAGAGCTGGTTAATTTGTTTAAGGTCAGTTAAAGATAAAATAACTTTTTTTCATAAACTGGTTCTTGCGGTAGTGGAACGCATCAATGAAATTTCACCCGGTTGGAAACGACAGATCAGTGAATGTCAGCACTATGAAGGCGATATACAGGCTAAACAGTTACCTAAAAATAACATGTCTGTTAGAAACTAGCGCAGATGCTTTTTCTTAATTAACTGAAGAGCAGTTGTTGTACGGGGGCATGGTGAAAAGTAATGTCTCCGACACTTTTATGTGAAAGAAATTAAATTTTTTTTGAATAAAACAAACTTTATTAATATTTTACACCTTCCTTCGACACAATTAAGAAATTAATCCAGCCACAGCATGCTTCAGAGGATTTTTCAAAGTTTGCGCTGAAATAGCTTTAAAGAATTATCTGCGTAACTTATGTAGAAAGTGCTGGAACCATGGCAAAAACCTGCTTATATCGAATGTATCGTATATGCAGTTTTTATTAATATCAGCAGAGAATGGATGAAAAAATTGCAATATTAGTCTGTTAACAATGACACTTGTAAATTCGACCGACACACCAGTGAGACGCCTTTTCGTTACAGTGTTTTACGAGGAAACGGAAAGGAAGTGGTGTAGATCATTTTGGGAAGCAGCGTTATCTTCATATACGCTATTCCCATTGCCAACTGAAATCCATTTATTTTACACTGTCAGAAATTGACAACAAGCAATTATTCGTAGATTCTTGTATTGTTAATGGCAGTTTCACTTAATAGCTTAACGCAGAAAAAGGGTCCTCCACTGATGTCATTGCATTTTGCAGCTCTTGTAGATGAATTCTGTATTGTTAATGTAAACTTTGTACGTAAATTCAAATACCCGTATGACTGTCTCGCAAGGCATTCAGAAAAGAGCTTATGGTTGTAAAAAACAGGCAAAGGTCCCGAGTTCGAGTCTCGGTCGGGCACACAGTTTTAATCTGCCAGGAAGTTTCATATCAGCGCACACTCCGCTGCAGAGTGAAAATCTCATTCTGGAAACTTATGGTTATTTGACGTTCTTCCGTTCAGAATTTCCTTTGCTGTTGACACGTAATTTTGTTGAATTCTGCACGTTTTTTGAAAAAGTAAGATAGATTGCAGGCTCTAAATCTATAGGTGATCGATTGCTTCAGACAGAGGATTTTTTGTTCATTATCTATAAGTTTTCGCGCTGTAAAAGTTGATTCTCCTGTGACCTGACAGGTAATTTCGCACAAAACATACAGTTACTGGAAATTATCTGTCTCTTTAGATTTCAGTCTTTATACTTGTTTTTAGTTTGTCAGCTTCTATCAAGTGACTAATATTTCGTATTTGATTTCTTGTTCATACGTTATGCCCACCATTATTATCATTAATTGGAAGTTAGAATCAGCTCTTATTCTCACTGGGGTAATACGTTACACTGGCGATGGCTTTCATTAATACTTGATACGAGAATACTGTTCAACTTAGTTTTTGACACATTCTTTACAAAAATATCTGAAGCAAATGAGATACCTCATATGATGTACGAGGGAATGGTGAAGTGTAATGTCCCCGAATTTTTATAAGAAAGAATTTAAAGTTTTTTTAATAAAATAAACTTTATTAACATTTTACATCTTTGATCTTCGTGTCTACATATTTGTATCTAAAGATAGTCATAATGGCGACGAACACATTTCTCTCAACGAGAGACCAGTTTGTTGATAGTGTCACTGTAGAATGTTTGACTTTGCTGACTAAGCCACAATTTCACCTTTGCTTGCACCGCTTAATCACTATCAAAGTGCAGTCCTCGAAGGTGTTCTATAAGTTTCACAAACATATGAACGTCGGAGGGAGGGAAGCCGGGATTGTACGGAGGTTGATCGATGAAAGCGTACCCAAGGCATCGAATAGCTGCAGACATCGCAGTGTTCGTGTGTGGTCCGGTATTGTCATTCTGAAGGAGAGGGTGCTTCACGTGTGGGCAAACTCTTCGAATTTGAAATCAGAATACAGCACGTTATTTCTCACGCAAGTAGTTACATTACACAGCACCTTGTCGCCCTTTACAATTCAAAGTCCCCTAGCAGCGGAGGGCTACAAATATGTAGAAATGAAGATTAAAGATGTAGAATGTTAGTAACATTTGTGTTATTTAACAAGATTTAAGAGTTGTCACATAAAAATTCTGAGAAATTAGTTTTCAGAGGGCATTCGTATGATTGACAGTATCTCCAAACAGTTAATCTGTTTCATCTAAAAGGCACTTGTATAATTAATATTAATGAATCAAAACATATATAAAATACAGCGACAACTTTCAAGATACTTCACCATTGCAGAATGTTGTCGTTGTGGCAGTGTTTATTCTAAGACGGTCTGAAGCAGCTCTTGGCACGACTATCCAGTGCAAGCTTCTTCGTCTCCGAATTAGTACTGCGTGCCACATCCATTTGGACCTGTTTACTATATTCATTTCTTCATCTCCCTCTATGATTTTTGCCCCTTCCCCTCCTCACTCATATCCACTTGCCTCCAGTACTAAACTGAAGATTCCTTGATGTCTCAGAATGTTTTCCACAAGTACCAACAGATCCTATCGTATGGTCGAGTTATGCCACAAATTTTTTTCGCTCCAATTGTATTCAGTACCTCCTCATAAGGTTCGTGATCTACCCACGAAATCTTTAGCGTTCTTCCGTAGCCCCACATTTCGGAAAACTGAACAGACGCGAGGGAAAACGGGCTAACCTTCAAATGTAAAAGCTTAGAAGTAAGTTTTGCCATCTTTTTCTGGATACGGGAACTATCAAAATTGTCGTTGGTATCACCCCTAAATATTACATTAGGATTTTTATGAGTCAGACCAACGTCAATTTTGATAGTTCCCATACCCGTTAACAGATGGCAACACTTATCTCTAAGTTTTTACATTTGAGGGTTAGCCCGTTTTTTCGCGCATGACTTCTATTCTGCTGTTGTCTAAACCATACTGATCAAAACAAAGTAGGCGAACACGTGTACCAGTATCAGAACATCAGGCATGTTAATTCTGTTTTGATACAGGCGGTACTTGTGGTCCTATCGTATGGCTTGACATCATCGCTTTCAATGTGGATAGTAATTAAAATAATTCACCATCTGTTGGCTGTGTTATGCATTACAGTGTCAGGTGACCTGTCAGAAGGAAATGATTACCGGTGTCCAAAAGTGTTTTTTAGCGAAGTACACAAATGATAGTTGTCATTTGTTCACGTTGTATTCAACCAAGAACATGCAGTGCGATATCTTAATGCAGTGCAAGTTGCAAGGGCGACATTTTTTTTTAATCCAGAAAGGATGGAATTGCGGCCTTGTTGTTGCAGATGCCAATGCCTCTCCATGTGTCATTCATAGGTTGTGTGAACGCTGCAGGGACACAAGTTAGCACACAAGGCGAGTTGGACAAGGGGTCGTCTAAGCTTACAACCCGCGTGCCCATCTCTGTGCTGCGGCGTCTTACGGATGCCGCCAGAGCACTGCAAGACGATCGCAGAAGGGCCACTGGATCCACTGCGTCCAACCAGATAGTAAAGTACAGGTATCGAGAAAGAATCTTACCACACGGACGTCCAATTCGAGTACGCGCTTGACATGAGAACATCTTGCAGCTCGCCTTCAGTTCTCCCGTTCCCATGTCAACTGGCAACTTAGTGACTGGCGAAACCTGTTATTCACAGATGTCCTCTGACGCAAGGTGATGGCCGTGGTCGTGGGCAGAGATCCATGGTGAGCGACAGCTTCCAAATGTGTTCCAGGAAATCGGAAGATTTCCAAGGTTTTGTGATGATGAGGGGAGTGTTCAGTATTGAGAGCCATACGGATCTTGTCGTTCTCCATCGTCGCCTTACCTCCAGGAAGTACGTCGAAGAGGGCCTGTTGGACCATGTTGTGGTTGCTGCATACGGCGCTTCCCCTGAATCCCTTCTAATTCCAGGGCCCATGAGGCGGGCGTCAGCAGGGATGTCTTGCGAAGACTGGACACTGAAGTAATGGAATGGCCGGCGGTGAGTGCGGACCTGAACCCCATAGTGCATGTGTGAGACGTGCATGACAGACATGTTCGTGGTCGTTCTGTTCCACCACAGACTCTCCAAGCTCTGTCATCGGCTCGCACTGAAGAATGGGAACGGATACCACAGGGTGACCCCCGTAGACTTACACGGAGCATGCGTGTAGGCGTCAGGTCGTGCTAAACGTTCACGGAAGGCATGTACGTTGCAGAAACTCTTTGAAGTCCATTAGCACCCAAGATGCGGGGATGAACGATAGTTTCCAGTTTGTTTTCGACATTTGTCGACATTTTAGTTCTTTTTATGCAAACGATATAAGATGTAATGATGTTTTGTTGTGTGCTTCATTTGTAAAAATGAAGGTGCAATTTGCGAACATATTCATTCCTCAACTATTGCTCAGTGGAGTATGGCAGTTACCCAAAGTCATGTTCCCGTAATTATTTTGAGCAGTATATTTATCGCCCATGTTTCACTTCCACACAAAGCTAACCTGCAGACAAATGCTTCCGGAAAATGCTTTTCAACACTTATACTCGGTCTTAACAAATTTCTCTTATTCGGAATCGTTTTCTTTATCTTTGCCAGTCTACATTTTGTATCCCCTTTGCTACAGCCATTATTAGTTATTATATTGCCCAAATAGGAAAACTCATCTACTGCATTTAGTGTCTCATTTCCTAATCCAACTCCGTCAGCACCGCCTGACTACATTCTGTTACTTTTGTTTTGCTTTTGTTGATACTAATTTCCAATCCTCGTTGTAAGAGATTGTACATTCAGTTTAACTGCTATTCCAAACCCTCTGCCGCTTCTGACAGAACTGCAGTGCCCTCGGCAAACTTCAAAATCTTTATTTCTTACCCCGGAACTGGAGAACTGGAATTCATTCTCCAAATATTTCAGCAGTTTCCTTTACTGCTTGCTCAGTGTACAGAGTGAATAAGATGGGGGATAGTCTACAGCCATTTCACTCTCCTTGCAAAACACGATTCAAAATTTGTTTCTGAGAATAAGCAATTATTTCATTTTATGCATCAAACACATTCTCTTTAATTTTTAACTGTCATTTTTATAGTACTTTATTGTATGTTTTTAGTCCTTCAATAAGTATACTTGAAGAGATTTGCATGCTAATAGAAGCAGTAATCTGCAAAAACCGCTCAATTCTATTTTTATCGACTTCATCGTGTTGGAAACTGGTCTTGAGTTTCGTTTGAAATCGTGCAAATATTGACTTCATCTGGAAGACACTGTAATCCCGACTCCGGGGTTAGTTGACGCCATAAGAATGATGCCAAAAGCCACTGTTACAAATATAGTGCCCTCATCTTACGCTTTACCTCCTTTGGATCACTTAATTGAGAATAACAACTTCTTTTTTTGACGGTGACTTATTGGTTAGCAAATTATATTTAATTTTCGGTGGAAGAAGTTCAGGAAGTACAACAGACTAAAATGCCACTACTGATTTATTAATGCCTTGCTAGAAAATTGTTACGAAATCAGTATAATGTAATCATCGAATGAAACAACAAGTTTACTGTTACCAGTCACTGTTTACTCATCTCCACAACGCGTTTCAAAAGTTTAAACCTCGATCATCAGTTGGATTTACATTTGTTAGTATGACATATGTGTGTGTTATGTTACGATTTTTGGAGGAAATTGTGATACTGTCTCCAGTGGTCACAGGTTACATTCACTGTCGTAACACATCACGTATATACTGTCATATTTTGTAAATAAAGATGGCGCTTTCAGGTTGTGAATATCAAGGACCTCTTGACTGCGAGGTCGCAAGTTCAGTCTCTAGAACGGCTCATCTGAAAGTGGTGTGCTAGCAATCCTGACAGGAAAAAGATTAGCTGCCAACTCATCATGTGCATCAGGAGAGTGACAGAGACTGAGTATCCAGGAGGTGCAAAGATCAACCTTCTATGGGATGTATGTATTACACTTCACGAAATTGACGTCGACATTGCCGGCCGAAGTGGCCGCGCGGTTCTGTCGCTGCAGTCTGGAACCGCGAGACTGCTACGGTCGCAGGTTCGAATCCTGCCTCGGACATGGATGTGTGTGATGTCCTTAGGTTAGTTAGGTTTAACTAGTTCTAAGTTCTAGGGGACTAATGACCTCAGCAGTTGAGTCCCATAGTGCTCAGAGCCATTTGAACCATTTGAACGTCGACATTCAATAAATGTTCGACCATTAACTTGCTCCATGAACACAGAATGAAAAATGGCGCGCCACTTTGATCATAAAGGTTCGCACCATCAAGATGGAAGGCGAACCTTGGGAGTTACAAATCGTGCAGGGCGCTCACGTAGACATCCACCCTTAAAGAATGCATATAGAATCATATTAGCTAACGCGGTGAGGAGAACTGATTGAATGTGTTGGCATGCAACCGAATGTAATAATTATGTCGTGGAGCTTATAGTGAAACTGGCTGTTATTTAACCCTAGCATTACCAACGGGGGGGCCTCGTAGGCCCACTGACTCAGTTTTTCTATTTTGTATCCACACCCTTTGATATATGAACTTGAAAGCAAAGGTAATTGTTCGTTATTGAATGTACTATTGAGTCATTACAGAATTTCGGAATAAAAATGTAATTAAAATTCATTTACTTGATTTAATTCTCTGTGGGCCTTAGAAGCCCACCCGTTGGTAATAGCAAGGAAAGATTTACGAGGTTGAGTCTCTAGTTTCAAATTCTTACCATGAAACGAATTTTGGCATTGTTGCCTTCAGACATATTATTATGAAGCGGACCATTGTTATTTTCAGTGTTTCTGCTGCTGTTGGACCAGCAACATGAGTAGACATCGTTTACGTGATAGTTCCATTGAAAGAGTGCTAGAAGAAGTTTTGAACGAATCAGATTTAGAGGAAAGTGAAGTGGATGATGATGTGGAAGAAATTAGAACTGATTCATCGTCTGAGAATGAAGATGAGGTTGAAGCCAATCCACCAGATGATAATGATACGGAATGTGATAAATTCATTGCAAAAAGTGGACGAGAGTATATTACGAAGCCATCTCGACAATATCGGCGTTCTGTACAAAATATAGTGCGAGAAAGAATGGGGCTAGGACAACAAGGAAGAATTGCGTCTCCGAAAGAGGCTATAGAGCTCTTTTTTACACCTCAAATTATGAATCTAATAAAACTACACTCAAATGAAGAGGCTTCTCGACTAGGTATTCAGCACACAGATGAAGATGAGTTATTTTGTTATATAGGACTCTTGCTAATCATGGGTTCAAATCATGACAATAAGATACCTGTCCAAGATTTATGGTCTTTGCTTCAGGGCCGACAAGTGTACTATGGATCAATGAGTCGGACCCGATTTTTCGAATTGACTAAAATATTGAGGTTTGGTGATAAGAACACAAGAGAAATTCGTCGCCAGACTGACAAGTTTGCTCCAATGAGGGAAATTTTTGAAAGCTTCAATTCTTCACTTCCATTGTATTTCATTCCTGGTCTACATACAACAGTGGATGAGATGTTGTCTTTGTTCCGTGGTCGCTGTCCATTCAAGGTGTTTCTAAAAGAAAAACCTGGAAAATACGGCATTCTAATTCGAATGCTGTCTGATTCTGAGACTAGATATGTGATCAGCATGGACATCTATACAGGCAAGTCAGGAAATACACAGCATTCAAATGGACCGATGGAAATTGTAAAGAGACTAATAAAACCTATTGAAAAATCAGGCCGTAATGTTACCACAGATCGGTACTATACTTCAGTGGAGCTTGCTGAGACTCTATGGAATGATTTTCACCTCACACTTGTTGGCACCCTACAGTCTAACAGACGACACATACCTGAAGAGCTGAAGACTACAACTGGCCGCAGTTTACACTCTTCCATCTTTGCTTATACTGACCCTCAGACACAGAGGCCACCAGTTACTAGTCCGCGAGAAGCAAAAACGACTGCTGTTGATGCTTTCAACTTATCACTCAGAAGGGGTGTTGAATGAAGACTCAAAAAAGACTAACATAAATCTTTTTTATAATTCTACAAAGGGAGGCGTGGACACCATAGACCAGATGGCAAGACACTACAGCACAAAGAGAGGAACAAGAAGATGGCCTTTGTCCCTCTTCTACACACTCATTGACATAGCAGCAATAAATGCATATTCACTCTTCCTCCTCAACTTTCCGAATTGGAAAAAGAATGTGCTAAACCGCAGAAGAGTTTTTATCACTAACTTAGGTCTCGAACTAATAAGATCTCAAGTAGATAAACGGGCACAAAATTTGTATGGACTTCAGAAGCCAGTAATAATGGCAATGGAAAGCATCACACAACGGAAGCTCAGCTGCTCTGTAGAACCATCATCCTCAACAGCAGAACCAGGAACACGTGGACGGTGCCACCTATGCTGCCAAGAAGCTGCATCTAAAAAGATCAAGTACAACAAGCTGGGAAAGTCAACTGTTACCTGCTCTCAGTGCCACAAACACGTCTGTGGGAAACACTGCAGGAAGACAGTGTTGTGTGAAAAATGCGTTGCAGAATGAGACAGTAAATTTTGTTTGCTTCATGTAGTGTATCGAATTAAAAAAGTCGTTTTTATAAGAAAACACTATTTTGAAACATTATTCCAAAAAATATATAAACTGAATCTCGTGATTTGTTCATTTTATTCCTATTATAATAACATCTTTTATTATCCAGTATACAAAAATAATGTCTAAGCATTTTGAATTGTTATTAGAGGTATCAGAAGTAAATAAACTTGATTTATGATAAAATAAATTGTGATATTCTTTATGGGCCTTTGAGGCCCCCCCGTTGGTATTACATGTAACAAAAAATACGTTGGTAATGCTAGGGTTAAGGCGTAGCTGCAGATAGTCCGGTAGTAGGTTTTATAGGCACGGAAAAAAACAGATTTTCAAAGGCTGAGAAGGTGGTATGAGTTGCAATGTCACATACGTTTCAGGAGATATAGTTTGCTCTAAAGGAGTATGATTTTATACACAGACCCGGAATGAAGAAAAAGCGAGTTGTTAAGACTAGCTATTGGCCAAAAGCAGTCCTGATACCATAGTTATAGTTCTCTTACGCGCATTATCACACTCTTGCTTTCTGTGGCATAAGTATTCCCTGCTGTACTTGCAAGACCACGCACACGAGAAAGAGTCGTGGGGGCAGAGCACCTCCAACTTCTCGCAGCACAATAAACTACGTACCAGTCAATTTACCATCCAGATTAACAGTCGGCATAAATTGTACATACGAATGCTTAAGGCACTGATGTTATTTGTTCTTGATACAACTGTCTTGATAACTCTAATAGCCAGGGTTCTTTACATACGCAGTTCCCCTTCAAATCCCGATAGTACGGAGTTGAAAATAAATTCATTACAGAACAATGGGTTAACCTTGTTTATCCATCTACAAATTTTCCGGTAGATTTCGCAGTTGGATGTGCATCGTCACGTTGACCCTTTGTTTTAAATTTTGTTGTCTTATATCGTCCAGCTCTGTAGCACTGTTTGAAGTTATGCAACCGTTTACCAAATCCCTTGAAATCATTGTAATCTATGCTGCGCCCGATTTGATTTGCTTAACATAGTAGGTCACTATAACGTACATCTTGAAAACAGTATCGAGCATCCTTGAAACGCGCAAACACCAGATTTTGTAACACGTGCGTCTTTTCCTTCCGTAAATATCTGTAGTTTTTCTTTCGCACTACATTGTCATATTGCTGCGAACTTCAAAATCTGTTCATAATTTTTTTTTTACTATGTTGAGGATGATCTTCCATGTGGGTGATTATATATAAACATCTGGTGCCACATACCGCTGGTAACCAACCCCGGACCTGTCGGATTCACGCCAGGCAGTGCATCTGCTGGACTGCCGTCCAAATGTGGGCCAACACGGTATTAGCTAGTTCTTCATAATGTTTTGGCTCATCAGTGTGTCTCTCTTAAGCTATTCTACGTCATTCCTTTACACATGAGCCTACAAGTGACATGACTATAACTGAGACTCTGAATTTACTGTTGGCATGACTAGGACTCAAAATCGCCGGACCGCTCTAATACTGTCTTTCCGGTGCTCTCAATCAACCTAATGACGGTGATTGTCGGGTTCTTCCTTTCCTTGAGGCCACGGAAGATTTTACTGTCCGTGCTTCTTTGATATAGTGATTCACCTCAGTGAACTATAAGCTAAACCCTGTTTTCGTTTTCTTTTTGTATTCGATCCGCAATTACAAATTTCTACCTTTCAAAATGTCAACAAAGCACAAGAGAAGTCTTTCTATTCTGGGAAGTATTACTGTTTCTTCATCGTAGGTTTAAACTGTATCTGAATTTAAGAACGTGTTACCCAAATTTGAAAAAAAAGTAGGAGCTAAAAGAAATAATTGATTTTGTAGGACGCATCAGTCTCTTTGTGGAAAATGTCTAGTCAGTTGCTAATACAAATCAACAAGTGAATAACACAAGTCATTCGAGCCAATGAAAAATTCCCATGCAGCACGACGAGACGCATTCGCGTTCCTGAATAAAACATAAGCCTGCCAACGGTTTCCTGTAACTTTGGAAGCGCGTCCACAGGTGCTTGTTTTATTCAGGAAGAGTCAACCGCTTTGACGAGACACGTTAAAGCGATACAGTACCAAATGAACATTCACCAAAGGGAGGCTGGACGCTTTTCGTACACTCGCGGGTAAACGATAAATGTATTGGTGTTCTTCACTCAGCACACTTAGTAAAGCACAAATAAAATTCATGAAACTGAGTTTCATCAATAAATAAGCCCAAAAAAGATGTTAATAACTACAGAGAAATCTCTTTCCCACCAGCGGCCTATAAAATACCGTATTTTCAAAAATTGTACTGAACTAAATGACTATCACTGGGCTTTAGAAAAGGTAGACGCTGCTCAGAAGAGAGAGTCGATTCGAAAACCGTTGTAATCAGTCACACTCTAGTGAACTCTAAGTACGTAGTTATAATACTTGTGCATTGCAAGAAGTCATTCGACACTGTTCCAAAGGAAACAAATTAAACCGAGAATTGAGTGTTAGAACTACGCAGGCAAATCTAAATCGTGGAACACTTAACAGAAACAGTCTCAAAAGTATAGGTCATGGATGTAATTTCTAAGCCCTTGAAAATAAATATATGTGTAATGCGAGGTGGTGGCTTATTTCTTGTTCTCTTCACCTGAATATTTAAAAAATAATTTGAAATAAAAAATTATAATAACAAAAAAATTTTACAGACAAATATTGGTAAAAGAAAAATTGTCAAAAAGCTCAACTGTCTACGAGAGGTAGTTAAAGAAAATGGGTTGGAACTACCCTGCCACAAATGAAAGTATACACAAAATTGAAAGAAAGATGTCTGATATAATTTGAAAAATATTAACAATTAAAAGCGCATATCAAAAAACGAAAATAATGCATTATAACATGGTAGTGAAATCTGAACGAATATATCCAAGTGAATGCTTAGCACTGCATTATAAAGTAGAGAAACTAGACATTTTAGAGAGAGAGGAATCATGCAGAAGCTTTAAGATCTCATAATAAGTAAATGCATATGGAGACTAAGATGCAGTGATGAAATATATCAAACTATAGAAGACGTAAGAGAAACAATATAATAAAGGAGACTGGCAATTTTTGAACGTTTGCAAAGGATGAATGACAGTGGACTGGCAAACAAGTCTTCAGGTATGTGTGGTAAAAAAGTTAGAAAAAGTTTAGAAATACGTAATAGGAGTGCAGGAAAAGTAGCAGAAATACATATTTCCAGCAGGAAAGTGTTAGATTTTGGATGCCTGCATGTAGTAACAGAACAGTTGTGATGTCGTCTGAAGAAGTAAAAGAGAGATGGGGGAAAGGTGAGGGCTTATTGGAAGGAAAAGAGTAACCGACATGGAACTGAAACTGTCTCACTTTGACTATGTGAACAAAACGGAAAAAAAGTTTATTGCCGAATTTATTAGTAGTGTGCTGGACTATGATCTGTATTCTTCTTCTTTGGCAGAATACAGACACAGAGTATTGAAAAACATCGAACATCTGCGTCGGTACCTAACGATTACTGCTAAGTTGTCGCTCTTCCAAATAGCAGTCCATAGGAAGAAGTAAGTAGCGTCTTTACCCTCCCTTACTTGGGCCATGCACGGCTCTGTTTGGAAAAGCGTAGCTCAATGTTGTCATAGGGGCGAGCCACGCACGTGTGCTTCCATACCATATAGGTAATTTCCTGCAAATAATAGTCCGTAGCTGTGATCCGGAAATCAGTCTATGCACTGGCTTGAATTGCGAGTTAATGAAATACACAGAAATATAAAATAAAATATAAATGAATAATCCAATAAAATGGTTCTATTCTAAAGTCTGTAATAGGCCTATATGTCGACGAGGACAAGGAAGGACACCTCAAGTGAAGTGGAAGTGGTCCTGCGACATTTAATCAAAATACAGACACAAAATATCCTTATTAAATACCGTAAAGTTACGTTCAGAGCGTCACGAGAATGAGCAAAATCCCCAAACTAATTAGTCATCAAAGATACGCGAAAACTAAGTCCATTTTCGTGGTCACAAGACATGAAATATTCATCATCTCAAAACAGTTCAGAGCTCAACTTGATGATTAACGAATAAACACACACGAGACAACGAATAGTAACTCATACTCTGTCTATTCTCAGTTCCGAATTTCAACCGGTGAAACTTAGGGTGTTACTAGTCGTATGGAGCACATTCAGACCTCGCGAAATACAAAGACCCCTCAGCTAGTAAAGTGTGGTATCAGCCGCTCACTAACATGGCCAATTCACGCACGTTACCTAAGGTAGGTCTGCCTTCTTCCAACAGTCGACACCAAGTGTCTAAAAGTTAGAAGTCTCATAGTGGCCGCTTACCGCCAAGAATATATCAGCCACACGAGCGAATAATCACAGTTGGGTCTCAATCTTGAAGAACAAATGTATAAGTGTCCAGCATCGCTCCCTTCCGCTCGACACTTGAAAAGTCCCAGTGTCCACTTGACTCCCGTAGTGTTCCGCTAGTGTCTGCGTCTCCTTTGATTTAAGACCGTTCCTATCGAAAGTATATCGTCCTTAAGCTCTACAGACATTATCTGATTCTTCTTGACTACCTTTCCGCACTAAAATAATATATTAAAACAATATTTTAACTAAGAAATTTTATAAACATTGTGTCACACTCAGTTAAAAATGGCTCTAAGCACTATGGGACTTAACATCTGAGGTCATCAGTCCCCTAGACTTACAACTACTTAAACATAACTAACCTAAGGACATCACACATATACATGCCTGAGGCAGGATTCGAACCTGAGACCGTAGCAGCAGCACGGTTCCGGACTGAAGCGAACAGAACCGCTCGTCCACAGCGGCCGGCACACTGAGTAAATTTTCAATAATTATAAGTAAAGGTTTGTCCATAAATAAACAAACTAGTTTTCTTGATGCACTCACGATAAATGACAACAGATTGTCGTTATATACTATTTAAACAATAATTTGTGTCTTCTTGAGAGCGGCATCTTTTGTTTCTGTTTCCACTTGTGGTGTCCGCAAACCCATGCGACTGCTTACTTTTAAATAAACACAGTTTTTTAGTACCTTTTGTGATCAACATTCAGATAAAGTTACTGGCCAAATTGTAAACTGTTTACTAAATAACTAGACAGGTATGACAATATGTGAGGTATTCATGCTGTATTCATTAGCTGTGTAAATGTGGAGGATGCGATATTATGACAACATTTGCATAGTAAAAAAAAAACATAAAAGACGAAATAAATCGAGAAATAAAATAGATACAGGTATGTAGCTTTCAGCGATGATAGCTATAGTGCAATGCTGTCATCTGAGATAATGTTAATCGAAAAGCATGAAACATTTACAAGTTATATAATTAAATTTTCCATGAGACATTTGAGTCTCATCCTTGTTTACGAGGGCTATCCGGAAAATGAGGAACGATCGGTCTCAAAATGGAAACCACTGCGAAAATGCAACGAGGCTTTTCACAGACGTTTTGGGCAGTGTCCCTAGTATGCCTGTCGATCGCATCAAGACGCTCTTTTCAGTTGTGAGCGCACTGTGAGCGAGTAAAGGTGGCTAGAACAACGACGTCTCCCGCCAAGTAGGAGGCCCCGCTGAGAGGCTTCGCCTTAATGAATGCAGCCCACATAACACAACTGCCACGCACTTCTTTCTTCATGGCAATTCTCAGCCGCACCATGCAGGGGCAGTGAAGAAGCTCCTGCAGCCTCTCCGATGGGAAGTGTTCGATCACCCACAACACAGCCCTAATTGGCTCGTCCTGAGTATCATCTCTGTTCACATAAAACGCTGGATACGAGGACAACACTTGGCCGCAGGCTAAGAGCTATAGATCAGCGTAGAGAATTATCGGAAAGCATTGGCGGCCCCCTTCTGTGGCGATGGTGTTGGAAATTTGGTATAACGCTTCGACAAATGTCTAAATCGGAGCGACGACTATGAAGAGAAATACCTGGAAGGTGTAGCTAAATGTGCAAAGAAACCAGTTTTGATTTTCACTGTAGTTTCGCGACCGATCGTTCCTTACTTTCCGAACAACCCTCTTATGATAAAGACAGAAGCACAAGAAATGAGTTAAAATCTGTGCCACAGCCAGGATTTGAACCGTGATCTACTTGTTTACTAGGTAGGTGTGTTAACCATTACAACAACATAGCGGTATAGCTGACAAAGCTGCACGGACAATCCTACTCTAATGCCCTCCCTAACACAAAATTCAGTTCACGTCATCAGCTTATTTACCTCTCCTTAGATCGTCGCTCAAGACGTTAACTGAAGTTTGTGTTAGGGAAGTCAATAGAGTAGGGTTGTCCGTGCAACTCTGTTAGCTATACCGCTATGGTGTAGTAATGGCTAACACACCTACCCAATAAACAAGTAGACCACGGTTCAAGTCCTGGCTGTGGCACAAATTTTACCTCATTTCTTGAGCTTCCATCATTATCATCTAGAAGCTGTTCATCCAGAGGTTCATAGTGAAAATATTTATTTGCTGCCAGATATTGAATAGTTTTAAAGATATCGAAATATTGTTGTGTCGTCAGGGACGCCTCAGTCTTCTGGGATCAGCAATATATTCCAATTTGCTTTAATACTTGATTGTAAATTATTATAGACTCTCAAAGAGCTGTAAGAAGCTATAATTCAACTGTCTCAAAGCCCGCCATTACTGGGAGCATAGACGTCTGTCTTAAGCGATCGACGAGTCGTTCAGATTTCCCGTACCGGATTTTATACATTTCTGGCCAAGTCTCTATACCCGCACCTTGGCCCGCCAGCAACAGTCGCTGCATTTGGACCGGCCACGGCGCTTTGATGGCCCTAGGGCTGTCTGCCAGCACTCAGCCGTACAATAAATTCATCTTACCTCCTACAAATACTGGGCGGCTGATTAGCTCGCCTAAATAAATGTAACTTTGGCACACCTCCGCTTAAAGTGGTATATTAGCTTGCTAACTTGGCACATTAAGTAGCACGAGATTTTAGATACGTAACGTAATAAATGGAATACCCTACTCGTACGTCATGGCAACGGCTTTGCCACAGTGCATACACCGGTTCCCGTCAGATCACTGAAATTAAGCGCTGTCGGTGTGGCAAGCACTTGGTGGGTGACCATCCTGGCCGCCATGCGCTGTTGCCGTTTTTCGGGGTGCTCTCAGTCTCGTGATGCCAGTTGAGGAGCTACTCGACCGAATAGTAGCGTCTCTGCTCACAGAAAACCATCGTAACGACCGGGAAATCAGTGTGCTGACCACATGCCCCTCCTTTCCGTATCCTCAACTCAGGATGACACGGCGGTCGGATGGTAACGATGGGCCACTTGTGACCTGAAGACCGGGTGCTACTTGTACGTCAGAACAATAGTGCATCTTCTTAGTGGTGTATGAAACAGCGTGTTCTTTCTAGGTTATGTCATAATATCTCAACATACATTTAATAACTCTAACACATAAAAACTGCTGGATATTAACTGGATGCCCGAGTAAACGCGTAAATTTAACATTACTTTGGAGTCAGATCGTTATTTTCAAAAGTTGTTCAACTCTTTTGCGCTCATCTGATAGCTCAGTTTGCTTTCAGTACATCGTTGCGCAGCCGGCCGCGGTGGTCTAGCGGTTCCAGGCGCGCAGTCCGGAACCGCGCGACTGCTACGGTCGCAGGTTCGAATCCTGCCTCGGGCATGGATGTGTGTGATGTTCTTAGGTTAGTTAGGTTTAAGTAGTTCTAAGTTCTAGGGGACTGATGACCACAGATGTTAAGCCCCGTAGTGCTCAGAGCCATTAAAAAAAACCATCGTTGCGCTACACTGCTGACGATTTGCTGGATTGACAAAATATCAAATGACGAGTGCATTACAGAGCGGAGGAATAGAAACGACGCCTGTTGAAACTTATTCAACACAAAAGAGACGCATAGGACGACCGTCTGCTGAGACATGTGGGTATCATTAAAACTGTAATTGGAGAGGCAGCAAAAGAGAATAACGTAAGAGGCAGGCCGAGAATAGAATACACCAACCAGGTCATGCAGGTACCAGCTGCACCACGTATACTGCTCTCAAGACGAAGGCTGAATGCAGAAATGTGTGGTGAGCTGCTGCTAAGAAACCTGATGGTTGAAGACCTGAAGGGAGATGAACGACGAAGCCGCTAAGTTGGTAGTTGGTCCTTCTCCACCATGTTCTGCTTTCACTTATTTCCGAACAATGCATGGCGTGGAGGAGACGTTGGTTCTAGAAGTCTGCATTTTGGCTGTTTAGAAAACATTCCGTCTTCGAAATCGTCTGATCATCATGATCACAGTGCCTTTCATGCAGTTTTTTTATTCAGCCGAGAAATGAAGAAGTAGTCAGTGGATGTCATGTCAGGAGAATACGGCGACTGAGGGGGGGGTTAGATAATAGCCAAAGAAAGCAGCATATGTGACTTTCTACTGTGCAGGACCATTTGGGGAATTGTGGTGGAGGAAAACAAAGTTACACAGCTTGCAGCTACGTTTCCTCTTGACAGCTTCTGGTAACCTCGTAAGGAAATTTCTATGGTCTGGTGCTGTGACAGTTTGCCCCTTACGAATATAGTCTGTTAGATTAAGTAGTGAGTAAGCCTAGGGACCCATGACCTCTGCAGTTTGTCCCGTAGGAGCTTACCACAAATTTCCAAATTTGTTATATCACCGCCATTTCTAGATGTCCTTCGAATTGAATGATGGAATACATTATTACTTTACTCAGTACAGATGCGTGGTGTCATCTACATCAGTTTATGATCAGCATCTAATAAGTTTGTATTGTCTTTTATTATTAGACATATAATTGCATTTTAGATTTTAGAATTTCGCTTAACTTGCCATTGCTTTAGATATTTGGCCGGAGAATCATAACCGGTATCTGTTACTTCAGCTATCTTAGCTAATGAGTATGAAAGCAGCCGTGCACGGCTCGACTATATGACAACGGCGAGTGACATTTTCTGAACCGAGCCGTGCATAGCCCAAGCACCAATCGACGACAAGTCCTTTAATTTTGGTACTTCGAAAACATTATTTCACGTCAGATATTATGATTATAATATCTATCAATATTCCTTATCAGTTGGTGTGTCACATCCTCCCAACTCTATCTGTCCATCTCCTTCTTCCTCGTCACTGGCCGCCCATTTCGTCCTTCTCCCTCTCCCTCCATCCATCTCTTCCTTCCCCCTCTCTCTGTCCACCTCATACTCCCCGATTCTCCCACTCTTCTTGCCCATTCCTCCTCCCAAATTCGTCTGTCCATCTCCAACTCTGCCTCTCTGACAATGTCATCTTCCCTCCTTGTCCATGTTTTCCTGCAGCCTCTCTCAGTCGATTTGCTCCTTCGCTCTCAATGCCTGTTTCCCCCACACCTCTTTCTTTGTCCGTCACACTGCCCATCTCCTCTCGCCTCTCTGCTCAGGCGTCACCATCCTCATGTATAGCCCCAGAACGCATTCCGATACTACCCACACAACACACCAATCGTGCAGAGTAGCGTAGATGTCAAGTGTTACCAACGTTATGCAACCCCAATGGGAGCTAGGAGCTATATACCCCGATAGTACCTCTTTCCAGACAATAAGTAGTACGTGTACCAAATTTTGCGGTAGTTAATGATCTGATTTTTGGGAGACGTGGAGTATACATACCATAATATATATGTATGTGTGTGAATCGATTGGTCGAGTTTCTCTCTGTATTAAGTACACTAGTTGTTTGGCTGAAATCAGTCAGGGAATTTACGATGGGTAGTCATAATTTTTTAATTATCACCTCGGAAACATTAAGGTAGAAAACTAATTTCTTTGTTTCTTTTCAAGTACATCCATGCAGGCCTGATACACAGTGAAATACCCACGTCACAATTAATCTACATCTACATTTATACTCCGCAAGCCACCCAACGATGTGTGACGGAGGGCACTTTTCGTGCCACTGTCGTTACCTCCCTTTCCTGCTCCAGTCGCATATAGTTCGCAGGAAGAACGACTGCCGGAAAGCGTCAGTGCGCGCTCGAATCTCTCTAATTTTACATTCGTGATCTCCTCGGGAGGTATAAGTATGGGGAAGCCATATATTCGATACCTCATCCAGAAACGCACCCTCTCGAAACCTGGACAGCAAGCTACACCGCGATGCAGAGCGCCTCTCTTGCAGAGTCTGCCAGTTGAGTTTGCTAAACATCTCCGTAACGCTGTCACGCTTACCAAATAACCCTGTGACGAAACGCGCCGCTCTTTTAGGATCTTCTGTATCTCCTCTGTCAACCCGACCTGTAGTAGACAATACTGTAGCAAAATGGTTCAAATGGCTTTGAGCACTATGGAACTTAATATCTATGCTCATCAGTCCCCTAGAACTTAGAACTACTTAAACCTAACTATCCTAAGGACATCACACAACACCCAGTCATCACGAGGCAGAGAAAACCCCTGACCCCACCGGGAATCGAACACGGATGCGGGAAGCGAGAACGCTACCGCACGACCACGAGCTGCGGACAATACCGTAGCAAACGACCAGAGCAGCCAAAACAAAATTAATAGAGTATCGTGCGGCATTTCGTTTTCTGCATTTGAAGTGGAGCAGTGCTGTAACAATCAATGCTGAGAAGGCAGAAGTGTGCAGCAACAACCCACCATCATATGCTGGAGTTGCTTCCAGCGTGGTCTGTTGTGTTTGGTGATCTGTGCGTCACTTTTAGACATTGCAAGGGGACGACACTTCTCTCCTGTTGTATTAATGCTGAAAACTGAGGCGGCTAAACGTCAAATGGTCCGGATACCTGTAAAGGGCTCGGATATCAAAAGAACTTCCGGAGAAAGGAAATCTCGTGGAGCCAACACTGAATTTCTATAGTTGTGTATTTTTTTGTCTTGGAATAACTGTACATAAGTGGTGCAGAGGTACTACACGAAAAACTTCTGCGAGAGATAAACTTGCTGCCCGTGATAATTGTAGTACGTGAAGGAAGTTGCCCCACTTCTTCCAGCCGTGTACCGTAGGTCTCTAGAGGAGCGTAGCATTCCAAAAGATTGGAAAAGGGGACAGGTCATCCCCGTTTTCAAGAAGGGACGTCGAACAGATGTGCAGAACTACAGACCTATTTCTCTAGCGTCGATCAGTTGTAGAATTTTGGAACACGTGTTATGTTCGAATATAATGACTTTTCTGGAGACTAGAAATCTACTCTGTAGGAATCAGCATGGGTTTCGGAAAAGACGTTCGTGTGAAACCCAGCTCGCGCTATTCGTCCACGAGACTCAGAGGGCCATAGACACGGGTTCCCAGGTAGATGCTGTGTTTCTTGACTTCCGCAAGGCGTTTGATGCAGTTCCCTACATTCGTTTAATGAACAAAGTAAGAGCATATGGACTATCAGACCAATTGTGTGATTGGATTGAAGAGTTCCTAAATAACAGAACGCAGCATGTCATTCTCAATGGAGAGAAGTCTTCCGAAGTAAGAATGATTTCAGGTGTGCCGCAGGGTAGTGTCGTAGGACCATTGCTATTCACAATACATATAAATGACCTCGTGGATAACATCGGCAGTTCACTGAGGCTTTTTGCGGATGATGCTATAGTACATTGAGTGGTTGTAACGATGTAAAATTGTGCTGAAATGCAGGAGGATCTGCAACGAATTGACGCGTGGTGCAGGGAATGGCAATTGAATCTCAATATAAACAAGTGTAATGTGCTGCGAATACATAGAAAGAAAGATCCATTATCATTTAGCTACAATATAGCAGGTCAGCAGCTGGAAGCAGTTAATTCCATAAATTATCTGGGAGTAGGCATTAGGAGTGATCTAAAACGGAATGACCATATAAAATTAATCGTCGGTAAAGCAGATGCCAGACTGGGATTCATTGGAAGAATCCTAAGGAAATGCAGTCCGAAAACAAATGAAGTAGGTTGCAGTACACTTGTTCGTCCAATGCTTGAATACTGCTCACCGGTGTGGGACTGGAATAGAAGGGAGAACCGATAGAAGTACTCAAGGTACCCTCAGCCACACACCGTCAGGTGGCTTGCGGAGTATAGATGTAGATGTAGATAGAGGCGAGACGCGGAAACGCGAAGTTCTACATCGGAAATGGACTGTCTCAGATGCGCCGTGTGTGTACCTGACGGTGAGTTAAATCTCTGTTCAAACTAACGTTAGGGATTTGTAGGTTAGGAGCTCTGTCCTCCTCCTGTACTTGTGGTGGGGACGGTAACCAATCCAGCATTAGAGATTTCCAGAACATGGCAGAACTAGCCGAAGTGTGCTAGTCTCCCTTACTGTGTGGTTACGAGGAAGGGTTCCTCTCCTCTTTCTATATCAATAGAAATAACAGTTTCCGGTTGTACTGCGTTTGGTCGGGCCAGGCAGTGTGTTTCTACGTTAAACCTGCTGTCGTGTATCAAATGCCTTCCTTCAGCGTTCCCAGAAATAGGAGCAGACTCGCTGAGCTATCGCCTGGAATGACGACATGTTAGCTACCACATACTGACAGCAGGCCGGATAAAAATGTGTGACTGTAAACCTCTACGTGACCGCCAGAGGTTCAGCACCTTCAATGCCGCCAGCCGGACGACCAACAAAGTCATTTCTGAGGAGAGAATTGTGCCCTATGGGTCCTGAAGGAGTTGTTTCTGCATTTAGATTGTATGTCCACTGCGTCAGCTGGAGCTTCTGGTTTCGGATGTCTGCTTCTCCTGCCTTAACAATGGCAGTTGCTGTCGTAGACCACGACAAGTTAAAAAGTCTGAACGACGAAGGGCGAAGCGATAGAGCGTCTCCCACTGAAGAATCGGGAACCTCGAGGAATGTGGTGGCCCTAGTGCTCCAAGTGGCCCTATTGCTCCAAGACCAGCGTATCACAACCGAGGAGACAGTGAAAAAAGTGAAAATCAGTCACGGATAAGTTTTCAACATCTTTGCTCGACAATTTTTAACATGACGAAAGTAGTCATACGCTGGGTTCCGCGACAGGTCAGATCTATTCAAAAAGCCGGCAGAACAGTGCCATTAGCGAAACATTGCAGATGTATGTATGAGGGCTGTCTAGATAACTTCGTTAGTAGCCTAATCTCCATGTAAGAGGGCTGAAGTATCACTATGATCCCGAAACGAAGCAGCAAAACTGGCTCTGAAAACATGTGGAATCACCCAGCTGTCGTAGGGTAAGGTGACGGCGAATGTTGTTTAGGACTACCGTGTAGTGGTACCAACAGATTACACTCGTAAGTGGCATTCTGTTACAGGACCGAACTACAGAAATCCCCTGACCCTACTATCTCGACACGCAGTCTTCCATCTATTCCGTCTCGACACAAAATGTTCCCTCCATCATATTTTCCAGAAATCCCACCTTGCTTCCCAGATCCACTCCACGAATCAGAAGGTCCTAACACTTCATCGCTCGGACCAGTAAGAAACATTCACTACCCCACCAAACAGCATCATTTACTAAAATTTGTAAAATGGACGACCATTTGTATGATAATAAAACTGACACATGACAAATTAAAATAATTTTCTCTCGCTTCTATAGAGACCGAAAACAGTATTGTATACAGACGTATTTAAACAACGTCATTTCATGCTCAATCTGTTTATGGTATTAAATACTTATGGATCATTTATCTAGCTTGTGAAATGTATTACAAGGAGCAAATGGACTGATAGAGATGGGAGTGTGAAATGGACAACGAGAGAGGGGGAGGGAACGAAGATGGAGAGACAGAGAAGGAGAAGGAGGAGATGCACCGTCAGAGAAGGGAGGAGGTGACAGACAGGTAGAGATGGGAGGACGAGATGGACTGAAAGATATGAGCAGCAGGAGATAGACGGAGAGAGTGGGGCGTTGGAGGTGGACACAGAAGGATGTGTAGGAAAAAATGGACAAAGGTGGAGGAGGTGGAGACTGACTGAGATAGTGTGTAGGAAGAGATGGACAAGGGGTAAAAACGAGTTGGTCAGGTAGAGGCGGAGGAGGACTTGAGCAGAAATGGGGTGAGACGGAGATGACAAGAGGGAGTGGGTAGGAGGAGATGGATAGAGAGAGGGGGAGGAGGAAGGCAGGCTGTACCACTGATTGGTAGGCAGTCACGAAGCATATAAAATAGATACACTTAAATGTCTTTTACACACCTAAGCTTATATGACGTTTGATTTTATTGTTCTGATGAATACTGTAACAATATGGGTATACTTGTTCTCAACATCCACTTATGTTGCAAGATTTATGTGACTACCTGTTTCTACTACATTATTGCTGTACAGCCACAGACAAAGTGAAACAGAGTGTTGAAAAATTTCTCCACTTCCCAAAAGTGTGTTCCCAGATCAAACCATCAGCATGTGCGCGTTTGTTTATTCAGAAATAGAGAAAAACCACCTGAAACACTACTTAAGCAAATCACCTGTGTTACAAATTCGCTGCCGAATCGCCTCAATCGACGCACGGGGACATTATACTGTCGTGATCGTAGCTACGGGTTTCGGGAAATTTTCTGTCGCCCGGCAACTAACGGGTTGCGCGGTGAATTCGAAATGCGGCGTCAGCTTGGAAATACGTCAGCATCCCGGTGTGAGCATAAATTAATATTCCGTGCAGTTCCGTGAGATACGTTGTTGCATATGGAATTGGACGCATTCACTGTCAAACTATGACAATTGTCGTTGAGCTTTACACACTTTATTCGACTTCAGCGTCTCCAGAGAACAGTAGAACTTATTATTGATGTATGAAAAAATGTCCTCAATGTTCTTAGTACGTAAATATGGATATCATCTGAATTTCACCATGCTAAGCGCCATCGTTGGAACCCCGACAGCTTTCCATTGGAGTTTGGAGGGTTTTAACTGGTTCATAAAGCTTTCACTATTATGCGAATAGAGATGCATGCATTTCATAATACTTTTACACGATCATACCCAACGGACAGCACTCTGCTACAAGTTTCTTTCTCCATTATCTTAAATCCATCGCTGCCATCCACTAACCATCCACACCTATCGCTGACTGTCGCAGGTGTTCATGGAGGCCATCCGCCCACCTCTTCTCTGGTCTTCCCGGGGGTCTCCTACCTGTGAGAAAGAAATCCAGGAGCTTCCGTGGTCACCTTCCATCGAGCCCACTGTAGTCGCTTGCGTCTTACGATTCCTGCTATATTGACATCTCAGTACAGTCCATTAAGGTTGTGGTTGTATCAGATTCTCCATTCTCCGGTGTTTACATCCAACACAGGACAAAAGTCCCTCCGCAGGGTATTTCTCTCAGAAATTTATGAAAGTCCTGCTTTCGGATACTCCATGTCTCACAGCCACATAGTACCACGGGTTCGATCAGTGTTATGTATAGTCGGATCTTGAAGTGTTTCGAGAGACACTTAGAGCGAAGAAGTTCGTATGACGAGTTCTCCGTGAAAGTGCTTCCAGATACTTAAATTCACAGACTGTCTTGTAGTACCTGTCTCCTATCCTCAACGGGTGTAGTTGTTCAGTTTCCTGACATTGTCGACGAATGATGACGACGTAAACCGCCTTGGCTTCGTTTATGAGTAGCCCAAATTTGCCGGCAGCATACCCGATGTACTGCTCATTTATTTCAATTCCTCTTCATGGCTGCTGATAGTTTAGGAAATACCGTGAGCAATGGCAAGTCTTTGATAGAAATGTGCAAGCTTGTGTTCGAGAACAGCAAATTCAGCAAGACAAATGTCCCGCAAATATCTATGTTCATGAAACGCATCACTTTAAGTAAATCAGTATATACACACATCAAAAAAGTTTTGCATCACCTCGGTTCCGAGAGTTCCGTAACCTGTACAGAAAGTTGGAATAGAGATCAACATAAACATCATTTATGCTCATTTTATTACTCATGAAAACCACACACGGCATGTTGTAACGACATAAAGCGAGACGTTCAGAGGTGGTGGTCCACACTGCTGTACACACCGGTAACTCTTATACCAAGCAGCACGTCCTCTTGAATTGATGCATGACTGTATTCTTCGTGGCATACTATCCACAAGTTCATCAAGGCACTGTTGGTCCAGATTGTCCCACTCTCAAGGGCGATTCGGAGTAGATCCCTCAGAATGGTTAGTGGGTCACTTCGTTCATAAACAGCCCTTTCCAATCCATTCCAGGCATGTTCGATAGGGTTCATGTCTGGAGAACATGCTGGCCAATTTAGTCGAGCGATGTCGTTATCCTGAAGAAAGTCATTCACACGATGTGCACGATGGGGGCGCGAATTGTCATCCATGAAGACGAATGCCTCGTCAATATGCTGCCGATATGGTTGCACTATCGGTCGGAGGATGGCATTCACGTATCGTACAGCCGTTACTGTGCCTTCCATGACCACCAGCGGCGTACGTTGGCCCCACATAATGCCCCCCCCCCCCCCCCAAAACAAAAGGGAATCTCCACCTTGCTGCACTCACTGGGCAGTGTGTCTAAGGCGTTCAGCCTGATCAGGTTGCCTCCAAACACGTCTCCGACGATTGTCTCGTTGAAGGCATATGAAAACACTCACCTGAGCAGTCTATTTGGCATGTTGTTGGGCCCACCTGTACCGCGCTGCATGGTGTCACGGTTGCAAAGATGGACTTCGTCATGTACGTTGGGAGTGAAGTTATGCATCATGAAGCCTATTGAGCACAGTTTGAGTCGCAACACGACGTCCTGTGGCTGCACTAAAAGCATTATTCAACATGATGGCTTTGCTGTCAGGGTCCTTCCGAGCCATAATCCGTCGGCATGTCATTGACAGTTCCTGTCTCTCCGTTTCTCCTCCATGTCCGAACAATGTCGTTTTCGTTCTCTCCGAGACGCCTGGACACTTCCCTTCCTCACACAAAGTAACAATGCGGACGCCATCGAAGCGCGGTATTGACCGTCAAGGCATGGTTGAACTACAGACAACATGGGCCTTGTACCTCCTTCCTGGTGGAATGACTGGAACTGATAGGCTGTCGGACCCCCTCCGTCTAATAGGCGCTGCTCTTGCATCGTTGTTTACATTTTTATGCGGGTTTGGTGACATCTCTGAACAGTCAAAAGGACTATGTCTGTGATACGATATCCACAGTCAACGTCTATCTTTGGGAGTTCTGGGAACCAGGGTGGTTCTAACTCTTTGACATGGGTGTCTGTCGTTGTAAGGGGTTATTCATAGTTGGCTCTAGGGTTCGAGAAGACCACTGCAAGACATTGAGAACAACTACTCATAGACTCTCAGTCGACGGAACATTCTTCACACTACTCGTCACGTAACTGCGGAGCCCACCACTGGGTATAATGGAGCGATGCACGCGCTTCGCGTCCTTGAACTGGCTAAATGTACGTCAACTGTGGCGGGTGAGCAACGTATTCGTACCAGATATCGGGTAAAACCTCCAGCAAACAATACAGTCCATGGGTGGTACGACACATTTCGCGAGACTTGCTGCTTAGGTGCACTGAACAAAACAGGGCGCGCGGAACTGGCAACAGTGACGATAGAGCGTGTGCGGGAATCATTGGTCAGCTTCCTGAAGAAATTGACGACATGTGTGAGGAAAGAACTGTAAATATCGGAGTGAACGGTCTGTCGCATTCTAGCAAACGTCTACAGTACGTGTAAACAGCTGCAGTTGCCACACGTACTGACTTAATTAGAATGGGCTCCTTTCTGACTTTTGCAATGACTTGCAGCGGCTGCTGATGGAAGATATTTTTTAAAAAGAAGTTGGTGCTCAGTGACAGCCACGTTTTATGTATCTGGAAAGTTGAATCGTCGTAAAGTACGCGTTTGAGGCACAGAACGTACACAATGGGTTGTGTAATGCATTCGTCTTTCACCTGAAGTTAACGCCGTTTTTGCCATGTCTGCTACAAATGTTTAGGGACCATTTGTCTTTGCTGAGAAAACTGTTATTGGTTTCATGTACTTGGACATGCTGCAGTAATGGCTTATATCACAATTACAACAAGACAGTGGAGACTTAAGTTTGCAACAAGATGGCGTTCCATAACACTTTCTTTCAGACGTCTGAGATTACCTCAATACTGAATTGCCTCAGGATTGGATTGGACCTGTTTCATATCAGGACTCTCCTTCAGTGGTTCCCACAGTCACCTGACTCAATTGATCCCAAGTGGTCTCTTTTCATGGGATTATGTCAAGTTCGTGTGTTCCTGCCCCCAATGCCACTTAATTTGGAAAGTTTGCAAGAAAGGATAATTAATGCGGTCGCTGATATATGCTATAACGTTTCGGGACGTGTGTGGAGATTTACTATCGTACTGAAGTTTACCGAGAAACAAATGGCGCCGATATTAGGGATCTGTATTTTAAGTTAAGAACTTGGAGAAATTTTCTATCCGCAGATATTTACCATTATTCTCTACGTATCTTTTAGCCTTCGCGCAGTAATCCTCTGAAACAATGGAGGTAATTTCGAAAAACCCGGTGTACTTTATTTCTGCCTCACACACATACAATACACTCTGAATTTTGGTCTGGAGCGATGGAAATCGTTGTCCCTGAAACAAACCAAAAATAGTTCTAATATTCTGTGACCAAACCTAACTTTTCAGGAGATTTCTCTTAATTACCTGGCGAATACTAAAATTAGAAATAACCTTGCCAAGTTTGTCCAACTGAAAATGAGTTTTTCCAATTGTCAAATTGCTGAGATTAGATTTCAAGGAACAGAGTTTCACAAGAGGCCTGAAATGCCCTGATGAATCTTTTTTTCTGACGACTTCACATTTCGAGATTAGACACTAAAATGTAGTGCAGCTATCTTTACATTTATTGTGTTCTTTATCAGGAACTGAAAATATTTCAGAAGATGACAACATAATATCTGGAAGATCATGTCAACACGACTTCTAATTTCAGTGATCTGTTACATTTCGAATGCTGTACACTCATGAACAATGAATTCGATACCTTCCATTCCTCAAGTACTCTTGGTGTGAAAGTTAAATTTGGCATGAAGAGTAACCCCTAATACAGAAAGACTTTGTTGTTATTATGTGGTTTGTTTGCACACAGCAATTCTGCAGCCTCCTCACAGGGCCAAACAGATATAGCGAAATTACAGCAACGTAGATTAGCAACAATTTACAATAATTTATAAAGAGAAATTATACATTATGTAACTTGAATGCAAAGATGACGCGTGGCAATATAGTTAAACGCTCATTCTTTTGAACACTAGTTTAGTCTTGAATCCAGTAAACTAACGTAATCGAATGGGAATAATGAGAAACCCCATAATCCATTTTTGAGAAGGTTAAGTTATTTATGATTTTGTACTTTAAACATATAGGTCGATCATGACATATAGAAACCCCATATATTCTGACATTTCTGTGTTGTTAAGCAACCATTGTATCACTTTAACTGAAGAGAAACCACACATCTGCAAAAGACATGGGGCTTATGAAAATTTTAAGTTGTCACTAATGTTTTAAACAGATATAAAAGTCGATACTGCCTCTTACTGCTATTAATTGATGGCCGGTCCTTGTGGCCGAGCGGTTCTAGGCGCTTCAGTCCGAAACCGCGCTGCTGCTGCTGTCGTAGGGTCGAATCCTGCCTGGGGCATTGATGTGTGTGATGTCCTTAGGTTAGTTAGGCTGAAGTAGTTCTGATGTAGGGGATTCCTTAGGTTAGTTAGGTTGAAGTAGTTCTAAGTCTAGTGGACTGATGACATCAGATGTTAAGCCCCATAGTGCTCAGTGCCATTTGAACCATTAATTGATGGAGTAGAAGAGCCTACATTCCAGTTGGCTGATCTATCAGTAACTCCTTGAAGACGTGTAAGTTAGGCTTTTCAAAATCACGTGGTTATAAATGAGAAGGACGTGCATGACCTAAGACATTTCTATCATTCCTATCAAAAGAAGAACTCGTGCAGACGTTCCACTATGACATATACCATTGGCTAACATGTGTCAAAGATAGTGTTACGTGCGGAGAATAATGCCAAAGAGAATGGAAAACAGGCATAATATATTTTACTTCCGTCCATATTAACAATAAAATATGAGTTTAGTAATGATTTAAGCTTATTTATTACACAGTGTCGAGAAAGCCCTTATATTCATTAAGGAGAATTTAACTTAAGACAAAGAAAATGTATCAAGATTGTCTACAGTGGGTTGGCATTCTTCACTCTACATTCATTTCAACGAAGCATGAGAAGAAAAACGGAATTTCAGCATGAGTTTAAGACGTGCAATGTCTTTTTGTATCTCTTAAGAAGTTTACCTTTTGGGACATGTGAGATTTCTCAGTATTCCCATTTAATTACCAAACTGTCCAGTTGAACAATTTTGGGTGATAACTGTAGACAAAGCCTGATCCTGTCTTGAGGCACGATGTTGATACTATCGAACTAAGTGACTGAGTGAAGCAGTGGGTTTGTTTACACCAGTATTTGGATGTCCACCTGGGAGCGATTTGGGTGACATAAGATAGAACCATAAGGCAGCTGGTGTCGTGTGAGCCCTCTATGGTGACTGGCGATAACTGTCTGGCTTATCTTTGGAGACTGGCCTCACTCTGTGCCGCCAAGTCTGTTAATGGCTGTGTCTTGAGTCTTTTGGTGAACGCAACGTGAGATAGCGGCTGTGTTGCAGGGAGAATTATACTCTCGGTGGACAAAACGCATCATTGACTGCGAACAAATCGTGCGACGGACTCTCCGTTTCCGAGATCGTGCAGGCTCTGAGCTCTACACTTCTTATAGCATTAAAGGTATAAGTACCGTAAGTACATTCATTCAGGAAAAATCGCAGGTGTCAAAGTCGGCTGGAGTGGTCAACAATATGATGATGATTGGGTTCACAGCCGACTACCGTAGACTGGAACAGGAATAGAAGAGACACAGTGCTGGAAGCCTCTCCCCAATTCCAGACTAAATAACAACAGTCGTCAATTAATCATATCATCGATGCTCAACCCTTCGCTATGTGGTACAGATGCCAGTGCCTTACACGTGAGCGAGCGAGGTGGTGCAGCAGTTACATCTTTGGTTTCGGTTCTGGAGGAAGAATGGGCTGCCATTCCTTCAGACATTCAGGGAGCCTAACTGAAATTGTCCCCTGCAGAGTTCAAGCCGCCACAAAGGTGAAGGGTGGACACACCACATATTAGATGGTGTTCGGACAGTTTTCATAATGTAGTGTATGTCAAAGACAACTTCTCCATAAATCTATGCAGTACTTATCCAAAAATTACGTAAGTGTGTGGAGGTAATTTGAGAAACTGATTTTTTATCTTTGATTTACGAACTTACTTATTCTGTCTGCCTCTGTAGCCGCGGTCACTAACGCAGGCTCGATTTGTTGGCACTCGAAAAGGATGTAGTTGGTTCGATTACGGCTGCTGGAAAATAGTTCCTGATCGCCAGACTTTCCGCCAGTGGATTAAATTTCAAACTCTCTTCAGTGCGACACAACATGTGACACAGTTGATGGTCAATTGTCCGTCGGATAGGGACGTTAAGTTCGGCAACCACCTTTAGCGCTATTCGAGAGGAGAGGATAGTTTATGTGCCGCACAAAGCTTCAGCGTCTTTCTTCCGTCATTACAGTGAAACAAAGATAAGGCACCACACCATAGTCAGGTACATTATAGTCACACTCAAAAAATCACTTCAATAAAACAGATATCTCGTACTAACAATGAAAACGTGCATTGGTGTGCGAAGAAAAATACATCCTACCCCATTAGGCGTATAAACCTACCTCTTTGAGCCTCCCAACGAAACATTTTAAGAGTTTAAGAACTTTGTACTTTTACAGAAGGCCTAACGTACTCATCAACGTCATCACAATAAAGTCAATGGTGAAAATGCTCGGAGGAAGATGGCATTGTTCCTGTCAGTGATACATCAGCAGAATTAGAACCTTGACACATCATTGTAGCATGAATTACCATACTGTTTTCTGCAGTTTTGCGAGATGTATTCAGGTCTGCTCTGGGTTGAAGTTTCTGTGACAATGAAGAGTACACAGGATCGTCACTCAGACTTGTGATCAAACGCACTGCCGAGACCGAAGCCACTACATCTTCACTGCGACGACTGACTGTACTTCTTCATACGTCGCGGGGCTGGCGCCTGTACCTCTTCCTTGTACTGTCATTTGTGCCATCGATTTCGCTTTGGCCAGCCGCGAGTCAGTTGTTCATCGCGGGTTCGGCTATGTAATTATGCATCGTCGAGGCAGCAGCTCTCACTGTATGGTCCGTCCGTTGCGGTTGCAACGGGGTAGGGAAGTTGCCCCGTAATTTGTGCGCATGCTCATTTCGCGTGGTGTTACTGGAGTTCTGCGACCGGAGACGGCGGAAAGGTTTCGGGTTACGACACGAGGCGTGGTGTTTTGGTTTTTCTCGCCACGCAGTGCATGTTGAGAAGAAGAGCTTGCCGGAGCGTCGCTTGGCATTAACAGTTCGCCTGGGCATATGGTGTGTGTTTGATTTAAACAGGTGCAATTGTGTGCTTATATACACTATGTGATCAAAAGCATCCAGACATCTTGCTGAAAATGACTTACAAGTTCGTGGCGCCCTCCATCGGCATTGCTGAAATTCAGTGTCGTGTTCACCCACCCTTAGCCTTGATGACAGCTTCCATTCTCGCAGGCATACGTTCAATCAGGTGCTGGAAGGTTTCTTGGGGAATGGCAGCCCATTCTTCAAGGAGTGCTGCACTGAGGAGAGGTATTGATGTGAGTCGGTGAGGCCTCGCACGAAGTTGGCGTTACAAAACATCCCAAAGGTGTTCCGTCGGATTCAGGTCAGGACTCTGTGCAGGCCAGTCCACTACAGGGATGTTATTGTCGTGTAACCACTCGGCCATAAGCCGTGCATTATGAACAGGTGTTCGATCGTGTTGAAAGATGCAATCGCCAACCCCGAATTGCTCTTCAACAGTGGGAAGTAAGGAGGGCCTAAAACATCAAAGTAGGCCTGTGCTGTGATAGTTCCACGCAAAACAACAAGGGGTGGATGCCCCCTCCATGAAAACCACCACCACACCATAATACCGCGCCTTCGAATTTTACTGTTCGCACTACACATGCTGGCAGATGACGTTCAACGGGCATTCGCCATACCCACACCCTGCCATCGGATCGCCACGTTGTGTACCGTGATTCGCCACTCCACACAACGTTTATCCACTGTTCAATTGTCCAATATTTATGCCCCTTACACCAAGCGATGCGTCCTTTGGCATCTATCGGCGTGATGTGTGGCTTATGAGCAGCCGCTCGACTACGAAATCCAAGTATTCTCCTAACTGTCATAGTAGTTGCAGTGGATCCTGATACAGTTTGGAATTCCTGTGTGTTGGTCTGAACAGATGTCTGCCTATTACACATTACGGTCCTCTTCAACTGTCGGCGCTCTCTGTCAGTCAACAGACGAGATCGGCCAATACGCTTTTGTTCTGTACGTGTTCAAATGTTCAAATGTGTGTGAAATCTTATGGGACTTAACTGCTAAGGTCATCAGTCCTTAAGCTTACACACTACTTAACCGACATTATCCTAAGGACAGACACACACACCCATGCCTGAGGGAGGACTCTAACTTCCGCCGGGATCAGCCGCACAGTCCATGACTGCAGCGCCCTAGGCCGCTCGGCTAATCCCGCGCGGCTGCTGTACGTGTCCCTTCACGTTTCCACTTTACTTTGATACCGAAAACAGTGGACCCACTGATGTTTAGGATGTGTGGAAATCTCGCGTACAGACGTATGACACAAGTGACACCCAATCCCCTGACCACGTTCGAAATCCGTTAGTTCCACGTGTAAGTAGGCTGTTTATGTTTTCTCTATGTAAGTAGGCTGTTTATATTTTCTTGTTGGCAACGTCAAGTAGGCTGTTTAGGTTTTTTTATGGTAACGCCACCTCTGTATGAAAATCACTGGCTGTGCTGTGTGCAGTCTGTGGCTGCTTTGCATTGTTGTAATACTCGCCATTGTAGTGTTGGGCAGCGGCAGCTGGATGTGAACAGCGCGTAGCGTTGCGCAGTTGGAGGTGAGCCGCCAGCAGTGGTGGATGTGGGGAGAGAGATGGCGGAGATTTGTAATTTGTCATGAACTGATATATATATTATGACTTGTGATGATATTAAGGTAAATACATTGTTTGTTCTTTATTAATATCTTTCATTTGCTAACTATCCCTATCAGTAGTTAGTGCCTTCCATAGTTTGAATCTTTTATTTAGCTGGCAGTAGTGGCGCTTGCTGTATTGCAGTAGCTTGAGCAGCGAAGATTTTTGTGAGGTAAGTGATTTGTGAAAGGTATAGTTTAATGTTAGTCAGGACCATTCTTTTGCAGGGATCTTTGATAGTCAGATTGCGTTGCGCTAAAAATATTTTGTGTCAGTTTAAGGACAGTCGTGTATAATTGTTAAAAAGGGGACGTTGCACACGAAGCGCCACATTCTGCTCTCTCAAGATTTCTAATGACAACTGAGGTCGCTGATATGAAGTACCTGGCAGTAGGTGGCAGCAAAATGCACCTAATACGAAAAACGCATGTCTTTGGGGGTACCCGGATACTTTTGATCACATAGTGTACATTTGTTAATGGTTAACTAATGTTGTCTTCAGCGTGAATTTGGTGACGAGTCTGATATGTCAAAGTTATGTCACACGTGGCATGATAGCGGGGCTTGGGCTTTCCACCTGGGTTTCCTACCGCATGATGAAGGATCTGCAGCTATATGTAAGGAGGCCCAGTGAGCTGCTCTGTGTTGAGTGATGTTATATCTAAAGTTGTTCTAACCTTGGTGATTAGTTTACGAGTAACGAGATACTATGCTGTCTCGTAAAACTACATCAGGTTCCATAAAAGTGTAGTTCGTTTAAAGTAATACTCAGCTGTTCCTATCACGTTTCAAAGAACAATCTTACTTACGCGTGTATTGTTGTGTTTAAATAAATTCTTAGAAACAATTGGCGATCTTTCCCGTTATAACGTCACGTTTTATTATTTTATGTAATATGAATGTGTAATTGCAAGTGTGCTGTTATAGTTGATATATGTTTCAGTTGTGCGCAGCGCAGTGTATTCCTCCGGTGCGGTGGGGCGTGGCTCCGGGGCTTGATGACTTGACCGTTGCCAGTGGAACTGTGATTCGTTAGACTGGGCTCCACGTTGCTCGCCTTCTTTCTCGATCTCGTCCTTAAGTTGCATATTGCGGTTCCCTTTGTTCCTGGCTCTCTCAGGTAGTTAAGCTTCGTTGCTCGTTCCTCTGCCGCTTTGGCAAATGCACCTTTCGTTCGAAATATGAATTTAAACCTGTAAAACAGGGTTTCACTCTGTAATTAGTGCCCGATCAGATTGCTGGAAGCTCTGCCTTATTAATTCTGCACTCTCATGTCAGCCATTTGTCTATTATATTTGCAACATGTGTACTGGTTGTGAGGTCTATTTTTTATATAAGGGAGGGTTTCATGTGCGTCTGTTACCAGCGAACGTTTAGATACTGAGGCCCTGTTCTTATTAATTGTTTTTTATTTAAATCCTGCCTTCCTGTACTGGCATCAAATGGATTATTTCCTAGTCAGACGTTAGTTTTCCCGGTGTCTTCATTTCCCAGCGTTGAAGTTTTAGTAGTTGGCTTATTATTACTTGTATGCGTTAAGTTATGCCTTAAAGTTATACCTTCGTATGAATTTATACTGTAAAAGAGAAGTCATTGTAAAGGACATTCTTCGGGTTCAGAGTTTGGCAAGTTTTGATTATGTTAAGTATTTACATCAACAGAAATTTTTGTAATGTTTACGCATTTGTTATGCAGATTTTAACAAGGGTTTAAGAAAATTTTTTATTGTGATCCTGTGGGGTTGTTAAATTTATCTGTTTTATTGTATTTAAACTGTCCAAGGTAATAAACATTGTTTAACACATGCTGCGTATTTTTGATAGTTATGGCACTGCTACTTCCTGCCGTATTATTTACGCAAATAACACGTACCCCTCTCCAGACGAAATTACCAAATCATTTGGAGTAGTAAGTTAGCAGACCGACTGCTGGCACTCAACAAAGGTTACATGATGGAGTGTTTATTGCCAGAAAACTGTTCATTGTGACAAAAAGGGCGACTGATGTGGATGACATTCAGTGTTCGGACTGCTCTGCGGATGACAACAGAGCATCTTATAAAAAGTTTGTTTGGCATAGTGCTCAAAACACCACATAAGCACCTCAAATAATACACTTACGAATAAGTGTATTGTGACTGATCCGTTCCGTGTTTGAAACACTGTACAGATTGACGAATTGACTTCTGAGCAGCCTGTTCAGTTGGTGCAACGCGGTATGTTTTGAGAAAGAATTGCTTTGTTATGAATTAAAAAAAATACTATAGTCGTTAACGAATGAGCCTCTCGTGAGTGACTGGTTCTGTGCTCGAAACACTCTATGTGCTATTTACGACTGAGCTCGTACGTGCTCAAAACACGACAAACTTTAATTACCGGCTCGTCCTGTGCTTTTTTAAACTGTACACTTCATTTTCGTAGAGTGGTTCGTGACCGGCTTCTTCAGAGATCAAAACACAACAAAACTTCATGAATGAATAGTTTATCATGGACTTGTTCAATGCTCAAAACAAAAAAAGCTTTCATGAATTAGCTTCCATAACTGGTCTGTTAGATGTTTCATAGATCATTTGAACCATCTTTTATCGAAATGCTATAATAAACATTAAATACCAATGTTGATGAACGTATTATCCTTTTGTACTACTTGTGCAAATACAAGTATTTTAAAAGGCCTCCAATTTTTAGATAAAAATTCTTCCGTGTAATGGAAGGAATTGTCCAAGAGAAATAATTTTA
Organism: Schistocerca americana; assembly: GCF_021461395.2. Lineage (NCBI taxonomy): Eukaryota > Metazoa > Arthropoda > Insecta > Orthoptera > Acrididae > Schistocerca > Schistocerca americana. Next base: position 856,186,425 of record NC_060121.1, read on the forward strand.
GGCTAGATCGGAAACCTACTTCCTATCTGACAGAAATATTGTTCAATTGGCCAAACATTTTTGTTGCTGCATATTTAACTTCTTTCCGAGCCACTGACAGCTTTAATAATGGGCAATAAAGGTCTTTTTCTTCTAGTGTTGTTAACTATGGACATCACTGTTGTTCTAAAATGTGGTAGGCTATTTATGAAGAATTTCACTAGCGAATACATTTACTGTGATGATGGAGATAAAATTCGTAACTCCTTGAAGAGGTAAATACATGATGGACACCACACATTATTCTCACTGCTAGCTTTTTTGCAAACGATCATTTCTTTCTAAGTGATGAGTTATTCCATAAAATTGTTGTGCAAGACATTATTGAGTGGAAATATGCAAAATATACTAGAAAGTTGAGTGATTTGTTTCCAAGATTACCAATTACGAGAGTCGCCCACAAAGCAACTTCCGTTCCTATTTCTATCCGCGGCAGCGCTACCATCGCAGTTCCGAGCATGCTCGGCGGTTACTTTGACTCAAGGGGAAGACATGTACGCCATTTTCAGATCGCTGCTGCCGACGTGTGCTTTTTAGCGCTTTTTTTATAATGTCAGCCCTAATTGAAAATGCCGCCACGTGTGAAATCAGATCAGTGATTCGTTTTCTAAATGCAAAGGAAAATCATCGGCAAATCTGCGAGGTTTACGGACAAAATGCTATGAGAGATTCAGTGGTTAGAAGAGGGGTCAGACTGTTCAGTGAAGGACGTGATCAAGTGCACGATGAAGAACGAAGTGGTGCCCATCTGTGGTTATTGATGAACTGGTTCACACAATTGAAGAGAAGATTAAGCACAACCGTAAGTTTACACTAAGTGCCCTTGCTAAGGAAGTTCCGAAAATCTCACGATCACTGATTAATGAAATTGTTACTGAAAAACTGCAATTTTGAAAACTTCGCTCACGTTGGGTACCAAAAATTGTTAATGAGCAACACATAAAACAACGGGTGGGCAGTGCATTTCAGTTTTTGACACTCTACAATGAAGAAGTCGATGGTTTTCTTTCTTGGACAGTCAAGGGGAACGAAACTTGGGTGTCGTACGACACCCCTGAAACAATACGGCAATCAGTGGAATGGAGGCACACTTCATCCCAACGAAGGTTAAGCCTAAGCAAATCCTGACACCTCGCAAAGTCATGAGCACCGTTTTTAGGGACAGAAAAGGCATTTTGCTGATTGATTTCTTACCACGAGGCCAAATAATCAATGCACATGGTTACTGCGAGACCATTAAGAAATTACGCCGCGCAATACAGAACAAGCGCCGAGGATTACTGTCAAAAGGTGTTGTTTTTCTTTACAATAATGCCCGACCTCACACAGCGAATGTGACCAAACAACTCTTACGTGAATTTCACTGGGACGCGTTTGATCATCCTCGGTACAGCCCAGACCTCGCTCCTATCAACTTTCGTTTCTCCTTACACCTAAAATCTATCCTTGGTAGTCAACACTTTAACGATATTGCCGAGCTGAAAGAACATGTTACCACTTGGTTGAATACACAGGCGGCAACCTTCTATTAAGAAGCCATAAAAAACTTGCGCCACGCTATGACAAGTGCCTACAAAATTTCGGAAGCTATGTAGAAAAGTAGTTTAACAGTTGTAGATTTTTGTTCAATAAATATTTTCTGTATTTATACACGTCTGTTTTATATAACCAACGGAACTTAGTTTGTGGACATACCTGGTATATGTCAGCTGAACTTAATTGTTTCAGATGCTCAGTAATATGACTCTTCTACTTCCAGTTTTCATCGATATGTACACCCAAAAATTTGGAGTATCCTAGCCTGATTACTGACTTCTGCCCATGAACTACATCAGTTTTTGGTATGACTCTATTTGTTCTAGAGAACTTAATATAATGTGTTTTTTCAAAATTTCTCTTTGACAATTTTACACAATTCTTTGAAAAACAATATTAAAAGCCTTTTCTGTTAGTTCCTCTCTTATGAGATTTATTATAACTCTACTATCGTCTGTAGAAAGTACCAACTCTGCTTAATGAATGTTAACTCTGAAGTCATTGAGATACATAAGGAATAGAAGTGGATCATTGAACACTATGGGACTCCATTTTGTGATTTTTCCCTGGTCATTAATATTTTCCTCTCCTACAAAAATTGTTCGAATTACTCAGCAGAACTTTTTGAATTCTGTTTATGAATCATTCCTAGCAGTAGTGTGTAGAGCCATCGGTTCCATTAAAATTAAGTTTTTCTGAAAGAGTAACGTGGTTTACTCGGTCAAACGCCTTGGAAAGGTAAAAAAAAAATCTGGTGATCTTTTGTTACATACGACCTGTAATATTTTGTGAGTAAATGATGAGCAAACCTTATGGAAACAGTCGTGTGCTAAATAAATGGTTTCCATCTAAATGTGGGACTGATATTGAGTTAAATACTTTTTCGAATATTTTGGAAAAGAGACATCAGCAAGGAAAGTGGACAACAATTAATAAAATATCTTGTGTCACATTTCATGTAAAGCAGTTTAGTAATTGTATGGAAGACTCTGATATGGCAGTGATGCATTGACATATCATTACAGACATTTTCTTATTAAGTTAATAAAACTGTTCAGGATTATGTCTGAAATGCCATCAACACCATATGAGCATTTTTGTTAGAATTTTATTGATTTCAGTGAAGGATGCTGTATGTCATGTGCTAAAAACACTGTGCCATTTATGAATGACTGGTCCATAATGGGCGCATGCAGTGCTAGAAACACCAAAACATTTCATGAATCAATGGATGATATTATGCTCATTCAGTGCTCAAAACGCCATAAATTTCACGACTGAATGGCTCACAGCAGGCTCTTCCAGTACTCAAAACGCCACGCACATCGCCAAATAGGCCTGCTTGGTGCTCAAATCACTGTGGACAGTGACGAATGAGCAGTTCAACAGGACTCCCTCTGTGCAAAATGTACTCACTGACAAACGAGTGATGAGATCGCTGGTGGGTAAGCATCTTTGTGGCACCAGTTTCAGTCGGCACAAAGCCACATGTTTTCGATAGCGCTCTGAGCGCACGTGTGATGACGTATGAAAAGGTGCAGCAGTGCGTGCGTGTGAGGCGAGGCGGGCTGCAGGAGTGGAGGGGCTGGCTGTTGGCTGCCTGCGCTTTTTTACCTCGGCGCCTAGTGGGCAGGCAGCCCGGCAGAACAAACGCGCCGCCGTCAGATTTACGGCGTCACACCGCAATAATTACAGGTGCTGGCGCGGACCACCGCCGCCCACCCGCGGCACCACAGGCCGCCCCTTTAAAGGGGATGCGGCCAGCCCTGTTGCAAAGCAGGGGACGTTTCCCTAGCCAGTCCAGCGGGCTGTGGCGCGGCCAGCTGTGCTTCTGCAATGTCGGGAAGAGTAGGTAGTTCCATAGCATGAAACTACCTTTGCCACCGAGGTCCATAATGTAGACTTAAGTACTGACACTAGCCTCGGAGGTAGGCAGTTTGAACTGTGATGCTGTAATAAGATTGCACCAACTGAAACGAAGGAAAAAAAATCACAGTACCAAAAGGTCATTAATGTAGTGTAATGAACGTTCTGGAATACATTTCTCTAAGTAATATATCTAAGTGATTAACACTGCAAGTCCACGGGTTAACGTGAGCACGAGATAAGCCACTGATAATTTGAGATATTGGTACATTAATAATCGTTGTAATCGGCAGAATGTTGAAAATGAGCATGCAAACATGCATGCATTGTGTTGTAAAGGTGTCAGACGTCAGTTTGTGGATGGAGATACATGCCTATGGATAATGCTGAAATTGTCATCCGATGATGACCCACATGTGCTCCATTAAAGACATCTTGTGATTGAGCAGGCCAATGTAACATGCTGACACTCTGAAGAGCATGTTAGCTTACAAAAAACACCTCCTGAAATGCTATTCATGAATAGAAGCACAGTAGGTCGAATCAAATGACTGAAGTACAAATTTGCTGGCAGGCTGCACGGGATAACGACGACAACAATCCTGCTGTCATTCAAATTCGCACCCCAAACCATAACTCAGGTGTAGGTCCAGTGTGTCCACAATACAGACAGATTGATTACTTGTGTTCAGATTGCCTCCTTGTAACCAAGACGTGGCAATTACAGGCACAAAGTCAGAACCAGCTGTTAATAGAAAACACAAGGGACCTTCACCATGCCCTCCACTGAGCTCTCGCTTCCTGTCACTAATGTGGAAAGTGGCAGAGTTAGAGTCATTGGAATGCACGCTACAGGCCTCGAAGCTGTCCTTGAAGTAACCGATTTGTAACAGTTTGTTGTGTCTCTGTGGTGCCAGGTGCTGCTCAAACTGCTGCTACAGATGCAGTACAATGGTCCGGAGCCTTACGCCGAACAGATGACCTTCTCAGCCGGCAGTGGCACATGGTTGTCTGGGATCTGGTCTTCGCGACTGTACATTCTCGTGACCACCACTCTCAGCAATCACCTACAGTGGATACATTCCCGCCAAGTTGTTCTGCAATGTCGAGAAGGAACGTCCAGTTTCTTGTAGCCCTGTTACACGACATCGTTCAAACCAAATGGGGTATAGATAATGGTGTCCTTGTCACCTTACAGACATTCTTGACTAATGAGAAGTCAGCACGTCCAATCTCAAAGGGATCATGAGCGTTAGAGCGTGTATTCAAAGCAAGCGTTATCTGCATCCTCATAGTGGCGCTACTACCACTACTCTTATGCAACTGGGATGAACTAGGAAGAGACATCATCTTTCAGATGTAGAAACACAGCTACGAAATATGTGAATGTAGCCTTTCCAAGTGTATATCGCTGATGAGATCTTCTCGGGCTTCCATCCGGATAGCTGCATCGAAAATCCGCGACGTTTCGATGAGTGTCATTCTCATTATCTTCTGGCGAAGATTTCGCCCCAGCTGCATAAGAGTGGTGGTAGTAGCGCCACTATGAGGATTAAAATAAGGCTTACTTTGAATACACGCTCTAACGGTCATGAGATGACACTCATCGAAACGTCGCTGATTTTCGACGCAGCTACCCGGATGGAAGCACAAGAAGATTTCACCAACAGCTACGAAATATCGTTTATGTCTCACAACTCCTTCTTGGTGTTGCAAATATTTTTTTCCATCTGTGTATTTCCAAAGCATGAACCGACCTCTGCAGCCCACATCCATAACGCAAGCCTATGCACTGACATCGTCAGAATCTTCGTGCTGGAATAAATTTGCACCAAAGATATTTGGCAGGCAAGTGAGGAGACATGATATCGTGACATTCCTGATCACTAGAATTTGCATGGATTACGTTCTAAACTTATTCAGCATCTCAAAAAGGGAGAGCATGTGGCACCATTGATGGTGAAGTGTCAGTAAAGTGGGGAACTTAGCGAGTCCCCTTGGTGCCATTCTCTAAGAGCAGGCTACGTGCTAGCACTGGGTTTCACCATCTCTCTCTATTCGTCAGGAAAATTCTACCCTATATCGGCGAATTGGACTCAGCTGACCTCCATGTCATCCTCAGCTAACGGCATCATGAGATGCTATTTGGAAGGGCACACGGTCAGCTCACCGTTCTCGCAGTCGTTGTTTTTCTTGACCTCCGACCCGCTGCTAATAGGCCGATTAGCTCATCAGTTGGTCTCACTTGGCTATGTGCACTCTATAGAGTTTATAACTGGTTTACTCGGAATTACCAAACACCAGGAAAGCCCCCTATGTAGGTGAATGATTAGGAATAAATAACAGGGTGAACCAAATTTTTTGTTTTACCACAGCAATTACTCAAAAAAGTTAATTTTGAATTGATGTTTCACGATTCTATAATTGTAATTATATTGTTCGTAACCTGTTGGCGTAGGCGTTCGGTGTGGCGGATAATAATGACAGCTACACTACCTGTGGTACAGCGTACAAGTTTCTTGTAGTATGGACTAATTAGTTCTTCTTGGTGTCGTTTTAACGTCCATAACATAGCCCGACAACCTGTACCAAAGCCGTAACAATTCATCACTCGTCATGCGATGCTACTGGCAACAATTTGCAAGCAAGTCACCGCCTGCTCTGTCGGAGCGTTGCGTCTTTCACTGCTACCCACAGAATATGTCTTCTCGTTCCCGCTCGCTCTAAGGGTGGCAAAAACCAAAGCACCTATTACGCTTCCCACAGTAACGTCCGTACAGTACAAAAGCACTCTATTCTCTACGTAACACATATCCTACACATTGTCCCTAAGCTTGTACCATTTTACACAAAATAACAAGTTGCACAAGTATATGAAATTACACAGACAAACATTTTCATTTCATTAATCCATGAAAAAATGTTATTTACTTAATTATACATTTCACATATTTCTTTATATAAGTTACAAATATACATTAGCAAAACACTCTAACACCACATATATCATCCTTCTCAGATAGTCTTTGCATATCACAATTATATTGCAACAGATTTTAAGTGCAAAATGTATTTGTGAATTTAGATGAATGATTGAATTACGCTACGTGGTCTGGATCGCATTGTTAACCCTTGTATTTGACGCTGCTTCAACCGTAACAATTGCGCCTTTACACGCCTGACGTCTGTAATCCGTAGCGGAGCCTGATGAGCACTTTCATAAAGATCACGTAAGAGAGAGTAGTAAAATACTTGCGTTCTCAGAAATTCCAGCGCTCTGTCAGCGCAGAATCGTATCAACTTTTGTCTGAGCCTCGGCTTTGCCAGGTGATTCCACCACTCCAAAGTAGAGGCGTATAGCGCAGTTGAGCGGAGACTATGCTCCCACACTTCTTTCACCGAGAGAGGGATCCTACAAGCGTGCCACTTTCAGTATCCAAGGCGGTGGAAACAATTTCACCGACTGTCACCAGTGATTTAAAGTAACAACCACTGCACAGTGATCAGAGAAGCTGGCGGGGATGACATGAGCAGCCAAAATTCTATAACGCATCCTATGAGACGAATAAAATCTGGCAAGCCTATTGATAGAAGTAGCAGTAAAGTAGGTCTGTTTGACAAGAGTTGGATATTTACAGACCCAAATATCTTGCAGTTTCTAAGAACGAACTAAATCCTGCAGTTCTCCACTGAAATTGAAATTGGGAGACAGATCTGCAGGATGCAATATGCAGTCAAAGTCACCACCTATCAGCATATTTTGAAGGCTTTCCCACGTCTACTTATAAAATCGGGTGCGATCTAAAGTGCGTCCGGCGCTGGACGATGCATAAAGGAGAATAATGTCAGCACTCTATTCCCCTACAATTATCAAGAACTTCAAATTTCTTCAATGAAAATATCCTCCCTATAAAACAAGGCAGTCCCTATATAAATTTTGGGAGCCCCATTAAGCGCAGTGCAAAAACCATGGAGAGGAAAGCTACTAAATTGAGCTTCTTGAAGGAATAAGATACCCGCACACGAATCATAGATAAACTGACGCATCTAAACCAGCCGCAGGTCCGACTCCATCTTATTAAATTTCAAAGAAGCAAACATATAAACCTGCATACTTGAACAACAAGAAACGAAATTCGAGCTGCTGAGCAACTGAATTCATTAATCACTGTGTGTCAAGTTTTATTGCCGAGTCCGGTGACGAGTCAGAAGGTGGGTCGTTTCCGTCAACGCCTGTTGAATCCTCATGTTCCTCAGATAGACGCGTTGTTTACAACGACTACGAGGTAATACAACATCGGCAGTATGGGACGTAGGTGGTTCTTGAACATTAACTTAAGTAGATGACAAACGAGGATCCGCAGAGGCCTACTCTGCAGGGTGGTATCATTGCAGTTCAAAGCGACAAACAAGAGAGGGGTCACGCACCAAACATCACTGACGACACCAATTCCCTCCACTGGAGTAATAACAGTTGGTTGCTCCGATAACACCTGAACGGGTGACATCAAGGGAATGGGTAAATTAAGGGGCGTTTCAATTTGCTACTGTTGAATCGTTGTAACATCAGAAGGCTCAGCGACATCCCCGCCGTTAGGTGGTTCCGGAGGAATTAGTACAGCACGCGGGAGTAATACTGGGAGAAACACTAGAGACCTCAGCATCTGTTTTCGGACATCGACACCACCACCAATGCTGGATTCAGCATTACAAGATAAATCAACCGGGAAAGGTACTTCAGGGAGGGGTGAGTGAGGAGCAGACTTACACTATGTGATCAAAAGTATCCGGACACCTGGCTGAAAATGACTTACAAGTTCGTGGAGCCCTCCATCGGTAATGCTGGAATTCAATATGGTATTGGCCCACCCCTAGCCTTGATGACAGCTTCCACTCTCGCAGGCATACGTTCGATCAGGTGGTTGGCGGTGTCTCGGGGAATGGCAGCCAATTCTTCAAGGAGTGCTGCACTGAGGAAAGGTATCGATGTTGGTCGCTGAGGCCTCATACGAAGCTGGCGTTCCAAAACAGCCCAAAGGAGTTCTATAGGATGCAGGCCAGTACTTTGTGCAGGCGAGACCATTACGGGAATGTTATTGTCGTGTAACATCCTGTCATCGGATCGCCACATTGTCTACTGTGATTCGTCACTCCACACAACGTTTCCCACTGTTCAATCGTCCAATGTTTACGCTCCTTCCACCAAGCGAGACGCCGTTTGACATTTACCGGCGTGATGCGTGGCTTACGAGCAGCCGCTGGACCACAAAAGCCAAGTTCTCTCACCTCCCGCCTAACTATCATAGTACTTGCAGTGGACCCTGATGCAGTTTGGAACTCCTGTATGAAGGTCTGGATAGATGTCTGCCTATTACGCATTACGACCCTCTTCAACTGTCGGCGGTCTTTGTCAATCAACAGATGAGGTCGGCCTATACGCGTTTGTGCTGTACGTGCCTCTCCACGTTTCCACTTCACTATCATATCAGAAACTGTGCACCTAGGGATGTTTAGGAGCTTGGAAATCTCGCGTACAGACATATGATACAAATGACACCCAATTACCTGACCACGTTCGAAGTCTGTGAGTTCCGCGGAGCGCCACATTCTGCTCTCTCACGATGTCTAATGACTACTGAAGTCGCTGATATGGAGTACCTGGCAGTAGGTAACAGCAGAATGCACCTAATATGGAAAACGTATGTTTTTGGTGGTGTCCGGGTACTTTTGATCATATAGTGTATATCACTCGTCACCATCCTGCAAACACGACTTTTATGTCGCACTGCGGATATTGCAGGTTTGGCCACAATTTCACGACCGCGCTGCGAGGGTAAAGGTGGAAAGACGGTAGCAGTAAGCTGCCATCCCTCTGTTGTTCCATTGCACCCGGAGAAGATGTGGCATCAACCTTGTGAGCAGTTGAAATGAGATCAGCTAACGTCTGTGTTAGACGCTGTTAAAATGTGGACTTCAGTAGTAGTACCCACCGCGAGCAATAAAACATAAAGTAGCCAATCTCACTGCAGAGAAAACATGTTCAAAAATGGCTCTGAGCACTATGGGACTTAACTTCTGATGTCATCAGTCCCCTAGAACATAGAACTACTTAAACCTAACTAACCTAAGGACATCACACACATCCATACCGTAGCGGTCGGGCGGTTGCAGACTGTCGCGCCTAGAACCGCTCGGCCACTCTGGCCGGCGAGAAAGCATGTCCCCCCTTGTTCCGTATATGTTGTATGAATACGGTAACCACAGACCTCTAGTTGGAAGTGAATGCTACGTTTGACTATCATCTCCACTGAACGGATGCTGCTATAAGACTGCAACCGGTGTTGATTGGAGCAGCGTTCGTGTCGCATAGCCTTTGCGCCATCGTCTCCTCCTTAAGTAAACTGGCGTCAATTTCCGGCGGGAGACTCGTACATTAATATATTCCAGTTCCACGTTAGCAAGAAGTACTATACTAACGAAACCATTACGATGCTGCCGGCCGCGGTGGTCTCGCGGTTCTAGGCGCGCAGTCAGGAACCGTGCGACTGCTACGGTCGCAGGTTCGAATCCTGCCTCGGGCATGGATGTGTGTGATGTCCTTAGGTTATTTAGGTTCAAGTAGTTCTAAGTTCTAGGGGACTGATGACCACAGCAGTTGAGTCCCATAGTGGTCAGAGCCATTTGAACCATTTGACCCATTACGATGCTTAAAGGGAAGTTGAGAACAATGACGGAAACGCAACCTACATAATTGTAGTAGCTCCCAAAACTTTGCGAAAAGACGTAGTTATCAGAATCAAAATAGGCAATATGAACCAGATCAGAAGTTACATGAATTGTATCAATGTGCGAACCATGAATTTCCAAAGATCTGGATACGTGAATTTGTCGTAATTCAAGCTGACTCTACTCTTTCTAGGAACACACACTTGGGACCTATGGCGGATATTACTAGCGGACTATGCCTCTGCCAAAGGACACACATCTCAACTAACCTTACGGATCAAATAACGGAGCGACACACCCGACGATACAAACGAGGCTGAGGAAAAGCTGTCGAGGAGCGCGTGACACTGCGATTAGGCGATAGAGTAACAACCTTCCCACTCGGAATTCGAGGCCGCTTCGGCCATCCGGACGCGGTCCCTAACCGATTCAAATTTCCAACTTACCGAACGCTTCAATGAAGTGTCCCTCGTCCGACAAACAGACACCACTCAAACGCATACATTTCTGTAATAGTGCGTCGGTTCCTTGTCGTATGTTTCAGTTCTGGTGCCCTTAATATCGCCAGAAATCCTAAAGGAATCAATAATTCGTGAGTTATTGGAGCGTGCGATAAGTAGGAAATTTGAGTCGGTGACGACCGTGACCGGATGGTCGAAGAGGTTAACCGCTCACGAGAAGAGGTAAATTCGGCACCGTGTCCTGGTCCGGCACAAATTTTCGGCTTTTACCGTTGCGTTACCATAACACCATATTCGGCTGGAAGTCACGAATTTCCACCCATCCCTTCCCATTCTCTGCCAGTTTTATATTTCACATAAACACTATGATCTTGTTACTACTGCGCGATATTTCACTACAGGACAAGCAAGGTCATTTTTCTGCAGTCGTATTGTGGTGCTCGGCGCATAGCACACACTGTCGCCGAGGTCGTACAGGCGCTGGGCTTTTCACGTGCCTGTGTGTCAATCCCTATCGATTATCGCTGGGTTTAACAGCCGATAGACAGGCTACAGTGCGGCGAAACGTTCGGCAATCCAATACTGGATAACTGCAGACGCTGATCTGCTATACCGTCCAACACGATGGCCTCGCTGTTGGTTACGGAGGCTTTTGTGTTGCGGCGCGACGCAAGTTACGCATTCCGCTGACACTGACCACGTGGCGTGAGGAAACCCAGATCAATGCTGAATCCGTTGTCAAAAACGTAGCAAAGGGCGAACGTGGAAGCTGGAAGCTGAGACCTACCTGTCTATTATATTAGCACAAAAGGCAAGACCCCATCAACAGATTAGGAAATATACAGCTCTTGCACTTATAAACAAGCAGCCTGACAAAATAAGTGAAGAACCCGGAATGGGAGGTGGAAACAAAATGAAAATTCGTGGGTTGAAAAGATGTGTGATGTTACTTCGGAGGTTACAATATCGAGTCAGATTTACAAAGAACTTGACAGTATAAGACCTTTTACCAGTATCTCCTCTGGCCTGGATCCACGTACTAATTCAGTTCGGGATGGTGTTACTATATCCCCTCCTAAAGCAAGCTGCCCCACAACTCTTTACCTGGTCCTTGATATCCCGTTTGTTGCGTGGCCTCCCCCTCCCTAATCGGCCTACTGGACTGCGGTATAATTGACCGTGATCGCGTATGCCTGATGAAATTTTTCACTGAGTAAACCTATAGTTACCGAAGGAAAATAATACCGGTAAGTAGGAGGAAAGTGTACAACAGACCCTTCTGAAGGAACAATCTGTTCTAAACCTAATCTAAAAACTGATAATAATTTTGAAGCGGGTGGACTATACTGGAATCGCTGTCGAACCACACAGGGGAGTAAGAAGAGTACCACGTAATGTTTTTTGCGACAAATACTGATAATACAAAACATACTGACTATCAAAAAAGGGCTAATTAATCGGTTGCCAGTCCACCAGGGTAATGAATATCCAGAATCTTAAGAAAAGTAATGGAAAGAAAGTGAAACAAATAAGCACCGGTGTGGCAACAGAAGATTGTCACGCTATTCCACAAAGCAACAGTTCAAGAGAAAACAAATCAATCAGAAAGCACTGAGTTTGCAATTACTTATTCTGAAATACTAAAATTTGAAAGTATTTTTTTTTATTTTTATCATGGCAGCAACACCAGCACCCATTACGAAATTGTCTCGAATGAAAAACAGCCCACAGTTGCACTAATTATGTTTGTGCGAAACCTTGACCATGGTTTCAGCTATAATAATATAGCCTTTTTCAGAAGCCCTGGAAAGTGATCAAACTAACATCTAGACCAGTAATACAATCTATACATAAACTTCTAAAATTACTTACTTGATAACATATTACTTACATAAGCTTTCAAAAATGAAAAATGTCTTAGTCCAGCGGCTGCGTCAAGATCAATAAAATAAAATAACTTCAACAGACATAAGCCTGTTTCGATCATAAGTGGAACTACACGTGGCACTGTATGTCATCCGCCACTACATTTGTTATTCTAGGCGCACGGTCGTCAAATGTGCTACCTCCTGCACTCCCCATATTGACCTACATCGCACCGTTTATCAGGAAACTAGTTGACATCTACGATAAAATATTAATAGCAGGCCTGCAAGTGAAACTGAAGGACCATATACTTATTAATACGACTGTCCAACAGCAAAAATTCTGTTGGATACGATCATTAAAGTGGTCAAACATTAACAAATTCGTATAACAAAGTTTGCTGTCAGCGTAACGTAATGCAAAATTGGGAAAAAGCAGAAAGTTTGCTTTTAATACCTAAAATACTGAATTGAATTTACTTCAAGTGAACTCGGTGAGTCCAGGGAAAGGAAAGGGATTCTGCTCGGTAATAATGTCTGAGGACAATGACAACACAGGTGCCCTACAAGTTTTAGCTATTGCATGTTATTATTCATGAAGGGTAGTCCAAATTTGTGAAAGAAACGCCACTCGGTAATGCCAATACAACATTAATTATACTCTGTCAATTAAAAGCCTTACGATGTTGTAGATGTACTGACGACGGAAAATGCAGCAGACGACAATGCTGAGCAGTTGCTGGTTGAAAACCACGAGTCGTATCCACAGCCACGGATAATTATGGGACAGGAAATAGTTGGAATTCTAGCTACGTCTGCCTGTTCATTCCGACTGTGCTCTCTACTCGTGGGTTAATGAATTAGTCTCGCCTACACTGGCGCCGTCGTAGCTGCACACCGCGTCTGCGGGAGCGCCCAACAAACACTTCCGCACTTGGTTCAAATGGCTCTGTGCACTATGGGACTTAACTTCAGAGGTCATCAGTCCTCTAGAACTTAGAACTACTAAAGCCTAACCAACCTAAGGACAGCACACACATCCATGCCCGAGGCAGGATTCGAACCCGCGCCCGTAGCGGTCGTGCGGTTCCAGACTGTAGAGCCTAGATCCGCTCGGCCACTCCGGCCGGCCACTTCCGCACTCTTTCATGACTCAAGCTGCTCTGCTTCCTCTCTGCTCACAGCGTGACAGAGACTATCTATACGTAAAGGTAAACAACGACACAGCTACTGCCATTTCGTTGTTGCTGTCGATACATTTAAATAAAGTTCCTTTGGCTGTTACCAAGAAATTTACAATATTTACATTACAGTTACAATCAATTATATACATTCACAAATAAATGCACTATAACATCCATTATATATCAAATATAGATTCTGTAATAAGGTTTATATATTCAGAATCAGACGTGCAGTTCAAATCATCAACGGATATTAGTAGTATGGTAGTGGGTTTGTAACTCCACTTTTGAAATACAATTGGTATGCAATTTAATTAAACTGATCAATTAATCACCCCTGCCCATTCCTACCACCCAACCCCTCCCCCAACCACGCCCACCTACGGCCCCACATGATATCACGCGTTTTTCTCAGCCTGAACATGTGATGTGCCCCAGCCCCCACCCCCTCTCCACCCTTCGCATCTTCCATCCTACCCTATTATCGGGAATTTCCAATTTCGCCAGCAATTTTGAACTGTTGCGGGAATTTATTTGTCCCAGGAATTCGCGGGAAATTAAAATTGGCAGTGCCCTTTCCGGAAGTCGAGCCCTGGTCCTCCTGGACGGAAAGCCCAGTGGCACCCCCCCCCCCCCCCCTAACAGAATTATACCACCACAGGGGTTTGGAATTGAGGAGAAATTAAAGCATACACTAGAACACCAACACGGGTCTACTGTGGGACCTGGGAGCCATCCACGACACATGCACAGACACAGACATACAGGAAACAGAGTAAACGGGCTGCAACTGTATGCAATAGGAAGTGACTGGATGCATTCGAGTACAGTGCTATACTATGACGCTCGACCACAAATGGTTCAAATGGCTCTGAGCACTATGAGACTTAACATCTGAGGTCATCAGTCCCCTAGACTTAGAACTACTTAAACCTAACTAACCTAAGGATATCACACACATCCATGCCCGAGGCAAGATTCAAACCTGCTACCGTCACGGTGGCACGGTTCCAGACTAAAGCGCGTCGAACCGCTCGCCCACACCGGCCGGCCGCGCCCTACCACTAAAATAGTGCATTTATGGTAGGTGTTGGCAGCTGTACTACATTTACAAGCAATTTTAGAACACGGAACGAGAAGTGATGCATGATCGCATGTATATAGGTGACATAAAATCGATAAATGACAGAAAACACATATAAATTGAGGGAAAATACACCGAAGTGTGGGGAATTGAGGGTATACTTGCGTGTCTTCTGATTGTTGCAGAGCAATTCTTGTACATGGTAACGAGTATACGGCAGCAGGAGCTTCAATATGGTTCAAATGGCTCTGAGCACTATGGGACTCAACTGCTGAGGTCATTAGTCCCCTAGAACTTAAAACTAGTTAAACCTAACTAACCTAAGGACATCACAAACATCCATGCCCGAGGTAGGATTCGAACCTGCGACCGAAGCGGTCTTGCGGTTCCAGACTGCAGCGCCTTTAACCGCACGGCCACTTCGGCCGGCACAGCAGGAGCAAAACAGGAAAACGTTGAGATGGAAGCACCGGGAACTGGGGAAACAGTCTTTTATTTTCTGTCAAGACAACATTCTGCTGTATGTCTATTGAGTTGATAGTGATACACGCGAGGTGACTGCTGTCTTTTATGATTTACTGAAAAAAAAGAAAAGAAAAAAAAAGAGTACCATCTGCCTCTAAACTTACTTGCATATGCGTTAAAGGATGTCAGAGAGTAGATGGAGTCGTAACGAGGTAGGATTTAATGGTACACTGATGATGCGTTCTAGAGAGAGATGGACATGTTGTTGCAGGTCACTTGATCATATTTTTCCGTTGTTCTGTCGGGACACCTCAGTTGTATGACATTACCTGCGTTCGACTCTCATACAACTGCATATTCTGCGTGTGATTTAGAGCACTGTGTACCTGCGATCGTTATTAGCAAACCTCTCGGTCATCAGAGGACTTCCATCCTGTTTCGACACATTTCTCTAGACCAGAACCGGCCAGAAATTGTGCACGCGTGCGGTGCTCCTGCACATGTGCAATTTCCGGGTCACAGCGTGCACGCCGCAGCCGTCAGCGTTCACGTAGTGCATGTTTCTACCCACAGATGTCGCTTTATCCACTTGCTGGGATACTCTGAACCGGCGCATTCTAGTGCTCTTTCTACAGCTTGCAAGCCAACCATTGGAGGGTATTTGGCGTATTAAACATTTAAAATACTGTCACAGTCTACTCATTGAGACGTTTAATTTTATGTTAACAGTTTAACCCAGTAAGACAAGTAATACAGTTAACAACCGTGGGTTCTTATTAAGGCAGCTTGACTGACGGCACGTAAATACGAGTAATGTTTTTGATCTAGTATTTAAGAAAGAGAGCACTTAGCGACTTCCAACGAACCTTATTCATGATTTCAAATAACATTAAACTAATGCAAGGTTTCCTATAACTAATTCTCGGTGCCCTCAGTTACACCCACATAACTTCTGTCTCACTGACCTCTGAACAGAATGATAACCGCAGACCTCTCGATGATCACCTGTTATTTCAATACCATTATTGCTACAGCTTTCATCAGCTCCGTCTAAAATCTGCATAATACCCGACAATTAGATGAATGTTACGTTTTATCGACTTCAGATGAGCGTAGCCGTTCACACATAAAAAAAACCCTAAATGTAAGTATACATTGGAACAACGGTTTAATGACCAACTTTCCTCATAATAATGTAACATGGAGCAGAATGAGGCACTAATGCACAGTTAGTAAACAATAATTTTTAATTATGAATGGAATAAATCCAAACACGTTTATCACTGGTCATGATAAATGATAATCGAGTTGATGTGTCTCATCCATTTTCTTAAGGACATTTAATTTTGCTTGCCATTCTTCACTCTTGAGTACCCTACACTCGTCTTTGTGATATGTATTGTAGTGTCTTTCAATTGAAAACTTACGCTGGCCGCCTATTATTCGGCGGCATAGCAATCACTGTGAGTTTTCACCAACGGCTACAAAAAAGAATTGCAGTTCCCAGTCATTTTTAAACGACTGAGAACATAGATCTCCCGTCCTTCGCCTTTTCACAGTACCTGCCATTTCTCAGTACTTCTCTGTTAAGGTTACGGTTACCAGGGTTTTTTTTTTTTTACTTTATTGTGATTTGAACACCTGAACAATCAGGTAGGCTGGCAGCGGCATACAGCGCCGCTCTTCAGCCAGAGGATACACAAAGAGAAGAAACACTGAAAGGACACATAAGTTACAGAACGGTGGGCAATAAAACAGTAGACACATAAAGACAAACACGAAGCCGTTCACACTCGACGATAATCCACACTGCAAACTGTTGATACGACGCTCAAACACTGCAGAAGACGATGGCACTGGTGAACGATGGAGTGTGACGGTGGAACACTGAACACTAAACATGACGGCACACACGAAACACTGATGGCGGTGATCTCCGGCGCGCGAATGTCCACTGAGCGTGTGCGAGTCCGGGGACCTGCCAAGAGGGGAACAGGGGTGAGGTGGGGGAGAGGGGAGAAAAAGGATGCCAATGGCTGAGGAGACGGGGGCAGGAGGAGAGGGGCAGGGGAGGGGAGGCCCAGGGGAGGAGGGGGGAGAAAGGAAGGATGGAGGGAAAAGGGAGAGAAGGGAGGGAGGGTGCCCAAAGGAACAAGCACAGGAGGAGGGCGGGAGGATCACATTTGGTAGGAGGGGTATATGGAGGGGAGGAGGGCATCATCAGGGAGGGGAGCTGGGGGAAGCCACCTTGGGAGAGGGTAAGGAGGGTGGAGAGATGGAGACCGGGTGGGACGAGCGAATACAGGCGCGGCAACGGGCGGGGGTGGGAGAGGATCGGGGAGATGAGTGGGTGAGGAGGATCGGGCTTGCGGGAGGTGTACAGGATTCATATCCTTTCAAGGAAAAGGAGGAGGTGGGGGAAGGGGATGAGACCGTACAGGATCCGTGTGGGGGAGGGGAGACAGATGCGATAGGCGAGGCGGAGAGCATGATGTTCAAGGATTTGGAGGGATTTATAAAAGGTAGGGGGAGCGGAGATCCAAGCCGGATGGGCATAACAAGGGATAGGGTGGATGAAGGATTTGTAGGTGTGGAGGATAGTGGAGGGGTCCAGACCCCACGTACGGCCGGAGCGGAGCTTGAGGAGACCGAGTCGGGAGCGTGCCTTGGCTTGGATTGTCCGGAGGTGGGGAGTCCAGGAGAGGCGGCGGTCGAGGGTGACGCCAAGGTACTTAAGGGTGGGAGTGAGGGCGATAGGACGGCCGTAGATGGTGATATAGAAATCAAGGAGACGGATGGAAGGGGTGGTTTTGCCTATAATGATCGCCTGGGTTTTGGAGGGATTGACCTTGAGCAACCACTGGTTGCACCAAGCGGTGAACTGGTCAAGATGGGATTGGAGAAGGTGTTGGGAGCGCTGTAGGGTGGGGGCAAGGGCAAGGAAGGCGGTGTCATCGGCAAACTGGAGAAGGTGGACGGGTGGTGACGGCGGCGGCATGTACGAAAGGTACAGAGGAGAGGAGAGGACGGAGCCTTGGGGCACACCGGCGGAGGGGAAAAAGGTGTAGGAATCGGAGTTATGGATGGTGACATAGGAAGGACGGCGGGAGAGAAAGGAGCCGATCAGACGGACGTAGTTAACAGGAAGGGCGAAGGTTTGGAGCTTGAAGAGGAGACCGGAATGCCATACACGGTCATAAGCACGTTCGAGGTCCAGGGAGAGGAAGATTGCGGAGCGACAGGAATTAAGCTGTTCGGAAAGGAGATGAGTGAGGTGAAGGAGAAGGTCGTCGGAAGAGAAGGACGGTCGAAAGCCACACTGGGAAACGGGAAGGAGGCGGTGCTGGCGGAGATGCTGGTGGATGCGTCGGGTGAGGATAGATTCCAGGACCTTGCTGAAGACCGAGGTAAGGCTAATGGGACGGTAGGAGGAGACAGCGGACGGCGGTTTGCCAGGTTTAAGGAACATGAGGATACGGGAGGTTTTCCACAGGTCGTGGTAGTAACCGGTGGACAGGACTACATTGTAGAGCCTGGCCAGGGTGGAGAGGAAAGAGACAGGAGCTTCACGAAGGTGACGGTAGGTGACACGATCGTGACCAGGAGTGGTGTTGCGTTTTGTGCGGAGTGTATCAATGAGATCCTGTGTAGTGATAGGGGTATTGAGTTCCGTGTGTGCGATGTTGTCCAAGTACTGGAAACCAGGAGCAAGGGGAGGGACAGAGGTGTCAGTTCGATCGCGGATATCCGGGAAGAGGGAGTAATCGAACTGGGGATCATCAGGGATGGAAAATACATCGGAGAGGTAGGAGGCAAAGTAATTGGCCTTACTAAGGGTGTCAGGGAATCAGGGAAAGGGTGATCATCATGGAGAAGAGGATAATAGGGGGAGGGTTTAGTTCCAGTAAGGTGACGTAAGGCCGACCAGAACTTGGACGAGTTTATTGGGAGGGTAGTATTTAAACGGGTGCATGTCTGTCGCCAGTCCCGGCGTTTCTTAGCCGCGAGCAAATTACGAATGTGTCGCTGTAGTTGCCGGTGACGTCGTAGTGTGTCCGGGTCACGCGTGCGGAGGAAGGCACGGTAGAGACGACGGGATTCACGGAGGAGGAGGACGGCCTGTGGGGGTAGGGTAGGAGGGTGGGGGTGGACGGCGACAGTAGGGACGTGGGCCTCCACGGCCTCAGACAAGGTCTGCTGGAGAAAGGAGGTGGCATGGGTAACATCGTCAGGGTGGTGGTAGGTGAAGGGGTGGCTATCGACCTGGGTGGAAAGGGTATCCCGGTAGGCATTCCTCTTGGCATGGGAATAGTCATGGACGTACTTGGGGGGTGGGTCATTATGAGGGTCGGGACGGGGGTGACGACCGTCTGAAACGGTGAGGAGGACAGGGAGATGGTCGCTACCAATAGGCTCCAGGACATCCACCGATATGCGGCCAAGGAGGTTGGGGGAGGAGAGGATAACATCAGGAGTGGAGTTGGATTCGGGATAGGTGTGCTGGGGGATGGGGATGAGGTCGCCTTGAAGGGAGGAGAGGAACCGATGCCACCACCGTAACTGGGCAGCGGAACGACTATGGATGTTGAGGTCGGCGGCGATCACGTAGGAGGAGGAGGTGTCGTCGATATGGGAGAGGAAGTCAAAAGGAATAGGGGCGTTGGGGCGGACATAGATGGTGGCGCAGGTAATGGTAAGGCCGGGGAAGAAGAAACTAAGGATCAGGTGTTCGGTGGGGTCGGGAAGGAGAGGTTGGAGCCGAATGGGGATCTGGCGGTGGTGACCAATGGCAACTCCACCACGCGCAATTGGGAGAGGATTATCGGAGCGGTGGAGGAGATAGGGTGAGGGGTGGATGGAGTGGTTGGGTTGGAGGAAGGTTTCATTGAGGAGGAAGGCATCCATGCGGTGGGTGGCAAGGGTATGAAGGAAGAGGTTCTTGTTGGTGGGAAGGGAGTGGATATTGTTGAAAAGGATATGTTGCTGTCGCACCATGACAGGGATTTAGACGAGGGTGTCAAGACAGGAGAAGCTGAAATGGGCCTGGTTGTGGGAGTAGGTGGCGTACATTTTGAGTTGGAAAATGGAACGGGCAGCGAGGGAGATCTGTTGGAGGGTGTGGGGGCGCTGAAAGGGATGGGCATTCTGAAGGACGATGGTGATGAACCTGATGATGTCCTCAACGGTGGGGGGGGGGGGGACGAAGGGAATTGCCAGGAGGGGTGGGGGCGTCCAGAGGACGGACAGGGATGGTGAGTTCAGGAGTGGTCGGAGGGGGTCGGGCTTTACACTTTTGGGAGTAGGGGGGATGGGGGAGATTGCAGGTATTGCAGGAGGGAGGGGATTGAAGGTTAGGGCACTGCCGGAGGAAGTGCGCTTGCCTACAATGCGGGCAGGTGGGGGCCTCGCGGCACTCAGCTGTTGGGTGTGCATTATAGTGCAGACACCTCTGGCAGCGCAGGGATTGAGGAGGGGAACAGGAGGGGTCGACCTTGTAGCG
The DNA here is from genome assembly GCF_021461395.2 of Schistocerca americana. Lineage (NCBI taxonomy): Eukaryota > Metazoa > Arthropoda > Insecta > Orthoptera > Acrididae > Schistocerca > Schistocerca americana. The sequence goes on from NC_060121.1 coordinate 856,207,151, forward strand.
CTGGTTGAAGAGGAAGGCATCCTAGGAGAAAACCCGCATAAGGCGGGTGGGGCCGGCTGAGTTGAAAATGCGGCGGACCGCCCGCACCTCCAGCGTGGGATGCGCTTTGAGCTCCGCCAACACTTCCTCCTCCGTGATCGACGGACTGAGCCGAGTGATCACAGCGGTGAGGGTCAGCGGGCGATGTGGGGGTTGGGGTTGGTGGGTAGGAGATGGAGAAGGAGCAGGGGCGAGGGAGGCGTTGGGGCCAAAACGGGTGATGGGGAGGCGGGAGAGGATGTCAGTATGGAGGGTGGGGCTGGGGGAGGAGATGAGAACAGAATCCCGTCTGGGAGTGAGGAGAGAGATGGGGGCACCAGGGAAGTGTTGGCGGAGGAGGAGGGAGAGATTCCGGGCCTCGAGAAGGGAAGGATCGGGATGGGAGAGGAGGTATTTGTATAAGGAGGGGGGAGGAGGAGGAGGAGGAGGCAGAGGGAGCAGGGCCAGGTGGGGAGACATCCACGGCATCCTGGGGGGGGGGGAAGGAGGACGGGGCGGGGCCTTTTTGGGAGCGGAGGAGGTGGTGGTGCCACTAGGGCGTTTAATGGCGGCAGAAGGGCGGGTGGTGATATCAGGGACGGGAGCTATAGGGAGGTGGTGGGAAGGGACAGGTCCCGGCGTGGACGCAGCAGTCGGCGCCGGAGATGGTGACGGTGAAGGCGACGGCGACGGCGATGTTGGCGGTGGCGGCGGTGATGGCGAAGGCGATGGGGAGAGCTGGGCATGGACAGTGGCCCGACAGGCCACCACCCTAGCTGGAGCTGCAGTGACCGGCTGGGAGAGTGGGGGGAAAGGATCAGATCGAGAGGAACGGGAGGAAGAAGCTGGAGAGGGGGCGACAAAGAGCGAGGGCGAAGGGAGAGTGAGAAGAGGCGGGATGGAAGGAGGGGGGTATGACTGGACACACCATGTTATAGTGGTGGAGGCGGCGGAAGGAGAAGTATAAACTATGGCTGTGGTGGTAGTGGTGGCGGTGGTGGTGGGGGCGGACATGACGATAGGGAGAAGCAAAAACGCACAGGACGAAAAAGAAAGGACACAAACCGGGGACAGACGAAAAACAAAGACGGAGACGGAGGAAGACGAAGACGGACGAAGAAGGACGAAGACCAGGGTCGGACGGCGACGGCGACGGCGACGGCGACGGCGAGTGGCAGGAACGCCGCAGCTACTGCTGCTGCTGCTGCTGCCGCCGCGGACGGGGCCGGGGCCGGGGATGCTGCTGCTGCTGCTGCTGCTGCTGGCTGGCTGGCTGGCTGGCTGGACCGCTGCTGCTGCAGGAGGGCTGGCTGGCTGCTGCCGGCTGGACCGCCGCTGCAGACCGAGACTGGGACTGGAACCGGGACCGCTGCTGCTGCTGCTGCTGGACCGCTGCGACTCGGCTGGGCTGGCTGGCACCTGCAATACACCTAACGCTTCGATTAGAGCCGAAAGGCCAATCGAAGGGCGGTATCCTATCCGGATTACCGCCGAAGATGGCTACTAGGGGTAAACGAGACTGGGTATGTTGCGCTCTTGCTTGTACCACATAAACAGGGAAGTGGAGCCGCCGCCGTTCATTTAGGACACATGTCTAATAACAGATGTCGCTGTCGCTCGCCGTCACACACGTGCGCACATGTGCAGCACTTCCGCACGTCTGCACACTGTGCAGCGTTTGGCCGGCCCTGCTCTAGACGAACGAAGATTTATGCGACATACTGCATTCCCCTGCCGCATCTTGGGTATAAAATCGAGTCTTCAGTTCGATAACTACGGCGATTCTAAGTTAGCGACAGGTGTTTGTGAGGTATTACAATCCCCGCAATCTGCATGTCAGATTTCCTGTTTACGGAGTTAGTCGTGGAGTGACGTGTAGTTTCACATGTCAAACACCACTACTGTGCGTCTATCCTTCCTTTGTAAGAGGAATTCTCCGTTACTAACGACCATTTTATATAGGACTTATGCGAGCGTAGTATAATTTTTGAACTGTGAATAGGATGTGAATAGTGGGGAGCTACACATCTCTGGAAAGCTATATTGTGCGTGTATCACAAGGGATCGATGTTTTAAGGAAGTAGTTTATCATTTTACAGTTCATCACCATAGTTTATCGTAGAGAAACCTGCAAGGAGAATATATCTCATGCTCTGGAAATATATTTCTTACATTGGGATGGTAACAGCGTTTCATTCCATATGACTAATACATCAGAAACCGCAACGATCTAACATTATAGCGTGTTTTAAGTGCAGAATATTGTAGCCTTAGAAGTGCATGTGTTTATGATCTCTCTTACCAGTGCTTTTTTTGGTAATGACCCCAGACACTAGAACAATAGTTCAGAATTGATAGCACAGTTGATTTACGTAAAATGCAGCGGAATCTGTCCGTCTGAAGCTCCATCATGCACCCGTTTTTTGTTCTTAACCGTCTGTCATAGCATCACAGTAGTGTCATATCTACTGTGCACTGATAAGCAGGGCTACCATCCTCGACATTCGCGCATCTGGAGAAATCTTGTGCTCTTTGATGGTTGCGGGACAGCAGTTACAGCCTCGGTTCGCACTGTCCCTACACGGAACGTGGAATGTAGCAGTCTACTTCTGGTCAGCTGCAGGGAGCGTTGGTCAAAGACAATGCGAGGAGATCTTTCGCTCTCTAACTTTATCCCAATAACGCGAGAATGCCCTGTGACTCCCATCCACATAGAGCAAGATCCTAAGTTACGCTCTATGTCGAAGTGGTAGAGATATGTAGTTAGCTCTCTGGTATACTTTGGGTGTAGATGTTCGAGAATTAACAATGAATGAATGTAGTGCAAATTCATCTACTTACATTCGCCAAAGTAGTGGAGGGGTTGTTTAGCAACGATGACCGCGCGGGATTAGCCGAGCGGTCTGTGGCGCTGCAGTCCTGGACAGTGCGGCTGGTCCCGGCGGAGGTTCGAGTCCTCCCTCGGGCATGGGTGTGTGTGTTTGTCCTTAGGATAATTTAGGTTAAGTAGTGTGTAAGCTTAGGGACTGATGACCTTAGCAGTTAAGTCCCATGAGATTTCACACGCATTTGAACATTTGATACGGAAATTGGTAAGCATGCTGCCGCATCATTGGTCGCTGTTGAAATTACGATAAAACTGATAAAATTGATCGGACTATCAACTATGATGCTTATTATTATAGTACATCGACCATGACTTTTCCATCCCAACACTCAACTAGCACACTGTTGATTACCACAAATGATTGAATGACATTGCTTGTTTGAGACGGAGAGAAACTCTTGGTGGAGGAGGCAACACCTTCCAGGGATGGCTAACACCGAAACAGTGATCTTGTGCATGGAAGCGATATGAGGAATCGATCAAATGGAAGACAGCTCCATCACCTATCCCATCACTGTGAATAATGAGTTTAAATGTAGAGGTCATCAATCACCTACGGAGAGCAGTTTGGAAGTGCTCCACAATGCCTCAGAACTCTTCCAGTTTCTTTAAGTTGTAACTGTATTTTATTTAAATCACTGTGTAGGTGTGTTGTGGGGCCAGGAACACCAACATGATTTACACCATGCCTTGTCTAGTTTTCTGGGGAGCCAATTGACTAAAACGTGTTAATGTCAGTTTAGAATCTGACACAGACGTCGAAGCTGTGGCGGAAAAAGATGTATGGCAGTGCACAAAATGTATTACAGCAGAAAAAGTGGTGTATCAGACAACGAAACAGGGACCCACTCCTGCAACTGATAACCTTTGAGGGAAGGTTCTCATATCGAACAGACAATGAAACTTTACACCGGTCTGTGGAAGTGACGTCGATCAACGGCCGCCTGCTCCAATGGATAAATACCTGTGTATGTAAAAGGATCGCCGCATATGCTCGATCCCGGCACATAGACAGTATTCGTTTTCGATATATCGGAAGAGAGAGATGTGGTAAAAATCTATCGGATGAAGTTAGCAGAGCTTTTACAGTTCGTAATTTTTCTCTGTTTGATGGTACGTAATAACGATTTTAGAATGTTTGGGTGATAGACTTGAATGGCCTCTTAGGGACGCAGATGAGCTTTGGACTTCAGTACCTGTATGATGTTGAGTCTTCCTAATTTACCCGATAAGAAACACCACTGTACTGTTCGTACTGTCTTTTATAGTACTCTGTGTTGCAGGAACAGGTTTCATTTGGCGCTGACCTTACACATCGTACATGGGTGGCGGAGCTACAACATGTTCTCATTTCCACCAAGTGGTCAAAACATGGTCCTATAGCATAAACTCAGCTCGCTCTATTTCTACGCGGGTTGCTGAATGTGGTAGATATAGCTCTCTCCAACTTCTGGGTAAAATTGCTAAAATTGATCTCACAATCAACTGCAGAGTGTGTTACAGCACGTCGTTCCATATCAGTGGTGTCTTTCCCATCCTGACCGCCCACTAGGTACGCTGTTGAGTACCGCATAATGATTGACTGACACCACTCCGTTGAGATGGAGGGAGCCTTGGCGGAACACTGAATATCTGCTGCTTATCGCTATGGAACATGGGATTAAATGTAGAGGTCATCACCTTAATACAGTTGTTTGGAATCGTTCCTCATTTCTACAGACTCATCCTATTTCCATATGATGTGATGCCCCACACATGTTTTTAATTCTTTTATTTTTTTCACCAATAAGATAAAGTACCTCTTTTCATTTGTCCTGCCTCAAGCGTGTCGTGAACAGCAGCTTCTGGCGATGGTCAACACTGGAACAGTAATCATGTACATAACTGCAGAATGGAGGAGCAATGCTTTTCGAAATGGAGCAGTGGGACATCAGCTACCCTGTCGATTGGAAGATGAGATTAACTGTACAGTTAATCACCTTCCAATAGCTGTTGGAAGCGATCTACAATAACGGAAACTCTTCCAGTTTCCATAAGTTGCGATGTCTCCCACTTTTTGTCAATGAAAAACTTCGCCTTTGTTTTTTATTTCTAACAGCCTGTGTTGTGGTAGCTGTATACAGGGTGGTCCATCGATCGTGACCAGGCCAAATATCTCACGAAATAAGAGTCAAACGAAAAAACTACAAAGAACGAAACTTGCCTAGCTTGAAGGGGGAAACCAGATGGCGCTATGGTTGGTCCGCTAGATGGCGCTGCCGTAGGTCAAACGGATATCAACTGTTTTTTTTTAGTAGGAACCCTCATTTTTTATGACATATTCGTGTAGTACATAAAAAATATGAATGTTTTAGTTGGACCACTTTTTTCGCTTTGTGATAGATGGCGCTGTAATAGTCACAAAGAAATTACTCGCCATACAAAGTGATTCCCATGATCAATTTAATTAATTAGCCTATCAAATTGATATCAATGACATGCTGCCTGGCAGGTGGAAGAAATGGGTAGGGCGCCATGGGATAATTCTTGGTCCTGAAGCATTTCCGTAATACCTGTTTGCAGGTCTAAGCTACCGGTAACATATCTACCTGCGGGACTCGAATTTCTTCGATGTCCTCCCTCAGTCTGACCTGGTTGATACCCAACTCTCAAGCAGTACTCAAGAATGGCTCATACATGTGAGCTACACTTTCATAGAACTCTCCCACAAAACCGAGGTGGACCATTCGCTTTTCCTACAACTGAGCTTATCTGCTTGTTTCACTTCATGTCGTTTTCATCGTTACGCCTGCGTTTTTAACCAACGTGACTGTGTCAAGCAGACTACCACTAACAGTGTATTCCAGATTTATAGGATTATTTCTCCTACTCACTTGCGGTGATTTATATGCTCCCAAATTTAGAGCAAGTTGCCATTCATCACACCAATGGAATTCTACACATCTCACAGTCGTTTAAGGACGATACTGTCCCGTACAGTACAGAATCATCAGCGAACAGTCGCAATTTGTTGCGTACTCCATCCGACAGATTGTTAATGAATGTGGAGAACAAGAGACGTCCGTTACTCTTCCCTTAGGCATTATTGACGATACAATTGCCTCCGAATCAGTCGCGCGGGAGTAGCCGCCCAGTCTCAGGCGCTGCAGTCTTGTACTGTGCCGCTGGTCCCGGCGGAGGTTCGAGACCTCCCTCGGGAATGGGTGTGTGTGTTTGCCCTTAGGATAATTTAGGTTAAGTAGTGTGTAAGCTTAGGGACTGATGACTTTAGCAGTTAAGTCCCATAAGATTTCACACACATTTGAACATTTTGATTGATTCTTGACAAGCGTTTCTTTTTTTCTGTTGCGGCGATGTCTTGCAACGAAATTTCAATCTCCCACCTACACAGGGAGAGACAGACTCTTACGCTTTGTTTCGTAAACGCTAGTATGATACTGCATCGCACTCTCATAGTGTACAAAACAGCTATGTTCTCTTGAATTATAGCTTGTTGTTGCAAAATGTAAAATGACTGTGTTTTTTCCAATACGTGAGCCAATGGCATGAAAGACTGTATTCTCTAATGTTATTTCACGTGCATGACAGTTTATTTGCGGTCACTGAACGCCATATTACTCTCAGGACACGTAATTTGTTCAAGAAGCTACAAGAAATTGCTTAATATAGATTATTATTCTTTGTTTGGAGTTTAAATTATCGCTTCTTCTTTACTCTGACGACAGTTTCGAAATAACGAGGACATTCTGTGGTGATCGGGAGTTTTCGCAGCAAAATAGTGGAAGTTTTTTTTCCTGGCTTGACGCAGGATGGGCATGTCTCTGCTGATCATATGTAATCGGTGGCAGTACACTTCGCTGGATGTCGCAAAACAATGAGATGTGGATTCTATCTTGCAGTTGACTGTAAAAGCTATACGGATTTTGCTCATAAAATTAAAATTAAATGGACTGCGCCTATTTTCGTGGATAGAGGACATTTGTATTCATCGCAATTGTGTTTTTCCTTTCTTTAATAGATGCTTGATTATAGATGCATTGATGCCACACACAATTGTTCTCCAATGCCGAATGATGGGCTGCTGCAGGCGTGGGGGGGGGGGGGGGGGGGGGGGGGGATCGCGCCTGCTGTGGTGGGGAAGGGGAGGGGCTAGGGGCTGGGCCACACATGCAGGCTGAGAAAAACATGTGATGTCATTTCGGGGTGGGGCTGGGCATGGCCAGGGCGTGGGTTGGGGTGATTAATTGATCAATTTAATTAATTCACATATCAGTTTCATATCAAAAGTGTCCTGACTCCGCCAGTAGCCTACTACTGATATTAAATGGTAAAAAAATTTGGGTGGTTTAGAAGGTATTTTATTTGCAATTTATGTGTTAGGACTGGCACTAGGACAGAACTGACGTCGGAGCTGGCTGCACACATCTTCTACTGGAGACAAGTGTGGGGATCTCGTTGGCCATGCGAGTGCTGACAGTTCATAGAGACTTGTGACAGGTGTCAACAAGCATTAACCTGTTGAAAAATGGTATCAGAAGATGGTCACGTGAGAGATAACGCCTGAGAACGCGGTATGTCCGCAACATGTCATTGCGTCCTCAGAGTTCCATCAATCGCTACAAGGCGTGACTTGAAGTCACCCTGGTGGCTCATCATATCACGACGCCAGGAGTAACAGAGTAACACTGCTCCGCCTCTCGAAAACAATGGAAGAATGTTACCTCTCCTCATGTCGTTACCGTATTCGCTGACGTTGGTCATTCAGGATAGTGATGAACTCCGATCTATCGCTGAACACAGTGCGAGTCCATTCAACGACAGTCCACGATTCCTCGTCATGGCCGTCCAAATGCAGTCGTTTTTGTTGTAATTTAGATGGTAACCTACGCATGGGACGTAATTTCCCAGTCGGATGACCCTGAATTTTGCAGGAAGTCCATAACTTGTTCTCGGATTGCAGATGAAGATGTGAAAGAGCTATGGCTATTCCCATGAACCTTGATAACTATCATGCCTTTCCTCACGCTCCCATGCCGTACAACATCGCGCCATCGTCACACGCCCCACAAATCTGGATAGCACATCATTCGACCAGCTGGCGAAATGGAGACCCAGAATGAGGCCCCTTTTAGAGTCTGTCAGGTGCTGATAACGCTGCGCCACATTCATGCACGATATCTCCGTGTCCATCACAGAGATCTCTGAACGTCTGATGCTGTTTGCACCCTTCTATACGCTAACAGGCCTGGTAAGAACACTAAACACGAACAACAGTAACGCACTCTGGTGGCTGTTCTACTTGTCTCAGAAAATTGCAGTTCTAATCTTTCGTATACCCGCTGATTGCGTGTATTTGTATGTATTTAAATTGGCATCCGGTCATGTCTACTTGATGTCTCAGTTTTTTGTCCGGTAGCGTATACTGCAATTGCTAATTTGTCCAAGGTTGCAGGTCCACGACTTCATGCAAATCCCGTACTTGGTGTATAAATATACATCCATAATAGAGCAAGTGGCAGACTCTGGAACAGAGGCTGCATCGTGGTGTAGCTTGCTGTCCAGGTTTAGAGAGGATGCGTTTCTGGATGAGGTATCGAATATATTGCTTCCCCCTACTTACTCCTCTCTAGGAGATCATGAATGTAAAATTAGAGAGATTCGAGCACGCACGGAGGCTTTCCGGCAGTCGTTCTTCCCGCGAACCATACGCGACTGGAACAGGAAAGGGAGGTAATGACAGTGGCACGTCAAATGCCCTCCGCCACACACCGTTGGGTGGCTTGCGGAGTATAAATGTAGATGTAAATGTAGAGGCAGGCGACCATTCAGATTTGGCACAATTTTGAAATGTAGAAAGGTCAGAATGGCACAGTTATTAATAAGCGTTACTCGTTTCAAAAATAGACGCGCGATCTATAGGAGTTTAATCGAGGGTAGAGTGTGATGACTTCGAAAACTGCACGGATTTTCGGGTGTTCGAAGAGTGGCAGGATGAGTGTCTTCAACATGTGGCGAAACCAAGGTGACACCACGTCCAGACGCCGTGGGTTTGGGCGACCACCCCTCATTACAGATGTCGGACGTCGTAGGTGGGGCAGACTGGTAAAACAGGACGGGCGGCGAACTGTGACGGAACGAACATTAGACTTTAGTACTTGGTGGAGTACAAGTGTGTCTGAACATACTGTGCACCGATCGCAAGTAACGACGGGCCTCCGCAGCCGACGACCCACGCATATGCGAGTGTTAACGGCAAGACATCGGCAACTACGACTGAAATGGGCACGTGACCATCGGAACTGGACGCTGGCGCAGTGGCAGAGCGTTCCGTGGTCTGATGAATCTCGATACCTTCCTCATCATGCCTTTGGGAGGCTGCGAATTTGTCGACTTCCAGGGCAACAGTTCCATGACAGCTGTTGCGGCGGTGGGACCATTATGCTCTGGGGAACACTCACGTGGGCATCCACGGTTTCCGTGGAACTCGTGCAAGGCACCATGACGGCCAAAGAGTATCGTATGTGGTTGCAGACCACGTACGCGCCTTCATTACGATCATGTTTTCCGAAGGCAGTGCCATTTTTCAACAAGATAATGCGCCACGTCACAAGGGCAGAGGCGTGATGGTTCGAGAAATAAAGTGCCAATAAAGTGACAATTGATGTGCTGGCCCCCCTACTCGCCAGATCTGAACCCGATCGAAAACATCTAGGATGTGATTGAATGTGGTGTCAGAGCTCATCGCCTCCCTCCCTGGAATTTTCAGGAATTAGGTGATTTGTATATGGAGATGTGGTGCCATCTCCGTCCAACGACCTACCAAGGGCTCTTTGCTTCAATGCCACAACGCGTCACCCCTGTTATCTGCGCCAAAGATGGACAAAGCTGCTATTAAATAGGTGGTCATAATGTTCTGGCTGATCAGCGTACATTGCGATGAATTAAATGTCGGATCATCGTGAACCACTTGACAAAGATACACTTATGCTAATTCTACGCAGGAGAAATTTATGTAACAGTAGGTAAAATTTTACGTAGCATGAAATGTACGTCGTTGGGTAACACAGTGAACGACTAAACAGAGATAGTCGTTAATCAATAATCAAAATAGAAGGCAAGTTTTCAAACTTTAACTGGTGTAGTGTAATGTACAGTCAGTTTGGCACTGTTTACCTTCGAATAGATAACGGAACTGTCAAAATGCCTATATGAGATGAGGTATGTATCTATATTATAATGTCTATGTGGTGACTTTCGTGAGCTTTTTACTAAAGTGTAGCTTAAATGTAAGTGCGATATTAGCTGAAAATTGTTTATATGGATCACCAAGATGCATAGTTATGTTAGTACGTACATGTTCGCTGTCTTTAATTTCTTTGTACACTTTATTCCATCGCTTCAGTATGATGATTAAAGTCACTCTGCTAATTACTGATCTAACTCTGTTGAAACTCTTCAGAACTGCCCACTTTCAGTTGAGACAGATTCTTTTCTTATGGAGCATGTGACTTTTTATAGTTATCAGCCAGGCCCCGGTAATGAAGTTTCTTTTGAACCAAAAAATCATATACACAAATTCAAACGACACTGAATGCAAATTATGTGATTGATTCAGTAGGTCATAGATGGAATTTGAGGACGGCATATTGACTAAAGTTCTAGATTTTCTTGCGTAACTTATAGGTTCCTCACAAATCATTTTAATAACATCATCTGTGAAAAATATTCAAACAATTCAACAACTCTTAAATGAGAAATTTTTGACTTCAGTGCCTCTAAATTTTGATATTATTCTCGTATGCTGATTCCCAGCGTTACGACAGTGTATCAGTGAACCATTCTGGAACATTTGGAGGCCGTTCATTTGATTCACATTCTAGAAGCTCACCTTTTTCTTTTTCATCCATATGTCTTTGTACTTTAAAAGGACCAGCGATACCTGTAACGTAGGGTATTTCAGTCTCTTCATTATAAATCCATTCTTTGCGGTTAAGTTATCAACATCAGTTAGTAGTGATAGAATGTCAGCGTCAGTTTCTTCTCACGTAAGATGTACTGCTGTTTCATATAAAGTCTTAAAACATTAGTTTTCATTTCTCTGTTTTTCATTTACCTACTCATCAATATGATTTGACATATACCGACATTTTTAAAAATCGTAATGAGTTATAGATTTATTTCCACGAGCGTAAATTGTTCACAGGATGTCCCAGCGTCTTTATTTGATATTGATGTTGGTGTTATGGGTTTATGAATAAAAAAAATTTAATTAAAAAACTGTGCACCTGTTATCAAAGTACATGTTTATTATTTAATTATATAACGCATTAGTATGAAAGTAGAGTATTGAAATTAAGTGATTACTGCACAGTGGACACGAACGAACTAAGTTAAACAGACACTTCAGATGAGATGAAGTATATTTGGATTGTGCATTAGTGGCACTTATTTCTATTGTTGTTGACTCCATCGGTCATGTCAGAACACGAAATTAATAGCTGTAACCATAAAAAAATGCAGCAGACCTCAAATGACGGCGGTGGGTCGTAATGGGTTACGATTCTCCCAGTGAATATCAGCCGGGCTTCGCTTTTCCTACATTCTGTCTTAGGTGATAATTCCATTTCAGGTCGATCTGGAAGATTACTGCTGCATCCTTCACGGTAGGTACTCTTTCCACTGATTTGTCCCCAATAGTGTAAGCTAACAGTAGTGGCTTTCTTACCTCATTTATGTGCAACAAATTTCAATAAATTTCACATATTTACTTCAGTGTCCACTGCCTGTCTCTGGATAATCGTCAACCTACAATTCACTACACTCTCCTGTCGTTCAACAGCATCGTTTGCAAATAGCTTCATGGTGTTATTGACGGAGTTATTGGTTCAAATGACTCTGAGCACTATGGGACTTAACATCTTGGCCATCAGTCCCCTAGAACTTAGAACTACTTAAACCTAACTAACCTAAGGACATCACTCACATCCATGCCCGAGGCGGGATTCGAGCCTGCGACCGTAGTGGTCACGCGGTTCCAGACTGTAGCGCCTAGAACCGTACGGCCACACCGGCCGACGACGGAGTTATTCGTTATCATTAATGTATGTCATATGGTCATGAGCAGTGGTTATGGGAGAGAACGAGCTCGGTTAACAATCTAATCTGAAGGTCATCTCCCACGTCTATGGCATATTCAAGTGCACGATGTAGCCAGATACCAATCACATGTCAAGATAAGTCTCCGCTTCGCCGCCGACGCTTATATGGCAATTGTGTGACTAAGAATGGCAGAGAAATTAAAGTCACCCATCCACTGTGCCCGTTATGGCACCAAAATCAATGTCATTCTCCTGCCATTGATTTAGGTTGACAGGATAATGTAATCAACAATGCTGGGAAAACAATTTTCTCCCTCACCATCACGCTCTCTCGTCGTTTTCCCCCTAGTCCAGTTGCAGGAGTTTCGCCATGTGGACTGGAGTGAAAGGATCATTAGAGAGATCCCCCACCACCTCATGCATAATAAAAAGATACTGCGAAGTGGAATGCAAGTATTATTACCTCCTTCCTGTAATTATTTTAATAGAATGGTAAAAAGGATGGCGTTTTCTATAACCACTCCAGCCTATGGACAGCGCCCATTCCTATTTACAGTTTTAGGGTAATTTGTTACATGTTTTACTGATTTTCCTCACACTTTTCGAGATTGTCATCCTAAGACACATACAAATACTACGATTTTAAATGTTAAACTATTAGAACAGTATGATATTTTAGCAAATACGTCGACAGCCCAGGATAAACAATTAGTACAGTGTTATATTTTAACAAACACGCCGGGTATTCCTCGTTAAACAGTTAGCACTCTACAAAAAGTACGCTCTTGCTATGTACCATACCTACGTTTCACTGTAAGGGACTTATCCCTGCGTTATTGACGTAGTAAAGAGATAGCGTCCACTATATGACTGCGTCAGAGGTGTCTAACTCTATAAGATTATAGCAGCTTGCATATAATGGCGGCAAATTCAAGTACGCTCTCTCACACACACACACACACACACACGCACACACACACACACACACACACAACACACTCGCACGTGACGTTGTTAAATTTACACTGTAAACCATCACCCTTACCGCACATGTGCAGCTAACCACCACCACTGGCTTAAAAATAGCTTCCTAGTGGGTTAAAATCAATACCGTAACTTACAGGATGCCTTAGGTAAGTCAGACACAATAAAATTAAGGACTTGTAAATAATGGCGGGAAATCCGAATAGGAGCGCTTCTACATAAAGTATTTCACATTAAACAACATGCTAAACTGCACTATAAACAATTTCCCCATTTGGTACTATTTTCGCCTCACTATCATTGGGTATGAATGGTAGAGGTATCCACTTAATTTCAAACAAGTAATGAACATATGTTATCTGCTCCATTAGTACGCACAGTCTCTGCATTGTCCATTCGCACGGTAAGGCCTGCTAGGGTCGTGGTCATTCTACTACAATGCTACGTCAATGGAGTGCGAAGGGCCGTTCTCTGTCACATAGGTAGAAGCATCCCACTCAGCTAATAGACGACAGCAAGTCAGGTGGCCTCTTGGGAGTTCTTTATCACACAGGCAATGGCCGTAAGTGTCCCGTGTCCCTCGCACCCGATAACATTTCGCAGAAGTCCGCCCCTGGTACCTGAGTGGTCAGCGCGACGGAATGTCATACCTAACGGCCCGAGTTCGATTCCCGACTGGGTCGGAGATTTTCTCCGCTCAGGGACTGGGTGTTCTGTTGTCCTTATTATCGTCATTTCATCCCCATCGACACGAAAGTCGCAGAAGTGGCGTCAACTTGGAAGACTTGCACCAGGCGAACGGTCTACCCGACGGGCGGCCCTAGCCACACAGCATTTCCATTTCCATTTCGGAGAAGGCGAGTGAGATGGACAGTGGCCTTACAGGTGCTCTCTGTCGCATGGGCAATGAGCATAAGAGTCCCACACACTTGTGATAAGGCCAACCGGTCGCTAGTATTCAGATGTGAGAGCCATTCTATGAGCAGAAACCTCAGTAAGGCCAAAAGGACCCAAGTCACAGATCACAGACACAGAATGTAGTCTGTATTAACTGCTCTCACTCTTCTTTAATTACAACCCCCTCTATTTTTGAAGGATACTGCCAGTAATAAGTCATTATTAACACCGTATCACCTTTACATATGTCTCAGTAGCAGGACATGTACCGTAACCATTTTTACATCGGCTGTAATACATACTAAAAACTAAACTGCACATTCTCAAACGGCATACCCTATCTGATCCAAGCATCCAGGAACCTACCCCTATCTCAGCGATAGGAAATACGGTGTATTCATTGTAAAATATCTTTAGATATTTAGGTATATATTCGCAATTTGTAGGCTGGCGTCTCCTAAGCAAATACTAAGCATCGCATCTTTAATGTGCCGGAAAGCATCGGTTTGTATCCCGCTACAAACGAAATGCATTTGAAGCTGAATTTTACAGGGTCATATTCGTGGTCATTAAAAACACCAAGAATGGTGGATTGCTAATCCCTCCATGTCCGCTTCCCAATCCGATCCTCCTAACACAGTACCCCCGCCCCTTTTAAATCTTCCTCTTTTTAACCTTCACATCTCTTAATATAAATCCGACAATGCTCCTCGTTTCTTTTAATATACAAATTTTTTTTAGCTGCTCGAATATGGAAAAGCACCACAGAGATACTGCAGGAACTAAACTAGAAGGCTCTTGATGACAGCCGCAAACTATCCTGAGAAAGTCTGTTGATGAAGTTTTAAGAACGAGCTTTAAATGATGACTTTAGTACTACACTACAATTCCCTGCTTACCGCTCACGTAGGGCTCGTGAGTATTAGATTAGAATAATTACGGCAAGCACAGAGGCATTCAATCAATCACTCTTCCCGCGCTCAGTATGTGAGGGGCATGGGAAGAAACCCTGACAACTGGTATAATGGGTCATACCCTCTGCCATGCACTTCACGGTGGTTTGCAAAGTATAGATGTAGGTGTAGAATGTTATGGATGACTGCATACTGTCTGGTGTTTTGAGGTATCAAATACTGTCCACCATGTAAGGATTGGTTGGACAATCGTCATATTGTAACAGTTATTGAAATCGAATTACTGTATATGTAGTGAGGACAATGGTAGTTTAATGGCTAAAATATAGTGTTCGAAGGGTTATCAGTTCCCTAGAGCAAAGACCTTTAAGCACCGCTGCTGACCATTTAACGAAACATTGCTTAGTTCCCTCTCGCTGTAACCTATTACCCTTCCCATGTAGGGGAAAGGTGGAACTGAAACATCGTGGTTTGCAGAGATGAGACAAACTACCATACTTGTCTCTAGGAGCTGACATTCCACTACTGTTTCACATCGCCATCCGAAAGAAGCGTGTATATCACTGTAAACAGGAGAATTTTTAGAATTTATTATTTTGGCTGTGTGGTGAATAACAAAGCAAATATCTGGGTACAAAAACTCTAACTCTTGCATATAAATTTGACACAGAAAACCATGATATCTTTATATTGGCTTGACGTAATATTAATAATACCTGGCTTTATTGTTAACTTCTAATTTAACCTGCTACTGAATCACCTGAATCTTTCTCTAATAAGTAATTTGACAAAGCATTTATATTCTTGAACTCTATTATGTATTAAATTTGTTTCGTGTGAAGTACCCATTGTAAGCCTTTAACAATTGGTTATGTTCTTTCTTGCAATTCTTATAGCCAAGAGCACCCATGAATATAAATTTTGCAACTTATTTCCTGCATTACACTACCGTTACAACCTTCCACATCTTCCCTAGTGTATGTTGGCAGTTGTTCCGCCCGACATTACAGTGGATTTTCAGTATAAACGTCAAGTTCACAACTTTTGCAAAAGAATATCCATTAAATGTAGTTATTCTTTCAGTTTACGACTCTTCAAAGGATTCTTCTGTAGCACAATGTCCAGTCCACCACATTTAGATACACTGTAACCATACTCCTTAAGCTGATTCAAATGGGAGTGGATTTTTACAAGGAAATTTTTCGTGTATCCTTTAATATAGTAAATGTTCATTGATTCAAAACATTCTGCAGACTCGCCAACGTATTATATTCTCATCTGACTGTCGTCTTCTCTGTAACGTTTTCAGTTTGCAGAACAGACAAATGTTATGCAGTAATGTACCAAAATAAAGATATCATTATTACAAGGATGACTGTAGAAAACTGAAAGAATAACAATAGCAAATGACGTTAAATAAAGTGGACACTTCTACCATTCCCACCCAACGTCAGTGGCAAAGGAGTACAAATGGTCACAGCGAAACCTGATTACGGAGCAGTTTGAGATTATTCTATCTACTTCTGATCCTTCAGGTTCCAAACATTCTGGCTGAAATACTGAGAAAATGTGAGCGACGATGTCCTCGCTCAACTACAATGACACTATCTAAAATCAACGTTAGATTTTAACGATGAAATTTGCAGCAGTGCCTCGATTTTACTAGAGGGTAAATGTTTATCGATGTACAACCCAACGTTACTACAAACTGGGGTTCAGTCACCTCCAGGACGCCAATTTGACGCCGTTAACCGCGAACTATTGCGGGAAAAAAGTTACAATATCTGCGATTTGCGCTGCTACATGCAACATAACAAACCATATTAAATAAAGGTAAAAACATGCACGCGATACAATGATGAAATATTATGACAACCACAACGGTGGCATAATATTTTTAGATGCACATGGCGGTATTGACAAAACGTTTTTAACTACCTTAATCCTGGCAGAAGTTCGACCAACCAAAGAAATAGCAGTCGCGCTTACAACGTCCGGAATATCGGCTACACTTACGGATGGCGGACGAATGGCACTTGCGTCGTTGAAATTACCTTTAAACGCAGCTGTAAAAGAAATGCTTCTTTGTGACATAACAAAATAATCAACACGCGTCCAAACTGAAACAGTGCAAAGCCATCGTGTGGGACGAGTGCACAATGGTCCACAGAAAGTGTTTGTAGGCGCTAAATAGAAGTTGGAATACATACGGGATAACACCAGTTTAGTTGGAAGTGTTTTACTAATACTGTCAGGTGATTTGCGTTACCAGTTAATCGGAAACCGACACCAGTAGATGAAATAAGTGCCTGCATAAAGAAGTATTTCAAATGGCAGCACATAAAGGTACTCAGATTAACAGCAAATATGAGAAACCAAATTTCGGGCGACGTAAAAGCGCAAGAATTTGGTCAAAATATATTGAGAATAGGAGAAGCCACATATCCAAAAAATAAAAATCTCGGCCATATTATAATCATAATGAATTGTGTAATATTCTAAATACATAAAACCGCAAGCATTCACTTTTTTGAAATCGTTATTTATTCTTTAATGGGCCGGTTTTAGGAACATTCCAGAGTAATCTTTCGATTGTTTTCTGGAACATACGTAGCTATTTAAAGCATATTGCTGGGTGCTGGTTCT
This sequence comes from Schistocerca americana, assembly GCF_021461395.2. NCBI lineage: Eukaryota > Metazoa > Arthropoda > Insecta > Orthoptera > Acrididae > Schistocerca > Schistocerca americana. Next base: position 856,224,595 of record NC_060121.1, read on the forward strand.
GTGACAAGAAGATGGAACACGCTTTAATGCACCACCATGAGTACTGTTTATCTGTCGATTTCGATCCAAAATTTAGTTTTGTACTTACTGCGACAGTATGTAATAGACTGTGTAATATTTTTAAGAAACTTGAAGTACTCATAACCCAGTTATATTTGGATATTGTCAACAATTACACCAATTCAGACTCATTACACGAAAGGATTATTTCGGCTTCGAAAAACGAAATTGTCAACGAAATCAGCAACACAAAATGGTTCAAATGGCTCTGAGCACTATGTGACTTAACTTCTGAGGTCATCAGTCGCCTAGAACTTAGAACTACTTAAACCTAACTAACCGAAGGACATCACACACATCCATGCCCGCGGCAAGATTCGAACCTGCGACCGTAGCGGTCGTTTGGTTCCAGACTGTAGCGCCTAGAACCGCACGACCACTCCGGCCGGCCAATCAGCAACACAGTACAAGAACTAAAATAATCTCGGGGACAGAGAAATCTTACATTTCAGTCGATTCAGCTACTGATGAAAACGACAGTGTGCCCTTTCCAAGTGAATTTTTAGATTCATCGAATTCACCAGGAACGCCGTTGACTGCATCAAATTGAAGATTGGTTGGTCATTCATTTTAATACGTAATCTAAATCCACCAAAAATGTGTAATGGCATGAGACTTCATCACACAGCTGCACAGTACTATTATCGGATCGATTATAATGACAAGAAAACAAAAGGGACAGATTTTTTTTCCACGAACACATTTCTTATTATCTGGGTTGCCCTCCATCTTAAGACTACAGCAATTTCCAGTCGTGTTAGCATACTGCATGGCCTTCAAGAAAGCTCCAGGGCAAACATTCGAATACTGCGGAGTTAATTTTATGGAATCAAATTTCTTTCACGGACAACTGTATGTAGCGTGTTGGACCTCCTACACATTTGTTCCTTTACAGTCTGAACAAGTAAACTGCAAATATAGTATATAAGAAAGTATTGTGAAAAGAAGATATTGTACTTACGTATATGCAATGAAAAGTGTATATATAATGACATAAAGTAACTTCCATACCTTTCCAACTTCATTTAAGTATATTATGTTGAGACAATATTACTAAGCTAGCATTGGCCCTGTGGTGTTACCTTCAGTTAAATAAGCCTTCGTAACGTAATGTTAATGCCATTGTGAATGAAACAGGTTGAGGAATGTATATGTGGGTATATTGACTAATACGATAAAGTTCAAAAGTCGTACAGAATATATTCTGAGAGATCTAGATGTTCCACGTCTCGCATTGTGATGAAATATCTGCCAACCACAATCACACATTTACACCCACGACAATAAGGACGAAACACGTTAAGGACCCTGTCACAAATACACTGCATCCTGAACGAAACGATTTTCAAACATACGGTAAAATTCGTAAGTCATATATTTTTTACATTTACCTAAGAATATTTATTGCTCCATGTATAACGGATTTTTTGCCCATCACATTCACACGATGCCACGCACTGTGACCAAACTACATTTACTAACAGGATAATTGGACTCATACTATTCTTAATGAGATACACGTCTCTCTGCATCTCATGTCTAGAATGGTACTAATTTCTCTTTAACGTAATATCTCAAACCTTGAAAGCTTTTAGTGAAAGCAGAAATTACTACACCTGTTGTATTACTGTAGCTTTTTTAGTTTAACCATGGAATGTTTTAGTAACATAATTTAAAAATTACTTCACTTTCCATTGGAAAAGTGTGAAGGAAGTACAAAAATTATCATCGATATGTGTGAAGAAAACACAGCAGGAGGTAGCCGAGTATTAAAACATTTTCCATAAAAGTAGATGAAAATTGATACAAATATCAAAATTTTCATGCATTCATCTGAAAAGGAAAACATGTATTTGTATGTCATATAAAAGAGAAATATTCTAAAGTCATTTATAAATCCTAGAGCTGTTTAATAACTGTACTGACAGTTTTCTCCCCAGCTAATAACATTACACACAAATGTTTCTAGTCTTTAAATTAGTAACATCATTCAAAATGGAAACTGAACCTATCAACTTTAACATATCACTTTCAATGGCTAATGTTGACAGTTCTGGTGAAGGTGTTGACGTGAGGTGTGTCTTTATAATTCCAGTTTTCAAAACATCTCCCATGTCATATATTCTGCCCAGGCAGCTTTGGGTTTCTTGTCTAGTTTATTTAGTCGAACTGAGAACTTGATATTGTGCTAAGTGGTAGAGGTGAATGTACACTATTGGGAAGGAACCATGTGATAAGTTTTCACCTTAGGTCCATTCATCCTGGTGGAAATTCTCCACAAAACTCATTATCTTATATTACAGAAAGTGTTTAATTGATATTTTTCCAATTCTTTTTTCGTTTATGAAACACCCTGATTTTACCTGTGGTTCCTGATAAAATGAATTTTTCAAAACTCAGATTCGTGAAGACACACCTTAGGTCAACACTTTCGCAAGAACGATTACGTAGACTGTCAACATTAGCGAAGGAAAGTGATATGCTGAAGTCAACAGATTTTGTTTCTATTTTGAACAAAGTTGGCAACTTATAGGCTAGAAAAATTTGTGTGTCATATTTTTAGCCAACGCAAAAAACTTAGTACATTTATTAAAGAGCTGTAGTATTTATACATGACTTCAGAGTTTTTCTCTTTATTACCACACACAAATATTTGTTCTCCTTCTCATATGTATACACGCAAATTTTTAGCCTATTAATCAATTTTCATCTACTTTCATGACAAATTTTATAATATTCAACTACTTATTGATCTGTTTTCTTCACATGTATGTATGATAATTTTTGTACATCCATCCTACTTTTCCTGATGGAAAGTGAAGTAATTTTCAAATTGTGTAATTAAAAAGTTCCATTGTCAAACTGACAAATGCCAGAGTAATACAACAGGTCTAGTCCTTTCTGCTTCCACTAAATTCTTTTAAAGATCAGAGGAATTACCTTAAGGGGAAATGAATTGTTTATTTCTTTAATATTAAACATTGGAATAAAATTCAGAAATTTAAAAATGAGAAGTACAATGCTGTATATGTTCTACGGGATTATTTTATCTAGTTAAGCTGTTTTCGACTTAGACGGCTATTGTTAGAATTTAACTGACTACTGTTGTCCTATTTACAGAGAACATTTCAGAGCAGAGTTAGACATAAAATTTTTTTTGCCTTAACCAGTGGCTACCACACTGTTCCAATTGCCCACATCTTGCATAGGAAACAAAAATTGAAAATTATACCCCTCCTCTACAGCACAGTGCATTTTCATTAGCATAGAGAGGACCCAGTAAGTAGCCAACAGTGTGGTACACAAATTTACGTGTCCTGACAATGTTAAGTTTTATATTGGACACCAAGCATAGTCATACCAACTATGCTCTATGCTGGCTAAACACGAACGCAGCTAGTGATAGCAGAATTATGAGTCCACGTTCGCTGAGTATTTACTGAGTGAGAGCCGTAACTACCAGCCACAGTAAAATGTCCTCCGATAAGCAAACAAAGGCCAAACACTCATCCAGCTGGTAGATTTGGAAATCAACAAACATGTCGTAACTCTAGTCCTAATGCTGATACAGTACGTGGTGTAAATCACCAATAAGCGATTAATTATCAAAAACGTTAGTGAAAGATGGAAGCACAATACAACTGAGCAAGTCATAATGGTGAACAGACTTAAAGAAAAAAGAGAGCAGAGTGAAAGATCATAACATCAGTGGCGAAATACAATGTTCTAGTTGTCGATGGTCACCACAACCATTTAGCCTACAGTCCAGGTTTAGTATTAATCACCAAAAACAGCTCAGAATTTTCCTTGTTATAAACTTCACTTAATCATCACAGTTTTGAATGTTTTCCGCACTGTCTGTTCCTTCATATTCCTCTATTTTCCTGTATTTATTCATTTTGTAGTGAATACCTATGTACGTCATGTATTTCTTTGTTACTATTGTCTATCCTATCGTTTACTCTCTTTCTGTATCTCTTTCAATATGTAACACCTTTTCAAGCTTTTTGTTTTGTACTCTTGTCAAGTACTAATTTTATTTTGTTAGCTTTTTAATTTAAATTCTTATGTAAGCATTGGTTGGTTCTGAGCACTGTGGGACTTAACTTCTGAGGTCATCAGTCCCCCAGAACTTAGAACTACTTAAACCTGACACATCACTTAAACCTAAGGACATCATACACATCCATGCCCGAGGCAGGATTCCAACCTGCGACCGTAGAGGTCGCGCGGTTCCAGACTGTAGCGCTCAGAACCGCTCGGCCACCCCGGCCGGCTGTAAGCATTGTTTTTCGAGTTTAGTATTGATGGTTTCCCAGTTTTGCTCCCTATATGCTTGTTTAGAATTCAACTTTTAACCTTCCATTACCATAGCGCAGCCAGAGAACACCTTTCTGTGTGTTCGTGACCAGTCTGGATGAGTAACATCGTTTCGGTGTTGTTTGCAGATTTCTTAGACGACGATAGTCAGTTTATGTCTAATGATGGCAGTATAAGCCGAAAACCCGTTAATTAAGTAAATTAATCCTGTAGCACATAAGCATTATTGCGCTTGCCATTTACAGTTATGTTGTTCTGCCAAGAAGCAGCGGAAGAACTTGTTAACATCATTAAGAAATTTGCATCTGTTACAAAGGAACGAGTTAAGGACACTCATTAAAAAAAATCGTGTTCCCGCTGTACGACGTTTAAATGTATTACCAGGAGCCGAAGGATACGGCACTAATATCTGAGAGAGGGAGAAGGTGACAGATGGCCCCTAATGATGTGTCGCCCGTGTGGAAAAATATTCTCTAACCAGCCTCGTTCCTTTGAGCGTTGTGAACTACACAGGAAGTACTCGGGATGATGGCGGACGGCGCGTGTGGAGGCCTCGCCTCGCAAGCCTGTCAGGGTTCTCGACAAACAAAGAAATGACAATCTGAGAGCGCCTAGCAGACGGACAGGGGCGGACACGGATGGCATCACAGTTCCGTGTCCTCCTGCCGACAAATTGAGACGCTGGCGGCCGGGGCTGGCTCCATTTATCCGGCCGCGGACTGTCCGGGGGGACACGGCGGACAGCGGGCAGCGGGCAGCGGGCAGCGGACAGGTACTCTTTGGCCCCGCATTGTCCCCGCCAACAATGGCCGTCCAGGAGACGGCGGCCCATTGTCGGCGCGCATTGTATCCGGCCCCATCAGCCGGAGATGATGGATTTTGTTGCTGCCGTTGTTGTTGTTGTTGTCGCCGTTCCGTCCGTCCCGCGGCCGTTGTTTGTAGTTGTTGCGGTTGTAGTTGTCACTGCAGAGACGGTCGCGCGTTCTCACTGCGCCGTGCGCGGGCCGAGCCACTCGGACATCGGAGCCTCTTTTATTTTTCAGCGTCCTGTCGATTGTATTTTGTACGCGCCCGTAGTACGAAGGGCTGGTCAACTCATCCACGTAGCGGCAGCGCGGAAACGTCGAAGTCTGGTAGCATTCGCATCGCTGTTTATTTGGAAACAAAGTAACGAAATTATTGTAGCTACGGAATAATAATTCCGTTGTGAACACGTTGTCACGTGTTGCGAGCAGACTGGTATTACTGGCGTAGAGGAAGATAAAGTACAGTATATATACCCGGTTTACCTCAAACACCAATTCTCGATGGAAACACTTGAGTACCTTTGGAGATAGTCTCTCGTTGAAATATAAAAAGGATGTAAAAAGATATTTCCACAAATCTTCCTTCTCCTCGTTCTTCCGTTAATGATTTCCACGGACCACGTTCCAGTTTTAGTCCGCAGTCCTTTGATGATCTTTCCTTTTCTTCGAGTGTTGCCTCATTGTGTCACTAATTATTTTCCCTGTCTTCACATGATATAGTCGCAGATGCTTTTCCATCCCACCTTAAAATCCTTCCACTGTTAAAACTTCTCGCCAAAAATTTCTCTTTTACTTATTTCTCTTTTACATTGTTCCTTTCATAATCTTCACTAACGTTGCAAATTACTCTTTCCTAAGCCATCTAAAGATATGCTTCGTCAGTCTGTTGTCATTCTTGCTATACACATGTCCAAAAAATAGTAGTCTTACTTGCTAATTGTATCTGAAGTACACTACTGGCCATTAAAATTGCTACACCACGAAGATGACCTGCTACAGACACGAAATTTAACCGACAGGAAGAATATGCTGTGATATGCAAATGATTAGCTTTTCAGAGCATTCACACACGGCTGGCGCCGGTGGCGGCACCTACAACGTGCTGACATGAGGAAAATTTCCAACCGATTTCACATACACAAACAGCACTTGACCGGCGTTGCTTGGTGAAACGGTGTTGTGATGCCTCGTGTAAGGAAGAGAAATGCGTACTCGTCACTTTGATAAAGATCGGATTGTAAACTATCGCGATTGCGGTTTATCCTATCGCGACATTGCTGCTCGCGTTGGTCGAGATCCAATGACTGTTAATAGAATATGGGATCGGTGGGTTCAGGAGGGTAATGCGGAACGCCGTGCTGGATTCCAACGGCCTCGTATCACTAGCAGTCGAGATGACAGGCATATTATCCGCACGGCTTTAACGGAACGTGCAACCACGTCTCGATCCCTGAGTCAACAGATGGGGACGTTTGCAAGACAACAACCATCTGCACCAACAGTTCGACGACGTTTGCAGTAGCATGGACTATCAGCTCGGAGACCCTGGCTGCGGTTACCCTTGACGCTGCACACAGACGGGAAGTCCTGCGATGGTGTACTCAACGACGAACCTGGGTGCACGAATGGCAAAACGTCATTTTTTCGGATGAATCCAGGTTCTGTTGACAGCATCATGATGGTAGCATCCGCGTTTGGCGACATCGCGGTGAACGCACATTGGAAGCGTGTATTCGTCATCGCCATACTGGCGTATCACCCGGCGTGGTGGTATGGGGTGCCATTGGTTACACGTCTCGGTCACCTCTTGTTCGCATTGACTGCACTTTGAACAGCAGACGTTACATTTCTGATGTGTTACGACCCGTGGCTCTACCCTTCATTCGATCTCTGCGATACCCTACATTTCAGCAGGATAATGCAAGACCTTTGTACGGGCCTTTCTGGATACAGAAAATGTTCGATTGCTGCCCTGGCCGGCACATTCTCCAGATCTCTCACCAATTGAAAACGTCTGGTCACTGGTGGCTGAGCAACTGGCTCATCACAATACGCCAGTCACTACTCATGGTGATCTGTGGTATCGTGTTGAAGCTGCATGGGTAGCTGTACCTGTACACGCCTTCTAAGCTGTGTTTGACCGTTTGACTCAATGATCAGGCGTATCAAGGCCCTTATTACGATCAGAGATGGTGGTTCTGGGTAGTGATTTCTCAGGATCTATGCACCCAAATTGCGTGAAAATGTAATCACATGTTAGTTCTAGTATAATATATTTGTCCATTGAATACCCGTTTATCATCTGCATTTCTTTTTGATGTAGCAATTTTAATGGCCAGTAGTGTATTTCTGTTTTCTGATAAATTACTTCGTTACTTCTGAACTTTCAAACTGCTCCATAAATTTTCTGTCTAATATTTCCAATTTGTTGTTGTTGTGGTCTTCATTCCAAAGACTGGTTGATGCAGTTTTCCATGCTGCTCTATCCTCTGCAAACCTCTTCATCTCCGGGTAACTACTGCAACCTACATTCTTCTGAATCTGCTTACTGTATTCATCTCTTTGTCTCCCTCTACGATTTTTACCGCACACCTTTCCCTTCGGTAACAGATTGGTGATCCCTTGATGCTTCAGAATGTGTCCTACCAACAGATCCCTTCCTCTAGTCAAGATGTGGCACAAATTCGTCTTCTCCCCGACACTATTCAGTACCTCCTCATTAGTTAGGTGATCTACCCACCTAATCTTGAGCATTCTTCTGTAAGACAACATTTCAAAAGCTTCTATTGTCTTCTTGTCTAAACTGTTTATCGTCCGTTTCACTTCCATAAATGGCTACGCTCCATACAAAGACTTTCAGAAAAGAATTCCTGACACTTAATCTACACTCGATGTTAACAAACTTCTTTTCTTCTGAAACGCTTTCGTTGCCATTGCCAGTCTACATTTTATATCCTCTCTATTTCGACCATCAGCAGTTATTTTGCTGCCGAAATAGCACAATTCATCTACTACTTTAAGTATTTTATTTCCTGAACTAATTCCCTGAGTATCACCTGATTTATTCCGACTACATTCCTTTATCCTCATTTTGCCTTTGGTGATGTTTATCTTATATCTTCGTTTCAAGGCACTGTTTATTCCGTTCAATTGATCTTCCAAGTCCTTTGCTGCCTCTGACAGAACTACAATGCCATCGGGAAACCTCAAAGTTTTTATTTCTTCTCCCTGAACTTTAATTTCTATTCAAAATATTTCTCTTGTTTCATTTACTGCGTGCTCAGTATACAGACTGAATAACGTAACAGCCCTGTCTCACTCCCTTCTCAACCACTGCTTCCCTTTTCTGTCCGTAGACTCTTATAACTGCCGTCAGGCTTCCGTAAAAATTGTCAATAGCTTTTCGTTCCCTGTATTTCACCTCTCCAATATTCAAAATCTGAAGGAGTGTATTTCAGTTGACATTGTCAAAAGCTTCCTCCAAGTCTACAAATGCTATAAACGTTGGTTTACCTTTCTATAAACTATCTTCTGGGACAAGTCATAGGGTTACTATTGCCCTGCGTGTTCCTACATTTCTCTGGAATCCAAACTTATCTTTCCCTAAGTGAGCTTCTAATAGTTTTTCTATTCGTCTTTAAAGAATTCGTGTTAGTATTTTCTAATTCATCAAGCCTATAATTTAACACTAGATATTCGCGGACATACAATCTTCCTGGTTACGAAAGTGCGTTACAGTGCTTTAAGCTGTTTGGATAAGTAGTTCTTACGTAGATGTCCTCATTTATACCATACGCTCTTTCCATCTTGTGTATTCTTCCGTCTAAAACAGATTTTTCTTAATCTTTTTTGAATGACCTTGTTGTGTTGAACGAAATCACTGGTTGGTACAGAAATGGCATATGGAAACACTTCCGGGCGTGTTCACGCCCACCGTCTCTCACTCGTCTTTTTTTTCTGGCAGCGACTATGTTTCCTTGTAGCTCCGTCACGAGGTACCAATCTTTCCTTAACACCTTGCTCTTTGGTCGACATCAAAAGACTCTCCCAAATATTTCAATTTTTTTTTACCTTTCCTATTTGCCTAATATAATCTTCCTTAACATCTCCCTCTTTGGTCAACATAAAAAAACCCTCCAAAATATTTCAATTTTTTCTATTTTTCCATTTGCCTAATATATGTTATTAAACACTTGAGAAACTTTTTTTGTGAATGTCGTACATTTTGTTTTCTCTACACAGATTCTCAAGCCTGTCATGTTGGCCATCTCTCTGTGAAGATCGGCTTTCACTGCCGCATCTGTCAGACTTTCAGAAATTATGAAAAAATCATCCGCAAATGCTAGGAAACTTATTGCAACATCTTTGTTTATTATGGCTCTGAGCACTATGGGACCTAACATCTATGGTCATCAGTCCCCTAGAACTTAGAACTACTTAAACCTAACTAACCTAAGGTCATCACACAACACCCAGTCATCACGAGCTTTGTTTATTAGGTCGTGCCCTTGTTCGGCGTAGAGAGCTACATTTTGACAAAATCTTCCTGGTCTGTAAGCCTAGTAATTGCATTGTCTTACAGATAAATACATTCAGACAAAGTCCAGAGTCTGTGGGAGGTGAAGAAACGACAACTCACATGAATCGCTATTCTCATGAGTTGTGATATGGTCCGTATTTCGAATTTGTACGAGAGTGATGTCTTACGCTGCATTAATCCACATCTCCTGAAGCACTTGCCGCTAGAAGAGTACTTCTGATGGCCCAAAGTTACTTCTAAAAGGGAACGGTCAAATTGTTTCGCCACGCACGTCAAGGATTGTATGCCTCTTTTAGGTGACTACCGGAGAAAATCATAAACAAGGTGGACCCGAATACCATCGACAAAATTTAAAAGGTTGTTAAGGGCTATATTCTGAGTACTTTGGCATAAGGGACACATGGTGCCGATGAGCAATTGCAGAATAGTACTGTGACTGTGATTTATTCGACTTATGACCTGTGCTTCAGCAGAAAGACTTTCACAACAATAAAGAAGCCTGTAATATGCAACAACCAAAACGAGCAGCACAAAATACAGAGTGATGCAACAACCCTGAGACGAATCACGTGCCGGCCGCTGTGGCTGAGCGGTTCTAGGCGCTTCAGTCCGGAACCGCGCTGCTGCTGCGTTCGCAGGCTCGAATCCTGCCTCGGGTATAGATATATATGATGTCCTTAGGTTAAGTAGTTCTAAGTCTAGGGGACTGATGACTTCAGATATTAAGTCCCATAGTGCTTAGAGCCATTTGAACCATTTTTGACCGAATCACGTACACTGGGAAGTGGTTGTCATCACTATGGAACAGCTCAGTGTAGCGTCGTCGTGCAGCGCCGCTCTTTATTACATTCAATAACCCCATAAATGAGGTCCATACCGGCCAACACTTCATCAACACTTTATTTATTGGGTCTTCAGCGTGGGTGCTGTTATATCTCCCATGGAGTGAAGCTTGACAAGCAATAATAAGACACAGGTTAACAAAATCAACGGTTTATTATGGCCACAGGAGAGAGATTTAATAACAAAGAACAAACCCTTCTCAGTAACAGATAATACGACTTCTCAGTCACTAACGGGCATACGTCTGGAACACTCAGTGAATAAACGTAGTGGGACGGGAAGACTACACCACCGATAATCCCTAACGACGGAGGTTCAGTGTTCGGTTTAGTTGACTGATAGGTATGTCTCGAGATATCACTGGAAAGTCGTAGGACATGCTTCCGACCGGGCTCTGACTGATGGGCTGCTAAAAGCCAGTGCATGAATTGGCCCACCTTTTGGCCTGCGCCGCACTATATAACCGAGACGAGGAGGGATGTGTGCCGATCCAGTTCCACACACGTGGCACAGCAGAGGAAACAAGTCCCTGGCAGGAAGGTCCTCTGGTAGCACTTGCCCTACCACTGTCGTCCTTGTGATCGACGAAGTCCGGGGAGGAAACGGCTTGTACATATGCGCACCCGTGACTCTTCATTGTCTGAAAGGTTGCCGATCCCATTAGGTGAACGTCGTGTAAATAACAGATGTACACTGAACAGCCAAAGAAACCGGTACACCTGCGTAATATCGTGTAGGGCTCCCGCCAGCAAACAGAAGTGCCATAGCACGACGTGGCATGGACTCGACTAATGTCTGAAGTAGTGCTGGAGGGAACTGACACCATGAATCCTGGAGGGCTGTCCATAAATCTGTGAGAGTACGAGGGGTGGAGATAGATACAGAACGGCATGTTACAAGGCGTTCCGGATATGTTCAACAATGTTCATGTCTGGGGAGTTTGGTGGTCAGTGGAAGTGTTTAAACGCAGAAGAGTGTTATTGGAGCCACTCTGTAGCAATACTGGACGTGTAGGGTGTCCCATTGTGCTGCTGGAATTTCCCAAGTCCGTCGCAATGCACAATGGACATGAATGGTTGCGGGTGATCAGACAGGGTGCTTACGTACGTGTCACCTGTTAGAGTCGTATCTAGACGTATCAGAGGTCCCATATCATTCCAACTGCACACGCCCCACACCATTACGAAGCCTCCACTAGCTTTAACACTTCCCTGCTGACATGCAGGGTCCATGGATTCATGAGGCTGTCTCCATACCCGTAGACGTCCATCCGCTCAATACAATTTGATACCAGATTCGTCCGACCAGGCAACATGTTTCCAGTCGTCAACCGTCCAATGTCGGTGTTTACGGGCCCAGACGAGGCGCAAAACTTTGTTTTGTGAAGTCATCAAGGGTACAAGAGGTTGCCTTAGTCTCTGAAGCACATATCGATGATGTTTCGTTGACTGGTTCGCACGCTGACATTTGCTGATGGCCCAGCATTGAAATCTGCAGGAATTTGTGGAAGGATTACACTTCTGTCACGTTGAACAATTCTCTTCAGTCGTCGTTGGTCCCGTTGTTGCAGGATCTTTTGCCGGCCGCAGCGATGTCGGAAATTTGATGTTTTGACGGATTCCTGATACTCACGGTACACTCGTGAAATGGTCGCAAGGGAAAATCCCCACTTCATCGCTACCTCGGAGATGCTGTGTTCCGTCGTTCGTGCGCCGGCTACAACACCATAATCAAACTCACTTAAATCTTCATAACCTGCCCTTGTTGCAGCAGCAACCGATCTAACAGCTGCACCGGACACTTGTTGTGTTGTACAGGCGTTCCGACAGCAGCGCCATATTTCTGTATTTGAATATGACTACCTATACCAGTTCCTTTGGCGGTTCAGTGTTCTATCAAGTCATCGACAATTACAATGTCTAGGCTTCAAAGTCACACTTTCTTAAACGAGTAGATGTACAATTTACTTAAAAATAACTGCACGATATTTTTCACTAGCGAAAAAAAGGAAAGGTCTTCTCGATCTTTACTGCTGTGTATCACTGTTGACGTGGAACTGACAGTGCTGGTAAAGCAAAAGCCCGAGACACAATCGAGCAGTACTGAATGCAAGTTTTAGGCGAAGGGTAAAGCGTGTATTGCTGTTGGAAAAAAAAGTTGAACTCGATACTGCGAAAGATCGAAACAAAGTAGAAGCGCAGCACACTACTTCGACATTTGTACCGTTGTGCAAATACTGTCAGTGGAATACAGGTTCCCGAGAGTGAGAAAAATCATAGTAAGGAATGAATCTAAACGTAAGTACTCTGTAACGTGCCTCCGGAGACCTTGAGTCCCATATACCAAAATACTCAAACTGTGTCTGAACAACCTCCAAATTTTTGTCTCTGGAGTTCGGCCTAATCCTGCATTACAGACGTGTACTTAAACGCCAGTGCGAAAACACGCAGCATTTTGTTCACCAATATGGCAACAGAGCCACAGGACATCGATAAGAAGAGCCTTCCAGTAGAGCAGCAGAACCTTCACGACACGTTCCTCAACAACAGTTATAAATGGAAATAACATTTTCTCTGTAGACAACAGGTTGGAGAAGAAGAACATGAATGCAGAACAAGACATTAAGTGTCTGGGGCTCTACTTTTACACAACCCATGTTGTGTCAGAATCGCGAGCACCATGGAAAACATAAGGTAAATCGTCTCTCCCACCCAACACGCAAGCACCTGTGTTAGAACTAAGTGACTTGGCGTAGTGGTTGCGACAGTGGATTTGTTTTCGGGAATACGGCGATTCAGATGCCTGTACAGCCATCAAAATTTAGGTTTTCCGTTATTTCCCAGAATCTGTTAAATCAAATGGAAGGATGGTGCCTCTGAAAAGGACACCGCCGATTTACTTTCCCAATTGCAGATCGTGTTTCAAATGGCTCTGAGCACTATGGGACGTAACATCTGAGGCCATCAGTCCCCTAGAACTTAGAACTACTTAAACCTAACTAACCTAAGGACATCACACACATCCATGCCCGAGGCAGGATTCGAACCTGTGACCGTAGCGGTCGCGCAGTTCCAGACTGAAGCGCCTCGAACCGCTCGGCCACACCGGCTGGCCAATTGGAGATCGTGTTCATTATCTAAACCTCATCACCTACGAGACGTTAAACTTAAGTTTCCTTCTTTATATAGTAGAGAGTACTGGGAAGTAGTGACTGCTCGTATGTCACTCACATGCCCCGCTGTACATCTTGCGCTGCTTGTTGCGCAATCGTTGATGAACAGGAACTTAATGACCACTTGCTTAAAACCGTGTTGGTCCGCCTTTGGAACGAAGTCGATGGTAGGTTTCCTGAGATATGTGACACCATATGTACAGGGTGTGGACAAAAATACGAAGCTACCGCGAGAATTGCGTGTTTGAACATAAATACAGTTTCCAGCCAAACCTGCGGGTTGCGCTGTTCTTTCTCCCACGTGTACAACTTCCACATGTCAATCGTGGCCAGAACAATGTGTGACGTCACGAGTTAATGCGCGATAACAGTTATTTCAGTAAGCTACATTGCAGTACCGCCCACAGTATTGGAGCCAGAGGCTGTGAAGGAGACCGCAAGTTGTGTCCTACCTATGAGTCATATACACCTGCTGCTGGAGTGTGAGAACGGCTCCTCTGTCACTTCGAGCGACTGTATATTCATGCCACCTTTGAACCTAAATAAATGATATTAAATATTATTCAATCATTTTCAAAATCGGTACACTACCTTTTGTTATTCAGGAGAAGATTGTATAAAAATTTCAACATTGTAACTATCACAGTTTCAGAGATTAAAAAATGCTAAAAATGTAAAAAAACCGACAGTTAGGGAACTAAATTCAGTTAGGAAATATAAAGTTTATCTTTTGGTGTAGTTGGAAAACATAAACAGAACTTTCAGTGTGCAGAATTAATTAACTGAGATTTTCATATTAAAACTTTAATTACTTTTCGTTTTCGTAATATAAAAATCAGAAAAAAATTAATATTTGTGTCTAATTCGTTAGATTTAAATGTTGCATTATATACCGTCTTAAGTAACCCGCAAGAGTTACACAAGCCTGTCGTGGGAAAATGATCCTAGGGAATTTACTCACTTTGCTGATGACGTATGACTAGGTGTGATTGCTTTTGTAACAGAGCAGCCAGAAAGTCAGCTGGAGTAAAATCTGTATCTAAAGAATATTTTCAGAGTTATTGCCTTTTCGTTGTGATTATTAAACATTACTTTAATATTTGCATGTCAGATTGACGCAAATGCGTCTGTGTATGAGGATTGGTGCAGGCCAGGTTTGGCTCGAGTATGATCATGAGCGAGCATTCTCATAGGTAGCGAGAATGATCAGCCAATCATAATTGAGACGGTTGCCGCTCGTTACCTGATAGTTACACTGTGAGTGAGGCTGCAAGAAGGGAGTCGCTCGCTCGCTTTGAACGCGGACCGTCATGTTACTAATGCGAGTCAAAATAATGTGTAAAATGAAGAAATATTTGGCTTCTCGCGTTCAGACTGCGTGTCGGTAATAGCAGTTGCGTCTACAGACATTTTTGTGAAGTTTTGGAATTGTTTTGTTGGGAAGATATTCACGTGTGAAAATTTGGCCTTCATAGTATTGGTGTGGAATGTTTCAGAATTGAACGACTGAGCATTTTTGGCGAACAATTTCTTTTTTAGAAATCCACAGTCCGAATGTAATAACTGAAATTAGTGGTGAAATAATGACTGTGAAAACGTTGTTTAATTCGGGTCGGCTCTGGACAGATTTCTGGCTGCTGTGCGTATGACATGTGTGTATGAATTGTGAACTGGAAGGAAGTAGTCAATAGTTTGAATGTGGACTGAATAGTACCGTTTCTGTGGTTATACGGACAAAATAAACATTTTTATGTGGAAATTTTGGGTAATATTTTCCAGAAGCTAATCCATTTTCTTACTGCCCGATCAAATTGAATGACAGTTTTTCTACAGACCTTTCCTTCATTACTAGAGTTGTGCGGCCTCAGTAATTGTGGATATTAGATGGTGTTTTTTATCAACGTTGCTTTTACATAATCTTATAAGTATCAATGTTTCCAAGTGAAGGGACATCGAGCAGACGCCATTCTGAGGTAAGTGAATATTAATGTACAGCCTACATAGAGAACAAACCCCGCCCCGTCGCAAATGTTCTGTATAGTATTGAGTGGATTATGTCGAAGCTAAGTGAATTTGAACATGGAAAATAGTTGATGCTTGTATGGTGGATGCTTCCTTTACCAAGGTAAGAGGAGCGTTTGGTTTCTCAGGAAACACTATATCGAAGATATATCCCACATACAGAGGAAGTGGAATAACCTAATTCTCTAAGAGACAACTTGGACGAAAACGTGTGTCAGATGATCGTTATGGCGGTCATTGATGAGGATTATGACAAAAGAAAAGATGACGGCCGCTTCAAAAATCACTGCAGAAATGCATGTCACACTCGCGAACCTTATCAGCAACAAAGAAACACGAAGCATTGAAATGTAGAGCGAGCTGGAATTCCAGACCCACTCATCAGGAATGAAAATGCGCGAAAGTGGCAAAGTACTGCTGAAGCCATAAAACGAGAACTTTGGAGCAATGTGTGAATGTCAGTTGGTCAGTCGAATCTTGTTTCACATTGTTTCAAACTGCCGGCCGACTTAAAGTCCCAAGAGTATAACGTGGTGGAGGTTCAGTAATGATCTGGACAGGCAGGTTGTGATATTTCACGACCCTATGATTATCACTCTGCCAAATTCGGAGTAGGTATTAAAATCCATGGAGAAGAATAAAAACTTTGAGGTTCGCCGATGACATTGTAATTGTGTCAGAGACAGCAAAGGACTTGGAAGAGCAGTTGAATGGAATGGACAGCGTCTTGAAAGGAGGATATGAGATGAACATCAACAAAAGCAAAACGAGGATAATGGAATGTAGTCGAATTAAGTCGGATGATGCTGAGGGAATTAGATTAGGAAAACACTTAAAGTAGTAAAGGAGTTTTGCTATTTGGGGAGCAAAATAACTGAAGATGGTCGGAGAGGATATAAAATGTAGACGGCCAATGGCAAGGAAAGCGTTTCTGAAGAAGAGAAATTTGTTAACATCGAGTATAAATTGAAGCGTCAGGAAGTCGTTTCTGAAAGTATTTGTATGGAGTGTAGCCATGTATGGAAGTGAAACATGGACGATAAATAGTTTGGACAAGAAGAGAATAGAAGCTTTCGAAATGTGGTGCTACAGAAGAATGCCGAAGATTAGATCACATAAGTAATGAGGAGGTATTGAATAGGATTGGGGAGAAGTGGAGTTTGTAGCACAACTTGGCAAGAACAAGGGACCAGTTGGTAGGACATGTTCTGAGGCATCAAGGGATCACAAATTTAGCATTGGCGGGCAGCGTGGAGGGTAAAAATCGTAGAGGGAGACCAAGAGATGAATACACTAAGCAGATTCAGAAGGATGTAGGTTGTAGTAGGTACTGGAAGATGAAGAAGGTTGCACAGGATAGAGTAGCATGGAGAGCTGCATCAAACCAGTCTCAGGACTGAAGACCAAAACAACAACAAGAAGGATTATGTGACAATTTTTGCTGATGAGCTCCATGCCATTTAAAAATGTTCGTTGCTCAGTAGTGATACTGTGTCCTAAGACGACATGGCCCCCTGTTCGCACAGCACGAAATCATCCAGGATTGGTTACGAGACGACGAGGATGAACTGTCGCATCTCCCCTGGCCGCGACAGTCGTCAGATCTCAGTATAATTGAGGCTTGTCGGTATTATTTGGAGAGAATGGTGCGTGATCACTATCTATCATCACTGCAAGAAATTGCCATTATTTTTCAGGAAGAATAGTATAAGATTACCTTGAAAACCATGCAGGACTGGCAGTCGTTTTAAATGACAACGTGTTTCCTTCACCTTATAAGGAAGGCATGGTAAGTGCCGTGTTTTTGGTGTTCCGATATTTTTTCCAACCTGCTGTGTATGCACAGATGACGCAGTGCCCATAGACAACAGGCCAGTGATTGGTTGGCGTGGAGCAGCCGCTCGATAGCGTCCCAAATATGTTCATTTGGGTTCATATAAGGTTAAGCTGTGGTCAATAAATCAACGTGAGTACACTATGATGTTCACTAAACGAATGTAGCACGATTCTGGCCTTGTGGCACAGACAGTTATCCTGCTGGAATATACCATCGCTAACAGCAAAGACATGAAACTTGAAGTGATGCAAGTGGTCCGCAATAATGTTCACGTACTTGACAGCTGTCATGGTGACTTCCATTATTGCTACATTTCCAATGGGAGCCCAGGCATAACACTACTGCCCTCAACAGCTTGGTCTGTGGGGCGGTGCAGGTCTCGAGCGAGCAGTCGTTCGCCTCGATGAAAGCGTATCGAGACACGACCATATAGCTGGTGTAACAAGAAACGTGATTCACCCGACCAGGTGACACATTTCAATTGAGCCCCGTTCAAATCCTGATGATCGAGTGTCCACTGCAGCCGCAACTGACGACGTCGTTGGATCAAACTGGGAAAACACAGGAGTCGTCTGATACGGAACCCCATGTTCAGCATTGTGCGCTGAACGATGCGCTGCGAAATACATCTGCCTGCACCGGCATTGTGCTCTGTCGTTATATCTTCCGCGTATCTTTTCTTATCCTAAATTACAGAGCGAGCAAGTCTCCGACAGACACGGTCTGCGATAAGGTGTGGATTCCAACATCTTGTCGCGTACCCGTCACTCTGCCACCTATCCATAGCTACTCACTGAAGTAGCAAGCGAACAGTGGACAATTTTCGCCGTTTCCTAGACATTTCATCCCTAACTTCTACAGACGCTCGAAATTTAGCGCAGACCTTAATACGAAATCCTTATAATAGTTTTCATAACAAACCTTTGTCTAGAAACTTATCAGAAAATCTAAAGTTATTCTGGTCGTTTGTAAAGTATGCTATCGGCAAGACCGATACCTTTTCTGCACGATACCAGTGGAATTACTATCGATGACAGTACTGCTAAAGCAGGATTGCTAAACATAGCCTTCCGAAATTTCTTCATCAGAGAAGACGAAGTAAATATTCCAGAATTAGAAACAAGACCAACTGCCACTGTGAGTAACTTAGAAACAGACATGCTCGGAATAGTGAAGCAACTTAAATCACTCAGTGAAAGCTTGTCTTCCATTATAGACTGTATACAAGCTAGGTTCCTTCCAGCGTATGCTTATGTCATAGCTTCATACTTAACAATCATATACTACAACCGCTCGCTTGACGAGAGATCCGTACCCAAAGAGTGGGAAGTTGTGCAGATCGCACCAATATTCAAGAAAGACAATGGGAATTATCCACTAAATTACAGGCCCATATCTACTACGAAGAATTCGTCGGGACTGCGTATCCTACAATCTACTATCGATTTGCAGCAGGATTTCGGAACAAACGTTGAGTTCGTGCATTATGAATTACCTCGAAGAGAACGGTCTATCGACACACAGTCAACACGAATTTAGAAATCATCGTTCTTGTGAAACACTACTAACTCTTCACTCACACCAAGTGTTGAGTGTTATTAACAAGGAATTTGAAATTGATTCCGTATTTCTAAACTTCCACAAGGCTTTTAACACTGTACCACACAAGCGGCTCGTAGTGAAATTGCGTGCTTATGGAATATCGTCTCAGTTTTGCAACTGGATTCTTGATTTCCGACTGCGCGGCTGGTCCCGGCGGAGGTTCGAGTCCTCCCTCGGCCGTGGGTGTGTGTGTTTGTCGTTAGGATAATTTAGGTTAAGTAGTGTGTAAGCTTAGAAACTGATGACCTTAGCAGTTAAGGCCCATAAGATTTGACACACATTTGTACATTTGTTTCGTGATTTCCCGTCAGAGGGGTCACAGTTCGTAGTAATTGACGGTAAGTCTTCGAGTAAAACAAAAGTGCTTTCTGGCGTTCCCCAAGGTAGTGTTATAGTCACTTTGCTGTTCCTTATCTACATAAACAATTTAAGAGACTATATGAGCAGCCGTCGCAGGTTGTCAGAAGATGATGTTGTTGTTTATAGTCAATTAAAGCCATCAGGAGATCAAAATAAATTGCAAAACTATTTAGAAAAGATTTCAGTATGATGCAAAAGTTGGAAACTGATCCTAACTAGTGAAAAATGTGAGGTCATCCACATGAGTGCTAAAAGGATTACGTTAAACTTCGGTTCAATATACATCTGTCAAATCTAAAGGCCTTAAATTCAGCTAAATACAATTACGAATAACTTAAACTGGGAAGAACACATAGAAAACGTTGTGGGGCAGGCAAATCAAAGACTGCGTTTTATTGGCAGGTTAGAAAATGTAACAGATCTACTACACTACGCTTGTTCTTCCTCTTTGGGAGTATTGCTGCGCGGCCTGGGATCCTTACCAGATAGTATTAACGGTGTACATCGAGAAAGTTCTGTATTATCCTGAAATTGGGGAGAGAGTGTCACGGATTTGGGGTGGACATCATTAAAACAAAGGCCTCTTTCGTTGCTGCGGAATCTTTTCACGAAATTTCAATCACCAACTTTCTCCTCCGAATGCGAAAATATTTTGTTGACGCCGACCTGCATAATAATAAAATAAGGGAAATCAGAGCTCGCAATGAAAGAAATAGGTGTTAGCCTTACCCGCGCGCTGTTCGAGATTGCAATAATAGAGAATTATTGTGTCGAAAAACGAGCTAGTTGAAAGTTATAGGCGAAAATCGTTCTGATACCTCAGACTGGCACTTTTGTTGCTAAGATAGTAGGATAGGCAGTCCCGACGAACATTTCGTGGTAGAGGTTTGGGTAGTAACTAATTTAATAGAGACAGCGTACCGTGTACTGACATGACTCGTGATGCACAGTGTCTATACTGGAGTAGATATCAATCTGTGTTTGGAAGTTGAACCTAACCAAGTGGAGTTTAGCCGATGACGAAACTTGCAGATATGATTTTCATGTACGGGCAGGCAAATGGCAGCAGCAGAGGTTGGAAAGACCGTAAACGACCAAATATCCACATAGACGACGTGCGGCTAACTGCACGTTTCCAAGACAGTTCCAACTATTAAGTGAAACATGGCAATTGGTACCACAATATAATGGGCAAGGAGGACGAGTTACAAGGACCCCCAACATCGGAGACGCTGGGTTTACGCTTGTGGATGAGACACTTGGAATCAGCACTGGATCACTTACCTGTGGAATGAACTTTTCACAGAACACAGTGTAGCGAGTATTACCGGACATGCTACTACACCTCTGCCACCCACAGAACGTGCATGCTTTGACTCCTGGTGATTTCGGACCATGTATCATGTTCGGCTAATGGTTTTTGCAGCGCTCTACAGTCGACCCTCACTTCCCTGCGTATGTACTTGTCACGGATGAAGCCTGCTTCACCAGAGACGGATTGCTGATAGTCTCCACGCAGCAGTTGTGAGGAGCCAACCACTCATATCATGGTCAACATGTGGGCAGGCATAAGTCGATGATTACGTACTGTGTCCTTTCGTTCTTAAAAATGGTTGAAATGGCTCTGAGCACTATGAGATTTAACATCTGAGGTTATCAGTCCCCTAGAACTTAGAACTACTTAAACCTAACTAACCTAAGGGCATCCACACACACTCATCCCCAGGGCAGGATTCGAACCTGCCACCGTAGCGGTCGGGCGGTTCCACATTGAAGCGCCTAGAACCGCTCGGCCACGATGGCCGGCCTTTCGTTCTTACTTCCCGCTTATGTGCACCAGTGTACTCATTGCTTATCAATAACATACCACCCAGGTTCCTTGTAATTCGTCAGTGGATGTGGTTCCAGCTTGATGGAGCCCCATCCCACTTTGGACTGAGGCTTCGTGAACACGTGGATCAGACATTCCCCAAAAAGTGGCTAGGCATTGGGGTCTTGTTTTGTCGCCAGCACGTTCAGCTGATGTCACCTCATTTCATTTGTTCTTGTTTGGCCATGTGAAAAGTTTTGTGTGCGAGACACTTATCGAGACTTAAGAGAATCTCCTGGCAAGAATTTTCGCTGCCTGCAACACTGTTCAAACTACACTGGGGATATTAGAAAGGATAGGATAGATCTTTGCGCAACGATACCATACCTGCATCTCTGTTGGGGACTCCATTTTAGAAAACTGTTGTAAATGTAGCAGCTTGTGAAACTTGTTCACCTAAATGGAATTCATTTTTATTGTATGTAGACTTAGAATTCTAGGTCTCTCTGACATCAAGTTTAGGCCATCATCAAGAGAAATGATCTGAGGTTATTGGGAAGAATACCTAGCGGAAATTCTGTACGTCATGACAAGGCTTCGGAAGTTGGGGTCCTTAGAGTAAGCGCTTCGTGAGGCTCAAGCGGAGCTTGAGTAGATTTTAGCTTATACGTTTCGACTAGGTTGTTTCAGTATCAGGGTATCTCATCTCAAACTGATGAATTTACCTTGCTCCATTATACCGGAAAGTCTGTAGCTTCATGACGGAATTTCCCTGTGTGCCTACCTTACCGCGCAACGTACCCGCGTTCAGTCTCCCGCTGCTCAGTGGTCAAGTCTTGGCTGATCGCTGTAAGAAGCGTTTCAGTCGGCGAAAGAGGCAAGTTTCCAGTGATGAAACAATTCCAACAAGGAAGACAACGTTTAACTTAGCTCAAGGGCCAAACAAATATGTTCTTGCACTGTGATGTCAGAGGCATCGGAAAAATAAGGGGATTGACAGGGGCAGCAGTGTTTACGTAAGTTTCCCATGGAATGTTGCATTACCGCAAAATTCGATCAGGATGTTCACCTCTTATTAGGACAAGGGCAGTGGCGGGGTGGGGTGGCAGTAACAGGTCTCGAATCGCTGTCTCCTGATTACCTCGGCATCACGCCCTCTACCTCCAGCTGGGATATTACTACTTGCTAAAGCACTGACTGGACTGTCTTATTCTTTTTCGAGAAATCGTGAGCGAGGTCCAGTCTCTACAAGAGATGAATACCCATAGTAAGTCGTCTGAAGATCAAGATTGGAGAACTTGTCGAATCGTTGCTCGAAGACGATGTTCTCACTCGTCATTCTCTCGCCAGTGAAATTCTTTGAGAGAGCCTTCAGTATCACGCTGCAGGGAATGAAGAGGAGCAGTGTTTAACGTCCTGTCGACGACTATTTCATTAGAGACAGATTTCAATTTCCAGTCTGAGAAGGTTGTGGAACAATATAGGGTGTGTTGCTTTCATAAGAATCATTCTAGCAGTCACTTGTCTCTTACATGGGGACAAAACTGGAAACCTGTGTCTGGATGGCTGAACGACAGTCTGGACTCTGCTGCGCCTCCACAACATGCAAGTCCTACGTACTGTCATTGCAACAACTAGCTTGGTGTTTTCTCGTATAAATTAAGGAGGACGACGATTCAAACATTCATCCTGCGATCCAGATTCATGTTTTCCGCGAATTCCCTAAATCGCTACAGGCAAATGCCGAAGTTGTTCCTTTGAAATGGGGCGGGTATTACCCTCTCTCATCTCAGGAACATTCAAAGCTCGTATTCCATCTCTAATGACGTCGATGTGGTTGAAGCGTTAATCCCTAACCTTCCCTCCTTTCTTCCTTCCTTTCATCTATAAATTTATTCTTCATGGGCGTAATTCGTTTGTTAAATGTTTTCCTGCAACATCTTAATTTTTATTCCTTCCTTAACAGTATACATTGAGTCCGCTTTTATTTACCTGCCCTAATAGCCGTGGGTGTTAAGGCGCCACTTCCGAATAGGCAGGTGCTCCGGCTAGATATCGTATCCGCGCGATCGGAATCGGTGTGAAGACCGGGCTGAATGTGGTTTTTAGGCGTTTTCCCCCATCCCACTACGTGAATAATGGGGCTGGTATCCAAGTCCGTCTCAGTTACATGATTCGCAAACTTATACAACGCTTTTATTCACTTTCACATTGATAGCACTACATGCAGATAGTTGTGATACACATATTCCGACCGGGAGGTAGGTTTTGACAAGGTGCCGACAGGAACGGCGTATGGCTGCCCATTAAATGAACCATGGGGAATCAGTTAATAACTATGGTGAGCCTGCGCCGTTCTGGGACAAAGGCAAATGAAGTAGATTCATTCGACTCCTGTTTGGCTCACATGGCGGTCATTTACCGCTGCAATTACAATTGTAGTATTAAATTTACAGATCATGATTTTTCTCCTTCTCCCCACATGGTTCTTCTATTTTCTTCTGCAGTACTTAATTTACTACTGAAAATATTTCTACCTTCCTTCTCCGCTTTGGTGATTTGAAGTCAGACGCATTTCCGGAAATTTTAATTCTTGTGGTTATAGTGCAACATAAAACAGAAGTCGTTACTGTCCAGTCACGTAACATGTAAAGGATGACATTGTCACTGTGATGTAAAGTTCTCTTAGTACTCCATTTTGCTGCTTCTATCAAGAAACAATTCTGTACGTTTATACCCCCCTTGATAAGAATTTCATATTCGGAAAATACTTCTTGACTTCTTGGGCGAGACAATTAAGCCAGTGTTTTTAGCTACGATGCTGCACAGAGCTTTCAATCATTAATCATCGCCAAGAACATGGATATTAGGAACACGCTTTATAAATCGAACGCTCTAATCTCAATTTGAAAGTGAGGCATTTATTTATTTGTTTAGTTTGTTGGGGATAACAGCTCGTGGATAGCGAGATCTTTACATACGAGATACATACTCCGTGAAGAAAAAATGGGAAGAGGTATCGGTTGTAATTAAGTTTACAGAATATTTACTATATACTCATCGAATTGTTTGAGCTCTACAAGACTTAGTTTTCTACGTGGTTTCAGTGAATTGCTCCTGACGAATGTTCCTTTAACCAACAACCATGCACTCAGAAGTTAGCTTCTGGCCTGTTGCTCACGGGACAACGGGATAGAAGAGTATGTACACATACTAAAATACGAGACTCTGTATAAGATTCTAAGTAGAGGGGAAAGATTTAAGACAAGCAATGGAGTTTCAACTTCATATTCAACTGACAGATATCTGGAATAAATATTTGAATCCCCGACCAGTACCAATAAAATTACGTACGCTATCAATTGATGAACAAGGATTTAAAATAATTTGATGGCTATTTCTCATATCTAGCACCCAGAAAATAATGTCCTCCTGCGGAATGTTCGGCTGATACTACAACTTGAATTGACTGTTCAGAAGCCGCTATCTTTTTATGGTCATCAGATTTTATCTGGTATCGTTATCATCTTCTTATCCTTTCGGATTATTGTCTTCGTTGTCTACCTGTAGCAAGCTTTGTATTATAGATGTAGCACATTCAAATCTTTGTTTATGTCAGAAGCCGTTCCAACCATTGCACCTCCATCGCCAGAGTTACTGTTCCTAGTTGCCCTGGCATACTACTCACCAATCCTCAACGTCCCTCTCTCTTTTCGGTTTGCAGCAGGGTTTTCACAGAACTTTTTTTATCAGCTTAGAGAGACTATGAGCAGCATTTTTTCACTGACATTTCTGCAGGGCCTTTACATTTACCTGAGTCATGGTTTCTACGGTGTACTACTACATGAACACTGGTTTTGAAACCCCAAATTTCTTTCTCTATTAATCACTCTTATTATTTCCAGTTGTTCTATGAATATTGGAAGTCAGTTCTTTGTTTGTGTACTTCACCCCTTTCATATCAGATATCTTAATATTTTAATGCACAGTGTCAAATTTCTATGTACACGTAAAGACCATGTAAAATGTATTGGTTGTGTTGGCCTGATTACTCTTCTTAATAGTAAGCAGTGTCTTCTTAGTATTTTTTCCATTACTTTATGCAGCACTTTTAACATAACGAGAAGCTGGCTCCAGGGTGGGTGACAGTGGTAAGGAATTTTGACAATACAAGGCCGACCGCCCTGGTCTTGCGAAGAATATAGGTGAAGCTGAAGGCTTAGGGGTTTGATGCGGATTTTCTCAAGGATGTAGCGTCCGTGCATGTGTGAAGGGATGGGGACGACACAGCTAAGATGGACTAAACGAAAGAGGAGTATTATATCCAACGGAATTACGTTACAAATTCTACAAAAATGGTACAGATAATAGTATACCTGGAAATTCACGGTGATGACAAGAGCGTATTGACTCTTCATGCATGACTATAGAATGATTATGATGTAAGTTAGTACTGTTTTTAATTGAGATAAATTATCAAATACGACAGGTAAACCACTGGAGCAAACTGATCATATTATGCGCCACAAGATAGCCTATAACACAGTAGACAACACAACAAGCTACATTTCAAATCATGTCCGTGTATGAGGAATTACAAAACGGTTTTTAAATATCTATAGACAAGAATGTCAATACTATAAATCTTCCACAGTTACACATAATATGAAGGTATTATTAGTTCCTTACCTAATATTTCTAGTAGGTTAGTATTTACAGTTTATAATTCGATTGGTACAATTTAATATTACGATTTGTCACTTTAGAGTTTCAGATGTAGGCATGCTACATGGACGTTGTTAATAACATGTTTAATACTATGTCGACGTTATACTGAAAGTGTGAAACATGCCTAAAATAATATTCTCTGGTTTCTGGTATCATATAAATGTGTGTAAACAGATTTAAATTTCAATTGTGGACATTTTTTAAACGTCTAACTTTGATTCTGTAGTTTTTAACATCAGGGAAGTAACTAAGGGCGACCTTTGATCGGTATTTTTTGTCGGTTGGCTTTTGTCGGTGTCTTTCATCTTTGGTTGGTTTTGGTGATAGTGCTTTTGTTGAGGAAGCGGTGCGGCGAAGTAAGAGCAAAAAAAAAAAAAAAAAAAAAAAAAAAAGTTCAAATATGTGTGAAATCTTATGGGACTTAAATGCTAAGGTCATCAGACCCTAAGGTTACACACTACTTAACCTAAATTATCCTAAGGACAAACACACATGCCCGAGGGAGTAATCGAACCCGCAGGTTCGAATCCTGCCTCGGGCGTGGATGTGCGTGATGTCCTTAGGTTAGTTAGGTTTAAGTAGTTCTAAGTTCTAGGGGACTGATGACCTAAGATGTTAAGTGCCATAATGCTCAGAGCCATTTTTGAGTACTCGAACCTCCGCCGGGAGCAGCCGCACAGTCCATGACTGCAGCGCCTAAGACCGCTCGGCTAATCCTGCGCGGCGAAGCAGGTGCATCTGTTTAATACTTTAACAATTCGGTGTTCTTGGAATAATTTTTTTGAGCACAGGATTCGCACTTCGAATTTTCACAGGACTTAAATTATTTGACTGTGATATCGGTGATTAAATTTGTGTGACTCTATAAACTTTAAGTTTATTTGTGGGATTTAAGGGAGCAGTAATCTGTAATGATTGATTGCAGTTGACACTAATATTTATGTGTGATAGCCTTGTTGCTCAGATGGAAACCCAGTGCTAAGCAAAGAAGGGAAAGCAGAAAGGTGGAAGGATTATATAGAGGGTCTATACAAGGGCGATGTACTTGAGGACAATATTATGGAAATGGAAGAGGATGTAGATGAAGATGAAATGGGAGATACGATACTGCGTGAAGAGTTTGACAGAGCACTGAAAGACTGGAGTCGAAACAAGGCCCCCGGAGTAGACAATATTCCAGTGGAACTACTGACGGCCGTGGGAGAGCCAGTCCTGACAAAACTCTACCATCTGGTGAGCAAGATGTATGAAACAGGCGAAATACCCTCAGACTTCAAGAAGAATATAATAATTCCAATCCCAAAGAAAGCAGGTGTTGACAGATGTGAAAATTACCGAACTATCAGCTTAATAAGTCACAGCTGCAAAATACTAACACGAATTCTTTACAGACGAATGGAAAAACTAGTAGAAGCCAACCTCGGGGAAGATCAGTTTGGATTCCGTAGAAACACTGGAACACGTGAGGCAATACTGACCTTACGACTTATCTTAGAAGAAAGATTAAGGAAAGGCAAACCTACGTTTCTAGCATTTGTAGACTTAGAGAAAGCTTTTGACAATGTTGACTGGAATACTCTCTTTCAAATTCTAAAGGTGGCAGGGGTAAAATACAGGGAGCGAAAGGCTATTTACAATTTGTACAGAAACCAGATGGCAGTTATAAGAGTCGAGGGACATGAAAGGGAAGCAGTGGTTGGGAAGGGAGTAAGACAGGGTTGTAGCCTCTCCCCGATGTTGTTCAATCTGTATATTGAGCAAGCAGTAAAGGAAACAAAAGAAAAATTCGGAGTAGGTATTAAAATTCATGGAGAAGAAATAAAAACTTTGAGGTTCGCCGATGACATTGTAATTCTGTCAGAGACAGCAAAGGACTTGGAAGAGCAGTTGAATGGAATGGACAGTGTCTTGAAAGGAGGATATAAGATGAACATCAACAAAAGCAAAACAAGGATAATGGAATGTAGTCTAATTAAGTCGGGTGATGCTCAGGGAATTAGATTAGGAAATGAGGCACTTAAAGTAGTAAAGGAGTTTTGCTATTTGGGGAGCAAAATAACTGATGATGGTCGAAGTAGAGAGGATATAAAATGTAGACTGGCAATGGCAAGGAAAGCGTTTCTGAAGAAGAGAAATTTGTTAACATCCAGTATTGATTTAAGTGTCAGGAAGTCATTTCTGAAAGTATTCGTATGGAGTGTAGCCATGTATGGAAGTGAAACATGGACGATAAATAGTTTGGACAAGAAGAGAATAGAAGCTTTCGAAATGTGGTGCTACAGAAGAATGCTGAAGATTAGATGGGTAGATCATGTAACTAATGAGGAAGTATTGAATAGGATTGGGGAGAAGAGAAGTTTGTGGCACAACTTGACCAGAAGAAGGGATCGGTTGGTAGGGCATGTTCTGAGGCATCAAGGGATCACCAATTTAGTATTGGAGGGCAGCGTGGAGGGTAAAAATCGTAGAGGGAGACCACGAGATGAATACACTAAGCAGATTCAGAAGGATGTAGGTTGCAGTAGGTACTGGGAGATGAAAAAGCTTGCACAGGATAGAGTGGCATGGAGAGCTGCATCAAACCAGTCTCAGGACTGAAGACCACAACAACAACAACAACAACAGCCTTGTTGCACGTTTATGTAATGGTTATTCAGGATAACAAACTTTATGTCATTATTGATCGTTGGAAACAGCTCTGTCATACTTTTTGTGTTTCATTTTAGTTTTCGTGGATTACTGTGTTGTTCAATGCAGTTTGTTTGTGCGTGTTTTTGCAGTCGATGCACTGATCACACTACACATACATTAATAAAACCGCAATTCATGTGAGGCCACCATTCACATACGCGTGAAAATTGTTAGTAAACATTTATTTCGTTTGTACTATAACTGTCTGATTTTATCAACATCATTAAACCTATAGGATTTATCTCATAATGTTTGTTATTTATATAATCTTTCACTAACTTGTCTACTTACTGAAACGTGTTTGAGGATTGTGTGTTAAATTTATGGACATGAAACCGATGGTGCACAACTGACACCTGTGATATCACAAGTCAATTCAACAAATTAGGTAATGCATTTAAAACAGCGACAGCAGCCGATAAAACCGACGATGAACGTATATATTCTAGGCAAGGACGCCTTACAACAAGACTTATAGAACAAAACATCACATGTTTAATAACATTACTTATCTCCTCTTCCTTTTTTCTGTAAAAGCTATTTCCTTTCTGTGTAATAGGAGCCGTTTTTCCAGTTACTTTGCAAAGTTATTCTTGTTGTCTTCAGTCAAAACAGCGGTTTGGTACAATTCTTCAGAATAGTCGGTTCCGTCCATGACTCATCATCTCTTTGTACCTATAGCAACCAATGTCCATTTGAGCCTACTTACAGTAGTCAAGCTTTGGGTCTGCTGTACCTTTTTTACCCCAAACACTTCGCTCTATTACGTAGTTAACTAACCATTGTTGCTTCCGTATCTGTCCTACGAACCTACGTCTTCTTACAGTCGTGTTGTGTCATAAACCCCTTTCTTCCCCTATTCGATTCAGGACCTAGAAAAGGAAAATTCGGGTTGAATGTCCCATCGACAATGAGGACATTGCACAAATAGAATACAGTAAATACAATAACGTATATTGGTGATCTGGAACTAAAACTTTAGTAACACGTTGGAACTTCAATGACTATTTATTTATTTACTTTTGGTCAGATGATGTTTAGAATTGGTTAGACCAATTACGAAAAATAGAAAGAAAAGAAGCTGCAATTTAAATGGTTACTATTTACTCCTAAATTTTATGGTAGTCACGACTCTTTGCATTATGGAGTCGTATATTAAATGTTCTCTGAAGATTTTAATGAAAATTTTCCTTATGGCTTATCAATATGTAACTACTGTTAAGATGATGGATGTCATCAAGTACAGACGTTCTGAAAAGAAAAGTGAAGCATACAGAAGACATGGTCAATTGTCAGTGTTACTTCCTGCACTTACACACTATGAGCGGATGTGTAAATGGTTAGAGTAGCAAGTCCCTGTGACAGATAAAACGTCTACTTGAGTGCATCAGTTTTGTTCGTGTTTAGTGTTGCTACGAGGCCTGGTAGGATACAAAGGGGTGCGAAAAAGACTGATGTTGTGTGATCACAGTGAAGTACGCGGAGATGCCGCCTACTCGTATGAGACTGCGTTATCAGCACCGGAATAAGTTTGAAAGTGGCCTCATTGTGGGTCTCCCTTTGACCGGCTGGTCTAATAAGACAATATTCAGATTTGTGGGGCATTCGAATTTGATAGTGGCTCGATGTTGGACTGTATGGGAACGCAAGGGTAGGTATACTTGTCGTCAAGGCTGCAATCGACCACGTCTGAGCATCACAAGGGATGATCACTGCATTGTTCACCAAGCGCATTGTAACTCCTTCACATCGGCGTGTACCACCCGAGAATAAGAAATGGTCTTCCTGCAAGATCCTCCCCCACCTTGCACCATTTATTGGTGACCGGCTGCAGTCTGACTTTGAATTCACCGTCCCATGCTATAGCTGCTGTTAACACCACAAATCAGACGCCTGCGTTTAGGGGGGGGGGGGAGGTGTCATGCTGGGAAGCATGGAATGGTGATGAATGGGGTCGAATGGTGTTCAACAACGAACCGCTGTTCTCTGATACCTAGGATGACTTTCGTCGACGAATGTGGCAGCGATCTGTGGAGATGTCCCATTTTTCCAATGCTTTGAAGAGGCACAGCGCTGTCACTCCTGGCAGCATGGTCTGAGGAGACAATAGGTATGACGTCACGTAACAAGTGTTAGTGACTGAGCGAATTCTGAAGGTACTACGGTACGTCACAGACGTCCTACTTGCTCATGTTTCACCTCTCATACTACAGTATCGTGATGCTATTTTTGGACAGAGAAATGTTCACCCATACATGGCAAGTATATCTGTGAACTGTGTATGTTATGTTGAGGTACTTCCGCGGCTAGCAGGGTATCCATATCTGTCCGCGATAGAACGTGTCTGGGACCAGTTAGGACGTCAGTTCGGTACCAACGCCAGCATGAAGGGTTTCAAAAACCATTCACAACAGTTCAAGGCCAACTTAGATAAATAAGAGTGTAAGTATGGTATCATCAGCTTATAATTGTTATAACTGTTGTTATCTGGAAATGAATAACCGTTTTAGTTGCAGTCTTTACAGGGTATCAGTTCGGAACTGTTCAATATTCGATAAACTTTTAGGTTTAGTTATTTTACATGAATAAGGAAATATTATTGCATCTGCATATAAATAATATTTGGAAAAATTCATAATGCAGCGTTTATGTTTTCTTTTTTTCACTTGCTATCCTGTACTCTAGGGAACAGAGTGGCCCGCTAAGATCGAGTCTATTAATGAGTCTCTGTTTATTAAAGACGAATGCTCCAGCGGACCGGAGGTGTATCAGACTGAATACCAAATGACACTGCTAGGGAGGGGAGATTTAGTTCCAGCACTCTACTGGTAACCATAGGAAACCTCACTAATATCTTGGTCGAAACCTTGGCATTGGGCTATTTCAATTTATTTCTGGCACAATATTATCAGCTGTCAATACAATAATGGAAATGCAATGTATGTGTTTGTTAAGTGAACTGCTTGTCAGTGTAAATGTGGTAACGTCGGGAGACTACATACGCCATGAGAATCAGCGGGAATGATCCCTTTTCTTGCTTCTTAGTCTGTTGATTTAATGCACGTGGCGAAGTTGTAAGTTCTAATTATCATATGGAAAATATTGTGCTGCATAGATGAAATTTTGTCTGATTTATCACTGTTCCCTCGATGCACGACGTTGAAAATTTAAGTTTATTGTGCCCATTACTTTCATGTTTTACAGGGAGTGCCAGAAATGACTGCAGTGTAACACAGAAAATTCAGGCTCGCAGTGTGATAAATTTCGCGCATTTGAAGGATAAAGCAGCCCAGGAAAGCAATGATGAAATGTCGACTATGTATGGAAATAATTGTCCATTTTACGACAATATCGTGAGGTGGAAATGTAATTCCCAAAACTGTCAGGTGTCCCTGACAAACAAACAGGCTGTCGTAGAGTGATCCTTACAAATTACCTTACCAAGGTAACCATCGCTGGAAGATGCTACAGCAATCTTCTGGTCCAGTTACGCGAACCCCTGACTATGGAACGCCACGGTATGCTCTCCAGACACTGCACCGACTCATTCATCTCAAGTAGGCAACTGACAAAATGAGAGAATGGGGATTTGAGACCTGGCAGCATCCACATTATTCTCCCGCTCTTATACCGAATGATTTTTCTTGTGCCCAGAAATGAAGAAGCCGTTACGTGTTCGCCGATTTGACAACACAGATGATGTCGTTAGTGAAGTGGAAGAGTGGTTTAAGACAAAATCTACAGACTTGTACACACATGGCATTTGGGAGATCAAAAAATGCTGTGAAAAAATTACAAATCTGGATAGTGACTATGTAGAGAAAAAAAAATAACAGCAACAAATCAATACAAACGCTCCATCACATTTTTAAGGGTGCTTAATAATGTTTTACGATACCATCTCGTAATTTAAATGTAACCACAGATGGTGCACTTCGTCTTCAATATTAATACAATTTTATCCACTCCGGTATGTACTGATAATCTTTTACTTCGTTCAGCCGCATGTTATCTTTTCGTAGTGTTTTGATTCAAGGATTTTCGGATAGAAGTGCTCCTTTACTTCACGTTGACAAAGTTCGTGCAACTAATGTGTGTAACTCTCTCTAGCAGATAATTGCAGAGTAGCTTTCTTGGCATTTAGGGAATCGACGGATAGTTTGTTTGTTATCTTAGGTGACAAATTAGATGACTCAACACCTTTTCTGAAAAGTAAAAATAAATTCGGAACAGTGTCCGTAGTGTTACTGAGGAGGAGTAGGACTTTCAAGCAGGCCGCTGTGGCCGAGAGGTTCTAGGCGCTTCAGTCTGGAACTTCGTGACCGCTACTGTCGCAGGTTCGAATCCTGCCTCGGGAATGGATGTGTGTGATGTCCTTAGGTTAGTTAGGTTTAAGTAGTTCTAAGTTCTAGGGGACTGGTGACCTCAGCTGTTACGTCCAATAGTGCTCAGAGCCATTTGACCCATTTTAGGACTTTCAATTTACTCATAGTTGTTGTCTATTTTCCAGACATATTTGATTACAACGCCAGGAATACAAATACAAGCAGGTAATAGTTAATTGAACAGAAAAGACACAAATAAGTTTTACAGTAACGGAACAAAAATAACAGCATAAAGGATAATTAATATAGTGTAGTGAAATTTCGCGAATACAATTGGCTAGGTAACATTTTTCAGAGATTACCATAGCAAGATCACAGGTTATTGTCAGCGCAACATTAGCAATTGCAAATGTAAAATTCCCGTACATTAATAACTGGTCTAACCGCAAGAATATTGAGTTGAAACATGCAAACGTGCGTGCATTGTGTCGTACAGGTGCCGGCTGTCAGTTTGTGGGATGAACTTCCATGCCTGTTTCACTTAGCTGGTCAATAGTTAATGTTATTTGAGGACGACGCTGAAGATGTCAGCCGATGATGTCTCATATATGTTCGATTGGAGACAGATCTGATGATCGAGCGAGCCAAGGGAATATACCAACACTCTGCAGGGTATGTTGAGTTAAAAAAGCGGCATGTGGGCGAGTGTTATCCTGTTGGAAAACATTCCCTGGAATGCTGTTCATTTGTTCACGAATAGCAGCTCAGTAGGTCGAATGACCAGACTGACGGATAAATTTGCAGTGAGAGTGCATGGGATAACCGGAAAATGCTCATGCTGTCATATGAAATCGCACCCAAGGCGATTACTCCAAGTGTAGGTCCAATGTATCTAGCACGCAGACAGATTGGTTGCACGCCTTCAACTGGCCTCCTGACCAACACAAGCTCATCACTGACGCCGAGGCAGGAACAGCTTTCATCAGAAATCGCAACAGATATGCTCCCTACCTTCCAATTAGCTCTCGCTTGACACTACTGAAGACCCAAATGTCAGTGGTTTGAGGTCAATGAAATGCACGCTACAGAGCGTCTGGCACGGAGCTGTCTTTGAAGTAATCGGTTTGAAACAGTTCGTTGTGTCACTGTCGTGCCGACAGCTATTCGAATTGTTGCTGCAGATGCAGTGCGATGCCCCAGAATCATACGCCAAACACAGTGGTCTTCTCTCTCGATTATGCCATATCCGGTCTGAAGCCTGCCCTTCTTGCGATCGTACATTCTCGTGACCACCGATGACAGCAACCATGTACAGTGGCTGCATTCTTGCCAAGTCTTTCTGCAGTACTGGAGAAGAAACATCCAGCTTCGCGCAGCTCTATACACCAGCTAGTTTAAACGCAATGAGGTGTTGATAATAGCATGTTTTTCGCCTTGATGGCGTTCTTCACTAACATCTGCTCAACACGTGCAATCTCAAAGGTAACTAACGCTCACGACCGTTACAGCGTGTATTTAGTGCAAAGTTGATTTGTATCTTCGTAGTGGCGCTAATAGCGCCAGTCTTATGCGACCGATGAGAAATTTGAATAGACACCGTCATTCAGATGTAGAGACACGAGTACCAGCTTTCGTTTATGTCGCAAGATTACTTCTGGATGTTGCGATTTTTCTCTTCTATGTGTCTGTTATTCCCATGGAAAAGTATCGCTTAGTAAACAGTTTAGCAATTTACTAAAAATATGCTGCTACGAAGCAAGTTTCTCCCTCCATTTCAATCTCATACAAACGTTCAGAACACTTTAGAAAATTCTCAACGAATTTGTATCACTTTAAATCGCACAGTTCATATACCACTTTTATGCACATTTATCAGTAACGTCTAGCTCTTTTGTCGTTAATATCCTCTTTTTCATAAATTCGATGTTCGGTCCAACCAGCATGAAAGACAAATTCCCTCGCTCCGTCTTCCATCCTTAAGGAACCAATATGCATGACCTTCCATCAAATCCGTACGGAATTTTCTTGCCTTAGCAGTGCGTAATATTCAAAAATTTCCGCAAAAATAATACAGTATATTGATAAGTTTCACTTATGGACCGTCTGACAGCAACTGAATAAAACACATCCCTATCACAGAAACAATAGAAATCATAGAACAAAATCTCTCACCCCACAGCAACCTCACCACAGACGCAATAAAAGAAATAACAGATATGTTCACTCTGACAACTGAGCAAAACTACACTCCTGGAAATTGAAATAAGAACACCGTGAATTCATTGTCCCAGGAAGGGGAAACTTTATTGACACATTCCTGGGGTCAGATACATCACATGATCACACTGACAGAACCACAGGCACATAGACACAGGCAGTAGAGCATGCACAATGTCGGCACTAGTACAGTGTATATCCACCTTTCGCAGCAATGCAGGCTGCTATTCTCCCATGGAGACGATCGTAGAGATTCTGGATGTAGTCCTGTGGAACGGCTTGCCATGCCATTTCCACCTGGCGCCTCAGTTGGACCAGCGTTCGTGCTGGACGTGCAGACCGCGTGAGACGACGCTTCATCCAGTCCCAAACATGCTCAATGGGGGACAGATCCGGAGATCTTGCTGGCCAGGGTAGTTGACTTACACCTTCTAGAGCACGTTGGGTGGCACGGGATACATGCGGACGTGCATTGTCCTGTTGGAACAGCAAGTTCCCTTGCCGGTCTAGGAATGGTAGAACGATGGGTTCGATGACGGTTTGGATGTACCGTGCACTATTCAGTGTCCCCTCGACGATCACCAGTGATGTACGGCCAGTGTAGGAGATCGCTCCCCACACCATGATGCCGGGTGTTGGCCCTGTGTGGCTCGGTCGTATGCAGTCCTGATTGTGGCGCTCACCTGCACGGCGCCAAACACGCATACGACCATCATTGGCACCAAGGCAGAAGCGACTCTCATCGCTGAAGACAACACGTCTCCATTCGTCCCTCCATTCACGCCTGTCGCGACACCACTGGAGGCGGGCTGCACGATGTTGGGGCGTGAGCGGAAGACGGCCTAACGGTGTGCGGGACCGTAGCCCAGCTTCATGGAGAGGTTGCGAATGGTCCTCGCCGATACCCCAGAGCAACAGTGTCCCTAATTTGCTGGGAAGTGGCGGTGCGGTCCCCTACGGCACTGCGTAGGATCCTACGGTCTTGGCGTGCATCCGTGCGTCGCTGCGGTCCGGTCCCAGGTCGACGGGCACGTGCACCTTCCGCTGACCACTGGCGACAACATCGATGTACTGTGGAGACCTCACGCCCCACGTGTTGAGCAATTCGGCGGTACGTCCACCCGGCCTCCCGCATGCCCACTATACGCCCTCGCTCAAAGTCCGTCAACTGCACATACGGTTCACGTCCACGCTGTCGCGGCATGCTACCAGTGTTAAAGACTGCGATGGAGCTCCGTATGCCACGGCAAACTGGCTGACACTGACGGCGGCGGTGCACAAATGCTGCGCAGCTAGCGCCATTCGACGGCCAACACCGCGGTTCCTGGTGTGTCCGCTGTGCCGTGCGTGTGATCATTGCTTGTACAGCCCTCTCGCAGTGTCCGGAGCAAGTATGGTGGGTCTGTCACACCAATGTCAATGTGTTCTTTTTTCCATTTCTAGGAGTGTACTTTAAGTTTGAGGAAGAATATTATCTACAAACTGATGGACTGCCCATGGGATCCCCAATATCAGGAACACTAGCAAACATTTTCATCAGTCACCTTGAAAATCAGATATTTGATAAGATAACCACAAATGAAAGTTTCAAAATCATATATTGGTACAGATACGTGGATGACATTATTTGTCTGGTAGACGAGCCAAGTGAAAAAATAGATGAACTCCATTCAGAAATAAACAAAGCTCATAATAACATAAAATTCACACTTGAAAAAGAAAAAGAAAATCAAATAAATTTTCTTGACATTACAATTAAAAAAGAAAATGGAAAACATACATTTAACATCTTTAGAAAACCAACAGCCACGGACACAATAATACATTCCACATCCAACCACCCCCAAAGCCAGAAACTTGCAGCACTAAGACACATGTTACATAGATTAAACAGAATCCCACTCAGCAAGAGAAACTATGAACAAGAAATGAACACGATCATACAAATAGCTAGGAACAACGGGTGTGACACACATGTGGTACACAGGCTCAATCAAAAAATAAAAACACAAATAAAAAACAAACACAACATTTCCACAATACAAAAGAACTCACAAGCTGAAAACTTACAAACACACTCAACAAACACACACAATGACAACACTACACAGAAAAGAACCAGATGGTACACCATGACCTACACACATAAACTAACACACAGAGTTGCAAACATCCTAAAGAGACAGGGCTTCAAAATAGCATATAAGCCTGGGCAAACCCTTCAATCACACCTAAGCCAGCCAGCTACCAAGAGGGACAAATTCCAACAATCAGGAATATATAAACTTGAATGTCAAAGTTGTGATGCAGTATATATAGGCATGATGTGCAGGAATTTTGAAACAAGATACAAAGAACATATCAGATGTTGGAAGTATGAAACAAACCATTCCACATTTGCAGAGCATCTAAAACACTACAACCATCATCCTACAAACATGGAACAAGAAATGAAAATAATGAGAATAAGCAACCATGACAAACATCTTATACAAATGCAAGAAAACTTCCACATCCAGAAAGCCATAGCAGAAAACAAACATGTGATAAATGAACAAACACACATCAGCACAGGCTCCCTACTACACTTAATAAAGGAAATGATAACATAATATATATATAAAACACCAAAATGCAGACACACACACACATACACACACGCACACACACACACACACACACACACACACACACACACACACACACACACACACACACAGCCCCACCCCAAAAAAAAAAAAAATTCATAACACCAAAATACAGACAGACACACACACACAGCACAAAAAAATACATATCACACCAAAACACATACACATGACAAAAACAAAAATAAATAACTAAATACAATAAAATTAAATGAAATTAAATTAACACCCCACCAAAACACACACACACACACACACACACACACACACATACACACACACACACACACACACCCACACACATACACAAACGCACACACAAATGCATACACGAACATACCACAGATACTTCAATAGTTACACTCATAAGTTTGGCAGTAATATTCGATCTTTGGCAAAAACATTAGACAGTCGGCAACAGAAACCAAAACATTGCATTAAAACAAGCGTTCAGTGCATAGTGCTGTGGAATGTGGAAAAAACAGCAAACTGGCGCTCATAGGAAGATGAACAACACCAAAAATGCAACAGGAGCGTAATATGTATGAAACTGTCTACGCAACCTGTAAGTACAGTTCAAAACATTACTACATAATAGGAAATACCAACCACCAGAACTGTTTATAACCTATAGGCACAGTGACAAAAATGTAAATAAAATAGCTAACATATGTACATATTCCAGGCCACTGATGATGCCTTGCAGAAAATAAAGGCGAAACGCGTATGGCTCTAAAATTGTGTTTTATTCAGTTGCTGTCAGACGGTCCATAAGTGAAACTTATCAATATACCGTAGTATTACGCGCAACTGAGGAGGACAGGACCACGAAAGTTGAAGATTTCCGCAAAAGTTTGTATTATATAGGTCAGCAATCACACAATAACATCGTTTACGTTTACGAAATATCTGTCACAGTATAATATACGTTAATGTTCAGTATAGAATTTTAGTGTTTAATATGTGTGAGGTG
This sequence comes from Schistocerca americana, assembly GCF_021461395.2. NCBI lineage: Eukaryota > Metazoa > Arthropoda > Insecta > Orthoptera > Acrididae > Schistocerca > Schistocerca americana. The sequence continues at coordinate 856,263,549 of NC_060121.1, forward strand.
TGACATTACTAACGAAAATGTAGGTGCGAGTAAAATTTTATAGGGACATTTCTGCGACCAAACCGACCGAGGTGGTGCTGTTTAAATCCGCGCCCGGTCATCCATGTTTAGGTTTTCCGTAATTTACTCAAATGGCTGCAGCGAAGTGCCGGGATGGTTCCTTTCAAAGGGCACTTCTTATTTCCTTCCCAATCCTTGATACATTCAGCCGGCCGAAGTGGCCGTGCGGTTAAAGGCGCTGCAGTCTGGAACCGCAAGACTGCTACGGTCGCAGGTTCGAATCCTGCCTCGGGCATGGATGTTTGTGATGTCCTTAGGTTAGTTAGGTTTAACTAGTTCTAAGTTCTAGGGGACTAATGACCTCAGCAGTTGAGTCCCATAGTGCTCAGAGCCATTTTAGAGCCTTGATACATTCAGGATGTGTGCTCCGTCTCTAACGACTGCGATTCGACGAGACGTTAAGCCCTAAAGTTCCTTCCTTCCTTCCATATCCCGTCCATGATTATTGCTACTGTTACGAGTTGCTTTGTGACCTCCGACGTAACCAGGCGGTAGGGAAGTCTACGGAGTAAGCGTTCATACTATCGGGACATGATTTATGTCAAAATACGTTGCCTCCCGTGCTTAATATTTTCCTGTAACTTACTGCCTTTTCGTACTTTGACGTACTTCAGTCTGTATCCGTAGTTAACTCCGTAGATGTTACTCCTACAGGGAACGTCAAATTGATTCCATATTATTAGATTTCCTCTCAAGCGATTTCCAATGAAATTGAGTATTATTCCAGTTGTGTGACTGGATTCGTGATTTACTGTCAGAAGGGCCACAGCTCGTAATAACTGACGGAAACCATCCAGTAACACAGAAGTAATATCTGGCGTTCCCCAAGAAACTGTTATAGCTCATCTACTGTTTATGATCTATGTAAAGGATTTACGAAACAATCTGAGATGATGATGTCATTTACCGTAATGTGAAGTCATCAGATGATCAAAAAGAATTTCAAAATGATTTACACAAGATATCTGCATGGTGCAAAAAGTGGCAACTGACTCTGAATCACGAAAAGTGTGAAATCATCCACTTGAACACTAAAAAGGATACGCTCAGTTTCAGTTACACGATAAATCACACAAATCTAAAGGCTGTAAACTAAACTAAATACTTGGGGATTACAAATGCGAATAACTTAAATTGTAATGATCACATAAATATTGTTGTCGGGAAAGCAAACCATGGATTACACATAGAAAATGTAACAGGTCTGTTAAATAGATTTCTTGCACCATGCTTATCCGCCTTTTTCTGGAATACTGTTGTGTGGTGTAGGATCCACAACAGATACGATTGACGGAGGACATCGAAAAATCTCAAAGAAGGACAGCACGTTTTGTATTATAGCGAAATAAGGGAGAGAGTGCAACGGATTTGGTACACGAATTGGAGAGGCAGTCATTAAAACAAAGAGGCTTTTCACTGTGGCAGCAACTTCTCAAGAAATTTAAGTCACCAACTTCCTCCTATGAGTGTGAAAATATTTTGTTGGTGCCCACCTGCACAGGGATAAATGATCACCATAGTGAAATGAGAGGAATCAGAGCTTGCACTGAAAGATTTAAGTGTTCGCTATCCCGCGTGCTGTCAAAGAGTGAGACGGTAGAGATGTAGCTTGAACGTGGTTCGATGAACCCGCCGCCAGGAATTTAACTTGCAGAGTATTCATGTAGATGTAGATATAGATATGGATTTAACCATAGTCGCTACGCCGTGGTATGTCTCTTACGCTCAACCTTGTCTTTGTAACACAACTGTGAAATAAAACTAAAAGATTCTTTTGGATTCTAAACTTTTATTGGTAAACTTCTGTAATTACATAACTTTGGGTTAAATAATTATTTGTTAGCAGTTATGTGACTTGATGGGTACAGTCATGAACAAGTAGACGTCACCCGAGAGACGAAATCTGACAAGGGTTTTAGCTGGTAGTCTCCAATGCCCAAAATTTGTCACAGTCTCAACCTACTTACAATGCACCTAACATACAGTGTTTACATTACTGCTCTACTGATTAGAAATGGTACGACGGAATGTAAGTGACGTATCCACTTGCTGAGGAGTGGACACAGACATTTTGAGAGACTGTCTATTAACAAAACCAAAACTATGTTACAATGCCTTTAGATGAATATTCAGGCAACAATGTACAACAATGTCTCTCCGTTGACGTTGTCGGTGATGTACCTACAAGACGAACCCTAGAGTCATTACAAGGGGCAGCGTGAAGATGTGGGACGTTAGCGTGTCGGTGCTGCCGGGATGTGACGGTTGACTTGCTGCTGGCTCAAACCAGGACGAACCCGGGCGATTCTACGTACATGGAGCACTGAGCTGAAACTGTTGGTACTGCCAACTGGCAGCGCTGGAAATGAACTGCTGTTGCTGCCGGACGGTACTACTGGTACTGCCAACCTGAGGCGTAGTGCGTAACTCGCTTCGCACTGTCCGGTAGCGTCCTAAATAGTCTGGCGCGGATGGATATCCGCATGGCGTTGCGATGGCATGTGACCTGGCGTAGTAAAATACTGCCCTACCTCCAGCGCAGGTCACGCTGCCTGCTGTCGAGGTTCGCGTCACCAGATTCTGTGGATGTGAAGTGTAAATTGGTGCTAAACAGCCCTGGCCATACAAGGAAAATAATGTATCTCGATGTGTATGAAGGCGAGGCGGTTGCCCGCGCCGCCTGGCTGGTACGTGGAGGAAACGACTACTAGGCGGATACAACAGTAACGATAATTTTTCTTGTATGTCGAGCGAGCCAGTTGCAACCTTAGGGTGACTGAATTAAGTTATTAATCAAAAAATTACGTTAGAAACTGCTGTAATTTGATACTATCACCTTTTGAGGCAGTAACATGTGGCCAGTAGATCATGCATTAGAGAGGGCCAGGTTGCGTATTACTGCCCACACCTTATATTTATATTTTTTGTGTTTCCCTGAAGTTATTTAATGTGAATTTTCGAATGTTTTTTGAAACTGAGACTGCCCTATTTGTGTCCTATTCTTTTCCCAATCTGGGCCACGTCTTCGCTTACAAGAACTAATTACCAATGTGAAATGTTATTTTGCTTTCTTTGATACAAGAAATGCGATAATCAGTAATATCCTGCATTTTTGTAGGCCAGAAGTATGTCGTAATTGGTTTTGTACTGGTCATTTTAATTTCGACTTCACGTGGTAGCACTGGAACAGAGATGTAATAAGATGGGAAAATGTACATTGCCACAGTATAACTGCCTGAAGTACGTGTTCTTTGTGTCATACTCGAGTCAGTATAATTCAGTATAATTAATTCTGTTCAAATATGCAGAGGATTTGAAAATAGTATGCTGTTTGATACTTTATTTTAGAATATAAGCTTATTTCGGCTGTATTACGTTCATCGGTACATGTCCTGCCAGTGTAGATGGCTGTACCTAAACTTTGAGTAAACGATTGCTGCTTTCTGTAGTTGTTTGACGTGATACTTTTTCAGCAAATTTTAAAGTGGTTCGATAATTTGCTGTTCCACATACATTATAATACGTTTGTTATTGTCTGACAGTTGAAGAAATTCATGTCTGACAGCTAGTTGTTTACTCACAGATGATGAACGCAAAACGCCGAAATAAGATTGTATACTAAAATAAAATATCAAGCAGCATACTCTCTTCCAGGCGTCTGCAAAATGTCCTATTGTGACATAATATATGCTACATGTTCCATAATAAAGAAACGTTGTTCAAACACTTTTTGCTCCCCTCATTTTAGTTATCAAGCGTTCACCAGAAATTCTGTATTTCGTAAAGTCATTTTGATAATGACTAGTATGTTCTGTAAGTAGGCTGTTTAGGTTTTTTTATTGGTAACGCCACCTCTGTATGAAAATCACTGGCTGTACTGTGTGCAGTCTGTGGCTGCTTTGCATTGTTGTAATACTCGCCATTGTAGTGTTGGGCAGCTGGGCTGTTAACAGCGCGTAGCGTTGCGCAGTTGGAGGTGAGCCGCCAGCAGTTGTGGATGTGGGGAGAGAGATGACTGCTATATTTATATATGATGAAATCAAGGTAAATACATTGTTTGTTCTCTATTAATATCTTTCATTTGCTAACTATCCCTATCAGTAGTTAGTGCCTTCCATAGTTTGAATCTTTTATTTAGCTGGCAGTAGTGGTGCTCGCTGTATTGCAGTAGCTTGAGTAGCGAAGATTTTTGTGAGGTAAGTGATTTGTGAAAGGTATAGTTTAATGTTAGTCAGGGCCATTCTTTTGTAGGGATTTCTGAAAGTCAGATTGCGTTGCGCTAAAAATATTGTGTGTCAGGTTAAGCACAGTCATGTATAATTCTTCAAAAAGGGGACGTTTCATATGGTGACCATGCCAGGATACCTCACTGAAATCTTCTGTTTTTTTTTGTAGTTTGTGTAATTAGTGTAGATTTTGTTTATTGCTACTACATAATTGTAGAGAGAATCTCCTTGGTAGTTGTGGTTTTTCATTGTTGCACGGTAAAACAGTTGTGGCACGCATGTAGATTTGCACCAAGTATTTCGCAGCTGCAATTAACTAGATATTATTTTCAGTTCTATGTTAATGTGTTCTCTTATTTTTGCTCTTAAAATTGTGCTTTTCTGTGTTGTCGTGTGAAATATTGTGACTATAATGGCGTGTGAAAAACGTAATACTAGGCTCCAAAGTAAACTGAGAAATGACAGTGAAGAAAGCAGTGTGTTAGCGCCACCGAGTAATGAATTAACTAATGTTCAAAGTAGTAATTTGGTAATTGTACATAGGGAAATGGAGCGGGCTGCAAACAATGGTGTAGACAGTGAAACAATTGGTGAACAGGGAAGCATTATCGATCGATCGGTCAGCAACAGCTCGCCTCAGGAATCCGAAATGACAGGACACAATCTTGCAAATACTGTAGATTCAGGTTTTGCGTCCTCAAGCTTTTCTCAAATAAGTCAAGACACATTTTCTGCTATTCAAACTGCGAATATTGCCGGTTCAAATGTGTTGCCGAATAGCACTGAGGAACATGTTTCAGACACCAGTGCACTGTTATTACAGTTAATGCAACAAATGGGACAAAGGCTACAAAAGTTAGACACAATAGAACAGAATCTTCAAAAGTTAGACACAATGGAACAACACCAGAGACAAACACAACAACAGTTAGACGCAATGGAACAAAATCTTCACACCACGCTTGAACAAACACGTGAAGATTTAACTACTGAGTTACATAACACTGAATCGAAATGTCAAAAAGTCTGTAATGACGTAAAAACACAAATTTGTGAGCATTTTCAACCTATTTTTTCGCGGCATGAAAATGCATTACAGAATCACGAAGCAGCCATAAAAGAACTGCAAACCATTGTTCATGAAAATCATGAGACCTTGTGGGCTAAAATTGACTCAGTTGCATCTACTGATTCGGTTACGCAACTTGCAAAAACTCAGGAAAACTTAAAGGACACAGTAGATTCGATTTCAACACAAATGGACACTCTGAAACTTGGTTCAGAAAAACGCACTGAGGAAATGTGTTCACTATCGGAGAAAGTAGCCGAACTTTCGGATCAGGTCACTAACTTATCTACGAAGGTAGATGATGATCTGAATGACACAAGACCCGTAGCCTTCACTGACACTGAAGAGTATGTAGAAATTAGAAAATTCAAACAAAATCAAAATCAAATCAATACACAGTACAAAAGAGAAATCCGGGAAGTGCAAGATCAGTTGGCACAAGTAGTACAAGAATTACGTATTTCAGAGGACACCCGCGCCCCAATACGGGAAGAGGGACACAGAAATACGGAACAGCCACAAAATAATAACACAGGGCATTTCGGAAGTAATGAAAGAAATTGGCAATGTGCACCGAATTTTGAGATGGAACGGCCGACACGACCTAACAATGACCGATATGCGACTCGCCGACATGATGATTTTCACTATAAGCTGTTCATTACTACACGTAAATTCAAAACATTTAAGAATTCTGCCAACAACATTCATCCACAAGCGTGGCTCCATCAATTCTCTCATTGTTTTCCTCCCAACTGGTCATTAGAACACAGATTAGAATTTATGTGTGGCTACTTGGAGAATGAACCAGCTGTAAGAATGCGATCGGTCATTGACGATTGCCACAGTGAAGGAGAGTTTTACCATGCCTTCCTCTCAGCATACTGGTCTCAAGCCACACAAGACCGAGTAAAACATAGCATCATGATGATGAAACACTTTGAACAATCTGAATTTTCCAGTCTTGTCAAATATTTTGAAGACATGTTGCACAAGAATCAGTACCTGACAAACCCATACAGCCCCTCAGAACTCATCCGCATTTGCTTAATCAAATTGCCTGAACAATTACGACATATTATATTGGCAGGACGTTGCAAAGACGACATTGAAGCTTTTCAGGGACTCCTACAAGAATTAGAAATTGACACAAACAGTCGCCGGATGCGAAAACAGGAAAACAATCACTACAGGTCACATACGTCACAATTCCGTGATGACAGAAACAATAACTGGACACGAAAGGGCTATTCTTACAACGCAAATCGTGACCAAAACAGACACCACCCATATGACAACCGCTGGGAGAGTAATAATAGTTACAGAGAAAGATCGCATTTCCGTAGTAATGACTATCACAGAGACAATCAGAGAAACAGACAATATGGGAACCAAAACAATTATTATCAAGGGAGGCAGAATAACTTCAGACGCAACAGTTCGGCGCACAGTTACGATTCAGGGAGAAACTCTCCACCACGTGACGGACAAGGAAGAAACTACGGAATCTACCGACATGACGACAGACGATATATTCGTTACGACGGATCTGAATTGCATCAGAACTGGCGGGATTCAAACAGAGCAGGGCACTTTCGACAACGTGAATTTGTAGAAGTTAGGTCTCCTAATCCCAATAACAACGCGCGCCAACAAAGAGACAGACAATGACTCGCGCCGCAGGCACCCACGTGCGCCGGCTGGCTCAGAGAAAAATAACATAGACGCTAACCTTGAGAAATATTCCAGTATTCTTTACCGACGTATACCGCATGACAATTGCATTCAAGTTCAAACTCTGAGTACTATGAAGAGTAAAGGTTTACACCAGATTTCACATGTAAAACCGTTTATTGAAAGTTAATCAGCTTTTTAACTTTGTCTTTGCCATATAACTTTTCACTTCACATTTCTAGTATGCTTTGTCAGACTTAAGAAACTGTTAATATGCAACAATGTTTGAAGTTAAATATCCAGTCTAGAACCTAGGGAACATTTTTAAACAGAAATTACGATTGCATTGTTATAGTGAACAGACGACACAGTGTTGTATTTGTACATTCTTGCTTGTTAGTTGCACGATTACGTAGCGACTTTAAGGCTCACATACTTAGAACATATACTGGCACTGCTAATGAGAGTTTCGAAAGTGATTCTGATCTTCTATTTTTGTACTCATGTCATAATTCCTGTAACACTGATGTGTATGTTATTTCTATTTTTTTGTAAAGCCTGCACTACAAATGTTCTCTGTATTGTTATGTTCTTTAATGATGTATTTTGTACCTTTGTTATTGTCTTTTTATGTTATCAAATTGTAATTGTTACCAGTTCTTCAAATTAAGTATCATTTCACTGCACACGTTTCTGTTGGCCATAATATATGCACAGTATGTGAGAAGTTGGGACTGTTAGTGTTTGCACGTGCGTTAATAATTCAGCAAGGGACTGGATAACAGCATTGCTGGTTCTAAGGACAATTTAAAAAACTTTGTGAGTGCACAAGTGGTGGTTTATGGACTTGCTATATTGTCTGCAAGACTCTTCGATGGTGATTGTGCACCTGCACAGTCGCAACAGATGGCTGCTGGCGTCTCTACAAGGACTGCAGTGGGTCTGCATCTTTGATGGCCCACCAATACCGTAATCTCTACCAGGACTACAGTGGGTCTGCTCTGTGATGACCTACCTACCAATATTCTTCAAACCGTCGAATGACTCTGCTGTGGGTTTGCTCTGTTATGGCCCATTACCTGTCAGCATGTCAAGAGTCAGCACTGTCTTTCAGTTGGAAGGACAACAGTACTTCTTCAAGACTGCATGGAAATCCACTACTTCCGTGTGCATTGTCTTTCACTGCTCAGACTTTGAGAAAAGAAACGGCAGTTTTACTGTGATGAATGATCAGGACTGTCTTTATGGACTGTGAGAAAATTTTAGCTTTTGACCAACATTGTATCAATAAGTGTGTGCATTTGATTTCTTTGTTATTGTAATTATGAAAAATTTTTTTCAAATCTGTATTGGCCACTGCCCAATCCAATTTGTAAAATTTTTTGTGGGGAGCATGGGGGCTATGTAAGTAGGCTGTTTAGGTTTTTTTATTGGTAACGCCACCTCTGTATGAAAGTCACTGGCTGTGCTGTGTGCAGTCTGTGGCTGCTTTGCATTGTTGTAATACTCGCCATTGTAGTGTTGGGCAGCTGGGCTGTTAACAGCGCGTAGCGTTGCGCAGTTGGAGGTGAGCCGCCAGCAGTGGTGGATGTGGGGAGAGAGATGGCGGAGTTTTGAAATTTGTCATGAACTGCTATATTTATATATGATGATATCAAGGTAAATACATTGTTTGTTCTCTATTAATATCTTTCATTTGCTAACTATCCCTATCAGTAGTTAGTGCCTTCCATAGTTTGAATCTTTTATTTAGCTGGCAGTAGTGGCGCTCGCTGTATTGCAGTAGCTTGAGCAGCGAAGATTTTTGTGAGGTAAGTGATTTGTGAAAGGTATAGTTTAATGTTAGTCAGGGCCATTCTTTTGTAGGGATTTCTGAAAGTCAGATTGCTTTGCGCTAAAAATATTGTGTGTCAGGTTAAGCACAGTCATGTATAATTCTTCAAAAAGGGGACGTTCCATAGTTCATATACTTAGTGTGCCCCGGAAGATATATGACAACAGAGAATTACGTCGTTTACCAAGTCCCAAAACGCAGGCAGGTACTCGCTACATCTTTGTTCCATTGCGCCGGGCAAGTAAGAGATAAACGCATGAGTATTACTTAAGCAATAAAGGAACAGTCGAAGGGGAAAAGTATTCAACCAGTGTGCTCTCTTTGATGGCGGGAAAAGCGTTAGAAGAACAAACCTGGGAACGGATGTGAGCGTATTTTAAAATTTCACAGCAGAGCGCTCGCACTAGTCGTCGTAAAAGCTGCACTAAATAATTTCCTCCTCTGCTGCCCCGCTCTTGTTCCGGCTGGGGAAGATGTAGCTACACGTTTTTCAGTTAAGCAAAAAATAACGTTTATTCTCCATGACTATAGAACGAAATCGACAGATGTATCTGGTACACATTACTGTTGATAAGATGATGAGGAATAAAAACAGAAGTATAATATTCTGTCTGTAGATATGAGTGATCCAGTGGGAAAAGGACTCTTCTCTGCGTGAGCTACTTTTGAATGATAAGGAGGTCGACAACAACCAAGTTTTTAACATACCAACAGGCTTTAAGAGTATCGCTCTCGCACAACATTATGAATCTCAAGAACCATATTACCACCATATTCTAAAGAGGCAATGTGGATAATTTTCCAAATTATTTGTCGTTTACTGTGAACTTTCAGTTGACAGTTAATTATTGACTGCAAATTCTTTATTATGTGTTCAGTTCATTAATTTTATTACAAAACAAACGCACATGGATCAAGAAGAATCGCAAGAAAAAAAATTTCAGCTATCGTATAAACCAGTTCCTACGTCCATCTTGAAATCAACTTCATTGATGTCAGATTAGAAGCGTCTGCGGTCTCTACTTTGTGATGCTATTAGAACATCTGATATGCTAGTCGAACATTTGCTATGTAGCACGAGTAAATTGTATTAGGACGGTCATTTCATCGTCTTACATTTAAATATGCCGCAATGAGGGTATTACATTGCAAAGATTACATGAAGAAGCTACTGCATGTTGATTTTCATTTTAATTGACTATTTTTTGTTGATCGACTATGATAAACAGAAAAAATCGGATACACAGCAAACTGAAGTTTGTAAAATCAATGTGCTGACACACTTAGTTTCACCAACAGTTCATTAAGATCACCATAATGTTTGAAATTGGCATTTATAACCTCACTGATCTTGCACGAAGTCTTTTCCGGTATTGTTTATGTTCTCACTCGAATGTCTTCGTGTTTAAAATGCATGTGTTCTCTTTTCATTACGATAAAATCTAAATTACACGATGGGAATGAATGCACTGGCGTAGTAAAATTTGGCTTCATTGCCTCAAATAATCGGCAAACAGAAACAAACAACTGTAAACACAAATCTACGAAATTCTAATTTCGGCCAACAGACAAAAATATGTTAACTATTTATTGTTTTTGTTGCCACCACGAGGACAAACGTTATTGCTGTCAGGAGATAGCTTATTTCCAGTAAAAACATACCGGAGCAGGAAATAAATTCCATTCTGCCACTGCACAATACTTTATTCTTCACTTTGATACTTTCATGAGGTTACTGTATCTCTTTTTGTTTTTGCCACTATCAGTATTACTATTTTAGATATAATAAGTAATGAATCATCAATGTATTTATGAACACTGAAGAGCCAAAGAAACTGGTACACCTGCCTAATATCGTGTAGGGCCCCCGCGAGCACGCAGAAGTACCGCACCACGACGTGGCATGGACTCGACTAATGTCTGAAGTTGTGCTGCAGGGAATTGACACCATGAATCCTGCAGGGCTGTCCATGAGTCCGTGAGATTACGAGGGGGTGGAGATCTCTTCTGAACAGCACGTTGCAAGGCATCTCAGGTATGCTCCACGATGTTCATGTCCGAGGAGTCTGGTGGCTATCGGAAGTGTTTAAACTCAGAAGAGTCTTACTGAAGCCACTCCGTAGCAATTCTGAACATGTGGGGTGTCGCACTGTCCAGCTGGAATTTCCCAAGTCTGTCGGAATGCACAAAGGCATGAATGGATGCAGGTGATCGGACAGGACGCTTACGTACGTGTCACCTGTCAGAGTCGTATGTAGAAGTATCAGGGGTCCCATATCACTCCTACTGCACACGCCCCACGCTATTATAGAGCCTCCACCAGCTTGAACAGTCCCCTGCTGACATGCAGGGTCCATGGATTCGTGAGGTTGTCTCCATACTCATGCGCTCGATACAATTTGAAACGAGACATGTCCGACCAGATAACATGTTTCCAGTCATCAACAGTCCAATGGCGGTGTTGACCGGCCCAGGGGAGGCTAAAGCTTTGTGAAGTGCAGTCATCAAGAGTACACGAGGAGGCTTTGTCTCCGAAAGCCCACGAAAGCCCATATGGATGATTTTTTGTTGAATGGTTCGCACGCTGACACTTGTTTATGGCCCAGCACTGAAATCTGCACTACGGTCGCAGGTTCTAATCCTACCTCTGGCATGAATGTGTTTGATGTCCTTAGGTTAGTTAGGTTTAAGTACATCTAAGTTCTAAGGGACCGATGACCGCAGAAGCTAAGTCCCATAGTGCTCAGAGCCATTTGAATCATTTGAACTGAAATCGGCAGCAATTTGCGAAAGGGCTACACTTCTGTCTCCTAGAACGATTCTCTTCAGTCGTTGTTGGTCCCGTTCTTGCAGGATCTTTTCCCGAGCGCAGAAATGTCGGAGATTTGACGTTTTATCGATTTCCTGATATTCACGGTACATTCGTGAAATGGTCGTACGGGGAAATCCTCACTTCATCACTACCTCGGAGATGCGGTGTACCATCGCTCGTGCGCCGACTTTAACACCCCGTTTAAATTCACTTCGATCTTGGTAACCTGCCACTGTAGCAGCAGTAACCGACCTAACAACAGCGCCAGACACTTGTTGTCTTATGTAGGCGTTGCCGACTGCAGCGCCATTTTCTGTTTGTTTATATATCTAAGATTTCGATCTTTGCCTGCTCTGATCTGCTATTTATATCCTCCTTGCTTCGTCCGTCATGTGATATTATGCTACCCCGATAGAAAAATAATTCCTTAACTTGATCTACTTTTTCTTCCCCAGTTTTGATGTTCATCGTTAATCATATTTATGCTGTTCCTCATTACTTTTGGCTTTCTTCGGTTTCTCAGTCCATATTTTTTACTCGTTAGCCTGCTATTCCATTCTACAGGTCCTGTAATTCTTCTTCCCTTTCAATGAGGATAGAAATTTACTCAACAAATATAATAATTGATATCCTTTCACCCTGAATTTTAATCCCACTCTTGAACCTTTCTTTTACTTCCATGACTGGTTTTTCGATGTATAGCTCGAACAGTAAGAGTGAATCCGAGTACTTTGTTTTTGTTTTTTTTCCTCCCCGTTCTTTTGCACTGCACATTCTACAGGGTTAGTCACTAACTATTGCCACCAAGAATAACTCCGAAACTGTGATAGGAGCTGAAAAGTTTGTAGGACAAAAGCTGCATTGGACAATTGTGGCCATAATATGACGTTGTTCTTTTGTTGCTAGGCAGGTCACTTGACAGATATGTAGGTCAACTTTTTTCTTTTTTAATGGGATGCTATATTTTGGTACTTATTTTCTGATAGCTGCTATCGAGATGAATCCAGTGCTGTATAAGAGTAATGTCTTTCAATGTCAACGAATGTCACAAAGGTAGCAGGAACGTCCATTTACAGAAGTTGTTCCGAGTGATGACCATTGGTTCCAATGCAGTGCTGCAATCTTCTTACCATGGACTGAGTGGTATACCGTATCACATCGGCACTTATCGAAGCACATGCTCTGTCAGTTCTTTCTCGCATATCTTCAGGTGTAGTTGGAAGGCCTTTATTGTAAGACGTATATATTTCTATTGTCTATTGTCAAACCACAATTTATGAAAGATATTTATATTTTATTTATAGGATTAAGTAGGAATAATTAATATCTGTCGTGTTGGAAACAATTGTGGTAGCAGGGAATGTCTGCACCAAAGTTTTGATGGCAGGAGAGACCGCACATTGATATAATTTTAAAAAGGGCAGGAGAGACCGTGTATGGATACATTTTGTAATGGTAGCAGGGATTGTCTGCACCAGAAAGCATTGTTGGCGGGAGATACCGCACTTTAGTGTTCGTAGGAAGTCAGTAGTAAATGAGAAGTGAAGCGAGTCGATAGCAGGTCTGAAGCGAGAGGTTGAGAGGAGCGGTGTGCCTCCCAGCCACCAGCTATGATTTACAAGAGATTATAAGCGGCTGTACAGAGACATCAGCTAACTATTATCATAAGAGGAACTAATAATATTGAGTCATTTTTTTGAGAAACTCAAGACTACTGAAGGTATGTTTGTGCCATGCTAGTTGTAAGATTATTGTAAAAAGTAAGTCCCATTTGAACGTTTGTAAAGTCATTTCATTCAGAATATAATTAATTTTTGCCAGCAATATTGCATTACTGATTATAATCCATCCCAAAACCCATAAACGTAAAACTTTGCAAAATTTTATTGTTGTGAAGAAAAAGTTTAACGATGAATTACGTAACTTCAGTCAAATTAATTAAAGAATAACGTCAGCTTTGCTATTAAAGAATAACGTCAGCTTTGGTAATAAATACAGCCACTTATTATGACAGTCCACCAGCAGCTAATAGAGTATAGTAAAACAGAGTAAGTACATTCAAGTCGCAGTTCAATGTAGCAGTCAGATGGCGATCCAGTAACAGTAAAAATGGTAAGGAACAGTTTTGGGTTATTGCAGATAACGACTGAGGGCCACGACGACGACACGTTCTATGTTTCGTCGAAATAATCATAAAATCACTTTTAATAGGCTGAATTAAATTTGTATGCGAAGATTGAGAAAGAGAATTAATTTCAAAGGGAAGATTTCATTTGCTATTATTAAGCAAGAGAGAAATCCTAGGGGAAGGTGCCATAGGTTATTGTAGAAGGGAAGGTTGCGTAACAAAAGAGATATAGAGGAGACAGGAAGGGTTCATTATAAATAATGATTTTTACGAATCCCAACAAGAAAAAAATCCAGAGCCGTCAAGTCTGGTGAAAGAGCCGGCCACAACACGCCTCCTCCACGTCCAATCCAACGATTAGGGAATTCATAGCCATTAGCGAAAAATGTGCCGGACTCCCATCGTGTTGATACTACATTCTGTTCCTTGTTCCTAAAAGTATTTCTTCCAATAACAGACCTAATGTTTCTTGCCGGAATGTGGTGTACTTCCTACCATTAACATTTCCTTCGATGATATAGGAGCCTGTAATTCCGTCCTCCAGAGTCCCACACCTTACATTCACCGATCACGGTTTTTGGTGTGCAACTTACCGCAGCCAGCATGGGTTTTCAGTTGCACAATAATGCATGTTATGCAAATCAACATTTACATGGTTCGTGAATGTAGCCTCGTCAGTAAAAAATCAAACAAATTAATGTGTCATCCCTCTTAATCTGAAGTTGAGCCAATCGGCAGAATTCAATGCGACGCATACAATCCGTACCAATTAATTCTTTGTGGAGACTGATATGGTAAGGATGATATTTATGGCGATGCAGAACACGAACAACACTACTTTGGCTCGTGCCAGATATCCTTTCTCAAATGTTCAAATGAGTCTGAATTCCTAAGGGACCAAACTGAAGTCATCGGTCCCTAGACTTACACACTACTTAAACTAATTTACGCTAACAACAACAACACACACACACACACACCTATGCCAGAGGGAGGACGTGAACCTCCGGCGGGAGGGGCCGCGCAATCCGTGCCATGGCGCCTCAAACCACATTGCCGCTCTGCGAGGCGATTCCCTTACGATTTGAAGCGAACTAACAAAAGGATCTCGAACCAGAGTGGCAAGAGTACCAATTTCCGTTTCCTCGTTAGTAACTTTCCTTTGCCAGATTTGTTTCCGTTGCGGTAATGATCCAGTTGTTCTCAATTTATCATACACATATGTATTTAAATACACGATGTGTAGGGTGAGTACATTGAGGACATCCTTCAGCATATAAGTCTCTAGCTCTCTCTTAATTTCGTTGGCATTCTCCGTAAATGAAAAGCATATAGACTTGTTCTTCGAAGGAATACATCATTCACTTTCGCTTGATTCGACGATACTAGCGTTGGCGTTCCTATTAGTGTTGTATTGCGAAACCGTCGAATGATGTTTACATGTCAATGGCACGTTAGATTGATACGCCGTATTAGGCGAATATTTACTATTTGCACCATATACGAGAGAGCATGTACTTCGATATGCGCCGAAGTGTTAAGGAATACCACTAAGTCCACGATAAGAAGATAGCAGCAGTGCGTTTATGCCAATGGCCGCTTCGAACACCTTCTGTAAATGGACGTTCATGCCACGTTTTTGACCTTGGTTGAATTTCAAAGACCTTACTGTTACACATCATTGGATTCGTCTCGATAGCAGCTGCCAGAAAATAAGTACCAAACTAAAGAATTCCATTTAAAAAAATAAAAGTTAATCATATCTCTGACGCGACCCCACCTAGTAAAAAGAACCAACGTCATATTATGGCCGCCGATGTCCCATGCAACATTTGTCCCACTAACTTTTCAGCTACCATCACACGTTCGGAGTTATTCTAGGTGGCAATAATTAGTGACCCTGTCTATTATCTTTCTTTCCCCATAGCTCACTCGTTTTCTTCACAGAATTTCGAACATCTTCCACCAATATACTTGGTAGAACACTTTTTCCAGGTCGACAGATGCTATGAACGTGTCCTGATTTTTCTTAAATCTTGCTGCCATTATCAATCGAAACGTCATAACTGGTGCCATTAGCTTTCCGAAATCCAAATTGGTCGCCGTCTAACAGACCGCCAATTTTCTTTTCCACTCTTCTGTGTATTATTCCTCTCAGGAACTTGGGTGCATGAGCTCTTAAGTAGAGTTTGGGTAGGTTCTTACAGTTACATTGGGCACTCTGTCGATGCTATTTTGGCCTACAATCTGTTGGTACACTATGTCATCGAAATAATCCGGACACCCCCCAAAACATACGTATTTCATATTAGATACATTGCACTGCCGCATAGTGCCAGATACTTCATATCAGCAACCTCAGTAGTCATTAGACATCGTGAGAGAACAGAATGGGGCACTCCACGCAACTCACGGACTTCGAACGTGGTCAGGTGTTTGGGTGTCACTTGTGTCATACGTCTGTACACGAGATTTACACACGCCGAAACATCTATACGTCCACAGTTTCCGGTGTGATAGTGAAGTGGAAACGCGGAGGGACACATACAGCACAAAAGCGTACAGGCCGATCTCGTCTGTTGACTGACAGAGACTGCCGACAGTTGAAGATTGTCGTAATGTGTAATAGGCAGACATCTATCCTGACCACCACACAGGAATTCCAAACAGCATCAGGATCCACTGCAAGTACTATAACAGTTAGGCTAGAAGTGAGAAAACTTGGATTTCATGGTCGAGCGGCTGCTAATAGGTCACACATCACGCCGTTAACTGCCAAACGACGCCTCGCTTGATGTAATCAGCGAAAACATTGGACGATTGAACAGTGGAAAAACGTTGTGTGGAGTGACATATCACGGTACACAATGTTGTGATCTTTGTCGGCGTGTATAGTGCTGACAGTAAAATTCGGAGACTTTGGTGTTATGGGGTGTTCGTGTTTTTCATGGAGGCGGCTTGTACCCCTTGTTGTTTTGCATGGCACTATCAGAGCACAGGCCTACACTGATGTTTAAGCACCTTCTTGCTTCCCACTGTTGAAGAGCATTTCGGGGATGGCGACTACATCTTTGAAGATGGTCAAGCACCTGTTCATGATGCACACCCCGTGGCGGAGTGGTTAGTCGGCAGTAATATCCCTGTAATGGACTGGCCTGCTTAGAGTCCTGACCTGAATCCTATAGAACACCTTTAGGATGCTTTGGAACGCCGACTTCGTGCCAGGCTTCACCGACCGACATCTGTACCTTTCACCAGTGCAACATTCCGTGAAGAATGGGCTACCATTTCCCAAGAAACCTTCCTGCATCTGATTGAACGTATGCCTGCGTGAGCGGAACCTGTCAGCAAGGCTAAAGGTGGCCCAACACCGTATTGAATTCCAGCATTACCGATGGAGGGCGCAACGAACTTGTAAGTGATACTTTTGATCACATAGGAATGCTGTCACAATATATGACAGTCAGAATTACAAGGCTTTATTGATGATGTTTAACAGAACACTAAACACTAAAGATCTCGCAGATATGCAATAGCCACCTGGCCACGGCAAAAATAACTAAGGGTGGAGGTACATGGGTGGTCACATCACTGTACGCACAATATAGCAATAATATAGAACCATATCTAGAAATGATAAAAGACATAGCGCAGTACTCTACATATAAGAACCTAATTATATGTGCAGACGTTAACGCCAAGTCCACACTATGGCACTCTGACAAAACAGACGACAAGGGTCCGATAGTCAATGATGCCATACAGGAGACACAACTACATATCATAAATGAAGATGGACCTACACTCACTCACCGGATAGCAGACGGTCCAGTAGCAACATTTACATTACTTTAATCAACGACAGAGTACTAGGAAGGGTAAAAAGGTGTACTATACACGACTGTCTGACCACGAGTGATCACAACGTGATAGAAATTAAACTCACATCAAACAATAACCACACCATACACAACACATTTCACTTTTATAGGGGCAAACTGGAATAGACTAGAACAAATTGCACAAGACGAAAAGATACAGAACATATAGGGAAGCGTGGATTACAGGACACACAGAGTAACTGAAATAGTACAAAAAGCTCAAGAAACCTCTCCTCAGCCTTGAGCAGCCGCTGGTGAAGTATCAGTGCAGCAGTAGTGCAGCAGCAGTGCAGTAGCGAGTCGCATATTTAGTTTTCATATTTGTTTTGTAGTTTGATTCTTAATTTCTTTCCGAGTGTTTGTACGCTTGCATATTCAATTACATAAAATCGTTGCGTATTCTAGTATTTGAGAAGATTAATATTGCTTATTGATAGCCGTAGGATTTAAATTCGCGGAGTCGTTAGATATTAGCAGTAGGATGGATACGGTGTGTGCGTGCTGAGTGCGGGCGCAGGAGGAACTGGCCACGGTTCGCGAGCAGCTGAGCGTGCTGTTGCCCACGGTCAGCCGCCTTTAGGCTGCTGCCTCGAGGTGCACCCGGCGCGTTGGGGCCGCCCTCACCTTAGGATGAGTGGCGGACTGCAACGCGTTCGCGTCGCTCGAGGCGGAGGATCAATGTGGAGGCTCTCCGGCTGGCATCGCCCGTTCGTCCGGCTGGCATCGTTCCCAGAGTGGATCGGGGTCCTTTGGTTTGTAGCCGAGTGGAGGGTCTCAACCAGAGGCTTCGTCGACTCTGTGACGGTCTTGGCTGCAGATTTCTAGACTTGCGCTATTGGGTGGGGACTGGTAGGACGCCCCTAGATAGGTCGGGGGTGCACTACACAAAGGAAGTGGCTACTAGGGTAGCAGAGTACTTGTGGCGTGCACATGGGTTTTTTTTTTAGGTTAGGAAGTAGTGCGAGGTGTCCTGATGAACACTAACCAGTCGACGTGAAGGCAGGGAAATCAATACGCGCTCAGTGTAAAGATACTTCAGCTATCAAGATATTAGCAGTAAATTTTCAGAGTGTTCGGAATAAAGTTCCTGAATTTACTGCCCTACAGGAAGCGTGTGGCGCGCAAATTGTTCTCGGGACTGAGACCTGGCTGAACCCTGAGATACAATGGGTTGAAAATAATGTCACTATGCGACGCTAGGACATTCTATTTTTTGTGTGGCATTGCGTACACTGGCAAGGACAACAGAATAAAGAGGAGACCTGGAGATTTGCCTTTACCTGCCCAGTACATTTTGCGCCTGATCTGAAATATTTAGTGAGTGTATCGGAAAGACAGATTAGACATCATAGGAGGTGGTGTCTTCATTGCAGTTGACAAAAATATTGTGTCTACTTAGGTCGAAGTAGAGTGTGATTGTGAAGTTATCTGGACACGTTTAACAGTGCTAGGGGAAATAAAGTTAAATTGTTGGGTGTTATTACCGGCCACCAGGTTCCACTGTGATAGTTCTATAATCATTCAAAGGCTGTCTACATTCTGTATCGCAGAAGCACACGGATCATGCTATATTATTCGGAGGCGACTTCAACCTACCTAGTATAGACTGGGATGTCTATGGATTCATTACAGGTGGTACAGACAAGCCTTCGTGTGAATTACTTTTGAACACATTATCCGAGAACTGTCTTGAGCTGCGAAATCACAGCCAACGCGAAATGGAAATATTTTAGGTCTGGTAGCCACGAACAGACCAGACCTCATCGACGATGTCAGTGTTGAGACAGGGATTAGTGATCATGACGTTGTAATTACGACTATGGTTACGAAAGTTAAAAAGTCGGTCAAGAAGGCTAGGAGAGTATTCTTACTAGAAAGAGCAGATAAGCAGTTGTCAGCATCCCACTTAGTAAATGAATCGACTTCATTTACTTCCGGTACGATGGACGTGGAAGAATTATGGGCAAATTTTAAACACATTGTAAATCACGCATTGGGCAAGTATGTGCCGAAAAAGTGGGTTAGGGACGGAAAAGACCCACCGTGTTTTAACAGCGCAATTCGGAGAATGCTCAGGAAGCAAAGACAGTTGCACTCGCGGTACAAGAAAGATCGGAAGAATGAGGACAGGCCAAAGTTAGTAGAGATTCGTGCTGCTGTAAAAAGAGCGATGCGCGAAGCATTCAACCACTACCACCGTCATACCTTAGCAAAAGATCTTGCTGGAAACCCAAGGAAATTCTGGTCTTACGTAAAATCGGTAAGCGGGTCGAAGGCTTCCATCTAGTCACTTACTGATCAGTCTGGCCCGGCAACGGAAGACAGCAAATCGAAAGCTGAAATTTTAAATTTAGCATTTGAGAAATCTTTCACACAGGAGGATCGTACAAACATACCGCCGTTTGAGTCTCGTACAGATTCCCGAATGGAGGACATAGTGATAGACATCCCTGGGGTTGTGAAGCAGCTGAATGGGTTGAAAATGAATAAATCACCAGGTCCCGATGGGACTCCAATTCGGTTTTACAGAGAGTACTCTACTGCATTGGCTCCTTACTTAGCTTGCATTTATCGCGAATCTCTTGCCCAACGTAAAGACCCGAGCGACTAGAAAAAAGCGCAGGTGACGCCTGTATATAAGAAGGGTAGAAGGACGGATCATCAAAATTACAGACCAATATCCTTAACATCGGTTTGTTGCAGGATTCTCGAACATATTCTCAGTTCGAATATAATGAATTTCCTTGAGACAGAGAAGTTGCTGTCCATGCATCAACTCGGCTTTAGAAAGCATCGCTCCTGCGAAACGCAACTCGTCTTTTTTTCACATGATAGCTTGCGAACCATGGATGAAGGGTATCAGACGGATGCCATATTCCTTGACTTCCGGAAAGCGTTTGACTCGGTGCCCCACTGCAGACTCCTAACTGAGGTACGAGCATATGGGATTGGTTCCAAAATATGTGAGTTGCTTGAAGACTTCGTAAGTAATAAAACCCAGTACGTTGTCCTCGATGGTGAGGGTCTCATCTGGAGTGCCCCAGGGAAGTGTGGTAGCTCCGCTGTTGTTTTCTATCTACATAAATGATATTTTGGATAGGGTGGATAGCAATGTGCGGCTGTTTGCTGATGATGCTGTGGCGTACGGGAAGGTGTCGTCGTTGAGTGACTGTAGGAGAATACAAGATGACTTGGACAGGATTTGTGATTGGTGTAAAGAATGGCAGCTAACTCTAAATACAGATAGATGTAAATTAATACAGAAGAATAGGAAAAAGAATCCCGTAATGTTTGAATACTCCATTAGTAGTGTTGCGCTTGACACAGTCACGTCGATTAAATATTTGGGCGTAACATTGCAGAGCGATTTGAAGTGGGACAAGCATGTAATGGCAGTTGTGGGGAAGGCGGATAATCGTCTTCGGTTCATTGGTAGAATTTTGGGAAGATGTGGTTCATGTGTAAAGGAGACCGCTTATAAAACACTAATACGACCTATTCTTGAGTACTGCTCGAGCGTTTGGGATCCCTATCAGGTCGGATTGAGGGAGGACATAGAAGCAATTCAGAGGCGGGCTGCTAGATTTGTTACTGGTAGGTTTGATCATCACGCGAGTGTTACGGAAATGCTTCAGGAACTCGGGTGGGAGTCTCTAGAGGAAAGAAGGCGTTCTTTTCGTGAATCGCTATTGAGGAAATTTAGAGAACCAGCATTTGAGGCTGACGGCAGTACAATTTTACTGCCGCCAGCTTACATTTCGCGGAAAGACCACAAAGATAAGATAAGAGAGATTAGGGCTCGTACAGAGGCATATAGGCAGTCATTTTTCCCTCGTTCTGTTTGGGAGTGGAACAGGGGGAGAAGATGATAGTTGTGATACGAGGTACCCTCCGCCACGCACCTTATGGTGGATTGCGGAGTATGTATGTAGATGTAGAATCAGCAGTACAAAGATCACAAAAACCAGACAACGGGAAACACAATGGTTAGTCCGACGAACTAGCCAGACTTAAACGTGAAATGACAAGAAAACGAAAGCGGTATCAGAGGACCTGGATACAAAGAGATACACTAATAAGGCCGGCTGCATATAGGGAAGCCAAAAACGTTTTCAAAAATACCATGTTACAAACCAGAAAATAACACTGGGAAAGCTAAGTGGCCCCGCACACACAACAAAACAGCTGGGGGGAACAATACAAGATATTGACAGACAAAACCATGACCCCATTGGTACAAAGCAAGCTACGGCACGGTGGCAGTACGATGACAACGAGGTGGAGAAATACAGCGCAACATCTGCTGAACGAACTCCTCGCGGAGGATGTCATCGACACAGACACACCGGAACAGAATGCACTAAGGAATGAATTACACGCAGCGTACAATACAAATACTGTCACCTTTTAGCATTTTGAATGTTCAGATAGTAAGTTGCCGTCTCTTTATCTAAGAATAGATGATGAATGCACCTAGCCGCTATCTCTGTGTAATGTCTTGTTTGTATAGACGTGTATCTGTTGCCTTTAAGATCCCGTCACCTTCACACATAAATCTATACAGTAAAGTAAGGCCCTCCCAGTTCTTGGCTGATCCGTGATAAGACAGGCGAAAAATTAGACTAATAGAGGATTATTAGTATTATCTCTATTTTCATTCGCTCTCTCTCTTTCTCTCCTTTATGTATAGTTTTTAATATAAGACTTCATTACGTGGTAGGGGGATAAAAGGAATTAGCCAAATAGAATCTTTGTTGGAGTCCTTCGTCTTGGTAACAAGCGGCTGGCTTGCTGTAAGAGATCTTTACATTTATTATTACGGTTAACCACTGCAGTCAGTCGGGAGAATCAATCGTTTGGACAATTTGTTCCTTTTACGAAAGATTGCGAATTCCAGATGTGTACGAAGCCTTTTTGGACGATTTAACACAGACTCAGTGATTTCATGCTCTCTTCGACACAGCTGAAACTTCCCCACTAATTACAGGGCCAACGTGATCAAGAAATGATTCAGAAAAAAACTCATTCGTTCATTCACTCCAGAACAAAAAAGTCGCAAACCTTATTTATGGAGGAAATCGTGTATTAAATCCACCTCCATTACATGTCCAGATCTCCGGTGATTCCACGCCTTAATTATTTTCCTTTTACAATCTCTTTCTCTTCAAAACAAACAAATGTCAATTGGCTCTCCTTAGCGAGAAGAAAAGCAGAATATGTATCTCTCAGAAACACGTAAATCCCTCAACAGATACTCCAGAAGCTGTCCTAGTTACCACTCTAACAACCATGGAGAATGCATGTTATCTCAAAGAATAAACGCACTAGAAAATACTTAGGCGTCGACGAGCTGTCGCCGCATATATTACGAGAAAATCAGATCAGATAACTTTTCCAAAGTGAATGAATGTGGATGGTTTGATTGAAAATGTTTAATTGGTGCGTGGTAGAGGGTATTTGCTGTGGGGGCATTACAACCTGTCCCTCTGCGCACAAGGAAGTTGCGGTAGCGATAAGAGAATTAAAAAACAAGAAAGCACCAGGACCGGATAGGATCCATGCAGAAGTGCTTAAGAGGCTAGCAACACAGATTATCCCATACTTAACAGAATTACTAAACGACGCTTTACGGCTAGTCCGAGTGCCGACAATCTGGAAAAGCTCAAATGCAGTTATCATACGAAAGTCAGATCCCAAATCATATAGACCCTTATGTCCAATAAACACCATGGCAAAAATCCAAGAGAGACTACTGTGTGACCGCTTGCAGGCTCACGTACTTGGACTCAGCCCACTCCAATTTGGATTCAGAAAAGGCAAAAGCATTGATGACGCAATTAACAGAGGTCTCGAAATTACACAAAATACCGACAACACATACTCCTGGGCAGGTATGATTGACATCGCAGGGGCATTTGATAACCTGCGGTAGCCAGCACTGTTTCTGAAGTTTCGCCAGATTGGAGTACTGGCAGCCCTATGCAGTAGTCTACTAGACTACTCAGGGATAGAGTAGTGGCATGGAGTGCCGGCAACCGGAAGGTAATAAGGAAAATTACCAAGGGTTGTCCCCAGGGTTCGATCTGTGGTACCATCTTCTGGGGCATAACTAGGGAGTGCAGCTGCTGGATGGGGACGATAGGACAGATGGAGTTGTCACATATTCTGATGACCTACTTTTCCTACTTTTGGTCATTACAGAAAATACAAGAGCCCAGTTAGGGGGGAAGGCGAGTGGTAAACTGCAAACAATAAGCTCAAGATAGCGGGTAGCAAAACAACATACACACTTTTGAAAGGCCAACTAAGACGTAACCCATCAGTAAAAATCGGGGACAGTAACATAAAAAGATCTAAAATCACCCGTCACTTAGGCGCACACATAAATGAAAAACTGACTTCCATGAACACATCAGAATCGTAACAGACAAGGCAGAAAAAATATTACACAAACTGGTAGGGATTAATTCAGGACAATAAAGACTCCGTCTGTCAGTCACACGAACCCATCACAGCGCACTCTTCGAAGCAGTACTAAGCTTTGCACCCAATACATGGGCGCACAGGCACAACCTCGTCACAAAGAGAACATCCGATAGACGTGGACAGAGAAGCGTCCTATTGAGACTATCTGGAGCTTTTGGAACGACATCAGTCGAAGCACTGCGCGTTTTGCTTGGAATCTTCCCGACAGACATTACAATCAGGTATCGGACCGCTCTGTTCTCGTTAAAGATGGATAGAGTAGACCGGGTTAATACAATAACTGGCTCACCGCTGAATAACAAGTGGGACCTCAGAAAATGGAAAACTGTCACAAGGCAGTAAGATAGGAGCACAAGGGTGTGGGACGGAGAGACACACATTTCTTCCGGATACAACGGAAGGATTAAGAATGAAATATACCGAGCCTAGCCGCGGCATGGTGCATTTGTTTACTGGGCACGGACCTTATCCCAGGCACTTGAACCACGTGAGTGTAAGAGTCACATCCAGATGTACATGCGGAGGTATGGGAACCACCAAACACGCAGTCCTATTCTGCAGGAAACATAGTCCTATTCTGCAGGAAGTGCAGACAACAAAGGAACACACTTGGGATACAACAGATACAAACTGTACGACACATATACAGCGCAATCAGAACGCCAGAACTATGGGACGAACTGAACGTACTAACAGAAAAAATGTCAGACGAATGCCATAAAAAATACAGATGTGAGAGGCCGTACAGACGACAAACCTATATGCAGTGCCTAGACAGACACCATAGTATGGAGGATGAGGACTAAGACAGAACAAAAAACCCGACAGAAACATCCTTAACCTAGAATTAGCGTCCTAGATCTAACACAATTATTGCCATAATAACGGGTAATACTAGACTAGATCCAAATCTGTACATAGACGTAAGCAGTGTCGGCGCACCATCACAGCTGCCATAGGCGAACACGGCACTTTAATCCTGTAAATAGTGTAATTAGTTTAGAAGTAGTTCTAGTATAGCATAGATCTTCCTAGTTTAAGGGCTAAATTTAAAAGGTATTGGAGCCTGAGGATCAATGGCTTCACGATCAGTTCCAAGGCTTTCATCCTCAGTACCCCACAGTGGAGGGACTTCAAACTTCTCCCTTTCCTATCTTCTTTCCTCTTCTTCATTCACAGCTATTTACTTGTATTTGTTTTCCAATTTTCTAAATACCTTGTTAAATTTTTGTTACATGATTGTTGGATAAGTTTCCAAAGAAAGAAAACAAACAAAACAAAAGAAAAATGAAAACAAAATCAAAATAATAAAAGATACAAAAAGAATAAGATCAACCAAGACTCGCCTTCACATGACCGGACATGGGCATCGGTGCGACCGGATGCGAGAACTGGTGTGGACGTTACTCGCCACATCAGGGCCCGCACACCGGTCGCAGCGGCTAAGTATTAAATAAAGACTCACCGTAAGCAATTAGGTGGTGGGTCGTGAAATAAGGGTGGCAAGTGAAAAAAATCACATAGTGTATGTCTGCAGACTGACACATCCTACACGCCAACCGGGATGGTCGCGTGGTTGTCACTTCCCCCAATGATTTTAGAAACTCCGAAAGTCCGGTCATTCTGATTAAGGTTTTCCATAATTTCCCTAAATCACTTCAGGCAAATGCCGGGATGGCTCCTTTGAAACGGCGTGGCCGACATCCTCCCCCATCTTTCCCTAATCTGATGGGAGCGATGACCTCGCTGTTTGAACCCCTCCCCCAAATCAACAAAGCAACCAACGAAACTCCGAATTAATGTGGTCTATCCATTCTGCCTTTTGAGCGTAAGTCTTTCAAAGTTCTATAAAAGTGTGATTCTAATACTGGATCCCCTATTTCTCCCACATCGACCACAATATCTACTTCAATCACCCCATCGGACAAGTCCTTCCCCACGAAGAAGCCTTCAGTTTACTCTTTCCACCCATCCGATCTCTGTTCTATGCTTAACAGCGGAACTCCCATTGCACTCTTAATCTCCTTGTATTGTATGTTAACCGGGGACCTAGAAACGATGGAGAGACTCCGTCCCAGTCGCAGCCGCAGCGGTCCACAACCCCACGACGACTACCGCAGTCCACTTCACCCCTCCGCCGCCCCACACCGAACCCAGCGTTATTGTGCGGTTCGGCCCCCGGGTGAGCCCCCCAGGGAACGTCTCACACCAGACGAGTGTAACCCCTATGTTTGCGTGGTAGAGTAATGGTGGTGTACGCGTACGTGGAGAACTTGTTTGCGCAGCAATCGGCGACATATTGTAGCTGAAGCGTAATAAGGCGAACGAGCCCGCATTTGCCGATGCAGATGGAAAATCGCCTAAAAACCATCCACAGGCTGGCCTGTTTACCTGACCTCGACACAAATCCTCCGGGAGGATTCGTGCCGGGGACCAGGCGCTCCTTCCCACCCGGAAAGCCGTGCGTTAGACCGCACGGCCAACCGGGCGGACTTAATCTCCTTAATTTTACACGAGGTTATTTTGTCTTTTATGTATTTTGAGTCAGTCTTCCGGAGTCCATTTCTTTTTAGATTTCTTCATATTTTTCCTACAGTCATTTCGCTTTGGCTTCCCTGCACTTCGTATTTATTCCATCAGTAAGTGACCGATATATCTTTATTCGCCTACTGAGTATGCACTGTAGAAATATCCATATTATAATTAGTACTAAAACAACAGAAATTGCCTTTAGTAGCCGCAGCTATACGAATCTATGCTCTGGCTTGTGTTGGACCCTTTCAGCAGTCACGTATGGAAACGTCGACATCAAGTGATTCAAACAGACTTCTTCTGCATCCTAGTGGAGAAACATTTAAACCTATTATTCGGTAAACTAATCACGGACGGGGCCACTTTACACTCGGTATGGATAGTGACTTTTCGTTCGTCCACTGGTATGGGCTTCTTTTCCACAGAGACACTTATTTATTTATTTTTAACGCCATTTCTGGCGACAATTCAGTATTAGGTCCCCATCAACCATGAGGTACCATTTCTGAATATATTTACATGTCACGAAGCGGAATATATTACCTAAATAGAAAATATTAATATAAAGTAAGGACAGTGCTAATTATTTTGGAGGTACGAATAACGGACGTGAAATAATGAGATGATGTCAAAACTTCATAAGACATTTTTGCAGCCCAGTGTATTGTTGTTAAACGTCTATAGAGTCAATATAGTGTTGTTGTTGTTGTGGTGTTCAGTCCTGAGACTGGTTTGATGCAGCTCTCCATGCTACTCTATCCTGTGCAAGCTTTTTCATCTCCCAGTACCTACTGAAACCTACATCCTTCTGAATCTGCTTAGTGTGTTGATCTCTTGGTCTCCCTCTACGATTTTTACCCTCCACGCTGCCCTCCAATGCTAAATTTGTGATCCCTTGATGCCTCAAAACATGTCCTACCAACCGATCCCTTCTTCTAGTCAAGTTGTGCCACAAAATTCTCTTCTCGCCAATCCTATTCAATACCTCCTCATTAGTTACGTGATCTACCCACCTTATCTTCAGCATTCTTCTGTAGCACCACATTTCGAAAGCTTCTATTCTCTTCTTGTCCAAACTGGTTATCGTCCATGTTTCACTTCCATACATGGCTACACTCCATACAAATACTTTCAGAAACGACTTCCTGACACTTAAATCTATACTCGATGTTAACAAATTTCTCTTCTTCAGAAACGATTTCCTTGCCATTGCCAGTGTACATTTTATATCCTCTCTACCACGACCATCATCACTTATTTTGCTCCCCAAATAGCAAAACTCCTTTACCACTTTAAGTGTCTCATTTCCTAATCTAATCCCCTCAGCATCACCCGATTTAATTTGAATACATTCCATTATCCTCGTTTTGCTTTTGTTGATGTTCATCTTATATCCCCCTTTCAAGACACTGTCCATTCCGTTCAACTGCTCTTCCAAGTCCTTTGCTGTCTCTGACAGAATTACAATGTCATCGGCGAACCTCAAAGTTTTTACTTCTTCTCCATGAATTTTAATACCTACTCCGAATTTTTCTTTTGTTTCCTTCACTGCTTGCTCAATATACAGATTGAATAACATCGGGGAGAGGCTACAACCCTGTCTCACTCCTTTCCCAATCACTGCTTCCCTTTCATGTCCCTCGACTCTTATAACTGCCATCTTGTTTCTGTACAAACTGTTAATAGCCTTTCGCTCCCTGTATTTTACCCCTGCCACCTTCAGAATTTCAAAGAGTGTATTCCAGTTAACGTTGTCAAAAGCTTTCTCTAAGTCTACAAATGCTAGAAACGTAGGTTTGCCTTTTCTTAATCTTTCTTCTAAGATAAGTCGTAAGGTTAGTATTGCCTCACGAGTTCTAACATTTCTACGGAATCCAAACTGATCTTCCCCAAG
The DNA here is from genome assembly GCF_021461395.2 of Schistocerca americana. Lineage (NCBI taxonomy): Eukaryota > Metazoa > Arthropoda > Insecta > Orthoptera > Acrididae > Schistocerca > Schistocerca americana. The sequence continues at coordinate 856,292,145 of NC_060121.1, forward strand.
GTCCGCTTCTACCAGTTTTTCCATTCGTCTGTAAAGAATTCGCGTTAGTATTTTGCAGCTGTGACTTATTAAACTGATAGTTCGGTAATTTTCACATCTGTCAACAGCGGCTTTCTTTGGGATTGGAATTATTATATTCTAATTGAAGTCTGTGAGTATTTCGCCTGTCTCATACATCTTGCTCACCAGATGGTAGAGTTTTGTCATGACTGGCTCTCCCAAGGCCATCAGTAGTTCTAATGGAATGTTGTCTACTCCCGGGGCCTTGTTTCGACTCAGGTCTTTCAGTGCTCTGCCAAACTCTTCACGCAGTATCTTATCTCCCATTTCATCTTCATCTACATCCTCTTCCATTTCCATAATATTGTCCTCAAGTACATCGCCCTTGTATAAACCTTCTATATACTCCTTCCACCTTTCTGCCTTCCCTTCTTTGCTTAAAACTGGGTTGCCATCTGAGCTCTTGATATTCATACAAGTGGTTCTCTTCTCTCCAAAGGTCTCTTTAATTTTCCTGTAGGCAGTATCTATCTTACCCCTAGTGAGACAAGCCTCTACATCCTTACATTCGTCCTCTAGCCATCCCTGCTTAACCATTTTGCACTTCCTGTCGATCTCATTTTTGAGACGTTTGTATTCTTTTTTGCCTGCTTCATTTACTGTATTTTTATATTTTCTCCTTTCATCAATTAAATTCAATATTTCTTCTGTTACCCAAGGATTTCTATTAGCCCTCGTTTTTTTACCTACTTGATCCTCTGCTGCATTCACTACTTCATCCCTCAGAGCTACTCATTCTTCTTCTACTGTATTTCTTTCCCCCATTCCTGTCAATTGTTCCCTTATGCTCTCCCTGAAACTCTGTACAACCTCTGGTTCTTTCAGTTTATCCAGGTCCCATCTTCTTAAATTCCCGCCTTTTTGCAGTTTCTTCAGTTTCAATCTGCAGTTCATAACCAATAGATTGTGGTCAGAATCCACATCTGCCCCTAGAAATGTCTTACAATTTAAAACCTGGTTCCTAAATCTCTGTCTTACCATTATGTAATCTATCTGATACCTTTTAGTATCTCCAGGATTCTTCCAGGTATACAACCTTCTTTCATGATTCTTGAACCAAGTGTTAGCTACGATTGAGTTATGTCTGTGCAAAATTCTACAAGGCGGCTTCCTCTTTCATTTCTTCCCCCCAATCCATATTCACCTACTATGTTTCCTTCTCTCCCTTTTCCTACTGACGAATTCCAGTCACCCATGACTATTAAATTTTCGTCTCCCTTCACTACCTGAATAATTTCTTTTATCTCGTCATATATTTCATCAATTTCTTCATCATCTGCAGAGCTAGTTGGCATATAAACTTGTACTACTGTAGTAGGCATGGGCTTTGTGTCTATCTTGGCCACAATAATGCGTTCACTATGCTGTTTGTAGCAGCTAACCCGCACTCCTATTTTTTTTATTCATTATTAAACCTACTCCTGCATTACCCCTATTTGATTTTGTATTTATAACCCTGTAATAACCTGACCAAAAGTCTTGTTCCTCCTGCCACCGAACTTCACTAATTCCCACTATATCTAACTTTAACCTATCTATTTCCCTTTTTAAATTTTCTAACCTACCTGCCCGATTAAGGGATCTGACATTCCACGCTCTGATTCGTAGAACGCCAGTTTTCTTTCTCCTGATAACGACATCCTCTTGAGTAGTCCTCGCCCGGAGATCCGAATGGGGGACTATTTTACCTCCGGAATATTTTACCCAAGAGGAATCCATCATCATTTAATCATACAGTAAAGCTGCATGTCCTCGGGAGAAATTACGGCTGTAGTTTCCCCTTGCTTTCAGCCGTTCGCAGTACCAGCACAGCAAGGCCGTTTTGGTTAATGTTACAAGGCCAGATCAGTCAATTATCCAGACTGTTGCCCCTGCAACTACTGAAAAGGCTGCTGCCCCTCTTCAGGAACCACATGTTTGTCTGGCCTCGCAACAGATACCCCTCCGTTGTGGTTGCACCTACGGTACGGCCATCTGCATCGCTGAGGCACGCAAGCCTCCCCACCAACGGCAAGGTCCATGGTTCATGGGGGGGGGGGGGGGATTCAAGATATTCAAGATATTCAATATAGTGTGCGAAGAAAAATTTCGGAGCAGGTATAGAAATTAGGAACGAACAAAAATGTCTGCTGATAGCGTAGTCGTTCCCTATGAGAGCAAGCTGTAATGACGAAAAAGAACTGAATAATATGGACAGGTTGCTTCACATGACATTTGTGTTGATAATAAACTGAATAAATATGAAATTAATGAAGTCATTAGACATGAAAATAAGAACCAAATAAACATGATAATATTAGAAAGGAATAGCCTCCAGCGGAAGTGAAATGATTCTATGAACACGAATGTCAGATTACATACTTAAAAGGTGTCGGTGGAGAAATATGATGTTATCAATCTCTGGCCTCGAAGCAAGAAACGGGTTCGTGAACCTTTACAAACATATAAATTTAAAAGCAAACAGACTATCATGTGTGTCTGCATTAATGTTATTGTTTTTGTTGTTGTTTTCAGTCCAAAGATTGGTTTGATGCAGTCGTACACGCTACTCTATCCTGCGCAAGCCTCTTCGTCTCAGAATAATTACTTCATACTACATCCTTCTAAACCTGCTTACTGTATTCGTCTCTAATCTCCCTCTACAATTTTTTAACTCTCCCCACACGCACACACGCTTCTCTCCAGTATGAAATTGGTGATCCTTCGGTATCTCAGAAAGTGTCCTATCAACTGATCCCTTCTTTTAGTCAAGTTATGAAACAAATGTCATTGCTCCCCAATTCTGTCCACCATTTATTACGTGATCCAACCGTCTGATCTTAATCACTCTTCTGTAGCACACATTTCAAAAGCTATTCTTATCTTCTCTGAACGGTATATATCGTCCACGTTTTACTTCCATACAAGGCTACACTCCAGACAAATACTTTGAGAAAAGACTCCCTAACACAAATATCGACATTCGATGTTAACAAATTTCTCTTCTTAAGAAACGTTTTACTTGCCGTTGCCAGTCTACATTTTATATCATCCTTACTTTGACCATCAAGAGTTATTTTGCTGCCCAAATAGCAAAACTCAGCTCCTACGTTTAGAGTCTCGTCTTCTATTCTAATTCTCTCAGCATCATCTCATTTAATTCGACTACATTCCATTGCCTTTGTTCTGCTTTTGTTCATGTTCATCATATATCCTGCTGTAAAGACGATGCCCATACCATTCAGCTGCTCCTCTAGACCCGCTGCTGTGTCTGGCATACGTACAATGTCATCGGCAGACCTCAAAGTTTTTTCTTCTCCTCCCTGAAATTTAACTCTACCTCCAAATTTTTGTTTGGTTTCCTTTACTGCTTGCTCAATTTTCACATTGAATAAAATTTGGGATAGGCTAGAACCATGTCTCATTTTTTTCAACAATTGCCTCCCTTTCATGCCCATCGACTCCTATAGCTGTCGTCTCGTTTCTGTACGGGTTCTATAGAATGTTTTGCTTCCTTTATTTTACCCCTGTTACTTTCAGACTTTAAAAGACTGTATTCAGATCGACACTATCAAAAACTTTCTCCAAATCTACAATAACTACAAACGTAGGTTTGCCATCCCTTAACCTATCTTCCAACATTAAGTCGTAGAATCAGTACTGTCTCGCATATTGCCAGATATCTCCGGAATCCAAACTGATCTCTCTCAGATCAATTTTTACCAGATTTACATTCTCCTGTAAATAATTTTTGTTAGTATTTTGCAATGATGACTTATTAAAATTATAGTTTGGTAATATTCATATTTGTCAACACCTGATTTTACATTTTGGTTGAATTTTGAGGGTATTTCTCCTCCCGCCGGAGGTTCGAGTCCTCCCTCGGGTATGAGTGTGTGTGTTGTCCTCAGCGTAAGTTAGTTAAAGTAGCGTGTAAGTCTAGGGACCGATGACCTCAGCAGTTTGGTCCCTTAGGAATTCGAACACATTTGCACGCTTTTGGGGTATTTCACCTATCTGATATATCTTGCTCACTGGGTGGTACAGTTTTGTCATCGCTGGCTCTCCCAAGTCTGTCAGCAGTCTTCTACTCCAAGAGCTATGTTTCGACTTAGACTTTTTAGTGCTCCTCCAAATTCTTCCTGCAGTATCAAGTCTTCCATGTTTTCTTCGTCTACTTCCTCTTCTCTGTCTATAATAATATCTTCAAGTTTATTCCCTCAGATAGACCTGTATATATTCCTTCCATCTTTCAGCTATCCCTTCTTTGTTTAGCCCTAGTTCTTTACCTGAGATCTTGATACATATAGAGATCATTCTCTTTTCTCCAAAGATCTCTTTAATTTTCCTACAGGAGGAATCTATGATTCCCCCTAATTATATATGTTTGCATTTCCTTTCATTTGCCCTAGCCAATCCTGCTTGGTCATTTTGCGTTTCCGGTTACTCTCATTATTCATTATATTGACGTTTTTATTCCTCTTCGTCTACTTTATTTGCTGCATTACTGTATTTTCTCCTTTCATCAATCCTATGATATTCAAGGTTTTCTAGTAGCCTTTGTGTTTTTACCTGTTTGGTCCTCTGCTGTCTTTTTTTTATTTCGTTTCTTAAAGGTACCCATTCGTGTTCTGTTGTTTTCCTTTCCTCTGTTCCGGTCAATTGTTGCCCAACGGCCGCTCTAAAACTCTCAAGAATCTCTGGTTGTTTTGCCTTAACCATGTTCTATCTCCTTAATTTCCTACCTCTTTGCAATTTCTTCAGTTTTAATCTGCAGTTGATAACCAATAAAGAGTTGTCAGAGTCCACATGTCTTATAGATCAAAATCTGGTTTCGAAATCTCTTGTCTTATTTTATGCATTAATATCCATCCTACAGCTAATACGACGTAATACGGTGGTGAATCGCTGGCTAAAGTAATACGAAGAGCTACAGAGAGGTGTCGTAGCAGGAAGGCAGTGGACTTGAATTGGAGAGGTCGGTTGCTCCGATCGTCGACCAGCAATACAGATTTAGGTTTCCCGTCATTTCCTCGAATCGCTTAAGACCGGGATGGTTCGTTTGTAAGTGACACGTTCGATTTCCTTCCGCATCCTTCGCCATTACGGGATTGTGATCCATAGATGAATATGTAAGGCTGCGGTATGGTGTCTGTTCATTCAGCCATATCCAATAAATATACTCCACAAATAAATATATAAGCTTGACTACAATTAAGGTCATTACAGTGTGGATGCACTCTCTCTCCTGAACTCTTGCCGAACACAGAGTCATGTGGCGAGCAATGAATATGATAGACAGGGGGCAATACGGAAGTATTGTGCGACGAGCTGGGAATCTGGGTCGGACGGACAGTATGCTCGGATAACAAAAGTGGTTAAGAGGAGAAGATTCCTTAAATCTTCGCCACGTTAAATTGCCCGTATGTCATGTACCTTCTACCAGGAAGTATTAACAGTAGAACACTGAAGGTTTTGTCACATACATTTGCACTATTAGCTAACAATCTGACATTTTTTAAGAATAGTGTATGAAAAAGTAATTTTGGAAAATGTTTTAGTAATTATTCGTCTATCGAATAAATTTTGAGACGAAAAACGTCGTAGGTTCCTTCACAATATAGCTAGAAAGTTAAAAAAAATGTCGCTTCATGCAGGTGTTCTAAGGAAATTGACTGTTAGAATTTCATTGCTCTGTGATAAATGGTTTCAGAGAAAAGGTACTTTAGGCTAGTAAAAACAGAAGTTGCTGGGAACTGAGATTAAAGTTTCGTTATACTTGCTGAGTCTTAAATCCCCTCCTTATATCCAATCGTCATTTAAATTCACAGCTTCTTTCACTGCGTCTGTCATGAGTTATTCTGGCACTGGTCTGTAAGCACCATGCAACAAAGAATTATAGAGGGTGTTTCAAAAAGAATATACGTATTTCGAAAACTTCACACGCGCATTTACGAACCTCTCAAGTTCAGACTGCAGATGTTCAATATGTCCTCCATCGGCGACACGAATAATATCACATTGATGCTCAAATTCCTCCCACACTTGGGCAAGCATGTCGTTCGTCACTGATGCTATGGCAGTGCAGAGCCGGTTCTTCAACTCTTCCAGGTTCTGTGAGAGTGGTGGCACATAAACGCTGTCCTTAACAAAATCCCACAGGGAGAAGTCATAGCGTGTAAAGTCCGGTGACCGTGGAATCTAGCTATCTAAGACATGCCAAGTCACAAGGTCCAGTCCAACGGTTCGGTAGAGTTCCATTCAGATGCTCACGTACTTGGCAACTCCAGTGAGGGGGTGCCCGGTCTTATTGATAAATGTTGTCTTCGTGCAGCCTCGGAAACAAGTAGTTTTGTCACATTCCGAAATACTGGTGAGTATTAATATCAAAGAAGAATGCGCCGAAAACAAACGATCCGGATATCGCACAAAACACACTGACTTTGGGCGAATCTCGTACATGTTCAATGGCTGCTTGTGTGTTCTGTAGGCTCCAAATTCGAACATTGTGTTTGTTTACCTGACCACTAACACGGAAAGTCGCTTCATCACTGAACACGATGCGTTGTGCAGAACTGTTATCATTGTCAATAGCAGCAAGAACCACGTTACAAAATACCACACGTTTGCGTTTGTCAAGCTTGTAACAGCTGTAACTTATAAAGCTTCATAACCAACGACGTCTCGAAACACTCCAAATTGTTGTTGTAGGCAGTTGTAACTCCCGACTGACACGACGAGTTGATTTTGAAGGACTACGTTGGAAAGCAGTTTGAATTCGTGCAACTTTTTCTTCAGGAACACAAGGGCGGTTAGCAGTCTTTCTTTTACATACACATCCTGTATCCAGAAAGTGTCGATACCATCTGCGAATGTTCCACCCATATGGAGGATCAATTTGGTGCCTCAACCTTAAACGTCTCTGCACTGTAATCACGGAACTGCACTTCGCAAACTCGAGAACGCAAAATGATTTCTGCTGCGGAGTAGCCATTTTAGACATATGACGGTTATCAAGCAAAACAGACGACAGCTGACATCTAGCGGCTACGAATAGAAACTAGACTATGTATTCGTTTCTGCAATAGTCGAGTCGAGGCGCAGCGATCGATAGTTTGGACAAAATAATGCTTTGTAATACGTATATTCTTTTTGAAACACCCTGTATTTATGAATTTCTGTAGAGAACTTGTTAAGTTCATAATGGCACATCAGGCTTCCCTGCCGTTAACCTCTTTCCAATAGCAAGCATGCCGTACAGCATCCGAATACTGTTTTCATTGTATTCATTTATTTCTTCTAGGTTCTCCAGATATTTTTCTTGACGACTTTTGGAGGTCTATGTCGGTATTTCTATGTGCAGAAACAAGAAACAGAAGTGTTGCGTTATCATTATAGGAAACAACTGAATGTAAGGCAACAAACAGAGCAGCTAATAGTTGAAAGCTCAAAGCAACGGAAAAAAATATCCCTAGCTTTATGAGCTTAAAGAAGAGAAGTCACAAAGCAACGAGTGTCCGTGTGTGAACTCATTTTAACTTGACATTTAGGACCTTTGAATAAGGATTAGTGCCAAAATATTTTTATATTCTCACAAAGCGTACTTCAGACCATCATAACCATTTGTCATTTTCAAGATATTCTCTTCCCTTAAGGCGACCGTTCGCGTAAATTGGGAAATGTGGGTTAAGTCCCGTCGGGCACAAATTTTCGCTTGTCTCTATTGAATTCATTTCAATCCCCAATTTCGGGCGATGTCAGAATTTACGTCGTTTCATCAAATTATGTTTCCGCTTTTACCTCTTAAACTTCGAGATCTTATGAATTTCTGGAAAGATCCTACAGGACCAGTCCACTGTATTAAAAAACTGACACGTGGAAAACAAAGAGACCTTCTGAAAATTCCATTCTCTGGCATGAACTCAACAGGTCACGATGCAGATCTGGAGTCAAAGCGTTGCAAGGCAAACGTGTTTGAAAGGAACAAATGCTGAGAATGTTTGTAGTTCAGCTGCAAGTGCAGTAAAGACACAAGTGGAGAGCTAGTAAAAGGGCGGTACTTTTCTTGAGTAGATACACTCAACAGCGAGTTTCTGAGATTGAGGACAAACGTACCATTTCCCCTGTCGTGAGGGAAACGCTGGCGCAAGCGGCGACTACCTCTTGGAACGCATCCTGTTTCACCTCAGGGCAAGCACTCCTGGTTCGTCCCGGAAATTGAACTGTCTTCCGCTGGTTTCAGCTGTCCAACAAAACGTTTCTCATGTATGACTATTCCCGTTCTTGAGTCCGCATAAGGAGCGCAGAATCAATGTCTTCGTATTTCGGTGCCATCATCTGAATAATAACGGAAACATTTTCCCTAAATGAATTTGCGATAATTGTGCATTTCTACGAAGAAACCCCCTAGATCTCTTATAAATAAATTAATTTGTTACGAAGATTTGGCTACTGCCATCGTAATGTCTAAAAGTAGAATTCGTTAAACGGAAGCTGTGACAGTCATCCAGTGGCAGATTATTGACTCTAAATTTTGATTTACAAATCACAACATCTGATCTGTTTTTGTAAGCGGCCGACGTTCTGGAATAACATATCGTGATTGATTTATTAAATTTACCAATTCATGTATCGAAAGGAGGGTGCAGGGTGTGTGAAGCGATATTTAATTCATATTAGGGGCGATTGTCATTCTGGGAGAGAAATCACGTACGTGCAGCAAGTTTGTACATACGTTTGCTCAAGATGTCAAAAGATATTTTGTCTTCCTGATCAGAGATCGTACAGCGTATACAACCGCCCTACGGAGGTAATTTTGTTTTGTACATAGTTAGCTTTTGAAACACATAGACACGAACAGTTCATGCATAGATATGTTTGGATAAGGGATTGTACTTTGAGCAAACATAATCTATTTCCAAATAATATTTATTTGTTAACTTCGCGGCGCGGTTATGGGACGCAGTAACGAAGAGGTACCAACCGAAAGTTAACGGAATCAACACGGATGTTATTGATCGACGATCTTAACGAAATGGGGAAGCAAGACATCCACTATTCCACAGCACAGGTACGCAAAACGGCAGCTACGCGAGTCACAGCGCCCCTCTCCTATATACGCCTCTGGACGCAGACTGGTCGTGGCGGCCGAAAATAAAAAATACAACTGGTGCTGTTATTTCATTCCAAGTAATTACTATGGTTGTGGATCCTGCATCATCATGTTACACATGCTGGACAAGAAATTAATCAGCAAACTCTTCGTTTTAGTTTGTTGTTGTGGGGAGGAGACCTGACATCGAGGTCATCGGTCTCATTGGATTAAGGAAGGGCGGGGAAGGAAGTCGGTCGTGCCCTTTCAAGGGAACCATTCCGGAATTGGCCTGGAGCGACTTAGGGAAATCAAGGAAAACCTAAATCAGAATTGCCGGAGGCGGGATTCAACCGTTGTCCTCCCGAATGCGAGTCCAGTGTGCTAACCACTGCGCCACCCCGCTCGGTTTTGTTTTAGTAGCCGCTACACTGCATAAGACAATGCTTCCCGCAGGAAAATGCGCTATCAGCTCTGAAAGTTCGAGGGAACCATCATTGATTAAGGAGGTACGACTGACTACCTCGTACTACCCAATACTACACTTACGACCTTCTGGGTGTGATGATAAGTGTTGAGTGTCATTTTTTTTCTCGCTATGGACGTTTAAATTCTCACTGCCAACTTTCACGCTGTATGTAAGTTCTGCCTATTTAATGATTTAGCAGAAAAAATCTTGCAGTGAGACTTTAATGAGTGGGAATACGTAAGTTATGCTCAGCCAATTTGTTTGTTTCCAATACTGACTGTGATGTTAAGAGAAAGATCTGTTGGCCATAATTATGCGAAAGCTTAAATTAGCTGCTTCTTTCCGGTCTGATTTTTAAGTCTCGAAATCCGAGAAAATGCAACGCAGTTGTCATCAAAATGGACTGCCTTTTGGGAGGACTGGCAACGGCCTTGCCGCAGTGGATACACCGGTTCCCGTGAGATCACCGAAGTTAAGCATTGTCGGGCGTGGCTGGCACTTGGATGGGTGATCATCCAGCCGCCATGTGCTGTTGCCATTTTTCGGGGTGCACTCAGCCTCCTGATGCCAATTGAGGAGCTACTCGACCGAATAGTAGCAGCTCCGGTCAAAGAAAACCATCATAACGACCGGGAGAGCGGTGTGCTGACCACACGCCCCTCCTATCCGCATCCTCAACTGAGGATGACACGGCGGTCGGATGGTCCCGATAGGCCACTTGTGGCCTGAAGACGGAGTGCTTTCCTTTTTTTGGGAGGACTGCAGTTCTAACCCCTTCTGACCCTCCAGATTTAGGTTTCTTGAGAGTTCCCTAAATCGCTTTAAGCGATTGTCGGGACTGTTCCTTCGAAATGGAACGTGTAACACTCCGGTTTAATCTACTGACTTATCCCGCTCGATCGGGATCTGATAGCAGCCCAAATAGATATTAATTAATATGACCGTGTACCTAATGGGGCTGGCAATCGGATTGGACTGCTACGGAGATGTTACATTCCATTTTGTCCTTCTCGAATGCTGTAATAATGATATGTCTGATGCCAAGAAGAACAACAACACAGCTTCATTAATCAACAACCTATATTTATAACCAAAAACACAAAGTAAGGAGACAGCCACTGCCTTCGTCGTACAAAATTAAGAACGGCTAATCTCAGCACAGGCCTCTTCATTGTTCATTATCGTTACACGCAAATTTTAATCACTGTAAACCAACACTGCAATCCAACACTGCAATCCAACACTGCAAGCCAAATAATGCCGGCGCGGTAGACGCGAAAATACAAATATCGGCACTGAAATATCACTGAATCACACTAGTAATTGTACTTGTTCACTTTCCCGTGTATTTCTAACACAAAAGGGGTTAAACCGCGACGATGGCCATCCCCTTTGTCGGTACGGCCTTGCATTATGGCCACCGGCCGCCCCACGGCCCGGCCCGCAGCCTGGGTCCCACTCTACTACTATCTCAACACTCGCTCTCGCTCTCGCCACCCGACGTACACTATCGATTGTTTGTCCTGTCGACCTGTGCTGTCGCAAGACTTATAGTAAGGGCCTATGGACCCCTTACATCCCCGTCCTCGAAAACGTCTTTGAAGCCACAGGCGTAAAAGAATCGGCTTGGGAATTAGACATCACTACATATGAACAAAACACACAGTGCAAATAAGTAATGAAATTACAATCACCAAGAAAATCCTTGACTCCGGTAGTGGGCTGCCTCTACAATAATATTCTACAAAAAGTTATTACATCTTCATCTACATCTATACTCCGCGAGCCACCTTACGGTGTGTGGCGGAGGGTACTTATTGTACCACTATCTGATCCCCCCTTCCCTGTTCCATTCACGAATTGTGCGTGGGAAGAACGACTGCTTGTAAGTCTCCGTATTTGCTCTAATTTCTCGGATCTTTTCGTTGTCATCATTACGCGAGATATATGTGGGCGGTAGTAATATGTTGCCCATCTCTTCCCGGAATGTGCTCTCTTGTAATTTCGATAATAAACCTCTCCGTATTGCGTAACGCCTTTCTTGAAGTGTCCGCCACTGGAGCTTGTTCAGCATCTCCGTAACGCTCTCGCGCTGATTAAATGTCCCCATGACGAATCGCGCTGCTTTTCGCTGGATCATGTCTATCTCTTCTATTAATCCAACCTGGTAAGGGTCCCATACTGATGAGCAATACTCAAGAATCGGACGAACAAGCGTTTTGTAAGCTACTTCTTTCGTCGATGAGTCACATTTTCTTAGAATTCTTCCTATGAATCTCAACCTGGCGCCTGCTTTTCCCACTATTTGTTTTATGTGATCATTCCACTTCAGATCGCTCCGGATAGTAACTCCTAAGTATTTTACGGTCGTTACCGCTTCCAATGATTTACCACCTATGGCATAACCGTACTGGAATGGATTTCTGCCCCTATGTATGCGCATTATATTACATTTATCTACGTTTAGGGAAAGCTGCCAGCTGTCGCACCATGCATTAATCCTCTGCAGGTCCTCCTGGAGTACGTACGAGTCTTCTGATGTTGCTACTTTCTTGTAGACAACCGTGTCATCTGCAAATAGCCTCACGGAGCTACCGATGTTGTCAACTAAGTCATTTATGTATATTGTAAACAATAAAGGTCCTATCACGCTTCCCTGCGGTACTCCCGAAATTACCTCTACATCTGCAGATTTTGAACCGTTAAGAATGACATGTTGTGTTCTTTCTTCTAGGAAATCCTGAATCCAATCACAAACCTGGTCCGATATTCCGTAAGCTCGTATTTTTTTCACTAAACGTAAGTGCGGAACCGTATCAAATGCCTTCCTGAAGTCCAGGAATACGGCATCAATCTGCTCGCCAGTGTCTACGGCACTGTGAATTTCTTGGGCAAATAGGGCGAGCTGAGTTTCACATGATCTCTGTTTGCGGAATCCATGTTGGTTATGATGAAGGAGATTTGTATTATCTAAGAACGTCATAATACGAGAACACAAAACATGTTCCATTATTCTACAACAGATTGACGTAAGCGAAATAGGCCTATAATTATTCGCATCTGATTTATGACCCTTCTTGAAAATGGGAACGACCTGCGCTTTCTTCCAGTCGCTAGGTACTTTACGTTCTTCCAGCGATCTACGATAAATTGCTGATAGAAAGGGGGCAAGTTCTTTAGCATAATCACTGTAGAATCTTAAGGGTATCTCGTATGGTCCGGATGCTTTTCCGCTACTATGTGATAGCAGTTGTTTTTCAATTCCGATATCGTTTATTTCAATATTTTCCATTTTGGCGTCCGTGCGACGGCTGAAGTCAGGGACCGTGTTACGATTTTCCGCAGTGAAACAGTTTCGGAACACTGAATTCAGTATTTCTGCCTTTCTTCGGTCGTCCTCTGTTTCGGTGCCATCGTGGTCAACGAGTGACTGAATAGGGGATTTAGATCCGCTTACCGATTTTACATATGACCAAAACTTTTTAGGGTTCTTGTTTAGATTGTTTGCCAATGTTTTATGTTCGAATTCGTTGAATGCTTCTCTCATTGCTCTCTTTACGCTCTTTTTCGCTTCGTTCAGCTTTTCCTTATCAGCTATGATTCGACTACTCTCAAACCTATGATGAAGCTTTCTTTGTTTCCGTAGTACCTTTCGTACATGATTGTTATACCACGGTGGATCTTTCCCCTCGCTTTGGACCTTAGTCAGTACGAACTTATCTAAGGCGTACTGGACGATGTTTTACATCTCAAAAATACGGCATTGTCCAAATAACACATAACATCAATCCTACTTACTTAACATAGCATGGTAAATATTTTTTATAAACTTATCTTATCAAAAATTTCCAAAAACTTTTCACTTTCAAACGTTTGTACGAGTCATTAACTACATATCTATTATAACTTGCTATAGCAAACACAAGAAAAGAAACTAGTTGAATGCCAGCTACCCCTTTGGTATGCCGTCCTTTCAGTGGGGTTCGTGCCGTCCATACTACTATCACTCTAATTTATAACTCACTTGGCCAACACTTATAAAAGTTAAGGAAGAAATTCACAACTTATTGCTACAGCAAAGACAAGAAAACAAACTAGGTGAATGCCAGCTATCCCTTTGGTATGCCGTCCTTTCAGCGGGGTTTGTGCCGTCCATACTACTATCACTCTAATTTATAATTCACTTGGCCAACACACATAAAAGTTAAGGAAGAAATTCACAACTTGTTCATTACAGATTCCATAAATTTAAATGCTACATTGTACCGCTAAGCATGTCTTACATAATTATTTGCAACACTACAACTAATGTGGTCACCCAATGAAAAACTTTAAACTACTGATCATTTCATTTTGCCAAACCTTACTGCCATATGTGAATTGTTATCAAGAAAGCTTAGATGTGAAGGTACAATATTTCCAGTTATATTCACATTAATTCAAATCCACTATATGGATATTTGTCATTCATTACTCAGTGCTAGAATCCTGCTTCTAAAGCTTGACCTACGTATAACCATAATTGACTCTGATAGCTAATTGGATACATGAATTACTAATTATTCATTAGTTACACTTTGTTTTATCAGCATACTTCAGATAAACATGTATACCTACAAATAACTTGCAAACAGATGTTGCTCATGTGCTAAATGATATACTTCAATATTTCAAACATCTCATACTCCATACTCTTCATTACACATAACTTAACACCAACTTCAACTGCAAATACATATATATCTTCAACCTATATCAATCCTCCATACACTTCAACACTTCAAACCTCTCATACTCAATATACATCATTACACATAACTCCCTCAACTTAACAGCAACTTCAACTGCATATATATCTTCAACCTACATCAACTCTCCATATTCGCTGCAATAACCACATAAAAATACTACTTCAGGCTCCTTAGCCTCTCCATTCATCATATTTCACATCATTTATCGGAACAACTATCTCCTTGTGTATTTGTTTCTTTATATGTTCATCTACTTACAAGCTGATACATTACTTCAATTTTCTTACAACAGTTTGACCTTTTCATGCCTCATGAAACAACTCTATAAGATTACCCAAATTCTTGTTTAACCAATTAGCTTACCACGACATTATGTAAACATTCGCTTTCTGATATGGTGCTCATTTTATTCCTTCTGGCATTATTAATTTTGGTTATTTACTCACAGTAAACTGAGCTTTTTTTAAGTTATTGATTCTCTGACATCTCACACTCTACATCAACAGCAACTACTACAAATTTACTACATGGTTCCTGACTGAATTACTTGGATGACCACTACCAATCCTAACTACTGCACTAATTTTCTTAACCTAAGGATAGAGAAAGATGGTAGAGGAGTGACACTTGAAATTAGAAATAAAGTCTCACCCAGCTGGGAGTGTACCAGTCGCCACTTGGTATACCAGCAAAAGAATTGCTAGCTCCCTACACCTAACTTTCTTCAATTCGTACCTCTTCCTCATCTGGGTTATCCCTGTTCTCGTGTGAGTAGTACCTTTTTATGTTTTCCACATGTTCCTTACCATGCACTCTCTTTGTCCGTGCATACTCCAACTCCACAGTGTTAGGATGATCAATTTTTATAATCCTGTATGGTCCCTTATAAACGTGGTTGAATTTATTTATTTCAGAGTTTATTTTCTTTGATTTTGCATGAACCTTAATCCCTTCCTTCTTCTTGATTCCCCAAGTGAAGGCCTCGCCTTCCATTGCAACCCTCTGATCATCCTCTTCTCGTCGCATGGCTATAGCATTTCCCAGATTGACAGCCAATTGGTTTTGACTATTTCCTATCCCCTTAACTGCATCAGTGCATTGTTTCTGCATCTGCGTCACCTCGGCGATTCCATGATCGCAATTTGTTTCCACTTCGGTGATCCTTTCTCCCAATTCGGCTTTAGTTTCTTCAATATCGTCTTCTACCTTTTTTGTTAGCTTCCCTTCTATCTTCTCCACGTCTCCCTGGACTTGGTCTATATTCTCCTGTAGCTTATTCTCTCTCTCATCGACGTTCATCTTCAGTCGTTCTGGTAACTCCTGCATTTCCTTCTTCAGATTACATTCCATCTTCGTGTACGATGTTTTGATCTCTTGTACTATAGTTTCTTGTAAATCTTCCTTTAGGGATTTGTAGAATATTTCCCTCCTTTCTCTTGTTTCTCGAAAATATTCCTTTAATGATTCTCTAGTTTTTTGGAAATCTTCCTTTGCCGCTTCTCTAAATTTTTCTACTATTTCTCTTCTTTCTTGTAAACTCTTCCTTAATGATTCGTAACTCTCTTGTAAACTCTTTAGTGATGCGCTATTCTCCTTTATCAAGTCTACCAACATTGACCACTTATCTACATTCTGAAACTGACTTATTTCTCATCGTTTGTTCTGGTGTTTTGGGATAACTAGTTGAGTGTGCTAATGGGCTATCTAATGATACTCCATAATCACTGATTCCCGAATCTTCTCTGTCTTCCTGTCCTATCCCTTTCCTTTCTACTACTGCCTCACAAACCTGCTTATCTTCAGTAGACATGTTTGTTTATTTTTAACACACAGGAAGTAATATAGAATAACCTCTAGTAACCCAAAACACTCCTAATTACCATGAAATTAATCAAACAGCACCTGCAGTATTTTCAGTTAATCCCTAAATTGATACAATATGCAAGAGCATCGAACATAACAACTCTCAAAACCTAATCACTTCAAATATCAATTTTCACATACACAGCTTATGTAAAATGTTTTAAATAAGATAAATCATACCATTCATAAAATCTATACATATAAAATCCCCCAAAAACAATAAGCATATCTGTATAATTATCATTTAGACAGCACAGTATGCATAAATAAGTATGCTCAATTTCAGAGTATTTTTCGCAAACTTTTCGGAAATTACTGCAATTGGGCACTTTTCCTAACACGCAATTCAGTTTACAAACGTTTATTTACCGCGAAAACTGCACGTTGCAATTTAATGTTATGTCAACCAGTCGTCTCCACTCACCAACCAACGTTACCAAGAGTCGCGATGTTTTGACGTTTGAAGTGGGCGTGTCGCTGTACTGCCGCCGGAACGCGTGAAGTTCTCGCGGCTCGCTGTGGCGGGATGTCGTAGTTCTCAGCCGGCCGCTCCGTGGCGCTGCAGGCGGGCGTAGTTTGTAGTTCGGCTGCTAGATGTCGGGACGGCGCTCGGTGTAGTGCGTCTGTGCTTGAACTACTCTTTGCACAGGTAGTTAGGATGATGTGTGAAATCACCTCGCAGATCGAAACTCTTTGGCGCAACTGCTACACGTGTCTGCATGACGTCACTCAACAATTGCGTCGCCACACGAATTGTCGTCCACATAACAGTTTACAGGTCCACAAGAAGCTGTCTGAATTTCACTATTCAAAAAAACAATTTCAGTCACAATATTACTATTAAACACTTCTTTAAAACTTTCTTGACGAATTCTTGGCTCGTTTTGCTATTTTAATGTTCACACGTGACTTTCTTTGGTGTTCACTTTTCACAGTTTTTCGTGCGGATTTACGCGTTTGCACATTACAACACAGCTTATTGACACTATTATTCTCATCTAAAATGGCAAGAAAAAGTTTAGTCACTATCGTAAGGTGCTATTACTTCGTATTGTTCAAAATACACTGTTTCTTGTCGCGATTTTAAAGTTTATGCCCTGTCCCGATTCAACACTGGAAAATATTTTCTTTTCGTTAAATAAGATAAAATTACCTATTGTTCTTTGCGATTCGTCCGAAAATTGCACTTGTCCTTTCACGGTAAGCCAAAGGTGTAACACTCCGGTTTAATCTACTGACTTATCCCGCTCGATCGGGATCTGATAGCAGCCCAAATAGATATTAATTAATATGACCGTGTACCTAATGGGGCTGGCAATCGGATTGGACTGCTACGGAGATGTTACATTCCATTTTGTCCTTCTCGAATGCTGTAATAATGATATGTCTGGTGCCAAGAAGAACAACAACACAGCTTCATTAATCAACAACCTATATTTATCACCAAAAACACAAAGTAAGGAGACAGCCACTGCCTTCGTCGTACAAAATTAATAACGGCTAATCTCAGCACAGGCCTCTTCGATGTTAATTATCGTCACACGCAAATTTTAATCACTGTAAACCAACACTGCAATCCAACACTGCAACCCAACGCTGCAAGCCAAATAATGCCGGCGCGGTAGACGCGAAAATACAAATATCGGCACTGAAATATCACTGAATCACACTAGTGATTGTACTTGTTCACTTTCCCGTATATTTCTAACACAAAAGGTGTTAAACCGTGGCGATGGCCACCCCCTCTGTCGGTACGGCCTTGCATTATGGCCACCGGCCGCCCCACGGCCAGGCCCGCAACCTGGGTCCCACTCTACTACTATCTCAACACTCGCTCTTGCTCTCGCCACCCGACGCACACTATCGATTGTTTGTCCTGTCGACCTGTGCTGTCGCAAAACTTATAGTAAGGGCCTACGGACCCCTTAAAAACGGCTGGCTTCCTTCCCCACCCTTTTCCCACAGTCCTTACGTTCTGAATCTTCAGCTTTTCGCTGCGCAAAGACTGCTCCATTAAGTTTTGGGAATGCAGCCGCATAAATTCTGCTTCTTCTTGTAATATTTCGGCTGTATACCTTTCAGCCATCTTCAGAGAGAGCCGTACGACTGACGCTCCAGCTTTTTTTTTTTTACTTTATTGTTATTTTAATACCTGTACAACAGGAAGGCTGTCAGCAGCACACTACGCTGCTCTTCAGCCATAGAATATACAAGGAGCAAAAACAGTGAGAAGACACGTAAGTCACAGAACGGTGGGCAATAAAACAGGAGACACATAGAGACAAACACGGAGCTGTTCACACTCGTCGATAATCCACACTGCTAGCGGATGAGACGACGCACAAACACCGAAGATGACGATGGCACTGTGAACGATGGAGTGGACGGTGAACACTGAACACTAAACACGACAGCACACACACAAAACACTGATGGCGGTGATCTCCGGCGCGCGAATGTCCACGTAACGTGTGCGAGTCCGGGGACCTGCCAAGAGGGGAAAGGGGTGAGGTGGGGGAGAGGGGAGAAAAAGGATGCCAATGGCTGAGGAGGCGGGGGCAGGAGGAGAGGGACAGGGGAGGGTAGGCCCGGGGGAGGAGGGGGGGAGAAAAGGAGGAGGGAGGGAAAAGGGAGAGGAGGGAGGGAGGGTGCCCAAAGTACAGGAGGAGGGTGGGAGGATCAAAGTTGGTAGGAGGGGTAGATGGAGGGGAGGAGGGCATCATCAGGGAGGGGGAGCTGGCGGAAGCCACCTTGGGAGAGGGTAAGGAGGGTGGAGAGGTGGAGACCGGGTGGGACGTGCGAATACAGGCGCGGCAGCGGGCGGGTGTGGGAGAGGATCGGGGAGACGAGCGGGTGAGGAGGATCGAGACGCTCCAGCGCTCACTCCATCCTTTTAAACTCGCGGACCGCGCCACTGCGCATGCGGCCACAGATAAACAAGGCGCCAGTGATGTTGATCGGCGGCAAAGACGTAACATATGCATGAGTTACGTCTGTGGCTGCACATTCGATCCATGCTGGGAGGTCGATGTATTCACATCAAGTACCTCTTCAGGGAGGAGATGGTTTTATGTTTTCGACGATTGGACAAGCTACGACATTTGAGAGCGAGGTTATTGACCTCTTTAAGTTTTTTACTGAGGTGCAGTGACCATGGCATAATTCCGAAGTTTGCCAGGTTAGTTCATTTTATAAAATCGACTTCCATGAATAAGATTTTATTTAAAGCTGGTTCTGCTATCGTTAAGGAGAGGATCCGATTTACACGAAGGAAGCTGGATCTTGTTTCTCAAGAACTTTATCGTCTGCACCTGAAGATGTCTGTGGAGTTACCCAGCAACTCTTGGAACTGGATAGAGGGTACAACATGGGCCAAATCCGACTGGGTTCGTGAGGTAGCGACACCAAGACAGACTGCAAAGTTCAGCCGACTTGAGCCATCTCCACAGCAAGAAAGTATCATTCGACACTCCGTCATTAATATGACGGGTAGAGATTTGGTCGATGCTACAATGATGGTCTTAAGCAAAGGACTGAATTTTGCACCCACGCCAAAGGTTTTGCCTATACCTGCATTCATCAGTGCCGTTGAAGAAGCTGTTCGACCACTCTCTATGGATTCTGCAGATGAAATAAGATGCGAAACTTGTCGAGCTGTTATGAAGGCTCGCCCACAAAGAAGCAATATATCTGTGGCAGAGAGGACTGCACTACATATGCTCCGCCAAGATACCGAAACGGTGGTTCTCCCTGCTGATAAAGGTAATGCCACTGTTTTAATGTCACGTGACGACTACCATGATAAGATATACAGCTTACTGAATGATAGTATGTACCGGAAGATCAGTAAGGACCCCACCAACAAGGTGGTAAGGAAGATGGCGTCGCTTTTGAATGCCTCCCCATTTCCACCGGAAGTCATACGAAGACTGAAACCAAGTGGTGCAGTTCCTCCAAGGCTTTATGGACTCCCAAAGATCCATAAGAAAGACGTTCCTCTACGTCCTATCGTGAGCAATATTGGTTCTCCCAACTATGATTGTGCCAAGCACCTGGCGTCACTATTGAGGCCGCTTGTGGGAAAACTCTGCAGATTTCATTGGCAAGTTAAAATCTTTGAAACTGAACACTTCTGATCTATTAGTCAGCTTTGATGTAGTGTCGCTATTTACTAAGGTACCTCTCTCTGAATCTTTAGATTTCATTGGAAAAAGTTTTGATAAGGAGATTTTAGCTTTGTTTCACCATGTGATGTGTTTTCACCATGTGATACTTTTTATTTAATAACGACTTTTTTGAACAGACTGACGGTGTTGCCATGGGTAGTCCTTTGTCACCCTTGGTGGCCAATTTATTTATGGAGGTCTTCGAGGAGAAGGCCCTGGAGTCTGCTAGTTTGAAGCCTACAGTTTTTTGGAGGTACGTTGACGACACCTTTGTAGTGTGGCCTCATGGCGAGGACAAATTGCAGGACTTCTTAAACCATCTGAATTCCATCCATGGACAAATTCAGTTTACAATGGAAGTGGAAAAGGAGGGATGTCTTCCATTTTTGGATGTCTTGGTTCGGCGCAAAGAAGATGGCACTCTGGGTCATGCAATATATCGGAAACCGACCCATACGGACTTATATTTACATGCAAATAGCTGTCACCATCCTTCGCAGACGAGCAGTGTTCTAAGAACTTTGGTACACCGAGCACACGTCATATCTGATGAAAGTAGTTTAAAAGACGAACTTTTACATCTGAAGAGAGTTTTTGAGGACAACGGGTATTCTCCACAACATATACGTAAGGAACTACAAATAAAATCTAAGGTGTCCGTAAGGAATGCAGAAGATGACGAGGAAACATTTAAATCCATGGCTGTCCTGCCGTATGTGGGAAGCCTTTCATCCAAAATAGGACGGATCCTCACTAAACATAAAGTAAAAGTGATTTTTCGTCCACCGGCGAAGACGGCTACACTCCTGGGTTCCGTTAAAGATGACTTACTACTCCGCAAGCCTGGGGTTTACAAGATACCATGTGAATGTGGCCTTTCATATATTGGACAAACGAATCGTACAGTCCAAGAGAGGTGTACGGAACATCGCAGGTACACTCGGCTCTTACAACCCAGTAAATCGGCTGTGGCAGAGCATTGTATTGATTCTGGTCACTCTATGGTATATGAAAATGTCGAAATTCTGACTTTTTTTTCATCTTTCTGGGACTCCGTAGTAAAAGAGGCCATTGAAATCCGCTTGGCGAAGAATTTAATTAATAGAGACAGCGGTTTCACATTAGATAAATCATGGAATCCGGCACTTTCAATATTGAACTTACAAAGACGTCGCTACAGTTCAGCTCCCAGTAATACATCGACCTCCCAGCATGGATCGAATTCGCAGCCACAGACGTAAATCGTGCATATGTTACGTCTTTGCCGCCGATCAACATCACTGGCGCCTTGTTTATCTGTGGCCGCATGCGCAGTGGCGCGGTCCGCGAGTTTAAAAGGATGGAGCGAGCGCTGGAGCGTCAGTCGTACGGCTCTCTCTGAAGATGGCTGAAAGGTATACAGCCGAAATATTAGAAGAAGAAGCAGAATTTATGCGGCTGCATTCCCGAAACTTAATGGAGCAACTTACGTTCTGTTTCTGACGTCGTTGGCGACTGGACGTTGAACACTAACATTCATTCCTTTCTCCGAAAATTCGGGGCACTTACCATCACTCCCTTTATCTTTTTCTTGTGATGCACTGACACTTAGTGCTATTATATTTGCCCTACAGAACTGTACGCACATTGTCTTTTATTTAATTTTTATGCAATGTAACTAGATGAAAACATTCTGTCTCGTAGGACGAGCATCCATGAGGCGATCGAAGCAATACTCTTACATTCAGAAATCCTAATACGAGGGCGAAACAAAATTGTGTCATACGAAAGGTCGACTTTTCAGTTTATATCGAACGTTGCATCCATATCTGAAATTTGTAATTTTTATTAACAGTTTCAACCCAGAAGTTGGTCGAGTGGTTTGCTTACAGTTAGCATTTAAAGACACAGTGTTGTGTGATCTGGGAGAACTCGCTTGGAGGTTTCGTTGGGTGAATTTTTATGATTTGTGTAACGACTTACTCACCAACATTACCTCGAACCGTTTCGTTCAGTTTTTGATAATCTTTCACTTTCATTAAAAAACTACAAATCTTTGCAGAATTTCATAGTAGTCATTATTCCTTTCAACGTCGACCTACTGTCTGCTTACCTGTATACTGAGTGTTTAACTAATATGACTCCGGTACAAACGCACTGAAAATATCCTCTTATTTTACAAAATTTTGACCCACGTATTAAGAGCAATGTGATCTGACTTTCTTACCTGAAATATTAGGTGGTAAGCACTCTTACATAACGCAGAATTATTTAGCCGTTCTAATGTAACGTATGCGTTAGGTGAGGCTACTCTTATGGATAAAACGCGTGCCATACTGGAGTAGCCTACACCTTGCATTCCGCAGCACTTCATACTAAGAAGCGTGAATCTTAAAATAACTGACTCCTATGTAATCAGGACTACAATATGTGGCTCGAAGTCCTCTACAGCTCACTATATTAATTGTGTGGAATGCAGGTTGTTTCTATTGAGCTGTGCTCGTATTAACTACGAATGTGAGAAAAGATAAATAAGCACATATAAACTAAGCATAAATGTCCGTATGTTTACAAACGTTTACGAGGGAAAAAGTAATAAAGGATGGATTTGAAACAATTCACGTTATCATTTAAGAATAAGCATTAAAGTTCACAAACAAGGGATACATGTGATACTCATCATACCACATGAAAATACCAAATATTTTCAAAAACTAACAGAAAAGGAAACCCTATTCTCGAATCCCCGTAAAAATACATACTGAATGGGAAAGTATCGTGAAACACGACCTACCATACTCGTGGGTGACTTGAAGAAAATCCGATAATGATGCTTGGACTGTAGACATAGCCTCAATCTGAACGTACATCGTGACGTCCCGCAGTGAAAACACAGCTGCAAAAGTGAAAAATTACTTAACGTAGCTACACGAGTGAACAACTAGCAAGCAACGCTCTCACTATTAAAAAAAAAAAAAGTTTCAAATGGCTCCAAGCACTATGGGACTTAACATCTGAGATCCGCACTTCCCTAGACTTAGAACTGCTAACTAACCTAAGCACATCACACATATCAATGCCCGAGGTAGGATTCGAACTTGAAACCGTTGCAGCAGCTCGGTTCCGGACTGAAGCGCCTAGAACCGCTCGGCCACTGCTCTCTCACTATCAATCGCGAATAAGGAAGCTAGAAATGCTGTTTACACTTTACGTCTGAATTTAGCACACAGGAGAAGATAGCTGGAGTAATCACACGACCACGACAAGAAAAATGGCTTCGCCAAGCACCAACGTCTAGCGTCAGAAACAGCGAACCACAAAGAAATGTTGCTCTGCGTCGATAGGGGCCCAACCGAATAGAAATCCCAAACGTTACACCACATGATTGTATGGCAGATTTCTACTGTCGAAGTACAGAATGCAGATGTTTCGCTTCAGAACAAGAGATGTAAATCGCCCAGAGAGCGAAAACAGTGAATAGAAAGTCTCTGACACTGCGACTGGCTCGCAGCTCACGCAGTGGTAAAATTATAAAGACGTTTCTAGGAGTCAGCTTCATCGTTTGGGATGAATTTCGTGGAGACCGAGCCATCTGCAGGGACATCGAAGACGGCAGTGCATTCTGCATTGCATGGATATGGATCGTAGACAGTTTCACCGAAGCTCAAAACCGGGTTGCTTCAATTTCTACATCTACATCTACATCTACATTTATACACCGCAAGCCACCCAACGGTGTGTGGCGGAGGGCACTTTATGTGCCACTGTCATTACGTCCCTTTTGTGTTCCAGTCGCGTACGGTTCGCGGGAAGAACGACTGTCTGAAGGCTTCCGTGCGCGCTCGAATCTCTCTAATTTTACATCCGTGATCTCCTCAGGAGGTATAAGTAGGGGGAAGCAATATATTCGATACCTCATCCAGAAACGCACCCTCTCGAGCAATACTCAAGTATAGGTCGAACGAGTATTTTGTAAGCCACCTCCTTTGTTGATGGACTACATTTTCTAAGGACTCTCCCAATGAATCTCAACCTGGTACCCGCTTTACCAACAATAAATTTTATATGATCATTCCACTTCAAATCGTTCCGCACGCATACTCCCAGATATTTTACAGAAGTAACTGCTACCAGTGTTTGTTCCGCTGTCATATAATCATACAATAGAGGATCCTTCTTTCTATGTATTCGCAATACATTACATTTGTCTATGTTAAGGGTCAGTTGCCACTCCCTGCACCAAGTGCCTATCCGCTGCAGATCTTCCTGCATTTCGCTACAATTTTCTCATGCTGCAACTTCTCTGTATACTACAGCATCATCCGCGAAAAGCCGCATGTAACTTCCGACACTATCTACTAGGTCATTTATATATATTGTGAAAAGCAATGATCCCATAACACTCCCCTGTGGCACGCCAGAGGTTACTTTAACGTCTGTAGACGTCTCTCCATTGATAACAACATGCTGTGTTCTGTTCGCTAAAAACTCTTCAATCCAGCCACACAGCTGGTCTGATATTCCGTAGGCTCTTACTTTTTTTATCAGGAAACAGTGCGGAACTGTATCGAACGCCTTCCGGAAGTCAAGGAAAATAGCATCTACCTGGGAGCCTGTATCTAATATTTTCTGGGTCTCATGAACAAATAAAGCGAGTTGGGTCTCACACGATCGCTGTTTCCGGAATCCATGTTGATTCCTACAGAGTAGATTCTGGGTTTCCAAAAACGACATGATACGCGAGCAAAAAACATGTTCTAAAATTCTACAACAGATCGACGTCAATTTGAGTGTGAAAATTGCAAAAAAAATTTGTGTCGAGGAATTACAGAATCCACGGACAAGAACGCAGTAGGAATCGAAACACGGATATACACAAACAGGTGGGAAACTACGCACCAGTGTAACTCTTTGGTTGTTCCAAGACAAACGTAAACCTACAGAAGTACTTCATTCTCGGAGCACTCTCAAGATGATGATCGACTGTTTCTTCCGTTGCACTGACATGTGGAGGTCACTGCTTTATACGAGCAAAGCATAATTAGAACTGAACGCAATTCGACAGTTTACCTGCGACAAATCAGCGAAGAAATCAGCAAAAACATTGCAAAGTATCGTATCGTTTCGTTTTTCATCATGACAGAATTCACGCCAAACTATTGTTTATTTAAAAGAAAAGATTTTTTTGGATCCTTCACGTCAAATGAAAACGTGTAAAAACAATTTTCGTCGCTTCTCGAATCTATTCCATAACTATGCCACTTAGATGTCAACATCATTGTTGTGTTCTTTGGTCTAACGTCTGGCTTCCTGCAGCTCATGTAACATTTCTTGCTCCGTGAGACATAATATTCACTCCCAAACTTCACTTCGTAACAGGGAAAATAAATGTTAGTTGAAGTATGATGTAAGAAGTGGAGTAAGGTGTAGACATATTTTCTTTGACTAATGTTTCGTTATATACACTGAAGCGAAAAAAGTAATGAGATGCCTCCTAATATCATGTCGTACCTCCTTTTATCCGGCGCAATGCAGAAAGTGATGTCGACTCAGCGAATCGCTGGACGTTCCCGGTAGGAGTGTTGAGCTGCGCCGGCCGGAGTGGCCGAGCGGTTCTAGGCGCTACAGTCTGGAACCGCACGACCACGGTAGCAGGTACGAATCCTGCCTCGGTCATGGATGTGTGAGACGTCCTTAGGTTAGTTAGGTTTGAGTAGTTCTAAGTTCTAGGGGACTGATGACCTCAGAAGTTTAGTCCCATAGTGCTCAGAGCCATTTGTTGAGCTACGCTGCCTCTGCATACGATACTACCTCCATCTCTATGTGGGCATATCGCTATCCCTTTACTTTTGTCACCTCAGTTCGGCCATCGTTAGTTATTTTGCTGCCCAAATACAAAAACCCTTCTTCAACCAGTAGTACATAATTTCCTAACAAAATACACTTAGTGTCACAGGTATTAATTTGACTGCACGTGTAATATACGTAGCTTAGTCTCCTATTCGTAATAAGTACTAAGGGAACATATTAGATTGTATCATTCGGCGTTACAGCCGTGGTTCCGAAGTCGAATTATACCGTAAGTTTAACTTTCAGTTCATTAACCTTGCAGTTGGGTAAAAATCGACTTTTATTTTTCCTGACCATGTTCGTATATTTGCTTACCAGGTCGTAAATCACAACTAAATTTTGGAGTCACTTAATTAAATTTTCTGATAAGCAATTAGCAGATCCGAAAGTCTAGAGACTCTATCTTGAGCAAAAATACTTTGAACTGCTCTTGTAAAAATAATAACCTCAGCCAAAGAATTGCAATGATAATGCCTGTCTTTGGAATGGACAGCACTGTAAATAATCTTTGCGTGAACTGTCGTATTAGTGAAAATCATAGAAGTGAAATTATTTTTAATTCTCTGCACCACTGATCCGCTGGCATTGGTAAAATGACTTTGAGTAAGCTCTTGCAAAATAATCAGTCCCTGTGATCTTCTCGAATGATAACTAGGACAAACAATTTTTTATTTCTTGCCAAGTTTATTACATTGTTAGTAGTTACATAAACGTTCACCTCAGATCTTGACAGAAAGTCTTCAGTAGGCATACTGAATCATAATACCATTACATGTTACCAAAATTAATACAATGCATCCATTTTTAATCAAGTACAATATTTTCAGTAGGCAATTCAACTGAGAGAAGAGATGAGCAGCTGCCGCCGACAGGATCTTCTTCTACACTCTGGCCGTCACTATGCGCTGGCTTGCCTCTAAATAGCTTATATGTCTTCCTTTAATTCAATGTTGTACAGATTTCAAACACTCGAGCAGTACTCAAGAACAGGTCGAAGTAGTATCATATAATAATGTTGTCTCCGTTATAGATAAACGACACTTTCCCAAAATTATCCAGATAAACCGAAGTTGGCTACAACTCTCACGCATTCCTTGCGTTATTTATCGCTTTGCTACATTGCATCCAAACATTTAAATGACCTGATTATGTCAAGCTGGACACTATTTAATGCTGTAACATTACTAGTTTTTTTTCCCTACTCATCCGCATTAACTTACATTTTTCTAAATTTAGAGCTAGTTGTCATTCATCACACCAACTAGAAATTTTGTCTAAGTTATCTTGTAACCTCCCACAGTCACTCAAATACGACTACTTCCCTTACACCCACAGCATCAACACCAAACAACCGCAGATTGCTACACAACCCGCCCTTCAGATCATTTATGTATGATCCTATCACACTTTCCTGGCACGCGCTTGACTATATACCCTTGTCACAAACTACACTACTGGCCATTAAAATTGCTACACCACGAAGATGACGTGCTACAGACGCGAAATTAAACCGGCGGGAAGAAGATGCTTTTCAAAGCATTCACACAAGGTTGGCGCCGGTGGCGACACCTACAACGTGCTGACATGAGGAAAGTTTCCAACCGATTTCTCATACACAAATAGCAGTTGACCGGCGTTGCCTGGTGAAACGTTGTTGTGATGCCTCGTGTAAGGAGGAGAAATGCGTACCATCACATTTCCGACTTTGATAAAGGCCAAATTGTAGCCCATCGCGATTGCGGTTTATCGTATCGCGACATTGCTGCTCACGTTGGTCGAGATCCAATGACCGTTAGCAGAATATGGACTCGGTGGGTTCAGGAGGGTAATGAAGAACGCGGTGCTGGATCCCGACGGCCTCGTATCACTAGCAGTCGAGATGACAGGCATCTTATCCGCATGGCTGTAACGGATCGTGCAGCCACGTCTCGATCGCTGAGTCAACAGATGGGGACATTTGCAAGACAACAACCATCTGCACGAACGTTTCGACAATGTTTGCAGCAGCATGGACTATCTGCTCGGAGACCCTGGCTGCGGTTACCCTTGACGCTGCATCACAGACAGGAGCGCCTGCAATGGTGTGCTCAACAACGAACCTGGGTGCACAAATGTGTGTGTGTGTGAAGTCTTATGGAACTTAACTGCTAAGGTCATCAGTCCCTAAGCTTACACACTACTTAACCTAAATTATCCTAAGGACAAACACACACACTCATGCCCGAGGGAGGACTCGAACCTCCGCCGGGACCAGCGGCACGGTCCACGACTGCAGCGCCTTAGACCGCTCGGCTAATCCCACGCGGCTGTGCGCGTATGGCAAAACGTAATTTTTTCGGATGAATCCAGGTTCTGTGTACAGCATCATGATGGTCGCATCCGTGTATGCCGACATCGCGGTGAACGCACATTGGAAGCGTGTATTCGTCATCGCCATACTGGCGTATCAACCGGCGTGATGGTTTGGGGTGCCATTGGTTACACGTCTCGGTTACCTCTTGTCCGCATTGACGGCACTTTGAACAGTAAACGTTACATTTCAGATGTGTTACGACCCGGGGCTCTACCCTTCATTCGATCCCTGCGAAACCCTACATTTCAGCAGGATAATGTACGACCGCATGTTGCCGGTCCTGTACAGATCTTTCTGGATACAGAACATGTTCGACTGCTGCCCTGTCCAACAAATTCTCCAGAGCTCTCACCAATTGAAAAAACGTCTGGTCAATGGTGGCCGAACAACTGGCTCGTCACAATACGCCAGTTACTACTCTTGCTGAACAGTGGTATCGTGTTGAAGCTGCATGGGCAGCTGTACCTGTACACGCCATCCAAGCTCTGTATGACACAATGCCCAGTCGTATCAAGGCCGTTATTACGGCAGAGGTGGTTGTTCTGGGTACTGATTTCTCAGGATCTATGCACCCAAATTGCGTGAAAATGTAATCACATGTCAGTTCTAGTATAATATATTTGTCCAATGAACACCCGTTTATCATTTGCATTTCTTCTTGGTGAAGCAATTTTAATGGCCAGTAGTGTAAATTCCGAATCTAATAACTAACTAATATTGAGACATTGTATTACCTTCTCCCAAGAATAAACAGGCGCAGTAAAGATCCTGACGTTACTACTGCTAATTTCTGTTACAGCACTCAGTGAAGGAAGAGACTGTTGTTGCGTCGTTGATGCTATGCTCCTGTGTCACTTCTGTTCGCGTTCTTTCGTGTGAACGTGACAGAGGGTTTTCTTTGAAACGAGAGGGGACTGTAATACGCTCTTTTGCCATTTTTAGTTTTATTGATGTTCACCTTTTCAAGCCACTACTCATTTTCTTCAGCGGATCTTCCAAATTCTTTGCCATTTTTCAAGAATTACAAGTGGAAAAAATGATTCAGAATATATTAGAACACATATAAATGTGTATAAATGTTAAATATTAAAATGATTTGTACAGAAAATGTCTTTCTTTAATTGTTTTTGAAAGGACATGAAACGCAACATTCGTAACATACAGAATGAGAGGCATTCAATAATAACGACACAGCTGTCGCTTCAGCGCTGGTGAGAGATAGGACCAAGTTGAGAGGACAGCAACAGGGACTGAAGATTACATGTAACAGGTCACGTTGGCAGCGGGCGGCATTAACTAGGAGGAACACTGGCGGAGCGGCGGCGGAAAGAGCAGGGGAATTCCCGCGCACAGTTCCGCCACTACAGCGCGCATCCATCAGGAATTCATCGCGCGACCGGAGCAGATATTGGTCGGCGGGCGACCAGTGCTCGCGAGCGCGCCCGCTGCATCACAATGACAGGGGCAGCCAGGCAACCAGCCTCCCCTCCCCTCCCTGCCCTGCTAGCCCGCGACGCACTTGTCTGAGCGACTTGTCTCTGGCTGCTAGCGCGATATACGTCACCTGTTATCACCGCGTGCGGACGGCTGTCAGGTTCAGAAGGTGTCGTTCACTAGAGAACAATCAGCCGCCCGACTGCGTCGATTTAACAACGAAAAGAGGTTGGCAGTAATGCATCCTGGCCAGAAACAGAAACGTAGTACTCTCTGTGATTAAAATCGAGAAACTAGCAGGCAGTTAAATTCTGGGAGATATCACAGTGTGTTCCTGACTGAGAGTTCTATGCCCCCTAAATGAAATAAGAACATGAGAACACGTGATGTCTAAAAATTACCTCAATGTGTGCACCTTTATAGAAAACTTCGACCAGAAAAATACACTCCTGGAAATTGAAATAAGAACACCGTGAATTCATTGTCCCAGGAAGGGGAAACTTTATTGACACATTCCTGGGGTCAGATACATCACATGATCACACTGACAGAACCACAGGCACATAGACACAGGCAACAGAGCATGCACAATGTCGGCACTAGTACAGTGTATATCCACCTTTCGCAGCAATGCAGGCTGCTATTCTCCCATGGAGACGATCGTAGAGATGCTGGATGTAGTCCTGTGGAACGGCTTGCCATGCCATTTCCACCTGGCGCCTCAGTTGGACCAGCGTTCGTGCTGGACGTGCAGACCGCGTGAGACGACGCTTCATCCAGTCCCAAACATGCTCAATGGGGGACAGATCCGGAGATCTTGCTGGCCAGGGTAGTTGACTTACACCTTCTAGAGCACGTTGGGTGGCACGGGATACATGCGGACGTGCATTGTCCTGTTGGAACAGCAAGTTCCCTTGCCGATCTAGGAATGGTAGAACGATGGGTTAGATGACGGTTTGGATGTACCGTGCACTATTCAGTGTCCCCTCGACGATCACCAGTGGTGTACGGCCAGTGTAGGAGATCGCTCCCCACACCATGATGCCGGGTGTTGGCCCTGTGTGCCTCGGTCGTACGCAGTCCTGATTGTGGCGCTCACCTGCACGGCGCCAAACACGCATACGACCATCATTGGTACCAAGGCAGAAGCGACTCTCATCGCTGAAGACGACACGTCTCCATTCGTTCCTCCATTCACGCCTGTCGCGACACCACTGGAGGCGGGCTGCACGATGTTGGGGCGTGAGCGGAAGACGGCCTAACGGTGTGCGGGACCGTAGCCCAGCTTCATGGAGACGGTTGCGAATGGTCCTCGCCGATACCCCAGGAGCAACAGTGTCCCTAATTTGCTGGGAAGTGGCGGTGCGGTCCCCTACGGCACTGCGTAGGATCCTACGGTCTTGGCGTGCATCCGTGCGTCGCTGCGGTCCGGTCCCAGGTCGACGGGCACGTGCACCTTCCGCCGACCACTGGCGACAACATCGATGTACTGTGGAGACCTCACGCCCCACGTGTTGAGCAATTCGGCGGTACGTCCACCCGGCCTCCTGCATGCCCACTATACGCCCTCGCTCAAAGTCCGTCAACTGCACATTCGGTTCACGTCCACGCTGTCGCGGCATGCTACCAGTGTTAAAGACTGCGATGGAGCTCCGTATGCCACGGCAAACTGGCTGACACTGACGGCGGCGGTGCACAAATGCTGCGCAGCTAGCGCCATTCGACGGCCAACACCGCTGTTCCTGGTGTGTCCGCTGTGCCGTGCGTGTGATCATTGCTTGTACAGCCCTCTCGCAGTGTCCGGAGCAAGTATGGTTGGTCTGACACACCGGTGTCAATGTGTTCTTTTTTCCATTTCCAGGAGTGTAATTTATGAGGGGCGATCAACAAGTAATGTAACACATTGATTTTCTCGGCTCAGTATTTGTTGTGAGACATCATAAAATATTGCCGCTTCAGCCGCTATATTTAGATGAAGTTCCGATAGGTGCTGAGCTGTGCTACACCTAGCTCTCAAATTTGGGCCTTGAACGGAGGAGCGTTACAAGCAGAGAACATTTGTTGAGTTTTTTTGTTTTTTTGTTTTTTCGGCGAGGAATCAGGGCGTCACAGATATTCATAGGCGGTCACAGAATGTTTACGGACACGTGGCAGAGACCAAAAGCACAGTGAGTCGTTGGGCAAGGCGTCTGTCATCGCAACAAGATCATCCAAACCTGCCCTATCTCCTGCGTGCTAGCTGGCTGCACACAACTGTGACTCCTGGAATGTTGGAACGTGCAGACACTCTCACTCAAGGAGATCTACGGGTACAAACGAGCTTCTGTTTCTCTACGACAACGCAAGGCCTCACAAAAGCCTGGGTACCAGACAGGAACTCACAAAACTTCATTAGACTGTTGTTCGTCGTCCACCCAACAGCCCAGACCTAGTTCCATCTGCTTGGCCCAATGAAGGATACATTCTGCAGGGTGCAATACGTGGTTTATAGGGAGGTTGTTGGTGCAGCAAGACGCTGGAAACGACGTCAATTAGTAGAGTGATATTTTTTTTTTTTGGTTACACACCTTCCCAGTAAAGTGGCGTAAGGCCGTTGCATTGAATGGATATTATGTTGAAGAATATGGTTTTGTAGTCATTAGAGTGGGGAATAATATAGTGTGTGGCAATCCTGAATAAAAGCAACCTGCTTTTAGAAAAAAAGGTTTTGAATTTCTGTAATGCCCCTCGTAGAACGCATTCTGACCACAGTTTGATAAACATTTTCAAGATTGGAGAGTGCCCGCATGGCGCAACGGAATAAAATGGTGGGCTGTATGAGTATTTGAATAAATTTAAGACCACGATTACTTAACGAAACTTCATAACCTCATATGTATACGTGTAATCAGTCTTCCTTCTTGGTAGACGAGGTGCTATGAAGAAGTGAGCCTGTCTCATAACCTGATACCTGTTCACAAGAGAACATGAAATACAATAATCACGTCGAATATAATCTGAAAAACACCAAGTAGTCTCCGACTCACAGCAACACTATTTACTGTGTGAGCTATAAAGACATGCAAAGAGATTTGAAAAGGATTGTCCTAGCGACAGTTTGGTATAGCATTAATTGATATTTGTGTTGGAGGCGCCATAGTATAATTCGTGCTCGAATTAAATACAGAATTCGAGATGAATACACAGGGACGTGCGGAACTGAATTTTAACAACGATTTCATTAAGTGATTGGAAACGAAAATAAATCGTAGGTACTTTATTAAATGTGCTTATTATTCAGGCTCATTTAAAAGATTATTATTCTCCTGTGACGGTCCACATGGTACAAACGGCCATGACCTTAGAAAAATTGACCGAATAAGAAGTCTAAACAGATCTGACAACTCTGAACACATTTAACTAATGGGGTTGTGATGTTGTAAGTACCCCTACCGCATGGATGAACGAGTGAAAAACCGATACTTGGCGACATGAAATGACCGCGATCTGGCTCTCTGAACAACAGAAGTTCAGTTCAAACACAAGTGAAGACAGGCTTAAATATCTGAAACGCCACGGACAGACTATTAGGTCAGGCCGGAAAATGCATACTGCAACCTCGGCACACTTCACATAGTTCGTTGCATGGCAATCAGAAAGTCACCTCAAAGTAAGCTAAGATACTAGTCGTCCTTACCAAAACATGGAAACATCGACGAGCTAAGATCAGCATCAGAAACAGAATAACAATGCAGAAGGGTTTATCAACCTTACATCGACACTCACAAATTCGTCTCCTGCGGGCCTCTGTTTGGACCGAAATCACTGTCACCAATGCAAAGGCTAGCAGATAGGTCTTCATTCGTCTAATCAAAGGCCACAATATACTAAGCAAACTATCGCCCGCTCCACAAGTGTTTGCAACATACTAGCGACTCAGAACTCGTGCAAGAATGAATTATTTAAAAGTCGAAATTTAAATGAACGACTTTCAGAATCATTTTACAAATATGTTTCATCTTCAGTATCTGTGTTAGAACAAGAGGGGAAGGAGGAGAAGAGGGATAGGAGAAATGTCAAACACTCCCCCCCCCCCCCCCCCACAACCGAAAATTCTTTCTCCATTATTAAAAAGCTTAGCAATTCAACAATATTCACAATAAATACATTAATACAGTAGTACAACATAATAATAAACAATTGATAATTTTTTTACACCAGTAATTACTCCTTTGTTATAACACAACTCTAAGACACTATAATTCTGAGAAACAAATCATTTTAAAATTGAGAAGTGTCTGTGTCATCCAGAGACTTAAGAACCCCTATAGTAATTAACTTTCGCAACCATGACTACATAATTTACAACATATAAAACATAAGTGTGCACTCAACACTATCAGTATTTCACTTACTATTTCGATTTTGAAAAGTATGCTGACTATGGCTATGCAAGTGCGTAAATTGGCTGAGTGCTGTTTTTGTATCGGTCATTTCCTCCTATATCTGGTGAATCTTTTTGATTTTCTTTTTGAAAATGTTAATGGTCCTTGCAAAGAAGTGCTAAATAAATGCTACATGACAATAATGAGTGATTGCTTCCAATACGAATCCAATCAAGATGGAATTACCTCACAAAGACAAAATAATAGCCATAACTTCATTGAAACACTCTAGCAAACTGTGGAATAAGAGCTACAGGAAAGGAAATTAAAATTAGCAACAAATTGTGAAAGGAGGGTTAGAGAATTTGAAGTGTAAGTACCAGAAAGTGTTTTCAAACAATACAAACGTAATGAAAAGTGACGAGAAGGCATTAAATTTTATTGCCAAGAGAAATGTAATTTACAAAGGTGTATGAGGAGATTTAAGGAATCAGCAGTCGAAATACAAGAAAATATTTTCAAGCACTATACATTTATTGAAAAATGACGAGATGTAATTCAGTGTTAACTGCAAGATAGGGGTTTATTACGAAAATTGTGAATAGCAGTATATTATGAGCAGGATATCTAACCAAAATCCGGTAGAAGTGTCACACTCTTAATATCAGTCGGTGGAAGAGAAAATAACGTAATTGTTGTTAAAAATACCTTAACAATGAGTAGCATGCAATGTGGCTATGACTAGCATGAATATCAGGTACCAGAAGAAGCACCTCTTTTGTAAATATATAGAGGGTGATTAAAGAATGAAGTGTTGTATATATGTATTAGAATGAGGAGATGTTATTGGAAAGAGGCTATAATACATAATGTGATTCATCAAATGTTTATCAACATACATGAGACTATGTGACCTGAATGGTCATGTAGATAAGGGCTCTAGAGAAAGGTGAACTCTAGCACGATATTTGAAGTGCATGGAGAGATGGGCAGTACAGTGCTAATGGACTCTAGAAAGCTGTCGTCCAGAGCAAGGCTGATATATAAAGGACTAATAAGGGTATTAACCGGGTACACGCCATGGTATGAGGCGTTTGTAAATAGAAACTGTAAATAGCACTACTGCTTAAGGATATTTGTACACCTTTGTTCTAAGCGTAATAGTTTGTTTTGATCCAGAGTCTGGGTTATCATGAAAAAGTTTATCTGAAGAGTATGATTTGATGTGTAAAGAGAGGAGATACATTAATTATTTGCTTGCGAAGTTGAAAAACATTTGTGTGCCATTTGGGCAGAGAAATGAAATAATTAATAATATACAAACTGTATGGAAAATGTAAAAGTATATTAGTAAGTGGTGTCTAAAATATGTATCTTTATTACAAGTAACTATAGTAAAATTGATGACTCCTGGAAACACGGGAAATTTGGACCCATGATAACGAGATTACGGGAGTGGAAAGTCAAAACCAGAGCCGCAATCAGTAAAGAAAAAGTGCAGTTGGGAGCTGCGTAATGACGTCTGCCACCGATGGAGCATAATCTGACGACAACATCTAGGATTGGGAGACTCACGAAACGAGTGAAACACGATTTAAACAAAGATTATGTCTCAATGGCGTATGCTATAAAAGAAAGTGCGTCCAGTTGTCATTGTCTGTTAAAAGTGTAGTTCTGGACGGCCACGTGTTTTATATAGTAAAAGAAAAATAAATACCCTGTGTTTAGTCTAACTGAATATCTGGAGCAATAATGAGTCGCCAACACAGACGTTCGCTTTTAAATCTGTATTTGTGTAATGCTAAAACTTTAAAGAACTCTCCTATTGATTTCTATAGGACAGGAACCAAACACCTGAAAAATATGGGTGAAATATTTAACTTTTTACGTCTAAATTAATGTAAGAAAGATATTTCACTAATGATTGCCATCAAAATACTCTATTTGAAGAAAATGTTTCAAATTCTGTGTTCGTTGTCTTGAAAGCAGAATTAAAGTACGGCATTTTTTATATCATTCAGCATTCAATGTTTATCATATTAAAAAAAATGGATATAGCTGTTAGGAGACCATGGGGAATGGGATGAGAATATCGGTTGGATATCAAGAAAATGGAATTCAGTTTGCTTTTCATATTTTCATAAACTTGTAAAATATGTTTGTTTTTGGAAAATCTCCAGTGAGATGATTTAATGAAAAAAAGTTTAGGGTGAATCATCAGAAGATTCTGTATCTGATTTTAAAGTTTGGAAGAAACCTAAGTTTGCTGCTTAGGAAGAAATAAGCAACAATTTTACAAGCCACTCCTAACAAGATAATCCTGTGACTCAGTTATTATCAAATTTGGAATATCTGCTCAAAAACAAAATAATTTTCAAAAGAAATCAACAAAGAGGATTGTGAGACTCCTACTGTTTTTAAATGTATTTTATTGTCTAAATTTTACTCTTACTAGAACTCGGTAGCTAGTAAAAGTAATTCACTGCATAGGCAGTGCTGCAGGATACGATATCAACGAGATAGTGATGACGAGTGGGCTGTATGGCGCGGCAACGAATTGTGGGAGTGAGAAGAAGAGCTAATCCTCCTTGGCTATCAGTACATAGGGAAATCACAATTGTTGTGGCGCGAATCTCAGAAACTTCTTTATTAGATATTAGTTTCTTCAACTCACACAACCAGGAAAAAAATCTTTTCCCCCTTCTTGGCCTTCTGGACAGACACACTCACACTCGCACCCACTCACCCGCCCACCCACACACACACAAAATTATATCCCACCAAAACACACACACAACATACACACAAATTCATATACAAACAGATCACAGATACTTCAATAATTACTCTCGAAAGTTGGCAATAACATTCGATATTTGGCAATAACATCTGACAGTCGGCAACACCCACTCACCCGCCCACCCACACACACACAAAATTATATCCCACCAAAACACACACACAACATACACACAAATTCATATACAAACAGATCACAGATACTTCAATAATTACTCTCGAAAGTTGGCAATAACATTCGATATTTGGCAATAACATCTGACAGTCGGCAACACAAACCAAAACACTACATCTACATTTATACTCCGCAAGCTACCCAACGGTGTGTGGCGGAGGGCGCTTTACGTGCCACTGTCATTACCTCCCTTTCCTGTTCCAGTCGCGTATGGTTCGCGGGAAGAACGACTGTCTGAAAGCCTCCGTGAGCGCTCTAATCTCTCTAATTTTACATTCGTGATCTCCTCGGGAGGTATAAATTGGGGGAAGCAATATATTCGATACCTCATTCAGAAACGCACCCTCTCGAAACCTGGCGAGCAAGCTACACCGCGATGCAGAGCGCCTCTCTTGCAGAGTCTGCCACTTGGGTTTGTTAAACATCTCCGTAACGCTATCACTGTTACCAAATAACCCTGTGACGAAACGCGCCGCTCTTCTTTGGATCTTCTCTATCTCCTCCGTCAACCCGATCTGGTACGGATCCCACACTGATGAGCAATACTCAATACTGCGCATCAAAACATGTGTTCAGGTCATAGTGCTGTGAAATTTGGGAAAAAAACTGCAAATTGGCATTTATAAGAAGAAGAACAGCACCAAAAATGCAACAGGAGCGTAATATGTAGAAAATGGTCCACGCAACCTGTAACTACAGTTCGAAATATTACTTCATAGTAGCAAAAACCAACCACCAGAATTGTTTGTAGCTTGTAGGTACAGTGACCAAAATATAAACTAAACAGCAACCGTATGCACATAATCCAGTCCAGTGAAGATTCCTTGCAGTAAATAAGGGCGAAACGCGTATGGCATGAAATTGTGTTTCATTCAGTTGCTGTCAGACGGCCCATAAGGTAAAAATTATCAATATACTGTAATATAAATGTAATATTAAGTCCACTTTTCTCATTACTGATACTAGTAGGAGCCTACAGGTAATCAGGGATTCGAAATGCAGTAAATCAGCTAACTCTGTAGGCAAAGGAATATCGTTAAATTACCGAAAACATACAGAGAGCTACGAAATTATGCGATGTAAGCAGGAGATTTCAGCTGCATACCAGCCTCGCCAGTCGCACGTAGGATGTATGTGGAACCAGTTTTTATGTGACTGTCAGTCCTACAATGGTCTCGAATTTTATTAATTTTTTGAGAGGACTGGTTTAAATTGCTACTGTTTTACGTTCGCCAACAAACGCATCGTAATGGCATCCTGGCACTTTTTCCAAGAAAAGTAGCTATCCACCCATCCACTTATAATGTAAGGTAGTCTGCTTGCATCTTCTGCAGAAATCACTACAAGAGCTGCTTCGAGGGTCAACATCTACTAGAGATCCGTAGAAAAGAAGTAAGAGGAAGTCCTAGGCGCCGATTCGTAACGATAATCCACGAAAGGGTTGTTAACTGGCGTAACCTCGGGTGGGAAGGCATGAGCAGTTATACTGTACGTCACCTGTACAATTTTCTACGGAACAACGGCAAAACTAAGAAATTACTATGTAGGTTTAGCACAGGGAGTGGATTTTGCAAGTGGCCAAAACATATCGCACCTGAACAAGCAGAATACACAATGAGCACATGATAAAGAGCGAGTGCACATAAGTAGAACGACTGTAAGCAGGATTGGCGTAAGGGGAATAACCACAAGCAGAACGAGAGTTCGAACCATGTTGCATTTCATTTTATTAAATGAATCGGAGAGTTGATGTAATAAGTAGCAAGAAGCCATGCACTAGTAATGTAATATAGCTTCTATGGTTGGCTAACTGCAAAGCAGAGACATAACTGTTACACAAAGTGCACACTCGTAAATTAGTTTCGGAACAATCGGTATCTTCAAACGATACAGAACATCCGGTTCCGTTGCATCGGGGGATCCTGTTCATTTAATACAAACACAGCCTGCACCTTTATGGAGGCACCTCCAGATATCACAAGGCCTTGTTGATAAACTGAGTCCATGGCTTCAGAGGGGTCTGCTCCACACTCTAACCCAGCTATCATCTGGTACCAACTGTAATCGGGACTTATCTGACCATATAACGGGTTTCCAGTCGTCTAGGGTCCAACCGATATGATCACGAGTCCGGGACAGGCGCTGCAGGTGATGCTGTGCAGTTAGCAAAGGCACTCTCGTCGGACGTTAACTGCCATAGCCCATTAACACTAAATTTCGCCGCACTGTCCTAACAGATACGTTCGTCCTTCACCTCACATTGATTTCTATGGTTAATTCACGCAGAGTTGCTGGTCTGTCGGCACTGACAACTCTACATTCAGACACCTCATTTAAAGTGAACCTAATCGTCACAAAGACGAAAGGTTGTTGGCCCCAATTTTAATGTCCACTAATAAGTTTCCGCAATGTTGAACGGTCCCCGTTTCTCAGCACACGAGGTGTGCCTGGTCGTGATTTCACTGTGGTCATTCCCTCACGTTTCCGCTTCTCACGTCGGCTACAATCGATTTGGACAGTTCGAGATGGGTTTAAATGTTCGATGGAATTGTGTTACGCCGGTTCGAAGTCACCGAGCTCTCGTCACCGCCCTATTCTGCTGTTACTGCTTCTCTCCTGCCAATAGAATATGCACCACCTCCTTTTATTCTGGCGTGTCCTCTCTCGTGACATCTAGTGCTGAATTCGAAGCGGTGTCCAGACTTTTTGATCGGATAGTGTACGTTAACTGGAATACTCTCTTTCAAATTCTGAAGGTGGCAGGGTTAAAATACAGGGAGCGAAAGGCTATTTACAATTTGTACAGAAACCAGATGCCAGTTATAAGAGTCGAGGGGCATGAAAGGGAAGCAGTAGTTGGGAAAGGAGTGAGACAGGGTTGTAGCCTCTCCCCGATGTTATTCAATCTGTATATTGAGCAAGCAGTAAAGGAAACAAAAGAAAAATTCGGAGTAGGTATTAAAATTCATGGAGAAGAAGTAAAAACTTTGAGGTTCGCCGATGACATTGTAATTCTGTCAGAGACAGCAAAGGACTTGGAAGAGCAGTTGAACGGAATGGACAGTGTCTTGAAAGGAGGATATAAGATGAACATCAACAAAAGCAAAACGAGGATAATGGAATGTAGTCAAATTAAATCGGGTGATGCTGAGGGGATTAGATTAGGAAATGAGACACTTAAAGTAGTAAAGGAGTTTTGCTATTTAGGGAGTAAAATAACTGATGATGGTCGAAGTAGAGAGGATATAAAATGTAGACTGGCAATGGCAAGGAAATCGTTTCTGAAGAAGAGAAATTTGTTAACATCGAGTATAGATTTAAGTGTCAGGAAGTCGTTTCTGAAAGTATTTGTATGGAGTGTAGCCATGTATGGAAGTGAAACATGGACGATAACCAGTTTGGACAAGAAGAGAATAGAAGCTTTCGAAATGTGGTGCTACAGAAGAATGCTGAAGATAAGGTGGGTAGATCACGTAACTAATGAGGAGGTATTGAATAGGATTGGGGAGAAGAGAAGTTTGTGGCACAACTTGACTAGAAGAAGGGATCGGTTGGTAGGACATGTTTTGAGACATCAAGGGATCACAAATTTAGCATTGGAGGGCAGCGTGGAGGATAAAAATCGTAGAGGGAGACCAAGAGATCAATACACTAAGCAGATTCAGAAGGATGTAGGTTGCAGTAGGTACTGGGAGATGAAGAAGCTTGCACAGGATAGAGTAGCATGGAGAGCTGCATCAAACCAGTCTCAGGACTGAAGACCACAACAACAGTGTACATCTGGAACATAGCATTGTATGGAAGTGAGGCGTGAATTATGTGATAACTGGAGACCAAGAGAACTGAAGTGTTGAAGTTGTGGATTTATAGAAGGATGCTGAAGACATTTTGAACACGAGACAGGTTTCCAACCCTGATTTCCGATACCACTCATACACATTTTAACGTGTAACGTTTCCTGTACAGCGAAAATGATGACTTCCACTACTAGGGTCTCCGCAAAATCATCCATCTTTGCCAAAAATTTGTTGCGAATGCGTAGAGAAGGGTCGACAACATCATCAAAGTTAATGTTCGTAGCTTTCGAGGAGATAAGTAAAACGCTATTTCTATGGCAATCAGGGATTACTTTGGTCCAATTTTTGCCCGTATTTTTGTATGTGGAAAGAAAACAAAGGACAGTGGCAGAGAGAAAATCTAAAATACGTTCTTCTATTGTTGTCAAAGACTTTTTCCATTAATTGAAAAAGGTATTGAAATATATATCTCAACTGTTGCTGTGGTACCATTAATCCACTCCGGACAGTTTTGACCTACTCATAGAGAAGTAGTAATATAATGTCGGGACAAAGTAAACTCAATGAATATCTCTAGAGTAGACATTCAGGAGCACGACGAACAAATAAATACTAAATTTTGAAGGCAACGGAATGGATTATTGAACTTAATTCAGAATGTG
The DNA here is from genome assembly GCF_021461395.2 of Schistocerca americana. NCBI lineage: Eukaryota > Metazoa > Arthropoda > Insecta > Orthoptera > Acrididae > Schistocerca > Schistocerca americana. The sequence goes on from NC_060121.1 coordinate 856,333,937, forward strand.
AGACAGTATAGAAGTGTAATATGTTTCACCTATTGACTAACTCCACTAGGCGTGATGGACCAACAGAGAATTCCTTTTCTGGTTGAATTTTACACTACGGTCACCATGCAAAGAGAATACATCATGTTTTAAAGATATTTTACAGTATGAATACGAGATTTATTGTATCAATTACTACTCAAGCTCTGGTAGTTGAGAACAATCACGTTTTTTAGTCGTTTTGGACTAATTATTCTAATCAAACCTTCCGAAGAATAAAATAGTTTGTATTTATGTTCTGGCCATTTGCAGTAGGACTTTTGTCTTACCAATATAGTTTGCTTTAGAAACATCGTGCCTTACGTTAGTCGCAGTCCCAAAAAATTCTTCTCCGTCGTATAAAGCTGTAGCATATTGCCCAACTGCTAAATTGTCTTTCGACATTTTGTGGTGGTGTACATCATCTTGCACATCAGACACTTTCAGAATCGCAATCATACTCTAGCACTACTTCAACTTCGTATTGGGGTTGTTTTGACTCATGCTAAAGTATCTCTCTATCTTGCAAAAGTCTGTACCATTTTACAGCAGTGTTAAATATATCATCTAAATTGTATTTCACACAATTAACAGTTTCTCATCTTACTGTTTAACACTGACAGAATTCAAAACTACACTCGTCGTGTTTTTAACTTATGTGATGTGAACGCCCCAGGCAGAAGTTATTAGGATGTAAACAACTTTTAAAATGAATGAGATTTTCACTCTGCAGCGGAGTGTGCGCTGATATGAAACTTCCTGGCAGATTAAAACTGTGTGCCCGACCGAGACTCGAACTCGGGACCTTTGCCTTTCGCGGGCAAGTGCTCTACCATCTGAGCTACCGAATCACGACTCACGCCCGGTACTCACAGCTTTACTTCTGCCAGTATCTCGTCTCCTACCTTCCAAACTTTACAGAAACTCTCCTGCGAACCTTACAGAACTAGCACTCCTGAAAGAAAGGATACAGCGGAGACATGGCTTAGCCACAGCCTGGCGGATGTTTCCAGAATGAGATTTTCACTCTGCAGCGGAGTGTGCGCTGATATGAAACTTCCTGGCAGATTAAAACTGTGTGCCCGACCGAGACTCGAATTCGGGACCCTTGCCTTTCGCGGGCAAGTGCTCTACCATCTGAGCTACCGAAGCACGACTCACGCCCGGTACTCACAGCTTTACTTCTGCCAGTATCTTCTCGTAGAGCACATGCCCGCGAAAGGCAAAGGTCCCGAGTTCGAGTCTCGGTCGGGCACACAGTTTTAATCTGCCAGGAAGTTTCAAGTTTTAAAATATTTATGAACAACATTGAGTCCAGTACTACCATCCTAATGTCACTGCATTGAACTGTCTTGTTTACCCATGATAACGATGTAACATTTTAAGTTAGGCTTTACCGTGACTGTTATTGACATTAAATGAAACAACAAGTTTACTGTTACCAGTCCTTTAAATAATTATTCTGTACTAATGTTGTTACGATGCATATTCTATGTACTTTGCGATTATGTATTCTCTTCTGCTATACGAACCTTCCACCCAGCAGATTCCAGATGGCATATTTGTTTACAAATGTGATAGTATACATGTGATGTGTTACGACAGCGAATAGGAACCTGTGACCACTGGAAGTACTCTATTTTACTTACTTTATGTTTACCATTAGATATCAGTTTAATTTTTTGTCAGAAGAAATCCAAAACCATGTTCTGAAATAGTGTCTTGTTTCTCCACTAGGCAGTGCCACAAGTTCCTTCAAAAACCGTAACATAACACACACACAAATGTCGAAATGTCGTACTAAATAATGCAAATCCACCCGATGATGAAGGTTTAAACCTTTGAAACGCGTCGTGGAAATAAATAAGACGGTGAATGGTAACAGTAAACTTGTTGTTCCATTTCATATCGATGTAAGTCTGGCGGGGAAAAAAATTTTTGAAATTTTTTCTGACAAGTGAGCCAAAATTACCCGCAAAGGGCCGAAGCAACCTCAGCTTATGGTACCCCCACTGAGAATGCTGCAGGTTCAAAGTATACAATGGTTGGATAAAAAGTAGTGCCAACATTGTCATAATTCATACCAGACTTTACTGGCAGATTTTCACCGTATTACAAGCGTTCATTGTAATCTACCCACATGTCGATCACCTTCCCCCACACAGACGGAAGGCCTCGTACACCGTTAGCACATCCAACTCTGTCAATTTGTCGCAAGGACCGCACTTTGGCAAAGATGATGTCGTCTCTTGCCTGATAGCTCATGCCTTGAGTTTTCTTGCTTTTCGGGAATAGGTCACTGCGTCATGGACTCGTACTGGGTGAATAGGGTGGAGCCGGCCGCAGTGGCTGAGTGGTTCTAGGCGCTTCAGTCGGCAACCACGCGACTGCTACGGTCGCAGGTTCGAATGCTGCCTCGGGTATGGATGTGTGTGATGCCCTTAGGTTAGTTAAGTTTAAGTAGTTCTAAGTCTAGGGGACTGATGACCTCAGATGTTAAGTCCCATAGTGCTTAGAGCCATTTGAAACACTTGAATAGTGTGGATTTCTAGTATCTCTGACCTTCACATATGCAGGACCGCCTCCAGAGGGTTTGCCAAGTGTCGTCATGCATTGAAATGAAGGATGATGGGATGCAGTCCATCGGCGATCCGTATACAGCATAGACAAGCAGCTCAATTTTCATGTCCATGGGAGGACGATCCAAATGGTGCCGATCTTGAAAGACATCCCTGCATCCCGAAACACTTTCACCCATGTGGCCACCATATGAGATGGCAATGCTGCATCAGCACATGCCTGACGCATTCCCTGAAAACACTGTTGTGCTCCCTGACCACATGTTGAGGCAATAGTGATCCATGCATCTTGTTCATGTTACCTGAACATACTATTCGCGCGCGTGAACTGATCTCCCACACTTTCAGACAGTACGCACTGCAACTGACTCAAACACAGCACTACTTCAGCTAATCTTCTGCTCTCAGCTACAGCCAGAGCGCATGCCACTGGATGCAGGTTCTTCATGTTACGGCAATGTTACCGCTGCTTTTCATCCAGCCCTAGTACTAAAGTAAAAGAGTGCTTGGAAGGCGAATTAGTCTTGTAAATGAACTGTTAAGGCGGCGAAAGAAGCTCGAATCGGCACCACTGGAGTGGAGGAGTGTGTGTGTGTGTGTGTGTGTGTGTGTGTGTGTGTGTGTATGTGTGTTTGAGTGTGTGCTGATCGGCCGCGGTGTAAATAAAGCCCTTCCCTCGCTTCCGCCGGCGCGGCGGCGCCTCGACATCCAAACAGCACGCGGCCCACTACATGGCACCCACCCCCCACCATCTCCACTGCTGCTGTGCTGCTGCTGCCGCTGCCACCACCGTCTCCCCCTGTTCTGTTTTCGCCCGTGGGGAAACAAGGAGCGAGCACTGCAATCGCTCCGCCATGCCGCGCCGCCCCGGCGCTGCCAGCGGAAATCTGATTCCGAGAGGGATCCCTGCACCCTGATTTAGGTCGTTTCCTCCACATAAACGGGCCCTCAGGCGGCCCCGCGTCAGACTCGGCGTCCTCAGCCCTGCGCTGCTCTTCTGCCCTGCACCACTTGGTAACCGCTTAGCGCCGAGATTACTGGCCGACCCTTCGACATGTGAAACTACGACACGTTAAGGAGTGTAGTATGCAGGAGACAAAAATAAAATCGCAATCAAAGTGTAATGATACTGGGAAATCTGTCAAGCGTGAGGTCTATTTACAAAATAAATAAAAAATTACAAATAAATAAATAAATATTAACCTTCGAAACGTCGGGTAAAGGGTACTTCATGCCCACCTTTTCAAAGTATTATAATTTTAAATTTTTTAAAAATAATGTATTGTTTTGAATGATTACTTATGTTAGATTCCGTAACTGCTTTAAATTTTGGATAGAAATTTAACCCAAAGATGAACCATATTTCATGGACAGCTCCAAGCATTCATCGCGGGACACAAAGATATTGAGCATCTTTGGTTGGAATCTATTGTCCACCATGTGCTAGAGAAGTATGTGCTTAGCAAAAGTATATGGGAGGGAAAGGAACCGCCGGCCGGAGTGGCCGTGCGGTCTAGGCGCTCCAGTCTGGAGCCGAGCGACCGCTCCGGTCGCAGGTTCGAATCCTGCCTCGCTGCCTCGGGCATGGATGTGTGTCCTGTCCTTAGGTTAGTTAGATTTAATTAGTTCTAAGTTCTAGGCGACTGATGATCTCAGAAGTTAAGTCTTATAGTGCTCAGAGCCATTTGGAAAGGTTCCACCTTGGTGCAACAAACATATTACGAAGTTGCTGAGAAAGCAGAGAATTTTGCACAGTCGTTTTAAACGTAGCCACTGCCCCACTGAGAAACAGAAATTATGAGAAATGAAAGCAACCGTCAGAAGGACAATGAGAGGTTCTTTTAACGAATTTGAAAGCAATATTTTATCTGCAGATTCTAAAAATAGCCTCAAAAAATGTGGTCGTACGTAAAATCTATCAACGCTACAAATAATTCAATACCTTCTCTTGCTGACAGAATGGGTAATGTAACTGATGATGATAAACAGAAGGGCGAAATTCTAAAACTAACTTTCAGAAACTCGTTTACGGTAGAGGACTGCAGCACCATTCCCACTTTCAACTATCGAACAAACACAAGGATGGCTGACATAGTGTTTAGTGTATCTGGGGGTTTAGACGCCAAGAAGGCATCTGGCCCAGACTGTATCCACGTAAGATTACATGTTGACTATGCTACAAATATAGCACCATTCTTATCCATCATATATCAGAGATCATTGGAACAGCGGCAAGTTCCACGGGACTGGAAGAAGGTCCAGATCATAGCAACCTATAAAAAGGGTAGAAAATCGCATGCACATAACTACCGGCCAATTTCACTGACATCGATCTGTTGAAGAATCATGGAACATATTTGGATTTCAGACATAATGACCTTTCTAGACTCTGAGAAGCTCATCTGCAGAAACTAGCACGGTTTTAGGAAACAGCGGTCATGTGAGACACAGCTGGCCTTCTTTGTGCATGATATACAATAGGCTCTAGATACCGGCTCCCTGGTTGATACCATATTTCTCGAGTTTCGAAAGGTGCTCGATTCAGTTCCGCACTGTCACTTGCTCCAAAAAGTGCGCGCTTACGATCTATCCGATGACTTATGCGGTTGAATAAAAAGTTTTCTAACAGACAGAGAGCAGTATGTCGTCCTGAACGGGGTGACTTCAACAGAAACAAGCGTAACTTCAGGTGTGCCCCAAGGCAGCGTACTAGGTCCGCTGCTTTTTACGATTTACATAAATGATCTGGTTGATGGTATTGACAACGGCATTAGACTGCCAATGACGCAGTACTCTACAGGAAAGTAGTATCACACGAAAGTTGTGAACAAATCAATGAGCATTTGCAGAAAATAAATGCGTGGTGTAATGAGTGTCAGTTATCTCTCAATATTAGTAAGGGTAGCCTACTGCGTGTAACAAGGAGAAAATCCCCATTAATGTACGAGTACAAAATAAATGCCCAGTCTTTGTAAGCGGTAACACCCGTCAAGTGTCTGAGTGTGACTGTTCGAAATGATCTCAAATGGAATGATCGGATTACACAAATAACGGGTAAGGCAAACTCAAAATTGCCGTTTATTGGTAGAATCCGGAAACGACGCAGTCCTTCAGCAAAGGAAATAGCTTACTATACGTTAGTTCGTCCAGTCTTAGAGTATTGCTCGTCTGTATGGGACCATTACCAGTTGGTTCTGATTCAGGAGATTGGGAAGGTCCAAAGAAGAGCGCCAAGATTCGTGACTGGTACATTTAGCCACCGTTGGAGTGTTACAAGTCTCATAGAAAGTTTGAAGCGGGACACACTTGCAGATAGACGGCACGCTGAACGGAAGGGGCTGCTGACTAAATTCCGAAATCCGATCTTCACCGAGGATGTGGAGCATATATTGTTACCAACATTTTTAAAATCGCGCAATGATCACCATTCATAGATAAGGGAAATTAGAGCTCGTACCGAGGTGTTCAGATAGTCGTTTTTCCCTTGCGCGATCCGCACGTGGAACAGAGGGGGGAAATATGACTTTGGCGCGAATTGTGCCCTCCGCCACACACCGCTTGGTGGCTAGCGGAGTAATCAGGGTGAGTCACCTAACATTACCGCTGGATATATTTCGTAAACCATATCAAATACTGACGAATCAATTCCACAGACCGAACGTGAGGAGATGGGCTAGTGTAATTGGTTAATACAAACCATACAAAAATGCACGGAAGTATGTATTTTAACACAAACCTATGTTTTTTAAAATAGAACCCCGTTAGTTTTGTTAGCACATCTGAACATATAAACAAATACGTAATCAGTTCCGTTTGTTGCATTGTAAAATGTTAATTACATCCGGAGATATTGAAACCTAAAGTTGACGCTTGAGTACCACTCTTCCGCTGTTCGATCGTGTGTATCGGAGAGCACCGAATTACGTAGGGATCCAAAGGGAACGGTGATGGACCTTAGGTACAGAAAATACTGGAACAGCACATTACGTCCACATGCTAACACCTTTTTATTGGTCTTTTTCACTGACGCACATGTGCATTACCATGAGGGGTGAGGTAGACGTACACACGTGGTTTCCGTTTTCAATTACGGAGTGGAATAGAGTGTGTCCCGATATGTCAGGCCAATAGATGTTCAATGTGGTGGCCATCATTTGCTGCACACAATTGCAATCTCTGGCGTAATGAATGTCGTACACGCCGCAGTACATCTGGTGTAATGTCGCCGCAGGCTGCCACAATACGTTGTTTCATATCCTCTGGGGTTGTAGGCACATCACGGTACACATTCTCCTTTAACGTACCCCACAGAAAGAAGTCCAGAGGTGTAAGATCAGGCCGGCCGCGGTGGTCTAGCGGTTCTAGGCGCTCAGTCCGGTGCCGCGCGACTGCTACGGTCGCAGGTTCGAATCCTGCCTCGGGCATGGATGTGTGTGATGTACTTAGGTTAGTTAGGTTTAAGTAGTTGTAAGTTCTAGGGGACAGATGACCATAGATGTTAAGTCCCATAGTGCTCAGAGCCATTTTTTGTAAGATCAGGAGAACGGGCTGGCCAATTTATGCGTCCTCCACGTCCTATGAAACGCCCGTCGAACATCCTGTCAAGGGTCAGCCAAGTGTTAATTGCGGAATGTGCAGGTGCACCATCATGCTGATACGACATACGTCAACGCGTTTCCAGTGGGACATTTTCGAGCAACGTTGGCAGATCATTCTGTAGAAACGCGATGTATGTTGCAGCTGTTTGGGCCCCTGCAATGAAGTGAGGACCAATGAGGTGGTCGCCAATGATTCCGCACCATGCATTTACAGTACACGGTCGCTGTCGCTCTACCTGTCTGAGCCAGCGAGGATTGTCCACGGACCAGTAATGCATATTCCATACATTCACTGCCCCGTGGTTTGTGAAACCCGCTTCATCGGTAAACAGGTAGAACTGCAACGCATTCTCTGTTAATGCCCATTGACAGAATTGCACTCGATGATTAAAGTCATCACCATGTAATTGCTGATATAGCGACACATGAAACGGGTGAAAGCGGTGACGATGCAGTATGCGCATGACACTACTTTGACTCAGTCCACCGGCTCTCGCAATGTCCCGTGTACTCATGTGTGGGTTCATGGCAACAGCAGCTAACACACCAACTGCACCCGCTTCTCCTGTGACGGGCATGTTACGGACCTGTTTGCGTGCTACGACCATACCTGTTGCATACAGTTAGCGGTAGATGTTTTGCAATGTGCGGCACGTTGGATGCTCTCTGTCCGGGTACCGTTTTGCATACACCCTGCAGGCTTCAGCTGCATTTCGTCGACACTCGCCGTAGATGAGTATCTTCTCCGCCTTTTCAGAGTTCGAATACACCATGGTCACAGTTCCTACAACACTACACTATCACAGACGTCTGGTAATACGGTGTACTACAGTTGGTCTGCGTGCGGCGACGAATGCAGAGTAACAATAGCAGCAAGCGCTACATGCGGACACTGCGACAGCTAGACCAAACCACAACAGTGCACTACAGCCACACTCGTAAACACGGTCGTCATCGTAAACATGCTCCTGCAGATGCTGCTCGCCGACCGTGGCCCGTGTTTGTTACAACACGCAACTGAACGTCGGAGGTTTCAAGCGTCAACCTTAGGTTACAATATCTCCGGATGTAATTAACATTTTACAATGTAACAAACGGCACTGATTACGTATTTGTTTATATGTTCAGATGTGCTAACAAAACTAACGTTGTTCCATTTAAAAAACGTAGGTTTGTGTTAAAAAACATATTTCCGTGCGTTTTTTTATAGCTTGTATTAAACAATTACACTAGACCCTCTCCTCATGTTCGGTCTGTGGAATCGGTTCGTCAGTATTTGATGTGGTTTACGAAATATATCCAGTGGTAACGTTAGGTGACTCACCCTGTATATGTAGATGTAGATGTAGACAAGAAGGTGCGGCGCTTAAATCCAGGCAAATTTCAATTTTAATTTCCCGCCATATCTTAGTTCCGCCAAAGGTCGCGATTGGCGTTCTTGAAAGCCATAGGCATCTAGTAAATAGTCAGAATCTCAAAATGGCGGAGATTTACGGGCGAGACGGAGTACAACCGAACAGCAGCGATTATCGAAAGTCTTCGCGCTGGGCGTTCGCCCACTGAAACAGTCCGATTCTTTAGGCACCCGAGATCAACTGTTTACAATATTGTGGCCAAGCATAATGCTTTGGAGAAGTTTGGGGAAGGTTCCAAAAACCTGGCGAGAACGCCTCATTGAAGAAACGCGTTTCACGAACTGAAGCAGTCATTGAAACGCCTCAGGCGCTGATTTCGGAGGATCCGGGGCAATCACCGAGGAAATTTGCGTCATTATTGAATGTCAGCGAACGAACAATGCATCGGATGGCAGAGGAGGACATCATACGACTCATTTAGCCCAAAACTGGCTCTCGGATACGTTGCCATGTTCTGCTCATGGGAGTTCTGGCCCCCGAATAACCCTGATTTTAACCCCCTCGACTACTATGTTTGGAGCGCAGTCGAAAGAGTTGCAGACGAGATGAGGCACCGTAATGTTGTATCTCTACGCACCGCTACCGAAGCAGAGTTCGCGAATACGTTTTGAAGAGTGCGTGCCATCGCTTCAGGACAAGATTGGTGGAGGTCACTGCAGCTGAAGGAGGCTACATGGAGTAATGTTACTCTTGAAAGTTACCACTTATATGTAAAAGGATATTAATTTGTAATTTTTTAATTGATTTGCTTTAAAAAATGTTTCATTTGTCCGGATTTAAGCGCTGCTCTCTGTTTAAGACGGTACAGACTATAAGATACTCCTTAATTTTTCAGCTTTTTTTTAAATAACACTTTCACCATTCTTATTATCAGACTGGAAAGCTAGGCTGAAAAAGAGAAAAACGAACCGACTTTTAAAATGCCTGAAAATCGTCAACACAAATCACTTTCAATTCAAGTTCACTGGCACTGTAGACTGCAATGACACATCATAGGCTGGACAGTGCTCTGGGTTTGTGATTGCGGGGCGGAAGGAAGACAGCATTAACAAGCTCGTGAATCCTGGTAACTGATGTTCATCACATCATTACACTGCTGCTGCCAGCTGACTCCAATGTTGCCACATAAAGATAGGTCTCCTACGCCATCGAATATGTGGTCATTGTTAATGTTGGTGGGAATTTCAAATCAGACGCTAGGCGTTTTTGTACTAATTTCGATTTCAAGGCGCAACTGAATTTTGGAGGAAATTATTCAAAGAATGGAGTGCATCTTATAGTCCGTGAAATGTGGTATTTCTCAGTGGTGAATGTGACTTTTCGCAACAAATGTCATATTCATATTTTAAGGTTGCTTTCTTTTAAAGGGCTTCCACACTCAGCAGCAGTTGCTTTGTATCCTCAGTCGCTAGCTTTCACAATCATGGCAGTCTTCGCTTTCAGACCTCTCTTCCTCGTCATTCCAATTACTGCCTCTCTTCATGTTAATATTGGCCGTCTACGCACCCTTCTTCCCGGCGGTAACCATTCCATGATTTCTTTTGTCCGACGTCGTTGCTCCTTTCGCCGTACTTCGCCATCCAATTGAAGAGCTATATTCTAAATTCTTTGTACGCCTGGTTGTCCCGCTTCCATTAGCTGCTTAATTTCTGCATTTCCTCTGTCCTGGATTTGCTGGCTGCCCTCATTATCCCATCCGTCTGTGCCGCCTGTACTCTGCTTGTCTGCCTCTCCCTCGGGGTCCATCCTTTTGCACTGTATGTTAGTATACTTTCCACTACTGTTTTCAGAATCCTCTTCTTTATTTCTTTTGATATTACCCTGTTCCATAGAACTCCATTTAACATTTTAATTGCTCCCCTTGTCTGCTGGAGACTATGTTTCATATCTGTTTCACAGGCCCTTTCTTAAAAAAAAATTCAAGTTCTGGACGTATATTAAATGTCTATATGACTTTGAAAAGTATCTTGTGGATGAATACCAACGACAATTAATAAGATATGTATCTTTAAAAATGTTTTTGCGGTGGTCATAAAGTATCCTTCACTGGCCGGGCTGGTCGAGAGCTTCTAGATGCTACAGTCTGGAACTTGCGACCACTATAGTCGCAGGTTTCGAATCCTGCCCAGGGCATGGATGTGTGTGATGCCCTTAGGTTAGTTAGGTTCAAGTAGTTCCAAGTTCTAGGGGACTGTTGACCTCAGAAGAAAAGTCCCATACTGCTTAGAGCCATATGAACCGTTTTTTTTTTTTTTTTTTAAGTATCCCTCTACTCGGTGTAAACATCACAGGAAACGCATTGGTGTTGCTAAGATATTTTCAAGTTCTGTAGCATCCTAATACGTCAGTGCCTATTTAAAAGGACTTTGTATATAAAAGTTAAACACATGTACCAAAATTTCCTTTTATAAAGTCTTTTTTTTTGGTGGTGGGTACGAAGTACAAACCGCTTTGGTATTCCTTACTATGGAAAATGCATTTGTATTGCTGGGTTAATTCCTTGAAAGTAATCAAGGTAACTAATAAAAACTTAATTTGCAACTTGCGGGAAAATTACACTATGGATTCTTGTTCGGGTTTTCAAAGCAAAACGAGCAGTGGTAAATGGACAAATGGGGAATCAAATTGACCAGCATGAGATCTAGCTTTGCAAAAATGTGTTTGCCGCGCGGGATAGCCGAGCGGTCTACGGCGCTGCAGTCATGGACTGTGCGGCTGGTCCCGGCGGAGGTTCGAGTCCTCCCTGGGGCATGGGTGTGTGTGTTTGTCCTTAGGATAATTTAGGTTAAGTAGTGTGTAAGCTTAGGGACTGATGACCTTAGCAGTTAAGTCCCATAAGGTTTCACAAACATTTGAACATTTTTTTAAAAATGGGTTTAAATGCTTGAAACCAGTGCAATTAATGAAAATTTCAGTAGTGGTTTCAAGGAAAGATTTTAAAGATTTCCATACCCAAACGATGTGTGGAAATGGACAAATGCAATATCATACCGATGAGCGTGAGGTGTAATTTACAAGGAGAAAATTTAAGTTGCTTGAAAGTAATTGGAGTAACCAATAAAAATTTAAAAATAAATTTAGAACAAAAAAGCTTCAAATATTGAGGTAATAGTATACAGAAACGTCATTTGCCAATATTGCAATTGTTGATACAGTGATGACTAGTTTTGAAAAATTTTAACTGCCATTTTCACATCAGTATCCCGCCGGAGGTTCGAGTCCTCCTTTGGGCATGGGTGTGTGTGTTGTTCTTAGCGTAAGTTAGTTTAAGTTATTCTAAGTAGTGTGTAAGTCTAGGGACCGATGACCTCAGCAGTTTGGTCCCTTAGAAATTCACACACATTTGAACATTTTGAACACATCAGTATAAGCAGTAGCGCCGAAAACGATGATTATAGGTAGTCACTATGTTGTAATTAATAATAATGTTACTCATAATAACATCGAGTATGACAAAGTGTCTGCCCATAATTGTAGTTGTACTAATATGATCTGAAAATGGCAATTCAGATTTGGCGAAACTAGTCATCACTGTACAAACAATTGCAATCTTGGCAAATACAGTGTTCCTATAAGGAAAATTAAACATTTAAAATTATGTATAGCCCCCTAGAAGATTGTCTACTTCAGGTAATCACAAGAAAATAGTCAACATTTTTGAGAAAACATTTGTCTAAAAATAAGAAATCAATACATTAGTGAAACTTTTGTTTTTATTTAAATAGTGACCAGTTTCGGTCTTCTTTCCATTATGAAGCCGTCGTCATAAGTCCTATCATAGCACCATACCACGATGTTATTATCAATGGCTAAGTGCAAGTGCATTCAGCACTGGACTCTTGTTCACAAGAAATATTTTGCACTTAGCCACTCACACAAGCAATGGGGCCGGGGTACACATGTAATGGTAGAACTTACGTGGACGGTTTGATAAAGGACAAAAATCAGAAACTTGGTCGTCATTTTTAATTGAAACAATCTTCTCTGCAACTTTGGCTGTTTTGTAATTTCATTAAAGATTGGACTTCAAAACCTCAGTTGGCGCTTTGTTTGCTGAAGATGCTTTTTAGCGTCATTCAAAGGTGCGGCAAATGTTCTCCAACCTTTTTTTTATCAGTAGGGCCTGCAGCATGAATAAAGTCGAAATACGACCTTGTAGAAGAACTCAATATCAGTAGCTGTAATGTAATATTTATTTGCTTGTCACTAGATGTTCCTATACAACAACCTTGTCTGTTTCGTCTTACGACATTTTTAACTGCTCGTCTACGTGAAGTTGCCAATCGCATGACATACAGGGTCTACTGTGAGGTTTATGCTGCAAAATATTGTTATTATAGTCACGAAGCTGTTATAATACGATTTTATTTCTTGATAATAATTTGACAGATGTTTGACGGTTGGGATTCTTAGTCACTATACTGGGCAAATAAAATTCTGATTTCTAAGGCGAGAGCAACACTCCTAAAAATACAAAAAGTATGTTTTTGTTCTACTACAGTGAAACACAAGTAGGAGTTGCGTCTAAGAATCCTAACTGTCAAATAGCTGTCAGAAAATTATCATGATGAATAAAGTCATGTAATAACAGTCATGTGACGTTAATAACAATATTTCACAACAGAAATGTAACAGTTGATCCCTGGATGCCACATGATCGTCAACTTCACCTAGACGTGGACTTGAAAACGACACTGTAAGCGGAAACAGGGAAGCAGGAATATCTAGATACCAGAAAATAAATATTACATTTCGGCTACTGGAACTGACTTCTTGTGAAGTATTATCTAACATATTTAATTTCTTACTTTTAGACAGATGGTGTCACAAAACATTTTTTCAATGATTTTTTTCTCCTTGTATTACTTTTTTCCCATAATATTTAGCAATAAATGTTAATACAGTCAAATATTACAGACACATACATCTGAACATCAATGTTTCATATATTTTCATGTATTGTTTCTACAAGAAACCCAGTTTCGACTATCGAAAATAAACAAGCGAGTAGTGGGTTCGGACCGTATGGCTTGGGGGTTTAATTTCATTTGGGAGGACATGGATAAAACATTTAAAGTAAAATGTTCATCTTGTCAGTGACAACTGCGAAAAAATAAAGATTATTCTAGAGTAAATTGTGCACCCAGTACTTTGCTTTTATTTCTGGACGAACTACGACAGTTTTCATGTGTGCAATGCACACAGATGTGTGAGTTGGTTGGTGAAAGAGTAGAAGGTCGGATGATTAGAGAATTTATGTTAGTTGAAAGTGGCAGTTTTACAGTATGAAGGTAGCTATAATGTGAAGGAGAATTGTGGGGGAGAAGTCGTATGTGTGTTACATTCTGTTGCACAGCTGAGTGGTAGGGTACCATGAAGCAAGTGAGTTGGCGGAGCGCTTAGTTAAGCAACACATAGGAGAACACAGTGTCACTGTCCGCACCAGGTAGCTGACTGGTCAGCCCGACAGAATGGCAATCCAAAGGTCTCGGGTTCGATTCCAGGCTGAGTCGGAGATTTAATCCGCTCAGAGACTGGGTGGTGTGTTGTCCTAATCATCATCCTTTCATCCCCATAGACGCGCAAGTCGCCGAAGTGACGTCAAATCGGAAGACTTGCGCTCGGCGAACGGTCTACCCGACGGGAGGTCCTAGTCACACGACGTTTACATTTTACTGTGTCACTGACCAGCAGAGGAGGTAAGAGGGTCAGTTACGCCACACAAGCAACACCAAAATATTCCACCGACCTACGTGGGAGGAAGATCGGCGAACATCAGCTGCAGAGTGGGGTATTTAAGGACCGGCAGCAAGTTCGTCATCATCGACCGTCGTGAGATGATGGAGTGACACAGAGGCTGTGTCACTCAGCGCCGCCACCGTTTCGGAGTCGTCACTGTGATTACTTCATAGTAACAGACTCCACGGTCATGCAGGTCGTGACCTAGGAGGTGCCAGAGTGACACAGCCACCGTAGTCAATATCGTCGGACGCCGACATTTGGGAGCTGTCTGTCATGGGAATCATCGCCTGGGATGCATTGTGGTAACGTACTGTAACCGTCGTCCTGGCACGCGGCGTCCAGAAATGCTGTGTCTGGGGTCGGAGCAGGGGACCCCGGCTCGCCGCCGCCAGGGATGATGGACCTCTTCCACCGCAATGACCCCCATCAGCGATCAGAGCAGAGGCCCACAGAGCGTGGTTCCAACCGCCGGGGTACGACCCAGCAAGGCCGTAGAACCGCTACCGAGGCAGTGGATTCCAGTTACGCCAGTGCAGCTGCAGTCGCCGCAGCGGGTGCAATTGTGTGCTTCCACCGGCCATCTTCGTCACCGCCAAGAATATTACGAGTGGAAGCAAACCTCTCCCAGAGGGCCAATATGCACTGTATCGCAAGTGATCAATAAATGTTGTGATTCTGTCACCAGGAGCCATCCGTGGACACAGCCTCACCACCCTCTTTCTCACGCCCAGCAGACAAGCCAAGTTCAAATCTGGCGATGGACAGTGGAGTCCCATGCCTGTTTACAAAAGAATATGTGTGCATCATATTAGATTTGAAATCTCCGATGGTAGTGCTTGTATTTGAATAAGCTTTGAACTTTGTCGTGTTACTCTTTGAAGTGGAAGTATTTAGCAGGTGTCACGGAGTAGGACATCATATAGAGAAGTACACTCCGCGCGTACCTCAGATGGATCTGAAGACACTGATTTCAATGCAGAATCGTCAGATCAACGTCACACGTCATCGTCGCCACACTATGATGGAGTCCTGCAGCGAGGAGAGGGGCATCCACAGTGGAGATTTTTGAAACGGACCGCTAAATAGGATCAGGCTCTCAATTTCATATGTCGTGCATTGCTTCCCCTTTCAAACGACACATTGTCCCACTTCTTATTATGTTTTGGAGCCATAGTATTGTTGCGAACTGCTATTACAGTGCTCAGTATAAATGTAGCGTTTGCTCCACAACCCTCCATGGAATTTTTACGTTGATTTGTAAAATAGTAGTAACATATGCTCCTATTCATTCAGTGCATATTCCACGTTCCGCAGTTCCGATTTCTCACATCACGATGAATTTCAATTCTGAAGTGTGTACATTTATGAACTGACCTTATACGGCGTTCTGGCGAACCTATCATAAATATACTTTGTTCTGATTGGCTGAGAACCGCGACAGGCACTGTATTCAAATCTGATTGGTGGTGTAGACATCTGCGGGGCTGGTTTCTTTGTTATGTTATGTGATTTGCAAGGTTTGAGTATGGTACGCCAGTGTATTTTGAGTTATTGAGAGCGTTTATGCGAGAATACATGCTTACTGCTCAACAACATTGGTGGTAACTGTATTAAATATCAGATAGTTATATTTAATACAGGAGATTTATTTTTATTTATTTGTTTTCATCCTGATTTTTGTGTTCTTGTGTAAAGGTACAGACCGAGAGTATGAGTGCAGTTTATTGATTTTGGGTTGGACGATAAATTTAACTTCATTCTTATTCTTAAGGTTATCCAGTATAAGACAATGAGATTGGTCACCACTTGAATCCACGGTCATTTACACTATTTAAAAATAGGTCGACAGTGCCATTGTGCTGCAAAGTCCGAAAGAGGTACAAAACCTAACATCCGATTACTTATAATTACAACGTTATTGACATGACAGAGACGCTTTTAGAAAACCAAAAGTTTACTTAAAGTTGGTTCGAGTGGCCACTGTCCACAGAAGACATGTAAACATCATGGATTTATGTTATCTGTTATTGCTTTTATGTTGTAATTTTATGTACTGACACGTTCCATGACCTTGGACATTTGCTCCTCAATTTGGAACTACGGAACTATACGTGCAAAATAAAAATAATAAATCATTTAGAAATGTCGCCTGTAACGTATTTCGCTTCCTACGATTTGATATTTACTATCCCAAACGAGTTTCGAATTATACTATAAAAGTAGGAATTTCTTAAATGAAGTGCTGATTTGCTTGTCACATAATAATTACAGATTTCAAAAAAAGTTCATGGTCAGGCATTTTCATTAACTGAAATGCTACTTACAGTGAAAGTTACATATCTTCAGCATCTGAATGTCATATCTCAATGTGCCTACAGATTTAAAATTGCTCTTGTACTCATCTTGAGAAGCATATTCGCGCCGAAGCTGTTTATTTTCTTGTTTCATCACATTATGTGCTTCGCACTCACATGAACGATGGACATAATGTATGGAGCCGGCTGGCGGTACCCAAGATCGAACTTACAACGACAATGCATCGTACTGTACCAACGTCGTTATGCCGTTAATGTATGGCTTCCTGCCGCGCAAAATACTTGGGCGAACCAATCGACCACTACAGCTTTAATAAGGTATAGTTTTTAATTTCACAGTCGATGATATGACTGCGGATTGTTATCTGATTTTAGAAGATTCCAATCGTAGTGGAGCACCTGGCGACTATTCGAAGTCTAGCCCGCACCGTAATCGCAAACGAACAAATTGAAGACAGATCACTCTTAGTATAATTACTACTGCAGCAACCTCAACCACTGACTATGCAGCCGGCTCGATTATCGAATAATGGAAGACAGCACCCTTAATTTACACAACGTCTAGATCGGACAATGACACGATTACACTAAGAATAGGCACATCCAAACATTCTAATGACAATGATCACTAATATCAAGCAGTAATTACGAGATAGGACAATTTAGATAACAACTCTCGTTATCTATGCTACTGATCGAATCCAAGCATCAAATCTCTTTAAATACAGTACCTGTTTATATATTGTCGAGATAAATTCCCCATGTAGCTTGCAATTGTTCTCCTACACAACGAAATTCTCACAACGCAGTACATTATCTCTGAAAAAAGACGCGTAACTTTTTAATTACTTACAAAATTCCTATTACATATACCGTCGTGTTATGACTAGTTTGTATTAATACGCTTCCACCAATATTGATAACAACTGAAATGGTTTATGCTACCACTAAATCTCTATCCACTTAGCCCAGATTTGACAATGTTGACTCGAATTCTCTCTTTCAAATTCTGAAGGTGGCAGGCATAAAATACAGGGATCGAAAGGCTATTTACAATTTGTACAGAAACCAGACGGCAGTTATAAGAGTCGAAGGGCATGAAAGGGAAGCAGTGTTTGGGAAGGGAGTGAGACAGGGTTGTAGCCTATTCCCGCTGTTATTCAAACTGTATACTAAGCAAGCAGTAAAGGAAACAAAAGAAAATTTGGAGTATGAATTAAAATCCATGGAGAAGAAACAAAAACTTTGAGGTTTTCCGATGACACTTTAATTCTGTCGGAGACAGCAAAGGACCCGGACGAGCAGTTGAACGGAATGGACAGTGTCTTTATAGGAGGATATAAGATGAATATCAACAAAAGCGAAACGAGGATAATGGAATGTAGTCAGATTAAATCAGGTGACGCCGAGGGAATTAGATTAGGAAATGAGACACCTAAAGTAGTAAATGAGTTTTGCTATTCGAGAAGCAAAATAGCTGATGATGGTGGAAGTAGAGAAGATATAAAATGTAGACTTGCAATGGCAAGGAAAGCGTTTCTGAAGAAGAAAAAATTGTTAACATCGAGTATAGATGTAAGTGTCAGGAAGTCTTGTCAGAAAGTATTTGTATGGAGCGTAGCTTTGTATGGAAGTGAAACATGGACGATAAATAGTTTAGACAAGAAGAGAATAGATGCTTTCGAAATGTGGTGGTACAGAAGAAGGCTGAAGATTAGATGGGTAGATCACGTAACTAATAAGGGGGTACTGAACAGAAGAGCGGAGAAGAGGAATTTGTATCACAACTTCACTAGGAGAAGGGATCGGTTAGTAGGACATGTTCTGAGGCACCATGGGATCACCAATTTAGTACTGGAGGGCAGTGTGGAGGGTAAAAATCATAGAGGGAAACC
Organism: Schistocerca americana; assembly: GCF_021461395.2. Lineage (NCBI taxonomy): Eukaryota > Metazoa > Arthropoda > Insecta > Orthoptera > Acrididae > Schistocerca > Schistocerca americana. Next base: position 856,352,499 of record NC_060121.1, read on the forward strand.
AAGAGATGAATACACTAAACAGATTCAGAAGGATGTAGATTTTAGTAGTTACTTGGAGATAAAGATGCTTGCACAGGATAGAGCAGCATGGAGAGCTGTATCAAACCAGTCTCTGGACTGAAGACCACAATAACAACACCGTGAATATCGGGAATCCGGTAAGCCATCAAATCTCCAACATCGCTGTGGCCGAGAAAAGATCCTGCAAGAAAGGGACTAACGACGACTGAAGAGAATCGTTCAATGTGACAATAGTGCAACCCATACGCAAATTGCTGCAGTTTTCAATACCGGACTATCACCAGGTGCCTGCGTGATAACCATTCAACTAAACCTAATCGATATGGGCTTTCAGAGCCGAAGGCACTCTCGTGCACCCTTGATGACTGCACGACACAAAGCTTTACACCTCGCCTGGGCCCGTCAACAGAGACATTGTACTATTGATGACTGGTAACATGTTGCCAGGTCGGACGAGTCTGGTTTCAAATTGTATCAAGCGGATGGACGTGGACGGTTATGGAGACAACCTCATGAATCCATGGACACTGCATGTGAGCAGGGGATTGCTCAAGCTGGTGGAGGCTCTGTAATGGTGTGGGGCGTGTGCAGTTGGAGTGACAGGGGACTCCTGATACGTCTAGATACCGCTCTGACAGGTGACACGTTCTGCCTTATCATCTGCATCCATTCATGTCCATTATGAATTCCGACGGATTTTGGCAATTACGGCAGGACAATGCGACACCCCACACGTACAGAATTGCTATAGAGTGGCTCCAGGAAAACTATTCTGAGTTTTAACACTTCCGCTCGCCACCAAACTCCTCAAACATGAACATTATTCAGCATATCTGGGATGTCATGCAGCGTGTTGTTCAGGAGAGCTCTCCACCCATGGTACTCTTTCGGATTAATGGACAGTCCTGCACCATTCATGGTGTCAGTTCTCTCCAGCGCTACGTCGGACGTTAGTCGAGTACAGGCCACGTCGTGTTGCAGCACATCTGCTTGCTCGCGGGGGCCCTACACGAGATTAGGCAGGTGTACCAGTTTCTTTCGCTCTTCAGTGTATTTATCGAAGCAACATGTTTCATTGTACAAACCTTATCCTCAGGCTACAATGGAAATTTGAAAATATTTAACAAAAGTGTATATAGATATTATGGTTGTTCTGAACAGTCTTGGCATGTATCGTAGTCATCCTTTGACGAAAGATGAGGAAAATCTAACATGAGAGAATTTTCATATCTCATGTTCGTGTGCTGTTCACCAGAAAATATTTAAATAATTACTCACTTTGTTCATATTAAATGGCTGTCTCCTTGTGGTGCACTCACTCACTACCATTCCCCCATGGCTCCTGGGTTCTTGTTTACCACTTGAAAAGGACATTTACAAGAAATGGTCCAAATGGCTCTGAGCACTATGGGACTCAACAGCTATGGTCATCAGTCCCCTAGAACTTAGAACTACTTAAACCTAACTAACCTAAGGACAGCACAGAACACCCAGTCATCACGAGGCAGAGAAAATCCCTGACCCCGCCGGGAATCGAACCCGGGAACCCGACATTTACAAGACATCATCACAATGAAATATACTGTGCAGTGAAACAAGATGGCCTTCCAAACAATGTTTGTTTCTATTTAACTGTCGATAAGTCGATTCTGGTGTTGCCGGCCCTTGCAATATCCTCTCCTGCTCTTCCTGTCACATCTCTTATGTCGACTGTTATCCGGGCTCAGTTCGAAGAGGGACTCGTCACTGAAGACCTATTCCAGTCAATGATTTTCCAGGCGAGAAACGTATATGGAGACGATCCCGGCCAACAGTGGGATACCAGTCCGACTGCACAGCAGTACATCGAAGATATTCTATGCCCCGTTTTGTTGTCCTTAATGGCTAGCCGATGTTTACATTTCAGCAAGATAGTGCCCAACCGCACAAGGTGAGAGTTTCCAATGTCTGTCTTAGTGCTTGCCAAACCCCACTTTCACCAGCAGGATAGCCGAATCTCTCCCCACCTGAGAACGTTTGGAGCATTATGGGCAGGGCCCTCTAACAAACTTGGGAATCTGACGAGCTAACGCGCCGCCTGGACAGAGCTTGGCACTGTATCTCTCAGGAGCACATCAAACAACTATAGGAATTAATGCCAAGCCGAATAAGTTCTTGCAAAGGGGCCAGATGTGGACCAACGGGTTACTGACTTGCTCAATTTATGAAGCTCATTCTCTTGAATAAATAATCCAATGTTTCTGAAATTCCAATTTCTCTCTCTATGTGTATATCACATCTACGAATTTCCATCCTATTTGGATAATTCTTTCGTAGAATGTGTATTGCAACAAGAGATACTGTGACAATTTTATGATAAATATGACAGCGTGAAATTATTTTAAAGAATTACAAAGACATTGCTGGAACACAGATTCATTTATTTTAACTGAACTAGCGTAATGTTGGTGAAGAAATGCGAGTTCTACATCTACATCTACATGGATACTCTGCAAATCACGTTTAAGCCCCTGCCAGAGGATTCATCAAACCACCTCCACAGTTCTCTATTATCCGATTTTCGTATAACGCGCGAAAAGAACGAACACCTACATCTTTCCGTACGAGCTCTGATTTCCCTTATTTTATCGTGGTGATCGTTTCTCCGCCGGCCGGTGTGGCCGTGAGGTTCTAGGCGCTTCAGTCTGGAATCGAGTGAACGCTTCGGTCGTAGGTTCGAATCCTGCCTCGGGCATGGATCTGTGTGATGTCCTTAGGTTAGTTAGGTTTAAGTAGTTCTAAGTTCTAGGGGACTGATGACCTCAGACGTTAAGTCCCTTAGTGCTCAGAACTATTTGAACCATCTAGGGGACTGATGACCACAGATGTTAAGTCCAATAGTGCTAAGACCCATTTGAACCATTCGTTTCTCCCTATGTAGTTCGAATCAACAAAATATTGTTGCATTCGGAGAGAAGAAAATTGGTGATTGGAATTTCGTTAGAAGAGTCCGTCGCAAGGAAAAACGCCTTTCTTTTAATGATGTTCAGCCCAAATCCTGTATTATTACAGTGACACTCTCTTCCATATTTCGAGATAATACAATTATTTGAACTTTTTCGATATGCTGCGTCAGTCCTGTCTCGTATGGAGCCCATACTGCGCAGCGATATTCTAAAAGAGGACGTACAAGCGTAGTGTAGACAGTGTCCTTAGTAGACCTGTTACATTTTCTAAGTGTCCTGCCAATAAAACGCAGTATTTGGTAAGCCTTCCCCGCAACATTTTCTATGTGTTCGTTCCCATTTAAGTTGTTTGTAATTGTAATTCCTAGGTATTTAGTTGAATTTATGGCTTTTGGATTTGACTGACTTATTGTGTAATCGAAGTATAACGAATTCCTTTTAGCACTCATGTGGATGACCTCACACTTTTCGGAATTTAGGGTCAACTGCCAATTTTCACACCATTCAGATATCTTTTCTGAATCGTTTTGCAATTTGATTTGATCTTCTGATGACTTTATTAGTCGATATACAACAGCGTCATCTGCAAACATCCTCAGACGGCTGCTCAGATTGTCACCCAAGTCGTGTATATAGATAAGGAAACCAAAGGGCCTATAACACTACCTTGAGGAAAGCCAGACATCACTTCTGTTTTACTGGATGACTTTCCGTCAATTACTACGAACTGTGATCTCTCTGACAGGAAATCACAAATCCAGTCACATAACTGAGACGATATTCCATAAGCACGAGATTTCACTACAAGCCGCTTCTGTAGTACAGTGTCTAAAGCCTTCCGGAAATCCAGAAATACGGAATCGTTCTGAAATCCCTTGTCAGTAGCACTCAACGCTTCATGCGAATAAAGAGCTAGTTGTGTTTCACAAGAACAATGTTCTCTAAACCCTTGTTGACTGCCTGTAAGTAGACCGTATCCTTTGAGGTAATTCATGATGTTCTAACACAATATGTGTTCTAAAATCCTGCTGCAAATCGACGTTAATGATATGGGCCCGTAATTAATAATATTACTCCTACTACTTTTCTTGAATATTGGTGTGACCTGTGCAATTTTCCGGTCTTTGGGTACGGATCTTTCATCAAGCGAACGGTTATAAGAGATTGTTAAGGAACCTAATTGCTGTACAGTCTAGATCAGAAGACTTACTTTTGTTAAGTGATTGAAATTGCTTCACTATTATGAGGATATTTTACTTCTACATTAATCATGTTCACAGCTGTTCTTGATTCGAATTCTGGAATATTTACTTCGTCTTGTTTTGTGAAGGCATTTCGGAAGGCTGTGTTTAGCAATTCTGCTTTAGCAGCACTGTCTTCGATAGTATCTCCATTACTATCTTCGGCCCCCGTTAGCTGAGTGGTCAGCGCGCGGAAAGCCACGCCAAGGGGTTCGGGTTCGATTCCCGGCTACGGCATGAGATTTTCTCCGCTCAGGATCTGGGTGTTGTGTTTACTCATCATCATTTCATACCCATCTCCGACGCGCAAGTCGCCCAATGTGGCGTCGTATGCAATAAGTACTTGCTTTCGGCGGCCGAACTTCCCCGAATGGGGGACTCCCGGCCCACAACGCCGTGCGCTTATTTCCATTTTCCATTGATATCGCGCAGAGAAGGCATTGATTGTTTCTTGCCACTAACATACTTCACATACGACCAGGTTTCGAGACAAACTTTTGTGGAAATTGTTATAAGTATCTCGCATTGAAGTCCGCGCTAAATTTCGAGCTTCTGTAAAAGATCGCCAATCTCTAGGATTTTGCGTCTGTTTAAATTTGGCGTGTTTGTTTCGTTTTCTCTGCAGCAGTGTTCTGACCCGTAGTTTGTTAATGTATTTGGTATAAATCTCTCAATTGCTGCTGATACTATTCTTTTGAATCCAAGCCACATCTGGTCTACACTTATACTTTTGATTTTGAAGAAGTGAAGATTGTCTCTCAGAAAGGCGTCATGTAAATTTTTATCTGCTTTTTTGTATAGGTATACTTTTCGTTTATTTTCGGAAGATTTAAGGTTTACAATATTCAATCTCGCTACGACAACCTTGGGTTCGCTAATTCCTGTATCCATTTTGATGGTAATTATTATTTTTTCCTAAGAGGTAAAGTGTGTTTTCACAACCGTTTACTATTCGCTTGGGCTCATGAACAAACTGCTGGAAATAGTTTTCGGAGAATGTGTTTAGCTCAATTACGGATGATGTTTTATGGGTACCTCGGGAATTAAACATGAGTCGGGTACGTGTTTGAAATCAAACTCAAGTTTTCTTCGAACCTTTCAACAACTGTATCATATGAATTGGGAGTTAGGTAAAAGGATCCAATTATTATTTTATTCAGGCTATCAATAACAACCTCTTGCCATACTAACTCACAGGAACTACCTTCTCAACTTCGTGATAAGATAAACTACTTCTAACAGCAAAATACGTGCAACCGCCAACAGTGTTTAGCCTATCCTTTCGGAACACAGGAAGGTTATACGCAAAAATTTCGGCTGAGCTTATCTCCAGCTTTAGCCAGCTTCCAGTGCCTATATTGTAAAATGTATGTGTACTCTGGTTAAATATTTAGGGCCGGCCGCGGTGGCCGAGCGGTTCTAGGCGCTTCAGTCCGGAACCGCCCGACTGCTACGGTCGCAGGTTCGAATCCTGCCTTGGGCATGGATGTGTGTGATGTCCTTAGGTTAGTTAGGTTTAAGTAGTTCTAAGTTCTAGGGGACTGATGACCTCAGATGTTAAGTCCCATAGTGCTCAGAGACATTTGAACCATTTAAATATTTAGGTATTGTAATTTGTGGCCTGAAGATAGTGTTTGCACCCCGAAACATATTGCTTCATTATACAGGTTAAGTGGTCGACAAGTTTCGTTATCGGTAGTGCTTTCCGAAGAACATTTTGATATGGTGAAACTGAATCTAGATGCAATTTCTTCCCTGTCAATTCACCAACTTATTCCAAATATGGCGTCACTCTAGTAAATATAACATCGTCTCGTCCTTTGAAAGACAGCGAAATGTCGCCAACTAACCATGTCGTAATACAGATGACGTCAGTGGAGAGAAACACAACATATCATACGAAAAATACATCTTCGATAAGGGCCACAGAGAGGGAATGAGATAAGTTTCTCATCGTCTGAAAAGTCCATTGCTGGGCGACGAAGTAGATATGAAAGCGCGCGAAACTTATGAAGGCCAAACTCACAACAATGAAAGCGTCAATACCCATCATGAGATGTTCGTCCGTGCAGTACCTCGTATCAGCGACGCCGTGCTGCAGAAATGACGATATAAGCATGGAGAGTTAGGAAACTGCAACGTAAAACCGTGACCGAGCCAGAAAGAATTCGAAGCTACGTAGATACTGACACAGTAAGTAATACCATTAGGGAAAACAATGGGGAATAGTCGTGATGGATGGAGGCCATTTGTAGAAATTGGGGAATGTCATTTACGAACATCAATGGCGAGATAAGAACACTAACACTTCTGTCCCTACTCACACGCAATGATGTCAGTGACAGAAAGCTGAACAAAATAAGCTGTAATGTTAATAGAAACGCTGCTTCCTGATCATCCAAATGTAGGCGATACGGATAAACAGCGTTTATTACGGACAAGGAAATGCACCAAACAATGTTGTAAATAAAAACGAAACGCAAGACCCTCAATGCCATATGTGACACCTGCAGAAATAATTTACGCCTTAACTAATCATAAATCTACGTGACTGAGTTTTACGATTATCTCCAGCACGGATCCAGTGATACCGATTTATGTTTCGAACGTTTCTCGCAAAACGTACGAAAAACATTATGCAGAAGATTTCAGGATCGTAAGTGGGGCACTATATGAGATCTCATTGGTGTGGTTTTAGAAAAGTCAGCAGAAGGCGATCTCGTTTGCTATGGACACCACTTCATTCGGTGTGATGGAGTATGTGGGCACGACGGTCGACCTATCGTGTAACAAGAAACTTGATTCATCCATTGAGAGGACAGTTTACATCGATACAGGGTCTAGTCCCGATTATCCCGTGCCCAATTCAATCGTGATTGACGATGTTACTGGGTCGCCATGTGAGTACCAGTCATCTGCAGAGAACCATTTTCAACAAAGTATGCTGAACGATGTGTTGTCAAACACATGTGCCTGCACCGGTTTTGTACTCTGGCACCAAATCTGCCTTAGATCGCCTTCTATTCACCTTTACAGCGTGAAAAAGCCCCCGACTTCCATGTTCTTTTTTTTTTGGTCATCAGTCTACTGACTGGTTTGATGCGGCCCGCCACGAATTCCTTTCCTGCGCTAACCTCTTCATCTTAGAGTAGCACTTGCAACCTACGTCCTCAATTATTTGCTTGACGTATTCCAATCTCTGTCTTTCTCTACAGTTTTTGCCCTCTACAGCTCCCTCTAGTACTATGGAAGTCATTCCCTCATGTCTTAGCAGATGTCCTATCATCCGGTCCCTTCTCCTTTTCAGTGTTTTCCACATATTCCTTTCCTCTCCGATTCTGCATAGAACCTCCTCATTCCTTACCTTATCAGTCCACCTGATTTTCAACATACGTCTATAGCACCACATATCAAATGCTTCGATTCTCTTCTGTTCCGGTTTTCCCACAGTCCATGTTTCACTACCATACAATGCTGTACTCCCGACGTACATCCGTAGAAATTTCTTCCTCAAATTAAGGCCGGTATTTGATATTAGTAGACTTCTCTTGGCCAGAAATGACTTTTTTGCCATAGCGAGTCTGCTTTTGATGTCCTCCTTGCTCCGTCCGTCATTGGTTATTTTACTGCCTAGGTAGCAGAATTCCTTAACTTCACTGACTTCGTGACCATCAATCCTGATGTTAAGTTTCTAGCTGTTCTCATTTCTACTACTTCTCATTACCTTCGTCTTTCTCCGATTTACTCTCAAACCATACTGTGTACTCATTAGACTGTTCATTCCGTTCAGAAGATCATTTAATTCTTCTTCAATTTCACTCAGGATAGCAATGTCATCAACGAATCGTATCATTGATATCCTTTCACCTTGTATTTTAATTCCACTCCTGAACCTTTCTTTTATTTCCATCATTGCTTCCTCGATTTACAGATTGAAGAGTAGGGGCGAAAGACTACAGCCTTGTCTTACACCCTTCTTAATACGAGCACTTCGTTCTTGATCGTCCACTCTTATTATCCCCTCTTGGTTGTTGTACATATTGTATACGACCCGTCTCTCCCTATAGCTTACCCCTACTTTTTTCAGAATCTCGAACAGCTTGCACCATTTTATATTGTCGAACGCTTTTTCCAGGTCGACAAATCCTATGAAAGTGTCTTGATTTTTCTTTAGCCTTGCTTCCATTATTAGCCGTAACGTCAGAATTGCCTCTCTCGTCCCTTCACTTTTCCTAAAGCCAAACTGATAGTCACCTAGCGCATTCTCAATTTTCTTTTCCATTTTTCTGTATATTATTCTTGTAAGCAGCTTCGATGCATGGGCTGTTAAGCTGATTGTGCGATAATTCTCGCACTTGTCAGCTCTTGCCGCCTTCGGAATTGTGTGGATGATGCTTTTCCGAAAGTCAGATGGTATGTCGCCAGACTCACATATTCTACACACCAACGTGAATAGTCGTTTTGTTGCCACTTCCCCCAATGATTTTAGAAATTCTGATGGAATGTCATCTATCCCTTCTGCCTTATTTGACCGTAAGTCCTCCAAAGCTCTTTTAAATTCCGATTCTAATACTGGATACCCTATCTCTTCTAAATCGACTCCTGTTTCTTCTTCTATCACATCAGACAAATCTTCACCCTCATAGAGGCTTTCAATGTATTCTTTCCACCTAGCTGCTCTCTCCTCTGCATTTAACAGTGGAATTCCCGTTGCACTCTTAATGTTACCACCGTTGCTTTTAGTGTCACCAAAGGTTGTTTTGACTTTCCTGTATGCTGAGTCTGTCCTTCCGACAATCATATCTTTTTCTATGTCTTCACATTTTTCCTGCAGCTATTTCGTCTTAGCTTCCCTGCATTTCCTATTTATTTCATTCCTCAGCGGCTTGTATTTCTGTATTCCTGATTTTCCCGGAACATGTTTGTACTTCCTCCTTTCATCAATCAACTGAAGTATTTCTTCTGTTATCCATGGTTTCTTCGCAGCTACCTTCTTTGTACCTATGTTTTCCTTCCCAACTTCTGTGATGGCCCTTTTTAGAGATGTCCATTCCTCTTCAACTGTACTGCCTACTGCGCTATTCCTTATTGCTGTATCTATAGTGTTAGAGAACTTCAAACGTATCTCGTCATTCCTTAGTACTTCCGTATCCCACTTCTTTGCGTATTGATTCTTCCTGACTAATGTCTTGAACTTCAGCCTACTCTTCATCACTACTATATTGTGATCTGAGTCTATATCTGCTCCTGGGTACGCCTTACAGTCCAATATCTGATTTCGGAATCTCTGTCTGACCATGAAGTAACCTAATTGAAATCTTCCCGCATCCCCGGCCATTTCCAAGTATGCCTCCTCCTCTTGTGATTTTTGAACAGGGTATTCGCTATTACTACCTGAAACTTGTTACAGAACTCAGTTAGTCTTTCTCCTCTTTTATTCCTTATCCCAAGCCCATATTCTCCTGTAACCTTTTCTTCTACTTTTTCCCCTACAACTGCATTCCAGTCGCCCATGACTATTAGATTTTCGTCCCCCTTTACATACTGCATTACCCTTTCAATATACTTATACACTTTCTCTATCTGTTCATCTTCAGCTTGCGACGTCGGCATGTACACCTGAACTATCGTTGTCGGTGTTGGTCTGCTGTCGATTCTGATTAGAACAACCCGATCACTGAACTGTTCACAGTAACACACCCTCTGCCCTACCCTCCTATTCATAACGAATCCTACACCTGTTATACCATTTTCTGCTGCTGTTGATATTACCCGATACTCATCTGACCAGAAATCCTTGTCTTCCTTCCACTTCACTTCACTGACCCCTACTATGTCTAGATTGAGCCTTTGCATTTCCCTTTTCAGATTTTCTAGTTTCCCTACCACGTTCAAGCTTCTGACATTCCACGCCCCGACTCGTAGAACGTTATCCTTTCGTTGATTATTCAATCTTTTTCTCATGGTAACCTCCCCCTTGGCAGTCCCCTCCCGGAGAATCGAATGGGGGACTATTCCGGAATCTTTTTCCAATGCAGAGATCATCATGACACTTCTTCAATTACAGGCCACATGTCCTGTGGATACATGTTACGTGTCTTTAATGCGGTGGTTTCCAGTGCCTTCTGCATCCTCATGTCGTTGATCATTGCTGATTCTTCCGCCTTTAGGGGCAATTTCCCACCCCTAGGACAAGAGAGTGCCCTGAACCTCTATCCGCTCCTCTGCCATCTTTGACAAGGCCGTTTGCAGAATGAGGCTGACTTCTTATGCCGGAAGTCTTCGGCCGCCAATGCGGATTATTTATCAAAATTTGGGCAGTGGCAGGGATCGAACCCGGGACCGAAGACGTTTTGATTATGAATCGAAGACGCTACCCCCTTTTTTTTTTTTTTTTTTTTTTATTAGAAAGTTACCTCTTCCACTTCAGGCGTTGGCCCCTATCACCTATACCACCCCCAAAAACCTATCTAGCCTAAAAACAAAAACAAAGCTAGTGCCACCGCCACTTTCATCCTGAAGCTAACTAGGACGGCCGTTCGCCGCCACTTCAGGTTCCGCCAACGTACAAAAATTAAATATGCCTCTGAACTTTGTATAAAAAAATAAAATAAAAGAAGAAAGGAAAGGGTATAATACTTTATTAAATTTTATTTGTTGTTCATTTTGTTCTTATTTTGTTCTTGTGTATTTATTTGGATTTGAAAGCAGGTCTCCTGCCCACGTTTTTTTTTTTTTTTTTTTTTTTTTCAATGTGCGAACAGTCACAGTTAACCAAGCCTGGAAAACTAAAACAGAATGAAGACGCCATCGAAGATATGAGACATAAAGAGCATGAAAAGAAAGCTACCACGTCGTAGTGAGGCTTCCAAGCGACTGCGCCCACTGATAAGATTGTTCAATACATGGTCGTTTGCAGTTCGTTCTGACCTCATCTGCCACTGCCTGGAACATTCCAGCTACACGGCGGGCTGTGAAAGGCACTCCATAGGTAGTTTGCGAAGCACTGTCGATATCTGGTATGCCCGGAAATAGCATGATGTCTTTCTTGCAAATAGAGCCAGAAGTCAAGGAAATCCTTGTGTCCGTCACGACAGAGGTAATGGACGGCATGTCCAAGTATCCAGGTGACAGAGTTGGTTCGAGTCTTGGGGTAAAATGTCTCATCCGGAAACAATAACGTGCGTGCAGATATATGCTCCGGCCTAACTCGCAAGAGATAAGCCAGCATCTGCCGCACTAGGTGCCAAACCGGTTCCGCCTCTCCACAGCTGAGGCGGTGCTCGTCAGAATCTACTGTATTACAACCCACACAATTGGGAGATTCTGTCATGTGGATATTGGAGAGACGTTCTTGCGTCACGAGCTTCCCATTAACGACGACGTACCATTGAGAAACAACATCGGAATCAAGCATGGCATCGTGTACAGTCTTCCACACCACGCGCCACCGTACGTCAGGATATTTTAGTTCGACCACATTTAGGGGGCGGCGTTGCAGCATGTCATGATATAGGCGTCGAGTTGTGGCCATTTGTGGTGTCGTGAGCGCGACACTGCAATAACTTTGTTCTAAATAGAAACGTCCTATATAAAAGAGGGGCGCTGGGATGTCCTGTAGTGGCACCGGCGCTCTTAGTGAAGCAGGACGTAGCGCCGTCAGAAGCAGACTCGTGAGGCTCGTAGGACAACGGCGCAGCAGACTTAAATGTGAGCTAACATAGAGGGCAATGGCCCTATCATGGACGTTAACTAGGCCGAGACCACCTTTTTCCTTGGGGAGGGTAAGAGATACGTATCTGATCTTCAGTAACATACCAGTGGTGACGAAGTATCCCAGCGCTGCCATAATGCTACGAGCCAAGGGCTTCGGAATGGGTAGCGTTTGGGCAACATGCGGTATGCGGGACGCAAGGTATACATTGGCATAATACGCCCGCTGAACGATGTTGAGGGATCGCAAGCGCTGATTTGCAATTCCGGCCCTAATTTGGTTAAGAAGGCGTCGATAATTGAGCGTCGTCGCGCGTCCCATGTCGTTCATGAAATCTAAGCCCAAGCAGCGTACAGTATCACTGAAGCGTAAGGGAGTAATGTGTTCCTGCGGTAGCCCAATCCCGATGCTCAAGGCGACGGACTTGTCAACGTTGATTTGGCTACCAGAAGCTGTACCGTAGGTTGCAATCCAGTCCAAAGCCGCGGCCATATCGTCAGCTCCTCGTATGACGATCAGCAAATCATCCGCATATGCGGTGCAGCGATAGATGGAGCCGCCGAACTGTATCCCAGTGAGCCTGTCTCGGAGACCACACAACAAGGGTTCTAAGGCCAATGCAAATAACAATGTTGATAATGGACATCCCTGTCGTACTGATCGGCGGATCGGCATGGGTGCAGTCAGTCTTCCATTGACAAGAACTCGAGAAGTTGCACCATGTAGTAGGCGTGTCAACACTGTGATAAAGGGGTCGGGGTATTCCATGCGCCGTAGAACGGCCGTGAGGAAAGTGTGGCCCACACGGTCAAAAGCCTGGCTAAAGTCGATAGACGCGAGGGCTGCCGGCAAACGTCTCACCCGTGCAAGGGAGATGAGATCTCTGTAACGACATAACGCAGTTCTGATGTTGTTGGGTCCCCCCAAGGACGTCTGATCGCCGGACAAGACGTGCAATAGTGTGCCGCGAATACGTTCTGATAGCAGCCTCGAAAAGATCTTGAAGTCGCTGTTCAATAACGTTAAGGGACGATAGTCGCGGACATGATTCCGTCCCTTCGGCTTATGGATGGGGACAATCAGACCTTCCAAGAATGGTGCAGGCAATGTTATATCCGGGGACATCAATTCCTGGCAAATTTCAATCAAACACGGTAGCAACAGGTGTGTAAAGGCTCGATAGAACTCTAATGGTAACCCATCGATTCCTGGTGATTTATGGGGAGCACCTTTACCAATGGCGTCGAGCACTTCCTATTCTGTCACTTCTCCCAGTAAATTCGGTACCATGTCTGGTGGAACTGTACCGTGGACATGTGCTGAAACGGTGTCTACCGTCGCCATATCAGGGAGCACTGCTGAATAAAGTTGAGCGTAATGCCCATAGAAGGCTTCTGCTATATCTGCTTGTTCTACCACATGTCGACCGTCGTCGGTTATCATGTCGGTTACCAGTGCCCTCCGGCGCCTCCTGCGTTCTATGAGCACGTGGTGCATAGATGGCCTTTCTGATTGTATCATGTCTGGAGCACGCGACCGTATAACAGCGCCTTGTAAATGATGGCGTACTAAGAAGACGAGCTGCGCTTTCGCGCGATTGACTGTGATCTGCCTGTCAGGTGAGGGCTCCATAGCAAGACATTCCCGTAGGACGGTGTAATAAAAGTTTTCCGTGCTCCTCCTCCATGCCGCTGCTTCCCGGCCGTAAGCCATGAAGGTGCGTCTAAGAGCAGGCGTCGCACATTCAATCCACCAACTGAGGGTCGATCGGTACCGACCACGACGCCGTAAGGACGCGTTCCACGACTCTTCGACAGCACCTTTACACGCCGGCTCGTCCAGATGAGCGACGTTCAGTTTCCAGGGGGGCCTACTGCGCCACACTCGTGCAGGTTTGAGGGCAATGGTGCAAATATAGGCTGTGTGGTCGGTGAATGCAGTGGGCCAGAGCTCTGCTCCTCTCGTCGCCGTCGAAAGGGTGCTTGTGACGTAAATCCTGTCCAACCGACTTGATGAATGGCTTGTATAATGGGTGTAACCAGGAGCTGTGCCATGGATGTGGCGCCACGTGTCAATCAGGTGGAGGTCACGCACTAGCATTTCCAATTCCGCACACGGGACGTGATGTGGCTGCTGATCAGATGGAGATAATGTACAGTTAAAATCTCCTCCGATCACCATATCGTCTATGTGGCCCATAAATAGACGCGTAATATCTTCCGAAAAAAAGCGGGCCCGATCTCTCCGTCTCCCTGATCCTGAAGGGGCATATACATTGATGAGTCGTACACCGTTGACAGTTACTGCCATGGCTCTTGCACTCGGTAAGTACAGTACGTCCGTAGCCGCCAAACCGTCCCGTAACAGAACAGCCACACCACAATCGGTAGAAGAGGCGTGGGAGATGTGGGCGGTATATCCGCAGAAGTCAGGGAAACTAGCGACACATACTTCCTGTAAGAGGGCCACGTCGATGTCCGCCGCATCAAGCATGCGTTGTAGCATTGTCAGTTTGTGTGGTGCCCTTATCGCGTTGATATTGATTGTGGCAAGGCGAAAGGTGTGCTGCCTAGCCTCTTCACCTAGGGTAGACGCCATGGCAATAAAAGCTAACCGCAAGAGATGCCGGACCCACCAAACCCGTTACAAATTATGAGTCGTTCACGCCAGTAGTGGCATCCTCAATGCCGCCCCCTCCGCTGTCACCCGTGCCCTCTTCAGGAAGTTCCTCAACATCGTCCGACCACAGTGGGTGCAACACGATGCTGTGTGGCTGATCGGCACCTAAATCTCTCTTACGTACGTCGTCTTTGGTAGAGGTAGACGGATCGCCATCCATCGGCGCGACCTGCCGCGTTTGTGGCGCAAGAAGTAACTGGGCACTCGTAGTATGGGCAAGTGAACCGTCTACACCACGTAGATCCTCAGCAGGCGCAGCATCCATGCTGTCTGATGAGATGTCACCTTCTTGACCGGCCGTGTGTAGGAGGCAATCGTCAGAAGGGGTCCGCCGACGTCGCTTGCGTCGTCGGGGCGAACGTTGCTTTCGAACGTGGACATCCGTATCCGAATGTGGGAGGCAATCCAGCGTCGTATCACCTTCCGCTAGGAAAGCCGCGGTCGGGACAATGTTCGCGTCCACGTCCATCGCGTTCTGAATGTTATGTTGCGTTTGGAGTCCGTGGGACTGTTGCTGCTGTTGTGGCTGTGGAGGGGGCGACATATGGGTTGGCACCGAGGGTCCTTCCTCTTCCTCCCGTGGTACTTCTGGCGTCGATGGATGTGTCTGATCGCCCGTTTCGTTCTCAACTATGGTGCGCATCGTCGTCTGAGCGTACGTGAGGGGCAGGATTGTCGTCCCCGTCGGGGAAACGGAGTCTTCCACTGGTATCTGCGTAATTCTACGTTGTAAGCAGCTCGATCGAACATGGCCTTCCTGCCCACATCCGGAACAGGTACGCGGTTGACCGTCGTACATGATGATTGCACGACAGCCACCGATGTTCAAATAGGACGGCACATGTGTCTTGAGCTCAAGTTTAATTTGGCGCACACCATTGTAGACCTTATACGTCGAGAAAGTTTGCCACTTTTCTGCAACGTGGCTGATAACATTGCAATATGGTCGGAAGGCGTCCTTGACAACTTCCTCTGGGACCTCGAAGGGGAGCTCAAAAACTCTTACAGTCCTTAGGCCCATGCCTGCATGATCCACCGTCACTGCACCGATATGCCCGTCAGAATGTTTGAATCGGAGAGAGTTCGAGTATTTAGAAACCACTGTCGCGCAGACCTCTGCACTGGTCATTTTAACATAAACCACGCTCGCCGTTATAGAAAAATGTATTCCGACGACAGTCGCCGGATCTAAACGTAGATCGTCGCGTATGAACTGTTCTATTTCATAGGCTCGAGGACGCGCGTGATCTGGTTGGAAAGTAATTTTGATCGTATCGTGGCGCCATGTGTGTGCCATAATCGGACTGAACTTGGAACAAATACAACTCGCGCCGCGAGAAGGTAAACACAAGCAAGCGCTCACGGTCGCGCACGGCGAGGCGCAGCGGACGTCCTCGCCCCACCGCAGCCGAAAGCAGACTGATACCCCTAGACCACGGGTACTTCCACGTTCTATGATGACGTATTGATGTCCAGCACACTGTAAGCTACTTGAGGTCTCACCGTCCTTCATTCACGACTGCAGCACGGGAACAATCTACGAGTTTTCCCGTTTCCAACGTGATCAGTTGCAAGTTTCGTGTCACAGTAATATGCCCTTTGTCACAGTCTCTTACGTCAGTCAATTTCCCTGTCTGCGGCCTGTATCGTTGCTATAGAATACCCTTTTACAACTACATACACACTCCGTAAGGCACCTTACGGTGTCCGGTTGGGGTTACTTTGTACCATCACTAGCCAATCTCTTTCCTGTTCCACTCTTCAATCGAGCAATGGAGATGTACAATGTGAATCTTAAGTCAGTTGTCACTTATCATGGTTAGACTTTTCTTTCCCTAGAGTAGTGAAGTCAGTTGTGAACCTCACTAATGCGTAGTCCCATAAGCCAGTTGACAATAGTAGTTTGATATTACATATGTGATTTGTTGTTATCTGAAAAGCAATGAATGGAAAGTTAACTGCAGTATAGCGTGTATTTGTTTCACTAACATGGTGGAAACGTGACCATAGCTGCCGTGATCTTTGTGATATGTTTTTGGAACATTTTTCAAACACCTGACGTCCAATTCGACTGGGTATTAGCAAATTATTTCAGGAAATTGGGTCAGTTGCGGAGCTTTCTCGTTAAGGTAGGCCAAAATGTGTTACTACAGAACAGAATATTAAACTTGTCACGTAATTTTTTATTCAATCATCGACCAAACTTGAAAGAAAAGTGTCCATGGAGTATGGAATGGCAAGAAATGAAGAAAATTTTAAGATAAATAGCAGAGTGAACAGATACAACTGTGTCTAGTGGGATTCTACGAAAACCAATGTGCCGACGGAGACAAGAGAAACTCTGTTAATCCATCAAGTGGGACTGCTGCCGGACTTTTAGTACTTGATTAATGATAACAAAACCAGCGGTTGTATTTGAAGGTAGTTTATTCTTTTTATTACATGCTACCGATTTCGACACCACGTGGTGTCATTTTCAGGCCCGAACGTAACCTGCTGTCCACAACCGTTATCATGTGCAATGAAGAGGATCGTACGAGGCCTGAGAAAATTAACTGGATTCCGTACCTCCCGTAGCAATAACAAGCCCAGCATGGTCAGAAAACGACAACAAGTGTATGGGTAGGGAGTTTCAACGGTGGGTTATTCGAATCTTTTTTTCTTTAATGGTATAGTCAGATCTGCAAATGGAGAAGTATTGTTAGAATAGCCCACTTTTTGCACATCTGCACCCAGTTCAGGAAAAGTCAACATGGCAAAGAGATGAAGCACCCCTGCATTATAGATTTATTATTAGAGACATCCTACGAGGGGCACTCAATAAGTAATGTAGCACGTTTTTAAACTGAAAGTAGGTTGTCATGGAGAAGGATAAGCTAGATTTTTTCGTGGCGGCGAACATACAGAAGTCGTTTCTTCAATTTCCTGACGTTAGCACAATACACTTGAGAGTTGATCGTTTCACCATGAGAAGGACATGAAACAGAACAGCCCCTTCAGAGTCCCACAAGTCCATTGCTGTGACCAACAGGCTGAGTATACGCCTTTGAACTTTTCCTTCAGAGGAGAGAGAGTGTACAACCATGCCATGGACTGCCGGTTTGTTTCTGGTTCGAAGTCATGAACTCATGTTTCATCGACTGTGACAAAATTCGACAAAAAATTGTCACCATCAGCCTATTTACGAGCAACCAATTCCTCACATATAGCCCTTAGTTCCTCTTTATGCTCTCTCGCTAGACGGTGAGGAATACAGTGGGCGCACACTTTTGAAAACCCCAGCTGATGGACGAGTGTGTCCAGTTCTGCAGCAGGTGCTTTATTATGATCTGTCGTTCGTCTCGAATGAGAGTGTTCTGCACGTTAAAACAAAACACGAGTCACAGCTATATGGAGCCGGCCGGCACGCGTGAGGCCGGACAGGTTTCCTCGACATTTTTGCGATGATGGCCGACGCGTCGACGAACGAGTCACCGTGTTTTTGTTCACTGCCACGTCTCACTAGAGTTTCTGCAAGCGCCTATAAATGTCTGTGATGTCTGTGATGCTCTGGTTTTCCACCAAAAGAAACTCAATGACAACTCTCTCCTTGGAACACGCCTCTGTTGCAGACGCATTTTGCAGGCTATGTAGCCCTATAGAGCCGCCATAAATCGGAACCTCATGAAACTATAAGGCTAGAAGCGGGAACATTCCAGAAAGTCCAACAACAAATTCCGCATCTTTTAAATTGAAACTGGCATTAATTATAGAAATTTGTTAAATGAATTGGCAGCTGGAGTACTGCTGAATGGCATCCATGATCCCCAGATATCATACCAATGGATTTTTCGGTCTGACGTTTATTCAGTCAAGATTTCTTCTGTTGAGCAGTTGAAAAAACAAATTCAATCAGCTTGCTAAAATTAAACTCCTGACCTATGCCCTTCCTCTCAACTTAGTCCATGTGATTGTCAACTTCCTCTCCCGCCGCCCCTCCTACGTTACCATCCATAACGCCGTTTCCCGCACCTTCTACTTCTCTGCAGGTGTGCCCCCAGGCTCTGACCTCTCCCCTCCCCTATACCTCCTGTAGACCGCAGATATGCCCCAATTCCCCCCCCCCCCCCCCGGTCCACCTCTTGCAGTATGCTGATGACAATACCTTCCTTGCCCTCTCTCCTACCCTTCAACAGTCCCAACGCCTTCTCCAGAATCACGATGACCTTTTTGCCATATGGTGTAACCGGTGGCTCCTCAGAATCAATCCTTTAAAGACCCAGGCAATGATTGTAGGCTGTACCACTCACTCCTTCCGGCTCCTTGATTTTTCACTTACTTTGTCTGCCTCTCCCCAACCCTCACCTACCTTGGACTCACCATTGACCGTCACCTCACCTGGACTCCTCATCCCTCAACCGCCTCCATCTCCTTAAACTCCTCTTTGGCCAGACATGGGTATTGAATCCCTCTACCATCCTCCACACCTACAAATCCTTAATCTGTCCACCAGCCAATGTGGCAGAGCGGTTCTTGGCGTTTCAGTCTGGAACCGCAGGACCGCTATGGTCACAGGTTCCAATCCTGCCTCGGGCAAGGATATGTGTGATATCCTTAGGTTAGTTAGGTTTAAGTAGTTCTAAGTTCTACGGAACTGATGACCTCAGATGTTAAGTCCCATAGTGCTCAGAGACATTTGAACCACTTAATCCATCCCATCCTCTGTTATGCCAGTCCCTCCTGGATATCCTCCTCCTCCCCCCAAATTCTGTAAGTCCCTCCAGATCCTCGAGCATTAGGCAGTCCACCTCACTTTCCATGTATGCCTCCCATCTCCCACTCAGATCCTCTATGACCTGATTCCTTTACCGCAGCTTTTCCTTTTCCTTACACATATTCATGTCCTCCACATCTCCCGCCGAATTTATCCACCTCATCCCTTAGTTTCTCCTCTCCTCTCCAGCCCCTACATACTTGTGCAACTTCACCGTTGTGTCCCCCTTACCCTCCACCTCTACACCATTCATCTCCTTCCCTGAGGTGGCTTCCATCAACTCCTCCCCTCCCCCCAGATGATGCCTCTCTCCATTTATTCCTCCTATCAACTATGATCCTCACCTCCACCTACCTCCCTCACTCATTTTCCTAGGCCCCACTCTCCACCCTTCCATCCTGTGCTCTCTCCACCTACCCACTCCTTCGCTACATTCTCTCCCCCCAAGTCCCTTTTCTTTCCCCTTCACTGTCTTCTCCAATCCTTTCTTGCGTCTGCCTTCTCCCTCCCTTTTCTGTGCCCTCTCCCTCCATTGCCCCCCCCCCTATTTTTGCTTTTCCTCCCCTCTTCCCCTTTTCCCCCCTCATTTGTCTGGGTCCTTCACCCCCCCCCCCACCCATACCCATATGCCTTCGTACTCCATAGTGTAGTGTTTCTGTGAATGTTTAGTGTTGTCCTTCCATTATTAAAGCGTTACGAACAGAAACCAGACTGTCGCCGTGTATTTTAATTGTGACTGTCTCTTTCCTAAGTGTTCTTAATCAGCGTCACTGACCCCTTTGTTTTTTATCTTTTCTCCACAACTTTTTCACCATGTTCTAGTTTTAAACAGTCGCGGTTTTATCACCTCTTTTATTGCTATATCTCCTCATTATGTTTTTCAACTTTATCTGTAGGCCGCAGAGCGGCGTATTACGCTTCTGCTAGCCCGCCCCCAGTGTGTGGGGGGGGGGGGGGGGGAGGTGGGATTGAAATACAGTAAAGGAAAAAAAAAACTTGGTTAAACACTATGTTGCCGGCAGATATGCCACAAAATTTGCAGACCAGTATTTAAAAGATGCAGTGTTTGCTTACAAGAACATGGAAACCACTTCAAGCATCTTTTGACATCTAGGCCATTAGAGATGGAGCACAAGTTTGGGTTATTTCAAGGATGGGGAAGGAAATCAGCCATGCCCTTTCAAAGGAACCATCGTAATATTTGCCTGGAGCGAATGATGGAAATCATGAACTGAGTGGCGGAAGCGAATTTCAACCATCGTCCTTACAAATGCTTGTCCAGTGTGCTAACCACTGTGCCGGCTCACTTGTTTATATGCTCCCAAACAAACCTTCATTTTTCTTGTGCCTTCATGGGCCTTACGGAGGTAAATGTCGGTGGGAGCACATCGTTGTGGAAACTGTCACATATGTCAGGTCTCTAAACGTCCTCAATAGTTTTACGAGAAGAACGTCCTCTACTTTCCTGCCATTCCCATCCGAGTTCACGAAGCATTTCGGTAATACTTGTTTGTAGGTCGAAGCTACTGGTAAGAAATATAGCTGGACGACTCGAATTTCCTCGATGCCCTCCCTCAGTCTGACCTGGTTGGGACCCAAAACTCTCAAATAGTTCTCAAAAATGGGTCATACATGTGAGTTACACTTTCCTAGAACTCTCCCATAAAACCAAGATCGACCATTCGCTTGTCCTACAACTGAGTCTACATGCTTGTTCCACTTCATGTCGTTTTTCATCCTTACACCTACGTTTTTAACCAACGGGACTGTGTCAAGCAGTGCACCACTAACAGTGTATTCCAGATTTATAGGATTATTTCTCCTACTCACCTGCGGTGATTTATATTCTTCCAAATTTAGAGCAAGTTGCCATTCATCATACCAATGGAATTCTATACATCTCACAGTGATTTAGGGACGACACTGTCCCATGCAGTACAGAATCATCAGCGAACAGTCGCAATTTGCTGCGTACCCCATCCGTCAGATTGTTTATGAAGGAAGAGAACAAGAGAGGTCCGTTTTTCTTCCCTTAGGTATTTTTGACGATACCATTGCCTCAGAATCAAACTCACTGTTGAGGACAACATATTTGATTCTATTACCTAGAAAGTAATCGAGACACTTACATATATGAGAACCTATTCCGTGTACTCAGGGGAAGGCCAGAGACTAATCCACTACAGATTCAATCAACAGTGATGCGCAATCTTCCTTGCAGCTACACAAACGATATGTGGAAACATTGAAGGAAACAGTTAGCATGTTGCAGCTGTAAGACGGCAAAGAACTGTGCCCCTTACATGAAGTCATTAAAGATCACCGGACTCACATTGAGCGAATAGTAGGGCTGAACAAAAATGACTGACAAGGCACAATGCATCTTGTAGAGGGTATAGTATGGACATATTGGAATAATTAATGTTAGGTGATGGTTTTAAAGTAATTCACGCAATGTGAAAATTTTATGGAAACTCGTAGATTTACTGGAGGTTAATTCATCCAAGGTGGCAGCTGGCGAAAGGAAGCGACAATAGGCAGCTTAGGGCGGCTCAAACTCTGAGATAGCAGCAACGGGGCATGGCCTCCAGCTGCCTTAAGATGAGTGACAGTGAGGGGGTGGTTGATCCCATGCTAGTGTACTGGGAAGCAGATGGAGAACTTGTACGCCTGTTGATAAATATCTGTCATCCCGTTTTCAGTGAAACATGCAAGAAAGCCACGCAAAGCTATGGTGGAGCCGTCAACAGAGGCCAAAATATGCGTGTTCGTGACTATAGCAACTTCACGCTGAATTCACGGTCCACAGAGTCTGAAGTAAATCTGGTGAAGAGCGGCAGAATGAAATACGCCGGCCTCCGGTGGAAACGTAGGACCAAGGAATTTGAGGTACTCTCCTGGGAGTCAGAATTATGGATAAATTTTTGTTTTGTGCTGACGCTAACCTTGATGGGTGGCCTGGGAGGAGCTAAATAGCAGACGTTGAGAGGAAGGGAAATTTTGTGGGAATTTGTTCACTTCCCAGAGCAGGCATTCGTCGGCGCTGGGAAGTGACACATAATTAACGCGACTTGTGCTGCAATTGGAGTAAGTGATTTTTCTGGAGGGGAAACTGAGGCGAAGAGCGGACTGGCAGAAGTCTCTGTAGAGGTCTTCCATTACCAGCTTGCCTAGAGTGAGGACGTGGCGTTCTTTACTCAGTTTGCCTGAGAGAGAGTGAGCATCTCTGCAGTTTATGACTTAGCAAATGGAACGATTGAGCTTGGAGATAGAAAGTTTTCGTTTAGCTATGTACTGAGCAAGATAGCTAGGAGTGAATAGATGAGCACAGCCTTTAGCACCACGAGACCGGCCGACGTCCGCACAACGACGCTGCCCCACCAAGCTGAATTCGGTGATATTGCGCCCTCCCCGGCTTGAGTTAGGCCACTGATTAATTTGTTGGAGCACGCTGGCAAAGTTTCCACGAGGGTTTCATGGGCCGTGTATTGTAGAATTCTTTTCTCACTTCGCATTACGCCTGGGTCAGACGATGGGAATTAATTTTGATTTATCGCGTTTTATTACACGTAAGCGCAATTTATTCCCACTGCCTGTTAGGAGAGTCATGTAATGTGATGACTGAAGGTCGTGAGTTAAAATAAATTTGTGTTTTCAATCAAACAGTTGAAATCCCAAGTCACTTTCTTCATTAATTTTATGTTCAACATTTGCATCTTGTGTTCAATAGTTGAATATAACATCAATGTGCACCCCTTTTTAATGAAAGGGGATGAATCAATTAATGTTAACACTGCCGCCGCAGTTCAATCAGGAGCAACAGGGCCTTATTACTTTCTTTGCGTTATCCGATATTGCGCCAGTTTTGCACTCTCTGTTGATCTGTTAGTCAATTAGCTGGGGTGAACACACGCCAAAACCAGAAAAGTGACAGGTGGGGTGTTACACACTAGTGACAGTAACCGCAGAACAAGTTGCTTGTGATGGCCGTTTTCCGCAGCAACTATTCATAAACCGCAGTAGTTTACAAGAAAAACGCTTTCTACATGCCACACATTTACTTTGGCATCCAGAAGCCTTTCGCAGTTTCAACAAGAGACCTTCAGTGGGTGTCCTCGAATATTACATAATTTTGACGATGTAACGCGACAATGGGGCAGAATGTTGCACGATACATCCAACAACCCTATCATTTCAGTGCCTAGCCGAATAACTGCTTGCGTAAGGGCAATAGGTGGACCAACGCTTTATTGAATTGTTCAGTTTGTGAAGTTCTCTCGAATTAATCATCCAATTTTTCTGAAACGAGTGTCATTTGTTCGTCCGTAGATGTACATCAGATCTACAGATTTCCGTCCCATTCGGGTTGCGCCATTTTCTTGGTCTTAGAGTGTACGTTGTGCTCTGTTTTGCTGCTAACATAACTATGTTTTCAATGCCGGAGTCCGTTCGCAGTATCAGTGACTTTGAATTAAGAATGTCGTTCACGCCGAATCATATCAGGTGTAGAAGTGTAAAACCGGAATTTTATTATACATGGCGCTAGCCATCAGCGTAGGGCCCGCGAGACCGTGTCTGCAGCACTATCTGTTTCCCGTAACGGCTGACGACGAATGTCAACACACAGTAACGAAAGTTCTACACATCGGTATCTGTTTCAAACCCCTAAACATTTCGAGTTTTTATGCTACGAACAACGATTTACTGACGGCATTTGTTTTCTGGTATCATATGAAGAAAACTGCTGCAGAATCGCATGGAATGCTTGTCGAAGATTTCGGCGATCATGCTCTTGGTAAAACACAGTGTTTCCAGTGGTTCAAAAAATCAGATGACGTGATTTTCACATGAGAGACGACGAGCGCGCGAAACCACCGAAAAAGTTCGAAGACAACGAACTGCAGGCTTCATTGGATGAAGAGCATACTCGAACTCAACAGAAAGTCGCGGAATAATTAAATATGACGCAGAAAACCTTTTCTCTTTGGTTGAAAGCTATGGAAAAGGTGCATAAAGTGGGAAAATGGGTTCCGCAGGAGCTGAATGAAAGACAGGAAGCAAAACGAAAGACCACTTGTGAAATCCTGTTCGCCAGATACAAAAGAAAGTCGTTTCTCAATCGGGTAGTGACAGGCGCTGAAAAATGGATATGTTTTGAGAATCCTAAGCGTCGTCAATAATGGGTGAATCCAGGAAAACCATCGACATCAACTGCAAGACCAAACCGCTTTGGAAAGATGACAATGCTTCGTGTTTGGTGGCATTAGAAGAATGTCATCTATTGTGCTAAAACTTGGTGAATACGTTAACTCTGATCGCTATCAACAGCAAATGATCGATTTAAATCGAGCATTACGCGAAAAACGACCGGAATGTGTAAAAAGGCAACACAATGTCATATTTCTCCATTATAACGCCCCATCACACACAGCAAAACGGGTCAGCGAAACGATCGAGACGTTAAGTTGGGAAATACCAGTGCACGCAGTTTATTCTCCAGACTTGACTCCGTCCGATTATTATCTGCATATATCAAATAAGGTTTTGCAACACTTCGGTTCCGAGAACTACGGAAACTGTACAGAAAATTTGAATAGAGATCAAAATAAATTATTTCCGCCCTTTTTATTGCTCATGAAAACCACACTTGCATGTTGTACCACCATACAGCGTGACCTGCAGAGGTGGTGGTTCAGATTTCTGTAGACACCGGTAACTCTTATACCAAGTAGCACATACCCTTGCATTGATGCATGCCTGTATTATTCGTGGCATGCTATCCACAAGTTCATCAAGGCACTGTTGGTCCAGATTGTCCCACTCCGCAACGGCGATTCGGCGTAGATCCTTCATTGTGGTTAGTGGGTCACGTCGTCCATAAACAAACTTTTTCAATTCATTCCAGGCATGTTAGATAGTGTTCATGTCTGGAGAACAAGCTGGTCACTCTAGTCGAGCGATGTCGTTATCCTTAAGGAATTCATTCACAAAATATGCACGATGGGGGCGCGAATTGTCGTCCATAAAGACGAATGCCTCGCCAATACGCTGCCGATATGGTTGCACTATCGGTCGGAGGATGGCATTCATGTCTCATACAGCCGTTTCGGGGCTTTCCATGACCACCAGCGGGTGTACGTCGGCCCCACGTAATGCCCCCCAAAACAAGGGGAAACATCCACCTTGCTGCACTCGCTGGACAGTGTGTCTAACGTGTTCAGCCTGAAACACGTCTCCGACGATTGTCAGGTTGAAGGTATGTGCGTCACTCATCGGTGAAGACAACGTGATGCCAATCCTGAGCGGTCCATTCGGCATTTTGTTGGGCACATCTGCAACACGTTGCATGATGTCGTGGTTGCAAAGATGGACCTCGCCATGGACGTCGAGACTGAAGTTGCGCATCATGCAGCCTATTGCGCACAGTTTGAGTCGTAACACGACGTCTTGTGGCTGTACGAAAAGCATTATTCAACATGGTGGCATTGCTGTCAGGGTTCCTCCGAGCCATAATCCGTAGGTAGTGGTCATCCACTGCAGCAGTAGCCATTGGGCGACCTGAGCGAGATGTGTCATCGACTTTTCCTGTCTCTCTGTATCTCCTCCATGTCAGAAGAACATCCCTTTGGTTCTCTCCGAGACGCCTGCACACTTCCCTTGTTGAGAACCCTTCCTGGCACAAAGTAACAATGCGGACACGGTCTAACTGCGGTATTGACCGTCTAGGCATGGCTGAACTACAGACAACAAGAGCCGTGTTCCTCCTTCCTGGTGGAATGACTGGAACTGATCGGCTATCGGACTCCCTCCTTCTAATAGGAGCTTCTCATGCATGTTTGCTTACATCTTCAGGAGGGTTTAGTGACATCTGTGAACCGTCAAAGGGACTCTGTCTGTGATACAATATCCCCAGTCAAAGTCTATTTTCAGGCGTTATGCGACCCCGGGTGATACAAAACTTTTTTTGATGTGTGTATTTGCATCACTGGGACCAAACAACGCTTCAGTTCGTATGAGAATGTACGAAACTTGCTCGCTGACTGCTTTATGGCATGGCATTCATAGCATGCTGGAGAGGTGGGAGAAATGTATAAATATCAACGGAGATTATGTAGAATAAAATAATGTTTACCATTTTCAAACAACAGACGTGTGATTATTGCAACCAAATTCCGGTTTCATACTTTTACACCTGGTACATAACCACAGAAAGAAATATAAGGTGAAGGCAAATGAAAAGGTCCATTTTCTCCTACAGACTGTATTACTGGTTAGAGCTATGTGACCATGGCTGGTGAGGCACGAGATGATGAATGCCCTGTAAGAAGAACGCCTTGCGTTGAGCATGGGACCACTCTGTCACAGCTTGCTGCAATTCTTCATACGAACCACAGTGGTGCCTGCGGAGGTTGAAGCAAAGCAAGTGCTGTATCAAGTGTGAGATACAGAGGAGAGCGAGTGCGCCGGGACTTACCCAGTTCACTGCTAGTAGCGCCACGTCACCTTAACGCGTCTGCATGTAGCGCACAAGTATTGCACCACAATTTAGTATGAAATTAAAAATAAAATTTTATGTTTAAAACTTTGTTAAATTATAGTTGAGTGTAATAATGTTCCAAATACCAAGTCTTGATGTTCTATACTTGATAGTTTACGGAAAAAATTCCGTTTTAAGAGAAAAATCATTGGCGCTAAATAATGACGCTAGGAAGCCAGAGTTTGATCAGAAGGTGCAGTTAGAAGTTATAAATAAGTGACGCTGCTTTCCAAAACCAAAAAACAAATATTAACACCAGAATCGAGGTTTTTCGAAAAAATCAGAGGCGCTAAATAATGGACTTAGAAACTTGACAATTTGTTTTATGCTTCAGTGCACCCAAAAAATAATAACAGAGAGTCCACGTTAATATACCTCTTATAGTTTTTGAGTAATTAAATAAAAACTAATTTTGTAACTAAAATGTACCTAAGTGTTGTAGATTAAGTACTTGAAATTTTAATGATAGAGGATTTTGGTTAAATCAGATGATCAAATATATCAAATAATAGATCTACACTAATGTTAAGACTTGTAACATAAATAGCAACTGATATAAGTCTTAGCAAAGGTATGATTCAGAGGTAACAATCTACCTTTAGTTCCACTAAATAAATTGTATTAAGCAAAGTTTGCATTCTAGCGAGCTGAAACTTTCTACGTGCTTTCAAACTGCTTATCTGCATACCAGCAAAAATTAAGAAGTTCCTGAAGTAATTGGTAACTATATTATTAAAGATAATGTGCCGGAGGTAGCGGTCGTTTGTAGACTGCCGCCGTATGCAAATAGACAGAGACAACAGATATTTTCTCGGCAGTCCGCACCGGCATCTTATAAATACAGCCAGTGAAGCAGTAGGAAGGTTCACTTCGCTCTCAGACACTGTGAGGTCCACGCCAGTTGCCGGCCGTGGTGGCCGTGCGGTTCTAGGCGCTGCAGTACGGAACCGCAGGACTGCTACGTTCGCAGATTCGAATCCTGCCTCGGGCATGGATGTGTGTGATGTTCTTAGATTAGTTAGGTTTAAGTAGTTCTAAGTTATAGGGGACTGATGATCTCAGAAGTTGAGTCCCATAGTGCTCAGAGCCATTTGAACCATTTTTGTGAGAAACTTTAATTAAATTAAATCTTGATTGGAACTTTAAACTTTTACTGAAGTCATAGTCCTGATCCCGCAAAGTAATGGGAAACAGACACTTTTCTTTCAGTGGGCTGGACCGGTATGTGGCCGTACAGACTGGAAACTAAGGTCGGTATGTTTCCCTTCGCTTTCTGGCTGACCACCAAATTAGTTGCCAGGCTCACGTGATTAAAGACGGCATCAAAACTTTAAACCAGTGAAGTCACTTACTTGCCGCCCCACAAGGTATTCCTTGAGTGGCCAAGAAGCTTGGGAAACACAGAGACTCAGGTCAGGAATATACGCCATTTCCACGACGCAATATGAGGCCGGGCATTGTCGTTCTATAAGATGACGCCCTTTGTGAAGTTTATTGATGATTATTAGCCGCCGCTGACGGAACAGCGTCGCGGTATTTGTTGACGTTTATTGTTTCTCCTTTAGGGAGGAATTCCGCTAGCAGGGGCCCCTGCTCGTCGAAGAAACACAGTCACCATGACCTTTGCAGCTGATATTGAAGAACGTATTTTCTTTGGTCTAGGCAACCCTACGTGCTTCCACTACATACTCCCTCGTTTGGATTCCGGTTGAAACAGTAGGCATATGGTTTCATCTCCGGCAGTGATTTTGGAAAGTAAATCATCGCCCTCGTTGTGATATCGCATCAAATTGTTCAGTGATACTCCAATTCTGTTCCTCGGATGAACATTTGGGAACCCACTAAGCACAAATCTTCCGGCAACCAAGACTACTGCGCACAGTGGCATGCACGCTGCCATGGGACTTCCGTATTTGAAGACTAATGGCATCAAAGGTGACCCGTCTACCAGTTAGAATACAATTGTAGTAGCAACTGTGTTATCAGGAATACGATTCGTCACCTGCCCACGTCGTGCATCATTCGTCAGTGTCTCCCTGACACCACGAAAACGCCGACGCCACTTACTAGCTGTTTTTTTTTTTTTTCCAGGAACACACTTATCGCCAAAAACACCCTGCATTCTCCAGTGTACGACCGGTGGACGGATACCTTCCCCACAAAAAAAGCTTACCACACCCCGCTGTTGTTCTATCGTCACTGGCACCTCCACTGGTGTGTCACACGGCTGCACGTCTTAGCTGGGGGCGAGAAAGGAGCAGCCGTAAGTAACCAACCTCTGCTAGCGTGCTACACTACGCCCATGCCTAACAAACGTAACATTTATTATGGCGCACAAATCGGTGGATATAAACCCCATACAGGACTAACATCTCCTTGAACACGTTGACGGGATATTTGCAATTACACCTTTTCATTTGACCGAACCTTATAATTCACAGGAAGCTGAAACATATTATAGCAGCCGTAGAGAGAAGTGATATGATAGTACTTCATTTGTACCATCACACCAAAATGGAAGTGTCATAACGTATGGCGAAAGAGAAAGTACGTGAGGTGGAATGGTAGAGTACACTGGGATTGAGTGAGAGCACTGTAAAAGAAGATTTTACAGTTTCGGTTTTAGAGTTAATAACATGTGAAAATTTAGTTGTGATGTTATGCCAGATATCTGCGCAGTGAGTACTCTTGATGGAGCCTATGTTGAAACATTTGAATCGCCACTAAAGTTTTACAATGGCGATTTGTAGTACTTTCAGTGCTGATGAGACTGAAGTTTGTTTGCAAGATTTCGATGATGATTACAAACAATGACTTTCTGAAATTACAGTTCACATTTCACCTACCTACTACACACTGCTCTCAAGGGAAGCGTGAATACAGTTGAATCTTAAAGACTTTCTTGCACAGTTTTTTGTTATCTTCGCATCTTGTCTCTATTCGAGTGAGGCAGTTATCCTTTCCTGTATAACTAACGCACCGCCAGTTTATGGGGATGTCTTCAGGATAATTTGCAGTGATTTCCCAACACACCTCTCACGATTTCTTCTTCTCCCGATTACACAAAAATTTTAGATACTGGCGTTTTTGCCTCTTGTGCTGTTTATTTTTCTGATTGTTTTAAGAATGTCGTACATGTGAGCAAATAATATAATATGCTTCCTAATTAGTACGGTATTTCATGCGCTAATACGTCAGTTGGTGTGTGGTGTAGTAGTCGCACTCGTATGCCTGGTGGCTGTTCACTTGTGTACAAAGCGCAGCGTCTCTATGTATATTTGATTCAGTGTATTATTGCTATATAGTGGAACAAGATCAGCAATTATTCACGTGCTGTAAGGGCAGGACAATGCCTTAAAGTGTATCATTAACTGATGTCATTCGTTATGTCTCTCACTTTCCAATGGAACAACTTCTGGGTGTCGGCAATGTTATAAGAGTTATAGTAAAGTAGAACACAGCCCGCCCGGTTAGCCGTGCGGCCTAACGCACTGCTTTCCGGGCGGGAAGGCGTGCCGGTCCCTGGCATGAATCCACCTGGCGGATTAGTGTCGAGGTCCGGCGAGCCGGCCACTCTGTGGATAGCTTTTAGGCGGTTTTCCATCTGCCTCGGCGAATGCGGGCTGGTTCCCCTTATTCCGCCTCAGCTACACTATATGAAGATGGCATCTGCTCTTTTGGACATGTCCAGAAGAACAGATGCCATCTTCATAGGGCAGAGACGAAACCATTCTCGAATGATTTACCCAAAATATGTCTTATGTTGATTATCTCATATTAGTAAACCTCCCCCGATTTTTTAAGGAATCAAAGTTCCAGGTATAAAAGTTCGCATTTCCCAAACAACGTGTCGTACATTGACATAATTTTTCCTGTAAGTTCATGGTGTGTGTCAAAACTGTCTGCAAAATGTGTTGCGAATAGAGATAATAGTAAAAAAGCAATAAATTAAAACTTCATGCTTGACGCAGCAGTTTAATTGTATGAACAGCGAAATAGCAGCAAGTGATAATCTTTTTACGCTTCATCATTTTGTGGAAGGCGGACGGGAGAGCCGAAAGTGGTGGGGTGTGGGTCAAAGAGAAACAGTTTCGTAAGGGTTTGAAATTATATGTAAAGTTTCTTGGGAATTGCTAAGTGCTCTCCATCTCAAATACTGCATGAAGCAGAATAAAAAATTCTCCTATCATAGCACAAAAAGAGGCGAGTATGTCATGGGCAGAGTTAGGGATGTGAAAGAAGGGAACTAGTTTTTCGACTTGTCTGACAAATCCAAAGACATTTATGTAATAGTCACGCTTTTTTACGTGCTAGTGTTATTAATCACGTCATGCAGTGTAACGTATCGTGTCATGTGAAGCGACTTGATACATGTTGCCGTCGCTCAGGAACAAATCCAGCCCGAGAAAAGCTTTTTTAGCCATTACATGTATGTTCTTCAGCAATGTGATATTATATATTTTAATATGGCTGGTGAATTTTCTGGATTAGTCACAGGCTAAGGGAATTTAGTCAATAAATTGCAAGATGCAGGTGTCTCAACGCCTTGTAGCTAAGAGGGCTTACTGCACTTCGGAAGTATGGTTAACTCGTAAGAAAGGGTGAATATGTCAAGATGGTTTGATTTAAATGTCTTTGAAGCTACCAAATAATTCGAAAAACTAGCTCCCTTCTTTTACGTCCTTAATTATACGCAGGACGTATACGCCTTTCTGTCTTACGATAAGAACATTTTTCATTCCTGTGCCCAATTTTTCCTCTACTATAATTTTGACATTAGACCACCATAGCTTCACAATGATGTAGATTTTTGTTGACTTGTGCGACGACTGAACTGGTATAGGTTACTTTTTCCGAACCCTCTTGATTTCATCGTGGCAACGGATGAAGCTTTGACAAAACAACACGACGACCATTATTTACATGTATTTGTCTACCTTCTTAAAAATTTTAACACATTTGCACAAGCTTCAAACATATAACTGTTGCGCGTAAACAAAATCACAAAAATTAGTTTTTTGGACCTAAAATTCGAATTAAACTATATTTTTGAAAGCAAGTTTTGAATTTTATCTTCGAAATGCATTGTTTATTTATCTGAACCACTTTAAACAGTTTCCGCGCATTCAGTTCACGTAAGAATGATTTTTGTGTGCTACACTTAGTTCTACTTTAAACCATCGTTTCTCAACAACGAATAAAGATTACTGGATGAAAAATTCGTTTCCACTTTATCCATTTATCTAGAACAGTGCCAAGATTGAACCGATTCGTACAAGTAGAGAAGTGGCGCGCTTTAGAAACCTCCCAGAAAAAAACAAGTTGTTTTTTGCATCTTTTTTGCACATAAATTCCGAACGGTGCACGTAAAATGGTGCCGTTACTTGAGCATTAAGTTGAACCTAATGAACATATTTTGCAAAAGGAGTTAATCGATTCGCACAATTTTCTTGGCGGCCAGCTGCGGTTTTGTTGTTCAAATCTTGCTTAATATACTGTAAGAAATCTACACTAAGATAGATGTTCGAATGCGTATACAAATGGCCGCTGGTCCGAACTAAGCCAAAAGATTTTGACTACATGTTCATAGTTAATTCTTTCCCACTGTAACTGTGTTGTCTGCGATATGAAATAGTTGCCTCAAGACATAGACACAGTTTCTAACTGTAACACTAGACTTAACTAAGAGCCCAACATAACATAATGTTATAGCTGTTAACGAGCAGACTGTGGCAGCATTTTAAATTTTTGAATTCGGTCAATAACTATGAAGAATGAGATTTTCACTCTGCAGCGGAGTGTGCGCTGATATGAAACTTCCTGGCAGATTAAAACTGTGTGCCCGACCGAGACTCGAACTCGGGACCTTTGCCTTTCGCGGGCAAGTGCTCTACCATCTGAGCTACCGAAGCACGACTCAAGCCCGGTACTCACAGCTTTGCTTCTGGCAGTATCTCGTCTCCTTCTGTAAAGTTTGGAAGGTAGGAGACGAGATACTGGCAGAAGTAAAGCTGTGAGTACCGGGCGTGAGTCGTGCTTCGGTAGGTCAGATGGTAGAGCACTTGCCCGCGAAGGGCAAAGGTCCCGAGTCGGTCGGGCACACAGTTTTAATCTGCCAGGAAGTTTCAATAACTATGAAATTTAGAAAAAAAATTTTTTATCGTCCCTGGAATCCTTTACATAGGTAACGTTAGTCGTTTAGTAATATGTATAATTGGCAGAATAATATTTTGATGAATGCCGGCCGGAGTGGCCGAGCGGTTCTAGGCGCTACAGTCTGGAACCGCGCGACCGCTGCGGTCGCAGGTTCGAATCCTGCCTCAGGCATGGATGTGTGTGATGTCCTTAGGTTGGTTAGGTTTAAGTAGCTCTAAGTTCTAGGGGACTGATGAAAACAGCAGTTAAGCCCCATAGTGCTCACAGTCATT
This sequence comes from Schistocerca americana, assembly GCF_021461395.2. NCBI lineage: Eukaryota > Metazoa > Arthropoda > Insecta > Orthoptera > Acrididae > Schistocerca > Schistocerca americana. The sequence goes on from NC_060121.1 coordinate 856,385,817, forward strand.
TGAACCATTTTTTTAATGGATGTATGAAAGGTTGAATTGTGATTTCAACAGTATGTGAGTCATAGCTAGGAATGATACTGACTGACATTTGATTGTACATACATCTGAGTGTTTTTAGAAATTTCCCTGTTGACGAACTGACTGTTAGCTTTGTCTAGTGTTCATCGGCCGACATTTGTCTGATGATTTTTCTGACGTTTCGCCAGCGCGAGTACCTGGCACTGTCAAAGCTTCAGCCTCCATAGCTGGTGGTGTCAATGGAGTGTGAAAATTTGACAGTGCCATCCATTCGCGCTGGCGGAATGTCAGAAAAATCATGTGAGTGTGATGTTCCTGGCTGTGGCCGCCAGTATTTTATCTTGCTAGAACACGAGACAGAAGCCAACAGTCAGTTTGTCAACAAATGGCCATGAAAGCCTTAAAAATTTCGCTGTCATTAAAATGTACAGTTATAATAAATCCTTTAACAGCGATCATATTGGTTAGGGCCCCCGGTCAATGTTAGAAGGGGATACGACCAAAGGATGTAACCTCCATTACTAATTAAACAATCCGACTGCCGAAAAGTAATTAAATTGTGATGTCAGTTTACCATTGGAGAGTGTGATGTTCCTGGCTGTGGCCGCCAGTATTTTATCTTGCTAGAACCCCGCCTTGATGCAGCTTCATATACGTGAAGTAACATACGGTACAAAAGTGGAGTGAGGTACAAGCAGCAGATGGCACAGTAAGCACCATTCCCGTGGGAGAGTCGGCCAATTGTACTGAACTTGCTTCTGCTTGGTCGGCACATTCGGGTGTTAGGCGCCAAAACGCCTAACTTCTCTTATTAATTATTTATATACTTTTTATTGTATGTAACCTAGTTTTCAGTACGAAAATATCTCGATGCTACCCTACGAGTCTACCATTTTTGTTTATTATATTTCACTAGGTTTGAGAAACATAAGAGTCATGATATTACAACTGAAGTGCTTCGGACACCTTCGGGTCGCTTTGGCGCGCCTGGGAGGCGAAGTACTTCGACTGCGCTAGTCAGACTGTTTCGGATGTTCTTCAGAACCGAACGTGTATCTCCGTTTCGCACGGATTTGTCGTATTCCCTATCGGAAATTGTCAGAAAAGTTACCGTACTATTAAGAAAGCTATGTCGAGTATTGTAGAAGACAGTGTCAAAAGTGATATCTTAAAATATAAACAAAGGAGGCGTCACCTACTATCATTGTCAGTACTACAGATCGTGCCCTCCATAGAAACAGAGACTAACCTGGGCAAGTAGCATCCCACACAGAAAGCACAATCACAGGTTCAAGATCGCGATTACAGCATAGTAGCCTCCACCGAAGAAGATCCCACGACCGACGAGCTGTCTTTTGCGCTGGGGACACAACTTTAGAAGATGACAGATTGATGGAAAGAACGGTTAGGGACTCTTATTCAATATCTACAGATCTCTCCTGCTTCAAGATCTGACTTCCAACGCGACAATTTATAAGAGCTTAAACAAAGAAAAGATTTCATCGAAATAAATGATTGTAATGTCTCTGTTTATATTTGTAGAACTAGCGGACGTATTCCATTTATTTATCAATGATTTTCAAATGCTGCAACTGCGTAACAATCAGCTTTAATCAGCATCACTACTCGCTAACATCGTGTGATACGGCCTCCAGCCCTCCCAATAGCCATCATTTCTTCGAGGAAGATACCAAAAACTTCTTTCTGTATGCCACATCAAGTTGCAGCCCCTCAGTGACGACAAGAATCCGCATAGCTACCATGTTTTTGGGATGTTTATTCCTAACGTTAATTTGCTGCTCCAGACAGTATCAGGTATTTTCTATGGAGCTAAGATCAGTTAAAACTGAAGGCCAGTACATGTACGGTAGCGTGTGTATGTGTTCGTGACGCTGGTAATCTGTGCGTTCAGCCCTCTAATAGGGCCGTCAATCATCATGAAATAGTGAAACAAAGTGGAATATTTGTTTACGGAGCAATTTCAAATAAACTGCATCGATCATGCTCATGAATGTGTCGGAGCAATTTGTGGCAGGATATTCATGTGCCACTATGGGCAGTTGCCTTTTGCAAAGTACCCGACTCCAAATGTCCACTACATGAAGTTTCCTTCACAAATTTCATTTGGAAACTGTTTGAGACGGACCTGCGTTCCACGACAGTAGCTGTTTCTCTCGGATTTGAAATCTGTTGGCTTTGGAAAGGCGAGGCATTCGCTTTCGGTCCCTGTCGTTTCGAATATTTTAACCATCAATTTTATGCCTTGTTACCATGCTGTTAATGATACAGCATTCTTTATACACGTGCTGGAGTGCCGCGTTGAGAAGCCAAGAAATCGGGTAACTTCCATCAGGTCCAAACACGATAGCTTCTAGTATGTTCACACGGTAGGAGACTAGGTACTGGCAGAATTGAAGCTGTTAGGACGGGTAGTGAGTCATCAGATGGTAGAGCACTTGCCCGCGAAAGGCAAAGATCCGTAGTTCGAGTCTCGGTCCGTCACACTTCTCTGTCATGATTTACGTCAGTGATGGGAAGCCATTTGACCAACTGCCACCTAGTTCAGCAACGTCTAAAGCCATCCAGAGAGGCCAATGTGTTCTTTCAAGGGAGGATTACTATTTTGTTCGTTGATCTTATCCCTCGTATACAATCATTTCCAATGTATTTCTTTAGTCTGTGAACTTTTGTAAACTGCATTCCAACCTAACAGTGCTACCCATGTTGTCAAATAGGCATTTTTTCTTCGTGTAGTCATGAAATACAGTAAAAGTATATGCAAAATCACTATAGTTAAAATAAATGGAAAGTAAATAAAGAAAATCAGTTGTTAAATACTAAATCATGTAAGTAGAAAGAAGCCATGTTCGCTAGTCAGTTAGTCAGTTGCAAGTTACATAGATCGTTTGAACCATTCTTTTATCGAAACGACGTAGACTATTAGTTTAAATGATTTGTATACATAATCTCGAGTTAAAAATACTGAACACATTTTAGTCCTACTCATGCAGCTACATTTAAAAACTAGATACTGCTAACGGGAGATCTGGTTTTAAATAAAAATTCGTCCATAAAATAGAAAGAGTTGGCCTAGAGAAACCAGTTTGGATTAGATTAAAAATTAGCTTTGCTAGCTGTCAGACATATCAAGTTAATCAGTCAAGTAATCAAGCATTTTTGCTGCTGCAAGTAGAACTTCTTTGTGAGCCACTGTCTACTTTAATAAGGGATAGTAAGGTCCATTTTTTTTTATCGGTGTAGTTATTGACTCCATTACTCTGCTGAAATTCTGACGGATTATTTACGACAAAATTCATTTGCGAATATTTGTGTTCCGGATTATTTACGACTAATTTCATTAGCGATCATAGTTGCTGTGACGGTGCAGTTAAAATACCTAATTCTTTGAAGAGGTATCTACATGACGACTACAGCTGAGCACGGCATATTATTCTTAGTGCCCGTTTGCGTGCAGTCTCTTTCTGAGTGACGAATCAATCGTTAGTTTCAAAGACTAGCAATTGAGGCGAAGAGCGAAAGTAGCTGAAGCCACTTGCCTGAGAAGCTCAGTAATTTACTTCTTCCAGTTCAAGCTTTCATCACAATGTACACACAGAAACTTTCAGCATTCTACTCTGTTTACTGAACTCTGTTCATTTGATTTGCAAAGATAAGGTTCTTAAGTGCAGTCTAGCATTTAATTAGGAACAGTTTAATAAGTACCTTACAGTTCGGATTCCAGAAGTGTTGCTCAAGTGAAAATGCTTATTATACATTTACTCCCCAAATATTACAAACCTTAAATAATAAAATATCGCCAGCTAGTATTGTTGTCATCCTTCAGAGGCATTTGATTACGCAGATCACATAACGCTCTCAGAAAAACTTACGTTTTATGGAACTGATGACTTTACACACAACTGGTGTATATACGTACATTAATCATTGTTCCATAAATCACTACATTTCATAATGATGTGGAACGTGTCACTTTAACATAAGTTTTTTTGCACAAAAGAATTTATTAATTTTTTATTTTTTATTTAATTTTTTCTTTTTTTACAGTTACTACTTCATAAGTAAGAATTCATCTATTGAGTAGAAAGAGTTGTTATTCAGAAATTCTTTTAATTTGCTTTTGAATGTTGGTTGGCTATCTGTCAGACTTTTAATGCTGTTTGGCAAATGGCCAAAGATTTTTGTGGCAGCATAATTCACCCCTTTCTGTGCCAAAGTGAGATTAAATTCAGAATTGTGAAGATCATCCTTTCTGCTAGTGTTGTAGCTATGCACTTCGCTGTTATTTTTGAATTGGGATGGTTTATTAATGACAAATTTCATAAGTGAATATGTGTATTGCGAAGTTATTGTGAATATCCCGTGTTCCTTAAATAAATGTCTGCAGCTCCCCCCCCCCCCCCCAACATACCAGAAAATAATACCACAAATTATACAATATCTCCTCCCCACATTCTCCACCACTGTACCATTGTAAAGCAATAATTTTAGTGCACGCCCGTTAGAACATGTTAGTTCCTTTCACAAAAAAAAAACCACACACACATCCACACACACACACACACACACACACACACACACACACACACACACACACAGTAGTTGGAAAATTTAAACACTCACAGAACGATAGCAGACGCTCCCACCGCTTTCAAAACGAAAGAAAGACGAACGCATTCCGTAAAAGCAAAACAAAACAAGCGAAACGGTGAGATGACAATAGTTTTTCACAACACAGAAACGTGAATATCTTTAGGGTACTGAAAATGCTGTGGGCTAAAATCTAACTCAAACATGTGGGGGAACAATCAGAATGCAGTAAATATCAAAAAACTGCGAATAAAGATAATAATAATCAGTAGCCAGTAAAGCATGCAAACTGTTCAAGATCCTAGGAAACAAAACGGTAAGAGGAAAAGAAAAATTTGTTACAGTGATCGCTGAAGATTCTTTTGAATAAAGCGAAAAGCATTTGGCCTTAAGACTATCATTGCAGTTGCTAAATGCGGTAATTAACCTATTCACCTTATAAGTATGCATGTTTCTTATGACAGTTGCTCGCTTTCAGTTTATCCTTTCATGAAACGTTTGCCTTAGAGCGAAATACATTATTGTATGATATTTTTAATTAACGCCATGGTCAGAAGTAGCAACATGAAAACAATTCCTGTAATTTTGTTTACCAATGCAGGAAGGTGTGGAACATCCATAGTTATGTATAAATACTTCTCGGTTTTCAGAAGATGATTACGAAGAATTTAACAAGTATATAAGAAATTAACAGCCTCGTTTGCGGTAATGAAACCAACTTTTACCTAGGTTTCAGCCCAAGTAATTGAGTCTTCTTCAGAAGATAAACCTGATTCTATAATATGTCTACGAGGGCATGGTCTAGAAATAAAACTATGTGACTACGCCTATTCAGGCTGTCTGAGTTTTATTTCTACACCATGCCCTCGTAGACATATTATAGAATCAGGTTTATCTTCTGAAGAAGGCTCAATTACTTGGGCTGAAACCTAGGTAAAAGTTGGTTTCATTACCGCAAACGAGGCTGCTAATTTCTTATATAGCTGTTAAATTCTTCGTAATCATCTTCTGAAAACCCAGAAGTATTTATACATAACTATGTGACTACGCCTATTCAGGCCGTCTGAGTATTATTTCTACACCATGCCCTCGTAGACATATTATAGAATAAGGTTTATCTTCTGAAGAAGGCTCAATTACTTGGGCTGAAACCTACGTAAGGATTCGTTTCATTACCGCAATCGAGGCTGATAGTTTCTCATATATTACATTATCACGACTGCTGAATGGGCTGTAGTGTGGAAAGTGCTAAAATTTAACGAGTCATACAGTCAACAATAGAGTATCTCTACAAGTTTTTAACCCACATTACTGGTTCTCAATATGGTCACCATCTGTGACACATTACATGTCAGTGTGTGCGTGCTATTCATTAACAATGTCTGTTCACTGGGTTGTCTATCTAATTAGTTGCGACAATACAGGGTGAAGTGGAGCAGACGGTTAACAATGAAAAATGAAGACAGCACAATCTATAGGTGCAAGTTGTAATTATAAGAATTCTGTAAACCATTAGCAGGCTTCCCTTTTCCGGAGTGGTATTGATACACAGGAATAACATGAATCAATAAAATGAACATATCGTGGATTACATAGTCCCATTGGTAGTGAAAAGCCGTCATCTCGCTCTTCGCTCTTTTATTATGTCTTGCAGCCCCAACACAACTTCTTTCTTCACTTACCACACATTCATCTTGTTATAAGTTTTGCCATGTCAATTTTCGTTATAATTGTAATTATATCATACACTCTAGTCTGTTTCCTGAGGTAGTTACTTGTTTTCAGCTGTTACTGGTAATCCCTAACACATTTCAATCAGATGCTCGCTAAGCAACCATCAGTTATTGAATGGCATTACATTATTAGTCCATGTTTTGCTCCCAAAATTCAAACTAGTAACACTGACTGGATGAAACTTTCGGGTGTCAGTTACACCGAAAACTTAGTTATGAAAACTCTATGTATTATACTAAAATCATAATAAGCAATTAGTGTAATTATTGTTCTTCTCTTTATTTTCTTACCCTCTCTCTGATCACTGGGTCAATCGATCGCAAACGCAAAAAATATCAGCAATCATTTCTATAGATATGTTCGTAATTTATGCCATTTTTCGATATGAAGATTATAAATCATTTAATATTATTGTAATACATTTTATGGATCTATTTTCTACCTTGCTCTATTTTCATTCTTGAAAAATAATATAATGTCATAAGCAAAAATAATGTGGCTCTGGCATGCCCCATTACCACGTGTTCATTGGTCAGTTTCCCAGTGAAAGGATTTGGAAACTTCGTCTAGGTCTGAGAACTCTTTTGGTGATATGGAGCCCTCTTCCCTGACTCGATTTTCAATTGTGAACTTCACACAATCCTGCTGAAGTGCAATAGAAGGTGTAGCTTAGATGTATATATTTTTCAGTATACTAAAATAAGTTTAAACAATGCCTTGTTCGTCAACTACAGTTATTATAAATTTTGTTGAAACTGAATTCAAAGTTGTTTCGCAGATTATGGATCCTCGACGGTGCAGTAATTCACATTTATTTCTTCGATCTGTGCTTTCGTTTGCCAATTACGAGTCTCATTGTTAATAACAGTAAACTGTTACATCTTCGTGACCCTAACGGGCTACTTTGTAGGTGATAGTTTCAATTTTTGTGATTTCACAACAATATGAGATGGAGAATAATGAAATATTGTACTTCAGAAGTGCTAAAGCCAATAACAATTAGTATCGCTTAGGAACATAACTGCATACTGCGTGGGCAAAAAGGAACTATCCCCAAAAATATTTCATGTACCTTACGACAGACAATCCAGCTTGACATCATTCACCCCCGGGGTAGGTGATGTAAGTTGAGTTGCCCGTAGTAGGGTACATGAGATATTTCCCACCCCCAATAGTAACCAGATCGAAGGATGTCCTAAGAAGTGCAAAGTGCACTAAACGGAAGATTAGGGTTTTATATCCAGTAGAGAACAAGACTGTTAGAGACTATGTACCACCTCAGTAAGGATGTGGCAAGAAATCGACAATGGCGTTTTAGAAGGAACTGTGAGGTGTTTGACTAAATCGGAATGAACACAACAGTGTTTGTGCAAAGATGTTTCCAAATACGAGTGAAGTGACCTTACCACTGTAAAACGTTGTGCTTATGACGAAAGCTTACTAGCCAGATGGAATCCTCTGATATTTACCACCAACATAATATTAAGGATTGTCATTAACAAACTGAAAATTTCTTGAAAATGTAGGTGAACGTGAAAGTTGTGACACGGAAACGAAAAGAATTTGACGTATAGAGCTACAGACCTAAGAACAAACTCAGGTGCTCAGGCAAAATATGGAAGAAATGGGACCTTCATGGTTCATTATTGGTTCATAATAGCTAATGTACATAACCAACCGTGTACGTAAATAATGACAGAGAACATATATAAGATATTTTGCTTTATTCTTAGTTAGAGGAGGGAGAAAATTAAAGCTAGGCGAAGGCTGTAAAAGATATCACAAATTACTAACACTATTTACAGTAATAAGTACTAGAGGTAACCGCAGAGTACGAAGAAAAGTGTGAGACAAAATATATAGTCGTAACTAAAAATTTCAATACCCAGTATTAACGTTTCAAAATAATACTTATTTAATAGTTTGTTACTAACCAGCTTTCAGCTTCTTATGCCATCGTCAGATAAGTCACAATACCTAAGAAGTCGAAAGTCCGTTCATAATGAACTATTAAATAATTATTGTTGTGGAACATTAATACTGTGAACCGAAGTTTTTAATATATCTATATCCCTCTATGGGCTAACGAACTATTCCGTAAATATTACTCTCGAAAGACTGGTTTCAATGAAAGAACTTATTGACATAGCTGGAACACCATTCCACCTGCCCCACAGATTTTACTTGCATAATTTTAACAGATAAGTAGAGGTGACAAAGACACACGAGAACCCTCTCGCTACTGATGCCACAAGTCCCACCAATACTTTATCGAAATCAGAAGAAGCACAGTATAGGTAAAAAATGAAATTGTTGGTCGCAGTCGTTGAGAACACTACAACGAAATGGAATAATTAATAAAGTTCATTGTTACTAATGATCTCCTTGGTGCACATGTATATATGTGGTGCCTACTGACAAACAAGCCATTTCAATCAATAAGCGCTCTTAGCCAATGTGCGTAATTTCTTTGTGCACATACATTTCAAGTCTGTCAGCACGTAAGTGTGATTGGAATTATTAACGGAATACAAGGGACGATAAAATTGAATATGATCTCAGCCTCTGTGATTTGTGCTTCTCAGTAAAAATCTATATGCAAAGAAAAAGAGTGTCGAGTTGTGAAAATCTCTGAACAGCTTACTATTTGTTGTGTTACGGCGTTCATCAACTGAAGAGCAACCTCTGGCAATGTGCCCGGAAGGGAGCAACGAGGTGATCATCGTGCCCTCATAAAATATCCAATATCCTTGTTCCGTATGTGGAATACACAACGGCGCACCCCTAAGGAAATACGAGAATCGGGAGCCAATAAGATTTTCAGCAACGTTGTCGACGCTAGGGACTGAATAATCCCTCCGGAGCGCAAAGAATCGCAGGCGAAATACAGTTACCTACAGCAGAACAGGAACAACATACGACAAGAGTGATACAAAATTCGTTGTTCTCCATGACTGAAATGCTGTTTGTATAGCTTATTTATGCCTCTCACTTTTCACCCGAGGTAAAAACGAGAAAACTAGTTAACCCTTGGCGCAAATGTGACACGGCCATTTATGCAGTCTCTGGATTCTAATCATGTACCGCCAGTTTTCGGAGTGACGAGATATTCTTGAAAATATGCTGTCTGTTATTTAAATACATTAAAAATTGTTTCTTTTATTCTAAAAGGTGGACTGAAATGTTCGGGCAGAATTTCAGGATTTATTCTTCACATATTGTAGAAGAAAGTCACATGAAAGTGGGTTTGGAATTCTCTTCTTATAAGTGTGTCCTTTGTCGTGAAAGTTAGGTGGTATATTTTTTTGGTAAATCTTGTTTGGTAGTTATTACATTTTTCATAGATTATTCAACGTAAAAGTATATTGTGCGTAATGGCAGTAACTGGAGTCTATGATACATGGAATACTTATTGTACATTCACCTGAACGGTACGATTACACAATTACTAGTTTGTTGAGAAGTTTTAGAGTACTGCTTCTTGTTTACAGTTTTCCTACAGTCCGTAATTCACTTCTGTACAATACTGTACTAAGGCATACATTCTCAAAAATGTCTTTCTGAAATCTGTATTAATGGTTGGTCCTATTCGACTTCTTTGGTGAGGAATTCTTATGTTATCTGTGCTAAACTGTTACTTATATCCTATTTCTTTGTCCTTAACGTACTTTTTGCTTCCAAGGTGGCAGAATTGCTTTACGTCATCTAATACGTGGTCCCGCATTGGATGTTAAGTTCATCCCTTAATATCTTCATCTTTCTTCCATTAACTATGAATCCATGCCCTGTGTTCAGACACTAGTCATTCCACTCACAGATCCTATAATTATTCCTCACTCTCACTAAGGATGACAATGCTATCAACGAATGTTATCAATGATATCCTTTCGTCTTTAATTTTAGCCGTACTTTTGAGCCCTATTTCCGTTTCCTTCATCGCATCTTCAATGCATAAGTTAAAGAGAAGAGGTGAATGACTGAGCAACTGTCTTACACCCTTTCAATAGGGACATCTTCTGACCTCCATTTTTATTGTCACTTTAGGTTTTTGCCGGTCTTGCGTATTTTCCGCCATTTCCTACAAATAAAAATATTTTTCTGAAACGATATTGCAGGCACTAATAGTGTTAATTGTTGATTCTAGGTCGGCAAATCCTATGGAAGTGTAACGTTAGAACTGCCTTTCCGGTAAAGATGTTTAGAACAGTAGCGTCCCTCGTAACAAGTAATATGCCTTCTGAGAAATTTCAACTGATTTCACGCAGCCGACGAAACATACACTATGTGATCAAACATATCCGGACACCTGGCTGAAAATGACTTGCAAGTTGGGGCGGTTCCAGCTGCTTTTTATTTCTTCGTTTGTTGTCCTCGGTGTCGACGTACTGCGCTGCTACACTGGCTGAAAAATGGGGTTTGTGGGTTCCGACACAGACTACTTTAAATAATGTAGCAGATAGATGCACAGTTACGTTTTATAGTACTTTGATTTTCAGTTTTCCCAACCCCCTAATAAAACACAATTATATGTGTAGGGCCAGTGCACTATTATGTAACCTACGATAAATGTCATTAATAGTCAAAACAAATTAGAAAATCAATTACATACATAAAAATAGGCACAAAATTATATTTAGTGCTATATTCTTTAAGACTGAGGGCCAATCTTTCTCTTTTATGAAAATGCAGAGTATGCTCACGTATGTTGATGTTAATTACGTCAAAATGAAAAAATGAATTATAAGGAGGCAGATGACAAAACAAGAGGGGAATTTAAATTATCCCAGCTTGCTTCGTCGCAAAGTTCGTGGTGAGCTCGATCGGTAATGCTGGAATTCAATATGGTCTTCGCCCACCCTTATCCATGATGACATCTTTCACTCTCGCAGTCATACGTTCAGTCAGGTGCTGGAAGGTTTCTTGGGGAATTGCAGCCCATTCTTCACGGACTGCTGCACTGAGGAAAGGTATCGATGTCGGTCAGTGAGGCCTGGCAGGAAGTCGGCATTCCAAAACATCCCAGAGGTGTTCCATACGATTCAGGTCAGGACTCTGTCTAGGCCAGTCCATTACAAGTATGTTATTGTCGTGTGACCACTCCCCGACAGGCAGTGCAGTATGAACACGTACTCGATAGTGTTGAAAGATGCAGTCGCCATCCCCGAATTGCTCTTTAACAGTGGGAAGCAAGAAGGTGCTTAAAACATGAATGTTTGCCTGTGCTGTAATAATGCCATGTAAAACAACATGCAGTGCAAGCTCCCTCCATGAAAATCACGACCACACCACAACACCACCGCCTCTGAATTTTACTGTCGGCACTAAACACGCTGGCAGATGACGTTCACCGGGCATTCGCTGTACCCACAGCCTGCCTTCAGATCACCACGTTGTGTACCGTGATTCGTCACTCCACACAATTTATTTCCACTGTTCAATCGTGCAATGTTTACGCTCCTTACACCAAGCGAGGCGACGTTTAGCATTTACCGGAGTGATGTGTGGTTTATGAGCAGCCGCTCGATCGTTAAATCCAAGTTTTCTCACCTCCCGCATAACTGTCACGGTTTGGAATTACTGTGTGATTGCCTGGATAGATGTCTGACTATTACACATTACGACCTCTTCAACTGTCGACGGTCTCTGTCAGTCAACAGACGAGGTCGGCCTGTAAGCTTCACAGCGGAAACAGTGGACCTAGGGATGTTTAGGAGTGTGGAAATCTCGCGTACAGACGTATGACACATGTGAAACCTAGTCACCTGACCACGTTCGTAGTCCGTGAGTTCCGCGGAGCGTCCCATTCTGCTCTCACGATGTCTAATGACTACTGAGGTCTCTCGTATGGAACACCTTGCAGTAGGTGGCAGCACAATGCACCTAATATGAAAACATATGTTTTTGGGGGTGTGAGAGTCTCATGTGTTTCGTTTTTCAATGTTTGGTTGCACACGGCAAATGCAGCAACGACGCTCCTGCAGCGTTCTCGATGTGAAATGTTTGCCCACCCAAAGTACAGGCCGGACTTGGCTCCCTCTGATTTTCATCTCATCTCTCATATGAACCGCTGGCTATGAGACCAGCATTTTAGCACAGACTTGCGCAGGGAATTGGCGCAAAGCGAAGGCGGCTGTCTTCTACGACGGTGATGGCTCTGAGCACTATGGGACTCAACTGCTGAGGTCATCAGTCCCCTAGAACTTAGAACTAGTTAAACCTAAGTAACCTAAGGACATCACAAACATCCATGCCCGAGGCAGGATTCGAACCTGCGACCGTAGCGGTCTTGCGGTTCCAGACTGCAGTACGACGGTGATGTTGTAATGTTGGTACTACGGTACAAGAAATATCTAAATCTGAGTGGTGACTACGTGGAAAAGTGGCTGGAAGGTACAGCTAAATGTTGCAAATAAAACATTTTTTATTTTCATTGTGGAACCAATTTCGCGACCGATCAGAAGAAAGCCGTCGTATCCCACACTTCTTGCTACCTTTGGGATTTATCCACTTTCACAGCTTCTACACATAACTTAAACAGTTATTTATGGTAGCTGCCACAGCAGTGTGCTTTTTTCATATTCATGAAATCTGCCGTGATTGACGGCAGTTATGATACTGGATCCCCAACGTCCTGAAAGAACTACTACAATTTCTTCTACAGCATTATCAGACAGTTCCTCCACTACACAGTCCCCTAATTTACACATTCCATCCGTTCTGTCTCCCCCATGCGTTAATTTGCAGGATTTCCTTGCACTCTTAATGTTGACTCCTTGGCTGTTATATTCCCCAATATATAATTTGACTTTTCTCTACGATGAATCTGCATTCCTCAGCACATTAGTATCCATCTTCCTTGTACAATGATTCTTTCTGATAATTCCCTGAAGTAATCTTCACAATATACAGACTATACTATCCTATACCCTCATCTGTAACAAATGTCTTCACTACAGAAACACTGCTGACACACATTACGGGCAAACCACCACAAGTGGCGTCACCTACATGGACATAGCTGTTAGCCCTATGGGTAATTAACTGGAAACATAATGATATTCGCACCATTTGGTGTTGCAATTACAAGTATATCTGTCTCAGCTGAATTACATTTCGGCACTGAAAGTTCATTGGGCTGTGTAGGCCTTCCCACTGTGCTAATGTGGATATGTTTGTCGGGTTTGCAGCACGATAATAAAATCAATTTGAAATAATATTTATACTTCATGTGCACTCTGTTAAGGACCACTGGCGGTCTCTCCTACATGTGGTGAGGGCTTTGTGCGGCCTGTCAATCGGTGATGACACTGCTTTAGCAGCAGTTTGGTTTCACATCTGAAGATGGCGGGCAGTTGGAAAGCCGAAACATTATATCAGACTGATTTGAGGATTTGGATTCCGATTTGACAGACATATCACACATTGCAATTTCGTGTGGGTTTCTCAAAAATCTCTAATCATTAATTAGTCTGCTCACTGAGGAATCTTGCGACTATTATTGATGACGCTTACAAATATAAGGGGTGTTCAAAAAGTTTCTCCGCAGTGCCGTATGATTTTTAGCCACGCGTGCCTATGATTGTTCGCGTGCCTGGGTTACTTCCCATCAAGTGGACTTTCCCAACATTCCACTGTTCCGTTTATCTCAGCCAGTGTAAGTAGTATCGTTGATATGTGTTCTTACGTGTTGTCGTGAATGTTTTGGTTTAGTTCCTTTGTTCATTTGTTTCGTTTTTGTCAGTGTTAAAATGTTAACCATCGAAGATCGTGTGTTTTTAGTCGAACAAGTGTTCAAAGCTGGCGGTAAATACACAGTTTCAGTTCGTCAAACATTTAATCCAGTTTTACGGATGACAACACTCCCACATCGCGATACTGTGCGAGATTTGATTAACAAATTTCGAAGTACGGGTTCAGTGACGGATGCACCGATAAGTGGTTGTCCTAGCGTTTTGTCTGAGGATAAATTACCCGATATTTCCGACAAAATCTCCATGAGTTCGAAGAAGTCAGTAAGAAAATTCATCCAGGAAATCGATGTTAGTGTCGGAACAGCTCACACAGCAGTAACGAAAAAATTAGAACTTTTCTCATACAAAGTGACAGTCGTGCAGGAACTGAAAAATACCGATCATGGCAGGAATCTGCGTTATTGACAACGGTTCAAAAATTTCGTTCAGCGAAATGGAAGGGATATTATTAATGAAACGTTTTTCACTGATCAGGCGTGGTTTCATTTATCCGGGTACATGAACTCGCAAGATTCTCGTATGTGGAGTACTGCAAATCCATTGTCTATTCGTGAGGAGCCACTTCATTCTGTGAAAATTGGAGTTAGGATTGCAATTTCTAAGTTCAAGCGGCTCTGAGCACTCTGGGACTTAACAAAGTCTGAGGTCATCAGTCCCCTAGGACTCAAACTACTTAAACTTATCTAATCTAAGGTCATCGCACTCATCCATGAGCGAGGCAGGATTCGAACCTGCGACCGTAACAGTCGCGCGGTTCCGGACCGAAGCGCCTAGAACCGCTCGGCCTCAGCGGTCAGCTGAAATTTCTAGACGTCGGATTGTGGGTCCCATATTTTTCAACGAAACAATAAACGCATAACAATATTGCAGAGAGTTTCATTTCGGTATATTCTCTGCGGCATGCGGCATGCGCGGCTAACAATCATACGGCACTGCGGATGGACTTTTTGAACACCCCGTAGTATGACACAAGGCCAATATGCTTATTCTAATCCAGAACAAGTGGAGCTTGCTAGTACAGCTCGTCGACCGTGCAATTTTCGTTGACGTGTGCGAGTCACGCCCCACGCCCTCTTCTCTGGAAGTAGAATGTGCTCTTGAAGAATACGAATGTGGCGATACAGATTTACTCAGCTGCATTCTCCGTTTCCTGCAGTAATGAGCTCTAAATCTCACAGACTGTGTGACACGAGCTGTTAATATCCGCCACGTCCAAGTCGTGAAAAACGTACGTTTGCGTCTTCGTGAATAAGGCTTTCCCTCATCCTGACAACCTACAGTAGCCTTGAGGCGAAATAAATAAACACGAGGACGGAATATTCCGGCGTCACATTCCAGTTATAGTGAGATTATATGTCTGCTCGTCTGTCTTGCCTTGTACCCGTTATTTATCTACGTTTTATACTATACTGCAACTGTAAAATTACAACATGCTCTTCGAATATGTTATTAGATCAGCTAAACCACAACCAAACATATTGAGCAATAATAATAAGAAGAAGTATAAATTATTGTCCTTTTAAGAGACATTACCATAAAAATAACATTGCCGAATAACGGAATGTCATAAAGGGGTGTAAAAGAAGATAAGGACAATAATTTGTGCTAAATGTCTTCTTGTGTATAATCAGGCCTTTAAAATACGTCGCAGCTTGTTTGTGGCCTAAATAGATTAAGGGAAAGATCATGATTAATCGATGTCAAACTTTTCAATGTCAATACCACTATTATTTCATTGCTTCAGCATAAGGTCATCGTAGAACAACTGATCATATTGAATAAAAGTGTAGAGAGAATTGAAACTGAGGAGTTCTCATTAAAGGGAGGCATCATTTAAGGCTATTCACTCTACTTTTTGTCTACTGAATTTATTGGCCTTTAGCTTTCAACTTTCGGCCAGCTCACACTTACATAAAATCCGCAAGTGTTGG
This sequence comes from Schistocerca americana, assembly GCF_021461395.2. NCBI lineage: Eukaryota > Metazoa > Arthropoda > Insecta > Orthoptera > Acrididae > Schistocerca > Schistocerca americana. Next base: position 856,401,859 of record NC_060121.1, read on the forward strand.
CAGAAAGTTAGCGTCACGGTAATTGTTTGCACTCAGACGAACGTTGTAGAAAGAACATACACAGACCAATACCATATAATCATTCTAAAAGCAAATAATCCAGAATTTCTCTGCCGTCTACTGTTAGTGATAAGCTAGTGCTAGATGGGGATACATGTGGCATCTATGAATCTCTACAATGGACAGAAATGGCTGATCCTGCATTGCCAATAAAGCAGGTAGGCAACGGAAGACTTGTCATTGCACTTTCTTATAAAAAAATTGTAATATTTCTTTGTAGTCTGGGGCACCCAAGGGAAAAGTGATCTGCGTCATCTTCTTTTTCTTCTTCACAAAAGCAGAAAGGTGTCTCTACGATATGCAGTCTATGAACTGTTTGTGGGAACACCTGTAGTTGAATCTGAGTCTAACTATTAGGTTTGTGTTATACAGGGTGATTCAGAAAGAATATCACAACTCTGAATGTCAATAACTTTGCGAAGAAGAAAAGAAGCGTTACGGTCTTCCTGTTGTCGATTGAAAGAGTCTCTGAAGTTTCATTTTCTTGCTCATTTCGTCGCTAGGAGCGCTGCTGGCGATGTAACCTTCATTCCTGTTGTCAGTGCAAAGATGGAGACTGCCCAGCTAAAAGCTTTTTGTGTTATCGAGTACGGCAGGAGTGAATCTGTGACAGTTGTTCAGCGTGCAGTTCGGACGAAGTATGGTGTTCAGCCTCCTTATAGGTGGTGCATCGTACTTAGGTATAAGCAATTAACAAAGAAATACTGTTTGTGGAAAGTGGAAAGTTCCGGACAGTCGTCCACGAGGTGAAGAAAATATTGGCCGCATTCAGGAAGCATTTGTCCCCAGTCTAAGAAAATTGACCGGCAGAGCTAGCACAGAGCTGCAAATTCCGCAACCGACCATTTGGAGAGTGCTAAGGAAATGGTTGGTAATGAAACCTTATCGTCCACTTTTCGAAGCTGATAAGTTGAAAAGAATCGAGTTCTACGAGTTTATCCTTGAGCAAATGAAAACAGATGGCCGGTTCATTTCGGAACTAGTGTATAGAAATGAAGCAACACTCCACACGATAGGGAAAGTCAGTCGGCAGAAGGTCCGTATATGGAGCAGTCAGAATCCGCGGGAAACAATTCAGCACTAACATGATTCATCTGAAGTAAACGTTTTCTGTGCTATTGCAGCCAATAAATGTTTTGCTTCTTTTTCCATCGAAGGTGCAACTGTAACTGGGCAAATCTGGGTGGAAATGTTGCAGAATTGGCTGTTTCCTCAACTCGAAGGGGAAGCACGTCAATTCATATTCCAGCAGGATTGCCCACCAAGCCATTGACACTTATCTGTCCGTGCCTATTTGAACGAAAGATACGCACAGCAATGGATCGGCCGCCAGGCAGATCGTGACAGAGCACCTCATCATTGGCCCACAAGAAGCCCTAACTTCAGCCCATGTGACTTTTTTTCCATGAGCGTATGTTACAGACATGGCGTTCGACCACATCTACCACCTAACATTGAGGAACTAAAAGATGGAATAACTACAGCTATGCAAACTGCTACGTCGGAGACGATGCAGAGACTGTGGAACAAGTTAGAGCCCAGGGTTGATGTCACTCGAATTTGTGGAGAGCGTCATATTGAACATCCATGAACTTATTTTCTGCTGAAAAAGGAACTTTTGTTAAGTACTCTTCACATTGATTAATTACACAAGATTGCATCATGTTTCTTTGATTAAATACATATTTTCTAAGTTGTGCTATTCTTTTTGAATCATCCAGTGTATGAATTTATTTCCGAACCATCTGAATTCCACCAATTAACGTTTGATCCACCGTACTTAAACCGACGTGTATGCAGTAAATATGGAACGAGTATAGAACTTGCTGAATGTCGTTGAAACTAGTTCCAAGATGCTTCAGATGTAGCTTGGGTTCGATACCACGAAGAAAGAGTTCTTAAAGTGACATTTCAGCTAGTGTCGTAAGAGCGATTACCAAGCACCTCGAATACAATTTGTCGGAAAGGGTATGCTCTTCTAAAGGGTGCTCATAGTGAAGGCAGAGTGGAGACATAAGTTCACCCTGAAGAGAAAATATTAAGTACACAGGATGTTAATAGTGCCAGAATATCAGAACTCTTGTTTTCGAAATAAAATCATATTATCGTAATTATAGACATAAACGTAGAACTGTAGCTAAAATCTCGCGCTACAGAGGAAATAGGAAACTTTCATTCGAACTTTGGGCTCATATTCCTTTATCCAAGGCATCATACTCCACAAAGCTGTACCCTAATATACAGGGTGTTACAAAATCTGTGCAGCAAACGTCTCGTAGTTACAAGTAATGTCATGACACCAATTTGTATCAGAGGTAAAATGTTCGCTTACGCTTCCCGGCGACACTACACGTACTTTTGTATTGTTTATGTCCCTAAGAGGTGGCTGGACACAGAAATTCTGCAGCGTGAATATGGAATGTGTGTTGTCTATACAGGGTGTTACAAAAAGGTACGGCCAAACTTTCAGGAAACATTCCTCACACACAAAGAAAGAAAATATGTTATGTGGACATGTGTTCGGAAACGCTTACTTTCCATGTTAGAGCTCATTTTATTACTTCTCTTCAAATCACATTAATCATGGAATGGAAACACACAGCAACAGAGCGTGCCAGCGTGACTTCAATCACTTCGTTACAGGAAATGTTCAAAATGTCCTCCGTTAGCGAGGATACTTGCATCCACCCTCCGTCGCATGGAATCCCTGATCCGCTGACGCAGCCCTGGAGAATGGCGTATTGTATCACAGCCGTCCACAATACGAGCACGAAGAGTCTCTACATTTGGTACCGGGGTTGAGTAGACAAGAGCTTTCAAATGCCCCCATAAATGAAAGTCAAGAGGGTTGAGGTCAGGAGAGCGTGGAGGCCATGGAATTGGTCCGCCTCTACCAATCCATCGGTCACCGAATCTGTTGTTGAGAAGCGTACGAACACTTCGACTGAAATGTGCAGGAGCTCCATCGTGCATGAACCCCATGTTGTGTCGTACTTGTAAAGGCACATGTTCTAGCAGCACAGATAGAGTATCCCGTATGAAATCATGGCGGTGAATCGAGGAAGTACAGTACATACTGACGAAACTAAAATGAGCTCTAACATGGAAATTAAGCGTTTCCGGACACATGTCCACATAACATCTTTTCTTTATTTGTGTGTGAGGAATGTTTCCTGAAAGTTTGGCCGTGCCTTTTTGTAACAACCTGTATACATGTAATCTGCTGCGTGTCAAAGGGACTGAGCTGAGCAAAATTAAACTTCCTGATTAGCACCAAACAACAATATTTAAAATGTGAACTCGAGAACGGGTTAAAAAGTCATTAACGGCTTATGGTTTGGAGAGCAGAAATGCCCAACTCCGTTTTCAAATGTACCTTTACAAAAGAAAATCCTGGAGGATCGCCCCAATTTAATTCTCGTTCGACTGAGAAAATGAGTTGCATATTGTTGTCAGCGCCGTTGAATAACAGATGAAATCGTTAAAATTGATGAGAGGCCCAGGGCTCGATGGAATCCCTATCAGTTTCAATTATGACAGGAAAAATATTAGCTGTTAATGACTCACAATCTGCATCAGGAGGTCGACAGGAAATAAATGTTCAGAGAAAATAAGGTGCAGGGATAAAACTTCTGTGTGACGTATCTATTGCACTTTACAAAATGGACATCGGTAACACTCGAGAAACAAACCATTAAGTTGCACCATGAACACCGAATGAAAAACGGCGCGCTACAGTGATCACTAAGGTTCGCACCATCAAGATCGGAGGCGAATCCCTCGGGGGGTTAAAAACCGTGCAGACCGTTCAGCTAGATATCCACTCTCAAATAATGCACGTAGAATCGTATTGGTGTAGCGAGATAATTATAAATGATGGAATGTGATGGTATGTAACCGAATGAGAAATCAAGTAAAAACAAGTTATTTTGACCAGCTATTGGCCAAAGAGCTCGGACCATAACTGTAGTTCTCTAGCGCCCATTTGCCCACTCTTGCTTGCTGTGAAGTAAAAATATTCCCTACAGTCCTTGCAAAATCACGCACGATCAAGAATCGTAGTGGGCAGAGTAACTGCAATTTCTCTCAGCACAATAAATAGCTTCGCAGCTAATTTATCATCCAGATTAACAGCTGGCATAATTGTATCCGAATGCGGTAAGACATTGATGTTAGTTGCTCTTCATGCAACTCTCCTAGTACCCCTAACTTCCAGGCTTCCTATAATACGAATCCTGATTAGTCAGAGTCGAAAACAAATTCATTACTGAAAGATGGGATAAGTTTGTATCTCTGATCTACAAATATTCAGGCCGATTCCGCAGTTTGTTGTGCATCGTCAAGCTGACTCTTTTACGCCTTGCAATTCTGTAGCGCTATTTGAAATTATGCAACTATCCAATACTTCTCCCGAAATCACTGTAACCTATGTCGCTTGCAATTTCACGTTCATGAGGTAGTAGGTCACTATCGTGCATATTCTGTAAATTGTATCGAACAGCCTTGACACGCGCAGGCATCATTTTTTGTAACAAGTGCGCCTTGTCCTCCCTTGAATATCCGTAGTTTTCTTATACACTACATAGTGCTGCGGCCTTACTCGAAATTTGTTCGTAACTGTATTTTACTACCGTACAGATAATGTTACATGGACGTAACTATGTTTAGCACCCACTCTTTGGAGAACGATTGTCCTTTAATACGTTTAACTGGAGACGGGATTTGTGGCTCACAGTCCGACAAGAGTGATGAACTGCGTGGCTCGACACCTGTAATTTGTTAAGCACCTATTGTCATTATTTTTCTCCTGATGTACACTGATCAGTCAGAACATTGTGACCACCTTCATAATAGCTGATATGTCCATCTCTGTCATGGATAACAGCGGTGAAGCGTCGTGGCACAGAAGTGATGAGGTCTTGGTCGCTCGCTGGAGCGAGTTGGCACCACATCTGCACACACACGCCACCTAATTCCCGTAAATTCCGGGGAGGGGCCCGAATAGCTCTGACCCCCCGTCCTCCCACATCCCAAATGTGTTCGATCGGGTTCTGGTCTGGTGAGGTGGGAGGCCAGCATATCAACTGGAACTCGCCACTGTGTACCTGGATTTGTGACATGTCGCATTATCTTGTTGAGATATGCCTCTGCTGCTGGGAAATGTCATCGCCGTGAAGGTGTGCACGTGCTCCGCTACCACTATACGATACTCCTTGGTCGCTCAAATGGACCCATGGATGCCAACGCGAATGTTCCCCGGAACGTAATGGAACCGCCGCAGCTTGTCTCTGTCCCGCAGTACAGGCGTCAAGGTGCAGTTCGCGGTTTCCCGCACTCCCATTGGCGTGATGAAAAAGGTATCGGGTTCGTCACACCATGCAACGCTGTGCCACTGCGCCAACGTCCAGTGCCGATGGTCACGTGTCATTTTCAGTGGTAGTTGCTGAGGTCGCGGTGCTAACACTGCCACATGCATGGGTCTTCGGCTGCGGAGGCTCATCGTTAGTAGTGTTCGATGCACTGTGTGTTCAGACACACTCGTACTCTGACCAGCAATAAAGGCTGATGCTAGTTCCGCGACAGTTCGCCGCCTGACATGTTTCACCAGTCTGCCTAGCCTACGGCGTCCGACATTGGTAATGAGGGCGTACGCCCTACCCACAACGTTTCGCCTTCGTTTCGCCACTTGTTGAAGGCTCCCACCAGAGTACTTCCCGAAATCTTCGTGCCGAGCCTCCGGGCCATCACAATCTGCCTCGGCCCAAGTCAGATACATCGCTTGGCTTCCCCATTCTACACACGGACAGCACGCTCATTGATACTACGCGCACCGAGTGTGTGTCCTACTACCACTCAGTCCTCGCCAAGTGACGATGCTATCATCTGGACGGTTATAACGACAGTCGGTCGGTGGTCGTAACATTCTCGCTGATCAGCGTGCATTCTCCGCACAGTCGAATGAATGCGACACCACACTTTCCACTGCCTCATCTTGCAGAAACGCTAATGTTTCATCTTCCATTTCTTTTCCACTCTGCGAAATTTCTTGCATTCCTTTCTGACGAAATGTCAGTTTTGACAACCGTTCTTGTGGATATAACACAATTTTTGCTTTGGTTATCGTCGCCATTGCTCTCATTTTTATCAGTACCACTAGCTAGCACTGTTGCGAGTTACTCATCGACTGAGTAGTTCTACTACTCTCCGTAGGCTCATGCTGTGCTCAACATTGGATACCTTCAATCCCACCCCCTGTTGCCATTAGTTGTCAATATTGTGGTTGCGTAGTAGACAATATGTGGGGGCGTCGAATTCCGTAAACATCATTGGCCTTCTGCGACATCGTATCCAAAGGGTCCATTGCAAGTTAGCCTCCCTGTTGACTAAAGATTAGATTAGATTAGATTAGATCAATACTAGTTCCATGGATCATGAATACGATATTTCGTAATGATGTGGAACGAGTCAAATTTTCCAATACATGACATGATTAAGTTAATTTAACAACATAATTAAGTTAATATAACAACTTTTTTTGTTTTTTTTTGTTTTTTAATTTTCTTTATAATTTTTTTTTCTTTTCTTCTTAATTTATATCTAAAAATTTCTCTATGGAGTAGAAGGAGTTGTCGTTCAGAAATTCTTTTAATTGCTTCTTAAATACTTGTTGGTTAGCTGTCAGACTTTTGATACTATTTGGTAAGTGACCAAAGACTTTAGTGGCAGTATAATTCACCCCTTTCTGCGCCAAAGTTAGATTTAATATTGAATAGTGAAGATCACCCTTTCTCCTAGTATTGTAGTTATGCACACTGCTATTACTTGTGAATTGGGTTTCGTTGTTAATAACAAATTTCATAAGAGAGTATATATACTGAGAAGCTACTGTGAATATCCCTAGATCCTTAAATAAATGTCTGCAGGATGATCTTGGGTGGGCTCCAGCCATTATTCTGATTACACGCTTTTGTGCAATAAATACTTTATTCCTCGGTGATGAATTACCCCAAAATATGATGCCATATGCAAGCAATGAGTGAAAATAGGCGTAGTAAGCTAATTTACTAAGATGTTTATCACCAAAATTTGCAATGACCCTTATTGCATAGGTAGCTGAACTCAAACGTTTCAGCAGATTATCAATGTGTTTCTTCCAATTTAATCTCTCATCAATGGACACACCTAAAAATTTTGAATATTCTACCTTAGCTATATGCTCCTGATTAAGATCTATACGAGGGCAGTTCAATAAGTAATGCAACACATTTTTTTTCTCGGCCAATTTTGGTTGAAAAAATCGGAAATTTCTTGTGGAATATTTTCAAACATTCCCGCTTCGTCTCGAATAGTTTCATTGACTTCCGACAGGTGGCAGCACTGCACGGAGCTGTTAAAATGGCGTCTGTAACGGATGTGCGTTGCAAACAACGGGCAGTGATCGAGTTTCTTTTGGCGGAAAACCAGGGCATCTCAGATATTCATAGGCGCTTGCAGAATGTCTACGGTGATCTGGCAGTGGACAAAAGCACGGTGAGTCGTTGGGCAAAGCGTGTGTCATCATCGCCGCAAGGTCAAGCAAGACTGTCTGATCTCCCGCGTGCGGGCCGGCCGTGCACAGCTGTGACTCCTGCAACAGCGGAGCGTGCGAACACACTCGTTCGAGATGATCGACGGATCACCATCAAACAAGTCAGTGCTCAACTTGACATCTCTGTTGGTAGTGCTGTCACAATTGTTCACCAGTTGGGATATTCAAAGGTTTGTTCCCGCTGGGTCCCTCGTTGTCTAACCGAACACCATAAAGAGCAAAGGAGAACCATCTGTGCGGAATTGCTTGCTCATCATGTGGCTGAGGGTGACAATTTCTTGTCAAAGATTGTTACAGGCGATGAAACATGGGTTCATCTCTTCGAACCTGAAACAAAACTGCAATCAATGGAGTGGCGCCACACCCACTCCCCTACCAAGAAAAAGTTTAAAGCCATACCCTCAGCCGGTAAAGTCATGGTTACAGTCTTCTGGGACGCTGAAGGGGTTATTCTGTTCGATGTCCTTCCCCATGGTCAAACGATCAACTCTGAAGTGAATTGTGCTACTCTTCAGAAATTGAAGAAACGACTTCAGCGTGTTCGTAGGCACAAAAATCTGAACGAACTTCTCCATCTTCGTGACAACGCAAGACCTCACACAAGTCTTCGCACCCGAGAGGAGCTCACAAAACTTCAATGGACTGTTCTTCCTCATGCACCCTACATCCCCGATCTCGCATATGTTTGGCCCAATGAAGGACGCAATCCGTGGGAGGCACTACGCGGATGATGAAGTTATTGATGCAGTACGACGTTGGCTCTGACATCGACCAGTGGAATGGTACCGTGCAGGCATACAGGCCCTCATATCAAGGTGGCGTAAGGCCGTAGCATTGAATGGAGATTAAGATGAAAAATAGTGTTGTGTAGCTAAAAGATTGGTGTATTTCAATGCTGAATAAAACAACCCCTGTTTCAGAAAAAAAATGTGTCGCATTACTTATTGAACTGCCCTTGTATTTATTAATGGCGTCATACCATTTACTGTACGGAACTGTATGTACTGTGTCTTATCAAAATTCAGTGAGAGTCCATTTACAAGGAACCACTTAGTAATTTTCTGAAAGACATTATTGACAATTTCATCAGTTAAATCTTGTTTGTCAGGTGTGATTACTATACTTGTATCATCAGCAAAGAGAACTAACTTTGCCTCTTCATGAATATAGAATGGCAAGTCATTAATATATATTAAGAACAACAAAGGTCCCAAGACCGACCCTTGTGGAACCCCATTCTTGATAGTTCCCCAGTTTGAGGAATGTGCTGATCTCTGCATATTATGAGAACTGCTTATTTCAACTTTCTGCACTCTTCCAGTTAGGTACGAATTAAACCATTTGTGCACTGTCCCACTCATGCCACAATACTTGAGCTTGTCTAGCAGAATTTCATGATTTACACAATCACAAGCCTTTGAGAGATCACAAAAAATCCCAATGGGTGGTGTTCGGTTATTCACATCATTCAAAATTTGATTGATGAAAGCATATATGGCATTTTCTGTTGAAAAACCTTTCTGGAAACCAAACTGGTATTTTGTTAGTACTTCATTTTTACAGATATGTGAAGCTACTCATGAATTCATTCCTTTCTCAAAAATTTTGGATAAAGCTGTTAGAAGGGAGATTGGATGGTAATTGTTGACATCAGATCTATCCCTTTTTATGCAAAAATATAACAATAGCATATTTCAGTCTATCAGGGAAAATGCCCTGTTCCAGAGAGCTATTACACAGGTGGCCGAGAATCTTACTTATCTGTTGAGAACAAGCTTCTAGTATTTTGCTGGAGATGCCATCAATTCCATGTCAGTTTTGCTTTTAAGCAAGTTTATTATTTTCCTAATTTCAGAGGGAGAAGTGGGTGAGATTTCAGTTGTATCAAATTGCATAGGTATGGCCTCTTCCATCAACAGCCTAGCTTCTTGTAATGAACGCCTGGATCCTACTATATCCACAACATTTAGAAAATGATTATTAAAAATATTTTCAACTTCTGACTTTTTGTCCGTAAAGTTTTCATTCAATTTGATGGTAATACTGTCTTCCTGTGCTCTTGGTTGACCTGTTTCTCTTTTAATAATATTCCAAATTGTTTCAATTTTATTGTCAGAGTTGGTAATTTATGACATGATACACATACTTCTGGATTTTTAATAACTTTTCTTAATATAGCACAGTAGTTTTTATAATGTTTGATAGTTTCTGGGTCACTATTCTTTCGTGCTGTCAGATACATTTCCCTTTCCCAGTTACAAGATATTTCTATATCCTTAGTAAGCCATGGTTTGTTACATGGTTTCTTACGAGTATATTTAACTATTTTCTTGGGGAAGCAGTTTTCAAATGCATTTACAAAAGTATCATGAAATAAATTACATTTTAAATTGGCATCAGGTTCACGGTACACCTCATCCCAGTCTAACTTCTGTAGGCTTTCCCTGAAATTTGCAATTGTTAAATTGTTGGCTGAACGTACTACTTTGGAAAACTGTTTAGTACTGCCGAATGGAGCTATGTCATATATTGTAACTAGCTGTACACCGTGATCAGAAGGACCATTCTCAACAGGCTGAGCATTTATCTGGTTAAACGTATCTTGGTTTATAAAGAAGTTATCTATCAGTGAGCTGCTATCCTTTACCTCCTGAGTAGGAAAATCAATAATGGGTGTCAAATTGAAAGAAATGAGTAATACTTCCAGGTCATTTTTCCTATTACCCTCTTTCAGAAAATCTACATTGAAGTCCCCACAAATAATAATTTGCTTCCCCCTGTCTGACAGATAGCACAACAAGGAGTCCAAATTTTTCAGAAATAGATGAAAATTTCCCGATGGCGACCTATATACAGTTACAATTATAAATGTGCCTTTATTTAACTTAAGCTCACAGGCACATGCTTCTATATATTTCTCTACACAAAACTTTTTTGTTTCTATACTTTTTGCACAATGATAACTTTTGACATATATGGCAACTCCTCCTTTCTCCATATTTTCTCTAGTTACATGTGCAGAGAGCTTATATCCACTTACATTTACCTTATCCATGTAAGTAACAATGTGATGCTCAGACAGGCATAGTATATCTATTTGATCCTCAGCTTCTAAATCTTCTAAACAAACCAGAAGCTCATCTATTTTATTCTTTAAACTCCCAATATTTTGATGAAATATACTTACGCTATTTTTAATTATACTTTTATGAGAACCTTTCCTTGTTCTAACATTTGCAGTACTCTCCTGTCTGAGTTTCTCATTGTGCTTAGGCCTAGTTCCTATACCAGTGGTCACATGGTGTTCAGAGAGGCAGATAATGTCAACTGGGTTGGGTGACTTTAATTCATCAATGGAATTACCTAGGACTGAGATACAACTTGGTGGAGATAAAATTTCTGGTGATTTGTGAAAATTTATAATTGACAGCTGTGACTGGTGTGCTAGAGGAGGAGGAGATTAGTGTTTAACGTCCCATCGACAACGAGGTCATTATAGACGGAGCGAAAGCTCGGGTAAGGGAAGGATGGGGAAGGAAATCAGCCGTGCCCTTTCAAAGGAACCATCCCGGCATTTGCCTGAAGCGATTTAGGGAAATCACGGTAAACCTAAATCAGGATGGCCGGAGACAGGATTGAACCGTCGTCCTCCTGAATGCGAGTCCAGTGTGCTAACCACTGCGCCACCTCGCTCGGTAGAATTGTGCTGTTTAATTTCTTACCTAAACTGAAGATTTGTTTCAATCCTGACCTCTCGTAGAACTTGACATCTTTCTGTCTTACCTATTCTTAAAAAAATGTGCTGCTCCAACACCTGTAACCACTGGTATTTTACCATTCATGGCAGTGCCTCCCCCCCCTTCAATTTCCTGCTGTTACCCCAGCCAGTTTACCCTTCCCTTTCCTGTTGAGATGTAGGCCGTGCCTGGTATAGTCCCACCTACTGAGAGAATCAACAGGAACCACACCAATATGAGCCCCCACACCCCAAGCAGCCGTTCCAATCGCAAATTAACTCTCCCAACAGAAGAGTTCAAATGAGGCTGGTCATGGCGTCTCAGGCCAGATACAAATTCAGCATTGGTGTGTCTCGATGCCGTCGCAATATTTACCAGGTCACACTCTGTACTGTACCCAGGATCTCTGTCGATACTGTTCCCTGGCTCTCCCACAGTAACCACGGTGTCTTCCCTGATAAATCCTTTACAGAGTGAACCTAAATCCTCTGTCACCTGATGCAGACTAGCACTTGGTTTGAAAAAATTTGTGACCTGGTATTCTGGTCCTAATTCCTTCTGCAGAAGTTGGCCTACACCTCTGGCATGAGAACTGCCTAACAACAAAACTTTCTTCCCTTTCGATGACTTTCCTACATTCTTTTTCAATTTCCTATTGAAAGTTTGTTGTGTCCTGTCTACACCTACCTCTGCTTGAGGCTCATCAGTTTCTAACTGAAGCAACAGGTCAAACTTATTTTTGACATTCACCACAAAATTGTGACTTAGTTCTAGGCCTGTTCCTTCTGTTAGCTGTTGCCACTTCCCACCTCTCTTTGCCCTTCTCCCTCCTTAACCTGTCCAGATCTTCCCTAGCCTGATCTAGCTCAGCCTGAAGTGCAGCAATTTTCCCCTCCTGTTCCACTATCTTCCTATCCCTGCTGAAAATCCTACATAACCACTGATGAGCCTGATCTACTTTCCCGACACCCAGACCACTGCAGTCCCCCCAATGAAAAAAACGACTGCATCCATCACACCAAACCCCGGAACTAACAATTCTGCAGCAAGTCAGGCACTTCTCACTCATGGCAAAAATAATACTTTAGCTAGAATAAATCAATTAAATAACCGAAAATCAAAAAAGACGTTACAAGAATTAAGCCTACTCACAAATGTATATAAACAAGTTTCTGATTTAAAATTCCGCTGTTTTTCTGAGATCTGTATTAAAACAATGAAGGTATGTGCTATTTATTATATATTTCAATCGATGGAATGAAAGAAAGGACTATTAAACGAGATACTTTAAGTTTGATTCTCCAAAAACGTTACGAGAATTAGGCCTATAAACAAATGTATATAAGCATGTTTCTGATATAAAGTTACGCTGTTTTTCCGAAATTTGTATTAAAACAATGAAGTTATACGTTATTTACGGTAGTTTACTTATTTGTTACCGATAAACTAGTAAAATTACTGTGAAACAAGAAACAAACACGTTTACAAAATTTAAGCCTGAACGCGACTTCGCGAAGTTACGATCTTTTCGTGTTTTCTGAAAAAATACGCAAAGAAAAGTGAAACCTTTAACGGCAAGACTAAACGATATGCTAATGCACATATTTTATTTGTTGTCGGTGTTAAACTAAATTATATTCCTGTCTAAATCACTTAACTTTCTGGAGTTAGTTTCTGGCGTCACTTACTCGGCGGCCATCTTGGAACCGAAGTTTATCGTAGATCGCCATAGCAAAAACCGTGCCCAGCAGTAGCTGCAAGAAAGCACAGATCAAACCTGTCTACAAGAACGTTGGCAGAAGATATCCACAGACCTACCGATAACATCCCTGACATCCCTTTGTTGTAAAATCTTATACAATATTCTGAGCTTAAACATAATGAGGTATCTCGAACAGAACGATTCCCTCCATGTCAACCAGGATGGATTTCGGAAACATAGATCATGTGAACCCAAGTCGCCCTTTTCTGTCATGAGATCCTGAAAATCATTGATCATAGCAGTCAGGTAGATTTCCTAAAAGCATTTGACTCAGTACCATACCTACGCTTACTATCGAAAGTACTGTCGTGTGGGGTATGAGACGAAATTTGTGACTGGATTTAGGATTTCTAGGTAGGAAGGACGTAGTATGTCATCTTCGACACAGGGTCATCAACAGATGTAGGAGTAACTTCGTGTGTACGCCATGGAAATGTGTTGGATTCGTTCCTGTTCATGTTGTGTATTAATGACGCTGTGGGCAATATTAATGGTAACCACAGACTTTTCGCAGATGACGCAGTTACCTACAATTAGGTACAGTCTGAATGAAGCTGCATTAAAATTGAGTGAGACATTCAGAAAATTTCGAAGTGGTGCAAAGAATGGCTACTTGCTTTAAATGTTCAGAAATACAAAATTGTGCAGTTGTTAAAACGAAAAAGAAACATAGTCTCCTAAGACAATAATATTAGTGTGTCACGATTGGAGCAGGTAAACTCATATAAATACCTGGGTGTAACATTTAGTAGGGACATGAAACGAAAGCATCACATAAGGTCAGTCGTGGGTAAAGCAGGTAGTAGGCAGAATACTGGGGAAATACAGTGAGACTACAAAGGAAATTACTTACAAATCACTCGTGCGGCCCATCCCAGAAAATTGCACAAGTATGTCGGACCCGTACCAGTTAGGACTAACAGGGGATACTGAACGCATACAGAGACGGGCAGCACGAATCTTCACAGGTTTGCTTGACCTGCAGAAAAGGGTCACAGAGATCCCGAAAGAAACGAACTGGAAGATTATACAGAACTGGCAAACTACCGAGAGGAAGTCCACTAAAAAACTTCCAGGAAACAGATTGAAATGGGGACTCTAGGAATATACCACAACCCATTAAATATCGCTCCCACTGTGATCGTGAGGGGAAGATGAGATTAATTACAGCAAGCACTTAATACGTGGAGGGAGTGTGTAGAAGCCCAAATAACTGTTACAGTGAAACGTACCCTCTGCCGTTCACTTCACAGAGGATAGCGTAGTACAGATGTAGATGCAAGAATATTTTCCCTCCACTTATAGTACTCACACTATTTTCGTCGTGATGCAAACTTTTGTATGTTCATTTATAATGACATTAATAATGTTAAGAAAGTGATACCAGGACAGCGCTTTAGTGTTAGACTGAGAGGTATGCCAGAGATTGTAAACATACAGTAATAACAGTTGTAATCGGCGGTGGTTATCAGCTGCCAAATATTTTTGAATATCATGGTTGTACCACTCTGGTGGTCAGAAGACCGCTTTCATTCTGTAATCGAGGAGAGCTCAGTTAAATATGTCGGACCTTCATGAAACCTGATGATGTCAGGTGCAATAAAGATCATTTCATCTAAACTGCTAGATAATACAGAACAATGTGACAAATACAACTGCGTGATGCATATCCATGAGATGGAAGTGCTTGACAGATAACGATGAGTTAGTTGAATCAAGAGAATTTGTAATACCTGGTTGTCCTACACTTTCATAAAACATGTAATTGCGGAGATACTAACTGCCAGTCAAATTCATACATCAGTAGCTGCGTATTGTTATTTATGGGTTTCTAAAAGTTTGGTTTTCGTATGTGGTGGGGGAGGATGGAGGGTAGAACCTTCAATTACTTTTTGGCTAAGAGTAAGGGAAGTACGCACGATAGATGCGAATGTCCAATCTAAAAGTTCTCAAAGTGTCACTTTACTTACTTTCCATGAGGTAAAAATGTTGAAAGATTGCTCTATGGGAAACAAATGAGAACAGGATGCCCACCATTCTCATTTCAGAAAGCATGGAGAGCCAGTGTCCTCAACCGTCCAGGCTACAAATGAATGTACACTGAAGACCCACACAAACGGGTGCACCTGCCTAATATCGTGTAGGGCCACCGTGAGCATGATGAAATGCCACAACGCGACGTTGCACGGACTCGGATAATGTCTGAAGTAGTGCTGGAGGGAAGTGACGCCATGAATCCTGCAGGACTGTCCATAAATACGTAAGAGTACGTGGAGGTGCAGATCTCTTCTGAACAATACGTTGCAACACATCCCAGATATCCTCAAAAATGTTCATTTTTGGTGAGTTTGGTCGCCAGCGGAAGTGTTTAAATTAAGAAGAGGATTCCTGGAGCCACTCTCTAGCAATTCTGGATGTGTGGGGTGTCGCATTGTCCTGCTGAAACTGCCTAAGTTCGCTGGAATGCACAATGGACATGAATGGATGCAGGTGATCAGTCAGGATGCTTACGTACGTGCCACCTGTCAGAGTCGTATCTAGACATATCAGGAGTCCAATATCACTCCATCAGCACACGCCCCACGCCATTACAGAGCCTCCACCAGCTTGAAGAGTCCCCTGCTGACATGCAGGGTCTATGAACCATGAATTCATGAGGTTATTTCCATACCTGTAAACGTCCATCCGCTCGATACAATCTGCGAAGAGACTCGTCCTTCCTGGCAAAATGTTTCCAGTCACCAACAGTCCACTGTCGGTGTTGACGGGCCCAGGCGAAGCGTACAGCTTTGTGTCGTGCACTCATCAAGGGTACACGAGTGAGCCTTCGACTCTGAAAGCCCATATCGATGATGTTTCGTTGAATAGTTCGCGCGCTGACACTTGTTGCGCAGGGTATTGAAATCTGAAGCAATTTTTGTCACGTTGAACGATTCTCTTCAGTCGTCGTTGGTCCAGCTATTGTAGGTTATTCTTTCGCCGCAGCGGTGTCGGAGATTTGATATTTTACCGGATTCCTGATGTTCACGGTACACTTGTGAAATGGTCGTACGGGAAAACCCCACTTCATCGCTACCTCGGAGACGCAGTGTCCCATCGCTCGTGCGTCGGCTACAACGCCACGTTCAAACTCACTTTACTGTTGATAACCTGCCATTATAGCAATAGTAACCGATCTAACAACTGCGCCAGATACATGTCTTACATAGGCGCTGCTGACCGCAGTGCTGTATTCTGCCTGTTTTGATGTCTCTGTATTTGAATACGCATACCTAAAGCAGTTTGTTTGGCTCTTCAGTGTATAATGAGCTGTACAAAGGCAGCGACTAAAAGAAAAATATTTCTTTTGAACTCAGTTTATACAAATATTTAGAACTTATCTTGAGCAACTTTACTTCCTAATTTTTACGTTGGTAAATACTAGAGTAGCAGTTAACGAAAAGTTCTTAACGTAAAGAAAAGAGAATAAATAAGGAATTGACTTCGTCCATGTTTCCTCTGCGTTTAATTAGTTCTTTATTATTTGTTTGTTTATCTATTGCAGCCATAAAACATGCTCTCCTGTGCATCTAAAGCATGTCTAAAGCATAACATTTAGTACACTGGAAATACTCTAAATTTACGAACTTCCACAATGCTGGAATAGCTATGAGTCAGCAACTTCCGTTAATCAGTAGAACGAAGAACCAGAACAAAGTTGAAAATTTTTAACTTTTTTATGCACTCGATGACTAGTTTCTGGACTTAATCGAAAATAGCATTTCCGAAGATGTGAAAACCATGCCAGAAACGTGCAACGAACTGTTACAGGGGATGCAGACATCTAGTTATCTTTGTGTGCTGTAACTGCTCGATGTTTTCACATCGCGGAAATGCCACTTTTGAATATGTTACGATGATTGGTAAATGGGTCTCTGCCAGAAACTAGTCATCGAGTGAATAAAAAAGTAAAATTTGCAACTTCTGACTGGATTTCTTTTCTACCTAATTCTCGACATAAAAATATATATATTTTTTAATCTTAATAACTCACCGTTAAGATACTAATCCATACAATATAACTTAATAATACATATGTAAAGGAAACATACGGAAGGAAACGAAGATAAGTAAGGAAAAAAACGGAAGAAATAAATATCTTATCTGTGAATGTCTCTATTTACTCAAAATTGAAGGATAGTTACGGTCTCCTACTTGTCAGTACTGCTATTTAATATGTTGTATTCCTCACTCCTGGGTTCAACAGACATGAGCTACAACACTCCACGACAGTGGCCAATTCACTAATGTTTAGTGAAAAAGCTATCCAGAATAATTCGATTATAACAATGAAAGTTCTATGTGGCTGAATATCTAGGTGGAGTGGTTGTACTGATACGAAAACAGTGCGTGAATGATTCATTTACCTTCTGATTTAAATGTCGAACAAAACTGTATTGCTGTGAACACTATAAGCAACCTTCATACTTTTCATTCCTAACGAATCAAGAATTCGCAACAGTAACTTTAGACGCCGAAAGCAACACATAGGGAAAGAGCGGAACGGGAGGCCAAAGTTTATGCGAACGTTTGAGGCAATTAACGTGTTTGGGTTAGGTTTCGTTTTTCGTCTTTATGTGGAAAGAGCACACATATGAATCCATTAACAATGACACTACATGAAAATCATTACTAACTATCGGCCCTTTTTCTTTCGTGTGATACGCCTGTTCGCACCTGCGTGTTACTGAGTATAATTGAGAGGCAGAAATGAGAGACAGAAAGTGGTGTTGTAAGCTGTTGGATAGCTTACGTAAGAATTACTGGCGTTGTCTATAGAGCGGGACAACAATACACGTTCAAAACTTACCTTTTTAGTGGCCATCGAGAAAGAGAGCGAATAAACCTGTTAAACTACGTCCGCTTACAATCCATGTTGTATTAAGCCAGAGTTGCACTGAACAAACAGAAAGAGTGCTGTATTGAACTATTGTTACCTCATAGTAAGATCTGTTGACCTGCCTACTCCAGTCATTGCGCCAAGGATTAGTAGATTAGGTTACTGTCTTACATTTGTCTGCCACGAAACTATTATGATACAAGCAAATACTGTTTCTCAGATAGTTGACGACACCACTCTATTGAGTGCACGAACTGGGCAGTTTTGTTAGAACTTCCACTTCAGAAAATGTATGACGAAATGCTTGCCAGGCGGCATGAAATCTGCATTCACTGATGACATTGAGGGTATTTTCAAACCGCATATGTAACTATATACCCACAGGATTGGGGCCCAATACCTGGCAGAGGTAGAGGTGGCGTTCTGCACGTGCAACCCGAGCGGTGTCTTCTAGGAGGAGGCAGCAGCGGTGGCGGTGGCGGCGGCGGCGGCGGAGGTGGTCTGGAGAAATCTTCTTATCTGCTCTCCGCAGGCAGCCGGGGGCCAGCGCCACCCCGCCGCCCCCACCGCCTCCGGCCCGCCTCGCCGAGGCGAATAAAAACCTCAGCGGGCCGCGGGATCCGTTGTTAACACCAGCAGGCAGCCGATAGCAGCCGCCAACAAGTACTGGCCGAATTTGACGCCACCCAGTGTTACCGAAGATGGCTCCAGTCGAGCTGATAAAATGGAAGGGCGGAAGTGGGAAAGAAGGCAGATTGAGCTGTAGCCTCCGCAAGACTAATAAAGTTTCAGAGGTTGCCATCGAAGGGTGTACACTGAACACGTCTTGTCTTCCACTTCAAAGGCGTCAGTCAATCCTCCTCTCACATAATTTTGTGGTTTTGCTTTATCAAGTTCGGCAGACTATCTTTTCTCTGCCTGAATTGGTTCATAGTTTCCGCCGGAAGGAGGAAGACCACGTTAGAACTCAAATTACGTATTTTCTCATCTTAATTACAACTGATATGACAATATGAGCCGCATGTTGAGGTCACATAGTGACTACCACCAATGTTCGACGCCAACGTGCAATAACCACTCGCACACGGCAGATGCAACAGTAGCATTGGAAGGGACATACACCGTGTTGTGGAAAAGAGTGAAGTCATTGTCATAACTCAGAAACGGAGCAATTTGCCTGCCATCCAAAAGGATGTGACCATGGGCTTTCGGCCCAAGGGTGGGGAGTGAGAATTCTCCTCGTGCCACTGTGGTTAAAGAATAGCGCTATCCAAAACCGGCGTGTAGGCAACAGCGGTGCACCACGGACCGTAGACGATATGGGTGAACAACATGTACGGTAATGTGTACTTGCGAACAGATGTGCAACGGTTGGGTAACTGACAGCTCAGGTGAACCAAGGGGTTACCAACACAGTCTCCTCAATGATCATTCAGCGCCTTTTACTGCGTATGGGCCTCCGTAACAGGCAGCTGGTTCACGAATCCACGCTGACTGATGTTCATTTGCGATGAAGTTTGGAATTTGCATTCTAATTCCGCAACTGGACGCCCACTCCGTGCTAAACGGACAGAACCGTAACAATTTTGGGAGCTGTTTGTAGAGTTCAAGGAGTCGCTGCATACATTCATATTGTACACTTTCATATGCCTAATTTTCTCATGACGCACTCAGATTTCACCAAATTTCTTTGGCATTCATTAATATCGTACGATTTTATTGAGAACTAATATCTCAGCACACTCATATCATATCTCATGACTGTCTACCCGTTCAACTGGCGTAAGATTATGTTACTGTAATTGTTTGTAAATTTCATATCGAAAAGCATCTGTGATTACTTTATAGATCAGTGGTGGAGCGGTAACAGAGTTGTAATTCTAAGGTACTCAGTTGTCGTCAATTTTGTGAAGTAGCTTCATCACACTGGAGGTCAGCCATAAAGAGAGAGTTGTAATTCTAAGGTACTCAGCTGTCGTCAATTTTATGAAGTAGCTACATCACACCGGAGGTCAGCCATAAAGAGAGCTCTTAGTCGTTGCTCTAAACACGATTTACTGCTGCTATGAAATGTGATTAGGTTTTCTAGTTCAAAAATTATTGTAATTATTTATTGATATTACTATTTTAATTCATGTATTTGGTACATTGAACTACGGGGAACGGTGGAAATGCTGCTGTTTCTTTTATTCTCTGTCAGAATTCCTGCATTATTTCACTGAAACCCATTTATTTGTATTCTGACCATGGTCTTTGCGCTTTTTTTTTTTTTTTTTTTTTTTTTTTGGAAGTGCTCGAGAGTCTCTACATTACGATAACTTTCTGTGCACATGAGACCATAGCCTCAATATATTTTTTAAACGCTGACGTTGTCTGTTATGGGATATATAATTTTCAAATTTGAAAATTTCAGCTGAAAAGTCTCTACGTTAGTTTCACTAACGTCCTTATTAAGAATGTGCTATGGAATCGTCATGCATTTCTCTGTATCATTTCTTCAAGCCAATTTGCAGGCACTTTTAGTCTATTGATGTAGTTATACACTTTCTTTGTTCTGATTACTTTCACTCATTTTCAAAATGTGTTCATATAATTTCAACATTTCATTAAGTTTTGAGTCTAATTGTCTGCGCAAATATACATTTTTCAGTACCTCTTCAAAACATTTCCTTATCTAGTGCCAAAATATTCCTAAACACTCTGTCTTTGTTCCTTTCTTCTCTAGTTCTTCGTAGTAATACGGTAAAGTTTTGTCCCTTGATAGAAACTGGTGGATGCCACTTTGAACATCTTTGTAATTATAGCCCCTTGCGTAATTTGTGAATATACATAAAATTATTAGAGAAACTTGTCCACTTTGACATCTACCATCTTTATCAAATCAGCGAAATCTTGAAAATTCTCATTTCTGCGTTATAGCTTCAAATTATTTCGTTTCAAAATCAGAGTTTTCTTTCTTCACTGTCCCCAAACAACATTAATCTATGACAGGTTGTATCCAAATTTCGAGTTCGCGCTCAATATACATAAGTATACGTTTGTAATATCGTTGACTCACCCGACTGCTTCTTGTCACCCACTTATAAATTTATAGATAGTGTTTTAAGTACGATAAACCATGAAAAACTAATTGAATTTATTGAGTATAGACGGCCGCTGTGGCCGAGTGGTTCTAGGCGCTTCTGCCCGGAACCGCGGTGCTGCTATGAACGCAGGTTCGAATCGTGCCTCGTGCATGTACGTGTGTGATGTCCTTAGGTTAGTTAGGTTTAAGTAGTTCTATGTCTAGTGGACAGATGACCTCTGACGTTAAGTCCCATAGTCCTTAGAGCCATTTGAACCATTTTTTATTGAGTATAGAATTTAAATATTAGTTTAAAATACGTAATAATTTTAATTAAAATCCTTCCGCGTATACTGTCACGCCATCTTATAAAATGCTTAAAATACTATAACTAGCCCGTGTTTTGGCCAGAATGCTGCGGTACCCCTTATTGCAAAGACTAACTAGATTGGGGGGGGGGGGGGGGGGTGAGAACTTCAACATTTTTCACTTCTGACTTTCTCACTAGATCACTCACACTATATTTATTAGATTTTATTGACCCTAGAACAACAGAACGCACTCTCCAGCTAAATAGCCTTTGCACTGATAAAGGGCTCTGAAAATCGACCGAAATATCAGTTTGTGTGATTCCTACTCAGTTTTCGCCCAACACAAACAACTCAGATGTCAAGATAAAAGAGAGTTTAGTGATCGTTCACTTTGGGTAAGTCTCAAAGCAAGTAATTTAGAGGTTGATGAATAATTAATTCAGTTAAAATTGAAACAAACTATTGCAAAATTATTCTGAGTACCAATAGAGAATCTTCTATTAAGTGTATAAGGTAAGGTAACAAAAATCAAATAGTTGATATTGAGAGTTCTGATAAGCGGATTGCTTCGAAGAGGCTCAGGCTGTAAAATCGGATTGTACTGTATGAAATAATATGAGAATCGCAATTTAAGAAATGCATGAACGTTTCTTTTTGGGTTAGATAACTCTGCACATTAAAAAATATCGAACGAAAATCGTAATCGCAAGGCCATGTTCGTGCCTCATGCTCACTACAAAATACAGTAAGCACTTCAAGAATTATGCCTAAACACGTGGGAGGTATGTAGGATAAGTAAAAGGAAGGATTCATTAAAGAACAAACATACACTCATTCATACTGACAGTCCACATAGAAACAAGAATAAAATCCATAAGGATATTTCTGTACACCAATATTATACTAGTTTTACCGGCCAGCCGTATGATTAATAATCTACATAGAAATTTCCCGATTCTGACTAGCGATAAGCAGAGAAACTTTTGGAACAGAAGTATTTTGGGACACTACATGGAATTTAACTCGAACAAAGGAACTTGAATACACCAACAACTATACGATTCGACGCAAATTGCTATTGACATTACCTGATCCAGGAATTCCCTAGCACAGGTCGGTCACCATTTAGACTTGCTAAACAATTCAGCAATGAAAAAGGTGCTATATCAATAAACAAGCATTAAAACCATTGCTGGCAATAAATACTACTAGAAAGAAGCATTTACCGAGGAGATAAATTAAAATTTAAAGTAAGCTGTCAAGAACGCATAGTCTAGCTCTGACATGAAGGATAATGCAAAACACAGGACTCGGGAAGATACTGGCATTAAAGAAAACCACATTCACGGGCAAGACTTTTAAAAATGTCACAGCAAAAAAGATGGATTACCAGATCTGAAGGCTTATGGGAAACATCTGGCTTGGATTAAACAACCTCGTACACCACAAGAAAAACAAAACTCGTGAAATGAAATGAAATCGAACAACAAGGAAAGAAATCCAGCATGAACAAATCAGAAACAGACAACATATTCACACGTAAGAGACAAATTAACTGAATTTAGACACACATTGGTTAAAACACTCTCCCGTCGTTAAGTTGCTGTAACACAAAGGATCAAGCTAAGGAAATTGAAAATTAATGAACATGACCCCACTCTAGAACTGAAATGAACCATACGGTATGATTCACAATGGTTACACCTGAAAGAAATGCATTAGGATCTGAAACTGAACTTAGTCTTACATATCACCAATTCCTACCTTACACTACTAGACATCACCATGTGAGGTAATGGGCGAGTTGAGGCGCTATGGAAATATTTTAAGTTTGGAGTTGGCATAGCCGCACGGGCTGCTCGGCAAGCCGGGTGCCCGGCAGCAAACACGTGGTGCTGAACGTTAGCCGGACAAGAGGGGGTAGTGCCAGTGCATGGTCCAGGCCAAGCACTTGTCTGGGAATTCCATGGTGACGCTGTGTCGATGAAGGAGACACGCTGGGAGTGCCAAAGATGGTGGACTTTGTGAAACCATCATGGCAGACATTTCACAGTTCATTGTTGTTGTTATGGTGCTCAGTCCAGAGACTGGTTTGATGCAGCTCTCCATGCTACTCTATCCTGTGCAAGCTACTTCATCTCCCAGTACCTACAGCAACCTACATCCTTCTTAATCTGCTTAGTGTATTCATCTCTTGGTCTCCCTCTCCAATTTTTACCCTCCACGCTGCCCTCCAGTACTAAACTAGTGGTCCCTTGATGCCTCAGAACATGTCCTACCAACCGATCCCTTCTTCTAGTCAAGTTATGCCACAAATTTCTCTTCTCCCAATTCTATTCAATACCTCATTAGTTATGTGATCTACCCATCTAATCTTCAGCATTAAAAGTTCATATAGAAATTAATAGTAGCCAGATGAATCATGATACCTTAGAAAGAAACATGTACATTACCATTATTTGCACGAAGATTCTGATGGTGTAATCAGATTTTCAATATCTTTATTAGTTTAAAGTTTATTATCTGACAGTAAATTATAGACGTAACACCCAGCAACGAATTTCCAAAATCTAAATAGTTCATCCGATTTCATAAACGACGTGTCTTTAGAAAACTATTAATGTAAACCTGAATTGGCACCAGTTAATGGCATGTAACTTTAATAGTACATGAGTTATTGGAGGTCAAAGTGGCTGATTACTATCGATCACGTCAAGCTGTAATAACTCCACAATCACACGAAAAAACGGTATCAGCATGCTTATAAATATAGTTATTCATATATGTGTTTGTTTATATCCGATATATGCTATTCACGAGAAATTGGTCAATTATTTACTGTGTTTTAGAAAGCACAGAGACATTAGGCTACTAGCCTACTTTTGCTTGATATTCCTTTGATATATGTTTATTTGATTTGCTTAATTATTCAATAATGTGTGGTAGAACGTGTTTATGGTCAAGCTGTAGGAATATTTATTTGATTTCAAGTTATTTAAGTGTAAATCCAGTATTTCGATTGTGTTTCATTATGTTTGTGTGGGTGCGTTGGCTTGAAGACATGGCGCGAGCGCTCTAGCCAATCACATCACTTGTGAATGGGGAAACTGGATGGAAGTGGGGGAAGAAATCGGGAGGACGGCACTGGACACAGGAGGTGCTGGACGGAGATTGCGGCGCGACGGACAGTCGCGAGAGAGACTTGGAGAAAGTGGAGTGGTTTGCGAATGGTCGCAGGTGATAGAAATACTTCGGAGTGCCGACTTGTGAACTTGTGAGATTTCGGTGGTTTCTGCAGTAAGGACGTAGTATGCGTTTAGAAGTGAATATCTCGCGAGTTATTTTGTTGCTCATAACTGATTATGTGAAGTAGGAATCGTTTCCCTTTTATTCTATTTATGTTTTATTTAGTTGCTGGACCATCGACACCAACAAGTGTTTTGCAGAAATACACCGCATTCTCAAAAATACTTCTGCTATCGTACTCATCATTTAAAGTCGTTAAGATAGTACCTGCAGATTTTATCCAATTGCAGTCTTTCATTTATAAATTTCTACTTTACATTCGCAGTTGCCGAGTGATAGGAACCTTCGACCATTCGATCTGTGTGTATATTCATATTGTATACTGTAGACTCAGTATATTTGGCTTGTAATGCGGCAACTACGTATCCTAGCCCCTACACAATGAAACCAGCCATAACTTTTATTTCAACTCTGAGGGTACGTAGTTAAGGGCCACCCCATCTAATCATTTTTATAAATTAGAAAGCCCGCAACCAAAAACAAGGTCCACACCTACCGAAGCCCCAAAGCACAGTGGGTTTCCACAGTACCGGTTACACTGGAAAACGTGAAAGCAAATACGCGCCAAACGAATGTGCCAACCTACACAATAGCTGCTGACCAGTAGCCACTAACGTCTCTCTGGCCCAGCATAACTCTGCTTAAGCTCTACACAAAAGTTGGCTAAATTACCACTGCCTTCCAAAGAACAAGTGCCCATGAACCAAAGTACTTTGAAACAACGTACACAGACACACACGCAGTTTCCCTAGCGGTCGAGAGAAGGAGCAGGGAAAGAGAACCCACAAATATTGCAGTGGTACGTAATAAATGTTGTTATGGGAGACATAAAGACGAAACGGACATATAGATGCTTGAACGTAAAATAATAATTGAAAAATTTTGTGATCTGAGAATTGAAGTTATCGCTGTGGTTATCGAATGATGCACTCTGCTGTTAAACTATCCCCCAGTTCAAAGTAAAGATCCACCGATAGTTGGAAGCGCTAAGAAATATCGAAAATCCGAAGTCAGCTCAACAGGACCAATGGAACGTCTGACAAGGAGACATATCAAAATTATTTTACTATTTTATTGTATAAGATGATGCTGTAGTAGGTCGAGAAAGGTTTACAGAGATTGACACTGGTTGCTAAAGCCCACTTATTTCAATCGTAACAAGTGGTTTTCATAAAATGATTTTAAAAATGTCAGTGACAGACGGTCTTTCACCTTGTGTCCTTTTTCTACTCACTAACACCATGCAGTGTGGTCCCACACAATATGCTAAAAATGTACTGGCAGATAGAGGGGGAACGAAATAGGCAGGTGTCGTATAGAAATGTGCGTGCGGTAATGGCACCTTGAGGCGGTAGAGAGCGCTAATGACTGCGACGTATAAAAGAGCTTCGCTAGCTGGATTCGTTATTTCCCGCTCGGATGTCGAGCAGCATGCATAGTTTCACCGATGCGGAGCTGACAGACGTGCATTCCATGTACGGAGCCTCACAAGGAATTGAATTAACTGCTCAAAGGACGCACAGAGAGCTACTCCCAGATAGGAATCAGCCAGATCGCCGAATATTCGAGCATTTTCTTCGGGAGTTAAGCACGAGTATATCACTTTATGCTTCGAGGCGTGGAAATGACATTGGGAGATTCCGCAGAACTCCTGTAGTGGAGGAAAGAATACTAAATACGGTAGAGGATAATCCTTCGACAAGCTCAAGAGCTGTAGAACGTGCTTCCCGCGAATTGTGTTCCGGGTTCGATTCCCGGCGGGGTCAGAGCTTTTCCCTGCCTCGAGATGACTGGGTGTTGTTGTGTCGTCTTCATCATCATCATTCATGCCCATTACGGTCGGAGGACGGCAATGGCGAACGACCTCCGCTAGGACCTTACGTAGTCGGCGGTGCGGGTCTCCCGCATTGTTCCCTACGCTCCTCGGAGTATGGGTCTTTATCTCCTCTTCTAACTGGCCATACATGCAACATCTTCCTACAGGAGGTCTTACCGGAACTTAAGGGCGATGTTCCTCTAGTTGTAAGTAGACCACTGTGGTTCCAGCAGTATGGAGCCTCAGTTCACTTCAGTCGAAACGTCAGGAAACATGTGAACGCTGTCTAAGGTCAGCAGTAGATAGGACGAAGCGCTGCAGTGCCCTGGCCACCGGGTTCTCCCAATTTAATCTGTGTGGATTTTTTTCTCGTCTGGCCATATGAAAGGCCTGGTGTATGAGAGTCCCGTCACATTTAAAGAAGATCTAGTTGCCCTCATCTCTGTTGCTGTCGGACATTAGATCGACATGCCTGACGTCTTTTCTAATGTTCGCCGATGCATGCGCCGTCGCGGTGAGTCGTGTATCGCTATTGGTGGCCTCGAGCGCTCTCTCCAGCACCTCTTGTAAACTACTAAACAGTTTCTGATATCATTTGTCTATACATGCTTTTTTTAGTTTCCTGTGATTCATACTGTTGTACAAGCTAGCGCTGTAATGGTGTGTCATTACCACACACATATTTCTATACGACTTCAGCTTATGTAGGTGCCTTCTTCCTGCCTTTACATTTTTGAAATACAATTTGAGACCACCTTGTATAGCAGTGGGATTAGAAAAAGCTTTCTCTTAACGATCTTTGAAAAGGCGTTGAAAATCAAATGCTGGGTTGTTGTTGTGGTCTTTAGTCCGAAGATTGGTTTGACGCTGCTCTCAATGCGAGTCTATTATTTGCAAGCCCACTAATATTTGAGTAACTGTGCCAACTCCCATCTATTTCAACTGGCTTACTCTCGTCAAGCCTGCAGTATTATAGCTTGGGATACTGCCACGGCCAAATCCCTGTGCGGACCGCGAGCAGGCTTTGAGCATTGTCACCAATAAATAACCTCCAGGCTACTGGCCAATGAAGAGAGCCAGGACGGTGTTATAAGCTCTGGGACCTGGGCACCTGTCTTCTAGTTGAAGGTTGCTGAAAGTTGCCGCACGTTGCGTTTAATTGATGACAGCTAGCTCTACCGGCAAACAGTGTACACAGATGCACACCCATGCCTTCTGCATATAGCTAGCAACGGCTGCCACAAGTTGTCAACAGTGTGGCACTCCAGCATCTATTCACTCACAGGTCGATAAAAACATTTATTTAAACTGCCCTTGTGTTAACTAATCTTTTGCTTGCGGCGACGGATCCTTTGGCCACCTGCGACCCTTTTATCATTAGCAGCGAGGACGTAACATTTGGCTACTCGAAACGTAAGGGTTACATAACAAAGCCTTCATCTCCTTCTATAGTTTCTAGCTACCATGCTTCCCACCATTACCATAACGATAACTTCTAGATCCTTAGGACCTTTCATTTGCAAGTTTCATTTCAGTACCTCCGTACGTGTCACTCGATCTACTCATTTAGTCGTTAGCATGCTAAAGGATTTTTCACTGTTGGGAGTGAGAATGATGAGAGGTTTCTCAGAAAGTAATACACCGCATTTTTTTCTTCAACAGTTCTTTATTTAACATAATGAGAACTAAACAGACGAAAGAATGGTGTTTTGCCTACACACCCTATTTTTCCACGTAATCTGCATCCCGTTCTATGGTCTACCTCCAGCGCGAAACAAAGGCGTATATGCCCCGTCGGTACCAATCCTTGTCCCGGTTATTTTTTTTTTTTTTTCCTTCAGGGTGCAAAAAACAACTGGGGTCATACGCGCCAAGTTCAAAACTATAGAACACGATGACAGAGGAGTTAGAAAATGACTATAGGTCAGACCCAATTGACATAATAGAAGACAGCTAGAAACAGGGGACTTGGAGAAAAGGCTAAAAAAGATACCGTACAGAAACGGAGG
This sequence comes from Schistocerca americana, assembly GCF_021461395.2. Lineage (NCBI taxonomy): Eukaryota > Metazoa > Arthropoda > Insecta > Orthoptera > Acrididae > Schistocerca > Schistocerca americana. Next base: position 856,430,391 of record NC_060121.1, read on the forward strand.
TCCAAAACTAAAAATTAAATGGCCTTCACCGCATTGTTTTGGTGGATAAAATGTAAAACGCGGTCAACAGCCCGCGCATCATTTGCTAAAACGGCCGATGACTCAGACGGAAAACCCAAGCAGGAATGTAACCAGGTAAAAAACGGGCATTCCTTCAGGAATTGGCAAGCAGTTAAGATTTGGGCGCAATTTGTACAGAGTGGTGGGGTAGCGCCACTCATCAAACGACGATGGCTAAAATGGCAGTGGCCAATACGCAGCCTACTTAAAATGACCTCCTCCCGACGTGAGGACCGAGAAGAGTTCGTCCAAGCCGCTGGGAGAGGATTAACAAACCGAAGCTTAATCCTGTGAAGGGAGGGCCATTGGCGATGCCAAAGGGCACCACCTCCTGACAGATGGCAACACGTCATCGGAGAGAATATAGAAACTCGTGGGCTGACGTACGAGGACTTAGCCTTGGCAGTAGCGTCAGCAGCCTCGTTTCCTGGCACACCGACATGACCAGGAACCCACAGAAACATCACACTGGCTCCACCAAGAGTGAGCAAGTGACAGTTTTCCTGGAGCCACTGCTCAAGGGATGCACGGTGGACGGTGTACAGCGCACTTAGACTTTGAAGGGCGCTGAATGAGTCTGAGCAAAGGACACAATTGAAAAGGCTGTGTCGCCAGATGTACTCCGTGGCCTGATACAGGGCGAAAAGCTCGGCTGTAAATACTGAGCAGTGTGCCAGAAGCCAATATCGAAAGACGCGGGTGCCAATAACGAAGGCACAACCGACACCACAGTCAGGCCGAGAGCCATCAGTATATACAAAGGTACTATAGCGAAGTTCCTTGCGATCGTCGTGAAACTGAAGGCGATAGACCGAGGCTAGAGTACCGTCCTTAGGAAGTGAATGGAGGCCAAGGTTAACATGGGCCGCTTCACGAAGCGAAGGTGGTGAAGGGTTCACACCCACCGTGAATGTTTGCAGGTAGGGTGAAGTTAAGCCACCGTATCAAGTGCCGAAAACGGACTCGAGGAGGTAACAGAGAAGAGGGACACATACCATACTAGCGATCAAAGGAATCATCAAAGAAGGAGCCATAGGATGGGTCGCCACTCATGTCAGACAAACGGCATGCATGCCTGCTGAGGAGAAAGTCACAGTGGTAGTTCAGCAGCTTTAGCATACAGAATCTCAACCGGGCTAGTGTAAAAGGCGCCCATGGCCAAACGGATGCCACGATGGTGGATAGTGTTGAGTCGGCGTAAGAGGAATGGACGTGCAGATGCATAACCGAAGCACCCCTAGTCGAGTTTCGAGCAGACAAGGAACCAATAGAAACGGAGGATTGTGATTCGATCGACACCCCAGGAAGTACCACTGAGGACATGTAGGACATCAAGGAATCGATTACAGTGGGCTGCCGGGTAAGATACGTGGGAGGACCAGGAGAGTTTCCTATCGAGATGAGCCCCAGGAATTTCGTAGTTTCAACGAATGGATAGGCAACAGATCCAAGATGTAAAGATGGTGGAAGAAACCAACTGCGACGCCAGAAATTCATACAGACGGTTTTGTCAGTGGAAAAGCGAAAGCAATTGACGATGCTCCAGGAGTAAAGACGATCAAGACGTCGCTGAAGACGCCGCTCAGTGAGACAGGTCCGTGGAGAACAGCAGTAGATGGCCGCGCAGGATTAGCCGAGCGGTCTAAGGCGCTGCTGTCATGGGCTGTGCCGCTGGTCCCGGCGGAGGTTCGAGTCCTCCCTCGGGTATGGGTGTGTGTGTTTGTCCTTAGGATAATTTAGGTTAAGTAGTGTGTAAGCTTATGGACTGATGACCCTAGCAGTTAGGTCCCACAAGATTCCACACACATTTGAACATTTTTGTTTTTAGTAGATGGCAAAATCTTCAATAAAAAGAGAGCTGGAGATGCCAGGTGGTACGCAGGCCGTTATAGGGTTAATGGCGAGAGCAAAGAGGATGACGCCCAAGGACGGAACACAGAGGCACACCATTTTCTTGGGTAAAGATGTCCGACAAGGCATAACACATGTGCACGTTGAAAACTCGATCTTTTAAAAATGCTTGAAGGAGACAGGACAGGTGGCCACAGTAGCCCAAAGTGTAAAGAGTACGATGGATACCAGTTCCCCAGCAGGCGTCATAGGCCTTCTCCAAATCGAAAAACACGGCCACAGTCTGGGATTTCCGCAGAAAACCATTCATGACATGAGTAGAAAAAGTAACGAGATGGTCAACTGCAGAACGCCGAGCTCGAAATCCATACTGTGCATTCGTCAGTAAATTGCGAGACTCGAGCCGCCATACCATCCGGGCTTGAATCATACATTCCATCACCTTGGAAACTCAGCTAGTAGAGAGATGGGGCGGTAACTAGAAGGAACGTTTTGGCCTTACCGGTATGACAGTGGCTTCATTTCCAGGAATTGTGCCCTTTGCCCAGATGCAGTTGTACATGTTAAACAGAAAGTGCTTGCCTTCAAGAGAAAGGTGCTGACACATCTGAAATGTGGATGGCGTCTGGCCCTGGGGTGGATTATCGGAATGAACATAGAGTATGACCTACCACTCCCATAATAAAGGCGGCATTGTAGTACTCACGATTCGGAGAAGAGAACGGTATCACCCGAGCCTCCTCTGCTCGTTTCCAATGGAGGAAGACAGGTTGATGGTGGGAAGAGAGGTGTTGGAGAAAGCAATAGGGTCCACGACGATATTGTCTGGTACTGTCAGGCTGGAAATTGAGGAATAGATCTTGGTCCCAGAGAGCTGTCGCAAGTTGGCCCACATGACATAGGAAGGGGTGGAACTGTTAAAAGAACTAGTGAATGAAATACAGTTATCCCTTTTGCTATCCCAAAGAACGCGATGACACTTTGCGCGCATCTGTTTACAATGAATGCAGTTTGCCAACGTAGGATGAATGTTAAAAACGCAGAGAGCACGTCTCCATGCGCGAATTGCGTCGCGGGAAGTCTCAGTCACCAAGGGACTGGAACACACGTGGTAAAGAGGAAGTGCGAGGAATGGAACGTTCTGCAGCAGTAAGGATAACAAAATTGGAGCAATGCTAGGGAGTGTGAAGGACGACATGTAAACCAGGCATTTACAACATCCGTGCCAGTGTGGAAAATCATACATTGGCCAGACAACCAGGACGGTGGACATCAGGTGCAGAGAACACCAGAGGCACACCAGACTTGGACAGGCAACCAAATCTGCCATAGCGGAGCTCTGTCTGGAGCTCGGTCATTCAATGGATTACAAGAACACAAAAATTGTTACACAGACTTCAAGATTTTGGGACAGTGTCATAAAGGAGGCCATCGAGACCAAGGTCACATATAACCTAATAAACCGAGACAGCGGTTACCAGCTCAGCTCGGCGTGGAGTCCGGCTCTTGAGCTTATCACGGCCCAACGAAAGGAACCAAGAAACTCCTCAAGAAGTAGTAATACTGCAGGAGAAGCTCCAGGCAGGCGCAGACCGCGACCGCAACTTCCGACGCAGGAGGGGCCCCTGACAGCCGCCACTACCGCAGATGATGGACGAGCCGAGCACGGACGACTGTCAGAGCACCAGGGAAGTGCCAACACCTCAGGACCAGCGCCAGGCGGGTGCGGACCGCGAACGGAGCGCCCGACGCGAGACGGGCCTCAGGCAGCTGCCACAACTGCAGATGGTAGACGAGGTGGGCGCGGACGTCCGCGGGAGCGCAAGGGAAGTGCCAACACCTCAGGAGCAGCGTCGAGTGGGCACGGACCATGAACGAAACGCCAAACGCGAGTCCGGCCCTAGACAGCTGCCACGACCACAGATGGTGGATAAGCCGGCCGCGGACGTCCGTGAGTGCACCAGGGAAGGGCCAAAACCTCAGGAGCAGCACCAGGCGGGCGCGGACCGCGAACGGAACGCCCGACGCAGGACGGGCCTCAGACAGCTGCCACAGACGGCGACCAAGTCGGGAGCGGACGTTCGAGGGAGCACCGGGGAAGAGACAACACATTACAGGCAGCGCTGGGTGGGCGCGGACGGCAGAGAGAGCACCTAGCGCCCGCTGGGCATAAATACTGGACAAGATGCTCCAATACGGCAGTCTCAGGTAGCACCTGAAGAAGGCAACGAGTTACGTGGCCGAAATATTGTACCAGAGCGACACAAACATCCAGCAGTAGACCTGATTATTCCACATGTCACGATCTCGCCGGGAAAGCGAGTTACATCAGAAGAGTTACATCAGAAGACTCTACAGGGAGGAGATGTACCTTAATATCAAGAAGTTGGATAAGCTTCGACAGAGGAAGGGGTGGATGCTGAGTTCTCTCAGTTTCCTTCAGATATGCCGATAGGGGGATGTAGTTCCTGTCTTCGCCAGGTTCAAGCATCATGTCAACACCAGAATGGCGAACAGAATCAAACACCATGCCAGCCTCACGCTGGTAAGAGAAAGAGTGCGTGACATGCGCTACCACCTAGATGTCACGTCCAGGGAGTTGCTGTATTCCACCTTTCCACAGTAGCTACCCTGACCCGAGAAGACTGGGACCAAGTTGATGGTGCCTCCTGGTCCTTGGCTGAATGCACCATGAGGAAATCAACAGCATGTCAACAGGCCAAGTTTGAGCGCCTTAAGAAGAAGGTACAACAGGATGGTGACACAGGGACAATGGTCAACCTGAGCGATGTGGGCAAATGTGCACACCACATTTGGAACTCAGAGGACTTTCTACAATGGCTAAGCCAGCTACACACCGTGGACTCTGACATCATGGTCAGTTTCGATGTGGTGTCACTCTTCACATGAGTGCCACTCACCGATTCACTCAATATCATTGGAGAGAAGTTCGATAGTGCCCTGCTCGACCTGTTCAAGCAAGTACTGACCTCAACATATTTTCTTTATGTGGGTCAATTTTATGAGCAAATGGAAGGAGTGGCAGTGGGCAGCCCTTCATCACCCGTGGTAGCCAATCTTTTCATGGAAAGGTACGAAGAGGAGCCACTTGCATCAGCCACTTACCAACCCAAGTGCTTTCTTAGGTATGTCCATTACACTTTTGTCATTTGGCCCCATGGCAGGGAGAAGCTAGATGACTTTTGGAAACATCTAAATTCACACCACCCAACTATAAAATTTACTATGGAGCTAGAGAAGGATGGACAGCTCCCATTCTTGGATGTCCTGGTGAAGGGGAAGGCAGATGGCACTCTGAGGCACAGTGTGTATCGTAAGCCTACCCACACTGACTTATACCTTCAAGCCAGTAGCTGCCACCACCTGGCACAGAAGAATGGAATCATGAAAACATTAGTTCCCAGGGCTAGGGCTCTGTCGGATATGGAAAGTCTGGCTTCAGAGATAGAACATCTACAGCTGGTGTTCAGCAGAAATGGATACTCCTCCATAGACATCCAAAGGGAACTTCGTGCTACCAGCCAACCACGGGGTAAAGGAGAGGAGCCAGAGGAGCCAAAGAAGGTGGCGTACCTGCCATATGCTGGACCTATTTCTGCAAAGATCAGCAGAATTCTTTCAAAATATGATATAAAGAGTATCTTCTGTCCACCCTCCAAAACTGGGACAATGCTAGGGTGTGTGAAGGACGACCTGGGGCTATGTAAACCAGGCATTTACAACATTCCGTTCCAGTGTGGAAAATCATACATTGGCCAGACAAACAGGACAGTGGACATCAGGTGCAAAGAACACCAGAGGCACACCAGACTTGGACAGGCAACAAAATCTGCCATAGCGGAGCACTGTCTGGAGCTCGGTCACACAATGGATTACAACAACACAAAAATTGTGACACAGACTCCAAGATTTTGGGACAGTGTCATAAAAGAGGCCTTCGAGATCAAGGTCACAGACAACCTAATAAACTGAGACAGCGGTTACCAGCTCAGCTCGCCGTGAAGTCCAGCTCCGGAGCTTATCACGGCCCAACGAAAGGAACCAAGAAACTCCTCAAGAAGTAGTAACACCACAGGAGAAGCTCCAGGCAGGCGCGGACCGCGAACGCAACTTCCGACGCAGGAGGGGCCCCTGACAGCCGCCACTACCGCAGATGATGGACCGAGCCGAGCACGGACGACTGTTAGAGCACCAGGGAAGTGCCATCACCTCAGGAGTAGCGACAGGCGGGCGCGGACCGCGAACGGAACGCCCGACAAACGATGGGCCTCATAGAGCTGCCACAGATGGAGACCAAGTCGGGCGCGGACGTCCGACGGAGCACCAGGGAAGAGACAACAGCTTACAAGCAGCGCCAGGCGGGCGCGGACCGTGAACGGAGCGCCCGACGTGAGACGGGCCTCACACAGTTGCCACAACAGCAGATGGTGGACAAGCCGGGCGTGGACGTCCGGGGGAGCGCAATGGAAGTGCCAAAACCTCAGGAGCAGCGTCAAGCGGGCGCGGACCACGAACGGAACGCCATACGCGAATCCGGCTCCAGACAGCTTCCATTACCACAGATGGTGGACGAGCCGGGCGCGGACGTCCATGGGAGCACCGGGGAAGAGACAACACATTACAGGCAGCGCCAGGCGGGCGCGGACGGCGGAGAGACTACCCAGAGCCCTCTGGGCATAAATACTGGACAAGATCCTCCAATACGGCAGTCTCAGGCAGCATCTGAAGAAGGCAACGAGTTACATGGCTGAAATAATGTGCCAGAGTGACACAAACATCCAGCAGTAGACCTGATTATTCCACATGTCAGTAAGGATAAAGTTTGTGAGATTTTCCACCTGGTCATCACAACTGGGGAAACGTTGGTCTGCAAAGGTCGCCAAGGAGGAGTAAAGCTGCCATTTGGGCAAGCACACGGATGGGGTAGCAGTCAACAAATGGACAGCACATGGGAAATGGTCGCTCAGGTAGGTGTCAGTATGGACCACTCAAGACGATGGGCAAGTTGGGTAGTGCAGAAAGACAGGTCCAAATGGAATTAGGTGTGTGAGGAGTCAGAAAGGAAGGTGGGTGCTCCAGTGTAAAGCCAGAGGTGGTTAAGTTGGTTAAGAACGTCAGCCAAGAGGGGAAACTATCTGATAGATTCTGGAAGAACCCCAAAGGGGATGGTGCGCATTAAAGTCACTGAGTAGCAAATATTGGGGGAGGTAGATGCCCAATAAGCTGCAGGAAGTCTGCCCTGGTGACATCGAATGACAGAGGGACATTAATGGTACAGAGGAAAAAAGTCAGGTTGGGAAGGAAAAGGCAAACTGCAACAGCCTGAACATTGGTAGTCAGGGAGATGGGTTGACTAAGAATGTAATCCTGTATGAGCAGCATAACGCCCCCATGAGATGGAATAACAACAGGTAAAAGGTCTAAACGAATCGGTAAGAAATTTCAAAGCTCAAAGCAGTGGTGAAGGCGAAATTTCGTTTCCTGAAGGCAAAGTACAAGAGGACGCCGCAATGATAAAAGCAGTCGTGAATCCTCTTTGTGGGACCGAAAGCCGCGAACGTTCCATTGGAGGAGAGTCATGATGAGGAAGAGATGTAGGGGTGTCACCTCGGGAGCTGCCAGCTCACAACCGGGGAAGAGTCTCTACTACAGGGCACAGGAGGCAGATCCTGCCCCATGGGGTCCACAGAAGCAATGGCTTGCTGTGTGAGCATTCTGTGGAGTACAATGCTGAAAAACGGTTGGTGGTGCACACTCGTGACACAGAGGCTGGCCAGGTTAAGGTATCATGTGGTGACACTGTCGAAAAGGATCTTAGAGTTGGCGAAGGAGAAGACCGTTTGCCTTTGGTGGACTTCTTCGTGCCTTTCTCTTTAGAGGAAGAATCGGTTGTTGTTTGGCTTGGAGGGAAGGTGGAGGTCTACACCTGAATACTCTTTCTGGCCTTTCCAGCCTACCGGTTGAGTAGCTGGTGGCTTTGCCCCATGAAGCGAGAGTTCGACCGCATGTTGCACAGCTGGACGAGGGCATGGCGATGCTACCTCGATGCTGGGCGATGTCATAACCTCAGAGCTGGAATGGTGGTCGCATGTCTGCATGGCCATGTCCTTCATGGAACGAGGGGTAACAATAACAGAACTATAGGTGCGACTTTTCAATAACTTGCGAGTGACAGGGTAAGGCACTTTTTCCTTTACCTGGATCTCTTGGAGAGCCCACTCATTGAGACACACAGTGAAATGTCCCCTTAGAAAAGATTAAAAATGACAGTGCTGGAAAACCTCTTACGTTATTTAATTTTCAAGCAGCTGAGCAAAACTGAACGTACTCAGCCATTTCTCGTTTTACTTTTTCTGAGCATCACTAAACTGACACACAATATTTTTAGCGCAACGCATTCTGTCTTTCAATAATCCCCACAAAAGGATGGCCCTGACTAATAATAACCTATACCTTTCATGAATGTCTTACCTCACTAAAATCTTCGTTACTCGAACTACTGCAATACAGCGAGCGCCAATAGTGCCAGATAAATATAAGATTCTAACTACTGATGTCACTATCAACTGATAGACATAGTTAGCAAATGAACGATTTTGATAGAGAACATACAATGTATTTACATTAACAATGTTCAAAAGTCATCATATACATATCCATCAATTAATGACATCCATCTTTAAAAATTTCTTCTTTCTGGCGGACACACGTCCAGGTCGTCCGCTTACAGTAACCTCTCAAAACTCTGGCATCTCTCTCTCCACATCCACCACTGTCAGTGGCTCAGCTCCAGCTGCACAACCCTATGCGCTGTCACATCCAGCTGCCCAACACTGCACAAGCAAATATTCCAACAATGAGTCCAAGCAGTCACAGGCTGAACACAGCACAGTCAGTGATTTTCATACAGACTGCTACGTGGCGTTACCAATATAAAAACCTAAACAGCCTACTTACAACAGGACAATCCCGAGAGGAGGCGGCGTGGCCGCCATTGTAGTTGATACAGTGGGGAGAAGGAAGCAGACAATCACATCTCTATCACGGTTTACACATTCGAATTGGTGTCGACAAGACATTCTAATGTGGTTGAAACGATGACACTGGTAACAGTGCATTGGGTTCAGAATGTACCGCCAGACTGTGACAATTTCATAGCCTGCTTTGATCTTGGACAGAAGTACCACTCTATCAAAGGTGATAAAAGGAGTGCGGGTGGGCACTAAGGAGGAATCTACCTTTTTCACTACACGATGGATGGCAATGACACCCTGATCATAGAGGTGAGATTGAATTTCGGCCTGTGTTAGATCGTCGAGCAGCCTGGTGTAAATTACACCATGGGAAGAATTCAAAGTTATATGGGCCTCTACATGAACAGGGAAGCCATGGAGAAGCGAGGCATCAAGCAGTTGTTGTGTTTGAGAATAAGAAGTAGTCTCCAAAAACAAAGCGCCATACCGTAAACGAGAGCAGGATTTCACAGGGCCGGCAACTGCATCAACACCTTTCTGAATAATAAACGGATTTACCATGACGAAATATTGACTGTATTCAGTATGTGAGACCATGAGGAACATTGGTGCAGCGGAAAAGGTCTTTGAATCATTATCCTCATTACGTTTAAGTTTCGTAGATGTTGATTGGGAAGATGATTGAGTCATTGCAAGGAAATTTCCCGTCATTGCCAGCGTCTCCGATGGCGCACTCATTCCAACTGTGGGCCACTTCAAAAGGGGCCACACCCACCTTAGGTGATTGTTCACACCTCACGTCACACCACCCTAACACCTGACAGAGGGACGAATCAGAAATTTGGGAAGGTTGCAGCTCAGGCAATCGCCGCTCCCTGGACCCGGCCTGTAACAGGGGTATGTACGAACCCTACCTGTCGACCCACGGCTGGTAATTACGAATTACCCATTCACCTGTTACGTCTAAGACACATGGGTCGGCCTTGAGGAGCGCACAGCGAGGAAGAAGAGAAACAGAAACCTCAAATGCCGAAGCAGAAGAACGAGAGGAGAAGGGAAACAAAGAAAGGAAAAGGGAGTGACAAACAAAGGTGAGACTGTTATTACATAAGTGACAGACAATGCAGAACATTCCCAATAACACACCAGACATGTTCCCCAATGGAAGGGAAAAGGAACATCAAGAGGATAGACATGCAGTGTGGAAGCAAAAAAGTACTGGAAGGACTGGGGCCCCACAGTAGCAAGCACGAAGCTGACAAAGAGTGATGGGGGTCCCTATACTGGTGGCTGAGCCATTGATTCACTGTGCGAATCACCTTCTCATCGTCCTCAAAATGTCTTCCTCGAATGGCATCTTTTAATGACCCCAAACAGATGGAAGTCTGAGGGGGTTAGATTAAGGGTGTCAGGCGTGACAGCTGTGGATGGTCTCTCTGACGTCTGCAAATCGTGGAGCTCAGCCGAATTGCCTTGTGATGACCTCACTCTCCGTGCCCAGCGACTGACTGTACTACTGTCGACAGCAGACGCTCCGTAGACTTTGCTCAAGCGTTTGTGAATATTACCCACAGTTTCTTTCTCTGTGGTGACGCCACGTTTCATGTAACGTACATCACCTACAGACGCCATTTTGAAACTGTCCTGCAGCTACACTATGTGATGAGAACTTGGAGCTCTCTCTCAGGAGACTTCAAATAATACATACGTAACGTTTAGCATTCGTGGCATTGTTTTCGGCTGAGAAAAAAAAGGGGTGTATTTCTTTCTGGGCAACCCTCGTATTTATTAACAACATGCCTTAAGTGAAGCTAGTACTCTTAGCTGGCTACAAGGCTGCCAGCATAGCTCTTGCTGGACCATCAGCTGAGGGGGGCACTCTGGACCATGGTTTCTCCAGTCATAAGCACCGATCTCACCCGGCAAGTAAGACAGGTAGGCCTACAGCCCAGTTAAAATGTTCCTAGAGCCTTTAATAGCAATGAACAGTAGATAATCCAACAACGACACAGACAAACCATAGAAGTACTGCCGATAGTTAAAATTGAATTCAAATAACAATAGCAATTTCACTAGTTTTATCTGATAAAACATTAATAAACCTCATCAGAAATGAAATCTAAGTTTAATTACTTCGGATCCATGGAGAAGAATCACAATAGACGTAAACCGAATACAATGGACATACACGCACATTGCACGTCAATCATCACAAACCACACACGTACAACACAATTACTAATGCCCACTGCGCCGGCTTATCATGCAGCAATGTGTTTTAACTCGTTACTGTCCAAACATCACAACCCAACCAAATCGCACAGCGGGGTCTGATGGCTGAACTCAGCTTAACAAAGTTATGCTAAGGAATTATTGTTTAACAGCCTTACTTTTGTTTTAATTTACCTTAAACCAAAAGAAGTAAACACAGTAACTTAATTTACCGCGGTGCACTACTTCCAAGGTTAACGAGGTGGCTCCCTGAGGCACCAGCGAATCTAATTTTTTAGCTCACTGACCAATAGTGATACAGCATGATGTTTAATCCCTGCTATAATTCTTACTTCGTTTAACTTACCCAATGTTACGATACAGGAAAAACCTTCACGGCATAGCCCACGTGGGACCAGACGCAGACGCTTCGATAATTTAGTAAAACTGGATAGCCCTTTGCGGAAGCAACACACATCCGGAAGACGTGTGTAACCACATTCCAATGTAAGGGTGTAAAGCAACACTGCTGGCCCTTACCGAAGAGCGCAAAACAGCAAAAAGTGAACAAACTGAAAATTTCTGTAGTTTCGGCAAACCAGACAAAATTGGATCAGCTAAAAAGCCAACTTCGTGAAACTACCTCGCATAAGACACAAACAACACTAACTTTGTTCCACTCCGATCGGAGCTAAACATCAGAAACCTCGGAATAGTTACGCAGTTCAGCTGTTTCTTGAAACCGTCCACATCGGACGCATTTCTGCCATCGCTGCAGATAATTATTTGGCACACCACCATTATTCTATTTTACTGTGACACAATCTCACTAGGCGTACTCATAGTTACACACAGCAACACAATTAATGTAAGTATCTATTTAATTTAATTTAGTATAATATTTTGTGAATACAGTGATATTATTTAATCTTGTGTTCGTCTACGTTGCAAACTATTGTACCAGTTAACCTGTGTCTTCGCATGGCTAAAGGTTCCGTGTTATAGATACTACAAATGCTCCAGCACGAACCAAATCTTCTGAATTATTCAATAATGCTCCGGCCCGAACCAAATCTTCTGAATTATTCAATCTACGAAGTCCGACACAGAAATATTTTCTAAAAAAAAGAAAACACTCACCGTTAAACTTACAATAAACGGGAATTACTCAAAAAGCCATTGTCAAGCGCCCAAAGTTTGTATAAACTGATCACATGCCATTATCTTTATCTATTATTATTTGTCAGTTCTCTCATATTCTCAAACCAGGCAGGAAAAGCCACGATAAATCAAACTGGTGACTTCGTGTCTGGACCTTTTATTGCATTTGTTCGATTGTTTTTCTTTGTTGCATGGATAATGGGATATCTGATAAGCCATTACCATTGAATATTTGTAAAGACCAAACACAAAAGTCGAAGCATTGAAATTGTTGATGGAACCTGGAATCTACAGTGCATACCTCGATCCAAGGTAAGACATTGCATTTTTACATTACCACGTTAATCCGAGAGCTTCCAGTAATTGTAGCTTGCTTCCTAGCTTTGTCAAAATTTTCCGTAACGGTAGCAGTCATTTTTGTGCAAGATCTCGTATTCCAGATTATTTTTATCATACAGTTTCTTACAATACAGCCATACCATTCCATAAAATGGGCGAATCGTATTACGTGCATCGCAAAATGGCAAGCAGGCATTAATGTTAATTATTTCACCATTACTTAAAATTCTTGCTCAGTTAAGCCAAAAATGTTGCTATACGAAATTAGTTTCATGAATTCATTCTCAAACGTGTTTAAAGATTTTTCTTGTAAAATACATTACGTGTGGCATGGTGGTAAAACGTGAGCAATTGTCAAAAATGGACCACAACAGACAAAGCCGAATCGAACTTTGACATTGAACAAAACATTGATAACGACTCCCGAGTTGACTCCAATGGTTACGGTCAATCAGCAGTTAACATGCCTGGTGACGAAAATTTCGTAAATAGACCGGCCATTAGTCAAACGGTTAAATTCAGCTCAGAGCCCATTCTTGTCCATGGCGTCATGTCAAACGACGTGGCAGGAGCAGAGCAGTTTCAGTTGACAAATATTGTCAGCACGAGTGACGCTATTATCAAGGAAATCACTGAAAACAAAAATCACATGACCTCAATACAAAATTAGATGACTGAAAGCAGAAAAGACATTGACGAGCAAATAACAGTTTTAAAATGCGATATGACGAGATTAAGGCTGAATTAAGAGCACTAAAAACTTCTAATAACACATTATGTGAAAGAGTAGAGGAGATTAATACGAGACTGAGGGGACAAGTGTCCGAAATTGACTCAACATTTTCTGAATTGAATTCATAGCAGGAAAAAACCACAAAAGACGTAAAAGATATCCAAACTGAAGTCAAACATTAATATGCTACAAGTAATGCTGTTGCCACTCAAGTCAAATCTTATCCATTAGTTCATAACTCAATAAAAACACGCATTACTGTAACTGAAGGCAAAGTTAACACTATGGATTAACAGCTTACAGACAAACTACAATTACACACTGACAACCATTTTGCCGACATAAATAAAGAATTTCCTGACTGGTTTGATCAGAAACATACACATTTTGACCAATGTACACAGGAAAAATTACCGACGGTTGTGCACGAGGCGGTTGTCGAATTTGTCAAAAATAATAAACATGTCGTAGCTGAGGTAACTCAGTCCAACGCAGCACAACAGAAACAACTGAACGATGATATACGACTGGAGTGTAGTAATGCTAATAATCAAAATGCTCGCTTTGATTCAAATGGTTCAAATGGCTCTGAGCACTATGGGACTTAACACCTTAGGTCATCAGTCCCCTAGAACATAGAACTACTTAAACCTAATCAACCTAAGGACATCACACACAACCATGGACGAGGCAGGATTCGAACCTGCGACCATAGCAGTCCCACGGTTCCAGACTGCAGCGCCTAGAACCGCACGGCCACCGCGGCCGGCCTCGCTTTGGTAATAACAGATACATGTATGACACGTATCCTCCGTACACAACACACACCTCACAACAACAACAGTACACACCCGTGCACATGACACCTAATTACAATCTTGACATTTATGGGCAGTACATTCCTTTCCACCAGACGATCACTACAATAATTACAGTGAAAGCAATCCACATTATAGTGCCAAAGAAGAAGAAAGTCTGATTAACCATGGGCAATTTCATCCTTTCATCCAAGAAAAACGTACTGTACATCCTGTAATTTTTCTCAAAGCGTTTAGGAATGCGTTCCAAGAGCATGTAGTGACCGAAAGAGAATTTCTTACGTTGTAGGTTACGTCCAGGGTGACGCACTTGTCTCGGCATATAATGAAGCCGACAGATGAGTGACATGAGCAATTTAAAGGAGTTTTATTGGGCAAAGTTTCTTTGCAGTCGGTACAAGAGCGTCTTAGGAAACAGATTGTGGAATCAGAACGTTTCAATGCTACACATGTCAATTTGCGCCGATATTTTGCGAAATATTTGAATATGGGACACTTTCTTGATGAACCTGTAGCTACGTGTGATATATTCCTCGCACTGAAAGCCAGATTGCCTTTTAACATTAAAGAGAAGTTACTGCATATTCCAGACTGATGTAGAATATTTTCTGACTGTGCTTCATTCTGTTGATATGTTATACGAGGATCAACGTTCCGCACGCAAAACAGCTGCCACAATGTTTACGTCAGTGGCATGCAAGAAGACGTGTAGGCTAGCTGGCTTAATCCTAGCGCGCCGGCAGCTGTCGGTTACGTAGCGCAGCAGAATCAACAGCTTCCTTCTACAAACCAATACACGTACCAAAACCAGCAGACACACCCCTATATTAACAATAATCATAACAGACCTTACACAACAAGCGACAACCCACACAAGAAATGGAAATGGAAATAACAGAAACGGAAACAATAAAAACTGCAACAAACACAGAAACATTTATCAGCCTATACAAAATCAACAGCAAAACTGGAACAGTAACTACCATAATGCGTACCAAAATACTGGTCCACCACCTCAGTACATCATCAACACAGGTCCGTGGAAAAATTCGCTACAGCCTGTACAAAAACAAAATTGGGTTTCACCGGCCAATTAGCAGGTAAATCAAGTTGCCCAACCACAAAAGCCACAACAGAGTGGAGAGTGAAACACACAATATTCTAATGTAAACATAAACGAGGTGTCAAGTAAAACTCCACCTCCGCCTGTATCATCACCTGCACCAATTATGACGACGTCAAACAAAAGACAGTCACTACTGTGCCCCCGGTCGTAGCTGAAGAAGGTTTGGGGGGCGACTTCAATATCAAATCATTGTTTGATACACCCACTGATGAACAACACAATGATTATGAAGCAAATAGTTTTTAGCAGCAGCCACTGTTATTTATTAGCTACAATCATGATGAGAGCTTATCTGATGAACTATTGCGGGAAAATACACAGTGTCCTTCATCTAGCAATGAAATAATTTTAGCTACAACTTTTGGTATAGGAGGAGGTATTCCAACCAGTATTGTATGGAGACAGGAGCGGCTGTGAGTGTTTTGTCGTATGATTCCTATAACAAAATAACTGAATTTGAACCTGCCCCAGTGTTTCCTTTTACAAAAGTGTGAGATTTTAAGTGCCGTAGATAATAAGTTTAGTAGAGTTACGAAACAGGTTTTTGTGACAATGAAGATAGGTAATGGAACAGTACAATGGCCATTCCTCGCGGTCCAGATTCTAGTTACTAATTGTGTTACACGTTTAGATATCTTGTGTGAGAAGGACAGTCTTATTGACTTCTCGAAACGTAAATGTTTCCTTAGACTTAAGGGCAGTGAAATCACGATTGACTTGGATACCAGGACTTTCAAACATGACAAGTATTGTACTGGGTACAAAATTCAATTTTTGTAAGAGAGCGACGGAACAAAATTACAGACACTCGCACCTCATACAGAATATGATGACTTGAAAACACTGATTAGCCATAAGTTAAGTGAAACCACTTCTAATACTGGTGATGAACGAAATGAGGTTTATCAAGTACTATCTAAGAATTTACAGGTCTTTACTAAATTACCATTTGTCATTACGATATACACTATGTGATCAAAGGTATCCGGACACCTGGCCGAAAACGACTTACAGGTTTGTGCCGCCTTTCACCGGTAATGCCGGAATTCAGTATGGTGTTGGCCCACTCAGACTTAATGACAGCTTCCGCTCTCGCAGGCATACGTTCAATCCGGTGCTGGAAGGTTTCTTGGGAAATGGCAGCCCATTCTTCACGGAGTGCTGCACTGAGGAGAGGTATTGATGTAGGTCGGTGAGGCTTGGCACGAAGTGGGCATTCCAAAAAATCCCAAAGATATTCTGTAGGATTCAGGTCAGGACGCTGTGCAGGCCAGTCCATTACACGGATGTTTTTATCATGTACCCACTCCGTCACAGGTCGTGCATTATGAACAGCTGATCGATAAAGTTGAAAGATGCTATCGCCATCTCCGAATAGCTCTTCAACAGTGGGAAGCATGAAGGTTCTTGAAACATAAATGTGGGCCTGTGATGTGATAATGCCATCCAAAACAAGGGGTGCAAACCCCCTCCATGAAAAACAAGACCACACCTTAACATCACGACTTCCGAAATTAACTGATGGCACTACTCACGCTGTCAGATGACGCGTACCAGACATTCGCTATATCCACACCTTGCCATCGGATCGTCACATTGTGTACCGTAATTCGTCACTCCACGCAACGTTTCTTCACTGTTCAATCGCGCAATGTTTAGGCTCCTTACACCAAGTCAGTCGTCGTTTGGCATTTACCGGCGTTATGCGTGGCTTATGAACAGCCGATCGACCAAGAAATCCTAATTTTCTCACCTGCCACCTAACTGTCATAGTACTTGCAGTGTATCCTGATACTCTTTGGAATTCCTGTGTAATGGTCTGGATAGATGTCTGCCTATTACATATTACTACCCTCTTCAACTGTCGGCGGTCTCTGTCTGTCAACAGATGAGATCGGCCCGTACGCTTTTGTGCTGTACGTGTCCCTTCACGTTTCCACTTCACTATCACATCGGAAACAGTGGTCCTAGGGACGTTTAAGATTGTGGAAATCTTGCGTACAGACGTATGACACAAGTGACACCATATCACCTGACTGCGTTCGAAGTCTGAGTTCCACAGAGCGCCCCATTCTGCTCTCTCATTATGTCTAACGACTTCTGAGGTTGCTGATATGGAGCACCTGGCAGTAGGCGGCAGCACAATGCAACTAATATGAAAAACGTAATTTTTTGGGTGTCCATATACTTATGATGACACAGTGTATGTTTATCAAATTGAAGTCAAGCCTGACTAAATTTTGTATCACCAAACGTGTAATCTACCACCATCTCAATGATCTGCAGTGTGGCAAGAACTTAAACAGATGTTACAGCGGAAGATCATCGAATCTCCCACATCTCCCAACTATAGGCCATCGCTTGTTGTCAAGAAACCTGACGGAAATATTAGAGTGGTGTTGGACGCACATGCCATAAATGAAATTACGCTACCTGTGCGCACCAGACCAAAAAATTTAGAGGAACAATTACAGAAATTTTCACATGCTAACTACTTTTCCAAGATCAACTTGACAAATTCGTTTTGGCAAGTGGCAATCACTCCTGATTCCAGAATATTTCATATTCTGGCGATGGACATATTCTGAGTTCTTCCTTTCGGATTGAGTGTCAGTTCAGGAGTATTTGGTACAGCTTTGGATACTGGGCTTGGTGACGAGTTAGTTGAGACTTACACATTATGTCGATGAGATTGCGATAGCTTGTAAAACTTGGAATGAACATCTTAGCACCCTTGAAAATATTCTGCATAAATCTGCAGAATCTGGTGTAATAGATAACCTAAGGAAGTCAGAATTTGCTTGCAGTGAGATTAGGGATCTTGGACACATAATTAATGAACAAGGTATATGCCCTGATCCAGGTAAGTTGGACGCCATTAGGAATTTTCCTAGCCCTCGCAGTAAAAAGCAAATGAAGTCATTTTTAGGACTCTGTTCTTTCTTTCGACGTTTCCTGTCAGAACAACTATTGAACAGAAAGCATCTCCAAGATTTACTTAAGAAGCATTGTATGTTGTGTGACGCCTCATGCAGTGGCTTGGGTTGTTGCCTATTTCACGTAGTTAAGAACGGAGAAGAGGAACAGGTAAAAATTGTTGGATTTGCAGACCATTCGTTAAGTGAATGTGAACGTACTTAATCAACCACTGAACTCGAAACTCTTTCTATTGCTTGGGCTTTCAAAAAATGGTTCAAATGGCTCTGAGCAGTATGGGACTTAACATCTGAGGTCATCAGTCCCATAGAACTACTTAAACCTAACTAACCTAAGGACATTACACACATCCATGCCCGAGGTAGGATTCGAACGTGCGACCGTAGCGGTCGCGCAGTTCCAGATTGAAGCGCCTAGAACCGCTCGGCCACACAGGCCGGCTTGGGGTTTCAAAAACTTTAACTATTATTTGCATGGTAAACATACAAAAATTTATACAGATCACCAAGCTCTGGCATTTTTATTAACATGTAAGTTACTTCATGCTAGATTACAGGCTGGGCTTCATCTCTGCAGAATTACTCATCTGAGATTGTATACATTAAAGGTAAAGGCAACATCTTTGCTGATGCTTTGTCCCATCTTCCAAAAAGTATGAATGATTGAAACACTATTCTTGACAATCCGTTCGACTACTGAATACTCCTAATGAACCTAAACAGTATTACATTAGTTTTGTAGAAATATACAAGCTTTACAGAAATCTGATCGCACTGGAGCAAGGTAAGAACTTTAGTCATAGTTCAACCTGACCATCCACTGTCTAGCCGTTATCTGATTTATAATAATATGTTATTCTATCAGCATCATCCTGATGACTCTAACTGGTGTGTATGTATTGCCAAGGACTCCGAACAACTTAATCTGGCACATTCACTTAGTCTAGGGGCATTATAGAACGAAGAAGTGGCTTGCAAAACTTAGCACGTATTGTTATTTCGCTAATATGAGTCGAAAAATCCACAATGAACTTAAGACAAGCATGTCTTGTCAGAAATATGAACATCAGAACATATCTTCTAAGACAGATCTGCATTCCATACAACCCAGCAAAACCTATGGAGACTGTAAATACGAACATTAGAGGTCCACGTCCAGCAAGTAGTGGTGGTGTGAAGTACATTTTAGCATTTGATGACATATTTTCTAAACATGTTAAGCTGTACGCCATAAAATCTGCAGCTCCTAACGCAATCATCAGACGATTCTCATGTGATTACATTCCTCACGTGAGAAAACTCAAGGAAATTTTATCTGACAACGCCACGTACGCCGGCCGGTGTGTCGAACCGCGCGACCGCTATGGTCGCAGGTTCCAATCCTGCCTGGGGTATGGATGTGTGTGATGTCCTTAGGTTAGTTAGGTTTAAGCAGTTCTAAGTTCTAGGGGACTGATGACTTCAGATGTAAGTCCCGTAGTGCTCAGAGCCATTTGAACCATTTTTTGGACGCCACATATTACACATGGTACAAATGGTGCAAATTCTTTATGGACTTTACCATTAAGAGCATCTTTATCTCGAAGTTTAGCCCACAATCTAATCCTACTGACGAATTTTTCAGAGAACTGAACAGATTCATGAGGATATATATACTTACACATCATTGTAATTGGGTAAGTTATTCGTCACTATTTGAAGAAGTTCATAACAACCTGAAAATAGATGTTAGAACCTATACACCTAACAAGGTTACGTTCGACTGCAAAAAGTCAATTAAGTGGAGCGATCCGCTGCCAATGCTTATGTCTTCGCAGCTGTCGCATGATGAAAAGATAAGCACTAACTCCGCTGACGCAGCACGCTAATGCAAGAAACACATACTACTCTAGTACTATTAAGAGAAAACGGGAATTCAAGGTAGGCATGCAAGTACTATTGCGTACTCACCGCAAATCTTCTGCACTAAAACGGCGCAGTGCGAAGTGGCGTCTGCTGTACGACGGTCCTCATGTAATTGTCAACATACCGCATCCTGGTGAATACCTGTTGCAGACTTAAGAGTATTTCATTCTAAACAGTAAACGTATATCTATTAGTGATGAGTAAGTAAACTGTATATTTATAAAACACTCATATCTCTCAGTACTACTGCAAGGAAATTGGGTAGCATAAGAATTTTTATTTCAGTTGCAAGTGTGATGAAAATATTTTTGAGACACACATTTTACTAACTATAGCGTCTGTCAAGTACTATTCATACACAAAACCACATGATAACCAAACACTATCACCTAGGAATGGATTAGATGCACTTCATACTGCATAACACCTGTTTATGTGAAACCAAGGGCATATTCACACTCTACACACACTCGTAACCCGAAAATTCTGTAGGTTTGATTTTCGTGTGTTTTTTTAGACGTTTGTCCATTAGTGTATGTGCTGTAATATGTTTAAAATGATGTAAATACTTGTATTCCATATATAGCCAAAATGTAATATATGTGTACTTCTTGATATTGATGTAAAGCAAAATGTAATACGTTGGTATGTAAATGTGATCATAATTTGTAATATGTATCAAAATGTGTAAAACAAAGAGATATATGGGAAAGAGACTACTTTAAAGACATTCTACATACATCGCAATGCCAGTAATCGCGATGAAGTATGTGTGCAAAACTGTTGAAACTATTCTTCATATATCGCTATGAGAATGATTGCGATAAAATATTTATCTAAAAACTTGTTAACACACATTCTTTGTATAGCGCCAGATAAACTGTGAGAGTGATAGAACTGTGCATGTGAAGTGCAGTAACATCTGTACTGCATCGGGTAATGATATTTACCGCGATGCAGCTATGCCAAATAAGGAACTGGAAAACCACTGGACCTACCATCGCGATTCACATAAGCATTGAAGACACCTGAACGGGAGGAGGAATTTTGAAAGGGACTTCTGGGAATATAATGTTCTCGGAATACGACGGCCAATCTCACTTTTAGAAATCGAGAATCGATGCCGTCCGAAGTCTCGCACCGATGCCATCACGAAACTTATGTTGTGGAATGGAAATCCACTGGTCTCCAATCACGCGACGCATGACCCAGGAAGAAGTGTTATCAGTGAAAATAAACTGTGCAACCAGTGAACTTGCCCAATTACAGCTTGTCAAATCTGTCTACATCTACGTGATTACTCTGCTATTCACAATAAAGTGCCTGGCAGAGGGTTCAATGAACCACCTTCATGCTGTCTCTCTACCGTTCCATTCTCTGTGGGAAAAACGAGCACTTAAATTTTTCTGTGCGAGCCCTGATTTCTCTTATTTTATCGTGATGATCATTTCTGCCTATGTAGGCGGGTGCCAACAGAATGTTTTCGCAATTGGAGGAGAAAACTGGTGATTGAAATTTCATGAGAAGATCCCGTGGCAACTAAAAACGCTTTTGCTTTAATGATTGCCACTCCAGTTCACGTATCATGTCTGTGACACTATCTCCTCTATTTCGCGATAGTACGAAACGAGCTGCCCTTCTTTGTACTTTTTCGATGTCATCCGTCAGTTCCACCTGATGTGGATCCCACACCGCACAGCAATACTCCAGAATAGGGCGGGCAAGCGTAGTGTAAGCAGTCTCTTTGATAGACCTGTTGCACCTTCTAAGTGTTCTGCCAGTGAATCGCAGTCTTTGGTTTGCTCTACCCAAAATATTATCTATGTGATCCTTCTAATTTAGGTTATTTGTAATTGTAATCCCTAAGTATTTAGATTTGTGTGACTTATCGCATAATCGAAATTTAGCTGATTTCTTTTAGTACTCATGTGAATAACTTCGCCCTTTTCTTTATTCAGGGTCAATTGCCACTTTTCGCACCATACAGATATTTTATCTAAATCATTTTGCAAGTCGTTTTGATCACCTGATGACTTTACAAGACGGTATATGACAGCCTCATCTGCAGATAATCTAAGACGGCTACTCAGATTGAGAAGCGTGACGTCGAAATGCAATAACATTTACATTATGCAAACTATCAAAACAATGCTTACCTTTGCGTTATTATTGTATGTATTATGAATATGATTTGCAAAAGACGACAAGTCGTACAAGCAGAACTAATCTGAAACAGAAAGACATTTTCAATGCAATACTTCCCATCAGACACAATGACCAATAATGAAATGTATTTCGCTTTAACACATGCAGTAGTTTTAAGATTATTGTACCTGTTTTAGATGTTTACGCATATTTTTTGTAAAAACTCCACGGAATGTCCAGTCACAGTGATGTCTTGCGCACACGCACATACCAACTTTAGTACGAGTACCAACTGTGATCACCGTGTCGCGAGTTCAACTAACGGCTACTGCCACCCTGAAATACACGCGACTGCGCATGCGCAGCAGCCGCAACACCGACATTGAAATATTCTGGGCGCATGCGCCTCATTCAAGTATTGTATACCATGTATTGTATTTGAATATGTATGTAAATATTGTACTGAATGTGCTTTAGGGTGAACTGCTCGCCTGCAGGTGGGTCCTTTCGCCTCCCAATTCAGGGGGCATTTTAAAGGCACATTAGCAGTATGGGCGTGGATATATTGCAAAAACGTAGCTATAGGGTCAGAACATAAAGTATTACATAAGATATTAATTAATATAAGCGGCTGTGTCGATTAGGGCGTGCAACCGCTTTGTTCTTGAAGCCGTCCGCATTGGATACATATCTGTCATCCCTGAAGATAATTATTTGGCATCGCCATAATTCTGTTTTATTGAGACGCAGTCTCACTAGGCGTACTCATAGTTGCACACAGCAACACAATGTGTCTATGTAATTTAATTTAGTATAATATGTTGTGAATACAGTGATATTATTTAATCTTGTGTTTCATTTACGTTGCAAGCTATTGTTCCAATTAATCGGCGTCTTGGCATGGCTAAAGGTTCTGTCTTACAAACACTACAAATGGTCCAGCACATACCAAAACTCTGGAATTATTCAATCTACGAAGTTCGTAAAAGAAGTATTTTCAGAAAAATCACTCGCGGTCGAACTTAAAATGAACGTACCTTACGCAAAAAGCCATTGTCAAACTCCCAAAGTTTGTATAAACTGATTACATACTACTATCATTACTTATTACTATTTGTCTGTTCTCTGACAGTTTCAACCCAGACCGGAAAAGCCAAGGTAAATCAAAACCCCATAGCATCCAGCAGTATTTGTTCTGAAGTGCCCACGGGCCAACAGTTTACGCAGTTCTCAACTTTGGCTGTCGGTAATACTGTCAGAGCACTCTACACTTCTGATCCCTATTCTACATCAAAAGTGAACACTCGAGGACACAGTGAAACTAAATACCTCAGCAACAGACCACAGCGAAGTAAATGCATCACCCAGTATCACCTTAGAAGACGTGCCGCGTGCCTGGGCAAATCCGGCCGTCTACTACTACGAGTTAAGAACGCTCACCGACAAAACAGTATAAATTACCAGTCAGCAGCAACATTAAAAAAATAAACCTTACTTCAACACTGAATGTGGCTAATTAGTTTTTGTTATATGGTAATGTATAGGTATATTTACTTGTGTTTTGCCTGTGTGGTAATGTGATGTTAAATTCGTGATTAGAGAAATAGTTAAGCTCGTATTTAAATTCGTAAGTAATCTCTTAATTCTTGAAAAGTTATCAGCAATGCAACAGTTAATCATAAATGCAACTTTGGCAGCTGTTCTTGATTCGAATTCTGCATTATTTACTTCGTCTTCTTTGGTGCAGGAATTTGGGAGGGCCGTGTCTAGTGACTCTGCTTTAGCAACACTTGAGGGGAGACTAAAGTCTTTTCTGTTAAACTTAAGCAAACTGTCCTGCTAGCAATAATGCAAGTAAACTAATGGCGAGAAAAATATGAAATAGATGTAACTACGAAAAATGCCTTGTCTGAAAAGTATGTCACTGTTGAAATGTTAATTGTATCACACGTAAATTATGAATTACCTACCTGTTAGCGCAATGAAGAAAGGCTTTGCTGCTGCTATATCGAAACTAATGCAGCTGCTACTGCTATGCAACTTAAAAAAACAACATTCAAACTACTAGTAACACGACGTGCAATGTGTTCTTTAAGCTATAGAGAGATCTACAAAACTTCTGTGCTAATAAATCTCATTACGGCACTGACCATTGTCAATTAAAGTTCTGTTTGTGAAAAATTTGGGAAAGCAAAATTATGTATGTGAAACATGAAATAAAGAGAAAGACTGATCCAGTTCTAAATCCGTGAGAAAATTAACTACTACTCTTGGATATCTCGGCAAATGCATTATTATAGTACCGTTTGAAGTCTTCTGAATGAATTTACAAAATATGCCTCCTAAACTGAAAAATAATATAAGAAAATTAGTGGCGGGAGACATGTTACTCCATCACAAGACGCAACTCTACTCCTCCTCTCTCTCTCTCTTTCCAAGACTGCACTCCACTCGCAAGCAAAGATTCTACTAACCGTCTCTCGCAGCGTAACCTCTTTAGCAGAGATGTTGCCCGCTATCACTCAGGTGCTACTGTAGCTTTACTCTTCCATGTGACATCTAAAATATTACCAAAATTATAAATTTCTGTATAAAAGAACCCTTACCACACGTAATATCCTTATTTGCACCAGCAGCACCACAGCAATAATGAAACAATTCCTTTAGATGGTTAGTTGAAACAATTAGGTGGAATTCACAGTTCGCTACTGCTGGACAACATTGTGTTCCCAAAAGAAAAGCATTTAACACGTCATGTTACGACGCCGTACTTTCGTACACCACACCGATGGCTCAGAAACAGGAGATAAGCAATTCCCAGAGCCAACTGCCGTTATCTGTTTGCTCCATGCACTCCACGCTTCTCATAGAAGGCGCTCCGCCGACAACGAAGAAGCAAGTTGCACGACAGCTCCGTCCGAGTTCGCCGTCGGGCGGACGGGCGCTTGAATTATAACCGCCGCAGCAAAGTTCTGTGGTATCATATTTTAAAACCTTCTATAGTATTCTTCTCCACGTTTCATTTATGTCTGGGGTCACCCTTAAAAACAAACATTTTCAAAAGAGACTTCGTGACAAATTAGTATCCTACTAGCAGAAAGTATTGTTACGACACGGACGGCTTTGGTCGCTTCGTGTGCAGGATGCTGAGCCTAGAGTATTGGAGAATGGTCCCGAGCAAACGACTAGGGGTGTTGGTGACACAGTGGTACCTGTATTAACATTTATTTACGAGGACGAGTTTGCAGAGTTATAGAGCAGCTTCAGAGACTCATATGGTGGCCGGGCATCAGTGCATGCTGCGCAGAAGCACTCGTCCGCCCCATGAGCGAGTCGTGTCGTCGGAACTGCAGGGCAGTCTGCTGTAACTGCTGTGTTGATGTGGAGGCTTCAGCGTGGAGACGGACAGGCTTCGCCTTCTCCAGACATTCTGCCAAACTTTGTGGCCCTACACCCCAGCACCCTCACTACGTAGCCCATTGTGAGCTTAGGTGAGGATGGCCAGCATTGTGGGCCAGTGCGTGTCTGTTGTGATGAAGGTTAGGCGCTAGTCACACATCACGGACTGACCAAGACTGCAGCAGGTCTCCGCGAGTCGGCTAGGGGCTGTGCGAGTGCAGCACGCCTGGACGGTGTAGAGATGACCGCTTTCAGATCATCCATGGTTGACCTTCAGAGGCAGTAGGCCACCATTTACAGAAGCTCGACATTTAGCGCGCACTTCAATGCAAGATGTTTTAATAGCTTCCACAACGAAACTTCGTCTCGAAATCTGGCAGAAAATCCAAAGAGATTCCGGTCGTATGTAGAGAACGCTGGCGGCAAGACACAATAAATGAATTCTTTGGGCGACAGCAATGTAAATGCTATCGATGACAGTGCTGCTAAAGCAGAATTACTCAACACAGCTTTCCGAAATTCCTTCGCCAAGGAAGACAAAGTAATTATTTTGGTATTCGACTCAAGAACAGCTCCCAGTACGAGTAAATTAGAAATAGATATCTTCGGGGTAGTACATCAACTTAAATCACTTTATAAAAGCAAGTCTTCCGTCCAAACTGTATACGTAATTAGGTTGTTTTCACGGTATACTAATGCAATAGCTCCACACTTAATCGTCATGTACAACCATTAGCTCAACGAAAGATCCCTACCCAAAGACTGGAAAGTTGCACGGGTCACAGCGATATTCAAGAAAGGCAATAGCATTAATCCACTAAATTACAGACCCATGTCGTTAACGTCGACATGCGCCATTATTTTGCAACATGTACTGTGTTCGAACGTTATGAATTACGTCGATGAGAACAGTCTATTGACACACAGTCAACACGGATTTAGGAAACATCGTTCTTGCGAAACAGAACTTTCTCTTTACTTACACGAAATGCTGAGTGCTACTGACAAGAGATTTCAAATTGATTCCGTAATTCTGGATTTCCAGAAGGCTTAAGACACTTTACCCAAAAAGGGCTTCTAATCAAATAGGATGCTTATGGAATATCGTCTCAGTTATGCTACTGGATTCGTGATTTCCTGTCACACAGCTCACAGTTCGTATTAACTGACTGAAAGTCATGTAGTAAAACAAAAGTGATTTCTGGCATTCCGCATGGTAGTGTATATGCTCTCTGCTGTTCCTTATGTATATAAACGATTTAGAAAGCAATCTGTGGAGTTGTCTTAAGTTGTTTGGAGATGGTGCTGTCTTTTATCGTCTAGTAAAATCATCAGAACACCAAAACGAATTGCAAAATGATTTAGCTAAGATATCTGTATGGTGAAGGATTGGCTATCGACCCTAAATAATGAACAGTGAGAGGTAGTGCACGTGAGTGCTACAAGGAATCCGTTAAACTTTTGTTGCACGATAAATCGATCAAATCGAAAGGCCGAAAATTCAACTTAACACCTGGCAATTACAATTACGAACAACTTCACTTGGAAAGAACTCACAGAAAATGTTGCGGAGAAAGCGAACCAAAGACTGTGTGTTATTGACATAACAGTTACAAGATGCAGCAAATCTACTAAAGCGACTACCTACACTACACTTAGCTGTCGTCTAGAGTACTGCTGTTATGGGATCCTTAGCAGATAGGATTAACGGAGTACATCGAGAAAGTTCAGAGAACTGCAGGACGTTTTGTATTATCGAGAAATAGGGGAGGGAGTGTCACTGACATGAATTAGGATTTGGGCCGGACATCACTAAAACGAAGTTGTTGGTTGTTGCGGTGGGATCCTTTCACGAAATTTCAGTCATCAACTTTCTCTTCTGAATGCGAAATATTTTGTTGGTGCCGACCTACATAGGTAGAAACGATCATCATGGTAAAGTAAGGGAAATCAGAGCTCGCAGGAAAAGATATATATGTTCACTTTTTCCGTGCGCTGTTCGAGAGTGGAATAATGGAGAATTATTGTGAAGATGGGTCGATGGACCTTCTGCCAGGTGCTTAACAGTTGCATACCAATGGGGAGGGGGGGGGGAGGTGGGGTTAGTAACTGAACCAAACGAAGTTTTTAGGCTAAAACTCCTGTCGTGTTCAGTAGTTTATTTAATAAATACATGACATTTATCGTAATTATAATTGCTGTAATCGACAATAAGAACAGCTTTTGGCTTACACTCATTGTTGAGTTATAGCGATTGTTATAACTGAAGGTGTAGCAGGTCAACAATCACCTCTCACTGTCAACCGGTAAACAGTGTGGTGAGTGGAAGGTAATATCTTTGTGGCATTTGACAGAATGTACTAGAATATCAAACTGACAAATGACGAAATTAGAAATTTGCTTGAGAGTTCTGACAATGAATTTAATGGTGAACTATCCAAAAGCTCAAGCAGTGAAACTGAAGATGTAGTCATGGAAATTCCAGATCAAGTAGTTTCTGACAGCAGCGAGTTGGATGAAAGTGAACAGGGTAAGTATTGATTTTTATTACTTTTTGCAGATATTTTGGAGTATATTAGGATGTGTGTCTCGGTAGAGTGCTTAGTTTGCTAGTGTTTGGTTCTGTTTTCATATTTTTATAGATATTCAGCCAACAAGAAGATGACAGAGGCCGAAAGCACAAATTGATCAACTTGAAAAGGACACATGGTGGCCCCGTCAAGTATCATATGGAAGAGAAGCCCTTACTTAAATCAAAGGAGCAGGTCTGTTGCTAACGTAATGAGAACCCCAAAAGGAACAAACCTAGGGATAAAACCTGATACACCAGTAAAGATTTTCTCATTTACTTCGATGATAATATCCTGCATAACATTTTGATGCATACCAATCAAAAGCTTGGAAATCTTAGAGAATCATATGAAGATATTTTCATAAAAAATTCGAAAGCATTTGAAAGGGAAGAAATTGTGTCAGCAGGTGGAATTCTATTGAACTGTGGAGTCCATAGACAGAACATGGACAATTTATGTGATATATTTAGTAAAGAAAACTTTCCGATGTACCGAGCTTCATTCTCGGAGCATAGACTGAGGCTCTTACTGAAGTGCTTGCGTGTTGATGATGCTCTAACTCGAGCAGCTAGAAAACAGAACGACAAATTTGCTCCTATCAGGGATATATGGAACATGATAGTAAGTAAATTTCCTGAGTTTTATAATCCTAGTGAGTCAGTCACAGTGGATGAAGAATTTGGGACCTTCCATGGGCGATGCCCATTCAGGCTATATATTCCAACAAAACCTGGAAAATATGGAATAGAGGTGAACCTGTTATGTGATTCAGATACGAAATACTGCTTTGATGCGGATCCCTACGCTGGAAAGCACGCTGATGAGAAGAACCATAACAATGGCCCTGAAATACACTCCTGGAAATTGAAATAAGAACACCGTGAATTCATTGTCGCAGGAAGGGGAAACTTTATTGACACATTCCTGGGGTCAGATACATCACATGATCACACTGACAGAACCACAGGCACATAGACACAGGCAACAGAGCATGCACAATGTCGGCACTAATACAGTGTATATCCACCTTTCGCAGCAATGCAGGCTGCTATTCTCCCATGGAGACGATCGTAGAGACGCTGGATGTAGTCCTGTGGAACGGCTTGCCATGCCATTTCCACCTGGCGCCTCAGTTGGACCAGCGTTCGTGCTGGACGTGCAGACCGCGTGAGACGACGCTTCATCCAGTCCCAAACATGCTCAATGGGGGACAGATCCGGAGATCTTGCTGGCCAGGGTAGTTGACTTACACCTTCTAGAGCACGTTGGGTGGCACGGGATACATGCGGACGTGCATTGTCCTGTTGGAACAGCAAGTTCCCTTGCCGGTCTAGGAATGGTAGAACGATGGGTTCGATGACGGTTTGGATGTACCGTGCACTATTCAGTGTCCCCTCGACGATCACCAGTGGTGTACGGCCAGTGTAGGAGATCGCTCCCCACACCATGATGCCGGGTGTTGGCCCTGTGTGCCTCGGTCGCATGCAGTCCTGATTGTGGCGCTCACCTGCACGGCGCCAAACACGCATACGACGATCATTGGCACCAAGGCAGAAGCGACTCTCATCGCTGAAGACGACACGTCTCCATTCGTCCCTCCATTCACGCCTGTCGCGACACCACTGGAGGCGGGCTGCACGATGTTGGGGCGTGAGCGGAAGACGGCCTAACGGTGTGCGGGACTGTAGCCCAGCTTCATGGAGACGGTTGCGAATGGTCCTCGCCGATATCCCAGGAGCAACAGTGTCCCTAATTTGCTGGGAAGTGGCGGTGCGGCCCCCTACGGCACTGCGTAGGATCCTACAGTCTTGGCGTGCATCCGTGCGTCGCTGCGGTCCGGTCCCAGGTCGACGGGCACGTGCACCTTCCGCCGACCACTGGCGACAACATCGATGTACTGTGGAGACCTCACGCCCCACGTGTTGAGCAATTCGGCGGTACGTCCACCCGGCCTCCCGCATGCCCACTATACGCCCTCGCTCAAAGTCCGTCAACTGCACATACGGTTAACGTCCACGCTGTCGCGGCATGCTACCAGTGTTAAAGACTGCGATGGAGCTCCGTATGCCACGGCAAACTGGCTGACACTGACGGCGGCGGTGCACAAATGCTGCGCAGCTAGCGCCATTCGACGGCCAGCACCGCGGTTCCTGGTGTGTCCGCTGTGCCGTGCGTGTGATCATTGCTTGTACAGCCCTCTCGCAGTGTCCGGAGCAAGTATGGTGGGTCTGACACACCGGTGTCAATGTGTTCTTTTTTCCATTTCCAGGAGTGTAGTTAGAAGATTGATTGAAATGTCTATCTTGAAACAATCTGCAAGAAATGTTACCATGGACAGAAAGTTCACTACCGTTCCACTAGCATCTGATCTTTTGAAAGAGAAAAGAACTACAGTTGGTACTATTCGAAGTGACAAACGCAATGTTCCTACAGAACTCCGTCCTGTTTCTCTAAAAAAAGCTACACCGGGAACAAACCGATTTGCCTTTAGTGATGATGCCACTTTAGTCAGTTATGTGCTTAAGAAAGGATAGGTTGTTACAGTATTGTCAACCCAACATCACGATATGAATGTTACGGAAGAGAAACCAGACATCATCCTATTCTACAATTTTACAAAGTCAGGAGTGGATACATTCGATACGTGTGTAAGAACGTACAGCTGCCGTCGAGCAACGCGTCGATGGCCAATGGCGGTGTTTTTCAACTTGATTGACATTGTAGCATACAATTCATATGTTTTATTTCAAGATACACACAAGGAATGGACAAAGAATTACCCGACAAAGAGTTCTGGAAGAAAGAAGTACCTGAAAGATCTTGCTTGTGAACTTTGTGACCTCAACATGAAAAGACGCGCTCAAAATGCTGTAGGGCTACACTCAAAATACACAACAGCGTTATCAACTTTTGGATATGAGTATAATCAAAACCAAGGTACTGTGAGCTCAGGAAACAACGTTACGGAGCCACGACGGAAAGTAACATGTGCAGTTGTGCATAATCTGCCAAAGAAAGGACGCTGTTACTTGTGTGCCAGAAGCAAAGACCGTAAGTACATGAAGGCTTGCACTTCTTGCAGGAAATATATCTGCCCTCTACACACCATGGAAGAAGGAGTAGTTCGTATTGTAAAGTGTTCTGAATGTGAATCTGAGTAGTCCTTGTAATTTTGAAATTAATTCCAATAAACGTAAAAAAAAAACTATTTATTTTTTACTAAAAATGTCCCAGAAATCCTTTCCCAGTAATAATAATCAACATTTTAATCTTCTAATCTGCCAAAATTATGGAAATACATAAGTAATATGATTTATCCTAGATAGAGAATGTGTGATGGTTGTGGGGTCAGACGCTGGCGTTGGCCAGTGCAACATACAGCATTGGTATGCAACTGTTAAGTGTGATTTTCAGAGTATCCATGTAGTTTTAGATATAGAAGGGCTGGCAGCCTTTCAGCTTTCTTATCCGCAATGTCGTAGCGGCCAGTCGCGGCAGACCACGGCTACGGTTTGGATCAGGTTGGCAGCATCTTGGTGTTGCAGTCATCAAGCGGGTAGCAAGTGGACTGTCATCTATCAGCTTTCCGTGGTTTCAGTCAGACTGAACAGATCGTCATTCTCTCTGGTTCTAGCGACACGGACAGGATTTGATAAAACAACAGTCGAGACAGCAATAACTTTTGTTTATTATTACCGTTTTTCCGCTTTTGTTAAAGCCATCCTGAGAAGTTTTAGGCTTCCTGTGGCACAATGTACCGTCGTGGTATCATGTGGAGAACCGAGGAGCCGCCAGCGCTAGCCATAGGGGGCCTAAAACTTCTGAGAATGTCTTTAACTTAGGCCAAAACTGATAATAATAGCCGGCCGGAGTGGCCGTACGGTTCTAGGCGCTACAGTCTTGAACCGAGCGACCGCTACGGTCGCAGGTTCGAATCCTTCCTCGGGCATGGATGTGTGTGATATCCTTAGGTTGGTCGGGTTTAATTAGTTCTAATTTCTAGGCGACTCATGACCTCAGAAGTTAAGTCGTATAGTGCTCAGAGCCATTTGAACAATTTTTTTTTAGAATAATAAACAAACCTTATTGCAATCTCGACTGTTGTTTTATCAAAGTTAGTACCAGATCGCTGCACTCCATAGACAATGTTGTCTAAATTTAACTCAGAATTGCGGCATGACTAGATGTGCTTCAGAGCTTCGAAAGCTTCGTTAGTTATAGAACAGTGTCCACGCCTATTACGCGGTGACTTTTGGTTCATGATCGGGAATGCCCTCGTTTATTGCTCTCATCAGCGCCCCTTGACTAGCTGTAGTGGTTTAATAATTATTCTGGATCGTCGAGCTGGGCTCTTTCTGCAACATCTGACTATTACAATGGAGCTATGGTGCTTGAAGTTACGGAGTGTTACTTCATACTGTCTTGTTATGTCTTACTGCGGTGTTTGCCCTTCCGCTTCACCCACTCGGACGATGTGGGACAATGCATGCCTGGTGCCTTGTCTTCTGCAATATGGACACAACTGGCACATCGGTCTCGAGCTGGAATAATCAGCCCTGATTTCGTGAGGCAGAACTTAAACAAATATAGACGTGCACCCGTAAATTATTTAGTGGCGCAGCAGTATCTAGGACTGGAAGACTTTTCTGGCGTAGCGGTAATAAATTAAAAAGCAGGAACAGCCTGGAAAAGAAGCGAGGGTGCTGCAGGGTAGGTTGTGCTGAGAAGTAATTTAAAAAAAAAATTCGATTCGTTGCGTCGTTTCCGAGTTAATTAGCGTTGAAATTAGCCGGGCCGGCCGTTGCCCCGAAAGTTCGAACGGCTCTCCAGATACGATTAGTGTCAGTTGTTGTAATAGCATAGATGACTGCTCACGGGACTGTTCCGACTGCGTTCAATCGTTACTAACGCCACAAGTAAAATTTTTGTTTCGCTGTCTTGTTCGGTTTTAGAAAACCAAACGAAGAACACTTATGGCTACATCGCCTCTGGCGGGCGGCTCGAATTTGCGCTCGGTACTGCCTGATTGCTAACTTCAACGCTAATTAGCTCAGAGACGGCGCAACACATCGAATGTTTTTCTTAACAGTTATTACTGATCACAACCTACCCAGCGACACCATTACAAGGTTTTTAAGGCTGTTTCTGTCCACCCTGTATAAAGCAACCTCCGCCTTCAATCAGAGTTTCTGTTAGCGAAAACCTTATCAAGACCCCCTACAGTAGTTCCTGGGATTAGCGTTCACAAATACACAGAAAAACGAGGCATTGGATTTTACATCTACATCTGCATCTATATGATTACTTCTTAATTCACAATTAAATACCTGGCAGATGATTCTTCGACGACATTTAAGCTACTTCCCTTCCGTTCTACTCTCAAACAGCGGTATGGAAAAACTAACTGTGGTGTGCGTACTGTAATACCTTCAGTATACACACCATGAGGTTATTTGACTTGTCGCTCTAACGAAGTAGGCGAGTGTCAGCAATATGTCTCGTGGTCTTATCGTGGCGTGCCGTTAGGTCAGACGATAGAAATGCCACTAGCACGCTTAGAGTAGCAGATTGACGGTGACCAACTTTAAACAGAACTTGATTAATTTTCACACACATTTATTAAATTAATAACAAGCACAAAAATAACTTAACTTGGTTCTGGATGCTATTTACAATTGACAATCTGAAGTTCCTTTGGAATTGGTACGTTACTCTTATTCTCATATATACCTCTAATACTTGACAAAAGTGTCTATTCATTTATCTTCATGACTATGTACAGAAATATGGTAATCTTATTAGCCGCAGACTGAAACTTGACTATAGACTGGTACAGACTAATGCAGAACTAGTACAGACTGGTACTCGTAGTGCGGAGACGGACGAGCGCTGCGCCTGCGCTGTTGCGCTTAGTGGGAAAGTTGTGTACGCGCTGACTACGCGGAATTACACTCCTGGAAATTGAAATAAGAACACCGTGAATTCATTGTCCCAGGAAGGGGAAACTTTATTGACACATTCATGGGGTCAGATACATCACATGATCACACTGACAGAACCACAGGCACATAGACACAGGCAACAGAGCATGCACAATGTCGGAACTAGTACAGTGTATATCCACCTTTCGCAGCAATGCAGGCTGCTATTCTCCCATGGAGACGATCGTAGAGATGCTGGATGTAGTCCTGTGGAACGGCTTGCCATGCCATTTCCACCTGGCGCCTCAGTTGGACCAGCGTTCGTGCTGGACGTGCAGACCGCGTGAGACGACGCTTCATCCAGTCCCAAACATGCTCAATGGGGGACAGATCCGGAGATCTTGCTGGCCAGGGTAGTTGACTTACACCTTCTAGAGCACGTTGGGTGGCACGGGATACATGCGGACGTGCATTGTCCTGTTGGAACAGCAAGTTCCCTTGCCGGTCTAGGAATGGTAGAACGATGGGTTCGATGACGGTTTGGATGTACCGTGCACTATTCAGTGTCCCCTCGACGATCACCAGTGGTGTACGGCCAGTGTAGGAGATCGCTCCCCACACCATGATGCCGGGTGTTGGCCCTGTGTGCCTCGGTCGTATGCAGTCCTGATTGTGGCGCTCACCTGCACGGCACCAAACACGCATACGACCATCATTGGCACCAAGGCAGAAGCGACTCTCATCGCTGAAGACAACACGTCTCCATTCGTCCCTCCATTCACGCCTGTCGCGACACCACTGGAGGCGGGCTGCACGATGTTGGGGCGTGAGCGGAAGACGGCCTAACGGTGTGCGGGACCGTAGCCCAGCTTCATGGAGACGGTTGCGAATGGTCCTCGCCGATACCCCAGGAGCAACAGTGTCCCAAATTTGCTGGGAAGTGGCGGTGCGGTCCCCTACGGCACTGCGTAGGATCCTACGGTCTTGGCGTGCATCCGTGCGTCGCTGCGGTCCGGTCCCAGGTCGACGGGCACGTGCACCTTCCGCCGACCACTGGCGACAACATCGATGTACTGTGGAGACCTCACGCCCCACGTGTTGAGCAATTCGGCGGTACGTCCACCCGGCCTCCCGCATGTCCACTATACGCCCTCGCTCAAAGTCCGTCAACTACACATACGGTTCACGTCCACGCTGTCGCGGCATGCTACCAGTGTTAAAGACTGCGATGGAGCTCCGTATGCCACGGCAAACTGGCTGACACTGACGGCGGCGGTGCACAAATGCTGCGCAGCTAGCGCCATTCGACGGCCAACACCGCGGTTCCTGGTGTGTCCGCTGTGCCGTGCGTGTGATCATTGCTTGTACAGCCCTCTCGCAGTGTCCGGAGCAAGTATGGTGGGTCTGACACACCGGTGTCAATGTGTTCTTTTTTCCATTTCCAGGAGTGTATATTATAAAAATGGATGCACGTATGTGTGTATGTGTGTATATATCTATGAGTGAATGAATGAATGAATGTTCCACATCTCCTCCTAAACTCTGGACCCATTTCAACCATACTTTGTGGACGTATCACTTACTGTCTGGAGAATCGATCTGAAGGTAAGAACAACCTATCCGTTGAAGGAATGGCGTAAAAAAGTAATGTAGCCCACTACTTGACCTTCTGGATAACATCGGAAGTTCACTGAGGCTTTTTGCGGATGGTGCTGTGGTATACCGAGAGGTTGTAACAATGGAAAATTGTAGTGAAATGCAGGAGGATCTGCTACGAATTGACGCATGGTGCAGGGAATTACAATTGAATCTCAATGTAGACAAGTGTAAGGTGCTGCGAATACACAGAGAGAAAGATCCCTCATCATTTAGCTACAATATAGCAGGTCAGCAGCTGGAAGGAGTTAATTCCATAAATTATGTGGGAATAGGCATTAGGAGTGATTTAAAATGGAATGACCATATAAAATTAATCGTTGGTAAAGCAGATG
This sequence comes from Schistocerca americana, assembly GCF_021461395.2. NCBI lineage: Eukaryota > Metazoa > Arthropoda > Insecta > Orthoptera > Acrididae > Schistocerca > Schistocerca americana. Next base: position 856,466,555 of record NC_060121.1, read on the forward strand.
CCAGACTGAGATTCATTGGAAGAATCCTAAGGAACTGCAATCTGAAAACAAAGGAAGTAGGTTACAGTACACTAGTTCGCCCACTGATTGAGTATTGCTCACCAGTGTGGGATCCGTACCAGATAGGGTTGATAGAAGAGATAGAGAACCAACGGAGAGCAGCGCGCTTCTTTACAGGATCATTTAGTAATCGCGAAAGCGTTACGGAGATGATAGATAAACTCCAGTGGAAGACTCTGCAGGAGAGACGCTCAGTAGCTCGGTACGGTCTTTTGTTGAAATTTCGAAAACATACCTTCACCGAGGATCAAGCAGTATATTGATTTCTCCTACGTATATCTCGCGAAGAGACCATGAGGATAAAATCAGAGAGATTAGAGCCCACACAGAGGTATACCGACAATGTTTCTTTCCACCAACACTACGAGACTAGAATAGAAGGGAGAACCGATAGAGCTACTCAAAGTAGCCTCAGCCATACACCGTCATTTGGCTTGCGGGGTAAGTATGTAGATGTAGATGTACTCGTGAATACCTATACATTAGTCATCCAATATTTGAGAGTGAGAGCAAGCATTGACTTGCAACAAACCTTACACGTAATTTCAAAGCACAACGAAACTTTTTCTCGCGGACAACCCCCACAAAGTCATGTAAGGAAAAAAAAAAGTTTCTCTCTTACTACGTTTCCACTGTCCCTGCTTGAAAACTGCAGCATGAAGCATGATGTTCTAATTTATTCCTTTTTTTACTATTAACTGTATTCACAACACATTTTGCACAATGTACCTAAAAAAATTACCTTTGTAGCACATGGTTCAGGAGATAAAACATCATAAACACTGAGATGCGTGTGGAACTGTAGCATCACGTAAGAAGTTTAAATTTATTACTTCGTTGCTACTAACTCCGTTCACAATACATTTCTCAGGTCGTAGCCACATATATCAATAGATGTCCCTGCAGAATTATATCATTGTACAGCGCATAGTCCAGGAAATACATGAAAAACTTTGAAGTGCGTGCAAACGAGACTGCAGAGCGAAACTGTCTACAGGTAAAGCTGAAATATGTGTACAAATGTATGCCAAAATTTTAAATATTTGTGAAATATATTTGAAATGTGTGTACGTGGCCAAAGTCACTGGTGAAAAGCTCATCTAAACACGATGGAACAATTTCAAGAAAATATGGCACACGTATTAGTTATTAGCTGGAAAGTAACACTGTGGCATTGACAACTACCAGACTCCTGTTAGTGTGAGTGTGATAACATGGAGAGAGAAAGGGAAGGAAGAGATTGACAGATAGCGAGGGGGAAGGTCGAGATGGTCACAGACTGGGGAGGAGGAGAAGATGGGCAAATACAGGGGGGGGGGGGAATGGACAGAGAAGGAGAGAGTAGAGGAGGGGAAGAGGAGAGGAAAGTGGAGGAGTTGGACAGAGAGAAAGGGCGAGGAGGTGATGCACAGAAAGAGGGAAGGATGAAACGGTCGAGGAGAGGAAAGAGGGGATGAATTATAACGAGTGGAGCAGACGGGCAGAAGAGGAGGAGCAGATTGACAGAGAGTGGGAAAGAGGAGATCGACAGAGAGGCGTAGGAGATGGACAGAGAGTGGGGAAAGTGGAGGGCGCGGACATAGAGAGGGGGTGAAGAAGATGGCCAGAGAGGGAGTGATGGAGGATATGGAACGAGACACCATGAAGGAGGACATGAACTAATAGAGGACTGGAATTAATGAATTCCTAATCCGTCAGTGATCCACAGAACGGAAATCCAAAACGTAGTCCATCTGAAATCCCGTAAACACCAGGTTCCAAAGTTATAGCGTAAGCGAGGTGGATACTTGAACACAGTACGATTCGAGGTGCCTTGTCGTCACCTGGCAACCAGTTTTTGCCGCTGCCTTGATGTTGGGGACCAGGCTGACTTGGCAGTCGCCTGGCGCCTCTTACCCGCTATCGGCAGGCCGAAAGCGACAGGGTATGGAGCTCACTGTAGGATGACATAGGTGTTAGTAAGGACGATGTTACAGTGTGTACTACAGGAGATGCACGGAGTACGTCGCACGCCGGCAGCAGGAGTCATGCAAGTGTGACAGGCGAAGAAGTCCGCCCTTCCGCCTCGCCGCCCCTGCAGCGAAGGCAGAAGCGGAGCGGCGCGCCGTGGCAATTCCGGCACCGGACGCCGTGACAAATGAGCCGCCTAATGGACTTATCCTTGTTCACTGCTAGTAGCGCTACATCATTATAACGCATCTGTGCGTAGCACATGAGTATTGCACCGTAATTGAGAATGAAATTAAAAGTCAAAGCTGCTTTTTCAAACTCTGTCAACCTATGCTTTAGTGTAATAATGTTTAAACATTCAAGTCTCAGTTTGATTAGGTCAATATTTTACCTACATACATGGTTTTCAGAAAAAAATAAGTGACGCAAAATAATAAAGCTAGGAAGCCAGAAATTGTTCATACTGTGCAAATGTATGTCAAAAGTAATTCGTACAAGTCTCAAAAGTTAAATTTGCTTTTTCAAACCTTGTCAACCTATGCTTTAGTGTAATAATGTTTAAAGCGTCAAGTAGCAGATTGATTAGGTCAATATTTTACCTAAATAAATGGTTTTTAATAAAATAAGTGGCGCTAAATAACAAAGCTAGGAAGCTAGAAACTGGTCATACTGGGCACACGTATGTCAAAATTAACTGGTACAAGTCTCAACGTGGTTAAAGCAATATTTTCCGCAGAATCCACGTTCTTAAGAAAAACTGAAGGCGGTAAGTATTAGATTTAGAAATGTGAAAATTTGTATGACGCTTCAGCCCAACACAAAAATAATAAGTACATGACGCCATTAATCCTCCTCCAATAGTTTTCGAGTAATTTACTGAAAACTAAATCCGGAACAAAAACGTCCTTATTTGTAGTAGATTAAGTATTTGTCGTTATACTAACGCTAGAAAGCTGTGGTTACAGCACATGATGAAACCTATTAAATAATACAGCTATAACAAGTTTTAGGAGAACTACGGTTCAATCCCGCGTCCGGCCATCCTGATTTAGGTTTTCCGTGATTTCCCTAAATCGCTTCAGGCAAATGCCGGATGGTTCCTTCGAAAGGGCGCGGCCGACTTCCTTCCCCGTCCTTCCGTAATCCGATGACACCGATGACCTCGCTGTTTGGTCTCTTCCCCCAAACAACCCAACCCAACCCAAGTTTTAGGACATTGATGTTAATAACAACCAATACAAGGTCTCTCAAAGTGGTAGTTCAGAGGTCATATTCTACTGTCAGTTCCGTTCTAAGAATTCTAGAAGGCAAAGTTTTAATGCAGGGGAGCTAAGACTTCTCTGTGATTTTAACCAGCTTAGCTACATTCATACAAAAATTACAAAGATTCTAAACTGATTCATAACATTGTTATTAAATATAGTGTGTTCGAGAAAGCGACCGTTGAGAGAGACTGCTACCGTGAGCGTAGGGCACGTGACAGCAGGTGTACCCTTGGCCGTCCGCTGCGCCACATACATAAATACAGTCCGAGAGGCAAGACTAGGGCCGGCCACAGAGGCTGAACAGTTCTAGGCGCTTCAGTCTGGAACAGCGCGACCGTTACGATCGGAGGTTCGAATCCTGCCTCGGGAATGGATGTGTGTGATGTCCTTAGGTTAGTTAGGCTTAAGTAGTTCTAAGTTCTAGGGGACTGATGACCTCAGATGTTAAGTCCCATAGTGCTCAGAGCCATTTCAGCAAGATTAGGCTTCACTTCGCACTCAGCCGCCGTAAGATCAGCGTCAGTCAAACGCCGGCCGAAGTGGCCGTGCGGTTAAAGGCGCTGCAGTCTGGAACCGCAAGACCCCTACTGTCGCAGGTTCGAATCCTGCCTCGGGCATGGATGTTTGTGATGTCCTTCGGTTAGTTCGGTTTAACTAGTTCTAAGTTCTAGGGGACTAATGACCTCAGCAGTTGAGTCCCATAGTGCTCAGAGCCATTTTTGTCAGTCAAACGCTGGACTGCGCGTTGCCTCGGATGACGTCAGAGACAGGCTGTTATAAAACGCTTATTTTCAGTAATAACAGAAAGTGAACTTGCGAGGACTGTACAACGTCCTGGATCGCTTAGATTTCGCTAAAGTAACTGTTAGCGTACCGCCACTGATGTAAACAAATCCTGGTAGCAAGTGGTGACAGTTATGTTTCACTTTCGTGGTGAGAATTTATTTTGATTATCAGTAGTCAGGGCTAAAGACAATTTAGTACGAACTTATCGTAGAGGTCGCCTCTGAACTGCTCATAGAGCTGTTAGGGATTGAGAGATTTACTGTCAGTATGAACATAATGAATATTCCAATGTTGTGCGTATGAACCTGTACCTAATATGTATCAATTAGAACTCAAAAGCTTCATTAATATCGTCCTGATCTCGCTGAGCAAATAGAGAATAAAAACATTTATTTCAGTGGGCTGGACAAGAATGTGGAGTTGCAGACTGGGAACTATGGCCAGTATGTTCTCCATAGCTTTCTGGCTGACCACAGAAATAGTTGCCGGGCGAACAGTATGTTCAACAATATTCCAATACTCTACTCCTTCCAATTTCCTATGACTGATTATTATTATTATTACCAACTCACCGCCCCCCCAAGCGTAACACCACCTCCTCTGTACTTTACTGCTGACACCACACATGATGTCAGGTATCGTCCTCCAGGCATTCTTCCAACCCAAACCCTTCGATCGGGTTGCCACATGGTACAGTGTGATTCATCACTCCAAATCAGTCGTTTCCAATCATTCACTGCCCACTGGCGTCGCTGTTTACATCACCTCAACCGTTGCTTAACATTGCTCCACGAATGTGTGGCTCATGAGGAGCTGGTCTACCATTATACCTCTTTCCTTTCAACTTCCTATACACAGTCACTGTGCTAACTGCGCTGGTATAAGTCCTTTGCACCTCACGAGTGGTTCATTTCGCTAATTTCATGCTGTTTATTTAAAACCAGTCACATCAATGCTAGACGGTCCCTGTCCGTCAGAACATAAGATCTGTTTGGTTCTAGTTTAACTGCGGTTGTTTGTTCGCATATCCATGTGACAGTTGTATCATCAACAATCGACTTGGTCATATACAGAAGGGTTGAAACATCCCTAGTGAGTTTGTTACTCAGGTACTATCCAACAATTGTGATTGGTGTAAAGAATGGCAGCTAACTCTAAGTATAGGTAAATGTAAATTAATGCAGGTGAATAGGAAAAAGAATCCTATAATGTTTGAATACTCCAATAGTAGGGTAGCGCTTGACACAGTCACGTCGATTAAATATTTGGGCGTAACAGTGCAGAGCGATATGAAGTGGGACAAGCATGTAATGGCAGTTGTGGGGAAGGCGGATAATCGTCTTCGGTTCATTGGTAGAATTTTGGGAAGATGTGGTTCATCTGTAAACGAGACCGGTTATAAAACACAAATACGACCTATTCTTGAGTACTGCTCGAGCGTTTGGGATCCCTATCAGGTTGGATTGAGGGAGGACATAGAAGTAATTCAGAGGCGGGCTGCTAGATTTGTTACTGGTAGGTTTGATCATCACGCGAGTGTTACGGAAATGCTTCATGAACTCGGGTGAGAGTCTAGAGGAAAGGAGGCGAACCAGCATTTCAGGCTGACTGCAGTACAATTTTATTGCCGCCAACTTACATTTCGCGGAAAGACAATAAGATAAGATAAGAGAGATTAGGGCTCGTACAGAGGCATATAGGTAGTCATTTTTCCCTCGTTCTGTTTGGGAGTGGAACAGGGAGAGAAGATGCTAGTTGTGGTACGAGGCACACTACGCCACGCACCGTATGGTGGATTGCGGAGTAGTGAATATTTGACGACACTGGGCGTTTCTGACCACCACTTTTTGCTGTTACTGCTTTCTTACTGCCAATACAATATTCCACAACCGATTTTAAAGTGCTGAGTCTGCCTATCTGACACCTAATGGTTAATTACACATTAAGTAGGGCTATCTGGATAGTTTTGATTAGACAGTGCTCTAAGTCAAGCCGTTACACATCACTTCACACCAACTGTAATAAGTTGGGGCAAACTTTCGAGTTCTTTTCTGCCTTTACAGAGGAAATGTAAGGAATGTCATCATTTCCACCAGGCACCTTTTGAGCCTACAAGTTTCACTCTGTAATAGTATTGTCGTATGGCTGATCTATCGGTAGTCCCCTCTCTCGGGGAGGTAGAGGACATCTTGAGTCGTAGCTTAGTTGTCGTGGGACGCAGGCATCGTGCAGTCTTGACGCTGTGGCTGCACCATGCATTTCTCAATTTACTACGATGTAGTTAAAAATGTTTATCACGCAAGTTGTATATTTCATAGCAGTGTTCATTTCAGTATTAATGTTTATCTAGAATGTGACGATTTTCGATCTCGTGTGTTGTGTCGGGTAGCCAGTAATCAACTGCATCAGGATGGTTACGGGAAGATAACATGGCTGGCTTGACTCCAGCTATCACAAGTTCCAAGTGAGAGAAACTTGTGTGGTGGAACTGTGTGAATATCACGAGCGTAGGAACATTCTCGTATCAGGAATCGCACATCGCTGTGTCATTTCATTTGTATAGGTACCTGGTCCTGGTTCTCAGGCTGGACCCCCTATTTAGGTTCAATGATGAGCTGCTATTCCAGAACATGGACAGCCTCGTCAGTTCTGTTCGTGTGTGACAGGAAAATTAAAGCGCACTTGAGGAGCAGTGACATATGAGATCGAGGAGGGATGCACGCCAGGGTAATTCCCGCAAGTCTGGGAACCGCTGTGCCAAGATGGATCAGTGGCTAACGCACCTGCATAGTAATCAGGAGACCCGGATTCGATTTCCAGCTTTCGGACGAATTTTCACTCGGTCTTTCCGTCTAGCTACACAAATAAAATCTGTATCAGACCAGTAACGTCTCTTAAATTGCATAGTTTCGTAGTATAAGAGAAATTTGAGTTCGTGCAGAGGAATATAGGCCGTTTTTCCCCTCGCTCCATTTCGAGTGGGCCAGGAAATGGAACGAATGGTAGTGGTATACGGTGCCCTCCGCCATGCACCCTATGGTGGCTGGCAGATGCGGATGTAAAATACAACGCCAAATTTTCCGGTACGGCTGAGTAATTGGTTATGATGTTTGCGAGCACTGTCAATTGGTGGCGAAGAGATGACTTTCATTGTAAAAATCCAGGTTTTGTAAGAGTGTAGGCGGAGAGCGGGGCTTTGGCGGAGCTCAACAAGTCTCCCGTGGTCCTCGTAGGAGTGTGAGTACGGGAAGGAGCTCTGAGAGACTTGTGAAGTTTGGTGACTACTTCAGGAAAGTTTAAGTCCAGAGTTGTCTTCTGGGAACCGCTTTAATAGGTCGTGAGAAGTAGTTTCGCAGAGGCAGCGAGAGCAAGAGGCACTGTAACGATCAACGAGTGTAGTTGAGGTTTATATTTTATTTTTAGCGACGGCTGTTGGTGAATGTACAAATGGACACTCAACACCTTCTCTGGTACCGTAAGTTGAGTTGACTCTTTGAGAAAAAGAGTACACAAAATGAAATGTTACGTACTGAATATTACATATTCCAATACATTGTATAGCAGAAAGTGTTGTAAACTTACGAGCCTGTAATGTAAACACACAGCCAACGTTACGAAGCGGTATGAAATGCATCTTGAACGTTAAGTCAATTGTATGAAACGGAGGAGTTAAATTTGTTAGCAGAATTCTGCTAAGGTCTCGCATATATGTCAAGGAGACAATTCTACAATACTGTATCAGTTCTTTGGTGTACTTGGCCCATGTCATCCTAGCGTAAGTAGTCGAAGGAAATCAGACTCTATTTGCTACAGCACTACGAGGTAGATGTAATCCATACGAATGTGTAACAGAGATTTACAGGGTCAAATTGAAACGTGACAAACAGAAAATAGTGAACGGGACACCGACCATCCAGGCAAGATTATGGACGTGTTGGTTTGCCTGTTCGGGTATCGGATACGTACGTGAAATGCCGTACCCAGCAGAAGTCAGGGTGAAGCATCCTCCGTCCTCCATCCCAGAATAAGAATTCTTCGCAAATCAAACTCGTATAGCCTTATAGACTTATTAGTTCAGTTTATGCATGAAGATAGCGGGAATGTGTAATTAATATTGACTAGTAGCAAGTGTGTACAGAAACATCTGCCGTAAGGTTTCGAAACAACGTCTTCATTGACAGCGAAAGAAAAATGAGTGCCCCTCTTAGTTTGGACATCGTGTGAAAGTGAAATAAGTGACAGAAGAACTGCTGTCAATGGTTTTCCCTCATTATTTTCCATATTCAAGTTGTTACTCTGTAATGTTAGAAAAAACGGGCTTGATATATTTTGGCGTTTAGGATTTGCCCATCTGACAGTCTTGAATATAAAATTTAGTAATTGCTACAATATTTGCACTTTATGTTGGGAAGTGTTACTCAGGAATTCTGTTTTTAACCTTATAGCTCTAAAAATGTTGTTCACTAATTTCGTCATTATCAAGCGGTTGGAACACGCCGATCCATAGAGTATTACGTAACATCATCTACAATGAGTGATGGCCTGGTGAGCCATACTCCAGAGTGCCCTCTACATACACACATATCTACATCTACATCTACATCCACACTCCGCAAACCACCTGACGGTGTATGGCGGAGGTTCTCCCTTCTATTCCAGTCTCGTATTGTTCGTGGAAAGAAAGATTGTCGGTTTGCCTCTGTATGGGCTCTAATCTCTCTGATTTTATTCTCATGATCTCTTCGCAAGATATGCGTAGGAGGGAGCAATATTCTGCTTGACTCCTCGGTAATGTTCTCGAAACTTCAACAAAAGTCCGTACCGAACTAGTCTTCCACTAGATTTTATCTATCATCTCCGTGACGCTTTTGCGATTACTAAATGATCCTGTAACGAAGCGCCCTGCTATCCATTGGATCTTCTCTATCTCTTCTATCAACCCTATCTGGTACTTGTTTACTATGATATTGCACTCCGTGTGCTATTCGGAAACGCGACGCAAGTTCCTTCGGACACGCAGGCACTGTAGCCTCTACAGCCGTTATGAAGTACATTAAATGTTTTTACAACTGCGGATATGGACAACCATCAGCTGTATAATCGCATGACGACAGTGAAAATTTGTACCAGACGGGGTGTCGAAACAGGATTTCCCGCTTATCGTGAGAGGGCCCTGCTCGCAAAAATGTTTAAAAAAAAACATTCTTGGGGAGCGTAATGGTAAGGCAACCTCTCACAAGAAGCAGGAAGTCCGGGTTCCAGTTCCGGTCCGACACAAATTTTCATTCTCGTCATTCCATTCTACAGCTGGTTGTTTTCCACATGTGAACTGGGAATACATTTCATGTTTGTGTGTGTGCATATTCGTTTAGTTGCGAGCTATAAGACTGGGAACGAAATGGTACCCATTGTAAGTAGGTTGTTTAGGTTTTTATGTTGGTAACGCCACGTAGCGCTCTGTATGAAAATCACTGGCTGTGGTGTGTGCAGTCTGTGGCTAGTTTGCATTGTTGTTGGCTGTTGCAGTGTTGGGCAGTTGACTGTTAACAGCGCGTAGCGTTGCGCAGTTGAAGGTGAGCCGCCAGCAGTGGTGGATGTGGGGAGAGAGATGGCGGAGTTTTGAGAGCGGATGATCTGGGTGTGTGTCCATCAGACACAGTAAATTTGTAAGACTGGATGTCTTGAACGGATATATATACTATGACTATTAAGGTAAATACATTGTTTGTTCTCTATCAAAATCTTTCATTTGCTAACTATGCCTATCAGTAGTTAGTGCCTTCAGTAGTTTGAATCTTTTATTTAGCTGGCGCTCGCTGTATTGCAGCAGTTCCCGAGTAACGAAGATTTTTGTGAGGTAAGTGATTCATGAAAGGTATAGATTACTGTCAGTCAGGCCCATTCTTGTGTGGGGATTATTCAAAGTCAGATTGCGTTGCGCTAAAAATATTGTGTGTCAGTTTAGTGTTGATCAGAATAGACAAAGAGCGAAATGTTTGAGTACGTTCAGTCCTGCTCAGCTGTTTGAAAATCAAATAATGTAAGAGGTTTATCAGCACAGTAATTCATTATTTTTTCTAAGGGGACGTTTCATACCATATTGTACATTGAAGCGACACAGAAACTTGTATAGGCCTGCGTATTCAAATACAGAGATATGTAAACAGGCAGAATACGTCGCTCCGGGCGGCAATGCCTATATAAGGCAACAAGTATCTGGCGCAGTTGTTAGATATGTTAAAATAGCAGGTTATTAAGATTTAAGTGGGTTTGAACTTGGTGTTATAGTCACCACACGAGCGATGAGACACAGCATCTCCGAGGTAACGATGGAGTGAGGATTTCCCCGTACGACCATTTCACGACTGTACCGTGAATATCAGGAATCCAGTAAAACATCAAATCTCCAACATCGCTGCGGCCAGAAAAAGACGCTGCAAGAACGGGACCAACGACGATTGAAGAGAATCCATCAAGGTGACAGAAGTGCAACCCTTCCGCAAACTGCTGATTATTTTCATGCAGGCCATCAACAACTGTCAACGGGCGAACGATTCAACGAAACATCATCGATATGGGCTTTCGGAGCCGAGGACCCACTCGCGTACCCTTGATGACTGCACGACACTGAGCTTTACTCCTCGCCTCGGCCCATCAACCCCTAAATTGGACCATTTATGACTGGAAAAATGATGCCTGGTCGCACCAGTCTCTCCAATGGTGGAGAGATGGAATGCCCTCCCTCAAGAACTTACCATCCATGTGTCAGTATGGGAGCACGTTGCAGAGGATTGTGAGAGTACAAGCTGTGGAGAAATCGTGGAGCGGCAGTTTGCCCCTGCAGAGCACGTGGCTGTCGTTTGCTACAGGGCTGTGGCGAGCGGCTAGCGTTTACGCGGTCTCGGCAAAACCCGAGCGGACGCTCGGTAGGGGCGCGTATGCCTGTGTGTGCGCGCTTGGAGGAATTTGTATTCCAAATAAAAATTGATAAAAACAAAACTAAGAGTGACACGGAGTTGCGAGTTGGCACTCATGGACAGAAGAATATGTAAAGCTAAATTATCTAGACGCCCCACAAAAATACACAGAGTGTAAATTTTAAGTTGACAAACTCGAAAAATAAGCTTCACACGAAAAAATGTGTAGAATCCAAAGTTGATTATTTTTGAGGGGGACATCTGCTGGTGATAAAATTAGTCCGCCATCCCAGCCCCCTGGGGGCGGGGCGGGAGGCAAGTTTAATATTTAAAATGGGAACCCCCATTTTTTGCAGAATCAGATTCTACATAAAAAACCATGTACATTTTGTCTTAAACATTTGTTTTGATTCTTGGTAGTTGGCGCTTTAATTCAAGAAAACCCATGTTCCCAATTTTGTGTGAAAAATGGTTACAGATAATTAAAAACTATTTGCAATCAAGCAACAATAAAACGAAACCAATCCTTTCTTTTCAGGAACTCCAAATCCTGAACAGGAATACGTTCATCTTTAGTTAGCGAGAGGGTTAGTCTTTTACTCACTTAGTCTTTTAATTTGTTTACTATGTTAGTTAATTAATTCACTCGTTAGTATTTAGGATGTTTGGTTAGTTAGTGAGCTAGTCAGATGATTTATTTGGTAATTAAAAGTTGTGTGGCCTCATGACCACGAAACAAACAACACTTATACGAATCTGCAGACAAAATTAACATTTGGGTAAATATTTGTAAAACTCTAATTCGTCTCTCTCAATCCCCACCCTATGAATAGAAAGGGAGAGTTCTAGTTTTAGCGAATCAAAATTTACGAAATAAATATTTTTTTATCTTTAACCATTTTCCACGCAAAAATGAGAACATGGATTTTGTTGAATTACAGCGCCAACTACGAACAATCAAAACAAATATTTAAGACAAAATGTACGTAGTTTTTTATGAAGAATCTTATTCTGCAATAAAAATGGGGCTTCCCATTTTAAATTTTGAACTTCCCTCCCCCACCCCCAGGGGGCTGGGGTGGTGGGCTAATTTCAGCACCAGCAGATGTTCCCTCAAAAATAATCAGCTTTGGATTCTGCACACTTTTCCGTGTGAAGCTTATTTTTCGAGTTATTCTGGTTTGCCAACTTAAAATTTACACCCTGTAAAATAGTTTAAAAGTTATTACCTTAAAAATTGTAAATTTATGAAAGTTTAAAAGCTAATATTTCGGAAATTCTTTGGCTGATTAACATAAACAAAGTGCCTACAGATGCGACTAGTTAAGCTGCATGGAGCAGTCATAGCCGATTTAGAAGAATCTGTACCATTTTTAATGAGAGGACCGAATATGGGATTCGACTGAGAGAAACTGTGTTTTTCGTAATAAATAAATTTAAAGAGACGAAACTAGCTGCATTATTGTAAAGTTTCAAGAGGTAGACAGGTAATTAAGTATATATATATTTTGTTTATTTATGTTTAGTATCAAAAATCTGGGAAAAGCAAAATCACCCCACAAGAACATTATTTGTGAAAAAACGGTGTCAGATACAAAACATTGGATTTTAAATTTTTATTACCAGGAAAATTTCCATATTTTTCTATAAATCATATGTGTTTTTGTGTTTAGTTTTAGAATATCCGTATTTTACTGTCAAACGTTGTTATTGCCCGGAAAATTTCCATATTTTTCAATAAATCATGTATGTTTTTGTGTTTAGTTTTAGAATATTCGCAATTTTTGTCAAACATTGTTTTCAGTTAGGTAGCCGTTTCGAGGATGTATCTTTCACAGAGTGGAGTTGGAGCGACGCTAACAGCAGGACGTGCCGCCCATCTGGGGGTAATATTGGGCTGGCAGCCACGATCGGGGACAAGTATGTAAGAGGCGACGTTCGAAAACGATCAAGTTGAGGCCAATATAGTGGTTTAGGACTGCAGACAACAGTGTATTTTGTGAACTGTGAACAGACTGTCGAGTGCCGTGATCTCGACATATGAATTTTATAGTGAAGTGTTGTAGCATAAGTTATTAACATCCGCCCTTACGTAAGAGCCCCTCAGACTGCATTTTAAGTGTGTAGTCAATATCTTGAAGACTATTCGTGGAAAAATAGAAATAAATTACTTGCTCAAATTACAAATCAGCGTGAGTGACTCAACAGTTTTAAATTTCACCGCAAAACCTACCTGCATGGTTTTTTTGTATTTTATTTCAGCTTCAAAATTGTGTTTACGACACGTTTGATCTGGCACCCTACGACGAAAAACGTTGCCAAACACTGAGGCCAGCCACATCCCTAGGCAGCTCAATTAAGCTGAGTGTTGAGTGTAACAAATATATACATTTTCGTGCCATAGCACGTGGGGGCTTGAGCTAACTATACAGTATACAGTGCGTAGTGCCCAGTACCGTCGTAGGATGCACTGCCATTCATAGTGATGACACACGCTATTAAGAACCATGTCCTTTTGTAATATCCAGGGGACCATCACAAATAGTGAAGACTTTGGTGTGATAAATGTCTTTGAAAAAAGTATAATTTCAATTCGTCATATACTGACGGTCACGGCATGTGGAAACTCAGATGTTGATGCGGGTTAAGCGACACGAGGCCTGAAGATGACCAAGTTCGGCTTAAGATGATCAAATCGATTTGTTCAGTGATTTACGAGATGGTATTTTAAAGTTACCACCGAAATATTAATTGTGCAAGCTTGTAGTTACGAATACCTCGAAATATCACCACATCTCTCCGTGCAAATCCTTCTTGAAACAGAGTGACAAGTGGTTGTGAATTGAGTGGTTTAATTGGTTGTTGGTGAGCGTTTCTTCATTTTCGTGTTTTTGCGCATTAGCGATTTAGCGATAGATGATCTGAAAGAACAGCAGTTCAGTGTAGTGTTTTGTTTTAAACTAGGGAAAATCTAATCTCTAAAGGAACCCACCAAATGTTGAAGAGAGCTTTTGTAGATAACGTTTTTTGCCTGGCAGACTTACGAATGGTATAAGCGTTTTAAAAAAATGGCAAAGTTGGAGTGATGATGATGACGGTTCGTATCGACTGTTAATTGGTGTATTACATCCAAAAATTTGCTGGCAGTGTTGTATTTGACTCCACAGGTCGTAGACTGACCATGCAATAGTTCCGAATCAATTTGAGAAAAAGTTATGGTACATGTGAATGACATTCCTTTAGAATAATTAAACGTGACAACGTGTCCAGAAAAGTTTGTACCAAAAATACTCCATAATGTTCAAAAGCAACATCGCATGGAATTCAACAAACAGGGAAGTTGAACAACTGCTTCAAGACGATCTAAATTAGATATCATAAGTTGGCACTGGTGCTGAAAGTCACGTTTATTGCTATGGCCATGAAAATACGCAGCAATCTTTGCAGTGGACGAGTTCTCGACCTCGGTAAAAAATCTCTGAAAGTCAACAGTAATTCCTTGTTGATCAGTTTTCATTTAAATGTTTTCTGAGAGGATTTAAATAACTCCTGGTCAGATGGTCAAGGAACAGTTCTGTCGCTGTGTTATAACATGTTTGTTGTAGGACGTTAGGAACGTAAGCAGAAGTGGCATATGGACAACTAAAAACTTCATCATGATAATTCACGCTCGCATACGGTCTTCATCATTGTGTATTTTGAGACTAAAAACAAGATGACAGGTGTGGTACATTAACGATATTCATACGGCTGTGCCCCATATGATTTTTTCCTCGTCTCTGAGATGAAAATCAAATTGAAGAGGTGAAAGTTTGACGCAGTGGAGGAGATTGGAGCAGAATCCAATCTACGTTCATGTCGCGTTTCAGAAATGGCAGAAAAGTTGGGGTCGCTGTATTCGCTCCCGCTGGAATCACTTTGAAGGTGACGCTGCAAAATAGGACGTAGTAAGTTTGAATGGTAACGGCTAGAAAAATTTTAGACACCACTTCGTAGATTATGTTTTGTTTGGAAAATAAAAGTACTACTCCTTATAAAAGCCAAAACTCTCACGATGAAGAAAGAAAGCTCAAAGTACTCAATGGCACAATCAAAATGTAGAGCGATCGGGGATCGTTTCTAAGGCCTGAGCGCTATTAGCTCGCCAATAATCTATGTCGTCAGGCCTTGAGAAAAAGTCACTCTCGTAAGAGTACTGAATAGCCAAGAAATATGTAGTATGTTCTATGACATTAATACGATTACTAAAAAATATTTATTTTCGTTGTTCGTACTCTGTTTGCAACTGAAATAAGTTGATCTTAGCATTTAACAGCCTTTGGACTGTAAAGATCTGAATGTGAAAATGTTAAGCAATGAACTGTTTATTGCAGTGCCCTGAGAGTCAGAATATAAATTTCAAGCAAAAAAATGTAGACGAAGACATTAATGAAATGATTTAAAGATACAACACATCTAAGGTGTACAACAGTGTAAATGAATAATTCCGTATAGGGTTAAATTTCGATAGATAACCTCATCGGCTCACCTTGCAAATAATGCTCCTCACACTTCAAGCTAAGGTCCACGCACCTGCAAAACACTTGCAGCCGAAATGTGTCGTGATAATAGAATTAGTACAAACTGACTGAAGCAGTGAATATTAGTTTATAAATTAAATCTTCAGTTTGTGTACTGAGATAAAACTGCGTTTAGTTTTACCATACTGACGGTAGTAACACGCGAGCAGTCAACATTAGGGAAATACTGTGCAACGTTCCAGAATTTCCTGCAGGCGTAACAGCGATGCCGATAAAGGGTAAGGCGGTGGCCCTGTCTGTTATCTTCGAGTGCAGAATTCCAGGAACGGAGCTGTAGCGCCATCAAAGGTGCCGGTGGGGTTCTCTCCCGGGCACACGGCCGCCCTTACGCCCTTACGCATTCTGCAGGGCTCTTGGCGTCCGACGTGACGCGATGAGCCTTCTCCGCGCCCTGACTCCCTCCCTCCGTCCCTCCACCACCTCTCCCCAACCCCTCCTTACCTCTCTTCCTCACCCTCACACATACACGCACACACACAAACACACACCTTCCACCTCTACTTGCATCTACCCTGCTCCCTCTCCACCGCCTTCCGCCCACCACCCACAACCCGGCAGTTTAACCAATAACTTCCTCGATCCCAATCAATTCAGCCTTTGTGTCTTCTGCGTGTTTGCATACCTTAACTTTGCGCGCCGAGGGAGCAGGTACAAAAGGATCTCCACGGAGCAAGGAAAAAGAGGAAGGAACTGATTTTTAAGATGCCTTCCTCCTGCCCCTTCCCCCGTCCATCGCTCATGTTCTCGTCTCTCTTTTCTTGCGCGGATCGTCCGTTTTCGGCTCCAATATCGGGGTTATGTGTTATCCGGCGGCGATCTTGTTTGTGTCTGTTCTGACGTCGGTAACCTCTTCCGCGTCCCTGAGCCGCAGAATACACGACCTTCTCGTCGTTTTGAATGCGCTTAAGGGCTGTAGGCATTATGGACGGGAGGCAATCTAGGGGCCGGCTGAGAGGAATGCGGGCAATTTATCAATATGGGACACACATAGACTCTGACGGCGCATCCCGCTATAAAACTAGGCGTCTCATCGAAGATGGCAGCCCATGTTGTAGAATGCAGAGTGTTAGGAACACGTGGACGATTTCCTTCGAACACCTGGTGAACAAGCGTTGAAGTTTTGTGCACTTCTCTCTCACCTATGTGTTCTGTACAGTAATAAACACACCCTGACACAAGTCCAAATACTATTGTCTTATACAGGCAGATAAATGATACAGACTCTACTATCAACTTTCTAACTACAGTGCACCACAATGAAAACTGATCTGCCGAATGGCAGTCGATGAATCAGAAAAATGGACAACTAGAAAGGCGCTTAGAGAGGGTAGGGTGTTCACATGAAAACTCCCTGAATTTTAAATGCCACTAAAAACAACTATAAGACACAAAATACTTGGGGTTTATGACATCATGTAAAGAAATTAAAATTTTTGGCTAAATTTTCTTAAACTATTCCTTCTGTTCTGTTTCAAGTGCCAAATAATTACCAGAAATGGCTACACCTCAAAACAGAGCCCACTGATTGGTGTGGTACGCTGAAACAAAATGGCTCACTTATGTCTAAAGAAATTCCCTGCTTGAATTTCAAACGGAGCCACCAAACGTTAAGACGATTAAGACTTTGTGACAAGTTCGTTGCGCCCACATCTCATGAAAGGAGACCAGAGAGACCTGCCAGAAAAGCCCTTCAAAGTAACTTAGCAGCGGAATGCGAGATCTAAATGTCACTCGCTCATCTGTTCTCAAAGTGCTGCTTAAATGACTTCTCTGAGAAGCTTAAAAAGTTCTAATTGTGCAAGCAGTGAAGCGAAACGACTTGAAAATTGGCCAAGAATTTGCTATTGAGATGTTAGACGGTACACGGAAAAACCCCAACTATTTACAGTATGTCGTATTCTCTGACGAAACAACCTATCACACATGTGGGAAATTCAATGGGCGCAACATTCGCATTTTAGGTTTGGAAGTCCCCCAGTTTCTGGAGACATATCACAGACAGCGAAAAAGTGAATGTGTGGTGTGTGTTATGAAAGACAGTATACTTGTAACATTTTTGTTCATCGAGCAAACAGTTACAGCCAAATGTGATCTTCCAGCTGGACACTGCAGCACCACACTGAAATTTGAATGTTCATCAGTTCCTGGACCAGACGGTTCCTCAGCGATGCATAGGACGGGATGTACGAAATCGGAGGCCACTGTGACATGAGGACATAATCTGTATGGATTTGTTCGTGTGGGGCTATGCGAAACACTTTGTGTGCGCCTCGCCTGTACGTAACCTTGGCCTTCTCCACAAGAGAATGTTGTGATGTAATAGCCTTCATAGCCGCAGACATGCTTATGCATACATGATTTCAGATAGAGTATTAAGGTGACATTTTTCGGGTTACAGAAGGTACCATGTAAAAAGGTATTAAGTTTTTGTACAAACCCTTTTCATTTACTTTAAAGGGTGTGACAAACAGCAAATACCGTGTTTACGCGAATCTAAGCGCAGTGGTGTGTAATGCGCACTCCAATTTTAAATACTCAAATCGTAAAGAAAGAATTTGTTTGCAAATCACTGGCACATCACTAAATTTGTTTTACACTACAATGGATGTATACATGATCAAAACAACAACAATTTTTAAGTGACTCACTGTTAAGAGACACTGTTGTTAAAAAATAATGCCTAAGATGATTACCTATACGAGATGCAAATAAACATACAGTAAATTACAGGCGTTACTCATTATTATTCACTACTTTCTTCATTGCTCGTATCCTCAGTGGAGTCTACGTAACACACTGCTTCATTGCCTGTATCCCCATCGTCCTTGGTGTCGCTCTAGCGCATGTCATCTTCACTACCGTCCAGAATATTTGAAACAGAATTATTTTACGATCTTTGGTACTTCGACATTTTCCAGGAGTGTGCAATACTGTGGGGTGTATACCCTTAATTTTTCCTGTCGGAGTCGCTCTCAATGTGGTGGGCAAAAATCATTTTTCGTATTGTTGCTGAATGTAACATATGAAAGGTTTATACAAACTAACGTCCAAGGGCTGTAACACAGAAATCATTCCTCCACGAATAACAAGCCACTGGATAGGCTATGTATCTTCGTTTTTACGTCGCCAGTGAGATAACCATGAAATGCATCAAGGCAAAGTGTTGATGATAGCTTGAAAGCCACCCAGGACGGAGTCCTCATACTTTTCTGAGCCAGTCAAGAATTAAAATGTCATCTATCCATTCTTTATTTTGATTTCGAACAATAACGTGATCAGGGAGCAGCTTTTGGTTTTTAGGGGTCTTGGGGCTTCCTTTCCACTTGAAGATTAAAAGGAAGGGGGAAGTTTTATGCCCATCTGCTGTTACTGCCAGCATTGAAGTTATGCGCTGTTTTTCGCACCCTGATGTTTTGATGGTAACTTCTTTTGTCCCCTTCTCATGAATAGAGTAATTACGTGGCATGCAAAACCAAACTGGCGTCTCATCAGCGTTACCTATCTGGCTCATCGAAAAATTCTTTTCTTTCCGAAGTGTGATGACATTTATCGCTGAAGATCTTGAAGTTTTTTCTCAAAATTCTGTGGAAGCTTTTGGCCTACGGTTGTAAGATGTCATAGAGGTAACCCCACCCATTTCATAATGCGATCAACCCATCCGTGGTTTGCCTTACACTCTTGCCTAGGTATTTTAAGAAATGCAATCACCTCTTTTGCTTTGTGTCTTATGGCGTCTCTAGACTGACCTTTTTCGTCCTTTCATGTAAGAATTTCAAAATTTTTACTTCAGCATCAGGATGTCTTCCTTTGCGTAGGCCAGCGAATACCTTTCTAGCAATAGTAATTGCATAAAGTGCCAATTTCTGTTTCTTCCGTAATGGAACGTTACTCTCAGCTACATTGACCTCTCGTCCTACCCCTCTCTTACCATATTTTTCAGCATGAACTGCTTGACGCTTGAGCATCATACGATGTTCTTCTCTTCTTGCCTTCCATTTATGACTGCCTAATACAAACACACTGCACAGTTATAGGCCAATAATAATGTAACGGTATTGAGAAAATCACGAATATTATCCGCGCCCCAGCCTTGAATACTGAATTTGGTAAAAACAAGTATGATTTAAATTCGCGTGCATGCGGTATCTACGTCTCACAGTCTTTTTCTTCTTTTTAAACTGCGTTTGGAAAACAGGGAAGTTTAATGTGCGCACCCTATAGACCGAGATATTTGAATGAGGGGTGATGAGGATGCTCCTGTGACCTGTTGAAGGCAGCGCCGAGTGGTGATAACTGACAAGTAAAGATATTTATTCTAGCACATTACGTGCTTTGTGAACAGCAATAGGATCCAGTGGAAATGTAAGTGCCCAGATACATATAGTATTAAAGTATCAGCTGTTGGTAGGGTAATATTTCATATTAAGAACTACACACACACATGAAAAATTTGATTCTGTTTCTAAGTATTTTTGAAATAGTACTATTAACATAATATTTTGTAAATAGTTAAAAAAATTAGTAATATATTTCCATTACTGCAATTAAATTCGGAAGGCAATAGTACACACATCGATTAAAATCTCAAAGTTGTTTTTCTAGTTTTGGTTATTGCTCTGACACAAACGGAACATTGACAGATAGATATTTTACTGGAGTACGTTACTACTGATCATTGCCAGTTCATGATTAGTCTATAGGCCACACCAGATGATGCTGAAGGCTTTCCGGGGCAGCTACATGATGGCGACACGAGGTGCCTATCTGTTGGCTGTGGCCATATGGCCAGAGGTGGATATTGGCAAGCATGTACTAACTATGAGTCACAGACAGTTATTACGCTCCGAAATAAAGTCTTGGTGGTCTCTGAGCACCAGGTATGGTATATATCAGGCCTCTCAATAAAGTTTCTCACATGAAGTTTCACAGAGATATCTCTCTCGTACAGCGGGAGATTGCCTCTCCTAGTGCGTGAAAAATATATTATGCATGTGTCCTTATGCCTGAATGGACAGACTGGGTCTTTTCGTCTGTGAAATTGAATTCTTTCCTAACACTTTTGTTGATGTGATGTAGCACTCTGTTATACGACTCTGGAAGACATACATAGTCCCAAAGAAAGCATATTTTAGAAAGTATTCGTGTATTACTTGTGATATATGCCTCTCTTTTGGGCAGTATTAGGTATGCCTCAAAAAGTAACAGGACATTTGTAATCCCCCATTTTGTATTAGTCCAAATCGCGGTATTTTTTTGGGTATTATATTGGTAAACATGTTTGAAGTGTATTTGTCGGAGCTATCAACATAAAATATCTGTTGTCAGATGTGTCAAAAGGTTGCAAGTATTTGGTAGTATCGGAAATTATTCATTTTGTAGAAAACTGGATTATGTAGTTTGTACTGAATTTTACTATAAGATCGGAATAAAGTGCAACATAGTTCGAGAATTATTAAATACTGATTTCGGCTAATCTGCTGTGACTAAAACGAAGGTGTAAGAGTGGTACATGCATTTCGAAAATGGTCGCGAAGTCATTGAAGACAACGATTTCCTTGGGCATTCCAGCACATTAACCGATAAAATTGTGGAAAAATTGAAATAAATTGTTGTTAGCTGAATCATAGAGAAATTGATGCTGTTATTAGGATATCAGCTGGCTCATCCCATAAAATAAATACTTGCTAATACTTTAAGGAAAGTAAAAACTAACCGCCAGTAAGGCCACCTGCATACAGGATGAAAACGAAAACTTTTTACAAGGTACTAGGGTGGTTTAGGGGAAGCCGGGACAATAAAATATGATGTGACTTACTTGTGGCCCAAGAAGTCGGGAAACGAGCTGAAACTGGACAACAAAAGCCACTTAAGTTAAGCGCATATCCGCCGTGAGAGGTCTTTAATACCTTCTTGCCATCTTGTGCCACCAGCTTTCGTTAAGATTTATAAGTTACACTTTCCTATGACGGAAATGAAGACAAAACACTTGTGAGTATGTTATGCTGAAAATATTTATGCTCCCAATGGAATGTCAACTTAGCCCTTACAGTATAGTAGTCTCGTAGTAAGAAGCACAGATAAACGAAATGATTTCATTGTTAATTCTCCGCTGTTAAAATTCAAAAACTTGTGATGTAAAATTTCCACAAACGTCAGTTTTAGAATTTGTAAACGGACGACTAATCCGGTGATTGAGAGCGCGAGAGGGCATTAAAAACCTCTTGCGCCACGCATGCGCTGTAGCTTAATTTGCTTTTGTGGCCCAATTTCAGTTTATTTCCCGGATTCACAGGAGTCTTGTATCAAATCGTTCGTCTCGCCTTTCCCTTCACTCCGTCTCTAATGACCTCGATATCGACGGGAAGCTAAGCCCTAATTTCATTCCCTCTTCTTTTATTAAAGTTAAATTCAAAATTACTTAGACAGATTAATGACTAGCAATTACTGCCATCGTATCATAGCTCAGGTAATTGCTAAGACTTTACTATGTCTTGGTAACACCCTAGGTAACTCATAGATTCTCTCGGAAACTAGTGGCAGTAACGTAATACTACATACAGATACTTCATTCCTTTACGGAGCAGAATTCCTTGCTCCCACCCGCAACCTGACTACTACAGGTTTTCTTCAACACTGTAACCTGAGTGACGGCTTCTATGCGCTACGCGCCACTCCACGTAGAGCTCCCGGCCTTTTACTTCGTACATTTTACCCTCTGCTGCCCTTATATCTTTCGTCACGCCCCGAATTCTCCAATTCAGCTTTTGGCAGCCAGCACCAGCCTTTCATCGAACCATTCCACACCCTTCCATCTCCCGTACCTTGATCCATGTTCTTGGCCTCTTCACCATTTCACTGATTTGTGAGACTACAATACATATGTTCTAAGTAAAATTTTTGGCCGTTACGTCTCTCGTAAACACGTATCATGCAGTTGTTTTATTCTGTAAATCTTTAGACAGTACGTGTTAATTAGAAATGTGGTACGTGCTGTAACCTGTAAACATTATTTCGTATTATGATGTTTTTGTTCTGGATTAGTGGCGTTAGGGAATGTCAGGAAAAGAAGTATCGTTGGCGGAGGGTAAGGACTTATGTATGAGCACTGCCACTGGACACGAATGTGACGCCAGAGCAGAGTGCGCAGGGAACTTACTTGATGGCGAGCCGTAAGAGTGAACACAAGTAAGAGGCGTACGCTGTTGGACCTATGCGAAGCCCAATTGTTACTAACGAGGCACCAAGAGCATGACGAGTGTGATCAGACGTAAGAGGCTAAAGTAACATCACGATATTGCTCCATAATTGGTCACTGCGAATCAAAGTGTGCCCTCAACATGACATGGAGGAATGAGAGCATTTTAGGCAATAACGAAGACAGCGGCATAACATCTGCAAAGATCTGTAAGGTTATTTTAGTTTCTTTCACATAATAAACTTTGTAAGCCATTCTTCAGTGACATTCTTAGTGAATTTTACTTCAATAGTAAATTTTGTACTCAAAAGCTATAGGTACCTGATCTTTTCAGTATCCTCAGGCATCGTCACCTGTTCCTTTCCAGTCACTGAATATCCCTAGAGTCGTTGTTAAGCAGTTAAGAAGAGTATTGTGTATGTATGAATTCCTAATGGACCAAACTGCTTAGGTCATCGGTTCCTAGACTTACACACTACTGAAACTAACTTATGCTAAGAAAAACACACACACCCATGCCCGAGGGAGGACTCGAACCTCCGGCGGGAGGGGCCGCGCAGTCAGTGACATGGCGCCTCAAACGGCGCGACCACTCCGCGTGCCAGAAGAGTTTTAAGACACTATCGTTAAACCAATTCTGGCAATCTCAAATCAAATAAATAATAAATTACGTTCACATATTCCATAGCTAAGTCTACTGAAATAACGCTAATGAGTGCTGCCATGGTTCGCAGTTTGGCGTTGTCAGTCTGTTGAAAGCCTATAGTTGCTTATCCTAAACTGTAAATTTTCACAGCAATTTCAACCTATTAAAGTGTCCAATTTTCTGGGCACTTGTACATGGAATGACTAGGCACGTCTGCTTCCCCAGAGATACGACACAATATTCACCGTTCCCACTCCTTCGCTAGAGACCATTATCCACGAAGTTTCCAAGATAATGGGTATAGAGACTCCATAAAAAAACAAATGCCAGTAAAAAGAGCTTGTTCAGGTAATAACTCAAATGAAATCTATATGCGATTTGTGTTGTACGAATATATGAAATGAATAAATAGATTGTTTAATGAATTTGTCTCCCCCCCCCCTCCCACCACCACCACCCCAACCCTGAACCGTGGAACTTGCCGCTGGTAGGGAGGTTTGCGTGCCTCAGCGATACAGATAACCGTACCGTAGGTGCAACCACAAAGTAAGGGTATTCGTTGAGAGGCCAGACAGACGTGTGGTTCCTGAAGAGGGGGCAGAAACCTTTTCAATAGTTGCAGGGGCAACAGTCTGGATGATTGACAGATCTGGCCTTGTAACATTAACCAAAACGGACGTGCTGTGCTGGTACTGCGAACGGCTGAAAGCAAGGGGTAACTACAGCCGTAATTTTTTCCGAAGGCATGCAGCTTTACTGTATGGTTACATGATGACAGTTTCCTCTTGGGTAAAATATTCCGAAGGTAAAATAGTCCCCTCCATGGATCTCCGGGCTGGGAATACTCAGGACGACATCGTTATCGGGAGAAACGAAACTGACGTTCTACGGATCGGGGCGTGGAATATCAGATCCTTTAGTCGGGTGGGTAGATTAGTAAATTTAAAAAGGGAACTGGATAGGTTAAAGTTAGATATGGTGGAAATTAGTAAAGTTCGGTGGCAGGAGGAACAAGACTTCTGGTCAGGTGAATACAGTGTTATAAATGCAAAATCAGATGGGTGTAATAAAGGCGTATGTTTAATAATGAATAAAAAATAGCAGCGCGGGTAAGCTTCAACGAACAGCATAGTGAACGCATTATTATAGCTAAGATAGACACGAAGCCAACGCCTACAACATTAGTACAAATTTATATGACAAGCAGCTCCGCAGATGACAAAGAGCTTGAAGAAATGGACGATGAGATAAAAGAAATTATTCAGCTAGTGAGGGGAGACAAAAATTTAATAGTCATGGTGGACTGGAATTCGATACTAGGACGTGAATATGGAACGGGGGAAAGAAATGAAGGAGGAAGCCGCCTGGTAGAATTTTGCACAGAGAATAACGTAATCATAGCTAGCACTTGGTTTGAATCATTAAATAGCGTTATATACGTGGAAAAGGCCTGGAGATACTCGAAGGTTTCCGATGGATTAAGTAGTGATAAGACAGAGATTTAGGAGCCCGGTTTTAAATTGAAAAACATTTCCAGGAGCAGATGTGGAGTCAGACCACAATCTATCGGTTATGAACTCTAGATTAAAACTCAAGGTACTGTAAGCTGGGGGGGAATTTAAGGAGAGGGGACCTGGATAAACTAAAAGAACCAGAGGTTCTAGAGAGTTTCAGAAAGAGCATTAGGCAATGATTGACAAGAATCGGGGAAGAAATACATTAGAAAAAGAATGGGTAGCTTTGAGAGATGAAATGTGAAGGCAGCAGAGGATGAAGTAGGTAAAAAGACGAGGGGTGGTAGAAATCCTTGGGTAACAGAAGAAATATTGAAATTATTTGATGAAAGGAGGAAATAAAAAAAATGCAGTAAATGAAGCAGGCGCAATAGGAATATAAACTTCTCATAAATGAGATCGACAGTAAGTGCAAAATGACTAAGCAGGGAAGGCTAGAGGACAAATGTAAGGATGTAGAGGCTTATCTCACTAGGGGTAAGATAGATACTGCCTACAGGAAAATTAAAGAGACCTTTGGAGAAAAGGGAACCGCTAGTATCAATATCAAGAGCTGAGATAGGAAATCAGTTCCAAGCAAAGAAAGGAAAGAAGAACGGTGGAAGGAGTATACAGAGGGTCTATACAAGCGCGATGTACTTGAACGCAGTATTATGGAAATGTAAGGGAACCCCCCGCCCCCCCCCCCCCCCCCCGCCCTCCCGATGAACCATGGACCTTGCCGTTGGTGGGGAGCCTTGCGTGCCTGAACGATACAGATAGCCGTACCGTAGGTGCAATCACAACGGTGGGGTATCTGTTGGTATCTGTTGAGAGGCCAGACAAACGTGTGGTTCCTCAAGAGGGGCAGCAGCCTTTTCAGTAGTTGTTGCAGGGGCAACAGTCTGGATGATTGACTGATCTGGCCTTGTAACAGTAACCAAAATGGCCTTGCTGTTCTGGTACCGCGAACGGCTGAAAGCAAGGGGAAACTACAGCCGTAATTTTTCCCGAGGGCTTGCAGCTTTACTGTATGATTAAATGATGATGGGGTCCTCTTGGGTAAAATATTCCGGAGGTAAAATAGTCCCCTATTCGGATCTCTGGGCGGGGACTACTCAAGAGGACGTCATTATCATGAGAAAGAAAACTGGCGTTCTACGGATCGGAGCGTGGAATGTCAGATCCATTAATCGGGCAGGTAGGTTAGAAAATTTAACAAGGGAAATGGATAGATTGAAGTTAGATATAGCGGGAATTAGTGAAGTTCGGTGGAAGGAGGAACAAGACATTTGGTCAGGTGAACACAGGGTTATAAATACAAAATCAAATAAGGGTAATGCAGGTGTAGGTTTAGTAATGAATAAAAAAATAGGAGTACCGGTAAGCTACTACAAACAACATAGTGAACGCATTATTGTGGCCAAGATAGATACGAAGCCCACGCCTACTACGGTAGTACAAGTTTATAT
The DNA here is from genome assembly GCF_021461395.2 of Schistocerca americana. Classification (NCBI taxonomy): domain Eukaryota; kingdom Metazoa; phylum Arthropoda; class Insecta; order Orthoptera; family Acrididae; genus Schistocerca; species Schistocerca americana. The sequence continues at coordinate 856,492,919 of NC_060121.1, forward strand.
GCCAACTAGCTCTGCAGATAACGACGAAATTGATGAAATGTATGATGACATAAAAGTAATTATTCAGGTAGTGAATGGAGACGAATATTTAATAGTCAGTAGGAAAAGGGAGAGAAGGAAACATAGTAGGTGAATATGGATTGGTGCTAAGAAATGAAAGAGGAAGCCGCCTGGCGGAATTTTGCGTAGAGCGTAACTTAATCATAGCTAACACTTGGTTCAAGAATCATGAAAGATGGTTGTATACATGGAACAACCCTGGAGATACTAAAAGGTATCAGATAGATCATATAATGGTAAGACAGAGATTTAGGAACCAGGTTTTAAATTGTAAAACATTTCCAGGGGCAGATGTGGACTCTGAACACAATCTATTGGTTATGATCTGTAGATTAAAACTGAAGAAACTGCAAAAAGGTGGGAATTTAAGGAGATGAGACCTGGATAAACTGAAAGAACCAGAGGTTGTACAGAGTTTCAGGGAGAGCATAAGGGAACAATTGACAGTAATGGGGCAAAGAAATACAGTAGAAGAAGAATGGGTAGCTTTGAGGGATGAAATAGTGAAGGCAGCAGAGGATCAAATAGGTAAAAAGACGAGGGCTAGTAGAAACCCTTGGATAACAGAAGAAATATTGAATTTAATTGATGAAAGGAGAAAATATAAAAATGCAGTAAATGAAGTAGGCAAAAAGGAATACAAACGTCTCAAAAATGAGATCGAGAGGAAGTGCAAAATGGCTAAGCAGGGATGGCTAGAGGACAAATGTAAGGATGTAGAGGCTTATCTCACTAGGGGTAAGATAGATACTGTCTACAGGAAAATTAAAGAGACCTTTGGAGAAAGAAGAACCACTTGCATGAATATCAAGAGCTCAGATGGAAACCCAGTTCTAAGCAAAGAAGGGAAAGCAGGAGGGTGGAAGGAGTATATAGAGGGTCTATACAAGGGCGAGGTATTTGAAGAGAATATTATGGAAATGGAAGAGGATGTGGATGAAGATGAAATGGGACATATAATACTGCGTAAAGAGTTTGACAGAGCACTGAAAGACCTGAGTCGAAACAAGGCCCCAGGAGTAGACAACATTCCATTAGAACTACTAACAGCCTTGGGAGATCCAGTCCTGACAAAACTCTACCATCTGGTGAGCAAGATGTATGAGACAGGCGAAATACCCACAGACTTCAAGAAGAATATAATAATTCCAATCCAAAAGAAAGCATGTTGACAGATGTGAAAACTACCGAACTATCAGTTTAATAAGTCACAGCTGCAAAATACTAACGCGAATTCTTTACAGACGAATGGAAAAACTGATAGAAGCCGACCTCGGGGAAGGTCAGTTTGGATTCAGTAGAAATGTTGGAACACATGAGGCAATAGTGACCCTACGACCTATCTTAGAAGAAAGATTAAGGAAAGGCAAACCTACGTTTGTAGCATTTGTAGACTTAGAGAATGTTTTTGACAATGTTGATTGGAATACTCTCTTTCAAATTCTAAAGGTGGCAGGGGTAAAATAAAGGGAGCGAAAGGCTATTTCCCAATTTGTACAGAAAACAGATGGCAGTTGTAAGAGTCGAGGGGTATGAAAGGGAAGCAGTGGTTGGGAAGGGAGTGAGACAGGGTTGTAGCCTATCCCCGATGTAATTCAATCTGTATATTGAGCAAGCAATAAAGGACACAAAGGAAAAGTTCGGAGTAAGTATTAAAATCTATGGAGAAGAAATAAAAACTTTGAGGTTCACCGATGACACTGTAATTCTGTCAGAGACAGCAAAGGACTTGGAAGAGTAGCTGAACGGAATGGACAGTGTCTTGAAAGGAGGGGACAAGATGAACATCAACAAAAGCAAATCGAGGATAATGGAATGTAGTCGAATTAAGTCGGGTGATGCTGAGGGAAGTAGATTAGGAAATGAGACACTTAAAGTAATAAAGCAGTTTTGTTATTTGGGAAGCAAAATAACTGATGATGGTCGAAGTAGAGAGGATATAAGATGTAGACTGGCAATGGCAAGGAAAGCGTTTCTGAAGAAGAAAAATTTGTTAACATCGAGTATAGGTTTAAATGTTAGGAAGTCGTTTCTGAAAGTATTTGTATGGAGTGTAGCTATGTATGGAAGTGAAACATGGACGATAGATAGTTTAGACAAGAAGAGAATAGAAGCTTTCGAAATGTGGTGCTACAGAAGAATGCTGAAGATTAGATGGGTAGATCACATTACTAATGAGGAGGTATTGAATAGAATTGGGGAGAAGAGGAGCTTGTGGCACAACTTTACTAGAAAAAGGGATCGGTTGGTAGGACATGTTCTGAGACATCGAGGGATCACCAATTTAATATTCGAGGGCAGCGTGGAGGGTAAAAATCGTACAGGGAGACCAAGAGATGAATACACTAAGCAGATTCAGAAGGATGTAGGCTGCAGTAGGTACTGGGAGATGAAGAAGTTTGCACAGGATAGAGTAGCATGGAGAGCTGCATCTACCAGTCTCAGGACTGAAGACCACAACAACAACAAGGGGACGTAGGTGAAGAATTTGACAGAGCACTGGAGAACCTAAGGCGAATAAAGACCCCGTGAGTAGCACACATTCAATTAGAACTACAGATAGCCTAGTGAGGCCTAGTAATGACAAAACTCTACCATCTAGTGAGCTGGATTTTTGAAACAGCTGACAGACTTCAAGAAGAATATAATAATTCCAATACTAAAGAAAGCAGGTGTTGACAGGTGTGAAAATACCAGTTTAATAAGTCACGGATTCAAAATACTAACACGAATTCTTTACAGACGTATGAAAAAACTGGTAGAAGCCGATCTCGGGAAGATCAGTTCGGATTCCCTAGAAACGCTGGAACACGAGAGGCGATACTGACCCTACCAATTGTCTTAGAAGATAAATTAAGGAAAGGCAAACCTAAGTTTCCAGCATTTGTAGACTTAGAGAAAGCTTTTGACAATGTTGACTGGAATACACTCTTTCTAATTCTGATGGTTGCAGAGGTAACATGCAGGGAACGAAAGGCTATTTACAATTTGTACAGAAACCAGATGGCAGCTATAAGAGTCGAGGGGTATGAAAGGGAAGGAGTGGTTTAGTAGGGAGTGAGGCAGGGTTGTAGCCTATCCCCGATGTTATTTGATCTGTATATTGGGCAAAAAATAAGGGAAACAAAAAAATTTGGAGTAGTAATTAAAATCTATGGAGAATAAATAAAATCTTTGAGGTCTTCCGATGACATTGTAATTCTGTTAGAGACTGAAAAGAACCTGGAAGAGCAGTTGAACGGAATGGACATTGTCTTGAATGGAGGATATAAAATGAATATCAACAAAAGAAAAACGAAGATAATGGAATATAGTCAGATCGAACAGGTGATGCTGAGGGAATTAGATTACGAAATGTGACACTTAAGTAGTAAATGAATTTTGCTATTTGGGAAACAAAATAGCTGATGAAGGTCGAAATAGAGAGGATATAAAATGTAGACTGGCAATGGCAAGGAAAGCATTTCTGAAGAAGTGATATTTATTAACATCGACTATAGATTCAAGTGTCAGAAAGTCTCATCTGAAAGTATTTGTATGGACCGTAGGCTTGTATGGAAGTGAAACAAGGACGATAAATAGTTTAGACAAGGAGAGAATAGAAGCTTTCGAACTGTGGTGCTAGACAAGAATGCTGAAGACTAGGTAGGTAGATCATATAAATAATGAGGTCGTCCTGAGTAGAGTTGGGGAGAAGAGGAATTTGTGGCACAAATTGACTAGAAGAAGGGATCGGTTAGTTGGACATGTTCTGAGGTATCGAGGGATCGCCAATTTAGTGCCGGAGGGCAGCGTGAATGGTGAAAATTGTAGAGGGACACCAAGAGATGAATACACGTAGCAGATTCAGAAGGATGTAGGCTGCAGAAGTTATTTGGAGATGAAGAAGCTTGCACAGGATAGAGTTGCAAGGAGAGCTACCTCAGACCTATCTCTGGACTGAAGACCTCACCACCACCACCACCAACAACAACAACAACAATGAATTTTTAGATCTGTGTTGATACGGAAGAAACAGAAAACTATGTAATTTATGAAAAATACGGTATGTAATATCGCTTGTTTTCTTCGTTACGAGAACAATGCAAAATACTCTCTGGAATGAAAGAATACGGTTGTCTCGTACACTAAGCGGATGTAGAAGTTTGTAATAACTGCATTAATGTGAATATGTGTGTTAAATCAGTCGTTTTTGTTTATTTAAGTAGTGCCACAGGACCTCCTGTACATCAAATAAATAAGCATCTCAAAATATCAGAAATAATTACGGCCAATATTAACAGCATCTCTGCTGTCGTAGTTGGAAACTCAAGAATACTCCGCCATTACGCACTCAGTTCAAACTTTCTGAATTATTGGGCTGTAAAAACAGTAATTCCTATTTGAATTATAGTATTTTAGAAGAGTAAAATAATACGCTTCCAGTTACGCATACCAGAGAAGAGCTGTGGCCTGTACTCATGACTGCAAAAGTTTATGAGAAATCTGAATTAAATTCGACGCCCAGAAAATATTGAAAGAAATAATAACCAGTCTTGGTTCAAGAAAAACATTGAAAAGAAATAATCATTTTTTATTTTTTCTTATAACGCTCGTGCTGCTTTGTATTGAGTAGCAAAAAACGCAATTGAAAATACTCATCAGGCTAACGTCACGTGAGACGCGAGCGGTACACAGCTGATCCATATCTACAGGTTAAATCCTCAGAAAAAGAGCCGTTACAGAGAAAAGCCGTCCTCACACGAGGCAGTTAACAATGACGTGATCGTGGACTGGAAATCCAACCTTTTGGGACACAGAGCAATCGGCACATGGGATGGGTCTGTTAACGTGATGGGTGATTCTAGCGCTCTCCAGCGACAGTCGTCGACTACATTTGGCTCGCATACCACACAGTTTGCTTCCGAATATGGTGGCACATAAAATTCTGTGTTATCTCTATTAAAACGCACGTGTCGTACATTTTGAATATGCTTTCCGTGTTGTTTGTTCTGCAGTATACATAAATAAAAACTTCAATATTCATGAAAGTGCTATGAGAGAAAAAGGAAGCTAAGGGCATCAGCTTATGAAACTTCACATAATCGGGAAAACCTACTAACTTACTCGTAAGCGACGGCGCACTTAGGTATACATAACATCAAATATTACGGAAATCATTTCTATTAATTTAATAAGGAAGTCCCACAACCTTCTGGAAAACGGCAAGATGAATGAAAGAGAAACATGTGAACAGTGGAATACAAACCGCTCCACATTTCTTCGCTACTCAGCATCCCAGCCAGCTACACTATGGTGAACTTCTGCAATGAACGATCTTGTATGTTATGTCACAATAATCTTAAGACTTTAATCATTATTATGTTGTTAATTGACATCGAATTACAAAATTCCCATCAGATACGTGATTATGATGAATCTTCGAAACAGTATACTTTCATAACATGTGTTATATCACGAAAATAACTACGTACGAAAAATCTTTAACCATCTATTTCACATTTTCCTTCATTTTTCTAAAAAATTGTACCAATAACGACACCTTTTAGAGAGATTCTCAGTATGCTGGAGATTATAAACAGCATACGCTCATAGGGTGTAAGATATAACATAAAACCAACCAAATACGGGCTTCAGCTGAAGACGCCAACACCAAAAGACGTCTCGCAAGTTCTACGTATGACGTAGGGAGCGGTATTGCTTCTTACTGATTATACTTTATATGGCACATTGCCGAAATATGGTCGTGCTTATTGTGTGTTCCACGTTACAAAATAGCTAATCAACGTCAAATAGCAGGAAATGACGTTATAAAACTCGTACAGTTCCACATAAACGGCTTAAGTATCTATTATTTAATGGTGACCGTCTTGCAGGGGATAATATTCACGTGGACCAATAAATAAAACTCATTCAAAAAAAAAAATCCTGTTATCTTTTGAACACATCTCGTGTAACACAGGTGCGAAGATTGTATTCATCCGCGGTTGCAGTTTATAGCATGTGAATTACCTACATTTATTTTCTGCTACTAGTCACTTTTATTTTCTTTATGTTTAACTTAACATATTGCAATGCGTTTCGAGCATTGGTCATCTTCAGGCTTTTGTACATTCAGAAAATTGTTGCATAAAAATAAAAGTTCTTAGACTAAATGAGAATAGAACTTGTTTACAGCTCGCTGTTGGTCTGACTGTTGGGGTATTTGGAGGGAGGGGGATAATGGTTGTTCATCTTCATTACATCTACGTACTCACTCCCCAAACCTCCGTACGGTGCGTGACCGAGGCTACCCTGTAACAGTATTAGTCATTTCCTTTCTTTTCCATTAGAAAATACAGCGAGGGGAAAACGAATGTCTTCATACCTCTTACGAGACTTATCTCTCTAATATTATCTTTATGGTCTTTACACAAAATGCACGTTGGAGGCAGTAGACTGTCTTGCAGTTAGCCTCGAATATGGGTTCTCTAAATTTTGTCAATAGTGCTCCCCGGAAGGAACACAGCCTTCTCTCCAGCCATTCCTATTTAAGTTCCCAAAGTATCTCGCTAATACATACGTGTTGTTCGAACCTAACAGTAATAGACCTGCCTTTGAACTGCTTCGGTATTTTCCTTTAATCCTACCTGGTACGGATTCTAAACACTCGATCAGAACTCAACAATGGATCGCACTAGTGACCTATATGCAGCCTCCTTTACACATGAACCACACATTCTTAAAACTATTCCAATAAACCGAAGTCGACCATTCGGCATTTCTACTGCAGTTCTTAGATGCTCAATTCATTACATATCGCTTTGCAACGTTACATCTAGATATTTAATCGACTTGACTGTGTCACTACTAATACTGTATTGGAGTATTGTGGGTTTGTTTCTGCTACTCATCTGCATGAATTTCTGGCTGGCCAGAAATTGATGCTCAGTTATGTCTTCTGCTCCAGAGCAGCATAATAAATCACTAGGCTTCAGTTTCTGGCCAGCCACTGCCCCCATCCCTCCAAATACTCCAACAACCACACCAGCAGCGAACAGTAAACGATAAAATTCGGTATATCCATTATTATCAAGTAGGAAGAGACGAACACACCCGATAGGAACATTGCAATTTTCAGCACTATCGTCAGCTGTATTTTTATTATCAGTTTTTTAGCAACTGTGTGAATTTTCCCGAAAGACATCAGTCACAAAATCCCACGTGAAAATAACCAGCACACATAGCAGCTCTTGTAAGCAACTACACACGTTGAGACCGCAAACACAAGTCTTCTCACTTGAGACTTTCTGATGTCTCTCGGAAAAATAAATCCACTTTGTACAGGGAGACAATTAAACTATACGAATCAAAAACGTCATAACGTCTGAATGGTTTGCGTTAGGACGTTCAATTTGCACGGTTGGCCACGGGCCCTGATGGGAATTAGTATGCTCGTGGTATGGTTTGGTTTAGCCACGAAGTCCAAATGGTTCAAATGGCTCTGAGCACTATGGGACTTAACATCTGAGGTCATCAGGCCCCTAGAACTTAGAACTACTTAAACCTAACTAACCTAAGGACATCACACACACCCATGCCCGAGGCAGGATTCGAACCTGCGACCGTAGCGGTCGCGCGGTTCCAGACTGAAGCGCCTAGAACCGCTCGGCCACTACGGCCGGCCGACGAAGTCCACTTTCATATCAGTGGGTTCGTCAATAAGCAAAACTGGCGCATTTGGGGGTCTGAGAATCCGCACTTGGCGAACGAGAAGTCTCTTGACCCTCAGCGGGTGACTGTGTGGTGTGCAGTCGCCAGTCACGATATTCGTTGATAGCACGGTGACTGCCGAACGAGACATGAAGGTTTTGAAAGATGATTTCATTCCCATTATCCAAAGTGACCCTGATTTGGACAAGATGTCGTTCATGCAAGATGGAGCTCTACCACTCCGAAATAGAGAGTGACGTCCTGGAGTTGCGCTTTGGAAAGCGGATTCTGGCTCTGGGGTACCCAGAGGCCACAGGCATGGGCCTCTATTGGCTGCCGTATTCTCTTGATCTGAACACATCCGTGTTTTTTTGGGGCTATATTTAAGACATGGTGAACTGCAACAACTCTAAAAACATTGCTGATCTGAAAACAGCCATTCAGGAGATCATCGGCAGCATCGATATTCCGACACTTCAGCATGTCTGCATCTACATCTACGTGATTACTCTGCTATTCACAATAAAGTGCCTGGCAGAGGGTTCAATGAACCACCTTCAATCTGTCTCTCTACCGTTCCACTCACGAAAGGCGCGCGGGAAAAACGAGCACTTAATTTTTTCTGTGCGAGACCTGATTTCTCTTATTTTATCGTAATGATCATTTCTAAATAATGCGGAAAGTTTTTATGATCATTTCTCCCTATGCAGGTGGGTGCCAACAGAATGTTTTCGCAATGGGGGGAGAAAACTGATGATTGAAACTTCATGAGAAGTTCCCGTCGTAACGAAAAACGCCTTTGTTTTAATGACTGCCACTCCAATTCACGTAACATGTCTGTGGCACTATCTCCCCTACTTCTCGATAATACAAATCGAGCCGCCCTTCTTTGTACTTCTTCGATGTCATCCGTCAATCCCATCTGACGCGGATCCCACACCGCACATCAGTACTCCAGAGTAGGGTGGACAAGCGTGGTGTAAACAGTCTCTTTGCACCTTGTAAGTGTTCTTCCAATGAATCGCAGTCTTTGGTTGGCTCTTGCAGTAATTCGCTATTCGTCTGCGCTACAACATTGCCAATGATGGCACGCATGTCGAACATGCCATAACCTAAATCCGAATACCTTTGGTGACTTCTACATGTGGTATAACGTGTGAGCGCGCCGTAGTTTGTAACAGATTTACGTTTTTTTTTTTCATATAGTTCAGTAATTGTCACACTGTAAGGAGAGGGCCTGATAATGAAGTGAATCGTCGAAACCGGTTCAACTAAATTGGTATTGAAATTGCAGCTGATGGTAGTGTTGAAAACTGTAATAATAAAAAGTCCTACGATAATATAGTTTAAGATATTTTATTTTGAAGTAACAGTTTTCTGTATGTATAAACACCTGAATATCAGCAAAACTTGCTAGAAACGCGTTGCAGCGTGTTAGGTTTAACATAAACAAGTAAAGGTGACTGGTAGCAGATAATCCAAATAAGCATTCCACAGCCCGCATCTCGTGGTCGTGCGGTAGCGTTCTCGCTTCCCACGCCCAGGTTCCCGGGTTCGATTCCCGGCGGGGTCAGGGATTTTCTCTGCCTCGTGATGGCTGGGTGTTGTGTGCTGTCCTTAGGTTAGTTAGGTTTAAGTAGTTCTAAGTTCTAGGGGACTGATGACCATAGATGTTAAGTCCCATAGTGCTCAGAGCCATTTGAACCATTTGAAGCATTCCACACGGTCACGATTCTCAAACGTAGCCAGTACGGCCACAAGTAGTTGTAGCCAGTGGGACCACTACAACTGTGGCAGAGGCGAAGTGGTCGGCGGTGTTTACAGCGGCGCCCTTGTCCGGAAACACTTTGCGGCTTCTCGGCCACTGGCCCCCGGGGACAGCCGTCCGTCCGTCTGATCCTGCGCCTCTCCCCAGGTCCCCGGCGTGGCGCGACATGCCGCCAGACCGCGACCCCGCGCGTGCGCGTGTGCGCACCAGCGCGCGGGCCCGGTAATCTCGCCGGATCCCTTTTAAGTGCGGTTAATATTTAATGCGTCCCGGAGTGGGGTTACGGTGATCGGCGCGTGCCGCAGACTTAGCAGGTGCCGCGACGTCAAAGTTGCGCCGCCGGCGCAGCTGCCGCCCTCTCGCGTCTACCCTGCTGCTACACCCCCACCCTCCACCCTCCAACCCCTCTCTCCTACCCGTTCCTCTCGAAGCCACCTCGGTCCGTCTCGCGGCGTCCCAGAGCGGCGCTTTTGATGTGAAAGAGATTTAACGACGTTAGCGTTACTTACGGCTCACTTGGCGCACTCAATTTCCTCGCACGCCACGCCCCCCTCTGCAGCCCCTCCCACGCCCTCGTTGCGCTCGCCTTACACTGCGCCCATCTTCGCCGCCACCTCGCGCCGGCTCGCGTATTCACTAGCGGTAATAGCAGCTATTCATAGCGGCGTCTGGAGAGCGCGCGCACGGCGCCTTAAGTTTTACGCCTTCCTCCCTGTCGAGCGGAGCTGAGCCGCCTCCCTCTCTTCACGCACCGCCTGTTTGCTTCGCCTACTCTGTATCTTGTTCCCCCCCTAACACATACACGACGCTTTTGGCTCAACAGCTTTCTGAAATCTCTCCACCTTGTGTTACGTTTTCCACTGACTTTACTGTTTTCACAGAAAGACGTAATTTCCATCATTACTATGATACAGAAGTATGGCTCTACACCTGTATAAAACTGGATTATGAAGCACACCAGACAACAGAAATGGTCATCCGTAGGAGATGGTGCAGAGGGATTCGCATTAACACAGCGGTTGTGGGAGTGATAGTCGGTCGGGGTTGCCAAGGTCTAATTACAGTAATAGAAGCATTTGCAAGCTAGCAGGTGGAAGTCGTAAGGTGCTTTGCCAGCAAAAAAAAGAAGAAGAATTAGAGCAAACTGTTATCATATTTTTTCTTTGATACGAGAAATCTGGCAATCATAAATGAATACAATTATTTACTCCGAAATTAAGCAATAAATATATAGTATTTAAAACTAGATGAATATTAATTTGAGTAATGAAATCGAAAACTTGCGTAGAGCTTCTGTGTTAATATGAATTCAGTGAATGTTCCAAAATAATACATCGGGCATGAATAAACATGATAAACACGCAGTCAGCGGACAAGAACGATGCTCATGATGTACCAGAAATAATGTTCATTTCCTGCAAGCCGGCCGGTGTGGCCGTGCGGTTCTAGGCGCTTCAGTCTGGAACCGCGTGACCGCTACCGCCGCAGGTTCGAATTCTGCCTTGGGCATGGATGTGTGTGATGTCCTTAGGTTGGTTAGGTTTAATTAGTTCTAAGTTCTAGGCGACTGATGACCTCAGAAGTTAAGTCGCATAGTGATCAGAGCCATTTGAACCATTTCCTGCAAGTAAACACAAGTCCCTTTTCAGTGGTGGTGACCTGCCGACTGAAGTCCTAATTAAGAAACAAAAATACGTCTGAAGCCCGTATTAAAACAAGAGTAAATAATATCTGGACAAATGCAGAAAAAGTGAAATAATTCTTGGCAGACGTAAATTTCTAATACGAACAACAATTTATAAGTTAATTAATTAGTTCTAGTGAAAAGCCGGTGTTGAAAATTACTAAAACCAACTGAAATTAGACTGACGGCTGCCAACGCAATCCCGGAGAGTGACAAGTAAGTTAGTTACTTTCCTGAAGTTCTGCACCAGTTACTGATAGTCAAGATCCACAGTTTCTGAGTGGAATTAGAGTACGGAGTAGTCAAAGTTAGCAGCTAGTATTGAGTACCCAGCCAAACTGTTAATATGGTATGTAAGCCAAACGTTGACCGATGATGATCAGAAGCCTTGCAGTTTTCCCAGAAGGATTACTCGGAGACAGATGGCGGCGTACTGCGACGCGTCTTCCTGCATGCACCGCAGTAAGCCCCTAATTGTGGAAGAGCTGTTGCTCTAGGCACCTGGCCCAGTGGCTTACTCGGTGAAGACTGGCCTCTGTGGTCTGTTCAAAAATGGTTCAAATGGCTCTGAGCAATATGGGACTTAACATCTATGGTCATCAGTCCCCTAGAACTTAGAACTACTTAAACCTAACTAACTTAAGGACATCACACAACACCCAGTCATCTGTGGTCTGTGCACAGCCTTAAGTGAACTACCCGTAGAAGCGTGCACCGCGCACTGTTTTCAGTTGGGTGTCTCTGTGTAATAAACTAGCTCGTGTACGTCACCACCTGTAGCGGCGTATCTGACGCCCCTTGGCGACTGTCGGCTTGACCTGTTTCTGCCTGACGGCAGGTGGGCTTGCCCCTACTAAGTCCGGGACCCGCCTGACAGATCTGTTGTGCAGATAGCCGCTATGCATAGGCACTCGACCGAGATATTGTATTACATTTCGTTATCTACATCTACATCTACATCTATACTCCGCGAGCCACCTTACGGTGTGTGGCGGAGGGTACTTATTGTACCACTATCTGATCCCCCCTTCCCTGTTCCATTCACGAATTGTGCGTGGGAAGAACGACTGCTTGTAAGTCTCCGTATTTGCTCTAATTTCTCGGATCTTTTCGTTGTGATCATTACGCGAGATATATGTGGGCGGTAGTAATATGTTGCCCATCTCTTCCCGGAATGTGCTCTCTCGTAATTTCGATAATAAACCTCTCCGTATTGCGTAACGCCTTTCTTGAAGTGTCCGCCACTGGAGCTTGTTCAGCATCTCCGTAACGCTCTCGCGCTGACTAAATGTCCCCATGACGAATCGCGCTGCTTTTCGCTGGATCATGTCTATCTCTTCTATTAATCCAACCTGGTAAGGGTCCCATACTGATGAGCAATACTCAAGAATCGGACGAACAAGCGTTTTGTAAGCTACTTCTTTCGTCGATGAGTCACATTTTCTTAGAATTCTTCCTATGAATCTCAACCTGGCGCCTGCTTTTCCCACTATTTGTTTTATGTGATCATTCCACTTCAGATCACTCCGGATAGTAACTCCTAAGTATTTTACGGTCGTTACCGCTTCCAATGATTTACCACCTATGGCATAATCGTACTGGAATGGATTTCTGCCACATCAGTTATCGTCTGTGAACACACCAGATCACAACAGAGTATGAGCAACAATGAAAACTTGTAAAATATGGACTGTACGTAAATCAGCGGAATACCATCACTCCGAAAGGGGGAAGGGGGGAGGGGGGCGGACCGTGAGGAAACGCCTCAAACCGCGCGGCTACCCCGCGCGGCGCCCACATAGCTTAAACAAGAAAAACAGCTAGTAAAATTGAAGTTATGCAAATCCAGGGTACCAAATAAATGACACAGAAGCAGCATGAATAATATTCACAAATTATCTACAGAGATGTAGTCGGATAGAGAGCGATACCCATTCGTACCGAATGGCTGCATCATAATTTTAGAAATGTGAGTTAGCAATACCGGAACCAGTAAACTGTTCAAATAAAATCGGGGTTAACTCAAACGTAAATTCGTTTATCACACATAGGCTAAAGAACTTTACGCACAGAGCATAGCAGCAAAAAACTTTTCGAACAGTATACATACACGCTAAGGTGCTCACCAATAACTCCAACAAGAGCCGCTGACAAAGGCTCGCTAATGCCACTCTTCCCATGAATTCTGTAGCCACAAAAAGGAGACAAATTTCCAAGCCATGTCGCACCAAACACGTGCTTTACAGACATCTAGGTTGTTAGAATACAGAATGACACTACTGCTTAAAGTCATACTCCATTTCGGCAAATGTTCATAGCATCCACATATCACATGACCGACAACACTTGTCCTTGCATACCCATTCAGCAGTTACCGGTGGTAAACGATTGATAGATAGCTCATGTGAACGGCATCAAGTCATAGCGGTGGAGAGCGCACACGTCCCGTGGCGGGACGTGAAGTAAGCAGTTGCTTACGTACTCAGGCAGATTATACGACACTTTCGAGTTCATATCGAAGCACAGCCTGAGTCAGATTTAGGTTGAAACATTCACCGCTACTTCCTCTCGTATTTTACATTATTTTGACTTAAACGTCTTTAGTGCCAATCCAAACAAAACACGTTGGCGAACAAAGACAGAAAACAACTGATGTTCGAATCCTAACCCAGGAGGCACCACAAACAAACTGTCTATATCAGCAAGCGGAAGTCTAGCAGGTGTGCATGGCTATGGTAAACAGCAGATCTATTTGTTGGCTCTGCCTCTTTGAAGTCCTACCCTGCATCCTCGACCTGGGAAACCTGCTCTTAATTTTAAGCAACATGGTAAGGAGGTAACAAAGAGCTTTGTTGAAGATAAATTAGTAAAGAGTAAAGATTGCAGAATATCTCATTTATTAAAATGACCGACTTCGGCACGCTCAATCGTACATTTTCAGATTATGAGCAGTGTAAAGATATGAAAATACTTGTTAATGAAGGAAGTCAGCCTTTACATAACATATGCAAACGATCAGAAATACCGTAGCGTGGCATTTAGTTGGAGTTTTACACAACGTATACAAAAGGTCAGTAATACTACAGCGTGCTATTTACCCATTTGGCTGGAGCTATTGCTGTGGTGAACAGCTGCGTGTGGCTACGACGCGGGGGCTTCGCGTCGTAACGACATGTCTACAAAATCCGTCTTTTGAGACGTAGGCAAAAGAAATATTTAGCAACGGTAGAAATATTAGCACTGCTACCATCAAATTCACGTGGCTGATACTTGTGATATGTCATGTTTTTCAGACAGTGCTTATATTCACTCAACAATTTCGCACCTTTAACATTAAAGACAATAGTGGAACAGATATGTCAAAATGGCGAATTTTACAGATACGATGTTATGAGTGTAAACCCCAAACGGTAGCCGCTGGTAGAGGGTATTCCACCGTATGTGAAATAGTGCACGAAGGTTCGCTTATTTTCTGCATTACGTCAGCTGCAGCCATCGACTCTTAACTCACATTAAAAACATTATAACTTGTGAATAAAATGTAAAGGTAATAGGACAATTGTATGTAAAGCGTTATACAAATTTAACTGTTCAAACAAATAATGGAAGTCTTTAGCAATTTTGCTTAAAAGCGGTCTTTCAAACATTATAATGCTGATAACTTCAAGCAACATGTGGTATAACGTTCAGTTACAGCTGCACAGGTATTTGGCATCGATACAAGGCACCTTCATCGTAGATGCCACGTCGGTTTCTACATACGTTTATGTGTCCAGCGACTACTGCAAACATGACATCGTCATATTTGTCCTCGGAGTCTCTCGCGGCGCTTGTCTGAATAAAATCTTCTCGTTGTTCAAGCCGCGTCAATTCGAATGTCATCACCTTGGGAACAGCTTCCGGTAAATACATCTTCAACCATTAACGTCCACATGAACAACGTTTCCGTGGTAACAGCTTCCTCTACAGTCATCATTGGTCGCCTGGGCCCGCTATATAGCATCTCCGTCGAAATGGCGCCTTGCAGCATAATCTTTGACTACCAATAGCCGTCCTATCGATATTTCCATGGAAACGGCATCGCTAGAAGTTCCAAGGAACATTACTAGCTGGCGTTGAAGGTTCGTACGACTTTCTCTATTGGCGTTTCTCCTTAAAATCTTTCATAAATTTGAAACGAGGTTATTAAAGCCCTTAAGTATTTGCTCGAAGAATTATGAATTGCTATACATACAGTTGTCCTATTATTTCTGCATTCTGTCCTCAAGTTTTAATGCTTTTTGCGTGGGATGAATTTCAGTAGCTGCAGCTGACGTAATATAGCACATGCGCGTGCCTTCGTACACTATTTACCCCGTGTCAGAATAGCCGCCAGCAGCAGTTGCCGCTGTGACCACATGTCGCTGTTCACCACACTGCCAGCCCCAGCGATGTGGGTAACACTGCACTATAGTACTTCTTGTCTTTTGTATACGTTATGCAAAGCTCCCGTATTTGTGATCTTTTGTATATGTTATGTAAAGATTGACTTCCCTTATTAACAACCATTGCCATATCTTTACATTGCTCATAAACTGAAGATGGCCGATTAAACTTCCAGAAACTGGCCAATTTAGTAAATGAGATATTCTGCGATCTTCATTATTTTTGCTAATGATTATCTGATCTGACATGTAGAGGAGCTGTCAGTGGGATTCACGCCACTACATGAACTTTCATAAAATGTTTGCTCCAAGATAACATCATTGTGGGGAGATTCGAATACCTGTAAATAGTTAACAGACAAATCTTGTAAAGCGTTAATACAGAGGAGTCCAGAAAAATGTTGACACTCTCTGATTGTCAGTACTAATGGAACAAAATGGCTTACCGTTACGGCTATTGCAAGGGGGGAGGGGAAGTTATTTTATGTGTTCTAAGTGTTCATCTTCAGCCATACAGCGTCGATGACGCTGAATTGATAACCGAACTACGGCTGTAGTGTTGCCGGTGTGGCAGATGCACGGGACGCCTCGATGGTTTCTAGTAGCCTTTTCAGTGTAGCTTGCTTCTGTTGATGAACTTCATTTTTCAATGTCCCCCATAAGTAAATGTCAAGAGGTGTAAGGTCGGGAAATCGTGGTCGGTACTCAACAGCTCCTCTTCGAATTATCCGTCGTCCATGTCGATTTTCATTCAAGTAGGCTCTGACATCTCTGTCGTAGTGAGGTGGAGTGCCATCTTGTTGTAGGTAAAATATTTCACCTCCAAACCACTCCCGAATGGCAGGTAAAATCGATTTTTGCAGCATATGAAGGTACAGCTCACAAGTTTCGGTGCCTTCACAGAAGAATAGGTCAAACAAACAGTGTGATGACAGACCACACCACACATTGAGACCCTGTAGGTTAACATGTTCGTCCACGTGAACGTATTTTCAGGAGGCCAGTAGACGCAGTTGTGGCGGTTTCTAGTACCGTTCAGTTTGAATTGCGCCTCGTCAGACCAGTTAACCATCCCTGCAAACCGTTCATTCTCAGGAAACATGCCTTCAAACTACTCGCAGCACTCCATCGTTCGATCTGTGTCGTCCTCATTCATAGCGTGCAGCTATCTTGGACTGTACACTTTTCACCCTGCAGCCTTCAGAATTCGCCTTACGCTTGATCGTCTTACCCGCTATCACCTGCGCCCTGCTTCACAGATTTCTCAGGTGACCTAGTAAAATGTTGCAACACATCAGCGCTGGAAGCTGGAATTGTTGCTGATTCTGGTCGACCAGACCTTTGCTTATGCACATCCTGAAAAGTGCCGTCGGCTCCAAATTTATCTCGAATAATGAACTGTTACACGTGTTGGTGGCTAAGTCCCGCACACATTGCGCCATTGCCGTTACACCTCCATCATGTGTCTGTACTTCCAGCACCACTTCAACATGGCATTGCGTTTCTCAAGCGACAACGTTATTTCATTCACTGCTGCCGGAAAACGCGTGTCAATGTCTGTTGAGAAAAAGTTGGACTACGCTATCGCGAAAAATTGCAACGATATGTCATTTTGTTCCAAAGATATTAACTATCAAAGAGTGTCTAGAAAGATTCGTAGGAAACTTTTCTTTTCATATTTTCCAGTAAACTAATAAACGAGCATGACACAAGTGTAAATTAAATATTTTTGGACTATTAATTAAGACATAAAAAGAATTCACATATGTGGACCTCAAGTCTCACCTATCGAGAAATCGCACAAACTTAGTTTTATATTTTCCTTCCCTTTCTTCAGTAAAAATATTTATACAGAAAATACATATGCAGAAAACAGGGTTCGTAATGTTAACATTTCTGAAGTATATGTTATCCAATAGAGGCTTTCGTTGATACCCTAAAACAGCTTCTTAAATGGAAGAAAATAATAATCATACAATAATCTCTGAGAAAAAATAATTTGCTACTGAAGTTAGAAAATCTTTATGATACGATGAAGACAATTATTTTTCACGATATATATATTCCACATTTGAGGTACATGTCTCTAATGTTGGAACTGCAGCAAGCTTTCCTGCATTTTGAGGCATTCCTTGGCTCCATAAAGTTAGGTACTTGGGCACCATTCTAAAACCTAACTTATGAAACTGGTTTCAACACAGCTTTGCTTTGCTTTTTAATAACATTTTCTATTGCATCTACATCTTCACAGTTGTAGGAGTTCATTGTACAAGGACATCCTCCTCCACTAGCTACTGGCAGGAAATCTTAATGTTCGTATGATTTACCAACCAGTTTCATCAAGCTCAACAGCACAATCTTCAGTCAAAAACGAGAATTCATCACCTCCCAAACGGATAATTCCACACTGCTGTCATTGCTCACCACTTAATAATACATGCACTGCTGTAGAGCGTAAAAAAACGGTTATTTCAGTATTCCATCGTCGAAGATCAAATTGAGATTAGCAGATATGCATTATGGGCTGACGTACACCACAAAATGTGTTATTTCATAGTAACGAACTAAATTTATACATATCTGAACTACCTCTCAACGTCTAGAACAGTTAGCGAACGTTAGGTAAAAAACACAGACTCTCAGTATAATGTTTAGACACAATAATTATTTATATACCTTTTCGATTTGTAGAAGTAATCATTTTCTTGGTGTGACCAGCTGTAAACTGACACACGAATTGTTCGTTGCAAGCTGCTGATCCCTGGCTTTAAAACTAAGAAATAGGAGGTACACACTCGCAGACCATCGCTCTATAAGCAGAAAAATGCACCTACTTACGGAGAAAAGAATAAGAACGATGGTCCACATGTGTGGAGCATGAGAACGAAGACATTAAGCTACCACAATTCTGCTATGCTATGCGGCATATGATTATAATCAATGCTACCCGCTGTGAGGGACTTCAGACAACATCGCCATGATACCTTAGGACTTGCTGGGAATCAATAACCCGATATTCTCCAAGACACTAGAAAATATCTTACACTGCTGTCGCAACCAAATGGTCAACAGCGACAGTAAAATCACAACACCGAGACAGTGAATAATCGGATAGTTACAGAATCCTACATACCCACATGGACTGGAATGATGGCACCTCACCTAGCGTAAGCTTCGTGCATTATCTGGCATCATCTAAATTTGCGTGTATTGTCATGATTAAAAACAGTAAGCATCGAAAAAATTGACTTCCTACAGGACTTAAATAGATGAAACCGAAACCAAAGTTTATTATTCCACAACTGTGGAGTCGACGCTCGCCATATGTCCGAGCCCTTCTTGTTCTACCAACAGTGAAGAACGACCACACTTCTGCCCGTACTGGGCGACAGTAACGTCACACTACCCGCTTTAAGAATTGTTTATGCTTTTACTCTTTTAATAGTTTAAATCGATTGCTCCGTTGGCCTGACAGAATTTTTCCTATAATCCTCCTACAATACTCCTTTATCGTGCTCTGTTTATCCTCGTACCTTCTGCTCTCCCTTTGACTCTTCCATCGGGTCGTACCGAAGTGGTGTCTGTCTATGCCAACTACACACAATTTTCAGTCAGGCCACAGTCAGTAGGCCACTTACGCCAGACTCTAAACTTCTCAATTGTTCACCTCGAGTCCCCGCCTGGCTGAACAGACATTGTAACATGTGTGAAATCTTATGGGACTGTTAAGGTCATCAGTCCCTAATCTGACACACATCCTAAATTATTCTAAGGACAAACACACACACCCATGACCGAGGGAGGACTCGAATCTCCGCCGGGACCAGCCGCACAGTCCCTGCTTGCAGTGCCCTAGACCGCTCGGCTAAGCCCGCGCGGCCCACCTGGCTGACTAGGGTTTTATGGTTACGAAGGTCCCACTCCAAGACAATGGCGTTCCTCGTCATCCACTGGTTCGCACAAACCTCAATTGAAAGTCAAATATCTCTTGATTCTCCACTCAGACCACGATAATGTTTTCACGAAACGTACTCTAACAAAATTCTGCGGTATATACACTCTTGGAAATCGGAATAAGAACACCGTGAATTCATTGTCCCAGGAAGCGGAAACTTTATTGACACATTCCTGGGGTCAGATACATCACATGATCACACTGACAGAACCACAGGCACAAAGACACAGGCAACAGAGCATGCACAATGTCGGCACTAGTACAGTGTATATCCACCTTTCGCAGCAATGCAGGCTGCTATTCTCCCATGGAGACGATCGTAGAGATGCTGGATGTAGTCCTGTGGAACGGCTTGCCATGCCATTTCCACCTGGCGCCTCAGTTGGACCAGCGTTCGTGCTGGACGAGCAGACCGCGTGAGACGACGCTTCATCCAGTCCCAAACATGCTCAATGGGGGACAGATCCGGAGATCCTGCTGGCCAGGGTAGTTGACTTACACCTTCTAGAGCACGTTGGGTGGCACGGGATACATGCGGACGTGTATTGCCCTGTTGGAACAGCAAGTTCCCTTGCCGCCCGGTCTAGGAATTGTAGAACGATGGGTTCGATGACGGTTTGGATGTACCGTGCACTATTCAGTGTCCCCTCGACGATCACCAGTGGTGTACGGCCAGTGTAGGAGATCGCTCCCCACACCATGATGCCGGGTGTTGGCCCTGTGTGCCTCGGTCGTATGCAGTCCTGATTGTGGCGCTCACCTGCACGGCGCCAAACACGCATACGACCATCATTGGCACCAAGGCAGAAGCGACTCTCATCGCTGAAGACGACACGTCTCCATTCGTCCCTCCATTCACGCCTGTCGCGACACCACTGGAGGCGGGCTGCACGATGTTGGGGCGTGAGCGGAAGACGGCCTAACGGTGTGCGGGACCGTAGCCCAGCTTCATGGAGACGGCTGCGAATGGTCCTCGCCGATACCCCAGGAGCAACAGTGTCCCTAATTTGCTGGGAAGTGGCGGTGTGGTCCCCTACGGCACTGCGTAGGATCCTACGGTATTGGCGTGCATCCGTGCGTCGCTGCGGTCCGGTCCCAGGTCGACGGGCACGTGCACCTTCCGCCGACCACTGGCGACAACATCGATGTACTGTGGAGACCTCACGCCCCACGTGTTGAGCAATTCGGCGGTACGTCCACCCGGCCTCCCGCATGCCCATTATACGCCCTCGCTCAAAGTCCGTCAACTGCACATACGGTTCACGTCCACGCTGTCGCGGCATGCTACCAGTGTTAAAGACTGCGATGGAGCTCCGTATGCCACGGCAAACTGGCTGACACTGACGGCGGCGGTGCACAAATGCTGCGCAGCTAGCGCCATTCGACGGCCAACACCGCGGTTCCTGGTGTGTCCGCTGTGCCGTGCGTGTGATCATTGCCTGTACAGCCCTCTCGCAGTGTCCGGAGCAAGTATGGTGGGTCTGACACACCGGTGTCAATGTGTTCTTTTTTCCATTTCCAGGAGTGTATAAACCCACCTGCAGTACAAGAAATAGAAATTACTATTTAAGAAACGAGAAACTGCAAAGCGTGTGGTGAAAATCACGTGTTTGCGGCAATGTGGATGTATGCTATTAAAACAACTCAGACATCTTTACATATTATTTTACAAAAAATTTGGCAACAGAAAAATTCCCAGAACAATGTCTAACCCTACCACCAATATTGTAATTTAGTAAGCTTTTACCTATATAACAGAAAACCCTGTCTCTATGTTGCTACATATAACCCTCTTACTAAATTTAGTTTCCAAATAAACTACGCTATGGGAGGATAGTCCTGTTAATAGGAAATGCTAATCAATGAAGTTACCCTTTTCACAGGATCTGACCGTGTGTTGTGTCTGATGGATAAGTAATGAGACTATTCACTTCTTCTCCCAAGATCTTACCCAGCAGTTAGAAAGAAACGCAGTATGAATAGTATTATATTGAAACGTGAATGTATGCTTTCCCGGCGTATACAGCTGGCGAAGAGTTCTTGGGCCTCCAGCCACCCGGCTGGAAGCCCGAGAACTCTTCGCCAGTATTATTTTGAAGCTAGAACAACTGAGTTCCTAGTTCATTTAGTGGTTTAAAGTATATACTAGAGGTCGCCAGCCTATCGAGGCAATGAAACAGTAAAATATTGGAAAATCAGAAGCATGAATTTTGCCTACTTTCTTGCAACTGTTCAAGTTGCTTCTTAGAAAAATATTATTGCACGTAAACAATGTTGGTGCAGACACTGGAATTATTTGACTACTACACCCTCATACATTACGTTTCTAGAAGAGAAAATAGCCCAGTAGATAACTTCAAGGAAGTTAAAAAAAATTTTACCAGGGGGACCTTTAGAGAAGCACTTTCCACAATCAGCCAACTTAAATACTAAAATACGAAGATACTAAAGCACTCATTTTTTTTACTGAACATTTAACTTCAGGAAAACGTCTTTCTTTCTGGAATTTACTTTCAAAAGCTATTACTCTTTGAACTAATTCTGTACAGACATTTAACAGATTCAAGTAACTTTGCTTCACTCTGACTGAACTTTCCTAAAGCAAACTTTCACTATAGCACTTTGCAGTAGCTAAGAATATTTTTAAAACAAGAATAGTTTGACGCTATTTCTCTGTAATGTACTAAAGCATGGACGTGTTATTACTCTAACTTAAATTTTAATACGCCTTTCAGTGAAACAACTAAGACAGCTTTTCTTTAACTATTGCTCTAAATGAAAATATTTATGAACTCTCTAACTTTATGATGTCAAATCACATTTAAACTCACCCTAATCAATTTATACTCTTCCAGTAGTGAGACGTACTTTCATTACTACACGATTTAGTCCAACCTCACACATATATCTCATTATTTACACAAAAACAATTTAAATGGTGCCTCTTTACATTAACTTCATAAGTCTGTAAAACTGGATACTCGGATTAATCAAACACTAGAAAGGAACACTAAATCGGTATATGATTAGGATGAAATATTGGGGTTAACCAGTTTCTTTAAAGTTCAGGGATGGTTGTTCACTAATAGAACACAATTTAAATTAATGGTTCACGCTGTACGAAAATAAAATGCCAAAAGAATCTTATCCGTTGGCTGTAGGCTTGGGTGTTGCGAACAGTTATGATGGCTACGATACCCACAGTACGGCTGCAAGTATCTTGCATGGGCTCAATTTCTCTTCTTGGCGTCGTTCAGTTTTACATACAGTAGCCCAACAACTTGTAGGTATGCCGTAAGCCGTTTGCAGTCTTCATCCGAGGCATTTTTGTGCAAATGTGGAGGCAAAGCTTCTCCTGCTCCACAAAGGTGTTGCCTCAATCGCTGCTGCCTACAGATTGTGTGACTACTTCCCGCGCTTGCTGCAGGTAGCGCGCCAGTTCGTCCTAGCCACCTTTTCCACTCCTCAGAGCTACTTTAGTTTCATACAAAAGCATACTGGCTTTTACATAACACCTATTTCTTACATTGTTCCTAAGCGTGACCATTTCTCACAATTGTGAAATTTACATCAGCATGAACAGTATATACACAAAAATACTTTAAAACACAAAATGTCATCAGAAAATTATTTAACGTAATAAACAATATGTCAAGGCAATAAGAAATCCATATGAGAGTTGATTAAAGTAGGTAACAAAATTTAACAAGATTCTCCGTAAATAAGGGCTTAGAACAAGAGTGTTCGTTAGCACCAACTATGTTTAAAGTATGCTTAGAAGAAATTTTGCAAAATTTGCGGAGGAAATGTTAAGAAAAGAGAATCCGTATACCACAAGAAATACTGTATACTTTACTCTTCACCGACGAAAAGGTCCTGATGGCAAAAGTCAAGCATGACTCTAGCTACACTTTCAGGAAACTGCACGAAGAGTACTCAGAATGGGCGCTAGCAAGAACACAAAATTATGGTGTACATGGTAGTGCGCGAAGATAACCGATAAAATTTGGATGTAGGATTTTGAAAAATTAAAAATGTATGCATATTGAAGTACTTGGGTGTGACTTTTACAACAAATCGAAGAAGCACACAAGATACCACAAATAAAATTCGTCAAGAAAAAAGAGTAAGTGATCAACTTAACTTCTTGCAATGGAGTGACAAAATCACAAAGAGAAAGAAGGTATTGGAGCACACGTCAGTTGTAGAGATCATCATCAAATATGACACTGAAATATGTGAGCTAACGAAAGAGGCGATCAAGTTTTCGCATCTCCAGACTGGAACATGTCAGGGATGATGGAATATGGGAAATTATATGAGATAAATACGCTATTCAGGATGACACAGATGGCATTATATTAGCTTTATATGGTCACTACTAACAACTGGATGATAACCCATGGCCCAAAAGCTGTGCGAAAAAACGTGAAAGACCACCTACAAGCTGTATGCAAGATCATAAAGATGATATTGTAGGGAAGCAGCCTACTCACGCCGTATAAAATTCACATCAGTCTTTCCATTGTGTGCCAGCCAGTCCGCTGTAACTAGCTCTGACGTCATAAATATTGCGCAATACTTTCAAAATCAAGTAAATAACCTGAAACGATTCTAGCATGTCAGGAGTAATACTAAATCAATATGTGCTGAATATCAGTTCAATAACTTCAACCATTTTAGAAATTTGGATGTTTTTCTGTAAAAATCATTGGCGCAACACAAAAGAGCTAGAAACTTAAAAATTTATATTTAGATTCCTTTTTCATAATAATTTAGTAGAAACAGTATTTTGGATCTCAAAAATTAAAATTTTAGTTGAAATTCATGATTTTCTGGTTTTTGTCTTAAAAATTAAGGAAGCCAGATAGATTAAGTAGGCGAATAAATAAAGCTAGGATGTTTAAATTTAAGTAGAAGGGAGATCCGCTATAATCATAAAGATATGAGAAGTTTCAACTGAATAACTATAAAACTATAGCGATAGCGTATCTCCAAAGGGCAAATTGAGAGCTCGTCTACTGCGTGTAATGTAATTAAATTAATTCTCTCGCCCAAAATATTTGACTTAGCCACATCAGACTTTTATTATGATTACTTACCTGTATGCTGATTGCACATTTAAATTAAGAGCTTCATCGGCCATCAGCAAAGGAAGCAATGATTTATTCAATAACTTAAAGTGGTGCATTACTAGCCCAGTGGCTAGTCGGGAGAGCGGATTTAATCAGGTGTTCCCCTAGTCGTCCGCACCGCGGCTTTATACACTCCTGGAAATTGAAATAAGAACACCGTGAATTCATTGTCCCAGGAAGGGGAAACTTTATTGACACATTCCTGGGGTCAGATACATCACCTTCTAGAGCACGTTGGGTGGCACGGGATACATGCGGACGTGCATTGTCCTGTTGGAACAGCAAGTTCCCTTGCCGCCCGGTCTAGGAATGGTAGAACGATGGGTTCGATGACGGTTTGGATGTACCGTGCACTATTCAGTGTCTCCTCGACGATCACCAGTGGTGTACGGCCAGTGTAGGAGATCGCTCCCCACACCATGATGCCAGGTGTTGGCCCTGTGTGCCTCGGTCGTATGCAATCCTGATTGTGGCGCTCACCTGCACGGCGCCAAACACGCATACGACCATCATTGGCACCAAGGCAGAAGCGACTCTCATTGCTGAAGACGACACGTCTCCATTCGTCCCTCCATTCACGCCTGTCGCGACACCACTGGAGGCGGGCTGCACAATGTTGGGGCGTGAGCGGAAGACGGCCTAACGGTGTGCGGGACCGTAGCCCAGCTTTTCACGTGCCGTAGCGGGACAGACATTCTACCATTATTTAGCGTGGCGTTTGATGAACATTATCATCAAATTATGGCGAGCATTCACTTAAACACTTAATTTGAACAGTTATAGTTACATCAGCGCATTAGACTCTGAACTGCTCTGTTAGTTGGATTGTGTGGATTCTTTTTGGTCTGCGACTTTCAGAATATAGTGAACATTTTAGAGAAAATGGTTTTTGAGTATGAATCCCAGACAATCTCCTAATTCCTCAGAGCTATAAGCTGTAGCTATAAATGTATTTCTCAGATGAAGTGGGCACTAGGAATTCGAATCACAGGCTTCACGTTTTGCTAATCACTTTCTGGTTGCCAATATTGTAGTTAGAGAGCCAGTGTTGAGAACGGCAAACAACAGCAGAAATACAAAACATCTATAACAATTATTCCACCCGCCGCCCCACATATGGTGCATTGGCCGGGAAATAAACAAAACATTTATTCCATTACTCCACCCGCCGCCCCACAATATGAATTTAAGGGGCATTCAGAAAGAAGTTTGAATAGATATGAAACTGTGGAAGCTGAGAGGCGAAGGACAACGACAGTCGTAAAAGATTAACGCGCTAGTGTTGAAATCCCAGTCACTAAACTATTAAATATTATACAAAGTTCTCCAGAAACAATTATCTTAAAACAGCACAATAATACAGAGTGTACCAGTACCAATTGTCAATATTTAGGGATATGACAGCAACGTTCATTCGAAGCAAAATCGTTTAACAAACACGGACTCTAAAATGTGCACCACAAGCGATAAGAACACTTGATCATCTCCGCTACGCTACTGTGAAATACAACTCTTTTACTGAAAAATTGATCATATGTCTTAACGAATGCATTTTAGAGGTAATATTTACTTGATTTTTTTTCTTCTTTTGGTCCGTACTACCTCCGGCCAAGATACGGAAAGTAAACAGCTGGCACAGTAGAAGATATTTATTTCAGAGTCCGAGGTGAAGAAGTGCTCATAGCTCTTGATGTACGCATTTCAGAGCTCACGTTTCTAGATTTTAGAATGATGGTTTCCGCCATATCCCTAACTATTGACCATTTCTCCAGGTGTACCGTTTATAATTAATCTCTAATTGATTTAAAATCAGTAATGCCCACTCAATGTTCAGGGAGAGAAACAGAATTACCAATAGTTCCCTAAGAGTGAAATTAAATCACACTGCATGGAACGCAATTATCCAGGTACACCACAATGTAGGCTAAAGACAAAATACTTCACTAATTGAAAACTTTGCTTGCATACACAAAAGTAATCCGAAAATACGAACAACATCAGATTGTAAGAGTATGACAAGCTCCTAAGATGGCTAAACGTCCATCCTGAAAGAGATCTTGACCGCAAACCAAAAACTGGAGAACTTATGAACAATGTTTTATGGGTATAAACACGAATATTGCGCTCAGTCCTTCCCACAAACAGTAACAGTGAATATGAGCAAGGTACTAAAGGTCACTGTGCTAACAATGTTGCATTGCAATCGCCTCTAGTAGATAGTCAGCCAATAGACACACAATTTCGAGACTCTAGGAGCTTTCTAAAATCAATGAAACACATTTTTATCTCACAGCAGGCTGTTTTTATTCAGGATTCCAATACACCGTGTTATTTCCCACTATTTTGGGCACAAAATCCTATTTTTCAGCTTAATCTCCGTTCAGTACGGCAGACTTAAGCCATTTCACTGGGAAGACAGTAAGCCTTCCTGGTACCACTCTACTGATCGACGTCGGAGTAAGCGTCTCGCTGCACCACTAGGCTGGATGAAGAAGAACAGCCTAATGAAGGTTTGTGATCTCTGAGGTGCGCAGACTTGTGTCAAGCCTTGCATTGTCATGGAGAAGGAGAATTTCGTTTCTATTTTTGTGGCGACTGACATGTTGAAGTCGTTTCTTCAATTTTATGAGGGTATCACAATACGTTTCAGATTTGATCATTGCACCACAATGGACGTCATCAAACAGAATAACCCGTTGAGAGTCCCAGAAGACCGTCGCCATGATTTTACGGGTTGAGGCTACGGGTTTGAACTTTTTCTTCGGAAGAAAAGTGGTATGCCACCTCTCCATGGATTGCCGTTTTATCTTCGTTTCGAAGAGATGAACCATTTAATCACCTGTGACGATTTTAGACAAAAATTGTAAGGCGCAAGCAGTTCCGCAGGGATGATTCTCCGTTCCTCTTTATGGTTAGGCGGCGAGAACCCAGCGGGTGCACACCTTTGAGTAGTCCAACTGGTGGACGATTGTTTCAGCCGTACCAACGGAAACGTCCAGTTGAGGAGAGAGGTGTTTGATTATGATCCGGCGATCACCTCGATTGAGAGTGTCCGCACATTCCAACATTGGAGGAGTGACAGCTGTGTGCGGCTGGCCTGCATTCGAGAGATCGGACAGGCTTGAGCGACCTTGTGCCGATGATGATAGACAGCTCGACCAATGACTTACCATACTTTTGTTCTCTGCCAGGTCTCTGTAGACATTCTGTAAACACCTACAAGTATCTGTGACGCTCTGGTTTTCCGACAAAAGAAACCCAAAAGAAACTAAATGACACGTCTCTGCTTGGAACAAAACTTCATTACAGACGCCATTTTGAAGGCTCGTATATCACCACCACCCATCGAAATTTCATGAAACTATAGAGGTGGAAGCGGGAATGTTTCATGATGTCCCACAACGAATTCCACATTGTTTCGTCAGAAATTGAGAAAAAAAAATGGTTGCATTGCCCCTTGTACAATAAGCACACACCTAAATCAATCTAACGTGGTATGGTACGAAATCCATAACAAATATGAAGGCTGCAATTAGCTCACGGCAATGGTTGGAAACGTCCTTGCCGGCCGGTGTGGCCGTGCGGCTCTAGGCGCTTCAGTCTGGAACCACGCGACCTCTACGGTCGCAGGTTCGAATCCTGCCTCGGGCATGGATGTGTGTGATGTCCTTAGTTTAGTTAGGTTTAAGTAGTTTTAAGTTCTAGGGGACTGATGACCTCAGATGTTAAGTCCCAAAGTGCTCAGAGCCATTCTAACCATTTTTGAAAACTTCCTTTAGCAATTCTGCGTTCACGGCACACAGAATTAATCATAGCCACGTCCATAACCTCCAGATACAATGTTCCCGGGAAGTAGAAGATCCCCATTCGGTCCACTCCTCCTGTGTTTGGCTCCGCTTCTTCGGTGTCGGCAGCTCCCAGCTACCCCACAGCAATATTTTCAGGCGAGCATGCGCCTCAGCTCCCAAACACACTCCCTTAGAGTTGCCGCAGCTTACTACTCGTCCTTCCAATTCACGTTGCCGCTACAAGTCGCCAGCAGCCAATGGCCACTTGTCTCCCAGGCGAAGACTCCCAGACTCGGTGGTTCCGCTGCTCCCCGACATACTGCCAGACAGCAAGAAAACAACTTCCAGCCGAAGCTCCTTTCATACAGCAAAGCTGGTCCTCAGTTCTGATAAAAGTAGATCACTTCGCCTCATAACTTAAACTTTTGGTAGCTGAGCCCTAACAGTACACAAAGAACGTGGTTGGCATTATTTATTCAGCCCCTAGTGCGCAATCATCAGAAGTTCCATGAATTTTCAATTGATTACCAGCTCTACTCTCACAAGGAACCCGTTGAGTGGGAGGTCGTGAAAGAGAAATGACGTCACGGTGTTTGACATCCTACATATTGTCTACCATGCTAGAGCAATATTGGTTGCTAAAGGCAACAGTGGGCAGGACTGTAGGCATAGAATGGTGAGCACAGTATGAAGCTACACTGCGTGGTTGAACTGCTTAGTCGACGAGAAACTCCCATCAGTGTTATAATACAATGCTAGTAGTTTCATGCCATCACATTCCATCAGCTTTCATCGCCCCATTACACCAATACGATTCTATACACATTCTTTAAGAGTGGGTACCTACCTGAAAGTACTTCGTGGTTTGTAAATCCCAAGAAGTTCCCCTTTGATCTTGAGCTAGCATTGATCTTGAGCATTGAGGTTGATCCCTCACCTGTCGTAGAGTGGGAGGTCGTCTCTAGGTGTGGCAGGGGGCGAAAGACATTGCAGAGGGCTGAACAGAAGGCCTCTCCAGTTTGTCTGACGAACCGGTTTCAGGCTGCTTGTCCTGTTCCAGAGGTTGCCCCTCAGTCTGCAAGATCCGGGCGGTCGCAGAGGGCGGGCTTACTGGTAGTTGGGAGCTCCAACGTCAGGCGCGTAATGGGGACCCTTAGGGATATGGCAGCAAGAGAGGGGAAAGAAACCAATGTGCACTCCGTGTGCATTCCGGTGGGAGTCATTCCAGATGTGGAAATGGTCCTTCCGGATGCCATGAAGGGTACAGGGTGCACCCATCTGCAGGAGGTCGCTCATGTCGGCACCAATGATGTGTGTCGCTATGGATCGGAGGAAATCCTCTCTGGCTTCCGGCGGCTATCTGATTTGGTGAAGACTGCCACTCTCGCTAGCGGGATGAAAGCAGAGCTCACCATCTGCAGCATCGTCGACAGGACTGACTGCGGACCTTTGGTACAGAGTCGAGTGGAGGGTCTGAATCAGAGGCTGAGGCGGTTCTGCGACCGTGTGGGCTGCAGATTCCTCGACTTGCGCCATAGGGTGGTGGGGTTTCGGGTTCCGCTGGATAGGTCAGGAGTCCACTACACGCAACAAGCGGCTACACGGTAGCACAGGTTGTGTGGCGTGGGCTGGGCGGTTTTTTAGGTTAGATGGCCTTGGGCAAGTACAGAAAGGGCAACAGCCTCAACGGGTGCGGGGCAAAGTCAGGACATGCGGGGACCAAGCAGCAATCGGTATTGTAATTGTAAACTGTCGAAGCTGCGTTGGTAAAGTACCGGAACTTAAAGCGCTGATAGAAAGCACGGAAGCTGAAATCGTTATAGGTACAGAAAGCTGGCTGAAGCCAGAGATAAATTCTGCTGAAATTTTTACAAAGGTACAGACGGTGTTTAGAAAGGATAGATTGCATGCAACCGGTGGTGGAGTGTTCGTCGCTGTTAGTAGTAGTTTATCCTGTAGTGAAGTAGAAGTGGATAGTTCCTTTGAATTATTATGGGTGGAGGTTACACTCAACAACCGAGCTAGGTTAATAATTGGCTCCTTTTACCGACGTCCCGACTCAGCAGCATAAGTGGCAGAACAACTGAGAGAAAATTTGGAATACATGTCACATAAATTTTCTCAGCATGTTATAGTCTTAGGTGGAGATTTCAATTCACCAGATATAGACTGGGACACTCAGATGTTTAGGACGGGTGGTAGGGACAGAGCATCGAGTGACATTACACTGAGTGCACTATCTGAAAATTACCTCGAGCAATTAATTAAACAGAGAACCGACTCGTGGAGATAACATCTTGGACGTACTGATAACAAACAGACCCGAACTTTTCGACTCTGTATGTGCAGAACAGGGAATCAGTGATCATAAGGCCGTTGCAGCATCCCTGAATATGGAAGTTAATAGGAATATAAAAAAAAGGGAGGAAGGTTTATCTGTTTAGTAAGAGTAATAGAAGGCAGATTTCAGACTACCTAACAGATCAAAACGAAAATTTCTGTGCCGACACTGACAATGTTGAGTGTTTATGGAAAAAGTTCAAGGCAATCGTAAAATGCGTTTTAGACAGGTACGTGCCGAGTAAAACTGTGAGGGACGGGAAAAACCCACCGTGGTACAACAACAAAGTTAGGAAACTACTGCGAAAGCAAAGAGAGCTTCACCCCAAGTTTAAACGCAGCCAAAACCTCTCAGACAAACAGAAGCTAAACGATGTCAAAGTTAGCGTAAGGAGGGCTATGCGTGAAGCGTTCAGTGAATTCGAAAGTAAAATTCTATGTACCGACTTGACAGAAAATCCTAGGAAGTTCTGGTCTTACGTTAAATCAGTAAGTGGCTCGAAACAGCATATTCAGACACTCCGGGATGATGATGGCATTGAAACAGAGGATGACACACGTAAAGCTGAAATACTAAACAACTTTTTCCAAAGCTGTTTCACAGAGGAAGACCGCACTGCAGTTCCTTCTCTAAATCCTCGCACAAACGAAAAAATGGCTGACATCGAAATAAGTGTCCAAGGAATAGAAAAGGAACTGGAATCACTCAACAGAGGAAAGTCCACTGGACCTGACGGGATACCAATTCGATTCTACACAGAGTACGCGAAAGAACTTGCCCCTCTTCTAACAGCAGTGTACCGCAAATCTCTAGAGGAACGGAAGGTTTCAAATGATTGGAAATGAGCACAGATAGTCCCAGTCTTCAAGAAGGGTCGTCGAGCAGATGCGCAGAACTATAGACCTATATC
Organism: Schistocerca americana; assembly: GCF_021461395.2. Taxonomy (NCBI): domain Eukaryota; kingdom Metazoa; phylum Arthropoda; class Insecta; order Orthoptera; family Acrididae; genus Schistocerca; species Schistocerca americana. The sequence goes on from NC_060121.1 coordinate 856,524,676, forward strand.
TCTGACGTCGATCTGTTGTAGAATTTTAGAACATGTTTTTTGCTCGAGTATCATGACGTTTTTGGAAACCCAGAATCTACTATGTAGGAATCAACAGGGATTCCGGAAACAGCGATCGTGTGAGACCCAGCTCGCTTTATTTGTTCATGAGACCCAGAAAATATTAGATACAGGCCCTCAGGTAGATGCTATTTTTCTTTACTTCCGGAAGGCGTTCGATACAGTTCCGCACTGTCACCTGATAAACAAAGTGAGAGCTTACGGAATATCAGACCAGCTGTGTGGCTGGATTGAAGAGTTTTTAGCAAACAGAACACAGCATCAGTAATTAAAACTTCCGGGCTAAGATGCCGTTGTCCAATAATAGAAATACTTCTCCCTGACGTGTCGTTGCCAGCTGCGGGCAACATCATCTGAGGTGAGTCTACATACACACGTATGTATAGAGAGGCTGTAGAGATTTTTAAACACCACAATAATTTTAACAGGAAAGAAGAAGGCTTGAAGCTAGATAAGATATGGCGATCGACTCTGTACCAAAGATGTTACTATCGATTACCTTCGATCGAGAGTAATGACGCCAGCCGGAGATAGTTTTACTGTTGACAACACGTGACGAGTGGTGGCGCCCTCTACGCGCTCTATATAAACAGGACCTCCACGGCCTAGCAGCCAGTCGTAGACTCACCTCAGATCATGTTGCCCGCAGCTGGCAACGAAACGTCGGGGAGAAATATTTCTATTATTGGACCACAGCCTCTTAGCCCGGAAGTTTTAATTACTGAAGACGCCGGCCGTGAAAGCCCACACGCTATGATTAGAACACAGCATGTTGTTATCAATGGAGAGACGTCTACAGACGTTAAAGTAACCTCTTGCGTGCCACAGGGGAGGGTTATGGGACCGTTGCTTTTCACAATATATATAAATGACCTAGTAGATAGTGTCGGAAGTTCCATGCGGCTTTTCGCGGATGATGCTGTAGTATACAGAGAAGTTGCATCATTATAAAATTGTAGCGAAATGCCGGAAGATCTGCAGCGGATAGGCACTTGGTGCAGGGAGTGGCAACTGACCCTTAACATAGACAAATGTAATGTATTGCGAAAACATAGAAAGAAGGATCCTTTATTGTATGATTATATGATAGCGGAACAAACACTGGTAGCAGTTACTTCTGTAAAACATCTGGGAGTATGCGTGCGGAACGATTTAAAGTGGAATGATCATATAAAATTAATTGTTGGTAAGTCGGGTACCAGGTTGAGATTCATTGGGAGGGTCCTTAGAAAATGTAGTCCATCAACAAAGGAGGTGGCTTACAAAACAATCATTCGACCTATACTTGAGTATTGCTCATCAGTGTGGGAACCGTACCAGATCGGGTTGACTGAGGAGATAGAGTAGATCCAAAGAAGAGCGGCGCGTTTCGTCACAGGGTTATTTGGTAACCGTGATAGCGTTACGGAGATGTTTAACAAAGTGGTAGACTCTGCAAGAGAGGCGCTCTGCATCGCGGTGTAGCTTGCTGTCCAGGTTTCGAGAGGTTGCGTTTCTGGATGAGGTATCGAATATATTGCTTCCCCCTACTTATACCTCCCGAGGAGATCACGAATGTAAAATGCGAGAGATTAGAGCGCGCACGGAGGCTTTCAAACAGTCGTTCTTCCCGCGAACCATACGCGACTGGAACAGGAAAGGGAGGTAATGACAGTGGCACGTAAAGTGCCCTCCGCCACACACCATTTGGTGGCTTGCGGAGTATAAATGTAGATGTAGATGTAGATAGTGCGAAGTTTTGTGGTCATTGTGGAGCGGCATGTTTAATTCGGGTTTCACTCAGTTTTCATGGTACAAGTTAATTTTCTAAAAATATTTCTAGACTGTTAACGGTGTCCATTTAATGAAGTGTACTACGAGTACATACATCCCATAAAAGGTTGATCCATGCATGTCACGGACACTCATTTTCTGTCGCCCTCCTGATGCACATGGTGAGTTACCAGCAGCTAATATTATTCCTGTTATAATTGCTAACACAACAGTGTCAAATGGACCTTACTGCTGGCTGAAGTTGCGAACTCGCACACAAGTGGTTGATTGTCGGTGCACCGCATTTCGTAGTTCTGACCGTGGCTGACTCGCTAATTACAGCATCTGACTTCGGGATGCAACTGGTAACCTCACCTTTGCCTCACGGGCCGGTAGCGGATGCAAGTATCGGTGACCGCCGTCTGCCTCCCTTGTCTAGCAAAAATCGTCACAACAAGTTGCAACGCATTTCGGACACTGTGTCCGGAGACTACCAGAACCCCTGGACAAATGAATCTCGCTTGAAGACTGCTCCTTTTCACCTAGGCACTGAGCGGTGTATCCTCACTAAAACTTCGACCAGTAGCTTGGAAAATGCGAGACGCAGCTACCAATCAGATTAATTCGCAATAAAGTTCAAGCTCACACTCGTATGTCGAATAGGAACGTCGAAAAGATACCCCTCCAGTACACGTCAGAGTCAAACTGCCTCTCCCACGTTAATTTAGACAAATACGAAACCTATTATTCTGTGTTGCTTATATGATCGCCCGGGTGTGGAAGAGGCGCTATCAGGTTATGAAACCTCTGCCACCTTCATTCTTCCATCACGGGCCAGACTCAAAAACAGAATTAACTGGCGTCTACTTCTACAGATTCTGCAACTGAAAGCTTAAGTTAATGTCACGGCTTTTCCCCTTGGCTATGACGTGTTTGCACCTAAGACAAGGGCTGGACTGTTGGTGCAGCCGGATACAAGTTGCATTTTGCATCTTACATCTTAACTGCAAGAAAAAGCTTTAAATGGAATTGCAGAGGAACCGTGATACCAGAACCTCGTAGCCACTCATATATTGATGAAAACAAAACAGGAACTAAAAGGGAGACAAAGCCGCACAAATTGGAGTGTGTTTTATATCAACAGGGAATCGAAAACGCTGGGACGGACGACTCGGCTACTGCCTTATAAAGCGGCGACTCACTAACATTATAATCTGTTACACGGCAGCTTTTCCCAATACTGTCACGCAATCTATTTCATGATGTTATATGCTAGCTCCCTGGGCGAATGTCGTCGACCTCCTACGTTGCAGCCATAACTGCAGACAATATTCAGTGCTACCAGTGACAGACCAGCTGATTCCTACTTCTCTTCTCGTTCCTTGTTACCGTGAGCGTCTGGTTATTCTGCTGCAGAGTTGCTTCATCCACCGACGTACTCTGCGTGGTACAGAGAGCGAGTTAGCTGCCAGAAAAGAAGTATTGTTCGAGATACGTGGAAGCATTCTTTTTAAAAAGATATAGACCAGACGAGGACAGCCTTTCACAGAAGCTGCAGTCTGAGAACCGCCGTTTGCCTCAGCAGGCACACCACGGAAGTGTGATCTTTTTTAACCCTTGTAACAGTCTTCGTCACTGGTATGTTTTGTTTATTTCTGCAGAGCGTGCTCTTCCTCGTGTGCATCTATGTGTAAGCATTTTTATTTTCCAGCTTCAGAATCGTACCATGGGGTGGGAGAAGTTTCCTTGTTTCCTGCGTACACAGCACAATTTGTTAATTAGAGCAAAACCTGCAAGAACACGAGTATGTTTAAAATTTTTACAGAATTATTACTGGATGGAACTCATAATGACTGCTAGTACTGGCCAGCAAGATTCCTACACTGGAAGAAACAATCATGTTTCAAAGTGTTACGGTAGAGAACACTTGCTACTAGGCGATCGAAGAGTAAAAATTTACCACTGGGCGACCAAAGATTAAAGACTTGCAGCTGGGAGATCTATGGGGTGCGTCTTGCAGCTCTTAGGAAGGACGACTCCATTTCTTTTGTAAGACGTCGTGGTCTCCTGACCTTCATTGCTTACATATTCCACCCTCACAATCATATTCCGCACATCAAGGCGCTTCATTCGAACCCAAACTCGATAAGATAAACTCAATGCTGCATGAATTCATGTAAACGATATGCAAATAACTAATAAATCGCAAGTGCGCACCGTGGTTGAAATACTCGAGGCTGGCGTACACACATACATTCCAGACACGATGGTCACAGGAGCTTTTCGTGCGAGAGAGGTAACCGCACGTCAGGAGGCCAGTCCCAACCCATCTACGCCGGTCGGTGGCCGCCCGTGGAGCGGACAACATTCGCTTCAGGGAAAGGAGGAACGACCCCGTGTTCTGCTTAAAAGCAAATTCCGCTATTCCGCTACATTCTGTAGGAGCAGCCAACCTACGCATTCTTACACTTAGCAGGCAGCTTCAGAGATTGTCACAGGGTGACAGCAAACGCCAAACGCCGATACTACAGATTTCCAGATTGGTCGCCTTCAACGAAACGTCATTCTCCCGTTTTAGAAGAGCAATGCTGATTGGTAGACGATATTTCTGACACCTTGAGCTGAAGGAGTAATGGAACAGACCGAAAGATATACCCCTTCACGTTTGGCGTGGAGAGGCGCCGTTCCGTTGTTGCTCTTGGAGCGAGGAACAAGTCTCTCCTCAGTACTTCACTGGGAGAGCATCTCTGTCGAGAGTGAATCGATGTGCGATGCTCTATATTGAGTCCCTATGATTAAGCGTTGTTCACTGTGTTGGCCGACACACTTATTATGTGGTGTGAACGGACAGGGTTTTAGTTACACACCTGCAAGCGAATTTTCGAGTGTCATTATGATGGACTGGTTATCTGACCGGTGTACCACGCCAATAGTTAGGCTAGGGGCGAATAGGAATCCTTGACTTCATCAAGGCATAGAGAGAATTTGATTGGCGAAGGTCAATCCAGATAGAATGAGAGTTATCTTATTTGTCAGCAGCGAGTGGCGCAGACAGCAGTCATCGCAGCTTATGGTATTGTGTGCTACAGCTATTGCAAGCCCCATATTTCCTCCACAACAGTACACTTCACTGCATTTCACACACGACAGCCTCGGCCATACCTAGCAACATTCTAAAGGATAATTATTCAAGTTGAGTAGGCACGCCTCTCAGCCATTCTGCAAAGTCAACAACGATCTTAAACTTTGTATAGAAATTTCATTAGCGAATCCTATCCTTGATAGGTAACTTCACATTCCGAAAAGAACCAGGATATAACTTGTTCAATTCATAACTAAAAGTGCCATTGTGATTTCTCAGAATTTTTGCAAAATAAATAATAACTTTCGTTAGTTTCATGTTTTTCTTGCACTAACTAGCACTACACCAGCACCCAAGTATCCCACTAGCTACGTAAGAAATTTTGTGAATTTTTGTGTCATTTCCTTACAGCGAACGACTCCAGAAGATATTTATTGCTGACTGTTTTTCAGGCATTTCTCTTTAGAACGTTAGGAGTGTCTGTCTGACTTCTGTAGTAGTGTGGGGGTGGAAATTGCATTTTGCAGGAGCCACAGGGTAAAGGGTACATCTCTGATTAATCTGTTGCACAGAACAATAGAATCTCAGGTCAACCTGACGTTCACACCAGAAAATGGCGAGCTTGCCAGGATAGGTAAAATAGGTAAGCTACTAAGATAGGAAAGTGTCAGGTTAGTTAGGTAAGACAGGTCGCAACAGTAGCACTTTGAAGAACTTTCTTTCATATATTAAATAGCTGTATGCAAATATTGGGATCAGAACAGATACAGGTAGTAAGAAAGCAGAATTGTAGGGAAAAGGGCGTGTGTTAATGAGTTGGAAAATCTTTCATTTTTTACGATTTTTTGAAGTTGTTAGGGCATAGGATTTTCAGGTGATAGGCTCCGACACAGAGAGACGCAGCATCATATAAGATAGAATTAAGAAATATCATTTTTCTCCCTTTGAAAGCGCACAGGTAGAGATTAGAGAGTGTAGCAGAGCAGAGAGAACATTAGCCGAGAAGTCACGATGTTGTCATTGTTGTTGGCTCAACCAACTGTAGAGTTTCATAGATAAGGTTGTGGTGTGTTGAAAGAATTTCCATGTTAACGAGAGCACAAGCCAAATGTTTACATGAGAGACAGCAAGTAGACGAGATGGGGGAGAATCAACCAGATATACAGCAAGTAAACGAGCCCGTTGAGAATAGGACAGATGGTGAACCTGAGAATAGGACAGACGGTGAATCGGAGAATAGGACAGTCGAGGAGCTGCAGAATCAGCAGGCTCAGTTAGACTGGGATAAAATTGAGACAGATCAGACAGATGGGAATCGAAGGGACGAGAACATCGAATTTCCAGAATAGGAAATTTCAGGTAGGGAACATTCTGAGCCAGAAATAGACAGCCCACGTTGGAAATGGCAAGGATTAGAAGCGAAACGTGCACAGGAAACGCGTTTGTTTGCCGCATATTCAGGGATAGAATACGCGTCAATACATTCAATGAACCGGCAGTTAGCTAACGTTCAAAGACAAGTAGACAGTGAGGAACAGGAGAAAAATTTAGAATACGTCGAACCTATCGTACACATTCTAAATATGCCCCAACAGCAGACACAGAATTTTGCGGAGCTATGAGCGCCACGAAAAGGTTCCGTAACAGACGCAACTGTCCCTGCAAACACAAGACATACACAACAGAAGGGCAGAATGTGGAGTTGTTTGCGACACGTAATGGTTCAATGACAAACGCAACTAGTCCTCAACACAGACAGCACGGGTTATTGCAGTTATGAAACTTAGAAACGCCACAGCATAGCCCAGTAAACGACGCAACTGGCCGAATGGAAAACAATAGATCGAGAATACATAGTTCAGCAGAAGGTAGTGTTACAGGACAGGACGCGATCATGGAGATGTTACAAAAAATGAACGCTAGTATGACGAAACAGAATCAGAAATTGAAACAGGATAATCAGAACTTGAGACAAGAGATTAAGACAAGGATCCAACGGGTTAAAATCCAGATGGAAGAAGGGATCGCCAGAATTGATAGTCAGATCACTCAGATAAACAAAGACGCGAAAGAATCTAGAGAAGGAATTCAGGAACTAACACAAGGTCAGCAGCAATTACGCACTGACGTGAACAAGGTCCAATTGGACATCGTAAACGTTGACAAAAAGATGGAACGTTTTACGAAAAAAGCCACTCGAACAGCAATACAAATTTCGGAAGAACAAGCAATTCAAAGCAAGGTCGGATGAGTTGGACTGAAAAAATATTATCAGCGGATTAATAAAATAGAACATAAAAACAAAGATCAGTTTCAAAAGCTTCCAACAGAGTTGATACAAACTATCGAAGAAAATATCGACACCAATTACACCTGTAGCGAAACAACGGACGCGTCAAGCATTAATTCTGTACACGAACACGCGCCATCTAAGAAAGGCTAGACGTAACACTCGCGCAGAAATCAAAACAGAAAACCCCGATTAAAGTAATACATGACATGCCACAGGACCAGGTACAGTACCTAGAAAAACGGAACACATACATTCAGCCGATATCAATCGAAAGACAGGCAACTGAACCAATAAATCCAACGTCACAAAAAAATAGCAGCACAGGTACTATACCACGAACGACGAGAGTAGAAACACACTAACAACACTTTTGTTCACCAATGATACGATATGACGGGGATATGAGTCAGGAAATTGAGAACAGGCAGACAGGCAATAGATTACCAGAAAATAAACACAACGACACAAGCAGTGACAGATTATTTGAGTCCATGAATCAGCCACAAACCGGATTTATGAGTAGATATGATACAGACCATTTCCTTACAGTTAGAAAATTTCAACATTTCAAGGAAGAAGGCGGTAGCTTGCATGCACACACATTCATAGAGCAGTTTCAAGTAGGCTTACCAAACCACTGGAGCGTAGCTCACAAACTTGACTTCATTTGTGCACACATGTCAGGGAAAGTAGCAGAGGTGCTGCAAAAGATTACGGCCACCTGTACGTCTTACCTACAGTTCAGAACAGCATTTCTCGAAAGATATTGGTCCAAGGAGGCGCAAAACAAAATTAAATACGAGATACCTCAGATTAACTATTTAAAAACTCAGGAGAGAAAAACATGGTAAAATTCTTTGATACAATGGACAAAAAGAATCAATGCCTAGACAAACCACACAGTAATGGAGAGTTGATACGTCTGTGTAGATTGAAATTACCGGTAAAGTATCAACAGGCGACAGTAGGAAGAAATGAAAATACCGAAGAATTCAAAGGGTTTTTAAGGGAACTTGAATTTATGTTTAAAAAGACGAGGTGAAACAAAAAAGAAAAGAAAGGGAACAGCAAAAGGAGAGGACTAGGAACGAATATTCCAATAATAATAATAATCTTAATCCTAATTTCAAGCAATTAAACAGACAAGGCCAGTGGAACATTGGAGACAATTGGGATAGAAACGATAACCAGAATAATTGGTACCGGAATAGGAACGGTAATGGACACTCACACAGTGGACGACATGGGTTTAGGAATCAAAATACCTACTTTGAAAGAGGTCACGGTGTTAGAAACAGCAACTGGCGAGACCAGGGCGCGAATAATTACCGAGGAAATTATGGTCCACAAAGACAAGAATAACACACCATAGGGAAACCAGAAGTAGAAGTTAGGCCTCTGAACACTGCAAAACGTAAAGATTGAATTGAAAAATGCGAAAGAGGTTAGGCACACTAACGTCCACCCCATCTTATACTAACCACTAAATAAAAGTTAAATTAATAGATCAACAAAATAACACGTTAACTAAGAGACGCAATACACACTAATAATCTCCTGTAGTATCAAGTACACTACAATATGCACACAAACAATGAATTGTACACAACAATTAAAAGAATGAAGAAGTGGTAGGATATAATTAGAATAAAGAAATGAAATCATATACAATAATTTTTGACACTACCAGAAAATTTTTGCATTATATAAAATTAGAGTTTTTTTTGTAAATAACAAATATATGTAAAACAAAAATTGTAAATATTTCTACGCGTCAGAGGGACATCGTCACCAACACCAATCACCAGTTCCCTTAACACCAGATGCTTCGGAATAGCGACGGAGAGGGTAAAGACATGTTTAGAAAGCACTTAGGGCAGTAACAACAAAATGAAGACCAGCGCCACACTGGAAATGCAGGTTGCAACCAGGCTGGACTTCAGGAGGACAACATGCAGCATGGACATTTCATATGTCACGACACTGCTACACAACAGAAGAGCGTGTGGACAATCATAATATGATGAGACGACAATGAAGGTACAAAAAATTACTAAGATCTACAAACTCATCAAGTAACAGTTGGAAAGGCAGTCAGATCCTACGAATCCTATATCACTACTACACTAAAATTCACATATTCCTAGCCCAAGAAGAATGCAAGGAAGAAGAGAAGAACAGAAGATGAAAGATGAAGAAGGACAGAAGACAGCAAGATACCTTTCTCTCCTATCCTACAAAACAAATTGCTACAAACGTCTTTCCATGAACATTGAGTTATGGCAACTACTACAAACACCTCTCCAAAAATAAACCTTTAATCGTCAAACAAATACAAGCGAACGGCAAACGGAATATTAAGTAGTACCAACTAACATTATCTAGAAATAGATTCAGCAAAATGAACAGTATTCTCCCTACCACATCATCAAATTGCCATACCGATCCAGGTGTGAAGTACCAAGACGTCACAGCACAATATCAGGTGACGATTGGCGGTACTACAATCATCGAATTGCATACCGTCTCAGGTGTGACAGCAAAGGAGTACCAAGATATCACTGCCTATGCAGTAAACCACAGTCATCATCATCGGTTAAAAGTACCACTCCATGATGACAATGTCAACAAGTAAGACCCGGCAACACATGCTAGAGTGGTTCTCCCATAATTTGTGACACCCATACAAATGAGTTGACGCCATCCAGTATTTCAGTGGGGATCGTAGAGCACAGAAACCGACGCAGCAAAAAAGGAAAAGACAGATATAACACAAGTGTAAAGTTAAGGAAATGATATATTTGTAAAAGTACCTTTTTCCTTTCTTGTAAAATAATTATTTTTGTTATGTATGTAAAGTCTACAATTTATAAATACATTAAACCTTTTGTAAAGAAACTAAGTTAGTATAGTTATATAATCTCATAAACTCATGGAAAGTCTATTTATTTCTTTTGTATGTAAAATTAGAAAAGAATTGATGCAGGAATTTTCTTCTTTAAGTAACATTCAAAAACACCTTTTTGGGGTAATAATATTAATACCGAGTATAGAATTAAGAGGAAACACTCCTTCATCCTTACAAATAAATAAATAAATAAAGTGACACATAAAGACAAAGATAATGCCTAAATAGATAAAACAAAGTAACACAACAGAGCTTTTGCGAACATTTACGCAACCTTAACTAGAGAAAAGATATAACCACACCAAAACATGATACACTGTACACTTACGAGTTTAGAAAAATTAATAGTTTAAAAACAAATTTTTGAAATGAATAAGAAAAACAGAGACACATTGAAAGACGTGCACTTCATTCACCATTCAGTGCTCGCATTTCATATTTCTAATCCACGCATTCCGGTAGTCAGTAAACTAATAATTCAGGTAATATTAATAATTTCTATGGGTTGCCAGATTTATTTGACGATTTTTAGAGCTTGTCTCACACTGATCTGTGAGAGGAGCTTGGTGCCAGGAATTTTCTTTATTTATGGGCGAGGCCAGCAGTCTTCTTAGCAGCCATGATGGCTCCCCGTTTCCTATCCTTTTTCCGATCGCCAGGGTAGCACGTGGTGGCGTTTGAAAGTTCAGTAGTGGCCAAAGTTTCTCCTGCTCTCAGTTCCCCAACCTGCCTTACCAACCTTGTAACTGATATTTCTTCTCAACTTAAACGTCGCGAGGCCGCCTCCCTGTGAAATTCCGACCCTATGATTGGCCAGTTCAGGTGCCCGCCCGTTTTTCGCGGGCGGGCGCCAACCGTCCTCCACGGATGGATAGTGGACAAAGGGGCCGTAGTCAGATCTAGTGTGACCGTGCCTGAGGCCGAAGGTGCTGCTTCCAGGAGATGAAGTTCGGTAAGCATGAGCGCTGACGTGCACTGTAGATTCGCGCCCTGCGGCCCAGAGGGAACCTTATAGGTCATTGTACTGATGTGCGCTCCTTGAATTACGGTTTATGCAATGTTTTCCGTGTTATAAGACTGTAGGGTTTTCCTTATACAGTCGGGCATAATGTGCGAGACGTGTTGGTTAGTCACAGAAGCTTGGAGTACGGCACTAAAGTGCACACATTCATGCTCACTTTTACACTTCGTCCGACAGTAGCTCTTTCAGTTCTCCTGTGTAAAATTCGACTCAGAATTTGTGTCTTCCTAGCTTGAAAACTTGTGCCCTTTGTCCTACGCCACGTGGTGAGTGTCTGGCGCCCTTCATGTTTCGTTAACGTAGTCGGACCGCGAGCCAAACCTATATGAATAGTTTCGCGTCTTGCTGGTTGTATTCCTTTAGTACAGGAGGCTACCTAGCGATTCACCCACAGTAGCATCTTTCTTAGTCTTTGGCTGATTCATGGTGGTGGTCGTTGCATGCCTGCAACCCCTTCCTTTAGTAAATTGGACACCATTTGATAATACGGCGATCGTCCCTAAAATTCCTTGTCTCCTGCTATCGTGGCTTATTATGAACGAGCGTTGGGGCATGCTGCTGAACTCAATTCTTTCTTCCCCCACCCCCATTCGATTGTATAATTGTTCAGTATTCAACTGTAAAATAAATGAGTCCTTTAATCTGTACTTTCTCCCTTTCATTGCGTGAAACCATCCTTAGTGTCACAGTAGAATAATGAAGAACTATAATGGTTGCTACAAGGTTGTGCAGGTCTCGCGCCATTAATCGTAGGATCAAGATTCTATATCGCGCGCCTGGCACGACCATTGCACGCATGGCGCCGATAACAGTAATAATAATTTTCAATTATTCCCCATTCATAAACTGGGAAGTGTTGACGGCTCAGTGTGAGTGCGCGAGCACTAAATCCACTTGATGTGGTGGAAGTAGTGGCCTCTGTTTTACCTTGCTGGTTTAAAAAAAGGAATATCGAAAATTACAGCCCCTACACAGAGGGAGAGTAGCCTGTAAAATAAAACGAGCCACCGCTTTTAACATACTGGCAACGACAAAGAATAACAACCTTTGTAAAGTCTATATTTGCCTAACAACAAAACATAAATTGTAGAATTAATAAATATAAACAATAGCTATAAAGAAATCATTAGAAAAAATTGTTCAGAATGGCTGAGAAAAGTTGATTGGAAAATCTAAAAGAACAATTTTTGCCTGACTTGGTCAATGTTTTCCTCGGCATTGACAAACCCCAGACAAAAATTTTGTCAGGAAGAGGGAGGTATATAAGATGTGGTGGTCTCCTGACCTTCACTGCTTACATATTCCACCCTCACAATCATATTCCGCACATCAAGACGCTTCATTCGAACCGAAATTCGATAAGATAAACTCAATGTTGTATGAATTCATGTAAACGATATGCAAATAACCAATAAATCGCAAGTGCGCACCGTGGTTGAAATACTCGAGGCTGGCGTACACACATACATTCCACACACGACGGTCACATGGGTTTTTCGTGTGAGAGAGATAACAGCACGCCAGGAGGCCAGTCCCAACCCATCTACGTTGGTCGGTGGCCGCCCGCGGAGTCGAAAGCATTCGCCCGAAGGAAAGAAGGAACGACCCAGTGTTCAGCTTAAAAGCAAATTCCACTGTTCCGCTACATTTTGTGGGAGCAGCCAACCTACGCATTCTTACACTTAGCAGGCAGCTTCAGAGATTGTCACAGGGTGACAGCAAACGCCAAATGCCGATACTACAGATTTCCGGATTGGTCACCTTAGACAAAACGTCATTCTCCCGTTTTAGAAGAGCAATGCTGATGGCAGACGATATTTCTGACACCTTGAGCTGAAGGAATAATGGAAGGGACCGAAAGATATACCCCTTCACGTTTGGCGTGGAGAGGCGCCATTCCGTTGTTGCTCTTGGAGCGAGGAACAAGTCTCTCCTCAGTACTTCACTGGGAGAGCACCTCCGTCGAGAGCGAATCGAAGTGCGATGCTCTATATTGAGTCCCTACGATTAAGCATTGTTCACTGTGTTGGCCGACACACTTATTATGTGGTGTGAACGGACAGAGTTATAGTTAAACGCCGGCGAACGAATTTTTGAGTGTCATCGCGGTGGACTGGTTATCTGACCAGTGTACCACGCTGATAGTTAGACTAGGGGCAAATAGGAGTCCTTGACTTCATCAAGGCGTAGAGAGAGTTTGATTGGCGAAGGTCAATCCAGATAGAACGAGAGTTGTCTTAATTTGTCAGCAGCGAGCAGCGCAGACAGCAGTCATCGCAGCTTACTGTATTGTGCGCTACAGCTATTGCGAGCCCCATATTTCCTCCACAACAGTACACTTCACTGCATTTCACACACGACAGCCTCGACCGTACCTAGAAACATTCTAAAGGATAATTATTCAAGTTGAGTAGGCACGCCTCTCAGCCATTCTGCAAAGTCAACAACAATCTTAAACTTTGTATAGAAATTTCATTAGCGAATCCTATCCTTGAGAGGTAACTTCATATTCTGAAAAGAACCAGGATATAACTTGTTCAATTCATAACTAAAAGTGCCATTGTGATTTCTCAGAATTTTTGCAAAATAAATAATAACTTTAGTTAGTTTCATGTTTTTCTTACACTAACTAGCACTACTCCAGTACCCAAGTATCCCACTAGATACGTAAGAAATTTTGTGAATGTTTGTGTCATTTACTTACAGTGGACGACTCCAGAAGATATTTATTGCTGAAAGTTTTTCAGGCATTTCTCTTTAGAACGTTAGGAGCGTCTGTCTGACTTCTGTAGTAGTGTGGGTGTAGAAATTGCATCTTGCAGGAGCCACAGGGTGAGGGGTACATCTCAGATTAATCCGTTGCGCAGAACAACAGAATCTCAGATCAACCACCCCACGCTCACACTTAAAAAATGTTCAAATGTGTGAGAAATCTAATGGGACTTAACTGCCAAGTTCGGCAGTCCCTAAGGTTCCACACTACTTAACCTAAGTTATCCTAAGGACAAACACACACACCCATGCCCAAAGGAGGACTCTAACCTCCGCCGGGGCCAGCCGCACAGTCCATGACTGCAGCGCCCCAGACCGCTCTGCTAATCCCGCGCGGCTTCATTTTTTACTAAGTACACAGGTCAAACTGGATTTCCAGCCATTATTACTGCCGTTTTCAAATTTCGTGCTGTATGAGTGAGACAAGAATGGGTCAGCATTACAAATACTGATTTGGTTGTGAAGCAATCATGATTAATTCTCATCAGGAGCTAACTGCGCATTTTTGATTTTTGCAGCCAGCTGGTTGCTTCCATGATACACTTTGGCGATGTTACTCATGTTCATACTTTTTTCGGTGTTCTATCTTTAATCCATCAATCACTCTTACAGTCGTTGGCTGTATCTGTGAACTACTGTCATAATTCTGATTTTACTATGCTCAACCACATGTTCCAAGGTTAGATTTCACAATTATAATAGCTTAAACATTTATTAAGTAGGTAATTCATGTGTTTATGCTTTACGGTAATAAACTTGTTAGGTACAGTGACCACTTGTTTCTGTTACAGATAACCGGCCGCTGTGGCCGAGCGGTTCTATGCGCTTCAGTCTGGAACCGCGCGACTGCTACAGTCGTAGGTTCGAATCCTGCATCTGGCATGGATGTGTGTGATGTCCTTAGGTTAGTTATGTTTAAGTAGTTCTAAGTTCTAGGGGACTGATGACCTCAGATGTTAAGTCCCATAGTGCTCAGAGCCATTTGAACCATCTGTTATAGATAAACCCTATTCTCACTAATATACAGGGTGTTACAAAAAGGTACGGCCAAACTTTCAGGAAACATTCCTCACACACAAAGAAAGAAAATATGTTATGTGGACATGTGTCCGGAAACGCTTACTTTCCATGTTAGAGCTCATTTTATTACTTCTCTTCAAATCCATTAATCATGGAATGGAAACACGCAGCAACAGAACGTACCAGTGTGACTTCAAACACTTTCTTACAGGAAATGTTCAAAACGTCCTCCGTTAGCGAGGAAACATGCATCCACCCTCCGTCGCATGGAGTCCCTAATGCGCTGATGCAGCCCTGGAGAATGGCGTATTGTATCACAGCAGTCCACAATACGAGCACAAAGAGTCTCTACATTTGGTACCGGGGTTGCGTAGACAAGAGTTTTCAAATGCACCCATAAATGAAAGTCAAGAGGGTTGAGGTCAGGAGAGCGTGGAAGCCATGGAATTGGTCCGCCTCTACCAATCCATCGGTCACCGAATCTCTTGTTGAAAAGCGTACGAACACCTCGACTGAAATGTGCAGGAGCTCCATCGTGCATGAACCACATGTTGTGTCGTACTTGTAAAGGCACATGTTCTAGCAGCACAGGTAGAGTATCCCGTATGAAATCATGGCGGTGAATCGAGGAACTACAGTACATACTGACGAAGCTAAAATGAGCTCTAACATGGAAATTAAGCGTTTCCGGTCACATGTCCACACAACATCTTTTCTTTATTTGTGTGTGAGGAATGTTTCCTGAAAGTTTGGCCGTACCGTTTTGTAGCACCCTGTATACTTGTCATGTATGGTAGCGACATTTTCATGCTTGATTGCACGACTCTTCTTAATTACCATTCAATAAGACGTTTCCGTTTGCACAACATTATCATTTCGTTAGATTTTGCGTACTTTGTGGAGGTCAATGTGGGGCGGCGGATGGATCTATATTATAAAAATCCCCCTTTACAAGTGCCTGAAAACCATTTTTGCGGTCAGCCAGAAAGCGATCGAGATCATATTGATCATAATTTCCAGTCTGTAAGTGCAAATTATTCTTCTGCTCTCTGAAACAAATTGTTCCTACTTGTTATTGACCCAGCGGGATCAGAAACTGATTAATATATTATTTAAAATTTCACACCCACAAATATAACAATATTCCTAATAATAATAACAATAATAATAATGTCCCTATAGAAACAGCACTTTTAACAGTTCAGAGGCGACCTCTACGTTAAGTTCCACGGAAAATGGGCTATCGTCCTGACTTCTAATCATCAAAGTTAACTGTTCGCCACAAAAGTGGAAAATAATCTTATCACTTGCCACAAAGTTTTGTCAACATTACTTACACGACAAAAACAGCTAATGTCCTGAAAACTGAGATCCAGGATGGTGTACAGTGCTCGCGAGTTCATTTCCTACATTTACCGAAAACCTGAGTTTGGTAGGTGCCTAGCTCCGACGGCAGCCGAGGCACAGCGTGTGCCGGCGTTTGACTGACGCGGACAGATTGATAGCTCAGTGCGAAGTGTCCCTCTGAAATCTAAACGATCCAGGACGGTGTACGGTCCTCACGAGTTCGCTTCGTACTTTTACCGAAAACATCTGAGGCGCAGCGTATGCCGGCGCTTCACTGACGCAGACAGATTGATCGTTTGGTGCAAAGTGTCTCTTCTACTGTCCCTCTGGCTGTATTTAAATATGGACGCAGCGAATCGCCGAAAGGAACATCTGGTATCAAGCGCTGTAGGCGCAGGTAGCAGCATCCGGAATGCTCCTTTCACCGACGCGTATTAATATCTCTGTTATGTACTAACTTACAATCTTAATAAGTTTTATACAATTAAAGTTAACTTTGCATTAATTACTGAAAAGGTTGTAGCTCGACTGCATTTAAACTTTGCTAGCTAGAGTTTTTAGACAGGAACTGACAGTAGAACATGACCTCTGAACAACCAATTTAAGAGTCCTTGTACTGATTGTTGTTTCCATCAAAGTCTTGGAATTTGGTACACTTGCATTATTTCATCGATGTAATAGAAATAACTTCCTATCATAAAAACAAGTTATACTTAATCTATTACGAATAAGGACGTTTTTGTTCCAAATTTAGTTTTCAGTAAATAAGTTGAAAACTAATAGAGAAAGCTTAATGGACTCACATAGTTAATGGTTTTATGTGAAACTGAGGCTAAATATGATTTTCACGTTTGTGAGTCTAATATTGAGCGCCTTCAAATTTTCGTCAAAACGCCGATTTTGATCAAAATATTGCTCGGATCAAGTTCAGACTCGTAACTTCTGATTGTTATATACATTTGCACATTCTAAACAATTTTTGGCTTTCTACTTGCATTATATTTTTCTTAAAGTGATATATTTAGTCAAACTTATTCATATGATCATTCTGAGATTTCACAATGTTAAGAAATATATTGAAGCATACACTGACAAAGTTTGGAAAAGTTATTTTAATTGTTAATTTCATCCTTAGATTATGGCGCAATACTTCCTATGTCAGGAAGTCGTTTCTGAAAGTATTTGTATGGAGTGTAGCCACGTATGGAAGTGAAACATGGACGATAAATAGTTTGGACAAGAAAAGAATAGAAGCTTTCGAAATGTGGTGCTACAGAAGAATGCTGAAGATTAGATGGGTAGATCACATAACTAATGGGGAAGTATTGAACAGAATTGGGGAGAAGAGACGTTTGTGGCACAACTTGACAAGAAGAACGGACCGGTAGCAGGACATGTTCTGAGGCATCAAGGGATCACAAATTTAGCGTTGGAGGGCAGCGTGGAGAATAAAAATCGTTGAGGGAGACCAAGAGATGAATACACTAAGCAGATTCAGAAGGATGTAGGTTGCAGTAAGTACTGGGAGATGAAGACGCTTGCACAGGATAGAGTAGCATGCAGAGCTGCATCAAACCAGTCTCAGGACTGAAGACAACAACAACTTTGTATGCTACGCACAGGCGGGTTAAGATGACGTGGCGTTGGTAGCAGTGAGCTAGGGAAAGTCCCGGCACAGTTGCCCGCATGTGTATCTCTCACAATGACACAGCGCTTGTTTCGCCACATCCGCTTCTGCTGAGGTCTCCAGAGATCGGACTTCAAGAATCTTACGGGCAGCTCAAACAGCACCCCACTCAGACACCAACGGGAACTCCTCTCCACATGGACAGTCCAAGACACTGCAGCTCTGTTGTCAAACAACAGGTCACAAGGGGACCACGCCTACTCATAATCACCGATTATTCTGGTTCATACAGGGCTTGGACAGAAATGAAAGTAACAGAAGTGGAAACTCCAGACGACTAGGTGGACAGGAATGGCATTTTAGGCCCGGGCTGGTGAGGCATGAGCCATTTACCTTCACGTAGTTCCCACGCAGCGGTTGGTGCAGCAAAAATGTGTACAAAACGATAATCTGAAGGTTATGGCGAAGAAACCCCTTGCCGAAACATCTTTTTACATTCCGTTTCTACGCTAGTTACTGCGCACATAAACCGAAATAATGCTTAGCAGGTTATATATGTAAATTTTTCATAAAAGGCATGAAAAGGAACAGCAAAGGAAAATTTGGGATGGCAATTTAATTTCAAGTAAATGATTGTAATAAAAGTGTGCAAGGCTTCGCACTGAATTAGTTTCATTCGAGGAGCCCTTGAGAGGTGCAAAGGAACGACAGGTTCCCGGTGCAACTAAAATCGGCCAATCGAAGAGAAAAAAAAAATATTCACAGCCCGAGAAGACCGCATCAAAACACATTTCGTTACATATCAACATCTATCCTCAGCAATAATTGGAGAAATAATATGTTACGTATGATTTTCCGTATACTGTGCGATGAGAGGGAACGCTTTAAAAATGTAATACTAAGTTTGTTTTTCTATAGAAATTTTAAGTGAAACATGTAAATGTAAAAATGAGACATTTATAACGTGTGCAAGATGGTGAGACAGTTATTCCTTCCCCAGTTTGTACGGTAAATACCGCCCCAGCACACGTATATCGTCAACTGTAATATAATAACAGTTATACAATTTTACATACGAAGTTCTCGTGAATGCCCTACAAACCCTTTCTGGTAATTCATTTACAATCCTAAATTTTCCATTGCCTTCCCTTCTCAAGCCTTTTATTAAAATATTAATAATTCAATATATGCAGCACTACACAGTTTATTTGCCTTGTAGCCGGCCGCGGTGGTCTCGCGGTTCTAGGCGCGCAGTCCGGAACCGTGCGACTGCTACGGTCGCAGGTTCGAATCCTGCCTCGGGCATGGATGTGTGTAATGTCCTTAGGTTAGTTAGGTTTGAGTAGTTCTACGTTCTAGGGGACTGATGACCACAGCTGTTAAGTCCCATAGTGCTCAGAGCCATTTGCCTTGTAAGTAACCTAAAACTTGAAAATACACTGATGGAGAAAGAAATCCCAACACCAAGAAGGTGTCGTACAGGGTAAACGAACGTTGGTATGCAAGTCTCTAAATCTGGAAGATGACGTACGTCTATTCAAAATTCGCATAAGAGTGGCGCTATCAATGCCAATATGAGGATGCAAATCTGGTTTGCTTTAAATAAGAGTTCTAATGGTCGTGAGCGTTAGTTACCTTTGATGTTGGATGTAGTGATTTGATGTTAGTCAAGAATGCCTTTAAGACGATGCTCACCGTGTTGGAACGCGGTCGTGTAATAGTAGTACGAGAAGCTGGATGTACCTTCCGCGATATTGCAGAAAGACTTGGCAAGAATGAAACCACTGTACAGGATTTCTGGCAGCGGTGGTCACGGGAAAGTTCTACGCAAGAAGACACGACACCGGACGGCTACGTGTCGGCGTATGGCTGTGGCGCACATACTGCGGCTGCAGCATCAATTCGAGCAGCAGTTGGCACCGCAGTGACACAACTAACTGTTACATATAGGTTACTTTGACAGCTACGAGCAAGACACCCTTTAGGGTGCTTTAAATTGACCCGAAAAGACCGCCATTTAGGACTTCACTGGTGTCAAATGACAGCTCACTGGATGTCGGCTTGGACGTCTGTTGTGTTTTACTGATTAAAGCCGGTTGTGTCTCGGTGCCAGTTATGGCCGTGTGTTGGTTCTAAGGACGCCAGGTGAGCGCCTGCAACCAACCTCTCTGTGACCTAGACGAACTAGACACACACTTGATGCTATAGTCTGTCGTGGCTATCCCACGCACCATGACCATAAGTTTGTACGTCAGTCTGGTGATTCGACCTGTTGCGCTGCCACTCATGAACAACATTACAGGGGGAGTTTTCTGACAGGATAACGCTCGTCCACATACCGCTCTTGTAGCCCGACATGCTCTACAGAGTGTCGACATGTTGCCTTGGCCTGCTCGATCACCACGTCTGACCCCAGTCGAGCACATCTGAGACATCATCGGACGATAAGTCCAGGGTCGTCCGCAGCCAACATCAACCGTCTCTGTGATGACCACAGGCGTGGAACTCCACCCCACAAACTGAGATTCAGCATCTATACGACACAGTGCATGCATGTTTGATGCTTGCATTCGACGTTCTGACGGTTACACTTGCGCTACCCTGCGAACTTGCAACGTTATTCTCTTAAATATGTTACCTTGACAAATGTATTCCAAAATTTCGTTATTCTACACTAATAATTTGTTTGTGTTTAGTGTTTTAAGTCAGTGTAAAGAAAATCAGTTGCCATATGGGGATTACCGTGCAGTACCCTTTCCTCTGCACCAAACGCTGCCTGAAAACGACGTTAATTTAAGTGGCACATGCGTCAACTGTCATTCGGTCTAGTCTATGTATGGAAGAGTTTTTTTTCTAACTTTACTTACACTGCAAATAAATCGAAAGTGAAATTAATGTTAACTCAATTGGAGTTCCCATTTTTGTTCAAATCTACATCTACATCCATACTCCGCAAGCCACCTGACGGTGTATGGCGGAGGGTACCTTGAGTACCACTATCGGTTCTCCCTTTTATTACACTCTCGTATTGTTCGTGGAAAGAAGGATTGTCGGTATGCCTCTGTGTGGGCTCTAATCTCTCTGATTTTATCCTCATGGTCTCTTCGCGAGATTTACGTAGGAGGTAGCAATATACTGCTTGACTCCTCGGTGAAGGTATGTTCTCGAAACTTCAACAAAAGCCCGTACCGAGCTACTGAGCGTCTCTCCTGCAGAGTCTTCCACTGGAGTTTATCTATCATCTCCGTAACGCTTTCGCGGTTACTAAATGATCCTGTAACGAAGCGCGCTGCTCTCCGTTGGATCTTCTCTATCTCTTCTATCAACCCTATCTGGTACGGATCCCACATTGCTGATCAGTATTCAAGCAGCGGGCGAACAAGTGTACTGTAACCTACTTCCTTTTTTTTCGGATTGCATTTCCTTAGGATTCTTCCAATGACTCTCAGTGTGGCATCTGCTTTACCGACGATCAACTTTATATGATCATTCCATTTTAAATCACTCCTAATGCGTACTCCTAGATAATTTATGGAATTAACTGCTTCCAGTTGCTGACCTGTTATATTGTAGCTAAATGATAAGGGATCTTTCTTTCTATGTATTCGCAGATCATTACACTTATCTACATTGCGATTCAATTGCCATTCCCTGCACTATGAGTCAATTCGCTGCAGATCCTCCTGCATTTCAGAACAATTTTCCATTGTTACAACCTCTCGATATACCACAGCATCATCCGGAAAAAGCGGATGTCATCCACAAGGTCATTTATGTATATTGTGAAAAGCAACGGTCCTACGACACTCCCCTGCGGCACACCTGAAATCACTCTTACTTCGGAAGACTTCTCTCCATTGACAATGACATGTTGGTCCAAACGACTCTAAGCACTATGGAACTTAACATCCGATGTCATCAGATCCCTAGACTCAGAACTACTTAAACCTAACTAACCTAAAGACATCACACGCACCCATGCCCGAGGCAGGATTCGAACCTGCGACCGTAGCGGTCGCGCGGTTCCGGACTGAAGCGCCTAGAATCGTTCGGCCACAACGGCCGCCCCCAATTCTGTCCCTTTCATTTCGGGTCAAGAACTGCATGTATAATAAATATGAACGAAATCAGAGTTGACGAGTGCTTACGATCCCCTTGTCAGGAATGGACCACTCCGGAGCAGATACACATTGGATGCATTTGGCCATCACACGTCTGCCGCCGGACAAGGTACGCTGTCCACGGTCATGACGCCGGCTGCCTGCTGGTTCTGACGTCACTTGGTCCACCTGTCCTGATGCTCTTGGGTATGACCAGATTCAAGTACTTGTCTTCTACTCAAAAGTGTTTGAATTTGGACAAAGTGGAGAAGGCGTAGCTGAATTAATTTGCGCTTAGCTTTTTAGTGTTGTTGAAGCTTTGGTCGATGTCTCTCAGGCTACTGCTGCTGCCGTTTCTCGTGCAAGTTTATAAAAATAGCTCCTCATAAGAGGTTTGACGGTTGTCTTTAAATAAAAAGTCTTGGCCATGATGTAATTTTCCCCTGGATGATTTCCTTCCAAATTCTGATTACACTTTCACTTCTGGTCACAATATTCACATGTATTAATGATGACGACACTTTTTAGATCGACCCTCAAAACACGTCCACTTTCTACCATCCCTGACAACCACGTGCGTCGCCTGCCTCGAGACATCAAGGACCTCGTAAGACTTCGCGGTTCAGGCTGGAGTTATTATTCTGGATTTCCTTTGCAAGCTTTTGACACTGGTTAATACTATTGCTGTAAGATCCACCCTCTATTTCTTGTCTATAGAGCTTGTAAGGTGTCTAAAAATGTTATCTGTCGAAATATTGTCCGAACAGTTTCAACAGATTGTAAAGATGAAGTAGAGAGCTTTAGTGAATCTACAGATACCACCACCATAACGTTACATTGTTCGGTGTCAAACCTAGGACTGCACATTTTCACCGCAACTGCCTGACTGTTGCCTCGGAATAGCTTTCCATTCGGCTGCTTTGAAGTTTGGCGAACTCTCTTTTGTGGCAGGAAGGACGACCAGACTGGGCCCAAAATGCCGAATGCGGTGGGTTTTACAATGTACCTCGCAATACTATTACAAAAACTAGGAAAATGTGATACTTACAGGTTGAGAATAATGATTACAGTAATTATTGTTAATTACTTATGAGAATATGATGTTTATATTTTGTTGACAATTGGTCGTGTTTTCCACTCTGTGAGACAGTTTTGTGTTTTTCTACGAATAGGTTACATCTGTTTTGTGTTTCAAATCAGGATTTACAATTAATAACAGTAATATTAGTGTGAACAGTTTTGTGAGTCGGTAATGGTTTTTAATTCAAAATGTCGACGCAGTTTTCATATTTCAAATTTAGGTATTATCTATTTGGGACAGAAATGACAAAAAACCAGGAAGCATTTGAGTGTATTTGTCTGCAAAGCTTTCGGATGAAAGACGATTTAATTATTAATTTAACAATATTGCACAATTCATAATTTTCGTTCTTTGGTTTGTTATTGAAATTAACATGACTGTTTGTAGGATGTCCATGCTTAGAGGTTTGTTTACATGCAGTATGCATTTTGTCTGTTCCAGAAATTTACGTTTTCTTGATAATTGTGTGGTTGCATTGACGATAATTTTCGATAAACTGTAAGATCCACCCTATATTTCTTGTCTATAGAGCTTGGAAGGTGTCTACAAATGTTATATGTGGAAATATTGTCCGAACAGTTGAAACAGATTGTATAGATGAAGTAGAAAGTTTTAGTGAATCAACAGATACCACCACCGTAATGTTACATTGTCCGGTGTCAGACCTAGGACTCCACAGTTCCACAGCAACTGCCCGACTGTTGACTCGCGGTAGTTTCCATTCGGCTGCTTTGAAGTTACGTGAGCTCTCTGCTGTGGCAGGAAGGGACGACCAGACAAGGCCCCAACTGCCGAATGGACTGGGTTTTACAATGTACTTCGCAATCAAGGCACAGAGACATAACGCTAATTCCGTGTAACAGCGTCTCTAGGCTTCTTAATGGTCTTACTTCGCCAAAGAAGAGAGTCAACAAGTTTCTACCGGTATACCCACTACGACTGTAGATATTTTTAAAAATATCGGGAATCCGATACATCTACATTTAAAAAATAACACTATCGGGTCTCGATATATCGATAGAAAGCATTGAAATAAAATATCGACGTACCAGCCTACAATAATATCAGCTGCACTTCGTAAATGTACGCCGGTTTTAGAGCTGTATATTTAAGTACTGACTTATTATTAGATGTTCTGCCCATCAACAAGACAGCTGTCTGCCTATGCTCCTTAGTGCAAGAATTGAAAGGAAAACGATGTGCGTTCAATCTTGGCGACAAACACTTTTCTAGCAAAGGTAACTGCATGTAACTGGCACTATAAAAGGTGTTAGATGGGTCCGTCGTTCGGTTTCGTCACACATCGGATCTATCCGGAACACTTCATGTCGACTTCCCTGTGTTTTCATTCCTGCAAACGTCAGCAACATAGCTGTTTAAGTGTCACAACTGTGTGGTTGCAGTTTCTGTTGGAAGCGCCGAGCGCCGACTACGCCAGCATTTCCTCTCACACGTCTCAGTCCATGGCAAACCAAGCTTGTTGTAAATTAGATTTTTATTCATTATTTTCTGAAGGATACTGATATGCAGAAATAGCGTACTACTTGCGTTAAAAATAGTTTTTTTAATGCAACTGGTGTGCTTTATGTCCACATCAGAAATATTGTTATTCCATTCACACAGCCACCTCCGATTGCAATCGGACTTCTTCTTTTGTGCAGCCTATATTTGCTTCACACGGTTAAAGAGAAAGACTGGACGTAATGAACACTCAAAAAGTGTTAAGACTCCTTCACATAGTGAAAGTAAATTTGAGCTCTACTACAATCTCAAAATAACAATTTCAAGTATTTGCCAAAAACTGCGAAAAAAAAGATACAAAATAAAAATACGGGCACTCGATATTGCCATTTTGAAATTTATATATCGATATATCAATCGAATAAAATGTTACCTATTTTATCGGTGTTTCAGGAAAAATATCGATTATCGATATTTTGTCAATAGCCCTATTACAAGCCACATCCAGCTGAAGCCCATTTGCTGATTAGATCCTTTAGAGCAGGTATGGGAAGTCTTGGATGACCTGGGGGCCTGATTCTCATACAAGCTCGCGGGCCGCCTCCTCGCGAGGCGCCTGCGTCGCTCATAGCACATAAAGTCAAAACTGTAGCGTCAGTGACTTTAATGTCTATGAGGTAACGCACCGTTGGTTTTTTTTTTTTTTTTTCATTCCCACCTCTGAGTGGGGTGCGCAGGCTGCTTGAGGGTTTGCATTGTCCTTTTCAGCCTTCTGCTGTACAAGTACATTCGTTTATTTATTAATTCAATATTTCTTGCAAAAGTGCATTTGGTCACATTGACAGCATTGACTATACAAAAATATAAAATATACCAAGATGCAAAAAGATAAAATAATACAATAATACAAAGTAATACAAAATATAAAAATGTACTAAAATATTATATAAAATAAGGTATATTAAAAGTAAGTTAAGTTAGAAATTGAGGTTTAAATATTAGAGATTTTAAGCCATATTGAAATATAGTGTATATTTTATATATTATACAATATTTCCCGTCATGATTATTCCGTAAATTCTCTTTGAATATTTTAGTGTATATAGAGGTTGTAGCATACGATAGTACAGTAATTTTGATGTGTGTGTTACTTTTCATGTTTAATTTGTTATTTCTATGCTACTTTTTAGGTGTAACTTGGGTCTACGGTTCTTATGTGTGTGTGTTTGTTATGTGTGTATGTGTGTGTGTGTGTGTGTGTGTGTGTGTGTGTGTGTGTGTGTGTATTCTGGGGTTAGTTTCTATGTCTTTTGGTCAGATGCGGGGAAAGTGGGATGCCTTGTGTTTGTGGATCCATGGTGGGGGCGAAATTTGGGTATTCTTGGCTGGTGTTTCGCGCTACTGTACGCGCTGGTTGGATATATTTAAATTATGGTCGTCTGTTCACTAGTGGTCTTGTTGTCTAAATGTCTTCCATGTCTGGGCGTTACGTTAATATTTGTCCCCCGTAGTTTGCTCTGAGTTTGGTCAGTCTGTTTTGTAGCGGCTCCAAGCCTGTGATGTCATATACGTCGTCGGTGGGTGTGAGCCTTGGCAGTCTACAGATGCTGCGTAAAAGTCGTCATTCGGTCGAGTAAAGTCGTCCTGCTACCGGTTTGTGCAAGCCTCCTAAGGGGGCTGCTGCATATTCTATCACTGGTCTAATGTACGTCTTGTAGGTATGGATCGCCGTGTGGTCGTCTCATCCATGGAATCGTCCTTGTACTTGTCTGATTAGGCAATGTCTTTTCCTCGTCTTGTTTAGCAGGTAAGTAAGGTGTGTTTTCCGTTTTAAGTACTTGTCTAGGTACACTCCTAGGTACCTAGATGTGTCGTTAAATCTTAGTGGTGTTTCCCACAGCGTCAGTTGTATGTCATTTGCGTTTTGTTGTCGTTTTTTGGTCAGGTATCTGTGTATGAATAAAACCATTTGGGTTTTGGTTGGGTTTGGTCGGATTCTCCATTTTGTCATCCAATTTCCTAGTCTTTGTAGGTAGGTCTGTGTCTTTCGTTGTACGGTTGTCATCTTCAAGTCTGTGCACCAGTAGGCGGCGTCGTCAGCATACAGTCCTACCGTTTCTTTGGAGGTTGTTGTCGTTGGTACGTCAGCCGTGTAAAGCGCCTACAGCAGCGGGGATAGGATACCTCCTTGTGGCACTCTAGCTTGGGGTGTGAATTCTTGGGAGGAAGCGCCGCCGACATGTACCTTGCACTTCCTGTTTGTGATTTATGTCCGTATTAGTCGTATAACCTTAGTCGGGAGGCCCAATTTCCTCAGTTTGTAGAGCAGTCCTTTATGCCACAGCTTGTCGAACGCACGCTCTATGTCTAAGAAGACTGCGAGCGTACAGTGTCCTCTGCTGAAGCCTTGTGTTATTCCGTTGGTCAGTCTGATTAACGGGTCGTTGGTGGAGTGACTTTGTCGGATGCCTGGTTGTGTCAAAGGGAGGATGTCGTTGCGTACTACGTACATTTTTATGCGGTCAGTTAGTATCCTTTCGTATGAAACTTCCTGGCAGATTAAAACTGTGTGCCCGACCGAGACTCGAACTCGGGACCTTTGCCTTTCGCGGGCAAGTGCTCTACCATCTGAGCTACCGAAGCACGACTCACGCTCGGTAGGAAGCTCCATATCAGCGCACACTCCGCTGCAGAGTGAAAATTTTGGCTTAAATGCAATTTACCTAATTGTGTAGGCGCTATAGATGGAAAACATGTTCGCATAAGGGCACCAGAGAAATGTGGATTTCTGTATTTTAATTGAAAAGATTTTTTTCAATTGTTCTGCTGCCTATTGTGGACGCAAATTGTAAATTCATTAGCGTTGATGTCGGGGCTTACGGAAAGAGTCTGATAACGGTATATTTCAGAAATCGGCTATGGGCAAGGAAATAGCCGCATAGGAGTTTAATATACCTCCACCAAAATGTTTGCCAGGCACAAATATGGGTATATTCGGCCAGTAAAAACAGTCTCCGGTCGCTATGTGATTCGGCGG
Organism: Schistocerca americana; assembly: GCF_021461395.2. Taxonomy (NCBI): domain Eukaryota; kingdom Metazoa; phylum Arthropoda; class Insecta; order Orthoptera; family Acrididae; genus Schistocerca; species Schistocerca americana. The sequence continues at coordinate 856,552,237 of NC_060121.1, forward strand.
CAGCGGCACTACTGGTCCCTGACCGGATGTGCGGTCTGTCGCCGAAGCAGGTGTACGGCGGCAGACGACGCTGCCGCTGCGTTCAGCACTCCTGACATTGCAATCAATGGCAACCAGTGGTGACGCCTGCAGCCGGTCGGTGCAGTCCGCGGTCTGGGTCGTGTTCGGAGTCGCACCTTTACTGTGAGTGTAGTCGTGCTTTGGGGTGCCGATTACACACTTCGTTGGCAGCTTCCGTTGGCTACTGCCTCTACCTGAAGGTCTCCGTGTGCTAATACAGCCCTAGTCGACACGTGCCCGGGTTACGGGGCGGCGCCACCGGCCCTGGCACGGAGTGTTCCCTATTCTTTGGGAGGAGGCAGAAGAATTCTGCCGCACGACACTGTGTGGCACACGACAATTTTGCCGCTACCAAAGTTTGTTAGCTGCACAAAGACAAATTTTGCTTTCTTCGAAACAGTGAACTGGCGCTGTGTGCAGGACGTCGTCCACGTTCTTCCACTCAGCACAGGTGGTAGTGCTGAAGTAGACGGCTGGTCTCGGCGTGGTCGTCGGCGGGATCTTCTTCCTCCGCTAGCCCGCCTTCGCGGCTGCCTTAACGCGTACCGAAGACCTCGCAACAGCCGCTCGCGCTACGCCAGGCGTCTTCACCGCTCCGCTGCACCGCCTCGTCTGGTAACGCACCGGTCTGAATGGCTCCCCTTTACCGACTCTCCACTCCAGCAAATAATGCCTAAAGAAACATTCTCTTTATGTTCGCCCAGAATTTCTTCTGGGGGTCGGATTGAAAGTCGTGGAGCACCGGCTGTCCACCCATGCTGTATGTAGAGTTACCTGACTGCCAGATTTTTGATTGTTAAATGTCACCGACTACTTCAAAATGGTTCAAATGGCTCTGAGCACCGTGGGACTTAACATCAGTGGTTATCAGTCCCCTAGAACTTAGAACTACTTAAACCTAAGTAACCTAAGGACATCACACACATCCATGCCCGAGGCAGGATTCGAACCTGCGACCGTAGCGGTCGCGCGGTTCCAGACTGAAGCGCCTACAACCGCTCGGCCTCACTGGCCGGCTCCAACTACTTCCAACAGCCTGAGAGACTTAGTAAGGGGTTAATATCGGGTCATTTAGCACTGCAGCTAAAGTTCTATATTGTACCAGTGTTTTCGTTAAACATCGGACACCTGCGTGCAGTCCTGTCAACAGTCTGTTGTCGTCTTGGAAGATGGGACTCATCACAGCATACTAATCATGAAGAAGTAAGAGAGAAAGCAAAGCTTGGTCACTAGGAATGCAAAAATATACATCGAAGTTGATGTTCACACAATGAGTTGGTCCAAGTTATGTTACAAAACCTCACAGTATCACCTCTACACACTGCAAGACAAACACCTCATGCTCTACATCTACAACTACAATTACTCCGCAAGCCACCGAAGTGTGTATGGTGGAGGATACACTATAACACTACTTTTCATTTCCTCTCTTGTTCCAACCGCAAATAGAGCGAGGGGAAAACGACTGTACCTGTGACTCCGCGTGAGCCCTAATTTCTCGTATCTTATCTTTCTGGTTGCGAGCTAACATCCCACAGATGTTCGGGCTCACTTGCGGTTCCTCTTTGTCGAAATGTCTTGGCTCAAACTCGTCTAGCCCCTAAACGCTTCCAGTATGAGCTGAATTTAAATAAGTCCAGAAGGCTGGTTGGCGTAGATATCGACAAGACTTCGCTCTGGGTGTCCTTCCTCTTCTATTCGGGAGGAGGTCGTACCATCGTTGGAGTATCGTTTGGCCAGCATTCAGGAGGGCGTGTAAGCCAAAGCGGCCCATGCCACCAAATATCAGAGAATTCATTTGGTAGCCAAGGAGTCCACGTGAGAGGTGGTCAGCAGGATTGTCTGGTCCTGAGCAGTGTTTCCATTGCGTGGGATTCGTGTGTGTTTGTATCTCAGTTACACGATTACAAATGAAGGTCTTCCATCTGTTAGGATCACAGCGCATCCAACTTAGTGTTATTGTAGGATCCGTCCACAATATCGCATGGGCAATTTTAAAGTCTGTTGCGCGGCAAAAGTAACACAGTAGTCTGGTCCCAACCACTGCCGCTAAAATTTCGAGTCGAGGCAATGTCATCTTCTTAATGGAAGCAAGTCTGTTCTTAGTACAGGCTAAATGGGTTACGACGTCATCATCTAAGACAGTACGAATGTACAAAGCTGCTCCATATGCCAGTCTGGAACCGCAAGACCACTACGGTCGCAGGTTAGAATCCTGCCTCGGGCATGGATGTTTGTGATGTCCTTAGGTTAGTTAGGTTGAACTAGTTCTAAGATCTAGGGGACTAATGACCTCAGCAGTTGAGTCCCATAGCGCTCAGGGCCATTTGAACCATATGCCTTTTCCGAGGCGTCACAGAATACGTGCAGCTGAGAGTCTCTTCCATGAGCTATAGCTATCCATCTAGGGACACATATATGTGACAATAAAGCTAAGCTAGATATCCTAGTGCGCCATCATACCCCTCAGTCCCAGGACATAAGTTCATCCTAGCCAATTCCTCGGCACCATGTGTCCTGGAATAGCAATTTCCCAACAAGTGAAACAGGGGAAAACAGTCCGAGTGGGTCATGGAACTTAGCCGTACATTGTAAAAGGAGTCGTTTGGTGGCTGGCTCTTCTGACGACCTTCTGATGATTTCGCTAGGATCGATACAGAAGTAGTCACCTGCGGTGTTCCAGTCTACGCCTAAAACTTGAGTCTGGGTGTGGAGTTCTCGCCTTTCTGCCCTCCAGATAGTGTGGAGTAGTTCACAGTTGGTAGCCCATTTTGATAAAGGGAGACTAATCAATTTCATTAGGGTTACAAGTTCATAGTATATAGTTATCACCAAATTATCACCTTCTACTGAGATCACAAAGTCGTCCATGTATGCAGTCTTGTTTATATGTGGCGCTACGGTGGGAAATGCTGTAATACACTTGTCGGCAAGTTCTCTTAGTGTTCCAGAAAGTAAAAATGGGCTGGAGGTCAGGCCGAATTGGAGTCTGCTAAAACGGTCGTTTGAAGATTCCCTGTTTGATCCTGGCTAATTTTGAACCAGAAGAATGTGGTCAAGTCTTTGTCCTTTTTGTTCAAGGTTAATTGAAGGAAAGATTGTGTGATGTCTGCGACGATGGCCGTAGAATATAGTCTGAAACGCAGTAAAATTTCCAGAATCGCTGGTAATAGGTTCGGTCCTACTTCTAATACCTCATTCAGAGAAGGAGCACTGTTTTCGTGAGATGAAGCGTCAAAGACTATTCTCCACTTAGTGGTTCCGTATTTATCCTTCCTCACTGCATGATGAAGGAGGTAAAATAGCTCCTTTCCTGAGAGTGGGGTGGGGTGACCTCTACTTGCCCCTTCGTAATGTAGCCTAGCAGAAGATCGAAATACATTTGCTTAAAGGTCTCTTGACGTTGAACTCTTTCCTTAAGGTGCTTGAATCGTTTTTCTGCGATCGGTCTGTTACTCGAAAGCACTGTATGTTGTCTTTTGGGAAGTGTAACCACTGCTGGATGATCCTTTATAGAGAAAGATGCTCTAAGCTCTTGAAGAAGTCTCGTATCCTTGTTGTTCACAGGTAGATCCTGATCGGCAGTAATCCCTATAGTTTCCAAGTCCCAAAAGCGTCTGAAATCATTGTCCGATTGCAGAGGAGATCGGTCAGTCTGACCAAAATTTACCACGGTTGCATGCACACAGGCTTGTGACTTGTTACCACCAAGTATCAAGCCAAACAGTGAAGGAACTAACACCAAGGATTCAGAGATGCGTATGGGAGAATTGTGCTTCACTATCTTCAAATAAAAATCGCCTCTTACAAGAATTTCTACGGGAAGATCTTCTGTTGAATCGGTTTTCGGATCTTCTAGCGTAATCTTACGGGCATCTGGTAAACTCTTTACATGTTGTGGAACCGAAGGCTGGTGAGAAATAACGTGAGTACTTTCGAAGGCAGTAAGTGGCACTGAATAATTCTGCCAAAGCTCCTTCATATTAAACTGAACAAGCCTGCGGTGGCATGGGCGTGTAGGGTTTGATTCAAAGGAGCAAACGGTTAGTTCTCGTCGGTATACCGTTTGCAGTTCCAGATCATCAATCAGCGATTTTCCTATGAAGCTGTACTGACTACCTGCGTCCAGTAGACATCGCGTTGTCCTTCTCAATCCAGTAGGTCCTGAGACGCATACTTGAGCTGTCTGAAGGTACGTGTATCCGTGGGGAGCGACAGATATCTTTCCCACAGAAGTAACGTATGTTTGACCCGCAGGACTCCTAATATCCTTTTGTTCCTCACAAATGGACTTATGATGCAGTCTTTTACAGGTAACACAGCGACCCTTTTCTTTCTTTTTGCAATTTGACACTTTGTGCCCACGTTGAAGACAAAGAAAGCACCTGTTTGCTAGTTTCAATTTATCTATTCGATCATTAACGCGTACGATCATCTTACAGTCTTGCGCCAAATGACCGCAAGATTCGCAAAAGACGCAGAATGGTTCCTTTACGGTGGTATCCTTCGATCGTTTAGATTTCGCGTGTACGTGAAGTGTGGACCCTGTGGGAAGGTTACTAGAAGGGCTGCTAAATTCACCGCGTATCTTTTGCGTGGTAAGAGCCCCGTCGACTTCCTCGTTCAGAAACTCCATCAGTTGCAAAATGTCCCCTTCGGATATTCACGTACGTTTGGCGTGAATTATCCAGCGGCGGCATATGTCATCCGGAAGAGCGCGTAAAATTTTCGGCGCGAGGACTCGGCCGTATCCGTTCACGTCTTCCCCAAGTGCCCGGAGAGCTTGAATACGTCGCTGGCATTCAATGAATGTTGAATTAAGTTCCTCTGGGGTGGACAGCTGAATTGGTTTTATGGCTTCGAAATAATCTAAGTGGACTTGAATTGTTCGATCCTTGTTGCCATAACGCGCTCGGAGAATCCTCTTCGTTTCTGCGTACGTCTCGGCCGTCACAGCAATACCGTCCACTAAGTGATTTGGTTCTCCCGAGAGATAGCCGCGAAGAAAGATGCGTTTATTAATTGTAGTTACCGTCGGATCGTTGTCAACCGACTGCTCAAACTGCTCCCAGAACCGTGCCCATGTCTCGAGATCGCCTGAAAAAGGCTCAAGCTTGATCGGTAGAAGTTTCACTGAAGCTGTGGGAACACTCATTGTTACAGATTGTATCGGCAGATTGTCGGGATTATTTATGTCTGCTACCGATTTTGCAAGCTGTTTCTCTACTTCGTGAGACAATCGAGAAATTATGAGTTTCGCGGTGCCTATGTAATCTTCACATTTAAGAACATCTTCCTCGTATTGGTCATCGTCTAACAACTCTTGAATATCGTCATGTAATTTAAAGAGGCGGTCCAGAACGCTTCCCAATCTGTCATTGTAATATTTATTATCCGCGATTTTCGATGTGTCTGACAACCTTGCAGCTTCCGCTACGAATCGCGTAATGTTTGCTCTTTCTCTCATACGTTTTCTCTTTAGGGAGTGTAATTGCGCTTCTGGTTTGTGGTCTGGCACGTCCATTCCGTCCGATTACTCCAAAGCTTAAAGCAGTGTCGGCTAGCGATCAGCTGGTCATAGTAAGGCGTTATCTTTGGATCGCTAATCGGAGTAGTTCAATTGATGGTCGCTAAATGACAGCACTAGTCATAAATAGAGCGGCAATAATGTAATCAGGTGCCTTTACAAATGGCACGACAAAACATGTCGCGTGATAATTCAATTGTACTTAACTGTGTATGGAGGTGGTTGTCGTCGAAGAGCTTGTTGCGTGGTGTGACAAATCGCTCGTAGTATTGCCACGTGACGTGCGTCCAGAATCCGTGTTTCACAACGGCAATCATGGAAATTGTCTCCCGGGTTTCGGCACCAAATTCTTATGTCGTGAATCACAGTAGAGCAGCGATTAGCAGTCTAATAACACTTTATTTCATAGTCACAGAACATACAATACAACATGTCAAAGATACACTGTCCTAAGAGTAAATAAACAGTCTCTCACTTGCCCGAAGTACATCACTCTGTGACATGTCTATTGAAATACCTCTGAAATATCAGGGCCACTGCGCTCACTTTCACAGAATTGTTTCGTCACAACGAAGTCTCCATCGGCGTTCCACATATTCGGATCCGGGTACCCCGCCGAAATTCTATATGGCTCTGCATTCCATCGCCAACGTTTCTCGGGAAGAAATCTGTTGAAATTCGAATCGGGTGTAGATACCAGAAAACACTTTCTGAAACCATCCAGGATCTGCACTGAACACTTCTCCCAGTGGAATCGATACAAACAGATTTAAACTACACAGTAAACGATTGATTTATAGTGCTTGCAAGATACTCGTAAATTCTTCAATGATTCTGACACGTTATTCAAGTTCCACTAGAGACATGTATCTCGTGACAGATTCCCAGTCAACTTCATCAGCAAATTAATATTTTCTTTTAATTTAAATAACTCTCTTAGACCCAAAGGTAACAAGAAATATGAACAAATCTCACCCCTCGTTTAATTCCTTGCAGTGAAGCTGCGCACACAAATTGATACTCCATACAACAATAAATTTTTGCCCCAATATATTCTCAGAAAAGTAGATAAACATACATCAGTCTTTCTAGGTATGCATTATTAATTTTCATTTTCCAAATTTCTCCGATCTCCATGCACCCAAACTGGCGTGACAATATCCTATAATTTGGAATTTGAACTAACATAAAACCATCCAAAAACTTAAGCCTAACACATACATACACATAAATAAATCCTTTATATACCCCCAAAACCCTAATTTATATGCATGCTGTGCACAGATTCCTCCTCGCACCCACATGTGCGCCTAAACTATCTCTTTAAAATTGCACAGATCTTGCGCCAAAAAAAAAAAAAAAAAAAAGCCATGTGCGACGTGACAACAAACAAGCTTCAATACATCCTGAGATAAAGCATTGCAGATTACCCCTCCAAATAATATTATAATCTAAACACATATACCCTTATTTATTAACCCACTCTCCCCTTCTCAATGAACAGTATCAATTCTATCATATTTCTTAATGTTAGATGTTTTCCTGAAACAGGGTATTTGAGTCGGTACGCATTAGGGTGCGAACATTCTGCCACTACAAATGGCCCATTGGATAGCTCAAACATCTTTTTTTCTTTCTCCATCCACTTCGCTAGACTTTTCTTTCAACGTACTAGAACTTTGTCTCCTATTTTGTATTTAATTGGTTTGTATCGCCCATCATGCCGTTGGACTTTCCGCCGCCAACTTCTGCATATGGGACTTTACCCTCTCAGCAGCCGACTCCGCCAGGCGCTGCGGGAACTCCACACTTCCCGTTAACTGAAATTTCGGTTTGATTCCCGTCATCACCTCCAAGGGCGAAATTCAGTTACGTTACTTTTCACGCTGTGTAGAACAACCTCAAATGAACATACGTATTCCACCCACAGTCGTCCAACTTTTCGCATATACTGCTCGCAAGGGTTACTCGCCGGGTGGTACACGGATATTTTATTGAATTTATATCCTGGTTGTTCATAAATTTGTTTCAGGCATTTGATGGAAACTGTGATCTGTTGTCAGATAACAGCCTTTCTGATTTGATTACGTTTTTAAAGAAATCTTTTTATAATTTGGGTATCAGCGTCTTGCTGTTAGCTTTCCTTATCGGGTAAAGTTTAATAAATTTTGAAAAGAGGTCCCAGCAACAAATATGTACTACATACCACCACGTCCTGTGGGCAGTGTGCCAAAATTGTCAACCGCCAGTAACTCTCCTACCTTGGTTAGTATTATACCTTGCATTTCACCTTGTGTGCAGTATTTTACTCGCTGACATCGACCCCAGGCAGCTAGCTGTACACGTATTCGTCTGGAGAGGTTATTAATGTGGATATATTGCTCTACGAGTTCCGTGCACTTCTGGGCCCCGTAATGACCGTGACTTACATGGACGTAATCTATCAGCTGTTCCACATATTTGTCTGGGAAGCACAGTCTTCAGTGACCCGTATTCTCGTCTCTTCTGCGAAGCAGCACACCCTTGTGGATTTTGAAATAGCGGGGTATTTTTGCGTAGCCCTTGCTGTCAGAGTTGATTTTTATGTTCTTCAGTCCAGAGTCATCATTTTGTGCTCCCCGCATGTCCCTGCAGACCGCACGAATTTCCTTTTCTCCCGGTACTCCTTTCATGTACAGCAGTTGAAGTTCGATCTTTGTATCCTCCCCTTCATTTTCTTCTTGTCCAACTGGCAGCCGCGACAAAGCATCGGCAATATAATTCTCGCTCCATTTAATGTAGCGTATCTGGTAACTAAATTTCTGCAGGAACATTGCCCAGCGCATCAAACGGACGTTTGGTATTCTATAGTCTTGCAGAAAGCTGAGGGCCTTATGTTCGGATAGCACTTATCACGGTATAGGTGTATATTTTTATGTTTGTATGTGATTCCACTCTATCACAGGATAATTATGTATTTTTATTTTTATAATTATATATTTTATGATTTTGGTTTGGGGATGGCTTTAAATACTGTGGTCTAGCATGAGACTTTTAATTAACTTATACCGCGATAACACTCGTACGGACATCGGCTGCCCCGAAGTACGTACGATATAATATTTTTTTTAAACACAACGTGCGACTCACCGCCTTCTAATAAATAGTCTGCGTGAGCGCTGCTATTTAGAAAAGAAAATACGCTTATTCTTACGAAAACTGTAATTATTAATATGGGTCTCAGGGGCTACTGGTTATTTATGTACCAAATTACATAAAGATTAACTGAGATATTGCGGAATGTAATGATTTTCAATATTTATTATTCATTATTTGCAAGAATAACTGGAGAGAATCTCGTCTGCCGTTAGGCGGCCAAAATGAAACATACGGAACTCATTCAGTGCTGTGAATTTTGGTAACTGAAATTAATTTTAACTTCGAAATTAATGAAAGATCAAAATTGAGAAGTGTCTCGCATTTACATTTAATATTATATGAAATTTTAATTAAATAATACAGTCAGCGTAATGGCCGACTAAATCCCGCTAGGGGAAATGAGCTCCCTGCACTACGAAGTTCTGTAAAAATTTTGTTAATTATAATTAATGGTTGCGATCATGCGAGGTGACAACTAAGTTCAATAATACACACTTTCCAATAACAATTTCTATTGTATTTTTCAAAAATACAGATTAAACTTACGTTAATTATCAGACAGCACTACAATGGCGGCCTACCGCTAGACGAAACAAAACAGGAGAGATGATTCAATCAAAGCATTGTCTCTGATCTTCATGACCTATGTTACACAGAGATTATACCAAAAAAACTGTGTTTTGCTAATTACATCGATATTTGTGTTTTGATAATACTAACTTACGTTCTTTACTATTTGTTATACATCGCGCTCACGTACACAGTCTTGAAATAATATATAATTCACACGTCTCATAACAAAAACTTCCTTTCCCTTTCTCCAAATGTCCATTTATGTGACGTACCGTCACACACTGTTACCTCTCTACCTTCCAAATACATACAGAAGTTTCTGAATCCATTCACGATTGCAAGCAGCTCCTTCTTTGATATGCTGTATCCGCGAGCGTGTTTGTTGAATATGCGGCTGGCGAAAGCCACACTCGGGTGTTCTATCTTCCCGTCGATTTGTTTTTCTTAGAAGATTTCGCAGCCTGTCACATAACCTGAACTGTCCGACGACAAACAGAACGGAGGTGTCCTGTCGGTATCAGAGGGTCGTCTTGCTCCTACACAGTTTATCCTTTACGTTCTGAAATTCTTTTTCATTTCCATGCTGCGTTTTTATTTAATAATTTACATAAATTTGAGTTATTCATTCCTCCGTCCACCCAAGAATTTTCGATAAAACCCAAATAATCCGAGGTATGCGAATGTTGGCTGGCCTTTTACAAGCCGTGATTGATTTTAGTTTCTCGGTACTCGGTAAAATTCCCTCAGATGTAAGCGTGTGTCCTAGAAACTGAATTTCCGTTCTGAAAAATTCGAATTTGGCAATCTTTAGCGTCATCCCTCCTCGTCTTAAGGCCACAAGCATTTCCTCCAGCAATTTACAGTGTTCGTACTAGGATTCTGTCGCTATTAAAATGTCGTCCAATACTGCCACCAAAATCGTGAAGCCGAACGGTACAACCTTAAACCGGTAGCTTCGTCCTTCGAATAAGGAAGCTGTGCAACGTCTGCTTTCTTCTGGCAATGGATTTGCTAAAATTCTGATATCAAGTCAACACTAGACATCAATTTTATGTTCCTGAATTTTGCAGCAGTTTTTCCAAATGGTTCAAATGGCTCTGAGCACTATGGGACTTAACATCTGAGGTCATCAGTCCCCTAGAACTTAGAACTAATTAAACTCAACTAACCTAAGGGCATCACACACATCCATGCCCGAGGCAGGATTAGAACCTGCGACCATAGCAGTCGCATTGTTTCGGACTGAAGCGCCTAGAACCGCTCGTCCACAGCGGCCGGCGCAGTTTTTCCATATTACCAGGTTGGTCGAGTTCTCTCCCAATTACCTTATTTATCTTACTCGCGTCTAACACGATTCTAACCGATTTTTCTTTTTTCCTTTACAATTACAATGAGGTTACAATAACCAACACTGCTCTGTAACATCCCATTCTAGCATTTTCCTTAACCTGGCCCTGACGGCTTCCCGAGAAGCAATAGTAATTATATAAGGCACTTAATCGGCTCGTGAGGGACGATCAGAAAATATGTCCTCATAACGGCACTACAATTCGCATAACTCCTTTTTCTCTACCTCCAATATACCCTCGACTGTTTCTACCGTTTCCTTTATCTTGTCACACATTTTGTTCTATTCATTCCAACCGTATGTAATTATAGTGTGTGGAATCCGGCTGCCTCTGTCAAAAAATTTTTAAATTTTACTTTCCTTTTTTCACAATCAATTTCAAAATTCAAGCACCTTTCCACGCAATGAAGTGAAGTTTTATATTTACATAAGAAATCTGTTACCTGCACCACATCTTTTACGAGTCCATTCACTACAAAGCATCCCATACTAAAATGATTCTCTTCGCATTTGAGTTCAATGAGCACTTCCGCCTTATCGGCTTCCTTAAATCTCCGACGGCCGTTTTAATTTTTCCACTATTTACAGGCTATTTACAGGTAGCAATACTAGTTTCTTATTCTTTATCCTCTGTACAAAACCTTTCCGACACTGCCGACACATTACTTCTGGACTCGAGCAGTGCGTCTACTTTCTCGTCATACTTTAATTTCAATGATAGGCTGAACATTAATCATTTCTTTCCGCTCCAAACACTGTTCCCTACATAAATCTTTCTCTATGTCCCGTCCCATATTCAACAACCGATGTTACGTCATACAACTCACTACATAAAACCTCATATACTTCCGCCGACACAAATCACCAATATAACAACTGTTCATAGCTTCACCATCCTCTGCCGTTACACCAAATAAATTACAGCTACAGCGTCGTGCAATTTAAGAATCAACAGTACCATTAAATTCCGCTGTATTTTGATTTAAGCCTGAGCATAATACCTTTTCCTCTCTTCCATGTCTCGAGTACACCCCTAAATATCGTACTCGTCCCAAAATAATTCATTAAATGCTTCTTTCGCCCCAGTTTCAGTTTTTCTCCCTTCTAGACATCTATCTTAAACTTCTCTGGAGTCTGCAAATGAGGCAATAAGGATGGTATGTTCTACCGTACCATCGCCAATCAGTTACAGTAAAATCACATTCCTCCTTAAGGTACCATTCTGTCCAAATATCACTTTCTATATTAAATCAAACTCACTGTATTCACCCTTAAAATTATCGACATTAGTAGCTACAACATCATTATCATGAAAAAAGCATTACTTTTTACTTCAACATCATTACAAACACCTTCATAAACAGCACATTCAGCAACCGCTGTTACATCACACAACTCACTGCATAAAACCTCATTTACCTCCGTCGACAAATCACCAGTATAAGAACTGTTCGTAGTTTCACCATCCTCTGCCATTACACCACATAAATTATAGCTACAGCGTAGTGCAAGAATCAAAAGTACCATTAAATTCCGCTGTATTTTGATTTAAACCTGAGCATAATACCTTTTCCTCTCCTTTCCGTTTACTCGCATCCTATTCATCGCTGGTTTATTTTGCCATCTCCAGTCCTGAGATGCGGCGAAACTTAGTTTTACGATCTCCCATTACGCTGGTTCATTTCGTCAGGTGCTGGAACCTCAGATCTACGTTCCTGGTGTCGGTGCCTGTCACGAAAGTATCCGTTCCCGTTACCCCTTTGAAATTTATCATTGGATGTGTTCCTGTTACCTTTTCCCTTATGAAAACTGTTGCTTGCGTTCCGTTGATAACATTCCGGATGTCTTTCATAGTAATTACTCGGACTATAGCTATAATCTCCACTCTGAAAACTATTTGTCTGCTTTCTTTCCGGTTTGAATTTCAAGGCTCGTTCTAATTTTTCTACAAAGTCCAAAAATTTGTCTATTGAGTTGCCAGGACTGTGCATTAGATCCCACTGCAAATTTTCCGGTAACCGCCTTTTAAACGTTGTAATTTCAGTAAGCACTCCCAATGGACGTTCCACGTGTATTAATCTCGCAAGTTCACGTTTAAAAAATTCTTGCATCGACCTGTTCCCGTGTTTAAATGTTGGCCCGTTGAAAAACTAACTTTCGCGGTCGCGTTTGCCTCGCTTCACTCTAGAAGTTGTTCATGAAACTGCTTTCAAATATTTCGTAGGTACTGAACGTATCACTGTGTATATTTGCCCACGATTGCGGCTCACCTTCCAAATGTCTTTTCGCGAATTTTATCTTCGCGTTGTCGCACATTCTCCTTACCAAACCATCCCTGCATGATGCTAGAAAATTTACTGTGTGTCATTTCCCGTCATCTTCAATACATTTTACCGATCCCGAGTTCATCCACGGAACACTGATCAGTGGAGAGGTTTAATGTGCAGCAAAAGAATTCACTTCGCTTTTTATTTCATTGATTTGCTTTTTAACTTTACGACTTTCAGTTTCAATGAAGGTTCTACTTGTTCCTTTTTTTATCTATTCGAAAGGATAAGTTGATAATAATCTTTGTCGTCTCAGCCATTAGAGCATCTTGTGTACACATACAATTTCTTACATTGCCTCCCAGATCTGCGTGCAACTTCTCCACTTTATCACCGAAATTTTTCTCCGCTTGATCTGCCTTAAAGTCAAGTATCCCAACTTCGTCAGAAATTTTGCTCATTTCATCCCGAATGGTTTTTAATTTTCCGTCTATCAATTCCTCGATTCCTCTAGCCATTTTACTTACTTTGTCTTTCACAACTGAAGCTATTTCGGACCGAACCGAATCAGTTTTTAAAATTACGTCACCAATATCGGTTTTAACAGGATCAGTTTTGGATCCCTTATCGGTTTTAACAGAATCAGTTTTGGCTCCCATATCAGTTTTAACATACCCAATTTTGGATCTCAATCCTCTTATCATTTGCATTAATAGCGATATCATTTCTCCCCCAAATTCACCTCCCTTGCCTGATTTAGGACTATTTGCGCTACTAAATTTACCATTGATCACGCTCTTCCGCTCCGACTTCGAGTAAGCCGTACGCTAGTACTTTCGGAACCACACAAACTGGCCGACCGTTTAATGTTAGCGACATCTATTATTGGCGATTGAACTACAGAATCATACATAATTTGGCTATCAGCAGAGGTACTTAGCTTTGTCGTGATGGATCCTTCTGCCATGGTAATTCTGCCGATGTTGCAGTTGAAGCCGACGCTGAAGATCTCGTAGCCTCTGCTGTGGTACTGAAACCGCCGCTACGCGATGAATCACCGTTGAAGATGCCGCTGCTGGCTGGAACCATGTGCTTTCGATGTCGCCTCTTTTTCCGCGTTATTTTTTTATCACTCCTAACCACTGCTAAAACTCGGTGCTCACAACAGTTGCAAAATCCGTAGCTCAGAGCCCCCTTGCAAACTGCTTTAATTGCCACAGACTTGGGACATAGATCACAGAATGTCGTCAACTGTGAGAATTGCAATTGTAATTTTACAACTTTTAAAGAAATCAAATATTCAGTCCTGAAACGCCCTCACATTTAACTTTTTCGAGAGGACCTGCCTATCGAAGCCCAGATAATACTTTCTGGAAACACTCTGCAGAATTCAAATCCAATTCGAAAATTTTCCAGAGTTCATCTTTCGCAACTAACACTTTTCAAAATCCAGTCCCATTCCAACACTTCGCCAGATTCTTATCCCTCAACTAACACTTACTAAATTCCTATCCCGGACAAGCCCCGAATTGCGAGCTAACATCCCATAGATGTTCGGGTTCACATGCGGTTACTCTTCGTCGAAATGTTTTGGCTCAAATTCGTCTAGGGGTTGAACCGCACGTGTCACCCTTTGTGGCACTCGGACCTGAAGGCTGATCCTTTCGGCCATATGCTTAAATGAGAGTAAAATGTTCGTTAACTTACATGGTCCTTACGCGCAGTGTATGTTGGTGGCAGTAGAATCATAGACCAGACAGTTTTTAATGCCGGTTCTCTAAATTTTCTCAATAGTGTTTCTCGAAAAAAATTATCTGGTTAGTTGCTTTCTGGTATATATCTGCGTGGCTGGGGTCACCATATGTATAAACCTAAGAATATATTTGTAATAACAATGAAACGAACAAGTGTAATTAGCAAGAAATGAATTAGTGAACTGCCACTTTTTCCTCAGTCATAATCAACAAACAACCACTGTAGTGTCTCAGTTAATTTGTGTGGTTACATTATGTAAAAGTAACCGATTTGTGATATGCATATCATAAGAGCTGTGTGTAACTTCTGCATAACTAACGTTTCACGAGTATTTCTAACATTCTTCTACTTTATCTTATACCATCATAAGCTAGTGAACCAAATCATTATACCCACCTGCTGAATAGAGTGTTCGTCCACTTTTGGTCTGTAAAACAGCAGGGATCCCGCACGGCGTGCTTTCAACAGGTTCCTGGTGTGCGGTACCAGGTGTTTACACAGGGGTCACGGAAATCCGGTAAACTACAGGCTGGCTGTTTGTGGGCGCTGAGCCAGCGCCCGATAATGTATCAGATGTGATTTATTGGTTTCATGTGGTTTCATATTTGGCAAATCTGACAGACAAATCATCAGCGTTCTGTTCAAAGCACCGTAGAATGATTTTGGGCTTGTGACACCTACAACTATCCAGGTGGAAGTTGCCACCACCGTTGGGGGAGACATCAAACATGACGGGGTAGAGGTTGATGGGGGTTGTTTAACTTAGTTGTATTTATTTAATTAATTCCGGTTGGTGGTTCAAGGTCAAAGGGATGACTAAAACCTTCTTAGTATGGTTCCTGACAGGGAGCTGCAACAGTATGGCTATAATTATTAATCTTACTGACGAGTAATTCTCATATCATATTTGCACTTCTACAACTAAGGCGCCGACCGGGGTGGCCGAGGGGTTCTAGGCGCTACAGTCTGGAACCGCGTGACTGCTACGGTCGCAGGTACGAATCCTGCCTCGGGCATGGATATGTGATATCCTTAGGTTAGTTAGGTTTAAGTAGTTCTACGTTCTAGGGGACTGATGACCTCAGAAGTTAAGTCCCGTAGTGCTCAGAGCCATTTGAACCATTTTTAACAACTAAGGCGTGCTTGCATGTATGTCTTTCCGTCCTACTGATAGATCGACTTGTAATAAATATGGTCCAAAAATGAAGCTAACTTTGTAGTAAAATAGATTAATGACGCTTGCACAACGCAAGGACATGCGAGTTTCCAGAGAAGATTTAATAGTGCAATCACCTCTCAGATATGCATACACTTCATAAGACTGATCGCCGAGATCTAATAAGGAACAGTATCGATCATTTGGCGAAGGAATGATACGGGGAGAGCCAGCGTTGCTTTGTAGGGTACCAGCGATTGCCTGGCGGCTACTCTTTTGAACATAACATTTCATTTATTAGCTATACTCAAAACACTGATAATAAAACATAGCATCATCCATTTCACAAAAGATTTCATTCGGCGAAGTGGTTCAATTCCGCGAAATATGCAGCAGTCGGGGAAGTTGCAAAGCTGACTACACACAACACATCCATATGCATGCAACTACTGGATTACAGGCGGACTTCAACGGCCACTAGACCTTCTGGACAGACTAAGCAAAACCGCAACTGAACAACAATTGTCATCTACATCTATATCTACATGATTACTTCGGAAGTCACAGTTAAGTGCCTGGCAGAGGGTTCTTCGACCCACCTTCAAGTTATTTCTCTACCGTTCCATACTCAAAGGGGGGCGATAAGAAACGAGCACGTAAATCTTTCCGGTGTTGTTGTTGTGGTCTTCAGTCCTAAGACTGGTTTGATGCAACTCTCCATGCTACTCTATCCTGTGCAAGCTTCTTCATCTCCCAGTACTTACTGCAACCTACATCCTTGTGAATCTGCTTAGTGTATTCATCTCTTGGTCTCCCTTTACGATTTTTATCCTCCAGTATTACCTCCAATACTAAATTGGTGATCCCTTGATGCCTTAAAACGTGTCCAACCAACCGGTCCCTTCTTCTTGTCAAGTTGTGACACAAACTCCTCCCCAATTCTATTCAATACCTCCTCATTAGTTATGTGATCTACCCATCTTATCTTCAGCATTATTCTGTAGCACCACATTTCGAAAGCTTCTATTCTCTTTTTGCCCAAACTATTTATCGTCCAAGTTTCACTTCTGTACATGGCTACACCCCATACAAATACTTTCAGAAACGACTTCCTGACACTTAAATCAATACTCGGTGTTAACAAATTTCTCTTCTTCAGAAACGCTTTCCTTGCAATTGTCAGTCTACATTTTATATCCTCTCTACTTCGAACAACATCAGTTATTTTGCTCCCCACATAGCAAAACTCCTTTGCTACTTTAAGTGTCTCATTTCCTAATCTAATTCCCTCAGCATCACCCGATTTAATTCGACGACATTCCATTATCCTCGTTTTGCTCTTGTTGAGGTTCATCTTATATCCTCCTTTCAAGACACTGTCCATTCCGTTCAACTGCTCTTCCAACCCTTTGCTGTCTCTGACAGAATTACAATGTTATCGGCGAACCTCAAAGTTTTTATTTCTTCTCCATGGATTTCAATACATACTCCAAATTTTTCTTTTCTTTCCTTTACTGCTTGCTCAATATACAGATTGAATAACATTGGGGAGAGGCTACAAGCCTGTCTCACTCCCTTCCCAAGCACTGCTTCCCTTTCATGCCCCTCGACTCTTATAACTGTCCTCTGGTTTCTGTACAAATTGTAAATATCCTTTCGCTCCCTGCATTTTACCCCTGCCACCTTTAGAATTTGAAAGAGTATTCCAGTCAACATTGTCAAAAGCTTTCTCTAAGTCTACAATTGCTACAAACGTAGGTTTGCCTTTCCTTAATCTTTCTTCTAAGATAAATCGTAAGGTCAGTATTGCTTCACGTGTTCCAACATTTCTTTCATCTTTCACCTTTCCGTACGCACACTGATTTCTCTTACTGCATTTATGACGATAATTTCTGCCAATTTAGATGCGCACCAACAAAATATTTTAACACTCAGAAGAGAAAGTGGTGACAGAAATTTCATGAGAAGATCATTCCGCAACGAAAAACGCTTTTGTTTCAATTACTGCCACGCCAATTCGCTTGTACCATCCGTGGCACTCTCTCCCCTATTTCGCAATAATACGAAACGGGCTGCCCTGCGTACGGCGAACATATCAGTTACGACAGTGCGGCGTAATTTGGCGTTAATGAGCTGTAGCAGCAGACTTCCGAAGCGAGTGGCTTTGCGAGCAGCACGACATAGCCTGCAGTGCCTCTCCTGGGATCGTAACCATATCGATTGGACCTAGACGACTGGAAAACAATGGCCTGGTCTGATGAGTTCTTATGTCAGTTCGTAAGAGATGATGGTGGGGTTTGAGAGTGGCACATACCCCACGAAGCCACGGACTCTTCGTCAACAAAGCACAATGCAAGCTGGTGGTGGCTCCATAATTGTGTGGGCTGTATTTACATGGAATGGACTGGGTCACTGACTGAAAATGGTTATGTTCGGCTGCCTGAACACCATTTGAAGCCAATCATGCACTTCATATTCCCAAACAACGATGGAATTTTTGTGGTTGACAACGTATAATTTGACCGGGTCACAATCGCTCGTGACTGGTTTGAAAAGCATTCTGGACATTTCGAGTGAATGATTTAGCCACCCTGAACAACCGACCTGAATTTCATCGAAAATTTATGGGACATAATAGAGAGATCAGTTCGTGCACAAAATCCTTCACCGGCAACGTTTCCGCAATCATGCACGATTATAGATGCAGCATGGCTCAATATATCTGCAGAGGACCTCCAGCAACTTGTCCAGTCAATGCCACGTCGAGCTGCAGCACTGCGCCGGGCGAAAGGAGGTCCGACATGGTATTAGCAGGCATCCCATGACTTTTTTCAGCGCGGTGTACTTTATATAAGACCAAAATATCCTTGAAAGTTTCTGACACATTTCGAGAGAAAGTTTTGTTGCGATAACTATTAAAAGCATCTCACACTAAAGCTCGCGATAAATTTCGGGCTTCTGTGAAACTTAATCAATTTTGGGTTTTTGGGTCATTTTAAATTTGGAATGTTTTTCGCACTTTTTCTACGCTTACCTAGATTGGGAGGAGTGGAGACTGTCTTTTAGGAAGACATGAAGCGAATTCTTATTTGCTGTTTCTAATAGATGGATTTTGCGTTTATTTTTAGTGGGTTTGGGTGTTTCGGTATTCAGTCTCGCCACAACAACCTTGTGGCCCCTAATACTCGTTCCGTCATGATACCCGCTAATTGCTCAGCATTATTTGTTGCTAAAGGTCAAATATGTTTTAGTAATCATTTAAACCTAGGGTAGGCTACTGAAACAACTGTTCAAAATGAATTATTGTGAACGCATTCAGTACTATTTGGACGGCGTTTTATACCCACCACCGACTCTTAAACACTGACTTCATTATCAACTATTACTATATGAGTGGGAACCGCACTTCAAATGCGACTCAATTTTTGATTGAACTGTTCATCAACTGTCGGTGAAAGGAACCAACTGTTAATATATTCCGGTTGTCAAGTACATCCTCTACTCATACTAACTCATAGGAACTATCTCCGTCAATTTCACTACAAGATAAACTACTTCTGACAGCAGTAAACACTGCACCACTAACGCTATTTAATCTACCCTTGTTGAAAGTAGTTAGATCATTTGAAAAAAATTTAGGATGCACTTATTTTCGGTTTTAGCCAGCTTTCGGTACGTATAACGACTTGAGCTTCAGTGCTTTCTACTAGCGCTTGGAGCTCTGGTTCTTTCCCAACAAAGCTACGACAGTTTACTACTACAATTCTGATTGTTGCTTGGGCTGCCTCTCTGTATTTGTCCCTCACCCGTTTGGGCTGATTCTCTTTCTACAGTTTTCCGAGACCATGTAACGTAAAAAATCGTCCACCCCCTGTCCACACCTGTCCCGCTAGTTGTGTAGCCACTTCCTGTGTGTAGTGGACTACTGACCTACTAAGCAGAACTGTAAACATGCCATCTTAAAGTGCAAGTCGAGAAATTCGCTGCATCCACAGTTGCAGAACCGTCTGAGCCTCTGATTCAGTGCCTCATCTAGGTTCTGTACCAAAGGGCCATAGTCGCTTCTGTCGATGATGTTACAGATAGCGAGCTCTGCTTCCATCTCGCAACAAGAATGGAGGTCTTTATCACTTTGGCTAACCACCACAACAAGAGAGTATCTCTTCCGATCCAAAGAAACAAACAGCATTATTACCGGCATGAATGAACCGCTGCAGTTGCCTGCACCATATGCTCTTCACGGCATCTTGCAGCAGCCTTTCCACATCTTGAAATACTCCTCCAGGTTTGCACACAGAGTACTCACTGGACTCCTTCCCCTTCTTAATAATCATATCGCTATGGGGTCACATTACGCGCCTAATGTTGGATCTCCGAACTGACAGTAATCCCATCCTTTGTGAATGGTCAGTATTTGTGGGTCGATAGGCTTCCTCTGGAACCGGGCGTTCGACTGTATCTGGTTCAGGGGCTTCGTCAGCAACAGATAGTATCAGAAACCTGTTCTTCAGACTAACGGGGAGGCCCTCCTATCGCCCCTACCTGCCAAGAAAATCTTTCGCTGCCTGCCACACATTGGAGCGACTTCCAACTTGTAGAGGACAAGGGGTTATTTTTAGGAAACATGGTGCGAAATTGTGATTTAGTGTGTTTCAGTGCGCGATGCCTCACGGCAGACGGCGGACAAAGGTTCGCCGGCGCGTTATGCAGGTGACAGTTTTGCAATGAGCGTCGGTATGTGTGTACGTGCGCGGCAGCCATCAACAGCCAGAACGCAGCATTAGCAGAATTACGCAGGCGCTGGCCGCATATGGCGCAATTGCGTTAGCCAATTCATCGAACACATTCTAATAAACACAGCGTCGCGTAACCGGCGGATTCAGCAGCGATCTGCACTATTTAAAGGCATCAGAGGTGGGCGTCGGCATCGGTTCGACCGACTGGGCGTTCGGTCGCTGTTACCACGTCACCCGCTCCGGTCATCCTATTACACACTCGACCGCTGGTCATCTCATCTTCAGCAAGGGCAGTACCTGGGGCAGGCACAGTAGTGGACCGATCGCAGGACACGTGGGATGTGCTGGTTGTCCCTCACATCCTCTCGTCCTCTCACCCACAGTGACGCCCATTGGCAACAGCTTCCACCTGTGTGACGGAAGCCAATACCACGTAGACCTGTGGGTGAAGGGTCACCAACTCAGCTCGCATCTGAACAAAGCAATCGCTGCCCCTGGTGTTTCAGTCATCAGTCTTCTGACTAGTTTGATGAGGCCCGTCATGAATTCCTCTGCTGCGCCAACCTTTTCATCTCAGAGTAGCGCTTGCCACCTATATTCTCAATTATTTGTTGGCTGTATTCAAATCTCGGCCGCCCCCTTGAGATTTTTACCCTCTACAGATCTCTCAAGTACAATGGAAGCTATTCCCTGATGTCTTAACCAATTTACTATTATCCTGTCCCTTCTTCTTGTCAATGTTTTCCATATCCTCCTTTCCTCTCCGATTCTGTGGAGCATCTTCTCATTCCTTACTCTATCAGTCCACCCAATGTTCAACATTATTCTGTAGCGCAATATCTCAAACATTTCGAATCTCCTTTGTTCCTGTTTCCTCACAGTCAACGTTTCACCACCGTACAATTCTGTGCATCAAATGTACATTCTCAGAAATTTCTTCCTCTAATGAAGGCCTATGTTTGTACTAGTAGGCTTCTCTTGGCCAGGCCGCGAATGTCCTATTTGCCAGTGCTAGCCTGCCTTTTATGTTCACCCAGACGTCTTGCATTATTTTGTTACCTAGGTAGCAGAAATCCTTAACTTCATGTACTTCGTCATACACATAGATAACAAACATGGCAAAAATCTACACTACACAGTTATTAGAAATCTAGACTGTCCATTGTAAGCACGTAAGCACAGAAAGAAGTACAATATTAAAAAGAAACTGAACTAGTAACCATTCAGACAACTGAAAATAGGTCACAACTGTTTGGAGCTCCCAAAAGTAATTTACAAACAAACCGTGTACTCGACTTATCTGCAGTAGGAAAGCAATGTGCTGCCTCGCTGACGGTCTAACCAACACTAGTAGTTTGCTTCATACAAAGCGGACTCTCCATCCATGATAAATCAGTCACTGCCAGAGAACACACGCGCGGGAGTCAGACATAGTTCACGGGGAAATTATTAGAAAACTCGGTTAAGTAACCCAGGGATCGTGGAGAGAAAGCCGAACTACCTGCGTAATTTAATACTGACCTCAATTTCGGGGAGTGAAATTTAATTTAATACTGACCTCAATTTCGGGGAGTGAAATTCGTCAATATTTAACTGGGACATGTATGAGGTGCTACTAGACAAAGCTGCTCCGAGTTACAACACAGAAATCGTCACTGAAGTTAATGAAATTACACATAAATCGCCTATAGTCAGGTCAAAAGTGCACGCGGAAGAAATTAACAAAATGGAATGTTGAGCAACAGGACTTGCTAATGGTGGATTTGTGACCACGTGAAAGATGGTATCAGAAAAGGTAGTCCGA
Organism: Schistocerca americana; assembly: GCF_021461395.2. NCBI lineage: Eukaryota > Metazoa > Arthropoda > Insecta > Orthoptera > Acrididae > Schistocerca > Schistocerca americana. The sequence continues at coordinate 856,574,601 of NC_060121.1, forward strand.
GTTCCGACAAAGAAATCGTCTCTGAATTTAATGAATCTGACTTGAAAAAAAAAGAAGAAAAAAATAACTGACTGCACTAGTTAAAGAGCAACACATAACCGGAGTATCCAACCAAGGTTGTAACATTTAGGCACATACCACTGGCTTAGAGACTAGCACAAAATGCGATCACCTATCCTCGTTTCTCCAAGTGAATTAAAGAAAAATAATTGAAGTTACTGAGCCTTGCAACTCTTCCCTAGCGTATACAAGCTTGAAAGAAAACGGAATGGTGGTGGATCCTGTCACTCAGGTAAACATTCTGATACCTGGTTCCAAAACCAACAAAACGCTGTAACAGACTGCCAATTGCCACGGCGGACCAGCAATTAGTGCTGTGAGAGAGTGACCGGAAACCGCTCGCGTTAGAAAAAATTGAGGCAAGGACTCGACCCACCACCAGTAACCAACTACTACACGCGAACATCACAGTTTATCGTTGCCTCTCCCTCTAGTCCCTGTTCTCTGCTGAACCTGTCCACGAAGTTAGTTTGGTAATAAATCTGCCCTGGACACGTATCTGTCGCTGTACCTGCAAATATTCGTACATGCGATTCACACATAAGCATCCATAAAGGACATTAAAGAAGGACCAGAAGAAGAGATGGAGTTTTTACTGGTAAATAAATGAAACACCATTGCCCAGTATTCCTCTAGAGACCGCTGGTCGGCTGATCAGCCAAATGCACACAAGAAGGGCTGTCAATTAGAGTGTGCACCAAGCATCAGAAAACCCAGTCAACTTTACAGCGACATATACATTAGCGTTTTCTCAGAAATGTTCACATAGCTCACACCTGAGTTGGTGCCTTCGAGAACTAAGACAAGTCCCAGGGAAGCTCAGGTGAATGTCCCCACAGCTTAATACTGAACACAGCAGGTTGCGTCTGTTGCACTGTGTATTTTCAGAGCCACCGTCCACCTGGATGACGGCCATAGCACACGCGAATCACCTGACCACTATCCCACATCAAAAATTCTGCTGTACTGTGCAACTTTTAGATTAGCAGATCACTCGGTAAACCTGTGAGCCAACCTGTAGTCGTCTGAGTTCAACTAAACACTTTTCTACACTGGCCTGCTATTCTTTGCTTCAATTGACGTAGGATCATTGGTTTAGCAAGCACGCACTAGCATATTCCGTGTGTCGTAACAGGATAGGTAACAGTTCTCATCAAAACAACACTTCCACCGAGCGTAGTACGTAAGTATATTCACTAATTAATCACACACACACACACACAGATGTACGAAAGAATCTCGCGAACAAATCCTCTGCGACTGATGAATCACGTCAACTTACACCACCACTGGTACCTGTCTTACGTCACTCCGTTGTACACTCGCGAGTAAACCAATTTTAATCACAGGGGTAACATCCACAAGACGTCGTTTGATATAATATCAATCGATACAAACGTTGTGTTAACTGAGGAACCTGCAATACTCCAATGCTTGTAACGCTGGAAATGCATATCCTCCTATTTCCATCTATTGAACTATAAATTTTTTTCCTTATTTTGTTACCTGAAGATATGACATTTCTGTATCTTGATATATTGTAATTGTTTTACTATATATATATATATATATATATATATATATATATATATATATATATATATATATATGCCTTTATGTCGATGTATAATTGATTTGTTTTGTAAATATTATTTGTATTTTTGCGCTGGGTCTGGGCTAGGGCAAACTATGCTATCGAACGATTACATCGATAGGTCGTGTGGAGAACCAAAGTGTTTAGGATCTTTGGTAGGGTTAACTCTGCCGCATGGAGTGCGGGCAGAGGGAGTCTGGCTGGAGTAGAGCGGTAGAGCAGGTGTCGTGTGTGATGCTCCCGCGAGTTGCCGCGCTTTCGGGGTTTGGCAGCACGTAATTGCGCTCGACTTGGTATGGTAGTTTCTGACACGGTGTCGCGGACAGGAAGCATTAGCTGCCGCACATTAAGAGCCCGTTTCGCCTGGTGACCGTGTCGAGAAGAAGGCGCGCCAACATCCAGCTTCTGCCGCAGCAACGGCCGACAATGACTGACTGTCGCCACCTCCCCAATCGACGACTGCAAACCTTCAATCAACCAACAAGGAAGACTGAAAGCACGTAAAGTTTTAGAACTGTATGGCAGACCTCAGCTTTTCAAACTGTTGCATCACAAAAATACAGCAACTTAGCATGAACCTTTGTTGCTCATTGTCCCAATTGCATTACCAAGCTGGGCCCCTTCCTTTCCTGGAATGAACCCGAGTGTCGTTGAAATTCATACGCCAGAATTAAAGTAATATCATTCCATTTCACTGTCTTAATTTCAAAGTTCAGTTAAAGTATTCATAGCTAGCTACAATATTTAGATTACACAAGCAGAAATTAAGAGTGCGAGTTTTGTTACCATATTTTAGCTTACCTGTGACTGCAGCCCAGCTTGGTACGTACTAAATTTTACTATTGTTAATTGTTCAGAATCATTCAATTCAAGTTCAAAGTTAAATCTTTTATTTCTAAATTGCGTGGATTCAAGTAGCTTTTGAAATGATTGTTGAGGTAGCCCAAGACTAACCTTATTTTATTGAATTTCGTAATGCTTCAGAAACAAAGTTCACTATTAACTTCAGTCACTCAATTAATTTTCAGTTTTCCGATTTTATTAATTCTTTTGCTAAATTAAGTTAGAGTGCTGCGAAATTTATTACTTCTGACAAACATTCGGTTTTCACACAACACATGTCAACCTTTAGTTGCCACGCTTTTACTGCTAATTATATGTGCATTAATCTTTTATTTTCAGTTATTATAGTAGTTATCCATAGGACTGGCGACCGTAATTTTCCCCAAATCTCAAATATCCAATAAACGCCAATTAATTGTTAATGTAAAGACCGCACATTTACTTTCTTTATTATTTTATCCTTTTCTCAAAATTAATTTCCACGTATTTCATTTGCATTTTTCCTTTCATTTAGATGTAACCCTTTCCTCCCTCTTTACCGACAAACTAACTTTGGTGACGATTGCTTTTCCCAAATTTCCATTAGGTGCACGCGGTTTAATTTTGCACTGTCATTAAGGTCGATAAGTGAGGGGAAGGTAACATGCTGCAAATGAGTACAAGTCCCACCCACTTCAGATGTAGCGTGAGATTGTACTACCACAGTAAGATCGAAACGTTAACTCAGTAGTGACTGTTTTTCTTTCAGAAGATAGCTGAACTTAGATATATGACCGCGTCTTGAGCCCAACTATTTCAGTAGCTATGATTAGTGTGATATTAATTTTTTCTAGGTTTAATTTTTGAGACTTATTATGCACTTTCAGTGCTATAACACACATACAATGCATCTAATAGTTCTTTAACAGTCTTCAACAATAGTTACTTACTACTGAAAATTAAGTTTTTCTCGTAACTAGTTCTGTTACTTAAAATGAAACCGCCACACAAAATACTACGCAAGTTATTATATCATCTAACCAAATGACGTAACAAGTTAATCATATCGTAATTTGTTGAAGTGCCATTCCTTCATTAATATAATAAGATTAAGACGCGAAAGTAATACGGGATTTGCGCACATAGTCCTTCTTAGCACTAAATACCTGAGCAGATACGATTTATTTCCTTTTGTAATGTAATATCTGTCACACTCAAACGGCGTTCCTCAGCGTACTTTTAAACTACGCAGGGTCATATCACTGCTCATTCTCTGCATGGAACTTACGAAACCGCGAAATTAGTACTTACGAAATTCAGTAACCACAAAGTAATGGTATTCAAACAAACGAAACAGATATTTTTGTTGCCAGTCATACAACAATTTACTGTAAAATGCTCACGTTACAGAATGCCAATCTTTCTTCAACGATCGGCAATTTTTTTTGTTACCAGAACAGAACATTGCTAAATATTGACTATTGAAGAACATGACCTAATTTCCATAAAATCTCAAATTATCTCTTATCTTTTTTCATAAATATTCCCTTTTTCCGTTTAGAATTGTTAGCAAGTCTACCCTTTCTCTTGATGAATAAAAAATTCTAAATGTCTCTGTTGTATTAAGCAAGTGTTAAACCTTCTAATTAGGTGGTTAAATCTCTTTGGTTGCTTTACTGAATATTTATGTTCTTCAAACTGATTAACTTCTTTAATTATTCAATTTCTGTAGCTTTGCCGAGCGGACAGTAGGATGGACTTATATGGGATATGAGCAAGTCGGGACACTTTAGTTGTCTATTTGACGTACAAATTTTTTTTCCCTTTCATATTACAGTGGTAAGTTCTTATATTATTCCAGCTGGCATCTCTCTATTAGCTGAATGAATATTAATGATACAAATCAGAAATACACCACCAAGTGCTATCGCTACTTAAACCCTATCATTTAACGTGTAAAGCTATGCACTAATGAGCGGAATGAATGTTAATAAAATAAACCAGAAATAAACCGCTAAGTATTACCACAACTCAAACTCTGACATTTAGCACGATAGGAAACACTGTTGATGCAATTTTTGGACGAATCGCATGAAATAAAGACGCCAATTAAAGTCAGTAGTAACATTGTACTCACAAGTGAGAAGCCAGTTGTATTTTGTCAGTAAAACGGTTTCGCTGCAAATGGTTCACTTCCAGTGAGGACAGAAATTAAGCTTAGAAATCTGAGCTGCACGATTAAATCAAGCTGTAACTGCTGTTACTACAGGATTTTCCGCTCACTTGTAGCTATATAGTGTCATAGTGTCTGCCACAAATCTCGTACCCATGCAATGGAGCTACTATCTCAAACATTGACCGCAAACCCACAACAATACACAGAAGCATGATCTCAAGTAACCGTGAGCGAGTCAGTAAAACGCTGCTGAACAATCGGATCTCCGATCCGAACCATACGTAGTGAATGAGACCAACTCCATCTTTTCTAAGACATACAAGGCCAACAGCAGCTGCCTTCAGTATAACTAAATACCTTCAGTATAACTAAATTAAATCTCGCTGAATTACCCCCTCACATTAACCATCAATAGACATAGATACTAAATCTCTCGATACACATCAACGTAAATAATCTCAAGGAAAACCCTTTATTGCATCCCATATTAACAAGATTTAAATTTCAGCAGTTTGCTGGCGGGCTAAATGCGTCTGGCGGTGACCTCACGACTGCCCACTACTACTTCAGCATGTCGACTCTTCAGACAAACATGTACTGCTTGCAACGGCGCGCTTTAAATATATTACTCCTCTTACAGAAATGTCCATTCACGTTGTGGAGATGTCTTCTTCTGCAGTCCTATCCACACGAATGACCTCTTAGAAAATAAGTACTGTTCTCCGGGACCACGAGGCGATCGATCCTATGTTAGCATAAGTAGAGGCTCATTGGACACAATTTCCAGGAATACTGCGAAGTGAGTGGTTCGCAGAGTTAACTCTATTTCATAACCGGAAGGAAAGAGTCAGTGCAAGACTCGCCACGTACTTCATGATGTGACCACACGAGCGATTCATGGCTAACACACTTAATCGATCTAAAACTTCTCACGAAATGACTGAATCAACAAAGCGATAGAACGAATGTAGTGAATCACTACCTACTGCGGATGACACTGATGCTATTAGGTTTAAACGCGACATCATTTATAAATTTCTGCCCAGATTAACTATTGGAACCACGTTTCAGTAGAACGGTCGGTACTTAGCGATGCCTGGAACAATACTCTCCTCGTCGGAACCTTAACACCCCTGCGCCATACGCAGAGTCTAGAGGAAATTCTTGTGATGGCGGCGTTTACGGACCATCTCTAGCATTCACTGCAGGTTAAACCAGCTAGAGGGACTGGGAAACTGAGGACAGGAGAACTTCTAGTACATTCTGGAAGTTTTCTCAAGCGATCTCCTCCACACCTATAGAAAGGCCTAGCTTAGAAAACGGCGTGAAAGTGCGTTGTCGCCTTTGTGGCTCACTCCCGCCTGTAAAGCGTTCAGAAGTCCAACGAATTTCCGTTGCCTTCGGTGAGTAAGATGAGAAGGAAGGAATCGCCTGAAACATACGGAATTGGGATATGGTAGAGAATGGGGCCGTGGTAGTTAGTAGTTCCATAAGTTGTTGATGTGGTCTTCAGTCCTGAGACTGGTTTGATGCAGCTGTCCATGCTACTCTATCCTGTGGAAGCTTCTTCTCTCCATGCAACATACATCCTTAGTGTATTCATCTCTTGGTCTCCTTCTACGATTTTTAACCTCCACGCTGCCCTCCAAAGCTAAATTTGTGATCCCTTGATGCCTCAGAACATGTCCTACCAACCGATCCCTTCTTCTTGTCAAGTTGTGCCACACACTCCTCTTCTCCCCAATTCTATTCGGTACCTCCTCATTAGTTATGTGATCTACCCATCTAATCTTCAGAATTCTTCTATAGCACCACATTTCGAAAGCTTCTATTCTCTTCTTGTCCAAACTATTTATCGTCCATGTTCCACTTCCATACATTACTACACTCCATAAAAATACTTTCAGAAACGACTTCCTGACACTTAAAGCTATACTCGATACTAACAAATTTCTCTTCTTCAGAAACGCTTTCCTTGCCATTGCCAGTCTACATTTTATATCCTCTCAACTTCGACCATCATCAGTTATTTTGCTCCCCAAATAGCAAAACTCCTTTACTAACTTTAAGTGTCTCATTTCATAATCTAATTCCCTCAGCATCACCCGACTTAATTCGACTACATTCCATTATCCTCGTTTTGCTTTCGTTGAGGTTCATCTCATATCCTCCTTTTCAGACACTGTCCATTCCGTTCAACTGCTCTTCCAAGTCCTTTGCTGTCTCTGACAGAATTACAATGTCATCGGCGAACCTCAAAGTTTTTATTTCTTCTCCATGTATTTTAATACCTACTCCAAATTTTTCTTTTGTTTACGTTACTGCTTGCTCAATATACAGATTGAATAACATCGGGGATAGGCTACAACGCTGACTCACTCCCTTCCCAACGGCTGCTTCCCTTTCATGCCCCTCGACTATTATAACTGCCATCTGGTTTCAGTACAAATTGTAAATAGCCTTTCGCTCCCTGTATTTTACCCCTGCCACCTTCAGAATATGAAAGAGAGTATTCCAGTCAACATTGTCAAAAGCTTTCTCTAAGTCTACAAATGCTAGAAATGCGGGTTTGCCTTTCCTTAATCTATTTCCTAAGATAAGTCGTAGGGTCAGTATTGCCTCACGTGTTCCAACATTTCTGCGGAATCCAAACTGATCTTCCCCGAGGTCGGCTTCTACCAGTTTTTCCATTCGTCTGTAAAGAATTCGTGTTAGTATTTTGCAGCTGTGACTTATTAAACTGATAGTTCGGTAATTTCAACACCTGTTTCCTTTAGGATTGGAATTATTGTATACTGCTTCAAGTCTGAGGGTATTACGCCTGTCTCATACATCTTGCTCACCAGATGGTAGAGTTTTGTCAGGACTGGCTCTCCCAAGGCCGTCAGTAGTTCCAATGGAAAGTTTTCTACTCTCGGGGCCTTGTTTCGACTCAGGTCTTTCAATGCTCTGTCAAACTCTTCAAGCAGTATCGTATCTCCCATTTCATCTTCATCTACATCCTCTGCCATTTCCATAATATTGTCCCCCTGTATAGACACTCTATATCCTCCTTCCACCTTTCTGCTTTCCTTCTTTGCTTAGAACTGGGTTTCCATCCGAGCTCTTGATATTCATACAAGTGGCTCTCTTTTCTCCAAAGGTCTCTTAAATGTTCCTGTAGGCCGTATCTATCTTACTCCTAGTGAGATATGTCTCTACATCCTCACATTTGTCCTCTAGCCATTCCTGTTTAGCCATTTTGCACTTCCTGTCGATCTCATTTTTGAGACGTTTGTATTCCTTTTTGCCTGCTTCATTTACTGCGTTTTTATACACTCCTGGAAATTGAAATAAGAACACCGTGAATTCATTGTCCCAGGAAGGGGAAACTTTATTGACACATTTCTGGGGTCAGATACATCACATGATCACACTGACAGAACCACAGGCACATAGACACAGGCAACAGAGCATGCACAATGTCGGCACTAGTACAGTGTATATCCACCTTTCGCAGCAATGCAGGCTGCTATTCTCCCATGGAGACGATCGTAGAGATGCTGGATGTAGTCCTGTGGAACGGCTTGCCATGCCATTTCCACCTGGCGCCTCAGTTGGACCAGCGTTCGTGCTGGACGTGCAGACCGCGTGAGACGACGCTTCATCCAGTCCCAAACATGCTCAATGGGGGACAGATCCGGAGATCTTGCTGGCCAGGGTAGTTGACTTACATCTTCTAGAGCACGTTGGGTGGCACGGGATACATGCGGACATGCACTGTCCTGTTGGAACAGCAAGTTCCCTTGCCGGTCTAGGAATGGTAGAACGATGGGTTCGATGACGGTTTGGATGTACCGTGCATTATTCAGTGTCCCCTCGACGATCACCAGTGGTGTACGGCCAGTGTAGGAGATCGCTCCCCACACCATGATGCCGGGTGTTGGCCCTGTGTGCCTCGGTCGTATGCAGTCCTGATTGTGGCGCTCACCTGCACGGCGCCACACACGCATACGACCATCATTGGCACCAAGGCAGAAGCGACTCTCATCGCTGAAGACGACACGTCTCCATTCGTCCCTCCATTCACGCCTGTCGCGACACCACTGGAGGCGGGCTGCACGATGTTGGGGCGTGAGCGGAAGACGGCCTAACGGTGTGTGGGACCGTAGCCCAGCTTCATGGAGACGGTTGCGAATGGTCCTCGCCGATACCCCAGGAGCAACAGTGTCCCTAATTTGCTGGGAAGTGGCGGTGCGGTCCCCTACGGCACTGCGTAGGATCCTACGGTCTTGGCGTGCATCCGTGTGTCGCTGCGGTCCGGTCCCAGGTCGACGGGCACGAGCACCTTCCGCCGACCACTGGCGACAACATCGATGTACTGTGGAGACTTCACGCCCCACGTGTTGAGCAATTCGGCGGTACGTCCACCCGGCCTCCCGCATGCCCACTATACGCCCTCGCTCAAAGTCCGTCAACTGCACATACAGTTCACGTCCACGCTGTCGCGGCATGCTACCAGTGTTAAAGACTGCGATGGAGCTCCGTATGCCACGGCAAACTGGCTGACACTGACGGCGGCGGTGCACAAATGCTGCGCAGCTAGCGCCATTCGACGGCCAACACCGCGGTTCCTGGTGTGTCCGCTGTGCCGTGCGTGTGATCATTGCTTGTACAGCCCTGTCGCAGTGTCCGGAGCAAGTATGGTGGGTCTGACACACCGGTGTCAATGTGTTCTTTTTTCCATTTCCAGGAGTGTTTTTTCTCCTTTCATCAATTAAATTCAATATTTCTTCTGTTACCCAAGGATTTCTACTAGCCCTCGTCTTTTTACCTACTTGATCCTCTGCTGCCTTGACTACTTCATTCCTCAGAGCTACCCATTCTTCTTCTACTGTATTTTTTTCCCTTATGCTCTCCCTGAAACTCTGTACAACCTCTGGTTTAGTCAGTTTGTCCAGGTCCCATCTCCTTAATTTCCCACCTTTTTGCAGTTTCTTCAGTTTTAGTCTACAGTTCATAACCAATAGATTGTAGTGAGAGTACACATCTGCCCCTGGAAATGTCTTACAATTTAAAACCTGGTTCTTAAATCTCTGTCTTACCATTATATAATCTATCTGATACCTTTTAGTATCTCCAGGATTCTTGCATGTATACAGCCTTCTTTTATGATTCTTGAACCACGTGTTAGCTATGATTAAGTTATGCTCTGTGCAAAATTCTACCAGACGGCTTCCTCTTTCATTTCTTACCTCCAATCCATATTCACCTACTATGTTTCCTTCTCTCCCTTTTCCTACTCTCAAATTCCAGTCACCCATGGTTATTAAATTTTCGTCTCCCATCACTTCCTGAGTAATTTCTTTTATCTCATCATACATTTCATCAATTTCTTCATCATCTGCAGAGCTAGTTGGCATATAAACTTGTACTACTGTAGTAGACGTGGGCTTCGTATCTATCTTGGCCACAATAATGTGTTCACTATGCTGTTTGTAGTAGCTTACCCGCACTCCTATTTTTTATTCATTATTAAACCTACTCCTGCATTACCCCTATTTGATTTTGTATTTATAGCCCTGTATTCACCTGACCAAAAGTCTTGTTCCACCTGACACCGAACTTCACTAATTCCCACTATATCTAACTTTAACCTATCCATTTCCCTTACATAAAGAAATTAAATTGCACATGTTGTCCATCAGAAATCCGTACTCAGGCATTGACACATGTCAGAAGAATACGGATTATGTAAGGTTTCAACATAAACCCGAAACAGCTCAGAAATGAAATTATGAAGGGCTAACTTAGCGCCTGCTGCAGAGCTCATGTAGACTGTGTGGTCAACACAGATTTTTTTTGTCTATCTTTAAACGACGTTTTATGCTGTATTGTGCCGATTTTCGGCACGATTGTGTTCCGGCTGCGAACTTTAAGGTCGATATTGGCCTCGCCAGATATACTGGGGCACCGAGTTGGCGGCGTGTGGCCCTCTGGCGACGAGGAGAGGAGGGCTGGAGAGGACCGAGCGAGAACGACAGAACGGCAGAGTGTTGGAGTCCGGATGGTCCGAATTGTGCATTAATTATTTTGGCACTCTGTGGTGATGAACTGATGGTGAACCAGAGACGCTTGGTAATTGAACGCTGCTGTGCAACGGTAAGCAGTGGGCTCTGCAATTGTATGGAAGCAATTTACGGAGAGCTGTGGCCGATGTTATTTATGGGTGTTTTGCCACGGCAGATAAACGAGACAGCGTGGGCCCAACCTGAACACGCTGTGCTGTAGCATGTTCGCCCACAATAAGGATGTCATGGTATTGGAGAAGAAAGCAGTGGAATACGGTACGTGTATTAATCTTCAGTGACTTCTTCGGCGGTAGTTTACTTAAGTGTGTGGAGATCGAGCAGTAACTGTCACTTTTCAACGAAATTTACTATTGTGTAAAAGTGTGGCCAGTGCCGGATGGGCGTTGTCATAAAATTATTATATTTCTTATTTGTGAACATAATTTTCTGCTATCAGGATACTCATTTGACAGATTCTACGCTGTAGTTCAGCGGGTCATAAATACTGGAATTTGACAAATATGCGAACTGTGCGTTTTGGATATGTTTTTATATCTGCGTGTTAAATGAAAGTGAATTTCGAAAATTGTAAAGTACCTTTCTACCATTACCATTCTGTAAGTTTTTATTTGGAAGTGGTGTTGTTTGCTACTGTTATTGGTTGAGAATTAATTACCCGATTCATCAAAGGAACAGTTATCTACCCAGTCTTTCTATGAAGTGTTTTAAGACTAGTTTTTCAGTGAACTATTATTAATAAATTATGTAAATCAGTAATGTTGTGTAAGCAGTTAGTGAAGGCACCCATCTCCATTAGCCAATTAACCATGGAAAGTTGGGGACGGGCATTGATGTAACATTAGGGGACTAGAGGCTATTTGTTTAGTTGTCGTAACGCTAATCCTGTTGTTATTTGTTCTTGTTGAAGCGTCTAGTCGCCCAAATTAAATACTAATTCCGCACAGTACACAAACTGCAACATCTTCTAAACTTTCCATGCTAACTGAAGCCATAGAATAATTGCTTTTCCGAATGTACTTCTGACCAAAAACTGATTCTGGTAGCTGGAGTTGGAGGTCTTTGTTAATCGTGCCTCTTGAGTTCTTGTGGTTATATTTCTATAAAAAACTTTCATCATCTAACACATATTTATTTAGAATTCAGATAACAGTTTTCACAGTTTTTGCTTTAAATACACTCCTGGAAATGGAAAAAAGAACACATTGACACCGGTGTGTCAGACCCACCATACTTGCTCCGGACACTGCGAGAGGGCTGTACAAGCTATGATCACACGCACGGCACAGCGGACACACCAGGAACCGCGGTGTTGGCCGTCGAATGGCGCTAGCTGCGCAGCATTTGTGCACCGCCGCCGTCAGTGTCAGCCAGTTTGCCGTGGCATACGGAGCTCCATCGCAGTCTTTAACACTGGTAGCATGCCGCGACAGCGTGGACGTGAACCGTATGTGCAGTTGACGGACTTTGAGCGAGGGCGTATAGTGGGCATGCGGGAGGCCGGGTGGACGTACCGCCGAATTGCTCAACACGTGGGGCGTGAGGTCTCCACAGTACATCGCTGTTGTCGCCAGTGGTCGGCGGAAGGTGCACGTGCCCGTCGACCTGGGACCGGACCGCAGCGACGCACGGATGCACGCCAAGACCGTAGGATCCTACGCAGTGCCGTAGGGGACCGCACCGCCACTTCCCAGCAAATTAGGGACACTGTTGCTCCTGGGGTATCGGCGAGGACCATTCGCAACCGTCTCCATGAAGCTGGGCTACGGTCCCGCACACCGTTAGGCCGTCTTCCGCTCACGCCCCAACATCGTGCAGCCCGCCTCCAGTGGTGTCGCGACAGGCGTGAATGGAGGGACGAATGGAGACGTGTCGTCTTCAGCGATGAGAGTCGCTTCTGCCTTGGTGCCAATGATGGTCGTATGCGTGTTTGGCGCCGTGCAGGTGAGCGCCACAATCAGGACTGCATACGACCGAGGCACACAGGGCCAACACCGGGCATCATGGTGTGGGGAGCGATCTCCTACACTGGCCGTACACCACTGGTGATCGTCGAGGGGACACTGAATAGTGCACGGTACATCCAAACCGTCATCGAACCCATCGTTCTACCATTCCTAGACCGGCAAGGGAACTTGCTGTTCCAACAGGACAATGCACGTCCGCAAGTATCCCGTGCCACCCAACGTGCTCTAGAAGGTGTAAGTCCACTACCCTGACCAGCAAGATCTCCGGATCTGTCCCCCATTGAGCATGTTTGGGACTGGATGAAGCGTCGTCTCACGCGGTCTGCACGTCCAGCACGAACGCTGGTCCAACTGAGGCGCCAGGTGGAAATGGCATGGCAAGCCGTTCCACAGGACTACATCCAGCATCTCTACGATCGTCTCCATGGGAGAATAGCAGCCTGCATTGCTGCGAAAGGTGGATATACACTGTACTAGTGCCGACATTGTGCATGCTCTGTTGCCTGTGTCTATGTGCCTGTGGTTCTGTCAGTGTGATCATGTGATGTATCTGACCCCAGGAATGTGTCAATAAAGTTTCCCCTTCCTGGGACAATGAATTCACGGTGTTCTTATTTCAATTTCCAGGAGTGTATGTTGTAATATAACGAAATACATACATTGAAAATATCGTCCCCTTTGTCACCCTTCCTCCATAAGGATGGTATTGAACAATCCCTTTCTAAAAGATGTCTACCACGTAAGATCAACACCCTCTCCAAATTTCAAGTTTTTATCCTTAGTGGTTTGAGCTGGGTGAGGATGGATCAATGAATCAGTCACGCTCTATTTCACCCCCATAGGGGTTGTATTTCCCAGAACACTGAAACATGTATTTTTTTTATTTGTAACCGAGAGGTGGATCTTTAAACATGCTTCAGCAGTTCTTTAATAATTATTTATCTTGAAAATAAAACTTTCACCCACTATTTCACCCCCATAGAGGCTAAATTTACGAAAATGCTGAAACATGTAGTCCTTAATTTCTGACCGGGAAACAAAATGCTAGTATTCTTATTTATAGCTACAAAATTGCCTATATAGGAACACATTTTCAAAAAAAAAAATTTCATCTCCTATTTCAGCCACTTACGGGTGGAATTTTGAAAAACCCCTTCTTAAACGATGCCTACATTATAAGACCAGCACCCGATCCAAATTTCACGTTTCTGTCTTCGGCGGTATTGGCTGGGCGATGATGAGTCAGTCAGTCAGTTAATCAGAACATTTTGTTCTGTATTAAAATACATGCAGCCATTCTGTATAAATGTATACTTTGTAGTGTATTTCATGTAATGCCAATAAATTTTGTACTGTATGTAGAATTACTGCTGTGACCCAGTAGTATGATATTTAACATTTTTTGTAATTAAAAACAGAAAGGACGACAATTAAAGGAATCGAGAGTGGAGAAGTCGCTATGGAGACACTTTCGTGAAAGCACGATTTCGATAACTGCGGGGTGCAGAAGTTTATTTCGGGTTTAATTTCGGTCCCTGACGCGTGGACAGACAGCAGGAAGAAGCACTTTTTCGAGTAGCTGTTCAACGAAAGCAGTTTTGGAAGATTGACTGGAGGAACGAGTAGGTTGTAGCGGAATCATGTCATAATAACTCATTTAATTTTTCGGCAAAACATTCAGTTTCTAAGCCAACAGCGTTGCCGCAGTGGTAACACCGGTTTCTGTCAGATTACCAAAGTTAAGGACTGTCGCCGTGCTAGCACTTGGATGGCTCAGCATCCAGTCTGCTGAGCGCTGGTGGCAAGCGGGATGTACTCACCCCTTGTGAGATAAACTGAGGAGCTACTTCATTGAGAAGAAGCGGCTCCGGTCTCGTAAACTAACTTACGGCCGAGAGAGCGGTGTGCTGACCACATGCCCCTCCATATCCGCATCCAGTGACGCCTGTGGGCTGAGGATGACACGGCGGCCGGTCGGTACCGTTGGGCCTTCAACGCCTGTTCGGGCAGAGTTTTATAAAGTTTCTAAATCATTCCATGGTGGGGAGAACATTGCAATTAACATTAATGGTTGTATGGGCATAGCACATATTTGAGAGTGAAATATTTCAATAAATTGACACCTGGCCAGCTAAATTAATAATAATGTGGGTGTATATTGCTGACTGTAACAGTAGTGTGTGTGTGTGTGTGTGTGTGTGTGTGTGTGTGTGTGTGTTCTACGAAATTACTCGCTGCATCCCATTCATACCTCCTACATGACATGATTTAAAGCATTTATAGTCACCGAATTGTGTTACAGCGTTGCAATCTGAGTTCAAGAAATTTTCAGTTAATTAATTTAATTTTCGAGGCAACACGTCATCGTTTTAGCATTAAAAAAAAAGGTTCAAATGGCTCTGAGCACTATGGGACTTAACATCTGTGGTCATCAGCCGCTAGAACTTAGAACTACTTAAACCTAATTAACCTAGCCCGAGGCAGGATTTGAACCTGCGACCGCAGCAGTCGCGCGGTTCCGGACTGAGCGCCTAGAGCCGCTAGACCACCGCGGCCGGCACGTATTAGCACCTAGCGCGGAACAGCACTCGTGCTGCCACGTAGAAGCACTCCCATATAGTAGTTCGTAGAGGAGGGAGGCTACGTCCTGGGCATATGGAGTACTTTTAAAACACTGACGGAAACAAAATCGCAACACCAATAAACCACTAATGTAGAGTAATGAAATTTCTGGAATACATCTGTCTAGGAGAAATACTTAAGTGATTAACATTGCAAGAACACAGGTTGACGTAAGTGCAAGCAGTTGAAAATGTGCAATGCTGTTACATTAAAAACCGGTATAACAGCCAGAATGTTGAGAATGCAAACACGCATGCACCGTATTATACAGGTGCTGGATATCACTTTGTTCAATGAAGTTCCATGCATGCTGTACTTGGCCAGTCAAAACAGGGACGTTTAATGCTATTTGTGGATGTCGCTGGAGTTGTCCGATGATGTCTAATATGTGCTCCACTGAAGAGAGATCTGGTGATCGAGCAGGTCAAGGCAACTTGTCGTCCCTCTGTAGAGCATGTTGGGTTACAACAGTGGTACGTGGGCGAGAGTTACCTTGTTGGAAAAGACCCCCTGGAATGCTCTTGATGAATGGCAAGACAGCAGATCGAATCACCGGATTGGCCTACAAAGCTGCAGTCAGTGTGCGTGGGATAGCCGGGAGAGTGCTCCTGCTCTCATACGAAATCACACACCAGACCATTACTTCAGGTATAGGTCCAGTGTGTCTAATATGCAGATGGGTTAGCTGCAGGCCCCCAAATGGCCTCATTTTAACCAACGTACGGCCATCACTAGCGTCGAAGCAGAAGCTGCTTTCGTCAGAAAACACAACAGACCTCCACGCTGCCCCCTAATGAGCTCTCGCTTCACACCATTGAATTCGCAAATGACGATGGTTTTTGGGATCAGGAGTATGTCCGCTACAGGGCGTAGGGCTCGGGGTTCCCTTCGCAGGAATTGATTTGTTACTGTTCGTTGTGCCACTGACGTGCCAATTATTGCTCAAACTGCTGCTGCAGATGCAGTACGATGCTCTAGAGCCACACGCCGAACACGATGGTCTTGCCTCTCGGTAGCGTCACGTAGTCGTCCGGAACTGTGTCTTCTTGCGACCGTACGTTAATGTGACCACCGCGGCCAGCAATCATGTACAGTGGCTACATTTCTGCCAAGCATTTCTGCAGTATTGTAGAAGGAACATATAACGTAGCCCTATTACACGACCTCGTTGAAACTCTGCGACGTGCTGATAATGGTGTCTTTGTCCCCTTATGGCATTATTCTTGACTATCATCAACTCATTACGGACAGTCTCAGAGGTAACTAACGTTCACGACCATTACAGCGATGCATTTAAGGCAAACCTGATTTGCATCCTGATAGTTGTGCTACTGGCGCCACTCTTATTCGACCGGGGCGAAATTCTAACAGACACGTTAGGATATAGAAATCAGCCTTCTGACTTTCGTTTCTGTCGCACAACTCCTTCTTGGTGATCCGATTTCAATGTATTTTGGAAGACGAATAACGACTTATTAGACAAAAAAATGTTCCATTCCCGACCCTGTTGAAAACATGCGTAATACCGACTTCTAAATCATTTTCTTGAAGGAAAAACACCTGACTGCACTAAATTCTTTTCCTTTACCTGAGAACTAGAGTGTGGGAGAGGGTTGGCGGCCCCCCTTTATCCCAGGTATGGGTGCTCTTGGCCGGATTCAGTGGAATTGCGGCAGTGCATGGTGCCGAAGTCTTTGGTGCATCATTGGCTTTAAATTACAAGACACAACCAGCTCACAGTAATACGAAAGCCACAGATTTGAAAAGATAATTTTAACTGCGTTAAGTAAAACAGTTCGAGAGACAAATCGTTGAGGATGGGCAAAAGCACCCATGCAATAGATTTTAGGGATGAGGGCCTAGACCCGATGGTATGGAGTATTTTTGACATACTGGAACACAAATAGCGACTTTTAAGCAGCCACAAGAAAGTTCCAGTTCCGACCCTATTACAAACCTGCGTAATACAGACTCGTACGTCATTTTATTGAAAGAAAAACATCTGAAGTATATTTTTTCTGTGTCTCCTTTTCGCAGGGTATGGGCGCCCTTGAGGATGGGGAAGGTTTATCAACAGTGATGATATTCGTTTTTTACAGAAAGAAACACAGTCTCACCCGCAGCTAGTTACATTATATTTTAGCTTATGTTCAGCCAGCTACATTCTTTCCGCGGAGAGAAAAACGGTACGGGACTACAAGTCCCACCGCCACACCTTCACCTGCCCAGGACTACAAGTCCCACCGCCACACCTTCACCTGCCCACGTTAGGCAAAATTTTTCTGCCTGACTCATGTAGTACTATCACCGTCAGAGGATGGTACGGGACTACAAGTCCCACCGCCACACCTCCAAAGTGAATTGCAGTGATGCAGTCACTGCCCTGTGGAAACTTACTGCCTCACCAACACAGTTAGACCGCAATAGACCGGTGATGCTGTATTGTAACATATTACCACGGACTACAAGTCCTCTAAAAAAAAAAAAAAAAAAAAAAAAAAAAAAATCTTTCCGCGGAAGTGAGAACATGATTCTTATTTACTTTGCTGATGGGCAAAGCTTCTGAATGTACGTAATTGTATCACCTCACAGTTACGTTAATTGGAGACAGTGCCAGAAATATGTGATACATATCAGTTAACAACAGAAGATGTTTTAGGCAATTCTCCTAATTCATATTTACCACATGTGAACCTCAATAGCCATTCATCAACCTCTACATGATCACTCCACAGCTCATACTTACGTTCCTGGCAGTGGGTAATAATAGACTTACTATACTTATTACTATTATTTTACTTCACTGATTGATCTGTGTTCCGTTTGCCTTTTCAGTGTGAATGAGGTTAAGTGTATATCTTTGACACCAGATTAGTACAGTTTCAATGCATTTTATGACTTTATTTTGTGGGTCGAGTTTTTTTTACGATATCTGTTGACGGCAGTGTTGGTACACAATAGTAATTAAAGTACCATCTGCGAGAACTGAGACAGCTCGTACTCGACAGTAAAGGCAGTGTGATAGCAGTTTGGTGTGTAAACAGAGCGAATACAGAAATCGCATCTGAGTGACAGTCAGCAGGAGCACAATTACTACTTACGGAACAAAGAAACTTACAAGCAATAGCACACTTCACAGACTTAACCTTCATAACTGATGATATCGACTTCACGAAAGCTACGTAACGTCCCCAGTCTGCTTAGAAACTAATGTACTTATAACGCATATTTTGTAAAAAGTGAATAACATACAGGATCAGCCGTTCATCTTGAGACAACGAAAAATCTGAACACCGAATCGGATTAAAAAACGGAAAAATATATGTTCAGTATTTAAAAAATGTTATCCGGCGATACCACACACCCAGGGGTTAGGGCAGCTTTGAAATCTTAAACAGGCGCGTCCAATTTTTATTCAAGATTCGGATTCTACGGGAAAAATGAGTAATTTATGAATGTAACAATTTTGTCATCGCTCGACAGATGACGCTATAATCGACAAATAACACAACTGAGTTCCCAAACGATATTATCTCGAGAAAAATGCGTTGGATCAAAAACATAAAAGCAGGAGTATGTGGCAAACGATTCAGAGTTTTGCAGTTTTCTACATTTACCTGTTTTGAAAAGTTCACCATTCTTTATTTGACTTGATCTCATTGCGTGCAAGTGATTCAGTGTTATCACCAATGCATGTCAGCAGATTTCAGTTCTGTCGAATCATTCCATGAGAGGATAAACAAATGCATCGAAATGTTCGGCGGCATCTTGGAGCACTTACTGTGGAATAATTCTTGAAACCAAGAACCTTGTTGGTGAGATATGAGAAGAGTCACCTCAAACGATATGTTTTCACGAGTACTGAGCACGTCTGGTTTTCTTTTATTTTTGATCCAACGTTCGTTCTTCCTCGTCGGTAGATGTTTTCATTCGTGACTAACTGAATTATAATGAATACACTAGCGAATATCAGGCAATTGCTTTAAACATTTTTCTCTTTTTTGTACAAGTAATTCTCATGTATGTAGAGTAGAAGAGAAGAATGAATTGACTTCTCTATAGTTCCATAACAATAGACGCTTGAGGGATCACACGAGAATGATTCAACTCCCCAAAGGTCTGCGGAAAGATTAACACAGATATTGAACAGAACTTTTCGATTAGCTTCACGAATCTTTCGTTGTAATCCTCCATGCACACCTGACATTGGCGCTGCATTGACATAACTTTGAGCCCTGCACAAATCAATATCCAGCCCATCTTTGTTCAGCTGCAGTTGAGTATCATTACACATACCCTCTGGCGTCTTTGTCGACATTCAAAAACGTTACAACACGTATTTCGTTGGTTAGTTGCTTGGCATAAGGTAGAGATAATTCTGGCGTTCATTTTGATGTCTACAGTTGGCAAGAACTGTTCGCTACATCTAGATTACTCAACTCCAGTTCATCTAGTTAGCTTTTCATATTCATACAATAAGATATACATTAGTTACGAATGACCTTTAAAAACGAAATTTGAGAATATTTTAATTAAAGTGCTGCTACTCACAGAGGTCCAGTGTGGGCCTTAATTATCGTATCGCAGTGAAACTTAGTAGACATTGTAATGCATTATTGTGGCGCCAATTTACACGGGAAAAAAGTTAGAAAAGTTAGTTTCATTTTTAGCCACCAGGTACAAATTTTCCTCTGTGAATGCCTACACCTTCCCCATCTGCTACCGTCAGTACATTACAATAACGGAATTTGAAAACCCTGGTGAGCTTGGTGCGACACCTGGAAGGGGAAGTAAGGCGTTCTATTCTAGTGGAAGTTATTGACGAGACTGCTGTTGCTGTGATTGACAATGCCACGGAATTGCTAGTGTCCGTGCAGTTTCACGAAAATTGTTCATGCCATAGTCAACAGTGTGAAAAGTCTTGCAGTCTATTTTACAGTGGTGCGTGTACTAGGTTTAAACGGTGCAGCTCTTCGTTTTCTGGCAAGGATCGAAGTTGATGACGTGTGATCGGACATGTTCTATGTAGTGAGGAGCCACATTTTATGATACAAAGAACTACAGAATTTGTGGTACAGTTCAATCGCGTATTGTGCACCAAGGGGCACTGAACTCGCCGTATGCGACTTTGTGGTGAAGATTCAGAAGCAACTTCATTCTCCGTTCGTTCTTCTTTGAAGACAATACAACCAGAGGGCGTGTGATGTGAACCGTGTCATCTGCACGTGTCGAGACCTTGTACAGCATGTGATTTCTGCTTTGGAGGAGCACAACTGTGTGGAAAGCACTGTTCTCACGCAAGATGCGGCAACATCTTATATCGCTCGCCCAGTGAAAGTTCTCTCCTGTTGCAACCTTCCTTAATGCAACCTTCCACGAAAGTTTTATCTCCAGAGGTTTTCCAAATGCACGGCCTGCAAAATCACCTGATCTGGATCAATGTGACTTCTTGCTCTGGCGATACCTAAACACTCTTATAAGGGAAATTTTCAGTCTCTACCCGACTTGAAGGCTAGTATACAGCAACACGTTGCTCAGATTCCACTGGAACCGCTGCGAGCAGCTGTTGATTACGTCGTCCTGCGGATACAGTATCTCGTCGACGTCTCTGGTGCTCATGCTGAACAAACTGTGTAAGTGGCCGTTAATAATAAAATTAGGATTATGCCTCCCTCACCATACTACTAACTGCGTACTGTGCCAAATTTGCACCTGGTGGCCAAAATTGGAACAAACATTTTTTTTTTCCAGCGTAAATAGGTTCCGCACTAATGCAATGGAATATCTATCATGTTTGGCTGCACACGATTACAGCCAACAATGGACCTGTTTAAATAGCTGCACCTTGTTAGAATTTTTAATCTGTAGGATTGTCATCTACCGACTTGAATAACAGTGGAGGAATGAACATAGAACACGTAAGCCTCAGTTGCAAATAGAAACCAATCTTTAGCTATGTTTCAGCCAAAATAATTTGGCATTCTTGAGAAGCTGTTGGCACTAAACTATTGCGTGCAAAAGGTTGGCCATGTCAAGTATAAAACTATAGCACCGTAGTACCCAGTCATAAATCTACATTACTTGGGCTGAAGAGAAACATCAGGCCCCACTGCGCGGAGTTCCGGCGCAGCACTCGTGTCCTACCGAACTCGTCCGTGCAGTGGGGCCTGATGTTTCTCTTCAGCCCAAGTAATGTAGATTTATGACTGGGTACTACGGTGCTATAGTTTTATACTTGACATGGCCAACCTTTTGCACGCAATAATTTAGTGCCAATAGCTTCTCAAGAATGCCAAATTATTTTGGCTGAAACATAGCTAAAGATTGGTTTCTATTTGCAACTGGGGCTGACGTGTTATATGTTTGCCGGCCGGTGTGGCCGTATGCTTCTAGGAGCTTAAGTCTGGAACCGCGTGACTGCCACGGTAGCAGGTTCGAATCCTGCCTCGGGCATGGATGTGTGTGATGTCCTTAGGTTAGTTAGCTTTAAGTAGTCCTACGTTCTAGGGGACTGATGACCACAGATGATAAGTCGCATAGTGCTCGAGCCATTTTGTTATATGTTTAATTATCACAGTTGCTGACGGAGCTGCACGATTTTCAAAAATTCTTAAATGGAAAAATGCTTGAGATTCATTGGACTACTTTTCTAATCGCAATGAACTCATACCTAATGGCACTATGCATGTCTGTCATGTGTAAAGTGTCAGTATAGCATAACTGATATAGGCGTGACGTCTGTTTTGAATCTTGAAGAACAACAACAACACAGTACACATAATATTTTTTGTTGAAAATAGTGTCCATTTTACTGACATACACTCTAAGGAAAAAGATGAAACTACCCGAAGGAATTATCCAAATGCGACAGGAATCGGTATGTACATGTACAGGCAAACAAAAGATTAAAAATTCAGAAAAATGCGATAATTTACTCTGTCCCGTATGCATGCTGTTATTAGGCTTGGTTTTGACTCATAGATATATTGGATGTCATCCTGAGGGATGTCGTGCCAAAATTTGTCCAATTGGCGTGTTATATCGACAAAGTCCCCAGCTTGATGGAGAGCCAAACCCGTAATGCTCCAAGCGTTCTCATTTGGGGAGAGATGCAGTGACCTTACTGACCAAACTAGGGTTTGGAAACTACGAAGACAAGAAGGAGAAATTCTCACTGTGTGCGGACGGGCACTATCTTGCCGAAACGTAAGCCAAGGACGGCCAGAACATCGCCAACTTTCCAGAGCGCTGTAAAGGTGCCGCGGATGACAACCAAAGTGGTCTTGCTATGAAAAGAAAGGGTACCCCAGACCATCACTCCTGGTTTTCGAGCCGTATGGTGGGCGACAGTCACATAAGGTATCCCACCGCCGTCTGGGGTGTCTCCGACACGACTTCGCGGGTCACCGCGCCTCAATCCGATGCACGACTCATCACTGAAGACAGTGATACCCCAGTTAATGAGATTTCAGGCCGAAAACGTATCTGTGGATGTCCAGGATAACGGGTGGATACCAATCTGACTGTCGTCCGCCATGCGACCCGAAAACCAGGAGACATGGTCAACGGTACCATTTCATTTCACAGCAGGACGCCTTTGGTTATCATCCGCAGCACCCTTACAGCATAGCGGTACGTCGACGATATCCTACGCCCGTTTTGATGACATTCACGAGAAGCTGTCTTGGGCTTACATTTTAACAAGATAATGCCCAGACGCGAACGGCGTAAGTTTCTATTGCTCGTCTTCGTGATTGCTAATCCTACTTTGGCCAGCAGGGTCATTTCGTCTCTTCCCAGTTGAGAACGCTTGAAGCATTATGGACACAGTTCTTAAACCATCTTAGGATTCTGAGGATCTAAAGCGAAAATTGTACAGAATTTGGCCCGCCCTCAGGGGGACGTTCAACAACACCATCAAGCAATGGCAACTGTAACTGGGCCAGAGGAGGACCAACGCGTTACTGACTCGCTCAGTTTGTGAAGCTCTTTCTCTTGAGTATATCAAACAATTTTTCTGAAATTTAATCATTTGTTTGTCTGTACATGTACAGTCGTGCTCAAAAGTATCCGAACGACATGAACTGCATTTCGCCTGATTCGCATGCAACCGGCATAACGCGGCTGTCTAGCAGGTCCTCTAATCGCTCCATGGTAGATTCGTTTGACTATTGAAAGTGGTTCCAACAAGTCACCACTAGAAAACACTGCTCTGTATCGCAGTAACTCAACATATAAAGTAATACCACGATTATACAAATATCAGGGAACACCTTATCACAGATAAGACTGTCCTTAAGGCTTGTAAGCTCACATTTATTACAATAAATGACATACCTGAAATGTTAAAACTCTCATTATTACGTCTGGTATGTAATGCACGTAGTAAGTTCGTCGTATTCATGATTTCCTCTTCAAAGTAACATACAGTACTTCTTATTTAACACAAAATGACATTAAAAAGTTAAGTTATTCACGAGCAGTAAGTTCAGAATGTGTATGAACTTCAAATGACAAGACGAACCGTCTCGTTCTGCATATGGATTCAAACCCAGGTCAGGCAGACTAAGGAATGATTTCGTGACTGACGCAAACTAACAGTCATTCCTCATTAGGCATACAGAGAGATATACCTCGATTTTAGAGAGTATCAGTTACCAAATATCAACTTTAAATTACATAACGCAATCATTTTTAACGGACGCGAATTCCTAACCAGCATCTATTGTCCTTGTTAACGAACTAAGAGCGATGTTAAATATTGCTTCTTCACAAGTAACTTACATGAAAGGCCGTGAGGCAAATCTTAGTGTTGGAAAGGGATTCGAACCCAGAATCTAATCAGATTGATATCGAAGCACAACCAACTGTGACTTATCGGATTTTCTCGGCAGTAGCTAGATGTTTTAACTGAAATGACGAGACGAAACATTAATTTTTTCCTTTCCAGGACTCCAGCCCGGCACCTATCGCTGTTATATTCTAGAGAAAACGAACGTTAAATATAGGTTTGTTGCACCAGCAGCGACATGTGAGCATGTTTGAACTAGAAATAATATGTCGAAGAGTTCAGTGCTCACTGGGAATAGAACCCCGCACATATCGTTGTTGACTACACACAAAGAGACGTCAGCTACCGGAGTTTTCTCCACCAGCAGCTCGGAATAACATCTTTAACTTACAGTGATCTCGCAAATAGTTCTGTGTCCCACTGGGAGTCAAAAACGTCAGATATCGTTAGTGTTGACAACGAATGAAAAAATATTAAAAATCAAAATTATTATCCACCAGCAGATAGCTGTTCTCGTGCTAGAGCTTGATAATACATAATGAAATCTTTAGTGCCGGGCCAGGATTCGAACCCATTCACGCGTAATACGTGGAGATGTTGAGGCATCTGCAGTTTTGATCAAACTACAAATTGTAGCCGAGCTGTATTGTCGCGAAGGGATCAAATTCCGCGTTAAGGGCGGTCTGAGTTGCATTCTCAGTTTACAACCAATTTTATCTACATACAGAAGCTCAGATAAAAGATGGAATAAGTGTCCTGTGACCCTACATAGCGTTTGTTTCGTCACTAGAAATAAATAACTAGTATAAGAAAGGTTACTGGTGATAGAGTTTCTACATGTCACCACTCCAGACTTTATTGTGGTTCAACCTAACGTCTACTTGGCAGAGAAGGAATATCATCTTTAATGTGAATTTCTGACCACACTGCCGTTATATCTTCTTCACTTGGTGTAGTCAGAAGAGAATGGAATTTTTCTCTCCCTACCTAAAATCATTGACAGTAGTGGGAATCGAATCCAGACCATAGGTATAAGGAATTACCATCAGTCCAACAGACGACTTTTTTTTTCACGGCCACTTTGGCCGGCGTGTTTCTTTTTTTGCGTTTTAGACCGCTTTTTCTTAAATAAAATAAAAATAAAAATAAAAACGCGGTTCCTCCGCTTTATGGTCCAACTACGCTACCACTTTTTTTTTTTTTTTGGGGGGGGGGGGGGGGGGGGGGAACAGGAAGGCAGGGTAAACAAACAATCTTTATTCGTACAGTTGTTCTGTCCTAGGGATAAGGAAAGTATCGAGACAGCAAAAAGAATTATATATATATATATATATATATATATATATATATATATATATATATATATATATATATATATAATTTTTTTTTGTAACAGGAGTAAAGTAAATGACAGTCCTAGTCACGGGCGGGAGTGAAAATGAAGTTATCATCTGCATCACAATCCCTGCAGCACGCGGTGTCGCATCATAAACCCGGCAGAAAGCCATATGATCTTGACCATTTCTTCCAGTGTGGGCGGTATGTATTTCTCCTGCGTCGACCATTCGAAGGCCCATTATCTGAGGTGGTTTCGGTGTTTACCATCGTTGTGTGTGTGTTTTTCTTTTTCTTTTTGTTTTGTTTTCACGTTAACATAATCCTGTCATAACTGGTGCCAACAGGTAGGAGCCAGTTTTCTTCTCAGTGTGCTATATGCCAATATAATGGAACCGCGCAGTACTGTCTCTAGTCGTGCTGCTGTAGGAGTCTTCTCAGTTCTGGGACACCCCAGCTGTCGGGCGGATTACGAAAAACACTTCCTAAAAATTGGAAAAGTAAGTCCTGTATTTCGTATGACTCCGTATGAGCTCGTGTTTTTCTTGTAAATACATCCAATAATCCATCACGGACTTAATATCGCTCGAATACAAATATTTCGTCGCATGTCCAGCGATCCAATGGACCGCATATGTCTTTTGTTTGGGTGAAAAGGTCTTGTCTGGTAGAAAAAGTACATCCGATGTGATTTCTGTGTAGTTTGTGCGCCGAAGGAAGGCCAGTATTCGACGCGTCAGCATCCAGACGTCCCTCGCTGCGCCACATACTAAACCATGTTCTTCCGTTGCTAACAGTCCACAGTTTGTGCAAAGAGGAGAATCGACCATATGAATTGTATGTAATCGACTCCTGGTCACAAGTTTACGGTTTATAAGAATATACCACATCGATCTCGCTGCTGTTGACAGTAATGGAGTATGCACTGCATACCAAATGTGGTTCCACGTTCTCGACGCGTATTTGAATTCCATTATGTTGCGGCCATGGTGATCCATCTAGCATCTATAGATCTCCCGAGTCGTGGGTATCCTCGTCGAAGGTACTTTCAGACGAAATTAACTGCAATCAACAAGAAATGAGGTAACGTGTACAAGAGAAGGCGAAATATTGCCCACCGCAATAGGGGGTTCGTACGAAGGCGGAACGAGTACTTCTATCAGAGCTGACGTTATGGTATGCTTTCTTTGTTGCCAATTTCGTATCATCGCTCGCATGTAAAGCGCCAGAGCTTTGTTTCGCACGTTTGTGAGGTTGAGGCCACCGTTCCGGAACTGTAGCGTTAACGTATCATATTTGGTCTTAAATAACATCCCAGTACTAACATAGTAACCAAAGGCAGCCATGAGGCGGTCTGCAATACCCTTCGGTATTGGTAGGATCTGCGCTAAATGGGGCAGTCGCGACGCTATGTGAACGTTGGTGTATGCCACACGCTGGATCATGTCAAAAGCCCTCAGTGAGTTGTTGCGTATCGTCAGACGAACATTCTGCAGAAGCCGCCGAGAACTCGCCGCCGCTGACCGCCGTAGTGAACGGGTAAATGTAATCCCCAGACATCTCAGCGATTCCACCGTCTGAAACGGTCCCGGTACGTCTTCCAGACCCCGTCCAATGTGCATAATTTTGGATTTTGTCATGTTAATGACACTGCCTGCCGCCGTCCCGTAAGAGTCTAGATGTTCAACAGCCTGACGCACTTCATGTCCTGATCTGACAAGAAGGATCAGGTCGTCCGCATATGCGCGACAAACGAAAGAGTTCTCATTAAGCGCTATCCCAGTAAGTGAGCGCCTCGTAGCACATATCAGCGGCTCAAGCGCTATCGCAAACAGCGTCATGGAGAGTGGGCACCCTTGTCGGACTGAGCTGTTAATAGGAATCGAGCCCGCTTCCCGACCGTTTACAATCACCTTCGATGTAGCCCCTCGTATTAGCCTCATAACGATGGAGATGAAAACAGATGGAATCGCCATTCGGCTCATGACTGACGCCAAGAAGTCATGGTTTATCCTGTCGAACGCACGATCGAAGTCTACAGATATAATCGCTGCTCGCATTTTACACATTTCCGCAAGGGCGATAACGTCACGCTATTCACTTAACGCCGAGGAGATGTTGCTTCGCACCCCTAGGCAAGCCTGATCAGGGGATATTGTCCTGGATATCACCAGCTTGAGACGAGACGATAGTAGTCGTGCAAAGATTTTATAGTCGGTGTTTAGCATAGTGAGAGGCCGATATTGATTAACACTGCAACTCCCCGCCATCTTCGGGATGGGAAGAAGAAAACCCGTCACAAAATCCGACGGTAGGAGCATGTCCGGACGCATCGCCTCATTGTACATCGACACCAACTGTGGCATCATCATGTCCACGAATTCTCGATAAAACTCTAACGTAATCCCATCTGGCCCCGGTGATTTATGGGCCGCTCCTTTTGTGAGTGCCACCTTTATATCGCCTTCTGTGAGTGGCTCCATAAGCGCTGCCTTATCCGTCTCTATCAGTGTCGTTTGCAGATGGTGCAGTATCTCTTCCCCCACCAGACGGTCCGTCGGTGTACCGGCATAGAGGTGGCGGAAATGGCCTAAAAATTCATTTGCAATGTCCTGTTGTGTTGTCAGTTGACGGCCATCTAAACCGTGGAGCACTGTTATCAATGCCCGGCGGTAACGTTTATGTTCCCGCGACACATGGTGCATCGAGGTACGTTCCCCAGTGATGGTGTCGAGACATCTCGCCCGTATTGGGATGCCACCCAGTCGTCGTCGCGTGAGCGATAGGATTTGTGCCTTGACACGATGAACTTCCGCATGATGTTCTGCAGACGGCACCTGGAAGGACAGATCACGAAGCATGGTGTAATGATAATCAAGAGTGTCTCTTTGCCATCTCGTCTTATCCCGACGATACTGTATAAGAGCTCTTCTTATTGCCGGTTTAGTACACTCGAGCCACCATTGAAGCACGGAGGTGTATGTTGGTAGACGGCGTTGACATGTGGCCCATACCTTCTCGACTCTCTGACGACATTCGGGGTCCGCCAAAAGTGACGAATTGAGCTTCCATGTCCCGTGGCTTCTCCACACACTTTGCCTAGGGAGTGATATGGTACAAATGTAAGCCAGATGATCAGTAAATGCCGCAGGCCATCGTTCCGCGTCGACCACCTTATCCTGTAGGCCAACCGAAACATAAATTCGATCGAGTCTCCTCGCCGAGTGACTGGTATAAAAAGTATATCCCTCACGGTTCCTATGAATCATGTCCCAGGTGTCGCTTAACTCCAGATCCCGGCATAGCACATGCAATTCACGACAGGTATTGTAATGTGGAGTCTGGTCTTTTTGGGCTAAAACACAATTGAAGTCACCACCTATAATGAAATGATCGAATCTGCCGGTAAATAAGGGCACAATCTCTTCCGAATAATATCTCGCACGCGCCCGTCTGTTGTCCGTGCCGGAAGGGGCATAAACATTGAGAATGCGAATTCCATTAACAGTTATCGCCAGTCCTCGTGCCGAAGGTAGATAAGCCAGGTCGCGAACAGGAATCCCGTCCCGGACCAATATCGCCGTTCCACTGTCGTTGTTCGAGTGCGGCGAGGTGTAGGAGATGTATCCATTGACTTCCTGGAACTCAGGAATGTAAATTTCCTGCACCATCAAT
Organism: Schistocerca americana; assembly: GCF_021461395.2. Classification (NCBI taxonomy): domain Eukaryota; kingdom Metazoa; phylum Arthropoda; class Insecta; order Orthoptera; family Acrididae; genus Schistocerca; species Schistocerca americana. The sequence continues at coordinate 856,603,711 of NC_060121.1, forward strand.
ATATCCACATCCGACGCATATATCATGTCCTTAAACAACTGCTGTTCCACGGGCGATCTAATGGTATTTACATTCACTGTCCCTATTCTGTATGCCTGGGGTCTAGTAACTGTCATCTCCACATGATGTTAAAATGACAAAGTTTCACCGTATCGATAGTCCGTTTGCACATCCGCAGAGGGTCGCCCGACGGACGTGTCCCTGCCGCATTAGGTTTCTTGAGATGCGGACGGATGCGAGTCCCCACCAGTAGAATGGTCCGCATCGGTGATTTCTTCGTCCTGCTCATACCAGCTGATATTATTGGGGTGCTCCAAATTTTCCTGTGCGGCATTGATGTGTGACATCTGTTGCTCTTTCGCAGCTTTAGACTCCACCGCAGAAGTGGTAGCAGGTCCCTGAGCGGATGCGTCGTCTGAACGACATGACATCTTTTCACTGTCCGAATTCATATGGCCTGCGACATCCGAAGCTTGTGGTTCCAAGTCAGACAGGTCCATAGTGTTACACTCATCTGGGCTCCCAAGAAGAGAAGGGAGCGTCTCTGCAGAGTTTAGTCGGCGCTTCTTGCGGCGCTTTGGCGAGCGTTGTTTGCGGGCCCTAACCTCGGCCTCTGGTGTTGGCGAATCTTGCACCACCTGCGTTCTCGCCGCCGCCACAACGCCCTGGGGCCGTTCCACTTCAGCTTCCATGCCTGTTGTGATGCTGTCATCCTCTTTCTGCACCACCTGTAATGTCTGGGACTGGAGGTTGGTCGGATCCATTCCTTCTTCAGTGGGGTCCGAAGGCGCCTCAATCAACTGCGGCGTCGGTTCGATAGTGCGCTCCGACCTCGGCGTCACCTCCCCGCGAAGCGCCGCCACGTAAGTCATCGGCAGTGACGTTGATGTAGTCGGATTCTGGAGGTCTCCGATGGGGAGTTGCACGAGTCTCCTCTACATACACGCAGATCGAAGATGTCCTTCACCACCACACACGGAGCACGTCCGGGGCTGTCCATCATAGATGACAATAGCTCGACAGCCGCCGATGTTGATGTACGATGGCACATGTTTCGTAAGGGCAATTCGCATCTGTCGGATACCATTGAGCACTGGATACGTGCTAAAACTTGCCCAACGTTCGGCCGTATGACTGATAACTCTGCCATATGGCGATTCAGTGACCAATGATTCTGGTACCTCGAAAGGCAGCTCGAAGACTCGAATCGCACGCACGCCAAGGCCCGAATGAGCGACTAAAACTTCGCCAATATGACCATCGGAGTGTCGGAACTGGAATCCTCGTTTGGTGGATTCAATGATCCTATCGCATGCTGCGTCGTCAATCATCTTTACGTAAAGAGTGCTTCTCACGATTGATAAATGAATTCCAATAATCTCCGTGTAGTTAAGTTGCACTTCGTCCCTCAAGAAACGTTCGATTTCGAAAGCCTTCCGTCGTGCATACTCGTTACAGAACGTGAACTGTATCGTCGTTCTTCGGAAATTGTGTGCCATTGCGTTCGATTCAAACAGTAACACACGCGAGTGACGACGGTGTAAACACCGCTTCTTCCGCGAACGTTCTCAGCCGGGCTCAGCTGCTCCGCGGCTAAAGGCGGACTGTAAAAACCTCTTTTCTGTGACTCATTTTTCTATCGTAACGGCGTTGCGCCACACTGGATGAGAATTCTGACACACAGGCTCCCTGTAGTAAATTGCAGCATGTTCGGTAAATTCATTTACTTGGTTGACCGAATCACCGTGAACTAGCTCCCTCGGTTACCCAGTGCATACATTCAATTCTATTTTGTAATCACCAAAATAAAATCACGTAACTGCCACCTACACAGAACTGCCAACAGTGTAGGATGCAGGAATTTAAATAGCAAGTGTTCCTTTCCACTTGAGCTATTCTAATGCGCTATCTGTTTGTAAAAGACGTCATGCAGCGCAACAGAAAAGCTGTAACTGTTTCTCTCAGAAGTCTAGACCCGGCCATTTGCATTATCTCCCAGCGCTGTGTTATGCAGAAGTTCAGGATGAATTGTTGTTCAGCTCTGGAGCTCTTGTAGCTATGTGTCAGCAAGTAGCGTAATGGTAAGTGTCGTAAATCATAGATAAGATGTCGCGAGTTCGAATACATTTACTGCAGAATTTTTTTTTTTTTACGCAATTCTGCTGTCTACTGTAGTTACCAATCTAATGGAACTTTTAACATAATTCCCTTCACTTCTCAACCCAAAATAGTCGCATGTGTAAAAAGGGCTAACTTCTGTGACATTTTGTTGATTTCAGGTTTAATAGACAGCCAGGCAGCAGATGCATCACGCTGCTTTTGTATTATGTATGGGGAGAGCGCATCGTGCCCAAATACGTCAGAAAAGTATTTTCTACATTAGCTGTCGTGTGGTAGTGGCATTTTATTCTTTTTCAAACATTGTTTGACAGCTTTAACTCAGAACAAGTTTTCTGCAAGTAATCGATAAACTGCATGTGCATCGTCAGACTCATAGATAACATCAGGGAATTCACATATGTCGTTGATGATTAATTTCACTCTCATGTTTACTATTGTTTCAACAGCCTTACGAAAAATGTGCACTGTATCATAAGAAAAGAAATAAAACTACCCACGATAACCTTATGACGACAGTTTGTGTTAATAAAACTAAGTATCTGTACACAAGCATGCCTCTATTGACATGAATTAGAAAAATACTACTCACTTACATTTTGATTGGGTCTGTGTTTAATTGGTATGCTGTGTCATACTCAAGAGGTATGCAAATGTGGCATTTCATAAATATAGTTATGTATTTCTATAAACCCAAAATTTGCTTGTCAGCAGCGGAAAGAGGCGTTACCAGTTGTGCAGCATTGTTAGTTTTTCACCATTGCACTATGAGCCGAAGGTATTTTCTTGCAATTTCCTTATTGATGTTTGATCTGACTGCTTGTAGCTCTTTCACAGAAGAGGTAAAAACGTTAACGTCAGTGAGACTGGAACCGCAAACCATAACAGACGCTCTTTCTCAGGTCAGCACGTTACCACAGAGCTGGCAAAGATCTACGTTTTCTTAGATTCCTCTTACGAGGTCAATAGTGGCTAGTACTCATAAACCGCTATTTAATGGACGAGATTAGTTGCGATTTCCACCTGGAGCGACTTTCCTGAGCTGAAAACCGTAAGCTTACAACCTTTTGTTACACCTCAAGCGATAATAACTGAGATTATTCAATGGAAATGACAGGTAAAATCAAGTGATCTTTGAGGCTTAATTCCGTGCACACAAGGAAGTAACTCGTCTATCACAGTGTTGTCAAACATACGTTGCCTTGTTGCCCAATCTCGGTTACAGTACCAGCAGGAAGAATACGAACTGATGTGATCCTACAGCGGGCTGGGAAGTGACCGTAGCTGGTGTCTCCAAGTCGTGCCTCACCGATAGTCGAGCACAACAAACAGATAAAAATAAAAAAAGAATGTGTGTGTGAGTGTGTGTGAGGCAGAGAGAGAGAGAGAGAGAGAGAGAGAGAGAGAGAGAGAGAGAGAGAGAGAAAGAAATAAAAAAGAATGAGAGAGAGAGAGTGCGTGTAAAAAATTGTTGTAAATATATCAGACATCTTTCGTGGTTAGCTAACAGGGATAAAAATAAGAAAGAATGTGTTTGTGAGTGTGTGTGAGTGTGTGTGTGTGTGTGTGTGTGGCAGAGAGAGAGAGAGAGAGAGAGAGAGAGAGACAGAAATAAAAAACAATGAGAGAGAGAGAGAGAGTGTGTGTAAAAAATTGTTGTAAAGAAATTGACTCATGGTACGTAAAGAAATCTTTCATAGAAAAGGACACATTCCACATCATTACAAAGTGTCGTATTCATGATCTATTGAACAAGAATTAATGTAATCTAATCTAATCACATCATATTGATGACTAGCCATGAAGAGTCATGAATTACCGAAATTTTTTGCCAATACCAGTAACCAAATCTAAACTCGAAAATACAAGACGACAATTATTGTAATAAACCAGGCCTCCTATCAAGACCCTTTCGTCCCTGTTAGCTAACCACGAAAGATGTCTGATATATTTACAACAATTTTTTACACGCACTCTCTCTCTCTCATTCTTTTTTATTTCTTTCTCTCTCTCTCTCTCTCTCTCTCTCTCTCTCTCTCTCTCTCTCTCTCTCTCTCTGCCTCACACACACTCACACACACATTCTTTTTTTATTTTTATCTGTTTGTTGTGCTCGACTATCGGTGAGGCACGACTTGGAGACACCAGCTACGGTCACTTCCCAGCCCGCTGTAGGATCACATCAGTTCGTATTCTTCCTGCTGGTACTGTAACCGAGATTGGGCAACAAGGCAACGTATGTTTGACAACACTGTGATAGACGAGTTACTTCCTTGTGTGCACGGAATTAAGCCTCAAAGATCACTTGATTTTACCTGTCATTTCCATTGAATAATCTCAGTTATTATCGCTTGAGGTGTAACAAAAGGTTGTAAGCTTACGGTTTTCAGCTCAGGAAAGTCGCTCCAGGTGGAAATCGCAACTAATCTCGTCCATTAAATAGTGGTTTATAAGTACTAGCCACTATTGACCTCGTAAGAGCAAACTAATACACGCAGATGTTTGCCAGCTCTGTGGTAACGTACTGATCTGTGAAAAAGCGTATGTTGTGGTTTGCGGTTCGAGTCTCACTGACGTCAACGTTTTTACCCCTTCTGTGAAACAGCTACAAGCAGTCAGTTCAAACATCAATAAGGAAACTACAAGAAAATACCTTCGGCTCATAATGCAATGGTGAAAAACTAACAATGCTGCACAACAGGTAACGCCTCTTTCCGCTGCTAACAAGCAAATTCTGGGTTTCTAGAAATACATAACTATATTTATGAAATGCCACATTTGCATACCTCTTGAGTATAACACAGCATACCAATTAAACACAGACCCAATCAAAATGTAAGTGAGTAGTATTTTTTTAATTCATGTCGATAGAGGCATGCTTGTGTAGAGATACTCAGTTTTATTAAAACAAACGGTCGTCATAAGGTTATCGTGGGTAGTTTTATTTCACAATTTTCGTAAGGTTGTTGAAACAATAGTAAACATGAGAGTGAAATTAATCATCAACGACATATGCGAATTCTCTAATGTTATCTATAACAGTCTGACGATGCACATGCAGTTTATCGATTACATGCAGAAAACTTGTTCTGAGTTAAAGCTGTCAAACAATGTTTGAAGAAGAATAAAATGCCACTACGAAACGACAGCTTATGTAGAAAGATACTTTTCTGACGTATTTGAGCGCAATGCGCTCTCCCCATACATAATAAAAAAGCTTCGAGATGCATCTGCTGCCTGCCTGTCTATTAAACCTGAAATGAACAAAATGTCACAGAAGTTAGCCCCTTTTACACATGCGACTATTTTGGGTTGAGAAGTGAAGGGAATTATGTTAAAAGTTCCATTAGATTGGTAACTACAATAGACAACAGAATTACGTAAAAAAAAAGAAAAATCTTCAGTAAATGTATTCGAACTCGCGACGTCTTATCTATGATTTACGACACTTACCATTACGCTACTTGCTGACACATAGCTACAAGAGCTCCAGAGCTGAACAACAATTCATCCTGAACTTCTGCATAACACAGCGCTGGGAGATAATGCAAATGGCCGGGTCTAGACTTCTGAGAGAAACAGTTACAGCTTTTCTGTTGCGCTGCATGACGTCTTTTACAAACAGATAGCGCAATGGAATAGCTCAAGTGGTAAGGAACACCTCCTGTTTAAATTTCTGCATCCTACACTGTTGGCAGTTCTGTGTAGGTGGCAGTTACGTGATTTTATTTCCGTGATTACAAAATAGAGTCGAATGTATGCCCTGGGTAGCTGAGGCAGCTAGTTCATGGTGATTCGGTCAACCAAGTAAATGAATTTACTGAACATGCTGCAATTTACCACAGGGAGCCTGTGTGTCAGAATTCTCATCCAGTGTGGCGCAACGGCGTTACAATAGAAAAATGAGTTACGGAGGAGAGGGATTGGTGGTCTGTTGGACTGATGGTAATTCATTATACCTATGGTCTGGGTTCGATTCCCACTACCGCCGATGATTTTAGGTAGGGAGAGAAAAATTCCATTCTCTTCTGACTACACCAAGTGAAGAAGATATAATGGCATTGTGGTCAGAAATTCACATTAAAGATGATATTCCTTCTCTGCCAAGTAGACGTTAGATTGAACCACAATAAAGTCTGGAGTGGCGACATGTAGAAACTCTATCACCAGTAACCTTTCTTATACTAGTTATTTATTTCCAGTGACGAAACAAACGCTATGTAGGGTCACAGGACACTTATTCCATCTTTTATCTGAGGTTCTGTATGTCGATAAAATTGGTTCTGAACTGGGAATGCAACTCAGACCGCCCTTAACGCGGAATTTGATCCCTTCGTGACAATACAGCTCGGCTACAATTTGTAGTTTGATCAAAACTGCAGATTTCTCAACATCTCCACATATTACGCGTGAATGGGTTCGAATCCTGGCCCGGCACTAAAGATTTCATTATGTATTATCAAGCTCTAGCATGAGAACAGCTATCTGCTGGTGGATAATAATTTTGATTTTTAATGTTTTTTCATTCGTTGTCAACACTAACGATATCTGAAGTTTTTAACTCCCAGTGGGACACAGAACTATTTGCGAGATCACTGTAAGTTAAAGATGTTATTCCGAGCTGCTGGTGGAGAAAACCTCGGTAGATGACGTCTCTTTGTGTGTAGTTAACAACGATATGTGCGGGGTTCTATTCCCAGTGAGCACTGAACTCTTCGAAATATTATTTCTAGTTCAAACATGCTCACATGTCGCTGCTGGTGCATCAAACCCATATTTAACGTTCGTTTACTCTAGGATATAACAGCGATAGGTGTCGGGTTGGAGTCCTGGAAAGGAAAAAATTAATGTTTCGTCTCGTCATTTCAGTTAAAACATCTAGCTACTGCCGAGAAAATCCGATAAGTCACAGTTGGTTGTGCTTCGATGTCAATCTGATTAGATTCTGGGTTCGAATCCCTTTCCAACACTAAGATTTGCCTCACGGCCTTTCATATAAGTTACTTGTGAAGAAGCAATATTTAACATCTCTCTTAGTTCGTTAACAAGAACAGTAGATGCTGGTTAGGAATTCGCGTTCGTTAAAAATGATTGCGTTATGTAATTTAAAGTTGATATTTGCTAACTGATACTGTCTAAAATCGAGGTATATCTCTCTGTATGCCTAATGAGGAATGACTGTTAGTTTGCGTCAGTCACGAAATCATTCCTTAATCTGCCTGACCTGGGTTTCAGTCCGTATGCAGAATGAGACGGATCGTCGTGTCACTTGAAGTTCATACATGTTCTCAACTAGCTGCTAGTGTATAACTTAAATTTTTAATGTCTTTTGTGTTAAATAAGAAGTACTGTATGTTACTTTGAAGAGGAAATCGTGAATACGACGAACTTACTACGTGCATTACCTACCTGACGTAATAATGAGAGTAGTAACATTTCAGGTATGTCATTTATTGTAATAAATGTGAGCTTACAAGCCTTAAGGACAGTCTTATCTGTGATAAGGTGTTCCCTGATATTTGTAGCATCGTGGTATTACTTTACATCTTGTGTTACTGCGATACAGAGCAGTTTTTTCTAGTGGTGACTTGTACAAGAAATCGGACCTATCACAGTTACCGTCATGTGTTATCATATTACTGGTGCCATTGTGTACAAATTGTGTATCGGAAAAAAGAACTAATATCTGTTTATTAGATACCTTTACAGAGAGAGTACGATTTTCTAACTATCGATACTCGAGTACAGAGTCCGATGACAATTAGGCACGCAAATTCATTTCGTTAGCACGTGCTACATTTCAAGCGTAAGGTAATAATCATTTATAACGAATATACCTTAGGGTCTTGTTTTATGTAATCAGCATTTTAGATGTTATAACGTTAGAAGAATATAGTGAACGTTTCTTTCAATATTAACGAAGTGCACGTCAGTACAGCTTAGCTTTACAGGTAACTATGATAATCTGAGGTGGGCTGACAAATAAGGAATCCATTTCTCTACACCACTTAATATTGTTTTATATTATAGTGTCAGTGAACTGGGTACTTTGATAATTGTTACATGTAGCGAATTAGTAGCCGCTAAGTTATTATTCATCTAGTAGAAGTAGCAAATCAATATCCTAAAATAATAGGTTTTAGAGATTTTACCAATCACAAGCAATCCTATGTAACGTTCGAATGTAAATAGATCATTTGTGTGTGACGTTTTTAACAGTGAGCTGTTCTGCTATATACCTTCTGCTCTACGGAAAGTTACTTGTCAATGTCACCAATCTGAATGAATATCCCAACGAATATTTAAGTACCATAGTGACCTTCCGTCCTAAGACCCGTTTCATACACTCTCCGTGCTACTCTATTCTGTGCAGTCACCTTCATCTATGCTGTCTGCTACAATCTACATTCATATGCGGCTTGTTACTGAATTCAAACGTTAGTCTCCCTCTGTAATTTTTCACTCTCACTCCCGTCATTACTAAATGAATTATAGTAAAATAACAAATCTACTAATTAATGACATAATGAGTTTATTAATATTTGACAGCAACCACCTCACCTACAGCTAATGTAGAGAATTATAAATGAAATTAACTATTCCTTCGTTTCGTATGCAACAACACGTTTGCTGTAGCCAGCCATTGTTTGTTTGGATCAACAAAGCGTTCAAAGGTTTAAACCTCCATCATCAGGAGGATTTATTTGTGTCAATAAGACATGTTTGTGATCTATTCTGATTTTGGGTAACCTGCTACACTGTCTAGTTGAGTGTTTCTCCACTAGACAGGGCCACTGGTTACCACAAAGTTGTAACACAATACACACTTGCCGTCTTTACACATACACTCATGTTCAGAAGAAAGCAGAACACTTTGAACTACTACTGATAGGTCGGCCATATTCACTGGACATGTTCATTAGTATGTGAAACTTCCCCTTAGAAAAATTATGAATCACAGTGCTGGTAAACCTCTTACGTTATTTGATTTTCAAACAGCTGAGCAGAACTGAACGTACTCAGACATTTCTCACTTTACTTATTCTGATCAACACTAAACTGACAATATTTTTAGCGCAACCCAATCTGACTTTCAAAAATCCCTACAAAGGAATGACCCTAACTAAAAATAACCTGTACCTTTCATGAATCACTTATGTGGCATTACCAACATAAAAACCTAAACAGCCTACTTACATATGTTCTGCAGAAATGGTTAGCATTTAAGTCAACTCGGTTCGGGATGTGTCCTGTAGCCTAGTAGACACAGGGTCCACCTTGGGCTGTGATGACTTGTTCCATGCGTGATGGCATCGACATGTATACGGCGCGAATGGCATCCTGTGATACAGCCATCCATACTTCATTCACCTGGGTCGAAAGTTCATCTGTGGTGTTTGTCACTGGATCACAGCACTGCATACATCGTTTCACCATATCCCACACATTTTCGACTGGCGTCAAGTCTGGTGATCCGTTGGGCCATGGCAAAAGGCTGACATCCTGTGACGCCAATAAGGCACGTGTTGTGCTGCAACTTGTGGTCGTGCATTGTCTTGATGAGAAATGGCGTCTGGGGTGTTGCGCAGAAGGGGTATGGCTACGTGTCGCAGGATGTCATTCACGTAGGTCACACTGGTCACAGTGCTCTGACACGCAACTGTGATTTTTAACTGTTCCAAAAAGCACCACACACCATGAGTCCTTGAGCTAGCGCTGCATGTCTTGTAAGAATACAGTCGTTTTGATGCCGGTCCTACCGTCTGCTTCGAACCAAAAGTGCAGCAATTCGTCCGAAAACACTATCTAATGCCATACCTATCCACAGTGACGTCGTTCCACACAGCACTGCAATCTAGCAAGTGTCTGCACATTCGTCAAAGGTACGTGGAGAAGTGGACGACGCGCACCTAAGCCATGCCGAAATAAACGGCTCGGACTGACACCCCTGATGGTGTACGATGTGTTCCATTGTAGCGTCAGAGCCGAGGAGCACGAAGATATGTACTGCAATGCCATTCGGATGGGGTATAGACCTTCGAGGGGGTTGGTCTGAGTGGTGCGACCTGACCCATCTCGTCGTTTCCCATGGCCTTCCGTGAACCATTCGACAAACATCCTTTGCATTGCCAGATCACTTAGACCCATACGAATAGCAATTTCCGGCTTGAATGCATCACAGTCTGTCTCGCCAGTAATATTACCTCTTTCAAACTCACTGATTAGACGGTACGGTTCGCGCATACGCCTGCGAGGCGTCCTGAACGTCAGCTCACGTCACACTGATCCATTACCTTGGATTTATAACGAGAGCCTTAGGAACATTTTACCGTTGGGTGGTGGTGTGACGTGATATCGATGTTGACGTAGAAACCTCGGATCGACATGGTTGAAAAACCAACCATTTCTGCAGATCATGCTAATGTAGATGTCCTGTGAATATGAACATCCTGTCTCTAGTCGTTCAAGATGTTCTGTTTGCTTTCTGAACATGAGTGTATAAATCCACCTGATAACAGAGGTTTAAACCTTTGAAACGCATTGTTGATATAAATAAACAGTGCGTGGCAACGCTAAACTTTTGCTCGTGTTTAAATGTACTCTGTAATTGCTTACAGTGTCCAATCAGTTGTTGTATTGCCATAATGTTTGTTTCCCCCAGTTGGGTTGAGTAATTTCTCGATATGACCGCTTAAGCCTGAGCTGCATAATAATTATTGTTATTGTCTTCGGATTTTCTGCCAGATCCTAAAATCAAATTGTTCGATATTTCTGTGATGAATCTGTCCGCCATCTACAGGAGAGACACTGCTGCTGCTAAGTACCACCGAAGGCTGGTTGCCAGTACGGAAACCGTAGCCTTATTTGGGCACCCATACCATACACGGCACTTGCGTCGCCCACCACAGGTGATGTCCCCAAGACGGGACACTGTAGCGCCACTCGTGGCATACACCAGCGCCAACGATGTATCGCTGTTAAAGACTTTCATTAAACATTCAAGCCGGCCGCACAAAGAGCGTTGTGCTGCGATTGGGGACAATACAGGATTCCAAGTCCTGGTGAAAGAAAATCTTTGTTTCCGTTAATCCTGTTGCGTGCCAATCTAATTTTGATTGAGTCCTGTCCCAAGTAGTGGGCTCACCGGTAGCTTTCAGTATCTAATAAGATTTAATCCCGTGATCCTCGTTCAAACAGTGCTCCACTACTGCCGATTTTACAGGCTGTCCTAGCCCCATGTGACGTGTATGTTACACACAATTGTCCTGTACTGTGCAAATTGACCGGTTGGCGTAAACCTTACCGCACTGACAGGGAATTCTGTGTATACCTGGATATTCCTGTTAGAAGGACGTGTCGCTCCGTATTTTTCCGCAAACAGACGCGAAGTTCTTTCGTGCGCCGGTCAGCGTATTTGAGTAAAGTATTTGACTGCGATGCAGCGTTGGCGTCGTAGTCTACTACAGACGGGACCAAAATGCGCTGTCTTGGGAGGCTGCACCGGTGACGGGTGGCGCATGCGCAGTGTTCAGTACGGAAGCTTATATAGGACAACAGTTTACAACTTTGGCATCAGTTTTCAGCGTCTCTCAGTAGCAGCAGCACTTCTCCTGAAGATGGCAGACAAATTCACGCCGAAATATCGAACCCGATGAGAATATCAATTTCTCAACATCCCTTTCTATTTTTTTTATAAATGAAAGACAATTTGACCGTCAAAATGTTGACAGTAAATTGTCGAGGTACTCGCAGCAAAGTTCCTGTATTTACTGCCCTCCAGTAAAGTCTTCGCACTGACGTTATTCTCGGAACCGAGAGCTGGCTGAAACCAAACGAGCAGAAAGCACCGAAGTATTTTGCAGGCCGTGGAAGTTACATCGAAAATACGAATTGGACGCCATGGGATGTGGGGGTCGGGAGGACTATTGACTTCAGTCGATAAAAATATTGTGGTTTTGAGATCGAAATTGAATCTGTGAAGTTGTCTGACAGCCTAGGTGAATATATCAGATGTTTTTACATGCCGATTCCGCGGTGACATTCAATCATTCATTCAAAGGAAGTCTAAATGCACCAGCTGGAAAACACTTACATCATGCTATATTTGTTGGACACGACTTTGACTAATCGAGTTGAGTCTGGGACGATTATGGATTGATTGCAAGTGGTACAGCTAGACAGCGTAGTGAATTGGTTTTCAAGACTTTTCCGAAAAATACTTTGGGCAAGTATTTCGAAAGCCCACACGCAATGGAAATATTTTAAGACTTATGTCGACTTACAGACAATTTCAAAATAGAGACAGGGACTAGTTGTCATGATGTCATTGTACCGACGGTGGTTGCTAAAATTAATAAATCCAACAAGAAGGCTAGGAGAGTATTTTTACTAGAAAGAGCTGACATGCAGTTAGCATTAGAACTGTTCACATTTTTAAAACAATCGGGAATCCGATATTTCGATATTTATAAAAATATCATTATCGTCCTTCGGCATATCGAAAAAAACGTACAAAATATCGACTTACTGACCTATAAAAATATCGGCTGTACATCGTAAATATACTTCCGGTTTTAGAGCTTTACATTTAAGTATTGATTTATTATTAGATATTCTGTACATCAACATCTAGAAGCCTGCTTATCCCTCTGAGAGCAAGAATTGAAAGGAAAACCATGCACGTTCACGTTTGGCAATAACCACTTTGCTAACGATGGTAACTGATTGTACGTGGCACAATAAAAAGAGTCCGATAGGTACATTGTTCGGTTTCGTCACATATCGGATTTGTCCTGAATACTTCATGTCGACTTCGCTGTTTTTTCGTTTCTGCAAATGCCAGCGACCTAGACGTTGTAGTGTCAAAATTGCGAGGTGAAGCAAAACGTTGCAGTTTTTTTTTTTTGGTAGCGCCGAGTGCCAATTGCGTAAGCATTTCCCCTCACACGTCTCAACCCATGACAAAGACCAGTCTTGTAATTTAGATTTTTGTTCATCATTTTTAGAAACTATTTTTGAAGAATGCCTATGTGAAGAAACAGTACACTATTTGCATTAAAAATTGTTTCTTGACACATCTGGTATGCTATGTCTTCTCATCGGAAATCATGTTATTACATTCACAACGCCACCTCCCAGAGCAATCGGACTTCTTCTTCTGTGTCACTTACACTTGCTTGACACAGTCATAGAGAAAGACGAGAAGTGATGAAAGCCTAAAAAGTAGTAAGACTCCTTCACACAGTGATAGTAAAATTATATTCCATTACTAATTCAAAAGAACAATTTCAAATATTTACCTAAAATTACGAAAAATGTAATATAAAATTAAAATATCGGCACTTGATATGTCTCGGGGAGGAATATAGCCGATACATGCCGATATACTTTTGAGAAAATATCTATATGTCGGTATATAGACGTTTTGTCAACAGCTCTAGTTAGCATCCATCTTAGACAATGAATGGCGATCACTTAGTTACAATATAATGGACTTAGAGTAACTATGGGCACAGTTGAAACTGGTTATAAATCACGCTCTGGAGAAGTATATGCTGAGTGAATGGATCAAGGGAAATATCCATCCAGGTTTAATAAAAAAATTTTGGAAATGGCGTGGAAACAGAGACTGTAATACTTTCGGTTCACAAATGAACGCGCAAATGACGCCAGGCAAAGTTAGCAGGAACTGATGCGGCTGTAAAGAACGATACGCGAAGCGTGCAACAACTTACGCTGTCATACGGTAGCAAAAGATCTGGCCAAGAGCCCGAGGAAATTCTGGTCCTGCGCAAAATCACTTAGCGGGTCAACGGCTTCTATACATCCTATCTAGTATGGCAATTGAAGACAGCAAAAGAAAAGATGAAGTTTCAGATATCGCCTTTAAGCAGTTCGATCGTACAAACATATCGTCGTTCGATCATTGGCCAGAATCACTGGCATTCAGAAGCAAATGAAAGAGTTCAAAACAAATAAGTCACCAGGTCCGAGTGGAATCCCAATTTGGTTTTGACACGGAGTACTCTACGGCATTGGCCCGTAACTTATCTTGCGTTTATTGCGATCCTCTAGTCCAGCGGAAAGTCCTATTGGAGAAAAGGTAAAAGAACGGTGGGACAAAATTACAGACCATTATCCTTAATAACTGTTTGCTGCAGAATTCTTGAACATGTTCTCAATTTGAATAAAATAAATTTTCTAGAGACAAAAAAAATTTGTCCACAAATCGCCCATGCGTAAGTCAGTTTTCCCTTATCTTACAAGATATACTGGGAACAATAGGTGAAGGGCAGCACGCAGATTCAGTACTCCTACATTTCCGGAAACCGGGAGCAGTTTGATATGATGGCCCAATGCAGACTGGTAACGAAGTCCAAGTGCACGTAATAGGTTTCCAGATATATGAGTGGGTCGAAGACATCTTTTGTAAAAAAAACACAGTACGTTGTTCTTGACGGGTATATGTCATCTGAGAAAAGAATATTGTAAGAAGTGCCCCAGCGAAATGTGATAAGTCTGCTACGTAGTGATCTGAAGGCAGGGCTAAGCAGCAATTCTATAAGGTATCATTGTGTCATTTATGTCTGAAAGAATAAAATTTGTATTTAGTGTCATGAATGGTAGCTTGCTCTGAATGTAGAAAAAATTAGTTTAATGCAGATGTGCAGGAAAAACAATGGCACAATGTTCTAATACAGTATTAATGGTGTGTTACATGGTACAGCAGCAACGATTACATGTCTTGGCGTAACACTGAAATGCGATGTGAAACGGAACGAGCACACGAGGGCAGTAGTAGGAAAAGCGAATTGTAGACATCGGTTCAATGAGAACATTTTGGAAAAGTGCAGTTGCTACCGCGTACCGACACTGGTGTGAACCATTCTTGAGTGTTTGGGATCCCCACGAGGCCGGATTAAAGGAATACGTCAAAAACAATTCAGAGCAGTGCTGGTAGATTTGTTAGAAACAGGTTCGACCAACGCCTGACTTTACATATATGCTTCGTGAACTCAAACAGGAATCCCTGGTGGGAAGACGGTTTTATCTTCGCGAAAGCGAAACAGTATTGAAAAAATTTCGAAAACAGGCATCTGAAGCTGACTGCAGTACGAGTCTACTGCTGCCACGACGATTAGATAAGAGAAATTAAGGTTCGCTCCAATTGCCAGTGGAACAAGAAAGTAAACGACCAGTAGTAGTAGTACAAGACACCCTCCACACTGCATCATGCGGTCGTTTTCGGAGAGTGTATATAGATGTAGACCAATGTGACCTGCCTAATCCTCAGAATTCTTCTACTGCGTCAAATTTGAAACGCTCCTATTCCCATCTTGTACGAGATATTATCGTCCATATTTCTTGTTCGTACTGGGAAACACCTTTGACAAATAGCTCAAAAAAATACCTTCAAAAAAGGCTTTCTGAAGTGTTGGCAGAAGAGCCAACACCGTGTTGCTAGAGGAGGCCGAAATGCACGCTTTTAAGCTCACGCAGATTGGCGTGAGGTCTGGAAAAGTTAAGGGAATTAATAGTAGCAAATAAAGTACGTAGTTGACGTAATACTTAACTTTAATCCATAATTGGAGAACATCGCTCTTGATGGTACATGTTTTATAATTTCAATATTAACTGGTAATGGCGCCTTGCTAGGTCGTAGCAAATGACGTAGCTGAAGGCTATGCTACTATCGTCTCGGCAAATGAGAGCGTAATTTTCAGTGATCCATCTCTGGCAAACTCTGCTGTACAACTGGGGCGAGTGCCAGGACGTCTCTCTAGACCTGCCGTGTGGCGGCGCTCGGTCTGCAATCACTGACAGTGGCGACACGCGGGTCCGACGTATACTACCGGACCGCGGCCGATTTAAAGGCTACCACCTAGCAAGTGTGGTATCTGGCGGTGACACCACACTTTCTAACCCTTAAATTCATTTTAAACCTTGACAAATTTCCCTACTTTAGAAACTTCATTCTGTAACCAGACTATTTTGAATCACTACTACCTCATTGTCAGTTATTTTGCTGCCCGCAAAGCGAAACTTACCTACAACTTGTAATCTTGTTTCGTAATGTAATGTCCTGAGAATCGCCAGTTTCAATTTGGAAATGCTCCATTAGCCAGGTTTACTTTCCTTATATTCATCCTAAAACATATTTTCAAGACACTTTTCGTTATGTTCAAATGATGACTCAAGTCCTTCGCCGTTTCTGTCAGAATTATAACGTTATCGGCAATCCTCAAATTTTTTATTTTTTCTGCCTCATCTTTAATTCCCACCCTAATGTCTCCTTGGTTTTCTTTGCTGCTTGCTCAGTGCTCACACTAAATAACATTCGGGATAGGCTCAATCCTGTCCGACTCCCTTTTAAACTACTTTTCTGTTGTGATTCTTCAAACTCCCGGAGTATTTGTTGCTCGAATAGTCCACGGGTATACTGCCGGTTCATAGTGTCCAACTTTCCTGTTTCTTGTCTTTCGACTCTTAGAACTGTTCACTGGTTTTGAACAAGTTGTAGAAAATCTTGCACCAACTAGGTACTCCCTTCAAAATTTCAGGGAAAATATTTTAGTCAACTTTGTCGAAAGTTTTCTGTGAATCTATTTCCGTTTTTCCTCGCGTGTTCCTTAGTTCCTCCGGAAGGCAGTCTTATCTTACCAGAGTTCCGCTTCTGCCATACTTTACACCCTTTTGTAAATAATTCGCATCATTGTACTGCACCCATGGTTGATTAAACTGATGGTTCTGTAACATTCACACTTGTCAGCCTTTACTTAATCTGGAACTGGAATTGTTACATTCTTCGTAAAGTCTGAGGGTACTTCACCTGTCTCATAATATTACTAATTCTAAGGGAATATCGTCTACTCCAGGTGTGTTTAACTATGCTACAAGAATCTTTGATAACGTTTCTACTGTTTAATTCAGTTTGCTGAAATGTTTGTATAATATAGTGCATAGCAGCCTGAAATACACAACACAAACAGGAGAAAATCTCGAATAAGTTTATAAATACGAGACGTTGGGAATTATTACACTCTGCAAACCGCAGCCCAAAATGCTTACCCCGTAGAAAGAAATGAAAAACGATAAGCTGCCTTTTTGGTCTGACATGCAATTCAGGAGTGAACATCGTTTGTTATGAGCGTGCTGAAACAAGATAAGGGGCAGCGTAATGCATTATGTAACATTAGGCACGATCTAACGAGATTCGGTCAGTGGCCTTTATTATTAACTGCTTTCCTGTAGTGGGTTATTAATCGCGGAACGAGAGGTAAATTGATCCTTCCGCAGTAACTTACAACTGGGAACATGCACGCGATTTTGTGCTGTGTGCAGTGAAATTATTTTCAAGCCATACGCCGCCAGGTATACGAAAGAGCTCGTACATAAATTTCACTATAATCAAACAACTATATCCGTAGAGTACTGAAAAATATAGGCCGAGATTTGCAAGTACAAAATAGGTATTACTTCATGTAATGAGACATACTGAAAGACAGTGTCTTACTTTTTCCTATTGCATAGAAATACGACTTTTTCCCGTAGGTTAACGCAGATACTACACTGAAGTGCTAAAGAAACGGGTATAGGGATGCCTACTCCAACACAGAGATATGTAAAGAAGCAGAATACGGCGCTGCCATTGGCAACACCTACATAAGACAACACGTGTCTGGCATAGTTGTTAGATTGGTTATTGCTGCTACAATGGCAGGTTATCAAGGCTTAAGTGAGTTTGAACGTGATGTTATAGCCGGCGTGCGAGCGATAGGACACAGCATCTCCGAGGAGCGATGAAGTGAGGATTTATCGGTACGACCATTTCACGAGTGTACCGTGAATATCAGGAATCCGGTAAAACATGAAACCTCTGACATCGCTGAGTGCGGAAAATGATCCTACAAGAATGGGGCCAACGACGACTGAGGAGAATCATTCAACGACACAGAAATGCAACCCTTCCGCAAATTTCTGCAGATTTCAGTGCTGTGAATTCAACAAAAGTCAGCGTGCCAACCATTCAACGAAACATCATCGATATAGGCCTTCGGAGCCGAAAGCCCACTCGTGTACCCTTGATGACTGCACGACACAAAGCTTTAAACCTCGCCTGGGCCCAGCAACACCGACATTGGAATGTTGATGACTGGAAACATTTTGTCTGGTAGGACGAGTCTCGTTTCAAGTTGTGTCGAGGGGATGGACGTGTACGGGTATAGAGACAACCTAATGAATCCATGGTCCCTGTATATCAACAGGACGCTCTGTAATGATGTGGGCCGTGTGCAGTTGGAGTGATGTGGGACCCCTGGTACGTCTAGATGCGACTCTGACAGGTGACACGTACGAAAGCATCGTGTTTCAATACCTGCGTCCATTCATGTCCATTGTGCATTCCGACGGCCTTAGGCAATTCCAGCAGCACAATGTGACACTCCACACGTCCATAATTACTACAGAGTGGCTCCAGGAATACTCTTCTGAGTTTGAACACTTCCGCCGGCCACCAAACTCTCCAGGCATGTATATTATCGAGCAAATCTGGGATGTCTTGCAATGTGCTCTTCAGAAGAGATCTCCATCCCCTCGTAGTCTTATGGATTTATGGACAGCCCTGCAGGATTCATGGTGTCTACTTCACACGTTAGTCGAGTCCATTGAAACGTCCCCTTAAAAATTATAAATGACTGTGCTTAAACACACACAATATTTTTTAGCGCAACGCAATCTGACTTTCAAAAATCCCTACAAGGGAATGGCCCTGACTAACAATAACCTATACCTTTCATGAATGACTTACCTCACAAAAATCTTCGTTACTCAAACTACTGCAATACAGCGAGCGCCACTACTGCCAGCTAAATAAAAAATTCTAGCTACTGATAGGCATAGTTAGCACATGAAAGATTTTGATAAAGAACAAACAATGTATTTACCTTAATAGTGTTCAAAAGTCATAATATATACATATATCAGTTCATGACATCCAGTCTTACAAATTTACTGTCTGTGATGGACACACGTCCACATAATCGATTCTCAAAACTCTGCCACCTCTCACCCCACATCCACCACTGCTGGCGGCTCACCTCCAACTGCGCAACGCCATGCGCTGTTAACAGCCAACTGCCCAACACTACAATAGCAAATTCCAACAATGCCAACCCAGCCACAGACTGCACACAGCACAGCCAGTGATTTTCATACAGAGCGCTACGTGGCGTTACCAATATAAAAACCTAAACAGCCTACTTACACTATGCCACGTCGTGTTGCGGCACTTCTGCGTGTTCACGGCGGCCCTACACGATATTAGGCAGGTGTACCAGTTTCTTTGGCTCTTCAGTGTGAAATATTAGGGGCCATCGACATACTTATATATTCTCACAATTTTCGCTTGATCCGAGTAAATGCGTGTAGCTGCATCTGTCTAAGAATTCTATGAAAGTACGGAGTGTAGAGGAAAGTAGCCCAAACTCGTCTCCTACCTCCTCCCCTCCCCCTCCTCAGAGCGGATCCCCTGGTCTATTAGCCCAGCACATTCTGAACTCTAGTGAGACCAAATGTAAGTAGTAGTTTTCGCTCCTGCCACTCTGTTGTGCAACGCACAAGTCGCCTGCGTCAACTGTTGGTTATAAGTTCACCTTCAAACGTTTTGACGACGGAAAACGTTTTCACATCCTGCTACAGTTTTCGTTAATTCTCCTTCATATTTGAAGGCGAGGCGTTTAGTAGGTACGTGTTGTTGAATAACAAGGTTTATGGTTAATGTTCATGACTTGAGGTTTCATTTAGATGTCTGGCTAAAAATTTACTGGATCAAAAAATATAACCAGTC
This sequence comes from Schistocerca americana, assembly GCF_021461395.2. Classification (NCBI taxonomy): domain Eukaryota; kingdom Metazoa; phylum Arthropoda; class Insecta; order Orthoptera; family Acrididae; genus Schistocerca; species Schistocerca americana. The sequence goes on from NC_060121.1 coordinate 856,623,674, forward strand.
GACGCGTGAATTGGGCCCACTTCAGCTGCTTTAGCCGGACACCTTACTTTTTCAGATTTGGTCTCACTCTCTTAGTATTCTCTTGCAGATTACGAGACGGCAAAGGGGAAGTTTGACCATTAAAAGTGTAACCCAAAAAAATGACTAAAGGTATTGATGCAGTTCAAAGGAAGGAGGTGAGTTCGAAGGAAGCCAGTACATCGTTTAATGTTCCACAAACAAAACCTATGATACTGTACAAGATGAAATATCGTACACCCAATGAGGCAGCAAAAACAAAAACAGATAGACACACAATTTACTAGTTTACTATTGTCTTCCTATGGAAGCTTCTTTCTTTGGATTTATTCGTAATAATCTGCGAAGAATCGAGAATGACCATGCAATTGGCAGAGATAAGTAATATTGAACATCCCTTGATAGCCGGCCGGGGTGGCCGAGCGGTTCTAGGCGCTACAGTCTGGAACCGCGCGACCGCTACGGTCGCCGGTTCGAATCCTGCCTGGGGCATGGATGTATGTGATGTCCTTGGGTTAATTAAGTTTAAGTAGTTCTAAGTTCTAAGGGACTGATGACCTCAGTAGTTCAGTCCCATAGTGCTCAGAGTCATTTGAACCATCCCTTGATACACGACACTTCCGGGAAAAAGTTAGTTTTGTTTCTTAAATGATACAACATCAAACTGTCTGAAAGAAAGCTTGCAGTAAGATCCTATAGTAAGGCTATTGGGTTCAACAACAAGAAAACACAGAAATTCTATAACCTTCAGGATGATGTTATATTACACATTTATTGAAAGTAAATTATGTTTTTTATGCTTTGAAACTAGATAATGTTTTCTCTGACTTAACACCTCTTTCTAATAGTGTTTGGTACTCTTTGGATTATTTTTACAAAATGTGCGGATTTTGGTAACTATTTTTCCGACTTGGGGTTTGGTTTAGGGTATTTTCCACTATATTTAAGTGCAAAAATATAGAAATAGTTAAGAGAGCTGGGAGAAAAAGAGCAATTATTTTTTCATTATGTAGGGTTATCTCGAACACCACAGACAAAATTTTGGAGGTTTTTCAAGAATGTTTACCGGGAATTTTGGCATAAGGAACCAGTGGTATCAAGTGACTCTTTACAGAGTTGTATTTCCATTTGTGATCTTACCACATTTATCTTTGTATCTGTATTACACTCAAAATAACTGCACAGCAGTGCAAAAATCCACAGTACGCGCTGTTAAACGTCAAATCAAAAGCACCCTCAGGCGTCTATGTTTCCAGTTATTATTTTATTTTATTTTTATTTTGCACTCTGGAGTCTGCAACTGATGAACGAAGTGATGGTGTTATTAAAAAGAAGTTTACGGAACCACTGACTGTATGTTGGCCGTTATTTCGATTGTCTGCACAAGAGCAAGTGTTCATCCTTCAAGTCGGTCAGGGGGCCTGAAGATGACCTAGTGTACCGCCGAAACTGGTAGCGAAAATAAGATCATAGTCGGAAATATAGGAGGCTGAGGTGTTTCCGATTTGAGACTTTGTACTGAACGACAGAGGTCTAGAAAACTCCTGCATAAAGATGGACTTACTGATACGCGTTGTGTCTTGTTAAGCAACAACTTGCTCCATTCAGCATGGTACTTGCTGTTTGACAACACTTATGCCCTCTTTACTCTTCGCTCTCAATGCTGCATTCAGTACTGCTCGTTTCTACCTCGGATTCTACTTTCCCGTACTGTTCGTTGTATTTTGATAGTGATCTTCATCGGTAAGAAAAGGTTCACGGTTGAAAAGTTGGCCGACATACGCTTCGTGTGTGCGCTCATTGAATGTTTTATATCTGTTTCGCGATTGTTGCATTACTCTACATCTTGTGCTAGACGTTCTGGCTTTTGCAGTTTACATACTTTTTCTCTCTTTTGAAGATATTTTCATTTTCATAGAAACAAAGATAACTGGGCAAAAAAAAAACGATAAAACTTTAATTACATTATTATTTCGCAACGGGCCACATGAGATTATGCTTAAATACTCAGGAAATACCTCGAACGACTTCCGAAGTTTGGTCCGTGCAGTTCGGGACCACACATACAATAAGTCGCGTCAGACATGAAATACAATTTCATTGTCAGCTGTCGATTGTTGGAGCGAAACCGATCACAATGAGGTGCAACAGACACTTTGACCTAGCATACGATTATGATACTTAGTGACCATTTTTCTATACGTAAGACATTTTTATAACAGCAGCACAACATTGTTGATTCCATGGAGACCATAGAGTCCTTCTTAAATCAAATATCAGGATTCATGTAAAAAGTCGATAAGTCGAATGTTGAAATCTGTTATATTTGCCAACCCATTTTTGTTGCCATACACTGAGGCTCTACAACAGCTAAAGGTCATAAGAGCATAACAGGGTTCAATGCGGACCTTTACCTGTGCCTATTTCCAAAATTGTCTCATCTATCATCGAGAGCATTCATGATGCAATAGTGAAATTCATTTAAATGGCGATTTTCAAAAGCAATATTCATTCATCCAATACTAGAGAACCAAATATCATGGTTTACACGTACAATTGCAAGCCAAGCTAATCAACTGAGTTAACATTAATAAAATATTAATCATAACGTTAAAATATCCAAAACTTTGGAACTATTTCAAACTCACAAAATCTAAGACCAGTTTTGGAATCAACACAAAATATCATTTGAGATGGGACATTTTACACGTCATTTTACAGCTATTTCAAGTATCGTAAAAGTTACGTTTATCTTATTTCGATAGGATGGCAAAACGATTTGAGGGTGGAATCGATTACACAATTATTGTAGCTACCACATTAAAAATGCTTTACGATTAATTAATGTATGAAGGACAAACTCTATTCTGCAAAAAATAGAATAAATTAAGATAGTGCTGGCCATCATGTAGCTTATCCCATACACATTATAAAAATGGATTACGTATGTGTGTATGTTCCACATCTGCTGCTAAACAACTGGACCGATGTCAACCAAACTTGGTACACATATTTCGGCGGCGCGATTCCTTTCGTACATTGCCTGCATCTACCTGTTAACTCGTTGCAGCAGATCGCCGGTAGGAAAGCCGAGCAGAAACCTACCGTACTGGAACTCGCACCAGGCAAGTAACTATTGCAATAATCGGGAAAAGTTCTTAATTTTTAATGAAAGGTGAAAATACTGGCAACTGTAGATTCTGTACCTTGATAATGTACACGTTCACTGCGAAGACTGTGCTAATCTTAACAGAGTCATACACAAACCCTTTCATTCACGTCAGCAAGTTTATGGTAACATATTTCCCAAAATCTGAATAGCTACTAAGCAAGGATTGTTCTTAAACTAAAATGCTCGCCATACCATTAGTTTATGGCTGTGTAATGCACTCAGGTTTTTAGTCACCGATCTGCTCAATATGCCACGCGGAATTAGTCTTTTCTCATACACAAAATTACTTAACAAATCCGTAATAGATATGCCTTCGCTTTAAAACACTTTTGAAATATGTAGCACAGCACAACTAAAACCGGCATATTATAACTTCCTTCGGAGCTCACACTACAAACGACCGTACCATTGAAAGGCTGGGTTCTGACTCCCTTAGACTGCTGTAAGCAGTCTACATCTTCAAGAGATAAGACCCGCGAAGGATACTCCGTTCCGATTGGTCAATTTTCTTTAAGGCCAACAGGAAAACATTATTCTCCCGCGTTATTCGGTGCTTTTCATGACTAGCCAATCAACAAATAACACACTTTCCAACTGTATTTTTTCCCAACATAAATATTTAACATTATGATATTTTGTTTATACTTTATGCTATTAACTAATAACATTTGCATTCGAATTAACTTTCCTTTTACCATAAACTTACTAAACATATTATGATACAAAACTCCCCTCGTACAACGTTCATCTGTAGAACAATCATCTGTATATTTACTCTAGACCACATTCACGCATCATTCACACAACTAAAAGCATATACAAAACTGTACAAACATAAATAAACAAAAAAAGCCTCTGGTGGTCATAATTCTTAACAACATTATAGTTCTTTCTGTTTAGTCCTGTCCGCTACTGTCCTCTAGCAGATGAGAATCAGAACTAGGTGCTCGGTTGAACCCGCTTCAGGCCATCTGTCACCGTGCACGCATTAGTCATTCACCCGATACACAAGGCTATAGACAGGAACGATATAAGGCGCAACGTCTCAATATCTCTTATTATCAGGCAAAAATCACTATGGGAGTAAGAACCACCTGCCTATAATACTTCATGAGATGCGTGAAAAACTTCATCATGCAAGATTATTAGTTCTTTACTGCTATATTTACTCGACATATACTCCGCAGACGACATTCAGATACCCCGCTGAATGTACTTACACAAATATATCACTGTACGACACATAGTTCAACAGATATGACGCCATAAACACTGAGATGCATGAAAAAATACCGCATCATGCATGAAGTTTGAGTGCACTCATTTTTTATTACTAAGACACTGCTACCGTCGAGTCAACTGAAGGAAATCCCTGACAACTGGCAGCTCTTTTGACAGCTTTCAACTGCAAAGCGTAAACGGCTGTAGACGAAAACAGTAACAGTCTATAGAGTTATGGAGAGGTGTTGACAGCGATTTTTACAACATCAGGCTGTAGGCACGCGAAGCAGCTGCGCCCAGCGCACATAAACTGTCGAAGGTATTGTATTTACACATTTGTACATTGTGTATATTTATTTGTACGGCTGTTTAAGAATTTCGAAGCTGTTTCCGTGAATATATGGAACAGAAATTTTTTCTGTAATTCACTACAAACACAGTTCGTTTATTTTTTCGTTTCTAACAGAAAATTTGCAAATTGAATACCCGGGCAATGATCTAATATAAAAGTACATATTTATACTCCGTTTTTCTGACACTGCATCCCTTAAACAGGTGGTGAGAGGCATGTGCATAAATAGATTTTTGAGAGACACCAACAGGTAGTTCAGCTTGAATTAACGTTGAGGTAGGTCGTGTCACCGACAACACGTGTATTTTTTGTGACCGCCCAGCAAAGTTAGGTTAGTATTACTTTAAAACTTGGTCGATTGCTGTTGATGCCGTGATTCTGTTTGTCAGCTGTTTTTATGTAATAAATGGGATTATATGAAGACATGTTTGACTTATTGTTTGCTACATGGAAGATGGGTCTAGCACAAATGAACCCTGGGGCAGAATCCTGGAATGGACTGCGTAATTCAAAATTGATAGTTGATGAAATTCGTAGAAAATAGATTTGTGGCATAATAGTATTGCGGCTTGGAATTCAATTGATTATTGGCGTCAACTATTAGAAAAAGCCAAATGCATAACCTGCTTCTATTTTGCGAACAGCTGAAGCTGTCTAAACGAGCTATCCACAAATTATAATAGGGAGAGAGGCTCTTTATTTTGTCGCGTGTTACATGTTCTTAACTGCTGCGCCCGAGATATTTAAAGCAATATGGTTACTTTAAGGGGGCCGCGGTGGCCTAGCGCTTCTAGGCGCTTCAGTCCGGAATCGCGCGACTGCTACGGTCTCAGGATGGAGTCCTACCTCGGGCATGGATGTGTGTGGTGTCCTTAGGTTAGTTAGGTTTAAGTAGTTCCACGTTCTAGGGGACTGATGGGCTCAGATGTTAAGTCCCATGGCGCTCAGAGCGCTCCTGGAAAGACGAATCCAATGATATAACGCTGGTTATTATTACGTCTTGGACATTACTTTAAATTTATTATTAGATTTGGGAACTAATGCAAGCTTTTATAATATAAAAAAGTAGCATCTTGGTGTTTCTGTTCACCCTAAAAAGAGAGGGGAAAGAAACCGACTGTTTATTGGAATTTAGGGTGAATATGGACGCTTTAACTTCTATTATTTTCTCTATTTATTGGTCTTTGGCGAGGTGAATATGGTAGTGTCAAAATATTTATATGTTTCTAAGAAAAGAAATTCAAAACAAAAACCAAATACAGTGCATGAATTGTGGTTTTTTGTTTCGTTTCCCAAATAAAAATAGTAATATATCTAATAACGTTATTGATATATTAAATGAATTAGCTTGGTATGTTTGTAATACATTAAGTCACTGACATCATGCTTAAAAAATGTATCTTTGAATCAACACTTCTTAGCCCCAGAAGTAGCGAAGAGCTTTTGACCAACATCTCTTTGACTAAAAAGTGACTTCTCAGTTGTTAAAATAAAAGTGCTTAAATCGTTCTTGTTCTTTAAGAGACTATCAGTATAAGGTTTGCCCTCGAAATATCAAATACTACATACATTCAATGTAATTGGCTGCTTACTTATTCCGTACATTCTAAACAAATTCCTAGTCTTCCTCTCAAGAAACACTGGCGATTAATGTTTGTACACAGTCCAGTCACAGCCGGCCGGGGTGGCCGAGCGGTTCTAGACGCTACCGTCTTGAACCACGCGATCGCTATGGTCGCAGGTTCGAATCCTGCACCAGGCGTGGATGTGTATGATGTCCTTAGGTTAGTTAGGTTTAAGTAGTTCTAAGCTCTAGGGGACTGATGACCTTAGAAGTTAAGTCCCATAGTGCTCAGAGCCATTTGAACCATTTAGTCCAGTCACATTGTGCCCAACGCCTGTTTTCGATTTCAACATGTAATAGCTAGTCAAAGGCGGTATGTCGAAGCAGTAGCAGTGGAGGGGTGTATAATCCATGTAGAGGAGACACGGAAAACGTGGAGTCATTGTCCCCATGTCGAAATGGGGCGACGTCCAAAAGGGCATAATTTTTGACTTTCAGGCCAATGGTAGAATCATTTCAGAAGTGGCTAACATAGTAGACAGTTCGCCTGCCGTCACAGTTAAAGTATACCATTCATGGCAAAATGACGCTATGGAAAACTGGCACCGAGGCAATTGTGGTGCACCATGGGCCACAGATGACAGGGGCGAACGACGGCTATGAAGATGTGCACAGGCGAACAGGCGTGAAACTGCTGAGAAAATGAACGCCCAGATGATTGAAGAAGCTACCAGCAGTGTCTGCTCAAAGACAGTTCAGCGAACGCTGCTGTGTATAGTCCTCAACAGCATGCGCCTGGCTCATGCACCTACTCTGACTGCTATTCATCGGCGCTGAGGGCTGTAATTTGCACGCCAATACTGCAACTGGACGTCTACCGAATGGCGATAGATGGCCGTTGGCATGTACGGCCCTGCAACAGTCATCGGAAGCGTTCAGGTCGGAGGGGGAGTGTTACGGTGTGGCAAATGTTTTCGTGGCATTCCCTCAGTGCACTTGTTGTTCTGCAGCTCACACTGGATCATAATATGTGCTCAGTTATCATTGGAGACTACCTCCACCCTCATATGTGTTTTCTTCGTCATGATGGCGTCTACCAGCAACACGATGTAATGTGTCACACAGCCAGCAGAGTATGTGCGTGACTCGAAGAGCACCAGGATGAGATTACCGTTCTCCACTGGTCACCAAACTACCAGAATTACAACTCAATCGAGGCTATGTTGATCGACCTCAAGCAGGACACGTAGTGCACCAGCCACGGCACTAGAATCGGCAGGGCTCTGTATCCCTGATGATGCCGTCCAGAAGCTCAATGACTGCCTTCCTGCACGTCTGCACTCCAAAAGATGCTTGTTCAGACTTTTGACCGGTGTATTTACCACACAAATTCCGAAAATACAAGCCGCAATCGTCAATTAGCTGGAACACAAAGTCAGATTAAAGTATACATAAAGCCGGCCGCGGTGGCCGTTCGGTTCTAGGCGCTTCAGTCCGGAACAGCGTGACTGCTACTGTCGCAGGTTCGAATCCTCCCTCGGGCATGGGTGTGTGTGATGTCCTTAGGTTAGTTAGTTTTAAGTAGTTCTAAGTTCTAGGGGACTGATGACTTCAGATGTTAAGTCCCACAGTGCTCAGAGCCATTTGAACCAAGTATACATAAAAAAGGGGACATTGTACGTGAAATTCCTTGAAATTTGACGTTTTCTTTTTTGTTCTCCATAATGTACTTTGGAGTTTCCTGAATATTTTGGTATATAATACATTAAAATCTGACAATTGTGAGACCTTCAAATAATATTTCGAGCGTTGACGTGTAACTGTCAAATCTCACACAGTATAGAAGGCTGTGAATTGCTTTGTTTTGTGCCTACTGCTACGTCTCAGATGTTGGTATTACGAATAAACAAATCTACTCTTTAATTCTGATACTAGTCTTCGTTGAAAGTAGTGTGATTATTGTCTATTTTTGTAGGAAGCCAACTTCTATTGATCTTTATAAGTAAATAAAATGACTTAGCATAAAAGTAACTTCAGGAAACGCAAATTTGCGATCAACAGATGTGTGAGACCTGCATTTTCTTCCGAAGTACTTCAAAACTCGTGTGCTTGCAGTGAAGGAAACCACGATAATGTGTCTGAAGTGACCATGGCCCCTAGTTCATCGAAAAGGAAAGTAACTGTAGAAACGTGTGACAGTGGTAAAAGTAATGATATTATGGACAAAGTAATTATTGATCTGTAATTCCTTGCACAAGTTCTTTCTGAAACTATCTCTTGCTGTCTTTGTGATGGTGAAGTTAAACTTTATGAGGATTTGGAGCTAGAGTAGGTATTGTTTCTAAATTAATTATTAAATGTCAGAAGCGCAAACACGAAAAATCATTTCATACTTCATCAAAGCGTTCAGGGAATGAATTATATGAAACTAATATGACACTGTTCTATGGCCTTAGATACACTGGTAAAGGTGCAAGGGCTGTTAATGTTCTCTGCACTGTGTTGCATTTGCCAAAAACACCTTCTAGGTATACGAAATATGTAACAGCAATTGGGGATTCTGTAAATGCTGTGGCTGAAGATTCAATGGTTGCTACTACATCAGAAGCTGTTGAACAAAATAAGGGTGACACAGAAATCAGCACTGCTGTGGATGGATCCTGGCAAAAGCGTGGGTTTGGTTCTAAAAATGGATTTACATCTGCAGTTAGTATTGACATTGGAAAAGCTTTCGATTTTGAAGTTCTCAGTAAGTACTGACAAGGTTTCACAATGAATCAAAAGAACAGATTACTTCATAAGCAGCAGTGTATAAAAATTTAGATGGCACAATTGCAGGAATGGAGGTAAAAGGAGCATCTAACGTTTTCCAGCGTTCACAGAAGGAGAGAGGTGTCATATGTGAATTACTTAGGTGATGGAGACAGCAAGACGTTCCTATAAAAAACTTGAGTGTGTGGGACATGTCAATAAAAGGATGGGAACACTTCTGTGTAACCTAAAAATCAAATGGGTAACACAAAACTCTCTGATGTCATGACAATAAAGCGTGCCGGAAGACTAACGGACAAGGTAATTGATGAATTACCGGAATATGATGAGAAGGCCATGATAGATAACAGAGACAACTTAAAGAAGATGATAAGAGCTGTGTGGAGCATTTCTCCTTCATCGAATATCAACCATGTCATGCTTTGTGTTCACCTCCACCAAACACTTGGTGTAAGTATATGCAAGCTTAATTTTCTGGCACTCTGCATGAATTTACGCGTAAACATTCTTTTCCTTTGGCAGTAATGGAGGCAATCAAACCTATTTACAGAGATTAGGCAAATCCTGAGCTACTAAAGAAGTGTTTACTTTGGAAAAGTCAGAATGTGAATGAGTTCAAAAAATGTTCAAATGTGTGTGAAATCTTATGGGACATAACTGCTAAGGCCATCAGTCCCTAAACTTACACACTACTTAACCTAAATCATCCTAAGGACAAACACACACACCCACGCCCGAGGGACGACTCGAACCTCCGCCGGGACCAGACGCACAGTTCATGACTGCAGCGTCTTAGACCACTCGGATAATCCTGGGTGGCTGTGAATGAGTCCTTCAATAAAGTTGCGTGGTGCCATGTGCCTAAAAATATATTTGTTGGTCCTATGACTCTAAAGTTAGCGGTGTCTGGTGCTGTAACAACTTGAATCGTGGGAACTATGAAAGACTTAAGGTTCTGTAGAAGTTAGGGGTAAGACTTGGACAGAACTGCAGGAACTGAATGAGCTTTGTGTACGTGAAGCTGTGTTAGCTGCTCAGCAAATGACAAAAGAAGCAAGTAAGAAAAGGAGGAGGCAAGCACTGGGCTGTTGTGACACTGGAAGAGACACAGACTAAGGACCAGGGCAATTCTAGTGCATAATAGACGCAGAAATTTAAATCTGTATAAGAATTTGTAATAAAAGAGTTTAAAAGCTCAATATTTCTAAACTACAGTTTTTGCAATAAATGATCCGTTTTCTAAAAGAGACATGAACTTTTCACAGCATGCCAAGTGTGAGATTCAACACATATTGAATTAGAATAATTAAAATATTCTGAGTTGTTCTGTTTTTATTTTCATTTATTTATAAAATTCTGTCAGGAAACTGAGTGTTTGACAAAAAAGATAACATGCCCCACAATAAAATTTTAGTAATAATTCTAGTTCAGTGTATCTAGAAAGGTGCATTCAATAATTATGGAAAATTGTAAGTTGGTGTCTTAAAAAGTTTCAAAGATAATAGGTCACAAAATTCGATAAACATTGGCGGCATAGGACATACAACGTCCCTTAATGGAACGGGATTGCAAATTTGCTTATCATGTACACATATTAAAACAACACAACTTAAACTGGAAGCTACAAAAAATTAGAAACAAGCTAATTCAGCATTACATCCGATATCTGTCATGCACTATACAAAACATTGTTGACAATGAAACTCATAATTTCCCTTTTGGACTGATTCATTTCCAAAATAGAACAACAATTCTTAGAATGATATTTCTACTTGTCTTCTGACATAACATCATAGATCTTTTTTCGAAGTTCAGTTTCTGTTCACCAAATTGCCTCTATTCACCCATTTTACTATAGCGATAGTGATATTCAGCCTTGAAGCGTGACTCATTGACTACAGCCTATTTGATCAAAACCGTGTAAGATTTGTTTACTGCTGGCGTTTTCTGTGTTATGTCTGACAATGTCCTCTACTAAAAAGTGAACATTGAATAAGCATACGGTTTTTCGTGAAACAGAAAACATCGACTTCAAGATGGTGTCAGAAGTTTATGAAGATAGTGGTATTTCGAGCGTGCGTGTTTTTTATGTCATACAGCTTTTTCAGATGGCCGTAACTTTTCAGAGTTTGAACACCTATCAGCCTACCTAGGGCCACGAAGCATAAACACGCTGGACACGTTCAAGAACCGACGCGGGAGAGGCGAAATCTGAGTAACTGTGATATTGCTGAAATGTAACCCATAATCTGCTCAGTGACCTTAGTACGAGGACGTTCAAAAATTCTTGACAAACTGATGTAGAAAAAAATTGTACTTTTTCAAAATGACACTTTCACTACTTCTAAATATAATCTCCACCAATATTAATACACTTGTTCCAGCTATGAACTAGTTTCTTATACCTGATACAAAGAAGTCCTTGCCTTGTTATTTGAGCCCACTTTCCCACAAATTGTTTGATGTCCTCATTGTTGATTTTGTATTTATAAACCCGTATTCACCTGACCAAAAGTCTTGTTCCTCCTGCCACCGAACTTCACTAATTCCCACTATATCCAACTTTAACATCTCCATTTCCCTTTTTAAATTTTGTAATCTACCTGCCCGGTTAAGGGATCTCACATTCCACTCTCCGATCCGCAGAACGCCAGTTTTCTTTTTCCTGATAACGTCCTCTTGAGTAGTCCCCGCCCAGAGATCTGAATGGGGGACTATTTTACTTCCGGAATATTTTACCCAAGAGGACGCCATCATCATTTATCCATACAGTAAAGCTGCATTCCTTCGGGAAAAATTACGGCCGTAGTTTCCCCTTGCTTTCAGCCATTCGCAGTACCAGCACAGCAAGGCTGTTTTGGTTAATGTTGCAAGGCCAGGTCAGTCAATCATCCTGACTGTTGCCCCTGCAACTGCTGAAAAGGCTGCTGCCCCTCCTCAGGAACCACCCGTTTGTCTGGCCTCTCAACAGATACCCCTCCGTTGTGGTTGCACCTTCGGTACTATCATCTGTATCGCTGAGGCACGCAAGTCTCCCCACCAACGGCAAGGTCCATGGTTCATTTGCTCGATAATATTCATGCCTTGGAGTACTGTGACCAGCGGAAGTGTCTGTACTCTGACGAGTGTACAGGTATGTGCTAAGGTCTGATCAGGGTGATCCAGAAAATAAAGTCGATAGCTGCCAACGGCAAGGTGGAATGAGTATATTATCTTTAAGTAGGAGGATCTTTGATGGTTAGAGAGTCGGCCGCGAGCAGTAAAAAACTCGGTCGTCGCAGCTAGGTGCACTGTGGAAGCAGACGTGTGGGGACAGCTTTAAGGTAGGATTTGCGTTAAGCAGTTTACAGGTTGTACACTGAGCAAACTTTAGCACGTTAATGGGAGAAGCTATAAAAATGATTTCAAAATGGTTTTTGTTAGATAATGCTCAGTGTTAGGATTTGTATGTCAAAGTTTTTACGCAGTAAGCGTTTTGAAAATTTTTTTTGTAAGTTTGATTCGTGCTGCTAAAATGTTGGAAATGGTAGTTTTTGGAATCATAATCCACATCCTTTGCTTGTATTGAATATGAAAATGAGTAGTAAAGTAAAGTTACCCACCAAATGAAAGAACGTAAAGAAAATGAGGCCTCTATGAATTATATATGTGCGGTTCATGGTTTGAAATCGATTTTGGTATAACTAAAGTTATCAGAGTAAAGTTATTTCAAATAACAAATTTTATGCCATTGCACAATTGGCATTATTCAAGTCAAGATAAAATTTCATTAAGTAAACATCAGGGCCAAAAGTTAATTTTTCAGTACCATCTTAATGCCATTGCAGAAACGGCATTATTCTCTTAAACTTGATTGCTGAGTCAAATACATGTTTCACTACTGCCAAAATGGAGGAGTGCACGAAACAGGTTCGAAGACGCAGTCAGATGTGGGTTTGTTGAATAATGATTTTGGAACAATTTTATCTTTGATACTTTCACTAATTGAAAAGGAAACAGTTTTGGTTAGATACTTTCTCTTTTAAAGATAATTTTGGACATGATACTCTTACGTGTTCCTGAAGCCACTCTGTAGCAATTCTGGACATGTGGGGTATCGCATTCTTCTGCTAGAATTGCCCAAGTCCGTCGGAATGCACAATGGACACGAATAGATACAGGTGATCAGACAGGACGCTTACGTACGTGTCACTTGCCAGAGTCGTATCTAGTCTTATCAGGGATCCCATATCACTCCAACTGCACACGCTCCACACCGTTATTGAACCTCCACCCATCGATACAATTTGAAACGAGACTCCTCCGACTATGCAACGTGTTTCCAGTCATCGGCAGTCCAATGTCTGTGTTGATGGTGTAACTTTCTTTTGTAAAATTATTTTTTTTCTGTTAATGGATGTACAATGTGTAATGTTTGTCTTACGGAAAGCTACTGTGTGATGTGTTGTTGAGCAAATGGTTTGCTTAATGAGTATTACTGTAATCCAAAGAAAAATTAAACAACTTAGTCTGGAAAAGCAGTATGTAATGTCTATAATGAAATGAATCCCTCTGAAATTTACTCAGTCACGTGAGCACCGAGTTCTATGGCCCTGTGCGATAAACTGATAAAATTCCCCATGCAAATAAACAATGAAACAATGAAAGACATTTTCCTTAGCTCTAGAGTCGCAGCGAATGTAACCTTGGTGTTCTGTTCTCTCCACAGTAGGCAAACAAAATATTCTCTTCGGACGAGACAACATGTTTCCAGTCATCAACAGTCCAATGTGGTATTGTCGGGCCCAGACGATGCGTGGGCTTTTTGTCGTGCATTAATTAAAGGTACACCGGTGGGCCTTCGGCCCGGAAAGACCATATCGGTGATGTGGCGTTGAATGGTTCGCACGCTGACACTTGCTGATGGCCCAACAATGAAATCTGCAGCAGTTTGTGGAAGGGTAGCACTTCTGTCACGATGAACGATTCTCTTCGGTCGTCGTTGGTCCCGTTATAGCAGGATCTTTTTCCGACCGCAGCGATGTGGGAGATTTGATGTTTTACCGGGTTCCTGATGTTCACGGTACACTCGTGAAATGGTCATACGAGAAAATCCCCACTTCATCGCTATCTCGGAGATGCTGCACCCCGTCGCTCGTGGGCCGACTATGACACCACATTCAGACTCACTTAAATCTTGATAACCTGTAACGATCTAAGCACTGCTCCAGACACTTGTTGTCGTATATAGGCGTTGCCACCTGCAGCACCGTATTCTGCTTGTTTACATATCTCTGTATTTGAATAAGCATGCCTGTACCAGCTTCTTTGACGCTTCAGTGTATAAAACATCAGTCTTCACGAATAATGTGGTTAATGCGTGTTCCAAGTAAAGGAGTTGACACTTCAACTAGCCAGCCAGAATATTGCTCGTCAGTCGCTGAGATCTGATCATTTTTTGAATTGTTCTACACACTTATAAAGTGAATGTCGGTCAACTTTTGTGGAGACTTCATGCTGACACGCAATCAATTGAGGCAAATGAGGAGGTCATGAACAAAACAATTCTTATTCGAACATTTACAGTGACGGTAATGATCGAAGCAGACAAAATAAATTAATACTTGTGCTGTGGCCGGGACTCGAACGCAGTCTTCTTGCTTGCTAAGCAGAAACGCTAACAATTACACTACCGCAGTACGATGGTCAACAGTGGTGCACGAACTTCCTAAGCTGAGTGCGCTCCCCATCACAAACTTCAATTCATTTTCTGTTACATATTGTCACTACTTCCAGGGCTCTCCGATATTGGCAACCACCCCAGCATTGGTGGAAACGGGACGTCCTTGTACCATTTGGTGATCTTAGAGATCTTATAATTAAATGTTTTCCTGAGACTTCTATGTCTCAGGGAAACATTTAATTATAAGTTCTCAGTGACGTTAGCTGTCTTGAAAAAAACTTACATCTATATCTACAGACACACTACGCAAGCCGCCGTAAGGTGTGTGGCGGTGTTTACCACTATTAGTCATTTCTTCTCCTGTTCCACTCGCAAATAGAGCGAGGGAATAACGAATGTCTATATGGCTACGTATTATCTCTAATGTTCTTTGTCTTATCTTCGTGGTCCTTAAGTGAAATGCATGTTGTATAGAATAAAATCGATTGTAACACGTGGAAATTTTTGTCGGACCAGGATTCGAATCCACATCTCCCACTTAATTCGAGCGTTTTCCTCAAACGCCTCAGCCATCCGAGGACGCTTCCCAGCAGAATACAATTTCCAACCTGTTGAGCGAACCTCTCTCTCGCCATTTCGAATTTCCACAAGATATCTTGTTTGGTGTGCATCCGAACTGAAAGAATGAATCTTTAGCTGTCAGGCCATATTCATATACACATATATGTGGTGTTTGTATTGCTGGTCACCTCCGAAAGAGTAAACACCACACGTACGTACATATCAAACAATTTTTAAGTATCATCGGTTCTCAGTTTGGTGCCAAACCGAGGTCAAAGAAATACGAAATTTCTCCTCGAAAATGTTACGTTTCTGCGTCATTTTGTCTCTTTAATTATAGAGCATCCCTCACATATACGTATATTTACATGTAGGCTGGCTTCTGCCTAAAAACCAACACGTAACGAGAGGGTGCTGGCTGAAATTCGACACCTTCATTTATTATACCTAAATCGCCAAAAGAATAAGGACTCGTTTGAAAACAGATAATTCTTTAACCTAGTTTCTTCTGATCAGTTATTACTATGGCTTTTAGAACAACATTAAAACGGAAGTACAAATCTTCAGTAGGTTCGATTCGTCACTGGTAATAACAAATAATTCTCGTTGTCAGATCTGTCCACAAAGAACTCACGAACATGGAAGATATACAAGCAGTGGTGAAGCCTTTGTCGGCAGAAACGAGTTCCAACACCGCAAACAGTTACCAAGATGGGATATCAGTCCGTGTATCTCTTCTGCCAATCACCAATTGTGCACTAGATGTGAACGCCACCAAGCTTACCGAGTGAGGTGGTTCAGTGGTAGGACACACACTGGCCACGTATTCGGAAGGACGGCAGTTCGAATTCTCGTCCAGCTATCTAGATGTTGGAGTTTCGTGATTATCCTGAATTTCTTTAAGACGATTTCGGGGATGGTTCTCCTGAGAGGATCATCCGACGTGCAGTCCTCTTTTTCCCCAGTCCGTCTCCAATCACCTTGTCATCAACGGGGCGTTAATCACCAGTTTTTCTTCTTCTTTTTCCACCAAGCCTATACGATAAGTTAGCTTCACCACGTCTTCGTCAGAATTGATACCGAATCATCGGCAAATGGCACGATGTGCTAGGTAAGCACTTCTTGAAAATCGGCATTTCATCACTGTACCGCCGCACCCCTTTGGTCCCTACTGTTGATACTACTTCCAGTTATTGACTTATATACCTGTTTTCGTGTGTCAGATAACATAGATCATAAGCTTTTCCTCTTCTCAAACAAACAATAATTGTAGCTGTTTGTGTGTTACTTTTAGTATCTCCATTTTCTGAATTTCTGGGACAGCATTTGTCGTGCACTCTCGGCTAGCTACCACTCTTTTTTTGTTTATTTTATTCTTTTCCCATTGGATGCCTTCACTGATGTCAGTCGGCACCAACATCGTGACCTCTCGGGACGAATTCCGAGAATATGCTTGTGGACTGCAGCAGAATATGATCGAAAATTCTTTATAAAGTCCTAATAAGTTCTGGTCGAGTGTAAAGGCTGTTAGTGGCACCAGAGTTAGTGATTAGACACATATGGACGTGACAGCAACTGAAAATGAGGGGAGCAAATCAGAGTTACAAATACTGAACTCTGTTTCCATATAACCTTTTACAAAGAAAAAAACCTAGACGTATTGTCCTCATTTAATTCTCGAACCTCTGAAGAGGTAAATGAAGTAGATATTAGTGTCATTGCCGTAGAGAAACAAATGGAGTCGTTGAAAGTGAAAAAAGGTCTACGGTCCTATGCAATCCTTATCAGATGTTATGCCGAATTTGCCGCTGAAATCGCCTTCGTCAGCAGTAACGAATGATTGTCTAACGGATGCTGACCCTTTATGTGTCGAGCCAAGAGAGTGAACACAGGTCTGAAGAGTGCCAAGTGCCTCTGACAGCTACTAAAAACAGTTATTTTTCTGGGACTTTCCAGTTCCCAGCAGTGAACTTCCTCAATTTGTTTTCTGCACGAAGACAAATATCCACATCATTTGATGTTGAAAGTAAACCACCCCTGCTCTTCCTATGTATGGGCAGTGAACTTCCTCAATTTGTTTTCTGCACGAAGACAAATATCCACATCATTTGATGTTGAAAGTAAACCACCCCTGCTCTTCCTATGTATGAGAAAATAAACAGTGTGCTTGCCATCCCCATTCTGTGCTGATAATGAATGTTTCTGACTGCAAAGTTTTTTTCTAAACAGCGGACAAAAGACTGTACACAATAACATGGACCGCCTTTTCAATGAGAAACACACCATCGTCTTTAGTAACTGTGAACGATCTGAGGAGAGATTCATATGTTATTCAGTGCTCTGTCCAGCGGAAGTCAGAATAGGAATTTCCTCCAGTGTCACACCAGCTGCTTTTCTTAATTTATTTTTCTGTAGGAAGACATTACCCGACCTGCTACACGATTACCAATGCCACAGAAAAACATTATGTTAATTACAATGCAGAAGACTGAGGCCGAACTAACTTTGCATAAAGGTGCAATGCACTGTGAATAAACTAACAAATCCTGCCTTCCTGTTAGTGTTTACCACTCTTGTGCCAAGTGTACTAGAATCACTATAAGTGATTTTAAGTAGGTCTGTGCATCCAGCAAGAGTCGCTAGAAGGTCTGAACTGGCATAGACTGCTCCCACTGTTTCAGGGTAAGGCTCCTGTTTCAGACCATTTGCTAACAATTGTGACCCAGTGATATTGTGCATTGTCATCCATAAAATTCCGTCGTTGGTTGGGAACATAAGGTACATGAATGGCTACAAATGCTCTCCAAGTAGCCGAGCATAACCATTTCCTGTCAGCGGTCCATGTAAACGCACTCCACACCATTATGCAGACACCACCACCTTGCCCAGTGCCTTGTTGACAATTTGTGTCCATGACTTCGTGGAGTCTGCTCCACACTCGAACCCTACCATCAGCTTTTGCCGACTGAAATCTGGACTAAACTGATCATGTCGCGGTTTTCCAGTCTTCAAGTGTTCAACCGACATGGTCACGAGTCTAGCAGAGGCACCGCAGATGATGTGCGCATTCCCCTCTGTCGTCTGTCACAGCCCATTAATGCCGAATTTCGCCGCATTGTCCTACGGGATACGTTCGCCTTACAGCCAACGTTGATTTCTGAGGTTGCTTCAAGCAGTACTGCTTGTCTATTAGCACTGTCAACTTTACACAAACTCCGTTGTTTTCGGTCGTTCAGTGAAAGGCGTCGGTCAATGTGTAGTCCGTGATGAGAGGTAATGCCTGAAATTAGGTGTTCTCGCGGCACTCCACTGTGGATCTCGGTAAACTGAAGTCCCTAACGATTTTCGAAATGGAAGGTCCCAAGCGTCTAAGTCTGACTATCATTCCGCATTCAGTTTCTCTTTATTCCCGTCGTGCGGCCGCGATCACGTAGGACACCTTTTCACATGAATCACCTGAGTACAAATGACAGCTCCGGCAATTCACTGACCTTTTATACTTTGTGTACGTGATACTAACTTTATCTGCATATGTGCCCACCTCTGTCCCATGAGTATTATCATCTCAACTTAGCATTTACTGATGTTGATTCTGAGCTGAATGCATTTCACTACCACTGCTATTCTTTCTTTGATGTGCATTTCTACGTTGTTGTTGGTTGCAAACCTACTTCTCAAGTATTTGAAAGGGCTGACTTTCTTGTACCTCATGGCATTTACCTCAAGAAATTCTTGCTGCTCTTGCCTTCTTCCTAGATCCACGAACTGTGTTCTGTTTTGATTCACCTTTAGCCCACCTTTCTGTGGGTAGTAGTCCATTTCTTGGTACATTTCTTTCAACTCACAGTTTGATTCACATACCAGTACTGTAACATCTGCATATGCGAAACGAAGAAACCTTGTCTATGATTAATGATCCAGATGTAAATTCGCCGTCAACGTATGAAATAAATTCAGGCAACATGTTTGTACTTAACATTCTATTAAATTTCTTATTTTTTACGATTTGTGGGAAAGTGATGGTTTGTGCCTTTCTTCAGCCAAATGCTCACATAGCCAGTGCTAGAGATTGTGACTCGTGCTTTTAGATCAATAATAAATGCTTGTCCCTGCAGCACCTGTTCAGTATACATTAGAATTTCCGAAGTGAAGTATTTTTGTTCGTGAAACAGATGCGTTTTTCTCGTCTGCACAGCAAATATGTGCATTGACTTGGTTCCCAGGTAAACACCGGCTCATAATCTCATTAGTTAATAAATACTACTTAATTTTCTCCATCGAATGAGTGAACAAATTTTATGTCTCGTCTTAATTTTCAATTTAATGTATTTTTCACAGTATACAACCTGATCACGAATGTGGTCCCACTTCTCTGCCGACTAACTTTTGTAGATATTGTTTGTAGCGGAGAACATCATTTGCTATACCTAATCAGTACACGAATGCACTTGTGAAGGGTTCTCTTTGCATGCTAACCCCATGTGTTAGTGACTATTTTTTCCAATCCTTGCTAATACGATCTGGTACAGCAACCATTCATACTTACCAAGAATGGTTAAAATATATCACTGTTCTTAAACAATGATGTACATACAGCTGCTTTATTTCTATCATGAGTGAGGACCAGTTTATCGGTATGAAAGTATATGTTTCACATTCACAAAGAGCTATTTAGTTTATCAATAAACGTATTTAGTGAAAGCTCCTACAAAACCAGAACTTCTATTTTCCATTCACCGGGGGATCCTTAATCAACCTCGTGAAATATAAGATGTATTATTCGCCCAAACTTTGAACATTTCTTGCATTTTCCATTACTGAAATCAAATGCTACCTTATTGCATCACCTGTTACCACATTTAAATACTGAGTATTTATGCGTGGTTAGAGGACTCTTTATTTATATAAGCATCACCTAACAGAAAAATTTCAAAGTATTCCCATATGTTACTTTATTTTATAATTGACCTATGGTACAGTAAGACATGGACTTCCATTGCATAAAAAACTGTGGTTTGCACAACGAGAACCCGAGACATGCTTTTTGGTAATTAGTGAGGGATACAGGCACACAACAGAGGGATCAGGAAGGTGGTTGAAGTAGACCTTAGAACGAATTTCGACGGATGTGTCTTGTATCCAGGTAAATGGATGGAAGATGGAACTAGAAAGTTCTTTAAGGGCTTCCAAGAGATAAGGTTGTTGTGTTGGCAGAAGAGCCAACACTGTGTTACGAATGGAGGCCGAAATGCACGCGTTTTAGCTAACGCAGGTTGGAGTGAGGAGGGAAGAACTATACTGGCGTGAGGTCTGGAACATGACAAGGAATTAGAATTCAGAAAGCGGACGTAATTTGTTTGATACTTAACTTTAATCCATTAATGATGAACGTCGCTCTTGACGGTACATGATTCACAATATTATCTATTCCGAATACATTCTTGAAGAATATGGCGCCTTGCTAGGTCGTAGCAAATGACTTAGCTGAAGGCTACGCTAAACTGTCGCCTCTGCCAATGAGAGCGTAAGTAGACAGTGAACCATCACTAGCAAAGTCGGCTGTACAACTGGGACGAGTGCTAGTGAGTCCTTTTAGACTAGACCTGCCGTGAGCCGGCGCTCGGTCTGCAATCACTCATAGTGGCGACACGCGGATCCGGCGTATACTAACGGACCGCGGCCGATTTAAAGGCTACCACTTAGCAAGCGTGGTGTCTGGCGGTGACACCACAAAGGTAAGACCGAGAAGATGTCCTAACGGAAAGACATTTGACACAGGAAAACAATTCTAGTCAATATTGACACACAGAGATGAAAGTAGTAGTGGATGATAAATGATTGATATTAATGATGATAACAACGATATTTAGCTGAAACTGAAAATTAAAATCCTAAAACGGAAGGAAAACGTTTTACGAAACGGCAACGTCCTATTGTATGACAAACAAAAATCTGTCAAATGAATGGGTTACCATTCTTAAAAAATGAGCATGCAGAGAATATAAAGAAAATTCCTATACAATTTTTTAATGTCCTCAGCACCCCTACATTTCCGGAAATCAATATTTTATAGTTGACAGTTGCTTGTGTGAGAAATTCGTTGTGTTGTGAACATCTAACAACTTCATGTAGGGCGTCTAATAATCTAGTTGCAATGCGAGATTTTCACATTTTAATGCATTGTTGATAATAGGTCTACATTTTCCATTTTGTCACCAGGTTCACTTTTATATTTTTCTGGCACTATTTGCTAATAGAATTTCCTTTAAACTTATGAATGATCCCGAATTATCATACGTATGGTGCGGCTGGTTAGTGCTGACTTATGTTAGTGGAATTCAGCGGCTTGATGTGATAGTGATATGATTTACTTTCGTCTTGTTCCTGACTACCTTAAAATGAAAACCTCATACGGTGATGAAACGTTTAATAACTGTACTCGTATACAGGATAGTTTATCCTCATTCCTAAGTTTATCAACACTAAGTTTGCATTGTTTGAAGGCCTTCCCGAGTAACAATTATTTGGCGGAATTGTTGCAGAAATGCACGGTACATCAAGGAAGAGGCCAGCCACCTACATTCAGTATTGATTCGACTAGTAATCAGCACCTTAAGATAGGGCGCTGTTACCTATTTAGTAAATTTGGTGCATTATCTGTAACAACATCCGAGACTACTCCCAATCTAATTGATAACTAGGTATCTTGAGTGCCTGATTATTTTCCAGAACATGTCTAACACCGGTTTCTCGTTCTCATCTCAGTCGTCCGTGCTACTGCTGTATCTATGGTGACTACACGCCGCCTGTTTGCTAAACATAATTACTTTTTATTCCTATCAAAATCACTATCTGTAAGATAGTGTAAAAAGCTTACTCGAGACCAGTGCTATCTTTTGTTCGATAAAATTTTTTATCATTCTGCATTTCATTATCATTTTTCATCGGGTAAAATTTTTACTTCTTATGAATATCTAATTATTAGAGGTTACACATGTAGAGTTCTTTAAAAAATAATGTTTTCACCATTTAAGTGCTTCAGTCACTTCTGCGTACAATATCACAAATTTAGTTTGTAGTCTTTTCAAGTGAGCCTGCAATGAACAAACACATTTTAGTACATCACTAACTACACCGGCAGCTTCGCCTGTGTATCTGTATCTCACTTACGTTGCACACATCTCCTTTTTCCATTCTAGAGTCTATCTTGCCCCTTTCCCTGTTCAGCTCGTTCTCGCACCAATATCTTTCTAAGTCCTCCTTTCACAATTCTCTGTCTGTCTTCTCCTCTCCATTTCTCTCTCCATCTCATTATTCCACTTCCATCTATCCATTTTCTTCCACCACTCTCTCAGTCCATCTTCTCGTTCTCCTGTCTCCCTGTCCATATCCTCCTACATCCTCTATGTGGCTTTGCTCCTCTTTGCACCTCACTCAGTACATCTCATCCTCCCACCTCATATGTCCATCTCCTCCTACAGCCTCCCTCTGATCAGCCATGTCTGTCTGCATGAATACTGCCTAGAATGCATACTGATAGTACACGTGCAACACATCAGTTCCGCAATGCAGCCACGATGTCCCATGTTACCAACACTTTTTGCTTCCACTCCCATCACTATGGGTGCTAGGCAGTCCTACGCACATGGTGCTTCTTTGCAGACAGTTAAGTATTACGTGTGCTAAGTTTGGTTCAAATGGATCTGGTCGTTTAAGAGGAGATGTCAAAAATACATGCACACCTACATTAATCTGTATGTGTATAATAGATTGAAAAGCTATAATTTAGAAATGAAAAGTGGTAACAAGTATAGTGTCAATACATAACATTCTGTTGATGTCTTTTGGAAATCATTTACATTACGTGCCGATGTACATGTCAATTTAATGGTATTCTTCGTTTGACCATACAGGAATTATGTTAAGGTCACATATGAAAGATCCAGAAAAAAAATCAGATTACACTCTTTTCATGAAACATAGAAAGCGAATTTTTAACTTCTAGCTGCAATAAATACCTCTGACAAAAGTAATTCTTTCAGATATAGTGACGTATTGATACATATACTGGGTGGTCAGACACAGTCTGAAAAGCTTGTGAGGCTGCTGCAGGATAAGTTGTGTTGAGAAGTGACTGTTAAGAAACGAATTCGATATGTTGTGCCGTTTCCGAGTAAATTAACTTTTAACTTAGCCAATACTGACCTTACGACTTATCTTAGAAGAAAGATTAAGGAAAAGCAAACCTACGTTTCTAGCATTTGTAGACTTAGAGAAAGCTTTTGACAATGTTGACTGGAATACTCTTTCAAATTCTAAAGGTGGCAGGGGTAAAATACAGGGAGCGAAAGGCTATTTCCCAATTTGTACAGAAAACAGATGGCAGTTGTAAGAGTCGAGGGACATGAAAGGGAAGCAGTGGTTGGGAAGGGAGTGAGACAGGCTTGTAGCCTCTCCCCAATGTTATTCAATCTGTATATTGAGCAAGCAGTAAAGGAAACAATAGAAAAATTTGGAGTATGTATTAAAATCCAGGGAGAGGAAATAAAAACTTTGAGGTTCGCCGATGACATTGTAATTCTATCAGAGACAGCAAAGGACTTGCAAGAGCAGTTGAACGGAATGGACAGTGTCTTGAAAGGAGGATATAAGATGAACATCAACAAAAGCAAAACGAGGATGATGGAATGTAGTCGAATTACGTCGGGTGATGCTGAGGGAATTAGATTAGGATATGAGACACTTAAAGTAGTAAAGGAGTTTTACTATTTGGGGAGCAAAATAACTGATGATGGTCGAAGTAGAGAGGATATAAAATAAATTTAGGCTGGCAATGGCAAGGAAAGCGTTTATGAAGAAGAGAAATTTGTTAACACCGGGTTTAGATTTAAGTGTCAGGAAGTCGTTTCTGAAAGTATTTGTATGGAGTGTAGCCATGTATGGAAGTGAAACATGGACAATAAATAGTTTGGACAAGAAGAGAATAGAAGCTTTTGAAATGTGGTGCTACAGAAGAATGTTGAAGATTAGGTGGGTAGATCACATAACTAATGAGGAGGTATTGAATAGGATTGGGAGAAGAGACGTTTGTGGTACAACTTGACTATAAGAAGGGATCGGTTGGTAGGACATGTCCTGAGGTATCAAGGGATCACAAATTTATCATTGGAGGGCAGTGTGGAGGGTAAAAATCGTAGAGGGAGACCAAGAGATGAATACACTAAGCAGATTCAGAAGGATGTAGGTTGCAGCAGGTACTGGGAGATGAAGGAGCTTGCACAGGATAGATTAGCATGGAGAGCTACATCAAACCAGTCTCAGGACTGATGACCACAACAACAACAACAACAACTTAGCCAATCAGGGCGTTGCGCGTGCATATTCAATTACGCTGCCAAATACAATTAGTGTGAGTTGTTCTCATAGTATAGATGATAGCGCACGAGGCAGCTCAACCTTTGGGTAGGGCTCAATATTTACTACCGTTCCACTTCCAGTTTTTGTATCGCTCTACTGTCGCTGTTAGGAAACCAGAGGAAGAACACGTTTGGCGACACCATCTCTGGTGGGCCACTATAATTTTCGATCACAATGGCCTGACTGGCTATCTTCAGAGACAATAAACTGGAAGATATTGCAACGTATCGAATTTCTTTCTAAACAACTATTTCTTAGCGAAAGCCACCATGCAACATCCTTACAAGCTTTTCAAATTGTATCTTTCTAGTGTATTTTGAGGTTTGGGACCTTACTCACACAATAAAATCTCCTTCAAACGTATGTTGTGAGTAAAAGCTGACAATTATTAACGAAATTTGCATTATTAAAATTGTCTTTGCGGTAGGCTTAAAGTATACCACCAACCGTCCTCCCCATTTCTAGTATATGTTACTGAAAATATGCTGATTTCGGTAAGACTGTGTTATAAGATATTTTTATGTTCTGGACCCTACTGACAGATAAGTACCTGTTTAAACAGTTTATTGTTGATATATGTGAACAATAATTAACGAATTTACTTTTTACTTTTTTTTAGGGTTGGCATAAAGTACCTCCTTCCCCTCCTTGGGAATGAATGTTGGGAAGAACGTGCTGGTATTGCTAGGGTTATGTATCTCATTGTAATAATATGCAGGAAACCGTAAATACAACTCTTAAAGGAACAGTTCAGGGAATGATGCAGGTAAGGCTCTTAAAACAGAAGTAGCTATTCTCTGTTTTGTTTGTATAACTATAAGATTCGATTATTATCATTTGTAGTATTGTTCCTTATCTGTATAATCGTAGATAATTCACATTGGTCTTACAGGTTATTTCTCATGTAGCAATCCTTGGAAAAACATCACTGCTGACTGACCGCAGATCTCCATGAGAGTCGTACTGTCTTGGTACTTTGCTCTAGAGAAGGGTTGTAGAGCTGAGGACAACAGGGGGATCTGTAAAACATTTTTGCACATAACCAGTGCTACAAGAAAATTACCTAAATGGGAAGCAGGAGGTAGTTTCAATTCTCCTGTTGTCTGTGTTGAAATAGCTTCGTCAGGATTTTTATAACGCTGGATATCATGATTCAACTATATATATCTCCCTCGTTTGGTAGAAGAGGGTGAAGAGATGAGGCCTCTATTTCCTTGACGGACTGTGTCCTAAACATAAGTTACAACATATGTTTCTGACTGAACAAAGTCTTTCTAATCACACCCTGTCTCCCCTCAGGTTCATGACACAATAAAAAGTAATGGTTTGATTCTTGACTTTTTTTTAATTTCAGCGGTTGCACTGTGCTGTGTTGTAGTGCAGATGACGTCCCTGTTTTTTTTTCCATTACAACAACTGACATACCTGGTCTTTTCCTATGTGCCAAAGCTTTAATAGCATATAAACCCATGCCTAACCTGTTTCTATTTATGTTTTCTTGCTACTAACAGTACTTTCAATTGAGAATCTAACGGCAATTCAAAAGGATTTCGAAAGCAATTGTTACTTACATGGCTTTGTTTCCTGTGCCCTTCATTTATGTTCAATATAACGTTACTAAAGACCTAACTGCCAAAGATGTATGTTACGTACGATAATACTGTAAAGTGTGGTTTACTTTGTTGCTTGTGAAAAGTTATTGATAAGCTAGATAATACTTAAATTTCGTGCTCTAATAAACCACAAAAGTGGCGTTAAAATGACGATCCCTGTATGGTAAAAACTAATATGACATTCTTGACACGTACTACGACATGCAATGTAACTGATTTCGAAAGAGCAGTAATGGTATTTTATCTGTTCACCTTAGGCTGAGTATGACTTTGGCTGGTGTACATTTTAATGTCAACTATTGAACTGATGTTGCAACGTTCACTGCCGGAGTAACATGCAACAACCTCAACGATTGCTTTCAGTGGCAGCAGGGTATAATATGTGCATACTGAGAGGTGCAGTGTAGGTGATTCGTTTGTCACGGAACCCGGCGACAAGATGGCTTGTTCATGCTGCATTTGTTTTGTCTCTGCAGACAATGACGGCGCAATTTAGACGTGAAGAGTGATTGTCATATTCATTCTAGAGTACAAAACCATGTCCCACCGACGAGTACTTAGTCCTGTTGAACAAGTTAACTCATTCTAAGGGGGTCACATTGTGCACCGGCTGGAAGGTGGGTGGCTGCACTATGGTTTGCTGTGCATGTTGGGCACAAGCTATCGGCAGTGTATCGTTGCTTTTAGCAGCAGTCCGCGGAACATTCTCACACCTGCACACTAGGTTCCGGACATCGAAATAGTGCAAATGTCAATATCGACTCATCTTTGGGGCAGAGCGGCCGACCGAACATCATCCAGGTAGGAAATCAGAGTACATGTGGCACACGCTGAGGACCGTTTGGAACAGTCTGCTTGCAACAGGTCTGGGAGCACGTGCGCCTCTGGCCAGGCAGCCGGCGGCACCGCGACATCACCAATCACGGCCACCCCGTTGTCGTGGAAGAGTTGACTGTAGAGTGCAATGGCTGTCTGTCGTCTTCAGCGATGGACGTCCTCGTATATGGCCTACACCTGGTGAGCAGTCTGTTCCAGAGGGCAGGCACCCACGATGAACAGGTCCCACCACAGGCTCAATTGTGCTGCGAGCCATCATTTACATTTCGTGGTCACACTTGGCGTTTCTGCAGCGTAAAGTAATCAATGCCCGCTACATTTGGTGTCACAGTGGTACTGCCATTCCTTCGACAGGAACGTGTTACGAGTTTTCAGCAGGACAGTGCACGTCCACATAAGTCTCTTCGTAGTGTACAGCTGCTGTACTGGCCAGTAAGAGCAGCAGATCAGTCGTCATGTGAACATCTTTAGGTCTTGTCCTTCAAAACAACGCCGAATTACAGAAAAGGGTACAAGATGCTTATGACAGTCTGTTGCATTCGGCAACTTTATGAGCGTTTGCATGGGAAAACACATTCCTGCATTGCCACCAGAGACAGATACACGGTATATTGATGCAACTGTTTGTGCACCCTTTACTGTGAATGGTGTAAAACCCACAGAAAAGCGGGGTACATCCATTTCATTAGGAAATTTTCTTGATGGCATATTCCGATAGCTAGCCATCGGTACTACAATGTAACTGAAATGACTTTCAAACGACATAGCACTGACATGCAAAGGGGTTTACTTTTAATAGGTAACGGAAAGTACATTCAAAGTTCGTCTTCTCACAGAAAGAATGTGGCATTACACCTGTTTGCATTACACTTGTTAGGATACGTGGGTTGGCAAAGGTGATCGGATGAGTTTCTTACTCTGTGTTGTTTCCTTAGAGCAATAGTGTTTAACATGAACTGTGATATGAGTGTGGTTCTCTTCGGATCTTTCGAGTGTATTAATCATACTTCGTAGGGACCTTAGGACACTGTCTCATGCAAATGCTCATTTTCTGAATATTTCAAAGAACTCAGAGAGAGGGAAGAATTGGTGATCAAGAATTTTAATTCATTAGGTAACTTGAATGATCAATTTTACTATTTAACCAGCTTAATTTCTGTGACCTAATTTCTAGCAGAAGGCATAAGCATAACGATTCTAATGCCAGAGACTGCTCTTTGCGATACATTGTAAGAATTAAATGAAATGATACCATTATTAAAACTCCTGTCTGCAGAGGTCTTCATTGTTTGCATGGATTTATCGTTCTGAAGTTTCAACATTCATCAAAACTCCAACAGATAGGCCGTATTTTATACTTAGACTGAGGATGTAAGGAATAAAGGAGGAATGAAGTTATCACTTTTTGTACAATTATTTGAGTGAAATTGTTAATTCAAAAGTAAGCGCAATCGTAATATTCTGTGATTTGTGCCCAGGACAGAGTAAGAATCATACAGTGTTTATACCTTCACTATCTCGTTCATACGATTAATACACTCCTGGAAATTGAAATAAGAACACCATGAATTCATTGTCCCAGGAAGGGGAAACTTTATTGACACATTCCTGGGGTCAGATACATCACATGATCACACTGACAGAACCACAGGCACATAGACACAGGCAACAGAGCATGCACAATGTCGGCACTAGTACAGTGTATATCCACCTTTCGCAGCAATGCAGGCTCCTATTCTCCCATGGAGACGATCGTAGAGATGCTGGATGTAGTCCTGTGGAACGGCTTGCCACGCCATTTCCACCTGGCGCCTCAGTTGGACCAGCGTTCGTGCTGGACGTGCAGACCGCGTGAGACGACGCTTCATCCAGTCCCAAACATGCTCAATGGGGGACAGATCCGGAGATCTTGCTGGCCAGGGTAGTTGACTTACACCTTCTAGAGCACGGTGGGTGGCACGGGATACATGCGGACGTGCATTGTCCTGTTGAACAGCAAGTTCCCTTGCCGGTCTAGGAATGGTAGAACGATGGGTTCGATGACGGTTTGGATGTACCGTGCACTATTCAGTGTCCCCTCGAGGATCACCAGTGGTGTACGGCCAGTGGAGGAGATCGCTCCCCACACCATGATGCCGGGTGTTGGCCCTGTGTGCCTCGGTCGTATGCAGTCCTGATTGTGGCGCTCACCTGCACGGCGCCAAACACGCATACGACCATCATTGGCACCAAGGCAGAAGCGACTCTCATCGTTGAAGACGACACGTCTCCATTCGTCCCTCCATTCACGCCTGTCGCGACACCACTGGAGGCGGGCTGCACGATGTTGGGGCGTGAGCGGAAGACGGCCTAACGGTGTGCGGGACCGTAGCCCAGCTTCATGGAGACGGTTGCGAATGGTCCTCGCCGATACCCCAGGAGCAACAGTGTCCCTAATTTGCTGGGAAGTGGCGGTGCGGTCCCCTACGGCACTGCGTAGGATCCTACGGTCTTGGCGTGCATCCGTGCGTCGCTGCGGTCCGGTCCCAGGTCGACGGGCACGTGCACCTTCCGCCGACCACTGGCGACAACATCGATGTACTGTGGAGACCTCACGCCCCACGTGTTGAGCAATTCGGCGGTACGTCCACCCGGCCTCCCGCATGCCCGCTATACGCCCTCGCTCAAAGTCCGTCAACTGCACATACGGTTCTCGTCCACGCTGTTTCGGCATGCTACCAGTGTTAAAGACTGCGATGGAGCTCCGTATGCCACGGCAAACTGGCTGACACTGACGGCGGCGGTGCACAAATGCTGCGCAGCTAGCGCCATTCGACGGCCAACACCGCGGTTCCTGGTGTGTCCGCTGTGCCGTGCGTGTGATCATTGCTTGTACAGCCCTCTCGCAGTGTCCGGAGCAAGTATGGTTGGTCTGACACACCGGTGTCAATGTGTTCTTTTTTCCATTTCCAGGAGTGTAGATTAAACGAAGTCCAAATAGTATTTCCAATAAAAGAACACTCTTACATAAAATGTGATAAAAACTTTGTTTTGGTAAAACAGAAAGTCATTGCAGAGTAATCAGAAAAATCGTTGAACGCTTTTCAAACCGCAAGAATGAATCCGTGCCTTTAAAATTTATTCTAGTTCAACAAGAAATTGTACGAGATTGGAAGACCGCCTTGAATGCGTTTTCCTAACACGACCGCTCACAGAAGCTCTGGTTGTGGAGGAAAGGAAATTATTAAAGTACATGATTACTTACAATGGACCCTGGATACCAGTGTGTTTGGATCATACTGGTGGTCCACAGGTAGACATTGAGACTGTGTAGCACTCGCAGGGACCTGACAAATTCTTATTATCTCATTGAGCGTATTATAATGGCAAGTGTTTGCAGTATGAAATTTCCTGTGAAGTAAACGCGACTGTTCTACAAATATGTAAATTTAGGGGTGTATTTTCAGAACTCCTGCCAATACCTTACGAAAAATAAGCAGAGGTTCAAAAATTCAAACAAATACGTGGTCAAGACGCAAGAAATTTCTATTCCAGTCTACCACATGAGGAACCAAATTTAAAGACCAACAGAAAGAAACTTTAATGTTAGACAATACAAACGTATTAGACTTACCAAGTTCTTTTCGTAGCAACGATGTACTTGCTATGCAAGTAATGTGTTTTTTTATCATGTAATTTCAGTTTTTATTTCTTCTATTCTAATTCTCCATATTCAATAAATTTGGCATCGTAATTGTATTGGTTACACTCGATTATAGTGTTTTATGTATTTTTTCGAATCCTGAAAGAATAAATTGACTCTTGTGAGAATTGTGCAAAATGTGATTTATCCGTTTTTTTTCCGCTGGCTCTTCATGTGTGTCTTTATTTGGCCTGAATTTGTTATCATGCTCCTGTCACATCATATGTTAATAAAGTGACCTTCCCTGGTGGATGTTCCATTTTCCCGGCAGTGTCCGCAGTGTTTCAGAAATACTTTCACACTCTTTGGTTTCCTTCGCATAAAAAAAAAGACATATAGTAAACATGGGCATTTCTTCATCCTCGATACTGTGAAACACAGCTCTTCTCTTGGCCAAGTGCTCTTAAAATGTTGTTAACGGATGCTTTTCAGAGGTCATGTCTACTAGAATTTTCTTTCGAGCCTAGATTTAACGAATCTGTCCCCATTGTTTGTAAAAGTATTTTTCAAAACCCCTTGTGTATCAATAGCAGCATCACTTATCAATTTCTACATTGCCTATATTATAACAGTATATCCAGAAGTAAATAAATAACAACTAAATGGCAAAAGCGTTACCTTTGTTTTCAATTACCGAGTTGACCACCAAACATGTTTTTCATGCCAGTTTTCGATCATGGCCCTCTTTTCCGTTTGATTTATACCTCACATCATTAGATCGACGTTGATAAACGTAACAGCTGTTTGCGGTCTGGTTATTCATGTCAAAAACGACTTGGGGAGAAGGGTGAAAACGAAGCCTATGGAGGCAGTCATTAGGGAAGCGATTTAGTGGCGTGGTCGTTCTCACTCGTGTAAGCTGGTCGACTGGCGCATCACTCTCTGCTGGAGTGGATCGGAAGTAATCAGCGAGCGCGGCGACAGTGGGAGAAGCTCGGCTCGGGGCTGGTGAGGAGGGGTGTTGGGGGTTGGGGGTTGGCTACAGCCGGAAATGGCAGCGCGGCTCGGCTGTTTGCCGGACCACACCCCTGGTCGCATTGACCGCCCGCTGACTGATGGACGAGTGTTTGCTCGCGCCGGCGCCGCCACCGCTGGTTTACCTTATAATTACGGGCCGAGTGTCGTATATCAGGGCACCGTGTTTGTGGAGGCCCGGCCTCTCTCGGACGCTCCTTCTGGAGGCGCAGTGACGACTGATTTACTGCCCTCCCAACAAGGCAGACCCGCCTCGCGCCTGCACACTTATGCCAGGGGAAAACGCAGTCCAAGTACATCCACTTTGCGGTCGATGCAGTACTGGTATTAAAATTAACCCTATCGAACTTGGCGATTCCTCTTCAGAGGGAGCAGTCAACTACGGTTGCAGGCTGTGATGCCCTCATGCCCGAAAGCAATTGAAATACAACTCGTGTTTTCAGAGAAATTTCGCTAATTCGGTTTATACAAGACAAAGTTTGGTTACTGGTCAAATGTTTGAGCGGAGCGAAAAAACAAACTAGAAATTAAGCAAAAAAATTTTTGTCCGCAACTTCATAGCCAAAAGAAGAGTAGAAAATAGACAAATGCGGTATCAAATTCACCAACATGAGGTCCATTACAGATTCGAAAAAAGCAAATTACTCCTTCAAAGCAATTAGCGTAATTAAGAAAAAAGTTATTGACTTCAGAGAAAACTGAAATGTTTCAATAACACCTGCTGTTAGTTCTACGAAGGGAGCGTCAAAAAATATCAAATCACAGTATAAAGTTAAACGTCTTTGCTCTCTATTCATTTGTATAGTCTTAACAATAAAATAATACCGACCATTATTTAAATATATTACATTTCGTGCTTTATGAAGAAAACTAAAAACTGAAAGCCTAAAAGTAAGAAATAACATATATTTGAAAAACTGTTGGTATGTCAGTCAATAACGATCGATATGATGTACACCACCGGCCGCAGTGGCCGAGCGGTTCTAGGCGCTACAGTCTGGAACCACGCGACCACTACGGTCGCAGGTTCGAATCCTGCCTCAGGAATGGATGTGTGTGATGTCCTTAGGTTAGTTAGATTTAAGTAGTTCTAAGTTCTAGGGGACTTATGACCTCAGCAGTTTAGTCCCATAGTGCTCAGAGCCATTTGAGCCATTTTGATGTACACCAAATCAGGTGGCGACTAAGAATTTAAAGTTCAATGTCGAACTTAGTCTTAGAATTGTAATATGTACTAGTGGATATATTTGTTGAAATTTCACTCACTGGACTCAATATGTCACGTACTATGAGCATTTCATCTATTGCACATATTTTGAGGCACTACTCAATGGCGCGTCGAATGTTTCTCTATTCTGTTTTGTTACTTACTTTTAGAAACAATCCCCCAAAACACTGGAGTTCCTCAAAATTTTTTTTTTGTTTTCTCTTATTTTATCGATTACCATTACATAACCTGCGACAGTAAAAGGAATGGTTTTGTTTGCTACAAATCAACACTTGCTGAAGTACGTGTTGTTTAGTATATTAGGCAAACCAGTCACTACCCTACCCGTAAAAAATAGATTTTCTGAATCAAAATGGCTCTGAGCACTATGGGACTTAACATCAGTGGTCATCAGTCCCCTAGAACTTAGAACTACTTAAGCCTAACTAACCTAAGGACATCACACACATCCATGCCCGAGGCAGGATTCGAACCTGCGACCGTAGCAGTAGCGCAGCTCCGAACTGAGCACCTAGAACCGCGAGACCACCGCAGCCGGCTTTCTGAGTCAAAATACTACCATGGGAGCTAGTACATGATACGAGGGTCACTCCAAAAGAAATGCACACTATTTTGGTAAAAATACGGTTTTCATTCTGCATGTGTGAAAGTTTTACAGTGTGTAGATACATCCTTCCCGCTTGTTTTCAAACTTAGTTCAACCAGTTCCCGTGAGTGGTCCCGTCATAGCATGTCTTCAAGTTGGCTGCTACACTTGACGTTCGTCAGAAGCAACGTGCTGTCATAGAATTCCTGTGCTGTGAAAACGAGACAGTGGGAAACATCCACAAGAGGTTGAAAAAGGTGTATGGAGATGCTGCTGTCGATCACAATACACTTAGTCTGTGGGCAAGCAGGTTACGTGATGAAAGCGAGCACGGAAATATTGAGGATTGTCCTTGCAGCGGCAGGCCTCATACGGCACACACTCCAGACAATGTGCAGAGAGTTAACGAATTGGTGACTGCCGGCAAACGTATCACAGTGAACGAATTGCTACGCTACGTTGGGAT
The DNA here is from genome assembly GCF_021461395.2 of Schistocerca americana. NCBI lineage: Eukaryota > Metazoa > Arthropoda > Insecta > Orthoptera > Acrididae > Schistocerca > Schistocerca americana. Next base: position 856,657,800 of record NC_060121.1, read on the forward strand.
AGGGGAAGAAAGTGTCTGCAGAATACTGAAAGTGTTCGCGTTAAAAAAGTTTCGTGCCAAGTGGGTTCCCAGGATGTTGACAGTCGCTCAAAGAAACAAGAAAAACGGTATGCAGGGAACTTTTGGAACAGTACGAAAATGGTGCAGATGAATTTCTTGGAAGAATTGTGACAGGTGATCAAACATGGCTCCATCATTTTTCACCAGAGACGAAGAGGCAATCAATGGAGTGGCATCATGCAAATTCACCCAAGAAAAAAAGATTCAAAACCACACCTTCTGCTGGAAATGTTAGGGCTACGGTGTTTTCCGATTCCGAAGGACTCTTGCTTGTGGACATAATGGCAAGTGGAACCACCATAAATTCTGATGCATATATAACGACACTGAAGAAACTTCAGGGTCGACTGAGTCGTGTTCGACCACATCGGCAAAAGCAGGATGTTTTGCTGTTGCACGACAAAGCACGGCCACATATCAGCAAAAAAACTATGGAAGCGATCACAAAACTCTGATGGACAACACTGAAACACCCGCCTTACGGTCCTGACCTGGCTCCATGTGACTATCATCTCTTTGGGAAACTGAAAGACTCTCTTCGTGGAACAAGGTTTGAAGATGATGAATCCCTTTCGCACACTGCTAAACAGTGGCTCCAACAGGTTGGTCCAGAATTTTACGGTGCGGGTATACAGGCGCTCGTTCCAAGATGGCGTAAGGCAGTTGAGAGGGATGGAAATTATGTGGAGAAATGAAAATATTGTTCCTAAAGTATGTATCTACACACTGTAAAACTTTCAAACATGCATAATAAAAGATGGATTTAAAAAGAAATAGTGTGCATTTCTTTTTTAGTGACCCTCGTATAAATTGGGATCATGAGTCATATTCACATTATGCAATAAGTGAAAGAAAAGAACAGTTTAGGAATCTATAATGTTCTACTTAGGACGAACAGGTGTACATATTACATTTGAGCCAACGCACACAACTACTTTAGCGTTACACACTCATTATTTGGGTCACTCATATGGACATGTAATACCAAACGTCACAGTACTCTTGCTATTGCATAACGGCCATGAACTAGGCCTGTTGCAAGAACTGGAGGTATGTTCAACTAATATACGAAAAGTATCGCCCCCCTCCCCCCCCCCTCCTTAATTTATCAAGCACCGTGATGGACCTTCCATGACGGGGTTGTCTGCTCAGAGATACAGATAGCAGTACGACAAGTGCATCCACAATAGAAGTTTACAGACAATCTTGTGGTTCCTGAAGATGGGCAAAACACTTTTCAGTAGTCAGGGGCATCAGTCTTGGTAGGGTGCGAATGGGTGAAAACACGGGAATAAACTACGGCCGTAATATTTCCCCATGGCATGTAGCTCTACAGTATGGTTAAATGATGATGAAATACTCTTGGCTAAAATATTCCGGAGGGAAAGTAGTCCGTCATTTGAATCTACGAGCGGGGACTGCTCAGGAGAAAGTCATCGGGAGAAACAAAACTGGACTTCTACAAGTTGGAGCGTATACAATTATAAATACAAAAATCAAAAAGGGGTGTTGCAGGAAGAGGCATACAAGTAATAATGAATAACAAATAGGAATGCGAGTAAGCTAGTATGAACAGCATAGTGAACGCATAGTAGTTGCTAAAATAAGCATGAAGTTAATACCCATCACAGTAGTAAAAGTTTGTTTATATACCAACCAGCTCTGCAGATGTTGAAGAGATTAAAGAAATATATCATGAGATGAAGCAAATTATTCAGATAGTTAAGGGAGATGGAAATTTAATTGTGATGGGGGACTGGAAGGTAGGAAAAGATAAAGAAATAAAAACAGTAGGTGAATATGGACTGGGGAAAAGGAATGAAAGAGGAACCAGCCTGGTAAAATTTTCTATGTAGTATAACTTAATCACCGCTAAAATTTTATGTAAGAATCATGGAGTAAAGTTGTATAAGTAGTACAGACTTGGAGAAATCGGAAATTTTCAGACTAATTATACGCGATAAGAAGAGATTTCAGAACCAGATTTTAAATTGTAAGACATTTCCAGGGGCACGTGTGGTCCCTGGCCACAATTTATTGATTATGAATTGTAGATTAAAACTGAAGAAATTGGAAAAAGGTAGGTAATTAACGTGATGGAACCCGGAGAAGTTGAAAGAACGAGAGGTCGTGGAGAGTTTCAGAGATAGAGTAGGCCATGATTGACAACAAAAGCGAAAGGAATATACTAGAAGGGGAATAGGTAACTTTGAAATAGGGAATCCAATAGTAAAACAACAAGAAGTAGTAGAAAACACTGGACATCACAAGAGATATTGAATTTATTGGGTCAGACAAATGTATGCTGGCTCTCGTGTAGTCAAGGTAATTCTATGACTTTTTAGTTGTGTAAGCGATGTTACGTGCACATGTCATTGATAAATAGTTGTTTCCATGAATGAAAGTCTAATGGTATCACTTGAAATACAATCAGTACAGAACAGTAATCAAATTTGGTCACGATTATGCAAACCATATTACCGTGAGTTATGCGATACAGTACAGTTTTCATGAAGTGTTTCCAGTTGTTCCATATTATTGGTTTTCATAATTATAATTAATAACATTCGATTCCAAATTAACTTCTTTAGTGTTCACGTTACACGTGTTTTCTATCTATAAGCTCACGGAGTGCATTTTGTTCACGTCATGCATTATTGTTCTGGCCCAGTATTTACGTGATTTCAAAGTAATTTAGGGAATTTAGCTCTTTGCTTGTTTTAGATGTAGCCACCGTTGTTATTGTGGAATATAAATTCAAACAGTTTTTGGTATACGAAATTATGGCCAGCTAAAATAATTCTTAAAATTATTAACATTTTCTTTTTTTTAGATTTAGATTGTTGTTGCACATAGTACATACCCGTGTGATAATGATCAGGTTGTAACTGTCTAAATTCTGTCGGTAAGCGGTGATCGGATTCCATGCCTTTTTTCCATAAACTAAGCAATATTAGATACACGTATCACAAAAACCTTTTTCTTCGCTGGAGAGTATAGGTACGTTATAATATTACGTTATGGAAGTGTCTATTTACCTGCCTTCACAAGGCTGACAAACCTTGGTGGACTGATACGTGAGATTTTGTTTACTTGTAGGGTACTTGATATCTGACAGCTATGAAGTTGTGATAGTATTGACCAGGGCGACGTGGTATTACTGAAGACCGATCACGTGGTGACATCTAAACAGTTAGATTCTTCCCCCTCCTCCCCCCCCCCCCCCCCTCAAGAAAATCGCACAACATAACGAGGCATTGAACGTGTATTGTCAACGAGGCAATAACTAATTCTGAACCTTTTCCAGTTTGTGGAGTTTGTCAATCGTATGGCAACAGAATCGCCATAAGCTCGGTGTCTGCTTGAAAAACTAATTTTGTGACCTTTGTTAATAAAGATTCAGATTTTATCGTTAACTTGGAGATCTAAATATTGATATTTTGTGGTCAAAACTAGATTGCACTGCATTAATCACGTTAGTGGTTTGACACATTTGTCGAATTACTTTATCCAGGAATTATTCCACTGCAATAAAAAAGCACATGAAGTTACAAAACGTCAGCGATAAAATCTGATACATGAGGCGCAATATGAGAGAAATTACATATTAGTCTCTATTATCATGCCACATATAATACATTTTACCTAATTTCATGTATTATTTTAGTTACTGATACAAGAACTTCATTCATTATTTTACGTTCATTTTACTACTACTGCATTACTTTACTCATGAATCCCTTTACTTGTTGATGCAACACATGTTATGACGTCCAACCATCCTACATGTATGAATCTCATAAGGTTAAATAGTTTTTATCTATACTGTTACGGTAACATTTGGATGTGCATTTTATTGTCTTTTAACGTTTATATCTGTCATTGTCATATCTCGGAGCATATTTTATTGTCATTTATCTTTTATCTAACGATGGCATACATTTCTTGTTTGTTAAAGGTCTTTGCGTCGTTTTGCGGAGGAAGCATCTTAGTATATTTACTCGTTAATGTGAAGAGTCTTTGGTTAAAGCTCACTCCTTCTGTCGGTGTAGTTTACTTCTTTGACAGTTTAATAAGCTGCAGTCAGTTTGACACTTGATTTCACTGAACTGACAACTGTACTACCGTGGACAGGCTTATGGAATGAGAATTGTATTTTTATATACAGTCCAAGTGCTTAGTTTGGTGAGCTTAAAACTATATCTATACGTAAGTAACGAAAAAATGCATACAGTGTTTGTCATAGTCACTCGCTATACAGGTGCGTTTTACTTACTTTTAATTATTTGTGTACGATGTCCCACAGCTTATGCCTGACGATGGTTTTCCCGGAAAGCATAAAAATTGATAAAATTACTGGCTCTGAGCACTGTGGGACTTAACATCTGAGGTCATCAGTCCCCTAGAATTTAAAACTACTTAAACCTAACTAACCTAAGGACATCACACCCATACATGCCCGAGGCAGGATTCGAACCTGCGACCGTAGTGCTTGCGTGGTTCCAGACTGAAGTGCCTAGAACCGTTCGGCAACACCGGCCGGCAAAATTTAATAAAGAATTGAACAATTAAGACTTTTCCGTAATTGCAGTTCGTGTCACGTTTGTCTAACTTTGTGTTCCTGGCTGTGGTTACACAACCAGCGATTATTTTCAGATCAAATTCAGAGTGATGAAATGGCATTAAATAGGACGTTGTTTATTCTCTGGTAGATAATCTCAAGCTACTCACTGCACCACTGATTCGATGAATTTAAAAGGGTAATTTCTGTTTCATTGTCAGTTGCTTCTTAATTTTTAGAATCGACACATTCTGTCCTCTTTAACTACGCAGTATATTATTGTCCTAAACTACAGTATACCGAAGGTAGCTGCGTGGAATAGTAAGAAAATCTCCTCTATTTATGCAACAATTATCACTGCTTTTCATGATTCAGGGCCTGTCAATTATTCTCATAATATAAACACAATATCATTAAGAGTAAAGGAACTTACAGTTTGGTCACAGTAATTCCCTTTCTTACCATAAGAAATACTTAAATCACATTTATGAAAGGGTAAGGTAGCATTTCTCATACAGCCTTCATTGAAAGCTGGTGAAAATACATAGCATTTACGATCAATATAGTCAAGTCAGAAGGACAATTTATCTGTTGCTTAACCAATGCAGAGCATCATGCCAGGAGGTAAAAGCATAGGATTTAAACAGAGGCTGGATAAGCCTTGGAGAAGATGAAATATCGGTTGGAGATAAACTGAGTGCCAGCGGAGACACTTTATTCTCCCTTTCTTATATTGCCCAATTTCACGGTGGACTGAACGTCCTCCATTACAATTCGCGGGTAGCCTCCTGCGACAATAACTACTGCGTTGCTGATCGTATTATAAGCGCGAATAGCAGAGGCTTTCAGACATGAGCTTACCCTAGCCCGTGCAGCCCGTGTAATGAATTTTCTGTTATTTATACATTAAATTTCCGAAAGGAAACAAAATTTTACGTATACTGTTCCGATAACAGTAATTTTTTAGCTCTGCCTGTATGATATCTGATTCCATGTCGTTATTGCAATAGCATTCACTATTATAATGACAGTGCATCGTCAATTGTGCCGAAATTACAAGTAGTAATTTTCTCCGAGGCATTGCAAAATTCTGATGGTAATGCTGAATTTATTAATTTCGTAAAAGCTTACATTCCATATCTTATGTGGCCGTTGCTTAGTGTAGGAAATATCTGTGGGCCATTGACACACAATAACTGAATTACCGAAATGAAGGAATTAGTTCCAAAAGACAACAAAGGAGAAGGGGAAAATGCAGATCTTTTGTGGAAAATTACAGTCTTCCTTCTCGTGCAGCTTTAAATAATGAGTGTGCTTACATTATTGACAATACTTATTCCACAAGTGGCGATTGCAATTTAGACATATGCACACGTTTATCTTTAGCTATATGGTCCTGAATATAAATCCAAAACTTCCAAATATTCTATTTAAAATGAAGGTACTTTTATACATAAAAAAAACTGGCTGCAAAACTTCCGAAGAACGGATAGTGCTGTATAATGTATTGCAATTATTGTAGAACACACGGATATGCAAATGCGCCACCAAACAGTAACGCCTACTGATACGATCTATGTAATCTTAAGGAATCTATTAAAACATTTTTTCTGAAAGATATAGGAAACAATTTTCGCTCAAAATGACAATTCAACACCTGAATACTGCATGTCTAGGCACGACAAAGTCAATCCAAAGACGCTGTAAATTTTAAATTATAAGAAATTCATTTCAGATTAACTACCAGAAAACGGTTAATTTAATTAAATCCTCTGGTTCTATTTCAAATTTAATACAGGAGGTTTTAATCAAATGTTTCTAATACTGAACTAGTCCAGTGAGCAAGAAATTAACTTTTTAATTGCTATTGCAAACAAATTTTGTGACCCTTTTTTATAATACAACAGTTATAATTAGGAAAACCTTGTGAGTTTTATCGCAGGTAATAATCACATGAGGGAAATGACAGAACCTAACTGCAAAGTGACAATAACGTAAATGTTTTACTATTATTTACCCAACAACTGTCTTTTACGTGTTAAATGGTTTAAACGATGTTCCTTACAACCTGTCGACATTTGAATGTTTATCCACTTATTTATTTTTCATTTAAAATGACCAGATTAGAGCTTTAAAGCTCTTTGGTATATCTGAGAAATTATTACGAGAGCAAATATAATTAGCAATACAAATACCAAAATTGAATAATAACGATAAATGTAGTAAATGAAAAGCAAACTGGTGCTTTTCATTTATTATAATGTTAAAATTTCCTGGCAGATTAAAACTGTGTGCCGGGCCGAGACTTGAACTCGGGACCTTTGCCTTTCGCGGGCAAATGCTCTACAAACTGAGCTACTCAAGCACGACTCACGCCCCGTCCTCCCAGCTTTTCTTCTGCCAGTACCTCGTCTCCTACCTTCCAAACTTTACAGAATCTCTCCTGCGATGTTATAATGTTGTTCTACCAAGAACCGACGGAAGGTTCTGTTAAAATAATAAATGTAATTAACAATAATAATAAACGGCATTAAGAATAAAAACAATACTGATTAATTTATCGCATTTGATGACTTATTTAGTGTCATCAGACGCGGAAAATAAAATGAAACATGAGAAACTTGAAGTGACTGTGACAATAGTTGTTAAGAAGGAATAGACATTCAGTAGAGAATTATTTAGGCAAGGGCGAGGGAATAGCGGTGTGGAGGAATGGGATTGGCAACAGCGAGATGCAGATAATTATTTGGAAGAAACAGATATTGTGAGGGAAGGTAGACCGTTAGATTCCTTTTGGAGTTCGAAACTAATTTAATTTCTGTGATTTTTCAGAAAGATGGTTTATAAGGTGAGCCCATGATACAGAAAATTGTTTTTAAATATCTTTGTTATTTATTGGTATAAAAAAGATTATAATTTCTTGAGAACGAATCTTTCTGCTGCGCTGTTCAAATAGCGTATGAGCTGAAGGTATGAAAGTGAGAGGACGATAAATAGACACGGTATATGGCATTCTCTACGGTGGTCGGCACATTTTTGTGACGATTGTTCGTAGGTAACAGTGATATTATCGAAATAGCGAACGTCACAAATCTATCGCACACATTATTCGTCGCCAATTCCATCCAGTACGAGGTCTGATAACGAAAATTCTTAAAGAGTAGGTTTACCAAAATCAAGTATGAGGAGTACAAGGTTCCTTTTTTTTAAGATATGGAGGAAATATTTATATTTCTATAGTGAATGAAGTGGCACTGACACGTTCTTACGTGCTACAGTTGGGTGATCCACTGAGCAGTCTATGCGATGTTGTGGCACTAAGGAGCATTTTATGTAAAAGTATTAAATCTTTAGTGTAAGTGACTGAAAGCAGGATTGAGGCTGCCACGGAGTACTGTGGTAGCAACGCTGGCTGTCTGTCACACTACGTCGACATGAGGGGCACAGTGTCAGATGCGCAAGTGAAGTGAGAAGCGAGGACAGCTGAGCGTATTGGTAAACTTTCCCGCGCAGCAAGGAACTGTGTCGTAAGCCGGTCATTGCCACCACATTCAAGCAATCTCTTTGTTATGGGCGATGTGGCTAGACACCAGGTTTTAGAGAGAGAAATGGGAAGTATAAATGGGAGTATAAATGAGGGTGATTTGAGGACAGGACATGATTCGATTCAGGGACTTGATCAGCGCTTAGTAGTCGTTCCACGACGCTGGTGCACCGCCGGACCACGAGACTAAGGGGTAGTGCCAGCTGCAGCCTGCGGTTAGAGACCAGGCTGCTTCTGCCGACACACTTGGCCTTTCACGGGTCTTGTTGCCACAACCCCACCGGCCTGCTGTCCAGGACTGCTTCTGTGTACTCTGAGGCCCAGGAAGGGACTTGGGTTGCAACGACAGCCGCTGTCCACTGCCTGTCCGATAGGTACAGGTGAAGACCCGAACACAACCGTCTCTGCCACCACGGAGCAAAGAGCAGTGGGGCCATCGGCTGGGGGGTCACTCCACCGGGAAGCGCTGCTGGCACAACTGGCCGTGGCTTTGACTTCGCTGCCAAGCTGGAGTCCTCAAGCAGCATCACCGAGCACCGTCCTAGCAACCGACGCTACCTACACTGTCCAGAGCACACAAGGAGAGGCGTGGCTGCCACTGTAGAATTCAAGGTATTGTCATCACACACGCACCACCCGCCTACAGAGGTCCCACTAGAGAGTGAGCCATACAGTGATGATTCAGACTTAACACAAGTACTATTTAGACGTTTATTAGATGCAATTTATTACTTTCATTAAGATTTTATTAAACACAATATGTACAAGATATTAATTAATGACCAATGTGTCAGTCACCGATTATCATCTTATAACAAAGCAGGTTAAGTCAGGATGTGCTGAATACACACCTAGTCAGTATCGTGTCTACAGTTGCACCGTACTTGCATCCAGCCCAACGAGATAGAGAGGGGTATTATGTCCAACACGTCTCAAACACACTGGAAACCCACCAGTAAATTTTTATTATTTTATTAAGTCAATGTGCTTTGTCACAGCCCCTAGAAATTGCCATTGACTAACTTGAAATTGGTCATAGTAGCCTTAACTTTTTCTGGAAAAACAGTAAACAACAGTGATGTTTATGTACACTGACCGAAACAAAGATAGCTATAGGCGAAAGATGCATAAACTTTTCGACGCAGATAAAATCGCAAGCCGACTCAAAATGTAATGTTAGACTACCCACAATAAATTAACCATTAGTTCACAATCAACGTAAATCATTGCAGTCTGAGGAGGTCCCACCTGAAGATTATGGATTAAACTTCTATCCACATTCTGGTTAACTAATAGAAACTGGACTCGGGTAGAAAGTCTGCATTTTTGTAGCTATTCTAAGCGTGCAGCGTAGCCTCATAAGCGAGTCCTGCAATATATATACACTCATCAAAAAGAATTTGGCATCACCCTGGTTCCCAGAACTCCTGAAGATATACTTTGACTGGGGATATTGTGTCACAGACACAGTTCCTTTGACTGTTCAGAGATGTCACTAAATCCGCCCAAAGATGTAAACAACCATGCATGAACAGCACCTATTATATGGAGTGGGTCCGACAGAGGATCAGTTCCAGTCATTCCACCAGGAAGGAGGTACACGGACGGCTCTTGTTGTCTGTAGTTCAGCCATGCCGAGATGGTCAATAACGGGTTCAATCGCGTCCGCATTGTTACTTTATGCCAGGAACGGGTCTCAACAAGGGAAGTGTCCAGGCGTTTTAAAGATACTATACAACTGTGAATTTTTTATGTAATATTTTAAGTTCTCGATGATAAAACTTTTATGTTTATTTATATTTTAATCAGCTGGGTTAGTCGTAACTGGGATTAGCCTACTGCTGATCAACCATTTCATAGATCTGACAGAACTGTGTAGTATTTGCATTAATTTCAGTGGTATTCGTCCTTTCTGGGACATCTCCTAAGGCTCACCCATCCCCTATGCTGTTGGTTAAACAATTTCACATACTTGTCTTCTCACTGCCAGTGATGTGATTGCTTACTTTTCCTACAAACAAAAAATAAAAAATCATGCACTTTGTGCACTGGAAAGGTTTATGTACTATTTGTCTCACATCGTCATAGTGCTATAAACAGATATAAGCAGTATGGCTTATTTATGTATGTAAAATGTAGTAGAACTTTAACGTAGTGTATTATGTATGAATGTTAATGTTGGTTTAAATTATTCTGTTCCTCCTGAAAATAATTTGCTAATGCAAATTCTAGTTTTTAGTTTAATTTGCCCCATGAGGACGTCTGGTATATTTTTTGAGGCTTTAAAATGGAAATGCTCTTTACATTTGTATGTGTAACATGACACACGATGTATGTGCTGTGAATCAGCTAATACTATGAAATTCACAAGTATGAGCTCTAAATGAGGCTATTTTCCTCAAAACGATAGTTAACAACTTTTATTTTGCATCAAGTTTTAGATGCCCCACACAGGAAATCTAAGGTAGGTCTCTTCTCCTGCACATAAGAAGGGTAGGTTCCAATATCTGTATTGTGGTATATTGTTGAAATAACTGTAGTGCCATGTTGTAATCCAACTATAGTTTTCCAGTTTTATTATAACAGTTATTTTTTTATTTTTTATTTCATGCCCTTCGTTGGGACAATCTTGTCAGTCATGCAAAGTTTTATACATGCTGTTCTCCAATAATATGTTGCAATAATATTCCAATAGGACAATTCAGTAGTACAGTGATTATACATGGATTATTACAATTTATTGTTACATGAAGAGTGTTTTGCTCTTCTGTCTGCCCAATACTTCTTCATTCTTTCAGATATTTTCTTTCTTTCTTCGTTTGAAATGACTGCTCCTATAGCCCTTTTGTTTATGTTCATTTGTATTCTGATTTGTGTGTCCTACAGCATTCTGGTTTCCTCTGTTTTGGTTTATAGGTTATCCACTGTAATTTGCTGTTCTCTTGTATTCTCCTTAAATTCTGTGATTCATTTAATGTTCCTCTTACTACTCTACAATTTTTCTAGTATTCCCTTACTAATTCTGTTTCTTGGTGTTCTCATGAGACGTTCAAAGAATGAGATACCTGATCATGTTTCTTACTGGTCCCATTTCTGGGATACTGTTACATTTGAAGCTATTCTCCAATACCCATGTACTTGATATTGTTCATTTGTCCATGTCATAATTATTCTTCTTTCTGTCTTTAGTATTTTGCCACTTTCTGCTGTATTAGTTGGTCTGAATATCGATTCAGCTACATAAGTTATTTCTGGATGTGTAATTGTTTTATGATGTTTTAATTTTGCATCTGTAGGTAGACTTCTTTTGCTGTATGTCAGTTTAGTAATGTAATTGCCTTTGTTGAGTATTTTGTTCTACTTTGTCATTCTGGTTTCAAATTTAGACTGCTACGATTTCGCCTAAGTATTTAAATTTATCAACAAGTTCGATGTTTTGTTCTTCTACAGTAATTTTCTTTGGAAGCAGTGGGCCCATTAGCATAATCTCTGTTATTTCAAACGATATTATGAGGTCAGTTTCATTTGCTATTGCTTGTAGTGACTCAATTTGCCTCGCTGGCTAGAAGAGCAAAATCATCAGCAAATTCCAAGCAGTGTAATCTTGTATCATTTTTAGCACTCCCAGTTATTATGTTTTATGGGTTAACCCTGCAGCATTCTCTCATTATGTATTCCAGTGCACAGTGTCGGTGACAGACAATCACCTTGTCGTACACCTGTTTTTACAAAAAATGGTTTTGAAATTTCTTCTTTAAGCTTCACTTTCGATTTACTGTTGTTTAGAGTAATTCCTATTAATTTAATTAGTTTTGGATGGAGTCCCAGATTCCTTCTTAAAAAGGTTCAAATGGCTCTGAGCACTGTGGGACTTAACTTCTGGGGTCATCACTCCCCGAGAACTTAGAACTACTTAACCCTAACTAACCTAAGGACATCACGCACATTCATGCCCGAGGCAGGATTGACCGTAGCGGTCGAGCAGTTCCAGACTGGAGCGCCTTCTTAAAAGTTACAAATGTTATTGCAAGAGATATGTTATATTTCCTGTAGAATGCCATAATAAATTTTTGTCTAATGATCTGCTCTATACAGGTTCTCCATGGTCGGAAACCTCCAAGGTAATTCCGTAACTCTTGTTCTAGTTGTTCCTTGATGCTTCCATATAGGTTCTTGTATAAAAGCTTGTATGTGCAGTCTAAGAGAGAGATTCCTCTGGGAATATCCGGATTGCTCTTATCCCCTTTCATGTGTAGTGGATGAATGATGGATGTGATTCAGTGTTCCAAGAATTGTTGTGTTATCCAAAATTTTCCTACGAGTCTTGTATCGGAAGGTCTTGACTGTGCCACTTGAATATTTCCACATTTTAACAAAAACCTCATCTCTTTGATATGCCTACTAATTTTTTATCCTGTAAGGAATCTTCTGTTTCTTGGAAAATCGAGAGGTCTAACTTTTTAGGATCGGTTTCATATGGGGTATTTACATCGATTTAAAAGAGTTGTTTGAGTCTCCACAATTCAAAAGTTCATTACGTGCTTTTGCCATGATTTCAGCGTTTTCTTTGTTACTGTGTGCCATTCTTCTATCTTCATTTTTCGGTATTGCCATAGGGGGTTCATACTGATGTATTTGTCTCACAAAGATTTTGTAGCAGTTCCTGAAATTTGTTTTGTGGTAATTAACGTCTGCAGAGTTTACTGTCTTATGGAAGCCCCTCTTAATCCTCCTAATGTTTGTGTGGATTTTTTCCTTTCATTTTTCAGTTTGGTGTAATTTTCTTCTGTTTTGTGTGTTTCAAACTTTAAACATGCTTTGTGTCTTTCTTCATGGAATTTTTGGAGTTCAATATTCACGTTTCCTTCGTCGGTTGAAGCGAGCTACATTCTCGGCTTGTTTCCCGAGAATTTTTACCAGTTCTCATGGACCATCTGTTACTTTAATGGTTTGTATTATTTGTTGGTAGTTATTGTTTTTAATCATCTGATGTTGATCATCCTACCTTCTTGTTTATTAGCTTTTCCATTCTCCCTTTGATGGGGTGATTTTAACTGAGTAAAGAGATGAGCCTGTGTCTACTCCTCTCAATAATTTCATTTTGTAGACAACCTTACGAAAACTTTTTTTCTTCACAGACATGGTCTAGCCACCACTTCACCTTCCTCGAGTCTAGGTGTATTGTATTGTACTGTATGTTAACCGGGGACCTAGAAACGACAGAGAGGCTTCGTCCCCGCCGCAGCCTCAGTGGTCCACAACCCCACGACGACTACCGCAGTCCACTTCACCCCTCCACCGCCCCACACCGAACGCACGGTTGTGTTTTAAGTTTATTTGGCTTCCTCTTGAATAACGTTGATTTACATATAAGGATGTTCTCTGCAGAAAACAATCTATGTTTGAACATTCTTGTTCGTAAAGTTGTGTGGACTCTATTTTTCAATTATATCTTTAGATTTGCTTTCTTTCCCCAGCTGGGCATTAAAGTCTTCTGACAGTAGTTTTACAATTATTTATTCTCTTCAAAATTTGTTCGAGAATGTCCCAAAACTGATTTAACTCTTCCTTTCTTCTCATTAGGAAACATTTTTGATTTGTAGGAGCATGAACACTTATAATTTCGTAGGTTTTATTCATTGTTTTAAAAGTCAGAGTTGCAATAGTTGGTGATATTTCTTGATATTCAGTTACTGAATCTATTATTTTTATGTTCACTATAAATCCAGTTCCAAATTGGAAACATTGTTTCATAACTTTCTGTCCTGCTTTCCCATTGTGAATTCTGTATCGTTGTGATTCAAATTGGTCCTCCGTCGAGTTTCTCATTTATTGGAGTCCTGAAATCAATTTTTTTTATTTAATTCATCTGTGAAATTCTTGAGTTTTTTGTCTTAAGCAGCGAGTTTATGTTGTGTGTCGTTAATAGGGTGATTTACGAAGACAGGCAAATGTTTTAATATGTTATTCTATAAGTAAAACTAAAGAAACAAGTGCATATAAACATAGATCCGCAAATGTTTAGTTACAGAATTACGACTAATAAAAGATTTTGCCTGAAATTTAGCAACTTCACTAATATGGAACCATCGTAAAACTGCTCAAGGTTAAAGTAGAACACGATTCCATTTATTTTGTTGTTATTCGCCTGGTGAATCTATTAAAACATATCCCAGACGTGTATCTGCAGTAGTTTTCCAGAACATTCAGAGACGCAAAGATTATTACACAAGTAAATTTGTTTACTTTCCATTAATGATGTAGAAACGTTTATGGCATTATTAGCAACCGTTAGTGAATTGTTTCCATTATTGGAGTATTTCAAATGTTACGGGAGACAGGTCTTCTATCTATCGTTCTTAATCAGTACTATCGCTCGATACGTGAAGACGATGATGAGGATATTACGGATTCTGTTCAGCGTAGTCCAGGTACCAGTGGACGACGTATCTCCCAACGATTAGGCATTTCACAATCTAAGGTATGGCGCACAGTGAAGTAACTGTGTCTTACCATAAACAAAAAGTGCATCATTTACATCCGAGAGATGCTGCCCTTCACTTGGAGTTGTGCAACTGGTTAAATACTAATCGGCAGTTACACAAATACATTTTATTTACTGATGAGGCACGGTTTACTCGAGATTGTATAAATAATTTACGAGCACGTATGGTCTGAAGCAAACCCACATGCAACAGTGCACTGCAATTTCCAGCAGTGACTTAGCAGAAGTCTGTGGTGTGGTATAATCAACACACACTTTATTTTCGCAGGACGTCCAACTGGCGAAACGTACTTACAATTCTTTCAAGAAGAAATGTCTCGCTTGCTCGAAGATGATACATTTGCTACACGACTGCAAATGTATTTTAAACATGACGGCGCCCCTCCACAGTTCATCAATGCCGTTACTACACATTCAAATGAACATTTTCCCCAGAAGTTGATTGGTCATGGTGCTACACGTCTGTGGCACCCACATCGCCCGATTTAACACCAATGGATTTTTGTCTAAGGGGATGGTTGGAATACGTAGTTTATGAGGACAAAGTCAACACACGTGAGGCATTACTAGCATTATGAATACAACAGACGAAATTAAGAACAACCCTGTGAAACTGAAACGAGCAACAGCATCTGTTCTACACATGCAGCTAAAGGCATTGAATTCGGTGGAGACGTTTTTGAACATTTTTTGTGAATGTATTGCGAACTCTATGTACACTGAACAATTTCCTTAAGACTGAGTTTTGTTTTTTCTGATTTAACATGAATTCGAGTGTGCTATGGTATTAATAAAAACAGATTATCTGACTCATTCATATCGTTTCAGTTAACGTTATTACCATCATTTTTCCAAATTTAAATCTCCACAACTTCTGCTGAAAACTTTGTGCAATTGTCTGGAATTTAAAAAACAAGTTGGGTGAAGTAGTTAAAAATTAAAAATTTTACGAAATTACTTCTTTGGTTATCTGAATGTTTTGGGAAACTACTGCAAATACACGTCTGGGACGTGTTTTATTAGGTTCATCAGATGAGTATCAACAAAATAAATGGGAATCATGCTTTATTTTAACCTTATACAGTTTTTCGATGGCTTCAAATTAACGAAGTTGCTAAATTCACGAAAAATATTTTATTAGCTGTAACTCCGTAACAAAATATTTGCAGACCTATGTTAATATGAACTTTTTTCTTTAGTTTAGCTGTACAATAACGTATTAAAATATTTGCATGTCTTCGTGGATTACCCTGCACAGTTTTTATTAGCTTACGTCCAATCTTATTTTTCTGTGTCGGTGTACATTTGGGTGATTGCAAAAGCTTCGATACATTCCTGTCTTCTAGTTGGCACATGTCGAATCCGATGTGCCCATTGCTAAAAAAAAAAAAAAAAAAAAAAAAAAAAAAAAAAAAAAAAAAAAAAAAAAAAGAAGAAATTGCCTAGTATGTATGTAATCTCATACTGATTCTAATGTACCACATGACATTATTTTTACTACATCGGCACTATTTTACTTTAAAGCCTGACTGGCATTCCTCATTAAAAGGACTGACAGGTTCATTCATAGTCGGGCTTTGTACTTCAATCTCTAATATTACATGTAGCATGCCATGCGATGTATGAGTTTCGATCCTCTGCCTTTAATAAGATAGCACATGTGAGAATAACATTCATAATATCCTAGTGCACATTGTGCCAGTAGCTTACCATTTTTTAACATATTACAGATGTATGAAAATGACCTGCCGTTGAAACTGGCCAGTTGCACAGCAGATAATAAAAAGAACACAGCCTATTTGGATCATGTTAACGCTGTGGAACACCCCCCCCCCCCCCCCCCGCACCCAGTCACACACATAAAAGAAAGCAAAAGAAACGTATGTATGAAGACTTTCCTGCGGTTTTCGTTCAGTTTTCTGGGGGACCACGCCCGAATTGGAAGGCCTTAAATGATCAGAGCACGTGCTTTAATTGCGGCTTTAGCCAGAAACTAAAGATATCCCTCACGACTGTCACACGTAAATGCTCACTTCTGTTGTTACAGAATAGCAGGTTACGCCTAATTGCAACGCCTAAGATAATTGTTTGTAATATCTGTGTAACCAAAACCATTCAGTGAAAAGGGTGCATAACACATGAAGCAAAAACTTCCAATAAAATGTGACAGCCACAGGTGAGTTCTGGAAATGAGATTATCATATTTAGTCTGTTTACAAATTTTGAATGGGCTTCATAACGTTCATTTTAGTTTTATTAGTAAAATCTCCAGGTAGAATAACATGCGAAAATTTCGTTTGATCACTGTGTTATCAAGAGAAGCATAAGTAGACCAATATAAGATGCAGACAGGTGGAGGAACAATAATATCATAATTAGTAATAAAGAAATTATATCTCTGTCTTTTGGGTAGACGAAAGGTTTAATGTCTAATTTATCTTACCTTATTATTGTGTTGGATGTCTTCCAGAGTAAACGAGAGTTGTGTATCTACATCTACATTCTACATCTACATGTATACTCCGCAAGCCACCTAACGGTGTGTGGCGGAGGGCTCTTTACGTGCCACAGTCATTACCTCTCTTTTCTGTTCCAGTCGCGTATGGTTCGCGGGAAGAACGACTGTCTGAAAGCCTCCGTGCGCGCTCTAATCTCTCTAATTTTACATTCGTGATCTCGTCGGGAGGTATAAGTAGGGGGAAGCAATATATACGATACCTCATTCAGAAACGCACTCTCTCGAAAAATGGCGACCAAGCTACACCGCGATGCAGAGCGCCTCTCTTGCAGAGTCTGCCACTAGAGTTTGCTAAACATCTCCGTAACGCTATCACGGTTACCAAATAACCCTGTGACGAAACGCGCCGCTCTTCTTCGGATCTTCTCTATCTCCTCCGTCAACCCGATCTGGTACGGATCCCACACTGATGAGCAATACTCAAGTATAGGTCGAACGAGTGTTTTGTAAGCCACCTCCTTTGTTGATGGACTACATTTTCTAAGCACTCTCCCAATGAATCTCAACCTGGTACCCGCCTTACCAACAATTAATTTTATGTGATCATTCCACTACAAATCGTTCCGCACGCATACTCCCAGATATTTTACAGAAATAACTGCTGCCAGTGTTTGTTCCGCTACCATATAATCATACAATAAAGGATCCTTCCTTCTATGTATTCGCAATACATTACATTTATCTATGGTAAGGGTCAGTTGCCACTCCCTGCACCAAGGGCCTATCCGCTGCAGATCTTCCTGCATTTCGCTACAATTTTCTAATGCTGCAATTTCTCTGTATACTACAGCATCCTCCGCGAAAAGCCGCATGGAACTTCCGACACTACATACTAGGTCATTTATATATATTGGGAAAAGCAATGGTCCCATAACACTCCCCTGTGGCACGCTAGAGGTTACTTTAACGCCTGTAGACGTCTCTCCATTGATAACATGTTGTGTTCTATTTGATAAAAACTCTTCAATCCAGCCACACAGCTGGTCTGATATTCCGTAGGCTCTTACTTTGTTTATCAGGCGACAGTGCGGAACTGTATCGAACGCCTTCCGGAAGTCAAGTAAAATAACATCTACCTGGGAGCCTGTAGCTAATATTTTCTGGGGCTCATGAACAAATAAAGCGAGTTGGGTCTCACACGATCGCTGTTTCCGGAATCCATGTTGATTCCTACAGAGTAGATTCTGGGTTTCCAAAAACGACATGATACGCGAGCAAAAAACATGTTCTAAACTTCTACAACAGATCGACGTCAGAGGTATAGGTCTATAGTTTTGCGCATCTGCTCGACGACCCTTCTTGAAGACTGGGACTACCTGTGCTCTCTTCCAATCATTTGGAACCTTCCGTTCCTCTAGAGACTTGCGGTACACGGCTGTTAGAAGGGGGGCAAGTTCTTTCGCGTACTCTGTGTGGAATCGAATTGGTATCCCGTCAGGTCCAGTGGACTTTCCTCTGTTGAGTGATTCCAGTTCCTTTTCTATTCCTTGGACACTTATTTCGATGTCAGCCATTTTTTCGTATGTGCGAGGATTTAGAGAAGGAACTGCAGTGCGGTCTTCGTCTGTGAAACAGCTTTGGAAAAAGGTGTTTAATATTTCAGCTTTATGCGTGTCATCCTCTTTTTCAATGTCATCATCATCCTGGAGTGTCTGGATATGCTGTTTCGAGCCACTTACTGATTTAACGTAAGACCAGAACTTTCTAGGATTTTCTGTCAAGTCGGTACATAGAATTTTACTTTCGAATACACTGAACGCTTCACGCATAGCCCTCCTTACGCTAACTTTGCAATAGTTTTGCTTCTGTTTGTCTGAGAGGTTTTGGCTGCGGTTAAACTTGGAGTGAAGCTATCTTTGCTTTCGCAGTTCTTTTAAATGCTAACCCCTCCTAACATTGATCGTATCGCGTTAATTATTCAAAACCTGCTTTTCACAAAATGCTAACGATAAAGTTAACTAAATAATGTTAAATTTAATCCTTAGTAAAACAGAATCGATTCGTTTGGCTTAAAAATTTTGAGTACCATTTGGCTCCAGCTTGTTGACTACATATTTTAAAGCTTAACCTGCAGAATATTACATTAAATGAGATTTTCATGTTAAGAATACCGTTTAGTAATGATGTTGTCACGCAGTTGTTAAACAGCTCGATTGCAAGAAAATTATAGCGTAGCAGATATTTTTTAATTCGATAAAAGCCGAATGAAAACCTCCTTGTTATTAAAAGTATTTCGTTAACAGAAGAAATATCCGCTACAGTCATGGCACTTAGACTTGTAGAGAAGGCAAAGATTAATTAACATTTCCTTTAATATGATCTGCCCATTGCATCATAATTCTTAATTGAAGGAGAGCGAGAATTAATTAACCATTGGCAATACCAGCCCATACTAAATCAGTCTTCTGTAACCATAGGCGCCGAGTGATCCATCGTTGGGAAAATGGCGTATCATTAATAGGTTACTGTAAATGGATTAACACCATCAGACAGTCTCCCAGTCACAGATTGATTTTCTTAGAGGTGATAACTGAATTTCTATGAATAACCGTCATAAATGACAACAGATGATGAACATATATTTAGCATGTACAGGTAAAAACATGATGCTGATGATGCCTGATTCCTCGCAGAATCCATCTGGGATGCTGGACGCCACGGCAGAAGATTATAAACCCCCTCAACAGCGGCCGCAGTGCTGAAATTCCAGCGCGCTGGAGCCGTGAATGGGCTGACAGCTCCGCGATCCTCTTCGCCCCCTCTGGAAGCGCTGGCACTCGACGCGGTCACCGGCGCGCCGCTGGACAATGGGAGCCCGCACGGTCTGCGCGGCTGCGATGACGTCACGTCGACAGACTCGGCTGCCCAGGATTCACAGCCTGGATGAGCGAATCCGCATTCACGGGCAGCAGCAGATATTAAACGTGATCACAGTCTCGGACTCAGTCTGTACGACTAGCATAGAGCGACTGTCTGCCGAGGACGCAGTTGCGAACGAAATGTGTCGTCCTTCTCTAACTGCAGAAAAAGGTTTAGCAGGATACACATCCATTAAACGTGAAGCCCGAGGAAGGATACGAACTAACGAAATTGGACTTATAGTGGTTATAGAATATAGTTGGGAGAGTACGCGATTAAATTGGAATATTATTTGGTGCTACTCTATCCAGTCACATTAATGTGAAAACCACCTATGTTCGATGTCAATGTGCAATAACCATTTACAGACGACAGGTGACAGCACTCGCAGTGGAGTCTATGTAAAAAGTGTCTGGGATACCCCAAAAACAGTGCAATCGTTGCCATTATGGGAATAAGAGAGATTTATTTGACGTCCAAAAGGGCATGAATATTGGCTTTCGGGATAAGGGTGCAAGCATTTTCGAAACGACTGAGTCTGTAAACTGTTGGCGTGCCGCCGCAGTTAAAGTGCACGGCAAAATGTTGCTATCCAAAATCGGCGCTGAGGCAACTGTGGTGCACCACATACTATAGATGGCAGGGGTGAACGACAACAGAGGAGATTTTTACGGGAAAACAGACGTGCAACTTCAACTTTTGTAGTCTTGTCTTCCTCAGTTGCGTGTAATATTTCGGTATATTGATAACTTGTACTTATGGACCGTCTGACAGCAACTGAATAAAACACTATTTTAGTGCCATACGCGTTTCGCCTTTATT
This sequence comes from Schistocerca americana, assembly GCF_021461395.2. Taxonomy (NCBI): domain Eukaryota; kingdom Metazoa; phylum Arthropoda; class Insecta; order Orthoptera; family Acrididae; genus Schistocerca; species Schistocerca americana. Next base: position 856,678,669 of record NC_060121.1, read on the forward strand.
TTCTGCAAGGCATCATCAGTGGCCCGGAATATGTACATATGTTAGCTATTTAATTTACATTTTTGTCACTGTCACCAAAACACACACACACACACACACACACACACACACACACACACACACACACATACATACATACACAAATGCATACACGAACAGACCACAGATACTTCAATAATTACACTCGAAAGTTTGGCAATAACATTCGATCTTTGGCAAAAACATTTGACAGTCGGCAACAGAAACCAAAACATTGCGTTGAAACAAGCGTCCAGTTCATAGTGATGTGGAATGTGGGAAAGAAACCGCAAATTGGCATTCATAACAAGAAGAACAACACCAAAAATGCAACAGGAGCGTAATATGTAAGACATTGTCCACGCAACCTGTAAGTACAGTTCAAAACATTACTACTTAATAGGAAATACCAGCCAGCAGAACTGTTTATAACCTAAGGCACAGTGACAAAAATGTAAATATGTACATATGTACATATTCCAGGCCACTGATGATGCCTTGCAGAAAATAAAGGCGAAACGCGTATGGCACTAAAATTGTGTTTTATTCAGTTGCTGTCAGACGGTCGATAAGTAAAAATTAAAAATATACCATAATAAGACGTGCAACTGTTCAACAACTCACCGCCCAGGTGAATAGCGGACGTTACTGCGTATGGGCTTCCGCAGCAGACGCCTGGTTCATGCACCTATGCTCTTAATCGGCGATGAATTCTGAAATTTGCACGACCTTATCGCAAATGGACGTCCAGCGAATGGCGACAGGTGCTCTTTTCACATGAATTATGGTTTGCAACATCGGACAGAGCGTAAGCATCATTCAACAATCCAGAGAAGTTGAGGCTTGATAAGGGAGCGTTAAGGTCTGGGGAGTCTTTTCGTGGAATACTCTTGGTGATTTTAGTGCAGTCCGCGTTCTAACCGCATCATATTGTTTTTCATTGTGGACTGACATCCTGAACATCAAACTTCAAAATACTATGAGCACTTATCCAAATCGAGTGATTGCTTTATACAGTGTGAAATCTTATGGGACTTAACTGCTAAGGTCATCAGTCCCTTAGCTTACACACTACTTAACCTAGATTATCCTAAGGACAAACACACACACCCACGCCCGAGGGAGGGCTCGAACCTCCGCCGGGATCAGCGGCGCAGTCCATGACTGCAGCGCCTTAGACTTTATACAGTATGAACGGCATAAAAAGTCTGATGTATACTATACACAGCTGGAATAAACAGGAAAGAATATACTTTCTCAACGTCAACTGACATTCCGAATTTTAATTTTGAAAATCCAATTGCACTCCGCCAAGTCAAGGATTGCTGTAAATACGATGTACGGTGTGAACAGCACAAACTTTTTGATGTGTACTGTGGACTGCAAAATTTAAAGATAAATACATTAACGTAGTTTGTCGACTGAGGTACATGAAATGTTTCAAGTCGTAATCACAAAGGAAAGTACAAATTACGAACAGTGAGCAGTGAGTAGAAGTGGTTAACAAATGCCACGACATCGGAAGACACCACGTGTTAATCGAGTGATCTACTTCGCCAGTCGCAGATATGTTACTCAAGAGGAGTCTGTCAACATCGCACGTTTCTGCTGCGTCCATGGATCAACAGTCATTATCAAGACGATAATCCCAACAGGAATTATTACATGAATTATTTACAGGGTGTTTCAAAAATGACCGGTATATTTGAAACGGCAATAAAAACTAAACGAGCAGCGATAGAAATAAACTGTTTGTTGCAATATGCTTGGGACAACAGTACATTTTCAGGCAGACAAACTTTCGAAATTACAGTAGTAACAATTTTCAACAACAGATGGCACTGCGGTCTGGGAAACTCTATAGTACGATATTTTCCACATATCCACCATGCGTAGCAATAATATGGCGTAGTCTCTGAATGAAATTACCCGAAACCTTTGACAACGTGTCTGGCGGAATGGCTTCACATGCAGATGAGATGTACTGCTTCAGCTGTTCAATTGTTTCTGGATTCTGGCGGTACACCTGGTCCTTCAAGTGTCCCCACAGAAAGAAGTCACAGGGGTTCATGTCTGGCGAATAGGGAGGCCTATCCACGCCGCCTCCTGTATGTTTCGGATAGCCCAAAGCAATCACACGATCATCGAAATATTCATTCAGGAAATTAAAGACGTCGGCTGTGCGATGTGGCCGGGCACAATCTTGCATAAACCACGAGGTATTCGCAGTGTCGTCTAAGGCAGTTTGTACCGCCACAAATTCACGAAGAATGTCCAGATAGCGTGAACGGCGAACGGAAATCCGAGGCCGCTGTTGGATCACCTGCTGCACTAGCTGCGCGTTGCCCTCTGTGGTTGCCGTACGCGGTCGCCCTGCCTTTCCAGCACGTTCATCCGTCACGTTCCCAGTCCGTTGAAATTTTTCAAACAGATCCTTTATTGTATCGCTTTTCGGTCCTTTGGTTACATTAAACCTCCGTTGAAAACTTCGTCTTGTTGCAACAACACTGTGTTCTAGGCGGTGGAATTCCAACACCAGAAAAAGCCTCTGTTCTAAGGAATAAACCATGTTGTCTACAGCACACTTGCACGTTGTGAACAGCACACGCTTACAGCAGAAAGACGACGTACAGAATGGCGCATCCACAGACTGCGTTGTCTTCTATATCTTTCACATCACTTGCAGCGCCATCTGTTCTTGAAAATTATAAATACTGTAATTTCGAAAGTTTATCTGCCTGAAAATGTACTGTTGTCCCAAGCATATTGCAACAAACGGTGTATTTCTATCGCTGCTCGTTTAGTTTTTATTGCCGTTTCAAATATACCGGTCATTTTTCAAACACCCTGTACATGTGGATCACGGATCAACCACGCTGATGACAACATGTTGACAACAACATTTAAATAATGAATGACTTTTTAAATGGCAGAAACTTCACCTGTAGTGAAATAATGCTGAAAATGTTGTTATAATAAAATTATCAATTGTACTGAAGCTGTTTTACGACTTATCATTGTTGCTGCTTTTCCACGTAACTTCAACCCCGATATTTTTGAATAACATTTTCAGTATCTTTCAAACTGAAAAATAAAATTAATTTCTTTGACTTAACTGCTTTCTACTTCAGATACTGTATTTTTTTGCAAATATTTTATCTTTTGACTCGGCCCTCATTCTTGCAATATTCAAGAGAACTATTATCGGCAGTGACAGATGAATGTTTTAGTCTGTGTTTTTCTTTCGCTTTTACATCACACATACACTACTGTAAAAAAAGCTGTACGCCTGGAAAGACGAAGTCGCTTTTGATCTGATGGGGGTATATGCCAATTGGAGGATAGTGGATGAACTGATAATGGTTTTAGCATCGTCCACCAGCAGATATCGCAGTGGCTTGGCTACCAGAGAGCCACCTGTGTCTACCCTTTAATAGGAAATGGTCTCAGTCAGAAGGCTCACTGTAGTAAAAACATGTGAAGCAAGTAGGAAATCAAACCACAGAGATGCACTCGTGCTTCTCACAGACAACTGAGCGAATTTGAAAGGCGTAAAACTGCTGCCTTCCGAGCGTCAGGATGGTCCTTTCTGAGAATTGCCACACAATTAGACGTGCTGTGTCAGTTGTGCAACGATTCTAGTATCAGTGTTCACGTGAACATTCTCACACACGTAGAGGAGGTTCTGGACGTCCACACACCACAGATGCCAACCAGGATCATCGTTCTGAAATGGCAGCAGTGGCAGATCATACACCTGCCACGCGGGGTTAGCCGAGCGTTCTGGGGCGCTGCAGTCATAGACTGTGCCGCTGGTCCCGGCGGAGGTTCAAGTCCTCCCTCGGGCATGGGTGTGTGAGTTTGCCCTTAGGATAATTTATGTTAAGTAGTGTGTAAGCTTAGGGACTGATGACCTTAGCAGCTAAGTCCCATAAGATTTCACATTCATTTGAGATGGTGCACCTACCACGGGTTAGATAAGACGGCTTGTGAGCCCAGACATGTCAACAAGAACTACTTCATGCAGGTTATTAGCTGTGGGACTAGGGTAGCCACAATTCTAGCTCATCTTCCATTCACGCCACAGTATCGACGTCCGCAGCTCGACTGGTGCTGTCAGAGGATCACTTGGAAAATAAAATGGCGTGCCGTGTTCTTCAACGAAGAAAGCAGATTCTCCTTGCACGCAAGTGACGATCGTTTTTCGCACACGACTCAGGACTGGTCATTGCTGTCTCATAGAGTGCAATAGTCTCAGACACATTTGCTTCAGTCCAGGCTATGTGATATGGGATGCGTTAAGCTATGACTGTCGTTCACCGCAGGTGTTGCTACAGGTGACGCTAAACAGAGCTCTGTATGTAGAGAATGTTGTTTGAGCAGTTCTCTTACCGTTCTTACAATAGGGAGTTGCTGTGTTGTTCCAACAGAATGATGCTCTTTCACACACTACCAGTGAGCCTCAACGTCCTCTGCAAGACGAGCAGCAGCTTCCGTGGGCAGCACAGTCTCTGTACTTGTCTCCTATCGAGCACGTGTAGCATATGATGGGAGGAAAAGTGACTCGTACGACTCGTCAACTAACAGCTCTTAAAGAATTAGGAGAAACGTTTGATTCTTTTTTTCGTTAGGATGGGGCCCCTCCACGCCCACACCTACGTGGTGACCAAATCGAAAGTTCTACTGTCACCTCCGTATAACATGTTAGTTTTCAAATCAGGAGTCACAGGATGCGGGCTGTGATGTTGTCCATGCGTCTGGGTAGGATTACTCATTGACATGGTCCATCAGGAGACAGAACGTGGACGACAGAGATCGAAGGGTAGCGATTTGTAAGGGCAGAGGGAAAAAAGTGCGAAGGCAAGCGCCAAGGGGAAAAATCCTCTGCGACAGTAGGACGGGTAGTAAGGGCAGTAGCGGCTTGCTAGCTGCGACAGTGCAATGCAAGGTGTGGTTATGTTAGTGCGAGGTATCGTGCATCGTTACCTTTGTCGTTCCGGTTGCTCGTTGCGGGTGCTCGTTGTAGGACCTGCTACAGCTGCTGCGTCCCTGTAACAGTTCCAGGTCGTCATACACTAGTAGGCGATCGGCCGTAGATCAGCTCACAGTGTAGAGTGTGTGTGGCTGGTTTTCTTATTGTGTACAGTACTGCTTCCCTGCGATTGCGTGTTTCTCGGCGGGTCAAGCGTCTGGCGTTGCCAGTAGTAGCTGTGTTGCAGGGGCTCGCCAGTACTGTCGTGTTAGTGTGCTATGGGTCATAGATGCTTAGTTTCTTGCTAATATTGTCTTTGGTTAATTATGTTTCCATATATGGTTGCGGTCGTGCATGGCCCCTGCGCGAAAGCTGGCCACGGTGGCTGAGCGGTTCTAGGCACTCAGTCCGGAACCGCGCGACTGCTGCGGTCGCAGGTTCGAATCCTGCCTCGGGCATGGATGTGTGTGATGTCCTTAGGTTAGTTAGGTTTAAGTAGTTCTAGGTTCTAGGGGACTGACGACCACAGCAGTTAAGTCCCATAGTGCTCGGAGCCATTTTGAACCTGCGCGAAACGTTAAGAGTAAACGTGTCCTAATATATACCAGGACAGTATCAGACATCTGTACTATGGACTGGATGCCAGACTCAGCAACTGCATTGGTGCCCATGGGCCTACAACACTTACTAATACGGGTTCACTGCCTTGTATTGAAGAAATGTCTGCCTCGTATAGTTAGCTAACTGGCGGCAGCCAATCACAAAATCGTAGCTATATTCCCGTTGGTGCCGCATTTAGATTATGGAAATGTTTCTTTTCCGACAGATATGTGTTGCAGTGCATTTGATCACGTATCAGAATTCGTCATGCTTTGGTATTCTAAGCTAGTATTATGTTTTCTTACTTGTTTGGTAAAGATTAATAAGCGTAGCCCTCAATTAACCTTGGGAAAAGCTAAAATTTTGTTAGATTTAGCTACCTCAGAATTTACATACATGACATCTTGGGTACATTTCACAAGAGACGTATCAGGGTCCTTCCACTTTCACTAAAATGAGCACGGTAATATCTAGTAGCATTAATATCAGAGAGAGTTTCGTTTTCGTCACAAGATACCTAATGTTATGAAATTTATTAAGAATTAATTATTTCTAAAAATAGATCTACAACTCTTTCTTAATCAGTTGTAATTCCTGCATTATTCATTGAAATGTTAGTATTCTTTTACATTACCATGTAGCTAGTCTTCTGTAAAGAAATGCTGTTTGATAGAGAGATCAGGATTGTATGGAGGATGTGTAAGGGCTTTCCAGCTAAACTTCTGCAGCGTAGACGAAAAAAAAAATGGTTCAAATGGCTCTGAGCACTATGGGACTTAACTTCTGAGGTCATCAGTTCCCTAGAACGTAGATCTACTTAAACCTAACTAACCTAAGGACATCACACACATCCATGCCCAAGGCAGGATTCGAAACTGCGACCGTAGCGGTCGCGCGGTTCCAGACTGTAGCCCCCAGAACTGCTCGGCCACACTGGCCGGCGTAGACGAAAAAACTTTCGCAACATGTGGGCCCTTCGCTGGGTAGCCCTTAGACATTTACCGTGTAATCCCAATCTCTCCCTATGCGGCTTCCGTAGTTTTGGAGCGCTGAAGAAAGATGTTTGTGCCCGTTGATTTGCTTCAGACAAAGAGACACATCTCTGCGTACAATCATGTTTCCGTAGGCAACTGCCAACATTTTTCCATTGAGACACTAATCTTCCTGTCTCACAGTGGAACAAATGTATTAACGGTTATGGCGATTACTTTTGAAATATGAGTTTATTTACTTTTTCCTTTTCTCTCATTCTCATTTGACTCCTCCATACACAGGATGTCGCATCTAACTCTGCCACATCATATATCTCCAAAACGAAACAAAATGTGAAAAATGCAATTTTTCGAGGATTCACCTATGTTAGGGGCTCTCACTATAGGCAGCAACGCGCAGTCCATAAACGTGTATGGACTTCACGTTGCTGCCCATAATATGTATAGAAACATCACTTTCAGCGCAATGTTACAGTTTTTTTCTTTTAAATGTCATATGTATGTTTCTTCTACGAAATGAAATCTAGAAGTACAATTGTGATGGGAGACCTGTTTTTCACTGTTCTAAGCCTCACACCATCTCAAGTACATAGACCTTAAACATTGGCAACGGTTCCAAAGTTACTGATGTAACGCATGGAGCACGGATGCCTACAGCAGGCTTCAGGGCAGTGTAGTCAACAAGCATTACTTCATTACAGCAGTACGGCAGTAACCGTGGCACCTTTTCCATCATTTAAAGTCTAAGTATTCCAGGAGGTATAAAGGTTAGAGCAGTGAAACCAAGTCTGCCATCACTAATTGTAGAGCTAGATTTCATTTTGGTAGAAATACATACACCACTTTAGGAAAAAGCAACTTTGTGTTGAAAGAGATGTTTGTTTACTTTTAGCGAGCATTCATTCTTGCCCATTTCGTGAGCCTCTGATAAATGTTCATCTCTGGCCAATTGCATGTTTTCCCATCTTGTATCATTTTGGAAATATGTCAGTTAACAAAGCTGGGTGGGACAGCCAGCATAATGGCTATCTGCTCGGATTTTAGTGGCTCTAGTTTTCCAATACAACCCTGTGAACCAATTCTTTATTAAAATAGCTGTTATTAATTAACTTACTTCCATGTTTGTATCTCTTTCATGAAGAATGGGAAACAGAGTTCACACCTTGAAGTCCTGAATAACAAACGAACGACGCTAATGTGTTCCGCTGTTGGGTCTGGACTCCAATTGATTCTGCTGTCTATCTTCCTCATCACGACAAAGGTTTCAGAAAAACATTAGCACATTGGATATGTAATTTATTTCCTAGTGTCCATTCTGTGGTGCATATGTAAGGATGCGTTGCATTCTACAGGGTACAACGATTTGACAAAACAAAACGAAAATTAATGACACAGGTATATAACTGTGTTGAATTACTGCTTGGTACTGTCAAATGAAACGTAACAGAGCGATGGGCTAAGTGAAGGAGACACAAAGAACATTTATGCGTGATCAGGAGCTGACTTTTATCCGCTATTCAATGCATATGCGTTATTCAGTTTACTTAATACTAATTATAAGACTTACCAATTTGTTAAGAATTGTTTTTGTCCTATTGAGGTGGCAGCCTAATATTATTTTAGTATCTCATCGTTCCCTCGGACTGTGAAACTTGTCTTATTTTCTATCCCAATCATAGTTACCTACTGCTGCTTTATTTCACTTAATTCTATTTTTATTTACTTTTATTAGAAGAGATAAGTATACTTTTTGATATGTCACATCCTGTTAGTCTCTCAGATCTAGTTCTGATGTCATAATTTTATGATCTCTCATAACTTTTGTTAAGAGTGGAGGAGTAAGAGATACTGTCCAAAACCGTATAAATTGTCTTTCGTTTCTCAGTACTTTCTTTTAAAGTAATCAGCCAGGCGAAACCTGTTTCCATTGACAGTACTATTGAAATCATTGGTTTTATGAACTATTCCTCCTGGATACTGTTGAGGCGGTCATCCATTGTATTTTTGGCTGGCTACAAAAGTATGCATTAATGTACACCATGGTCTGAAAAATGACGAAACTCAAATAGAGTAATTTTTGGGAAAATTGTAAAGACGAAATTAACTTATGCAGAAAATTATGCACAAGAAGTTAGTCACTGAAATTAAATTTTTATACAAAAATGTGCACCTGAAGCTACACAAATTATTAGTTGAAAAGACGTCATCGTCTGCACCATGCAGTAGGTTGAAATGAGTACTTCATTTCTTACAAGATTAGGAAGAACGTACGAAAGAAGATCTTGAATGTAAATTCTCATGTTAGGAAATATTTAGCAATATAAAACCTAAATGAAGCAATAAAATAAAATAAATAAAATTGTAGAAGCACGTAGGAGTATGAGTAGTGAAAGACTCCTGGTAAAGGCTCTTAATTATAAATGAAATCGAACGATAAATGTAGGAACAAGAGATGCAGTACCGTAACAGGCAGTTTACCTAACACATGAATGGAAGAAATAAGAAGAAAATGGTTGTCAACATACACGATCTGTCATCCTGTGCTGTGCTTATATTTTGGGGTCAAGTACATGTCTCACATTTTATACTGCTAGATCTGTGTCCTCAGACAGCCAGATCGATAGTCTGCGACATATACTGACTTCAACTCCGACCAGTAAGATGCCCTCGTGAGGAATCACATTGGCTTGGCCCTGTCAGCATGAGCTCACTTTGTTTTGTTCTTTGCCGTCACATTTACCTTACCGACGTTGTGTATATGTGCCTGGGCTGCTTACTGGATCTCATCTGAACAAATACCTGGATTGCAGTTACACAGATATTGACAGAATAGCGCATTCTTCTCTTGGTATTTGTCTATAACTTTCTGACGACCTGACGTGGACAGGTTTTCTGAACTGTCAAGTGATAATTGTAAATCGATATTAATAGTTTAGTAAAATGTGTTTGCGGTTTGTTTCCAGGTTACTGCCGCTTCCATTTGAAGGGTAAAACAGTGACAACGTTTGGTGGAGTACTGCAACAGTTGCTAGTAGCTGGAAAGTCCAGGATGTTGTCCTTTCAGTTGTAGCAACCAAGTTGTTGAATTATTGCGAGACGAGCGAGGCCTACTTGCTGAATCTTCCCAGTGAAGCAGTAATGCAAGTTCTCACAGGGGCTACACCAAGCGAGGGGACGATGTGGAGCTGCCAGCAACAGTTAGGAGTTCGAGTCTGCTTATCAATACCTGCTTCCTGCACTAAGTCTGCCCTGTGAACTTAGTCACGGTGAGGTGGCCTTCGTGGCTCACGCCAGTTGCATTCATGGGTTCAGGTCTCTGTCGTGGTACCACTGTCCTGTGGACTTGGTGCCACAGCGCGGTGGGCCTTAATGGCTCGCTTCAGCAATAGCCAGACTCTTATCTAGGGGGCAGTGGGTCACAGCCCATGCCCGGCAGGAATTTTCTGTCACTACTGTGGGTGCATCTCCTTGCTGCATGCAGATCTGTCCACCTGTGCAAGATTCATGTTTGCCGTCATGTGTTGCTGATGCCTGGTGTTTGCAGCTCACGCAACAGTGTGGCACGCCACGTACTGAGTGGAAGCATCAGTAAAGGTGTGCATGTGCTGTTGGTCACAGATTTGTGTCAACCTGTGGGCCCCCAGACTTCATTCCATGGAGTGGGGGCATAGTCACCTTACCACGTTGACGCAGTGCTGATATTAATGTAACAGCGCAGAAATAAAATATTAATTCTGATGCTTTTTCTCTCTGGCCCTTCATTGGGCTAGTATCCCGCATCAGCCTTTCACAATCTGTCTCCCTTACATCGTCGTCATCCTTTCACCCTTGGGTCAGTTAAAGTAATGCATGTTATCTTCTTCTATGCAATAGTTCCACACAGGCACGAATGTGATATCTGTATCTCTTGTATCAGCTGCTTCAATTGTACAGTGTGATACTAGCATTTCTCATATACCGACCAGTCTTCCTCGTTCTAATTCACTTACCTACTATATCGCAGCGTTTAGTGTGAACCGTAGGCTGCTACCATTATTATCTGCATTCGATGACTTTCCGTTGGTAAACCGCACTGCAGTCCTTTACATCATACAACACAAAGGGTTACTGGGCTGCCTCTCTTAAACCGTAATTGGTTGTTACTGGTAGATTATTCTGTAAGTCTTCCGAATTCGATTTTCTGTTATAACACTATGCCCTGACTGTACCAACGACCAGTATAGGCGACGTATCATTGTGTTGGCCGAATTCTCTCTTGTTGTTTACCGACAATACCACCTGGACATAGTTGTACGCTCTGAACTTATACTCTGCATAAAACTTTTCCGTGGCTTATTTTCAACAGAGATGACTTACACAATATCAAAACAGATGTGGCATACCTGAAGAGATCTGTAAACTCCCTTCCTCACCGAATTGCTGGGAGCTGTGTTACAAGGTATCAGGGTGATGTCTTCTCGTGATTATTGATTTTGTTTCGTTGGTTTTTCCTAGACATCGCAGTAATATTCTGTAGAATATTATTTGAGAGAAGACGTTGATATACGCAACGTACCAAATGATCTACCTCATTTTCTTTCCTCTTCTGTTTCCAGTATTTTGTCTAAGATTTGTGCAAATTGCCCATTCAAAATATAAAATTGACCGTCATAGTATGCGGCTGATTATTAAAAAGGTCAAGAATTTAAATACAGTGTGTGAAGCATTAATCAGAAAGGAACGACTTTCGGATAACATCACGCTTCACGCACCGCAGCTACAGAACGCCATTTGCACAATCGCGGTGTGCCCTAAAATTCCTGCCACCAGGACGGACGAAACAAAAAGAGATCGGAAAAGGGGTGCTGCAGAGGACGATCGTGGCCCCAGTGGCTGCCAGCGATGCTCCCAAACGACCAACGACTGCCGATCGTAAAGCGCGGACGAAAGCTCGGGCGCCTGCAGCGCCGGCAGTAGGCAGACCCACGCGACACAGTCGCACAGTGGTGGCAGCGGCGAGGCTCTCCATCAGACGGCGCGGGCACGGCAGACAACCAAATCGCGTTCCGGTCACGCCCTCCGTCAGCCGCACACACACACACACACACACACACACACACACACACAGACACGTTCAAGCTGAGGGGTCAGACGCAGTTTTCTCCCGCGCGCCCCAACGCACCGCCTCTGGAATGGAAACATCACCTTTGTTCTTCCAGGACGCTTCTCCTGACGCGACTCCTCTCGTTTTCGCTTCAGCCGTTCGTCTGTCGAGTCGCACTAACAATCCTTCCTTCCCTGCTTACCTCCGGCCCCTTCCCATCGGCTTCCGCAGCTCCGCGGACGGGGGCGTGCATGCAGGATGGAGAAGGCGGCGAGGCGGCACAAGTAGCTTACGCCAGGGACAGTTGAAATACGATTTGCGTGTAAGAGCACTGGCCCCTCCTAATGGGCCACGCCACTGAGCGCGGAACGCCAGAGAGCAGAGCACACTTCATAAATTTTGCGCCAGGCAATGACGTGGTGTTTTATCCCAGAGCGAAACAAAAACAAGGTGTTCATAAAGCCTCTTTACGAGCTGGAAAGCTCTGATTGACTCAATTCCCAGGCTTATGAAGGCCGTTATTACGGCCAGACGTGGTTGTTCTGGGTACTGATTTCTCAGGATCTATGCACCCAAATTGCGTGAAAATGTAATCAACATGTCAGTTCTAGTATAATATATTTGTCCAATGAATACCCGTTTATCATCTGCATTTCTTCTTGGTGTAGCAATTTTAATGGCCCGTAATGCATTTCGTATTGTATGTGATCTGTATTTTATTTATCTATGTATATCTCTATGCGATATCCTTTACGCTACAACTCCATTGAATTGTAAATTTCTTTTTTATCAAGTTTCAATCTGATAAATTGCGTATGTAGGGCAGCAAATGTAAGAGGGCGGTTATTCCTTTGCAAAGCGGCACGATGAAGGCATTATGTGATGTGCATGTGCAATGTGTGTTGCCTACAACCCGCTCATCTGCTCAGTGTGAAAGAGACTAAGTAGAGCCAATTACAGTACCTGATATGCTTGTAAAGCATCTTTCTAGGTTTAGAGACTTCCATTCGAAAGCTGGAAACTTTCTCTGATTTCTGAGATAAATACTGTACAGCACACCTCATCGCTGTATCCTACAAATTCGGTGAAATATCGCCGTTCCGGGTATATCGTCTCTGGGAGGCATTAATGATCATTTTTATTCTTAGTTTCCCAAGACGATTGAGTGATAGGTTTCGAAAACTATATAAATATTCAAAGTCTGGTGCGAAATGAACCAGAATGTTGCATGGAGTGCTTTACCTGCGTTCTCGGATGCGATGAACAGATGTGAAGTTTTATGATATGCGTGGTATACATTACGTCCTTGTAACGGCTAGACGTGGTGGGATGGAACGTTGATGGCGATTATGCGTGCTCTCACATTCCCATGCAGTCCCACATATGGGCACTGTCACATCTGAATGTGCAAAAAATGTAGATATTGTAGATCCGACTGTCCAGCAAAGTGGGGACTTCCAATGAGGCCCTTTTAAACTCTTTCAGACGCTGATAATGCTGACCCACACGAGTAAGCGGCATCTCCGGATGCTTCACAGAGATAAAATGCCGCTGTTCACGTCCCTTATACAACGTACCAAGCCTGATAGCAACCCTAAACACGAACAACACTAAAGCACTCTGGTAGTTGTTGAACCTGAGAACTGCAGCTTTAATAATTTACCATCCGGCCAGTGTTGTGAACGTAAATGTTTCAACTTTATATGTTAAACGTGCATTTACGTTTAAGTCACCATCGCATGGCACTGACTAGTAACAATTGATTGAACTGTATAAACCTTACATTTGATTCAAAGAAGGAAGGACACCTTAATAGGGATTTTAACGTCCAACCCTCTCTACCCCATTAAGGGATCTAGTGGAGAATGGATGTAATGAACAAAGCACTTTTGAAAAGGAGGAATGTGATATTGGCAGATACAAATTCATATAAAAGTGAAATATGATAAAACCGAAAACGAATTTAAATGATAGGAAGTCATTTTAGAAGTTATTTGTGTGGAGTGAAAATTTGTACAGAAGTGAAACATGGACGAAAAGCACTTCAGGCAAGAAGAGAAGAGAATCTTTTCAAATGTGGTGTTACAGAGGAATGCTGAAGATCAAATGGGTTGATCATGTACGTAATATGGAACTGAGGAGAAAAGAAGGGATCGGTTGATAGGACTTGAGGCTTCAATGTAGAGGAGGCCAAGGGATGACTACACTAACCAGATTCCAATTTATCTTTGATGCAAGAGTTATTCGGATGTGCAGAGATCTACACAGGACAGAGTAGCGTGGAGAGTTGCATCAAACCAGTCTTTGCACTGAAAATGGTCACATGGTAAGACTGTGGAGGAACGAGGGACAGAATCGGCTATGTCCTTTTCAAACAAACTACCTATCGAAAGATTCACACTGGCTGGACGTATTTGACAGCTGCGTTGACGCAGACATGAAGGATACGGTAGTAATGGCTGATAAGCCTTTTGGAATATCCTGCTTGTGTGCCTTCCAGCGAAGCTAGTCGGAGGGAGTGAGGACTCGCGTGCTCGCTCTTCACTTAGCTTGCGGGCTATATAGTAATATAAATGTGGATTGCGAGTGGGATTGTGTTAATCGTTACTGTAAAATGCCACTTGGCTTACGTGTGGTACCAGTAAATTACAGTCATTCGTTTCAAAATGTTTTTAATAGTTACAGTTAAATAAAAACTATTTCATAACGCAAAGCAGTTGAAAAAAGAAATTGAAAAGAAGAAGTGCACTATATGTAAAGTGTTGATATTTTCTGTTTATGGTGGCACCTGATCTGTCTCATCGACAGAAGAATTCGAAATTAGAGTGCTGTTTCTATGCGAGACAGTCAGTTGCTTTGCAATACGGTCACCTATAATTTTTTCCTGATGGTGGTAATTCCCTATATTCAACATCAGCACCCACGAACAACCTGGTGGAGTTTTCAGTACTGCATTCCGAATAACGTACATCCTTTCTGCATACATACCCTTAAAAACGCTGAGAACTGCCTGGCTGCGATTAATTTCCACTTTGCCACATCTAATGGTTTCTTCCCGTTCTTCTTGTGTGTACAGCTGAGGAAGAATGTCAACGGAAATGCCTCTCTGCGTCCTGCGTCTAATGCAGTTTTCGCGAACATCGCAAGAACGATTCGGAGGAGATTGTAGTGTGTTCTTCACTTGATAATAGTTCTTGAAACTTAATCAGAAGCATTGTTGACGTGTGTCTTCAGAAGTTTAGATTTTTGAACAGTTCTATTACGCCATGCCTTGAGTTAGGCAGACCTGCGATCATTCGTCCTGCCGATTAGTGCTTGCATACATTCAATGTCCTCTGTTAGTTCTATGTAATGTGGGCCTCCATTTGAGCAGTATTCTAGAATGAATCACATGAGTCCTTTGTGAACGATCTCCTTTGACTGCATTTCCAGAGTAATCTGTCATCGTGATGAAGTCTGCCTTGTAATGTACGAGGGTGTTTAACAAAAACGGAGACTGGTTTTTTCCCGTAACTTCGGTGATAGTTTCCTGTCTGTACAATAAATATTTGAAAAGAGCTAGTTCTTACGTGTAATGCTCATAGACGGCAGCACATACGTATCGGTGGGTTGGTAGTAGTGCTCTATTCTGTAGGAGCTCTTTGAGTTTTGAATACCAAACGATGTAAGTGATACGAGAGAAACAGAGCGGTGCAATTAAATTCTGTGATCGTTTAAACGGTACAGCCAGGGGATCTTACGAAAAGCAGCAGCAAGCGTACCGTGAAGATACACTACCTCGTGCGACAGTGTTTAGGTTGTCCAAGAACGTCAAAGAAGGCTAACCTACCTGCGTTAAGCAGAGTTGGGCTGGTCTTTTGGCTTTTGCTGTGACTGAAGTCAACATCAACACAGCTGCGGTGATTGTTTGTGAGAATTGGCAGGTAGCATAACGTAGCCTCAGCGAAGTGGTGAGAATTCATACGGCAGTGTCTTTGCGATTATGCATGTCAATTTCCAAACGATTTGTATTTGTGCTCGTTGGAGGCCACGTCTTTTGACCTCCAAGCAAAAGGCTATGCCGATGGAGACAAGCTGTGAGGAGCTGCGTCTTTTTGCTAACAGAGGGGATGCGTTTCTGGAACCGATTATCGCCAGTGAAGAGTCGTGGGCTGCATCATTATGATACTGAAGGAAAACGAGCCAGCACAGGGTGAAAATCTCTGGGTTCTCCAACACCAAAAAAGGCGAAAATTGTTCCGTCTACTAGGAAAGTTATTGTGATCAAGTTTTTTTACTAACATGGAATGATTTAGCAGCATACATTTTCCCTTTCGAATAGCGCTACGGCAGCATACTACATATCAGTATCGGCTAAAACCAGGAAACACATTACATGGAAATGACCAAAACTTTCTCCTACTGGATAGCGTCTTCATCATGACAATGCGCGGCCTCACGTCGCAAATCTAATCGAGCAGTTTCTGCCTCAGTTCAATATTACCTGTGTACCTTATCTGTATTTTTCTATTCCCATCACTAAAGGAATCGATTAGGGCATTCGACATGAGAACTTCGAAACAGTGATCAAGAAAAGTGAAGAGACTGTCAAGAACCTGACAAAGGAGGGCGTGCACCAGGTGATCGATTAATGGCAGAGATATTATAAATCTACATCTACATCTACGTGACTACTCCGCTATTCGCAGTACAGTGCCTGGAAGAGGGTTTAATAAACCACCTTCAAGCTGTCTCTCTACCGTTCCACTCTTGAACGGCGTGCGGGAAAAACGAGCACTTAAATTTTCTGTGTGAGCCCTGATGTCTCTTATTTTATCGTCGTGGTCATTTCTCCCTATGTAAGTGGATGCCAACAGAATGTTTTCGCAATCGGAGGTGAAAACTGGTGATTGAAATTTCATGAGAAGATCCCGTCGCAACGAAAAACGCCTTTGTTTTGATGGTTGCCACTCCAATTCAAGTATCGTGTCTGTGGCACTATCTCCCCTGCTTCGCGATAACACAAAACGACCTGCCCTTCTTTGTACTTTTTCGATGTCATCCGTCACTCCCATCTAATGCTGATCCCACACCGCACAGTATGCTTCCGCAACCATTTACGCTTCGAGTGGACCCATGAACTAAATGTTCAAAAATAATTTTCTGAGAAAGCATTCAGTGCAATTTCGGGTGACGTTTTATGCCTTCCTCCCTTTAAACGTCGAGGGTAGATTAAATTCACCACCGTCTATAACTGTATGAGTGGGGTATCTATTTGAAATGAGATTCAAGTTTTCTTTGAACTGTTCAGCAACTATATCTTCTGAATCGGTGGAGGTGGGGGGGGGGGGGGGTCGGGAAAAAGTACCCAAGTAACAGTTTAGTCCGATTGTCAAGTATAACCTCTACCCCTATTATTTCGCAGGAACCATCTACTTCAATTTCACTGCAAGGCACACTACTTCTGACAGCAATAAATACTCCACAACCAATTGTATCTTATCTCTCCTTTCTGAACTCTATTAGATCGTTGGAAAAAAATTGTGTTCAGCTTAATTCCGGCTTTAGCCAGCTTTCTGTACCTATAACTATTTGAGTTTCAGTGCTTCCCATTACGGATTGGAGCTCTGGTTCTTTCCCAGCACAGCTACGACAATTTACAACTACAACACCGATCGTTTCTAGAACTAACTTACTGTATTTTACCTGCCCTCTTTTAGACAGGCAGGTTACCTCAGGCCCTCTAACCTAAAAAATCGCCCAGTCCCTTCGACACAGCCCCCACTACCCGTGTAGCAGCTTCCTGTGTGTGGTGGACTCCTGATCTATTAAGCGGAACCTGGAAACCCACCACCCCATGGCGCAAGTGAAGGAATTTTCAGCCTACACGGTCACAGAACCGCCTGAGCCTCTGATTCAGACCCTCCAGTCGTCTCTCCACCAAAGGACAACAGTCGGTTCTATCGACGATGCTGCAGATGGTGAGTCCGCCTTAATCTCGGAAGCAATACTGGCAGTCTTTACCATTTCCGCTAGTCGCGCAAAACCAGAGAGAATCTCCTCCGATCGAAAGCGACATATGTCACTGTTACCGACATGAGCTACCATCTGCAGCTGGCTGCACCCAGTACTCTTTATGGTAACCGGAAGCAACCTTTCCACATCCGGAATGACTCCCGCCGATATGCACACGGAGTGTACACTGGCTTCCTTCCCCTCCCTGGCAGCCATGTTCCGAAGGGGCCCCATTACGCGCCTAACGTTGGAGCTCCCAACTACCACCAAACCCGCCCTCTGTTAACGACCAGACATTGCGGTCCGAGAAGCTTCCTCTGAAACAGGGTGGACAACTGCATCCGGCTCAGAGACGTCGTTAGCCACAGATAACGCCCGAAACATGTTCGTCAAACAAACCGGGGAGGCACTACGATCGGCCCCTCGGAAAGTTTTTCGCTGCCTGCCGGAATTTGGAGTGATCTCCCACTGGACCACGGGTGAGGTGTCAACCTCAGTACAGGCACTATCCGGGGCGGCCACAGCAGTGGACCAAATGAGGGACACGTGGGACGTGCTCGACGTCTCTCACATCCCCACGTCCGACCCCCCACAGTGATGCCCCTTGGCAGCAGCCTCAAGCTGTGTGGCGGAAGCCATCGAAGCCCAGAGCTGTGAGGGAAGAGTCGCCAACTCAGCTCGCATCTGTACGCAGCAATCACCGTTCCTATCCATTACCGCAGTCGCTCCCGTTAGAAACTCGTAAAAATGTACAACAAACGAACGGTGTACCTGCTTTCTTAGCATCAGGAACCCGTGGTGCTCTGTCACTATCCAACACTGAGCTATACTAACCAAAACAAACAAAAGCCTGAAACTTCCTGGCATATTAAAACTGTGTGCCCGACCGAGACTCGAACTCGGGACCTTTGCCTTTCGCGGGCAAGTGCTCTACCATCTGAGCTACCGAAGCACGACTCAAGCCCGGTACTCACAGCTTTACTTCTGCCAGTACCTCGTCTCCTACCTTCCAAACTTTACAGAAACTCTCCTGCGAAAGGTTGTCGTGCTTCGGTAGCTCAGATGGTAGAGCACTTGCCCGCGAAAGGCAAAGGTCCCGAGTTCGAATCTCGGTCGGGCACGCAGTTTTAACCTGCCAGGAAGTTTCATATCAGCGCACACTCCGCTGCAGAGTGAAAATCTCATTCTGGAAACAAAAGCCTGTAGGATCCGAGGGTCGATAGCAACGGCGGTACGGTACGCTACACTGTTATTAAAATAAAAGCTTTTGCCTAGTAAGAACTCGACTATGCAAGAAATTACAAAAATAATCTAGTAACTACACAGGTATTTGTAAAAAAAAAAAAAAAAAAAAAAGTCGTTCCTGCTGGAAGGTCGTAAAAACGTACAACAAACGAACGGCGGCAAGTATGCCTCTGAATAATTTTCCATTTGAATAATAATTTATCGTAAGGTATAACGTCTGTTCCGATCAGTGGTTTTGCTATGGAGTACGAATTGCGGTCTCTGTTCTCTGGCAGCTGACGCCGAGCTTCATGGGTAAAAGACAGTTTTAGTTAACTTTCAATCTGCCATTACATGAGGGTGGATAAAATATCCTTGCACCATACTACTGAGTAATTCAATGAGAAATTTATCATAAATAAAGGACTAAAGAGTTCTAATATTCTTGTAGCTTAATTACTCTACTGCTTGTAAACCCAGTTGCGTCACTAATAGGCTAGATGATAACTGTGTCTTGGGACAAGCTAAATAAAAATGTGTTTAGAATTTTCAGAATTCCAGTTACGATGAAAATATGTTTCTTAACACACTGAAAATAACAGGTAGCGAGGCTAGAGAATCAAAAATTTTCACAGGCTGCAAGAAATATGTGGTAATTGTAAAGCTATCAGCATAAAAAAAATTAAAATCAAGTAATACTGAACAATAAAAAATCTCATTGAAGGCGGTACAAGATGTGCTGAAAAACCTTTGGGAAAGTAAAACAGTGTCTTGCATTAAGATCAATGTCTCTCCAGTATTTATTTACTCTGTTTTACTAAGTTACGGATCATATCTCCGGCTAAAATGCCATGTGGTCAATTAGTGTAGAAAGAATAAATAATAGTATATATTCAGGGATAGGTCCATATGGGTATCTTGATAAATAAAATGAAAAATAAGGAATGAGAAGACCGATAGCACTATTGTAGAAAGCCTGGCCTTTTTCTGCTTTCCTTGAAAGTTGTGCTATCACTGACCGTCCCTCTCCCACGGTAAACAAATGCGAGGAAACATTTCAGCGAAGAGAGAGCGATGCGGCATCCGGCCTGTGCTGCGAGAAGGCAAACGACCCTGTGTGTTTTGCGGGTTGCCGGAGTCGTGCGGTTAGGGGAACACGTGGCCAGAGAGGGCGCGTGTGGTTGGAGGTCGGTGGGCAGAGCCGGCCAGCCACAGGAATCGGACAGAGCAGCTCTCATAAAGTATCGTCTAGTGTGGAACCTGAATCAGGTGTGATCGCGGCCTGGTGTGGCACAACACACGTAAGGTGTCTGCACATGATTATATCGTTCCAGTAAATGCACAGGAATGACACAGCGAACTGAAACTATTTTTAAGGATTGTTTTTTTTTGTCAAATTGTCCTAGTATGTAACAAACTGTTGGTTACAATAGAAAAATCATCTAATTATTATCACGAATATGTCCATCTAGAAAGCACAGTCTCCCTAACAGAGGACATTATTGTGCAGTTGTATAATAATATTTGTTGTTGGTCTTGGTAACAACTACAAATTGAATTAAAAGAAGATAACTGATTATTTAACTTTAAGAAAACTTTTGTTGACAATGTTTATGGTCTTCACGGGTATACTGCTGGAAGTGATCATCTTTACTACACGATATTTCTGCGATCCATCTGGCCGCCATCTTCAGTGTCGATCGCTGAATAAAGTTAAAAAAAAAACAGAATGAGGAGACACAATAATAAAAAGAGGTTATAAAATGGTGACTGTTTAAAACTGGTACATGTTGAAAAAGTTGTGAAGAAAACACAAAAAAATAACACTTAGGAAATAGACAGGCACAATTACAAAACACGACGATAGTCTGGTCTCTGTTCGCAGCATTTAAAAAGGAGACGCACAAGACTGAACACTCACGGAAAACACTGCACCATAGAATATGAAGGCATATGGGCATAGGGGGGCAGGGGGAGACCCGGACAGATGAGGGGGAGGGGAGAAGTGGGTTAAGCGATTGAGGTAGAGGGCACAGAAAAACGGAGAGGAGCAGGGCAGATACGAGGGAGGAGTAGAGAACAGTGGAGGGGAAAGAAAAAGGACTCGGGGAGAGAGAATGGAGTCATGGAGTGGGTAGGTGGAGAAAAAACCGGATGGAAGGAGGGGGAGAAGGAGCGTAGGAAAAGGGCAGAGGGAGGGAGGGGGAGGTGGGATCATAATTGATAGGAGGGATAAATGGAGGGAGAGAGGGAATCATCTGAGAGCTGTAGTTGATGGAAGCCACCTCAGGAAAGGAGATTATGTATGTTGGGGGGGGGGGGGGGCACAACGGTGAAGGCGTGGCAACCGGGAGGGGGGGGGGGGGGTTGGAGAGGAGAGGAGCAACCAGGGGACGAGGGGGATCAAGTCGGCGGGAGATGTAGAGGACGCGGTCATGTTCGAGGAAAATGAGCAGATGGGGGAAAGGAATCAGGTCATAGAGGATCTGCGTGAGGGACAGGAGGCATATATGGAAGGCGAGGTGGAGTGCGTGGCGCTTGAGGATCTGGAGAGACTTATAGGATTTGGGGGGGGGGGGGGGGACGGATATCCAGGCGGGGACGAATTAAGGATTTGTAGGTGTGGAGGATTGTAGAGGGGTGCAACCCCCATGTCTGACCAGAGAGTAGTTTGAGGCAATTTTTAGGTCTTTTTCAGGCCTATATTGGACAGATTAGTCGCACTGTTCATGACCGATGTGTGGAACGACGGCGTCACATACGTTTGCTACAGCCTGAAAAATCTGCCACCGCCGAACATTGTCTCAATGAAAGGTATAACATGTCGTTTGAAGAGACGGAAATTATTGCTCCGGCTTCTCGTTTCTGAGATTGTGTGCGCAAGGAATCCATAGAAATACGATTATCTGATGAAATTATTGATAGAGATAATGGTTTTCCTTTAAGCAAGATATGGAACCCTATTTTATCAGATATAAAACAACAACGGTCTGGTTTTCGACACACTACATCTTAATTTGCGATGTAATACTTTCACCAATTTCCGCTGCCAGCGTCGTAGCAGTTCTTAACTTCGCAGGGGGCAGCTCTTCCGCTTCCCGCGCAGGCGCTGTGGCCTGTATCTGGGGTATAAAGGAGCCGCCACTTCTAATTTTCTACCAGTTCCGGCGTGACAGTATACTCAGCGATTGCTCCTGATAGATGGCGGCCAGACAGATCGCCGAAATATCGCGTAGTGAAGGCGTTCCTATGCGGCAGTCTAACCGTGAAGAGCATAAACATGTATGACACCGGGAAAAATCTACGGAATCACTACAATTTTGGCTTTTCTTTTTTTACATTTGATCGCTCATGTTTAACATAAAATTGTGATGAGGTTTAAAAATATCACTGTTGGACCCTAGAAAATGTACAGGCACATGACACGTTCATAGTTAAATGGACATCAGACAAATTGCTGTGAGTAAAACTCATACTCATATTTCATTTGTAGCGACCTGTCCTTAGATCTACAAGCAAACTAAAATTGTAAAATTCCTGCAAAAAAGTCCACTTCTGATATTTCAAATAAATAAAACGAATACGTATAGCGAAATAAATATGAAATTTTGGTAGTTGCAAAGAAGAAGTTCAAATACCTTCAGTACTTTGCAAAACAAATTAAGGACGCTCTGAGCAAACAAATGCAGAACTATATTTCAGGATTTATTATTTATATTTGCAGTTTCTAAGGAATTAGTTTGAGATGTATAGGTTGAATGACAGAAGGCGAGTATTATAAACAATTTAGAAGAGGAAAGTACGTTGGCCAGTACGTAGGTTGAATGACAGAAGGCGAGTACTGGAAACAACGTAGAAGAGGAAAGTATAATGGCCAGTACACTAAATGAGAAGAGGCTGCTTGAAAAAGAATGCACTCGAAGGAGTGTTTAACAAGAAGAAGACGTCACTTATTGACGATATCGAAATAAGCGCTTCATATGCAGCTGCTAAATGAATGATAGAGCACCGAGAGGAAATGGAAACGCTGGATTTATGGTGATGGGCGGGTTTAATGGGCTGAATAGATTACCACCATCACATAACAGAAAAACGAGTAGTCTGTATCGTACGTTTTCTATGTAAATATTTCGGTGTATAATGCTTCTTAACTCACTCAACGCTTCTCTTCATACACAGTTGGTTGCACAATGCTTGTACTCTTTACTTATAGACGCAAGTCTCCTGATGCTGATTTCAGAAGTCACCGTGGGGGATACCGTAGTTAAATTTCGCTAAGGTGACGAACACGTGTATTATAGATCTGTTTATAACTTTCTTACTCTATGATATTCTTTTTACAGTGGGCAAGTACCATGGTTCTGTGAAATAAAAGGTCACTGTGTAAAATTCAGTAAATCCTAACAACAAACGATGAAATGGCTTAAAAATAGAAACAAAATAACAAAAAAGAGGAAGGAAAGCAGCCTACAGTCAAAATAGTGTTACGGTAAATACACTCTCAGATTAAGAAAAGTCGCACCACGAACGAATTATCCGAATAAGGCTGAAATCGGTAGATGTGAAGTAAATCTAGAGACAAACAAATGGTTACATTTTCAGAAAAATTGGATGACTTGTTAAACAGAAGGAGCTTCACAAACTGATCCAATAAATAACGAGTTTGCTCATCTCTGGCCCTTATGCAAGTAGTTATTCGCCTTTGCATTGATTGATAACGTGGCTGGATCTTTTCCTGAGGTATATCCTACCAGATGATCTAGAAAGCCAAAATCACGAGCTGGTAGGAGGGCTCCGCCCCTAATGCCCCAAACGTTGCCAGTTGGTGAGAGATCCGGCAACTTGATGACAAAGGTAGGGTTCGGCAAAGCACGAGAACCTTCGCAGTGTAAGCGGGAGCATTATCTTATTGAAATGTAACCTATGATGGCTTGACATAAATAGCAACGAAGCGGATGTAGAATTTCGTTGACGTAGCACTGTTCTGTAAGGATGTCGCAGGGGGCAACCAACGGTGTCCGGCTATGAAAAGAGACCATCACTTGTAGCTGTCACACCGTAGGCGGACGATAATGAGTGCGGTTTCCCACTACTGTCTAGAGCGTTACCAAGCACGTCTTCGCAGGTCTTCAGGTCTCAGTTCGAAGCTGGACTCATCACTGAAGACAGTTCTATTCCAATCAATGAGATTCCAAGTTCTAGGGCGATTACGTGTCGGGAGACGCCCCAGACAGCTGTGGAATACCAACCTAATTGTCACCCGCTAAACGGCTCATCAACGAGGAGTGATTGTGTGGTGAGGAAATTCTTTACATGGCATCGCCCATTTAATTGTCATCCACGACACCCCTACAACTCTGCTGTGCATCGACGATACTCTACGCTCTGTTTTGTTGACCTACATGGCAAGCCATCCTGGGCTCACATTTCAACAAGATAATGCAGGTCCGCACACAGCGAGAACGTCTATTGCTTGTCTTCGTGCTTGTCAAACCCTACCATTGCCAGGAAGATCACTGAATCTCTCCAGAAATTGGCAACGTTTGGATCATTATGGGCAAGGCCCTCCCACCATCTTTGGGTTCTGACGATCTAACTGCATCTACATCTACATTTATACTCCGCAAGCCACCCAACGGAGTGTGGCGGAGGGCACTTTACGTGCCAATGTCATTACCTCCCTTTCCTGTTCCAGTCGCGTATGGTTCGCGGGAAGAACGACTGTCTGAAAGCCTCCGTGCACGCTCTAATCTCTCTAATTTTACATTCGTGATCTCCTCGGGAGGTATAAGTAGGGGGAAGCAATATATTCGATACCTCATCCAGAAACTCACCCTCTCGAAACCTGGCGAGCAAGCTACACCGCGATGCAGAGCGCCTCTCTTGCAGAGTTTGCCACTTGAGTTTATTAAACATCTCCGTAACGCTATCGCGGTTACCAAATAACCCTGTGACGAAACGCGCCGCTCTTCTTTGAATCTTCTCTATCTCCTCCGTCAAACCGATCTGGTACGGATCCCACACTGATGAGCAATACTCAAGTATAGGTCTAACGAGTGTTTTGTAAGCCACCTCCTTTGTTGATGGACTACATTTTCTAAGCACTCTCCCAATGAATCTCAGCCTGGTACCCGCCTTACCAACAATTAATTTTATATGATCGTTCCACTTCAAATCGTTCTGTACGAATATTCCCAGATATTTTACACAAGTAACTGCTACCAGAGTTTGTTCCGCTATCATATAATCATACAATAAAGGATCCTTCTTTCTATGTATTCGCAATACATTACATTTGTCTATGTTAAGGGACAGTTGCCACTCCCTGCACCAAGGGCCTATCCGCTGCAGATCTTCCTGCATTTCGCTACAATTTTCTAATGCTGCAACTTCTCTGTATACTACAGCATCATCCTCGAAAAGCCCCATGGAACTTCCGACACCTTCTACTAGGTCATTTATATATATTGTGAAAAGCAGTGGTCCCATAACACTCCCCTGTGGCACGCCAGAGGTTACTTTAACGTCTGTAGACGGCTCTCCATTGATAACAACATGCTGTGTACTGTTTGCTAAAAACTCTTCAATCCAGCCACACAGCTGGTCTGATATTCCGTAGGCTCTTACTTTGTTTATCAGGCGACAGTGCGGAACTGTATCGAACGCCTTCCGGAAGTCAAGAAAAATAGCATCTACCTGAGGGCCTGTATCTAATATTTTCTGGGTCTCATGAACAAATAAAGCGAGCTGGGTCTCACACGATCGCTGTTTCCGGAATCCATGTTGATTCCTACATAGTAGATTCTGGGTTTCCAAATACGTCATGATACTCGAGCAAAAAACATGTTCTAAAATTCTACAACAGATCGACGTCAGAGATATAGGTCTATAGTTTTGCGCATCTGCTCGACGACCCTTCTTGAAGACTGGGACTACCTGTGCTCTCTTCCAATCATTTGGAACCTTCCGTTCCTCTAGAGACTTGCGGTACACGGCTGTTAGAAGGGGGGCAAGTTCTTTCGCGTACTCTGTGTGGAATCGAATTGGTATCCCGTCAGGTCCAGTGGACTTTCCTCTATTGAGTGATTCCAGTTGCTTTTCTATTCCTTGGACACTTATTTCGATGTCAGCCATTTTTTCGTTTGTGCGAAGATTTAGAGAAGGAACTGCAGTGCAGTCTTCCTCTGTGAAACAGCTTTGGAAAAAGGTGTTTAGTATTTCAGCTTTACGCGTGTCATCCTCTGTTTCAATGCCATCATCATCCCGGAGTGTCTGGATATGCTGTTTCGAGCCACTTACTGATTTAACGTAAGACCAGAACTTCCTAGGATTTTCTGTCAAGTCGGTACATAGAATTTTACTTTCGAATTCACTGAACGCTTCACGCATAGCCCTCCTTACGCTAACTTTGACATCGTTTAGCTTCTGTTTGTCTGAGAGGTTTTGTCTGCGTTTAAACTTGGAGTGAAGCTCTCTTTGCTTTCGCAGTAGTTTCCTAACTTTGTTGTTATACCACGGTGGGTTTCTCCCGTCCCTCACAGTTTTACTCGGCACGTACCTGTCTAAAACGCATTTTACGATTGCCTTGAACTTTTTCCATAAACACTCAACATTGTCAGTGTCGGAACAGAAATTTTCGTTTTGATCTGTTAGGTAGTCTGAAATATGCCTTCTATTACTCTTGCTAAACAGATAAACATTCCTCCCTTTTTTATATTCCTATTAACTTCCATATTCAGGGATGCTGCAACGGCCTTATGATCACTGATTCCCTGTTCTGAACTTAAAGAGTCGAAAAGTTCGAGTCTGTTTGTTATCAGTAGGTCCAAGGTGTTATCTCCACGAGTCGGTTCTCTGTTTAATTGCTCGAGGTAATTTTCGGAAAGTGCACTCAGTATAATGTCACTCGATGCTCTGTCCCTACCACCCGTCCTAAACATCTGAGTGTCCCAGTCTATATCTGGTAAATTGAAATCTACACCTAAGACTATAACATGCTGAGAAAATTTATGTGAAATGTATTCCAAATTTTCTCTCAGTTGTTCTGCCACTAATGCTGCTGAGTCGGGAGGTCGGTAAAAGGAGCCAATTATTAACCTAGCTCGGTTGTTGAGTGTAACCTCCACCCATAATAATTCACAGGAACTATCCACTTCTACTTCACTACAGGACAAACTACTACTAACAGCGACGAACACTCCACCACCGGTTGCATGCAATCTATACTTTCTAAACACCGTCTGTACCTTTGTAAAAATTTCGGCAGAATTTATCTCTGGCTTCAGCCAGCTTTCTGTACCTATAACGATTTCAGCTTCGGTGCTTTCTATCAGCGATTGAAGTTCTGGTACTTTACCAACGCAGCTTCGACAGTTGACAATTACAATACCGATTGCTGCTTGGTCCCCGCATGTCCTGACTTTGCCCCGCACCCGTTGAGGCTGTTGCCCTTTCTGTACTTGCCCAAGGCCATCTAACCTAAAAAAACCGCCCAGCCCACGCCACACAACCCCTGCTACCCGTGTAGCCGCTTGTTGCGTGTAGTGGACTCCTGACCTATCCAGCGGAACCCGAAACCCCACCACCCTATGGCGCAAGTCGAGGAATCTGCAGCCCACACGGTCGCAGAACCGTCTCAGCCTCTGATTCAGATCCTGCACTCTGCTCTGTACCAAAGGTCCGCAGTCAGTCCTGTCGACGATGCTGCAGATGGTGAGCTCTGCTTTCATCACGCTAGCGAGACTGGCAGTCTTCACCAAATCAGATAGCCGCCGGAAGCCAGAGAGGATTTCCTCCGATCCATAGCGACACACATCATTGGTGCTGACATGAGCGACCACCTGCAGATGGGTGCACCCTGTACCCTTCATGGCATCCGGAAGGACCCTTTCCACATCTGAAATGACTCCCCCCGGTATGCACACGGAGTGCACATTGGTTTTCTTCCCCTCTCTGGCTGCCATTTCCCTAAGGGGCCCCATTACGCGCCATACGGTGGAGCTCCCAACTACCAGTAAGCCCACCCTCTGCGACCGCCCGGATCTTGCAGACTGAGGGGCAACCTCTGGAGCAGGACAAGCAGCCATGTCAGGCCGAAGATCAGTATCAGCCTGAGACAGAGCCAGAAACCGGTTCGTCAGACAAACTGGAGAGGCCTTTCGTTCAGCCCTCCGGAATGTCTTTCGCCCCGTGCCACACCTTGAGACGACCTCCCACTCTACCACAGGTGAGGGATCAGCCTCAATGCGGGCAGTATCCCGGGCAACCACAGTCGTAGTCCGATCGTGGGATGCGTGGGACGAACTGGCCGTCCCCGACAAACCCCCATCCGGACCCCCACAGTGATGCCCATTGGCAACATCCTCAAGCTGTGTGACCGAAGCCAACACTGCCTGAAGCTGGGAGCGAAGGGATGCCAACTCAGCCTGCATCCGAACACAGCAGTTGCAGTCTCCATCCATGCTAAAAACTGTTTTGCAAAGAATGTCTGAACTAATCTACAGAGAGCGCAAACAAATCTACAAAATTTAAACGGTTATTAAAATACAAGATTGCCTAGTAAATGCAGTAATGCTGCTATTTGCGCACTGCCGACACTGCTCGGCGGCGGAAGGAGACTACGCGAATTTACACTATTCAGGTACTAAAACGCGATGCTACGACTCTCAAATACTATAATACGCCCGAAATTTATGAATTAAACAATGCAAGTACCAAAAACACGCAAAGAAATTAAGAATTAAACTATGTAACAAATGGGTGAGCTAGGAGTATACGACTTGCTGCTGCAGCTGCTTATCCAACGGCGGCAGGGAGCACTCTTCTCAGCTGCTGTGATGTCATCACAGCAGCTAAGACGAGTGTTCCACCTACCATCTTCGAAGGCTGCCATAGGTCTGATGATGGTCATGTGATATGACCGAAACCGGTCACCTATGTTCTTGTGACATACGTGGTGTGATCAAGACTGAATTTTAAAAAGAATAATCTCGAGGAGTTATTTCCTGCGAAACACAGATCTTATCCAGTCTACTTGAGGTTCTGTATGATCACAGGAATTTACTTTACACAGCAAACATTCATTTATTTTGTTCGTTCGTCCGCATACAGTCCGTCTGCTCTTTTCCTGTTTAGCTGGGCGTCGATCCAAACTTTCTCTGTGTGTTGCTACAACTGCGGTCTTCTGCCTTCGTTTTGAAACAGGTGTCAGAGCTGTGACAGGTGCAGCGTCCTAAAATAATGTTTCTGTTCAAGATTAACGTGGACATGGAACGGATGTCTCATACCCTTCTATCATGTTTCTGTTCTTCCGCCCCGCAGGTGCTGTGGAACTTACAAACTCGTGTACAGCGGAACTGCTGGTACTACGTGACAGCACGTCGTCTGTAACTGAGAAATCTTCCTCCGATACTACTGACATCTTCCCTAAATACTGGGGTGGTACGCCTGGAGATGTTACAAGACCGAACATAGCTCAACAACGTCTGTTGTTGATGGCACTGGAAAATTTGAATCTCCAACTAGATTATTTGATATTCTCAGTTTTCAAATATGTGAGTAGGGCAGACGAGGGCATGTTTAGCCAGAGCCCTTTTCTTGCTAACCAATCTTGCTAGAACACTACCGATAATGGAAAATTAGTAACACAGTTATGAGGACTCTCTCAAACTTCACGGCATCAGCTGAATGAACGTCTTAGAGCGAATACCATGTTAACATTGTTGTGCAAGGCGAGCAAATTTTGTCACTCAACCATCAAATGTCCTAAGGAGCATATACCGGGTGATCAAAAAGTCAGTATAAATTTGAAAACTGAATAAATCACAGAGTAATGTAGACAGAGAGGTACAAATTGACACACATGCTTGGAATGACATGGGGTTTGTTAGAACCAAAAAAATTCAAAAGTTCAAAAAATATCCGACAGATGGCGCTTCATCTGATCAGAATAGTAATAATTAGCATAAGAAAGTAAGACAAAGCAAAGATGATGTTTTTTACAGGAAATGCTCAAAATGTCCACCATCATTCCTCAACAATAGCTGTAGTCGAGGAATAATGTTGTGAACAGCACTGTAAAGCATGTACGGAGTTATGGTGAGGCATTGGCATCGGATGTTGACTTTCAGCATCCCTAGAGATGTTGGTCGATCATGATACACTTGAGACTTCGGGTAACCCCAAAGCCAATAATCGCATGGACTGAGGTCTGGGGACCTGGGAGGCCAAGCATGACGAAAGTGGCGGCTGAGCAACGATCATCACCAAACGACGCGCGCAAGAGATCTTTCACGCGCCATCTGTCGGACACTTTGTGAATTTTGTTTTTCTTTTGGTTCTAATAAAACCCCATGTCATTCCAAGCATGTGTGTCAATTTTTATCTCTCTATCTGCATTATTCAGTTGTTTATGAAGTTTTCAAATTTATACTGACATTTTGATCACCCTGTATTTTTGAATTGAGAATAGATAATTATGTGTTCGTTAAAGGGAGATTCTTCTATTTTACGAGGTCCATTCGTATAATTGGAAAACTTGAAAATTATTACTGTAGTTTCCAAAACAATTCAAATATGGTGATAGAGCACCCTTGCGCAACCCTGTTGGTGTACGTTGACGCTCTACTTCGCATTGACATCCTGACACCGCAGTCAAGGAAGTTCTAAGACGACAACACTTTCAAACACAATATATACATATATTAAAAAAATGAAGACACAGGAAAGAAAGATAGAAGCTGCTAAAAAAGGTTATTCGAAATTAATGAATCTAAAGCGCTAACAATCCTTTGTGAGCAAGGTCCGCTAAGGGCAAGCAAAAACATAGAAAATGTGGACAGACCTGCTTCTGATGTCTTCATTAGTGTTTTGCCCAACATGTTACCTCCAGTTGTTTCCTGTCTCCTGCCATCTTCTTCAGAGCGTGTAATTTACGCCACCCCTTATGTCGCCTATTGGTCTCATCTCACTAACTCATCCTTTAATAACGCTTGTTAGCAATCATTCCCGTCTCAAAGAAGGTCCCATTCAGTTCTCCATCCCTTCTCTGATTAAGACGATGAAATTCGTCTTGTCTTTACTGCTAGAAAAAAATACTGCGAACGAAAAAGAAAACAAGAAAGGGTCCTGCGTCATCGGCGTAAAAGTTGGCTCACGACGACTGTGCCACGGGAAACACATTACTTTTTTGTGTGCATAGCTAGAAACTCATACAGTGATGAGGAACAGGTCATACATTGCTTACAGGTGAATAGGCAACTTCCTGGAAGATTAAAACTATGTGCCGGAACGAGACTCGAGCTCCGGACCTTTGCTTTTCGCGGGCAAGTGCTCTACAAACTGAGCTACCGAAGCACGACGTCACGACCCGTCCTCAAAACCTTAATTCCGACAGTACCTCGTCTCCTACCTTCCAAACTTCACAGAAGCTCTTCTGCGAACTTTGCAGAACTAGCACGTCTGGAAGAATGGATATTGCGGAGACATGGCTTAACCACAGCCTGGGGGATGTATCCAGGTGAATAGGCCTCTAACAATAAAACTTCTATATAGGTCACATTATGCTAACGGATGGAAGTTACCGATTATTTTAAATTGGCAGTAGAATTTTTGTGTATTACCATGATATTTGGTGTATGTTAGCCTTAAATTGTATAATTCATATTTTCAGAATTTTAGTGGTGTATTTTGCTTACTGATCACTATATTCTATGATATGTACGAATGTGCTCCCATATGTGTGTAAACTTGCCTCATACCTGGGGCACGTTTATGCACTCGACTTGAGCATGCACAAAATTATTTTGTAGTCTTAAATGTAATGTTGAATCAGAAGCATATATACTAAATTATTCTTTAATAATCATGTTAAGAGAATCAACAATTTTAAACACTATAAATCTAACCAAAAAATATAAAAAATTCTTGTATAAAATCCGCGTAAATTTGCCCGGGCCCCCGTACATATATCAGTTTCAGCATACGTTTGTGATATCTTCACCACCGTGAAAAGTACTCCTTCTGAGACTCTTCTCGTTCAACAACGCGAAAAAGCAACCCACGGTGAAGGTTCAGCTTTGCTGATACTTTCACGTCACAAAACTAATTCTTTGATGATGTACACCTCAGCGTGACACTTTCTCTTGCCTAAATGTAAAATTATCCATCTTATCTCTGTAACCAACTTCCCCACATTCACTTTAAACACAGTGAATTACAGAAAACCCATAACACGCATTAAAAATTAAGCTGTTGTCTCTTCAAAGTAAACCGCTGCAAACAATAATTTGTTTTTTCTTTAACATTCGCTAACCAGAGTGAGAATCGTTAGTCAAACGTAAAGAATATTGTCCATATGATCTCGTGTTTCTCATCAGTTGACTGCGATGAATGGTGTCGATAGCCTTTTTAAAATAGCGAACTAGTTTTACGAACTGGAATGCATAAAACAGTATGTTTCTAGTGTTACGGATGTTACGCAGGTTGTTAATCTAAAATCTCCTCTCGTCTCTCTCGTTCTACCGATTGGACGCAACGCATTTCCCACACTCTCCTGACTCAACCGCTAATTGCCACTAGTTTCAGTATCACAGTAATCACAGTATTAATTTCACGACAGAACAGAAACGGTTGTACGTTAAACGCAGACGCGTTCTTGTATGCTGTGTGTGATGTTTATCGAGTTAATTAGTAAGTTTAACTACAATAATCAGCTTAGATTGGATGTGCTTTAACTGAGTGATTCAGTTACGGCTTGTTTTGTATGTTCAACAAGTGGAATTTCCAATAAATGTCTGCATTCGAGTAACAGAAACATTTATATAACTATTATGTACTTCGTCAGTGTGTAAAGGGGGAAAGAAATATAACCTAAATCGCCGTTAACGATGTAGGATAACATGATTACTGCCACAGCTTAAAGATACCCATTTCGGAAAAGTAGAGCCCAGCTGAAAGATATGTTTCACGAATTATTATTATCACTTACTCAAGGGAATGCCATGGTGTTTAAACCACACGAGAGAACTGCGGATCCTGGGGAAATGAAACAGCTATATTTCTCTTATACTTTAAGTACTAGTATAGCAAGGCTGTGTTGGTTAGTATTAAAAGAGCAGGTCAGTCAGCCATCATGTTCGCACATTCCCTTCTGTGTGGTTGCACCAGCGGTATTACTGTCTGTAAAAGACATCCACCATACCAACGTCCACGGGTTCATAGAGGCTACTGTTTTGTGTACCACAGGAATCCTCTTGCATGTGACTTGTTGTATCCTTATTGATATGGCGCAACTGTATAGTTCATGAAATTTGTTTATAGAGATGATAGGACAGATCATTATCAACCATCTCAAATTTAACTATTGTTCCTTAGTATGCAGTCTTTACCAATTTGTTTTAGCTATATAAAAACAGGAAAGATTATTAGAGTATAGTATCCTGTCGATACATATCGTTAGAAATGGGTCACATACTAGATAGAAAAATGATGTTCGAGAGAATCGGTCTTATCGTTTTTCAAATCAGTCCGTCATGCACCATAACTAAAGTAAAGTATGCTAGCTTTAGTCTGGGTGACCAGGCGTGGATATGAAGGCAAATACAGTCAGTTCCACAAGAAAGTGTATGCCTTTATCTGTATGAAATAAAAGACACCATTATAAAAATATGTTTACATAAAACTCCGTCCGTACAGGCCTTAGAATACCCAACGGTACTTACTGGCCGTGTCATTCTCTCAGCCCTGGGGCGTCACTGGATGTGGTCAGCATACGGCTGTCCTGGCCGTTGTCAGTTTTCGTGACCGGAGCCACTACTTCTCAGTCAAGTAGCTTCTCAGTTCGCCGCACAGTGGCTGAATGCAACCCGCTTGCCAACAGCGCTCAGCCGCCCGGACGGTCACACATCCAAGTGCTAGCCCAGCCCGACAGCGCTTAACTTCGGTGGTCTGACGGGGACCGGTTTTACCACTGCGGTAAAGCCGTTGGCTTATGTTTACTTGAAAATACATATTATTAGTAACTGAATATTACCTAATAATTAATCCAATCGCCCCCCCATTATCGATTATAGCTTGGAATCTTTTAGGCATGCTTTTCACGAGATTTTCTGCATATTCTCTCGTTAACGATCTCCATATCATGCCTTTTTGATAAAACGAATGACAACTGCTTCAAAGTATATATTGGCTTTCCTTTAAGCTTCATCTTAATATATGACCAAAATTCGATCGGATTTGCATCCGGAGACATTCCAGGCCAATCCATCATGGGCACCCCGTTGTAATGTTTACCCACTGCACAGAGACGGCTCCGATGTTTCGGATCACTATCCTCTTGAAGCACCCAGTTTGCATCGTTGAAACCAAATATGTTCTTAAAGAACCTCAGAAGGTATTTTTGATAAGCATTTAAATATAAGTGGGTGACGCTTCATATATTTTGCAGTCATTTTAAAGTACAATCGACAAAACTAAATATTCAACTCTCACACGTGTTATTTATATACTGTGCAAAAACACATTGATTACAGATTCGAGACCACTGCCAGAGATGTCACTGTGAGCGTTACATTTGAAATTATACCGTATACTTTCTTGTGGAACTGACTGTACACGTCCAATCAGCTGTGTCGCTCTATAAGGAGAAAATGATTCGGAGACTGACGTTCGATTCTTCACAGAATTTTTTAATCAAAGCGAGAGCAGCAGAGGTATATTCAACAGATTTCATCTGGAGTCGTGGACGGCATCTAAGCAGGGATTACTCCTAATCTTCTGAGAATGTATGTTTCAACAGATGAAAAACTCACACACTGACGTATACAGTGCCATTATTCCCAATCATTATTGAAGGAAGGCAGAAAAGATGTTCGGGTGCTCTCTCTTTTCTTGGCTGAGTTTCCGACGTTGGCTTGTGCAGTGAGGATCTGCTTTTTAGTAAACAACTGTAGAAACCCTACAGGTATGATCAGTGAGTTCAACTATGTATAATGTAATACCACGAAAGTATCTTATAAACACAAATATTGACTGGTTTGTAGTGCAGCTAATGCGTGACTGAATCGTATTTTACGTCATCTTTGGTGGCAGTAGCAATTCTAAAGCGGCAACGGGGCGCTAATTTACAGCCAGTGTAAAATTCCTCTTTGAGCGAGCGTGTGCTGCTACACGCGCCGAGACCGGCCACAAAAGCCGCTCGGCGGGAAACGTGGCTGCTGCAAAGTGCATTATTTGTAAACATTTTGTTCATTAAGTTATGACATCATTGCGGCGTCACAAAAAACAGAGGGTTCGGGGGGGGGGGGGGGCAGACTGATGGAGGGTGGGGAGAGGGAGGAGGAATGGGGTGGATGGGAGCCAGGCGGTAAATCTGTTATTCTGTGGCAGCGTTCGGCAATAAATGTGATTAACAATAATTAATTTTATGACTGCCGGCCTTACATCACTCGCCGGCCGTGCGCTGGCCAGCAGAGCATACAAACGGCGACCGCAGCGCTGCAGCGGCGCGAGCGGTGATTATTCATAAGTGACGGCGAGCGGCGGCATTGCTAATGACGTCAGCGGAGCCGGGCCTAGTGAGGGAGGCGGGCACAGGGGCGGATCCGACCAACCACTGGGCTCTTTATTCCGTTGCTGCAGGTTCTCAGCTCTGTTCCCCGAATTAAAAAAAAAAGGACAGATTATATTTAACCGCTCGCTTGCCGGCACCTACTTTTATACTGGTCGAAAACCAGGACTCGAGCTAAGAATTGTCACAGTTCGTGTTGGGGTGAGAGTTTACTCAGACCTCCTTATTGGGTAACAACTAATGATGAAACTATTAACAAAACGGTAACACGAAACTAAACGTTTTCCCCTCAGCACAATAAAAAAAAATGTCACATTTGTTAAAGCTCCTTCTTATGCTCAAAAAATAAACAACATTTTTATATAGGGGCAAACAGTAATACAAAGGCATAATTTGGTACAGCATAGCACCCATATGTCAAGGCATTGGAACTGAGTTTTTAACTCATTACATTTAATATTTACAAACGGCTAGCTACTTATGAGACTACATTTTCATACCTGCGTAATATTAAATTTCAGTTTTTCTGTTGTATGAAAAGGATGTTACAAATATCTCTGTACACATTAATTACTGTTCGATACACATCACACACGCAGCATCAAATACAGGGTAACAATTATTGTACTATATAAAAAAATCGTCATAAGTTCTGAATGATTTGCCTTAGGACGTTGAAACTACACTGTTGGCCGGAGGGCAAGTTGGGAATTATTATACACATGCATGGTTTAGTTTAGCGAAGAAGCACACTTTCATTTGGGTGGGTTCTTTGATAAGCAAAGCTGGCGTATTTGGGGAACTGAGAATCCGCATTTCGCCATCGAGAAGGCAAATCACTAAACGGGTGACTGTGTGGTGTGCAATGTCCAGTTATGAAATAATCGGTGCGCTATTCCTTGATGGCACGGTCACTACCGAACTCCCTGAAGGTTTTAGATGATTTCATCCCCGTTATCAAAAGTGAACCTGATTTCGACAAGGTGTGGTTCATGCAAGACGGAGCTCGACGCCGTCGGAGCAGGAGAGTGTTTTATGTCCTGGAGACGCACTTTAGGGACCACATTCTGGCTCTGGGATACCCAGAGGCTACTGGCGTGAGCCCTGATTAGCCGCCATATTCTCCGGATATGAACACATGCGACTCCTTTTTCTTGGGCTATATTAAAGACTACGTGTACAGCGATAATGTCAAAACCATTGCCGAGCTATAAACATTCATTTAGGAGGTCATTCTCAGCATCGATGTTCCGACACTTCAGCGAGTCATCGCCAATGATGGCAGGTATATCGAAAATGTCATAACCTAATTCCGAATATCTGTAGTGACATTTACGTGTTGAATAAAGTGTGTGCACGCCGTAGTATGTAGCTAACTTACGTTTTTTTCATATAGTTCAATAATCGTCACCCTGTATTTTATAAAAAGTGCCATAAACAGCGGCGTGAGTAGGTTAACCACGCACGATGTAAACATCGCCAAATGCAGAGAGTTGGGGAAAACGTTGTGGACGATTCTGTCTTTTTTTTCTAACTCTTATGATGAAGTTGTGTGGAGAAGGCTAACCAAAGGCTGCGTTTTATTGGCAGGACATTTAGAAAATGTAACAGACCTACTAAGGAGAGTTCCTACACGACGCTTGTCAGTCCTCTTTTACAATACTGCTGCGCGGTGTGGAATCCTTACCAGGTAAGAGTGACGGAGTACATCGAAAATTTTCAAAGAAAGGCAGCAAGTTTTCTATTATCGCGAAATATATGAGAGAGTGTCACACAAATGATACGGGATTTGGACTGGAAATCATTAAAAGAAAGGCGTTTTTCGTTGCGACGTAATCTTCTCACGAAATTCCAATCACCAACATTCTCCTCCGAAAGCGAAAATATTTTGTTGGCACCGACCTACATAGAGCGGAACGATCATCACGATAAAATAATGGAAATCAGGGGTCATACGGAATGATATAGGTGTTCATTCTTTCCGCGCGCTATACAAGATTGGAATAATAGAGAATTGTGAAGGAGGTTCGATGAACCCTCTGCCAGGCACTTAAATGTGATTTGCAGAGTGTCAAAGTATCCATATAGATGCAGATATAGAAGTAGACGTCGCAGAGAAAACAAATACCGTTCGCAATGACGTAGACACGTGATGTATCCATTGTGCGGTAAACCATTGTGTACGTACAACTAGTCTTGTAGTTACTCGTATTAGCGAGTCATATATGACGGGTATTTTGTCACACAATGAAGGACGACCGACGAGCGAATAGACAATTGCACTTCAATCCAGCCCAATGCCGTTATGACGTCAGTGTAAAGTTGGCAGCTTAGTATTTTTTTTTGCTGATAACTTGTGACACTAGCCTGCACTGTTCGTCACTCTTAAGACGTCACCAGCAACAATGAGAAGAGGCGCCAACAGGCTATGGCGTGTAGGCGCAAGTGTCGCTGTGAAGTGTGCTGCGCGGGAGGATTTCGCGTGACGGGCGGCAGTTGGCGAGTTGACGCCGGCGGCTAAACATTTGAGCAGAGTGGCGGAGTGACTGCGGTGTGCGGTGGAGGGACGAAGTGAGCTGATGCGGGGGTGGGCCCGGTAACTCGGACAAGGAGTTAGCGACGCTCACGGGCGGACCTGTTGCCCGTCGACAGGGACACTCAGCGCCGGGCGACGCGACGACGACGCCGCTGTCCCGCAAGAGGGATGCTTGTTGACAAGTGACTCGGTGGTCTCGGCGCCCTGATTGACAGGACGTAGCCACAGCGCTTAGCCTTATACCTTAGCCACCTATTGCTTGGCCATTGTGCTTCCCGGACCCTGCGGATGTATGGCTCAAAATGGCTCTGAGCACTATGGGACTTAACATCTGTGGTCATCAGTCCCCTAGAACTTAGTACTACTTAAACCTAACTAACCTAAGGACATCACACACATCCAAGCCCGAGGCAGGATTCGAACCTGCGACCGTAGCAGTCGCGCGGTTCCGGACTGAGCGCCTGAGCCGCTAGACCACCGCGGCCGGCGCGAATCTATACAGTTTGTTTTAGAAGGAATAGTAAATGACTTAGGAGGTAACAGTACAGGTTAATAGAAATTTTAACTGGTTACAAAGGTACAGCCGGTGACAAATATAAATTCTAATTATGAGTGTTGTTATTTTTACCCTATCGATTACGCTTTCTGTATTTACACATCGCAACTCAATTAAAAATCTCACATTTTCGAAACCTTGCAATTGCCACCCATTGCGACGCACAAGTATGAAATTTCACTCAAAGGTGCCTACAAGCTTCATCTGTAATGGTGCAAAGGCGTGGGGTCCTGAAACGTTATCCTCGGGCTTGGAAACTCTTGAAATGAGGTAAAAAGGCCACAAATCAGAAGTTCATGTGAGGTATAATGTGAATTAATGACGTCAAATTCGCACCAAATTTCACCACAATTCATCACACAGCCGCCGTGGGCGTATCAAGTGATGGAAAGATCAGCACACCCTTTACTACCTAAAATTCATCCCTCCTTTTGACGCCTCTCCCATGCAGGTAGAACAGT
The DNA here is from genome assembly GCF_021461395.2 of Schistocerca americana. NCBI lineage: Eukaryota > Metazoa > Arthropoda > Insecta > Orthoptera > Acrididae > Schistocerca > Schistocerca americana. The sequence goes on from NC_060121.1 coordinate 856,717,672, forward strand.
GACGCCCAGTGTTGAAATAACGGGGTTTCCTTTTTGGCCACCTTCGACGCAGCTGACATCTTCTCTATCACTGCACCCATCTCTAAGCTCATCGTGGGCCAGCAACACCATCAAATGTGATTCTAGCCTTTTGGAGTGCAAAGCGATAGCACGTTAGGCTCTGTTGTATAGGGTGGAACCACTGGGGTCCATACAAAACCATTCGACGAAATTTGAAAGCGTTCCGAAGCAGCAAAGAATCCATATGCTTTTTCAAATGGTTCAAATGGCTCTGAGCACTATGGGACTTAACATCTGAGGTCATCAGTCCCCTAGAACTTAGAACTACTTAAACCTAACTACCCTAAAGACATCACACGCCGCGCGGGATTAGCCGAGCGGTCTAGGACACTGCAGTCATGGACTGTGGGGCTGGTCCCAGCGGATGTTCTAGTCCTCCCTCCTTAGGATAATTTAGATTAAGTAGTGTGTAAGGTTAGCAGTTAAGTCCCATAAGATTTCACACACATTTTTTGGACATCACGCACATCCATACCCGAGGCACGATGTGAACCTGCGACCGTAGCGGTCTCGCGGTTCTAGACGGAAGCGCCTAGGACCACTCTGCCTCACCGGCCAGCTATGCTTTTTCAGCCATCCTGTTTCGCTATCTCCTGCGCGGTGATCACGGAGGGAAGCGAATTTGACACATAAGTGAATAAAAGGGCAAAGGGCTTCTCTACCCCCAGTTCGGCAACATCACAGTGCCAACTAGCCGTCTTTATTAAGCACCATGAAAATGCATCTGTACGGAGACAACCTGTGATAGGGTCCTAGGCGCTTGCAGATAGGAAACCTGTTTGACACCAATCAGATTCTACATGCCTCCTGTCTAGAGCAAGAGCAGCAACGTAGCCTGCTTCCAGGCTCTTAGGATTCGCATCACTGGTTGTCTCTATACTGGTACATTTTAAGATGGTCAACAAAGGGGAACGGCTGGCAACGAAGGTGTTGCTGAACTGTATCGAGTTGGAAGAAGTCTTCACCGTTTTGAAAGGTCCCTAGTTTCTCCAACAAGTGCACCAGAGGAAAACGATTGTCTCACTGCACTCAAAACATGAAATCCCGTTCCTGGCTCACAATGTTCTTAGAGATCAGTTGAACTGTCTGATGGAGAGGGAGTGTCAGCAGTGTCAGAGACTATCAAGAATACCGTGCTGCTGCTCATCGCTCTGTGAACTGTCGTTTACGATCGCGAAATGAGTGGGAATCAACGCCTGAAGGAAAGTGGTGGTTCCAGTGGCTCCCTTTATACTACCCCCTGAGGCCTTCTCGTGTCAATTCTCAGCGGCGGTATGTCTGAAATCTTTTCCTTGGCTACCCATAAAATAACCTCGTAATTTCAACTATGGGCGTCCCGTTTATGACCTCCATCGCAGAGACGTCAAGAGAAGGAATGAAATGTGGATAAGAGAGAGTATGACGACCTTACCATTGTGCTAGACGTCCACGGTGGCTTTGGGCAGAATTGTCTTGAAATTTTGTGCAAATGTGACATCATCAATCCACCTTACAGCTTACCTGACCATTTGGCACTCTTTTTGTGTGTGTCGGCACCTTGCTGTTTCAGGTATCACCAAACCCAAGGCTACCACCGCAGGGCACCACGCTTTTACACCATTGCAGAAGAAGGTTGTAGACCATTTTGAGACATATATTAAACTTACGGTATGACTCGCAATGGGAGACAATAGTGGATTTTTTGAGAAACTAATGTGTGGACTATTTGCAGATTGTGATTTAGCTGATATTGTATTTGTGTGCACGTCTTATAATGGAAATAGTGCATATAGAGAACACGATAGACGATTTCTTGTTGTTGAAATTTTATCGTTGGCTAGTTACAAATCGCTCGAGTAATACCATTAATACTCTTTACTGCTGAAGCGACTTCCGTTCGTGACTGTATCAGAAGCACTGGTACCTCACAGCGGTGGATTGACAGAAACCAACATGCCTTCGTGAAGACACATTTTCAGGAACACTTCTCTGCAACTATGAGGTACGACGGACTATAAATTGACTGGGCCTCTTCTGTTAGTGGATAGTGGAACAGGGTTCCTTTGTCTAGAGTTTCCTGAAAACGGCGTTACTGGAAGAGGTTCCTCCGGCTACAAGGACAGATATGTTCTTCCAGTATGACTAGGACGCAAGGCATTCTAGTCGGCAGGTGACACATCGTTTGAACCTAACATTCTCCAGAAGATGGATCGGCAGAAATCGTCACATTTCTTGGCCATCAACGTCCACGAAATGTACCTCTTTAGGTCCATGCCTGTAGTAGTGGTTTACAGGTAAAGTCAACCGGATGAATATAAACACAAGAGACGAATTGGATTGTGAATAGTACTGTACTTACAAAAGAAAACAAAGACGACGCTAGAAGAGCTACACCTAATGTCAAAATAAATCAAAAGTTGGATCACTTTGTAGGTGAGATTTATAAAAATCAATTTTAAACTTAATCACATGCTTTTAATTAGCGCCGGCCGCGGTGGCCGTGCGGTTCTGGCGCTGCAGTCCGGAACCGCGGGACTGCTACGGTCGCAGGTTCGAATCCTGCCTCGGGCATGGGTGTGTGTGATGTCCTTAGGTTAGTTAGGTTTAAGTAGGTCTAAGTTCTAGGGGACTTATGACCTAAGATGTTGAGTCCCATAGTGTTCAGAGCCATTTCAACCATTTTTTTTAATTAGCACTTTTTGTGAGAATCTGCGTTACGTTCAAATAAATGTAACTTCCTGGCCAACGAAAATTGGAAGTATTACGTGAATTATTTTGTTTCATTTAGTGTATCATGCCATCTCATCTGCCTGGATAGTCTTGTGTGATAAGGCACCGCTTTCGAGACAGGGACGTACTCCAGGCCTGGATGGAATCCACCCGGAGGATTAACGATGCCTTAAACTAATCACTTCATTAATGGTATCTATAATGAAATAAACCAGCATCGTAATCGCATTCAGGTACGTGACCTCTTCAAGAAAATCAGCAGCATCACAGGCGAATTTAATCCACGTAGGTAGGTGGTAGATGACGAGAAGGGTAACCCTATTGGAGACAAGGAAGATGTTTTTGCTAGGTGGAAACAGTACTATGAAAAGCTGTACTCTGGAATTAACAACAGTTCGGACAATCAAGCAGTTGAGCAACTTACTTCGGAACCTACAATTTTACACAGTCGAATAGAGAATACGATTCAACATCTGAACAATTATAAAGCCCCTAGTGTAGAGGGTATATATGGAGAAATGATCAAAGAAATGGGACAGGAAGGTATCGATGTGCTGCATTCATTGTGTAAAATAATATGGGAAACTGGGGAGTGGCCGGATGACTGGTCAAAGTCTCTCTTCAAACCCTTACACAATAAAGTTTCTATCAGGAGCTGCTCCAACTACGAACTATTGCCCTCATATCTCACGCGAGTAAAATTTTGATCTACATCCTGAACCAACGTTTGAAGCCGTTCATTCAGCCTCACATATCCACGGAACAAGCAGATTTTTTTTGAAGGGAAAGAAAGTTGTGAACAGATCCTCAACGTAAGACAAATAATAGAAAAATCGCGAGAGTTGTGTCCTCCTCATCGGCTTCCTTGACTATAGGAAAAACTTTGACTGTGGTGTCTGGGAAAAGATGTGGCAGTTGCTTGCAGAGATCAGTGTCCCACCCCACATGATAGCATTGATCAAAAGTCTATACAATAATCACTTCGCATTTGTAAAGGCAAGTGCTGGCACGTCTGATTCCTTCAGAGTATCTAAATGTGTGAGACAGGGTTGTGCCCTATCCCCACAACTGTACAACATATATGCAGAACATGTCATTAGGAAAGCTCTTGAAGGTTGGACCAAAGGCATCTCAATTGGTGGGAGAACTATCAACAACCTCCGTTTTAATGATGACACTGTGCTTTTAGCCAACAACGAAGAGGAACTTGCTGAGCTACTAAGAAGAATAAAGGACATTAGTCTAGCATATGGTTTAGACATCAACCTCAGCAAGTCCAAACTCATGATAACTGATCGAGAAGAACCGATACAGCTCACAGGTCGATTAAAGGAACTGGAAGTCGTGCATTCCCTCATCTATCTTGGGTCAACCATCTGCAGCACGGGAAGTTATGAAGATGAGATAAGACACGGATCACGCTAGGGCGTTTAGCTATGAAGAATATCACCAAGATCTGGCAGAGCAGAGCAATAACCAACAGCACAAAGGTCTGGCTATTTGAAACACTCGTGTTTTCTGTCTTCTTTTATGGCAAGACAAGCAGCGCATTGATGCGTTTGAGTTTTGTTGCTGGCATAGGATGCTATGCATAAAACGGACCTGGGCTAGTCCACTTTTGGTGTCCTTGCTTCGTCTGTCATCTGCTATTTTCCATCCAAGGTAACAGAATTGTTTAACCTCTTCCACGTGGTGGTCCTCGCTTTTGATATTTAATTTATCATTTCTGCTACTCCTCATTACTGTAGTCTTTAACATTTACGGAATACTCCGTTGGAGTTAGGAGGGAAGAAATACACAAAAACTTAAATAGACAATACTGACGTTCCACAAACGTATCTATTTAACAGTTCGCTATGAACTGGATTTCGGATTTCTTCGGCGTCCTCAGACTTAAAACGGTAAACAAGTAATCTACACGACATAAGAGAGAGTTCATAGATGTATAAAGATATTTTTTTCAAAGACATGTGACATTCTTCCATTATTCACAAGCAATACGAGATTATTTAAGTGCAAGAAGCTCTGAACGAAATAAAATAGAAATGAATAAGCCAACTACTTGTACAAGTGAGTAATGGCATAAACAACTATGTTACATAGACAAACTGGTGAATGTGATCAACATTCCGAAAAAGGGGGGGCGGGCGCTTGTGGATGGGGCAGGGGAGAAACAAGTCTATGGAGTGTGGGCGAGGATTGTTATACCAAGTACACTATCTAATGGCGAGGAAAATATTAACTAGCTGCTGCTACTTAGTAAGACTGAATTGTGGAATTAATAAACAACCAGTGAAAGAATCCTAACGTAGTCCTTAATGACCAAACACAGGTTTATGATTCATCGTTATTAATGTAGCTGCAACCAGTTAATAGTTTTCTCACCATTAGATAGTATGATTGTTATAATTATTCCACAGCCACATTTCCCATAGAACATAGTAGTCTGAGCTGCCACTCACTCATACAACGTTTTGGGTCGTACGTTTCTAAGCTTTTAAATTTCGAGGTTAAAATAAGGTTTATTTTTCAGAGCTTATTTGTGTATTTTATCATTCTTATGTTTATCTTGTCGATATTGGTCTTAAAATCTACATCTATATCTACATAAAAACTTTGCAATTTACCGTACACCCGGTGGCGGATGGTACCCTGTACCACTACTAGCCATTTTCTTTCCTGTTCCACACGCAAATGCAAGGAAAAATGTCGTATATCTTTGTAAAATAATTCTTATACAGTCATGAACTCTCTATTATGTTCTGTTGACTGTTTGTTTGGTATTAAATCACCTGAGGATATCCACGAAATTGCAAAGCCAGTTCATAAAGAAGTATAAAATAAATATTATTGTAGAACATCAGTACTGTATTCAAGTTTTTAACGTTCCTCATTTCCCGGTTTACTCTAAATCCATACTCTATACTCATTAGACTGTTGATTCCATTCAAAACGTCCTGTTATTTTTCAATTTCTCTAAGGGTAAAAATGTCATCACTGGATCTAACCATAAACAGTCTTTCGAGATGAAATTTCATCCCACTCTTGAACGATATTTTATTTTCATCATTGCTTCTATTGAGCTCTAGAAGAGGAAGCCTGCAAACCTGTCCAGCCCTCTCAGTAATCCGAGGACTTAATTCTTGTTAATGTTCACACTTGGTTCTTGAATATACTGTACAGTGTCCGTCTCTCCTTATAGTTTACTCCTACTTTTCTCAGATTTCCAAAAAATCTTGCGTCATTTTGCATTGTAGAACATTTTTGCAGGTCGACATTTGCTATGAAAGTGTCTTGACTTTTCTTCGGTCTTACTTCCATCAGTAATTGTAAAGCGAGAACTGCCTCCCCGAAAGCCATACTTATCGTCATGTAACAGGTTCTTGATTTTGTTTTCAATTCTTTTTTTATGTTATTCTTGTCAGCAACTTCGATGCTTGAGTTGATTGTTCCGTAGATGTCTAATTGTTCTGCCCCTGCTGTATTTGCAGTACTACATACGAATTTAAATAGTCGCTTCGTTGCTACTTGCCCCAAGGATTTCAGAAATACCCAATGAAATTTATCTATCTCTTCTGCCTTATTAGTTCGCAAGTCTTCCAAATCTCTATTAAACCCTAATATTTGGTTCCCTATGTCGTCCATATTTTCAACACGGGCTCCCATTTCTTCCCCAATCACGCCATAAGACAAGTCCTAGCCCTCATAGAGGCTTTCAGTGTACTCTTCCCACCTATCTGCTTTCTCTTGTGTCCTTAGCAATGGTGTTTCCATTGCACTCTTAATGTTGGCACTCTTGATTTTAATTTCACCGACTCATCCAGTAGCTCGGTACGGGCTTTTATCAAAGTTTCGAGAACATACCTTCACCGAAGAGTCAACCAGTATATTGCTCCCTCCTACGTATATCTCGCGAAGAGACCATGGGGATAAAATCAGAGAGATTAGAGCCCACACAGAGGCATACCGACAATCCTTTTTTCCACGAACAATACGAGACTGGAATAGAAGGGAGAACCGATAGAGGTACTCAAGGTACCCTCCGCCACACACCGTCAGGTGGCTTGCGGAGTATGTATGTAGATGTAGATGCAGATGTATATGTAGATGTAGATCCATACAAAATCAGTCCTTTCGACAAACATTTATTTTTCGATTTCTTCATATTTTCTCTGCAACCATTTTGTCTTAGCTTCCTACTTATTTGATTCCTAACTGACATTCTTCTGTGTTCCCAGACTGCCCTGAGCGTCTTTGCACTTCCATCTTTCACCGATCAACTGAAGTATTTCCTCTGTCACCCAAGATTTCTTCGCAACTACCTTCCTTGTACCTACATTCGTCTGTCCAACTTCTGTGATTTCCCTTTCTAGACTTGTCCATTCTTCACAAACTGAGCTGCCTACTGTGGTAGCCATTACTGCAGACAGCACTGATGGCTCTATTTAATCTACTACACACCTGCAGAATTATTGTAATGAAATTTCGCAATACCACCTGTTGTGAACTGCGCTTTACTAGTACATGCTCGTAAAATATTAGATTCACACTGTGCATCTACATTACAACTTTGGACGACAAATGGGTCCAACTGCAGTATGTGAATGTGGTCTCGTGATCTTAGGTACTGGACAGGCTACAAGTAGTATGGACCTAACAGTGATTCTTAAATTACCATCGAGACAAGAGGACGAAGCAAGTTTTTCTTCACCGCTAACCTTAGCACATGGGTTCCAGAAATTTTATCCATTAAATGTCGCACACACTCCTCCATCCCAGACGTGCGACCCGAGTGAAACCATCCACTGTTTATAATTTGGAGTGTTAGAAAAGCTGTCTTCCTCTGAGATTGGAGAACTTGGCCGAACCGCTTATCTAAAGCGTGAGCATTTTTCAGCGTAGCGGACCGGCATGCTACTTCCACTTGGTAATACGAGGCAGAACATCAAAACCGCCATACAACTTGCGGAGTAGTACGGTTGCCTTTGAAACAAGTGGTGGAAAACAGAAAAGGAAATGTACTGAACGAATCGCACGCACAAGCAGCACAGGATAATCACAAAAGTAAAGTCAGTGGTATAAACAGGTAGGATTTCGCGAGACATACGGAAGCCGGAGTGGCAAGAAATACCTGAAAATATTTTGTCCATCTTGTTGACGAATCACCAAACCAACGACCGCACTCATATCCACCAAAAAAGTCTGTCGGTTCCTCCTCTGAACAACTGTTCAGGCATCAGAAAGTATGTTCTTCCGAATCCCTGGTTTTGGACTTTTTTTCTTGTTTTGATGAATACTATCACCTCTGAAAATATTTGACATGCTCTTTTACGATCCTGTAGATAAGGAGAGGTATACAAAGAAGCAACAGATTTGGGTGGGAACTAGAAAAAATTCTGGTACGACATAAATTCGCAAAGCGGTCTGAGGCATCTATCCAGACACACAACGAACAGTCGGTACTAGAAGGTAGCAAAAGGAAAGCCTATATTTTAAATTTCACGTTTAAGAAACGTTCATGCACGAGAATCTTACAAAAGTACCATCTCTCGACCACTGCGTAGACCCCCGCATGGGCGACATAGCAATAGGCATCCCTTGCGCAGAGAAACCACTGAAAAGTTGAAAACAAGTAAGTCGCCATGTTTGGATGAAATCCAATGTCGGTTTTACAAAGAGTACTCTACAGCACTTCACATAGTTTGCGTTTGTCGCGAATATCTCACCCAGCTCAAAGTCCCAGGCGACTGGAGAAAAGTGTAGGTGACTGCTACATATAAGAAGGTTAAAAGAACGGAACCGCAAAATTACAGACCAATACCGTTGACATCGTGTTGCTGCCAAATTTTTGACCATATTCTGAGTTAGGATACAAGAAATTTCAATGACCCCGAAAAAAACACAGTCCACGAATCAGCACGGTTTTCGAAAGCATCGCTCTTGCGAAAGTCAGCTTGCCCTTTCTCACATGATGTACTTCAATCTATGGATGAAGCCTTACAGGCAGAATCTATATTTCCAGTTTTCAGAAAAGCATTTAACACGGTGTCCAGCTGCAGACAATTAACGAACGTTCGAGCATACGGAATAGGCTCCCAGATATGTAAGTGGCTCGAAGACGCCTTAAGTAATAGAACCCGCTATGTTGTCCTCGTCAGCGAGTATTCATCAGAGACAAGGGTACCGTCAGAAGTGCCCCAGTGGACTGTGATAGAACCGCTACTATTTTCTTTACACATAAATGATTTGGCGGGCAGGGAGAACAGCATGCGACGGTTGCTATTGATGATGCTGTAGTGTACGAGTAGGGGTCATCTTTGAGTGGCTGTAGGAGGATACAAGATGACTTAGAAAAAGTTTCTGGCTCGTGTGATGTCATGGCAGTTAGTTCTAAATGCAGAAAAATGTAAGTTAATGCAGATCAATACGAAAACAAACCTGTCAGATTACAGCATTAGTAGTGTTCTGCTTGGCACAGTCACATCGTTTAAAGATGTGTGCGCAACTCTGAAAAGCGATGTGAAGTGAAACGAGCATGAAAGGATTGCAGTTGTGAAGGTCGACCTCGCTTGACTGGGAGAATTTCTGGAAGGTGGGGTTCATCTGCAAAGGAGAATAACATATATGACGCTAGTGCGACCTATTCTTAAGTACTGCTGGACTATTTGGGTTCCGAATCAGGTCGCCATTAAATAAGACATTGAAGCAATTCAGATGTGCTGCCATATTTGTTACCAGTGCGTTCGAACAACACACAAGTATAACGGAGATGATTCGGGAACAAAAATGGGAATCTCTGAAGGGAAGACGACTTTCTTTTAGAGGAACACTATTAATAAATTTAAAGAACTAGTATATAAAGTTGAAAGCAGAACGAGTCTACTGTCGCAAACATACGTTTAGCGTACTGACCACGATGATAAGATATGAGTAATTTGGACTCACACGAAGGACTATAGACAGTCTTTTCTCCCTCTTTTCATTTGCGAGTGGAACAGGACAGGAAATGAATAGGAGTGGCTTACGGAGTATCTATGTAAATGTAGATGAAGACAGAATTCAGAAAATTGTGTATCAAATCAGCCAATTTAAAAAAAATTAGGGCACTCGCATATCTATGAACTAAAGTCAACGAACTTTGTTAGGATTTTCAAAGAAGTTCACTTTAACACAGCACAAGTACCATCAGTATAGAGGAAGTTTGTTGGGCTGCCTGTCTTAAGGTGCATGAAATATTTGCTGGGCGAGTTTCGTTTTGCTCGATGTGTACATAGCAAAGAATGATGTAACTATTAGTGTCTACGAAATGCACAGGTATTGAATGTGATTGACCCGAATGCGCCGTGTGTCAGGGAAGAGCAAGTGCGAGCTGCTGCACTTCTCCCAAACAAATGTTGGATTCAGTCCGAAAGATCGACATAGGCACTATGAGCCTGAAAATATTTTGTAATTGTCGAATTTTCGCCACTACAGGTGCCCTGACAGATTGAGTGCTGTTGTAGAACAAAATCATCACCTGTTGGTTCGCCGTAGGTAACAAAATAATGTCTGAGGTCACTAATGAAGTCACTAATGAAGTCACTAATTATTCATGTTTGTTAAGACATGCTTATGAATGAGAATCAACATTTCGGCCGACCTGCGTATTGACAGTGATGGTGTAATAATTTCATTGCCTACTGTAACTCATTTCTGTAGACGATCGAAGTCACAGTGCTTCCAGGCTACAGTGAACCCCGTATTGTATAGGTGTAGATACGTATCCCGTATCCCTTCAAGTGATATATGTTGCATGATGTTAATTTTTAAACTGTTTTCGAATAAATGCTAGTGTCTTAACATAAGGCAACGGCCTTGCCGCAATGGATACACCGGTTCCCATCAGATCACCGAAATTAAGAGCTGTCGGGTGGAGGCAGCACTGGGATGGGTGACCATCCGGGCCGCCATGCGCTGTTGCCATTTTTCGGAGTGCACTCAGCATCGTGATACTAATTGAGGAGCTACTCGACCGAATAGTAGCGGCTCCGGTTAAAGAAAACCATCATGACGACCGGGAGAGCGGTGAGCTGGCAACACGCTCCTCCTATCCGCATCCTCAACTGAGGATGACACGGCGGTCGGATGGTCCCGATGGGCCACTTGTGACCTGAAGACGGAGTGCTGCTGCTGCTGCTGCTGCTGGTGCTGTGTTAACATAGGCGCTCCATTGTGCGTGTTGGTGAACCAAAGCAGAATTGTTACGAGAGATTTGTTGATGAAGTGCGAAACGAGAAGGGGACGAAACGAGATAACTTACAATTCTGTTTCAACGAATCCAGTGCAGAACGTAAAAATCACCTTGACTCTAGAGGCTTCTGGAGAGCTGACTTTCATTCGAGTCTGATATTTCAATATTTCCGTTAACGTGCGTTTAACGAACGATTAACTTTGATGTAATACTAACGACACTTCCTGTGCAATCGACGTAACAAAATTTCAAGTGGAACATGAAAAGATATCTTCCTCAGACGGCTTGTAACACGATCGTAAGTCAGTCCTTCATAAAGTGGCACAATTTTCAGTAATCGTTCATGTACACTAAAATTGTTTTGTATGTTAGAAATGTGATTGTTCATATTGAGTGTATTCGTCAATGAACCTTCACAGTTTCGAAAAACTCTTGAAATTTTCTCAAAACAGCTTGCAATGCTAAGGCACGCCGATCACGATCAGTAATTGATACGATCAGTAATTGACACGATCACACGTGGTAATATTAATTGGTACTAAGTCATCAGATTCCCTATAGGTTTGATGGTGTTTTCCATATTTTCATCTCTTGTACTGAACTTCTCGTCTGTATATGTAATTACAACTGCCAGTGACCTCTGTAACGTGTGTCGCATGTTCAGTTCTTTCTCTCGTCTCCTCCTTTGGCTGCCCGGTTAACTATCTCTGGATGCCATAACAGATATCACACTAACATCATCTCCCTTCTTCTGATTAGTGTCCTTCATTTATATCCAGATCTATACTCCTCAAGCCTCCTCAAGGTGTGTGGTGACGATTATTTATTATACTGCGGTCGCCTCTCCATGTTTCTGTTCCAGCCGCGAACGATACTCACGAAGAACCATTAATAGTAAATCTACCTATAACGTCGAATCACTCCAAATTGACCTTGACTGTCTTCTGCAAGATATGTGTAGGAGGACGCAGCACATTGGTAAACAACACCGTGGTGCCCAACGCCGGTCTTTCACTACTCGCCACTCAACTGGGATGAGCATTTCTGTAATACGCCCACGAATACTAAACGAAACAGTGACGAAACACGTTGCTCGTCTTTGGATGTACTCTCTTTCATGCATTAGTTATGTCTCGTAATGGCTGCAGACTGACGAAAAACACACGCGTGTCGGTAGAACGAGAGTTTACTAAGCTACGTCCTTCGAAGGTAGACTACACTCCTGCGGATTCTCAGAATACATCTCAGACCTTTCCCTACACTGGGGTTATTTTTTTGTGATCGTTCCACTATAATTATGATCGTGCGTCTACTCGCAGATACAATGCCGAACCAAAACATTATGACCACCTGCTTAATAGCTTATGGGGCCATCTTTGAAACGCAATACATTCCTGATTCTGCTTATCATGTGTTCTACAATTCGTTGGTAGGCTTGTGGTGGTATGCGGAATTGGATGTTTACCCACAGGCCATCTAAATCGGGAAATAACGGGCCGATGGTTTGTGGACGCAGTGATGTCTCCTTATAGCGATCCAGATGGGTTCCATCGGATTCACATTGGGAAAACCCGACGGCCAAGACATCGATCGTAAGTTCACTATTCTGCTCCTCAAACCACTGTAGCACGAATCTGGCTGTGACACACTGACAATTATACTATTGAAAGATGACATCATCATCGGTGAATACATCAAGTATGAAGGGATGCAGATGGTTCACAGCTAAAATGATGTCTTCGATTACTACCACACGTCCCACACAAGCGCAGGAAACTGTTTTCCATACAATAATAGTTTTCCATACAATAACAGTTTGCTCCTAAACACTTGTGCATGCACCAGTATTGTGCTCTATCGGCAGAAATGCCACAGATCACCATCTAGTCTGTTTTACAGAGCAGACAAGCCTCCGAACCCCACGTTCTGTGAAGAATCCTAGACGTCTAACCACTTAGCGCATAGTCGCAGTTTCACTGTACTTCTACGTTTTTCCGTAGATGCTCACGACAGTAGCACAGGGACATTCGACCAGCTTCGCTTCTTGAACAAGTTAGGTTGGTTATCTGTCCCACATAATGTATTTCGATGTATCTCATTCTGGCGTTCGTGTGACTATCGAAAGAAGTAGCAGCATTTAGATCTCTCCCACCGAAATAATTATTGCAAAAGAAATTTATTATTTCGGTCTTTTCTGTCACTCTCCAAATCGATGTCGTTGTGGTCATAAATTGTCTTGACAAGTCTATTTTATCCGTTTATTGATTTAACGAAAGTCCACAACTTCTTAGGATTTACTGTCAGGCTGTTACGTAGAATTTTATTTTCGAATTTATTGAACGCAATGGGCATGGCCGCCCTTGCCATAATTTTGGCTTCGTTCAGTTTCTGCTTGTCTATAACGAAGCTTCTGAACCAATATTCTAACACCGCTGTCGAACTACGTCGGTCTTTCGTATTCCTCATGACTTTGCTTGGTGCATACTTGTCCAAGTAGTACCGGTAGTATTGAACTTTGTCACCCTTATTAAGGAAAAATTTTAACCTAAATTTCTCAATAATCCCACTGACAGCTGTAGTCAATGATGATATAACGGGCTAATGGTTACTCATTTCCTATTCCCTGCAAACTAAGTTTGCACCAGTTTGTAACAAGGAGACCTAAGATATTACCGTGACGAATCGGTTCTCTGATTAACTGCTCAAGGTAATTTTCGGATAAGGCGTTTCGCACGGTTCCCTATGTCTACCGCCTGTCCAAATACACTTAGAAACAAAATTATTCTATTGGAATGGAAATCGGTAGATGTGATGTACATGTGCAGACAAATAAATCATTACAATTTCGGAAAAACACGCTGATTTGTTCAACAGAAATAGCTCCACAAACTGAGAAGTCACGAACGCGTTGGTCCATCCCTGACACTTATGCAAGCATTTATTTGGGTTGGCATTGATTGATAGAACTGTTGGATGTCCTCCTGACGGATACCATGCCAAGTTGTGTCCAACTGGCAGGTTAGATCGTCAAAATCCATGACACCAGAGGTGTACCAATGCCTCTCTGACTTGCTCAATTTGTGAAGCTTTTTCTGTTGAACAAATCATCCAATTTCTCTAAAATTGCAGTCACATGTTTGTCTGTATATGTGAATCACATTTACCGATCTTGTTGCATTCGGTTAATTCCTGTGTGGTGCGTAGTTTATTTGTGCTAGAGTGCAACTTGAGTTTCCCAGTACGTAATTGGTAAAGCGAAATCTCCCCATAGTACTTTAATTAGAACAAGAAATATACCTGAAACCTCCTCCATGCCCTTCCTGAAACGTTCTGCTACGACTGGTTCTGAAACGGGGGGTCTATAAAAGCATCTGATTTCATGTCTGATCACCTGTAGGACGTATCGTGACGATTTTTTTTTCGGAATCTTTACTAACCTCACTATATATTATCTGACTATATTTACAATTTCTTGTATCTATTCAATATTTCTTCTTTTCACACTTATTTGTCCATTTTCATTTTTAGCAGTCTTCGAACTTAGAACTAATTAAACCTAACTAACCTAAGGACATCACTTAAATCCATGCCCGAGGCAGGATTCGAACCTACGACCGTAGCGGTCGCGCGGTTCCAGACTGAAGCGCCTAGGACCGCTTGGCCACTCCGACCGGCTCATTTCAAACGTTTCCTGTTTCTTCTTCTCGGGATTTCCGCCGTTTACTTTCCACTTCCATACATTGCTCTTTGTTTCCATGTCAGAATCCCATAGAAGCAGAGATGTTTTATTAAAGAAAGCTTTTTTGACTTCTCTTTACTTCTGAGAACTTCCTCAATTCAGCGCTTTTTTGTAACCACATTCCTAAATGGGTGAATTCTTTCACTTTCGTGTAATTTCCTATTTTGATATTAAACCAAATCGTTACTTTCTTTTCTAACCTTCATCAGTTACGTCTTTGCTTTGTTTATACGTGAGGCACATGCTGTACTAAGTATTGTCTCGGCATTGGTCTGTGGCAGGCCACAGCAGCCAGCCATGGAGTATATCGGTCAGCCATTTTACAATTGGACGCTGCAACAATGTTAGCGTAGTGTTTTGCGAGGCAGTGGTCTACCGTCGTGGCGGGCAAGATTTCAATCCTGGCTACGTGTGTCGACAACAACCTCCTGTCTACATGCGGCTCAGTTCAACTTGTAGCTTTAGTCTGTCGGCTATGTGAATTCGTCCATCAGAGTCTCTGTGGCAGTCATGTATCGAAAGTTCAATCAAACAGGAAAAGCTTGATGAAGCAGCACTATTATCTACACTCATGCTCATAAATTAAGAATAATTGCAGAATGTGGTGCCACACAACGTGGCACTGCACAAGACTGGCTCTAATAGCATAGGCACATAGGAAACACACGCGACACAGATATGTAAGTCCACGGTATTGGTGATAAATTGAGCAAACCGTCCCGAAACACATGTACTAGAAAACGCCACTGTTTCCTGCGCATGCACCCCGACATCAGTACGGGATATGATCACCATGTACACATAAACAGGCCGCACAACGGGTTGGCATACTCTGGATCAGGTGGTCGAGCAGCTGATGGGGTATAGCCTCCCATTCTTGCACCAGTGCCTGTCGGAGTTCCTGAAGTGTCGTAGGGGTTTGAAGACGTGCAGCAATACGTCGACCGAGTGCATTCCAGACGTGTTCGATGTGGTTTAGGTCTGGAGGCCACTGCATTCGCCTCATATATTCTGTTTCAAGGTACTCCTCCACGATGGCAGCTCGGTGGGACCGTGCGTTATCATCCATCAGGAGGAAGGTGGGACCCACTGCACTTCTGAAAAGGCGGACATACTGGTGCAAAACGACGTCCCGATATACCTGACCTGTTACAGTTCCTCTGTCAAAGACATGCAGGGGCGTACGTGCACCAATAATAATCCCACCCCACACCATCAAACCACGACCTCCATACAGGTCCCTTTCAAGGACATTAAGGGGGGTAGGACGTCAAGCGGGCCGACATGTAGCAGGAGAGCCACCACAGGACATTTTCATTTCCACTGTCTATGCTTTTACAAATAAATTCATAAAACTATGTCAGCCTGACCAGGAAGGATCCAGGATTCACGCTCATAGCAGTGGAAGTTCAAAAACATAACAAAATAAATTTTTTTGCATGTAAATTACATCACTTTTCCCTTTACTATTGGCTGCATTTGTTGCTATAGATACACTTTTCTTTATAAGTAAGAGAGATTCTTCGATGAATTTTGCACAGCATACAAACCATACTTACAGGTGTATGAAACTCTAGGATTTATTTCATTTATGAAAAAGTAAATGAGCTGTTACATTATAAACTTCACGTTTAGAAAAAACTCAAATTTTATAATAATTATCTCAATTTTTAACACAGTTTTTAATAGATTTGGAAAATTCTAGAGTTTCATACACCTGTAAATATGGTTTGTATGCTGTGCAAAATTCATCTAAGAATATCTCTTACTTATGAAGAAAAAGTATACCTATAGCAACAAATGCAGCCAATAGTAAGTTAAAAAATGATGAATTTTCGCATGTAAAAAAGAACTATTTTGTTACGTTTTTGAACTTTCACTGCTATGAGTGAGAATCCTGAATCCTTTCTGGTCATGCTGACAAAGATTTATGAATTTATTTGCAAAAGTATAGACAGTGGAAATTAAAATGTCCTGTGGTGCCTCTCCTGCTCCATGTCAGCCCGTTTGACGTCCTACCGCCCTTAAGGGGTTGGTATCTGGTTCAAGCCAGATGAAAATCCGGCGAGAATCACTGTTCAGACTATACCTGGACTCGTCCATGAACATAACCTGTCACCATTCTTCCAATGACCATGTACTGTGTTCTTGACACCAGGCTTTAAGGGCCCTCCTGTGACCAGGGGTCAGTGGAACGCACGTTGCAGGTCTCCAGGTGAATAAACAATGTCTGTTCAGTCGTATGTAGACTGTGTGTCTGGAGACAACTGTTCTAGTGGCCGCGGTAAGATCCCGAGCAAGCCTACCTGCAGTAATCCGTGGCCGTCTGCGGGCACTGATGGTGAGATATCGGTCTTCTTGTGGTGTTGTACACTGTGGACGCCCCGTACTGTAGCGCCTAGATACATTACATGTCTCTGGAATCATTGCCATAATGAGATCACACTTTGTGGCACACGGAGGGCCCATGCTACGGCCTGCGTTGTTTGACCAGCCTCCAGTCGCCCTAGTATTCTATCCCTCATAACGTCATCAATATGTGTTCTTTGAGCCATTTTCAACACACAGTCACCATTAGCACGTCTGAAAACGTCTGCACACTTACTCGCTGCACCGTACTCTGACATGCACCAACACCCCTCTGCGTATGTGGACTGCTGCCAGCGCCACTGTGCGACGACCGCAGGTCAAATGCACCGCATGGTAATACCCCAAGTGATTTAAATCCGCAAACCGCCCACCAGAGCGTCGTTTCACCATGTATCAGCGTTGTCCTTAATTTATGAGCATGAGTGTAGATCGAGGCCGGCCAAGATTTCGGGTATTGGGTCGTGTCTTGGCACGAGTGCCATCGCGCTAAGCCTCGCTGCACATTTGGTTTGACCCGCCTCTTCGGCACACTGACTGAGCGCTTGAAGGGGGCAGAGCGTGAAAGTATGAATCCGCCGCATTTAAATGTCAATTCAGTCATTCTGGACTGGACTTGGTTTTATCTTTAACATTTCTCAACAACGTATGTCTCAAACAAAACAAATTTTGATTATTATTTAATACTTTTTGTTGTGCTGCATGGGTAATATAATTTCATCTGGTACAAACTGTCGCCATAAGGAGAAGCGGAGAATGTTTCACAGATTTTTCACACTCAAGTTGTCATATAATCGTCACTTATTCAGTTTCATAACGGTATAAATGTATCGACCGATGGACTGGAGCAGTACTGCAACGTCATTATGGAGATGTGGAGACTCTTAGATATTGTAGATGCTCTTCATGTAAACGGATTTGCCATTAAAATAAAATTTCCTTGAACGTCAGTCAGTCACACATGCACATGCATAGGACGCTTTCAGCTGAAAAGGCAAACGGTCACGAAAGACATTTTTCTCATAATGTTTGGGAAACTGATACAGTAATTCTTTCAAGGGCATAATGGAATCTCCATACCTCCCGTTTTCTTTAATAGGAGTGGGCTTACTGAACAAGACTGCGTCAGGAGGTCACACTTCTAAAGCGCGAATTTCTGTATGAACGCATCCCCATCAGTTCAGGAATAAGTCGTCTCTTACTTTGCAGTGCCTTGCTGTAGGCAACGTGCAATGAAGTTTACTTAAAAATCGAGGTCTACAAATCATTCCAGACGTTCTAATTTGCGTTCCTGCTCTCCTTTTGCCTTCATAAATTCAACAATAGCAAGTTTTAAATCGACAAATCATTTCAGGCATGCCCCTTGACTTAACGAACATCCTTTGCAGTAATACACAATGTCTCCATATGCTTCATCCAATTCAATCGGAATCTGCTGCAACTGACCGTGTAATAATACTCGTACGTGTGACTTAAGAAATGTTACTATTCACACCACCAATTTCTTCCCATGCTGCATGCCTACAAATATAGCACAAAGTACTTGTTGATGTGTTGAACCATGAATCCCCTGTGCCGATCGTTGTAATTTTGTCGCTTTTTCACTGTCAACTATACCTTAAAATTATTTCTGCGTCATATTGCAATATCGTTTCATAGAAAATTTCCAGTACCCGTTGCTTATGCGACTGCATACTAGATGTTGGCTCGGCTCTGAGCACTATGGGACTTAACTTCTGAGGTCATCAGTCCCCTAGAACTTAGAACTACTTAATCCTAACTAACCTAAGGACATCACACACATCCATGCCCGAGCAAGGATTCGGACCTGCGACCGTAGCCACTAGACGCTGAGAGTTCTCATTCCTCTCTTCTCTCATTTTCATTCATATTTAAAGGCTTGTGACTAGAGACCCCTAGACAGTCTCCTTTTGCGCAAACATTCACTGGACCTGGAACGTCTTTCATATCACAAACGAATAGCGAATGGTAAACAACGCTGACACCAGGATTCTACGAAACTGAAGAACGTTGTACGGACCGTCAAGTGCCACATCGCAATGCTAAATAAATGTCGCCCTGTGCCGAGCACATCCGGAAACGCACGAGCAAAAGCGAGACAGACAGAGCCGTGGGCCCGCATCCGGCTCGCATAGTTGGGCCGCGTGAACTTTGGCACGCTGTGACCGACCCTGAGCTAGATGAAGCCACTCGTCTGTTAACCATCGTCACCAAGAAATTATATTTTCAGGCTTCCAACGTACCGCTGAGGTGAGACCTCTCACTGTCTGTCTTCGCCTGAAGCTCTACCCAGCCTTCGAGAGTCCTGGGAACGACATGAAGTGTCTGCAAGCTCTTGGCTGCTACCCTGGGTCGCTGGCAGGGTACATCAGGGAAGACATAAGTGTTTGTGGTTCTGGAGGACACCTGTCTGACCATCAGTGCCAGCTGCTGTTACCATTTTTCAGCATTCTACCACCTCACTGGAAGCACTCACTGCCTCTGGCCAAGGTCACCTCCTGGGCTGGAGCTGATGATGTTATCATGAGCTTGGGAGAACAATGTTTAGTCGAGCCAACAGTCTTGACTTTGGACTCGGCATGGTAGGGTAATCTGGGGTAAAGTCGTTACGGTGGGAAATGCGACAATTGCCCTGAACAGTGTTGCTACCTGCCGATAAGTTATCAAACTACCAGGTGCTAAACAAGCGTCCCCAGAAAACACAAATAAATAAAATTACACTTTTATCTGGATACTTACCGCCATCATCGCTCTGGAAGTAGTAGTCCCCTTGGGAGCGTATACATCGCCTTATCAGTTTTTCCATGAACTGAAAGCTCCATGGAATGTATTTTTCGTACGACAGTTTAATACCGACTGTTATTCAACTTGTATCACCCCAACCTTGTGAAACCTATGTCCTTCGGCGTTTCATTCTGAGGAATGAAAAAGCCTCAGTCGGTGCAAAGTCACGTCAATACCCTGAATGAGGAACAACTGTAACTTTGTTTATGGCCAGAAACTTATGGATGATCAACGTGTGACATTACATTGTCATTATAGAGGAACCAATCGACCTTTAGCCCCTTTTCTACATCAGTACTCCGCAAGTCAGCTGACGGTGTGTGGTTGAGGGTACCTCTGGTACCACTAATTGATTCCCACTTCCCTGCCCCACTCGCGAAAAACACATGGGAAGAATGATTATCGGTAAACCTGTATATTAGGTCTAATTTATCGAATTTTCTCGTCGTGATTATTACGAGACATATGTGGGAGGAAGTAATATGTTGTCCGACACTTCTCGGAAACTTCTATCTCGCAAATTAAACAGTAAATCTCTCCTTGGTGTGCAATGCCTCTCTTGTAGCGTCTGCCACTGGAGTACGCTGCACGTCTCTGTAACTCTTTCGCGCCGATTAAACGATCCCGTGACGAAATGAGCCGCTTTTAGTTGTATCATCTCTATCTAGTTTGTCAGTACTACTTGTAAAGATCCCAGATTGATGAACGGTACTCAAAAATCGGTAGGAAAAGCAACCTGTAAGCCACTTCTCTCGTATATGAGTTACCTTTGCTTAAAATTCTTCCTAATAATTGGAATCTTGTATCTAACTTTCCTATTATTTTATTGTTACCATTCCACTTATCGTCGCTGCGGCTATTTTACGGTTGATACTGTCTCCAGAAATTTCTCATCGATAGTATAGTTGTTCACCAGTGGATTTCTTTTCCTATGTATGAGAAATATTTTATGTACGTTCAGAGTCAGCCACCAAGCCCTGCATCATTCATCTATGCTCTGCAGGTAATTACGCAAATCGATACCGTCTTCTGGGGTTGCCACTTCCTTCTATGCAGGGGCTTCATCTGTAAACAGTCTCAAAGATATTCCGACACTTTGTACCCGATCATTTGTATACATTGTGAACAGTAACGGTCCTATCACATTTCCAAAGGTACTCCGCAAATTACCTTTCGCATCTGTCGATTTCTTTCCATTAAGAGCGACGTGTTGAGTTGCTTCTGCAAGAAAATCTTGAATTCAGTCGCAAATCTGGTCCGGTAACTGGTAAGGTCATATTTTGTGTCACTAAATGGTAGGGTGGGCCAGTGCAAAATGGCTTCATGAAGTCAAAGAACAGAGCGAGATGAGTTTCGCAAGGTCTGTGTTGGCGGAATCCAAGTATAATTTTATCCAGGAGACTTTAGTTTTCCAAAAATGTCATAATTCTTGAGCGTAGAGCATCTCCCATAATTCTGCAACACATCGGCGTCAGCGATGTAGATTAAGAGTTATGTACTCCTATCCCACGGCCCTTCGTGGAAGCCTTAATGACCCACGCTTTTCTTCAGTCGCTAGGTACCCTTCGTTATCGAGCAAACTATGAGAAGCTGCTGCTAGAAGAGCAGAAAGTTCTTCCGCATAATCTTTGTAGAATCGTACGTGATCTCATGTGGTCGTGTTGCCTTTCCACTACTATGTTCAAATGGTTCAAATGGCTCTGAGCAGAATGGGACTCAACATCTGAGGTCATAAGTCCCCTAGAACTTAGAACTACGTAAACCTAACTAACTTAAGGACATCATACACATCCATTCCCGAGGCATTACTAAGTGATTGTAGTTGCTTTTCCAGATCTTTACTACTTACGTTCTCATTCAGCCACTTAGGGAGATAATGGCAGAACACTGCACTGACGGACTGACAAGGAGGAACGGTTTCATTACGGCTATTTCTTCCATGTAGAAGATACATATGAGCATGAATTTCACATTACTCTTCACATGCTGGATTTTATGCACGGGATGACTGTGGGATCTTCCATTATGACGACTGTGGCTTGGTTCGTGATCAGTTCCTTAAGTCCAGCTTTCGTCGTCAGTAATAATCTTCGAAAGAAAGTCTGGCTAACACTCAAGACTTTCTTGAAATTCTCTGCAGACTTTGGAGTTCATGTCACAAACTTGGCCGCAATCCATGGGCCAGTTCATAGTATAAATACCCTGACAGGTCCCATAAGGCAGCCCTGCGGTATTGCTTACGACTTGAATCATCTTCCTGCGATCTTACAGCGCCGTATTCCGAACAGTAGCGACGTTTTCAAGGGTAATGCCAGTTTACAACCGCCCTGAACAGGACCATCGTCAAACGGTGTTCTGTCACCTTTAAGATCTTTAAGGAAATCCTAGGTTCGACTGTGACCTAAGGCGTCTTCCCGAAATACTTGCTTCGACATGTTATCCGTTTATGAAGCGGTTGTTTTGATTGTGATATTAAGGGGTATGTACACACGTTGCTCCCGCACTGCCACCGTCGAATTCGCAAAACACCCAACAAATGGCACAGGAGAACCGCCCATAAATACGAAACGGAAACACCTATTACGAAGCTGCTTGAAGCACTCATTCACAAAGGATGTATGACGTAGCACCTGGCGGTGTTTTGTCATATAAATAGACTTCACGACCTAAGCACACATAGAACTTTTGGGTAGCATGTCATAGTTCTAATACACACATCAAAAAATGTTTTATATCAGTCCGGTTCCCAGAAATCCTGAAGATAGAGGTTGACTGTGGATACTGTATCACAGACACAGTCCATTTGACTAATCAGAGATGTCACTAAACCCACGCAAATATCTAAGCCATGCATGATGAGCGCCTATTAGATGGAGGGGGTCCGACAGCCGATCAGTTCCAATCATTCCACCAGGAAGGAGGTACACGGCTCGTGTTGTCTGTAGTTTAACCTTGTCTAGACGGTCAATACCGCGGTTCGATCGCGCCCGTATTGTTACTTTGTGCCAGGAAAGGCTCTCAACAAGGGAAGTGTCCTTCTCGGAATGAACCAAAGTGATGTTGTTAGGACATGGAGGAGATACAGATAGACAGTAAATGTCGATGACATGTCTCCCTCGGCGGCCCAAGAGCTACTGCTGCAGTGGATGACCGCTACCTACGGATTATGGCTCGGAGGAACCCTGACAGCAACGCCATCATGTTGAGTTATGCTTTTCGTGCAGCCACAGAACATCGTGTTCGACACAAACAGTACGCAATAGGCTGCATGATGTGCAACTTCACTCCCGACATCCGTGGCGAGGTCCATCTTTGCAACTACGACACCATACAGCGCGGTACAGAAGGGCCCAACAACATGCCAAATGGACCGCTCAGTATTGGCATCACGTTCTCTTCACCGATGAGTGTCGCATATGCCTTCAATCAGACAATCGTCCTAGACGTCTTTGAAGGCAACCCGGTCAGGCTTAACGTCTTAGACACACTATCCAGCGAGTGCAGTAAGGTGGAGGTTCCCTGCTATTTTGGGGTGGCATTGTGTGGGGCAGACGTATGCCGCTGGTGTTCATGGAAGGCGCCGTAACGGCTGTACGATACGTGAATGCCATCCTCCGACCGATAAAGCAATCATATCGGCAGCATATTGGCGACTCATTCGTCTTCATGCACGAAAAATCGCGCCCCATCGTGCACAACTTATGAATGACATCCTTTCGGATAACGGCATCGCTCGACTAGAGTGACCAGCATGTTCTCCAGACATGAACCCTACCGCACATGCCTAGGATGGGTTGAAAAGGATTATTTGTGGGCGACGTGACCCACCAACCACTCTGAGGGATCTACGCCGAATCGTCGTTGAGGAGTAGGACAATCTGGACCAAAAGTGCCTTGATGAACTTGTGGATAGTATGCCATGACGAATGCAGGCATGCATCACTGCAAGAGGACGTGCTACTGGGTGTTAAGTGTACTGGTGTGTACAGCAATCTGGACCACCACATCTGAAGGTCTAGCTGTATGGTGGTACAACATGCAATGTGTGGTTCTCATGAACAAAAAATGGTTCAAATGGCTCTATGGGACTTAACTTCAGAGGTCATCAGTCCCGTTGAACCTAGAACTACTTAAACCTAACTAACCTAAGGACATCACACACATCCATGCCCGAGGCAGGATTCGAACCTGCGGCGTAGCGGTCTCTCGGTTCCAGACTGTACCGCCTAGAACCGCTTGGCTCATGAACAAAAGAAAGGATGGAAGTGATGTTTGTGTTCATCTCTATTCCAGTTTTCTGTACAGGTTCCTGAACTCTGTTAACCGAGGTGATGCAAAACTCTTTTTGATATGTGTATATTAACATTGATTTCAGTGAGTAGGATAGAAGAAGTTTTCTCCATTGTTTTTTAATTAATTTCGATTTTCAACAGTCTGTTGTAAGGTATGTTATTCATATCATTTCTGTTACCTCACTTAAAAATAGAGTAATACTTCTGTGCAATAACAGTACCTAAACAGTGTGTTTTGGCTTTGTGTTCTTAGAGATAGTTGGGTACAAAGAAGCCTAGAAAGGGTGTCCATATGTCCTAGCAACAAAAATGGGACCGTATTGTGATTGAAAACTAGATTCATTCTGCAGCATCAAAGCAATTGTACACTCCTGGAAATTGAAATACGAACACCGTGAATTCATTGTCCCAGGAAGGGGAAACTTTATTGACACATTCCTGGGGTCAGATACATCACATGATCACACTGACAGACCCACAGGCACATAGACACAGGCAACAGAGACGATCGTAGAGATGCTGGATGTAGTCCTGTGGAACGGCTTGCCATGCCATTTCCACCTGGCGCCTCAGTTGGACCAGCGTTCGTGCTTGACGTGCAGACCGCGTGAGACGACGCTTCATCCAGTCCCAAACATGCTCAATGGGGGACAGATCCGGAGATCTTGCTGGCCAGGGTAGTTGACGTACACCTTCTAGAGCACGTTGGGTGGCACGGGATACATGCGGACGTGCATTGTCCTGTTGGAACAGCAAGTTCCCTTGCCGGTCTAGGAATGGTAGAACGATGGGTTCGATGACGGTTTGGATGTACCGTGCACTATTCAGTGTCCCCTCGACGATCACCAGTGGTGTACGGCCAGTGTAGGAGATCGCTCCCCACACCATGATGCCGGGTGTTGACCCTGTGTGCCTCGGTCGTATGCAGTCCTGATTGTGGCGCTCACCTGCACGGCGCCAAACACGCATACGACCATCATTGGCACCAAGGCAGAAGCGACTCTCATCGCTGAAGACGACACGTCTCCATTCGTCCCTCCATTCACGCCTGTCGCGACACCACTGGAGGCGGGCTGCACGATGTTGGGGCGTGAGCGGAAGACGGCCTAACGGTGTGCGGGAACGTAGCCCAGCTTCATGGAGACGGTTGCGAATGGTCCTCGCCGATACCCCAGGAGCAACAGTGTCCCTAATTTGCTGGGAAGTGGCGGTGCGGTCCCCTACGGCACTGCGTAGAATCCTACGGTCTTGGCGTGCATCCGTGCGTCGCTGCGGTCCGGTCCCAGGTCGACGGGCACGTGCACCTTCCGCCGACCACTGGCGACAACATCGATGTACTGTGGAGACCTCACGCCCCACGTGTTGAGCAATTCGGCGGTACGTCCACCCGGCCTCCCGCATGCCCACTATACGCCCTCGCTCAAAGTCCGTCAACTGCACATACGGTTCACGTCCACGCTGTCGCGGCATGCTACCAGTGTTAAAGACTGCGATGGAGCTCCGTATGCCACGGCAAACTGGCTGACACTGACGGCGGCGGTGCACAAATGCTGCGCAGCTAGCGCCATTCGACGGCCAACACCGCGGTTCCTGGTGTGTCCGCTGTGCCGTGCGTGTGATCATTGCTTGTACAGCCCTCTCGCAGTGTCCGGAGCAAGTATGGTGGGTCTGACACACCGGTGTCAATGTGTTCTTTTTTCTGTTTCCAGGAGTGTATGTTCCACAGAATACTGTGGAAATAAAAGTTCTAGGAAAAATTAAGATGCAGTAGGTGGTAAAACGATTATGGGTAGCTTATGGAGTGTGTTAAATAAAGAAAAATAACAAGAGACAAAGAACAACAAGGTGTTCGAACTTAAAGGAAGACACCATGCCGGTGACCCTACTTCAGCCAAAATTGTCTGTCCACTTTCGGAGAAAATATGTCTGCACTGACCACTTTATCGCATTAGGTTCAGAAATGTGATCACTATAAGATGCATATAGATGCTATTCATTCCCCCTTTTTTTTAATTTCGATATTTAGCTCATGATACGTAGATTCAAAATACACAGTGTGATCCAGCTACCCCTAACTACAGGTTTCATGCAACCCATAACTCCTTCAAAAACGACAGTGACATTTTCATATTCTCTCGCTCACTATGAGCGTGCTATTAGTACAGGATATTGTTGTAGGAAGTTTAATATAGTTCAGTTTTGTACTGGGAGAGGTTTTCATTTTGACCACAGTTTTTGCTTTAATCGAGACAAACGCTTTTGCAGCGCAAATTTGTACGTTTTTCTTGACCAATCCAAAAACTTTGGCGTCTGGTGAAAACGTATAGCAGTAAAAAAATTTAACTGCATTAAATTTCCTAGAGGAAGGTCCTGTTCCTTTTCTCTGTAGGACTAACAGTTTGCGCATAGCAAGTGACGGAGTGCTAGAATTTGGGCGTTGATTTGAAGGCGTTGGGGTCTGTGTATAACCTACAGCTAGGGGCAGCTCAATCACCCTATACAATCAACTAGTTTCTATGACTAACCACGATTCTCGGAAAGTTCGTTTTCAGAGCTGGGGGCTCGGCCAGAGCTTCGACATGGACAGTCAGTGACACAGTGCTGCTGGAGAGAGACCAAGGAAAGCAGTTTTGCAGCAAGCCGAGTCCAAGAAACTCAATGAGTCTTCATGTTCATCGACACTGGACGGACACAGTCTGCACCCTTGATGTTGGTGTGTGATGAACATGATGGTATGGTTTCTGTTTCCTCTGGTCGCACAGCGCTTTGCAGGAATGCCAGAGACAGCGTCAGCACGCTGCAAGGTGCACAATCAAAGTAATTTTGAGTTAAGGTCGGTATCCAAGTGCTGTTGTGTTCATGCTGAGTCACGGTATTGTATGCAAGGTCCGATTAAGTGAAATTCACTGTAGTTCAGTTTGACCAGAATTTATGAGTGTTGATGTACGGCTTGTTGAGGCTATTGCACAAAGCATTGTGGTACGTGTATTCCACGCTCGGAGTGCTGAAGTAAATACTGTGCCATGAAGCAAGTTGATTCACATCAGTGTGCACTGTTGGTATGATTGTGCAAAAGTTAGATGTAATTTCAAAACTTGTTATATTCTGGAACTGCTCCGAAGTAGGTCGCTTTTTTGTTGATTCGGCATTGAACTTGTTACCAAACATTTGTTTCGGGCATGTATATTGTGAACCGATATGTTCTTGTGGTGTCACCGCCAGACACCACACTTGCTAGGTGGTAGCTTAAATCGGCCGCGGTCCATTTAGTACATGTCGGAACCGCGTGTCGCCACTGTGTGATCGCAGACCGAGCGCCACCACAAGGCAGGTCTCGAGAGATGGAATAGCACTCGCCCAGTTGTACGACGACTTTGCTAGCGACTACACTGACGAAGCCTTTCTCTCATTTGCCGAGAGACAGTTAGAATAGCCTTCAGCTAAGTACATGGCTACGACCTAGCAAGGCGCCATTAACCATTTTAAGATAGAGTCTCACTTGTATCATCAAGGAATGCTGTATTCACATGAAGGATTAAAAGTTAAGTATTAAAGCAGCTAAGTACTTTTCTTGTTACCATTCATTACGTATCCTGTTTCAGACCTCTATCTAGCCTACGTGAGATTACGCGTGCCTTTCGGCTACTTCAGTGTGGCGTAGCTGTCTTGTTACGCCACAACAGTTCTCATATGCAAATCAATTCCTCGTATGTTTAACTGGTGTTCTCTGACATAAGCATGGGTTGTTGAGTGGTGTGTTGGAATTTGATGCTTTGATTATTTGGGATAGCTAGTAGTAACCGGGTAAGAATTGGCTAGTGGGGACTGCACTCGGTTTTCTGTTATTGATAAGTGAATGCTGTATTTTCTAGTACAGTAAGTAACTATTATCGGAACTATTAAATGCCCAAAGCCATTTATTGTAGAGTGCTACGTCGTTATTTGGATTGACCGTGTGGGGCTAGATTGAAATGTTTCATATACTCTTATTATTTCAAGAACACATCCTGTGTTATTGATGTCCTTTACAACTTTATGTTGGCCACGAAACATCTTTGGCTTTCCAACAGTGTTTCATATCTTTACTCAATTTACACATGTTCATAGGGAGCGATCTATCATTGGTAAACAGGAAAATCTTCTATGCTATGGAGTAAAGTCAAGCGCAGGCGCACCAGTCGGGAACGATACAAAATAAATGGCTGTGAGGAGACGTCAGTCAGTAGCACGCTGACCGACCCATCTCCAGGACGACAAAGAGACAGAAGCGGCTCCTAGGTGAAGAGGTCGTAAGCGCCGCGCCCGACTGGCGGGATTTAACAGATGGTTCAAATGGCTCTGAGCACTATGCGACTTAACTTCTGAGGTCATCAGTCGCCTAGAACTTAGAACTAATTAAACCTAACTAACCTAAGGACATCACACACATCCATGGCCGAGGCAGGATTCGAACCTGCGACCGCAGCGGTCGTTCAGTTCCAGACTGTAGCGCCCATAACCGCACGGCCACTCCGGCCAGCGGGATTTAACATTCTACGGACAAGATTACCTGGTATTTTTAATTATTAAATATTAAACAAAATAAAAGTACCAAACGATCTTGTCTGCAGGAAATTTTCCTGTGTTTCCTGTCTTACTAAATTGGTCTTTGCTTGGAAAATAGAATAGTAAAAGTATTGAGCCCTACGTCTGCACAGCCACCAACCGGTAGCTCACTCTACCTAATCACACACTACAACATTAGTACATTTTCTCTCCTAAAATTTTCTTCCACTTTCGGCATTGATTCTTCGACATTCGTTCTGAACAGCACCGACGGTAAGGTACAGTCTTCCTTCATATTCTACTTTATTTACTACATCTTGGAAGATGTGTACGACCGCTGTGCCCGAGCGGTCCAAGCGCTTCAGGCCGGAACCGCGCTGCTGCTACAGTCGCAGGTTCGAATCCAGCCTCGGACATGGATGTGTGTGATGTCCTTAGGTTAGTTGGGTTTAAGCAGTTCTAAGTCTAGGGGACTGATGACCTCAGATGTCAAGTCCCATAGTGCTTTGAAACGTTTGAACCATTTTTTGAAGATTCATAGCAACAGAAAAATATTCGTATAACAGTACCGCTAAATGCACAACAGTCGACTGTTTTTGTACTTATAGTGAAGCGTTTGGACTAATAAATATCACAATTAGTATTGTTTTTCCTAATATATGTTCGTTAGGCTTGCTTCAAACTCAAAAACTCAAATGGTTAATATAATATTCATCATCCTCATAGATGTTCTTTATGTAGGTTCATCGCCACCACCTTCTTCATTATCAATGATCTGATATGAACTGCTGGGTAAATAAATCCTGTAGACTTTTCTATACCACTTGCTTTTCAGCTGTATTTTGATGGCTACGTTTGCTTAGTTCTTGATATTCCATCGTGCTCTATTATACATGAACGAAGCTCCTCTGGCTCTGTGGACTTGTATAGTCGTATATGAATTCGAAATTTCATCACGGTTCTGCAACGTGGGTGAGATATTAAGTATGAGGTCTGACACTGTCATAAAGGTTACCTGACGTGCCAGCCCTAAAAAATGTTCTTCCCGAGAGACGCACAAATATAATTTGTAGCTTCAGCTCGTATTGCATTAAAATGTAGCTGACACAAAAGTAAGTCTGGCCATTACTGTGAATAGAATTTTAAATACAGACGGTTTCTACAGTAAGTTGGACCATAGCTTTGGCGAACATGTAGGCGATGCATGCTGAACCGCATTGCTCACTGCCGCTGCAGGCGGTATAGGTCAGGGGTGACAAAGAGTTTCAAGCTCCAGATTGAAGGCCTGCATGGAGAAGGTGATGGAGAGGAGATTGGCAAGTTGTTGTTTTTTGGAGAGGAGACTGACAAGTTGTTGTTTACTGACTGAGACCAACGACGTGTGGCAGCTGTTAATTTGTGTCCAAGGGGGAGTGAGAAGATACGACAGACATTGTGACAATATTGAATAGCTTATTCTTGTTATGGCACAGAGATGCCGTAACTAGCGGTTTGAAAAAACGAGAGCTAAATGAAAAGAAAAGGAATGATTTGTTGTGGTAAGACACTGGCAGAGAAATATAAACCACATACCTGCAATATTGGAACATGAAACTCTTTTAATCACGCCAGCTGTATCATATGTGGGAGAGTAAACCAGTGTTGAGCAAGAAAGCAGCTGAGTAATATAATCAAGAGGAACAAGAACGAATACAAGATCAAAAGATTTTTAGTCCTAGAATTGAAACCTGTTGATTCGCCTTTCAAATTACCCATTTACTGTTACGCGAATTGTGGAGCTCAGGACAACACTATGGTATGTACAGGTCCTTTCAGAAGGTCTTTGCCTTGAGATGGCTTATGTTTCAGGGGCAATACTTTCCTAAAATGACATAAGGTAGCCGTTTGCTTCTGTGCCACGACAATCACAGAGGGTGTTGGTGCCCCTGTGTCTCACATCTTATAGTGAAGTTATTGATGAACGTCATTTACGAAGGAAATGGAAGTTTACTCAATTCAATGCCTTTATACGACGAACAGTTGGACAAAGTTTGGTTACTATCGGACTGGTGGTTTATCGTGAAACACTCTCCATTTCTGAACGTGTGTATATGGCGTATATTACAACTAATAGCTTAATCTGACACGGATGGAAGAGTACGAAAATAGATGTGAAAATGATCCAGTGAGGTAACAGTGAATGTGTGAGTACTAGGTGAAATTTGCTTCAGTGTTAAGTAAATTAGTAGAAAGGTTCTTGACATGTAAACTTTTTGTGTACATATCATATTTTAGAATTACTAATTTTGATGGATGTATAGTGCCCGAATCCAGTCTCGATTGGAAAATTACTAATCTTTAACAACAGTAAAGAGAAGTAGCAATAAGTTAACAATCTTGGGCTAGTAGCCTCATTGCATAGCGAGAATAGGAGAGCTCAGTGGTGAAAGGCGCTGCACAGCTATAGCTGAGTGCCAAGTGGAATGGTACTGCCACACCAGGGCAAGTTTCATGTTATGGCTATGTGACTAGACGCCGGATTTTAACGCAACAAATGGGCGCTGGAGGCATAAAGAGAAACTTGCATTTTAAGACAGGGTTCACTTGTCATCGCCAGAAGCCTGCAGTATCACCACCGCGCCAGATCAAGGCCATACATGAGGATTTTGTGCTCCACCACCTGTAGCTATAGATTCCCAGACTGGGCTACACCTACCGTCTGCAGTAAGTCCTTCCTGGGAATTAGTGTGACAGTCCTACTTATCTGCTGTCCGCAACTGCCGACTCCACCGACTGATTCCTAGCGGGACCTGCCACCAGAACGGCAACCACCAGTCAACTGAGGTCTGTGTGCAGTGGTTTGTACCCCCCTTACAATCACCTTCGCGTTCTATCGCACTGACGTGAGTGAAGCGGGAGGCCACCAAGCCTACGCTACTATGAGGGAAGTGGCGCTTACCTATAGGAGATGCCAGCCTCAGCAACATGAGGCGACAGCTCAGCAGCACCAGGTGGAAACCGCCGCCCATTCATTGGCGTAAGTCAGGGTCAGTACAGGGGATGTGCCTGCCTGACTTATGCAGTGTACCAAGATCAATAAAGCTCTCCATAACTGTTGACAGTGTTTTCCCAGGAACACCCTCGTTCCTGTCACCACCCATCTCATTCTTCAGATGCTAGGTAATGTAAGAAGTATATTATTTTGTTCATGAATATATTCTTACTGACGTGTCAGTTATTGCTTAGGGACATGGATGAAGACCAGTTATTGTTCTTTACCTTGACATTCTGAGGCATTAATTGTCTGAGATCAGAGATGTGGTTATCTGCTGTAGTGCTGCAATGATCAATGGAAGACGCGGAGAAATGTTTGTAGTGTCTATGAACATCAGTTTTTTCGATTCGAGTAGAAATAAGATCTACACACCCGATATGTTATTGGTGGGAGGTATAAACTGAGTACACCGTTGTTTTGACGTCTCCATGACAGATAGATTTGATAAGGCAACTTCAAACAGAATTTGATCTGTGACCAGTACTAACCGGTTGGAGGGTACAGCAGGAATCCACTTCACACATGTACCACTTGCAGAATGTTATATAATTTGAAAAAAATATTTAAGTTTACCAACTAATATTATGGCCCTAATCGGCTTAAGCATGGGAAACTGATGCCCAGGTTGACTGTGAAACACAAGTTTATTTATGAAAACATAAAAGCTTCTCTTACCCTTCTTTAGAACTTAAATACGGAAACACAAGATACAATTCTCAGTAAAGTCTCTAACTTGAAGTGAATGAGATACAGTAATTCCGGTGGGTGTCAGCCACTTTACATTGAGTCACAATGAGAGTTTCTGTTAATGTCTCACATGGTTCACTGATTGTCTCTGATTTTACGAACACTACGAGGTGTCATAATACCAAACTCCTGGAGGACCACTGCGGCAGAGCCCACGTCTTGGCATTGCCTGACGGAAACTGATGGCAGCTCCGCATAGGATCGGACGCAAAGACCCAAATTCGGTATACTGACATCAGGAAGACGGCGGCTGAAGGCTCCACGAGAGATTCTGAATGATGGACCAGAACAGCATGCGGCTTAAAGTCAAGAAAACTCATTCTTGGAGAGCTCGATGTGAATTGGCGTGTTGTGGTTGTGCACTAGTACGAGTATGGTTATGGCAAGTGGATACAGTGCCACCTGCATGCGAGAACGCGACACGTGGTGGTGAAATTGTCTCTGCATAACAGTGTCGCGGTCGTGGATGCACCTGTTTCGGTTGACAAGTCTGAAATCGCCGGCCGGAGTGGCCGAGCGGTTCCAGGCGCTACAGTTTGGAACCACGCGACCGCTACGGTCGCAGGTTCGAATCCTGCCTCGGGCATGGATGTGTGTGATGTCCTTAGGTTAGTTAGGTTTAAGTAGTTCTAAGTTCTAGGCGACTGATGACCTCAGAAGTTAAGTCGCATAGTGCTAAAAGCCATTTGAACCAAGTCTGAAATATCTCGTGGTGGTTCCTGCTGATTCAACAAATAAGCCTATTTGGTTGTTGTTTGGGATGGACACTAACAAGCGAGGCAATTGTTGGTCAGTAATGTGTGTGAGAACGTGTAAGCTGGCTGCTTGATAACCTGCTGGACTTAGGTGAGTAACTGGTTGCTGTCTTGTGGGCATAGCTGCAGATACGTCCCCTCTCTTCCAGGAAAGAGACGGCGAAACAGTCCTTGGGGAGAGTGACGACCCAGCCTTCTTCACTCCCCAGAAACGATGGTAGCGGTTTTATGATACGCGCGGTGAGGGGCCATCGCATTGTCTGCCCAGAGTAAGTGGATCAAGGTGTCAGAGATAACATCCAGCGGCGATTTCTGTAGGCTCGAATGCTGCACCCACACTGCTATTGGCATGAGTGGATCCAAGGCAGCCGAGTAGCGAACCACCTGGAGGTAGTCTGATGGTACAACAAAAGTATCAATTAATATACCACACCCAGAACGCTGATAGCGGTGCATGACCACCTGGTCAGCATGCATGAAACGATTGTAAGGCGGAGAATGCAGAAAGTGCACACCGGGAAGAATACAGTAAAATAACGAGAGCACTTGAAAAGTAGAAATTAATACGTTAAAGTAGAAATTACTACATGAAAAGTAGAAATGTTACATCTGGAGTGTGTATGTGACTGCATAAGCACTCGAGAAATAGGGATATTGCGACTGGAGGAGGTATATGCGTGTAAATCCACTCGAAAAGTAAAATCAGTGCAAATTTAAGTCATACGTGATTGCTGGAGCACTTGATAAATAGGAATATTATACGTTGAGAACGTACGTACAAGCAGTAGAGAATGGGAAAATGCAGGAAAATGAGTCATGTGGCTGGAGCATGGAACAAAGCAGAGGTTTGACTGCTGAGGTCATTCAAGGTGCATGCGTGGAACGTTGGGCGTGACAGCATTTGAGACCATATCCAATCAACAGGTGTTGCTGCAAGGTCCATAAGTGATACAATTGTTTAACTGCAGGTCCAAGCCTGGGGCAAAGAGAAACATGGAGCTGGTGCTGACCAGAACAGGCGGACCATGGCGGAGCTATCTGGGACTGATGGATACCGGAGGTACTTTGGGCAAGGCAACTCGATGCCTTTTAAGCTGCAGTGATGCTTGATATTACCTCCAACGACAGAGTTTTGTAGGCTCCACTGTGTCTGCTACACGTGGTGCAGCACGGACAGAACTTTGGGAGCCATCTGGGAGTTAATGATGAAGACATTGCAAAGAAAATTGGAATTTAAATCAATAAGTTGCGAGGAAAGTAATTGACAGGCCCAATACAACTGAGCAGAAGCACACAAATTCAAAGCAAGTCCACAAAGAAGCTTCCTCACTAGCTGAAGTTGGACAAGACAGATACTATCGCCAAAAACTGTGAAACCCACTAAGCAGTCCCAATTTTTGAGTCGAAACTGGACAAGTGGTTCTGGAAGCATTACAAATAATGTTACTCCCCGTCGCCAATTGGTGGGATGAATCAATAAGTGGTGGTGCTGAAGTCAGTGGTAGCACCAGAGCCTGTGAAAGATTTTTTTTTATTACAGCGAAAAGAAAATCAGATGCTGAGGAAATTTATTGATGAAATCACAAAAGCTTCGCATGTCCTTCCTTGTAGCTTAATTACACGAACACAAGAGACAGTTTTCAATAATGTCTGTCTTGAAATGATAGAGATCCAGTGCGTCCAGTGAATAGCCAGACACTGAGAAGTGAGTCACCGTTACTTTAGTTACAGTTGATGTCTCAAATGGTTCACGGATTTTCTATATTTGTTCGAACATTAAAACGCACTATAGCACCAAAGTCCTGGAGGTCCATTGTGGTAGAGGCCAAGCCTCAATGTAGCCCGTAGCCTAACGAACACTGCTGGTAGCTCGATATGGTGTAAGAGGAGAAGACCCGAGGCTGGTAGGCTGGTTAGCACTGGAGAGAAGTTCAGTGAAGTTTGCAATTGAGACCCTGATAGATGGACCAACCGCGCTGAAACCCAGAGAACTTCTCCATGTGAACTGGTTGAATAAACGCAGTTGGGGGTGTTTGGATACGATGCGACATGTACTTGTGGGCATGTGACACATGGAGGTGAAATAGAGCCCGCTACAGAAGTGCCGCTCTCGTGGATGCACGTGCTGTTGTCTGAAAGCCTGGCGCCGCTCGAACCGTGTACCATAGAATCCATGCACAACAAACCAGCCTGTTAGTTGTTGTCCAGGATATTTGCTAATACACGAGGCAAGCGCAGATTTAGTAACGAACTTGCTAGCGACTAAGTTACCTGGAGAGAATGATGCCTGAAATTTGACTACCTGCAGACGTGTGATGGGCTGCAGATACAGCAGTTACGTACATTATCTGAAATGTTTCAGTCAGGATAATGAAGCCAGTATGGGGTTTCTAAATGGAACCACACATCCAGATACACCTACGTAAAGGGGCATTAACCACCACCTACATCGACATCTTCATGGGTAATTTGCAAACCACATTTAAATGCCTGGCGGACGGTTCATCGAATCACCTTCACTGTTCTCTATTATTCCAATCTCGTGTAGCGCGCGAAAAAAGAAACGAACATCTATATCGTTCCGTACGAACTTCGATTTTTCTTATTTTATCATGGTGGTCGTTTCTCTCTATGTAGACCGGTGCCAAAAAAATATTTTCGCATTCAGAGAAGAAAGTTGTGATTGAAATTTCGTGAGAATATTCCGCCGCAACGAAAAACCTCTTTGTTTTAATTATGTCCACCCCAAATCCTGTATCATTTCAGTGACACTCTCTCCACTATTTCGCGATAATACAAAACGTGCTGCCCTTCACTGAACTTTTTCGATGCTCTACGTCAATACTACCTGCTAAGTATCCCACACCGCGCAGCAGTATTCTAAAACAGGACGGACAAGGTTAGTAGATCTGTTACATTTTTTAAGTGTCCTGCCAATAACACTTCCCCACAACATTTTCTATGTGTTCTCTGAAATTTAAGTTGCTCGTAATTGTAATTCCTATGTATTTAGTTGAATTTACGTCCTTTACATTCAGCTGATGTATCGTATAACCAAAATTTAATGGATTCCTTTTAGCACTGATGTGGATGATCTCACAGTTTTCGTTATTTAGGATAAATTGCCAATTTTATCACCATACAGATATCTTTCCTAAATCGTTTTACAATTTGTTTTGATCTTCTGATGACTTTAGTAGTCGATAAATGACAGCGTCGTCAGCAAACAACCTAAGACGGCTACTCAGATTGTCTCCAAAATCGTTTATACAGATCAAGGACAGAAAAGGGCCTATAACACAACTTGGGGAAACGCCAGAAGTCACTTCTGTTTTACTCTATGACTTTCCGTCAGTTACAAAGAACTGTGATCTCTGTGACAGGAAATCACGAATCCAGTCATATAACTGGGACGATATTCCATAAGAACACAATTTCACTACAAGCCACTTTTGTGGTACAGTGACAAAAGCCTTCCGGAAATCCAGAAATACGTAATCAATTTGAAAACCCTTGCCAATAGCACTAGATCTCACGAAAGGCCGACCTGTCACGATAAAAAGAGGCGGGAGTATTACATAGTCACAAGAGAAGCACTAACAGCAGAATGTATAGCTCAGGGCAGCCCTCGTGAAGTGGAAAAGCGAAGTAACAACCACAGCTAAACTAAGAAACTAAGACCAGGCAGTACTTGTGTACTAACGGACAGGAACCGTCGAGCATTTTAAAAAGTCGCTTGAAGTTAGAAGAAGGAACCACTTGTTGATTTCAATGTACTAATAACAGTCCAGCTATCACAGTATGTGGAAAGAGTTAAAAAGAATAGCGTACAGTTGTCGAGGAGCCCCTTATATGCCACACATTTGTGCAGTCAATGATGAGCGACGTTCAAGGCCGAGTAGAGACACCGCTGGACAGTGGATGGCTGGGAACAAGTGATTCTGAGCGATGGACTGGTGGTAATTCGATGGATTTGATAAATGATTGGAGAAGATCACCTGACAATCGCTGTACTGCCAACAGAGAAGTATAGAGGAAGTGGTATTATCGTATGGAGGTGTTTTTCATGAATAGCTGGTGGTCCCCATATTACACTCAAGAAAACGCTAAATACAGAGGGATATGAACTTATTTTACAGATTTATGTACTGATTACAGTAAAGGAACAGTTCTGGGACGTTGAATGTTTGTATCAGTGCGACAGTACAGCCTAACATAAAGTAGCATCTATAAGACGGTGTTTGAGGATAATAAGAGTCTTGAACTGGACTGACCAACCAAGAGTCCCAACCTGAACCCAATGGAACACCTTTGAGATACAGGCCCCACCGTCGAACATCACTACCTTCTCTGATTTCGGCTTTGAGGAAGAATGGGCTGCCAGTCCTCCACAAACATTCAGACACATCACTGAAATTGTCCCGAGCAGAGATCAACCCTCATAAAGCAGAAGAATGGATATTCACTTTATTAATGTTCACTAGTAGGTGTGTGGTATCTTTTTGTCAGATAGTGTACACTTTTTTTACTGCATTCTAAATCTTTTAAGATACGAAAACAGTGATATAATGACTGCCAAGAAACATTATGCAAAGGTATCCGAGTACTCTGGTCGTCCTATATCTCAGACTGAGCAGAGTCACGAGAGGATATCTTATCAGCCTCTATTGTTAAATGCATCAAGAAAATAAGCATACGTGACTGGTTCATGGCTCTACTTTATACGACACAGAATCAAGCGAGCTACGATTTTTGTGAATCAAATTAACTCCTAGGGTACTATAAGGCTGTTTCAGATATGAGTACGCACTCATGTTTCAGTGTACGTCTTATATGGGAGGAAGTAAATAATCAAAAGCCATGATACAAGAAGACAGCGTAATGTGAGAGCCCCAAAGATGTTTGACTCACAGTAGTTGATTTAGGTAAGCATGCCTTTCAGTTTTACACTCTTTTGGAAAACGTTTCAGCATTGTATCACTATACTCGTCCTTCCAAGAGCTCTCGAGTCCTACGAGAAGCTATAGCTTTTCATTTAAAACAAGTTTCCTTCAGGTCTTCGGTAGGTACCAAAATTAAGAAGGTTGAACAAAAAACTAAATTACGCACCCTTATACTTAGTAACATCGAAAATCATGTTTTGATTTGTTGAAGTGTTCACGAGACATAAAGAATTTTATGTCTCGCCTGACTCATTCTGTATTTCCCAGATCCATGATGTGGAAACAACGTCTCACTTTTCTCACACAACATCCTCAAAGTCATGAATTACGTTAGTCGAGTAGGTAGAAGCAGTATTGCCTGACTTCCGATAAGTATTTGACACGTACAAATACTGTCTAATGTACGTTCAAACGGGTCTCAACAGAAATTTGGAATGGGGAGATTTCGGCACGGAGGGTGCAACTTCATAATGTCGATGGAGATCCACTGACTGATACAGAAGTAAATTTTAATGCACTTGCAGCCAGTATTAATAGCAACCTTAGACATTTCACAGATGATGTGATAATCTACAATAAAGTAATACCT
Organism: Schistocerca americana; assembly: GCF_021461395.2. Taxonomy (NCBI): domain Eukaryota; kingdom Metazoa; phylum Arthropoda; class Insecta; order Orthoptera; family Acrididae; genus Schistocerca; species Schistocerca americana. The sequence goes on from NC_060121.1 coordinate 856,756,487, forward strand.
GAAAAAAGCTGTGTATATATTCGGTCGAATCTTGGTAAGTTTACAGACAGGCACAAATACCGGTAACCTGCTTTAAATGTTCATAAATTTAAAAATACATAGTTCACAAACAGGAAATGTAAAATAACGTATGACTATAACACACAACTGTAATCGGTTAGTTCGTAGTAACACTTAGGCGTGAGAATTTATGCATATATGAAATGGAAAGAACATATTGGCTCTGGACTAGGTAAGGCAGGTGTTTGTTTCGATTTGTCGATATAATACTAGGAAAATATAATGAATGTACAAAGGTGATTGTTTACAAAATATTCGTGTTATCCAGCCTACGATATTGCTGAAGTGTGTGGGCTTGTAACAAATAGGACTAACTGAGGATATTAAAAATACACAGCGAAGAACAGAACGAAAGATCACAGGCCTGTTTGATTCATCGAAAGTATCACAGAGGTGCCGAAAGGACTAAAGTGGCAGACTCTCTAAGATGGGCGTAAGTATCCCAAGAAAGCCTACTTATCAGGTTTTGAGAACGGCTTAGAAGTGATGAATGTAGGAATGTACCAAAATCGTACTTGTATCGTCATCGTAGAAATCGGAGGGTAAGTTCAGGCTAATTGTAACCAGCACAGAGGTGTTTAACAACCTCTTTCCCCGCGCTTCGTTCGTGAATGGAACAGTGGAAAGCCGTTATAGCTAGTATAATGGGTAGTACCTCCTGCCACGCACTCCGAATTGATTTGTCAAGTACGAATGTAGAGAGGTAAATGTCATAGGGAATGTGACCGCTGCCGACCGCAGAGTAGTCTGCGGGAGTAGGTTGTGTATCGCTGGGTAGCCTAAGCTGCAGGCGTCGCCTCGGGCCCGCTCGCCACTTGCTGCTGCTGCCGTGTGCCATTTGCAGGCGCTGCTCCTGCTCGCTGCTCCGCGGAGCACGTGCCCGGCCCGCCTCCCCGGAGGCCCGGCCCGCAGGTGGGAGGTGGGTGTCCCCCGGCGCGGCGCATGCTCGCAGCGGCACACGCGCACGCCGCCTCCGACGCCGAAGCCGACGCCGACGCCGACGCTCAGTGGTCGCGCGGCAGGCGCCCCGCAAACCACGGCCGGCCACGCATCGCGGCGCCCTGCTACGCTCGCGGTATGCGACGATCGCGGTCGCCGACTCCGCCACCGCCACTGCCTGCTGCTGCCGCTGCCGCCCGCCGACACGGCGACCAAGACGACGACGGCGACGACCCGCACCAGGCCCCTGCGGCCCGCCACCGCAGCCGCCGCTGCCCTCGCCACTGCCAGGTAAATCACAACGTGCTTGCAAAGTGTCTGCACTTTACCTGCGAGTAAGTATCATCCGTATTCCGAGTCATTCTCTCTTACTCCACACTTGTCATACATCTCATCAATTCAGTAAACTACAATTAAATGCTTACCTTGCTACTGACAGCTTGTATACGAGTTTGTACTAATCTTTTTGTCTACACCAACAGTTACATTTTAGAAGATGTGTGCCTCTGCAGGTGCCCACTGTCATATTGATGACGGAAATGTTCTGTTTACTTGGGAACACAGTTATATAGATTTCAGAGAAGACGACACATGCCGCCCATGCAGTCACTGGATTTATTTATCTCACAACACTGACTACGATATGTGTGTCATTTGCGAGTGATAAGATTAAATACATCATTACATACAGATTATACGGCATACCTAGCTTAATTACAATGATCTAAAGTGCACAGTTTTTATATTGAGTTATATACCAGTAGTAATCACGTATGATGTGTTACAACCTCCTTTTACACAGACGACGAGAAACATTCTTTTATAGATGAGGTGAAACATGTGAATATAATTGAATAGGATGACCGCTCCACAGTAAAGAATATGTACTGAGGCGCTTCATGTTGAGTTATCGCTTCAAAATGGCATATGTGCTGAAGTTATGATTGTGGTATAAGTAAATCCAGCAACAATGCACATGGAACCTGTCGTTTCTGAAAAGTATTAATGTCAGGTTTTAAATGAAACAGAAAATACAATCTTAATAAGAACACAATTTGAAAAAAATATAATTATGTCATATTGACATTTAGTAACACTATGTTTTTGAAAATTGACAGTGGAGATACTTGACAAACTCAAAAGGCATAGTATCAATAGAAATAGGTTTTTTCAGACATGTTCATTGTAATTTACACAGCAATTACAGGAAAACTGTAGATAGTCTTCTGTATGTATAGTCTGTTCTATATAGCCTACAGAGATACGTAATTTCAATTTGTTCTCTCCTAAGTATTAGACAGTCTGCTGCTACAGGCTCTGCAAACGTGCCTAAGTAACCTATACAAAATGTGATTTTAGAGTTACTGGAACTTACGTCCTTAGAAAAATAATATATTTATTTAGGGTTTGAAAATAACTGCCGCTGAAAGAAACAGATTTCGTAAGTATGTTGTGACTTATAAGCCAAACAGTAAATTTTGCATGGATCATCGTTGTTTTACCGTTGTCGCATACAATCTGAAGGAAGTCAGTTCCACCTCCCTTTCCTATCATATTACCTACCTGCCGTTCGTAGTGTTTCTACTCTTCCTTAATTCCTAATTCGCCCTCCTGTTGTTGGACGGTACGAAGACATGATGTGGGTAAATTATGCAAGATGATGTATTACAGTACAAGGCAGTTTCACTCTCTGAATTACATCATAGACAATTACTCATCTACAATAAAAAGAATGTTGGTGGTAGAATCACACTTCGTGGAACCTAAATCTGAAGACTGCTTTATAGCCCACTGGAACATTAAGTCTGTTTAATACTTGAGTGTCAGTTGTACGAGTATACGCTACTCACAATGGAAAAATGATGGTCTTAGTAAGATTGATAAAACACCTGTCGGACGACGTACTTAATTCGTGCATCTGGTTTATGAGTTTCTTCAATTCTTAGGTTGCATAACGGGCTATATTTAAACGAATCAGAGTGTCATGCACTGTACCTTCAAACAGTGATTATATACATTTTTCATTATTTCCGTATTTGTATACGGTATTCTAAGATTGACCTTTCTTACAGGCCACAGCCTAATAGTTATACCCACTTTCATCGAACTTCTACACACTGTAAATTATATTACTGAGCAGCAAACATTTGTAACTATCCTCATAACAACCAAGCACGTGAAAAGGAGTTAACAACTAGTTTCATATGCATTATCTGTACTTCCAGTTCAAATGCGACCGAAAACATTTGTAGTTTCGTATGGTAACGAGCTGACATCAATGAACTACAACATGAATTGTGTGCAGAATTATGTGTATAACATACTAAGGGAACTAGTATGTTTGTTATCGCCGACATTAACTGCTTTCAAAAATACTTTCGTCACCACGTCATTAATGCACAACACTTATTTGGCTACACATAGAGACCTACGTTTAATAACCTGTTGAGATTGTGAAACTTCTTGCCATCATTCTAATTTTCTTAAGCTTTTATTTATTTACTTATTTATTCGTACCAGTTTAGCATCCTCCTGGAATCAATGTCGTGAGGCAGATTGCTGACAAATATGGACTTGTAGATGAGAACGAACAAGTTATGGCCATTCAAAATAAAATAGTAATAAACTATCACTGTAGCCTAAATTAAAAATACGTTAAGAATCTAACGATGGGTCCTTCGGAATGCGAGTACTGTTCTTACAAAGTTTTTTAGAAGTTCTTCTTTTAGTGTATTTAACGTAACAAACAAAAGGTTCTGGAACACACCTCAAGAACTAGCATTTTTACCGCTAACACACCCTGAGGAAGAAGTAAGGAAGACGTGAAATTTATTTCGTCCATCAAATTCAAGAAAAATCTTTGCCGACGTAAGTCAATGCCTATAACTGAGACTATGACAGTAAAGGGAAACGCAAAGTATATGGATCGGTTCACACGACGTAAATGTGAAATGTAGGTAGACTTGTTACAAGTCAACGCACCTCTTTACTTTTAGAATATGGTTTCATCCAAGTATTTGTAACATCTACTTCTAAGCTGCGATTGGAATCGAGGAGATTAATATGCATTCTGATGTTTCGTTTTCTAGGACGCTAATAGTTGCTAGTCATTAAACATCTGTCACAGCAGATAACAATATCTACATATCAATTAACTCTTCTATTCCACTTGGCAGTCTAAGGCATTTTTCCACTCCCTGCTCTGTCCAACGACGCTACTCTAAAAAACTTTTCGCTGTATGCCTCGACTTTGCTAATCTTACCAGTGTGACAAATACTTGGTATTTATACGGAAAGATGCAAAATGTTCAAAACGGTTTCTTGGAAGACCGAAAGTACCACTTTACGTATTGCTCGTCGGATTGCTCTAGAATTAGTTAAGAACATGTTAGAGACAGAAGTTCACATTCGGTTTGGGGAAGAAAATCACGCAATGTTTTATTGAAGGAATCGTTCTGGAATTTCCCTGAAGCAATTGAAGGAAAATCAAAGATAATGTAAATGCGTTTTCGATACTAATGTAAGGTTTACGACAAATGGTTGTACTCAAAATGGTGAGTAAGTTGCAGAAACGTAAATTGTCGAAGGATTTGCTGCAAAAAGCATACTTATTAAAAAAATTTAGTACTTACTTATAGAGTCGAATACGTCAGCACTTCGCAAGAGAAATACGGTGATATGACACTGCTTGATGCTCGAGGTGAAATTCTTCACACCAACAGCTTGACAATATTGTAGTTTTCAGGATTTCATCACACTGCTTTTTCACACCAATTGTCTCGAAAACCTCGCACATCGCATCATTAAACAACTTCTTAATGTTTCTCTGAATTTTTTGCAAAATGTTTCACTGGAAAAGTTAACAAGCGACATAGCAATGTACCATTTTCAAAGGCTCTCGAACGAAAGGTAAGTACATTTCGTGCTGTACGAGTATAAAATAGTTACTTTGGTACCTAATAGAAAAAACAGGTACGACGGTGATACAAAAAAGTACTCGCCAGAGAGGTAAAACTCTGTCTAAACAAAAACTCTGCAAGCAACTGTGCAGTGCACTACTGAGGGTTATTTGTACAAATACTAAACGAATATCTGTCGTGTTCCGTAGCGAATGATTGAGGAAGACATTACTTCATATCTAGTTAAGTGTCGTGTTATTTCTTCATTTAGTCCTTACTTGTGATATACTGGCTGAATCAGCTAGACAGTTCACCTGAGATATTTCCTGAGTAATTTAAAGAACCATAATTCTGTATTTACCCAAATCAGTTCAAAAATTCTTGACTGGCGTATAGTGTCTTTCCTTATCAAAATTAATGACAGAGATATTGGATCTGCTTTCATTTCTCAAATTGAACTACGGTACTTCTACTGATGGTGTAATAGTTATAAAGGAGACCAATTAACAAATTCTTCAAAATCCGATTCTTAGTTTCGGAAAAATTGCAGTGTGTAGACCTCAGGGTTTATCTGCTTTGAAAATGACACTGATCGCAATCTTACGCGGAAGTTCGTGTAGTCTTAACGAACCGTCGACTCAAGCCGATGGGATGCCCCAGCTAGATGCAGCTAAGAGAGTCTATTTACAAAAACCGCATAGTGGAGGAAAGTTTAATTTGAAAAGTGATACTAATCACAATTATCTACAAGTAGTTAGACCAATAAACCAACTAAAAATCAAAGACATGGCAAGTAATGATTATTCACCACGAATTATTAAAGGAATTTTTGTCTGGTTTCTGGCAGAGCCTTGTAAAAAAAGTACATATCAAAAATTGAACGAATTTGTAAAACAGGCTTTTGAAAATTGTTAAATAATAGCTATGTATCACAAGTTTAATATCAATATACACAAAACTGCACTACAAAATTATTTCTGCAACGGCAACCAAACGGAAATCACAAAACAATGTGATCATAACTACTTCCTGAAAATTCCATTTATGCTTTCCCGTCCTATCCTGTGACCAGGAAAGAAGTGAATGATAGCTTTCCTAATCACAAGTGGAAAATAAGCTGGACATCCATCGTGACGACACATCTACGTATTTCAGGTGACGCATCCTCTAGGAAAAAGGAAGGAAGTTAGGATTTAACGTCTCGTGACAATGAAGGAATCAAAGACGGATTTCTCTAAGAGAGCCGGCATCACTTCGGTAATAAATTGTACTGATCTTCTATTCATTAAGGTTCCTTCAATGAAATAATGTCCAGTCATCTATTGTCCAGTATATCGTTCGCTCCGCTTGTTGCAAGTTTGTCCTTCCCCTCCGCGCAATCTTGCTGGACACCGCCTGACTTCATACCTTTGTGCGTACAACTGCACTCTTCTCTCCGTGTTCCCATTGCAGTCTCCGTAAGATTGTAGCATATATACTTTCTCCGAATTTGTGAAAAATACTTATTTTCTCAAACTAATCAGCAGTCGACAGACGTAAAGGACGCAGGCAAAGAGAAAACTACTTTTCTTCTATGCAACAATTCGTTTCCGCAGTATACGACGTGACGTATTTCCTTCTTCGGGTTCGGAAGGGATTTGATAAGACAGTAATCTGTTTCGTTTCAAAAACAGGTAAATCGCCAGTTCTAGATATTGTAATCACCATAAAATTAATAATCGAATTTTGAAGAGTAAAATGTCATTGAATTACCTTCTTTTATAAGAACGATACTCCCGAAGAGGGCATGAAGGCCCAACTGTACCGACCGGCTGCCGTGTCATCCTCAGCCCATAGCTGTCACTGGACATGGATACGGAGTGGTATATGGTCAGCACACTTCTCTCCCGGCCCTGTGCCAGTTTCCGAAACTCCTCAATCAAGTAGCTCCTCAGATTGCCTCACAAGAGGGTTAAGTGCACCTAGCTTGCCAGCAGCGCTCTGCAGACCGGATGGTCACCCATCCAAGTGCTAGCCCAGCCAGAGAGCACTTAACTTCGGTGATCTGACGGGAGCCGTTGTGGCCACTGCGGCAAGGCCGTTGGCACAACGATACTAACAACAGAAATTATTTCAGTTTCATTTGAAAAGACGAAGCTGACACCGATATCTCTGTAATTAATAGAGCTACGAAAAAAGACGATAGGTCGTTTGGTGAGGACTTTCTCACAAATGGTTTCACGATATCTTAATCAGGTTCGGAAGAGATTTAAAGTAAACAGTTATCTGAAAAATGAAGGCAGGAGGACTGCTGTATAATACTGCTCGAATAACGATTCCCTAACTTTAGTAATACGATCTGTCCGATGACAGCATCGCTATTTATCCAGAGATATCCAATTAGTTCCCACTGCTAAGACGCTGAGTGGGTGCACGGCAATTGCTTTCAAATCCGTCCGTGAGTCAGACATGTCATATCTCTAAACAGATGAATGTCTCACATTCGCCTCCCCTTCACTGATTTCATGTCTTCATCCTATTTCGTGTCTCCATACTACTTCATTTTTTCTCTTGATATTGCAGGTGGATACAAAATATAGTTCCCAAACGTAAAACCTTACCACAAACGTTGTTTTTATACATTAAACAATTTATGAAGCATCAAGAACGAGCGCCAAGTGATGTCCATGAGCTGCTGAAGGGAAAGCGGTTACTTTTGGTACTTGTCTGCTTAAACGTCGACGTTTCGTATTGGATTTTTCCATCTATGAAGAAAAGAAAAACATCAACTGCCAAAGAATATATTTATTTTGTAACTTTTATTTACCACTAGTTAACCTAGCAATGGTTCTCAGTAGCTGTATATGTATGGGAATCGTGTAAATGTCCTAAACTCGGGTATCAATAGGAATGGTGTAAGGACTCGAATTTCGTCTCCTCCTAGAGACTTCACCCGGTTTCAAATTATAGAAATCATAATTACAATAAATCATAAGGAATACGAATGAAAAAGACTTTTTTGTTTTCATTTTCGGTTTTTATTTTTAAGGTCTTCTTAAATTTTTTTGTACACAATAGAATTACGAAACTTCGGAATACATTAAACTTTTTTTTCTTTTTTGAATACTGTGTGGTAAGTGTATGAAATTATTTTCTCAACTACTAGTTTGTGGAAGCTCTCCATGCAGCTGACCATGAGAAAAATACGTTGAACTGTTTAAGTGGCCTGCTCTCATAGTTGAAACCGACTGCGAGGAAGATAACGAAATGCTATATGTTCGCAGCACAACCCAGTATTTTTTTCCCGCAGTCGGTTGCAATACAAAACATGTACCTTGCAGTTTAAAAAAATCTGGCTTATATCCGTTCGAACGTTTATTAGTGTATTGTGGAAAAACTTGGAAGTTAATCGCTCAATAATTCTGAGAGATTTTGTTAATAATGTTTCCCAATATACTGGGTGGTTACAATTAAAGTGCAGATACACACGGAGGTCCACTGTTGGCTGTCATTATCGTGTGGCAGCGAAAAGTGGCAGATATCCTAATGTGTTTATGCAGAACCTATTTACACTGGATAAAATTACTTCCTATTTTGAACACCATGTGCAAATCTGGCGCTGTATAACGTCCTCTCCGGTGCTCATATTGAACAAACCGTTTAAGCTACATTTAATAATAAAACCAACATTACGGCTTTCTCAAATGTTTGACCTTTTCTGCTCATGCCCCGTTCCTAATCGATTATATATGGAAACAATTGAATACGTCTTTCTTGCATTCATAGCGCCAGATTTGCACCTGGCGGCCAAAACTGGAACTAATTTTTTTTCCAGCATAAATCGGTTCCGCATAAATGCAATAGAGTAGCTACCACGTTTCGCTGCCACGTTTACTTATAGCCACCTGCTCTATTCATATATTACGAAATGAAATAAAAAACTAAACTCTGGGATCACCACTGAAGTCCACGCGATGTCGTACGGTCTCCGTGTTATCCTTTGCCATGTGACGTCATGTGGATGCGGTGTGTAGGGGCATGTGGCCAGCACAACGCACTCCCGGCCATCATCGACATTTGAACTTTGGAGCCGCTGCCTTTTAATCATGTAGCTTCTCACTTGGCTCCACGAGCCTGGATGCATCCCCGTCCAGACCCCTCACCAAGGAAAAATCCTTGGCAGAATTGGGGATCGAAACATGGTCCTCCACATGGAAGCGTTCTACATTGACCACTAAGCTCCAGAGGCTGTCATTCTGGCAATAAGGTAAGTCGGGTGAAGATGTTCTAGTTAAGAAATTTTTTCCTAAAACGATAGGACCACCCATCCGAAAAGCTGGAAATTCTTGAGGAAGCTGGATGATTGTTTACTTCTCATTTGTACAGACACAAAATTCTGCTGCAGTGGTTACCGGTTCCGGGCTGACATGGCTATTCTCAAACCACATACCTCGTTATTAACTGTAATTATTCATACAAGGACTATTCGGAAAGTAACGAACGATAGGTCGCGAAATGGAAACGACAGTGAAAATCAAAACTGTTTTATTTGCAACAGTTAACCACGTCTTCCAGCTACTTATCTCCATAGTCGCCCATCCTACTTAGACGTTTGTCATAGCTTTGTACCACCTTTACAATACCCTCGCTATGGAAGGCAGCCGCCACTGCCTTCCGCCGATTCTCTACGCTGGCCTACAGCTAGTTGTCTGTGCCAAAATGTTGTCTTCATAGCCAGCGGTTCATGTGAGCAGAGATGAAACTCAGAGGGAGACAATTATGGGCTGTATTGTGGGTACTCAAAATTTTCAATTGAAAGTGATGCAGGAGCATCTTCATTGCCCCTGCATAATGTGGCTGAGAATTGTCTTGAAGAAGAAAACGCACGACAGTTATGTAATGTTGGCTGTCTAGCTTCAGGCGAAATTTCTCACCAGGCCCTCGTACTTGGAGGGAGACACTACTGTTCTAGGTATCTTTATGTGCTCACTGCATGCTCAGAACTAAAACGAACGACGTAACGTGATCGACAGGCATACTAGAGACACTGCCCAGCACACCTGTGCAAAACGTCATCGGATTTTCACTGTGGTTTCCATTTCGCGACCGATCGTTCCTTAATTTTCGAATAACCCTGGTATAATCTGTCAAAAGGCATGAAAAGCTTCTGCACAGCAAAGTATACTGTGGGAACATTACCCTCACTGATCTTAGCCTATGTGTCTGTCGCATCTGACTGACACAACCAATTTTCCTCAGCAACGAATAGCTGCGAATCTAGCATACAGTGACACCATGAGTAAAATAAGTTTGAAATTCTGTTGAGTTAAAATTTGATCCCACATTTAACTACACTGAAAATATAAACACTAAATATTTGAAAAAAAATGATAGATACTCTGTGATACTGAAAGTACAGTACAGGTAGAATCTTCCACTAAATACTGGGTAAGATGCCAACTCTACTGGGAGACGATACAAGTGTGTGAAAAAGGCAAAATTTGTGAATCAGTTAAGAGTAACACAACAAAATTAATTTATTTTGATTATGAAAAACAGAGATAAGAATATTTTTAGAGTAAGGCTTTCATTTATTCTTTATTGTTATCTGATTCACGTTTTACGCATACTGCAATAGTCACTTATTATGTGTAATGCATCGGATACTCTCACATTCGTGTCCCATTTTGTCATAAAAGTAGCACCTACAGACAAGAAAAATATCGTCGTCGCTCTCATTTTCTCCATTTGTGTTACTCAGATCTAACGATTCCTCATTGCTTGAAGATGAACCGCTTGTTGGTCTCAAATCCTTCCTTCGGAGAGTACTACGTTTTGATCCGTTATTTTGTGCTTTGTTCCTCATCTGCTTCATTTTGGACTGCTCGTTAGAAACTCTGAAATTTGCGTTTTCATCTTGAATGGCCTAGATGCCGAAGCCTTAGGAACAGGGCCTAAGTCATCAAAAGGATATCTATTATATTGTTCTTCAAGACTTCCGGATGGTCCTGCACCACTTTTGGATCCTCCAACATTGCATATAGCTACCGCTGCTTTGGGTATGGGTGGAATCTGTACAGCAGTAGGGGTAGAGACACGGTTTGTGGATTATACAATAAGATTACTAGATTGCTTTACATTACACTTGTCCGTCCTCTTTATGAGTACTGTTGCACGATGTGGGATCCGTACTAGATCAGCTTCCTCCTTCGAATGCGAAAATATTTTGCTGCCGTAGACCTGCATAGGGAGAAACGATTACCATAACAATTAACGGAAATCAGAGCTCGCACGGGAGGATACAGATCTTCGTTTCTCTACGCGCGGTTCGAGCGTGGAATAACGGAGTATTATTGTGGAGGTGGTTCCATGAACACTCTGCCAGACAGTGAAATGTAGTTTGCAGAGTATGCATGTAGTTGCCGTTGGAGAAATAAATTTTGTAAGGCAGTTTTGTGTACAGATTCTATGTTAGTATTACATATGCTGCTATTTCGAATTGTGTTTCAATAGTATCGCCAATTGCTCTGTTGGATATTGAAAATGCCTGGCCTGGAATTCTGGATGTATGATGTGGATAAATCTCACAGGTCGAAAATCTAGAGGTGCCATTACGCACAGCTGCAGCACGATTCCATGCAGAAGTCAAAACTTGTCCAAATTGCTGACGACTAGCTTTGCGGTTGTGAATGCAACTGTTGATACCCTGTTGCCAAAATGTTTCAATGGGTATGAAGAAGGCCCGATCTAGGGCCAGCAAGTATTCCGTAGTACGTCTAGGTAGTCAGAGAAGAGTACTATGATTCTCAGCTACAAAATGAGGAAGATGAACATCACAACCGTTTGACCTGTGTCTGTCCAGAATTAGCAATACTTCGCCAGATTCCTTCCTAGGAATGTAGTGATTGTTCAGCCAGTTCATGAACAAGTCCATATTTACATGTCATTGATTTCGACGTAGGAACCCGGAGGAATACAGTCTTCAAATTCAGGTTTTTTTCTTTCCCCTTTAAATATACAGTTGGGTGGAAGAAATTTCCCTCTGACCTTGCAGCAAGCACGTATGGATATGATTTCACCATTTTCTACTGACGTTAGGTGATGGACATGTTTAGAATATTTCGCTGCTGGAACTCTCCCACGTTCATGCTTCAGAGGAGGTCCACAATCGTCCATTTTATCAGTTTTACAAGGCTGCTGAAACAACTTGTTCTTCTGGCTTGTGTGTAAAAAGAGAGAAAAATATTTCTCAACCTCTTCTCAACAGTACCACAACAATCTTGCAATGGATATATGCTGGGCATTCCTTACAACTACAGTGGGATACATTTGGAAGAATATATTCAGCCAGTCTTAGCCTGCTATCTTACTTTCCTTCTTGAATCAGAGAGGTATTCCACTTTTTCTCCGTAAATGAATACGCTAATTGTCGGATTGGTTAGGCTATGATGTAAATCCAGCATCTTGTAGTCGTTTGAAATATTCACAAGTGTGCTTTCATTTTCATCACGGTGGTGTTCTGAGGAAGCTTCCAGTATGAATTATGATTAGTATTTTGTTGTTACTAAAATTCCATAATCAATGGAACAGAAAAATTGGTGCCACTGCTAAATTTGTATTAATATTCTAACCTGCACGACCTTGTCGTCCTTTGCCTAAATCCTTGGTTTTCCTGTCCAGTTTCAGGGTTCTTTATGGTACTCGGTGGAGTTTCGATGCATCTCACCAGGACTTCTGACACCCAATGCGTTCATTGGGGTATTAGCTTCTGACCATGAAACTCGACCGGTTTTTCTCTCGTATTGACGAGAGATGATAAGTTAGCATAAAGGTAAATTAAAGGTTTACACGTAAGGTACTTTATACGGCATACTTCAAGTCAAACCAATTCTTTCATCTCAAATTTAAATGTACTGCTTACAAAATTTAATATCAACCATAAGTAATTAAAAGAAATACCTAATCTTTACACCACACAACTCTTTTGAGCTTTTACGGCTCACAGAGAATAAATCTCTGATGATTCGGTATCTCAGACCTATTCTGTCGGGAAGATACACCCCACATTTTCTTCAACAAAACCTATATTAAAAACAGCTAAACCTACTATCTGAAACCCACACAATGCGGTTTCAAAACACCCAGTAACGTCATGATCATAACGCAAACATCGAGAGGAATATCGTTACCATAGACAATAACGGGATTATAAGCCGTATACTTAAGACTGTTAACGCAGTACATCTTCTGATTACTTTGTATTTAGCTGATAAATGAGGATAGCTTTCTTCTTCTTACAGACAGCACCTTCTCAACAGCAAATGGTGAGAGATAGCGCTGCCATCCATTGGGTATTAGCGGAAAAATCAACATTGTGGCAGCTTCCACCTAATGGCATCTAACACCAAATTACCTTGTAATAATTACCTTATATAATATGTTTTAATCCGCCAGGAAACTTCATTTCTAGACTTTATACATATTAAAAATATAGCCTGTATCATTCTGAATGTTTACAAGAAGATCTAGTAAGAGTTTGAAGTAAATCGGCTAAGAACTTTTATAGATTCTTGGAAACATAATTTCTTCTTTATATATTATTGTGGACCGTCCCATTTGCGTCTGACTGCACAACTACTACACGACCGCTAACGTACACTTCGTGTAAGAACGCCAAAACAAGATAAGACAAGCGTACAAACAGCCGCTTTTCCCTTGCTCCAATGGAGAGTGGAACAGGAAAGATAATCACTAGTAGTGGTACAATGGTACAAGATACTCCCGGCCATGCACCCTACTATGGCTTGCAGAATACGTATGTAGACGTAGAAGACCACCACTTATTGAGCTGAGAGCACACACGCAAGAGAATATTGCCCTTATCGTTGGGAAAACTGATAGGTATAGGCGTCAAGTATCAGTACGTTGTGGTTTTAAGATTGTTCCCAACCCCGAGCGCTGAGGTTCAGTAATAATGTAGTTATCACAGTATGGATGGGGTAGACCATCACAGTAAGGGGCCTAATTAAAAATTCCATGGGAGAACTATGTTTTTAGTGAAAAGTTATCAGTGGGCCACAGACATAGCACCTGCCTGCACACGGAATGTAGGACCACTAACGCATTTTCAAGGGGTAAATTTTTGACTTAACTTCTCGCAGCGGTTTAAAAACTGCAAAGATTTACTGCAAATAAATGGTCACACTTCCATATTAATTAGTTGTGTAAAGTGAACCATTGCTCACTGAATTAAAACATAATATATTATTGCAATTAAATGACAGTCACTGCGCCTCTTAGTATTAAAATTCCCAATATTCTAGTAGTAAGTTAATGATAATTGCGGTAGCTATAGCCGGGCGCAATTTTGAACAGACGACACCATAATGGATTCAGTATAACGAATGACACAGAGACAATTTTTTAATGATTTCTTCCCAAACAACTCGGCTGCAGCTTTATGTATTGCGTGTTCTTTCATGGCGATTCTTCCGCACTTCTGTCGCGCCAACATCAGCTTCCCAGTACTCCATTCCACCAACGCAATGCAGCGCGGCTGCTCCGATGTTCTTTGCAGTATGTATGCTAAATATGTTTGTAAAATTATTAATAAAAGGACTGCTTCCCACTTGTTGCCCTTCCTTCATCACTTAGCTGCAGTTTGAGGTCCATTATCTTCTCATTTACATTTTAAATTAATTTTTTAAGGGGGAATAATAAAAGTATTTAACTGGATATTTAAAATGTACAATCACAATATTCAACGCAAAAGTTGACTTACTGCGCTGGAGCCCACAATAAATTCTCGGCGTTGTTTCGTAACCTGTCGAACACGTTGTTTGTACATGATCGGAATTTATAAATTATTTTTCGTGTAACAATGGGTCTTTCGTTGTCATCGTACTATACCAAAAAAAAAGTTTGACTTACATAGTAAACATGCAAAACCACTCGATAGAAAGAAATAAGTAAGAGGTGGAGCGTTCCCTTAAAAATGTACAGTTATTTGTTATGTCTCTGACTTTCTCGGCGCGATTGATTAATGGTGTACTTCCGGGTCTGCCGCCTTGTTATTTCCATTTTTAGCACAATATTTCGACGAGCGACGAGTCTTCTTCCTCAGCTGCTGCGAGTTTTGCTGCTGAATGTAATCGGTTCCTGGTCTCCAGCCAGAGTGAACTACTTTTGCTCTCGCGCCACTGCTTACCACTGAGTTCGACTGCCGACACCAACTACTCCCTTCGATGCTCTTATTTTCCAGAGCCCACATTTATCAAACGCACATTCTGTTAGCGTTTCCCAGCTCTGGTGGTGGTATTGGTCGGCGAGGTCTTAATGAACTTAATGGCTGACCCCAAGCCTAATTTTAAACTGAAGCAACCGTCCTTGTTTATTAGCTTTTCCGACATCTTTATTTCGATATACTCCTTATTACGCTGCCGCAGAAACTTGCTACTTCACCCACACCTACAGTCACCTATTCTATTAATATGCCACATGTAAGACGTGCCACATTCGCATGGAATGCGCTACAATCTCACAATTTTACAAGAAGCCTTTGTACACTTGTTGATGGAGCTAAATACACAAGATGCCACGTCTCCGTAAGAGTCTGCCGATCTTTCCGGATAACGGACCAGCGTGAGGTGCATAAGCGATACTTGCATTCTCCTTCTCAGTTTTACCGTTTTCTCCGGCTTTCTTGTTTTTGACTGCAATGCTCGCTCAGTACGATTATCTGACTACCTGCTGCTTCGGAACGCTATTCGTCGGTGTCATAATTCTTTGTCAAAGCTCTCTTTGAAAATGTTCTGTCTCTATGGACTGCTGTTTATAGCACCGAATTTGTTTGTGGTAGATGGCGATGACTCGATATGTGTAGATAGAGGTCAGTGTGCGTGGGTTTCCTGTTTACACTGTGACGCATAGACCCACCCGGTTTATTCTTAATATACACATCGAGGGAAAGCAGCTTTTTTATTTTTCAAGTTCCATCGTCGGTTTTATATTAGGATGCGAGGAGCTTAAATGATCCATGAACTCTTAAGGCTTATCCGCTTCATGTGCAGATACACTAAATGATCAAAAGTATCCAGACACCCCAAAAACACGTTTTTCATGTTAGGTGCATTGTCCTGCCGCCTACTGCCAGTTACTCCACATCAACGACATCAGTAGTCATAAGACATCGTTAGAGGGCAGAATGGGGCGCTCCGTGAAACTCACGGACTTCGAAAGTGGTCAGGCGATTGGGTGTCACTTGTGTCATACTACTGTATCCGAGATTTCCCCACTCCTAAACACCCCTAGGTCCACAGTTTCCGAT
This sequence comes from Schistocerca americana, assembly GCF_021461395.2. NCBI lineage: Eukaryota > Metazoa > Arthropoda > Insecta > Orthoptera > Acrididae > Schistocerca > Schistocerca americana. Next base: position 856,772,690 of record NC_060121.1, read on the forward strand.
GTGATAGTGAAGTGGAAACGTGAAGGGACACGTACAGCTCAAAAACGTACCGGTCTACCTCGTCTGTTGACTGACACAGACCACCGACAGTTGACGAGGGTCGTAATGTGTAATAGGCAAACATCTATCCAGACCATCACACAGGAATTCCAAACTGCATCAGGATCCACTGCAAGTACTATGACAGTTGGGCGGGAGGTGAGAAAACTTGGATTTCGCATTACGCCAGTATCTGCCAAACGACGCCTGGCTTGGTGTAAAGAGCGTAAAGATTGGGCGATTCAACAGTGAATAAACGTTGTGTGTAGTGACGAATCACGGTACACAATGTGGCGATCCGATGACAGGGAGTGGATATGGCGAATTCCCGGTGAACGTCATCTTCCATCGTGTGTAGTGTCAACAGCAAAAAGCAGAGGCGGTGGTGTTGTGGTGTGCTCGTGTTTCTCATGGAGGGGGCTTGCACCCCTTGTCGTTTTGCGTGGCACTACCGCAGCACAGGCCTACATTGATGTTTTAAGCACCTTCTAGGTTCCCTCTGATGAAGAGAAATTCGGGGATGGCGATTACATCTTCCAACACGATCGAGCACCTGATCATAATGCACGGCCTGTGGTGGAACGGTTACTCGACAGTAACATTTCTGTAATAGACTGGCCTGCACAGAGTCCAGACCTCAATCCTATAGAATACCTTTGGATGTTTTGGAACGCCGACTTCGTGTCAGGCCCTTACGACCGACTTGAACACCTCTCCTCAGTGCAGCACTCCGTGAAGAATGAGCTGATAGTCCGCAGCTCGTGGTCGTACGGTAGCGTTCTCGCTTCCCGCGCCCGGGTTCCCGGGTTCGATTCCGGGCGGGGTCAGGGATTTTCTCTGCCTCGTGATGACAGGGTGTTGTGTGATGTCCTTAGGTTAATTAGGTTTAAGTAATTCTAGGGGACTGATGACCATAGATGTTAAGTCCCATAGTGCTCAGAGCCATTTGAACCAATGGGCTGCCATTCCCCAAGAAACCTCCCATCACCTGATTGAACGTATGCCTGCGTGTGTGGAAGCTGTCATCAAGACTAAGGTGAGCCAACACCATATTGTATCCCAGCATTACCCATGGAGGGCGCCACGAACTTGTAAGTAATTTTCAGCCAGGTGTCCGAATACTTTTGATCACATAGTGTAGTACACACATGTCGCCCACGTACAGACGCGTATTTGAACCTGGTGGACTGTAGCGCTTTTGCTTCAAAATTTTATAAGTATACGTTCGTCAAACAAACGATAACAGAGTATCTGCTGCCACATCATTGGTCTCTCTATATTACCGATCCTTTTTCTTTTGAAACATCGTGTACAGGCAATAAGTTTACGTCAGAATCTGCATTAAATGTTGAATGGAACAATCACTGACCTTTACTCTGGTTAGTTCCATGGTTTCATAAAATGGACTCACATAAAGGAGGAGACTACACAGAATACCTATATTCCAGGGCTGCAGTTGACTAAGGTGGCGTACAAAGTGAGCGAATTCCGTATGTGATGTTTTCACTTCCCAAATACTTGCTGGGAGTGCGTTTCAAGTACTGACATGCAGTTGCGTAAATATTAGTTTGCGTCTTACAGGAATGGCTTCCTTGTGTGCCGTAGGAAGACCATATAGTCGCGATGCCACAGCTTCTCGTGTTCTAAGACGCCCAGAGTCGTAATTATCGTTTTAATCACATTTCCTTCCCTTCTGAATTTTCATTCTTAATACATATCCCGAATAGTATCCGTAATTCGGCTCACATTCGCATTATGAACATGATTTTACTTTTTCAGAGACTCGTTTTCGGAAATCAGAGCCTGTAACGTATCATGAACTGGATAATAGCAAAGATACAACGCAAGCCAAAAACGTCGAACACCGAGAAAGGGAGAAGGGAACGAAAATGAATCTTCACAGAGTGGAAGGATACATGATGTTATAGCACTCATTACAAAATTGAGTGAAATATAGTGTAGTATAATGTTGCACATCTCTAGGGTGCCCATTCTGTATCTTTCCGCCATTGTGCCGATCGTTTCGGTACTCAAGAGCACCGAGCGGTTTAGTACTCGAATTACAGCCCCTGCGTTATTCAGTATGCATTTCGGAAGCGATACCGTTCGAGTCTAGAGAACGGAAGCGCTGTTGTCGGCTTGCGTCGCGCAAGCCTATCAGAAGCAAGAAGCCACAGACCCGCGCATGCGCACTGCAGCACGCACCGCGCCACGAACACAAAGCGGCTAGCAGACGACAAAGGCGCGCTGTTCTTCGAAGTACCGAAAATTGCATTTACGTTGCCATAACACATGATGCCGCATTCCATCGAGCTGACGTGGCCACCCTCACCTCTCTTGCCTCCTCTGTAACTGTATCAGGGGCAGTATATCCATCTCCATGATTCTCAGCTGAAATGCAAAGAAATTTTTACAGTTTCCCTGACCACATGTTTCCATGCATGCATAATGACGATAGCGTATTTGACTGTATTCTGCAGACTGTCGTCAATGCCGCATTATGTCATCTTATTCTCATTCACACTGACATTGTGTTTTGGATTTTACATTTCGGAAAATGACTTAGGAATAGTGTGTAGTACCACATTGTACTAATACACCTATAAAAACACCCGAAAAATCGATTCTGAGAGTTTCGAAGAATAAGAAGATAAATAGAATGTGGTTATAACTCGCTCCTAGAGATCCAAATGATTAAGTAGCCCACTTCCGTATATGATACGTCAGCGACTGGGTCTTAAAAACAAAATTGAAAAAACGCATTTTCGAGAGCTAGTGCAGTTAGTCGAAGTTTATAACATGCATTTCATGAATGAAACTCTTTCGTATATGGTGCTACAATCAAAAATATTACGGCGGGTATCTTTCATCTCTGTCTACTGTTGTTGAGGATTCGATCGCAATAAATACTTGTGACAAGCAAGATTATGAAGATGACTGCTACCAGCTACATTCCTAGTAATTTATGTTGTGTTCTTAGATTCCTGTCTAACCGCCTACTCGGAAATCGCTACATATTCGGAAAAAATAGTGAATTGTTCCTGACAAGAAAAAATATAAAGGTCACTGTCGGTTGTTTCACTCACAGCAATTTCATCTCCAGCAATTTCATATTTCGTTTTTTAAACACACAGAAATCACAAAATCATTACTGAGGAAGTGCGCTCTTACATGTAATAACCAATATTGCAGAAAAACCTGAACTTACACGAATAACAATGTCTCAGAACGTGTTGCATATATGGAGAGAAAAAAAATTTTTTTTTGTACCCATCCGTGCTCGAACCCATATTCTTTCATACCACAGTACCGCGCGCTAACCACTTGCCCACGCTAAACAAATGGAATATAATGCTCAATTCTTTAACTATAACATAGAGGAACGTAGGCTAACTTCATCGCCAAACGGTGTTGCTTAAGTCATAAATGCGTGATAGTTTGGAAGGTATCCAATATCAGGCTTCACATGATAGCTTTCCTTCGTTACTCGAAAGCTATAAACATGTTTCGATAGTTATTAACTAAGCCATTTGTTGGAAAAAGTACACAAGGTCACTAGTAATGTCAGTTGAAACTCGTGTAATATAAGTAAGCAGAGCCGATGTCTTGACATTTAAGGATCTTTAAACTCTTATTTGCATAAAAATAACACGTATTTTGAGAAAATATTGACCGAAAACTTTTTTTATGTAATCATTCACAGTAACAACCTATCCTAACCATATTTCTAACAAAGGAAAATAGTCTATTGTGAACTCACTTTCCAACAGGATCCTCTGGTGATACTTTAGTAACACATTCACTAAATCCAAAGCTAAAACCACTAAATATGTTTAAAATAACAAATTATAGTTGTACATAAACCACGGCTCACTGATCGACAGGGCCACACCGAAATCCAAAACCTCTCGGTAAAATTGTCTTAAAATCGGTGGGAGGACCGTTCGGTAACATGTCTCAGAAGCTTACTGAATAGGATATTTCGGTAAAGAATCGAATATGATGTCACTACCGAGACAAACGTACTACACCGATCGGTATGAACGATACAGAATATGGCCTCTGGCATTGATGCATGCACTGATGTGCTTGGGAAGGTTGTCATAAAGTTATTGGAACCTCTCGTTACATATGCCGCGCCACAACCTTTGTAACAGGTCCCTGATATTCTGAACTCTAGGGCTGGGACAGGGTTCACGACGTTCACGACCGAACTAGTCCCACAGTTATTCTATTGGGGACAAGTATGGGGATTTTGCTAACCATTGGACTGCCTCAACTTCACGCAGACGGTACATAGAGCTAGATGCCACGTGTGTATGAGCGTGGTTCTGTTCAGAAACAATAGCAGTAGACTGTCGCTCGCGCCGGCCGGAGTGGCCGTGCGGCTCTAGGCACTACAGTCTGGAACCAAGCGACCGCTACGGTCGCAGGTTCGAATCCTGCCTCGGAATGGATGTGTGTGATGTCCTTAGGTTAGTTAGGTTTAATTACTTCTAAAGTTCCAGGCGACTGATGACCTCAGAAGTTAAGTCGCATAGTGCACAGAGCCATTTGAACCATTTTTGAACTGTCGCTCGAGCGCTAATACGAAAGGAGGCATTGACTTACTGTCGTCCCATAAGAGTTACCTCAATCATTTCCAGCCCAGAACTGAAATCATTCTCGATGGCTCACCACACCAGGACGCCAGAGGTAACACCACAGTGCCTTTTCAAAACAATGGAAGAACGGAACTTCTCACCAACTCGCCGTCATGTGTGTCGACGATAGTCATCGGGGTAGTGCAGAACCGCGATTCATCGCTGAAGACAAAGCGCCGCCGACGGACGGACCGTCATCAACAGTATCAGATAATCTCACTCCTTGAGAGGCCACAGAGACGTCTTTACTTTTTTATTTTCCTTTTCGTTGTCACACTTCTGACTGATTCGTTGCGGCCTGCTATGAATTCCTCTCCTATTGCTAACTGTTCATTACAGGGCTCGAAACGAACGTTCCCAAGAATTTCTTCCTCACATTAAGGTCGATGTTTGAGTACTACTGGCGAAGATTTCCTCCACCACCATCATTACAACTGGCTATTTCCGAGTGGAGCGCCACTGCACCGGCTATGAAGGTACTTGGGAACAAGATGGTCACATTGTAACCATACCGAAAATATTCAGCACTGTATTTATGATGCACCGCACATTCACTTAAATGCTGAAGTGAACCTCACTTGTAGATTTCAGTTCCGGAACGTTTATACGGTTTACCTTTTGCGAATAGTAAATATCTCCGGCGTGAAACTGAAATGAACTTTTGGCCAGTACATTGTTATAATATGTATACCTGAGCAGTCGTTCTGTGACCTGTTTTTGAATAAATGATAATGCTCGACGAAACTGTTCAAACTTTCGGATATCGATTAAATTACTAGCAAGCAGAATTGAGAGTTGTCCGCTGTTGCAGGCACTGACTTGTACTGATGGAGCCGATATTAGGGGAAAGCCGGACAAAGTGTCCATGCTAAGGTACGCCTATTTTTAACGTGAGTAGGAATAGACGGGAACGCATAGGAACGAGTGATTATAATCTCCGATTATTGAAGCAAAATATCGAATAGTTTAATTACATTAGGATCAAATCAAGCTCTTTAAAAACCTCAATTAGCACAAAGTGGCAAAATGGCCGCTTGGCTCGACATAAGCGGATAAAGTGGTCGTTTAACTTTAAACTCAAAGGTAAGGCACAGAAAACTGTTTTTACAATGAAATATATTTTATTGTGAAACATGATTCGAATTACTTTTCAAAAAAATAAAAATCAAACTGTGCTCCTCAACTCCTGTGCAAAGTTCGTTGGGCCGAGATGGAGCACGACTGGCACTTAATCTACTGCTATTCTGGCCTTGGATTTGAAAATTTTTCTTCGCTATACATTCACTCTCTGTCTTCATCGTTGTCGTCAGAAAGGGTTCTTCTTTTGTTTCCTACTCCTACCAGACTTCTTTATAATAACTTCCTTCCCTTCGGCTGCTTTCTTTTTACTCTGTTTCTCTTCTCTTTCTTTTTTTCCAGCTTCTAGGTCGCTCATTTAAGGACTTGCTATAATTAAGGCTGCGGAGCCCTTCTTTCGGTCTCTACATGTACATTTTCCCCCTACAGAAAGTGGCCATAAGCCACCAACGAAGCGGCTACTTTTCCCGCAATGAGGTCTTAACACAAAATCTTTGTACCCTCTAATAGTATTAACGAACATTCAATAACTGAAGTAGGACTATGAAGTCAAGATATGACACTTCCAACACAATTTTATTAAAAAGACGTAAGTCTCATTCCGTCTGCACAATAGATACATAAAGTGACCACTTAACTTACAACATGACACCTAAAACCCACAAAAAAATGCAACTCCGAGTAGCAGCGCAGCTAACAGGTTAATCTTCATGGGGTGACTTGGCCCTCCCGCGAGAATAAGTTAAAGTTTTGCCCGCGCCTTGTGCCTTGCCAGCACCTTATAAACCCCAGGAACTCATTGGCCACTTTGCCCGCCATGTATACTTCTGTCCGCTCTCCACTAATCATGATCATCAACCATTTTCAAAAGCGTAACTGGTTTGATGCGTCCCGCCACAAATTGCTCTCCTGTGCCAACCTCTTCAGCTCAGAGTAGCACCTGCAACATACGTCCTCAATTATTTGCTGGATGTATTCCAATATTTGCCTTCCTCTACAGCTTTTGTCTCTACAGCTCCCTCTAGTACCACGGATGTCATTCCCTAACGTATTAAGAGATGTCCTATCATACCGTCCCTTCTGCTTGTCAGTGGTTTCCACATATGCCTTTCTTCTCCGATTCTACGCAGAACTCCCTCATTCTTTACCTTATGCACATAATTTTCAACGTTGTTCTGTAGCACTAAATCTCAAATGCTTCGATTCTGCTCTGTTCCGGTTTTCCCACTGTCCATGTTTCACTACCATACAATGCTCGGCTCCAAACGATCTCAGAAATTTGTGGAAGAAATTAAGGCCTATGTCTGATACTAGTAGACTTCCTTGGCCAAGAATGCCCTTTTTGTCTGCGCTAGCCTACTTTTGATGTCCTCGTTGCTCCTTACGTCATGGGTTATTTTGTTGTCTAGGTAGCAAAATTCTTTAAATTCATCTACTTCGTGACCATCTATTCTGATGTTATATTATCGCTGTTCTCATTTCTGCTACTACTCACTCTTTCCGTCTTTCTTCGATTTACTCTCAGTCGATGTGCTGTATTCATTAGACTGTTCACTCCATTCTGCAGATCAAGTAATTCTTCTTCATCGCATTACATACACATGAAGTTTAAATATCTGGATAGGACAACATTCCGTGACGCTCTCCTGCCAAGCAACAGAACATCGACGCACACCGGTTGGGAAAATGCGAGTCACGTTTCACTTAATGACATACCATCTCTTTGGGAAGAAACGGGAATAAAAAGGAAACTGGAGCCCTCACACTCCAAGACCAGGGTATCACGATCGACACGATAGTGGAAAAAGTGAAAATCAATCATGGATCAGTTGTCTACATCTTGCCTGACGTCACATTCAATCAAGAAACCAGCCTAAAAGAAGTGAAAAGCTGGGACCAGAAATGGAGATAAACCACGGAGTAAGACAAGGCTGTGGTATGTGATCTACACTGTTCATCATCTACATCGACGACCTGGTCAGGTAATGGGTGATGTACGGAATAACTCAAGGTATAAGAACAGCGCCAACAACGAGGTAATTATACATGACAGTGAAGATAAATTACAAATAGTGGTACGCAGATTAAACTTTACGCTCAACTTATAATGTAAGGACGTCAATAACAACCACGAAAACACGGGCTTTTAGGAAAAGTATCATGTAATTTCGGTGATATTCATCAGTAACGTAATAGCAGAACAGGTGTCCCTCTTTCAGTATCTACTAAGTGACATAATTTTTTAAGAAGAGAAAGGCATAAATAAGAATATTAACAGCTATCAACACCTAACGTGGCACGACGAGAACAACGCTAAGTGTAAAACTAGAAGGGAAACGCAAACGAAATTTTATACGACGAGGCTATTGTACTTTATCTTGCTTGGAAGTACCAATGGGCTGTGCCCGTCTGACTTCAGAATGCTCTAGGGAATTTCGTGAAGATGAGGGATTGGTGTTGTGTCTGTTGTTTTCAGTTATAAGCTTGAGTTTGGTGTTTTATGCATGTGTTATTGGTCCCTAAAGTTGCATGTAATGGTTAATTTGGGATGTTTGTGAGAAGCCTCTGGTGGTTCATGTACTAAACTTTGAATGAGAATGTGAGGCGAAGTTCGTGTTGCATCGCAAAATTTTGTCGATTTGTCCTGCATGAGTATGTAAAAGATGGGTTGGCCTAAAAATCCTCTTATGTTTGTGTGTTCGGGGTGTATCTGTCAGCGCCTGGGACGACAGGAAAAATTTGTTCAGGAGACGTGGCGGCCAAGTTAGTACTGTGTCTGATGGCATAGACCATACCTTCGAGCCATGCAGGATTACAGGAAGTATGAGCCGGCACCAGAGTTGACACTGAATGGTTAATCCGTCACCTTTCGGCAGTGGATATAACTTAGAGAAGAGCGTGCAGCCTTGGTTTGCTGCTGTACTGAGATGCCATTTTCACGTGAGATGTCGATCTATTTCGAGGCCCAGGTAAATAACTGAATTCCTTCAGCTCAAATCTCTGTCGTCAGTGGTGAGTTGACGATCAGGTAGCTTGATTTTAGGGGTGGAATAGATCGTATGGCTCTCGGTGGGATTTATTTTCCACCGATTACACCACTGTGTATCTTGTCGAGGTAATTTTATAAAGTCATAGCACTACCCACAGTAATGTGCGGAGCAGAAAGTTGGACATTAAGAGAAAAAGACCTAAGACAACTTGAAACATCAGAAATGAACTTCCTTAAATCAATGAAATACTGCACAACATCAAGCAATAAGATAATAAATGGGGTTTCAGCCACTTTTTGAGAAAGTAATCAAATGAAAGCAGGACTGGATAGAGCATGTATTGCATGTGTCATCTCAGAGAATCCCTCAACAAGAAGTGGAATACAGTCCTACTGGAAGAAAGTGTGTGAGAAGACCGAGAAAGGATGGTGAGATGGAACAGGTTATAAGGTCTATTCCTGGAATAGTAGAAAGAGAAGACGCCACAGAGCAAATCCTGCAGTAGTGTCAGGCCAGTCTAGGTGATTTCCTTAGACGTATAATCACATGGACGAGCTCTGAGTTTATCACTCTGACCCAGAGACAAAGCAGCGAAGCAAGAAATGCAAACATGTGGTTTCACTGCCACAAAAAAGGAGTAAGACCCAACTGTCGTCGGGTAAGGTAATGTTGAATATTCCTGGAACTTCTATGGTGCGATGCTAAAGCATTACGCTTGTAATGGGCATACTACAAAATGTACTGACAAGCTTGAAGCTTCCGTCAGTGCGTATGACTACACTCTACAGTAACATCTCAGCACTTTCCACACAGCACATAGGCGCATATATTGCACCACACCTCATGCCCAAACTCCCTTCCTCCTATTGTCCTGACATGGAACACAGTGACTTCTTCATCTTCCTTCCAATGAAAAAAATCATTGCGTAGCAAGCATTGTTAGTACTGCGACGACCTTATTTTCGTAGTTTAACGTTTCTTAACAACCAAAAGGCACATTTATACGATCAAGGTCTCTCGTTAAATGTTCATCGATTGGAATAAATATGTCGCATTAAGGGTGAATATCTCTAAAGCGATTAACGCCATCACCAACGCCCATAGTCGCAGCTTAACTTTTTGTAGATGATATTAAAATTGAGTTATTATCCCTGGTGTATAACATAAACTACCGACAGCAGCCTGACCTACCTGAATGATGCTTCTCGTAATTGAAAAGTTGCCTGCCTGCAAGTCTGCAGCGCTGTGCAACAACTGTCCAAAGTTGAGACACAACAGTTGATTGATCATCACACAACCTTCCAGCCCAGCGACATTAATTTGAACTGGCTGGTTAACTGTAATGGTTTCGAAATCTCTTGATCACCCTCGCTTTGACGTCAGCCTTCCCTTCTGAAATGAATGTCTGTGGGACGCGTGTGATGGTGAATTTGCCCATCTGAGAGAAAACAAAAGAAATCATTTAAAAACTGCTTTCTTACCTTGAAGAGATTCAGTAGGTAAAGTATAAATTACATTTAAAAACTAAACTATGACAACGTTATTAGTACCCATGTGGTAAAGTAAGCAATGAAGTTACATTTTGTTTACAGGGAAAAGCAACATTTCAGAATTTCCAGTCGCCGAGTACACCGGTAGAGGAATACATACAGTAACTGCGTGCAGCTTTTATGGTATACGGGACACGGAGGTTAGCGAGCCGCAGCTCATATTCGAAATCCACACTAACGATATTTGGTCTGGTACACTGAACAGCATGAGAGAGTTTCTAGGTAGTTTCTCACTTGGATTCAGACAAAAGCCAGGTTGGTCGCCACTTTCTGAAACAGAAAACATGAAATACAACTAGATGTTATGTGATAAAACTCAGTTAAAGTTTACACAGACAGATAGCACACAGAAGCAGTAATCATCAAATCATGCAAATAAATAAAACGAGGGACCCCATAATAGTGGGACCACGCCAGTAAGAAGAATCACTGCAAGGAGTTATGTGAGCAGAAGCCCCACAGGAAATAATAAATAGCTTCGTCTCTGATATTTAATACTAGCTAAGGAGAAATTTTCTCAGTATTTTAAGGGTTCGCGGGCGAGAGATACATATGTTTGTAAATTGTGTTCAGATCATATACGAGTGTTCAACCAAAATGACGAACCACTCTATTCCCTAAAATCTACCCAAAGTAGTGTTAATTAAACGTCGATAGTTGACACATCCGTTATTATCGATAGTATCCTTAAGAACTATTGGTGTACTGATTAACTATCGATTGCTTCGGGCAGGTATTTCAAATGAAAAATAGCTTTCGGATAATTTTTATTGGATAAAATACAACAATACCAGATACGCAAATTTTGTTTTTAAAAAGTGAGATATTTAAATTCTTGTCCTTTAGTCTTTTGTTTAAAATACAACATTAAAAGATATACTAAAATGTTTAAGTTTTTCTCCTTTAGTCTGTTGTGTTTTTAAGAAACTATTTACCCTGCCTTGGAGAAAACCCTATCTGCTGGACTGAAGTCTCTGAACACCACAAAAATTTAATGGCCGTTACACCCAACGTACTATTAGATTTTGCAAGATATTCGAATATACAAGCATGTTTGTGTATTAAAGGTTTTTCGAAATATTGAAGTAGGTCAATTATGGAATCGCTGACTGGTGTAAGAAGTGGCTCAAATGGCTCTGAGCACTATGGGACTCAACTGTTGAGGTCATCAGTGCCCTAGAACTTAGAACTAGTTAAACCTAACTAACCTAAGGACGTCACACACATCCATGCCCGAGGCAGGAATCGACCTTGCGACCGTAGTGGTCGCGCGGTTCCAGACTCTAGCGCCTAGAACCGCTTGGCCACCCCGGTCGGCGACTGGTGTAAAAACATCGAGGTTACGCTGTTGCTCATCGGCAAAAAAAGCAGATCATCCGATTTCAAACTGTCAGACGTATCAGAAGATGTATTAGCACTGCTCATGGATGCTTGTGTTTCAGGTATTATTCTTGTAGTTGATGCAATGATAGCAGCAAACTCTTTCTGAAATGCTTGTGCAGCGTTCTTTGCCTCTTGGAATGTCCCAAACAAGTTATTTAAACGTACTACCTAATAATGTCACAAGCATATTAACAGTCAGTATGTTAAATGGTTTCACTCTTTCAGTGACTGATTCAATCAAGGAATCCAGAACACTTCGTCCTTTATAAATTGTTAAGGTGGTTTACAAGTTTGAAAACTTTGCAGCAGTATCTCGTATAAGAGGTATAATTAAGAAAGCAGTGGTGTATGACTTCACTGAGATTGTTGTTGCTACTTCAAAAGGTTCCAGAAGATCTATTATCTCTTGTATAGCTAAGTAATTTTCTGCTGTGAGGGCAGGCAGGCTTTTGATCTATGATTTATCGCTGTCTCAAGCTCACTTCGTCCTTGCAAAATTCTCTTGATCGCGTGGCATCAGCTGTTCCATCAAGCCTGCACCTCTTATATCAGTCTCAGTACGTTCTTTTTTTTTTTGCTCTTTTTTGAATATTACACAGTTTGTCACTGGATGGTGTACAGTAATGAAAGAAAATCACAATAGCCTTTGTTTTCAATAAAATTTTGAAAAATGTTTTTGCTTTGAAACAATCTTGCACTGTTAAGTTGGTGCAGCGGGCAAAAAAGGGTGAATGTCAAATCCTTAAGATTTAGGCAGCTTTTTCGTAACTGCATCATTGTCTGTAACTACTACTACTACTGTCGTATCACGGATATTGTATTATAGTAAGATTTGATATGTGACCTGAAAAAAATGTTATGTTAAACTAGTCTGCCAGTATTTACGAAATTTTGTATAATACTGTAAAAATATATCTTTTTTTCAACGTCTTGCCATCTGTAAAATTAGTTCCATATATAAAAAAATAACAGTCATAAAAATTGGGCGTATATATTACTTGTCGATGTTATGTTGGAAATGGAAATGAGCGTTTGGCGTCATTGGCCGGGAGGCCCCTTGCGAGGCAGGTCTAGCCGCCTTGGAGCAGGTCATATTACATTCGACGCCACATTGGGCGACCTGCGAGCCGGATGGGGATGAAGTGATGATGAAGACAGCACAAGACCCAGTCCCTGAACGGAGAAAATCCCCGACCCAGCCGCGAATCGAACCCGGGCCCGTGGGACGGTAATCCGTCACGCTGACCACTTAGTACCGGGCGGACAATGTTATGTTGAGCTTCAGCGTCTTAGAAGAACAGGGAAAGCAGAAGAGGAAGAAGAAGAAAAAGAAGAAGAAGAAGAGGAGGAAGGTCACCATAAGGAATAGAGATGCGAGAGGTAAAGTGTTCACTGGTCTGCCACGCAGTGCTACTACCTTAGGTGTGCATGCTTGCTGATGAACTGCAGCAGATACGGTATAAACTGCACATGGGAATAATAAGGTTGAAACTGCGTTGAAGAGATCAAAGGTGGAATCTTCACTCGTTATGTTTTTTTTCTCAGTTCAGTTGCTCCGTAGAAAACAAAAGGGCCATTACTCGACTGCAGTGTTACAGCTGCTACAACGCTAAGATCGGCACCGCTTGTGATCCTAGTGCAGTCGGCATAAAGTGTGCAGCATGTAGAAGTTTTGCTGGGTGTTTCGCCTTTCGTCGGGGGAAGGGCACGGGGAAGTGTAAAGAGCGCAACATGGTATTCATGAAGGATGAGGCAAGGTGCGGCGAGAGACAGCAGTGCTGGCACCGTAACCCACCATCCCGACTTACTCCTGTAATACACCCGCGGCGCTCAAAGTTTGAACTCGACAGAACCTGATAGATAGCGTTTCTTCGGCTTCACTGTAGTGGTGATACCACAGTTTTCATTACACAACAGCTGAGAGTTTTCCATTACCACTGGATTCGGTTAGTAAGGCCTGTATTTACAATTTTCTATGGTTAGTCTTTCTTGGAAAATATATGCATTAATATTTGCGCTCTTTTATAGGCACCGGAAGTTTAAATTCTATTCCGATTGACTAACACAATGGAAGCACTTCCGCATGAATTGCCACAAAAGCAAGTTGTTTATATTCTCGGAAGACGGTAACACCGTAATTGTAACGCCACTGCCAGCTGATTTTGCTATGCTGTATTAATTTTGGTTCAGACGGTGTTGCGGTTTGCGTTTGTTTCTCACTTGTTAGTCTACTATAGCACAAACTCTCAGGTGAAAATTACGGGCGCGGCAGTAAAAATGTTTTGAAAAGTGAATTATAGAGTTATCTATGTTCAAATGTGTTGCTTATTAGTAGCAATGTATAAGAAAATATATTAAGCCTGAAACTTCCTGGCAGATTAAAACTGTGTGCCCGACCGAGACTCGAACTCGGGACCTTTGCCTTTCGCGGGCAAGTGCTCTCCCAACTGAGCTACCGAAGCACGACTCACGCCCGGTACTCACAGCTTTACTTCTGCCAGTACCTCGTCTCCTACCTTCCAAACTTTACAGAAGCTCTCCTGCGAACCTTGCAGAACTAGCACTCCTGAAAGAAAGGATATTGCGGAGACATGGCTTAGCCACAGCCTGGGGGATGTTTCCAGAATGAGATTTTCACTCTGCAGCGGAGTGTGCGCTGATATGAAACTAAAGCTGTGAGTACCGGGCGTGAGTCGTGCTTCGGTAGCTCATTTGGTAGAGCACTTGCCCGCGAAAGGCAAAGGTCCCGAGTTCGAGTCTCGGTCGGGCACACAGTTTTAATCTGCCAGGAAGTTTCATATCAGCGCACACTCCGCTGCAGAGTGAAAATCTCATTCTGGAAACATCCCCCAGGCTGTGGCTAAGCCATGTCTCCGCAATATCCTTTCTTTCAGGAGTGCTAGTTCTGCAAGGTTCGCAGGAGAGCTTCTGTAAAGTTTGGAAGGTAGGAGACGAGGTACTGGCAGAAGTAAAGCTGTGAGTACCGGGCGTGAGTCGTGCTTCGGTAGCTCAGTTGGTAGAGCACTTGCCCGCGAAAGGCAAAGGTCCCGAGTTCGAGTCTCGGTCGGGCACACAGTTTTAATCTGCCAGGAAGTTTCATATCAGCGCACACTCCGCTGCAGAGTGAAAATCTCATTCTGGAAACATCCCCCAGGCTGTGGCTAAGCCATGTCTCCGCAATATCCTTTCTTTCAGGAGTGCTAGTTCTGCAAGGTTCGCAGGAGAGCTTCTGTAAAGTTTGGAAGGTAGGAGACGAGGTACTGGCAGAAGTAAAGCTGTGGGTACCGGGCGTGAGTCGTGCTTCGGTAGCTCAGTTGGTAGAGCACTTGCCCGCGAAAGGCAAAGGTCCCGAGTTCGAGTCTCGGTCGGGCACACAGTTTTAATCTGCCAGAAAGTTTCATATCAGCGCACACTCCGCTGCAGAGTGAAAATCTCATTCTGGTATATTAAGCCTGTTGTAACGCAATTTTTCGATGATTTGTTATGGTTGACAGAGTCTGTAAACAGAACACAAATGACACGATGGCTTCAGATTTCTATCAACGAGAGGTGTAAGGGGGTGCCGGGGCGGGTAGAGGAGGGGTGAAACTGCCAATAAATGTTACGTCGACTTGAACTACATCGGTATGTATCGATCACAAGAATGAAACGAAATTCAGCATGGCATTGACGAGTTAAAGAAAGGAACATTTTTAAAAATGTGCATAGCTTCTGTGTGGTGATGACCTGTGGTTTTTGTCTCTTTTAATGTGGGTGAAACTAATTTTTCGTCTGTAATAAAGTGGCAAGTCAATGGTAGTATGCCTTCGTTCGCGTTGCTTTTCCATATGTCCGTCGTAACACTAAAAAAAAAAAAAAAATACATTTTGTGAGGACTTTCTCTAATTTATTTTTCATCTCTTCCTATAGATTTGAGATCAGTGAACATTTAAGTGTGGTTTTATCTGGCAACTCATATCTGCTGTCTAAGGCATAAACAAATTTTTTCAAACCTTGATGGTCGGATGTTCTGTACCGCAGCCATCATTTGTGCATAAACAGAATCAAGTTTTTTTTTCTTTTTTACTTTTGAACTGGCATCGTACAACTGACTTACGTCAAAATAATTTTTTATAGAGTTTCTCGATTCTTTTGGTTGCACCTCTTGCACTTGATCTAGCTCACAAGTTGATCCCTCACCTTTCAATTCTACTACTAATTCTTGGTTTCTAGTGTTTCACCTTGCATTCTTCTTAGTGGCCTCTTAAATTAGTTCTATTCCCTGATTATGATATTTAATACAGATGGTACAGTTTACAAACTAACTATTATCACTCAATTTCTTGAAAAAAATCCACATAGGTGATTGATTTTTACGGTCCATTTTCAAAGTAATAACAAAAAACTCTACTTACGTACCTCTTAGACAAGCAAAATAATCTTGGAAGTGCGAAATTTCCTCAGCCAACAGAGACTATGGGTGGTGTGCGAAAAGTACTGATCGTTTCGTGTCAGCACCATTCGGGACACTTCATCGCTACTGTGCTCTTTGTCTCACTGTTGCCAACGACAGCGATTCAGTAGTTGTGGCACCGCAGTTGCGTGATGAATAATCCTGTTGTTGTGTGGCGTTTAAATAAAGAAATGAGTTACGAAGAAGCCTTTGTTGGCACATTGAGGTCATATCGAACGATACCCCTTAGATGGTTCAAATGGCTCTGAGCACTATGGGACTTAACATCTGAGGTCATCAGTCCACTAGAACTTAGAACTACTTAAACCTAACTAACCTAAGGACATCACACACATCCATGCCCGATGCAGGATTTGAACCTGCGACCGTAGCGGTCGTTCGGTTCCAGACTGTAGTGTCTAGAACCGCTAGGCCACACCGGCCGGCATACCCCTTAGAGCTAAAAGCCTTAGAGGTAGAGTTCATCCTCGTGACACTCGAAAAATTATTTATCAGGTTTCAGAATGATGCAAACTCGAAAAAATGAAAATAATAATAATAATGGTAAGCTTATTCACCCGCTGCAGAAGTTTCAAACACTGGGTTTCAGCATTAACGGGCAATAGTTTAAGAAATATTTACAGGATTTATAGTTTAGCAAAAACATTCCTGGACATTTACAGTCAATTCTTGGTAAGAAGATATTCGTTTTGTCTCACATTCACTCAAACATTCACATTTCTCCCGAATCACATCTGAATATGCACGTCAATGCTGCGAAAGCAGATAACATGTTAAGAAAGCTGTATATTTTAATGATTATGTCCAGCCACCACACAACGAGAAAAACTTTACACTCGACAGGGTGTGCTTTTACTATATTCAGTTTTGCGGAAGATGGTGTGTCCTTGAAGGAACAACCTCCGCTAATCGACCATAACATGGGCAACCAACATATGAATGATATTTGTGCTTCTACAAAAGCAGAAGTGATGCAGTGGCATTAGGACTGCATCAGTGTTTTGTGTTTTCGAATCACTTTACACATTAACATTTACAACTGAAAATACTTGTAATTACATTGAGTACTCAGAAACGGAAGAGGACAGTAGCAGGTGTGTTTATTAATAACTACAGTAAATGAGTTTATTTTTAAATACATTATACAGTACCTTCAGAAACACTTAAAAAATCTTAAAAACACCATTTTTTTCCTCTATTATATGCGTTGTATTACAATAGCCTTATGTACATTTGTATTCATTGCTAAAAATACGTAAGCTCACACATTTTAAGCTGAAAATCAGTGTAATGTACATTCACGTATTCATGTTATTTACGTGTGTAGTTTTTACCATACCGGTACAAGATACGCAGGACCATGAAGTGCCATCACTGAAAGACAAACAAGAAAATTACCTCTTTCACGATCCCTCCCCCACAGCAACCAATCTATTAACAACATAGTTTATAAACAAGGTAGACTGGCTAAGGCGCCACCATATTTGTTGTTTATCAAATACCTCCGCACAATCTACTTTTCCTCTGCACTCCAAACGGCATGGAGGTAATAGGAACTGACATTATTTCTTGCGACAATTCGGAAAGAATTACATTATAAGCGATATGACTATCGACAGTCAAACCAAATTACCGATAGTGACAATATTGATGATACTATCGTATAATCGATAGGTTATCGATGTTTAAGTAACACTATCCCACAGACACTTAATGTGACCCAATGATAGCGCGATCTGAACTTATAAGTAATAATAAGAGATGGCTAGTTCACGTAAAGTGCAATGAAAAGGGCAACGTTACTCGGAAGTAACTCAAATATTGAACACGTACATGAAACTGTTAACCAGTAATAATATAGCCTCCAAGTGTAATAAATTCCAAATTATAAGGAACAGATATGTTTGCCTTCTGTTACCTACGAAGGGAGTTCAATAAATAACGCCACACATTTTTTTCTCGGACAGTTTTGGTTAAAAAAAGGTAGAATTTGTCGTGGGACAACGTGGAATATTGCCGCTTCGGCCCATAGAGTATCATGAAGTTCCGATTCATGGCGGCGCTATACCTAACCTTAGAAAGACACCTGTAACGGTGGTGCTTTCCGAACAGAGCTACCACTGAATTTTTTTGGCGGAAACCAGAGCATCACAGATATTCATAGGCACTCTCAGAATGCCTACGGAGACCTGGTATTGAACAAAATCACGGTGACTCGTTGGGTAAGTCGTCTGTCATCAACGCAACAAGGTCGCAAAGAAACGTCAGATCTTTGCGGTGCCGGCAAGGTGCACGCAATTGTGACTTCTGGAATATTGGAACGTATGGACACTCTCATTCTAGGTGATCGACGGATCACAGTGAAACACCTCGCAGTACAACTGAACGTCTCTGCTGGTAGTGCTCGTCTAGCAGTTGGGGTACTCAAAGGTGTGTGTCCACTGGATTTCTCGCAGCCTAACAGAACATAAAGAGCAACGAAGAATCATTTGTGCGGTACTGCTTGTGCGTCACGAGGCTGACCTCGACAATTTTTTGTCGAATATTGTCACATCAATGATAGATGGGTTCGTCATTTTGAACAGGAAACAAAACGGCAGTCCGTGGAGTGGAGCCGCACCAACACTCACCGACGAAAATTTCAAAACCGTACACTCAGCCGTGAAGTCATGGCGACTGTCTTCAGCGACCCTGAAGGGGTTATTCTGTTCGATTTCCTCCATCATGGTGCGACGATCAGCTCTGACGTGTACAGTGCTACCCGCAGGAAACTGAAGGAACGACTTCAGCATAATCGTCGCCACAAAAGTGCAAACGGACTTCCTATTCTACATGACAACAGAAGGTCGCACACAAGTCTGCGCACCCGAGAGGCGCTGACGTAACTTCGTTGAACTGTACGTCCTGATACACTCTACAGCTGTCATCTCGCTCCTTCCTACTTCCATATATTTGGCTCAGTGAAGGATGCACTCGGCGGAAAGCGATACACGGTTGATGGGGAAGTTAGTGATGCAGCAAGACGTTGGTTCCGACGTCGACCAATAGAGTGGTACCACGTTGGCACATAGGCCCTGCCAGTACGATGGCGTAAGGCCGTCGCATTGAATAGAGAAAATGTTCATAAATAGTGTTTCTTAGTCAAAAGAATAGCAAATAATAATGAGTATTGGAATCCTGAAGGAAACCAAGCTGCTTTCAGAAAAAAGTGTATTTCATTATTGAATGCCCCACGTATTTTGCTTGTAACCGGTGAACATTTATCATCTGTGGTGAAAGTAATTGTTAGCCGCCAGGTAGTCTCAGCAGAAGAAAATCTTGGAGTAGTTGCATCAGCCCCAAAACACGTTGATGGTTGAAAGCTCTTTACAAATAAGAAATTGTAGTACGTAACCGTAGTCCAGTGCGAGACAGATGTAAGAGCCACGCCATCCACGAAAGTGCATGGATGCAAACACACGTAGGTGAAACTGCTAATTCTAGGAAAAGTCGTCGATTAATTAATTGCGAAACCTAATTGAAGTAAATAAAAAGTATAATTTACCAGTAGCTTATACAGCTTCGCCATGGTGGAAATGAATAAAAACCGAACTGGAGTATCCCACATTCTATACGTGTAACGTGTTCCCATAACAAAAAAGAAAAAGAAATAAAATCATAGTTCCTTTGAAAAATTATTAATACATAGGAAGAGTTGACTTTAAATCAATTGTATTCACTGATGCGTAATATACGCGTGATTCAGATCGCCACCTGTTCTGCATTGACAGAAATGTGAAAAAGGCGTTTGAAATATGTACGTAAAAGAGACACGACAGCGATATGACTTTATCCAACTTGGCTTTTACCAAGTTCGCTATAGCGTGCTCCTCAGCGCGAGGAGTCCTTTTCTTCAGCCAGTCTTGATGGAACGGAACTGAATTCTACTGCGTAGTGTTCTCGTTGGACGAAGCCGGTTACAGCTGTTATTCTTGTTAAGTTAAGTTTGTACTTTCTCGTTTGGGCAAAAATAATTCCCTATAGCAGAAAGGAGAGGGGCGACTGTATATCTGTAATCGAAGAAGTGACTTACACGGAATATGGAGCAGTTCCGCCAGGCATGAAATCCGAAATGGCCTTCTTCCACTTTTAACGAACGCATTGCACATTAGCGTCGGCATTTCAGACGTTGTGCTGTTCTGTTTATTGATCGAACTGACACTTCCAGCTTGGAGTGCCTGTGACCAGATCAGACAAATTTCTTCACTTTTGTTCGGTGGTTAAGAGTACGTGGATCTGGATTTCTATCCCCTACTTTAAGAGTCGTTTGGAGTTGTTCAGAGACACATCACTACTACCCCGGCGAGCGAAAGATTAAGACAGAGACTGTTCGACAATTGGAGGATTGTTTGATTTCATTTGATTTCTTTTTCATTTAGAGATCTGTTGCCTTACATTATATAACAGGTCGTTCATTTTACAGCTTTTCATGTGGATTACAGAACATGCTCCATATTACAAACAGCAATTACTGTTTTCAACAATTGCAATGGAAGTAATAAAATTAGGAATTGAAAGACAAACACACAAAAAGTATTCAAATTTTAAGAAAATATGGTTACAGACGATAGGAAACACTTGGAGAGAGAGAGAGAGAGAGAGAGAGAGAGAGAGAGAGAAATTTTACCCTACCTGAGCCAGTCTGTTCTGAAAGCCCCGGAACTACTTCCAGCCTAGCAGTACCGATTCGCTACAATTTAATTTACGGAAAATTGAAATTTGTGGTAAGTCTTATGGCACCGAATTGCTGAGGTCATCGGTCCCTAAGATTACACACTACGTAACCTAACTTAAACTAACTTATGGCAGTGACAAGACGCCTCACATCGATCGGCTACCCGGTGCGGCTTAATTTACTGATTAATGTTACTAATCACTATTTACAAAGACACTCTAACTATTATGTACATTGTAGAAAAGCGCAGTGATGTGTGAGTGTAAAGTATGCTATTTTTGGGGTTTATTGATTAACCTTCAGTTCCTGTATTACGTGTCTTGAATTTAACCTAATATATTGCTTACACACTGAGTGTTCAGTTACAAATTTTACATCCCAGCAGTGGTATAATAATCGGGGGATGGATATGTCTGCTTTTTATACTTAAGTTATAACAGGTTTACAGGGTTGATTGCGTTCCACTATTTATTCTAATACAGTTTAATTATTCTAGATGTTGAAGGATTAGCGCGGCGAAGATCATTAGGTTGGTTGATTTGGAACAGAGGACCAAACAGCGAGGTCATCGGTCTCATCGGATTAGGGAAGGATGGGGAAGGAAGTCGGCCTTGCCCTTTCACAAGAACCATTTCGGCATTTGGCTGAAGCGATTTAGCGAAATTACGGAAAACCTAAATCAGGGTGGCCGGATGCGGGTTGCAACACCCGTCGTCCTTTCGAATGTGAGTCCAGTCTGCTAACCACTGCGCTACCGCGGTCGGTAGGTCGTTAGGGGCCAAAGAATTATAGAGTACTGTTTGCGAAAATTGCAGCACACAGAAGGAATTGCCTCCATCACCCAAAAATCAGATGATGCTCAGTACAGTGGAATCATAATTACTGATCAAGATTTAAGAGAGGTAGCGTAAACGTGGACACGGTAGTGGAACGATCAGACGGTGCAGAGCTGTGAAATGGAGAGGAAACGTTCGAACGTGCCCCATCGACGTCAAAGGACGGAATATCAGCATGTGAATGAGTTAGAACGGAGCAGAGTGATTGTTTAGCGGGATACGGGTTTGCCGTGCCGTGGCAATGAATCTCGTACAGCACATGCTGCTTGCATAGTGATGCTTGTGTGGAACCAGCCAATAAAAAGAGAGTGTACGTAGTGAGAAACAGTTACTGGACCACACTGGGGGGAGACCGCAGTGTGACATACGGCTCGATGTTGGAGTACTGCAAGAAGTATGGACACGTCAACATCGATGGTTCGAGGAAGGACGACGGTTCAAATGCAGATTTAGGTTTTCGTGATTTCGCTAAAATTGCTTCAGGCAATGTCGGGATCCCTCCTTTCAAAGCGCATGGCCGATTTAATTCCCCATCCTTCCCTAATCCGAGCTTGTGCTCCGTCTCTAATGACTTCGTTGTTGACGGCACGTTAAAAACTCATCTGACGAGCCCGGTTTACATTTGTCCTAGAGTGATAGCCGCGTCGTCTAAAGACGCTACAGTGGTGAATGAAATCGGCCAGACTGCGTTGTTGAGCGGAATAGTGGACAAACGCCAAGTGCGATGGTTTGGAGCGCCATTGGCCATAACGTTCGATCTCGCCTCCTAGCCCCACATTCTGAGCACTATTTGAACAACAGTCGGTACATCAGGGAGGTTTTACACCACGAGGCACTGTCCATCTTGCGGGTAACTCCACATGCCATATTTCAGCAGGTCAATGTCTGGCCACACCTGCCGAGGAATGTGCATGACTTCGAAGGACAAGTACTACTGCTTCTCTTGCTTGAACTTCAGCCTGACATGTAGTCCATCGAACACATCTGGGATACTGTCGGTCTTGGAACCACTGATAATATTTGTGAATGTCCCAGAAAACTACCTACAATATATTCCGGCCTTGTTTGATTCAATGTCCGTCCTCTAGTGGCACTGAGTATAACACCTGTGGGCGTTGCACCATATTAAGTTCTTACGGTCACAGTGCACGTATATTTCACTAAATCTATCATTTGTGTATAGAAACATGGAATAAACTGTAACCACGTCTTCTTTCGATGCTGCAATTTTCACAAGCAATAGTGTACTCTTTGTCCAGTTCCTGCATGCAAGAACTTTAATGGGAACCTGGCTGTATCGTTCTATGTCGAAGCTAGTTTCTGATCAGGCATTCCTTACTGGGTAGTACTACAGACGTATGACACAAAATGAGAAAAGACCTGCAGTAAGTTTCCTGGAGTAGAGTTACTTGAGACTCCCAGGCAACAATGCTCGTCCCCATCGCACTGAAAACAACAAAGAAAGGATTGTTAGGGGTTATAGTAATATCGACTGTATTGTCATTACAGACGGCATCACTGTTCAAAGAATTTATGACAAGTAAAAAGTCTGGCTCTGAATTTCGTAGATGAAGTGTGGAGACGAATAGCAACCCATTAGCCGTAACCAGCGCCTCTGTCGTACCTTGTTACAGTTCTTTTTCGTTAATGGGATCAAAATCCAAATGAGTATTTGAGGTAAGCAATACAAAACCTTATATGTAGCTGCTAAGCATCTTTGGTTATTTTGCCTAATATTTGTATATTATGACAAAATTTTTGCTGATTGTACGCAATCGATACTGTTGTAGTAATTCTTAGGACTAATATTGAATGTGAATAGTATGTCTTCAAGCGTCATGTTAATGAAGCCACCTACAATACATGTGGTATTTCAGTATTTTCAGGTAATGGACTTGCATTCCAGAGGACTGCGATTCAGAACCCCATCCGGACATCCATGTGTATATGTTCCATCTACATCTACATCTACATGATTACTCTGCAATTAACATTTAAATGCTTGGCAGAGGGTTCATCGAACCACAATCATACTATCTCTCTATCAGTCCACTCCCGAACAGCGCCCGGGAAAAACGAACACCTAAACTTTTCTGTTCGAGTTCTGATTTCTCTTATTTTATTTTGATGATCATTCCTACCTATGTAGGATGGGCTCAACAAAATATTTTCGCATTCGGAAGAGAAACTTGGTCACTGAAAGTTCGTAAATAGATCTCGCCGCGACGAAAAACGTCTTTACTTTAATGACTTCCATCCCAACTCGCGTATCATATCTGCCGCACTCTCTCCCCTATTACGTGATAATACAAAACGAGCTGCCCTTTTTTGCACCCTTTCGATGTCCTCCGTCAATCCCATCTGGTAAGGATCACACACCGCGCAGCAATATTCTAATAAACGAGTGTAGTGTAAGCTGTCTCTTTATAGGACTTGCATCTTCTGAGTGTTCTGCCAATGAAACGCAACCTTTAGCTCGCCTTCCCCACAATATTATCTATGTGGTCTTTCCAACTGAAGTTGTTCGTAATTTTAACACCCAGGTACTTAGTTGAATTGACAGCCTTGAGAATTGTACTATATATCGAGTAATCGAATTCCAACGGATTTCTTTTGGAACTCATGTGGATCACCTCACACTTTTCGTTATTTAGCGTCAACTGCCACCTGCCACACCATACAGCAATCTTTTCTAAATCTCTTTGCAACTGATATTGGACTTCGGATGGCCTTACTAGATGGTAAATTACAGCATCATCTGCGAACAACCTGAGAGAACTGCTCAGATTGTCACCCAGGTCATTTATATAGATCAGGAACAGCAGAGGTCCCAGGACGCTTCCCTGGCGAACACCTGATATCACTTCAATTTCACTCGATTTGACGTCTATTACTGCGAACTGCGACCTTGCTGACAGGAAATCACGAATCCAGTCGCACAACTGAGACGATACCCCATAGGCCCGCAGCTTGATTAGAAGTCGCTTGTGATGAACGGTGTCAAAAGCTTTCCGGAAATCTAGAAATACGGAATCAACTTGAGATCCCCTGTCGATAGCGGCCATTACTTCGTGCGAATAAAGAGCTAGCTGCGTTGCACAAGAACGATGTTTTCTGAAACCATGCTGATTACGTATCAATAGATCGTTCCCTTCGAGGTGATTCATAATGTTTGAATACAATATGTGCTCGAAAACCCTATTGCAAACCGACGTCAATGATATAGGTCTGTAGTTCGATGGATTACTCCTACTACCCTTCTTAAACACAGGTGCGACCTGCGCAATTTTCCAATCTGTAGGTACAGATCTATCGGTGAGCGAGTGTTTGTATATGATTGCTAAGTAGGGAGATATTGTATCAGCGTAATCTGAAAGGAACCTAATCGGTATACAATCTGGACATGAAGACTTGCCGGTATCAAGCGATTTGAGTTGTTTCGCAACCTCTAAGGTATCTACTTCTAAGAAACTCATGCTAGCAGCTTCCCTGATGAAGGAATGTAGGAAAACTGCGTTCAATAACTCCGCTTTAGCGGCACAGTCGTCGGTAGCAGTACCATCGGCACTGCGCAGCGAAGGTAATGACTGCGTCTTGCCGCTTGTGTACTTTACATACGACCAGAATTTCTTCGGATTTTCTATCAAATTTCGAGACAATGTTTCGTTGTGAACCTATTAAAGGCATCTGGCATTGAAGTCAGTGCCAAATTTCGCGCGTCTGTAAATTTTAGCCAATCTTCGGGATTTCGCGTTCTTCTGAACTTCGCATGCTTTTTTCGTTGCCTCTGCGACAGCGTTCGGACCTGGTTTGTGTACCACTGGGGATCAGTTCCATCTCTTACCAATTTATGAGGTATGAATCTCTCAATTGCTGTTGCTACTACATCTTTGAATTTGAGCCAATTCTCGTCTACATTTGTATAGTCAGTTCGGAAAGAATGGATATTGTCTCTTAGGAAGGCTTCTAGTGACACTTTATCCGATTTTTTAAATAAAATTATTTTGCTTTTGTTTCTGGTGCATTTGGAAGAAACGGTATTGAGCCTAGCTACAACGACGTTGTGATCACTAATCCCTGTGTCAGTCATGATGCTCTCTATTAGCTCTGGATTGTTTGTGACTAAGAGGTCAAGTGTGTTTTCGCAACCATTTACAATTCGCGTGGGTTCGTGCACTAACTGCTCGAAATAATTTTCGGAGAAAGCATTTAGGACAATCTCGGAAGATGTCTTCTGCCTACCACCGGTTTTGAACAAGTATTTTGGCCAACATATCGAGGGAAGGTTGAAGTCCCCACCAACTATAACCGTATGAGTGGGGTATTTATTTGTTACGAGACTCAAATTTTCTCTAAACTGTTCAGCAACTATATCATCGGAGTCTGGAGGTCGATAGAAGGAGCCAACTATTAACTTAGTTCGGCTGTTAAGTATAACCTCCACCCATACCAATTTTGCACAGAGTATCTACTTCGACTTCACTGCAAGGTAAACCACTACTGACAGACACAAACACTCGACCACCAATTCTGCCTGAACACCGTCTGAGACTTCGTAAAAATTTCTGCAGAACTTATGTCAGGTTTTAGCCAGCTTTCTGTACCTATAACGATTTCAGCTTCTGTGCTTTCTATTAGCGCTTGAAGCTCAGGGACTTTCCCAGCACAACTACAACAAGTTACAATTCCAACTGTTCCTTGATCCAAGCACGTCCTGTATTTACCATGCACCCTTTGAGATTGCAGCCCACCCCGTTCTTTTCCGAGGCCTTCTAACCTAAAAAACCGCCCAGTCCACGCCACACAGCCTGCACTACCCCTGTAGCCGCCAGCTGAGTGTCTAAAATGATTAAGGTAATTGACATAATTTCTCCTTTACATACGACACGTAGTATTTTCTGGAGATACTTAACCTATCGATACTATCATTACACTTTGACCATTGACATCATCATAATGGCAGACATAACGCACTCATATATCTCAAATAGGAGTAAAATACGACCATAATAAAAATTATACCATTCTCGTGATATTACATTCGCTCTATACGGCAATTCACAATCCAACTATCAGCTTCCAACGTAAAAATATTGTGAAAAGAAAAGTTGCAACTCACCGTATCGCGGAGATAATATTGTTACATTCCATCCTGGGTTTTCCATTGTTTGACCTTTCAACCTAATTTAGACCTCATACAGCGCTACAAACTAACTTGACACCATAAGAATAATTCCACATTCCCATCCGTTTGCTTCGCCAACTCGCAACGAAAATGTCAGCTGTCAAACAAACCTTGATATCATAGGTCCGTCACAATAACCTCTGTTCAAAACATTAAGTCGTTGTTCTGTTCTATTATTTTGCACATGGCTGACGTCAGACATCGGAACATCATTTCACAACGCTACAAAACAGACGTCCAATATTGGTAGATTCAATCGAACCGACTTCCCTTCCAATCCCTTCCCAATCAGGGCTTGCCTCTGATGATCAAGTTGATGACGCCATGTTCACCTCCATTCTCCCTTCTTTTCGTTCCTGATGAATATCGACGTACTTCCTTGTTAACGCTCAATTTTTATACATTAGCACAAACACAGCACTGAAATCTTTTAGGTGAAAATTGCATGGGTGGTAGATGGTCTCAAACCGCCGTTAGTTAAGGACCTAATTATAACAAATGAGTGTTTAGTTTATTCCTTAATGTAGGAAAAATGACTCCCATTAGCATCATAAGATCGTAACAGCTGTCCAAAATAAACGACCACCAGTACCGATGCACACTTTGCAAATTTGAATGAAATTTTGGCTCCTTTTCTTGCACACGTTGCGTACAATACGGATGTGACTGACAAACCACCAGTACAGGCGACACTGTTTTGTCCTGAAGGTTCATTTCGCAGTCGATTTGATCAGTACGTGTTGATAAATATTCTCCAACACGATCCCACACCATGTCATTAGAAAAATTCTTTCTCAGGATTTTTGGCCAACTGTGTATGTCTTGAATCGCTTTAACCTCGGTTCCCATCATGGGTGATAGACTTTATTTCGACTAGCATACCATTTGTTACGAAACATTTCTCTCTACATTCGCTCGTTTCGTAGGGGACCAAACTATGTCACGTTTGGTGTTAAATGATTGAACGGATCACCATTACACGCTATGTTTGACAATAAACGGTAAAATTCGCTGTAGGCACGTCACTAGAGAGTAGTGCAACCCATATCTTTCCAGAAAGCAATTGTTTGTTGTGAAGCGTAAGGAGTTTACAAAATACTTTCCTCACACAGACACTTAGTTCACGATGAATTTTCCTGAAATATGCATTTACAGCCATTATTTTCTTATCGCAAAATACTGACATTAGGATCCTGTATGATTTGTAACAAGTTGACTCTTAACAATAAGGACTACTAAACACAAGCTGGAGTCAGACTTGTAACATTAGTCTACTATATGACGCTCTGCAGCACATCCACCCGAAATTACTTTCGAAGACGTGTCGATGTGGACTGGTTGTTACAGCTTAACAGTTCATGTGCCAGTTCCTGTTCACTTCAGGAGCCGGCCTTTGGGGCCGAGTGGTTCTAGGCGCTTCAGTCCGAAAGGCGCTGCTACTACTGTCGCAGGTTCGAATCCTGCTCCGGGCAATGATGTGTGTGACGTACTTGGTTAGTTAGGTTTAAGTAGTTCTAAGTCTAGGCGACTGATGACCTCAGATGTTAAGTCACATAGTGCCCAGAGCCATTTGAACCATTTCTTTTTCACTTCAGGCACACATGAAAAAGTTCTGTCCACTCGCTTTGCATCGTGTAATAGATGTGTCTTTCTGGTAGAACATCCCATGCACTCGTAAATCCATTGCTTACGCCTGTCGTGATGGTAATGGGGATTGACGATTCTCTGAATCTGCTGAACTATCTCGCAACTTTTAGGGAAGCTAAAATAATTTATTACCACTGTGCAACGAAGACCATTACACTTCGTTAGATGGCACATGAATTAAAGGTACACGTCAGATCGATCTGTGCCAAGACTGTGCTGACGAAGTCAACTCCTAAAGCTGAAGTCAGGCGACCAACCTGGCATCCAGTTGTTCTGTCCTCAGCCATTCAGAGGCCAGGAAAGGCAATGCTTCCTTTTTGAAGAATAAGCAGTGGCAGACGTACTCCTCTGTTTATCCACGTGATCACCCACGCACCTTCTCTGATGTTCCTAACGCTGAACTACTGAAGAATTCGCAAGCACAGAGTTCGTGATCCCGACGCAATATAGGTTGCCAAAGTTAGGTTTCAGCCACGTTGCACCACCTTGCCTCCTCCCCAAGGGCCAGTTAGCCGTAAATATTACCGTTCGACTTGATATGACTCAATCTTAGGCTTCAAATAGTTCAAATGGCTCTGATCACTATGGGTCTTAACTTCTGAGGTTATCAGTCCCATAGAACTTCTAACTATTTACACCTAACTAACCTAAGGACATCACACACATCCATGCCCGAGGCAGGATTCGAACCTGTGACTATAGCGGTCGCACTCTTCCACACTGAAGCGCCTAGAACCGCTCGGCCACACCGGCCGGCTCTTAGGTCTCGACTTATTCTATGGACTATCGAAAATGTCTACCAAGTCGAATCAGTTGTACTGCAAGAATACATACACGAAGTTTGTCTGCAATAAAATGTATAGGTAGGAAGTCTGTTGCCGCTGCTCTCTACGTAACGTGGAGAGTATAGAGTCATTTGACGGTGAAGATTCGACACGCACTGTATGCCAGCACCAACCGTAGCAGTGGAGAAACTGGCTAGCGGTAATTGCAAAGGGCTCACACTCTTCTTTACACCTGCTAGTAATTACGTTACAATTAACCGCAGCTATCTCAGATACGTACGGACCGTTACGCGTGGTAGTCAGTAGCGCAGTATTTGTGTGAATCACACTGCGGACGGAAACAAGGGATATATCGACCAGCACACTATAGCTTGCGGACTGTTGATTAATTCCGTACCATATCTACGACAAAAGTGATGGGGATACGTGTCGTAATTGTACTAATTATGTATGACGAGCCTAGTGGGATAAATGGATCGTTTCCTATCACGAAAACATGCACCTCACACATACTACAGCATAGCATGCAGCACGCTGTCTGGTAATAATATTTTATTATCTTCGTATTGAGCAACCAGGATGGCTTAACAACCTCAGTTGGTCTTCTTCCTTTGTTGTTTCCTATTTTTCAACTACCATTTCTTCTTCTCCTTATGTTCTCTTGTCATATCTTCTCTCTATTTGATTCATTGTTTCTTATTTCCTGTACATTGAAAGCTTTCCAAGCTTAGTATGTTATTCTTAAAAATGTGAAACGTCCCCTTAGAACAATTATATACGACAGTGCTTAAACTGACACACAATATTTTTAGCGCAACGCAATCTGACTTTCAAAAATCCCTACAAAAGAATGGCCCTGAATAACATTGACCTATACGTTTCATAAATCACTTACCTTACAAAAATCTTCGTTACTCAAGCTACTACAATACAGCGAGTGCCACTACTGCCAGCTAAATAAAAGATTCAAACTACTGAAGGCACTTACTACTCATAGGCATAGTTAGCAAATGAAAGATTTTGATAGAGAACAAACAATGTATTTACCTTAATAGTGTTCAAAAGTCATAATATATCTATCAGTTCATGACATCCTGTCTCACAAATTTACTGTCTCCGTCCAGATCATCCGCTCTCAAAACTCCGCCATCTCACTCGCCATATCCACCACTGCTGGCGGCTCACCTCCAACTGCGCAACGCTATGCGCTGTTAACAGGCAACTGCCTAACACTACAGTGGTAGACAACAATTCAAACTAGCCACAACTGCACACAGCACAGCCAGTGATTTTCATACAGAGCGCAACGTAACGTTACCAATAAGAAAACATAAACAGCCTACTTACATAGCCCCCATGCTTCCCACAAAAAATTTTACAAATTGTTTTGGGCAGTGGCCAATAATGATTTGATAAAATTTTTCATAATTACAATAACAAAGATACAATTGATACAATGTTGGTCAAAAGCTAAAATTTTCTCACAGTCCATCATAAAGACAGTCCTGATCATTCATCACAGTAAAATTGCAGTGTTTTTCTCAAAGTCTGAGCAGTAAAAGAGAATGCATACGGAAGTAGTGGATTTCCATGCAGTCTTGAAGAAGTAGTATTGTCCTTCCAACGGACAGACAGTGCTGACTCTCGACATGCAGACAAGTAATGGGTCACAACAGAGCAAACTCACAACAGAGCAAACCCACAGCAGAGTCATTCGAAGTTTTGAAGAATATTGGTAGGCAGGTCATCACAGAGTAGACCCACTGTAGTCCTGGTAGAGATTACGGTATTGGTGGGCCACCAGAGGTGCAGACCCACTGCAGTCCTTGTAGAAATAATGGTATTGGTGGGTCATCAAAGATGCAGACCCACTGTAGTCCTTGTAGAGATGGCCAGCAGCCATCTGTTGTGACTGTGCAGGTGCACAATCACCACTGAAGAGTCTTGCGGAGAATGTAGCAAGTGCACAAGCCACCAATTGTCCACTCTAAAAAAAATTGTTTGAAATGTCCTTAGAACCAGCAATGCTGTTATCCAGTCCCTTGCTGAATTATTAACACTTGTGCAAACACTAACAGTCCCAACTTCTCACATATTATGCATTACTATGACCAACAGAAATGGGTGCAGTGAAATGTAACTTAATTTGAAAAACTAGTGTCTATACAATTATAAATTTACAAGATAAGAATAAAATTACAAAGGTACAAAATACATCATTAAAGAACATAACAGTACAGATAACATTTGTAGTAACACAGGCTTTACAAAAGAATAGAAATAAACATATACATCAGTGTTACAAGAATTATGACATAAGTACACACATAAAGATCAGAATAACTTTTAAAACATCACCTTCACACATGAGCATTAAAACAAAACAGAATAAATAATGTCTAAACATGTTTACATAGTAAATAACGTATTATTAATGCAAATTATATTAGAGGATGACAGTATTCCTCATCATAGTGAATGTAGCTTAGTATTAGAAGAGAAAAAAATTCTATGAAACTGTACACAGAGACAGGAAGAAAACAAATACACAAGGGTACACAAACACATAGTGGGATAACACAGGAGGAAAGGACAGGGTTTGTTTTCAGTGTAACATTTGGTACTGCAGTCCAGCCCAAAACGTCATTCCATAGATCTTTCCCCTTATTTCAACATTTGTTTCCACCAAAAAATATCCTATCCAGGGATGCTTTCTGTATTCTGTTCACATCCTCTTTCAAAAATAGTTTTTCTCCACTGTACACTACTTTTTTGGCCAAACCATTTTCTTATAGAATGAGATTTTCACTCTGCAGTGGAGTGTGCGCTGATATGAAACTTCCTGGCAGATTAAAACTGTGTGCCCGACCGAGACTCGAACTCGGGACCTTTGCCTTTCACGGGCAAGTGCTCTACCAACTGAGCTACCGAAGCACGACTCACGCTCGGTACTCACAGCTTTACTTCTGCCAGTACCTCGTCTCCTACCTTCCAAACTTTACAGAAGCTCTCCTGCGACCTTGCAGAACTAGCACTCCTGAAAGAAAGGATAGAGCGGGTAGAGCGGGTAGAGAACTTGCCCGCGAAAGGCAAAGGTCCCGAGTTCGAGTCTCGGTCGGGCACACAGTTTTAATCTGCCAGGAAGTTTCATTTTCTTATAGCTTCTCAATGCATTTCTTCCAATTCATCATAGTTAGTTTCTTATATAGCCTACCCCATCTTAAGCTAACTTAAATCTACTGAGCTCAGATATATACCAAGGGACGAGGCAATGCAGCAGTACAAAACAATTAACACAAACAGCAATGACAAAAAAATGGAAATTGGCAAAGAAAGCTACAGTAAATCTAAATTACCAAGAAAATGCAACATTACAACTAATATGAGCCAATGTGCAGCACCAAGAAAAATAAATCAGTAGTAAAACTGGCTTAACAGAGTAATACAAAGTCAAACTCAGTAACACTATGCCTGGCAAACAGCAGCAGCAAATGAAATAACTTATACCTAAACATGACAAAGCTAAAGCAGAAAAAATATTACAGTAAAAATGGCCATGTTTAATACCTATTTCACATCTTTACAGTAGAGTGATGCATCACGAGAACTTATACTAGCAGATAAGTTACCAAATCGCAAAGAAATTATTTATGCGATTCCTGTGAAGGGAAATGTCTATTTATGTGCCTTAGTTTTCTTGGAAGTAGATCATAAATTTCTTATTGACTGGATCTGTAGGCATAAAACAACTATATTAGTACATCTATTAAATTTTATTTTAACCAATACTGCAGTGCAGCTAGAAACTAGATATTAAACAAAATGAGTAAATAAATACATAAAGCAAGCCATATGGCATTTCTCTCAACTAGCAAGACAATAGCCGTGAAATGTTTCTCATCATTTCATTAGAAATTTTAGTAAATATCATAAATTAAGAGCTCCACAGTATAATCATATGTTTTCAAGTTTGAGCGTGTTGTATTTGCGATGCTTTCTACAAAGGAATGTCAATGGCGAGGATAATGGCCTCCTTTCTTTTTTCTCCACCTGTGCCTCTGAAAGGCACACACTAATGGCTTTTTCCCAGGTGACTATCGCGCAGCTGGGTGCCCACCATGCATTACGTGAAGGTCACTTAACTTTCCTACCGAAATATTTACGACAGCAGTTTCCTCTACAGTGGCAGTCTCATATAAAAATTTTCACAGGTCGAGAATTTGCGTTACAAACGTGTAGAAACAAGATCCTATAAATAAAACAGTGTCCAAAAAATTTTCAGTGGCATTGTGATACATTCACACATGTACACACATTTCATAATTCTAAAGTACGATTCTTGGTTTCCAACATCCTTTTCCACAAATCAGAGTCCCTAACCACTACTCATTATTCCTTACCTTATTGTACATATACATATTGGTCGACACTTCTTCAATATTTCATTATAAGAAATATGTAGCATAATCAAATTCCTCATATACGGTATCATCATCTTATTGATCATAAACATACCTCAACAGCATAATACATATCGTCTTCGTAATAATATCACAACATCTCAGTCAATTCTCAAAATCGTCGTAGCTCCCTCCAATAATTTCTATACCTAAAAAAAATTCTCTGCTCATTTCAATAGTGTCATCTACCTCAAACGTACTTTAAAATCATGGTCCCATACCAAATACATCATTCAAAGCTCTCATAGTATCACAGTGGTTCCAAAAAAGTATGAGCAGTTCACAAAGTACAGACAAAATACAATTTCGTAAGTGCGAAGTTATCCAACTGTGTAATTACATAAACATCTGTCACTGATGTAGTAAAATAAATGTTTGTCTCTCTCACTTAAATGATCAGATAGCTGTGTAATTCTGTGTTAGAGAAATATGGTACCGATGTGTAAAGTTGTATAAGCAAATACCATATTAGCTAGGGCTCCTTGTGCTTACCACACACATGGTACACAAAGTAGGCGTGTACCCCCATGAGGATTAATGTAATTATACCCTCAGGTATTACAGATTACAGCAATGGAATGAAATGTATCACGGAAAACCTTTGTATCTTTGTAATTCAAAAATCTTTAAAAATAAATGTTTTAAGTGCAAAATTTATCACTCAAATACATCTACTCTAGCGCTAAACTGTGTGTCTTGTTGTAAGATAATCTCTGTGGAAGTGTCGTAGTTATCGTCCTCTGTAAGCAAAGTTCTGCTGAAATCAATGTATTTACCTCATCATAAACGAAAGTGAAATGCTTTGCGTATAGATATCGTAGTTATTATGTACCTTACCGTGATCAAGAAAGTACTATAATGTAACGTATTGTTGTGCCATGGAAAAGGCTGTCTCATTGTAGCTATACCACAAACGTTACTACTAAAGCATGTTTTTCTTTCCAGAGTAATTCATAAAAACTGTGCAGATATAAAACAGAAACACCGCAAAAGCAACATTGTAAATTGTCACTCATTAGTACTATCGTGATATGATCGTGTAGCTGTCAAAGAAACCAAATGCTAAGTCATCTTTAATCCCACAGAAAGTACTTCAAATAAAGAATGTATTTTCAAGTAAACCAAAATGTTGCATTAAAATCTCATTAGCAGTACCTGTATATGTTCTAAGTATGTAAGCCTTATAGTCATTACGTAATCATGCAACTAACAAGCAAGAATGTACACACACAATAACACGGAGTCGTCTGTTCACTATAACAATGCACTCGTAAATACTGTCTAAATATGTTCCCTAGGTTCTAGACTGGATAGATAACTTCAAAACATTGTTACATGTTAACAGTTTCTCAGTGTGACAAATTGTACTAGTAGCATGAAGTGAAAAATTTTATGGCAAAGACTAAGTTAAAAAGCAAGTTATCTCTCAATAAACAGTTTTACATGTGAAATGTGGTGCAATCCTTTACTCTTCCTAGTACTCAGAGTTTCGGTATACGTCGGTAAAGAATACTGGAATTTTTCTCAAGGTTAGCTTATGTTATTTTTCTCAAGCCCAGCCGGTGCACGTGGCTGCCAGCGGTGTGAGTCATTGCCTATCTCTTTGTTGGCGTGCCTCGTTATTGGGATTAGGAGACGTAACTTCTACAAATTCACCTTGCCGGGAGTGCCCTGCTCTGTTTGAATCTCGCCAGTTCTGATACAATTCAAGTCTGTTGTTACGATTATATCGTCTGTCGTCATGTCAGTAGTTCCTGTAGTTTCTTCCTTGTCGGTTAAGTGATGGAGAATTTCTCCCTGAATTACGACTGCATGGTGGACCGTTGCGTCTGACGTTATTCTGTCTCCCGTGATAATAATAGTTCTGGTTGCCATATTGTCTGTTTCTATGATTGTATCTGTTATATTCATTACTACGGAAATGCGATCTTTCTCTGTAACTCTTACTAATGTGCCAACGGTTGTCATACGGATGATGTCTGTTTTGGTCACCATTTGTGTTGTGAGAATAGCCTTGTCATGTTCAGTTATTATTTCTTTCATCACGGAATTGCGACGGATGTGACCTGTAATTGTTGTGTTCCTGTTTTCGCGTTCCGCGATTGTCAGTGTTAATTTCTAATTCTTGTAAGAGTCCCTGAAAAGCTTCAATGTCGTCTTTGCAACGTCCTGCTAAAATAATATGTCGTAAATGTTCAGGCAGTTTGATTAAGCAAATGCGGATGAGTTTGGAGGGGCTGTATGGGTTTGACAGGTACTGATTCTTGTGCAACATGTCTTCAAAATATTTCACAAGACTGGAAAATTCAGATTGTTCAAAACGTTTCATCATGATGCTATGTTTTACTCGGTGTTGTGTAGCTTGAGACCAATATGTGGAGAGGAAGGCATGGTAAAATTCTCCTTCACTGTGACAATCGTGAATGAACGATCGCATTCTTACAGCTGGTTCATTCTCTAAATAGCCACACATAAATTCTAATCTGTGCTCTAATGACCAGTTGGGAGGACGACAATGAGAGAATTGATGAAGCCACGCTTGTGGATGAATGTCGTTGCCGGAATTCTTAAATGTTTTGAATTTACGTGTAGTAATAAACAGCTTACTGTCAAAATCATCATGTTGGCGAGTAGCATGTCGGTCATTGTTATGTCGTTTCGGCGGTTCCATCTCAAAATTCGGTGTACCTTGCCAATTTCTTTCATAATTTCCGAAGTGCCCTGTGTTATTATTTTGTGGTTGTTCCGTATTTCTGTGTCCCTCTTCCCGTACTGGAGTGCGAGTGTCCTCTGAAATATGTAATTCTTGTATTACTTGTGACAACTGATCTTGTACTTCCCAGATTTCTCTAATGTACTTTGTATTGATTTGATTTTGATTTTGTTTGAATTATCTAATTTCTTCATACTCTTCAGTGTCCGTGAAGGCTACAGGTCTTGTGTCATTCAGATCATCATCTACCTTTGTAGATAAGTTAGTGAACTGATCTGAAAGTTCGGCTACTTTATCCGATAGTGAAATTATTTCCTCTATGTGTTTTTCTGAACCAAGTTTCAGAGTGTCCAATTGTGTTGAAATCGTATCTACTGTGTCCTTTAAGTTTTCCTGAGTTTTTGCAAGTTGCGTAACCGAATCGGTAGATGCAAGTGAGTCAATTTTAGCTTGCAAGGTGTCGTGATTTTCATGAACAATAGTTTGCAGTTCTTTTATGGCTGCTTCGTGATTCTGTAATGCATTTTCATGACGCAAAAAAAATAGGTTGGAAATGCTCACAAATTTGTGTTTTTACGTCATTACAGACTTTTTGACATTTCGATTCAATGTTATGTAACTCAGCACTTAAATCTTCACGTGTTTGTTCAAGTGTGGTGTCTAACTTTTGAAGCTTTTGCTGTGTTTGTCTCTGATTTTGTTCCATTGTGTCTAACTGTTGCTGTGTTTGTCTCTGGTGTTGTTCCATTGTGTCTAACGTTTGAAGATTATGTCCCATTTGTTTCTGATTTGGTTCAAGCATTGTGTCTAACTTTTGTAGCCTTTGTCCCATTTGTTGCACTAACTGTAATAACAATGCACTGGTGTCTGAAACATGTTCCTCAGTGCCTTTCGGCAGTGAAGTTGCACCGGCAACATTCACATTTTAACAAGCAGAAAATGTGTCTTGACTTATTTGAGAAAATGGTGAGGACCCAAAACCTGAATCTGCAGTATTTGCAAGATTGTGTCCTGTCATTCCCGATTCCCGAGGCAAGCTGTTGCCGACCGATCGATCGATAATGCTTCCCTGTTCACTAATTGTTTCACTATCTAGACCATTGTTTGCCGCCCGCTCCATTTCCCTATGCACAATTACCAAATTACTATGTTCAACATTAGTTAATTCATTACACGGTGGCGCTAACACACTGCTTTCGTCTTCACTGTCATTTCTCAGTTTACATTGGAGCCTAGTATTACGTTTTTCACACGCCATTATTGTCCCAATATGTCACACGACAACACAGAAAAGCAAAATTTGAAGGGTAAAAATAAGAAAACACATTAACATAGCACTGATAATAATATCTAGTTATTTGCTAGTGCAGCTGCGAAATAATTGGCGCAAATCTACATGCATGCCACAACTGTTTTACTGTACAACAATGAAAGACTGCAACTACAAAGGAGATTTTCTCTACAATTACGCGCTAGCAATAAACAAAAGCTACACTAATTACACAAACTACAAGAAAAAATCAGAAGATTCCAGTGAGGTATCCTCGGCTAAGGGTCGACATATGAAACGTCCCCTTAGGACAATTATATACGACAGTGCTTAAACTGACACACAATATTTTTAGCGCAACGCAATCCGACTTTCAATAATCCCTACAAAAGAATGGCCCTGACTAACATTAACCTATATGTTTCACAAATCACTTACCTCACAAAAATCTTCATTACTCAAGCTGCTGCAATACAGCGAGCACCACTACTGACAGCTAAATAAAAGATTCAAACTACTGAAGGCACTTACTACTCATAGGCATAGTTAGCAAATGAAAGATTTTGATAGAGAACAAACAATGTATTTACCTTAATAGTGTTCAAAAGTCATAATATATCTATCAGTTCATGACATCCAGTCTTACAAATTTACTGTCTCTGTCCAGATCATCCACTCTCAAAACTCCGCCATCTCACTCCCCATATCCACCACTGCTGGCGGCTCACCTCCAACTGCGCAACGTTATGCGCTGTTAACAGGCAACTGCCCAACACTACAGTGGCAGACAACAATTCCAACTTGCCACAGACTGCACACAGCACAGCCAGTGATTTTCATACAGAGCGCTACGTAACGTTGCCAATAAGGAAACATAAACAGCCTACTTACAAATGTTCCTTTCTGTTATTTTCGATTCTTTGATCTTGAATTTTTCCATTTAATTTTTTATTTATGTAATACATACCAGTAAGATTTCTTTTCCAGGAATACAGGAATATTTGTTTCACTAACCCGTTGTTATTGAGTCGCCAGAGGTGTCCAAAGAAGATTAATCTTCGCGTTTCCACTATTTCTAATCTGTATTTTTACTTCACATTTAAAACCATTGTGATTGTACCCAGTATTTTTCTAGGAAAATGTCCTTCAGATACCACTATTCCTTCCAGCTTATGGTTCATCGTTACCCACTCACATGCATATAAAGATTCTAGGCTTCCTCTGTGGTATTGTGAATTGGTTTTGTCTTTGTTGACATGCATCTTTTGTTGTAGACATACTTCTCAAACTATATGATTCTTTCATTTTATTATGTCCAACATCTATCGCATTTTGTCTGCTCCATTCTGTTCTATGGTTTGTCCAAGATATTTAAATGTACTATCTCTCACTATTTTTATTTATTTGTGTTTCTATGTACTGTATTGTGTAAATTGTTTTACTTGTCATGATTATTAAAATTTTTCATAAGAGTACACCTATCCTCGTTCAAAACAGTCGTTCTCTAATTTATTTGTACAATTATACGACAAATAGGTTATTTCTGAGGTTTTCTGGACGCTTACGGAACTATATTTTCTTAAATTAACTAGTATGAGCTTTTTGAATACGTAACTTATTTCGTAGCAAATCACTGTTTGTGGTTCACAGTTCTGCCAAAGAACATATCACCCCTGAATTTCACTGAATATCAACGCACATAATGTGCGTTTTTGAGAATTTTTGGAAGCTGTCATTGTGATGTGCATAATCTACGAGCAATTTGTAGTAAATAGGCGTTTGTGATTTAATTACTGTAGCAGATATTCTAAATAATACATTGTGTTACAGGGAGTTTTCACTTAAAATGGGATAACCCTATGTGTTTAGAGCATATATCGTAAACTGATTCTGCTTTCGTGTTTGTCAGCAACTATAATTACCCTCAAAACGTTCTGGGAAACAGTAATTTTTTTACAGGCTTTTCTGCTATATTAACAGAAATCTCGTTTTGTGTATTTACTTCAATTCTTCTAGCGAATTAGCAATTTCTTAGCTCAACAGATTAAAAGATAAGCAGTGGGCTTAATTGGAAGTTATTTGTTCACTGCTTTCTAATACATGGGACCAGAAAAAGGCAGCCCCAATGTGGATGCTGTTCTCGAACAAGGGATGAGTTGTTGATATTCGTAAGCAGCTGGAAATCGCCCAGACTCCTGCCAAACGATTGGCAGCTGCTGCGATTTGGTTGTTGAAAGAGCTCCTGAGAGTTGTGCATCTGTGATACTCGAACCAGAGGTACTTCATGTACTGTACTCTCCTGTGTATCCTGCCTCCTCTGCACAAAGTACAGGATTTGTCGTTACTCATCCACTTGACAGCGAGTGGTGTGTCAATGGCAGATCTAGGCTTCCTGGACGGGGTGGACAGGCACCAGGGAGGACTCAGGGTGCTGTACCGATCCTCCTAACCAACATGTTTGAGGTGCTGTCTTTCACTAAAACTGAAGCTAAGCTGGTGAGACTCACTTAACCTATTTTGGGGAAAGCTGTTTTGTCCAGTGTCAAGAGCATGTAACGCAAAAGGGTAAGTGGATATTAATGTCGGCAGTCCAAAAGTATGGCGAATGATAATGCCCCTTAGGGAAATGGCAGCAAGGGACGGGGAAGGACCCCAGCACCCTCAGTGTGTGTGTGTGTGTGCCTGGGGGTGTCATTCAAGATGTTGAAGAGGCCATTCCTGGAGCCATTGAGGGCACAGGGTGCAACCAACTGCAGATTTTGGTGAACGTTGGAACAAAGAGATAGAAATTGAAGCACGTGAGATTGTTGGGCCAAGACTCAATATCAGGGCTGGACATATAATGATAGTAGATGCTTCTATTGCCCACAAGACTCATCTCCTGTTGTTACTGAAATCTTTAGGGGAAACCTCAGTTCACTTGTACTGAAGTTCACCAATTATACTGTAATCATTGGTGGAAATTTAAATCATTCAAGAATTAATTTGGTAGGGGTGGGCTCCATAGGACATACTGTGAAATAATACTAAAAGCGTTTTCTGAAAACTACATAGAACAGATAGTTATGAACTCCACTCGTGATGGAAGCATATTGGATCTAATGGCAACAAATGACCTGGCCTCTTTGTGGGTGTCCACATTGAAACTGGTATCAGTGACCATGACACAGTTGTGGCAAAAATGATTACAAAAATACAAAGGACAACTAAAAGAATCAGAAAGATATGTTCAGTGAACCAGATAAAAAGTCAATGGTGTCTTATCTCAAAGAGGTACTTGAAACTTTCAGCACAGGCAGGATCTTGTAGGGGAACTGTGGCTCAAGTTTAAAAGAATAGTCTACCATGCACCGGATAGATATGTAATCAGTAGAATAGTTCATAATGCGAAGGAACCTTCATGGTACTTAGTCACTATAAAGAAACTTCTAAAGAAACAGAGATTATTTTATATAGGTGTAAAAGAAAATGTACAGTTGTAGATAGAGAGATGCTGAATTAAACGCTTTTGGCTGTCAAGAGAAAGATGCGTGATGCCTTCAATGACTTCAGTAGCAGAATGTTGTCAAATGATCATTCACAAAACCCAGAGAAATTCTGGTCATATGTAAATGCTATTGGTGGCACCAAAATTAGTGTCCATCCCCTAACAAATGAAAAAGGAACTGAAATTAAGGGTAGCAAAGCGGAATTGCTTAACTTCTTTTTCAAATGTTCATTTAAAAAGGGAAACACAGGTGATTTGTTCCAATTTAATCCTCATATCACCGCAAAGATGAATGAAATAAGTATTAATTTCAGTGGTGTTGAGAAACAGCTGTAATCGTTATAATTGGACAAAGCTCCAGGGCTAATTGTACAAATCTCCAGGGCCCGATGGAATCCCTATCAGTTTCTACGCTAAAACTGCGGCTGAGTTAGCCACTGTTCTAACTATAATTGATCGTGCTCAGTTCTTGGCAAAAGGCACAGGTCACACACGTCCACGAGAAGGACCGTACAAGTGGTCCACAAAACTGCCGTCCAATATCCGTGACATAGATTTGTTGTAGAATCTCACAACATATTCTGAACTCAAACATAATGGGGTATTTTGAACAGGTATTATGACTTCCTCAATGCCAACCAGCATCGATTCCGGAAATATCGATCATGTAAAACCTAATTTGCACTCTTCTTACATGACATACTGAAAGATTTGCATAAGGCAGTCAGGTAGATGCAGTATTTCTTGATTTACGAAAAGCCTTTGACTCAGTGCCACACCTACGCTTATTGTCGGAAGTCCCACCATACGGGATATCAAGTGAAATTTGTGACTGGACTGAGGACTTCTTGGTTCGGAGGACGCAGATTGTTATATTGGATAGAGAATCATCGTCAGGTGTAGAAATAACTTCAGGTATTCCCCAGGGAAATGTGTTGGAACCTTTTCTGCTCATGTTGTATATTAATGACCGCTTAGAAAATATTAATAGTAACCTCAGACTTTTGCAGATAATGCAGTTGTCTGTAATGATGTATTATCTGTAACAAGCTGCATGAATATTCAGTCAGACGTTGATAAGATTTCAAAGTGGTGCAAAGATTGCAACTTCCCGTTTCCGGTGCACATTAATGTGATACTGCGCACTTCACAAAATGAAAAAAATGTATCGTATGACTATAATATGAATGAGTCACTGCTAGAATCGGCCGACTCATACAAATAGCTGGGTGCAACACTTTGTAAGGAAATGAAATGGACTGATGACATAGGCTTCGTCGTCGGTAGAGCAGGTAGTAGACTTCTGTTTATTGGTAGAATACTGGGGTAGTAGACTTCTGTTTATTGGTAGAATACTGGAGAAGTGCAATTAGTCTACAAAGGAGACTGCTTACAAATCACTCCAGTGACCGGTTCTAGAATATTGCTCACGTCTGTGTGACTCATACCAAATAGGACTAACAGGGGATATTCAGTGTATAAAGACAAGTGCAGTATGAGTGGTCAAAGAGTTTTTGATCCTTGAGAGAGTCACAGAGATACCGAATTAACTGGAGCGGAACATTCTGGAAGACAGACATCAACTATCCTGAGAAAGTCTGTTAACAAAGTTTCAACAACTACAATCCCCTACTTATATGGCTACATAGGGATCGTGAGGATAAGATTAGATTAATTACAACACGCACAGAAGCATTAAAACACTCATTGTTTCCGCACCCCATAGAATGGGAAGAATCCCTAATAACTGGGACACTGGGACGTACCCTCTGCCATGCACGTCACGGTAGTTTGTGGAGTATAGATCTAGGTGAGGAATTTTGTTCTTTCGGTGGAATTTTTGAGACCAATTCTATTCGCTGTTTTATCCAGAAGATTTTGTTGAGTAACTGATATTCTAAGATCTCCTGAAAATATTGTAAAATAGTCTGCAAAAGACAGGCAGTTTACCTTCATTTTATTTTTTCCTTCCTGGAATTATTTCGTGTTATTTTGTGATTTTTATCTCTAAATTTCAGATCCTCACGTTTTTGTTTTTTTTTTTTTTTTTTGTTGGGAAACGCTGTTGAACAGTTAAAGGTGATATATAATATTCTGTTTCCTTGTCCAAAACTAGATACCAGATTATATTTCAAATGACTGAGACACATCTCTGAAAAATTTTTAACTGTGGATATCGCAAGGGTCAGAGTTTCACGAATTATGTTCGATAGATTGGCCTTAATGTCAGTTTACCTTACTATCATTATTCTATTTCATCCATTAGAAATAATATGCAGCAGGCCTTAAATTTCTTACTTGTTGAGGCAGGTGACTACACCATCTGTTTATGGTCTCGATGATGTTATTTTTTAACAGCACAACGCAAGAGCACATGTTGTCCTGCTACTGTGACTTATCCCGATACTGTTACACTGCCCTGCACGTTCTCCAGATCTCTCACCTATTGAAAGCACTCAAAACTAAAAGTATGACACACCACGAAGGAGTAATGCAAAATGGTCACAAACTGATATTCATACAGGTATCGA
Organism: Schistocerca americana; assembly: GCF_021461395.2. Taxonomy (NCBI): domain Eukaryota; kingdom Metazoa; phylum Arthropoda; class Insecta; order Orthoptera; family Acrididae; genus Schistocerca; species Schistocerca americana. The sequence goes on from NC_060121.1 coordinate 856,816,453, forward strand.
CGGGAAATGCGAAATTGTAAACTTTGGCGGCCGATGGATGAATGTGTGACGTTTGTAGTGCAGTTTCACCGTGCAGCTTGCAAGGATAGTAAACAGGGGACGTTTCGATATCAGGGCATAAAGTATTTGCGAATATCATTCTGTGTACCCAGCTGGACATTAACTATGCCTCGTAGACAGGCGCATCAACAACATACGCAGGTGTTAGCATTTGAGAGAGCACGTGTAGTTGGGCCCAGTGAAGCCGGTTGGTGCAATACCTTAATCGCTCGACATCTGAGAAGGAGCGATGCCACTATTTGACCATGTGGACGGGAATTTATGAACCGTTGCCGAACACAGCGTCAAGAAGTAAGCGTTCGACCTAGGGAGACGACAGAACAGCATGACCGAACAATCGTCAGGGAGGCACTCAGAGCCTGGATTCATCATTATCATCGATCCGACGTGCAATTGGTGCTCCAGACACCACAAGGATCATTAATAGGCGGCTCACAGAAAGCGGTTGAGCTCACGGCGCCCCTTGTACAGACTGCCGTTGAAATCTGCACATCAACAAAATCGTTTGCTATGGTGTTGGGCACATTCAGCCTGTAATCTGATTGACTGGAGTAGAACTGTCTTCAGTGATCAGTCCCGCTTCGAACTGAGCCTCGATGGCCAGCGAAGACGTGTCTGGGAACCCCCCCCCCCCACCCCCCGCCCACGCAGACAACGGTGGGATGCCAACCTGACAGTCGCTTGCTATACGGCCCAACAACTGGGAGTGATGGTCTGCGGTTGCTATTTAATTTCGTTGCAGGATTCCTTTGGTTGTCATCCGTGGCACTCTTGCTGCACCAGTACGTCGACGATATTCTACACCCCGTTTTGTTGTCTGTGGTGTGCGTACTGTAAAACCTACAGTACACACACCATCAGATTATTTGACTTGTCGCTCTAACGAAGTAGGCGAGTGTCAGCAATGTGTCTCGTGGTCTTATCAGGCGTGTTTATCTTCTGCCGTTAGGTCAGACGATAGAAATGCCACTTTCACGCTTAGAGTAGCAGATTGACAGTGACCAACTTTAAACAGAACTAGATTAATTTTCACACACATTTATTAAAATAATAACAAGCATAAAAATTACTTAACTTGGTTCTAGATGCTACTTACAATTGACAATCTGAAGTTCCCTTGGTATTGGTACATTAATCTTATTCTCACATATCTCTGATACTTGACAAAAGTGTCTATACATTTATCTTCATGGCTAAGTACAGGAATATGGTAATCTTACTAGGCGCAGACTGAAACTTGACTGTACACTGGTACACTAATGCAGACTGGTACAGACTGGTGCAGACATATGCAGACTGACTAATCGGAGGTCTGTACACTCGTTATAATACTTCGCGCATTCATGTATCACTGCCCGAGTGCGATCAGCGAGGAGAAAAGGTTCTACATTAGCAGCAATCTCATTGGCTGCGTTACATATGAATACACGGATCGGCGGAACCAGAATTTGGTCCGTCTCTATGGCAGCGCCATCTCGTAGTGTGGAGATGGACGAGCACTGCGCCTGCACTGTTGTGCTTAGCGGGGCACGCTCTAATGGGAAAGTTGTGTACACGCTGACTACGCGGAACTATGTACACAACATTGTCCTTCATGGCAAGTCATCCAGGTCTTATATTTCAGCAACATATTGCCAGTTCTGACACGGCGAGAGTTTCAACGACTTCTCTTGTTGTAGCCAAACCCTACCTTGGCCAGCAAGTTCGCTAAATCTCTCCTCAATTGTGAATATTTGTAGCCCCAACTACTTCGTGATTTTTACGATCTAATACAGAAATTGGACACAATTTAGCACAATATTCCTCGGGAGGACATCCAACAAATCCATCAATAAGTAACTACTTACATAAGGGCCAGAGGTGGATAAACGCATTATTGACTTGCTCAATTTGTGAAGCTCTTTCTCTTAAATAAATCATCCATTTGTCCTGAAATTGTGGTGAGAGTACATCAGAACCCCATAAAGATACACTCAATAAAATTATCCGAATTATCCCAACGGGACGGAAATTGCTATATGTGATGTACATATACAGACAAACATATGATTACGTCTGTATATGTACATCACATCTAACAATTTCAGCGACAGACGTAATCAAATGTTTGCCTGTATATGAACATCACATCTAACAATTTCCGTCCCGTTGTGATAATTCGGATAATTTTATTGAGTGTATCTTCATGGGTATCTGATGTACTCTCACCACAATACTCGCCAACCAGCTTTAATGATGAGCTGCAAAATAGTGTTGATGCAGTAGGGCATGATGTAAACATATGTAAGTTCAGTTCAGCCCTATACCAAGCCGAGTTGTTAGAGCTGTTCAACCTGTCAGGTCAACTCTGTGTAATAAATTCCACAATTTGTAAAACCCCAAACCAGCCGCAAATTTAATCATATATCCTTCGTATCTTTTATTTTGTATTCACGAAACGCCGTTGGCGTCCTACATAAATGAGACAGGAAGAAAACTCCCTATCATCCATAGCAGTTGCTGTTATTAGGTGACTCGCTTGCACGCAGCAATCATACAGTCTCCTCACAGGATCAAATATGTTGAGGTAAAATACGGAAAAGGGTGGAAACACAGGTTTGTAACATTTTATTGAGATAAATTACACATTCCGTATCTTAGTACGAAGATGATGCGTGGTAGTAAAGTTAAAGGTTGACTTGGACTGCTTTGTCTTTCAACGAGTGCCCTGAATTCTGTGAACATATACTAATAAAACAAGTAGAAAATTCAGATTAGCCCTTTGTGGTGGCGACCATGGACAACAGGCTTACCACCTTTGTCGGTCTATGCTTGTAGGGTGATTGGTTAACAGAAAATTTTCTCTTTATTTCAACTTCCAGAGGCATTTTGGCACGTCAGTGCGTCCCTCACTCATATTGTTCGGTTTAGTTTGGCCTATTTTGGGTTTTTTATTTTGTTTTACTTTTTAGAGGGGTTAATCGCTATTTGACTGTGCATTATTATATTTATCTTTTGTACTATCCAGATATTGGATTTTATGCCGCTATCAAGTATAATACCAGAGATTAGGTCATATTTGGTAAGTCAGTCCAAAGCAGGTAAACAAGGTTAACTCAATCGGAACAGATCTCCGAAGAGCATAACGGTGCTAACCGGCCGCCGTGTCATCCTCAGGCTTTAGGCATCACTGGATGCGGGTATGTAGGAGCGTGTAGTCAGCACACCGCTCTCCCGGCCGTAGTCAGTTTTCCTGATCGAAGCCGCTGCTTCTCCGCCATGTAGCTCTGCAACTGGTATCACGAAGGCAAAGTGCACCCCGCTAACCACCAGGGCCCGGCAGACACGGACGTTCGCCTGTTCAAGTGCTAGCCAAGCCCACCCGTGGTTAATTTCGGTGATCTGACGGATATTGGTGTTATCACTGCGGCAAGGCCCTTGCGGGAGTAACAGTGGAATCATTTCAATTGTTGCTTCCATTTCTGCTGCAAATGGTTGCTGAACGTAACTCCTTTTCCAGACGGATTAGCAGATACTTCGTTTTATCGCTCCATAATAGTCGTTCGTACACATGGCCAATTCTGTTTTAAGTACTGGTCTTTCCTTGGTGAATAGTAATGGTGCGGTTTTGGTGGTGATGATCGTAACTTTATACTGCTGGGCCCATCTCTGCAGTCGATACCATTGGCTCTTCATCTGGTTTATTATTTGCGGTATGTTTCTTCCCAGTGTTAGATAAGCTACGTCAAAAGGTAATGGTCTGCAGTGTAGTCTTGTACGGAAGTGAATTGTGGTAGGTAAGCAGTTCAGACAAGAACAGAACATAAGATTTTGCTATGTGGTGCTGTAAAAGAATGCTGAAGATTAGATGGCTAGATCTAATTACAGTTGAAGAAATACTGAATGGCAAGAATCACACAAAAAGGAGGTATACTTAGAAAAGGGCAGGAGTTAAGGGAAATAGTCAGTTTAGATTGCATCATGTTCAGGCAGGAATTGCGAAATAAGATATTGGAATGTAAGACACACTTGGATCACAATTTTGTGATGATGAAGAGAAGACTCAAGTTTAACAGTCTCGTCTGGAATAATCAATGTACCAAGAAGTGTGATATTGAAGTACTGAGGCACCATGAAAGGCGAGATGCGTTTGAAGTTATCAGGGGCTATAGATACAGTGGTAATGGAAACTACAGTAGGCAATTTAACTGAAGAGGGCCGGCCCTGGTGGTCCAGCGGTTCTAGGCGCGCAGTCCGGAACCGCACGGCTGTTACGGTCGCAGGTTCGAAACCTGCCTCGGGCATGGATGTGTATGATGTCCTTAGGTTAGTTAGGTTTAAGTAGTTCTAAGTTCTAGGGGACTGATGACCACAGATGTTAAGTCCCATAGTGCTCAGAGCCAGTTGAACTGAAGAGGACGTGACATATCTTAAAGGGGAAATCCGGGAAGTTTGACAGATAGAGCAGTACGAGAAAGGTAGCAGCAAAGAAATCTTGAGTAACAGAGGAAATATTTCAAATGATCGACGAAAGATGGAAGTACAAAAATGCCCAAGGTAATTCAGGAATACAGAAACATGTCAAATAGGAACGAAATAAATAGGAGGTGCAGGGCAGCAAGACAAAATGGCAGCAGGGAAATTGCGAAGAAATCGAAAAAGAAATGGCTGCCGAGAGGACTGATCCACCATACAGACTTTCGGTGAAATTCAAGGCAAGGACTCCAACATTAACAGTGCAATTGGAGTTCCACTATTAAACGCAGAGGAGAGAGTGAACAGGCGGCAAGAGGACTGTGAAGCCTCTAGGAGACTTCTACATCTACATCTACATACAAACTCCGCAATCCACCATACGGTGCGTGGCGGAGGGTACCTCGTACCACAGCTAGCATCTTCTCTCCCTGTTCCACTCCCAAACAGAACGAGGGAAAAATGACTGCCTATATGCCTCTGTACGAGCCATTACTCTCTTATCTTTGTGGTCTTTCCGCGAAATGTAAATTGGCGGCAGTAAAATTGTACTCCAGTCAGCCTCAAATGCTGGTTCTCTAAATTTCCTCAGTAGCGATTCACGAAAAAAACGCCTCCTTTCCTCTAGAGACTCCCACCCAAGTTCCTGAAGCATTTCCGTAACACTCGCGTATTGATCAAACCTACCAGTAACAAATCCAGCAGACCGCCTCTGAATTGTTTCTATGTCCTCCCTCAATCTGACCTGATAGGGATCCCAAACGCTCGAGCAGTACTCAAGAATAGGTCGTATTAGTATTTTATAGGCGGTCTCCTTTACAGATGAACCACATCTTCCCAAAATTCTACCAATGAACCGAAGACGACTATCCGCCTTCCCCACAACTGCCATTACATGCTTGTCCCACTTCAGAACGCTCTGCAGTGTTACGCCCAAATATTTAATCGACGTGACTGTGTCAAGCGCTACGCTACTAATGGAGTATTCAAACATTCTTTTTCCTATTTATCTGCATTAATTTACAATTATGTATATTTAGAGTTAGCTGCCATTCTTTACACCAATCACAAATCCTGTCCAAGACATGTTGTATCCTCCTAGAGCCACTCAACGACGACACCTTCCCGTACACCACAGCATCATCAGCAAACAGCCGCACATTGCTATCCACCGGAACCAAAAAATCATTTACGTAGATAGAAAACAACAGTGGACCTACCACACTTCCCTGGGGCACTCCAGATGATACCCTCACCCCTGATGAACACTCACCATCGAGGATATCTTATATGACTTATATGATGACGATATTGAAGAGTAAACGGGAGTCAATTGGGAAAACGTAAAGGATTCACTATTAGAGTCCGAGTTTAATAGAGTTTTGGAATAATGGGTAGATAACATTCTTTCGAATTTGTGAAACTGTAGTGGTAAGTGGAAACAAACCGACTTTCAACTTCATGTGTTGAATCTAAGAATCAGGAGAAATCTTATCATAGTTTCGAGAAAGATCATCAACAAAATCCCGAAAACAGGAACGGCAAATGGAAGCGAGAACTATTAAACAGTTAGTTTAACTGCTCAAGCAGCTTAGCTGTTGAAAAGAATAATATAGAGAACTATGGAATCTGTTGGATGACGATCACTTCGGCTTTCGGAAAGAAGAGGGCAAAAGAGAGGGACAATGGGCTGGGTAATGAAAGCAAGGCGTAAGAAAAATCAGAAGGCAGTCATAGAATTTGTTGAGCTAGAAAATGCGTTCGACAATGAAAGATGATGCAAGAGAAATTGGAGTAAGCTATAGGCAAAGACGATCCAACAAGCACCAGGAGAGAACAATAAGAATGGAAGACCAACATCATAGTACTCAGAGTAAAACATCTTCTGCCCCTACAGTTCACCCTGCACATCAAAGAAGCAAGACGAAAATAAAATAAAGGTTCACGAGCGTGTTTAAAATTCAGGATGAAAGGATGTCATCGTTAAGTGTCGCTGATCACTGACGACACTGATATACTCAGTGGAATTCAACAAGAATTTTAGGTAGTGTTAAATGGAATAACAGTGCAATGAGTGAAAAATATGAATTGAGACTATTCGAAAAAAGACAAAAGGAATGAGATGTATCAGAAATTAGATTAGACATAAACTTAACGTCAAATCTGGAGACCATGAAGTGGGCGAAATTGAGGTATACTGCTGCCTTGGAAGCAAAATAGCGCATGAAAGTCGAGGCAAGTAGGACGGAAGCCAGATTAGCGCAGCCATTTCTTCGTCAACAGAAGTCTGCTAGCCTCAAACAAAGGTCTTAATCAGAAGAGAAAATTATGAGAATATACGTTTGGAGTATTCTATGGTAGTGCATCATGGACTATGGGAAAAGGAGGTAACAGAAACGTCTGAGATATGGTGCTGTAGAATAATTCCGAATATTAGGTAGCCTAATAAGATAAGTAATATAGTAACTCACCCCTGAATCGGCGAAGAAAGGATGGTATGGAAAACTCTTACAAGAATTAAGGCCGGGGTGTAAAAACTTGCGCTATGACATCAGGGAAAACTTTCGTTGTACTAGAGGGCGCTGTAGAGGGGAAAATATGTAAGTAGAGATAGAGACTGGAATGCAAATAGCAAAGAAATAAGTACATAGGGTGCAAATGCTACTCTTAGATGAGAAGGTCGTCACAGGAGAGTCGGTAGACTGATTAAGATATTCCTCTTTCTTCACAGGCAGCACACGTCATGCGGTAGCGTACGAAGTATACAGCAGATCATAAAATTGGAACTGTCGAAATGTGTTAAAATTAAGTGGACCCGTAACGTGCGAAATGAAAAAGAAGTAGGGTAAAAATAAGTCTATCGAAAATCTTTACCAGAGCCAGGGACTCCATAGTTGGGACACCTGCTGAGGCATCCAGTTAACTCGGATCTGAAAGCGTCAGCGAAGAAAAAACAGAGGGGGCAGACAACGAATATGATATGAAAACATTTTATTGCCGATGGAAAGTGAAGTACACATGAAAGGAAAAGTATAATACAGGAACTGATGAAGTACAAAATAGCCTTGTTGACGGACGTAATTCATTATGTTCTGACGTCTTTCCGGTTGTAAAGAAACTTAAAAATATTTTCTTATTGATAAATGTATATATAATTATTCGACTCTCATACCAAAGATAGTTGTCAAAAGTATTTAACACTGACTGACAAAAGAAGATTTATGTTCTTCGTTTATTAATTTTAGTAATAGTTACCTCTTGTTGTTCTCAGGTTCTGGTGATAAGACGCATAAACGAAGTATTGTGTAATTTCAATTGAAATTGTGCTAAATAATGAAAGCAACTTCTGAAGCAAAACGATTTTCGCATTTACATCATCATGGAAACTGAGTGTGCACCGACGTAACTGAACTTATGACCCATTTCGCTTACACTATTAATTCATATTTTGAACCACTCACTTGCGAATGTCCGTGCCCTCTTATTTTGTATAATCAGTATGGTGTATCCCTTAATTAATGTTTCTATTAATACTCAGTGGCTTAGTTTCCACTATTGACCTTTGCCTCTGTCGCAACGGCGCTTCACGCGAAATATTTATTGCATGACATTCATACTAACAATTTAACAGGGCGGTTACACGATGTGACCGGTGGGTGACATATTCGCTCTATCTAGTTAGGTCCATAATTTAATTTCACAATCAATCAAAATATCTATCTGAATCATATATATTATGAAACTACTGAAACGGGAGAACAGTACCCTTTGAAGGTTATCTATAAAACGACAACCAGGTACATAAAAAAATTGATTTAGAATATTTCATAGATATAATTATTGGTCGAATTTAAAAATTTAAAACGCTGTTATACTCTACTCATTAAGTATTGTAAGCTTATGGTGAAGACTTAACACAATAGAAATGGTTGAAAGTTACAAACTGTCTTTTTGTCTCAGGGAAGCGTAACACACGCCAGCAGATTACCCGGACTAAATTCATCCATTGTTTGAGACTGAGAGCATTTAGAGACTTCCAACAAAATTTTCTCACCGTCGCACCCATCGCTCCCTTAAATATCTAAGGGAGAAAAGTTCATGATGTACAATACTTTCTCTCTTCATGCAAGAGAACATCAGTACCAGGCACAGCGTTTTAATTTATCACTTATTTGCTGTTCTACATCTAGATCTCCGTCGATACTTCGCAAGCCACCTTACGGTGCCTGGCTGAGGGTACCCTGTACCACTGCTTGTCATTTCCACTCCTGTTCCACTCGTAAATAGGGCGAGTGACAAACGACTGCCCGAACGCCTCCGTATGAGCCCTAATTTCTCGTACTTTATCTTCGTGGTCCTTGTGGACGATGTTTGTTGTCGTCAGAAGAATCGTTCGGCAGTCAGCATCAAATGCCGGCTCTCTAAATTTTCTCAGTAGTGTTACTCGAAAAGAACGTCGCCTTCCCGCCAGGGATTGCCATTTGAGTTCCCGAAGTATCTCTGTAACACTTACGTATTGTTCGAACCTACCGGTAACAAAAATAACAGCCCGCCTTTGAATTGCTGCGATGTCTTCCTTCATTCCGACCTGGTGCAGATCCCAAACACTGGAGCAGTACTCAAGAATAGGCCGCACAAGCGTCCTATATGCGGTTCCCTTTACAGGTGAACCACTCTTCCCTAAAATTCACCCAATGAACCGAAGTCGAGTATTGCCTTTCCTACTACGATTTCCACATGCCTGTTCCACCTAATATTGTTTTGCAACGTTACTCCCATATATCTAAACGACTTGACTGTGTCACGTAGGACACTAGTAGTACTGTATCTGAACAATACATGTTTGTTCTTCCTACTTATCGGCATTAACTAACATTCTTCCACATTTAGGGCTAGCTGCCATTCATCACCCCAACTGGAAATTTTATCTAAGTCGTCTTGTATCTCCCTATAGTCACTGAACTTCGTCATATTACTGTATACCACAGCATTATCAACAAACAATCGCAGATTGCTGCCCACCCTGTCCGCCAAATCATTTATGTATTTAAAGAACAAACAGAGGTCGTATCACACTTCCCTGGGGCACTCCTGACGATATCCTCGTCTGTATCAACTCTATTAGCAACACATTTTGCCAACAGTGAATGAACCGGGAATATTATACCATTGTACGATAAATTGGTCAGCAGATATAACGTCATAAACATCGAGACACGTTGTATCCAAAAATTTCCGAGACTGATTTTATGCCAGCCGGGTAAGCGACGTCAATGTACTAACTACGGTGGCAGCTTGAACTAACAACTCTAAACAACAGATCTCGCACAGTCATCTGCAACTCAAGAGATCAAGATAATCTTCAGAATGATTTGCAGAAGAGAAAAATGTGTGCCGAGTTTATCCTGCAGATCTTGATTCCCGAAAACAAACAACGACACATGTGCGCTTGCAGCGATTTGGTTGAAAAGCAAAACTTGGATAATTCTTTCCTTGTGCTATCGATAGGAACCTATCACAGAACGACAAAGTGCAGTAATTCAGATGAAGGGTAGACGCTTTGACTACATAACGGATATTCAAGTCAATGTGACGCGCGAGTTGAACAACATCCCACAGCGCTTATCAGACAGTTTCACTAGTTTGTGTGAACTATCTGTACTATTAATGCAGCCTCTAAACTTTTTGTACTGACATGGGTTACTGCTTCGTAATCACACATAGCCAGTCAAGTGTACCAATATACACGAAAGCTATCATATTCTCGTTAACATTCTTACATGACCATGATATTTTTTTTCAAATACGGATTTCTCTCCCCGCCATTTTCCTTTCTCCTTCTCTGTGCACCCTTATTGGAAGTATGCTCTACAATTTCGATCGTGTTGTGAAATACAGATCGGTTGTTTCCACCAATTACATTTTGTCTGAAATCATTCTGCTGCGTCGAAAATACAATGCGCTTGGTGCGAACAGTGGCAGCTGATGCCCAATAGTGACAGTTATAAAGTTAGGAACGTAGAGATATCATAGGCATTGAGTACACGGGGACGATCAGCCGTGTGGAGTGGCCGTGCGGTTTGAGGCGCCATGTCAAAAGTTGCGTGGCCCTTCCCGCCGGAGGTTCGAGTCCTCCCCTCGGGCATGGGTGTGTGTGTTGTTCTTAGCATAAGTTAGTTTAAGTAGTGTATATGTCTAGGGAACGATGACCTCAGCAGTTTGGTCCCTTAGGCATTCACACACATTTGAACATTTGGGGACGATCAGTCACTGGCAAATGGCCACAAACTTCAAGTATCTAGTGCCAATGGTCACAACATGTGAATCGGCCACATAAACTTCTTCGTGTGGAAGGTAAATAAGAAACTACGTACCATGAGAATCGTATGGGTACGTAATTTACAGCCCGGTGAAGATCAATTCCAGTACACTCGTTCTTCTGACATTTTAGTATCGTAACGTGACCTGAATCCTACAGCTCGGCACAAATGGCTCTGAGCACTATGGGACTTAACTTCTGAGGTCATCAGTCCCCTAGAACTTAGAACAACTTAAACCTAACTAACCTAAGGACATCACACACATCCATGCCCGAGGCAGGATTCGAACCTGCGAACATAGCGGTCGCGCGGTTCCAGACTGTAGCGCCTAGAACCGCTCGGCCACTCCGGCCGGCAGCTCGGCACATCGGTGGAAGATATTGAGATGATAAAATAAAGAAAAGGCAACTCCGTCTCGAATTTTTTCAAGAGGCATCACAGAAACGTCGATATAAAGGCGCTACAAGAAAGTCTCTATGCTTCCATGGGCACGTTACACAAAAAACGTCGAACGCCCATTCTTCCAACACGACTCAGGAAATTGGTTATTACCAACAGTCTATAAACACCACTGACGGATTAGGTCTTTGGCCTATCATGACTGCCGATTTCTGCCTATCAGACTACGAGAAACAGTCTATAATCGTGCGGCGTGTAATCGGCCTGTCGCCAATGACTGCATCCATTATTGCCAGCAACAGAATCGGTTCTGCTGCTTCTTTATTTGAGCAGCTCCTCATTTGATCTCACGAGGCTGAGAGGATCCCGTTCCACATCTGTCTGCTCAAGAAGGATCTGAGGAGATACCGGGAAACGAGCCCGCGATCTTCCGTTTCGAAGGCAGCGACACCAAGGATGCGGCCATGGAGGCTGTTCCTTCAACCTCTTTTTTATGTCATCAGTCTTTGATAGGTTTGATGCGGCCCGCCATGAATTCCTCTCCTGTGCCAACCCTTTCATCTCAGAATATCACTAACACCCTACGTAATCAATTATTTGCTGGTTGTATTCCAGTCTGTTTTTCTCTACTGTTTTTAGCCTCTGCAGCTCCCTGTTCTACCATGGAAGCTATTCCATGATGTCTTAACAGATATCCTGTTATCCCGTTCTTTCTTCCTGTCAGTGTTTTCCATATGATCCTTTCCTCACCGATTCGGCGAAGAATCTCCTCATTCCCTAACTTATCAGTCTACCTCGTTTTCAACATCCTTCTGGAGCACAACACCTCAAATGCTTCGATTCTCTTCTGATCTGGTTTTCTCACAGTCAATGTCTCATTATCACACAATGTTGTCCTCCAAACATACATTCTCCGATATTTCTTCCACAAAATGAGATCTGTGTTTGCTGCTAGTTTCTAGCTGTTTTCATTTCTGTTACTTCTCATTAGTTTCGTCCTTCTGTATTCATTAGACAGTTCATTCTATTCAACAAATTCTGTAACTCTTCTTCACTTTCACTGAGGATAGCAACGTCATCAACAAATCTTATCGTTGATATACGCCCCCGGTAGATGAATGGTCAGCGTGACGGATTGTCAATCCTCTGGGCCAGTGTTCGATTCCCAGCTGAGACGGGGAATTTTCTCCGCACAAGGACTGGATGTTGTCCTATCATCCTTATCGACTGCAGGTCGCCGAAGTGGCGTCAAATTGAAAGACCGGCACCCGGCGAACGGTTTGCCCGACGGGGTCCCTAGCCATTCGATTAAATAAAAAAAAAAATCGTTGATATCCTTTCACTTTCGATTTTAATTCCACTCTTGAATCTTTCTTCTATTTCCAATTATGTGCAGATTGAACAGTTGGGGCGAAAGAATGCATGCCCGATCTACACCCTTCTTAATCTGAGCTTTTAGTTCGTGGTCTTCCACTTTGTTTGTTCCCTCTCGGTTCTTGTACGTTATATTACCCGCCTTTCCATATAGCTTATCCCTATTTTTCTCAGAACTTCGAACATTTTGCACTATTTTACGTCGTTGAACGCTTTTTCCAGATTGACAAATCCTGTCAATGTGTCTTGATTTTTCTTCAGGCGTGCTTCCATTATCAACCGCAACACGAGAACTGCTCCAGTTGATAGTATGGCTAATGGAAGGACGTAAATTTATAGAAATTCTACTACAACACGCACCGGCAATATTTCTTTTCATGACCCTCCAGGGCACGGTACAAGAAGCAAGGGAATGTAGTCTGATACATTACGTATTGTGGCAGCTTTCAGTATAGAGATTTATTTACAGATATAGAGCAAAATGCCAGACCCTGTCTCACACAGTTTTATTGTGACGCATTGATTCTCGTTTCAGCAGTTTCATTTTTTACGTTATTCAGTTTGCCGTACAGTTAATTTCTAGATCTTCCGGTTCCTTCATAAGCCGCTTCTCAGAGATACTCTGTACAATCAACTTCCAGAAAAACGCATGAAATTATCATGGATTCATCCTCCAGAAGCAAGTACCAACAAATTTTTATAGCCCTTGCAAGTTCGGTCTTATGTTCACGCAGAGTCTGCCAGAACTGCAGTCTATTAGGACAAGCGACAAAACGACAGTTTTGGCTGACCCGATTTATCTCCACACATGTTTGAAGTTTACTTAACAGTACTACGTGTTCTTTAAGCCTTTTTGTTAGAAGCGTTCATCAACGTTTAATATGATTTTTCTGTCATTTGATGTTTGTTTTGATGAACAATTTAATCCCACGCGTATGTTACTATTCAGAGTATTAAATCAGACTAAATCCTATGTATTACGTATATGTTACTCTTCATGGTACTAAGTCTGATTTGCACACTGATCAGCCAAAAATTTATACCACCTGCTTAATAGCTTGTTTGTCTGTTTTTGGAACGAAATATATAATTGATTACGCGTATCAGAGATGCAACAGTTTGTTGGTAGGTTTTTGGAGGTACGTAGCTTTAGATGTCTACGAAAAGGTCATGTAATTCGCTCAAATAACGGGATGCTCGTTTGCGTACGCGGCGATGGCGCCTGATAGCGACCGAGATGGGTTCCATAGGATTTGCATCAGGTGAATTTGATCTCCGTGACATCAACGTGAGTTCACTATAACGCTCCTCAGAAAACCGTAGCAGTCCGAGACACGGACGGTTATATTGCTGAAAGATGACATTGCCGCCGGTCAAGACATCAAGCATGAAGGGATGCAGGTGGTTCGCAGCCGTCATTGTGTCTTCGATTACCATCAGAAGTGGCCGGCCGCAGTGGCCGTGCGGCTAAAGGCGCTGCAGTCTGGAACCGCAAGACCGCTACGGTCGCAGATTCGAATCCTGCCTCGGGCATGGATGTTTGTGATGTCCTTAGGTTAGTTAGGTTTAACTAGTTCTATGTTGTAGGGGACTAACGACCTCAGAAGTTGAGTCCCATAGTGCTCAGAGCCATTTGAACCACCAGAAGTGTATGCAAGAGCAGCAGAGTGTCTCCCATGGTATAATACTGCTTCCACCAGCCTGCGTCCGCGGCCCGCTGCACGTTTCGTGCCACCGATTACGTCGATGACGGCGTTTGGGGAGACGACCAGCGACCTTATGTAGCAAACATCAGATTCTCTCGAAGGGCCGACACGTTTCCATTGATCGACGGTCGAATCCTGATGGTCCCATGCCCAGTGCAGTCGTAATGGATGATATTGTAGGGTCAACACGTGGCCATGTATAGTGGTGGTCTGCTGCGGATCTCCATGTTCGACAATGTGCGATGATCAATGTTTTCCGAAACACTTGTGAATGCACCAGCATTGTGCTTTATCGGTAGAGATGCCACAGATCACCATCTATCCTACTTTACAGAGCAGACAAGTCTCCGAAACCCACGTTCTGTGAAGAGTCGTGGACAGTCAACCATTTAGCGCCTAGTGGTAAATTCGTTGTCCTACCTCTTTCCGTAGATGCTCACGACAGTAGCGCGTGAACACTCGACCAGCTTCGCCGTTTTCGAGATACTCTTTCAAAGGCTCTGCGTAATAACAAGCTGCCCTTTGTCAAAGTTGTTTATCTCAGCGGGTTTCCCAGTTTGCTGCCTATTGCTTATCTAGGGTGATACCGCGTTCGTGTCTGCTCCACTTGCAACCTTTTGTCAGTGCCTCACATGTCCGCAACTCCACCAGGAGGCACCCAGATTCTCGGGGGGCAGTGGTCATAATTTTTTGGCTCTGTGTATAGTGATGGATGTATGAGTGCTGCTCAGATGCCAGCATAAAGAAATATAAAAAGATGTTTGAGTTTCATGTTAGGGCGTCACAGTTTGAAATGGTTTTGTGAATGTTAGTCGTGCAATTCATTTATAATAGCCTGAGAATGAAGACAGGTGCCCGGAAATCGATTGTATCGTATAGAGTAAAATAAACAGCTGAAATGATAATGTTTGACGGAGTTAAATCACTCGTATCTGGAAATCGTCTACTGGTGCAAAGAACTTGACTGAGTTAACCACCTGTGAAAATATACATCCGCACAATTTTATTTAATCAGTTCCCTGTACCAGAAATTTTTGTTTCGTCTCTACCGTCTGTCAACACCGGCACCCGGTAAAAGAGACGGGGTGAGTACTGTTGCATGATACGTGCATTAATAGGTTATCAGGAGCAGGGCATGAATTTTATGAAAATCGATAACATAAATACGTCAAAGGTATGGTCGCTCAGCGCTTGGCGCTGCAGCGAAAATGTTGCCACCGTTCGGGAGCTGTACACGCGCCGGCAGCGCCGATGATACCCGAGTTGATTACACGCACACTCTTTCATACAGGTTACTCTCTGCCGAACAAACAATTTATTCAGTTATGAAGTGGAAGAGTAATATTGACTCGCACATACATTCATCGGCAGCAAACAAACACACACACACACACACACACACACACACACACATATGGAGATGTTTTAAGCGCACACGCCACTGCACACGCAGCAGCGCCGGCGCTGTGATCGCAGATACGCAACAAAACGGCGTAACTGCGGGCTCACTTTAGCTCGCGAAGAGGGACGCGCACAAACGCACGGCTCACAATGACCTTATAAATATTTAGCACGCTAATCTGTGCGGCGAATAGCGAACGCGGACCGAGCGAGGCCGGCTGGGACGGCGGTAAAAAAGCGATGACAGATTATTTGCGCCACAAGACGTATTGCGCGCGCTATCTGGCGGCGGCCCGCGGACGAATAGCGCGTGCGAGATAAACAGCCAGCCAGACACGTGGAGGGTCGGCGCGGTCCTCTCCGGAAGGAGCAGAGCAGAGACTGCACGGCGCAAGGTGGAGGGAGAGGGGGGGGGGGGGGGGGCACGCGCCTCTAAAACGCGCCGAACTGCTCGATATTTCACGCCGACTGGGCTTAAAACGCGGCCAGCACACTGCGCGAGAGGAGGGCGCACGCTGCGAAGCTAAGCGGGGAATTACCGCTTCGGGAACTGCAGCTGGCCACCGTCACCTCCAGTGGTGCCAACCTCTGCGGTGCTCCAACGAGGTTACACAGAGATTGCGCGTCCTGCACTATGGTAACGACCCTCGATAGCTCCCAGAAGCTATTCACTCTACCTCAGTCAGAGTACAGATGCTGTTGCTATTTCTTCAGTCCGAAGACTGATCTGAAGATGATTTATCCTATGTAAGCCTCTTCACGTCTGAAGAACTACCACGATTCAAATGCATTTGAACCTGTATACTTCATTCAAGCCTTTCCCTCCGTCTACCACTTTCACCCTTCCCCCTCCCACAATTCCTTCCATTACCACACTGACGATTCCATGGTCCATTATGATGTGTCCTATCAACGTACCCCTACTTTTAGCCACATTGTTCCAGAAATTCACTTGATTAGAGCACCTATGCCTATATTTCAGGCATGAACCCTTATTTCGTTCGATTCTGAATCGCTTTTTCAGTACGGCTGGAGAGCTTCTGGAATGCTGTTCGAGTTTATAGGGAATACCAAGTGGGCTGAGACGTAAACGGGAATTTGGATAGAGGAGGGCGGCATGCTAGGATACTCTGTGTAGTTAAGCGAAGCCACTGTGCCAGGGTGGCGTAGTTGTTAGCACATCATGCCTAGTAAGCAGGAGACGTGGGTTCGAATCCCAGCCTTGGTGTAAATTTTCGTTCATCTCTTCAGTCTGCATAAATACACAACTTTCTGTTTTTAATAGATACTGTGAGGGTATTATTAGTATACAAGAGCAGTCAGAGATTTTAATATCAATGCTTCTGCAGTTTACCAAAACAAATTAGCATTTTATTTATGCTATCCCATATTTTGACCTAGCTTCGGTTTCGGCCAGATTTCATTACCCTAAGGAAAAGAAAACGTTGTCAGTTACAGTACTCTGCTCCTTGAGTAGCACTTCCTTCATGTAGAGCATTCCTAAACTATTAACAGAGCCCCACAATTCTGTACCTTGTGGCGGAGATTGAGAAATTCGCATCATCTGAGCATCTGACGTAGACCTTCACCTCGACTCCAAACCACAACACTGCGATCGACCCTGAGTACGATGCTGCAAATGATGAGTCACCTTTGCCCTTTACGGGCGTTGTTAGAGATCTTCAGCATTCCAGTATCTGCAGTCGGTTGCACTTAGTGCGTTTAGTAACCAAAGCCAGAGCCTGCCCCACATCTCGGACGAGATGTGCACATACGGAATGCACACTGGTACTCTTAACCAACTTGTCTTTTGATTGCCTTGAGGACCTATAGTACCCTCCTAACACTGGATCTCCCAATGACCACCCGTGACTGTCCGGAATTGGCAGGAAAATTTGCCACTGACCCTCGTCTTGTCCTTACCGTATTCCCGCAGGGCTCAGTGTTGAGCCTTGTCCTGTACAGTGTTTACACTGCGAACTTACCTACGTCACCTCGAGTTAATTGACAACAGTGGCCTGACCTGCCTCCACCAGCAGTTTATCACCATCTCCAAGCTGCCTGCCGTGACATCGAGGAATGGGCTTCTGACCAGTGGATTCAGTTAAGTGCTGCTAAGAGCCAGGCACTACTACTTACTGGACGACAGCGTGTGATAGTGGACAACATTATGCGACTCCCCCCCCCCCCCCCCATTCCTTATGCACCGAAATCCAAATACCTGGGAGTCACCCTTGACCTGCCGTTGACCTGGAAGCACCATGTCTACGACACCTGAAAGAGGGCGTCAGCTACCCTCGGAGCTCTTTATCTCCTGCTGAATGAACGGTCCACATTGTGCGTACAGTGTGGGCTACGAATATGCAGAGTATCCGTGCAATCTATCGTAGACTCTACCTGCCCAGAGTGGGGAACAGCCGCCAACACGCAAGTTACGAAATTACAGTGCCTCCAGAATAAAGTGCTTCGAAGCATTTTCCATGTCTCATATGATTCCCCAGCCTGTTACCTTCGCTACGAAGTGAAGGAACCGGCTGTACTCCCGTGATATCAGAACACGAAGCAAAGCTGCATCAGAAGACACAATCATCACCAAACTCATCTCATGCGAAGATTAGGACGGCGTGATGACGCAGCTGACTGCTTTAAGAGTACTCTGGTCTTACCTGATAGGCAGTTGGCCCATGTGAGCTTATTATTACTATTAATACACTCATCAAAATAGTTAACCATGTAATTGGTTCTCGAACCTTGAAATGAGACAGATGCCTTACTCTGTATTTTTTGATAACACAGAACAATACGCAAAGGAAAACTCTCACCCTATGCTCTCTTTGAACTGATTATGAAACGAAACAGTAACATTATTTGAAAAAACAAAATAGTTGCAGTGTCCCACAACTTTGACTGCACTATTCAGTTACGTGTACGTCCTCCACGAACCCTCAGGCACTCTTGAATGCGACGGGACATGCTCAGTACCAACTCACAGGAGGCCTCTTGAGACATAGTGTACTCCTCCTCAACGACAGCATTCCTGAGAGCTTCAATCGTTAATGGAGGCTGTTGACGAGCAGAAATCGCTCCTTTGCACAAGCTCCATGAATGCTGTATGCAGTTAATATCCGGTCAGCATGCTGGCCAATCCATTCTTCGGAACCCACGTCTTGTCATACACAGACAAGCGTTATCATCTTGTAGAGTGAATCATCCCCCCTCCAGTATCTGCAAAACCACTGACTATGGGACGGATAATGTTGTTTTCACATACTGTAGCTGTTATGTTACCTTAAATTGGACCGAGTGGTGTGCGGCGGCCATACATGATACCCGCCCAGAATACCATTGTGCCACATGATTGTTGGTGTCGTTCCACAGTCATTGAGGGGTGACTGCTATTCACTGTTCGCCTCCGAACGCGAATAGAGTTGTCGTCAGGATGCAAGCCTATTCGCATTTCCTCTATAAACAGCGTTTTGGTCCATTTGTCTCGTGTCGAACGTTCATCTGCTTTAGCCATTCTACACTAGCACGCCTGTGATGTGGACGGAATGGTGGAGTCTTGAGAGGTCTTCGGCTGTACAACACCACATCATGAAGTCTGTTGCGCACAGTTTGGATACTTACGGTAACCCCTATGGCTTCTCGAAGCTCATGACGGAGAGTAGTCGCTGCTTTTGTAGCGTGTCCCCGTGCAGATATCGTTACATACCAGTCCTGAGCTCCAGTAGTTTTGCGTGGACGGCTTTCGCGATGTCGATCCGCTATTGAATGCGTTTTCTGGATTTTTTTCCTCAGTCTGGAGGCGACACTTTGATTAACGTGAACAATATTCACATCGTCAACTTGTCTCATGTGTTGTCATGATTTAGATCCAGTCCGTCCCGGAGAGCCTATTCCGAGGCATTGGGCTGCACCACGAAGCACATGGACAGCTGTCCATTCACAAGAACTCAGTCCTGTGTTTCTTTACAAGCCGTGATTGCACGGCCCCTGCATGAGGCAGAGTGGCAACAACGGACGTGTCCGCATTATGTACACAAACACCTTCCTACGTAAACACAAAAGGAATGTCCATAGTGATAATTGATGGTAATTTAGAAATACGCGTAACTTTTTTTGATGAGTGTATCTCTTAGCCGTGGAGAAAACCCAGAAGTCCATACTACTCACCATCATAAATCAGATACCGCAGGCAATACGTTCGGGTAATATATTGCACTCAAAAGACCAATAAAAAGAGCAATCTATTCAGAAAAAGCATTCGAGCCAGAGGCCACAAACCTGGCAGACAAGGCATCCCATGTTGCCTCAGATATGTTACCAACACCAGGCAGCACCACGTAACGTTGCTACGGCGTAAAGGGGCAGACGTGTTGTGAGTTCTCACTTTCTCATTCCGCCCTAAGATACGGGAACCCACCACAGCTCGCCACCAGTCCTAGTTTGACGACAAACTGTTCAGCTGGTACATATCGGAAGATGAAGTGACGTCTGGGTTGTCAGTGGACTGCAGCAGCAATAGAGGAGTCGTGACTTTCTCGGCTGGTGCCAAAGCCTTAAGCCTGTCGATCGCGACCAATGCAGCTTCTAGGTGCTTCCAGACAGCGACCAATACACGTTGTGTCCACTGTAGCAAACAGGAACTTCCCTAATATTACTTCTATCAGAAATAATCATGTTCGTATAACAGTGTAATAATAAAATAAATGATCTTTTAAACTGGAACACGATTAAATGCAAACATCATGTTATAAATGCTGGAAACCATATACATTTGTAATTAAATGTGTACATACATTTTGCACGAACTAAAAACATAAAATTTTAACTGTTCTAAAAATTAATTTAACATTATACCCACTCAGAATGAACTTATTACTAATATTCAACGAACAAGTGTGCAAGGCTCCGTAATGGGCTTGGAATACCATAGTATGGTAAGTACGTATATATATATATATATATAAAGAGCCCATCGGTTTCGGGAAACCATATACGTTTCTAATGAAATGTGTACATGCATTTTGCACGAACTAAAAACATAAAATTTTAACTGTTCCAAAAATTAATTTAACATTATACCCACTCAGAATGAACTGATTACTAATATTCAACAAACAAGTGTGCAAGGTTCCGTAATGGGCTTGGAATACCATTATATATATATATATATATATATATATATATATATATAAAGAGCCCACAGGAAACTGATATGTAGTTGAAAAGATACCCACTAAAGGCCGCGAAGTCAAGAATTGTTAAACCCGTCTGAAGTACAGCCTCAACAAACGTTTGGAATGTTATAGAGTTTCCTGCAGTGAATTCTTGTACTACACCCACTATGGTTCGTACAATACTTTATTAGCAAAATTCTGAATACAAGAACGATTTTGGTTAATTACAAAAAATCACTCCAAAACAAAGCATGCTCTCTCCTAAGCGTACATCTCGAAAACAAGAACAGTGAAAATCATTATCTCGTGATGATGGTTATCAGTCCTTAGTAGTACGTCCTCCCCGCACACGGATTAGTTCTTCCACTCTGCGAGGTATGCTCTGGATGATACCATCAAGTTCATATTGGGGTATGAAATCCCACTCCTCAGTGGTAGCTTCAGTAAGATCATGAAAATTGTCAGGTGGATACGGACGCTGTGAAACGGCCACCTACAACAGCTATCGTACATGCTCAATTGTATTCATGTCGAGAGACTGTGATGGCCAATTCATGTGATTGATGGTAGCAAATACCGAGACACTGCTAGAGTACGGTACGGCATTGCATTCTCATCGATGCAGACGAAGGACCTGGGCTCTCCCACATCAATGCTGAACTATTGCGGAAGGGAGTAATGTCATGTGCGTTGACGAGAGCAGGACTGATTTGCGACAGGACACTAGACGTATTAGGTTTTGGAGATGAGCTAGACGACACCAGGAACGCCGATCTGCATCTACATCTACATTTATACTCCGCAAGGCACCCAACGGTGTGTGGCGGAGGGCACTTTACATGCCACTGTCATTACCTCCCTTTCCTGTTCCAGTCGCGTATGGTTCGCGGGAAGAACGACTGTCTGAAGCCTAATTTTACATTCTTGATCTCCTCGGGAGGTATAAGTAGGGGGAAGCAATATATTCGATACCTCATCCAGAAACGCACCCTCTCGAAACCTGGCGAGCAAGCTACACCGCGATGCAGAGCGCCTCTCTTGCAGAGTCTGCCACTTGAGTTTATTCAACATCTCCGTAACGCTATCGCGGTTACCAAATAACCCTGTGACGAAACGCACCGCTCTTCTTTGGATCATCTCTATCTCCTCCGTCAAACCGAGCTGGTACGGATCCCACACTGATGAGCAATACTCAAGTATAGGTCGAACGAGTGTTTTGTAAGCCACCTCCTTTGTTGATGGACTACATTTTCTAAGCACTCTCCCAATGAATCTCAACCTGGTACCCGCCTTACCAACAATTAATTTTATACGATCATTCCACTTCAAATCGTTCCGCAAGCATACTGCCAGATATTTTACAGAAGTAACTGCTACCAGTGTTTGTTCCGCTATCATATAATCATACAATAAAAGATACTTCTTTCTTTGTATTCGCAATACATTACATTTGTCTATGTTAAGGGACAGTTGCCACTCCCTGCACCAAGTGCCTATCCACTGCAGATCTTCCTGCATTTCGCTACAATTTTCTAATGCTGCAACTTCTCTGTATACTATAGCATCATCTGCGAAAAGCCGCATGGAACTTCCAACACTATCTACTAGGTCATTTATATATATTGTGAAAAGCAATGGTCCCATAACACTCCCCTGTGGCACGCCAGAGGTTACTTTAACGTCTGTAGACGTATCTCCATTGATAACAACATGCTGTGTTCTGTTTGCTAAAAACTCTTCAATCCAGCCACACAGCTGGTCTGATATTCCGTAGGCTCTTACTTTGTTTATCAGGCGACAGTGCGGAACTGTATCGAACGCCTTCCGGAAGTCAAGAAAAATAGCATCTACCTGGGAGCCTGTATCTAATATTTTCTGGGTCTCATGAACAAATAAAGCGAGTTGGGTCTCACACGATCGCTGTTTCTGGAATCCATGTTGATTCCTACATAGTAGATTCTTGGTTTCCAAAAACGACATGATACGCGAGCAAAAAACATGTTCTAAAATTCTACAACAGATCGACGTCAGAGACATAGGTCTATAGTTTTGCGCATCTGCTCGACGACCCTTCTTGAGGACTGGGACTACCTGTGCTCTTTTCCAATCATTTGGAACCCTCCGTTCCTCTAGAGACTTGCGGTACACGGCTGTTAGAAGGGGGGCAAGTTCTTTCGCGTACTCTGTGTAGAATCGAATTGGTATCCCGTCAGGTCCAGTGGACTTTCCTCTATTGAGTGATTCCAGTTGCTTTTCTATTCCTTGGACACTTATTTCGATGTCAGCCATTTTTTCGTTTGTGTGAGGATTTAGAGAAGGAACTGCAGTGCGGTCTTCCTCTGTGAAACAGCTTTGGAAAAAGGTGTTTAGTATTTCAGCTTTACGCGTGTCATCCTCTTTTTCAATGCCATCATCATCCCGGAGTGTCTGGATATGCTGTTTCGAGCCACTTACTGATTTAACGTAAGACCAGAACTTCCTAGGATTTTCTGTCAAGTCGGTACATAGAATTTTACTTTCGAATTCACTGAACGCTTCACGCATAGCCCTCCTTACGCTAACTTTGCAATCGTTTAGCTTCTGTTTGTCTGAGAGGTTTTGGCTGCGTTTAAACTTGGAGTGAAGCTCTCTTTGCTTTCGCAGTAGTTTCCTAACTTTGTTGTTGTACCACGGTGGGTTTTTCCCGTCCCTCACAGTTTTACTCGGCACGTACCTGTCTAAAACGCATTTTACGATTGCCTTGAACTTTTTCCATAAACACTCAACATTGTCAGTGTCGGAACAGAAATTTTCGTTTTGATCAGTTAGGTAGTCTGAAATTTGCTTTCTATTACTCTTGCTAAACAGATAAACCTTCCTCCCTTTTTTTATATTCCTATTAACTTCCATATTCAGGGATGCTGCAACGGCCTTATGATCACTGATTCCCTGTTCTGCACTTAAAGAGTCGAAAAGTTCGAGTCTGTTTGTTATCAGTAGGTGCAAGATGTTATCTCCACGAGTCGGTTCTCTGTTTAATTGCTCGAGGTAATTTTCGGATAGTGCACAAAGTATAATGTCACTCGATGCTCTGTCCCTACCACCCGTCCTAAACATCTGAGTGTCCCAGTCTATATCTGGTAAATTGAAATCTCCACCTAAGACTATAACATGCTGAGAAAATTTATGTGAAATGTATTCCAAATTTTCTCTCAGTTGTTCTGCCACTAATGCTGCTGAGTCGGGAGGTCGGTAAAAGGAGCCAATTATTAACCTAGCTCGGTTGTTGAGTGTAACCTCCACCCATAATAATTCACAGGAACTATCCACTTCTACTTCACTACAGGATAAACTACTACTAACAGCGACGAACACTCCACCACCGGTTGCATGCAATCTATCCTTTCTAAACACCGTCTGTACCTTTGTAAAAATTTCGTCAGAATTTATCTCTGCCTTAAGCCAGCTTTCTGTACCATAACGATTTCATGAAGACCATCCGTTTCCAGCTGTGAGCGTTATCTTCTGGGCAGCAGTAATGATGGGACGTCGGACCCCTGTAATTCCCATCTACGGCAATTTCACTGATGCCCAATAACTCGAAGAGGTCCTACAAACGACTGCAAATCCCTATAGAAGTGAAGTCGGTGATTCGCTTACATAATAAAATGAAACATCTGCAGTCGTCGTTTTTATGTCACTTTATTATATTGCAAGAAGTTTCGGTGACACAACACACCATCGTCAGGCCAGTATGATGAAATAATAATGACAGTATGATCAGATTACCCATCGTACAAATACAAGGACAGATTAAAAGTGGAGTAGAAATTAATAAAAATACTATATAAGTGAATGATTACTGTAAATTCACTTACATAGTATTGTCCCTGATTTTTATTATGTTTTAATCTCTTCTTGTAATTCATGGTTAGTTAGTTGATGACACTATAATTACTGTTTATGCATACTGGCCTGAAGATGCTGTACTGAGTCACCGAATTTGTTTGCAATGTAATAAAACACATCCAAACGATGGACGAATGTATTTATTATTTACGCATTAATAATCTGTTACAATAGCCAAAATATGAAAAGTATTAACAGAAATTTATATATGAGTTCCTGAAGTAATACAATTATTAATTTAATTAACTTCCAACCTAAAATTCTAGTTCTATATAGGACAAGAAACGACAACACGGAAAAAATTAAACAGTGGAAAAATTAAGTGAACAGTTCAGTCAGAAGGCAAGTTCACATAAAAACTCCCGATATTGTGTATCACGTTACTAACACATATCCAAGACGCAAACTATCGCAGCCGATATAGCAAAAAGCTCTTTAAACAATTAAGGTTGCACCAGCCTATTGAGCGCTAACAATTTTCCCATGACGGAATTCGCTTAGCACCAACAGCTACACAGAGCACTGCTCTGACCACGTTGACCATTGCAACCTACTGAGGAGATCGCACAGGTTTTGCACGTGTGTACGGATGTTAACCTGAGTCTTTTGTGTTTTTCGGGTTGAATGACGCTACGCCCATGTCGCAGATGCACTGCATTTGAATCATTTGCATTGGTATTCAACCATGGAACCAGTAACTTTCAAATTAGGGTCAGACGCCATAATTACTTCAAGAATATTGGCAGCAACAAAAATATTCTGGCTCATTTCCTTTGTACAGAAATGTTTACTTAAACAAACTTGAGATATTACATACTTTCGTTCACACGTAATCATGACATCCACTACATTCCTTTTTTTCTGGTTAATGCAAAAATATAGTCGCAAGGCGAAAAACGTATGCCCCAAAACAATTTACATCAGCTATATACGCCATTGTCATTGATACACAACGTTCTTACAGGGTGGTAAACTATACAACAGGAAATAGCTCAACTTTAAAGAGAAAGAAAACCTTTACGAGATCCGTAAGTAAAGTAATGAGACTGACTTTTTATCAACCAAAGATCTTTTTTTTCCAGACAACAATATTATCCCCTTAAAAGTAGTTCCCTTCAGCAGCTGCATAACAGGTTAGTCGTTATTCCCAGTTTTGGTAGCAGCATTCCAAGGCTCCAGCTTGTAGGACCCTTAACGTGTAGATCAC
This sequence comes from Schistocerca americana, assembly GCF_021461395.2. Lineage (NCBI taxonomy): Eukaryota > Metazoa > Arthropoda > Insecta > Orthoptera > Acrididae > Schistocerca > Schistocerca americana. The sequence goes on from NC_060121.1 coordinate 856,842,440, forward strand.
ATTGTTTAGAATGTTGTCCAGAGTCCCAATTTGAAGTCTTTTTCAAGAAATTTTTAAATTTAGGGAAAAGAAAAGAAACACAAGGACCCAGATCAAGTGATTGGGAGGTCTGTGGAACAACGGATGTGGCCATTTGAGATAAGACATTTCGTGACTGGAGTGCCCATGTGACATGGAGCGTTGTCATTATGCAGCATCCAGTTTTGTGCGACGTCTAGTCTCAGTGGATTCATACTTTACCAGAGCCTTGCGGTGGCATCTTCGTAAAACATTTGGGTGACTGTTTCTCCTGGAAGAACAAGTTATTCATGCACTATACCCCTACTGACAAAAAGCAGTTCAGTATTGTTTTGACCTTTGATTAGCTAAATCGAGCATTTTTCGGTCGAAGAGATGTCTCGGTGTCCCACTCCTTACTTCGCCGCTTTGTCTTCGAGTCGTACTCAAAACTACGGGATTCATTACCTGTGATCACACGATTGAAGAATTCGTTGTCACTGGCAGTCGTCTCAAAGATATCAGCACACTTACCTTCTGCTAAGTAGTGACGTTTTTCAGCATTGTTTTAGCACAAACCTTTCGCTTGCGCGAAATTTCGGCCACAATTTGGTGTACAGTGAAAGAGTTTAAGTTTAATAGGTCACCCATCATCCTTATTGTTAAACGTCGGTCTGAACTCACAAGCGCACGCACGCGTCCTGTCGGTCACATTGTTCTGAATGTCCTCCAGAGCCCCAAAACGAAGTCGTTTTAGCATGAAGGTGAGAGAGGTTCATCTTCAACTCGTTCTCGGCCTTCCAAAAATGATTTGTGCCAACGAGAGACTTGTGCTCTTCATAGGAAATGTTCCCCATAGGCCTGTTTAGTTTTCTTTTGAAAGATCTCTCTCGCGGATGCACAATGTTTACCAAATGATTGCATAACTTCGCTCGAAATTCCGCTGTCCCATTTTCCTAACACAACGTCATTGATGGCGGTCTCGAAAAATCACGTGGTGTCTGTACGGAGTTAAAACACGGACTGAGAATCTGGAAGGGATGAACGCACCGGTCTCCACAAGTAGAACAACACGGCACTGACAGATCGCTCGCAGTGTTGTCACACTCATTATATCCCTTACACTCCTCGTATTGCTGCGGTAGCACGTTTCATGTGATGTAACACGTTATTCCACTGAAGACTCAACTTTGCCAAAAATGTGATATACCACCTCCGTCAATGGAGATTTTCTACTATTAGAGGATATTAGAGGCTTATTATAGCGAGACTCTCTGCAGCTGTTCGGGCAGGGGGAGGCTGAGTAAGACCTCAGTCTTGGGCAGCTGTCCTCGCCCCGCCAACCGCCGCCTGACTGCATTGTCTGATGCCATCTCCAGTGGGGACAATTTCCCGGCTCGGCAGCGCAGAGTACGGTCCTCGAGGAGGTGCGGCCCCTTGCTAATTGCCGCGCATTAAATCCTTCTGTCGGTAGATGAGTGGGGGTGCGCCGACCCGCAGTAGCCGCTGCCGCTCGTTATGCGGCCTACTTTGCGAGGTACGCAGCGCGGGGCCAAACTGAGTAGGTCCACTGCGACGGCATTACTTGCTTCAAGGTATACGCCTAGACTTCGACTTTCAGTGCACGACAATTGTAAGGATGTATTTGCTTACTTTTGGAGTGTCAATTCATCAGAAGGGTGCAATTTTAATCATTAGACCTGGTTCTGTAATTAATGTCGTAGCATATCGTCTACGTCGAGCCGGTTACTTAGAAACGCAGTACGGATTCTGATCAAATGTTTACGCAGATAACAATATTGAGACACCTTTAATATTACGAAATAATTTTATGAAATGATGTTTGAATTGTTGTTGCGGTCTTGTCCAAACACTAATGTGCTGTAGCTCTCCATGCTAGTCAATAATAAGTGCAGTTCATTACCTCAATCCACATCCCTTTAACATCCTTATTTTATTACACCCTCCCTCCACACAGTTGTGTCCATTACCAAACTGATATTTCCTTGATGCCCTAGCACATGTCCTATCAATCTATTCCCTCTTTTAGTCATGCTGTTCCCTTTTTTTCCCCACTTCGATGCATTACCTCCTCACTTGTTATTCGAACTACCCATCTAATCCTCAGTACTTTTCTCCAGCACAACATCAAAAAATTCCGTTCCCTATCTGTCTAAATAGCATATCGTCCACGTTTCACTTCTATATAGCGCTACACTCCAGACAAAAACCACAAAAATACTTCTAACACTTAAATTTATATTAGATGTCACCAAATTCCTCTTTTTTCAGAAATGCATTTTTTGCTGTTGCAAATCTGCATTTTACATTTTCCCTGCTTGGTCCATGGTCAGTTATTTTGCTACGCAAACAGCAAATCCCATGAACTACTTGTAGCTTATAATTTCCTCGTATAATTCCCCCAGTATCGCTTAATTTAATTCGACTACATTCCACCACAGCTATTTTACTTTTATTGATGTTCATCTTGTAATCTCTTTCCAAGGGACTGTCAGTTCCGTTCAACGTTACATCCGAGTCGTTTACTGTGTGACAGAATTAGTTTTATCGACATATATCAAAGTTTTTATTCCTCCTTACTACACTTTAACTCGTCCGGAGCTCGTGGTCTGGCGGTAGCGTTCTCGCGGTAGTGTTCTCCTTTCCGAGCTCGGGGCCTTGGTTCAATTCCCAAAGGGGTCAATATTTTCACCTGCCCTGAGGTGACTGGGTGTCGTTGTGTCATCATCATCATTCGTTCCCATTACGGTCGGAGGGAAACAACGGCAAACCACCTCCATTAGGACCTTACCTACTACTGCGGTGCGGGTCTCCCGCATCGCTCCCCTACGCTCTGACAAGGAGCACGGGTCTTCATTTCAAAACTGTAATTCACTTTCCAAATTTGTCCTGGTTTCCTTTGGTGTTTGCTCAATGTGCAGGTCGAATAACATCGGAGACAGACTAGAACTTGTCTCGCTGACTTTTCAATTGCGGCTTCAAAGACGTTCAGCTAATTTATGTACAACTTTTAAATAACCTTTCAGCCCCTGTATTTTATCCCAGCTATAATCAAAATGTCAAAGCGTGTAGTCCTGTCAACATTGTCAAAATCTTTCTCTAGATCCACAAACGCTATAAACGTTTCTCAATCTATCTTCTAAGGTAAGCCGTAGGACCAGTATTGCCTCGCTTGTTCCTACATTTCTCCGAAAGCCTAACTGATCTAAACCAATCTTTGTCTTTCTGCAGATAAATTTCCGTTGTTATGATCCTTTATCAGCAGTTAACAGTCTAGTGTTGTGTGATACAGGGCAGACTATATCCATGTGTCATCAATAAATTATTTAAATAGTACTTTAGATAAATTATTCACAAAGAATATATATATGATAGGTGGAACGGATATAAGTTGTACGTTTAAAAACAAAGCTATGCTACATTTGGGCTGTTTTGCTGTGGCCGAATATGTAAGTCATTTTCAGGGTGGGGAATGTTTTGTGATCTTGGATTCGGTTCAGTGTACATGGTACCCGTCGTCCACAAGAATTGAGCACTGAATTGAGGCCCCGAAATCGCTAAGGATGTTTCCTGCTGTTGGATGTGGAACACTGGCCTTATTAAAAAATTAGTTCCATCATGACAATACGCTGACAGAAAAAATATCGCAACGCCAAAAAATAATTAATGTAGACCAGTGAAATTTCTGGAATACGTTCGTCTAACAAGGGAACCTCCCCATCGCACCCCCCTCAGATTTAGTTATAAGTTGGCACAGTGGATAGGCCTTGAAAACTTACATCCTGCCCTCCAGTGAACTCTCGCTGGACACCACTGAAGTCACAAAAAGAAAACTGAATACAGATCAATCGAGAAAACAGGAAGAAATTGTGTGGAACTATGAAAAAATAAGCAAATTATACAAACCATGGGCAACATAGGCAATATCAATGACAATGTGAGCACAGGAGCGCCGTGGTCCGTGGTTAGCGTGAGCAGCTGCAGAACGAGAGGTCCTTGGTTCAAGTCTTCCCTCGAGTGAAGAGTCTAATTTTTTATTTTCAGACAATTATCAGAGCTCAGGCACCCACACATAATCAACTTCGCTCTTCAAAATTCCAGGACATGTTCAGATTTGCTTGGACATATACAGGATTTGACGATCTACACACAGAAAAATTTGAAAAAGTTAAAAACATGTGTTTTGACAGGGCAGAGAGAAAACTGTGCGACTGTGAAACTGTTGCATTCATTTGTTGCAGTTTATGTAACACACTCTTATGTTTTCATTACTTTTTTGAGAGTGATTATCATATCCACAAGAAAACCTAAATCGGGCAAGGTAGAAGAATCTTTTTACCCACTCGCCATGTGTAGAAGTTAGGTGGGTCGACAACATATTCCTGTCATGTGACACACATGCCGTCACCAGTGTCGTATAGAATATATCAGACGTGTCTTCCTGTGGAGGAATCGGTTGACCTATGACCTTGCGATCAAATGTTTTCGGTTCCCATTGGAGAGACACGTCCTTTCGCCTACTAATCGCATGGTTTTGCGGTGCGGTCGCAAAACACATAAGCTAAACTTATTAAAGTGAACAGAGACGTCAATGAAGGAACGGACAGATCATAAGTTTGCAAAAATAAAGTAAGTAAACTTTTCGCTCGAGGGAAGACTTGAACCAAGGACCTCTCGCTCCGCAGCTGCTCACGCTAACCACGGGACCATGGCGCTCCTCAGCTCACATTATCCTGAATGTTGCCTATATTGCCCATGGACTACTCAGTTCGTATATTTTGCTTATTTTTTCATAGTTGTACACAACAATTGATCTGTGCTCAGTTTTTCAAGGCCTATCCACTGTGCCAAATTATAACTAAATCTGAGGGGGGTGCGATGGGGAGGTTCCCTTGCAAGTAACAAATTTAAGTGATTAACATTTCAAGATCACAGGTAAATGTAAGCGCTAGATAAACCATTGCAAATGTGAAATGATGGTACCTTAATTACCGGTGTAAGCGCCAGAATGAAGGCATGCAGATGTAGATGAATGTTTTAAAGGTACTGGATGTCAGCATGTGGGATGGAGTTCCACTCCTGGTGCACTTGGTCGGTCAATACAGGGACGGTTAATACTGGTTGTGGATGACGCTGGAGTCGTCGCCCGATGATGTCCCATATGGGCTCACTTGGAGACAGATCTTGTGATCGAGCAGGCCAAGGCAATATGTCGACACTGTGTAGAGCACGTTGCGTTTCAAGAACGGTAAGTGGGCGAGCGATATCCTGTTGGAAAATACCCCCTCCAAAGCTGTTCAGGAATGGTAACGAACAGGTCGAATCACCAGACTGATGTACAAATTTAGGGTCAGGTTGCGTGAGGTAACCACAGGAGTGCTTCTGCTGTCATACAAAATCACACTCTAGACCATAACTCCAGGTGTAGGTGCAGTGCGTCTAGCACGTTAACAGGTTGGCTGGAGGCCCTCAACTTGTCTTCTTCTACCCAACACGCGCCTACGACCGACGAGGCAGAAACAGCTTTCATCAGTATACACAACAGACTTACATCCTGCCCTCCAGTGAACTCTCGCTGGACACCACTGAAGTCACAAAAAGAAGTACTTTGGGGTCGCTGGAACGCACGCTACAGGACGTCTTACTCGGAGCGGTCTTTGAGTAACCGATTTGTAAGAGTTCGTTGTGTCTCTGTGGTCGGAACAGCTGCTCAGATTGCTGCAGCAAAAGCAGTGTGATGCTCCAGAGCCATACACAGAACACGATGGTCTTCCGTTTCGGTAGTGCCAAGTGGCCTCCAGACCGTGTATTCCCGTGGTCACCTCTGGCGTCAGTCATGTACAATGGTTACATTCCTGCCAAGTCTTCCTGCTGTATCGCAGAAGGAACAGCCAGCTTCTCGTAACCCTATTACGCAACCTCATTAAAACTCAGTGAGGTGTGGATAATAGCGTATTCGTCACCTTAAAGGCATTCTTGTCTAACATCAACTCACCACGTCCTATCTCAAGGGTAAATAACATTTACGACGGTTACAGCGCATATTTAAAGCAACCCTCATTTACGTCCTCATATTAGTGCTACTTGCGCCACTCTTACGCGACTGACGCGAAAACGTGATGAGGTACTGCGGACCATTTAAACACCATTTAGAGATCCTTTAGCGCCGTGCAGTGGAAATAATTCGACTCCGTTTCAGAATGTCTAGAAATATATTTCTGAGGCTCTGATTCGAGACTTAGTACTTCTGTGGAAGCAACACAAGTAATTCTGAAGATTTACGATAACCTTATAAGAATTGTCAGTATTGTGAACAGCCCCTACGCACTCCATTGCTAACATGATGTCCAGTTAGTATCTACAAAGACTGAAAGACCAAAAAATATGCTTGGATATCACGTCCTGTGTTTGATATGACACACATCTTCCCTTCCCCCATACTCTCCTCTACAACGCCTCCCACCAATCACATTGTCTATCCTAGGTGCCTTCAGTATTTCTTTCTCTGTTTTACGAAGTTATTCCCACAATTTGAAAAACCTTTAGAGATGAGATTTTACAGTGTTTATTGAGAAACTAGGACGCCTTGAGAAGCGTTTCTTCCACTGAGCCGCGCAGGATTAGCCTAACGGTCTCAGGCGCTGCAGTCATGGACTGTGCGGCTGGTCCTGGCGGAGGTTCGAGTTCGGGCATGGGTGTGTGTGTTTGTCCTTAGGATAATTTAGGTTAAGTAGTGTGTAAGCTTATGGACTGGTGACCTTAGTAGTTAAGTCCCATAAGATTTCACCCACATTTGAACATTTTTTGCTTCCCGTGACTAAGCGATGGCAGTTGTTACTGTCTGAGTAGAAATAAATAATTTTGTCTTCCACGAGAGGAATAACAGCAACGGAATAAGTTAACTGTAAAATTACGGAAATAAAGAAATCTTGTCTAAGGAATCTAGGTTTTGTTTGAATAATAATTGGATTTCCTTCTTGCTACTTAATAAATAGGTCGAAATTAATTTCATTGTAAACCACTTTCCTGTACGACAGAAATAGTTTCCATAATTCTCAGAGGTGTCACATTGTTTGGGCACGGAAATCTTCTAGGCCCCCAAGTCAGATATCAGTGGTAATGATTCGAAAGTTTTTTCGCTTTGCTAACGATTTCCTTTACACTGACAATCCTACTCTATACAGTTCAGGTATTTTTGCAAATTACATTACGCTTCATTCTCTTGATACAGTAAATCAAATGTGCTTCTTTTCCTTCAGCTCACACTTTTCTTTAGACAAGAGTGGTAACGAAGAGACAATCATTTCCGTTGACTTCATAATTACGTTCACTAGCTTAGTTGTAGCCTACTCCTCATTGAAACCAACCGACCATCTTCTCAGCTCACTAGTATTTTTTCCAACGTACATGTGCTCTACTTGCGACAGAGGAACGTGGCATACTGATAATTTACGATTCTTAAATTGAGTTAAATTATTCACAAACGTGAAAATTACGGCCATTTCGAGTAAAAATTTACATACAAAATATGGAACTGTTCGTTTACCGATGGCTGGAATTCCATTGCTATTAGAAAATTATTTCTAACTCATTAAATGCATCTGCAATGTAAATGCAGCTCTCTGCTACAGCAAAAATTTAGTTCTTCCAATTCTATTGTCGGGAATAATTTAATAACAACAACATAGTGTCTGAGCTAATAAAATATACTGTTGAGCGTAAATTTCACTCCATTTGTTCATATAGTTCATCATTTTAATGCAAACATTATTTAATACTGTGTCTATCACCATAACGTATAAATCTCCATTTATCCGTCTACATGTCCATCATCTAGATCTGCAAACGGTGGAAGGAAGAAAAATATAAAATAAGAGACGTTCGTCAAAAAATTGAAAAGAGGTCAATTTTTTGTTAAATGGCTTGTCTAAAAGGAAGAAATAAAATAGATTTGAGAAAAATCCGACGCACAGTTGAGTGATGCTCGAAACCGATGTACAAGGAATAAGACGTGTCAAATGTTTCTCTATTCCACTTTAATTCTTATTTTTAGACAAATCAAATCACAAAAAATATGACCTCTTTCTTTCGGTCTTTTTCAAGTTTTCTCAAAGAGCATGAAACGTAATATATTTAAATATCGGCTGATATCCTATTATTATTCTTATTATTAAGAGTTTGTAAATCAAACAAAGCGGTGAACTTTCTGTTTACGCTGTAATCTGATATTTTTTCAATGTGATATAGATGCCTTCAGTGTGATTCAAAATTTTTGGTAACTTTTTTATGAAACGGCGATCCTAAAAACTATACAAAATCTGTGGAAAAAGACAGTCTATATCGCGATGGTTAGTTTATTAAAACAACCGTTTTCGGCCTAGTCTTAGGCCATCTTCAGAACAGCACCATCAGCTGAAGTTGACAGTGTCTAGAACAGTCATTAGATCTCAGTCGCTGAAGCTGCTGTAGTTAAGTCCATCGCCAAATATCCCTCCCTTCCCGAGAGCTCCAGCACCTGGGCTGTTCAATGCAGCCACGCAGTACCAGTCATAAAAATTAACTCAGGTATGATATTCCTGCTTGTGGCCGGCAATATTTTATTTTGCAAGAAGCTCGCCCTGATGCAGCTTAATACACGTGAAGTAGCATATGGTACAAAAGTGGAGTGAGGTACAGGCTCCAGACGGTACAGTATGTACCAGTCCCGTGGGGCAATTGTACTGAACTTGCTTCTGATCAAGTTTTCACAGTAATTATTTACATAATTTTCATCGTATTTAACTCAATTTTTAGTATGACAATCTCTCATGGTTATTCTACAAGTCTACCGTTTTTGTTTATTAAATTTCACTAGTCTGTTGAAGTTTTTTGTGGATAATGGGGTGCTGGCCCATTGATCCAACCCCCAACCTGGAGGACTAAGATTTGATATCAGTGTTTACTCCCCTATAAGGGCTGGATTCAGCACGACTTCCCTAGGTGTAACACATTTCGTCTGGCTCCTCCGCTGAGGCCTGTCTGTCTTGGTGACCCTGCCAGTTGCTACGCTACCGCTGGCATAACCCTCAACTTTACTGGAGCACGCAAACACTACCGCCCGGTACTGAAGGTACCTTCGACAAGTCAGTGTCCCTTGGGTGGGTGTATGAACTCTTTTTGTTGGGATAAGAATATTTCCAACAGCAATAAGAAAAGAGTAGCTAAAATAATGGTTGAATCAGTGCGATGTTATAGATCAGAACTATGGATCTTAAATTCAGATCTCAAAGTAAGACTAATAGCTGTGGAAATGGATTATTTGCATAGTAGTGCCAGAATATCAAGAATCGAAAGGAATTCTAATGATTAAGTAAGAGCTAGAATCAAGGCACATGATACAGTAATAGATAGAATTGAAAGAAAATCATTAAAATGATACGGACATATGATGAGAATGCCAGATCAACGGTGGCCAAAGAAGGTTTATGAATGGGAAACACCCGGCAGACGTAAGCCCGGAAGACGATGACGTTCTTGGAAGGACCACATAAACGGAGTAATGGAACATCGCAGCATCAACAAGGAAGATGTGTTGCATAAAGAGGCATGGCGGAGGATAACAGGAATACAACAAGATGTTGTTATTAATTAATCTCTGTATTGATCAATCACGTAATAATAACAATAACAATAATAATCAGTTTCACTACTTTTGACAAACATAAGAGTAACGATTTTGCAACCGAAGTGCTTCGGACACCTTCGGGTCGCTTTGGCACGCCTGGGAGACGAAGTACTTCGGCTGCGCTAGTCACTCTGTTGTAAACTATGTCGAGTGCCGTAAGGGACCTTGTAAATGTTGAATATTTGAATAATAATCAAATAGGATACGTTAATGAGAAGTGTCGCCTACCATCATTGTCAGCACTACAGATCTTTCCCTCTGTAGATACAGAGACTAACCTGGGAAAATGGCATCCCGGAAAAAGCACAATCACAGGTTCGAATAGACAGTGTAGCAGCCTCCACCGAAGAAGATCCCATGACCGACGAACTGTCTTCTGCGCTGGGGACACAACTTCAGATGAAGACAGGTTGATGGAAAGAATGGTCAGCGACTCTTCTTCAGTCTCTCCAGATCTCTCCAGATTCCAGAAGTGACTTCCAAAGGGACATATAATTTATACAGGGCTCAATGCAAATCTGAAAATACGCTCATGGGAAAGGTGTACAGCGTCCCAATTACGTTGACCAGTGAGTATTGAAAGATTTGGAGGTTAGTACGTCCATGCAGTATTATGCCTCATCACGCCGTAGCACCTGGACCACCAGTTTCAGAGGCGCGCCGAGTGGCTGCGTGGTTTGAGGCGTCATGTCACGGACTGCGCGGCCCCTCCTGCTGGAGGTTTGAGTCCTCCCTCGGGCATGGATGTGTGTGTTGTTCTTAGCATAAGTTAGTTTGAGTAGTGCGTAAGTCCAGGGACCGATGACCTAAGCAGTTTGGTCCCTTAGGAATTCACACAAATTTGGACATTTTTGAACCAGTTTCAGCGATTGAGGCCCACTGAGTGTCCTAGACGTCAACTTCAGCCTATGGTGCTATTCTGAAAACGGCCTAAGACTAGGGCGAAAGCGGTCATTTTAATAAAGCAACCTTTGCTATCTAGACAGTTTTGTTTTTCACTGATTTTATTCAGTGTAATTATTGTCTTTGAATAAAGTTTTAATTTATGTTGGCCTTGTTACGTATTTCTTTCAGTTAGCTTCTGTACTGTAATGTAGCAGCTCCTGATACAGTATATATGGTCCAAGTTTCATTGATCTGCTTTCCTTGGCAGTGACACATACTGTCGTGCTTAAGTTTTGCACACTAGCGTATATCATCCCAATATCTCATCTTAGCTATTCAAAACGTGTGAACCCTCAGTAATCGATCACTTGGATCAGAACATCTCTGCACTGTGTTTAGGATCCACAATACGTGGATACAAGAAATTGTTTTGAAAAATGATATTTTGACAAGAAACTTTCATAAAAGAACGTTTGGAATGCTGGCTGTCTTGCCAACAGAGTCGAATTTCAACTCGACAGTCTGTGATCGCGGAGACGAGATCGGCCGGTACCGGCTAACAGAGCCCATCATTAGGTATGCGTGCGCTGATGTGGCCCCGGCAGGTGTTCGCCTGTGATCTGCCTCTGTCCCCCAGGGCCGCATTAGCGCTCGCCGTAACCGCGTTTGACGGGAGTGCGCGCCAATATGGCGCTGGCCGTCGCAGCCAGCCACCTGCTGTTCAAAAAGAGCCGGACACGTGTAGAGAGCCCATCAGATGGGCTCGTCTGCATCAGAGTATGTCGTCGGATGGCTAAGCGAACCTCCAGGCGGAAGAAGGCAACCGCTTGAGACTGTGCGCAGAGAAGTACCAAATACACTCCTCCTAAAATCTTGGACACTCACCACTGACGAGGATGTATTTTCTGCAATGACGGCAGCACTTCGACGTAGCAGCGTTAAAAACTCTCAGAATCTGGACGGTCTGAAGCATGTTAACTTGATGGACTTTGTTGTGTCGGTAGCTGGGCCGACACCGTGAAGTTGAGATGGCTGAAAATGCACGCTAGACTAACGCAGACGGGCGTGAAGTACTGGAACAGGCTACGTAATTAATGTTATTAAGAAAAGTACGTAGCTGTATTAATACTTATCTTTAATATCATTGTGGTACATCGATCTTGACGATACACAGGAGACTTTAATTACAATCACTGTATGGCTAATGGCGCCTTGCTAGTTCGTAGCCATTAACTTAGCTGATGGCTATTCTGTCTCTCGGCTAATGAGAGAGAAAGGGCTTCGTACATCTGGTCGGTAGCTAGGTTCTCGTACAACTGGGGCGAGTGCTCTCTCGTATCACGAGACCTGCCTTGGTGGTGGCGCTAGGTCTGCGATTACACAGTGGCGACACGCGGGTCCGACATGTACTAAATGGACCGCGGCCGATTTAAGCTACCACCTAGCAAGTGTGGTGTCTGGCGGTGACACCACAGACTTTATACATAAGCAAAAGGCTCAAAGAGTCTACATATTTTTCCACGATATCTCGCAGTGGTCAAGAACGAAACTTACCGAAAGTAACACGGCCTCGAGCACATGGTGCACTTCGTAACTGGAGAAGGATCTTACCCCCCACGCACTTAAACTGTGTCAGTCTGAGCCACACGCCAAACTGCACATTAGGGTTATAAGAATCCCCTGAACACACAGCTCTCTTCTGCGGGGGATCACAAACGTCAGATACATATCAAGTATACACAACAAAGCCACTGGCTGGCAAATATAGGAAGCCATTAGCGACGTAGATCAGTGGATGCATCTAAGCACATTGAAACAACTTATAAAGATGCATACACATAATATTATAGAAGCCAAAACGAGGGAATCCGTACTTTTACACTTGGTGCGTCTTTGAGTGTAAATACAATGACACTTATCTGTTTATTCGGAATATTTACACTTTAAATATCTTTGCATTGTGTACACGTGAGCGTTACGCAGTCTATGGTTTCCAGAGGTGGCATTATTGACGTAACAGTCAACATCCCAGCCATCTGGGATCTAATCATCATCTTGATTCTTTAGGGTATGGCATAGGTGGGAAACATTGTGGACACTCTTCTTCGTCGAACGGAAGCCATTTTCTAATCTAGAGACGGTGTTATATGCTACTAAAGTGCTGTTGAAAGTTGTATCTGGTATTGTGTGTAGCTGAATTTCTTACTAACAATCTGAAAACAGTCTGACTTCCTAATTCCAATTACAGATTCTGATCTTTAACCGGTATAGCTACCGTACGTTTGAATATGAACTTATTTATGCAAATTATTATTTTATTAATACGATTGTAATTAATCTGAAATGTATCTGACAGTCTGGAAATTAGATTGCTCGAAAGAGATGATTCACAAGCATACTCAGAATGACTGTTACGTAATTTAAATGTGTCCTATTACATATTCTGTCAATATGTTCATTTGGGCCCTACGACAAATTCTTACCTTACATTGGGTAACTTGACTGTGCTTTAACTGCACTGTAAGAATGACGAGCTGATATAAACCAGTGTACAGCAGTATACCTTCTTGTTCTTATTTATTTTAAATTGCTATTTCAGCAAAACTAGTTGTTTGATTCTCTTTTCAAAATTACTAATTAGTGTTCCCGAAAAAGTGCAAGGCGTGACAGAGCTAATTTTACCAAACACATTTCTCTTTGAACGGTGGGGATACGCTTTGTAAAATATCTATAAACGACAAAAGAAAGTAGTTTGAAATAATATTCGTTCCTTTTAATGACGAAAAAGTAAACTGAAACTAATATGGCTAATTAGCACTGTCTTTCTTCGTCTTGGCATACGCCATGCGCTTCTACAAAATATTTGTATTAGAAAATTTGTGTTCTTGGATTCCTAATGCAATACTACGGAATTAATCGAGATGGGGGAAGGCTATTTAGAATACTGAATACGTGAATGATAGTTTTCCCTGGTTACCAACACTTAGAATAAGTTACCTTTTTTTCCACGTACACAATCGCCTTAGAAATCATGTTTCATTCTCAGGTTACACGTCATGGAACACCTCAGACAGAAATTACTGTGCGGCACATCCACAGTACAAGCTGCTCATTCTGCCATGATCAAACACTTTCCCTCTACGGTTAATCGACTACTATTGCCAAATCGACTGTTACCTACTAGCTTACCCACGCTCTACTCAATAACGCCACCTTGGAGTCTAGAAACTGCGTATTGCTCACGTGTTGAGCAGGCAAAGATGTTTAAAGTGGAAATATTCCAAATAAACAGTTCAGTTTCATTGTATTTGGATTCAAAGTGGTACCAAGTGGTAACGTACCAAATAAAGTGTCATTCACTACCAATTAACTTGATGTACAAGCTTTTCAATGTCTCCTGTGATGGCCGTTGTTTTTGTTCCATGTGCTGCTCATCTGCATGTACGCTCTTCCCCTAGTGTCGTCATTAAAACAGAATAGCAATAAACCATCCATCTAAGATTATTAGATCGAAGTACATGTTTCTGTTTGTTGAAATATGTACTGCACATAGATGCTTGATAAAACTAGTATCCAGGCACAATACAAAATTATTTAAATTTTCAAGGTACTATAGAACAAACAATAAATTTTTGATCATTGTACCAGTAAACCAGTGCACAGTAACAACACTTTTGTAGACAAATTAAAATCATGTCACCTTGACGAATCCTTCTACCCTAAGGCTGCTCTTAACAGATGATATTGTACGTAGTCCTGTGTGTGTGTGTGTGTGTGTGTGTGTGTGTTTTCAGAAACGTTAAATGTAAAGGAATTAGCTTCATATGCTCTTGAAAGCTAATATTGTAATATACTGATACACGGTATAACTAATGGTCGTGCTTACGTTTCACTGGACAAGCAATAAACTAAACTAAGTACGAAGCTGTTATATCAGAAGTCCACACTGTTTTTACACCTTGCGGGCATTTTTTCATTATTATTGTTAAACGCTTGGAACATTGAGATGTGACATTAAGATCGCGACAGGTGAAAGAAAAAGTCATGTTCGGGAAGAGCGTTTCTCAAGAAAAGCACAATGCAGCCTCCAATTAAGTGTACCTTAGATAACATTCTACACAAAAATTATCGTTTTCAACGTGCCAACTGTACAGAAGATCAACATGATTTAAATGAAACACGTTCATTACGCTTATGTAATTCACCAATTACTTCCATTGAAAGAATTTCGCTAGACTGCAGCAGCTGAAAAAGATCGAAATAAACAAATTATATTGTTCTTGGATGTAAAAGCGTTCCTGCTCTCTGACAGGCATTAAATTGCCGTTGGTAGTTTGTGAGAGGGATTTTATGCGTTTCCATCTCATCCTTTTATGCGCGACAGTTAAATTCTCTGGTGAAATACCCATATATCTTTCGTTTTAATGTCTGATATTTCTACGTTTTTATTATTCTCAAACTCAAATGAACTGTTAACGACAAGTTCCAACAGTAAATAATTGTATTTACTTGATTGACTGTTCCGTTGCTCCTTGGTAGAATATTTTCTACATTATGAAGGGTAAAACATACTCGAGACTACTAAAGAAAGTAAAGAAAGAAAAAAAAAACACTTTGTACAACGACAGCTACTGTACTTAGTGTATCTGCTTATTCGCACTGGTATATCTTATCGGTTTCTAATTTGGCATCTGTTAAGAAGAAGACAGTTTTCTTCAACCACTCCCTTCGAACATAACACCAAACGTAGTTGTTCAATTTATTTTCGTCTAAGAACAACAGATTTAATTTTTTATATAGTTCATTAGTTAATGCATCACTTATTTTATCTTGCTTAAGTAATTTTATATCGCATTTTCACTGAAACAGTTCCTCTCGTTTTATTCCTCAATCTAACATTAAAAAGATTCATTTTTAGAAAGGGGAACACTCTGTATATGCACTGGTTTTAAGCTTTTGATCCTACAAATATTACACTACACTACCTATCTATCTTTGTACCTGATTATGACGTAATAGGCATTACCAGGCTTGCGAAATAAATTTTAAATATTGCACAATATTGCACCTGTGTCGTGTGTGTTTTCATTCATAACATAAGTAATTGTATTCTAGGGTCGCACTTAAAATCTTCAACTCCAGAAGTATGTTCATACAGTATGTTCAGAAAGGAGAAATTCCATCCTATACCGCATTCAGGGAGTGAAAGAATTCATTGGCGACAAATGAAAGTTTGTGCTGGTGTTCGAACCTGGGCCTCCTGCTTACTACACAGTTACCTTCCAAGCAACCTTGGCACAGTGGTTAGACACAGCTGCACGGACTATCAAAGCACTCCTCTCCCTCTATGAAAATTCCCATACCCTAGCCATTTTCCATCTTTCTTGCCGGCGCATTACTCCAAATCTTGCACGAGACTGGGCGAAGAGCACCCTGCACTGAATGACCATATTAGCCCTCACGGCGCATATATATGAGTGTTGTCTGTTTCTTAGAACATGATCGTTATGGCGATTTCGCTTGATCGGCGAAAAAGAAAGACCAAAAAAGGCCATTGGACGCTACTTTGGTATTGGGTGGTAAATAGGTATTTGAATTGAGGGGGAGGCGTGCTCTGGTAGTCCATGCAGCTGAGTCTAACCACTGTGCCAAAGTCAGAGTTTTTACCAGGGGCGAGGCGCGGACGTCTGCTGCGTGCGTAGTTTGTGTTTACTTCCTCGTCCAATACGGGTTAGTTTCGTTTCTACATTCAGCAAGCTACGGCGCATTCCTAGAAGCAGGACATGTTAAAGATCGCTTTTCAACCGGACCTCTCCCGACTACGTACTTACGAAGTAGAGCAGTACCATCGCGACCATCGCTCGTTCTGGACATACAAAAAATTTTCAAATGTGTGTGAAATTTTATGGGACTTAACTGATAAGGTCATCACTCCCAAAGCTGACACACTACTTAGCCTAAATTATCCTAAGGACAAACACACACTCATGCCCGAGGGAGGACTCGAACCTCCGCCGAGACCAGCCACACAGTCCATGACTGCAGCGCCCTAGACCGTTCGGCTAATCCCGCGCGGATCTGGGCATACATTTTTCCATCACGGCCAGTGTCTTTTATGTAAATATTACATCTGCGGCCGGGTGAACTGGCGTGGTCACTATATATACTTACGCCCCTTCAGACAATCCGACGTCATGTCAGAGCCGTCACAGCGGACCACGCTGGACTTGGTCCGCGGACGCGGATGCTGCGAGTATTTCACCTTTCTTTTGAGGTGCCGGAAGATGTTATCGGGGCACTTCTTCAAACATATGGCTATATGCTCTGTCATATGACGGAAAAATGGCAAATTTTCGAAACGTACAAAGTCAACAGTGGAGTGTGTCAGGTGAAAATCGACCTCACGAAACATACACTGATGTCCAAATTAAAGCAACAGACAGCCATTTCCTCAACCGCTGTCTGATCCGCAATATAGTAATACAAACTGCTAAACTAAACTAAACTCCGAACAGGCCATGAAGGCCCAACGGTACCAACCGGCCGCCGTCTCATCCTCAGCACACAGGCGTCACTGTGTAATGTCCCCACAGAAAATACCCTCTACCATGCACTTTTCTTCTCGCTAAATTGAGCGAATTAACTTCTGTGCCACTATCGGTTTGTTTGAATAGAAAGAGAGTGTAAACGGAAAATAATCATTGTCAATCAAACCATCCACATTCATTCACTTTGGAAAAGTATCTGATCTGATTTCCTCGTAACATATGCGGCGACAGCTTGTAACCTCCCCACAAAATATTTACAAGACAATATTATTTATGAATGCTAATGGACATTGCGCTAAGTGTAACTTCTCCACTGAAATTTTAAAGACAGAAATAATAAATCAATGGGAGCCAAACGTAACCTCCCTAGCAATTAAATTTAATGACAATAAAAGTGAGAATCGCAATCTGACTCAAGTATAAGTTCTTCATAAAAAAATTAAGGTCCATTCAGTGATAAGAAAATCTCAGTGATAATAATGATTCAATTAAACCGAAATGTCGGTCTTTGGCCCTGTGCAAAAATCAAAATTAAATTCTTACCTCATTACAACACCTAGTCAAATTTCTGCTCTTGTTGTTGCGCACCGCTTGGAGGAACTGCATTGCAAATAATAATATTCCCTTTTTTTTTTTTGTAATCTAATTGAAAACTGAAACTTTTGTTTAGGGGAAGTGGAATGAAATAGTTACTTCAATTAAATGAAAATTTTATGTAAAATTGCTTTTGAAATCAAAGTTATTATTAGGGGCACTTGTTGAAAATTAGTTACAATAGTTAAACTTTACATTATCCGATGATTATCTTAATTAACAGTATACCTCATTCAGCATCTTGACCAGTGTTGTCGCCAGACCACATCACGAAACCCCACTGGGCTGCTACCACTGACCGACCGCTCTGCATGACGACTACTAGCGTACTGCACGCGACGACTACTGACAGAGTACTGCTCTCAACTAGACAGAGCTACAGACTCGCAACGACTGACAGAGTACTGCCCTCAATTAGATAGAGCTACAGACTCGCAACGACTGCCCGACAGACTCGCAACGACTGACTGACAGACTGAGAACCGCTCGCAACACTCGCGCGGTCAAGCGCATACTCTCTGGTCACAGATGCTACAATGCCTCGCCATCGCTGCTATGTTACATACGTGTTTCATAACCTTCCACTGGGGGGGCAAAAATTTGGCAGCGATGGTGAGTCATTTGGACTTGCCAAGCGCGGCAAAATTTTTCTTTAATTAACAAAATTCTACAACTTACAGAATATTTAAATGTTGTGCACACGCACTAAGTACAAAATATATCAGACAAAGACAAAGTGTGAGTACAAAACATAGTAGCAAATCAGAAAAATGTATATACAAATTATTTGACAGATAACAAAGTGCACAGGCACTGAAAAAAATTCTTTAGCATATTCAGAACAAATAAACAGACTGGCAAAATATTATGTTGACAAGTGACATGAGTGCACATGCACTGCAGTTGAGAACATATCAGTAATTGATGAAATGTATGTACAATTATTAACAAATGGCATAAGTGCATTCGCATTAAAGTATTGAATATACAAAATAGTAGAAATCATATTGAAAAATGAGAAAAGTGTACAGGCACTGAAGTTCAGTAGAAAACATATTAACACCTAACAGAAGTGCACATGCACTGTAGTTCAGAAAATAAAAAATGTATATACAATATAAAAGACAAAAGTGCACATATACTGTACTTCAGAACAAATAAAAAAAATGTCTTTAGCATTTTGGCAATAAATAAACATAATAGCAAAAAAAATCATGTAGACCAGTGGCATAAGTGTACTCGCACTGGAGTTCAGCAAATCGAAAAAAAATGTATAACCCATGAACATAAATGATGTTAGCAAAATATGATTTTCACTATGTGACAAGAATTAGGATAGGAAAGGGAAGGATTGCATCATGGTTGTAGCACTTTAGATTGCACACAGCTGTTCTGAAAGTCCATATTTTTCCACAGAAGTACAACACCAAGTGACACAACTTGAAGTTCTTTTCCCCTCAGAATTTATCAGTGTAGCCAAGACACTGAACTGTCGTAGTAATATTCCATTTTTTTTTTTATTTTGGCAGTATATTAGGTACACCAAACAGTGGGACCATAATAACGTCTTCATCGCTCACGGTGGTGGACAGCATGTCGTGTCAACACCACGCTCTTACACGGGACATCAACGTAGAATTAGTGCAAAACCAAATATAGTGCTCCATGATCACTAGGATAAACAGGACAAATGGACATTGCAGTAATTCAGGGTAGTTAGCTCATAAGGTGAAGGACATTAAGTCACATAATATTGTCAATTACAGTAGTAGTTTGCGGCATTCATAGCCCAGTTATTGAACATTTCTGTACCATGTATGTAGTATTACAGAAAAATGTTCATTAATTGTTTTACATAGAATCAGTAATCTTCTTTTCCTAGTTACAAAGCATTATTAAATAATCGCATTCTTTTCCAGTTACAAAGTATAGCATAGTTAATTAATCATTTGTCATTTCAATATAGTAATAATCATTAGCTTTTTCCTAATTACAAAGCATTATGAAACAATAGCATAGTTAATTATGTGTCATTCCAATCTAGTAAGAATCATTAGCCTTCTTCTAATTACAAAGCATTATTAAACAGTCACATTCATTTCCAATTATAAAGCATAGTTAATTAATCATTTGTCATTTCAATATAGTATTAATCATTAACCCTCTCCTAATTACAAAGCATCATGAAACAATCGCATTCTTTTCCAGTTACAAAGTATGGCATAGTTAATTAATCATTTGTCATTTCAATAGTAATAATCATTAGTTTTTTCCTAATTACAAAGCATTATTAAACAGTCACATTCATTTCCAATTATAAAGCATAGTTAATTAATCATTTGTCATTTCAATATAGTAAGAATCATTAGCCTTCTAATTACAAAGCATTATGAAACAATCGCATTCATTTCCAGTTACAAAGTATGGCATAGTTAATTAATCATTTGTCATTTCAATATAGTATTAATCATTAACCTTCTAATTACAAAGCATTATTAAACAGTCACATTCATTTCCAATTATAAAGCATAGTTAATTAATCATTTGTCATTTCAATATAGTAAGAATCATTAGCCTTCTAATTACAAAGCATTATGAAACAATCGCATTCATTTCCAGTTATAAAGTATAGCATAATTAATTAATCATTTGTCTTCCAATAGTAATAATCATTAGCTTTTTCCTAATCACAAACCATTATGAAACAATAGCATAGTTAATTAATTATGTGTCATTCCAATCTAGTAAGAATCATTAGCCTTCTTCTAATTACAAAGCATTATTAAACAGTCTCATTCATTTCCAATTACAAAGTATGAACATTGAAAACAAGAGCTAATTAATGGCATAATTAATAACAATTCATTAAGTGACACTAATTATTGGCACTCAGTGGCCATCAGGTATCGAATAGTATAAAGCATTGTTCCTCATTCAGTATTATTCAGATCATTACGAAGTCATTATTAAAAATCAGTTAATTATAGTCATAGCATTAATAATCATGGGGATTATAAGTAGTCTCATTACAATAACAGTGGCAATTACTAGCCAGTTACTAAGCATTATTTTATATATATGTGTATTTTTGTTGTCTCATTAAGAAGTCATTACTCAAGTGACATACTATTCAGAGCTAATCAGTATTATTCAGAATTTTCTCAAACTGGTATCACTATTTGGGACTGTTAATACATTTTTTTTTGTTAGCAATGCATTGCGTTGGGATCGATAATTAATTGCTGAGGCATAACACTTTTTGCTTTTGACCTATTGCTGCAAATGAGGATAGGTAACGTCATTCGTCATGAGTCAGCTGTAGCAAGGTTATGTAACAAGGCAGTATATGTGATTACACTTATAAATGATAAACACAAATGGGTAAAAAAAATAAAAATGCAAGTACTAGAACAGGTATAATAAGTAACAGTTTTAGTAAGTATCATGACAAGCATCTCCTGGAAAAAATACAAAATGGATTATTGACCTGAAAGAAGAAACGCACACTATGCTGAAAAGTAGTGAACTTCGAATTAACAAGTAGTGAAATGTGTATAAAATGTGTTCCATAGCTGTCCTTTCCAAACCTTTCCGTCATCCTACTATGCAATATAACACCTGCTGTCAAAACAAACTGCAACAAGTACTTAAATAACTACATAGCATAAATATAAAACTCCAACATTATCCTCATCTGTAAAGTAAAAAAACTTCATTATCAATCACTTCATTATCCATATTATCATAACTTCACTATTATCATCACCTGTAAATAAAAACTTCATTATTCATAATACCATATCCTTCATCATTATTCATCAGTATTCATTATCATCTGCAAAAATCACTTCATTACTCATTATACAATTATTCCTTATCTCTAGCATATTTCATCACTAAAACTAAGATGTGTAGTTCAGTCTGACAGCCTGCATCAATCACCTTGTATTCTGAAAGAAAAAATTAGTTAAGACTGCTATTCTACGATGAGTATAGTATATTCTTGTTAATGCTTGTTAATCCTGATCCATTTACTCTTCCTCATAAAGTTATTGCATCTTCTTTCGTTTATTCCGTAGGTGAAATTCCCATTTCTGTTGAATTTATTTCTTACACGCACCATTTCTTTCTGAAATTAATGAACAAAGATTAATGTCCTGCATTTAAATCATATACCCACTAGATAATGACTGGTTTATGGTAACATAATTAACCATACAGCATAACATGACAGAAAACGTAATATGTCAAAGACATTGACAGTGTTCAGATGCAAAAATGTGCACAGAATAATACAATGCAGCAGCAAAATGTAAAAGAGTCACGATGTTGAGATGTCATAAGGCAAAAAAATGTCAAAGTCACAGGTGTGTTATATCTTAACTATTTCACAGTGCATACAAACAAAACTGGAGTACAATCATATACACAAAAAAGTGGAAAATGTGCACGGTCTGATGTGTAACGACAAGAAAAGCGACCTGCTAACCTTACCTTGCCGGGCACATGCCAAGAAAAAATACGATAATCATCAGTAATTAGTCAAGTGAAATAATTGCATTAATAAATGACATCATAGTGTGTTGAATCATAAAGTGTCTTCATTCAATAAACGGTTTAATGTTTGAGATATGGTGGTTGCCTTTCGATTTTCTGGTTCTCAAAGTTTCGACGTGTACAACATTGGGGTGAGGGATGCTGCGAATCGGATATGGACCTGCGTATAGAAGTTCAAATTTACTGCACTTACCTTTTAATTTACTGGATAAATAATGTGTACGTACTAATATTTTCTGTCCAACGTGAAAGTCTCGGCGTGTACAAACCTGTTTTTGCTGTCTTCTCCGGCGCTCTGCGGCACGTTTGATGTTGTTCAGCGCAATGTCAATTATTTCGTGGTGTCTTAGTCGACGACATTTAGGGAAGTTTACTAATTCTTTAATTTTGTTTGGTGGTTCAACGTTTTTCAGTATAACAGACGGAGATAACATAGTGGATTCATTTGGAATGGAATTAATTACATCTTGGAATAAGAGTATGTGTGTATCCCAATCAATATGTCTTTTGTGGCAGTATATTCGGCACAGTTTACCAATTTCTTTCATTAACCGTTCACAGGGGTTCGAAGAAGCGTGGTACTTGGATATATAGATCGGAGAAATGTTTCTGGTTCGTAACATGCGTGTCCATACACTACTACGAAATTGTGATCCATTGTCGGAAATTACTTTCATCACATGCCCTACACGAAATAGAAAATGTTTTGCAAATGCTTTCGAAACAGTTTTAGCAGTAGCTTTACGTAACGGAGTGAAAGTAACAAATTTTGAAGTGAGCTCAACAGCGACAAAGATGTAGCAAAAACCTCTGTTAGTTCTCGGAATCGGACGAAAAATATCTACTGCGGCCATGTGTCTTAATTTAACAGGTATAATGGGATATAATGGAGGAATATGTGAAGTGGTGTCTGATTTAGCTTTCTGGCAAATTTTACAAGACGCTAAAACTCGTCGTATACGTTTCTCCATGTTCGTAAAATAACAGTTCTGTCTCAGTATAAGAAAACATTTTCGTGCTCCGTAATGTGCGTAACTTAAATGAGTGTACCAAATTAATTTGTTAACCAGTTCGTCAGGAATGCATAATAACCAATTGTTGCTGTCAGGATGAGAGCGGCGAAACAGAATGTCATTGCGTACAGTGTAGTGGTTCCTAATCGAAACATTTTTCCTATCTTGCCAAAGGTGTTTAATTTCTTTCCACACATTGTCCTTATTTTGCTCTTGCGCTATGTCCTGTAGTGACGATGAAATAAAGTTTTCAAATGCGACTTGCTGAATGTACATGACACTGAAATTTGTTTTTGCAGAAGTTGGTTGCTACGTCTTGCTGATTGTTGCCGAGAGAACGCGATAGTGCATCTGCTATAACATTTTGTGTGCCGGGAATGTGGACTATTGTAAAGTTAAATTCTTGTAAATAAAGTTTCCATCTGCTTAATCTGTCGTGAGTGAATTTAGCCGAAAGTAAAAATTGTATCGCTCTGTGGTCTGTGTAAACGGTGGTATGTCTGCCGTAAAGAAAGTGCCTAAATCTCGTGAAAGCCCATACAACACATAATGTTTCCAATTCTGTAACAGAGTAATTTCGTTCAGCGGGTGACAGAATGCGGCTTGCAAATGCGATGTTTTTAATAACTGTTGAACCATCTTCTTCAATTTCCTGGAAAATGTGTACGCCTAAAGCGGTGTTGGAACTGTCGGTGGCAATGGAAAAATTTCTAGTAAGATCTGGGTGCGATAAAAGTGGAGCATTCAACAAAGCATGCTTCAAATAACATTCTCGTGAGCAAAATTCTGCGTGTCAAAAGTAATATTTGCGTTACTGTAATATGCAATCTGTGCTGTATCTGGTCAAATTCTATCGTACGTGCTGTTATTTACGGGGGAATATTGTGGCATATCCACTATATGAACTGCTTTGTTATTTCTTACTGACGTGTTACGCTATGGATGACACCTATTGTCTGTTTCATTCATGATTATTTGTTGTTGCTGATGTTGTTGCTGCTCATAAGATCGACTGTTATTAAATGTACGCTGAAAATTGTGCTCATCATTTTTTTTACGTCTGTCATGATAGTAATTTCTATACGGCGTATTGCGATACGAGTTGAAATAGAGTGTTGTCTGTACGTAGTTATTTCTTTGCTGACATGCGTTACTATTTGTTGGGGCTGGGACTATACGTGCACGCGGCGAAACATTAAAGCCTTGTTGACCTTGTAGACTGCATTGTTGGTTAGGTATGCTAAGCGGTTAACTTTCATGCTATTGTGGTGAAAAACATCTATTGTTACCAAAAAATGCGTTTCCTGTTAATTTTACACATACTGATGATTACGATTTTATCTGTTAATAAAGTTACGGCGGTAGTTGTCATTACGGGAGTGCCTGCTGAAAATTGTCAAATTCGGTAAAAGATTTGTCATATCGGGTTTTCAGTACAATATTTCTTAATTCTAGATAGAGCAATAGTTAAAGAGCTGTTTTGATAGATATAAAGGATAGTAGAAGAGAAGGCAGCAGTGCAGAAAACTAAAGATGAAATACCACTACTACAGCTCGGGGCCCTATGCTCGCTACGGCACATATTCATTAAAGCGTAATGAATCCCCTGAGGTCATTTACGCACTGCAAATAAATTTTAGCTTTTGCGTTGCAAGCAATAGCGGTAAAATTCCAAAAGTAAATCGCTGTATTCTTGCTAATTCCAGTTTCTGCATAATACGTAATGCTGATGAAAATACAATAGCCAATTGTCGCCTCTGGTTCAAAGCTAGTTTCGGCATTACAGGTAATAGCGGTGAATGTACAAAGATAAATTGTCGTATACAGTGCAAATCGTGTACCTGTACGCTGTCATTATTAAATTCCTTACATTTTCTTACAAATGCAAATTGCTCGAAATCTACGTTCTCGTCACTCAGTTTGATAACACGTTCAGGTTTGTGTGTGAATCTGTTCGTCTGTGTCATTTCGGATTTCAAGTTGCGTAGCTTTTCAGATTTTAAGTCGCGTGGCTTTTCGGATTTTAAGTCGCGTAGTCTCTGTAAATTGTTCACATTATACACGCTGCGTGACTCTGACAAATGCTCGCAACGTGGCGTCTGCTGTATGTTATTAACTGAAGTGTTTTTCATTTCTGTTACTTCTTGTTGTAAACTTGACAACTTCCTCCGTAACGTGTTGTTAGACGAATCGATCTCATTAATTGCCTGCTGTAAATTTTGAAATTCAGGTGTTTGGATAAATGAAACCGGTGCAGTATCGTCTGATTTATTGTCATTAGTATTTTCGATAACATCAATACGACTGGCCAATTCATCACATTTTTCAGTCAGTATTTTTGCCTGATCACCGGTTTTAGAATCGGACGCATTAATCTGTTTTTGTAACTTACGCGTAATTTCGCTCAGTTTTTTAACATCAGCTTTGATGACATCGCAATCCTGTGTTAGTTCTAATTGTTCGAATCTGTCTGTCACTGTTTGAATATTTACTGTGTGTGTATCTGTTTTTGATTTAAGATCAGAAATTTCATCCCTTAATTTCGCGTTCAATTGTTCTATGGTATTAATTTTGTCGGACACTGTAGTAATATTATTGTCTACATACGTCTTCGCTTTCGCAAATATTTTACGTTTGTCCTCTTGTCTTTGTGCAGTGATTGTTTCCATGACTTGTCGTTTTACTTTGTTTTGATCTTGAATAAATTTGCGGAAACGCGTATCACTGTTCTGTATGTGCTGATTAAAGCGCTCGTTAATCTGAGTGTTCTGCTGTTCGAATTTCGCGTCTATCTTTGCGTCCATAGTGCGCGAAAGTTCTACCGTCATTGATTTAAACTCGTCCCGTAATTGTGCAGCTTTTTCAGAGCATTGTTTAGCGACTCTGCTAATTTCGTCTCTGAGTGTTTCTGTTGCGGCTGTTTGCATTTCTCTTAATTCCTGCGCAACAGACTTAATTTCTTCGCTATTTTTTTTTTAACAAGCCTCAATTTCCACGCACAACTGTTCCTTAGTGTCATGGCACTGCGCGGCAACGTCTCTAATTTGTTCACTAAGCTGTCTGGAATTGTCGTCTAATTTTTTATTAAGTTGTTTGAGATTTTCGTCATTATTGTCTAGTTTCTCATTTAAGTGTTTGTTATCTTCCCTAAGTTGTCTGAAATTTTCATTCTGTTGTTTGAAATTCTCTTTAAATTGTTTGTTATCTACACTATTTTCATTAAGTTGTTTACTCATTTGTCGCAACAAAGCCATAATTGGATTCGACTCAAGGTCAGCATTTCTATTCTCTGTGCTGTTCAATAGTGGATCTGGAATTGTTTCACTTTCTGTAACCATTTGGTCATTTTGAGATTTACAAAAAGGTTTGTCAGTCAAATGTATACTATCAGTCATTGTTTCGGAATTAAATAAATCTGTCCTACTTTGTGTGATCTGTTCATTTTCATTAGACAAATTTGTCTGTACATTACTTAGATTTTCTAAATCGGGTGTGTTAAGCTCGGCAGCGCTCATTACTATAGACCGCTCCGCGTCATCAATTGTCGTCAAATTAACAGACGAGACAATTGAGTTCGTTTGTTCATTATCAAGGTAAAAGTCATCACTAGTGGTTGGAATGCACTGATTGTTAGTGAACGCAGGATTGTCATCATTACACTGCGTGTCACATGTCCTATCGGTAAAGTTGTTTGCGTCGGTAATTTCATTCATAATACCTCGCGATACACTATTCACAGTCTTTCGCGGCATTTTTGCAATAGTCACAATTATTCACAAAACAAATAAGCACAATGCAAAAGTAACACACAAATACAACAGAGCAAAGAATTGCCGTTGACCTGAAGAAAGAAAGTCACAAGTTAATAAAAGCGTTGCGCCAAATCCTAATTATATCTAAGCAAATAAGAGCAGATATTTGACTGTTGTTCAAAAGACTCTCAACGAAATACGATCCTGGACTGGGTGTCGCCAAGTGTAACCTCCCTACAAAAAATTTTAAAAGGTGATATTATATAGAAATGCTAATGGACATTGCTCTATGTGTAACCTCTCCACTGAAATTTTAAGACAGAAATAATAATGAATGGGACCCAAATGTAACCTCCCTAGCAATTAAATTTAATGACAATAAAAGTGAGAATCGCAATCTGACTCAAGTATAAGTTCTTCATAAAAAAATTAAGGTCCATTCAGTGATAAGAAAATCTCAGTGATAATAATGATTCAATTAAACCGAAATATCGGTCTTTGGCCCTGTGCAAAAATCAAAATTAAATTCTTACCTCATTACAACACCTAGTCAAATTTCTGCTCTTGTTGTTGCGCACCGCTTGGAGGAACTGCATTGCAAATAATAATATTCCCTTTTTTTTTTTTTGTAATCTAATTGAAAACTGAAACTTTTGTTTAGGGGAAGTGGAATGAAATAGTTACTTCAATTAAATGAAAATTTTATGTAAAATTGCTTTTGAAATCAAAGTTATTATTAGGGGCACTTGTTGAAAATTAGTTACAATAGTTAAACTTTACATTATCCGATGATTATCTTAATTAACAGTATACCTCATTCAGCATTTTGACCAGTGTTGTCGCCAGACCACATCACGCAACCCCACTGGGCTGCTACCACTGACCGACCGCTCTGCATGACGACTACTAGCGTACTGCACGCGACGACTACTGACAGAGTACTGCTCTCAACTAGACAGAGCTACAGACTCGCAACGACTGACAGAGTACTGCCCTCAATTAGATAGAGCTACAGACTCGCAACGACTGCCCGACAGACTCGCAACGACTGACTGACAGACTGAGAACCGCTCGCAACACTCGCGCGGTCAAGCGCATACTCTCTGGTCACAGATGCTACAATGCCTCGCCATCGCTGCTATGTTACATACGTGTTTCAAGCTAGACGACGCCAAATTATTTTCTAGCGTGTTTATTCTTTGAAATAACAGAGATGCATATATGCATTCTCCATGGTTGTTAGAGTGGTAACTAAGACAGTCTCTGGAGTAGGGATTGAGGGATTGACGTATTTCTGAGAATTACATATTCTGATTTTCTTCTCGCTAAATTGAGCGAATTAACTTCTGTGCCACTAGCGGTTTGTTTGAATAGAAAGCGAGTGTAAACGGAAAATAATTAAGACGTGGAATCACCGGAGATCTGGACATGTAATGGAGATGGATTTAATACACAATTTCCTTCATAAATAAGGTTTGTGACTTTTTGTTCCGGAGTGAATGAACGAATGAGTTTTTTTCTGAACCATATGATGATCACGTTGGCCCTGTAATTAGTGGAGAAGTTTCAGCTGTGTCGAAGAGAGCCTGCAATCACTGAGTCTGTGTTAAATCGTCCAAAAAGGCTTCGTACACATCTGGAATTCGCAATCTTTCGTAAAAGGAACAAATTGTCCACACGATTGATTCTCCCGACTGAATACAGTGTTTAACAGTAATAATAAATGTAAAGATCTCTTACAGCAAGCCAGCCGCTGATTACCAAGACGAAGGACTCCACCAAAGATCCTATTTGGCTGATTTCACGTAATGAAATATTATAATAAAAACTGTAGATAGATAAAGGAGAGAAAGAGAGAGAGCGAATGAAAATAGAGATAATATTAATAATCCTCCATTAGTATAACTTTTCGCCTGTCTTATCACGGATCAGCCAAGACACGGGAGGCCTTTACATTACTGTATAGATTTATGTGTGAAGGTGAAAGGGTCTTAAAGACAACAGATACACGTCTATACAGACAAGACGTTACCCAAAGTTAGCGGCTAGCTGCATTCATCATCTATTCATAGAGGAAGAGACAACTTATTATTATCTTGTTAAAACTGGCTGCGGATATGGAGGGGTATGCGGTCAGCACCCGCTCTCCCGGCCGTTTTGTCTGTTTACGAGACCGGAGCCACTACTTCTCAATCAAGCAGCTCCTCAGTTTGCCTCACAAGGGCTGAGCGCAACGCATTTGTCAACAGCACTCGGCAGACCGGAGGGTGGTCACCCATCCTAGTGCTAGCCCAGCCCGACAGCGCTTAGCTTAGGTAATTTGACGGAAACAGGTGTTACCACAGCAGCAACGCTGTTGACCAAACCGTCAACAGATGTCCTTACAATCGTCTTCTGCATGGAAGATGGCATTTCGGTCAACGGAAAACCACGCCAACGATGACGTCAGGGTACCTATCAAACGGAGCGGTGTTTCTTTGGCAGTCCTACATCCATAATCGCTGTGTACAGTCGCAGATGATGCACTATGGCACAGAGAAGACGCCTACCAGAGTCTCTGTGGTGGAGAGTTAGAGGAAGAATGGAAGTAGGTCAGTAACAAACTCAAGTGGCCCGATGGCTTAAAGTGAATTTTTCTGTCGTTTCCCGAATGTGGCGATGCTCTATAGAGAACGAAACTGTATCCCGAAGATCAGGGCAGGGCCGACCATATGTGATGCCAGAAAGAGAGAATCGTTGTTTGGCTGTAAGTGCACGACGGTACCGCCTTTGTACTGCGCAGCAACTGGCATCGGACCACACGGAATCGACTCGCCGTTTTGTATCGAGGCAAACGGTGTAGAGAAGGAGTCGACAGAGTGATCTTTATTGTAAGAGACCTGCTGTATGTGTGCCTCTGGCGTGACTGCAGAGAAGGGAGCGTGTAGAGTGGAGTCGTCAACATGCCACCCGGACAGTCGAAGAGTGAGCAAATGTGCTTTTCACAGATGAGTCACTATTTGGTGTGGAGAATAATTCTCGGCGGATTCGCATCTGAATGGAATGTGGAACATGATTTCCAGGCCTGAACATTGTGGAAAGAGACCGATATCGAGGAGGATCACTAATGGTGTGGGCAGGGATTATGTTGACCACTCGAACACCTCCTCATGAAATTGTACAGGTGAGCCGTGGAAAAAAATTGGTGTTTTGAAGAGCACACCGCTGCGCGTTGTGTGAAGCAGTCGCCCTCCGTTTCTGGCGGTGGCGCCGCTGTGGCAATCGCAGCTTTGGCGTCTCCCTCTGGTGGAAAAGGGGAAAGGTTGCCTGTTCACGGGCATTTAAGGGGCGGGATGAGCTCGTGAGTGGCGGTTGGTCAGTTGGAGTGAGGCAATGTCAGTCTCGCGTCACCAGCTGCTGGTCTGTCTCTCGTTCGCATTTGTGCGGCAGTTAGTGTCTGTCTGTCGTCCGGAGTGCTAGGATGTGCTAGGTCGCCCGTCTGCTCGAGTTTGTTCAGGCAATGGTTATTGGCGGTTGGATCGATCGGTTGATCGGTCGCGCACTGGGACACAAGATGACTTTTCCGCCTTGAGCGTCGGCGCATGTGCGGTCGCCACGTGAGTCCAGTGGGCCGCAGCGTATAGCCAGGGCGAGGGGTAGTGACTTCGTGGTCGACACGAGAGCAACAGGAGTCAACCCACATCAGTCTGGCCGGTGCGAGCTGCGACGCCGTGAGACGGGAGATCGGCGCGCCTTCCTGCGTCCGTTAAAGCGGCTGGCAGCGGACGGTTCGGGAGAGCGATTTGGGGTTGCTGCGCCAGGTCTTCTCGAGAAATCCCAGATTATTAGAAGTTAAGTGATTGGTGATACGTTTTTTGATTTACTCTTGTTAAATTCTACTTGTTTTCTTGGTGAGGTCACCTGCCGTTTTTGCTTTGGGGTCTTCCCACCATTCTTCTCCGTTTGCCCACCAGCGGGAAGATGGTTGTTTATAAATTGAGTGGTCCGTTTTTCCTTTGTGGAGTAGGGGCGGCTTAGAGCAACCTGCGGTTCGGGTTGTTCGGTAATCTCCCTTTTAATCTACCTTACGTTAGTAGCTGCCTCTGTTATGTTTGTCGGATTTGGTGTGTTAACGAATTTATTGCTTGGAGTGTACGGTCTAATACCTGAAATATGTTTTGATCTTTGGACACTTTGATCTTTAGTGGCGGTATCTGTGTACTGTAGAGCATCTTAGCTTTTGTTTGGCCAACCTTGTACAATTTTATACAAGATTGCATTTCATGGGCTTTTATTTAAATGATCATTTTAGTATATAAAGTTGCCACCCTTTTACCGTAAGACTTTTCTTAGAAGATAAAATCAAGTTGCACCTTCGGTGACAAGGTTATTATTTTAATTGTTAGTGTTTTTTACCATTTCCATCCCTCCTACGGTGGGTGCATAGTTTGTGTGCTTGTGTAAATTGTTAAAACTCTTAGTTTAAAATAATCTGGTGTGTTACAGATTTGCACCAGTGTAGTCTTTCAGAGGTTGTTGTGACCGGTCGTGACTACGGCCGTGTCAAAAGGGAGCGGCAAAGTTCTCAGCCCGAAAGCTCATAATGTCAATATTTGCTCTTTCTGTCTCTGAATATATTGTAACTTGATATATAGAGGGTGCTTTCTGATTATAATTTTTAAATCTGTTTAAAAAATTGGTTTTTACGAATAAAATTTCCATTTGTTTGCACAAACAATACACTTTATAAATAATATTACAATCTGTTGACTGGCTAACAATGCGAGCCCCTGACCATTCTGTGAATACGGGACGTCAATAACATTTCCATTTCTGCAATATTTGCGGTGCAAATTTTAGAAGGTTCATCCTGCATAAGTGCCGACATGTAAGCCAGGGATTAGTGTGGTAGTCGTCTCTTCCGGCCGGCGTGGGCTAAATGCGGACAGTTGAAGACCAGGGCCATTGCTTATTAATTTCAGGTATACTGGTGTCTATCACGCGTAAACTGTGGCATGAGGTGCTGCTGCTTCATGACAACGCAAGTCCACATATCGGAAGTAGACTACCTTAAAGCAAAAATTACACGAAGTGGGAGACAGTCGAACGCCGGCGCTATACTTCTGATCTCTTCCGCTCCGATTATAACGCCTTCGCTCCCATAAAAATGGTGCTGAAGGATCGACGATTCTTATCGGACGACGGTGTTCAGCAGACAGTGACAGACTTCTTCACGCAGCAGGTCACGGTGGTTCACCAAACAGGATTGTTGAACCTGTTGCGTTGGCGGGACCTTCATCTACATCTACACACTTACTCCGTGAGCCTCAGTGCGGTGTGTCGCGGAGGGTACTCTGTACCACAACTAGTCATTTTCTTTCTAGTTCCACTCGAAAATGGAGCGATGGCTATCTATACTCCTCCGTACGAGCCCTAATTTCTCGTAGTTTCGTGATCCTTGCCTGAAATGTACGTTGGCAACAGTAGAATCGTTCCGCAGTCAGCTTAAAATGCCACATCTCTAAATTTTCTGAGTAGCGCTGCTCTAAAAGAACGTCGCCTTCCCACCAGGGATTCCCAAAAAAATATCTCTGAGCACTATGGGACTTAACATCTCAGGTCATCAGTCCCCTAGAACTTAGAACTACTTAAACCTAACTAACGTAAGGACATCACACACACCCATGCCCGAGGCAGGATTCGAACCTGCGACCGTAGCGGTCCCGCGGTTCCAGACTGTAGCGCCTAGAACCGCTCGGCCACTTCTGCCGGCAGGGATTCCCCTTTGAGTTCTGGAAGCATCTACGTAATACTGTCGTGTTGTATGAACCTACCGGTAACAAATGCAGCAGCCCACCTCTGAATTGCGTCGGTGTCTTCCTTTAACCGGACATGATGCGGATACCAAAAACTCGAGAAGTACTCAAGAATTGGCGATACTAGTGTCCTACATGCGGTCTCCTTTCCAGATGAACCACACTTTCCTAAAATTCTCCCTATAAACCAAAGTGAACAATTCGCCTTGCCTCCTGCATGTTCGTTCCATTTCATATCAAATGGTTCAAATGGCTCTGAGCACTATGGACTTCACTTCTGAGGCCATCAGTCCCATAGAACTTAGAACTACTTAAACCTAACTAACTGAAGGACATCACACACACCGATCCCCGAGCAGTCTCGCGGTTCCAGACTGTAGCGCCTAGAACCGCTCGGCCACCCTTGCCGGCCATTTCATATCGCTTTGTGATATTTCGCCCATATATTTGATCAACGTGGCTCGGTCAAGCAGTAAACTGCTTTGAACATTACTGCTTTCTTCCTACTTATCTGCATTAACTTCACATTTTTCTACATTTAGAGGTGCCTGCCATTCACCCCAAAAGCTAGAAAATTTGTCAAAGTTACCTCGTACCCTTCTACGGTCACTCAACGACGACAACTTCCCGGACAGCACAACTTCTGTAGCAATCAGGTCACCCTGTTAGTAACATCATTTAAGTATACAGAAAATAGCAGCGCACCTCTCTCGCTTCCCTGAGGCACTCCTGGGGATATGTCTCCGATAAATGGTGTCGTCAGGAGATCCCAGAGAATCGTGATGGAGTCGCCATGATTTTCTTTATACATAAATGATCATTGCCTCGATACTAACGGCGATTTTTTCTGACTGGCATAACGATTCTGTTCTATACGAGCTTCGAACGGAAATTCTTGATCGCCCCTAATATGTGGTCGTTCCAATTTAAGTTGTTCATAACTGCAATGCATAGGTTTTCGTTGAATTTGAAGCCTTTAGATTTGTTTGGTTTATCGTCCAACCGGAAGTTAACTATCTGCTTTTAGTTTTCTTGTGCATGACCTCACACTTATCATTATTTAAGGTCAATTTCCATCTTCTGCACCATACAGATACCTTGTCTAAGTAAATTTGCAATTGGTTTTAACCTTTTGCTGACTTTACCAGACACTAAACGATAACATAATCTGTAAACAATCTACGATGGCTGCTTACATTGTCTGCTACGCCGTTTATACAGATTACAAATAGTAGAGGGCCTGTAACACGTTCTTGGAGAACGCCAGACTGTCCTTTGGATGTATATCTTGCTTAATACACATTTTTATAATGGTTATACCTCCCTCATTTGGAAATACTGACAACGTTATGCAGAACTATAGTTATAAATAAAACTATTTTCCTATTTTGAAGTGGCACGCACATTAGCGCTAGGAACGGAAGATGATGCTATGTACAGCTTAAGTCACCTACATACATACACCCTCCTCCTCTTTTAGTTAGTATGACAATACAGCTTACGTACATTTCATGTACCATACGCTAATCAGAGCGTGTGAACGATATTTTACGTACATTTTATATTTCATGCATTTTATTTTAAATCATGTTTTGTGAAGCACATAAGATTTTTATGTTTTATGTTGGTAATTCGGTTTTTATGTTGATAAGCAAAGTTGTTCATAAGTAAAAGTCCTAAACCAGACAAAACTGATCCCTTCCTATTACAAAAATTTTTGCATTACAGTTCTTGTTGGGCATCTCTAGTCCTCTTCATCAGTACGACACGTAATGGGCCACAACAGACCAAAAAATTTGCATATTCCTGATGATATAGCCCGGCAATATTACGGCCTGGCGAATTGCGGCGACACCAACGGCAACATAACCGACAATTGTTGCCTTACTATGGTTGTGACAAAACCTTTTCGCTCCAGGTGTGTTTACATGAAGTCCACTACTGACAGCAAATGAACCAAAACGAGGAAGTGAATGAGGCTCCCCTGGTTTTGAATTCCCTAGGCAAAACATTAGCCATAAAAGGAGAAACACAGCTTTGTGGTTGTGTTCTATTTTAAGTAATCTAACTACCTTAGGAATTTCAGCTCGTAGACAAAC
Organism: Schistocerca americana; assembly: GCF_021461395.2. NCBI lineage: Eukaryota > Metazoa > Arthropoda > Insecta > Orthoptera > Acrididae > Schistocerca > Schistocerca americana. Next base: position 856,877,365 of record NC_060121.1, read on the forward strand.
GCTTTGTACATACCACTCACAGGATGCTGGAACACGATTTTGAATACACCATTCGAAAGAAATTCGTACGGAAATTGGTAAGACCATTACTAATACCAGGTAGCACCCTTCAGGATTTGGTTAGTCGTGATTCTTACAGAAATCTGACGTACCTCATTAAAATGCGTTTCTCGTCAGCATCCCTCATGGCAGAAGGCTTTTGCAACGCTTTGGTCGAAGGAATCGAGAAGTTTTAGTAACAATCACATGTTTACGCTAATATTTTATTGATGTTAACCAGTACAGCGAGATAATTATTGACTTCATAAATGCGATACACTTTCGACCGGAGTTAAGGGACGTGAAAAGTAATGTACACAGGCACCATAATAAAAAAAGCCAATTCCTGCACGTGGAACACACATTATGAAGCTTCAAACACGTTTAGACTCCTTAAGAACACTTGTAAAATATGATAATGAATCACTACTGCAGATCTTTTACTAACACGGCGACCACGCCTCCTTGTCATGAACTTCGTCCAAATTTATGGTATACGCAGGGTTTGGCCAGAAATGAAAGTGACATAGGTGGGAGGGAGTTCCAGACGATCAAGCGTTTGTAGAAAATAACACTTTTGGCGCGTCTTGTGCAAGGCATGCGTTATATATGTTAGCTTAATTTCCAAGCAGCGCCTATCGCAGCATGAAGAGTACAGAACAATAAGTTAAGAGTCGTGAGGTTGGGTTGGGACGTTCGGGGGAAGAGATAAAACTGCGAGGTCATCGGTCTCATCGGATTAGGGAAGGATGTCGGCCGTACCCTTTCAAAGGAACCATCCCGGCATTTGCCTGGAGTGATTTAGGGAACGGAAAACCTAAATCACGATGGCCGGACGCGGGATTGAACCGTCGTCCTCCCGAACGCGAGTCCAGTGTCTAACCACTGCGCCACCTCGCTCGATCAAGGGTCGTGACATCCAGTCCCTATGTGAGAATTTTTGTTTTCATTTTTTCCGTTAGTTGCACTGCAAACAGGCCGAGTTAATGCTCAATATCTCATGTTTATTGATATTTCCATAAAGGTCGTGGAAGGTTAAGGCAATGGAAAACTTAGGACTGCAAATAAATTTTGAGGAAGAAGTTGTAAGGTGTACATAATAACGTGGTATATAGAGTTAGATACTTTCATTGTTTTACAGTTAATGAGTTACACGTGCTGGGATAGTATTCATCGTAGAAACAGGAAAAGCGCTACTTACTCGGTATCTTGCAAACTTTACAAACCCCGGTTTTTCTTTTTTTTTTTTTTACAATTACATGGTTATTTTAAAGTTTTTGTACCAAAACAAACTTAGTTTGCATTCATAAAATGTTCTCTCTAATCGGACAGTTTGGCAGTAAACCACGTATAAGGCAAACTTTCCATTAACATTGGTGAGGGAAACTTGGGATATACATTGGAATGTATTTTGATGCAGTCTTCTCGGGATGTGATTTCTTTTTCTCTTGGGGCAGTTCAAGCTTGTTCAAAGTCTTTACCTGACAATGAAAATATACATCGCAGGGCTGCTCCAGCCGTGTGCATTTGGGTGGGGGGAGGGGAGGGGACACTTTAATACGGCCGTATGGCTATCCTCCTTCACCTTAAAAAACCTCGTGTTACAATTGTGGATTTGTTTGTCCTCTCCACGAGCTAGTTAACAGAAGAAATTTATGCACATATTGTTAGATCACATCAAACACGATATACTGAGCAGTACCTTGTCACTGTTTGGAAACTAAACTAACATACGTGACTCAAGCCTTGCCCGACCGTTGCAAATAATGTTATTTTCTATAAATACTTGATCATCTAGAGCTTCCAGATTTTTCACTTTCGTTTCGAGCTAATCTCTGCACATACCATAAATTTGGGCGTAATCGATGACGACCAGTAGATTACAAGTACCCATTTAAGACGGTCCCTTCGAGAAAATCGTTTTGCAGATTTCTGTGATGGTATCTATTATTTTCTGTGTCTCAAACCATATAGTACGTATTACATTCATGGATCTCGTGGTTGTCTCGTTTGCTAACTTCTTCATTCCTCTAAACAACAAAGAAATCGATTGAATTCTACGTAGGTGCACCAACTTTCGACCTGAAGGGAAGTAATATTGTTTCACATGGCTTGACACTGCAGTGCGGTCGGCTAGAGAGAGAAGAAGAAAGGATGACACTGAATTGGAAATGTACGAGTCTATTCACAAGGACAGGAACAGATTGATTCGTGAATACGAAACATTCACCATGCTTGATGAACAGTAAGTGCAACATTTCGGCACTACATCGACAGCTACCTCCAACATTGTCACGTGTTGCAGCGACAATGCAGCACTGCTGCTCGCAACACATTTGTGGCCACACATTGCCTTAGAATATGGGCAGTGGAAGGTGCCATAAAGGATAACATCATTCTAACGGCTTGAAGAAAACGTTTTCTGGATTTTTTTTTTGGATGGATGGAAAGCTGACAGAGAAATAATACATGGAGTATTTATTGAGCATATATTTAAGTAAATTACAAAAATTTTTTGTAGGAAAACATTTCAAAATGTCGACACTGCAGCAGTTCTCTTGGGACGTGTTGAATCTGAGGCGATCTCGGTACTCACTGTAACTAGTGCCAGTTTAAATCTGGAAAAAAGAAAAAATAATCTATACCATCTGCTTGAGTGTAGCTAAAGAACCGCATAGGAGGTTTTAGAAATATTGACTTCTGTGTAATTGGTGAGTGTTTGAATAAAGTTGTTCAGTTTTCACCAAAAAAAAGAAGTCATTTCTTGATAAATATCGTGTGAGTTAACTAATCGAAAATCCCCTACGTAATTCACTTTGAAATGCTTTTTCTTCAAAGTTCTGCTCAATTTTTCAAATAAAAATATTGTAAATTGTTGGAGTTACGCTGCGTGCCGTTTTGAAAAAACATATTCCGAGAATCTGAGTTTGAAGTTTTGAAATGTGTTACAGACATGAACAAAAGAAAAAATTCTACGTTTAAAAATCTCTTAACGTTAACCTGTATCACAGGACTGGCCTGTCATACTGTTAATATTGCGATCAGTAACGTATCCAGTAGTTTATCACAGAACGATTGAAATATCGGTCTTTCCTATTCTATAAACGCACGAGAAGTTACAATTCCGTTTTTCCCTACTCCAAGTAGGCACACTGGAAACGTCATTCGACTGTTTATTGCGTATATGTTCCGTATAAATTTGCTGCTTGATATAACAACTTCGGTGCAGTTTGAACGAGCGACAATTGTTGTGAAGCTTAAGCCACGACGACTTCGTTCTTGCGATATGATGTCTGCGCTGCACATTTCACATTTGACGTGTTGAGAAAGAGCAGAGGAAACGGCAAAAAAAAATTTTAATCCTGTACCTCAATACCTAATTCACATCAGAATCCTGATCACTGTCTTCCAGTTTGTTAGCAGAGTCACTAACTCCTTCCGACGTGCTCTCGGCCTCACATCTATAATATGGACATATAGATGACATACTGCTTCGACGCCGTGCTGAGTACGATATTTTCGTACCTTTTATCTTCGAACAGCCTTTTCTTACCACTCATTTACCATGTAATTGGAACTTTCCAGGCAGCTCTGAAAGAAGGTAGATCGAAGTTGTCGCTGTACTGCCGGTTATGGTTATCTGAAACATGAAACTAACATATCACCCGGATCCTTACAGATGTAATTTTAGTTCATCGTAAGAACCTCCAAAAAAATAAGTTTTCCGAAATTATAGATTTTTTGAAAAAGGGTCCTTTTTGGACCCCTCTGTTTTGGCCGAAAAAAATACTAAATATCAATATCAAAAACATCGGCTACGATGAAGAACCGGGATGAAAATTGTAGCGTAGGCGACTAAACCATGCCGAAAGACATAGTTCTGAGAAAACCCCGTTTAATGTTTGACAAATATTTATCACACAAGAAAGGACAAAGCTTGAAAGTAACGCGATATCATAGGTGCTTGGTCCATAATAGCTATCGCACCGGCTAGTGGATGGCCGCTTTCTGCTACTTTGCCCTGATAAGCCCTCATTATCGTTCTCAAAGCCCCTTTCGTAGCTCAGCGCATCGCCGCCGGCGTCTCTATCTTCACAGAATCCGCGAATTATCGCCAATTTTGATTTGAAGGGCACTTGCCAAGCGCATTAATGTAGTATGGCCTACATTGAATAAATATACGCCCAAATTGGAAGCACTGTTGACGATTTTGCTTCAGATGGATGTTATTTTTGGAGCTTATCTCCAAATGGGAATACTGAAACCTTGGTTGAAATTTTGAGTACAACGGCGCAAACAGCGCTCTAGCAAATAAGGTTTACTCAAATCGCCCAATGAGTAGGGAGCGTGAGCGCGGAACCGGTTCTCTAACGCCGAGGCGTGCCGTGCACTCTTGTGGTGTCACCGCCAGACACCACACTTGCTAGGTGGTAGCCTTTAAATCGGCCGCGGTCCGTTAGTATACGTCGGACCCGCGTGTCGCCACTGTCAGTGATTGCAGACCGAGCGCCGCCACACGGCAGGTCTAGAGAGACTTCCTAGCACTCGACCCAGTTGTACAGCCGACTTTGCTAGCGATGGTTCACTGACAAATTACGTTCTCATTTGCCGAGACGATAGTTAGCATAGCCTTCAGCTACGTCATTTGCTACGACCTAGCAAGGTGCCATTATCTTTTGCTATTTATCTTGTGATGCATGCACCGTCAGACCGATGTTCACCAATTATGGATTAAAGTTAAGCATTCCAGAAGCTACGTACCTTTTTTCCTAGTCTAAATACCTTGGCCTTGTTCCAGACCTCACGCCAGCCTGCGTGAGCTTAAACGCGTGCCTTTCGGCTTCCTCTCATTGTGGGTTGGCGCTCTGGCCAATCCACAACACTCTCGTAGTCAAACTCTCACACAGTCATTACTTTTTGGTGTTCGCGCATAGAATTTGGGGGAATAATTCTTCAATGTACATGCATTAGAATTCCGTAAAAAAAATTTCTAGTTTCTTCGGGCGTGACCCTGTCGTTTCCCCTTAAGGGATTAGACATTTTGCCTCTTATTTTAGAGGGTTCAAAGCATCTTTTGAGTCAACAAAGAATGATTTTTGAAAATTGTGCTATTGTGTTAACCCTCGAGAGCCCTCGGCCATTCTTCCTAAGGCTGAGTTCCAGAAACGTGACGAGGAATCAGAGAACTTCTTCTCGATCTTTTCTGGGCGCAAATTTCGTAGGTGCAGTTTACAGGACACCTTCGCCACCATTACAGACACAACACGGCAAACCGAATCGCTTTAACTATCCCACTGGGTCGTATATAATTCATTACCCACCCGTCCTGTGACGTGTTATTTCTGAATTTTCTCCGGCTGGCAGAAAGTGCCCGCAGGACAATTGAAGAAAATCACGCGACGCGTGAGCGACCCTGCCGAGTGCACAGGTGTTGAACGATTACGACCGCGCTCTTCGGACTGCGTTCCAATTTACATTCACAATGGCGGGCCGAGACATTCACGCGTCCGCCATAAATTGCGCGGGGGGGGGGGGGGGGGGGGGCAGGCATGAGGAAGGGGGGTCCTGCGCTGCGCGTGTGCCGTTTACCTAGCTAGCGCACTGCCAGCCAGCCGGGCGGAAAGAGAACCGTGATGAGAAAATTATGGAAATCCAGATAATTATCTAATCTCGCGCCGTGCCTTAGCGCTGGCTTATTGACCTGGCGCAGTGGTACAAAGGCGCCGTACGACGAGCACCGAGGCGCACAGGCTCACACGCTGTAATGCTAGAGGCTGTGCCTCGCGCAGTGCCCAGCAGGTGGAGTCGTGGAGCGCTTTTCGTAATTTTTTTTTAATTTTTGCTCCCTTTCAAGTTGATTCTAGCAGGGGACTCGAGGGCCGCTATCGACGGCGAAACGGCCGCGCGGGCAGTGACATAATTGTTTCATGTAGCGATTTGTTGGCGCGCTCCACCGAGAGTCGTTTTCCTGGTTAACGTCACCCACACACCATGTCGACGTGCCTGCATCTCCTAGTTGAAACCTGCCAGTGTTGCCACTGCGCCGTACTGCTCCAATGAGACGGCTGAAACAGTTATTTTGTTCACATAGACAGCGTAAACTGCTGCAGTTTAAAATTCTAACAGCATGAAAGGCAGTACGCAGAAACGTCGAACTGATGAAATCTCTTCCCCGGTTATCAGCCGAGTCGTGTTATCGCAACGTTTCGGCAACTTTTCCACTCGCCTTCTTCAGGTGAAGAGTCATGTTCATGTCGGTGACTGGACTCCCCTCCACCACCGGCAGGGCCCTCCAACACCGGTTGCCACATCTCCTCCGGACATTCGCGATTAGTCCACCCATTGGGGCTATAAAGGAACGAATTGGACATGAGCCTGACACCATGCCTGAAGATGATGACTACGAACGTCGTCGAAATATTGGAGTAACACGACACCTAGACACAGATGATAACCTGAGAAGATTTCGTTCTCGAAATTAGCTAACGAAGCCTGCTATCCCATACAAAGTCAAGCTGACAGGAAATCCACTATTACGTGCTAGGATACGGAAGTGATCAGTATTTCACAAGCGCAGACTCACAAACTAGCAGCAGAACCATTTTAATTGTGTGAATGACGAAAGATAACGCAGGGGATTACTCATTTAGATGTCAGACTGAAATGCTCTTTGTTAGAAGATAGTGGTGTGCCTCAGACAAATAGGAGATAAGTTTAGGGTATTTGTCGCAAATCCACAGTGGTGGATCATGCCCCAACAAGATCCTGGCTTGTCGTTCCGCGCATCGGTGGTCCCTTGGCCAGGGGATGTACGAGGGTGAGTCAAATGAAAACCTTAAATATTTTTTTAATATTATTTATTGTGCTGAAGTGGTAAAACGCTGTATCACTTTTCAACATAATCTCCCCCACGCTCAATTAAAGTCCTCCAGCTCTTACAAAGTGCATAAATTCCTTTAGAAAAAAGTTCTTCTGGTAGTCCGCGCAACCGTTCATGCACCGTGTGGCGTACCTCTTCATCAGAACGGAACTTCTTTCCCCCCATTGCATCTTTGAGTGGTCCAAACATATGGAAATCACTTGGGGCAAGGTCTGGTGAGTATGGTGGATGAGGAAGACACTCAAAATGCAGGTCTGTGATAGTTGCAACTGCTATACGGGCAGTGTGGGGCTTTGGATTGTCATGTTGCAAAAGGACACCTGCTGACAGCAATCAACGTCGCTTTGATTTGTTGCAGGCCGCAGATGATTCTTTAGGAGATCTGTGTATGAGGCACTGGTGACAGTGGTCCCTCTAGGCATGTAAAGCTCTAAAAAGGCCTCCTTTTGCGTCCAAAAAGAGAGTCAGCATAAGCTTCCCTGCTGATGGTTCTGTTCGAAACTTCTTTGGTTTTGGTGATGAGGAATGGCGCCATCCGTTGCTCGCTCTCTTCGTTTCCGGTTGGTGGAAGTGAACCCAGGTTTTGTCCCCAGTAACGATTCTTGCAAGGAAGCCATCACCTTCTCGTTCAAAGCGTCGAAGAAGTTCTTCACAAGCATCAACACGCCGTTCTCTCATTTCAGGAGTCAGCTGCCGTGGCACCCATCCTGCAGACATTTTGTGAAACTGGGGCACATCTTGCACAGTGTGGTGTGCTGACCCATGACTAATCTGTGTACATGCTGCAATGTCATTCAGTGTCACTCGGCGGTTTTCCTTCACTATGCCTTCAACTGCTGCAGTGTTCTGTGGAGCCACAACTCGTTGTGACTGACCAGGAAGAGGAGCATCTTCCTCTGAAGTCACACCTTTTGCGAACTTCCTACTCCTTTCGTAGACTTGCTGCTGTGACAAACATGCATCACCGTACTGAATCTTCATTTGTCGATGAATTTCAATAGGTTTCACACCTTCACTACGCAAAAACCGAATAACATAAAGCTGTTCTTCCCTAGTGTAAGTCTCAAGTGGGGCGGCCATCTTTATGCTGATACTGCGACGGTATGTGTGCCACCTACAGGCCATTCTGCACGCTGTTTGTAGCACGCTTACCAACTTACAGGATAACGGCGCGAAATTTCGATTTGTTATTACAAATCTAGGGTTTTCATTTGACTCACCATCCTAGAATCGTAGGTTTCATTGGGGGGGGGGGGGGGGGGGGGGGGAGGGGAAGGGGTGCATATGCAATGCCATGAAGAACCTCAGAAGCCCCACGCTCGGCCGTGCACTGTCGTACAGCTTCGTCACATAGCCTGAGTCAGATGCTCAAGTGCCCGCGAAGACACTATGACGATGTTTGGACCACCTCAGACCATCATTAAGGTGATCATTGTTCGGGGTTAGGCTAGACGCCGTAGCAAAGAAAGGAGCATCAACAACTGTACGTTCAACTTCAATGCCAGACGCAGGAGTAGATTCCTTCGTCTTTTCATCACTACGGACGTTTCTGTATGTTGAGTATAGATGGAAGAAAGATTCAAGATTACATTCGACATGTCATACCAGCTTAGTGCCTGGTTTAATGGTATGACACAACACGATGACATCGGGTTCGTATAGCTGGAATTTCGACAGAACTGCAATATTTATGATGTGTTAAGGGCGTAGCTGTGCCATATGTTTGAGGTCTCAGAGACACTAGCTTAGTTAGCTGATGCCGCAGTGACGCGTCCTCCAGAAGTCATTGAAAACATACTGTTACGGTGAATGGTACTTATTGAATTATTCTGACTACTGGCAATATAAATCTTTGGGAATATCTAGGGCTTAGAATTGATAAAGTCTAGTGAATCAGTAACAGCAGCTCGTTTCTGTCCTACAAGAACAGTTAACGATTTTCCTCTCGAGACATATCATGTTTTACTATTTTCATTGATCGCCAATAGTTATTGCTATAGCTATACCGGATTCTATACAAAATGAATTTAAGAGAGAGGTCATCATCTAGAACTGCGGAAGGTAACTAACAGTGTACAGCCTTATGGAGATGACTACTTTCTACCTTTCTGATTTATACTACCGATCATTGGGCGTGGGAAACTGGTAATTTAGAAAGGAACATTGCAAACTATAACATTTTTTGAAATTCCGGTGAACGACTGACATTTAATTACATAGTAAAATTATGGAAAATTAGTTCACATTATTGTCCTGTACGAATTCCGATCAGGGTGAAAAATGATGGAGAGAAGATCAGTGTGGGGCGGACTCTTTGTAGTGAGGAAATGGATACCACTTTGGAGTGGAATGTCAGCCATGGAAGTATGAGGCATGCTCAGTTAAAGGAATTATGAAACTGACGGGGGACAGTGATACGTTAGCAGAGAGTTGTACATAGCATGTACGAGCCGATCGTGGAGTGACCAGCTTCACTAACAAAGGCTTCGGTGCTTGATAACAGGACGGAGCATCCAGAACCTTCGCTTTTCTGAAAGAGCAAACCGGACACGTACGCGAACTGAAAAAATGGCTCTGAATTAACTTGTTTTTTTCAGCTTTTCACCCGAAGAGGAAGGTAAATCCACCAGGAAAAAAGCATTTACACTGAGACCTAAAATTCCTCGCCTACAATTACATGTTTCTTACCATTTCACCATCCAGACTAAAGCAGCTGCACACGGAAATAACCTCTGCGGTCTATTGTTAACCATCTGTTGCGTCCGATAAAGATCTGATATATACAGCGCCCAACATCTACCTGATACTCTAAGGATTGAATTTGTTCCCAATTAATCCCAACTGCCATCTGACTGTACTCTGCAGCAAAGTTAATTTTAATCTCTACTATTCCCTATCACTTGCTCAACTTCACACAGTTCCTCACCCATGTGTCTGCACTCCCTGAGAACCCAAGCTAATGTGACTGCACTCACCGTGAGTCCGAGGCAATCTGACTTCTCACCAGCGAAAAAGACAAAGCCATGTCCATGTTATTCGCAGTTCGAACTGAAAAGTACTACCTGTCACGCTTCTCTGCAACTCTAGTCAGAATAGTGCACGTAGGTATAAACATATAGAAGCTTCTGTCGAGAAGTTCGTTTCTCTACCTGCACACATTCTACGAGTCACGTAGGCCACAGTTCATTCTCCAGTGTCTTTATTTCTTTAATTTTTGTAATGCGCCCATCTCACTGTTGTAACTTACACTTCTTGCCTTCCTCCACCAATGCAGATAGAGCAGAAATTCGGCCCAACATTCAGCTGAATTTGTGTTCTCATGCAAGTACAGTGGACAGGCACAGAGTAGAAATTTCTGATCATAATGAACTCTTAAAAGCAAAACAAAATTCAGGCTACACCGATGCTTGCTCTGGTCATTGGTTTACCTCATAGATTTAAAACAGGCAAAAACTGATTTGGTACCTGCTTAAATTAATGGGTTCTAGAATCAATGAAAGACACACTAAAACAACGTTCGTCTTTCAATGGTTATAGTTTTTGGAGTGTTATTGGAACGACAGCGAACTTCTTAAGCAGTACAACAAAAACAGTGAGTCTAACTCAGAGATAATGTTTACTTATTCTATACTGGCTCCATACATCGCCAAGAATAGGGCTGGCCACGGCGTGCCGAACTTCACGTGGGCCGAGTGTGTGGGTCACAAGCATGGCCAAGGCTTCACCTGTCCCGCCTTTGCTCGTTCCTCTTCGGAAGTGCTCGGTACAGTGCTATATTTCGTTTAGAATTCCCAGTGTCTACTATGCAGTCGCGTAAGTGACAGGTACTGCAGATTTGCTAGGTTCAGATGGCTCTGAGCACTATGGGACTTAACTGCAGTGGTCATCAGTCCCCTAGAACTTAGAACTACTTAAACCTAAGGACATCACACACATCCATGCCCGAGGCAGCGTTCGAACCTGCGACCGTAGCAGTAGTGCGGTTCCAGACTGTAGCGCCTAGAACCGCTCGGCCACCCCGGCCGGCGCAGATTTGCTAGGAAACGATATTACATTGCCATGCAGAAACAATGTAAAGATTTAGTTGACAATGAAATAACAAAGAATTATAACGACCGACAGGTGGGATTCATTGTTCTATGCCTCAAGAAGCACTTAGTGCCACACTCGCGGGCGTACAGCATGTGAAGATGTTGGTGCTATGAACAGTAAAATTTCTGATGTTACACACATTATTCCACTGTGAGTTGCTACTGTTTCCAATGGAACTGAACAAATGGAATAGAGACTTTATATGTTGCCGCTAGGTACGTTGGTTAAGTCAAGGCGCAAGCCTAGCACGATTTTTCGATTTAAATATCGCTATTGTGGAATTTATTAAGGAAAATGGAGTAGAGGAACGATAGTAAGAATATTCGATATGAATTTCACTCCTCGCATTTTAAGTGGACTTGACTGCAGACTGCCTTTAAGAAAACGCGAAGTGTGAAGAATTTATTATTGCCTTGAATAAATTGCGAAGATAGTTTGATGAACTTTTTGAGTCCGTTATTAATCTTACATCTGTTATCGTGGTGTTTTCAAGACCGTTTGCCGTTTCAGTTGAAAGAGCTCCTGTGCATGTGCGGATGTTACTGATTGATCTGCAAGGTAATTCCCAGTTTGATGACAAATCCTCTTACGTTAAACTTGCTTTCTACGGGTAAAGCGTTCCCACATCTCAATAATGAGATTGTAAAAGTGCTACAATACTTCGACCGATATATTTGTGTGAAAAACATTTTTCCATTACAAAACTAAATAAGTCACAATTAGTCGCAACTTGAGTGCGAAAATCTGTGAAACAGTCTGCTTCTGAGCATATGCTGACAGATTGCACCAGACAGAAATTATGTCTTTAGCAGGTAAAAATAATTAATAAAATAAAACCGAAATTTTTTGTTTGTTTGTGATCTACGTTGGTGAGAAATGTGAATTATAAAACTAAGTCAAGTTCAGTGCGACTGCCCTGCCATCTTCAGGGCGACAGTTATTGGACTATGTGAAAAAAAGTAAATTATTTACAAAGTATGGCGTGCGCACACTTTATTCAACATGTAAACGTCAATACTGATATTCGGATTTAGGTTGTGACATGTTCGACATGTCTACCATCATTGGTGATCATGTGGTGCAGACGAATAGCGAAATTCTGTATGATCCGCTAAAGTTTTGGAACATCGATGCTGACGATGACTTTCTGAATACCTGAATTCAGCTCGGAAATGGCTTTGGGGTCAGTGCTGTACACCATTTCTTTAATATAGCCTCAGAAAAAGGAGTCACATGTATTGAGATCCGGAGAATATCGAGGCCAATCGAGGCCCATGTCAGTGGCCGCTGGGTACCCACAGTCAGAAAGCGGTCCCCAGAGGGCTGCTCCCAGACATCAAACACCCTCCTGCTTCAATGGGATCGAGATCCGTCATGCATGAACCACATCTTGTCGAAATTGGGTCACTTTGGGTAATGGGGATGATATCATCTTCCGAAACCTTCATGTACAGTTCGGTAGTCACTGTGCCATCAATGAATATCGCACCGATTTTTCCATGGCTGGACATTGCACACCGCACTGTCACCCGTTGAGGATGAAGAGACTTCTCGATCGCGAAATGCGGATTCTCATTCCCCCAAACCTACCAGTTTTACTTATTGACGAATCTATCCAAATTAAACTGGGCTTCATCGCTAAACCAAACCATATTAATTCCCGTCATACCCACGGCGAACCACGCAATTTGAAGATCCGAAAGCAAACCGTTCAGAAGTTATGACGATTTTATTTCATACAGTTCAATAATTGTCACCCTGTAAATGAGGCGAGTTCGCGTTTTCCACTCTTCCTTCCCCTCACGTTCAGACAGTGGGAGGGGAAGTATGCAGCGCAGCTGAGCGCTATGGCACACGGGCCAGAACACGGCCTGAGGGACCAAAACTCGACCGCCGCTTGCTTCATGGGTTGAAGATGGTCATGTTTGACTGAAACTGGTTAAAGGTAAAAATAAATATTAGTAGCGATCTTGGCTTACTCTGTTTGTTATATTGTTATGGATTACATAAATAATGGCACCCAAAAACTCGCCAGCTGCTACTACCGATAAACTGTAGCACAGAGCTAAACTGGGATAGAATGATGTACCAGCTGCATTAAAGCCACTATTGCAAGCAGAGGTGGTACTTCTGTGAACTGAATTTCACACTCGGGAACACACAAATCACTTACAATTTTAAACTAGCTATTTTAGTACTTTACTGTGTATGCACAAATACTTCGATATTTGTCCTCGTTCCTGATGGACCAATTGTAGTAATCAGCAGTGCTCTTACCCTTAGAAAAAGTAAGGATTCGTTCCATCACATTACGTGGAACACAGGTGACTGAGAAATGGGAAAATCATTAGGAATGTGGCGCCAACATGAGAACTATCCCGTCTCTAACGGCCAGACTTTACTAAAAACGAGTTTAAATTCAGGAGATGTATTGCATGCTCTCTATCAAAAACTGTCCATATGTGAGAAAACTGAATTTACTGATTTCAGAAAAGTGTGCTTTACATACTGTATTCATTTGGTGAGCAAAACTGACTGTTGGCTGGCCCTGTTACGCGCCTGTGAACAACGTCATGAAATAAAACTTCATATTTAATGAAATGCATAATTTGAAATAAATGTTCAAGTGTGCGAGGATTCCTAAGAAACCAAACCGCTAAGATAATCGGTCCCTAGACTTGCACGCTATTTAAACTAACTTAAACTAACTTATGCTAAGAACAACACACACATACATGCCTGAGGGAGGACTCGAACCCCCGGCGGGAGGGGCCGGGCAATGCGCGACAAGGCGCCTCAAACCGCACGACCACACAGCGCGGCATGATTTGAAATAAAGAAAATGAATCCGATTAAATGTAAAATGAAACTAATTATGTACTCAGTGAAAACTATGTAAATAAACCCAGCACCGAAGTACATTATGAGCGTTGCATGATATAAAGCGCAACGCTTGACTTGGAATATCCACAAAAATAAATTATTGCTCCACTTGGAAAAAAAAATAACTGTTCGACCTTATCTCCACTGATCACGGTAAATGAATCTGCTTGGTAGCACAACACCTGGTAGTTCCGACTACGTATCATTTATTCACAAGAGTACAAGGTTAGATCTGCTCTGAAATAAAAGTGACTTACCTCTTGCTCAGCACGCTATTTTGCGTCTGATGTACTGACATTCTCGAAAGCAAATTGAAATCAGCAGATGCAGCAGATAAAGAAAAACAGTCCTTCTCAGAAACAATCTGTGACTTCGTGTGGCGTAAGGTGTACGCATACGCGATACAACATTTATAAAGTTACTAAGAATAATTTTTTTGAGGTTTACATTAAATAAAACCGTTCTCGAAAAATTAGACTCTGATTGTTGGCCGGCCGGAGTGGCCGAGCGGTTCTAGGCGCTACAGTGGCCGAGCGGTTCTAGGCGCTACAGTCTGGAACCACGCGACCACTACGGTCGCAGGTTCGAATCCTGACTCGGGCATGGATGTGTGTGATGTCCTTAGGTTAGTTAGGTTTAAGTAGTTCTAACTTCTAGGGGACTGATGACCACAGCAGTTAAGTCCCATAGTGCTCCGAGCCATTTGAACCATTTTTTTCTGATTGTTGACGAGAAGGACTGTACAACATAAGAAAACTCTAACAACTGCGAAATTCTCTAATTATAAAAATTACAAAAATTTCAACTAATTGTGTCATCTGTAACGTAATGAAAAGAAAAAGATCAAATTAACACTAATAATAAATGTTATTAGTTACCTAAGCTACAAATATTTCCTTCAATTAACAGTTCCAACAAACAAACATTTCATTCTTGCATATGCACTGGTTACCTTGAAAAACTCTTCCTGATATCCTCTCCACCGAAAGAAACAATTACCTACGTTTAAAAACAAGTTTTTATCTCCATAACAAAATATTTTAGATAACCTCTTTCGGGCTCGCAAACAACAGATCCCTTTATCTGAAAAATTCAACAGCTTGCAACTATGACTCAAGTAAGACTGCCCCAGCGCTGCAAAATTGACTGCCTAACAAGTCAACCATAGATAAAACATAACAGATTCGAAGATCTTATTCACTACTCATGCAGTGCGCTCATTCATCTTTCTCCCAGTATAGTGAAGGGGACAATTATTTACAAAAGCAGAAAACATATGAGAACCTTACAGTGTCACCCATCAAGATAATTAATCTCTGAAAGTCTACATACATTCCTGGTGTTAAAAAGTTCACGAATATAGAGAAAAACAGGTAACCAAAAAAACGAAAAATTGTGACCAGGAGAATCGGAGGTCATATATGAGGCATTATTTGGGAAAAAGCGGCTTCAAACAAAATACGTGGGGTACTTAGACAGTCATATTTCCAGAAATAGCTGAGTTGTCGTACGTCATTTTCTTATTTATCATTCAAGTGCACACATAGAGTTCCAATGAAGCTAATGAAGCACAGCGCAATGTATTAGTACACACTCGAGAAAAGGGCAGAATATGGATACGCTATATCATTGTAGGTGCATCAGCACTGTAGTCCAATATCAAAAGCTACATTAATCAAGTTGCCACATTACGCAACAGGAAAAGCCACTTGGTAACATCCATTTTGCGCAGATGAAGAGTTTTACAGATAAACTATCTAGGTGTTGAGTAGAAAAGACATATCTCTGTATTTTAAAATAGCTTCTAATTGGTTATGTTCTTCGAAATGAGACACATTCCTTGTTATAGAAGGGCACTTACATGCACTAACATAAAGTCAACAGATATGTAACGAAATGAGGAGTGATAACAGAAAAGTGGAAGAACCACTAAAATGACTGCGCGGCGGGGAAACGAATGGGAGGGTCATGTTTATTTTGCTTGGTATCTCCCTTCTTCATAACTGCACCTTAACGGAGGAACGAACAACATTCCTACTCGCAAAATATACCGATACATAGAGAAGCAATATAATACAAAGCATGAGAAAAGCGCGATAAGACAAAAACGACCAAACCAAAATAATAAACTACACATCTCTAATGCTTTTACTGGCAGCTGTAAGGATATATATCAACATTCCTGCGTAGAATGTGATGTAAGAGATAATTTTGCCGGTCTTCTAATATCGCTTTAAAACATTTCAGAATTTTTAGGATTAATTAAAGATGGATTGACGTTGCTCAAAGAAAATATTGTGGAACCTAATGGATACGACAGCCACTGTTTTCCTGGTGTATGGTAAACATAACGCACAAAGAATAATTTAGAGTTTATTAGCATTTGTACAGTAATATCTTGCTCTGTCTGCCACTGCGATACTGCGACACAGTGCTACAATATTGTTATTTCGCTCAGTATCTGCTTGCTAATTGTTTTCGTATAACACTGTCTTCTTATGGGACACTGTTATTACGTGTCTTGAAATTTCAAACGTCAGCCATTACAGTGTTTACGACTTGTTACATTATCAGTTTCTCTCGCGTAGTATTACTTCTCCCAGAAACATCTACGCATGAACTGGTGGTTTTCGACTCTCAGCCACGCGGGATTAGCTGAGCGGTCGAGGCGCTGCAGTCATGGACTGTGCGGCTGGTCCCGGCGGAGGTTCTAGTCCTCCCTCCGGCATGGGTGTGTGTGTTTGTCCTTAGGATCATTTAGGTTAGGTAGTGCGTAAGCTTAGGGACTGATGACCTTAGCAGTTACGTCCCATAAGATTTCACACACATTTGAACCCTTTTTCTTTTTTTTTTACTCTCAACGATAATCTCCGTTTTAGGCAACCTTTAGGGTCACTTGAAATCTTCCACCAGTACTTAAATAAGACCCTATCATTCCAAGCTTCTTACGGTTAAACATAATCACTTACTTTCTAAGTTATCATTCACTTTACATGAAATGAAATGACGTCCCATGCTTCTTGACAGAGCTTAGGGCAACGATGAGGGAGACCCGCCGTGCTAGGCAAGGTCCTAATGGAGGTAGTTTGCGATTGCCTTCCTCCGACCGTTATGGGGATGAATGATGATGATGTAGACGACACAACAATACCCAGTCATCTATCGGCAGATGAAAGTCCCTGTCTCCTCGGGGAATCGAACCCGGGACCTCGTGCTCGGGAAGCGAGGACGCTACCGCGAGACCACAAGCGGCAGACTTCACGTTACATACTTCTTCTATATAGATGGATTTGAATTTAGAAGCATTCTATTTCATCTTTTGCCGCCTGGAGGCGTGTTCATGCACTCATACGTAGAACTGATGATAAGGAATGCTACACATATTGTTGTTTCGATTATAGTATATACCAACGTAGATCACAAGGGAAGATCTGTTTGTGTGTAGGTCCGAGAGGAGAATTTTTGACTTTCTAGTTTTCGGAAAAAGAAGGAAGTGGTAAATACGACCTTCACCAATGCCAAAAAGAAGAGATAACGTGGCAATTACGCGTTCTGTAGAAGAGGGCAAAAGTAGGAAAATCATGGCGACAAACAGTGATTAGAAAATGTGAAGCATATTATTGAGGGCTCAGTTGAATCGCAGAGATCAGAAATTGACAACAAGACAATTAAATTACCGTCTTGCTGAGATCGGAAGCTCCTGCACACGTTTTTTAAGTAAACATGTTTTATAAAGTTTGTAGTTGTTTTCCAATAGACATGTATAGAAGGATGTGGTGTCTCCATTGCAGGCGGAGTGGCGATTACGGACTGTGCACTGTGATGCTTCCACAGCCTAGTTGCTGTTGTGTCATTGTACACTACTGGCCATTAAAATTGCTACACCAAGAAGAAATGCAGATGATAAACGCGTATTCATTGGACAAATATATTACACTAGAACTGACATGTGATACATTTTCACGCAATTTGGGTGCATAGATCCTGAGAAATCAGTACCCAGAACAACCACCTCTGGCCGTAATAACGGCCTTGATACGCCTGGGCATTGAGGCAAACAGATCTTGGATGGCGTGTACAGGTACAGCTGCCCATGCAGCTTCAACACGATACCACAGTTCATCAAGAGTATTGTGACGAGCCAGTTGCTCGGCCACCATTGACCAGACGTTTTCAATTGGTGAGAGATCTGGAGAATGTGCTGGCCAGGGCAGCAGTCGAACATTTTCTGTATCCAGAAAGGCCCGAACAGGACCTGCAACATGCGGTCGTGCATTATCCTACTTAAGTGTAGGGTTTCGCAGGTATCGAATGAAGGGTAGAGCCACGGGTCGTAACACATCTGAAATGTAACGTCCACTGTTCAAAGTGCCGTCAATGCGAACAAGAGGTGACCGAGACGTGTAACCAATGACAACCCATACCAACACGACGTGTGATACGCCCTTATGGCGATGACGAATACGCGCTTCCAATGTACTTTCACCACGACGTCGCCAAACACGGATGCGACCATCATGATGCTGTAAACAGAACCCGCATTCATCTGAAAAAAATGACGTTTTGCCATTCGTGCACCCACGTTCGTCGCTGAGTACACCACAGCAGGTGCTCCTGTCTGTGATGCAGCGTCAAGGGTAAACGCAGTCATGGTCTCTGAGCTGATAGTCCATGCTGCTGCAAACGTCGTCGAACTGTTCGTGCAGATGGTTGTTGTCTTGCAAACGTCCCCATCTGTTGACTCAGGGATCGAGACGTGCCTGCACGATCCGTTACAGCCATACGGATAAGATGCCTGTCATCTCGACTGCTAGTGATACGAGGCCGTTGGGATCCAGTACGGCGTTCCGTATTACCCTCCTGAACCCACCGATTCCAAATTCTGCTAACAGTCATTGGATCTCGACCAACGCGAGCAGCAATGTCGCGATACGATAAACCGCAATCGCGATAGTCTACAATTTGACCTTTATCAAAGTCGGAAACTTGGTGGTACGCGTTTCTCCTCCTTACACGAGGCATCACAACAACTTTTCACCAGGCAAAGCCGGTGAACTGCTGTTTGTGTATGAGAAATCGGTTGGTACCATCCCCCATGTCACCACGTTGTAGGTGCCGGTAACGGTGCCAATCTTGTGTGATAGCTCTGAAAAGCTAATCATTAGCATATCACAGCATCTTCTTCCTGTCGGTTAAATTTCGCGTCTGTAGCATGTCATGTTTGTGGTTTAACAATTTTAATGGCCAGTAGTGTAGTTGGAGGGATATGGTGTTTGTATTGCAGGCGGACCACCGATGACGGGCAGCGCGCAGTGATGCTTCCACAGCCTAGTCGCTGTTGTGTTATTGTAGCTGGAGGGATGGGGTTGCCTGTATTGCAGGAGGAGCGGCGATGACGGGCAGCTGGGCCTGATGCCGGACCCGGACTTCCCAGAATTCCCCGCGGTGGCGGCGGTGGGGCCGCGAGAGCGCCGCGTGCTCTTCCCCGTGTCGCCGCCCACGCCGCCGCGTCCCGCCGCCAACCACCACATGCACCACCACCAACACCACCAACACCAGCAGCATCAGCAGCACCACCACCAGTGGCAGCCGCACCACACAGCCGCCGCCGCCGCCCACACGGTAAGTCCGTCACCACAGCTACCGGCTCGCGCTTGAAACTGCCACACATCGGCACACGCTGAACTGTCATATATAATACAATAGCAGTGGATGTGATCCCTGCCGTCGGCTACTGAATACTGATGCGGTACATATGTCGTTCAGTCCACGTAGAGGTGGGTTCCTTGACGCCTAGCACTCAAATCCGTTCAAATCGGGGACGGTCTGTTTCACAGTAGCCCGTCGATCGAACGTAGCGTGATGCCAATTCGTGAGACTCTTGTTGTCTTATTGTACGTCGATTTACGTATGGGGAAACACGTGATGTTGTAGGTACCCTGGACACTACTGATCCCGGGAATCGGAATTTTCATGTAGTCTCTGATATGATATGATCTGTGCCTTTACGCGGTTGCTGCGTGGTGTAGCCTAGCGGTCTGAGGCGCCTTGCCACGATTCGCGCGGCCCCGCCGTCGGAGGTTCGAGTCCACCCCTGGGCATGGGTGGATGTGTTGTCCTTAGCGTAAGTTAGTTTAAGTTACATTAAGTAGTGTGCAAGCCTAGGGACCGATGACCTCAGCAGTCTGGTCCCATAGAACCTTATTTTTTTTGTTAAGTATCCCTTAACGATAATTCATGGGCCCGAGGTGACTTTGAAATTTTGAGTATTTATTGAAAACATGAACATAAATTGTTACAGTGTTCCTCAGTGCAGAACAGAGTGTAACATATGCTGGTGTAGAGTGTTACAAGCATGACGAACTACTTCATGCTAGCACAACTTGTATCCTTCAACTGTTCCAGAATACAAGCTGCAATTAAAAGCTAGACAATATTAATATTTAAATTCTTTGAAAGTAATTTAATTTTTTTCAGTATTCATCGAACGTTGAAACGTTTTACGCTGATATGAAGTTTGAGACACCCTTGTCTTTTGGTTTTCTCCAAGGATACATTTTTTGGTAAAACCATTATTATACTTTTTTGTGACAAACATCTAGTACCAGCTACTTGAGGAAATGCAAATGGGCTTAGAATTTTGATGCGCCTACGGAGAAATCTCACTTCATAGTCACCATCAGCTTCCTAACTCCTGACCAGTTTACCAATATAGTGAACCTGGTTCTTGCCAGCCACCTCAACTAAAACACAGTCGTCTTGAAGAACTGCCCTAGCGTTGCCTTCGTTGCCCTCCTTTCAACTTTTAATGTCTTGATTGTCAGAGTAATCAAAAATATCGCACATTTTGTCATTCAGTATTCCATGTACGTCAGATTGCTTTGAAAACAGATTTATCCTGTTGGGGTTACTTCCAGTTTCCTGTTTTGTCTTCCTCTGTCCTGAACAATCTTCAGACACTTTTGTGATTTGGTTATTACTTGGGATACAACTCATTCCGGTTTTTGTGTTTTCTCGGTTGCCGATTATTTCATTAACTTCAGGGAGACCTCTAAAAGTATCAGGACCAACTACATTCTGGCTTGATGCATCTTCCCCAATAGGTATATCAGAAATCTTCGTATGACTCACTTTCACCTTTATTATTCTCAGTGCCTGGCAGAACAGTGGTTATACAGTTCATACCACTGGAATAGTTTTACACCGTGCCCCATATTAGACCGTTACACTTTGTCTCAAACGGAAGTTTTATATACTTCAAAAAAACCTGCAAAACATTAACAGTTTTCAACAACACTGTGTCATACACCACATCATGACTATGGCCATAATACTCAGAATTACAGCAATTATTAGTGGAGATAATGTTATATTACGATAGAAATTTATTTCTCGTATCTCAAAACATATTTTTTTCACTGCACACCAAAGTTAAATTTCAGTTAGTACCAAGTCCAAAATTAGTAACAAATGACAGTTGTAAATCGGTTAAACAGAAGGATATCAGTATGATAACGTAAACACAAATCCACTGATATGTATGCAGTTTCGTGGAGCCGTCTTCTGTAACCCCGTAGGCATTTATAAATAAGACTGCAGAAGGTTATATATCACAATTATAGTTCTTTATTTATCTTGATAACAGTTAATTTCCAAACATATTTCTGCTTAACTGAAACCTATTTCAAATTCATGGCGAGTTTCATAAATAAACGAAAACAGAATTTTGTTGCGTAGAAACTGTATCTTAAAATCTTTTTGAAAGATCTCTTCCGCATAGCATTTAATAGAATAAGTATATTTGTCCGTTGGTGACTACTGGAGTGATCAGTCTCATGAATCTTAACAATCGATCTCTTTTTATCAGAAAAATCTATATTGCATAAAATTTTACTCAGAGGTACTCCATGTAAATGGAAAAATTACCTATATCCTTAGCAGATATCTGCTTGGAACTGCTTTATTGAAATTACCCATACATGGAGGATTTAAATCGAGGTAGAGAGAACTATAAGGGCCTAAAGCATACTAGTGCGGTACCCCTATGCTCTACATATGAACATTTTCGAAAAGCTGTCTCACAGATTTATCTGATATTCACTCCCATAACGGTTCAGCGTACAAATTTTCGTTGGTGTTGGACCGCTCACTGGCTACACTGACGCCCGTTTCTTCACAAAACCTGGAAGCTCTTTAAAGAATTACCGCCGTAACCTCACGTTACTTGGTTATGGCATTAGAGTCTGTAAAAATAACGGTGAGGATTACAGAAAATTTAAGAGTGTTACCGACCTCATTACTAAACCAAAAGTTTATGTTATCTTCGTGGTAGCAGTGTGCATTTCAAAAAATTTACGAAGATGCGGTTTTCAACAGGTTGCCATGAATTGTTGTCTGAAGTAATATTTTATTCTTCATTGGAGCCATGGAAGGCCACCATTTTCTTAAAGTCACATCGAGGGAGACCAAAATATTTCATTTCCCCACAGTGTACCGGTGTCGTGCCATATGTAGTGCCCAAAAACATAGCTGGAAAATAAATATCACCTTTGAAACATAAATATTTAACAAAACAACTACATTAAATATGAAACACATAGCATTAAAAAAACTTCGAGTTTCATTCCTAACTTGAACAGACAGCTTTACGTAATGAAAATGAGGATGATGACGACCATAAAGTGTTGGGGTAGGTGATAATTGTGTGATTGGTGCATTTAATCTCTGTTATTTATATTATGGTTTTAGTTTCATTTTAATTACTAAGTACACAACAGTCAAAAGGACACTACTGACACTAGTCTATATATGAAAATTTTGTGGATTAACAGTAATAGTGTACTATAATATGGGCACATGATTGTGTTATGACTTGATTGATGTGTGTTATGCCAGTGGACGAGTAACATGTCACCGTCACAGTATGATACGCAATTCGTAAATTTGATATTTTTTCCGTATAGGTGATATGGTATAATGAGATATGTTTAGACACAACTGCATTATTGCCTAATAAAAGAGGTGTAGTTGTTGTTTTATGACTTTTGTGTTGACAAGTACATTTCGTTGAGCTTTGTACTGGGGACTGAATTCAACGTCTAGTGATGGAAGTAACTACCGGTAAGTACCACAAATGTTAATGAGGATGATAATCTTTGTTTTATTTCCACCATATCTGCAACATTTGCTACGCTGTAATTTCGATAGCAATCATTATGTACAAAACAGCCAAACGTTTTATAAATGTTGACTTGTAGACGACTGTTAACGTCAAACATTGTTCATTATTCAAATACGCAGTGTCGGTTGATTATTCTGCACCAAGCCGAGTGGTTGGTTCTGCTTCACTGCTCTATTTGGGAAACGTAGGTGGCATCTATTATTGATTTCAACATTAACTCAATAAGTACCAGTGTCCTATTTTGAGGACAGAACACATATTTATTTATAAATACACAATAAATTATTAATTTGCAACTATCACTTTTCTACGTCATTTGCTGATGCTTTTTATAACAAACGTATGCTTATGGGAAATTAAAAGCAATAAATCCTACCTTTAATTGAATATTGAATACCAAGGCACACTTTTCGTTATCACAGGTATTTACTTTATCGACAATTTAGCAATATTTGAAATATGTGGCAAAGATCTTTTTGTAATTATTTATAGTCAACAATGTGTCTTTTAAACTACTTGCATTGTTAGCTCATTTGGAGTTATATTCATTGTTTTCCGTTGTTATAAAATTTGGTGTATTCGAAATAGGACACTGGGACTTGGTGTTATCATTTCAGTTATTTGTATAGCTGCACGTTCAAATATGAAACTCTGCTACTGCTAATGTATTTTCTTTTTAGAACGTGGTAATTTTAGCAGATTTTGTTGCTGGGGTAAGTAACGACCCCTCTTTTACATATATATTACAGGATATGAAGTTACTTTGAAATTTGCAGCGTATTATGTAAGTATATTTATGAATATGTTACCAATTAGTAAATACTATAGTTCCAGATCGACAGAGGTATTTACACATTCCCTTTTCTGTAGTTTGTGCTAATCTATTATTCTTTCATTTCACTTTATTTTATTACATTTTATTTCATTTCATTTTATATATATTATAATGGCCTTCAGACGAGATAGAACCTCACTAACGACGAAATCGAAGAAACAGTGACGCATTCTATAATGCAGTGTCAAATGATCAGAACCACCGTATGTCCTCCTGTAGTAGCCTGTATGATCGACGAAGAAGAAGGTCCAGACGATGTTACTGGAACAGTGGAAGTTTCAGATGTGCCAGGGGCTGTTGAATTTCATTATGTTGCATCAAAGAATAGCGAAGAAACTGTATGTAAAACTTCACTGTCAAGTACATCCCAAGTTTCCAGAAGTAAATCGATGCAGAGACGTCTTACTGATGAGAAAAGCAATTGGAAAAAGATACCTCCAGTTGACACAAAGCTGCCTCAAACTAGTGAGCATGACATCAGCACAAAGAGAGAGGAACTGAAGGAACAACTTTCTTCCTTGACTCCGAAGGAGATGTTTGAAGAACTGATGAACGAAAACATATACGAGTTCATAGTGAAAGAAACTGTGAAATGTGCAGTAAATATGAAGAATATGCAGGATTTTATTCTCACAGTTGAAGAAGTGAATGTCTTTGTCGGATTTCTTCTTTTTGCTGCTGAGAAGCTATACTGGTCTGAAGATGGAGATGTTGGCATACCAAGTATAAAGACAGCTATGTCAAGCAATAAATATCAGAAGTTGAAAACATTGCTTCATTTAAGATAATGACTTAGCCAATGAAAACAAACACGATCGCGGATTCAAAATTAGACCTCTCTTGAAAATGATAAATGAATCTTTTCAAAAATTGGGAATATTTGAGGAAAATTTGTCAATTGACGAAATGATAGTCAAATACTATGGACGAAGTGGGTTGAAACAGTTTATCCTAAGCAAGCCTATTAAATTTGGCTATAAGTTGTGGTCTCTTTGTGGAGCAAGTGGCTACTGTTTCAAATTTGATTTATACTGTGGAAAGGATCCAGAAGATACTGCAAGGGATGACCTACTATTGGGATCAAGAGTAGTCCTAAACATGCTGGACTGCATTGAAAAACCTGAGAATCATTGTGTGTACTTTGACAGTTTCTTCACTAGTGGAGATATTCTGATTCATCTGAGAAATTTGGGTTTTCGCGCTACTGGGACTGTCAGAGAGAATCGAGTTGGCGACTGTCCACTACTGGGCAGCAACGAACTAAAAAAGGCACTTCGAGGAAACTATGACTACCAGTTCGACACGAATGGTGAAGTCTTATTTGTTCTAAGACACTACAACTGACGCGTTACAATTGGTACAAATTTTGACAAAGTTGAAACTTTGGGTGCAGCTACACGGTACAGTAGACAAGCAAGTAAGAAGACACAAGTGCAACAACCTGCTGTTTTGAAGTCGTATAACGCGTACATGACAGGTGTTGACCACCATGACTGGTTAGTTGGAAAACATACTTACGTAAGTAGAGGGAAAAAATGGTACTGAGTCCTATTTACACGTATGCTATAAATGGCCCTCCTAAATGCCTGGCTCTTCTACAGACTAGTACATGGGAAAAATGCACTGGATTTACTGGATTTCAGACATGGTGTTACAGTTGCATACCTGAAATAGGACACTGGAAGACCGAATATTGGACGTCCAATGGAATACCCATCGAGTTAATTGAGAGTGATGCCAGACATAAGGTTTGATGAAATTGGTCATATGACTGACAAAAGAAGCACGCAAAAAAGATGTGTAAGAGCTAAATGCAACGGGAAACCAAAAACATATTGTGTTAAATTCCATGTAACACCGTGTGTGAAGTGTTTTGTACCATTTCACAAGAAATAAATGGTTAAGACTTGAATACAGTTTAGTATGCTATACGATACTGTTAGATACCAGTGTCTCATTTTGAGGACGGCCATTATATCAGCATGTATAAATATTCTTTGGCTATTTTTGTACTTATTGTGGTTCATACACTATGTACATTATAATTAAGGAATAAAAAATTCAATAAAAAAATTAATTTGGGACTTAATGGGTTAACGTGTTTCCACATAAATGCCCAAACTATCAAATCAGTAAGTTACCATAAAATTGTAAAAATTAATAACGCAATAGTTAATTTTCGATTTCATTTATTTTTATGTGCCTTGTTTAGAGTAGGTGAGGTAAAAGCACAAATTTTTCATTATACGATTTTTTTTTTTAAAATTGCGGGACTTTTATATCAATTTGACATCTTGGTAACAGGTGTAAGAATTTCATTATCATCGAGTTATCATTAGAGGAGTATAGAAAATATCCCTAACATATCTATTTGCGCATTCTCACTCAAAGCTGTGGGCCTGGAGCGAGAGTATATAGTGCGTACGTTTATCACCAACTGAAGAAAATGAAACGGGTACAATAAATACACGGCGACAACAAATCAGGAACTCCTGTAATTTTAAATATCACATAAACGTAATTATACTGTAATTCGTAACAGCCTTTTATGTATAGCAGTCTTAGAAACTAAAACCAGATGATTAACAAGGGTTACTGGTCCTAATTTTGGATATTAACACAACTAATACGGACAATGAAACGACATACATATTGCCCAATGGAACTATGGAAATGAACAGAAAAGAGCCATTTTGAAATCGAGAAACTTTAATACGGTTAAACATAAATGAGCATAAAGTAGAGAACAGAGTTTAGCCATCCAAACTTACATTTTAACGATACTTTTACTAATATGGTAAGCCAGAAAGATCTTCTGAAAAGTTAAAAGTATCAGCAAACCTTCCAGAACATTTACAAATCGGTTTAATACCTTTTCTTAAATAAAAGTCTTTACTTTCGACGCACCCTTCCTCGGTCGTTTCATGAAATCTCAATGTTTCCGGGAGACGCTTTTAAAAAACTCCACTTTTGCCATATTAACAGACTGTGCTCCTTCAAACAGGTACGTGGAAAAAGAAATTTTAGTTTTTCCGTGTATTTTTAGAACTGCGCATTTCCTTGTGCTTATAACAGAACTGCCTTCTACATCATATTCGTTCCCCGAAAAATTCATGTCCTGATCACAGGTACTGTTATGCGAAGACATTTTTATCTCCGATTCCGAGGAAGAAGCGACAGAGTCGATTCCATTGAAGTTTATTTAACAGTAAAAAATTTCAATTTATTTTTATTTCGTCTAGCTTGGGCTTTCTTTCCCTACTCCACTCCACATCTAACGTCTTCTTTTCAGCAGATCGCCTTATGAGAACTGCAAACTTCTACCTCATTAGACTTGCGTACTTTTACCCCATTACGCCGTTTTATTTTTCGGCAATGTGTGGATAACACACATAACTAAATTCATGGAGATCAAGGTGTTTACAGAAAGCTTATGGGCACCAGTTCCACTATGTTTTAAATAGATTTATATTCACCTAACACTCAGTCAAACCGGCCGTGGTGACCGTGCGGTTCTAGGAGCTACAGTCCGGAACCGCGGGACTGCTACGGTCGCAGGTTCGAATCCTGCCTCGGCATGGATGTGTGTGATGTCCTTAGGTTGGTTAAGTTTAAGTAGCTCTAAGTTCCAGGGGACAGATGACCTAAGATGTTAAGTCCCATAGTGCTCAGAGCCATTTGAACCATTTGAACCACTCAGTCAACACTGTACACATTTTACATCGCAAACGTACAAAAGTGACTTACCGGATTTTATACAGCGGTAAGAGTCCGACTCTGACAAGGTTGCAGAATAGAACTGAGGAGATGATGACGTATGCGCTGCCTGGTGGGAGAATGCTGCACTTCTGCCTTAGGCTGAATACGTAATTCGCACTCTTTCCCCACGCATACGTTTTACCTCCATCTACCCTATATTACGTTCTAAACCTCCAGTGTGTGCTATTTATTGTAGGAGAGGCAGGTACTTCCGACGTTTTTGCTTATATGTATATACGCCAGCCGTGGCTAATGGTCGCTAAACAGCAAGAAGCTGAAATCGAAACAGCATTAAAAATAATAAAAAACGTTCCATCTGAAGATGAGAAGTTATATCGTGTCCAATCTTAGTTGTGAAACTAAGGAAATCGAAGGCTGATCGACTGATGTGATCTTTCAGGTTTTGAAGGCGTGACGTGTTCTTTCGGGTGTCCAGCCGAACTGTTCATCCCATTTCATTCAGAAAATGGAATCAACGATTTCACTGAGCTCTCGAAAACTCGCCACTGAAGTAGGTGATTATTAGTTCCTTCTACCGTTCATGTCTGTACAGTTACTGTATTTCCCAAGTGAGTGTGGTGTGGAGTTGAATATGAATGACAAAAAAGAGTATTTTTAATACAGATGGACCGCGAAGAGTAATTATTGTTATTCTAGTGATTCGCAACGTCCACTTCGTAACATGCCGCCGTAGCGATTTTCACTATATCATAGCATATATTCAGGACTAGCCATGTCCCTAAAGTTTAATTATTAGCGTGCGACCTTCACAATTACGGTGCTAGTAAAATTCTCATGCTACGTCAGTTCGGAAATATTTTCTGTAGAATGGCCAGAACCTGGTAAGTTCTTCATCGTGTATCAAAAAGAGTCATCCGATTTGGCATGTCTATGTAACTAATTACCATATGCGATGAATACTGTTTTTTGGTTAACAGGAAACTCAAATTTTTTTTCATATCTTTTCATATGTGTTCTACATTCCCCCTTGAGACGTACGCAATTTATCAATGCGATATTCAAATTGTTCCCACACTGAAGTAATCATGTCTTGAGTTACAGCTTCCACAGCTGCTATTATGCGATGTCTCAGTTCATTCATTGTTGTTCGTAACCGAGGCATGTAAACATACTCTTTTACGAGCCCCCACAAGAACTAATCACATACACTCAGGTCCGGTGACCTTGGAGGCCAGTAATGTAAATCTTGATTATTTGGCCCGGTGCGACCGAGACATCGTTCAGTAATCCACTGATTTAAAAATTCTTGCGCTTCTAGATGCCAGTGTTGCGGGGTCCCATCCTGTTGGTAAATGAAGTCGTCCTAATCAGTCTCCAACCGTGGGAAAATAATGTTCTCAGGTTCATCGAGATACGTGCTTGCGGTAACAGTCTTCTCTGCAAAGAAAAAAGGGGCCATACACCTTTTCCGGTGAAACTGCACAAAACATATTAAATTATGGAGGGTCTCTCTCATGTTGTACGACTCCATGCGGTCATTCCGTACTCCATATTCTCACATTATGGCGGTTTACCTCTCCATTCAAATGGAATGTGACTTTGCCACTGAACACTAAGCCTGGAAGAAAACCGTCACCCTCCATCTTGCCAAGAACGAAATTACAGAACTCCACACATTGATGTTTGTCTCCCTCACGAAGAGCTTGCAGCAGCTGAATTTTGTACGGCTTCATGTGTAAACATTGACGTACACACGCCAGACGGACATGCGGGGGCATGTTGAGCTGTCGAGCTGCACGGCGAATGGATTTCTGCGGTCTCCTTGTGAAACTATGTCGGATGGTTTCGACGTCTGTGTCAGACACGCGGGGCGGCCCGGCTATTTGCCTTTACGCTAACAACCTGTTTCCCGGAATTGCTCTGTGCTACAGGAGGATACACACCATACCTAGTAAGAAAGTCACGCTGAACAGTTGTTACTGACCCGCAGTGCACAAAACTATTGTCCCGATACCATTTTTACTGGAACTGAAGTGGGTGTACACTGCTGCTACCTACTGGTAACCATGTAAAACTCGAGAATTTGCTCTCTCCAACAGTACGTTGTTCACGCTCATATCTCAAATAACATAACAGTTATGTTCTTTTTTAAATCGGATGATTCTTTTTGATACACTCTATATTTTTGTTAATATGCGTTGTGACGGACAGTTAATCAACATCTACAAGTCTTGAATTCGATATTTTTATTTATTTATTTATTTATTTGCAGATTGTCTTGCGCCACATCCCATCAAACAGCAGACTGAGTGACAGTGAATTGCGAAAGTATACATCGACGCATAAAAACACTGACGGAGAGTAA
Organism: Schistocerca americana; assembly: GCF_021461395.2. Lineage (NCBI taxonomy): Eukaryota > Metazoa > Arthropoda > Insecta > Orthoptera > Acrididae > Schistocerca > Schistocerca americana. Next base: position 856,907,360 of record NC_060121.1, read on the forward strand.
GAAATGGAAGTTACGAGTAAGAGACGACACAAACAGGTCTATCGTTGGATGAATACGGCTGTGGTTTCTTGCTGCGTTATATTTAAATAATGACTCAGTGTTAGGATGATTTCCAAATTTCACTATGCTAGAAAGCCACCCACTTTCCATAGGTCGCAATGGTTTATAAAATGATGTGTCGAAGTCGTCTTGGTTTTTCCTTTGTATCCAGTAATGGAGAATTTCTCTATGCGGCTTTACGAGAAAGGTGTGTTACATTCGGATAAAAATTTCTGTCGCTGGATGAATTCGTCTGTGTTTCCTTGCTGTGCTATATTTGAATAATGACTCAATGTTAGAACGAGTTCCATAGTTCACTACACCTCGACGACCTCCCACTTTTTATAACTCGTATTATTTTATGAGTTCATACGTTTCTCGTTGGCATGTATCCAGGAATGCTGATTTTCTCTATGGGTCTCTAGAGGAAGGGCTTATTGAATTAGCATTCTCCTCGTCTGTCTTTCCTTATATTGACCATCCAATCGCAAGGCGTCGAAGCTCTTCAGCTACTTCATTCACAACTAACGCTGCAAGATACCGGACAGAATATCTACGCGAATAGATACGTAGTCATTACTGAAAATGACGATCATCCTCGATCTAGGCCAGAGTAAATGTTTGGAGTTGCTGCCGTACAAGACTTGTGCAGTTCGACAGAGTTTTAAGATACGAGTGTGTTAATTTATGATGAGCCGGTAGTGTTCTAAAGAACGGGGTGATGCTGGACGACAGAGAGAAATCTCTAATGCAAAACCTGTTAGACAGCTAATAGTCATAATTTCAGTACAGCAGAGACTGACAGTTTTCTGTAGCTATCCACCGTCATAGCAGCAGAAATAATAACAGTGAAGGCAGAGAGAATTTTTATGTGAACACCTTTACAGCTCTTTAAATAAAAATGGTTGAAACGGCTCTCAGCTCTATGGATTTTAACATCTGAGGTCATCAGTCCCCTAGACTTAGAACTACTTAAACCTAACTAACCTAAGAACATCACACACATCCATGCCCGAGGCAGGATTATAACCTGCGACCGTAGCAGCAGCGCGGTTCAGAACTAAAGCGCCTAGAACCGCTCGACCACAACGGCCAGCTTTAAACAGTATAAAAGAAACGTCATTAACATTATACATCTTTATTCTTCATGTATACATATTTATTTCTCAACATGGCGAAGAACAGATTACTACCAACAAGTGACCACATTGTTGAAATCGTCATTAGAGGTTTTGTTATTGTTGACGGAGCAACACCCACACCTCTGTTTGCACCGCTTCATCAGTATCAAAGTTAAGCCCTTGAAGATGTTGTTTAAGGTCTGGAAACTGATGGAAATCGGAATGGGCCAAGTCAGCTATGGAGGATAACCGGTGACAGTGAACGCAAGGCGTCGAATTGGTACAGATGTCGCATCGCTCGTGTGTAGTCGGGTATTGCCGTGCTAGAAGGGGGGGGGGGGGGGGGGGATGCTCCATGTATGGACGAACTCTTCAAATACGGAACTAGATTTTAGCACACTGTCCGACGCGCACCAGTGTACGTTACACACCACCATGTTACAGCCTAAAATCGGGCACCTTTTTTGTAACGGCATTGGGTCTCAAATAAGTGGACCTGAAGTGTAAATATGTATAAAGTTAATAACCATTTTTTTGTTTTGAAAAGCTTTACGAGTTTCGAATAAATAATACAGTGGCATTACTTTTGAGCTCGACCCCCTATGTATGTACACTACTGGCCATTAAAATTGCTACCCCACGAAGATGACATGCTACAGACGTGAAATTTAACCGACGGGAAGAAGATGCTGTGACATCAAATGATTAACTTCTCAGAGCATTCACACAAGGTCGGCGCCGGTGGCGACACCTACAACGTGATGACATGAGCCAAGTTTCCAACAGATTTTTCATACACAAATATCAGTTCACCGGCGTTGCCTGGTGAAATGTTGTTGTGATGCCTCGTGTAAGGAGGAGAAATGCGTACCATCACGTTTCCGACTTTGGTAAAGATCGGATTGTAGCCTATCGCGATTGCAGTTTATCGTATCGCGACATTGCTGCTCGCGTTGGTCGAGATCCAATGACTGTTTGCGGAATATGGAATCGGTGGGGTCAGGATGGTAATACGGAACGCCGTGCTTTGATCCCAACGGCCTCGTAAAACTAGCAGTAGAGATGACAGGCATCTTATCCGCATGGCTGTAACGGATCGTGCAGCCACGTCTCGATCCCTGAGTCAACAAATGGTGACGTTTGCAAGACAACAACCATCTGCACGAACAGTTCGACGACGTTTGCAGCAGCATCGACTGTCAGCTCGGAGACCATGGCTGCGGTTAGCCTTGAGGCTACATCACAGGCAGGAGCGCCTGCGATGGTGTACTCAACGACGAACCTGGGTGAACGAATGACAAAACGTCATTTTTCAGGATGAATCCAGGTTCTGTTTACAGCATCATGATGGTCGCATCCGTGTTTGGTGACATCGCGGTTAGCGCACATTGGAAGCGTGTATTCGTCATCGCTATACTGGCGTATCACCTGGCGTGATGGAATGGGATGCCATTGGTTACACGTCTCGGACACCTCTTGTTCGCACTGACGGCACTTTGAACAGTGGACGTTACATTTCAGATATTACGACCCGTTGCTCTACCCTTCATCGATCCCTGCGAAACCCTACATTTCAGCAGGTTAATGCGCGACCGCATGTTGTAGGTCCTGATCGGCCTTTCTGGCCAGCACATTCGTCAGATCTCGCACCAACTGAAAACGTCTGGTTAATGGTGGCCGAGCAACTGGCTCGTCACAATACGCCAGTCTCTATTCTTGATGAACTGTGGTATCGTGTTGAAGCTACATTGGCAGCTGTACATGTACACGCTATCCAAGCTCTGTTTGCCTCAATGCCCAGGCGTATCAATGCCGTTATTACGGCCAGAGGTGGTTGTTCTGGGTACTGATTTCTCAGGATCTATGCACCCATATTGCATGAAAATGTAATCTCATGTTAGTTCTAGTATAATATATTTGTCCAATGAATACCCGTTTATCATCTGCATTTCTTCATGGTGTAGCAGTTTTAATGGCCAGTAGTGAATGTATGTTCCACATCTCCTCCTAAACAACTGGGTCAATTTCAAACAAACAATTTACACATATCACTTACTGTCCGGTCAGAACAGCTGTAGAGGGAAGAACCACCTAACTGTAAAGGGGCTCGAGGTGAAAGAGAAACGTAACTCACGACGCGGAAATACCCAGACTCCATTCATGCATTACTTGAACACGAGAGCACTTAGTGACTTGCAACATACTTCCCACGCACTTTCAAATATTTACGAGTATTTTTCTTGCTTACACCTTCCACAAAATGATGGAACGTAAAATGTTTCGCCACTTACTACATTTTCACTGCTCGTGCAGTAAAACCGGCGAATTGGACACGACTTTTACCTTATTACATCTTTACTAGTAACTCTGTTCACAAAACGGTTAGTAGACAGTATTCAAACATACTACTTAATGTAACTGCAAAAATTTGTCATTCTTTGACATAAACAGGGCGTAAATTTTCAGTTGACAAATCAGAATAACTCGTAAAATAAGCTTCACACGAAAAAATGTGTAGAATCCAAAGTTGATTGTTTTCGAGGGGGACATCTTCTGGTGCTAAAATTAGCCCGTCACCCCAGCCCCCTGGGGGTGGAGCGGGAGGCAACTTTAAAATTTCAAATGGGACTTTCCACTTTTTATTGCAGAATCAGATTCTACATAAAAAGCTACGTACATTTTGTCTTAAACATTTGTTTTGTTTCTTGGTAGTTGGCGCTGTATTTCAAGAAATTCCATGTTCTCATTTTTGCGTTGGAAATGGCAATTAATTAATAAAAGATACTTATTTACTTCGTAAATTTTGATCCGCTAAAACTGAAACTCTCCCTCTCTCCCCATAGGATGGTGTTTGAGAGAGGGGAATTAGAGTTTTACAAATGTTGACCCAAAGATTAATTTTTTCCGCAGATTCGGATAAGTTTTATTTCTTTCGTTGTCACGAGTCCACACAACTTTTAATTATCAAACAAATCATCTGACTATCTAACTAACTAACCAAACTTCCTACTTATTAATGAGTGAACTTATTAACTCACAGAGTCAACAAAGTAAAAGACTAACTGAGGAAAAGACTAACCCACTCACTAACTAAAGATGAACGTATTCCCCTTTAAGATTTGGTGGTCCTGAAAAGGAATGTTTGGTTTCGTTTGGTTGTTGATTATTTGCAAATACTTGCAAGTAAATGAATTTCGGGTAGCTTGTTTCCAGTGAGTCCTCTCCCCTCTCACTTTCGGCCTGCTGTTACTTGCATAACATACCGCTAACAGTCAGGGTTTGGGATAACTTGTCGCACAGTGGTGCCTCCGCGTTAACGCACTTTTTATGCATATTAACACGCCTAGTTCACAAACAGAAGTGGATCTATTCCCTGAACTGGCCTTTCACCTCAGGAAACCCAGTGGACACTTGCCGCTAGTTAAACGTCTTTACTAGCACAAGAGATGCACTAGTAGTGGAAGCAAATTAAGCAGCCCGCACTATGGCAGGTGTACTCGAATGTGTTCACTCCTCATGGCAAGATGAAATCTGTATTGAGAAGGCAAAGACTATACTTAATACACTGTGATTCACTTTTAAAATGCAGCAAGTGACAAATATGATGAACGCTTGCTTCAGTTGATATGCTACGAGTGTCAGTTTGCTAACTCGAAATCTAAGTATTGGTGGGCTAACGTTGATATGACCATTTTAAACCTTGTTAGTAGAGGAATCCTATTGCCCTTTATCTTCCATACATGTTGTGTGGACAGTGTACATGTGATTTTAAATATTTCTAGTAGAAGAATCCGATTGCGCACTATTTTCAATATATTCTGGAAGAACACGCTATATGTGAAATATTCAGATGTGATTATAAAGCGCAGAACTTCATTTGTAATTTAATAGCGATGGGAAATTTTGCACAGACCGCAAAGCCTGGTCGACCGCAGAGATGTGTGCAAATATCAGGTGACCATTGCTACTAAAACTGAAAAATGTAGCGTCATTTATGGATAATAGATGCGAAACAGTCGGAAACTCTCAGCAGAGAACGGAAACTTTTTTTACCGTGATTAACTGTTAAGGAAGTGATGGTAGTCAGACTAAAATCGTTTGAGCTAAACTGAAAGTTAGAAAGAATAATACTCACTAAAATGATGATGAACTGATTTGAAGAAAGAAAGTTACAGACAACTACGAAAAATGTTTGGCTTAAAAATTATTTATGAAAATATGATGTAGTTAAATAACACACATGCCCAGTTTTAAAGCAGAAAGCAGCTGCAAAACCGTATTTTCACAATCGCAAATTTAACGATGTGTTTGAATTTTTACATACAGTGTTAGGTTTTCTTGAAACACAACGCACATATTAACAATCACATACCACGTTCATGCACACACACATATGTTCTCATATATATAATTATGTTAATTTTTATAGTACTATGAAAATTATTTATATTCAGGCGTGACCGTGCATTTTGATAGTTTAGTTACTGTAAGAAAAATGGTTCAAATGGCTCTGAGCACTATGGGACTTAACACATATGGTCATCAGCCCCCTAGAACTTAGAACTACTTAAACCTAGCTAACCTAAGGACATCACACAACACCCAGTCATCACGAGGCAGAGAAAATACTGTAAGAGAAGGGCGGAAATTTAAGTAAGATAATTGATTGTTCTGTGAATTTCCGACGTAATTACAAAAAGTATATTTTAATTGAATTTAATTACTACAGCAGGCTAACGGAAAAAAATTAATTTCAAGTACACCAACTGTAAAAAAGTAATTAGTATAAGTTCCAGTATAATATTAGATATCGATATGCTAGAAAAGGGATAACTCTTGGCGGTCTTAATTCACTTCTGGTACTCTTATCAAAAGTAATTAGCAATTACACTAAAAACGTAAATGAGATATTCATATCTGGTATGTATACACACCCGAGTCATCGGTTCAGATACTCGCCAGTTCATTCACTTTTAAGATTCCCACGATTTCCCCTAAACCGATTCAGGAAAATTCCTGGGTGGTTTATTTGGAAAGCGCACGGCTGATTCCCTTCCCCATCCTTTCATAATCCGAGATTGTGCTCCTACTCTAATGACAACGTTGTCGGTAAAATCTAATCTTCTTCCCTTCTACTTAGTTGTCGAGTTGCAACCTCTTGAGTGAATTGTGTTCTACGTGAACACTCCCAGATTTACTTTTTTAGCTATAATGTTTATAAATTGCTCAGCAAAGAAGAAATGGAACTATGACAGACTCAGTAAGATTCCTTTCAAGGATATTTAATGGAAATTATCCATATTTCATTTGCCTCATCTCTGCTCTGTGTTTACGTTATTCGGACTTCTACAATTTTATGGCGCTAGTAGCAGCCTTAACAACATCGCGCTTTACGTGCGTGATTAATTAAGCAGTCTTTCAAACGGCTCTGAGCACTATGGGACTTAACATCTGAGGTCATCAGTCCCCTAGAACTTAGAACTACTTCAACCTAACTAACCTAAGGACATCACACACATCCATGCCCGAGGCAGGATTCGAACCTGCGACCGTAGCGGTCGCGCGGTTCCAGACTGAAGCGCCTAGAACCGATCGGCCACACCGGCCGGCCTTAAACAGTCGTAGACACATTTACATCATTACTGAATTTCTTTCAGACTTACGAGCGTAGATAGTAGCCCAATTACCCCTCGTCATTCAGATTAGTTACATGTGTCCTTAGAGACAAACTGTTTGTAAATGGGTCAAAAATGTCCAACGACTGACCAAACTGATTTTGTTTTAATAACGGAACTTGGCTTGCATATCCGACTACAAAAGCACAGTCATGTATGACGAATTACATAATTTTGAGTGAATCATATTTGTTGCATTGTCGCTTTTTCTCTTTTAATACGACGGGTGTTAAATGCAGCGCATTTTGTTTCCTCGGTCGGTTTCGGTTGAAAAATGCGCAATTTGTTGTGGGCCATTGTGGAATATTCTTGCTTCAGCCTCTATAGTAGTCCCGATAGCTGGCGGCGCTATATGTAACCTTCAAAATGGAGTCTGTAACGGACGTGACTTCGAAGCAGAGTACTGTCATTGAGTTTCTTTTCGCGAAAAACCCAAGAATTGTAGATATTCATAGGCGCTTGCAAAACGTCTACGGAGTCAGGGCACTGAACAAAAGCACGATGAGTCGTTGGGTGAAGCATGCGTCATCATCGCAACAAAGCCGCGCCAACTTTTCCGATCTCGCGCGTGACGGCCGCGGCCGGCAGCACACAACGCAGACGCCTGGAATGCGGGAACGTGGGGACACTCGCATCCGAGGTGATCGACCACCTCGCTGCATAACTGAGCGCCTTTGTTGGTAGTGCCGACACACTGGCCCACCAGTTGGGGCACTCAATGGCGTGTTCCCGCTGAGTTCCTCCCCACCTACCAGAAGACCATAAACAGCTACGAAGGATCACCTGTGCGGAATTGCTTGGGCGTTAGGAGGCTGATCGTGACAATTTCTTTGCGAACATCATCACACGTGGTGAAAGATGGATTCATCACTTAGAACCGAAAGAAAATAGTAATCCATAGAGTGGCGCCACACCACCATTCTCCTGAAGAAAAAGTTCAAATCTCTATACTCAGTCGGTGAAGTGATGGTGACGGTCTTCTGGGACTCTGAAAGGTTTATCTGTTTGATATCCTTTCATTTGGTATAACAATCAACTCTGAAGTGTACAGTGCTACTTTCAGGAAATTGAAGAAAAAGACTTCAGCGTGTTCCTCGACGCAAAAATACAAACTAACTGCTCCTTCTCCATGACAATGCAAGGCTTCATACAAATCTGTGCGTCAGAGAGAAGTTCGGAAATCTTCATTGGACTGTTCTTCATCAGTCATCCTGTAACTCCGATCTCGAACCTTCCGACTTCCAGCTGTTTGGCCCGACGAAGAATCCACTCCGCGGAAAGCAGTACGTGTATGGTAGGGAGGTTATTGATGCAGCAAGACCTTGGTTCCGACGTCCACCATTATAGTGGTACCAAGTGGGCACAAAGGCTCTCCCAGTAAGCTGGCTTAAGGCCGACAGACTGAACAGGGACTATTTTGAGAAATAAGGTTTTGTAGCCGGAAGAGTAGACAATAATATGGTGTATTGGAATACTGAATAAACTAACCTGCTTTCAGTAAAAAGTGTTGCATTACGTACTGAACGCCCCTCGTAGAAGTGATGCTTTCTGCTGTTCAAACGAGTTCAGTTTTTCTGCACGATATTTCGATGATCAACCCAGACACTCTCTTCAGATGATGTGAGCTGTAATAATGTACTTGTTGCCTGTACTCCAACCTGGCTGATGTACTGTTTCTGTCGAGCCGTCATTTGCAACCGAGTTGACCCACAAGTTCCGCTATGTTATTTGATGTTCACGGGATCGCCATTTGCTTTTAGAAGCTTTCACTGGTACTGTAGGAAACACACGTTCTCCTAGGGTTTTTCTCTCCGCTGAGGCGGCAATATCTTGCTGGATTTGTTGACGGATCCCAACCTTAGTTAAACTGACACCTTCGGCCTGGTTCATTACGGTATATGTTTATTTCTATAGACTCCTTATTTAGGCTTCCTCAAAAAGATTTGGTATTTTGGCAGCACAACCAAAGCCTCGTCGTATACCATTCAATTTCTTGATGGCTGATTTGCTAGGGTGCAGTAGTATTTTGAATCGACGACGTTCCTCGCACCCCTCCTCCACTGTTCGAAGAGCCTGCCCAACACGAAACGCAAAAATTTTAAGAGTTGCTGTAATATTTAAACTATACGTATGTTTTTGTGAAACTCACGACGGAACGTGAAAAGTTGGGTCTGCTACATTTCCTTAACGTGTTAGTTAATTAAACGAGTGGAACTCACATACACTGGTGTATAGGCCTATATATAGACCGAAGTGAGGAATACAAATTTGTATCTACCGTGGGATTTGAACCCATGTCTCCTGCTCACTACGTAGATAAACTAACCACTAGCTAACCTGGCACAGTGGCTTTACGTAGCTGCGCGGACTTCCCTTGCACATATCCTTCCTGAATCGAAATTTCCCTCCAAGCCTCAGACCGCTTGGTATTCACCTTAAACTCATTCAGCATTGCAGAGACACACCAGCTGTCTTGGAATAGCAATTCAGCATCGAATGATAAGGCGGATCCCGCCCGAAGCCTAGACTTAGTGTCTCTAATCAAATGAAACTATATTGTTCCAGAAAATTTTTGAAGTCAGCAAACGAGAAAGGCAAATCATGCGATAGAACCCGCCAGACGAAGAATAAAAGGCGACCGGGCAGGAAGGCAGTATACCAATAGACCATTCAGTCCCAAACCCATATCTATTGAGAGTATATTCAGTAACCACCGTAAACAACCTCTTTTCTGCTACATTTCTAAGAACACATTGATTTAAATGGACAAAACGTCCATTGTCAGAAAAAAAAATTAAAAATAAAATGACAGGTTATCGTTAGTTGTAAATGGTCCAGAATGTTATATAGAATGGCGAATTCACTAACATTTATATGCAGAACTTCCAAAAAAATAACAGAAATTGGTCTCCTAAACACTTGCTAGTCCGAGCGTACAGCAGTGCCTCACACGAAATCAGACCACCGAGACGTTCTGCCCCGGTACTCCATTCCGTCCCGGCCTCCCCTGCACGGAACACGAAATTTAACTTCACAAAATGCAGTCAGACTAAAGTTATTATACAAAACTCATCATATATGCGATACAAGGCATTCGCAAGTTGCCTGTCTACGTCTTTCACAATTAGTCTAATACAGCCTGAAGAAATTAAGTTATTGAAAACTTCGTGTTGCATGTACCCAACACTACAAGTCGTATAATCGTACGTTAAACGTTTAACAAAATAAGTGAAATATAAAAGTTATAAATTGTGTATATGTCCTGAAGCAGTGTGATTCAGGGTTTGCAAATTACAGAGATATGTCAACTCAGTATTTGAGAATCAGAACACTTAGCAACTTCCATCAAACAAGACGCATCATTTCAAATCTTTTAGAAACTCTTTCTCGCTGACAACATCGGCGAAATAATGAAAGGAGAAAAGTTCATCGATTACAGCATTTTCGTTTTTTGTACAGTGAACCTTAAATAACTGCACGACCTTCTACTTCATTACTTCTTTACTACTAACTCAATTCGCAACAAAAAAAATGGTTCAAATGGCTCTGAGCACTATGGGACTCAACTGCTGAGGTCATTAGTCCCCTAGAACTTAGAACTAGTTAAACCTAACTAACCTAAGGACTTCACAAACATCCATGCCCGAGGCAGGATTCGAACCTGCGACCGTAGCGGTCTTGCGGTTCCAGACTGCAGCGCCTTTAACCGCACGGCCACTTCGGCCGGCAATTCGCAACAATTTTGCGAACAGTGCCCGTATATGTTACTGAATGAACATCAAAATCATTTCATTGTGCCACTGATATATCAGGAGATGTGGTATCACAAGTATATTCATGAGTGAAAAAATAGTTTTTCTTAAAACGGAGTGCAAATTACAAAGGATATACTCACCTAGTGTGTGATAATGAGAGCATATAGCGACTCCCTAAACTAATAAATGCAATAGAAATAGAGTTCTGCGTCTTCTGCCATAAGGGTTTTACATGGCTATGTCAAATATGTAAATAATGAGACATTCGAAGCTGTTGTATACGTGGGAGTTCGATTCTTGAAACTACAGGCTGTAGGAGGATTACTGGTATTAGATATTACGCTCACGCTTCATAGTTACTATCCTCCATCTATTTAAAAAAAAGGCAGTGCAGAACTACATGTGAAGCAATACATTCTATACATTTTCGGGTTACTTAGCTAACACAGAGTAGTGATTTGGCAAAAAAAACTAAAATAAATAAATAGTAATTACGATAATAAAACACCTATCATTTCACGCAACACGTTCACACTATACTTTCTTTCTTTTCTGGAAAATATTACAACCGAGATGGTCCTGCTGTGAAAACAAAATCACACCGGACCATCACACCTGACTGTTGGGCCATATGGTGGATGACGGTCAGGCTGGTTTCCCACCGCTTTCCGCGACGCATCCAGACACATCTTCGGCCTGGTATATTATTTACCGTAGTAGAATTGTCTGCAATGAAGAGTCCTGCTTCGAACTGAGCCCCAGATACCAACCGTAGGCTACCAGGCTCCCTGTCACCTGCCATACGATTTATTGTCTTCGATGCCATTCCATTTCATAGTAGCACCTCTTTGATTGTAACCCGTGGAACGCTTGCAGCACAGTGATATGTCGACGATAACATATGTCCCTGTTTATTGGACTTCATGGAAAGCCATCCTGGGGTTACATTTCAGCAAGATAATGCGCGCCCGTACACGGCGAGAGTTTCTACTGTTTGTCTTCGTGCTTCTCAAAACCTATCTCCCCAACTGAGATGGTTTGGAGCCTTGTAGACACAGCGTTCCAACCATCTTTTTGACGACTTTACCCACCATCTGGACAGAATTTGGAACGATATGCCTGCGGAGGACATCCAACAACTCAATCAATCAGTGCCAAGCCGAATAACTGCTTGCGGAAGTGACGGAGGTGGCCCAACGCATTATTGAATTGCTCAATTGTTGAAATTCTTTCTTTTCAATACACCATCCAATTTTTCTTATAGTGTAATAGTTTCTTTGCCTTCCCACACTTTGTAAAAGAATACTGTACACTAGGTATAAACTGTATGAGGTAGCACGGAGTGGCCTTGTGTTCAGAAGGGTTCAGGCTACAATCTTTGTCTAGCCATCATGGTTTCGGTTTTGCGTTGTTTCTTTAAATTACTTCAGGCCACGGTCGACTATATGCCTCACCCTTGTCATGTTACACCCGCAAGTCGCTAAACGCTTGAATATGCGAATTACTCGTACTTTATTTTTGTTGTTCTTAAATTTAGTATCATGATATGTCCAATATCCTTTTAAAAGAGGTCTATGGATGAATAAAACTACCACTACTGCTACCAGTACCACTACTACGACGTTGGAAATTATTCATTTAGGTCATAGATCAGAAATTTAATTGCGGACTTCAATGCTGCTATATCACGTTGCTTCACATATAATCTAAGTGTCGATGAACATACAGACCTCAGTCAAAGATGCAAGTATAAATAAAAAGTTACTTAAATCTGTGTCCTATTACGTGGTCCATATATTTTCACTTTTCATGTTTTACAAAAGCTAAAGTAGCTGTGCTTTGTAGATTTAGATTCGATAAACACAGGTATCAAGTTTACAGTTGTCTTCTACCACAGAGTTACAATTGAATAGTGATTACCTTTCACAGTCGCATTGATGGAAAATTATGAGAGCTATATGCAGAAGCATTTAGAAAATCTGTCCACTCTATCGTAAGTGAATGATGTGCAGATGTTATTTGTGCGTTAAGAAGACGACAGTTGACGAAAGCAGTGAAACAAGCATATGCCTTGCATTTCGGGTGTCGAGCTGTAGACCATGTGTTGCATCACGTGCTCGTCTACACCGAAAGGTTGGATGTTTGGTAAAGAAGTCTCCTATCTGTCGTGAATCCACAGGCATGGTATTTCAATTTTTTTATTGTGGCTCCCTTGAGGAAAATAGTCAATACCAAGAGGAAGAAGAGTATTTAACACCCTGACATCTCAACTGTCATCTAGTGTGTGGCTCATGCCAAGGATTCCCAGTCCTCCTCCCCGAGATGTACGACCATCAAGATAGCGAAGATATTGAACCGACGTACGCTGCCGAAAAAGTGCAATCATTTCTCACTGACATTGACCCTCATTTACAACAACATCGTCATTCACAGAACCACACGAAATAACACAGTGTCCTTAGTGATCTGATTAGAGATTTAGATCTTTCAAACCGTAAAGCCGAAATCTTGGCCTCACGGCTGCAGTGCAATCTCGTCACTGAGACAGTACGTGTGACTATTTTTCGGAAGCATCTGGAAAAAATACCTTGAGTCTCACTTCAGTATTGGTCATTTCTTTGACGGAATGTTGAAAGATCTGAATATTACATACACTGAAGACAGTACTGTTGCACAAGAGTAATCAGAGGCCGTCCATCCCTGTTGCACATGTTGCCTCCACCGAAAATCTTATATCATGTTGAACCCGTTGCAAACCGTGTTAATTACAATAAGCATGAATGGCTGGTATGTGGAGATTACAAAGTATTTCTGATATCTGTGAAAGGGAATTCGTGCAAGGAAAAAAAAAAAGAGGCACTACACACAGACGGAGTGGCCTCCACGAGCAGCTCTGGTGCCTGGGTCAAGAAAATATTGCCAAAGAGCCTATAGTGAACCAGAAAAAATTTTTCTCCCATCATTGCACATTACATTGGGACTCATGACAAAATTTTTTATGGCTGTACAAAGGAATAAAGCAGCATTTCAGTGTTTGTGTAAGTATTTTCCATGGCTGAGCCCAGAGAACATCTGTAAAGTCCACAGATACACTAGCTATTGGGATGCACATACGTTGAATCGACCCTTGATCATTTGCGTGCATAGAACTGTTTACATTACATGACAACATTGTTATCGGGACTCAGTAGAGGCGAAAATTGCGAGAACGTTGCCGACGAACTCATTGAAGTTTATAAGGCCACTGTCTGAAACATGAACCTGAAGATGCACTTCCTTCTCTCCCATCTAGATGTTTCTCCAGAAAAGTGTTGTCCATTCAGTGATGAGAACAGTGAACGGCTCACCACGGCATTTAGCAACAGTACACAGGACGGTGGACTACGGCTATGTTGTCTGATTTCTGCTGGATGCTGCAGAGAGATGCTGCAGAGACCATCCACAAGAGGAAGGAAAAGAAACAGTGCGAATAAAATGAATAACTTCAATTAATGTATATATCCTTTTGATTGCAGTGGCAATATACGTCAAAATCTTGACGTACACAGGCGGAAAAGACATCGCAACACCAAGAAGCATAAACGAAAGTTGGTAGACGTGTTTCTATATGTGAATGATGACGCTTTCTTAGACTTCGCACCAGTCGCGTAAGAGTAGCACTAGTAGCACCACAATGAGGATGGAAATCAGGTTTTATTTAAATACCCGCTGTAACGGTTGCCAGAGTTAGTTTTCTCTGAAATTTCAAGTGGTGAGTTGATATTAGAGAAGAATGCCATTAAGGCGAAATAAAGCCATTAACAACAACACCTCACTGAGTTTGAGCGGGGTCGTGCAATAGGGCTGCGAGAAGCTGCAAGTCCTCTCTGTGATGTTACAGAAAGACTTGGCAGGAATGTAGCCACATCACATGTTTGCTAGCAGCGGTGGCGACGAGAATGTACGGTCGCAAGAAGACCAGGCCGCGGACTGTCACGTGGCACTAACGAGAGGGACGGCTATCGTGTTCGGCGTATGGCTCTGGCGCATCGTAAAGCATCTGCAGCAATTGGAGCAGCGGTCGGCACCACAGTGACACAACGAACCGTTACTTATCGGTTACTTCAAGGGCAGCACCGATGCAGACGCCCTGTAGCGTGCATTCCACTGACCCCAAATCACCACCGTTGCCTACTTCAGTGCAGTCAGGCGAGAGCTCATTGGAGGGTAAGGTGGACGTCTGTTGTGTTTCCTGATGAGAGCTGCTTCTGCTGCGGAGCCATTGATGGCCGTGTGTTGTTTAGAAGGGGGCCAGTTGAGGGCCTGCATCCAACCTATCCGCGTGCTAGGCACACTACACCCACATCTGAGTTATCGTCGTGGGTGTGGTTTCGCATGACAGCACGAACACTCTCGTTGTTATCCCATGCGCCCCGATGTATACCAATTTGGTGATGGGACCTGCTATGCTGCCGTTCACTAACATAATTCCACGAGGTGTCTTCCAACAGGATAACGCTTGCCCACATACTGCTGATGTAGGGCAACAGGCTGGCCAGAGTGCCGACATTTGCCTCGGCCTACTAGGTCACCAGATCTGTCTCCAGTAGAGCAAATATGGGACACCATCGGATACTGTCTCCATCATCATCCACAAAATAGCATTATTCATTCCTACATTGACCAACCAAGTGCAACAGGCATGGAACTCCATAGCACAAACTGAATTCCGGCACCTGTACAGCACAATGCATGCACATTTGCTGGTTACTGTTTTACGGGCATTGTATATTTGCAATACCTTATCCTGAGCAGACATTGATCTGTGGTCTTGCCATTTCGCCGGCCGCTGTGGCCGAGTGGTTCTAGACGTTTCAGTGCAGAACCGCACTGCTGCTACGGTCGCAGGTTCGAATCCTGCCTCGGGCATGGATGTGTGTGATGTCCTTAGGTTAGTTAGGTTTAAGTACTTCTAAGTCTAGGGGACTGATGACCTCAAATATAGTGGTTAGAGTCATTTCAATCTTGCCACTTCATTACTCTACAGCAATTGTTTTTGGGTGTTGCGACTTCTTATCGTCAACGTACTTGTAATCCTGAGCAAAGAGGCAGTATTATACGTGATATTCGTATTCATTAAATCTAAAACCATCCACTTCGCTTTCTGCAAGAAATCCACTCTGAACCAGTGTTATGAAAGCATTGGCTGTACTGTGAAGCGTCTAACTGCAGGCCAGGGAGCAGGTGCTTTTTTTCCGCGGCCTCTCTCTCTCTCTAAGACAGTGGGGGCGAGAAACTGATGGGCCGGCAGATGACTTGCTCAGACGCTGGCAGCAGCTCACTTTCTGCGCGGAGTGAGATAAAGGCGGCGGCCTGGAGCCCAGGAAGAGCTCCAGGGAACGGCCGGGGGACTCGATAAGGCGGCGGCGAGGGGCGCGCGTCGCGAAACATCCCCCGATCTGTTATCGTCAGGCACAGTAGTAGCAGGCCGGGGCCGATACCCTTCACCCACTTGCCGCGTTCCGCTCAGCCCCTGACGCACTCGGCGAATTGCTGGCGCCGAGCCGTGCCGTGATCTGCCGCTAGGTGCCCATGGAGCGTCACACAGGCACCGAGTAACAATCTACAACCGCAAGCATGGGGGGGGGGGGGGGGGGGAGGGCGGGGGTAGAGGGATCAGTTTGGCAGTCGAGGGCGTCGTTTCCTCCGGTAAAAGTTGCACTTATTTCTAGGATTAATCTTACAGTGTTGTTTTTTCGCCTGTAAACCCTTATATATATACGATGCATTTCTCCATTCATGTCGCCTGCCATATAAGCACACCATACATTGAGACAAAACCCCGAAAAAGTAGAAAGTTAAAATAAAAGCAAAAAGAAACTTGGCCAAGTGCAAGTAGGTCTCGCGTACTGGGATTCCGTACAAACTTAATTATGTACACGTAGTTCATTCCTCTTGGGAATCGAGAGTCTCAGTGATTTTTGCCTGTTTTGGATGTAGATATTGGTAAGATATCGCTGTTGGGAATTTCAAGACCGTGTTAGAATCCCTACAGTAGTTCTTCAGACTAACCCGGACATATGAGTACAAAAGAAGGAGGAGGGGATTAGTGTTTAACGTGCCGTCACCAATAAGGTCATTAGAACGAAGCAAAAGCTCGGATTAGGGAAGGATGGAGAATGAAGCAGGCCGTGCCCTTTCGAAGAAAACATTAGAGCACTTATGTCAAGTGAGTTAGGGAAATCACGGGAAACATTAGTTGGGATGACTGGACGCGGGTTTGAACCGTCGTCCTCCCGTATACGAGTCGAGTGTGCTAACCATTATTCTGTCCCGCTCATTATACAAAAAGAAGCCACCAGGGGACTTCAATTCGTATTTTAGACATAGAAGGTTTAATAAAATAATTTCAGTTGCTTGCTAAACTATGACCACAAATAACATTTTATGTTTGCAAGTAGTAATGCTCGTCCGTTTTGCATTTGACGGGTGATGAATCAAATTTACCTTCTAATGACAAAAACGTATTTTTATGCAATATAATTACAATTAAACAATTTTCAGATATTTTGTTGCCGATAGCATGAAATCCTGCTTCTTGCAAAATTTCATAATTCTATGTTCAAGGGGAAGTACTGCAAAGATTTTTATGTGTGAGTTTTCGAGTATCAAAACATGTGACATAAGCGGCCGTATCTTTCGGCAGTATTGACTCAGAAGCATACATTTTTACACCGCCTGGATATCACAGAAATATATCACAGAAATGTGATATAAATTTGAATTCGATACGTCAACATATTGAAGGCAAAAATGGTTCAAATGGCTCTGAGCACTATGGGACTTAACATCTATGGTCATCAGTCCCCTACAACTTAGAACTACTTAAACCTATCTAACCTAAGGACATCACACAACACCCAGTCATCACGAGGCAGAGAAAATCCCGACCCCGCCGGCAATCGAACCCGAGAACCCGGACGTGGGAAGCGAGGACGCTACCGCACGACCACGAGCTGCGGACTATTGAAGAAACAAAGGGATCTTAAGAGACGGATAAAAATAACCAAAATATTTTTTCCTGTTATTTAATAATAAATTAGCAATTTTTGGATTCTTGCCTTCATTTTTACTGTTAGACTTTGTTCGTGCCAAATTTCGTGATTCTAGGTCAACGAGAAGTTCTCTATGGATTTTGATGAGTGAGTTTTCGAGTCTCAAAATATGTGACGTAAATGGCCGTATCTTTTTTTCTGAATTGACTTAGAAGCTTACATTTTTTGCGCTGCTGAGAGACCATTGACCTTAATATGCGACGTACATTTGAACTTGATAACTCCACCCGTTCCTTACGAAAAAGGTTTCATAACAGACAGACAGACAGACAGACAGACAGATAGAGAAACGGTCAACAAAGGTATTCTGTAAGGGTTCCATTTTTACAGCACGGAACTCGAAAAATGAAGTTTCGTTGAACAGGTTGGCTAGAGTTATGTTGGGACTTTTTAATCCCGGGCTTATAAACTGGAAAAGTACTGCGTCGTTCGGAGGAAACATTTTTGTTCAGCGAAAGCAGGCCGAACGTTTTTGTAAATGGAGACTGTTCCAGAAGATGTGTACGTAATTACGAACACGTATTTTATCATATAATTACTAATTTGCAATTAATTTTTGTTGGTTAACTTGTTACCGGGATGCAAGCAAAAAAATTATACAACTCGAGCGAAAAAATGAATAGTTGTTTTAAATTCCATTAAATTCCGTCTTCTTTTCATTCCGTCCTTAAGTATGTAGTATTTTCTTCGTGAATCAGACTTGAAATCCAGCTACTTGACGGTAACTTTATATTTTAGCCATTTTTTAAGTCATACTTGCAAAATGCTGTTATTTTCTCTGATGAAATAGAACTGACAATTTCATGCCATTGCATTAGCCAGACGTTATGTCAAAGAGTACTCATGGTACAAGTATGCCAACAGGACGCCGTAGACTGTTGATCCACGGACAGACATTATTGCTTTTACAATTATACCACTCAGTCAGCGTTTTTGAGGTGCGCAGGAATCAACAAACAAGTTACTAAAGCAGTATCGCTTAAACTTTACCGAAAAACTTCTCGCGTGAAAAATATGGACGATGTGTTCCGAAGACTTCTGGTAACAACCGATCCCTATGCATCTTCTTTGAGGAAACCGTCTCCGAGAAAAGTGAAAACTTTGTCATCTGAAGTTGTTGCCATCTTGGTACCGAATTCAAAGGATTACAAGGAATCAGGTCTGAGGGTGATGAAGAGAGTACAGATGTCAATGAGGAAGAAGATGAAGATGGAAATGGAGATGAACATCAAGAAGTACAAGACAAACGAGATTGAGAAGACTTATGAAACTTTCAACTATATTTTTAATATTTCTCTCCTATAATAAAGTCATTAAGAAAGTCAGTTTTTAATAATATT
Organism: Schistocerca americana; assembly: GCF_021461395.2. Taxonomy (NCBI): domain Eukaryota; kingdom Metazoa; phylum Arthropoda; class Insecta; order Orthoptera; family Acrididae; genus Schistocerca; species Schistocerca americana. The sequence goes on from NC_060121.1 coordinate 856,926,384, forward strand.
TACCATTACAATTATAAATGTTTAGCGAAAGTAGTTATTGTCCACTCCAATACTTCTTTCCAGATTATTTTCACCATACTGCATCCGACATTTGAATTTTTCAGATCTCTGTATTTCACCTATTTCAGGTTCAAATGATTCAAATGGCTCTGAGCACTATGGGACTTAACTTCTGAGGTCATCAGTCCCCTAGAACTGAGAACTACTTAAACCTAACTAACCTAAAGACATCACACACATCCATGCCCGGGGCTTTTCATTGGTAGCTTTGCCTCTCCAGCTAATCTTCGTTATCCATCAGTTGCACTGAATCTCAGGGCTTCTAGCTGTCATGTCTCCAGTTTCTCTATTGCCCAAGTTATCTAAGCAAATGCTTTCGTGATCCATTTCCCTTTTTTTAGACTGATATCCGTGCTGGTAAGTTGTTTTTCAAATTAACTGCAGTCCCGGCGGGGTTGGAGATTTTCTTCGCTGAGGGACTGGGTGTCTGTGTCGTATTTATCATCGACGAGAAAGTCGCCAACGTGGCGTCACCTCGAAATTCTTGCACCAGGGGATCGGGTCTGCCCGTCGGGAGGCCCTCACCACACGACATTTCATATCATTTAGTACTCTGTGCTGGAACATCGAGAAGATAGATTCACTACAGGACCATAAACATGGAATGGAGTGCAATTACTGTTAATGCATGGATCCAAATCATCAGCTCATGAAGAGAGTTGGAGAGCTCGGGTACTTAATGGGAGTTAGCATGAGGCTATGACACAGGGCTTGATTCGTAATGACAGAATGCGTCCTCCTTAATCTCTGTATTCACTTACCAGGCTGTTAACTGCTGTCTCAGTTCCCCGCTATGTGCTCTTGTGAAAATGACAGAGTTTCTTGAAACATGTATTATGAGGTAACAGATATGCTTCTCTCGCTTCCTTTCGTTTTTTGTCGCAGTCTCCTTTCTGCTGAATGCTTATCCCCACTCGGCTGGCGGTGTCGTAATGTGTCGATGACCCGAGCCATTTGCGACATACTGCCTCGCTTCCTGCTCCCGCCTCTATCAGTGGTGTGCTTTCAGCTTGCCTGTGGCAATGTGGATGAGTTTTAATAATTTTTTTCTAATTTCTGCCCCTTACTATCATGTGCCGTTATGTTACCAGTGAGTTACATCTCCATGAGAGACCATATGACCGCCAGGTGCCAATTCTATACTACCCACCATGCTCCAAAGTTACCAACGATATATTTTTATAGTCTGTGGTAAATTTTGAATACACGTTCGCAACGTCTTTGCTTAAATTCTGAAAGAAGGAAGTTGTCAGCTGCCACTTTCAGTTACGTAGATTGAAATGCAGAACAACGCAGAACCGATACAAAATTCTCATAATTATCTATCAGAATTGATCTCAAGTAAGATGATTCCTCCATATGATATGGATTTATTGCATACTATGTAGAACGTCGTAACACAAAAATAATGAAGGAAGGTACCAATGTGAATGCTGTCTTGTTAATCTACAAAAATGGGGATGATACAATAGAAAAATTGAAGACACAATGCTGGCTAGGGTGCCACGTTATTCGTAATTGCCAAACATCTCACAGGAAGAGTACAGTTTGGTGGGATACTGGCTGAGACACCAAGGTATAATAAACTCAGAACTGATGTAAAGTTTCTAGGGTCTACATCTACATCTAAATGGTTACTCTGCAATTCACACTTAAGTGCCTGGCAGAGGGTTCATCGAACCATTTTATACTACTTCTGTACCATTCTACTCTCGAATGGGGAATGGGGAAAAGGAACACCTAAATCTTTCCGTTCGAGTTCTGATTTCTCTTATTTTATTCAAAATGGTTCAAATGGCTCTGAGCACTATGGGACTTAACAGCTATGGTCATCAGTGCCCTAGAACTTAGAACTACTTAAACCTAACTAACCTAAGGACAGCACACAACACCCAGCCATCGCGAGGCAGAGAAAATCCCTGACCCCGCCGGGAATCGAACCCGGGAACCCGGGCGTGGGAAGCGAGAACGCTACCGCACGACCACGAGATGCGGGCTTATTTTATTATGATGATCATTTCTCCCTACGTAGGTGGGTGTTAAAAAAATATTTTTGCATTCGGAAGAGAAGTTGGTGATTGAAATTTCGTAAATAGATCTCGCCGCAAAGAATACCGCCTTTGCTTCCGTGACTGCCACCCCAGCTCGCGTATCATATCAGTGACAGTCTCACCCCTATTGAGCGATAACACGAAACGAGCTGCCCTTCTATGCGCTTTTTCGATGTCCTCTGTCAACGCTAGGGATCCCACACCGCGCAGCAATATTCCAGCAGAGGACGGACAAGTGTAATGTAGGCAGTCTCTTTTGTGGGTTTGTCGCATCTTGTAAGTGTTCTGCCAACAAAACTCAGTTTTTGTTTCGCCTTCCCCATAATACTATCTACATGGTCTTTCCAATTTAACTTTGCAAAAACAGACATAATGTGACGTAGCATGTGAAAGTTGCTGAATTGGACGGGTTACTCCTGTAACTTAAATATCAGATCTGAAGATGGTTCTGAATGAACCGAAACCGGTCATATGAATAATAAAAAAAAATTTGCAATCAAGACGGATTTAAAGTAACATTTCCAATTTAAGTTGCTCATAATTGTAATTCCTAGGTATTTAGTCGAATTGACAGCCCTTAGATTTGTGCGATTTATTGTATACCCAAAATTTATCGGATTTCTTTTAGAACCCATGCGGATGATCTCGCACTTTTCTTTGTTTAGTGCCAATTGCCACTTTTCGCACCATACAGAAATTCTCTCTAGATCATTTTGTAATTGGAATTGATCGTCAGATGATTTTACTACACGGTAAATTACAGCGTCATCTGCAAAAAATCTAAGGGGACTGATCAGATTATCACCTAGATCATTTATGTAAATCAGGAACAGCAGAGGGCCCATGACAGGTAATTTTTGTTCTCAACGAATATGATGCGAGCTCTGTATTTATTCTCTACTGGATATTTTTCAAGCAGAAGTTTTCAATATTTGATATGTTACGCTACAGACATTCCGAGTACAAGTAATACGATGTTTCGTTGCCAGCAGCATTGTCTTTGGCGGTAGCATCCTGTGATAAGTGAACGAGTCGGGTGTTGGTCATACTGCTGTGCGTTTAGAAATAGCTTGAAGAGAACTGAGATGTTGATACAGAGGATGGTGCATTTTAGAAATAAGAGTTGTTAAAGACTAATTTGGGACGTCTGAAGATTTTTAAGTAATGTTGTTACTGCGCTGCCCTCTTGCATCTAATTTATAGTGTTTTTGCAAAAGGGAAATTTTTAGTGGAATTTTTCTTTATTGCTTCGGGTTAGTTTCACTGTTCAGATGTGACTAAACAAATTGTCTGTTCACATAACTTGTGCTCAGAATGTTGAGTCTAGGATCCCTGCCTACTCGGTTCGCTAGACAAACAAACAAACAAGTCATATAAATGAGTTTTATTTCAATAAGACATGATACAATACCTAACTTCGGCAGTTACACAGATGTGCCGCAGGGCAAAGGGCGACATACGACATTATCAGTCTTTGCAGTGACTGTTGATCTCCAACTGACAAGCCGCGTGAAGAAGCCGCGCGTTCTGAAGCGTCTTTTCACGGTCCGCGCGGCTCGCCTCGTCGGAGGTGCGAGTCCTCCCTCAGGCATGGGTGTGTGTGTCGTCCTTAGCGTAAGTTTAAGTTAGATTACATAGTGTGTAAGCTTAGGGACCGATGAACTCAGCAGTTTGGTCCCACAAGACCGTAGCACAAATTTCCAATTTTGTAATTGACAAAAATCTGTCCTCAGCGGCTATTGAAGTCGCTGTCGTTGGCGCTGTTATCCAAGTGGCTACTCTCGAACCTACTATCCAAGTGGGCTGCACCAGTCGGGCGTGGCTCTTATGTTCTCTTCACATAGGGGCCGCTGCTGTCGCAATATCTTCCTGGAAAGGAGGTTGGTCAACGTGCGATTGGCTGACGTCTTCTCACCGCCTTCTCTGCTTCATCCTTCCAGACTGGCGTGCCGGCGCTTTACTTTACGCCGTAACACTGAGATTTACCACTCCTTTACCATTTCAGTTACTAATCTCAAGGCAGAGTAATACACATAGTTTTTTTGTAGAAGTGATTTTTGTAAAAGTGATGACAGTTGTTAATGTTCAGAGATTCAGTATAGTTTCTGTATGGTAGACACCTTCAGTTATTTAATAACTCGACTACAGAGACTACTTACGAAAATTTGATTTTGTAGAACGCGTACCGCCGCTTTGCACTAAGCGGAAAACAGATTCTTAAAAAGACTGAAGCATGATCTGCTTAGAATAGCTGCATGTCCTTGAATTGCTGTGCACAAGACCTTCTTTTCTTTAGCTTGTTTCCTGGTGCGCCGTATTTGGATTTTTGTCACTTCCGAGCAGCACCGAGTTTCTCTTGCCAGTGGTAAGCCATGAAAATATGTTAGGGTCACTTTTACACCGGAATCAGGAAATCATAAAGTCATTTGCAGGTAAGTATCAGCTTCAGTTTACGTAAAGTTCAGTTCAGTTTTAATATCCTACACAGACGCTCTTACTCTCACACTACAGTGTTAACATTTGCTTGCTCATTATTCAATGTTTGTAATTACATTTAGTCAGTTTGCGGACCTAAATTTACAGGGGGCTTCTGTAAAAGCATTTTGGACATTTGTTGTTTCAAAATACTATTTGTGTGTTTATTTTAAATTTTTGCTGTGTTAGTTTTGTGCGTTGGACCTGCAAATCATGTACTGTGACGCACGCAGTGTAGCACTGTTCATTACACCGCGCAAAACAGAATTTCACAGGACAGCTTATTTAGTTGAGTTTTAGCTTCTCAAATTAATTTAGTTGAAGCTAGTTGAAACTCAGTTATACAGTTTTAAACACCTGGCGACTCACTTCATCAGACAGCCTTTTCATAAATCCACCACATGTATTGTTCAGGATCACAACCAGATATAAACATTAAGTACGCAATAGGAAACCAGTTCAGTTTTATTTCACAACATCAAATAAAATAATTTTTTCAAATAACAACGTTACACTGGAAGAGAGATACATGTTCACTTAGTACAAGCAAAGAAGTAAGACGAATAGCACAGGAAAACAGAAGACAAGTCGAAAGAGAAATGAACTCTTATTTAAAAAATAACGTTTCATAAAACACATTACCGTCAGCATACTCTAGCAATGGTAACTGTTCCCTCTCGCATTTTTCATTTCTAAAATTTTCTTATACTCAGTTTATTGTTGTTGAGAAATGTAAAATAAACAGTAAGCTACAACTTCGCTTGCACCCCTTCATTACATGAATTGATTTGTATATATCTTCATCATTTGTGAAGCTCATTTTAAGAAACTATATTATCAAATTTTACAAGTAAGCACCGAAAATTGTTGTATTGGTTTTGTAAAGTCATAAATATGGATGAAATAGCCATCCTAATACTAAATAACCCTGTATAAAGTCCTAAAGTTTAATGACATAGAAATTAGTGATATAACCCACTCTCCAAAATTTATTCACCAAGCAATATAATCTGGACGACTGAAATGGTTGTTGCCTGAATGTATTCTACAGAAGATGAGACTTTGGATCCGTTATATGAGGAATATTTGAAATTATTTGCTCATTACCTCTCTGGAATATGCAGTTTGGAGCAGTGAGAGGCTTTTATTCCAAACAACTGCGACCATGATAGCTTTCTGCACGATTATTATCAGCGATTCATTTTCAACAACTGACTGTAATTCTCAACTAGTGGTTGCCAGTGATCATTTTCAAGGTAAAATACTTATATTTCAGTGCGCATAAAGCTTTCAAATTAGGAGACGAAACTCCTTACAGCACCAAATAGTGGCGCATTAGTAAATTATTAAGAATGTGTTTGTCAAGACACAATGAGGCTACCGGTTTGAAACATCGGCTAGTGCAGACATATTCTGATACTATGTTTTGTTCTGGCTACCGGGTTCGTGCAGGAAAATGGAACAACGTGCGGGCAGCGAAAGCAGTGGAAGTGGCTATTAGAAAGGGAGCTCATTAAGCCGATGTGGATGCCCGTAATTGGATGAAGCTACTGCTGTGAGTAACCGCTCCAATAACGCCATCACGTCATTGACTTCTGTGTTGCCGGGACGTACGTCCTCGAAACTGCGATTTCGTGGCTAATCAAGCCATCAGGTTCGAGCCGGTAAACAGAGGGTGTACCTACCCAGACCTGAGTGTATCTCGTTATCCTGACAGTGGTCTGCCACATAACGACTGATGCGGCATTATTTCATGCTCCAATACTGATAGAGTGAACAAGTGTACTCCAGAAATTCATTGATTTAAGAAAATATGGGCATATATCTTAGCCAAGCGGTTCTAGGCGCTTCAGTCCGGAACCGCGCGCCCGCTATGGTCGCAGGTTTGAATCCTGCCTCTGGCATGGATGTGTATGATGTCCTTAGGTTAGTTAGTTATAAGTGGTTCTAAGTTCTAGGGGACAGATGAACTCAGATGTTAAGTCCCGTAGTGCTCAGAGCAATTTGAACCATGTATCTTACTCCTCCTAAATGGGACCTGAAAGGCGAGAATTATCGTCTTTTCCCTGAGTTTGTGTCTCCATTTTTGATATGGCTGATCAATCAGGCTTAGTAAACAGATTACCTGCTAATTATTTCGAAACTGCATAATGCCTTTATTTGTTCCCAAGAAGCCGCAGTATTTATTGTAGTTTGCTTGTAAAATTACGATTGCAGTTATTAACAACATACTACTACTTCATGTCTTGTCATGTTGTGTTGTCCTAATCATCATCCTGTCGTCCTCATCGACTGCAGGTCGCCGCGCGGGATTAGCCGAGCGGTCTAGGGCGTTGCAGTCATGGACTGTTTGGCTGGTCCCGGTGGAGGTTCGAGTCCTCCCTCGGGCATGGGTATGTGTGTTTGTCCTTAGGATAGTTTAGGTTAAGTAGTGTGTAAGCTTAGGGACTGATGACCTTAGTAGTTAAGTCCCATAAGATTTCACACACATTTGAACATTTTGACTGTAGGTCAAAGTGAAAGACCGGCACCAGGCGAAAGGTCTGCCCGACGGCAGACGATTAAAAAAAGGTGACAAATTTTTTAATGTTCAGTCAGAAAATTACACTTATGTTCAGAAAAAGAAAGAACACCTTGAACGACTGGAGACAGGACGTTCATATTCACGGGACATGTTCATTAGCATGTTCTGCGGACATCATTAGCATAGGACCATGTCGAGCCTCTGGTTCAAGGTCAACATCGATATCGCGGCGCAGCATCACTTACCAGTAAAATGTGCCCGCGGCTCTCGTTGTCGCTATAAACCGAAGGTAGTGGATCAGTGTGACTTGAGCAGACGTGCAGGACGCCTCGCACACGTATGCGTGAACCGTAGCGTCAATTCAGTGAGTCTGAAAGAAGGCACATTATTGTTATGAGAGAATCTACTGCGTCCATCCGGGAAACTGTTGCTCGTGTGAGACGAAGAGCTTCGGCGATACCACAGCTTTTTCCGACTGCTGCACGGAAGGACTGACCTGCGCCCTCCTCGGCCCTGGCGCGGAACAGTGTAACATATTGTACACTACCAGAGGTGACAGTCCGTCGCTATTTATTACGGCGTGAGTTACGTGCGCGTCGTCCACTTCTCTTCCTAGCTTTGACAAATGTGCAGAAACGTGCTAGGCGACAATGGTATACGGAACTATGTCATTGCGGGCAGGAATGGCATCAGATAGTGTTTTAGGACGAATCCAGGTTCTATTTGTTTGAAAACGACTGCCGCATTTTGGTTCGTCGCAGACATGGGGAGGGGCGTCACCGTGACAGAATTCACAAAAGACATATAGCGCCAGCTCAAGGCTGTACGTTGTAGAGTGATGTCGGTTACAACCACAAATCATTGTCAGTTTGTGCCCGGACCACTATGACAAATGTGACTTACGTGAATGGCATTCAGTGACCAGCAGCCATACCCCGGATGCCATCACACATGGAACAGTTATCAGACACCACGTCCACTCCTGTGCCTACAAAGCAACAGGATACATCCTAAACCGAGGTGACTGAAATGCTAATCATTTCTATAGAACATCCTGATGTACGTGTCCTGTGAATATGAACGTCCTATCTCTAGTCGTTAAAGACGTTATGTTTTTTCTGAACACGAGAGAATTATGACATGGTGTAGTTTGAGCTTCAGCTTAGACTATTTATATGCATGAAAGAGTTATAATTAAACATAAAATTTAGATTTTTTTTTTAGCTGCTTATATACTGACAAGCAAAAACATCTGCCTAATATCATGTAGAGGCCCCCGCGAGCACTCAGATGTGCCGGAACACGACGTGGCATGGACTCGACTAATGTCTGAAGTATTGCTGGAGGAAATTGACACCAAGAAACCTGGAGGGCTGTCCATAAATCCCTAAGAGTACGAGCGGGTGGAGATCTCTTCTGAACAGATCGTTGCAGGGCATCCCAGATATAATGAATAATGTTCATGCCTGGGGAGGTTAGCGGCCAGCGGAAGTGTTTAAACTCAGAACAGCGTTCCTGGAGCCACTCTGTAGCAATTCTGGACGTGTGAGGTGTCGCTTTATCCTGCAGGAATTGCCCAATCCCGTCGGTGTGGACAATGGACATGAATGGATGCAGGTGATTAAACAGGATGTATACGTACGTGTCACCTGTCAGGATCGTATCGAGACCTGTCAGGTGTCCCATATTACCCCAACCGCACACACCCCATACTATTAGAGAGCCTCCGCCAACTTGAACAGTCTCCTACTGACATGGAAGGTCTCTGTATTCAGGAGGTGATCTCCATACCCAAAAACGTCCTTTCACTGGATACAAATTGAAACGAGACTTGTCTGAACAGGCATAATGTTTCCAGTCATAAAAAGTCCAATATAGGTGTTCACAGGCAAATGGAAGTTGTAAAGCTTTGTGTCGTGCAGTCATCAAGGGCACACGAGTGGGCCCTCGGCTTTGAAAGCCCATACCGATGATGTTTCACTGAATGGTTCGCATGCTGACACTTGTTGATGGCCCTGCATTGATATCTTCAGCAGTTTGCGGAAGGGTTGCACTTCCGTCACGTTGAACTGTGCTCATCAGTCGCCGTTGGCCCGTGGTTGCAGGATCTTCTTCCGGTCGCAGCGTTGTCGGAGATTTGATGTTTTACCGGATTCCTGATATTCACGGTTGCTTTTATTGTGGTCTTCAGTCCAGAGACTGGTTTGATGCAGCTCTCCATGCTTCTCCATCCTGTGCAAGCTACTTCATCTCCAAGTACATACTGCAACGTACATCCTTCTGAATCTGATTACTGTAGTCATCTCTCGGTCTCCCTTTACGATTCTTAAATTTCGCGCTGCCCCCCCCCCCCCCCCCCGCCCCCCCCCCCATACAAAATTGATGACTTCTTGATGCCTCAGAACATGTCTTACCAACCGATCCATACTTCTAGACAAGGTGTGCCACGAATTTCTCTCCTCTCCAATCCTATGCAATACCTCCTAATTAGTTACGTGATCTGCCCGCCTAATCTTCAGCGTTCTTCTGTAGCACCACATTTACAAAACTTCTGTTCTTGTCTAACTATTTATTGTCCATATTTCACTTCCATGCATGGCTACACTCCAGGCAAATATATTCAGAAAATACTTCCTGTCACTTAAATCTATACTCGATGTTAGCAAATTTCTCTTCTTCAGAAACGCTTTCCTTCCCATAGTCCGCCTACAATTTATATCCTCTCTATTTCGACCATCATAAGTTAGTTTGCTCCCGAAACAACAAAACTCATCCACTACTTTAAGTGTCTGATTCCCTAATCTAATTACCTCAGCATCACCTTATTTAATTCGACTACATTCCGTTATCCTCGCCTTGCTTTTGTTGATGTTCATCTTATATCGTTCTTTCAATACACTGTCAGTTCCGCCAACTGCTCTTCCAGCTGATAGTTCGGTAATTTTCACACCTGTCGACACCTAGTTCCTTTGGGATTGGAATTATTATATTATTCTTGACGTCTGAGTGTATTTCGCCTGTCTCATAAATTTTACTCAGCAGATGGTAGAGTTTTGGCATTGTTGGCTCTCCCAAGGTTGTCAGTAGTTCTAATAGAATGTTGTCTATTCCCGGGGCTTTTTTCGACTTAGGTCTCTCAGGGCTCTGTCAAATTCTTCACGTATTATTGTATCTCTCATTCCATCTTCACCAACGCCTCTTCCATTTCCATAATACTGCCCTCAAGTACATCGCCCTTGTGTAGACACTCTATAAACTCCTTCAGCCTTTTTTTTGCCTTCTCTTCTTAACGAAGAACTGGTGTCCCATCTGAGCTCCTGATATTCATACAAGCCGTTCTCTCTTCACCAATGGTCTCTTTAATTTTCTATTAGGCAGTGTCTACCTTACCCCTAGTGATATATGCCTCTACATCCTTACATTTGTCCTCTAGCCATCTCTGCTTAGATGTTTTGCACTTCCTCTGGATCTCATTTTTGAGACGTTTGTATTCCTTTTTGCCTGCTTCATTTACTGTATTTTTTATTTTCTCCTTTCAACAACTAAAGTTGACATATCTGTTACCCAAGGATTTCCAGTAGCCCACGTCTTTTTACCTGTTGATCCTTTGCTACCTTCAATATTTCTTCCCTCAAAGCTACCCATTCTTCTACTACTGTAGTTCTTTTCCCCATTCTTGTCAATCGTTCACTAATGTTCCCTCTGAAAGTCTCTACAACCTCTGGTTCTTTCAGGTTATGCAGGTCCCATCTCCTTAAATACCTACCTTTTTGCAGTTACACAATTTTAGTCTACAGCTCATAACCAATAGATTGTGGTCAGAATCCACGTCTGCTCCTGGAAATGTCTTAAAATTTGAAACGTGATTCCTAAACCACTTCCTTACCATTATATAATCTATCTGAAAGCTTCCAGTGTCTCCAGTCCTCTTCCATGTACACAACTTTATTTAATGATTGTTAAACCAAGTGTTAGCTATCATTAAGATATGCTCTGTTCAATATTCTATCAGGCGGCTTCCTCTTCCATTCCTGACCCCCATTCGATATTTATCTACTACTTTTCCTTCTCTTCCTTTTCCTACTATCGAATTCCAGTCCCCAATGACTATTAAATTATCGTCTCCCTTCACTATCGGAATAATTTATTTTATCTCATCATACATTTCTTCAATCTCTTCGTCATATGCGGAGTTAGTTGATATATATCTTGTACTACTATGTTAGGCGTGGGCTTCGTGTCTATCTTGGCTACAATTATGCGTTTTCTATGCTGTTCGTAGTAGCTTACCTGCTCTCCTACTTTTTTATTCATTATTAAACCTGCTCCTGCATTACCCCTATTTGATTTTGTATTTATAACTCCTTATAAGTCTTGTTCCTCCTGCCACCCAACTTCAGTAATTCCCACTATATCAAACTTTAACCTACTCATTTCAATTTCTAAATTTTCTAACCTACCTGCCCGATTAAGGGATCTGACATTCCACGCTCCGAACCACAAAACGCCAGTTTTGTTTCTCCTGATAACGGCACCCTCCTGAGCAGTCTCCGCCCGGAGATCCGAATGGAGGATTATTTCACTTATGAAATATTTTACCGAAGAGGATGCCATCATCATTTATCCATACAGTAAAGCTGCATGCCTTCGGGAAATATTACGGGTGTAGTTTACCCTTGATTTCAGCCGTTCGCAGGACCAGCGCAGCAGGTTGTTGCCCCTGCAACTACTGAAAAGGCTGTTGCCTCTTTTCAGGAACCACATGTTTGTCTGGACTCCCAACAGATACCCCTCCGTTGTGGTTGCATCTACGGTACGGCTATCTATATCGCTGAGGCACGCAAGCTTCCCCACCAACGTCAAGGTTCATGGTTTATGGGGATACAGTACACTCGTGAAATCGTCGTACGTTAAAAGCCCCTCTTCATAGTTACCTCGGAGGTGCAGTGTCCCATTGCTCGTGCGCCGACTATAAGACCACTTTCAAACTCACGTAGAGCTTCATAACGTGCCATTGTAGTAGCAGTAGCCGATCTAACAGCTGCGACGGACACTTGTTGCCTGATATAGGCATTGCTGCAGCGCCGTGTTCTGCCTGTATAGGTATCACCGTAGTTAATACGCATTCCTATACCAGTTTATTTGGCGCTTCAGTGTACTTAATTGTCGACAGTTCCCGGCAGTGCTTCATAATTTCTGGGTACGTATGGGAATTGAATGCATAACTTATTCAATTAACACATTCGTGATCGGATTTAAGTTGTCAGATTTTGAAAATGAAAATTGACAGCTTAAATACGATCACCACTGTGTTTATTAAATACGTTATAATATTAATAGATTGGAAGTTTTCCTGGAGCAATGTTCGGAAAGATTTTCATTGAATATATGTCCTAATCTCATTCCCTCCCGCTCTCCCCGTCTCTCTGTCCATATTCTCCGACCAAAATTTTGTACATTTCCTCTTCCTCCTCTCTCTGTCCATCATCTCCTCCCTCTCCCTCTGTCGCTCTTCCTTCCCTCTCTCTAATACTTTCACCTCCTCCCCTTCTTTCCCCTCACTATTCATCTCCTCTTCTCCATCTCTTGACCTAGAAACTTCATTGTAAATTTAGACTCCGTAATAGTACTCCACTCATTAGCCAATAAGTCATTTATACAACATTGCTGTTTTCTGTTAAAGTCGATTGCGAGGAACGAAACAGTACAGTACATTGTGCATATACAATATTTCAGATATGTATGATGAGAAAGATATGAATATGTATGAGATATATGTGTACGAGAGGACAGTTTTATAATACTTTAAATGCTCTCCTATCGCGATTAAAAGTGATTGAAAAAAAATTAAAAAAGTAGATTTTTCACAGCAGATCACAGCATATCGTTTTTTCTTGCAGTCGGTTTTAACAGAATGCTTGTTTAAAAATATACAGATTAATACAAACACACATGGTGAAGAAGTGTTTATATTTATGGTAACTAGATATTCGTGATCGCTTTCTCACAACATGTCCCATGTCGATAAGAATGTATTTGTGGTTTATATACTTCAAAAACAATGTTCCATATCTCCATCCAATTATTCATTAAAGAATAGTACCAAAATTTGAAGTAAACCATTCAAGAACTTCTGGAGATTTTTGGCCACAACATTTCCCTATCCAATATTACTCACATATTTATATACTACAAAATTAGGAAAAGGCACAGCCTACATCCGTCCAAGTGTCGATAGAACATCGTGTAAAAATTTCAAGTAAGTCGGTCAAGAACTTTTCGAGCTACATTTCATATATTAAATAAAATAGCGTATGTCTGATTGTTCTTTAGACCATCGTGTAAAAATCTGAAGTGAATCTGTCAAGACCACTTCAAGATTTTTGATAAAAACTTTAAACAACTACTTGTCTTGATATGGTAGTATGGACGACACATGTTACCTAGGTGATACATGAAATATTGAATGTTTATGCTATGACGAAAACCGGACCTAGAATATTAGTTCGGAAAACAAATTTTACATAATTTTACCCATACTCTACCAAAACTAACAAATTATTTTTGCGCTAGGTGCGTTACAAATAAAGCACCATCTTTACGATTTGTCATCTGCAAACATAACGGTTTTTGTTTTCCGTCCATTTCAGAGCAAAAATGGAGTTATTTAATATGTTGTTTACGATTTATGATATCGTAGGCTTGTTCCCCATTCTTCTTCCAACACTTATTAAGAAACTAACGGAAGTTTTGGTGATCGAACAAACATTTTTATTTGTTTAGTCAGAAAAACATAGGATTTAGTTCGTCGTCTAGCACTTTATTGCGTTTTTATGCTGGTCATTTATTTCGTTTTGTGTTTATTTGAAAGGAGGTCGCACAAATTTAATAATGTTACTGGCATTCAGGGTATTTATTGTATATATGTGTTATGGTGTACATGTGTGTGAGGTGACATTGTCACAGTCAGTGTAACATTTTTTGTCAAAGAAGATCAAAGGTGGAGTTTCAATCAAAAGATTAAAACACAGCGGACTTGAAGAGCTGTTGGGGTAGATCTGTATACTATTGTGACAGTCGCTTTTGACAATGCACTGCTGTACTCTGATGCACAGAAAAGTAAATACCGTATTCGTGTGCTCCGTTTGTCAGGTGTGCGTAGTGTTCCCTTCAGCAGTGATTGAACTATCTTAGGCTTTTGGCTTTTGAGTACGTCCCACGTTAAAACTTCTTCTTCGTTAGTCATTTTTCCAGCCTGTTTCAAGGTAGGGATTTATTATCCACAACCACATTTTCAAAATGATCAAATTACTAATGATATTTCTGGTTTTTGTGGGTCTGTATCAATCCATTAATCGCAATGTGAGCCATGACTTACATAAATGTTTCAATTCCCTCGCACAGAATAGCTTTAAATAACGTATGTCATGGAACATTAATCGAAAATAGTCATTTCAACCGTAGTAATTTTATTACTAAATCAATCATTACAGAAAACTATCTTCAAATGTGTATTCCATTTATTACAGAATGGATTCAGAGTTGTCTTACTTGCTACCACTTGCCGTGCTAGAATAGAACTCTTGATGGTCTTTGTCGTAGAAGAACTTAAACGATCTTCGTTTCCAGCATCGCTTTTGAAAAATCCGCGTGCCTGAAAACGAGCATCTTTCATTAAATGAGCATGATGCCCTATGAATTTGGTTTCGACTGCTACTGCGAAAAGCACCATCTGGATTCTATTCTAACACAGTAAGTGATGTAAGTGGTTGCGAGTAAGATAATTCTGTAACCTATTTCGTAACACACGAAGTACATATCTGAAGAATGTTTTCTGTAATGATTGTTTTAGTAATGAAATTGCTACCGTGAAAATGACTAATTCTACATAATTTTGCGTATCATATACTATTTAATAATATTCCACACAAAAAACTAGAAAAAAGGACGCAGCCACGTTTCGAACCCATGCCGTCAGTGGGGTAGCTGCGAACCCTAGCTACTTCGCTACGCTCGCTTCTTCGAAATATAGTTAACGTTATAGATGTAGAAGTAAACACATAAAATTTCAACATCGAATTTTTCGGAAAGTGGGAGCCGTCGTACGAAAAGCCGCTAGCCACATACTCAGGACAAGTCTCTCTAGAAGATTCGGGAGACTTATCAAGATCCGTGTGTAACAGATCTTGTGGTCCTCTTCTCACTTTCCGTTTATATGTAGCAGTAGGTCAGTCAGCCTTACTTGGAGGGGGTGAGCATCCACAGGCTATTGGGCAGTGTTGCGGAAGTTGGGCTGTGGCCTGCTCCGTGCTTTTGTTGGTAGAGCTTGGAGGAGCAGGAGGAGGAGGACATTATTGTTTAACGTCCCGTCGACAACAAGGTCTTTAGAGACGGAGTACATGCTCGAATTAGGGAAGGATGGGGAAGGAAGTCGGCCGTGCCCTTTCTGAGGAACCATCCCGGCATTTGCCTGGAGCGATTTAGGGAAGTCACGAGAAACCTATATCAGGATGACCGGAGGTAGAGCTTGCCTGCTCAGGGCGGAGGTCTCCATGTCGCCACTGTCATTCATAGAGAATGACTGGACATGACATTTTTGTCTTTTATGTAACTGCCGTGGTGCCGTCCAAAATTTTGATGTATCCAGTCGGATGAGTTACACTGCCACCGCGCTTGGCACGAAAAGTTTGCCCAACTGAGGCATCACTCCTCCAGCCTCGCGGTGCTTAGTCCGCGTTCCCCTGTCTTTTCCTAAAATAAGCGACATTTTCGTTCGTCACATTGAGAGCAACATTTTGTCGTCTCCTCCAAGGACTATTTTTTATTTTTTTAATTATTGAAGTGAGCAGTTGAGGGTTTTGACATAATATTCTGGGCGATTCGCGCCATGGCCGCTATCTGACTCTGACCGGGGATTTTTAGGGAAGTGGCGCAATCCATATTCTGGCTAGCTTGCTACTCACTTATTTTAGCGCGCAATTACTTTTGCTTGATTAGTTATGTCATATGGCCTGCTTTTGTCTGATTAATTTTCAACCTGCGAGCTGCCCAGATGAGGAGTTCTGGTTGTTTTTTTCTCTCTACAATTTTCCATACAACGTGGTACCACTCAGGAGTGTTAGCGTCATTTTGTAGTATCATTTAAGTTTTTAGAGAACTTTTCTCTATGTTAATTTCACGTGAATTGCGTCAGTCATTAACAGCAAATAAATATCTTCCGCTATTGACCTACATTTCAACTTCCCTTACTTGCTAACGAACTTTAAGACAGAGATCACAACTTTCAAATGTAGTACAACATTCCAGATCAAACACTTGGACGATTATTTCTTAGTTCTGTTGGATTTTTTTTGTTGTAATTCTTATGGCTTTTCCGGCGATCTGTTGACGTCTTGAGGCATCGGGTGTCATCTCAGCTATCAGTGTCGCCCATACACAGTATTTCGACAATGTGACTCGCTATATTCATCAGGTACTACAGGAAACTGCTGTCAATGAATTAATCAGTTTTTCACAAGCTGTTCTACCCACAGATACTGTCACTGGACGAGCTTATTTTACACATGGTGCTATATTGTTCATCCACTATTACTAAACGTTTACAGTTCTGTAGGACAATAATAAATTAAGTATGAATTTTATTTATTGTCTGTAAAAGCAGCTTGTTTGGGTAATAATGATTCTGTGTGTACAAATGCAATGTTATGTAACGCGTAAAACCAAATATTATTTATACATATGCATGCAATTTATTTGCTTCAGCTCGTTAGGGAAGTTAATATCTCTGAATAACGTTTCGACAAAACAGATGAGGAGCGATCATGAGCTATGTTGCGCTGCAGCTACGAGTGACGCTGAATATCACGAGTGAAACAACGGGCTGTCTTCAGTTGATATAATGACCTATCTATGGTCGGGTTTTAAATGCTCAAAACTGTATCGGAATGTGTGGGAGGGCCGAGCTCATGAACAGTTTAATTTTCATGATGTGAAAAATAGTCGTGCAAACTGCGCGTCGGGGTTGATGCTCGGCCGGTTGTCCACTGTTGTTTCTGGCAATCTGCTTTATTGGTGTTAAATTAACTCTGTTGGCCGTGCCCCGTTCTGCTATTGGATCAGTGAGGAGCCGTTTATTCTGTAATCTGACGGACCGGCGAGACAACGGAGCGTCGTCACCAGAGATCATGCACCTGCCGTCTGAGGTAAGAAGCTGTCGAACGCACATCTCTGCAATAACACTGTCAGCTGTCAACAGACAGTTCACTGCTGCGGGACATCAATACAAACTAACTCCTACAGACAAAAATATAATTGTAGTATGTCACATAGGTTCAGTTTAGTTTCCAGTTTACCTTTTAACCGCCCTCATTCAGCAACTACTCAAATTAAAATTACGTGTCTGCTGTTAAAGGCTATTTCAATATCAGAACTTCACGTTGTTGTCACATAAAGTGTTTTGACTTAATGGGTCTGCTGAAAGTTCATAACAAGTCGTAATGTAACAAACAATATTTTGAAAATACTGGTGATAAGGATTTAACAATTTTGTTCTACTGATACTGTGATCTCACATTATTATAGATAGTGCTCGTGAAGAAACAAAGGCATTTTATAATCAGCTAACAACGACTTGGAGTCGAAAATGCTTACAGCTATGTCATTTCTGAGGCTGACATTAACTTTATTCCAATCAGAGATCATTTGTTTGTTTGTTGATTGTTTGCTGATAAACATTCGCACTAAAGATATTATGAATTCTAATAGAGGTAAACCGCTGACCATAAAAAGTCAATACGCATCAAATTTACTATTTTGGTGAAAGACGTTATCGTATAACGAAGTTGCACTGCCTAGCATCTTCAATAGTAAACAATAGGCTAGAGTTTTCTATTGTTGCAGTAGCTCTTACAGATATTTTATCTGTTTGTATGTCTCACTTATATATATTTATTTTCTATGTGATTGGAGCCTGCTTACGTTCCGCACCTGAAATCTCAGTCAATCCTTCTTAGAGATTGAAGGTATCTACCAGATAACACCAGGGACACATCAGTTCTGGGTCTAAACAGCCGGGCTAGGTGTTGTATTAAATGGACGGGTGTATGGCGCTTTAATTACAACAGTTTACAAGGTGTTTTGGGGAAGGTTTTCATACGTAGTGAGTTCTTTTGGTAAAATTTCGTCGAGGAAATCACATATCTATGAAAGGTACTGTGCGACATCGTACTTTATGTACCAGTCGACATTGCGGTATAGTGTCGAAGTCTTTTCAGAAACCTATTTCCGTCGCCTTACTTACTGCTGTCGGTGCCGTTCTCCCCTCGCTACCTGAAATGGTCGTATGCTGCAGCAGGGGAATCCAGGATCAGTTCACGCTGGGGATTCTTTTTTCTTTTAGAAGCTGTTCTTATACTTGTGTATCTCTACAGCTTCTCTGAACAAGCAGATGTGACAGCTCTTATCTCGACTCCAGTCCACCATCAGCAATGGAAGCTGAAACTTTGGCAGCCACTAGTGCTGGCGAAACGTCAGAAAAAACATCAGACAAACGGAACCCGAAACATAAGCCATCATGCAATCTGTCAAAAGATGGCCACAAATGTCTTAACACTTTTGTACTATGCCTATACGGGGAGAATATTTGCAGATTTCTCCGACGCCTTGGCCAACGACAGAAGAAGAAAGCACGATTGATGTCCTCTCCCTTTCTATCGTGGTGTCGGGATAAAGGGACTGCACCAAAGTTCTTGGAATGTAAGCGCCTATTCACCATCGCCCAAGCACATCGTATTTAAGATAGCATGGGACGAGCTTTTTTTCATGCTCGGAAATGTATGGTAAGAATGGACGAGGAACTTTTAAGATACCGGAAGGAGATGGACATGGCGATTCTCGACATGTCACGCGCAGTGGTCAGCCTCACCGAATGACAACTGATCAAAGCCAACTCGGAAGTTCCTGCTGTAGAGAAGAGCTACCACACCCGTTTCTTCAGAGAAGCTACAGAAATACACAAATATGGGAATAGCTTCAGTAAGGAAGAATAAAGCCTCAGAGTGAACGAATCCTGGATTCCCGTGCTGCAGCGAACGACCGTTGAAGGTAGTAAGGGCAGAACCGGATCGGAAATGACCACGAAAAAGGCCTTGGACGTTGGAGCGACAGGTACATATAATCCGCGGCCGCGAGCACGACTCCAGGCCACCACCAGCAATGGAGGGTAAAGATTCGACAACGCCAGCTGTTCGTGCTGGCGAAGCTCAGAAATATCATCAAACTATTGTCGGCCGAAGAACCCGCGACAGAAATCGAACAGGCAGTTTGCCGACCCGTGTACTCTACCCTCTATTTAGATCACCTCTTATTTCTAGCCCAATATTACTTTCAATGCATAGATTTTATCTCTTCTTTCTACTATTACATTTTGACCAAATTTCTGGCATAATTCACTAACTACAGATGGACTGATTCTTGAATAAACGACTGACGTTCTCGCTGTTTACTCCCTTAACTCCTTCCGGCACCCCTCCCTCCTCTAACCCTTCCCTCACCCTCAAACGAACCGAAAAATTATCGGAAAGCTAGGGGAAGGGAAGCTTCTTGTTCGTCCAATAGTTGTAAGATATCGTATGTGAAAAATCAAGCAGTATCTTCCGCTTGATGGACAAAATACAACTTTACGGAACATCAGACAAGCTATGTGATTGGTTTGAAGAGTTTCTGAGAAATAAGACATTGCACACCCAAGGGAGTCTTATGGGACCAAGACATTTCAAATTCATGAAATTACCTGGTTGCAAGTTTTCTGGGGCTTCTCGCCGATGCTACTGTTGTATACAGGAGGGGCTTAAAAGGATCGACGCTTGGTGCAGGGAGTGGTTCAAATGGTTCAAATGGCTCTGAGCACTATGGGACGCAACTTCTAAGGTCATCAGTCCCATAGAACTTAGAACTACTTAAACCTAATTAACCTAAGGACATCACACACATCCATGCCCGAGGCAGTATTCGAACCTGCGACCGTAGCGGTCGCGCGGTTCCAGACTGTAGCGCCTTTAACCGCTCGGCCACTCCGGCCGACGAGACGCTTAACATAAACAGACTTGAAGTATTACGCATTAGTAGGAAGAAAGTTCCAGTACTGTACCATTACACAATTCCAGAACGATGACTGATATCAGTCAAATGCACAAAGTATCTAGGAGTATGCTTATGGAATGATTTAAAATGGAACAACCACATAAAACAAATCGGTAGTAAGACAGATGCCGGACTGAGATTCATTGGAACAATTCCTAGGAAATGTAGGCCACCCACAAAGGTAGGGGTTCGTAGGGTTTCTGATCGTTGGCTTTGCGACCCGTGGCGTCAACGCAGTGTTTCCAGCCACAGATGTTTTATCCGTGGGTTTTCCGACCGTCAAAGAAAGCAGTGGGGGACACCATGCCGACCGTTTAGTAATAAGAATGTTCTTTCACAATTTAACCATGCATGAGACTGGCTATGCACGTAGTACATTGGCATGTTAAAATATTTTTGTTTCTCTCTCTATGTTTTTAAATTTTACTCATTATTTTAATTTTTACTCTAGTAAACGCTTAAACTAGCTTCTTGTCTTATGTTATGATTTTTAATTTCTCACTCACTATCTGTATCAAAACCAGTGTTTTTAAACGCCTTCTTATAAATCCCCCAAGTCGTTATCTATTCTAACAATGCCTTTTAAACTCTTGTTGAGCTCTGTTTTTCTTCTGTTCTGAACAGACGAGCCAATGGAGTCTTTTTTAGTTTCAAATATAGCTTTTGCTACTTCCTGCCTCAGCTTCTTTATTAGAAAGTATAAGTTTAGGTATTTTGATTTATTGATGCCAACCTTCGGTAGCATTCGTGGTCCTTCGCCACTGATTAAAAGCATTCCACATTTTTGTTTGTGTACTACGATTTTCCATCCATTAATTTACCATATAGCCTGCGAATTTCATGGCATTTCCTCCGCTGGGTGATTCTTCCATTATTGACATCCACGCTTCATCACCACTCTTTGGTGGAAGGTGTGCCAATGCTGCACTCATGCAGGAAAACATTCCGATTTTTTCTTTATCCCTGTTGTCCTCCCTTAATCCCAGTTTTTGTCCCCACAGACATGGACTGAAGTGAAAACTGCAACTTCAAAGAGATATTTCGAGGAACGCTGCTTTTTTTAACAGTAGACATTTCAAAGTCTAGGTACTGAAGTTCTCGACAACCACCAAGACAGTAATTTTAAATCCAGGAAAACTTGTTTCACATGTATTTTGGCTTTTGGTTGGGAGAAAAGCAAATAAAACATAAAATAGCTTCGTTCTTATTCTGCGCTTCCGATGTCAACGAGAATGACGTATATATAGTTTTAATTGTTTCGAACTTTCAGATGACCCGTACATAACAACAAATCCATTTTCGGACATGATTTTCGTGCACAACCAGTTTCCATACGCATCACATTTCCCGCGTACCCGGTAGCGATGACTATTCTTGGAAAGCCACAGCTTCTCTTTCGTTGTTGTTATTATTTAAACCACTCGTGCTGTACAGAATTTAAGCAACTTCGGATTACGAAACTATACGGAAACAAAGACTTGCGGCGAGGGCACTGCTTGATTGACGGTGACAACACATATGCTGTTGGCGAACCACTGTCGTATATCAATAGTGGTGGGGGGCTCTGGTCGGAAAAGCCACGGTGCAAGACTGCTTGGTCGGAAGTCCCACTGTACACGTGGTAGGTACAGAAGAGTCGGAAGCACCACGGTTAGAAAACCCAATACAGTTAAAAGAGGTACACTGCTAAAAGTAGCTGAAGAAACGTGGCTTTTGGCGTCTGTCATACTCCATTGATCAACAATTGAGGACTGAGTAAGTTACCAAGTTATTCCTTTATCTTTCACAAATTAAATACACAACAAAAACATTACCTCACCGATCGTTTTCATAAAAGGAACTGAAATGACTGACAGATGTCGAAAACAAAGTAGAAACAATCATTCATCCCGACAATCTGAGTGCTTTTTATTTTATTTTAAAAGCTAAATTAACGTGTATGCTCTCCGGAAGCACCATGGTTGGAAAACCCAATACAGTTAAAAGAGGTACACTGCTAAAAGTAGCTGAAGAAACATGGCTTTGGGCGTCTGTCATACTCCATTGAGCAACAAATGAGGACTGAGTAAGTTACCAAGTTATTCCTTTATCTTTCACAAATTAAATACACAACAAAAACATTACCTCATCGATCGTTTTCATAAAAGGAACTGAAATGACTGACAGATGTCGAAAACAATGTAGAAACAATCATTCATCCCGACAATCTGAGTGCTTTTTATTTTATTTTAAAAGCTAAATTAACGTGTATGCTCTCCGCGAGCGTTTATCACTGGCTGACACCAACTTGACACACTCCGTATAAGTCTAAGGAGGTCACCCTGTGGTATCCGTTCCTATTATTCAATGAGATCCCATGAGAGTTCTAGGCGAGTCTGTGGTGCAACAGGGCGCCCCGATCACAACTGTCAAGCGTGTTAAATATATACACGACGGTGTTTAGGTCGGGATGCTCTGCCAGCCATTCCATTACTTCAACGTTCAGGCTTCGTAACAACTCTACTGACGCCCGACATATAGACCCTGGTGTTAGAAGGAATTGAGGGCCACCACCGAACGTAGCAGCCACAACATGAAACAATAGGGTCTGTTCTTTGTACTACATGACGGTATGGCGCCCATGGACAATGACGGGATACGTATGGCTGTCAACACTGAAGCCTCCTCACAATATCACAGAACCTTGAAACATCTGTGTATTTCCTGGACAACATCTCCACACACGAACATGTCCTCACAATGCATCAGAGGATATATGAGCTGGTCTGTAAGTAACACGTTTCGCCAGTAATGAACTTGCTAGTTGACATGGGAACAGCAAAACTGAAGGTGAGCTGCAAGATGCAGTCGCGTCAAGCCGAGTGCTCTAATAAGACGTCTGGGTGCTAAGGTCTTTTCTCGCGACATGTTCATTACAATCTGATCGGACACAGCGGCTCCAGTAGCCTTTCTGAGAACGTCTTCTAGTGCTCCGGTGGTATCGGTTCGACGCCGCAAAGCAGAGATGGCCTTATATTGGTCTTCATGTGGGGTTTTAGTGTGTCGTCGATCATATACAATTCACCTTTTGTACTGATCTGTCTCCCTGTAGTGTGTCCGCTGCCTGTGGATGACAGATGGGGAGACGCAGGCATCTGCAGTAACGCGAAGGAAAGTCAATTCTCTTTGGATCAAACAGACCACCCTTTCAATTTGCACTGCGTTAAGGTGTCACATTGCATATGCTTGGTTGAATACAACGGCCACAAATGTCAACTGTCATCTGTGTACCTAACTAGAAAACACTGGAACACCGTTACTAATTCCTTCCGTGTGGTCACCTTACACTGCAACGCATAACTCAAGCGACAGATGGCGAATGGTTCTAACTGTCGCATACATTGAAAACGAAGATCTCAGGCTATGCAATTAGGCCACAGGTTCTACGCGTATCAAAATAGATGTAACATGCAGGACTTTGATACACGTGTCCCCCTTTCGTTTGAACAGTCTGGCTTACAAAACAGTCATTCGACTAATCATAGAATATCGCTCGTTATTCTGTGAACCTTTCCAGACAGTAATGTCATAGGAAATAAGAAGGAACCATAGAAAAGCAGCGCGTTTCGTCAGAGGTTCATTTAGTAAGCTCTAAAACATCACTGAAGATACTCAGCGAAATCCAGTGGAAGATACTGCAAGAGAAGCATACTGCATCACAGTAAGCTTTACTGTTAAAATCGCAACAGCATACGTTCATAGATGATTCAACAAAAATATCGTTTCCTCCTACGTAGATCTCACGCATCACAACAAAATGTGAGAGATTCTAACTCAGACGGAGTTCTTCCCATGAACCATTTGGAACTGGAAAACGAAGTATAGATTTAGATTTAGATGTACATGTGGATTTGCTTATGTTGATGCAAATGTAGATTCCTAGATCCATCCTTATTGATTGAGAGAAGTTGGAGTTTAAAATATGGCCTAGGATATCGGAGCTCTACATTGATCGGGACTAGTGAAAAAAACCAGACAAGCGCAAGTACGATTCGTGTTCTGAGGTTTCTGTAGAAACATAATTATATATGTTGATAACATTAATAATTTCGTATGGCTGAATGGGCTGGTGCAAGTCTTCCTTTTGGACATCACTTCGGCTTTTTGAGTGTCCCTAACCGTGCCCAATAGTTATCCAACGAGGGAAAGGGGATCTGTGTTGAATGAGAACCACATGTTCTTTCAGAAAACTAGTCGCGCCATTGAGAGGTGAAGACTAGTTTCCAACGAAGACTGGAAAATTCTGGTTTCGACCGAGATTACATCCCACGACCTCTTGGTATTCTGGTGCTCTACCGCTAGTCCATCACGCAAGAGATGCGTAGAGGCAGTTCACTTATAGGTTCTGATGACTGAGTTTGCGAGTATGAAAATATGTATCGTATCCGCTGAGATACCTCGCGCCAGACCTCGTTTTTCCCGATGTAATCCAGCGACTTGATGTGGATTGCACTCAACAGGTCGTTGGAAGTCCCTGTTGAAATACGGAATCACGTTGCATCCGTAGCTGTCCATACTTGCGAATGTGTTACAAGTGCAGGATTTTATGCACGAAATGACCTCTCGATTGTATTCCATTAAATGTTTGATGGTATTTATGTCTTGTCAATGATAGGGTCAGCTGGACCATAGGACTCAGTCTATTCCATGTAAATACTGCCTGCACCATTATAGAACCACCACCAGCTTTCGCAGTGTCTTGTTGACAACTTCAGTCCATGGCTTCGTGGGGTCTGTGCCACACACTAACGCTACCATCAGCTCTTACCAACAGAAATCGGGAAGCATTTAACCAGGCCACAGTTTTCCAGTCGCTAGGGCCCAACCGATAAGGTCACGAACCTAGTAGAGGCACTGCAGACAATCACGTGCTGTTAGCAAAGGCACTCGCATTGGTCGTCTGCTGCCATAGTGGATTAGTTCCAACTCTCCCCTCCCTGTCCTAACGGATGCGTCTGTCATTTGTTCCACGTTGATTTCTGCTCATATTTCAAGCAGTGTTGCTTGTCACGGCGTTGTCCACAGTGAGAAGTAACGCCTGAGATTTGATAATCTAGGCACATTCTTGACACTATGGATTTCGGAACGATTTCTGAAATGTAATGTTGCATGCGTTTGACTTCAACTACAACGCCACGTTCAAAGTCTGCTAATTCCCCTCGTGTGGCGAGATAAACGTGGAAAACCTTTTCACATGAATCACCTACGTACAGATGACAGCTCCCCCAATGGACTGCCCTATTATACCTTGTGATCGCGATACTACCGCCATCTATACACATGCACATCCGTTCAAAAATGGTTCAAATGGCTCTGAGCACTACGGGACTTAACTTCTAAGGTCATCAGTCCCCTAGAACTTAGAACTACTTAAACCTAACTAACCTAAGGACATCACACACATCCATGCCCGAGGCAGGATTCGAACCTGCGACCGTAGCGGTCGCGGGTTCCAGACTGCAGCGCCTTTAACCGCTTGACCACCCCGGCCGGCTGCACATCCGTATCTTCTGACTTCTGTCACCTCAGTGTGTAGTAATATCTTTTAATTTCACTGAAGGCTTAAATTATTTACACCACCAAAGGATAGTAGCCTCAACATTTTACGTAAATTGCCACTTGATACCTACAGATGTTCTCGAAAAAAGGGTCTTAACAGGCGGGCAGGCAGACGTACTGACCGAAAGGCAGTGAAGTGATCGTATATGGTTTCGTTTTTACCTACTAAGAAACGTAATGTTACAAATATTACCTGTTGCCGTGGTTAGATGAATTCTTAGGTAGTTGGCGCGGTAGAAAGGATTTCACAGTGCTGCCCTCGGCAGGTAGTTTTGTAGCGGCCTCTGGAAAGCAGCCGAATGTGCAGCCGATCGTTCTCCGCTGGTACGCTGGAGCCCTGGAGTCCCGGAGCCCTTTCTGCCGCCTTCATTTGCAGGTCGGCGCTAAATCTCCGGTGGGACGCTCGCTGCGCTGCCCTGCCCTGGTGGTGTAGCTCCTCCTCCTCGCCCCTTGCCCTCACCTCCTCTCGTCTCGCTGTTCAATTCCATCGAAGAATTAAAACAGCGCGGGTATTATTCCTGCTAATGGCGTTACTCTGGCCGCCTTCATTATACGCACGCCGCGGAGGGCGAAATTTCTATGAGAGCGCGCGAGATAAAAGCCGCCTCGGAGAGAGGGAGATGGAGAGAGACCTACGAAAAATATTCTGCGCGAGGGCTGGGGCGATTATTGTCTCGCGGCGCAAGCGCCGGTGCGTAGGTGCGAAGCGGCGAACGGTGCTGGGTGCTTGGCACGCTTTCGGCGCGTAAACTGTATTGTGAAGCCGCCGCGCTTGTGTGCGTTCAGTACACACACACGCACACGCACACACACACACACACACACACACACAGACTTTAACACTGAGGCACACACACGCCGGCGCGAATGCGAGCCGACTTAACCACCCCATAAAGCGATGCATCCCTAAACGCAGCCGGAATAATTATATCTCGACGCCGGGGGTCGTTATGTGGTTTATGCGAGTTGGCAAGGCCGCATAGATAGGGTAGCGGACAGAGAGAGGTGATGGGGTCTGCGGTACGCCGGTGTAGGGGAAAGGGGGGGAGGGAGGAGGGAGGAAGAGACACAGTAGCACAGCAGCCCACTTGGCGTCCTCCGTGAAGTCCATTACAAGTTGATATTAGCTGGCAAGGAGGAAGCTGCTTGCGTTCGGCCCTCGGTCGTTTTCGAGACCCGGGCCGGCGGCGTCTTTGGCAGATTCACTTGGCAGCACGTGAAAGCCGGCCCAGACCGTCTTGGAAACGGGGGGGTGAGGAACGGATCCGTTCGTCTGTTTGCGTTTGGGGAGGGGGGGGGGGGGAGGAAGAAGGATATGCGACGGTGGCGATAGCAGCGCTGGCGGCGATGGGGGAACAGTAGTGTGCGACCGATGGATGGAACATCGTGGTGCAGTAATACTTGTTGTACGAGGCAGGTACTCGTCCTCAAATGTCTGAATTTCGTTCTCAGAGTATGAGATTTGCTTTCAAATACTCGGGCACTCTTCTATACAGGGGATATTTCATGGGCGTAGTACCAAAACCTCCGAAGCCCGTCAGGTACCTACAGGTGATCCAGAAAAAGTGTGTTTTACAATGTTCTGTCTAGTATCCTACACTTTCCTTTTACTATCTGTGATTGTGTGGCACCAGGTACAGTCCCATAATGCGACCAGCGGAAGATCCTTGGTAACCTGGACAACAGTGATGTACATAGGCCTCACTGCGGAGCGATGAATAGCGTTCTGTACTCGAGGTGAAGAGATGCTGAGGGGTAAAGCCCTGAAATAAAAACTTGCAGGTCTGCAAGCCATGAGGAGGCAGCCCAACCGGGACGCTCGGGGGCTGTGGCATGATAAACTGCACCACTAATAAAATCCAAATCATAGAAACTAACTAGCATGAAGATGCCTTCCATAATTCCAAAACATTTGTCAAACCAGTATTGGATTAAGGAGCAGCGGAATGGATAGGATGTTGGACGATGTGCTGGACGGTCTCCTTTTTCAAAGAAAGGATAAGGAAATATGAGGGTGTTTAATGCAACACATTTATTTCAGAATGCAGTTTGGTTTTATTTAGGATTCCAATACACATTATTTCCCACTCTTTTGGCTGTAAAACCTTATTAATCACCACTCTGTTGGTCGATGTCTGAGCCGACGTCTTACTGCCTCAATAAAATGCCGATACTCAGGTACTGCTTCCAGCGAAGTGCATCCTTCTTTGTGCCAATCAGATGGGACTCGGAAGGTGAAAGATCGAGGCTTCAGGGTGGATGAGAGAGAACCGTCGAATGAAGCTTTCTGATCTCCTCTCAGATGGGCAGACTTATATGAGGCCTTGTGTTGTCATGGACAAGGAGACGTTCGTTTGCCTGTTAGTGGCGATGAACACGCTGAAGTAGTTCCTTCAATTTCCTGGTGGCGTCACAATACACTTCACAGTTTATAGTTGCACCTGAACGGAGGACATCAAACAGAATAAACCTCTGAGATTCACAGAAGTCCGTCTCCACGGTTATAACGGCTAAAGATGTGGCTTTGAACTCTTTCTTCTGGGAAGAGGTGGTGTGACGCCACCCTATGGATTGCTGTACGGTTTCCATTTCGAAGTGATGAACTCATGTTCCGTCGGCTGTGACGATGTTCAACAAAATGTTGGCACGACCAGCCTGATAACGAGAAAGCAATTCCGCACAGGTGGTCCTTCGTTGATCCTTGTGGTCTTCAGTTACGCAGCGAGGAGGCCAACGGACATAAACCTTCTCGTACCCCAACTGGTTGATGAGTGTGTCAGCACTATCAACAGAGAAGTCCAATTGTGCAACGAGGTCTCTGATTCTGATCCGTCGATCACCTCGTATGAGAGTGTCCACACGTTCTAACTTTGCAGGAGTCACTGCTGTGTGCCGTCGACCGGTACGCGGGAGATCGGACACGTCTACGCGACCTTTTTGCGATGATGGCAAACACCTCACCTAACGACTCAGCGTGCTTTTGTGCACTGACAAGTCTTCGTAGACATTATGAAAGCGCCTACGAGTATCTGCGATGCTCTGGTTTTCCGCCAAAAAGGAACTCAATGACAGCTCTCTGCTGGGAAAGCGCCGCCGTTTCAGACGCCATTTTGGAGACTATATATAGCGACGTCACCTATAGGAACTTCATGAAACTGTAGGGGCTGAAGCAGGGATATTCCACGTCGTACCACAACAAATTCCA
The DNA here is from genome assembly GCF_021461395.2 of Schistocerca americana. Lineage (NCBI taxonomy): Eukaryota > Metazoa > Arthropoda > Insecta > Orthoptera > Acrididae > Schistocerca > Schistocerca americana. The sequence goes on from NC_060121.1 coordinate 856,955,437, forward strand.
CAATTTTGAACGGAAATTGCTTATTGAACGTCCCTCGTATGATTTCGTAAAGATTGATTTGAGAAGTGTCAAGGTATTCAGGTAATGCTGTCATTGCATTGCTTGCTAGCACGTAATTTACGATGGCTTTGAGAGAGGCAAACGATTTCTACTTTGTTGGTTCGAATCAGTTTATTTGATTGTCGAGACTTGATTAAAAAAGTTACCTGCTCGCATAGCTTGGGCTCGGAGTTACAGATTCATTAATTTCATGGCAGAGTTATATTTTTTTATGAGAAGTAAATCTTATAATGTTGGCTGCAGTTTCTACGAAATGAGGTTCATTGTACGGTTTCGAATGTTTGCCAGTTGTTCAGTAAACTTGGTCTGTTCCACGTCTCCTCACGAAAATTTTGTTTTGTAATTATGTGTTGCCGCATTGCACCGGAACACAGTCACTCAGAGTAAAGCAAGCAAGATATTCTTAGAAAAGCTATTCTTCCTAGTACTGCGATTGACAATTATTTTCATAGCTGGTTTGCTGCAGTGCTGTATTTTAATAGACACCATTTTTCAGCAGTGGCCGAGTTCCTGTTGCCATAAGGTAAGAGATCGAAACATGCAAGTTTTGCGTTTCAAAATTATCATCATGGACAGTTCAGTTAAAGTTCAGTACAGATTTCATTTACCTTGTCAGGGCAATGTTCTTACAGTCCAGTGTTATATGTTCACGCCTGTACAATTTAATTTTGGAAATCTCATTTAATCACTCTGCATACGTAAAATTAAAGAGCAATTTAAAAAAAGCACATTGGACATTTATTCTATCAAAATTCGATTTGTAGCTTTGTGTCGAACTTTTCTTTCGTTAGGTTTTGTGTGTTGGAACTGTAAGACAAACACTGTGACGTCGCGCATTGTAGCACTGTTAACTGCACTGCGCAATACAGGATTTCACAGGACAGCTTATTTAGTATATAGTTTTATGTTTTTTAATTATCTTTCATAAACTCTAATTGCATTAAGTTCATACAGTTTCAGATGTACTTCGCGACTCTATCCGTCAGCTGGTGTTTACGTAAGCACACCATTTGCATTGTTCATATTCACGTTACAACAGACATACACATAAAAGTTAAGGAGTATGAAACCGGTTCTCATAAAACTAAGTTACAATCTTGCGGGACTAGCTCTTCTAGAAGAAAAGATATTGTGAACAATTGCCTTAACCAAAGCCAAGTAGATTGCTTCCAGAATTAATTTTCATTATGCAGCAAACTACCGGATTTCACAAGATGCGGACCCACCGTTATAAAAGGAGACGAGGAGTGTTGTGTTGTCTTTACATAAGCACTAACAGCAAAATTGGTCGGTCACAGGGTCTCAGTGAGTCGAACGTTGATTAGTCATCGGGGCGTATGAATAAAACGGAGAAATTTCTTTATGCTCGAAATTTCAGAGTACCTTCTCCGATTCGGATGAATAAAGAGACTGTACTTTCTCTTTCAACTGCAGCACGACAAGTGCGTCCGATTGGTACCGTCTGAATACATAGAGTGTGGAGACTCCCGAGTCCGGGGCTAGGAGAGGACACGCAGCGCATGGTACCGTTAACAGACATGACTGCGGATAACAAGGCAGAGCCGAAACCAGTTTATACAAAATATATCCTACGTTGATTATTTCATACCAGAAACCTCCCTGGATTCTTTAATGAATCGAAGGAAAATATATCCTACGTTGATTATTTCATACCAGAAACCTCCCTGGATTCTTTAATGAATCGAAGGCCCACGTGTAAAACGCATATCTCGTAAACTACGTGACATAATTTTGCCCTCAAATTCAGTGGTATATGTCAAAACTGTCTGCAAAATGTATTGTCAATAGAGATACTAGTAAAAAAATAATAAATTAAAACGTCATATACTCTGAAACCCAAAAGAAACGGTGGGACACAGCATCTCCGAGGAAGCGATGAAGTGGCGATTTTCCCATACGGCCATTTCACGACTGTACCGTGAATGTGAGGAATCGGGTAAAACATCAAATCTCTGACATCACTGCGGCGTGAAAAAGATCCTGCAAGAACGGGACCAGCGACGACTCAAGAGAACCCTTTAACGTGAGCGAAGTGCATGCTTCCGCAAATTGCTGGCCAACAACAAGTGACAGCATGCGAACCATTCTACGAATCATCATCGATATAAGCTTTCGGAGCCGAAGGCCCACTCGTGTAACCTTCATGACTGCATGACATAAAGTTTTACGCCTCGACAGGGCCCGTCAACACCGACACTGAACTGTTGATGACTGGAAACATGTTCCCTGGTTAGACGAGTCTCATTTCAAATTGTATCGAGCGGGTAAACGTGTACGGATATGGTGACAAACTCATGAATCCATCGACCCTGAGTGTCAGCAGGAGACTGTTCTATGCAGTGGAGGCTCTGTAATGGTGTGGGGCGTGTGTAGTTGGATTTATATGGGACTCCTCTAGAAACAAATCTGACAGGTGAAACGTGTGTAAGCATCCTGTCTGATCACCCGCATCCGTTCATGTGCGTTGTGCATTCCGACGGACTTGGGCAATTCCAGCAGGACAATGCGACACCCCACACTCTATAATTGTTACAAAGTGGCTCCAGGAACACTCTTCTGAATTTAAACACTTCCGCTGGCCAGCAGACTCCTCATACATGAACATTATTGAGAATATCTGGGATGACTTGTAACGTGCAGTTCAGAAGAGATGGCCACCCCGTGGAACTCTTACGAATTTATAGACGGCCATGCACGTCATGTAGCTGCATTCCTCATGCTCGTGAGGGTCCTGCATGATATTTGGCAGGTGTGCCAGTTTCTTTGGCTGTTTTAGTTGGTGGGAAAACCTCGAGGTATTCAGAGGCTGTCAGTAACATATCTAGTAAAATAAGCAGGAAGTTATTCACTTGGAACTTGCATTCATTCATTTTATTTTATGTTTTTAATTGATTGTTAATTTCAATTTCTCAATTAATTTTACAGGTGGTAGCTGTTGACACAATTTATTACTGTACACAAAATATAAGTAATTGTACAGCACCATGATTATTGAATATGTACGAGCTGTTTAGAGTTTCCAGGTAACAGGTCAAACATTCGCGGCAGTAAATTGGAGATAGAATAGAAACTGAAACTGTGAGCGTCTGTGGCTGTTAGAGCACGGCAATAGGCTGCTGGCAGTGAAACCTTCAATGCGACCGAGACTTACCACCTCCAGAACACGACGAACAGCAGAGGTAGCCCTTACAAGGCTTGGAGCGGGACATTGCCCAGTGACACGAGGCTCTCTCTAGCGTCGCAAGGAACCACCAGTATGTCGAAGGTGTAAAACAGCTGTTGATACGACATATTTTAAATGAGTGTGTTTTATATGGCGACCAGACGGCACATCTAGATCTCCCAGACGATGTTCCCTTTAACTGCTGAGGCAAGTGTGCTTCACGTTTAAGGGATGTGATGTCAGAAGTTGTTCCCAGAATGTTGGTGTACGTTTCTACTGTACCGCAGAGTGACATATTACTGCAAAGTAGTTACAGAGCCACAGAAATCTTCCTCCTTTTAGGTGCCTGTACTGTTACATTATAGCTGACTTTATCGAGTAATTCTGCTGTGGTCTCTCTAAATTTTGTGGGTAGTCTGGTGTGAATCTCCTGGAATCAATATTGTATTTTAAATGTTCGTTTGCTGCTACAACTTGGATTTAAAAAGATGATGTCTTTCTTTAAAAAGTGTGACAGTCTGTATGTGACGTATTATGACAGAGAAAAGTACCTGTACCACTAGAGACAGTGTCACAGGCTAGCCTTCTGTAATAACACAGCACACACATGCCACATTAATACAAATAAATACACATGATGACGGAAATTTCAACCTTTGCAATGCATTGTGGAAAAAATAAATCGTCACTCGTAACAGTAAACTTGTTGTTTCACTGGATATCAATAATAGTCACAGTACAGCGTAACCCTAAAAGGGCCAGCAGCATAACATATGTCAGATAATGACATGATTATTAGAAAGATGCACCAGAATAGCTGTTTGTAATAATTAATCTTTATTAACTACAGACTGTTTCGGCGTTTATCGGCATTATCAAGTATCTGTGAATAAAATTTTGTTGGAACCGTGTCTAATGTGGATGTCATTTATACCAAAGCGACTATATTTTACTCACATCTAGACCGATGTGTCGTCGATATTACGTCGTTGGTGAAGTACCTTATAAGTGTCAATGTTTTGAGTAGGTGGTAAATAACGTAAATATATTGAAAATAATACATTAATTATCGTGTGACAGTAGTTTTACAGGTCCACTGTTATGGGATTATGTGTTTACAGATAAACAGCATTGTTATTTTACTAACTAAATTTTGTCATGATTATCTTTGGTTGTTTAAAACTTACTTCCGATTTATCAATTTTCATGTTTGAAGAACTCTGAGCAGGATTTGGAGCGTATTTTCGATTGTAATAGTGGTGTGGTTTTGATTTTTCCAATGTAGAAAGAAGCTCGACCGATTATTCTCGCTGTTTTAATGTGTTCTTTATATCTGACATTAAAATAGCTTCCAGTTTGGCAAGTGTAAAAGTTATTAGAGTTGCCACACATGATTTTATGTATGCCTTTGTTATAATTGTAGTTGTGGCAGAACGTAATTTTGTTGAATGTTTCTTACTGGCTCGAAAGGCTAGTTGAATATTTGTGGATTTAGAGAGTGCATTAATTATGTTGGAGATTCTACCAAGCTAAACTGTTAGTATCTATGTTATTTCTTGTATAGTTGATGTTCCAAGAGATAGGTGTATCTACATGTGTAGAATGTTGTGCTTTGGTGTTACAGTTGTAGTATGGTTTTGTGATTATGATGGGTTATATAACGAAGTGTGTTAAGTTCTTTACGAATTGCTGGTTCTTTCTAGTGGTAGGTTACTTGATTTAGTAATAACTCGATGGAAAAATGCTAGTTCATGCCACAATGTATGAAAGTAATTAGCATTTATAATGTTGTCAGAAGCGGTAGTCATTCTATAGATACCAAATATGTAGTGATCGTTATTTTTACCAGTTGTGAAATCTAGATAGTTAATGCTTTTGTCTTTCTCCATTTCCATAGTGAAACTAATTTTAGCATATAGTTGATTGACATTTTGGTAGATATTTGTCTTCATGGTTTCCATCTACCTACATGAGGGTATCATCCATATACCCAGCACAATGTAACACTTTCTTAACAGTAGGCCAATTTGAGTTGAAGAACTTTTCTTACAGAGAATTTCGGAAAATACTGGCTAATGTGGCTGATACACTATTACCCATGGTTCTTCCACCTGCTTGGATATAAATTATGTCGATAAATTCAAAATAATTATGTGATTGTGCTATCTCCAAAAGCTTTATAATTTCGGTCCTATACAGCCATCATGTCCAACACTAACAGGAACAAGGCAAAGCCAACTACTTTCTTTCAATCATCGTAGTCATTGCTTGGAAGTAAGTTTACTGTAAGGGATGTAGGTATATCTCTGCCATCGCAATCTTTGCAGAAAGATTTAGCGATCCTGACAGGGTCGCCAAAGAGAAGCGCGAGACAGTTTACGTGATGGAGATAATAAAGGCGAGGTTGTAGCCTCCATAACGCTGTCCGGCAGCCTTAAACAAGTAGTGGTGGCGTTTTATGCCCCTCGCCAGGCCCGGTGAGTGGTTAAACACGACCGCGCCGCCCACACGCCGCCCCACCACCCAAGATTACAACCTTTCCGGGGAAGGTTTTCCAATTTGCTCCGTTAAATAATGTAGGGACATAGCGCGGCCATACTGGTGCGACGCTGCTGCAACGGCTAGCGGCTGCACAATTTGTCCGCCGGTGAATTAGTAATCCGGATTTGCTCTGGCCCTGGCTTTGGATATAGATGGAAATTGGAACGAGACTTCACAGGTTTTTTGCAAGAGGGTTTTCGATTTAGAATGAGGTGACTGACAATTTAACTTTCGCTGTTACGTCCCTGGCTTTCTACGTCCATCCAGAAATATAGAAACAGCAGTATCACAAGTAAATTCCATTGAGATGGCAACTATTAAAGACCTCTATGTTGTATGTTAAACTGTCTGATAGTTATAGCATATGTTGAGGAATGCGATGCGATGAGGGGTTGCAGAATCATTGCTACGTTTTTCTACTCTTAAACTGCTAGTATTTGGCCTATGTTAGACTTTTGTCGGGCTTGTTTTTGCACTAAGACTAGACCTGAGTGACCTACATTGTAACACGAAGTCCCAGATATTTCTTAAAAAACGGAGTGTAAACTTATCGCATTCTTCTTCAGTTTTTTACGGTTCTAGGCCTCATTCTGTTAAAACATGACACTTATAGGATTGCTTTGTTGCCCTTCCGTCTACCTGTCAGTCTGTAAATGCGAATGTTAATACTTTTTTTATTTATTTTTTTATTTTTAAGGAATGAGTAGACGTGTGAAGTTAAAGTTCAGATTTATGTCACGTATTATGGTCCATGTTTCCCTTGACGGTGTAAAAAATTTAAGCTTTTAATTCAGTTCAATTAAAAGATTCGGCCATTTTTGACACATATTTTGACTCCAGAAACCTCACTCACCTATGGGGTACTTTCTATTGATCTAGGGAATCATGAAATTAAGCTAGAGGTCAGGGTTAACAGTACAAGTAAAGTGAGCTTCAAACTTGAAACTGAAACAATCTCGAAAGTTATTATTGACATTGTCAGTGGGGGAAGTTACGCGATATGTTGATTTAAAAGGTGTGTGGATAAAAATCCTACTTCAAGATAGCAATTTTTTTAATGATTACTGGCTTAGACTCATTACCGAGCCATCTCAGATCAATCTAAAATGTTCACTGTTTGACACTCATTATACATCGTCGTAGTTTTTTTGAGCTAAATCACCCTAGTTAAATAAAACATGCTTTAGCAATTTTCTATAACCTCCCTCCTGCCGCCTAGGCAATTTATGTTATTCTTTGACATTGTCAATTAGTAGGAGGGGTGGACGAGATAAAAGATCTGTTGACTGGAATCCGTGGGACCAATATCTTTCCCGTATCAATGTCGATAACAAACAAAAATCGTCAATATTCTCGATTCGCAGATTGGTTAAGCTGTCTATATACATAATTACGTTTAAAGTGAATCCTCCATACGCGAGTCTTACTTGACCCTGGCTAAGTTTTTTTATTGATCTCTTAAGCTACCTTGAGCTGTCTATCAGTATCTTCCTTAAATGTCTTTCTAAAATGTGAAAATGTGAATCCACCAGGATTTCGTCTGCTCGTTCTTTGATGTGGGGGCTATCTCAGAGATAGTAATTTGTGATGCTTGCCGTTGTATTTGCGTTGTTATTCTGCCGTTACAAATATAGATAAATTTGCGAGTAAAATTAAGATTCTTACGTATTTTCTTTCTATCTGGATTTCCAAGTCACACTTATTGCCTGAATCATCTGGTTTCCTACTTCTTGGTTGCTTTTTGTTGATATTGATAGGAAGAATTTCCTGCATATTGATTTTAAAAGTACGAAATAACTGCCCAAATAATGAGTGTTGGCCCCGGTTTCGTTTAGCTTATACACGAGCGACATGCTGGCAACATCTAAAATATTTATCTGTTCAGATGCTCTAGAACACAAAACAAATCTTTCAAAGAAGAAGAAATCTTCACAATGCGTACGTTAAATAGATATTACACACGGAGGAGTCAGTAAAGCCGGCCTAACAGTAGTATCGATTTAGGTGGAGCACAGTTAAAGATCGACTCGAATCCGAATTAACTACCCGTATTACCCCATTGCTGTCTGGCATTTTGGAAACACACAGAAAGCACCGGTCTCAAAATTAAAACTAGAAAATGAGATTACTAAAAGTCTGAGTGGAAATGGAGGAGGAACGGAATAAGACACTTGAATTACTGCAGAACGATTGTCTGCATATTGTGCACCCTGCTTAAAGCAGAAGCATTCATGTCAACAAGATTGTTGTACAGTTAAACGATACAGTGAGAACCGCAAGTGACACACCAAAGTAAGTACCACTTCTGTGTCTTTATGTCTTGTCTAATACAAGACTTTTCAGATGACAACAGACAGTGAATTGAAAATGGAGTAATAAAGCGAGTCCCTAGAAAGTCAGCAGTAAATAAAATTATTTCATGTGTTTTATGTACCGACTTCAGTCTGAAAATCCTCTTTGAGATCTAAACGATCGTCACCCTAACCTACATTTTACGCTTTGAGTAGTCAAAGGGCACTGGGCAGTAAATTATACGCTAGTAAAAATTTTCTTAGTCCAAATGCTTGATCACTAGCGTATATCAATTGACTATCAACTTCGGTCTGTGACGAACATTTCCATATCCTTAAGACCAGAGTTTGTTCCGGCGTCTACAATGTTCAAATAAATTACCGGAATGCAACCGTGTGACGTCGTCGAGAACCGCCGATGTTTCCACCGGAGCTCATCCAGCCAGTTTCAAGGCAAAATAACACAAGTAAGCACAGTGCAACGGAATTTAAAGCCTTATTCTTCGGCGAGACTCCGGAAGGATGACACTCACACACACTGTAAGCACTACGGCCACCTCAGAAGTTTTCGATAGTGTAATTAATAATCAACAGATGAGGTACCATAAACTCTGTCCCTCTGCTTTTTCACGAGGAAGAGAGCAGGATTTCATGTAGGATTTAAACAAAAACCGCCACCCCTATTTGTAAGATTACTTGCGAATTTAGTTTCAACAACTTCCTTAATAACACTATCCCAATAGCTGGAAGTGCATTCCAGAATCTCTGTTTTGTTATATTCCATGTGATGAAGGATGCCACGACAATGTTCTGCAATGGCGGATATGTTTGACTTTTGTAAGCGTGTGTGCCACCTAAGCTCAGTACATCGGACCCCAGCAGTCCTGACAGTCTGACCAATATAAGACACGCCACAACTGAAAGAAGTACTGTAGATACCCTCCTTTTTCGATCATCATCTAAGAGCAAATCCCTTTAAGTTCTGCAAACAACGATCTTTTTTTGCGTTAAGGCGGATGTCTACAGTATTCTTTGCAGCTGTCACGTGGCGTATATTGGTCAGACTATCTGTGGAGGAGCGGTGTACTGCACAAAAGTGGGAGACACGCTTACAAAAGCCGAGAAAATCTTCTATTGCAGAACACTGTCTTGGTATCTGTCATGCTCTGGAAGATAACAACACAGAGATTGTGGCAGGCACTTCCAGCTATTTGGATAGTGTTATTAAGGAATCTGTTGAAATTAAATTAGCAGTAATCTTATAAATAGAGTTGGTGGGTTTTGTTTAAATTAAATTTCACTATCGACAACTGCTGCTCGTAGAAACAAGGGAATGGGGAAGAGGAAGGGAGGAGCGGACCATGTTTCATTTAAACGTAGTTGCAGTCCGTTACAAGCTGTGTTCCGTTATCAAAAAACAGAGAGACAGGATTTCTGCTACCTCATCCGTTGATTACTCTATCCAACAGTGAAATAAATATTTGATAACTATATCGACCACAACGATAGTGAAAACGACAATAAAAAGCTCGAATTAACTCTCGTTTCCAAGTTTAATGGATGTGCATTGAATTCTAATTATATTTTATTAGCATTCATTGTCAATTTTTTCCCATATAGGTTTCGAAAGCCCGCTGATGGTAGACAGTGATGAAGTTTAAGGCAAGAATAGCTGTGTATACTTTACCGCTACTTTTATACAGGGCTCGTTGCAAGAAGGGGAAGGGGAAGGGTAAATGACGAGCGGAATATGGTTCATTTAAGCGTAGTTTCAGTCCGTTACATGCTGTGTTCTATTCGTGCGCTGGAAGAACTTGTTACTGAAGTGTAGTTAGTGCGTGTGGCCATTGTAATTGCTGTGATTCAATCTCCCTTACAAATACATAAACGGTGCTGATAAATTTGCTACACTTGCAGACATGTTACACTGAAATCGCAAATCGGGCCAGTAAGGCCAAATTTTGGGAAGGCCCACGAACTGTACTTTGCTGTGAAATCTGGAACCAGGTCAAGCGCAGGACTTTTCATAAATGTTGCATCTTTTATGTTTTGTGTCTTCATCGTTGTTAGACCGTTAAAGATCTTCCATGGGTTATGCTATACCAATGGTTTGGCGACACCAATCAAACAAAGTTCATGACTGTTAGTTTTGTATGACAGTTCCATTGACACATGCTATTTGGAGGAAAAATGTCTTCCTTGACATATCCTAACATACCGTTGTCCACGAACACAGAATGCCTGTTCCTCTCCCATGTGATTGTGCCGTGACGAGGAAATAGTGAAACTAGCGGGCCACCATCACCTTCAAAACTCAGTTCTTCGAAATATCCTGGTTTTGTGTGTAGCAGTGAATTCACAGAGATTCACAAAGTAACACAGTGTGAACTTAATGATCAAGTTAGGGATATGAAAGTGCCGATAGGCAAAGGTGCACTGTTACTCCAAGACTCCAACGGTAGAATTCTCTTGATCAGACGGTAAATGCGAGTGCGTTCCGTAACCGCCATATGCCGCTCCCTCTATTTTTAGAAAGTGAAATGTTGCTCTTTTTGTGGTGATGAACAGGGACTAATGGTAGCTGTGGGCATTGTCTATAAAAGCGCCACAGCACTTCATCATAAAAACAAAGATCACTTGAACCAGGATCTCACAAAGTAATGCACGAAGCACTTGTCGAATTCAAGAACATAATTGTCCCTGTTCCTCATGTAAAAATGCGGCTAACGAAAACCGTCTTTAAAGCTATGGATAATACTGGGGATGCATTTCTCTATTGGACGAGAACTTTCCATATATCAGTGAGGCGAAAATGAACGACGGGATTTTCGTAGGTCCCCAGATCCGCAAATGTACAAAGAAGGGCACATCAACCCCATCCATACAGATGATGGAAAGTTAACTTGGAACGCCTTTGGCAAAATGTCAACAAACTATCTAGGAAGTAAGAGGGCAAATCCCATAAGGATCTTGTGACACATTTTCCACACTGCTTCAACAGTCTGAGGTGCAACATGTCCTCGAAGCTACACTTCCTAGATTCCCATTTGTTCTTCTTTTCCTGGCAATTGCAGTGCTGTAACCAACGAGCACGGAGAACGCCTCCACCAGCAAATTTCGGACATGGAAATTAGAAACCAGGGAAAGTGGACCGCAACAGTGTCAGCCGACTATTGGTGGGCACTAATAAGGGAAACACCAGTAGGAAACCTTTTTATGGAGTAGTTTGAGGAGAGAGCTCTTGAATCAGCTGCCCTGAAACCAACAGTTTTTTGGAGGTACGTGGATGATACATTCGTAGTGTGGCCTCATGGAGAAGACAAATTAATGGAGTTTCTACATCATCTCAACTCCATTCGTAGCAACATCCGATTCACCATGGAAATAGAAAAATAGGGTTGTTTGCCTTTCTTGGACGTCCTGGTTTGAAGGAAGAATGATGGTTCTCTAGGGTATTCAGTTTATCGGAAGCCCACTCATAGTGATTTGTACCTGCAAGCATCGAGTTTCCATCACTCGTCGCAAACCATGAGTGTGCTTAAAACACTTGTTCATAGAACTCATACTGTCTCAGATCTAGATAGCTTACCTCAGCAAGTCGCCCATCTAAAGACAGCATGCAGCGAAAATGGGTATTCTATCCGGCAGATTAACAGGGCACTATCAGTTAAAACTAAAAAGCAGGAAGTGGATAAAGAGGAGAACATGCCGGAACAATCTTTAGCTTTTCTTCCTTTCCTTGGCAACACTTCGTTTAAAATAGCAAGAATCCTCCGAAAATTTCAGGTAAAAGTGGTTTTCCTCCTACCATCGAATGTTGCGGACCTTGTGGGATCAGTAAAGGACAGTCTATTACTACGAAAGGCCGGAGTTTACTAGATACCGTGCCAATGTGCTATGGCTTATATAGGTCAAACCACACGCACTGTGAAAGAACGCTGCACTGAACATCAACGATACAACCGCCTTTTGCAGCCAAACAATTCCGCTATTTCTGAACATTGTATTTCCACTGGACATTCAATGGAGTGTGAGAAAAGAATGATTTTATCCACAGCAACATCTTTCTGGGACTCCATTATTAAAGAATAAGTAGAAATACGCCTGGCGGAAAATCTGTTGTAACGTGACAGCGGCTACCAGCTGTACAGTGCGTGGAATCCCATCACGCCACGATTTGCTCAAATCGAAGACGACAGAGTGCGCCGACATCAACACCCCAATCACAGCACAAGACATTAAACATACCCTCCGGTCCAAATGCAACACAGCCCCTGGTCACGACTGTGTCACCTACCGTCACAACAGAGAAAGCCCCTTCTCTTTCGTAATTGTCCTTGCCCATCTCTATAACGTCATCCTCTCAATCAGCTTCTACCCCGACTTCCTGCATCCTCCTATTCCTCAAACCCAACAAACCCCCTTCTGTAGCCTCTTCCTATCATCCCACCTGCCGCACCTCCGTCTTCAGTAAGGTCTTCGAATCCATCCTCTTCAATGTTATCCATCAGTACCTTAATCAACACTGCCTCCCCCCCCCCCCTTACCCAGTGTGGCTTCCGACCTTCCTTCTCCGCCGAAGACCGTCTCCTTAACCTAGTTCACCTTCTCTCCCTCCAGCTTAACTCCCGTCGCTCCGCCATTTTGTTTCCCTCGATCTCCAAAATACCTATGATTGTGTATGGCATCCCAGTCTCCTCTTTAAACTCCAAACCTACGCCCTGTCTATGAACTTTGTCCATCTGGTCGCTTCCTTCCTCTCGCGCCGTTCTTCCTATGTCACCCTCCACAACACCAACTTCCATATCTTTTATCCCACTGCTGGCGCCCCCCAGGGCTCTGTCTTCTCCCCTCTCCCTTATCTCATTTACACGGCTATTATGCCCAAACCGCTCCCACCTGTCCACCTTCTGCAATATGCTGATGACACCACCTTCCTGCCCCTCTATCCTACCCTTCAACAGTTCCAATGCACCCTCCACCCCACATTGACCAGTTCACGACTTGGTGTAACCAGTGGTTCCCTCATCTCAACCCCACCAAAACCCAGTCAATCATCGTAGGCCGCAACACCTGCTCCTACCATCTCCACGATTTCTGCCTCACCCTTTATGGTTGTCCCATCCAGCTTACCCCCACCCTGAGATACCTTGGCATCACCCTTGACTGTCATCTCACCAGGTCACCTCACCTCCTGACAGTCCAGCAGAAAGCCCGTTCCCACCTCTGCCTCCTGAAACTCCTGTCTGGCCGGATGTGGGCATTGCATCCTTCCTCCATCCTCCACACCTACAAATCCCTCATCTGTTGTATCCTCTGTTATGCCAGCTTTGCCTGGATCTCCGCCCCCACCCGCTTTTACAAGGCCCTCCAAACCCTCGAACGCCATGCGCTCTGCCTTGCCTTCCGTATATGCCTTCCTTCTCCCACACAGCTCCTGTACGGCCTCATCTTCTTCCCCCACCTCCTCCTTCTCCTCCAGCAACTCCACATCCCTTACACTGTCTGCAGGCTTTATCCCCCCAACCCCCTGGTTTCCTCCTGTATCTCCACCCCCCCCCCCCCCCACCTGTTGCCGCCATATCCCTCCCTCTCTCCACCTCCACCCACTCCATCTCCTTCATCAGGGCAATTTCCAGCACCTCCCCCTCCCAGATGTTGAACTTCGCCATGACATATACCCTCCTTCCAACTGTAAGCTTGCCTTGCTCCCTCCCCTTCCCAGGACCCGAATTTACTCTCCCCTCCTTCTCTGAGAGCTGATTTTCCTCCTTTCCCCACCTGAGTCCCTGCAATGCTCCTCAACCGTGTCCCTCCCAGTCCTTCCCTCCCCAGCAATCTTCGACGTGCCCCCGCCCGTCTCTCCCTCTCCCATCCACCTCCGTCCATTCTCCCTCATCTCCATGCCCCTGGCAGATCCTCTGTTCTGCTCATCGTCATCAGTGTGCTACATCAGTGTTGTGTTTGGTTCTGTTCTCTTGTGCATCGTGAGCTTTGATTTTAACTGTGTGCTGGTCTTCTACATAGTGTTACTGTCAGTGATCGTTATGTGCTACACCGTCCCTCAGCACTTTCATGCTGCAGCCATACTGCGCCTTGTGTTCTTTTAATAAACTCAGTGTGTGGTTTTTTTGTGTTCAATACTTTTTAAAATTTTTGTCTCTGTTTTACAGTGGTACCCATTATGTTCCCCTTTTTTTATTTTTGTCCGCCATATTTTCTCCTTAGTCATTTTAAATGTCTTCTGTTGTATCCTTATTGTCTTTTGGCCGAAGAGCAGCGCATATGCTGCTACCAGCACGCCCCGTATGGGGAATTGGAATTCAATAAAGGAAAAAAGAAAAGAAAAAAAACGTTTTCGCCAGTCCCCGGCGGCTCACCTGAAGATGACTGGCAGGTGCCCAGTTGAAATATCGTGCGAGGTATTGAACGACGACCGGCTGCAGGCCCGAAATTTGTTTCAACAGTCAATTCGCCGGGAAAATTTTAAAATTCACGCCAGTAGTAAACTACAAATGCCAGGCAAAGCGGTTACGCCTTCAATGACCTTCCTCTGAGGAAGGTCATTGAGCATAAACTTATACAGACAGTAACGTAAAATTATCATAACTTCAAAAGTATAGCTAATCTTACACTTTCATTAATATTTTAGCTATCAAAACACTGGAAAGCATAGAGTATAGTTCTTCTGATCCTAGTTACAGAAAAAGAATTAAGAAGTCGACCTCGGGAAAGATCAGTTTGGATTCCATATAAAAATTGAAACACGCGAGGCAGTACTGACCCTACAACTTATTTTGGAAGGTAGGTTAAGGAAAGGCAAACCTACGTTTCTAGCATTTGTAGACTTGGAGAAAGCCCTTGACAATGTTGACTGGAATACTCTCTTTCAAATTCTGAAGGTGGAAGGGGTGAAATACAGGGAACGAAAGGCTATTTACAATTTATGTAGAAACCAGATTGCTTAAATAAGGGTCGAGGGGCATGACAGGGAAGAAGTGGTGGAGAAGGGAGTGAGACAGTGTTGTAGCCTCTCCCTGATGTTATTCAATCTGTGTACTGAGAACGCAGTAAAGGAAACGAAACAAAAATTTGGAGTAGAGTTAAAATCCACGGAGAAGAAATAAAAACTCTGACGTTTGCCGATGACATTGTAATTCTGTCAGACAACAAATGACCTGGAAGACCAATTGAACGGAATGGACAGTGTCTTGAAAGGAGAATATAAGATGAACATCAACAATAGCAAAACGACGATAATGGAATGTCGTCGTGATGCTGAGGGAATTAGATTAGGAAATGAGACACTTGAAGTAGTAAATGAGTTTTGCTATTTGGGCAACAAAGTAACTGATGACGATCGAAGAAGAGAGGATACAAAATATAGACTGGCTAAGGCAAGGTAAGAGTTTCTGAAGAGGAGAAACTTGTTTTCCTCGAGTTCAGATTTAAGTCTCAGAAAGTGTTTTCTGAAAGTATTTGTATGGAGTGTGGCCATGTATGGAAGCCAAACATGGACGATAAATAGTTTAGACAAGAAGAGAATAGAAGCTTTCGAAATGTGGTGCTACAGAAGAATGCTGAAGATTAGATTGGTAGATCAAGTAACTGATGAGGAGGTGCTAAATAGAGTTGGGGAGAAGAGGAATTTGTCACACAACCTGACTAAAAGAAGGGGTCGGTTGGTAGGACACGTTCTGAGGCATCAAGGCATCACCGATTTAGTACTGGAGGGAAGCGTAGAGAGTAAAAACCATATAAGGAGACCAATAGAGGAATACACGAAGCAGATTCAGAAGGATGTAGGTTGCAGTAGCTACTCGGAGATGAAGAAGCTTGCACAAGATAGAGTAGCATGGAGAGCTGCACAAACCACTCTCTGGACTGAAGGCTACAACAACAACTCAACAACAATGTTATTAATTTCACTGTTGATCGGATATCTTTGCTTTGTGATGGTGCAAGTCTTTACAATGTTTGTGAGTGTTATCTTCCCGAAGTTTATCTGAAAACGGAGGTTTTACATTCCCTTGCACACCGCTTACGTGCTGCAATTTTGCCTTCAGATTGGATTAGTGTGCTTTTGTCGAAATATCGGAGGTTGCGTCAACGTTACCACGGTGCATTCCCGTAGGTTACTTGAAAATTGTCAGATCTTTTCTTTAATGCAAAAATGTAGGTGCAAATAAATGTCCAACGTAAACTAAAGGACGGAAGGAGGTAAATTCGGGGTTTAACGTACCGGCGACATAGAGGTCTTTAGAGATGGAACGCAAGCTCGAATTGTTTCAAGGGTGCAAGGGTGGGAAAGGAATCCAGCCATGCCCTTTGAAAGGAACAATCCAAGCTTGTGCATGGAGCGATTTAGGAAAATCACGAGAAGCCTAAAACGGGATGGCCGCGCGCGGATTTGAACCTTTGGCCTCCCGAAAGCGAGTCAAGTGTGTAAACCACTGGGTCACCTCGCTCAGTAAAACGCAAACAACTTAAGCTAACGTTGTGACAGAGACTGCTGCCACATACACAGTATGTGCAAATGTATTAAAGATAGGCTAGGTAAACGCTATTTGAAATCATCATCCTTTTCTATATATTGGCACTCGAGTAGTCTTTTTATCCAGTCTATAGTTTACACTACACATTCCTTTTATTATTTTTTATGATAAAACAGATTGAAAATGGTCATCACAGGCCGAAGTCAATGTTAAATTGACCTACGTTTGGTTTCAAGTACTAGGAATAAGGAGCATTCGAATCATCATTCCTTGGATTACTGTTTTCCCTCAATACAACGATGAAGCAAGTGAACAACTCGCACTGTTTGGCTGACAAGCCCTCAAGGCCTCACCGAGACAGATTGACAAGAAGAATCTGGAGCTACCTTAACAGCACTAGAACAAGGCATGCTACATCAAACCACCTCTTTGTACATGAGGAATGGTACATGACCCTGAAACTGATTGCAGCACATGCAGATAGTAAACCATTTAAATTCGATGAGTCATTTAAATGCGATGAGTCACTTGACGCTAACTGCAATGGCTTCATAAAGATCCCTTCAAAGCTACTGTCTGCTTACGTTCTCTGTATATTTGACGAAACTTAATTTCATCTCTAAATGTTGCTTGCTACAATATTAGAGTACGGATTGAGTCACAAACGATGGTGATCGATTTTGGACTCCTTCTGCGCATCTGCGTCACGCTTTCTGCTACAGCCAATAACGTTCAGTATTATTCTGAGCGCTCTGCTGTGAATGTCGCACCGAATGCGAGCATTAAATGTGATAGTAGCGGGTTATTCAGTAAAGTTTTATTCCATTTATTGCGAGCTGTCATGACTGATAGTGGTCATAATCAACAAATTCTACGCAAGCAAGTGAAGGATATGTTTTGCGGGATAGACGCCTGCATCTAGCGCAAAGCACGTGTATGCGGTTGCAGTTAACTGTTGCTTTGGGCTGGCAACAGTGCGATCCCCAGTCCCTAGACCCGGGTTCTATTAGTCCATCTCTACGTTGCCCTTCTCTCTATCTCCTTCTTTATCCCCTCTTTTTCATCTCCTGCACACCGTCTCTCTCTTCCTCCTCCACCCACACTCATCCTACATCTCCACCTGCCCCTCTCTCTGTCCCTCTCCTCCTCTTCGCTTTTCCTATAGATTTCCGCCTCCTCCTCGCGTTTCTTCTACCTATCTCTCCCTCCTTCTGTCTCTGACCATCTCCTCCCCTTTCCTTTGCCAGCCGGAGTGACCGAGCGGTTCTAGGCGCTACAGTCTAGAACCGTGCGGCCGCTACGGTCGTAGTTTCGAATCCTGCCTCGGGTATGGATGTGTGGGATGTCCTTAGGTTAGTTCTAGGGAACTGATGACCTGAGAAGTTAAATCCCATAGTGCTCAGAGCCATTTTTGAACTCTTTACTTTGTCTGCGCATTTCCTCCTCTCTTTACTTCGCTCTCCCCTTTTCCTGTCCATCGCCTCCTTCGCCCAGTCTGTGCCTATCTCCTCCTTCCCTCTCGTTGTCTATCCATCTCCTCCTCCCCCTTCTCTCTCCACGTCACCCCGCTCATCCCTGTAGGACGCTGGTGGTTTTACCCCCACAGCATTTAGTTCCAGACCGTAACTAATACGTCTACGAAATTTGGTTGAAATCGTTCCAGGGGCTTAAGAAGAGTGTTTTACCCGTAACTTTACCTGCGTCCGCACATGTCAAATAAGTTTTACATCTATTTAACGTATTTCACTCGTATTTGTACACACATTTCACCTCTATCCCTAGCAAACTTCACAATGCAGTTTCATTTTCGTTCAACTCAACATTATGACGTCGTATCTCCTGAAATATGTGCTGTACACTGATATAATTTTGCAGGTATATGCAACAATAGATGTGAGTACGGTCTTCGAACTGTGTTGCAAACAGAGTTAGAAGTAATAAATTAAAACGTCACGCATGACGCGGCAGCTGTTGACGCATCTCAGTATTTGACGTCATATTTCCTGAACTATATCTTCAAGGGTGCATACAGTGCAAACGTGGATACTGTCTAAGAAATGTATTGCGAATAGAGGTGGTAGCAAAGAAACAATAAGTTTAAACTTCTTACATGATGGGGCAGTTTTTCGCACACCTCACCGTTTGTCATATACCTCATGAGCTATCTGTCGTACAATGGTGCCATTCTTCTGGTACACTCAATTGTATATGTGAATGTGTGTGTGTGTGTGTGTGTGGCCTTCAGTCCAGAAACTGGTTTGATGCAGCTCTCCATGCTACTCTATCCTGTGCAAACTTCTTCATCTCCCAGTACCTACTGCAACCTACATCCTTCGGAATGTGATTTGTGTATTCATCTCTTGATCTCCCTCTACGATTCTTACCCTCCACGCTGCCCTCCAATGCTAAATTGGTGATCCCTTGATGCCTCAGAATACGCCCTACCAACCGATCCCTTCTTCTAGTCAAGTTGTACCACAAATTTCTCTTCTCTGCAATTCTATTCAATACCTCGTCATTACTTATGTGATCTACCCATCCAATCTTCAGCATTATTCTGTAGCACCACATTTCTAAAGCTTCTATTATCTTCTTGTCTGAACTATTTATCGTCCACGTTTCACTTCCATACATGGCCACACTCCCCATACAAATACTTTCAGAAACGACTTCCTGACACTTAAACCTATACTCGATGTTAAGAAATGTTTCTTCTTCAGAAACGGTTTCCTTGCCATTGCTAGTCTACGTTTCATATCCTCTCTACTTCGACCATCATCAGTTATTTTGCTCCCCAAATAGTAAAACTCATTCACTACTTTAAGCGTCTCATTTCGTAATCTAATTCCCGCAGCATCACCCAATTTAATTCGGCTGCATTCCATTATCCTCGTTTTGCTTTTGTTGATGTTCATCTTATATCCTCCTATCAAGACACGTCCATTCCGTTCAGCTGCTCTTCCAGGTCCTTTGCTATTTATTCTCCATGGATTTTAATTACTGGTCCGAATTTTTCTTTCGTTTCCTTTACTGCTTGCTCTATATACAAATTGAATAACATCGGGAATAGTCTACAACCCTGTCTCACTCCCTTCCCAACCACTGCTTCCCTTTCATACCCCTCGACTCTTCTAACTGCCGTCTGGTTTCTGCACAAATTGTAAATAGCCTTTCGCTCCCTGTATTTTACCCCTGACACCTTCAGAATTTGAAAGAGAGTATTCCAGTCAATGTTGTCAAAAGCTTTCTCTAAGTCTACAAATGCTAGAGACATAGGTGTTTGCAAATGTGACGCCATCACAGATACTAGTAAAGAAGTAATCTTTAAAGCGTCTTGCTTCATGCTGAAATTTCATTGCATGAATAGTGAAATTTTACTAATCGATAAACTTTTTTGCTTTCATTATTTTGTGGTGGACGTTAGCGAGAAAATGATTTATAAAGGTTTGAAATTTTTACAAGGTTTGTTGAAACTAAGTGATCTCATTTTGAAATACTAGATGGTTAAATTATGGCTTTCGTTGAAACTGATCCATTGGTTTAACAGGACATGTAGAACATACGTACATGCATATATAAGCACATTCATTTTATAACACATATGGATTTTCAGTACTTTCGTATGTTTGCTTACTTTCATTTGTTTTGATTCTAACACTTTTCTTTAGTTTTATCACAATTCAGAAAATGGTTCAAATGGCTCTGAGCACTATGGGACTTAACTGCTGAGGTCATCAGTCCCCTAGAACTTAGAACTACTTAAACCTAACTAACCTAAGGACATCACACACATCCATGCCCGAGGCACGATTCGAACCTGCGACCGTAGCGGTCACGCTGTTCCAAACTGACGCGCTTAGAACCGCACGGCCACACTGGCCGGCGCACAATTCAGAGTATCGCCTTTCTTAAAATACAGATCATTGCGTGCTACAGAATACTACAGGCGCAGTTTGGGGTAAACAGGCATATCGTTCTTTGAATCATGGACATATTATTGCACTATTGTTGAATTTCTCATCCACGGAGTTAACAGTCCTTCAGAAAATTCTACACATTTATATCTATAGATGAAACGAAAGGCGTAAAGGGCAACGTAATGTCTTTGGTAGGGAGGGCAGTGGGAAACAGCTTATGACATACAGAGAACAGATGTCGTGTAAGTAAAACAGGAAACCATGAGTACAGATCCTTGCAAAAGTCACGCAGTACCGCAGTCGTATGGTAACTGGGCTACAAAATGACCACAAAGTAGATGTTCTTGAGGCAGAAGGTACAGGAAAAGCTTTTTTGGAAGTATAGAGGCATGTCTCGTAGTCTTCATTATAGTAACAATGTTGACTGTCATTGACAATGAAACCCAATATCCCACTTACTTTCACTCTGCTGCCTCCTGGTCCTGGAAGAGCAATTGAACGAAATGGACTGTGTGTTGAAGGAGAATATAAGATGAACATCAACAAAAGCAAATCGAGAATAATGGAATGTAGTCGAGTTAACTCGGGTGATGCTGAGGGAATTAGATTAGTAAATGAGACACTTATAGTAGTAAATGAGTTTTGTTGTGGATTGGCATGAGAGCTAACCCACTAATGGTAGAGGAAGCCGAAAGGAACGCGTTTAAGTTCACGCAGGCTGGCGTGAGGTCTGGAACAGGACAAGATAATTAGAACTTAGAAAAAAGGAGGTAACTGTTAGAATACTTAACTTTAATCCATTAATATTGAACGCAGCTCTTGTCTGTACATTCTTTACAGTATCAATAGCAACTGATAATGGCGCCTTGCTAGGTCGTAGCAAATGACGTAGCTGAAGGCTATGCTAACTACCGTCTCGGCAAATGAGAGCGTATTTTGTCAGTGAACCATCGCTAGCAAAGTCGGCTGTACAACTGGGGCGAGTGCTAGGAAGTCTCTCTAGACCTGCCGTGTGGCGGCGCTCGGTCTGCTATCACTGATAGTGGCGACAGGCGGGTCCGACGTATACTAACGGACCGCGGCCAATTTAAAGGCTACCACCTAGCAAGTGTGGTGTCTGGCGGTGACACCACAAGTTTTGCTATTTGGGGAGCTAAATAACTCATGATGGTCGAAGTAGAGAGGATATAAAATGTATACTGGCTATGGCAAGGAAAGCCTTTCTGAAGAAGAGAAATTTATTAACATCGAATATACATTTAAGTGCCAGGAAGTCTTTTCGGAAAGTATTTGTGTGGAATATAGCCACGAATGGAAGTAAAATATGGACGATAACTAGTTTAGAAAAGAAGAGAATAGCTCTCGAAATGTGGTGCTACAGAAGAATGCTGAAGGGTAGATGCGTAGATCACATAACTAATGAGGAGGTACTGAATAGAACTGGGGAGAAGAGGAAATTGTGGCACAGCCTGACTAAAAGAAGGGACAGGCTGGTAGGACGCATTCTGAGACATCAAGGGATCACCAATTTAGTACTGGAGGGAATCGTGGACGGAAAAAAAATCGTATATGTAGACAAACAGATGAATACACTAAGCAGATTCAGAAGGATGTAGGTTGCACTAGTTACTCGGATATGAAGCAGCTTGCACAGGACAGAGTAGCTTGGAGTGCTTTCATCAAACCAGCCTCTGGACTGAAGACCACAACAACAAAAACAACAGCAAGAACAAAAGCTGCATGGAGAATCCACTGCCAGACACTGCCAGCCTCTGTACAGCCACAAACGTGCCATCATGTAACACTAGCGCCCTGCATATGAAGGGACATTTTGTTGACGCTCGTCACCAGTAGGATAGTATAGGTTGGAACACGACGCAGGAAGGTAGCTGAAACTGCTGCGAAGATATGACAAAAATTATAATAAATTCGTAACAAATGTCAAACAGCTCGTAACACTTCTCTGTGATGTGGATGCGTTACTGGTAGGTATCGTCATTCATAACTGCTTATCAGACGGTGGCGACTACAAGCTGTGATATCACAGAGTTTGGTCCAAGGGTCCACATGAGGCCCAGTAGCGTCTCAAATATTCTCATTAAGATTCAGATGCCACACCAACTCCTCCCTGCGCTACTTATTTATTTGTTATTTATTTATTTATCGTATGGCATACATTGAGTACTTTTGAAGCACAACAGTTACACGTATACAAAAATTATTATACTACTACATATTCAAACTTCAGTATAGCTTTCCAGCAAAATATGCGTAATACAAACGACAGTAGTTCAACGTAATTATCAAGTTCGTTTCTATAAAATTTATTTCAGTCCAATGTTGCACTATGGCACAGCAACTTTCTAATTTGATTAACATTAAAAACCAGTCCAAGGTTGTACGATGTTCTTCACTGATTCAGTAACGGCGTTTTTTACCATGGAAGGGCATCATAAGCTTAACTGGAAGTACAATAGAAAATGGACGTAATAAATAATCCTATCGTGATCTACTACACTCAGAAATGAAAACCAAAAACTCAAATATACAAGACGAAAAGGATATGAAAGCACGCATAAAATTTTTAATTACTGCCGAAACGAATTCGTCAAATACGCTTAAAATATCCGATAACCGAACGTGAGTGACACCTTAGAAGCAGGTACAAAAATCACAGAGAATAAACTTTCAGAAGTATACCTAAAATGTGTAAGCGTCGATTTACCTCGTGGCATGTGGGTCATCAGTCATAGGAGCGTAGAATAAGATCACGCTGAGAAACTGTAAGCATGGTCTCGTAACAAAGGACCGACGGACGGTCCGCACTCACACGGAGTAGACGTAGTAATGATGGAATCGAAGTCGAGTCACAGCGTTAGTAATGGTAACAGGCATTGTGTGGCTCCAAATAAAGGTTCAAAGCCATCAATAATATAAAAAATGGAAACAAATTCTCATAAGCGAGCTGCATACACGTAAAAGTAGGAAATAAATTATATAAATATTATTACGAAATACTGCCCAAGAAGAGAGACGGGTGGTTCAAGTATGCAGACATAATATTAGGGTGTTGCATAAGTGCGTAGAGCTTTAGCAAGCTGGTACTCCGTTTGTTATGGGTTTATCTATCGACTGTAATTTTTTATTTGTAGTTCACTGTTGCTATTTGAGTTTACATATCGCCAGGAGATAGCGAGTGGAGCTGTGTACGCTGGAAAGTGGAGAAACCGGAACAATTCCGATATATTCTTCTGTTTGAGTTCAGTAGAGGGGTGACAGCAATGGAGACAGCCATCATAAATATTTGCGCCGTGTATGAGGATAACGCCATTGCCCAGATCTCGGCAAGAAAATGGTTTTCTCGTTTCAACGATGATCGTTTCGACGCTGGTGACTCTCTACATTCAGGAAAACCTTCGAGGTTTGATGAAGATCGTTTAAACACATTAACCCACAATGACCCACGTCATTATACTCGGGAACTGATAAATGTGATGAACTGCGATCATCCAACCATCGTGCCACATTTGCCTATTGTGGGAAGGTTCAAAACTCAGATGTATGGGTACTGCATGCTCTAACCCAAAATCACAAAAATCTGCGAGTGGCCATATTTGCATCTCTTCATGCTCGTTGTCAACTGGCTCGTGAACAACACCGACAGTGTCTGCCCTGTACCGTTGCTGGTGACGAGAACTTGTGTCTCTATGCTATTACAAGGAAAAGAAAGAAATGGTTGAGCCCAAACAAAGCAGAAATTCCCCGCACAAAGATCTGCGTACATCCACAAAAGAAAATGTAACGCTTCTGGTGGAACAGCGATGGTGTGATGTACTACGTATTGCTTCCCAAAGATGTAACTATCATTGCTGACGTTTATCGTCAACAACTGAGACATTCTGCAGACGCAAGACGCAATCCAAGAACAACAACCGGTAAGACTGCGTGAAGTGAAGCCACTCCGCAATAACGGCCGCACGCATTTTGCTGGACTCTGTACTGGAGGTGGATTGGGAAGTCATTCTGCCCTCTCCTTATTCACCTGATGTCATGCCCACAGATTTTTCACCTTTTCCGCTCTCTGTCGAACAACCTTCAAGGAACTTCCTTTCCGGATCAAAACGCGTTCCGAAAATGGTTCAACGAGTTTGTCGCCTCAAAACCACATGGTTTCTACGGTCGCAGAATCGAGAAGTTAGCCCAGCGTATGCAGACTGTTGTAAACAGTGAAGGAGAATATATGATTGATGACGAAAGTCTCTGTTAAGTGTAACTGTTATGGAAAAACGCTACGAACTTACGCACCAACCCAAATTTTGTAGAGAGAAGAGGAAGAAATACGACAGGGATGCTTAATACAATAAACGAGTTGGGGAGCTGAAATACAGTAAGAAGATAAAGTGAAAAGAGTTCTACAGTACAACATCCAAAAAGAAGCTTTCCTATAAACGTAAGCAGGGCAGGAGTTAGGCGTACAGAAGCGAGGGCGCTTGTCAATGAAAAATTATGCACAATGACGATACCTAGAAGAGAGCCAATAATGGTCAAAAGCGTTTAGCCCAGAACACAATTAGTTTATAATCCTAAAACCGGCACATACTACTGCTCCCATAACCAGGAACCTTTAGTATAAAAAAGACAAATCTGCAAACCCCAAATATTCCACAAAATAAAATTCAATTACTATGCTAGAATTTTTAAGGTAAAATCATAAAAGAAGCCTGAAACAAACCTTTCAAAGTAAAGGCAGTACCTTTATAAAAAGTATTATTCACCGGAGGACGTGCTAGAAGGCAGGTAATGCAGACCACATTTAAGGAAAATTAAATAAAGTGACTAAAGAAAATGGAGAATCTATGATTTGTTTATGTAGATGGTCAGTCCACTCGTCACTGCAGGGAAATCTTCGAAGGGACGCTTGTAGGCACGTGCAGGACTTTTTGATGCAACATGAGAAACCGTCTGGAATTCACCACCATAGTCACAAATGGGGATGAGTATTTCCCCCATTTGTGGAGAGTGTTTGCTCATCTTCCATGGCTCCTTCGGGCGTGATTCAGAATAGTCCAAATTGTCCGAGACTGGCCAAATCCAGGAGGTTTCTCCTGGATTTAGGGCGTTTTTAAGTATTTTGCAGGACAGATTTGTTGCCAGCAGTTTTTCCGTTTATCGATGGCAATAAATTCATCTTCAGCGAGAATTCTGCCTCTGATCAGAATTAGATGTTTTGATATTCGCTCTTTAGACAATACATCATTTAAAACAGGAAGATCAGAATTAACATCAACTGCCAGACATATCAGTAACAGTGCTGTCTTCCGACTGATATCAGGAGGTGCAATATGGCTCAAGATAGGTAACTAGTATGTGCGAGCAGATCATATTTAGCCACTAAAGAAACACATGGGTTCGTTAAGCAGCACATCTACCTTTTTCAAACACGGACTTCTAAGCCAGACAGGCACGTACGGTCTGACCGTGTTCAGAGACCTTCTACATCGAGCCCCTACGCTACCCTGCTCTCGACTGTTACACCTTTGGCCAGTACAGGGCCTCCATACATCCCAGTAATAAGAAGACGGCAAAGCCAAGTTCTGTATCCAATACAACAGCC
Source organism: Schistocerca americana (assembly GCF_021461395.2). NCBI lineage: Eukaryota > Metazoa > Arthropoda > Insecta > Orthoptera > Acrididae > Schistocerca > Schistocerca americana. The sequence continues at coordinate 856,981,539 of NC_060121.1, forward strand.
ATTGATAAATCAGTTTCCATGTTTTGCACCTTGTTGATACCCTCGCTTCCAGAGAGTCATTTTGAGCGGAGAATGGCGCTGGAGATCGTACAGGGTGGACGGCACAGGCGCGTGACGCGTAGGAGAACAATCAGTGAAGATTTGCTGAATTTGTACATGGCACAATTTGACTTAAGTACCGTTTTTTCCAGGAGTACTAATCCCTTGAGGTATGCAAGGAAACTTCTCTTTAGTTTGGAAAGTAGCAGAGAAGTACATCTACATCTACATTTATACGCCGCAAGCCACCCATCGGTGTGTGGCGGAGGGCACTTTACGTGCCACTGTCATTACCTCCCTTTCCTGTTCCAGTCGCGTACAGTTAGCGGGAAGAACGACTGCTGGAAAGCCTCCGTGCGCGCTCGAATCTCTAATTTTACATTCGTGATCTCCTCGGGAGTTATAAGTAGGGGGAAGCAATATATTCGATACCTCGTCCAGAAACGCACCCTCTCGAAACCTGGACAGCAAAGCTACACCGCGATGCAGAGCGCCTCTCTTGCAGAGTCTGCCACTTGAGTTTGCTAAACATCTCCGTAACGCTATCACAGTTACCAAATAACCCTGTGACGAAACGCGCCGCTCTTCTTTGAATCTTCTCTATCTCCTTCGTCAACCCGATCTGGTACGGATCCCACACTGATGAGCAATACTCAAGAATGGGTGGAACGAGTGTTTTGTAAGCCACCTCCTTTGTTGATGGACTACATTTTCTAAGGACTCTCCCAATGCATCACAACCTGGCACCCGCCTTACCAACAATTAATTTTATATGATCATTCCACTTCAAATCGTTCCGCACGCATACTCCCAGATATTTTACAGAAGTAACTGCTACCAGTGTTTGTTCTGCTATCATATAGTCATACAATAAGGGATCATTCTTTCTATGTGTTCGCATACATTACATTTGTCTATGTTAAGGGTCAGTTGCCACTCCCTGCACCAAATGCCTATCCGCTGCAGATCGTCCTTCATTTCGCTGCAATTTTCTAATGCTGCAACTTCTCTGTATACTATAGCATCATCTGCGAAAAGCCGCATGGAACTTCCGACACTATCTACTAGGTCATTTATATATATTTTGAAAAGCAATGGTCCCATAACTCTCCCCTGTGGCCGCCAGAGGTTACTTTAACGTCTGTAGACGTCTCTCCATCGAGAACCACGTGCTGTGTTCTGTTTGCTAAAAACTCTTCAATCCAGCCATACAGCTGGTCTGATATTCCGTAGGCTCTTACTTTGTTTATCAGGCGACAGTGCGGAACTGTATCGAACGCCTTCCTGAAGTCAAGGAAAATGGCATCTACCTGGGAGCCTGTATCTAATATTTTCTGGGTCTCATGAACAAATAGAGCGAGTTGGGTCTCACACGATCGCTGTTTCTGAAATCCATGTTGATTCCTACAGAGTACATTCCGGGTTTCTAGAAATGACATGATACGCGAACAAAAAACGTGTTCTAAGGTTCTACAAGAGATCGATGTCAGAGACATAGGCCTATAGTTTTGCGCATCTGCTCGACGACCCTTCTTGAAAACTGGAACTATCTCTGCTATTTGCCAGTCATTTGGAACCTTCCGTTCCTCTAGAGACTTGCGGTACACGCGGCTGTAGAAGGGGGGCAAGTTGTTTCGGGTACTCTGTGTAGAATCGACTTGGTATCCCGTCAGGTCCAGTGGACTTTCCTCTGTTGAGTGATTTCAGTTGCTTTTCTATTTCTTGGACACTTATTTCGATGTCAGCCATTTTTTCGTTCGTGCGAGCATTTAGAGAAGGAACCGCAGTGCGGTCTTCCTCTGTGAAACATCTTTGGAAAAAGGTGTTTAGTATTTCAGCTTTACGTGTGTCATACTCTGTTTCAATGCCATTATCATCCCTGATTGCCTGGATATGCTGTTTCGATGCACTTACTGATTTAGCGTAAGACCAGAACTTCCAAGGCTTTTCTGTCAAGTCGGTACATAGAATTTTACTTTAGAATTCACTGAACGCTTCACGCATAGCCCTCCTTACGCTATCTTTGACATCGTTTAGCTTCTGTTTGTTTGAGAGGTTTTGGCAGCGTTTAAATTTGCAGTGAAGCTCTGTTTGCTTTCGCAGTAGTTTCCTAACTTTTTTGTTGAACCACGGTGGGTTTTTCCCATCCCTCACAGTTTTACTCGGCACGTACCTGTCTAAAACGCATTTTATGATTACCTTGAATTTTTTACATAAACACTCAACATTGTCAGTGTCGGAACAGAAATTTTCGTTTTATCTGTTAGGTAGTCTGAAATCTGCCTCCTATTATTCTTTCTAAACAGATAAACCTTCCTCCCTTTTTTAATGTTCCTATTTACGTCCATATCCAGGGATGCTGCAACGGCCTTATGATCACTGATTCCCTGTTCTGCGCTTACAGAGTCGAAAAGTTCGGGTCTGTTTGTTATTAGTAGATCCAAATTGCTCGGGTAATTTTCGGATAGTGCACTCAGTATAATGTCACTCGATGCTTTGTCCCTACCACCCGTCCTAAACATCTGAGTGTCCCAGTCTATATCTGGTAATTGAAATCTCCACCTAAAACTACAACATGCTGAGGAAATTTATGTGAAATGTACTCGAGATTTTCTCTCAGTTGTTCTGCCACTAATGCTGCTGAGTCGGGAGGTCGGTAAAAAGAGCCAATTATTAACCTAGCTTGGTTGTTGAGTGTAACCTCCACCCATAATAAATCACAGGAAGTACCCACTTCTACTTCACTATAGGATCAACTACTACTAACAGCGACAAACACACCACAATCGGTCGCATGCAATCTTATCCTTTCTAAACACCGTCTGTGCCTTTGTAAAAATTTTGGCAGAATTTATCTCTGGCTTCAGCCAGCTTTCCGTACCTATAACGATTTTAGCTTCGGTGCTTTCTATCAGCGCTTGAAATAAATGGTTCAAATGGCTCTGAGCACTATGGGACTTAACATCTGTGGTCATCAGTCCCCTAGAACTCAGAACTACTTAAACCTAACTAACCTAAGGACATCACACACATCCGTGCCCGAGGCAGGATTCGAGCCAGCGACCGTAGCAGTCGCGCGGTTCCGGACTGAGCGCCTAGAACCGCTAGACCACTCAGCGCTTGAAGTTCCGGAACTTTACCAACGCAACTTCGACAGTTTACAATTACAATACCGATTGCTGCTTGGCCCCCTCATGTCCTGACTTTGCACTGCACCCTTTGAGGCTGTTTCCCTTTCTGTACTTGCCCGAGGCCATCTAACCAAAAAGAAAAAAAACCGCCCAGTCCACGCCACACAACCCCTGCTACCCGTGTAGCCGCCTGCTGTGTAGTGGGCTCCTGATCTATCCAGCGGAACCAGAAACGCCACCACCCTATGGCGCAAGTCGAGGAATATGCAGCCCCTAAATGTTGTGCTTGGGTGGGTCAGTCGGTAGGGTACTTGCACGCGGAAAGCAATGGTCTCGGGTTCAGAACACACGCCGCTGCAGAACAAAAATTGTTTCTGGAAGCGATAGAAAATACCTATTCAGTTGCAAGGTTCTTTCTATTTTACAATGCTTAAACCACGACCGGTTTCGGGCTCTTACATGCACATCATCAGATGTGTTACTGAAAATAAGCAACAGACTAAAGCTAATAATAATTTTACACGCTGTAGTACATATGAGGAAACAAAAGCGATATGAGAGGATACTACAAACGCCTGCCTAGGCAAAGAAATATCCAGTGAACAACACCAGGGCGCTTATAATTTGTGCTGTGACCCCAAACGCCGCGATGGACGAGTTTTGGTCCCGGTGTAGCACTATCGAGCGCAGAGCACGGAGTAGCGTACACAAAGGGGGAAGCAAACTGGTGAACCAGAGAGGCAAGAACAACGAGGGATCAACTATCCCGGCAGTTCACAATTTGAAGTAGTGATTTATGTGCAAAAGAAAAAGAAAGACAAACATTACAAGAAAGTTACATGAAAAGCGTTAAGCGACTTCGTGGGTGATAAAGAAACATATCGAAAAGAGGAAGTAGGGAGCTGTAGTAAAACGCCTAACTGGAAGGCTGCGACTTAAATCTTATGTATAAATTGTAAAAGACAATGACTTTCTTTGCCCTCTTACCACGAGTGGCAAGCAAATTTTTAATTTAGTGGGGACGCATATGGCGACACGGAATAACGTGCCACTGTCCTAAGTTAAAAGAAAATAAACATGTGTCACTGCAGTTTAAAAATCTCGCTTCTAAAGAAAACGGAAAGTAGCTAAACATTAAAGACTATATTGTCAAAAGTGTCTATACCAATTAAAAGCTAGCAATGGCGCTAAAGGGACAAATTAAAAGTAGGGGCAGTTCAAAAACTGCTAACTAAAAGCCCGCAACTCTAAGAGCCCTACGTAAGCTAAGACGTGAGACAAATTTTACATCATCAGTGGCACGTAAATTTTAATCTAGTGAGAACATATACAATGACGCACATGTACTATTGCGTGTAAAAATTATTATTTGCTTCGGCCTCCTGCTTATTTTCAGTACCACACTTGACGATGGGCGTGTAATAGCTCGAAACCGGTCGTGGTTTAAGCATTGTAAAATAAAAAGAACCTTACAGTTGAATCGGTATTTTCAGTCTCTGCTGTAATGCTCAGTTGCGGATGTTCCTACAGCAGGATTGATTCTCGGTCGATAAGACACTTCATGAGACATGAAGGAATATATTTAGCAATGGTTGGATGTGTATGAGATAAACGTGGTAGAGGCAGGCAAAGACTTGAACGACTTGAATATTAGTAAATGCGTACGATAACACGAAGACACTTGCGCAGGATAGAATAAAATGGAGAACGTCATTACTTACAACAACAACAACAACAATGAGCTTTAGCTTTCGTGGTGAATATCAGTTTCAATCCGTCTTCTGCAGGTCTCGGCTGATACCGCACATGCTAACGCATCCAGTAACTCTAAATTTGACAGTAGAGGAACGTGTGGGGGATGGAAATTGTAGAGGGAGACCATTGTTTGACCGTAGTAATCAGGTTCAAATGGTGAGGACTGCACTAGTTATACAGGGTAAAGAGAATTGCACAGAATGAACTACAAGGTTGAGCTGAAAAATAATGCCTCCGAAATGTTTTCTCTATTTTCAATATCGGTTGAGATATGACGGGTAATGAATACTGCCCAGTCCACTTTCCCTCTTCGCTTACAGTAGTTGCAACCCTAAGCCGCTAGACGGCTCCGAAATATAAGGTTTAACGAGGCAGTATGCAGCATAAAAACGTCGGTGCATGACAAACAGCGTGTTACAACCGAGTACCGAATTCGAAGAGTTCATCCACACAGGAAGCTGATTCTCCTTTAGCATGGCAATGCCAGACCACATACGTGCGCTGTCTGGATTCACTGTCATCGATCGTTCTCCATACAGTCCCGACTTGAGCCCGTCCGATTTTTATCTCTTTCCAGAACTCAAAGAACACCTAAGAGGACTTCATTTGGATAGTGATGAAACAATGTAAACGAAGGTGATGTTGTGGCTACATTAACAAAGTCAAACACTCTACAGCGACGGTATCAACAAACTTGTCCCTCGTTGGGTGAAAAGTGTTTGTCGCCAAGGTAACTACGTTGAGATATAAATATGTAGACATCAAGAATAATTATGTAGGATACTAATAAGTTATTAGAGTTTTCACATAAAAAACTAGGAGGTATTACTTTTCAGCACGCCCTCGTGGCTTGGAGAGCGGCATCAAACCTGTCTTGGGCCTGAAGACCATACCAATGCCAATAACAGCAACAACATCAACTGACCCATCGTAATGTTGGCATCGTTTAGTCTACTATTGCACGTAGCACTCATCAAGAATTCCACCTGTAGTAGACCTGAACGTAGTCTGCGCTATTAGAAGATGAAAATTAAGGAAGAGCTCGATAATTATTACTGTATGGTGACCTTCAGGAGTCTGATCGAGTTCCCTCCAAGCCAATATCACCCGCTACAGAATGTGTTACTGTTTAATGTATTTTCGTGAATAAATGAATAATTTTCTTCATAAAAGTGCGTGATTGTGCAGAATGTGGTCAGCGTTTCATCATAAGAACGAATATATTCGTGATATTAACAACACAACCCATAAAAATAATTTGAACATATTTTCTAGAATTAGTTGCCTTGAATACACGCTGTAACTTAGTATTTAGGTGGAGTGGCGTCCGGAATATGTGTTGTGCAGAAGTGGGGATCAAATAGTTCGAATGGCTCTAGGCACTGTGGAGCTTAACATCTGAGGTCATCAGTCCCCTAAAACTTAGAACTACTTAAACCTAACTAACCTAAGGACGTCACACACATCCATGTCCGAGGCAGGATTCGAACCTGCGATGTAGCTGCAGCGTGGTTCCGGACTGAAGCGCCTAGAACCGCTCGGTCACAACGGCCGGCGAAGTGAGGATCAGTTTAACAGTTATTTTATCTGATATCAACATAACAGTAATACACTTTCACCAAAACAAAATATCTCTGTAACCCATAAAGAACCTTAACAGCACTCCTCACAGTCAGTAAAAAAATGTCTTCCTTTCGACGAAAGAATAAAATCAAATATTTACGCTAACTCACATTCTAAGGAAAGACGCGTGAAGAAGGTTTTATACGAATAGGACGGAAATCAGTAGATGTGTTGTACATATACAGACAAACAAATGATTAAAATTTCAGAAATATTGGATGATTTATTCAGGAGAACGTGATTCATAAATTCAGCAAGTCAATAACGTGTTGATCCACCTCTGCAACCAATTGTTCGTGTTGGCGTTGACTGACAAAGTTGTTGCATGTTCTCCTAAGTAATATCGTGCCAGTGTCCATCCAACTGGAGCATTAGATCTCCAAAAACCCGAGGTGGTTGGAGGTCTCTGTCCATAATGCTCCGAATGTTCTCAATTAGGGAAACAGCTGGAGAACTTGCTGGCCAAGGTAGGGTTTGATGAGCACCACTACAAGCAGGAACTCTTGCCGGGTAATATCAGATATTTTCTTGCTGAAATATAAACTCAGGATGGCTTGCCATGAATGGGAGCATAATGGGGTATAGAATATCGTGGACGTACCACTGTGCTGCAAGTGTGGCGCGGGGACAACCAAAGGGCTCCTGCTATGAAATGAACAGGTGTCCCAGACCATCGCTCAAAGTTGTCGGGTCATACGGCGAGCGACAATCAGTGAGGTATCCCACCGCTGCTTGGGGGGTCACCCGATACGTCTTCGGCCTGTGATCTCATTGACTGGAGTAAAACTGTCTTCAGCGATGAGTCGCGCTTCGAACTGAGCTCCGATGACGAGCAAAGACGTGCCTAGACATGCCCCAGAGAGCAGTGAGTACCAAACAGTTTTTCGCCTCATGGCAGCTAGAATTGATTGTCAGGGGTACCATTACGTTTCATAGCGGGATTCCTTTGGTTGTCATCTGCGGTACCCCAACAGCACAGCGATATGTCCACCATTTCCAACGCTCCGTTTTGTTTCCTCTCATGGAACAATCATGGCCACACATTTCAGCAAGGAAGTGCCCATACGCACACGGCGAGAGTATCTACTGCTTGTCTTCGCGCTTGCCAAACACTACCTTGGCCAACAAGGCCCCGGATCTCTCCCTAACTGAGAACTTTTGGAGCATTATGGACAGTGCCCCCAACTTTCTAGGGATTTTGACGATCGTGTTGCCAGTTGGACAGAGTCTGGCAAGATGTCTCACAGGACTAAATCCAACAACTCTACCAATCAATGTCAAACATGAATAACTGCTTGCCTAAATGCCAGAAGTGGACCAACGTGTTATTGACTTGCTCAATTTGTGATGCTCTTTCTCTTGAATACATTCGTTTATCTGTACATGTATACTACATCTACCGATTTTCGTCTCATTAGGGTAATCCAATTCTTTTTCGTAGTGTATACTTAACCGGGCAGTAACAATCAATTTACAATGCCGGGTCCAGGCCATAACCAGTCAACATATCTGAGTCGACTTCAGCAGTAAAACATGAGATGGCAAAGAAACTTTTAGACTTAAACTAGGATCATAACACACTTCTGCCCATTTCTCTACTAGTATTGCCATCACCATATAGGTACCACTATAAGCTACAAATAACTCTCACCAAACTACCTGTTGTTGCGTAGCAAGACAGCCACGCCACGGAAGTAGCCGAAAGGCACGCGTTTAGCAGGCAAGAGATAGGTCTGTAACAGGATACGTAATGAATGCTATAAAGAAAAGTACGTAGCTTCTGGAATACTTAACTTTAATCCATCCTTGGTACATCGCTATTGACGATATAAGTGAGACTCCATAGATACATGCAATGTTACTAATGGCGCCTTGCTAGGTCGTAGCCATTGACTTAGCTGAAGGCTATTCTAACTATTGGCTCGGCTAATGAGCAATGCTTCGTCCATGTAGTCGCTAGCAAAGTCGTCCGTACAACTGGGGCGAGTGCTAGTCCGTATCTCGAGACCTGCCTTGTGGTGGCGCTCGGTCTGCGATCACACAGTGGCGACACGCGGGTCCGACATGTACTAATGGAATGCGGCCGATTTAAAACTACCACCTAGCAAGTGTGGTGTCTAGCGGTGACACCACACTACCAACACATATATATTAACGAATTATTATACTGCAGTGCAAATAGTTGATTACTTACTTAGAATAACAAGACGAATTCTCGGCAGTCCCGCTCACGGCGTAGCTGAAACAAAACATCTTATGATTACCACAATTAATCATTCGCTTGGTGTGTAGCTAACAAATAGGATTGCTCTCTCCCACAGCACATACGCACCAACACTCCTGTGTGCAGGCGATAAACATCCAGAACGTGGCAGTCGGCAATCACAGACATCTGTGCTGAATTTGTTGCCAGCAAACAAACACGTTGCACCGCTCATATGTCACACAGTGCACTGTATCAACCATAAAACCACGAGCGTGGGACCGACCGTTAGCTGCAAAAGCTCTCAGTTGGTGCTCCTCTTGACATGCAGAAGGCCGTTTTTCTGCCTCCAGTGGGTTCGCTGTCCATTCGGCGGGGAAAACACATCAACCGCTCCACCAGACGGTTCTGTCTACACAGCGGCCACGTCCCGCGCAGACCGTTGACACGTCTGGCTGTGCATGTCATGCTTCGTGTTAGTGAATATGGGATTGAAACAAATAAAGGCAAAGGCAGCGTATAATTGACTGAAACGGGATTTTTTAAGATCTGTCAAAGGTTGCCTAGGAAAGGGTGTCATGAGATTTGTACGAGTATAATCTCATACATATTATTCCTCAAGTCAACATTCCTTTTTTTTTCAATACTCACTAATCGTACAGAGATCAAAAAGGTATCGGTAGAAAGGTTTTCTAACCGGCTTCTGACTTTGGATATCGATTTGCTCTAAAACTTACTATTTGTGGAACATTTTAACATAAAAGGGACTTTTAACCATTACGGGCCAAAGGGCGTCATGGACGCCCAGCTTCGCACTTACATTTTACGAGGCTAACTTATTAATCACGAATAAGATACACCCTTTTCATATTATCTTACTATAAATACAAATTTATCTTCTTTAAAGTGCTTATTAACAGAATAATTTCCATACAGCATTGTCGTAGATAATAACCGTGATCACTGTGGTGGTGCATTCTCTCTGTCTGTCGCACAAGCTGACTTATCTGGACAATTATGTTTTCCAAAAAGACAAACATATTTGTCAATCTCACCTTGAACTGTGATTTACCTAAGGGTGTAACGTGCTTACATAAGGTACGAAGTGCAATTAAAATCTCAGAATGAAGTTAGAGGTTACTGTGGCCTTGGTTATATACCAGGTCAGAAGCGAACGCTACATTCTAATCTATACATTTCGCACTTATTTATTTGTACTTTACATTCATACCTCTCATTACACTGCTCTTCAGATGCAGGTAAGAGTAACTTTTACCGTCGAAAATTAGAAATTACAAGCAACTGGTGGCAGTCAAATATTGATTGACGTCGGGAAAACTGTGGTAACACTACGGGTAGACTTGACACCATCTGGTCCAAGCATAGCTTTTTAATTTTCAAGAAGACAATTGCGTATTAAAATTGCATTTGCGGTCACTGTAAACAAGTCGCAGGGATAAACGAGTCAACGAGCAGGGTTGTATTTAACATATCACGTCTTTACTCGAGGACAGTTGTATGTAGTTTTTTCAACGGTAACTAAATCAACTAAGGTTTTTGTATCCATTAAGAAAAATTGTGGTGTCACCGCCAGACACCACACTTGCTAGGTGGTAGCTTAAATCGGCCGCGGTCCATTTAGTACATGTCGGACCCGCGTGTCGCCACTGTGTGATCGCAGACCTAGCGCCACCACAAGGCAGGTCTCGAGAGACGATATAGCACTCGCCCCAGTTGTACGAGGAGATTGCTAGCGACCATACGGACGAAGCCTTCCTCTCATTTGCCGAGAGCCAGTTAGAATAGCCTTCTGCTAAGTCCATGGCTACGACCTAGCAAGGCGCCATTAGCCTTACCTACTTTGAGAGTTATAGTATAAATGTCTCAAGAAGACTGCTGTAGTCATCAAATAATAAAGTTAAGTATAAAGCAGCTACGTACTTTTCTTGCTACCATTCAATAGTTATCCTGTTCCAGAATTGACGCCCTTCGGCGTGAGTGTGTACGCGTGCCTTTCTATCGGCTACCCGTCACTGTGGACTGGCTGCCTTGTCAGTCCACTTCAAAAATGAAAAACAAAAAGTATATGAAGATTACATTCTTAGGTCAAATATCGTTTATACCGAGGTACTGCAACATTCTACAAAGAATTTTGCCGGCCGCGGTGGTCTAGCGGTTCTGGCGCAGCAGTCCGGAACCGCGGGACTGCTACGGTCGCAGGTTCGAATCCTGCCTCGGGCATGGGTGTGTGTGATGTCCTTAGGTTAGTTAGGTTTAAGTAGTTCTAAGTTCTAGGGGACTTATGACCTAAGATGTTGAGTCCCATAGTGCTCAGAGCCATTTGAACCTACAAAGAATTTTGTTGAAAATTATGTGCACAGAAATGTGCATACAAGAATGTATCATAGATTCATGATTATTGTTTCACATCGTTCAGTTCATTTTTAAAGATTTTTCTGTTCATTGCACAACTACCCTTATCACAACGAATACACTTATTCCAAATAGCGTGACTATTTAAAACCATGGAAATGCGAAAGTATCGCACAGGCCTCCTGGTTTCGAATATATAACTTAAATCACGAAGTGAATCATTATAGGGAGAAATGGAGGCCACATCTTAAAATCTTGCAAGGAGACAGAATTACTGTCATTGTAAACAAGTACAAGCCCTCAGGAGCAAGAGTTGGAAGACCAACTAACGGATGGTCTTAAAAATGTGACGTCTGAACAGGCATATTGCTTACTAAACTTTGAAACGATGAGAAAGAAGAAGAGAAACAGAATAATATGAAGACGTTTCTCACATAATACAACGCTTTCATTATTGTTAATCGTCTTTAACATTTATGTTTAGCGTTTCGTGCGATGGTCCACCGACTGCTATAACTGCAGGTGGATGTGAGATGGTTTCCGCCCTGAAGCAGACACTTTCAAAATCAAAAACATACTTTCTGTGCTGTTTGCTCATTCCGCACGATCGTCGGCGGGTGAGAACTTTCCCCCATTGCTGCCGTCCGTGCTGCGGTGTTAACGGACCGGAACAAGGGACGCGGCAGCTGTAAAAGTCTCATAATGAATTTTGACTAATTGTGCGCAGTAAATTTCAAAGGGAGACCTGTCTCTCCCTCTCTCACACGCTGGAGGACAGAAGGACTGGCCGTCGTTATTTATGCTGTGTGAGTTACGCGCCCCAGACTGGCGGCACGTCGCGCCTCATTTTTATTTTCGCTCACAACAAAATGTAGCGGCGTGCGCGGGTGTATTATTGTTCAGCGCCGCGGCTAGGCTGCCCATAATTGCAGTTTAAATATTTTGTGTGGGCGCGAGGGCGGCTGCGTGCTTTTTGTTTGATCAGCTGCCGGCGCGTGCTACGGGTGTGTAATCTGTTTACTACGGACCAGCAACGCTGCTCGGCTCCTGTTCATTTAGCACGGGACACGCGCCGTAATCTGGCCCGCACTTGAGTCGCAAGTGCCGGCGGGGAATATTAGAACTGGAGTGTCGCGTTACTCACTAAGCACGCTATCGGGAGAAAGGTATTACGAGGCGTAATTACGATGCAGGAGGACCGTCGCCAAAACAATACAGGCTCTAAGGCTGCTGTCAGCCTAACCTTTCTTATCCTGGTTTGCGTAGAGCGTACAAGGTGCACATCAGTCATCCCCACGCTGAGATTAGCTCGTACCACCTCGTCCCCCACCATCATAATCATCAGCCCTAATTAAACTTTAGAGTGAAAATGAAATGTCTTTGAACACTTTCGCCGGCCGGTGTGGCTGAGCGGTTCCAGGCGCTTCAGTTTGGAACCGCGCGACCGCTACGGTAGCAGGTTCGAATCCTGCCTCCGGCATGGATGTGTGTGATGTCCTTAGGTTTGTTAGGACTAAGTAGTTCTACGTTCTAGGGGACTGCTGATCTCAGATGTTAAGTCCAATAGTGCTCAGAGCCATTTGGACCATTTTTTTCTCTGAACACTTTCATTTTTAAAATATCGACAGATAAACGATCTTAATTGTTGTAGATGTTATACGGAACCAGAAACTAATGATACGACGAGACAGTTGGTACTGCTTATTTGTAACAACCTCTGTTTATAGAATGATAAAGCAGTTCTCTGCGCACTGCGAGTGTTACTTACAGCTCCCTCTCAGAAGAGAAAGCTAACTGTACTTGTTACAAAAGATGCTTACTCTACACTGTTCCTCTCCATGACACTTGGTTCGCCTACACTGTGCACCTACGTTAAAATCGACAAAATTGAAATGTGTGCAGTATACACAGGCCTGTTGTTTTTGAATCACTTGATTGCTGGACTCCTAACGTCTGAATGGCAGAAATGGGAAGACTTCACGTTGCCAACGCTTTGTGTCTCATCACTGCCAACACCACCACGATTACTACTGCTACTACTACTGCTACTACTACTAACGATAATAAAAATAATAATAATAATAGCTTATTGATTGGCGACTCCATAGTGTCCTGTGCACTACGACCAGATAATGGGTATACTTGGAAGGAGAGACAGCATTGGTCGTATATTTTTGTTTATTATCGCAAAATCGATTTTCAGTCACTTAGTGACCATCTTCAGTGCTGTAATTATAACTTAAATTAGTAAGCACTGGTGTCAATAAGCTTACGGCGATCACGTAGACTGAGCTCAGTCTATGTAATCGCCGTAAGCTTGTTGACACCAGTGCTTACTAATTTAAGTTATAATTACAGCACTGAAGATGGTGACTAAGTGACCGAAAATCGATTTTGCGATAATAAACAAAAATATACGACCAATGCTGTCTCTCCTTCCAAGTATTCCAAATAATAATAACAATAATAATACACCTTAAGCAACATAGTAGCAATCGCATAGTTACAACTGCGATGTGCTCTCAATTACGCCCTGTAGACAAAAAAAAATTAAATAAAACGGCACACCACGAAGCAATTACCCGAATTGGACTTAAATCGGTAGTTCTTTGTTAATCCATATGTTAGACGTGGTTTACTCATTCAGACAAACAAATCATTATCATTACAGAGGAGGTGCTTCACATATTGGGTATGTCAATAACGCGTTGGTCCACCTCTCGCTCTTGTGCAAGCACTTGACGGCTTGGCAATGGCCGCGCGGGGTGCCCCCGCGGTCAGAGGCGCCTTGTCACGGTCCGTGCGGCTCCCCACGTCGGAGGTTCGAGTCCTCCCTCGGGCATGGTTGTGTGTGTTGTCCACAGCGTAAGTCAGTTTAAGTTAGGTTAAGTAGTGTGTAGACTTAGGGAACGATGACCTCAGCAGTATGGTACCATATGACCTCACCACAAATTGTTTGCTTGGAAACGATTGATCGAGTTGCTGGATGTCCTCCTGTGGGATATCGTGCTAAATTCTGTCCAAAATCCCGAGCTTGTTGGAAGGGCCTGCCACAAGGCCCCAAAAGTTCTCAGCTGGGTGAGATCCATCGACCTATGTGGCCAAGTTACTGTTTGGATAGCGTGAAGACAAGCAGTAGAAACTATCGCCGTGTGTGGGTGGGCGTTACCTTGCTGAAATGTAAGCCGTTGTTGGCTTGCCACGAAAACAGCATGATGCGTGGAATATCGTCGACGTATCGCTGTACTGTAACGGTGCCGAGGATGACAACCAAACGTCTCCTGCTATGGATTGAAATGGCACCCCAGGCCATAACTCCTGGTTGTCGGACCGTATGGCAGGTGATGAACAGGTTGCTATCCAATTTCTGTGCAGGACATCTCTAGATGCGTCTTCGCTGGTAATCAGGGCTCAGTTCGAAGTGGAACTCGTCACTGACGACAATTCTACTCCAGTCAGTTAGGCTGAATGTGCCAGACACCACTGCAAACGGTTTTGTTGATGTAGAGATGTCAGTGGTAGTCAGCTTCCTATTAATGGGTCTTGTGGTCACTAAAGAAACAGTTGCACGTCGTATCGATGGTACTGACGAATCCGGAGCTCTGAGTGCCTCTCTGACAATCGCTCAGTCCTCATGTCCTGTCGACTTTCTAGGTCGGCCGCTTCCTTTGTAACACCGAAAATGCAGGATGCATGGCACCTGCTAGCGATATGTAATTTTTTTTGCTGAAGTATATGTAAATATTTGTAATTTAAATGCTTTCTTTTAATAAGTAAGGAAATTGCTTCACTGTATGTGTAAATTTAGGTAGAAGCCTGTTAGCGTTTCATTGTATTTATCTGTGCCTTACTGTGAAACTTATAAGCTCTGAGAAAAGGCCAAAGGGATTGTTATTTGCATCGACTAGCAACGATAATAGCAGTGCTTGTGCGTTGTAAAATGTTTGGGTAGGGAGTTGTGCGGAGCGCGTGGAGAGAGAGAGAGAGAGAGACGGTTCTCCAGCGCTTCTAGTGTGTGGAAGTGTGGTGTTATGCTCTCGCAGTAGAGAGTACCATTTTCGGTGCCATCATATAAGCGCGCTGGCCAATTGTCTGGTAACAGGAGTACAGACAGTGGACAGGCGGAAGAGGCTTTATTAATTACGATTGACCGTTCCTGTAATTAGCCGTGGCTCCACAAGATGCTACCATCTTCAACAACAGCAGCAGTTCTAGCAACACAGTTTCATCGTCAGCTCCAAGTTTCGTCGTATGCACAGCACTGAAGTAAGACTGTTCATTGGTAGAAAGTATTAACGGACAACCCAGCAGCACAACTGAATGTGATTGCTTGATAAGAATCAGTTTATAAGAATCAGTTAAAATCAGGGCGATTGTGTCCTCATTACCCCAAGACATTGTTACCAAGCAGGATCCTTGTTCCTTTTCTTCCTTATATGCTGAGTGTCATAAGCAACATATCGAATAGTTACAGCCAGTTTATTAATGAATAATTTAATTTTTATGAATTTTAGCCGCAGTGCACTTTCAATTAACTGTTGTACAACAGAGGTTTCAGTATATGACTGAAGTAAAGCAATTTCATTTTTCAAATCTGAGAATCAATCACTGGAAAAAATACAAATCTAAAGAAATTCACAAATTAAGAGTGTAGAAGTTTTATTTCTTTTACATATAGCTTGGAGCACATGGTTGTTTGGCTTGGTACGTATACTAGTGTTTAATTCTGTTCAAGTCAGTAAAAAAGGCGCAGTTGTTCAGACAATAATACGAAATACAATCTGCAAAATAAGTACCGGTAGAGGAAAAGTAAAAAGTGCTTGCTTTTTATCTAAACTTCTTTGATGACGTTATGTTGAGGTCACGGAAAGTCATTGTTCACGTAAATAAGTTCAATACTGATATACAGTTTAATTACATATTTTCAAATCATTGCCGGCCGGTGTGGCCGAGCGGTTCTAGGCACTACAGTCTGGAACCGCGCGACCGCTACGGTCGCAGGTTCGAATCCTGCCTCGGGCATGGATGTGTGTGACGTCCTTAGGTTAGTTAGGTTAAGTAGTTCTCAGTTCTAGGGGACTGATGACCTCAGCAGTTAAGACACATAGTGTTCAGAGCCATTTGAACCATTTTTTTTCAAATCATTACTCTATTGCCTTTTTCAAAATTTAATGCCAAACATAAAGTAAGAGTGACTTCTCAGTTTTCTTTATCATTACATACACACTTAAAATTAGTGTCAAAAAAACGTGAAAACGTTCAGCTGCCACGTCAGTGTTTCATAATACATGTTTATCTTTCACTGCGAAAGTTTCACAGGTAAATTTATCTTTAAAAGTGAAAGTATCATATCAAAATTGTTTCCCTTTCAATTAGTGAAATTATGAATGATAAAATTGTTCCAAATTAATTATTCAACAAACCTGCATCTGACAGCATCTGCGAACTTGTTTCTTGTACTCCTCCATTTTGCCAGTAATGAAACATGTATTTGACTCACCAATCAAGTGTAAGAAAATAATGCCTTTTGCACAATGGCATTAAGATGGTGCTCAAAAATTAACTTTTGGCCCTGACCTTTACTTAATGAAATTATATCTTGCCTTCAATAATGCCAGTTCTGCAATGGCATAAAATTTGTTATTTGAAATAACTTTGCTCTGATAACTTGAGTTACACCAAACTCGATTTCAAACCACGAACTGCACATATATATTGCATAGAAGCCTATTTTCTTTACGTTCATTCATTGGTGGGTAACTTTACTTTACGACTCATTTTCATATTCAAGACAAGCAAAGGATTTGGATTATGATTCAGGCTGTTAGATTTAAACACAATGTTGATCTCAATATATATACTGTTAAAATTTTAAGTCATACACGAAAACTACCATTTCCAACATTTTTGTAGCAAGAATCACTCTTAAAAAAAAATTTACAAAACGCTTACTGCGTCAAACCTTGGACATACAAATCCTAACTCTGGACACTATCTAACAAGAACCATTTGGAAATCATTATATATCTTCTCTGATTTACTTGCTAAAGTTTGCTCAGTGTAATTGCGCAGCGCGAGTCCTACTTTAAAGCTGTCACCACACGTCTGCTTCCTCCGGGCACCTAGCTGCGACTTCCCGAGTTTTTTACTGCGCGTGCCCGGTTCTCTTCACCATCAATGATCCTCCTAGTCAATGATATTATACTCATTCCACCTTGCGGTTGGCCACTACCGACTTTATTTTCTGGATCTACCCTGATCGGACCTTAGCACATACCTTTCACTAACATCTTGTACAGAATTTTTGTGGTAAATTGCTCTAGTGGGATGGCGACCGTTTATTATTTCCATTTCGTTCATTAGTGTAACTTTTGGATTAATGATCAGTGGTACACCTTTTCTGTCTAGTGTTGTTCGTGAGTTAATGCACAAAATAACTTTCATTTTCCAAATTGTTGCCCTGTTCGGTTTAATTAATTTTTATTTTTAGTAGACTTTCCATCACACGGGTCTGTTGTACACTTTCCTCCTACTTATCGGTATCACTTCTTCGGGAAAGATAGCCTTATCCAATTAGAAAAAAATCCATTAGACATACACGCGATCCACGGTCATGTTTTATATCGCAAGCAGGATAGGCCGATTAGTAAGAGGGAGGTTGCACCTTCTTTACGCTTTGTTCGGCTCTGTTTCGGCCGTTCTTGCCAATATCGTCGAATAATGGATTCGCTCCCATTCAAATGTTGAGAGATTTGCCAATTACTCCAAACGGCTTCTTTGAGCCCAACTACACGTCCTCTCTCAAACCCTGATATCGGAGAATTTTGTTCAAACGTCTTTCAGCGAGGCATAGTTCGTATTCAACTGAGTACACGGAATGGAATTCGCAAAGGCTTTATGCCCTGGTATTGACATGTCCCCTGTTTACTATCATTGTCGGCTGTTCGGTGAAATTGATCTGCAGCGTCACACATTCATCCATCAGCCACCCAAGTTAATAACCTTGCATTTTCCGTCGATACCTGCCTGAATAAAAATATATGACCAGTCTGCATAACTCCTTCGTACTGCGTCGCATCTTCTCGTCTTAGAGTGTATTTGAAATAAATTTTTTGTAACTTAGTGTAATCATTACTACAGTCTTACGGAATAGTGATACTAACAATAAGGTTTTACAAACAGTTTAGTTTCGTGACCGAAACACAGTTGAACCCTTTTGTTTTTACCCCTCAGGAAATTACATTTTACCCCGCAGGTGGCAATTCCTTCCACGGTTGCGTACCACTGGTGTAAATGATAAGTGGTTACTACGTAACACGGAGGTGTGAGGGAAATCGAGACGAACAATGTAATATAGGAGATGGTTGATTGGTTGGTTTGTGGTGTTGAAGGGATCAAATACAGCAAATTTTTCATCCACAAAGATAGGAAATATCGTCGCTTTGACCTTTACAGCCGCATAACCTACGGTACATGTGCACCGAGCTTATTTTGAATATCTTGTAGCTCTCTTACGTTATCCGCTTAGGCGGTCTTAACTGTGTGAAGCTTATTTCATTTACTCGCTAAATTCGTCCTCAAATAGTAAACACATCTTGTTCTTGTACTTAATATGTGTAAGACAGATGTTCGCGGAA
This sequence comes from Schistocerca americana, assembly GCF_021461395.2. Taxonomy (NCBI): domain Eukaryota; kingdom Metazoa; phylum Arthropoda; class Insecta; order Orthoptera; family Acrididae; genus Schistocerca; species Schistocerca americana. The sequence continues at coordinate 857,000,300 of NC_060121.1, forward strand.
GTTTTCTCTGTAAATTTTATGAATTTTAACAGCATAAAATTAGCAATTAATTCCTTTTATTTCTCTGGGCTGATAACTGTGAGACTGCTTTGTTCGTAAGGGTTAAATTTTAGATCTAATTGTAAACGTTAGTAATTTTTCGTTCCATTTATTCTGTATCCTCATAGGAAAGTTCAAATTACTAATGCTAACAAAATAATAAATTTCAAAAATCTGATTGATTTTGCCGGTGGCATTAGAGGCCTAGAGGATACTGTATTCAAAGTATTGCTCGGCGCACGAGCACCGTGGCTTGGCTGAATTTAGTAGGCCAATTTGAGGCTGTTTTCCGGCTTAACAGATCACAGTTGTCCTGTTCGTCTCGACTTGCGTTACATCACTGCAGCTCATTTATCTTGTAACCCTACCTGTCTACCTGTTAGACAGTGGCAGTCTTTCTAGATTTACGAATAGCGTTAGACACTGATCCAGATCATCGGCTGTTAACTGAGGTACGGCCCCACGAATACTTAGACACTTATGAGACGTTGTGAGTACCAAAAACTCAGCAATTTAAACTGACATTCGTTACGTTCGTTGTGGATGGTGCACTGGCGCGTTATGAAACCAAAAATATAGCTATGGTTTAGCATTCATGCATTGCACTACCTCGTCGTATTGGTGATACATTCATTCAGATAATGTACATTTTGCAGGTTATACACATACACACACACACACACACACACACACACACACACACACACACACACACACACACACACACACACACACAACTTAGCTGCATATGGTTTTAGAGCTGGCAGTCAATAAACGCTGAACGTAAGCACAGAGAATATTAATGTTCTAGATATCACACCCTGCCCCATCGTGTTCCTTGACTTGAGTTGCATTACCTATAAATATTAATTCTATAATACAAGGGTCCACCTCACACAGCTAACGGGGAATGCATACAGTTACAGCACTTGATAATGGTCACACGGGCGAAGCGGTAAAAGTGTGAAATAAATTTTACGTAACTATGAACCGCGACTTTGAAATGTTAATCACTTCCTTATACGTCTATATAGTTCAATAGATCAACCAGAAACACTGATAAGTACGGTTTCTTGGGAGCTCATGCCAGATGATGTGCTTAAAGAAAATATTTCTGTGAATTTTAGGAAACAACAAAAATCGGAATTAATCGAATATTGGTATATGGAACTCTAAAACACGCGCTGGAACTATCGACTATATCGATTAGCATAGCTGAAGTCTGTAATGCATGCGAAAAACCAGAGGAATTCTTCTTATAGTAGTGGATACGAAGTGTTTGTTGTCGTGGATAATGATGATGATGATGACGATGATGATGATGATGATGATGAGGATCGGTTGGGATATACTGAACCCATGCTTTTGAGTATAGTGTTATTAATGTCACTCTCATGACGTTATGATACCTCCTTTAGCGGACCAGTCTTGTGCATTATGTTGGACAGACGAAGTTAAGGGGGTAGTAAGTCACATGAATTTGAAGAAGTACTCTCGTGGAGCTAGAAATTATTTATTCCTTTTTCTACTACAAAAGATATCTTACTTCATATTTCAGAGAATGAACTTCGGAGCTAAACGAATTACAACCCTCTCTTCTCCTGCATTAAAGCCTCTTACGTTTGTGGAGGACGTCTTTGTTCATTGTTCTTCTCTTATTACCAATCTCGCTTGCAAGCTCCCTCTTTCTTCGTCATGGCCATAGATATGATCCGTCTTCTACACTACCATGTTTACTTTAGCACCCATCACCAACCATAAATATTACATTTAATTTGTACTTAATACTAATGATCATACAAGGTGCGGATAGTGTGTGCTTTTATTTTTTTTTCGCTCAGTAATTCGAAATATTAACACCTTTTGAAAATTCTTCGTTGTAATGGTTGTAATGTCTAGCTCATCTACCGTTAACATGATTGACATAAAAATTATTTATTTATTGACTGCTTATCTACCCTGTCCAGATTATGGCCCTAAGGCCTTCTTTTACATCTGACAAGGAAAAACACATACAGCAAAAAATTACACAAGAATCACAATAAAAATAATTTCCATTATTAATCAAAATAACAATAATCATAATAATAGCAACACTAATAATGATCATAAAATTATGGAGGAATTAAGAATGATACTGATTAGTTATTACGTGACAAATTCAGTAACAATAATTTGCATTATTAATGAAAAGTAATAATTTCAATAATAATAATAATACTAACAAGCAGAAAGAGACACATACAACATGATACCACAAATGCCTGATGAGATAATTTTGCGACAATAAGTCACCCAAGTAATTAATTCTACTCACTGGAAATGATAAAATAGGAAATTTCTGCCTAAAGAAGTTCACCTCAACACATTCACATCTAACTAAATTCTTAAACATTTACAATGCAGACCCATACATATTCCCTGATACACTTACACATGGAATAACTTAACTGAAACCCAAAGATCAAGAAGACACAGCAAAGCCAGCTAAATATCGTCCCATAGCATGCCTACCAACAATATACAAAATATTAACTTCAGTCATTACACAGAAATTAATGACACATACAACACAGAACGAAATTATAAATGAAGAACAAAAAGGCTGTTGCAAAGGAGCACGAGGATGTAAAGAGCAACTGATAATGGATGCAGAGGTGACATATCAAGCTAAAACAAAACAAAGGTCGCTGCACTACGCATACATTGATTACCAAAAAGCTTTTGATAGTGTACCCCACTCATGGTTACTACAAACATTGGAAATATAAAAAGTAGATCCTAAATTGATACAGTTCCTAAACATAGTAATGAAAAATTGGAAAGCCACACTTAACATCCAAACAAATTCAAATAATATCACATCACAGCCAATACAGATTAAGCGTGGAATACACCAAGGAGACTCATTAAGTCCTTTCTGGTTCTGCCTTGCTCTGAATCCACTATCCAACATGCTAAATAATACAAATTATGGATACAATATTACTGGAACATACCAACACAAAATCACACATTTGCTATACATGGATGATCTAAAACTACTGGCAGCAATGAATCAACAACTCAACCAATTACTAAAGATAACGGAAGTATTCAGCAATGATATAAATATGGCTTTTGGAACAGACAAATGTAAGAAAAATAGCATACTCAAGGGAAAGCACACTAAACAAGAAGATTAAATATCGGATAAACACAGCGACTGCATAGAAGCGATGGAAAAAACAGATGCCTATAAATATCTAGGATACAGACAAAAATAGGAATAGATAATAAAAATATTAAAGAAGAACTAAAAGAAAAATATAGGCAAAGACTAACAAAAATACTGAAAACAGAATTGACTGCAAGAAACAAGACAAAACCTATAAATACTTATGCTAGCCAATATTGACCTACTCATTTGGAGTAGTGAAATGGAGTAACACAGACCTAGAAGCACTCAATACACTTACACGATCACAATACCACAAATATAGAATACACCACATACATTCAGCAACAGAAAGATTCACATTAAGCAGAAAGGAAGGAGGAAGGGGATTTATCGACATAGAAAACCTACATTATGGACAGGTAGACAACTTAAGAAAATTCTTTATAGAACGAGCAGAAACTAGCAAAATACACAAAGCAATCACTCATATAAATACATCTGATACACCACTGCAGTTTCATAACCACTTCTACAACCCTTTAGATCACATAACATCAACAGATACTAAGAAAGTAAATTGGAAAAAGAAAACACTACATGGCAAGGACCTGTATCATCTAACACAGCCATACATCGATCAAGACGCATCCAACACATGGCTAAGAAAAGGCAATATATACAGTGAGACGGAAGGATTCATGATTACAATACAGGATCAAACAATAAACACCAGATATTACAGCAAGCATATTATTAAAGATCCCAATACCACAACAGATAAATGCGGACTTTGCAAACAACAAATAGAAACAGTAGATCACATCACAAGCGGATGTTCAATACTAACAAATACAGAATACCCCAGAAGACATGATATGTCGCAAAAATAATACATCAACAACTTGCCATACAACATAAACTAATAAAACAACACGTTCCCACATACAAGTATGCACCACAAAATGTACTGGAGAATGATGAATACAAACCATTATAACAGATAAAACAACACCACATAACAAACCTGACATCATACTCACCAATAAAAAGAAGAAATTAACACAACTAATCGAAATATCGATACCCAATACAACAAATATACAGAAGAAAACAGGAGAAAAAATTGAAAAATACATCCAACTGGCTGAGGAAGTCAAGGACATGTGGCATCAGGATGAAGTTGACATTATACCAATTATACTAACAACTACAGGAGTCATACCACACAATATCCACCAGTACATCAACGCAATACAGCTACATCCAAACTTATATATACAACTACAGTAGTCTGTAATTATTGATACATGTCCAATTACCCGAAAGTTCCTAAATGAAATGTAACATATATCGTACAGTTAAAAGGAAGTCACGCTTGATCAAGGTCCGCGTCACTTTCCATTTTTAACCAGACATAATGTCTGAGAAAGGAAAGAAATAATAACAATAACTCTAATAACAAAATAATGGACGCATTTAGAATGATACTGATTAGTTTAGCACTTTTGCAGTGCTGTTTGGAAGCGATGATGAAACAAGAGAAGATTGAAAGAAGTGTGAGAATGGCTGTTAGCAAAGAAGAGAATTTCAATAGACAACTGCGTAGGCCATGGGAGGAAAAAGTGGTGGTTTAGGGAGGACTGGGGAGAGTGAAATGCAAGAAAGCTAAGTATTGCGAAGGAAGGTGAGCCACTAGCCATATTTTGAAGTTTGAAACGCTTTTATTTGTGTAATATTTTGAGAAATAATATTCCAAAGTAGGGTTGCTGATACAGAACTTGATTTAGAGAACATGACAGTGTTGTGTAGCGGTACAGAGAGCATTTGACTTTGTTGAGAACGAGATTATCTGCTGTGATTTTCGGATAATTCTGTAAAGATTGAAGATAAATCGGAAGAAGTGTACTGACTGAAAAGACGATACACTAAACATGGGGTATGATAATCTCTAAGTTTATCGGCACGTAGCCGTGAAAATTGTTCACAGACAGTATTGACATGTTCGAAATAGCTTACATAACAAATATATAGCACATACACATTCACCGGCAGTTCCAGCCGACGTGAACTCTCATAAGATATCCTTGGGGAATAGGATCGCCATAATTGAAGATGGGAAGAGTCTTAGTAACTCTAAGGGTTTCTATTTAATACTCGAAGGGAAACACTTTTTTTATATGTCCGTAGTGAATGAAGTGAGGCTGACACCATTTTACAAACTACAACTATGTATTTGTTTCTGTCTAAGTGATGGTCAAGAACTATCCCCAGATTCTATGCAGAAGAAGAAAAGGTTATTTCTGTGCCGTTTAGGATTAAGGATGGAAGAGATTAATTGCACGGATCAGTAGTAAATCTTCTGAGTAACTTGCGTTTTAAATGGGTTATGGTTCAGATCTATGTTCTGTGTCCAGTCGGATAAAGCAAGTAAGTCAGCATTTACGTGCCGGATTGCTGTGGGCAGATTTATTGGGCTTGCCCTCAGGTATAGCTGAAGGTTGTCACCGTATGAATGATTTTTGCAAAGGGAGATAGTATTCGATACGCTGTTGACATATAATGAGAAAAGTAATGGGCCCAGACCATGATCCTTGTTGGATTCCTTATACTACAATCTCCACTGTGACCGCTTTGTTCTGACCATTACTCATTGTTGGTGGTATGTAATGTACGAGTGAAACAACTGTAGAGCAAGTGAAGGAAAGTTTCGACCTTTTAGTTTAGCAAGCACAGTACCATAGCCGACAATGCTGAAAGATTTGCTGAAATCTAAAAAGCACAGAACAGTCGCCTCCTGTTTGTTTCTAGCTGACTTCAGTTCGTTAGTCACTTTCAGGAGAGCAGTCGCTATAATGCGATATTTCTGGAAACCAGATCGTCGGGGATCAATGAAACAGTCCTTTTGGTACACAAAACGTGGAAAGAAATAATTAAAAGCTTAAAACACAATTTACATAAACTGTATTGCGCAAACAAAGAAATGAGTGCAGCGCAAAACATTAAAAAAAGGTAATTGTAGTATCTGACATCACTTTCAGGAAGCTCCATTCAGAAGCTTTCGTTTAAAATGGCTTGACTGGGTGTGAACTGTGGCTATCTTCATGCAGAAAAAAGCGAGGAAATACTATCCTGTCATAAACATTCATCGTCCCCATACCAGGTTTCCTTACCACATATCAACTTACTGTAGCTACGTCACAGCCACTGTACGCATTTGCATCTACACTCGGCAAGCCACTGCGTCGTGTGGTTGATGATACTCTTGGTACCACAGTACCACTATATCCAATCTCCCCCCCCCACACACACACACCTTTTTGATTCACAAATGGCGAATGGGGCGTAGGGAGATTGATAGTCAACAAAGTCCCATGTGACATCTAATTTATCCGATTTTCTCGTCGTGGTCATTTTGCGACTCGTATGTGGGAGTAGATGACATGTTGTCCGACTCTTCTTGGAATGCACTCTCCCGGTATTTCAATAGCATACCTCGCCCTGGAACAAGACACCTCTCTTGGAGCGTTTGCAGCTCGGGGTTGTTGAGCATCACCATCACGTTCTCGCGCAGACTAAACGATCCCGTGAAGAAACACGGCACGTTTCATTGGAGATTCTTTATCTCTTTTGTTAGGGTAAGGGTCTCACACTAATAAACAATATTCAAGAATCGGCCGCACGAGTGTTTTGTAAACCACTTCTTTCGTGGATGAATTACATTTTCTTAATACCCCCAAATGAAACTGAGCCTGGCATCTGTTTTTCACCTGTCTGTTTTATGTGGTCATCCCACTTTAGGTTGTGATTTTTCACCTATATCGAACTGTATTTGATCTCCTGGCCTGTTTATATGCAGTACGTTTCACTTATTTACCCAGGCATAGATTCTTTAACCATATGTTACTCATGTGGTTCCAGAGATATTAACGAGTCGCATACATCTATGATGTATATATGCATACTGAAGCAACGAATGAAAATTTGTACCCGGTTCTCCTCTTTACTGGGCAGATGCCTTGACCATTACGCCACTCTGACACCGTGACCTTATACCTCCTTCCTCAGTCCTAATTCTCATTCACGGCTAAGGCCTTTTAGTTTCACGTGATTAAAGCATAAATGCCTGGGTTTCACACAGGATCCTCTATTTCGTTCGATATTTAGGTGCTGTTCCCATACAGTTGAAGAGCCACTGCAATGCTGCTGGAGTTTAGGGGAATACCGACTGAGGCGTGAATGGGAATTTAGATCGATGAGGGAGGCATGCTAGGGTAGTCCGTGCGTTGTGCAAAGCGAGAGTGTCAGGGTGGCGTAGTGGTTAAGGCGTTTGCTAGTGAGCAGGAGAGGCGGGTTATAATCACGGCCTTAGTACAAATTTTCATTCGTTACTTCAGTCTGCATATATGCATAAAACATAGATCTCCATAAACCCAAAGAGCACTTACAATGTAATAAATTATACAATCCTGAGTCGACCATATTCACACATTATTGTTAGACAAGCAAGATTTCAGTTCAACCATATTTTTACTTGTATTCTTAGGACATTACTTTTCCACTATAAATTTAATAGCCTATCCGCACACAAACATGTGTAAGCCTATTTTTCTCATCTTCACTTATATACATTTATACATCTATCATATGAATGACAGTTTCATATCCACTTGAGAATGACTTAACAAAAAGGTGAAACCAAAAGTCAATGAAATAAAGTTCTACAGGGTAACTGGAGCGTCCTATTCATTAATAAAACAGACAATTGCGGAGCACATGAAGATATTCATTGAATTGCCTCTACCTTAGTCGGTCCTGTTTCGTTAAGAACTATGTTCTGTTTGCAAGGATGTCCTAGCAGCTGTAAAATATCTGGTCAAATATTCGGAAAGTTCGTATTTTGTTCACTAAATGACAGTGTGGAACTGTCCTGAATACCTTCCAGAAGTCAATGAACAGGATGCAAACATGAACGACTTTGTTTATGGCACTCTGGATCTCATGGACGATTCATGCAAGATCTCTGATTGCAGAATCCACTTTGAATTTTGTAGGGAACATTTTAGCTCTCGGAGAACATCACACTGTGTGAGCATAAAACATGTTCCACAATTCTGCAACAGATTTACGGCAGCAGTGTATTTCTGTGATTATGTCCACCTTTCTTACAACTCCTCTTGAAAAGGGGAACGACCTGTGGTTTCTCCAGTCTCTGGCTACCCTTCGTTGCTCCTCTTAAAAAGGGAGCAAGTCCTTTTGCACACGCTCTGTAGAACATTACAGTTGCCGGATCGGGTCGAGCTGTCTTCCTACTGCTGAGCAGATTTAGTTGATTTTCCATTCCGCGATTGCTTATCCCAATATCTGACATTCTGGCTTTCGTACAATAGTTGAAAGGGCGAACCGTTTCGCGGTCTTCCTCGGCGGAACAATTTCAGTAGAATGAGTTCAGTATTTCAGCCTTCTCCCTCACATCTTCGGTGCCAGGACGGTCAGTTAGCGACAGAATAGATGGCTTCGATCCATCCACATACTAACGCAACTTCTTAGGGTTTCTATTCAGATCGCTTGGTAAAATGATACTCTTACGACAAAAACAGACTCGGTATGAGAAGAGATAAGATCATTTATTCAGTTTACAAGAAACATCCTGATCTCAGTCGTAATCTAGAAATACTGACTGGAGAAAAACAGGGTGAGGTAGAAACAACAGATACAATTTCAGAGATTAATATTTTTGAGAATGCTAGCTATGAATGTCCTAAAATCTTCATTATTTCGTCGCATGCTAGAAACTGTCAGGGGTCAGTTACTGCTTTGACGCCTCGTTGCTTGAGTCGGATGTAATACTAGTGTTCTTAATATCTTTATTTTATAGTTATTGTAGCATTTACGACGTAAACATTCTATACAGAAACGATTTTTTCGGAGGTACAAACTCATATATCTTAATCTTATTAGATGGTGGACATACGAAGGGGATTTTATTTTCCATGCACTCTCCTGTTCTGCTCAGAGACTGCGACAGGCTACGTGAGACATGCGTCTTCAGCTATCTACCGATTGTCGTAGTTTCATATGCTGGAATTGTTAACACGCATCGTGACTGACGCTCTGTGTTTCTTGAGTACATCTACATCTACATCTACATGAATACTTTGCCTGGCAGAGGGTTCATCGAGCCACCTTCACAATTCTCTATTGTTCCAATTTCGTATAGCGCGCGGAAAGAATGAATACCTATATCTTTCCGTACAAGCCCTGATTTCCCTTATTTTATCATGGTGATCCATGGTGATCGGAAATCCAGAAATGCGGAATCGATCTGATATCCCTTGTCAATAGCACTCAACTCTTCATGTGAATAAAGAGCTAGTTGTGCTTCAAAGGAACGATGTTTTCTAAACCCACGTTGACTGTGTGTCAATAGACCGTTTTATTCAAGGTAATTCATAATGTTCGAACACAATATATGTCCCGAAATTTTGCTGCATATCGATGTTAACGATGTGGGCCTGTAATTTAGTGGATTGCTTCTACTACCTTTCTTGAATATTGGTGTGACCTGTGCTGCTTTCCAGTCTTCGGGTAAGGATCTTTCGTCGAGCGAACGGTTGTATATGATTGTTAAGTATGGAGCTAATGCATCAGCATACTCCGAAAGGAACCTAATTGGTATGCAGTCTGGACCAGAAGACTTACTTTTATTAAGTGATGTAAGTTGCTTCACTACTCCGAGGATATTTACTTCTACGTTACTCATGTTCGCAGCTGTTCTCGATTCGAATTCTGGAATATTTACTTCGTCTTCTTTTGTGAAGGCATTTCGGAAGGCTGTGTTTAATAACTCTGCTTTGGCAGCAATGTCTTCGATAGTATCTCCATTGCAATCGCGTCAGAGAAGGCATTGATTGTTTCCTGCCGCTAACACACTGTAGGCGCCCCGGTGGTTCCGGTCGCCTACGGTGGACTGGATGGCCGAGCGGTGACCTCTCCAGTTGTCAGGATGTTAGGAAATGGCTGTAGAAGCGTCAGAAACGCCAAAGAAACATTATTAATTCATAACAACTTTATTCCTGCCGAGTACAATGTGCCTTGGTGATATCAACGACCTTCCCCAAGTCCTCGCTAACTCATAGCGATGACACCAGATCCGGGCCGCACCAGTCTTGCTAGCGCAGCGCCGCGTGCTGTGACGTAGTGGAGGAATGCCCTTACTTCTGCCGCGTGTGGCTGGCGGCGTCCGGCTGGCCGGCCGGCTTGGCGGCGGACACCAAGCAGCTGCGCGTGAAGGCCCCGGGTTGGAGTACCGGTGCTGTCGGCACGAGAAGCGTTCTCGTAGTGCGGAGTGTACTCTGTCCCACCCCGTCTTCTTCCCTGCTCCTCCTGGTGGCTCGTCCGCGGTGGACGGGCGGAACGGGCTGCAGTCCCCCAGCGTCGTCGGCTCACCCGGTTGTGATGGCGGATGCACAGGACCTATGCACCCCACGATCTCGACGACGGCTCACTGATGTGGTCAGCCATGGCGGCGAGCGAGTCTGCGGCGATGTCTGCTAATCCTGGGATGATGATTGACAGTGGCAGCAGAGAGGACCAGAGCTGGTACTGTCCCCTCACATCTGCTGCTTCCGACGGACGAAACACTCCCGTTCCCGTTTAACACTTTTTCCTGTTTATTCCCTTTACCATTCTGCTTACTACAACACTCATTCGCCTTGTGACCGCAGCGTTTACAAGCGTAGCACTCCGGCTGTCTGCATTGAGCCTTCACGTGACCTTTCCTCCCACAACGGTAACAATTCCTCTCCGACGCAAAGATGCGTTAATCATTGCGAACCCTTGTTGCAATGTCTATCTCCTGCAGATGCGTTGCAGTACGCAGTGCTGCAGCTAAATCCTCAGGATTCTCCATCCTAACCCTACGAGAAAATTCTGCAGGAATTCCCCTGAGGAATACATTGAGGGCCCTATTTTCTGCCTCTCGTAGTAACACACGATCCGCATCAGGATTACCCGATAATTCATAGGTTTGCGATTTAATTTTCCGTATCCTATCTGAAAAAGACTCCACTGTCTCATTGACCTTCTGTGTCAAATTAGCTAACTTCTCCCTAAAAAATCTTGCACTATTCTGCTTACGATATCTTTGTCATAACCCATCTGCCAATTCTTCAAACGTGCTCGCCTTACTAAGCGTCTCATGGTACATCTCGAACGTCTTGGCTTCCCCTGCAAGTCGTAAATTTGCCATACGTAACGTAGTTACGACCGACCAATTGCTCATTGCAGTCGTTGCCTAAACATCGTTAATGAACGCTGTGACATCCTCTGTTGTTTTACCAGAGAAAGGTGTCATCACGTTAGCTACTGAAGCATACATTTGAATGTTGGACATTGCTACTGACTTGCACTCACTTGAATCCGTTTGCGACTTTTGCGCCATTAATTCTACATGACGTAACTTATGCTGTGCATTCTCTTATAACAATTTTGAGACTTGCTCCGTCAGAGCAGCTATACTCAGTACTAACAGATCTTGTTTCCGGCATGATTTGTGCAAATTACCAACAACTTTCTCTATACTGAATTTACTCCTCAGAACAATAACTACACTAGCTACTCAACTCTTTTGTCACAGTTGAGCACTACACACAATAAGACAAACAAGACTCACAATGCACAACTAAACTAAATTAATCCTTCCGCCTTGTTATTGCCCAGCGACACTCTCTACAATTGTGAGCTGCGTGACCAAACCGTCTACAAATTGAACATTATACTGGTACAAACTTCGTGCATGGTTCCCTATGCCCCGTTAAATTGCACACAGTACATCTGACTGGTACCAAGTATGTTTCCCAACTGTTTCGCTTAAACTCAGATAAATCTGCTGTTACCACAGGTCTCACAAAGAGCACTCCCAGCAAAGAACGCGCATCCATAGTTATTAACAAAAATCGTCTCGTGCACTTACCATTATACCAAATCTGTAGGCGGTGGTCGGGAGGACTTCTGACAGCAAATCTGTAGGCGGTGGTGCAACGACTTGTGACACCAAATCTGTGGGCCGTTGGCGCGACCACTTCTGACACCAAATCTGTGGTCCCGGTCGCCTACGGTGGAATGGATGGCCGAGCGGTGACCTCTCCAGTTGTCAGGATGCTAGGAAATGGCTGTAGAAGCATCAGAAACGCCAAAGAAATATTATTAATTCATAACAACTTTATTACTGGCAAGTACAATGTGGCTTGGTGATATCAACGACCTTCCCCGAGTCCTCGCTGACTCGTAGCGATGACACCAGATCCGGGCCGCACCAGTCGTGCTAGCGCAGCGCCGCGTGCTGTGACGTAGCGGAGGAATGCCCTTACTTCGGCCGCGTGTGGCTGGCGGCGTCCGGCTGGCCGGCCGGCTCGGCGGCGGACACCAAGCAGCTGCGCGTGAAGGCTCCGGGTTTGAGTACCGGTGCTGTCGGCACGAGAAGCGTTTTCGTAGTGCGGAGTGTACTCTATCCCACCCCGTCTTCTTCCCTGCTCCTCCTGGTGGCTCGTCCGCGGTGGACGGGCGGAACGGGCTGCAGTCCCCCAGCGTCGTCGGCTCACCCGGTTGTGATGGCGGATGCATAGGGCCTAGACCCCGCACGATCTCGACGATGGCTCACTGATGTGGTCAGCCATGACGGCGAGCGAGTCTGCGGCGATGTCTGCTAATCCTGGGATGATGATTGACAGCGGCAGCAGAGAGGACCAGAGCTGGTACTGTCCCTCACATCTGCTGCTGGATGGGCCGCACTTACTGCAACATCTCCTTAATAAAGATTAACATATCGATCACCGAGCTGAGCGCTACGCAGCGACCCAGTACACATCTAACTGCAAGTCTAACTGCTAGTGCGAGTGCCTTGTTGCTATCAAAGCTGGCGTATTTAAAGGAAGCACGAGCGACGTCCTGACGTCATGCTCGATTGTAATGACTGCATTCGTTCCACTTATACTGCTGATTCATCTGTCGTACTCGCCCCTTAGGTGTTCTTGCGACAGAGTTACGTGTTGTTGCGGCAGACTTACGCGAAGTTGTGAAATGCAGTACAGCTGACGCTATACCTCTTGCACTCTACGAAAGTCTCCGTCTAACACAAACCCGCGTGCTAAGCAATTCTCTCTCGCCTGTTGTGTGTAACCAGGCCATTGCCCCTGCGTGACGACACATTCCGATATATGTGCAATTGTCCTACCTACTGCCTCTGGCTCTCGGCACAGGCAACGAAACTTTGACAATATTCCACGTTTCCAACTCTTTACTATTCTGCGACACTACAACGCTTCACAAGCGACCGGAATCTCTTTGGATTTTCTGCAAGGTTTCGAGACAAAGTTTCGTTGTGGAAACTGTTATAAGGCTCTCGCATTGAAGTCCACGCTAAATTTCGAGCTTCTGTAAAAGATCACCAATCTTGGGGATTTTGCTTATGTTTAAACTTGGCATGTTTGTTTCGTTGTTTCTGCAACAGTGTTCTAACCCGTTTTGTGCGCCAAGCAATATCAGCTCCGTCGTTTGTTAATTTATTTGGTGTAAACCTCTCAATTGATGCCTATACTATTTCTTTGAATCTAAGCCACATCTGGTCTACACTTATAATATTAATTTGGAATGAATCTAGATTGTCTCTCAGGATGGCGTTAAGCGAATTTTTATCTGCTTTTTTGAATAGGTATTTTTTTGCTTAATTTCCGAAGATTTGGGGATTACAATATTCAATCTCGCTATGACAACCCTGAGTTCACTAATACCTGAATCGGTTTTGATGCTCGTTATTAACTCAGGATTATTTGTTGCTAAAAGGTCAAGTGTGTTTTCACAACCATTTACTATTCGCCTGGCCTCATGAACTAAATGGTCGAAATAATTATCAGAGAATGTGTTTAGCACAATTTCGGATGATATTTTATGCGTACCTCGGGAATTAAACATGTATTTTCGCAAACATATCGACTATTATCGTATGAGTCGGGTACGTGTTTGAAATCAAACTCAAGTTTTCTTTGATCTTTTCAGCAACTGTATCATCTGAATTTAGAGGTCGATAAAGGGATCCAATTAATATTTTATTCCGGTTGCCAACGATGACCTCTGCCCATACTAACTCACAGGAAGAATCTACTTCAATTTCGCGACAAGTTAAACTACTTCTAACAGCAACAAACACGACACCGCCAACCTTGTTTAGCCTATCCTTTCGGAACACCGTTAGGTTCTTCGTAATAATTTCAGCTGAGCTTATATCCGGCATAAGGCAGCTTTCAGTCCCTATAACGATTTGAGCATCAGTGATTTCTATTAGCACTTGGAGCTCTGGTACTTTCCCAACACAGCTACGACAATTTACACCTGGTATACCAATGGTTCGTGTATCTACGTTCTTCTTGTGTTCATGCTGCACCCTTTGTGACTGAAGCCCTTCTTGTGCTTTCCCGAGATTCTCTAACCTAAAAGAAACAGCCCAGTCCACTTCACACAGCCCCTGCTACCCGTGTAGCCGCCTCCTGCGTATGATGGACACCTGACCTATTCAGCGGAACCCGAAACCCAACCACCCTCTGGCGCAAATCGAGGAACTGCAGCCTTCATGGTCGCAGAACCGCCTGAGCCTCTGATTCATATACACCACTCGGCTCTGTCCGAGAGGTCCGCCGTCGGTCCTGTCGACTATGTGCAAATTGTCAGCTCTGCTTTCATCTTGCAAGCAAGACTGGCAGGCTTTACCACTTATGTTAGCCGCTCGAAACCAGAGAGAATCTCTTATCCAAAGTGACACACCTCATTGGTACCGACGTGGGCAACCACCTGCAGTTGGCTGCACCCTGTGCTCTTCATGGCATCCGGGAGGACCCTTTTCACATCTGGAATGACTCCACTCGGTATGCACACGGAGTGCACATTGGTTTTCTTACCCTTCTTGTAAGTCCCTAAGCGGCCCCATAATGCCCCTAACGTTGGAGCTCCCAACTACTAATAATCCCACCGTCTGTGATTGCCCGGATCTTGCAGACCGAGTGGTTTCCTTTGAAACAGGACAGGCGACAGCATCTGGCTCAGCGACAGTGTCAGCCACAGAAAGCACCTCGAACCTGTTTGTCAGACAAACCGGGGAGACCTTACGTGCGGCCGCCTGGGAAGACTTTCGCCACCTGCTTCGCTCTGGGGCGACCTCCCACTCGACCACAGGAGAGGGGTCAGCCTCAGTGCGAGAAGAAACTGGGTTGGCCATCGGTGAGGACAGATCGGAGGACTCGAAAGTGCTGGACGTCGGTTGGATCCCCACGGCCGGCCCACAACAGTGGTGCCAATACACTGCAGCCTCAAGCTGTGTAATCGAAGCCATCACAGCCTGATGTTTCCCCTTTTTAAGACCTCTCTTAGCAGAAGCAGTTCTTTGCCTAACTTTGGCCGGCTGTTTGATCATGTTATCTTACGTACGGTACGGAAATTCATTCAGAACAATTGTGATGGGCCATATTATCGAAATACAGGTCGAAATGTGTGAAGGTCGTGTATAAAGTGTGACTCAGGGGACCCTCTACTCTTATAAAACGTCGAAAATATGTAGCTGGCCCTGTTTGTCTGTTTTTGCAGTGTGTTTTACAATGGAATCAAACGATCTAGCGCTTTTCTACTATTATTTCAGACTTAGGTCAGATGATATTATTAGTGGTCTTAAGTAATTTCCAAGTCATTGCTAGATTAACCTGTTTAAGAAAGAAATGTTGGATAGTAAAATACTAACAGAATAAATTACAATCAAACTTTCTACACAGTTATACGTAGGGAAAGAAAACCAAAGATCAAAGAGAAGAAATAAAAGCTCCGACGTGTGCCGATATCAGAGACTGGTATAGTACCTTTAGTACAGGTTATAAGATGGGGATCAACACAAGTAAAGCAATCAAACTTACCTCAATTAAATCAGGCGATGCGGAGGAATCTGAATTAGGAAATGAAAAGGACGAGGGCGTAGTGGAAAGTAATGCCGTCGAATTTTTTACATGAAAACTCGTAAAGCTTTTAAAATTAAACCAATTTTATTAGCACTCTACACCTTTATTTTTCATGTCTATATGTTTATTTCTGAACAAAGTCATCTTGGTGACGAGCATATTTTCCAAAAGGTTTGTCAGATCGTTGATCTCGTCACTGCAGAATGTGACGGACATATAACCACCTCTGCTTGCACCTCTTCATCACTATCAAGGCGAAGTCGTCGAAGGTATCCTTTAGGTTTTGGAAACAACTGAAATTCGGGTGGGGCAAGATCAGGTCTGTATGGAGGTTGATTGACGAGAGTGACTCCAAGGCGTCGTATTTTTGCAGATGTCGCAGCGTCTGGGTATGGTATGGCATTCTCATGCTGAAGAAAAAGGTCCTCCATGTATGGAGGATCCCTTCGAATTCATGCTTTCAGTTTTCCGAAGAGCTCGTAGTACGTTTCAGAATTTATGGCGATGCCTTTAGGCACGAATTTCAAATGCACCACCCCAAAAACATGCTAGAACACTGTGAGCATGACCTTACCTGGTGATGGCATAGTCATGAACATTTTTGACGTCGATGATCCTTTGTGGCGTCAAGAAGCCCCAAACGTAAAGAAATTTGTTGACAAATGACCAATCTTGTTTGTTTCACGTCAGAAGTGAGCATTTGTGGTACACAAGTTTTCTGTACCGCAGTTCTGCAGTGATGGCCTGCAAATAGTGACTTGTCACACTTACCTGACAACTGTTTTTGTGTTATCTGACGATTTCCTCCGACGAGTTCGTCAACCCGAATCCGACGGATCTCGTCGGTTGCCGTACGCAGTGGTCCAGTCCAAGCTCTGTCACATACATTGAGATCTGCGCCATTGTTTCCTTCGTTATGAGTACAAACAACCCAATGTTGCACATTACTGATGTCGATATAATTACCACCATAGTTTTCATTGTCCTACGGATTTCAATAGGACGTATGTTTTCTGCGGTTGGAAAGTTGATTGCAGCACACTGTTTTTCACGTACCTACACAGTTACGTTACACACCACGATGTTACACGCTACATTTCGGAGCCCGCTCTCTAGCGGCAGAGGGTTGCAACTTGCGACACGGAAGCGAGGATGTCAACTGAGTAATATGCATATATCCCAATCGATAGTGAAAAGAGAATAAAAAATTCGAAACATTACTTTTCAGCACGCCATCCTCGAAGTCGAGTTTCTGTATTTATGCAGCAAAATAACAAACTATGGCCGAATTACAGAAGCTATAAAAGCCAGCACAGCAGTACAAAGAAAAATATTTCTGTAAAAGAGAAGTTTGGTAACGTCGAATAAAAATTTAAAGTTAGGAACTCTTTTACTGAAGATGTTTGATGACCTGCGCTGTGAACAATGGTTAGGGACAAGTAGGGTGTTTTGAGAAATTGTGCAGTAAAGTTTCAATAAAAACTCCAAAATAAGATATTTCAAGTACATCCATTATGTGTTTTTTTTACTGAAAAAATGTGTGTGAAATCTTATGGGACTTAACTGCTAAGGCCATCAGGCCCTAAGCTTACACACTACTTAACCTAAATTATCCTAAGGACAAACACACACAACCATGCCCGAGGGAGGACTCGAACCTCTGCCGGGACCAGACGCACACTTTGTTACTGAGATGAGCCCTTTTTCCTTAAATTTCTAGAGTAACGATATCAACGGGTATTTACCTCTGTTTACTTGGAAATTAAGTGCACTTAACATGGATTAACTTTGATTTATCGCTGTTGACAAGCTGGGTGAGTTGGTGAAACATTACTGTGAAACCTCTCAAAAGAACAAAATTAAAAAGTCCGAACTGTTTCAGTTTTTCACACTAGGATTTGATGAGTAATGTTTGTATTAGTAAAGTATCAGAACCTCAGAAATTAATTTGTGATTCAGCACAATATAAAATAAATTCTATTATCTCCTTACCACAGAACGTCAGCAATGTTCAGGGCGACCGTTAACACTTCTGCCATCTCAGTGTCACGAAAATTCATGTAAGCTATGTTAAGGGGCTCAATATTATTAACTTACTTAAATAATTATTCGCATTTTTCTCCTTAGTAGAAACTTTTGAATACCATTTGCCTTCAGAAACATAATCAAGATCTAAGAACGTAGTTTCCCGCGGCCGGTGTCATAGTGATTAAAGTTCTTCTGGCTATTATGCCATGTCATTGCTAGAAACTAACAACAATAGCAAACTAAAACCGACGTTTCGGCCGAATTGCAACGGCTTTCCTCAGGGCACGACTGGTATTGCATGGGGGTAGGTGCTTCTATTTATTACAGACTATCGATGTCTGACACTGTTGTAAGACTTTTTATTGGCCCTCTAATATGATTGGCTAGGCATGACGTAAAGGAAGATAGAAGGAAAGAGGCTGTTCGTGGATGTCCATGTCGTCAACGATTGGTAGCTGCCCACCAGCCAGCGTTCGGCTTCTGGTCGGCAAGTTTTTCTCCTGGTGTGCGCGGAAGTGGTCCGACAGTTGCTCTACAGCTGTTGTGCAGATACGTCCGTGTCCCGTGTAGCTTCTGGCCCGCGACCGCTCGCGGCCCGTCGGAATGGGATGGCCGGCATCCAGAACGCCGGGAGTTTGTAGTCATCTTCTCTGTTGATGTTGTCAGGCTGCTTAATAATTTCGATCGCCTTCCGTATTTTGCGTTCTCTCATCCACGATTCTTTCGCCAGCACTCGGGCTTCCTGGAACCTGATAGGTTGTCCACAATCATGGTGGTGTTCCGCTATCACCGATTTATTATGTTGTTGTAATCGTACATAACGTGCGTGTTCTGCTACTCGTAAGCTGACAGGTCTCCATGTTTCTCTTATGTAGACAGCTCCGCACTCACACCGTAGTTCGTAAACACCTGCAGTGTTAAGATTGTTGACTACATCCTTGGTGGAACCTATATTTCGTGGATCCTGTGACTGCTTCGAAAAGTCGGTTTGAAACCTAGCCGTTCAATGACGCCTTTTACATATGGTAAGTGTACCAGTGGAAGCTTCTCTTCTTTGCCTTCTTCTCGTGTTCTGTTCCCTTTGGTTCTAGCAATGACGTGGCATGATACCCAGAAGAATTTTAATCACTATAATCAAGATCCTTGTCTGAATTGTAGTGATCCACATCACACTCGGATCTGACCCTGAAAAGCATTTTCCTGCCATCGGACACGTTACTGACAGCCTTGTTTCTGGCACTTCCTTCTGTTTACGTACACACATCCTTAAACAGTTGCCTTTAGTAAAAATCTTAGACACAGTTGCCATTTCGCATTTTATTGTGGACGTATCAGATAACAAAGTATGTCACGTACCCTGTTTGATATGCAATAAGTCTGTTCCTCATCGACTGTTGCTTACCATTGTTCAGGCACGGGATTTTGTCTGAAGAAGACAGATTCGTTAAGATCGAAGATCATGTTAACTGTTAGGAATTCTTTTCGGAAGGTATTTGTCGGGAGTGTAGACTTGTAACACAGCCAAACATAGACGATAAGCGATTCAGACAAAATGGAAATACAGGCTTTCGAAATGAGGTTCTCTGACGAATACTGAAATTAAATGGGTGGATCGAATAACTAGTCTACATCTACATCTACATCTACATTTATACTCCGCAAGCCACCCAACGGTGTGTGGCGGAGGGCACTTTACGTGCCACTGTCATTACCTCCCTTTCCTGTTCCAGTCGCGTATGGTTCGCGGGAAGAACGACTGTCTGAAAGCCTCCGTGCGCGCTCTAATCTCTCTAATTTTACATTCGTGATCTCCTCGGGAGGTATAAGTAGGGGGAAGCAATATATTCGATACCTCATCCAGAAACGCACCCTCTCGAAACCTGGCGAGCAAGCTACACCGCGATGCAGAGTGCCTCTCTTGCAGAGTCTGCCACTTGAGTTTATTAAACATCTCCGTAACGCTATCACGGTTACCAAATAACCCTGTGACGAAACGCGCCACTCTTCTTTGGATCTTCTCTATCTCCTCCGTCAAACCGATCTGGTACGGATCCCACACTGATGAGCAATACTCAAGTATAGGTCGAACGAGTGTTTTGTAAGCCACCTCCTTTGTTGATGGATTACATTTTCTAAGCACTCTCCCAATGAATCTCAACCTGGTACCCGCCTTACCAGCAGTTAATTCTATATGATCATTCCACTTCAAATCGTTCTGCACGCATACTCCCAGATATTTTACAGAAGTAACTGCTACCAGTGTTTGTTCCGCTATCATATAATCATACAACAAAGGATCCTTCATTCTATGTATTCGCAATACATTACATTTGCCTATGTTAAGGTTCAGTTGCCACTCCCTGCACCAAGTGCCTATCCGCTGCAGATCTTCCTGCATTTCGCTACAATTTTCTAATGCTGCAACTTCTCTGTATACTACAGCATCATCCGCGAAAAGCCGCATGGAAGTTCCGATACTATCTACTAGGTCATTTATATACACTCCTGGAAATGGAAAAAAGAACACATTGACACCGGTGTGTCAGACCCACCATACTTGCTCCGGACACTGCGAGAGGGCTGTACAAGCAATGATCACACGCACGGCACAGAGGACACACCAGGAACCGCGCTGTTGGCCGTCGAATGGCGCTAGCTGCGCAGCATTTGTGCACCGCCGCCGTCAGTGTCAGCCAGTTTGCCGTGGCATACGGAGCTCCATCGCAGTCTTTAACACTGGTAGCATGCCGCGACAGCGTGGACGTGAACCGTATGTGCAGTTGACGGACTTTGAGCGAGGGCGTATAGTGGGCATGCGGGAGGCCGGGTAGACGTACCGCCGAATTGCTCAACACGTGGGGCGTGAGGTCTCCACAGTACATAGATGTTGTCGCCAGTGGTCGGCGGAAGGTGCACGTGCCCGTCGACCTGGCACCGGACCGCAGCGACGCACGGATGCACGCCATGACCGTAGGATCCTACGCAGTGCCGTAGGGGACCGCACCGCCACTTCCCAGCGAATTAGGCACACTGTTGCTCCTGGGGTATCGGCGAGGACCATTGGCAACCGTCTCCATGAAGCTGGGCTACGGTCCCACACACCGTTAGGCCGTCTTCCGCTCACGCTCCAACATCGTGCAGCCCGCCTCCAGTGGTGTCGCCACAGGCGTGAATGGAGGGACGAATGGAGACGTGTCGTCTTCAGCGATGAGAGTCGCTTCTGCCTTGGTGCCAATGATGGTCGTATGCGTGTTTGGCGCCGTGCAGGTGAGCGCCACAATCAGGACTGCATACGACCGAGGCACACAGGGCCAACACCCGGCATCATGGTGTGGGGAGCGATCTCCTACACTGGCCGTACACCAATGGTGATCGTCGAGGGGACACTGAATAGTGCACGGTACATCCAAACCGTCATCGAACCTATCGTTCTACCATTCCTAGACCGGCAAGGGAACTTGCTGTTCCAACAGGACAATGCACGTCCGCATGTATCCCGTGCCACCCAACGTGCTCTAGAAGGTGTAAGTCAACTACCCTGGTGAGCAAGATCTCCGGATCTGTCCCCCACTGAGCATGTTTGGGACTGGATGAAGCGTCGTCTCACGCGGTCTGCACGTCCAGCACGAACGCTGGTCCAACTGAGGCGCCAGGTGGAAATGGCATGGCAAGCCGTTCGACAGGACTACATCCAGCATCTCTACGATCGTCTCCATGGGAGAATAGCAGCCTGCATTGCTGTGAAATGTGGATATACACTGTACTAGTGCCGACATTGTGCATGCTCTGTTGCCTGTGTCTATGTGCCTGTGGTTCTGTCAGTGTGATCATGTGATGTATCTGACCCCAGGAATGTGTCAATAAAGTTTCCCCTTCCTGGGATAATGAATTCACGGTGTTCTTATTTCAATTTCCAGGAGTGCATATTGTGAAAAGCAATGGTCCCATAACACTCCCCTGTGGCACGCCAGAGGTTACTTTAACGTCTGTAGACGTCTCTCCATTGATAACAACATGCTGTGTTCTGTTTGCTAAAAATTCTTCAATCCAGCCACACAGCTGGTCTGATATTCCGTAGGCTCTTACTTTGTTTATCAGGCGACATTGCGGAACTGTATCGAACGCCTTCCAGATGTCAAGAAAAATAGCATCTACCTGGGAGCCTGTATCTAATATTTTCTGGGTTTCATGAACAAATAAATCGAGTTGGGTCTCACACGATCGCTGTTTCCGGAATCCATGTTGATTCCTACATAGTAGATTCTGGGTTTCCAAAAACGACATGGTACTCGATCAAATACATGTTCTAAAATTCTACAACAGATCGACGTCAGAGATATAGGTCTATAGTTTTGCGCATCTGCTCGACGACCCTTCTTGAAGACTGGGACTACCTGTGCTCTTTTCCAATCATTTGGAACCCTCCGTTCCTCTAGAGACTTGCGGTACACGGCTGTTAGAAGGGGGGCAAGTTCTTTCGCGTACTCTGTGTAGAATCGAATTGGTATCCCGTCAGGTCCAGTGGACTTCCCTCTATTGAGTGATTCCAGTTGCTTGTCTATTCCTTGGACACTTATTTCGATGTCAGCCATTTTTTCGTTTGTGCGAGGATTTAGAGAAGGAACTGCAGTGCGGTCTTCCTCTGTGAAACAGCTTTGGAAAAAGGTGTTTAGTATTTCAGCTTTACGCGTGTCATCCTCTGTTTCAATGCCATCATCATCCCGTAGTGTCTGGATATGCTGTTTCGAGCCACTTACTGATTTAACGTAAGACCAGAACTTCCTAGGATTTTCTGTCAAGTCGGTACATAGAATTTTACTTTCGAATTCACTGAACGCTTCACGCATAGCCCTCCTTACGCTAACTTTGACATCGTTTAGCTTCTGTTTGTCTGAGAGGTTTTGGCTGCGTTTAAACTTGGAGTGGAGCTCTCTTTGCTTTCGCAGTAGTTTCCTAACTTTGTTGTTGTACCACGGTGGGTTTTTCCTGTCCCTCACAGTTTTACTCGGCACGTACCTGTCTAAAACGCATTTTACGATTACCTTGAACTTTTTCCATAAACACTCAACATTGTCAGTGTCGGAACAGAAATTTTCGTTTTGATCGGTTAGGTAGTCTGAAATCTGCCTTCTATTACTCTTGCTAAACAGATAAACCTTCCTCCCTTTTCCTAGTGAGGAACTAATGCATGTAAATGAGAAGAAAAGGAATCTTATGGCACACTTTGACTAAAAGATTGAGCTTTTCATAGGACACATCCTGAAGCATCAAGGTATGGTTAGTTTGGTAATTGAGTGAAGTGTGGTGGGCGAAAATTGTTGAGGGGGTCCTGGACATGAATACGATAAGCAGTTTCCAACGGATGTAGGTTGTGGTAGGTACGTAGAGATGAAGAGGCCTGCGTGGAATATACTAGCAGGGAGAGGTGCATCAAAATAGTTTTCCGAGTTCGAGCGTTACAGCAACACGTAGGCCTCACTGAGTACGCCACACATAGCTCGTCCACTGAACAGGCCTAGAGACGGACTAACGGTGTAGATATGTTTGTTCCCCGACTGCGGCAACTGAAGGCTGCAGGTGACAACGTAGTAGTGTGACGTTGATAATTCTTCAGTCGCGAACACAGGTTTAGAAATATTCATAATATAAAAAAAAATTGTGTGAGCAAGCTTTTCAGAGTGAAATGAAGAAAAATTAGGATTAAAGTTATTGGTATAGATAGACAAGGCGTAGACTAGAAATGAGATAGATAACGCCCAGACGCGATATGCGAGTTGCAAACTAATAGTTCGCGGTCGCAACTATACAATAAGAAAGCAGAATGAAACCAGTGTTAGCCAGACTGTAATGGAACATCGTTACTTTTACATTCTCATACTGCTTTGTATATTTCCAACATGATTTAGTAATGATTATTCAAAGATAGTTGCAGGGAAGAGATACCACCAAACCATTGTAAAACCAAATTAAAGTTGGTAGCTGCACATTTATTGTGTTGCTGTATACCTAAGGATTTAAAACAATAATATTTCTAAAGTCTGAGCTCTTCCTGAAGATGCTATATTTATTACTCCTAAAGAAATAAGTCGCTAGGCCCGAGAACGGCCAAACGTTTTGCTCTATAGTCTCGTTTTGTAAACGCCTTTGCCGAGAGAAAAACCGCTCAGTACGCTGACCCAGTGGACAGCTTCGATGTACGGTTGGCTGATGTGCCACGTCATTTTCATATTGTTGGCGCCTTTCATGAGGTACGAAGGACACTGCAGATTGATTGATATGTGGGAGGCTTCTGACAAGACAAGCCACAGATAATCCATTTTTTTATTCATGTGCAGGAAGCCAGAATTATGTTAACAAATCGTTCTAAAAAAGTTTTTGGTTCAGTATATTGACAGTTAGTTCTAACAAGTTTACCATTTTATTTCAAATACATATCACAGCATACTTACTTTTTTCCGTCTGTCTCGTTTTAAATTTCAATATCTCTTGTCGTTTTAAATTTCAATATCTCTTGTACACTGAAGAGCCAAAGAAACGTGGAACAGCTACCTAATATTGTGTAGGGCCCCCGCGAGAACGCAGAAGTGCCACAACACGACGTGGCATGGACTCGACTAATGTCTGCAGTAGTGCAAGAGGGAATAACAGCATGAATCCTGCTGGGCTGTCCACAAATCCGTAAGAGTACGAGGGGGAGGAGATCTCTTCTGAATAGCACGTTGCAACTCATCCCAGGTATGCTCAGTAATGTTCATGTCTGGGGACATTGGTGGCCAGCACAAGTGTTTAAACTCAGTGTTCCTCGAGCCACTCTGTAGCAGTTCTGGACATGAGAAGTGTCACATTATACTGCTGGAATTGCTTAAGTAAGTCTGAATGCAAAATGGATATGAACGGATGCATGATGAGACAGCATGCTTACGTACGTTTAACACATTAGAGTCGTATCTCGATGTATCAGGGGTCCCACTCCACTCCAACTGCACACACCCCACACCATTACAGAGCTCCACCAACTTGAACAGTCCACTGTTGACATGCAGTGTCCATGGATTCACGATGTTGTCTCCATACCCGTGCACTCTGACAGTTGTTGATGTCCCAGCATTGAACTCTGAAGCAATTTCCGGAAGGGTTGCACCTCTGTCACGTTGAACACTTGAAACGTCCCCTTAGAAAAATTAGTGAATGACTATGCTGATAAACCTCTTACATTATTTGATTTTCAAACAGCTGAGCAAAACTGAACGTACTCTGACATTTCTCTCTTTACTTATTCTGATCATCATTAAACTGACACACAATATTTTTAGCGCAACGCAATCTGACTTTCAATAATCCCTACAAAAGAATGGCCCTGACTAACATCAACCTACACCTTTCACAAATCAAAATCAAACAGCTGAGCAAAACTGAACGTACTCAGACATTTCTCTCTTTACTTATTCCGATCTTCACTAAACTGACACACAATGTTTTTAGCGCAACGCAATCTGACTTTCAATAATCCCTACGAAAGAGTGGCCCTGACTAACATTAATCTATACCTTTCACAAATCACTTACCTCACAAAAATCTTCGTTACTCAAACTACTGCAATACAGCGAGCGCCAATACTGCTAGCTAAATAGAAGATTCAAACTACTGAAGGCACTAACTACTGGTTGGCATAGTTAGCAAATGAAAGATTTTGATAGAGAAGAAACAATGTATTTACCTTAATAGTGATCAAAAGTCATAATATATATAGCAGATCATGACATCCAGTCTTACAAATTTACTGTCTCTGATGGACAC
Source organism: Schistocerca americana (assembly GCF_021461395.2). NCBI lineage: Eukaryota > Metazoa > Arthropoda > Insecta > Orthoptera > Acrididae > Schistocerca > Schistocerca americana. The sequence goes on from NC_060121.1 coordinate 857,026,316, forward strand.
ACGTCCAGATCATCCGCTCTCAAAACGCCGCCATTTCTCTCCCCACATCCACCACTGCTGGCAGCTCACCTCCAACTGCGCAACGCTACGCGCTATTAACAGCCAACTGCCCAACACTACAATAGAAAATATTTCAACAATGCCAACCAGCCACAGACTGCACACAGCACAGTCAGTGATTTTCATATAGAGCGCTACGTGGCGTTACCAATATAAAGACCTAAACAGCCTTCTTACACACTCACAAGATGGTCGTACGGGAAAGTTCCCACTTCATCTCTGCCTTGGAGATGCTGTGTCCCATAGTTCGTGCGCCGACTATAATACTACGTTCAGACTCACTCACATCTTGGTAACCTCCCGCTGTAGCAGCAGTAACCGATCTAATAACTGCGACACGCACTTGGCGTCCTATACAGGCGTTGCCGACCGCCGCGCCATATTCTGCCTTTCTACATGTCTCTGTATTTGAATACGCATTACTATACTAGTTTCTTTGGAGCTTCAGTATATCCGAAAATTACAGGATTGGTTTTATTAGTGATACGCTTTTCCTTACATTCTTGACATTTAGAGCAAGCTGCCATTGATCACACCACTTAGAAATTCTATCTAAAACATGCTGTATTCTTGAACAGTCACTCAACGAAGTTATTTTGCTGTATACTACAGCGTCATTAGCGAACATTCGCAGATTGCTGTTCATCCTTTCCATCCGATCATTTATGTATGCAGTATGTCTCAAAGCCTTTAGGTCAAATTGATACAGGTGATAATGGGTCCGCAACCGACTGTGATGAGATACGGAACCAATGGCTGTAATTGCATAATTATTGTTTTACGGACATACGCAGTGTACTGAGCACAACGACAACATAGCTCATAGTAACTGAAAAACACGTACCCTCATCGTTGGATTGAGAGGGTGGTCATGTCTCATGGGTAGCGTGATTGCCCGATCTCACACTTCTGGAATTTATTCTCTAGGGTTACGTCAAAACGTTGGTGTTTCAAACTCCTTAGAAGACCAGCTTGCTAGAGTCCAAGCTGTCTACGTTCTGGTACAACATACACCAGTTGTCTCTGAGAGAGTGCGGTAGAATTTCATGCAAAGTTCTCATGTATGCATTGAGTCGTCCCGTCGCCACTTTGGTCAGTTACTACGGATGATGAGCTACGGCGCTGTTATGCAGCTTCTACATCTACATCTACACCAATACTCCGCAAGCCACCTGACCGTGTGTGACGGAGGGTACTTTGAGTACCTCTATCGGTTCTCCCTTCTATTCCAGTCTCGTATTGTTCGTGGAAAGAATGATTGTCGGTATGCCTCTGTGTGGGCTCTAATCTCTCTGATTTTATCCTCATGGTCTCTTCGCGAGGTATACGTAGGAGGGAGCAATATACTGCTTGACTCCTCAGTGAAGGTATGTTGTCGAAACTTCAACAAAAGCCCATACCGAGCTACTGAGCGCCTCTCCTGCAGAGTCTTCCACTGGAGTTTATCTATCATCTCCGTAACGCTTTCGCCGTTACTAAATGATCCTGTAACGAAGCGCGCTGCTCTCTGTTGGATCTTCTCTATCTTTTCTATCAACGTTATCTGGTACGCCCACACCGGTGAGCAGTATTCAAGCAGTGAGCGAACAAGTGTACTGTAACCTAGTTCCTTTGTCTTCGGACTGCATTTCCTTAGGATTCTTCCAATGAATCTCAGTCTGGGATCTGCTTTACCGACGATTACTTTTATATGGTCATTCCATTTTAAATCACTCCTAATGCCTATCCCCAGATAATTTATGGAATTAACTGCTTCCACTTGTTGACCTGCTATATTGTAGTTAAGTGACAAAGGATCTTTCTTTCTAGGTATTCGCACCACATTAGACTTGTCTACATTGGGATTCAATTGCCATTCCCTGCACCATGTGTCAATTCGTTGCAGATCCTCCTGCATTTCAGTATAATTTTCCATTGCTACAACCTGTCGATATACTACAGCATCATCCGCAAAAAGCCTCAGTGAACATCCCATGTTATCCACAAGGTCGTTTATGTATATTGTGAATAGCAACGATCCTACGACACTCCCCTGCGCCACACCTGAAATCACTCTTACTTCGGAAGACTTCTCTCCATTGAGAATGACATGCTGCGTTCTGTTATCTAGGAAATCTTCAATGCAATCACACAATTGGTCTGATAGTCCATATGCTCTTACTTACTTTGTTTATTAAACGACTGTGGGGAACTGTATCGAACGCATTGCGGAAGTCAAGAAACACGGCATCTACCTGGGAACCCGTGTCTATGGCCCTCTGAGTCTCGTGATCGAATAGCGCGAGCTGGGTTTCACTCGGTCGTGTTTTTCGAAACCCATGCTGATTCCTACAGGGTAGATTTCTAGTCTCTAGAAAAGTCATTATACATTTCTGAATGACAACTCCTTCTACTCCATAGAGGAATTTTTAGATATAAATTAAGAAAAAAAGAAAAAGAAACAAAAATATTTAAAAAAATAAAAATAAAAAAATAAAAAATAAATTAATAAAAAATAAAGAAAAACAAAAAACACAAAAAATAAAGTTGTTATATTAACTTAAGTATGTTGTTAAATTAACCTAATTATGGCATGTATTGGAAAATTCGACTCGTTCCACATCATTACGAAATATCGTATTCATGATCCATGGAACTAGTATTAATCTAATCTAATCTAGTCTAATCTAATCTACTCGAACGCAATACGTGTTCCAAAATTCTACAACTGATCGACGTTAGAGATATAGGTCTGTAGTTCTGCACATCTGTTTGACGTCCTATCTTGAAAACGGGGATGACCTGTGTCCTTTTCCAATCTTTTGGAACGCTGCGCTCTTCTAGAGACCTACGGTGCACCGCTGCAAAAAGGGAGGCAAGTTCCTTCGCGTACTATGTGTAAAATCGAACTGGTATCCCATCAGGTCCAGCGGCCTTTCCTCTTTTGAGCGATTTTAATTGTTTTTCTATCCCTGTGTCATCTATTTCGATATCTACCATTTTGTCATCTGTGAGACAATCTAGAGAAGGGACTACAGTGCAGTCTTCCTCTGTGAAACAGCTTTGGAAAAAGACATTTAGTATTTCGGCCTTTAGTCTGTCATCCTATGTTTCAGTACCATTTTGGTCACAGAGTGTGGGGTCATTTTGTTTTGATCCACCTACTGCTTAGACATAAGACCAAAATTTCTTACTATTTTCTGCCAAGTCAGTACATAGAACTTTACTTTCGAATTCATTGAACGCCCCTCGCATAGCCCTCCTCACCCTACACGCCCATAACACAATAAATATGCTTCTCCGACCATTGGTTCCCTTTCTCAGTGTAAACTGTTGTGGACCCAAAACGTTTGAGACACCTTATGTAGAGAACATACTTCGCTGGGGCACCCCTGACGGTCCCCTCGAGTATGATGAACAATCGCCATTGAAGTAGACGTACGGGTTTCCGTTACTTACAATTACCTACAAGGTCTGGAAACACTTTCCGTATGGTGGGACGTTCCACAACGGTCTGCAATGGGGCACCGTGTCTCATGAGGAAGATATTGACGGGGGCGAGGGTAAAAGGGCAGGGTAATTATAGTGGGAGATGAAGGGTGTAGGGACGATCAAATGGTTGTATTGTACAGTAGATATGTGAGTTATGAAAAGATTTGTTCGAGCTAGGCTTCCGTGGAGGGGTTCAATTAACCAGTCTTCAAATTGAAGACCACAGCAACAATATAATTGTAAGGACAGCGTTGTTTTTCTGTATATCACGTACAAAAATTTGTGTCTGTTGCTCGTTTACTATGAATGGAAGAAAGATTACAGAGTAATCGGCGATGAAGTCTCCAGTGAAAGCACCGAGAGAGATCGTGCAGTAGTAGGACACTAGACTCCAGTTAATTACGAACAGGGTTAAAGTTCCGAATAAGGAATTCAGATTTAGGATTCTTCGCTGTGTCCCTAAATCACTCCCATCCGAAATGGTTCTTTTGAAAACGTAAGTGCATTTTTCATTCCCTATTCTTCCTCAGTTCTAGCCTGTACTCCGTCCACGACGATCTGGCGCTCAGCGTGACTTTAAATTGTAGTGTTATATTGTTTAGTTTTGAAATACCATCTGAAATTCTGAAATGGAGAGAGATAGATGTACACGCTATTAAAAGATTCGAGCATTCTCAATTTACATTAGTCACCAGAAACCATCAAAATTGTCGGTCTACGATATGGTCCGCACTTCTGCATAACACAAGTTTTCGCTGGAGATAGCGAGGGTAATGTCTGTCTTCGTATGAAACGAGGCAGATTTGCAGATTCATTGGCGTTTTTCGTGTAGGACGAGCATAACTGTATAATCCCCTCGAAACGGCCCGTTTCGGTGCTCGACGTGGAATTACTGAGTGCTCCGAGGAGAGCGTGTCACTCGTGCGCCGTATTGTCGTGGACCACAGCGGCAAAATAACAGTCGTTCAAACGGCGCAATTTCGCCCGTAGCAGCGGGGAGCGACGCTTCTTATCTCCCCCTCTCCCCCGCCCTCCCCGCCGAAACAGTGCACTTGTGTTTCGCTCCGTTCCTGCGGGGCGTCCTCAGTCATCCTTTTGTTTCTCGGCATCGCCGCAACGTATTAAAGCCCAGCTTTCTTGTGACGTTAATGAGACGCGTGCCGCAGTCTGCGGGCGAAACATTAATCATGAAGGTAGCAGCTATGACGTGGAGTTAGAACTGAAGTCGGCGCGGGTTGTAGTAAGGATGAGGGTAGGAGGGGGCTTGGAATGGAGGTATGGCGGCTTCCTTGCTATCTCGCCAAATGTGCCGCTAACAGCTCTACGGATTTTCTGATCGTTGCTTACTCCGATTTCATATTATTGGTTTTACATGTGCCAACGTGGTGCGACAAACAGTGTGCGTCACAACAGGTCAAGGAAATCTGCATAGGACGTGTCACTAGACTGTATCAGGTTGACAGTTTATAGTTCGTCAATTCTACACAGCACGTTTAGTTTGAAAAGCTAAATGAAGTAAGCTCTCTGATAATTAACTTCGCTATAGTTTCAATTAGAAAAGCCACAAGTACTGTCATCAGAACCTTACTAAAAAGCAAATACACGTTTAGATACACAGTTCATAGCACAAAAGCTAATATTTAATTTCTTGAATTTAATTTCCACCATTTGACAGTGTATTTTAATGTTCATTCATTTGACTCTGTTTCGATTTCCGTTATATATACGGACCATAGTGGGTGATTCAGCTGCCCTTACTGCTGGGTTTTATGCAACCCACAACGCCTTCAAAAACCAAATGCGAAATGTTCATATTATCTCAGACGCAACACTATTAGTCCCAGAGGAAAAATGATCAGGAACGCTTTGTAGGAAATTTAATGTAGCTAAATTTTCTAAAGGGATACGTTTTTGCTAGAAGCCCTAGTTTTCACATTATTCAAGAGAGATGTACAAACATGTCATTCAGAAGCGTTTTTCTTGAACAACTCGAAAACTGGGACCTCCAGAGAAAACGTATCTCATTAAAAACTTAACTATACTACATTTCGTACAAAAACGTCCTTTTAGTTTTTTTCTGTAGGCCTAGCAGTTTGCATGTTGCAAGCAAGAGATTGGTTTTTGAAGGTGTTGCATGTTGCATAAAACTGAGGTATCGGCAGCTGAACCCTCATATCGTATACACGGCATAACGTGGAGCACATAAATATATCGTTAAGGAACATTACTCATACACAACAAACTGTCTGGCATGTCTAAATAACATGTCATCATCAAAATATTACAACATTCATCTGGTCATACATAGTAGTCGTCGCATTACAAAGTGTAAGTATGAACATAAAACAGATGGTGCGCTAGACACCATGTGCAGGAGAAACACTTTATCACGCTGTGTTCTGTTTGTGATGGCCTAAAGAGTGCTGTGGCATACACACACCGACAGTGTTTCAATCACAACACAGCGTGATAAAGTGTTTCTCGTGCGCACAATGTCGACTGTGCTATGTATTCTTAGCTAATCCCCAAGTTCTCTTAAGCGAAGACTCGAGTACATGCGTAATCCCGCATATATGTTGTAATATTTCGAAAGTGACATGTCATTTATACACATTGGATGTTCTGTTGTTTGTAATACTCGTTAAAAATTTATATCTTCACATTATGCTTTCCACTATATGATCCATACGTTTTCTTGATTTTCATTTCACCTTTGAACTTGATAAAGGCTATAAAGCTGAAATCGCGATACTGTGGAATGTATGAATATAAAACCATAAAGTAAACGTTGGAAATTACATTCTAAAAGTGCTGTATGACTGTGTTGCATACGATGGAAAATGATATATGTTTATCCATTCCGTCATTATTCAGAATACCTAAAAGTTAGTATCAACATCGAACCAACGAACATCCGATTAGAAATCACAACAAAATCAGTCTACAAATAGTAAAATGTTTCCACAGTGTCCATTGGTGTTATTACCAAGGTAATGTCTGTGAGCAAAGTTAAATAACAAGCGACACAGTATAACATTTAGTAAGAATATTATTTTTACTGTAGCTGACAAAACTCTTAGAAAAATCATCCGAATCGGATATTCATGGTGATGCCTACTTTATAATGTTTCGTTTCACTCTGATCCTCAGCAAAACGCGTTATTGAATATTGTAAAGAAAATTTTCGGAACCGCTGGAGAGACATACTTCGTCTAAGGTAATTTACTCTCCATAGTCATTCTGATACTTTCTGAACGTGTGAATCACACTTTTCTCAGATTTATTGTGAGAAACTTTGGTCAATGAACATCGTAACTGCTGTTGTACAAACAGCTATTTTACGTAGTTGACCACTCATAAGCCTTTACGCAAATGCATTCTGGCATGATGTACTTCCTAAAAGTGCCAGGCAATATTTAATTGAACAATATCTTTACGTGTCTGAAAGACTGGATTGAAGAGAGTAGCTCACCATTACAAATACTGGCCATTTTTACATGATTCTGTAAAGAAACAGGGCAAAGCTGTTGAAATCTCAAAGATTCGTGCATCTGACAGCAAGGTAACTCTATTCAACAAGGTTCGTTACATGTGTGTGCCTTAAAGTGAAAGCAGGGATCTGACACGAAATATGAAGAGAGAGTCAACAAAAGATTTGCATGCCTGCAGGCGGCAAACTCTCTGTCTCTTCTGATTACTCTGACTGCCTTCTCACTGCCTCATTTTGTCTATTGACATTATGGTATTTAACTATCTGCTGACTGACTGCTCTATGTCGCTCTCACCGCCCGACTGACTGTCTACTGTGTGATTCTCTATCAATTCGCTTTCTAATTGATCATTCTGATTCGCAGACTTGCAGTTTCCATGTTTTATTCATTGAATTAATGTCACTACATTTTCGCACTCAGTGTGGGGCCTCTCATTTGTCATTTCAATTCACTACATTCAGGCCCCAACCGTATAGCCCCTCAGTTGTCAGATTTAATTAAAACACATTTTTCACCCATCATCGGGCGATTACCCATTAAGTAACATGATTCAGTTTCAGTTCCTTGAGTTCATTGGAATGCCTGTGATAAAGTATACATGATGCACTACGAGATTGTATAACACTAGATAAACATCCATTTACTTCATCACTTCATTCATTTTTCATGTTCACTCTTTATTCGCTCCGCTGCACTTTGATAGTATGTAAACTGGATATCATCCACCCAGAATCTACATAATGAAAAATGATGTTACTATTCTTTTTCAACTGGATATGTTTTACTTTTTTGTTACGAGCTGTGTATCAAACGTTCAAATGTGTGAGAATTCCTAAGGGACGAAACAGCTGAGGTCATTGGTACCTAGACTTACACACTACTTAAACTAACTTATGCTAACAACAACACACACACTCACGCCAGAGGGAAGCTAAGAACAACACACACAACCATGCCCGAGGAAGGACTCGAACCTCCGGCGGGATGGGCCGCGCAGTCTGTGACATGGTGCCTCAAACAGCACGGCCACCCCGCGCAGCGAGCTGTGTTTTTCTACTTTTATCCTGTGATATGTGTGTTATGCCATACCAATATAGTAGGAATCTAGTATTATGCAGTGAGGGTTTTTTTCAAGTTTTAAGTAAATATGTATATCTTAGCAATTATTAAAGTTATAAAGTAGGAACTGTCATTCCTGTTTGGGAGCGTCGTGTTTGTTTTAGCGATACGTTACGTGAACACAGCGGCACGCCATCTGATGCATGTATAACGTGGGAAACCAGTATCTCGTCCAAGTGTCCTCACTGCATCAACACGTGTATTGAATGCTGCCACTTAAACAGTGGTTTCCCTTAAAGCAGGCTATCAAAAAGTTTCCGTTTGGGGGCATTGCTGCAGTGTATATCCTATCCCGATCCGGATATACAGGGTGGTTCATTGATTGTGACCGGGCCAAATATCTCACGAAATAAGCGTCAAACAAAAAAGCTACAAAGAACGTAACTTGTCTAGCTTGAAGGGGGAAACCAGATGGCACCATGGTTGGCCTGTTAGATGGCGCTGCCTTAGGTCAGACGGATATCATCTACGTTTTTTTAAATAGTAAACCCCATTTTAATTACATATTAGTGAAGTACGTAAAGAAATATAAATGTTTTAGTTGGACCACATTGTCGCTTTGTCATAGATGGCGCTGTAATAGTCAAACACATACGGCTCACAATTTTAGACAAACAGTTGGGAAGAGGTAGGTTTTTTAAATTAAAATACGGAACGTAGATACGATTGAACATTTTATTTCGGTTGTTCCAATGTGAAACATGTGCCTCTGTGAAATTATCATCTCTGAGAACGCATGCTGTTACAGCGAGATTACCTGTAAATAGCACACTGGTGCAATAAATGCTCAAAATGATGTTCTTCAACCTCAGTACACTTGGCAATATCTGTAATGACATTGCTCTCAACAGCTAGTAGTTCGCCTTCCGTAATGTTGGCACATGCATTGACAATGCGCTGACGCATGTTGCCAGGCGTTGTCGGTGGATCACGATAGCAAATATCCTTCAACTTTCCCCACAGAAAGGAATCCGAGGACGTCAGATCCGGTGAAAGTGCGGGCCATGGTATGGTGCCCTATGAACCATGGACCTTGCCGTTGGTGGGGAGGCTTGCGTGCCTCAACGATACAGATAGCCGTACCGTAGGTGCAACCACAACAGAGGGGTATCTGTTGAGAGGCCAGACAAACGTGTGGTTCCTGAAGAGGGGCAGCAGCCTTTTCAGTAGTTGCAGGGGCAACTGTCTGGATGATTGACTGATCTGGCCTTGTAACACTAACCAAATGGCTTTACTGATCTGGTACTGCGAACGGCTGAAAGCAAGGGGAAACTACAGCCGTAATTTTTCCCGATGGCATGCAGCTTTTCTGTATGATTAAATGATGATGGCGTCCTCTTGGGTAAAATATTCCGGAGGTAAAATAGTCCCCCATTCGGATCTCCGGGCGGGGACTACTCAAGAGGACGTCGTTATCAGGAGAAAGAAAACTGGCGTTCTACGGATCGGAGCGTGGAATGTCAGATCCCTTAATCGGGCAGGTAGGTTCGAAAATTTAAAAAGGGAAATGGATAGGTTAAAGTTAGATATAGTGGGAATTAGTGAAGTTCGGTGGAAGGAGGAACAAGACTTTTGGTCAGGTGAATACAGGGTTATAAATACAAAATCAAATAGGGGTAATGGAGATGTAGGTTTAATAATGAATAAAAAAATAGGAGTGTGGGTAAGCTACTACAAAAGCATAGTGAACGCATTATTGTGGCCAAGATAGACACAAATCCCACGCCTACTACAATAGTACAAGTTTATATGCCAACTAGCTCTGCAGATGACGAGGAAATTGATGAAATGTGTGATGAGATAAAAGAAATTATTCAGATAGTGAAGGGAGACGAAAATTTAATAGTCATGGGTGACTGGAATGCGGGAGTAGGAAAAGGGAGAGAAGGGAACATAGTAGGTGAATATAGATTGGGGCTAAGAAATGAAAGAGGAAGCTTCCTGGTAGAATTTTGCACAGAGCATAACTTAATCATAGCTAACACTTGGTTCAAGAATCATGAAAGAAGGTTGTATACATGGAAGAACCCTGGAGATACTAAAAGGTATCAGATAGATTATATAATGGTAAGACAGAGATTTAGGAACCAGGTTTTAAATTGTAAGATATTTCCAGGGGCAGATGTGAACTCTGACCACAATCTATTGGTTATGAACTGTAGATTAAAACTGAAGAAACTGCAAAAAGGTGGGAATTTAAGGAGATGGGACCTGGACAAACTGACTAAACCAGAGGTTGTACAGAGTTTCAGGGAGAGCATAAGGGAACAATGGACCGGAATGGGGGAAAGAAATACAGTAGAAGAAGAATGGGTAGCTTTGAGGGATGAAATAGTGAAGGCAGCAGAGGATCAAATAGGTAAAAAGACGAGGGCTAGTAGAAACCCTTGGTTAACAGGAGAAATATTGAATTTAATTGATGAAAGGAGAAAATATAAAAGTGCAGTAAATGAAGCAGGCAAAAAGGAATACAAACGTCTCAAAAATGAGATCAACAGGAAGTGCAAAATGGCTAAGCAGGGATGGCTAGAGGACAAATGTAAGGATGTACAGGCTTATCTCTCTAGGAGTAAAACAGATACTGCTTACAGGAAAATTAAAGAGACCTTTGGAGAACGGAGAACCACTTGCATGAATATCAAGAGCTTTGATGGAAACCCAGTTCTAAGCAAAGAAGGGAAAGCAGAAAGATGGAAGGAGTATATAGAGGGTCTATACAAGGGCGACGTACTTGAGGACAATATTATGGAAATGGAAGAGGATGTAGATGAAGATGAAATGGGAGATATGATACTGCGTAAAGAGTTTGACAGAGCACTGAAAGACCTAAGTCGAAACAAGGCCCCGGGAGAACACAACATTCCATTAGAACTACTGACAGCCTCGGGAGAGCCAGTCCTGACAAAACTCTACCATCTGGTGAGCAAGATGTATGAGACAGGCGAAATACCCTCAGACTTCAAGAAGAATATAATAATTCCGATCACAAAGAAAGCAGGTGTTGACAGATGTGAAAATTACCGAACTATCAGTTTAATAAGTCACAGCTGCAAATTACTAACACGAAATCTTTAGAGACGAATGGAAAAACTGATAGAAGCCGACCTCGGGGAAGATCAGTTTGGATTCCGTAGAAATGTTGGAACATGTGAGGCAATACTGACCCTACGACTTTGAAACTTCCCCTTTTGAACAATTATACATGACTGTGCTTAAACTGACACACAATATTTTGTTAGCGCAACGCAATCTGACTTTCAAAATTCCCTACAAAAGAATGGCCCTGACAAACATTAAACTATACCTTTCACAAATCACTTACCTCACAAAAATCTTCGCTGCTCAAGCTACTGCAATACAGCGAGCGCCACTACTGCCAGCTAAATAAAAGATTCAAACTATGGAAGGCACTAACTACTGATAGGGATAGTTAGCAAATGAAAGATATTAATAGAGAACAAACAATGTATTTACCTTGATATCATCATATATAAATACAGCAGTTCATGACAAATTACAAATCTCCGCCATCTCTCTCCCCACATCCACCACTGCTGGCGGCTCACCTCCAACTGCGCAACGCTACGCGCTGTTCACATCCAGCTGCCGCTGCCCAACACTACAATGGCGAGTATTACAACAATGCAAAGCAGCCACAGACTGCACACAGCACAGCCAGTGATTTTCATATTGAGCGCTACGTAACGTTGCCAATAAGAAAACATAAACAGCCTACTTACATAGAGAAAACATAAACAGCCTACTTACATAGCCCCCATGCTCCCCACAAAAAATTTTTCAAATTGGTTTGGGCAGTGGCCAATACAGATTTGAAAAAATTTTTCATAATTACAATAACAAAGACATCAAATGCACACACTTATTGATACAACGTTGGTCAAAAGCTAAAATTTTGTCACAGTCCATAAAGACAGTCCTGATCATTCATTACGGTAAAATATAGTGTTTTTCTCAAAGTCTGAGCAGTAGAAGAAAATGCACACGGAAGTAGTGGATTTCCATGCAGTCTTGAAGAAGTAGTGTTGTCCTTCCAACGGAAAGACAGTGCTGACTCTCGACATGCATACAGGTAATGGGCCACAACAGAGCAAACCCACAGCAGAGTCAATCGAAGTTTTGAAGAATATTGGTAGGTAGGTCATCACAGAGCAGACCCACTGGAGTCCTGGTAGAGATTGTGGTATTGGTGGGCCACCAGAGGTGCAGACCCACTGCAGTCCTTGTAGAAATAATGGCATGGTGGGTCATCAAAGATGCAGACCCACTGTAGTCCTTGTAGAGATGATGGTATTGGTGGGTCATCAAAGATGCAGACCCACTGTAGTCCTTGTAGAGATGATGGTATTGGTGGGTCATCAAAGATGCAGACCCACTGTAGTCCTTGTAGAGATGGCCAGCAGCCATCTGTTGCGATCTGTTGCGACTGTGCAGGTGCACAATCACCATCGAAGAATCTTGCAGAGAATATAGCAAGTCCATAAACCACCACTTGTGCACTCACAACGTTTTTGGAATTGTCCTTAGAACCAGCAATGCTGTTATCCAGTCCCTTGCAGAATTATTAACACACGTGCAAACACGAACAGTCCCTACTTCTCACATATTGTCCATATACTATGACCAACAGAAACGTGTGCAGTGAAAGGAATGCTTACAAGTTACTTAATTTGATGAACTGGTGTCAATTACAATATTATAACATGAGAATACAATTACAAAGGTACAAAATACATCATTAAAGAACATAACAATACAGATAACATTTGTAGTAAAACAGGCTTTACAAAAGAATAGAAATAAACATATACATCAGTGGAATTATGACATGAGTACATACATAAAGGATCACAATAACTTTTGAAACATCAACTTCACACATGAGCATTGAACAGAACAGAATTAATAATGTCTAACATCTTTACAAAGTAAATAACATATTATTAATGCAAATTATATTTGAGGATAACAGTATTCCTCATCATAGTGAATGTAGCTTAATATTAAAAGAAGAAAAAATTCTATGAAACTACACAGAGACAGGAAGAAAACAAATACACAAGGGTACACACACACATAGTGGGATAACACCAATAGGAAAGGACAGGGTTCGTTTTCAGTGTAACATTTGGTACTGCAGTCCAACCCAAAACTTCATATATCTTTCCTCTTATTTCATCCTTTGTTTCCACCAAAAAAATTCTATCTAAGCATGCTTTCTGTATTTATATGTTCACACATTTCTTACCTCAACATTTATTTCCAAGAAAATCCTACCTAAACCTGTTTTCTCAATGCATTTCTTCCAATTCATCGCAACTCATTCTCTTAGAGGCAACCCCCTCTTAAGCTAACTTAAATCTACTGAGCTCAGATATATATACCAAGGGACGAGGCAATGCAGCATCACATAACAAATTAACACAAACAGCAATGCAAAAAAAATGCCAATTTGCAAAGCAAGCAGCAGTAAATCTAAATTAACAGATAAAATGCAAAATTACAACTAATATGAGCCAATGTGCAGCAACAATAAATATAAGTCAGTAGTAAAACTAGCTTAACAGAGTAACACAATTTAAAATTCAGTAGCACTATGCCTGGCATACAGCAGCAGCAACTTATATCTAAACATGACATAGCTCAAGCAGAAAAAATAGTACACTAAAGATAACAATGCAGATAAGGCAAATGTATAATCACATCTTAATGTCTAAGTAATTAAAGTGATGCACCACAACAACATATCGTAAAAAAAATATTACCATGTACTTGAAAAGAAAATTATGTGTTACTGTTACTAGTTCCTTCTTATTGTTCTTTCCTTTCCAAGTGCTCCTTTTTTAAAGAATGTGGATCATAAAATAATTATTTAATAGATCTGTTGACAGAAAGTGTTCACATTAGCAAATGCATTTCATTTTATAAAAGCAATGCTGCAACACAGCTGGAAACCAGATATCAAATGAAATAAGCAATTACGCAAACCAAAGCATAAAAACATCATTCAATAGCTATGTGGCATTTCGTAAGTCAGTAGCTCTCAATTCTTGTAGAAAGACACTTGTCATTATCAGGTTTGCAGATGTAAGAATATTTCCAAGGATAATGGCCTCCCCTTTTTTTTTGTTCTACCTGTGCCGCTGAAAATGGCTCGCAATAATGGCTTTTTCTCCAGGCGTCTGACACAGCTGGGTGCCCGCGACGCATTACGTGCAGGTGGTCACTTAACTTTCGTACGGAAATATTTACGACAGCAGTTTCTGCTACCGTGGCAGTCTCATATAAAAATATTTCACAGGTCAAGAATTAGCGTTGCAAATCTGTAGAAACAAAATCCTATAAATATAAGTGTCCAAAAAAAATATTGGTCAGCATTGTGATACAGTCACACATTTCATAACTCTTAAAGTACGTTTCTTGGTTTCCAACATGCTGTTTCACAAGTCAAGAGTCCCTACCCACTATTCATTACTCCTTACCTTATTACACTTATACGTATCCATCGACACTCGTCAATATTTCGTCATTATAAATATGAAGCATAATCAAATAACTCATATAGCCTCAGCCTATTAAACATAAACATACCTCAGTAGCATAATACACATCGTCGTTGTAAAAATAACATCACAACACCTCAGTCAAATCTCAAAATCGTCGTAGCTTCCTCCAATAATTAAAAAAATTCTCTGCTCATGTCAAAAGTGTCATCTGCCTCAAACGTACTTTAAAATCATGCTCCCTTACCAAATATATCATTCAAAGCTCTCATAGTATCACAATGATTCCGAAAAAATATGAACAGTTTACAAAGTACAGACAAAATACAGTTTCATAAGTGTGAAGTTACCCAACTGTGTAATTGCGTAAACATGTGTCACAGATGTAGCAAAAATAAATGTTTGTCTCTCTCAGTTAAATTATCGGATAGCTGTGTAATTTGTGTGTTAGAGAAATATGGTACCGATGTGTAAAGTTGTATAAGCAAATACCATATTAGCTAGGGTTCCTTGTGGTTGCCAAACACATGGTACACAAAGTAGGCGTATACCCCCCTTGAGGATTAATGTAATTATACCCTCAGGTGTTACAGATTACACCAATGGAATGAAATATATCACGGAAAACTTTCTTTGTAATTCAAAAATCTTTAAAAATAAATGTTTTAAGTACAACATTAATCACTGAAATGCGTGTCCTGCAGCGCTAAATGTGCATCTTGTTGTAAGATAATCTCTGTGGAAGTGTCGTAGTTATCGTCCTCCAAAAGCTAAGTTCTGCAGAAGTCAATGTACTTACCTCATAATACACAAAAGTGAAATGCTTTGCGTATAAATGTCTTAGTTATCACGCTTATTGCCGTGATGAAGAAAGTACTGTGCAGTAACGTATTGTTATGCCACGAAAAAGGCTGTCTCATTGTTGCTATACCACAAAAGTTACTACTAAAATATGTTTTACTTTGCAGAATAAAACAGAAAAACTGTGCAGAAATAAAACAGAAACACTACAAAAGCAACATTGTAAATTGTCACTCATTAGTAGCGTCGTGATAACATCATGTAGCTGTCACATAAACTAACCACTGTGTCATCTGGTATCTCACAGAAAGTACTTTAAATACAGAATGTATTTTCAGGTAACCAAAATGTTGCATTAAAATCTCATTAGCAGTACTGGTAAATGTTCTAAGTATGTAAGCCTGATAGTCGTTACGTAATCGTGCAACTAACAAGCAAGAATGTACACACACAATAACACTGTGACGTCTGTTCAC
The DNA here is from genome assembly GCF_021461395.2 of Schistocerca americana. Taxonomy (NCBI): domain Eukaryota; kingdom Metazoa; phylum Arthropoda; class Insecta; order Orthoptera; family Acrididae; genus Schistocerca; species Schistocerca americana. The sequence continues at coordinate 857,042,255 of NC_060121.1, forward strand.
TATAACAATGCATTCGTCATTTCTGTTTAAATAAGTTCTCTTGGTTCTTGACTGGATATTTCACTTCAAACATTGTTGCATGTTAACAGTTTCTTAAGTCTGACAAAGCATACTAGAAATGTGAAGTGAAAAGTTTTATGGCAAAGACAAAGTTAAAAAGCAGATTATCTTTCAATAAATGGTTTTACATGTGAAATGTGGTGTAAACCTTTACTCTTCCTAGTACACAGAGTTTCAACTTCAAAGCAATTATCATGTTGTATACATCGGTAAAGAATACTGGAATTTTTCTTAATGTTAGCGTCTATGTTATTTTTCTCTGAGCCAGTCGGCGCACGTGGGTGCCTGCGGCGCGAGTCATTGTCTGTCTCTTTGTTGGCGCGCGTCGTTATTGGGATTAGGAGACCTAACTTCTACAAATTCACGTTGTCGAAAGTGCCCTGCTCTGTTTGAATCCCGCCAGTTCTGATGCAATTCAGGTCTGTCGTTACGAGCATATCGTCTGTCGTCATGTCGGTAGATTCCATAGTTTCTTTCTTGTCGGTCACATGGTGGAGAATTTCTCCCTGAATCGTAACTGAGCCGAACTGTTGCGTCTGAAGTTATTCTGCCTCCCTTGATAATACTGGTTTTGGTTCCCATATTGTCTGTTTCTCTGATTGTCTCTGTCATATTCATTACTACCGGAATGCGATCTTTCTCTGTAACTATTATTACTCTGCCAGTGGTTGTCATATGGGTGGTGTCTGTTTTGTTCACGATTTGCGTTGTAAGAATAGCCTTGTCGTGTCCACTTATTATTTCTTTCATCGCGGAATTGCGACGGATATGACCTGTAATTGTTATGTTCCTGTTTCCGCTTTCCGCGATTGTCAGTGTCAATTTCTAATTCTTGTAACAGTCCCTGAAATGCTTCAATGTCGTCTTTGCAACATCCTGCCAAAATAATGTGTCGTAAATGTTCAGGTAATTTGATTAAGCAAATGCGGATGAGTTCTGAGGGGCTGTATGGGTTTGACAGGTACTGATTCTTGTGCAACATGTCTTCAAAATATTTCACAAGACTGGAAAATTCAGATTGTTCGAAATGTTACATCATTATGATGCTATATTTTACCCGGTCTTGTGTAGCTTGAGACCAATATGCTGAGAGGAAGGCATGATAAAAATCTCCTTCACTGTGACAATCGTGAATGACCGATCGCATTCTTTCAGCTGGTTCATTCTCTAAGTAGCCACACATAAATTCTAATCTATGTTCCAACGACCAGTTGGGAGGAAAACAATGAGAGAATTGATGGAGCCATGCTTGTGGATGAATGTCGTTGCCAGAATTCTTAAATGTTTTGAATTTACGTGTAGTAATGAACAGCTTATAGTCAAAATCATCATGTCGGCGAGTCGCATATCGGTCATTGTTAGGTCGTGTCGGCCGTTCCATCTCAAAATTCGGTGCACATTGCCAATTTCTTTCATAACTTCCGAAATGCCCTGTGTTATTATTTTGCAGCTTTTCCGTGTTTCTAAGTCCCTCTTCCCGTGTTGGAGCGCGAGTGTCCTCTGAAATACGTAATTCTTGTATTACCTGTGTCAGCTGATCTTGTACTTCCCGGATTTCTCTTTGGTGTTGTGTATTAATTTGATTCTGATTTTGTTTGAATTTTCTTATTTGTTCATACTCTTCTGTGTCAGTGAAGGCTACGGGTCTTGTGTCATTCAGATCATCATCTACCTTTGTAGATAAGTTAGTGACCTGATCCGAAAGTTCGGCTACTTTCTCCGATAGTGAACACATTTCCTCAGTGTGTTTTTCTGAACCAAGTTTCAGAGTGTCCATTTGTGTTGAAATCGTATCTACTGTGTCTTTTAAGTTTTCTTGACTTTTTGCAAGTTGCGTAACCGAATCGGTAGATGCAACTGCGTCAATTTTAGCTTGCAAGGTGTTGTGATTTTCATGAACAATAGTTTGCAGTTCTTTTATGGCTGCTTCGTGATTCTGTAATGCATTTTCATGACGCGAAAAAATAGATTGGAAATGCTCACAAATTTGAGTTTTTACGTCATTACAGACTTTTTGACATTTCGATTCAATGTTATGTAACTCAGTAGTTAAATCTTCACGCGTTTGTTCAAGAGTTTGTTCCAATGAGTCTAACTTTTGAAGCTGTTGCTGTGTTTGTCTCTGATTTTGTTCCAGTGTGTCTAACTTTTTAAGATTTTGTTCCACTGTGTCTAACTTTTGAAGCTTTTGCTGTGTTTGTCCCATTTGTTGTATTAATTGTAATAACAATGCATTGGTGTCTGAAACATGTTCCTCAGTGCTTTTCGGCAGTGAATTTGCACCGGCAACATTCACATTTTGACAAGCAGAAAATGTGTCTTGACTTATTCGAGAAAACGGTGATGACCCAAAACCTGAATCTACAGTATTTGCGAAATTGTGTCCTGTTATTTCGGATTCCTGAGGCGATCTGTTGCCGACCGATCGATCGATAATGCTTCCCTGTTCACTACCTGTTTCACTGTCTACACCATTGTTTTCAGCCCGCTCCATTTCCCTATGCACAATTACGAAATTACTACTTTGAACATCAGTTAATTCATTACGCGGTGGCGCTAACACACTGCTTTCATTTTCACTGTCATTTCTCAGTTTACTTTGGAGCCTAGTATTACGTTTTTCACACGCCATTATTGTCACAGTATTTCACACGACAACACAGAAAAACACAATTTGAACAGCAAAATAAAATAACATAGCAATGGAAATAATGTCTAGTTAATTGCAGCTGCGAAATACTTGGTGCAAATCTACATGCATGCCTCACCTGTTTTACTGTACAACAATGAAAAACTACAACTACAAAGGAGATTCTCTCTACAATTACGCGCTAGCAATAAACAAAAGCTACACTAAATACACAAACTACAAGAAAAAATCAGAAGATTCTAGTGAGGTATCCTAGGCTAAGGGTCGACATATGAAACTTCCCCTTTTGAACAATTATACATGACTGTGCTTAAACTGACACACAATATTTTGTTAGCGCAACGCAATCTGACTTTCAAAATTCCCTACAAAAGAATGGCCCTGACTAACATTAAACTATACCTTTCACAAATCACTTACCTCACAAAAATCTTCGCTGCTCAAGCTACTGCAATACAGCGAGCGCCACTACTGCCAGCTAAATAAAAGATTCAAACTATGGAAGGCACTAACTACTGATAGGGATAGTTAGCAAATGAAAGATATTAATAGAGAACAAACAATGTATTTACCTTGATATCATCATATATAAATATAGCAGTTCATGACAAATTACAAATCTCCGCCATCTCTCTCCCCACATCCACCACTGCTGGCGGCTCACCTCCAACTGCGCAACGCTACGCGCTGTTCACATCCAGCTGCCGCTGCCCAACACTACAATGGCGAGTATTACAACAATGCAAAGCAGCCACAGACTGCACACAGCACAGCCAGTGATTTTCATATTGAGCGCTACGTAACGTTGCCAATAAGAAAACATAAACAGCCTACTTACATAGAGAAAACATAAACAGCCTACTTACAACTTATCTTAGAAGAAAGATTAAGGAAAGGCAAACCTACGTTTCTAGCATTTGTAGACTTAGAGAAAGCTTTTGACAATGTTGATTGGAATACTCTCTTTCAAATTCTGAAGGTGGCAGGGGTAAAATACAGGGAGCGAAAGGATGTTTACAATTTGTACAGAAAGCAGATGGCAGTTATAAGAGTCGAGGGGCATGAAAGGGAAGCAGTGGTTGGGAAGGGAGTGAGACAGGGTTGTAGCCTATCCCCGATGTTATTCAATTTGTATATTGAGCAAACAAAAAAGGAAACAAAAGAAAAGTTCTTAGTAGGTATTAAAATCCATGGAGAAGTAATAAAAACTTTGAGTTTCACCGATGACATTGTAATTCTGTCAGAGACAGCAAACGACTTGGACGAGCAGTTGAACGGAATGGACAGTGTCTTGAAAGGAGGGTATAAGATGAACATCAACAAAAGCAAAACGAGGATAATGGAATGTAGTCGAATTAAGTCGGGTGATGCTGAGGGAATTAGATTAGGAAATGAGACACTTAAAGTAGTAAAGGAGTTTTACTATTTGGGAAGCAAAATAACTGACGATGGTCGAAGAAGAGAGGATATAAAATGAAGACTGGCAATGGCAAGGAAAGCGTTTCTGAAGAAGAAAAATTTGTTAACATCGAGTATAGATTTAAATGCCAGGAAGTCGTTTCCTAAATTATTTATATGGAGTGTAGCCATGTATGGAAGTGAAACGTAGACGATAAATAGTTTGGACAAGAAGAGAATAGAAGCTTTCGAAATGTGGTGCTACAGAAGAATGCTGAAGATTAGATGGGTAGATCACATAACTAATGAGGAGGTATTGAATAGAATTGGGGAGAAGAGGAATTTGTGGCACAACTTCACTAGAAGAAGGGATCGGTTGGTAGGACATGTTCTGAGACATCGAGGAATCACCAATTTAGTATTGGAGGGCAACGTGGAGGGTAAAAATCGTAGAGGGAGACCAAGAGATGAATACACTAAGCAGATTCAGAAGGATGTAGGCTGCCGTAGGTACTGGGAGATGAAGAAACTTGCACAGGATAGAGTAGCATGGAGAGCTGCATCAAACCAGTCTCAGGACTGAAGACCACAACAACAACATGGTGTGGTGCTTCGAAGACCAATCCATCAGTCATGAAATATGCTATTCGATACCGCTTCAACCACACGCGAGCTATGTGCCGGACATTCATCATGTTGGAAGTACATCGCCATTCTGACATGCAGTGAAACATCTTGTAGTAACATCGGTAGATCATTACGTAGGCAATCAGCACCATGTAGATTGCGATCGATGAAATGGGGGCCAATTATCCTTCTTCCTATAGTCCCGCACCATACATTAAGCCCCGAAGTTCGCTGATGTTCCACTTGTCGCAGCCATCGTGGGTTTTCCGTTGCCCAATAGTGCATATTATACCGGTTTACGTTACCGCTGTTGGTGAATGACGCTTCGTCGCTAAATAGAACGCCTGCAAAAAATCTGTCATCGTCCCGTAATTTCCGTTGTGCCTAGTGGCAGAACTGTACACGACGTTCAGAGTCGTCGCCATGCAATTCTTGGTGCATAGAAATATGGTACGGGTGCAATCGGTGTTGATGTAGCATTCTCAACACCGACGTTTTTGAGATTCCCGATTCTCGCGCAATTTGTCTACTACTGATGTGCGGATTAGCCGCGACAGCAGCTAAAACACCTACTTGGGCATCATCATTTGTTGCACGTCGTGGTTGACGTTTCACATGTGGCTGAACATTCCTGTTTCCTTAAATAACGTAACTATTCGGCTAACAGTACGGACACTTGGATGATGTCGTCCATGATACCGAGTAGCATGCATAGCACACGCCCGTTTGGCATTTTGTCAGAACAGCCTTACATCAACACGATATCGTCCTTTTCCACAATTGGTTCAAATGTTCAAATGTGTGTGAAATCGTATGGGACTTAACTGCTAAGGTCATCAGTCCATACGCTTACACATTACTTAACCTAAATTATCCTAAGGACAAACACACACACTCATGCCCGAGGGAGGACTCGAACCTCCGACGGGATCAGCCGCACTGTTCATGACTGCAGCGCCTTACACCGCTCGGCTAATCCCGCGCGGCGCAATTGGTAAACGGTCCACTTTAAGGCGGGTAATGTATCACGAAGCAAATACCGTCCGCACTGGTGGAATGTTACGCGATACCACGTACTTATACGTTTGTGACTATTACAGCGCTATCTATCACAAAGCCAAAAAAGTGGTCCAACTAAAACATTCATATTTCTTTACCTTCTTCACGTATATGTAGTAAAAAATGGGGGTTCCTATTTAAAAAAACGCAGTTGATATCCCTTTGACCTATGGCAGCGCCATCTAGCGGGCCAACCATAGCGCCATCTGGTTTCCCTCTTCAAGCTAGACGAGTTTCGTTCTTCGTAGTTTTTTCGTTTGATGCTTATTTCGTGAGATATTTGGCCCGGTCACTATCAATGGATCGCCCTGTATAAGCATTGACATGTAAGGAAGGGATTAGTGTAGCATTCGTGTCTTTTTGATGTGCGTGTGGTAAATGCGAAAACGTGAATTATGGCAACTGCGTCCAGACAGGATCCACGTGCTGATCTACTTTTCTTTGCTGCCGAAGAAGAAGTACCGATGGGCATCCATAGGACAGTGAAGGGTATATATGGGGCAGCACCTCTGTCGCCACGATTGTTGCAACATATGTCCACGTATCGCAAATGTTGCAACGCAGAAATTTCGCCAACTCAAGTGGGAGACACTGGAGTACGCGCCCTATGGTTCTGATCTCGCGCCACGTGATTATCACGGCTTCGGTCTCTTAAAAAATGCCTTTGTGGGTTCGCCGATTTCTGTTGGAAGAGGGATTGCAGCAGGCAGTCACTAACTTCTTTACGCTGTGTTTTACGAAACCGGTATCGTAAACCTGATGCGTCGATGGGATGATTACCTCAATCTTCGAGGCGATTCTGCCTGATTGGCGTTCTGATTCTGGACTTTAGGAAACTTTTAGATCGCCCTTTACACCTACACTGCGGTACTTTTCCGTAATACGTATTCGTCCACATTTCGGCTGCATCCCAGTTTATTCTACCTTGCAGGTCATGTCTCCCCCTCCCCTTGCTCACCTCACTCAAGAGCGTCCACAGTTCGTCGCGAGAGGCCGAAAAGCTGCCGACTAAACAATTCTGTCCGTGTGGCCTGACCGCCAATGTACTCCCCTTTGTGACTGCGCTGTGAACGTGGAAATGGGGTTTTTAAAAACGTGTGGCGAAAACGCTTTTGGCATAGGCGAGCGACAGAGATGAGCGCTGTTTTCGCTATACCGGAAATTATAGTTTGCTGCCCGCAGCAAGGCCTTCGTGCGCGGTCTGCCGCCCTGCGTGTTCGATTTTGCGCATGTGTGTGTGTGTTAACGTGCGTACACGCGGGTCACACCAGAGGCTGGCAGAGCGACAGGAACGGGCACGGCGTGCACGCGCGAACGACAGTTTGCTGTTTTTCGAGCCATCTGCGGCGACACCTACGCTATTTGAAGTGACCGCACCATCGTTGCAGTTTACACGCAGAGAGTATCTTCTATAGAGCCAATTAGCAAATTTGCATCTGTTGTTATTGTGAAAAAAAATGGTTCAAATGGCTCTGAGCACTATGGGACTCAACTGCTGAGGTCATTAGTCCCCTAGAACTTAGAACTAGTTAAACCTAACTAACCTAAGGACATCACACACATCCATGCCCGAGGCAGGATTCGAACCTGCGACCGTAGCGTTCTCGCGGTTCCAGACTGCAGCGCCAGAATCGCGCGGCCACTTCGGCCGGCGTTATTGTGAAATTTTACCATTATAAACACAATAAAAACTTCCTCTCTATAAATGCAATACAGTAGTGAAACCAAAATGTCTATATGCGAACGAATGCCTGGCATTTAAACTATAATTTAGACGAATTAGAAATGCTGGAATGACGGGTCGTTGGTAAGGCATTACGTCCACGAAATATGCGGAAAGTTGGAAAGCACAAACCTGTGATGAAATTTATCGAAACACATAAAAATTATCAGTAGTAATGAGAAAAAACACTGTTATTACCTTAGACGAGTACATTTATGTAGAATGCAAGGTAGTAGAGTAACCATAAACATCTTCCAATATTTATGGCGCTAAGGTCGCAGGTTCGAATCCTGCCTCGGGCATGGATATGGGTGATGTCCTTAGGTTATTTAGGTTTAAGTAATTCTAGGTTATAGGGGACTGATAACCTCAGAAGTTGAGTCCGATAGTGCTCAGAGCCAGTTGAACCAATATTTGTGGTATAAAATGTCAACTACACTTTGGAGCCAAGAAGTAGAAAGTATACAGTATAAAAGCTGAAGAAGCAACTAACGGAGAAGTGTTTGCGGTAAATATTGGTGAATATGGAAGGATTCCAGTGTAGGAGATTGAAGAAAACTGCTCTGAGGTGGTCATTAGACCGGAAGAAAAAATACATTGAACAGATAAAAGAGTGCTGAAAGAAAAGAAAATAAAAACGTATAAATGATTCATATTCTTTCTTATTTAGTCTGTGCGAGAAAAAGGAAAAAATAAAGACAAGATTGCTATTAATCCAGTATTCGGCAGTTATTTTGTTACTATATTTCCTCCATTCTAACAATAGCGTAGATTTTTACTCGTAATTAGGCAACATGTCACAATGACAAATACCATGCCTGCTGTTAAGTACGACTCATTCGAATATTTCTTCACGGATCAAGATAGCCTTTGTTACTGGAAAATGAACCGGATACAGGTCGTCTAATAGTTTTCCTGAATTAGCGGGCGAATCAACTGCTTTGCTGCGTAGGCAATGCTAAATGTTATTTTAGGTAGTTTTCCATCTCTTCCGACGAAGTATCGGGCTTGTTGCACTCTCGCTATACGAATTTTCTAACACTTAACATACACAAAACAAAATTCACACGATTCACAGTGACTTCCCCTTCCATCTTAAATTAAATGTCATTTTGTTCATAGGAAGATGTTAAGCTACAAAAATGTAATAATCGCTAAGTATAGGTACGTCACCATCTGTGGATCTCTAAAACTAAATAACTTTATGGACGAGGAAACACTGGAATGTCGACAACTGCATTATACAGTACACAGCTAGGATAGTTACTTTAAAAATGGTTCAAATGGCTCTGAGCACTATGGGACTTAATTTCTGAGGTCATCAGTCCCCTAGAACTTGGAACTACTTAAACCTAACTAACCTACGGACATCACTCACATCCATGCCCGAGGCAGGATTCTAACCTGCAGTTCCAGACGGTAGCGCCTAGAACCGCTCGGCCACTCCGGCTGGCATAGTTATTTTATTATTAGCTATCGTTTTCGGTCGATTTCATACCATCCACTGGTCATCTGTATCAAAAAAGATAGAAATACGGTCAAGAAATTGTGTACGGTGGCTACAGCTAGTGTCTTATAAACGGTTATTTACAAGTACATTATACAAGTATTATGCACATATGACAATTATACGTTTTATAAATTATGAGAAAGAAGTTGCACTGCTTCTAGCAATAGTTTATCGTACGAGTACATCGCTGGAGCAACGAACGGTACCTAACGACTGGAAAAAGGCTCAGGTCATTACCATTTTCAAGAACGGCCGTAGGATACATGCACACAGTTATAAACCTACGTCGTTGACGCCAAACTGTTGCAGAATTATGGGACATGTTTTATGTTCAAGAATTACGAGTTCTTTGGAGATCGAAAATTTCCTGAGTAAAAATCAAGAATTCTGCAGACAGACACCTTGCGAAACTCAGCTCGCTCTGTTCCTACATGACACCCACATCATTCGTGTTGATCAGTGTGCTAGTAATGTTGTAACCTACCTATCGATGACCGTCTGGCTAGCTGCGAGGTCTACCGCGGTGCTTCCTGAGCCAGGGTACCGGCACGAATCCCCACTTCCGTCGCCGATTGCTGCGCAAACACCGTTTCCACGCACGCGTACGTCATAATTATTCTACCACGTAAACACTTGGCGTTACACTCGTCTGGTATGAGACCTTCCAGGGGGGTCCACTGGGGGGCTGAACCGCACAATATCCTTGGGTTCGGTGTCGGGCGTCAGTGGGGTTGGTGGACTGCTGTGGCCTGTTGTTGGGTTGTGAACCACTGAGGGCTACGGCGGGACGGAGCCTCTCTGTCGTTTATAGGTTCCCGGCTTAATACATACATACATACAGACATACATAACTATCGATTCCTTGCCTTGAATCTATGTCAAACTTAGTTACTTGTAACTGTTTCATGCTCTTGTTATAATTTGTCAGTGAAAAGGATGTTGTTAATAACGTTCATACGATACTTCGGTGACACTACTCCATTCGTTTTGTATGAGGATTAACAATAAGTTAAGGTGTCACTATTTCACCCCACTTTTGAACGATGTAGGGCCATAATTTGGCGTTAACAAAAATTCTGGCGCAACAAATGATAGTTTGAAGTCTTCATTGGGCATCTACAGGCTGTTACAGGTTAATTGCATCAAGGAGTAGGTGGTGGAGTAGTGCAAAGTTCTTGCCACGTTTCTCTGTCTGTACGTGAGTCTAATCTCAGGAACTACCGTACATATTTTGATACGGTTTGCACCAGCAGATAGGCTGAGTCCCGGGAAGGTTTGTGTATATGTATACACCCGACCAGTCGTCTGGCCATAATGAGTGCTACTCTTGAGAATCCAGGATGGGTCACTAGTAATTACTTACAAATATATTTACAAATCCATTCAACTGTGTATTCTACAACAGTAGTGCTTACACATTCTGAAAAATTCCACAACACTGTAAGATATGTTACACCCAAGCGGATTTGCACTGCGATGTATACATTAAAGCGGCACTAAGAGCGAATGGTAATTAGTCGATTGGTGCTACTGTTGCATGTTGGACAGACTGTAAGAACTCTAGCAGAAACGTGTAAGTGCCACAATGTTAAAATCTAACTGGCAAAAGGAAATCCCTCCTGCATTGCAATAGAATGTGAACGGGTTGAGAAGACACGTTATTATAAGCTGGGAAGCTAGGGTAGCTTTGTGTGCAGAGTGCCGAACAGGGAGTGTGGAAGGGTGGAACAAAGTGACGCCAAAAGGCGTTATGAGACACAGTGGTGTCTGTGATAACACTTATTTGCCAGGGTCAGTTTACAAAGTTATAAAATGGTCTCAGTGCTGCGTGCGGCGTCTGGGTTTGAGCGAGGGCAACGAAAAAGCATTGACGCTCCTCGTCAGCGAGTTGCGGCGTCAGAGTCGCAGGACAGTGTGGATCCGGGCAGGCGTCGTCCGACCCACACGTTCTGTGGCACAGCACAGCCCTCCACCTCAGCGCTCTAGTAGGCAGCCAGTCATGTCTCTAGCTGAGAACAGCCGTGTGGTGCAGGGTGTCAGTTGTCGCCCCGGTCATGCACCATGCATCGATCAAGATCCCAGCAGCTGTTCAAGCGCTGGCCAAGATGCTGTGTGAACGCACCACGCGAGGCCAGTGAGGTGATGACAAATTGCAGAACGTCCGGAGGGAAGCACACCCATTTCCTACTCGTCTGAGATGTCCAGGTGCGCAGCAGCAGCATACCTGGGCTGTAGTTTGCAGCGAGAAGGCTGCATCTCGTTGCTGATGTCTGCAAGCAGGTAGTAGGCAGATCATCATCCTACACATCTACCTTCGCGTCTACATCTACATAGATACTCCGTAAGCCTCCACACGGTGCGTGGCGGAGAGTACCCTGTACCACTACTAGTCACTTCCTTTCCTGTTCCACTCTCAAACAGAGCGAAGGAAAAACGACTATCTATATACCTTCGTATGAGCCCAAATTTCCCGAATCTATTCGTCGTGGCCCTTACGCGCATTATACGTTGGCGGCAGTAGAATCTTCGGGCAGTCAGCTTCAAATACCGGTCCTCTAAAATTTCTCAATAATGTTTCTCGAAAAGTACGTCGGTTTCCCTCCAACGATTCCCATTTGAGCTCCCGGAGCATCTCCGTAACAACTGCGTGCTGTTTAACCTACCGATAACAAATCTAGTATCCCACCTCTGAGTTGTTTCGATGTCTTGCTTCATTCCGATCTGGTAAGGATCCCAAACACTCTAACAGCAATATTTTTTTTTCATAATGTGGGGCCACAGTCATAATATATTGCTTTAAAGTCAGTACTGCCATTAGACTCAGTGAGAAAACAAAGCAGTAGGCTTTACTAGAAATTTCGACCCTTAGACAATGTGTCTAATAGTTCATTTTAAACTCGACAGTATGTCATCTTAGGCACTGTATAACACTTAAAATACTTCATAATGGCATTTTGAAGCCGAAATCATGATTGTATAAATGTAACACTGCAAATAAACTTTAAAGAAACTCGAGCAGTACTCAAAATAGGTCGTACCAGCATCCTATATGCCGTTTCCTTCACAGGTGAACCGTTCTTTCCTAAAATTCTGCCAATAAACCGATGTCGACCATTTAAACGACTCAATTCTGTCAAGTAGGACACTACTAATACTGTATGAGAATGTTACATGTTTGTTCTTCCTACTTATCCGAATTAACTTACATTTTTCCACATTTATAGCTAGCTGCCATTCACCACACCAACTAAAAGTAGTCTTGCATCTTTCTACAGTCACGCAGCAACGTCATATTATCGTACACCATAGCATCAGCAGCAAACAACCACAGATTGCTGAACACCCTGTCCGCCAAATCATTTGCGTACGTAGAGAACAACAGTGACCCTGTCACACTTCCCTCGAGCACTCCTGGCGATACCTTTGACTCTGATGAATACTCGCCATTGAGGACAACATACTGGGTTCCATTTCCTAGAAGTCTTCAAGCCACTCACTTATCTGTGAACTTATTCCAAATTCTCGTACCTTCATTAGTGGGGCACCGAGTCAAACGCCTTCGGAAATCTAGAAATACGACATCTGCCTGTTGCCCTTCATCCACAGTTCATAGTATATCATGTGAGAAAAGGGCAAGCTGAGATTTGCACGAGCGATGCTTTTTAAAATCATTGTGATTCGTGCACATAAGACTCTTAGTCTCAAGAAACTGTATTGTACTCGAACTGAGAATATGTTCAAAGATTCTGCAGCAAACCGTAGTTAGGTATACTGGTCTGTAATTTTGAGGGTCCATTCTTTTGCCCTTGTTATATACTGGAGTCACCTGCGCTTTTTTCAGTCGCTTGGGACTTTGTGCTTGGCAAGAGATTCAGGTTAAATGCAGGGCAGGTAAGGGGCCGGTGCCGTAGAGTACTCTTTGTGATTCCATCCGGATCCGCCGATTTATTTGCCTGCAAATATTTCAGTTGTTTTTCTACGCCAGATATTCTTCTTATTATGTCGTCCATACGGGAATCTGTCCGATGGTCAAATGACGGAATGTTTGTACGATTCTCATGTGTGAACTATTTGTTGAACGTGAAATATGAAATTTAGTACATCGCCGTTCTCTCTGGTTCTGGCAATGCGGATAGAATGGCGGCACGCCTGGATATGTCTTTGAGCTCCGAATTCTCCGTTATTTAAGTACCCGAGCTCACTCCTGTGGCGCGGTGGCTCTGGGTGCATGAGCGCATTTGTTCTAAATTACTGGGCTCTTCAACGGTCCTTGCATCTCTGTGGTGGTATAATTATTCTAGGTCGCCGAGCTCCAGTCTTCCTGCGGTGTTGTCCACTAAAGTTGGTCTCTGACAGTTGAAGTTACGGAATGTTGCTGCATACTGCCCTGTTATGTTATATTGTGGCGTTCGTTCTTTTGCTACTCTGACTTTGGGGGGGGGGGGGGGGGGGGGCTTGTGTGGCAGTGCTTGCTCTGTACCCTGCGCTCAGCTACATCGGTGGCACGTCTTGTGGACTTTCCGATTGTAACTGCGGCCCTGAACATGTCTATTCGGCTCTGAACTTGTCAGGTTGATCTTTGGCATGCAACGGGAATTCCACTGTTAAATGCAGAAGAGAGCAGATACGCGGAAAGCGTGCATTGAAGGCTTCTGTGAGGGTGAAGGTTTGTCTGATGTGAAAAAAGAAGAAACAGAATTCGAGTTAGCAGAGGAGGCAGGAGATCCAGCATTACCATTAGAATTTAAGAGAAATTTGGAGGACTTGAGATCAAAAAAGGCAGAAGGGATAGATAACATTCCATCAGAATTACTAAAATAATTGGAGGAAGTGGCAACAAAACGACCATTCACGTTGGAGTATGGAATGTATGAATCAGGTGACATACCATCTGACTATCGGAAAAAATCATCCATACAATTCCGAAGACTGCAGGAGCTGACAATTGTGAGAACTATCGCTCAATCAGCTTAACAGGTCATGGATCCAAGCTGCTGACAAGAATGATACGAGGGTTGTCCAGAAAGTAAGTTCCGATCGGTCTAGAAATGGAAACCACTGAGAAAATTCGGTAAAGCTTTGCACAGATGGGTTGGGCAGTGTCTCTGGTATGCCCGTCGATCGTGTCGCTTCGCTCTTTTCAGTTTTGAGTGAACAGTGAGCACGTAAATATGCGTACGGAATAACGCCTTCCGACAAGTATGAGGGCATGGTTAGAGATTTCGCCTGTGTCATACAGCCCACATAACACAACTGTCAAGCAGTTCCTCCTTCATGTCGATTCTCTGCTCCACACCGTAGGGGCAATGAGGACGCTCCTGCAGCGTTTCCGAGGAGAAGTGTTTGATCACCCGCAATACAGTCCGTAATTGGCTCCCACTGAATCTCATCTCTGCTCACAAGAACCCCTGACTATGAAGCCAAATTTTTTCCACAGACAATGAACTGCAGACCAGTGCAGATAACTGGCCGAAAGCACAGGCGGCTGCTTTCTATGACAAGGATATTGGAAAGTTGATACAACGCTACGATAAAACTCGGAGTTGGAGCGGAGACTATGTAGAGAAGTAGGTGGAAGGTATACCTAACAGTTGCAAATAAAACGTTTCTGGATTTCACTGTGGTTTCCATTTCGCGACCGATCGGAACTTACTTTCTGGACAACCGTCGTATACAGAAGAATGGAAATGAAAACTGAGGATGTATTAGATGACGATCAGCTTGCCTTTAGGAGAGGTAAAGGTACCAGAGTAAATTTGATGTTGCGGTTGATGATGGAGACGAGACCGAAGGCAAACCAAGACACATTCATAGGATTTGTCGACCTGGAAAAACTGTTCGACAATATAAAATGCTGCAAGATGTTCTAAACTCTGTGACAAATATGGTTACGCACTAGGGAGAAACGGGTAATTTACATTATGTAAAGAGGGAATAATGAGAGTAGACGACCAAGAACGAAGTGCTCGGATTACAAAGGAGTGCGAGACAAGGGCGTAGTCTTTCGTCTTTACTGTTCAGTCAGTACGGCGAAGAAGCAGTGATGGAAATAAAAGAAATGTTCAGGAGCGGAAATAAAGCTCGCGGTGAAAGGATATCAATGAAAAGATTTGCTGATGACGTTGCTATCCTGAGTGAAAATGAAGAAGAATTAAATGATCTGCTGAACGGTATTAATAGTGTAATGAGTACAGAATATGGATAGAGAGTAAATCGAAGAAAGACGAAAGTAATGAGAAGTAGCAGAAACAATAACGGTGAGAAACTTAACATCAAGATCGATGGTTACGAAGTGGGTGAGACTACGATATTCTGCTACCAAGGTAGCAAAATAACCAGTGATGTACGGAGCAAGGAGGACCTCAAAAGCAGACTAGCACTGGAAAAAGGGCATCCTGGCTAAGAGAAGTCTACTAGTATCAAAGATTGACTTTAATTTGAGAAAGAATTTTCTGAGAATGTACGTTTGGAGCACAGCATTGTCTGGTACTGAAACATGGACTGTGCGAAGACTGGAACAGAACAGCACCGAAGGATTTGAGATGTAGTGCTACAGACGAATGTAGGAAATTAGGTGGACTGAGAGTAAGGAGTGAGGGGGTTCTGCGTGGAATCGGAGAGGGAAGGGATATGTGGAAAATACTAACATGAAGAAGGGACAGGATGATAGGGCATCTGCTAAGACATCAGGAAATAACTTCCATTGTACTAGAGGGAAATGCAGAGGGCAACAACTGTAGAGGAGGACAGAGATTCGAATACAGCCAGCAAATAATTGTGGACATAGGTGGCAATTGCTGCTCTGAAATGAAGGGGATGACACAGGAGAGTAATTAGTGACGAGTCGCATTAAACCTGTTCACAAGACTGAGGACTTAAAAAGAGAACGATCTTTAAAAAACATGGATATGTACACCGAAATTATTTCGCAGCGCAACCATGTGGAAGAAGTAAGGCCGTCCAAAGGATAGCCCTATGTGCCTATGCACACGAGAGACACATTTCAAAGATTCGGATCACCCTGTATTTAAAGACTACTCTATTCACCGGAAGAATGATATGTATGGTGAGAGGGGCACAGCAGTTGGCAGTGTTCATCTATGCAACGTGCCATTTCGTTTCAGGATATTGCAACTGTTCATACATAGCAACGGCAACGGCCCTGCCACGGTGGCTATACCGGTTCCCGTGAGATCACCGAAGTTAAATGCTGTCGGGCGTGGTCGGTAGTTGGATGGTTGACCATCCAGGCCGCCATGCGCTGTTGCCATTTTTCGGGGTGCACTCAGCCTCTTGATGCCAATTGAGGAGCTACTCGACCGAATAGTAGCGGCTTTGGTCAAGAATATCATCATAACGACCGGGAGAGCGGTGTGCTGACCCCATGCCCCTCCTATCTGCATCCTCTACTGAGGATGACACGGCGGTCGGATGATCCCGGTAGGCCACTCGTGGCCTAAAGACGGAGTGCTTCATATATAGCAACTTTATGTATTATATCATGAATCTTTCGATAACGAAACCATTCATGATCTCATCCATTAAACTTCGGACTCTCTTCCTTCTCGAAGGAAATTTCAACGTACGAAATACGGTAGCAACCTCTCTTCCAATATGGATTTTCCTCCTAAGCTCTTAATGGTGATCAGGGACTCTAAAAACAAAGTGCGTCGTATCTTGGACAGCAATATAAAAATCCGAGTATCTAAAAGAGCCAACTAAATTAGCAGAAAATTGCCTCTGGTTTGAGCTTACAATGGGATACAGACACAGACACGCATGTTACTGCCATATCTGAGGAAGTTAAATGGCCAGTTACATCTAATGAACAGCGGGAACACCCAAACAGGATTGCCGATTAGGTGCAAGGGCTGGCAATTTACCCTTAACGTAGGGGCGTAACGTATCATACATAAACAGTGCGAAAGAACCTGCACTGTTCCATTAATCCATTGACGAATAATTTGTGGAATCAGCAACGTCCTGTCCCGAGCGATATGAGATGAACGGCCACATAAAGATAGCAGTAAGAAAAGCAGATGCTATTCTGGTGTTATTGGAAGAATTCTAATGAACCTTACTTCATGCACGATATAATTGGCTAACAGAACACCCTTTCGGTCTGTACTTGAGCATTTCTAGTCAGTCTGCAGTCCTTACAAAGAATTATTAATATAGGAGATACAGAAGATCCATGAACAACGGCGCATATTGTTACAGATTCTTTTAGCAAATCAGAGATTTTTGGGACAATGCTCATCAAAATTAAGTGGTAGGCATTGCAAAAGACACTGTGCTTGACTGTGTTGTAATGCAGATAGTATAGGCCTACGCTTTAAGAAGGGTCAGGGAACACACTACTTCCTTCCACATACCTCACTGGGATAAGATAGTCAGAGGGATTGTTGGAACCTGACGTGCACCTCCACCACACCACGTAAAGGAGCTTGTGTATGGTTGTAAATGAACAGCGTCGGTCATTTTTATCAAAAAACGTGAAGGAACTGCAGGACATGGTACTCAGTTTGCTTTTTGTGATCGGACACCATCAGTCCGGCTTGGGGCATGCCTCCTAAGCGGGCTCAACAGCAAATCTTTCTGTCGGCGACAGAAAGCAGTCGCTTTCATAAAACGACTGTGTATGTCTTCTCCAGTTTTCACTTTGTTTTGAGAGGGGACAGTGAACATTAGAGATGTGCGCTCGCGTCATCTGACAGCAAGTAGGGAAGCTTCCGAAGTGTCTTTGGATTATGGCTGCATGATTTCTGCTGCAAATTTGAAAATGTAGTCATCCCTGACAGAACATATACGCAAATATTTTCAACATGTGCCTCCATAGGCGAGGTACCTAACAGAAACTCGTGCAATGGCGCCCTGTCGCAGGTACGCGGTTCGAGTTCTCATGGCGGAAAAATATTTCACAGCCTGTATTTTTGAAAACGTGAAAAGAAAAACAGTCGTTGTTGGCAAATATCTTTTATGCAGTTCAAGAACCGTTTTCGATCGTTGTGCTCATCTTAAGATGACCTGTCCCATCAAAATTAGTAAAAGAATCAAATAAAACTAAAATTTTTAGCCATGGTTGGCGTCTTCACATAATGTAGAAACGTGATAAATCTTTGATAAACACTGATGACCAGTGATGAAGGACCGTCGTTATTTATTAAGCAGCGCAGAACTTCGGCTGTAAACTTATACGTCATCTGCTGGAGCACTGCCATTTCAACGCCGCTGAACACGACTGGTATGAAATTAAAGCAGACGTCTCGAAGTGTAAAAAAAGTTTACGCTGCGAGACGAAGAGACGGGTGAAAGAGGCTGTCGCACGAATAACGCCAGAGAAGTGGATGAAGACAGTGAATTACGCGAAATGAGATGAAAAGATTGAACGAGGAAGTGAACATAACAGAAGAAACTATATTAAATGTAGTAATTTCTAGTACAAGAGGGCAGCAGCTGGGAAGATATGGACGTCATTGAGGTCGAGAACAGATAATATCATTCTGGTTGCGGTGATGCCGGAGTTACCGTTTCCCATTGAGGCGAACCAAGCGCTGTGTCATTGTAAGAGGTACGGAGGCGAGCGAGTGTGTAGTGTGTGTGTGTGTGTGTGTGTGTGTGTGTGTGAGTGAGCGGGGAGGGGAGGGGGGGGGCTTAACCCGGTTCAGTGCTACCAGCGCCGCATCATCAGAACACTCCTGTGCTTAATATACAAAGCACTGCAAAATAATCTAAGAGTGAACGTTAAAAATTAAAATAACTTTTTCCAAACATCGTCATTATATGCTGAAGTATATTTATGTTAACACTGAAAAGTCGCAGAATGATCAAGTTACAA
The DNA here is from genome assembly GCF_021461395.2 of Schistocerca americana. Classification (NCBI taxonomy): domain Eukaryota; kingdom Metazoa; phylum Arthropoda; class Insecta; order Orthoptera; family Acrididae; genus Schistocerca; species Schistocerca americana. The sequence continues at coordinate 857,061,120 of NC_060121.1, forward strand.
GTCTCAACTTGATGAAGCCACTATTTTGGCCAAAATCGGCGTTATTACGAAAAAATTAAACTACTTAATATTAGACTCAGAACACTGAAAATTCGTATATAGCACAAGTTTCCTTTGAAAGCATTAAGTGTGTGACACCAATAAGCTACCTCTAATAGTTTTAAAGTTATTTACTAAAAAACAAGTCTGGCACGAAAACATCCTTATTCATGATGCATTAAGTACGATTTGTATCAGTAATGCAAAGTTCTAATTATAGCGTTCCATCACATTAATGTTATAACAGAGCTGTACCAAGCTTCAAGACTGTGCTGCAAATAACTATAAACACAAGGAATCTTAAAGAGGCAGCTCAGAGGTCGTGTTCTACTTTCGGTCCCGTTCTAAAAATTCTATCCGGTAAAGATTAAATGCAGTCGAGCAAAAACTTTTTCAGTAACTAAAGTTAAGTTAACCCTATTTAAATAAAAATCAAGAAAGACTGTAAATTGTTAAACGACAGAGATATTAATTAATACGTGTCTCAGGAACGAGCCTTTTAGATGCTGCTTCCTGTGCCCTTGGCGGCTGCTAGCAGACGTTCCGTGTGGCGGTCCACTGCGCCCACACGCACCACACACACGCGCGCACACACACACACACACACACACACACACACACACACACACACAGTGCCACAACACGACGTGGCATGGACTCGACTAATAGTAGTGCTGGAGGGAACTGACTCCATGAATCTTGCAGAGCTGTCCATAAATCCGTAAGAATACAAAGGGTGGAGATCTCATCTCAAACGCACGTTGCAAGGCAACCCAGATATGCTCAATAATGTTCATGTCTGGGGACTTTGGTGGCAAGCGGAAGTGTTTAAATTCACAAGAGTTTTCCCGCAGATACTCTGTAGGAATTCTGGACGTCCTGCTGGAATTGCCAGGTTATCAGACAGGATAATTATGTACTTGTCACCTTTCAGAGTCATATGTAAACGTATCAGGGGCCCCATATCACTCTAACTGCGGGCGGCCGGTGTGGCCGAGGGGTTCTAGGCGCTACAGTCTGGAACCGCCCGACCGCTTCGGTCGCAGGTTCGAATGCTGCCTCGGGCATGGATGTGTGTGATGTCCTTAGGTTAGTTAGGTTTAAGTAATTCTACGTTCTAGGGGACTGATGACCTCAGAAGCTAAGTCCCATAGTGCTCAGAGACATTCGAACCATTTTTGAACTCTAACTGCACACGCACCACACCATTACAGAGCCGCAACCAGCTTGAACAGATCGCTGCTGACATACGTACTCCATGGATTCATGAGATTGTCTCCCCGTACACATCCATCCGCTCGATACAATTTGAAACGAGACTCGTCCGACCGGGCAACATGTGTCCAGTTGTCGGTGTTGGTGGGCCCAGGCGGGGCGTAAAGCTTTGTATCGTACAGTCGTCAAGGGTACACGAGTGGGCCTTCGGCTCCGAAAACTCATATTGATGATGTTTCGTTGAATAGTTCGCACGCCGAACTTGCTGACCTAGCATTGAAATCTGCAGCAATTTGTGGAAAGGTTGCACTTCTGTCACACTGAACAATTTTCTTCAGTCTTGGTTGGTCCCATTCTTGCAGTATCATTTTCCGGCCGCAGCGATGTCGGTGATTTGACGTTTCACCCGATTCCTGATATCCACGGTAAACTCGTGAAATGGTCGTACGAGAAAATCGCCATTTCATCGCTACCTTGGAGATGCTGTGTCCCATCGCTCTGTCCCATCGCTCGTGTGGCGACTATAACACCACGTGCAAATACTTAAATCTTGATAACCTTCCATTATACCAGCAGAAACCGATCTAACAACTGCGCCAGACACTAATTTTCTTGCCTACCGCAGCGGCGTACTCTGCCTGTTTACATATCTCTGTATTTGAATAGGCATGTCTATACCACTTTCGTTGGCGCTTCGGTGTATATCCAGAGAGGCAGAAGAAAAGAGACATGTCGCACTGAGATATCAATCTGCTTGCGTCAGTCAAATGCCTGCGTGCTTAGTGTCGCGGATCACGCCAGAACCGGGCAGCTAGCAAAAGCTTATTCGTTGAAGTAGGAAGTGAACTCTCGAAGGCTGTACACGGTGCTCGATCGCTTAGATTTCAGAGAAGCAGCCGTCTGTGGGGCCGCCCGTAATGGTAAGTGGCGAGATTATTTTCCATCTTTAAGGCGATCAATTAACTTTGGTGCTTACAAGTCAGGGCGATTGATCATTTTACTTGGAACTTCAGATAGAGGTCGCCTCTGAACTGCTAATAGTGCTGTTTCTGATAGGTATTATTGTTATAATTATGGCTACTGTTTTATTTTTAGCATGAGAACTTTTATGGAGTATATTAATCGGTTGAAACTCTAACCATTTATTTACAATATTATTTCCTGTGCCCGCTGAATAAATAGCCGCTAGGAACGTTTTCCTGCAGTAAGCACAGAGAGTAATGTGGATTTGCAGACTGTAAATTATGGTCAGTATGTTCTCCATCGCTTTCTGGCTGATCGCAAAAATAGTTTTCAGGCTGTCGTAAAAGGCGTAGGTAGGTGTAAAGCACGCACAGACAATTTAAGTATCTTTTCATATCGACATGACAAAAGTAACGACCATTCGGATTACTGACCCAGCTCCCTACACCAAAAGAAGTTAATGATGAAGTCGTAATTTTTTATTTTATCTACAAGATTTGTAGCTTTCATTCTTCCTTGTTGAAGCTGAAAAACTCCGTGTGTGTGTGTGTGTGTGTGTGTGTGTGTGTGTGTGTGTGTGAATGTGTGGGTGTAAACATTTAGCGCATTTCTGCACTGAATGCTATCAAGAAAACTACCAACCGCAAGGGATCTTTCTTCGCCTATTAAGAAAACTACCAACCGCAAGGGACCTTTTTTCGCCGAATGACGTAGAGGGAAACAGTTGTCTGAGTAATTCAGGCTAACATCCATTTCCGACTGCATTTATTTTCTTTTTCACTTAACCACTGTTGTCAGTAGCACTAAATTAGCTCTCAGATTTACAGCACATGTTTTTGAAGAAAATAGAAGTAATTCCGAATTGTTTAACTTAGTGAACGATTGTTAGGAAATTTATTGTTCCAATGAAGGCTTTTTATTTCCACTGTTCTCATCACTAAAGTAAATTCGTCTACAATAACTGTACTGATACGTTTAAACAGTCACCATATTTATTTCCCTATAACTAGGCAGGAGATTTACGGCTATCATTTGTAGCTGGGTTCCTCTTCACCAGTTCGGTAAAAAATGTGCCAGTCAGGAAGGTGGCGATGTTTAATTTACAACATGACAGGTAGCGAAAGCAATTTCAGATTTGGAAACGGAAGTACGTCAAACGCTTTGTATTGTCTTATCGCTGTCACCATTGCTGAGCGGAATCGGGAACTGACGTTTTTGTTCTGGATGCTCTCTGACAGATATCTTCAGCAATATATCAATGCGCATCAATGTATCTTTGCTGAATTTATTACCTGTTGATATCGCCACGAGCGGCTACTAAAGTTCCTTTCTTTCGATAATACATATGTGTTTCAGAGAGATGTCCAGCCTGTAACATTACCATCCGCTCCATACGGCTGATTCGTTAGTGTTCGGTGTCAGCGCTCTATTTATTACCAGTTGAGAAATTTGAAAGAATATCACTAGGGCTGTCTGTATAGGGTATCGCTGACAGATGTCAGTCTTCGATTCCGGAGATAAACAAGTGAAGCTGATGCAGAGAAACGAAGGACGTACAGCTGACACAGACTAAAATTATGTGCGTGCTATCAAGTCTTTCATCAACATGATAATGAGCACCTTTAATGAAATAATGTGACTAATTTGATTTAAAAAATCTTAAAATCAGCTTGTGAAAGGCAAACACCTCATTAAAAATGTGATGCATTTCTCACGCACTGTGACTTACATACTCATGTTGAAGCATAAAATACAATACTCTGTTACTAACGTCACGTTATAAAATACACAACAGAGAAAAGTAGCGGTTAGTCACTGACAATAAAACACATTGACAAATTAACATCTACTACTTACAAAATAAGAGGTAGACGCAACAGAATAATTTCGACTGTCAATATTAAAATATCTCATCAGCAGTTACTGGTAATCTCTATCTCAGCTTCAAATTTCGAAACATACTAACTCGATCCAAATGGAAGTATTTGGCGTCTGTTATTGTGGTCTTCAGTCTGAAGACTGCTTTCATGTAGTTCTCCATGACACCATGTGCTGTACAAGCCTCTTCATCTCCGAATATCTACTGCAACCTTTATTCTTCTGAATGTATTTACTGTATTCATCTCTTGGTCTCTCTCTATGACTTTTACCCCACACGCCACACTCTTCCCTCCAATACTAAATTGTTAATCCCTTGATGCCAGCCCGCATCTCGTGGTAGTGCGGTAGCGTTCTCGCTTCCCACGCCCGGTTTCCCGGGTTCAATTCCCGGCGGGGTCAGGGATTTTGTCTGCCTCGTGATGGCTGGGTGTTGTGTGATGTCCTTAGGTTAGTTAGGTTTAAGTAGTTCTAAGTTCTAGGCGACTGATGACCATAGATGTTAAGTCCCATAGTGCTCAGAGCCATTTGAACCAACCTTGATGCCACAAATTTCTTTTCTCCCCAACTCTATTCTGTACCTACTGATTAGTTCCGTAATATACCCATCTAATCTGCTGTATTCTTCTTCAGCATAATATATAAAAGCTTCTTTCCTTTTCTTGTCTAAAGTGCTTATCGTCCACATTTCACTTCTATACATGACTACACTCAATACAAATATTTCCAGAAAAGTCTTTCTAACATGCAAATCTACGTTCGATGGTTGCAAATTTCTCTTCTTCAGGAATGCTTTTCTTGTTGTTGCCAGTCTACATACCCTCAAAAATGGTTCAAATGGCTCTGAGCACTATGAGACTTAACTTCTGAGGTCATCAGTCCCCTAGAATTTAGAACTACTTAAACCCAACCAACCTAAGGACATCACGCATATCCATGCCCGAGGCAGGATTCGAATCAGCGACCGTAGCGGTCGCGCGGTTCCAGACTGTAGCGCCTAGAACCACTCGGCCACCCCGGCCGTCTACTATATATCCTCTATACTTCGGCTATCATTAGCTATTTTGCTGCCTAAACAGCAAAATTCATCTACTACTTTAAGTGTCTCGTTTCCTAGTCTAATTCCCTCAGCTTCACCTGGTTTAATTCGACTGTGAACCATTATACTCGTTTTTATTTCGATGATGGTCATTTTACATTCACCTTTCAAGACGCTATCCATTCCTTTCCTATGATGTTAACAGAATTACAATGCCATTGGAAACCTCAAAGTTTTGATTTGTTCTCCATAAACTTTAATTTCATCTCCAAATTTTTCTTTGGTTTTCTTTAGTGCTTGCTTAGTGCACAGACTGAATAACGTTGGGGATAGGCTGCAGTTCTGATTCACTCCCTTGTCAACCACTGCTTTACTCTCATTCCCCGCGACTGTTATGAGTACAAGTACCATCTGATTCCTGTACAAGTTCTAAATAACCTATCGCTTCTTGTATTTAACCACTGATACCTTCATAATTTCAAAAAGAGTGTTCCAGTCAATATTGTCAAAAGCTTCCTCTGTATCTAGTATATTTCCATTCCTTAACCTATCTTCTAAGACAAGTCATATGGTCAGTATTGCCTAACGTGTTCCTACAGTTCTGCGGAAAGGAAGCTGATCTTCCCTCAGGTCGGCTTCTACCAGTTTTTCCATTCTGCTGTATAGAATTCGTGTTAGTGCTTTGCAACCATGACGTATTAAAGTGACAGTTCCGTAATTTCCACAGCTGTCAGCAACTATTTTCTTTGGAACTGGAATTGTTACATTGTTCTCGAAATATCAGGGCATTTACCCCTGTCTCATACATCTTGTGCGCCGGCTGGAAGAGTTTTCTCACATGTGACTCTCCCAAGGGTATCGGTGGCTCTGACGGAGTACTTCCAGGTCTTTGTTTCCACATAGATCTTTCAGTGTTCTGTCAAATTCATCTCGACATATACTGGGTGTTACAAAAAGGTACGGCCAAACTTTCAGGAAACATTCCACACACACAAATAAAGAAAAGATGTTATGTGGACATGCGTCCGGAAACGCTTAATTTCCCTGTTAGAGCTCATTTTAGTTTCGTCAGTATGTACTGTACTTCCTCGATTCACCGCCAGTTGGCCCAATTGGAGGAAGGTAATGTTGACTTCGGTGCTTGTGTTGACATGCGACTCATTGCTCTACAGTACTAGCATCAAGCACATCAGTACGTAGCATCAACAGGTTAGTGTTAATCACGAACGTGGTTTTGCAGTCAGTGGAATGTTTACAAATGCAGAGTAGGCAGATGTCCGTTTGATGTATGGATTAGCACGGGGCAATAGCCGTGGCGCGGTACGTTTGTATCGAGACAGATTTCCAGAACGAAGGTGTCCCGACAGGAAGACGTTCGAAGCAATTGATCGGCGTCTTAGGGAGCACGGAACATTCCAGCCTATGACTCGCGACTGGGGAAGACGTAGAACGACGAGGACATCTGCAATGCACGAGGCAATTCTTCGTGCAGTTGACGATAACCGTCAGCGTCAGAGAAGTTGCTGCTGTACAAGGTAACGTTGACCACGTCACTGTATGGAGAGTGCTACGGGAGAAACAGTTGTTTCCGTACCATGTACAGCGTGTGCAGGCACTATCAGCAGCTGATTTGCCTCCATGGGTACACTTCTGCGAATGGTTCATCCAACAATGCATCAATCCTCATTTCAGTGCAAATATTCTCTTTACGGATGAGGCTTCATTCCAACGTGATCAAATTGTAACTTTTCACAATCAACATGTGTGGGCTGACGAGAATCCGCACGCAATTGTGCAATCACGTCATCAACACAGATTTTATGTGAACTTTTGAGCTGGCATTGTTAGTGATGTCTTGATTGGGCCCCATGTTCTTCCACCTACGTATGATTTCATACGGGATACTCTACCTGTGCTGCTAGAACATGTGCCTTTACTAGTACGACACAACATGTGGTTCATGCACGATGGAGCCCCTGCACATTTCAGTCGAAGTGTTCGTACGCTTCTCAACAACAGATTCGGTGACCGATGGATTGGTAGAGGCGGACCAATTCCATGGCCTCCACGCTCTCCTGACCTCAACCCTCTTGACTTTCATTTATGGGGGCATTTGAAAGCTCTTGTCTACGCAACCCCAGTACCAAATGTAGAGACTCTTCGTGCTCGTATTGTGGACGGCTGTGATAGAATACGCCATTCTCCAGGGCTGCATCAGCGCATCAGGGATTCCATGCGACGGAGGGTGGATGCATGTATCCTCGCTAACGGAGGACATTTTGAACATTTCCTGTAACAAAGTGTTTGAAGTCACGCTGGTACGTTCTGTTGCTGTGTGTTTCCATTCCATGATTAATGTGATTTGAAGAGAAGTAATAAAATGAGCTCTAACATGGAAAGTAAACGTTTCCGGACACATGTCCACATAACATATTTTCTTTCTTTGTGTGTGAGGAATGTTTCCTGAAAGTTTGACAGTACATTTTTTGTAACACCCTGTAAATGATGCATCAATTAAGTCCTTGAGAGAATAAGCACACAAGCACGCATTCCTTATCGTCGGCTTCGGCACTTACTTTAACATGAGAAAAATAGTGTTGGCTTATATTATGCTGTAGTATTTGTAACACAGTGGCGCATCTTTGAATATTCGTTGTTTGCAAAGGTAGCTGTTGTCCATAGCATAAGTTTGAACCATTAAGGACAACTGCAGAGTACTACATTATGTATGTTTCCAGTACAAGATGTAATGTCTTCCTTGCGCAGTCTCAGATAAAAATCATCGATCTCGTAGAGAACATGATTAATTGAAAAGTTGTGGAGGATATCGAGTATAAAGCAGTTCTTTAAGAGCCAGCTGTGAACGATCGAATGCTCTACGAAAAGCGTGAACGATGTATATCGAACCCGATCTCATCTTAGTGGAAAAGCATAAATTCGTGCTCTCAGCTTTGAGTAAAGCTTGCCTGCAACGATTCAGTGACAAGCCACACGTATCACGCATTTGATCGCCCAGGGCGCGTGGGCTGAATTGTCGAATGTAGGACGCGATCGAACGCTTTCAGGCTTTTTAAAAGAACATGAGCGTTATATTATACTGCACTCAATAAACAACTGAAGGTCTGAGTTTTGACGAAGGGCTTCCTATCTTCCTACGCATCTTCTCTCCGAGTAAAGAGATTGTAGCTACCGCGGCGTCTCGAGTGACAGTAATGTTATCTTCGAATGATAGTGCGACGAACTGCACCAAAATGCGAATTAATACAACATAAGAAAAAAAAGGCGGATTTCAACGAAATATTGTGCAATCGGAATTTTCTCTGGCTTTATTTTGTTTCATCAGCTAAGTACGTCTGAGGGCAAGAAGCAATTAATGTTGGTGTTGAGCTTTCTGATACACGGTACATTTTGCATACCTCGCAAAATGTGTCACATTTAATTGGTATATGATAGCAGGATTGACAGTGGTTTCCCTGACTAAAAATAGAGTTCAAGAACATCGTTTGCACGTCTAGACTGTAAAATTATAATAGGCAAGAGAGATGTATCTCCGTGCACTTCTCAGACTTTCGCCTGTAGCCAGCCCTGTAATAGAAGCTTAATATATTTTCTTGTTCCTTAGTATTTTATCCACCTTCACCAACTGTAGATGTCTGCAACGAAATGATAAGCAACCACCTGCATAGAGGAAATTTAATTTCTTTTCCAGTTTCGGGCAGTTAAAACCATTCTTCAGAAGGTTATACCTAACGCATTATTTGCTAGTGTCAGAATTACGATACATACAGCAAACTGCTGTGGTCGTGTGGTTCATAGGGGCTGTACATTCATTTTTAAATAACGGGATTCACTTTTTATTGCTGTATCTTTTTCTGGAATTACTGAAATTACTTTGGAAACTTGCGTCGGTACCAAACGGTTACTGTTGAGTGTAGTTGCTCTTCTACACAGCAGTCCAAACGGGCAAACCAGTGGCGTCCTTATCTGTGATTAATGGTGCTTTAGGCACTTGGCTATGCATGGCTCTCTGTAAAAAGAATAGCTCGATGTAATCATAGCGTCGAGCTTTGCGTATCTGCTTTCATGCCCCACACCTAAGTCGCTGCAAGTAATAACATGTAGCTGTGATCGTGCAGTCAAGTAGTCTATACACTGGCTAGAATTGCGAGTTAATAAAATACACAGGAATACAAAATGAAAGTTATATGAATAAGGTAATAACAAGAATTCTATTCTAACATCTGTAATTGATATAGACGGCACAGAATTATGTTCAATAATGTACACTCCTGGAAATTGAAATAAGAACACCGTGAATTCATTGTCCCAGGAAGGGGAAACTTTATTGACACATTCCTGGGGTCAGATACATCACATGATCACACTGACAGAACCACAGGCACATAGACACAGGCAACAGAGCATGCACAATGTCGGCACTAGTACAGTGTATATCCACCTTTCGCAGCAATGCAGGCTGCTATTCTCCCATGGAGACGATCGTAGAGATGCTGGATGTAGTCCTGTGGAACGGCTTGCCATGCCATTTCCACCTGGCGCCTCAGTTGGACCAGCGTTCGTGCTGGACGTGCAGACCGCGTGAGACGACGCTTCATCCAGTCCCAAACATGCTCAATGGGGGACAGATCCGGAGATCTTGCTGGCCAGGGTAGTTGACTTACACCTTCTAGAGCACGTTGGGTGGCACGGGATACATGCGGACGTGCATTGTCCTGTTGGAACAGCAATTTTCCTTGCCGGTCTAGGAATGGTAGAACGATGAGTTCGATGACGGTTTGGATGTACCGTGCACTATTCAGTGTCCCCTCGACGATCACCAGTGGTGTACGGCCAGTGTAGGAGATCGCTCCCCACACCATGATGCCGGGTGTTGGCCCTGTGTGCCTCGGTCGTATGCAGTCCTGATTGTGGCGCTCACCTGCACGGCGCCAAACACGCATACGACCATCATTGGCACCAAGGCTGAAGCGACTCTCATCGCTGAAGACGACACGTCTCCATTCGTCCCTCCATTCACGCCTGTCGCGACACCACTGGAGGCGGGCTGCACGATGTTGGGGCGTGAGCGGAAGACGGCCTAACGGTGTGCGGGACCGTAGCCCAGCTTCATGGAGACGGTTGCGAATGGTCCTCGCCGATACCCCAGGATCAACAGTGTCCCTAATTTGCTGGGAAGTGGCGGTGCGGTCCCCTACGGCACTGCGTAGGATCCTACGGTCTTGGCGTGCATCCGTGCGTCGCTGCGGTCCGGTTCTAGGTCGACGGGCACGTGCACCTTCCGCCGACCACTGGCGACAACATCGATGTACTGTGGAGACCTCACGCCCCACGTGTTGAGCAATTCGGCGGTACGTCCACCCGGCCTCCCGCATGCCCACTATACGCCCTCGCTCAAAGTCCGTCAACTGCACATACGGTTCACGTCCACGCTGTCGCGGCATGGTACCAGTGTTAAAGACTGCGATGGAGCTCCGTATGCCACGGCAAACTGGCTGACACTGACGGCGGCGGTGCACAAATGCTGCGCAGGTAGCGCCATTCGACGGCCAACACCGCGGTTCCTGGTGTGTCCGCTGTGCCGTGCGTGTGATCATTGCTTGTACAGCCCTCTCGCAGTGTCCGGAGCAAGTATGGTGGGTCTGACACACCGGTGTCAATGTGTTCTTTTTTCCATTTCCAGGAGTGTATGTTCAACAAAAGACATCTCAGATAAACGGGAAGTGGTCCTATGATATTCTGTTAACACACAGAAAGAAATTACCATTATCAAGTCCAATAAAGTTACTTTGAGGGCATTATGAGAATTAGAGCAACATCCCTAAATTAAATAGTCTTGAAATATACGCGAAAATTAAGTCAATTACGTGATCGCAATACACGAAGTATTCACCAGCTCAGACTTTAGAGTTCATCATGATGATTAACAAATTAACAAGTGTGATACAAAGAATGGTATCCCATCCCATTCGTTCTTCTGTTCTACAGACATTATTTTATTCTTCTTGACCACTTCCCAGAGAAAACCAAAGTATTGCAAAAGTTATATATATATATGTATATATATATATATATATATATATATATATATATATATATATATAACTTTAAAAATGTGTGTTCATAAATAAATAAACCATTATTCTTATGCAAGTCACATGCAGGTCTTATGCGCTAACGTTAAATGACAATAAACTGACACCAAATTGTGTTTAAACAATTATTTGTACCTGCTTCACAGAAATGTTTCTTGGCAGTTTTTATACAAAGGTGGTGTCAGCTAGCACATGTGACTGACGATTTCTTAAATTTCCATACTTTTGTGTTTTATCAAGAGTAATTAATATTTAAATAAAGTTATTGGCAAGACAGTAAACTGTTCATTAAATAAATACGCACATATGACAGAATGTGAAGTACTTAAACTGTATTCATTTCCTGTGTAGTTGTGGAGGGTATGATTTTCTGACAAAGATCAGCATAGTATAAACGGATATAAGTCAATAAATAATACAGATGCACATGAGCGGTTTTTTTCATCTGAGCCAACGCTCGTTGAAATCGCATGAAGCGTTTAAAAGTTGTTAATTTAGAGGTTCATTGTGAAAGGTTTATTCGCTATGAAATATTACGTTCTGTGATTTTAAAGGTATTGAAACTATTTTTTCACCATTGGAGACGCCTATTTTCCTGAGATCGTAGATGTATTCAGATTTGCATTAATATTTGGTAGTAATTTACAATAGACTCTCAAACAACTGTATGAAGTCATCTTTCAGCTTGTCTGTCACACCGCAATTTTTCGTGCATCTCAAGCACAAAACAATGTTACTTGTAATCCGTCTTGATTGCAAAAATGTTTATTCACATGACCGATTTCGATTCCTCTAATAACCATCTTCAGATCTGCAATTTCGGTTACAGGAGTAACCCGTTCACACACATCAGCCTTCACATGCTGCGTCACATAGTAAAACCACTGATTGCGGTTACCCCATCAGACATTATGTCTGTTTTTGCAAAATCCTGCGGAAAAGCCATGTGAGTATTAGCCGTACAAACTCGCAGCGTTGGGATGTACCCATTTCCGCCGATGCACTCGTCTCTGTATCTGAGCTCGCCTGTGGCTGGCGCATGACGTTCTCGTCCCGCCGACTCGCACTCAGTCTAGTAAGTAACTTCCTCCCTCCGCAGAAGCAGTACTAGGTGGGCGAACAACTGCCCCACATATTAGCATTATGAACTTATGGTCTTTAAAAGATACAATATATTCATGCTATTGAAAAAAATGTCCCATTGACATTTAAAGCCATTGAAATCGAAAAAATCGTGTCACTATTCCATTTAATCGTCTATTTGTTGTATTATTACTCTAACTCACACCAATAATAAGTAAGTGCAACCAAATTAACCCTTAACTCGGGAGGTGACTTTCTTGTAACACATACCACGAGGTGGAGTCTCTGGGCTCCTGTGTTTAAACCGAGATATAAGGCAAAAATCATATGAAATTTTTAGTTTATGCTATGTAAGATTTATTTTCACAATTATTTAAGTGTTGTTTAAATGCTGCTAGCTTATTTAATTGCACTAAACAAAGCCTGCAGCATTTTACTGTTTATCAGACAAAAGCACGTAATTTTGTGTGAATATTTTAAATAGTACACATAACTGGAATGTCAGAGAACTGAATTTTACATTCTCAAAAATTATACAATGTCTATAGGAAATAAATTTCCATGTAGAACTAAATTTCAGGGATTAAATTTGCGCATAAAGATTCCACCCGATTGCTATAAAAAGAAACTCAGTCAGATTCACATGGATTGCTGAGAACTACAGTTTTCTTATCACCAATCAGAAAATATTCGATTTTAACAGACACTTTAAGTATTTCAATGAAGAAACAGACAGATACCCATCACATCTTTACTGAAGTTCTTCTTCTGAATGATAATCTTGTTCGATAGAAGAACTTTGATCACTGGCTAATATGAAATCTATATCACTGGCACCTTCTTCCATAGACCGACTAACTGTTTCATCAAATTCGAGAAAGTTCAATGTGACAAATTCGTGTGAACACATTTTGAGCTATACGGCGCTATACTGAAGAAAAGAGGTACGTAGTTCACGAGGCGCGGTCTAGGAAACTCCAACGCCTATCACTAACACAAGTCAACAATAAACACAGAAGGCGATAACGCAACCGACAACAAATTATTGTAGGCTTGCAAATTTGAGGAGAGTAGGGGAGTGTGGAAACAATCCACCAAAACTGGCCTAGGAGAGGGAGTTCGAAAATTTTCGCGCGATCTGAGAGACCACACCTCGTGAGTTAAGTTTTAAGAAGGAATATTATCAAAAAGCAGTTACAAGTTAAAAAATTGTACTTAAAGTAAAACCAATTTCAACACAATTAAACTTTATGAGACATTGTGAAGCTCAGTTCATTGGCAAGTACCACAGTTTCTATCACAAAACACCTTGCTCCATTTCATGGTACAAAATTGTGCATGACTGACAAAGTATGGCTTAACTGTCCAATTTTCTATAAATATCTCTAAAAATGTATCTGATTTTAGTTACCATAAAATTCTGCACCTGAAGAATTAACAATATATTCCACAATGATCTGATATATTTGAAACGTCCCCTTAGAAAAATTATTGAATTACTGTGCTGATAAATCTCTTACATTATTTGATTTTCAAACAGCTGAGCAAAATTGAACGTACTCAGACATTTCGCTCTTTACCTATTCTGTTCAACACTAAACTGACACACAATATTTTTTAGCGCAACGCAATCTGACTTTCAATAATCCCTACAAGAGAATGGCCCTGACTAAATTAACCTATACGTTTCACAAATCACTTACCTCACAAAAATCTTCGTTACTCAAACTACTGCAATACAGCGAGCGCCAATACTGTTAGCTAAATAAAAGATTCAAACTACTGAAGGCACTAACTACTGATGGACATAGTTAGCAAATGAAAGATTTTGATAGAGAACAAACAATGTATTTACCTTAAAAGTGTTCAAAAGTCATAATATATATAGCAGTTCATGACATCCATTCTTACAAATGTTCTGTTTCTGATGGACACACGTGCAGATCATCCGCTCTCAAAAATTCCGCCATTTCTCTCCCCACATCCACCACTGCTGACAGCTCACCTCCAACTACGCAACGCTGTGCGCTGTTAACAGCCAACTGCCCAACACTACAATAGCCAACAACAATGCAAACCAGCCACAGACTGCACACAGCACAGCCAGTGACTTTCATACAGAGCGCTATGTGGCGTTACCAATAAAAAAACCTAAACAACCTACTTACATAGCCCCCATGCTTCCCACAAAAAATTTTACAAATTGTTTTGGGCAGTGGCCAATACAGATTTGAAAAAATTTTTCATAATTACAATAACAAAGAAATCAAATGCACACACTTATCGATACAATGTTGGTCAAAAGCTAAAATTTTCTCACAGTCCATAAAGGCAGTCTTGATCATTCATCACAGTAAAACTGCAGTTTTTTTTCTCAACGTTTGAGCAGTAAAAGAAAATGCGAGCCGCCAGCAGTGGTGGATGTGGGGAGAGAAGTGGCAGAAATTTTGATAGCGGATGATCTGGACGAGTGTCCATCAGAAACAGTACATTTGTAAGAATAGATGTCATGAACTGCTACATATATTATGACTTTTGAATACTTTTACGGTAAATACATTGTTTGCTCTCTTTCAAAATCTTTCATTTGCTATCTATGCCTATCAGTAGTTAGTGCCTTCAGTAGTTTGAATCTTTTATTTAGCTAGCAGTATTGGCGCTAGCTGTATGGCAGTAGTTTGAGTAACGAAGATTTCTGTGAGGTAAGTGATTTGTGAAACGTATAGGTTAATTTAGTCAGGGCCATTCTCTTGTAGGGATTATTGAAAATCAGACTGCGTTGCGCAAAAAAATATTGTGCGTCAGTTTAGTGTTGATCAGAATAGGTAAAGAGCGAAATGTCTGAGTACGTTCAATTTTGCTCAGCTGTTTGAAAATCAAATAATGTAAGAGATTTATCAGCACAGTAATTCAATGATTTCTCTAAGGGGACGTTTCACATTATACAGAATTTAGACGTGTAGGATACGAAATATTTATAAATTCTGCACAAAACGTAACTTCATGTTGACAAAAAAAGGTAGAAAATGGCAGAAGCCACTTTTGACAGTCTTTAGTATGGATGCATTCATGTGATTCTAAAATCAGTTACTAGGCTGAAGTACCAACCAAATATATTCTTGTGTTCCTAGGTACGCTATACTGCTGGTACAAAGTCTCCCCAATAATAATAATTAGTATTATTATAATTCTAATAATAATCATTATAATAATAATAATAATAATAATAATAACATACTAGTGCGAACAGTTAAAAGTAGAAAGGTTTAGTTTGACAAAAAGAAATTCAATCAGGAATGTGCGTAATAGGTGACCCATACAGGGCCAGCTCGAAAACATTTGCAACACATCATTTGATGGCCCCCTCATCATCTCCTTTCACCTCATACACTTTCACCTGTGTTAGTTCCCACTACTGCAATACGCACTGTGTACAGATCCTGCACTTGGGAACTCCTGGCACTCCCCGCAGCTTGACGACTCGAGTGGCTGAGAGTAATTGCGATACGTACTGAAGAGAAAATTTAAAGTTGTGGCATCTCTGGCGCTCCTGCCAGGTTGGTGCCACAAAGTTGTGGCTTGTGTCACTTGTGCCTTTAACTGGCCATGCTCATATACACTCCTGGAAATGGAAAAAAGAACACATTGACACCAGTGTGTCAGCCCCACCATACTTGCTCCGGACACTGCGAGAGGGCTGTACAAGCAATGATCACACGCACGGCACAGCGGACACACCAGGAACCGCGGTGTTGGCCGTCGAATGGCGCTAGCTGCGCAGCACTTGTGCACCGCCGCCGTGAGTGTCAGCCAGTTTGCCGTGGCATACGGAGCTCCATCGCAGTCTTTAGCACTGGTAGCATGCCGCGACAGCGTGGACGTGAACCGTATGTGCAGTTGACGGACTTTGAGCGAGGGCGTATACTGGGCATGCGGGAGGCCGGGTGGACGTACCGCCGAATTGCTCAACACGTGGGGCGTGAGGTCTCCACAGTACATCGATGTTGTCGCCAGTGGTCGGCGGAAGGTGCACGTGCCCGTCGACCTGGCACCGGACCGCAGCGACGCACGGATGCACGCCAAGACCGTAGGATCCTACGCAGTGCCGTAGGGGACCGCACCGCCACTTCCCAGCAAATTAGGGGCACTGTTGCTCCTGGGGTATCGGCGAGGACCATTCGCAACCGTCTCCATGAAGCTGGGCTACGGTCCCGCACACCGTTAGGCCGTCTTCCGCTCACGCCCCAACATCGTGCAGCCCGCCTCCAGTGTTGTCGCGACAGGCGTGAATGGAGGGACGAATGGAGACGTGTCGTCTTCAGCGATGAGAGTCGCTTCTGCCTTGGTGCCAATGATGGTCATATGCGTGTTTGGCGCCGTGCATGTGAGCGCCACAATCAGGACTGCATACGACCGAGGCACACAGGGCCAACACCCGGCATCATGGTGTGGGGAGCGATCTCCTACACTGGCCGTACACCACTGGTGATCGTCGAGGGGACACTGAATAGTGCACGGTACATCCAAACAGTCATCGAACCCATCGTTCTACCATTCCTAGACCGGCAATGGAACTTGCTGTTCCAACAGGACAATGCACGTCCGCATGATCCCGTGCCACCCAACGTGCTCTAGAAGGTGTAAGTCAACTACCCTGGCCAGCAAGATCTCCGGATCTGTCCCCCATTGAGCATGTTTGGGACTGGATGAAGCGTCGTCTCACGCGGTCTGCACGTCCAGCACGAACGCTGGTCCAACTGAGGCGCCAGGTGGAAATGGCATGGCAAGCCGTTCCACAGGACTACATCCAGCATCTCTACGATCGTCTCCATGGGAGAATAGCAGCCTGCATTGCTGCGAAAGGTGGATATACACTGTACTAGTGCCGACATTGTGCATGCTCTGTTGCCTGTGTCTATGTGCCTGTGGTTCTGTCAGTGTGATCATGTGATGTATCTGACCCCAGGAATGTGTCAATAAAGTTTCCCCTTCCTGGGACAATGAATTCACGGTGTTCTTATTTCAATTTCCAGGAGTGTAGTTTGAATGGCGACTCACCCACTTATCGTCAATGGAATGTAAAGTGAACATGCAACTAGAAGACAAGCTTTCCTGAGAATACTTCGGTTCATGTTGACAACCAAACAACAATTCGTTCGTGATCAAGAGTCTATATCTCAGTATGAACCAGATGTTAACCCAGGTATCTTCGCTACTTGTAAGCTTACACATGATCTTTCCTGCAATTGATATGAGCCTACATTGAAAAGTAATTGTTTCTTTTTATCAACAGAAAGTGCACGATGTTTATGCATGACTGCATTGCCCTGAATCAGTCGGTGATCACTGTGCATAGTGTAATAACTCAGCCCCTCTGCCTTGCTGCAATCGACCATCACCTAACATATATACAATACATGCCTGGTGTTGCCTGTGGCTGTACTTGTATATGATTATTGGGTTGTGATGAGTGATGGTGAGTAAGTAAGCTATTGTACACGCAGTAACTTCAGCTGTCCCCATGTGTCTACCTGTTTGGGCAAACATAGCTCGTGATGGCTCGAGCAGCAACGCTGCTAACTGGTGTGTGGAGATGGTTGTGGGCAGGAGCGCATATCTTTGTATCGTGCTATTGAAGTAAAATAGGTCGGCCTTGTCAGCTGTGTGGTCAGTGCTGCTGACTCCAAACTAAAGGAGCCCAGGTTCGATCCCGAGACTTTCTCCACTCCAATACTAGGTTTTGGCCTTATGTACGTATTGTCAGAAATGACTTTACGTTGTTGAGACGGCTGTATGGGCACGTCCCTCTAGCTTTTAGAGAAAAAATAAATAAATAGTTCTTCATTATACAGCAAGTACATATACAGCATGGACCACATATACATGGACTGGGAGTAAGGAATAAAAGAGGAAGCCGCCTGGTAGAATTTTCGCAGAGCATAACTTAATCATAGCTAACACTTGGTTTAAGAATCATAAAATTACGTTGTATACGTGGAAGAGGCCTGGAGAAACTGCAAGATTTCAGATAGATTATATGATGGTAAGACAGTGATTTAGGAACCACGTTTTAAATTTTAAGACATTTCCAGACTCCTATGTGGACTCTGACCACAATTTGTTGCTTATGAATTGTAAATTAGAACAGAAGAACCTATAAAAAGGTAGGAATTTAAGAAGATGGGACCTGGATAAACTGAAAGAACCAGAGGCTGTAGAGAGTTTCAGAGAGAGCACTAGGGATCAATTGACAAATACAGGTGAAAGAAATACAGCAGAAGAAGAATGCGTAGCTTTGAAAGATGAAATAGAGAAGGCAGCAGAGGATTAAGTAGATAAAGAGCCGAGAGTTAGTAAAAATCCTTGGGTAGCAGAAGAGATAGTAAATTTAACTGATGGTAAGTTAAAATATAAAAATTCAGTAAATGAAACAGGCGAAAAGGAAAACAAAGGTCTAAAAAATGAGATCGACAGGGAAAGCTAAATGGCTAAGGATGGATGGCTAGTGGACAAATGTAACTGTGTAGAGGCATATATCACTCAGGGTGAGATAGATACTGCCTACAGAAAAATTAAAGAGATTTTGGGAGAAAAGAGAACAACCTGTATGAATATTAAGAGCTCAAGTGGAAAACCGGTCCTAAGCTAAGAAGGGAAAGCAGAAAGGTGGAGCGAGTTTATAGACAGTCTATGCAAGTGTGATGTACTTTGGGGAAATATTATGAAAATGGGAGAAGACGTAGCTGAAAATGAGATGATATTGCGTGAAGAATTTGACAGAGCTCTGAAGGACCTAAGTCGAAACAAGGCCCTGGGAGTAGACAACATTCCATTAAAACTACTGATAGCGTAGGGAGAGCCAGCCATGACAGAACTCTACCATCTGGTGAGCAAGACGTATGAGACAAGTGAAATATCCTCAGACGTCCAGAAGAATATAATAATTCCTATCCCAAAGAAAGCAGGTGTCGACAGAGGTGAAACTATCCGTTTAGTAAGTAATAGCGGCAAAATACTAACACGAATTCTTTGAAGACAAATGGAAAAACTGGTAGAAGCCGACCTCGGGGATGATAAATTTGGATTCCGTAGAAATGTTGGAACACACGAGGCAATACTGACCCTACGACTTACATTAGAAGATAGATTAAGGAAAGGCAACCGTAGGTTTATAGCATAGACTTAGAGAAGGCTTTTGACAATGTTGACTGGAAAATTGCCTCTCAAATTTTGGGGGTGGCAGGGGTAAAATACAAAGAGCGGTAGGCTATTTACAGTTTGTTCAGAACCAAATAGCAGTTATAAGAAACGAGGGGCATGAAAGGGATGCAGTGGTTGAGAGGGGAGTAAGGGTTGTAGCCTACCCCTGAGATTATTCAATCTGTATATTGATCAGCCGGCCGTTGTGGCCGAGCTGTCCTAGGGGCTTCAGTCAGGAACCGCGCGACCGTTTCGGGCGCAGGTTCGCATCCTCCCTCGGGTATGGATGTGTGTGGTGTCCTTAGGTTAGTTAGGTTTAAGTAGTTCTAAGTTCAAAATTGTTTAGGCTTTCGTGGCCACTTGTTGACAAACTGCCTATTGGCTTCTGTCTCGGGTTCCTCGGCCGACGTTCATCTAATGATTTTTCTGACGTTTCACCAGCACGAGTGGCTGGCATTGTCAAAGCTTCACCCTCCATTGCCGGTGGTGAACTGGAGGCGAGCTCGCGGCCGCAGACTATATGTCCCTGGCGCGCCAACGTCCGAGGGCTTCTCCGCGATCATTTCCGGTGCGGTTCTCCTCTTGCTACCTGCGACGGTCGTTCGCTGCAGTAGATAAGGAAATGAGATACTCACAGTAGTAGATGGGTTTTGCTATTTGGGGAGCAAAATAACTGATGATCGTCGAAGTAGAGAGGATATAAAATGTTAACTGGCTATGGCAAGGAAAGCATTTCTGAAGGAGAGAAATTTGTCAACACCGAGTACAGATTTAAGTGTAAAAGACTTTTCTGAAAGCATTTGTATGCAGTGTAGGCATGTGTGGATGTGATACATAGACGGTAAATATTTTAGACAAGAAGAGAATAGAAGCTTTCGAAATGTAGTTCTGAGGAAGAATACTGAAGATTAGATATGTAGATCACTTAAGTAAAGAAGAGGTACTGAATAGAACTGGGGAGAAGAGGAATTTGTGGCACAAACTGACTAAAAGAAGGAATCAGTTGATGGAACAAGTACTGATGCATCAAGGGATCACCAGTTTCGTATTGGAGGGCAGCGTGGAGGGTCATATTCGTAGAGAGAGACCAAGAGATGAACAGACTAAGCAGATCCAGAAGAATGTACGTTTCAGTAGTTAATCGGAGGCGAAGAAGCTTGCATTGACGACTGCATCAAACCAGTCTCTTGACTGAAGACCACTACAACAACAACAACACATATACAACAATTTTTTAACGTAGATTATGTTCACTGATGTAAAAAAGTATGTTCCATCCCCCACTTCGCACTCTTAGAGGTCTATTGTTTTTTCTATTGACTTTCTAAAGTTGGCTTCCCATTTGTTCTTTTTCAGGGTTAAAGCTATCTCCACAGCAAATATCATCGTAATAGATTCAGTGGTTTGCTCGTGAAAACGTAAAGTGCTGTTACTTTCTTATTAGTAATATAAATATCGCTCTACCTTGTCTGATCTACCATACTCTCTACCTTTGCAAACGTTGCTGCGTTCTTTATCGAAACTAAGGGAAGGTATGTAATGCCAAACACATGGGCAAAAGTACTTTGTCCTGCTGTGAGGCACATGATGTGACGTCAGACAACTCAAGCCCTAATAACCTGACTGAATAGAGGACGTTCGTAGGAGGGATTTTAGTGTCAGTTTCTGTCGCGTCTGGTCTCAGGTTGCAGTGTGTGGTGATCACAGTATTCGTAATGTATCTGAACAGATTTGAAATCAGGTCGCACTTCAGCTGAAGCGGTCCCATTTGTCGAAATGTGACTGAGACTTACCTTTCCCAAACTAACCTCGTGCCACTTTATGACACGTATAACTGCATTGTGGTCCGCAGCTCGTGGTCGTGCGGTAGCGTTCTCGCTTCCCGCGCCAGGGTTCCCGGGTTCGATTCCCGGCGGGGTCAGGGATTTTCTCTGCCTCGTGATGACTGGGTGTTGTGTGATGTCCTTAGGTTAGTTACGTTTAAGTAGTTCTAAGTTCTAGGGGACTGATGACCATAGATGTTAAGTCCCATAGTGCTCAGAGCCATTCGAACCATTTGAAATTCATTGTGTTGGTTTCTAAAAAATGGTTCAAATGACTCTGAGCACTATGCGACTTAGCTTCTGAGGTCATCAGTCGCCTATAACTTAGAACTAATTAAACCTAACTAACCTAAGGACATTACACACATCCATGCCCGAGGCAGGATTCGAACCTGCGACCCTGGCGGTCACGCGGTTCCAGACTGAAGCGCCTAGAACCGCACGGTCACAGCGGCCGGCTGTTGGTTTCTCCAACACGATATTTTCGATAACGCTTTGCTGCAAGTGGTGGAGTTTTATTTACAATCAGCACGCATACTTCTGTGTGAATTTTGTAACCGCTCCAATCGATTGTGTATCTTGTGATTGTGTTGTTACGAAATGCATAAACTTGATCAGATTCCCTAGCTGTCTGGTCTCTAACAACCTTGCGCTAATGCTCATGTGCTGTAGAGACCGTTACCTATGCTTGCAACCATATACTTCCTTGTATAACGCTTGGTTCATATCAGTATGGGACTACCTGTGTCAGCCTTCAGATCGCATAGCTGACGAAATAAGCGGATGGACTTGTGTGTTTGATTAATGCGAACCATCAGCTACTGACCACATGTCATTGAATTTTTTAGATCCATTTGGGGTTAGCGGTATTAGCAAACTTGTGCATCGGTATGCGATTATGAAACGGAAGTTTCAGAGATAACATTGGAGATAGACCACTTCATTTCCAGACTTCTGCCTCTTCTATTTCCATTATCGAGTCATCTTTCTCCGATATAATGAACATTTGTCTTTTGGCTCACAAATAAGCACATGCCAGCATGGTGATGCACCTCTCGCTGCGCAGAGCAGCAGTTGGTGCCACTCGGCAACGTACTGACTTCACTTCAAGCATGGTTCAGATGTACTCCATGCTACTAGGGAAAATCTTGATCCAGTCATCCTACGTTGTTACAGAATTTAAATGTTTGACTTAGTACAATTTAATATGGGCTACACCAGGGGTCTGCAAACTACGGACTGCGGGCCGAAACCGGCCCGCGAGGGCCGGCAAACCGGCCCGCTTTAGCTGGCCGGACACCCCCGGTATCCGGCCCGACAAATATTTGAGGTGGTACCTATACTGCCAACAATTGAGTTTCGAGGCCTTTCGCGACCAATACACCGCGACATTGTCGGACACTATCACGCAACAGAACTACACTCCTGGAAATTGAAATAAGAACACCGTGAATTCATTGTCCCAGGAAGGGGAAACTTTATTGACACATTCCTGGGGTCAGATACATCACATGATCACACTGACAGACCCACAGGCACATAGACACAGGCAACAGAGCATGCACAATGTCGGCACTAGTACAGTGTATATCCACCTTTCGCAGCAATGCAGGCTGCTATTCTCCCATGGAGACGATCGTAGAGATGCTGGATGTAGTCCTGTGGAACGGCTTGCCATGCCATTTCCACCTGGCGCCTCAGTTGGACCAGCGTTCGTGCTGGACGTGCAGACCGCGTGAGACGACGCTTCATCCAGTCCCAAACATGCTCAATGGGGGACAGATCCGGAGATCTTGCTGGCCAGGGTAGTTGACTTACACCTTCTAGAGCACGTTGGGTGGCACGGGATACATGCGGACGTGCATTGTCCTGTTGGAACAGCAATTTTCCTTGCCGGTCTAGGAATGGTAGAACGATGAGTTCGATGACGGTTTGGATGTACCGTGCACTATTCAGTGTCCCCTCGACGATCACCAGTGGTGTACGGCCAGTGTAGGAGATCGCTCCCCACACCATGATGCCGGGTGTTGGCCCTGTGTGCCTCGGTCGTATGCAGTCCTGATTGTGGCGCTCACCTGCACGGCGCCAAACACGCATACGACCATCATTGGCACCAAGGCAGAAGCGACTCTCATCGCTGAAGACGACACGTCTCCATTCGTCCCTCCATTCACGCCTGTCGCGACACCACTGGAGGCGGGCTGCACGATGTTGGGGCGTGAGCGGAAGACGGCCTAACGGTGTGCGGGACCGTAGCCCAGCTTCATGGAGACGGTTGCGAATGGTCCTCGCCGATACCCCAGGAGCAACAGTGCCCCTAATTTGCTGGGAAGTGGCGGTGCGGTCCCCTACGGCACTGCGTAGGATCCTACGGTCTTGGCGTGCATCCGTGCGTCGCTGCGGTCCGGTGCCAGGTCGACGGGCACGTGCACCTTCCGCCGACCACTGGCGACAACATCGATGTACTGTGGAGACCTCACGCCCCACGTGTTGAGCAATTCGGCGGTACGTCCACCCGGCCTCCCGCATGCCCACTATACGCCCTCGCTCAAAGTCCGTCAACTGCACATACGGTTCACGTCCACGCTGTCGCGGCTTGGTACCAGTGTTAAAGACTGCGATGGAGCTCCGTATGCCACGGCAAACTGGCTGACACTGACGGCGGCGGTGCACAAATGCTGCGCAGCTAGCGCCATTCGACGGCCAACACCGCGGTTCTTGGTGTGTCCGCTGTGCCGTGCGTGTGATCATTGCTTGCACAGCCCTCTCGCAGTGTCCGGAGCAAGTATGGTGGGTCTGACACACCGGTGTCAATGTGTTCTTTTTTCCATTTCCAGGAGTGTATCAAATATATGCTCTGGCTCTGCTACTCGCTACAAGACTACATAAGTAAACTTATTGTTGTGCCGTTTGAAATAACAATGCGTTGACATTCTCTACCTCTACATCTTGCAGTAATAGTGTTTCTAAGAATGATTTTGAGATTTCATTAACTTTGCAGGAGGCTTTCGTGAAGAATGTGCAGTGACATAGTTTTTTTCCGGTGAAATTCGACAGGATTTCGGTCACGTACGTCCACCAATCAAATTTATGTAATTAATAAAAATCGTAGTTCGTTTCAGTGTTAGCTATTCCCACAACCTTAGATTTTTGCGATTTCATCTTTCCTTTAGCCTTACATTACGGTGATCATGGAGTGCTAGTGTGCTTTAATCCCACTAGGTAGATCTTGGCCCTTATGACTTCGTGGAGGGCCCGCATCTCGTGGTCGTGCGGTAGCGTTCTCGCTTTCCACGCCCGGGTTCCCGGGTTCGATTCCTGGCGGGGTCAGGGATTTTCTCTGCCTCGTGATGGCTGGGTGTTGTGTGCTGTCCTTAGGTTAGTTAGGTTTAAGTAGTTCTAAGTTCTAGGGGACTGATGACCATAGCTGTTAAGTCCCATAGTGCTCAGACCCATTTGAACCATTTGAACTTCGTGGAGGAGTCAATGTGGCCCGCGGACTAAAAAGTTTGGAGATCCCTGGGCTACACTATTAAATCATTCGATTCCCGGCGGGGTCAGGGATTTCACCTGTCTCGAGATGACCGGGTGTTGTTGTGTCGCCTTGATCATCATCATTCATCCCCCTTACGGTAGGAGGAAGGCAATAGCAAACCACCTCCACTAGGACCTTGCCTAGTACGGCGGTACAGGTCTCCCGTATCGTTCCTCTACGCTCTGTCAAGGAGTATGGGACTTCATCATCATCATCATTAACTCATTGTTGTGTATTTGCTGTAATTTACCTAATTTAGTCAAAACATATTGTATTGATGCGTGGTGTCTGCTCTTTCGGGCATGCATTCACATAACTGATACGCCTAGATGGGCAGTGGATCCAACTTCTTCAGTGCAGATGCACAAATACGTCCAGCCTTCGGCGGAAATCTCAGAGTAACGAGCATAGGAGGAATGGACAGGCGCTGTGGACGGGTGGCACTCGGGGGGAATGTGATTCAGCCTTCAGACGTGCCGAGATAGTTTGCGCAATTACGCTGAACACTGTGTCCCGAGTGGCGAAGTGGTTAACGCACGTGCGTAGTGAGGAGGAGATCCTGGGTTCGAATCCCAGGCCGGCACACATTTTCACTCATTCTTGCTAATGTGCCGATGCAGCTGACAACAATAATCCCTTTAGTCTCCTTTCTCCTCCCACCACCTTCAGTTTACATAGAAAACTGAGTGGTCTTAGAGAACTAATGTTGCTGATTAAGTATCCACAGACGCATTGCACATTATAGTGAACTCAGGCCTGAAAAGCTAAAGACGTCTCGTTTGGAGATGACCAGTCGGTCAGCAGTAGTTTAGAATTTGAGTGACTGTAAGTGTGTATAAGATAACTTAGACAAAATGCTTGCTCTAAACGTAAATGAATATAAGTTGATGTAGATTTGTAGGAAAAATAATCCGTAATGTTTGATACAGCATTAGAAGTATGCTACTTGAGAAGTCTTGTCGATTAAATATATAGGTGTAACGTTGTACAGTGATGTGAAATGGAACGAGCACGTAAGAACGGTGGCAGAGAAGTCGAATGGTCGACTTCAGATTATTGAGGGAATTTTAATAAAGTGTGTTTCATGTACAAAGAAGGCGGTGTATGGAACACTAGCGCGTCCCATTCTTGAGTACTGCTCGAGTGTTTGGGATACTCGCCAGATCAGATTAAAGGTAGACATCGAAGCAATTCAGAAGTGTGCTGCTAGATTTGTTAACCGGTAGCCACGGTCACCACGTGAGTATTACGAAGACGCTTCTTGAACTCCCATGGAAATTCTTGGTGGGAAGACGACGTTCTTTCCACGGAACATTACTGAGCAAGTTTAGAGAACAGGCATTTCCAACTGACTGCAGAACGATTCTGCTTCCGTATACGTACATTGCACCTAAGGATTACGAATATAAGAGAAATTAGGGATCGTACGGAGGCAAGGCGTTCAATGAACTTCCCCACAGTCGTTTAATGAACAAAGTAAAAGCATATGGACTATCAGACCAATTGTGTGATTGGATTGAAGAGTTCCTAGATAACAGAACGCAGCATGTCATTCTCAATGGAGAGAAGTCTTCCGAAGTAAGAGTGATTTCAGGTGTGCCGCAGGGGAGTGTCGTAGGACCGTTGCTACTATCAATATACATAAATGACCTTGTGGATGATATCGGAAGTTCACTGAGGCTTTTTGCGGATGATGCTGTGGTTTATCGAGAGGTTCTAACAATGGAAAATTGTAATGAAATGCAGGAGGATCTGAAGCGAATTGACGTATGGTGCAGGGAGTGGCAATTGAATCTCAATGTAGACAAGTGTAATGTGCTGCGAATACATATAAAGATAGATCCCTTATCATTTAGCTACAAAACAGCAGGTCAGCAACTGGAAGCATTTAATTCCATAAATTATCTGGGAGTACGCATTAGGAGTGATTTAAAATGGTATGATCATATAAAGTTGATCGTTGGTAAAGCAGATGCCAGACTGAGATTCATTGGAAGAATCCTAAGGAAATGCAATCCGAAAACAAAGGAAGTAGATTACAGTACGCTTGTTCGGCCACTGCTTGAATACTGCTCAGCAGTGTGGGATCCGTACCAGATAGGGTTGATAGAAGAGATAGAGAAGATCCAACGGAGAGCAGCGCGCTTCGTTACAGGATCATTTAGTAATCGCGAAAGCGTTATGGAGATGATAGATAAACTCCAGTGGAAGACTCTGCAGGAGAGACGTTCAGTACCTCGGTACGAGCTTTTGTTGAAGTTTCGAGAACATACCTTCACCGAAGAGTCAAGCAGTATATTGGTCCCTCCTACGTATATCTCGCGGAGAGAGCATAAGGATAAAATCAGAGAGATTAGAGCCGATACAGAAGCATACCGACAGTGCTTCTTTCCACGAACAGTAAGAGACTGGAATAGAAGGGAGAACCGATAGAGGTACTCAAGGTACCCTCCGCCACACACCGTCAGGTGGCTTGCGGAGTATGGATATAGATGTAGATGTAGATGTAGATGTAGATGAAGATAGTCGTTCAGTTTGCGAGTGGAACGGGGGTGGGGGGCGGGGGGGGGGATATGATTAGTGGTGGTACAAAGACCCTCCTCCATGCACCGTATTCTGGCGCATGGATGTAGATCATGTCAGCAGATCGTGGTCTAGTGGTTAGTCTCGTTGCCTACAGATCGCCGTTCATAGTTCTTCTTCGCTTGTGACTGTGTGTTTTGTCCCAACCATTTCATCTCATCTTGATCAGATTCGTAAGTCACTAAAGTGACGCGAAGAATTTCAGCCTACAATTTCATTGACATGGAGTGTAATTGATTTAGTGATGAATCCCGCTTCGGATTGAACTACGATGACCAGCGAAGACGTGTCTGGAGAAGTCCCAGACAGCGGTGGGGATGCAAACCGGACTGTCAAATGGTTCAAATGGCTCTGAGCACTACGGGACTCAACTGCTGAGGTCATTAGTCCCATAGAACATAGAACTAGTTACACCTAACTAACCTAAGGACATCACAAACAGCCATGCCCGAGGCAGGATTCGAACCTGCGACCGTAGCGGTCTTGCGGTTCCAGACTGCAGCACCTTTAACCGCACGGCCACTTCGGCCGGCAAAACCAGACTGTCGTCTGCCATACAGCCGCACAACCTGGAGTGATGGTCTGGTTTGCAGTTTCTTTGCATAGCAGGTTCGCTCTGGTCATTATAGTACAGCGGTACTCAACCCTACTCTACGCCCCGTTTTGTTACCCTTGATGGGAAGGCATCATGGGCTTCCATTTCAGCAAGATAATGCGCGGTCGCAGAAGCCGACAGTTTCTACTGCTTGTCTTTGTGCTTGGGAAAACCAACGGATCTCTCCCCATTTGAGAACGTTTGGACAAATTTGGACAGCACCAGCCCATCCAGATCGGGATTTTTAGAATTAACTTGTCAATTGTGACAGAATTAGGCACGGTACGTCGGGGGAGGGCATCCAGTAACTCTATCAATGGATGCCAGTGCGAATAACTGCATGTACGTGGGTTGTTAACCTATTCAATTTGGGAAGCTCTTTTTCTTGAATAAATTATCCAGATTTTCTGAAACTGAGCTTTGAGAACCGTAAAGGAGTAAAGCATAGCGTCACTCATTTTGAGATTGTACCGTGAATGTGTGGTGTCACCGCCAGACACCACACTTGCTAGGTGGTAGCTTTAAATCGGCCGCGGTCCATAAGTACATGTCGGACCCGCGTGTCGCCACTGTCAGGGATCGCAGACCGAGCGCCACCACAAGGCAGGTCTCGAGATACGGACTAGCACTCGCCCCAGTTGTACGGACGACTTTGCTAGCGACTACACTGACGAAGCCTCGCTCCTTTGCCGAGCAGATAGTTAGAATAGCCTTCAGCTAAGTCCATGGCTACGACCTAGCAAGGCGCCATTAGTAACATTGCATGTATCTAAAGAGTCTCACTTGTATCGCCACAATCTCCAGATGTACCACAAGGATGGATTAAGGTTAAGTATTCCAGAAGCTACGTAATTTTCTTTGTAGCATTCATTACGTATCCTGTTTCAGACCTCACGCCATCCTGCTTTAACTTAGCGCGTGCCTTTCGGCTTCCTCTCATTGTGTCTAGGCTGTCTTGTCTAGACACAACAGAATGGACATCTGTTGACCTTCTGGCGAATCAGCTTTATCCATATCTGCAGCCCCAAAGTGTATATATATAAATTCATGGAAAGCTGCGTCACCAACTACTCGAACATTCAGTTCTATAAAGACCCAGAGCGCAAAACGTAATTTGGCTGCTCTGGGTTGCTCAGTTGTTATCTAGGTTTGACAACATAGTTTAGTGTCTACATGATGTGGCTAGTAGTAATACTTCCCAGTCGGAGGTGTATAGGCATATTTATCTTAACCTCAAGCCCACAGATATACTTAATGAAAATATTGATAACGAAGACAATGAGGTGTTGGAATGGATCACAATTGCTCGTGTGCTGAATTTAATATCTGTCCTTAAGATTGTGATTCTAGTTTCATATTAAATACAAATTTTACAGCCGTGAGAAGTTGCTATTGTCACTAGCCTATTTATGGAAATTTTGTGAATGAACATTAATAAGAAATTTAATCTTAAGTAGTAATTAATACTTCATAACATAAAGTGGGTACCTTACATTTTTGTGGGAAGTATAGGATTTTGAGACTTTGCCAAGAAACAATTCAGACCTATGTGAGTGGTGGTTTATCTATAAATTTGATTTTCACGAACTTCTATTTTTCTCAGAAGTTTGTTTCTGTGCTTTAGGCTCTATCGATTCTCTCGATTCTCAGTGGCGCAGTTGTAATCGTTACTTCATCTGTACATCTACATCACGTCTACCAATTTCCGTTCCATTTGGATAATTCATTCGTGACCCGTTGTCTTTCTTTCTTTTTTTCTTTTAAAATGGTGTAGATAATAGCAACAGCGCCATCTGGAGTAAGTGTAAACACGTCGGTGTAGCTCGAGAACAATGCAGTGACTGACTATTGGAATTTTAAAACTGTGTTCTGCTTTTTCGTGACAAAGACATTTGGGGATGGCATGGCCTCCACCGCATTCGCATCAGTTTCTTACTCACTAAATTCTCCATAACGCAAAGCTAAGTGGCGTTCGTAGACGTGAACAAGAAACAATTTTCTTCCAAAATTATTAATAAAAGAATTTACCTCACTTGTCATCATTGAGCAATAATTTGATATTCATTAACTTATATTTCTCATTTGAATTGAATACTTTCGCTTGGAATGAAAAAATGCATGTAACTTACCCGTTACAGGGGGGATAGCTGCATGAGTTGCAGCATATAGTGGACTGCACAAATATAAAAATAAAAATATATCGAAAAATTATGAAAGAGGTAAGGTACTAAAAAAGTTTCCGAAAACACAAGCTTTTGTATGCTGAACTGGGCAGAGGTGGATTTACACATAGGCCTACTACGTATGTGCCTAGGGGAGGCACCTTAAGGGGGACAACATTTTTTGCTCTGTACTCATTTTAACCTTTTAAGTTTTAAAATAACTGCGCTTACAAACAACAAAATATTTAATATTGTTGAAGAACTAGCTACTTTAAATAAGCCATAAGAACGAAATTAGACAATACAAGATTGGAAATATACGTAGTTTACTTGGTGATTGGATGTCTGGTATCATCTTCATGATTGTTCAAAATATTTTGGAGTTAGCTGTCAGGACAGCAATCTATAGTACATTGTTTTGAAACGTTATTATTGCGAGAATGTTGTCGGCTTCTACTTAACCCTAACATATTTTCCCCGTGAAAATACTGGGATTCCTGAAAAAATATGATAAAATAATCAGCAGTTTCTTAAATACTGTAACATGTGTTGGCCTCAGTATGTAAAACTCGACTCTACTAAAATTTCTTGTAGAAATTACGGGGAAGTCAACCCTCCATCACTGTAATTAATGTGAAAGCTCTGTGGTCTTCAATATCTGAGCTTTGATTTAACGACACCAGTTTAACAAAACATGTTGATACTGGATTTTTTTTACAGTTTTAAACACATGTTTATACGAAAAGACCATAAGCAGAGTATCTAGTAATGTGTGAAATACACTTCACAACAGTTTAAAAATTTTATATATTTATTTACTTACTTACTTTTTTGGCGAAAAAAAAAAAAGAAACCAACTTTCGTTGTCTCATTTATTGTGCTGCAGCCTGCACGATATCAAAATTCCCACTCGGTGCCATAAATCTCTTAACTAAGCTTTCTTTTTTCGAGGAAAGGTTATTTTTATTTTATGTTGCAACAAAAGGTGCATTTCCGTGTAGACATAACAGCAGTGTTCACACAAATGACAACACGCCACATTAACTGCCAACAAGACTACTTGAACTTCGTAGTCTGTCTTCTCTGCCCACAGAAACCGTGGGATAACAGTCGATCCAGCACAATTCACTTGCAAGAAACTGCAAAAATTATTTGCTTTTTAAATTAGAAAGACAATGTGAAGAATATTCAGAAAATATTTGAGTCCCAGCTAAAATTCCGGCGACGCTGGAAACAGAAGCCAAAGAAGGGACTGTCACGTTTTCTTTACGAGACGAATTCCAGCTGTCAGGTCGGCTTCTACTGTTCACTGACAACAGAGAAACAGGCGACAATGAGATTAATTTAATCTATATTGTCGTTCTTTCATAGCACAGTTACGTCGAGTAATCCGAGTAGGTCAGGTCATCGCTCCGTGTTTAAAGAAAAATCTTTGTGCTCGTCTGCCGTGTTTAAAGCAAAGAGCTTTGTGCTCGTGTGCGGTGTAGTGCTATTGAAACTGGATACAGTCTTTCTTTGTTTCCTTCAACAATTTTTGTTTTGTTTTGGACGTTGGTTGACAATTTTGTAAGTGTCTTAACATGAATAAAAGTAAAAAAAAAACATCGTGCAAAATTAAGTGGGGCGGCATTTCCGAAATTATCGAAGGAAAGGTGACAACGAGAAGCCAATGTTCTAAAAACATTTGGCACAGTACATAAACTTTTCGCAAAAAATATTGCTGGTTCGACTTAGAGTTCAAGTAGACCGGATGATATTTCTGGCACTGCAGCTGTTGTAAAAGTAGTAAATACAGATGAAACATAATTCAAAAATGAAGAAAAGCAAATTGTTCCTGATTTAGAGTTTCACGAAAAACGAAGTGTAGAGTCAGTCATTGCAAAAAGAAATAACCTCGTTAGTGATGATCCCGCAGAATGGTGTGTCAATGGATCAACAATGGACATTCTCTTACAACGTGGCATTAATCAAAATTGTAGCGGTGATTTTTCTAATTCAAGAAGATCAATAGGCGATAAAACCAGATATTTGAACGAAAATGTATTTTACCGTAAACTTGTAAATGGTGAATCAACTTCGTGTGATTTTCTAGTATACTCTTGTAGCACCGGTGCTGTT
Organism: Schistocerca americana; assembly: GCF_021461395.2. Taxonomy (NCBI): domain Eukaryota; kingdom Metazoa; phylum Arthropoda; class Insecta; order Orthoptera; family Acrididae; genus Schistocerca; species Schistocerca americana. The sequence continues at coordinate 857,093,466 of NC_060121.1, forward strand.
TTTACTGCACCATGTACGAGTACATTGTTCAGAGGTAAGGCCGTGATTGCTACTAATGGTATTGCAGATTGGAAAAATATTTCTAATATTTTATCTCATCATGAGAATTCACTTGAACACAAAAATTCTGAGTTATCACTCTTAACAAGAAAAAAGTCACTTGGATCAATAGATAACCATTTCGAGTCATATGTTGAGACAGAAGAAATGTACTTGCGCAGTGTGTTGAAAAGGGTGTTTACAATAGTGAAGAAGCTAACAAGTCGTGAACTTCCCCTTTGTGGACACGTTGAAAAATTCCATTCACTACTTAAAGGTCAATTTACGATGTCTCTTGAACTTACAGCCGTGTTTGATACTTTTCTCGCAGCGCACATTCAACGATATGGAAATCCGGGGCAGGGACATGCAAGTTATCTTTCCTCAACAATCTGTGATGAAATTATCATAACTGAAATGAATGAAGCCAAATATTTCTGTATAATTGTAAATTCTACTGTGGACATTTCACATATTAATCAATTATCTTCCATATTAAGATATGTGAACGACAATGGTGAACCTGTTGAACATTTCCTTCTGTTTTTAACAAACCCAGGACACAAATACGAAAAATTAGCTGAGGCCGTAATAAAAGTCCTACTTACAAATTCTATTGATATTACTGACTGTACAGGCCAGTCATATGACAATGCAAGCAACATGTCAGGAACCTACAATGGTTTGCAGGCACGCATTAAAGAACGAAATCCTAACATCCATTATGTGCTTTGTGCAGCACATTCTTTGAATTTAATCGGCACTATATTTTAGTGCTGCAAGCTGTTGTTGGGAAGCATGTTTATTTTTCAGTGTAGTGCAAAACCATTATAATTATTTCTCTGCTTCTACACAGCACTGGGATAAACGTCTTTCTTTTATGATACCACGAAGCAAAATTGTAAAAAGTTTATCAAAAGCACGTTGGTCAGCAAGAGCGGAAGAGTGTGCAGTCTCTATGTAAACTGGTAGGGCGTTATCAATGCCCCCGCACATATTGCCAATAATACATTTGAAATACAACTTGTGCGAAATGAGTCTTCAGCTATATTGAATCAACTCAGCAGACTAGAAACACTATTCATGATGACAATTTGGAAAAACATACTCCAGAGATTTATCAGTGCAAATCTGAAATTGCAGAGTCTATTCGTGGCATGTTCGACTACTATGGAAAGAGAACCATGGAGATTGTGACTGATATAGAGTATGAATGCATCTATAAAAGACCACGAAAACGCAAACTTCATGATGACGAGGAAGTGGACTCTGAAGAAATTTTTCTGACTGGAAGGGAAAAATTTAGAATAGAAACGTTTCTCCCAGTACTCGACAAATTGTACGCCCAATTACTGACGAGGAAGGAAAGATATATAAGACTGTTGGACTCCTTCATAGTTTTCAGTAACCTTAAGAACAGGTACGGAAGTTTTGAAATCTTCTGAGATTAGTGATGCACCAGTCGAAATAAGTAATTTTTTACGAATAGAGAGGTTACAGTCCGTTTTTCAGAATGCTGACATTGCTTTTAGAATATTTCTATGTACGGCACTTTCAAATTGTTCAGCAGAACGCTCGTTTTCGGGTCTTTAAAGACTGAAATCGTATCTACGTTCTACGTTGTCTGAGGAGAGTTTTTCAAATCGAAAGCGAACTCCTAACTGATAACCGTCAGAACTATGAAGATACGATCAACGAGTTCCATGACGTCAAAGCCAGACACAAAGATTGCTAACTGGTGAGTTTATTTATTCAGTAATGTGTTAAAAATTTAAGATTATAATGGGATTTTATTATAACTTAGATCACATTCATTGGATTTACAAACTACGTATTACCTGTTTATTTTACAATTGCAAATGGCAGAACGCGGAACTAAACCTCGTTTACATGCAGACGTGACCGAATGAGCCCGACAATACTAGACAATACCCGAATGACCCAGGCCGCTCGGCGCTGTACGATCAAGTCACACTGATACTGTAGTATATTACAACTGATGCGTATTCTTGGCTTCTGCCGAAGTGTATAGTTATCGCGGAAACATACGTTATTGGAGAATACGCTCAGATGAAAAAGTGTTAATAAATAATGTAGTTAAGTTCCGTCGATAAATACGTAAAAGCTTTGCTAATACCGTTAGAATGAGCTATGGTGAGAGCAATAGCTGCAGTACAAAACTGTTCAGCCCTTATATGGATTAAAGGTATTGTGTACACTTATTATGCAGCATCTAGCTACACAGACCCTAATGCTTTACACGTTAACTATTAGGTTATAAAACAAATTTGATTTTTCCACACTAGTCCCTAACATTATGTAATAGAAAATCCAGTTCTGTGTTTCTTCGTCTGTATTTAGTTATTAGTTCGTGCACCGAAATCACTGCTTCATTTTCATTTTTTTACACCTTCCTATAGATTCAGGTAATAATATCGAATGTGTTTTTTTATCTGCTACACATTCATCGTAAAACGACAGTTTAATTTTAATTTTGAACGCATCTCTGTAAAAGTACGTATTTATTTCTAATGTATGACATGTTCGCTTCAGTTTTTAAATCGTAGCACAACTTTTTTATTTTCATGGCTCAAATGGCTCTGAGCACTATGGGACTTAACATATGAGGTCATCAGTCTTATTTTCATGTTCATCGGTTTCGTGTAAAAGAACATACTGAAAGTGAATTTATAGCAAAAATCCGTTGTCTCCTACACGCACTGCTGAAGTTTTAGGCTATAAAAGAAAAGTTATTTTCCTTGTGTTCGTTTCTGTTGTCTTTCGACAGAAGAATGTGTTAACACAATACAGTTCAAAGTTTGTCTTATCTGCTGCAGTACACCAAATACAGTCCTGGAACAATATCACATTCTGATTGAGTGCGACTAGACGCGTCCTTCAGAAAAATGAATAACAGAGTACGGAAACAGTTCACAGCGCTCCCACCCAAAACAGCAGTTGTGAAGTGATCGGGTAAGGGGTAATACATATTATTTTAAAAAATGTTTTTTTTTGGAGGGGGTCATACAATATGGTGTGCCTAGGTGCGCAAAATTTTTTAATCCGCCACTGTGAGTGGGAACTGATCTTCAAAGTGCTTTCATTTGTCTTTCCTAGGATCTGATTCTAACAGTGACCGAGGGCCGGTATTGTTATTGTTGTACTCAAAATTGATTGGGAGATGTTACAGATTTAACGTGATTAACACTTGTGAAATGTGAGCGACGACGTGAACGTCTGCATAAAGGGAAATACGACCCTAGATACTCGACTCGCGGGCTTAATGTTCGCCTTGAAGAGCGCAGCTGTTGGCGTGTCGGCTCGCTGAAAGGCCCCTGCTATCGCGTGCGCGACGCCCCTTTGTTAGCGGGCAGGAATAGTCGCGTAACTCGATTCCAGCCTTCATTTTCTGCCCAATACGGGGCTGATGTGTGCGACGTGGCGCAGGGTGACGGGCTGCGGGCGTTTACAGTTGGCGGCAAAAGCCTTTCCGTCAACGTATTTGGCAGTCGATCTCGTGCACAGTACGCGTGATGTGTATTCTAATTAGCCGCACGCATCTTGCCGCTCAGAAATGCACATCGGAATCCCTACGCGATGCAGATGGCGAATATACAGCACACCCAAAATACGTTATTCATCGGGTAGAGCTCTACAATGGGCGGTCCACACTCTAACCTGGAGGTGTATGTTGTAACGTAAGTCGCGAGCTGTCACAGAAAGTTAGGGTGGCGAAACAGCTGAAATGTATAAAAATATTATTTCATTTGTTATTATGTAACTACAAGGTGTCTATACACTGAACCGTCAGAGAACAAGTGCCTGGCACAGTTTTTACATGGTTTAGTACCGCTACAATGGGAGGTTATCAAGATTTAAGTGAATTTGAGCATGGTTATCAAGAATCCGGTTAAACATTAAATCTCCGACATGGTTGCGGCTGGAAAAAGATCCTGCAAGAACGGGACCAATGACGATTGAAGATAATTGTTGAACGTGACAGAAGTGCAGCCCTTCCACAAATTGCCGCATATTTCAGTGGTGGGCCATCAACAAGTGTCAGCATGCGAACCATTCAAAGAAACTTCATCGATATGGGGTTTCGGAGCCGAAGGCCCACTCGTGTACCCTTGAGGACTGCACGACACAAACCTTTACGCCTCGCCTGGGCCTGTCACACCAACATTGAACTATTGATGACTGGAGGCATGTTGTCTGATCGGACGAGTCTCGTTTCAAATTGTATCGAACTGATGGACGCGTACGAGTGTGGAGACAACCTAATGAATCCAGAGACCCTATGTGTCAGCAGAGGACTGTTCAAGCTAGTAGAGGTTCTGTAATGGAGTGACTCCAAGAACACTCTTCCGAGCCTAAACACTTCCGTCGGCCACCAAACTCTCCAGACATGAACATTATTGAGCACATCTGTGATGCCTTGCAACGTGCTGTTCAGAAGAGATCTCCACCCCCTCGTACTCTTACGGGTTTATGGACAGCCCTGCAGGATTTATGGGGTCAATTCCCTCCAGCAACTTCAGAAATTATTCGAGTCCATGCCATGTGGTGTTGGGGCACTTATGCGTGCTCGCGGGAACCTTACACGATATTAGGCAGATGTAACAATTTCTTTGGCTCTTAAGTATAAATTGGTTATACAAAAGTAATCTTTAGTTGAGACAAGAGTAAATAACTTACAGAAATGTTTGATACAGCGGCGAATGTAGTATATCTTCTAGTTTTATTCCCGTCTTATCCTGTTAGTTTCCGACGTTCCCGCTAGGTGACATGAGTGAATGGGTTCTTCCAACAGTTATCATGGAATCTTATAACGGTGCAGTCAGTGTGCAGTGTTGTTTATTATTTCATGAATCAAATGGTTCAAATGGCTCTGAGCACTATGGGACTTAACTTGTGAGGTCATCAGTCCCCTAAAAGTTAGAACTACTTGAACCCAACTAACCTACGGACATCACACACATCTATGCCCGAGGAAGGATTCGAACCTGCGACCGTAGCGGTCACGCGGTTCCAGACTGTAGCGCCTAGAACCGCTCGCCCACCCCTGCCGGCTTTCATGAATCCAACTTCGCTATTATGGTTCTGAGACAATTCAGGACAAAATTTCGGAAGCCACCACCTCGAACTGTTATTAACTGGTACAATCGATTCAGCGAAACTTGCGTGTATCTCCGTTGCAATGCGTCGATTTGGACTGGACGTGGTGGAACAATATCGTGGCTGCCATTAGCACTTGATTTAACTCTAATGGGTTTCTGTGTATGGGATTACATTAAAGACAGAGTATTTTTTACTCCGCTTCCGGGTAGTGTCGACAAGCTGCGACAGTGGATAACACAAGCAGATGGCACCACATATCAGGACGTGCTTAATAGGATTTGGCAGAAAATTGATTACAAATGCTTCAAACATTTCTGTAAGTTATTTACCTTCTTCACAATTAAAGGTTACTTTTGTATAACTAATTTATAAACACCCTGTATACATTTCCGTTTCGAAACCATGGCAATAACTTCCCACCCGTCACATCTTCCGCGACTGCGAAAATAAACAACGTGTCACTGGTGTTATGACGTACTTGATATGCAGGGTGATTTTTTCCACCGTATACAAACTCTAGGGATTGATCGATGAAAGGATACGGAGTTAAAAAGGTCTAAGGAACTTGTGTCCGGTAATGCATGGCTTCAGTGCTAGAGACCATTTATTCAGTCGTACTCTGTTACAGAGACATGCTTTGTGGCAGACTTCGGTCCAATATGTTCTGTACCATTCAGCCAACAGTTACAGTATTCATGGTTTCCTCCGAGAGGGTGGTACTGTTCCCCAAACGTCGCACCCTACCACCCTCTCCCGCAGTAATAATTAGTAATGTTGTGTCCGATTCACTTCTCTTGCTGACTCACCCTGTAGTAGACATGATGGTTCCGTATTCGAATTGAGAGCTTCCCGACATGGTGTTTACTTACGGAAAGGCAAATTGCAACGAGCGGCGAACAGCAAGTTTGTATCAGGAGATCTATCACCACACCTCCCCCCTTCCCGACAACAATCACAGCATTCAATGTTTGCAACAGTGTTTCACCGTTTGTCTGAGACAGCGTCGTTTCAAGAAGCAGGAAATGACTAAGGACGTTCCCGTAATGTTCGGACACCAAAATTGGAGGAAAACGTGATTAGCACTGAGGTAGACGACCCGTTCCTTACCAAGCAGTTGGCCTGCCAGTACAGGATAAGCCAGACGACAGTGCGGAACATTCTCCATGCCAATTGTTGCTGTCATTATCATTTACAGCGTGTGCAGGGTTTACTAGCGACAGACTTTCCACATCACGAGCAGCTTTGTAACTGGTTCCTTCACAAGGCAACCATGATTCCGGGACATGTGTCATCAATCCTATTGACAGATGAGACCACCTTCAACTTTCATCTGTGGTATAGTATGCAGAACCCCTATTGTGTGGTGACAGCGAATCATCAGCATCGGTGCAGGCGGAGTGTGTGGGCCGAGATAATTGCCGAAAGTATTTTGGGACCAGTCTTCCTTCCACGTCGCCTAACTGGCCGGAACTATCGGCGATTCTTGCGGGTGACTTTGCCTCCGCTGCTGGAAGAAGTGCCATTGATGATGCTGCCCAAGCCCACTTTCGCTGTTAGCGTCCGGGCCTGTCTCACACGTGTCTTCCACGGTCGATGGACCGGACGAGGCGTTCCATTTGCATGACGTGCTCCTTCACCGGGTCCTAACCCGTGTGATTTCTGGTTAGGCGTCCATCTCAAAAGTATCGTGTCTGCAGAGCTCATTCCAGATGTGCAGACACCGATGCAGCGTATTAATGCTACCTTCGACATTGTTCGGATACAGCCTGGCCGATGTGAACGTGTGAGACAGAATAACATGCTGCGACACGTACACTAATTGAGTTGAGGCACATGGAAACCATTTTCAGCACATATTGTATCTGTGACTGCGTGGTACAGCGCATATTAGACCGCAGTCTCTGTAAAAATATATGAATGAATAAATAGTCTCTAGCATGGAAACCATGCATTTCCGAACGTAAGTTCATTAGACCAGTTTTGTTCCGTATCCTTCCATCGGTCAGTTCCTAGATTCTGTAAACGGTGGAAAAAATGACCCTGTATTTTTCTTTATGTGCTTTCGTTGGGTAGTATAATTGTAATGCAATAAAAAGAGATCACTGAAAATTAATTATTTATTTATACTATATAAATACTATATAAATTTCCAGGAAAACAAGACACAATTTGGAATATGTTTATTTTAATACGGGAATTTTTTATTAAAACTAAGCAATATTCCTATCTTACAACTATTTGAAAGCGATACAGACTTAAAATTAACAAAAAATAGAGATTAATTAAAAAATGTATAAACCCACAGTCATGTAAGTGGACATCATTTTCTTTTTGGACGCAGTCAGTTCATAATATTCCGGTATACGCTGGTCACATACTCCCCTTGCAAAAGTGACAAAGGGACTTGAATTTTCTATCTGTTGTCTTACATAGTGAATGCTACGCTTTATCACAGGCATGAACTCATGATCATCAGATGGCATATTCTAAAGAGAGGTATGAATCGCCTGATGCACAGTTTCAACTTACTAGGCAAAGTCGTTATACTTGCCTGTAATTGCAGTTGAGAGCGACACGGTTCAAATGGCAATGTTTTCAAGAAAACTTTGCCCTCCGTTTTGCTAGCTTGAATCACTGTGTCAAGTATTATATCAGCATTTAGTACATCAATAACCAGGAAAGTAAGTAGCAGCAGCAGCAGCAGCTATCGATGGCAAACTCCCACAGGTAGAGCACTTGCTCGCGGAAGGCAAAGGTCCCGAGTTCGAGTCTCCCTCTGGCACACTGTTTTAACTACAAGGGCGTTATACATGAGCGCACACACCACTGCAGAATTAAAATTCTTTGTGTTTTGTTCTTTCTATGGCAATGTAACAGCAAACAGTTTCGAAGTTGACACCAACATTGGCGCACGCTCCACTACAGAACGAAACTTCATTTTGTTTTTTCCTTCTTTCGGCAGTATGATAGCAAAGTGTTTGTAAGCTGATATCCAAAAATACTCCAACATTCCTGTATGGTCGTCTGCTTAAAATCACTTGGAATTTATCGCTATTTTCTCGAACTGTACTTACCCCTGCCAATTTGTGATTTCAAGGCAGTTCTTCCGGCAACGGAACGATTGTGAAACAATTATTCGCGTCACATCTCGCCCAGTGTCTGATATCTCAGCGGTTAGCCGCTGGACGAGGGTGCTGGTCGAAGTGTCCTGATAAGTAGGTCATTCGGACTGTTTACCAACATAAATATCTAATTTTATAATATAAAATGTAACAACATCTACTAACGACACCTGCCTGATACCATATTTAGCAGGTTATCTGGGCATCTAGAGATGAAATCGGCACGAACCTCTGAAACTCTCTAGAATCTCATCTAAAGTAACATAGTTTCAGTAAATTTTTAAAAAGCTTTTTATATAACTACCTGGTGGATGCCAGCTATTTTGTTAGATTTAGAATGTAATAAAATCGAAGTGCTCCAAGTAAAAATTGAAATGGCCATTTGTACTTGACAGTTCCGCGGAAATCGAGAACAGTTCCATCAGTACCCCAAGTCTCACCAATCGAAGTATGTGACAATTTATTTTATTTCCAGTGATCTCCACTTTATCCAACCATTTAATTTTCTCCGTTCATTCTCAATTCGTCTGTTCCATATGATGCAACGGCTTTGGGAGAAATGTGCAGAGAGAATTGGTTTTTAAGTCTACAGGATTTTGCCCCTAATTCCTAAGTTAAGTTTCCTGATTTTGGAGAAACTGGAGGCTGCCAACCAAATTGCAGGAGGACTAAAAGTCTTAATGATAATGCTAATATATTTTGCAAATTATTCGACGGATATCTGCTCCAGTTTTACAAATCTCTCGAACGAGTCCGTTTTGGATAGTCTTGAAAGAGGTTATAGGCAGAATATCGTTAGACGATTGTGGAATGTAGTATAATCGATCATCATTATGATGGTCATGACGGTATCTGGTATGTGGGACGGTCAAGTGAGCGGTTATCAGCGGCCTACAAATTCCCAATCTTTACACAGTCCAGACTCTCCACTTTCAGAAATGATGATGAAATGATGCGAACAACACAAACTCTCATTCCCCGAGGGGAGAAAATCCCCGACTCGGCTGGTAATCGAACAATGGACCCTGTGATCTAGAGGCAACAACACTAGCCACTAGATTACAATCAGAGCAGGTGGTGCTGAGGGAATTACGCAAGGGAATCAGGTACTGAAAGTAGTAAATTAGTTCTGGTATTTGGGAAACAAGATAAGACGATGACGGATGTGGAGAGGATATAAAATACACAGTGCCCGGGGCCAGAAAAGCATTTCTAAAAAAGTGAAACTAGCTAACACCGAATATAAAGCTCAGTCTTTTCTGAAGGTATGTATGGAGTGAGTCGTGTACAGAAATGAAATGTGGATGATACATCTGCATCTACATCTACATATACATCTATATCTACATAGATACTCGGCAAGCCACCATACGGTGCGTGGTGGAGGGTACCCTGTACCACTACCAGTCATTTCCTTTCCTGTTCCACTCCCAAATAGAACGAGGAAAAAACGAATATCTGTACGTTCGTGTGAGCCCTACTTACTCGAATCTTATCTTCGTTGGTAGCAGTAGTATTTTATGGTAGTCAGCTTCAAATGACGGTTCTCTAAATTTTATCAGTTGTGTTTCTCGAAAAGAACGCGCCTTTCCTCCAGGGATTCCCCTTTGAGTTACCAAAGAGTCTCTGTAACAATTACGTGTTACTCGAACTCACTGGTAACAATTCTAGCAGCCCTGCTCTGAATTTCTTCGATGTCATCCTTCAATCCGACTCGGTACGGACCGCAAACACTCTGGCATTACTCAAGAATACGTCGCATCAGCCCCCCATATGCGATCACCAACTCTTTCCCAAAATTCTCCCAACTAACCGAAGTCTGCCGTTCTCCTTCTCTGCCACAGTTATCACATTGAAACGTCCCCTTAGAAAAATTAATGAATTACTTTGCTGATAAACCTCTTACATTATTTGAATTTCAAACAGCTGAGCAAAACTGAACGTACTCAGACATTTCGCTCTTTCCCTATTCTGGTCAACACTAAACTGACACAGAATATTTTTAGCGCAACGCAATCTGACTTTCAAAAATCCCTACAAAAGAATGGCCCTGACTATCATTACCCTATACCTTTCACAAATCACTTACCTCACAAAAATCTTGGTTACTCGAACTACTACAATACGGCGAGCGCCACTACTGCCAGCTAAATAAAAGATTCAAACTACTGAAGGCACTAACTACTGATAGGCATAGTTAGCAAATGAAAGATTGTGATAGAGAACAAACAATGTATTTACCTTAATAGTGTTCAAAAGTCATAATATATATAGCAGTTCATGATATCCATTCTTACAAATGTACTGTTTCTGATGGACACACGTCCAGATCATCCGCTCTCAAAAATCCGCCATCTCACTTCCCCACATCCACCAGTGCTGGCGGCTCACCTCCAATTGCGCAACGCTACGCGCTGTTAACATCCAGCTGCCCAACACTACAATGGCAGACAACAATGCAAACTAGTCACAGACTGCACACAGCACAGCCAGTGATTTTCATACAGAGCGCTACGTGGCGTTACCAATAAGAAAACCTAAACAGCCTACTTACAACATACTCCTTCCATTTTATACTGCTTTGCAACGTTACGCTCAGATATTTAAAGAGTTGAGTGCGTCAAGCAGGATATTAGTAATACCGCAACTGAACATTATAGGTTTGTTCTTCCTACTCATCCGCATTAACAAGAAAATAGAAGACTTAGGAATGTGTTGGTACAGGGTATGTCAGATATCTTATAAGGTAGTAAGGAGCAGTTTGTGGCACAAGTTGACTAAAAGTAGAGGTAGTCTGATATGGCACATCGTGTGACTTCAAGGATCAACAGTTTCGTAACGGAGGGAAGTGTAGGGTGTACTATTGTGGAGAGATACCGAGAGTAGAATATAGTGAGGCGATTCCATTGGATGTTGGTTGCAGTAGCCATTTGGAGATGAAGAGACTAGCACAGGACAGAATAGTGTGGAGCTGCAGTCATGGACTGTGCGTCTGGTCCCGGTGGAGGTTCGAGTCCTCCCTCGGGCATGGGTGTGTCCTAAGGATAATTTAGGTTACGTAGTGTGTAAGCTTAGGAACTGATGACCTCAGCAGTTAAGATCCATACGATTTCACACTCATTTGAACAACAACGTGGACACTATTCGGATTGAAAACAGTAGCAGGAACAACAACTACAATATATAATTGTTGTTCACCTGCCATAATATGGTGTATACTAATTGTCCCGGCGTAAAGTGAAGCGCCGGCACGCCAGGCAGAGACGGCTGTGAGATGACGTCAGCCAATTGCACTCCGACCGACCCCTATCCAGGACGACAACGCGACTGTAGCGCCCTCTACACCAAGAGGACACAAGCGCCGAGCCGCCAGGCCGCGTCCCCAGTTCTAAGAGTTCTACAGCAGCGAGTTCAAGAGGAGCATCAAGTGTAGTTATTTCGCATCTACTACGTATCGTTGTCTATACTGAAGAGATATCTTATTCTGTCTGCGCCCTTTGCTTGCGACACATACACTCCTGGAAATGGAAATTAGAACACATTGACACCGGTGTGTCAGACCCACCATACTTGCTCCGGACACTGCAAGAGGGATGTACAAGCAATGATCACACGCACGGCACAGCGGACACACCAGGAACCGCGGTGTTGGCCGTCGAATGGCGCTAGCTGCGCAGCATTTGTGCACCGCCGCCGTCAGTGTCAGCCAGTTTGCCGTGGCATACGGAGCTCCATCGCAGTCTTTAACACTGGTAGCATGCCGCGACAGCGTGGACGTGAACCGTATGTGCAGTTGACGGACTTTGAGCGAGGGCGTATAGTGGGAATGCGGGAGGCTGGGTGGACGTACCGCCGAATTGCTCAACACGTGAGGCGTGAGGTCTCCACAGTACATCGATGTTGTCGCCAGTGGTCGGCGGAAGGTGCACGTGCCCGTCGACCTGGGACCGGACCGCAGCGACGAACGGATGCACGCCAAGACCGTAGGATCCTACGCAGTGCCGTAGGGGACCGCACCGCCACTTCCCAGCAAATTAGGGACACTGTTGCTCCTGGGGTATCGGCGAGGACCATTCGCAACCGTCTCCATGAAGCTGGGCTACGGTCCCGCACACCGTTAGGCCGCCTTCCGCTCACGCCCCAACATCGTGCAGCCCGCCTCCAGTGGTGTCGCGACAGGCGTGAATGGAGGGACGAATGGAGACGTGTCGTCTTCAGCGATGAGAGTCGCTTCTGCCTTGGTGCCAATGATGGTCGTATGCGTGTTTGGCGCCGTGCAGGTGAGCGCCACAATCAGGACTGCATACGACCGAGGCACACAGGGCCAACACCCGGCATCATGGTGTGGGGAGCGATCTCCTACACTGGCCGTACACCACTGGTGATCGTCGAGGGGACACTGAATAGTGCACGGTACATCCAAACCGTCATCGAACCCATCGTTCTACCATTCCTAGACCGGCAAGGGAACTTGCTGTTCCAACAGGACAATGCACGTCCGCATGTATCCCGTGCCACCCAACGTGCTCTAGAAGGTGTAAGTCAACTACCCTGGCCAGCAAGATCTCCGGATCTGTCCCCCATTGAGCATGTTTGGGACTGGATGAAGCGTCGTCTCACGCGGTCTGCACGTCCAGCACGAACGCTGGTCCTACTGAGGCGCCAGGTGGAAATGGCATGGCAAGCCGTTCCACAGGACTACATCCAGCATCTCTACGATCGTCTCCATGGGAGAATAGCAGCCTGCATTGCTGCGAAAGGTGGATATACACTGTACTAGTGCCGACATTGTGCATGCTCTGTTGCCTGTGTCTATGTGCCTGTGGTTCTGTCAGTGTGATCATGTGATGTATCTGACCCCAGGAATGTGTCAATATAGTTTCCCCTTCCTGGGACAATGAATTCACGGTGTTCTTATTTCAATTTCCAGGAGTGTATTTCTGTATCCCGCCTGGAGGCGGCGCGTGGGTAGGAGCAGGAGCAGGAAAAGGTAATACATGTCGGTACTGCTAGTGAGTAAAAGTGGTTTACTGGTGCAAAAAAGAAGTTACTACATGGCTACATAATTTGCAATGAGGTGCGATGCTGAGACCCGTCGTATGTACAGCAAAGCTGAAGCGAAGTGTCTCGGCCGTCTGCTCTTGATCAAGTGGGGCGAATCTGTAGCAGAGCTCCTAGACCTCCACAGCACCGGCTAGAGGGCTCTGTCGTCGGTGTCTGTCGTAGTGCCAACTTAAGAACTTGCAACTAAGACGTGGCATCGTTGCTATCGATACCACACATCTGTTTAACAAAATTCAGTGTTGTAATCATTTTCTTTTCAAATCAAATTCGCTAATACTATTTGCTTGAATTGTTGTATAGCGATCCGGGAAAGCAGGTTTCCTAGGCGCCCCATATTTGACGAATAAGCAGGATACAACACTAATATAATATTCACTGACGTGTTATTGTCTGTAGAACAGCTTTAAGGGATGTAAGAGCACGAAGCAGACTGCGCTGAGAGTAAATGTGACTCAGAGGTTCTTTCGTAAGTTATGTTTCCGCTTGCGCAAGGACACACTACAGTCAAAGACGCGACGCATATTGAGTAAAGCAACTTTCAAAATCCCACATATCTGGCGATCTGTCGGATGATAAGCAACTGTTTCAACTCGTGCTGCTGGAAAAAAAAGAAACAGAAAAAAACGGTTGTGGAGAGGGGAGCTGTGTACGAAACAGAAAATACAGAAAGTGTTCTGCATTTTCTATTTTCAAGTCAGCTCCCCTCTCTATAACCGTCGCAGATGGAGCGTCTCCCAAACACGAGGCACAGGAGTCTCCTTCTTGTTTCACCTTTCGCGACATTGTTCGACGGGGTTACCGAATGTCATTTCAGGAACAGCTGCTGTGAGGGGACCCGCCGAAAACAAGGTTTAGCCGGCAGGCGGAAGGGTGGACAATGCCAGAGGATTCTGGTCCCTCCCGATTCTCTCCAACTCCCTCCCACTTCGCTGGCCCCAGTCTCCTCTCCCTCTACCCGCTCTCTCTCTCTCACTCTCTCTCTCTCTCTCTCTCTCTCTCTCTCTCTCTCTCTCTCTCGCTGTGCCATTTTATCTGGACGAACAGCGCGCGCGGAAGCAGAAGCCCACTCACCGCTTTAAATCGACTGCAGATGACAATCGGAGGGAAAGCCGACCAGGCGCCTAACCCACCCCAGTCCACTGTGCGCGCGCGCGCGCGTCCCCCGTCCTCTACCGGCCGGCCAATAATTTTTTAGCGTGGCCGTATCTTAGCGGCTGCGGTGGCGGGTAGCGCTTGTGGTAGGAGGCAATTGGCGCCGCACGCGCGCGGCGTCGACGTCTGCGTCGGCGGCGGCCATTGTCTGCGGCGTCAGGTGGCGCGCCAGGTGCGCATTGTCCGCGGCCACCGACGCCGCCGTTCATCACCGACGCCAGCTGCGACGCCTGTTCCGCGCCCCCCGGCGCCGCCCACGCAGCCGGCCGGCAGTTCGGAATATTTGCCGGCCGCGCCTTGCGCACGCGGGCGGTCAGCCTGCCTTTCCGTTCCTCTCCCACTGCCCCGTCATTGCATCCTTTCCTCGCTCACCCTCTGTCTCTCTCTCTCTCCAACTCTCGCTCACTTTTTTTTTCACTCTCTCCTCCCGACTGAAAGATCTGTCCCGCCGGCCGCCCTCGTTAATAAATCGGAAACGGCCTGTCGATACCCCCTGCACACTGCGGGCTAACTCCGGAATATCGGTGGCGTTTCGCTTTAAATTCTCGTGCAGTCGATGCGGGTACCTTCAAAGCAGTTCACTAGAGCTGGGTTGTCTTTAATAAACGGCAGTTTTTTACGTTCCCTCCACGAATTTGTACTTGTGCATAAAAATTTCGCGGCTGATTGTTGAAATGACTCTCACGATCCACTTTTGAACTTCCTAACTATTTTTCGTATTATAATTCATTAATCTGACTGACTGGTGAGTAATGGTGCTCACATCTGTGGATTAAATTTGTTTTAAACTATACATATATTATCAATGAAGGTACTACTATTTTACTAATATTTTACTAATAAATAGCCGTCCGGGGTGGTCGAGCGGTCCTAGGCGCTACAGTCTGGAAGCTTGCGACCGCTACAGTCGCAGGTTCGAATCCTGCCTCGGGCATGGGTGTGTGTGACGTCCTTAGTATAGTTAGGTTTAAGTAGTTCTAAGTTCTAGGGGACTGATGACCTCAGATGTCAAGTCCCATAGTGCTCAGAGCCATTTTTGAACTAATAAATGTTTTACTAATGAAATTTTAGTAAAATTTTACTAATAAAATAAATGAAGTCTGATGTCATTGTGAATAACTTTTTGAAAAAAACCATCGTTTAATAAATTTCTTTATTGTGCCGTTTTGGCTTCTTCCGCCATTACGTACCTGCAGTTAGGATTAAAGGAACACAAAAGGTGACAGTAGATTGTTATATTGGATGTCTCTCCCAAGAGTCGTCAGGTACATTTTCTCTGCTATTTCGTCAGGTATTTGCAATTTTATTTTGCAACGTGTAGTTGGAGTTTGCTCAAACAAATACTTCTCATCGCGTCTTTCATGTGATGGCCAGCGTCCATGGAGAGCGTTGATTTGCTTCCCGTTATTTTAGAGTAGAACTGTGCTTGCCCATTCGACAGGGCGGTCCCAAGTCAGACTAGTCTGATATTTCTGTTGTCGATGCGGTCCCAAATTAGTCTAGTCTGATATTTCTTTTGTCGATGCATATTGACATCGACAGTAAAACACGATGAATAACCATTATTACAGCAGCGAGGGACCTTCCTCGCCGGCACTAACTACTACAGCCATGCAGAAACGCCGCTCAATCGCTGCTGGAAAACTGATTAGTCTCAGTGTTTTATTGTCTTTGTTAATACATATCGATAAAACGAGTAACGCTGTGGACTAATTTGGGATCGCTCTGTCGAGCGGGTACGTAAAATTTAGCTTTAAAAGTAATTTTGTTTGTAATGGGGAACATACCGACTCTTTCTGTCAACTATGGACGAGGCATGGAAGACCTGATGAGAGGGGTTTGTCTAAACTCACCGCATTCACACACTACAAAAACTAAATTACAAATATCTGCCGAAACACGAGAGATACTACACCTGGCGATCCATGAGAGAGACACCACGTACATCATCAAACTTCGAAAGATTAAAGTTTATAAGTTAAAAATATTAAAATTCACTCATCAGAAACAAAGAACTTGAAAAACGAGGTTCAGTGTCAGTATTAGAAACTTGTATCTACTCCGAGCTTCAAATAACAACTTGGTTCTCTAAATTATACGAAGTTGTAAGTTTTTAGCCGCCGGGTGGCACAATTGTCAGGGGCGTTGCCTTCAATTTAATATTTCTTTCTTCTCCCCCCCCCCCCCTCCTACCTTACCCCCCGCCACACCTTGATTAAAACGAGTAAACATGTATCATCACTTTTATCCTTAGTAGATTTTATTTATTACTCTTCCTAAAAGTTATTACGACATTTGATATTTTGTGGAGGTTATATGAATTTAAGCTTCATCCTATTTATATCACAAAATGCCGATGATTAGGCGTTAAATATTGCGGTAGTTTACATAAGCAGATGAAGACAAATGTCACAGACTTGAAGCACTGAATGGTGTGCAGGTATATTACGTTAAAATTAAGCCAAAGGTACAAATTTTGGAAATAAGATACATCCCCTGACAAAAATGTAAAGCAAAACTTCACGGACTGAGACGGTATCGGATGTTATTTCAGGAATTACAAAGTCCCATTTACTTAGAAACTGGCAATATAAGCCCACCTATCAGTATGAGCGCGTCCCACGTATGGCGTGGATATATGCCTCTATTCGGCTGAAAAGTTTTCATGAAGCCGTTGTACTCTCCCCTGAGGCAAGTTGACCCACAACTGTTGCAACTCTCCCCCTGATAACCTGGACACTGGCAGTGGGACAGTTCTGACGTCCGACTTGGATCTGCAAACGTTCAATCAAAGACACATTTGGACATCTTACTAGCCGCAAGAGTACCCCAACATCAAGCAGGCAGTTGATAGAGAGTCGTTCCACGAACGAACGAGGATTGTCCTGTTACAAAATGGCACCACGATACTGCCGCATGAGCTGTAACACTTGAGGCCGCAAGATGCATACGATGTACCTTTTTTTCGACACAGTTGGCTCAGTTACAACCCTCAGTGACCGTAAATGATGCCCGATGGTTCTCCATCCCATCGGTAAGTACGCAACACATTCGAAAAACTATATAGTACAATACATAAAATACACACTGAAGAGCCATAGACATTGGTACCTGTTCCCTGTCGCCCGGAGCACGCAGAAGCGACTCAACACGACGTGGAATGGACTCGACTAATGTCTGAAGTGGTGCTGGTGTCACACAATGAATCCTGCAGGGCTGCTGTCCATAAGTCCGTAAGAGCACGAAGGGGTGGAGACCTCTTCTGAATAACACGTTGCGAGGCATCCCAGATGTGCTCAATAATCTTCATGTCTGGGGATTTTGGTGGGCAACGGCAGTGCTTTAACTGAGAAGAGTGTTTCTCGAGCCACTCGAAGAAATTCTGGACGTGTACGCTGTTGCATTGTCCTGGTGGAATTGCCCAAGTCCGTCGGAATGCACTAGGGACATGAGTGGATACACGTGATGAAACAGGATGCTTACGTACGTGTCACTTGTCATAGTCGTATGCAGACGTATCAGGGGTCCCGTATCACTCCAACTGCGCACGCCCCACACCATTACAGAGCCTCCGCCAACTTGAACAGTTCCCCGCTTGCACGCAAGGTCCATGGATTCATGAGGTTGTCTGCATACACGGATACGTCCATCCGCTTGATACAATCTGAAGTGAGACTCGTCCTACCAGGCAACTTGTTTCCAGTTGACAGTCAACTGTCAGTCATGACGAGCCAAAGTGGGGGGTAGAGCTTTGTGTCGTGCAGTCATCAAGGATACACGAGAGGGCCTTCGGCTCCGAAAGCCAATATCGATGATGTTTCGTTGAATGGTTCACACGCTGAGACTTGTTTATGGCCCAGAATTGAAATCTGAAGCAGTTTGCGGAAGGATTGCACTTCCGCCACGTTGAACGATTCTCTTCAGTCGTTGTTGGTCCCGTTCTTACAGGATCTTTCACCATAGACTCTAGATGCGTGGAACAGAAATTGTGGAACAATACATTATTCATTGACCGCGTACGTAAATACATTTCGTATTGTCTGTTGTCGGATATTTGATGTTTTACCGGATTCCTGATATTCACTGAACACTCATCGTACGGGAAAATCCCCACTTCATCGCTACCTCGAAGATGCAGTGTTTCATCGCCCGTGCACTGACTATAACACCACGTTCAAACTCAGTTAAATCTTTATAACCGGCACAGTAACAGCAGTAACCGCTCGAACAACTGCGTCAGACACTTGTTGTTTTATATAGGCGTTGCAGACCGCAGCGTCATATCTGCCTGTTTACATATCTCTGTATTTGAATACGCATACCTATACCAGTTTCTTTGGCATTTCAGTGTATGATTGTGGTAAATGTTGGAGCGATCATATAAGTAATGTGTTTCTGGGTCATCTAGCAGTGAGAGCTTGAAGGTATCAACCGACAGGCAGCTTCAGTACTTCACGGTCAGCAGAAGAAGAAGCATAAAAACAAGATGTTTGAGAGGAATGGTATTCTATGGGTGCTCAATAAGCAATGTGACACCTTTTCTGCCCAATTTCGATTGAAAAAAATAAGGAATTCGTTGCGGCACATCGAGGATATTCCCGCTTCATACCGTATAGTTCTGATAGTTGGCGGTGCTATACGTAGCCTTCAAAAAGGGCGTCTACATCGGAGGTGAGTTCCAAGCATACAGCTGCCATTGTATTTCTTTTAGCGGGAAACTAATGTATCACAAAGTTGAAACAAATGAGCCCTCGGTCACAATTTTCAGTCTTATTACCCAGGTTTCAACAGTTCTAAGAGTGCCTTCATCAGAATTTAAATGTTTAGAGTGGCCTTAACATAACTACAAATTTGTACGAAAAGAAATTTTTTTGTGTAAAAGTGTTAGTACTGACTAACAATACAAGACAGAGACAGTACTTACACGATACGTATAAAATAAATAACAGGTCAGAAGGGCTTTAGTCACAATTTTTTTTAAATAATGCATGAAGGCGAACCACTATGGGCTGCTCATATCTGTAAAGCCACAGGTAGCAACGGAATGAGGCACCCTCGTTACCAAGTGCGGGCAGGTGAAAATGACACCACGAGTGCCATCTGGTAGCCGTAGATATAAGTAGGATATTTAACATTTAAATATAGACAGCTGAATGTTAAAATGAACAATACTTAGTACTTGAACTCACAGACAAAGTTTTTTATATGACAACAGCAGGCATGGTAACATTTTGCTTGTGTAAAAGCATAGAAATACAGTTTGAAAACTGAAAACTGGTTAAAAGTACAAAAAGGAGCAGTAATTACACATCACCTATAAAATAAATATAAAGCGAAACAGCTTGAGTCACAGTTTGAAGTAAAATGTGTGGAAGGCGAGCCACTACGGCACATACGAGCACCAGTCACGTGGATTGACGCCTGGGGACCTGGAAGGTCAAGCATGACGGAAGTGACGTCTCTACACTTGATACTCACCAGCCGATGTCTGCAACAGATATTTTACACAGGTAGCAAGACGGCGTGGAGCGCCATACCGCGTAAAAGTCGTTGCTTCCAGCTGTTGTTTACCAATAATGCTGAGGATGATGCGATACTGTAACATGTTGGTGTACCTCGCACCCGTCTCCCTGGTAACTTGAAAAGCAGCACTCCTCATTTCTTCGAAGAAAAATGTTCCGATCACGCTTGTGTTATAAATCCACACCAAACCGTGACTTTCTTGTTATGCAGTGGTGTTTCCATGATAGTTCTCGGATTTTCAATAGCCCAAATTCTGCGACTGTGGGTGCTGACGGACCCTCGAAGTGTGAAATGGGTTTCGCTGGTCCATTAAACGTTCGACAACCAGTCGTCATCTTCCCCCATTTCACCGTTCCAGCTTGTCGAACCGGTTGTTCCTCCTACTTTACAGCGATCTTAAAACAATGACTCCTCATGTAGCCCCCGAGACGAAGACGATTTCCAGAACGGAGAACTTTTGTACCAGACCAAGTCCGCTTATTAGTTTTTTCCACAACGTTGCGTCCAGATAGTCTCGGGGAAGGACTACAGAGTATGTTGACAACTGGGAAACAAAGACTGTTCAGGGCATCTTGCGATCGCACCACGAAAACTCTCAGATTGAGTAGCTAACCACATGGGAAAAGCACATAAAATGTCGATATCAGCACGACTCTTAATAAAGTGAATAAATTTTTAAGTAAGATGTGGATAAACTATTCCTAAAATTATGTTCCAATGTGAAACTTTATCCACTGTCTCTTCACCATAAGCTCTAGATGCGTGGAATAGCAATTGTGGATTAATATCTTAGTCATTGACCGAATACGTAGATGAATTTCGTAGGGGCTGGAAGTGAAATATAATTCCAAGTTTTATTCACAACAAGTGCTTATTGAAACAGTTGATGTCTTCAGTACAGTCATAGGTAGAAAATGCGTTGGAGTATTTTAAGCTGGATGCTAATGAAATATTAGTATTGGGTGTCCATAAAGAACTTAACGTTGTGAACCAGTTACATATTCACTAATGGTATTTATATGCTTTTGACGTTACAAAAGAAGATACATAGATATTAATTGTCAGCGTTTAATTTTCTGTCATTGGAAGGCGATGTGCCACCAGTGACTAGAAGGTTTCGCTTACTTCTTTTCTATTGTATATGAACGCGTAAAAACATTCAAACGGCCCTATTCTTTACAAATACTATCCTGTACATGGGCATCTATTGTGTATACGGTAAGTCATACGCAAATATAAAATGTACAGAGTCAATTGTTACAAAATCCTTTAAGCAATCCTGTCTGCAGAGATTTGTTGTTATGGCGCTTGACAAAGATAGGTGAGTTTTACAAGTAGCCGGCCGCTGTGAACGAGCGGTTCTAGGCGCTTCAGTCTGGAACCGTGCGACCGCTACGGTCGCAGGTTCGAATCCTGCCTAGGGCATGGATGTGTGTGATGTCCTTAGGTTCGTTAAGTTTAAGTAGTTCTAAGTTCTAGGGGACTGATGAACTCATATGGTAAGTCCCATAGTGCCCAGAGCCGTTTGAACCATTTTCCAAGTACATCACACATCGCCTACGGCTGAGTTTATCTCACCATTGACACGATGTAACGCGTTGAGCGGGTGGGAGACTGCACTTTCCTCGTCGGTAACAGACTTTCTTTGGCAGGTACTGAGCGTTTGAGATGATCTTCAGTGTGTGGAGGTAATGTACAAGAATTGGCATAAAATATGGAAACACCGCGAGAAAATCATGCTTGAACATAAATGCAGATTTGACCACGATTGGGACCTGTGCACAACCCGCAGTACGTTGCAAGTGTCAATCAAAAAAGTGTTCTGTGTACTCTTTAGTAGCTTAGCGACTTCGAAAGTGGGCAAAATTGTTGACGCTTGTGCGGCGGATGATTCCACAACGAGGGGAGCCGAACTATTAAAGTGCTTCAAGCGGCACCGTATCGATGATATATACCACAAACAGCGAGAAAACTTGATCCGCTAAGTTGCAACGCGGACGAATGTGTGTGTTTTGAGTGATCGTGACGGACGGTCCTTGACGAGGATTGTGACGAGAAATAAGAGGAGGACAACTGGGAAAGTAACTATAGAAATGAATGTTGCACAGACGAACCCTGGCAGGACCAAATTGACACGAACAAAGCTCCAGAGGCCAGAAACGGCAGGGCGAGCTGGGATTTCATAAGTACTTGTCAGTGACTCAAATGTTCGTAACAGCAAAACGTGGTGCCGAAAATATAAAACTTGGACAATGGGGCAATGAAAGAATGTCATGTGGTTGGATGAGTCTCTTTGCACACTATATTTAACATCTGGCCGAGTTTACGTCCCAAGAGTGAAACTACCGCGGTTCGGTGCGATTTGGGCAACCATATCGTAGTATTCCGTGAGCCCCATCGTTACTCTGCGAGGTCGCAATACTGCCAAGAATTACGTGGTCATTCTGGTTCAGTAGTTCCTTCCCATGGTACAGTGTTTGTGCCCCAGTGGTGAAGCAGTGTTCCAAGAGGACAGAGGCCTCTGTTCACAGAGCACGAATTGTCCAGGACTGGTTTTGCGAGCACGAGGATGAACTGTCGCGTCTCACCTGGCAGCCCCAGTCACTTGCTCTCAATATTATTAAACTTTTTCGGTCTGCTTTCAAGAGAACGATCCATTGTCGCTGTACACCTCCGTCATTGTTACCTGAACGTGCCACTATTTTCCAGGAAGAGTGGTATCATATTTGGGCCCACATGCTGTCAACGTTGCTTCGACTATGCTGCAGAAGTTTCTCTGGGAAGCTGTTATAGCTCTTACATACAGTCAAGATCTCTCTCCATACGATTTACATGTTTTTTGAGCCTTGAAAACCGACATTTGTGGCTGTCGATTTGTTTCAGACCAGCAAGTGGACGAGGAGTGCATTCATGGCTCCCCAGGCGTGTGACGAACCGGCCGCTGTGGCCGAGCGTTTCTAGGCTCTTCCGTCTGGAACCGCGCGACCTCTACGGTCGCAGGTTCGAATCCTGCCTCGGGCATGGATGTGCGTGATGTCCTTAGGTTAGTTAGATTTAAGTAGTTCTAAGTTCTAGGGGACTGATGACCTCAGATGGTAAGTCCCATAGTGCTCAGAGCCCCCTGAACCAGTTTTTGAGTGTGTGAGGAAGAAGCTGTTTTGTTGTATTCTCAGGGATATTTCCCTTTCCTCTTCTCTCTCATCAGCCATGTCTTTCTGCCTCACAACGAATACTGCAGAGATCCAGTTAGGAGTGTTCTCTCCTCATGTGATCCATGTATATACAGTCTTGTGTATTATAAGGTAGCAATATACATGGTAAATCACCTAAAACTTCCACCGCATATATACTCCAGGAATTGGATGTGCTATTGACGTGCGGTTTTCACAGAATGGATTAGTAGTCAGGGGCTCGTATTGTTAGCCATTCAACAGATTTAATAATACTTATGAACTGTATTTTTTGGCAAACATACATAATTTTCATAGTGACAATTATTGAACAATGTAAAAAAACGTAAATTACTTACAAATTACGGCGTGCACACACTTTATTAAACATGTGAAAGTCACTACAGGTGACGATGTGACGCAGACGAATAGCGAAATTCTGCATGACCCGCTGA
This sequence comes from Schistocerca americana, assembly GCF_021461395.2. Classification (NCBI taxonomy): domain Eukaryota; kingdom Metazoa; phylum Arthropoda; class Insecta; order Orthoptera; family Acrididae; genus Schistocerca; species Schistocerca americana. Next base: position 857,117,112 of record NC_060121.1, read on the forward strand.
ACTGTCGGAACATCGATGCTGTCGACGACCTCCTGTATAGCTGTTTGCAGCTCAGCAATGGTTTTGGAGTTATTGCTATAGACTTTGCTTTTAATGTAGCCTCACAAAAAGGAGCCACGTATTTTCAGATTCGGGGATTATGGCGGCCAATCGAGGCCCATGCCAGTCTCATCTGGCTACCCCAGAGCCAGATAGTTGTCCCCAGACTTCTCCTCCAGGACATCAGACACTCTCCTGCTTCGATGGGGTCGATCTCCAGCTCGCATGAACCACATCTTGTCGGAATCAGGGTCACTTTAGATAATGGGGATGAAATCATCTTCCAAAACCTGCACGTACCGTTCGGTAGGCTCCGTGTAATCAAGAAATATCGCACCTGCTATTCCGTGACTGGCCATTGCACACCGCAATGTCTCTCGTTGAGGGTGAAGAGACTTCTTGATAGCGAAATGCGAATTCTCATTCCCCGAATGCACCAATTTTGCTTACTGACGAACACGTCCAAATGAAAGTGGGCTTCGTCGCTAGACCAAACCACACTAATCCCCATAATGCCCCGCGGTCAACTGTGAAATTTGAACGTCCTAACGCAAACCATCCATAAGTTATGACGATTTCATTTCCTGTAGTTCAATAATCGTTACCCCGTAAATGGATAATGCCTGTAGACATTAACAGACTAAAAGTAGGATAGATTACAATGTCAGAGATGTTTGTTGCAGGATACTCGTGCGCGTCGTTTACGAGATATTATGTTTTGAAAAATTCCCACACGAACACTTGTACGATAACTGTGGTAGCACACACTAAATAACAACGCAAGTGCATACATAATTATTTTGATCCTGATCAGTAAGAAGACAAATGACCATCACAGGTTGTGTTCAAAATGACCACCGGCAACAGCAATACACTTTTCCAGTTCGGTACGGAACGACTGCTGCACACGTGCTACCATTTCAGTGGAGATGTCCGATCATTCAGCAGTAATATGTCATTGCTTATCATCGGGTGTAGTTGGTATATCCTTGCAGACAGCCTGTTTCAGCTTTCTCCACAGAAAAAAGTCTACAGGCATCAAATGCGGTGAACTGGTCGGTAAAAGTACGAGTCCTTTGCGTGCAATCCATCGATTTGGAAACAATTCGTGAAGACATGCTGTACTGTGGGCTGGTGACCCATCATATTGGTACCATAGGTTTCTCCTAGTCTAGCGAGGAACGTCTTCCAGATTCCATGAACGTTAGGAGGCTGCAATACTTGTGAGGGTTCAGTGTTCTGTCCATGAAAAGCGGACTTTTGAGCTTATGGTTCACAATCCCACTCCATGGGCGTTGACGTTCCACCTGCCGAAGCCAACGGGGATTGTCAACAGACTAATAGTGCGCGTATCAGCTATTCACCTGTCCGCCATTACTGCATTCCGCTTCATCCCTAAACAAGACATATAATACATCTGTGATATCCTGTCTTAATGTCCATGTACAGAAGTTAACACTATTCTCATAATGGTGGATGCGACAGACATTGAAATTATGTCGATGGAGAATGCCTGACTCATGCCACTTCCTCATGCATTTGCGCGGGGGCTAACGTGCAGACAAACTGCAACAGCAACAAGAACCTTCATTTTCTCCTCTTCTGCCGTCACTTGTTTCTTCCTATTACGTTGTGTAGGTGTTATACTACCACCTTCATGTAAATGGTTGAAGAGGTTGATAAATAATTGCCGAGATGGCTGACGTCTGTTGGGATATCTTGCTGCATACACCATACAACAACTAATTGCATTCTTTACACTCTATGAGCATGTCGGCCTTCTCTGCGTCAGTAAATCCTTTCGTCCACTCACGACCTACTGCTTGGACTGTCACACAATAACTGACTTTCAAGTTGCAATGCATGCATGGGACACACAAGCATCCTGCAAGAAAACATAACAACATATTCCCCAATAACTGAGTATATTGAATGGATTCGCACTGGAATCCTACCAAAACCGCCACTGACATCGCAACTGTCGTCGTAACTGCCGTCTGCTTCACGTCTGCTGTGCAGCGAGCTACCTTAATTTAAGTATTATTTTTCTTACTTGTCACTTCTTCTTCCGTGTGTTTTTGCTTTTAGGAAGCTTTAATTGTCGAGTGCTAGTAATAGTGTTCCATAGATTTCGTGTTTGTTTTGAATACAGTCAGAGAGGGTCCCTTTAGTCAACCATAGTGCCAGTAGTGCTAGTGTTTGTTTTTAATACAGTCCAGAGACAGGTAGTGCTATTTTCATTGTTTTCTACAAGGAGTGGCTAGCAACCACAGTTTAGTCAACAATCAGCCGCCTTTAGTGAATTAGCAGTCTAGTTAAAAGTTGATTAACTCTCTACAGTAAATTGATTTCTTAGGATGGATAGGATGTGTGACTGCTGTGTACGAACGCAGGTGGAGCTGGCCACTGTTCGCGAACAGCTGAATGTGTTGAGGGCCGCGGTCAGCCGTCTTCAGGCTGCTGCCTCGGAATGTAGCGGCAGTGGGGAGTCTGGTGCGTCGCATGGTACACCCCAGGTGTTACATGCTTCACCCACTGTCCCTGCTGTCGAGGCATCTTCGCGGGTACCGGGCGCGGTTGGGCCACCCTCTCCCCAAGGGGAGTGGAGGGATCAGTGGCGATCGCGGCGCACGAGGCGGAGGGTAAATGTGGAGGCTGGCCGTGTGGCATCGCCCGCTCTGCCTGTGAGTGGACATGTGGCCGCTCCTTCAGCAAGGTCCGAGCAGGCACACGAGGGGAGGGGTTTATTAGTTATTGGAAGCTCCAACGTTAGGCGGGTGATGGAGCCCCTTAGGGAAATAGCGGAAAGGTCGGGGAAGAAGGCCAGTGTTCACTCCGTCTGCTTGCCTGGAGGTCTCATCCGAGATGTGGAGGACGACCTGCCGGCGGCGATAGAGAGCACTGGGTGCACCCGAGTGCAAATTGTTGCTCATGTCGGCACCAATGACTCTTGCCGTCTGGGTTCAGAGGTCATCCTCAGTTCGTACAGGCGCCTGGCGGAATTGGTGAAGGCGGAAAGCTTCGCGCGCGGGGTGGAATCAGAGCTAACTATTTGTAATATCGTTCCCAGAACCGATCGCGGTCCTCTGGGTGGAGCCGAGTGGAAGGCTTAAACCAGAGGCTCAGACGATTCTGCGGAGATCTGGGGTGCTAATTTCTCGACCTCCGCTATCGGGTCCCCCTGAATAGGTCAGGCGTGCACTTCACGCAGGAAGCTGCTACAAGGGAAGTAGAGTACTTGTGGAGTGCACATGTGAGTTTTTTAGGTTGGAGAATTCCCTCCCTAGGCCCGACAATACGCCTCCTGAGACGCGGCAAGTTAGGAGTAGGCAAAATGCAACAGGGAATAACAATATTAATGTGCTAATAGTAAGCTGCAGGAGCGTCTATAGAAAGGTCCCAGAACTGCTCTCATTAATAAACGGTCACAATGACCGTATAGTACTAGGAAGAGAAAGTTGGCTGAAATCAGATGTAAACAGTAATAAAATCCTAAACTCAGATTGGAATGTATACAACCGGCTGGACAGTGAAGGGGGAGGCGTGTTTATAGCGATAAGAAGTGCAATAGTATCGAAGGAAATTGACGGAGATCCGAAATGTGAAATAATTTGGGTGAAGGTCACGGTTAAAGCAGGCTCAGACATGGTAATTGGATGTCTCTATAGGCCCCCTGGCTAAGCAGCTGTTGTGGCTGAGCACCTGAAGGATAATTGCAAAATATTTCGAGTAGGTTTCCCCACCATGTTATAGTTCTGGGTGGAGATTTTAATTTTCCGGATATAGACTGGGAGACTCAAACGTTCATAACGGGTGGCAAGGACAAAGAATCCAGTGAATTTTTTAAAAGTGCTTGATCTGAAAACTACCTTGAGCAGTTAAACAGAGAACCGACTCGTGGCGATAACATATTAGACTTTCTGGTGACAAACAGACCCGAACTATTTGAAAAAGTTAACGCAGAACAGGGAATCAGCGATCATAAAGCGGTTACTGCATCGATGATTTCAGCCGTAAATAGAAATATTAAAAAAGGTAGGAAGATTTTTCTGTTTAGCAAAAGTGACAAAAAGCAGATTACAGAGTACCTGACGGCTCAACACAAAAGTTTTGTCTCAAGTACAGATACTGTTGAGGATCAGTGGACAAAGTTCAAAACCATCGTACAATATGCGTTAAATAAGTATGTGCCAAGCAAGATCGTAAGAGATGGAAAAGAGCCACCGTGGTACAACAACCGAGTTAGAAAACTATTGCGGAAGCAAAGGGAACTTCACAGCAAACATAAACATAGCCAAAGCCTTGCAGACAAACAAAAATTACGCGAAGTGAAATGTAGTGTGAGGAGGGCTATGCGAGAGGCGTTCAATGAATTCGAAAGTAAAGTTCTATGTACTTACTTGGCAGAAAATAGTAAGAAATTTTGGTCTTATGTCTAAGCAGTAAGTGGATCAAAACAAAATAACCCCACACTCTGTGACCAAAATGGTACTGAAACAGAGGATAACAGACTAAAGGCCGAAATACTAAATGTCTTCTTCCAAAGCTGTTTCACAGAGGAAGACTGCACTAAAGTTCCTTCTCTAGATTGTCGCACAGATGACAAAATGGTAGATATCAAAATAGACGACAGAGGGATAGAGAAACAATTAAAATCGCTCAAAAGAGGAAAGGCCGCTGGACCTGATGGGATACCAGTTCGATTTTACACAGAGTACGCGAAGGAACTTGCCCCCCTTCTTGCAGCGGTGTATCGTAGGTCTCTTGAAGAGCGTAGCGTTCCAAAGGATTGGAAAAGGGCACAGGTCATCCCCGTTTTCAAGAAGGGACGTCGAACAGATGTGCAGAACTATAGACCTATATCTCAAACGTCGATCAGTTGTAGAATTTTGGAACACTTATTATGTTCGAGTATAATGACTTTTCTGGAGACTAGAAATGTGCTATGTAGGAATCAGCATGGGTTTCGAAAAAGACGGTCGTGTGAAACGCAGCTTGCGCTATTCGTCCACGAGATTCAGAGGGTCATAGGGTCACAGGTAGATTCAGTGTTTCTTGACTTCCGCAAGGCGTTCGATACAGTTCCCCACAGTCGTTTAATGAACAAAGTGAGAGCATATGGACTATCAGACCAGTTATGTGATTAGATTGAAGAGTTCCTAGATAACAGAACGCAGCATGTGATTCTCAATGGAGAGACGTCTTCCGAAGTAAGAGTGATTTCAGGTGTCCGCAGGGGAGTGTCATAGGACCGTTGCTATTCACAATATTCATAAATGACCTTTTGGATGACATCGGAAGTTCACTGAGGCTTTTTGCAGATGATGCTGTGATGTATCGAGAGGTTGTAACAATGGAAAATTGTACTGAAATACAGGAGGATCTGCAGCGAATTGACGCATGGTGCAGGGAATGGCAATTCAATCTCAATGTAGACAAGTGTAATGTGCTGCGAATACATAGAAAGATAGATCCCATATCATTTAGCTACAAAATAGCAGGTCAGCAACTGGAAGCAGTTAATTCCATAAATTATCTGGGAGTACGCATTAGGAGTGATTTAAAATGGAATGGTCATATAAAGTTGATCGTCGGTAAAGCAGATGCCACACTGAGATTCATTGGAAGAATCCTAAGGAAATGCAGTCCGAAAACAAAGGAAGTAGGTTACAGTACGCTTGTTCGCCCACTGCTTGAATACTGCTCAGCAGTCTGGGATCCGTGCCAGATAGGGTTGATAGAAGAGATAGAGAAGATCCAACGGAGAGCAGCGCGCTTCGTTACAGGATCATTTAGTAATCGCGAAAGCGTTACGTAGATGATAGATAAACTCCAGTGGAAGACTCTGCAGGAGAGACGCTCAGTAGCTCGGCACGGGCTTTTGTTAAAGTTTCGTGAACATACCCTCACCGAAGAGTCAAGCAGTATATTGCTCTCTCCTACGTGTATCTCGCGAAGAGACCATGAGGATAAAATCAGAGAGATTAGAGCCCACACAGAAGCATACCGACAATCCTTCTTTCCACGAACTATACGAGACTGGAATAGAAGGGAGAACCGATAGAGGTGCTCAGGGTACCCTCTGCCACACACCGTGAGGTGGCTTGCGGAGTATGGATGTAGATGTAGATGTAGATATAAAATGTTCCACTTTAAAAATGTGTGTTTGCATAAAAAATACGCTTTCTAAGTATTATTACAAACTGTTGATCGGCTAACAGTACGATACCCTGACTCCAATTCAATCTGTGAAAATCACACATAAATAGCTCTTTCCATTTCCGCAATATATGCGGTGCAATTTTAGGTGATTTACCCTGTATGTTGCTATCTTATTACAGCGAGGAGTGTTTATATATGGATCACACGAGGACAGCATAGTCTCATAAGAGTCGCCGCAGTATTCGTTGATAGACAGAAAAAGGCGACATGGCTGATGAGAGAGAGGAGGATAAAGAAACAGCTCTGAGAATGTAACAACAGAACATCTTGCTCGTCATTCGTTTTCCTCTGAAGTCCATGTACCCTCAGCAACGTTCAGATCATCACAACTTTCTGGCATGTATCATGTCGTCTCGATGATACGTTACCTCATAGGTTCAGCTGCGGAACTACATCTGAAATCTGGTTTTATATCCGAAGGAGATTTTAAATCATAGATCGCACATTCCCAGCTTTCCCTGACGTAATGGAACTGATAAGACCGCAAGAACTGCAATACCAACGGTCCAGAAACAACTAAGCTGTTTGGAAAATAGTGCAAACTGTTGCTTACATTATTCACATTCGATCAGCCGTTTTCAACGATTCTTCCTCACTCATGCAATTAGGACATCAAACAGTAAGATGTGTCTCACAAAGCTATACAGAATTATCTGGCCGTTGAGTAAACGCACTGATCATACCGGCATAACTAAGAACAAGGAGAAGACGAAGATGGGGAAAAAGCTTGGTTGTTGACTTGTGTGATTGAAGGGACCAGACTACTAGGGAAGAATCAGGGAAAAAGGAGGCTGCCACAAAGCTCGTTTAGGAATGAAGTGTTCCAGAGTTTGTGGATATAATTCACAAGTCGGAAGAATAAATTTGTATAATAAGAATAAATTTGCATAATAATGCTACTATGTAAAGTTTTTGCTGTAATAACACTACTTACTATAATACATAAAATTACTACCATGAAATGGGGTGAATAGAAACAATTTTTTAACTTTAAACGAAAAAACGATAATCTGAAAATAAATCAAAATCAAAAATATATGGGAGTATAAGTCTTGTCCCTAACTCTAAATCTATAATTGGATTTGGAACTTATCTTAAGTTTCTATAACATAAAAGAACTTTGCGTTCAATTCAAGCTACAGAGTGGAGTGAATAGAAACAGCACTGTTAATCTTGTTATTTTTTTCTATTTATTGATATTGGGGTTAAATAGGAACACGTAAAAATGTGTTTTGGTTCTAGAAGAACAAGAAACAAAATTTGTCTGGCTCAGAAAAGTTCTTTCCAACGCAAAAACAAAAACGTATTACATGCAATGTGGTTTTTTATTCTGTTTTCCGAATAAAAATTGCTATGTCTACCTATACTGCGCTGTAGCATTAAGCTGATGAATTTAGTTTGTTTGTTGATACATTAAGTCACTCACTTCATGTTTAAAAATGATTTCTTTGAATCTGAAAGTCGTACTCAACAGAAATAACGAAGCTCATTCGATCAGCACCTCCTTGACTAAAAAATGACTTCGCATGTTTTGTAAAAACCGTCTTTAGTACGCTTTGTGTTAAAAAAACCACCTATCCATTGCGTACTAAATAACCAAAATTTACATTTGTACAATCTAAAATACTACTCACTCTTTCTTTATAATTTAATCACAGCATATAATCATGGGTGGAAAACATTGCCAGGTGGTTCCTCATTTCTGTCAAATCTTTCATCTTCTTAAGAAGAAACAGTGTTGGTTACTGTTTACATTCATCCCACAAATACCGGAAACACAAACCTACATCTTTAATAAGCCGAAACACAAGTAAGATTAAAATATATTTTAAAACTGTACTTTTGGTTACAAAACGGGACTGCAAGTTTGCTTACCATGTACTTAAATTAAATCTACAATCTTTATAACAGTACTTACAAACTGTCAAGCTAAACATCAGCTGACAGTGTCGCCAAATTTTAAATTCACACTTTCTCTGATAGATTCGTTCACAATAAACCTAGGAAAAGAAACATTTAAATGATATTCCCATTTGTCTACCGACATGATGGCACAGAACTATTTTAGAGGTTTCGTTGCTTTACACCCCATTACGAAATTTCGTAATTTCAAAGAATTGCTTCCTAGACGGAAATAGGTTAGGCATGGTATCTTCTGTCTCTCAAGCAATTTTCTGACCTCAAAAGGCGATGACTGAACCTGGAAGGAATGGAAGCTCTATTTCCACAAACATGAGACCATCCACGTGAATCATGTTGACCGAGGGCAATGGCGAGGCCCGTGCACGTTGACAGAGACATTCATGCGTGTGTGTATGTATGTGTGTGTGTGTGTGTGTGTGTGTGTGCGTGTGTGCCTGCGCGCAAGGAGACATGGGCGCCCGAAGACCATTCAACTGCGGTCGACCCTCGACCGAATGGCGTCGGGAGATTCCGTCCCACAGCGAAATAGGAATATCTGGGCTGGCGCAGCACCTCTGCTGAAGGGAAAGGTTTTCAATCAATCAGATAGCAGCGACTGCGACGCCGGTGGCGGTGGTGGTGGCGGAAGCGGCAGCTGAGGCTCCGCGGTAATCCCCGCCGCCTGTGCATATTTCTCGGGGGAGAACCGCGTGCAGTGTTGCCAATCTGCGACGACGCCCGCACTGACGGATTGGCTCCCGCAGGGGAACTTCACGTGCCCCGCTGACCAGCTGCGGCCAGCGTAAGTGAAAGCACATCGAACTTCTCCTATCATAGTTGTTGCTCACAATCTCATCCGAAAAAGAAAACTGATCGGGCAATATAGTAGTCGACAGGCAGGATCTCCATGGAAGTAACAGTACAATATCTGAAGCATAAATGTATCAAATATATTATGAAAGTAGTAGAGACATATAAGACATAAACAGTCATAACAGAATTACATAGTTTCTTTCGTTACACGAGTAACAAAATAAGATGTTAGCATTTCTTGCAAGGAAATTGGTATAACGGTATTCATTGTCTTCTTGCTAGAGTTTCAAAATCTTGCAGTGAAATTGTCACCCATTCTTCAAGTATCTCTATTTTCAGCTTACATCAGGGCTGAAATTGCTTTTCAATGCAATAAAAAAGCTTTGCAAGTATTTCCCAAAGGTTTCCGAACGGATTCAGATTCTGTCTACGTGCAGGCCAAGGTAAAATATTGATACTTTTATCTTCAATTCACTTTTTGGTTGTAGCAGGAACATGCACAGATACATTATCTCGTTGACACTTAAAACTTTCGTGCACTAGGTCCTCACACATTCTAATCAGTTCTGTATCTATTATTCAATGTACACGTTAGAGTTCATTTTAATGTTCAGCCAAGCAATGTGTGATTTACTGTGAGCGTAGATGGCTGCCCAAACCATAACACTTGCACCACCAAAATTTCTGGTTATTCTCGCTGACCAATCTTCTCTCAGGTCATGCCAATAATATTGAAATCCAACAGGCTCATCTAAATTAAACTTCTTCCCTTCGCTGGAGACCATTTTATCCCGTTCTGAAGTTCATGACATATGTTTTTAGCAAACTCTAACCTATCCTGTTTACGTTTGTCTTGTGGAGCAGCTAATTGTAGGCGTTTCTTGAATGCAAGATGTTTGTCATGTCACAAAATTTGTGTTACCCGTCTGGCAGTTACTGGCAACCGTGAAGAAGAAGGTGAGAAGATAACGGTTTGCGACACTTACTTTGCCTAAAAGTAACCGTTTTTTACATCAGCTACCCTTTCTCGTTCTGTCTATATTGTGTACCCAGTCTAAAGAAATTATCACTGTACTTGAAAGGTTGAATTTTGAGATCTGACGATTAGAGAGCGTCCCGTTTTCTTGTACGCACTTACTCTTGCATTTTCATCACTTGATAACTGTTTTCCTCGTGGTACTGTTAAAATCGTGGTTTTTGTACACGCACTGTCTCTTTCCAATCTGAAGTAGAGGCACGTACACACACATTAACACCGCACAGAGCGACTGCCGTTGTACCGAGTTCCAACCTCGTTGTCTCCACATCGAGAATGGACTCTGCATACATGATACTTTTGAGATGGACCCGTTTTCAGAAATCGCACGGGTTGAGATCTGGTGAACGACCAGGCCATGCAACTTGAACGCCTCGTATGATCCATTGACCATGGAAGACACGACTGAGATGCATCCGGCGAATGGGCTCGAGCACCATCATGTAGCAGCTATATAAACCTTCGAATTACTAACGGCACTTCTTCCAGCAGGCAAGACCAAGTCATCCGCAAGAAACGCCAATCTTGTCGGCCTCTTAGGCCGTCTCGTCAGATGATTATAGGGTAACATCAACAGCAGCAGCGGAAAATAGGATAACAGGAGTAGGATTCGTTATGAATAGGAAGTTAGGGCAGAGACTGTGTTTCAGTGAACAGTTCGTTCTTATTAGAATCGACAGCAAACCAACACCGATAACGATAGTTCAGGTACACATGTCGACGTTGCAAGCTGAAGATGAAGTGATAGAGAAAGAGCATGAAGATATTGAAAGGGTAATACAGTATGAAAAGGGGGATGAAAATCTAATAATCAAGTGGAACCGGAAAGTAATTGTGAGGGAAGTACTAGAAGAAAAGGTTACAGGAGAACAATGACTTGGAACGAGGAATGAGAGAGGAGAAAGACTAATTGAGTTCTGTAACAAGTTTCAGCTAGTAATAGCGAATACCCAGTTCAAGAATCACAAGAGGAGGAGGTACAATTGGAAAAGGCCGGGTGATAGGGGAAGATTTCAGTTACATTACGTCCTGTTCAGACAGAAATTCAGAAACGAGATACTGGATTGTAAGGCGTACCCAGGAGCAGATATAGTCAAAGATCACAATATAGTAGTGATGAAGAGTAGGGTGAAGTTTAAGACATTAGTCAGGAGAAATCAATACGCAAAGAAGTGGGATACGGAACTTCTAAGAAATGACGCGATACGATTGAGGTTCTCTAAGGCTACAGATACAACAATAACGAATAGCTCAGTAGACAGTATAGTTGAAGAGGAATGGACAACTCTAAAAAGGGCCATCACAGACATTCGGAAGGAAAACATAGGTACAAAGAAGGTAACCGCGAAGAAACCATGGGTAACAGAATGTCGGCCACAATAGCTGCGTGGTCAGCGTTACGGATTGCCATCCAACGGGCCCGGGTTCGATTTCCGGATGGGGTGGTGATTTTCTCCGCTCAGACACTAGGTGTTGTGTTGTCTTCATCATCATTTCCTCCAAGTCTAACGTCCAACAATTTCGGGTCGTCCTTCATGATCTCCTGCTTCCTGAAACGACCATGTCTCAGACAAACGGCGAAACACTGTTGCAGACAATGAATACTGTGGTTGTTGTCGGCGGGGACAGGTCTGCTGATACAACCCTGCTGCCCGCCGCTCGTTGCCATTTGCCTTTCCGCAAGTAAACACCATGTCAACAAGCTCTCGATTCGGAAACGGAACCATTGTGTACAACGCTTTATGACATCCACTACAAGGTGAGTCAGCAAGAGATGTGAATCCAGCACAACATTACCAATTACTATTGGGAAGAGGTGGTGCTAGGGCATGACTTACGAGGAACAGTACCACCCTCTCGGTGGAAACCATGCATATTGTAACTGTGGCTACATGGTACCGCGAGTGTCAGACTGCAGTCTCGGTAACAAAGTATGATTGAATAAATGGTACTTAGCATGGATACCATGCATTTCCGGACATAAGTTCATTAGACCTTTTTTTGTTACATATCTCTTATCGATCAATCCCTAGAGTTTGTACACGGTGGAAAACATCACCCTGTGTTTACAGAAGCTGAATCACCTATAGCTCGTACAGAAAATATTGCGGAAATGGAAAGTGCTATTGAGCTACCATTTTCACAGAATGGATTGGTAGTCTGGGGCTCGTATTGCTAGCCAATAAATAGACTGCAATAATATGTAGAAAGTGTAATTTTGTGCACGCATATACTTTCTTAAATGGAACAATGCTTATTGACACTGATACGCTAAGAGTAGGGTAAATTAGAATTTCAGTGGTGTTTCCTGCATGATTATAGATGGGGTGAGATATTTTGGCCGGCCGTTGTGGCCGTGCGGTTTTGAGTTTTTGAGATATTCTGTTTTGTAAAGTTCCATTGCCGACACCTGTTTGTGCCATTCAAAATGAGTAGTTGGTAGGTATGTTTACTTACACTGTGCTTGTGAATTCTTTTAGTGCTCTGCGACTTGCTAGTCAGCTAGTGTGTGACAGTCCAAGGAGTAGGTCGCGAGTGGACGATGGGATTTACCAACGCAGAAAAAGCCGATATGCTCACAGCTTATGGAGAGTGTGAAGAATACCATTCGTTATTGTATGGTGCATGCCGTAAGATAGCTCAATAGATGTCACCCATCTCGCCAATTATTTATCAACTCTTCAACCATTTATGTGAAAGGGGTAGTGTATCACCTACATAACGTAACAGAAGGAAACAAATGATATCAGAAGAGGGAGAAACTGATGATCTTGGCGCTGTTTCAGTTAATCCACACGTAAGCTCCCGCGCTATCACACGTGGAAATGGTACGAATCAAGCAAGTGTTCTATGCATACTCCAACGGCATAGGTTCCAATCCGTTTCACTTCCCTCTCCATCAAGAGCTGCATGGAAATAATTCTGAGAATGGTGTTAACTTCTGTACACGGGTATTAAGACAGGGTACTCCATCAGTATCATGTATCTTGTATAGCGATAAAACCACGTTTGCTAATCACGGCAGGTAAAACGGCAAAACTTGCGCTATTGGTCCGATGACAATCGCCATCGGCTTCGTCAGATGGAATGTCAGCGTCCATATAGTGTAAACGTGTGGTGTGGGATAGTGAACCATCATATTATACGCAATGTTTCATAGACGGAACACCGAATGCGCACAATTATCGCAGGCTCCTGACAGACCCTCTTCCACGGATGCTAGAAGACGTTTCCATGTAGACTAGGAGGAACGTGTGCTACCAACATGATGGCTGTCCAGCCCGTAGTACACGAAGTAGTACAGCATATATTCATGAATATTTTCCAAATCGATGAATTGGATGCAGAGGACCTGTAACTTGGGCGATCCGCCTGTAGACTTTTTCCTGTGGAGAAATCTGAAAGACGCTGTTTACAAAGACATACATACAATCTACACCCAATGATGTGCGACGTCACATTACTGGGGCCTGCTCGGATATCTCCGCTGAAATGCTAGCCCGTGTGCAGCAGGCGTCCCATTACCAGGCTGCAAGCGTGTGTTGTCGCATTTGAATACAAGCTGTGACGCTCAGTTGTCTCGTTACTGATCAGAATACACTAACTAATGTATGAACTTGTATTGATCTTTAGCTTGTGCTACCACAGGTATAGTACAAGTGTCCGTGTGAGAACTTTTCAAAATACGATATCTCGTAAACGTCTTGCATTAAAATCCTGGAACAAACACCACTGACACTGTAATTTAACATACTTTAAGTTTAGTAATGTGAATAGTTATTATTCCATTTAAAAATATATGTTCGAACAAACAACACACTTGGTAAGTATTAATACAATCTGTTAACTGATTTACAATACGAGCCCATGACTGCCAACCCATTCTGTGAAAATCACTCATCGATAGCACTTTTCAATGCCGCAATATTTGCGGTGCAAGTTTTAGGTGATTAACCCTGTAAATATTACTACGTTCTGAACTGGGAAAACAGAAACTGATCTGGTATTCGAATATGAATATAACTGCAAGTACCGTTACTTTCAAACTTAGTTAATTAATGAACAAGAGGAACATACTACCTATAGAGATGAAACGATTAAATCATATTACTTCTGATCGTTCAATTTTTATATGTGATTAAGAAGTGAACTGCGAAATGGGTTCAATTGCATTAACATACGAATAAAACAAATTCGAATTTTTATTAATCGCCGTATGGGTTGTGTAATACAACATACAGCGTAAGAATTGTTGAACTACACGAAATAAAATCGCTATAACTTCTGAACGGTTTGCATCAGGAAATTCAAACTGTACGGTTGGCCGCGGAGCATGATGGGAATTAGTATGCGCAGTGCACTGTGGTTTAGCGAAGAAGGCCACTTTCATTTGGATTGGTTCGTAGGTTCGTCATCAAGCAAAATTGGTGCATTTTTGGGCTGAAAAACCGCATTTCGCGATCGAAAATTCTCTCACTCTCGACGGGTGACAGTTTGGTGTGCAATGATCAGTCACAGAATAATCGGTGCGAAATTCCTTTATGGCACGGTGACTACCGAAGGGTATTTGAAGGTTTTGGAAGATGATTTCGTCTCCATTATCCAAAGCGACCCTGATTTCGATAAGACGGGGTCCATGCAAGACGGAGCTCGATCCAGTCGAAGCAGGAGAGTTTTTCATGTTCTGGAGGAGCACTTTGGGGACCACATTTGGCTCTTGGGTACCCAGAGGCCACTGGCGTGCGCCTCGATTGGCCGCCATATTCTCCGGATCTGAACATATGCGACTCCTTTTTGTGGAGGTATATTAAAGACAAGGTGTAGAGAAATAACCCCAAAACCATTGCTGAGCTTAAAACAGCCATTCAGGAGGTGATCGACAGCATCGATGTTGAGACACTACATCGGGTCATGCAGATGTTCGCTATTCGCCTGCGCCACATCATCGCCAATGCTGGCAGGCCTATCGAACATGTCATAACCTAAATCCGAGTATCTGTAGTGAAGTTTATATGATGAATAAAATGTGTGCACTCCGTAGTTTGTAAGTAATTTAGGTTTTTTTCATATAATTCAACAATTTTGACCCCGCATATAACTCTGGTATGCGTTAACCTCACTAGAAGTAGGGACGGCAAGAGTATTGTAAGTGCATCCTTCCTAATAACCGGGGCTCACGGCACATGTAATCCATAGAACCAAAAACAATTGCATGGATTGTCATATTATGACTCCCAAAGAAACTATAGCTACCTATTCGGCACTTGTATGAGCAGTTGTTGAAATAGAAGTATAAGAATGTGGATGACTAATACTACGGAGAGAAGGAGCAAGAGAGAGAGAGAGATAGGATGTGTCGTTCCTGTCTTTTGTCCAGAGAGGACCTTCCTTTATTCT
The DNA here is from genome assembly GCF_021461395.2 of Schistocerca americana. Taxonomy (NCBI): domain Eukaryota; kingdom Metazoa; phylum Arthropoda; class Insecta; order Orthoptera; family Acrididae; genus Schistocerca; species Schistocerca americana. The sequence continues at coordinate 857,132,521 of NC_060121.1, forward strand.
TGGTGGTTTGTTTTGGAACCCCGCTTGCTTAAGTCTTTTCCTGAGACATGTCCGGTCTTTTAACTTTCTTTCTGTACCTTCAGTTCCTGGAAATCCATTTACCACTTCCACTGGTCATAGTGACTTGGTCTTACTCTTTCGCCAGTACTCGAGAAGCTGACTGGTCAGCCTACTGGTATACATCCTGCTGACACATCCATCCGTTAGGTGTCTCTCCCTAGCCGTGTTTATGATTTTATCACAATATTCCCTGAGGTCCTGGGTTGCTCGTCTTTTTTATTCATTGCCTTCTCTTATTGGTGCCAGTACCTACCTCATTATCTTTCCCGCCTGTGTTTCATCTGCGAGATGCTTCTTCTTGAGTAATAGACACTCTGAAGTATACAGAGCTTGAGGGCGGATGATTGTTTGGTCATCTTTACGTTGCGGCAGGGAGAGTTCTTGTTGCAGGTGCTATGGGTCAGTTGGTATGCCAGTTCCAGCTTGTTTACTCGTGTTGATAGTTCTATATCTTATGGAAAGGTAGCGTCCAGCCAGTTTAGATTAGTCCCTACTTCATGTCTGGTGTGCCAAGAGACCCAGTCATATTCTTATTACGAATTTCTTTCAAATGTCGCATTTAGCCCTATTGTCCGGAACGTCTCCAGAGAACTCTTCACTGGTCATCGGGTCTCACTTCGAAGCGGTACTCATCACTGAAGATAATTCTAATCCTCTCAATAAGATTTGAGGCCGAAGACGTGTCTGGAGACGCCACACACGTCGGAGGGATACCAACGCTGCTACCGCCCTCCGCATGGCCCCACAGGCAGGAGTGAAGGTCGGCGGTACCATTTATTTTCATAGCAGGACCCCATTCATTGCCATCCGCGCCACTGGTACAGCATAGCGGTACCTCTACAACAACCTTCGCTCCGCTTTGTTGCCCTTCATGGCAAGCTGTCCTGAGCTTGTATCTCAGCAACATAATGCCCCGCTACACAAAGCGAGAGTTCCTGCCCTTTGTCCTTGTGCTTGCCCAAACCTGTCTTGGCCGGCAAAGTCGCTGTATTTCTCCGAAACAGAAAACATTTTGAGCATTATAGGCAGGATCCTCCAACAAATTCGGGAGTTGGACGATCTAACGCAGAATGGCTCTATGATGTTAAAAATTTAAGACCGGAAGATAACAAATACAGTGTTTAACTTCTGCCAAATTTCTACTACTGTGACGCAGTTCGGATGACACAAATAGTGACAATTCTAAACGAGTCAAGATGGCCACGAACGCATGTGTAACATTAGGAAATCTGAAAACGGTCCTCCCCCGCGTCTACATCTACATACATATTCCCAGGTCATCATACGATGTATGGCGGTGGGTATCTTGTCCACTATTACTCTTCGTTCCCTTCTCTGTTCCAGTCGCAAATGTAGCGAGGGAGAAACGACTATCTAATATGTATACGTATGAGCTCCGATTTTTCTTGTCTTCGCGGTCCGTCCGAGAGGTAGGCGTTGGCGGGTGTACGATTGTTCTGCAATCTGTCGCAAATGGTTGTAATAAAAGCTTTCTCAATATTATTTCACGAAGAGAACACTCTTATATACATTTTGTACTATATACTATAGGATGATATAAGATGAACATCAACAAAAGCAAAACGAGGATAATGGAATGTAGTCGAATTAAGTCGGGTGATGCTGAGGGAGCCGGCCGCGGTGGTCTCTCGGTTCTAGGCGCGCAGTCCGGAGCCGGGCGACTGCTACGGTTGCAGGTTAGAATCCTGCCTCGGGCATGGATGTGTGTGATGTCCTTAGGTTAGTTAGGTTTAAGTAGTTCTAAGTTCTAGGGGACTGATGACAACAGCAGTTGAGTCCCATAGTGCTCAGAGCCATTTGATGCTGAGGGAATTAGATTAGGAAATGAGACACTTAAAGTAGTAAAGGAGTTTTGCTATTTGGGGAGCAAAATAACTGATGATGGTAGAAGTAGAGAGGATATAAAATGTAGACTGGCTATGGCAAGGAGAGCGTTTCTGAAGAAGAGAAATTTGTTAACATCGAGTATAGATTTGTCAGGAAGTCGTTTCTGGAAGTAATTGTATGGAGTGTTGCCATGTATGGAAGTGAAACATGGACAATAAATAATTTGGAAAAGAAGAGAATAGAAGCTTTTGAAATGTGGTGCTAGGGAAGAATGCTGAAGATTAGATGGGTAGATCACATAACTAATGAGGAGGATTGAATAGAATTGCGGAGAAGAGGAATTTGTGGCACAACTTGACTAGAAGAAGGGATCGGTTGGTCGGACATGTTCTGAGGCATCAAGGGATCAAAAATTTAGCATTGGAGGGCAGCGTGGAGGGTAAAAATCGTAGAGGGAGACCAAGAGATGAATACACTAAACAGATGCAGAAGGATGTAGGTTGCAGTAAGTACTGGGAGATGAAGAAGCTTGCACAGGATAGAGTAGCATGGAGAGCTGCATCAAACCAGTCTCAGGATTGAAGACAACAACAACATTATACACTAAAATGTGACAAAATATGTTAACGTAACAAAAATTCTGCAAAAACAATCTTCAAATTTATTTACATCACTACAACCATGAGGACATAAAATGTGAGAATTTCAGCTTCAAGAATCAGACCTCTTGACAAGAAGAACTGGAGCCAACTGTACGTGAAAAATAACCACTCTAGAAAGTTTATTCTAATATTCTCCCCTCTCAAATCTTCATAAAAGACTAATGGGGACAGTAGCTCAAATAGGAACGAGGGGGTAGAATGCATGATGCTACCGAGATGGTAACAGAAACTGTTTCATCTCACCTCAAGTGCGGTGTAAATTGCTAGTCACTTTGTTCAGCGGATCTGGTGTTGAAATGGATGAATTGAAGAAAAATTTGGTGTCATGCACATGTACTCTTGGGATTCCCATCTGAGTTCACGGAACATTTTCGTAATACCGACATGTTGACTGAATCTACCGGTCACAAATATAGCAGTGTGTCTCCTAATTGCTTCGACGTTTTTTTTAAACTGGTCTAGAGGCGATCCCAAACACTCGATCTGTATTCAAGAGTAGGTCGCACAAGAGTTCTAGACGCGCTCTCCTTTACAAATGAGCTAGACTTCCCTGAATTCTCCCAACTGAGAAGTCGATCATTCACCGCCCCTACTACCGTCCCTGCCTGCTCGTTACATTTCATATCGCTTAGCAACGTTAACGCCTACATACTTAGTCTATGACACTCTGTCAAGCAGCACACCACAAATACTGTATTCAAACATTACCGAATTGCTTTTCTCACTCATCTGCATTCGCTTATATCTATCCACATTTAGATGAAGCTGTCATTCATCACATGTAATAGAAATACTGTCCAAGTCATCCTGTATCCCACTGTAGTCACTCAAAGACGTCATTGTTCCGTGCGCTATAGCCTAAACATCAAACATTCGCAGATTGTTGCTCATCCTGTTCGTCAGGTAGTTTTTCTTTTAAGAACACTCGATCCACGACCTCGGTTTTGTAACTTCGAGCCACTTACAAATCTGAGAACATATTCCGTATGCTCCGGACTCTGTTAACAGTCTGTGGTAGGGCCGTGTGTTAAACGTTTACCGGAAACCTAGCGATGTGCATCTGCGTGTTCCATACAGGCGTGATTCGCAGAATATCAGGCGAGAAAAGGGGAAGCTGAGTTTGGCACTATAGATTATAAATTCGTGTTGATTTGAGGGTAGAAACTTTTCTCTCCCAAGAAAATTTATTACATTAGAATGAATATGCTCAAAAGTTCTTCAGCGAACCAATGTCAAGTATGTCGACCTATAATTTTGCGGGTCCGTTGTTGCAACCTGCTGTTTTACAAGTGTCACCTGCGCTTTTTACCAGTAGTTTCGGACGTTTTTAGTAGGCGAGAGGCTCACGACAAATGCAAGTTAGTTAATGTGCCCATAGGGATGATTACTCTCTGTAAAAACGGAGTTCTGGTTGAATATGTACCTGGCGAATTATTTGTTTTCTACTATTTCAGCTACTTTTAAACAACAGAGATACCTGCTTCTACAAGAGTTATACAAAAATTTGGAAGCAAAGCTAGATATGTAGGCTTTAACAAGTGCAGATGGGACCAAGCTTGCAGGTTGCGCCGTTGTATTTGACCACCAACGTCATCTGTGCAATGTCTTTTTAATATTTCTTAAATTTAAAGAACCTCTCTCACACCGGCCTGATTTAGCTTCACTGATCAGGATAGTAAAAACATGCGTATATTAAGGGAATTTTCATTGACAAAGCAGGCTTATCACATTCACACCGTTCAATACTGTTCTGCCCTGATTAAATTAAGCTTAACTTAAATTCCATAAGGCAGTGAAGCAATTTCGAAGTCTCGGTGCGACGAATATTGTGAGTCGATCTCCTGGAAACATTTGTAATAATTATTAACTTTCGGTGATCACATGGGGAAGACCGGAGATCTGCTGGTAAGACCGTGTTAGCCTATTTATTTGAAGTAACTGGATATCTTGAGCATTCAAAACGGCAGGTTCGTCTAGTGTAAATCAGACGTTCCCCACTGATCCCGTGCAACACAACGTAGTAAGCAGACACTGTCAATAATAATAATCCGTTAAATAATACGCGAACACACTTACTTTAGTTTAGTTCATGTATTAAACTCCTTCCCATACAGAATCTCATCAAGATGGAGACTCGCTCAACAATACATACATATATACCTCCTTCTTTTACGACCAATCGGCAAGAAGTTCCTATTCTTTTCATAAGAGAAAACATAGATAGCAGAGAAGCTATTCCATGGAGTAAATGGACGCTCCAAGGAATAATTGGGCTTGAAACTACTTTGCATTGATAATCGGTAAGATAAGAAGAGATATTTCGAGATATGTACTGAGTTATATAATCTCTAAAATTTCTGAAAATATTGTGGAGAGACCGCTGCAAGAGACATTACATCTTCAATGTGTTTCAAGCGTCACCCGTTGTCAGAAGAGTGTTCTGTGTAGCTGTAAGTCCATTGTGTCGGAGCTAAGAGAATTCTAAAGTGGGAAAATTATTGGTATTCGTACGGTGGGCGTTTCCCTAATCGAGATAGCCGAAGTGTCCGCTGAGTCACAGCGCGGACGAAAGTGTCTGTTGGGCGACGGACCGCCGTTAAAGAGGTTTGTGACGAAAAATAAGAAGAAAACAGCTGCAATGGTATCTGGAGAAATGAATGTTGCACTCCCGACCCCTGTCAGCACCAAAACAATCCGAATAGATCTCCATAAGCAGGGAACACCACCACAAGCAAGAATTCCAAAACCTGTCATCGGTGTTCGAAGTGCTCGTAACGGGAAAACACGTGCCGAAGCCATAAAACGTGGCCTGTGGAGCAATGGAAGAAAGCCATTTACGTTTAAGGTTCTTGTTTCACAATGTTTCCAAACTGAGCTCGAGTTAACGTCCCAAGAGTGAATCATGGCACAATTTGGGTAATAATGTGGAAGCCATATCACGGTATTGAGAAGGTCCCATGGATACTCTACAGTGTCGCATTACTGTGTCTATTTTGGCTTATCATCTCAATTCCCTGGTACGATGTTTGTTCCCCTAAGGTGAAGCTGTGTTGCAGCATGATAGGGCCCCAGTTGATACTGCTCGTATCGTTCAGGACTGATTTTGTCGAGCACAAGGATAAATAGTGTCACCTGCCCCGGACGAAACAGACACAAGATCTCAATATTATTGGGCGTTTGTGGTCTACTTTGGAAAGAAGGATGCGCGATCGCTATTCATCTGAATCAACGTTACCTGACCCACTCTTTTACAGGAAGAATGGTACAAGAGTCCCTTGAGAACCTTACGGGACCTCTATTTATCCATTTCGAGACGGCTGGAAACTGTTTTTTTATGCGAGCGGGTTCCCCAGGTCGTATTCGACATGGTAATGCCTTATGTTGTTGGTGTTTGCATATTTCTGTCCAACCCCTGTACTTCTGTTTTGGAAGTCATCGTTTTCCTTACACCCTATCAGGCACGATAAAATGTTGTGCTTCGACATTTTTCCATACCCTATATGTTCTTCATAAGAAAGTTTGTGCGGTGGTCAAACGATGGTATGTCAGTACGATCCTAGTGCAGGACTCATATTTTACATCGGAAATTTAAAACTTCATTTTTTTCTTTTTTCTTCTAATACTACACGACTATGATGAGGGAAAGCTGGCGTGGCACACGAGTGACTGAGTAGAATCCATGTATCCTCTTAATATTATATATAAGGCCAGAATTTTCTAGGATTTTCCGCAACATTATTGACTGTGAAAGTTGTAGCATGCTCAATTACAGTGGATGTAACCAGATGGGTGACGTGATAAACAAACCACTGTATTTCTTTTATCTGCTTTTAGTCAATGTACTCTTTCAAATATCACTCCCCAGAAATAACTCAACTACCGGCTTTGAACAACTGCAGTACGATATATTGTATGTTCAAATGGTTCAAATGGCTCTGAGCACTATGGGACTTAACTTCTGAGGTCATCAGTCCCCTAGAACTTAGAACTATTTAAACCTAACTAACCTAAAGACATCACACACATCCATGTCCGAGGCAGGATTCGAACCTGCGACCGTAGCGGTCGCGCGGTTCCAAACTGAAGCGCCTAGAACGGCTCGGCCACCCCGGCCGGCATATTCTATGTCTAGCACTTTAGGAGTACATGTGCATGACACCAAATTTTTCTTCAATTCATCCATTTCAACACCAGATCCGTTGAAAAATGTGACTAACAATTTACTCTGCACTTGAGGTGAGATGAAACTGTTTCTGTTACCATCTTGGTGGGATCATGTAATCTACCCGCTCTTTCCTATTTGATCTATTGTTCCCATTAGTCTTTTATGAAGATTTGAGAGGGGAGAAGATTACAATAAATTTTGTAGATAAGTTATTTTTCAGGTACAGTTGCTCCAGTTCTTCTTGTCTAGGGGTCTGATTCTTGAAGCTGAGATTCTCATATTTTATGTCCTAATGGTTGAATTGATGTAAATAAATTTGAAGATTGTTATTGCTGAATTTTTGTTATGTTAATATATTTTGTCACATTTCAGTATATAATACAAAATGTATATAAATATTTATTAAAAATCTTTTCATTTTTCACATTAACAAAGCCGTAATTACATTGTTCGCACAAAATACAAAAATAGTTCCGATCACGTCAGAGGAATGCTTACTACTGTCTCACTCAGCAAAAAAACAAAATTCCGCACGGTTTCCTATTTTTCTTGACAAATGAGTTTCTGTTAGATTCGATTATTATCTCATAAATGAATCCAGAAAATACATAATAAACAGTACTACATTGCATAATTGCAGAGTAGAGAGGATATAAAGTGTAGACTGGCAATGGCAAGGAAAGCGTTTCTGAAGAAGAGAAATTTGTTAACATTGGGTATAGATTTAAGTCAGGAAGACGTTTCTGAATGTATTTGTATGCAGTGTAGCCATGTATGGAAGTGAAACGTGGACGATAAATAGTTTAGGCAAAATGAGAATAGAAGCTTTCGAAATGTGGTGCTACAGGAGAAAGCTGAAGATTAGATGGGTAGACCACATAACTAATGTGGATATATTGAATAGAACTGGGGAGAAGAGAAATTTGTGGCACAACTTGACTAGAAGAAGCGATCGGTTGGTCGGACATGTTCTGAGGCATCAAGGGATCACAATTTAATATTGGAGGGCAGCGTGGAGGGTAAAAATCGTAGAGGGCGACCAAGAGATGAATACACTAATAGGGTTCAGAAGGATGTAGGTTGTAGTAAGTACTGGGAGATGAAGAAGCTTGCACACGATAGAGTAACATGGAGAGCTGAAGACCACAACAACAACATGTGAAATTATATGAAAGTTTTCAGGAAAGCGGCTGAGATAATACTGATCTGTCCAAAATTCGAAATATAATATTGGTATCGGCAACTACGGTTGTGGAAAAGTAGTGCTAGAGGAGGTTGTCCCGTTACAATTCCTATTGTCATATCCAAGCAGTTTTCCTCCCGTCAACAGCGAACCGCTGTCTATGACACACTGTCAACATTCGTCCTGATTTTTTCATATCTGCGTCTTTCAATCTTTCACTGCGGCTGCCAATCACAAGATACTACTAAACAATAATCCAGCGTGGGTTCAGCGGACAAAATGTCTGCTGAACGACAGCGAGCGCTGAAATATTCTACGCAACAGGCACGCAGAATCGACTGCTGGTGCAATTTGGCACGACGCAGAGCCAATGCCCCGGCGTGCTATCGCGTACGAAGCTGCAGTTCTGCAAATGCTCTCCGCTGCCAGACGTACAGAGATCAGTCGTACTCGGCGAGCCGAGCCAAAGCAGAAGCGCAGTTAATTTGTGGTTGAAATCCAGCGACTGGCAAAATAAACACGGCGACTCACGGCCTTCTCCGGAAACGAGTGCCGCTTACTCGGGCTCGGAAATAGCTGCGGTAAAGCAGTCCAGGGCGACGCAACGTCTGCTCACAGCAAGCAGAACGCGCCGTCCAAAAACAACAACCACTTCCACAGCGGGGGACTGCTTTGCGCTTCACCCGCCTGCTTACATCCACTAGTATGTATCGGGTAACGAGACTATTTACTTTGTGATATACTCACATCGAAATATGCTGGACAGTCAAACGTATACTGAAATATTCGCTAGGTGTTTCCCCACACACCGTTCTTGAATAATTGGTTTTAGACGAGTAGTTTGATTATTTATTTGCGAACGTATTTCGATTGTCATGCTTCCGTGGATTTGCGTTCTGTGATGGCTGGCCTGGAAGACTCAAACTCTAGAAAACACCAAATGTATAGGTGAGACTGGTACAAATCTTTCAAAAATGGATTATGCCGATCGTTCCGGTCGGCCGTAAATTTGTATTCTGCATAGCCATCAGACTGGCTGTATCGTGGCATCTAATTGTGGAATAATTAAGTGGGTAGTTTAAGTCTATATTAACGATTCTGTCAGCAGTGGCAATATTAGATTAGGCGATTAGTTTCGTCCTTACAGGTTCATTCTGAAGACTGTCCTACTGAGGCAACAGACGCATTACATATTTTGTAGCCTCAGTAGGATAGCCTTCAAAATGAAGCTGTAAGGGCGAAACTAGTTCCCTAATCTAATATTGCAACTGCTGACAGAATCGTTAATATACGCTTTAAGTAGTTTAATAAACTTGCAGATTCTCTGTCAACAAAATGTTGTAAATGAAGCAAATGGATAGTACCTCAAGGCTTAGTGTTTAGACCGCTACTTCTTCTTAGAGAGTGATTCATCTGTCCGTACCGATTTCGTTTTACGCAACCCAGAATGTTATATCTGGTCGTCAAAAACGACGCTCGAGGTTATCACATCCTCTTGATCGCTGTATGCAAATTGTTAGTCCTCCAAAGAAAGTGAACAGGGCCCTTCTGTAGGAAATTTAATGCAGTTAAATTTTGAACTGGGATATGTTTCACTGGAAGCCACAGTTTTCGAGATACTGAAGGAAAAAGTAGAAAAATGGCCTTCCAACGGGCCTCCAACCCAACACTCTTACATCATCACGCAGGTTTTCTAGTATGTTGTACTTCTCGCTCCATCCCATCATTGTATAAAAATTTCCAATTAATGAACTATTTCCAATATTCGGTCTTTTTTGTCTCTACTGACTGGGCAATTACGCCGCTAGAACAGTCGGCTATTTCATTAACGTTAATAATTTAAACGTGCCCATGAGTGTACTGAAAGAAAAACTACTTTTGTGAAAGTTATGCTAAAGCGAATTACGTTGAGAGTTAGATCCAAACATAACCGTTACAAGCACAGTAGTTTCGTAGTCAGAAGGCCTGACGAATTCAGGGAAGTAATTGATTTGGTGTTGTAATTGACAAAATTGATAGGTAAATTTACATAAACATCAATTTTAAATTTTCAAGTGCTCTACTAAGCCGCTGGCGCAATAAGACCAGTCATTGAACACCGAAAAATGTCGAATGTGGGAAGTAATTTGTGAAGTCGCAAGATTTTATGTAATGGTAGGACGGAGCCCCACGAACAACGTACTACAAACCCTAACCGGTGACAGCCAAGCGTGGGAATAGGGGTGCGTTTCAAGGTAACTTTCGTACGTCTTATTTGAATAACTCGAAAACTACGGCCTCTAACGAAAGCATATACCTGTGTAAATTTTAACTGCATTAAATTCCCTGCAAAAAGGTCCCTTTCATTTTTCTGTAGGACTAATAGTTAGCGAGTATTCCACTAGAGAATAAGAAAATCGCGCCCGGTGTTTTTGAAGGCCACAAATAATATTTCGGGTTACATAAAACGACATGGATAGGGGCAACCCTGTATAATTTGCCAGTTGATTCTAAAATATTTTTGTTTCCTAATGATATCAGCTTGATAGTCAAGGACGTTGAGTGAAACATAGGCAATGTATTAAATAGCGCAGTTCCAGACACAAGATTATGGCTTGTAGAAAATTGAAGCCAAATCATTGTAAGATTCAGTTTTTAACGTTTGTGACACACAGTTCAGCTAAAATCGGAATTTTGATTATAGATAATGCCCAAGTGATTTATGAGTCCTAAAATCCAAATTCCTATCTGCTCAGATAGATGGTAAGCTGTCATGATAAACTCACCTTCAGGGTCATATTCAAAAACTGAAGCCTGCTATATTTACAAGAGTCTCTGCAAAAACTGATACTCCAACAATAAATTTTAGTCTACCTTTTGCTTATTTTCATTCGCATTTGCATACGGCATTATATTGCGTTGTAACTCTTCCCATTCACCGAGAATATGTTTGGCTCAGAAATGGGTAGTTAGAGCAATATGTGGTGAAAATACGGCAAACCCTTGATGACCCCTGTTCAGGAATCGACAAATTCTGACATCGGTCTCTCAATATACAGTGTATTATCTTTACTGTCGTTTGTTGTTAAAAGTTTGTAAGTCAATATTAGATTATTTGGTCAGCTGAAGTCATATAGGCCTCATATGGCAGTCGACTGGTAAATTTTTGAAAATACTATGAAGATCTGGTTATGTTGCATTCTGCGTTCAGTCATTGTTACACTTGCTATACTAAATCGCCTTCTATTAGATATATGCAGTTCTAAACCAACAGATGTTATAATTTTTGTAAGTATTGTACATGATGTTTATGTTCAGAGGTACAACTATTATTTTTCGATTTTTTGTGGTATATGTATAATACATCTAGTCCTTTCTGTTTAATCAGTCTTCCAGTTGATGATAAATGAAGTAACCAAATCCGTTCAAGAATAAAAGTAATATATACAATTGATGACAAAATTTTTCTTCTACTCTGCATCTTTGTCAAAAATATTGTTGTATATTAATGACATAGCAGGCTACCTCAGTAGCCATCTTAGATTGTTCGCAAATGATCTCCCGTCTTGTAAAGTCATCAGATTTCCGAAACGAATTGCAAAACGATTTAGATGAGATATCTATATGGTGCAAAAATTGGCAATTGACCCTGAATAAAGGAAAGTGTGAAGTTTTTCACATGAGTACTAAACGAAATCCGTTAAATTTCGATTACGCTATAAGTCACACAAATCTGAAGGCTGTAAATTCAACTAAATATTCAGGGATTAAAATTACAGATACCCTAAATTGGAACGATCACATAGATAATGCTGTGGGTAGAGCCAACCAAAGACGGCGATTCGTTGCCAGAACTCTTAAAAGGTGCAACAGCTCTACTAAAGAGACTGCTTACACCACGTTTGTCTGCCCTATTCTGGAGTATTGCTGTGCGTTGTGGGATCCGCATCAGATGGGACTGACGGATGACAGGGGAAAAGTACCAAGAAGGGCAGCTCGTTTGGTACTATCGCGAAGTAGGGGAGGTAGTGAAATAGACATGATACATGATTTGGAGAGGCTATCATTAAAACAAAGGCGGTTTTCGTTGCGACGGGATCTTCTCATGAAATTTCAATCATCAGTTTTCTCCTCCGATTGGGAAAACATTCTGTTGGCACCAAAATGATCATCACGATAAAATAAGAAAAATCAGGGCTCGCACAGAAAAATTGAAGTACTCGTTTTTCCCGCGCGCCCTTCGAGAATGGAACGGTAGAGAGACAGCTTGAGGGTGGTTCATTGAACCCTCTGCCAGGCACTTTATTGTGAATAGCAGAGTAAACACGTAGATGTAGATGTTACATGTTATAGAATTTGAATATGTTTGCCTGCACCATTTATTTTTTTATTTATTTATTTTTGCACTTCAGTGTATGTATACGTACACACAGCGAAATTCACGGTATAGTTCGTGGCGGAGGGTACATTGTACCGCAATTATCGATTTCCTTTCCTTTTCCGCTCGCCAACAGAGCGAGGAAGAAACGACTGTGTATATGCTTCCATACGAGTCGTAATTTCTCTTAGCTTATCTTCGTGCGAAATGCACTTTGACGACTGCACAGTCGTTCTGCATCCAGCTGCGAACACCGGTTCTCTTAATTTTCTGAATAGTGTTCCTCAAAGAAACAAAAAAAGTCGTCTTTTCTTATGGGATTTCCATTTGAGTTAACGAAGTATCTCTGTAATATTTGCGTCTTGATCGAATAAATCTAGCACCCCACCAGTCTTTTGCTTCAATGTCTTCCTTTAATTCAAAGTAGTGGGGATCCCAAATATTCGAGCAGTACCAAGGAAAGGGTTACACTTGTGTTTTATACGCAGTACCCTTTAGATATGAACTACACTTTCCTAAAATTCTACCAATAAACCGAGATCGACCATTGGCTTTCTCTACTGCCGTTCTTGCGTGCTTGTTCCACTTCACATCGTTTTGCAGCGTTCCTCCTACATATTTCATCGACGTGACTGTGTTAAGCAGTAAAGCGCTTTGCTGTATTCGAACATTACGGGATTGCATTCCCTACTCGTCTGCATTAACTTACATTTTTATACATTATTAGCAACCTGCCAGTCACCGCAACAACTAGAATTTTGTGTGAGTCATCTGGTATCCTCCTACCGTTACTCGAGGACGAGAACCCGCTGTGTACCATAGCGTCATCAGAAAACAACCGCAGACTGCTGCTCACCCTGTCCCATAGACAATTTATGTGGATTTACTCAGTCGATTCCATAACACGAGATAGGTGGAGAAACAGAGCATTTTGATTGTAATGTAACATATGAGACGTATACACAGTTGGGAAAATGGGCAACCATCGGCTGCATAATGGAATGACGAGAATAAAAATGTGTGCCGAACAGGCGCTCGACCCCGGATTTACCGCTTATCGTGAGCTGTCGACTAATCATTTGACTACCCAAGCACGAAACCCGGCCGTACTCAAACTCCCATATGCCGTGAACCGTGACTCTACAACCTGTTCTCTTACATCAGTTATGTGTATTCCATTCATGGGAGATATTTTAGTTGAAAGTCCCTTTCCCGGAGTCAAATGGTTCAAATGGCTCTCAGCACTATGGGACTTAACATCTGAGGTCATCAGTCCCCTAGAACTTAGAACTACTTAAACCTAACTAACCTATGGACTCACACACATCCATGCCCGAGGCAGGATTCGAACCTGCGACCGTAGCAGTCTCGCGGTTCCAGACTGAAGCGCCTAGAACCGCACGGCCACCACGGCCTTCCCGGAGTCGGTGGATAAATAAGATATTGCAATGCCTGTGTTTTTCCGAAGTATGATACAGTGTACCGTCGGAAATGCATGGCGACTACAGCCATTGTGAAAGGTATGAAACATATTCACAGTTACAAATATGTACAGTCATCTGCTGCATGGTGGATTGACGACAATGAAAATCTTCGCCGAACCCCTACTCGAACCCGGATTTCCTGCTCTATCATTTGGCTATCCCGCGCGGTAGCCAAGTGGGAAGGCGACCACTGGCGTTAAACGGGAAATCTGGGTTCGAATCCCGCTCCAGCACAAATTTTCATTGTCGTCGTTCCACTCTGCAGCAGATGGCTGTCCATATTCGTAAGTGTGAATACGTTTCATAACGGCTGTAGTCGGCGCAGTGCTTGTTCCTTTGGACCTATATGCATATCCGAAGGAACATTTCATCGTAATTCAGAATAACACAGGCACTGCAGTGTCGTATGTAATGTAATATTCCACACACAACATTACTTTCTAGGTGGCATACGTCTAATAAGTTTTTACTGGCTCCGAAGTGAAGGGATGATAAGCGATAACTCTATGATACTTAAATAATTATTTGCTCAGAATAGTACTGTTGTTCCTCTTAACACCCCAGTGAACTTGAACAAAACAACCGTGTGTAGGGGAAGGAGCGAGACTTATATAGAACATCGAGACACAGTGGGCTCTTTGTCCCTATACAGGAACTTGAACGGTATCGTGATATGCACATAAAATAGCAGAAAATGTTTTACGATTGACAGTCACTTGATTTCTGTCAAATCAGTATACAAAATGACAAGTAACTTATTGTACAATGTTAAACACAAGTTGCAAAAGAATTTGAATTTTCGCAGGTATAAAATGTATGTAATGTAAGATATAAGAAAGCAGACAATTCATTTCAGTTCAATATACAAACCCTCAAATGAAAAATGTATTTAATACTGTCTTTTCTTTCCAGGTAAGCGATACGAGCCTTTCGTAAGAGAGCCACTTGTTAGTGAAGGAAATACTATGTAAGTAGCCTCTTCAATTTTATTACGAAGACTATTATACTATTTATTTTCAGCAAAATCATTCTAAGACCAGTTTGGTCCTTCAAGGATTTTAAATGTATTTTGCTACTTTATTATTTCTTCAAGAAACAGTTATTGCGATTTTCTACAAAATCAAATATATGCATGTGATTTATTTCAAAAGGATGTTTGGAACATGTCAGATAGTACTGCCGTTAACAGCTGTTAACACTCTACTTGACTGCTTTTATTTAATTTGGAAAAATCTAACACAACTCGTGGTACTATCCAATTACAGAAATATTTGTGTGCATGACATTCCGCTTGCGGTTTAATTCCTAAACCCAGTAATTTCTCAGCAACGGAACTGTAAGATGAAGATTCAGACCAGAAATATTCTTCTGAGCGGTGCACGTATTATTGATTTCACGTGAAATGCATAACCAATTCAGTATAATACACGAACTTAATGGAGGCTACTGCAGACAGACTTTAAAATCCGCTTCTTACGACTGAGAGTGTTATTAAATGAGACCATGGAATGGTTCCATTCAACCACAGGCGGTAAGGCATTTATCCCACTGCGAGGTGGGACGATCAATTCCTGCTTCGCAGAACGCGGTCGACTGCTGACGCATCGACAACCGCACCCATTCTTGCGCTTCGTTGTCCGACAGAAACCAAAGTCCATGCATGTCTTTCTTCAGTTCGCCAAAGATTTGAAAATCACACGATGAAAGATCCGGGATGTACGGAGGATGTTGCAGAGTTTCCCATCACATTCTCTGAAGTATGACTGCCCCTTGCACACTGAAGAGCCAAAGAAACTGGTACACCTGCCTAATATCGCATAGGGCCCCCGCGAGGCCTCAGAAGTGCCGCACCACGACGTGACATGGACTAGACTAATGTCTGAAGTAGTGCTGGAGGGAACTGACACCATGAAGCCTGCAGGGCTGTCCATAAATCCGTATGGGTACGAGGGCGTGGAGATCTCTTCCGAACAGCACGTTGAACGGCATCCCAGATATGCTCAATAATGTTCATGTCTGGGGTTTTGGTGTTTAACGGAAGCGCTTAAACTGATAAGAGTGTTCCTGGAGCCACTTCGTAGAAATTCTGGACGTGTGCGGTGTCGCATTGTCCTTCTGGAATTGCCCGAGTCCGTCGGAATGCATTATGGACGTAAGTGGATGCAGGTGATCAGACAGGATGCTTACGTACGTGTCACCTGTCAGAGTCGTATCTAGTTGTATCAGCGGTCCCATATCACTCCAACTGCACACGCCCCACACCATTACAGAGCCTCCACCAGCTTGAACAGTTCCCCGCTGACATGCAAAGCCCATGGATTCATGTGGTTGTCTGCATACGCGGACACGTCCTTAAGCTTGATGCAATTTGAAACGAGGCTCGTTCGACCAGGAAACATATTTACAGTTATCAGCAGTCCAAAGTCAGTGTTGATAAGCCTAGGCTAGGCGTAAAGCTTTGTGTGGAGCAGTCATCAAGGGTACACGAGCGGGCCTCCGGCCCCGGAACCCCATATCGATGATGTTTCGTTGAATGGTTCGCATGCCGACACTTGTTGATGGCCCAGCATTGAAATCTTCAGCAACTTGCGGAAGGGTTGCATTTCTGTCACGTTGAACGATTCTGTTTAGTCGCTTTCGGTCCCGTTCTTGCAGAATCTTTTTCCGCCCGCAGCGATGTCCGAGATTTGATGTTTAACCGGATTCCTGATATTCACGGTACACTCCTGTATTGATTGTACAGGAAAGTGGCCACTTCATCGCTACCTCGTAGATGCTGTCTCCCATCGCTCGTGCGCTATCTATAACACCACGTTCAAACTCACTTAAATCTTGATAACCTGCCGTTGTAGCAGCAACTCCACCAGACACTTGTCGTCTTATATAGGCTCCTCATTCTGCCTGTTTACATATCTCTGTATGTGAATATGCATGCCTGTATCACTTTTTTCGGCGCTTCGGTGTACTATTACTCGTACATTAAGTTTCAGTTCACACAACTGGAAATTTTGTCCAAGTCATTTTGTATCCTTCTGCACACAATGACAACACCTTCATTAGCTACAGAGGTGAGCAGGTGCAGATTCCTGCTCACCCTATCCGTCAGTATATAGGAGGCAGTGTTGACAGCGTGCAGCTACACTTCCTCGACGAAGCTGCACATACACAAGCTGGCACGCTGGCTTGACCTGTGACTGACTCACAGTTGGCCCCTACTACTCGGCTCACTGAAACACCTATCACACAGTCATTTTAATCGATGTGTGAATGCAGTGTGTAAAGTAGCAACTACGTTGTGTATCATGGTATAACTATACCCCTTCTATTTTGAAATTTTGTTTAAAGGCTTCAATAATAATTTCAATAATAATAATAACGCTATAGCGTCACTCAAATTTAAACGAAAGTAATTCAGGTGACCCATAAGGTGCAGTGAATTAATATATTTTCCTTATCAATGAAACTAAGTGTAAATGAGAGTATGCAGAAGGCACTGGGCAGGCATACGTCTAAGGATCTGTATAGAAGGCTATGAGTCATCTCGAGCGGGAAGGTGCAATGGGAGACGTCGCCGAATGTAGACGGGAGTACCAGTTGCGCGGGTTTCTAGTACCTTCTAGAACAAATTTAGCATAGTGATACCGTTCCGCAATTATGAATGCTGAGAGGAACACCCACCCCTGTAGATCTACGATGGCGATATTGCGAGATATCGGGGTCGAGGGAAAGTAGTCCCACTTGTTCCTAACCCTCGAGCTTAAGAAAAATATTTTTCAAATGTAATCTAAAGCACGTAATTGGGGACAGGGCTTAAGAAAACGCCCTACTCTCTTACATGCTATTTTCTTTCATTAGTTTATAAAATGCATAAGGACGTGATTACTCATCGGCGGGGAGGTACGAATAAAGTGGAGGGAAGCGCTGGTTTTAGCGTTGGAACTTAGGCGTTAAAAAGTCGCTCTGGGTCCCTCATGATGACCGAGCGAGGTGGCGCAGTGGTTAGCACGCTGGACTCGCATTCGGGAGGACGCAGGTTCAATCCCGCGTCTGGCCATCCTGATTTAGGTTTTCCGTGATTTCCCTAAATCGCTCCAGGCAAATGCCGGGATGGTTCCTTTGAAAGGGCACGGCCGACTTCCTTCCCCGCCCTTCCATAATCCGATGAGATCGATGACCTCGCAGTCTGGTCTCTTCCCCCAAACAACCCAACCCTCCCTCATGATGCACAGACCGTATATGACTTCTCCGATGCAATGCTGACTTTTTTCGGTCAGTAAGTACTTTTATGGTACAAGTGGCTTTCCAGACACTGCTCCGAGTGTCTGGAACAGCAGTTGAGCAGCGACAGGTTATTCGGCAATGTAATACGCTAGTAAAAGCGTACGCTCGGCAGTGAATTTTGATTGGGTGATACGAAGTCTCATTGGAACTGTGATGAACTTTAGAACAAGGGTAGGACCGTGTATCACAATCAGAATGCGATCTCATCGTCATGGATACGTTATTTCTTGTATGGCTCTGCGCTGGTGTGAATTCCCTATAAGCCTTCAAGGTTTAGCTGTCTGTAATACGGCCGTAGAGTCAAGTGCAGTTAAACGAATCTAAATTCATTGTGTAATGTGGTAATGTTCAGGCGAACGAGTGTTTGTTGTAGTTGCATCATTAGAAGTCCCGCATGTCAGTGCAAAATTAATTGTTTAACTGTGAGTGAAACCGGTATCTAAATTCTATGTACTTAAAGAGAGGAGAGAGTGCTCTAGAAGGGGCTAACGTTTATTGCATTGTTCTGAGAGATAGAGCCTGATTCATTCAGAAGACAATTTATGAACATAAATGAGAGATGTGTCATCATAAGGTGCGTAAGGCAAGACATTAGCCTGATGCTCTGTCATTTGTGTGTTCTCGGATTAACTACAGGTGCCAAACATTACTGTAAAATCAATCCCTTGCAGTTGTAACGTGAGCTTTCCTTGGAGGACACTGCAACTCCGAATTATATTTTATTTATCACGGCAGTTCCGAGTTCTAATTTCTGCAATACCCTTTTTCCTTACAATATTACTTTGTTGATTTGTTGTTTCCCAAGATTGCTTGTGATGAGTAGCATCGCGTGCAGGAGAGGAGGACTATATTTGAGAGCCAAACATTTTCGAGTGGTCTGTGGTGCTTCCGACACGTAACAAAAGTTAAATGGACGTTGGCCCGCTGCGCGCCCGATTTAATACATTCTGTGTGGCACCAAGGCCCACAAGTGACTAACCACTTGTACCGAGACATTAGTAATAGCATGCCTCTCATTTCATATCACCTTCTAGCATTCAGTTTAGTGCCGGAAGTGTTGGCCAGGCGGTTCTAGGCGCTACAGTCTGGAACTGCGCGACCGCTACGGTCGCAGATTCGAATCCTGCCTCGGGCATGGATGTGGGTGATGTCCTTAGTTAGGTTTAAGTAGTTCTAAGTTCTAGAGGACTGATGACCTTGAAGTTAAGTTCCATAGTGCTCAGAGTCATTTTTTGAGCGATTTGGTTTAGTCATAATGGCGGTGAGGTGGAATAAATCTCAGAGTGATAAACTGCTCCACCGACCATGCTAACTTCCAAGTGCGCTGGAGGCAGTGAACAGTGTGTCGGAATGGTACAGTGGAATCACGTGTCCCCTGTCGTTCGCGACTCCGGATAGGCCACTGTCGGCGACGCGTGCGCTGAGCTGGCGTCGGGCGGCGTTCGTCCGCGCCACACTGCCTCTGCCCGGTACCAGCTGGCGTTACCTTCAAAAAAAATGTTCAAATGTGTGTGAAATCTTATGGGACTTGACTGCTAAGGTCATCAGTCCCTAAGCTTACACACTACTTAACCTAAATTATCTTAAGGACAAACACACACACCCATGCCCGAGGGAGGACTCGAACCTCCGTCGGGACCAGCCGCACAGTCCATGAATGTAGCGCCCTAGACCGCTCGGCTAATCCTGCGCGGCGGCATTACCTCCAGCAGCAGCCTAATTACGGCGTAGCGCTCTGAGAAACGAACTGGTCTGCACAGCCACCCGTCTGTTTCTGCAGGGCTACTGCTGCATTCCGGAACTTTGTCCACAAAATTTTTCTACCTTTACGGAAAGTTGCATCAAACCAGTCTCTCGACTGAAGACCACAACAACAACAACAACGAGACCTTCGATATACCCTCCTCCACAATTGATACGCCGTTCCCGCTGCCGTTTCCACTTGCGGAAGTAATCTTGGTACGTCTCTTTTATCTCTTTTGTCGTTGCAAATCTTCGAACTTCAGTGGGGTTTCAACTTTGGTAATAAAAAATAAAATATCCAACAGTGATGGACGTGCGGGTGTGTCATCGTGATGCAACAGCCATGAATTGTCCCGCCACATTTCAGGCCGTTTCCTTCTCACATTTTCTCGCACGTCCCGTGTAGCGTAACGACGTAAGTTTTGTATATATGATTTTCTTTGGACATATGACCATGTGCAGACTTCGTCACCTACGTCAGTTACAACACACTTCAAAATTCTTTAAACTCTTTTTAAATTTGTCTCTGAATGGCTCTTGAACGAAACAAAACTGTAATTAAAACATCATCATTTGAGTCGTATGCGCAGAATTACGTCACTCAGGCCAATTGGTTTGCGTAAACTTTTTCAATTTATATGTCGTTTGTTTCTTCTCAGAAATTATATTAATGCAAGTGATCTGATTTAATAAATATTAGAACCACATTGAATAAACTTTCGAGATTCAAACTCACGATGAACGTTGTCAAAATTAATAATCTTGTCAAATAAATTACGTAACATAATTCTTCATAAATAAATTCTCGGAACACGTATTTAAACTTTAGTAGCATCCACTAGTTTATTATCTTCCTACATATAGACGTGAACCTGAGCCTTGACAAGACAGAACTGAACATTTACAACATGATTAAACTTTCTATGACGTCATTGTTGTAGAAACATTACAAATTCTTATTTTTTTGATTTTTAGAAGCACGACGCAACAACTCGGTTTCAGGATCTTCTGTTGCTCTTTGGCTGTCGACCCGCGACGTATAGTGGCCAGCAATTTTCTCTCTGGTCCCGGCAGCGAAGATGCTGTCTCCGTTCGTTGCGCTGCCCTCTCCGTACATGAAACATAAAAAATAAATACAAACTTTAGATATTTCACAACAATTACAAATATTACAAAATACATAAGCAAAACCCTTAATTAAACTTATATTCACCTGCAAACTGGGCTGACACTGGTGGATGGGTGACGCTTCAATTTCACGTCCCACTACATACCCCACCCACAAGCTCAGTTTGTCAGGTTTTAACCGAAAATAAAACTTCTTCTATATACAATATTTATCTGTTAATATTATACATTTTTCTCACATTTTCCGTAATTTAGAGTCCTTGCTCTTAGATATATTCAATCCTTTTATGACAATATTGTTGTGACTATTTGTCATTCACTTTCAATTGTGCTATTATGGTAATTCACAACCGAATATATGGAGATTACTCCTTTTCATTTAATAATAATTTAGTACGTTCTTTAACGTTGTTACATTAGGACAGAGCGTTCAAATTGTGATAGATTAGTTTCAGTTTTATTCATTTACTGGAGTTATTCTTTCCAAAAATGTATATTACTAACACGTTTCTCACAATAACTAATAGTACTATTTACTTTACGTCGTTCTTTTCCCTAATGCTTTATTTATGCCTGATGTCAAGAAGAAATCAAGCAAAACTTTCTTTAGAATCTCAGCACGGCTTTCTTTACCTTCGGACACTTTGTTGGGTAATGGCAATTTATTTAGGAGAAACAAGCGAGAGAGCCCCGTTTGGTGTGTTCTATATTAACACTATTACAAATCTCTATTAAAGGCACTCTGCTATTTTCTCGTGAGCCATATAGTTCTGGACGCCCATGCTCCCTAAAATTATTAACCATCCCCTTTGGTTCCTACTATCCGAGTAAATATAAAATATACAAAATTCCTTCTGACCTAATAACAAAACTTTCTTCCATATAAATTCCCTTTTAGTTATCTTTCCCTTTTTGAAGTACCGTTAGATTATTGTAGAACACTTGTTTAAACTTCCTGTCATTTCTTTAAAAATAACACGTAACTATCACGAAAACTTCACATGAATAAACTATGAACGCTCTTCCGTATGTAACATATACTAAATATTAACTTATTTAGGAATGAAGGGTTTGATTTGATCAACACTATATAATCCTTTAATTACACCTAATGAAGGTTCCATAAGAAGTAACGCTTTGGGATGTACAATCTTATGAACAACATATGGACCATCAAAGATAAAGAAGAATTTCCGACATTCCTTATTGATCGTCGAACCTTTAGGATGAGATCGTACTAAACAAAGTCTTCCTTTTCTCGTTCGGATGGACAATTCGTAGAATAACAATTTTTCTTCCCTTTACATAATACGGTAACCTACTAATTAGGACTCGTATTAAATGACTTTCAATAATTGGTTCTTCAATTAATTTAGCACGGTTTAAGTACCATTTGAAATAATTCCTATAACCTCTTCACCGTTTAGAATAAGGAGGAGGGTCCAGCAACTCTAAAGTTAAGTGTTGTTGTTTTCCTCTTGACGAATAATTTTGTTTAAACAGCTTAACAAAATCACCCCAGTCCCTAAATTCAGTTCTATGCAGTACTGCCCATTCCGCAGCTTCTGCTTCTAAATGTCCTATTACAAATTGAATCCGTTTTTCATTACTCCATTTAGCAGATAATGAAGTTTCAAAAGCTTTTATAAAGATTGTAGGGTGAAGTTCGGCTCCTGGTTTGAATACAGGAAATCGACTTGCTACATTGGAATTTGTCGTTATATCATCCCAACATTCTGCGAGAGACATAGTTGGATTTTGTTTAGATTGCAGAGACAGAGTTGCGTCGCATTTGCTTGCCGTGATTTCTTTATTTGTGTTGTTGTCGTCCGAGCTAGCAAACACGATGCGACTGTTGTCTCTGATTACGTTTTTAATTCTACTACTTGAAATGTTTTCATTATTATCTAATTCCGATAACCGTTTAGTAATTTCCTGTATTCGCATTTCTGTGTCGGATACGCGGTTAGCTAATATCGATTCTTCACTGTGTTGACGATGTGAACGCTCTGTACCTTCGTCAGTGTTATTATCTTTGGAAGTCTCAAGGTTACTACATATTTCGGTAATTAAAAATTTCATGTTTTCTATTTCAGTATGATCTTTTTCTACTCGATGAGTTAATGTCTCTAACTCTACATTATCTATTGAAGAAATCTCTACAGGTTTGGTAGAAACCTCTTTAATAGATTCTAATAATTCTCTACGAACAGTTTCTGTTTGCATAGAAAATTCATCTCGTAACTTATCGTTATTTTTCTCTATTTCATTTACAACTAAGACATTGACATTATCTAGTCTCTTGGTTAAGTCAGTAATATCATTTCGCATGCGAGCTTTTTCCTCACGCGATTCCTGGATATGTTCTTCTAACCTTTTACAATTATCAGCAATTTTATTACTAAGTCCTACTAGTTTTTCCTGCATTTCAAGTTTAGAAGCCTCTATTTTCTTACTTAATTCTCGACTGATTTCATTAAGATGTGCCTGTAACCTGTCTGTAGATTTTGTTAGCTCCCCTTTAAGTTCCTCTTTTAATCTAGCAGTAGATTCTTCGTTAGACTGTTTTAATTCCTGTTTTAGTTCCTCCTTTAATCTAGCAGTAGATTCTTCGTTAGACTGTTTTAATCTAGCAGTAGATTCTTCGTTAGACTGTTTTAATTCCTGTTTTAGTTCCTCTTTTAATCTAGCAGTGGATTCTTCGTTAGATTGTTTTAATTTAGCGATCACCCTAAAAAGGGATCTCATGCTCCTATCGGACATAGACTGCTCTTCGTCTGACATTTCACTTCCCGACATTATTGTAAGATATTAACTAGTTACACAAGCAGAATTGTAATCAACAATCCTATTAAAAGCACACTCCCTATGTACAACACTCCACTTCCAACATGAAACAGACTCACCGGACACTAATATTGTAGTTTGTAATTCTCGGTGATCAGTGTGCTGCTATGGGCAGCAGAAGTAAGAGCCGTCGATGCAGCCGCTGAGATGCTGCGACCCCCGCTTCCGCAGCCGGCAGGACGCTGAGTCGAACACCGGAGACGTCACTGGTTGCAACCACGCCCGGCCGCACCGTAGACAGGCGAAGCCCTCAGCAACACCTCTGATACCAGCCGGAGGACCGCCCCCCCCCTCCCCCCCCCCCCCCCCCCCCGCTGACGTACTGGGCCTGTTAGTTTAGTTTAGGGAGAAAAAGGCTGTCGGGGTTTGCAGCGTTCAGCTGCTGCCAAACAGATGCGCCTTCTTGTGGAATAACTGCGTGACGGTACTGCTAGGCTGCGCTCCGTCAGTTGCCCACACCCGCGAAGTCGCCGCTAGCTGGTAAAGGCTCCACGAAAACTCGCGTTGACTTCGGAAGGACTCTTGATGTTTTAATTGCTTTGTACCTGTGTGCCTTAGTTGCCCACAAGTCCTGTCACGGTCGCCACGGTGTAGTGTAACGAAGTAAGTTTTGTATAAATGATTTTCTTTGGACATATGACCACGTGCAGACTTCGTCACCTACGTCAGTTACAACACACTTGAAAATTATTTAAACTCTTTTTAAATTTGTCTCTGAATGGTTCTTGAACGAAATAAAACTGTAATTAAAACATCATCATTTGAGTCGTATGCGCAGAATTACGTCACTCAGGCCAATTGGTTCGCGTAAACTTTTTCAATTTAGATGTCGTTTGTTTCTTCTCAGAAATTATATTAATACAAGTGATCTGATTTAATAAATATTAGAACCACATTGAATAAACTTTCGAGATTCAAACTCACGATGAACGTTGTCAAAATTAATATTCTTGTCAAATAAATTACGTAACATAGTTCTTCATAAATAAATTCTTGGAACACGTATTTAAACTTTAGTAGCATCCACTAGTTTATTATCTTCCTACATAGAGACGTGAACCTGAGCCTTGACAAGACAGAACCGCCGGCCGCGGTGGTCTAGCGGTTCAGGCGCTCAGTCCGGAACCGCGCGACTGCTACGGTCGCAGGTTCGAATCCTGCCTCGGGCATGGATGTGTGTGATGTCCTTAGGTTAGTTCGGTTTAAGTAGTTCTAAGTTCTAGGGGACTGATGACCACAGATGTTAAGTCCCATAGTGCTCAGAACCATGTTTTGGAGACAGAACTGAACATTTACAACATGATTAAACTTTCTATGACGTCATTGTTGTAGAAACATTACAAATTCTTATTTTCTTGATTTTTAGAAGCGCGACGCAACAACTCGGTTTCAGGATCTTCCGTTGCTCTTTGGCTGTCGACCCGCGACGTATAAGGGCCAGCAATTTTCTCTCTGGTCCCGGCAGCGAAGATGCTGTCTCCGTTCGTTGCGCCGCCCTCTCCGTACATGAAACATAAAAAATAAATACAAACTTTAGATATTTCACAGCAATTACAACTATTACAAAATACATAAACAAAACTCTAAATTAAACTTATATTCACCTGCAAACTGGGCTGACACTGGTGGATGGGTGACGCTTCAATTTCAGGTCCCACTACACCCGATACTGTCATCGATAAACAGTCTGTCCCTGTGCACGAATTCATGATGATCTAATGCTTCAAAGTCAAAGAAAACTATCAGCATGGCTTTGACAACTGACTTGACGAACTTTTCTTGTTTTGGAGAACCTTTGCCGACCCACTGTGAAGACTGAAGCTTTGTCTCAACATCATAGCCGTAGACCCACGTCTCATCACCAGTTCTGATTCTCTTAAGGACCATTTCGTTCTCATTTGCACGATCCAAAAGCTCTTCACAGATTGGGAGGCGAAGATCTGTCTGGTCTTGGCTCATGAGGCGTGGGACGAACTTGACGGCAATACGATGCATTCCAAGATGCTGTGTCAGGATAGCATGACTTGTTCCAGGTGAAATGTTACATTCTTCTGCAATCTCTCCGACAGTCAGTCTTCTATTGGCACTCATAATTTCGTTGACGATCCTGACATGAGCGTCTTCGGTGAAAATCGAAGGCCGTCCTGAATGAGAGTCATCCTTAACTTCCGTCCGGCCATTTTTAAATCACGTGAAGCATTCGTAACACAGATTACGGCTTATGCACTCATCATCGTAGGCTTCCTACATCATTTTGTGTGTATCTGAAAAGGTTCCCTATAATTTCAAGCAAAATTTAATGCAGACGAGTTACTCCTCTAATTCTGCCATCTCAAATTTTGCAAACTGTGCGACATAATGTTCTCCTCCCAACTTGGTTGACAGATGATACATGGTGCCATCTCTTAGGTTACATCAACACACAAAAGAGCAGTGTAAACCATCATATTATCCAGAAAACACCATTGTTTGATGAAAAGCTAGGAGTGTGGTGCGCGGTCAGCTTCGAGGGCTGTTGGTCCTATTTTCTCTGATACGACTGTAGACACTGAAGTTTATACGAGCATCTTCAATACATTTGTGCAGCACCTGGATGACGTCGAACTTACAGAGAAGTCAATGCTTCCAAGCAACTTGTAACCAGTTTCTTTTGTAACCGAACAGCAGGGCTGGTATTTGTACACCACTACCGCAGCTTGACGTCCACTAAGTGGCGACAGGTGGTCTTTACACGTGAACGATGTTTCATGCTCCATCGGACGGATGCCCGTTGGCATGTATTGCGTGAAACGTCTGAAAGGAAACACCCTGCAACGACCTTCTGAAGGATCCGGGCAGGAGGACGAAGTGTTAATGGTCTGGGGAATGTTTTCGTGGCATTCTGGAAGGCCCAAAATGTGGTGTCACCGCCAGACACCACACTTGCTAGATGGTAGCTTTAAATCGGCCGCCGTCCATTAGTACATGTCGGACCCGCGTGTCGCCACTGTCAGTGATCGCAGACCGAGCGCCACCACAAGGCAGGTCTCGAGATACGGACTAGCACTCGCACCAGTTGTACGGAGGACTTTGCTAGCGACTACACGGACGAAGACTCGCTAATTTGCAGAGCAGCTAGTTAGAATAGCCTTCAGCCAAGTCCATGGCTACGACCTAGCAAGGCGCCATTAGCATTACATTGCATTTATCTAGAGAGAGTCTCACTTGTATCATCAAGAACGCTGTATACAAATGATGGATTAAAGTTAAGTATTCCAGCAGCTACGTACTTTTCTTTATAGCATTCATTACGTATCCTGTTCCAGACCTCACGCCACCCTGCGTGAGTTAGCGCGTGCATCTTGGCCGCCTCTTTCTATTAGTGTACGTAGTGTTGGCAAGTCTGCCGACACTACACAATAGATCAACACAAGTATGCATCTATCCTAGAGGACCATGTCCACCCGTGCACACAGTTTGTATTTTTCCCCGGCATGACGGCAACTACCAGTAGGACTATGGTTTACGTCGTCTCGGTGCACTGTATACTGTACCATGGAAAGCAAGGAGAGGATGTTGTTTGGTGATTGGTGTCCTCTTTCTACAACACTAATGCCCTCATGTATTAACAAGGTTCTTTATTAACTTAAAGACGAAGGTACTTAACATAGTCCAGGTATTGTGGTACAAGCCCTTCCGTAATAGCCCACATTAGCTTCACTGCTGGTGAAGTACAAGTCCCACTATGTACAGTACTCTGGTCGCTATGTGCTGCCTGAGACTGTCTGCAACTACAAGTGACTGGGCTGCGACTGAGGAGTCGATTCAGTGACTCACAGGATGGCTGAGTGGGCCGTACGGTCCGCGGCGGCGATCTGAATACTGGGGGTCGAGAGGGCATTGGCGGCGCGTTTCTTGTGAATTTGTCTTTGGCCTCTCTCCTGATGGGCTCGCTTGCTATGGCGTCTATTATCAATCTTGTCGAAACCTCTTTGTGCCTGGAGTGCTGGTGACTGCCTACGCCAGCATATTATGCAACGTGTCACACAAATCATGTTGTACGTGTGTGGTTCAAAAATGGCTCGGAGCACCATGGGACTTAACATCTGAGGTCCGCTATAACTTAGAACTACTTAAACCTAACTAACCTAAGGACATCACACACATCTATGCCCGAGGCAAGATTCGAACCTGCGACCGCAGTGGTCGCGCGATTCCGGACTGAAGCGCCTAAAACCGACGTGTGTGGTTCGAAGAGCGCAACGATGAATTTACTATACCTCCTGGCTACCAGATTCCCCAGATTGAAAGCCTGTCGCGCATCTGTGGGACCACCTCAGTCGGGCTCCACGCTCCACGAATCCTCAACTGAGAAACCTAGTGCAGCTGTCTACAGCACTGGAGTCGGCATGTATCCACATTCCTGTCAGTACTTTCCGGCACTTCACTGATTCTCTTCCTGCATATTTCACAGACGTACACGCTGCGGAAGATGTTTATTCAGGCTTTTGACATGTGATCACATTAAGCTGAATGGGAGTCTCGATACAAGTAGATGATAAACAGCCATTGCTCAATTTCGGATTACTCAAGCGATCCGCATTGTTTCTATGGGACAAGCCGCAAGGAAATCGAAAAACACAAAATACGAACATAATTAATGGTAATTATTTCAGTCCCTAGACAGAGATTTGATGGAGCATGACAAAGAAAATCTCGAAGATTCGAATCACAAGTTATGGTAAAGAGCCATGAGTAGAAAGAGTTTACGAGCACACGGGCAGGGGCTGCACAACAAAGAGTACCGAATTAACATTTATAAAACCATAGGGCTGATCTCTCGCGGTGCAAACCGAATAATTCCGCCTCAAACGATGTAGGCTTTGCCATAGCTGTTCTTTTGCGATAGACTTGATAAAAACTGAGAATAACTATGCATTGTTGCTTCCTAGGCGATAGAGGCAAACACATGAATCGCGAAATGGCGGTCACTACGGTGCGACTGCTGGTCACGCATTTAAGTCTAGCAAGTATTGTCCCGAACTGAGACCGAGAATGCGTCTGTCAGTAGTTTCGTAAACTTGTGTCCTGGCGCTTTGTATGTTTTCGCCGAGGGCAAAAGTTCCCCGCTGCCAACATTAGCGTTGGCGACGGAATTCTGATGCTCGCTTAGGCTTTCAGCCGAGGCGGAGTGTGGCCCACCCGCGGACGGACAGGTTGGCGGTAATTGGGGGCGCCACACCTACGGCCTTCCATCAGCACAACCGTCATCTTATCGTGCCTTTTTTAAACCAAAGGCAACTGAATCTTCTATAGTTCTACTCCAGTTTGAGAAATTCATGAATTAACTTATAGGTAAACTTAGAAATAACTACGTCAACACCGTTTGATAGACCTGTGCCGAGGCACGTTTTGTGTGATTACAGATGTTGAGAAATTACTTTTAATGCATAAACGTGTGCTTTCAATTACATGTCTTTTTAATACTGGGATCTCTGTAGGCCCTTGCCTACTACCATTGAATTCGTAATTGTGTAAGCAACCCGAGTCTGCGACTGGAACGGCAGTTTTAGTTTCACTTTAATCTCTCTCTCTTTTTGTAGGACAGCTATGGAGAGTTTGACACGGACTGTAAACGCCTCTGGAAAGTCTCTGTGTTACATCGTGATCCCCCACGCCTGACGTAAGACAGCAAATAAGTTGGTATGTTAGTCAAAGTAGTTTTTATGGATCAGCTAAGTGAGACGGGTCGACGTGGACTCTGTGCCAGTACTGCAGAAACGAATTATGTTCTTTGGACGTGCATGTGACCAACCGTGAAACAAGTTCCTCCATTTCACGCTGTATTGACGTGGGCAGTCTAATGACTAGAAAAAATTGTGTACCACTTGCAAACGTGTAGCACTTAGGAAGAACGTTCGCATAAATATTCTGACAAGGACTGGAGACCAGTGTCACACGTTGTCAGTGACAGTCAGTTTTAAACCTGTAGGGAACTGCTGCAGTTAGTGTGTAGACCTACCTGTACTCATTTATCTGCTCAGTAAATTGCGAAAATCCGCAACAAATATTCAATGTTCGGATGTGCATTTTCCCACCACCAGTCGCGACGTAAACAGAAGTGCGGTATTGTGAATAACCTATATCAAGTCAGTTACACACGAATATTGACTGCAAGGAATAATTACGGTTCAGCTGCCTCGAATCCCATAAACAAAACTGATTCGTGAAGTGAAAAGCTACAATCCATAATTCTCTCTCACGATATTATTCCTAGTTCAATCAAATATTAATGTGTTTAACTCCTGGCCGCTTAGCCAGGCATGCTCTTTGACCAACTCATCAACATCGAACATTTGAGAAGGACGCAGTTCGAGGTAGTACCGACAAGTAAAAGATCTTGCGCTGCCTACCACTTTAAATACTTTCATACTTTCCATAGCGTTTGACACCACTGGATCGAAGATTCTTTAATTAGCACCACCATTCAAATTTAAAGTTAATTACACATACACATATGGTACTACAGAACGGAGAAAATCATTGCGGTCACTCTCATGAAAATACTGACTCCGTATTGTAAAATCTCCTTATGTGTGACTTGCGTCTGAAACTCAGATACGCCTGCAGTTGAGGAAGATTCTCGATTGGTTCGTTAGTCGCAGCACACAAAAGCGAAGAGGTACGAACAGGTTATGTCCTAGTGCCATATTTAATTATGATTATTTTTACAAAATAGGAAGAATACCTGTCTTGCTTTAAATCGGTATGCAGGAGACAGAGGTCTGCACTGATGACCTGATCTGTAGAAAACTATTATTCCTTTTATGGTTTGACTGTGAAGAACACAGTTAAAGACACTGCAAGCTCTTGAAAAGGGAGAGAATTAGACTTAATTTTTTCGTACCATGCAAACGGACATTTTGATACAATCCAAGTCACTCAGGAATGAATCTGTTTTCTCTTATATCCTTTTACAATCTCGAAGAATAGCTAATCTCCTTCACCTTATTTACAGTAAAAGATATCATAGGTCAATAATAATTTTGTACACCGATTTCTTCACGTGAGTGGCTGTTATTAAATAATGAACGGACATACTGCCATTTGTCCAAGCTCTATTCAGCGATAAAGAATTAAAGATATCAGAAAGTGACAAAAAGATCAACTTCGGCATATCTGCTGTTTTTCTTCAGAGATGGTAATATTCCATCTGGAACCGAAATTATTTATTGTAATGATTTAGTACTAAACGAAATATCAACAATATTCCCAGAGTACGTCTACATTTGGTCTTCAGACATGACGGAACATTATGCAAAAATATAACTACATATGAACTGGTGAATGGTGCGTATTTCACCATATGTAATATTAGGTAAGGGTATGGTAAACTGATAATGTCTTCGTATTGTGTGTAGCTGCAACGGACTGATAGTATTGATACATGCCTGATTTGAATGTAGTTTGTTATGATGTTTACAAACGTCGTCAGCTTCCGTGCGAAATATCATATGACCTGATGGATCCATTTGTTTAGTTGTCATTAATTTCATAATCTATGGTAATAAAAAAAGAATAAAAATGAGGATAGGGTAAGTTCGTCTCATCACTGAAGCTTTTCTGGTGTATTATTTTTTGTATCATGTTCCTAGGGTCTGTTATGTAAATTCGTTGAGAATATGTTACACACCTTAACATTTCTTCCATCTTAGCTACCACTGTGTCGTTTCTAGATCTTTCAGCCTTGCACCAACCCTAGGGAAAATCCATTTCTGACCGCTCAGTCATCAGCTTTACCTGTATTACTCAAATTCCTCTCCTGCCTTGGTCGTTTAGCCTCACTGGCCTGCTGGTCATCATGAGCCGTCAAACGTTCATCAACGCATCGCGCGCTGAAGCCGGCTCCACGTAATGTGACACGTAGCAACTCAGAAAAAACTTTGTATGAATCTGTACAGTAGACAGGGAATCATGACGCAGTTTCACCCAGCCATCTTCAATACCCATACGAGTTTTGTGAATAATTTTGTGTTACATACATCTTTGGAGTGCAGTGTGGTGTTTGGTTGCTCCATTTACGTTTTGGGATGAAGTACTGTCGTTTTTCAATATAGAAGTGCAATGTTTATGAAATAATTGTTACTGTTTCTGCCACCTTTTACTAATGTTTAATGAACACAAGTTTCGGCTGCATGCTGTCATCATCAGTTTCATCAAGTTATGTATACATTACATTAGTCTGAAGTGTGATTCGGTTCATATGAGGGTGGCAGCATGGTGACGAAACAGGTCGTGCTAATTAAATATGCGTAAAAAAGTGCCTGAAGCAGTAGAAATTATTTCATAAATTTACCATATACTCTCAGTCCTTAAAAAATTCCACATAACATGGATAAATTTAAATGCAATATTTGTTGTCTCATCTGAGACGACAATGTTTCACCTCATTCTGCCCGACATCTACATCTACATTTATACTCCGCAAGCCACCCAATGGTGTGTGGCGGAGGGCATTTTACATGCCACTGTCATTACCTCCCTTTCCTGTTCCAGTCGCGTATGTTTCATGGGAAGAACGACTCGGAAACCCTCCGTGTGTACTCGAATCTCTCTAATTTTACATTCGTGATCTCCTCGGGAGGCATAAGTAGGGGGAAGCAATATATTCAATACCTCAACCAGAAATGCACCCTCTCGAAACCTGGACAGCAAGCTACACCGCGATGCAGAGCGCCTCTCTTGCAGAGTCTGCCACTTGAGTTTGCTAAACATCTCTGTAACGCTGTCACGCTTACCAAATAATCCTGTGATGAAACGCACCGCTCTTCTTTGGATCTTCTCTATCTCCTCTGTCAACCCGACCTGGTACGGATCCTACACTGATGAGCAATACTCAAGTATAGGTCGAATGAGTGTTTTGTAAGCCACCTCCTTTGTTGATGAACTACATTTTCTAAGGACTCTCCCAATGAATCTCAACCTGGCACCCGCCTTACCAACAATTAATTTTATATGATCATTCCACTTCAAATCATTCCATACGCGTACTCCCAGATATTTTACAGAAGTAACTGCTACCAGTGTTTGTTCCGCTATCATATAATCATACAATAAAGGATCCTTCTTTCTATGTATTCGCAATACATTACATTTGCCTATGTTAACAGTCAGTTGCCACTCCCTGCACCAAGTGCCTATCCGCTGCAGATCTTCCTGCATTTCGCTGCAATTTTCTAATGCTGCACCTTCTCTGTATACTTATTTGCTAGAACACAGAATAGGACACTGACCACACTAACTTAAAGCTGCAATGGCTATTTTTCTTTATGCTTACATTGCCTGTTGCCCTCTTCTTGTTAAAATCTCCCATTTGTGACCACATATACTGTAATTCACTTTACCACAATTCATACTCATTCTTTCTTTGTTATTCAGTTAGACTGATATCTTATATCTGCAGATTCCAATCCTGATATTTTTCATTTGTCTCTAAAAATAAATGATATTTTCCCTCATAATTTGATATGGAACAACATACCTGTACACGCAGCATGGTGGCGAAACGCGTGATGCGTAATTAATTTTGACAGTTGAAGTGCTCGAATCGGAAAATGCGAGAGAATTGAAAAAAGGAAAAGCAGTAAGGGCTTGCTACCGTAAGTCAGACGCATTTCGTGTATTTTATGATGGCTTTTGAATGTGTAGACAGTTGTGAACTACATGAAATAGTAGTTAATATGAGAGTATATGATCTAGGTATAATTAAGTCAACCCCCATGTCTAGGAAAAGACGCGATGCCTGACAACCACTCATTCATTCTGTAGTTCTTTCTTGGGCGACAAATACGGGTGAGCGGTAGAACAATTCCAATAAGTGTAGTAGAACGTACAGACTAATCTTTCAGACGGCAACATGATATGAACGTGAGAAACCAGCAGTTGGTGCTGAATATTGCTTTGTGTGGTTTCTAGACATTAATGGTAAATTTTCAATGGTCAGCCGTAAACTTGTGTTTACCACTTCTTGCAGCTTCCGAGTATGCAGGTGATCGGAGGCTAATTCTACATCGATATTGCTCTGCACCATGAATACGTCTGGTCTTACACATACTCGTTGAGACGCATCATCACCTGAAGTGTGTTGTTGATATTTTATGTCGATGTCTTAGACCAGAGAATCTGAATTTTCCTCTTCGCCGCAACGATCAGATGAACTTTTGCGCAATTGTATGGAAAATATTATCTCTCATGTAGACGATTCTTCGAAAAATTTTAGGGAACGCGGAATAATGAGGAAAAGGAGGTATTTTAACGTTTTGCATAAATAGGAAACAAAGGAAAAGCACTGGATCCGTTGGGAAAAAGAGACAGTGAAATTGATGGAGGGATTATGCGAGCATTTTCTTCGAGCCTTGGAGGGGCACAGCCACTTTGTTCGCTCTCTAAAAGGTATTCCTGAAACTGTTTGTTATCCTTTTAATTACCTCTGAGTTACCACATTCCACGAAATACTGAAGAAAGTAAATTTTCTATGCTGTCACACTAACCCGAAAAGGGAGCGGCTCTACAAAGTGTACTTTGTATGTTTGAGTAATAAATACTTTTTGTTCAATAAAATTACGCGTGCTCTGTATCATATGAGCAGTGCAGAAACTAGACTAATATGACACAAAACGTTACATGCGCCAAGCGGCATTCGCAATATCTCACATACCGGTATTCGAGTTCCAGCAGCTAACTGCTGCCTTAGGCTATACCAATGTCCATTAGTTTTTATTCTGTCCGTTAACATATCCATTTAAGATGTCGTTTTGTTCAGAGCTCTAGCTGTTCATCTCCTAAGTAGTGTGCGTCTGACGACGAGAAAGAAATCACGAAATATCCGTTTCAGTGTTGTTTCAATGTGCCTGTAGATTTCTATTATCTTAGTATAGTTGGAAGGATGAAATACTAAAATTTGTTTCCGTCCAGAGTAGTGAGCATATTTTAACGACAAAAGAAAGGCGAAAGACCTGTTTCGCAGTCGTTTAAGTATGGCGACATATTTCTGTTTTCGGAGTATAGTTGTAAGGAGAAACATTAACGCAATTATGTACTGATTTCAATTTCGTGTCGTTATTATTACGATTATTATTACTACTCGGATAAGTTAGCGTTGAGAGTTGCAGTGTTTCACGAAAGAGCTGCAGGGATGCATTCTTGGCGAATTGAATTCATAACAACATTCCTAGGCTCATTATTCTCCAGGAAAGTGATAATAAATTGAATTTACAGAGCTGGAGAGTCAGATTAAGCGGTACTTGAGAAGAAAATTTCATCAGAATGGGGTCTATTCTCTTATAAACGTTTTCCATTTATTTGAACTACCATTAGCCCCTTTGCTGTCCTTAATTGTTTCTCAATGGATTGCTCGATTCTCGGTTCTTAATGTACTCTTTCATTCTACTTCCCTTTGCAGTCCATTTCTTTTTATTTGCATTCTAATTGCATTTTATTTACAGAGTCCTTGATGAATAATTCATGTCGTCTCGTCCTAAGTAATTCACTCATCTCAAGAGGCTGTGTGTACCGCGAAGTTAAAACGCCGCGAGGGAAGTGAAAAGTTCTTCGCTACACAACTTGAAAACATCAAAATTATTCCAGTTTCCTATTGCCGAACATCATAAGATATTGTAAAGCACCCACTTCTGGAAAACTTCAGCGGGTCTCACAAACAGTAATACCGGGTAAAACTTGGTGTATTTAAAAATGGTTCAAATGGCTCTGAGCACTATGGGACTTAACATCTATGGTCATCAGTCCCCTAGAACTTAGAACTACTTAAACCAAACTAACCTAAGGACATCACATAACACCCAGCCATCAAGACGCAGAGAAAATCCCTGACCCCGCCGGGAATCGACCCCGGGTGGTGTTTTTACCAAACACGAATAAGATAGATGTTGCTTGTGATATTCAGACTGGTATGTTCCTAAGTCCAGTGGAGCGAAGACTGTCAAGGTTCTTTTCTAGAAAGATTTTATTATTTAAGATTTGCTGAATACATAATATGATAGATTTAGAAAACCCGTTGTATTTGGAACGGAGTTCAAATAAATGATCATGACAGATGCAATCGTCTTTGCATGGGAAAGTAAACCGATCCTGCACATGACACTACATACTGACGACACAGTGGTCGAATATTTCGTCCTGCACATATGTACCGAATTTCTCGTAGCTGAAAAGAGCGAGGGCACAACATTCAAGAGTGTAAGATCAACAGAATTCTTAACGACCCTTAGACAACAAGGTTAGCAGCGGTATCCAGGGTAGAAGAGGATGTAAATGGAGAAAAATACTTTCCGTGGCCTTTCCGAAGAATTTAGTTCGGCATTTTAAGTGCGCTCTCCAGTGCATTAATCACTACGCCATCTCACTCTGTACGGGATACTTGTGATCATAAGACAAAGTCTCAAGACCTACAAAGAGACCAACGATAGTTGCCAAATTTGTAATCTTTTATAAGTATACTACCTGAAGTTCAGAACACAAATGTCAATTACAGAAGTGTTAATTAGTATATATTTAATGAATTTTATATTTAATTGACGTATGTACTCGATTTCAATGTCAAAAACGAAAGAAATAATGACCGAACCGATACTCTAACCAACGATCCAGCAATTACCAGTCTCGAGCACTGATGTTTCTTTGCCATCGACATGTATTTTGCCCTTCAGGTAAATACTCGTAAAACAGCCACATTTTTCTATCATGGAACTGAAAAAGAAAAGTAAAAACGCAGCAAAGTCCATTTTGATGGTTGGATATTCCTTCTCTCTCTTTCTTCTAAACATGAAATTTACACTTGTTTGTAAACGCGAGGAAATCCGACAAAAATGGTTCAAATCGCTCTAAGCACTATGGGACTTAACAACTGAGGTCATCAGTCCCCTAAATTTAGAACTACTTAAACCTTACTAACCTAAGGACATCACTCACATCCATGCCCGAGGCAGGATTCGAACCTGCGACCGTAGCAGCAGCGCGGTTCCGGACTGAAGCGCCTAGAACCGCTCTGCCACAGGGGCTGGCGAAATCCGACATTTTTAATAAATTCAATCTCTTGTCATCCATAGAAAGCGAGAAATGAGTTTCTTGTTGCTTTCACAGGAAAATTAGATAAATAAATAAAAGTAAATTTCCTTTCCTTCGTTGTAGCATTTTTTTTTTTTTTGTCAAAATACAAGCAACATAGATAGTGAAAGTGTTAATCTCAAATACAGTGCAAAAGGAGAGTATTGAGCAGCACTGGTGTTAATGTTTATGATGCACGGACACCATGCTCTTGCGTAGTTTGAAAACTTGCTTTTATAATTTAGTTTGTTCTGCAGTTCATTGTGTAAAGTTGTCGGTTTAAACTTGAATTCCATTAAACTCGGTGTTTCTGATGTTATCGCATAGTGAACGATTTAACCCGATAGCCACCCATAGAGCCACATGGCCTGTCGGAAAATCACACTCACTTTTAGCTACTGAACATGCTCCGAAAACGTCAAATTCGATTTTCTCGAGAATTCTTGAGAGTTGCATCTAATTGTTTTACCTAGCTGATATCTGAGTTCTGAACTTCATGCAGCATAAATGTGAAGTATTATGTGTCTCTTTGTCAGGCAAATGACCATAACGCTCTGGACACTACTTTTATGTAGATGCCTGTTGGTTCTTTAATAATTGCTACTGCGAGACACTGTTAACGTTATAATCACAGGCGACCAGTGGAAAGTCTGTTTCATAGAATTATTTTCTGTTGTCGTTAAGAATAAAGTAATCTTGTCCGCAGAGTCACGCTCGAATATAACGCAGGATGTATAGTGCGTTCCGGGACATTCACTAAAACTGATTTGTTAGATTTTTACCGTCACGTACGATACTGAATTTTACTCCCAGCAACTCCACTAATTGAGTGCTTTAGTTTTTCTGTAACTCTGCCGTACAAACAAATTACAGTCTACTCTAAAATCGAAGCCACATTAAGTATGTGTATAATCGTGTATTCAGCTTACTACATTGCCACTCTCACATTTTTGAGTCATATGAATTATATTTCCAAATGTGAGGCTAGTTTTCAAGTTCAGGACTATTACATTTTCCCATTCACTGTAATTCCGTACTTATGTGTCTTTGTGAAGTAAGAAAGGAAGAACAGTAATCAGTTCCCCTCGGCGATGGGGTCATTAAAATGCCAGTACGAAGTAGGATTGGGGAAGGAAGAGAGACGAAATCAACCGTATCGTTTTTGAGCAAATCATTCCTACAGTTGCCTTAAACGACTGTGGGAAACATGGGAAAACGCAGATCTGCCAGGCGGGAAATTGAACAGCCGAAAGCGAAGTGTGAATATTGAACTTGCTGTGTGATGACGTTGCTTATCAGCAAACGTCATTGTTGTTGTTGTGGTCTTCAGTGCGAAAACTGGTTTTATGCAGCTCTCCATGCTATTCTATTCCGTGCGAGCTACTTCATCTCCGAAAAATTACTGCAACCTAGATCTTTCTGAATCTGCTTACTGCATCCATCTCTTGATCTCCCTCTACGATGTTTACCTTTCCCCCCACCCCCTACAGACACACACACACACACACACACACACACACACACACACACACACACATACACTTCCTTCCAGTACTAATTTGGTGATCCGTTGATGTCTCGGAATATGTCGTATCAACCGATCCCTTCTTTATTTTGTGACACAAATTTCATTTTTCCCAGTTCTGTTCAGTACTTCCTCATTAGTTAAATGATCGACCAATCTAATCTTTAGCCTACTTCTGTAGCACCACATTTCTATAGCTTCGATTCTCTTTTTATCTAAAGTGTTTGTCTTCCATGTTTCACTTGCATACATGGCTGCACTCCAAACAAGTACCTTCAGAAAAGACTTCCTAACGTTTTAATCTACATTCGATGTTACAAATGTCTCTTCTTCAGAAATGCTTTTCTTGCCACTGTCTTTGTATATTTTATATCCCCTCTACTTCAGCTACCACCAGTTATTTTGCTGTACAAATAGCAAAACTCGTGTACTACTTCAAGTGTCTTGTTTCCTAATCGGATTCCCTTAGCATCACCTGATTTAATTATACTACATTCTATTATCCTTGTTTTGCTTTTGTTGATGTTCATCTTACATCCTCCTTTCAAGACACTGTCCATATCCCGTTCAACTGTTCTTTCAAGTACTTTGCTGTCTCTGACAGAATTACACTGTCATCAACAAACCTCAGAGTTTTATTTCTTCTCTCTGAACCTTAATTTCAACTCCAAATTTTTCTTTAGTTTCCTTTAGTGCTTGACCACCGGCTGCTGTGGCCGTGCGGTTCTAGGCGCTTCAGTCCGGAACCGTGCTGCTGCTAATGTCGCAGATTCGAATCCTGCCTCGGGCATGGATGTGTGTGGTGTTTTTAGGTTAGTTGGGTTTAAGTAGTTCTAAGACTAGGGGACTGATGACCTCAGATGTTAAGTCCCATAGTGCTTAGAGCCATTTGAACCATTTTTGAACTGCTTGTTCAACGTACATATTGGATAATAGCGAGGATAGGCTACAACTTTGTCTTACTCCTTTTTCAACCACTGCTTCCCTTGCATGCCCATCGACTCTTATATCTGCCGTCTGCTTCAAAATTGTTCAAATGTGTGTGAAATCTTATGGGACTAAACTGCTAAGGTCATCAGTCCCTAAGATTACACACTAGTTAACATAAATTATCCTAAGGACGAACACACACACCCATGCCCGAGGGAGGACTCGAACTTCCGCCGGTACCAGCCGCACAGTCCATGACTGCAGCGCCTTAGACCCCTCGGCTAATCCTTCCGTCTGGTTTCTGTATAATTTGTAAATATGCTTTCCCTCCCTGTATTTTACACCTGCCACCTTCAGAATTTGAAAGAGAGTTTTCCAGTCGACATCGTCAAAGTTTTTCTCTAACTCTAGAAATGCTATAAACGTAAATTTGCCTTTCCTTGACCTATCATCTATGAGTGGCCGTAGGGTCAGTATTGCCTTGCATGTACCTACATTTTTCAGGAATCCAAACTTCGGCTTCTACCAGTTTTTTCCATTCTGTTGTAAAGAATTCGTTTTAGTGCTTTGCAACCTTGACTTATTGAAATGATAATTAAATAATTTTTACGTTTGTCAGCACCTGATTTCTTTGGAATTGGAATTATTGTATTTTTCTTGAATTCCGAGGGTATTTCACGTGTTTCATACATCATGCTCACCAAATATAAGAGTTTTGT
Source organism: Schistocerca americana (assembly GCF_021461395.2). Lineage (NCBI taxonomy): Eukaryota > Metazoa > Arthropoda > Insecta > Orthoptera > Acrididae > Schistocerca > Schistocerca americana. The sequence goes on from NC_060121.1 coordinate 857,172,554, forward strand.
CAGGGATCTCCTTAGGCTACCAGTAGTTCTCACGGAGTGTCGTCTACTGCCGGGGCCTTGTTTCGACATAGATTTTTCAGAGGTTTGCTAAATTTTTCTCTCAATATCATTACCATCATATTAACTAAGCATTACTGTATGAAGCGCACTTAACAGCGGTCCTAAAACGCTTCCCCAACAAGAGGCTAAGCGCAGCCATATATGTACACTGTCTGATTACTTTATGTAATGTCTAACTGGCACGTGGATGTCACGAGATGCGGATCCACCTGTATAAGAGGACGCGGGGATATTGTTTTGTCAGTAGAGAAGCAGAAATAGCGGAATATATCTATCAGGAGTACTTAAAAGGGCTACAGTTAATAGGCCTCACTGACTACCGAAACAACAGTGACATTTTACTGAATCGCGCTTGAATACACCGGACTATACTTGAATACCATTCTTCGACTGATACAGGTGGGGTGCCTGGTGGTATGCTGTCAACACCACTGTCACTAACCTCACGTGAATAATTACTTCCAAATCCATTTCTGTTTAGCCAATATAAATCAGTACGAAACAAATGCTTTCACTACATCTTCTGCCGTTGCCGATAACAGATGAGCTAAGTCCTCACACATACACACTGTCTCACATACACAAAACAAATACAAATTACGATAACATTATGCCACGCGGTGTAGCCGCGCGGTCTGAGGGCGGCATGCCACGGTTCACGCGGCTCCCCCCGTCGGAGGTTCGGGTTCTCCCTCCGTCATAGATGTGTGTGTTGTCCTTAGTGTGCGTTAGTTTAAGTTAGATTAAATGGTGTAAGCCTAGAGATCGATGACCTCAGCAGTTTGGTGTCATAGGGACTTACCACCACCTACGATAACATACGTATTCATGAAGGTAAAACGAGTTACGTTTCGATTCTATCCGGCTTACTGTCTACCAATGCAGCTAATGCAATTTTCTTGTGTAAAACTGGGCGTCCTTAAACTGTTGTGAATTTACTGAATCTATTGAGCTATCTGTACGTAAAGATGATAATCGAATCTTGGTTCTCGCCTCTTGAATAATCTCTCATGCCATCTTCTCTCCTATGTTTTCTATATTCTTAATTTCAAATCTCGTTATATCTTTCTAAAATATGGAGCTCCCTCGCAACAGTGAGCGTCTGGAAACTTCTCCATTCCGGTCGACTTTGCACTCTAAAACTGGTACCACTACTGTAAATCTCTTTTTCATTTTACACTATCCGACTACTACCTGAAACAAAATGACTTCTCTTTCTCCAATGATAAAGAAAGACGACCATTCCGTTCGTCTTTATACTTCACGGTACCTTTTTCGCGCCTTCGACTTTATCTGACGCTTACGAAGTAATAAAAATTACAGCGATTTAACTTCATATAGCGTACTAAAGCACTCTCTTTTACATGTACATGGCACAGAATACGTAAAATATGTGACATACTAAACATAGTTTTCGTAAGACCTTCACCACACAGAGAAGTAAATTTTCCAGAATCTGAATAAAGAACAGCTGTCAACATGTGTAACTTGGAATTGTACATTCTTGGAGTAGTGAAGCAACTTAAATTACTTAATAAAAGAATGTCCTGCGTTTCAGAATGTGTAGCTTCTAGGTTCCTTTCAGAGTATGCTGATGCAGTAGTTCCATTCTTAACAATCATATACAACCACTCTCTCGACGACAGATCCGTACACAAAGACTGGAAAGTTGCACAGGTCACACCAATATCCAAGAAAGACGATAGGAGTAATCCACTAAATTACAGGGCCGTATCATTAACGTCGATATGCAGTAGGATTTGGGAACATATATTATGTTCGAACATTATGAATTACCTTGAAGAGAACGATCCGTTGACGCTTACTCATCTAGAAAATTCGTTTTGTTCCTGTGAGAAACAACTGGCTCTTTACTCACACGAAGTGTTTAATGCTATTGAGAAGGAAATTCAAATTGATTCCGTATTTCTAGATTTCCACAAGGCTTTTTACACTGTACCTCACAAGCGAATTGTAATCAAATTGGGTACACCGTCTCATTTATGCGACTGGATTCGTGATTTCCTGTAAGAAAAGAGGCAGTTCGTAGTAACTGACGAAAAGTCATCAAGTAAAACAGAAGTGATTTCTGGCGTTACCCGTGCTAGTGACATGCCCTCTGTTGTTCCTTATCTATATAAGCGATACAGGAAACAATCTGTGCATCCGCCTTCGGTTGTTGGCAGATGATTTTGAGGTTTATCGTCTAGTAAAGTCAACTGAAGATCGAAACAAATTTGCAAAACGATGTAGAAAATATATCCGTAAGGTGGGAAAATTGACAATTGACACTAAATAATGAAAAGTCTGAGGTCATCCACATGATCGCTAAAAGGAATCGTTTAAACTTTGGGATACATGATAAATAACACAACTTTAAAGGCCGTAAATTCAACGAAATACCTGGGGACTACAATTACGAAGAACTTAAACTGGAAAGAACATATAGAAAACGTTGTGGGGAAGGCGAACGAAACACAGCGATTTATTGGCAAAATACTTACAAAATGTAACAGATCTACTAAGGAAACTGCCTTCACTTAGCTTGTCCGTCCTCTTTTAGAATACTGCTGCTCGGTCTGGGATCCTTACCAGATATGATTAAAGGTGTATGTCGAGGAAGTTCCCAGAAGGCAGCACGTTATGTATTATCGAGAAATAGCGAAAAGTTTGTCATGGGCATGATCCAGGATTTCGGGTAGACATCATTAAAACAAAGGCGTTTCTCGTTGCGGCGGGATCTTCTCACTAAATTTCGATCGTCAACTTTCTCCTCCAAATGCGAAAATATTTTGTTGGTGCCGATCTACATGGAGAAAAACGATCATCATAATAAAATAAGGGAAATCAAAGCTCGTAGTAAAAGATATAGATGTTCGTTCATTGCGCGCCCCATGCAAGATTGGAATAACAGAGAATTGTGAAGGTGGTTCGGCGAACCCTCTACCAGGAACTTAAATGTAGATGAGTGTGAAGTGGAAACGCGAAGGACATCCACACTTAAAGCAATACTTATAAGACCTCATGTACTTACAGGCATGGTCCGGCACCACTGCCGAGGTTGGATGTAGGCCAGGTAATCACTCATGAGTTCCAAAGTGTTTCCAGGAGTCCACCTCGTACAATGACTGTGCGTAGGTGGTTTAAAATAATGTGATACAGTGGTCGAGCAGCTCCTCATAAGCCATGCATTTCTATAGTGAATGTTAAGCGACGCTTCAGGTGGTGCAAAAAGGGCCAGCGATGAACAGTGGATGAATGGAAACGAGTGATTTCGAGTGCTCAATAACGCTACACCTTGTGGAAAGCAGATGGAAGGGTCTGGGTTTGGTGAATGTCTCTACACCGTCACCTCCCATCATGTTTAGCACCAACAGTTCAGTATGGAGGAGGTGATGTTACTGTATGGGGGTGTTTCTCGTGGTCTGGATGTGCTCCTTACTGCACATAGGTAAACCTGAGAAAGGATATGAACTCATTTTACGGCAGAGTCTACTGCGTTCAGTTAAAAATATATCAGGTGCGGTGATTGTATCAAGACGACAATGCACGCTGCGACGCATGACAATGCACGTTGTGAAGCAATGGTTTGCAGACACTAATATTCCTGAAGTAGACTGGCTCACTTAAAGCCCAGATATGAGCCCAATGGAACACCGCTGGAAAGAGAACCTCGAATTCACTCCAGACCACAGCGTCCAATGCGATTACCTTCTCTAGCTTCGGCCCTTGAGGTGAATGGGCTTCCATTATTCCACAGACTTTTAGACATCTTATTGAAGATATCTCCAGGAGGAGTCAAGCCGTCATAAATCCGAAGGGTTGACACACTCCAAATTAACTTCCACCAGTAGATGTCTGGATGCTTTTAATCAGTTAGTATGTATAGAGGGGTGGCCCTCTCGATCGTGACTAACATTTTACTAATCTAAGCAGTCAAAGAGTTATGATAACAGCACCAGACAACGTTTGTAGATAGCTGTCCTGTATAGGTGAAATTCGTCAACTTTGCTTATGGAATGTTACTTTGACTTGTGGTAGACTAAGATGCTTACCATCTACCTGGCTAACATCTTGCGATGTATTCTCAAACAGGACCCACTCTGCCCCGCTAGCAGGTCGCCTGGTATTTACTAGAAAATAAAAGAGGCTCTATGATGGGATGAATGTCAAACACGTTTTCGGGGTAGAGAATGTTCAGTGCAAATATGAAAAGGTACCATGCATGTCTGTTAGGTGTGCAAAGTCGCAGCCCTTTACTGTGAGCCCGTTATAAGTTCGCTCACAGAGAATTCCGTACTACATGCGTGGAAAATTACTCATGTCGCGCTAGTATTCAATAAGGGCAATAGGAGAAAGCTGTTGACTCACTGGCCCATTCATCTAGATTATGAAGTACTTCGAGGGAAACAATTTATTAACACATAATGAGTACGCATTCAGAAAATATCGTTCTTGTGAAACACAACTACCTCTTTATACTCATGAAGTAATGACTGCTATGGACAATAGTGTGAAATTGATTCCATATTTTTAGATTTCCTGAAGGCTTTCAACACAATTCCTCATAAGCGTCTACTAACCAAGCTGCATGTTTATGGAATATCGCCTCAGTTATCTGACTGGATTCGTGATTTTCTGTCAGAAAGGACACAGTTCGTGGTAATAGACGGAAAGTGATCGAGTAAAATAGAAGTAAAATCTGGCGTTCCCCAAGGAAGTGTTATAGGCCCTCTATTGTTCCAGATGTATATTAACGACATAGGAGACAATCTGAATAGCCCTCTTAGACTGTTTGCAGATGATTCTGTCATTTACCGTCTTCTAAATTCATCAAACGACCAAAACGAATTGCAAAATGATTTAGATGAGATGTCTGCATGGTGCGAAAAGTGGCAATTGACCCTGAATAGAGAAAAGTGTGGAGTTATTCGCGTGAGTACTAATAGAAATCCGCTAAATTTCGAATACGTGATAAGTCACACAAATATGAAGGCTGTAAATCAAACTACATACTTAGGGATTACAATTACAAATAACCTGAATTGGAACGATCACATAGATAATGTTGTGGGTAGAGCAAATCAAAGACTGCGATTCATTGTCAGAACACTTCGAAGGTGCAGCGGGTCTACACAAGAGACTGCTTACACTACGCTTGTCCGCCCTATTCTGGAGTATTGCTGTGCGTTTTGGGATCTGCATCAGGTGGGACTGACGGATGACATCGAAAAAGTACAAAGAAGAGCAGCTCGTTTTGTATTGTAGCGAAATAGGGGAGATAGTGTCACAGACATGATACGTGAATTGGAGTGGCAATCATTAAAACAAAGGCGTTTTTCGTAGCGACGGGATCTTCTCGTGAAATTTCAATCACCAGTTTTCTCCTCCGATTGCGAAAACATTCTGTTGACACCCACCTACATAGGGAGAAATGATCACCACGATAAAATAAAAGAAATTGGGGCTCGCACAAATAAATTTAAGTGCTCGTTTCTCCCGCGCGCCTTTCGAGAGTGGAACGGTAGAGAGACAGCTTGAAGGTGGTTCATTGAACCCTCTGCCCGGCGCTTTATTATGAATAGTAGAGTAATCACATAGATATAGATGTATTTTTGTAGTGTGCTAGTTTAATACCTTAAAGGTTTAAAGGGGAAACATCCTCTTACAGGTACTGAGCAACACTCGAAGCGGAAATGTTTAGTTTTCTACTCGGCTGACATGCCAAATGTCACCCCAGGGCATTGTTCCTGTTGATACTAGAGTCAACATATTACCGCACAGCCCAATGAGCACATTGTTAGACGCGGTATCACGTTGTTTTTGGAATGGAAACACTGGAACTCGCGACTGATTTAAAACTGATTCGTTGGCGTTAGCGTACTCTCTGGTCGCAGTTGGCATTATTAGTTCATGTACACTAGCTATATGGTGCAACATAGCCGAAGGCCGACTAAATCTATTACGTAACAATGAGTGTTTGTCTGTCGTCCAAACGTTGCTATACCATTCATCGGATTGCCATGCAAATTTGGAACTAGGTTAGTTATTGTGCGCACGCCGGCAGTTGTTTCTGAATCAGTAATATACGCTAGCCACCCCTATAGATGGTACTAGGAGTGGAAAGCAGAGACAAGTAAAAGTATTTGATAACAACCGATATTAGTATCTATCCCGTAGTTTTCGAAGTCTTTACGCTCATTTGTTACGGTCCCGATTCCGTTTCATCGCTAGGTCTGTTGGGTGAAAAAATGGTGACGTATCAGCATACGACTGAAGTAGGTACTACCAAACTTGGCGTATGTACCACTTTCTTCATGGAAAAAAATACAGTGACAGTAAGATATCATCTAGCACTCCTCTGGCTGAGGATGGACGTGGAAAGGGGTGACAAGAAAATAATAAGTCACTGGCATCTGGAGGAGTTTCACCCAAATTTGGTATATATGAATTTTTGTTTGTACGAAACTGCTATGGAATTAATGTTAGGGCTTGGGGTTGGGAATCGGAAGGGGTGACATGTAAAAGTGTTCGAAAAGGAACTGTTGGTATTTCTTCCCTATATCAGCTGACTTGGAATGCTTTGCGAAGTGCAATTTCTCTATTACTGCTTCAACTCAGTTTGCCACCCAGATCGCGGAATGAGTCAATGCTGTTGTCAGCGTGTTTCGAGCCGAAAGTCGTTCCATACTGCTGAATACCACAGATGCATTTAACGTCGAGTCTGAATTCGCATTGCGTAGAACAGCAGAGATTCAGACATTTGCCAGCGGTAGTTATTTTTCTAGGAAAAGAATCAGTTGCTGTTGTCGATATGCCTGAAACTAAACTGATGTCTATGGACTAGATTCAACGTGAAGGGATAAACTGAACTATTGCCTGTCCATTAAACAGTTTATCAACGATAGTAGAAGAAATGTGAACAACGTTAGCGAAGATGAATAAGTGCGCATAGCTCCTAATGTGTACTCTTTAGAGACCACGTTTATCGAACTTTTTTACTTCGAATGATCGTTCCTGACATATACCTGAATATTGACCATTCTTCCTGGGACACCATGTGTGAGGTATGGTAGTTTATGAGAAATATTTCTGACATACGCCGCGTACCCAGTCTACGCTAAGGGCAAACAGTTACTAAGTAAATAAAGAAATAGAATTTAAATTTGTATATTTCAATTACTTCTTTGAAATTCAGTTGCTTTTCTGACGAGCACAATACGAGTAGTTAATATTGTAGAATGCATCTATTTTGTAGAGAATTAACGCTACATCTCTACCGAGAATATCTAGCACACCCTTATACCCTACGATTGCCGGTTCGAATCCTGCCTCGGGCATGGCTGTGTGTGATGTCCTAAGGTTAGTTAGGTTTAAGTAGTTATAAGTTCTAGGGGACTGATGACCTCAGCAGTTAAGTCCCATAGTGCTCAGAGCCATTTTTGAACACCCTTATGTAATATTCTATCGAAGGTCAATAAATGGAAGCAGCAGTTGAGGATGGGGTGAGACAGGGACTTGACCAATCCTGGATGTTTATCAATGTGTTTCTGAGCAAACAGTAAAGAAAATCCAAGGAGAAGTTTGGAAAGGGGATGAAAGTTTATTGAGAAGAAATAAATCTTTAAAATTTTGCCGATGACTTTGTAATTCTCTCAGAGATAGCACAGGATTTGGAAGTGCAGTTCAGCGGAATGGATAGCGTCTCGAAAAGAGGTCATAAGATGAACATCCACTAAATCAAAACAAGTGTAACGGAGTACAATCGAATTAGACTAGGAAATGAGAAACTAAAAGTAGCAGATGAGTTTTTCTGTTTGGGCAATAAGATGGCTGAAGTTGAGAGGACACAAAATTCAGAGCGAAAAAAGCTAGAGAAGGATTTCTGAAGGAGAGGGATTTTTTAACGTCTGGTACGAGAAATAGTACCTCTAACATCAAAGTAAGTGTTTGGACGTATTACACGAAGGTTTTATTATGGAATGTACACCGTACAGAAAAATATGGACGACCAGTGGTTCTGACGAGAAGAGAATTGAAGCTTTTGAAACTTCTTGCTATACAGTGTGGTCGGAAATTCTCGTTACAGACATGTAGGACTTGTAGATGGGTGTGAGTACATAGTATTTGCATAGTAACCCATGTTCGGAAACGTACCGTACCATGGTAGGGCCGTTTGAGAACACAAGTGCTAGGTAGAAACGCCACAGGGTAGTCATGGTGAGAATCGGCTGATGTCGGTTGACGTCTATCCCACCTCTCTGACCTGGTTCGAGCCTTAGTCACGTGTCTGTAAGTGTTAAAGCAACATGGTTGACTACACGTTTGCAGAACGTACCAATACGATCCTTCTGAAGGGCGAAGCTCACGGTAATGAAAGAGCTGCTCATCGCAATTACCAAGCTCGTTCTCCACAAGGTCCGACGGCATCGCGTACGCTTTTCGCAACAATTGCGCAACGGCTTCGAGAAGCGGAACCTTCACCGTCGACAAGTATGAGTGTGGCGCTCAAAGGAGACAGCAAACAACTGAACTGGAAAAGGCCGTACTGCATCTCGTAGAGGAGAGCCCGTCAACGAGAATACGAGCAATTTCTTTGGCTGTTAAGAAGTGAAAGTGTGAAACATGTGATGTACTGGGTCGCCCGTAATCAATTACTTGTATACGTGGTCGCGTTGCCATTATGCTTTCATACGGTTGTAACATGGAAACGGTACACATCTGGACATGGGTTCCAGTTCAAAATATTACCTACTCACTCCCGTCTACCAATCCGAAAAATCTGTAAGGAGAATTGCCGGAAACCCTGTAGAAGAATGGAGAAGGTTAGATGGGCATATCGCGTAACTAAGGGGGGTAGAACGTCAAACGGGCCGACTTGGAGCAGGAGAAGCACCACAGGACATTTTAGTTTCTACTGTATATACTTTTACAAATAAATTCATAAAACTTTGAAAGCATGACCAGGAAGCGTTCAGGATTCATGCTCATAGCAGTGGAAGTTCTAAAACGTACACATGATAATTTTTTTACATGTGAAATTTCATGATTTTTTCACTTACTATTGGCTTTATTTGTTGTTGTAGGTACACTTTTCTTCCTTAGTAAGAGAGATTCTTCGATGAATTTTGCGCAGCATACAAACCATAGTTACAGGTGTATGAAACTCTAGAATTTATTTAATTCATGAACAAATGAATGAACTGTTACATTTTAAACTTCATGTTTAGAAAAAACTCAAATTTTATAGTTAATTATTTCAATTTTTATCACAGTTTTTTAATATATTTGGAAAATTCTAGAGTTTCATACACCTGTGAGATCTGTCTGTATGCTGGGCAAAATTCATCGAAGAATCTCTATCACTTAGGAAAAAAAGTATACCTATAGCAACAAATGCAGCCAGTAGTAAGTGAAAAAAATGATGAAATTACACGTGTAAAAAAAAGGTATTTTGCTACGTTTTTGTACTTCCACTGCTATGAGTGTGAGTCCTCAATCCTTCCTGGTCATGCTCACAAAGTTTTATGAATTTATTTGTAAAAGTATAGACAGTGGAAATTAAAATGTCCAGTGCTGCCTCTCCTGCATCAAGTCGGCCCGTTTGACGTCCTACCCCCTTAATGAGGAGGTAGTGAATCACACTGGGAGAAGAGAAATTTGTGACTCAACTGAGCTAAGACAAGAGATCGGTTGATAGGACTCATTTTGAGGTATCAAGGAATTGCTTATTTTGTAATGGGCGTAAGTGTGGAGAGGGAGACCAAGGCTTGAATACAGTAAACAGGTTGACACGGATGTAAGTTTGGGTAGTCACCCAGAGACGAGGAGTTTGCACTAGCATGTAAGGCAGCATCAAACCAGTCTTCGGACAGAAGCTCATCATCACTACAACAAGAACAAGAACAACAACAGCAACAAGATACTGTTCGTGTTGCAAGTAGGGTAGACGTACAGACATCTGAACCTATTGTCGCCGTTGCCTTTAATACAGCAGCGGCGGGACACGCATCCATCTTGTGTCCCGAAGCACGGGCGTTGAAGCGGTTGGCGCTTGTCACCAGCCGAGGCGCCGCTCGGCGCGGCGCATCCATTTCCCCGGACACGTACTCGGCGACGGCACAGGTGAGCGCGCGGGGGCTAACCGAGTTTGGAAGTGCGCGCCACGCAGTTAAGCCGTCCGTCACGCGGCCACCTGCTGAAACAAACGTGGTTCGCCCCCAGCCCCCGGCGCCGCCGGCCGCGCCATATCGACCGCCGCCCCCCGCCCCTCGGCCTGTGCCTGCAGCTGGTGGAAATTGCACTAACGCCACCTGACACGGCGCGTCATCAGATAAACATTTGCGTGCATCGCCTCTAATTCCGCGCCTGCTGTCGCGATGTTGTACCGGAATTTATTAAACAGCGCTCACCAAAAGCCGCGGCGACTATCGTGCACGTGTGAACTGGCAGCTGCGGCCGCTTTGACCGACCAGCTTTCACACTACTAGCCTTCATTACACCTGTCTCTCAAGCACATCCCTGTAACAGGTCTAAGGGATACTGCGATGTGTCACAAGAGCATCACTAGCAGAGTTTTGCAAAACGTCTTCTTCATTAACAAACGTGCGAAATAGTTTCCATCAGGTTCTATAAGAAATAACGACATCCAGTATTGTTAGATTCTTTTCGACAACAGCGTAACGCGTACATAATCGTTGCAACAACAGTAGGACGAGACGTTAGCTGGTCTTGCAATATACTAGCGAACGCGGCAGTGCTTCGCAGTTGGTAAATATGTACGTAAACAAAGAACACTAAATCTCAGATTCAAGAGAAGTAAAAACGTAGCTGACAAACAAAGGCTTAACGAAGCGAAAATGAGCTCAAGGAGGGCAACTAGAGAAGCGCTCGATGATTTTGCAAGCAAGACGTTGTCAACCGACCTGAGTAAAAACCCTAAGATATTTTGGTCGTATATAAAGTCAGTAAGTGGCTCAAAATCACCATTCAGTCTTTCAACGACGACACCGGCACCGAAACAGAAGATAACAGAGAGATGGCCGAAATACTGAATTCGGTCTTCCGAAGTTGTTTCACCGCGGAAGATCATAACACTGTCCCTCCTTTCAATCGTTGTACGAACGTCGAAATGGCAGATACTGAGATAATCGATTGCGGAATTGAAAAGCAGATACAATTGCTTAGTAGTGGAAAAACGTCAGGACCAGATGAGATATCAATAAAGATTATGCAAAAGAACTTTCTTGAGCAACGAAAGGTACCTAATGACTGGAAAAAAGCGCACGTCATTCCCGTTTTTAAGCAAGGCCGTAAGACCGATCCACACAATTGTAGACCTATATCGTTCACGTCAGTCTGTTGTAGTATTACGGAACATGTTTCATGCTCAGTAATTATGACGTTTTTGGAAAATGAACATCTCTGTAAAAATCAACATGGATTCCGCAAACAGGGAATCTGCGAAACTCAACTCGCTCTGTTTTTCCATGAGATCCACAGTACAGTGGAGAACGGTGCTCAGGTTGATGTCGTGTTCCTTGATTTCAATAAGGGATTTGACACCTTCCGGCATTGCTGTTTAACGAAAAAAAAAAAAGAAATACGAGCTTACGGAGTATCGGAGCAGACTTGCGACTGAATTCAAGACTTTCTTGCAGATAGAACTCAACACTTCGCTCTTAACGGAACAAAGTCGACAGATGTAAAGATAATATCCGGAGTGCCCGAGCGGTTGTAGGCGCTACGGTCTGGAACCGCGCGACCACTACGCTCGCAGGTTCGAATTCTGCCTCGGGCATGGATGTGTGTGATGTCCTTAGGTTAGTTCGGTTTAGGTAGTTCTACGTTCTAGGGAATCGATGACCTCAGAAGTTAAGTCCTATAGTGTTCAGAGCCGTTTGAACCTTTTTTTTTAAATATCCAGAGTATCACAGGGAACAGTGATAGGACCGTCGCTGTTTACAATATACATAAATGATCTAGTAGAAAGCGCCGGATGCTCTTTAAGGCTATCGCAGATTATGCAGTTGTCTAAGTATAGTAAGAATTTGCAGAACGACCTGCAGAGATTTGATGAATGCTGCAGACTCTGACAGTAGACCCTGAACGTAAATAAACGTAATTGCGCATACATAGGTAAAGAAATCCACTACTGTACACTATTGATGACAAACAGCTGGAGACAGCGTCTGCCATAAAATATCTAGGTGCAAGTATCCAGAGAGACCTTAAGTGGAATGACCACTTAAAACAGACAGTGGGAAAGGCAGACACTAGACTCAAATTCATTGGAAGAATCTTAAGGAAATGTAACTCATCCACGAAAGAAGTGGCTTATAATGCGCTTGTTCGCCCGATTCTTCAGTATTGTTCATCTATCTGGGTTCCCTATCAGGTAGGACTGTTAGAGAAGATCCAACGAAGAGCGGCGCGTTTCGTCACGGGATCGTTTATCTGGTGAGAGATCGTTAAGGAGATGCTAAATAAATTCCACTGGCAGACGTTACAAGAGAGGCGTTGTGCATCATGGAGAGATTTACTATTGAAATTTCTGGACAGCACTTTTCAGGAGGAGTTGGACAACATATTACTTCCCCCCACATACATCACGCGTAATGACCACGAGGAGAAAATTCCGGAAATTAGAGCCCATACAGAGGATTACCGACAATCATTCTTCCCACGCACTATTCGAGAATGGAACAGGGTTGGAGGGATCAGTGGTACCGAAAGTACCCTCCACCAAGCACCATCAGGTGGCTTGCGGAGTATGATGTAGGTGTAGATGTATGGGAATTGGATATACGAACAGATCTCGTGTGGTCTTCTCGGATGAGAGGAGTTGTGCTTCTAGAAGTGATTCTTAACGTGACGTTATATGGCGTGACGTGACAGAGCGTAATGCGCACATGAACGTTGCCGAACATGATCGCATTGTTGGTGAAGATGTTAAGGTAACGGAAGGCATAATGTGGCATGGGCGCACTGACCTCCAAATGTTTTAACCGGTATACTCACTGGTCAACTTACGAGCGGCGTTTGAAAAGTCCGTGCAAAATTAAAAACTAGTTACGTGTTTGGGGTAAACCTTTTTTATTTTTCGACATAGTCTCCTTTTAGACTTACACACTTTGTCCAACGCTGTTCTAATTTATTGATCCCCTCCGAATAATAGGAATTGTCCAAATCTGCAAAATAGCTATTAGTTGCTGCAATCACCTCCTCATTTGAATAAAATCTTTGTCCTGCCAGCGATTTTTTCCAATTGGGGAGCAAATAGCAGTCCGAGGGAACCAATTCTGGAGAATAGGGGGGATGTGAAACGAGTTGGAATCCCATTTCCATTAATTTTGTGACTACAACTGCTGAGGTGTGTGCTGGCGCATTGTCGTGATGGAAAAGGACTTTTTGTGGTCCAATCGCTGGCGTTTTTCCTGCACATCGGTTTTCAAACGGTCCATGAAGGATGAATAAGATGCACCTGTATTAGTTTTACCATTTTCCAGACAGTCGATGAGGATTATCCCTTGCGAATCCCAAAAGACAGTCGCCATAACCTTTCCGGCCGAAGAAGTGGTCTTCGCCTTTTTTGATGCAGATTCTCCCTTGGTAACCTATTGTTTTGATTGTTGTTTGGTCTCAGGAGTATAGTAATTTATCGATGTTTCATCCACAGTGATGAAATGACGCTTAGAGTCCTGCGGATTCTCCCTGAACAGTTGCAAACCATCATTGCAACACTTCACACGATTCCATTTTTGGTCAAGAGTGAGCAATCGCGGAATCCATCTTGCGGATAGTTTTGTAATGTCCAAATGTTTATGCAAAGTATTATGTACCAGTTCATTCGAGATCCCCACAGCACTAGCAATCTCAAGCACCTTAACTCTTCTGTCATCCATCACCATATCATGGATTTTATCAATGATTTCTGGAGTCGTAACCTCCACAGGCCGTCCAGAACGTTCAGCATCACTTGTGCCCATGTGACCACTCCGAAAATTTTGAGACCACCTATAAACTGTTATAATCGAAGGTGCAGAGTCACCGTAATGTTTATCAAGCTTCTCTTTAGTCTACTAAGGCGTTTTGCCTTTCATAAAGTAATGTTTAATCACCACACGAAAATCTTTTTCGTCCATTTTTTGACAATCACTCGACTTATTTGACTCAGACGAATGCCAAACACAAAGAAATAGACCAATATGGCTGAAACGTGGTGTGACTTCGTTCCAGGGATGCTACTAACTAAACGTGACCTCGATATGCGCCGGTGGTGCCATCTCTCGGACTTCGCACGGACTTTTCAATCGTCTCTCGTATAATGACACAGCACTCCTTCCCAGCGTGCTTCTTTCCACGGATGCATTTTGCCGTGACTTCATTTTTATAGGTGACAACGCGCTGTCGTATCGAACATCACAGTTGGAAGAGTTATTCGAACGAGTGGATGTTCTGCGAATGGACTGGTATTTCTGTTCCCCCGACTTAAATCTTATCGACCACGTGTCGGATGTGTTGGGGAGACGTACAGTAGTACGTCCACATGTACCAACGACCATCCGGCAGTTGTCAACCATGCAACTGGAGGAATGGAACGTCCTACCAACCCAACTAACCCTGTGGCCAGCATGTGACCATTTTACCGAGCATTTATTGCTGTTCTTGCTGTTTATACACCTCATTAAGAACCAGGTCTGGCCCTTTTTTATGTCGAGGGAACCACCACAACCATTACATCACTGTAATTATTGTCACGGGATAAAAGTCTCATTCTTTTACATTTCGGTTCGTATTTCTGACCTCTGAACCATATGTAGCAGTTTTTTCTATGTATAAGTATGGTCCAAGTTTAATAGATCTGTGTTACTTGACGGTGAAATTATTAGAAACTTACTTTCGTCCGTAATTTTTGCACAGCAATGTAGCATCGATGTGCGAGGGTCACAGCGCATCGGAACACTGTCACTCTCTAAAATCACGTGATTATAACTTTATATATGTTACGGCGTAAAGTCAAGCGCTGTCACGCCACTCGGGAACGACATAGGAGAGGGGGCTGTGAGAATGCGTCAGGCAATTAATCGCACGCTGACCGACCCCTCTCCAGGAAGAGAACATAAGCGCGGCGCCCGACACGACGCGGCCAAGTTCTACAGCAGCTTCAAGATTAACATCGACACTATTTACTTTACTTATACAATCTATGTAACCTGAACCTGGGAATTGTGTAAATTAAAGAACGTTTCTTATTTTGCATGTCGTCCTTTGCTTGCGACAACTCTGTGTAACACCAAGTTGAGTACTGTAATTTTTTCTTTTTTTAATAAAACTCCCTTATAAGATTTGTTTGAGTGTTGTCTCACGATCTGAGGAAGCAAGTTTCCTAGACGCCCCATAATATTGACGACGTAACTGGATTTAACACTATGGGCTCTAATTTCACTTGCGTTTCGAAAAACGGAAAATAAGAGTAACTAACACGTTCATTGTAAATTTCAGCAAGTGTGTGGGTTTGTGAGTTTAAGTGAAACGACTATTTTGCTTAGTTTCGAAATTTACTTTTTCTTAAAGAACGACTATGGACAGAGCACTAGTGTAAACTTTAAAATTACCACACTGAGTCGAGGGAAAAGGAAAATGTTTGAAGTTGACTTTTAGGAAACGAAGGTGATGAATAATGAAACCGCAAAGCGTTGCCTCTGTAAAAAAGGAAACCTAGAGACCACATGTTGACGAGCAGGAAGCTAAATAGTCACTACATACATTATGCAAACGCTTCCATCAAACAGACTTGATTAAATCGTTTTCTTTGCTTCGCATGCGGGTTTCCACGCGGTAGTCTATTGCTGCTTGCTTTAGCCTTTGCGCTTACCATGAAATGGAAGTCTGTAGAGGTATCCTTGAGTGAATTTGCACCTGTGAGAATTCCAGCGGTAAGTCGATTTTTTTGTACACAAAATCGTTGTATATAATTCCGAGTATTTGCTGCCATTTGTATTTCATTTACGCAATAAATTACGCATAACTTTTACAGGTCTCGGCTGAGTTATATTGCTCTCTAAAACTCGTTATATAGTTTTTAAAAAAATGTTCTGCATACATCAACGAGTATCGTTAAATAAAACAATTTATTTTAGTATTAGATCTTTGTTCTGTGCTGAAACAAATTCCTTATGTTAGCAGAAATTTTTATAGCTTTGACTCATAAAGTAACGTACTTGATGCTTTTTCTTTTTGTGACTATTTAGTTATGGCAGGAGTCTACTTCACAGAACAAATTTATTTAGTTGAAAGCGTCTGGTTAACTATTATCCTTATGGGCTCGTTCTCTGTTCGGCACCCTAGTATAGTAACAGATATCCGACTTACCGTAGTTTACATTTCACTACGGCTACGCCAATTACGCCAACTACCGAACTAACAGTTTAATAAGTCACGGCTGCAAAGTACTAACACGAATTCTTTATAGACGAATGGAAAAACTGGTAGAAGCTGACCTCGGGGAAGATCAGTTTGGATTCCGTAGAAATGTTGGAACATGTGAGGCTATACTGACCCTACGACTTAGATTAAGGAAAGGCAAACCTACGTTTCTAGCATTTGTAGACTTAGAGAAAGCCTTAGATCTCTCTTTCAAATTCTGAGGGTGGCAGGGGTAAAATACAGAGAGCATTTGCAATTTGTACAGAAACCAGATGTCAGTTATAAGAGTCGAGGGGCATGAAAGGGAAGCGGTAGTTGAGAAGGAGGTGAGACAGAGATCTTGCATATCCCCAATGTTATTCAATCTGTATACTGAGCAAGCAGTAAATGAAACAAAAGAAAAAATTGGAGTAGAAATTAAAATCAATGGGCAAGAAATAAAAACTTTGAGGTTCGCCGATGACATTGTAATTCTGTCAGAGACAGCAAAGGACCTGGAAGAGCAGTTGAAAGGAGGATATAAGATGAACATCAACAAAAGCAAAACGAGGATAATGGAATGTAGTCGAAATA
Source organism: Schistocerca americana (assembly GCF_021461395.2). Lineage (NCBI taxonomy): Eukaryota > Metazoa > Arthropoda > Insecta > Orthoptera > Acrididae > Schistocerca > Schistocerca americana. Next base: position 857,189,615 of record NC_060121.1, read on the forward strand.
AATCGGGTAATGCTGAGGGAGTTAGATTAGGAAATGAGACGCTTGAAGTAGTAAATGAGTTTTATATTTGGGGAGCAAAATAACTGATGATGGTCGAAGTAGAGGGAATATAAAATGAGGACTGGCAAAGCCAAGGAAAGCGTTTCTGAAGACGAGAAATTTGATAACGTCGAGTATAGATTTAAGTGTCACGAAATCGTTTCTGAAAGTGTTTGTGTGGAGTGTGGCCGTGTATGGAAGTGAAACGTGGACGATAAATAGCTTAGACAAGAAGAGAATAGAAACTTTCGAAATGTGGTGCTACAGAATAATGCTGAAGATTAGATGGGTAGGTCACATAACTAATGAGGAGATATTGGTTAGAATAGAGGAGAAGAGAAATTTGTGGCAAAACTTGACTAGAAGAAGAGATCGCTTGGTAGGATATGTTCTGAGGCATCGAGGGATCACCGATTTTGCACTGGAGGGCAGCGTGGAGGAAAAAATCGTAGATGGAGACCAAGAGATGAATATACTTAGCAGATTCAGAAGGATGTAGGTTGCAGTACCTACTGGGAGATGAAGAAGTTTGCACAGAATAGAGTGGCATGGAGAGCTGCATCAAACCAGTCTCTGGACGGAAGACCACAACAACAACAATTATTCTCATTTTTCTTTAGTTTCCCCTGGGCTGTATGGTCATGCGTTCAAGCACTAATAACATAACTCTAAATTATCACAAGGTGAAGTACAGCAAACTGAAACCTCTCAAGCATAGTGAGATAGAAATAAAGTATGATACGGAGAGCAGTAAACGTAATGTAATATTCCCACACTGTAAGCAAGGGACAGATTATATTAGAACGTAGTTTTTCGCTGTTAAATTCTTGAATAAATGTTTGCCGGATATGTATGAAAACTCAAGCTTTCTGCGACTTCTTCTTTCATCGTCGTCAGGATATTTCTGCAGATACTGTGATACTTCCTTCTCTTATCCGAATTATGTCATGGTGACCGAAAGTTAAGTGAGATCATTATTATGTACACAAATGATAGTAGAACCAAAATAAGATCACTTAATATAATTTTCACATTTTCAACATGATTTCAGTGTTGTGAGGCAGGAAGTCTCGTGCCGCAGCTATAACAAGACGTCTACTAAAAACTTCTCTCCTATCTAAAAATAAGCGAGAATCGCGTGCGGGGCATCTAGGCATATTTTATTTCGTATTTATTTTCGAATGTATGAAGTCTATGAGAAACGTCCCTGTCTTTTTTTCGAACGAATGGACATGTAGTGGTACGGAAATATTAATGATTGGTGTTGCTGATGATATACAAATATTTGGTTCGGAGGAAAAAATATAATTATAGAAATATTTGACAGAACAGTTTGTGTGAAGAAAACATGATGTTCCCTAGGATGACACAATTATACGGCAGATTTAGAGATTGAATGAAAGAGGACAGATTAAGTTTTAAAGTCCTGTAGGGCTCTTAACAAGCCTCTTAAGAAATTACGGAAGACATAAATCTGGATTTGAAGCGCCTGGATTTTGGCAGAGTGTCCATTATATTATCACCATTCAGTCTTGCTCGTTAGCTGGTCACTGAAACAGCAAAAAAAATGTTTATGTATTTAATACGTGGGATACAGATGATGTAAATAGCGACATCTACACTGGTTAGTACACTGTTTGAAGCTGGAGGTGGACTACAGAATAAAGTAGGGACATCAAGAGTATCATCTACGAGACTGTTTGTAGTCTTTTTATCCTCTTAAACAACCTGCAGTGATGCATTACTACGTCAGTCACACTACCCGCGCTGGTTGTAGTTTGCGAAGTGTTGCATGTTGAGGAGTGCTCGTGCATTGAATGAACCGCAAAGGTAACTTCTAGCGCAATACGCTTGATTCTTCCCTAGGAAATCAAGTAGAGGGTTTCTTAGCGTCTCTTCCAAATCTGTCTCCATTCAATTTATTGTAGTAGGCTGCGGCTTCTAACATTCGATTTAAAGACAGTGAATATCGAAGTGGCTCTTGGGGATACTAATATAGCTCTACAATAGACTCTCGATACACATAGTCATAACGCATTTACAAGTCAAAACGAAGAAAAGGAAAATGAGTTTCCGCAATCAATTTTAAATGAGAGTCAGTCTGAAATGGTTATCGCAGTAGCCTAAGGATCGTATTATCTGATTGTAGCCCTTCAAGCACCATAATATTCACAAAACAGTGGACTATATCTGATTCCACGTTTCGTTAGTTTAAATCGTCGCACAGTGCAGAATAAAACAGAATAAAACTTTAGGTTATTTTCTTAACTGAAATGTAAAGTGAAATGTACTCATTATGACATACGTGTGCATAATCTGGATGGCAGTACTACACCGGGTACAAAGGTTACTAGAGGCAGGATTAAACATTAACAGTCTCTTAATGAAACGAAATAATCACTCACCGTATAAATGTGTTGCCTGTTTTAAAGCTGCTTTTCGACGCTGTAGGAGACTGTTCTACTAGGAGAGGCTTTCAATAAGTAAGTACGTTTGTTTTCTGAAAGCAGGTTGGTTTTATTCAGGATCACAATACACCATATTATTCCTCCCTCTTTTGGCTACGCTGACCGCTGTGGCCGAGCGGTTCTAGGAGCTTCAGTCCGGAACCGAGCGACTGCCACGGTCGCAGGTTCGAATCCTGCCTAGGGCATGTATATGTGTGATGTCTTTGAGTTGGTTAGGTTTAAGTAGTTCTAAGTTGTAGGGGACTGATTATCTCCGATGTCAAGTCCCATAGTGCTCAGAGTCATTTGAACCATTTTTTTTCTTTTGTCTACAATACCCTGGTTTTCAATATAGTCTCCATTCAGTACGACGGCCTCTCGCCACTATACTTGGTGGGTCTGTATGACCGCGTGGTACCACTCTACTGGCCGATGTCGGAGCCAACCTCTTGCTGCATCAATGAAATCCCCATCATCCAAATACTGCTTCCCGTGGAATGCATCATCCATTGGGCGAGAGAGACGGAAGTGCGAAGGTGCGAAAGCCGGGCAGTAGGAATGATGATTAAGAACACTCAAACGAAACTTTGTGAGCTCCTCACAGGTGCGCAGACGAGTGTGACGCTTAGCGTCGTCAGGGAGAAGGAAAAGTTCGTTTGCATTTCTGTGGTGACGAACAAGCTGAAGTCGATTCTCCAGTTCCTGTTGGTTGCACAATCCACTTCAGTGTTGATCGTTGCACCGTGAGGGACGACTTCAAACACTTCATGAACTACCGTTTTGTTTCCTGTTAATCCATGTACTATCGGTTGTGACGATTTTCGACAGAAACGTGTCACTATCAGCCTCGTAATGCGCAAGCAGTTGTGCACAGATGTTCCGTCGTTGCTCTTCAAGCGCTTCTGTTAGGTGGCGAGGGACACAGCGGGGACACTTTTGAGTACCTCACCTGGTGGATGAGTGTATCAGCACTACCAACAAAAAACATCTAGCTGTGTAGCGAGGGGTGTGTGATTATGATCCGTCGATAATCTCGAATGAGAGTCTACACACACTCCAACATTCCAGGAATCACAGCTGTGTGCGTCGGGCAAGCACGTGGGACGTCGGACAGGTTTGCGCGACCTTGTTGCGATGGTGACAGACACCTCACGCAACGACTCATCGTGCTTTTGTTCATTGCCAGGCCTCCGTAGACATTCTGCAAGCGCCTATGAATGTCTGCGATGCTCTGATGTTCCACCAAACGAAATTACCCTATGCAGTAGGGAGGGTGCTTCGCCGCACCTTAACTGTCTGGCACGGCTCTCGCAACCCCAGGCGGAGAAAAAATGAAAATAAACTTGCTTCAGTTTGTGGATGAGGTAAACGTTAATAGGCCACCCGGATTTAAGCTTACTTCCGATCCAGTATCGGATCGTGGAAGATATCAAATACGTTCCTACTGGTAACGGGTCTCTACTTTGTTACGATACTATGCGTATGTGCTAGGGATCGCAACACTAATAATAAAGAAAATCTAGAAAACATAGAGAGATGTATTCTGAATCAAAATAGAAGAATACCCCACCATATTCTGCGGAATTCAGGAATGTGATTCAGGTACCATTTTATTTTGCACTTGAATAATGTGATTTTGAGGATTTAGCAGATACTGGTTTCGAAAAACGTACCTATTGTGTTGCTGTATAGTTTTTCAGGCATTTCGTTGAAGAACCTCATGTACTTTTTTAAAGTTTGATAGAGTGCTAACTAAGAATAAGACAGTCGATTGTTTTCACGATCCTAATCACAGTGGTACGTAAAGCTTCTAAATAAAGTTGTAACAAATGATTCAAATGGCTCTGAGCACTATGGGACTTAACATCTAAGGTCATCAGTTCCTACAACTTAGAACTACTTAAACCTAACTAACCTAAGGACATCACACACATCCGTGCCCGAGGCAGGATTCGAACCTGCGACCGTAACGGTCGGGCCGTTCAGACTGAAGCGTCTAGAACTCGGCCACAGCGGCCGGCTCAGGTGTCATACCAAATTCGTTTTGATAAATGGGACTTCCTTCTGAGTACACATTGGAAAGAGAATGTTGGACCATGAACCATCAACCATCAACCATAGGCGCAAGAACCGTGGTGGTGGTGGGACGCTCCTTTCAAACTCCTATCTTTTCAACGTTTGCCGCCATCTTGAACAAAATATCTACTCGTCTCAAAATGACGGCTGTCGAATTTCGCTTCCCCTATATGTCAGGAATTATTATTATGTCTCCTTTCCTCTCTAAAATTTCTCTAATACTTCAATCAACTGTTGAATTTCTATGTACTTTGTTATTAAATTCATATGTAAATTATGAATGCGACAGCGGGTTGTTGTTCATCAAAGGATCCCAGATCTGTCACCTCATATATTGTAAGGGATAGTCAAATGAAAGCGAAACATATAGAAACGAGTAAGTAAACTGTTTATTATATGAAAAGTATTCGTCATAACTCTTGAAACATTCATTCCACTGTTAGACAAGACGGTCAATGACCTCATGGAAAAATGTTTGCGAGTGTCTGCCGCACTTAATTGTATCCGGGGGTGCACCTCTTCGTCCGAAGCAAATCTACGGCTAGGAATGTCTTTCTTCGGGCCACCAAAATTACGGAAATTGCGTGGAGAGAGATCGGGATTGTATGACGAACGGGTAAGGGCTCCCCAGCGAAACTTCTGCAGTTTATTCGAAACGAACTTGGCGACGTTTGAGCGGGAATTTTGCTGACAGGTTGTTCCGACTACGGTGCAGCAGTTTCGCCGGGAAGCCTTTACACATAGTTCATACAATCTCGACCTTTTCCCATGGGATTTCCTTGTTTCTGGACACCTGGAGAAAGACATTTGGGACCATATATTTCCATCGGACAAAGAGGTGTGTATATGGGTACAATCTTGCTGCTGCAGGCAACGACAAACATTTTTCCTTTACTGCACTGGCCGTCGTCTCTCAGACTGGGATACGTAGATAAAAATTTATGGCGAATACCATTGGAACGAAAAGTACCCTTTATATTTTCTTTCGTCTGCCACGTGCTTATTTGAGTGACCATTTCACTTGTCGATTTCTACTCCTTCGTTTTCGTCCGAATTCGGCCGTTCACGTGCGCATCACGGCACGCGAGATTTTTGGGAGGGTTCCTTACACGTGGAGTCACAAGAGGTAGAAATGACTGACGATAAGAGTTCTCAACTATGTTACTGTCTATTTGCGAATAAACAGTTTGAAGGACTGAAACTGCTTCTTAGTTTTGTGTAGGTAGGTGTGCGAGTACACATCTTTGAGTTGTTGAAACCACAGTGCGTCAACACGAATGCGTAGGTGGCGACCACGTGGGAGAGACGGGCGACACGTCAAGGGTCGCCGGGAGACGCAGGTGAGTCGGCGGCGAGCGGCAAAGCCGTGCGGAGACAAATGCAGGCGTATCGAGCGTGCAGCAGACAGCGGCGCCTGCCATAAGCCCCTGTTATGGGCTCTTCCGGGAGCTAACGTACGGCGCCCGGCCAGGCCCGTCGGGAAATCTATACTTTGCACACGCCGGCAACAGCCTGCTCCGCTCGCAACGTGTGACCTAGTCTGTGTCCCGCAGCAGCCCACACAGGACCCGCTGAGGCGCCACCCAGCCTGGCGTCCCACGCTTCCATAAAGTAGTCTAGCGTAGGAAATTCTGAGCATGGTGCACTGCAGCGGCCGGAGACTCTTTTTGGGAAATCGTTTGAACTTTGTAAACAAGGCGCCACCGATTCCTTAAAGACTCACACTCCCACGTATAAAATAGCTTCAAGGGATTTATTTCTTCACAAATGAGTTAATGTTACATACTAGAGGCGTTCAATAAGTAAAGCAACACAGTTTTTCAAAATTCCGCCGGCCGAAGTGGCCGCGCGGTTCTGGCGCTGCAGTCTGGAACCGCGAGACCGCTACGGTCGCAGGTTCGAATCCTGCCTCGGGCATGGATGTGTGTGATGTCCTTAAGTTAGTTAGGTTTAACTAGTTCTAAGTTCTAGGGGACTAATGACCTCAGCAGTTGAGTCCCATAGTGCTCAGAGCCAGCCATCAAAATTCCGATACACCATATCATTCCCCACACGTCTGGCTACATAACCCTATTTTTCAGCTTGATATCTGTTCAATGCGACGGCCTTTCGCAACCTTACTGGCAGGGTCTGTAAGGCCATCCGCTATCACTCTAATGTTAGGAGCCAACTTCTTGCTGCATCCCTACTATCCACATACTGCTTCCCGTGGAGTGCATCCTTCACCGGTCAAAAGAGAGGGAAGTCAGAAGGTGCGAGATGCGGGCTGTAGCGGGGATGAGGAACAACAACCGTTGAAGTTTTGTGAGAATCTCTCAGGTGCGCAGAATTTTTAAGCCCTGCGTTATCATAGAGAATGAAAATTTCGAAACTTCCTGGCAGATTAAAACCGTGTGCCGGACCGAGACTCGAAAAAAATGGCTCTGAGCACTATGGGACTTAATTTCTGATGTCATCAGTCCCCTAGAACTTAGAACTACTTAAACCTAAGTAACCTAAAGACATCACATACATCCATGCCCGAAGCAGGATTCGAACCTGTGGCCGCAGCGGTCGCGCGACTCCAGACTGTAGCACCTAGAACCGCTCGGCCAATCCAGTCGGCCCGAGACACGAACTCGGGAACTTTGCCTTTCGCGGACTTGTGCTCTACCATCGGAGCTACCCAAACACGACTCACGACCCTTCCTCACAGCTTCATTTCTGCCAGTACCTCGTCTCCTACCTTCCAAACTTCACAGAAGCTCTTCTGAGAACCATGCAGAACTAGCACTCCTGGAAGATAGGATATTGCGGAGACGTGGCTTACCCACAGCCTGGGGGATGTTTCCAGAGTGAGATTTTCACTCTGCAGTGCAGTGTACGCTGATATGAAACTGGTCCGGCACACAGTTTTAATCTGCCAGAAGTTTCATATCAGCGCACACTCCGCTGCAGAGAGAAAATTTCATTCTGGAATGAGAAGTTCGTTTGTATTGTTGTGGCGACGAACAGCCTGAAGTCTATTCTTCAATTTTCTGACGGGAGTAAATACACTTAAGAGACGATCGTTGCACCACGAGGGTGGACATCAAACAGAATAACCACTTCAGAGTCCCAGAAGACCATCGCCATCACTCTATTGGCTGCGTGTGCGGATCTGAACTCTTTATTAGGAGGACAGGTAGTGTAGGACCACTCAGTGGATTGCGTCTTGTTTCCTTTCGGTAGTGGTGAACCAATGTTTCATCGCCTGTGACGGTGTCCGGCAAAAATTGGTTACGATCAGCATAGAAACGCTCAAGCAGTTCCGCACAGATGGTCTTTCGTTGCTCTCTATGGTCTTTTGGCAGTCGGCGAAGAATCCGCGGACACACACCTTTCAGTAACCTAACTGGTGGACGAGTGTGTCGGCACTACCAACAAAGACATCCAGTTGCGCAACGAGGTATTTGATTGGGATCCACCGATCTCCTGAAATGAGAATGTCCGCACGTTCGATCATTGCAGGAGTGTGCGGCTGGCCACTGCGCGAGACAACGGGCCGGTTTATGTGACCTTGTTGCGATGATAACAGACACCTCGTCCAACCACTCGCCGTGCTTTTGTTCACTGCCGGGTCTCCGTAGACATTCTACAAGCGCCTATGAAAATCAGGGTTACTCTGGTTTTCCGCCAAAAGAAGCTCAATGGCAGCTCTCTGCTTTCAACGCATTTTCGTTACAGACGCCATTTTCAAGGCCACATACGAGGTGCGGCTAGAAAAAAACCGGACTGATGCTGGGAAAAACATTTATTTACAATTATTTACAATTTCATGTTATCTCCTTCAATGTACTCTCCTCCTCGGTCTCTACACCGCTCCATACGAATTTTCCACTGTTCATAGCAATGCTGCAGATCATTTTCGGTAAGTCCATACATTACTTCCATCGCTTTTTCTTTTACTGCTTCAACAGTCTCAAATCTAGTTCCTTTCAAAGCTGACTTGACTTTAGGGAAAAGAAAAAAGTCACAGGGTTCCAATTCAGGTGAGTAGGGTGGATGATCTAACATGGGAATGTTGTGTTTTGCCAAAAACGTCTTCACTGACAACGCACTGTGAGCTGGGGCATTGTCTTGGTGAAGGATCCATGACTTTTTTCTCCACAAATCGTTCCGTTTTCTCCGTACTCGCTCACGTAGGGTAGCCAGGACGCTAATGTAGTAGTGCTGATTCACTGTTTGTCCCTCTGGTACCAAATCAATGTGCACAATCCCTTTAATGTCAAAAAAAAACAATCATCATTGCCTTGAATTTCGATTTTGACATTCGTGCTTTTTTTTGTCGTGGAGAACCAGGAGTTTTCCAATGCATCGATTGGCGTTTAGTTTCGGGATCGTAAGTAAAAAACCACGATTCATCGCAAGTAATAACATTTTGTAAGAAGGTGGGATCACTTTCAATGTTTTCCAGGATGTCAGAACAAATCATTCTTCGGCGTTCCTTCTGTTCAATTGTGAGACACTTTGGAACCATTTTTGAACACACTTTGTTCATGTTGAAACTTTCATGAAGAATCTGCCTAACACTTTCCTTGTCAACTCCTGTTAACTCAGGCACTGCTCTGATTGTTAAACGGCGATCTTGTCGAACAAGTTTACCGATTTTTTCAATGTTTGCATCAGTTTTTGCTGACAATGGTCTGCCAGTGCGAGTGCCATCACAGGTGTCTTCGCGGCCATCTTTAAATCGTTTAAACCACTCAAACACTTGTGTTCGTGATAAACAATCATCGCCGTACACTTGTTCTAACATTACAAACGTTTCACTTGCAGATTTTCCTAGTTTGAAACAAAATTTGATGTTAACACGCTGTTCTTTCTGTACACTCAACATTTTCCGACGCACAGACAAAACGTCAACTACTTAAAACAGACGCCACGGGCAGACTGAGTGCAGGAGGCAGATGAAACTCGAGCAGTAGGCGGAGCGAGAGTCACGTGACAGGCCACGCGACTTTCAGCCTTATTGCATTTGTTTTATTGTTTCACCAGTACTAGTTCGGTTTTTTTCTAGCCACACCTCGTATAGCGACGCCTGCTACTACTACTATACGGACTGAAGCAGGAATATTCCACAATGTCCCACAATAAATTCCACACTTTTTCAACCTAAAATGGCCGAGAAAACATGTGTAGCATTACTTACTGAACGCTTCTCGTAATTAACTGTAACCATGCAAGCGAGAAAAGCTTAGCAGAGGTTTGAAACTATGTTGGTTGCGACCAAAGTGCTCTCATTCTCAAATACTGGGTGCATATAGTCTGGAGATTTTGTAAATTGCGAGTGATGTTCCCTCAAGTCATATACATTCTCAAACCGTAATATTTGTCTTAATGAGTAAATTGTAAGAGCATTTTAAATTTTTAGCTTTTGTCAGTAATTATATGAAACATCCGAAACTACATTTTAGTGGCGCTGAAAGCCGTTAAATAGGCAACCGACAACTCTTACTACGTACCATGAACCAGGTTAGGCGATTAGTGATATCGACAGTGGCAAGATTTACCTCTGTCACTTTCAACCACGCATTCTACATGTTTAACGTTGGATTAATCACGACCCACATGTCACGAAAAGTTTTCATTTAATATGGGACGGTCCTGCTGTTAACTTCACTAACTGGTCTGAGGCAGTCCTCCACGCTACTCTATCACATACAAGACTATTGTTTCCTGAATAACAAGTACAACCTGCACCTATCTGAATGTGCTTACTGTATTCGTCTCTTTGTCTGCGTCTATTATTTTTGCCTCCCTCACACTTCCCTTCAGTAGAAAATTGGTGCTACGGTGACGTCTCAGAATGCGTGCTACCGTTCGACCCCTTCTTTTAGTCACGATGTGCAACGAATTTATTTTCTCCTCATTTCTAATTAGTATCTCCTCACTGGTTACAATATCTACCTACCTAATATTCGTCATCCTTCTGTTGCAACACATTTCAGAAGCTTCTATTTTCTTCTTATCTAAACCGTGTACTGTCCATGTTTCACTTCCATACAAGCCTACACTCCAGACAAATACCTTGGCAAATGACTTCCTAACACTTAAATCTATACCCTATGTTAACAAGTTTCTCTTCACCAGAAACGCTTTTCTTGCCAATGACAGTCTACATTTTATATCCTCTGTACTTCGGACATCATCAGTAATTTTACTGGCCAGAAAGAAAAACTCATCTACAACTCTTAGTGCCTCGTTTGCTAATCTAATGCCGTCAGCATTACCTGATTTAATTCTGATACATTCAGTCACCCTTGTTTCGCTTTTGTTGATGTTCACCCTTTACCCTCCTTTTACGACACCGTCTATTCCGTTCAACTGCTCTTCCAAGCTTTTTGCTACCTCTGACAGAATTACAATGTCGTCGACAAAACTCAAAGCTTTTATTTCTTCTCTATGAACTTTAATTACTTTCCCAGATTTTCTTTGGTTTGTCTTCTAAGTGTACAGATCGCATAACATCGGGAACCCTGTCTCACTTCCATCGAAAACACAGCTTCGCTTCATGGCCCTCTACCCGTATAACTGCCGTCTGGTTTCAGTAAAAGTTGTGTGTAGCCTTTCGTTGTATGTATTTTACCTCTACTACCATCAGAATTTCAAAGAGTGTAGCCCAGTCGACGTTCTCAAAAGCTTTCTTCTAATCTACAGGAGCTGTAAGCGTTGGGTTGCCTTTCTTTAAGCTGTCTTCCTAGATAAGGCGTAGTGTCAGTATTGCCTCGCCCGTTCCCACATTTCTGCGGAATCCAGACTGATCTTCCCCAAGGTTAACTGCTGACAGGTTTTCCATTCTTCTGGTAGTAATTTGTGTTAGTGTTTTGCAACCGTGACTTATTATATAGACAGCTGTGTAATATTGAGTCTAATCACACCTTTTTTCATTGGAATTGGAATTATTACATACTTCTTGAAGTCTCTGTTTCGCTTTTCTCATACATCTTGTACAGTAGATGGAATAGTTTCTTCGTATCAGTAGTTCTGAGGGAATGTCGTCCATTCCATGGGTCTAGTTTCGACTTAGGTCTTTCACTGATCTGTCAGATTCCATAACGCAGAACTACAATTGTAATATAAATAGCAGGAATTATTAGTAGCTATACATGGTGATACAAATGTCCTGCCCATGGGTTTTATGGAACCAACACGCCTTCGCAACCGACTCACGACATTTTTAGCGTTCTCTCGCTCGTTATGTGCAAACTATTAGTTCTGCAGAAAAAATAAACAGCAGCTTTTGGTAGGAAATTTACTATAGCTAATTTCCTACTGGGACACGATTTTGCTAGACCCCACAGTTCCCGAGTGATTTAAGAAAAACTTTTTTGAAGGTAACTTTTGAATGGTTTTATTTGTTTACTTATTTTTAATAATTCGAAAACTGCAGCCTCTAGTGAAAATGTACCCCAATAAAAAATTTCAGTACATTAAATTTCTTACAATAAGGTCTTGTTCATCTCTCCTAGAGAATTAAAATTTTGCACCTAGTGGTGCGAGAGAATAAGAAAGTTTGCGCGTGGTATTTGAAGGTGTTGCCGGTTCCATGAAATCCGCGGTGAAACATCCTGTATAAGAAGGAAAACTAGTTTATATATTTGTTGATGAAAATTAGATCAAAGATTAACTACAGGCAAATAAACTGAAACTGGGATCACTGACCGAAACGGGCGTTAGAGATTGGGTGAGTGTATGAGAGAGAGAGAGAGAGAGAGAGAGAGAGAGAGAGAGAGAGAGAGAGAGACCGACCTCCTAGAAAGCAAGTAATGAAGAGAGGAGGAAAGAAACTGGCGTGACTGGTTGAGAAACGAAAAGAGAGAGACGCATGACGGCGAGAACATAGCCACATTTGCTTTACTGTTCGACTGTACTAGCTGCAGTGGTTTCGCAGATATGCTTGACGACGGTGGTCAGTGAGAATAGTGAATAGAAATAAGAGAGTATATGAAGTACGAAAACTATTTAAATTTTAAGCCATGTCGAAACCGTCTTCGTAGAAGTATATCAGATTTCGTGTTGTTGAACAAATGCGCCTACAATTTTCTTCTACGAGCAAAATGTTTGTTAATATAATGTGTTATGTTATCCATCTCTTGCGTGAACAGCCGACTCTGCTTCTCTCTCATAACACAGCTAGTGGTTACTCCGTAGTATTTCACAAAGGTTATATATTTGTAAGCGCTCTCTTGTTATTTCGGTTGCTAAGCTGTCTGTTCTCTTCCAGCTTTTCATTCTTCAAAGAACTCTGATTTTTCCGCCTGTAAAGAACACTTTTATGTCACTGGAAGCACCTAGCATTCATATCCGTATGTGATCGCTGGGCAGACTATTATCTTATAATGCGCTGCACATAACAATTGCTACACGATGAAGGTGACACGGAACAAACGCCAAATTTGCTTGAAGTATACTACCCGCTTCCATGCGCAAATGATAAGCATTTCTACAGAACTGCACATAGCAGGTACAAGGAACGCAGACCATACTCTGTACATAACGTATACCTACTTCAGTGTGTCAGCAGTTTTTGCCCTTCGTGTAACAGTCTTACAGAAATATGTCAAATATTTTACTGCCTGATCTTTTCTACCCTGTCATAACTGCACCACTAAGTAGACTCTACCTGTCAGTGTACGACAGTCAGTTTCAATCCACGAGTTCACATATCAAGACCTGTCCTGCAGCCCAGAGGAAAATAACATTATTGGTTTTATCTTGCCACATATACGTGGAAGCACTAACCAATCCGAAAGCATATAACGCCTAATAGCTACAATTATCAGTCTTCAAATGAAGTACAATAAATACTATATTTACGGGACTATAAGACGTTACGGACTCTAAGACGCATCTTTATTTCCAAGCAACTTTTTTTAAATAACAGTTTTATCTATTTTATTATTAGATTGCAAAACCAGACTAAATAAGTTCTTTGTTCATAAAACCGAACTGATCTTTAAAATCCCTGAAAATCATTTGATCTTTCGTCTACTTCTTCTTCCTCTTCGACATCATCGTTGTCCTCTTTACACATAAGATGTTCTTCACTGTTATCGAGACCGTTATGTACGTCGCTCTTCTTGAAAGATTTAACAATAATGTTTTCTCTCACCGTACACCACGACTATTTTGCCCATTGACACATTTGTCTGACTGTAGGTCTTTTTAAAGCTCCATTCGACGTGCATTCATGTAGGGTATTATCCATTTGTTCCATTTCTCTCTCATGTACACTTCAAATGGTGTATGTATCGGGACATCAAGAGTTTGCATTTGTGAAGAAAGTCCTTCCGGAATAACAGCCTGATCTGTATTTCCCTGTCTCAATTTCTCTTTCACAGAATTTTTCAAATGACTACTAAACTGATCTAGCAGAAAAAGAGAATTCTTCTTCAATAAAGCACCTTTCCTCCTCTCCCACGCTCTGTAACGCTAATCCATAATTTCATACCAGCCTCACCTTCCAACCCTTATCATGTACGTGAACAGCAAAACCTGACGGTATTTCTGAAAGTTTTGCCATTGTTTTGCGCTTGAAAACGATCATTGCATTAAGTTCAGTACCGTCAGCACGGCATGAAAGGACAACAGTGTAGCGCTTTTTTTCATGTCCACTTGTTTTTATAGTTACAGTCTTAGCACCTTTCATAGCAACAGTTTTGTTTCTCGGCACATCGAATGTCACAAGAGTTTCGTCCATATGCGCTACTTGGCTTACTTCCACACTCGCTTTCCATCGATGTTGAGGAATAAAGGGATAAAACAATAATATTTGGTCCTCATACTCTTGTGGCACTTCCAGAGATATTTTGGTTTTGGTTCGCATGCTAAATCCATGAAGCTTAATAATCCTGTAGCAGCAACCAACTGCACCCTTAAATCCTGTTAAGTTCCACTGTAGCGCTAGCGTAGGAGCGAGTATTTGAATCATTTTTGTATTAATTTTAATGTCATTACGGCGGTGTCCTTGAATCCGTTTCAATACGTCATCTTGTAGTTATGGCCATTTTGCGTTCAGTCATCTATTTGCGCATTTAGTGTTCCGCATATCTTTCAGTTCTTCTTTATTAGCCCACCAATGGCGAATGTTTTTTTTCTGTTGATGGAGGGCCGAAATGCCGTTCAGCTGCTCTGTTTTCACGTTCTTCTGCATATGCCGTTACTTTCAATTCATAACCCGCATCACATCAATATCTTTAATTTTTTACATTAAGAAACTAGCTAATAACAAAAATATTTTAGTGTTACAGACAACATAAATGATTTTCAGTTCAAATTCACTGGCACCGTAGACTGCAATCACACATCATAGGCTACACATTGTTCTGGGTTTGGGATTCCGGGACAGGAGGGAGACAGTGAAAGTGAACGCCCGCAACTCATTTTCGTTGCATCGGTGCATTGCTGCTGTCAGTTGAATCCAATGTTACCAGATCTAGGTAGGTTTCCCACGGCATCGAATGTATGGTCTTTTTTAAGACTGGTCGGAATTTTAAATCAAGTAAACTTCGAGTATAACACCCACCTGAATTTTCGGACCAGTTTTTCGTCCTTAAAATACGCTAGTAATGCAATGTTGTTCAGTAGACAGACTTCGGTTACCAATACAGATATCCACACTTATACCTCGAACACCCTTTATAATGGAACGATGCATTTACACAAGGTTTTTCTGTCATAAATCGGAGTTGAAGGATAGTTGTTGGTTCGTATTACGCCTCCGGTAAGAAGAAGAAATGTCTCCTACAACTAGCCTGAATCCGACACTGGCAGAATTGAGTTCTATAGAGACTTATCGTTCAACGATATTGCTGCCTGTGTTTGTCATGGTCTCACGATTCTCATGCGAGCAGTGAACCGATAGTCTCAGGGTGACCGTCTCTGAGCCAAACAGGATCTCAATGACTCTACTCGAGCAGCACCCGAGAGGAGAGACCTGTCGTTAGCTCGGCCGTGACTGATCGTACAGCCACGCGACGTATCTTCACTCATGATGGACTCAGGTTACGGGCTTATGTCAGGAAGGTAAATCTCCACACAGGCAGTTCGACAATATCTGTAGCATCATGGTCTGTCAGCACGGAGGCCACTGTTGCGACTTCATTACAGTGGATGCACAGTAACGCTCACCGACAGTGGTAAGACAGACGATAACATCGTACAAAGTAGTGACTGGAAGTCATCTTTTCAGACGAGTCTCGGTCCAGAATTTAGAATCACCAAAGAGCTATTCATCTCTGGATTCACGGAGAAGAGTAAACAATGTCACACTGAGCGGCAGGTGCTACATTCGTGACATGGTAAGCCCGGCGACAGCGACCATATTCGAGGTCTCAGCGACATTATGTTTCAACAAAATAACGCAAGGCCCTATACTGTTCGTGCCATCGTGACCTATACCGATACGCTGCATATTCGACTGCTTCCCTGACCAGAACGTTCTGCAAATCTCTCTCTCATCCATGAAAACATTTGACCACGGGTTGCCGAAATAGGCCACTCGCCAGCCACTACGACTGGTGAATTCTAGCATGGTGCTGGAACAGCATGGAATGGCGTAGCCGTGCCTGTCATCCAGACTTTCAAAAAATGGTTCAAATGGCTCTGAGCACTATGCGACTTAACTTCTGAGGTCATCAGTCGCCTAGAACGTAGAACTAATTAAACCTACCTAACCTAAGGACATCACTCAAATCCATGCCCGAGGCAGGATTCGAACCTGCGACCGCAGCGGTCGCTCGGTTCCAGACTGTAGCGCCTAGAACCGCACGGCCACTCCGGCATCCAGACTTTGTTTGACTCGATACGCAAAAGGGCTGGAACAGTTCTTGCTACGAGAATTGGTACCACTGCGTACTACGTTTCGCACACTTTGTACCCCTAAATCATCAGTAAGTGTAAGAAGCAGAATTCTGGTGCAGTCACAAGCGCTACGTAGCACATCGTTACGCGAACATTGTCAAACATGAAGTTCCACTGCAGATGATCCCTAGGTGTTGCCATGCTGACCCAACCACATCCTCAGCTACTATTAGTCTAGGCACAAGACCATCAAGCCGGGATCGTGGATATTTGGCGTACAAACCACTTACCTAGCTACACCCAGTCGACAGGCGAGTCCGAGTACGCCGTCATGCAAGCGAATGCCTGTAAGGAACATGAACCGTGCCACAGACGTACGGCGGTTAATGGCAGTATTGTGTTAACCGACATTCACTTGCACTTCTATGGGCCCGTCATAATAATGAAAGTCACGACGGCAGCTGTTCACTACGTCCGCATTGATGTGGTCAATCTGAACACCTTTATGCTTGATGTCTTCACAGACAGCGATAGCATCTTGCAATAGCACCGATGTCTGTATCAATAAAAGCCCAGAATGGTGCTACTTAGGTTGAGAAACATGGTAGTGAATACATGTCAGTGCGTTGAGCGCCCCAGGTTACCCAACCTGTTCCCAATGGAACACATCTGTGACGTTATATGGCGCCAGATCTACACCCACAAACCACCGTTCCGTAATCTGCGGAAATCGCGTCATCTGTGCGTAGATGTCTGGTTTTACATTACCCCGGAAATCTACCAAAGACTTGAGCTATCCATGCCGCAGATTATCACTTCTTTGTTGTGTTCTGAATGTGGATTAAAGCGTTTCTAAACAGGTGGTCATGCTGTGTTTGGACATGAGCTACAATGAACACGAGAGTAGTGGTAGATTACAAATATTTGTCTGTATTTGTTGAAAGCACGCTAATTGGTGGTAACATCTGTGTAAATGCAGAGCGAGGTGTGGGCATTATTTGAACATTGGGCTCGAAGGATAATATGCATTCAGTGGCCCTTACGGTCATTCAAATTAATTTTTCTGTGTTTTCCCGCAATCTTCCAGGTTGAATGCTGTCAGCGTCGTCGTGAATATGCAACAGGTGATTTCCCTCTTCACATTCGTCACTTCTTAGCTTGTGTTCGTTGTTGAAGAGATGTTTACATCTTCCTTCTTGCGAAGAAAGAAAGATTAAAGTTTAATCACCGTCAACGGAGCGGACATTAGCGACGGAGCACATGCTCAGATTAGAAACGAACGAGAAAGAAAATAGCTGTGCCCTTTTCAAACTAACCATCCCGGGAAAAATGAAATGATCCTGTGACGTTGACGGCCAGGAGGACACGCCCAGGGTAGTTCGACGGTCAGGTGCAAGCCTTATTTCAGCTGACACCACATTGGGCGACATCCGTGTCGGTGACGATGAGATGACGATAAGGACAATACAACACCCTTTCCATGGGCGGAGAAAATCTTCAACCTGGCCAGGAATCGAACACAGGTCCACAGCATGATAGGCAAGCATGTCAGCACTCAGCTAAGAAGGCGAAACCATCCTGGAATTTGCGTGAATTAGTCTAGGAAGATCAAGGAAAAGGTAAAGCTAAACGGTAGGACCTGAATTTCAACCCCCGTCCTCCCAAATGCGAGTCCACTGCGCCACCTCACTCGGTCCCATCCTACAGCATAGTCTACTTCGCAGTAGAATGGCGATGGAAGAAACTAATTAGTCATTTGTAATTTACATTGTCTAGTCCCATTAATGTGACCAACTGTCAACAGCCTGAACAAATATCTTTTAGAGCACGGAGCGCTGCGAGATGTGGAGGTTCAGGATGTGAGCGTGTGGGTGCTATTCTGTCATTCTGCGCAACGGATTAATCTGAGATGTACCCTTTACCCTGTGGCTCCTGCAGAGGTCAGACAGATGCTCCTAACGTTCTAAAGAGAAATGCCTGAAAAACTTTCAGCAATAAATATCTTCTTAAGTCGTCTGCTGTAAGGAAATGACACAAAAATTCACAAAATTTCTTACGTAACTAGTGAGATGCTTGGGTACTAGAGTGGTGCTAGTTAGTGTAAGAAAAACACGAAACTAACGAAAATTATTATTTATTTTGTAAAAATTCAGAGAAACCGAAATGACACTTTTAGTTATGAACTGAAAAAGTTATTTCCGGGTTCTTTTCGGAATGTGAAGTTACCTCTTAAGGACAGGATTCGCTAATGAAATTTCTATACAAAGTCGAAGATTGTTATTGACTTGGCAGAATGGCAGAGAGCCACTCCTACTCAACTTGAATAATTATCCGTTAGAATGTTGCTAGGTATGGTCGAGGCTGTCGCATGTGAAATGCAGTGAAGTGTACTGTTGTGGAGGAAATATGGGGCTCGCAAGAGCTGTAGCACACAATACTGTAAGCTGCGATGACCGCTGTCTGCGCCGCTCGCTGCTGACAAATAAGATAACTCTCATTCTATCTGGATTGACCTTCGCCAATCAAACTCTCCCTACGCCTCGATGAAGTCAAGGACTCCTATTCGCCCATAGTCTAACTATTGGCGTGGTACACCGGTCAGGTAACCAGTCCACCGCGATGCCACTCAAAAATTCGCTCACAGGCGCTTAACTATAACTCTGTCCGTTCACACCGCACAATATGTGTGACAGCCAACACAGTGAACACCACTTAATCACAAGGACTCAATATAGAGTCGCACACCAATTCGCTCTCGACAGAGGTGCTCTCCCAGTGAAGTGCTGAGGAGAGGCTTGTTCCTCGCTCTTTGAGTACACGTACGAGCGCACACGCTCTCGTTATGTGTTCTCGCTCCAAGAGCGACAATGGAACGGCCCCTCTCCACGCCAGACGTGATGGGGTATATCTTTTGGTCTCTTCCTTTACTCCTTCAGCTCAAGGCATCAGGAATACCGCCTGCCAATCACTGTTGCTCTTCTAAAACGGGAGAATGACGTTTCGTTTATGGCGACCAATCCGGAAATCTGTAGCATCGGCGTTTGGCGTTTGCTGTCAGCTGAACATGGGGTCATTCTTCCTTTCACTCAGCCAAACGTTGTCTGCTCTACGGGCTGTCGCTGGCTGACGTAGATAGGTTAACTCGTCTTTTGAAGGGGCCGGCCTCCTAGCGTGCGGTTTGCTTCTCCCGAACTAAAAGCTCCTGTGACAGTCGTGTCTGGAATGTGTGTGTGTACGCCAGCTTCGAGTATTTCAATCTCGGTGTGCATTTGCCATTTACTAGTTATTTGCATATCGCTTAAATGAATTCATACAACATTGACTTTATCTTATCTAGTTTGGGTTCGAATGAAACGTCTTGATGTGCGGAATATGATTGTGAGGGCAGAATATGTAAGCAATGAAGGTCAGGAGACCACAAAGTCTTACAAGGAAAGTATCGAGAGGGATGTGGAGCCAGTCCGACTCTAGTACCATGGCCAACTGCGTTAGGATATATGGCGCGAACCTCCAGATTGTGGTGACCCCACAGATTCTCGATTAAGTTTAATTCCGTGGAGTTTGATAGCCAGGGGATTATAGTAAACTTTTCCTGGTGCTCTTCGAGTCATCCACGTTGACGTATAAGGGATCTGCGAAGCGAACAGGTCGATCGAGGTGATCCCACAGATTCTCGAATGGGTTTAAATCAGAGGAGTTTTGCATCCAGAGGAGTAAGGTGAACTCATTCTGGTACTCTTCGAACCATGCATGTACTCTACGAGGTGGGTGACATGTTGCATTGTCCTGTTGGTAGATGCCATCATGCTGATGAACAGCAAATTGCTTATAGAGGTGGACATTGTCCCCAAGAATAGATGAATGCTTCTGCTAATACCGTGTGCCTTCCAGAATGTCGAGTTCACCCAGAGAATGCCACGAAAATATTATCTAGACCATAACGCTCCCTCCTCTGGCATGGGCCCTTGTTACAGGGTATTCACTTTCAAACCTTGCACGTCGTGCACGCCATAAAACGTGATTCATCTGAAAAAGCTACATGTCGCCACTCGGTAGATGTCCAGTTGCAATACTGGTGTACAAATTCCAGCATTCGTTGCCAATGAACGGAAGTCTGTTGGGGTACATGAACCAGGCACCCGCTGTGGAGCCCCAAACACAGCAATGTTCACAGAAAAGTCATTGAGCAGTCACTATTGGGAGCGCCTCGGTTCGTATGGGCAGTAGACTGCTGAACAGTTGCACGTCTATTCTCCCGTACACATCTCCTCAGCAGTCGTTCATCCCTGTCATCTATGGCCCATAGTGCACCACAGCTACCCTGGTGCAAGCTTTGGATAACGGAATTTTGCTATGCACAGTGTACTTTAACCACGGTGGCACGTGAACAGTTTACAAACTTAGCCGTTTCGGAAATGCTTCCACCCTTTGCTCATAAACCAATGATCTTGTCGTTTTGGACATAGGGTAAATCACTCCGTTTCCACATTACGACAACGACAGTAGTGTTTTACGCGTCCACCCGAAACTTTTTATACACCCTCCACTGCCAGTGCTGGCACATGCCGTCTGAGTGGTTATTGCACGTTGACGACAAACATACGCGGTGATCACATTAACGTAACTGGACCGTGTATAGTAAACACAAGGCCATTTGTCTTCTCCTAAGCTTCACATACCACAAGATGCAAGTACACTCCCAGAGGTCAAATCATCATTTCGGTGTGGAATCAGAGCGTTCAAATCAAGTAGATAAACAGTCTAATAGCTAAATTGTTTTCGCGGATAGATTCCGAATTATCGATTCGGGTCATAGTTTTGGTGTACCTTAACACTTTTTGACTTTTCTCGAGCATAATGAAGACAGTAGAGACATTTGTAATATGTCAAACTGTAGGAATTATTGGAATTCCTCCCAGTTTATCTTAGTTTCGGGAATCCTATTCTGCTGTAGTAAAATTTCCCATTTTTGATGTTCCCTCCTCTGGTAATTCTCTTCGGAGACTAGTGACAACATTGGAATAACAAGAGTGCTTAGAGCACAATGCATTTCCAAATCCATACATGAAACTTTTCCTTGCCGACGATCACGTTTCATGACGGTTAGTGAACATTGTGTTTTGATTCATGCTGAGTGAGTTAAGAAAGAAAATTTTGAGATATAAGAAAATGTTCCGCTTTCGTTCTTCCCATCGTATGCAGTCCGCCGTCTTCAAACGTCCTCCATAAGCTCTGCAGTAACGATGAAGGCTGCTTGAGAAATGAATAGATGAATTTTACGTCCTCCATTCACCGACCCGTCGTGTGAAATCATAACATAAAATTCCTTCACGCTTTTCATATCACTCAACGGACCGTGTTTTTTAATCGATTTCACGCGACGTTGTACATCAGTGGAGGCAGATATCAGAAAAGCACTCGCTGCTTTCCAAAGGCAGTACTGTAGCATGCTACATGGCAAACTCCGTAACGTAACTCACCCTGTCAGGATTCATCTTTTCGTATAGCCACCCACGAAGTAGTAACCTTTTAATTGGGACAGGTGACAGATGATCAGTAACAATAGGAAACCACGCAACAGTACCCTTTTATTTACTCACCCAACTTTCGATTCTAACATTTGTTTCTTAATGTCGTTGACCATAAAGCTTTCGTCAATGAATTACGACGAAACCAAGGTTTTCTTTCGCAGACAAAATTTAGACACAAGTCTCCATGATTTTTGACTCCAGAAAAAGGAGCGAGAAAGATAAAAAAGTTCTGTAGATGTGTAATAAGTGTCCCAGTTTAAAATAGTGTGCGGTGTAATTGCACTGAAAAGGCAAAGAAACTGGTACACCTACCTAATATCGTGCAGGACCCCGCGAGCACTCAAAAGTGCGGCCACGTGATGTGGCATTGACTCGACTAATGGCTGAAGTAGTGCTGAGTGAACTGACAGTATGAATCCTGCAGGGCTGTCATAAATCCGTAAGAGTACGAGGGAGTAGAGATCAGTTCTGAACAGCACGTTGCAGTGCACGCCAGATATGCTCAGTAATGTTCATGTCTGGGGAATTAAGTGGCCGGCGGAAGTGTTACACTCAGAAGAGTGTTCCTGGAGCCACTCTGTAGAAATTCTGGATGAGTGGGGTGCCGCACTGTCCTGCTGAAATTGCCCAAGTCCGTCGGAATGCACGCACGTGAATGAATGCAGGTGATCAGACAGGATGTTTACGTACATGTCACCTGTCAGAGTTGTATCTGGACGTATCAGGCGTGCCATATTGCTCCAATTGCACAGGTCCCTCACCATTACAGAGTCTACACCAGCTTGAACAGTCACATGCAGGGTCCATGGTTTTATGAGGTTGTCTCCATACCTATGCATGTCCATCAACCCCATACAATTTGAAACGAGAGACACGTTTCTACAGACAGCATGTTTTCAGTCATCAACAGACCTGTGTCGGTGTAGACGGGCCCAGGCGAGGTGTATAGCATTGTGTTGTACAGTCATCAAGGGTACAAGTGTGGGCCTTCGGATCCGAAAGCTCATATCGATGATGTATCGTTGAATGGTTAGCACGCTCATACTTGTTGACGACCCAGAATTGAAATCTGCAGAAATTTGCGGGAGGATTACACTTGAACGATTCTCTTCAGTCGTCGTTGGTCCCGTTCCTGCAGGATCTCTTGCTGGTCACAGCGATGTCGGAGATCTGATGTCTTGCCAGATGCCTGATATTCGCGGTGTACTCGTGAAATGGTCGTATGGGAAAATCTCCACTTCCTCGCTACCTCGGAGATGCTGTGTCCCATTGATCGTGCGCCGACTATAGCATCACGTAAAAACTCACTTAAATCTTGATAACCTGCAATTGTAGCAGCAGTAAGCGATCTAACAATTGCGCCAGACACTTGTATTATATAGGCATTGCGGACCGCAGCGCCTTGTTCTGCCTGTCTACTTATATCTGTATTTGAATACGCATACCTATACGAGTTTCTTTGGCGCTTCAGTGTATATGCAACTGTACTGAAATCAGGTAAGCTGCATGTTTTTAAGATGCGTTATGACCCCTAGAGCCTGCAAACTTATTACTTCATACAGGCCACAGTGCTACACACAGACGTCTTAGGCAGCATCAGGTGGAGGTGGGGCTGTGTGGAGTTCTTTTGTCTGTTATTTGGTATTATATTTTTGTATAATCAGTTTTATGTCGTCTCGTTGTCTCTGAAGAGTCCTACCATGGAAACCAAGTAGGAGAGTTGGTTGGTGGCTGGTATCCTCTTTCTAAAACACAAAGAACGAGCATAGATTAATTGCATTCTTTATTCATAAGAATGGTAAGTTACTTAAAATATTCGTTGTGGTACAAGCTCTTCTGTATAGTCCACGCCAGGCTCACGGCTGGTGAGGTACAAAGTCCGCTATGTACACTTTTGTGGTTGCCATGTGCTGCCTGTCTCTGAGTTAGCGGTTCCCAATGGGCTGCGACTGATGACAGTGGAACTTACTCGGTGCGACAGACTCGAACAGACTAGCCCTTCAGTCTGCAGCAGCAATCTTAGATACTGGCTGCCGAGAGGGCGTTAGCGGGACTTTTTCTGGGAGTCTGTTTTTGGCCTCTATCGATCTTGTCGTAACCTCTATGCGTCATCGAATGCAGGCACTGGTTTACGCCAGCACAATCATCTATTATACTTGTTGTTGCTGTTGTTGTGGTAATCACTCCTGAGACTGGTTTGATGCATCTCTCCATGCTACTCTATCCTGCGCAAGCTTCTTCATCTCCCAGTACCTACTGCAGCCTACATCCTTCTGAATCTGCTTAGTGTATTCATTTCTTGGTGTCGCTCTACGATTTTTACTCTCTACGCTGCCCTCCAGTACTAAACTGGTGATCCCTTGATGCCTCACAACAGGTTCTACCAACCGATCCCTTCTTCTAGTCAAGTTGTGCCACAAACTCCTCTTCTCCCCAATTCTATTCAATACCTCCTCATTAGTTATGTGATCTACCCTTCTAATCTTCAGCATACTTCAGTAGCACCACATTTCGAAAGCTTCTATTCTCTTCTTGTCTAAACGATTTATCGTCCATGTTTCACTTCCATACATGACTACACTCCATACAAATACTTTCACAAACGACTTCCTGACACTTAAATCAATACTCGATGTTAACAAATTTCTCTTCTTCAGAAACGCTTTCCTTGCCATTGCCAGTCTACATTTTATATCCTCTCTACTGTGACCATCATCAGTTATTTTGCTCCCCAAATAGCAAAACTCCTTTACTACTTTAAGTGTCCCATTTCCTAATCTAATTTCCTCAGCATCACCCGACTTAATTCGACTACATTCCATTATCCTCGTTTTGATTTTGTTAATGCTCATCTTATACCCTCCTTCCAACACACTGTCCATTCCATTCAACTGCTCTTCCAAGTCCTTTGCTGTCTCTGAAATAATTATAATGTCATCGGCGAACCTCAAAGATTTTATTTCTTCTCCATGGATTTTAATACCTTCTCCGAACTTTTGTTTTGTTTCCTTTACTGCTTGCTCAATATACAGATTCAATAGCATCGGGGAGAGGCTACAACCCTGTCTCGCTTCCTTCCCAACCACTGCTTCCGTTTCATGTCCCTCGCCTCTTATAACTGCCATCTGCTTTCTGTACAAATTGTAAATAGCCTTTCGCTCCCTGTATTTTACCCCTGCCACCTTCAGAATTTGAAAAAGAGTATTCCAGTCAACGTTGGCACAAGCTTTCTCCAAGTCTACAAATGCTAGAAACGTAGGTTTGCCCTTCCTTAATCTTTCTTCTAAGATACGTCGTAGGGCCAGTATTGCCACACGTGTTCCAACATTTCTACGGAATCCAAACTGATCTTCCCCGAGGTCGGCTTCTACCAGTTTTTCCATTCGTCTGTAAAGGATTCGCATTAGTATTTTGCAGCTGTGACTTATTAAACTGATAGTTCGGTAATTTTCACATCTGTCAACACCTGCTATCTTTGAGATTGGAATTATTATATTCTTCTTGAAGTCTGAGGGAATTTCGCCTGTCTCATGCATCTTGCTCACCAGATGATAGAGTATTGTCAGGACTGGCTCTCGCAAAGCTGTCAGTAGTTCTAATGGAATGTTGTCTACTCCCGGGGCCTTGTTTCGACTCAGGTCTTTCAGTGCTCTGTCAAACTCTTCACGCAGTATCATATCTCCCATTTCATCTTCATCTACATCCTCTTCCATTTCCATAATACTGTCCTCAAGAACATCGCCCCTGTATAGCACCCCTATATATACTCCTTCCAACTTTCTGCTTTCCATTCTTTGCTTATAACTGGGTTTTCATCTGAGCTCTTGATATTCATGCAAGTGGTTCTCTTTTCTCCAAAGGTATGTTTAATTTTCCTGTAGGCAATATCTATCTTACCCCTCGTGATATTAGCCTCTTCATCCTTACATTTGTCCTCTAGCCATCCCTGCTTAGCCATTTTGTACTTCCTTTCGAACTCATTTTTGAGGCGTATGTATTCCTTTTTACCTGCTTCACTTACTGCATTTTTGTATTTTCTCCTTTCATCAATTAAATTCAGTATCTGTTCTGTTACCCAAGGATTTCTACTATCCCTTGTCTTTTTACCTACTTAATCCTATGCTGCCTTCACTATTTCATTCCTCAAAGCTACCCATTCTTCTTCTATTGTATTTCTTTCCCCCATTCCTGTCAATTGTTTCCTTATGCTCTCCCTGAAACTCTGTACAACCTCTGGATTAGTCAGCGTATCCAGATCCCATCTCCTTAAATTCCCACCTTTTTGCAGTTTCTTCAGTTTTAATCTACATGTCATAGATTGTGGTCAGAGTCCACATCTGCCCCTGGAAAAGTCTTACAATTTAAAACCTGGTTCCTAAATCTCTGTCTTACCATTAGGTAATCTATCTGAAACCTGTCAATGTCTCCAGGCTTCTTCCATGTATACAGCCTTCTTTTATGATTCTTGAACCAAGTGTCAGCTATGATTAAGTTATGCTCTGCGCAAAATTCTACCAGGCGGCTTCCTCTTTCGCTTCTTACCCCCAATCCATATTCACCTACTACGTTTCCTTCTCTTCCTTTCCCTACTGTCGAATTCCAGTCACCCATGACTATTAAATTTTTGTCTCCTTTCACTAGCCAAATAATATCTTTTATCTCATCATACATTTCATCAATTTCTTCATCATCTGCAAAGCTAGTTGACATATAAACTTGTACTACTGTAGTAGGTGTGGGCTTCGTGTCTACCTTGGCCACAATAATGCGTTCACTATGCTGTTTGTAGTAGCTTCCCGCACTCCTATTTTTTTATTCATTATTGATCCTACTCCTGCCTTACCCCTATTTGATTTTGTATTTATAACCCTGTGTTCACCTGACAAAAAGTCTTGTTCCTCTTGCCACCGAACTTCACTAATTCCCACTATATCTAACTTTAAGCTATCCATTTCCCTTTTCAAATTTTCTAACTTACCTGCCCGATTAAGGGATCTTACATCCCACGCTCCGATCCGTAGAACGCCAGTTTTCTTTCTCCTGATAACGACGTCCTCTTGAGTAGCCCCGCCCGGAGATCCGAATGGGGGACTATTTTACCTCCGGAATATTTTACCTAAGAAGACGCCTTCAAAGCATGCAGGTTTAGTGTATGATTAAATGATGAAGGCGTGCAAAATAGTGTCATATTTTAAGAACAGAACAAAAAGGAGACAGGATAAATTGATATAGATGTTGCTTCACCAACATCACCCTGGGAAGGGAGCTTGGTATATAGCTTCCAGTCCAGTGCCCCTATGTAGTGCTGTTTATTTTAGTATTCAACGCACGAACTTCACTCCTCAGAAAAACTCGATCTAATTTATGTTGGTGTTATTTGTTAGAGTGCTGAGTGAATTAATATTTTCGAGGCTACAAAACTACTACTCTGTTAGTAAGTAAACCAATTTTCCTTGGCTTTGGAACAACATCCTGCAAGAATCTGATCTAATTACGTCGTGTACAGATCTTCGTGGTTGTAAAAAGAATTAACAACTACAACTAAACTAAAAATTGATTTTTTCACAACGAATTTGTATAATAAAACTAATTTGTTTGAGTAGTGTAGTTGTAAATTTTGTATAGATTGCGGAATATCCATGACATTTCACTGTTGTGTATTACACTGTTTGAATTACTGTTGCCTGTTTGTATGTTACATTGTATTACATTTATTTTGCATTCATATTATTACATTTAGGTGATGTGTTCATTTATGTTGTTACTTTAGCATGACGTGTACATTTTTAACGTGGAATCTAGAACAATATCTATTTCTCCGACTATTCTAATTACTTCTACTTTTAATTACATTGATGGATAATGCTATTAAGATACCGAGAAGAGAAACTACTTTTTCAAGAGAAATGCTCCTTTTTAGGCGTTTGGAATTAACTGGCAGCGGCTTGTTATCACTAAGCGTTCAGCTGGTCGCTAGAAATGCATCGTACGTTTAGTATCAGAATATGCATCGTTGTGGAACACCCCTGTAAGACAAGTTTGTTATCAACTTGCAGACGACAGCGATGTTGCGCTTCTGTGGCTACGGCACACACACACATGCACAAACGCACCCACCCGCCCACCCACCCTCCCACCCCCCACCCACCCACCCACACACACACACACACACACACACACACACACACACACACACACACAAAGACGCGGTGGCGGTGGGGGCGGGTGGGGGAAGACGCCGCCAAGATACCCAGACGGGTGCCCATAAGAAGTCGCCCGGCCGTGTTTCAAGTTGGGCGCGAGTTAGTCGCTGCGGTCCTCGGGACGGAGTTGAGTCGCTGCAGTTGGTGTTAAGTTGTCGGCGGACTCCGCTGGCGGCTGATAGATCCCTCGAGTTTGCGCAAACCGCGCGTGCAGGGCGAGCGGCCCGTCTTAGCGCGCTCGCGGTCTAGCCGCGTCTCGTCTGGCGCGTCTTCGCCCTCCAGAGCTGCAGGGGAGCTTCCTGCGCCACCGCCGACAGACTCTGCAACTGCAAGATAATGGCTTCACACCGAGTTACACCCAACACACACATCCACTCACCGCGGGGCGCGGCTAGCCACTTCCTCTCTGCTCATCCTCGTTTGTGTCCCTGTCCAACGTTCCTCAGTTTCCTAACTGCTATGTCCTTCAGAAGATACCACAGGGCGCCTTACGGCAACGCTCACTTCCAGAGAGCCGCAGCGTAAATACACACCTATACAAAAGTCTGAAATTTCATAGACTTTGCTACAGTGACTTCTTATAGTACACTGACATAAATCTCAGTAAAAAACGGTGAGAACATTTATCTCATGATGATGATTATCAGTCTTCAGTAATGATTATCATCCCTGCATATGGATGAGTTCTTCCACTCTGCGAGGCAAGCTCTGGAAGAGACCATCAAGTATGAGGTCCCAATCCTCAATGGCAGCTTCAGTGAGGTCCTGAAGATTATCGGGTGGATTCGGACGCTTTCAAAAGGCCATCTTCAGCAGCTCCCATGCAAGCTCAGTTGCATTCATGTCCGGGGACAGTGTTGGCCAATGCATTCGGCGGATGTTGCATCTCTGAAGATACCGAGACGCTGCTTAAGTATGGTGCTGTCTCGCATTGTTGTCGACTAGAATGAAGGTTTCACCGACTTCACGTCTGTGAGGCTTTACATTCTTCTGTAGGACCAGACACCGTAGTAATTAGAGGGGTCCGCCGTCCTATCATTATTGCCGCCCAAAATTTTACACTTCTATCTGCAAACGGATGGACTTACTGAAGATATCGATTTTCATGATGTCATCTAGGGCTTCGCCAAACCCCAACTCATATAGTGTCCGGCCGCAAACCAATCCTGATCTCGTCAGCGAACATTACGTTACTCCATTCTGCAATGATCTAGTGTTGACGTGCAAGAGCCGAGGTCATTCTATTGCGTCGGTCCCGTTGGTTCTGTGCAAAACTTCTCATTGATCTCCTCGAATGAAGAACAGTTCGATGCAATCTTATACGTACTGTTCGGTTTGAGGTACGAATCCCCGTTGCCCGGCGGAAGTCATTTCCAATATTTCTGGCAGCTGATGTCGGGCGCCTGCGAGCCGACAGTTAGAGGAAACGATCCTGCTTTCTTATTATCATACGGGGACGACCACTGCGAGGCCTATCGTTCTTATTTCCCGTCCCTATACTTACTTTACACCTTGGACGCACCACTTTGAGTGACATGAAACCGATCGGCAACATCTTGCTGTGTACGACCTGCTGAAGGTAAAACCACTATCCTGACTGTATCAAAGTGTTGTATGCCTCTACCTGGCAGGTCACACAAACTGAATGAAGCTGTTATTGATACTGGACTGCTCGCGGAGTGCCGCTGCGACATCGGTATGTTTACATGACTGGCAAACGGGCACAAAGCAAGCCAGTAGTAAACACCATCTAATATATGGGCTTTAACTAGATACGGTATGAAGTGCCTAGGTCAGTGAGACCTCTGGTATCGTATACTACATTTTACGATAGTATTCCAAACGTTTCCCATGGAGTGTATATTGAGTTGCCATAGCGGGCACACACAACGCAGACTTTGTTATACTTCCACCTTTTGTCATCCAAATAGTTCCTTAATCGATATTCTTCAGCCAAAAGCAGATATAAGCAAGCGGTTCAACTTAAAATGACCTGAGCAAGTCCATACTCGTAATCAAGATTCGCAGGTACGATGTGGCTGTAATTTAATCGTCGGTGTTCTGAGTGAGTCCTGCACGCACGAAACAGAAACATCGTACACATGTTCGTTGACCGGTGCGCCGCACTCTGTAGCCGCCCGGTCTAAGGCACCTTGCCACGGTTCGTGCGGCTCCCCCCGACGGGGGTTCGAGTCCTCCCTCGGGCATGGGTATGTGCGTTGCTCTTAGCGTAGTTAGACTAAGTTCAAAATGGCTTTGAGCACTATGGGACTCAACATCTGAGGTCATCAGTCCCCTAGAACTTAGAACTACTTAAACCTAACTAACATAAGGACATCACACACATCCATGCCCGAGGCAGGATTCGAACCTGCGACCGTAACGCCTACAACCGCTCGGCCACTCCGGCCGGCCTAGTTAAGTAGTGTGCAAGCCTACGGACCTCGGCAGTTTGATCCCATAGGAACCTACCACAAATCTCCAAATTAACCGGTGCGATCACGGAATGTCCTGAAACAAATAATATTTCTACTAGAATGAGGTTTGGTTTCCCTCTTAAGCGGAGTGTGCGCTGATATGAAACTTCGCGGCAGATAAAAACTGTGTGCCGTACCGAGACTCGAAATCGAAACCTTTGCCTTTCGCGGGAAAGTGCTCAACCATCTGACCTACCGAAGCACAACTCACGCCCCGTCACTAACAACTTTACTTCTCCCAGTACGTCGTCTCCTACCTTCCAAAATTTTCAGAAGCTCTCCTGCGAACCTTGCAGAACTAGCACGAGTTTCGGTCCGACACACAGTTTTAATCTGCCAGGAAGTTTCATATCAGCGCACACTCCACTGCAATCTCACCCTGGAAACATCCCCCAGTCTGTGGCTAAGCCATGTCTCCGCAATATCCTTTCTTTCAGGAGTGCTAGTTCTGCAAGGTTCGCAGGAGAGCTTCTGTAAAGTTTGGAAGCTAGGACACGAAGTACTGGCAGAAGTAGAGCTGTGAGGACGGGGCGTGAGTCATGCTTGGGTAGCTCAGATGGTAGATCACTTGCCTGTGACAGGCAAATATACCGAGTTCGAGTCTCGGTCGGGCACACAGTTTTCATCTGCCAGGAAGTTTCATATCAGCGCACACACCGCTGCAGAGTGAAAACCTCATTCTGGAAACATCCCCTAGGCTGTGGCTAAGCCATATCTCCGCAATATCCTTTCTTTCAGGAGTGCTAGTTCTGCAAGGTTCGCAGGAGAGCTTCTGTAAAGTTTGGAAGCTAAGAGACGAAGTACTGGCAGAAGTAAAGCTGTGAGGACGAGGCGTGAGCTGCAGTCATGGACTGTGCGGCTGGTCCCGGCGGAGGTTCGAGTCCTCCCTCGAGCGTGGGTGTGTGTGTTTGTCCTTAGGATAGTTTAAGTTACGTGGTGCGTAAGCTTAGGGACTGATGACCTTAGCAGTTAAGTCCCATAAGCTTTCACACACATTCACACGAGGCGTGAGTCATGCTTGGGTTGATGAGATGGTAGGGCACTTGCCTGCGAAAATCAAAGGTCTCGACTTCGAGTCTCGGTCCGGCACACAGTTTTAATCTGCCAGGAAGTTTAATGTTTCTACTTTTTTCCATCAGGTGAAAGTATGACGCAGTAAGCAGTCTGAATATGATTTTCTCCCTGTCTTAGAGTCAGTATGCTGTTTGTGGCTTTGCGATGCGTGTTGATTTTCTTTGCGAAGGGACAGTTGCTGCAAGGGATTAAGAAGACTTACCCTTTCGGTGCAAAGTGCAATGGATTTTGAAAAGAAATATCGTGCACAACTGGTAAAATTGTTTTATCATAATGGTAGCAATAGCAGCGCTGCATTCCGAGAACATCGTCGACAGGAATAGCTAGAAAGACACCCTATGTCAATAAATGGACTAAAGAATATAATCAAGAAAACTGAAGAAATAGGTGAATTAGGTGGTGCAGCAGAGAGAAGGAAGCGGGCCATTCCTATGGCGGTTGTTGATGAAGTTACTGTAGCTGTAGCCGACCGTGCCGCACATGCCTCAAATTCTGCAGCCAGTGCTCGAACTGAGTCACAGAAATTGCCTCTCCTCTGGTCAAAAGCTCCAAATGTATATCAGTGGATTTTACACAGATATCCCTACAAGATATGGAATGCGCACCAACTAAAGCCCCAATGCACGCTACAACGCCGTCACTTTGCCAATATTTTTTTGGCACACATGTAAATGCATGACAATCGCCCTGGGAATATTCTCTTGACACACGTGGTACGATAACGTGAATGCTCAGAACTGTTGCATATCTGATTCTACGGCGATATATGTTCTGCAGGAACATCCACTGCATTCAACTTGTTGTTTATGAAAAAAAAGCACATTACAAAAGCAAAGGATTAAACTAGTAGCTAACCTCTGAAAGTAACCACCGCCCTCTTGAGAGCAGAATCTGAAAAATGAATGAAAAACCTCATCTTATCATCATTTCTTTCATTAATGGTGACCGGTTATTACCTGATTACCACATCATCATCTGGTCCGGAGAAGCAAAGTGACAAACTGCACATTGCAGCACCAGATCTGAAGATGAATTACTAGTTGGACAGTAACTGGTCATCATTAATAAAAGAAATACTGATACAGACAGCGTTTTTAATCTATTATAACGAGTGAGATCACAGTTTCCTGACACATGACGTCTATTATGAGGCTTCTGATGACACGGTACGGTACATGCACTATACAACTCCGACTCTTCATTAATATATATACAGTGTGATTCAGCTGCCTCTACCGTTTGGTTGTATGCAACCGTCAGTGCCTTAAAAAACCACGCTTTAGATTTTCATATTCTCTCACACACTACATGCAAATTATTATCCTAAAGAAAAAATTAACAAGGCTTCTTTGTACGACGTTTTATGTAGTTAAATTTCGTGTACTTAAATTTTTGTAATGGGGTACGTTTTTCCTGGAGGCCACAGTTTTCGAGTTATTCAAGAAAAACCCAGTTGAAGATCACTCTTGTATGTTTTTGTTGAATAATTCGAAAACTGAAGCCTCTAGTGAAGACGTTTCCACGTACAAAATTTAGCTATATTAAATTTCCTACAAATGGTCACGTTCATTTGTTCTGTGGGACTAATACACTACTGGCCATTAAAATTGCTACACCAAGAAGAAATGCAGATGATAAAAGGGTATTCATTGGACAAATATATTACACTAGAACTGACATGCGATTACATTTTCACGCAATTTGGGTGCATAGTTCCTGAGAAATCCGTACTCAGAACAACCACCTCTGGCCGTAATAACGGCCTTGATACGCCTGGGCATTGAGTCAAACAGAGCTTGGATGGTGTGTACAGGTACAGCTGCCCATGCAGCTTCAACACGATACCACTGTTCATCAAGAGTAGTGACTGGCGTATTGTGATCAGCCAGTTGCTCGGCCACCATTGACCAGACAATTTCAATTGGTGAGAGATCTGGAGAATGTGCTGGCCAGGGCAGCAGTCGAACGTTTTCTGTATCCAGAAAGGCCCGTACAGTACCTGCAACATGCGGTCGGGCATTATCCTGCTGAAATGTAGGGTTTCGCAGGGATCGAATGAAGGGTAGAATCACGGGTCATAACACATCTGAAATGTAACGTCCACTGTTTAAAGTGCCGTCAATGCGAACAAGAGGTGACCGAGAAGTGTAACCAATGACACCCCACACCATCACGCCGGGTGATACGCCAGTATGGCGATGACGAATATACGCTTCCATGTGCATTCACCGCGATGTCGCCAAACACGGATGAGACCATCATGATGCTGTAAACAGAACCTGGAATCATTCGAAAAAATGACGTTTTGCCATTCGTGCACCCAGGTTCGTCGTTGAGTACACCATTACAGGCGCTGCTGCCTGAGATGTAGTGTCAAGGGTAACCGCAGCCATGGTCTCTGAGCTGATAGTCCATGCTGCTGCAAACGTCGTCCAACTCTTGGTGCAGATGGTTGTTCTCCTGTAAACGTCCCCATCTTGTGACTCAGGGATCGAGACGTGGCTGCACGATCCGCTACAGACATGCGGATAAGATTCCTGTCATCTCGACTGATAGTAATACGAGGCCGTTGGGATCCAGCACGACATTCCGTATTTCCCTCCTGAGCCCACAGATTCTATATCCTGCTAACAGTCACTGGATCTCGACCAACGCGAGCAGCAATGTCGCGATACGATAAACCGCAATTGTGGTAGGCTACAATCCGACCTTTATCAAAGTCGGAAACGTGATGATACCCATTTCTCCTCCTTACACGAGGCATCACAACAACGTTTCACCAGACAACGCCGGTCAACTGCTGTATGCGTATGAGAAATCGATTGGAAACTTTACTCGTGTCAGCACGTTGTAGGTGTCGCCACCGGCGCCAACCTTATGTGATGCTCTGAAAAGCTAATCATTTGAATCATTTGCATATCACAGCATCTTCTTCCTGTCATTTAAATTTCGCGTCTGTACCACGTCATCTTCGTGGTGTAGCAATTTTAATGGCCAGTAGTGTAGTTTGCACGTAGCAAGGAAGTGAATATTAAGACAATGTGAATCGGTTTTGAAGGTGTTGCGAGTTGCATAAAACCCAGACGTAGGGGCAGCTGAATCACCTACTACACGAATTCCCAGAAGTTTTGTGACAAACGTCGAGGGGTTGCGGAGGGTCTCTTGAGGAACAAATCAAGGATAGGAACTAATGTCCGGAAATGTTATCGAACATCGCTACACAGCATGTCTTATGAGGCACTACCACCTCTCACTAAGCCAACACTCTGGCAGCAGACGTTACTTTGTACGCTGACAGAACATAGATGGAACATTTGTTTGTTACTCGTGATCGCGACTGACTGCCATGATCACCAGCGGAGAATATGAAGCTATCTGTTACGTAGAAATATTTTCCTCTTGTGATGCTATGCTGTGTTGCCTCCGTAGATAACTGTTTCAGTCACAGGCTTTCATCAATAGTCAATTTTCCTCCAGGAACCTTCTAAAATCTCCAGTGTTTCCCTGCATGTAGGAGAAAAATAAGCTGCAGATGAAAATTCATGTCCGAAACCGTCATCCACCAGGGCAACAGTGCGTCACATTCATAGAAGACAAGGCTATTCCACCTGGCAGGTAGTTCCATCATCTCTGTTGGCGATCGTAGCTATCAGGCACTATCTCCGAATAATAAACAAGATTGCGAGACGTTCCGCCTATAGTCCATCAACGTACATGATCACGTCTGCTCCTGAATGGGCGGCCGATTACTTGGACGCTTGGAATGCCTTTGGATGACATTTCTAGACAAGGGATCCTGTCCTCGATTTGTTCCTCAAGACAGCCTCTACAGCCCCTCGCACTTAGTCGCAACATTTCTGGGACAACCGGTGTATAATCTCTTCGACCAGCAAGTTTTCATCAACACGCCCGTTATTAACAGTAATTTTCTGAAGGTTGCTGACAAGAGCCCGACATGTTCGGTTTCAGTTACACTTTGGCTCTACACCATATTGTTCAGAATTTTTTTTTTGTTTAGAATATTTTACGTGCTTGTATATGAGTTTCATTATTCCCCGCAATCATACAGATGATAAATTACCGCATTCATTCATATTCCATTAAAGTGGCCCGCATTGTGTGTTACAAGAGCTCTGCAATCGTCGTGTTTTCCAATATGTGAAGTAGGGCTCTATGATTAACCCACGAGGTAATAAATTATTAGCCACAGAAACTTGTTGATTGCCGCGCGATGAGCGTAATAAATATCTCGTTATTATTCATACAAATTTTAATGACTAAATCGGTAAATAATTGTCCGGCAGTGGATTACAGGTATTGAAACCGCTCCGTTCCCAATCCAGAGCTGGTGTGTTGGATGTTGCAAGGATGTGAAAAGTGAATTGAAATTCCACATTGCCGAGCGAGGCGGCGCAGTGGTTAGCACACTGGACCCGCAGTCGTGAGGATGACGGTTCGAACACGTAGCCGGCCATCCTCATTTCCGTTTTCCGTGATTTCCCTAAATAGATTCAGGCAAATGCCGGGGTGGTTCCTTTGAAAGGGCACGGCCAACTACATTCCCCATTCTTCCCTAATGCGATGGGACCGATGACCTCGCTGTTTGGTGCACTCCTCCAAATCAACCAACGAACCAAATTCCACGTTGATGAAACATTTAATAAGGGTGCAACACTAGAAAAACAGCCTGTAGTATCCCAATATCCTGATACATTAATTGAGAAAAAATTATCGCATGAGGCAAAACAATTATTCTTTTAATCTCAGCCGGCCGCGGTGGCCGTGTGGTTCTAGGCACTCCAGTCCGGAACCGCGTGACTGCTACGGTCGCAGGTTCGAATCCTGCCTCGGCCATGGATGTGTGTGATGTCCTTAGGTTAGTTTGTTTTAAGTAGTTCTAAGTTTTAGGGAACTGATGACCTCAGATGTTGAGTCCCATAGTGCTCAGAACTATTTGAACCATTTTTTTTAATCTCACTCTCTCCTCTGCATTTACAAAGTGAGTGAAAGAAACTGAAATTCAGATTCAGTCTATTCTTGGTATTGGATCAGTCTCCTTAAGTGTTGGAATTAAATCGCATCATAAGTAAACGTACTTAGTTCTCTTAAAGTAACAGTTATTTGTATAACTTTACCTCTTAACAATTTCGATATATTTGTTGTTACTGAGGAAACCTGTGGAGAACTGTGTACGTCGAATAACGGGAATGTTGGGGAAATGCACAGTACTTAACAGTTACGTGTGTCGGAACATAGAGATATACATGTCGTTATGTCAACGGAAGATCTTAGCAAATGTGTCAAGGACATAGTTACTATTTGTCCAGCGCAGTTGGCTCGAACAGACAAGTGATCGTATAAAATTTAATTACTACACTCCTGGAAATTGAAATAAGAACACCGTGAATTCATTGTCCCAGGAAGGGGAAACTTTATTGACACATTCCTGGGGTCAGATACATCACATGATCACACTGACAGAACCACAGGCACATAGACACAGGCAACAGGGCATGCACAATGTCGGCACTAGTACAGTGTATATCCACCTTTCGCAGCAATGCAGGCTGCTATTCTCCCATGGAGACGATCGTAGAGATGCTGGAAGTAGTCCTGTGGAACGGCTTGCCATGCCATTTCCACCTGGCGCCTCAGTTGGACCAGCGTTCGTGCTGGACGTGCAGACCGCGTGAGACGACGCTTCATCCAGTCCCAAACATGCTCAATGGGGGACAGATCCGGAGAGGAGCAACAGTGTCCCTAATTTGCTGGGAAGTGGCGGTGCGGTCCCCTACGGCACTGCGTAGGATCCTACGGTCTTGGCGTGCATCCGTGCGTCGCTGCGGTCCGGTCCCAGGTCGACGGGCACGTGCACCTTCCGCCGACCACTGGCGACAACATCGATGTACTGTGGAGACCTCACGCCCACGTGTTGAGCAATTCGGCGGTACGTCCACCCGGCCTCCCGCATGCCCACTATACGCCCTCGCTCAAAGTCCGTCAACTGCACATACGGTTCATGTCCACGCTGTCGCGGCATGCTACCAGTGTTAAAGACTGCGATGGAGCTCCGTATGCCACGGCAAACTGGCTGACACTGACGGCGGCGGTGCACAAATGCTGCGCAGCTAGCGCCATTCGACGGCCAACACCGCGGTTCCTGGTGTGTCCGCTGTGCCGTGCGTGTGATCATTGCCTGTACAGCCCTCTCGCAGTGTCCGGAGCAAGTATGGTGGGTCTGACACACCGGTGTCAATGTGTTCTTTTTTCCATTTCCAGGAGTGTAATATGAAATATGGAAGCACCGGAGTGTACAGTAGTAGTATCAGTGACACAACCCGGGTTTTCAGAGGTTGGCTTTCACTAGCTATATTCTATATTTTCGCCGCAGACAGTAACAGTAAATTGTTGTATTTGTGGGGATGGAAAAGCCAGAGATGAAACAAAGTGGATTATTAGTAAATCGAACCGAGCATAATACATCCGGAACGAAATTTCATGTTACTACTATGATTGCAGGTACGACTATAAGTACGGTAACTAAACCTATGTAGTATTGAAAGCAGAAACCTTTAGCGTTTTTCCCCCGGAAAACCTAGCTGTCCTGAATAACACTTCAGATCCCACTTACAACGCAAATTTGTAAGGGTTGCCCTCTGCCTGCTTTTAAAACCCTACTGTTTTGTCAAGTTGCAGACCGAGGATCTGAGTGGAGTCACTGCTCGCAAGAAAACGGTGTTTAAGATAATTGCGTTTATTACTCACAACATAAGCAATTTCCATCTCTTTTGCGACTGTAGTTTATGTAATCTGGAGAGGAATACGGTGAATCCAGCATCGGGCTCAAGGTCGACGAGGACGCTGCTTCAGCACAGAGGGGAAGTCGATGTCACCCACGTGCGGTGGATTTCCTCGCCGGCGAGGTAGGGGCGCCGCGTTGGTAACCCCGCTTTGAGATGGCGGCGACCGGCAAGTATCTGTTTGGTTCACACGTCGTTTTGGGGAGTCATCAGTCAATACCAGATCACTGCCCGCTTTGTCCCATCACGTGGACGGTAGTGTCGCATGCCGTGATTTGTAAGGGGCGTTCAAAAAGCAACGGGCTGGAGGCACAATTACAGAAACCAGCACCTGAATGTTAGAAGTATTGACCCTGGCTGTTGAGACACTTGCCCTACTGTGACACAAGGCGGTGAATGGCTGTCTCATAAAATTCCCGGGGCTGTGATGTTAACCGGTTCCGCACGCACAGCTGGACATCGTCGTCCGAGGTGAAACGTTTGCCCCACAGAGCCACTTTAATGGGATCAGAAATGGCGTAATCACAGGTAGAGAGTTCCGGACTGTTTGGAGGGTGGCCGAGAACCTCCCATTTGAATTTCTGCAGGAGTGCCGCGACTGTGTTGGCCGTATGAGGCTTTATATTGTCAAAATTTTATGAAAGTATGATGTAATACTAAAGCATTTTATATCTAAAACTATGAATACTGGTGTTTGAGTTCTAAGCAAATATCTGTTAGGTGATGAATGTGTCTATGGAAATATAATCACAAGAAGTCAAAAGGAAGGGGTAACAAAGACCTCCGACTCCAGCTTCCAGAATCGCTTTTTGCTCAGAAGTATGTTTAGAAAAAGTAATGCTTCTATGGCTTTAATTAGCGAGAATAGCTTAGAAGATGTTGCAATTTGCGAAAAAAATAAAAATTCGATTAAAGAAAACCAAAAGGTATCTGTGCGGAACATACAGTCTACGTGAGCGAAGTATCGAGCGCCAAGCTAGTGTAATGTAAACGTGAACAGCCGTCTGAAGATGAAATTGTCAGTTCGAAACAAGTAACGGTGGTACCTGTGTTTCGTACGCAGCCACGGTCTCAAAAATCTCAGTTTTCGACAAAATAGCACGAGGAGTGTTTCTCTTCCAGGTGCCAGTAATAGTGAGGAACTACATTTAATTATGATAACTGAAGTACAGAAACAGAGCATTATGCTTTTAACTAGAAGAACTGTAGTCAACATATATCGCTTCTACGAATTATTTAGGAATAAAGGGCGCGACTCACCGAAAGACAGAAGCGCCGGTAGGCACACAGAAATAGTAACAGAGACTGGTTAGCTTTCGGAATGCACTTCCTTTAACAACACAAGCGCACGCGCGCGCACACACACACACACACACACACACACACATACACACACACACTCATACACACTCCTATTTCCCTACATTGTGCTCAGTCTATATCTTCCAAAGTTTGGAACTGCTGAGGAAAGCACAGCTTGGCACAAAAAGCATGTGCTTCAGCTAACTCATGTTCAAAAGACTTTCTTCATGGTTTGGCACCTGGATCAAGTCTATGGACATGCAACAGAGAACCGAGAACACAACAGCAACGAGAATGAAATAAACGAAACATATTGCAAATACACAGGCGAAGTTATCCATACCTGTTCGATTACGCTATAAGCGAAAATATTACCGGAAACTGTAATAATTGTAAAATTCCAAGGAATAATTATACGGAACTACTTGAACAGGTATGACCACGTAATACTAACTGTATGCCAAGCTGAGATTCACGGAAAAATCTTAAGAACACATAAGTTACCCACGAAGACTTCTTACTTTCGTTCTTGGGTACTGCTAATGTGCCTGCGTATGAGGCTCTTTGTTCCAAGAGAGAGAGCGACACGGTGGTGATCAATAAACGGTAGTGGTAAACGCTACAAGAGAGGCAGCGTGTATCACAGAGAGGTGTACTGTTGTAGTTCGGAGAGTGTACAGTTCAATATTGTACTTGCCAACACATTTCCCTTACGAAATGACCAAGACGAGAAAAATGAGAGATACTGAAGCTCATACGGAGGTTTATAGACAGTTTCTTGAGTGGAATAGGAAATCGGGCATCAGATAGTGGTAACAGGAGTGCCCTCCGCCACAAATACTTAAGTGGCTTGCGAAGTACTCACGTAGATGCAGATAAAGATGTAGAATAATCAGGTCCCACGAGTGATTGTTTCCTACATGCTCCGATTCAGTTTCTTGCATCGCCTCTGCTGCGGCGTAGTTCTCCTTCTTTTATGTAATAGCCACTATGAACTACGGTTACTTCTTCTGCTTCTCCTTTCTTTTCTTCCACGTTTCTCTCATCATTTTAGATGTTTCTCTTTTCTTTCTTCTGTTCAAGTAGCTCTATTCTTCTTCTTGGCGTTTTCATGGAAATCTTTAGAAACTTGCAATTTCTCTCTGAGTGACAGTCGTTCCTCAATATCGTGTGGAGTAATTCAGAGACCGTCCATATCCCTTCCAATTCCTTTTCACCATGTGTTATCCATTTTTAATTTCCCAAAATACGTGAAAAGTCTTTCCGTCAGTCGGTGGGGGGGTTCGTCCTTTGTATGTGGTCATCGGAAGCTATTATTATTTTCCTAATCATGCCTGTACTTCCTCAATATGCCTAAAAAGTCCACTTTTATGACGTCTTCTGCACTGTTCTTTTCTCTTTATTATATTTTCTTCACAATTTTTCTTTGTGTGCTATCCAGTGCTGCATCATCGACGAGTTTTTGTTTAAACATTCTGCTGCATGAAGTACTTCTGTGCGAATTGCAATAGAGTAGTGTCTAAGTTTAGCATTAAGGGATATTGATTTCTTATTATACCTTACGTCCTTGGTGAGATAGTACGCTTTTTCGTCTCATCAACTCTTTCTTTAATGTCTTTTTTTCTTCGAAATGTCTTGTTCAATAACTTCTCTTAGACAGTTCAACTTGTTAATTATCTCATTAATGGCATACTAGATTTCAGTATACTGGGGAATGTCATCATTTTAAATGCAAACGTTTTTAGTTATCCTTTGTCGTGTCTGTCAGAGTTTTAGAGTGAACAAAAAGTTTTCTGCCGCTAGTCACAAATTACTTTCATAACGGGACTCAATATCAGGTGGATTTACGTGGTTTAATACGACATGTACGTATGGTGACGGACTTCGGGGTAGCAAAAACAAAACACTGTTGTTTCATTCGGCTGCCTTGATGTTTGTCATACATATGGTTTTACCAAATTTGATTAGCAACCCTACTATATCAGTTACTTCTTTCAGCGATTCTACCCGTTAACTGGCTGTTTCCATTAAATCTGAAAAAGATTCTAGACGGTCTATTTGTAGGTTGTCCCTTTTGTAACTTAATCGGACTCATTGATTTTTCTTTCTGGTAATGACATTCTGGATTCCCTTACCATATTTTCTAGAACACATTTAAAGAGCACTGTGAGAACAAATTCCCTGTCCGATTGCAGTTTTCATCTCAGGACTTCTAGTAATGTCTGGTGTAAATTTAATTTGAGATTGCGAGTTTGTTACTGTTTGCTTAACTGCAACTGTGGTTTTTCCATCCAAGCACAACTCACTGCCTTTAGGAGAACCCTATAAGTAGCTTCTATTCTCCTCTTTAGTACAAATCAGTATTGTGAAAGAAGACGACGGTAATTTTTTTCGTTATTTTAGCTCGTACCACAATGTCAGTTAGTTCTTACATTTTCCATAGATCATTTGAACGATTCTTTTATCGAAATGATATGGAACGAGTCATCTTACAGGATACATATAAATGATTAGTGTTAACATTAATGAACATATTATCATTCTGTTCCTTCTCAGGTAACTACACTTAAAATTAACATTTATTTATTTACATTACTAGCTGTCAGTTATTAAATAGAAGATCGTCAAAGAATAGAGGAGTTGACCAGGAGAAATGATGTTAAATTAGATTTGAAACTTGCTTCTGTACCTGTCAGACATTTTATATTATTGGGCAAATAATCAAATATTCCATTTGTTGCTTATTTGACAACTCTCTGAGCCACTGTCAGTTTTAATAATGGGGAATGAAGGTTATTTTTCCCTCTAGTGTTGTAGTTATGTACATCACTGTTCTCCTTATATTGTAATGAATTATTTATAACAAACTTAATTTGCGAATTTATGTAGTGTGATGGCGCAGTTAAAATTCTGAACTCCCTTAAAATGTTGCCAGCATGACGTCTGTGGGTAAACACCACATATAATTCTCATTTTTTACTTTTGTGGAATCAGTACATTCTTCATGAGTGATGAGTTATCCCAGAAAATTATTCCGTACATCGTTACTGAATGGAAAAATGCAAAATATGTCAGGAGGTTGAGATATTTGCTTCCAAGGTTAACAATTATACAAAGAGCAAGTTTTCGTCCATATGTACGCCTAGAAATATGGAGTATTGTACCTTACATACCGATTCCTGCTCATATGCTACATATTTTGTTGATATGACTGTATTTGTTGTACAGAACTGAATGTAGTGTGTTCTTTCAAAATTTACAGGAGTCCATTTTCGGAGAACCACTTAATAACACTTTGTAAAACATTATTTACTAACTCTTCAGTGGCTTCCTCTCTAAGGGGATTTATTATAACACTATAATCGTCTATGAAATGTACGAATTATGCTTGATGCATGTTAAGTGATAGGTCACTCACATATATAAGGAATAGGAGTGGACACAAAATTGAACCCTGTGGTACACTCTTTGTTATTTCAAAAAAATGTTCAAATGTGTGTCAAATCTTATGGGACTTAACTGCTAAGGTCATCAGTCCCTATGCTTACACACTACTTAACCTAAATTATCCTAAGGACAAACACCCACACCCATGCCCGAGGGAGGACTGGAACCTCCGCCGGGACCAGCCGCACAGTCCATGACTGCGGTGCCGTAGACCGCTCGGCTAACCCCGCTCGGCTTTGTTATTTCAACCCAGTCATTGAAATGTTCGACTTACCCGACATTGTTTGAATTAATCAGCACAGCCTTTTGCACTCTGTTTGTCAAGTACGATTCGAACCAACTGCGTGTAAAGACATCATTTCCATAGAATTTTTCCATCAGGGTAACATGATCTACACAATCGAAGGCCTTGGAGAGCTTATATACAAGACGAACAGATGATACATTATTATTGAACGCTTGTACCACTTGGTGAGTGAATGTAGAAATAGCACTAGATAGAATAGCAACATACTATGATGATAAATACGCATAATAGGGTTCTGTCAAAGTACACGCTGTGTGTGGAGCATGGATGCGGTAGGCAGCCAGAAACCGACACCTCGAAGCAGCACAGTGGTATCCTTGCAGGAGGGTGGGGACGGAGCTTTAGGCAGGGCATGGTCCGCTTGTCTGGGGGCTATTTTACATGCGGCACGGCGACCGCAGGAAATTGGGGAGTGTGATTCACGCTGCCGAGGGCGAGGTCGGTGCCGGCGAAGACCCGACCCTACACACACTCACACACACACACACACACCAACACACATAGTCATACACATGGCCGCACGCGCGCACGTAAGAAGCGAGCTCAGGAAAGCGACCCGCGTCACGACCCCTCGTACGGTCGCCAAGTGAGACTCCACCACCAGGCGTGGACGCGAGATATGGTCAGCAGTGATACGTTCAGCGGCTGGAAGAAAACTTACAGGGATTTCCAGGATCCATTCTTCCTGCTCTCTGTCCCTCACCGGCCGCTACCGCAAACTCTGCGCAGAAGTGTACCTCGAGTCTTTCACTCAAGACAGTGAGCAGACATCTCACAAGTTTCATCGTAGCCACTGGTCTTGAAACAGAGTTAACAACGTCCTTTAGCTCTTATTATTTTAGATCTCTCCATCCATGCACCCACTGTACTTAACATCTGCACCAGTAGTATGTACGTATACAATCCTTCGCCATGATCGCGCTGTACAGTGCCGAAAAAGGTATTTAGAGAATGTACTGTTCTCTTAGTACCACTTCATTTAAATGCTTTCTGTCCCGCTTAAAATTTCAAGACGTCTATACTACTATACCTTTCAGATTATGTCTACTATACTTTACTTCAAACTAGACCGGGTTCTCTCATATCACGTCCAAAAAATTCGTCTTATTGGTATATCACTTATATTAACAAATGTTAGTATCAGTGTATAGAGCATTTTGCGTACTGTTGACTTAACTTTTACGTTTCACTTACTTATCTCTTCAGTGTCTCGTTTGTATCTGCGAAAAAGATAAGCAAGGTCACATCTTTT
Organism: Schistocerca americana; assembly: GCF_021461395.2. Taxonomy (NCBI): domain Eukaryota; kingdom Metazoa; phylum Arthropoda; class Insecta; order Orthoptera; family Acrididae; genus Schistocerca; species Schistocerca americana. Next base: position 857,234,393 of record NC_060121.1, read on the forward strand.
AATGATTGTTTTAGTAGTTGTCAGACTCCGTGTTACCCAGCCAGGTGAAGCAGCTGGAAATTGGCATTCTTGGTTTAACAAAATTGCCCGGCCATCCATATTTAAATTTCATACCTGTCTTTAAATCGTTTTAGGCAGAAAGCAAAAATAGCGGGATGGTTCTTTTAAAAAGCAGTAGCTTTACCATTAACTATTTAAATTTAAAATTTATTCATGATTTGTGGAATAGATTGAGGTTAGCGACTATATTACACATTTAAGAAAAATTAACTGCTTTCTTCGCTTCTTGCTAATACGTTTTAGCACGAATCATTTCGGCAGCATGCTGCCAACATAAGGTTCTTTACAGTTACATCCGTGGTTTATAGTCAGTTGTTTACATTTGGAATGTAAAGAGTTGAACGTTAAAAGTGCTGAGTGACGGGGCTGTTCCTATTCTTGAGCTCTGTGTGTGCCAGATAAACGCTTGTTCAACAACAATGTAAATAAATGAATGAGTAAGTTGAATTGAACATATAATTCGCTCAAAGTACACACAGAAGTAGACCATTCTTTCTCTAGAGGGGCACATTTCGGTACACAGCCTCACCGGTAGACCCAGGTAATAAAACTCATCACACTACAACGGAATGTCACGTACTCCACAGACGTTTTTCTATTTTCAGGCATCACTGTTCTTAAAATTATCTATGATGCGTGGAATTGGATGAAGTCAGTGACGATATTACAATATTTATAAGACCATTTTTCTGCTTTAGTCATGTCCTGCTGTTATTCATTAGCTCTGTGCGTTTCGGCATCATACTGTCAACATTGTATAATTTAGTTACCTGTACCTTGGTTTTACTTAGAATATTCTGTTGGAGTGTGACAAAAATTATTTACTGGGTATGTCGATGGAGCAGTGAATCCGAATTAGTCCCAGTACAGGAAGATTAGTTTATGTTTTGGCGTGTACTTCGAGTCTATTATATGTTTATATCATCTCACTGAGGTCTGTAAGTTGTTGATTATGTGCTTGTCTGCACAGGGCCCAGGAACAGGCACGATGCCGTCACTGAGAAATATCACATTCATTAGATTGTTTTTACAAATGTAAGCAACTAAATGGAAACAATTGATTTAACTGTAAAGCACCTGAGGACTGCAGAATGATACTAAAACACATAGTGCAAGTAAAATATTAGTAAAAATTGACTAAACCAATGAAAATTACTTCATAAAGTAACTAATTACTAACAGTACACTCTAGATCATGTTTTATTACGGGTTGCTACCGATTTCTGCTGAATTACATCATCTGCAGATTTAACACAAAACTGTTGTTAGAAGCAGCATAAACTGATGTGCATCATCATAAGTGGAGTCGCAGCTTCTACACTGACATTATTGAAGTTCCTGTGTCCATCAACAAGCGAGGTGCTGCAATGATTTAAGTATTGCAGTCGCATTCAACATGTACAGTGTTCATTTACTCTCTTATCTAGGTATATTTCTCTTTCTGGTTTAGCTATCGATTAAATGATTTTCCGTTATGATATCTTTGAAAAGGAGAAGGTCTAAATCCTTCCTCTGTCCGAGTTAATTGTCCGTACTGACGACCACGTCGCCGACGGATCGTAAGACCCTCTAATTCTCTGCAGCCAATCTTTGAGCTTCGTTACGTATGTATTTAACTTTCTTCTGCGTTTTATGAACATCTGATATATTATAGAATACTGAAGTAATGATTTTTAAATGGAAGAATGCATTGAAATGATAAGAGCGGTGGAAGAAAACCTAAACTTAGCTTCCTAGGAAGACGGACGTTAAGAGCGGTAAATAACATTTGCATAGAGATAACAAATATGCGCTGTAATGGAACCTTTGACGAGACAGTCTGGTGGCATCTCACAAACCGATTAGTGTATGTAGCGGAAATTCATATTTCCATCTTGGAAGTGTCGTTTGTTTTCTTGTTGCGATGGTTCCATCTTTAACACTGTATGCGTAGCGGCCTCGACAATGTATTACAAGAATATATGCGGCAAGTTTGCCATCGTCGAAAAGCTTGCGAGTGAGCCTAGTGCGTACACGAATAACAACGCAGTTATTGCGTGCACAAAAACGTACCGATTACCAAGTGACCTGCTCAAAATCCCGCTTCGAGCAGTACTGAATATTTATGAGATGCCTTGGAACAGCAACTTAGTGCCACGGCACGTAGACTTGAATCAATGCATATCACCGTGCCATCTATGAGCAAAGTGTCGGACTCCGTTCCATAGAAAATGTGCCGCGTCATAACCGGTAGTAACTGCAACAAAGAGAATGTATGCGTCAGAACACGACTAGACTCCAGTGAATGTCACGAACGACACACACTATTTACTTAGGGTCTCAGGATGCCTTTTGCAGGACGGTGTGTTGTAACGCGGATTAACGCATTTTTTGCGAGCAACTCCGTCACAGATCCTGATTTTTCAATAAATGGAATCGTCAGAAAGAAGACAGGAACGCTTTACATAGCATTCGCCTCAGTAAAGGTCTAGTGTCACAGTAAGAATACGGTTTTTAATCTGAAAATTCACTCAAATCTCGCTCGCATGGCACAGGTCATGTGACATTCCAAGGAAACAATTTCCATACGTGAACTATTATTTATTACAAATCTAAATAACAAAGGAAGATTTAGAATACCCAGATAATAAATAGGAGCGCTTAAAAGATGACAGTATTGAACACGTTATATACCGGGTGTATCTCCTAAGACTGATCAGCTGCGTTTTCTCCGGTGTTTCAGCATATATATGAAATTTCGAATTTGCGTTATGTAGCTGGTATCAGCCCAAACAAATAGTGCTCAACACGTCTTTCATGTGACAGCCAGCGTCAACGGAAACTGTTGTTTTCTTCCCGTTACAAATAAAATTATTTGTAAAGCGAAAATTTACGTACCTTTTCATAGAGCGGTCCCGAATTAATCCCGTAAGATATGATTTTTATCGATATGTGTTAACAGAGACAGAAAACTTAGAGCAGCAACAGCACTGCCTTGGCGCATGCTGGCTACTACCGCCAAGCATGCAGTGGTAGCACTGCTGAAAAACTTGTCATTCTTCATATATTACTGATTCTGATAAGGGAAGATGTATGACAAAATTGCTAAAAAATTCGGATTTTTTTATTGCGTAATTTATTAGATTGATTCTTTATGAATAACATCGCAGAGTTTCATAAACTAATCATGGCTAGAAATATGTTTTAAAAATGTTTGGGCGTCTGCGCTTGCCACAACCCCTCATTCTATGCTGTGATTCACACATTCTTTAGACTAAAAATTTTTTGGTGGTTAAGTTTTCATTCACACAATCGAAACGAAGATGAGTCTACTAGGCTGTGAGGAAGATTGTATTTGCTTGTTCCTTTGTTTTTGAATAGTACCTGCTACAAACGTATTTCAGTTTCTAGATTAGCATATTTCAACCTTATTAGCTCGAAATGGGTCGTAACAGCGGACGCATATTCAAGAAAGTGAGTACTCGTCGAATTTCGCGTGTAGAAGGTAAAGGAAATTTAAATAACAGCGTTGCAGATGCTGCTCATAAGTGTGAAGAACAATTTTCAACAATTTACAGAGTTCATCGAAGAAGAAAAATAGTGAAGGAATTGATGATGCTATGTACAGCGTCAAAGGCGAGTTTTAATGTGGATTTAGGTTAACTGACTTAGAAATACTTACCCCTGGGATTAACGTTTCATGTGCTTATGGTAAGTAGGGGTCAAAGTGCCTTAGACTGTATGATGACGGTGACATCCGCTCACATGGGTTTAGCGAAAACTCTACACATTATCATATGTAGATATCACTAGACAGGTATCTGCCAATCCCTTACACACTTGTCAAGCCAGTTAAGGGTTAAGTGCCTGCAGAGCCTAGGGTTCCATACAGGTGCATTCACTCTGAAGGTACTTAGAAGCACTGATGAAGCGCAACTGGAGAAAGCTCAGGCAGCAGAAGCAGAAATGCAAAAGTTGGCTAGGCAAAGGAAGCAGGGGGAAGGAATTACTCCAGGAAGTCGAGGAGGAGAATAAAGATTATGGATATGGACAGTATTCGCCACTAGAGGTATAGCAATATTGTAAAAAATTGAATAATAAAACTTTAAATGAGAATTCCCATTCACTGACTTTTTTGAGCTAGAGTGTACCTTTTCTCAGAAACTACACTATGTGATCAAAAGTATCCGAACACCTGGCTGAAAATGACTTACGAATTCGTGGCGCCCTCCATCAGTAGTGCTGGAATTCAATATGATGTTGGCCCACCCTTAGCCTTGAAGACAGCTTCCACTCTCTCAGGAATACCTTCATTCAGGTGCTGGAAAGTTTCTTGGGGAATGACAGCCCATTGTTCACGGAGTGCTGCACTGACAAGAGGTAACGATATCGGTCGGTGAGGCCTAGCGCGAAGTCGGCGTTCCAAAACATTTCAAAGGTCTTCTATAGAATTCAGATCAGGACCCTGTGAAACTTCTGTGAAGTTTGGAAGGTAGGAAACGAGCTACTGGCAGAATTGAAGCTGTGAGGACGGGTCGTGAGTCGTGCTTGGGTAGCTCAGATGGTAGAGCACTTGCCTGCGAAAGGCAAAGGTCCCGAGTTCGAGTCTTGGTCCGGCACACAGTTTTAATCTGCTGAGAGGTTTCATATCAGCGCACACTTTGCTTCAGAGTGAAAATCTCATTCTGTGTGCTCAATAATGTTTATGTCTGGGGAGCTTAGTGGCCCGCCAAAGTGTTTAAATTCAGAAGAGTGTACCTGGAGCCACTCCGTAGGAATTCTGGACTGTAGGGTGTCGCATTGTCCTACTGTAATCGCCCAAGTCCATCGAAATGCACAATGAACATAAATGGATGCAGGTCTTCAGAGAAGATGCTAACGTACATATCACTTGTCAGAGTCGAATCTAGACGTATCAGGGCTCCCATATCACTCCAACTGCACACGCCCCACACCATTACAGAGCCTCCACCAGCTTGAACAGTCCACTGCTGACATGCAGGATCCATGGATTCATGAGGTTGTCTCCATATCCGTAGACGTCCATCCACTCGATACAATTTGAAACGAGACTCGTCCGACCAGGCCACATGTTCCCAGTCACCAACAGTCTAATGTCAGTGTTGACGGACCTAGGCGAGTCGTAAAGCTTACTGTCGCACATTCATCAAGGGTACACGAGTGAGCCTTCGCCCCTGAATGCCCATATCGCTGATGTTTCGTCGAATAGTTCGCACGCTGACACTTGTTGATGGACCAGCATTGAAATCTGCAGTAAATTGCGGAAAGGTTGTACTTCTGTCACGTTGAACGATTCTCGTCAGTCGTCGATCGTCCCGTTCTTGCAGGATCTGTTACGGGAAGCAGCGATGTCGGAGATTTGATGTTTTACCGGATTCCTGATATTCACGGTACACTCGTGAAACTGTCATACGGAAAAATACATACTTCATCGCAATCTCAGTGATGCTGTGTCCCACCTCTCGTGCACCGATTGTAACGCCGCGTTCAAACTCACTTAAATCCTGTTAGCCTGCCATTGTAGTAGCAGTAACCGATTTTACAACTGCACCGGACACTTGTTGTCGGATAGAGGCGTTGCCGACCGCAGCGCTTATTCTGCTTGTTTACATATGAGTGTACGTATTTGAATACACATACGTATACCAGTGTCTTTGGCGCTTGAGTTTAAATTGAAACTGTTTGCTGAAACACAATAGACAGTGCGCCGGACGACTCTTAGGATGCGCACCCTGTATACGGCAGCAGACGGAACTTTTACATGGAACAATAGTTTTTAATGTTAACCATCTGAATAGTTGCTGAAGTCAGCACCGGGCGTTGGACCTGAGAGTCGTTGATTATTGTATCACACAGTGCTGTACACTAAGCGTGTAACATTGCAAGACTTCTGAAAACGTGTGCGTATGTATTGAAACCTGAGTAAGTTGTGGTATATGTAGATAAAATTAAAAAACAAAAATGGGATTCAAATTGTAACTAACACGTCTTCAAAATGTTACATTTTGTAATACTTCTGAATCCCTTTAGTGTGTACGAGGCATTAATATCCTCACGTGTGACTGATATAATTTTTTCGAGATACAATGTAGATTTTATAAATATGTTTCGTGAAATATCTAATATCATGCGCAGTTTACTGCATTTAATTTTTCCGTGAGTTCGGGTTGCGTGGAGCTATCGGATATTCCATATTGCAGGATATCAGGTAACACGGGTAGTGGCGGGTCGGATCATCGAATTGTTCTGGCCAATCAAGTGAAATTAGCGGAACAATTAAGGACGGTCCGGTGACACGCACACAAACGGATGTGTACGTTTGGCGTAAGTGTGTGTTTGTGGGTGGGGGGAGGGGGGGGTGGAGGGTTTGGCGCGTGGGAGAGGGGCGCATTCGGGCGTTGTTTGACTGTACTATGGCTGCCACTGATTCGACCATATGTCACCCAAAACCCTAAATTCAGCATCAGCAGTTAAAGATACAGAGGGTGGTTGTGATCCTATCAGTTGGATGGCTATGTGATAACAGATCTGTAAAATCGGAGCTACGCGGCAACGTTATTGATGGAAAATTTAATTGGAGGATTCTTTACCAACGATAAATTAATTCGGTCTATGAACGTTACGACAAACAATAAAGTGTGACCACACTTTGCTTTGAGGAAAAGAGGGAGAGAGAGAGAGAGAGAGAGCAGTGGCAGCTGTAGCAGTTATAAAGCTAAGTACTGACGAAGTGTAAACCCCCGGTAGCTGAGTGGTTAAAAAAGAAAAGGGAAAGTGGTCATCACGACAGAATGTCAATCTTAAGCACCCGGATTCGATTCCCAGCTGGGTCGGAGATTTTCTCCGCTCGGGGATTGGGTGTTGTGTTGTCCTAGTTATTATTTCATCCCCATCGACGCGCAAGTCGCTGAAGTGACGTCAAAACGAAAGACTTGCTCCCGGCGAACGGTCTACACGGCGGGAGGCGGTAGTCACAAGACATTTATTTTTACTGACAAAGTTATTAGTGCACTGTTATACAGTTATTAAATTTAATAGATTTCAACGCTGTTTCATGCTGTTTCTGGCGAAATAACGATTTAATAAACTTTTGGAAACGTTTGCTCGCTGTGTTCTTTGGAGTTTTCTGTGAGTTGAAGTCCTGTAATAAATTTCATGCGGTAGTTTGCAGCTGACGTTTCTTATTGTTTTTAATGGAATAGTTGAGTAAAATTTTCATTCACTTCGTTGAGCGTTCCAGTGGTCACTTGAAGTTTTGGTTTTAGCTAGTAAATTTTGAGAAGTTTTGCTGGTACTGGTATTAGTTGTAGTTTAGTAGTATTAATAACAGTTGTTGCTTTCTTAGTAGAGAGAGAATTTCGAGAGCGATATTGTAAATTCTATAAATAATTCTACTGATGTACCTTAATTTAGGTCACGTAGACATTTAGTTTTTTTCGGTAAATGTAAAATTTTACCATGAGTTAGAGGTGTGGGCTCTGTCGTAGGTTTGTGAGTAGTGGGTTATGGTGTGGGATTTGTTCAAAGTATTTTCACGGGGGGGGGGGGGGGGGAATGCAGTGGGGAAGACAGATGCCATTATAGAAATAAGTTGATATAAGAGCAGGAGCGTAAGATCTGTGTCCTTCAGGTGCAGTTACAACACTCAAAGGAGGAACTAAATAGTTTGAGGAGGATGGGGAATGAGACGTGGCAGTTGGAAAGAAGGCAACTAGGAGGAGGAGGTGTTCAGACATTATTACTTTGCGTATATGCCATAGATATGACCAACTGTCAGAGTTGAGTGGAGAGGAGCCTCTTGCAGCTGTAGGTGTAGGAAACATGTGGCAGTCCTCAGGAGGTAGGAGGCCTAAGTCAGTTGCAGAGTCTAACAGAAAGAAGAAGCTTCTGCTGCTAGGTAGTTCGCACGGTAGAGGTGTAGGCCAGCAGTTGCAGGAAGTGTTGGGGAATGAGTACCACGTCACCAGCATTGTGAAGCCTAGTGCAGGGTTGGCTCAGTTGACTGACAGCGTAGGGGAGCTATGAAGGAATTTTACGAAGGAGGATCAGGTAGTGATCGTGGGTGGAGCAGGAACAGTCTTGATAGGGACGGGAAATATGTTGTAGATGGTGACCTGGTAGAGATATCTACTCAAACTGATGGCACTAATGTGCATTTCGTGCAACTGTTTCAGCGTCATGATCATCCTCAAGTTAATGCCCCTGTTAGAGCTGCAACTGTTTTAGACTGAAATCAACTGATAGATATACCTGCTCCAAGGAAGTCCCTCTAATTAATCACCTTCAGAGGACGTCATGTTTCCAAGTAGAGAAGGAATTAACATATTTCATCAAAATATAAGAGGTATTAGAGATAAATTTAGTGAACGGTTTATAGATGTTGACTCTTAAATCATTGGTATACCGAGCACCGCTTAAATAATTTGATAATTCAGAAGCTTCCTTTACCAGTATACAGATTAGCTGGCTGTTTTTGAAGGAGTTCCTGGCGGAGTGGGGGAGTGGCCATGTGCGAACAAAACAGTATTCCGTTTGAATCCATATATGTATCACTTCACTGCACTGAACAGATATTTGAATGTTATGCATATAATTACAAACTATGTAGGAAAGCTAATCTAACGGTAATAGCGTTTTTTAAACCTCGTCAAGGAACATGAGTGGCACGATGTTTACAATATCGATAACAGAGATATCAAATATAATGCTTCTATTATCACATTTCTCATGCTCTTTGAGAGTAGCTTTCCATTACAATGTTCTAAACGGGACACTATCAGTAAAAGGAAGCCTGGTTGGCTAACTAGTGGGTGAGGATATCATGTAGAACAAAGCAGGAATTACATCAGAATGTTAGAAGTAGTCACAATCAAGTTACAGAAGCCCATTACAAACAGTATTGTAAGGTCGTTGAAAATGTTAATAGGAAGGCAAAGACTATGTGGTACGCAAACAGAGTAGCTAATTCACAAGATAAAATTAAGACCATATGGTCAGCTGTGAAGGAAGTGTCTGGTCAGCAGCACAAGGTCGACGATATAAAGTCATCTACATCTATATCTACATGATTACTCTGCAATTCACATTTAAGTGCTTGGCAGAGGGTTGTCAGTTCGTAGTAAATATATTTATGTTACTGATAAATGAGATATATGTACAGTATTTAACAACCTTTTTCTGAGCATCGCTGGTGAATTACATAAAATGTTAGTTTCTACAGGGAATCATATAACTCTCTTGGCAAATGCTTTTCCGAGATTGATGTCTGAAATACTCCTCTGTGATACTGACAAGGGAGAGATTGAGTCAATAAATAAATCACTGAAGACTAAGGATTCTCATGGATATGATGGAGTGCCTAGCAGAATATTAAGAACTGTGCTGCACGTGCCAGCCTGTACTTAGCCATATTTGTAATTTTCCATTTAGGGATAGTCAATTTTCTGAACATTTAAAGTAATCAGTAGTAAAGCCGCTTTATAAAAAGGAAGAAATAGATAATGTAGACCATTTTAGACCTGTTTCTATGCCATCAGTTTCTGCTAAAGTTATTGAAAAGGCTGTGTATGTAAGTATAATTGGTTAATGTACATCACATAGTTTGCTATCAAACGTACAGTTCAGCTTTAGAAGTCGTTTAAACCTGAAAATGCTATATTCTCTTTTCTCTGTGAGGTAATGGATGGGTTAAACGAAAGGTTTCGAACGCTATGCATATTTTTTGAATTAAGTAATGGGTTTGATTGTGTTGATCTTAAAATGTTGCTCCAGAAGTCAGACCATTACAGAATATGGGGAGTAGCTCACAATTGGTTCACCTCTTACTTTAACAGCAGACAGCAAAATGTCATTATACAGTGTTCAGAATGGCTGTGATGTGGGGTCTGAGTGGGGTACAGTTAAGTGGGGGTGCCACAGGGATCAGTATTGGGGCTCTTTATTATTACAAGTAACTCTAAAATATTTCGGTTTGTTGATGACACTTGTTTGGTAGCAAAGGATATTGCGTGCAACATTAGCTCTGTTTCAAATAGTGCAGTTCATGACATAAGTTCATGGTTTGCAGAAAAAAAAACTAACGCTAAATCACAGTAAGACTGAGTTTTTATGGTTTCTAACACACAATTCAACAAAACCCGACGTTTTAATTTCACAGTATGGGCATATGATTAGTGAAACTGAACAGTTCAAATTTCTAGGTGTTCAGATAGATAGTAAACTGTCATGGAACGTCCATGTGAAGGATCTTGTTCAAAGACTTAATGCTGCTATGTTTACTATTTGAACGGTATCTGAAGTAACTGATCGTTCGGCACAATAATTAGTGTACTTCGTGTATTTTCATTTGCTTATGTCATATGGTATTATATTTTGGGGCAGCTCTTCCCATTTTAAAAGGATATTTTTGGCTCAGAAACAGGCGGTTCGGGCAATAAAAGGTGTAAGTTCGCGAACCTATTTTCGACTCCTGTTCAATAGTCTGGGTATTTTGACATTGGACTCTCAATATATATGTTCATTACTGTCGTTTCTTGTTAACAATATCAGATTATTTCCTAGAATAATCAGCTTTCACTGAATTAATACTGGGCAGAAATGCAGCCTACATTTTTATCGGACTTCCTTAACTCTTGTGCAGAAAGGTCTGCAGTATACTGCTACACCCGTTTTCATTAAGCTACTACAAGGATTCAAAAATTTTAACAGTAATCCACGAAGTTTCAAATCTAAACTGAAAATAGTATGAAGGCTTTCACGACCGGATGACATATCTTCTGGTAAACCTTCCGGGATGTAAGGTCATGGTCCATGAAACTCTTCAGCTCCTAACGTTTCGTCCAGAGCTGCTCTGGAGATCTTCAGTCGGCAAGATTCACCGGAGGAGATACACCCCTCTGAAGATGTTCAGCGCAGCTCTGGACGAAACGTTAGGAGCTGAAGAGTTTCATTGACCATGACCTTACATCCCGGAAGGGTTACCTAAACTGAAAAGTTTCCTCATGGGTCACTCCTTTAATTCTGTTGAGGAGTTCCTTTAAAAATTTAGCTGATTCTTGTGTTATATAGTTGATTGCGTCTACTTGGACTTATGGCTTCTCTTTTTTTGGGGGGGCTCGTAAACATTTCATTTTTATCTGTTATTCCTCGTATGTTATAATTCCATATACTGACACGTTAAATGACCTTGGAGATTTACTCCTCATTTGGGTACTACGGAACTCGATGAGTAAATAAAAGAAAGAAGATTGACATAGAGACAGAAATAGAGATGGAGATAGAGATACCACACTCCATGGTGAGTGTATTGGGTATAACTGCAGATATTTTTGATGGTGACTGAAGACAGCGTACTGTAGAATGTTACATCAGACTAATAATTATAGCTATTACAGGTCGTTCGTTTTTGGGTTGGGTAATGACTCCAAGTTCATGTGGCAAGAGCAAGTTATTATTCTTATTTCTCTCGGGTAGCAGGTCGGGTGTTGAAGGGGGCTATGGCGGGGTGGGGTCGGTCGTCTGCGATTTTGTTTACGCTATCGCTCAGTTCACCTACATCGATGGGATGTTCCTTCACTCTGTGGTAACAGATACGTGCTAGGCAGTGTAAAGCAGAGTTGATGAAACCACCACCTAATACCTACCACACAGAAGCCGCGTAACTCTACTTGAAAGTCAGTTCCTGAATGTTCATGATTAAGAAATCGGGCGTTCGGGATCTTCAATCTACTTGCAGAAAAGCGTTTAAAATTAGATTAACTCTGCTTTTTATTAATACTGAAAGAAATGAAATGGCTATCAAGTCCGTATTTAATATGATAAAACGTTGTTCAGAGTTCATTGTCTGTATATCCACCCGAAAAGCAGCCGCAATTTTAGAAAGTCCGACCCGACTAACTTTCACGTTCTACCAGTCACAGACCCACTACTATTCGCGAGTTAAACATTCGGTCGTTTCAGTGGTCTTATTCGTAAGAGGTGCTGGCCAAAATATTCCGTACAGAGTAGGAAACACGCCACGTGGAGTTGATATTACGACCTGAAAGTACACACGCTCATATCTCTCAGACTATGCAATTTAGAAACACTAAACTTTCATTAAAATGTTCGTATCTCCAGTCGCTTCAGTCACAATATGTTCGAACCGAAATTAACTCACTATTTCCTCATCTTACAGAGTATTTTTAAGGATCGATCTAACCTCGTGTTATCTGTAGACCGCCTAGCAACCTATTCTTCTCGAGGTACTCTCCTATATGTCCACTGCTCTTTCGTGCGGTAACGGCTTCATTTTGAATAGCTGTTGATCTAAACCACCAATCAGAAGGTTCCTTCTAGTTCATACTTGCGTTGAAGCTTGCCTTATCACAAACGTTATAGTAATTAATGTCAGCAAAACTTCAATTTCTTATATTTTGTTTAATCAAAATAAACGAAGTGCGAAATATTCCTCAAATTGATAAATAAACTTATTCTGCCTCAAACTTCCATTCTGGCTACTTTTATACAAAGGCAAGCACACACCGACATACGTCACCTGAATCGTGGTTGCAACATATCTTTCCCACGGTTCATTGTACAAGGTTTTACGAAAAATGAAGTATTAAATTTTGACGTATTTTCCATGTACACTCTCTCAATCATTCTCACGCACTCACGCGGCAAAATATAATCAAATAATAATTTTGATCGATCTTTGTATTACGTAATGCACAGTGTCTAAAGTTTTAAAAAGAAAACTGTAATTAATTTGATTTTTATGCACTGATAACTTTGGAATGACTTCAAATGACAATGAAAGTCAATCTATTATTGTTCCTAACATGGTTTAAAAAACCAGCGTAGGTTTTAGGAGTTTTAGGTAATTTTCTTCATCTCCAGAACTAATAAATAAAATTCTGAAATTTTAACAGCATCATTCCATTAGTAACAAAAGGCTGTGTACCAAATTTGAACGAAATCGGATAATAACTAATATGGATTATTTAGATTCGTAGAGGGTATGGATCTTTGTATTGACTGACTGTTACGCTATGCAGATCTCACGGCAGGCAGCGTCAGCTGTGCTGTGAGCAAAGTGAGAAACAAAAAAAGCATAGCCGTGCTGCAGCCACGATAGTAGACGGCTGCGTGCCTACTGCAACGTATGTCATTTCGTAATAACTTGCTGTGTTGGGTGTATGGATGCAAAATTTTGTGTTGGGTGCTTGGATGCAAAATGCTTTGTCTGTACTGACTGGTGTAGTCCAGTTAGTGGCGCAATTACGACCATACAGAAAACATTAGGTAGTAAAATAAAGTGGCATGTTTTTAGGAAAACTATTCGACGCAGCGATAAAAGCACCCATCACTCTGATGTGCGTACATGTTAAGGTACCACACGCAAAAACATCTGCACTTGTACCTGTTGCACCCTGCACTTTTAACGACTAATCAGGAGACAGTTGCACACTGCTTGTCTAATGGATGACACGAGCAACATAAATTTTACTTCCAATATTTTGTACGTTTATTGATCAAATTTAGTAACGCAAAATGTTGTCGTAATCTACTCATTAAGAGGTATAACATTATATTACAGGTTTAACACGGCAAAACAAGTACAACAATCTGAAACTGTATATACGTCTTGATTCAGCATAATTCGCAGAATGCAGAAACCCGGAATATTTACATCCAGTACTTGAGAATGAAAGCACTTAGTGACTTGCTTCATACTTAACACGTATTTTCAAACTTTTAGGAAACATTCTGTCTCTGGCACCCTACAAAAATTGATGAAAGCAAACAATTTGTTGTTTACTCCATTTTCGCCGTTGATATAAACTTGAACATGGCGGAAAGCGATTAAATTTATGGGTTTTGTACTATGGACTCCATTCGCAACACTTTTTGTGGTTGGTATCCACATACACCACTGAATGTACCTACAAAGCTATATCATTGTACGACGCACAGTTCAGGAGAGAAACGCCATAGACATTTAGATGCTTATAAAAACTAGCTATTGCTTGAAGCGGAGAGCAAATAACCCAGGCGATATTCATCCAGTGTTTGATGATAAGAGCACTCAGCGACTTCCAACAAACTGTACAAGTAATTTCAAACATTTTCTAAACTTTTTCTCGCTTATATGTTAATCGTCAAACATTCAACAAATTAATTAATATGTAAAGTAACCAGCAGTATGAAGCCGTTTTTACATGGGAATTGGATTCTTTAAATAATCACGGGCTTACTGATATTAACCAGATGGAATGACAATGGTGCAATAATGAACGTGTACTGATTGTTGGACATCAAGAGGACACAGGTAATTACTAATACAATGTATTTAATCTAATTACTAATATTGTGAAGCAAGAGATTGCCCATTAACCAGTATTTACATTCCCTTAGTCTACTTACCCATTCAGCTAATAATAAAATTTATCTCTTGCCCACATTGCTTCATAATCTTTCATAAATTCCTATGTGTTTCGGAATTAAACCATTTTCAAAAGGATCTAAGTGAAAAACGGTGTAACATACAGTAAGAAGCATATCAGAAATAACGTTGAATGAAATATGAAAAAGCATACACTGAGAAACACGTGGAATACGGTATGAACACAGCATAGCTTGAATCTCCCTATATCATAATGACACAAAATATTGCGTCGAAATTAATTTGATTTAGTGTAAGTTCAAAGTTTCTTACATCTGAACATGAACTAGAAGCAAAGCAGCTCCGCCAAATCGCGTTAACGTACAAAAATGGCATTGTCTTGTTGGGAATTTATAAAAAAACGCTAATATATGAATTCATTACAAGGCAGTGCCATCTTTTGTGCGTTAACGCTGTGTAGCGGAGCTGTCTTACTTGTAGTTTCACCTCAGTGCTTAAGCCAGTTCGCTCTTACGCGTCAAGAAATAGAATTCGACGTGATATTATGTACGATAAGATTTAAGTAGATACACTTTCTGTTGTTTTCATATTGTTTTCCATGCTATTGCCCACATATTTCTCAATGTAAACTTTTTCATTTTTCATGTAATATTATTGCTTACATTTTTCTCACTGCATGCTGATTCATTTTTCGTTTAGATCATTAGAAAATGGCCTAATACGAAAAGCGTAAGGGATAAAACATAATAAAGAATTATGATCAAGACAGCATAATACCACTACCTTTCACAAAGATTTTACGCAGCGTCGTATGAGGAGAGGCTGAGGAGATGCAGCTAAAACGGCTACGAAGACTCCTGAACAGGTGCCTCCCATCCGTGAGAGATTCCAATGGACTGCGCAGGTCTTCTACCAGAAGAAAGCTCACTACGCAGATCTTCACATACGCACGTTGGGACACACGTGCAAAGTCTGAACACTACGAGATGGCCCCACCTGCTAGATGCACGTGTCTCGATACGCAGCTGCTAGAAACATGCATCGAGTCACAGACGCATAACACTGGGGGGCTGTGTTATGCAACGCGCGACATTCAGCTGGGTCTCCATGGGACCTAAGGTCTTTATCAGAGGTACCATGACAGCTGTTGACAACATGAACATCATTGAGCACCATCTGTACCCTTTACTGCTTGATGTCTTCTCTGGCGCTCAGACAGATGTCTTGACCATCAAGTTCTCCTGATGTTAACCCGATTGAACACATATGGTATGTTATCGGGTGCCAGCTCGGCCCGTAACTTCCGAGAATTGCGTTCCCTGAGCGTAGACATCTGGTGCCACTTATATCCAGAACCTGCAAAGAACACGAGTCCATGCCGTATAGAATCGCTGCTGTATTGCGTTTTTAAGATGTGTTCCAACACACACTTAATCAGGTGATCACAATATTTTCGTTAGTCAATGAATATATACTAGAAAGGATAGCTCACGAATTATCTATTAACTGAAAGTCCAACGGAACAGGAGTTAAGTAGACGTATTACAGCGTCTCACCAAATCTAAACCACCTCAGGCAAATCTAGGTTGCATCAGTGGACCATTAGCCCCCAAGACCAAGTGGCTTATGGAAACAGTGCCGTCTTCCATACAGTCCGCATAATAAATGTTATGGCAGCGAATCAGAGTTTGCCACATCTCACCACATTACTTTTGCTTGCAGTACATTTTATAATACACTGCAGGCTTTGAAAGTCAGTTAACATTTTGAGGTGATTTGGAGGGCGACAGAGTCTCTTACCATTTGCCCCTCGAACTAGAGTACAACTTTGATTAATAAACAGTATACACAGAAGAAGCCTACATGTAGGACTGTGTTTCGCGGACTCAGTTTTTTGAAGGGGACCTTCCAGAGCGAGCAACAGTTCCACTTGTCGTTAGCAGTCTTCCCTTATATAGAATGGATGTGACAATGAAATAATTATCTTGCGTATCTATGCATGGCCAACACTTACTGCCTCTGAACTACACAACTGGCCATTAACATTGCTACACCAAGAAGAAATGCAGATGATAAACGGGTATTCATTGGACAAATATATTATACTAGAACTGACATGTAATTACATTTTCACGCAATTTGGGTGCATAGATCCTGAGAAATCAGTATCCAGAACAACCACCTCTGGCCGTAATAACGGCCTAAATACGACTGGGCATTGAGCCAAAGAGATTGATGGCGTGTATAGGTACAGCTGCCCATGCACTTTAAACACGGTACCACAGTTCATCAAGAGTAGTGACTGATGTATTGTGACGAGCCAGTTGCACGGCCACCATTGACCAGACGTTTTCAATTGGTGAGTGATCTGGAGAATGTGCTGGCCAGGGCAGCAGTCGAACATTTTCTTCATCCAGAAAGTCCCGTACATGTCCTGTAACATGCGGTCGTGCATTATCCTGCTGAAATGTATGGTTTCGCAGGGATTGAATGAAGGGTAGAGCCACGGGTCGTAACACATCTGAAATGTAACGTCCACTGTTCAAAGTGCTGTCAGTGCGAACAAGAGGTGACCGAGACGTGTAACTAGTGGCACCTCACACCACTACGCCGGGTGATACGCCAGTATGTCGAAGACGAATACACGCTTCCAATGTGCGTTTACCGCGATGTCGCCAAACACGGATGCAACCATCATGATCCAGTAAACCGAACTAGCATTCATCCGAAAAAATGACGTTTTGCCATTATTGCACCCAAGTTTAATACACCATCGCAGGCGCTCCTGTCTGCGATGCAGCGTCAAGGGTAACCACAGCCATGGTCTCTTAGCTGATAGTCCATGCTGCTGCAAACGTCGTCCAACTCTTCGTGCAGATGGTTGTGGTCCTGCAAACGTTCCCATCTGTTGACTCAGGGATCGAGACGTGGCTGTACAATCCGTTACAGCCATGCGGATAAGATGCCTGTCATTTCGACTCCTACTAGTGATAAGAGGCCGCTGGGATCCAGCACGGCGTTCCGTATTACCCTCCTCAACCCACCGATTCCATATTCTGCTAACAGTCATTGTATCTCGACCAATGCGAGCACCAATGTCGGCGATACGATAAACCGCAATCGCAATAGGCTACAATCCGACCTTTATCAAAGTCGGAAACGTGATGGTACGCATTTCTCCTCCTTACACGAGGCATCACAACGAAGTTTCACCAGGCAACGCCGGTCAACTGCTATTTGTGTATGAGAAATCGGTTGGAAACTTTCCTCATGTCAGCAAGTTGTAGGTGTCGCCATCGGCGACAACCTTTTGTGAATGCTGTGAAAAGCTAATCATTTGCATATCACAGCATCTTCTTCCTGTCGGTTACATTTCGCGTCTGTAGCACGTCATCTTCGTGGTGTAGCAATTTTAATGGCCAGTAGTGTAATATTCACATTATGCACTATCCGATCAGAAGTATCCGAACACATGTACCTAATGCAAATCACAAGATTTCACGAGTGGTGGACATCCAATCTGAAAGGAAACGGGAAGTCTTCAGTTGACATTATAGAAGCTGCAGCAGCAGAATGGATGAGTCAGGATTGCTCAATGGCTTCGATCGTCGACTAGTCGTTGGATGTCACCTGAGTATCAAATCAATCAGGGACCAATTCAACTATTGTGATGCTGCCTATTGTGATTGTCAACAGGAAACAAGACGGAAAAACCACACATAAACCAGGAGCAAGTCGATCATGTGTTCTGACGGACAGGGACCATCGATCATTGTGGACGGTGGTTGTAGAAATCGGATGAAAGCATCGAAAGGAAACACTCGTGAGTTCCAAAGCGCTACCAGCGTCGAACTAGCACGATGACTGTTTTGAAAAAAATGTGGTTAAGAGGTCGGGCAGCTACTCACAAACCGACCCATTCCTGTAGTCAGTGCTAAGAAATACTTGATGTAGTGTAAAGAGCAACGCTGCTGGACAGTGGATGACAGAAAACGAGTGATTTGGAGTACTGAATCACGCTACAACATCTGGCAAGAAGATGGCAGGGTTTGTGTTCGGCGTACGCTCGGAGAACTTCACGTTCCATCACGTGTAGTGCCAAAAGTGAAGTACAGAAAATGTGATGTTACGGTATGGAGATGTTTGATCGTCGTTATGGCGTGCTCCCCTTTTCACGCTTAAGGAAACGCTAAAAGCGGATGGATATGAACACATTTTACAGCATTGTCCACTGAGAACAGTAGAGGAACCTTTCGGAGACGACGATTGTCTGTAATGGCATCACAATGCAATCTGCCGCGACGCAGCGTTTGTGAGACAATGGTTTATGGACATAACATTCGTGAAATGTACTGGTCTGCCCCATTTTCAGACCTGAATCCAATGGAACGCCTTTGGGAGAATTGAGAACGTCGACATCGCGCCAGACCCCATCGTCTAACATTACTACCTGCTATGCTTTCGGCCCACAAGAAACAATGAACTTGCATTCCTCAATACACGTTCAGAAACCTCACTGAAAACGTGTCCTGGATAGTTCAAAAAAAATTGTTCAAATGTCTCTAACCACTAAGAGACTTAACATCTGAGGTCATTAGTCCCCTAGATTCAAATGGTTCAAATGGCTCTGAGCACTATGGGACTTAACATCTATGATCATCAGTCCCCTAGAACTTAGAACTACTTAAACCTAACTAAGCTAAGGACATCACACACGTCCATGCCCGAGGCAGGATCCGAACCTGCGACCGTAGCAGCAGTGCGGTTCCGGACTGAAGCGCCTAGAACAGCTCGGCCACAGCGGCTTGCGGAAAGTTCAAGCTGTCATAAAGGCGAGGGGTCGACACACACCATATTAATGTCCACTGCTAGGTGCCCGGTTTATTTTAATCACGTAATGCATACGAGTGGAACAAAATATCTGGAGGGAAAACGAAGTCTTGTCTCTTTCTACACATGCATACATATATCGCAAGCCACTTTATGGTGCGTGGCGGAGGTTATCTTGTAGCACTACTAGTCATTTCCTTACCTGTCCCAATCGCAAATAGAGCTAATAGAGCCGATTACTGACTACATGTCTCCGTATTGCCCAAATTTCTCTTATCTTCGTGATTCTTAAGCCAAATATACGTTGGCGGTAATAAAATCGTTCTGAACTCAGCTTCAAATGCCGTTTCTCAAAATTTTCTCAGTAATGTTCAACGTCGCTGAGCCGTGCGTGGCTCGTGTTCCTGCCATAATGTATTTTACACAATGTTTTTAACGTACTTCCACCTCAGTACGTTAAATTTAATTTCTACTGTCACTGAGTTGCTTCTTTGCCTGACGGTGTGCGGCGTTAGCAGCGCTTAACAATACATCCCCTCTTGCAGTATCTTTGGATGACTGTTATTACTTCCCGGTTGTTGTCTGACGTATGGGAGTTGGTCGTCAGTTCGCGTCGGGAGTTCGTGGCGAGTTTGGGTCTGCCAGTCAGTTGGAACGCGTCTGGAGTGCAGTCCGAGCCTGTGATGTGGCACTAGGGCGGTTGGATTGGAGCAGCAGTGAGGTCTGCATCGACATGGCTCGCCCAAACATTGCCGCCATGCATTACTTGGGCCGGGCCACGGTCTTAGTGGATAGTCGGTCGATCGTCCTACTCGACGACGCGTTTGGGCTCGCCGATCGTTCATGAGTCGACTGTGAGTGTGTGTGTGTGTGTGTGTGTGTGTGTGTGTGTGTGTGTGTGTGTGTGTCCGCGCATCGACTCCCGATTCGTGCTGGTGCGTGCTTCGTTCTGTTGAGTATCGTTCAGGTCTTCGTGCAAGTTTTTGTCAGGTTGTGTGTGTAGTTGTCCTTATTTTTAGGCGACTATATTAGATGTTGTCGACATTCTGCGGCTAGTGGGTAAGTTGTTGCAGAGTTTCCTGTGAACAACAACTAGTGTTTGAAGTGGTCGAAATAGCCGCCGTAAGGTGGAATTAATCAAATTAGTTTACTATAGTTCAAGTGCATCAGCGGAATTTTTTCTGCCTTGTGGCCGTCAGTTTTCTGGTTACCTGCCCCGGCCGCTAACGTAATTTTAGGCAGTGTCCTTTGCTCATCTGTTGCTGCTGTCCAACATGGTGTGTAGTTTTGGCAGCTTAGTACACACATGTATTTGACTCTTTCGTGGCAAGCAAGCGGTTTGTTTGTCGGTCCGTGACTGTCCCCTGGTTGGGTTCCGACGGATCAAGTATAGTTGGGCTCACCACCTGTCTCACCTAAGTGAACGAGGGCAGACCGACATCCCTGGAGGCCTTCTGAGTACCACCGGTGTTTAATTATCTATTGTCATCTATTTAAATTTTAGGCTTGTGGTTATTGTATGTTTCGTAAAATGTTCCAGAATTAAATTTTAAATTTATCTTTCAAGCTTAAACCCTGCGGCCTTCTGACTTTAAAGATTATGGTAATATATTTTGAAATTTTGTAAATTAATTGTCGCCCTCAGCTATTTGTATGGCACTTTGCGTATGTTTTCTTAGTTATTTTATTGGTATCTTGATTGGATTTTTATGTTGTTGAGATTTCTTGTTGGAGGCCTCCAGCCGTGAAAGATTTGCATAATTACAATAAATGACGATTAGAAGCAGAAAGTACTTCAACCCTTGGCCCCTTTCCACAATCCTATCACCTGTTCTGCCCAGCGGGTTTTGCGGGCGTATCAGTTGCCTTCTCTCCAGGGACTGCCGTTTGAGTTCCCAAAGCATCTCCGTAATACTTATCCTTTTTAATTGAAACTGCCTGTAACACATCTAGCAGCCTGCCTTTGAAATCCTTCGCTGTCTTCCTTTAATTCCACCTGATTCAGATCGCAAATACTGGACCAGTAAATGAGAATGGGTCGCACCAACGTCCTATATGTGGTCTGCGTTACAAATGAACCATACTTTCCTAAAATCCTCCCAATAAACCGAAGTCGACCATTCGTCTTCCTCATCACAATTCTTACATACTTGCATTTTCGTTACATTTCACATCGTTTTGAAACGTTACGCCGCTGTATTTAATCGACAAGTGACTGTCACAAGCAGCACAATACTAATTTATATTCGAACGTTACGGGTCTGTCTTTCCTACTCACCTGCATGAAGTTATATTTTTCTGCATTCTGTTAGTTGCCTTCATCACACCAACTAGGAATTTTGTCAAACAAGGTGGGGTCTCCAGCGGCTGTAACGACGTTTTGAAATCATGTTTACATGATAGAGGTTAGGATCCCAACTATCACAACCTACAGCCATTCACCCTACTGAGTCCTCGCTCACGAGTAATCGAAGATTTTTTTAAAATATCATGTAGTTTTCAATAGTTCTAAAAAAGGGGTACTACACAGATAGGTTCTAAAGCGTAATGGTTAGTTACACGCCTCATCTGCAAAAGCCTGTGGGTTCAAGTCTCGCGATGTACATTGAAATTTTTAAATCTACATCAAAATGACTTTGGTTATTATTTTTCTTTAGTTAATTGAGTTGAATGATTTTCTTTATTTCTATTCCATTGCGCATCGTTTTAATCATCGTATTAAGTTTCTCTACTGCTCCCATATTTTCTTCGTTTCATTCGTTGTCCACTTGGGATCTTAGTGCCTGCGAATATAATACCTTAATACTTAAACATTTGAAACTGCCGAATTATAGGTTGAAAAACAAAAGACGAAATAATCTGTGCAATCGTGTCAAATTGTGTTTTTCGTAACAATGTGTACATTTTTTTGGGTAGTAACTCTCATACAAAAATTTCAAACATAAATTCATGTTACGCTATTGACACAGTAAACTAGACGAATATTTAAAGGAAATAAGGGGTTATAAATAAAACGAAATTCAAGCAAAATGAGGAAAAAAATTATGAGTCTAATAACATGGACAAACACATGGGATCGTAAAACGGAAGATGTTACATCACATTCGTGCATAAAAATAACTAAAGCCACACGAACCAAGTTTCCAAGTGGAAAAAGTACAGGAGGAAGATAAATGAGAGCAAAATAAAAATTAATAAGACGATTAAAAGACCAAAACAAAGCAATAAAAGTAAAAAATAAAAAAAATACTTCTAAGACAATTAATGGGATAAAAATAATGATCAAAATCATTACGATAAAGATGGAAAAAGAAAGATTTTTCTAACCACCTGACAAGATTTCAAACCTACGTATTCAGTTACTCGCAAACGGGGGCCTACCAGAGTGAATGGCTGCAGTGTCTGATATCTGTGACGTAACCCTACATCACTGAATAGATGACTTCAGAAAGTCGGTCCCACGACTTGGGACGTCTTCTTATAGGTCATCTTGTATGCTCCTAAAGTCACTCAACGACGTAGCCTTCTCGCTCACCACAGCATCATCAACAAACAGCCGCAGATTACTCGTCAGCCTGTCCGTCTGTTTACGTGCATGTAGGCTGCAAAACGTACGCAGAAATGAAGAGGACTGCACTGGGTGGAGTACCATAGAGACTACAATGAACCAGTCTTCTGACAGAAGACAATAGCAGACATCAGCACCAAGAGCGCGAGGTACACACCGACAAGCGAGCAAGTGGCTATGGATAGAGTGGCCACTCTGCCAGCTGCATCGCCTCACACATCCAGAAGCGCGAGTTTTTAGTTCTCCCAACGGGAAACAAAAAGAGGAGAGAGTCAGCGGAAAAATGAACACGGCGCAGAGGCTTGTACAGTGCGCGCCAGCGACAAGTTTTTACTGCCCCATTTGACCGGCTCACAGACGGATGCGGTCGCGTAACGGCCCGCACTAAGCGCGCTATCATAACGCGGGCAATTGTTGAAACAAATTGGCATTTTATTCGGCGCCGGGCTGGTGGCATTGTCATTGGCTGGTGCGATCCGCCGCCGGGCTGGGTAGCTTATAATAGTGCGTCCCGCACGCTCCGTTGGGCTTTCAGCGCACAGGGCGAAGTCATGCACCCGAAACTCGATTGACGCGTCAGCGGTCGCCGCTCCATAGGTCCTGGACCGATGCGGGTGCACTGCTGTCGGGACAACAGAGGGAAAATATCGTGCGTAGGGCGTCGGCGTGTGTGGCGACGCCAGCGCGTGAGCGACAGACGGATGAGGAGGGGGGGGGGGGGGGTGGCGGTTGCCCGGAGTGGCGTCTCGTGTTCTCTCGGAATGCGTGAAGGCTCGCGTCAGAAATGGCAATAAGGCGGCGTGGAACTGGTCCTCAAGACTGTGGCAGGAATGTGCCGCGCGCTGCTTTCTCGAAGGTTGCACCATGCTGTGTTAAATAGTTGATGATAGACGCCTGACTACTTAGCAACATTAAGAGCATGACAGGCCAGACAACTACCGGTCCATGCACGACAGTGCAAGGTACTAATACACTGAGGTGACTTTAAATCATATGGGAGGGGGAGGGGAAGGTTTCCCGTGTGATTATGACAGCACGACGGGAATTAGCCAACTTTGAACGCGGATTGGTAGTTGAAGCTAGAGGAAGTGGGCATTCAATTTCCGAAATAGTTAGAGGATTCAATATTCTGAGATCCACAGTGTCAAAAGTGTGCCGAGATTACCAAATTTCGGGCATTACTTCTCACCACGGACAACGCGGTGGCCGACAGCTTTCACTTAACGACCGAGATCAGCGGCGTTTGCTTACAATTGTCAGTGGTAACATTCAACCAACAGTGCGTGAAATAACTGCAGAAAGCAAAGTGGGATGCACGATGACTGTATGCGTTATGACAGTGTGGTGAAATACGTCGCTGATGGGCTATAGCAGCAGAAGACCGACGCGAATATTTTTCAACAGCGAGACATCGTCTGCAGCGCCTCTTCTGGACTTGTGACCATATCTGCTGGACCCTTGCCATCTAGAAAATCGTGACCTGGTCAGGTAAGAGCTGATAGTAGAGTTGCAGAGTGGCGTGGACCCCTACGTTTCAACAAGCCACTGTGGAAACTAGTGGTGGCTCCATAATGGTATGGGTTTTGTTTACATGTAACGCACTGGGTCCTCTGGTTCAAGTGAACCGATGATTGGCTGCTTCGTTATGTTATGTTCGGCTAATTGGAGACCATTTGCAGCCGTTCATGAACTTCATGTTCCCAAAGATTGATGTCTTGCCACCGGACCACAGTTCGCTAATGGTTTGAAGAATATCCCAGACAACTGGAGCGAATAGTTTCGCCACCCAGTTCGCCCGACATGAATTCCATCGAACATGTATGGGACATAATCGAGAGGTCAGTTCGTGCACAGAAGTATACAATAGCAACACTTTCGTTATTACGGACGGCTATAGAGGCAGCATGAATCATTATTTCAGCAGCGGACTTGCAACGACTTGTCGAGTCTATGTTACGTCGAGTTGCTGCACTATGCAGGGAAAAATGGAATATTTGGAAGTATCCCATGTCTTTTCTCACTTCAGTGTATCTTCCAAAATACCGCATACAAAAATGCGATTTTTCATGATGTCTATCGTGGGTTCTATTAACCACAGAGAAAAAGAATTAAGCTTTTTGGGTAGCCATCGGCCTAGCGGTTATTTGTATCCCTATCGGAAGAATAGACATACTGTATCTATTTATCACACAGCACAGGGTCAAAATTGAGAAAATCGTTTGTTTCTTATGGATTAGATGTTGTTCAGAATGGACTTCAGGTGGCTTATAAAAGTGTCATATGTTCATGGGTAGTTCCTGAGAAAACCCAAAGAACCGCGGTTTTTGGGTACAGTTTTGGCAATGAGCACTTCTATTATTTCTAGTCAAGGCATATCGTCTATGTTTTTATCTTAGGTTCATAAGACTATATTATTTTGGCACTTAGAAAATTTTTCGATTTCATTATCCATTACCGAAACCCAGACACTCGCAGTTATCATACTTGTCTATATAAAAGATCCACATAATACCCAGTTTGGGGTGTAAATGTGATTTTAACTAACGTAGAGATCACATGGCAAGGGTTCTGCGTTCATCACACGGGTTCTAAGGTCACCAAACTACGTTTTTAGTCGCAATTTTTTCACTAATAAAATTTTATACAGGCTGCCTGACAGCGTAAACACCTTACAAAATTTGCTTTGTCTTACGAAACTGTCTGTACCTGAATATAAAAAGCTGCCTTTTATTTTGTACTATGAGTGTAGTCTAAAAGTGTGCATTTTACGCAAAGCAGTGTAATGTGTACTTGCTTTGCATGGGAGACGATTGTGTGTTAATCTTATATTATACATACTTGTTTGCTTTTTGTATGTGTCAAAGTATGTAAATGTGTCGAAGTATATAAACACATCGTCAAAATTTTACTGATCTGCTGAATTGGATCTGTATAAGCAGCATACCCTGCTGTAACAGGGAAAAGAAAGACACCAGCTGAAAAACGCTCATGTTAGATCCCAAAAAAGGCGAACATGCAAGAAAAGCTTGTCTTTTGAGTGCCATGTGGAATGCTGCATTGTCGCGCGGAACATTCCCTTTGCTAAATTTTTCGTACCTTTCTTTTTCTCGCACAGTACTATTGGCGTTAATGGTTGTATCCTTTGCAGTAAACTGTGCGTACGCAACTCCTTCGCAATCGAAGAAAACGGTGGACATGCCCTCCCCTGCTGATGACACAACCTTGCATTTCTTCCGTAGATGCGAGAGAGTGTGTCTCCATGCCATAGACGGTCTCTTTGTTGCATGCGTAAAATGATAGAACTTAGTCACACCTCCCGTAATGGAGCGGCTTCGCATATTATCACGTTCCACGAAGAAGCGCTCAAGAAAGTCCGGGGACCCATAAACCTTGTGCCTTTGTGTGCAGGTGTCAGTGGTCGTGGAAAGCACGTGAGCGCTATATCTGATACCGCAGGTGACCCAGGTTGGAATTATCACTACCTATTGAACTGAGTGTGCACTGAGTAATGTCTGCTGTGTTCACTCTGCGACTGCTGCGAATCACTTAGCGATGGTCTACACAGTCTCATCTGCGGCCGACATTGATGGCCGCCCTTCCCGATCATCGTTACTCACGCCTGCGTGGCCAAGGTCAAATTATGGTCACCATTTCCGACAGCATTGGATCCGTATACCGGCAGAATTTAGCCGCGAATCTGTGTACGATTTAGACTTTCTTCCCACAAGAATCATTCTGTCTCACTTACTTCATCTTTGGAGAATGTTTCCAGTCGACATTGCATTTCACTCACAAATTGTGATGCACATGGTGGAGTCTGCACTGAATACCATGGCCGGTAGATGGCACAGTTGGTAGGGCACGCCTAGACAGAGCAGTGGTGGTGGGGGTGGCAGGAGGAGCGGTAGGGGAAATACCGAGAGCTGGAGGGGAAGTGCCATTCTAAACTGAAGCCCAAACTCAATTTTTTTTGTATATATTCAGTGGAGTCTTTTCACACCCACACTTGCATGGTGACCAAACCACTGCTTTGGTTATCATATAAAAAAGAATCCACTGAAAATGCAACAAAAATACCGATTTAAATTCGCCTGGCTTTTTAACCATTTGTAACTTAACAGAGAAACGGCGTGTGTGGTGAATTTGGAGTAAATCATACATTTCGCTTCTAGCCATGTTAAAATTTGCTTCTTTTGTCAAAACACAGCGGAGTTTACGAATGTCACCTCGCTAACATATAGTGCAGACCCAGTTGTGAGAGAATTCTGAAACAGTGGTTATTAAGTGAGAAACTGAGGAAAATTAAGGTCAGTAGATTATGAAATAGGGTATCCTCGGTACTACAGTAAACCCACAATATTTCTCAGTGCTCCTGCTATTGGTGGGCCTTAAAAATTACATTCGTTCATCTAGAAAGTATGTAGTTAGTGAAATAATACAGTAGATAAGAAGATTTGCATAATAACCAAATGGCAAAATACTCTCGTCTTTTTGTGCTATCGCTTGCCAAAATCTCATTTCGATATCTCGAACTACTTATGAAATATGAGAAATGTTATGGCTATTTCATTCTCGCCTTATCGCTGGCGAGCGTGGTCACAAATAAGTGTGCTACATCGGATGAATTTACTTGCGTCTGGTGACAGATAGAGACCTCCACCCAAGTCTAAAGAAAAATTCAATATGTTAGCTAATTTTACACGCAGCAACATATTATGTAATATGCACCCACCGCAAAATGAGAGAATCTCCTATTTGTAATTGCAAACTTTTTCGATTTTCTCATATTGTGTTACTTCAGTGTAAATAACAACTATAGCCATTAGCGACATCATGAGCACGTGATCATGAAGTTGACATATAAAGCCATAAGTAAGGCGAAAATTAATTTTCGTTACCGAATGGTGTCTGTGAAATCGTTTGAGAAGGACTGCAGGGAGTGCGCATCTACTCTGTCATCGCAGAGCGTCGCCGACCGACCTGAAGCGGGTGTTGGCTTTCGCTTCCGAACAAACGAATGAACTGGCCGACCGCTTTCGACGAAAACTGGTCACTGCACATGGGCTACCGTATCCCGTGCGGACTTTTATCCGTCCATCAGCAGAATGGTGTCTACAAGGAACTTGTAACTTGTTCTCTCTTCTGACAGTGCATCACTCTTGTTGTACTGTGGTCTTAGTGGCGGTCGACTTGTGTAGCATACTTTCTGAAGTTCCTGCGTAATGCGGTTTTTCAGATAATCATCTTCTGTGCTTCAAGAATCATCTTATGTGCTTCAAGAATCATCTTTTATACTTCTATGCTTCTAGGTTCCAACCTCACAAATTTAATTACTTGCTCCTCCTGTATTTCTTACATTTGCCAGTCAGCATATTGTTTTTCAGTTACTTTCGTTTGTACGACAATGTTTAGAATTTAAAGGTTTTTCTCACCTTCACATATTTCCTTCTTTGATCGTCCAGTCTTTCAGATTATAGCAAATTTTAGATAAATAATCTAAGTTTCCGATAACTCACAAAGCTGGACATAAAAATAACAACGTCATAGGGGTGGAAGGGAAATTCAAATGAAGAGTACCGCATGTTTGATATAAAAATGATTAGCATTTTCCAGTCGTACGTGCAGTACTCTTCACTCGAATTTCCCTTCCGCCCTTTCGACATTGCTATTTTTGTGGCCTGTACAGCAACTGCACAACGTATATAGTAATGACATTGTGCCGTGCTAACTCCAAACTATGCGCTTTCGTGAACTTCGCAGTCTATCTGTGTTTGGTTTCCCGCCCTTGTTGCGGTTACGTTGTGGTTCTTCTTCCTTCTACGTGTGTCAGCAGTGATGTGTATCGATATGTGCGCCGTGTACCATCTTTGGTTTGTTGCATATAGTTTCCGGCTAGGGCGTCTGGAGGGTGTCGGTCAGTTGTTGCGGACGAAGGAAGTTATGTCTCCGCGCTGCAGTCGGCTGGGTCCGCTGGCAGCCCCTGCGCAGTGTCGGAGCGTGTGTGGGGCTGTCGCTCGCTACTTGCTTTGTGGTTCACCGACCCAGGACGTCAAAGTTGAGTAGTGGTTTCAACTACCTAAGCCACGCCCATTTCATGTTGTGGTGGTTCGTTTCGGTGGTTTGCTGTTGGGGAGGTTTTACTTTGAGCAACACCGAGTGTTTCTGCTGCTGAAATTTAGCCGCCTTGCGGTGCAATTAACTATTTTAGTCGACTACAATTTGAGTGCACCAGTGGAATTACCTGTCTTGTGGCTGTTAGTGCTCTGGCTACCTGCCCTGGGCACTGATGTAAATTCAGGCTGTGTTCTTTTGAGTGAAGTTAAATATATTACCGTGTTTCAAACTCAAGTGAACCAACGGAATTTTCTGCCCGGTGGCCGTTAGCATTCCGGTTACTTGCCCTGGTCACTAATGTAATTTCAGGCAGCGTACTTTCCTCACCTGTTGTCGCTGTCCATCATGGTGTGTAATTTTGACAGCTAATACATACTCCATTGTGGATTATCACGTTTGTAACATCTCCAGTTTGAGTTCTCATGTACTGATAGACGGGAAGCAAGTCGTTGTGTTGGTCAGTCCGTGGCTCTGGTTGGGTTTCGACAGATCAAGTATAGTTAGGTTCACCACCGGTCTCGCTGAACTGAACGAGGGCAGACCGACCTCCCTGGAGGCTTCTGAGCCCCACCAGTGTTTAATTATCTGTTGTCAGCTACTTGAAAATTAAGGCTTATGTTTTTTTTTAATTTTCTTAATAACCTTAGAAAATTAATTTTTAAATTTATCTTTCAAGCTTAAACATTGCGGCCTTCTGCCTTTAAAATATTATGGTAACATATTTTTAAAATTTTCAAACTTAGTTGTGGCCTTCAGCCATTGGTATTGCACCTTGCATATGTATGTTTTATCTGCTTAGCCTTAAGGCTTTCCACGTAGCCCTGATACTTTTTTTTATTTTATTTTATTTGCCTCTTTAATTGCATTTTAATCTTGTTGATTTTTAAGATTTCTTGTTGTTAGACATTCTGGCCTTCCGCCTTTAAATGTCTATGGGAATATATTCTAAAATTTTGAAATTTAATTGTGGCCGTCAGCCATTTGTATTGGACTTTGCGTACGTTTGCTGTTTTTTAATTATTTTATTGCTATCTTGAATAGATTTTTATTTTATTTATTTGTTAAGATTTCTTGTTTGGATGCCTTCAGCCGTCCAATAGTTGCATTCGGTAATGGTCCGGCTATGTGCTGCTTTGGTTGTAAAGGTTATTAAATTATAATAAATGACAATTAGAAGAAGAAACTGACCTCAGCCTTTCGCCCTTTCCACAATCCTATTTCCTGTTCTGCCCAGCGGGTTTGAGTGGGCGTATCAGACATCATTCACAATAATACAAATTTGGTAAGTTTATTTACATATGTATCTATCTAGGTATATGTTTGTGTTTAAATATGTATGTACGTATTTTCCACATCTTCCCCTATACCATTAGATCGATTTCAATTGGTACACATATCATTTGGCGTCTGGAAGGAAATATTGTGGAGGTAAGAACCACCGACCAATTAGAGGGGAGGGTGGGGTCGCGATGAAAAATCAGTGTAGCCCACGATGCGAGAATACACAGTATTTGAAAATGGAGCACTTGTAGACTTACAACGAACTTTATAAATAATTTCAAACCTTCATATAACTTTTCTCGCTGACGATCCCAATAAAATCGCTTACTATCTTTTTCCTGTTAACGCTATAAAACTGCCACATGAAGCATGACATTTCAATTTATTACTTCTTTACTAATAAATGTACCGTAATACATTTCGCAGTGAATATTCATACACTGAAACGCCAAAGAATCTCGTATAGCTACACCTATTCAAATAATGAGATACGTAAAAAGGCAGAATACGGCGCTGCTGTCAGCAACACGTATATATGACAAGCGTCTGGCACAGTTGTTAGAACGGTTACTGCTGCTGCAATGGCAGGCTATCAAGATTTATGTGAGTTTGATCGTGGTGTTATAATCGCCGCCCGAGCGATAGGAGACAGCATCTCCTAGGAAGCGATGATGTAGGGAGTTTCCCGTATGACCACTTCATGAATGTACTGTGAGTATCAGGAATCCGGGAAAACATCAAATCTCCGACATCGATGCGGTCGGAAAAAGATCCTGCAATAACGGGACCAACGGCAACTTACGATAATCGTTCAACGTAACAGAAGTGAAACCTTTACGCGGACTGCTGCACATTTCAATGGTGACCATCATCAAGTCTCATCGTGGAACAATTCAACGAAACATCATCCATATGGGCTTTCGGAGCCGAAGGCCCATTTATGTACCCTTGATGACTGCAGGACACAAAGCTTCATGCCGACTTAGGACTGCTGATGACTGGAAAAATGTTACCCGGTCTGACGAGTCTCGTTTCAAATCGTATCGAGTAGGGGCTTGTACGAGTATGGAGACAACCCCATAAATCCATGAACCTGCATGTCAGCAGGGTACCGTTCAAGCTAGTGGAGGCTCTGTAATGGTTAGGGGGATATGCAGTTGGAGTGATATGGGACCACCGATACATCTAGATACGGCTCTGACGGGTGATACATTCGTAAGCATCGTGTCCGATCACCTGCAACCATTCATATCCGTTGTGCGTTCCGGCGGACTTGGGCAATTCCAGCAGAACAATATGACACCCACGAGTCCAGAATTGCTACAGGGTGGCTCCAGGAACACTCGTCTGAGCTTAAATACTACCGCTGGCCCCCAAACTCCCTAGATATGTACATTATTGAGCATAACTGGGATGTCTTGCAACTTGCTGTTCAAAAGAGATCTCCATCCCCTCGAACTCTCATGGATTTATGGACAGCCCTGTAGGATTCATGGTGTCTGTTCCCTCCAGCACTACTTCAGCAATAATCGAGTCCATGCCACGTCATGTTGGGCGGCTTCTGCGTGCCCGCGGGGGCCCTACACGATATTATGCAGCTTTACCAGTTTCTTTGGCTCTTAAGTGTTTATACATTATGTGATCAAAAGTTTCCGAAACCTAGCTCAAAATGACTTAAAAATTCGAGGTGTCCTCCATCGGTAATGCTGGAATTCAGTATGGTGTTGGCCTACCCTTAGCCTTGATTTACTCTCCCAGGCACCTGTTCAATCAGGTGCTGGAGGGTTATTGGGAAATGGTACCATTCTTCACGGAGTGATGCACTGCGGAGAGGTATCGATGTCGGTCGGTGAGGCCTGACACAAAGTAGGCGTTCCAAAACATCCCAAAGGTTTCCTATAGGATTCAGGTCAGTACTCTGAGCAGGCCAGTCCGTTAAAGCGATGTTATTATCGTGTAGCCACTCCGTCACAGACCGTGCATTATGAACAGGTGCTCGATCGCTTTGAAAGATGCAGTCACCATCCCCGAATTGGTCTTCAAAGGTGCTTAAAAAATCAATGTAGGCTATTACTGTGATAGTGCCACGCAAAACAACAAGGGGTGCAAACAACCCCCACTCCCTCCGCACACACCATAGCACCATAATACATGCGCTGGCAGATGACGTTCACTGAGCATTCGCCATATCCATACCCTGCCATCGGATCGCCACATTGTGTACCGTGATTCGTCACTCCACGCGCCCATTACACCAAGTGAGGTGTCGATTGGTATTCACCGGCGTGATGTTTGGCTTTTGTGCTGTACGTGTCCCTTCACGTTTCCACTTCACTATCATATCGGAAAATGTGGAGCGAGGGATGTTTAGGAGCGTGGAAATCTCACGTACAGACGTATGACACAAGTGACACCCAAAATATCTGACCACGCTCGAAGTCCGTGAGTTCCGCTGAGCACCCCATTGTGCTCTCTCACGATGTGTAATGAATGACTACTGAAGTCGCTGATAAGGACTTGCACCTAATATGAAAAACTTACGTGTTTGGAGGCGTCCGTATACTTTTGATCACATAGTGTATCTACCAGAAAAATTACATCATTGTGCGACACTTACTTCACGGGATATGACGTCATAAACCCTTAAATGAGTGAAAAACCACCGCATCATGCAAGATCTGTAAAGTTATTAGTTCTTTACTAGCAGTTCTACTCACAACATACTTCGCTGAAGATATGCATATATGCCTCCGAATGTACAAAGAAAACTATGTCATTGAGCGACAGATAGTTTAGGAGATATGACAAACACTGAGAAGCGTAAGAAAGTGCCGCATCATGCATGACGTTTTAATTTATTCCTCCATTCATAACACATTTCGTAGACAGTAGGCACATATACCACTGAATGTATCTGCAAAATTATGTCATTGTGCAAGGCTTAGGCCAGGAGACACATCATAAACATTGAGTTACGAGGAAATGAAACTGCAGGTCGAAATCCGTTAGACATAACAGACAAATATGTTTTCAAATACACGTGAAATTTGTTATACGTGTGAGAAATAGATTCGTCGTGTTCAGTCACACCGGGGGTATGCTATCTGGACTAAGTTTCTTGAATGCACATAACAAACCGACGTTACCGGTACCTAAATAACTGCTACATGCAAGATACCATCTCCAGTGGAAAGTATGGGGTTTGTCAGTATGGTAGTGAATGGTGATAAAGCTGTGTGAGGTAAGAGATATATTTTATTTACCTGAGGCTTGCTGCTAAAGCTCTGTCAGTTAATGCACTAGCTGAAAACGGCTGCCAAGTCTTAGGCATTATGCCTATGATAAACACAACAGGGATGGAACTTCTGCTTGTTCAGGAACTTGCATTTTCTAAACTGACTGACATACTCACATAGAGAAGAGATTGTTAACCTAGTGCCTCCGTAAACTGTAGTTTTCGTTATCCTGTGTCATGGACATTTAAATTTTGAAGTGTAAATAAGCTGTCAGAGTATACTAATGACTACAACGCATCATTTTCCTTTCTATGAGAGCTGGGTAGGGGAAGAGGAGAGGGCGAGTTGTGAACGCCCCTCTTTGCTCCCAGGCAAGGGCGCCGTTGATTGGAGGTTACCTCCTGTGAGGAGAAAAGAACCTGTCACATGCACGGATATGTCGCGAAGTATATACCACTGAAACGTTGCTACGTGTAGAACTTTCTGCTCCAACTACTACGTAATCTTCTGAAAGACGTTAAACCTGAAATCGTTAGTCCCATAGGACCATTTCTGCAATATACTCAGTGTATTTCAAAAAAAGAGGTACTAATTTCAGGAATGTATTATCCATATATAGGCAGTTAAAAATTCATTACAATACGTGTCGGGAAATCCTTTGGTTCCGAATTACAGCCATCAAAACCGTGACATTCAATGGAACGTTTTTCTTCCCCAGCGAGTTTCCGTTATAGAAGATGTGCAAATGTCCATATCCTGCCTGAATACAGGCCTCACATCGACGTCTTATGGCCTGCAAACACGGTCCCAAATCCCAAGAGTAATGTACATTTCCTCAAAGCCAATCAAAATTCTTTTCCGAAGCGACGGCATTTCAGGTGAGGGAGACGATAATCAGTCATTGGAACTGGGCAGCGTGGAAGCCAAACTACCATCGATCGGGGAACTTTTGATCCAAGTCCAGGAGAGACGTACCACTGAAGCGTGCAGGAGTGCCATCATACAAGAAGTAAGCTTGGTGATCAATGGGCAATGCACTGACTTCATAAACATTACATGCGGTGTCTTCCAGAAAACTTGTGTATTCATGTGGGTTTTCATTTACCCACACGCTATTTTTTTTTTTTTTGTGATATGTTACATTACAGCATCACCGGTCTATTGCGGTCTAACTGTGTTGGTGAGGCAGTAAATTTCCACAGGGCAGTGACTGCATCACTGCAATTCACTTTGGAGGTGTGGCGGTGGGACTTGTAGTCCCGTACCACCCTCTGACGGTGACAGTACTACATGAGTCAGGCAGAAAAATTTAGCCTAACATGGGCAGGTATGATTGGAAAGTATTGGACGTAGAATGGGGGCTAGTCCCGCCAAAGGATGTATTCTAGTAGACAGGGAATGGGGAGAGAAAGTAACAAATGTGAAGGTAATTCCAAGTGTGAGTGCAGATGAAGACCATGGATGGAAAATAAAAGGAAGGCTTCTGAAGCACCAGTAAAGATGGAAACAGAGGACGGTACCGTGTTTGAATATCCAGGGAATATAAAATATCTCTGGAAAGAACATTTTAAGACACTGTTAAACGCTGAGGAGCAGGTACACGAAGAAACAACAAATAATGGAAAAATTGAGAGAAGTTGCGAAGCAGAATTAGGACAAATTACACTTGGGGAAATGGAAATAGCTGTGAATAAGATGAATGGGGGGAAATCCCCAGTGGCTGTATAGAGTACTATCATGTGTGTGGAGAAATAGTACAATTCCTGACGATTGGAGAAGAGGAGACATTGTTCCCATCTTCAAAAAAGGCAATAAAAAAAATTGTAAAATCTACAGAGGAATAACCCCTATAAGTCATAAAGCCAAGATTTTTTTAAAGAATTTTACTAATTCGAGTAAGTGACAAGATAGAAAAGGAGTTCAGTGAAGAACAGCATGGGCTTAGGAAAGGAAGAAGCACGATTGACCTGATGTTTTCCATCTGTCAACTGATGCAAAAAAGTTCGGAGTATTACAAAAGGGTGATAATGGTTTTTATGGACATAGAAAAGGCATACGACTCAGTTAACAGGGAAAGACTCTGGGAGAAACTGAAGAAGATAAATATAGAAGACGGATACATTAAAGTAATAAGGACAATGTAAAGAGGACACAATTGTAGAATTAGAACACCACTGAGGAACTCTGTAGACTTCGAAATGCGGCAGTTACAGATACAGTAAAAGAAAAAGACAGAGAGACGATTTTTGCAGATGATATGGTAATATGGGGTGATAAAGAGGTAGATATACAGTTACAACTTGATGCGTGGAAGGAAATTATGAAAAGGTATGGAATAAAAATAAATAAAGAAAAGAGTGAAGTAATGGTATTTGGAAGAGAGAAAGGGCTTTAGGGAGTGAAATATCTAGAGATGGAAGAATAACTAATGAAATTAATAGGAGATTGCAGAAGGGAGGCAATTTCTACCAAACAATTAAACACCTGATATGGAATAAAGAAATTTCAGAAAAAGCAAAACTCCTTATGTATAAGATTTATTACTTCCCGATTGTCACCTATGGTGGAGAAACATGGAAAATGACATAAGGGGACTGGAACAGACTACAAACTGTTGTTGTTGTGGTCTTCAGTCCTAAGACTGGTTTGATGCAGCTCTCTATGCTACTCTATCCTGTGCAAGCTTCTTCATCTTCCAGTACTTACTGCAACCTACATCCTTCTGAATCTGCTTAGTGTATTCATCTCTTGGTCTCCCTCTACGATTTTTATCCTCCACGCTGACCTCCAATGCTAAATTTCGGATCCCTTGATGCCTCAGAACATGTTCTACCAACTGTTCCCTTCTTCTTGTAAAGTTCTGCCACAAATTCCTCTTCTCCCCAATTCTATTCAATACCTCCTCATTAGTTATGTGATCTACCCATCTAATCTTCAGCATTCTTCTGTAGCACCACATTTCGAAAGCTTCTATTCTCTTCTTGCCCAAATTATTTATTGTACATGTTTCACTTCCATACACGGCTACTCTCCATACAAATACTTTCAGAAAAGACTTCCTGACACTTAAATCTATACTCGATGTTAACAAATTTCTCTTCTTCAGAAACGCTTTCCTTGCCATTTCCAGTCTACATTTTATATCCTCTCTACTTCGACCATCATCAGTTTTTTGCTCCCCAAATAGCAAAACTTCTTTACTACTTTAAGTGTCTTATTTCCTAATCTAATACCCTCAGCATCACCCGAATTAATTCGACTACATTCCATTATCCTAGCTTTGCTTTTGTTGATGTTCATCTTATATCCTCCTTTCAAGACAATGTCCATTCCGTTCGACTGCTCTTCCATGTTTTTTGCTGTCTCTGGCAGAATTACAATGTCATCGGCGATCCTCAAACGTTTCATTTCTTCTCCATGGATTTTAATACCTACTACAAATTTTTCTTTTGTTTCCCTTTCTGCTTGCTCAATATACAGCTTGAATAACATCGGCGAGAGGCTACAATCCTGACTGACTCCCTTTCCAACCACTGCTTCCCTTTCATGCCCCTCGACTCTAATAACTGTCATCTGGTTTCTGTACAAATTGTAAATAGCGTTTCGCCCCCTGTATCTTACCCCTGCCACCTTCAGAATTTGAAAGAGAGTATTCCAGTCAACATTGTCAAAAGCTTTCTCTAAGTCTACAAATGCTAGAAACGTAGGTTTGCCTTTCCATAATCTTTCTTCTAAGACAAGTCGTAAAGTCAGTATTGCCTCATGTGTTCCAACATTTCTACGGAATCCAAACTGATCTTCCCCGAGGCCAGCTTCAACCAGTTTTTCCATTCGACTGTAAAGGATTCGCGCTAGTATTTTGCAGCTGTCACACATTAAACTGATAGTTCGTTAATTTTCACATCTGTCAACACCTGCTTTCTTTGGGATTGGAATTATTATACTCTTCCTGAAGTCTGAGGGTATTTCGCCTGTCTCATACATCTTGCTCACCAGTTGGTAGAGTCTTGTGATGACTGGCTCTCCCAAGGCTGTCAGTAGTTCTAATGGAATGTTGTATACTTCCAGGGCCTTGTTTCGAATCAGGTCCTTCAGTGCTCTGTCAAACTCTTCACGCAGTATCGTATCTCCTATTTCATCTTCATCTACATCCTCTTCCATTTCCATAATTTTGTCCTCAAGTACATCGCCCTTGTATAGACCCTCTATATATTCCTTCCACCTTTCTGCTTTCCCTTCTTTGCTTAGAACTGGGTTTCCATCTGAGCTCTTGATATTCATACAAGTGGTTCTCTTTTCTCCAAAGGTCTCCTTAATTTTCCTATAGGCAGTATCTATCTTACCCCTAGTGAGATAACTCTCTACATCCTTACATTTGTCCTCTAGCCATCCCTGCTTAGCCGTTTCGCACTTCCAGTCAATCTCATTTTTGAGACGTTTGTATTCCTTTTTGCCTACTTCATTTACTGCATTTTTATATTTTCTCCTTTCATCAATTAAATTCAGTATCTGTTCTGTTACCCAAGGATTTCTACTTGCCCTCGTCTTTTTACCTACTTAATCTTCTGCTGTCTTCTCTACTTCATCCCTCAGAGCTACCCATTCTTCTTATACTGTATTTCTTTCCCTCATTCCTGTCAATTGTTCCCTTATGCTCTCCCTGAAACTCTATACAACCTCTGGTTTAGTCAGTTTATCCAGGTCCCATCTCCTTAAATTCCCACCTTTTTGCAGTTTCTTCAGTTTTAATCTACAGATCATAACCAATAGATTGTGGTCAGAGTCCACATCTGCCCCTGGAAATGTCTTACAATTTAAAACCTGGTTCCTAAATCTCTGTCTTACCATTATATAATCTATCTGATACCTTCTAGTATATCCAGGATTCTTCCAAGTATACAACTTTTTTTCATGATTCTTGAACCAAGTGTCAGCTATGATTAAGTTATACTCTGTGCAAAATTCTACCAGATGGCTTCCTCTTTCATTTCTTCCCCCCAAACCATATTCACCTACTATGTTTCCTTCTTTCCCTTTTCCTACTTTCGAATTCCAGTCATCCATGACTATTAAATTTTCGTCTCCCTTCGCTACCTGAATAATTTCTTTTATCTCATCATACATTTCATCAATTTCTTCATCATCTGCAGAGCTAGTTGGCATATAAACTTGTACTACTGTAGTAGGCGTGGGCTTCGTGTCTATCTTGGCCACAATAATGCGTTCACTATGCTGTTTGTAGTAGCTTACCCGCACTCCTAGTTTTTTATTCATTATTGAACCCACTCCTGCATTACCCCTATTTGATTTTGTATTTATAGCCCTGTGTTCACCTGACAAAAAGTCTTGTTCCTCTTACCACCGAACTTCACTAATTCCCACTATATCTAACTTTAAGCTATCCATTTCCCTTTTTAAATTTTCTAACTTACCTGCCCGATTAAGGGATCTGACATTCCACGCTCCGATCCGTAGAACGGCAGTTTTCTTTCTCCTGATAACGACGTCCTCTTGAGTAGTCCTCGCCCGAAGATCCGAATGGGTGTCTATTTTACCTCCGGAGTATTTTACCCAAGAGGACGCCATCATCATTTAACCATACAGTAAAGCTGCATGCAGGGGAATTGAAATTTCTCAGAGCAGTTAAGGGAAAAACAAGAATGGATAGAGTAAGGAATATAGAGATTAGAAAGGACCTTAACCAAGAATGTATGAGAGAAGAAATCGAAAAAAAATGAGATTTTGATGGGCATGTTAAGAGGTTGCATGGGCAGAGACTACTCAAAATTATGGAAGAACTAAGGATGGGAAAAGACCTAGAGGGCGCCCAAGAACACGGTGGAAAATGGGAGTGAGAATATCTGTGGAAATGAGAGGTGTGACCTGGCAGCAAGTGCAGGAAGAAAAGTGGTGGGAGGACCGAGCCAAATGGAGAGGACTCGTCTGCACCCAGACCTGTGCAGTAGGGAGAGCGGGATCCGTATATAGATAGATAGTGGCAGCTCCAGACATGTTTTCGGCCTGTAATCTCATTGACTGAAGTAGAGCTGCTGAATCCGGCTTCGAGCTGAACCCCGATGCTCAGGAAAGGCCTTCCTGGAGACATCCCGGACAGTGGTATCACACCAGCCTGGATCTCTCCCCGATTGAGAACGTTTGGAGCATCAGGGCCCTTCAACTGTTTCGGGATTTTGTCGACCTAATGCGCCAATTGGACAGAATTTGGCACGATATCCGTCAGGAAGACGCCCAACAAGTCTGTCAATCAATGCAGAACCGAATAACTGCTAGCGTAAGGGTCAGAGGAGGACCAACACGTTATTGACTTGTTCGTTCTCTTGAATAAGTCATCCAGTATTTTTTACACTGTAATCATTTGTTTGGCCCTACATGCACATAACATCTACCAATTTCCGTCTCATTGAGAGTGAGGCTTTCGTGGTTCGTCGTTTCTTTATTGTTTTTGTATATGGGAGGGTGTTATCAGTACCCGCATACGTCTTGTAACAAAAGAATATCACCGAAATACCTCCGTTGGAGCTGTAATCTCATTGACTGAAGTAGAGCTGCTGAATCCGGCTTCGAGCTGAACCCCGATGCTCAGGAAAGGCCTTCCTGGAGACATCCCGGACAGTGGTGTCACACCAGCCTGGATCTCTCCCCGATTGAGAACGTTTGGAGCATCAGGGCCCTTCAACTGTTTCGGGCCGTAAGGTCCACGTGAGTGCACATTTCATATTTAACAATGTAGTATGAAGTACAGTAACTTCTAATACCATTGTGGTTACTAAATATCAATGATAATTGATTCATATGAAGAAGACAGTTTGCGTTAAGTAAGATAATCTAAATCTTTATATTTGACTTCAACTATGAGCGAAATAAAGTAACGAACCTGATTTTTCGAGTTTACACATGGCACGATTTAGATTATCGAAAAAACAAACGCGCAAATAACTTTCTGACCCAATTTTCCGAGAAAATGTTGCTAATCTTCATATGTGCTTTTCATAATTAACACTGCGCTTTATTCCGTGTTTCTTTCGTAGTCGATACAGAGAAAACACATAGTCATTCTCCAGCCTGCTGTACAAATTTCGACTGCATAACACCTGCCTTTATCATCAGAGATGGCGAGTCACACTCCTTTTTTCTACTTTTTGATAGCAGTTCGCAAAATCTATCCAGCATTTAAAAGCGAAACAGAGCCTCCGTTTAATTATTTTGCCAGATAATTAGAATTTCATCTTGAAGGCTTGTCTGCACAATATTGCTGGAAAAGAGAGGTACAACACAGGGGTCAAAGTGTCCTAACTGGTAATTCATCCGTAGTCCTGATTGCTGTATATAGAGAAATAATTCTAAATTTATTAAATAAAAAATCTACGTGCAGAATGTGACTTGCCCTTTCAAAAGATGCTGCTTTTTAAGAGACACTACTTTTGTCTCGGTTCTTTTGCTTTCGCAGTTGCAGAAGAAAATTTTGTGTCTTCACCCTCAATTCCGCACCTCTTCTAAGAAAAGATTTGTAAAGACCTTTGTATAGAGTGTCCTCACGTACTGATATGAAACCTGGACGTTAGCTAAGCAGGAGGAAACTCGCCTCGAAGGTGCGGAAATGTGGATATGGAGGAAAATTGCAGGAACTAGCTGGACTGACAAAAACAAATGAGATAGGACTATAAGAAATTGGAGAGGAAAGAACTACAGAAAATTATAGGGCAGCGGAAGAAAAACTCATTAGTCACTTTGTGAGACATGACATTCTTCTACAAAAATCTTCGAGGGCAACATCGTAGGTAAGAAAACGAGCTGACAGCCTAGAACACCCTTTTTCAAAAATATCGACAGTAATATGGGGCGTTCTTCACACATGGAGACGAAGACAACTGATGAAAACAGGAAGCTGTGGCTGCAGAGACAAGGCTAAACCTTGTTGAAAGAAGGTGAAGCACGAAAGCACTAATTCGCTTATAGGAGAATCGGTTTTCACGGAGAAATACGTTCCTAACAATGTTTGGACATTCCTCTGAATGAACAGCGTAACGAACACTCGGCCGTCAACAACAGAGCATAAGCAGCCGTAAAACAGGGCGCTGCATCTAATTTAACATTCATTTATTTTACTTCAGTTTACTAAACGAGGTTAAACGGACCTGGACGTTAAGAGAGATGAAAAAAAGAAATTTTTTATTTTTATTTAGTTAATTCTGTGATCCTTCTGGATCATAAAGACATATAACTCATGTATAGTACCCCACCAGTTTCGTGTGTACATGGCTTCTTAAAGTACAAGTGTAGCAGGTCTTTTAAATATCTAGCTGTCATACTACCGTCAGATTCTAAGCCTTGCCTAAAATGTCTCGTTATTCAATTCTGGCGCAGATATTTCCATAGCATCTCGTTTGTGTAATGTCCTGTACAGAGAAATGAGATTCATTGTAATCGAAATTTCAGTCAACACAAGTATTTTACCTAATGTTGCTTAAGTTTTCCGTGCGCGTTCGTGTTGTAAACTTCTTGTTGTTACTGTTTCAGACGTATTTCAACGATGTTGCATCACAAAATGCCCCAAACTAAGAAGTCTAATTGCAGTTGTAAATTTTACGGTAATCCACTCAAGCTTATTGTTGGAAATCGTATTAAAAGCGAAGCCTTTACCGAACAGGAAACCCTTCATGTTACAAGTACAATAGGTGTAAAGCAAATCGACAGAAACATAACATGCACATCCAATGCCAGAAACTGTTAAGTAGAACTTAATCCAATACATAGTGGTTTTTATACCCCTAAAAGTACGATTACTTGACAAACCGCGGAACTCATATGTAAGTTTCCATAGCTGCATTTGGGGGAGGTTGCCAAAAATTGTCACATAACAGTGTGCTGATCGCAAAACTGAAATCTTGGGTAGAAGTAACAGTGACGACTATGAAGTTTGCTTTTAACAGCCAGTACCGCGAATATAAGGAAAAATTTCCTTGACAAACGGGTCACCTAATAAACGTCACACGCAAATGCAGTTCATAGTATTCACATCCTCCATTTTGATAACTAACTGTATTAATTACACTATACTTAATCATGAGGTCAAAATGTTTCTTCCACCAAAATTATAAAAAAAATAGAGCCCTCATCAAATTATGTAGTTTGTTGGTAATACAGAAGATAATTAGACTTTACACTTTGAAACTATGGAATCAGAAATAAGTACCAAAGTCTGCTTACAGTGAGGAACACTGATGTTGATAGCATCTTCATGTGAATGTCAGTTTCGTATCGATGACAACCACTCGTAGAGCCCTCGACTGAGCATCGCATTCGAATAATGAAGCGGAAAATTTAATTGTCTTTCGTTCATACGTTTCCATTAGTCCAAGTAATTGAATGTGGTGCGCTGTTAATTTTTTGATTTGAACCATTTCAGTACAGTTGATTTTAAGAGAATATTGTGTTTCAAGAACTGGAAAGCGGATTTGATAGATTTACTAATGTAATTTATAGCCTATATTAAATATGCCATTTTGCATTCGTAAATAGAACAGCTCTTCACGCATTATGTGTACTCTAACATCTGGAATTAATGTAACTCAGCAACTAACCCTATATTCACCTGGATTATTTATATCATTTATCTTCATAGCACACAAAATTAGGGGTGCTCGAAACTAAGCCAGTTTTATAATTGTTCGTAAGCAGTTTAGACGCGTGTCTGGAATTTTCAGATGCTTTTTGAACGATTTACAGTTGATTGACAAACCTTCTACGACACATCAGAAAACTTACAACCAAAATCGCCTCACAAACAAGACAGAATGTTGCTCACAAAGAAGTAAACATAGGAACAGCAAATCATGCTTTGAATTATACATTAAAATATTGCATTTATTAAAATACAAGGTTTCGTCTACAGCACACTACGTTAAATTAAACATTTTAAAGAACACAACGAGTGAATAGTAACATGCCAACATGTCTATCAGAATTTGACAACGATTGAAGATTTGTTCACCAAATGCCTCCCATAGCATCGGAAGATGGCCATTAGTGGCCAAACCGGATATGAATGTGTCACAAAAAATTTGAATGTGCCAAGAATTAAACAACGCTTTAGAAGCGCTTTAGCCAGTAACTACATTTCGAATGCGGAGCCTATACTTGACCGTTGTGATATGACACTCGAATCGAAAAGCAAGTAATAATTTAACAAAACTCTCACCATTTCACATGGTCTCTTGAAATGTAAAATTTTTAACGTACCGCTACATCTCCAGAATCTTTACATTGATCTAATGACTTTTTTACCTTTTCTAGTGAATTGCATTCCCCGAACACAATTCGCTCTTCTAAATTACTAATTCATGAACCACATTTTTGGAATTGCATGGTTTAGGCGTTGTTGTGTATTGAAGTTTGAGAAATATTGGGACATAGTGATGCGTCGGTGTTCAACGTTTCGATAGTAAACCCAACAAGAGCGTCACACCATGCAGTACAAAATTTTGATTCCAACTCTATAAAAGAAGAGCGAATCTACAGTCTGCAGTGAAGTTGGAAGTCAATATTTTAAACTCCTTTTTCTAACGTACCACACAACGTTATCTTCATGTTCGGTTTAAAAACTAAATCTGGAACACAAAATCATCATCCTATTCGAATCGTTCTGTAACTATGACACCAACTGAGTGCAAACGACGAGTTACCAGACGTGAATTCCGACTTAAGAAAATTAGAGTTTACCGCTCCGGTCAGTATATACGTATGATTGGTACTACAGTATCT
This sequence comes from Schistocerca americana, assembly GCF_021461395.2. NCBI lineage: Eukaryota > Metazoa > Arthropoda > Insecta > Orthoptera > Acrididae > Schistocerca > Schistocerca americana. Next base: position 857,278,650 of record NC_060121.1, read on the forward strand.
GCGTTGCCCAGAATATACCGGGTGGTCAATAAGTCAGTATAAATTTGGAAACTGAGTAAATCACGGAATAATGTAGATAGCGAGGTACAAATTGACACACGTGCTTGGAATGGGGTTTTATTAGAACCAAAAAATACAAAGTTCATAAAATGTCCGACAGATGGCACTTCATCTGATCAGAATAGCAATAATTAGCATAATAAAGTAAGACAAAGCAAAGATGATGTTCTTTACAGTAAATATTTCCACCACCATTCCTCAACAATAGCTGTAGTCGAGGAATAATGTTGTGAACAGCACTGTAAAGCATGTCCGGAGTTATGGTGAGGCATTGGCGTCGGATGTTGTCTTTCAGCATCCCTAGAGATGTCGGTCGATCACGATACACTTGCGACTTCAGGTAACCCCAAAGCCAATAATCGCACGGACTCAGGTCTGAGGACCTGCGAGGCCAAGAATGACGAACGTGGCGGCTGAGCACACGATCATCACCAAACGACGCGTTCAAGAGATCTTTCACGGGTCTAGCAATACTCTGTTTTGTTGTTGTTGTCGTTGTTCTAATAAAACCCCATGTCATTCCAAGCATGTGTGTCAATTTTTACCTCTCTATCTACATTATTCCGTGGTTTATTAAGTTTTCAAATTTATACTGACTATTTGGTCACCCGGTATATTATTTATCGGCCCGTACCAGGCAGTGACTATCAAATGAAATGCCTACCGCCTTGTACTGGAATTGCGTAATGTGTACGAGTGCAGGTTGTGACGCACGAATGACGACCCATGGATGTTTCCGCCTGGAAGTGAGTCGTGCACTAATAGCCCAAGCGTCCTGTCGCGTTAAGCGGGAAATCCGGGTTCGAATCCCGGTCCGCAACAAATTTTCATTGTTGTCATTCCTTCACACAGCTTGCGTTCGTCCACATTCGCAGGCCTCACGAACGTCAGTTTGATAGCCCACTTGTGTATTTAACACTCTCGGTTTGGGTATGAAAATTCGGACCAGAACTTACGGTGGAATTTATAGGGAGTCTTGTTTTTGCTGCGTTCAGACAACTGGTCAATAGACAAACTGCCTGTTAGCTTGTGTCACGGCTTCTTCCGCCGATGTTTATCTGATGATTTTTCTGACGTTTCGCCAGCACGAGTGGCTGGCATGTCGAAATTTCACCCTCCACTGCTGGTTGTGGACTGGAGCCGAGCTCGCGGCCGCAGACCCAACGTCCAAGGGCTTTTCCGCTGTCATTACCGGTGCGGTTCTCCTCTTGCTACCTGCAACGGTCGTTGGCCGCAGCAAGGGAATCCTGGATCCGTTTACCTAGAGGCTTCCTTCTTTCTTGTTGAAGCTAGTCTCGTGTTTGTGTATTTATATAGCTTCTCCGAACAAGCGGGTGTGGTAGCTCTTCTCTACAGCCAGAACTTCGGTGTCGGCGGATTTTATTTACTACGTGGTCGGTCTCACACAGCGGTTGCTCAGCCACGGCCGGTTTCTCCACCCGCCCTGTTGTTGATTGATCGTCCAGTTATACAAACATAAAACTTTCCGCATGTGCATGGTAAGCAGTATATTCACGACACTGGAAGTGGGTTCGTTTTCTCCTTTGCCTGCTAAGGAAACTTTGACAATGCCAGCTACTCGTCTCGCGAAACATCAGAAAAATCACCAGAAAATCGTCGGCCGAAGAACCCGAGATAGAAGCCAACAGGCAGTTTGTCAACAACTGGGCACAAAAGTCTTAACAATTTCGTATCTGACCACTTATTGGTCGGCTGATACGACTGATCCCGAGACGAAACGGAAAAGCCAGTTTGGTAATGGAAGTTTGACAAAAATTGTAATTGGAGATCAAGGGTTAACTACATTAACCAGGTTGAAGAGATATGGATACAGGTTGCAATAGCTAGGCAAGAGATATAACATTGCTAGTACAGGACATACACTGAAGCGCCAAAAAACTGGTTTGAGCATGCTTATTCAAATACGGAGATATGTAAACCGGAGGCAGAATACGGCGCTGCAATTTGCCACGCATATAAGTGTCTGGCGCAAGTGTTAGATAGGTTACTGCTGCTACTATGACAGGTTATCAACATTTAAATGAGTTTGAAGTTATAGTCGGCGCACGAGCGATGGGACTCAGCATCTCAGAAGTAGCGATAAACGAGGGATTCTCCAGTATGACAATTTCACGAATGTACCGTGAATATCAGGAATGCGATCAGATATCAAATCTCTGACATCACTGCGGCCGGAAAAATACCCTGTAAGAACGGGACCAACGACGACTGAAGAGAATCGTTCAACGTGACAGAAGTGCAACCCTTTCGCAAATTGCTGAAGATTTCATTGCTGGGCCATCAACAAATGTCAACGTGCCAACCATTGAACGAAACATCATCGATATCGGCTTTCGGAGCCGAAGTTCCACTCCTGTGTCGTTGGTGACGGCACGAAACAAAGCCTTACGCCCGTCAACAGCGACATTGGACTGTGGATGACTGGAAAAATGTTGCCTGGACGGACGAATCTCGTTTCAAATTGTATCGAGCGGATGAACGTGTGCGTGTATGGAGATAATCTCATGAATCCACGGAATCTGTGTGTCAGAAGGTGACTGTTCAAGATGGTGGTGGCTCTGCAATGGTGTGGGGCATGTCCGATTGGAGTGATGTTGTATCCCTGACATGTCTCTCTGATTACCTACATCCACTCATGTCCATTGTGCAGTCCGACGAGCTTGGCCAATTCCAGCAGGACAGTGCGACACCCCACACCACGAGAGTTGCTACAGAGCGGCTCCAGGAACACTCTTCAGAGTTTAAACTCATCCGCTAGCCACCAAACTCCCCAGATATGAACATTATTTTGCAACGTGCAGTTCACAAGAGATCTCTAGCCCATCGTACTCTTACTGGTTTATGGACAGGCCTGCAGGATTCGTGGTGTCATTTCCCTCCGGCGCTACTTTTGACATTAGTCGAGTCCATGCCAAGTCGTGTTGCTGCACGTATGCGTGGTCGCGGGGATCCTATACGATATTAGTCAGGTATACCAGTTTCTTTGGCTCTTCAGTATACTATCGAGAAGAGCTGCATCAAATCAGTTACAATAACGGCTACAACAGCTTTTAGATTTCCACAGTCTGACATGAAGCGCTGCTGAGTCTGTTTAATTAGTTTTATTTTTCACACACAAATCTTTACATGCCGCCTGCTATTTTCTACAGCAGCTCAAAAATGGTTCAAATGGCTCTGAGCTCTATGGGACTTCACATCTGAGGTCATCAGTCCCCTAGAACTTAGATCTACTTAAACCTAACTAACCTAAGGACATCACACACATCCATGCCCGACGCAGGATTCGAACCTGCGGCCGTAGCAGTCGTGCGGTTCCGAACTGAAGCGCCTAAAACCGCTCGGTCACTGCGGCCGGCTGACAGCAGCTCATCAGCACCCACTAATAGAGACGCGGAAACGCGCGAAGGATGGTGAACTGGGTCATGCAACGGAGGCGTGAACAGTGCTTGCGGATACGTCAGGAGCTGCGGGCGGCAGCTGCCTGCCACGGCAGTTTATTTAACACGATTGGAGCTGGTCCGCAATTATTGCGGCAGAACAGTTGTAGCGCGGGCTGCGGGCATCAGTCAGCTTTCGGCGTCGGCTATTGTGGCAGCCGTGCTGCGGGCAGAGTGCTGGCGCTCCCTGTGGCCGACGCCGGCACGCTGTAGGCGGCGGTGGCGCGGCTAATTACCGGCCCAAGAGTGGCGGTGATCAATCAGCAGCCAATGGCAGAGCCGACCAGAGGGCAGAGCGCCCAGTCCCGGCACCTGGCGCGCTCTGCAACAAAGGCCCGCGCTAATGCACTCGCCGGGAAATATCGCGTGGCGCCCGGCGACGGCTGCGCTTCCGCTACCTGCAGGTAGGGGACCCCCCGTCTCTCCGAAGAGAACACCGTGCCACAGGAAAGGCGGTTCCCGCTGAAACAACCGGTTCTCGGTTATATCGTACCTTCCCCACACCAGTTGAACCTGTTTTAACCGCTCGAAATACGCGGTTTCTTAAATAACAGATTCTCGGATTTCTTTATACTTCTTATTTCCTGTAATAACCGTAAGAATCAATATTTTGAACTATATACATGAATAAAAAAACTAAGTCCGCCCACAGTTCGCTGCTTTCCTCGAAAATGGTATGTGGTTGAATACTACAAAAATCACCAGTACTCTTCTACTGACTCTAATCTTTTGAAACTCTGCTCAAAAATCGTGTTGTAATTGGGGATCATATCAGGACTTGGTCATTAGGAATAGTCAGTGCTAAAACGTGATAACTGAGGTCGAAGAACTACATTTTTCGTATTAAACTGTCCGAATTCAAGGGCTACTGAACTTTGATTTTTTCTTTACTTTCAAAATATTTTCTTATGGAATTTACTTTATTTACTAGCGATTCATCAAGAACATTAACACACTATGTGGAAGTAGTTGCCAAGGAGTAATTGATGGGAACAAATTAAATTTCAACCAACGGATATTTTATTCATAAAAGCCTTTTTCAAACACAGATTTAAAATTTATAAGCAGAAAGCACCCTCGAAACATCAAGTTACAATTTAACAAATGTGAATTTTATTCCCAAAAGCTTTTTCAAAACATTTAAAATTATAAGCAGAAAAGCACCCTCGAAATACCAAGTTACAGTAGGAGCCGTCGGGCTCTGAAGGTTCCGCTCCCTTTCAACACGGCAGTAGTCACGACCGCTCACAACGACCTCTGAAAACTACAGTGGTGCAAATCTGCAACACACCTGATTACTTTAACTAAAAATTTTAACAACTCACACAAACACATTAACTATGCACCCCGTAAGAGGGATGGAAATGGTACAAACACTCACACAAAGAAATTATTTTCCACCAAAAGTGCAATTTGTTTTTAAAAGGGCTCTTACGGTGGAAGGGTGGGAACTTTATAAAAATGACTATTTAAATAAAACCCATGAAATTCAGACTTACATAAAGTGTACAACATACTCTACATTACACATATACCGCCTCGCAAGATGATAGGCAAGATAGAAACATATTTTAGGAATTTGGCCGTTACACTTCAAGCAATAAATTCTTCAACACCGAATCCGACAAACATGAGACAGGCAGCTATTAACGTATGGCAGATTGACAGACTGACTGACAGACACTAACTGCCTAACAAATAAGGATGGGAGACAGACGAGCAAGCTGGGGACGAAAGACTGACCAAGAAAACAAGTAGAATTTAACAAGTAAATGAAACAACATATCAAGAATCACTTAACTTCTAGTAAACTGCGATGTCTGGCGGTAGACCTGGCGCAGCACCCCCAGAACGCTCTCCCGAATCGTCCGCTGCCAGCCGCTTCAACGGACGCAGGAAGGCGCGCCCATCTCCCGTCTCACGGCGTCGCAGCTCGCGCCGGCCAGACCGATGTCGTGGGTTGGCTCCAGTTGCTCTCGTGTCGGCCGCGAAGCCACTACCTCTCGCTATACCGCGCGGCCCACTGGACTCACGTGGCGACCTCACTTTCGCTGACGCTCAAGACGGACAAGACATCTTGTGTCTCAGTGCGCGACCGACCAATCGATTGATCCAACCGCCAATGCCCATTGCCTGAACAAACTCGAGCAGACTGGCGGCCTAACTCATACTAGCACTCCGGACGACAGACAGGAACTGACTGCCCCATACTGAGCCGGCTGACCAACTGACCACTCGCCGAGACTGACAGACTGACCTAGCCTCACTCCTACCGACCGACCTACTAGACTCGCCGAGACAGAGAGACTCCCACTCGCGAGCTCATAGCGCCCCTTCAATACACGTGAACAGGCAGCCTTTTCCCTTTTTCACCAGAGGGAGATACCAAAGCTGCCATTGCCACAGCGGCGCCACCGCCAGAAACGGAGGGCGACTTCTTCACACTACTCGCTGCGGAGCGCTCTTCAAAACAGCTAATTTTACCACGGCTCAGCTACAAGCAGATAAAGGCATATTATGTAGACAACGACAGGAAATAAGCTACTTTCTGTTTTTATTGTACGCTACGAATGAATTATGGTTAAGTTTTTATTACTGTTGCCATATTTCCTTCCTCATCTGTATTTCCTAGAAATGGCAGACAAATCTTCGGCCTTTTAAAACAAATGAAGCAGTGTTCTTCATTCCTACGTCATTTCCTAAAAATATTTCCAGACTAGGGTAGGTGCCATTCTGAAGTATAACAGAGTTCCAACAACGACAGCGAGAAACCACCACATAGACCATGCGGGGACTTGCACACTGCATGTACACGACACACGGCAATAGGAAAGGTGTAGTCACAGGAAGGCTGTACCAATTCTTTCGTCACATACTTTTTGATAGTTTTTGTTGGCAGTGTTATTGAAACAGCACTGATCCCTTTTCCGATTTTCTATAGTAATGCAGTATTTGAAACAAAGTCAAATTTTACGAAAAAATTTCTCATTTCTTTTAAAAAAGGTTTACTAAAAATGTAAAAGGAAAAATTTAGCTCTGTTATTTTGGTGAATTTGTATTTCGGTTTTTTACTCGTTTATTAGCAAAAAACACCACGTGTTATAATCAACACCGAAAGATACCGAAAATACCGAGATTGAGTTTTTCACTCTGCAGCAGAGTGTGCGCTGATATGAAACTTCCTGGCAGATGAAAACTGTGTGCCGAACCGAGACTCGAACTTGGGAGCATTTGTACGCGAAAGGCAAAGGTCCCGAGTTCGAGTCTCGGTCCGGCACACAGTTTAAATCTGCCAGAAAGTTTCACCGAAAACATCAGTTATTCAGAACTAAAATTCTGGTATCGGTTTTAACTAGTCGGTTTTTTCCATCCTTACCTGTAGGTAGAGGATCGCCCATCTCTCTGGAGAGGAATATGTGGCGTACAAGGATGGTATTCTAGATCTGTAGGGGACATAACCATCGGATGAGCACATGTTACACGCTATCTTCCGGGAACACATAGACGAGAAATTGAATTTCCTCCAACACATAAGGCTAACGAGGGACAAAGAAGAAAAAAAAAAAACACTGCATAAATCGGTGGGGCTAAATTCAAAACAGTACAGACTACCTCTACCAGTGATACAGAAGTATCTCTGCGTTCTCTTCTAACCAGTACCCAGCTTCGCTGCTTGCACGTGGGCACGCAGAGTGAACCTCGTGAACAAAAAGTCACGAATCAGACGAGCGCATAGAACTGTCCCCCTTAGGCTAACAATAGCCTTCAGCACCACCTCGGTGGTTGCACTGTGTGTGGTGCTCGGAATACGCCCGATGGAGATCAGGAAGAAATACAGAGCTCCAAGGTACTGGTTAAAGATGGGGAGGGAAGATAAGGTACACCAAGAACTTGTGTACCGATACACATGAGACGTCACCTTAAGAGTTGGTGTTTGGAAACATGGCAAGATGAGTGGTTTGTAAATGATAAGCTATGTAGACCTCCTCCCTGACATTAGGGAGTGGCTGAGTACGAAACATATCGACCCCAGATTGAAATTTTCACTCTGCAGCAGAGTGTGCGGTGATATGAAACTTGCAGGCAGATTAAAACTGTGTGCCGGACCGAGACTGCAACTCGGGACCTCTGCCTTTCGCGAGCAAGTGCTCCATCGTCTGAGCTACAATAGCATTAATCAGAATCTGTACTCACAGCCTTAATTCCACCGGCATCTCGTCTCCTATTCATAAACTTCGCAGAAGCTCTTCTGCAGGCTTTGCAGAATTAGTACTCCTAGAAGAAAGCACATTACAGAGACATGGCTTAGCCGCATCCTAGGGTATTTTCTCAGACTGAAATTTTCACTCTCCCCCAAGCTAGGTCTCTGCAATATCCTTTCTTCTAGGAGAGCTACATACAACAGGATAAGGAACTCAGACAACCTCTCCCCGTTAGAGCCGATGTTCCACTCAAATGGAGTACTTCTGGGAGACTCAAAGAAGTCCACTATTACACTAATGGAAATTGAAATAAGAACATCGTGAATTCATTGTCCCAGGAAGGGGAAACTTTATTGACACATTCCTGGGGTCAGATACATCACATGATCACACTGACAGAACCACAGGCACATAGACACAGGCAACAGAGCATGCACAATGTCGGCACTAGTACAGTGTATATCCACCTTTCGCAGCAATGCAGGCTGCTATTCTCCCATGGAGACGATCGTAGAGGTGCTGGATGTAGTCCTGTGGAACGGCTTGCCATGCCATTTCCACCTGGCGCCTCAGTTGGACCAGCGTTCGTGCTGGACGTGCAGACCGCGTGAGACGACGCTTCATCCAGTCCCAAACATGCTCAATGGGGGACAGATCCGGAGATCTTGCTGGCCAGGGTAGTTGACTTACACCTTCTAGAGCACGTTGGGCGGCACGGGATACATGCGGACGTGCATTGTCTTGTTGGAACAGCAAGTGCCCTTGCCGGTCTAGGAATGGTAGAACGATGGGTTCGATGACGGTTTGGATGTACCGTGCACTATTCAGTGTACCCTCGACGATCACCAGTGGTGTACGGCCAGTGCAGGAGATCGCTCCCCACACCATGATGCCGGGTGTTGGCCCTGTGTGCCTCGGTCGTATGCAGTCCTGATTGCGGCGCTCACCTGCACGGCGCCAAACACGCATACGACCATCATTGGCACCAAGGCAGAAGCGACTCTCATCGCTGAAGACGACAGGTCTCCATTCGTCCCTCCATTCACGCCTGTCGCGACACCACTGGAGGCGGGGTGCACGATGTTGGGGCGTGAGCGGAAGACGGCCTAACGGTGTGCGGGACCGTAGCCCAGCTTCATGGAGACAGTTGCGAATGGTCCTCGCCGATACCCCAGGAGCAACAGTGTCCCTAATTTGCTGGGAAGTGGCGGTGCGGTCCCCTACGGCACTGCGTAGGATCCTACGGTCTTGGCGTGCATCCGTGCGTCGCTGCGGTCCGGTCTCAGGTCGACCGGCACGTGCACCTTCCGCCGACCACTGGCGACAACATCGATGTACTGTGGAGACCTCACGCCCCACGTGTTGAGCAATTCGGCGGTACGTCCACCCGGCCTCCCGCATGCCCACTATACGCCCTCGCTCAAAGACCGTCAACTGCACATACGGTTCACGTCCACGCTGTCGCGGCATGCTACCAGTGTTAAAGACTGCGATGGAGCTCCGTATGCCACGGCAAAATGGCTGACACTGACGGCGGCGGTGCACAAATGCTGCGCAGCTAGCGCCATTCGACGGCCAACACCGCGGTTCCTGGTGTGTCCGCTGTGCCGTGCGTGTGATCATTGCTTGTACAGCCCTCTCGCAGTGTCCGGAGCAAGTATGGTGGGTCTGACACACCGGTGTCGATGTGTTCTTTTTTCCAGTTCCAGGAGTGTATTTACCCTTGCAGAGGAAGAAATTGTAAGTACACTACTGGCCATTAAAATAGCTACACCAAGAAAAAATGCAGACGATAAACGGGTATTCATTGTACAAATATATTATACTAGAACTGACATGTGATTACACTTTCACGCATTTTGGGTGCATAGATCCTGAGAAATCAGTATCCTGAACAACCACCTCTGGCCGTAATAACGGCCTCGATACGCCTGGGCATTGAGTCAAACAGAGCTTAAATGGCGTGTACAGGTACAGCTGCCCATGAAGCTTCAACACGATACCACAGATCATCAAGAACAGTGACTGGAGTATTGTGACGAGCCAGTTGCCCGGCCACCATTGACAAGCCGTTTCCAGTTCGTGAGAGATCTGCAGAATGTGCTAGCCAGGGCAGCAGTCGAACATTTTCTGTATCCAGAAAGGCCCGTACTGGACCTGAAACATGCGGTCGTACATTGTCCTGCTGAAATGTAGGGTTTCGCAGGGATCGAATGAAGGATAGCTACGGGTCGTAACACATCTGGAATGTAACGTCTACTGTTCAAAGTGCCGACAAAGCGAACAAGAGGTGACCGGGCGTGTAACCAATGGCACCCCATACCATCACGCCGGGTGATACGCCAGTATATCGACGACGAATACACGCTTCCAATGTGCGTTCACCACGATGTCGCCAAACACGGATGCGACCATGATGATGCTGTACACAGAACCTGGATTCATCCGAACAAATGACGTTTCACAATTCGTGCACCCAGGTTCGTCGTTGAGTACACCATTGCAGGCGCTCCTGTCTGTGATGCAGCGTCAAGGGTAACCGCAGCCATGGTCTCCGAGTTTATAGTCCATGCTGCTGCGAACGTCGTCTAACTGTTAGTGCAAATGGTTGTAGTCTTACAATCGTCCCCCTCTGTTGACTCAGGGATCGAGACGTGGCTGCACGATCCGTTACGGCCATGCGGATAAGATGCCTGTCATCTCGACTGCTAGTGATACGAGGCCGTTGGGATCCAGCACGGCGTTCCGTATTACCCTCCTCAACCCACCGATTCCATTTTCTGCTAACAGTCATTGGATTTCGACCATCGCGAGCATCAGTGTCGCGATACGATAAACCGCAATCGCGATAGGCTACAATCCGACTTATATCAACATCGTAAACGTGACAGTACGCATTTCTCCTCCTTACACGAGGCATCACAACAACGTTTCACCAGGCAACGCCGGTCAACTGCTGTTTGTGTATGACAAATCGGTTGGAAACTTTCCTCATGTCAGCACGTTGTAGGTGTCGCCACCGGCGACAGCCCTGTGTGAATGCTTTGAAAAGCTAATCATTTGCATATCACAGCATCTTCTTTCTGTCGGTTAAATTTCGCGTCTGTAGCACGTCATCTTCGTGGTGTAGCAATTTTAATGACCAGTAGTGTATATACCAAAGGAAGGGTGTAATCTCATATACATGTTCAGACGATGTTGTAATACACTCCAAAGTCTTTACAAAGCTACAAGAAACGATAAGCTATATGGAAGATGGGGGTGACTTCGAAAGAAATGTAGCAATAAACAGAAATGGTGGTGCTCGGAGGAAAGCACCTGTTTAGGCAGAGATCCTCTTGCCGGACAAAAAACTGAAAATCCTGCCATATTTTCAAAGACAGCATGTCCTTTCTGTTTATTCAATCGATCAGACATTTCCCGGCTATATGTTGTATGAGCGGTTGTACTCTGAATGTTACTGTAGCTAGTTGCTTGAATACATTACAGGTGGAAGAGCGAAATGCTTGTTTTGTCCGACGGCCGCGGTTGTAGCAGGTGATGCTTAATGGTGCTGGTTTGGAGAATACAGCAAGTGTTATTACCCAGGCTGGCGCATTTGCATAGCGTAAGCCGCTATAGAGGACATGACCTAAGCCATGGAGAGCGCGAATTGGGCCCACAACGTATTCTTTCTGTAGTCAGAGGAAAAATTGCTTTCTCTTAGCTGCGATTGACTGAGGGAATGCCAATTGTACGTGGCAATTTTTCCTTTTTCTTTTTTTTTAAGGTCACGTAAACGCGCCAGTCATACTGGTTTTAGCTTTTCGGCGCAGACACTACGTGGACCTTCTGGTGCACTTGGATGTAGTGTGTGGTGGCAATGGTGATCCGATCGCGAACTGCTGAGGAGAGTACTCGACTCGATCTTGAAGAAGTGATTCGGTTTTAAACTCAGAGCCTTGGCGCGAAGGTGGATCAGAACGAAAGGAGGAGGCGGAGGTCAGACATAAGGCTGTTGATAAAATATCGGTAATTCGACATATCGATATTATTTCAAAAAACATCGATGCAAGTAAGTAATATATTTCCTCCCGATATATCGATATGAGAATACCAATATCTAGTGCTGATATTTTGTATTATATTATATACCTTCACATTTTTCGGGAAATATATGAAGTTGTTCTTTTGAAATTGTAGTAGAACGTATATTTACTTTCACTGGGTGGAGGAGCCTTGTAAGTAGGCTGTTTAGGTTTTTATATTGGGTAACGCCACGTAGCGCACTGTATGAAAATCACTGGCTTTGCTGTGTGCAGTCTGCGGTGGGTTTGCTCTGTTGTGGCCCATTACCTGTCTGCATGTCAAGAGTCAGCACTGTCTTTCCGTTGGAGGGACAACACTACTTCTTCAAGAGTGCATGGAAATCCTCTACTTCTTTGTGCAATTTCTTTTACTAATGAGACTTTGTGAAAAAAACTGTAATTACTATTGTGATAAATGATCAGGACTGTCTTTATGAGAATAATTTTAGCTTTTGACCAACATTGTATCGATAAGTGTGTGCATTTGATTTCTTTGTTATTGTAATTGTGAATTTTTTTTTCAAATCTGTATTGGCCATGGCCCAAAACTATTTGTAAAATCTTTTGTGGGGAGCATGGGTGCTATGTAAGTAGGCTGTTTGGGTTTTTATATTGGTAACGCCACGTAGCGCTCTGTATGAAAATCACTGGCTGTTCTGTGTGCAGTCTGTGGCTGGTTTGCATTGTTGTTGGCTATTGTGGTGTTGGGCTGTTGGCTGTTAACAGCGCGTAGCGTTGCGCAGTTGGAGGTGAGTCGCCAGCAGTGGTGGATGTGGGGAAGTGAGATAGTGGATTTTTGAGAGCGGATGATCTGGACGTGTGTCCATCAGAAACAGTACATTTGTAAGAATGGATGTCATGAACTGCTATGTATATTATGACTTTTGAACACTATTAAGGTAAATACATTCTTTGTTCTCTATCAAAATCTTTCATTTGCTAACTATGCCTGTCATTAGTTAGTGCTTCAGTAGTTTGAATCTTTTATTTAGCTGGCAGTAGTGGCGCTCGCTGTATTGCAGTAGTTGAAGTAACGAAGATTTTTGTGAGGTAAGTGAATTGTGAAAGGTATAGGTTAATGTTAGTCAGGGCCATTCTTTTGTAGGGATTATTGAAAGTCAGATTGCGTTGCGCTAAAAAATATTGTGTGTCAGTTTAGTGTTGATTAGAATAGGTAAAGAGCGAAATGTCTGAGTACGTTCAGTTTGTTCAGCTGTTTGAAAATCAAATAATGTAAGAGATCTATCTGCATAGTAATTCACTAAATTTTCTAAGGGGACGTTTCAGCCTTACTACACTCTTGCTCATAAATCAAGGATAATTGCAGAATGTGATGCCACACAACGTGGCACTACATAAAACTGGCGCTAATAGCAAGAGCACATAGGGAACACACATCCCGACATCAATATGGGATATGATCACCATGCACACGTACACAGGCCGCACAACGGCTTGGCATACTCTGGATCAGGTGGTTGAGCAGCTGCTGAGGTATGGCCTCCCATTCTTGTATCTGTGCCTGTCGAAACTCCTGAAGTGTCGTAGTTGTTTGAAGACGTGCAGCGATACGTCGACAGAGAGCATCCCAGACGTGCTCGATGGGGCTTAGGTCTGGAGAACAGGCAGGCCACTCCATTCGCCTGATATCTTCTGTTTCAGGTACTCCTCCACGATGGCAGCTCGGTGGGGCCGTGCGTTATCATCCATAAGGAGGAAGGTGGGACACACTGCACCCCTGAAAAGGTGGACATACTGGTAGAAAATGATGTCCCGAGACACCTGACCTGTTACAGTTCCTCTTTCAAAAATATACAGGGGTGTACGTGAACCAATCATAATCCCACCCCACACAATCAAACCACGACCTCCATACAGGTCTCTTTCAAGAACATTAAGGGGATGGTATCTGGTTCCTGGTTCACTCCAGATGAAAAGGCCTCATCCGTGAACATAACCTGGGACTACTGTTCCAATGACCATGTACTGTGTTCTTGACACCAGGCTTTACGGGCTCTCCTGTGACCAGGGGTCAGTGGCATGCACCTTCCAGGTCTCCGGACGAATAAATCATGTCTGTTCTGTCGTCTGTAGACTGTGTGTCTGGAGACAACTGTTCCAGTGGCTGCGGTAAGGTCGCGAGCAAGGCACCTGCAGTAAGTACTCCGTGGCCGTCTGCGGGCACTGATGGTGAGATATCGGTCTTCTTGTGGTGTTGTACACTGTGGACGTCCCGTACTGTAGCGCCTGGACACGTTTCCTGTCTTTTGGAACCGTTGCCATAATCGTGATATCACATTTTGTGGCACACGGAGGGCCCGTGATACGACCTGCAGTGTTTGACCAGCCTCCAATCGCCCTAGTATTCTACCCCTCAAAACGTCACCAATATGTGTTCTTTGAACCATTTTCAACACACAGTCACCATTAGCTCGTCTGGAAACGTCTGCACACTTACTCCCTGCACCGTTCTCTGGCATGAACCACACCTCTGCGTATGTGGAGTGCTAACAGCGCCACACCGACCGACGACCGCAGATCAGATGCACCACATGGTCATCCCCCGAGGTGATTTAAACCCGCAAACTGCCTACCAGAGCGTTGTTTCACCTTGGATCAGCATTATCCTTAATTAGTGAGCATGAGTGTACTTGTTGAGCTGTGATCACTTCCAATGTGTCTCTTTGAATGTGTTAAGCAAGTATAAGTGGCACGAAAGAACAAGTACGATTGTACTGGGGAGTGACGGTGTGAATGGAATAACAAGATTTCCGATGTGAAGAAATGGCACACCAGCTGCGTTAGGAAACAAATTTTAACGCAACTAATGTGCTATTTCTTCACAACGGCATGCTTCAAAAACAGTTTCTGAAACTGATGAACAAAAATCTGATTGACACTATTAGTCTTTGCGGTGGGCGGTGATGTGTGAGGGGAAATGCTGACGTAATCGACGCTCGGTGCTACCAACAGGAACTGAAACGTTTAACTTCACCACGCAGTTTTGACACTACAACTGCTATGTCGCTGGTGTCAGCAGAAATGAAAAAAAAGAAAACAGGAAATTCGACATGAAGTGTTCCGGAAAAATACGATATGTGACGAAACCGAACGACGGACCCATCAGACACCTTTCAATGTACCACTTACTGGCAGGTACCATTGTTAGCAAAGTGGTTATCACCAAGGTGAACGTGCATCGTTTTCCTTTCAATTCTTGCTCTTAGGGCGATAAACAGACTGCTAGCTTGTTGAACTACAGAATATCTAATTATAAATCAATTCTTAAATATAGAGCTCTAAAACCTGCAGTATATTTACAATGTGCAGCCGATACTTTTACAGGTCGTTACGTCGATATGTTTTCGGTTGATATACCGATACTTTCTACGATATATCGAGAGCCGATGATAGTCTCTTTTTAAATATCGATGTATCGGATACCCGATAGCTTTAAAAATATCAACAGTCATAGACTACTATTCGACGAAATACCAGGGCACACTGCGCACCGCAACACGAGATTTCTGCAATTACACGGTGAGAATTTCGCAGAGCCAACACTCGGAAATTTTATAAAGTGAATATCTCTTATTTCATCAGACGCTCACAGCAGCAGCAGTAGCTGTCCGATTGAAGCGCATTGCGTTAGTTTGTTTCAGAGTATAGTTCACAATCATCGCGATTCGTTTTCATCACAGTCAGATAGTGTTATTCAATTTTTAAGTCAGAATTAGATTCATGTCACCATGCTTTGTTCATCTTTGTCAGCTATCTATCAGAACACGTCACTTTACAAAAACGAACAAGAATATAATCGATGTATTGTGTTGAACTATGCAACATTTAACTCATTTCTTCTAGAAATAAATCGGTCGTGATATTGAATTCCACTTGATGTTCAAGAAGACAAGACTTCTTGATCAACTTTATTAGTTTTAGCTGTCTATGTTGTTGTAATGCGAGTAGTCTTGGAATATAAATACAATCTGTCGTCTTCATTTTCGCTACACAGGGCCACATTTCTCGTCATTCGCACTTAAAATCCGTTGCGTACCCTTTCACAGTTCGATCACTGAAGGGGCTGCTCTGTGTGTCAGAGATAATCAGAGGCAGAAGTTCGTTAGAAGTACCTACATGTCTGCCCACCAGAGAGACACTTTGTAATGTCGGATACCTAGACATTTCGATACAAACAAGCACAAAATGTTTCACAAAACGTGTAACACAGTAAGTGACGCAAACAATAACGGAAATATACGAAATAGAACAATATTTTGCCAGTACTGACGTACTGCATAGAAATCGTCTGACCACACTTCACAACCAAAAATCTAATAACACTACAAAGAGCAAAGGCGACCTATGTAAAGAAAGCGATAGGAGTGACCATAACTTTGCTGTCTAGACTCATAGTCCCACTGGCGAGGGCATCCATCCTCATTTTAGTCCGACGGACAAACCTGATACTACCCAAGATCAGCAGTTCGAACACTCTGATAGAAACATTGGAGGAGAAAAGGGAAGGCATACCTCCAAAATTTTGCGGCAAAGGGTCATGATTTACCGAACATGGGCGAAGGAAAGCGTCGAGGTGAGAACGTGACTGCCAGAATGGTAGCTGAAGTGTTTTTCTTGTTGTTTTAGAGTTTTATACAGCTGCTGGCCCGCTCTCTCACTCCTTGTAGCTGAAGCTGAGTCAGGACCCTTCGTTAAATCTGTCACCCGACGTAATATCTGACGTATTTACCTTTCCTTGTGCGGTCGCCGCAGTTGATTCTCTTGATTATTTCGAAGTAGAGGTCCTTTTAATCAGTGTGTCTGGAATCCCGTGAACAGCCGTGGAAAGGCTTGACTTCTTCACTCTATGCATCTGTTATTGGAGCAACAGAAGATAACTTCTACTCATCTTACGAAAAAGTATGCCGATTACTTTCTTTTTACAAACATGTACTCGCTTGAATGGGTGTACAGGTCATTAGAGTGACTCGTGAATTAGAGTACAGCACAAATTTTAATACGACATAAGCCTAAAAAGCTCAACATGACAATCAAGATTACAATATATTTTGTCACAAAACCGTCTTGTCTTTTGTTTTCATTTTTGGAGAGCGTGCCGGCTGAAGTGGCCGTGCGGTTAAAGGCGCTGCAGTCTGGAACCGCAAGACCGCTACGGTCGCAGGTTCGAATCCTGCCTCGGGCATGGCTGTTTGTGATGTCCTTAGGTTAGTTAGGTTTAACTAGTTCTAAGTTCTAGGGGACTAATGACCTCAGCAGTTGAGTCCCATAGTGCTCAGAGCCACTTGGAGAGCGTTGTTGCCCTTTGACGGTCAAGGCACCGCTAAGCAGCGACGCCAAAATGTAAAACGCCCTGCCCCCAGCAGGTGAAGCTGTTTAAAACGCAGCGCATGAGTGTAAATTGTGTCGGTAAATATGTGAACGTTAGCATGTGGCACTGTGCGCGAAAAACGGGTCAGTAAGTACTATGGAAATCACAAAGAGAACAATTCTCAATTTCTTGTGTTATCATAATTGCTCTTTGAACTTACATTGCAATTTGGCAGCAATAAATGTATTATTATTGTAGAGTACACAGCTCAGATATCATTGTGTCACCATTTTGCGTGTTGTGAAGCGGGAGATTTGAAAGCAGTCGGAATTTGAATCTCATTTTTCTTCCAAACATTACATGGGCTGCTTACAAAAACTTTACCGACTATGTCCTCTCTGCGACCCCAGAAGCATGTAATAGGGCTTTATGAAACGTTGTATCGTCAATGGATATCAGAATGTCTAATCTATGAGTAGCTTATTATAACATCTTAAGTACATCTCCTTGTTTATTGGAGTAGGAAACAGTATGCTAAAACCTCATCGGATTACGTATGTTACGGCCCACACGTAGCAAAGTAAAAATCATGTTATTAAGAAACGACAGTGTCACCGTTGTATGTACTTAAACGCAGGGAACCATCAGACACCATGTGAGACGCAGTTATGCAAGTAACATACATAGACAAACAGCTTAAACTATTACACATACCGAGGTGAAAAAAATCATTAAATGCCTCCTAATATCTTGTAGGATCTCCTTTTGCTCGGCCTAGTGCAACAACTAGACGTAGCACGTGCTCAGAAAGTTGTTTGAAGTCCCTGTGCAGAAAACTGAGCATGCTGTCTTTACAGCCGTCCACAATTATGAAAGTTCTGCCGATGTAGCATTCTGTGCACGAATTGACTTCGGATTACGTCCGCTAAATGTTAGATGGGAATCATGCCGGGCGATCTTGGTGCCCAGACTGTTATCCAAACCAATGGCGAGCAATTGTCTCCCGGTGAAATGGCACATTGTCATACATAGACGTTCCATCTTTGTTTGGGAACAAGAAGTCCATAGATGGCTGCAAATGGTCTGCAAGTAGCCGAACATAACCATTTCCAGTCAATGATCGGTTCAGTTGGATCAGAGGACCCAGTCCAAGTAGACACAGGCCACAGCATTATCGAACCACCACTAGCTTGCACTGTGCCTTGCTAACAACTCTGGTCCATGGCTGCGTCGGGTCTGCACCATACTCCACCCCACTATCAGCTCTTAACAATTGAAATCCGAACTCATCTGACAAGATGACGGTTTTCTAGCCGTCTATGGTCCAACCGATATGGTCACGAGCTCAAGAGAGACGCTGCAGGCGACGTCGTGCTGTTAGCAAAGGCCCTCGTGTCGTTCGTCTTCTACGGAAGCACACTAACGCCAAACTTCGGGACAGTGCCCTAACGGTTACGTTCGACGTACGTCCCACATGTTTTCTGCGATTGTTACAAGCAGTGTTGCTTGTGTATTAGCAGTGGAAACTCTACGCAAACACCGCTGCTCTCGGTCGTTAAGTGAAAACCGTGCGCCACTACTTTCTCCTCGGTGAGACGTAATGCGTGTAATCTAGTATTATCGCCACACTCTTGACACTGTGTACGGCTGAATATTCAGTCCTCTAACGATTTCTGAAATGGAATGTTCGATGAGTAGCTCCAGCTGCCAGTCTACGTTCAAAGTCTGTTAATTCCTATCGTGCGATCATAATCACGTCGGAAATCTTCTCACCTGGATCACTTGATTACAAATTACAGATCCGTCAATGCACTGCCCTTTTCTGCCTTTTGTACGCGATGTTACGTCATGCGTATATGTGCATATCACTATGTCATGACCCTTTTTATCTCAGTCTAAATTGTATAATCAAAGTAGAAGCTAATTATAATTTTCTGTCTATAACTCCTTGTATGCTGGTATTGGAAACAAAATGTTACAAGTCATTGGACTATGCGTGTTACGGCTCGCATGTAGCAAAGTAAATATCACTTTATGAATCACAGTGTCACCGTCGCCTCTATGCTAGCACAGGGGACCATCTGACATCATGTGAAAAGTAACTCGCAGGTAACATCTAGAGATGGGCAGCCTAAACTATGCACACATTAGTATAATAACATACATGGGACATGCTCTAAGACTCTTCAAGCCACAAGTCAACATCGTTAACAGTCAGACACGCTACCGTAGACCTAGGAGAACTTCCCGCAACAAATAGAGCTTACATTACAGTGTTAATGACCATTAATTAACAAAGTTTAGAACAGGTTAATTATTGACCTGTGCTGTCATTTGGTCGTATGACCAAACACGGCACAGAACGTTGCTTGTTCTATACTTCACTCAATCCTCACAATTCCAGTGCTCCCGAAACTCTCCGTTACTTTCGATCCTCCATTTTTTCTGTACTTACCTGTTTTATTGTAAATGGCTTTGTACTCCATAATACATTCTGTTGTTGTAGTTGTCAAATGTATCTTTTACTATGTTTTTGTATCATTTTCCATACGTAAAGCACCTTCAAGCTATTCTATAGTACGCCTGTCAAGTACATATTTTATGTTATTGCGATAGTTAATTTAACTTAAAGTGCTATACAGGCACTGTTTTTCGAGTCTGGTGTTAATTTTTTCCAGTTTTCTGTCTTCATTTACTGTTCAGCGAATACTGTCCCTTCTTTGACGACGATAATCGGTTAAAGTTTGATGACTGCCTTGTAAACTGAACACCGGTTAAACAAATAAATTAATCCTGTAAAAACACACAAAATACTGTGGTTTTCGTTTGTAATTATGTTTTTCTATCAATAAGCGACTGTGTGTTCTGTGTTCTATAATATGTACGAACAGTAACTAAAATTTCATTATTTACTGTCCTTCCTGGAGTTGCAGATTTGGTGGCCAGCACGTTTCATATGTTTCCTTGAACAGTGCTATCTTCATAACAAATCTGGACATAGCACATGGATTAGAGATTTTATTCACTGAAGAGTCAGACACCGAGCTACATATAGTGAAGTGGTAACTATTTTAGATATTTCTAAAATTCAGCGATAGTATGTTTTACGACCATGTGATACATTATGCGCATATGTACGAGGCCTGTTCAGAAAGTAAGCTCCGATTGATTGCCAAATTGAAACCACAGTGAACATCAGAAATGTTTTACTTGTAACAATTAGCTACACCTTTCAGCTACTTCTCTACGTAGTCGCAGTTCTGACTTAGATTTTTGTCATAGCGTTGTACCAACTTTTCAATAGCCTCATCACAGAAGGCAGCCGCCAGTGCTTTCCGCCAATTCTCCACGCTGGCCTACACCTCGTTGTCTGTGCCAAACTGTTGTCTTCAAAGACAGCGGTTCATGTGACCAGAGATGAAACTCAGGGGGAGACAATTGCGGACTGTATTGTGGGTAATCTAACATTTCCATTTGAAAACGATGCAGGAGCATCTTCATTGCCCCTGCAGAATGCGGCTGAGAATTGTCGTGAAGACGAAACAGCACGACAGTTATGTAATGTTAGCTGCATAGCTTCAGGCGAAATTTCTCACCAGGCCCTCGTACTTGGCGGCAGACACTATTTTCTAGACATCTTTACGCACTCACTGCGAGCTCAGAAATGAGAAGAGCGACGTGATACTAACTGGGGTTATACTAGAGACACTACCCAACACATCTGTGCAAAGCTTTATCGGATTTTCATAGTCGTTTCCATTTCGCGACCGATCGGAGCTTACTTTCTGAACGCCCCTCGTATATACAAATAGTTTTATAATAATGAAAATCCAGGTATGTTCTATCACGTTGTCGCATAACCAACCCATACACGGTTAGCGAAAATTAAACGGAAAGACGTCCAAGAAAGTGTTTGCTCGGTTGAATTTACCGATATTTTAAGGACTCTAGATTTCACTCCCAGAGGTATCGTGAAGATATGATATAATATCGGCGAGTGTACAGATATATATGGTCCAGTCACATTAATATGACTATCGGTTATGTCCAACGACTACGTGCAATAGCCACTCACAGACAGCCAGTGGCAGCACTAGCAGTGGAGATTATATAAAGCATGTCGTGGGGATGCGAAATACAGTGCGGTCGTTGTCATAATGCGGGAAAGGAGAGATTAATCTGACGTCCAAAAGGGCATGATCATTGGCTTTCGGACCAAGGGTGGAACAATCTGCGAAAGGCTAAGTTAGTAAACTGTTCGCGTACCACCGTGGTCAAAGTATACCGTACATGGCAACATGGCGCTATCAAGAACCGGCGCCGAGACAACTGTGGTCCACCACGGTCCATAGGTGACAAACGTGAACGACGACTACGGATATGTGTACGGGCGAACAGACGTGCAACTTTTGAGCAGCTGACCGCCCAGATTAACCAAGGGGTGCTGCTGACAGTATCTACTCAATGGCCGTTTAGGTAACGTTGTTGCTTATGGGCCTCCGTAGCCGGCGCCAGGTTTATGCACCCTTGCTGACTGCTGTTCATCGTAGACAGAGGCTGGAATCTGCACTCCAGTACCGCAACTGCAGGTCCACAGAGCGGCTACACAGGTGACCTTTTCAGATTAATCATTTATCATGCTCCGTCAGATAGAGCTGCTGGAGTGTGCGGAGTGAAACGTCTGAACGTAATCAGCCTGCAACAATTTTCGGAACTGCCGAGGCCGGTGGATGGGGCTTTATAGTCTGGCGAAGGATACAGGCTAAGACAGATGAGCACTTTTTTTTTTTTCAATCTTAGAAAGTTAATGCAGTAGTTTTCTTTTTCAGTTGAATAGGGCTGTTTATCTCTATGAAATATGCGATAAGCGGGAAACCCGACTCGAGTCCCCGTCAGGCATACAATTTCATTGTCGTCATTCCACCAGACAGCTGATGGTTGTCGGTATTCGCAACTGCGAAAACATTTCATCTAGAACATCTAGTGGTGCACATCATTACACTACTGGCCATTAAAATTGCTACACCACGAAGATGACGTGCTACAGACGTGAAATTTTACCTACAGGAAGAAGATGCTGTGATATGCAAATGATTAGCTTTTCAGAGCATTCACACAAGGTTGCCGCCGGTGGCGACACCTACAACTAGCTGACATGAGGAAAGTTTCCAGCTGATTTCTCATACACAAACAGCTGTTGACCGGCGTTACCTGGTGAAACGTTCTTGTGATGCCTCGTGTAAGGAGGAGAAATGCGTACCATCGGATTGCAGCCTATCGCGATTGCGGTTTATCGTATCGCGACATTGCTCCTCACGTTGGTCGAGATCCAATGACTGTTAGCAGAATATGGAACCGGTGGGTTGAGGAGGGTACTACGGAACGCCGTGCTGGATCCCAACGGCCTCGTATCACTAGCAGTCGAGATGACAGGCATCTTATCCGCATGGCTGTAAAGGATCGTGCAGCCACGTCTCGATCCCTGAGTCAACAGATGGGGACGTTTACAAGACAACAACCATCTGCACGAACAGTTCGACGACGTTTGCAGCAGCATCGACTATAACCTCGGAGACCATGGCTGCGGTTACCCTTGACGCTGCATCACACACAGGAACGCCTGCGATGGTGTACTCAACGACGAACCTGGGTGCACGAAAGGCCGAACTTCATTTTGTCGGATGAATCCACGTTCTCTTTACAGAATCATCATGGTTGCATGGGTGTTTGGCAACATGGTGGTGAACGCACATTGGAAGCGTGTATTCGTCATCGTCATACAGGCGAGTCACCCGGCGTGATGGTATGGGGTGCCATTGGTTACACGTCTCAGTCACCTCTTGTTCGCACTGACGGCACTTTGAACAGTGGACGTTACATTTCAGATGTGTTACGGCCCGTGGCTGTACCCTTCATTCGATCCCTGCGAAACCCTACATTTCAGAAGGATAATGCACGACGATATATTGCAGGTCCTGTACGGGCCGTTCTGCATACAGAAAATTTTCGACTGCTGTCCTGGCCAGCACATTCGCCAGATCTCTCACCAACTGAAATCGTCTGGTCAATGGTGGCCGAGCAAGTGGCTCGTCACAATACGCCACTCACTACTCTTGATGAACTGCGGTATCGTGTTGAAGCTGCATGGGCAGCTGTACCTGTACACGCCATCCAAGCTCTGTTGACTCAAGTTCCAGGCGTCTCAAGGTCGTTATTACGACCAGAGGTGGTTGTTCTGTGTACCGATTTCTCAGGATCTATGCACCCAAATTGCGTGAAAATGTAATCACATGTCAGTTCTAGTATATTACATTTGTCAAATGAATACCCATTTATCATCTGCATTTCTTCTTAGTGTTGCAACTTTATTGGCCAGTAGCGTACTTCTACAAATGTAGTGCATTGTGTCAGTCACTTGCAGTGTTCAAAGCAAAAGTCGGTGCCGAGATCCTGCTACGTCATTGTAAAAGATTGTGAAATGCGTTTCTATCTGTAGCAGTCATATCGAGGAATGTTAAAGTAAGTATAGCTAACGCTATTTCAATGTACACTCCTGGAAATGGAAAAAAGAACACATTGACACCGGTGTGTCAGACCCACCATACTTGCTCCGGACACTGCGAGAGGGCTGTACAAGCAATGATCACACGCACGGCACAGCGGACACACCAGGAACCGCGGTGTTGGCCGTCGAATGGCGCTAGCTGCGCAGCATTTGTGCAGCGCCGCCGTCAGTGTCAGCCAGTTTGCCGTGGCATACGGAGCTCCATCGCAGTCTTTAACACTGGTAGCATGCCGCGACAGTGTGGACGTGAACCGTATGTGCAGTTGACGGACTTTGAGCGAGGGCGTATACTGGGCATGCGGGAGGCCGGGTGGACGTACCGCCGAATTGCTCAACACGTGGGGCGTGAGGTCTCCACAGTACATCGATGTTGTCGCCAGTGGTCGGCGGAAGGTGCACGTGCCCGTCGACCTGGGACCGGACCGCAGCGACGCACGGATGCACGCCAAGACCGTAGGATCCTACTCAGTGCCGTAGGGGACCGCACCGCCACTTCCCAGCAAATTAGGGACACTGTTGCTCCTGGGGTATCGGCGAGGACCATTCGCAACCGTCTCCATGAAGCTGGGCTACGGTCCCGCACACCGTTAGGCCGTCTTCCGCTCACGCCCCAACATCGTGCAGCCCGCCTCCAGTGGTGACGCGACAGGCGTGAATGGAGGGACGAATGGAGACGTGTTGTCTTCAGCGATGAGAGTTGCTTCTGCCTTGGTGCCAATAATGGTCGTATGCGTGTTTGGCGCCGTGCAGGTGAGCGCCACAATCAGGACTGCATACGACCGAGGAACACAGGGCCAACACCCGGCATCATGGTGTGTGGAGCGATCTCCTACACTGGCCGTACACCACTGGTGATCGTCGAGGGGACACTGAATAGTGCACGGTACATCCAAACCGTCATGGAACCCATCGTTCTACCATTCCTAGGCCGGCAAGGGAACTTGCTGTTCCAACAAGACAATGCACGTCCGCATGTATCCCGTGCCACCCAACGTGCTCTAGAAGGTGTAAGTCAACTACCCTGGCCAGCAAGATCTCCGGATCTGTCCCCCATTGAGCATGTTTGGGACTGGATGAAGCGTCGTCTCACGCGGTCTGCACGTCCAGCACGAACGCTGGTCCAACTGAGGCGCCAGGTGGAAATGGCATGGCAAACCGTTCCACAGGACTACATCCAGCATCTCTACGATCGTCTCCATGGGAGAATAGCAGCCTGCATTGCTGCGAAAGGTGGATATACACTGTACTAGTGCCGACATTGTGCATGCTCTGTTGCCTGTGTCTATGTGCCTGTGGTTCTGTCAGTGTGATCATGTGATGTATCTGACCCCAGGAATGTGTCAATAAAGTTTCCCCTTCCTGGGACAATGAATTCACGGTGTTCTTATTTCAATTTCCAGGAGTGTATATTCGGGTTTGTTACTGCCTTTATGAGAAGATTCGAAATGTAACCACTGTGGAGTACGTAATTTTGATACATAATTTTTGCTCGTTATTTAGAACTCTTAATTTGTTTCAGGAATTATGAGGTCATGCAAGTTTCTATTTGAGATTGTGTTTAGGAAAAATGCGAATTTTCTTTCTAACACAGAGTGATTCTTATTTACTTTTAAAAACCTACCGAATAGACGTAGATAATGCTAAGACAAGTAATTTAATGCAAGACAAAGGGTATAACACTAACGCGTCGTGAAACACGCTAATGTTACCCTCTGCGTGGATTTCGAAGTTCGACCGCGCGTGTGCCTAATGGACAAGGGTGTCGGACTATAATTTCTAATTTGGTGAAATTAACAGAAAAACCAAACGGGCTTCAACCTTGGTAATTAACGAAAGTGGTAAAATCATAAATGAATGAAAAAAATGAACGGTCAACAGCCTAATTAGGCACATTAATTTGCAAATATATATTTGAGAAAACTGAATATTAGTTACTTTTTCAGAGATTTCCCTTTGAATAGGGTACAAAGTGACAAGTGCACTCTGTACCGTGTGTATCAGCAGTTACCAATAACACACACACACACACACACACACACACACACACCGATAAATTATGGGGAGCAAATTTGCTCCGAGCACATACTAATGACAGCCGCACTCAAGAACATTACTTAACCAAATGCTGCAACGTCACTGCATGAAGTGCAGAACTAATTTTGGACATGAGGGGTTTCTATCTGGACTAACATGAAAAACACAAATAAAGATTAATAACATCTTAAACACACTGTTTAAGCTCCTCTACATACAGCCGTTTCTCTTAGCAACTGTAGTAGTTCAATTTTTTCTTTACAGGTGGAGAATATGATGGGGACTCAGAAACTTGTATAGTTGCACCAGTCTTTGATTATTCCAATAGTAATGACCAGCTCTAAAAGCTAATCATTCACTTAAATTACTTTGCAAGACAATGAAATACAACAATGGGCTTAATTAACTTCAAAAATGGACCCTTCATGATGGGTACCAAAACTACACCATCATTTAAAATGTGCATAATTTTACTTCTAACGGTACTACCGTGACTCTGTGCATTAAAGATTTATATGTACTTGAAATTTAATCACCTGTGAAGCAGGTATTCTTTGCATTAATATTTACACAATCTTGCACTGTAATCCTACAAAACAATATTTTATTCTAAATTAAGGATACTTCAGCAAAAGCCTATCCAACTTCACTTTTGTGGTTTTAATTTTTAAGTAATTAAGGTTTTCACTTGCCTATTAATTGACCCTTGAATTTTTGTACTTAAACTTTCGACCTTATTAACTTCACTTGGAGTAGTTCATTAACAAAGCATACAGATGTTACTCCTACTATAAATTTTACTAATCCTTTTACTTCAGACAAAAAATCCCTTTTAAACACATGAATGCAAGAATTGTTCATTTAGATCAGGATACTCTGTTTTAGTAGCATTTAGGTGAACACTCAGGTTCGTGATCATGATTGAAATTATGGTTCCGGACGCGAATTTATGTTTTATGTTATTGTTATTTAAACAACACACAAGTTAACTGGTCCATGCTCATATACAATACTTAACTGAATGTATGAAGTTTGTGAAGCTGTGTCGAAGATTTGTGGCAGCCGCAATGGCAGCTGACTGTACTAACGGCTCTTGATGTGCGTATGCTGTACAAGTTCTCTTCTTGGGGTCGGATTTTCAACATATTAGAATCATTCTATTACTCCGTGAATACCAAATTATAGCCAGATGCACAGCCGAGGCAAATCCCTTATAATGCAGTTTCCAAATGCCTGTCCTTGCACCGTCGAAGTGTACCGTGGTAAGGCTAGCCATATACTGCGTGTCGCTCACGCACAGGAGCCGCTCAGTTCGACCGCCAAGCCCACCTTTTACATCGTGGCATGCCACTTTCGCTGCGGAGGGACTTCCCTACAACGTTTACATGATTCAAATACAAGTTCCCTAAGAATGAACCAGCTTTTAACAAACGTACTCTTTCTCAAAAGGTACTAATATTATAATAATTTAAAATTTCATCACATTCTTTTGCCTTTTTCATTTATACATTACAAAATTCTAATTTTGTTGCAATACATCAAGGAGTTTAAACAACACAAAATACACATTTGATAAATTGCAGATACACAGCTGCATAAAATAAACCTACTCCTAATCGATATAAATGTCACAAAGGAACCGCAAATGTCAGGAAAAACCCCAAAAGTGAATGACAGATGTTGAACGTGTGACATCACCAGATGATCTACCTCGCCGATTTGTCGTACTGTAGTTTGCAATAAACTAGAGGAGGCTAAAAGGCGAGTAAATAAAATAATTAACCGTAAGTCAATGTAAACACAGAAATATCTAAAACAGTGAAGGGAATACAGCCTCCGATATGCTAAACTCGAACCCTGATCCCCACGCACTAAGGTCTTGCACCCACCCTCGGGGCCATAGTGTTGTGGATATTTGACTTGGTTTGGGCTGATCAGACGCAACAGGCCGGTAGTCTCGAACGTGCGACGTGCGGCGAGACATACGTCACACATTCAACATTTTTCACCTAACTTTGGGTCATTTCCCAACCTTTTTGGCCCAAAGTGTCAATAAATTACTTGTTTCAGCGTCGGCTGCGTCGCGTCGGAGTTATTTGAACGTTTATAAGAATTACCCTGCATATCATATAAATGACAGATAGTTGAAAACTGTGTGTCCTAGTGGTTCCAAAGTCAAGCAACCACTTACAAGCAATTTAATGTTCGCAGTTTACATTTTTTCTTGTATTCGTTGATTACTATGATAATAAAGATTAACTCTTAGCTTCTCAGGTCATTTTTTGTCTCCCTCTGTGCCAGATGCGATCTGACAGACCGTTACATTTAAAAATCAATGAAAAATGCATTCAGCAATTTCTGTGAAACAGTTCAGTTTTTTATGTAAAAGGTAGCCTTAATACCAACCAAAAAATACATTTCCATTAATATTAAAGTTTATTTTTAGGAAAACACCGTATCTAAACAGAAAACTGCACAAAATGAACATAATATTACATGATAATGTCACTGTGACTAAAACTCAAATATCCTGCCCTCTAAATTTTAATTTTTTCTATATTTTTATTGTTAATTATATATGTAACAATAAAAACATAAAAAGCTCCTTAAAACATTCAAACAATGAAAATTATACTAGTACTGCTCAAGTTTTTAATTTCCTTCTCAGAGGTTTTCTTCTGCACCAAATTTATGTTGCGAATTCAACTTAGATGAGCTTCTTGCAACACTGACAAATAAAAGGCGTCTTTCTCTTATTTCTGAGACGACAGGTGGAGCCTGCCTTGCGTTTTTCCAATCGTTCCACAACGACTTCTACTCTTGGTTCTGCTACACCCAAAATACGGTGAAGGATACACGAGCTTCACTGGGTAGGTGGTACTTGGTGACTCGCTTTTTCTGTATTGTATCACCAGCGAGTCTGCAAGTTTCTTCAAAAACTTAATGCGATACACCTAAGTATTGTCTTTTCAGGACTTGTGAAGAACAAACGGATTCACCGAACATGTGACCAGTGTGCGGAAAATCCGCGCCATTGATCATCTTTGGTAGATACTCCGACAACCAGCGATATTTGTGTCGACCAAATAGATTTCTAGCAGAATTCTAGCTAAAGCTACAGTCCCAATACTTCTTATTTCATCATTTTGATCTCATGCTTCATTCGAGGAATTCGCAGCTGGTAAAGTAAATTCGTCTTCACTTTCTCACTGTTCTGTTCTCAATTACCTTCACGTTCAATTACGTCGTTACTATTTCATCCAACATCACGTTCTACACTGTTCTCAAACCATTTTAAAACAGTGTCCTCAAAGTCAGCGTCTGTAATACAAACAGTAAACGAAAACCTAGCTACTGAATCCATAACCCACAGTACCAGGTGCGGCCTCAAATATTGCTAGCACAAAACAAGCAGTAAAAATATGGGTCCACATCATATTCAAGTTTCTACCGACAGAGGAAACTACTGCAACTTCCGGAAAGAACGACTAGATAAAGCTGTAATCTCCTAATCGACTTGGTCCCGTAAGACCTTACCAAAAATTTCCAAATTTTTACTAATCCTGCCCTACGTATTAGCAACAGAGTAACAATCGATGCTAGTGGTCTGTGAGACAGCACCTGAGACGTTAAGGTTTTGTATGTCCATCCTTCTGACTGGAGGTCTGGGGGGACTATGGCCGTCCACTATTGTTAAAAAAAATGAAACACCTACAGCCGTCCTTCTGGTGTCATTTATTGCATGGCTACCAGTTTCAGCGCTTCAGTGCACTATCTTTAGGACTTAGCTGGTGCTTAAGGGGGTAACACCATGCGTATACACCATGCATCAGTGGCCAACAAAACTGGTTTACGCAGACTACCTGTAACTGTGATGTTGCCTTTGCAACTGGGACGTTAAGGTTTAAATTTGCTAAAAATTTTAACAGAATGTTCCAAAGTGAAACCACCTTCTTAAAATATTTGAATGTTTGTTTTTCTCTAGTTTCTTGTTGGATGCTTACCATGCTTGGCAACGGCCTTGCCGCAGTGGATACACCGGTTCCCGTGAGATCACCGAAGTTAAACGCTGTCGGGCGTGGTCTGCACTTGGATGGGTGACCATCCAGGCCACCATGCACTCAGCCTCGTGATGCCAATTGAGGAGCTACTCGACCTAATAGTAGCGGCTTCGGTCAAGAATACCATCATGACGACCGGGAGAGCGGTGTGCTGACCCCACGCCCCTCCTATCCGCATCCTCCATTGAGGATGACACCGCGGCCGGATGGTCCTGGTAGGCCACTCGTGGCCTGTAGATGGAGTGCTAAAAAAAAGAAATAGCTTACCATGCTTACTGTGATAAAGATTATTTTTGTGAAAAATACGAGTATTGAGGGCTCTCAAAGGGTTAAGGACATTCCTTGGAAACCAAATGTTATTTGTCCGCAGCACATGGTCTATTGGCTAGTCTTGCTTCCTCTGTGTCACGGGATCCCGGGTTCGATTCTCGCGCCGGGTCGGGGATTTTCTCCGCTCGGGACTGGGTGTTCGTGTTGCCCGCATCATTTCATCATCATTTGTGAAAAAGGCGAGTCTGGGCTGTGTAAGGATTGGGAATTCGTACCGGTGCTGATGTGTGCACAGTTGAGCGCCCCTCAAACCAATTGTCATTATCGTCATCCAAATGTTATTTGCGCCACAATGATGGAAAGCGTGCTTTATTAAAGTGTCAGTTAAATAATATAATAGGCGTTGCCACTCACTGGAACATCTTCATTTTTAATTTGTCAGTTTTGCGAAGACTGCTTAAGGATATCCCTCGGAAACCAAATGTTATTTGCCCCATTGTGACGGAACGCATGTATTATTCGGGAGAAATTTGTACACTGTACAATAAACCACAGGGGTTTGACAACTAGTTACATTAAATCAACAAGCTGCCATAATTATCTGACGCGCTTCAACTATTCCCCTAATTCATCGGTTTCCCACACGAACGCCATGGCCATTTGATGGTTACTAGTAATGACTCTTTTTGCAATCGGATTTAATTGAAAGAATCACAGATCGGCTAGACCGGCAAAACTAACTTTTAACGAATGTGCCATTTTACGATTGCGGCCAGCCTGTTTGGCTTTCGGCGCGACCAATGCGGAGCCGTGCGTGAATCATGAATGCGTGACGCAGAAATACTGGGGCGCACGCACGTCACGTGAATTTAATATAGAATATTGATTGTGTTGGGCCGGTCGTTCTGCGCATGATGATGATATATGATCTTGCTATGAATAAATAACATCGCTGCGTTTAAAGCAACGCGCGCGAAAAGTGCTGTGTATTTTTAATTTGTTTCTCGCAGCGCGTAAATGCGATAGCCGGCGGCAATTGAAATGCGCTGCCTCGCGAATTATGTATCAGAATTCGCGGATTTCATTCCTGCGAAAGCAATTACGGCCTTTGTTTCCTTGCGCCGCGGCCGAATGCTTTATGCCCGCCAGTACAGTGTGGCGCGAATCCTGCAGCAACCTGTCGCGCTCTTTTTAACACAGCATGTGGACCGTCATTTTTTTCGGAAGGGGAAAGAAGATCAAAACTTTGACTGAAAAGAGACGTCGTTCGATCATAGGGTGTCTCCGTAGCAAACAAAGGGATACGTCAAGTTTTTATTTGTACTACCTTTGTTTTCGTGGGTTCATATCAGTATAATTGTCCTAATTGATAGAAGTCATGATGGAAAATTGCGTTGACTAATACATTAGTCGCTAATATTATGTTACTAGTTACTAATTACATATGTCCCAAGTGATGGGGAAGATTTTATGATCACCTGCTTAATAGCCTGTCGGAACATCTGCATCGCAGTACTGCACAGATTCTGCGTGATGGTGGTTTCAAGCCCTTGGTACGTTTCTCAAGATATATTGAAAGACACCTACTGTTTATTGACTAAACAAAACGTTTAAATAGTGGTAGTTAGTTCTTTGGTGGGACTCTATTTTGTTATATAACATGCCTTTTCATAGCCACGAGCTTCCTGTTGAATGTAACGGTGCTTGAGCGGCGATGTTCATAAAATTGCCTGAAAGTTTCAATTTTTTTTATTTGTTAGTAGAATTCATGGACAATAAGGTTAAAAATAATATGATTCTAGAGCTGTTTCACTCTTGATGTTAATAGAGTCAATGGTTATTATTAATGATGAAATCGCATCCGAAGCGCCTGAAATATAATGAAAAGTGTGACGCCACCTTCTAGCCATGCCCACTTTTAGAAGAAACACTTCAGTACTAGCATAGTGAACAACGATTCCATGGATTACTTTCAATAAAACTTTCACGGGGTGCACTTATAAGGCTGTGCTGTATACTCTTTGGCTCTATAGATCATCTATGACTCTTTTCAGTGTTATAAGAGGCAAAAGTTGGAAGGTGGGAAAGGCGTTGGTGGACACAAGAGACTCACAGAGATGATAGAAATTCTTCAAGTGTATTGTGACAAAGATATCCGACAGAATCTATCCAGTGCAAGTGACGAGAAAGGTGCAGTATTGGCTACATATTTCCACATTGTGCCAACAAACGAACATCCCATTCATCATATGTGCCACATTAGCTGTTATGAATATCTACAGGCTCAGACGGATAATAGCCCCTACATTCGCAAGGAGAGCCTTTAAGTTTTATTCTGGATATTGTCAATTCCACTCAAAGGAGGTGCTTGGCCGATCCCGAAATTCTCAAAAAATGTATTATGGAGAAGCTAGGAATCCACATGAGTCTCTAAATTTACTCATATGGAAACGATGCCCTAAAACCAACTTTTAATCTGTTACAGTTAGCAGGATGCAGTTCTTGTACTTAATGATGGGAAAGTAGGGATGATGAATTTACTAAAGAGAATGAGCTTTAAGATACGAAATTTAATTCAATACATCCTGCTGAGGAGTCTGTTGAAGACATGGTAAACGAAAGGAGGCAGAAAACAAGAAGCCACAGGAGAATTCTTGAAGGGAAAAAGGGCCTTCGGTAGAAATCTGGGGCCTTTTGAAGAGGTGACATAAGAAAAAACAAATGAAATGACACAGTTTCAGAGATATTACTCATCTCATACAGATATGATTTTATGTTTACAGGCTGAAGCGGCAAGTGGACATTTGTAACAAGGCCGAGAATCGATCCAGGTCTCTTGCTTACTAATTTTTTTGCTTACTATTTTTTTTATTTATATATTTTTAATTTACTGTATATAACCAGTGAAGACAAAGAAATACCAATTACATCTGAAAAAGAAAAGAAAGAAATTTAGCGCAGAAGTGACATCCTCGTCACTCCACTTAGAGGAATATCCTAGCGCCGGCCGAAGTGGCCGTGCGGTTACAGGCGCTGCAGTCTGGAACCGCGAGACCGCTACGGTCGCAGGTTCGAATCCTGCCTCGGGCATGAATGTTTGTGATGTCCTTAGGTTAGTTAGGTTTAACTAGTTCTAAGTTCTAGGGGACTAATGACATCAGCAGTTGAGTCCCATAGTGCTCAGAGCCATTTGAACCATTTTTGAATATCCTAGCCCGTGAAACTACCCAAACCTGGAATTCCCTGCCGCTCCCGGGGTCATGAAACATGCTGCCTAGAGTGTTACCAAAGTCCATTTTGTAGTTAGCGTTACGTTGGATGATTTGATGTTGTTCTACTAGATAGAGCCAATAACTCATGCCAGATATCACGGCTCGCGAGAGCACGTAGTGCTATGCGTATCCTGCAATCCTGCGGGTTGCCAACGTTTTCTATGAGAGGAAAAAGACCGCTTCTGGAAAGAATAAAAGAGTCCGTTATGATCGCGGAGTCGTCGGAATGTTCGAGGAGCCCATGATGTGTTGAATCAGCCGCCAAACGTCCCTCGCCTCACCGCACTGTAAACAACGTTCGTCGGAGTCCTGCATTCCACACATGAAGCAGAGCGGGGAATCGCCTAAGTGAATGTCGTACAATTGTCGGCGGGTGACTGTCTTGCTGCTGACAAATGTGTACCGAGACGATCTCACTACCGTGGAGGGGGACAGGGGTGTTTTAGTCCGATAACATTGCTCCAATGATGACGCCTTAAGTATCGACGTATCTCACGGGTGAGATAGATCCTCGTGGAAAGTATTTGTAACCAAACATAACTAAAATCAACAAAGAATCGCGTGATGTGGGAAAAAGGCGATATTTTGCCTACCGCCACCGCCGGTTCAAAGGTCGCGGAAAAAGAACGTCCAGAGTTCCCCGACGTGATGGCGTGTTGCCGTTTGTACTAGGTCGTACTGTCGGTCGCACGTATAGAGCGAGAGCATTGTTGCACATATATTCAGAATGATATGGGAGGGTTAATGTATTTGACCTTTAACAGAATTCCTCGGCAGACATAGTATCTAAAGGTCGCAATTATCAGCAAGACCATGTGGCACTCGCAGTGCCATTGTCAGATGCAATCGTGAGGCAAGGTGAACATCGGAATATTCCACGCCTTGAAGCATGTCGTGGGTTCGAACTGAATTGTTGCAAATGCGCAGTCGGACGCGCTGGAGCAGTCGCTGGTAGCTCGCCGCCTCTGATTGCCGTAGCAACCGGGTGAACGACGTCCCTAAGCATCGCATGATGCCGTCCGTCGTAAACGGATTGTGCAGAGCGTCCAGTCCCAGTCAGATGTTCATAATCTTGGTTTTATTCATGTTGTCCCTGGTACCCGCCGCCACACTGTATGTATTAAGAAGGTCAACCACCGAACGAACCTCGTTCTCCGACCGGACGAGTATCAACAACCCGTCTCCATATGCGTGAACCGAGCGAGGTGGCGCAGTGGTTCGACACTGGACTCGCATTCGGGAGGACGACGGTTCAATCCCGCGTCCGGCCATCCTGATTTAGGTTTTCCGTGATTTCCCTAAATCGCTTCAGGCAAATGCCGGGATGGTTCCTTTCAAAGGGCACGGCCGACTTCCTTCCCCACCCTTCCCTAATCCGATGAGACCGATGACCTCGATGTCTGGTCTCCTTCCCCAAAACAACCAACCAACCAACCATATGCGTGACACGTGAAGAAACTCGCACGCAGTCGAACGCCTGTAAGAGGCCGTCGAAGAGTCATCATCAATGGCTCGAGCGCTATTGCAAACAGCACCATCGGCAACCCTGCGTAACAGAACTCTGAGCAGAAATTGTCCTTACCTCCCTGCCATTGATGTTCACTGTCGAAGGGGCGCAGCGAAGGAGACGCATGAGGATGGTAATGAAATCCTGGGGTATAACCATGTGTTGTGTGGTCGAGTCAAGGAAATCGTAGTTCATCGTGTCAAAAGCACCATCGAAAACCACAGATGAACGCCGCTCGCTTGCGACATGCTCCCATCAGGGCAATGACGTCACGGTATTTACCTAGGACAAGGTGTATGTTGCTTTGAACTCCTAGACAAGCCTGATCTGGTGGTTATGTCTTGGATATTACAGTCTTGAGCCTTGCCGCCAACATTCACGCAAAGATCTTGTAGTCAGCGTTGAGCATCGCGAGCGGTCGAAATTGATGGGTGCTGACACTCCCTGCCATTTACGGTATTGGTATAAGAATTTCCGCCATGAACTGCGACGGGACGGCCTTGTCAAGGCGCAGCAACTAGTCATACGTCAACACCCATTTGGACGTCCTTAGATGCGCGAAATCGGGATAAAATTCGAGTGTCAAACCATATGGCCTTGGAGATTTATGCACCGCACGTGTCTTGAGTTCCATCATTACGTCACCTGCCTTTTGGGTGTTCCAATAACGATGCTTCTCGGCGAATCATCCATCTCCGTGTGCATCTCTCACAGTATGTCTTCTACCAGCCGATCGTTCGTCGGCGCCCTGGCGAAAGGGAGGTAGTAATATTCCAGAAACCCAGCAGCACTTGCCTGTTATGATGTCGACGGCTGATCTTCCCCATCATAGAGCATTGTGATCAATGATTGGCGATTACGTACATGTCTTCTGGACGCATGATGCAATGAGATAAGTTCTCCATTGACGTTGTCCAGTACAGAGGACAGATCAAAAGGCTATTCAGTCGATGTCTCGTGATCGGTGAAATGCACGCGTGAATGCGATGGACTTCCGCTTGACCCTCGGCCGATGGAGCCCTCAAGGACAGGTCACGGAGCACCTTGTAGTAACATTCAAGTGTATCGCGGAGCCATCTCGCATTTTCAGTGCCGTAAGTTATTAGAGACCTTCGCATCGCCGGTTTTGCACACTGTAACCACCATGAAAGAACTGTACAGTGCATCGGGAGACGGCGAGTGCCCATCTGCCACGCTTCTTCGATACGCAGGTAACTATCGGGATCCACCAACAAGGACGAATTAAGTTCCACGAACTAGCGCTCCGCCAGACATGCTACTGTAGGAAGGTTAGCGTGCCTTAATATGCACGGTGATCCGTAAAAGATGTGGGGCAACGTTCAGCGACCAACTCGTGATCTTGTATTTCGCCAGAAACATAAATCTGATAAAGTCTGCTTGCCGAATGGCTAGTAGAAAAATGTGTTGCCCTCATGCTGCCTGAGACGCCCGCTAAACCCGCTGGACAGAACAGGTGATTAGGATAGTGGAAAGGGCCAAATAAGGTATCGGTCAATTTCACTTCAAAATTGTAATTTATTGTAATTTAACGACACCTTTAAACCAAAACGGCACATAGCCGAACCTTTACAACTACAAGTTTCAAAATCCAATCCTTTCACGGCTGAAGGCCTCCAAACAAGAAATCTAAAAAAAAACGTGATAAATTTCAAGTGGCTGAAGGCATGCGGTTAAAATTGCAAATAAAATCAGCTAGGTGGAAAGCCTCAAGGCAAAAGTGGATAGAAGAAACATATACAAGATGCTATAGAAACGGCTGAAGGCCACAATTAAATTTCAGAATTTTAAAATATATTACCATAATCTTTTAAGGCAGAAGGCCGCAATGATTTCGCTTTAGGGGAAATTTTGAGAATAAGGCTTTAAGCGGCTGAAGGCCCACAGTTGATTTTCCAAAAAATCAAAAATATCTTAACCTTTAAATTTTCAAAGGCTGAACGCACACTAAATGAAAAAGCAACGCAACGGCAATAACTAAATTAAAGAATAAAGTTTTAAGTGGCTGAAGGCCCACAATTGATTTACATTAATTGATTTACATAAAGCACAATAAATATTTTTCTTTTAAAGCATTGGCTATAATAGATTATCAACAGACAATTAAACACCCATGACAGTACAGACAACGCTACTCAAACGTCTCCAGGGAGCAGGGGGGG
This sequence comes from Schistocerca americana, assembly GCF_021461395.2. Classification (NCBI taxonomy): domain Eukaryota; kingdom Metazoa; phylum Arthropoda; class Insecta; order Orthoptera; family Acrididae; genus Schistocerca; species Schistocerca americana. Next base: position 857,315,655 of record NC_060121.1, read on the forward strand.
AGGGTGCGGATGGGCCTGCCCTCAAAACATTAACGTTCACTTGGGTGAAACAGGTGGTGGGCCCAACTACACTTGATCTGTTGGCAACCCAACAAAGAGACAGTCACAAACTGACCGACCAAACGACTTGCTAGCCACCAATAAGTAAATAAAAGCTCAAAGACCAAACGTTTACGGACGTGATTACCCACAATGAAATATGTATTAAGCTGTCGAAACTACACACCTCGTTGGATAGCGACAACAGGTGAGGAAAGGACGCTGCCTGAAATTACGTTAGTGGCCAGGGCAGGTAACCGAAACGCTAACGCCCAAAAGGCAGAAAATTCCACTGGTACACTTGAATTTGAAATAAGGTAATATAGTTAACTTCACCAAAAAGGTACGCTGCCTGAATCTACGTCAATGGCCAGAGCAGGTAACCAGAACACTAACGACCACAAGGCAACAAAAGAAATTTATTCTGCATTTTCGGATCACTGTTTCATTCGAGACCATGTAGCAGCTTGTGAAATTAGATCCATTAACTTTACAATATATAGAGGACATCACAAGAAAACACAGAAAAACTTTATGGTAGACGTCCCTTACACAAAAACAATGAAATATTTCTAGCAAAGAATGGCTCTAAAACCCATACCTTAAGAGATCTGAGCACTTGTTCACCTTCGATGCTATTAAACTCATCCCTTCTACAGTAAGCTCATCGCATTTCATACTTTCGGAGGAGGTAGTACGAGCCAAAACAAGAAGAAAACGTCAGTAAATAAGGCTCTAAAATGCGTAGTGCCTTAAGAGCTAGGAGCAATTGTTCAGTAGTGATGTGATTCACACTAGCGAATAAGAACAAATGCTTATAGCTCTTATAGTATGCATTTTAGACCCATGTTTACTAGACATTTGTTTCCTGTTTTGGGAAAAATCTGCAACCCCTAAAATACGGGAAGCAAAGAGGTTCTAGTAAAAGAGGTCGGTTTCAAAGTTTTCGAAGATTAACAAGTGTTCACACCTCTTAAGGCATGCATTATAGAGCCCAAGTTTACTAGATGATTTTCACTTATTTCTTCATAAGGAACCTGTCCCTAATGTTTTTCGGTTTTTTTTTCGGGGGTGGGTTGACCTGTATAAATGACATAGCACACAGCATCTTGAGTTCCATGAGGCTTTTGGCAGATGATGCAGTTGTATACAGATAATTCGCGACATTAGAAAATTGCATCGAAATGTAAGAACAACTGCGAAGTTACTGCTCATGGTGCAGTGAGTGGCAGTTGAATCTCAACGTAAACAAATCTAACGTATTGTGTATACATAGACAGAGAAACACATTATTGTATTACAGAACCATCACTGGAAGCAGACACATCCAAAATATATCTACGAGTATGAGTACGGGACGATTTGTAGTCGAACGACCTCACAAAACTAATTGCGGGAAAGGCAGATGTCAGTCTGAGATTCACCCGAAGAATCCTTAGGAAATGTAGTCCATCTGCAAATGAGGTAGGTTACAATAGTCTCGTTCGACCAATAGTATAATATTTCTTGTCAGTATGGGATTCGTACCAGATAGATACAGGAAATAGAGAAGCTCGAAAGAAGATCAGCACGTTACGTTACCGGTTCACTTAGCAAGCCCATTAGCATCTGAGTGATAAACAACTAACTCCAGTATCAGATGCTGTCAAAGGGGCATTCTGGATCACAGTGCGGTTTACTTTTGGAGTTCCGGGAGCGTACTTTCCTAGAAGAGTCGGCAAATATATTGCCTCTTCCTACGTACGTCTCAAGGCAAGACCATGAAGATAAAATTAGAGATTCGAGCTCACACGAAGACCTACCGGCAATCATTCTTCCCGCAAACTATTTTCCTCCGTAACACGAAACACGTGAACTGACAGTGGTATACGAAGTCCCCTCCACCCCACGCCTGAAGATGGTTTGAGGAATATCGATTAGACGTAGATGTAAATATAATCTTATTTGACGCAGCAAGATAACCGAGGAAGTTTTGCAACTCTTTTAAAAACGTCCCTCTACAGTTTCCTTAAGTGTGTAATATCAAATGCGGGTCACTCCATTACAAGTTCCGTCTTTCCTGTAGGATCATTTACAATTCCTATACTTTTTTTTTTTAATCCAACGATGAGCCTTGAACATCGCGTAAGGTTCCTAGACATTATCTTCGGCTGTTGTGCAGCACGAAATTAGCTGCACTCTATTTACACTCAATTTACGCGGAATCAGCGGGTAATCCGTTTAGTGGGCCATCATTCCGGTGTCACACGCGTATCCGTTGATCCTGATGTGGACGGCGATGCAGATCAGTGCTTAGCGCAGCAGGCGATTCGATGGCCAACAAAACAAACCGGCGGTGGTTTCACCGCGATTATGCGGATACCTGCGAAGTCTGCAACGATAATGCGACGTAATCAGATTTCTGTCATCCCTTAATCTGCCGATTGTCGCGCTGCATAAATGGCAGCTAATTCCTCGGAAATCGCACCATCGACGCGCTGAGTACTGTGCGTCGCTTTGGCTCTTCACACTTCCCGAGTATTTGACGCTACAGTATGCGTCTAATGTCTGTTGGCTGCAAAAAGGGTAGTTTTACTTTCATTCTGCACCTAATTTCCGGCTGTGATATAGTAAATACCAGATTTCATAGTGAATTTACAAACACATATAACTGGATTGGTTTTTGTACGTCCTTCGTTTCGACTGGAGGTCTTGGGGAGCACGGCCGTTCGCTGTTGTAAAAAATGAAACTCCAACGGACGTCCTTACGATCTTATTTATTGTGTAGCCACCAGTTTCGGCACTTCAATGCGGCATATTCAAATCATAGCTGATGCAGAAGGGGTCATCACGGTGCATGTATACACTTCATCAGTGGCCAACATAACTGGTTTACGCAGACTATTTATAACTATGGTGTCAGCACCCCAACCATCCATTAATGAGTAGGTTTGTCAAAATAAAAATATATGGCATAAATGGTCGTATTTTTTATTGCATTGGCTTCGAAGCTTCAGTTTTTTACACCGCCAAAGACCGTAGACCTTAATATGTGACAAAAATTTTAGCTTGGTATATATATCATTCACTGAGGAAGAAAAGGTTTTTAACAATCAGACAAATAGCCAGACAGAAAAGGGGGACAAGAAAGTGATCCTACATGGTTTCCGTTTTTACCGGTCAATAAAAACCATTCACCAGCAATGATCGCATAAAATACTTCTTTATTTAAGGCAACCGGTTCCAGCAGACTTTGCTGTCGTCTTCAGAACCCAAAAATATTTTTGTTGTAAAACATGTTCACTTTACGCTGAAACTCACGCACACTATGTCAAGTGAATAAAAATCAGCACATTATATAATGTTGTCTTAATGTGCTGATTTTTATCCTCTTGACACCTTGTGAGTGAATTTCAGCTAAAATGAACTTGTTTTACAACAAAAAGAGTTCTGAGACCAAAAGACGAAAGCAAAGTTTGTTCAAACCGGTTGTCTTAAATAAAGAAATACTTTATGCGATATTTGCCGGTGAATGGTTTTTAACAGAAACAGACAGCCCTTCAGTATTCTCAAAATGAGAAAATTCAATTTACCGATTGGGCAACGGAACCATGGAAACGAATTATTCATTTACCGTTTCGCATACAGGGTGACAGTTGCTGAACTGTATGAAACACAATAGTCATAACTTCTGAACGGTTTGAGTTAGGACGTTAAAATTGCAGGGTTCGCCGCAGTGTATGAAGAGAATTAGTATGGGCATGCATATGGTTCGGTTTAGCAACGAAGCTCACTTTCATTTGGATGCGTTAGTCAATAAGCGAAATTCGTGCTTGTGGGGGACTGAGAACCCGCTTTTCACAATCGAAAAGTCTCTTGAACTTCAACGGGTGATTGTGTAGTGTGCAATGTCCAGTCACGGAATAATCGGTGTGATGGCACGGTGACTACCGAACGGTACGTGAAGGTTTCGGAAGATGATTTCATCCCCCTTATCCAAAGTGACCTTAATTTCGAAAAGATGTGGGCATTCAAGACGGAGAACGGCCGCATCGAAGCAGGAGAGTGTTTGATGCCCTGGAGGAGCACTTTGGGGACCGCATTCTGGCTCTGGGGTACACAGAGACAGCTGGTATGGGCCTCGATTGGCCGCCATATTCTCGCGATCCAAGCACATGTGACTCCTTTTTGCTGGGCTGCATTAAAGACAAAGTGTGCAGCAATAGTCCCAGAACCATTGCTGAGCCGAAAACAGCCATCCAGGGGGTTATCGACACTTCAGCCGGACACGGAGAACTTCGCTATTCGTCTGCGCAACATCATTGCCAATCGTGGTAGACATATCGTACATGTCATAATCTAAATCTGAATATCTGATGTGACGTTTACATGTTGAATAAAGTGTATGCAGGCCGTAATTTGTATCTAATTAACGTTTTTTCATATATCTCAATAACTGTCACCCTGTATTATGTATCACATGCTAAATATTTTTACAAAGCTAGCCAACAAATGCCCCTATACATTATGAAAGGATTACTTGAACACAGGATATGTCATATCCAGAGTACGGGAAAGTAAGACAATAATATTTACGTAGAAAGTCATTACAACTTCCACGAGAATTATGTCACACTGAAACGTGCTCGCAACAGCGTTGTGCAGCTGCCCCATTGCAGGCAATATTGCCTTCCGAATTACGGATCTATTTTTACCCCGCTGTGCGTTTATATTGTCATCAACATAAAATCCTCGTCATTACGAAATTATCCGGCAGCGTCACGCAGGACGGCATCAGTGCGACGCTGCAACCGTACACGTAGGACGGACTCGACACTTGTCATCAGCACTTTGGACATGGACAGGTAGCGGCACGCGTCACGCCGCTTGCAGAATCAATGATTCCGGTGGGCAGCGAATGGCACTTTGATCATTAAATCAATAGGGCGGGCACACTAGCGAGGTGGGGGAGGAGGGGAAGAGGGGGAGAAGCTGCCCGCGTTTTTCTGTCGGTGGCTGCGGCCGGCCTCGTGCGCTGCTGATGACTCCCACGAGCGGCCGCTCAATTATTAACGCGTGTTTGGCATTCATCGCTGCTGCTGCCCACCTGTCAAACAACAGCGCCGCCCATCACCGGCGACCGCGCTTGATCCCTTTATACGGCCACGAGGACGGCCGGCGTGAAATTCGGCAAAGTTCTGCGTCAGCGCCGCCAACACTGCCGCCCTAAAACATGGGATAGCTTCTCCCCGATCGAAATTTATACATTGTGTGCAGGTGCCAGTTATGTCATATGGGACAAACCGCACTTTTTTTTCCGTCGACTAGTTACGCCCTCCTCACCTCCCTCCCTCTCTCCCTCTCCCTCTTCCTCTCCCTCCCTCCCTCCCCCCCACTCTCTCTCTTTCTCTATATCTCTCTCTCTGGTAGTTTCCATACTAAGCAGAGCGGTGTTTGGTCGCGGCACTGGTCTTGCATTGAGGAGCAGCTGAGGATAAACCCGACACTGGCGATCCTGACATAGGTTGTGCACGGTATGAACATGCAGGTGCTCACGGCCACAATTTTTGTCCTCGTTGGTTTTCGTTTTACATGCATCAACCCGTCGTTCAATGATTGTTTCTGTGCCTAAAGTTTTGTCAGACAGAAGCAAAGGCTGCAAGAACCTACAAAGCACTCTCTACCTTAAACAAGCTTAGCAGCAGATCACAGTGTCACACTAATTCGTTTCGTGGAACTTGCGATGAGGAAGGCTTGATGCTGATTGGTCTATTTAGCACTGAGGCCGACTACTTGACTAATTTTAAACCTAAAACGGATTTACAGTCGAGTCAAGGCGGAAGCCTCCTGAAGATAAGTAGAAACTTGTTGAAGCGTTGACGCAGAAGGACTCCTTGACTCGGCTGATAACCTGAGAAAACTTCATCATCGAAATTTGCCGAGAATGTCTACATTCACATATGATTTGCAACCTCCCTTATGCTGTTGCAACTGTTTCGTTGCTTTTGAATTTCGAACACATCGCTGTACATCCTAGCGTAGTAATGATTGGATCCTAGTAAAATTATGGTATCGGAGAAACTAATTTGATGGTTCCCCTATCCCCATGCATGATCTCCTACTGCCTATTTATACGTGCTTGACTGTCGCGATTGCTTGTCCTCTACCAGGACGCTAGAGTGCTTGGAGGCAGATGTCTCCTGAAGGCAACTACAAAGCCTTTATTCAGTAACAAGTGTTTAAAATTGCTGGATGACCATCGGGGTGAATTTTCACCTCCTCGTAATACATCAACATCTACATCCAAATCTACATATATACTCCAAAAGCCATCGTACAGTCGCGGAGGGTAGTCTGTACCACTAGTAGTCGTCTTCTTTCCTGTTCCACTTCCAAACAGGGGAAAACGACTGCCTATATGCCTCCGTATGAGCCCTAATTTCTCCAATCTTACCTTCGTAGTCCTCACGCACAAAGTATGTTGCGTCAGTGGAATCGTTCGGCAGTCAGCTTCAAACGCCTTTTCTCTAAACTTTCTCAACAGTGGTTCTCGGAATGATCGTCGCCTTCCCTCCATGGATTCCCATTTGAGTCCCCGAACCACCTCTGTAACACTTACGTCTTGTGCGAAGCTTCCGGTAGCAAATCTAGCAGCCCGCCTCTGAATTACTTCGATGTCTTCATTCAATCCGACATGCTACGGATCCCAAACACTCTAGCAGTGCTTAAAAATAGGTCGCATCAGCATCCTATATGCGGTCTCCTTTAGAGATGAACCGCTGTTTACTAAAACTCTTCCAGTAAACCGACCATTCGCCTTCCCTTACACAGTTCTCACACGCTCGTTCCATCTGATATCGCTTTGCAACGATACCCCCAGATATTTAAACGATTTGACTGTGTCAAGCAGGACACTAGTAGTACTGTATCCTAAAATTACAGATTTGATTTTCCTACTGATCCGCATCAGCTTCCATTTTTCCACATTTTGGCCAGATGCAATTCATCACACCAACTGGAAATTGTGTGTAACTCATCTTGTATCTTGCTACATTCACCCAATTTCGACACCTTACCGTATATCACGCCATCATCAGCAAATAACCACAGATTGCTGCCCTCCCTGTACGCCAAATCATTTATCTATATAGAGAACAACCACTGTCCTAGCACTCTTCCATGGTGCACTCCCTACTGTACTTTTGTTTGAGATGAACTCTCGCTGTCGAGGACAACCAACTGGGTTCAATTACTTAAGAAACCTTCGAGCCACTCACATGTATGGGAACGTATTCCATATGCTCGTACCTTCGTTTACAGCCTTCAGTGGAGCACTGTGTCAAATGCTTTGCGGAAATCTATGGAATATGCCTGATGCCCTTCATCCATAGTTCCGGCAGAAACGGTGACTAGCAGCACGCACGAATAGCGCCTGGCACGGCGTCATGTTGCTCATCCAGCGACAGTGGCACCGAGTGGGCATCGGCCATCCGCGGATCCTGCCAGCGCCGGGGCGCGGCGTGGCTATCGAGTTGGCACTGTCCGGCGAGGCGTGGCGTCAACGACAGCCAGCGGGCCTGTGTTCCGCCCAATAGACCATGTCAGCGACGGCGGCTGTCTGGTGGACGGACGGAACATAATCCGGTGCTCCAGGTGTGGTCCTGGTGTCCGCAGTGGAGCCTAGTGGCACAGCTAGTGCGTCACTTGACTGCCCAACTGCATCCGAACACGACGGGCTGAGCTGTGGTCTCTAAGTATGCTTCTCCCTCACAGTTGTCTGCTGTTTTGCTCTGGTCGGTAGGACGATGATGATGATGTTTGGTTTGTGGGGCACTCAACTGCGCGGACATCAGCGCCCGTACAAATTCCCAACCCTTACACTGTCCAATCTCGCCAGTTTTAAGTACGATGATGAAATGATGAAGACAACACAAACGCATAGTACCCGAACGGAGAAAATCGCCCTCTCGACCGGGAAGCGAACTCGGGACCCCGTGATGGACAGCAGGACGTTGGAAAACTCGGGCAGGGGCCGATGCTCAAGGGCTCGGTTACTGTATTCATTGTCATCAATTAGAGTGGAGTGTACCGTCGATCATCACGTAACGCACTTGTTGTCGTCCTCGTTTCGCCATCCTGCTGTCTGACTCGGCTGGTCAGTGAACCACTTACGACACGTCCTCGCTCATCTGAGCTGCTAACACAAGTTACAAGGGTTCTTCAAACACTTCTATGACTTTTAACCAATTTAATCATTATCCCTCTACACGTGAATCCCAGACGACCATTGCTCTTATGTTTCTTAATCGACTGAAGTGAGTGCCTCGATTATTCCTTTCGCAAAAGGACATGGTCTGTTTCCGTAGACCACCCCAAACATGTAGACTGTGTCCAAAATCGCAGTCATCCACGGCTCGTTAGTCTCAAATCCTTCCTTCCTTCCATTTAGATTTCTAAGAAAATTCATATAACACATTGGCAGCAGCCACAAAAAACAGCTATTTTGCTACCAGTGTCTATCATAAACCATCATTTACGGTTTTTGTTTGTTTGCTGTGCTCTTTCAGCTGCTCACACACGCCCACGCACACACACAAACACACACACACACACACACACACACACACACACACACACACACACACATATATATATATATATATATATATATATATATATATATATATACTTTAAGAAGTGAGGGTCAATATTGAGGGATATGACAGGAATGAACATTCGAAACTAAAAGTCAAGTAAACATGGGCTCTAAAACGCATAACTTAAGAGCAGCCGGCCGGAGTGGCCGTGCGGCTCTAGGCGCTACAGTGTGGAACCGAGCGACTGCTACGGTCGCAGGTTCAAATCCTGCCTCGGGCATGGATGTGTGTGATGGCCTTAGGCTAGTTAGGTTTAATTAGTTCTAAGTTCTAGGCGACTAATGACCTCAGAAGTTAAGTCGCATAGTACTCAGAGCCATTTGAATCATTTTTGAATTTAAGAGCAATAAGCACTTGTTCATGTTTGCTACTTTTGAACACAACACTTCTTAGAAACAAGTGCTCATAACTTTTATGATATGGATGTTAGAGCACATGTTTACTGGATATGTTTTTCTTGTTTTGCTCCATCCTACCACTACTCAAAATATGCAAAGCAAAGAGCATACAGTAGAATAAATTTGTTTCACAGCATCGAAGATCAAGAATTGCTCATAGCTCTTAAAGATATGCGTTTTGGAGTCCATGTTTACATGGCGTTTTTGTTTCCAATGATTTTTTCTGTCATATCCCTGAATATTTTCCATCACTTCTGAAGAATCAAAACTCACCATCTTCAGATCTACTCAGTATTGCGAAGTGCTACTGAGACGGCAAAACAAACGATAACTTTCAAACGGCAATAGTGACGGACGGTGCAAAGATGATGACTTCTGTACCTGAAGATGATCGTTTGTGTACACAGTCGTGACATCAGAAACGATCGCTCTTGGAAACACGTTATACCGTACGGACGCAAAATCGGATGCAGCGCTCATAGTTGCACTTACATAATTTAACTATATATTTTTCCGGATCACAGGTATTTTATTCATTTCCCAACGCGTTTTGGCGATTAGCCTCCTCCTAAAGGATACTGGCACAAAGCATCTTGTTAAAAATGTTGGTACACATCTTAAATCTACACTTATGAACTTTGTAGTCCAGACATATAATTAAATTATATAACTGAACATTCTGTCAGAGGTTAATTTTTCTGAGGTCAAATATGCTACAAGAAATTTTAAACACATAAATAAAATTTTCAGTCAAAGTTGAAATTACAAATGCTTTCTTACAGTCGATTTCTCTTCATTATGATTATTGTAGCACAGAAAAATAATTTATTACGTCATATACTGGTAGTTTCAGCGTCTGAGGATCAGAACGTATAATCGAAAACAATACCGAATTAAAGCGATCACCTTAAAACGTCTCAGTCTTCCCAACATGACTTAACAACATCAATAGCTTACCGAAAATTTCGTTTCTCTATCACATAGTTGAATATTTACTGTCAGTGGCGAGATGGTGGGTTCTATTCCCATTTCCATTATTGCCTCGGCACTTCTATCTTCTATGTTTTACAATACCGCTGAATGTTTTAAAAAATGCAAAAATGAGGAAGCTTACACCGGGAATATTTGGACCACAGTACGGATAGCTTACAGGTCGGAACTAGGTAGATATGAAAATGGTTTTTGTAATAACGTTTTTTCTTTTGCCATATCAAGTGTTTAGCGCTCTCAAAGATTTTTAAATAATAATTTCCACTTCTAAATTCCTCTGCCCCTCCCCAGCCAAACTAGATAATCCTGAGAGTGCGTGTTAAGTAGTAACATAAGCCAAGGACTCCAGAGCTAGTCGGATAATATGTTCTGAAAGTTTCACGAACAAAGATCCCAAATACCTGTCTTAATGGCTCTCCTAATATCACTTATTCGGGAATGATACTTTCATAATTTATATGTATTAAAGATATAATGTCCGTGTATCGGAACTGTCTCTAACTTATTGCCTTTGGCTAAAGTACTTCCTAATATTAAAAGTCTGTTTCCAAGATTGTAACGTGACTCAGTATGAAGCAGCACTCATGAAAACGTGTCGTGGCCCACAAGTCGGTCTGCTCAGATGAATGGCTCGTGTTATTGTTTGTTTCGGGGCTGTCATTCGGAAATGCAAGCCGCCAGAGACAGCCAAGCCACGAGTATCAATCAGAGCGTAAAGGGAGCTTTCAAAAGCAGAAAATACCGCAGGAATGTGGCACATTCGCTTTTGAACGACGGAGAATAACGACCGTGATATCGCCACCAGCAATCTTCTTTTGATACTCTCCTTTTTTTTAATTACCGGTTTGCTGGTTTTGGTTATAGAGACTGTTGGACGTCCTTGTTTTAATTCCGTAATTTAACCGGGTCTGAAGTCGGAATTCTCATTAGGCGGGTAGGCCATTATATTTTAATCCGCCGCAGACGCGGTGCAACAAAAGGACCGCGAAACTCTCATATCGGCTGTGGCGGGTGTTCTCGTCTCTGGGGGCAGCGAAAGAGAGAGACAGACACAAGTCTTGGTAAATGTGATTAAATTTTGCGGGGAAGCACGGCTGACAAATGCCTGGCCGCGTCATGTATCGACAGCTTCTGTGGTGTGGTGGCGGCTTCTTAACAGCGGGCCAGGTCCCACAAGGGTATGATGGAAATAGCGTGGACTGAGCAGGGCTTTGCAGAAGCTGGCGAGGGTAAGCTGCAGATGGGAAGGCGGAGACCGGCCCACGGCGGCGTCTGGCAGTGAAAGGTCTCCCGTGCAGATCTAAATCAACATCTCCGTTTCTGAAAAGAGGCCGCTACCGAAATTGATCTGCATACAGAGCTGTTAGATTTCGGGCGGCGATAGCTGAGCCTCTGCCGCCTCCCCCTCCTTCCCTCTTGGTCAGGCGTGGGTGGTTGGGGGGGGGGGGGAGGAGTGGGATGGAGAGTGTTGGTTGGGGGCAGGGTGGGCTCCCGGTCTGGACACTGTGCACCGGCCGTATTGTGGTCTCAGCGGAGCTGCCGGCTTTGAGGGCGCACACGTATCCTGGCCAATTATGGCGGCGCCTGCGAGTCAGGCAACCCCGCGCTACAGAGCCTCCACTCGCCCTGCGGACGCACCATTCCCCAATTAGCGATTGTGAACTCCGTCTGCGACCGTGTCGAGTGCGGACTCTAATCTCGTTTTCCTGGCCTATTAGCGGATTGAAAATACGAAATTTCTGCATGCTTTGGCAATACTGTTCCCGTGTGGAGTGCTTTAGGTCTGCCTGCTAGTATTACCGTAATTTTAAGTAACTAACAAGCATTGTGATATAGGAAATCAACCCTTCTGAACAATCTTCGGAGTTGTTTAAATTAGGCTATTAGGATTTCTGGTTATTATTCTATCCAGTATCAGACCGTGGGAAGGAATGGACTACGACCCTGCTTACAGGAAGCGACTGTTTTAAATTAATACTGGGGGAAGGTGGTAGAAATCGCGACACAAACAAAACAGCTAGGAATTAGCGCAAAGAGATATATTCTGAAATTAGTACGGGACAACGTACTCTCAACTGCGGACAGCCTCCATTGACACAAACACTTCACAGAATAACATGTAGGGGCAGCATTCACCGATAGCTACGTAAGTTCTACTGAGTACACGTCGGAGTGAGAATGCTGAACCACGTGAACTAGACTGCGGCAACAAAAGCGCGTAAGGGTGGCAGAATTCTGTGAGCCTTACTGCAAGGCTATTGCTTCTGCTCTTCCGAAGCATCGCGAAATATTCGCGATCGTCATGCGACCGATGTCACGAACCGTTAAGCTTTACCGTCCTTTGCGGAGCGTACCTATGTATGGTATGTGGTCGCGAGCGGGACCGCAGCAAGTGGACATTGTAGAATGGGGGCTGGAGCGGCGATGCTGAGGGCTTCACCTCATGCTAGTGTGTAAGCTTGAAAAAAAAAAAAAAAACTAGTTGTGGTGACAACTTGCTGGATGGTCAAGCAGCTAGCTGTCGCCTGCTGCGCCATAGAACTGGTGGCTTTCTTTTTGTCACATACGTATTCTAACATGGCGCAGGCCTCGGCCGTTGGAACGGCGGGATATTCTGTGTTCGTGAGCAACTCAAGACGAGGAAGACGCTCTTTTTGAGCTTGAATCTTTTTAACGGCCGCCGTCATTTTGAACAATTTGTTGATTCCTTCCAAAATGACGGCAGCTAAAATCAATTTACAGACATCGGTTCCTATGCTTATGAGGAATTATTATTACAAGGTTTTCTTCAATTCTGTAATTACTTAGATGATTAAATTCGCGGTTGAGTCTTTTCATAGTTCGAAAGGAAACTGATATTCAAATTATGAACAGAGCAGCGTTTTGTTTCTAGTTAAAAGGTCCCGAGTCTCACATCTGATTTAATATTCAGTAATTACTCTCGACTCGTCCCTTGTTTCTGCCTTGTATGGCAGCCCATTCGCTCACCACTGCACGTTTCGTTCCCGATGTGTTACTTTACATAGTGACCCAACTGGGAATACTTACGAAGGGATTTGAAGTTACAGTATTTTCGTACACGCAACTGAAACCACCGAAAAATCTTGGTCAGAAATGGAGCATTGGCACGATTTTTAATTCTAAGACAATATGTGTCGGCAAAAGTTTTGAAAGCGTTGTGTCTCTGAAAATGTGCCTGACAAGAAAAGGTGAAGCACCCAGAGGAGAAAAGAAAACGAAATGACACTTCAGCTGTTGGGAGCCTATTTATTAGTATAATTTCGCACGCCTTCTGTGCTGGTTTTGTGCACTGATTCGGTTGGAAATGGAGTCATAAAGCCGTTGTACCCTATGGCCTAAAACTGTTCTTACTTAGATATTCGGGAATGGAGGTGATGTCCGACCAGTTTCCACACGTGTTCCGTCAGGGACATATCTGGCTACGTTACTCGGCACGGGATTACCTGAAAATCACTCAGACAGTAAATAGCAATACGTGCCATGTGTGGACGAACAGTCTCTTATTGAACAGTAGCTCCACGTACTTCCACATGAGACGTCAACACCTGAGGACACACTGCCCGTGACGTACGGTTGCGCCGTCTGACATTGCTCAATCACTCCCACCGGTGACCCGAAGTAATACACGATGTTTCCCTACACCACCAACGAGCGAGGTGTTGCAGTGGTTAGCACACTGAACTTGCATTCCGGAGGACGAAGTTTCAAACCCCCGTCCGGCCAACCTGATGTACGTTTTCCGTAGTTTTCGTAAATCGCTTCAGACAAATGCCGGGAGGAATCCTTTAAAGCGCACGGGCAACTTCCTTTCCCATCCTTCCAGAATCCGAAGCGACCGATGAGCTCGCTGTTCTGTCCCCTTCCCTAATCAACCACCACGACCACCACCGCCACCTACACCATCACATAAGGAGTAATACTGTTATGCTTCACCAAAACATTTGAAGAATGGAAAATCACCCTTATCATCATTATTCGGTTTACTCACCGTTGAGCGTCGTGACCTCATTTATTCGCTCATTTCTTGTTGAGTCATTGGTCTTCTAACTGGTTGGATGCGACCCGCCACGAAATCCTCTCCTGTGCCAACATTTTCGTCTCAGAGTAGCAATTTGCAACATACGTCCTGAGTCATTTGCTGGAAGTATTTCAATCTCTGCCTTCCTCTACAATTTTTAACTTCTACGTCTCCCTCTAGTACCTTTGGAGCTATTCCATGACGTATTAACTTACGTCCTATGATCCTGTCCTTCCTTCTTCTCAGTGGTTTGCATATGGTCTTCAGACAACTTCCTTTTTCTTATCTTATCTGCCCACTAAATTTTCAGCATTCTTCTGTAGCACCGTGATGGAAAGTCATCGAATAAAACAGAAGTAATATCTGTCATTCCCCAAGGAACTGTTAAAGGCTACGTGTTCTTCCTGATCTACATAAACGAATTAGGAGACATTTTGAGCAGTCCTCTTAGACTGTTTGCAGATGATGCTGTCATTTACCGTCATCTAATGTCATCAGATTATTAAAAGAAATTGCAAAATGATTTAGACAGGATATCTGTATGGTGTGAAAAGTGGCAATTGACTCTGAATTATGAAAGTGTGAAAAATTCTAAGCGCTGTAAATTCAACGAAATATTTAGCTATTACAATTTACGAACAACTTAAATTTGAACAATCATAATAATACTGTGGAGAATGCAAACCTAAGACAGCGATTTTATGGCAGAACACTTATAAAATGTAACACGTCTATTAAAGAGACTGGTTACATTACTATTGTCCGCCTTCTTCTGGAGTATTGCTATGTGGTATGGGATCCGCATCGACGTTGATGGAAGATATAGAAAAAGTTCAAAGAAGGGCAGCACGTTTTATATTATCGCGAAATAGTGGAGAAAGTGCTACGGATATGACACACAAATTGAGGTATCAGTTATTACAAGGCGTTTTTACCTGCCGCAGGACCTTCTCATGAGATTTCAATCGCCAACTTTCTCCTCAGAGTGTGAAAAACATTTTCTTTGGATCCCACCTACACAAGGAGAAATGATCATCATAATAAAACGAGAGAAATCAGAGTTCACATGGATAGATTTAAGTGTTCGTTTTTCCCGCCCGCTGTTCTGTAGTGGAACAGTAGAGAAGTAGACTTAAGGTGGTTCGATGAACCCTCTGCCAGACCCTTAATTGTGAAATGCCCAGTAATCATGCAGATATCGATCTCAAGCGCTTTGATTCCCTTCTGATCCGGTATTCTCTCAGACAGAGCTTCACTACCATACAGTGCTATGTTCCAATCTATACTCTCAGAAATTTCTTCGTAAAATTAAGGCCTGTGTTCGATACTAGCAGATTTTTATTGACCAAGAATGCACTTTTTGCCAGTGGTAGTCTGCTTTTTCCTCCTTGATCCGTCCACCACGGACTGTTTTGCTGCCTAGGTAGCAGAATTCCTTAACTTCGTCTACTTCTTAATCTTCAATTCTGACGTTAAGTTTCTCTCTGTTCTCATTTCTGCTACTTCTCATTACTTTCGTCTTTCTTCGATTTACTATCAATCCATATTCTGTACGCCGTGGACTATTCTTTGCACTCAACTCATTCTTTGAACCTTCTTGATTTTTGCTGAGAATGGTAATAGCATCAGCGAATCTTACCATTGATATCCTTTCACCTCTAATTTTAACCCAACTCTTGAACTTTTCTGTTATTTCCATCCTTGCTTTTATGATGTATAGATTGAATATTTCTTGGTAACTGAATTTTTGACAAGACGTCTCCATCCGCAGCTATCTTCAAATCTTTTGAATATAATGTAAAGAGGTAGTCCAATAATGTTCTTCGCTTGATCCAGTCATCTAATTGCTGCCCTTGCTTGGGTCTTCTGTCCCCGATTTTGCCTTGCAATGTGGTCTTTCGTAAATTATCCCAAGAAACTGGAAGTACCTTTGGTTGATTCAGGAGGATAAAATACTTGTAATTCTAAGTTCATCTACAATACAGCATTAGTCCTTCTTTCTGTCCATGATACATGTAACATCTTCCGCCAACACCACATCTAGAAGGCGTAAATTTCGTCTTGTCACGAGGTTTCACAGTCCAGGTCTCGCAGTTGCACAAGAACAAAAGGAACATCAGTGAATCAACCATTCGAATCATCATTGTTTTGGAAATTTCGCGAGTTTGACAGTTATTTGTGATGAAATACATCTGGCACATTAAGTGTTTCCTGATTGTTCGTGTTTGCAGCTGACGGCTACTGTCAACTCGAACAGAGCATGTAACACTTAATGTACCAAACGTTCATTATCAGTAACTTTTGGGAGTGGTTACCACACTTTTGTTTTTATTACTTGAAGCCTGATGCTGCCCTCCTACCTCTCCTCCAGTGAGTTGATTTCTTATATGTTTATAACTAGATGACAGTGCACTATTAGAGTGGCGCTATATTTGTCGTATTTGGGTGATCTGAACACAGCAATTAAAATTTGCCGAAAGTAGTCGTCTATATGTGTAACCACTGCGATCTCGGAAAATAAATCTTCTCTACCAAGAAGATTACATTTATCGTATAAAGAGAGCGCTCCCTTGCTGACCATGTCTGGAAAATATAAAGTAATTTAGTAATGAAGAATTCATACTCAAATGCTTTTCGTTTTTACCCCTCAGAAATTTCATGTCCGTCTCCAGCGTGGTCAACAAAGGAGCACTTTGACAGTGCTGTAGGGGAGAGTTCACCCGTTCCTTTACAGGGTATGTGGACTCTGTCGATACTGGAAATACATATCACATGGTATTCCCCATCTCTCCATAAGCCATGGAACTTGCCAAAGTGAAGTGGCTTCCATTCCTAACCAATAATATATCGGTACCGTAGCTGCAACCATAACGGTGTGGTACCTGTGCAGAGCCCAGACAAACATGTGGTTCCTGAAGAGGGACAGCAGCTTCTCCATTTCCTGCAGCGGTAACAGGCTGCATGGTTGTAGTCTTGTAACGTTTGCCAACATGTTCCTACTAGGCTGCTACTGCGAATGGCTGACAGAAAGGGGAAACTGTGTTATCTCTGCCCAGGGCATGCAGCTCCACTGTATAGCTTAATGATGATGTCATCGTCTTGGGTTAAATATTCCAGAAACAAACAGCCCCCATTCATATCTTTTGCAGAAGGTTCCTTGCTAAGATCTTGTCATCCGAAAAAGGCAAACTGGCATTTTTTTTTTTTTTTTTTTTTGGTCGGTGTGTTGAATGTTAGATCCTCTAATCGTGTAGGTAGGTTACAGAAGTTAAAAAGTTAGAAATTAGATATAGATTAAGTTAGATATTGTGGGAATTAGTGATGTGTGGTGGCAGGAAAACGGGACCTCTGCATAGTTCAGTACAAGGTGTTCAACACAAAATCAAATAGGGGTATTGCAACATTATGCCTAATAATGATGTTGCATTGGCGAAAGGAATTCTGGGTGACCATAATATTTTTAAAGGTTTCTTCATGGGACTTTCGGAGCCAAGGCGTGACAGGTGCAAATTCGTGTTAGAATCAGAATGTAACCAGGAAGAAATGCCAATGTAGCCAACAGCGAGACACAGAATTAGAGTGCTGACACACCACATTGAAGCAGAGAGTGCAGAGTGCCACTAAGCAAAATGACAACATCATAACCTCAGTCTGACAACACTGAAAGGTGCTGTAGCAGCATGTAACAAGCATGCAAGAAAGATTTGCAGCCCACTAGTATGGCAGGAATTACGAAAGACCTAAAAGTTGAGATATAACAGTATGATGTAAAGTGGTGACAAGCTTAGAAAACAGTGTTAAATTCGCTCAATGCCACATTTCGATAACGTCATCAGCACGTGCCAACCAGTATAAATATTGGGACTTCTGAAGCACACATTCTATTCTATTACATTCTATTCTATTTTTAACGACTCAGTCGTCAGTCAATGTGACACTCAGTTCCAAAATGTGCTACCTAATATTCCTCTGCTGGTTTCATCTACGAGACACCAGGCAGCCTGATGCACTGCAATACCATGGAATATCGCTGCTGCCTACATTGCTGCCATTGATGTGAAACCTGAGCATTTTCGACCAGCATCCTTCCGGGGGTCAGTCAAAGGTGCTAATGGCCCGCCACACACGCCCTGTCTGGATGAGACACATTCGTCCTGCCTCCCAGGTTGTTCCTGTGAGCAGCTACCGGAGTATCTTACTAGGAGGCCAGCGCACACTCTTGCACAGTTACAGACACGATATGCAGATCTGTTGGCCAGTGATCTGGACGCAAACTCCAATATCTCTACAATGAATAAGAGAACAGGAGTGTGGGTAAGCTACTATGAATGGCATAGTGAACACAGTATCGTAGTTAAAGAAGACATGGAGTTAAAATACACTGCATTAGTACAAGGTTATATATCAAATAGCTCTACAGATGAAGAAGAAATTGATAGAATGTAAGAAGAGCTGAAGGAAGTAATTGAGATGGTTAATTCAATTGTGCTGCGTAACCGATATTCGATAGGAATTGGAAGGTAAAGATATATAGCAGAAGGAATGAAATAGGAAGTTGAGTGGTAAAATTTTGCACAGACCATAGCTAACACACTTGGCTTTAGAATCTTGAAATAAGTTTGTATCATGGATGAGAGTAATAGGTTACAGAGATATTTCGATTTGTTGGTTACGAACTGCAGACCGAAACTGAAGAAACTGCAAAATGGTATGACTTGAGGAATTAGCTGAAAGAACCAGAGGTTGTTCAGAGCTTAACAGGGAGCATTGCACGATGGTTGACAGAATCAACGGGAGGAATACAATAGAAGACGACAGGGGAGAGGTTGTTCAGAGCTTAACAGGGAGCATTGCGCAATGGTTGAGGCAGAACCAAACGGAAGGAATACAATAGAAGACGACACGGTTGCTTCGAGAGATGAAATAGCGAGGGCAGCAGAGGATGACATGGATAAAAAGACAAAGTATAGTATAAAATACATCAGACTGATTTAACTGATGAAAGGATTGAATATAAACGTTAACTTGTGAAGAGATACTTCGCACAATGGCTGATAGAGGAGTTAAGTCCGACTAACACCCACACGCTTAAACCAGTAAGGCAATCGATAACGGAACACTTGCTAGATAGGAAGGCTCTAAATTCTATGCGCACCGTAAGAGGAAATCCTGGCACCAGGATGTATGAAATAAAAGATGTACGTCTAACAGCGGCCCTGCTTTATGTGCTGGTTTTATTTCATGCAAGCTTAGCCCACTACAAAGATACAGCTCGGAGTAATCGATCTAGCATCACCTAAATGCAGATGCAGTTGGCATTCAGTTATGAGCTACCCTCAGTGCATTCACATTCGGAAGCGCGGCGATACAACGCCCCGCCAAGCCATCTAGATTTAGGTTTTCCGTGATTTCCCTGAATCATTTAAGTTGAATGCTGAATGGTCTCTTTGAAGAACGGAAAAGAGCTACTTTCCCATCCTTCCTCCCTCCTTGTTACTGGCTCGTGTCTAATGATCTCGTTTATGAGGTGACGTTAAACGGTAATCATCCTTTCATTCAAGGCTGCTATGTTTAGTTCCGGTTCGGGACACAGTTTTAACCTGCCAGAATGATTCAAAACTGCACAGACTTAGAGGCAGAATGAGACAAACATTACGACGTAGTTGTAACAATAATAGTATTATTCCACTGATGTTATACTGTGACTGTTACGACGTAAAATTCAAATAAAAACAACAAAATAGAGTATACTGGTTAGTTCTTTTTGTCTACTGTTGGACGGTTCGAAGTCATACACCAGCCTCATCTTCAGTAGGATCAGTGGTTTCCATATGTGTCTTTTCTTTTCTGAATGTTGCCTGTCTCGTTTACAGTCTTTGACTGTAGTGCCAAGTTATGATAATGGTATGCAATAAGTAATATGTGGCGACATGTAACAAAAGGAAGATGCAGGTGAGTTTCTAAGCCCTCGAAACGCGATGTAGAAGACAATGAATCTGAGTGACATAGATAATTGTTTCAATTTGTCTTCAGCAAACATAGTGCTTAACAATTATAATACCATCTCGTGCCTCATACAGCCATTCGGGCTTGACAGTTCAGATTAACGTTGCTTTTTACGCCGAACTTCGGACGTGAAAAAACGAGAAGTCCTTTCATGGCAGCACTGCCAAAACGTATCTGTAGTCACTCCAACGTTGCCTGCAAAAATGGACACTGTTGGTGTCAGCAAATCTACATCTTCATCTATATTTACACATATACTCCGCAAGGTACTGTACAGTGCATAGTGGAGCGCACTTCGTATCAGTACAATTTAATTTCTTTCCTCTGCCATTCGCGTACTCAGCGAGGGGCAAATGGCCCTCTGTGGTTATGTAGGCGATCTGCTCTCTCACATCTTATTCACATGACGGCTACACGATACGTACGTTTGTGCAGCATAATGGTCGTACAGTCTTTTCGGATACAAGTTCTCTAAATATATCCTATAGGATTTCAAGAGATTCCATTTCAATTCCACAAGCTATCGTGTTACACTTTCGTATGGGCCATAGAGACCCGTTACGATTCCATGAGCATTTCATGCCTGTTGTCACGCCTGCGTGGGAAGCTCTGCAAACTAGAATTGATCGCAGTAGCATTTTGTATGGTTCGGAGCCATAGCTAACTGTTTAGCGTACAAACTATCATGTGGAGGGCCCGCGTTAGTGTCCCGGTACTGCCAAAGACTCTTCCCTGATAGAATGACTGGTACAGGATAAAATCAGCCTTGTGATGCCAATTGAAGAACCATATAAATGAGAAATAACGGCTCCACAGTCAGGAAAGTCAGCAAAACGGCCGGGAGAACAGTGTGTTGGCCACAGGCCGCTCCACACCTAATCCACATGATGCATAAGGGAAAAGGAGGATATGGCGGTCGGTCGACGTCATCGGACTTTCAAGGCAGTACGAAGAGCTCGTTTACGTACACTGTATGCGAACTCCTTGACAAATGCATTATGTTTTCCCAAAATATTTGTAACAAATCTGAGTTTTCCATCCGCCAGCAGTAACACTAGTCGCATTTCGTACCGTTTCGTAGTATTACCTCTAAATATACCATGTGACTTGCTGGATTTACTCACTATTAATCACCTAATCTGATGCGACACTTCTTATTTCTCTTTGTTGTAGTGGTTACCTTGCATTTATACACATTTGAAAAGATCTGACATTCGTTAGAATCAGTGCAAAGTCTTTCTGGTATTCTGTATTCTCGTCCAACGAATAAACTTTCCTGTACGGAACGGCATCGTCATAGAACAACTGTATAGTGCTGCTGATCTCATATGGTAAATAATTCATGTATCTACAGGGTGTTCCACAAACAAATTTACTATGTTTTAACTTAAATAACTGGAACAAAAATCACGAAAACCGTGAATTTTCAAGTTACATAGATGGTGTTTCCAGTGGAATATGTTCAAAATGTCCTCGATCGGTAGCAACGCCTGCAACGCTTCAGAACAATCAACACACGTGTGCTAAGGTTGACTTTGGACTGGATTCACAGGCAATCATAGCCGCCTGTCTCGTGTCAACTAGCGCAGTCTGTGGCGTAGACCGGTTTTCAGAGTTCCCCACAGAAACTAGTCTGACGGCGTTAAATCTGGAGATGTGGGTGGGAACTAAACTCTTCCGCACGGTCTATCCACCTCTCAACAAATCCTTCCTCCAGGTATTGGTACATGTCACGATGGTAATGTAACGGTGCACGTTCTTGTCGGAAAAAAATACTTTATCTCGGTACAGTTGCTGGACAGCTGGTACAATTCATTCTTTCACATGGTAATGTACTTTATACTTGTCATTGTTCCTTCAAGGAAAAAGAATCCTACAAGTCGTCTGACATGCTACACCGTAGTGACAATCCAGGAAGATTAACAGCTCGTTCTTCCGTAACACTGGGATTACCTCTTACGAAGTAGACGCAGTTATGACGATTGGTGGTTCCATTCAGTCCAAACGTCACCTCATCAGACCACACAATGACATTATCCAAATGTTTATTATTCCAAATACTCTCTCAAAATTAGAGGACCCTAGCTGGAGCGTCGTCATTTATCGTCTGAAGCAACGTGGGAATGTGCGGTTTATGCTTTGCATCCTTAACAATGTGGTGAACACTTGATTTTCTTAACCCTGATTCACATTCAGCTTGGCGTATGCACTTCTTTGTAGATATCGTGAAATCTTTTACCACAGCATGCACCCCTCTTTCGTCCGCTCCTGATTTCTTCCTGCCACACCGTCCCTTCTTCAGATCAAGCATACTTCATTCCTCTCAAATATATCACGTAATTTTGTTATTGTTACACCGTGATACAGTATTAAACCTTGCCCTCCATCACCTCTGTACTCCTTTCTTGTTTTCACATTGCCTATAACACTTTAAACTGCTCTCTCTTTGCTCCAAGAACAAGTTTCCTGCCATCTTTTCATTTACTTGTAGTTACTGGCAACTGAAATTAATCAAAAGAAAACAGTTGAATAGGAACACACAACAGTCCAATAGAGCACCATATAATCACAACTCCATCAGTTCATCATTAATACCTCCTCATTTATTAAACTGCAAGCAGCGTAAGCCACTTTATGGGACACACTGTATAAAACATTTGAGATTGTATAATGCTTCTTTGGGGCGGATTCGATTATACTGTAGATTCTGACGGTGAACACTAAGACCTAACTCGAAATCACATGAGCAGTCTTTATCTGAATCGGTGTACTGTTGTGTCTTGTATCGATACCACCTCGTGGGTATCAGAGTTGGCAACGGAAGTGCAAGCTACCGTCAGACGCCGACAGCGGGATCTTGTGGACCCAATAGTGCAAGCGTGCTGAGCCATGCCTCCAACGGGCTGTACCACGAGCGCCATTTGCCCCCGCGATATAGGAAGGTCGACGGCAACCACATGGTCCACTCGCACTTGGAGCCATCTCTTTACGTGATGCTACGCAGCAGCCACCTAGTCCTGGCTCCGACAGTATCATTCGTTCGTCCATATTGCTATTGTACTCTCTTATTTCTTGCTGCATTTTTTGTAATGAGTCTTTGATCTCTCAGAGAAATAAGAGTTAAGTATATCTTCTATTTACTGTGTTAACTTGCTCGCTAATCATTTCTGCTCCTGCCCAGCTATCCTACAACGACAGTTGTTGCACCACCCTGCACCCCACCTCTCTTTATCACTGTCTACGATGTAGTACAAACATGATGATCTTGCTGTTTTCATCAACAAATTGTTACAAGTCAGGAACCAGTAAAGCACTAAGTGTATTCACAATTGCGAATATGGACAACCATCAGCTGTAGAATGGAAAGACCACAATGAAAATTGGTGATGGAGCAGGACTCGAACCACGACCTCCTGCAGCATTTGGCTATCTGTGCAGGAGTCATGGCCAGACTCAAACTTCCATACGTCGTCAACCATGCGTCTACAAACTATATTCGTATATCCATTGGGAATTAGAAATTTGTGATAAGTTCCTATGGGACGAGACTGCTGAGGTCATCGGTCCATAGGCTTACACGCTACTTAATCTAACTTAAACTAACTTACGCTGAGGACAGCACACACACCTATGCCCGAAGGATGATTCGAACTTCCTATGGGGGGAGCCGCGCGAACCGTGACAAGGCGCCTAATACCACGCGGCTACCTCACTCGGGGTATATCCGTTATATATAATATATCCCCGTACGGGTGAGACAGTTTACTTGAAATTCGATTGCCCGGTGTCTGCGAATAACTACGATATTGCACTGCCTGTGTTATTGTGAATTAATATGCAAAGCTCATAGTAATTCAGAATAACACAGGCACGGCAATATCGTATTCGTGACCACCAGTAATGCTCCCACTTTCGATTCTTTAAGGAATCAAACTCTAATCAATAAAGGAGTGAGAAAAGATGTAGAAAAGTTTTAAAAATCCCCATAAAGTTTTTTCTAACTCGCTAGGAGGGCTCGTTAACGAACTGTGGAATAGTATAGTTTGGATAATTTGCGATCCGTTTTAAGAAGAAGATAGTTTTCACGTATCTCAATGTTTAAGACGTAATTTCTCCTGTACTGTGAGTCATGCTGTGATATAATTTTGACGGTAGATTCATCGGTATATGAGGATACTGTCTGCAGATGTGTACTGAGAAATAAGTTAGTAGTAAGAAAGTAGTACATGAAAAGGTTTACTGCAGGACAGCGAAAATATAGTAAGTAATATATTTATTTCCTCTCGTCATTTTCTGCTTATGTAGAGCGGGGGGCGGGATTGAGAAAATAGTGCTTAAACCTTATTGGAAATCGGTAAGACTCTCAGCTACTGGATGATTTGTCTGGGTAATTTGCGCATCTTGAATTATGCCGCCTTAAGGGATGTACATAGTTTCTGACCTTGATACGAATGGCTTTTCGTCATTCCAATAAACCATATTACTCCACTCTCTTTTGGCGACAAAACCCTATTTTTAAAAGTAATCTCTGTTCAGTTCGAAGGCCTTGAGCCACATTACAGAGATGGCTTGTATGCCTCCGTAGTACTACCATACAGATCGATGTCGGAGCCAACGTCTTGCTGCATCAGTAACCTCCCCATCATTCACGCTCTGCTGCTCTCGAAGTGTACTCTTCATTCGGCTAAAGAGATGGAGATCGGAAGGTTCGAGATCTGGGCTGTAGTGTGGTCGAGGAGAGCAGTCCAATAAAGTTTTGTGAGCTCCTCTCAGGTGGGCAAACGTGTGCGAGGTCCCTACGTTGTCACGGAGAAACGAAATTCGTTTGAATTTATGTTGGGACGGACACGGCTAATTAGTGTCTTCAGTTTCCCCATGGTAGCAGAATACACTTCCAAGCTTACTGTTGCAGTATGACTGAGGACATCAAACAGAATAACCACTTTAGAGCCCGAAAAGACTGTCACCAGCACTTTACGATTGGGAGAGAGGCTTTGAACTTTTTCTTAGGAGGAGAGGTGGTGTGGTGCCACTCCATGGATTGCCATTGATGAATCTATGTTGCATCTCCTGTGAAAATGTTCGATGAAACAGTGTCACGATCAGCCTCGTAACGCGCAGATATCCCTCCATTGCTCTTTACGATCTACTATCAATGGGCGAGGAACTCAGCGGGCATACATTTTTGACTACTCCAACTGGTGGACTAGTATGTCAACACTACCGACAGAGACGTCCAGTTGTCCAGCAAGGCGTCTGTTGTGATCCGTCGATCACTTCGAGTGAGAGTGTCCGCACCTTTCAGCATTGCAGGTGTCACACCTGTGAGACTGGACAGGTTTCCGTGATCTTGTTGCCATGTTTACAGACGTCTCGACGAACGGTTCAACGTGCTTTTGTCCATTTCCAGGTCTCCGCAGACAATCGGCAAGCACCTATGAAAATCTACGATGCTGTGGTTTTCTGCCAAAAGAAACTCAATGATAGCTCTCTACTTGGAGTACACCACTGTTAGAGACGTCTTTTTAAAGGTTTCATACATCGTCGCCACCTATCGGGATTTCTTGAAACTATACGGACTGAAGCGGAAATATACCAGGATATCCTACAACAATTTCCGAATGCTTTTCAACTGAAACAGGCCGACTAAAACAATAACAAGTGTGTTGCATTACTTATTGAACCCCCCTCGTACTTTTTATTGTGCTAAACATTACACCTCTTAATGGAGAGTTCATGACAAATTTTAAGTTTGTTGCATTACATAAATAAATTCACTCACAAAAATTGGCAAGCTAAAAACCCTCACCAGAGCCCTACACGAAAATCAGATATCCATAATTGCCCTACAAGACACAAGGTACCCGGATGAAAAGATCTTTGAATCCAACGATTACCGTTTTTTCAAAACTGGAGCTCAAAAACAGATCCTCAATGGAGCTGTGATGCTTGGAACCGCATTTGCCGTGAGAACCACAATCGTTAAATCGGTAACAAACTTTGTACCAGTGAATGAGATATTATCCATTCTGACAGTCGAATGTGCCAACAAAACCTACGCCCTAGTAACCGTGGACATCCCTTCAAATGATAAAAATGGATCTGACCCAGAAGAAGTGGACAACTTCTGGGACCCAATGGATGAAAATATATCTAAAATTCCTAAGCACCATGTGAAACTCCATACGCGTGACTGCTATGCTCAACTTGGTCGAGAACGAAAATATAAGAAAACGATAGGAAATTATCCTTCCCATAAGAAAACCAACCAAAACGGCAAAAGATTTGTATCCAACTTTGAAAATCACAACCTGCAGGTAATGTCGACCCCCTTTCGCCATCTACCCAGAAAGCAGACCACTCGGCGATCTCCCGTCAAAACCATCGGAGAGTTCCAAATAGAGCACGTCGCGATCACGAAGAGAAACAACCCTGAAATTATGAATGTCAAAGTAAAAATAAACATAATGTGGCTTCAACTTATTACATGTCCAATGTGAAACCTGTACCCACAAACAGCCGAAAGACCACAAAAAAAAAAAAAATGCTTTGACAGTAATCAACTTCGACAAAGGGTCATGGAGTTCCAATAAAAGGCAAGGCCAAGTGACTGTGACTTCAATACCACCAAAGAGCGTCTTATAGGCTGCCAAACAAGTTGAAGAAATCAAAAGAAGCAAAAAGATTGCCTGGTGGAGTGACACTTGCGAGTCAGTCCCCTAGGAAAGGCTCAGTGCATGGAAACAATACTACTCAACTAAATTGGAAACTGACTGTGCAACCTACAAAATCCAACGTGCCCAAACAGCCAGGGCAATCAGAACTGAAAAACGTACGTACGAAAAATCTCTCATTGACAAACGAAAAAATTTTTTTTGGAAGAATGAAACCAAAGAGTACTACAGATCCTTCAAACGCAAACTGACCGGTTACAAAGCGTCATCACTATGCTTTGAGCGAAAGGACGATACACTGGTGACTTCAAATGAACAAAATTGTCAGATTCTATCAGACTACTTTCGAGACCTACTAAACTGTAATAAGCTCTCACACCTCACTGAGACCAAATACCCACTGCTCAGGTGCCCAGAGTCCAGGCACCTGACAAAGATGAAATCGAGCGCCACATTTCGCATCTCAAAAACAACAGAGCATCTGGGGAAGACTCAGTCGTAGCAGCACTGTGGAAATATGCCCCAAAGGAATCACTTAGCCGGCCGGTGTGGCCGTGTGGTTAAAGGCGCTTCAGTCTGGAACCGCGTGACCGCTACGGTCGCAGGTTCGAATCCTGCCTCGGGCATGGATGTGTGTGATGTCCTTAGGTTAGTTAGGTTTAATTCGTTCTAAGTTCTAGGCGACTGATGACTCCAGAAGTTAAGTCGCATAGTGCTCAGAGCCATTTGAGCCATTTTTGAATCACTTAAACTTTTACAAAAACAAACAGAAAAAATTTGAACTGACGAAACACTGGACTAAGATTGGAAAACGGCCCTGATCCATCCCTTACGCAAGAAAGGTAGCGTGAAAGACATTAACAACTACCGAGAAATACCAATACTACCGGTAACTTATAAAATTCACTCGCTCACCATTCTGGAGCGTTTAGAAGCCCCAAGTCGCACATCAAATAGGAGAATGCCAAGGGGGCTTCATAAAACGTCGCTCAACAACCGAACAGATCTACAACCTCAAAACAATAATCAGATATTATACTGTAAGGTCCAAACACTGTCAGTCTTTATGGACTTCAACAAGGCATACCACTCCATAGACTGGGAGGTTGTGCTGAGCATCCTAAATGAGTTGCGATATGACTTTAAACTACAGGCATTAATTAGATCAACCCTAACAGATAAAAAATCCAAGGTTAAATTCCTCGGGTGATTCTCGGATTCCTTTGATACCAAATCAGGGATCAGGCAGGGTCATGGCCTACTCCAATGCTTTTAAACTTCGTCCTTGAAAAGATCGCTGAACAAACTGGCCTGCAAATATCATTTGGGAAAACAGAAGTCATGACTAACACTAAAGACGTCCCACCAAAACTCCGTACGAAATATGGGGTCATCGCAAGGTTAAACAAATTCAAGTACCTTGGTGACAAGGAAGCGCTTAGGGAACAGATACACAAACTAGAAACAGCTTACCAAACACCCAGCACGATCTATCACAATAAATGCCTTTCCCACTAAGATACGTCACTAAAAGTTTCGAAGCCAGTAGTTTTGTATGCAACCGAAACCTTATCCCTTAATGCTGATTAAAGATTTCTCGAACAACTGGAGAAACAAGAGCGCAAAATCATTAGAAGAATCCTAGGATCCAAGTACAAGAATGGCATTCATCAAAACGGATCAAACAAGGAAGTTTACAGTAAAATAGAAAAAATTACATACACAATCCATAAGAGATGGGCACAATTTTATGGTCATCTCAAACGAATGGATGGAAATAGATTAATGAAAGATATATTTCTCTTTTCCGATTCAGAACCAAAAACTACAATGCCATGGTTCAAAACACCAAAGAAGACCTCCAGATAGTACATATCAAACCGGAAGATGCTTTTGACTGAGTTCTTTCCCGAAAGAAGAAAGTGACAAACGGAATAACCCGAGACGAGCAACTGAAAAGAAGACACGGTGTCCTTTGTACAAAAGATCGCGAGCAGGCCCACTCACAACGAATGATGGAAATCTGGGCTAAAAGAAAGCCAGGCTCAGTGCTAAGTGCAAGAAGACTTAACGTGGTCCCAGATGGCACCAACGAATAAATAATAATAAATAGCTGGAAAGTATTTTTTTGCCCTGAGATGCCGTCAGATAGGCAACCTCAGACTGGATCTGTCAGCCTGTGCTCATGTTTTCGCCGATTAGTAATACTGATAAGCTGGAGGGAGGAACATATACCTAGAGGGGTGTACCTTCAGTGAGACTGTAGACACGTGTCTGCTGTAGACAAATGCCTTGTAGTTCGGTGGTCGATTCTCTCCCATTGGCAGACCTGTGTAGTTGATGAATGCAACGTGTAGGTGTTAGGTGGCCCCAGCGTTGGAGTACGACATGGCAATGATACAGTGAGACGGCTCAACACCTGCTAGGGTGGCGTCGGCGTCGGCTTGGGCGGCAACACAGTGGCCAGGATCGGGACGCAGCGCGGTTGTCAGCGGCGCCGGACGCATCCCCACCCCCACCCCTGGTGACCCCCACCCCTGGCGCTTGCAACTTGCGCGGCCGGCCGCAGGTTCACTTCAATTACGCGTCCCCCTCCCCCTCCCCACGTAGGAGTCAGACCTGTCAAAATCTCGGCCGTCCGCCGGTCGCCACCGCCACCGCCGGCTACTTAGCGCGGCGCCCGGTGCGACGTGGAGCCGCTAATGCGATTACGCCGACCCCCGCACGGCACCTGGCGCGCCCGCCAACGCAGACGCCGCCGCCAGACAACTCGGTTAGACCGCTCCGGCCGTCGGCGCCGGATGCTCCTCTCCGGGTGACCTTTACGCAGACGCAGTCTCCCTGACGTCCCGTCCCCTGCTCTTCACTGTCATCCACTGACATCATGTGTTAATTCTCAACCGAACGACTGCTACTGTTTCATTTGCACTTGTGACGTGAATGTACACGTCACCTGATACAAGAGTCACGTTTCTGGTATTGAATATAATCTCCACCTGTTGTAAGACATAATGCATTTCTTTCTTCTTCTCAGATAGGCCAACTAAGGGTCAAGTGTCAGTTTCAGTTCCATATTCGTTGCCTCATCTGCTGACTATGTTTTTTCTTCCTGTCCTCAGAGCACTTCAAAACAGTTTTCTTGACTCTTAAATCTTGCAATCCTTCCATATGCAATATTTTTTTCTAAGCTCTACATTATTAGTTGTCTCTTCAGATTTTATATTATTTTCTGGTAAAACTTTGTGGATCCCACTTATTGTTTACATTTATACCACAAATATTTTAAGACCTGTTTGTTTAATCTGCTGTCTTGCAGGCAGTATAAGTATCCAAAAATATCAGTCTTCTTCTTCTTGTTACTGCTGATATGTTCCCCGCACTTTATAAATTTCTTTGCTACTTCGTAATTTGCAGCCTTCAAAGTTTTCCGTCGTCCTAATATTTTCCCAATAATCGCCCTCTAAATATATCTGATTTATCTAAATTACAGTTTAATACTGAACATTCGCTTGAATATAGGCTTTCTAACTTCACTACTGTACTGCAATGCTTTATTTTTGCATTATTAGACGAGCTTTTTATAGTAAAAAATGTATTTGTTTTCTCTTTACAAAAATACATTTCTATACATGTATAATCTTCTGAGGGAGTCTCAACTTATTTCTCTAAAAATACGTATTATACTAACCGCATGGTTGTTTATCCATTTTGGGCCCAAAATTAGAACGTATACAACCTACATTACTATTTTTATTACCATTCTTATTATTATTAGTATTACTGCCTACCTCGACGCGCAAGTCGCCAAAGTGGCGTCAAAACGAAAGACTTGCACCCGACTAACGGTCTACACGACGGAAGGCCCTAGTCATACGACTGCTTACCGGAAACAAACTTAATTGTGAAAGCAGCTTTCCAAAGGTCAGCTATCTTTCATGCCTTTTCAAGTAACTTGCAGTACAGTCGGAAGAAGTTGTCTAAGGACTTACTGATATGGAATCTTTTCTCGACAGTAGTGCTAACGTTTTCCATCCTGTGTGCGTTTCCTTATTTGGCTGTAATTATATACTCCGTTTTGCAAGAACACTTCCGTCGCCGTACCTGCGCACTGTATTATTTGTTCCTGCCCTGTGTGCGAATGGTGCTAATTTCGAATGTTTGGTCCTCGTCGTTTTGTTTCACATGCTATGGGGGGTGGCGGGGGGGTATGGCAGAGAGAGAGAGAGAGAAGATATAGGGAGGGGGGGGGCGGAAGGGGCAAGGTGCTTGAGGGGAAGCAGACGTTTCCGAAAAAAAAAGATATTAGATACACAACGTTCTCTTTGAAGAAAGTGTCTTTGTATTATTCATAAATTAGTGCAGACTATGTTTTGTTGCATACTGTATTCGTTAAAAAGTTTCTTTACTTGTGGTAGTGCTCTCTGCATGTTTTAATTGTCCTCTGTTGTAAGTTTCACTAGATACTTTTACTTTCTATGAAATCCTTGAGATCAGTGTCAGTATTATTAGGACGGTGTGTATCCTCTACGAGATTATCTGCAATAGTGGACTGTGTGCTGTCGCTTTTTAAGGCTCTGTTGCAAAAATACTGCAACATTTAAAATTACTTGTTTCTTTAAGCTGTGACAAAGTTTTAAGATCCACGATGTCTGCAGTTAGCTTATTTACCAACCTTTGAACCAACAAGTTCCTTTTTGTTCACAATCAGCGATTTCGGCTTTCTTCGAATCATCAAATGTATGGAAGATAGAGGTAATTGCGTATTACGCACAATTCAAGAAGACAGAACAACAGTAAATGGAAACAGGAAGAAATACAGAGTATGTCAACCTGATAGACTATATTTCGGTACAAAATCTGCGAAAACTGAATACTATTAAAGTAAAGCAAAGATAATGTCGTCTTGAAAATTAATAAGACTTAGAGACACCGAGAACGGCGACTTTTTTTAGAAAGTATGAACAAATATTTGTAATCGGACATTTTTGAAATTTCTTGCAATCAATATCCACATGCAATTTGTAGGATACATTCGACGCAGGATTTTAGCCGGCCGATGTGGCCGAGTGGTTCTAGGCGCTTCAGTCTTGAACCACGTGACCACTACGGTCGCAGGTTCGAATCCTGCCTCGGGCATGGACGTGTGTGATGTCCTTAGGTTAGTTAGGTTTAAGTTGTTCTCAGTTCTAGGGGAATGATGACCCCAGCTGTTAAGTCCCATAGTGCTAGGAAGAGCCATTTGAACCAGACGACGCACTTTTAAATAATGTTTCAGTCAACGCACTCACAGAATAAAATGGAAAAGCTTTAGGTATGCATACACTTAGAGACAATTATGTATACTATCCGATCAGTACTACTATCTAATTCGGAATGACCACTAGATGTCACAAGAGGCGAATCCGCCAAAGTAAATGGAGGTGAGGTATATTGTGTTGCCTTTAGGGGAACAGTAGCAGCAGAATTGCGCACACAAGAGAGATCAGTGACTTCGAACATGGAATAGTCAATGAATGTCACTTGATTAACTAACCTTCCATATCATCTGTTGTTGTTATTGTGGTCTTCAGTCAAAGGACTGGTTTGACGCAGCTCTCCAGGCTGTTCTATCCTGTGCAAGCCTCTTCATCTCAGAGTAACTACAGCGCCCTACACCCTTCTGAATCTGCTTACTGTATTCGTACCTTGATCTCCCTCTACGATTTTTACCCTCCACGCTTACCTCCAGTACAAATTTGGTGATCCCTTGATGTCTCAAAATGTATACTACCAACTGATCTCTTTTTCTAGTCCACTTGTGCCACAAATTCTTCTTCTTCCAATTTATGTTCAGCACCTCCTCATGAGTTACGTGATCTACCCATCTAATCTTCAGCATTCGTCTGTAGTACCACATATCAAAAGCTTGTATTCTCTTTTTCTCTAAACTGTTTATCGTCCATGTTTAACTTCCATACGTGGCTACACTCCACACAAATACTTTCAGAAAAGACTTTGACAGTTAAATCTATACTCGGTGTAAGCAAATTTCTCTTCTTCAGAAACGCTTTTCTTGCCGTCGCCAGTCTACGCTTTATATCCTCTCTACTTCGACCATCATCAGTTATTTTGCTGCAAAAATAGCAAAAGTCGTCCACTATTTCTAATCTCTCGTTTCCTAACATAATACCCTCAGCAGCACCTGATTTAATTCGACTGCATTCCATTATCTTCGTTTTACTTTTGTTAATGTTCATTTGATATCCTCCTTTCAAGGATTGTCCATTCCATTCAGCTGCTCTTCCAAACCCTTTGCTGTCTCTGACGGAATTACTATGTCGTCGGCAAACCTGAGAGCTTTTAACTCTTCTCCCTAGACTTTAATTCCTACTCCAAATTTTTCTTTTTTCCGTCACTGCTTGCTCGTTATACAGATTGAATAACGCGGGGACAGGCTACAGCCCTGTCTCACTCCCCTCTCAACCACTGCTTCCCTTTCCTGCCCATCGACTCTTATAACTGTCACCTGGTTTCCGTACAAATTGCAAATAGTCTTTCGACGCCTGCGTTTTACCCATGCCGCCTTTAGAATTTTAATAAAAGTATTGCATTCAACATTGTCAAAAGCTTTCTCTAAGTCTACAAATGCTATAAACGTTGGTTTGCCTTTCCTTAATCTGTCCTGTGAGAAGTTGTAGAGTTAGTATTGTCTCGTGTGTTCCTACAGATCAGCATAATGGAAACTGACCTTCCCCTTGGTCGATTTCTACCAGTTTTTCCTTTCGTCTGTAAGGAATTCGTTTGCAACCGTGACTTCGTCTAAAGCTTACAAAGTCGGCCAAAAAGAATCAAGCTGATCTCATGTACTGATGGACATGAACCGTCGAACATTTGCAGAGGATGGTTGTAAAAATCTAATGAAGCCAACGGACGTGAGCTGGTATGAAAGTACATATGGAGTTAAGACGAATGGACTACAAACGTCGAGCATCTGCTCATAAACCACACATTTCTGCAGTCAGTGCTAAGCGACACTTGAGGTGGTGTAAAGAGCGACACAGGTTGATAGTGGAAGACTCGAAACGAGAATTTGGAGTGATGAATCACGCTATATCCTGTGGCAATCCATTGGAACGGTTTGGGTTTGGCGATTTGCTGGAAAAGGTTACCAGCCATCATGAGTGGTGTCAAGACTGAAGAACGGAGGACGTGGTGGTAAGGTACGGGCGTGATTTCCGTGGTTAACGTATAATCCCCTTAAGCAAACACTAAAAGGAAGAACTGTGAACACATTTTATGGCAACAGAAACAGTTCGAAGACTATAATTGTATCAGCATAGAATGCACACTGACTTATAGCAACATCTGTAGACAACAGTATTTCTGAAGTGGTCTAGTCTGTGCAGAGCCCCGACAGGAACCCAATGCAACATCTTTGGGATGAGTAAAAGCGTTGACTTCGCTCAAGACCTCGGTATCCAGCATCACTGCCTTTAGCTCTTGTTCAAGAATGTGCTGCCATTCCTCCAGAAATATACAGGCACCTCACTGAAAGTGTTCCCAGCAGAGTACAAGTTGTCATAAAGTCGAAGGGAGGACACGCCCCAGATCAATGGTCGCTTGTATGTATTCGGATATTTTTGACCAGATAGTGTATTTTGTTACTGCAGCTAACAGTCATTTTCTGAATGTATTTGAAAAATTATCAATATATTCTGTGAACAGGAAAGAACCCTGTAGCAGTCAGTAAGATCAGTTCTCCAGTGATGAATATTTTAGCATTAACGATGAAAAATAATATAATTTTTTTTCACATACAGGGCGAAAGTTATTGAACTCTATGAAAAGAAACGTATGTTAGTTACAAACTACAGGGTGCATACACTTTCGTTAGCATACAAATGTCACAACAGATACTTCAATACTCTGATTATGTTATGACATCTTCCATATGCCTACCATCATTGGCGATGATGTGGCTCAGACGAATAGCGAAATTCTGCATGACCCGCTGAAGTGTCGGAATATCGATGCTGTCTATGACCCCTTGAATGGCTGTTTTCAGCTCAGCAATGGTTTCGCTACAAGATACCATGAGCATATGGATGCCTTCCGGTTAAGTAACTCTGATAAATCCATCTTTGCAATGCATCTAAAAGACAATGGTCACTCAGCCACAGCCATTACAGACAACCTACAAATACTACACACTGTCAACAAAGGAATGAAAATGAATCTTCTCGAAGAGGTAGAAATTTACACCCACAGCTATAACTCACCACACCTTATTCTCAACGAACAAGTGGAGCTTGCAAGCAAAACATATCTTCACATATTTCATGAAATATTCAAAAACAAATACTCATTATCCTCTGATGTAATAACAAAGTAATATGATATGGAAAGCCAATGCAGCAATCATGCAACAGTTCAAGTGTCATTATTGTAATTTGTAAAAGTCATATTGTGAACATAAGCTTTAATTGTCAGTTTCGTAATTTGCAATAGCTTTCAAAATTTCATGTGTAGAACATTACTGTACTTCCTACATCTAAGTTCTCTGACAACAGTGTGGCCCCAAAACAGTTCTGTCTTTTTTAAAAATTTGTAATAGCTTATAGTAATTTCATATATATAACATCACTGTACTTCCTAGTGTATGTTATTGGACAGAAATGTGGATAAAAAATTTCATAATGTGGATCAAAAATCTTCGCAATTTATAATAGCTTCTTAAGTTTCTATGCGTGCAATGTCCTTGCGCATACTTTGGCTAAGTTCTTTGAACACAACCTACATGTTTCTGTATGAACAACGTCTTTACACCTCCCACGTCTAAGTTTTTTGACCAAAGGCTACGTGTTTTTATATAAACACAGTGTATGTCACGAGTGTACATCGCGGTACTGAAATATGCAGCGAAATTTTATAAAACTGAAACATGGACCTGAAAATGGTAATAAATGTTCAACTAAATGAAAAACTGTAACCACAGCGTAACTATAACAATGATGCTTCATATTTATGCAAGTACAGATATACTTTCGACAAATGCTGCCCCGACACTTACAATTATGCCAGTTGTATGTGTATAGCCACCAGCAAATATTTTACTTCGTATTTATACAGTGATCTCCAGCAATATAAACATGTAGATGGTTGTAGAAACACCTGAGGACGGACACAAGCCTGAAACCAGTCGTGTGACGAATAAATAATCTTTTAGTGTGACGCCGGCCGCAGTGGCCGAGCGGTTCCAGGTGCTTCAGTCCGGAACCGCGCGACTGCTACGGTCGCGTGTTCTAATCCTGCCTCGGGCATGGATATGTGTGATGCCCTTAGGTTAGTTAGGTTTAAGTAGTTCTAAGTCTAGGGGACTGACGACCTCAGATGTTAAGTCCCGCAGGGCTCAGTGCCATTTTTATTGTGACTGGTAGCGGAAATTTTTCTACACTCTATAAAAGAACAGTCACGGAATTCAGCAGCATACACTATGGATAAAATTTCCCGCCCAGTTAGCCGTTCGGTCTAAAGCACTGTTTTCCGGGCGGGAAGGCTTGCCGTTCCCCAGCACGAATCCACCCGATGGATTAGCGTCGAGGTCCGGGTACCGGACAGTCTGTGGATAGCGTTTAAGGCGGTTTTCCATCTGTTTCGGTGAATGCGGGGTGGTTCTCCTTATTGTGGCACAGTTACACTATGTCGGCGATTACTCCGCAAACACCAGTTCCACGTACGCGTACACCATAATTACACTGCCACGCAAACATTGGGGTTACACTCGTCTGGTGCGAGACGTTCCCAGGGAGTTCCACTGGGGCCTGAACCGCACAATAACCCTGGGTTCAGTGTGGGGTGGCGATGGGGTAGGAGGACTGCTGTAGCCTGTTATGGGGTTGTGAACCACTGAGGGCTACCGTGGGGACGAAGCCTCTCCGTCGTTTCTAGGTCCCCAGTTCCATTCAATACAATGCAATAAAATAAAGGGGTCAAATTTATTCAAATAATAATATGGTGATTACACAACCTTTTTTGGCTGTTTTATTAGTGTGAGACAAGAAAGGAACTATCAGGCAGATTTTCACAAAGCAATTAAGTGCCATATACGAATTTGGTAGCAGCATAGTTGCCACCTTTTGTGTTTGAGAAGACCTTGAACTTATTGGGCTAGGCATTAGTGGCAATGACCGCCATAAGTTACCTTCAGTCTACGGAAGATGTAGCAACACGCTAGGAATACGTCCTTGAAAACTGCAGTAATGTTTGCTGTTTGAACAATTTCATTCTCGTTTAGTGTGACAATGTATTTAAATATTGTCACTGTCTGTGTCTTGATGTGTCATTAATCTCCTTATCTACAGGTACATACATTTGACGTTATCCTCCTGACCTACTGGCGAGATGAGCAACTGACAACACAGCCAGTTCCTCCCGCAACCAGACACTGTAGCAGTGCTCTGGGAGGATCCCCTGTAGATCATACTTTGGAGATCCGCTTACATCAGTGTGTGTAGGCCGGATTCTGGGATCCTGTAGCGCACATAGTTCGGATGCCTGAACTCCTGAAAGTTCGAACCCCATCCTGCCAGTTTGGAAACTATGTCTCCAATGATTCTCAAAGTCCCTAAGTTTTGAAAATACTCAAATTCACCAGGTGGGGTCGGTCCACACAGCGCCGCACCATGTTGGCCGAACCTGTCTGCTGGGTAGCCCACTCGGGCACTTCTGTTTGGGATCTGAAGCCAGCGCTGTTCAGCCTATATTGGACAACCATGAGAATGTATGGGTTCATCTGCAGACGACTTAGATCTACGATACACAACGCTCTGCAAAACGTAAAAACGAGATAGATAATGTATTAACTGAAATGAACTAAATTGCGGATGTGTGTTGTCAGAGGTTTCCAAGTGGTGCAAGGAAACCTGGACTTCACAGAACACAACGTACTGATTGTCAGGCAAATAGACCACCATCAGCAGCAGCAGAAAGAAGCCCCAGTTAAACAACGGGTGCATTGTAACCGCATTTAAGAGGACGGCACCATTTGCGATTGTGCCGAGAGCGTACCGACTGGACCAATGAGGAGTGGCATCGCGACGTTGAATGAGGGAAGATTCAGTTTCAGTGGTGCTTCTGGATGTAGCCTTATACGGCGAAAGCTGAGAACATGTAATGCACCCAGGACATGGTCGAACATGATCGGTTTGATGTTCCAAGTGTTATGCTGTGGGGAGGCAGTATGTTGCCTGGGGGTACTGACCTCCAACTCTTTATACAACACACTCAACATTCAACATATCGTGTACTCCTTCCCTTTTCAGGGGTGCCTTGGGCCCAGACTTAAATTTTTGTGGGTGACAGCGCGCGACAGCATCGAGCAGTGAAGCCGGAGGAACTCTTGGAACGATGGAACGAGAGGATATTGGGTGAATGGACAGGCCTGCCACTCCTCATGATTCAAATCTCATCGAGCACGTATGGGATGTGATGGAGAGACGTACAGCTGTACGTTCACATGCACCAATGGCCATCCAGCAATTGTTATCCGCGGTGGAGGAACTAAATAGCCCTATTACAAGAGCACATTGCAGAGTATGCACTGTCTTCCATAGTGATAACATACAATATCAAGAACCTTGTCCAGCCCTTTTTAATTTCCTGAGGACCACCATAAATTGCAGTGACTTCACTACAATTACCCTTTTTTCCCCACAAACGTGTTACTTATGTTCGACTCACTGCTTATTTCTTTCAGCTGCCTTCTGCACTATACTGTGGGAGCTCCGTCTACGTAAAGTCCAAGTTTCATAGAGTCGTCTTACTTGCCAGTGACACATCATGTGAAAGTTGCTTTCGTCCTTAAGATTTGTACACCAGTACAGTTTCCATATTCAGAAGGAAACGGCCACAACTGGGCCATGTAAACTACGGCCAACCGTTTCACACGCGGAGTCTTTGTCGCTATGTAGCGAAAACGGAACTAACACACCCTGTAGGTTTTCATATATGTGAGACACAAACGATGAAGATAAATGAAGCATGCGAGTGAATAACACAGTATGACACATTTCATCAAGTTTATAGACCGTGGAATACCATGTCTGCTTCCGAAAAATGATGGCTTAGCAATAATCTGGTAATTGTACATACATACACTCGGTAAAATTTGGTGCAACTGGAAATAGTAGTGAATTCTAATGATTTTTTGTGAGAGATCTTATTTCTCATTGGAGATGATCTCTGAACAGTCTGAAATATTCAGCATTGTTCCACGTCACAAGTTTTCTTCCCTGAATACTGTAGTTGTTGTTTCTTTGTAACAACTTTATTAAACAAACGCGGAAGAAGTGCAAAACACTATTGACTGTATTACATTCTACAACCACATTTATATTTTCACATACACTTTTGAAACAATAAGTAAAATTATAGTTTCGATCCGGAAAACGGAAATTTAAAAGGAAAAAATAAATGTTTTGTAGGAGGCTTTGATCCCTTTCCAACTTCTTTCATTTGTTTCAATGGGCACAGGTTCTACACAGTGCTATTTTATATGTCAGTATCAAACATAGGACATCTGCTTCATTCACGTCTCTTTAATTACAGTTCTCTACTCCTTTTATGTTAGACTAAAGGGCCAATAAGTGTGTCTCTAGGTGTAGGCCGTTATTTTTTGAAAGCCTTACTATATCAATCTATTGCATTACGAAATGTACTGAAAAAGCTGCAT
This sequence comes from Schistocerca americana, assembly GCF_021461395.2. Lineage (NCBI taxonomy): Eukaryota > Metazoa > Arthropoda > Insecta > Orthoptera > Acrididae > Schistocerca > Schistocerca americana. The sequence continues at coordinate 857,355,146 of NC_060121.1, forward strand.
TCCAATACTCGTAAACAACATTATGCCAGTGACATTGTAGGTTTTCACCTACGCTAAGATCAGTTTCCTCAATGTACGTTCCAAACCAACATCTATGGGTCTTTTTCTTTTAATGTGTCAACAGTGATCAACATAAACATTCCCATTCGTACTTTATGCATGGGTTTCGTGTCGTCGCTTCTGAGAATTGTTACCATAAACATTAGAGAATATTTTAAATAACAATATTGAACCATCAAATCAACATCGGACAAAATGTGCCGTATAGCTGTATTGTCACACACGTTATTAAAATCATAACAGTGCCTATCATCTTCTTCTTTCTTCGGTTTCGGCCATCTATGGACCACACGAAGTAACTTCCTCATAACATTGTCTTCTTTCATCATTTTTGGTCTTTTAAATATTTCTTCGTTCTTTCCTTGTTCGATTGATCCATACAGAGATCAGCTTTCTAATGTTTCCTTGAAAACTCCTTCGATTCCTAAACTTGTTTAGGAAACATAGCCTGTCGACAATTTCCTCTTTCATAACCTCAACCAACTCACTTGCGTTTTAGCATTTTTGTCAAAATAATGAAATATTTTTTAGGCAGTATTTCCGGATTCATTCGAACCAAGTCACCACAAAACGAAATTCTTCTTTCCCTAAGACGATCAGAAGGTTTTCCATTTACGGCGTATATTTTTTCATTACTTCTTGTTATCTACTTAGTCCCATCTTTTCTTGGACCGACTACTTTCGGTATTATCTTCTTTTCGCTTTTTCTCCAACTCTAATTTCCCCTTTTTAGGGCTAAATATTCTTTCGTATAAAAGCGCTCCGGTTCCATGACAGTGTTGTAATGTTGCATTTGCTTTTAGTGAAAATGATTTTTTATTCTAAACGTCCTTCATTTACTGATAAGCCATATCAGTTACCTGGGATCCATAGTTTTGTTTCTTTATCGAGACCATTTGGATGCATTATGTCCCCTAAGTACTTAAATTTATTCTCTGTTTTGATTCTACCAGATCTTGTGCTTAGGAATTTTGGAGAATTTTAAATGATCGTTATGAATTCTACTTCTGGAAAGAAATTTGTGATCTAGCATTTACGCCGTCTTTCTAAACAGGTTAATTTGCTGTACTGCTGTATCGATGCATCTGGAAAATATTTCTAAATCATCTACAAAGGCTACAAAACTGAAATGGAGCTTAGAATTTTTATATTTTTGAGAATAAAATTCAGTCTTCAGTTTCAAATACATTTCTCTTATGGTTTATCGGTTTCGACTAATTGATTTGTTATCTGCAGAAACATAAAAAATTAAGCACATTGTAGATGTTCAGACACCGACTATACATGTATGTGAAGTATAAGAAGTATACTCTAGAATCTTACTTAGTATTGGTTTAGTAGATGTCCAGTCTTCTTCATAGTGCCAATTGCAATGATATGCCCAGAAGTGTACGTATAGTATGTAATTTCTTGAAAGCACAGATTGACAGTTTAGAGTAACTGAATCAAGTTTATGTAGATGACAAGCTGTTGTGCTAGCAGCAAGGAAAATATATAAAATCATATACAAATGTAACCAAGCTATATAAAGAAGTTATAGGTAGAAAATTTGTAAAAATAAATGTTACACATAGGTGTAATATATTTATAAGTAAGAGATAATATGCCATCAAAATAGTGTGTTTTAAAGCAAGTTGATCAATCAACAAATACTTTGAATTTAGGTGGGATTGTTAACATATTTCTAATTCTTATAAAACGTTAACTTGGTAGCCTTTTTCAGCAATGTGCCAAATTTCCATGTTAACCATTTGCTCAATAAAGACGACGAGAATTCGTATAAAACTTTTGCAGAACGTCTCAGAGTAGAGATACACATTCTTTCTCCTCCGTATTGGCATTAAAAAACAGACACTATTTTGATTGGATATAATCTATTATAAAATGTAAAATTAGCTCATTCCTTATACATAGTATATTAGAACTATGTGACACATTTTTTCGAATGTATTATCTATAACTTCATTATATACATTTGTTATATTTTTTATGTGCTTTTATATTTTTTCATGCAGCTATCACAACAGCTTCACACCTATATAGATGGGATTCAATTTTTGTAGATTGTCAGTCTGTATTTATGGCAATCACATACATTTCAGGACATATCTTGGAATCATGCCTCTATGAAGAAAATATTCATATCTGCTAAACCACTACTAAGTAATTCGTTGTAAAGTATTTGTTATATTTAACATAAATATGTAGTCACGGTCTGAAGATTAATAATATCGTTGATTTTCTAGGCTTCTGAATGTGACAAATTAAATTTTCGAAACGGGCAAAGCGTGACAAAAATATATATTTGCAACTGAAATCTGAATTTTATTGTAAAAAGTATATACTACAGTTGCTGAATATTACGGCCATGAATAAAATAATTAATTTTTATATTCCAATGTGACTTGTTGGATTTCTTTTTCTTGAAGTATAAGGTTCGATTACCTCATTACCTTTTCAGAAACGCATTTGAAAAGCATTGCACCAGTTTTGATCTCAAATGGTTCCGAAATAATTCTAGTTTTGACTCTGTTTTTATTAATGTTTCCTTAATTCTTGCCTAAGATTTTACTCTGTGACAACTTCTAACCTACTGCAGATCTTTGTCTACAAAGTTTCTGTGCCTGCCATCAGTATTCCGGAAGTTATAAATATATTTTCTTCTTAATATTTTCTTTTGTAGCGTTTCTGCTAAACCTAGAAATCTTCAGAACGTCCCATTCAAGGAAGCCAGAGGTCCTGGGTGTCGGTAGTAAAGCCCAGTCCGTAGTGGAAAGCCCGCCCTACCTACAATAACTACGTGGTGGTAATTTATGAAACGATAACCACGACGGGAGGAGGAGTTGCTTCCTGGCAAACGCCGTGCACTGACCATCGCAGGCGGCGGTGGGGACGGCGCGAAGTCGTCGTTTATAACTGCAGCGGCGCCGCCCCCGCTGAATGCGGCGCGCGGGCATCCCGGGCGACGCCGACCTGTAAATAGTGGCCAATAAATTCAGGGGAAGCAGCGTCGGTGTCGGTGTGCGTCGGTGTCGCCGCCTCCGCACAACAAAGACGTTATTGACACTCACCTGTCGGCCGCCCTTTGTGGGCCGCGGGGGCATTGCGGCGCCGGCGAACAATGCCGGAGGCGGCAGCGGCGCCGCCCCCGGCCAACTAGGGCCATTAAACGGCGTAAGAAGCAGGGGTGGTGGAGGCGGCGGTGGCGGCGGCGGCGTGCAGCTGCGCCCCAGGGGCTGCCGCTGGCAACTTGCAGTTTATACGCCTCCCCGGCTCTACTTCTCGCCACTGCGGTAAGGGGGAGCTGTCTTTACGATCTGCTGTGACTATATCGCGCCAATTAGTCGGCACGCGGGTCTTCTAACACAAACTGTCAACCGGCAGGCGGTATCTTGCAGCGTTTGCGTGGAAACTTTTGGGTGTTGGGTCGTGAAATACTCTCCCATCCCGAAAAGATGGACGACTACTATAGAGGGAAATTCTCGTACATCTACGAGGTTCTTTCACAGTAAACTGGTGACTCATAATTCTGTCTCTTCGTCTCCACAATTTTAATGTGTTTGAATCGTGATATTTTGAAATTACTAAAATTGTTACGCTGCTGGTAATACATTCTTTTAGTTCTTCTTTTGGTCTAATATGACATTATAACAGACAGCAAGTATTTATGGAAACTCACTTAGGCGTCAGATACGCGAAGCAATAATAGGTATTCGAACGCAGAATATAAATGCTTATTTGTAAATTTTTGAATAATAACATAGGTGAGACAGAGAATCGTGTTTCTAAGTAATTGACGTCTGTCATAGTGTATCTGCCGGATGATGGTCTCTCGTCTGCAGCCAGTAGACAGAATATGTAATATTATCATATCGGTGGTTTTAGTCAAGTTAAACTTCTGTTAATACCTAGCGTAAACGCTCACCCCTAATGATGGTAATTTTCATCTTTATTTAGATCCGTTTTGAAAAATCTTAATACAGCATATCTCTACTCATCCAGAATACCTTTTTAGAGTCGCAATCTAAGATTCCAAAAAGTACAAACTTAAAAGTACAAATTACAGTAAGTGTAATCCTTCATGGTGCTGTAAATGTGTTACTATTAATTTTGCGTGATACATGCAATGCGTGGGTTATTGCACAAGGAATACGTACGTCGAGAAACTGTACTAGATGTACTCTATCCACTTATATTTTACACTAACTATGCCCATATACATATATGTCACGTATATTTCACACATTTATACATTCCAAGTACATTTAACGTATTTCACGCATGTGTACAATGCAGGTATATTTAACAATTAACATGTTTCACGGATATCTGTACATGCATATCAGCAGTACCTATATCGAATTTTGTTCTGCACTTCCATCTGATTCTTCTATGGTATTTGAAGTCAACTAAATACAGAACAGAAATACCAACAGGTCTTCTTCGAACATCTCTACATATTATCCATTGTCAACTCCATTCCCTTCGATAGTGGTGGTAGAGGTATCTCCATCCCTCATTATTTTAAACTAAGGATGAGTCATTTACGCAGGGTGTAACTAAATTCCCTTTATAGACTCTGAGGAAAGGCTCCTCACACCAAAACAAAGAAAGAAGCCCAGTAAACATCGGCTCTAAACGCATCCTTAAGAGCTATGGACACCTGTTCATCTCCTATGCATTGAAAAACTTATCGTATACTGCATGTTCTTTGCAGTTCATATTTTGTGAAAAGGTAGTATGGACCAAAACAGGAAAAAAAGTCCACTAAACATGGCCTCTAAAATGCTTACCTTAAGAGCTATGAGTACTTGTTAAGGCGAAGAAATGTGTTTCACGGCAATAAAGATGAGAAAGTCCACATAGGTCTTAAGGAATGTGTTTTCATTCTCTTATTTATTAGACAGTTTTCCTTGTTTTGGTGTAAGAGAAGCGTCTTGTGAATCTGCAAAGGGAACTTACTTACACCCCGTATACATAATTTGATCGACATTGCTGCCTGGATTATTTGAGATTTGTCTTTATGTTACCTTTTTTCGCCTCCCACGCTCAGCTATAAGGGGGCGGGGGGGGGGGGCGTGGTGAACATTACTGTCAGAAGAGAATAGTTTGCAGATACCAAGTGATATGTGTGCCGAGTTCTATAAAAATTTAGCTACAGGCGTTGCACATATATGCTGATATTTCACCAGTATTGGTCGTACAGGTATATTATCTCCACAGTATTTTCATACAAATAATGAAACATGAGCGGACGAACTTTGACTGAAACTGTTCCATACGTTGGTGAGCTATGCTCCTGTCACTCCCCTCCATCCCCACACTCACCCCTGTGGTACGCAGGTAGTTCGTACCCCAAGAGTCCTCAGTACTTCTTCCCAGATAGTAAGAGATAACTGGATGAAGTTGGATTGCAACTGGTTCAGTGGGAGATGTGGAACGTACATTCATATACATACATTTTTATTGCGCTTAACAATAGACAACAGGTTAAGGAAAAACCTGGGTGCATTTTCAGCACATGTGGGCCATGGGAACTGCTGCGGCTGGTTAATTTGTGCGTGGAAGAAACAACGAAGTAAGAGAACGAATAAATCTGAAGACTAAGAAAAATGCAAAGGGAACAGAAACAACTAACGAAGTTTGCAGATGACGGTGACACTGTGGTCAGGGATAAGGCGTACTAAGGAGATTACCTGAAATGAATGGGCAGAATACTAGCGGCAGAAGGAAAGACACAGTGGCTAAGTAGTAATAGGACGGCCTTAACGATTTGCGTATCATCAAAGCTGAGTTCGACACACTGGTGGAGGTAGTGAAAAAATTGTAAGGTTTCATAGGATCGATTCAGCAAGGAAGATCTGAGATGCAGATGAACTGTGGTGAAGAAGCCTTTCTCAATAAAAAGCGTCAAGTAAAATGAGTTATTGCTAAGCAAAGCAGGAAGACGTTCTTGAAAGCCTACGTCTGGAACATAAAACTGTATGGGAGTGAACGTTGAACCATTGGAAATTCACAAAATAAAAAACTGGAAATATTTCAAATCTTGTGCTTCCAAGAATTGTAAAATTAAGTATACAGATATGGTACAAAATCAAAAAGTAATAAAAAGAAGAAACGATGAAAAGAATGTAAGGAAGACACTCACAGGAAGAAGGAATACATTAGGGGGATATCTGCTATGGCCTCTTGGAATAGCTGACATGGGACTGGAAGGAATATGAAATTCGAAAAAAAGACTAGAATTTCGAAACCATATTCTAGGAAATGTTGAAGTTTATAATGAGAAGTAGCATACCAAAACCAAAATGAGCTAAGCTGTTTTGGTGTATAAGGAAAGTCAGAGGACATCATCAAACCAGTCGAAAAAGTCATGCCTAAAAATTCTGTAAATATCTCATTGGCAAATTCCTGTTAAATTTTACAAGAGAATAATGACTGGCTTCTATGGAACTGCACCAGGATGGTACCCCACTCTTTTAGACCCCATTCGCACAGTTGTTGTCAGCTGAACTGCAGGTAGCACTTTGGAGCTCACGAGTGATTTCTTCTGCTGAATTTACGTGATTTTTTACAGTCACCCTCTTCATTGCTCGACGATCCCTGTTCGTAAGTACATGAGGTCTACTTGGTCTTGGTTTAGCTGTAGTTTTCTTTCGCGTTTTCTCTTTACGATCGCTTCATCAAATGTTTCCTTGGGCAGCTTTAGAATGGTTGCAACGTCCGTGATGGATGTGTTATCCAGGTGATAGCCAGTGACCACTCCATGAAGACCTCTCCTCACCTGCCCATTAGGCTGTTGCGACTCCTCTACCGACTACAGAATGCTCAACTCTTCCTTTTGTACTGGCGTGTCCGCCGGTCGTGAGATTTAGTGGTCAATTTCGAACTACATACAGGTGTGCGGCCCCCCCCATGAACCATGGACCTTGCCGTTGGTGGGGAGGCTTGCGTGCCTCAGCGATACAGATAGCCGTACCGTAGGTGCAACCACAACGGAGGGGTATCTGTTGAGAGGCCAGACAAACGTGTGGTTCCTGAAGAGGGGCAGCAGCCTTTTCAGTAGTTGCAAGGGCAACAGTCTGGATGATTGACTGATCTGGCCTTGTAACAATAACCAAAACGGCCTTGCTGTGCTGGTACTGCGAACGGCTGAAAGCAAGGGGAAACTACAGCCGTAATTTTTCCCGAGGGCATGCAGCTTTACTGTATGATTACATGATGATGGCGTCCTCTTGGGTAAAATATTCCGGAGGTAAAATAGTCCCCCATTCGGATCTCCGGGCGGGGACTACTCAAGAGGATGTCGTTATCAGGAGAAAGAAAACTGGCGTTCTACGGATCGGAGCGTGGAATGTCAGATCCCTTAATCGGGCAGGTAGGTTAGAAAATTTAAAAAGGGAAATGGATAGGTTGAAGTTAGATATAGTGGGAATTAGTGAAGTTCGGTGGCAGGAGGAACAAGACTTCTGGTCAGGTGACTACAGGGTTATAAACACAAAATCAAATAGGGGTAATGCAGGAGTAGGTTTAATAATGAATAGGAAAATAGGAATGCGGGTAAGCTACTACAAACAGCATAGTGAACGCATTATTGTGGCCAAGATAGATACGAAGCCCACGCCTACTACAGTAGTACAAGTTTATATGCCAACTAGCTCTGCAGATGACGAAGAAATTGAAGAAATGTATGATGAAATAAAAGAAATTATTCAGATTGTGAAGGGAGACGAGAATTTAATAGTCATGGGTGACTGGAATTCGAGTGTAGGAAAAGGGAGAGAAGGAAACATAGTAGGTGAATATGGATTGGGGGACAGAAATGAAAGAGGAAGCCGCCTGGTCGAATTTTGCACAGAGCACAACATAATCATAACTAACACTTGGTTTAAGAATCATGAAAGAAGGTTGTATACATGGAAGAACCCTGGCGATACTAAAAGGTATCAGATAGATTATATAATGGTAAGACAGAGATTTAGGAACCAGGTTTTAAATTGTAAGACATTTCCAGGGGCAGATGTGGACTCTGACCACAATCTATTGGTTATGACCTGTAGATTAAAACTGAAGAAATTGCAAAAAGGTGGGAATTTAAGGAGATGGGACCTGGATAAACTAAAAGAACCAGAGGTTGTACAGAGATTCAGGGAGAGCATAAGGGAGCAATTGACAGGAATGGGGGAAATAAATACAGTAGAAGAAGAATGGGTAGCTTTGAGGGATGAAGTAGTGAAGGCAGCAGAGGATCATGTAGGTAAAAAGACGAGGGCTAGTAGAAATCCTTGGGTAACAGAAGAAATATTGAATTTAATTGATGAAAGGAGAAAATATAAAAATGCAGTAAGTGAAACAGGCAAAAAGGAATACAAACGTCTCAAAAATGAGATCGACAGGAAGTGCAAAATGGCTAAGCAGGGATGGCTAGAGGACAAATGTAAGGATGTAGAGGCCTATCTCAATAGGGGTAAGATAGATACCGCCTACAGGAAAATTAAAGAGACCTTTGGAGATAAGAGAACGACTTGTATGAATATCAAGAGCTCAGATGGAAACCCAGTTCTAAGCAAAGAAGGGAAAGCAGAAAGGTGGAAGGAGTATATAGAGGGTCTATACAAGGGCGATGTACTTGAGGACAATATTATGGAAATGGAAGAGGATGTAGATGAAGATGAAATGGGAGATATGATACTGCGTGAAGAGTTTGACAGAGCACTGAAAGACCTGAGTCGAAACAAGGCCCCCGGAGTAGACAATATTCCATTGGAACTACTGACGGCCGTGGGAGAGCCAGTCCTGACAAAACTCTACCATCTGGTGAGCAAGATGTATGAAACAGGCGAAATACCCTCAGACTTCAAGAAGAATATAATAATTCCAATCCCAAAGAAAGCAGGTGTTGACAAATGTGAAAATTACCGAACTATCAGCTTAATAAGTCACAGCTGCAAAATACTAACGCGAATTCTTTACAGACGAATGGAAAAACTAGTAGAAGCCAACCTCGGGGAAGATCAGTTTGGATTCCGTAGAAACACTGGAACACGTGAGGCAATACTGACCTTACGACTTATCTTAGAAGAAAGATTAAGGAAAGGCAAACCTACGTTTCTAGCATTTGTAGACTTAGAGAAAGCTTTTGACAATGTTGACTGGAATACTCTCTTTCAAATTCTAAAGGTGTCAGGGGTAAAATACAGGGAGCGAAAGGCTATTTACAATTTGTACAGAAACCAGATGGCAGTTATAAGAGTCGAGGGACATGAAAGGGAAGCAGTGGTTGGGAAGGGAGTAAGACAGGGTTGTAGCCTCTCCCCGACGTTGTTCAATCTGTATATTGAGCAAGCAGTAAAGGAAACAAAAGAAAAATTCGGAGTAGGTATTAAAATTCATGGAGAAGAAATAAAAACTTTGAGGTTCGCCGATGACATTGTAATTCTGTCAGAGACAGCAAAGGACTTGGAAGAGCAGTTGAATGGAATGGACAGTGTCTTGAAAGGAGGATATAAGATGAACATCAACAAAAGCAAAACAAGGATAATGGAATGTAGTCTAATTAAGTCGGGTGATGCTGAGGGAATTAGATTAGGAAATGAGGCACTTAAAGTAGTAAGGGAGTTTTGCTATTTGGGGAGCAAAATAACTGATGATGGTCGAAGTAGAGAGGATATAAAATGTAGGCTGGCAATGGCAAGGAAAGCGTTTCTGAAGAAGAGAAATTTGTTAACATCCAGTATTGATTTGTCAGGAAGTCATTTCTGAAAGTATTCGTATGGAGTGTAGCCATGTATGGAAGTGAAACATGGACGATAAATGGTTTGGACAAGAAGAGAATAGAAGCTTTCGAAATGTGGTGCTACAGAAGAATGCTGAAGATCAGATGGGTAGATCACATAACTAATGAGGAAGTATTGAATAGGATTGGGGAGAAGAGAAGTTTGTGGCACAACTTGACCAGAAGAAGGGATCGGTTGGTAGGACATGTTCTGAGGCATCAAGGGATCACCAATTTAGTATTGGAGGGCAGCGTGGAGGGTAAAAATCGTAGAGGGAGACCAAGAGATGTATACACTAAGCAGATTCAGAAGGATGTAGGTTGCAGTAGGTACTGGGAGATGAAGAAGCTTGCACAGGATAGAGTAGCATGGAGAGCTGCATCAAACCAGTCTCAGGACTGAAGACCACAACAACAACAACAACAGGTGTGCGGATACTTTTGATCAGATAGATTGCGCAAGAGGAATCAACAAGGCATTTAATAAGTGTCTGATGATTCTGATGATGACGATGAAACTTGAACTGGAGAAAATAATAAGGTAATAACTTGGTAATAATTCAAAACCGGTAATGATGCCAGTTTTGTGACCTGAGGCTGTAAAAAATGACTACATCAAATCATAGATAGGAAGGGAGTTCAATAAATAATGCAACACAATTTTTTGAAAGATTTCAGTACACCATATTATATTCCCTGCGTTTGGCTAGAAAACCCGGTTGTTCAACAAAATCTTCGGCCAATGCGACAGCCTTACGTCAGCTTAGCAGGAGCACATGGATGCCCGCATAATACCACTCCACTGGCATCGGAGTCAACGTGTTGTAGCATCAATAGTCTAACCATAGTCCCGTACTGCTTCCCGAGGAGTGCGTACTTGAAACTTCCTGGCAGATTAAAACTGTGTGCCCGACCGAGACTCGAACTCGGGACCTTTACCTTGTTTCTGGAAACATCCCCCAGGCTGTGGCTAAGCCATGTCTCCGTTATATCCTTTCTTTCAGGAGTGCTAGTTCTGCAAGGTTCGCAGGAGAGCTTCTGTAAAGTTTGGAAGGTAGGAGACGAGATACTGGCAGAAGTAAAGCTGTGAGTACCGGGGGTGAGTCGTGCTTCGGTAGCTCAGATGGTAGAGCACTTGCCCGCGAAAGGCAAAGGTCCCGAGTTCGAGTCTCGGTCGGGCACACAGTTTTAATCTGCCAGGAAGTTTCGTATCAGCGCACACTCCGCTGCAGAGTGAAAATCTCATTCTGGAGTACATACTTCATTGGGTCAAACAGATGGAAGTCGGAAGGTGAGGGAACTGAGCTGTAGTGTGGATGAGGAACAAAAGTCCAATGAAGTTTTGTGAGCTCCACTTGGATGGGCAGACTAAGGCTTTGTGTTGTCTGCGCTATGAGGGAGCACATAAAACGGCATAACCCTTTCAGAGTCCCAAAAGGCCGTCACTATCACTTTACCGGCTAAGGGTGTGGTTTTGAACTTTTTCTTCGGAGGATGGGTAATATGATGCCACTCTATGGATTGTCGCTCTGTTTCCAGTTAGAAATGAAGAAACCATGTTTCATCGCCTCTGACGATGTTCGACAGAAGATTGTCACGTTTAATTTCGCTACGCGCAAGGTACTCCGCACAGATGGTACTTAATTGCTGTTTAGGGTCTTGCATGTCGAGGAATCCAGAGGGAAGACAGCTTTGAGTACCTCAACCGATGGATGAGTGTGTCACACTACCAACAGACATCCAGTAGTGAAGCGAGGTGTTTAATTGTGAGTACTCTCGAATGAGAGTGCCATCACATTCCAACAGCGTAGAAGACAGCCACATCGGTAGCTGCACGGTCAGAACGGCAGATTACTAACCGAAGGGGCACGGGTTCGATTCCTGCCGAGGTCGGAGATTTTCTCCTCTCTGGGATTCTGTTTTAGGTTCCCCTTACGTTCGTATCGTTAGAAATCAAATTCCACTGTTGAGATAGTTGTAAGAGTACGTCACGAACGCTGATAAAGTAAAAGTAAGGAATAAAAGAAATGTACACTGGACTTGCATTCGGGAGGATGACGGTTCAATCCCGCGTCCGGCTATACTGATTTAGGTTTTCCGTGATTTCCCGAAATAGTTCCAGGCAAATGCCGGGATGGTTCCTCTGAAAGGGCACGGCCGACTTACTTTCCCGTCCTTCCCTAATCCGATGAGACCGATGACCTCGATGTTTGGTCTCTTCCTCCAAACAACCCAAACCAATAAAAGAAACATCACAGGGGTGACAGCGGTGTGCGGCCGGTCGCACGCAGGAGATGGACAGGCTCGGGCGGCATTGTTGCGATGTTAGCAGCGCTCAGTGCCTCATCATCATGCTTTTGTTCACTGCCAGGTGTCCGTAGACATTCTGCAAGTGCCTACAAATATCTGCGATACTCTGATTTTCCGATAAAAGAAATTCAATGACTGCTATTTTCCTGGAACACGTATCCGTTACAGAGATCATTTTGAATGCTGCGTGTACCGCCGCCACCTATCGGAACCTCATGAAACTATAGGAGCTGAAGCAGGATTACGCTTCGATGTCCCACAAGAATTTTCACAGTTCTTCGACCGAAATTGCCAGAGTAAAAAACGTGTTGCATTACCTGGATGAGAATAACCGTGCGAACGGGGCGATAACGTACGCAGATGAGCTCCCGATGGTGGTCTCCTTTGACTCAAGAGTGCAACCTGAACACGGGTCAACATAGCTACTCACAACCTCAGCCAGTGGTGCAAACATAATAAACTTCAGATGGCTCTACACAAAACAGTTTATATACTACTCAAAAGAACACTACAAAATATTCGAACCATAAAACTATACCATATTAGCTTACGCAGGCAAAGGAAAACACGATATCATGGTGTGCAACTCGACGAACGACTGTGTGACGAACACATCAGAAAAACAACTGACAGGGCTGCCAAGATCATCCACAAGCTGGCCAAACTCAACGTAACATACTTCAGGGCACCATTACACAAACTGAGAACATGCCATTGTGTGCTCTTTGAGTGTATGGTGTGTTTTGCAGCCAGTGCATGGGCCCACCGAGTATGTCTGGTGATGAATTTGAATGTCGTGCGACGAGGTCAGAGAATTGCCCGGGTAAAGGTGTGAGGAACTTTCAACACCACCTCAGTGGGATCACTCTGGGTGATGCTTGGATCCTTCCGTATCGATCTAACCATTCGGTTTTGGGCTGCAGTGTACTAGCTGTGGAGGTGGAGACAGGGTAAGGTAAAAGATATTACCGGACAGGACATCATCGAGAAGCACCAACTCGTTAAACGGCGGGCGGATACCTGGGAAAGGAAATGGGAGGCAAGCGGTAGGCGTCGTAAAGTATATCTCTTATTCCCAGACAGGAAACGTCTGTTTTGCGCCACATGAATCCCAGCTGGGGTATGGTTCGCTTTGAGACAGGTCACGACCCTCATCATGCGCACTTACACCACCCAGGCCGCAGCCAGAGTGCTAGTTGTACGTGTGGAGAACATGGATCCCCAGAACACGTACTTTTTTCACTGTAACCGACACGGAATAGCACACCAGACACCAGCGCAGTACGACAGTCACATGATACGAGCAATAAGTGACAAAGACGAGTGGGTGATAATAAATAAAATCTCTTATGATATCTCAAGGACATTACATGACGAATACAGGCAGACACAGTCAGAACACCGCAACACGGACGAAGCACTTAAGATAGCAGTTCCAATTCGTACACCAACACAGGCAGCAGTAGCGAAAGACACACTCTCTCACACAGCGAACGCTTTCAGCAACACGTACCGCAGACGGTCTTACACAGAATAATTAGACTGTATTAGAATAAACAATGTAATGCAATCAACCCTGCAAACGTGATCTATTTTAAGTATAAACAACAGGTATATCTATCTCGCGGTCATTACACCGCTGTTGGGACGTAACACTGGTGACTGAACACTTAGTACATAAGCAACATAGCAGTTAAAATTCAAAAAACATAGTATAGGAACTGAGGGTTAATTAATAAACCAAAGAAATAACACACTTTACTCTCACACACCAATGCGCTTTCCGCAGGGTACATAAGAGTTACAGTGTTTTGTAAATAATGTTTAGAAATATTAATCCGTATATGAAACTGTGGAGAACCAGGTCTGCAAGGCTCGAAGTACTTCCCAGTTTTTCAGACCATGCAGGATCAGATACGGTAACATTTCTCTCTCTCTCTTTCTATCTAAGTCTTTTCTATCATCTACCAACATATTTTCTTAAAAAAAATGGTTCAAATGGCTCTGAGCACTATGGGACTCAACTTCAGACGTCATAAGTCCCCTAGAAGTTATAACTACTTAAACCTAACTAACCTAAGGACATCACACCCATCCATTCCCGAGGCAGGATTCGAACCTGCGACCGTAGCGGTCTCGCGGTTCCAGACTGCAGCTCCTAGAACCGCACGGCCACTCCGGCCGGCTTATTTTCTTAAATTTTTATCATTTGGATTTGCAGCTCCTTGTGTTTTTCGTGTTTGCAGTTGAAATTGTTGGATATAAGGTCCGCCAGTTACAGCTACCTGTAAGAAATAATACGCAAGTGGTCCTGCAAAACCATGCAAATCGAATGTTGAGGTATTAACTAAAAGAAAGAAATGGTCGTTTTAAGTAAATATGTCCATAATTTTGTAATCATTTCGTAAAAATGTTCTCATTACAGATTACATAAAACAGAAACCCACTGAGAATGGCGCAGAGGTGCTGAAACATGTTTGGGAACTTGGAAAAAACGGTGTTTTGCACAACTGACGGACCTTACATCCAACTATTTTCTTAAAATTATAATATTTTTGACGTTTTTTTCCTTTCAGTTTCTAATGCACTGTTATTAGTATCACATTTGTAATTGCTCAGAAGAATAATTGATGTTTGTAATATGGACTATGTTTTGTAATTTACACGAAAAGCTTTAAACTGAACTACCAGTTATAAAATGTAAGGCAACAGGTCTCTAAATGAGCAATGAGTCAATTACTTATTGGATATCCCTCGTAAATAAAGTTAAAGAAGAGTAAAGACTGTGTCCAGTAATCTTTGTATCGTACAAAGTATACAGAATATATGAACGAATTAAACTGGAACATGTGATACCGGCTGAAATACGATTGTTGTTTTACTGGAGGAGGATTCACTTATGTCTCACAAAAAGTCCCAAACGATACAAGAAAAGAAGTAAAGACATTCTGCAGGCACGGAGTACTTGTGGATGGAGGACGAACTGTTGGAGCACCAAGAAGAAAGAGCGGGTTTGGGGCACATGGTAGGGTAGGCGGAACGGAACCAGAGGCTGAGAGAGAGGCACATAGACCGTTTAATTCGTGGGCGCTGGTCGGACAAGCCCGCTAATTGCCGTTTTAAATAAAATTAAAACCGCCCGGCCACCGGAGGGGCAGGGGCGAGCGCGCCGCAGGGCCACGTCTGCGGGCGGCGCTCACATTAATCCCGGTTTTATCACTCGCCGCCCCCAGCCGCCCCCAGCCGCCGCCCACGTCCGTGTCGCGGCACACGCGTGCCGGCCCTGGGGCAGGACGCGAGCGAGGTATAGCCCTTCGGCCGGCAGAAAGGGCTCTCCCCTTTAACGTCTCCATTATTAAGGGCGGCAGCGGCGGCGGTGGGCAACCGGGCTTCTGCCCCGGCCGGCGCGGCGGCGGGGTGGTTCCGCCGCAGGAATGCGTTTCCACTTCCCACTCTGCTGGCCGATTGCGATCCGATTCCTCTTTCCTGTTGCGCCTGTTGCCACCAGCGATTCTTTCTCTCAGTGCCTGACAGCTACTTAACGTACGAATCAGAGCAATAAGGTGTTTCCTGGAGACGTCTCGTTCCGATGCAAGGTACTTTCGCACCTTTTGCAAGAAATGTACTTTTTGCCCCCACCTTCCCCCTTAAATCTACTTTGAGTTGTAATTTCATGTATTTTAATGACTTCATGATGCCTCCACATTTCCGTTCCTTTCCTTTTCAGCCCAAATTGTCCAACTCTCACAAAAAAACCGATTTTTTAAATTATAGACGAATGCTTGAAAAGAGCGAAAACGTGACTCCTTAGGCGTTTCACAATGGCTTTCTTCCGAATATCAATAGGCAAACGAAAAGTGCGTGATGGTAAATGGGGTATTATATCGACCAGCGTGTGTTCTAATTTGAAATAAAAGGTTTCATTGCTTGAAAATAATTTAATTAGTGATCTGATAAAAAAAATTTTCGAGTTTTCGTAGAAATAGCCAAATGCGGGTATTAAACTGACCAGCGTGAGATATAGTGTTGCAAAAACATGTTTGTTTGATTTGAGGAGATTGATTTGAGGAGAAACTGAAACATTGCACGTACAGCTGCTACTGGCTATCTATTTAAAAGAAGTGTCACAAAGTTCATCACTTCCAGACGTATCCAATTTGTGCACAAATTGTTATGTTGGTGTAGAATTTGTGGAATGCTTGCTCTCATGTTGAAAAAATTAAAAAAATAACAAATTGCAGCATTAATGGAAACTTACCAGCTGTTTCTTGATGTATATACTCTTAATAACAACAGAACACCTGTCGATATTTATATACATTGAATTTCATACTTTCTGAAAAAGAATCGGAAAAAATAAAATAAAAATGAGAAGAAAAAAGTCAAATCTTTCATTAAATGTTTTGGGTAAAAGTGAGAAATGAACCAGATTAGACAATCAGTTGACGCACATGCATGCTGTCCATCATTTCGAGCATCATGCAGTGGCGCGCCTAATGTTTCTCTACTCTATGCTATTTCTTACTTTTAGACATATCAGTCCACAGAATATTTGACATTTTTTCGATTTATTTTTATTTCCGGATTAACGCCCCAAGGAGAGCATTTGGAAACGTCCTTTTTAGCCTCCAAGAGGTGATAATAAATAATTCTTTTTTCAAACGTGGTTTCTGTCTCCAGATCATCATGTACCTTAACATCATTTATTACAGTTCACACGGGAATATTAAAACTGTTGCGTCGAAAAACATAAAAACTATCCTACGCCACAACTCAGTTACCCTCGGTCAAAATATTAAAGTGGAGTTCCAACTTTTCGTGTGTAGGCACTCAGCGTACTGACCATGCTGAAATTCAAAGTGATAAGATTCTACTTACAAAACTGGATACAAAACATATCTTAAAGTTTGCATAGTACTGGCT
This sequence comes from Schistocerca americana, assembly GCF_021461395.2. Classification (NCBI taxonomy): domain Eukaryota; kingdom Metazoa; phylum Arthropoda; class Insecta; order Orthoptera; family Acrididae; genus Schistocerca; species Schistocerca americana. The sequence goes on from NC_060121.1 coordinate 857,372,214, forward strand.
TGTGTTGATTGTTTTCTACAGTTTAAGACGAGATCCAAAATATTTATTAATTGCGATGACAGGTTTATAATTAACATGACATAGACAAAGACAATTACATTGATTGTACGTATTAATGAGCTCGGCGATAGTAATAAGTATGCCCTACAAAACGACACACATCGAAATGTGTCAGAGGTCATATGCCCCCCGTGGTATGCTTTTCATTGCACAAGGGTATAAAATGCTGATCCCTCAATAAGCTGTAATAGTTACTATACGACAATATCTTAAGATTGGCTATGCCTACTATGTAGTTTACTTCATTTTCTAAGCGTAATGTGATCTTATGTAATTTTTGACTTGAATGATGAATTATTATAGATTTTACTGTTTCATAAGAAACTGCTCTGACTTTTCTTCAAACGCCAATCCATACTACGTCATCTATGGTAAGGTTATAACACCAACTTGTTATACGTTATACGCCACTCTTCCCTAACTATCGAACATTAAGTCCTGTCACGGGAAATGCTGCGTGTAACACTAACCTGCCGTGACACAAGCTAATGTTATCCTCTGAAGGGATTTTGAGTTTTGACCGTGTATGTGTCTAATGGATGAAGGTATCGGTCTATAATTTTCAATATGGTGCACTTAACAGAAAAACTAAACAGACTTTAAACTTTGGGGGTTAATGAAAGTAGAAAAATTCATATACGAATTAAAAACTGAACAGTTGCAAGCCCAATTAGACAGATGAATTTGAAAATATATGTGGAAGAAAACTGAATTATAGTTATTGAAGTTAATTTCATTAATAGTTCCCTTTAAATAGCACACGGGATACAAGTGGACACATGGCACTCTGACCTGTCGGTAGCAGCAGTTACCAATAATGCACTAACTAGTAATTATAGAAAGCAAAAAAATGTGCCAAACATATACTAATAACATTTCCAAGACGCTACTCGAGGCGGGTATAAAATGAATGTGGCAACGGAAAATACTGAACGCGAAAATGAAGATTTAGCCCTGAATCAGATATTATGATCTCTTAATGGTGGTATTATCTCGTCCTTCTTGCTCTTTAACATATATATTTCAACATCAATACAAATGAATAATTAACGGAACTAGTAACTACAGATGACAAATACTGTTTCTGTTTATACATTTACTGTGGATTGTATCCTCTTTATACATATCAAATGCTTACATATCCATGTCCAATGGACATAAAGAGATACACGTAGATTTCCTAACTAATGTGATTGATCAATTGCCCAAATCTGCCCCTTTTTACGGCTACGCGATGTAATATAAATACCGCGAGGTGAATGCCATCACCTACGTACCAAACACTGGAAGGCACTACTTTCAAAGATAATCTGCAGTAGTATGCAACCTCCGTGGAAATAACATTTACGTGATCACAGCTGTTTAGCTTAATAGCCCTAATAAGCTGAAGCAATTAGCAATATCACCGTATGTACTGCGTCCGGTGCGTCGGAGTGATGGGTGTTGTACACGTCTGAGACGGAGGAAGACGCAGGAAGAACTCCAATCACAACATAAGAACTCTTTCAAACACTAGGACGGAGGACAAACACTAGGACGGAAGACGGCAGTCCTCTGACTAATATGATCTAATATTGTCTTCTCCTCTCTGTGTTATACAGACAAGAAACTCGAACTCCCAGCCAGGACAGAATTCAGATATTGTCTTTATGTCAGTATAGACAGACGAAGTGCTCTCAATCACTGAACGCGGCATACTCAATGACTACTCCCTACTCGTAGGCGAAGTCCAGAATCATATAAGTTCGCAACAGTACAGTGCCTAGCTGTTCTGACTATAAGATCTCTTTAGAGCAAAGAGAGCAAGTCCATGTGTACCAAAAAAAGCTGATACTAAGCGACCATCAAACATGTGCGCTCAAAACGAAAGGCCACATTCTCTCCACCGCTGGCTTCCCCACAGAGCTCGGCTCCCTTTCTTCGTAACTGCAGAAGGCGAATCATATTCTCGAAAACACGGAATACTCTCCCTCTCATTAGGAATTCATAAAATGCCACGCTTTTCAGAGTAAAAGTCCTCGGAAATAACTCAGCCTGCGTGATTTCCGAATTATCATTTCCTTGTTCCTCTATGCTGTGTCCAAGATTTTTAGTTTCCTGTTACCCTTCCGGCCTAGCTATAACACCGGCCAGCCGCCACTCTATTGTGCTTCAGCACTCAGATGTCTCGACCGTGTAGCTAGGGCTCTTAAGCAGGACCAACACACCTGTGCGGCCTTTCCAACACAGGGCCTGAGTTACGAATCCCGTTGCATATCCGCTGGCGTTCCAACCTCTACTAGTATAGGCAATCGTCACGATGCCATTTTGATAATAAAGAGACTCCATCACCTTTCATGCAATAATTGTCAACAACTATTTACAAGATGTACGTGACAATGTTAGTCTTCTTTAAATATTCATATATATGATGTACAACCTATCAAATGATAACTAATTCCGGTTGTAAATCACGACGAGCTTTGTAGATTAGTGCTTGTGAGGTACGAAATTATAACCACCTTACACAGTTTCACTCAAGATCATTACTTGAACCAGTACTGAAATGTTAATGCAAGAAGTGCAGAACTAAAGATGGACCTCAGGGCCTCTGTCTATACTGGGATGTAAAAACTACAAATGAAGATACATGATACCACAATGACACTGTTCATATCCCTCTTATCTTTCTAATATAAGAGAATGTGGCGGGGAGCAAAAACTGGTATAGTACGACTCGTCAAATTCGATGATTATTTCAATACCAAATTTATTTTAAACATCACTTGGGATAGTTCATATTTTACTTTTTATGTAACACTGAGCTAAATTAACTTAAAAATAATTCGTGATATTAATCAAGACTAAATTATGTTGCCAACGAGTATAACGTATTTGTCTTTTTCATCACCTGTGAAGCAGGTATTTTAGACAGTAGCATATACACAATCTGGCGCCAGTCCTTTTGCGAAACGGTATTTTGCAGTAAGCGTACTTTAGCAAAATTCTAACTAAAATCACTATTGTTGATCCTTACATAGTTAACAAACATAAATAAATCACTAGTTCATTTGAAACAGGACACTCGGTTTTATAAACACTTGGAGGAGGGGACCCTGTTTAGGTTCACGATCAGGATAGAAGATACGGTCCCAAACACAGATTTATGGCATTTGGATTATTATTAAAATCCCTCGCACAAATTAACTGATCCATGCTCTGATACATATCAGTATGCATGAAGTTGGTGTAACAGTGGCGAAGTGGTGGTGGCAAGCGACGTGGCCTCTAACTGTACTTACAGCCCTTGATGTTTGAATGCTTCATAAAATTTCTTCTTGACGACGGTCATTCAACTTATTAGAGACATTCCTTATTGCCGAGAGTACCAAGCAACAGCCAAATCCACATCCGAGGCAAAACTCCATGCAAAGCTGCCTCCAATTGCCTCCATTGGCACTGTCGATGTGTACCGTGCAACAGCTAGCCACTTACTGCATACTGTTCCCATCAAGGAGCCGCCCAATTCGACCACCACAACCACCTTTTACATCGTGCCGTGCCACTTCAGTTGAGGAGGGACTACCCTACGTCTTTTATATTGTACAGTACAAGTGCCCTAAGCATGAACCAGCTTCAAATACACATTGTTTATCTTACAAACTTACACATATTTTAAAATTCCATTATTTTAAACAATCATTTATCTTTTCCATATATATATTACAAACTTTACATTTCCTGTTACAATTCAATGACATTAACTAACAAACAATAAACACCTCATAATGACAGATACAAAGTCTGATAATGTAAACCTACTTCTAATCGATGTAAGTGTTACAAGGTGACGCCTAGAGCGCCCATATTTCACTACCTCTGGTTTCTTTCAGACATGCCACGTCTACCCTACTAGCGTTTCCAATGTGTCTACGTAACACAAAAAGCCCCGCTACAAATTATTCATTGCGGTTAACAAGGCTCATCATCTAGTAAAAGATATCTCTCTTTGTCTTTACCTAAACACAATTGACTGAGAAGTATAGTTCGCCAGAAATTAAAAAAAGTGCAATTAAAAGCACCAAGATCCCTAATAATATATCTCACAGTTTCCAGAGCAGATCTGCTAGCACAACAGTAAATCAAAAGTTGACATGTACTGCCATATTCTAGCGGCAATACATGTTCTTCCGATGACACAAACTAAGTCTGTAGCCGGCCGGTGTGGCCGTGCGGTTCTAGGCGCTTCAGTCTGGAACCGCGTGACCGCTACGGTCGCAGGTTCGAATCCTGCCTCGGGCATGGACGATTGTGATGTCCTTAGGTTAGTTAGGTTTAAGTAGTTCTAAGTTCTAGGGGACTGATGACCTCAGAAGTTAAGTCCCATAGTGCTCAGAGCCATTTGAACCATTTAAACTAAGTCTGTTTTTATGGCAAACATGTTCTTTGAGACGTATTTTGAGGAATATCACATCTATTTCAAACAGGCCTCTTCAATGGGTAGCCAATATCAGTGTGGAACAATATAATGTAAAGGTACCAAAAAATAGGCACAGAAGTGTAATGCTTGTAATAACAGTAACCTTGTGCACGATTATTCCAGATTAATTGCGTTTATAATTTCACAATAAATTAAAAACACGTCCATGGAGGAAGTCCAACTTAGAGAAACTAATTTGTGTGATGATAAACACTAAACTATTTTAATTTATGAGGTGAGCCTTGTTAATTACATTTACGAAGGGACAGGCTCACCTTGTGGCTTAAATTAATTTAGTGTTAACCCTCACCCAAATTAGTTTCTTTACGGTTGCGATGTCCTCCACGAGCGGGTTTTTAATTTATTCTGAAATTATAAAAGGAATTATTCTGAAAATGAGGAATAAGTGGGCGCAAGGTTGTTATCATGACAAAGATTATACTTTGTATCTGTTTTATGGTACCCTTAGATTTCGTTGGCTCATGCTGTTACTATCTATCAGTTTCAGTCACCTGTCTAAAGTAGATTCGATCTGAAGCAAAATGCTTCTCAAAACACATGTCTAACGACAAATTAGACTTAATCCGTTTCATCGAAAGAACATATATGCAGGATGGTTATTAAATTTACAGCAGCATCATGTTTTATCCTGTTTTGCTGTTCTTTCGTATCCACTGTTATTCTTTGAAGAGTTTTTGCAGCAAACTCGAGAAAACTGAATAATGGCAAGGAATAGTTTTCACCCATCTCTTCCCTCATAACAGGTGGAAAATAAAAGAAAGAAAAGAAACTGAGCGGCGATCGCTTTGCAGGTAGCAAGGCACCGTTCCTTTCCGGAGCGCCTGTCTTAAGGGGCGACAGGGCTCCAGCAGTAGCGGCCCGCTCCGTAATTAAGGCGCCGTGACGGCAGAGGCTGGAGACTGGAGGCGGCTGGAACACCGCCTCCGGGCGTCGCTGCCTACAGCGCGCCCCCTTTTAAAATTATCTTCGCATTTGTCGTGCGCTGTCCTCAATTACGGGAGCGTTAACTCTGGCCGGCGGGAGGTCGCCAGCACCTGGCCGACAAATATCCCTCCCTGTCCTCGCAGCCCAGCATCCCTGCTGCCTCTGGGGACCCCGGGCCGCCATTTGCATGTGGCGCCGTCCTCGGGACAAAGTGCGTTTTAAGTCTGGCCGCGCTAGCAGCTAGGCGCCAGGCCGCGGGAAGCACACGCAGTTCCGCCGGCTGTGCGAAGGCATGCTCTCAGCAAGCGCTCTGAGACACCTACGTCCACGTATAACCATCTCCAGGCCATTCTGTAGCGCGCGGTGGAGAGTACTTCACACCGTTGTTATTGCCTCCACGTCCTGTTTAAATGAAGGGAGGGATGCCTAATATTAACACCTATCTAAGCTCACAAGACATAATGTAAACCTCCTCCTTACCAGGCACAGTTGTCGCTTTCGAGGGCGTTAGATGGCGGAGAACTGCTGCTACTCATTCATACTACCTTCGACTGCTGACACACGTAATGGCAGTATAAAAGCTCACAATCACATTTAAACTTAGTCTGAGCACGTAATTAATAGGACTTCAGCTCCAGCGCCCTGAAAATTTTCATCTCGTATGCAAGATCACGTTTCATAAGTAAATATTAATGTCAAATGACATATGTTGTAATATAATCGAAAGCAGGAAGGATTTTCAAAGCGCAACGGTCAATACTTAATTACGTCCACTGTGTTCAAAGGTTCGTAACGCAATATGAAAATGCATAACATTCTCCCTCATACGAAGCGTGCGAGAAATGGAGATACTGATTCCTCATGGTACACTACTGGCCATTAAAATTGCTACACCAAGAAGAAATGCAGATTATAAACGGGTATTCATTGGACAGATATATTATACTAGAAGTGACATATGAATACATTATCACGCAATTTATGTGCATAGATCCTGAGAAATCAGTACCCAGATCAACCACCTCTGGCCGTAATAAATGCCTTGATACGTCTGGGCATTGAGTCAAACAAAGTTTGGATGGCGTGTACAGGTACAGCTGCCCATGCAACTTCAACACGATACCACAGTACATCAAGAGTAGTGATTGGCGTATTGTGATCAGCCAGTTACTCGGTCACCAATGACCAGACTTTTTCAATTGGGGACAGTTCTGGAGAATGTGCTGGCCAGGGTGGCAGTCGAACATTTTCAGTATGCAGAAAGGCCCGCACAGGACATGCAACATGCGGTCATGCATTATCCTGCTGAAATGTAGGATTTCGCAGGGATCGAATGAAGGGTAGACCCACGGGCCGTAACACATCGGAAATGTAACGTCCACTCTTCAAAGTGCCGTCAATGCGAACAAGAGATGACCGAGACGTGCAACCAATGGTACCCCATACCATCACGCCTGGTGATACGCCAGTATGGCGATGACGAATACACGCTTCCAATGTGCGTTCACGCGATGTCGCCAAACACGGATGCAACCATCATGTTGTAAACAGAACCTAGATTCATCCGAATAAATGACGTATTGTCATTCGTGCACCCAGGTTCATTGTTGAGTACACTATCGATGACACTCCTGTCTGTGATGCAGCGTCAAGGATAACCGCAGCCATGGTCTCCGAGCTGATAGTCCATGCTGCTGCAAACGTCGTCGGACTGTTCGTACAGATGGTTGTTGTATTGCAAACGTCTCCATCTGTTGACTCAATGATCGAGGCGTGGCTGCACGATCCGTCACACCCATGCGAATAAGATGCCTGTCATCTCGACTGCTAGTGATAAGAGGCCGTTGGGACCCAGCACGACGTTCCGTATTACCCTCCTGAACCCACCGATTCCATATTCTGTTAACAGTCATTGGATCTCGACCAACGCGAGCTGCAATGTCGCGATACGCTAAACCGCAATCGCGATAGGCTACAATCCGACCTTTATCAAAGTCGGGTACGTGATGGTACGCATTGCTCCTCCTTACACGAGGCATCACAACAATGTTTCACCTGTCAACGCCGGTCAACTGCTGTTTGTGTATGAGAAATCGGTTGGAAGCTTTCCTCATGTCAACACGTTGTAGGGTATCGCAACCGCCGCCAACCTTAAGTTAATGCACTGAAAATCTAATCAGTTGCATATCACAGCATCTTCTTCCTGTCGGTTAAAGTTACCATCTGTAGCACGTCATCTTCGTGGTGTAGCAGTTTTAATGGCCAGTAGTGTAAATTACGTGCACTGCGTACGAAGGTTCGTAACACAATATGAAAATGTATAACATTCTCCCACAAAATGGTTCAAATGGCTCTGAACACAATGGGACTTAGCATCTTAGGTCATCAGGCCCCTAGAACTTAGAACTACTTAAACCTAACTAACCTAAAGACATCACACACATCCATGCCCGAGGCAGGATTCGAACCTGCGACCGTAGCAGTCCCGCGGTTCCGGACTGCAGCGCCTAGAACCGCACGGCCACCGCGGCTGGCATTCTTCCACATACGCAGCGTGCCTGAAATGGAGATACTGACTCCACATTGTGTAAACCATTTACCCAGCGACCAAGCGACTTACAACTCGCGTAAAAATAATAAATAGCATAATACAAGTTTATCTGCCAGTCTGTTCCACAGGGAGTGGACAAAAATATGGAAGCACCACAAACACGACTCAACGGTGCAGGAGAACCATTGGCATTCAAAACAACTTGCTGTCGTCTCCGAATGGCTAAATGCAGGGCCTGTATGGCGTTCAAGGGAATCTTATACCGCTCTTCCGGCAAAACTACGGAAAGTCCAGGTGACGATAAATAAAATGTCGTGTAACTGGGGCGTCCCGTCGGATAGAATGTTCGCCGGGTGCACGTCTTTCGATTTGACGCCACTTCCGCTACTTAAACGACGATTGGAATGAAATTATGAGGATTAGGACAACACAACACCCCGTCCCTGAGCGGAGGAAATCTCCGACCTAGCCCGGAATCGAACCCGGGTCCTTAGGACTGACGGTCTGTCGCGCTGACAACTCAGCTACCGGGGGCGGACCAGGTGACGATGAAGGAGGTTGATAGTGATCACGCACTCTTCTCTTATCTGGTGGCGAGGTGAATGCGACAGTTCATCCTCGTGTTCACAAAATCAGTCCTGGATGATGCGAGCTGTGTAAACATGGGGACCGACGTCGTGAAAAAAAGCTCACTGCTGTACAACAATTACTTTAGAATGGGATGGACTTGATGAGCCAAAATTGTAACCTAATTCTAGGCAGTAATGCGATCTTGCAGAGTACCTAAGCGGATCATGGAATACGATGGTATGTCTGGCCAAATCATCATCGAACCTCCCTCCACGTTTCATTCTTCGGACGCAGACACGGCCAGAAGCTGGAAACAGCGCGCAACCAGACTCATCCGACCAAATGACTTTCTTCCATTGCTGCATAGTTCAAGTGTTATGCTTTCGGCACCACGTGTTCCTTTTACGGGTATTTGTATGACTGATGAGTGGCTTTGGAATTACAGCTGAACGTGCTACTCCTAGCTTATGGAGCCCCGTTCGTGCCGTAATGCTGCTGACAGGGTTCGTGATTGTGAAATTCATGTCTGCGGTAACTATTTCAACTGTCGCCATCTTATTTGTTGTGTCAGTTCTCTTCAGTGAGCGTCCATCGTGATCAGTCAGCATGATTCTTTGTCCGTTTTGTGATTTAGTAGATAATGTTTTTCCGTTTTCCTTGTATGCGGCATAAATCTTCGGTATGGTGCCTCTTGAAAAACCGAACATTTCGGCTTCCTTGGTTACAGAAGCACACACCATTCGAGCCCCAACAGTACACCCACTTTCGAATTCACTTAGCTCCGTCATAAGTCACTCTCAACTACAGTACTGGCCATTAAAACTGCTACAGCAAAAAGAAATGCAGACGATAAATGGGTATACATTGGACAAATACATTTTACTAGAACTGATATGTGTTTACATTTTCACGCAGTTTGGGTGCATAGATCCTGAGAAATCAGTACCCAGAACAACCACGTCTGGCCGTAATAACGGCCTTGATACGCCTGGGCATTGAGTCAAACAGAGCTTGCATGGCGTGTACAGTTACAGCTGCCCATGCAGCTTCAACACGATACTAGTTCTTCAAGAGTAGTGACTGGCGTATTGTGACGAGCCAGTTACTCGGCCACCATTGACCAGATGTTTTCAATTGGTGAGAGATCTGGATAATGTGCTGGCCAGGGCAGCAGTCGAACATATTCTGTATCCAGAAAGGCCCGTACAGGAGCTGCAACATGCGGTCGTGCATTATCCTGCTGAAATGTAGGGTTTCGCAGTGATCGAATTATGCATAGAGCCACGGGTCGTAACACATTTGAAATGTAACGCCCACTGTTCAAAGTGCCGTCAATGCGAACAAGAGGTGAGCGAGACGTGTAACCAATGGCACCCCATACCATCACGCCAGGTGATACACCAGTATGGCGATGACGAATACACGCTTCCACTGTGCGTTCACAGGCGACCATCACGATGCTGTAAACAGAACCTGGATTCATCCGAAAAAATTACGTTTTTCCTTTCGTGCACCTAGGTTCGTCATTGAGTGCACCAACACAGGTGCTCCTATCTGTGATGCAGCGTCAAGGGTAGCCGCAGCTGATGATAGTCCATGCTACTGCAAACGTCGTCGAACTGTTCCTGCAGATGGTTGTTGACTTGCAAACGTCCCCATCTGTAGACTCAGGGATCGAGACTTGGCTGCACGATCCCTTACAGACAGCGGATAAGATGCTTGTCGTCTCGACTGCTAGTGATAAGAGGCCGTTGGGATCCAGCACGGCGTTCCGTATTGCCCTCCTAAACCCAACGATTCCATATTCTGCTAATAGTCATTGGATCTGGGCCAACGCGAGGAACAATGTCGTGATACGATAAACCACAATGGCGATAGGCTACAATCCGACCTTTATCACAGTCAGAAACGTGATGGTACACATTTCTCCTCCTTACGCGAGACATCAGAACAACGTTTCACCAGGCAACGCCGGTCAACTGCTGTTTGTGTGTGAGAAATCGGTTGGAAACGTTCCTCATGTCAGCACGTTGTAGTTGTCGCCACCGGCGCAACCTTGTGTGAATGCTGTGAAAAGATAATCATTTGCATATCACAGCAACTTCTTCCTGTCGGTTAAATTTCGCATGTGTAGCACGTCATCTTCGTGATGTAGCAATTTTATGGCCAGTAGTGTATAAAGAATGAACACTGTTATGACTGCAACTGACACTTGCAACATATTGAGGATATTGCTGAGTTGCCACTCGTTCTCAAATGCAACAGCTCAACCTGCAGGGCTGGCTTGCATGAACGTCTATATTCACTCACGCATTTGTCGCGTTGTTCCCATATTTTTGTCCAATTCCTGTACGTCTTCGTCACAATAATATGGGACGACGTACAGATGTGGCAGAATAGCCGAAAGGATCTGTCATGTTGGACGCACCTTTGACCTAAACGTGAATCAATTTGCTGTACTTGTTGTGTTATCAATGCGGAGAGTCCAAAGTGTCTACAATGAATAGTTTGTACCATTCAAGGCTACGTAACACGACGTTAAAACAGCGGTCATAAAAAGATTCCTAACAAGAACGTACCACCGACGAGTAACATTCGATTTGAAAAGTGAGGGGATCTGCTGTTGTCGGTGAATGACGGTTTTCTTTAACAAGTTTCCGAGCGAACCTTAAGAATGTAATTGCAAGCAGCAGACATTTTTGAGAACGTAACGGCACGCAATGTGCAATTTAAGGTGTTCGATTTGTAACTGTTATTAGAGGTATTTAGTTGAGTCTACGGCCTTTAGATTTGACTGATTTATCTTGTAACCGAAGTTTAACGGATTCTTTTTAGCAACCATGTGGACGACCTCCAACTTTCCATTATTTGGGTTCAATTATCAATTTTCTCAAAGTACATATATCTTTTCTAAACCGCTTACAATTTATTTTGATGTTCTGATGACTTTACTACGGGGGAAACGACAGCATCATCTCCATACAACTAGGACAGCTTCTCAGATTGTCTTCTGAATCGTTCATATAGATAAGGAACAGCAGACGGCTTATAACACTACCTTGGGGAGCGCCAGAAATCACTTCTGCTGTACTCGATGACTTTCCATCAATTATTGCGAACTGTAAACTATCTGAGAGGATATCACGAATCCAGTCAAATAACTGAGACGATATTCCGTAAGCACACAATTTCACTACAAGCCGCTTCCTAGAAATCTATAAATACGGAATCAATTTGAAATCGCTTTTCAATAACATTCAACATTTCGTGTGAGTAAAGAACTGGTTGTATTTCACAAGAACGATGTTTTCCAAATCAGTGTTGACTGTTTGTCAACAGATCGTTCTCTTCGAGGAAATTCATAAAGTTTGAACACGAAATATGTTCCAAAATTACTTGGTATATCGACATTAATGATATGAGCCTGTAATTTAGTGGATTACTCCTATTACTTTTCTGGAACATTGGTGTGACTTGTGCAACTTTCCAGTCTTTGATTACGGATCTTTCGTGGAGCGAACGCTTGTATATATTTATTAAGTATGGAGCTATTGCATCAGCATACTCTGAAAGGAAACTAGTGGTTCAAAAATGGTTCAAATTGCTCTTAGCACTATGGGACTCAACTGCTGAGGTCATTAGTCCCCTAGAACTTAGAACTAGTTAAACCTAACTAACCTAAGGACATCACAAACATCCATGCCCGAGGCAGGATTCGAACCTGCGACCGTAGCGGTCTTGCGGTTCCAGACTGCAGCGCCTTTAACCGCACGGCCACTTCGGCCGGCGGAAACTAGTGGGTATAGAGTCTGGACCGGAAGAATTGCCTTTATTAACTGATTTAAGTTGCTTTACCACTCGGATTATACCCACTTCGAAGTTACCCATATAAGTAGCTGTTCTTGATTCGTATTGTGTGAATATATACTGCCAGAATTTCGCACTGAAATTTACACATTTTTCTCACAAGAGTCGTGCTGTACCGAGTACTTTACCTATGGAGCACGGTTCCAGTTGCTGCACCATTCCGCTCCCACACTGTGACGCACCTGTTATCCGCAAGCCTGCCGAAATGTCTGTATGCAGGAAACCCGGAACGTGTACCCTTTACTGCACTCGTGTTACGGAATGGTCTTGGTGTGAGACTACAAGGGTAGCTGATTTTCTGAAGTCCCTACGTGCTGTTACGTGAATGAGACCTCGAAGACCGCGGCGTGGGAACCAATTTCCGTGTCATCTACTACCAATTGCCGTCAAAAGGCGTAATATGGAGGGACGTGAATTTAGTGCAACACTCTCTCCGCCATTGTCATCACTGGACCCGATATTTCTCGTTCAAGGATCTCCGCCGTGGTCTCGCCTCGACCGTCCAACCACGAAGATAATCCTGGCAGTACTGGGATCGAAACCGTGTCCTCTGAACAGAAGTCAGACGCGCTGATGGCTCAGCGACGGAAGGGAAGTAGGGATTATTAGTCTTCAAGCACCCCTTCGATAGTGTCGCTGAAGACGATATGACCTATGTAAGTAGATCTACGTAACAGTGTGCCTTTGAACTCATTTGGTATCATTCATTAGTTAGATTCCCGAGGCCCTGCCTTCATAATATTTCAGAATTACACGTAATATAAGACGAAAGGAAGTACTGAAGGTTATATTTACCGCGAAATCGTCGTAGTGCTCATTATGGTCGAAGGTGGACAGGGATGGCGTCTGGAGGAGTAATTACGATACATCCAGATTCGAATCTCTGTACTTTCCATTACACTGCAACACTAACTACAGTGTCAAATAAGACTGTCGCACGTTTAATCTTCGTAGACGAGCAACATTTGCTCAAAATTCTATCAGTGTGTGAACAGATACCAAATCATACAGCAGATGCTACAATCTGAAGCTCTCAGGTGTTAGATAGTGACACTTACTCTTATATCAATGACAACACATTACCTTTGTTGTATAATATGTTATTTTTATTTTTGAACACGATTAGTTTTTGTCCTTTCCTTAGCTACTCAGTGGGTGTTAAATAACGGGAAGTAAGATCGTAACTCGAAACAAACCTGCAACAGATTTCTCCAGTACCCCACTGTCAGACTGGCGCATCAAGTGAAATTTTAGTGCTTTCAACTGCTGAAAAATTAGTCTTTCAATTTATACGAGTTTGTAATTAAGCACTCAATCAAAATTTTAGTACAAGTGATCTCTTCTTCCTCCATTCAGTCATTACGTTTGTTAATTTTCATTCGTGATTCGTTCTCTACATTTTTCACAGACATGATACTTAACAGTTTCTTGTAATTATCTAGTTTACTTTCTATCACATATTAAGACTTATTCATCTGTTCTCGAGTTCTGTATGATTTATTGTATCACTGTATGTTAACTTATCGTACAGCTTCTGTATGTAAACACTCTTACGTGAGTTTTCTCTATATACAGTCCTTTCAGAGTAATTATTTTCGATAGTTTCTTCCACTCCTCTCTTTTGTGTACTTTGTACGAAATAATAAACAATCTGTGAGTAAAACCATTTATGTTATAGACATTATGATAATCAACTAGTTGATGGCGGCTCCTCAATGAGGTTTTGTCGCTACTTGAACCTGTGCAGCACTGATTGTGCAAAGTAGCCACATTGATTGATTAACAATTTGCCCTTTCCACCTCACGACCTAATTACGTCATCCCATTATTTTAATTAGACTACAGTGCTGATTACTTCACCTTCCTTTAACTACTGCATCTCCTCCTACAATTCTCTTCTACCTTTACGTCAATGTCTCCTGTTGCAGAAAGCAGCTCTGTCCCTCCCTTTGGTTTTCCCAGAACCTCCTCACCGCTTTCAGATTTTTGTCGGACAGGCAAGCTCATCGTCGGCGGCAATTACACCGAACATACTCCGCTAATTCCACCGTCGTTGTATAAATCAGCAGAAGCGATTCCGCACTCAGACTTACTGCAGCATCGCTCGAGGAACAATCTTAAACAAGTTATTAGATGGTTCTCGCGCCGTGTAATGGCAATTAAATCACAATTACTGCAAGAACATTCGTAATCACTCCCTGACCCCCGCCTTGTAAATCAACTAGCAGCCGCCGTTGCTGCCACCGCTTCGCCCGTTTAATATTCATAACGCTTTGCAACGCCGCCGGGCATGACGTCCATTAACGATCCCCCCCCACCGCCCCCCTTGCCACAGCCGCCCCTACCCTTCCAGTTCTTCCCGTGTTGTTGGTTCCGGTAGCGGCCTTCCTGCAACAGCCACCACAAAAGTAATTTAGCGTCCTCACGTCGTGCGCCGTTCTAATTAGCGATTTTGTTAACCAGACCCTTAATTTTCTGTCAGCCCGCGCGTTATAACGGCGCTGCAAATGAATTTCGGCGGCCCGGACAGAGCCAGCAGGTACAATGGAATGTCCGGCGCCGCCGCGCACCGCTCGCCTGCTAACACACTCGGCGGAGCGCGCACATTCCGCCGGCGCCAAATTACTTTGCCATTGTTGAGTGGCGGCGGCCCGGCGTTTGGAGAGCAATAATGAAGCTTCAGCTTGCTGTTTACTAAATGACTCCTTAATTACTGCTTACGTCCAGCCTTACTTAAGTATACCCGTGTACCCGTAATTCTGGCAAAAATAACGGTGTGTGTGCATGAATGAATGTTTTGCTGTTTGTCGTCACGGTAAAGAATCGCTTTGACTGCCAAATACACTCCTGGAAATTGAAATAAGAACACCGTGAATTCATTGTCCCAGGAAGGGGAAACTTTATTGACACATTCCTGGGGTCAGATACATCACATGATCACACTGACAGAACCACAGGCACATAGACACAGGCAACAGAGCATACACAATGTCGGCACTAGTACAGTGTATATCCACCTTTCGCAGCAATGCAGGCTGCTATTCTCCCATGGAGACGATCGTAGAGATGCTGGATGTAGTTCTGTGGAACGGCTTGCCATGCCATTTCCACCTGGCGCCTCAGTTGGATCAGCGTTCGTGCTGGACGTGCAGACCGCGTGAGACGACGCTTCATCCAGTCCCAAACATGCTCAATGGGGGACAGATCCGGAGATCTTGCTGGCCAGGGTAGTTGACTTACACCTTCTAGAGCACGTTGGGTGGCACGGGATACATGCGGACGTGCATTGTCCTGTTGGAACAGCAAGTTCCCTTGCCGGTCTAGGAATGGTAGAACGATGGGTTCGATGACGGTTTGGATGTACCGTGCACTATTCAGTGTCCCCTCGACGATCACCAGTGGTGTACGGCCAGTGTAGGAGATCGCTCCCCACACCATGATGCCGGGTGTTGGCCCTGTGTGCCTCGGTCGTACGCAGTCCTGATTGTGGGGCTCACCTGCACGGCGCCAAACACGCATACGACCATCATTGGCACCAAGGCAGAAGCGACTCTCATCGCTGAAGACGACACGTCTCCATTCGTCCCTCCATTCACGCCTGTCGCGACACCACTGGAGGCGGGCTGCACGATGTTGGGGCGTGAGCGGAAGACGGCCTAACGGTGTGCGGGACCGTAGCCCAGCTTCATGGAGACGGTTGCGAATGGTCCTCGCCGATACCCCAGGAGCAACAGTGTCCCTAATTTGCTGGGAAGTGGCGGTGCGGTCCCCTACGGCACTGCGTAGGATCCTGCGGTCTTGGCGTGCATCCGTGCGTCGCTGCGGTCCGGTCCCAGGTCGACGGGCACGTGCACCTTCAGCCGACCACTGGCGACAACATCGATGTACTGTGGAGACCTCACGCCCCACGTGTTGAGCAATTCGGCGGTACGTCCACCCGGCCTCCCGCATGCCCACTATACGCCCTCGCTCAAAGTCCGTCAACTGCACATACGGTTCACGTCCACGCTGTCGCGGCATGCTACCAGTGTTAAAGACTGCGATGGAGCTCCGTATGCCACGGCAAACTGGCTGACACTGACGGCGGCGGTGCACAAATGCTGCGCAGCTAGCGCCATTCGACGGCCAACACCGCGGTTCCTGGTGTGTCCGCTGTGCCGTGCGTGTGATCATTGCTTGTACAGCTCTCTCGCAGTGTCCGGAGCAAGTATGGTGGGTCTGACACACCGGTGTCAATGTGTTCTTTTTTCCATTTCCAGGAGTGTATGTCATCAGTAATGGTCATTAGTATCAGTTCTGTGATAATTTCAGTTGGTGTTGCCGCCGCATATAAGTTTCCCACAACAATGGATAATTAGGTTCTCACAATATCTCGCCATTAACAGTATTTCCGTATTCGTCGCATCTCGATCCAAGTGTCGGCGAGGAAAATTACAAGACTTTCTTGCGCAATCCGTGCTCAGCGCTGTGAGAATATAGTCTGGTGCAGAACTTGAGGATCATAATGGGACGCACCTTCTCGCCGTCACCAATTTCGTCTAAATTTATGTCACGTGCGGAGCTTGGCCAGAAGTAAAAGTGATGTCCTAGCGTCTAGAACAAAACAGTGTTTTGAAGCAGAGTGGACAAGGTTAGCGCCATATACGCCAGGATGGTTTAGATGCAACGGTTGTCCGAGGTGAAAGAGTATAGGACAATATACCGAGAGTCATGGGGTCGGGTCCTTATGCAGATAGATTTCTTATTCTCAATTTTCAAGGTGCCTGCCCTATAAAAATATCGAAACAATGCCCAGTATATACAAAATACTGACCATTAAAATTGCTACACCACGAAGAAATGCAGATGATAAACGGGTATTCATTGGACAAATCTATTATACTAGAACTGACATATGATTACATTTTCACGCAATTTGGGTGCACAGATTCTGAGAAATTAGTACCAAGAACAACCACCTCTGGCCGTAATAACAGCCTTGATACGCCTGGGCATTGAGTCAAACAAAGCTTGGATGGCGTGTACAGGTACAGCTGCCCATTCAGCTTCAACACGATACCACTGTTCATCAAGAGTAGTGACTGGCGTATTGTGACGAGCCAGTGGCTCGGCCACCATTGACCAGACGTTTTCAGTTGGTGAGAGATCTGGAGAATGTGCTGACCAGCGCAGCAGTCGAACATTTTCTGTATCCGGAAAGGCCCGTACAGGACCTGCAACATGCGGTCGTGCATTATCCTGCGGAAATGTAGAGTTTCGCAGGGATGGAATGGAAGGTAGAGCCACGGGTCGTAACACATCTGAAACGTAACGTCCACTGTTCAAAGTGCCGTCAGTGCGAATAAGAGGTGACCGAGACGTGTAACCAAAGGCACCCCATACCATCACGCCGGGTGATATGCCAGTATGGCGATGACGAATACACGCTTCCAATGTGCGTTCACCGTGATGTCGCCAAACACGAATGCGACCATCATGATGCTGTAAACAGAACCTGGATTCATCCAGAAAAAATGACGTTTTGCTGTTCGTGCACCCAGGTGCGTCGTTGAGTACACCATCGCAGGCGCTCCTGTCTGTGGTGCAGCGACAAGGGTAACCGCAGCTACGGTCTCCGAGCTGATAGTCCATGCTGCTGCAAACGTCGTCGAAATGTTCGTGCAGATGGTTGTTGTCTTGCTAATGTCCCCATCTGTTGATTCAGGGATCGAAACGTTGCTGCACGATCCGTTACAGCCATGCGGATAAGAAGCCTGTCATCTCGACTGCTAGTAAGAGGCCGTTGGTATCCAGCACAGCGTTCCGTATTACCCTCCTGAACCCACCGATTCCACATTCTGCTAACAGTCCTTGGCTCTCGACCATCGCCAGCAGCAATGTCGCGATACGATAAACCGCAATCGCGATAGGCTACAATCCGACCTTTATCAAAGTCGGAAACGTGATGGTACGCATTTCTCCTCCTTGCACGAGGCATCACAACAACGTTTCAGCAGGCAACGCCAGTCAACTGCTGTTTGTGTATGCGGAATCGGTTGGTAACTTTCCTCATATCAGCACGTTGTAGGTGTCGCCACCGGTGCCAACCTTATGTGAATGCTCTGAAAAGCTAATCATTTGCATATCACAGCATCTTCTTCCTGTCGGTTAAATTTCGCGTGTGTAGCACGTCATCTTCGTGGTGTAGCAATTTTAATGGCCAGTAGTGTATTTTCAAAAAAGGAAAAAGAGAAAGGCAAAGGATAATTTGATATGAATTTCCAGGAAGAAATTGTAAGTTGCACACAAGAACTTCGTATATAAAATAAATACTGTTATTATACTACAGCTGACGATTTACAAGTGTTGGGGTGATATTCAGCGAAAAATAGAGGAAGGAGCAATTTTATGGCAATTAAATACTGTTATTGTTTTACAGTTGGCGATTTACAAGTGTTGGGGTGATATTCAGCGAAAAAATGAGGAAGTAGCAATTTTATTGGAATTAAATACTGTTATTATATTATAATTGGCGATTTACAAGTGTTGGGCTTATATTCAGCAAAAAAAAGAGGTAGCAGCAATTTTATGGGAATCTTACAAGCGTTATAGACTCGCATTTTGAATTGGATGCCTTGATTACGAGTTATTTGCAGAATCCTCGTGGGCACTCTAGGTACAATCCTTTTTAGGAAATCTGAATACAGTTTCAAATTTTTCTCCTGTGGTTTTCCTTTTCACCCTTTTTAGGAAACGGTAACAAATACAGTGTACATTATACTTTTTTAATAATCGGTCTTCCGACTGGTTTGATGCTGCCCTCCACGAATTCCTCTCGTGCGCCGTATTCTTCATCTCAGAGTAGCACTTAGAAACAACGTCCTCAATTATTTGTTGGATGTTTCCAAAAGTCTTTCTTCCTCTACACTAATTAGTGTCTACAGATATCTGAACTACTATGGAAGTTATTCCCTGGTGTCTTAACAGATGTCCTATCAACATGTACCTTCTTCTTGTAAGACTTTTCCATATACCCCTTTCCTCGTAGATTCTGCGGAGAACCGCCTCATTCCTTACCTTACATAACTAAACTCTGTCCGAACAGGGCTCGGAAGACCCAATGGTACTGACCGACCGCCATGTCATCTTCAGTATGTAGGCGTCGCTGGATGCTGATATGGAGGGGCACGTGATCAGCACACCGCTCTTCGTTATAAGTCCACCTAATTTTCAGCATTTCTGTATGGCACCGCATCTCAAATGTTACGGTTCTGCTCTTTTCCGGTTTTCCAACAGTCCATGCTTTACTACCGTACAATGTTGTGCTGAGATATTTTTACTCACATTAAGTCCTATGTTTGATACTAGTAGACTTTTCTTGGCGAGGAATGCCCTTTTTCCAGTGCTAGTCTACTTTTGATGCTCTCCTTGCTCCGTCCGTCATTGATTATTTTGCTGCTTAGATGGTAGAATCACTTAACTTCATCTACTTCCTGTTTTTCGCTGTTCATTACCTTCGTATTTTTTCGATTTACTCTCAATCCATACATTGTACTATCAAACTGTTCATTCTAGTCAACAGGTTCTGTAATGCTTATTCACTTTTACAGATAATAGCGATGTCATCAGCGAATCTTACCATCGATATCCTTTAACCTTGAATTTTAATCCCACTCCTGAACCATTCTACTGATTTCGTCTTTGCGTATTCGACGTACAGATTGAACAGGAGGGGTGAAAGACTACATCTATCTCTTACACACTTTATAATCCGTGCACTTCGTTCTTGGTCTTCCACTCTTACAGTTTCCTCTTCGTTCTTACATATTACCCGTCTTTTTCTATAGCTTCCCCCTATATTTCGCAGGATTTCGAACGTCTGGCACCATTTTACGTTGTCAAACGCGTTATTTAGCTCGTCAAATCCTATGAATATGTCTTCATTTTTCTTCACTCTTGCTTCCATTATCAACCGCAAAGTCAGAACTGCCACTCCGGTGCCTTCACATTTGCTAAAGGCAAACTGATCGTCATCTAACAGATCCTCAGTTTTGTTGTCCATTCTTCTGTATATTATTCATGTCAGCAATTTGAATGAATGAGATGCTAAGCTGATTGTGTGACAATTCTCTCACAGGTCGTCTCTTGCAGTCTTCAGAATTGTGTGGATGATTTTTGTCCGAAAGTCGGATGATATATTGCTTGTCTCATGCATTCTACACACCAACGTGAATAATCGTTTTGTTGCCACTTCCTCAAAGGGTATTAGAAATTCCGATGGAAAGTTATCTATCTCTTTTCCCTTATTTGATTTTAAGTCTTCCAAAGCTCTTCTAAACTCTAATTCTAGTACTGGACACCCTACCTCTTCTCTATCGACTCCTGTTTCATCTTCTACCATGTCATCGGGTAAGTCCTCCCCTCATAGAGGTCCTCAATGTACTCTTTCCACCAATCGGCTCTCTCCTCTGCATTTAGCAGTTGAGTTCCCATTGCAGTCTTAATGTTACCGCCCTTGCTTTTAATTTCACCGAAGGTTGTTTTTACTTTCCTTAATGCTGAGTCAGTCCTTTTTCATAATCATTTCATTTTCGATTTCTTCATATTTTTTATGGAGCCATTTCCCCTTAGATTCCCTGGACTTCCTATTTATTTAATTCCTGACTTGCATTTCTGTATTCTGACTTTCCCTTATGATTTTTGCACTTCTTTCCTTCGTGGATCAACTGAACTATTTCCTGTGTTACAATGTATTGCTTATTTTTCAGCCTAGGTAACGTAAAAATTGAAAAGAAAGTTCAACGTAGGGACTCAACTTCACGACCTTCGGGTTAGCGATTTTTACTCTTTCTGCTGTGATAGCCACTGTCTGGAAACTACACTACAAAAGTGGGTCATGCCTTGCCCGACCCGCACCAGAAATGCAGTTTTTTTTCTAAACATTCTGGAGCTCCCATTTCTGTCACTTTAATTCCTGGCCAAGCGATGCAAATACACTATGTGATCAAAAGTATCCGGACATCTGGCTGAAAATAACTTACAAGTTCGTGGTGTCCTCCATCGACAATGATGGAATTCAATATGGTGTTGGCCCACCCTTAGCAAAAAATGGTTCAAATGGCTCTGAGCGCTATGGGACTCAACTTCTGAGGTCATTAGTCCCCTAGAACTTAGAACTAGTTAAACCTAACTAACCTAAGGCCATCACACACATCCATGCCTGATGCACGATTCGAACCTGCGAAGGTAGCAGCGGCGCGGTTCCGGACTGAAGCGCCTAGAACCTCTCGGCCACAAGGGGTCGGCTGATTTCCTGACAGAGTGGTCACAGTTCGTAGTAAATGATAGAAAGTAATCGACTATAACAGAAGTGTTGTCTGACGTTACCAAATCTACTGTTATGGGCCCTCTGCACTTCCTTATCTCTATATCCGATTTAGGAGACAATATGAGCATGCGTCTTAGGCTATTTGCAGATGATGCTGTCGTTCATCGCCTAGTAAAGTCATCAGAGGATCTAAACAACTTGCAAAGCGATTTAGAAAACGTATGTGTGTGGTGAGAAAATTGGCAATTGACCCTAAATAGCGAGAAGTGTGAGGTAATTCACATGAGTGCTGAAAGGAAACCGTTAAACTTCGGTTACAGCATAAATCATTCAGATTTAAGGGCCATAAATTAAACCAAATACCCAGGAATGATAGTTACGAACAACTTAAATTGGAAGGAACTAATAGAAAATGTTGTGGGGACGGCTAACCAAAGACCGTTATTTATTGGCCAGACCCTTAGAAAATGTAACAGATCTACTAAAGAGACTTCCTACACTATGGTTGTCCGTTCTCTTTTAGAACGCTGCTGCGCAGCCTGGGACGCTTACCAGATAGGAGAGTAAGTCGAGAAAGTCCAAAGAAGAGTAGCACTTTTTGTATTATCGCGAAATAGGGGAGAAAGTGTCACTGACCTGATACAGGATATCAGGTGGACATCAGAATAAAAGGCATTTTTCGTTGCGGCGGAATCTTTTCAGGAAATTTCTATCTTAAACTTTCACCTACGTATGAGAAAATATTTTTTCGCCCCAGATCTACGTAGAAAGGAATGATTATCATAATGTTGTTGTAGTGGTCTTCAGTCCAGAGACTGGTTTTATGCAGCTCTCCACGCTACTCTATGCTGTGCAAGCCTCTTCATCTCGGAGTTCGTACTGAAACCTACATCCTTCTGAATCTGTTTAGTGAATTCGTCTCTTGGTCTACCCCTTCTATTTTTATCCCCCACGATACCCTTCAATACTAAATTGATGATCTACTGCTTATTTATCGTCCATGTTTGACTTCCATTCGTTGCTACACTCCATACAAATACTTTCAGAAAAGACTTCCTGACACTTGAGTCTACACTCGATGTTAACAAATTTCTCTTCTTCAGAAACGCTTGCCTAGCCATAGCCAGTCTACATTTTGTATCCTTTCTGCTTCGACCATCATCATTTATTTTGCTTCCCAAACAGTAAAAACAACCCCCTACTACTTAAAAGTGTCTCATTTCTTAATCTAAGCCCCTCAGCATCACCTGACTTCATTCGACTACATTCGATTATCCTCGTTTTGCTTTTGTCGACGTTCACCTTACATCCTTCTTTCAAGACTATGTCCATTCCGATCAACTGCTCTACCAGGCCCTTTCCTGTCTCTGACAGAATTACAGCGTCGTCGGCAAACCTGAAAGTTTTTATTTCTTCTGCATGGATTTTAATTGCTGCTTCAATTTTTTTTTTGTTTCCTTTACAGCTTGCTCAATATACAGACTGAATAACATCGGAGAGATGCTACAATCCTGTCTCACTCCCTTCTCAACGACGACTTCCCTTTCATGCCCCTCTTCTCTTATTACTGCCATCTGGTTTCTGTATAAATGGTAGGTAGCCTTTCGCTTCCTGTGTTTTACCTATGTCACCTTCAGAATTTTAAAAAAGTAATCCAAAAAACATTGTCCAAAAGCTTTCTCCTAGTCTACAAATGCTAGAAACGTAGGTTTGTCTTTCCTTAATCTATGTTCTAAGATAAGTCGTAGAGTCAGTATTTCCTCGCGTGTTACAACATTTCTACGGAATCCAAACTGATCTTCCTCGATTTCGGCTTCTACCAGTTTTTCCTTTCGCCTGTAAAGAATTCGTGTCAGTATTTTGCAGCCGGTAGTTTTCACATATGTCGACACCTGCATTCTTTGGGATTGGAATTACTATATTCTTCTTGAATTCTGAGTATATTTCGGCTGTCTCATACATCTTGCTCACAAGATGGTAGAGTTTTGCCATGGCTGGCTCTCGCAAGGCTATCAGTAGCTCTAATAGGATGATGTCTATTAACGGGACTTTTTTTTTACTTAGGTCCTTCAGCGCTCTGTCAAATTCTTCACGTAGTGTCATATCTCCCATCTCATTTTCACCTACGATCTATTCCATTTCCATAATATTGTCCTCAAGTACATCACCCTTGTATAGACCTCCTCTGTACGCCTTCCATTCTTCTGCTTTCCCATCTTTGCTTAGGACTGGCTTCCCATCTGAGCTCTTGATATTCATAGAAATGGTTCTCTTTTCTTCAAAAGTCTCTTTAATTTTTCTGTAGGCAGTATCTTTCTTACCCCTTGTGATATATGTTTCTACCCCCTTACGTTTGTTCTCTGGTCGTCCTTGCTTAGCCATTTTGCACTTCCTGTCGATCTCATTTTTAAGACGTTTATATTCATTTTCCTCTGCGTCATTTACTGCGTTTTTATATTTTCTCCTTTCATCAATTAAATACAGTATATCTTCTGTCACCCAAGGATTTCTACTAGAGCTCGTCTTTTACCTACATGCTCCCTTGCGGCCTTCACTATTTCATCTCTCGAAGTTACCCATTCTTCTTCTACTGCATTTACTTTAATTCAGTATTATAAAGAGAATTCAGAGCTCGCACGGAAAGATATAGGTGTTCGTTTTTTCAGCGCGCTGTTCGAGATTGGAATAACGGTGAATATTGTGAAGGTGGTTCCATAAAACCTGTGTCGGGTACTTAAGTGTGATTTGCAGAGTATCCATGTACACGTAGATGAAGGTGTAGACATACAGAACTGATGATCTAGTGAAGTTGGCAGCACCGCAGTGTTCACACTCAAAAAACCTATAGAGAAGGGAGAAAGAGCATGCGCTCCTGTATTCTTGCAACTGGTGAGCCATGGCATGACACAAGACTGTACATGAGCGCCCTGTATAGCACAACCAATAAATGATGACTAATATTTTGGCTCGGCCGGGACAATATCACATTCACAGCATTTATTCGTAGAAAAATATTTTTCAATCCATGTTTCCTCTAAATAAACCAAAGTCACTGTAAATCTCATGCCTTGTATTTTCGTAGAAATCTAATGTTATAAAGTGTCCTTTATTTATAAACTGTCTATAATGTTTCTGTCGGTTAAAATTTCGACATGTTATTCCAAATACAATGCATGGGTTTTATTTATCTTGTTATGGGAAGCCAGATATAACATGATGTTGCCTTACTAAACTGTTCATGCTCTTTCAAATGTCAACTTTCAAGGTTTATTTCATTTGCTCATACACTCCTGGAAATGGAAAAAAGAACACATTGACACCGGTGTGTCAGACCCACCATACTTGCTCCGGACACTGCGAGAGGGCTGTACAAGCAATGATCACACGCACGGCACAGCGGACACACCAGGAGCCGCGGTGTTGGCCGTCGAATGGCGCTAGCTGCGCAGCATTTGTGCACCGCCGCCGTCAGTGTCAGTCAGTTTGCCGTGGCATACGGAGCTCCATCGCAGTCTTTAACACTGGTAGCATGCCGCGACAGCGTGGACGTGAACCGTATGTGCAGTTGACGGACTTTGAGCGAGGGCGTATAGTGGGCATGCGGGAGGCCGGGTGGACGTACCGCCGAATTGCTCAACACGTGGGGCGTGAGGTCTCCACAGTACATCGATGTTGTCGCCAGTGGTCGGCGGAAGGTGAACGTGCCCGTCGACCTGGGACCGGACCGCAGCGACGCACGGATGCACGCCAAGACCGTAGGATCCTACGCAGTGCCGTAGGGGACCGCACCGCCACTTCCCAGCAAATTAGGGACACTGTTGCTCCTGGGGTATCGGCGAGGACCATTCGCAACCGTCTCCATGAAGCTGGGCTACGGTCCCGCACACCGTTAGGCCGTCTTCCGCTCACGCCCCAACATCGTGCAGCCCGCCTCCAGTGGTGTCGCGACAGGCGTGAATGGAGGGACGAATGGAGACGTGTCGTCTCAGCGATGAGAGTCGCTTCTGCCTTGGTGCCAATGTTGGTCGTATGCGTGTTTGGCGCCGTGCAGGTGAGCGCCACAATCAGGACTGCATACGACCGAGGCACACAGGGCCAACACCCGGCATCATCATGGTGTGGGGAGCGATCTCCTACACTGGCCGTACACCACTGGTGATCGTCGAGGGGACACTGAATAGTGGACGGTACATCCAAACCGTCATCGAACCCATCGTTCTACCATTCCTAGACCGGCAAGGGAACTTGCTGTTCCAACAGGACAATGCACGTCTGCATGTATCCCGTGCCACCCAACGTGCTCTAGAAGGTGTAAGTCAACTACCCTGGCCAGCAAGATCTCCGGATCTGTCCCCCATTGAGCATGTTTGGGACTGGATGAAGCGTCGTCTCACGCGGTCTGCACGTCCAGCACGAACGCTGGTCCAACTGAGGCGCCAGGTGGAAATGGCATGGCAAGCCGTTCCACAGGACTACATCCAGCATCTCTACGATCGTCTCCATGGGAGAATAGCAGCCTGCATTGCTGCGAAAGGTGGATATACACTGTACTAGTGCCGACATTGTGCATGCTCTGTTGCCTGTGTCTATGTGCCTGTGGTTCTGTCAGTGTGATCATGTGATGTATCTGACCCCAGGAATGTGTCAATAAAGTTTCCCCTTCCTGGGACAATGAATTCACGGTGTTCTTATTTCAATTTCCAGGAGTGTATATTGTCGGCTGACCATTATGCAACGTTATTGAAAGAATCAGCTGCACGCGAACTTTTAATTCTGATCACTGATGAAGACAGCAACACGTCCCTTCTGTAACAATTTGCGCATTATTAACTTATTCAGCTTTAAAACTTTGCTCGCACGTTCCGTCACTTTTCCATCTACACTGTCACTGCTTTTTATTTCTCATCACCAAAAAATTTAATTTTATTTAAAGTCAGAGTCCATTCCCGGCAGCAACGCACGATATTTTAACTGTAGCTTCGCTATATCTAGCCATGTTAGAAGACGGCCACTGTTTATTGACTAACCAAAACGATCAAATATTGGTAATCGGTTCTTCGTGGGGCATTCTGTCACCACATAACATGGTCTTTTTATAGCCTCAAGCATTCAAATGAACAAAGTAATGTTTAACATTCTGTAGCTTTCCCTGAACGCCTAGTCGTCTGATGTCCCAGAAACGTCATCTGACTAGAGCCCGAGGTCATATCACAAAGAATACGTGCAACGGAAATCTAACTACCGGTCTTTACATCGACCAGTCAGTGATTAAACTTAAGTAAATGCTTCCTACAAATTCTTTTCTTACAGGGCGCATGAGGTAAGTGATCACAGGAGAATGGAAGGCATGTTGATATGCACATTGGGAAAAAATTTTACGAACTAAATTGATGCTTAAAGGACATTTATTCGCAAAACAGAGCTTCATCAAACATGAAAAATGTAGAAAATCCTAATATTACGATTTTTTTAGTGGTCACCTATATTAATCATCGTCATTCAGTGAGTAATAGCTTGGGTAAGGGACGCAACATGACAGATCATGTGCTCACACACAAAGACTCAAACTTTCACAGAACAACCGAAGGTAATATTCAGTACTTTTTAGCATATAATTTTCAAGCAGCTCTTGCGACAACTGCTCGAAAGTAACGTGCTCCTAAAATAGCGTGAACATCTCAGATTTATTTTATGAGTTTAACATGATGTCATAGGAGCAACGACGTACATGACATAATCTACTACTAAAAATCATCTATAAGATACTGGTAAATGACCTAAGGCCGAAATTGTACAATCGTACAGGAAATAAAGAAACTGTCAGCTGAAGGCTTCAAGAAATCTTTCAAAATTTTTTTTAGCGTAATTGAGTAGTAAAAACTTACTTTTGAACCGCTGTTGAATCATGGGTGGATGAGAAAGAAGTGACAGCTCCTCTGAGTCTAGTTAAACGATACTAGAATTTAACTCGGGAGGACCTCATACTGCTTCTATCAGATGGCTTCAGAATTACAGCAGAGAGTTCCCAAACCGATAAATCTGAAATAGCTCCCATCCAAAATCTCCGTCTACGTCCGCACAGAAGTGACACATCGTACTCACGCCACTCAACGACCTTTCTACGACAAACTAACTCTGTACCAAATCCAATCTGCCATACCTCTTTACTGAGAGATTGAAAAAACCTGATGGCTGCGAAACGGCCTGTCAACAAAACGAATTTTCCAGTGGTACTTGGCGGATCCTGCAGTCAGAGGACAGGAGAGCCAAGAATGTTTGCTCTTGCTCAAAATTTTGCATCGATTCAGCGCCGCAAATTTGAAGAAACGCGTCCCTTTTACGTGGAAGGAACTATTCGTGAGGCCGTCTGTTAAGAAAGCTCGCGCCTATAACATCCAAGCCAGTTTTGAAAGTTAATGGCCGTTCCCAGGCCTCTGATGAAGAGCTGAACAATAGAAGTCCACCTAAATTCACCACGTTGCATCATAGGCCATTACACCCACACTCATTCAATCCAGCGATCATTCAAATTTAGGAAAGGTCGTTACAAGTAAGTGATGTGCTGACTATCAAATTTAATGTGAATGAAAATTAAAAAAAAACACTTCCATTTACTATTGTGATGTTCCTCCCTGAAATGGAAAAAAAAGAGGGAATACAAGCAGAGAAAAAATACTCGGTAGAACCTGACAAATCAAAAAAAAAAAAAAAAATATTTGAACGGTGGACTGACTGACGCTTCTCACTTTGACTAGTTTGTTTCCACTGCTGCGGGGTACACGTTTCGCTTTGCAGAATAATAGGTAGGAGGTAGTCCAGCTACGTTCTGTAAATAAAGAGAAATTACACAGAGTTTTTCTAATTTACAAAACGTTTAGAGTGGTATTTATTTCGTAGGAGATCGAGATATGCCACAGCAAGAAGGAGGAGTGTTTGCCAGAATGTGCACAATATTTGGTGTGCAGAACATCAGCAGCTGAGAGGTTTGATAATTATTTTAGAGGGATCCGCTTCAGTTGTATTAATTATTTATCGAAACCACGAC
Organism: Schistocerca americana; assembly: GCF_021461395.2. Lineage (NCBI taxonomy): Eukaryota > Metazoa > Arthropoda > Insecta > Orthoptera > Acrididae > Schistocerca > Schistocerca americana. The sequence continues at coordinate 857,401,018 of NC_060121.1, forward strand.
CGGTTTTGGGATTTTAAAATCCCATCTTCAGGTGAGTGAATTTATCGTATTTGGTTGCACATAAACTCCGGTCGGCCCAGTTATTATAAGAGATCCAATCACTGCATGTTGGCAGAAACAGTCCACGTCATGGTAACTGCTGGGTGGGAACGCCAACCACAACATAAGAGGCCAACACGAAGTGACCGGAGCTCTTGCACTGACTGGCCTCACTGCATGTTATGCTTTAACAAGTACAATAATTTCATACATCTCAAGATGGGACATTAAAATCCCAAAACCGGTAGAGGTTTGAATAAATAATTAGTGCAACTGAAGTAGATCTCTCTAAATTAATTGCCAGTATGCGTCAGAATTCGACATCGGCATGCTCGAGGAATGCCGACACTGGCTTTTATCGTTTCATAACACTACTGCCCGCACTGGTCTGAATCCGAGCAATGAACTGCAACTATGGAGACGATGAAGTCCACAAGTCCATACTAAACACCATGCAGGACATCAACGGTTCGCCGGAAGTATCACACGAAAGGCCAGATATAAAGTTCTTACCGCCGTGCAGGGTCCTAGAGCCATGCCGCGAAACGGACTTGTTTGTCGCGATGGCGCTAGGAGCACCACAGTATGCTAACAGGTAGACTGGACACATGTGTGGAAACAAGTCAACTCTTGAAACGAATCCTTGTTCAGCGTAATGCATCATGATGGGCGTATCCCTATGGTGGAGGCTCCAATGATAAAGAACGTTGCCATATTGCATTCTTCATCATGCGGGGGCCAGCACCCGGCGTGAAAATGTGGCGTACCTTGGGTACACAACATGATCAAGTGTGATTAGCATAGCGTGTGATATAGACAGCAGGATTGTTAAAGCTGTTGATTGTGAAGTCTCTTCGGGAGCTCAGTTACGCTAACCTTTAACAAGATATCGCACGACCGCCTGTTGTCAGCGCTGTTTTGAGCTTCCTTGAAACAGAGATGCTGCTCTGGTGAACAAGTTTCCCAAATCTCTCTCTCTCACTGTCAAAACGCGGTTATTGGTTGCTGAGAGTCTGACTCACCAGCACGTGCGATGCTATACAGAACTTGAACTTTGCTGCTCCAACGAGCCCTTCCGACGTCTCTAAGGAGTGCGATTGTTTGCCGCAGGGAAACTACTTAACGTCTCGTCCATCAACTTGCGGAGCGCGTACCGTTTTTCTGTGTCACAAAGAGCAATATGTTACGGGTTAAACGAAAAACATTTGTATGGCTGTCAAAATGTAGTTTCAGATATACACAGTCCAGTCACATTAATGTGACAATCGCCTATGTTCGACGTCAATTGTCACTCACAGACGGCAGTTGGCAACACAGCAGTGGAAGGTATACATATTTTTGATGTAACGCGGAAACGGAACGATTTATCTGTCCTTTAAAAGGGCACGATTATTGGTTTTTGAGACACGGCTGGAAGCATTTCCGAAACGACTAAATCTGTAAACTGTTCGCATGCCGCCGTGGTTAAAGTGCACCGTGCATGGCAAAATGGCTCTATCTAAAACTGGCGACGATACATATGTTGTGAACCATTGGCTATGGATAGCGAGAGTGAATAATGGCTGCGGAGATGTGTACCGGCAAAGAGACTTGCAATTGTTGATCGACTGACCTTCCGGATGAACCAAGGGGCTACCGACAGTGTTGCCTCAGCGACCGTTGAGCGAACATTGCTGCGTATGTGCCTCCGAGCAGGCACCAGATTCGTGCACCCATGCTGACTGCTGTTCATCGGCGACGAAGGTTTGACTTTTGACACCAATGCCGGAACTCGACGTCCAATGAGAGGTGAAATGTGGCCTTTTCAGGTGAATCACGTTTTATGCCCCATCTAACAGATGGCAGTTGGTGCGTACTGCCTGAAACGTCAGAAAACAAGCATCGTGCAACAGTGGTCGGTGGAGTCCAAGCCATCGTAAATTGCCTGAACGAGTTCATCGTTCTGGAAGGCACAAGGGCACAAACGTATCTACCAGCAGGACAATGCAACATGTCACACTGCTTACAGCATTCGTCGATTAAATCGACATCCTGTTATTTCTGTTTCAGTCCGTGGCCATGACACATAAAGTTCACTTGCCCAAGATTTTGAAAAATGGCAGTCCGACACATATTTCTACCTATCGGGATGTAACACGATTCGCATACAATTCTTGAACGTCTCGCCACATACGTAAATATGATCACGAGGGACTGCTGAAGTATAATTGACTGACGTCTTCGGAGTGGTCGCAATGTCCCCGATTTCTGTTTTCTGACAAAGGACGTATTAGCACAAAGAAGAATGTTGTGTCGGTAGCTGGGCCGACACCGTGAAGTTGAGATGGCTGAAAATGAACTCTAGACTAACGCTGTGGCCGATAGGGCACGCAAGGCTAACGCCGACGGGCGTGAAGTCTGGAACATGAGAACTTATAAATGAATAAGAAGAAAAGTATGTAGATGCTTATTACTTATCTTTTAATTAGTCCTTGGAATACATCTCTCTTGAATACTCGTAAGCTATAGGCACTGATACAAATGGCGCCTTGCTAGTTAGTAGCCATTAACTTAGCTGATGGCTATTCTGTCTCTCGGCTAATGAGAGAGAAAGGCTTCGTACATCTGGGCGGTAGCTAGGTTCTCGTACAACTGGTCGGTAGCTAGGTTCTCGTACAACTGGGGCGAGTGCTCTCTCGTATCACGAGACCTGCCTTGGTGGTGGCGCTAGGTCTGCGATTACACAGTGGCGACACGCGGGTCCGACATGTACTAATTGGACCGCGGCCGATTTAAGCTACCACCTAGCAAGTGTGGTGTCTGGCGGTGACACCACATTCCTCCCCCGCAAATCGGCGAACGGTCGTGTGATAAGGCTTCCGCCCGCCGTGGGGAGGACCACATGTTGACGTATGCGATGAGGTGGGGAGCCTAACAACAGGCGAGGCTGTGCCACCCGCACCCGGCCATGCGGTCCGAGGGGAGCTAGGAAACGCCTGAAAAACTAGTCCAGGGTGCACGTCAACATGCGGTGTATGCGCCCGTAAAGAGACAGGAGTGACCGAAGGATCAACCTCCATTGCGTCGGGGTAGCCGACGCGCGATGACGTCATGTGGTCCGGAGCGGGCGGGAGTTCCATGGCGGAGGACAGCTGGTCACGGGAAGCGATCGGCGGCGCGTGACCCTGGGAGGCGCGTGGCGGCTGCAACGAAGCGTCGAATGCGGGCGGCGCCGGCGGGAGAACAAGCGGCGGCGGCGGCGGCTGCTGCTGCTGCGGCGGCAGCGGCGCGTCGCCATCGGGCAAAATGGAAGGCATCGTCGGTAACACCTGGGGATGAGGCGAGCCAGCAGATGGGTCCCCAGGGCGCTGACCGGACGGCACCGTCGCTGAAAGCAGACGGGGAGCGGCAGAACCCGAGCGACGACAGAGGCGCAGCTGATTGAGATGCCGACGCACCTCACCAGAGGCCCCCAAAACCAAATACATCGCGCGGCCGAGGCAGCGAAGAATGCGCCCTGCGAGCCAACGCCATGAACCGCGATAGTTGCGATAAAATACAACGTCGCCTGGAGCAAAAGCAGGAGTCTGCCGCTGTAAAGGAACCTGATGCGGCGGATGCAGCAAAGACATTAAGGTGCGATGAGGACGACCGTGGAGCAACTCAGCCGGCGAGCGACCATCGCGGGGCTGAGAGCGATACGAAGACAAAAAGAGCAACAATGCGTCCTCCCGAGAATGCGACTCTTTCAATTTCAACATCTGTGACTTGAAAGTCCGGACCAATCGTTCAGCGGCACCGTTGGACTGAGGCGAAAACGGCGCGGATGTCAGATGTTGAATACCATTGGCCTGGCAGAATGACTGAAATTCTGCGGACATGAATTGTGGGCCATTGTCGGAAACAACAGTCTGCGGAAGACCTTCAATGCAAAAGATAGCAGACAACGCTTGGATGGTGGCGGAGGACGTCGTGGAAGACATCCGGACAACAAAAGGAAAATTACTGAAGGCGTCGACCAGAACCAACCATCGAGCATTCCAGAATGGACCAGCAAAATCAATGTGCAAGCGTTGCCAAGGGGAAGTGGCTTTTGGCCACGCAAAGACTTTCCGCGGCGGTGCGGACTGTTGTTCGGCACACGCCGGGCACGAAGAACACATATTCGTAATCGCAGCATCGATTCCGAACCAAGTACAGTGCTGACGAGCAAGTTGTTTCGTTCGCACTATACCCCAATGTCCTTGGGGAAGAAGCCGTAAAACAGAGGACTGTAACGAACGTGGGACCACGACTCTGGACTGATCATTATCAGAACGCAACAACAAAACACCACGTCGAACAAAAAGTCTCTCCTTGTGAGCAAAAAATCGGCGAACCAACGGATCCTCGATCCGAGACTTTGACAAAGGCCATTGCGTAGCAACAAAACGTAAAACAGTAGCAAGGACAGGGTCAGCAGCTGTGGCTGTAGCGACACGACGAAAATCAATCGGAAACGATTCGACCACTTCATCGGTTTCCGAATCAATGAACATGCAAGCAAGTTCGGAAGAATCGAATGCTTTATCCTCAGCAACAGGCAAACGGGACAACGCATCGGCGTTTCCGTGCTTAGCAGTGGACCGATACAAGATATCGTAGCGGTACTGCGAGAGGAAAATAGACCAGCGAATGAATTTCTGCGCTGTACGTGGAGGTACAGGCTTGGTCGGATGAAAAAGCGATGTCAAAGGGTTGTGGTCTGTGATGATGGTAAAGTGACGACCATACAAGAAATCATGGAACTTAGTAACACCAAACACGAGAGCCAAAGCTTCTTTCTCGATCTGTGAATAATTTCTTTGCACAGACGACAGCAATTTGGACGCAAAGGCAATAGGGCGATCATGGGAGCCAACTTTGTGCGCAAGCACAGCACCGATCCCTAAATCCGATGCATCTACCATCAACAAAAGGGGTTTCCGGGGATCGAATGGCGTAAGGCAAGTATTAGAAAGCAACGCCGATTTCAACTGGCGAAAGGCGCGTTCGCATTCCGTCGTCCAGAGAAACGGAACACCTGTACGGCGTAAGCGATGAAGCGGAGCTGAAATGAAAGAGGCATTGCGCACATTCACTCACACCTTGTGAATCTACATTGTTCAATGTTCTTGCGACCTCCTGACGCAATGCGTGGCGAACATTGCGCGCTCTGAAAAATTTCGGTTGCGCGTTTCCTTCCAGTTCCAAATGTGCTTCATAGTTTTTAGCGCAACCTAAGCCCGGTGCAAAAATATCTGCAAATTCTTCACATACACTAGAAACACTGTCTGAAGGCACAGTCTGATTCACTGATAGGACCTGATTTACAATAGACATGTTAAACAACTTAAATAAATCTAGACCAAACAAGTTCACAGCAGAAGAAGAACGAAGAACGTAAAATGACACAAGTTTTGTTTGTCCCTTGTATGTTGCAAGAAGGCTGCACTGCCCTAACACAGGAATTGTCTGTCCGGAATATGTAGTTAGCTTAACATTTGCGGAACGCAACGGAGGTTTGCCCAGTTGTTTGTACGTGTCGTGATTGAGCAATGAAACTGCAGCTACGGTATCGAGCTGGAATGGTATCACTTTGCCTTCAAAGTCTAAGTCCACAAAAAGTTTGTTTTTCTGCTGACGACAAGAGCGACTGTTTTGTGCAATTGGAACAGACACTGGTACCGAATCACTTGCTAATTGACGTGATTTCCGGCGACGTCGACGCACAGTTTTTGTGGGACGATCACAGTTACTGTTAGAGAAAGTGTCACTGGACGAAGCGGAATTAACGACATGAATGTCCATAGGCGAAGGTCCACGAGCCTGAGTGTCCTGGGTTCGATTCCGGCGCGAAGCAAAGGGCCTGGAATGATTGTGATTGTCTGATCTGAGCTTTTTCTGGCAAACACTTTGAACATGTCCTTTCTTATTGCAGAAAAAGCACATAGCTTGGCGTGACGGGCAATGTTCACGCGAATGTCTAGTAGCACACCGCGGGCATGATTTCACTACATTTGTGTGCTGGCGCGGCACACGTGGCTTAGCGCGCGGCGGCAGCTGCGTTGGTTTGTGCGATGGCAGTTGTGCGGACGTGCGCGAGGCCCGGTGACCGGGCCGCGCAGCGCGTCCAGCGGGCCGGTTAATGTTACACACGGCTGGCGAAGTTTCAAAAGATTCCTGAGCACAGTCAAGTGTGTCCTGTCTATCCAATATGTCTATCACTTGTTGAAGGGAGGGATTAACTAGTTTCAAAATTTTCTCCCGTATACGAACATCAGAAACGTTCTGTGCAATTGCATCACGCACCATTGTATCTGAATAAGAAAGACCACAGTAACATTCAAAGGCACAGTCCCTAGTAAGTCCTTGCAATGTTGCTACCCACTCCCTATTAGTTTGACCGGCCGTACGTTTTGTACGAAAAAACGTATACCGTTTTGCAACCACATTAACTGTTTCTTTGAAATAGGCATCTAATGCAGACAAAATTTCCTCGTAGGACAGAGTGGCTACGTCGCGTCGGGGAAACAATTTCAGTATCACACGGTATGTGGACACACCGACACAAGAAAGCAAAAACGGCTGCCGCTCATTACCTTGAATTCTGTAGGCAGCGAGGTGAAAGTTGAACTGGCGAGACCATTCGTGCCAGGTCTCATCGGCTGCCACGTATGGTCGAAAGGGAGGTGCAACAGCGTTCAGTGGCAGCGGTAGCGAAGAAGCGGCGGCGGCCGCATCGGTTGGAATGGTACGTTGACCCTGGACGAGCTGTCCAAGGGCATCCAGTAACGCCTGCGTCTGCTGATTCTGCAAGCGATAAAATTCGGACAGTACATCTGGAGAATGTGGCGAAGCCATGACACAATTAAATGTAAGCAATCAGAAAACACTTTAAATCGTCGCCAATGTTGTAAACGAATTAATACAAACTCTTTTGCTCGTCGCCAATACTTGTTGTGTCGGTAGCTGGGCCGACACCGTGAAGTTGAGATGGCTGAAAATGAACTCTAGACTAACGCTGTGGCCGATAGGGCACGCAAGGCTAACGCCGACGGGCGTGAAGTCTGGAACATGAGAACTTATAAATGAATAAGAAGAAAAGTATGTAGATGCTTATTACTTATCTTTTAATTAGTCCTTGGAATACATCTCTCTTGAATACTCGTAAGCTATAGGCACTGATACAAATGGCGCCTTGCTAGTTAGTAGCCATTAACTTAGCTGATGGCTATTCTGTCTCTCGGCTAATGAGAGAGAAAGGCTTCGTACATCTGGGCGGTAGCTAGGTTCTCGTACAACTGGTCGGTAGCTAGGTTCTCGTACAACTGGGGCGAGTGCTCTCTCGTATCACGAGACCTGCCTTGGTGGTGGCGCTAGGTCTGCGATTACACAGTGGCGACACGCGGGTCCGACATGTACTAATTGGACCGCGGCCGATTTAAGCTACCACCTAGCAAGTGTGGTGTCTGGCGGTGACACCACAAAGAAAATGTACATCATTTTTTGACGTTTGCTTGCAAAGTGCACTACGCTGTTCTAGTCCATGGAGTTCTGTTCTTTTTGACACACGCAGAGACACTAACAAGTGAACTTTAAAAAATAAAAATAAAATGAATTTTTCTTGAGGAACATATCCACCAGGAGATGATTACCTTACATGACAATAACAAGAATATAAATAAGAATAAAATTTTCACTCTGCAGCGGAGTGTGCGCTGATACGAAACTTTCATGGCTAAACATATGGCTTTCGGAGACTTCAGATGCTGCCCGCTTAATGAAATGACAAAATCAGTTCGATAGCGACACGGGGAATAGGCGGTCTTAAGACCATGACATCATTTTAAAAGTGTGAAATTTAGCCTTGACCTCACGATTGTCTTGTGTCGTGGGCTTACTGCGTTCACCGTGCTAAGGCCTTCACTCTTGTCACTAATGCTATCTTTGGAAAGCCGTACAAATTAACCTATTCGATCTAACTAATTATATCTTTGTCCATTCCACTGGCCAGGTTTCTTACAATATTTTACATTAAAACAACTAATTTTCGATTATTTCTGACGTACATGCTTCTTCATATCAACGCCTCAGTTATCAGTTTTTGTTCTAAGAGGAAACTCAAAAAGACATTTGGTGTAGAGAACTGATTTAGCTCGTTTGTTGAGATGGTAATAAACAGTGTGGTTTCCGTGGAAACAACAGTCTCCACATTAGTGACAGTGCTGACTCTCGAACTCCCTTTAAATGTGCAGGTCCAAGAACTAGTTAGGAACCAGTGTCTAAATGTAGACGGTAGTCGGCGCAAAAGACGTGGTCAACTGGTCGGTGCGTACGCTTTTTATCTGAAGCAGGTATGAATGGAAATCAGTTTATTGGTGCGTGCACATGTAAGTAAACCTTATGTTGCTGGTGAAAGCAATGTTGGTGACCATTTATGGAACTTAATAATGATGAACATTCATCCACGTATGGTAACTCGTATTTCTGTATTGGCTGTGTGGTAATTTTGGCACGTAGCAAAAAACATGCAGCATGGCGTGTGTGGACTACGTGAACGCTAGCAGCAAACGTGACGGTAAAGTGACATCCAGTGCTTCTTGCCAACCGTTCTGACAAATACGTATAACCTCCTTACCGAATTTTTACCACTCGTTTTATACTCTGAAGTGTATGGAGAGGGTACTTCGCGTTATACACTATAGAGTTACGTCCAGTTACTTTGGAGTACGGAGCGCGGAAATCATGAATACTCAAATGTCACTGTGTATGTTCTAAGAAATCACATTAATTTCATGTCCCCTACTGGAGCGGTATGTAGAAGACAGTTGTTCGCAGATTCCCCATTTAAAGGTGGTTCTTGAAAAGTTATAAGTGGCGTCTGCTGGATAGTTAGCGTGTATCTTCAAGTGTCTATCAGTTCAGGTTTTTCAGAATTCCTGACTCAGTCTCTTATAACCCGTAAGTCAAACAAATGTATCACCATCCATGCTACCCTTCTTTATATATATTAAAAATCCCATGTTAGTGTCACGTCGTATGGATCTCATATATTCAACCAATACAATAGTATGGTTTATACGAGTGTTTTACAATCATTTTCCTTTGTCGATTGATTGTATTTTACCAGCGCCCTGCCACTGAACAGAGTTTACCACCTGTTCTACCTAAGACTGGTGTGACGTGATCGTTCCATCATACCGCTACAGCTCGTCGCACAAAAGTACTTCTATGCATTGCCAGGTTGCAATTTTTTGACTCATTGATTTTGCAGTTAGAGGATACTAACATCTCACGTTCTGCAAGTTCCACAATTTTACATAACGGAAAACTTAAAGTTTGAAATATTATCAACACTTTGAAACATTATAAAGGTGTGATTGAATATTTTTGGGAATTTTTTCGTGCATTACTTCATTGTAGGTAACTACATCATCCGCAAAACGTGTCTACCTGGTAAGTGACTTCCAACATGAGCAGCTTGTGTCCCACCGCACTTATCTAGAGCAACCCATAACGTATTTCTACAAATTTCAATGGCTCTCCATTCATGATAACATGTTGCGTCCTCTATTACAACAAATGTTCATTTCTGTCGCAAATTTCCGAGAGCAATTCACCACTTCAGTGATTATCGAATTTTGCACTGTAAGAATGTTATGAAACTTTGTCGCTTGCTCGCTTCCACTGTTTTGATTAAAATGAGTGTATGGACGCGTTCCACACCATTTCGTACAATATTACCAGCTTCTGAACTAAGCTTCTGAGCTCAGTGTAACAAAGCTGAATGTCAAGTGTAGGTCACGCAAAATAAAATAAAAATCTATATGCTTCGGTTGACTGTTTTGCATGCCATGCGCTGAAGCATATAATAATGACCAGTAGTTATTTTGTTTTTCTGTATAGACAGAAATTCCATTTTAATGCAGGGGAAGGCCGGGAAGTGTCTGACAGTCGATTGTATAAGGATAAAGCTGTCTCTAAACTCTACCGCCTCTAATAGCATCTGTCGCGTCAATTAAGTGAAAACTATCGAAAAGCAAGACCACCAAATAGATTCTGAATCAAATCATCAGGTGCGATTCGCGGTGGTAACAAGCTCCCTGATCCTAGTGAGGAGTTGGGTGCACAAAATTAAATTTGTAGTGCTGTGTTTTTATTTGCAAGTAATATTACATTTTTACTGTATCATTAGACAAGTTATTTTCTGTATTGTAGACTGTTACAGTTTCTAGCCCAGGTACTAATACTGGGATGTTAAAGTACGATGGCGGTACGTTCGTGGTTGTATCAGAAAAATCTGCTTCATATTGTAATTGACAAAACTGATAGCACAAAATCTTATTTTTTGCTGTTTTTAACTGGAAAATACGGAGAAGTCATGGTATAAATTGGATGAGACGAACATGAAGGAAGCCGTAGGAAAAAATTAGACGTCTTTGAAATGAGCGAGGGGAGCGAGTAGATATAAAGTTTCAAAGCTGGATTAATAATATACAGAATGGTGTTGAGATGGCGGTTTCAATACTTCAAGTTTTCTAAATAGTCTCCCTCGATTTATTACAGCGCACAAACCGTTCATACAACCGCGCGAGACCGTCAAGGAAATACTTCTTTGCGGCCGGCCGGAATGGCCGAGCGGTTCTAGACGCTGCACTCTGGAACTGCGCGACCGCTACGGTCGCAGGTTCGAATCCTGCCTCGGGCATGGATGTGTGTGATGTCCTTAGGTTAGTTAGGTTTAAGTAGTTCTAAGTTCTAGGGTACTGATGACCTCAGAAGTTAAGTCGTATAGTGCTCAGAGCCATTTCAACCATTTTTTGAACTCTCATCTCATTCAAAATATTCTGGAGAAGAGGATGCACACTTGATTTAGAGATGTTGCTACATCACGATTTGTTCGAAAAAAAAAAAAAAAACTGGTTCGATTGGCTCTGAGCTCTACGGGACTTAACATCTGAGGTCATCAGTCTCCTAGACTTAGAAATACTTAAACCTAACTAACCTAAGGACACCAAACGCATCCATGCCCGAGGCAGGATTCGAACCTGCGACCGTAGCAGCGGCACGGTTCCGGACTGAAGTGCTTAGAGCCGCTCGGCCACAGAGGCTGGCTGCATCGTGATTTGTGACACGACAGGGTTGGCACACTACAGCCGCATGTCCACAAACAACACAGCCTGTTCACATCTGACGGGTCGAATACAACTTTGCCGTTTGCAGTTGATGTTTCAAGTAAACACCATAGTTATTGCGCTTACACAAGGTGCAAGTGCACGCAAAAATGTAACGGGACATAGACAATGCTCCACTGAACAGTTTGAGATGGGGGACCTGGTGTCGGAGAAAGCCAGCTTTATTTACGCTACTGGCGATGAAAATTGCTACACCACGAAGATGACGTGCTATAGACGCGAAATTTAACCGACAGAAAGAAGATGCTGTGATATGCAAATGATTAGCTTTTCAGAGCATTCATACAAGGTTGGCGCCGGTGGCGACACCTAAAACCTGCTGACATGAGGAAAGTTTCCAACCGATTTCTCATACACAAACAGCTCTTGACCGGCGTTGCTTGGTGAAACGTTGTTGTGATGTCTCGTGTAAGGAGGGGAAATGCGTACCATCACGTTTCCGACTTTGATAAAGGTCGCATTGTAGCCTATCGTGATTGCGGTTTATCATGTCACGACATTGCTGCACGCGTTGGTCGAGATACAATGACTGTTAGCAGAATATGGAATCGGTGGGTTCAGGAGGGTAATACGGAACGCCATGCTGGATCCCAACGGCCTCGTATCACTAGCAGTCGAGATGACAAGCATCTTATCCGCATGGTTGTAACGGATCGTGCAGCCACGTCTCGATCCCCGAGTCAACAAATGGGGACGTTTGCAAGACATCAACCATCTGCACGAACAGTTCGACGACGTTTGCAGCAGCATGGACTATCAGCTCGGAGACCGTGGCTGCGGTTACCCTTGACGCTGCATCACAGACAGGAGCGCCTGCGATGGTGTACTCAACGACGAACCCGGGTGCACGAATGGCAAAACGTCATTTGTTCGGATGAATCCATGTTCTGTTTACAGCATCATGATGGTCACATCCGTGTTTGGCGACATCGCGGTGAACGCAAATTGGAAGTGTGTATTCGTCATCGCCATACTGGCGTATCACCCGTTGTGATGGTATGGGGTGCCATTTTTTATACGTCTCGGTCACCTCTTGTTTGCATTGACGGCACTTTGAACAGTGGACGTTACATTTCAGATGTGTTACGACCCGTGGCTCTAGCCTTCATTTCATCCCTGCGAAACCCTACATTTCAGCACGATAATGCAAGACCGCATGTAGCAGGTCCTGTACGGGCCTTTCTGGATACAAAAAATGTTCAACTAGTGCCCTGGCCCGCACATTCTCCAGATCTCTCACCAATTGAAAACGTCTGATCAATGGTGGCCGAGCAACTGGCTCGTCACAATACGCCAGTCACTATTCTGGATGAACTGTGGCATCGTGTTGAAGCTGCATGGACAGCTGTACCTGTACACGCCGTCCAAGCTCTGTTTGACTCAATGCCCAGGCGTGACAAGGCCGTTATTACGGCCACAGGTGGTTGATCTGGGTACTGATTTCTCAGGATCTATGCACCCAAACTGCGTGAAAATGTAATCACATGTCAGTTCTAGTATAATATATTTGTCCAATGAATACCCGTTTATGATCTGCATTTCTTCTTGGTGTAGCAATTTTAATGGCCTGTAGTGTATTTTATTTACAAGTCAAGTTCCGTGAGACCAAGTTGGGAATCAATTCTCCAAGGACATGAAACATGTTAGTACATGATATTACAACATAAAAGAAAAATCTCAATCCATATGTTTAAGTCAACGCAATCGACGATGCAACTAAAGTCAGCCTAATTTTTCAGGGAACTCCTCGACAGAATAGAAGGTGTGACCCATGAGGAAACTCTTTAGTTTCGATTTAAAAGCCCCTGGATTACTGCTAAGATGTTTAGAATCATGTGGTAGCTTATATAAAATGGATGCAGCAGTATACTGCACACCTTTCTGGACAAGAGTTAAAGAAGTCCTATCCAAATACAGTTTTGATTTCTGCCGAGTATTATCTGAGTGAAAGCTGCTTATTCTTCGGAGTAAGCTAATATTGTTAACGAGAAACGACAGTAAGGAATATATATATATTGAGAGAACGGTCTCAAATACCCAAAATCGTGAACTGGTGTGACAAGATATTCGTGAAATTACACCACTTACTGCCCGAACCGCCCGTTTCTGATCGAAAAATATCCTTTTAGAATGGGAAGAGTTACTCCAAAATATAACACTATAAGACATAAGCGAATGAAAATAATCAAATAGACTAATTTTCGTGTCAAAAACCACTCACTTCAGAAACCGTTCGAATAGTAAAAATGGCAGCATTAAGTCTTTGAACGATATCCTGAACGTGGGCTTTCCACGTCAGCTTACAATCTATCTGAACACCTAGAAATTTGAACTGTTTAGTTTCGCTAATCATATGCCCATTCTGTGAAATTAAAACGTCAAGTTTTGTTGTACTGGGTATTAGAAACTGTAAAAATTTAGTCTTTCTGCGATTTAACGTTAGTTTATTTTCTATATATCCATGAACTTATGTCATAAACAGGACAATTTGAAACGAAGCCCATGTTGCGCACAACATTTTTTACTACCAAGCTAGTGTCATAAGCAAACAGAAATATTTTAGAGTTACCTGTAACACTAGAGGGCATATCATGTACATAAATAAGGAACAGGGTGGCCCCATCACTGATCCCTGTGGAAACCCCCACGCTCTTACGGAATCAGCCTGTATACTCCATGAATAAAATCAACTTTTCGAACTGACGATGTAGTCCATTCTAAAATGTACGCTACTTGATACACCTAAGCAAGAGTTGGCATGAATCCTACTTTAAGGATTATAAGTTATTCCGAAAACATTCAGTGGTGATCAGGATATAGTACTGTGCCACGAGGCAAAAATTTAGAGAGCCAGCGTATGCCTTGCGCTAAGGTGAGTTCCTGAATCTAGTGTACGTATAAGCAGAGTGACTGAAACTAATGTAATGGTTCAATAAAACAAAAATGAAAGTGGATATAGACTTTTACTAGGTTTTTATGAAAAGATGTGAAGACTTAAGCGTGAATCCTTGTGTCTCGGGTTAGCAGCAAATTTCAGCAATGAACAAGCTGATACATTCTTTAAAGAATTATATGAACGGATGAGATAAATTTATGTTCATAGTTATTTACGAACCAGTTACCCGTTTAATTGACATTACTAAAGATACAGTGTTCTCCGGCTAGAGCTATAGAAAACATTTTTTTACGTTTCTGGTCGTGTTAAGATTTTTCCAACACTGAATGCAAAACTAAAACATTTTTGTACGTGTTGGTACAGTTCAATGTGGGAACCGTTAGTAGTCGTTATATCTAACTGATATCAAAACAGTACTCTATTTTTTGCCACATGTTCATAAGCGTGACTGATGTTATGACCTGCACTGCGGCGTAGATTCGTTGGCTCAAATATACCAGATCTCGAACATTTGTTCTGTAAACAATGTACTTGATAAATCTCGAGGCACCGGAATCCAGCGGAGTCAGGTTGGGAGATCGGGTTAACCAGGAAATAGGTCACCGCCCCCTCCGCCTCTACTCTCTTGAAATGCTTCGTGGAGAAATATGGTAACATCCCCACGATTGCGGGGGCGGGGGGCACAATCCTGCTTAAAAATGATGTCGGCATGCATCTGTGGAATTTCACAGTTTGGCAACACGTCGAGACAGGTGTTCCCTGTCACAGGAGTGCATGCAACATGCAGCTCAGCGATGTTCAGGAAATGGTGAGGGCAACATCTTGAAGAGTGTCTCTGTCGATTGCGTAGTCACTCAGCCACATAAAATGTCGAACTCTTCATTATAAGAATTTATTTGTGTGTACCTCAAACCCGCACACTCTGTATATACGACTTGTAATCAATTGCAATTACTACGTAAAACTATTTTACTCCTGACTCGTTGGTGTGAATATTTAGCACACTATACATCTTAGACAACTTAATATACATAAAAAAATTAGCAACTTTATTCAGTTCTATTCCGAAAGAGTACATACTGACTCGTATTTCATCATTCTGCTAAAGAAACCTTTTGCCACTCGAATATCTGAATAATTTTTGCAAAAAAAATAGGTTTTCTATACATTATGGTTTCACGTCCGATACATCTCTCCAACAATTTAAACGACCGAATTGCAGGAGGTGGAACAAAAAATACATGAAACTTTTCGTATGAATGTTGTCATGACATCGAGTTTTATAATTCTACCAATTAGCGTATCGTACTATTGTTTTGTGGGAAGAACGTTGCAGTTCAACTTTCAGAAGATACGTGAGGGATACTACCCGACCTTCCCGTACATAGTGATCGCAGAGCCCTGTACGGAGTTTCTTTCCTTAATTAATTTCTCTACCATTACGCCCTTTGATACAGAGAGACTTATCTGAGGCACGTCACTCTGATCGTACTGCAGTAGGCAGGCAGAAATAGCTGCTAAATATTTTCGCCTCTATAGCAGTTTCTCTTTCCTTAGAGACGCTATGAGGTCTGAGCTCGGGGATCTGAAGAAATGCCGCAATAACGCCCTAGCCCGAGGCAAGGTAAACAGACGACAACCTCCAGTCGCGTCGCTCTACGTACGAGTATATATTTATATATGCGGGGCTCAAGTGACGCGCGTGAAATGACGCTCGTGCTGAGATGTTTGTCTACTAGGCCACCTTTCGCCCTCTTTCAAGTTGGCGTCACCACCGCCAGCGTTTTATGCCGCAGCTGCGTAATAAGTATTTATGCAAGCGCGTCCCCCGCTGTTTCTGCCGGCAGTATGAGTCCGTAGACGGCCTGAAAATCCGACATAACCGGGTCGTTCCCGGACAGACGCCAGATGTTACCAAGAAAGTGCGCGATCACACTGTAACACTGGGAAGCAATTACCGGAAGGTGTACGGCACGCAAGATACGTATCTGTAGAAAAATAGGAGAGCTGCAAGATATAGGAGACAAAATTATCCCTAAAAGGGTTGTACGAATGTCGCGGAAGAAAGTAAAAAGAAGAACATTAGTAAAAAGATCTTTCAAAAACTACCCTAATAGATCCTGCAGATCGGGAGAACATTGTGACAATGAAAGATAGCCTGCAGATGAATCTGCCAAAGGCACGAAGGCTGTTAACTTATCGACTAGGAATTGTCGATTTTACATGAAAGAACATTATTATGAATGATTTGAATACGTTATCCTTAGGAATTCTCTTTTAGTTAGAGCTGATACTCTCTGGCAATATGGTGGTATCTAAACAGGCAGAATACGGCGCGTCGGTCGGCAACGACTTTATAAGACAACACGTGTATGCCGAAGTTGGTAGATTGGTTACTGCTGCTGCAAAGAGAGGTTATCAACATTTAAGTGAGTTTGAACGTGGTGTTATAGTCTGTGCACGAACGATAGAACCCAGCGATGAAGTGGCTATTTTCCCGTACGACCATTTCACGAGTGTACTGTGAATATCAGGAATCCGGTAAAACATCAAATCTCCGACGTCGCCGCGGCAATAACTGGACTAACAACGACTGAATAGAATCTTTCAATGTGACACATGTGCAACCCTTCTGTAGATAGCCGCAGATTTCAATGCTGGGCCATCAACAAATGTTAGCGTGCGGAACATCCAAAGAAACATCATCGATATGGGCTTTCGGAACCGAAGGCCCACTCACGTACGCCTGACAACTGCACGATACAAAGCTTTACGCCTCCCCTGGGCCCGTCAACACCGACATTGGACTCTTGATGACTGGAAACATGTTTCCTGGTCCGAAGAGTCTCATTCCAAATTGTATCGATCGGATGGACGTGTACGGGTATGGATATGACGTAATGAATCCATGTATTCTGAATTTCAGCAGCGGACTGTTCAAGCTTGTTGCAGGCTCTGTAATGGTGTGGGGCGTGTGCAGTTGGTGTGATATGAGACCACTGATACGTCTAGATACGACTCTGACAGGTGACATAAACGTAACCATCCAGTCTGATTACCTGCATCCATTTGTGTCTGTGGGCATTCAGACGGACCTGGGCAATTCCAGTTGTACAATGCAGCACCACACACGTCCAGAGTTGTTACAGAGTAGCTTCAGGAACACTCTTCTGAGATTAAACATTTCCGCTGCCCACCAAACTCCCCAAACATGACATTTATTGAGCATATCTGGGATTCCTTGCGACGTGCAGTTCAGAAGAGATCTCCATCCCTTTGTAGTCATGCATTTATGGAAAGTCCTGCGGCCGCATGGTGTCAGTTCCCTCCAACACTACTTCAGACATTAGTTGAATCCATTCCACGATGTGTTGCGGCACTTCTGCGTTCTCGCAGTGGCCCTACGCGATTTTAGGCAAGTGTACCAGTTCCTTTGGCGTTTCAGTATATGTTGAAAGGACTATTTATTTAAACAAGTAAATGTAAGAAATATTACTTTTACTGCGGAGTTATGGACGAAGTTTATTTAGTTATTTTCTTGAGACTTGCAGGAATGAATTACAGTTTTTGAAATGGAACATAATTTTTAATGTCATGAAGCTGTATACTGCAACCATAAGGATAATGATGAATAGTTGGGGTCTTCGGATGTGGCAAATTGAATCACACTAGGTTACATAGTGTCATTTTAGCTCTATTTCTCTGTGTGGAGTATATCATCGGCGGAGAACTGCTGGCGTATGGTGGAATTTCAAGTGGCAGCAGGAAAATCAGGAATTTGCAAATGATACTATACGCACTACTGGAACTAAGGAAGAACTTAGTGATGTGGTCACCAGAGCGAAAACTATTGTATTAAATTCCAGTGTAGAGATAAATATGAAAAAAGCTCTTAGTTGTTAATCGCCAAGGCTTAGATCAGATTCATCTTACAGGATGCTTAAAGGAGACAGAGAATTGCTGGGTGTATCTAGTGTCTTTAATCAATGAAACAAGACAGTGTGATACAGAAATAAATGACGAATCGTTCATGGATGAGGCGCAATGCTTAAACGCACTAATAAGTGGGAGAACCGGTCCGTATCAAAAATGTCGAAGATGTGCTTGGGGAAATCATTGTAATCGCTGTTTTCTTACGCGGTTACAAGACCTGGACCATGACACTTGGTGAGCAGAACCGAACTGATGCCTTCAAGATATGTTCAGAAAGTATAAATAAAGACCTCTGTGCACTTTGACAGTGAAAGTATTCATTGGCGAGAAATTAAGCTTTGTACCAAGGCCGGGATTTGAATCCAGGTTAACGCATCAGTCTGGAAAGCAGGAGACCTGCGTTTGGGTGCCGACGCTTGTACAAGATTTCATTTGTCATCTATGAAATCTTTCATTGGCCGAATGTTGAAGGGATCCGAACTTTTCCTTTCTGAACATATTCTATGTCCGGCTGCGGGATCAGATGCCACTCACATAAATACCTTCGAGATCTGGTACTGGCGTAAGCTGTTACGTATACCATGGACTGAAATAACCAGTGCTTCAATTACAGGTCAACTAAACATCAAAAGAAATTTATCTTTCCATGTTATCCAAACACTCTGGTAGTTTAAAAATGGTTAAAATGGCTCTGAGCACTATGGGACTCAACTGCTGTGGTTATCAGTCCCCTAGAATTTAGAACTGCTTAAACCTAACTAACCTAAGGACATCACACACATCAATGCCCGAGGCAGGATTCGAACCGGCGACCGTAGGGGTCGCGCGGTTCCAGACTGTAGCGCCTAGAATCGCTCCGCCACCCCGGCCGGCCTCTGGTAGTTACTTGAGCACACTTTGAGAAGAGAAGTGGAGAATTAAAAAAAAAAAAAAAAAAAAAAAAACAGTCGTGCAAGATAAAGTCGAAGGCAGTAGACCAGGAGGGTGAGCAGCAAGTAGATGGTTGAATCAGGCGAAGAAGATTACCAGGCTGCCTTTTCACATTACATTAAGGAGTACTGCTGATCACTGTGCATGGAGACGACCAGTCGAAGCTTCAGTTACAAAAGAACTCAATCAAAAAATAACTTCACCACATTCAACAGTGAGTTAACCGACCAATGATGATGAGCTGATATATATGAATTAATTGCATGCAAATCAAATTCAACCGTATTTGTCTTCGTTTTGTTAAGGATCTTAAAACGTTCTAAGACGTAAGTTTGGATACAATATGCTGTACATAGTTGGCCGTTTTCAGATGGATAATCCACTGGCGGGATGTTAATGCAAGTGAGGTGCTTAAGCAAATGCCCATTTTCCTGAATGAACAGGGCAATGTGCCTTTTAAATGACCTGTGGAGGACGTGTAAAGTTCTTGGTGTCATGAAGGGGCGAGTTTCATTGATGAGTTTACCTATCATATAAATATTCGTTTCACATAATATTTTGTAACTTACAGAGAAAATGCCTGAGTACTAAACCACTCGAAAGTCTTTGCTATTTTTCATTGAATTTCAGTGTTTTTTTTTTTTTCTTCATTGTGATAATTTGGTTGCATTCACTACAGTAGCTTTTAATAGATATCGTTTGTCGCACTGAGTATGTCGCAGCTTTTGGTGCTGGAAATCTAGGAAATTCATGTTTATCAGCGTTTTCAGTTACACCTGTATCACACTTCTTATAGATCAGTTATTATAATTTTGTTATCCTTTAATTTAGCTTGTGCAGCAGTGGCTGTGAAGCAGGTAGAGCTCTGGTTTCCAATCGTGATTATCCTGGGTTCAACCCCAGGTGAAGGCTGTGATTTTTCCTCGTTCCAGTTCTTTCAGGATGGCCCAAGGTCTACTTAACTTGCTTTTGAGATGAATACTGGAGAACATTCTCGTGCGGTATAAAGTGGCAGGGGCCTGGGCGCCGTTATCTCTCCCTCTTCTAGAGCCACGGCAGATAGAAACTCTGCTTGGAGTCAGGTCGATAGTCCAGTCTCAACCTTGCGCCACAAACTTTCCTAAAACTTTACCTTAATTTAGTTCTTCATACACTTAAAAGATCTGTTCGAGATCGCGCCTTGTAATCATGGGATGTTTCCCCAATCCAAACAATACCCTCCGTAGGCTTGGAAACACCAAGTGATTATGAATAACAGAATGTAAATACATTATAAAATAGCATTTTATTGTTTTCTAAATATTTATTAAGCTCAAAAAATACACAAGCTAATCCAGCTGTTAGGTTTTAGATTCAGAATAGCTATCCATTGCTTTAATACTGCCTTGCGTACCCTCTGCATGCTACAAGTCAATTGTGCCAGGGTTTCAGTTGGAATTTGTCTCCGTTCTCGGGCCCATTATTTCAAGCTTTTGTGTACCTCTCGAGACTTCACGTAGTTCTGACACAAGCAGGATGCCAGTTTCGGATCGTTGTCTTGCTGCAAGACAAACCCTTTCCCAATCAGGCGCAACAGATATCTTTGTACGTCATTGGAGAATGCCATGATAATGATTTTGTTTCATTTATCCATCTTCTTTCACCAAATCTCCAACTTTATACCCTCCAAAGTCTTGTATAGTATGACGGAACCAGCCCGCATCTCGTGGTCGTGCGGTAGCGTTCTCGCTTCCCACGCCCGGGTTCCCGGGTTCGATTTCCGGCGGGGTCAGGGGTTTTCTCTGCCTCATGATGGCTGGGTGTTGTGTGCTGTCCTTAGGTTAGTTAGGTTTAAGTAGTTCTAAGTTCTAGGGGACTGATGACCATAGATGTTAAGTCCCATAGTGCTCAAAGCCATTTGAACCATTTATGACGGAACCCTCTCCGCGCTTGAAATTACGCACAGAGGATACAGGCGTTAATGGGTTAATCGGAGTATGAATTGGCGGCGTTTACTTCCAAGCATTTCGAACTTGAATTCATCAGTGAAAAAATATCGTTTTCCAATGCTCTATTCTCCAACGTCGGTTTGAAGCCTATTCTTCTTATTAACAAGGCGCAACAATAGTTTCTTTGCTGCTACGTAGCCCCGGAAGTTGTTTTCTGCCAGGCGCCGTATAATTGTTGACTCATTCACTGGCTATGATTAGTTCGGCCACCAATCCAAGCACATTGGTGACTCTGTTCCGTTCACTGGCCATTGTCAAATACTTTTCCTTGTGTTTGATATTTTCCTTTGTTTTGTCGATGGAAGGGGTAGTTAAGTGAAAGTTTTTATGTGCGCGAACTTTCACTCTATTAGGGTAAGCTTGGATACACTAATTACTACCAAGCCTTACTCCAATCTGTACCAACTCTGAAAAGTCCACACGCGTACAAAACTCATAACCGTAGCCAGTTTATGGCAATCATTAGTGATACTTCCCAGAAAGCTTACAAACGGATTGTTTCTTTTATAATAGCTGGATCAAATGTTGCTATAATCAGTCTCACGTAACAAAACGTTCACATTCGCGAGTAAGCAACACGTCACTCGGAATTTTGTTGTTTAAAACGTCACCAAAATTTCTGAATTTCACACTATGCGTTAAATCTAACTGCCTTCCACACTTTACGACACATCTCAAACATTTTGGTACCCAAGTAAGTATCACAATGTTAATAATTTTCGTCTGAGCACTTATCAGTAGGTCTGATCACTATGAGATCCAAGCCCCGACTCTACTCATCTCTCAATACAAAAGAAGGTTCTCGTTCGCAAAACACGCGCGAATACGCTAATTTCTGATTGGCAGAGAAACATCGCAGCCAATACGAAAACAGCATCAAACCTTCTCTATCCCGGGCAGATATACAGAACCAATCAAAATTTGTTATTGAATCAGAACAGTAAATTAGCACTCCGTCGTCAGGCCACAAGTGGCCCAGCGGGACCATCTGACCGCCGTCTCATCCTCAGTTGAGGATGCGGATACGAGGGGCGTGTGGTCAGCACACCGCTCTCCCGGTCGTTACGATGGTTTTCTTTGACCGGAGCCGCTACTATTCGGTCGAGTAGCTCCTCAATTGGCATCACGAGGCTGAGTGCACCCCGACAGAACAGTAAATTACCATACATAAATTTTGAAAACGCGGAAATACAAATTCAGTTTGCCTTAACAAAACTACTTTACCGGCATCATAACCTCTTTTCCCCAGTCCCATAATCTGACGAAATAGTTCGTAACAAAATCCCCGGTACGAATGACTAACGCACACGTCATTCTCGAACACTCTTTACGGTAATTATTACTTCAATTTATAGTATAAAAACCTTACATAAAATTGTTGTGTCCTACGGGACCTATTAATTCAATTTATAGTATAAAAATTTTACATAAAATTGTTGTGTCCCGCCGACTAGTCTTACATAGGGTGCGTAGCAAAACCTGCTTTCTCGGGTCGCTAGACAACAATTCTAGCAAATCGTATTAATGAAGTTTATTACAGTAAGATAAATGACAATATTTACCTTTGCGTATTTACAAAGTTATGTCACAAGCATATGGCGACATACAAATAATCAGTGTCTTTCAGTATATACACTCCCACTACAAGCAAAACAATACAGATTATGTCACTGCTGTAGCCTTCGTAGAACCGGACGTCTTCAACTCGCTGCGGCTAGGCGGTGCGGCGCTAATATTCTCTTCGTGTAGAGGCCGCTCCTGTCTCGGTGTCGTCCCAGAGAGAGCTCGGTTGCGTACTGTTAGCTGACGTCGTCTCACAGCCCGCTCTGCAGTGACGTTCCTGGCCGACGTGCCGGCGCATGACGTTACGCCGGAACATAAACGTTATTTCACACACGCAATTTCATTCGCTCTCATAACTAAGCACATATTTAGTAGTAATTATTTAGTAAAGAGAAAATTGAACGAACAGAGCTGCAACTAAAAAAGACAGTATTTTGACCGCAGCTCAAATAGTGTCCATTAGTTAGTGACTATACCACATCGCAGATGAAATGTATACACCCGAGCATCTGACACAACCTTTCCTTGGCGTGACACGCTGCACTCCTGATCACAGCTGTGATGTCCCAGCTTAATAGGCACGATGTAAGGCGCTACGCCTCAGTAGGAGCCTGTATCTCGATACTGGTGTTTGGTCTTCACAAGTTCGCTGACGGAAATTTTCAATTTCTTTGATATTTGTCGGACACTATCGCCTTCTCGGCGCAAAGTGAATATCTTCACCCATGAATCATAAGTGATCTGGCAGTTTGGGGACATTTTCAGTTACTTCCGCTGCTTGTATTACCTTCTTTCTTGTCGTGTCCTATCTTCATACAAATGGAACTAGCCATCGGACAGAACTGGAAACAACGTACGTCTACAGGCATCACCTGGCGTGTTTAGTAGAACTGCTTGGACAAGTGAAGTCAGTTTATATAAAACTGAGCAGTACCAGTATATGTACAATAACTAGGCGCACAGTAGTCTGTCTGTCGTTGTTAACCTCCATTTGAGCATACTATTCTGTATTCCAACCAAGAACTCACGTACATCATTCCCATCACGCCCCTTTGCAATACGCAGCATGAAGTTTCCAACTTACGAGGAATCTACATCTACATCTACATGATTACTCTGCAATTCACATTTAAGTGCTTGGCAGAGGTTTCATCGAACCACAATCATACTATCTCCCTACCATTCGACTCCCGAACAGCGCGCGGGAAAAACGAACAACTAAACCTTTCTGTTCGAGCTCTGATTTCTCTTATTTTATTTTGATGATCATTCCTACGTATGTAGGTTGGGCTCAACAAAATATTTTCGCATTCGGAAGAGAACGTTGGTGACTGAAATTCCGTAAATAGATCTCGCCGCGACGAAAAACGTCTTTGCTTTAATGACTTCCATCCCAACTCGCGAATCATATCTGCCACACTTTCTCCCCTATTACGTGATAATACAAAACGAGCTGCCCTTTTTTGCACCCTTTCGATGTCCTCCGTCAGTCCCACCTTGTAAGGATCCCACACCGCGCAGCAATATTCTACGAGGTGCATTCAAGTTCTAAGGCCTCCGATTTTTTTTCTCCGGACTGGAAAGAGATAGAAACATGCGCATTGTTTTAGAATGAGGCCGTGTTCATTGTCAATACGTCCCAGAGATAGCAGCACCGCACGGCAGATGGAATTTTACCGCCAGCGGGGAGAAAGAGAACTATTTTAAATACTTAAAATGGCGACGTTTTCCTTACTTGAACAGCATGCAATCATTCGTTTTCTGAATTTGCGTGGTGTGAAACCAATTGAAATTCATCGACAGTTGAAGGAGACATGTGGTGATGGAGTTATGGATGTGTCGAAAGTGCGTTCGTGGGTGCGACAGTTTAATGAAGGCAGAACATCGTGTGACAACAAACCGAAACAACCTCGGGCTCGCACAAGTCGGTCTGACAACATGATCGAGAAAGTGGAGAGAATTGTTTTTGGGGATCGCCGAATGAGTGTTGAACAGATCGACTCCAGAGTTGGCATTTCTGTGGGTTCTGTGCACACAATCCTGCATGATGACCTGAAAATGCGAAAAGTGTCATCCAGGTGGGTGCCACGAATGCTGACGGACGACCACATGGCTGCCCTTGTGGCATGTTGCCAAGCAATGTTGACGCGCTATGACAGCATGAATGGGACTTATTTTCGTCGCTTGTGACAATGGATGAGACGTGGATGCCATTTTTCAATCCAGAAACAAAGCGCCAGTCAGCTCAATGGAAGCACACAGATTCACCGCCACCAAAAATATTTCGGGTAACCGCCAGTGCTGAAAAAATGATGGTGTCCATGTTCTGGGACAGCGAGGGCGTAATCCTTACCCATTGCGTTCCAAAGGGCACTACGGTAGCAGGTGCATCCTACGAAAATGTTTTGAAGAACAAATTCCTTCCTGCACTGCAACAAAAACGTCCGGGAAGGGCTGCGCATGTGCTGTTTCACCAAGACAACGCACCCGCACATCGAGCTAACGTTACGCAACAGTTTCTTCGTGATAACAACTTTGAAGTGAATCCTCATGCTCCCTACTCACCTGACCTGGCTCCTAGTGACTTTTGGCTTTTTCCAACAATGAAAGACACTCTCCGTGGCCGCACATTCACCAGCTGTGCTGCTATTGCCTCAGCGATTTTCCAGTGGTCAAAACAGACTCCTAAAGAAGCCTTCGCCGCTGCCATGGAATCATGGCGTCAGCGTTGTGAAAAATGTGTACGTCTGCAGGGCGATTACGTCGCGAAGTAGCGCCAGTTTCATCGACTTCGGGTGAGTAGTTAATTAAAAAAAATCCGAGGCCTTAGAACTTGAATGCACCTCGTAACAGAGGACGAACAAGTGTAGTGTAAGCTGTCTCTTTAGTGGACTTGTTGCATCTTCTAAGTGTCCTGCGAATGAAACGCAACCTTTGGCTCGCCTTCCCCACAATATTATCTATGTGGTCTTTCCAACTGAAGTTCTTCGTATTTTTTACACCCAGGTACTTAGTTGAATTTACAGCCTTGAGAATTCTACTATTTATCGAGTAATCGAATTCCAACGGATTTCTTTTGGAACCCATGTGGATCACCTCACACTTTTAGTTATTTAGCGTCAACTGTCACCTGCCACACCATACAGCAATCTTTTCTAAATCGCTTTGCAACTGATACTGGTCTTCGGATGATCTTACTAGACGGTACATTACAGCATCATCTGCGAACAACCTAAGAGAACTGCTCAGATTGTCACCCAGGTCATTTATATAGATCAGGAACAGCAGAGGTCCCAGGACGCTTCCCTGGGGAACACCTGATATCACTTCAGTTTTACTCGATGATTTGCCGTCTATTACTACGAACTGCGACCTTCCTGACAGGAAATCCCGAATCCAGTCGCACAATGGAGACGATACCCCATAGGCCCGCAGCTCGTGTACAAATGTCTTTTTTCTTATTTAGTGGCTACGTAAGTTACATTTACTGTACTACAACCAGAGAACATACATTTTTACGGTTTCAGATATGTCTGCATCCAGATTCACATTGTTTTTTTGATCAGCTTTTAATCTTCTGGCCGGCCGGAGGGGCCGAGCGGTTAAAGGCGCTACAGTCTGGAACCGCACGACCGCTACGGTCGCAGGTTCGAATCCTGACTCGGGCATGGATGTGTGTGATGTCCTTAGGTTGGTTAGGTTTAAGTAGTTCTAAGTTCTAGGGGACTGATGACCACAGCAGTTAAGTCCCTTAGTGCTCAGAGCCATTTGAACCATTTTTTTTAATGTTCTTGTTTTTTTTTAACTTAGTTTATAGCACCATTTAAATATCCGCTCCGAGTCACCACCATAATTACAGATCCTTAAAACGTTATGCTTGGCTGCGCAAGAAGGAAAAGCACGGGGACATTGCCTCTTTTTGTAGCGCTAGAAGGGAGATATTACAAGAGCAAGTGATGCTTCACACAAATGTCTGTCGCGACAGTAGCAGTGCTTGCAGTCGGCTGCCGAGAGCCATCTGTCGTAATACTATTACCATTCCTGTCCCGGTCCTCCGCCTTTTATGAGCGCGTGCACTCAAAAGGGAGGGGCGGACACGGCATCGACAACGGCAGCGCAGAAAGAGAGCACCAGAATCTGTTAATGATACTGCCGGCGGGCTCGGCCCGGTCATTAGAGAGATATACACGGAAACGTATTGCCGGCTGGAATAGAGAGAGTGAGGGTAGCAGTCCAACGGAAATGGGGGCGCGGAAAGTTGGACGGTGGGGGTTCTGGGCGACGCAGACGCGGCGGTATCTGCGCCGAAGCTGCGCGGCTGCGGGCCTCGTGATAATGGCCGCGCCCCGCGACCGGCGAGGTCGCACAGGAAGGCGGGGCGCGGAGCCCTGGGGGGCAGGAAGTCGCCGCCAGTCGCCGGCCGGCCGCCAGATAACGAGGCGAGCGCCGAAGCGCGTGGCCGCGCGTGCTAGGGCGCGCGACACTGGCGTGGGCGATCGCTGCTGTACCGCGTGCACCCGACAGCTCTCACGCTGGCAGAGGAGTGCTGTGCTCCGAGTGGAACCTGTTGATTTTAACAGCTTTGCAACCACAGCAGGCTAGAAACTTAAGAGAACAGGTTGTTATGACAGTAAAGTACACTTGTAATGGGGTTGTTCGATTTGCTTGGACTGTACAAGTGACCATCTACTGAATATACAGGGTGAGTCACCAAACGTTACCGCTGGATATATTTCGTAAAGCACATCAAATACTGACGAATCGATTCCACAGACCGAACGTGAGGAGACGGGCTAGTGTAATTGGTTAATACAAACCATAAAAAAAATGCACGGAAGTATGTTTTCCAACACAAAACCTACGTTTTTTTAAATGGAACCCCGTTAGTTTTGTTAGCACATCTGAACATATGAAGAAATACGTAATCAGTGCCGTTTGTTGCATTGTAAAATGTTGATTACATCCGGAGATATAGTAACCTGAAGTTGACGCTTGAGTACCACTCCTCCGCTGTTCGATCGTGTGTATCGGAGAGCACCGAATTACGTAGGTATCCAAAGGGAATGGTGATGGACCTTAGGTACAGAAGAGACTGGAACAGCACGTTACGTCCACACGCTAACACCTTTTTATTGGTCCTTTTCACAGACGCACATGTACATTACCATGAGGGGTGAGGTACACGTACACACGTGGCTTCCGTTTTCAATTACGGAGTGGAATAGAGTGTGTTCCGACATGTCAGGCCAATAGATGTTCAATGAGGTGGCCATCATTTGCTGCACACAATTGCAATCTCTGGCGTAATGAATGTCGTACACGCCGCAGTACATCTGGTGTAATGTCGCCGCAGGCTGCCACAATACGTTGTATCATATCCTCTGGGGTTGTAGGCACATCACGGTACACATTCTCCTTTAACGTACCCCACAGAAAGCAGTCCAGAGGTTTAAGATCAGGAGAACGGGCTGGCCAATTTATGCGTCCTCCAAGTCCTATGAAACGTCCGTCGAACGTGTACCTCACCCTTCATGGTAATGTACATGTGCGTCAGTGAAAAAGACCAATAAAAAGGTGTTAGCATGTGGACGTAATGCGCTGTTCCAGTCTCTTCTGTACCTAAGGTCCATCACCGTTCTCTTTGGGTACCTACTTAATTCGGTGCTCTCCGATACACACGATCGAACAGCGGAGGAGTGGTACTGAAGCGTCAACTTTAGGTTACGATATCTCCGGATGTAATTAACATTTTACAATGCAACAAACGGCACTGATTACGTATTTGTTTATATGTTCAGATGTGCTAACAAAACTAACGGGGTTCCATTTAAAAAAACGTAGGTTTGTGTTAAAAAACATACTTCCGTGCATTTTTGTATGGTTCGTATTAACCAGTTACACTAGCCCCTCTCCTCACGTTCGGTCTGTGGAGTCCATTCATCAGTATTTGATGTGGTTTACGAAATATATCCAGCGGTAATGTTAGGTGACTCACCCTGTAGATGTGGGTGCAGCAGCAGAAGTCAGTCGACGGACATAAACGTCCCCTCAGTTTTCTTGGCCATGGGTGCTGAATTCTGGCACAGCATCTCCCAGGTCGCAGAGTCATCCTTGTCAGAGGAAGCGGGTACTGGGTGTCCACCGTCCTCATCGCCAACATGGTGTAGGTAGAAACTGTTTACCACACTTGCTTTTCTGGCTAAACCGAACCACAGGGACATCAACACAAATTGCTTTTATAAAGATAATGCGTGTGGCTAGACCAGGATACCCACCTGAGAGGAGCCCACGTGTTTGTATTTTATTAAATGATGCCACTTAGGCCACTTTCGTGTTGATGAGGATAATATGGTGATGGTCCAACACAACTTCCAGTCACCGAGTGGAGAAAATCTGTGACTCTGGATTCGAACCAGGTCCATTGAATGGCATTCCGTCGTGCAGGTCCCTCAGCTACGGAGGTGGACTATACATTTCTGTGAGTCTGCAATATACTAAGTTCACGAAGTGAAAAAAGCACCAACAGATACTCTATGTAGCGAAGTCAGCACATCGATACAGCAGTTCTAAATAGGTAAGCACTAGAGTGCGGAAAGCAACTAGGTCAACTTGCCTGTAAACTGTTGTGATACGAACAACTACAAAGTATGTCAAGCAGTAAGCCACGCTGCAGGCCTGTACCACAGGCTAAGTGGCAAAAAGTCGCTACAGGGGTTCTTGACATGCATTTCAAGGTGGTGGCTCCCCTTTTGATGGTGGCCCACAGCTGCTGCTCACAGCCTTAGAACCTGTGATACGTTCATGTCTACGTTCGTGTTGAATCCAAATCACTATCAGATGCACCAGACTGGTGTATTACAGCCACATGGAGGTGTCTTATAACTGAAATTGTAGCAGGCACAGTAGTGGCGTCTGCTCTTGTCCTGGTAATGATGGCCAAGTCATGATAGGGTGACCAAGTGCCCCAAATTCCACACCAGAGGATGGACAGCTACAGTGCTGCATCAGGCTCCAGTGGCATGGGGTTGGAGAGACCTCAGTTAGAGCCCCAAAACATGTAAAGGTGACTGAGTCCTGGTGAGCAGAGCACATGGCTGCCAGCAGCCTGGATGGTTAGCTGGCAGCCAGTGGTTTAGTGCCCAATGATGCATGTGGCAGCTGGGTCATAGATTTCTCGTTCTCTTCACAGCAGCATGCAACACAATTATCTGACCATTAATGACTGGTCCTGGATGGTGTAAATACCTTGTCTGGGAGCTGATGATACGGAAGAAGTAGCACTTCTGTCTTCTACCACTACTCACGAGCTTCATGAAGGGTGGTCAGTCTCCTAGAACTCGGTTTTTGGATCCCATAGCTGCTCGCTGTTGCTGGGTGTGCTGAGGGTTACAGACTGTGACGGTCAGTGTCTGTAACAGTGCACTGCCTCTATAAGCACAGTTTGGTTCCCTACACGCCGATTAGCTACAGCATTATGACCACCTGCTTAACAGCATATTAGTCCAGCTTCAGAACATTGTGCATTGCATGGATTCGACAAGTTCTTGAATGTTTTCCAGAGATGTGCAGCACCAGATGCAAGTGCACAGATCACTCAGTTTCCGTGTTTTACAGGTATGAGTTTCGGTGGGTGCAAATCTGGTGCCTGATACTATCTCAGAAGTGTTTCATAACTTTCATATCAGGCGATTTTCAGGTAGGCACGTAATCCACAGCTGCCAGTGAGTGATAAGTTCGGCTGCTACCACAGGTCCCATGGAATCCCAGACAACTTACGCCGATAGTTTAATAGTGCCCACACCAGACTGCGTCCACAGAGTAGTGCCTGTATCGAGCAACTGTTCGTCTGCATCTACATGACTGCTGTGCTTTTCACACTTAGGTGCCCAACAGAGGATTCATGGAAATATTTTCAAGCTGTTTCTCTATTGTTCGCTCTCGAACAGCGTGCGGAAATAACGAAAACTTAAATCTCTCCGAGCGAGCTCTGACTTCTCTTATTATATTAAGATGATCATTTCTCTCTGTGCAAGTGGGCGCCAAGATGATATTTTAACTCTCGGAGGAAAAAGTTGCTAATAACTGAAATGTTGTGAAAAGATCTTGCCGCTTATAAATACATTTCTGTCTTAATGAATGCCACCTCAACTCGCGTATCGTATCCACGAAACTCTCTTCAATATTTCGCGATAAAGCAAACTGAGCTCTCCTCCTTTGAACTGCTTCGATGTCTGCTATCAATCGCATCTCCCAAGGATCCCATATTGCACTGCAGTTCTATAGCAGAGAACAGACGAGCGCCGGGCGCGGTGGCCGTGCGGTTCTAGGCACTTCAGTCCGGAACCGCGTGACTGCTACGGTCGCAGGTTCGAATCCTGCCTCGATCATGGATGTGTGTGATGTCCTTAGGTTAGTTAGGTTTAAGTAGTTCTAAGTTTTAGGGGACTGATGACCTCAGATGTTAAGCCCCATAGTGCTCAGAGCCATTTGAACCATTTGACAGACGAGCTTAGTGAAGGCAGATTCTTTAGCAGACCTGTTCCATCTTCTAAGTGTTCTTCAGTGCAACGCAGCCTGTCGTTTGCCTTCTGCACAACATTATCTATGTTAACGTTCTGATGTAAGTTACTCTTATTAGTAATCCTTAGGTATTTAGTTGAGTTGACAGCCTTTAGATTTGTGTTATTTATCATATAGTCGACATTCAACGTATTCCTTCTAGCACTCATGTGGAACACTAACACTTTTCATTATTCAGAGTCAGTTGCAACTTACCACCCTTTAAGGAGTGATTTTCCTTATTGGCGGTAAGCCAGTGGACACAGTAACCACCATAAAATACCTGGAAGTATATTTCCGCTGTGACTGTCACTTAAAACTGCATGCAAGGGAAAGCAGAAACCGATGTGAGATTCGCATTTTGGCACGGGTTCGATTATTAGACGCCTCAGTATGGCGGAAACACTATCGCGAGACGCTACAAGGGTGGTGTTGAGCATTGATTTCAAGACGAGACAGGGACTAAATTTCTTATTCCCACGAACATCTTGCGCAATGAATGCAGTGGAGGAATAGGATAAAACAGAGTTCCAACGTTCGCGAATGTAACAGGGAATGGGAGAAATGTTAGTGGTATCAAAAACTGTTCAAATGTGTGTGAAATCTTATGGGACTTAAATGCAGAGGTCATCAGTCCCTAAGCTTACACACTACTTAACCTAAATTATTCTAAGGACAAACACACATACCCAAATGGTTCAAATGGCTCTGAGCACTATGGGACTTAACTGCGGTGGTCATCAGTCCCCTAGAACTTAGAACTACTTATACCTAACTAACCTAAGGACATCACACACATCCATGCCCGAGGCAGGATTCGAACCTGCGACCGTAGCGGTCACGCGGCTCCAGACTGTAGCGCCTAGAACCGCACGGCCACTCCGCCCGGCACACATACCCATGCCCGAGGGAGGACTCGAATCTTCGCCGGGACCAGACGCACCACAGTCCATGACTGCAGCGCCTAGACCGCTCGACTAATCCCGCGCGGCTTATTGGTATCACATATGCCCTCCACCATGCACCATAAAATGTCTTACCGAGTTTAAATGTCGACAGAAACGTACCAAAAAAAAGAAAAAAAACGTGGAGGGAGTCCGGAGGTTATTCGCAGGATAACTTCCGCAAAGCGTTTGACTCGGTGCCCCACTGCAGACTCCTAACTAAGGTAGGAGCATATGGGATTTGTTCCAAAATATGTGAGTGGCTCGAAGACTCCTTAAGTAATAGAACCCAGTACGTTGTCCTCTATGGTGAGTGTTCATCGGAGGTGAGGATATCATCTGGAGTGCCGCAGGGAAGTATGGTAGGTCCGCTATTGTTTTCTATCTACATAAATGATCTTTTGGATAGGGTGGATAGCAATGTGCGGCTGTTTGCTGATGATGCTGTGGTGTACGGGAAGGTGTTGCCGTTGAGTGACTGTAGGAGGATACAAGATGACATGGACATGATTTGTGATTGTTGTAAAGAATGGCAGCTAACTCTAAATACAGATAAATGTAAATTATTGCAGATGAATAGGAAAAAGAATCCCGTAATGTTTGAATACTCCATTAGTAGTGTAGCGCTTGTCATAGTCACGTCAATTAAATATTTGTTTATAACACTGCAGAGCGATATGAAGTGGGACAAGCATGTTCATTGGTTCATTGGTAGAATTTTGGGAAGATGTTGTTCATCTGTAAAGGGGACCGCTTATAAAACACTAATACGACCTATTCTTGAGTACTGCTCAAGCGTTTGGGATCCCTATCAGGTCGTATTGAGGGAGGACATAGAAGCAGTTCACAGGCGGGCTGCTAGATTTGTTACTCGTAGGTTTGATCATCACGCGAGTGTTACGGAAATGCTTCAGGAACTCGGGTGGGAGTCTCTGGAGGAAAGGAGGCGTTCTTTTCGTGAATCGCTACTGAAGAAATTTAGAGAACCAGCATTTGAGTCTGACTGCAGTACAATTTTACGGCCGCCAACTTATATTTCGCGGAAAGACCACAACGATAAGATAAGAGAGATTAGGACTCGTAAAGAGGCACATAGGCAGTCATTTTTCCCTCTTTCTGTTTGGGAGTGGAACAGGGAGAGAAGATGCTAGTTGTGGTACGAGGTACCCTCCACCACGCACCGTATGGTGGATTGCGGATTATGTATGTGGATGTAGATATGTAGATGTAGATGACGTTAGAAGTATCAGAATCGAGTTTTCTTGCAAGGAAGACTTTGTAGAGTTAACCTTTAGTTCTGTTCAGTCTCGGTATCGTAATTTAACGAAGTCAGCGCTTTGTTATACGAATGATAATGATGTCCTTTAAGAGATCGGAGAAGTCGAGTGGGAGAGTAATCGACCTTATCAACGAGCGTCCGTCATTCCGAGGAGAGCCTGCAGCAATTTCGCCGCAGCTCGCACAGAAGGAAAGTCACCCCTAACACGGCACTGTGCCGGAGTCTTCTCACCCCTTTCCCCGTCGTACTGATAACCGAAGCTCTAGCGAAGGGGGAAGGGTGGAAGCTGGTTTGGGTGGGGTGGGTTCAGGGAAGCGGAGGAGGGGGGTGGGTGCCTCTGCTGAGTCATTACCCGTAGATTTCCAGGCTTCGCGTCGCCTAATGTTATCGACGGCGGCGACTGCAGTCCACGACTGTGAAATTGGATCGCGTGTCCGCTCCCGCGCCTCTGCAGTGTCTAGGGAGTGGGATGGGACGCGGCGCAGCGGCAGACGGCGGCGGCAATGACGGAGATGAGGCGGCCTGGCACCGCGGCGCGCAAGATGGATGGCCCGACACGTGCACCCCCACCCCACACTGCAGGACCTCCGCGGTAGTCTCTGCGCCGGCCGGTCTCGAGACGGGCGGATTTTGCCTCGGATACATTATCTTAATAACCCTGTCGATCACGACGATAAGATGGAGTGCTACTGACTTAATGAACTGAAACAAAAATCACGATACACTGAGACGAAAACTCCTCCTTTCTTCTTTGGCGTCTTTTATGTTGTGGTAAAAAAATGCACTTGGTTTCACACATATAAAAGTGACAGTGGGAGCTCATCCTACCCGTGAAGTAGGTGCTTTTAAAGGGTGACATTTTTGCATGCAGCAAATACACAGATCAGTCACAGGGGCGACCAGATTAAGGCAACAGTTATGGCGGAACTAAATGCCGACACAGATGAGCAACAAGTTATAATTGTTTATTGATAGAAGTTTTACAATACTTAGCCACCGTATGAGGATAGTGAATAACAATAATCGCTTGCACTAAACTTTAATCCCCAGTATATCGGAGGACGATGATTTATAAGTATGGGGAGAGTGAATTGCAGTATTAACATGCACTGATCTTTAAACCCTAGTATATCCGTGGGCGATGATTGATATCACTCGGACTAAATTAGAACTACATTAGCACCTTCCGCTGCTAACGGGCGTTGATATATATCAATGGGGACAGGTGAAAATGTGTGTCCCGACCCGTACTCGAACCCGGGATCTCCTGCTTACATGACAGATGCTCTAACCATCTTTTGTTTTTTTTTTTTAATCTCATTTTGTTTGGTTTTGTTCGTTGCGTCTGCTCGGTGCGGACGTCGTAAAACATCCGTTTATGTTCGTTGTTGATCGATTTAATCAGTTTTTATTTTTTATTTTTTATTACAGAGGGTAGCTAACCCTCTGACCGAACACGCTGAGCTACCGTGCCGGCAACCATCTGAGCCACGGAGGGCACAGAGGATAGCGCGACTGCGGGGACTATCTCGCGCACGCCTCCCGCGAGACCCCCATTCTCACCTTGTATGTCAACACACTACATTCTCGTGTTCCAGCCCCAACACACTCATTACTCGTGGAAGACATTCTTACCAAGTCCCGTAAGAGTTCGTGGAATATGTGTGCATCCGCACAGAAGAAGAAGGTCATGGCCGGTGTTGCCAGATCTATATTCTTATATGGATATGGTGTCTGTGCTTTCGGACATGTCCGAAAGAACAGACACCATTGATGACCTGCAGCCGTCTAGAACGAAATTAGAATTACATTAATACCTTCAGCTGCTAACGGGCGTTGATATACACTCCTGGAAATGGAAAAAAGAACACATTGACACCGGTGTGTCAGACCAACCATACTTGCTCCGGACACTGCGAGAGGGCTGTACAAGCAATGATCACACGCACGGCACAGCGGACACACCAGGAACCGCGGTGTTGGCCGTCGAATGGCGCTAGCTGCTCAGCATTTGTGCACCGCCGCCGTCAGTGTCAGCCAGTTTGCCGTGGCATACGGAGCTCCATCGCAGTCTTTAACACTGGTAGCATGCCGCGACAGCGTGGACGTGAACCGTATGTGCAGTTGACGGACTTTGAGCGAGGGCGTATAGTGGGCATGCGGGAGGCCGGGTGGACGTACCGCCGAATTGCTCAACACGTGGGGCGTGAGGTCTCCACAGTACATCGATGTTGTCGCCAGTGGTCGGCGGAAGGCGCACGTGCCCGTCGACATGGGACCGGACCGCAGCGACGCACAGATGCACGCCAAGACCGTAGGATCCTATGCAGTGCCGTAGGGGACCGCACCGCCACTTCCCAGCAAATTAGGGACACTGTTGCTCCTGGGGTATCGGCGAGGACCATTCGCAACCGTCTCCATGAAGCTGGGCTACGGTCCCGCACACCGTTAGGCCGTCTTCCGCTCACGCCCCAACATCGTGCAGCCCGCCTCCAATGGTGTCGCGACAGGCGTGAATGGAGGACGAATGGAGACGTGTCGTCTTCAGCGATGAGAGTCGCTTCTGCCTTGGTGCCAATGATGGTCGTATGCGTGTTTGGCGCCGTGCAGGTAAGCGCTACAATCAGGACTGCATACGACCGAGGCACACAGGGCCAACACCCGGCATCATGGTGTGGGGAGCGATCTCCTACACTGGCTGTACACCACTGGTGATCGTCGAGGGGACACTGAATAGTGCACGGTACATCCAAACCGTCATCGAACCCATCGTTCTACCATTCCTAGACCGGCAAGGGAACTTGCTGTTCCAACAGGACAATGCACGTCCGCATGTATCCCGTGCCACCCAACGTGCTCTAGAAGGTGTAAGTCAACTACCCTGGCCAGCAAGATCTCCGGATCTGTCCCCCATTGAGCATGTTTGGGACTGGATGAAGCGTCGTCTCACGCGGTCTGCACGTCCAGCACGAACGCTGGTCCAACTGAGGCGCCAGGTGGAAATGGCATGGCAAGCCGTTCCACAGGACTAGATCCAGCATCTCTACGATCGTCTCCATGGGAGAATAGCAGCCTGCATTGCTGCGAAAGGTGGATATACACTGTACTAGTGCCGACATTGTGCATGCTCTGTTGCCTGTGTCTATGTGCCTGTGGTTCTGTCAGTGTGATCATGTGATGTATCTGACCCCAGGAATGTGTCAATAAAGTTTCCCCTTCCTGGGACAATGAATTCACGGTGTTCTTATTTCAATTTCCAGGAGTGTATATCAACGGGGACAGGTGAAAACGTGTGCCCCGTCCGGGACATGTACCCGGGATCTCCTGCTTACACGGCAGATACTCTATCCATCTGAGCGACCGAGGGCACAGAGGATAGCGCGACTGCAGGTACTATCTCGCGCACGTCTCCCGGTCGGGGCACACATTTTCACCTGTCCCCGATGATATATATCGACGCCCGTTAGCAGCTGAAGATATTAATTTAATTATAATTTCATCAAGTCCGAAAGAACAGACACTATATCCATATATCACTCGGACAATATCCAGTCGTGGCAGCTCTCCATGGTGACTGTCGATAAGTGCAGACACACTCACGGAGACAATATCCTCACATCATCTGGCGATTTTCCAGCGATTCTCTTGAGTAACTGCCTCGAGAGTGGTGATGACGATGATGTTTGGTTTGTGAGCCGCTCAACAGCGCGGTCATCAGCGTCCATAAAAATTCCCAATTTTTACACAGTCCAATGTTTAACTCAATCCGATCTAGCAACTGTCACGAATAGTGATGATGATGAAATGATGAGGAGAACACAAACATCCAGTCCCCGGGAAGAGAAAGTCCCTAACTCGACCGTGAACTGAACCCGCGACGCCGTGATGCAGAGGCAGCACTAGACCAGTAGACCACTAACTGCGGATCCTACAGAGTGGAGCCATGTATCTACTTATAAATGGTGTAACGTATATAAGTCCAGATAATTTTAAATATGGTATCTTAATGGGTACGTACATCAGCGTGCTGGTTGATTATTCTGCACATCTAATAGTCTTCCAGCAAACGTGTCACATAACTAACTACCTAACGTTTTACTGTTATAGCTGCACCACTAAGTGGACTGCACCTGCCAGTATAGACTTCCTACTTTGCATGTACATGCCACACAATGTCACCTGACCTCCTGAGGGAAATTAGCCTTAATAGCTTGCTCTTGCCACGTGCACTTGAAAGTACAAGCCAAACTGAAAAAATACAATTAGTAACAGCTATAATTATTGCTCTGCAAATGGCATTAATACTGCTATAATGTTATTCAGTACACCGTCCTCCGTCACCAATAGAAATATCTGCACTTACACATGTCACGCCTTGTATCTACGTTTAACAGGCAGATGTCAGTTTCAGACCTATTTGTGTGATTAAGGTGGAAGCATAATAGAACATAAGTCATTTGTGAGCTCTCGAAACTACGTTGCGCTTCAGGCGTAGGCAGCGCGGCGGTCTTGTATGTAGGCTGTACCCTGTATTTCCTGGAAAACAAAGGTGTATCCTGCAAACATGAAACAAGGAGGACTAAGATGGTCTCGAATAGCCTTTAGTTCCAAGAGCTCCTTTACTTGCGCTGTTCGCTGCGGTTACGCATTGACATCCATAAAAATGAATTCAGGGCCTAATGCACTTATGAAAATATGCGCATGGGGAAGGAGTATTTAGCGACACAACAGCGTTGACCGGTCAGTGTACAATACTGAAAGATTTGGAGATCAGCATGCCCATGCAGTGTTATGCCTACCCACACCAACACATCTGGACCACCAAAACGATTATGTTCGACAATGGGGGACGTATCTTTGTATGGAGAGAGCTGGAAACAATTAATGCACCAGGAATAATATTGAACATGACCGTTTTGGTGGACCAGGTGTTATGGGGTGGGAAGCTCTTGGAAAGAGAGGAGATTCTGCCAATGGAATGACCTGCCTGTTGCTTCAGCTTACATGCCATCGAGCACGGGTGCAACGTGCAGAGGGGACGTATTACTGGATGATCACTTGCATGAATGACCATCCAGTAGTTGTCAGCCTCGCATGTGGAGGAGTCGAACGTCCTACCGCGAGAACTCTTTACCCAGCTTATGACCAACATGAGAGCACATTTTAGAGCATGCTTTGCTGTCCGTGGTGATCGCACAACATATTAAAACCACGTCCCGCCTTTTGTAACGTTAAGAGGACCATCATGAATAGAAAAACTTCTGCATAATTATTGTCGTTGAATAAAAGTATCATTTTTTATCGTCTCATTACGTACTTCCTTCACTTACCTTCTGTATTTTACTGTAGCAGTTCTTTCTGTGTGTAGTCCATTTGATAGAACTATATTGTTTGGCAGTGACACATCATGAGTAATCTACTTGCGTCGTTATGTTTAGCAAAACATTGTAGTTCACCTGGATAAGGTAACTGTTGAAATAGTTTCTCTTGGGTTTCCCACAGTCAGATACAAAGCTCCGCCGTGTATTTACATTATTTGGGTGACGAATTAAATCAGATGATGGAGACGGAATTGGATCAGGAAACAACAGAATAAAATGAGGGTCTGCGTTTTGCTGCTTAGCCAGGAATGTAGCTGACCATGCTACAAGGAGAAAACATAAAACGAAAGCTGGCATTAGCAAGAAATGCGTTTCTGAAAAATGTGTTAATATTGGCTACGATTTTTTGTGTTAGGACATCTTTTCAAAATATATTTGTCTATTATGTAGACTTGTGCAGAAATAGATCTGCCGGAGAATGGTAAAGATTAGATGGGTAGATAGAACAGTTTGTGAGGAAGTACTGACTGGATTTGGGACAAAAGAAATTTGGAGTGCCAGCTTGACTAAAAGAAGGGATCAGTTGCAATGTACGTTGCAGTAGGTATGCAAAGATGAAGAGATTTTGCTCAAGGTAGGGTAGTACAGAGAGCATCATCAAACCAAGGAGGGACGGAGGATTAGCGTTTAACGTACTGTCGATAACGAGGACATTAGGGACGTAGCACAGACTTGAATGTTTTTGAGGATGGGGAAGGAAATGGGCCATGCGGTTTGAAAGTAGCCATCCAGCCATTTGCATGAAATGGATTAGTGAAATCAGGGAAAGCCTAAATGAGGATGGTCGGACGCGGATTTGGACCGTGGTCCTCCCAAACGCGAGTGTAGTGCGCTAACCACTGCTCCACAGCGCTCGGTTGTATCACACCATTCTTCTGGTTGAAATACCGCAGCAACACGAACACTGTGAATGTCTACGATAAGCTTGAGTAGTGGGTCTTGTGTTAATGGCGTTACGTGAAAGTTATGAATAAAATGAAAGGACAGCCATACTTCCCAAATTTAGTTATATGCATCGTTTGCAACATTTTCATAAATAGCGTACCAATGTTTAAATAATTGTTGTTGGGTTTAGCTTTTAGCTGGTAGCCAACAGGTACTAAAAGGCACAATGGCTCTAATTTTGTGCAGCCGGCCGCGGTGGCCGTGCGGTTCTAGTCGCTTCAGTCCGGAACCCCGTGACTGCTACGGTCGCAGGTTCGAATCCTGCCTCGGGCATGGATGTGTGTGATGTCCTTAGGTTAGTTAGGTTTAAGTAGTTCTAAGTTCTAGGGGACTGATGACCTGAGATGTTAAGTCCCATAGTGCTCAGAGCCATTTGAACCATTTTTTTAAATATATAATCAAATATTTCTTTTGAATTCCTTTCTGAGTCGCTGACTGCTTTAGTACTGAATATGAATTATTCTTCTGATGTTGTAGCTGTAGACATCAATTATCTCGTCCAAATATGATGCATTTATACATTTACGTGGATACTCTGCAAATCACATCATTTTATATACCTGGCAGAGGGTGCTAAATTTCATTAGTGAATTTCTACATTCTGGACGATAGATTGAATCACTTTGCTCCTTAAAGAGGTGATTACAGGATGACTCCTAGTGAAAATAATTTGTTAATCTGACTGCTCGCATTTGTACAAGCAAAATCTTCTTTCTTAATGACGAATTACCAGAGGAAATAGAATATTATCGTCTAACAACACTATCTGGACAGTGAATCACTCTCTGTGGTGACTCATCACTACATGGGAAGAAATTTCATCCCACTGGACTCGCGTCAAGTATCGGGTGCCGCAAAATTTTTCTCTTAGTTGACTGCTCTTACAGTTACATTCCAATGAATTGAGATGCACCCAGAGAAACAGGAGCTAAAGATGAAATAAAAAAAACATGAAAATAAGACCCACCCACACCATATTTACCTTAAGACTGATGCAGGTTTTGATTTACGTTGATGAACTTCATACAAGATGTAGGAGAGCCCCACTGTCGACGCCGATGCAGCACTGTGCTCCATTTATGAAACAGCGAGACACGCGTAACAGCTTTTCCTGACGGATAGCAGCAGTAGCATTTTCAACGTTCTGCTATACCTCTTCCGGTGAATGAAGATTATCTGAGTGCACCTGGCCCTCCAGTTTTACCCGCAGGTAAAAATCACAACGAGAGACCTCAGGTGACCGGGGTGGCCAGGAGATCGCACCAACTCCACTGTTTGCCCTCTCCTCACTGAACACCTTACGCACTCGAGAAAAGGTTGTCAAGGCAGTTTGTGCTCATTCTCCGCCTTGCTGAAAATATACATGCAGTCTTTTGCAATCATAAATAAATGCAGCTCTGGATGCAAGGGTCGTTTTCAATTTCTTTATTACATAATCGATTTCCAAACTTCCAACCCCATCTCCGGATGCACTTCGTTGCATAACACGTAAAATAGAATTGATTATTGCGTTAACAATTTTCCTGTGACTATGAGTATTTCTAATTTCATGTATAATCTGACTTAAGAGTAGGAATTTTAATATAATCTCATGACCGATAAACGTTTGCCAAATTGTAACGAGTAGTTTGTCAGTAATATTGTTATCTTGTATATGCATCGCTGTAATATGATTTCAGAAAATTTTCCTGTGTGAACAGTTGCATCTGAAGATTGTGCTGATAGTCCCGAAATATTTTATTCAGTAAAGAAATGAAAAACCATTTACTCAAACTGTGGGTAATTTATTTATATCTTTACAATGGTTCATTCCTGTCATCCACTAGATGGAAAGTAAAAATATCTCTTGTGAATTAATCCACTAATGCATTAACAAGAATCAGTTTTGAGGTAATCTATAAATGTTTTCTGGGATGCTTATTTATTTATTTATTTAACCTGTCTTACATTGGATCAATTTCGCAAACACAGTATGTACCTTTTTTACATCATAGTTACCTCATAAATAAAGTTTTAATACGACAAACAGAATTAAAATTATTTGAGTGTCTGAAGTGGCGGTGCGACAAAATAATACTGACTACGAATCAATAAAGTTGATACTAGCAGTACTTCTACTACAGCTGCTGCCGCCACTATAAATAAAACGCGTAAAGAACATCAATAGCAGAACATTGTGATTGCTATTGCTTTTCAAGTAGTGGTCACCCAACAAAACGAAGCACCTGTCCGTGATCCACACTCACTTCCTGTAGAGGTGTGCCACAGTCTATTTCTAATCCAGTCCTGGTGGCAATTACATGTAGTAGGGACTTGCAGGATTGTAGAAGAGCCATAGGTGAAGTGGTAAGCTCTTAACTAGCTGTTGGACCTGATTTCTTCCCACAAAGCGTTGAACCCAATTTATATTTTATTTGCAATTGTGAGATGTTACTGCATACACTGTAAATTCAGTCCTACACGTCTTAATGAATGACTTCTACTGTGGGACAAAGCTTAACAAACAAATATTGTTAACTTAGAGACAAAAACTGATAGACATTGAAATATTTCCGGATATTACTAATCTATGTGCTCCATTTCAAACCACTATTCATTGTTAACAAACATTCTAATTAAATAACACTGATCTTCTATCTTTTGTAAATACCAGTGACTCTTCCACAAGTAAGTCATCAATGTGATCAACAGTAACGTTAGTGGAAATTCATAATTCTGTTTTTGCAGTTTATGAAGAAATTTACTTCTTATTGTTCGATTCTTTGAGCTATTGATTTCGGTCTTAGGCACATCATATTAATAAAAATAGAATAATAAGAGCACTTCTGAGGCATCAAATGACTCTAACAGTCAATGGATGCAGTAATCGTAATCAGATGTATTCCTTAATAATATTAGAAATAGAAGAAATCTGTAAAATAAAAAAAGCTATGTATTTGACTAATGAAAGCTCTTCGTTTCTCAACTGTAAAATTGTAGCTTACTAGAAGAACCACACCATTATGTTACAAAAAATAGTATTGGTTAGAACAGTCTTGGTTGTAATTTTAGTTTTTTATATTTCAACGACGCGTTTCGCCTTATTTAGGCATCTTCAGGTTATCAACATAGAAAGCAGAGAACAAATACATCTATTTAAGAATAGCGATCGTGTTGTGCAGACTTGGATAACCTAAAAGCATGTATAAACAGTTGAAATGCTGAAAGAGTAAATACCTAAATTTGGTATTTCTTAGAAGAATCTTTTAGTCAGTGTAGCCAAAGGGCATCGTCGAATATATCAGGCCAACATCGCCTTCATTAAACTCAGTAAAAACTAGAAATATAAAATAGTAAAATCATTACCTTTTCTAGATGGACGTGAGAGACACCAAGGTCTGCATAACGCAAAATAAAAAAACTAAAATTGCAACCAAGGCTGTTTTTCACCAATACTGTTAAGCACTGGTTTCCTGTATTTTTACACAAAATATTTGTCAGTTACATGTTTGCTTTAACCAAGATGGTAGGAACTGATACAGTTACGTACTGAAGATGCCAAGAATATATGTACATATTTTAATCGACATTGTACTTTATGTTCGGCCTATAGCTCTCTGCAGGAAGTTATAGTAATGGGTACGAAGACAGCTGTAAG
This sequence comes from Schistocerca americana, assembly GCF_021461395.2. NCBI lineage: Eukaryota > Metazoa > Arthropoda > Insecta > Orthoptera > Acrididae > Schistocerca > Schistocerca americana. The sequence goes on from NC_060121.1 coordinate 857,444,307, forward strand.
GACGGGTAGGAAGACTATTTATTAAGATTCCAAATTCAAATGGCTCTGAGCACTATGGGACTTAACTTCTGAGGTCATCAGTCCTCTAGAACTTAGAACTACGTAAACCTAACTAACATAAGGACATCACACACCTTCATGCCTGAGGCAAGATTCGAACCTGCGACCGTAGCGGTCGCGCGGATCCAGACTGTAGCTCCTAGAACCGCTCGGCCACAGCGGCCGGCAATTAAGATTCCATAATGACTCAGTTTGGTAATGGAATAAGCACCAGAACATTATGTTTACAGTTGTTAAATTGTACTGTCGTTCTACACATGGATGCAATTTACATAAATTCGTTTATGATTCTTATTGTATACAAGGGCCGTGTTCGAGGGCTGGGTTGATTTGAGGGAAGAGACCAAACTGCAAGGTCATTAGTATCATCGTATTAGAGAAGAATGGGAAAGAAGTCGGCAGTGCCCTTTCAAAGGAAACATCCCAGCGTTTGCCTGAAGTGGTTAAGGGAAATCACAGAAAACCTACATATGGATGGCCAGTTGCAGGATTGAACCATCGTCCTCCCAAATGCGAATCCAGTGTGCTAACCACTGTGCCACCTCGCTCGGTGGACGTGTTCGAGATTTTGTCACTGCAGTCTTCAGTTTTAAAACTGGTTTGATGCATCACTCCATGCCAGTGTATACTGTGACAGGTATATTGTACCCACTCAACTACAATATTAATTTGAATTTGGTTGCAGTTTTCGAGTTTGTTTACCTTCTACAACAAGCCCCCGGACCTGCCCCCCCCCCCCCCCCGGTCCCCGCGCCCCCCATGCCCCCTGCCATTACCAAGTATGCGATATGTTGACGCCTCATAACATGTTCCATTAACTGATTCCTTCCTTTGGGCCGATTCTACCACAAATTAAATTTTTCTCCTATTCCATGCAGTACATCTTCATTAGCCGTTCTATTACCCACCTGATCTTCAACATTCTTCTGTAACGAACTTGGTTTCTGTTGTGTACAAGGATATACGCCAGACAAATACCTCCAGAAAATACTTACCAATATTTTAACTTATATTCAGTGTCAACAAAATTTCCCATTTTCTAGAAATGCTTTCTTGCTAATGCAAGTCTGCATCCCACATCCCCCCAACTTTTAGCATCACCAGTTATTTTACTGCCTGTATAACAAAACGTATCTGTTTCTTTCACTGTGTCATTTCCTTATCTAATTCCCTCAGCATCGCCTGGTTTAATTCCACCACATATCTAATATCTTCGAGAATTACTGAAGTTAACTAAAATTGCAGTGCTGTAGCCCTTATGTACAGTCAGTTAGGAAAGGTCACAGTGGTACAACCCCAACCGGAGATGCTCCCTGTGGTCGATGTTTTTTGCACTGCAGATAGTGGAGGTGTAGCCATGCTGACCCCAGCGTGGCGGTGACCTTCTGAGAAGGGGTGGTGCGGGAGTCACTGGCGGACAGTGCGCCCCCTCCCTAATACCATCGTCTCTCCCACATCCCACCCCTCGTCACCTGCCAGACTGCCACCTCCCGTCGAGGCGCTTTCCGGCTGACTGACAGCTAGTGCTTCCGCTCCGGGTGACTGCGACACGCGGGGCCTTCCACGACCCTCGGTCCTGGTTGTGTTGTGCAACAGCAACATGTCCTAAGTCGAACACCGCGAGGAAAACGTTTCGTGTTCCTGTTCTAGTCGCAACTCTTGAAAAATTGTTCTGCAGAACTGTACCCCAACGCAGCACTCATGATAAGTTATTTTTATCCATGTTGGATCTCTTGAACTCCGCTACCGTTAATGAATATTGGTGAATAACCCAACCAGTAACAAATACTTTTTAAAATGGTTAATTTGAATGTCGTACCTGGTTTTGGATTAAGAGTCTCATCTTGAGATATATAATATTTACAATTAAATTTATGTTTTCGTCAGCAGCATGTCGTCTGTTGCTGCACTGCACAGAGCCTCTATATATGTTGTTTCATGTTCACAGTACCTTTTTTTGATAATGAAACAGCATATATAGTGGCTCTAAATATTCAAATATTCTTGAGCAGGGGAGTGTCATAGGACCGTTGCTATTCACAATATACATAAATGACCTTGTGGATGAAATCGGAAGTTCACTGAGGCTTTTTGCGGATGATGCTGTGGTGTATCGAGAGGTTGTAACAATGGAAAATTGTACTGAAATGCAGGATGATCTGCAGCGAATTGATGCATGGTGCAGGGAATGGCAATTGAATCTCAATGTAGACAAGTGTAATGTGCTGCGAATACACAGAAAGATAGATCCTTTATCATTTAGCTACAAAATAGCAGGTCAGCAACTGGAAGCAGTTAATACCATAAATTATCTGGGAGTACGCATTAGGAGTGATTTAAAATGGAATGATCATATAATGTTGATCGTCGGTAAAGCAGATGCCAGACTGAGATTCATTGGAAGAATCCTAAGGAAATGCAATCCGAAAACAAAGGAAGTAGGTTACAGTACGCTTGTTCGCCCACTGCTTGAATACTGCTCAGCAGTGTGGGATCCGTACCAGACAGGGTTGATAGAAGATATAGAGAAGATCCAACGGAGAGCAGCGCGCTTCGTTACAGGATCATTTAGTAATCGCGAAAGCGTTACGGAGATGATAGATAAACTCCAGTGGAAGACTCTGCAGGAGAGACGCTCAGTAGCTCGGTACGGGCTTTTGTCAAAGTTTCGAGAACATACCTTCACCGAAGAGTCAAGCAGTATATTGCTCCCTCCTACGTATATCTCGCGAAGAGACCATGAGGATAAAATCAGAGAGATTAGAGCCCGCACAGAGGCATACCGACAATCCTTCTTTCCACGAACGATACGAGACTGGAATAGAAGGGAGAACCGATAGAGGTACTCAAGGTACTCTCCGCCACACACCGTCGTGTGGCTTGCGGAGTATAGATGTAGATGTAGATGTAGATGAAGTGCAGACGACATGCTGCTGACACAAACATCAGTGTAAATGGAAATGTCAGCAATCTGAAGATGGGCATGGTAGCCTGAAATCGATTATGTCATTAAAAGGAAGGATTCCAAAAGCATTTGTGGTCAGTCGCGTTATTCTCCAACACTCTTAAAATACTTGAATACCACATTACGTCACGAAGAGCTTTACCATGTTTCAGGCTGTTGTAATACACTGACAGACAGAAGCGTCTGTCCGATATTTATCGAACCTAGCGTAGATGTTCTGTACAGAAAGGGAGGTGAATGGTTTATCTGGCTTTCCATTTGGCAATGATGTCCATCATCAACGGAAGTATCAGTTGTGACACACACGGCCACGAAAATGCTCTCTTCTTGTGGTGTGGAAGAAAACGGTCTCCAAATATCATCTTGAGGAACCTCTTGCCATTCACGATGTATACGAGTTTAATAAACAATGCCAGCTGGAGGCTGGTATCTCCCATTTCATACCGTACATACTCTGTGAGTGAAAAATCAGGTGACCGAACAGGCTAGTCAAGGATCCATACTACCTCGGGGAGTTTCTGGTGCGAACTGCAGTGTAGTGACTCGCATTGAAATATAGCAGTTTTATTTCGTAATGATTCGAACAGTGCACGTATGTCGACCAGGTCTCGGCTTCCTGAAACACCTGCGAACGCAAAACACGCTTAACTCAACAAGCGGTTCTACACCTTGTAGGCCTACAAAACGACAGAATGACGTTACCTGTGACAATGTGTCACGCTACTCGCTGCAGTGCTGGTGAATTTTAGTTACCAAAAATAATATCTAAAGCTTCATAAAAAAGAAAATGGAAAAATTAACTTTTCTGGATAATCGAAAATGTTGCTAGTAGTGGCACCCCTTTTACATCGGAACACCGAAACAGGAGACCACAATTTGATCTTGTAGAACCGCCTGATGATATTTATTAAGATTAAAAGATCACCTCATCAGACCGATCTCTCTGTACTTTTGCTTAGAAGACCTTCTGTTTTAAGGTACAAGACAGTGCGCGCTCGACGAAGTATGCCTTAGCTGTCCAAACGTCATATAACTAATTACACTCATCATCGAATTCTCTAACAGACGGAATAACAATACCTCGGAACAGCTTTAGTAACTCATGTACAGAAAAAAAAACACAGCACCTTGAATGACTAGAGATAAGACATTCATATTCAGAGGACATGTACATCAGTATTTCTGCAGAAATGATAAGCAGTTGATATATGTAGGTCCGCGGTATCAATATCATCATCGATATCGCGGAGCAACACCGCCTACCGGTAAAATGTGCCTGCGGCTGTCGTCGCTATAAACCGAAGGTAATGGATCAGTGTGACTTCAGCAGACGTGGAGGAAGCCTCGCCGACGTATGCGCGAACCTTACCGTCAAATCGGTGAGGCCGAGCGGTTCTAGGCGCTTCCCTCTGGAACCGCGCGACCGCTCCGACGTGGAGGAAGCCTCGCCGACGTATGCGCGAACCTTACCGTCAAATCGGTGAGGCCGAGCGGTTCTAGGCGCTTCCCTCTGGAACCGCGCGACCGCTCCGGTCGCAGGTTCGAATCCTTCCTCGGGCATGGATGTCCTTAGGTAAGTTAGATTTAAGTAGTTCTAAGTTCTCGGCGACTGATGGCCTCAGATGGAACCTTACCGTCAAATCGGTGAGGCCGAGCAGTTCTAGGCGCTTCCGTCTGGAACCGCGCGACCGCTCCGGTCGCAGGTTCGAATCCTTCCTCGGGTATGGATGTCCTTAGGTAAGTTAGGTTTAAGTAGTTCTAAGTTCTCGGCGACTGATGGCCTCAGATGTTAAGTCCCATAGTGTTCAAAGCCATTTGAACCATGTGAAGTCAGTGAGTTTGAAAGGGGGCGCATTATCGAAATGAGACAATGTTATGTATGCATCCTGTAAATTGCTGCTCGCGAAGGACAAGTGTTTCGTCAGCGCAACGGATGTGTACAGAATGGATCACCGAAGGCCACAGAACACGACGAGATGGGTCAGGCCGCAACACCCATACCATCCTCCGAGGAGATAGATCCCTCATCCTAGTGCCACTGCAGAACAGATCTGTTAATTCCTCGGCTCTGGCGCAACAGTGGAACACATCGTACACTATCAGAAGTGACAGTCCGTCACCGTTTATTAAGGCACGGGTTATGTACACATTGTTCACTTCTCCGCCTATGTTTTACGAATGTGCAGAAGCCTGCTAGACGGCAATGCTGTATGGAACGACGTCACTGTAGACAAGAATGGTATCAGATAGCTTGTCCGAATGAATCCTGCTTCCGTTTGTTTGAAAATTATTGCCTCATTTTGATTCGCTGCAGACTGGGGGAGCGACATCACAGTGTCTGCATTCGCAGACATACATCCGCCAACTCAAGGCCTTACGGTGTGGGATGTGGGATCCTATTCGATACAACCACAAATTACGGCTGGTGCGTGTCCAGAGCGCTGCGACCAGGGTGATGTACACGAATGTAATCCCGCGACCCGTAGCCACAACCTTCATGCGCAACACCCCAGACGCCGCAAGCCAATGCACGACTATATGTTGCGGCACGAACACGTGCCTTCTTGGTGTCCCAAGACGTGAGCCTTTTGTCAAAAATGCTTCAAATGGCTCTGAGCACTATGGGACTTAACTTCTGAGGTCATCAATCCCCTAGAACTTAGAAGTACTTAAACCTAACTAACCTAAGGACATCAGACACATCCATGCCCGAGACAGGATTCGAACCTGCGACCGTAGCGGTCGCGGGTTTCCGGACTGAAGCGCCTAGAACCGCTCGGCCACACAGGCCGGCAGCCTCTTGTCCTGGTGCTGCAGAACACCAGACTTGTCGCCAATCAAAAATGTGTGGGATATGGTGAAACGACGGGTGCAGCGCTTTGACCCAGTGCCGACCACTACAGACAGATTTTGGAACCAGATTTATGCAGCATGGATGGTTATACTACAGGACGCCATTCGCATCTTATACGCGTCGATGCCACCACGCATGGAACAGTTTTCAGGGTCGACGGTGGACCGTGTTCCTACTAGGCAACATAACACATGCTGAACTGAGGTGACTGAATGCTAATCGTTTCTGCAGAATATACTGATGTGCATGTCCTGATTATAGGAACGTTCTGTCTTTAATCATTCAAGGTGTTCTGTTTTTTTTTCTGAACATGAGCGCATTGTGCAACGCTTAACCCTTTCATGGATGACGGGATACATACTAGTATGTCCACTAAAGAAATACGCAGTTTGCAGCCTTGCGACATCTGTATCAGTCTAGTGCTAGCCTGTAGCAAGATGTTTTCAGAAATTAGAGGAAAAAACTACGGATGTAGTGGATATGTAGTCGCCTGCGAGTGATCGAATGGAGTGACGTCTGTTTTAATATGGGGCACAGTGCGTCTGTTTCGCGAAAACCAGATCACATCACCATCTTCTCCATTTCAAGAACGTCTAAAGCAAATAAATGTGTTCTCTTACGCATGACAGACACTGTTTCCAAACATTGCTACAGATCTCAGTAATTATGCTGATTTGTGCATAATTTGTATGTGGTGCGACGCATATGCCCAGAAATTTCATAAAACTTAAAAGAACATTGGTTTTTGGTATGTCAAAGCCATCTTCAAACGTTATTATGAAAACGTGGGTGCGATATGTCGTGTTTTTCATTTCCATGGGATTAAACTTGTTTTGGTATCTATTTGTAAATTTTTTCCCGTAATTGCCCCCTCCCCCCCTGAAGAAATGATTTTAAAAATAACAATCTGACTCTTAAAATCCTAGGTTCACATAAGAACATGGATCTATTTAGGTTAATGGGAAACATGTGTCCCACTTCATCGATTTTAAAAATCTGTCAGCTCAAAATTGTTTTGGTAGTGAAAGTGTATTATTTGTCACAAAAAAGACAGTTTTCGACCTTTCATTTTTCAAGCATATCCGAAATAAATTTTAAGTATGGAAGCGCTGAACGTATAAAACTGGAAAGATTTACAAATCCTGCAAAAAATACAACCTCGTGTAACACAACAATAGAAACAGCAGAAAATGCCGAAAACTGCTTGTTGCATTTGTTCCTGTGATTCTAAAATCAGCCAGAAGATTGAAGAATAGAAAACATAAAGTGTTCGTGTGTACATTATCTTACAGGTAGAACTCTCTCCCCTACCGTCAGTTACAATACTATCAACGTAAGGGAGCATTTTAAAAGTATGAACTAAAAGGTGCAGCAGATAAATATGGCTGACAGATCACTGTCATGTCGTAGATGAGACGTTGAACACTGGGTGATGACATATGGTTTAAAGAGAAACAAGCCATAAAAATAGTAGTGAAAATGTGTTATTTAAGTGAGTTGATCTTACTTTTCTTGATGCATAATATTAATATATGTGGTCTGTCACCAATACCAGATGCAATGATATGTTTGCTTAATGTGAATGCATGTAATTGTTGACACCTATATATATATATATATATATATTTGGAAATGAGAAATGTGCTTCAAACAGAGGAAACCTTTTTCCAGCATTTAAAACTAGTTACCTGTAACTAAACGAAATCTTTTAGTTGCACGCACATCTCTCAGACACTGTGAACTTTGCTCTCTAATTAGCGACGTCAACAGCTAGTAAGTGAGCAGCAGCTTAGGTCCTGGAAGCATCAGTGAACTCAGCGCCAAGTGTTCGTGGAAAGGAAAGTTCCTCTGAGAAGAATTCGTTAGTAATTGTTAGTCTGCTCCAAAAACTTGGTGAAACGTAGCACTCACAAGATTCTCTACGTTCAATTACACGCCCTGCTGGAGACTAATGCTCAGCTTTGCATCCTGTGGTGTCCAACAAAAATATACTACTGATTGTGAAATTCTTTGTCTCGAAAAATAGTCTCTCACCCGAAATTTACGTGTTAAGACTGTAAGATCAATACGTTGACACTAACATAGCTCACATAGTATTTATCAAAAAAATGTCATCTCACCAAGTCTAAGGCTTTACGACATTGGGAATTTTAGTAGCCCTTGTATGCGTTTTGCAATTTGTTTGGCATAATTGGCTGAAATCACGATTGTCAATAAATACAAGCTGTCCCAGGAAGAGTTCTGCACTGTTTTAATCTTAATAACTGAGGCGATATTAATGATAAACTGATCCAGTTATGATTGTATGGTTCTCTCATGGTTAGTGTGTGTAGCTATTCCTTTCCTTTCCTTTCGCTTATTTTCGGTTACTAGTAAGTACGCGTAAATAACAAGTTGGCTGGAAACTTGTCCTTCGAGCAAAGGGAGTGGGTTTTACAATGTTATTGGAGATATGACATGAAAAAAGGGCAGAGACAAGTGCGGACAGAGTTTGATACCGTACGATTGTGGCATGTGACAATAACTTAATAAGGTGACAAATTTGAAACAGAAGGAAGCGTGCGTTATCTGAGAAAGAGGCGGTGTGACACGAAGAAATCAGTAGCGGACGCAAGAGGGGTGGACGCAGTTCTACAAGATTTGATAAGATCCATACTCGAAGCTGTGCATGAGTCAAGTGTAAGGAAATCACGCGTTCGCCGCATCACAAAATGCGCAAAATGAGAACGCTACATTCCTACGCTGTTTCACACGATGAATGAGGGCGATCCGGATAGTCGCCTCGAAATTTGTGAATTAATTTGCGATAGTGAGCAGTTGACTGAAGCCATTATTTGATCTGATGCGGCGATTATTAAACTGAATGAAGCCACAGACACCATAATTGTGCTTAATGGGCGAGAGGTCATCCTCATGTCACGGAAGAACGAGTTGTCAATCTTCCTGAGTTGTCAGTGTGGTGTGGTATCTCTGTCAGAGAACTTATAGGGCCATTTCTTTTTGAAGGATCGGTGACAGGTTAAAGCACCGTACCTAGTTGCAGGAACGAATCGCATCAGCAGTTCACCGACTGTAGTGGGATGAAGATTTTTCGTTTTTTTATTATCCAGCAAGACAATGCATCATCATTGTTGATAGGTGCATAAACGACGAGGAAGCGTTAGGTTTCTACCCAGATCTTCCGATCTTACACCGATAATAGTTCTTTCTGGGGCCGATCTATGAGAGTCACCATCGACGTCACAGTCCGGCGCCTTGGATCACTGCTCACGTATATTTGACGTTTTGTTGCTACATTTTAATATACAGCAAAGGAAGATCTTGGTGCAAGAGGCTAGCGAGTAGGTAGGGTCACAAGGCAGACTCATCGAATGATACGCCAGATGATCACACAGCGCGTGAACGGCAGGGCGAGCAAGAGCCGTATCGTACTGGAGCAGGGAGAACAGTCAGGATTCACGTACAATGCTGGACGCCAAGAAGCGAATCCTGTATTACGCCTATTTATACTTACTATATAAATATACATCTCCAACCACGCTGATGATGCAAATTGCATTGCGAATTTGTTAACAACTATTTTAATATCACCCAATTTATCAGGAAATGCTAATTATAAATTTTAGCTACTGTTCTGTGCTTAAGCCGTCGGCACACAGACCGTGCTGTCGAACGTTAACGTTGCGCGTGCGAAGTTCAGCGTGCTGCTGAACGCTCAGGAACGATGCTACTTGTGCATACGGTACGTGGGCCCCAACGTGGTGTACGCGATCGCAACGCACTCCAGCGGCAGTTGTTTCTAGTAGTTCGTAAATCACACTATTTACTCAACGGGCGTGCGTAAAATTCCCACGTTAGCTCTATTAAAACGCACATTTTCTCCATCGTCCACGAAAAGGAAAGTACCATGTCCAATCAATAAGGACACAGGCTTATAACAGTTCCATTACAAACAGCGGGGTACAAGTTGGAATACTTCTCTGCATACGATAAACATTATTTCATCATTCCCACATTTTAGTAAAACTCCAGGGTCAGGCTTACTTGATCACTGTTTCTACCCAGTAGCAGAATCCTTGCAACATGTGAATTACGAAGCGTAAAAGACAAAGGAACAAAATAACTTTATACAAGTAGCGCAAGCTGTCCTGTAGATTAAGCCAATCGAACAAAGTCACCCCTCAAAAAAAGGTGAACTTATATTTACATAACATCAAATATTATAGCGTATAATTATATTAAACTAATAATAAAGTATCAGAACCTAATAATGCGAATGTTGGGAAAAAAATTTTTTGTAGTGTTAAGACGCAAACCACCGCCCCGACAAAAAGAGCTTCTTAGACAGAGACGCTAACCATTACGCTAAACCCCTAATACCTGTGGTGTACTTAATCATATTGTATTACAGCTTGCTAAAACCGTTAATCGTAGATAATTATGTTACTAATTGAAATTTAATTACAACAAATTGTACCAAGAACAATGCGTTTTTGGTGGATCTTCAGTGTGTCGCTGCCTTCAAATAGCCTACTCTTATAATACGCAGGTTACAATAATTCTTTTGCCACGAATACGATGTTCCTCACAATTTTATTGGAACGAATCACACAACTAACAACGGGTTTTTCAGTGATTCTCAATTTGCTGGTGCTCAGAAATGGCATATATACATATAGGTTTGAAATGAACGCCAATATGGCGCCTCACAACTCTGTACTGATGGGAGACGGCGTGCGTGTGACGTAGTGGCGCTGTGCCATCTCATTGGTCAACGCTCAGACGCCCGCTCAGAATATCTGACATGCCAGATATTGCTCTGCACGTTCGGAAAGACTCCCGAACGTATTCCACGCTATGACGTCAGAAACTCGGCACGCTCAACGCTCAACGTTCAGATGCACGGTCCGTGTGCCGACGGCTTTATTGGAGGAAAGGACGGACAATCGCAAATGCGCCCTGAGGGGGCAGGCACAAAACTGCTAATTTAGCTCACTATCAGTCTATGATCGGTTTCCGAGGAGGTAATATATGACTCGATGTATAAAACCTGAACTCCTCTAAAGACGGAACAGCCCGTTGAAAAATTGCCCCGGATGACGTACTTGTACGATACGCTGTTAATCTAAAGTAGTCTACAATCGGTTTCCGAAATGGAAAAACACGAACTAGTGTGCTAGGTGCAGCTCCACCTAAGATGGAATTAATTATTGAAGTTGTCTCTGAAAACGTATTTGTGAGACCTCATGTGGAATCTCAGATCGTGTGAAGCATTTTTGTGACTTTTACGGAGCTCGGGAACTAGTATTTATGACCGGGAATCTCGTTGTGAATATTAACGATAGACTGGATCTAGAAATCGTTTTAGGAATTCTGCGATTGACGAAATAAAAGAAAATTAGTTGGCATCCTGACATTTTAAGATTCTCTTTATGCTTAAGCATCTAAACCTATCAATTGCCACATTATTATGTACTTTGCGTTAGAGCTCGCGACCGATGGAGAAGAAACAAACTGCGGCAACGATACCAAGACGCGAGGTAAGGTGGTTCCTTACAATTGAATTACGAGCACTAGGGGCAGACCCACTGGGCTTTGATATGTAAGCCACACGTAGCATCGTTATTCGTCCACGTGTACAAATTGCAGCAGACGATATTTCAAATATTCATTCACCTGTCTGCTGTGATAGTGTTAAACTTGATATCCCTTGTGTGCGGAAAACGCATTTAAACAACGGTAAATTTCAACGAGAAGCATTAAACCCTCATTATAGCGTTACAAAACGACAGAGCCGAATGTGACTGCCTGTGAATCTATTAAAGTGGAAACCTTAAAAGAAGTTAGTGAATCTGTTGAGACGCTATATTACTGCCGAATAACGACATTTTGAACATGTATAACCTTTCTAAAAAAATGGTTTATAGATCTGAATACTCAATATTTGTTTTCCAAAAATTCCTCCTCGTGTAACGTGTGCCTTAGATATCCCGTCGAACTGCTGATCCATACTAATTGTTGATTGGCCCTGTGAAGCGCATGGTGAATCGTGGAGTGAAACAAAACTTCAAACATAGTGAAATGCAAATTTGAAATAAAGAAAATGAACCTAATACCAAAGAAATCAATTGTGTTATCAATGAAAATTATGTAACTGAAACTCAGTATCGAAATACATTGCGAAAGTTGCGTGATATGAAGTGCAATGGTTGACTTGGAATAACCACAGACATAAATTACTGCTCTGCTCAGAAAAAAATAAGTGTTTGAAATTACCAACACTGTACAATGCAACTTAATCTGCTTATTTAGTGCAACAGCCGATAATTCTGACTACATACTGTTTCCTCATAAGAATACCAGTTGAGATCTGCCTAGAAATAAAAGAGACTTGCCTCTTGCTCAACAAGCAGTTTAGTGTCTGAGGTACTGATGTTCTGGAAATCAAATGCAAGTCAGCAGATGCAGCAGCTAAAGAAAAATAGTCTCTCTCTCTCTCTCTCTCTCCGCCCCTCCCTTTCTCTCTTTTTTCGAGAAACAATCTATTCTTGTGTGTGGCGTAAGAAGCAAGTCACACATGCCAAAATATTGAAAACTTTGCTAATAAATATGATGGAGGTGGGCTTTAATTTAAGTAAAATCGTTCTTCAAAAATTAAACTTTGATTATTCACAAAAGGGATTGTACAACAAAGGAAGACTGTAACATTTGGGAAATTCTGTCATTACAGAAATTACAGATACCTCAATCAACTGCGCAATTTGTGACATAATGAAAACAAACAGATCAAGTGAACACTAATCAACAATATTATTAGATATCTGAGGAACAAAGATTTCTTTCATTAATAGTTCTGACAAGCAAACATCTTAATCTTAGGCACGAATGAGTTACCTTTAAAAATGCTTCCAAAAAACTTCTCCGTTGATATAAAGAATGGAATAGCTTTATTAACACGTTTCCATCTACATAAGAAAGTATTCCAGATAGTTCCTCCAAGATTCTCTGAAAAACTCAGAGGCTCTGAACCATGAATCAAATAAGAATGCTGCCCTGCTACACAGCTGACTGAATAGCAAGAGGACCACAGATGAAACTAAACACAGAGTCAAGTATCTTATTCATCTTTGTCCCAGTACAGTAAAGGTGAACTGTTTACAACATTAGGAAATACATGATAACCTATCCTCAACAGCAAAACCTCATCAGTAGTGTCGTAACCAAATCTGTGACTTAAAACTCAGTAAATTTTTTTTCTTCGCGTCACTAAACTGGTAAACTCTGTGGGACACATTGTACATTTAGCAGTGATGGAAGCGGGAAACGTTGTCATTTCACTTTTAATCGGTTTTAGCCGCTAGGGCAATTCCCTTATAACAGAGCGCGACCTCGGCTAAAGTTTCTGTCGCTGTGTGGGGGTGCCTGCGTACACAGACTCAGATGCAAGGCAGACGCGTTCGACAGCGGACGTGAGCGCGGCCGCAGGTAAGGCGAGCTGAGTCCAGGGGGTTCCCCATTAATAGGGCACGCCGCTCCTTACCGGGATTGGTCGGTGAGTAAGCCGGCGGCTGCGCTCATTGGTAAACATGGGCCGGCGGCTCTCAGCGGCCGGAAGGAGGCCGGTACGTGCGCGTGTTAGCCGGCCCAGACGAGCGGAACAAACGCCGGGGGCACGGGAAGGGGGGTGGTGGGGGCGGCGGCCGCCGCGACCCGCACAGTAGCCGGCGGGGGCGGCAGAGTGAGCTGTCAGGCCCGAGAAGAATGGAGCTGCGCCACGCCTTTCATTTCCTCCTTTCGTCCGAGGCTGGGCGGCTGTCCACTCGACTCGCGAGTTATGTCCCAGCCGGGCAGCGGTCCGGCCGGATTCACCCCGCACGGCCGCCGCTAAGGAACCCGCCACGCAGGAGGGCGCCGCGCCTGGGAGGGGAAGCGAGCGACAACTCTCCACTGCGGGACACTCTGTATGCCGGGCGTAATACACGCCTGGGAGAAGTTACTACAGCACTCTGATGATATCACAAAGTAGGGATGCTGAAATCATAACCCAAGATAGTTCTAGTCCCGGGAACTACCAGTAAGTGGGTCGAGGGCTTCTATCCGGCCACTAGTCGACCAGACTGGCGCGACAGTAGAAGACGCGAATGGAAAGCTTGAGTTTGAAATTTTATGTTTAATAATATAATTCACGCAGGAGTATCATACAATCTTAATATCATTTGATCGTGGCAGAAACTCCCGCATGGAGGACTCAGATATAGGCATTCCTGGCGCTGAGAAGCAACTGAAAAAGTTGAGAAGAAATATATCCCCAGGGCCGGGCGGAATCCCAATCTCACAGAGGCTACTCATTGGCATTATCCCTGACTAGGCTTCCATTTACAGCGAACCTGTCGCCCGGCATAAAGTCCCAACTACTTAAAAAATGAGCAGGTTGCTCCTGCAGATAAGAAGGGTAAAACAAATGCACGCAAAACACAGGCCAATATCCTAACGACTGTTTCCTGCAGAATTCTTAAACATATTCCAAGTGCGAACGTAATAAATTTCTTTGGGACAGAGAAGCTTCGGTGCAGAGATCAACGTGGATTTTAGAAAGCATCGCTCGTGCGACACTCAGTTTGCCCATTTTTCAGCTGATGTACTGCGAACCACGGGTGAAGGGCAACAGGCAGATTCCAGGCATATTCCTAAGTTTTCGAATGCGTTTGACTCGGTGCCGCATTCCGGGCTGCTAACAAAGGTCCGAGCACACAGAATAGGTTCCCAGGTATGTGAGTCGCCCCGAGACATCTTGTGTAATAGAACCCAGTACGTTCTACTGGACTGCGAGTGTTTATCAGAGGCGATGGCATCGTTAGGATTGACCCAGGGAAGTATTACAGGATCGTTTTTTCTCTCTCTATATATAAAAGATCTAATGATAAAGTGAGCAGAAATTTTTTAGTCTATACTGATGACACTGTCCTGTCCGGGACATGCCCTCTTTGAGTGACTGTAGGAAGATACAAAATGAGTTAGACAAAATTTCTAGTCGGTGTCTTGAATGTCAGCTTGCCCTAAATGTGGAGAATGTAAGTTAATGAATATCACGTCGATTAAATAAGCGGACGTGAAGTTCAGTGCGATTCGGTATGGAACGAGCACTGGCACATGATTGACTTCGATTTATTCGGCAAATTTTAGGGAAGTGTAGCTCATTTATAGAGGAAATTGCTTAAAGAACACTAGTGTAACCTCTTCATCTCTACTGGTCTAGTGTTTGGAAGACATCGAAGCAATCCAGAGACGCTCTGCTACATTTGTTACCGGTGGGTTCGATGAACATGCGGAAAGGTTGGATGGGAATACGTGACTTTCAGGTGCACAGGCCACTGCGGTGACGCAGTGGCGATAGTTGAAAATTTGTGCCAGACTGGGACTCGAGCGCGGATTTACCGCTTCTTATGAGCGGTTACATTAACCGCCCAGCCATTGGACACGGTTCCTGACCGACTCAAATTTTCAACTTGTCGCAAGCTGCAATGCAGCTTCTCACATCCATTAATCCAATTATTGTAAATTATTGATCCCCTTAGGAATATATAGACACTCCTGGAAATTGAAATAAGAACACCGTGAATTCATTGTCCCAGGAAGGGGAAACTTTATTGACACATTCCTGGGGTCAGATACATCACATGATCACACTGACAGAACCACAGGCACATAGACACAGGCAACAGAGCATGCACAATGTCGGCACTAGTACAGTTTATATCCACCTTTCGCAGCAATGCAGGCTGCTATTCTCCCATGGAGACGATCGTAGAGATGCTGGATCTAGTCCTGTGGAACGGCTTGCCATGCCATTTCCACCTGGCGCCTCAGTTGGACCAGCGTTCGTGCTGGACGTGCAGACCGCTTGAGACGACGCTTCATCCAGTCCCAAACATGCTCAATGGGGGACAGATCCGGAGATCTTGCTGGCCAGGGTAGTTGACTTACACCTTCTAGAGCACGTTGGGTGGCACGGGATACATGCGGACGTGCATTGTCCTGTTGGAACAGCAAGTTCCCTTGCCGGTCTAGGAATGGTAGAACGATGGGTTCGATGACGGTTTGGATGTACCGTGCACTATTCAGTGTCCCCTCGACGATCACCAGTGGTGTACGGCCAGTGTAGGAGATCGCTCCCCACACCATGATGATGCCCCGTGTTGGCCCTGTGTGCCTCGGTCGTATGCAGTCCTGATTGTGGCGCTTACCTGCACGGCGCCAAACACGCATACGACCAACATTGGCACCAAGGCAGAAGCGACTCTATCGCTGAAGACGACACGTCTCCATTCGTCCCTCCATTCACGCCTGTCGCGACACCACTGGAGGCGGGCTGCACGATGTTGGGGCGTGAGCGGATGACGGCCTAACGGTGTGCGGGACCGTAGCCCAGCTTCATGGAGACGGTTGCGAATGGTCCTCGCCGATACCCCAGGAGCAACAGTGTCCCTAATTTGCTGGGAAGTGGCGGTGCGGTCCCCTACGGCACTGCGTAGGATCCTACGGTCTTGGCGTGCATCCGTGCGTCGCTGCGGTCCGGTCCCAGGTCGACGGGCACGTGCACCTTCCGCCGACCACTGGCGACAACATCGATGTACTGTGGAGACCTCACGCCCCACGTGTTGAGCAATTCGGCGGTACGTCCACCCGGCCTCCCGCATGCCCACTATACGCCCTCGCTCAAAGTCCGTCAACTGCACATACGGTTCACGTCCACGCTGTCGCGGCATGCTACCAGTGTTAAAGACTGCGATGGAGCTCCGTATGCCACGGCAAACTGGCTGACACTGACGGCGGCGGTGCACAAATGCTGCGCAGCTAGCGCCATTCGACGGCCAACACCGCGGTTCCTGGTGTGTCCGCTGTGCCGTGCGTGTGATCATTGCTTGTACAGCCCTCTCGCAGTGTCCGGAGCAAGTATGGTGGGTCTGACACACCGGTGTCAATGTGTTCTTTCTTCCATTTCCAGGAGTATATATATATATATATATATATATATATATATATATATATATATATATATATATATATATATTGAAACACGTATGTAACATAGCAGCGATGGCGAGGCATTGTAGCATCTGTGACCAGAGAGTATGCGCTTGACCGCGCGAGTGTTGCGAGCGGTTCTCAGTCTGTCGGTTAGTCGTTGCGAGTCTGTAGCTCTGTCTGGTTGAGGGCAGTACTCTGTCAGTAGTCGTCGCGTGCAGTACGCTAGTAGTCGTCATGCAGAGCGGTCGGTCAGTGGTAGCAGCCCAGTGGGATTGCGTGATGTGGTCTGGCGACAACACTGGTCAAGATGCTGAATGAGGTATACTGTTAATTAAGATAATCATCGGATAATGTAAAGTTTAATTATTGTAACTAATTTTCAACAAGTGCCCCCAATAATAACTTTGATTTCAAAAGCAATTTTAAATAAAATTTTCATTTGATTGAAGTAACTATTTCGTTCCACTTCCCTTAAACAAAAGTTTCAGTTTTCAATTAGATTACAAAAAAAAAGGAATATTATTATTTGCAATGCAGTTCCTCCAAGCGGTGCGCAAGAACAAGAGCAGAAATTTGATTAGGTGTTGCAATGAGGTAAGAATTCAATTTTGATTTTTGCACAGGGCCAAAGACCGATATTTCGGTTTAATTGAATCATTATTATCACTGAGATTTTCTTATCACTGAATGGACTTTAATTTTTTATGAAGAACTTATACTTGAGTCAGATTGCGATTCTCACTTTTATTGTCATTAAATTTAATTGCTAGGGAGGTTACACTTGGCTCCTATTCATTTATTATTTCTGTCTTTAAAATTTCAGTGGAGAGGTTACACTTAGCGCAATGTCCATTGGCATTCCTAAATAATATTAATGTCGTGAAAATTTTTGTGGGGAGGTTACACTTGGCGACACCCAGTCCAGGATCGTATTTCGTTGAGAGTCTTTTGAACAACAGTCAGATATCTGCTCTTATTTGCTTAGATATAATTAGGATTTGGCGCAACGCTTTTACTAATCTTGTGACTTTCCCTATACAGGTCAACGGCAATTCGTTGCTCTGTTGTATTTGTGTTGCTTTTGCATTGTGCTAATTTATTTTGTGAAAAATTTTTTTGACTATTGTAAAAAATGCCGCGAAAGACTGTGAATAGTGTATCGCGAGGTATTATGAATGAAATTACCGACTCAAACAACTTTACCGATAGGACATACGACACGCAGTGTAATGATGACAATCCTGCGTTCACTAACAATCAGTGCATTCCAACCACTAATGATGACTTTCACCTTAATGATGAACAAACGAACTCAATTGTCTCGTCTGTTAACTTGACGACAATTGATGACGCAGAACGCTCTATTGTAATGAGCGCTGCCGAGCTTAACACACACGATTTGGAAAACCCAAGTAACGCACAGACACATTTGTCTAATGAGAATGAACAGGATACTCAAAGTACGACGGATCTATTTAATTCCGAAATAATGTCTGACAGTGTACATCCGACTGACAAACCTTTTTGTAAATCTCAGAATAACCAAATGGTTACAGTAAGCGAGAGAGTTCCAGATCCACCACCAAACAGCACAGAGAGTATAAACGCTAACTTTGGCTTTGAACAAATTTTGGTAAGATTGCTACAACAACAGAGTGAAGATTTCAAACAACAATTTAGTGAACAGAATGAAAATTTCAGACAACTTAGGGAAGATAACAAACACTTAAATGAAAAACTTGACAATAATGACGAAAATCTCAAACAACTTAGTGAACAGGTCAGACAACAGAGTGAAGATTTTAAACAACTTAGGAACAGAACAAACAAGATAATGAAAATCTCAAACAACACTTAAATGAAAAATTAGACGACAATTCCAGACAGCTGAGTGAACAAATTAGAGCCGTTGCCGCGCAATGCCATGACACTAAGGAACAGTTGCGCGTGGAAATTGAGGCTTGTTCACGAAAAAATAGCGAAGAAATTAAGTCTGTTGCGCAAGAATTAAGGGAAATGCAAACAGCCGCAACAGAAACACTCAGAGACGAAATTAGCGGAGTCGCTAAACAATGCTCTGAAAAAGCTGCACAATTACGGGACGAGTTTAAAGCAATGACGGTAGAACTTTCGCGCACTATGGACGCAAAGATAGACGCGAAATTCGAACAGCAGAACACTCAGATTAACGAGCGCTTTAATCAGCACATACAGAACAGTGATACGCGTTTCCGCAGATTTATTCAAGATCAAAACAAAGTAAAACGACAAGTCATGGAAACAATCACAGCACAAAGACAAGAGGACAAACGTAAAATATTCGCGAAAGCAAAAACGTATGTAGACAATAATATTACTACAGTGTCCGACAAAATTAATACCATAGAACAATTGAACGCGGAATTAAGGGATGAAATTTCTGATCTTAAATCAAAAACAGATACACACACAGTAAATATTCAAACAGTGACAGACAGATTCGAACAATTAGATCTAACACAGGATTGCGATGTCATCAAAGCTGATGTTAAAAAACTGAGCGAAACTACGCGTAAGTTGCAAAAACAGATTAATGCGTCTGATTCTAAAACCGACGATCAGGTTAAAATACTGTCTGAAAAATGTGATGAATTGGCTAGTCGTATTGATGTCATCGAAAATACTAATGACAATAAATCAGACGATACTGCACCGGTTTTATTTATCCAAACGCCTGAATTTCAAAATTTACAGCAGGCAATTAATGAGATCGATTCATCTAACAACACGTTACGGAGGAAGTTGTCAAGTTTACAACAAGAAGTAACAGAAATGAAAAACACTTCAGTTAATAACATACAGCAGACGCCACGTTGCGAGCATTTGTCAGAGTCACGCAGCGTGTATAATGTGAACAATTTACAGAGACTACGCGACTTAAAATCCGAAAAGCCACGCGACTTAAAATCTGAAAAGCTACGCAACTTGAAATCCGAAATGACACAGACGAACAGATTCACACACAAACCTGAACGTGTTATCAAACTGAGTGACGAGAACGTAGATTTCGAGCAATTTGCATTTGTAAGAAAATGTAAGGAATTTAATAATGACTGCGTACAGGTACACGCTTTGAGCTGTATACGACAATTTGTTTTTATGCTTTCACCGCTATTGCCTGTAATGCAGAAGCTAGCTTTGAACCAGATGCGACAATTTATTTTTGTATTTTCATCAGCATTACGTATTATGCAGAAACTGGAATTAGCAAGAATACAGCGATTTACTTTTGGAATTTTACCGCTATTGCTTGCAACGCAAAAGCTAAAATTTATTTGCAGTGCGTAAAAGACCTCAGGGGATTCATTACGCTTTAATGAATATGTGCCGTAGCGAGCATAGGGCCCCGAGCTGTAGTAGTGCTATTTCATCTTTAGTTTTCTGCAC
This sequence comes from Schistocerca americana, assembly GCF_021461395.2. Lineage (NCBI taxonomy): Eukaryota > Metazoa > Arthropoda > Insecta > Orthoptera > Acrididae > Schistocerca > Schistocerca americana. Next base: position 857,464,640 of record NC_060121.1, read on the forward strand.
TGCTGCCTTTTCTTCTACTATCCTTTATATCTATCAAAACTGCTCTTTAACTATTGCTCTATCTAGAATTAAGAAACATTGTAATGAAAACCCGATGTGACAAACTTTTACCGACTGTGACAATTTTCATTAGGCACTCCAGAATCACGAGAACTTAAATAACAGATAAAAATCGTAATCATCAGTATGTGTAAAATTAACAGCAAACGCATTTTTTGGTAACAATAGACGTTTTCCACCACAATAGCATGAAAGTCAGCCGCTTAGCATACGTAACCAACAATGCAGTCTACAAGGTCAACCAAACTTTAATGTTTCGCCGCGTGCACGTATAGTCCCAGCTCCAACAAATGGTAACGCATGGCAGCAAAGAAATAACTACGTACAGACAACACTCTATTTCAACTCGTATCGCAATACACCGTATAGGAATGACTATCAGGTCAGACGTAAAAAGAATGATGAGCACAATTTTCAGCGTACATTTAATAACAGTCGATCTTATGAGCAGCAAGAACATCAGCAACAACATATTATCATGAATGAAACAGACAATAGGTGTCATCCATAGCGTAGCACGTCAGTAAGAAATAACAGAGCAGTTCATATAGTAGATATGCCACAATATTCTCCCGTAATTAATAGCACGTACGACAGAATTTGACCAGACACAGTACAGATTGCATATTCCAGTAACGTAAGCACTACTTTAGACACGCAGAATGTTATTCACGAAAATGTAATTACTTTTGACGACATCAGACACACTCTTTTACAGGAAAGACCATTTGTTCAGAAAACTATTTCACATCCTGTTATCGAAATTAAAATTGGTTCATCGAAATTCTCAGCAGTAATCGATTCCGGCTCACCTATATCAGTAATAAATGAGGAGACTTTTATCGAGTGCAATAAAGAGAATACTTATCCGACATTACCTTTAGGCAAAACCAAAGTGAAGGGAGCAGTATCGAGTAAAGGTGTAGACGTTAAATTACAGACGCATTTATCATTTTGTATTGGAGGTCATACTTTCCACTCAAATTTTTGGATTGTTCCTTTATTGACAACAGACGTAATTTTAGGTACGAATTTTCTGGTACAACACGACGCAGTTATCGATTTTCAAAATTCTTATTTAATGTTAAAGGATGAAAATGTACAATTGGCTTTAGAATTTCAGCACTCACTATCTGCGGAAGAACAAACAATTAACCGCACAGAGGTCATTTCCGCAACACGTAACATAGCCAGTAATCCCACATTGTTCACAGATACGTACGTACACAAATATAATACTCCAGACGAAGTTGACTACGACGTAATGCAAATGATTTCCGATAAAGTTAGACAAAGCAGTGCAACTACAGACGACGAACGAACGCAATTACACAAAATTCTTTTACAGCAAGCTCCAGTTTTCGACAACATTCCTGGTACTATGTCCGGATTTATGTATGAATTTCAAGTGAAACAACACGATACATTTAAAGCTAAGCATTATCCTATTCCGTATATTCATAGAGAACAAGTTAAAAAAGAATTGCAGGATATGCTCGACCAAGGAATTATAGAACCAGCAGTTAGTCCGTACATAAACCCGTTGTATATTGTTAAGAAAAAAGATGGCTCACTTCGCCTTGTACTTGATTCACGTCACATTAATGACATTATTATTAATGAAACAGATCGACCACAGACATTAGAGGAACTTTTACAGAAATTTCATGGTACAGCTATTTATTCCACATTAGATTTGAAATCGGGATTTTGGCAAATTCAACTTCATCCGAATTGTAGAAAATACACAGCATTTCTTTGTTTTGGCGACTGTTATCAATTTTGCAAATTATCGTTCGGCTTAACTATTTCTTCTGCAGCTTTTATTCGCGGTTTGAACACAATACTTCCGACAGAACTTAAGGACAGAATTACGACGTACGTAGACGATATTCTTATCGCAGAAGCTAACTGGTCTGAACACAATCTGATTCTTGAACAACTGTTACAAACTTTCCATGCACAAGGACTTACAGTTAACCTCAGTAAATCGCACTTTGGTAAAACTTCTATAAAATTTCTTGGACACGTGATTTCAGCAGAAGGCATTGGACCTGATCCGGAAAAACTTCAAGCTCTACGTGACATTACTGTTCCTACGACGAAGAAGCAATTACGCAGTTTTTTGGGCTTAATTAACTTTTTTCGTAAATTTATTCATTATTCCGCTTTAGACACGCCTAGACTATGCCAATTAACAGGTAAAAACACTATTTGGTCTTGGGATAAGCAAGCACATTCTGAATTTGTGAACCTGAAACATGCTTTGTTGAATGCTCCACTTTTATCGCAACCCGATCTTATTAGAAATGTTTCCATTGCCACCGACAGTTCTAATACCGCTTTAGGCGTACATATTTTCCAGGAAATTGAAGAAGATGGTTCAACAGTTATTAAAAACATCGCATTTGCAAGCCGCATTCTGTCACCTGCTGAACGAAATTATTCCGTTACAGAATTGGAAACATTATGTGTTGTATGGGCTTTTACGAGATTTAGGCACTTTCTTTATGGCAGACATACCACCGTCTACACAGACCACAGAGCAATACAATTTTTACTTTCGGCTAAATTCACACACGATAGATTAAGTAGATGAAAACTTTATTTACAAGAATTTCATTTTACGATTGTCCACATTCCCGGCACACAAAATGTTATAGAAGACGCACTATCGCGTTCTCTGAGCAACAATCAGCAAGACGTAGCAACTAACTTCTGCAAAACAAATTTCAGTGTCATGTACATTCAGCAAGTCGCATTTGAAAACTTTATTTCATCGTCATTACAGGACATAGCACAAGAGCAAAATAAAGACATTGTGTGGAAAGAAATTAAACACGTTTGGCAAGATAGGAAAAATGTTACGATTAGAAACCATTACACTGTACGCAATGACATTCTGTTTCGCCGCTCTCATCCTGACAGCAACAATTGGTTATTATGCATTCCTGACGAACTGGTTAACAAATTAATTTGGTACACTCATTTAAGTTACGCACATTACGGAGCACGAAAATGTTTTCTTATACTGAGACAGAACTGTTATTTTACCAACATGGAGAAACGTATACGACGAGTTTTAGCGTCTTGTAAAATTTGCCAGAAAGCTAAATCAGACACCACTTCACATATTCCTCCATTATATCCCATTATACCTGTTAAATTAAGACACATGGCCGCAGTAGATATTTTTGGTCCGATTCCGAGAACTAACAGAGGTTTTTGCTACATCTTTGTCGCTGTTGAACTCACTTCAAAATTTGTTACTTTCACTCCATTACGTAAAGCTACTGCTAAAACTGTTTCGAAAGCATTTGTAAAACATTTTCTATTTCATGTAGGGCATGTGATGAAAGTAATTTCTGACAATGGATCTCAATTTCGTAGTAGCGTATGGACACGCATGTTACGAGCTAGAAACATTTCTCCGATTTATATATCCAAGTACCACGCTTCTTCGAACCCCTGTGAAAGATTAATGAAAGAAATTGGTAAGCTGTGCCGAATATACTGCCACAGAAGACATATTGATTGGGATACACACATACTCTCATTCCAAGACGTAATTAATTCCATTCCAAATGAATCCACTATGCTATCTCCGTCTATTATACTGAAAAACGTTGAACCACCAAACAAAATTAAAGAATTAGTAAACGTCCCTAAATGTCGTCGAGTAAGACACCACGAAATAATTGATATTGCGCTAAACAACATCAAACGTGCCGCAGAGCGCCGGAGAAGACGGCAAAAACAGGTTTGTAGACGCCGAGACTTTCACGTTGGACAGAAAATATTAGTACGTACACATTATTTATCCAGTAAATTAAAAGGTAAGTGCAGTAAATTTGAACTTCTATACGCAGGTCCATATCGGATTCGCAGCATCCCTCACACCAATGTTGTACACGTCGAAACTTTGAGAACTAGAAAATCGAAAGGCAACCACCATATCTCAAACATTAAACCGTTTATTGAATGAAGAGACTTTATGATTCAACACACTATGATGTCATTTATTAATGCAATTATTTCACTTGACTAATTACTGATGATTATCGCAGTTTTTCTTGGCAAGTGCCCGGCAAGGTAAGGTTAGCAGGTCGCTTTTCTTGTCGTTACACATCAGACCGTGCACATTTTCCACTTTTTTGTGTATATGATTGTACTCCAGTTTTGTTTGTATGCACTGTGAAATAGTTAAGATATAACACACCTGTTGACTTTGACATTTTTGCCTTATGACATCTCAACATCGTGACTGTTTTACATTTTTGCTGCTGCATTGTGATATTATCTGTACATTTTGCCTCTGAACACTGTCAATGTCTTTGACATATTACGTTTTCTGTCATGTTATGCTGTATGGTTAATTATGTCGCCACAAACCAGTCATTATTTAATGGGTATATGATTTAAATGCAGGACATTAATCTTTGTTCATCAATTTCAGTAAGAAATGGTGCGTGTAAGAAATAAATTCAACAGGAATGGGAATTTCACCTACGGAATAAACGAAAGAAGATGCAATAACTTTATGAGGAAGAGTAAATGGATCAGGATTAACAAGCATTAACAAGAATATACTATACTCATCGTAGAATAGCAGTCTTAACTAATTTTTTCTTTCAGAATACAAGGTGATTGATGCAGGCTGTCAGACTGAACTACACATCTTAGTTTTAGTGATGAAATATGCTAGAGATAAGGAATAGTTGTATAATGAGTAATGAAGTGATTTGTTGCAGATGATAATGAATACTGATGAATAATGATGAAGGATATGGTATTATGAATAATGAAGTTTTTATTTACGGGTGATGATAATAGTGAAGTTATGATAATATGGATAATGAAGTGATTGATAATGAAGTTTTTTTCTTTACAGATGAGGATAATGTTGGAGTTTTATATTTATGCTATGTAGTTATTTAAGTATTTGTTGCAGTTTGTTTTGACAGCAGGTGTTATATTGCATAGTAGGATGACGAAAAGTTTTGGAAAGGACAGCTATGGAACACATTTTATACACATTTCACTACTTGTTAATTCGAAGTTCACTACTTTTCAGCATAGTGTGCGTTTCTTCTTTCAGGTCAATAATCCATTTTGTATTTTTTCCAGGAGATGCTTGTCATGATACTTCCTAAAACTGTTACTTATTATACCTGTTCTAGTACTTGCATTTTATTTTTTTTTTACCCATTTGTGTTTACCATTTATAAATGTAATCACATATACTGCCTTGTTACATAACCTTGCTACAGCTGACTCATGACGAATGACATTACCTATCCTCATTTGCAGCAATAGGTCAAAAGCAAAAAGTGTTATGCCTCAGCAATTAATTATCGATCCCAACGCAATGCATTGCTAACAAAAAAAAAAATGTATTAACAGTCCCAAATAGTGATACCAGTTTGAGAAAATTCTGAATAATGCTGATTAGCTCTGAATAGTATGTCACTTGAGTAATGACTTCTTAATGAGACAACAAAAATACACATATATATAAAATAATGCTTAGTAACTGGCTAGTAATTGCCACTGTTATTGTAATGAGACTACTTATAATCCCCATGATTATTAATGCTATGACTATAATTAACTGATTTTTAATAATGACTTCGTAATGATCTGAATAATAATGAATGAGGAACAATGCTTTATACTATTCGATACCTGATGGCCACTGAGTGCCAATAATTAGTGTCACTTAATGAATTGTTATTAATTATGCCATTAATTAGCTCTTGTTTTCAATGTTCATGCTTTATAATTGGAAATGAATGCGATTGTTTCATAATGCTTTGTAATTAGAAGGCTAATGATTCTTACTATATTGAAATGACAAATGATTAATTAACTATGCTTTATAATTGGAAATGAATGTGACTGTTTAATAATGCTTTGTAATTAGGAAAAAACTAATAATTATTACTATTGAAATGACAAATGATTAATTAACTATGCCATACTTTGTAACTGGAAAAGAATGTGATTGTTTCATGATGCTTTGTAATTAGGAGAAGGTTAATGATTAATACAATATTGAAATGACAAATGATTAATTAACTATGCTTTATAATTGGAAATGAATGTGACTGTTTAATAATGCTTTGTAATTAGGAAAAAGCTAATGATTCTTATATATTGGAATAACAAATAATTAATTAACTATGCCATACTTTGTAACTGGAAAAGAATGCGATTGTTTCATGATGCTTTGTAATTAGGAGAAGGTTAATGATTAATACAATATTGAAATGACAAATGATTAATTAACTATGCTTTATAATTGGAAATGAATGTGACTGTTTAATAATGCTTTGTAATTAGGAAAAAACTAATGATTATTACTATTGAAATGACAAATGATTAATTAACTATGCTTTATAATTGGAAATGAATGTGACTGTTTAATAATGCTTTGTAATTAGAAAAAAACTAATGATTATTACTATTGAAATGACAAATGATTAATTAACTATGCCATACTTTGTAACTGGAAAAGAATGCGATTGTTTCATGATACTTTGTAATTAGGAGAAGGTTAATGATTAATACTATATTGGAATGACAAATGATTAATTAACTATGCTATGCTTTGTAACTGGAAAGGAATGCGATTATTTAATAATGCTTTGTAACTAGGAAAGGAAGATTACTGATTCTATGTAAAACAATTAATGAACATTTTTCTGTAATACTACATACATGGTATAGAAATGTTCAATAACTGGGCTATGAATGCCGCAAACTACTACTGTAATTGACAATATTATATGACTTAATGTCCTTCACCTCATGAGCTAACTACCCTGAATTACTGCAATGTCCATTTGTCCTGTTTATCGTAGTGATCATGGAGCACTATATTTGGTTTTGCAGTAATTCTACGTTGATGTGCCATGTAAGAGCGTGGTGTTGACACGACATGCTGTCCACCACCGTGAGCGATGAAGACGTTATTATGGTCCCACTGTTTGGTGTACCTAATATACTGCCAAAATAAAAAAAAAATGGAATATTACTACGACAGTTCAGTGTCTTGGCTACGCTGATAAATTCTGAGGGGAAAAGAACTTCAAGTTGTGTCACTTGGTGTTGTACTTCTGTGGAAAGATATGGACTTTCAAAACAGCTGTGTGCAATCTAAAGTGCTACAACCATGATACAATCCTTCCCTTTCCTATCCTAATTCTTGTCACATAGTGAAAATCATTTTTGCTAACATTATTTATGTTCATGCCTATACATTTTTTTTCAATTCGCTAAAATCCAGTGCGAGTACACTTATGTCACTTGTCGATATGATTTTTTTTGCTATTATGTTTATTTATTGCCAAAATGCTAAATAAATTTTTTTGATTTGTTCTGAAGTACAGTATATGTGCACTTTTGTCTTTTATATTGTATATACATTTTTTATTTTCTGAACTACAGTGCATGTGCACTTCTGTTAGGTGTTAATATGTTTTCTACTGAACTTCAGTCCCTGTACACTTTTCTCATTTTTCAATATGATTTCTACTATTCTGTATATTCAATACTTTAATGCGAATGCACTTATGTCATTTGTTACTAATTGTACATACATTTCATCAATTACTGATATGTTCTCAACTGCAGTGCATGTGCACTCATGTCACTTGCCAACATAATATTTTTTGCCAGTCTGTTTATTTGTTCTGAATATGCTAAAGAATTTTTTTCAGTGCCTGTGCACTTTGTTATCTGTCAAATAATTTGTATATACATTTTTCTGATTTGCTACTATGTTTTGTACTCACATTTTGTCTTTGTCTGATATATTTTGTACTTAGTGCGTGTGCACAACATTTAAATATTCTGTAAGTTGTAGAATTTTGTTAATTAAAGAAAAATTTTGCCGCGCTTGGCAAGTCCAAATGACTCACCATCGCTGCCAAATTTTTGCCCCCCCAGTGGAGGGTTATGAAACACGTATGTAACATAGAAGCGATGGCGAGGCATTGTAGCATCTGTGACCAGAGAGTATGCGCTTGACCGCGCGAGTGTTGCGAGCGGTTCTCAGTCTGTCGGTTAGTCGTTGTGAGTCTGTAGCTCTGTCTGGTTGAGGGCAGTACTCTGTCAGTAGTCGTCGCGTGCAGTACGCTAGTAGTCGTCATGCAGAGCGGTTGGTCAGTGGTAGCAGCCCAGTGGGATTGCGTGATGTGGTCTGGCGACAACACTGGTCAAGATGCTGAATGAGGTATACTGTTAATTAAGATAATCATCGAATAATGTAAAGTTTAATTATTGTAACTAATTTTCAACAAGTGCCCCCAATAATAACTTTGATTTCAAAAGCAATTTTACATAAAATTTTCATTTGATTGAAGTAACTATTTCGTTCCACTTCCCTTAAACAAAAGTTTCAGTTTTCAATTAGATTACAAAAAAAAAAGGAATATTATTATTTGCAATGCAGTTCCTCCAAGCGGTGCGCAAGAACAAGAGCAGAAATTTGATTAGGTGTTGCAATGAGGTAAGAATTTAATTTTGATTTTTGCACAGGGCCAAAGACCGATATTTCGGTTTAATTGAATCATTATTATCACTGAGATTTTCTTATCACTGAATGGACTTTAATTTTTTATGAAGAACTTATACTTGAGTCAGATTGCGATTCTCACTTTTATTGTCATTAAATTTAATTGCTAGGGAGGTTACACTTGGCTCCTATTCATTTATTATTTCTGTCTTTAAAATTTCAGTGGAGAGGTTACACTTAGCGCAATGTCCATTGGCATTCCTAAATAATATTAATGTCGTGAAAATTTTTGTGGGGAGGTTACAATATATATATATATATATATATATATATATATATATACAGGGTTATTACAAATGATTGAAGCGATTTCACAGCTCTACAATAACTTTATTATTTGAGATATTATCACAATGCTTTGCACACACATACAAAAACTGAAAAAGTTTTTTTACGCATTCACAAATGGTCGATATGTGCCCCTTTAGTGATTCGGCGGACATCAAGCCGATAATCAAGTTCCTCCCACACTCGGCGCAGCATGTCCCCATCAATGATTTCGAAAGCATCGTTGATTCGAGCTCGCAGTTCTGGCACGTTTCTTGGTAGAGGAGGTTTGAACACTGAATCTTTCACATAACCCCACAGAAAGAAACCGCATGGGGTTAAGTTGCGAGAGCGTGGAGGCCATGACATGAATTGCTGATCATGATCTCCACCACGACCGATCCATCGGTTTTCCAATCTCCTGTTTAAGAAATGCCGAACATCATGATGGAAGTGCGGTGGAGCACCATCTTGTTGAAAGATGAAGTCGGCGCTGTCGGTCTCCAGTTGTGGCATGAGCCAATTTTCCAGCATTTCCTGATACACGTGTCCTGTAACGTTTTTTTTCGCAGAAGAAAAAGGGGCCGTAAACTTTAAACCGTGAGATTGCACAAAACACGTTAACTTTTGGTGAACTGCGAATTTGCTGCACGAATGCGTGAGGATTCTCTACCGCCCAGATTCGCACAATGTGTCTGTTCAATTCACCATTAAGAAAAAGTGTTGCTTCATCACTGAAAAGAAGTTTCGAACGCATCCTCTTCCATGAGCTGTTGCAACCGCGCCGAAAATTCAAAGCGTTTGACTTTGTCATCGGCTGTCAGGGCTTGTAGCAATTGTAAACGGTAAGGCTTCTGCCTTAGCCTTTTCCGTAAGATTTTCCAAACCGTCGGCTGTGGTGCGTTTAGCTCCCTGCTTGCTTTATTCGTCGACTTCCGCGGGCTACGCGTGAAACTTGCCCGCACGCGTTCAACCGTTTCTTCGCTCACTGCAGGCCGACCCGTTGATTTCCCCTTACAGAGGCATACAGAAGCTTTAAACTGCCCATACCATCGCCGAATGGAGTTAACAGTTGGTGGATCTTTGTTGAACTTCGTCCTCAAGTGTCGTTGCACTGTTATGACTAACTGATGTGAGTGCGTTTCAAGCACGACATACGCTTTCTCGGCTCCTGTCGCCAGTTTGTCTCACTGCGCTCTCGAGCGCTCTGGCGGCAGAAACTTGAAGTGCAGCTTCAGCCGAACAAAATTTTATATCTCTGTATCTGTAGTGTGTCGTGACCGTATGTCAATGAATGGAGCAACAGTGAATTTGTGAAATCACTTCAATCATTTGTAGTAGCCCTGTATATATATATATATATATATATATATATATATATATATATATATATATATATAGGTGTGATACCCCGTTCGTGCCTGCTCATCTTACATGCTTCTGTTACCGCGTCAGGTACCCGCAACGTGACCAGGTGGCATACAACGCCGTCGTGGGCTGTGGACATCATGTTTTATATACCGGGTGATCAAAAAGTCAGTATAAATGTGAAAACTGAATAAATCGCGGAATAATGTAGATAGAGAGTTACAAATTGACGCACATGCTTGGAATGACATGGGGTTTTATTAGAACCAAAGAAATACAAACATTCAAAAAATGTCCGACAGATGGCGCTTCATCTGATCAGAATGGCTATAATTAGCATAACAAAGTAAGACAAAGCAAAGATGATCTTCTTTACAGGAAATGCTCAATATGTCCACCATCATTCCTCAACAATAGCTGTAGGTCGAGGAATAATGTTGTGAACAGCACTGTAAAGCATGTCCGGAGTTATGGTGACGCATTGGCGTCGGATGTTGTCTTTCAGCATCCCTAGAGATGTCGGTCGGTCACGATACACTTGCGACTTCAGGTAACCCCAAAGCCAATAATCGCACGGACTGAGGTATGGGGACCTGGGAGGCCAAGCATGATGAAAGTATCGGCTGAGCACACGATCATCACCAAACGACGCGCGCAGGAGATCTTTCACTCGTCAAGCAATATAGGGTGGAGCGCCATCTCGCATAAACATCGTACGTTCCAGCAGGTGTATATCAGCCAGGTTGGGGATGATGCGATTCTGTAACATATCGGCGTACCTCTCACTCGTCACGGTAGCAGTTTTTCTGTCCAGCGCCATCTGTCGCACATTTTGTGAACTTAGTTTTTTTTGGTTCTAATAAAACCGCATGTCGCTCCAAGCATATGTGTCAATGTTTACCTCTCTATCTACATTATTCCGTGGTTTATTAATTCAGTGTTATGACATCTAATTTTCTTAATTTAGGAACAATATGTAGTTTCACTCTACTGTTGTTATTTCGCTCTATGTTGTTAAAGAAAATTCGCTGTTCTACTCTATGACTATCCTTTTAGGTCACAGTATCAGATATCGAAATTGTCTTGGAGAATATTGTGTCTTTGTATGTCTTTAAGAAATGGTCAGTATTTCGTTTGACGACTCAGGACAGCATACTCGGCAACGGTACATCAGTTTTTACCCCACTTTGACTATTAATTATAGGTATTACGAGTAACAACTTTTTAGCTTGGTTGCTACCTCAAATTACATGTCCTACAAGCGCCCCATTAAAATTATTATGTTAATTATTGAAGTGCGGATGTGTGGAAGCCCAACAGAAAGCCTATACCGACAGGCATAGCGCACTTCGTGGCACAATTACGAGCGTACAGAAATCATCTGGCAGTAATTTATGTGATGTGTTTGCGGGAAGATACAGAGAAAAAACAAGTTACACTGGAGTGGGTACATCTTAACGTACCAATTGTCAGAATATCTGTATATATATATATATATATATATATATATATATACGAGGAAAACATTCTAACCACAATAATCACGTCAATTCAACTCAATACAAGATGATTCAGATAGAACGCTCCTTTTAAATGTTTATAAATATATTTTTTACACAGTTCTTCATGATTTACAAATGCAGACATTTTAGCGAGTCTTAAGTGTTTCATATGATATACAGCTTTCACTTCTTAAGGGTCACATTACTCAGATGTGCACTGCCTTTATCGCAGCACTGATGTAGAGGAGTTATGACGTTGCTGTACAAAGTGTTCTCCAGTGCAGCAACAGGTATGTAGGCCACTTCTCTATGGGTGTTGGCCTCCAGCGCATGGAGGTTTGCGGGGCGATTTTCGAACACTCTGGATCTAAGATACCCCAGAGGAAGAAACTGAAAGCCGTCAGATTGGGTGAACTGAGGCCCGTACATGGTCAATGTTTTACTGTGTCCTCACATTTAGGGGGCGTCCAGGACACTTGCTATCATGCACTGATCCATCTGTGCACCACGTAGCTATCCGATGTCGTACGGAATGGTCATACCGTATGTGTCTTCGGAGGTGTCATCTGTGGAGAGTTCGCAGGATCGTTACTATTACGTGACGTGCTTGCCTCTGGTTGGCTAGTATTACCATTCACCAAGGTATTTCACATGAAATATATCTGCTAAGTTAGTCAAATAATGTAATACTTTCAGTGATCGAACGCTCTGCACAAAGCGGTCTTTGCAGCGTGTCTGCGATTTACAGTATGTGTGAGAAAATCAGTTTCAGAAAGTTGTGATTGTGACAGACAACTCTGAAGGTGAACTAGCTTGTCCAGTTTCTGAATTACAGAAACGCGATGTCTGAGGTCTGACATGGCAGCAGATTTCCCGTTCCGAGGACCCCTGCCTCGGACTGTCTTGCGAGGGACTGCTCGGGGCTGGGAGGCGGCGTGCTGTCTCGTGTCCCCGGGACGAGAATCGACAGCACGGGGCGGTGGCGCCAGCGTGACAGATGAGAAATAAAGCGGCGCTGGCTGGCGCCAGAACGATGGCATTCAATCGGGAGAGGCGCCAGCGGCAGTAGCGCCAGTGGCAGCTGGTCCCCGGCGGAGCCGCGCCCTCCTGGGGCGAAGATGATTGGACGGCGCCGGGCTGACCGGTTAACTTGCGAGGAAACTGGATTCGCCGGCCATCGCGCTCCGCCAGAAGGGCGCTCTCATTTCATTACCGCCCCCCGGCCGGCGCACACGCCCGCCCCAGTTCTGCTGTTCCACTCCCATCCTCCACCCCCCATCCTCCCACTACCCCCTACCCCGCACCCTACTCCCTACGCCGAACTTCGATCCCGATCCTGTAAAAAACACGCCCCAAAAAATAGCATTACTGGCGGGATATTAGCTATCTGCGAGCCGGGCTGTAACGTAGGGGCGTGAGCCGCGTGTGTAGAGTGGGTGCTGGACGCGCCAGGTGGCTATACGGCGACCCTGCGCTCCGTCCTCGGTGCCTGCGACCAGCAAGTGGCGAGCGGATGAAACTGGCGATCACAAGATCCTAGTTCCGCCCGAATCTGGCTTCCAGTCAGTTTCACGACTCATAGAAATCGCTAGAAACTTTCACCCATCCTCTCTCTTTCTCTCTCTCTTCTCTATCTCTCACAACCGCACAAACACACTGGCTCACGCGTGCGTGCAATCAATTCCATCTACTTCTACAGGAACACTAAAATTTGTTGCTGATTGCTGACGGTATTAAGTTGTGTTATACAGCGTCTACATCCACATCTACGTACTTACACCGCAGGCCACCGTACTGTGCGTGGTGGACGATAACCTATATTGTCATTGGTCGTTTCCCTTCGTGTTCCACACACAAGATCGAGCGACGGGAAATCGATTTTTTTTTTTGGCAGGGGGGGGGGGGGGGGGGGGAATTTTTGGTAAGGTCATAAGGGACCAAATCGCTGAGTTCATCGGTACCTAGGCTTGCGTACTAGTTAATCTAACTTAAACTAACTTACGCTAAGGACAACACACACCCCCATGGCCGAGGAGGACTCGAACCTCCGACGGGGGTAGTCGCGCGGACCGTGACAAGACTCCTTAGACCACGCGGCTATCCCGCGCGACAACGATTGTTTGTATGCCTCCGTATTAGCCGAAATTTCTCGTATCTCATTTTCGTGGTCCTTACACGACATGTATATAGGCAGCAGAAGGATAGTTCTGCAGCCACCTTAAAATGGTAATTTTCAAAATTTTCTCAGTAATGTTCCTATAAAAGAAAGTCGCCCTTCCCTCCCTAGATTCCATTCTGAGTTCCCAAAGCTTCTCCGTAAGTTGTTCGAATCTACCGGTAACAAATCTTTCAGCCAGCCTCTGAATTACTTCAATGTCTTCCTTTAATTTGACTTGGGGCGGATCACAAACACTCCAGCAATAGTTAAAAATCGGTGCTACCAGCGCCCTATACACGGTCTCCTTTACGGGTGATCCACACTAACCTAAAATTCTCCTAATAAACTGAAGGCGATCATTCGCCTTCCCTACAACAATTCTCACGTGTTCTTTCAATTTCAAATCACTTCGCATTGATATGCCTAGATAGTTAAATGGCGTGACTGTGTCAAACAGGACACTACTAACACCTTATCGAAAAATTGAGGCTTTGTTTTTCCTACTCATCCACATTAACTTAAATATTTCTACATTTAGAGCCAGCTGTCATTCACCACACCAACTAGAATTTTGGCCTAAGTCATTCTCTACGGTCCTACAATAACTCATCTGTGACACCTTCCTGTACACACAACAACATCAGAAAAAACCACAAATTGCTGCCCATCCTGTCCGTCAGATCATTTATGTGTACACCAAAAATAATAGCGGTCCTACCACACTCCTCTGGGGCACTCCTGACGATACCCTTGTCACTGATGAACAACCACCGTCGGGGATAACATACTGGGTTCTATTAGTTATGAAGCATACGAGCCACTCATGTATCTGGGAATATATTCCGTGTGCTCGTAACTTCGTTAACAGCCTGCAGTGGAGTAGCGCGTCAAATGATTTTCGGAAATCTTGAAACATGTAGTCTGCCTGTTCCCCTTCATTCATAGCAGGCAGCATATCATGAGAGAAAAGGGCAAGCTGAGGTTCACAAGAGCGGTAATTTCTAAATGCGTGACGACTCATGAAGATAAGCTTCTCGGTCTCTAGGAAACTTATTATTTTCGAACTCAAAATGTGTTCTACAACTCTGCAACAAACCGATGTTAAGGATAATGATCTGTTATTTTGCGGGTCTGTTCTATTACCTCTCTTTTACACAATAGTCAACTGCGCTTTTGTCTAGTCACTTGGGACTTTGCGCTGGGCGAGAAATTCGTGATAAATGAAAACTAAGTAAGCGGCCATTGCTGTAGAGTATCCTTTGTAAAACCGAACTCGGACTGCATCCTGACTTCGCAACCTATCTGATTTCAACTGTTTCGGTTTTTTTTTTCTTTTCGTACACCACGGATGCTCATTACAATACCGTCCATACGTTCGGTATTTGGGTATGTGGCATTTTGTAGGGTTGCATATCTCAATCGGTAAAAACACAATCTTTATAGGATCACTTTGTTGACCGTATCTTGTCTGTATATCTGATAAGATTCTTTTGTTCTCAGGAACCGGTAGACGTATAAAGTTGAAATTTATGTTAAATACTACGGTCTACGGTATCTTGGCAGTGTAAAACAATTAAAGTTCCAAGTCAATGCAATCAAAAGGAACGGCTGTTTATGTCATTATTTTCATACTTATGAACCCACTCGTAAAAACTGTTAGGCCAATCCTTGTTGAACTATAATCATGTATTTTGGTAAGAATCAAGGTATGTTTCACAGTACAAGTAAAGAAAACTATCCGAAAACTGTTAATCTGTAACTATAACACATAAAAAATGTTTTTTGCCACTTGCTGCCCAGCCGGCCGGTGTGGCCGTGCGGTTGAAGGCGCTTCAGTCTGGAACCGCGTGACCGCTACGGTCGCAGGTTCGAATCCTGCTTCGGGCATGGATGTGTGTGATGTCCTTAAGTTAGTTAGGTTTAAGTAGTTCTAAGTTCTAGAGGACTGATGACCACAGAAGTTAAGTCCCATAGTGCTCAGAGCCATTTGAACCATTTGAACTTGCCGCCCGTCTCTTTGTCTGCTCAGATCAGTTTTTCCCAGGACCAGGTAAGGCTATGACCTCGAATTTTGTTTCAAATACTAACATCTACGGTCCCTCGACGGTCAAAAAGATTTACCTTTCTAGGTCAATGCAATCTAAATATAAGGTCATACGTCTAGTCACTCGTCAAACCCTATGCATCAACTATCTATATACGTAACTAAGTTTGTCCGAAACCACTCAGTATTAGGTTGTGGCACAAGGCATATATTTCTGCCTATTATTTCGTCTTCCAACGCTGAAGGCACCATCAGAGGATTGTGAAGACCCTATACTCTCACACGTTGTAGTATTTATTATTTTTTGACTTTTTTTGTAAGATTATTATTTAGCGTTACCGCCAACTGAGTACCATATCAATGTGAGCTGCAGCTGGTTAAGACGTCTCCAGCTATTAAAATTGTTCTCCACTGACACATAATGTTGAATTATTATTGTTGTTGTTTTCAGGCCATATGCGTCCATGGGGTGACACCTTAGTCGGAGTAAACTGGCCACGCTCGTGTGGAGTAGGATGCAATCGATAATATGTTCATTCCGATTACTCGCGCCGATTTTCCATTGTACCAAAAGGTTTCACTGTGAATCAGTTAATTTTGTATTGCTGCATACGGGATATTACTAGATCGCAGTTTAGATTCAATTGATATGGAAGGAGTGACAATTTCAATAACAAATCATACGATCTATAAACCTCCGTTAACTATTATCATTTGAATCCTTCACTCTCCACTTCCTAAAATGCTAGAAAAGAAAAACATATTACTGGGCAGTTGGACGTTGAGAGGAGTAATGTAATAGTGCAGCTAATATTTTTCTATTGGGGAGTGTTTTAGGCTATAACGAGTCGGAAAGCAGTTACTGTCTCAAACAGCTATCTAAGTTGTTGAAGCCTCTGAGGATGTCTCGAGCAATGGAGGATGAAACGTTAAGCTGAGAAGTATGCTTTGGACCACAGTCTAACGTGCATAAAACAAAAATTACCAAGTATTCAGATGGAACGAACTCGCAATTTTTGGAGCGATGACCGCGGAACAGAGCACTATATGAAAATGAAACATGAACCGTAAGGAACTCAGTCAAGAAACCAGTGGATTTATCAGAAAAGTAAAAAAAAATTTAATGTGCTGAAGTAGCACGAATTAAGAAGCTACTGGCAGAAAATAGATGATGAGAAAAGACCGTAGAAATCTGTTAAAAGTAGGAGGGTAACTTTATTCCAAAAGGCATGATAGTTACAGCTCTAAAGCAGCAGAAAAACCTAATCTAAATTAATGGGGCTGCCAAAGATCATGTTATTTAAATCATTGAAGAAAATTACGTTTTAAGTGTTATGTTGACTTGAGAAACAATGACTACTGCATAGGGAGAAATCTGGATAGCATTAAATCTTCGTAAGAGTAAATAAAACGTAAGAAAGGATGCTCTTGGCATTTGCAAACATATACCTAAACTATGAGTATACAAAACTGGGCATCAGATATGGGGTGGCGAGCTTGTTTTTGTGATATTGGTTATTCGGTCTGGGAAATGGCGAGTTGCATACAGTGCAGTAATACACAACCCAACTGCGGCTTATTTTCTTTTTCATCGTTGATACTACTACTTTCTCTCTTTCCATCACCCAAAACTTTTATTTGCCATCAACAAAATAAGGGACTGCAGATGATTCGAATAGGTAACCTGAGGGTAGTCTAAGTGCATTAGCAGGCATTTAGCGACCACTTCTTGACATCTCAGCTCTTTTGCTGAAAGCCATTGACTGCTGTAGGGAAACTGATAATAAGGTATGCTACTCATGAAATAACCTTAAGTCGAAACTCCCAAAAACTCCCTTAGTTTATATTCATTTCTGTATATTCACATGGAAAGTCTCATAATGTTACAGTATACATGTGGCGGATTAATTTAAATTACATATGCTTGCCCTAAGAGTTGAAAAATTTTATACCTCACTGGGCATGTGGTATCTCAAGCAGGTGGCATACAAAACATTTTATACGAAATCTGAGATGATCGGGACATCGTTATGTTTAATTTTAAAAATGTGACTCAAAACAAACTTATGTAATCATACACCGACGGAAAATGTATCACAACACCAAGAAGGAGCTGTGCGACGCAGACGAAAATTAGTAGGCGTGTTTTACATCAGAAAGATGCATAGTATTTGCACTAGTAGCATAATGGTGCTGCAAGTTGCGCCGCTGTGATGATGTAAGTCAGATTGCTTTAAATGTGTAACGGTCGTGAGCGTTAGTTACCTTTGAGGTTGGACGTGGTGAGACGACGTTAAGCAAGAATGCTCTTATGGCGATAAAAGTACGATTATCAGCACCTGTGTTTGAACGAGGTCTTGTAATAGGGCTACGAGAAGCTGGATGTTTCTTCTGCGGTACTGCAAAAAGACTTGGCAGGAATGTAGCCACTGTACATGACTGCTGGCAACGAGAATCACGAGAATATACGTTCACAAGGATTCTGGGCCCCGGGGAGCCGCGTGGCAGTACCGACAGGAAAGACCATCGTGTGCGTCGTATGACTCTGGCGCATCGTAAATGCGTCTGCAACAGAAATTTGAGGAGCAGTTGGAACCGCAGTGGCACAACGAACTGTTACAAATAGGTTACTTCGAGGACAGGTTCTACCCCAAACCACTGCCATTTGCGACTTCAATGGCGTGAAGCGAGAGCTCATAGGAGGTTAGGTGGAGGTCCGTTGCATTTTCCGAGGTGGCAGTGATGGCACCGAGGCAGAAGGAGGCCAACTGAACATCTTCAGACGATCTGTCTGGTGTGCGATTTCGTGTGATATCAGGTCGTCTCTCATCACACGCACCCAGACTACATAATTGTTTGTCAGTCTGACGATTCGACCTGCCATGCTGCAATTCATGACTAGCATTCCAGGTGGTGTTTTCAACAGGATAGCGATCGCCCACATACCACTTTTGTAACCCAATAAGCTCTACAGTCCGTCGACATTTCGCCTTAGCCTACTCGATCACCACATCTGACTCCAGCCATATGTACAGAACATTACGTGCACGTTTACATGCTTGCATTCAACTGTCTGGGGGTTACACCTGTTATTAATGTACCAGCATTTCACATTTGCAGTGGCGCTTACATCGACCACTGATCTTCCAATTTTAATCGCTTAAATATGTTACCTAGACAAATCTACTCCAGAAATTACATTAATATATATTAAATATTATTTGGTTTTCGATTTTTTCCGTCGGTATATATAGGGTGAATCACCTAAAACTTGGACCGAAAATATTATGGAAGTGGAAAGTGCTATTGATGTGCTATTTTCAAAGACGGGATTGGTAGTCAGGAACTCTTATTGGAAGCCAGTCAGCAGATTGTAATAATACTTCGAAAGTGTACTTTTTGTGCAGAAATACACTTTTTTAATGGCACGATGCATACTGACATTATCAAACTAAAAGCAGCGTAAATTAATGTGGCAGTGGTGTTTGCTGCAGGATTCTAGTGCGAGTCGTTTACGAGATATTGTATTGAAAAGATTCCACATTGACACTAGGGCAATATCTGTAGTAGCACACGTTAAAGAACACCACAAGTGCTTACACTAGTTAAGTGGATTCTGAACAGTAACGAGACAACTGACCGTCACAGGTTGTGTACCTCGTGCCATACAAAAATCTAAGAAGCCCTCCCAGTAAGGAATCTCAGTTAAGGCTAAGTTTTTCCACAGCAGAGGTGTTCCTTGCTAGGCCTAACTTAATTAAAGTCATCTACTCACATAAACACGAAACGTATAATTTTAAAAGTGGAACTACTGCAAACCTTCTCTTACCGAACTCAAGATTCACAGCTCTCTGTGCGTTAATACGTTATAGATACGAACATTGAAATCGGTAGAGCGTTTTTATATTGTTTTTGTGGTCTCTAGTCCAGAGACTGGTTTGATGCAGCTCTCCATGCTACTCTATCCCATACAATCAATTTCATTTCCGAATAACTACTGCAACCTACATCCTTCTGAATCTGCTTAGTGTATTCATCTCTATGTTTCCCTCGACGATTTTTACCCTAAACGCTAGTTGATATTCTCTTCTCGTGTGCACTATTTATCGTCTATGTTTCACTTCCATACATGGCTACACTCCACACAAATACTTTCAAAAAAGACTTCCTGACACTTAAATCTATACTCGATGTTAACGAATTTCTCTTGTTCAGAAAAACTTTATTTCTCATAGCCAGTCTACATTTTATATCCTCTCTACTTCGATCATCATTAGTTATTTTGCTCCCCAAATAGAAAGCTCACTTACTAATTTCAGTGGCTCATTTCCTAATCTAATACCCTGAGCATCACCTGATTTAGTTGGACTACATTCCATTATCCTCGTTTTGCTTTTGTTGATGTTCATCTTATATCTTCCTTTCAAGAGGCTGTCCATTCCGTTCAGGTGCTCTTCCAGGTCCTTTGCTGTCTCTGACAGAAATCCAATGTCGTCGAAAAACCTCAAAGTTTTTATTTCTTCTCCATGGGTTTTAATTACTACTCCAAATTTATCTTTTGTTTCCTTTACTGCTTGCTCAATATACAGATTGAATAACATGGAGGATATGCAACAACCCTGTCTCACTGCCTTTTCAACCACTGCTTCCTTTTTGTGCCGCTCGACTCTTACAACTGCGTTTGTGAAGTCCTGAGGCACCACACTGCTGAGGTCATCGGTTCCTATACTGACACACTACTTAAACTAACTTATGCTAAGAACAACACACACACCCATCTCTGAAGGATGACTCGAACCTCCGGCGGGAGCGCCTGCGAGATCCATGACATGTAGCATCAAACCACGCGCCCACTCCGCCCGGTCTTATAACTGCCATTTGGTTTCTGTACAAATTGTAAATAACCTTTTACTTCCCGTATTTTACACGTGCCCCCTTCACAATTTGAAAGAGTATTCCAGTCAACATTGTCAAAAGCTTTCTCTAAGTCTGCAAATGATAGAAACATAGTTTTGCTTTTCCTTAACTTACCTTCTGAGATAAGTCCTAAGGTCAGCATTGCTTCACGTGTTCCAACATGTCTACGGAATCAAAACTGAACTTCCCCAAGGTTAGCTTCCACCAGTTAGTCCAGTCGTTTGTAAAGAATTCGTGTAAGTATTTTGCTACCATGACTTGTTAAACCGGTAGTTCGGTAATTTTCACACCTTTCAACACCTGCTTTCTTTGGGCTTAGAATTATTACGTTCTTCTTGAAGTCTGTAGGTATTTCCCCTGACTTATACATCTTGATCACCAGATGGTAGAGTTTTGTCGTGGCTGGCTCTCCCGAGGCTATCAGTAGTTCTAATGAATGTTGTCTACTCCCGGGGCCTTCTTACGCGTTTGGTGTTTCAGTGCTCTATCGAGTTCTTCACGCAGTGTCATATCTCCCATTTCATCTTCATCTACCTCCTCTTCCATTTCCATAATATTGCCCTCTAGTACATCGCTCGTTTTTATATTGTGTTTTGAAATGGCGCTGTAATTTATAAACAGTACTTTCGCACAAACTGGTTGAAAATATGTAATGACTTGCTCTTTTTTTATCATAGCAATATACTTTACTTAATAACTCATAAAAGTAATGAAAATATCTAGACAAAATTCTTGGGAGGATGGCTTCTTATTCAGATACACATAAATAAATACTGCAAGTTTCAGGTCTGTAGGTTTTTTATTTTGGCGGAACTCAAAATTATGAAAAGTCTCGATTTTCTCGTAAGCTCTTATTAAGTGTAATGGCATCAGACTTCCAATACTTTGCATTTACATATATAAGGTGATTCAAAAAGTAAAAACAGATTTCACTTGTTTATTACAGACGAACTATAAAAGATGGGAAGACATTGCGCGTGCTGCTGAATAGAGGTTAGTTTACAGTTTCGACACAGCTGCGCTGTAATTTGTTTGTAGCAACTAGGTGATTGAACCACAAGAGAAACTATTTTGAGAGTTGGAATTTGCGCGAAATCATTCCATTGTTCAAGTGGAAGTTGCTTGCATGTGCATCCTTTCGGACGAATCGACGTTTCATGGATTGGGTGAAGTAAACTGCCATAATGTAAGAATCTTGGGGTCACAAAATTCTGGCCTCGTCATCTGACACGAGACTCACCGAAACTGGACGTGTTTTGTGCCCTTTCTATTCACACAGTTTATGGACTTTTCTTTTTTGAGAACAAAATTGTGACAGGAATGTCATACCTGGGCATGCTGCTGAATCGGTTGGTTCCTCAACTTCATTAAGATTCCAGTGATTTCATTTTTATGCATAAAGGCGCCCCGCCTCACTTCCATCTTGAGATGTGGCGTTATCTTGGCAACACCATCCCACAACGTTGGACTGGAAGAGGTGGACAACAAGATCTTGACCATTGCTTTTGGCTTCCCAGATCACCAGATATCACACCTTGCGATTCTAATCTATGGGGGGTACATAAAAGACAGACACTTTTTCCCACATATGACAACTACTTTTCAAGAGCTGAGACATCTAATAGTCGAAGTTTTCGATTAAGTAAACAGGGACATGTTGATTAGTGTGTGGAATGAAATGGACTACAGTTTCGATTTTTCTCGAGCAATTCACATTTCTCGCGGTGAACGTATGATACAATGTCCGTGCGAACATAAAAATTCGAACCTTCCTACATCCAGAGGAATGCGCAATGTGTTTCTAGCTTACATATTTTGTATGCAATAAACAATTGAAATATGTTCTTTATTTTTGAATCACCCTATTAGTGAGCCTGCAACGGCCTTGCCGCAGTGGATACACCGGTTCCCGTCAAATCACGGAAGTTAAGCGCTGTCGGGCGTGGCCGGCACTTGAATGGGTGACCATCCGGGCCGTCATGCGCTGTCGCCATTTTTCGGGGTGCACTCAGCCTCATGATGCCAATTGAGCAGATACTCGACCGAATAGTAGCGGCTCCGGTCAAAGAAAACCATCATAACGACTGGGAGAGCGGTGTGCCGACCACATGCCCCTCCTACCCGCATCCTCAGCTTAGGATGACACGGCAGTCGGATGGTCCCGATGGGCCACTTGTGGCCTGACGACGGGGTGCATTCGTGGGTCTATTACACAACTTTTTATATATGTTTACGAATTACAATTTTATTCACCTGGTACTGCCTAACAGGTAACCTCTCAGCCTGAGATGATCACACAAGGCTCCGGCAAGTGTTGGAGGCGAGGATCTGCTGTTTCAGAGTTTAAAATGAATTATCATAATGTCAGTACGCCGCAAGTACGATTGTTTCTCAAAACAATGTCTTCAGCAAAAATAGGTTGGTTCATGTGTTTACATGGTCACGTCCAGCGAAGACTGTTAGCCTTCTTTTCAGTACCGCTAAAAACAAAATGTTTATGAACCCGAAAACAGTCAATCCGTAAGTTTAAATTAACGCAGTTAATAATATAACAAAAATCAGCTTAATTTTTCAACGAACTCCTCAGCAGAATAGAAAAACCCATGAGGAAACTCGTCAGTTTCGATTTGAAAGCGCCTGGATTACTGCTAAGATTTTTGGATTCGAGTGGTAGGTTATTGAAAATGGATGCAGCACACCTACAGCACTATACTGCACACCTTTGTACACAAGAGTTAAGGAGACCGATCCAAATGAAGGTTTGATTTCTGCCGACTATTAACTAAGTGAAAGCTGCTTAGTCTTGGGAATTTGATAATATTGTTAACAAGAAATGACAGTAAGGAATGTATAGATTGAGAGAGCAATGTCAAAATACCCAGACTAGTGAACAACGGTCGACAAGACGTTCGTGAACTTACATCACTTATTGTCCGAAGTGCCTGTTTCTGAGCCAAAAATATCATTTTAGGATGGGAAGAGTTACCTCAAAATGTAATAGCATACGACATAAGCTTTTAAAATAAGCAAAGTAGACTAATTTTCGTGTCGAACGATCACTCACTTCAGATACCGTTCGAATAGAAAAAATGGCAGCGTTAAGTCTTTGAATAAGATCCTGAAAGTGGGCTTTCCAAAGCAGTTTACTATCTATCTGAACACCTAGAAATTTGAACTATTCAGTTTCACTAAACATAAGCCTATTCTGTGAAATTAAAAAGTCAGGTGCAAAAAAAAAAAAAAAAAAAAAAAAAAAAAAAGGCTCTGAGCACTATGGGACTTAACATCTGTGGTCATCAGTCCCCTAGAACTTAGAACTAATTAAACCTAACTAACCTAAGGACATCACACACACCCGTGCCCGAGGCAGGATTCGAACCTGCGACCGTAGCAGTCGCGCGGTTCCGGACTGAGCGCCTAGAACCGCTAGACCACCGCGGCCGGCTAAAACGTCAGGTTTTGCTGAATTGTGTGTTAGTAACTGTAAAAACTGAGTCTTACTGCGATTTAGCATAAGTTTATTTTGTACAAGCCATGAACGTAGGACATGAACTGCACGCTTTGAAACCGAGCACATGTTGCACACATCTGTTACTACCAAACAACTGTCATCACTAAACATTGAACTCCTTTTTCCGAAACCAGTTATGATACCTTTCTACTTGTAGAATTAAATTTTTCAGATTTCCCATCAGAGGTTTAACACTCCTATTACATCTGTAGATATTGTGAAACCTCAGTGTACCTGATGATCCACCAATTAGTTGCATGCGGTGTGTTGTTTTCTAGTAGCAATTTGGGATTGCAGTAGAGATATAACCGGACACAGTGGGAAGTAAATGGGATTATGGAGTTTTGTGTGTCTGTTAGGGATGCGTTTGTTTGTTTTCCAGGTTCCAGTGTTCCAAAACATGAAGCGCTATTTCACTAGCCGGGCTTTACCCTGATGACTCGGAAATATCACTACGTCTGAACCGGCAGACGTCACTAATAATTGGAAGACTTGAGCCACTAGGATTTTGTGTCTATTCACCACCACTATTTTTATAAAATAAAACCCTGTGTATTACTGTGATAACTATCGCAGTTGCAAGTTAATCATATGTTGCACTGAGGGCTCTTTTAAAATGCTTGATAAAGTATTACCATCCTTATCTGGAAGGGCTTATCTGAATTACTGAAATGCAGAATAAAATGGGAAGTGAAATTAAAGTCGCTGAATGGTGCTTTACAGATTCAATACTGTGTTGGTAAGGATCAGTACTTCCGATTGATGGGAATTTCTTAGTTACTTTCTAACAGAGAAAATGAATTTCTTCTCACCACAAACTAAAAATCTCTGTAAATTAAAGTTCGCCTTTCATACACTGGCACATTAACCAAAACTTGAGTTCATGTTCGAATGGTGCGAGATGATCAGATCTCGATTCATCTGTCTGGTTTCATCTTCCTTAAGTATGCTTACATCACTTAGGGCAAACGCTGTGATGCTTCCATCGACATTGCTATTATTGAGTTATTCCCCACGTTTGACCAACTGTTGTTGTTGTTGTGGTCTTCAGTCCTGAGACTGGTTTGATGCAGCTCTCCATGCTACTCTATCCTGTGCAAGCTTTTTCATCTCCCAGTACCTACTGCAACCTACAACCTTCTGAATCTGCTTAGTGTATTCATCTCTTGGTCTCCCTCTACGATTTTTACCCTCCACGCTGCCCTCCAATACTAAATTGGTGATCCCTTGATGCCTCAGAACATGTCCTACCAACCGATCCCTTCTTCTGGTCAAGTTGTGCCACAAACTTCTCTTCTCCCCAATCCTATTCAATACTTCCTCATTAGTTATGTGATCTACCCATCTAATCTTCAGCATTCTTCTGTAGCACCACATTTCGAAAGCTTCTATTCTCTTCTTGTCCAAACTATTTATCGTCCATGTTTCACTTCCATACATGGCTACACTCCATGCGAATACTTTCAGAAATGACTTCCTGACACCTAAATCAATACTGGATGTTAACAAATTTCTCTTCTTCAGAAACGCTTTCCTTGCCATTGCCAGCCTACATTTTATATCCTCTCTACTTCGACCATCATCAGTTATTTTGCTCCCCAAATAGCAAAACTCCTTTACTACTTTAAGTGCCTCATTTCCTAATCTAATTCCCTCAGCATCACCCGACTTAATTCGACTACATTCCATTATCCTTGTTTTGCTTTTGTTGATGTTCATCTTATATCCTCCTTTCAAGACACTGTCCATTCCATTCAACTGCTCTTCCAAGTCCTTTGCTGTCTCTGACAGAATTACAATGTCATCGGCGAACCTCAAAGTTTTTATTTCTTCTCCATGAATTTTAATACCTACTCCGAATTTTTCTTTTGTTTCCTTTACTGCTTGCTCAATATACAGATTTAACAACATCGGGGAGAGGCTACAACACTGTCTTACTCCCTTCCCAACCACTGCTTCCCTTTCATGTCCCTCGACTCTTATAACTGCCATCTGGTTTCTGTACAAATTGTAAATAGCCTTTCGCTCCCTGTATTTTACCCCTGCCACCTTTAGAATTTGAAAGAGAGTATTCCAGTCAACATTGTCAAAAGCTTTCTCTAAGTCTACAAATGCTAGAAACGTAGGTTTGCCTTTCCTTAATCTTTCTTCTAAGATAAGTCGTAAGGTCAGTATTGCCTCACGTGTTCCAGTGTTTCTACGGAATCCAAACTGATCTTCCCCGAGGTTGGCTTCTACTAGTTTTTCCATTCGTCTGTAAAGAATTCTTGTTAGTATTTTGCAGCTGTGACTTATTAAGCTGATAGTTCGGAAATTTTCACATCTGTCAACACCTGCTTTCTTTGGGATTGGAATTATTATATTCTTCTTGAAGTCTGAGGGTATTTCGCCTGTTTCATACATCTTGCTCACCAGATGGTAGAGTTTTGTCAGGACTGGCTCTCCCACGGCCGTCAGTAGTTCCAATGGAATATTGTCTACTCCGGGGGCTCTGTTTCGACTCAGGTCTTTCAGTGCTCTGTCAAATTCTTCACGCAGTATCGTATCTCCCATTTCATCTTCATCTACATCCTCTTCCATTTCCATAATATTGTCCTCAAGTACATCGCCCTTGTATAGACCCTCTATATACTCCTTCCACCTTTCTGCTTTCCCTTCTTTGCTTAGAACTGGGTTTCCATCTGAGCTCTTGATATTCATACAAGTCGTTCTCTTATCTCCAAAGGTCTCTTTAATTTTCCTGTAGGCGGTATATATCTTACCCCTAGTGAGATAGGCCTCTACATCCTTACATTTGTCCTCTAGCCATCCCTGCTTAGCCATTTTGCACTTCCTGTCGATCTCGTTTTTGAGACGTTTGTATTCCTTTTTGCCTGTTTCACTTACAGCATTTTTATATTTTCTCCTTTCATCAATTAAATTCAATATTTCTTCTGTTACCCAAGGATTTCTACTAGCCCTCGTCTTTTTACCTACTTGATCCTCTGCTGCCTTCACTACTTCATCCCTCAAAGCTACCCATTCTTCTTCTACTGTATTTATTTCCCCATTCCTGCCAATTGCTCCCTTAAGCTCTCCCTGAATCTCTGTACAACCTCTGGTTCTTTTAGTTTATCCAGGTCCCATCTCCTTAAATTCCCACCTTTTTGCAGTTTCTTCAGTTTTAATCTACAGGTCATAACCAATAGATTGTGGTCAGAGTCCACATCTGCCCCTGGAAAAGTCTTACAATTTAAAACCTGGTTCCTAAATCTCTGTCTTACCATTATATAATCTATCTGATACCTTTTAGTATCTCCAGGGTTCTTCCATGTATACAACCTTCTTTCATGATTCTTAAACCAAGTGTTAGTTATGATTATGTTGTGCTCTGTGCAAAATTCTACCAGGCGGCTTCCTCTTTCAGCTCTGTCCCCCAATCCATATTCGCCTACTATGTTTCCTTCTCTCCCTTTTCCTACTCTCGAATTCCAGTCACCCATGACTATTAAATTTTCGTCTCCCTTCACAATCTGAATAATTTCTTTTATTTCATCATACATTTCTTCAATTTCTTCGTCATCTGCAGAGCTAGTTGGCATATAAACTTGCACTACTGTAGTAGGTGTGGGCTTCGTATCTATCTTGGCCACAATAATGCGTTCACTATGCTGTTTGTAGTAGCTTACCCGCATTCCTATTTTCCTATTCATTATTAAACCTACTCCTTCATTACCCCTATTTGATTTTGTGTTTATAACCCTGTAGTCACCTGACCAGAAGTCTTGTTCCTCCTGCCACCGAACTTCACTAATTCCCACTATATCTAACTTCAACCTATCCATTTCCCTTTTTAAATTTTCTAACCTACCTGCCCGATTAAGGGATCTGACATTCCACGCTCCGATCCGTAGAACGCCCGTTTTCTTTCTCCTGATAACGACATCCTCTTGAGTAGTCCCCGCCCGGAGATCCGAATGGGGGACTATTTTACCTCCGGAATATTTTACCCAAGAGGACGCCATCATCATGTAATCATACAGTAAAGCTGCATGCCCTCGGGAAAAATTACGGCTGTAGTTTCCCCTTGCTTTCAGCCGTTCGCAGTACCAGCACAGCAAGGCCGTTTTGGTTATTGTTACAAGGCCAGATCAGTCAATCATCCAGACTGTTGCCCTTGCAACTACTGAAAAGGCTGCTGCCCCTCTTCAGGAACCACACGTTTGTCTGGCCTCTCAACAGATACCCCTCCGTTGTGGTTGCACCTACGGTACGGCTATCTGTATCGCTGAGGCACGCAAGCCTCCCCACCAACGGCAAGGTCCATGGTTCATGGGGGGGTTTGACCAACTATCATAGCGTTAATTCACTAAAGATATGTATGTCTATGTAAGACTGAATCAATTATTCCTTCCTTGTACTTGGCAGATAGAGGATATAAAGAGAAAAAAGAGACATAATTAACAAACATCCTATAGATTTCACACAGCATAACATAAAGTTACTCTTAATTTCAAAGTATGTGCTGCAATAAAATGCGAAATTATTTGTTTTAATTATTTCTTTATTTGGCTTACAGCAGAATGGGTAATGCATCATTTACGTAGCCACGTTAATCGTCATTCAAATTTCGCACAAAAAGAGAAACATTTGTTTACAAATAACGGTAATATCCTGAGTGCCACTTTCAACAGCAAAACGTCTTGTATACACAGAGACCGCCGATACATAAATGTTTCAGATTAATCATGTTTAAAAACATATAAAACTTTATTTTACAGCGACAAAACACAAAAGATCACAATTATCGTGGAAGGCGAATTATTTCTTTCATGTCCGATGACAAACTTTCGTGTAATAAAATAGTATAAATATTTTCATTTGTTAGATATTTTCTAGTAACACTATCAATAAGAGCGCAATAAATCTCCTTTGACGATTCGGCTAGAATACAGTTAACATCAGTCTGGACGGATAAATCTGCTACTGGAGGTTAATACGTGAATTTAATATACTAAGCCTGTCTATAATTTCTTCTCAAATACACAGAATGAAAATGGCGTAAGAATTCGTGCAGGCTACTTGGCAGAGAGATTCTCACTGACAACGTATTCAGCTGAATTTGTAACTTTACTTGTCCACATTCAATCGTAGCGTTATGAGAACGAATTGCACTTTATATCATCTACATCTACATCTACATCTACATTTATACTCCGCAAGCCACCCAAGGGTGTGTGGCGGAGGGCACTTTACGTGCCACTGTTATTACCTCCCTTTTCTGTTCCAGTCGCGTATGGTTCGCGGGAAGAACGATTGTCTCAAAGCCTCCGTGCGCGCTCCAATCTCTCTAATTTTACATTCGTGATCTCCTCGGGAGGTATAAGTAGAGGGAAGCAATATATTCGATACCTCATCCAGAAACGCACCCTCTCGAAACCTGACGAGCAATCTACATCGCGATGAAGAGCGCCTCTCTTCCAGAGTCTGCCACTTGAGTTTGCTAAACATCTATGTAACGCTATCACGGTTACCAAATAGCCCTGTGACGAAACGCGCCGCTCTTCTTTGGATTTTCTCTATCTCCTCTGTCAACCCGATCTGGTACGGATCCGTTCGGGTGATAAAACAACTTTATTTCTGACGCTTCTTTTTCTCACAATTTTCAAAGAAGGCAATGCCGGTGGCTGCACCGAGCACCTACACACATCAAAAAAAGTTCTGCATCACCTCGGTTCCGAGGGTTTCGGAACCCGTACAGAAACTTGGAGTATAGATCAACGTAAACATCATTTCCGCCCTTTTTAAGGCTCATGAAAACGGCACATTGCATGTTGTACCACCATACAGTGAGACCCTCAGAGATGGTG
The DNA here is from genome assembly GCF_021461395.2 of Schistocerca americana. Lineage (NCBI taxonomy): Eukaryota > Metazoa > Arthropoda > Insecta > Orthoptera > Acrididae > Schistocerca > Schistocerca americana. Next base: position 857,494,894 of record NC_060121.1, read on the forward strand.
ATCCATATCGCTGTACACACCGGTACCTCTGACACCCAGTAGCAAGTCCTCTTGCTTTGATGCATACCTGTATTCGTCGTGGCGTACTATCCACAAGTTCATCAAGGCACTGTTGGTCCAGATTGTCCCACTCCTCAGCAGCGATTCGGCTTAGATCCCTTAGAGTGGTTGGTGGGTCACGTAGTCCATAAACAGACCTTTTCAATCTATACCAGGCATGTTCAGTAAGGAATATTTCTGGAGAACATGCTGGCAACTCTAGTCGAGCGATGTCGTTATCCTGAAGGGAGTCATTCACAAGATGTGCACGATGGGGGCGCGAATGAAGACGGATACCTCGCCCATATTTTGCCAATATGGTTGCACTATCGGTCGGAGGATGGCATTCACTTATCGTACAGCCCTTACGGTGCCCTCCACGACCACCAGCGGCGTATGTCGGCCCCACACAATGCCACCCCAAAACAGCAGGATGCCTCCCCATTACTGCACTCGCTGGACAGTGTGTCTAAGGCGTTCAGCGTTACCGGGTTGCCTCCAGACACGTCTCGGACCACTGTCTGGTTGAAGATATATGCGATATTCATCGGTGAATAGAACGTGATGCCAATCCTGATTGGTCCATTCGGCGTGTTATTGGGCCCATGTGTATTGGACTGCATGGTGTCGTGGTTACAAAGGTGGACCTCGCCATGGACGTCCGGAGTGAAGTTGTGCGTCATGCAGCCTATTGCGCACAGTTTGAGTGGTAACACGACGTCCTGTGGCTGCACGAAAAGCATTATTCAAGGCGGTGGCGTTGCTGTCAGGGTTCCTCTGAGCCGTAATCCGTTGGTAGCAGTCATCCACTGCAGTAGTAGCCCTTGAGCGGTCATTGACAGTTCCTCTCTCTGTGTATCTACTCCATGTCCGAACAACATCTCTTTGGTTCACTCTGAGACGCTTGGACACTTACTTTCTTTCTTGAGAGCCATTCCTGGCGTGAATCAACGATGCGAACGCGATCGAACCGCGGTACTGACCGTCTAGGCATGGTTGAACTACAGACAACACGTACCACGTACGTCCTTCCTGAAGGAATGACTGGAACTGATCGGCTGTCGGACCCCCTTCATCTAAGAGGAGCTGCTCATGCATTATTGTTTACATCTTTGGGCGGGTTTAGTGACAACTCTGAACAGTGAAAAGGACTGTATCTGTTATACAATATCCACAGTCAACGTCTATCTTCGGGAGTTCTGGGAACTGGGATAATGCAAAACTTTTTTTGATGTGAGTATTATCGTGACTAACGACTTCAGCATTGTTTGTTGGTAATTCATGACTGTGGAACCTTCTCTACTGCCGGCTGGAGTGGCTGTGGGGTTCTAGGCGCTACAGTCTGGAACCGAGCGACCGCTACGGTCGCAGGTTCGAATCCTGCCTTGGGCATGGATGTGTGTGATGTCCTTAGGTTAGTTAGGTTTAATTAGTTCTAAGTTCTAGGCGACTGATGACCTCAGAAGTTAGGTCGCATAGTGCTCAGAGCCATTTAAACCAACCTTCTCTACTGACTACATAGGTAGGCTACGTCGCTTTAGAATCTCGTCAATTTCCGACAGAAAATAATATGTTATCTGCGGCTGCGTTGTTAAGTGCCGAAGACGAACGAGATTTCAACCTAAAATTAGTCTCCCATGTAGAAAGCCATTATAAAATTCGGGAAAATATTTTTGACATTTCTTAAATTCTCATTTCCTCGAAACTAGTTTCAGTCTTTGTCCTTCCTCACGTAATACCTGCGTTTCAAGTAGAACAGATGTATGCAACATTACACTATGATCATCAGGAAACAACTCACGAAGTTTTCTGTACAAGCATACTAATATGTACAATTTTGTCCAATCACTGGAACATTTCCACAGCATCGTTAGTCATATGTTCATACGATCTCATGCTTAATAGAATGAGGGTCTAAAACTAAAATAGCAAGCACAATCCGGAAGACGCTGTACTGTGTTCTTGTACTGTATACCAGTTTCTGTGTATGTACCTACACAAAGTTCATTGTAGCAAAACGATGGAAGTGAAAAAAGTCATTCACTGATACAAAACGTGTCCTAGAACCTCTCGCTAGGACCAATGAGCCCCCAACTCTACTGTTTACTGTGCACTGTCTAGTAAGGCGGGAGTTAGGTTAGATGCGTAACGGTCACTGTACAACACCATGGTAACGGCAAACAAAAGAGATGGTGAAACTTCCTGGCAGATTAAAACTGTGTGCCCGACCGAGACTCGAACTCGGGACCTTTGCCTTTCGCGGGCAAGTGCTCTACCAACTAAGCTACCGAAGCACGACTCACGCCCGGTACTCACAGCTTTACTTCTGCCAGTACCTCGTCTCCTGCCTTCCAAACTTTACAGAAGCTCTCCTGCGAACCTTGCAGAACTAGCACTCCTGAAAGAAAGGATATTGCGGAGACATGGCTTAGCCACAGCCTGGGGGATGTTTCCAGAATGAGATTTTCACTCTGCAGCGGAGTGTGCGCTGATATGAAACTTCCTGGCAGATTAAAACTGTGTGCCCGACCGAGACTCGAACTCGGGACCTTTGCCTTTCGCGGGTAAGTGCTCTACCAACTGAGCTACTGAAGCACGACTCACGCCCGGTACTCACAGCTTTACTTCTGCCAGTACCTCGTCTCCTACCTTCCAAACTTTACAGTTTCATATCAGCGCAAACTCCGCTGCAGAGTGAAAATCTCATTCTGAAAAGAGATGGTGTTACAAATGCGTGGCAACGTCGTACATTAATTTTAATTTGTAAGACACAAGGCGTGATCACCCTGTTTCTTAGTGAAATATGATTTTAGCAATGTGTAATTGTGTTTTTATACTTTATTTAATAGATCAGGTTGTTCCACGACGCACAGTAATTGACATCAGAAAGTTATACAACATTCAAAACAATTCCAATGGCAATATGGTACAATGCTGGACATCATCTGTTGAAGTTGGGGGACAGATCTCATCCACGCTATTGTTCGAGTAATCATTTTACTCTCAGTCTTTATTTTTTGAGGAAACCGAAGACAAAATGAAAAATAGAATGGCTCTTCGCAGACCTCATCCACCGGAGAATAGCTCAAGTGTATAAATCGTTGCACCAATTTGCTCATTGGGAAACTTAACTGGTTTCAGGCATTTTGCTACCAGCGTGTGTAGTAACACTAACCAGTCGTTATTTGGCAGTCTTCCTTTTCGAAATAGGCCTCTGACAATCGGTCATCTTATTTAAAAAAGGAGCCATTTAATTTTGTCAAACACTTTTACAGACAAACAAACAAGAAAGACATAGTTTCACTACAAGACGGAAGCTTGGCAGAGAAATGTTATCGTAGTCATTGTTACTATTAGGATTATTATTCTAATCCAATATTGAGTGCAAAAAAGGTATCTGAAATATAAGTGTTGCTTCCATTAAACATGGCCCTCTTTTCAAATCAAGTTGCTTACCAACAGCAATAAGGGTACCGTGTTACTTTCAACTTCGAGTAGATAGTTTCCAGGACCTTCAGCACTTAACTTTCCTGGAGTATCCTTTGCTTTTAATGCAACACCTCCACACCTGTGCCGAAGACCAAGAAACTCAAAGACTTCAAACGTCTGAGGAAGCCTGAACGATATTTTAAAGCGCACACATATTCACTGAGTCTGTTGTAATTCAGTAAAATCATAATAGTGAACCTTGGACTTACCTCAGACGTCACAGGAGAAAAAAAATATCGACGCGCGTAAAATCAATCTACATTGACAATCGAAAGAATAATTATACAGCGCGAGGGATGAGACAAAAAAGACTACAGAAGAAGTTTACTTGCTTAGCAGATGTTTACCTGTGGAAAAATGAATATAATTGTAACAGAAAGGAGAATTTCACGCTGAATGTGATAACACATTCATCAGTAGCAAATGGAAGAACAGAAAGTGTTACAAAATTCAGTACGTTGACAAAAGACAAAATTACTGCGCTTTTGAGAGGCACAAATGTACTTACGGGAGCGTTCCATTTGCGCGCTTATAAGACGTGACAGCATTTTTCTGCGCTACATCAGCTTTTATCTTCTCCTTGCTTATTCTACCGCAGAGAGGAGAAGGTGCAGTAGGACACTATCATGCGTGCTTTTGTCCAACTTGAGTCGGCAGACAATACGAGTGTCATTCGCAACGTTTGTTTATACAAACGACGGCGCTAAAAGCCTCGGTTTCTTATCCAACTCAGAATCGCTGTTTGAAATGCAGCCCTGATAAAGGCCTCTGCTATCCACTCCAAGAGTTTACGCATTACCGCATCATAACTGAAGAGGTAAATTCAAAAGATTCAATGAAATTCTGAAACGGTACTTTTAGAAATGAAGGTAAATATGGAGGGAAAAACAAAGAACTGCGGTAAAACGCACTGAGGAAAAGATTCATATAAGGAAAAGTCATCATGTGGACACAAACCCCAAAAACTTTTTAATGTGTCAAATTCTACCGAAAATTAACGTGATGTATAGTGCCGAGCGTTTTCATTATATTAACCTCGTATACAGTCACTATGTTATTAAGAATCGTTTTAAATGTCGCCGTGCGTTGTTTATTTACCGTCAGCAATTTTAAGAAATTCTCGATCGGCACAATTCGGTTACTTGTCATATGTTAGTATGGAGAAATTGAAGTACGTTTAAATTGTGAAAGTAAGTACAGTATCGAAATTTAGTTTCACTGAATTATTTTCTGTTATTTTCTGAACGTGTGATGAAGAATCAGACAAATGGAACCTGTGTTGTCGAATGAAATCTTTATTTACAAAAGAAAACGTCCTGAGTGACTTACTGACTCATCATAGCCCAGTCAAACCGCTAAGGATAGAAAGTTGAAATTAGAAAACAGTATTGATCTTAATCATCAAACATCGCTTAAGAGGAGATTTTTTTTCGAGTAGGGGATGAGAGATTTTCTGAAAATATGTCACCGTAAGGCAGTTTTGAAGCTGGATCTAGGAAAATTGGTATCTAGTTTCTCTCAGAAACGAGGAAAAAATGACGTGTTCAGCATTCTTCGAAATTCAACCGCTATGGGGTTAAATAGTGAGTAAAAGTTCTTTTGAAATTAAATCACTATTAAAGAACTACTGAAGCATCTTTAAAACTACATCTACAAAAATTAGAGTTTAACTTCCCGATTGGAAATCAAAACAATATGTGATGCAGTGTTTTTGAAAATTGAACCCCTACAGGGGTGACATAGTGAATGAAAAATTTGTATGAAAATATTTATTAGAAAGGCATTATTAAAGCTACATCTACGAACATTTGCATTTGGATTCTTGGCTGGAAATAAAAAAAACTGTCTTTCAGTGTTTTAGGAAATTCTACCCCTAAGGAGATGAATATTTTCATGGACGTATTTCGCTACGAAAGCATTTTTCAGCTTAAATCTGTAAAAAATTGTGTTTGGCTTCTTGCTTAGAACTAAATAATGCGTGTTTCATTGTTTTTGTAAGTTCAGTCCCTAAGGGAGGGTCATAAGAGATTAAAATTTTTATCATAATATTTCGTTGCAATAAAATATTTTTAAAGCTAAATCTACGAAAAATGGATATTTGGCTTCTTGGTTAAAATGAGGTAATATATGTTAGGGGAAGAAAGTTTCTGCTGTAAATAGGGAACGGAAATTACACCCAGCCCTAATGGAAATTGTATATTTCTGCCCACCTGACAGTCAAAACCATGAAAGAACTAATATTTAGAACTTATACCGGTGTTTCGACCATACGGAAGAAGTCCGTGGGTTGGCTGTGTGAACGGGCCAAGAACAGTAGGCCTATCGCTCTTAATGGCACACTACTTAAGTCCCTTGGAAGATCAGGAATGGAATATAGTTCTGTTGATTCTGTATTAAACACAGACGAAGCAGTTTAATAGCCGCTGGAATTCCTTAATAGCCTCATCCGACCTGGTCTTCGTTCTCACAAATTCTTCCTGAAATTTGGTACACATGTCACGCTACCGGGCAACGTTCATCCGCTTAAACTTCGTACTGGTGCTACAGTAAAAGTAACTGCTGTCAACAAAATGATGTGCTCGATGTGAACCGTTATTCATACCACGAATACCTCTTTTACATTGAGAGTATGCATTTGAGTTTAAGAGACTGGAGTTCCCCATTAAAGTCTGTTTTGCAATTGCGATTTACAAATATCAGGGCCATTAGTTAATGGGGGGGGGGGGGGGGCAGGCATCAACTAGGGGGAGGACTGATTCTCAAGTGGTCATTTCTACGTCGCCTGTTCAAGGGTCAGTTCCAACAGAAACCAAGCGATTTTGGCACCAAACAATACAACCACAAATGTGGTATAGAAAGAAATGTTTCAACAAATTCCAACTTCCTTTCTGTATCTTTGTTCGTGTACACCGGGTACACCGTATCTAGACTCTTGATTTGTACGTGAACAATGTGCATAAGAATACATAAATTCAGTTTCTTTTAGTGTGAAAATTTCATATGAAAAATTACCTGATTAAATTTTGATACGTTGTCTGCAACTTAGTTTGAGCCGAATAGATACACTGTTTGCACAGTGTGTACAATTACGTATGATCACTTGGCGTAACAACATACAAATTCGAATAAAAAAATCTGTGCAGACTATACAGTCTAGGCAAGCGAAGCAGAGGACGCTAAGCAAGTAAAAGTATAGAATCGTCTTCATATAACGTACAGAAATACAGCCGCATGATGTCGTCAACGACTAGTCGCCGACGCCCTGATCTAGCTGAATTCCTGTAACTTATCTGGACATTGTATGCACAGGGAGAAACTCAGGTCTCGTGTAGGACCGTCTACTTGCTTTCGCACTTATACGGGTTTTCATATTGATACACTTGTGATTGTTCTTGTGTGTCCTGTGACAAAATAATTACGTTCAATTTTTGTCTATGCCAGTGGGAAGGAAAGTAGCAGCCTGAACATTTTAGCACACAAACCATTGACGTTTTTTTGTTTTTCTAATATGAAAACGTGCTCATAAATTTTGTACAGTTTTTGTGATTCCGTTTTCGTCTGCGGGGAGTACTCAAGCAGAGAAAGTCTGCGGTGATTAAAAGAAATTTAGTGTTTTAAAATACCAGCTACGTCAAGACGAAAATCTACATCTACACCTACATACTCCACACGGCACCGTACGGTGCGTGGTGGAGGGTATCCTGTACCACTAATAGCCATTTCGCGTCCTGTTCAATTGATTCAAATGGCTCTAAGCACTATGGGGCTTAACATCTGACGTTAGCAGTCCCCGAGACTTAGAACTACTTAAACCTAACTAACCTAATGACATCATACACATCCATGCCCGAGGCAGCATTCGAACTTGCGACCGTAGCAGCCTCGTGGTTCCGGACTGAAGTGCCTATAACCGCTCGACCACATCGGCCGGCTCCCGTCCTGTTCACTCGCAAATAGATCAAGGCAAGAAGGACTGTTAATATGCCTCCGTATTTCCGTATGATCCCTCATTTCCGGTGTGTTACCTTCGTGGCCCTTACGCGCAATGTATATTGGCGGGAGTAGAATCGTTATGCCGTCACTATCAAATGCCGGTTCTCTAAATAACCTCAGCAGTGTTTCTCGGAAAGAATGTCGCGTTCCCTCCATGGATTCCCATTTGAGCTCCCAAAGCATCTCCGTAACACTTACGTAATGCTCGAACCTACCAGCAACAAATCCAGCAGCCCGCCTCTGAATCGCTTCGATGTCCTCCTTCAGTCCGACCTGTTACGTATCCCAAACACTCGAGCAGTATTCAAGAATAGGTCGCACCAGCGTCCTATATGCGGTCTCCTCTACAGATGAAGCACACTTCCCCAAAATTCTCCCAAAAAACCGAAGTCGCCCTCTTCACCTTCCCTATAGCAGTACTCACATCTTTGTTTCATTTCATGTCGCTTTGCAAGTTACGCCCAGATATTCAAACGACGTGACTGTGTCAAGCAGTACACTTGTAATGCTGTATCCGAGTGTTTCCCACTCATCCGCTTTAACTTACATTTCCCAACATATACAGTTAGCTGCAGTTTATCACACAAACTCGAAATTTTGTCTAAGTCATCTTGTATCTTCCTACAGTTACTCAACTTCGGTGCCTTGCCGTGCACTACAGCACCATCAGCAGACAACCCCTGATTCCTTCCCACCCTGGCCGTCAAATCATTTATGTATATGGAGAACAACAGCGGTCCTGTCACATTTTCCTGGGGCACTCCTGACAATATCCTTGTGCCTGATGAACATTCACCGTTGAGGACAAGATACTGGGTTCTATGGCTTAAGAAGTCTTCACGTTACTCAAAGATCTGTGAATGTATTCTATACGCTCGTATCTTCGTTAATTGTCTCCAGAGCGCAACGTGTCAAATGCTTTCCGGAAATCTAGAAATATGAAGTCTGACCGTTGCCCTCCACTCATAGTTCGCAGTGTATCATGTGAGAAAAAGGCACTCTGAGATTCACACGAGCGATGCTTTACAAAACCATGCTGATTCGTGGCCGTAAGCTTCTCGGTCTCAAGAAAACTTATTATATTCGAACTGAGAACGTGTTCAAGGATTCTGCAGCAAACCGAAGCATAAACCTATGACAGTGATATGTGGCGTTGAGGGCTTTGCTACATAATTTGAGACCAGATTGGAACACTGCAAATGGTGTAATATTACCGTTCTTTGTCACCTCTCACGTTCAAAGGGAATGGGACGTCGAGCACATGCCATTATTAGTTTATGTTTCGCTACTGATATACAGGGTGTCCCATTTATCTTGACCACGCTAAATAACTGTTTATCCAGATGCAAATTACAAAATGTTCCAAGCAAATGTCCTTTGCCATTGAGGGGGGGGGGGGGAGGGGGGACATCAATCAGTATGACTGCCTTCGTTGTAGCTTTGTTTTTTACAAAGCTATGGACAGCTGTATGACTTTTTTAAATGGCACCCTGTATTTTTTATTCGGTAATTCATTTCCTCTCCTGAAGACCTATTCAAAAATGTATCACAGTGTACCATTCACTGAAACACAACGTAATTAACTACATAACAATTATTGACTTCGAGCCCGGGATCACAAACTCGTCCACTTGTTGTAGATGTCAGAAAAGAAATGAAAACCAAGTAAAAACATAACACAGGAATGACTCTTATGTACCATTGCCCAGGAGTAGGACATTCAAAGGTGCTCAAAGTGGTGACCCTGGACACCGACAAACTGGTGCTCTCGTTGAATGAAAGAATTATTTACTGCTTCCAGTGTTGCCTGCTGAAGACAATTACAACCGAGCACGATACATTCCTGCAAGTCCTCCGGAACTGTTGGAATATCGCGATAGACAACGTCTTTAATGCATCCCCAAAGGAAAAAGTTCAGACGATTTAAATCAGGAGACCTAGCAGGCCAAGTAACTATTCCTCCTCGACCAATCCATCTGGCAGGATACCATCGGTTCAGAACACGACGTGCACGCAATGCATTATGTGCTGGACATCCATCGTGTTGATACCACATAAGCGTTCTGGTTTTTAGCGGCACTTCATCCAGAAGAGGACGAAGCATTCGTCAGAGGAAGCTGGTATACGGAGTGCCGTTTAGACTACCATTGATGAAATAAAGGCCAATAATTGTAGTATCAAACATCTCGCACCAGACGTTAACCCTCCATTGACGCTGATGTTCCACCTGTTTGGATTAGATTAGTTTTTCGTTTCATAGATCCGTGCTGAGGAGATCCTTGTGGATGTGGAACATGTCAATTTTTTTTTTTAAATTTTTGAAGCTGAAATAACAATACTAATACTATGAGTATGTACAATACATCATTTTTTAGCTGAAATAACAATACTAATAGTATGAGTATATACAATACATCATTTGTTTCTATTAAAAAATTCGTCAATGGAGTAGAAGGAGTTGACCACTAGTAAGTCTTTCAGGCTCCTTTTATACTGATCTTTATTTGTAACTAAATTTTTTATGTTTACTGGCAAATTATTGAAGATGAGTATTCCTGAGTAGTGGACCCCTTTTTGAACTAAAGTAAGTGATTTTAAGTCCTGGTGCAGATCATTTTTGTTCCTTGTATTGTATGTATTAACTGAGCTGTTTGTTGGAAAAAGAGATATATTATTTAGGACAAATTTCATTAAGGATTAAATATACTGAGAGTCAGTAGTTAGTATACCCAGTTCTTTGAAGAGGTTTCTACAGGACGTCCGTGAATTTACTCCACAGATAATACGTATTACACGCTTTTGCACTCTAAGAACTTTTGTCTGACCTATCGTAGGTTGTTGCTGGATCAATAGTGCATGTTCCTTGTATTCACATGTCCTTTGTCTGAGAATGAGCATTCATCGGTAAATAGAACATTGGAGAAGAAGTTCGGGTTGACGAGGATTTGCTGCTGTGACCACTGACAGAACTGTACACTATTCTGGAGATCAATCCCATGCAATTCTTGATGTTGGTGGACATGGTAAGGAAGGAACCGGTGACGTGTAAGAATACGATGAATGCCAATCTCGTGTTCAAGCTGTCGTTGCTCACATGCAGATTCATAACAACGGAAGCGAGAACAGTAACTTCGGCAGCTTCGTCTGTGCGAGTGATTCGACGATTGCGTTGTCGTGGGTTGTATCTTCCTGTTTTCTGAAGCGTCGCAACAAGACGAGGAAACATCCGTCAGGAAGGTGGGTTCTTGTTAGGATATCACTCTCTGTACATTGCCGCTGCCTGCGTAGCATTTCGCTTACCTCCTATTTCAACAATATAAGAAATGTTATGTAGATGCAGCTTGTAGGAAGGACAGCATTTACTGTATGCCTACTCTACACATTAGTATTTAAAAGGATTAAATTACTGCACTAAATGTACCCATGCATAATAAAACGGTATTTCAATTACTGTTCTGCTAACTTACATCCCGCCTAGATGACTAGCATTCCTTCCTTCTCATCGTTGGTGTACGTTCTATTCACACAACTCTTCAACTGACGCTGGGTGACGGAATGACGGGTGTACATTCTACTTATGTTTACAATTGTCCTCTGACAACGTCAGGACGTCGGTGTGTTCCATTCCCCCGAATACCTGCACTAAGCGCTGGGAGTGTCAGAGTCAATGTTGTTTTATGTAATTAATAACGTTTTGATTCAGTGAATGGTCCACTGTCACACATTTTTGAATAGGTCTTTAGGCGAAGAAATGAATTACCGAATTAAAAATACAGGGTGCGGTTCAAAAAAGTCTTACCGCTGTTCATATCTTTGTAAAAAACAAAGCTACAACGAAGGCAATCATGCTGACTGATGTCGCCCCCCCCACCCCTCCCCAATGGCTAAATAACATATGCTTGAAACATTTTGTAATTTTCATTTGTACAAACAGTTATTTATGGTGGACAAGATAAATGGGACATCCTGTGTATATATTTATGTTTCTGTGGAAGTGCGAAATGCTTAGCCCGAAAAGAGATGGGCTTTTATGTCGGACACTCACTGACAACAATTTAGACATTTGACGCGCTGTTGCGAAATCCCCTGGCAGATGGAAACTATGTGCCTGACCGGGACTCGAGCATAGGACGTGACTTGGCTAGTGTTCTACCGATTGAACTATCCATGTGCGACATGCGAACTCCCGTCACAGCTTTTTTTCCGCCAGTACGTTTCTCCTGCCTTCCAGCATCGTCCAACTTAGGTCCCAGGTTTGGGTTGTGTTCCAGTTGGTTGGTTGGTTGGTTGATTTGGGGGAGGAACCAGACAGAGAGGTCATCGAACCCGTTGGATTATGGGAGGATGAGGGATAAAGTCAGCCGTGCCCATTAAAAGGAACCATTCCGTCGTTTGACAGAAGCGATGTAGGGAAATAATGTGAAACCCAAAAATCAGGATGACCGAACGAGGGTTTGAACCATCGACCTCCCTAAATCGAGTTCAGTATGCTAGCAACTGCACCACATCACTCGGTTTTGTGGTCCAGAATAAGAGATTTATGAACCAGTAAGTTTCATATCAGCCCACACTTCGCATAAAGGTGAAAATTTATTTCTGCTGTTGGTTGGCAGAACGTAGAAGTATGCTGCAATTAATTTAATTATCCCGCGGATGTTTCAATGGAAGATTAACGAGGTGTTAATGAGTCACTCGCCAGCGATTTATTTATAAGAACCAGGAACTAATTAATAAAAGAAGTACCCTCGAATAATTATGGAAGTATTGTCAGAAGCTTTTAATGGCAGGCAGAACGTGAATAATTAAAACAGGTTCGTGCTACGGTTTCCAATGACTCAGATTCTTCTAACGGTTTACCTACATATGGCCCGATTCTAACCTCAGATATCTGCTTTGTTCCTTTACCTCCTCATACAACATTGTTGGATCTCATTATCCGGAATATTAAGATACCCCACCCCTCATTCAACCTATATTCTGTCAATCAGTTATTTTCTCAAAACTTTTCTTAATGAACAGGCCAATAAATGCATTAAAATCCTCCTAAATGTACTTTGGCGAATGTTATAAAGTACGCAAAGTGCTGAATACTACTTGTGGTTATTTTGGTATTTTTGCACTATAAGTATTTTATAAGTTGGTGAGGCAATAGATTAACCCAAAAGAATTATCGACATACTATGTCAGTGTTAAAAATGGTTCAAATGGCTCTGAGCACTATGGGACTTAACTTCTGAGGTCATCAGTCCCCTAGAACTTAGAACTACTTAAACCTAACTAACCTAAGGACATCACACACATCCATGCCAGAGGCAGGATTTGAACCTGCGACCGTAGCGGTCGCGCGGTTCCAGACTGTAGCGCCTAGAACCGCTCGGCCACACCGGCCGGCATGTCAGTGTTACTGACAACAAATTACAGTAACGGATTTGCATTTTGTGATCTGATCCAGACATACCCAAAGATAGATATATCCAGTTTTCTATACACGATGCTAGTGTTACTCAAAATGTGTTTATAGTATGGTAAAAATGAATACTTTTCAACTTGATTCCTCCCAATGGTGCGAATCTTTAGTTGGTCTAGCTGCAAATAAAATACAGCAACGGTGACACTCAGAAAAATATTATTCACATATCATTCTACATTTTCGTAATAACGGGACGTATCAACTAGAAACAAAATGGTTTTGACCAAAGTTACCGAATCGTACATAAGGAGGATAGCATGAAGTGAGACAAAGTTGTTTTACCAATGGGAGAAAGTCACGATAGTGCTCTGTACTGGAACAAACTTTTGAAAATATATGTCAAATATGTCACTAAATCTTGCTTCCTGTGATACAAGAAATAGTGTTAAATGAATAATCTGAGAATTTGCTACTGTTTCGTATGTAACGCTGTCGTAAGTATCATGAAGAAATGATTAGACTAATTACTGTGTGGAAACAGCCATTTTAATAGTCATTCCCGCCAAACTGCACGCCTGAAAGAAAGAGAATTACGCTATTTATATTTTGCAATGGGAAGTACCCTTTGCCAAGCACTCCAAAGTAGTTTACAGAGTATACACCTACATAGACAAATTGTGCAATATATAGAATTATTTTCCTATGTATGCTCTTCTCTGAAAAATAATAAATATTAGATAAAGGAATTGAAGCACCACGAAGGAATGTCACGGCTGGAAGGCTGTCGGTGGATACGATGTACAGACAAACTAATTATTAGAGTTTCAGAAATATTGGATGATTTATTCAAGAGAAAGAGATTCACATACTGAGCCGATCAATAAAGCGTTCGTCCGCCTCTGGCCCTTATGAAAGTAGTCATTCGGGTTGGCATTGATTGACAGAGTGCCTGGACGTCCTCCTGAGGGATATCGTGCCAATTCTGTCCAATTGGCACGATCGCCAATTCCCGAGCTGGTTATGGGGCCTTTGACATAATGCCCCAGACGTTCTCAACTGGGGAGAGATCCTGCGACCTTGCTGGCCAAGGTAGGGTTTGTCCGGCACGAAGACAAGCAGTTGACACTTTCGCAGCGTGTGGACAGACTTTATCTTGCTGAAATGTAAGCCCAGGGTGACTTACCATGAAGGGCAACCAAACGGGTAGTGGAATATCGTCGACGTACCGCTGTGCTGCAAGAGTAGTGCCAATGACAACCAAAGGGACCCTGCTATGAAAAGAAATGTCACCCCACGCTTCACTCAAGGTTGTATCGGCTAATGACAGGCGATAGTCAGCTTGGTAACACGCCGTAGGCTCGGACGTTGCCAGAACCCGGAACGTCATTGGGTGGAGTAAAATTATCTTCAATGATGAGTCTCTCTTCGAACTGAGCCCCGATGACCACCGAAGACGTGCCTCGACATACGTATCAGATCTATCACTTTCCGTCCCATTCGGATAATTCCTTTGTGGTATGTCGTTTATTTGTGATAGATTGTACTTCAGTGGCCTTGGTTCGTCCCCTAATTCACCTACGTAAAAACAGTTTTTAATCCGAAAGAGTTTTCTGTCAGTCGGCTATTACACTCTTGCCAATATGCACACACACACACACACACACACATACACACACAAACACACAACTCGAACACTAGGTAACTGAGTGAGGTGACTCAATATAACACTGCATTCTCTTTCCGAACGACAGTCCTTCAACTCCCCGACGGGCGATCGATTGCTACATTTGCGTGGTTACCTTAAACCATTTCAGAGTGGATCAAGGACGCTTTCTTTTGAATGGCACTGCCAATTTCCCTCTTCACTCTTCCACAACCGTAGCATTCTTCTGTCTCTAATATCATCGTCTTCGATGGGACGTTATACACAAAGTTTCCTTCAAAAACTTTAGCAGGAAAGTCATCCTGTTAAGAACCCAGTACGTTGTCCTCGATGGTGAATGTTCATCGGAGGTGAGGGTATCAGCTGGAGTGCCCCAGGGAAGTGTGCTAGGTCCGCTGTTCTTTTCTATCTACATAAATGATCTTTTGGATAGGGTGGATAGCAATGTGCGACTGTTCGCTGATGATGCTGTGGTGTACGGGAAGGTGTCGTCGTTGAGTGACTGTAGGAGGATACAAGATGACTTGGATAGGATTTGTGATTGTTGTAAAGAATGGCAGCTAACTCTAAATATAGATAAATGTAAATTAATGCAGATGAATAGGAAAAAGAATCATGTAATGTTTGAATACTCCATTAGTAGTGTAGCACTTGACACAGTCACGTCGATTAAATATTTGGGCGTAACACTGCAGAGCGATATGAAGTGGGACATGCATGTAATGGCAGTTGTGGGGAAGGCGGATAATCGTCTTCGATTCATTGGTAGAATTTTGGGAAGATGTGGTTCATGTGTAATGCAGACCGCTTATGAAACGCTAATACGACCTATTCTTGAGTACTGCTCGAGCGTTTGGGATCCCTATCAGGTCGGATTGAGGGAGGACATAGAAGCAATTCTGAGGTGAGCTGCTGGATTTGTTACTGGTAGGTTTGATCATCACGCGAGTGTTACGGAAATGCTTCAGGAACTCAGGTGGGAGTCTCTAGAGGAAAGGAGGCGTTCTTTTCGTGAATCGCTACTGAGGAAATTTAGAGAACCAGCATTTGAGGCTGACTGCAGTACAATTTTACTACCGCCAACTTATATTTCGCGGAAAGGTCACAAAGATAAGTTAAGAGTGATTAGGACTCATACAGAGGCATATAGGTAGTCATTTTCCCTCGTTCTGTTTGGGAGCGGAACAGGGAGAGAAGACGCTAGTTGTGGTACGAGGTACCCTGTGCCACGCACCGTTGGGTGGATTGCGGAGTATCCCTGGTCCACACTTATTATAGTGATATTTGAGCGGTAGTGGATCCAAGTGATATCTGGAGGCGAAAGGTCTCCTCTTTGAAAGAACGATGGTCCTACATCTACATATACATAGATAGGATACGATTTGAAAATACACAGTACGACAAAAATGTTGAAGCACCCAGAAGGCGAGGAGAAAATGTAAGGAAACTACATCGATTGAGAGGGTATGTGATGTTATTTCAATGATTACAAAATAAATTCAAATTTACAAACATCTTGGCAGTATAAGCCCTCTTATCAGAATCACGTAGCATCACTTTGCCCTGGATGCATGCACCAATTCTGTTGGGAAGGATATCATAAAGCTGTTCTATCCTCTCCTGAGGCAAGCTGGAAAACTGTCGAAACTGGTCAGTGATGTCCTGGATACTGCCACTGAGACGAAGCAAACGTCCACGCTGGTTCTATCGGGGACAGATCTGGGGAGTGTTCTGGCAAAGAGACTACCTCACTCTCATATATGAATTCATCAGAGACATGCCAAGCGTAGACAAACATTGTCCTGTGGAAAATGGTATCCGAGTATCGTCACATTAGTGGTAACACATGCGGAAGCAGGATGTCCGTGAGGTACCACTGTGCCATCAGAGGTCCCTCAAACATTACCAGTCGTGTGCTGAAGTCATACATATCATTATGCGAGGGGTAACACCGCTGTGCGTCTCTAAAACACCGGAAGAACGTTGCAGGGAGTGTATTACTTGACGTAGAGTGCTAGGTGGAAATGTGAAAGGGTTAGCATGTACTTGGTGGGCAATTCGACAATATTCCCTTGGTTTTATTAGAAATGAGTGACCAGAGCCTTGACTGTACCTATACCTGCCCTCACTTGCCATGCAGCCCAACACTGTGCAACTATGACATCCAAAATGCCCACATATCTGGATAACGCCCGATTGGACCAGAGGGCAAAATGGGGGCACACGATGTGACCCCTTTAAATTCTGTCAGGTGTTGATAACGCTGTCTCACAAGAATGTGTGGAATGTCGGTGCACTTCACAGTCGTCATTCAACACCTGTCGCTGTTCACGGCCCTTCTATACGCTACAAAATCAGCTAACAACGCTAAACATGAAGAGCGCTAATGCACTCTGGTGGCCAGTCAACTCATAACAGATAATTCCACCCTTCAACAGTTACACGTACTGAGGTGACAAAAGTTATTGGATGCATCCTAATATCGTGTCGGATCTACTTTTGCCCTGTTTTATGAAACAACTCGACGTGACATGGACTCGACAAGTCTTTCAACGTTTCGTGCACAAACATTGAGCCATGCTACCTCTATAGCCGACCACAGTTGCGAAAGGGTTGCCGATGCAGGATTTTGTGGCGAACTTATCTCTCGATTATGTCCAACAAATGTTCGATAAAATTCGTGTCGCGCGATCTGAATGTCCGAGTGATTGTCCAGAATGTTCTTCAAGCAAAATGCGAACCATTGTGACCTGGCGACACGTTTCGGAGCATGAAGTCCAGAAATGGCTACAAATGGTCTCCAAGATGCCGAACATAACCATTTTCAGTCAGTGATCTGTTCAGTTGGACCGCCGGACCCTGTCCATTGCATGTAAACACATCCGACACCATCATGGAGCGCCACCAGTTTGTACAGTGCCTTGTGATAATCTGGGTCCCTGCCCTCGTGGGGTCTGGGCCACACTCGAATCCTGCCATCAGCTATTGCCAACTGATATCGGGACTTATCTGACCAGGCCGCGGTTTTCCAATCGTCTAGGATCCAACCAATATGGTCATGAGCCCTGGAGAGGCTCTGCAGGCGATGTCGTGGTTTTAGCAAAGGCACTCACCTCGGTCGTCTGCTACCCTACCCCACTAACGGCAAATTTTGCCGAAATGTCCAAGATAATACGTTAGTAGTACGTTCCTCGATAATTTCTGCAGTTATTTAACGCAGTGTAGCTTGTCTGTTACCACTAACAACTCCACACACACGCCGCTGCTTTCGGTCGATAAGTGAACGCCGTCGGCAACTGCGTTGTCCATGGTGAGAGACAATACCTGAAATTTGGTATTCTCGGCACTCTCTTAACACTATAGTTGTTAAATTCCCTAACGATTTCCAAAATGGAATGCCCCATGCGTGTAGCTCCAACTACCACTCCGAGTTCAGCTTCTGTTAATTCCCACTGTGCAGTCACCATCACGTCGGAAACGTTTTCACATGAGTCATCTGAGTCCAAATAACAGCTCCGCCAACGCACTGCCCACTACCCTTTTACACCTCACGCCATACTACCGCCATATGTATATGTGCTTAATGCGATCCCGTGCCTTTTTTCACTTCGGTGTACATGTGAATAGTGCGTACGTATATTAAGTAACATCGCATCATCTGTTCTGGATGCTTTACCTTTCTATTAGACAGCTTATACAGCTACTGCCAACTTCAGGTAACCAAATGTTCTTGGCTCGTTCCCATGATGTCCATGGTCCTCATGACAGATTATGTTCTGAACAGGACTCAGGTATTTCACCGCTATGTCATATGAGTGCTGCTAGTGTACCCCGTTAACCATATCATTGAAAAGTCTAGAAAGAATTTACAGGTAACTGCCGGTGGTATCGTCAAATGGTCACACGATTTCCCCACCAATTACCCACTGTCTAGTGCAACGCTGGTTCTTAACCCTACGACGCTGCAGACGTGAAATACCGTCGCGCACCACCTTTCTGCAGGGGCTACGGACGTCGTTAGCCGCTGCGGTGGCATTTCCCATGGGTACTGCGGAAGGCATTCATCGTCACGGTCTGACCGGTACCTGACTCTTAATGACGGCTTTTACCGTCAGCCACTTGCGGTACCCGTGGTCCTGCAACGTCTGTAGTCGCTCAGCGGTATTTCCGTCGGATTTTACAATTGTTGTTCGACATTCATGCTAGCTAGTTCGTGTGATCATCTGCATTCTGCTTCTGAGGTGTCATTTAGCTCTCTGCCTATTCATCTGGATTTTTAGAGTGCTATCAATTTTGAGTTCCAGAAACAAATGACACGCCGGCCTAATTGCACTGAGTGGAGACACTCTCAAGGAGTGACAGACGATTCTTCAGAAGAAATACGTAGTAATACGCGTCCATGTACTTACCAGGAGCCGACCAGGATAGTTCTTCTGATTCCGAAAGTGAAAACGAATCAGTCCGTAAAAGGCTTCGTCATAGTGACAACTTCGATTGGCAAAAGCTTGATTTCTGATCAACACTGCATGGATTTGGTAACTCATCTTCAGAACATAATTGCCAGCCAGTACCTAGGTGCTGCAGTGGGCAACGAAATCACCATATTCCGTAAATAATTAACATCGAAATGGCAATACAAGTTTTATAAAATGTTCGCAGAATGACTGTCACAGTCCTCATGTGGATCTTAGCAAGTCACGAGCGACATGTGGATTGTTACAGTCACTCGACAAACATTTTATAAAGCATGTATTGCCATTTCGGTGTTCATTATTAAGATCATGCACTTTCAGTGGAGCCTCAATAGGCCAGGGTTCAAATTTAACCAGCTGGTTCGAAACTAGTCGCCAAACATATGTTCTGCAACTGCTCACAGATTCGTTAATTAGAACTTCATGATGATAAGTATGTATTTTCCCAGTATCTACAAGTTTTACTTCGGTACAGTTGGAATCTTGCACATGTATTGGGTTCGTCCAAGGGAAATACTATTTTTCATCATTATTCATAATATTCAGTCAATGAATAATAAATTCAGGATTCATTCTATCACCATCATGACCAATGTGTTTCGATTCCTCTTGTTTATGCCAATTTATGTTTGCATATGCATATCGCTACTAGCCATTAAAATTGCTACACCACGAAGATGACGTGCTACAGACTCGAAATTTAACCGACAGAAAGAAGATGCTGTGATATGTAAATGATTAGCTTTTCAGATCGTGCAGCCACGTGAGTCGACAGATGGTGACGTCTGTAAGACATCCACCATCTGCACCAACAGTTCGACGACGTTTGCAGCAGCATGGACTATCAGCTCGGAGACCATGACTGCTGTTACCCTTGGCGCTGCATCACAGACAGTAGCGCCTGTGATGGTGTACTCAGCGACGAACCTGGGTGCACGAATGGCAAAACGTCATTTTTTCGGATGAATCCAGGTTCTGTTTACAGCATCATGGTGGTCGCATCCGTGTTTAGCGACATCGCGGTGAATGGACATTGGAAGCGTGTATTTGTTATCGCCATACTGGCGTAACACCCGGCGTGATGCGATGGTATTGGGTGCCATTGTTTACACGTCTCGGTCACCTCTTGTTCGCATTGACAGCACTTTGAACAGTGGACGTTACATTTCAGATGAGTTACGTCCTGTGGCTCTACCCTTCATTCGATCCCTGCGAAACCGTACATTTCAGCAGGATATTGCACGACCGCATGTTGCAGGTCCTGTACGGGCCTTTCTGGATACAAAAATGTTCGACTGCTGCCCTGGCCAGCACATTCTCCAGATCTCTCACCAATTGAAAACGTCTGATCATAGGTGGCCGAGCAACTGGCTCGTCACAATACGCCAGTCACTATTCTTGATGGCCGTCCGGGGTGGCCGAGCGGTTCTAGGCGCTACAGTCTGGAACCGCGCGACCGCAACGGTCGCAGGTTCGAATTCTGCCTCGAGCATGGATGTGTTTGATGTTCTTAGTTTAGTTAGGTTTAACTAGTTCTCGGTTCTAGGGGAATGATGACCTTAGGAGTTAAGTCCCATAGTGCTCAGAGCCATTTGAACCATTTTAACTACTCTTGATGAACTGTGGTATCGTGTTGAAGCTGCATGGGCAGCTGTACCTGTACACGTCATCTAAGCTCTGTTTGACTCAAAGCCCAGGCGTATTAAGGCCGTTATTACGACCAGAGGTGGTTGTTCTGGTTACTGATTTCTCAGGATCTATGCACCCAAATTGCGTGAAAATGTAATCACATGTCAGTTCTAGTATTAGATATTTGTCAAATGAATACCCGTTTATCATCTGCATTTCTTCTTGGTGTAGCAATTTTAATACCCAATAGTGTACAACTACTAATATTACGTAGTGCTCACAACGCTCATTTTTGTCTTAATAGTTTCTCTTCTCGTTCACTGCTTTCAAGAGCTAGCAAGCAGGACTAAATATTAATAGTTTATGAGATTTTTCCAGAGTGAAAGTGGTAATGCATCAGTCTCATTAATTTACTGTACAACCTGCACGTCATATTTGCCACTGTAAAGAATTTATTTCAGTTATTCAGTATTACAAAAGACATCCTTTTTTAATAATACGAATTTTTGTATAATGAAAATTACATACATCCACTGTTTGTATGAGGAAGTAATGTGAAAATTCATTAGTGAAGCAATATTAGGATATCAGTATTGGGAAAATATGAACGCGTGGTGAGAAGTCGTGCCTCCGAATTTTGCATGCGAAACCTCTTAAGGAATTTTAAATAAAATAAACCTTATTAACACACTACAACTTTCTTCTTTATGTCGACATATTTATTTCTCAACAGAGTCACACCGGAGATGGATATATTTCTCCCAATAAGAGAACAGTTGGTTGATAACGTCTCAACAGAATGTTTGATTCTGTTGCGGTGCGATCCTACAACCTCACATCTGCTTGCACCGCTTCATAACTATGAAAGTGAAATCATCGAAGATGTTCTTTAAATTTTGGGAACATGAAAATCGGATTGTCCCAAGTCGCGACTGTGTGGAGGATGATCGATGACAAGGAACGCAAGGCGTCGGTTTGATCTATATGCCGCAGGTCTCGCGTGTAGTTTGGCGTTGTCATGTTAAAGAAGATGGTGCTCCAAGTGTGGACAATCTCTTCGAATTCGAGAGTTGATTACAGCACGCTGTTTTCCAGACACAGACACAGTTACGTTATATAATACCATGCCCTCTAGCGGCAGAGGGTTGGAAATATATAGACATGAAGAATAGAGGAGTATAATGTTAGTAACGTTAGTTTTATTTAATAAGGATTTAAGACTTTTCACACAAAAAATTGTTGAACATTACCTTTCAGCACGCCCGCATATTTTAGATCTGATTCAATTTCCGTCAAGAATTCAGAATAGCCCCTACTTAGGTAATTCTTTCACTGTGTCCAGGATAATAAGCTTTTCAGTTGCGCAGTCTCAGTTATGTGTTACATTTAATGCCAAGTACAATCGATTTCAGCACATCAGCCATAGTTGACAAAGTCTCAGTTTCGTGCTAACCACAATCGTCGATGTACACAGAAAGTTGTTGGTCTGGTGGCAATGAAAAGTGGAACCCTACGTTTCAGTAGGCAGAACTCTCTGTGTCTGAGAGATGGATGGTGGGTAACATTAAAGAACTGTCAATTAACCAATCTGGAAGCGAATCCAGTTCGGGCTTACATTTTCAGGGTGTTGTTCAACAGGGAGACTTAAACAGACTTCTCTAGAATGTCAGTAATGGAGAAATAATTCTTCTCTACACATGGAAAATAAAAAATAGCTCCCATATTTGAACATTGGTGTTCGCCACAGTCTCTAGTATAAATTAACAGCAAGAGTAAATGTGCTATAAATATAGACTGATGTTATTATTGTGTAGATGGTGTAGAAATACAAGCAGAGACTAGCAAAACGCTTTTACATTTTGAATAATGCCATATCAGTTCACTTAATCGCTCACAAAATGACATGACACGGTGTGGGAAGGTATTGAATGCGTCCGCAACATGGCAGTAAACTACAGTTGTTACACGCGCATTACCCACAATCTCTATCACTCGTTCTTACAAAGCAATGGCTCGGTCCCTTCCCTTGATGCTATCATCGCAAAATAGCATCGAATTAGAGCCATGAAATATTACGTATAGGGCACCACAACGACTGTCTCTTGCCCTTAAGTCAATGTTCTTTATCAACGATTCGCACAATGCATGCCTAAATCGTAAGCAACGTAATTCTGACAATGAGAACTGCCGCAGTGCAGATGCTGTAGCGATTTTCGATTTAACATAATATTAGAAGTATAGTGCTAGATTCTTTCATCGTCTTTTTTTTTAATGTTTCACGCAGCAAATGGAACCAAAGTACCACATTAAAACTTCAGAGCTAACTAACTATAACGAGATATTTCTCCATGTGTTAGTACCAGGAAATGTACAACAATGGGTTTAAGATAAACACTAGTTATTCAGAATGTGGTGGAAACGTTTTCTTCGTACTGCCAACTTCAACATACGAAGTAACTGAGCAGTGGCCCCTTACATCGCTCCTGCCTAGAGCCTGTGTATAGGGAGATGGTCTAAAGCGGGTCCAGTCGAGTACGGAATTCTAATTTTCATCTGCTGGAGGACAATAGTGCACAGACATATTCAAGAAACAGATCAAGAGAATGTTTTGTGATTTGTTCTGTATATTTCTTGAAGGCTTTCTTGTTTATTTATCTTTGTACTGTTTGTATATGCTTTTAGTAGTGTGAATGTTTCGTGAATGTGGTCTAAATTAAATATGTAGATCATTGTTCCACTGATACACGCTATACGAACAAGCATGAGAAATTTTTAAAACAACGTGATTGCAGACGACGGGAAATTTTCTATCATAATATGTTATGTAAGTTTGTGGTAAAAGGAAAGCTAATTCGAGTGCAAATGAAAATAATTAATAATGTAAAGTATAACCAAAATATCAGAATGTTAAACATGTATTTCGGGAAAAAGTACAGTTCGAAACTGCGTTATTTGCTGATTGTTTAGTCATCAAAAGCGCGGGCTAACTCGGGAGAATAATGTTTTACTATTGGAATTTAAGAAAACTAACCATCTGAACGGAGTATTCTTTGCGCGTCTTTTCTCCTGGAGATATAGAATGCTTACAGCAGTCGAGGGGGTCAGAACCCAGCCTTTGAATGGTACGGTCTCAGTAAGAGGTCCGAAGGAAGTTATAATTTGCCGGTCTTAGTTATGCTACATGTTTCGAAAGTGTTTTAAAGTGAAGGCATGTTTATTCCGGTGTGTTTTAAGTAATTTTGTGTATGAGAAAAGACAGTAATTTCGCCTGGCTTATTGTGCAGACCAAACTTGAGTGCATTAGACACCGATAAAGTTAATAGTATGGCGAGCATTGTCATTTAAGAACAATCGTTGCATTGTAGGTGTTCAGATTTAGGGAAATACGTTACCATAAACTTGCTAAAGTGAATTAAAGGGTTTGTGCATGACTGTGTTAAGATTAGCACGGGCTTGGCAGTGAACGTGTACATTAACAAGGTTCAGAATATACCTAAGTTTTGCCAGTATTTTCACCTTTCATTGAAAATTTAGATCTTTTCCCTCTTCTTGTAATAGTTACGTTGAAAGCAGCCTGGTGCGAGTTGCAGAACGTCAGGTTTCAGCTCGGCTTTCCTACCGGCGATCTGCTGCAACGAGTTCACAGGTAGATGCAGGGGAAGGACGAAAAGAAACCCCGCCGCCGCAGAAGCAAAACATATATTAATATCCTGTCGATCTTAAGGTCGCAGCCGGCCGGATTGGCCGAGCGGTTCTAGGCGCTACAGTCTGGAACCGCGTGACCGCGACGATCGCAGGTTCGAATCCTGCCTCGGGAATGGATGTGTGTGATGTCCTTAGGTTAGTTAGCTTTAAGTAGTTCTGAGTTCTAGGGGACTGATGACCTCAGAAGTTAAGTCCCATAGTGCTCAGAGCCATTTCAACCATTTTTTTAACGTCGCACTGAACGAAGATAGTGGGAAGAAACAGGAAAGTTTGAATTTCAACGTCTCAATGATGTCGGCTAATGGGAGATGGACTCTTAGTTCAGATGAAGAAGGGTGACAGTGTGAACGGTAGTATCGTTTCTAATGCAACGTCCCAGCATTCGTTTCAGTTGATTAATGAACTTATTATATCTTAATGGTTACACGAGTAACTGGCATTTGTTCCGAATATACAGGGTGGTCCACTGATCGTGTCCGGGCCAAATATCTCACGAAAAAAGCGTCAAACCAAAAAAACTACAAAGAAAGAAACTTGTCTAGCTTGACGGGGGAAACCAGATGGCGCAATGGTTGGCCCGCTAGATGGCGCTGCCATAGGTCAAACGGATATCAACTGAGTTTTTTGAAATAGGAACCCCTATTTTTTATTAAATATTCGTGTAATACGTAAGGAAATATGAATGTTTCAGTTGGACAACTTTTTCCGCTTTGTGATAGATGGCGCTGTAATAGTCACAATTTTACACGAACAGTTGGTAACAGGTAGGTTTTTTAAATTAAAATACCGAACGTAGGTACGTTTGAACATTTTATTTCGGTTGTTCCAATGTGATACATGTACCTTTGTGAACTTATCATTTCTCAGAACGCATGCTGTTACAGCGTGATTACCTGTAAATACCACATTAATGCAATGAAAGCTGAAAATGATGTCCATCAATCTCAATGAATTTGGCAATACGTGTAACGAAATTCCTCTCAACAGCGAGTAGTTCGCCTACCGTAATGTTCGCACATGCATTGACATAGCGCTGACGCTTGTTGTCAGGCGGTGTCGGTGGATCACGATAGCAAATATCCTTCAACTTTCCCCACAGAAAGAAATCCGGAGACGTCAGATCCGGTGAACGTGCGGGCCATGGTATGGTGCTTCGACGACCAATCCGCCTGTCATGAAATATGCTATTCATTAGCGCCTCAACCGCACGCGAGCTTTGTACCGGACATCCACCATGTTGGAAGTACCTCGCCATTGTGTCATGCAGTGAAACATCTTGTAGTAAGATCGGTAGAACTTTACGTAGGAAACCAGCATACACTGCACCATTTAGACTCCCATCGATAAAATGGGAGCCCATTATCCATCCTCCCATAATGCCGCACCATACATTAACCCGCCAAGGTCGCTGATGTTGCACTTGCCGCAGCCATCGCGGGTTTTCCGTTGCCCAGTAGTGCATATTATGCCGGTTTACGTTACCGCTGTTGGTGAATGACGCTTCGTCGCTAAATAGAACGCGTGCAAGAAAAAACTGTCATCGTCCCGTAATTTCTCTTGTACCCAGTGGCAGAACTGTACACGACGTTCAAAGTATTCACCATGCAATTCCTGGCGTATAGAAATATGGTACGGGTGCAATCGATATTGATGTAGCATTCTCAACACCGACGTTTTTGAGATTCCCGATTATCGCGCAATTTTTCTGCTACTGATTTGCGGATTAGCCGTGACATCAGCTAAAACACCTACTTGGGCATCATCATTTGTTGCAGGTCGTGGTTGACCTTTCACATGTGGCTGAACACTTCCTGTTTCCTTAAATAACGCAACTATCCGGCGAGCGGTCCGGACACTGGGATGATGTCGTCCAGGATACCGAGCACCATACACAGCACACGCCCGCTGGGCATTTTGATCACAATAGCCATACATCAACACGATATCGACCTTTTCCGCAATTGGTAAACGGTCCATTTTAACACGGGTAATGTATCACGAAGCAAATACCGTCCGCACTGGCGGAATGTTACGTGATACCACGTACTTATACGTTTGTGACTATTACAGCGCCATCTATCACAAAGCGAAAAAAGTGGTCCAACTAAAACATTCATATTTCTTTACGTACTACACGAATATGTAATTTAAAAAATGGGTGTTCCTATTTTAAAAAACGCAGTTGATATCCGTCTGACCTACGGCAGCACAATCCAGCGTGTCAACCATAGTTCCATCTGGTTTCCCCCTTCAAGCTAGACGAGTTTGGTTCTTTATAGTTTTTTCGTTTGATGCTTATTTCGTGAGATATTTGATCCGGTCACTATCAATGCACCACCCTGTATATGCCTTAGCACTAGTCCGCGTGGTTTTCTCTGTAAACAATGTATGATGATCTTCACAAAGGAGGTTTCTGTTTATTCGACTGACATGATTTCAGGCGATAACAGGAAACGTCACTCGATGTGGTGGTACAGGAGTTAGAAGTCTTTTCCTCAAGAAATCCCTAAAGATTGCTCCATCCCGTTTAGTTTCAGTATAAGAAGGAAGACTCTTATTTATGTTGGAAAAGTAACTGAAACGCAGGTATTTATACTCGAATTACTGTTTATGTCACAACTTGTAACGTTTGAAATACAAAATATGTCCTATTTTTCTAAAATATTCCCAGTAACACACATACATGTTTGCAACTTTCCTTTGTAATTATTTCCGGTCGAAATGTTTAGTACGTCAAATAGCTAACGTCTCATGCAGTTTACAGACTCTGATTCTGAGATTTTCCACAAAAGATCTGGAATACTTAAATCGTTAATCATAATAGCTTTCAACATAATGAATTATAACTGATGTTCCTTTGAGCCTCGGGCTATCTTTTCCACTTTTCGGACACATTTCATGGCTACACAGGAAAATTTGTATCTAAACATCGTTTGCATATATTCGCTCTCTCTTGTGTTACTTATTTCTGTCTTGCTCATCATTTTTTCTGAATAGTCATTTATTTCAAAGATTTTATTTGTTGTACCTGATTCCAGGTCTTACAGTTCTCCGCATTGTACTGTTTTCTTAACCATCTCTTACGTGGAACGTTTTGCGTATACTACTAAAGTCACTATTATCTATATTACTAAATCGTAATCCCGATTTCCGTTACCAGTTCCACATTGCCTATTTAACTGTCTCCAGAACCAACAAAAATTATATTTTCAATATTTCGCTAAGATATTGACGGAATTTTCAAATTAAAGAAGCTATCATAATGTGCTAATTAAGAGATATAATCTTATGATAACAGTTTAACTCATTGAGACAAGTACTGAAGTTAGCAACTGTAAGTTTGTCTTGAGGTAGTATAAAAGACAACGCTCAAATGCCTCGAATATATTGATCCAGTATTTGAAAACGAGAGCACTTGTCGACTTACAACAAACTTGTCAAATAATTTCAAACCTTTACGAAAAATTTTCTCGATGACATCCCCAGCAAAACTATGAAAGGAAAAAAGTTGATCACTTACTACATTTTCGTTGTTTGGGCATGGAGTTTCAATTAATTACTTCTCTACTATCAACTCCATTCACAATAGAGTTTGCGGACAGTAAGGATATATATCACTCACTGTAATCCAAAAATTATATCGTAATTCAGGAGATGTGACAATCATAAACACTGAGATGCGTGAAAAACCAGCTCTTGCTAAAAATGGAGGGAAAACTACTGTGCACTCACCCAGTGTTTCCTAATGAGACCACTTAACGTCTGCCAGCAACTGTCAGAACTTTCCTAAACTTTTTCTCGCTTACACCATTAAATTCAAATATGTAATACATCAACTCATTTGCAAAGTAAGAGACGTATAATTTTTTTAAGATGTAGGAGTTTGATCCAATAAAGAATTCGGGTGTACTGGTTTTTAACTAGGTCTATAACTTCAACAATGATTATGATGACCCAAACATTAAAACACGTTACGCAGCCTACTATTATACTTTCAATAGAAGCTTTTCTAATCACTGTTCACTGTTCTTTACAACCTTTGTGATCGTTTTGTCAACAGAAATTATATACCATCCTTATGTTGATTGTATTAAAAACTGCATATTACAGCTTCCCTTCGCCATCCTGTGCAGGAACTATATTTTCAGCTCAGAATATTATATTTTTCCTACAAAATTTTCTAATTGAACTTTCACTTTTCGTCCTATGACGATGCCATACAAGCATACTTTAAACAAATCTCTACTTCGATAACTCAGCAGAGGAAAATAGTTTGCTAGTTAGTCACATGTGTACATATACGGTTTGTAGCGAAATTATAAGTAATGAGTTGTTTCACAGGTTGGGCGAACATGATTTGTTCGTGTATATAACTGCATGATGGCTGCTTACAGAATACTAAATCCTATAGTCTCTTAAATGTAAGATAAATGGTAATGTTAGTCCTTGCGCTGCTGACGCTCGAAGTGAAACACACGTTTAACAAGAAAGTAAATGTATTTTTTTCTTGGCATTACACTTGCTATCAGGTTTCAATAAAGTATTTCTCTACACGAAACAACGAGTTACCCAGAAGAACACATTTCAGATTAGGCTTGAAATTTGCATTTTGATGTGTTCGTCAGTTTATCAGAGATATTGTAGTTAAATAAAGAAGGCGTTTCTCAACGACTGACAGACTTAGCAGTCAGCAACATAGATATTCTAGTGTTGTAACTGCATATTATTGTTACATTATGAGTTCCTTTTTCAAACTGTCGGTCATGAGGAGATATAAAATGACTGTATGTGGCAATTCGATCCAGTTCTGATTTTCATAAATATGTATTTCCCAATATTTGGGACATTTGAACATATTAATTGCGCCAATACATGTCTGACAATAAGTATCTATGCTGTCCTATTTCTGTAAAAAACTGAATGTACTTCCTTAGTTAGAAGTAAAGTGAGAGTCCATTTGTAGTGACCCACTAATAAATTTCCTTAACAGGGATTTACGTTTTCTTTCTATTGAGGTGTTTCCAACCGATTTTTTAGTGAAGGAAAAGCATTGTATAAAATGTAGCGCTTCAGTGTTCGTCTGCTTGTTGTTTGATTTTTCTGAGTAAGAAGAAAAAACAAGCATTCGACTATTTCTAGAACTGTATCAGTTCACTCCCACAGAAGCGGCTTCCACCAGCAGTACCTATCTCCTAAGAGGTTACATACGGGAGAGAATATAGGTGACCAAATGCGTTATCTTCAAATGAATCCCAGATCGAGACAGCGCAGCCGGCCGGGGTGGCCGAGCGGTTCTAGGTGCTACAGTCTGGAACCGCGGGACTGCTTCGGTCGCAGGTTCGAATCCTGCCTCGGGCATGGATGTGTGTGATGTCCTTAGGTTAGTTAGGTTTAATTAGTTCTAAGTTCTAGGGGACTGATGACCTCTGAAGTTAAATCCCATAGCGCTCAGAGCCATTTGAGGCAGCGCACTGAGGAAAAGTCAACAGCTTTGAGACAGGAATCCACCACACTCCCGGCGAACGTGACAAATTTGGCACAGTCATCGTTTTCGAACCTATTTTCGTACAGAATAGCCGTTGCGTTTTCTGTAAATAATTTTTTAACCTAGGGAATACAGGAATAATTACACAGACTGTGCGTAAAGCAGATTGCCGGTTGAAGACTGAATTATACATTTAAAGAGAAACGAGCGATTAAGAAAAGAGCTAATGCGTTAATACGTTCTCCACAGTGAACACTATCGCAACGAGCCCCGCACTTCAAGATATCAAATTACGTATGTAGCTCCAGGCCCCAGGACAATGGAACCCCCCCCCCCCCCCCCCCCCGTCGCCCACGGCTTAGAGCCTTCTCGGTTGTCCCTTGTGCGAGTGTCTTCAGGAGAACGGGCTGGAAGCACACGCAAGCGGTCGCCTTGCCGAGGCGGTCCAAGACAAACGGCGGCCCGCCGTATCTGATGACCTAGCGGCTATTGGGATTCTTGCTTAATGCGGCGCTCGATTGCGCATGCGCGTGCTGCGGAGGCAACCCACGAAACAGAGTGCTCTCTGCTCCTTTCCGCGCTCCGCTGCGGTCGTAGCCAAAGTATTTCCTCACACCAGCGTTCTTCTGAAAATATCTGGAATAAAATGTCCACCTCCGGATATAAATGTTATCCAGAAGCTTATCAGCAGTTAAATACGACGGGTACAGTTTTAAGAGTAATGAATTACTCTACACTCACTGATTTAGTTACAGCCTCAACGTTTACCTGTACAACCTTTCTCCGTTGCAGTCACTTACATAATGGAGACAATAAATTAGACTCACACAAAGCAACCTTCATGTACCGGGTGTAACGGGTATAAGTGCAGATATTTCTATTCCTGACTAAGGACTGTATACTGAACAACATTACATCAGTATTTACGTCATCTGTAGATTAATAATTCCATCTTTATATGTCGTGTTTCTAGATTGGTTAGTACTTTCAAGTACATGTGTTAAGAAATAGCAATTAACACTTTCTTTTGCCTGGGCAGCAGGTCAGGTGTTCAAGTAAGGACACGTGGATGCAAATCGGTCAATCTGTACTGACAGGCATGTCTACTTATAACCGTGCAAAAAAATCAGGTAATGAAGTTGTGACGTGTTTGTGGGAAGAGTTTTCGGTGCAGAGACAAAAACAACCAACACACTGATATTAAAGTACCACATACAATGAAAAGGTCTACTCTTATACCCGTTACATCCTGTATATGCCCTCTAGAAGTTACTGGGACTGGTAACAGATATTTATCTGATGTCTGCTGCAAGAGCCCAGTGCTTACTTCCACCTACTTGCATCTTCTGGACATTTGTTGTTGTTTTATAGCTTCCCAACATTTTGGTCCTGTTGCTGGGTTGTAGCTTTCATACTAACAGTGCCAAATACTGAGCCAGATACAGGAATTGGCCAAAAATTAGGACACACTGTAGGAAATGTATGCTTGAACATAAATGCAGATGCTGGCCGAGCCTGCAGGTTTCCATGTCGTCTTTGATCACGAACAGCACCTGTGCAATATCCTCAAAACACTGCAAGTGCCAGACGAGTTCAGAACAATGTGCTGTGTTTGCCTTATGTCAGAGCTAAGCAAATTCGAAAGTGGAAAAGTTGGTGGTGATCTTGTGGCGGATGATTTGTAGTCAAGGCAGCCGAAGTGTTTCTTATTTAAAGAGGCATCGTATCGAAGATTTGTACCACGTACAGGTAAAGGAGAAAAAAGTCATCCCCTAAGTCAGGGGGTGTATTGATCGATCCTGACTGACAGTCACTGTAGAGGACTGTGACGAAAAATGAGAGCACGGGATCTACAAAAGTCACTGCAGAACTGAATATTGCACCCGCGAACCCAGAAACCACCAGCACAACACGAATGGAACAGAGAATTGAAGGGCGAGCTTGAATTAGTGCCGCAATTGCCTGTCACAGGAAAATAAGATGCCAAAAGCATAAAAGCTTGGACAGTGGGGCAGTGGAAGAAAGTAATTTGGTCGGGTGAGTCTTGTTCACACTGTTTCCAAATTGTGGCAGAGAGTGAAACATGGTGGAGTTTCGGCGATGATCTGGGCAGCCATTGCGTGCTACTCCGTGGGCCTCATAGTTACTGTGCATGGCCACATTTCCGCCAGAAAATATGTAACCATTTTAAGTGATCAGGTCCATCCCATGGTACAATGTTTGTTTCTCTACGGTGATGCTGTGTTCCAAGATCACGAGACCCCTCTTCACAAAGCTCATATCGTCCAACACTGACTTTGTAAGCACGAAGATGAATATCACCATCTCCCCTGGTAACTACAGGCATTATATTTCAATATTATTGAGCCTTTGTTGTCTACTTTTGGAGACAATGGTTCGTGATCGCTATCGTCTTCCATCATTGGTACCTAAGCTTGTCAATATTTTGCAGGAAGAATTCTATATACTATTCCCTTGAAAACCTTGTAGGAACTGTATTTATGCATTCTGAGACGATTGTAATACGTTTTGAATGCGGTTTCCTGCACCGTGTTGAGCATGGTAGCAAGTTGTGTTTTGCTCGTATCCATAACAACAGTGCACACTTATCCGCCCAGTGAGCGTTAGCCAGCTGCAAATAGCTATTTTATCTAGTATTTACAGAGGGAGTATGGCAGTTCCTTTGGAATTTGTTCACGATGTTAACCACAGATAAACGATGGAGTGTACATACAGTAATAACAGAGTTAGAATTTCGTTACTCTTGCACTACAACCAGTAGTTGTAGTAGCACTACAACCTACTGAGATCGAGGATCATTCGGACGGCCCTTTTCTGAATTAACAGTATTCTTTCTGGTTGACAGAGCCATCAGATGAGAGGAAAAAGAGTATAGGTTAGCGTCTATATATCAGTAACAATAGACATTAGCTGCCCAGTAAAAATAGCTATTTTTAGTTGCTACTCTTTCAGTTCCATGTCAGAAGCTTTGTGTACTCAGTTTTTCTGATGCATACCAAAAACTCTATATAAACCCCGAGCGGTTGTTATCCCTGTCCTATATGCTAAATCAATTGCTTTATATTCTACAAATTATCCACAAACAGAAATGGCCTTAATATACACTCCTGGAAATTGAAATAAGAACACCGTGAATTATTTGTCCCAGGAAGGGGAAACTTTATTGACACATTCCTGGGGTCAGATACATCACATGATCACACTGACAGAACCACAGGCACATAGACACAGGCAACAGAGCATGCACAATGTCGGCACTAGTACAGTGTATATCCACCTTTCGCAGCAATGCGGGCTGCTATTCTCCCATGGAGACGATCGTAGAGATGCTGGATGTAGTCCTGTGGAACGGCTTGCCATGCCATTTCCACCTGGCGCCTCAGTTGGACCAGCGTTCGTGCTGGACGTGTATACCGCGTGAGACGACGCTTCATCCAGTCCCAAACATGCTCAATGGGGGACAGATCCGGAGATCTTGCTGGCCAGGGTAGTTGACTTATACCTTCTAGAGCACATTGGGTGGCACGGGATACATGCGGACGTGCATTGTCCTGTTGGAACAGCAAGTTCCCTTGCCGGTCTAGGAATGGCAGAACGATGGGTTCGATGACGGTTTGGATGTACCGTGCACTATTCAGTGTCCCCTCGACGATCACCAGTGGTGTACGGCCAGTGTAGGAGATCGCTCCCCACACCATGATGCCGGGTGTTGGCCCTGTGTGTTTCGGTCGTATGCAGTCCTGATTGTGGCGCTAACCTGCACGGCGCCAAACACGCATACGACCATCATTGGCACCAAGGCAGAAGCGACTCTCATCGCTGAAGACGACACGTCTCCATTCGTCCCTCCATTCACGCCTGTCGCGACACCACTGGAGGCGGGCTGCACGATGTTGGTGCGTGAGCGGAAGACGGCCTAACGGTGTGCGGGACCGTAGCCCAGCTTCATGGAGACGGTTGCGAATGGTCCTCGCCGATACCCCAGGAGCAACAGTGTCCCTAATTTGCTGGGAAGTGGCGGTGCGGTCCCCTACGGCACTGCGTAGGATCCTACGGTCTTGGCGTGCATCCGTGCGTCGCTGCGGTCCGGTCCCAGGTCGACGGGCACGTGCACCTTCCGCCGACCACTGGCGACAACATCGATGTACTGTGGAGACCTCACGCCCCACGTGTTGAGCAATTCGGCGGTACGTCCACCCGGCCTCCCGCATGCCCACTATACGCCCTCGCTCAAAGTCCGTCAACTACACATACGGTTCACGTCCACGCTGTCGCGGCATGCTACCAGTGTTAAAGACTGCGATGGAGCTCCGTATGCCACGGCAAACTGGCTGACACTGACGGCGGCGGTGCACAAATGCTGCGCAGCTAGCGCCATTCGACGGCCAACACCGCGGTTCCTGGTGTGTCCGCTGTGCCGTGCGTGTGATCATTGCTCGTACAGCCCTGTCGCAGTGTCCGGAGCAAGTATGGTGGGTCTGACACACCGGTGTCAATGTGTTCTTTTTTCCATTTCCAGGAGTGTATATTACGAAAAGTAGGCAATCCAAAATTAAAAACCTCTGGAGTCTCCATTTCACACCATGAGGATTGAAATGAAGTTTGTTTTCTGTTGGTTGGCACTGGGAGTCAACCTTCCGCTTTCTAAATGATACGTACGCTACGAGTCACTGGTGGTTTTCCTTCACTAATTACATAACGCTCTAACTGGTGCAGAGGTATTGCACGATCCACACTGTCATACCCAGAGAGAGCGGTCTGAACACGCAGACAAAGTCTCGGGTTTCGTCCAGCAAGTGGCTTATTGAGGAAATACCCTGTAGCAGAAATTTTAGGTTTAGCGGAAATTGGTGGAATAGGGAACTTGGAAATGGTTACATGCTACACTAAATGTTCATTCTGGTATGAACAACAGACAATAGAATTTTGCTTTTCTGATCCGAGTACAGAGATTATGTTGCTATGAAGTCGGTGTTCTGGCACTTACTAATGACGAAAAAGGTGCTGCGTCGTCCTCCGAGGCTTCTGCCTACCTGGCCTCCGAGCCAGTTTATTCGAAGTCTTCGTGTCTGTCCAGGGAAACAAAATACGCAGCCACTGTCACTCTTCTTTCACCGCCCTACACGCCTTCGAAAGTCTTCCCAAACTTGCTTGTCCTCTATCTTATTGTTCTGATACTTAAATCATACGTTCCACCTTTGTCTACAGTTGGGGTAAGCCGAACATTCCAGAAAAGTATCGACAGCTTCTCGTTTTCACAGATGTATTTTTCCTGACAGCTTCCACATCTCCGTTTGGTGTTATGTCCAGTAGGATGCTTCGAAAACGTGTTTGTCGATCTAGGCTTTGGTGCCAATGAGCATTTCCTGTTCTTTCCTCGCTGTGACTGTATTTTAAACCACGACTCCTTCTCAAGTTTCTTTTAAATAATGAACGATAGATACTGTCCTTAGCTTATCATTTAACCATGCAAGTGCCTCAAGCTCAGTAGGAAATACTTGGACATATTGTTCAATGTAGCACATTGATAAAGAATTTGCTGAGCAGTCAAGGGTCATTAGTAGACAGTACTGAAATGACTAACAGCTGTCTTCATTGTGTCACACTGTAAAACTGTCGTTACGTTCAGATTAACAATGTCATTGACATATTTAAAAATAGTATACGTGAATGACGATTTTGATCAGACGATTACATAAAGCGAAACAGAAGAGAGCACGGCGCATTGCGACTGCAACATAGTGCTGCATCTAAAACTTCATTTTCTTTGTTGTATACATGGTGAGTCACTATTATTGCCTCCTAAAATTACTCCGAAAGTATGATAGTAGCTGAAAAGTTTGTGGGACCAATGTTGCATGCGACAACCGGGACGATAACATGACAAGGTGGGGTCGCGTCAGAGATATGTAGGTCAACCTTGTTTTTTAGATGGGACGCTATAGTTTGCTACTTATTTTCTGATAGCGGTTATCGAGACGAATCCAATGACGTGTAACAGTAACGTCTTTGAAAGTCAACGAAGGTCACAAAGGTGGCATAAACGTCCAGTTACCGAAGGTGTTCGATGTGATGACCATTGGTATCAATGCAAGGCTGCAATCTTCATAACATGGATTGAGAGGTATTCCTTATCATTTCGGCATTTATCGAAGCACATTCTCTGACAATTATCTTTTGTATGCCGTGCAAATAGTAAATATTCGCCGAATACGTCGTATCCATCTAACGTGCCATTGACATGTAAACACCATTCGACGGTTTCGCTGTACAACACTAATAGGAACGGTAAGACTAGTGGCGACGAATCAGTCGAAAGTGAATGATGTATTCCTTCGATGAACAAGTCGATGTACTACTCATTTACGGAAGATGACAACGAAGTTCAGTGAGAGCTAGAGACTTACACCCTGAAAGATATCCTTAACGTACTCACCACACATGTCGTACATTTAAATATGTGTATGATAAATTGAGAACAACTGGAACTTTGATGCATCGGAAACATATCCGGCAAAGGAAAGTTACTGATAACGAAACCGAAATTGATACTATTGCCTCTGTGGTTCGAGATCCTTGTGTTAGTTCGCGTCAAATCGCAAGGGAATGTGGCATGAGTCAGAGTAGTGTCGTTCGTGTTCTGCATCGCCATAAATATCATTCTTATCATATCAACCTCCACTAAGAATTAACTGGCACCGACTGTATGCGTCGCATTGAATTGTACCGATGGGCTCAATTTCAGATTCAGAGGGATGGTACATTTATTAATTTGATTTTATTTACTGACGCGGCTATATTCACGAACCATCGAAATGTTAATTTGCATAACATGCATTACTGGGCAACTGAAAATTCATGTTGGCTACGGCAAGTTGCACACCAAAAACCGTGGTCAGTGAATGTATGGTGTGGGATTTTGGAGGACAGAATTATAGGCCCCTGTTTCATGGAAGGAAATCTTACTGGTAGGAAGTACACCACATTCCTGCAAGAAACATTAGGCCTGTTATTGGAAGAAATATCTTTAGGAACAAGGAACAGAATGTGGTATCAACATGAAGGGTGTCAGACACGTTTTTCGCTGATGGCTAGAAATGAGTTGCAGAGACGGTTCCCAAATCGTTGGATTGAATGTGGAGGAGATGTGTCGTGGCCGACTCGTTCTCCAGACTTGACGCCTCTTGATTTTTTTCTTGTGGGGATTCGTAAAAGACATTGTTTATAAAGACGTTCCAACTACACCTGAAGGTATGTGAGAGAGAATTGTCAGATCATGTGCTTCGATAAGTGCCGATGTGATAAGGAATACCACTCAATCCACGATAAGAATATTGCAGCACTGTATTGATACCAATTGTCATCTCTTCGAACACCTTCTGTAAATGGACGTTCATGCCACCTCTGTGACCTTTGTTAACCTTCGAAGACCTTACTGTTACACATCACTGGATTCGTCTCGATAGTCGCTATCAAGAAATAAGTACCAAACCACAGCATCCCATTAAAAAAAAAAAAAAAAAAAAAAAACAAAGGTAACCTTCATATCTCTGAAGCGATTTCACCTATCAACAAAAAACCAACGTCATATTATGGCCCACGTTGTCCCATGCAACTTTTGTCCCACAAACTTTTCAGCTCCTATCATACTTTCGGACTTATTATTGGTGGCAATAGTTAGTGACTCACCCTGTATATCTAATGTACAGCGTGTCGCAGATATGTAGCGACAAACGTCGAGCGGTTGTAGAGAGAGGGTGTTCAAAAATGGTTCAAATGGCTCTGAGCACTATGGGACTTAACATCTGAGGTCATCAGTCCCCTAGAACTTAGAACTACTTAAACCTAACTAACCTAAGACATCACACACATCCATGCCTGAGGCAGGATTCGAACCTGCGACAGTACCAGCCGCGCGGTTCCGGACTGAAGCGCCTAGAACAGCTCGGCCACCACGGCCGGCAGAGAGGGTGTCTTGACGAACAAATCGAGGATAGGAACCTGTGTCCGGAAACGTCATCCAACGTCACTTCAGGGAGTCGAAGATAAAGGGGCTGGCGCCTGTCACTAGCCCGCCCCTTCGGCAGCAAATGTGACTACCTCAGGCAGAACATCGCGCAGTTCTGTTTGTTATTCTTTGGTCGCGACTCCTTACCACGATCATCAATGGAGAAGATGGAGTGAGTTGTCCCGTAGACAGTTCTTGACTCCTGTGAATGAGATACTCTGTTCTCTTGGCAGGTGACAGTTTCTGGCACAGATTTCCATCTGCCGTTTATTTGTTTCTGTATATCGAAAAATGTTGGTGATTTTAGAGGGTTCTACGTGAAAAATGAAATGTGGCTGGAAACCATCATCCACCAAGACAATAGCGCATCACATTTCATTGGAGACAAGGCCTGTCTACGCAGTAGCTGGTTCCGGGTTCATCGCTGGCCATCGTGGAAATCTGTCGTGATCATTAAATCTGTCATGATCATTAAATAACAAACAATATTGAATGACATTCCGTCTATGGTTCGTCACCGTACGAAGTCACGTTTCTTGCCGAAGGGCTATATAGTGGAAGGCGCTGAGGCCTGTACTTCGATGCTCTGTTTCATCATTGAATAGCGTTTCAGGACACGTGTTCCTATCCCCGATTTGTGCTTCAAGACATCCTCTACAACGTCTTGGAGTTTGTCGCAACATTTCTGGCTCACTCTCCACTTCTTACTCTCTCGTAAGTGAAACACTTCTATCTATCTATCGCTTGCGCCTTGTCCCGTAGTTACACAGGGTCGGCCATGGTTAAACGGATTTCAGATGTTAAGTTTATAGGGTGGCCAGATGTCCTTCCTGCCGCCACCCTATACCCCCAGGACGGAATTAGTGTACCCCAACTGCCTGTGTCTAGAGGAATCCATGAAATAGTGTGAATATGTTCAGATGTCTGCGAGCAGTGTAACTGAGACGGAACGTGGGGACCAGCCCCGTATTCACCTAGTGGGATGTGGAAAACCACCTAAAAACCCCACTTAGGCTGGCCGGCACACCGGCTCTCGTCGTCAATCCGCCGGGCGGATTCGATCCGGGCCCGGCGCGCCTACCCGAGTCCAGGAAGCAGCGCGTTAGCGCTCTCGGCTACCCTGACGGGTTTCGTAAGTGAAACACTGATTAGCGATAACTTTAAATTTGTTGTGATTTACCCAGTATGGTCCTATCGTTTCTGTCTACTTTACTATAAGCTTGAACAAAACATCTGTAAGTTGAGGGGAGGGGGGGGGTCGACCGCTGAACAGGAACTCGAGACAGTTAGCACTCGTTTTCCTTATGCAGGAGTTTGCACGCTGATGGTGCGTTCACACAGTGAATAAAATTGGAATAGGGAAGACCATAACTTGATATCTGTGAAATCAGTACACAAAACGACGAGCAACACTGAGGTGACAGAAGTCATGGACTACCCCTTATATCGTATCGGACCTCCTTTTGACCGGAGTAGTGCAACAGTTCGACGTGACATGGACTCAACAAGTCGTTGGCAGTCCGCTACAGAAATA
Source organism: Schistocerca americana (assembly GCF_021461395.2). Lineage (NCBI taxonomy): Eukaryota > Metazoa > Arthropoda > Insecta > Orthoptera > Acrididae > Schistocerca > Schistocerca americana. The sequence continues at coordinate 857,534,342 of NC_060121.1, forward strand.
TTGAGCCATGCTGCCTCTATAGCCGTCCATGATTGCGAAAATGTTGCCGCTGCTGAATTTTGTGCACGAATTGACCTCTCGACTACGTCCCATAAATGTTCGATGGGATTCATATCGGGCGATCTGGGTAGCCAAATCATTCGCTCGGATTATCGAGAAGGTTCTTCAAATCGATTAACAAATGTGGCCCACTGAAATGGAAACATGAAATTCGTGAATGACAGCAAAGTGTCTCCGAGTAATTGAATGTAGACGTTTCTAGTCAACGAGCGTTTCAGTTGGATCAGAGGACACATTCCATTCCATGTACACAGCCCACACCATTATGTAGCTACCACCTGCTTAAACGATGCCTTGTTGACAACTTGGTTCCATGGTTTCGTGGGGTATCGGCTACACTCGAACCCTGCCATCAGCTTTTACCAACTGAAATCGGGACTCATCTGACCAGGGCACGGTTTCCATCCGTCTACAGTGCAGCCAATATTGTCAGGAGCTCAGAAAAGGCGTTGCGGGGGATATCGTGCTGTTAGCAAAGGCATTCGCGTGGGTCGACTATTGCTATAGCCCATTAACGCCAAATTTGGTAGCGCCGTCCTAACAGAAACGTTCGTCGTATGTCCTACGTTGATTTCTGCGGTTATTTCCCGCAGTTTTGTTTGTCTGTCAGCACTAACAACTCTACGAAAACGCCGCTGCTCTCTGTTTTTAAGTGAAGGCCGTCGGCCATTGCGTTGTCCCTGCTGAAAGGCAATGCCTCGAATTTGGTATTCTCGGTACATTCTTGACACTGTGGATCTATGAATATTAAAATTTCCCAAACGATTTCCGAAATGGAGTGGCCCACGCGTCTAGCTCCGACTATTGTTCCACGTTCAGAGTCTGTTAATAACCGTTGTGCTGTCTAATCACGTCGGAAAATTATTCTCATGAGTCATCGGGTAGGAATGACAGCCCTGCCTATGTACAGTCCTTCTGTATATGTGATACTATCGCCAGCTGTATATATACATATCGCCATCGCATTACTTCGATCACCTCACTGTAATATTAAGCACAAATTGCAGCATTAATTTTAATTTTCGTAGTTATAACCTTTTACGTTGCATAAGCTATAGAATGTGAATAAAAATATGAATAAGAATTGTATTTAACAGTTTCTTTTCTTTTCAGGTAAGCGATAGCAGTTATTGGAATGGGAGCCATATGTTGCTACAGGAAATACTTTTTGTAAGTCGCCTGTTTAACTTTATTACAAAACCTTGTACACTTGCTTCATTTTGTGCAAACCCTGTGAATAATATTAATAATTCCAAGAACAGTCTGAAAGTTAATTTATCGTAAGTCAAAGATTTAAAATATGTTTTGCCATTTTCATATTTATGTATTTTTAGGAAACATCAATTTCGGTTTCCTGCAGCATCTAATGTTAGCAAATCATTAATTTAAAATTAGGACTAGAACATCTCAAATAGCATTGCCATTAACGGAATATTAGCATTCCACTTGAGCGCTTTTTATTTAATTTGGTTAAATCCAACGCAATCCATAGTACCAAGTAATTACGTGTATGTCAGTGTGTACGAACTTTTTCATTCTGTTTGGTTCCTAAAACAAGTGATTCTTTGTAAATTTCTATAACGTGGGGAATTAGCCCATAATCTTGTGGGCGTTGCACGTGTTACAGGCTGATTGCTTTCACGCGGAATGTGTAACAAATTCCGTGTAGCACACAAATGGAATGGACATAGCTACAAACTGAGTTTAAAATCCGTTTCTTTTTTATTGCTGACAGTGCTATTAGTATTATTTTTATATTAACTTTCACTTTACGTTAATAATGTCTATCTATTCTGAAACATTAATTTATTTGACATCATATTTTACTAGATAATATTTACAAAAGAATTTGAATTTTTTTCGTAATGAGAATCATACTGAATTTGCCTCCAGTAATACGACATGAAGCCAACGGTTTTGCCGCAGTGGTAACACCGGTTCCCGTAAGCTCACCAAAGTTAAGCGCTGTGGGGTTAGGCTAGAGCTTGGATGGGTGACCATCCGGTCTGCCGAGCGCTGTTGGCAAGCGGGATGCATTCAGCCCTTGTGAGGCAAAACTGAGGAGCTACGTGATTCAGAAGTAGCGGCTCCGGTCTCGTAAACCGACATACGACTGGAAGAGCGGTGTGCTGACCACATATCCTTCCATATCCGCATCCAGTGACACCTGTGGGTTGAGGATGACACGGCAGCCGGTCGGTACCGCTGGGCCTGTTCGGGCAGAGTTTGGTTTAATACGACATCAAATGTGCCGTGATCATTTAACTTGCCAAACAGTACGTAATTTCTTGGACTAATGGCTTCAGTTTTTACATTCTACGCAGGACTTACTCGCATTGAACTTTATCCCGCTTATTATTTTTCCATCATTTAACATATCTTCGATTGTGTAGCTTACTATTTCAAACGTATTTTAGACTGCAGCTTCCTTAACGTGTTAAGCTAATGATATTAATGGTCTAATTTTGACATAAATCACCACTTCCACAGTACACGCATTGGTCAAACTCACGTGATGATTATTTGTTCACATCCACCAGTTTAGCAACTGCTCTTCGCGCCTTTTGCTGGTTTTCGTATCGTGGTCGTCAGTTTCACCTCTGTGTTAGTGTGCTGTGAGACTATGACAATTAGAAATTGTGTATCACCAGTGACGACTTACTTTTATCTTTTCATGTACTGAACCAAGATGTATCGATATTATGGGATCTACCGATTTTTGTAATAATAAAATGCACTGATACAAGGGGAACAAACAAACTATAGACAGTGCTGGCAGAGTAAAGTCAGTCAAAGTGAATGTACACTCATTTTCATCCTCCCTGGTGTCGTGATCCTTGCAATTCAATTCTGATCAGAGCCTAAGTTTACCAGTACACCCTAGTGCTGAAAACATTTAACCAAGGAAACTCTCATATATAGACACGTACATAGACATTGTAAAGCATTGCTGATAATATTCTCTATCCATTAATACAGTCTTCAATCACTGCCTGTCTCAACTTTGTCGCTCCTACCCTCCCAATAAACAGTACCCCATCACCTTAAGGCACAACAGCAGTCTGGCCAATCCCAAAGACTCTGACTACTCATCCACGAGTACCTCTCGCAATCTCTTTATTCTCCAGTTTAAGTAAAGTCTTCTCGTTTTTCAGAAAAATTCTTCATGGTTATGTGGCTCAAAATCGTCGGTGTAATCCCCCTGTCGTTGGCGGAACCATTTCTCGTCAACATACTAGCACCAAAACAAGTTAGCCACAGATTCTGTCCACATTTTTTCGGATATTCACATTTTTTCTTGCTGCATCTTGCACTTTCCCACTCATAGCACCGGCATTTTCTTACGTTCACCTCTACAAGTTTTCCGACTTCCTTGGACCTTTATGCGATCACAGTGCAGGTCAGATTATCACCATCAATTTTACCAAGCTAAGGCGGTAAGGCATTGAAACTCCTGTTAAAGTTGAAGGTGTTTTAATCCAAACTCTGGCAAAACAGATTTAGTTCTCCCGTGATTCACCTGAACTTATTATTGATGGTGGGTTGGTTCCTTTGAAAGTGCACGGCCGGTTCTCTTCCGCATTACCCTTATTTTACCTGATTGACTGACTTGTCTCCTGACCGACTGACGCATTCACTTTAAAGCTGCACCACAAATTAAATAAGTTACTTGCATTGCTAGGTGTGAGATGTCGTGTGTGGAATCAATACGTTGAGCATCTCGTGAATTACATCCACACAAACATACTAACTGGATGCTGGAGACTGATTCAGTCTGTCTGCAAAATTTTTAAAACTTTTTTCCCATCATTCAGTGATGTAAATTACAATTCGAACCGTTACAAAAAGCCCACCTGAGCTATCCTCTCCAAGCCCGCTTTACTTGCGATCATGACTGCGCGTGAGTGCATTTAAATAGAGATTAACTGGTATCTGCTTGGGAACTAATTGCAGCTATAGGGGGTCCCTGGCCGCAGGCAGTGGATGTGTCATGTTTCGTGTTTGCACACAACGGACAGATGTAAACAGCTTGTGGAACAGCCGTCCGTTTGGCATCGATCGTTCCGTTGCTGACCTCTCATAACACACATAGCTGTGAACACAGTACACTGCCTTGAAATGGCAACCTGCCACCTCACAACTGAACAATTCCTTCGTATTTCACGTCACAGGCTACAAAGACTTCGTTTCTGTGTATCCAGATGAAAAATAGGATTTTTCTCTAGTAGTATCCGCCATATCACCCATCTCCCCGTTCTCAAACTTTGGCACCAGTTATGGCTATTTTCAATGATGTTGCATTTGACTTCCTGGGATCTTCCTTTCCTTCGGTTTACAGCACTCCATAATGCCAATTTGCGCACAAGGAGAACCAAAATCCCCGACTATTGTAGTTCTGATTCGATTTCTTTTCTTTTTTCAGTCGTCAGTCGACTGACTACTTTGATGCGGCCTGCCACGAATCTCCCTCCTGCACCAGCTTCTTCATCTCAGAGTAGAACTTGCAGCCTGTGTCCTCAATTATCTGCTACATGTGCTCCAATCTCTGTCTTCTTCTACACTTGTAGCTCCTAGAGCTCCCTATAGGACAATGGATGTCTTAACATATGTTCTATCATTCAATCCATTCTTCATGACTGCGTTTTCCATATGTTCCTTTCTTCGTCGATTCTGCAGAGAATCTCCTCTTCCCTTAAGTTATTAGTCCAACTAATTTTCAACATCCTTCTGTAACACCACATCTCAAACGCTTCGACTCGCTTACGATCCGCCCACCGAAGTGGCCGTGCGGTTCTAGGCGCTGCAGTCTGGAACCGCGAGACCGCTACGGTCGCAGGTTCGAATCCTGCCTTGGGCATGGATGTGTGTGATGTCCTTAGGTTAGTTAGGTGTAACTCGTTCTAAGTTCTAGGGGACTAATGACCTCAGCAGTTGAGTCCGATAGTGCTCAGAGCCATTTGAACCATTTTCGCTTCCGTTCCGATATTCCAACATTCCATGATTCACTGTTATACAGTACCATGCTACAAACGTACAATCTCAGAAATATCTTCCTCGAATGTTTTTGACACTAGCAGATTTCTCTTGGCCACGGATTCACTCTTTGCTTGTGCTGGTCTGTATTTCGTGGCCTCTTTACTTCGCCTGTTATATGTTGGTTTCCTTCCTTAACTTAATGTACTTCGTGCTGATCAATTTTTATCTCAAGTTTATCGCTGATCTCATTTGTGCAACTCCTCATTACCTTCATCTTCCTTCGACTTACTCTCAATCCATAATGTTTGAGATCCTTAAACTCTTCAATCCTATTATTCTCTCCTTTCCACTCACAAGGACTGCACAGCGCGCAGATCCTGGCTTCCATGGACTTTAAGGACTCTAATTATATTCGCAGTCTTATTTCTTGCAGCAGAGTTCGCCATCGTGGTAAATTTAGCGTTGTTAGTCGGAGCCGTTCCCTCGAACACACTGTCGTTAGCACACCGTAGTGAGTGGTGTGGTCAATTTACTCCCAGTGAGGCTGTCAAGCAAACCTTCATCTCGCCGTACTCCTCAGGCCTGCCCGTCGGAAGCCAGCTAACAATTTCGGCTTCGCGAGCTCGAGATATTATGTGGACGCCACACAACTTTTCCCCAATCTGAGCCTGTGGTCCATCTTTAATACTGTAGTCGTCGACGTAGCATTATGCCTTAATAATCCTCCTTTTCGTTGCCATATCCTGTCTGCTAAAGCTGAGTAGCTGTCCGTGACGTAATAATAGCTTTCGGACACCTGATTTCACCCCTGAAGATCCCGCATCCTCTTTCGCCGATTGTAAGCTCTCAGTACCATGAGACACTAAATAAATTATATCTCCTATCGCCAACTCTGAATGAAGCACTACACAAAGAAGTAATTCCGCGATGAGACCCAGGGGACGCTATATAGACCGGGGGTCGTGTTATCGTGTGCCATATAAAGTCATTTGGATGCGGTATGGGGGAGTGTGGTGTCAGTTCAACACTCTCACTCCCGTTGTCGACTTTCTGGACCTTGGAGCCGCCACTTCTCACCTCAATAACTCCTCAGTTCACTAGGCTTACTGTATTCTTTTACAATTCCCAGTCCAATGTAAAACTGACAGCAACCGGGTCCTCTATATGATGATCGGTTTCCCTCATCTCTCAGCTGCGGGGAAGGTCTACTGTTAATGGAAACAATGCAGTACTCCATTACGAACAGGTGGAACGGCAATCCGGTAAAGGCAAACTTGAAGCAACACATATTGTCGATACCCATACCTATATCCAATGGAATTTTTCGCATAACGAAATTTTTGTTTGCTCGTTAAGGGGACCCCTTGACGTGGACTGTTTAGGACATCTGCAGAAGTGAATGGGGGTAAGAATTAGGAAACTATGCACAGACATGGTAGGAAGAAACTCTCTGTGGCCGAGCAATTGGTGTACAAGGCAGACTCATCATATTAGAAACAGAAAATCTCATAGAATATTATGGCCTAGCTGTCAGGAGAAACAGCGAAAATATCAGTGAGATGAGAAAAGCAATTTGGACAGCTCTGTTTCACACAATATCCACTGATGAGAAATCCACAGCATGGCCTCTGACCGAAAGGAAACACTTCGTGGTGCATCTATAACAGGTGTGATGGACGAAAACATACATATGCACACTCCATGCCAAAAACTGTTATGGTAGAAAAAATTTAGTGTATATAGATCTTTCAGATTCTAAATCCCTGGAAAAATGTTTACTGGTAAAACACTGAATCCGAATGAAAGCTTCAACAGCTGCACTGGGTAACGCTTGCCAAAATTGTATTTTTTGACTTTTCAGCTTTTCAAATTGGTGTAATGGACACCTTAACATGTTTTAATGATGCAGCAACAAGCAGATTGAAAACAATGAGCAGATTAAACATGAAAACTGGCGACAAGGTGAAAAATGGGGTGTTACTAGTGGACAGGCACTGTGCCGCTGAAGCTGAAAAAGCTATAAAATCATGAAAGACGAGGCCAGAGTACCAAAAAAAATAGCAACAAAACTACAGGAAGTGGAAAGGACACTCAGAATCGACACGAATAGAGTATTTTGACATGTTATCATTAGAAAGAAAATGACATGCAGATTTTTAGTTTCAATTTCCCATCATCATGCAATATTAAAGCTACAGAAACATAATTTCACATGAATTATAATATAGAGCTTGCTTCCATAGTGAACCACATTATTCAAATATTTTAAGTTTGAGCATATCGTATGTTCTTAAATTACTACGAGAACAGATTCGCTTCTAAAAAATTTTTTTTAAAATACAGGAAAAATTGGAAAATATTTCTGGGGTTACTGTTTCAAGAATTTAATCATTGTTGTTGTTGTTGTGGTCTTCAGTCCTGAGACTGGTTTGATGCAGCTCTCCATGCTACTCTATCCTGTGCAAGCTTTTTCATCTCCCAGTACCTACTGCAACCTACATCCTTCTGAATCTGCTTAGTGTATTCATCTCTTGGTCTCCCTCTACGATTTTTACCCTCCACGCTGCCCTCCAATACTAAATTGGTGATCCCTTGATGCCTCAGAACATGTCCTACCAACCGATCCCTTCTTCTGGTCAAGTTGTGCCACAAACTTCTCTTCTCCCCAATCCTATTCAATACTTCCTCATTAGTTATGTGATCTACCCATCTAATCTTCAGCATTCTTCTGTAGCACCACATTTCGAAAGCTTCTATTCTCTTCTTGTCCAAACTATTTATCGTCCATGTTTCACTTCCATACATGGCTACACTCCATACGAATACTTTCAGAAATGACTTCCTGACACTTAAATCAATACTGGATGTTAACAAATTTCTCTTCTTCAGAAACGCTTTCCTTGCCATTGCCAGCCTACATTTTATATCCTCTCTACTTCGACCATCATCAGTTATTTTGCTCCCCAAATAGCAAAACTCCTTTACTACTTTAAGTGCCTCATTTCCTAATCTAATTCCCTCAGCATCACCCGACTTAATTAGACTACATTCCATTATCCTTGTTTTGCTTTTGTTGATGTTCATCTTATATCCTCCTTTCAAGACACTGTCCATTCCATTCAACTGCTCTTCCAAGTCCTTTGCTGTCTCTGACAGAATTACAATGTCATCGGCGAACCTCAAAGTTTTTATTTCTTCTCCATGAATTTTAATACCTACTCCGAATTTTTCTTTTGTTTCCTTTACTGCTTCCTCAATATACAGATTGAACAACATCGGGGAGAGGCTACAACCCTGTCTTACTCCCTTCCCAACCACTGCTTCCCTTTCATGTCCCTCGACTCTTATAACTGCCATCTGGTTTCTGTACAAATTGTAAATAGCCTTTCGCTCCCTGTAATTTACCCCTGCCACCTTTAGAATTTGAAAGAGAGTATTCCAGTCAACATTGTCAAAAGCTTTCTCTAAGTCTACAAATGCTAGAAACGTAGGTTTGCCTTTCCTTAATCTTTCTTCTAAGATAAGTCGTAAGGTCAGTATTGCCTCACGTGTTCCAGTGTTTCTACGGAATCCAAACTGATCTTCCCCGAGGTTGGCTTCTACTAGTTTTTCCATTCGTCTGTAAAGAATTCGTGTTAGTATTTTGCAGCTGTGACTTATTAAGCTGATAGTTCGGTAATTCTCACATCTGTCAACACCTGCTTTCTTTGGGATTGGAATTATTATCTTCTTCTTGAAGTCTGAGGGTATTTCGCCTGTTTCATACATCTTGCTCACCAGATGGTACAGTTTTGTCAGGACTGGCTCTCCCACGGCCGTCAGTAGTTCCAATGGAATATTGTCTACTCCGGGGGCCTTCTTTCGACTCAGGTCTTTCAGTGCTCTGTCAAACTCTTCGCGCAGTATCGTATCTCCCATTTCATCTTCATCTACATCCTCTTCCATTTCCATAATATTGTCCTCAAGTACATCGCCCTTGTATAGACCCTCTATATACTCCTTCCACCTTTCTGCTTTCCCTTCTTTGCTTAGAACTGGGTTTCCATCTGAGCTCTTGATATTCATACAAGTCATTCTCTTATCTCCAAAGGTCTCTTTAATTTTCCTGTAGGCGGTATCTATCTTACCCCTAGTGAGATAGGCCTCTACATCCTTACACATGTCCTCTAGCCATCCCTGCTTAGCCATTTTGCACTTCCTGTCGATCTCATTTTTGAGACGTTTGTATTCCTTTTTGCCTGTTTCACTTACTGCATTTTTATATTTTCTCCTTTCATCAATTAAATTCAATATTTCTTCTGTTACCCAAGGATTTCTACTAGCCCTCGTCTTTTTACCTACTTGATCCTCTGCTGCCTTCACTACTTCATCCCTCAAAGCTACCCATTCTTCTTCTACTGTATTTATTTCCCCCATTCCTGTCAATTGCTCCCTTATGCTCTCCCTGAATCTCTGTACAACCTCTGGTTCTTTTAATTTATCCATGTCCCATCTCCTTAAATTCCCACCTTTTTGCAGTTTCTTCAGTTTTAATCTACAGGTCATAACCAATAGATTGTGGTCAGAGTCCACATCTGCCCCTGGAAATGTCTTACAATTTAAAACCTGATTCCTAAATCTCTGTCTTACCATTATATAATCTATCTGATACCTTTTAGTATCTCCAGGGTTCTTCCATGTATACAACCTTCTTTCATGATTCTTAAACCAAGTGTTAGTTTTGATTATGTTGTGCTCTGTGCAAAATTCGACCAGGCGGCTTCCTCTTTCATTTCTGTCCCCCAATCCATATTCACCTACTATGTTTCCTTCTCTCCCTTTTCCTACACTCGAATTCCAGTCACCCATGACTATTAAATTTTCGTCTCCCTTCACAATCTGAATAATTTCTTTTATTTCATCATACATTTCTTCAATTTCTTCGTCATCTGCAGAGCTAGTTGGCATATAAACTTGTACTACTGTAGTAGGCGTGGGCTTCGTATCTATCTTGGCCACAATAATGCGTTCACTATGCTGTTTGTAGTAGCTTACCCGCATTCCTATTTTCCTATTCATTATTAAACCTACTCCTGCATTACCCCTATTTGATTTTGTGTTTATAACCCTGTAGTCACCTGACCAGAAGTCTTGTTCCTCCTGCCACCGAACTTCACTAATTCCCACTATATCTAACTTTAACCTATCCATTTCCCTTTTTAAATTTTCTAACCTACCTGCCCGATTAGGGGATCTGACATTCCCCGCTCCGATCCGTAGAACGCCAGTTTTCTTTCTCCTGATAACGACATCCTCTTGAGTAGTCCCCGCCCGGAGATCCGAATGGGGGACTATTTTACCTCCGGAATATTTTACCCAAGAGGACGCCATCATCATGTAATCATACAGTAAAGCTGCATGCCCTCGGGAAAAATTACGGCTGTAGTTTCCCCTTGCTTTCAGCCGCTCGCAGTACCAGCACAGCAAGGCCGTTTTGGTCATTGTTACAAGGCCAGATCACTCAATCATCCAGACTGTTGCCCTTGCAACTACTGAAAAGGCTGCTGCCCCTCTTCAGGAACCACACGTTTGTCTGGCCTCTCAACAGATACCCCTCCGTTGTGGTTGCACCTACGGTACGGCTATCTGTATCGCTGAGGCACGCAAGCCTCCCCACCAACGGCAAGGTCCATGGTTCATGGGGGGGATTTAATCATTAAAAGAATAAAATTTATTTTGACCTTTTAGTTTGAATAACGTGGAAGCACGGATTAGCAAAAGTTAAAATTGCACATTATTCAGTATGTAAGATAAAAATCAATATTCACTCCACTATGTACTTCACAGTTTTCAAATTTTCTTCACATAGAGGTTTCAGTATACCATTTATTTTATTTAAGTCTTATAACAATATCTACTAATGTTTTTGAGTTATTAAATTCAAAGTACTAATAAAAACTATAAGCCTTGATGTCCAGGTCCCCTTAGCTGCAAACAAAGAATTTCTCACACTTTTTGCTGGGTAAGAACTACTGTATCTGTCTATTGTTTAAAATAAACGATTGTGTTTTCAACTTCCCTGAACGATTTAGTGTTATCAGTCTGGAAATGACACCCTCGCCATCTACCACTGTTGACCCTTATAACTGAAAGAAGAAAAAGGGCATAACTGAGTAGATAAACACAGTACAGAAGTTCACATATCACCTCACCATGGCAGTACACATAGTCAAGTATAGATAATAAAATACATCTATCGTTCTGTTAATGATGACAAAACATTTCTTCAGCAGAGCACAATGTTGTAGCTTTGAACACTTTGTAGACTGTAATAGAAGATAAATGTATTTCCTTATTCCTTTCTGAAATGGTAGCCTTCACTCTATGTGTGCAACAGTGTTTTTCTTAAATTACAAAAAATTACTAGAAAAAAGTAATGTTTCTTCAAATGTGATTAGGTGTTCCAAAATACAACATCGTAATATAGCTAGGAACCAATATTCTATTTAAATTTAATAATACCGTAACTGAAAAAATATTGTCAGTACTGTATTTAATACTCTGAGTGTTACATTATTACTCTGCTGCACACCAATAATTATTAAAAGAAGTGAAATTAAGAAAAGTATTCTCAAATACCAGCTAGACGTTAAAAATATTTTGAAATAGAAGTTACTGCCTAAAAATAAATTGTTAAGAATAAGGAAAATATGTTTAGACATTAAATAACTGTCAAGAGGATGCCACGACGTTGGGATCACGGATTGGCTTCATACTTTGTACACTTTTGTAGGCCATTTACATAAAATAGTGTGTAAGTAGTTAGGTGCACTACTGTGGCAATTCCGAGACTATCGCAAGAGACGGTTTCCACGTCTGTTATATAACTGATGTATTGCTGCGAAGGCTCGAATTGTTATAAGTCGTTGCAGTGAAGGAGTTAGCGTTAGCGTGTTAAAGCAGATCATACAAGAGGCGACGGTTCGAAACCGACTTAAATTCAATTTTTAATCAGGTCACATTATTTAATTTATGTAAAATTCGAGAGTTAATACAATGAAAAAAACACGTGAATTTTCATGATGTCTTAGTGGATTTCATATGTTATTTGACTCTTTATTATTTGTAATTAAATGTTTGCTGACGTGGGAGAGGCTTCGAAAGCCAACAAGTCAAGCTTCGCTAAATAACGATATGAATGACGTTATTCACAATTATTAATATACTAAGAAATTATGACAACATAGTCTACGGAGAGCAGCAACCAGACCCTATATTTAAAAATGAACAGACGAGATCGTAATAATATTTCTTTATTAACTGGTTTCGACTTATCTACAAGCCACATTCAGATTTTTGATTTTCTTGTTTTATTTATTTATTTTATTTATTTATTTATTTTTATTTTTTTGCCGTGCAAGGTTAGGAACAACAAGATTACAAACTGTAATTTTAAATAAGGCCTTAAAATAAGATACAGAAAAGCTGTAGTAAAAATTACAGACAGTACCATTGTATATGACGTTAAAAATAGAGAAAGTTTGTAGCATCTACCCCTATGGCTGGTGCTGGCGGCCCCTCGGATTTTTCGTGATACTACGATCGCACACTGACTGATGGATGTGGAGCCACGGGTTAAATAGTGTGCATTTCATGCGCTGACTACGGCTTACGTCACCGCTAGCCAATGGGAAACCCTTCACAAGTGCTGTATGCAGTTTGCACAGTAAGTTCGCGTAGCCCACGTACGGGTACATCACATGTTAAAGTGGCAAAAAACCATCTGAAGATGGCTTGTAGATAAAGTGTCGGAAAATTGCTTGTGGCTCTCTATACTGAGCGTTCCTTAATGTGATACTAATTCGGCCATTAGATTAAAAAATCGACCAGGAAACATCATATGTTGCTACGTGCACTAGCCTCCAGGTACAAAAATATCTCTGACCACGTCGAGCGATACAAATTGTGCCGTTTCTTATCTTGTCCAACTACCTGAGTTTCATTGACATCACCGTTGCTTGGAAATTCTATGTGCCCGCAAAGTCGGAACACGAGGGTAAATTAACTCACGGGGTGTGGTCTCTCAGACATTGTGAAAAGTTTTGAACTCGCTCTTTGTAGGTCCCTTCCATCAGAATGCTTTCTACTGCTGCCTTTGTTGTTGTGAGATATGAATTTTTTGGTTTGTGCAGGGTTTGTAAATATTAAGATTTCTACCTATTTAGGTGCTGTGTAATACATATAAACTACTCGGAGTATGTAATTAATTCTTCAGCTGCAGGGTTTAGGAGATTAAAATTCTGTGTATTTTTTAAATTCGTTACGTAACACGTCGACAACTAAGTCTTACTTCGTTAGTCGAGCACCATGTTGTGCTTTGAAATCTAAGGACGTCTTTTGCCTTCCGAATATCGCCAATCCTATAACGTTTCATTGTTGGTTGCATTATCCCCTTCACTCCTGTCTGTTGACATGCATTATTAACATGTGTTGTGGACTCCTAGGCCGCGTCTCGTGAGATACATACCTCTTTTCTGCAGTATAGCACAAATTGCTTTCGCAGGAACACATCAGTTTTAACAATCTTAAGCTTGATGAAGCTGTTAATCGGTTAATGGATAAAGATGTCAGTGATACGCATCAAAAAGTAGATCAAAAAGACTATTTTACAACAGCCAGTGTTCATAGTACTGCTAGCAAATAGGACGGTAATTCAGAGGAACAACTTCAGGACAGTTGTTTTGGGGACATCTCTGTTTCTCCAACAAAAATCAAATGCATTCTGAGTGGTGATAAAAATATAGATACCAGCACTGAATGTCAGTTTTGTAGACTTTCTTTTTGTATCTATAGAGTGCAATTTTTAGGTGCATGTTTAAATCCTGGAATTCAGATTTCTGTGAACATTGGCGTGCTACGGTGATACTAAAATGTGTCACAATGTGAAATTCAGTTATGTAACACTTCGTTTATGAATATTATTTTTAAAAAAACGCACGGATGTATTCGATATTAGGTAGTAAAAAGTAAAATATCTCTGGCGTTATTCAGTGCAAAAAAATCAATACGCAGTACTTAAAAAACTTAAATAATTATAAAAGTAATGGGTAAACTAATTAAATTAAATATTTCAAATGATTTGTGCCATAATTCTCGGGTTAAACACAAGGCTCCCAGAGACCCCAGCTCGTAGTATACGTTACAGGAAAGTCACCTCGTGAGTTAAGGGTTAAAGAAAGTGAACATAATGAGTAGCTGCTCTCCTCACGTTCGCTAGCAAACACTTCAGATGAGCGAGCTATAATAATTAATCACCAGCGGGGGAACCATGAATTTATATTTGCGACTGAATTATGACCTCTGGAAATAATTGTTTATCGCATTCCTCTTAACCATGTATTTCGATTTGCAAGCGAATGTTGATTTACCTTCATACCGTTAAATATGATTCACTGCTCGTCTCTTTAGGAGAGTGACCCACGTGGTCAGACAAAGGTAATCTGTTTAGTAGAAGGCAAGCTCATATTTTTAATTTATGTCGAAAAAAATGTCTCGCATTCTAAGAAAATAATGTCTGTTAAGTGGATATCGAGGAAGTACTTTGCGAAATCTCCTTTATGTTCCTTACTGGCGCTTGAAAGAGAGTGGATTTACCGGTATGATATTTTGGATCACAAACCTCTTAAAATCTGAATTTTCGCGATGAGCTTATAGAATGGATCAATAATAACAATGAAATTCAGGACTATTCATGAAATCCATCGAAATACGACACACTAGAACTAGAAAACGAATTTAACAATTACTGTAATTCAAAAGATATGATGGTTGTTGGACCTCTGGGCAGCTCATCTGATTAATACTCCATATTGTGGTTTCTTAGGAGTCTCGGCTTATATTAAGATAACTCTTAATAATAATAAAAGATCCAGAAAGTACGTCTGTAGACTGTATGAAATTGAGTTATTTTGTACAGGTGCAAAGAACTGTAATAAAATATTCATTCCGTAATTTTCTCTGTGAAATTATTGAAAAATAACACAGCCGGGCTTTTGTCAAAGTTTTAATTATTTCTTCAAAAAGTAAAGTTATGTAATTAATTTATTACGTGTTTGAATTTTATGAAATGAATGACATGCAGCTTTTTAAATGGCTTATATTATTACTACCGAGAACCAGATATTCAAAAATACATTATTTTACTTTTCACGTCTGTACACTATCGGTTTTGAGATGTTACTATTTTCGCTTTTTAATTATACATACGTATAACTAACTTATATTTTTATGCTAAATTTTTATTGTTATTTCTAGAATCAGTGTTATATGTAACATGTTGTAGTGACTTTCAACACTGATGACACGACGCAGCGTTATCTGTAAGCTTTATCTGTATCAGTGATGTAGTTCGTTTTCATAACACACATCTATGGTCGGATTCTCTTTGATATGTTTACAGTTTACTGATGATTAGTTATAACTATGTCTTCACATTGGACACACCATTTCCTGAGTAAATATATCTGTTTGGCTCATCAGATGTTCAGCAGTTCAGATGGGTCAATATTTATAAACTTTACCTCACTGATATTGTTGTGTCTGCAGTGGTTGTAGGTGGATACGAGATAGGCCTTTATACTACAAAAATAAAGATGTACAGGTGCATGGGTAAAATTCGTACACTGTTATTTACAATATTTACACGTAGCGGTGGTGACGAAACGAAAGTGTAAGTGAATACTGTACTCATTTCACTGACAAGTCGCTTCGAGCAACTGATGACTGTGACACAGGTGTCTAGGGCTGTCTTGCAAGACTCTTTGTATACTCTGCCCCAAATCTCTGCGTACACCGACTTCTAATGAGGCTTGATGGATATATTTATTTCCGTTCGACTCGTATAGCGCCACCTGCGGGTTCTCCGGCGAGTGACGAAGATTCCGGTGCAAGTGAAACGTCTTCTGATGACCCAGCCTGGAGTTACTATACTAGGCTAACTTAGGAGTGGTGTGTTGACAACGCAGTGAGCGGTCAGCATAAACACTGCATTTCCCGATGATGATATGTGAATAATACGCTGCTCAAAAGAATCAGGGGAACACGTGTATCAACGTCCGGTATGTTACATCTATTATGATACAGGTGGTATCTGTAGTCTTATTCAACGGTTCGAGATCTTCGCTTTCAACGTAGACTACACAGTTCTAAAAGAAGCATGGGTAAAACAGACGAGCGGAAAGCTATTTACAACTTTTTCAACTGTAGAGGGGCATGAAACGGAAGCAGTGGCTGAGAAGGATGTGAGATGGGGTAGTAGTCTATCCCCGATGTTTTTCATGCTGTACATGGAACAAGCAGTGAAGGAAATCAGGGAAAAATCTGGAGAAGGAATTAAAGTTAAGGGAAAAGAAATGAAAACCTTTGAGGTTTGCCAATGACATCGTAATTCTATCAGAGACAGAAAAAGGATTTGGAACAGCAATCGAACCGAATGGACATTGTCTTGAAAGAAGAATGTAAGATGATCATGAAAAAAAGCAACGCAAGAATAACGGAATGTAGCCGAAATAAGTAAGGTGATACTAAGGGAAGTAGATTGTGAAACGAGATACTTAAAGCAATAGATGAGTTTGGCTATTCGAGAAGAAATTTAACTGATGATGGTCGAAATAGAGGGGATGGCAATGGCGATAAAAGCATGTTGGAGAAGTGAAATTTATTAACATCGAATATAGACTTAAGAGTTAGGAAATCTTTTTTGAAAGTACGTGTCTGGAATGTAGCCATCCATGGAAGGGATATATGGACTGTAAACAGGGTTTAGACAAGAGGAGAATGGAAACTTATGTAAAGTGGTGCTACAGAAGAATGTTGAAGATTAGGTGGGTTGATCACTTAACTGATGAGGTAGTACTGAATAGAACTGCAGAGAAAAGAAATCTGTGGCACAGCTTGAAGAAGGTATAGATTGACACGACATATTCTGGGACATCAACGGATCACCAAATTCGGACTGGAGGTAAGCGTGCACGGGAAAAACCGTGAAGGGAGACGAAGAGATTAATTCAATAAGCAGATTCAAAAGGATGTAGGTTATAGTAGTTATTCGGGGATGAAGAGGCTCGCACAGGATAGAGTAGCATGGAGAGCTGAGCGAAACCAGTCTTTGGAATGAATACCACTACAGCAATATGCATTGTAGTGTCAGATGGTCACTCAGGAGAAAGTAAGTACCTGTGTCCCATTGTCTTCTTGAGAGGTGCACAGTTAGCGGTTGTCATTCGTGGACGTTGTATTCAACCAAGCATACGCAAAAATGGTTCAAATGGCTCTGAGCACTATGGGACTTAACTACTGTGGTCATCAGTCCCCTAGAACTTAGAACTACTTAAACCTAACTAACCTAAGGACATCACACACATCCATACCCGAGGCAGGACTCGAACCTGCGACCGTAGCAGTCGCGCGGTTCCGGACTGCGCGCCTAGAACTGCTAGACCACCGCGGCCGGCAAGCATACGCAATGCGACGTCTTAATGGAGTGCAAATTGCAAGAGCGCTGTGTATGATCCAAAAATGTTGTACTTTCGGTGGTGTGCTACAGGTGCCAATGTCTGTCCATGTGTCATCCATAGGTTGTGGACGCGCCACAGTGTGACTTGTCGATACATAAGGAAAGTAGGATAAGATCGTCGGTGCATTGCAAAAGCACGTGGAGATCGGTATCTGGCCATCTCTATCGGCGTTGTACAGTTTCCGCCAGAGCACTGAAAGACGATCTCAGAAGGGCCACTGGAGCCACTGTATCCGATCAGATTGTAATCAGCAGGTTACGAGAAAGGGCCTTACGACCAGGGACTTCCTGTTTGAGTATCCCGCTTGACATGACAAAATCTTGCAGATTGCCTTCAACTCTGTCGTTGCCCGGTCAACTGGCAACTTCGTGACTGACGAAACGTGTTATTCACAGAGGAGTCCACATATCCTCTGTCGCAAGGTGATGACTTTGCTCCTCTGCGGAGGCACTTGGTGAGCGGTACATGCCAAATTTTATGCAGGAAATCGACAGATTTCCAAAGATCTGTGAAGTTAAGGGGAGAATTCAGTGTTGACAGCCATATGGATCTTGTCGTTATCCACGGTCGCCTTACCGCCAGCCGGTACGTCAAACAGATCCCATTGGACCATGTGGTGGATGCTGCATACGGTGATGACCCTGAACTCCTCCTAGTGCCAAGACCCATTTGGTGGGCGTCGTGAGGGACGTCTTACGAGGCCTGGATATTGATGCAATGGAACCGACCTAAACCTATGGTGCATATGTGGGACGTGTTTGACAGACGCGTTTGTCGTCGACCTGTTGCACCACAGACTCTTCAAGAACTCTCATGAGCTCTCATTGAATAATGGGTACAGATTTCACAGGGTGACTTCCGTATATTCATATGGGGCATGCCACGTTGGCATCAAGCAGTGATGAACGCTCACGGAAGGCATACGCGTTACTGGGGCTCTCGAAATCCAATTAAAAGCACCCAAGATGTCGGAATGAACTAATTTTTCCACTTTGTTTCGACACCTGTTGGACATTTAATTTCTGGGTATGTAGACTACCGGGGATGTAATGATGGTCTCTTGTGTACGAGTAATTAATTTCTGAAAGGTACAGATATAATTTAGTAACAAACTGAATCCTCAGATATTGCACAGTGGATTACGGCAGACGCCCAGAGTCAGGTTCCTCTAATTCTTGTAAGCAGTGTATTTGATCTTTTGTAAGTACGAGTTCATAGGACCACTGCCCTAACATCCGCGATGGTGTACCTGATGGTTAACAGCCGGATGATTCATATCTGTGATGTCTTGATCATTCATCTAGCTCCTGTAACTGGCATACAGTCAAATCGTGTTGGCAGCTAAGGATAAACACTCCAAAGATTTTAAACAGCCATTAACTTTTTTTGAAAAGACATTGAAGTTTTACAGTGGACTCTGCGCGTAAGTCATAAGCTTAAACTCGATGATTATAATGTAAATCATTGTTAAACACAATCAAATCAGTTATAACGATCAATAATTACTACTCTGAGCAGTTACCACACTTTGGCTCAAGATACCAAAGAGTTTTCCGATCTTGCATACGCGACCATTAACGTTGTCGGATGCCACCCCTCTATAGTAAAGCAATTATTTCTCAACGTAATTACTGAACGCTGCTAAATAGTGCGATCTGTTACCTTAAGGTCCCCCCATACATGATGAGACTTGTTTCTTAAAATCACTCTCTTCTGTCCATAAGTTTATCAAGCAAGCCCTTAGATATACCAACAAAATATGTCAATTTTACCTTACTTTTGAACCAGACGCTCTTCGTGAAGTATTTCGACATTAGCTGGAAGTTAGTTAGCCATAAGTTTATCAAGCAAGTCCTTAGATATACCAACAAAATATGTCCGTTTTACCTTACTTTTGACCCAGACGTTGTTCGTGAAGTATTTCGATATTAGCTGGAATGGCTTCCAGTTGACTTTGGTATTCCTAGAAAAAAATACAATAAAGAAATAAGAAACAGACAAGAAGTTGGTCCAGGGAATAGTTGAAACTGAGAGGAGTATATCATTGAAAATGTGTGAAAGGAAATACTACACTCAGAACCTGACAACTACGCTATCGTTCTACCAATGGACAAACTTTTAACAATTGAGATTAAAAAAAGAAGATAAAAAGTATGAAAAAAATGTATTCTCTTCTAGTTGGTCCTCTAATAACAGTTCATTAAAATACCACGATTATATACTGTACATCGTCCGTGGAAGAATCTGAGGACTTCGATTTTTTAATTTATTGCACACCCGCTTGAATGTTGCGCATAGGATACTGATACTCATGTTAACGTCTTCCTGCATAATACATGGTTGGGAAGGATAAAACCTCCACAATTTTGGCAAATGTCAGTGAAATTTTGTTTTTATCCCTGGCCATACATTCCATTGGTGTGGAAACTTATTGTACAAAGGGACGAAATATAATAAAGATCTTTTTCGCTAAACATATATTGCGAAAAATCTACGAAAACGATGGCCGCCATCCTGTCAGACCTGCCGTCCAAATTTGTCTCAAACATGTGAAACACATTTTATGTTTGACAAACGCGTCGAACTGGGCCGTTAACGTTCATATATTTGACAGATCTAGTACAGTTTGACAGATTGTTTGATCATATACGGGGCCTTTACACACGCGACCGCTCCTGTCAGCGGACGCCACCGAAGTCTTGTCTCACTGGCAGTGGGGTCTCTATCTCAAACGTTCTGACCGATAAGCGGCCAGGAATACTAATGTTACCACAAGAGATCGTGATATGATCAGCCAATGAGAAGTGCAGGCGTTGTCTCCAAGTGAACTGTGACATATTAGCTCGCGACCAAGACCCAATACCACTCAGCAGTAGGATTCGAGACACACTGCACGACATTGCTGATCGCCTTCTGCAGATTTGCTATAAACGTTACTGCCTCATGTGTAACTTATTGGACTTTATGGGATTCTGGTTTTATGATGCTCTTTTATATGTATACAAGCTACAGCGATAATGATTTGAAATCAAAGGGGTTGTAATAATAAGACTGCCTGTCATGCGTTTCACTGAATAATTATCAGTGGTGGCAATAACCTTCAAAAGATATTCAAGATATGAAGTTATTTGCTTTGCTTCTAGCAATGAAAAACGTAGCATTTCGAATGAAAAATAATTTATAACAGACATCTTGTTACTAAATACAGTATTAGTATGATACTGTATACACGTACAACGAACCGTATTCATTAATGAAAATTGGGGTGATCCCTTTTATAGGATTATGTGACTGTGGTTATGTGTTAAAATGGATAAAGAAATCGAACTGTTAACTTGATTTCTTAACATAGCATTGTACCAAAAAGAGAGAGAAGAAAATTCTATACGGGATTGGAGCCTTGGTTCATTATCCAACAGAAATATGGTACGTGATCGGACAAGCAAAACTGTTGCAGTCCAAATCGGACAATTAACTTTGGAGTGATTGGCAATAACTTTAAAAAACAGAATCTAAACGTAATCTATTGACCTTGG
This sequence comes from Schistocerca americana, assembly GCF_021461395.2. Classification (NCBI taxonomy): domain Eukaryota; kingdom Metazoa; phylum Arthropoda; class Insecta; order Orthoptera; family Acrididae; genus Schistocerca; species Schistocerca americana. The sequence goes on from NC_060121.1 coordinate 857,555,469, forward strand.
AATTAAAATAGAATAAATTATAAGCCTCAATCATTGTAAATGTATATAGAGCTGCATACTATTAAGCATGAACAAAGTAATAAAACGTTTCAGTGTATAACGTTTACTAACTGACAGGCTTCACACACGCTTAACATCCCTTTAATGAGAATCAATTTATCACTAATTAACACAATATCTAAAACATGCGGACTCTTAACATAGTTATGGCATTCTACAACGCTTTTAGATACACATTTCGTAACAGAAACGCGTAACGCACGAATTAAACTTTGTGTTACTGATTTAAGCGTATGTAATGTAAATCAGTGTGCAATTTAACCAAATAATTTCTGCAGCCATTTAATTTTCTGATCGTGTTGTGCTATTTACGTACTGCAGTATCTTTTAGACTAATTGAATAATTTGACTCAAGCTGTCGAACATTTTAGCTACTAACGCTATAAAAAAAATAATAATAATTAGCTTCACTTTTAGAGAAACTCAGGATCATACAGGATCAGGGACAGATTCCTAACGACGGTTTTTGTAAAATTTGGAAATTTGTGGTAAGTTTTATGGGACCAAACTGCTAAGGTCATCGGTCCCTAGGTTTACACACTACTTAATCTAACTTAAACTAACTTACGCTAACGACAACACACACACACATGCCCAAGGGATGACTCGAACCCCCGACGGGGCCATTTTTGTGACTCATGTTTTCCTTACACACGTGCATCAAAACTCTCGCACATATTACATTACTGCAAGGAAATGACTGATTCATGACTTGATACAGGCTTATGTAACGTATAGGTGCCAAAACATTGATATCGTGGGGCAATGGATCTAGGCAGTATTGCTCAGTCGTGATTTTTTTTTTACTGTAAGACTGCTTATAGCATTATGGCACGTTGCAATACGCAGACAGAACTTCCATCCGAAGTCCATTTGTAGTAACTTGGACACAGTTTCTTGGTTTCCACTCGCACACTTCTGCACCTAGTTACTGACTAACGGTGGTATATAGGCAGTCAAATGGAAACTAGATAGATGGAAAAAAAGTAAGTAAACTGTTCACTGTTTAAAAAGTAATCGCTATAATTGTCATCTCATTTACCCTACTGTGAGACAAGACGGTCAATGCCTTTATGGAAATATGTTTGCGATTGCGTATGGAACCACGCTTGTACTCAGGCGCGCACCCTTCGTCCGAACCAAACTGACGGCCACGAATGTTTTTATTCAAGGCTCCAATACGTGAGCAGGCCCACATGTTTCCAAGGTTGTTTCGATTACGATGCAGAAGTTTTCCTGCGAATCCCTTGTACGTCCTCTATAAAGTCCCATTATCTCCCCATGAGATTTCGATATTTTTGGAATCCTCAAGAAAAATATCTGTAGCCAAATATTTACTTCGTAAGAAGAGGCGCACGTCAGTGATCAATCGTGGTACCGTAGGCCACCACAGACATTTATCCAGGAAGGAGTGGGATAAATGTATCAACAGTTACGGGGATTTTTTAAAAATTAACAGTTAATTCAGTATTTTTTTCGATCTGTCTCGCTTTCATTTCATTGCCCCTTACAGTTTTGGTACGTTATCTTCAGGCCTTCACAGTTCTTTGCGCGCTAACACCTCCCAGCCACATATGAACTTTCCTCCACCTTTCTATACGATTATAATTGTAACTCCCGATACCGTATATTCGGGTCAGTAAGCTTCACTTTTACGTTGAAATTTTAAAAGAAATTATTTGCATCCAATGAAAGGAATACATGGTTGTATGGTAACATGAACTCCATGAATAGCTGCAGACGATATCCAAGTAGGCAAAGATATCCATTTCTTATCAATGATCGGTGGAGGTGGACCAGATCATCCAGTCAGTTCCATGCAACGACATCCCACCCTATTATGGAGCTACCACCAGGTTACACAGTGCCTTGTTGACAACTTGGGTCCATATCTTCGTGAGATCTACGCCACACTCGAACAATACCAACGGAAATCGGGAGTCATCCGACCAGGCCACGGTTTTACAGCCGTCTAAGCTCCAACCGACATGATCACGAGCTCAGAAGATGCGCTGCAGGTGATGTCATGTGTAAGCAAAAACACTCAAGTCGTTGGTCTGCTGCTAGAGCCCATTAACGCCAAATGTCGCCGCCCTGTCCTGACAGATACGTCTGTGATACGTGCCACATTCATTTCTACGGTTATTTGACGCTATGTTGCTTGTATGTTAGCACTGACAACTCTACACAAAAGTCGCTGCTCTTGGTCGCTGAGTGTAGACCGTCGGTCACAGCATGTCCGTGGTGAGAGGTAATGCCTGAAATGTCGTATTCTGAATACACTCTTGAGGCTGTGGATTTTGGGATATTAAATTCCCTAACGCTTTCCGAAATGGAATGTCCCATGCGTATGGCTCCAACTACCATTCCGCGTTCAGCCAAAATCACGTCGGAGACCTTTTCACAAGAACGCCTGAGCCCAAATGACAGTTCCGACAATCCACTGACCATTTGTATTTTGTGTAGGGGGCACTACCGCCATCTGTATATGTGCATATCGCTTTCGCTGACTTTCGTCACCTCAGTGTAGATACACAAAAGTCTTATTGTGATAAAACCAGTGACATATTACTGCACCTGGGAGTGAGGACAATTCGCTCGGCTTATAGTGAGTTTTTATCTCTGTATTTCATGAGGACATCCTGAACCACTTGGTAGTACATGCACAGCTGTCTTGAAATAATTCACAGCACTATGCGTTTTCCTTAGTCACCCCTGTACTTGTTTACTGTGACGTCACCGCGTGTTTCCGATAACGGTCATTGGAGGCCAACTACAATAATTTCGTGGTGGGGTAGCAAAGTTACCAGCGGAAAGATACTCCTATCGGAGCGCAAAGCTTGGGAATATGTTCTCGTTTATTTAAAAGACTTTGACTCATTCAGCCCAACTCATCGACATCATCCCTTCGTGCGTCGCTGTCATTACCTCCTATGTCACAGCCATTCATTACGTCCTACTGCCACAGCCTCCTCTCACTGTCAATGTAGCTCTCTTCCTTCCTACTGCTGCTGTCTCGTTTCACTGCCACTATTTCTCTCTTCTTCGTTGTCACTGTCATGCAGTATCTCTCTCTGATTATCATGGGTCTCACCCACTTCCATTCTCTATCTCTCTCTAAACTCCCCCCCCCCCCCTCCTCCCGTGGTACTGACTCCTTCACTCTTTTCCTAGCACAGTTCTGTCACTGGCGAGAATGCTCCACTGCCACTGTGTCACTCTCTTTCTTTCACACTGCCGCTGCTTCCTTTGCTCTTTAACACAACCACTGTCTTCTGGTTTTTATTTGTTTTTCCGGGTCTTCGCCACTGCCAAAGTCTTCTTCTCTCTCAGCATACAAAAGCGCTAATATGTTTTCGTGCCAAAAGAGTCGGGAAAATTTTTAAATGTATTGAAGAAGAGAGAATGAGGCAGCTCTTACCCCACGTTCTAGTGAGAGTCTTTCAAATAAACAGCAACGTATTTGCATTTTTTGTGCCCTGATAGGAGAATTTTTCCGTTAGTTCGCTTCTTTTCCCTGGTGCAGCAGGGCATGTAATTGTTATGAATTCTTTGATAAATAAAATTTATATAGTTTACTTACGAGCAATGGAAATAACGCAAAATTAATTTTCCACTTCAGACCGCATTTTACATGCAAAAATATTTTTCATGTGTTTCGGTGCTACGACATGGGGTTTCCAAATGGTAACTGACACACTTTACAGCATATTTTACAGTGTATTTCTCCGTGCTACGTCACTTACTAATCTTCGTTTCAGCCTTACACCGGATTTTAATTGTGTATTTTATGTAAACAAGTAGGGTAATTTCGAACCTCCTTATCTCGGAAACGGATAAAAAACTATGAAGAAAATTTTCAGGGTTTTCGAGTTTGGGGATCTTAGGAATACATCGTAAAAATTACAGCCATTGGATGTGCATAGCCCTCTCGGAAGCCTTGGTAGACTTTGGGTCCGCTAGTGACGGTGAAAATACAGAAAAAATACCCTTTTTGTGTTGTTTCCTGAGGAACCGTCCACGGAATAATGGTACCGCCAGAAGTCCCATCAAGTTCGCGGTAGACCCCACCAAAAGCAAAAGGAAACATTCTCTTTGCTCCATTCGTCTAGGCAGGACAAAGTGTTTTATACTCATACCTTTACCTTGTACTGTAGGATAGTGATACTAAGACGACGCTTCTGTTGGGGATACAAATGGTCCCCAGCCAAGGGCTATCCAAAACAGTTGATCCTACGTTTCTATTACTAAGAGAACCCGAGGTACGAGACTGGAAAATCCCTTTTTTATGCTGTCGCATGTATACCGATTAGTGTTACAAGCTGACTGGACAGATCGTTAAAAGAGGAATATGTACTATCGTGATGAGAGGCAGCCCCGTCTGGTGTAAACACGTGGGCGACATTGTCCAGTCCAGTCTCCTGGCATGTCACCTGACGTTACGATCCGGTGTGGGGCAGCGTACGAGGAATCCGTGTCTGTGTCTGTGTCCGTGTGCCGGGGCCAGGGCGAGCTGCCGCGCCGCTGGACTCTGCTGCGCCACTAATTGCATTCAGGCCGGCTTCGCACGCCGCGCTCTCTAATTAAATTCAACACACGCCCTGCGTATCGGTGGACAGCCCTGATCCACTGTAGGTCGCCTCGGTGCCTCACTTACCGCCTTGTGACGCCATCGGCCTCCGCTAGGGGTGTCACGGCCCGGCACCAATGGCCAGCCTTAGTTACCAATGCACATAGGTCTGCCCAGAATTTTATACAGCATTCGACAGTCATTACCAAATAGTATCATCACATTAACCTTCGAAGCTCCAAAAAGTAGAATAAAGTATCATTGTTATTACTCACACATTGGAGCGGTACTGTTAGTATGCCCCATTTACACATTTTCGTGCCAATGATATTAGAGTATCATTAAATGGATTGTCTACGTCTACATCTACACTTACATCTACATCTACATCTACATCTACATGATTACTCTGCAATTCACATTTAAGTGCTTGGCAGAGGGTTCATCGAACCACAATCATACTATCTCTCTACCATTCCACTCCCGAACAGCGATCGGGAAAAACGAACACCTAAACCTTTCTGTTCGAGCTCTGATTTCTCTAATTTTATTTTGATGATCATTCCTACCTATGTAGGTTGGGCTCAACAAAATATTTTCGCATTCGGAAGACTGAAGACTGAAATTTCGTAAATAGATCTCGCCATGACGAAAAAGTTCTTTGCTTTAATGACTTCCATCCCAACTCGCGTATTATATCTGCCATACTCTCTCCCCTATTACGTGATAATACAAAACGAGCTGTCCTTTTTCGCACCCTTTCGATGTCCTCCGTCAATCCTACCTGGTAAGGATCCCACACCGCGCAGCAATATTCTAACAGAGGACGAACGGGTGTAGTGTAAGCTGTCTCTTTAGTGGACTTGTTGCATCTTCTAAGTGTCCTGCCAATGAAACGCAATCTTTGGCTCGCCTTCCCCACAATATTATCTATGTGGTCTTTCCAACTGAAGTTCTTCGTAATTTCTATACCCAGGTATTTAGTTGAATTGACAGCCTTGAGAATTGTACTATTTATCGTTAATCGAATTCCAACGGATTTCTTTTGGAACTCACGTGGATCACCTCACACTTTTCGTTATTTAGCGTCAACTGCCATCTGCCACACCATACAACAATCTTTTCTAAATCGCTTTGACACTGATACTGGTCTTTGGACGACCTTACTAGACGGTAAATTACAGCATCATCTGCGAACAACCTAAGGTAACTGCTCAGATTGTCACCCAGGTCATTTACATAGATCAGGAACAGCAGAGGTCCCAGGACGCTTCCCTGGGCAACACCTAATATCACTTCAATTTTACTAGATGATTTGCCGTCTATTACTACGAACTGCGACCTTTCTGACAGGAAATCACGAATCCAGTCGCACAACTGAGACGATACCCCATAGCCCCGCAGCTTGATTAGAAGTCGCTTGTGAGGAACGGTGTCAAAAGCTTTCCGGAAATAGCTAGAAATACGCAATCAGCTTGAGATCCCCTGTCGATAGCGGCCATTACCTCGTGCGAATAAAGAGCAAGCTGCGTTGCACAAGAACGACGTTTTCTGAAGCCGTCCTGATTACGTATCAATAAATCGTTCTCTTCGAGATGATTCATAATGTTTGAATACAATGTATAGTGTAGCGCTTGACACAGTCACGTCGATTAAATATTTGGGCGTAACAGTGCAGAGCGATATGAAGTGGGACAAGCATGTAATGGCAGTTGTGGTGAAGGCGGATAGTCGTTTTCGGTTCATTGGTTGAATTTAGGGAAGATGTTGATCATCTGTAAAGGAGACCGCTTATAAAACACTAATACGACCTATTCTTGAGTACTGCTCAAGCGTTTGGGATCCCAATCAGGTGGGATTGAGGGAGGATATAGAAGCAATTCAGAGGCGGGCTGCTAGATTTGTTACTGGTAGGTTTGATCATCACGCGAGTGTTACGGAAATGCTTCAGGAACTCGGGTGGGAGTCTCTGGAGGAAAGCAGGCGTTCTTTTCGTGAATCGCTACTGAGGAAATTTAGAGAACCAGCATTTGAGGCTGATTGCAGTACAATTTTACTACCGCCAACTTATATTTCGCGGAAAGACCACAAAGATAAGATAAGAGGGATTAGGGCTCGTACAGAGGCCTATTTACAGTCATTTTTCCCTCGTTCTATTTGGAAGTGGAACAGGGAGAGAAGATACTAGTTGTGCTACGAGGTACCCTCCGCCACGCACCGTATGGTGGACTGCGGAGTATGTACGTAGATGTAGATACTCTGCAAATCACATTTAAGTGCCTGGAATACGGTTCATCAAACCACCTTCACAATTCTCTATTAGCCTATTTCAATATCGTTTAGCACGCGGAAAAACTAACACCTACATATTTACGTACGAGCTCTGATATCCCTTATTTTGTCATGGTGTTCATTTCGCCCTATGTAGGTCGGCGTCAACAAAAGATTTTCGCATTTGGAAGAGAAAGTCGATGATTGGAATTTCGTGAGAAGATTTCTCCGCAACTAAAAACGCCTTTGTTTTAATGATGTCATTTCCAAATCCCCTATCATTTCAGTGACACCCTCTCCCCTATTTCGCAATAGTACAAAACATGCTGCCCTTCTTTGGACCTTGTCGATGTATTCCGACACTCCTATCTGATAAGGAACCGATACCAAGCAGCAGTGTTCTAAAAGAGGAGGGACAAGCGTAGTGTAGTCAGTCCCCTTAGTAGATCTGTTACATTTTCTAAGTGTCCTGCCAATAAAACGGAGTCTTAGGTTAGATTTCCCCACCAACTACAGTTGTATGAATCGCGTACGTGTTTGAAATAAAACTCAAGTTTTCTTTCAACCTTTCAGCAATTGTATCATCTGTGTTAGGAGGACGGTAAATGGATGAAATTATTATTTTATTCCGGTTGCCAACAATAACCTGTGTCGATACTAAATCGCAATTTCGTGACAAGATAAACAACTTCTAACTGCAACAAACTCTCCACCGCCAAACGTGTTTAGCCTATTCTTTCGGAACACCGTTAGGTTCTTCGCAAAAATTTCTGCAGAGGTTGTCTCCGGCTTTAGCCAACTTTCAGTGCCTATAACGATTTGAGCATCAGTGCTTTCTATCAGTGCTTGGAGCTCTGGTACTTTCCCAACACAGCTATGACAATTTGCAACTGTTATACCAATGGTTCCTGTATCTATGTTCTTCCTGTGCTGGGCCTGCACCCTTTGTGACTGAAGCCCTTTTTGTGTTTTTTCGAGACCCTCTAACCAAAAAACCGCCCAGTCCACGCCACACAGCCCCTGCTACCCGTGTAGTCACCTCCTGCGTATAGTGGGCACCTGAACTATTTATCAGAACCCGAAACCCAACTATCTTATGGTGAAAGTCAAGGGATCTGCAGTCTACAGGGTCACAGAACGGTCTGAGCCTCTGATTCAGACCCTCCACTCGGCTCTGTACCAGAGGTCCGCAGTTGGTCCTGTCGACTATGCTGCAAATGATCAGCTCTGCTTTCATATCCCAAGCAATACTGGCAACCTTTACCACTTGTGTTAGCCTCTCGAAACCGGAGAGAATCTCTTCCGGTCAAAAGTTACAGACATCATTGGTACCGACGTGAGCCATCACCTGCAGTTAGCTGCAGCCTGTCCTCCTCACGGCATCCGAAAGGACCCGTTCCACTTCTGGAATGACTCCATCCGGTATGCACACGGAGTGCACATTGACTTTCTTCCCCTTCTTGGCAGCCATGTCCCTTAGATGGCCCATAACGCACCCAGCGTTGGAGATCCCAACGTTTGGTCCTCAGTGATACAACAAAAGCTTTCTCTACTTTATGCTCGTGAAATATAGGCTTATGGTCTTTGGCTATAAGAATGAACCCATCTGTGGTTTATTTTAACGTATCACACTCCCCATCTCTGTCTGTGCCCTTCCAGAAGTGTGTGATGGCAAGAGGTTTGAACGTGATGGGATATAGAAAGGCGAGGGAGTAGCCAAAGACACAATATTGTGGAATTTGTCAGACTGTAATCTACGGGAAAGCTAAGCATAAAGATCACCTGCAGGCTTGGGAAAAGATCAGTTGAGAGTAGAAAGTGTCAGGTTGCTAAAGCCAATAGGAGAGGTTCCCCTCCGGGCAGTTTGAACCAGCAGACATTGTCTCCGGAAGTCCGCCACGCTTGGCACTGTCAAACGAGCTGGCGCGAGGTGTAAACGCTGCTGTGTTCTTGCTGATATGGTGGATAAAACGTAAAAAACGTGTTAAATCATCGCGAATAACGTTCGCAATGTGTCTTCTCGAGTTAATTTAGCCAGGGAAGTGTTAGAAGACAGTTCAGTATAATTGTTGTAAATTTGTTGGTATAAATGTATTTGGGAAATATTGGTGTCGTGACCATTGAGTATGATTGATGGCTATCAGCTGTGCAGTATTTCTCGGGAATAATTGTGAGTAAAATCTATTGATTTCAGAGAATGTGTCGAGCTATTGCTTAATGAGTAAAGTTTTTTATGCCGGGTTTCTTTGTGATATTAACATTAGTATATGCTTGCACCAGTTCTGTGAGCGCAGATTAACAACTAGAAATTCACGGTTTTGCCGGTTTTTGTCATCTTAAATGTTTGCTTAAGAGAACAGAAGCCGTGCCACAGTATTTTCACTCAGTGCTTTTATAATTTTTTGCAGTTCATTTGTGACTCTTCCTGGACACGCAGTGCTCACCACGTGGGTGCGTTCATGCTGTTCTGAGTCCACTTGAGGTATCAAGCGTGATAAAGTGTGTTATTGTTTCCCAAAAGTGATTATACCTACTTCTGTGAGAATTTTCTCTCTAACTGGACTTGCCTCTTTCAAAGTGGGGTTTGTCCATGTGTGTAGTAGTAATTCACATGGCATATAAATTTGAGAGTGATTCAGATGTTATTTAATTTTCCACAGTACGATACAAATATTTTGATGTCCATCAGGCATGTCTTATGCAATAATTTAGTAATTTTCGGTGAGTTGCTTTTGTGACTGCTAACGGACTACGTGTATTACCGCCACCGCGTGTTCACTACCGCTACCACCTGTTCACCAAAGCCGTTTGTTTCACTCCCTTGGTTTGGAATAATATCCCCTGAAAGCTAGATTCACTAATTTACCTGAAATTTGGAACTTCGTGTAAGAATGTATTTGTTGAGTCAACTCACCAAACTTGATTATCTAAATGATATCAGATCACTAAACTGATACTGTATAAGATAATTTGTGTATTCGCCAATGGGCCGTTGTACAAAGCCAATCAGGATTCTCCGTTTTGCCATGCTTTCCGACAGTACAAGCTGGCACAATTAGTCGGAATACCTACCATATGCACCCCTCTACCCCGTTGCTGTAGTTTTTACGTGTTCTTGTGTGATTTTGACGTTGCGTGCTGCTACGTGGAACAACACTGAAATTAATCTGTGCTCCTCCCTACAGTGTGACTGAAGTACCTTTTTGTACGTAGGGGACCAAATAACGTTCAGTTCGTAACTATTGTCATTAATCGAAACTTAATCACCATACCTAGAATAAACTCACCACACACACACACACACACACACACATATATATATATATATATATATATATATATATATATATATATATATATATATATATATATATATACGCTTTAGACAAGTGAATGCAGACGCAAATAATTCTAAAGAACCACATTTCGTTATCAACATAACTGGACCACCATTCCCTTTCCTTACTTTATGCAATCTGTGTTAAACTACATTGTGAAGTATGATATGAAATATAAGCAGATATGTCGCAGAAAGAATTATTAAAGCTTTAATGAAATAACATCAAATATATCCCCACTAGTGTCATGATAAAGCAAATGGTTACCACCCTCTGTAGAGACTGTGTCGATTAAAGGTGTAACTAGCACTATCCGTTGTGTTGTTAAACTAAGTACGTTTCAGGTTCAGTGTAGAACCATTAAATAAAATTCGGCTGTGGTTATTAATAAAAATTGCTGTGTGAAGAACCCCAAATGCAGTAAGAGTTTAAGGTGTGCATGAGAACTATCAGAGAGTAAATTCAGATAGGAGGCCAGGTTACGTACGCTTGTATAGAGAGTAAAAACAGCACAGAATAGGACAGTATTTGTGATTCATGTTCCGTGGTGCAGGGAATGGCAACTGCATCTCAATGTAGACAAGTGTAATGTGCTGCGAATACATAGAAAGAAAGATCCCTTATCATTTAGCTACAATATAGCAGGTCAGCAACTGGAAGCAGTTAATTCCATACATTATCTGGGAGTATGCATTAGGAGTGATTTAAAATGGAATGATCATATAAAGTTGATCGTCGGTAAAGCAGATGCCAGACTGAGATTAATTGGGAGAATCCTAAGGAAATGCAATCGGAAAACAAAGGCAGTAGGTTACAGTACACTTGTTCGCCCACTGCTTGAATACTGCTCAGCAGTGTGGGATCCGTACCAGATAGGGTTGATTGAAGAGATAGAGAAGATCCAACGGAGAGCTGCGCGCTTCGTTACAGGATCATTTAGTAATCGCGAAAGCGCTATGGAGATGATAGATAAACTCCAGTGGAAGACTCTGCAGGAGAGACGCTCAGTAGCTCAGTACGGGCTTTTGTTGAAGTTTCGAGAACATACCTTCACCGAGGAGTCAATTAGTATATTGGTCCCTCCTACGTATATCTCGTGAAGAGACCATGAGGATAAAATCAGAGAGATTAGATCCCACACAGAGGCATACCAACAATCCTTCTTTCCACGAACAATACGAGACTGGAATAGAAGGGAGAACCGATACACGTACTCAAGGTACCCTCCGCCACACACCGTCAGGTGGCTCGCTGAGTATGGATGTAGAAGTAGAAATAGTTTCATTCTTACTCTCACACATGGTAACCATGCAGTATGCTGAAAAAAACGGCTAACTTCAAGTTATGGTGACTGACTTCTTGATGTTATGGTGTTCAGTACAAAGAGTAGTTTGATGCAGCTCTCTCTCCTGGTCCAACCTGTGCAAGCCCTCTCATCTCTCTGTAACTATTGCAACCTACATCCATTGGAATCTGTTAACTACATTGAAGCCACTGTCTCCCATTACAAATTTTACCACCAAAACATCCCTCGAATACCCTACTGACAATTCCTTTGTGCCTCAATTTGTGTCCTATGAAGTGATGACTTCTTTTAGTCAAGTTGTGCCAAAAATTCCATTTTTTCCCATTTTGATGCAGCACCTCCTCATTTGTTGTTTGCTTGACCTATCCAGTCCTTAGCATTCTTCACGTTCTTTTATTTTTACTTCTTTCTACTAACTCATATGTGTATTTCACAATGACTTTACCAGTTGTTACAGTACACTTTTTCCAATACTTCCCTGTAACGTTATTAATAAATGATTATCCAGATGAAGATTTCCAATGTATATTAATTTATAACTCTGTATGTAAAAATTAAATCTAATAATCTAATACTAGTGATTGCACGAGTAAGTAGTAATCTGTTCTTTATCTCTGCACAATGTTGGGTCCTCACCATGTTTTTCTGCAACATGGGATAGTCAGCCAGCTGTGAGAACAGACAAGAGTGTCGGAGGAGAGTGAGACATGCAGACAACAAAAATGTTTCTGCTGAAAGCTAGGAGTCAGGCAGGTACGGAGCAGGGGCAGAGCTATGTTCTTTTTCATCAGATGCAAGAACCATAGGTGGTCACTGAGAGAATGACAGGCCAAGAGAGAGTGCCTAGCACGTTGTAAACTTTCATGTCTTTCAGAAAAGATAAAGGATGCAGCCACAGGGGATTTCACACAGCACACTCAGCGTGAGAGACAGCTGTTGGGTGCCAAATGAGGTCACAGCAGCAAATGTTTTAAATCTGTAAGGAAGCCCATGATCAGTTCATATTGATTAATTTGGTAGTGGGGATGAGAACTCGTGAGCATGTACATGCAGTATTTGTAGGATATTCAAAAACATACACATAGCTGGAGATAATTTACGTCTTCTGCCCCTGCCTGAGAGATTATTGAGCAGTATTGGTTAATCACAGTACTTTCGTTAGGAATAGGGAAACTAGTGCAATTATCATAAACGTTTTATTGCTCAGGACTCAGAATGCATACTATAACTGGCTGCTGAGATTCTTGCACAGGCAGAACCGGTTAGAGTTTGTGTAGGAGATTAGAAAGACACTTCTTTGTAGGGCAAGACAGAGTACACTTCTTTATCACAGTGCATAACGGAAAGAGCAGAGATGTCTTCACTTCAGAGCTGATTGCAAATACTGCGGCTTAGTTTAGGATTCTCAGTCGCTTCTATGCACCTTAATATCAGCAGAGTGGTGTGTATGAGCTGCATTTAGATATTTCCTGACATGGGGAACGTAGATTTATTTGTTTTAAATCGAAGTTCAGTTTTTCTGAATTAATCCATACAGCCAGCTAACTTCAGTTAACATGCACGTAGGCGAGAGAACAGCTGCTTTTTTTGTACCTTCCTTGGTCTTTAGCGTATCAACTTAATCACCAATCATTGGCAATAGTTGTGGACATCATTTTTGTATCATTGTAACTCAGATCCACCTGTGCCAGCATCATATATGTCTATGTATCCCGGTGCCCTATCGTAATTATTTCTATTGTTTGTTCAGTGATAAGAGCTATATAAATGAACCTATAAATGAACTGGATTGTTATAGTGACCTCTAACTTGATGGAAACCCTTACCAGTATTTCTAAGTGATTTGTGGAACCATGCATCATGTTCAATCAGACGACCCCTGTTGAATTCAGGTAGGCAGTTCTTTATCCATTGTGTGAGTTTGCTGTTTCATTAAACATGACTTTATGTGGAGCCATTCGTTCTCAATCTAGGTCATAAGTTTCCCATTTCAGGAGTACACTAAATTCTCAATGAATGCATCTCACAGTCTCAACCAGTTGGCAACTTCAGACTGCCAATAGATACAAAGGGAATACATGAATAATTGCGTAATATAAAAACTCTGCAAGCAATTATCTACAAACTGAGTAGATAAAAAGTACTGGTCCTAGCTCACCTGTCTTGGTCCTGGCTCACCTAGTACTGAAGCAAGTTACCCAGGACTGGTACTTTTACCTACTGTCCTTCCAATTTTAGGTCAAAACCCACTTATTTTCAATCAAAAATATCTATTTTATTATAAATTATTTAGGAAAATTAATAAAAATTAATATTTCTTCTTACAGCAGTCACTTATTATAAAATACACTCCTGGAAATTGAAATAAGAACACCGTGAATTCATTGTCCCAGGAAGGGGAAACTTTATTGACACATTCCTGGGGTCAGATACATCACATGATCACACTGACAGAACCACAGGCACATAGACACAGGCAACAGAGCATGCACGATGTCGGCACTAGTACAGTGTATATCCACCTTTCGCAGCAATGCAGGCTGCTATTCTCCCATGGAGACGATCGTAGAGATGCTGGATGTAGTCCTGTGTAACGGCTTGCCATGCCATTTCCACCTGGCGCCTCAGTTGGACCAGCGTTTGTGCTGGACGTGCAGACCGCGTGAGACGACGCTTCATCCAGTCCCAAACATGCTCAATGGGGGACAGATCCGGAGATCTTGCTGGCCAGGGTAGTTGACTTACACCTTCTAGAGCACGTTGGGTGGCACGGGATACATGCGGATGTGCATTGTCATGTTGGAACAGCAAGTTCCCTTGCCGGTCTAGGAATGGTAGAACGATGGGTTCGATGACGGTTTGGATGTACCGTGCACTATTCAGAGTCCCCTCGACGATCACCAGTGGTGTACGGCCAGTGTAGGAGATCGCTCCCCACACCATGATGCCGGGTGTTGGCCCTGTGTGCCTCGGTCGTATGCAGTCCTGATTGTGGCGCTCACCTGCACGGCGCCAAACACGCATACGACCATCATTGGCACCAAGGCAGAAGCGACTCTCATGGCTGAAGACGACACGTCTCCATTCGTCCCTCCATTCACGCCTGTCGCGACACCACTGGAGGCGGGCTGCACGATGTTGGGGCGTGAGCGGAAGACGGCCTAACGGTGTGCGGGACCGTAGCCCAGCTTCATGGAGACGGTTGCGAATGGTCCTCGCCGATACCCCAGGAGCAACAGTGTCCCTAATTTGCTGGAAAGTGGCGGTGCGGTCCCCTACGGCACTGCGTAGGATCCTATGGTCTTGGCGTGCATCCGTGCGTCGCTGCGGTCCGGTCCCAGGTCGACGGGCACGTGCACCTTCCGCCGACCACTGGCGACAACATCAATGTACTGTGGAGACCTCACGCCCCACGTGTTGAGCAATTCGGCGGTACGTCCACCCGGCCTCCCGCATGCCCACTATACGCCCTCGCTCAAAGTCCGTCAACTGCACATACGGTTCACGTCCACGCTGTCGCGGCATGCTACCAGTGTTAAAGACTGCGATGGAGCTCCGTATGCCACGGCAAACTGGCTGACACTGACGGCGGCGGTGCACAAATGCTGCGCAGCTAGCGCCATTCGACGGCCAACACCGCGGTTCCTGGTGTGTCCGCTGTGCCGTGCGTGTGATCATTGCTTGTACAGTCCTCTCGCAGTGTCCGGAGCAAGTATGGTGGGTCTGACACACCGGTGTCAATGTGTTCTTTTTTCCATTTCCAGGAGTGTAATTACTTTTCCATACAAAAGATGCATGTAAGAAAATAAATATAATATTTTTTTATGTATAGTACATATAAGAAAATAATTTTAATATTTTCTATGTACAGTGCACATAAGAAAATAAATTCAATATATTCTGAGAAAATTGTAAATGTAGGAAAAAATAAATAAAAACCATTTTTACGAGTTGTATTCCTTACGTAAAAGTTTTCTAATTCTTTCTTATTGGGCAGCCATAACATTTTTATGATCACTTGTATGTAAACGTTTTTTGAGACAAGACTTGTTTACAATTCTACCACATTCAAATAGGTAAAAAAATAACATTCCTATGCTTTCAGCAGCCCAATTTCATCTACTGTTCCACAAAACCATTTTAAAGAAAAATTAAATCCAAACATTCTCTTCGTTTTCTTTGTCTAACAAAGCATTTAATTTTTCTATATTGGTAATACATTTTATTCATGTAGAAAATATCTAAAATTGGAGAATTTCTGTCTTCCTCCATTTATTATAACAAACTTCTAATAATTTATAAATAATTTTAAATGAAATAAATGGAAAAACTAATATCTCTAAAGAGGTTCCACCTTGGGAAACATATGTTTTTGTTTACATAACTAAGGAGACTAAAGACTGGTTTCTGTTATTATTTAGTCATGTAGGATATAATGTTTACCATATTTAATGTGGTTCCTGAAGAGGGGCAGCAGCATTTTCAGTAGTTGTGGGGGCAACAGTCTGAATGATTGACTGATCTGGCCTTGTAACACTAACCAAAGTGCCCTTGCAGTTCTGGTACTACAAACAGCTGAAAGCAAGGGGAAACTACAGCTGTAGTTTTTCCCGAGGGCATGCAGCTTTACTATATGATTAAAAGATGATGGAATCCTCTTGGGTAAAATATTCCAGAGGTAAAGTAGTCCCCCATTCGGATCTCTGGGCGGGGACTACTCAGGAGGACGTCGTTATCAGGAGAAAGAAATCTGGCGTTTAACGGATCAGAGCGTGGAATGTCAGATCCCTTAATCGGGCAGGTAGGTTAGAAAATTTAAAAAGGGAAATGGATAGATTAAAGTTAGATATAGTGGGAATTAGTGAAGTTGGGTGGCAGGAGGAACAAGACTTTTGGTCAGGTGAATACAGGGTTATAAATACAAAATCAAATAGGGGTAATTCAGGAGTAGGTTTAACAATGAATAAAAAATAGGAGTATGGGTAAGCTACTACAAACAGCATAGTGAATGCATTATTGTGGCTAAGATAAACACAAAGCCCATGCCTACTACAGTAGTACAAGTTTTTCTGCCAACGAGCTCTGCAGATGACGAAGAAATTGATGAAATGTATGATGAGATAAAAGAAACTATTCAGGTAGTGAAGGGAGACGAAAATTTAATAGTCATGGGTGACTGGAATTCAACAATAGGAAATGGAAGAGAAGGAAACGTAGTAGGTGAATATGGATTGGGGGTAAGAAACGAAAGAGGAAGCCGCCTGATAGAATTTTGCAAGGAGCATAACTTAATCATAGCTAACACTTGGTTCAAGAATAATAAAAGAAGGCTGTATACATGGAAGAAGCCTGGAGACACTGACAGGTTTCAGATAGATTATCTAATGGTAAGACAGAGATTTAGGAATTTAAGGAGATGGGACCTGGATAAACTGAAAGAACCAGAGGTTGTACAGAGTTTCAGGCAGAGCATAAGGCAACAATTGACAGGAATGGGGGAAAGAAATACAGTAGAAGAAGAGTGGGTAGCTTTGAGGGATGAAATAGTGAAGGCAGCAGAGGGTCAAATAGGTAAAAGGACGAGGGCTAGTAGAAACCCTTGGGTAATAGAAGAAATATTGAATTTAATTGATGAAAGGAGAAAATATGAAAATGCAGTAAATGAAGCAGGCAAAAAGGAATACAAACGTCTCAAAAGTGAGATCGACAGGAAGTGCCAAATGGCTAAGCAGGGATGACTAGAGGACAAATGTAAGGATGTAGAGGCTTATCTCACTAGCAGTAAGATAGATACGGCCTACAGGAAAATTAAAGAGACCGTTGGAGAAAGGAGAACCACTTGCATGAATATTAGGAGCTTTGATGGAAACCCAGTTCTAAGCAAAGAAGGGAAAGCAGAAAGGTGGAAGGAGTATATAGAGGGTCTATACAAGAGCGATGTACTTGAGGACAATATTATGGAAATAGAAGAGGATTAGATGAAGATGAAATGGGAGATACGCTCCTGTGTGAAGAGTTTGACAGTGCACTGAAAGACCTGAGTCGAAACAAGGCCCCAGGAGTAGACAACATTCCATTAGAACTACTGACGGACTTGCGAGAGCCAGTCATGACAAAACTCTACCATCTGGTGAGCAAGATGTATGAGACAGGTGAAATACCCTCAGACTTCAAGAAGAATATAATAATACCTATCTTAAGAAAGTAGGTGTTGACAGATGTGAAAATTACCGAACAATCAGTTTAATAAGTCACAGCTGCAAAATACTAACGTGAATTCCTTACAGACGAATGGAAAAACTGGTAGAAGCCGACCTTGGGGAAGATGGGTTTGGATTCCATAGAAACGTTGGAACACGTGGGGCAATACTGACCTTACGACTTATCTTAGAAGAAAGATTAAGGGAAGACAAACCTACGTTTCTAGCATTTGTAGACTTAGTGAAAGCTTTTGACAATGTTGACTGGAATACTCTCTTTCTAATTCTGAAGATGGCAGGGGTAAAATACAGGGAGCGAAAGGCTATTTACAATTTGTACAGAAACCAGATGGCAGTTATAAGGGTCGAGGGGTATGTAAGGGAAGCAGTGGTTGGGAAGGGAGTGAGACAGTGTTGTAGCCGCTCCCTGATGTTATTCAATCTGTATATTAAGCAAGCAGTGAAGGAAACAAAAGAAAAATTTGGAGTAGATATTAAAATCCATGGAGAAGAAATAAAAACTTTGAGGTTCGCCGATGACATTGTAATTCTGTCAGAGACAGCAAAGGACTTGGAAGAGCAGTTGAACGGAATGGACAGCGTCCTGAAAGGAGGGTATAAGATGAACATCAACAAAAGCAAAACGAGGATAATGGAATGTAGTCGAATTAGGTCAGGTAATACTGAGGGAATTAGATTAGGTAATGAGACACCTAAAGTAGTAAAGGAGTTTTGCTATTTGGGGAGCAAAATAACTGATGATGGTCGAAGTAGAGAGGATATAAAATGTTGACTGGCAATGGCAAGGAAGCCTTTCTGAAGAAGAAAAATTTGTTAACATCGAGTATAGATTTAAATGTCAGGAAGTCGTTTCTGAAAGTATTTGTATGGAGTGTAGCCATGTATGGAAGTGAAACGTGGACGATAAATAGTTTAGACAAGAAAGGAATAGAAGCTTTCGAAATGTGGTGCTGCAGAAGAATGCTGAAGATTAGATGGATAGATCACATGACTAATGAGGAGGTATTGAATAGATTTGGGGATAAGAGGAGCTTGTGGCACAACTTGACTAGAAAAAGGGATCGGTCGGTAGGACATGTTCTGAGACATCGAGGGATCACCAATTTAGTATTCGAGGGCAGCGTGGTGGGTAAAAATCGGAGAGGGAGACCAAGAGATGAATACACTAAGCAGATTCAGAAGGATGTAGGCTGTAGTAGGTACTGGGAGATGAAGAAGCTTGCACAGGATAGAGTAGCATGGAGAGCTGCATCAAACCAGTCTCAGAACTGAAGACCACAACGACAACAACATTTAATGTGCAGAAGATAGAAATCAAAATTTTCCTTGTTACATTTCTTGAAATTATTATATTCTTAAATATATACCAAGTTTAGTTGGGCATAATTTCGAATATCTTAATGTTAGATTTATTTAATCAGAATAATGCAGTATTCCAGAAAATTTCGAAACAATTAAAATAGATTCATAAAAATATATATCGGGTTAGGTGTCAATCTATGAACACATTGCAATATGGATATAAAAAAATCAAGCAAGAAACACTAATCTTATTTGGTTTTCTTTTATTTACATCTATTTTGATCTTAATCTTGTAATTTAGATCTTTTTCTCTACCTTGTATTTCTTTTTCTATCCAATAATTACATATAAAAACTTTCTATATTTTCGAATTTAAGAATGTATCTGTCTTTTCAACAAATATTTTTCGATGTTAATATTGGAAATAATTAGTTCTAGTCCTTCTTCTAGATCTTCTAGTCATATACATTATATTACTTTAATTTTTCCTAATATCTGACCCCTCTTTTTTTCGATTGATACTTTATCTTCCTCTTTATACAATAAACATTCTTTGTCTTCGAAAATCGCTATTCTGTTTAAGTAATTACTTTAGGTAAAAAGTGTCGATTAAAAGTGGAAACCCAGCTTTTTATTCCCATCTTTAGGATAGTAAAAATTTCTAATTCTTGTCAGAACCCTTCTGTACTGAAGAGGAACAATTCCTTCTTTTTAAAATCTTTTCTGTCTTTGCTTATATTTATAAAATTATTTTTGTTAGGACCTTCAACATTATACATAAATTTTTACCATTTTGTCCAGTACACCAGCATATGCATGTGACTTATTTTTATTTTTAGCCACAAAAGCAAATTTTTATACACTACACTTGTAAGAAAATCGGTCCATTGTAATTTAAAATATTTTTTTTTATTTTTCTTCCTCTTCTTTTACTTTTTGCAATCTCTCCAAATTTTTTAGTCTTCTTCCATTAAGGATTTTGTACTATCCCAGTATTCTAGTTTTCTTTCTTGTGTACTTAAGTTTTCTAGTTCTTGTTCTCAGTTTTTATTGAATTCTAAATATACATTATTAATTTACTGAATTTCTTTAAGCATATATAAATAAAATTCCTGTGCTTATTTTTTTTCTACACACAAGTGGAATAATATTATTTGTTTTTGTTGGTCTCAGTTCCTTAAAATTTGTTTCTTTGGGTATTGTAGAAAATAAGCTTTTTGATTTAGGGAAATAAGGCATGTATGTCTTACAGAAATTACAATGTCTGTCACTTCTATAATTTCTATACAATTAATAGGCAAGCAATTAAAATTAAATGGAGATACAAATTTAATTTTTCTCTTTCTCCATTATTATCTGTTTTATTTTTTTTGTATTCATGTTACTTTTTCTATTGTTACTACCATAATAGACAATATGCAAGAAATTGTTGTCATTAAGGCAACAACTAAGTTATGGAGTATCTGTTATTTTTGGCACATTTTAACAAGTAGATCAGAATAAAAAAAGCTTTTTCGAAATATTTGCTGTTATTAGTCACTAATTCGAAACAATTTGTTAATGGATCGAATTATTGTTCTTTTTGAAAATCAGGATTAATATAATTGTAAATTGTTGATTCTAATATTGTAATTTCATTTTCTTCAGCTAATGTAGAAGCAAAAGTTTCCTTTAACTGTTTATTGGGACAATTTAAAAAATTATAATATGGTTACCAAGCAACTTCTTAACTCCTGGACTCAATAATTGGTACATACATTTATTGTACAATTATACACTAGAATTAATATTATTCCATGTTAAACAGTTTATTCTTACAGAATTATATTGTTAATTATTACATTATAATTTTTTTTAATATTCTCCTTATATAAAAAATCAAAATTATTTCTTAAATATTTGCACATTTCTTCATTGTTGAAAATACCTGCAAAACCATTTATGTCAATACTAATAAATAGTAGAGTTCCTGCCTAAGTTCTTGCAAAATTTCAGTTAGTTCTCAAAATCTTGCCATCTGCTAATTCAATTTTCGAAGGAATGATAGCTGGATTTGTACATTTACTTTTTATTACATGCCTTTACAACAGTAGCTTGTTTAGCTACTTTGCATGTTGTTGTTTTCAAACCTAAAGGGAGAGGTAACTTCGCTTTTACAACTTGTGTTGCAGGTTAAAAATTTAGAAAATAGTCATCACAAGAAACTATTAAATGATACACATATTTCTTTCTTAACTAAAAATTGCTTTTTGTCTGCATCTTTTGTACAGAGTATTAAACCTGTAATTTCAACTGCCATAAGATTATCGCCAAATGGTTTTGTAATTGGTTTAAATTGTTCTAATTTTTCTTCTCCATTTGAATAGATGTCTCCAATGTTTGTAAAAAGATTATTATTATCTACCTTTTCTGTTAGTAACTGTAAACCAAATCTTTTGTTGGTTGGTTTTAATTTAGTTCCAAAAAGTTCTGTTATAGAATTTTTCTGTTTTTTAGTAGCAGGCATTTTATTTTGAACTTACATTTATAGCGAAAAAATTCTTTAGATTTGCATAGAAGTAGTTAGAATTAGAGATGTGAGATTATTAATAAAATACATAAAATTTAATTGTTTTCAAAAAAGGAAGGTGAAACTGGGGTAGTTGAAAGCAAAGCAATGTGACTTTTTTTACGTATTTGAATGTGGTAGAATTGTAAACATGCCTTGTCTCAAAATACATTTATGAATAAGTTTTCATGAAAATCTTATGGCTTCTCAAGGAAAAAGAATTAGAAAATCTTATGTAAAGGGTACAACTTAAAAACAACGGTTTGATTTATTTTTCATTAAATTCACTTTTTTCAGAATATATTGAACTTATTTTCTTGTGTGCACCTTGATAATGCTATTTAATTTATTTTCTTATGTTCACATTTTGTATTAAAAATATTTATTTTAAGTAAGCAAAAATATGTTAATAACAGATGCATTTTCAGCAATTCCTCTAAGTATTTTACGCTAAAATTGGAGTTTTTAAATGAAAATAAGTAGTGTCTGACCTAAAATTGAGAGTATAGTAGATAAAATGTACCAGTCTTGGGTAACTTGCTTTGGTTCTGGATGAGCTAGGACTGAGCCAGATGAGCTAGCATCACTGTTTTTTATCTGCTAAAATGGAAAAAAATCAAAACTTAATACCACATACTGCAAGCAGCATCTGTTATGTCATCAGCAATGTGATCTTAAATTTCTGTCTACCTTTTTGCTTTACATATAGGACCTTCTTTAGTGTATGGATAAAATGATCATCCAGTCACCCATTCCCATTTCCAGTTTGCTTGTCTAACAGCTGCTTGGTGAAATAAAATTAGATTTTAAGTATTATGTGTAATAATGGACCAACTTTAAAAATTTTAAGTATTGTCAATATCGACTTACTAAGAAGCATAATATTACATTAAAAGATTAACACAATATGTCAATCTGAGAAATTGTGTGTGCACCTTGAGGCAATGTTACTCATAGTATACAAGTTGTTGTTGTTGTGGTCTTCAGTCCTGAGACTGGTTTGATGCAGCTCTCCATGCTACTCTATCCTGTGCAAGCTTCTTCATCTCCCAATACGTACTGCAGCCTACATCCTTCTGAATCTGTTTAGTGTATTCATCTCTTGGTCTCCCTCTACGATTTTTACCCTCCACACTGCCCTCCAATACTAAGTTGGTGATCCCTTGGTATTTGAGAATGTGAGCAATTACTGACTTTCAACAAATTTTACATTTGATTTAAAACTCTTAAAATTCATTTCTCATTGTTATCCAAACAAAATAATTAATGGAGAAAATTTCATCAATTATATTTTCGCCATACAGTTAAACTCCACCATCGGGCATTGCATTTAATACTACTGAATGTACCTATTACATCATTATACCACACATATTTCTGAAGATAAAAGTAGTTTATCTTAACTTTCTCAGACCTGATTTTTTTCTGAAGGAAAGGGTGTTTTTCTATGTATGTTAATGCTCTTAGGTGATTTTTTAATGATTTTAGATGCATGATTTATACAAAAATATGTACCTTTATTTAAAAAATACTTTGTACACTTGGTTTCGTTTTATGGAGTAAAATAACTGGTTACATAACATTCTCGATTGTAATAAATACTAAAATGATCATTTAATTACCACGCAAAATAACGGTAACAATATCCAATCACATAGCGGAATACAGCAAACCAACCAGACCTGTCTGTTATTGTTGCCACGTGCTGGTGTGCGCTGCTATGTTCACTTGCTGATATTTTTGTGGTGATGCCTAACAGTTGGCAGCACTTGCGCATGGCCAAAAGATTGAACAATCACAGATATGTACCTCAGGTTACTATTAGGAAAAAATACTTCTGTTGCAGCTAAGACACAGTAAAAGTTACTGCACTCAGTTGTAGCCAGACTGTCCGAAAGCGTTAAAACGGAGTGCAAATTACCCAGACTACACTCATCTAATGTTTGATAATGAAAGCGCTTCCCCCAATGTTAAACTAATGATACCAACATGTTTAGTGTATTGCTCTTCAGCCATAAAGGTTTTAACACTTAACGTTTGGTTTTAACACTCACCGTTAGTTATTTAACACGTCAACTAATTTGGAAGGTAACCTGGCGTTTGGAGCTGTTCCATAAGTGGTAGTTGGGTCTTCAAAGAATTGTGGTTGTGGGTAATGTTCTTGAATAGTAGTTTTCTCCTTTTTGAAGAACAAGACTAAGCAAGTTACAAAAATGCCTCACGCTTACATTTCGCAAAGGAGAGTCATCGTATTGACTCTATTCCAAACAGTTACAGGTCTTAAATATAAAGGAAAAAGAAAGACATAAATTTTACTATAATTGCAGTTTTACGTTTCGAAAGAGAAAGACCCTGATAAACTGAAGAGTCCTCCGCCGATGCCTATTTCAACATCTTTTACTAACCGCTCATGTGAAGTTGGGACGTTCTCTGCACCTCCTCCCTGACCTTACTCACGGCGCTCAGCTGCAGTATTCTGCTGTTTGCTGTCCTCTCCAACTCGGCATGCAACGAGAAAATGACGCCCTAACAGCCACGCATCGTGACAAATGCAGGGCCACCTAGATGTCGGTGTGCACATAGCACTCATTTTTGCTGAGGGATGTAAACGCTGCGAATTCAGTTTTTGCCTTCTTCTTAATAACTTCACTTAAATTTAAAAAAAACGTTTTAATTATTTTACTTTTTTTTCAAACGGCGAAAAAATTGTGTCGCATTAATTCAATGAGTGTAATTCTATGATGTGCCGAAGTAGATGCTGCTTCTCTGATTATAAACGAAGAGGAGATTTCGTTTGTCCTGTAAAGTCCCGATCTCTATCTATTGTTGCCTTCAGTTCTGTGGAGAATGAAACTTAAGCTATTTGTCGCGTGTGCTTTAGGTATCACGTTATTGCTTTTTGTAGTTAATTACTTGCCAGATTCTTTGTGTCCTCATTTTATCCATTGATAGCCTGAAGATGACCACACGTTGGTCGAAACCGTTAACGGCATTGTGAAATGATCATGAGCTAGTGTCGAAAAAATATAAACAAAAGAACTCACACATAAGTGTCGACACCTTCGCGTGTTTTCGAGAGGTCACTCACGAGTAACATATGGATGATGTAGGTCAAAACTTCGGATTCGTTTGTTCGGGCAGTTTTTCGACTTACGCTCTCTTTTGAGCCTCACACTTGGGACATCGTTGAGGACCAAAAATTATTGATAATATGCATTGTATAAAATACAACTGCAGACAGCTGCAGCAAGTCCGTTACAAGATATTACGTTATTGCTATTAACTTACTAAGCACTATGTCCCTAGAAAGCAGCTTGTTGCTTGATGCTTGATGTTGACTGTTGACTGGTTTCGTATGACACACAGTATTTAGAGAATAATAGAATAAAACATTTTGTCACAGTAGATAGGGCTCGGTGGCAGTGACAAAGGAAGCAGCCACTAAGATGTTCAATATCGGACGTGTTTAGTTTGTCCACTCACCAAGCTGTGAAGGAAACCAAGGATATATTTCGACAGGAATTTAACTTCAGGGAGAAGATATAAAGATTGGAAGCTTGCTGATGCCGTTACAATTTGGTCAGAAACAGCTAAGAATTGGGAAGTGCCTGATAACTGATGAAGTCTTGACTCTGAAAGGTAAACATCAACAAAACTATTATTCTTAAGAAATTAGCTTAGAAAATGAGATGCTAAAAGAAGATGATTTGTGAAGTTTGGACAGGAATATAACTGGCGAAATTCGAAGCAGGAAGATGTAAAATGCAGATAGGCAATAGCAAATAAACAGTATCCGAAGAAGAGAAATTTACTTGTATCGAACACGTATTTAAACGTTTGGAAATACTTTCTGCCAGTATTTGTCTGCAGTATTGCCTTGTACGGAAGTGAACGTGGAAGAAAAGGAGAGGGTCATGTACGCTTTTCAATTGCGGCACTACAGAGTTATCCGAGGATTAGATGGGTAGACTGACTAACTAATGAGGAGGTACTGAACTCAACTCCGCAAAAAAGAAATTTATGGCACAACATGACTAATTGAAGGGATCGGTGAATAGAACACGTCCAGAGGTATGAGGGAATTGTCTATTTGAATCCCTGTATGCATGCAGTAATTATTCTAATCCTATCCTCGCGATCCGTATGTGAGCGATATGTAGGGCATTGTAGTATATTCCTAGAGTAATCACAGCCTGTTTTTGAAGCTTTGCTTATAGACTTCGTCGGGATAGCTTACGTCTATCTTCAAGAGTCTTCCAGTTCAATTCCTTCAGTATCTCTGTGACACTCTCCCACAGATTAAACAAACCTGTGAACATTCGTGCTGCCCTTCTCTGTAAACCTTCAACATCTCCTGTCAGTCCTATCTGTTACGTGGCCAATACAGTTAATCATTATACTAGAACCGGTCGCACGAGTGATTCGTAAGCAGTCTGCTTTGTAGATTGATTGCACTTCCCCAGTATTGTACCAATAAACCAAAGCCTACCATCTGCTTTACCCACGACTGAACTGATATGATCATTCCATTTCATATCCCTCAAAGTGCTGCATACATGTTGGCCAATTCCAACAGTGATTACGTCTATACGTTTTGTGAAATGCAAACTTTTACGTTTCTGATTATTTAAAGCAAGTTACCAATCTCTGCACCACTTTGAAATCTTATCAAGATCCTACAAGATATTTATGTAGCTGCTCTCAGACAGTACTTCATTATAGATAACTGCATCATTTGCAGAAAGCCTGATATTATCATTAATACTGACTGAAAGGTCATTGACATACAACGTGAACAGCAAGGGAGCCAACACACTTCCCTGAGGCACGCCCGAAGTTACTTTCTATATCTGACGATGACTCTCCATGCAAGATAATATCTAGCGTCCTAACAACCAAAAAGTCCAAAGTTCAGTCAAAAATCTCATTTCATACCCAGTATGATCACAGTTTTGACAATAATCATAGGTGTAGTACTGCGTCAAATTCTTTTCGGAAATGTGGAAATATAACACCTAACTAACTGCCTTGATCCAAAGCTTTCAGTATGTCATGTGAGAAAAGTGAGAGTTGGTTTTCACGTGATCGATGTTTTCGAAATCCATGCTGGTTGGCGTTGAGAAGGCCATTCTATTAAAGATATCTCGCTATATTTGATCTCAGAATATGTTCTATGTTTCTACAACGAATCTACACTCCTGGAAATTGAAATAAGAACACCGTGAATTCATTGTCCCAGGAAGGGGAAACTTTATTGACACATTCCTGGGGTCAGATACATCACATGATCACACTGACAGAACCATAGGCACATAGACACAGGCAACAGAGCATGCACAATGTCGGCACTAGTACAGTGTATATCCACCTTTCGCAGCAATGCAGGCTGCTATTCTCCCATGGAGACGATCGTAGAGACGCTGGATGTAGTCCTGTGGAACGGCTTGCCATGCCATTTCCACCTGGCGCCTCAGTTGGACCAGCGTTCGTGCTGGACGTGCAGACCGCGTGAGACGACGCTTCATCCAGTCCCAAACATGCTCAATGGGGGACAGATCCGGAGATCTTGCTGGCCAGGGTAGTTGACTTACACCTTCTAGAGCACGTTGGGTGGCACGAGATACATGCGGACGTGCATTGTCCTGTTGGAACAGCAAGTTCCCTTGCCGCTCTAGGAATGGTAGAACGATGGGTTCGATGACGGTTTGGATGTACCGTGCACTATTCAGTGTCCCCTCGACGATCACCAGTGGTGTACGGCCAGTGTAGGAGATCGCTCCCCACACCATGATGCCGGATGTTGGCCCTGCGTGCCTCGGTCGTATGCAGTCCTGATTGTGGCGCTCACCTGCACGGCGCCAAACACGCATACGATCATCATTGGCACCAAGGCAGAAGCGACTCTCATCGCTGAAGACGACACGTCTCCATTCGTCCCTCCATTCACGCCTGTCGCGACACCACTGGAGGCGGGCTGCACGATGTTGGGGCGTGAGCGGAAGACGGCCTAACGGTGTGCGGGACCGTAGCCCAGCTTCATAGAGACGGTTGCGAATGGTCCTCGCCGATACCCCAGGAGCAACAGTGTCCCTAATTTGCTGGGAAGTGGCGGTGCGGTCCCCTACGGCACTGCGTAGGATCCTACGGTCTTGGCGTGCATCCGTGCATCGCTGCGGTCCGGTCCCAGGTCGACGGGCACGTGCACCTTCCGCCGACCACTGGCGACAACATCGATGTACTGTGGAGACCTCACGCCCCACGTGTTGAGCAATTCGGCGGTACGTCCACCCGGCCTCCCGCATGCCCACTATACGCCCTCGCTCAAAGTCCGTCAACTGCACATACGGTTCACGTCCACGCTGTCGCGGCATGCTACCAGTGTTAAAGACTGCGATGGAGCTCCGTATGCCACGGCAAACTGGCTGACACTGACGGCGGCGGTGCACAAATGCTGCGCAACTAGCGCCATTCGACGGCCAACACCGCGGTTCCTGGTGTGTCCGCTGTGCCGTGCGTGTGATCATTGCTTGTACAGCCCTCTCGCAGTGTCCGGAGCAAGTATGGTGGGTCTGACACACCGGTGTCAATGTGTTCTTTTTTCCATTTCCAGGAGTGTATATCAAGGATACTGGACTGTAGTTTAGTGGATTATTTCTACTACTCTTCTTGTAGACGGATGTGACCTGTGGCTCTTTCCAAGAACTGATTGTTATGTTCGAGGGATCTACCATACATTGTAGTTAGAAGAGGCGCTAACTCAGCCGCGAATTTAATATAGAATTTGACAGGGATTCCATCGGGCCTTGGAGATTTGTTGAGTTTTAACGAGTTCAGCTGTTTATCAACATCACTGACAATGCTACTAATTTCATTCATCTTTCCAGTGGTACGAGGATTAAATTGGGGAAATTCTCCTGGGTTTTTCTTTGAAAAAGAACACTTGGAAACGGAGTTAAGCATTTCAGCTTTTGCTTCGCTACCATCAATTTCGGTTCCTGTCTCATCCGCTAGGGACTGGACACCAATTGTGGTGCCACGAACAGCCTTTTCATATGATCAGAATCTCTTTGGGTTCTGTATAATGTCACTTGACTATAATCTGCTAAGGCGGCCATTGAAGGCATCACGCGTTGCTCTTTCGGTAGTGTCGAGGCTGGAATCCAATAATCAGCTTCAAGTGGATGTAGGTTGCACTAGTTATGAAGAGATGAAGAGACCAGCACACACTCGAGGACAGTGATGAGAGCTGCATCAAACCACAATTCAGGCTGATAACCACAGCAACAAACACATTGGCCAAGAGATGTGAAAAGGGAACTGTGATAGTAGTTTACTGTTAGACACGGAATCTGATTTCGCCTTGAATAATTTCGAAAACTGATGCAAAATTTTGAATGGGATAACTGTCTACAACACACTGAAGAGCCAAAGAAACTGGTACGCCGGCCTAATGTCGTGTAGGGCCCCCGCGAGAACGCATTGCCTTTGTAGCAGCAGTAACGGGTGTAACATCTGCGCTGGACACTGTTTGTCTTATACAGGCGTTGCCGACGGAAGGGCCGTATTCTGCCTGTTTGTATATCTCTGTATTAAAATACGCATGCCTATAACAGTTTGTTTGGCACTTCAGTGCATAAACTCATCAGTGGAGATCTTATGGGTTCTTGCATATTTACATATTTTTAAATACTAACTAGTAGCTAGTTCACCACTCTTTACACCAAGTGCTTTGTGAAGGTACGACTGGGTGTAATTTACTGCTATTTTTCATTAGTACCACTTGTAGTGTAACTACGTAAGTTTTGTATAAATGATTTTCTTTTGACGTATGACCATGTGCAGACTTCGTCACCTACGTCTGTTACAAAACACTTCAAAATTATTTAAATTATTTTGAAGTTGTCTCTGAATGGTTCTTGAACAAAACTGTAATTAAAACATCATCATTTGAGTCGTATGCGCAGAATTATGTCACTCAGTCCAATTGGTTTGCGCAAACTTTTTTCAATTTAGATGTCGTTTGTTTCTTCTCAGAAATTATATTAATGCAAGTTATCTGCTTTAATAAATATTAAAGCCACATGGAATAAACTTTTAAGACTCAAACTCGCGATGAATGTTGTCAAAAATTAATAATCTTGTCAAATAAATCAGTAATCCTTCTTCCTTAGTATAATTATTCATAAATAAATTCTCGAAACACGTATTTAAACTTTTGTAGTATACACTAGTTTATTATCTTCATACATACTACATATAGACCTGAACCTGAGCCTTGACAAGATAGGACTGAACATTTACAACATGATTAAACTTTCTATGACGTCATTGTTGTAGAAACATTACAGATTCTTATTGTTTCAGATTTTTAGAAGCACGACGCAACAACTCGGTTTCAGGATCTTCTGTTGCTCTTTGGCTGTCGACTCGCGACGTATAGTGGCCAACAATTTTCTCTCTGGTTCCGGCAGTGAAGTTGCTGTCTCCGTTCGTTGCGCCGCTCTCTCCGTACATGAAACATAAAAGTAAATACAAAACTTTAGATAATTCACAAACATTACAAATATTACAAAATACATAAACAAAACACTAAATTAAACTTATATTCACCTGCAAACTGGGCTGACACTAGTGGATGGGTGACGCTTCAATTGCGCGTCCCACTACACACTACATGGCTCTCTCGTTCCATATCCTTACAGAAGAAGTTCATCATTGTTCTGTCTAAAGCAGCTGCAAGTGTCGACTTGAACCACGCTTTCATATTCATTCAGAGAAGTCACACCAGTAGCGGCGAGGTTGCCTCGGACCCATTGGAAGCTACGCAGAGCGAAGCGGGCTCTCTGTACGCCGTTTTCACGGAGTGGCGCTCATCTTTTGTACGGGCAGCGTCAGCAGAAGACTTGTAAGAAGGAGGGGGTGGGGGGGAGGGGTGCAAGGGGGTGGCGGAGGCACGCATCCTCTCCTCCCCTCTCGTCCCTCACCACTTGAGGAAGCGAGGAGGGAATAAAAAAGCGGCGAGGTGGCGAGGGGCAGGCACTTAGCCGTAATCCGCGCCCGCGCCGCCCAGATAAAGTCGCCCGCTAAGTAAAACACGGCCCGGGACGCGCTAAGCCCGCGCGCCAAGCGGCAGGCGGCGAGCGGGCCACAGCAAAAAGTGAACGCGCCGCGCCCCCTGACGAGGTTTCGCCGCCGCTAAGGAGACGGTCTCAAGTACACGCCGCGCCACCTCCTAAAGAACGCTTTAGCCTCAGGAGCCCGAGTCTGTTGGACGATATCATAAGAGTTGCATCCGTTATGGCCGTATTACGAGTTGCAAATGAGAACTACCCTCAATCTACGAAATCTATATTACTAAAAAGGGTAACCACGTCACCCAGTTCTAGTTTCACGGTACCTGTGTGTCAACTTCATGGGCCTAAAAAATTAGTTTCATTATTTAATATTACTATAGACCGAATTGAATATTTAAGTTTTGGTTTGTCTGTTTGTTTTGCTTCAGGGCGCAAAAACAATTATGGTCATACGTCAGAGCCGTAGAACATGTAGACGAAAAAGGAGTTAAATGCCACTACATGTTAAGCCCATTTAACATATGGAAACACAGCTAAAAATAGGGAATTTCTGTTGGAGAATAGGCCTTAACATACGCTAGAGAGACAACGGACATCCTGCAATAAAGATGAAATATCCTACGGCATATTTCTGCAACAGATAAAAAGCAAAACGTGGTCGACATCCCACGCATCATTCACTAAAACGCCCATCAACTCAGATGGCAAATTCACTGAGGCGCCAAAGGAATT
This sequence comes from Schistocerca americana, assembly GCF_021461395.2. Taxonomy (NCBI): domain Eukaryota; kingdom Metazoa; phylum Arthropoda; class Insecta; order Orthoptera; family Acrididae; genus Schistocerca; species Schistocerca americana. The sequence continues at coordinate 857,586,891 of NC_060121.1, forward strand.
TGTGTAGTCATGCGTATTCAAATACAGAGATATGTGAGCAGGCAGAATACGACGTTGCGGTCGGCAACGGCTATATAAGACAACAAGTGTCTGGCGCAGTTGTTAGACAGGTTACTACTGTTACAATGGCAGATTATCAAGATTTTGGTGAGTTTGAACATGGTGTTACAGTCGGCGCACGAGCGATGGGACACAACATCCCCGAGGTAGCGATGAATTGTAGATTTTCCATTACGAAAATTTCTCGAGTGTACCGTGAATATCAGGAATCCGGTAAATCATCAAATCTCCTACACTGCTGTGACCGGAAAAATACCCTGCAAGAACGGGACCAACGACGACTGATGAGAAGCGTTCAACGTGACAGAAGTGAACCCTTCTTCAAACTGCTGCAGATATCCATGCTGGGCAATCAATAAGTGACAGATAGCGAACCATTCAACGAAACATCATCTATGTGGGCTTTCAGAGCTGAGAGGCCTACTCGTGTACGCTTGATGATTGAACGACACAAGGCTTTACGCCTCGTCTGGGCCCGTCAACTCCGACATTGGACTGTTGATAACCGGAAACATGTTGCATGGTTGGACGAGTCTAGTTTCAAATTCAATCGAGCGAATGGATGTGTACGGGTATAGAGACAACCTCATGAACTCATGGAACGTGCATGTCAGTAGAGGACTGTTCAAGCTGTTGGAAGATCTGTAATGGTGTGAGGCGTGTGCAGTTGGAGTCATCTGGGACTTCTGACACGTCTAGATATTCGCTAAGTAGGAGAGATAGTTCCGCAGACACAAAACGTGAATTGGAGAGGCAGTCATTAAAATAAAGGCGTTTTTCGTTGAGACGTGAACTTCTCATAACATTTCAATCACCAGTTTTCTCCTCTGATTGCGAAAACATTCGGTTGGCACTTACCTACATAGGGACAAATGATCATCTCGATAAAATAAGAGAAATCAGGGATCGCACCGGAAAAAAGTATGTGTTTGTTTTTCCCGCTCGCCGTTCGAGAGTGGAACTTTAGATACAGCTTGGAGATGGTTCATTGAACCTTATGCCAGACACTTACTTGTGAATATCAGAGTAGTTGTAGATGTAGGCTCTGACAGGTGACACGTACATAAGCATCCTGTCTGATCACCTGCATCCATTCATGTCGATTGTGAATTCCCATGGACTTAAACAATTCCAGCAGGACAATGCAACACCTCAAACGTCCAGAATTGCAACAGAGTGGCTCCAGGAACCCTCTTCAGAGTTCTTCCGCTGGCCACCAAACTTCTCAGACGCAAACATTATGGAGCATATCTGGGATGCCTTGCAACGTGCTGTTCAGAAGAGATCTGCACCCTTCGTACCCTTACGGATTTATGGGCAGTCCTGCATGATTCATGGTGTCACTTCCCTCCAGCACTACTTCAGACGTTAGTCCAGTCCATTCCACGTCGTCTTGCGGCAAATCTGTGTACCCGCAAGGGCCGTACACGATATTAGGCAGGTGTAAAAGTTTCTTTGGCTCTTCTGTGTATAAGTCAGAACGTAAGTTGTTAAAAAAGGGCAATTCCATCAGGAATTGGCGAACCATCAAAGGCTGATGACAATGGGCACAAAGTGGTGGGGAATCACTCCTACACAAATGTCGACAGCTAAAATGACTGAGGCCCACGTGCAACCTAGCTAAAATGAACTCTTCGCAGCGAGAGGCCCGAGAAGAGATCGGTAAAGCCGCAGAGCCAGATTTATTTCCGTGGAGCTTGTTTTTATGAAGGGACGACCAGTGGTGATGACAAAGTGCCACCAACTGCTGACAGACTGCAACACAGTGATCATCGGAGGGAATGGAAAAACTAGTGGGCCGAGGTAAGAGGACTGCAGCCTTGGCAGTTGCATCAGCGGCCTCGTTTCCCGTCAGGCTGATGTGACCAGCGACCCACATAAACATCCAGTGGCTCCATCAAGAACGAGAAAGTGAAAGCTTCCCTGGACCCGTTGAACTTAGGGATGGACACTGTACAGCTCACAGAGACGCTGAAGGGTACTGAGAGAATCGGAGCAAATGAAGCAATTGAAAAGCCTGTGTGGCCGGACAGACTGAGTAGCCTGGTACTGGGCGAAGAACTCTTCTGGAAATACTGAGCAGTGTTCCAGAAGCCGATACTGAAAATAGTCGGTGCCAGTGACGAAGGCAAACTCGACACCATAGTCAGTGTGAGAGCCATCAGTATATGTAAAGGTACAACCGCGAAGTTCCGGGGGAAGGTCGAGAGACTTACGGCGATAGAGTGAGTCTGGAGTAGTGTCCTTAGGAAGTAAATGAAGTTCAAGGTGAGGATGGGCCGCTGCACGAAAGCAAGGTGGTGAGTGGCGAAAGGTTCACACCCATAGGGGAAGTGGCAGGTTGAGTGAAATTAAGCAGCTGGAGCATTAGCTGAAAGTGAGCTCTAGGAGGTAACAGATTAGGTTAGTGTTGTTTAACGTCCCGTCGACAACGAGACCATTAGAGACGGAGCGCAAGCTCGGGTTAGGGAAGGATGGGGAAGGAAATCGGCCGTGCCCTTTCAAAGGAACCATCCCGGCATTTGCCTGAAACGATTTAGGGAAACCACGGAAAACCTAAATCAGGATGGCTGGAGAAGGGATTGAACCGTCGTCCTCCCGAATGCGAGTCCAGGAGGTAACAGAGAAGAGGTACACGTCCCATATTGGTGGTCAAAGGAGTCATCAAAGAAAGAGGCATAGGATGGGTGGCCAGGCATGGCAGACAAACGGCATCTGTAGTCACTTCGGTATGACAGCAGTAGTTCAACAGCTCCATACAGACTCCCAACTGGGCTATTGTAAAAGGCGCCAGTGTCCAAATGGATGTATTGTGATGGCGTAAGATGAATGGACGTGCAGATGCATAAACGAAACATAAACAGTCTAGTTTCGAAAGGATGAGAGAGCGGTACAAATAGAGGAGACAGGTCCAATCCAGTCCCCAAGAAGTAACGCTGAGGACGCATAGGAAACAGAGATCAAGTACAGCAGGTGGCCAGGTAAGACACGTTGGATGACCAAGAAAGTTTCCTGTCGAGCATGAGCCCCAGGAATTTCGTAGTTTCAACGAACGAAAGAGCAACAGGCCCAAGTTGTAAAGATGGTGGAAGAAACCTCTTACACCGCCAGAAATTCATACAAACCGTTTAGTCAGTGGAAAAGCGAAAGCCACTGTCGATGATAATGAGTGAAGACGATGGAGACAACGCTGAAGACGCCACTGAAGCAGAAAAGTTCATGCAGATCTGCAATAGATGGCAAAATCGCCAACGAAAAAGGAGACGGAGATGTCTGGTGAGATACAGGCCATAATAGGGTTAATGGCGATGTCAAAGAGGATGACGTTGAGACGGAACATTGAGGCACACGTTTTTCCTGGTTAAAGGTGTTCGACAAAGAACCCACACGTACCTCTACAGCTCTGTCTTTTAAAAATTCCTGAAGGAAACGGGGCAGGCGACCTCGAAAGCCCCATGTGTAGGGATTACAGAGGATACCAGTCCTCCATCAGGCGTCATACGGTTTCTCAAAATAAAAAGAAAACGGCCATTATCTGGCATTTCCGCAGGAAACCGTTCGTGACATGGGTTGACAAAGAGACGAGATGGTCAATTGCAGAACAGCGTGCTCGAAATGCACATTGTGCAGTGGTTAATAAATTGCGAGTTTCGAGCCACCATACCAGCCAGGCATGAATCACACGTTCCATTACCTAGCAAACACAGCTGGTGAAACAAATGGGCCGGCCGGTGTGGCCGAGCGGTTCTAGGCGCTTCTGTCTGGAACTGCGCGACCGCTACGGTTGCAGGTTCAAATCCTGCCTCGGGCATGGATGTGTGTGATGTCTTAGGTTAGTTAGGTTTAAGTAGTTTTAAGTTCTAGGGGACTGATGACCTCAGATGTTGAGTCCCATAGTGCTTAAAGCTCAGAGCCATTTGAACCATTTGAAACAAATGGGGGGTAACTAGAAGGAAGATATTTGTCCTTACTAGGCTTACGTATGGGTACGACAGTGATTTCATGCCAGCATCTGGGAAACGTGCCCTGTGCCCAGATGCGATTGTACGTATGAAGGAGAAAGTGCATGAATGCAAGAAAAGGTGCTGGAACGTGTGTATGTGAACATCGTCTGACCCTGGGGCGGAGGATTTTGATGAAGTGAAAGCATTATCTAGCTCCCTCATAGTAAAATCACCATTGTAGCACAATTCTGAGAAGGGAAATGTATTGCCCGGGCCAGCTCCAGTCGTTTCCGAGCGAACAAAGGAGGGTGATAGTGGGTGGAGTTCTAAATTTCAGCAGAATAGCGGCCCAAGGCTTTGAAATGAGCAGTGGGGTGCACAATGACATCATCTCCTTCTGTCGGGCCAGAAATTGGGGAATTGATCTTGGCCCCAGAGAGCTGTTGGAGGTTAGCTCACACGAAAGAAGAGGGAGTGGAACTGTTAAAGAACTTGTAAATGAAATCCAGCTAGCTACTTCGCTTTCCCGAAGAGCACGACGGCACTATGCACTAACTGTTTATATCAAATGAAGTTCGCCATCTTAGGATGACAGTTAAAAACTTGGAGATCACGTGTCCAAGCGCTACTTTCGTCGCGGCACGTGTCAGTCCACCAGGGGACCGGGACAGGGGTAAAGATGAAGTTCGACGAATGGAACATTCCGCAGTGAAAAGGATAACTTTGGTAAGTTAATCCACTTGGTCATCACAACTGGGGATAAGTTGTTCGTCGCTGGTCGCCAGTGAGGAGTAAGGCATCCAGTTGGCCTGAGAAAGCTACCTTTTGGGTTTGCATGTAGGTGGAGTAGGAAATAGCAAACAGAGAGCACAGAGGAAATGGTCGCTTGAGTATGTGTCAGAGAGGACACATCACTTGGGACGACGGGCAAACTGGTGCCTGAAAAATTAACAGAGTGCTATATAATTACAGGTCGACAAATGTCAGCGCTGAAAACATTAAAAATGTAAAAATGAAGTTTCATTTTGTAAGGAATTTCAGGTTCCCTGAATTTGAGGCCCTAAATTTTTAGGCCGTGCATTTTTGAAAGGAATTGCAGTGTCCAAATATTTTGACTCTGAAATTTTAAGAAGAAGTAAAGGCCGTTATCGCGTATTTCTCAAACAAAATTACATTTCATATACAGAGTGCTATAGAGTTTTAATTTATCTACTATATTTTTATTCTATAAAATAGATATCCTACTGAAGAAGCTAAATAATGCAAGCAATTCTAATTTGTTTAAAATGATAAGTGAGCTAGAGGTAAATAAATAGTATTACATTACAGGTCGTGAACGATTAAAAACTAGATAGAGGGAGGAAATTAGTATGGAACTTGATGATATATTTAAAATTATTTTGCCTGACAGGTTCAATAAAATAATAAGTAACTGAGACTTTCAATTTTTTGAAGATGGTAATATTAAACTTAAGTATAAAAGAATGAAGAGAACTGAAAATAATTATAACAAATTTCATGATCTGGAGTTCATTGCTTGAATAAATTTTTTATTGATTTAAGTTTTTATATTTTATTTAATTTTTGTGGGTGGGTTCGTTTTGCTCATAAATTATCCCCAAGTGCACCCAACCTGCCCATTTATTACTGGTGCCGACAACTACTGTTGAGGAAAAGTAATGATAGACGAGCATGTCCTGTTACACCGAAGAGCCGGTGCACTAAATTGTTGCAAACTTATGAAAGTTTTTAAATGGAATCTTTTCCCCGAAGAAATTTTTTTTAATTAGTCTGCAGTAAGTCAGGATAATTTTGAAGTTTTTTCGTGAAAATTTCACCCTGCCTGTAATAATAAACACCACATGATTGACAAAGTGGGGTACATTTGGGTGGAATAATTTTAACGATGCAGGTGCATGTTTGTCTTTAATTTACAAATATTTGATTCTAAAGTGCCTGATCAGTGAGCCCTCCCCCGAATCAATAATGCAAAGAAATATTTCCTGCCACACGTACGGAGGAATGGCAGATTTGAAGAACTCTTTGTTCAGGGTTTTCGCAAATATCTCCGATCTTGTGCAGGTCACAATTACGTTTCTTAATTTGCGAGTCAACTCGTGAACTCATCTTTGCTCAATCCGACCAAATTACACAGATGTTTTTTCATACGTAAGAAAAAGCAAGGGAATATCATTGCTGAACCGGTTACTAGCTAGTATACTGTGCTGTGAAGGAATGACCAATCTTGTTCAAATCAGTTTTCACTCCTTGTTCCGCAAGGGTTCTACTGTGCATCAATTGGTACTCGCAGCCGGTTTGTTGCATACATATATGACTGTACTACTGTAGAACATTGTATTGCAATAAATGCAACTACTGCATCAATACATATACTATCGTCAGTAATTATATAGTTACGTCTAGAGGGGCTAAAATGGAAATACAAAACAACATTGGTCTTCCCATGCTTAGTTTCACGATTGTGCAAGCGCTTGCATTGAGATTGCGTGACACGTACAGGTTTGCACCCGCACTACAGACATGCTCGAATAGCCGAAGTTGTTAAGCGACAGCTGATGACAAGACGAAATACGAGTTCGAGTCCCAGTATCTGTCGTCACTGTTAGATGACGATAATTTGCATTCACAATATGTGTATCCATTTCATGGGGATCAAGCTTACATTCACACCTCCACTGCCTTTGCGTTACCATTCTCTTATATCTGCGGTTTTAGGTGTATATAGGCTAATTATGATTATTTTTGTCACTAGTTACTTTGGGAAAACGCAATACTCTACATACAAGCTTTATAGAAAGTGTCCATCCGGAGGTGAGCAACCATAGTACCTCTTAAACTGTTCCAGAAATCGAATTCCAGTGTAAATAGCATAAATGGTGAGAGTATTTATTGTCTGAGCTCTCTGTCTACTGAGATATTAAAGCCTGAAATGAATATTTTGTCATAACAAGGTAGGTATCTTCTTTCATTAGAAGACTTCTGGGAAACAACATGTGCCTTCGCAACCGATGCTTATATGACACGGAAGACGAAAGTTTCCTTTTCCGGCAGTCTTGGTTCGTGTTCAAGCACATTCCCTACGTCATTTTTAAATAGATTCAATTTAGGCTTTGACGACCATCACCCTATTATATTTCTCGTTCCGTGGGATACAAAAACGGCATAGAAATCGAATGTAACAATTCCATTAACGAAAATAACTTAGTCTTTTTGACCTTGGAGCATCCAATTTACAAGAAAATACCGCTCCATAGCAAAACCATCCCCCCCCCTTTTTTTTACAGACAAGTTGGCACAGTGGTAAGGTGCGAAATGAGAATCTAAAGGTCATCGGGTTCGGTTTCTTATGAGTACTAGAATTTAATTTCTCATTTATAGTTTATTTCAGTGCAGCCAATGTTTGTTACCGTGAAAAATGTTAAGTTACGCCGTGGTTCGGATAGAGATCAATTTTTAGGTCCCCCTATATCTGGCAAAGTGAATCCATTTAAAGGTTGGAGGAAGCCAACATATGCTAGTGAAGCAGTTTGGGATGATGATGTCACTAGTTTTCCAATAACATATTGTAGAATAAGGTGTCAGATGTTAGTTTGATAGGTAGTTAGTTTTATGTTTCGTGGATTATTTGCACGGTAAATCGTAATCATGTGGAACTATTCGTTTTATATTAACGTCACAACTTATTTTCTAAATATAGCTACATGTTGGCCATTTTATAACGTCGTTTTCTCTCTCTTATTCATTTATTTATTTTTTAATGTACAGATGTGTCTTGGTTCGTAATGTCTACCCATCACCTTTTACACACAACAATAACAGACGTCCTCAGACTAGGATCGTCAAGGAGAAACTTCTTAAGTTTATTTTCAAATTTTATTTTTCTGTCTGTCAGACATTTTATATCACTGGGTAAGTGACCAGAAACTTTTGTTGCATCAATTTGCAACACTCTCTATGGTAAAGACAACCTTATTGTGGAGTAATGAATGACATATTTTTCTTCTGGTATTGTAATTATGTACATTAGTGTATCTTTTGAACTGCAGTGGATTATTTGCAACAAAGTTCACGAGTGAATAAGTATGCTGTGAAATAGTATTCAAAATGCCCAGCTCCTTAAGATGTCTACGAGATGACCTTGGACGAGCATCTTACAGCACGTTTTTGAGCAATGAGACTTACTTTCTTAAATATTAGCTATTCCAGAACAATACTCCATATTGGAATATACAAAATATATCATATTAATGATTTACCTCTCACCAAGGTATAGAATGATTCTATGTGCAAACGTTGCTGAACTAAGTTGTGTTAGGAGTTTCAAAATGTTGTTTTCCCAGTTTAATTTCTCATAAATATGGACACCTAAGAATTATGAAGTTTCCACCCAATTTATTACTTCTTCAAAATGTATTACACTTATCGCTTGTGTACTACCTCTAGAAGTGCAGAACTGAATGTTTACCATCGTTTTAAAATTGAGAGCGAGACCTTTCGCAAAAAACCAGTCAGTTATACTTTTAAGTTGTTACTGTTTACCGTTCCTCAGTTGCTGTCTGTATGCTTGGACTGATAGCAGTACTAATGTCATCCGCAAAAAGAACTAACTCTGCTAATTGTACAAGTACATTGAACAGAAGATATTAAGGAATAAAGGTGGACCTAAGATTGAGCTTTGTGGAACGTCGGACGCTATTTCTTCCCAGTCAGAAAAATTTCACCTGATTACATTGTTTAATTTACTGCTTGTAAAATATAACCACTGTTTATATTAAGTTATACATTATGTCTAGAAAGCAATTACTGGAACGATTGCGCCGGCCGTGGTGGCCGAGCGGTTCTAGGCGCTTCAGTCTGGAACCGCGCAATCGCTACAGTCGCAGGTTCGAATCCTACCTCGGGCATGGGTGTGTTTGACGTCCGTAGATTATTTAGGTTTAAGTAGTTCTAACTTCTAGGGGACTGATGACCTCAGATGTTAAGTCCTATATTGCTCAGAGCAAGTTGAACGATTGCCTTGCGCTATGAACAGTGGACAGTAGCCGTCTCTTGTGGTCAACACTGACCTTGGCAGTAAAGAGGTGGTTAATGATAACTGCTTACGTGATGTAAGATTGTTGCCATAGAGAAACACAGCGAAATTGTGTAGGTTTACTTAAGAAAAGGCGGATGAGCTTCTTGGCCATTGCTTCCAGCAGAAGAACAGATGTTGATCTAGTTTTAACCTCAGGTGCCTGAATTCCCCATTCGTTGGTGCTCCGCTTATATACTTCCCTTACTTCGTCACGTGACAGGTGGCATTCAGTCTAGCGGTAGTCAGTGCTCGTAACATTTGTGATCATCAGCGTATTTCAATTTCTGTTCACACAAGTGGTACTATTATTGTTTCGACTTACCACCAGGTCATCATAAGATAATTCGAACACCTTGTGCGCACCTTTCTGGGTCTCTTCCAATAGCAAATTAATGTGTAACTTATTCCGATTATCTGATAATCTCGTGGTAGTAAGTCGAAACTGGTATTAGTACCACTTTTGTGACCCGAGCTTGAAATATATGAGGGTCACACTAAAACAAATGCTTAACAATTTTTTCAAATTTATACTTTTTGATTCACATCTTTGCTCTTTACAGATGTCATCAAGTCGCTTTGCTGTAGCACTCCGTCAAGATGGTTGTTGCAGTTCATGTTCGTCTGAAGCAATGTTCTATGGCCGAGTTCAACTATTGTGCAAACGAAACAGTGACGAGCATTCACAAGTGGCTGAAAAAGGTGTGTGAGGATGACGCTATTGATCGCAGTACAGTTAGCCACTGTGTGAGTAAATTATTTGATGAAAGTAGGAGTGCCCATACGTCGGACCTCTCCCACAACAACAGAACAATCACAGCACAAACCCCTGGTAACGTGCAGCGTGTTCGCTGTCTCATTCTGGCTGTCAGACGCAGAACAGTCACTCCGAGTGGGAGCAGGAAAAGTCTAATCAGGGTGTTTCCGTAAGAGCATGCAAAAATTTAACAGATCAGAGACGATGCTCCACTGAATTATTTGAGGTAGGGTACCTGGGGTCGGAGAAACCAGCTTAAGGAGATAATAGGAATAAAATCACATCACTCTGTATTTTTTCCTTTACATTAGTTATGGTTCACAGCAAATACAATCGTTGAGACAATGAACGTATCATTTGTACTGTATCTTACAAAATGTGCTGAAACTGACGGCTATCAACCTCAATGTAAGCATGGCTTCGGCGGTCAAGATTCTGACGCAACATGACAAATATCCCTGCGTGTTCCAAATCACATCACGGGCAGCTACAATTCTGGCGACTAATTCCATCTCCGTATCCACTGTGGTCCAGTACACAAGTGGCCTTAGATATCCCCAAACGAAACATTCAAGGAGATTCAGGTCAGGTGACCTCGCAGCCTATGGAATAGAACCTCTCAGTCAGTCCAGCGACTAGGAAACACAGTATTGAGATGGTTGCGGACATCCACACTGAAGTAAGGCGGTGCACCGTCATACTGCATGGCTCTGTCGTTGATTCATAGCACGTTTTGTCACGGGACAATGTAAATGCGATGCAACAGAGTTGCATTATGGACAAGTAAAATAAACAAAACCTGCATCATGACTTTCTAGTAATCAGGCACGTCCTCCTGGTTTCCTTGCAGGAAATAAAGAGTGTACATGTAAATAAACAGCACAGTACGTGTAAACTTCCACTCATTGTAGTTGTAAATAGGCTGGAAAACACTAATGCTAGACAAAGCGGTAGACAAGTTTACTTCCATATCTACTTAAGCTAGCTTCTCTGATCCCAGGTTCCCTACCTCAAATTGTTCAGTGGAGCATTCTTCATGGCCTCTTACATTTTTGCACGCTCTTACGCAAACATCCCGTATGCGTAGAACACCGAGACAATTGAAGTAGAAAAGATTTGCGCCAGGTGGGTTCCGAGAATGTTGACAGATGACCGCAAAGAAATGCGGAAGACAGTGTGGAGAGGACTTTTGGAACAGTACGAGAGTTCGAACCAGAGACAAAAGGGATCGTCGGAATGGCAAACTGCTAACTCTCTGGAGAAGAAGAAATTGAAAAAAATGGTTCAAATTGCTCTGAGCACTATGGGACTTAACATCTATGGTCATCAGTCCCCTAGAACTTAGAACTACTTAAACCTAACTAACCTAAGGACAGCACACAACACCCAGCCATCACGAGGCAGAGAAAATCCCTGACCCCGCCTGGAATCGAACCCGGGAACCCGGGCGTGGGAAGCGAGCACAAGAAATTGAAAACTGTCCCTTCTTCAGGAAGAGTGGTAGTTATTCTGCTTTCTTTTTATTATTCATAAGTACTTCGACAACGTCGGCTGTAACATGATGTTTTGATGCTGCATTATAACACTCGGCATCGTATGATAATATTGAAACATCCACCTCTGCATGTCCGATCTGGCGCAGTGTGTTAACCGCTTCCTCGCAAACTGAAAAAATCCCTTTGTGGAACGAGATTTGAAGATGATGAAGGGTGCTAAACGGTGGTTTCCTGCTGGTCCTGACTTCACTGTGCAGGTGGCGTACAGGCCCAAGCCCCACGGTGGTGTAAAGCTGTGGAAAGGGATGGAGTGCGGTATGGTACCGAAATCATGTTTCCACACCAAACTTGGCAACACGAATCGTTACCACAGACATTTAGGAAGCGCTCTCGGCAATCTGAAACTCTGTAGGGCAGGAGCGCTCCTGAAGACGACGCTTCCGCTTTCAGCACAGCAGCGCCCTCACACTGATGTGAATATAGTGTCGAGCCAGCAAGAGGCCAGATCGAGACTTGAGCTACAGCAGTCGACATTATAGTATAAGACCTATGTGGTGCTTAAGCTTTCTGATGGACTTGTTCACGTAAATGTGGAACATTGCACTGCAAGAGTACAGTTTGTTCATTTGTACATCAAGCGAAGTCTCAACAGTCCATGACAGATTTAAATGTCTGGCAAAGTAATGTGTGTCAATACTAAGCAAATCTTTTATTCATTTTTGTAATAAAGTGATGTAATATTTCCTGTGTTCTAGTTTGATTAGCCCTCTCCCAGAACAATCAAACAAACCGCAGTTGTGGCTGGACGAAAGTAGTTTCTTTTTTATAAAATATATTTTAACTATCAGCTGTGTATTTGCCCCATTAATCATCTACCGGTTCCGGTTATAAACCATCATTCAGGATGTAGGGGACAACTGACTAGTCAAAAGAATCCCATATTCCTTTAAAGCTGAACAATATCGTAATTATCCAGTGAAATTGTACAAACACCTGTCATAATTTGTCTTAGCATACGGGCTGTCGTATCCCATGTCAAAGACACAGTCTATCCATTTGATAAGAGATATGACTGTCAGTATTCTAAGACAAATTATATCAGGTGCTTGTACAATTTCGATGTTGTTCAGCTTCACACGAATACAGAATGATTTAAGTAATCTGTTGTACCCTACCCGGTCTCGGAAACTGACATACGGCCGGTAGAGTAGTGTGCTGACCATATGCCCCTCCATATCCGCATCCAGTGACGCCTTGGGGCTGAAGATGACACGGCGGCCGGTCGGTACCGTTGGGCCTTCATGGCCTGACCGGGAGTAGTTTATTTTTAGTTGTACCCTACATCCTAAATGATGGTTAATAACAGGAAACGGTAGATTACTAATGGGAGCAATAAACAGCTCATGATGCAAATGTATCTTATAAAACACGTTACGGCTGTTGAACCTCACCTTATGGAAACATTACGAAAGTAGTTTCGCCTGGTGGAAAGCACCACACACTCACACACACAAATGACATAAGTGCTGGATATATTTAAGAATATTCGAAAAATACAATCCTGCAAATTTGCAACAAAATCGAGAGGAATTTTCGACGGCAACAACACACCAAAAATACTTCGCCACAGTGGAATAGTAAAAATTGAAAACGGACGATAATGTAAAGTGTATCTTGAAAATCATGAGAATAGCCGTCTGATGATGAACTTGGCTATTTACCTAAATAAATAGCAGTATTAATAGTGGCTGGTTGCTGTTTTCTTCTTTGCAAGAATTAACCTACATTAATTGTACACAGCCACGGTCTCACCACGTCAATTTGAGACAAAATAGCAAAATAAGTAAAATAAAAATGTAATTCTTCTTTCTGTTATGTAATCGCTGGTACTGATATCACACCTAGTTTTTACTTATGAAAAGAGATGTGTACGTCTCACTTTAAGTTTCATGGTGGTAAACGCTCATTGGTGGTACTCACAGCCCATGGGACTCTGTGTTACATAGCAAGCCATGCACAGTGGGAGCTGATTAGCTTTCGTCACCGTGTACCAGTTCGCTATTCGCACTCCCGGAATGGAGACGAGTCCTCCAAAGTGGATCCCGCGAAGAATAATACATCGGCTCATCGGAACGGCATTGGAATCGCTCGAGTAGAGGCGGCGCCGGAAGCGGTCGGTCTGGGGGTGGCATTGTTTAGCGGGCGGCGCGGACAATGGCAGGCGCGCCGAGGTGTATTACGAATGCAGTGTTAACTCGCGGCGACGGAGCCGGAGTGAGCGCTGGCCGCCTTTGTGGAGGGAAGGCGGCGCGCTCTCTGAATTATGAGGCCTCCAACTTTGTCCCCGGCAGCGTATATCACTGCCCCCGGGCTGGAGGGCAGGTCCAGGGTCCGTAGGAGGCGGCGGCGAGACGGGTGGCTGGCCGCGGTGCACCGCGGGTGGCACCACAGGTGAGGCGGGGCCGCGCCCTTCAAAGTGGTCTCAAAGTGCGAGTGGAAAAAAGGAAGAGGAAAAGTCTGATGGGGCGGGAACTTGCCGCGGCGGGCGCTGCGTCGTGAGCGACGGCGCCGGTGGACTCTCGTAGGGGAGACGAGTTTGCGCTAAGAAAAGCAGCGATTTAGGATTGGTTCAGAAATTTGTTTGCGTTTTTTGGGATGCTGCTTTTTCACCATTGGATTTATCAGCTTGATAAACTACTGTTGTTGTTTTGATCTTTAGTCCAAACACTCGTCGGATATAGCGTCCTTGCTATATTATCATCTACAAGCCTCTTCATCGCTGCATAGCTACTGCAACCTACTGACTATATTGGAGCGATGGTTTCCCTGTAGAACTGGTACCCTCTATAATTCCCTCTTCTACTTATTGCTCACATATACACTACTGGCCATTAAAATTGCTACACCACGAAGATGACGTGCTACAGGCGCGAAGTTTAACCGACAGGAAGAAGATGCTGTGATATGCAAATGATTAGCTATTCAGAGTATTCACACAAGATTGGCGCCGGTGGCGACACCTACAACGAGCTGACATGAGGAAAGTTTCCAACCGATTTCTCATACACAAACACCACTTGACAAGCGTTGCCTGGTGAAACGTTCTTATTATGCCTCGTTTAATGAGGAGAAATGCGTACCATCACGTTGCCGACTTTGATAAAGGTCGTATTGTAGCCTATCGCGATTGCGGTTTATCGTATCGCGACATTGCTGCTCGCATTGGTCGAGATCCAATGACTGTTAGCAGAATATGGAATCAGTGCGTTCAGAAGGGAAATACGGAATGTCGTGCTGGTTCCCAACGGCCTCGTATCACTACCAGTCGAGATGACAGGCATCTTATCCGCATGGCTGTAACGGATCGTGCAGCCACCTCTCGATCCCTGAGTCAACAGATGGTGACGTTTGCAAGACAACAACCATCTGCACGAACAGTTCGACGACGTTTGCAGCAGCATGGTGTATCAGTTCGGAGATCGTGGCTGCGGTTACCCTTGACGCTGCATCACAGACAGGACCTCCTGCGATTGTGTACTCAACGACGAACCTGGGTGCACGAGTGGCAAAACGTCATTTTTTCGAATGAATCCAGTTTCTGTTTACACCATCATGATGGTTGCATGCGTGTTTGGCGACACTGCGGTGAACGCAGATTGGGAGCGTGTATTCGTCATCGCCATACTGGCGTATCACCCGGCGTGATGGTATGGGGTGCCATTGGTTACACGTCTCGGTCACCTCTTGTTCGCATTAACGGCACTTTGAACAGTGGTCGTTACATTTCAGATGTGTTATGACCCGTGGCTCTACCCTTCACTCGATCCCTGCGAAACCCTACATTTCAGTAGGATAATGCACGACCGCATGTTGCAGGTCATGTACGGGCCTTTCTGGATACAGAAAATGTTCGACTGGTGCTCTGGCCAGCACATTCTCCAAATCTATCACCAATTGAAAACGTCTGGTCAATGGTGGCAGAGCAACTGGCTCGTCACAATATCTGAACTGTGGTATCGTGTTGAAGTTGCATGTGCATCTGTACCTGTACACACCATCCAAGCTCTGTTTGACTCAATGCCCAGGCGTATCAAGGCCGTTATTGCGGCCAGAGGTGGTTGTTCTGGGTACTGATTACTCAGGATCTATGTACTCAAATTGCGTGAAAATGTAATCACATGTCAGTTCTAGTATAATATATTTGTCCAACGAATACCCGTTTGTCATCTGCATTTCTTCTTGGTGGAGCAATTATAATGGCCAGTAGTGTAAGAAAAGAAAATTACTGTGTATGATAAATGTAGACTGTGGAGATTAAAATTTGTGCCATAGCTAGGACTTGACCCAAGGTTCCCTGTTTTCTGGGTAGATGTGCTACCAATTACACCAACACAGCAATACAGGCGATGGAGCTGCGCGGACTACTATAGTTGTGTGCCCTCCCTAACCCAAGCTTCAAATTCATGCTTTCTGCCTACTCCTTAAATCATCAGTGTTCGGAGGGGCAGTGCTCTACAGTAGCCCAAGCAGGTGTGTTATTTATAGTGCTATGGTGGTGTAATGGCTAATCCATTTGGATATTAAGCAGATGGCCTGGGTTTAAGTCTTGACTGTGACACCGATTTTAATTCATGTTTTCAGCTTCTTTCGTTATTGTGGATAAAGCTGAGAGCCGTATGTCTCGGGGAAAGTTTAATTACATCAGATCAGAAAATTACTGTGTTGTACTTACTATTTCATAGTATAAACTTTTATATTATTTAGTAAGAGCAGAAAAAATATATTTTCCGAATAATAGTATTTATCTTGCAAAGTCGGTCTCAGTTCCAAAACTGGGTTCTGTGTTCTTGCATAATCTATTAAAAGATCTTGTCCAGGGATGTTTAAGTGACAAGTCGCTTGAACGCTACGTTGCTTTTAATTACTTTCTTCTTTTATTTGTGTGTTCTTAACAAGTATATTACAATACTTCTCAGATGTACATTGTGCAACTTTCTCGAGTTTGGCAAAGAACAGTGAGCAACATGCAAAACTAAGTAGTACTAAAACCACTCTGATGCTATCTTATCCAACTCTGTCAGACGCTACTCTGACGCACTTGGCGTTAAATATGCGTTATATATTAGGAGACCAGCTTCCAATACCTTCTAGAACAGGATACAGTCTAAATTGGTATTTAGATAACTGTCTTAACATAAACATTTTTTCACATTTTTTCACATCAATAACTTACCTCAGCACTTATTGGCCAGATGGTTAATAAAAATATCGTAAATTTTGTCAACATGAAAAAGACCAGCTTCCTGTTATTTTATAAAATCCATTGCGTTACCGATAGTAAAATTAGAAAAATTTTAAATGGTGACAGAAATTTTGTTTACATGAAAATTTAAGCACAGGAATACTTGATTGTATGAAACAAGTATACGAGGCACAAAAGTAGAGCTCCAATTGCACTGGGGGGTGGCGGTGTGAGTGGAATAACAAGATTTCCCATGTGTAGAAATAGCACACCAACTGCGTTAAAAAACAATTTGTTACGCTGCTGGCGTGCTGTTTCTTCGCATCGGCAGTCTTCAAAAATTGTTGCTGAAAATTAAGAACAAAAGTCTAGGTGAGGAGATTGGCATTTTCAGTGGACGGAGACGTGTTAGGGGAAATGCTGACGTAAATGACAGTCAGCGCTACCAACAGAAACAGCAACGTTTAACTTCGCCTCCAAATTTTCACACTACAGTTGCTAGGTCGCTGCCGTTTGCAGAAATTAAAAAAACAAAAAAAAAACAAAAAAGCCGCTTACGTGCAGTTCCATAATTAGCAAAGTGGTTATCGCCAATCGTGAATGTGAATCACTTTCCTTTCAATCCTTACTCTAAGGGGGATAGGCAGCCTGCCAGCTTGATGATGTACAGAACATGTAATAATAAATAAATACTTAAATATACCGTTCTAAAAGCGCCAGTATGTGTAGCCGATATTTTTATAGACAAATACGTCGACATTTTTCTGCCTATATATCGATACTATTTTTCGACATACCGAGAGGCGATAATGACTCGTTTTAAATATCGACATATCGTTGTTAAAAATATCAGTAGTCCTAGTACACTCCACCCGCGGATGTGTAAATGATGAGAATTGCAATTCTCTGTGAGAGGTAAGACGGCCACCAGACAGGATTAGTGTTGTCAGAGTTTGGGGTTGATGCTGGGCTGGTAGGATATGTATGGAGCGTGAACAGCCGCAGATGCCGAGTTATCCCTGTGAAGGACTGGGAGGAGCCGTGTGCACGCATGACACAGTGTTATTAGCACCTGACAGGATCTGAAAGGGTCCTCATTGTTGGTCTCCATTTGTCTAGCCCGTCGAATGTAGCAATATCCACATTTGTAGGGCGTTGTAATGTGACAGTGATCCTATGTTGGACGGTATGCGAAAGTGAGGGCAGACACACGAGTCGCCAAGTTTCTCATCGACGAAGCCTTACCACAAGGGAAATCCTGAAAGTGGCAGAAATGAGAGCTAAATTAAATAGTTACTGTAGAGTCAGCATTCTAACGTTACATTAGTGCACTGTGTATTAGGACAGCTTCATTGTCCGTCTTCCATCAGACAATGGGTAGTGAATCAGTCTGCTGACTGTCCACAATCCACCTGTCGCGGCAGCGGACGCAGTCTGACGATTTCCAGAGACAGAGCCGAGCTTACACGCAGTGGAGGTTCCGAGCGAGGCTTATATTCGCCCGCCGCTCGGGACTATAAAAGTCAGCATATTTCCGGTGCTATTCAATTAGAGCGGCCAGTGGCTGGGCGAGCGCGTAATTCCTCCGGTCGCAAACAAGCGGACGCGCCGCGGCGGGCGCGATAAAGCGCGCATTAATTCGCCGGGGGCGGCTGGGGGCGGTGGCTGTCGCGCCTGATGAAACCGCACGCAAATGTATCGGGGATTCCTGAGGTGTTAATACAGAGTGCCGGGGGCGGCCCCGCAGCGCGTCACGTAAAACAGGGCCGCAGCGGCGGAATGCTGCGAACCCGCACTCCGGCCGAGTGGCTCTCTCTCCGCCTATGCTGGAGGCCCGGCTCTCTGGAGTCGCTATTGGCGGTCGGCCGGGCGTGCTTCGCACCGCAGCAGCCAGCGACGCCGCCTGTAGAGGCCGGCGCCAGCGCCTCACCTACATGCTGTCGTGATCTGAGAAATGCAAATGGCGAATGAGATCACCGTGGAAACGAGTGACAGAGGCATAACAACACTGAGGAATTTACGTTTTAAAAGTTCCCACAAATTACTGCAACCGTTACATGATATAGTTTCCGCATTTTTGCAAAAACATTTTTTTTTTTTTTTTTTTTTTTTTACCGAGATGTGTTTCGGCACCTCTGTGCCATCATCAGAGCGTTTCGTTTATTGAAGACTCTAAAAAGTGAACATACACTACTGACCATTAAAATAGCTACACCACGAAGATGACGTGCTACAGACGCGAAATTTAACCGACAGGAAGAAGATGCTGAGATATGTAAATGATTAGCTCTTCAGAGCATTCACACAAGATTGGCACCGGTGGCGACACCTACAACGTGCTGACATGAGGAAAGTTTCCAACCGATTTCTCATACACAAACATCACTTGACAAGCGTTGCCTGGTGAAACGTTCTTGTTATGCCTCGTGTAATGAGGAGAAATGCGTACCATCACGTTACCGACTTCGATAAAGGTCGTATTGTAGCCTATCGCGATTGCGGTTTATCGTATCGCGACATTGCTGCTCGCATTGGTCGAGATCCAATGACTGTTAGCAGAATATGGAATCGGTGCGTTCAGAATAGGAATACGGAATGCCGTGCTGGATCCCAACGGCCTCGTATCACTAGCAGTCGAGATGACAGGCATCTTATCCGCATGGCTGTAACGGATCGTGCAGCCACGTCTCGATCTCTGAGTCAACAGATGGTGACGTTTGCAAGACAACAACTATCTGAACGAACAGTTCGACGACGTTTGCAGCAGCAGGGACTATCAGTCAGATCGTGGCTGCGGATACCCTTGACGCTGCATCACAGACAGGAGCGCCTGCGATTGTGTACTCAACGACGAACCTGGGTGCACGAATGGCAAAATGTCATTTTTTCGGATGAATCTACGTTCTGTTTACAGCATTATGATGGTCGCATCCATGTTTTGCGACATCGTGGTGAACGCACATTGGGAGCGTGTATTCGTCTTCGCCATACTGGCGCATCACCCGGCGTGATGGTATGGGGTGCCATTGGTTACACGTTTCCGTCACCTCTTGTTCGCATTGACGGCACTTTGAACAGTGGACGTTACATTTCAGATGTGTTATGACCCGTGGCTCTACCTTTCATTCGATCCCTGCGAACCCTACGTTTCAGCAAGATAATGCACGACCGCATGTTGCAGGTCCTGTACAGGCCTCTCTGGATACAGAAAATGTTCGACTGCTGCCCTGGCCAGCACATTGTCCAGACCTCTCATTAATGGAAGAAACTTCTGGTCAATGGTGGCCGAGCAACTGGCTCGTCACAATACGCCAGTCACTACTCTTGATGAACTGTGGTATCGTGTTGAAGTTGCATGGGCAGCTGTACATGTACACGCCATCCAAGCTATGTTTTACTCCATGCCCAGACGCATCAAGGCCGTTATTACGGCCAGCGGTGGTTGCTCTGGGTACTGATTTCTCAGGATCTATGGACCCAAACTGCGTGAAAATATAATCACATGTCAGTTCTAGTATAATATATTTATCCAATGAATACCCGTTTATCATCTGCATTTCTTCTTGGTGTAGCAATTTTAATGGCCAGTAGTGTACCATTATGTTGCCACTTACGTAAATCTCGCGACAATTTAATGAAGTGATTAAGATACGTGTGTGAGTATTGTATTGTATATTGAACTGGGAACCCAGAAACGACGGAGAGGCTTCGACGTAGCCCCCAGTGATTCACAACCCCACAACATGCCGCAGCAGTCCACCCACACCACCGCCGCACCACGCCGAACCCAGGGTTAGATTAAGACACGTAATTACGCATGTAAACAGTCGTTGTCCCTCGTTCAAGACACGAATGAGATAGAAAAGAAAGTCCCGTCAATCGTGAACTTTGCAGTGCCTCACATAGTAGTGTGTATTTAGATGTAAATGTAGATACAAATGTTTACTATTTATTTGATGCAGATGATGCCCGACACCTCGTAATTATTTGAAAAGAAAGTTGTTATGCACAAGCGTTAAAATATGATGATGGTAAATCTCTTTATATCTTTATCAATTACCTAATTACCAGTTCCGATCATTTGGTCCTTCGCAGGCAGCATGAAATTATTTTAAAAAATTGTGTGGCAACGTTCTTAGTGCGGCGTCAGATACAACAGAAAGCATCCTTTGTCACTGCTATGGTGAACCCGAATTCCGCCGACAAAGTTTCGGTTGGGTATTTGGTATAAGAGACCTGTGGTTTTAGCGTCTCGTTACGAATAATATAAACGTGGCAAAGGCTAGAACGTATTGTTCTACTTCCGATTTGAGTTTAGCTGCTCCATATTCTGACTTGCTTTTTAGCAATGTAATTTTACGATTGAGCAACATTTCACTCTGATGAAGACACTCCTGATAGGTGCCGAAACCTAGGTCAATGTACCTACCGTTTATGTGCAGCCGGTTGGCTGTTTAATCCTGCGTTGAAAGTAGTGTACGGTTGCTGACTAACAGCCATGTTCAAAATTGTATTTTTCTGTGTAAAACAAAACCCTTACAGTACTACGAGGCACTAATTGACACTTGGTGTCACTAGAGCAGTCTAGAATATTGACCACTGGTTTCTGCAGTACAGAATCGGAAAACGCTGTCGGACGTATAGCATGGCTTCGCTTGCACGGCTGGATGACGGGGTGTAGTTGCAGGCAGAGATTAGCCGCGGCTCTGCTCTGCTCTATATTAGCCCGCCGAGGTGTCAGTTGGACGGACGTACAGCGGCAGCCGGTCGTAGCCATTTGAGTCCATCCGCGCGCGATGCGTTATGCGGTTTGTAACACCGCGTGGCGTTTAACCGGTGCGAATTAAACGCGGCGCGTAATTATACGTACTTAAATGACTTTCGCCCCAGCGGCGTCACAATGGCGGCCGCGCTTCACTCCGTAATGACTGTAGAATTATGACGTCATAGCAGAGCGCACAGTGGCGCCCGTTTGTGCGCCTGGCCGGCGGGTTGCCACACACTTTTTTTTTCTTTTTTTTAATCTCCTCCCATTGCAAATGGCTTTATTTTGTTTCGGATCGCAAGGGAGACGACATATTGCTCTTGTTAGGGCAACGGATGTGTGTTGCTCTCTCGTAACGAGCTCTGTTATTTACTTTATTGAATAAAATGTGCATCCGCTCTATGACGCTGCACAGCGTAATGTTATTTTAATATCGTATAGGGACGATATGTTTGAATTTCCCAAAGCAATTTAACAGTGCCGGACGTTCTCATAAAGCGCAGGACGCGGCGCCAGCGCGGCCCGTCTTTTGTTTGTTTCAAATTTTGTGTTATTTGTTCATCGGTATCGTTCCTCAGGTCAATTATCATCAGGACACACCAGCACTCGATAATGCAAGCAATATGTTGCGCATTCGCTACTCTATCCGATCACTGCCGGTGCAGATTAACGTTTTGTTTATCAGCATATCGTACCGCAGACAAATTGTAACAGTTCAGTGTCGTTTTCTTGTGTCTTTTGCTGAAATTACACGCAACCATTGTTTGATGCAAGTTTCAGTAGTCTGACAGATATCTAAATCAAATGGGGTACTGATTTTTGTTTCATTTCATGTGGATATTCTTAGCAGATTTTCGAAGCTGGAACGGCTTTGAGTACAATTCCGGTATCAGTGTAACGACGGGCCTTCAGCATTT
The DNA here is from genome assembly GCF_021461395.2 of Schistocerca americana. NCBI lineage: Eukaryota > Metazoa > Arthropoda > Insecta > Orthoptera > Acrididae > Schistocerca > Schistocerca americana. The sequence continues at coordinate 857,609,164 of NC_060121.1, forward strand.
GAGTTAAAAATCTTCTACTGTAGGATAACAGTAACGAGCAAAAAGGTTCCGCATGCAAGTCGGTTTGCTAACCTAGACCTGTTGATGAATGTCATTTTCAACTAGTAAGAGGTATAAATTTCGATGTTGGTACCTACGTCCAGTGTGTCAAGAGTTTCCAGAATAAATTTTTCACTCTGGAGCAGAGTGTGCGCTGATATGAAACTTCCAGGCAGATAAAAACTGTGTGCCTGACCGAGCCTCGAACTCGGGATCTTTGCCCTTTGTGGTCAAGTGCTCTACCGACTGAACTACCCAAGAACGACTCACGATCCGTCCTCACAGCTTCACTTCCGTCAGTACAACGTCTCCTGCCTTCTAAACTTGACATGAGCTCTCCATCGATATTTGCAGAACTAGCACTACTGGAAGAAAGGATATTGCGGAGACATGGCTTAGCCAAGGCCTGGGGGATGTTTCCAGCATAACATTTTCACTTTGTAGTGGAGAGTGCGCTGATATGAAACTTCCTGACAGATTAAAACTGTGTGTTGGACAGAGGCAAGAGTCTCGAGTTTGAGCCGCGGTCCGGCACATAGTTTTAATCTGCCATCAAGTTTCAAGACGTGGAGGATTTAGATCGTCTGGGCACAGAGATTGGTAGGACAACATGAATCTGCCTCTACTTGAAAGGTACCACGTGTAAAGTAAAGTGGCAACTACTCGTCGTTAGTCAAGCTGATTGTAGCGGGAACGGTTCAAATCTCGTAAGCCAGCTCCATGAGAGTATTGAACGAAATTATGTTCTCGTACCTGACCTTTGGAGTGTGCATCTACATTTGTACACTGAAAGTAGCTTTAAGGTGTGTGGTGGAGGGTACTTCTGGTAACACAATCATTTCGCGTCTTCCCTGTTCCTTTCCTGAATACTGCGTGAAATAAGAGACTGTAGGTAAACCAGCGCATGAACTTTACTTTCCCTGATTATTGTTCGAGTCCTCCCTCGGGCATGGGTGTGTGTGTTGTCCTTGTCGTAGGTTAGTTTAAGTTAAATTAAGTAGTTTGTAAGCTTAGGAACCGATGACCTCAGCAGTTTGGTCCCATAAGGCCTTACCACTTATTTTCAATTTTTCCCTGATTATTTTCGTCGTGTTCTTCTTGCTATATGTATGTGGTAGGAGGTACACTGCTGTGCAAAACTTAAACATGAGACAGATAAAATAACACAGCACATTAACAATGAATGAGCGGGAGGTTTTTGTCACATGTCTCCTAGTGGTGTGCAAAAAGTTGGCTGTCACATAGCGTGAGTTCAGCGTGACTACAGTGCCATATGGGTCTGGCATCGTAACACGGAGCAGTTGAAGGAAAGGCAAAAGACAGTGTGTGTCAATGAGCGACTAATTCTGGTGCACTCTGGTGGCGTTCTTCATTGAAGCATTTGCATAACTTCATACTGAGAAGAATCATCGGGAAACTGGAACTGTCCGGTTGTTAAAAATCTTTTTTCTCAGGGACAGGTCGACCTATCAATTTCAAGTTTGTGTCACATATTAAGGTCTTGTCTGTTATCGATATTTTAAGCTTCCAAGTCGGTTCAGTCACAAGATATGGCTATTTATGTCTCATTCTTAGATATTCGGAAACTCACTCATCAGAAGCTACAGGGTACTTCTCGTTGACCTAGAACTATAAAATTTGGCAGGAAGCACGATTTCACTGTACAAGTAAAGGGAAAAATCCGAAAATCGTTTATTTCTAATTACATAACAAGAAAAAGTTTTTTTTGTAATTTTTTATCTGTCTGTCTGTTTGTCTGTCCGTCTGGTAAGACCATTTATCTCTAGAACAGGGTCGCGTACCAAGTTCACATTTGTGTCACGTACTAAGACCTATGGACACTTTGCGGTGTAAAACTTTTAAGCTTATAACTCAATGCAATCAAAATATACGCCCGTTTATGTCATAGTTTGATACTCGAACCATCACTCTTCAAAACTTATTTCCTATCTATATCCGGATCCCGCTCCAGCTACTGCCTGGTCTGGGTGCTGACGAGTCCTCTCCATTTGGCTCGGTCCTCCCACCACTTTTCTTCCTCTCCTTTCCACAGATATTTTCACTCCCATTTTCCATCGTGTTCTTGGGCACTTTTTGGGTCTTTTTCCATCCGTCTTTAGTTCTTCCATAATTTTGGGGAGTCTCTGCCCATGCATCCTCTTAAGATGCCCATACTGTCTTAATCTCTTTTTTTTTAATTTCGTCTCTCATATTTTCTTGTTTAAGGTCCTTTCTAATCGCTACATTCCTTACTTTGTCCTGGGGAAACTGGAACTGTCCGGTTGTTAAAAATCTTTTTTCTCAGGGACAGGTCGACCTATCAATTTCAAGTTTGTGTCACATATTAAGGTCTTGTCTGTTATCGATATTTTAAGCTTCCAAGTCGGTTCAGTCAGAAGATATGGCTTCCCTTAACTGCTCTGAGAAATTTCATCTCCAATGATGCAGTCTTCTCCAGTTCCTTTCTCTCATTGTCCATGTTTCTCCACCAGGGGTGACAATAGGGAAGTAATAATTTTTATACATAAGGAGAATTGCTTTTGTGAAACTTCCTTATTCCAAACCAGGTGTTTTATTGTTTGGCAGAAATTGCCTCCTTTCTGCAACCTCCTATTAATTTCGTTCAAAACTTATTTCCTGTTGACCTAAAATCATAAAATTTGGTTAGACGCAGCGTATCACAGTCAAAAATGTGCAAATGTGTGTGAAATCTTATGGGACTTAACTGCTAAGGGCATCAGTCCCTAAGCTTACACACTACTTAACCTAAATTATACGAAGGACAAACACACACACCCATGTCCGAGGGAGGACTCGAACCTCCGGCGGGACCAGCCGCACAGTTCATGACTGCAGCGCCCAAGACCGCTCGGCTTATCCCGCGCGGCACAGTACAAGTAAAGGGAAATTTCCGAACTTGTTAATTCGTAACTACATCACGTGAGAAAAGTATTTCCTTTGTCATTTTTATCCGACTTCAGGCTTGAAATGAAAAATGAATTCGAAAGCGCTGGCATACGTGGTATCGGTATCTTGCCACTATCAATGTCGATAACAGGCGAAAATCGTCAATATCCTCCATTTCCAGCATAGATAAACTGTTTATATAGGTAAAAAAGTTTGTGTGGCACCCGCTGCACCCATATCCTACTTGCACGTAGCCAATTTTCATGGATGACAATGCACGACCGCATCGAACAGCGCAAGTGCAGGGGCTCTAGCAACGAGAGGATACTCGGTGAATGGTCTGGCCTGCCGTTAACCCGATTTAAATGCCATCGAGCACATGTGCGATGCTTTGGGAAGACGTATTGCAACACTTCCACTCGCATGATCGACCATACAGCACTTGTCAGCCGCGCTAGTGGAGGTACGAAACGCTCTACCACAATAACTCCTCAGTAACAAGCACGGGAACACGTTGGAGAACACGCATTGGTGTCTCTGGTGACCAAACACCTTATTAACGACCATGACCCACTTTTTGTCACGTCCAGGGGACCATCCATAAATGGCGATGACTTCAGTGCAATAATTGTTTTAGAATTAAAAGGTTGCCGGCCGCTGTGACCGAGCGGTTCTAGGAGCTTCAGTCTGGAACCGCGTGATCGCTACGGTCCCTGGTTCGAATCCTGCCTCAGACATGGATGTGTGTAATGCCCTTAGGTTAGTTAGGCTTAAGTAGTTCTACGTTCTAGTGGACTGATGACCTCAGATGTTAAGTCCCAAAGTGCTCAGAGCCATTTGAACCATTTTGAATAAAAATGTTATCTATATATATCTCCTTCAGTTACCTTCTTGCTATGTATGGTCTATGTTTCACCAGACTACAAGGCGTGTTCCGAAAGTGAGGTCGGATCGGTCGCGAATAAATGGGAACCACAGTGAAAATTCGATAATGCTTTGCGTAGATGTTTCGGACAGTGTCTCTAGTATGCCCGTCTGTCTTTTCAGTTCTGAGCGCACAGTGAGCACGTAATGATGCCTAGTAAACAGTGTCTCGTGCTAAGAATGAGTGCCTCTGAGAGATTTCGCCTGATCGGAGGCAGCCCACAGAACATAACTGTCACGCATTTGCTTCTTAATGACATTTCTACGCCGCACTCTGCAGGGGCAATGAGGACGCTCCTGCAGCGTTTTCGGTGAGAAGTGTTTGATCACTCTCCATAAAGTCCGGACTTTGCTCCCTCTGATATTCATCTCTGCTAACATGAACCGCTGGATATGAAGTCAACATTTTGGCACAGCCAACGAGATCAGCGTAGAGGATCCTCGAAAAGTGCAGGCCGGCTCCCTTCTATGACGAGGATATTGGAAAGTTGGTACAACGCTACGACAAATGTGTCAGCCAGAGCGGCGTGTATGTAGAGACGTTGCTGGAAGAAATAAAAGACTTTTGATATTCGCTGTGGTTTTCATTCAGCCACCGATCGGACCTTATGTTCGGAATACTTCGCAGTGACACTTCATGGGGCACTTACTATCGTCCTTAAGTTTTGCACAGCACTGTGATATGTTGCCCGATTTCTCTTGAAATATACGCTCTCGAAATGTCAATTGTAAAGGTCGATTCACACTTGATAGAAGGGAGCGAAGTAGAACGCCAAAAGAATCCGACAGATGATTTCAAATGCAGCACTCATACAGGCTGTCAACTGAACACTACGTCAACGTCGATGTTTCTCGTCAAGAAAATTTTAATGTTAAATTAGTGGAAGAAGGGGAAGAGAGTGGACGTTGTCCCAATACGTTATCATTCAAATGTAACGTACCTTTTGTCGCGCTTATTCGTGTTACAGTGGTAGATAACGTTGTTTTGTGTCATCTCTTTCTTTATTTTGCTATTGTACTTGTAATGCTTCAGCGAGCCATATTTAATGGAAAAAGAATAAAGATCATAATAATAATAACACTAATGGTACTAATAAGAGAATTAATAATACTGACAGTTCTGTATTCGTTTCGAGATGTAAGAAGGAATCTCCGAGTAATGAAGATTTATTTGTCGATTTTCCGGATACAGTCATGCAATTGTCAGAAATAGCTTTCTTTGTTCACAGCAGCCGTCTCTCGGGATGACTTTAACGCATTAAGCGCATGGATATGTCGAAAATACCTGACCTTTTCATCACTGTTGCTTAGTATACCTGCGTTAAACCTCGCCACAAATACCGTATAACACAATGATTATACTTATTTTTATGTTATCTGTCTGAAGAAATGTTGGTCGTATAATCGATACCATTTTCTCGTGGAAAATTACTCTTACTCTGAAAAAACTTTATCATTTTAGCATTTTAGCGATACTGGGCTGCTATAATTAATGTGCAGCTACTCACTGTGGTCCAGGTGGGCTGTAATTTTCGAATGACCGCGAAACTTGGTAGATATGCCAATGTGTTAATGCAGGACAGAATTGCAGTGGAAAAAATTAGTTCCAATTTTGGTCACCAGGTGCAAATCTGGCGCTGTGATAGCAAGAAAGGCGTATAAAATTGCCTCCACGCGTAATTGATTAGGAACAGGATGTGGGCAGAAAGGGTTAAACAAATGAGAAAGGCAGAATTTTGATTTTGTTATTAACCACCGTTTATACAGTTTGTTCAATATCGGAATCGGAGATGTCGACAACATACTGTACAGTGCAAGATTTGTACCTGGTGGCCAAACCTGGAACCATTTTTTTTTTAGTGTACATCGGTTCTCAATTACGATAAGGTGCATTTATCTGCACCAGTCTGTACCAGTCTGCATTTGTCTGCACCAGTCTGTACGAGTCTGCATTAGTCTGTACCAGTCTATAGTCAAGTTTCAGTCTGCACCTAAGAACATTATCATATTCCTGTACCTAGCCATGAAGATAACAAATGTAAAGACACTTTGTCAAGCATCATAGATATGTGAGAATAAGACTAACGTACCAAGACCAAAGGAACTTCAGATTGTCAATTGTAAACAGCATCCAGAATCAAGTTACGTAATGTCTATGCTTTTTATTATTTTCATAAATGTGTGTGAAAATTAATCAAGTTCTGTTTAAAGTTTGTCACCGTCAATCTGCTGCTCTAAGCGTGCAAGTGGCATTTCTATCGTCTGACCAAACGGCAGAAGATAAACACGTCACGATAAGACCACGAGACATATTGCTGACACTCGCCTACTTCGTTAGAGCGACAAGTCAAATAATCTGATTTGTGTGTGTACCGAAGGTCTTACAGAACGCACAACACACACGAGAAGTACAAAAGTAAATTAGGTACTCATGTCACTTCGTATATTTTAACTATGATAAAGTTGACAGTTCCTTCCTCTCTTGTTGATCTGTGCAGATTAGTGTAATCAGTTAAAACGTGTAGTCGAGCTGATATGGTGCCGGCCTTGTCCAATCACGGTGCTCACGATGTACCTCTAGCACGGGGGCAGCAGAGACGTACAGTAGGTGCGGTGCAGCAGCCAGTCCTGTACACACTGTGACTGGCCCCGAGGTGCAGGGGGAGACCGCGGTGTATTATTTAATTACCAGGGCCACGGTCACACGTCAGCGGCGCGGTTTTCCAGCTCGCTGGGGAAATCTCGCGCGGCGACAAAACACGCCACGACGCGTCCCACTGCCCCATCAGCGGCGATGAGGAGGGAGTATATGTGGCCGCGTGGTGGCTGGTCGATACCTGGCGGCCACCATGCGGGGTGACCAGGACGGCGATCCACGGCCGATAAAGCACCGCCACCTCACCCGGTAACGTCAGCTGCCGTCTCAAGCAGTGGTCTGCGACACGTCGATGACTGGTTTCACTTCACGTAATGCAACTGACCGACAGATTGAAACTGAGTGCCGAGCCGGCATTGGAACTAGGATCTCACCGATCGCGGAAAATGCTGTTACTAACTGCGCTATCAAGGCATGACTCACTGCCTTGTTTGGATGGAAAACACCGACCATTAAAACCGACACCGGTATTTTAGTCCTCAATAATCGATATTTTTCACTATTTATTTGAACTTAGTTACAACAAGTACTTTTTATATTTTACAACTTTTTTTTCTTTGTGTCATCAGTTTTTCTGACTGGTTTGAGGAGACCTGTAACGAATTCCTCTCCTGCACCAACCTCTTCATCTCAGAGTAGCAGTTGCAACCTACGGCCTCAGTTATTTGCTCGGAAGTCTTCCAATATCTTTACTGTGTTTGCCCTCTTAGTACCGTGGAAGTCATTCCCTGATATCTTAACAGATGTCCTATCATCCTGTCCCTTCTCCTTCTCAGTGTTTTCCACATATTCCTTTCCTCTCCGATTCTGCACAGAATCTCCTCATTCCCTACTTTATCAGTCCACCTAATTTTCAACATTCGTCTGTTGCAACACATCTCAAATGCTTGGATTCTCTTCTGTTCCGGTTTTCCCGCAGTCCATGCTGTGCTCCAAACGTACATTCTCAGAAATTTCTTCCTCAAATTAAGGCCTACGTTTGATACTCTTAACCAGAAATATTTACTAATAACCAAGTAATAAAATCGAAATATCTGTCATAGCAGCAGTAATAAAATTTTTCATTTTTAAATAAACCTATTTTTAAAAAGGAGTAATTTTTATTTGTAAGATTTACATTAGTTTGAAATACTGCATTATTACAGAGAATGAGAAAAGTGGTCAGTGCTATTTTAGTAACAATGCCGACACAAAAAAGCAACAAACATATGGGATAAGAACTGATACAACAATGCTGAGACAATAATGTCTCTGTAGCCTTGTGTCGTGGCTGTAGGTTCGAGTTGTCGTCGCCCGACATGCGTTCTACTGAGAATGGCTCCAACCCTTATCTCGATATCTTCTTGTGAATTGATGTAGAAATGAAGTACAATGCCTCATTTGCTTTAAAAGGTTAAATATTTGACGGCCATTTCTATGAAATAATAAAAGAGGAGGAAACTATGATGACAGCAAAAATTAAAAAAATTTCATTCATAACATACAATAAAAACCGAAGGTAGTTGATCTGCTGCCTGTATCTGTATAATAAGCCTATATCTGCTTGTAACCCCTTGAAAAGGTTAGCACTATTTATAATGGCTAAATAATGGTATGATACTCGATTACTACATGACTTTTGAGCATAGTTTCAAAAAATTATGAACAGTAGAAGTATGTAGCTGATTTTTTTGTATTTTTTAGCAAAAGCACCGAACAGAAGACGAACTAATTCTTCTTTAATTTTCCTATTTAACGTCAAATTTGGATTCTATGCATCTTTGAACTCCGAGAGTCAAAATTTTTCAGTCTGTGTTTGATATCTATGTTTATTACGGGAAGTAACAGCAATAAAAACACGAAAATTGGTTGTTTCAGGAACTGATTATTTAACTGTCAGGTTAAATTAACGTGAAGAAAAAAAAGAGGTTGTTTCGGTGATAATCGCAATCCCTGTGTCCCATCCTCGCAGGTTTGCCTCCTCCTGTAATTGTGTCCTACCTTCCAAGCTTCACCTAAAATCTCCTGGACGAGAGGTAACGATGGAGAAATCGCTTAGCCGCTGCCTATGGGACAAGGAGACTGTGTCTAGAAGAAACCTTCCACTGTTCAGCTGAGTGTGGGCTCCTTTGAAACTTCCTGGTCGATTAAAACTGTGTAACAGACTTGGAGATACCTAGGTAGTGTTTTGGTTTCGAGTCCCAATCAGCTGGGTTCAGCACTTTGTCTTGTGGAGTTACTACTATGATGCAACATCGGTTCTCAGAAATATTTTACGGTACAGACTTGGAGATACCTAGGTAGTGTTTTGGTTTCGAGTCCCAATCAGCTGGGTTCAGCACTTTGTCTTGTGGAGTTACTACTATGATGCAACATCGGTTCTCAGAAATATTTTACGGTACTTTTGGTGATATCCTAAGACGCATCGGGAATCTGAAGTTACACTCCTACACATCTTATGACTGAATCACGATATTATCTTGCACTTAATCGTATTCATTTGTTTAATTAGTGTAATTTATCCTTTCTTCCAGGCAATTAATAAAAGGAGAAAAATAATTACAGCGAGCTAAAAGTATGAAATGCATGGATAAAGATCTGCCCTGGGGAATATACGAGTACATCACAAATGCAATGTCACTATGCGGTCACTATGCGGTCACTATTACAACACACATCAGTAAGTAATCAGTTGTCTTATTATATTCTGTCATCTTCATTGTATTTTGTAGGACATCGCTTATTATCTTTCTTTTGATATACCGGGCCGTGGTGGCTATTGTGCATTATCACCACTGTGACCGTCAAAAGGTTAAACTGCCTTCCACGTTAAAAGTGATAACGGGTATTATTTCGGACTTCATAGGAAAGAATATGTAGGTTCTAATTCATAATAATCTGCTATTGAAACGACACGACGCGATAAATACAAAATTCCTGATTCATTCATCTGCAATATGTAATAGACACAATAAATTAATGTATCTTTACTAAATGCTTTTTGCAGTGAATGCAGACATATTACTATTTCATAAATGGGAGAAATTACGTAGCTCAATCATACATACCTTTTACCGATTAGTAGGCAATATGTAAAGTGAGTTTCAAAAAGAGTAAGGCTTTGCTTCGGAATATTTTGTTTTGCAAAAGAACTGAATGAGGTTTACAGATTGAACCGCAAGCAAAATTCGTTCTATGTTCCTTGACGTTCCTGCATATAACAACACCCTATAGCTACTTCCAACAGATGGAGCAACTGCCTACGCATCCGGCCGAACGTTGGAGCTCATTTACACAATCGTAACGCCTGACAGAGTATTGAGCAAAGGTTGGTCTGGTCGCGGCCCTAGCTGCCCATCCAGGTCATCTGATCTTTCAGTGTGCTATTACTTTGTGTGGGAGCCTTCAAGTCCAAGATGTAACGCAACAGCCCTCGTAGTCTTCAAGCACTGCAGAACATTTAGGACGACGCTGCATCAACTCCAGCTGTCCAGCTCCGATCCACCTTCAGCAGCTTTTTGGCCAGGGTCCAAAAGTTGCAATAGATGACCAGTGGTCACTTTAAACTTCTGCCACAGTCACGTTAGGACTGTATTTCCTTTCCTCTGCTGTATTTCTTCCTATCCTAGACCTCTGTTATCCGGGACACTTCTATTTGCCCCACCCTGAACATGTTTTATGACGTGGTTCTCTTACAGATTAATTATTTCGCGGTAAAAATTTACAAAAAGAAAAGAAAAATGATACGTTGTTTACAAGATATGTTTCATTTCTACATTTAAAAAAAATTGAGACCCACAGTAAGGCCACCGTAAAAACTGTGCCATGTATTGATAACGTTGCCTCACATGCCTACACAGGATTGTCATGTCCTGCACAGCGATCACCCAGAAACTGATTCTGTTCACGTCGTTTATACGCCTTAGAAATACTGCAAACAACAGTAAACATGAACAATAACAATACACTCTAGTGACCGTTCCACCTATCACGGTCTCTCTTAATGATTCACGTATCTGCCTATTACGCGCGCGCGCGCGCGCGCGCGCGTGTGTGTGTGTGTGTGTGTGTGTGTGTGTGTGTGTGTGTGTGTGTGTGTTCGAAGTTACAGTGTCACTACACATGCTTTCAACGTGCTGAATTATTTTGCCAGGCAATGTACAATCCTGCATGAATGAAAAGACAATATGTCTACCCTCTCAAGCAGTTGTCAGTTTTGGCCGATATCTTATTCGCATGAAGGTAATGGGTTGTAGGTATGACGATTATCGCTGAAGCAACCACTTTTCTGTTATATCGGTTTCTTCAACGTCACATAAATCTGAGTGTTAAAACCACTCAAAATAACTGGTCTCTGCAATAACTAATTTTTAATTTTTTGGTCTTACTATTTACTTTAATAAATATAGAAATCGAACAAAGATTGGATAATTTTAACTCCAGTGGTTTCAAGATAGCTAAAATCAAAATATTAAATTAAGTAGTCAAGTAAAAGAAAACCTAGTCCGCCCACCGTTCGCTGCTATTCTTGAAAAGTCATAAGTGGTTGTGTACTAAAATATATAACCATTATTTTACAATTGATACTAATTTTTAGAAAGTCTGCTCAAAATCATGTTTTAATCGAAGATCCTATCAATATTTGGCATTACGAGTAGTCAGCGCTAAAACGTGAAAACTGAGATCCGACAACTCTATTTTTCGTGTTAATTTGTCCGTTTTTAAGGGCTACAATATTTGGGAACTACGAGAAGTTAGCGCTAAAGGATGAAAACTATGACCGGACAACTCGATTTTTCGTGTTAATTTGTCCGTTTTCAAGGGCTACAAGCAGACAAAAGCGTTTATTGGAAACTATGTGTGAATTGCTAACATCCAACTTTCTTCCTTATATGATGTCACAGGTTTGTTGTGGCTCTTCCTGTTATTATTCTTTCAAAACAAATCCATAACTGAACTTCATTGATATCGCAATTCGTAAAATACTTCCAGACTAAGGATGGTGCCATTCCTAATACATACATCAAAAAGCTTTTCATCAGCTTGGTTCCGAGGGTTCCGGAACCTGTACAGAAAATTGGAATAGAGATCAACATAAACATCATTTCCGCTCTTTTTATTTCTCATGAAAACCACACATTGCATGTTGTACCACCATACACCGAGACCTTCAGAGGTGGTGGCCCAGACTGCTGTAACACTGGTAAATCTAATACCCAGTAGAACGTCCTCTTTCATTGGTGCATGCCTGTATTCGTCGTGGCACACTATCCACAAGTTCATCAACGGCGATTCGGCGTACATCCTTCAGAGTGGTTGGTGGATCACGTCGTCCATGAACAGCTTTGTCAATCTATTCCAGGCATATTCGATAGAGTTCATGTCTGCAGAACATGCTGGCCACTCTAGTCGAGCGATGTCGTTATCCTGAAGGAAGTTATTCACAAGATGTGCACGATGGGGGTGCGAATTATCGTCTCTGAAGACGAATGCCTCGGCAATTTGCAGCCGTTATGGTTGCATTATCGGTCGGAGGTTGGCATTCACGTATCGTACAGCCGTTACGGCGCCTTCCATGACCACCAGCGGCGTACGTCGGCCCCGCATAATGCCGCCCCAAATGAGCAGGGAACATCCACCTTGCTGCACTCGCTAGACAGTGTGTCTAAGACGTTGAACCTGACCGGGTTGACTCCAAACACATCTCCAACGATTGTCTGGTTGAAGGCATATGCGAAACTCATCGATGAAGAGAACGTGATGCCAATCCTGAGCGGTCCATTCGGCATGTTGTTGGGCCCATCTGTACCGCGCTGCTTGGTGTCGTGGTTGCGAAAATGGATCTCTCGATGGATGTCTAGAGCTAAATTGCGCATCATGCAGCCTATTGCGCACTGTTTGAGTGGTAACACGAGGTCCTGCGGCTGCACGAAAAGCATTATTCAACGCGGTGGCGTTGCTGTCAGGGTTCCTCTGAGCCATAATCCGTATGTAGCGGTATGTAGTAGTAGTCCTTCGGCACCCTGAGCTAGGCATGTCATCGACAGTTCCTTCCTCTCTGTATCTCCTCCATGTCCGAACACCATCGCTTTGGTCAGTCCACCCGGCCGGTGTGGCCGTGCGGTTCTAGGCGCTTCAGTCTGGAACCGTGTAACCGCTACGGTCGCAGGTTCCAATCCTGCCTCGGGCATGGATGTGTGTGATGTCCCTAGGTTAGTTAGGTTTAAGTAGTTCTAAGTTCTAGCGGACTGATGACCACAGATGTTAAGTCCCATAGTGCTCAGAGCCATTTGAACCATTTGGTCAGTCCATGACGCCTAAACACTTCCATTGTTGAGAGCCCTTCCTGGCACAAAGTAACTATGCGGTCGCGATCCAACCTCGGTATTGACCGACTAGGCATACTTGAACCACAGAGAACACGAGCCGTGTACCACATTCCTGGTGGAATGACTGGAACTGATCGGCTGTCGGACCCCCTCCGTCTAATAGGCCCCTACTCATGCGTGGTAGTTTACATCTTTGGGCGGGTTTCATGACATCTTTGAACAGTCAAAGAGATTGTGTCTGTGATACAATAACTACACTCAGCGTCTGTCGTCAGGAATTCTGGGAACTGGGGTGAAGCACAATCTTTTTTTATGTGTACGACTAATGTTCGTCAACGGCGAGAAACTATGATACAGACCAGATAGAGCAAGTGTCCCACACTGCAAGTACATGTGTGCCTTCCAATAGGCCACGACACATGGTAACAGGTATATTATTGTCTCAACATTGTCTTACTTATGTCATTAGTTCCTTCATCGTTTTTGTCGGCATTGCTATTAAGATAGCGTTGATCGCTTGTTCATTTTGTACAATAACGTAATATTTCCAAGCAATGGAAATTTTACGAATAAAAATTACTCGCTTTTAAAAAAAAGATTTACTTAGAAACCAAACTTCTTACCAGATAATTGATATTTCCGTTCTATCACGACGTTATTAGTAAAAAATTAACCACGCTTATTATAACCGAACCCAAAGAAATACCGAAAGCACTGGTTATTCAGGACTAAAATACCTATATCGGTCTTAAGCTGTTGGTTTTTCCCATTCCTATGGAATCCCGACCAAACCGTGCAGCATTACTGCGGAATAATACACTGAGGTGACAAAAGTCTTGGGATATCTCCTAACATCGTGTTGGACCTCCTTTTTTCACGGCGTAGTGCAGTAACTCGACGTGGCATGGACTAAAAAGTCGTTTGAATTCCCCTACGTAAATATTAATCAATGCTGCCTCTGTAGAGTCCATAGTTCGGAAAGTGTTGCCGGTGCAGGATTTTGTGCACTAACTGACCTCTAGTTTATGTCTCATAAAATGGTTCAAATGGCTCTGAGCACTATGGGACTTAACATCCGTGGTCATCAGTCCCCTAGAACTTAGAACTACTTAAACCTAACTAACCTAAGGACATCACACACGTCCATACCCTAGGCAGGATTCGAATCGGCGACCGTAGCAGTCACGCGGTGCCAATCTGTAGCGCTTAGAACCGCACAGCCACACCGGCCGGCTATATCTTATAAATGTTCGATAGGGTTCAAGTCAGGTGACTGGGTGGCCAAATCATTCACTCGAATAGTCCAGAATGTTCTTAAAACCATTCTGGAACTACTGTGTCCCGGTGACATGTCTCGGAACATGAATGCCATGAAAGGCTGCAGATTGTCTCCAGGTAACCGAAAATATCCATTTCTAGTCAATGATCGGTTCATATGGACCAGAGGAAACAGTTTATTCCCTGTAAACACAGTCCACCCCATTACGGAGCCACCGCCAGTTTGCACAGTGCCTTATTGACAACTAGGATCCGTGGCTTCGAGCAGTCTGCGCCACACTCGAATCCTACCACAGCTCTTACCAACTGAAATAGGCACTCATCTGACCACGTTATGGTTTTCCAGTCGTCTAGGGTAAAACCGATGTGGTCACGAGCCCAGGAGAGGTGCTGCAGGCGATGTCGTGCTGTTAGCGTCGGTCGTCTGCTGCCATAGCCCATGAACGCCAAGTCTCGCCGCACTGTCCTAACGGATACTTTCGTCGTACGTTCCATGTTGATTACTGCGGTTATTTCACTCATTGTTGCTTGTCTGTTAACACTGACAACCCTACGCAAACGCCGCTGTTCAACTTCGGTAAGTGAACGTTGTCAGCCACTTCTTTGTCTGTTGTGATAAGTAATGTTTCAAATTTGGTGTTTTTGGCACACTCCTGACATCGTGGATCTCGGAATATAGAATACCCTAACGATATCCGAAATGCAATGTCCCAACGTCTACCTCCAACTACCATTCTGCGTCAAAGTTGGTTAATTCCCGTCGTACGGCCATTATCACGTCGCACACCTTGTCACACGAATCACTGAGTACATGTGACAGGTCCGCCAATGCACTGCCCTTACACTCCTTACGTACCTGATAACTACCGTCACCTGTTTATGTGCATGTCGCTGTCCCGTGACTTGTCATCTCAGTGTAAACCAGACCTATGTCAAATAACGATTCTGCTACTGTTGCTTCGCAACACGTGCTATTAGATGCTTTTTCTTCTTATACCAGGCATAGCATGATCTACGAGGGGCGTTCAGAAAGTAAGCTCCGATCGGTCGCGAAATGGAAACGACTATGAAAATCCGATAAAGCTTTGCACAGATGTGTTGGGTAGTGTCTCTAGTATAACCCCAGTTAGCATCACGTCGCTCTTCTCATTTCTGAGCTCGCAGTGAGTGCGTAAAGATGTCTAGAAAATAGTGTCTACCGCCAAGTACGAGGGCCTGGTGAGAAATTTCGCCTGAAGCTATGCAGCTAACATTACATAACTGTCGTGCTGTTTCGTCTTCACGACAATTCTCAGCCGCATTCTGCAGGGGCAATGAAGATGCTCCTGCATCGTTTTCAAATGGAAATGTTAGATTACCCACAATACAGTCCGCAATTGTCTCCCCCTGAGTTTCATCTCTGGTCACATGAACCGCTGTCTTTGAAGACAACATTTTGACACAGACAACGAGGTGTAGGCCAGCGTGGAGAATTGGCGGAAAGCACTGGCGGCTGCCTTCTATGATGAGGCTATTGAAAAGTTGGTACAACGCTATGACAAAAGTCTAAGTCAGAACGGCGACTACGTAGAGAAGTAGCTGAAAGGTGTAGCTAATTGTTACAAGTAAAACATTTCTGATGTTCACTGTGGTTTCAATTTGGCAATCAATCGGAGCTTACTTTCTGAACAGGCCTCGTATCACAAAGAAACATTCAAATGCGATTTCTGAAAGCCATACCCCGCTTTATTATGTTTCTTCGTACATCAAATGGAGATAGGTAGCTACTTCGCGTGGTAGCACTTAAATGCTAATCATATGCCTATCCGAGGAAGCAGTTAACTTTATACTAATCTGACGTTCTGTGCATGCAGCCTGCTTGTTGCTGCAATTCTAACGCTCAAGAGTTAGGTGGCAAGCGTGTCTTACTCTTACGTAGAGCACCCGGGTTCAGTTCTACACCTACATGCCTATTCTGCAAATCACCCGTAAGTGCCTGGCAGGGGGTTCATCGAACCATCTTCACAATAATTATCACGTATTCCATTCGCGAAGAGCGCACTGAAGAAACGAACACCTCTGTCCTTCCGTGCGAGCTCTCATTTTCCTTATTTCATTATTATGATCGTTTTTCCCTATGTAGGTCTGTGGCAACAAAATATTTTCGAATTCATAGGAGAAAGTTGGTAGTTAAAATTTGGTGAGAAGATTCGGCCGCAGTGACAAACTTCTTTCTTTTAATCATGTCCAGCTCAAATCCAGTAATATGTCCGTGACACTCTCGCCCTATTTCTCGGAAATAGAAAACGTGCTGCGATTCTTTGAACTTTCTCGACTTACTACGTTACTTTTGCCTAGTAAGGAACCCACACTGTGCAGCAGTACTCCAAAAGAGGGAGGACAAGCGTAGTGTAGGGAGTCTCTTTAGTAGATCTGTTGCGTCTCCTATGTGTTCTGACAGTAAAAGACAATCTTTCGTTGTCTTTCACCACAATACTTTCTGTGTGTTCTTTCCAATTTAAGTTGCTCGTAATTGTACCTCCTAGATATTTAGATGAATGTACGGCCTATGTATTTGATTGATTTGCCATGTAACCGAAGTTTAACGAATTCCTTTAAGCACTCATGTGGATGACCTGACGCTTTTCATTACTTAGGGCCGATTGCCAGTTTTCGTACCATACAGACGTCTTATCTAAAACGTTTTGCAATTGGTTTTGCTCATCTGATGACTTTAGTGGACGATAAACAACGGCATCGTCTTCCAACAGCCTAAGACGTCTGCTCAGATTCTCTCCTAAGCAGTTCGCATAGGTAAGGAACAGCAGAGGACCTGCGGAACGTCAGAAATCACTTCTGCTTTACTCGATGATTTTCCGTCAGTTGCGACGAACTGTGACCGCTCTGACAGGAGATCACAAATCCAGTTATATAACTGAGACGATATTCCATAAGCACGCAATTTCATTTCAAGCAGCTTGTGACGTACGGTGTTAAAAACCTCCTGAAAACCTAGAAATATAGAATCAATTAGAAATCCTCCTTCAATAGCACACAACTCTTCCCTGTACTGCCAGAAATCTTTCTTCGGTGGGAGGGATGGTACCGGCTGCACTCAGCATCGTGACGTCAGTTGAAGAAATACCTGAATGAGAAGCGTGAGCAGTGCGCTGATCGCAGGTTCCTCCCTTTTCCGAATGACATCATTGGCAAATTGTGACGCTTTGGCTGTTCGGTAGTTTATGGCCCGTCAGCGTCATAAGGCGGATCTGCTACAGTACGTTAAGAGGCATACATCATTACCGGCTGCCAGTTTACTGCTGTCGAGGTATATGATGAATATCTTCGAAATATTCGAGTTTATATACAAAGTTTTATAGCTCGGCCCTCTACAAAACATAAGATATTTACCATTCCTTTAGATTACATTAGATTAGTAATTGTTCCATAGATCATGAATACGACACTTCGTAATGAAGTGGAACGTGTCAGTTTAATAAAAGGTGTCTATACAAGATATTAAATTACTCAAAATATTACACGACACTCAATTATTTTTGTGGTTTGGAAATTACCCAATTACTATATCCAAAAATTCATCTAAAGTAGAAGGAGTTGCCATTAAGAAATTCTTTTAATTTCCTTTTAAATACTATTTGGCTATCTGTCAGACTTTTGATGCTATTAGGTAAGTGACCAAAGACTTTTGTGACAGCATGATTTACCCCTTTCTGAGCAAAAGTTAGATTTAACCTTGAGTAGTGAAGATAATCCTTTCTCCTAATGTTGTAGCCGTGTACACTGCTATTACTTTTGAATTCGTTTGGATTGTTAATAACAAATTTCATAAGTGAATATATATACTGTGAGGCTACAGTGGAAGATTTCTAGCTCTTTAAATAAGTGTCTACAGGATGATCTTGGATGAGCTGCAGCAATTATTCTGATTACACGCTTTTGTGCAATGAACACTCTTTTACTAAATGACGAGTTACCCCAGAATATGGTGCCATACGAAAGCAGAGAATGAAAATAGGCGTGGTAAGCTAATTTACTCAGATGTATATCGCCAAAATTTGCAATGACCTTAATAGCATAAGTAGCCGAACTCAAAAGTTTCAGCAGATCCTCAGTGTGTTTTTCCAGTTCAACCCCTCATCAATGCAGACACCTAGAAACTTTTAATATTCTACCTTAGCTACCGATTTCTGATCGAAGTCTATATTTAGGAATGGTGTCATTCCATTTACTGTGTGGAACTGTATATATTGTGTTTTATCAAAGTTTAATGAGAGCCCATTTGCAGAGAACGACTTAATGATTTTCTGAAAAACATCGTTTACAATTTCACCAGTTAATTCTAGTCTGTTGGGTGTGATAGCTATACTTGTATCATCGGCAAAAAGTACCTGCTTTGCATCTTCGTGAATATAGAATGGCAAGTCATCAATATATATTAAGAACAGCAGAGGACCCAAGACTGAACCTTTCTTGACGCCTTTGTGAAATCAGTGAAACTCGCTTTTCTATATAGAAAACGGCAATACGCGTTTGGCGAACTTAATATGTTATTACAAGCGTCAGTCAAATGAGAACCGAGCACCCGCCACGACGGGAGCAGCGAACGGTTCCATTCAAAAGTATTCACCACACGCTTCAGACATTTACCCCACAGGGAGACGAGACGATCAGTTTCTGTTTTGTAGAACAGGGTCGGCCTTTGACCACACCCATTCTCGAACTGACCTGTCCTCTTTCTACTGAAACGGACGTCCACGCGTGTCTATCTTCAATACGCCAAAGATGTGAAAATCACACGGTGAAAGATCCGGGCTGTGCGGAGGATGATGCAGAGTTTCTCAACAAAATAGCTCAAGCGTAACCCTCGTCCCATTGGCAGTGTGTGGGCGGATGTCATCGTAAAATAAGATCCTTCCTAGGCATTTTGACCTTATGGCTCGTCGCAGTTTCTGCAAAGTTGCTTCATAGCGCTACGCATTGATTACGGTTCCGCGCTCCAGGAGATACAC
Source organism: Schistocerca americana (assembly GCF_021461395.2). NCBI lineage: Eukaryota > Metazoa > Arthropoda > Insecta > Orthoptera > Acrididae > Schistocerca > Schistocerca americana. The sequence continues at coordinate 857,628,285 of NC_060121.1, forward strand.
GAGCGGGAGGCACCTGCAGTCGAAGGAGGTCATCATGACCTTACCTTTGGCGGGAGGAGACGTGGGATACTTCCACTGTTGAATTTGCCGTTTGTCCTCGGTCTGTCAGCATGCTGTCGGACGGAATCGTCCCGCTGATCGATAACGCACGCCCACACACTGCCAATAGGATGAAGGATACGCTTCAGCGATTTTATTGGGAAACACTGCAGCATCTTCCGTACAGCCCGGGTCGTTCACCGTGTGATTTTTACATCGTTGGTGCCCTGACGAAAGACGTGACGGGGCGTCGGTTTCAGTCGGACGAGGAAGCGTAGGGGTGGTGGCGGTTGTGGATGTGTCAGCGGCCGACTGCGTTCTGCGATACGGGAACTAATCATCTCGTCTTTCAGAGGGATAAATGTCTTAGCGTGTGCGTTGATTGCTTTTGAGTGGCGGGAATTCGGCTTTCATCTGACTGTACGTCATATATCTAGTTAAAAAAATGTAATACTCCTTAGTTTAAAGTCATAGATTCAAAACGATATTGGTTGTTGTAATATGGTGTGACAGTATTTCATGTGTAAAACCAAGTGCAATAGTTTCTTACGTCAGGAACAGTTATTTTCAAAGATATCATTTCTCATAGTGAAGTCACTTTACATGTTGAGCATATGCTTTTCGCTCTATGGTTCTCCTTAGTGTGTTGTGTTGAATGCGTATTCGTAAGTCCTAATTTCACCATTTCGTTTACCATCTCTCTATTATACCGTTTGGTAGTCTAAATAAACAAAGTGATTGGAGGAAGACATTAGGTTGTACACTTAAAGAGAGAACTTACACTAGTGCTACTGCCCACTTGTCCATCACGTTGTTTTTCCTTGGTAAGGTGCTCGTTGACGATGTCCAATCAAAGTGTAAATCGTAGGGGATGACCCTCGCAAATTTGTAAGCGGCGTTTTTTCCTTTTTCTTTTTTTTATCTTTTAATGGCATTCACCTCCGGCTGGATTATTAATATTCTTCATACTCTCACATTTCAGATGATCAGTGTACTAATAACTCCTAGTATTCTATAAAAATTGTAGCAGGCAGCGTCAATCCAGTTACGAGGCTGATGACTCGAAAAGAATTAATTATCCGGAATGAGAACAACAAAATTTTTATATCGATTTATTTACAAAGAAATCGAGAGTCAAGACACCACACATTTCCTTGTTTCATTCACGTTAGTTTCTCTTTTGACGTAGTTCAAAAACTTTATGCTTCAGGCCTAGTAATAGTAAAAAGTAGATGGCACTAACGGCCTCGTGGAGAGTCTCGTCTCATTGTAACTTTAATATTTCTGTACTTCAATCCCACACTTGAAGTAACTGGCTTGTGAACTCCTGCAAGAATACTAACAATCTTCATAAAGTTTACGCGGCTCTGACTAAGATGCGTGAACTCATATAAGGATGATAATTGTAGAACAATAGGAGTGACTCTTGCTGAACATTTTGGTGTGTAAGTATTCATATTCGTTCACAAATATACACTCCTGGAAACGGAAAAAAGAACACATTGACACCGGTGTGTCAGACCCACCATACTTGCTCCGGACACTGCGAGAGGGCTGTACAAGCAATGATCACACGCACGGCACAGCGGACACACCAGGAACCGAGGTGTTGGTCGTCGAATGGCGCTAGCTGCGCAGCATTTGTGCACCCCCGCCGTCAGTGTCAGCCAGTTTGCCGTGGCATACGGAGCTCCATCGCAGTCTTTAACACTGGTAGCATGCCGCGACAGCGTGGACGTGAACCGTATGTGCAGGTGACGGACTTTGAGCGAGGGCGTATAGTGGGCATGCGGGAGGCCGGGTGGACGTACCGCCGAATTGCTCAACACGTGGGGCGTGAGGTCTCCACAGTACATCGATGTTGTCGCCAGTGGTCGGCGGAAGGTGCACGTGCCCGTCGACCTGGGACCGGACCGCAGCGACGCAAAGATGCACGCCAAGACCGTAGGATCCTACGCAGTGCCGTAGGGGACCGCACCGCCACTTCCCAGCAAATTAGGGACACTGTTGCTCCTGGGGTATCGGCGAGGACCATTCGCAACCGTCTCCATGAAGCTGGGCTACGGTCCCGCACACCGTTAGACCGTCTTCCGCTCACGCCCCAACATCGTGCATCCCGCCTCCAGTGGTGTCGCGACAGGCGTGAACGGAGGGACGAATGGAGACGTGTCGTCTTCAGCGATGACAGTCGCTTCTGCCTTGGTGCCAATGATGGTCGTATGCGTGTTTGGCGCCGTGCAGGTGAGCGCCACAATCAGGACTGCATACGACCGAGGCACACAGGGCCAACACCCGGCATCATGGTGTGGGGAGCGATCTCCCACACTGGCCGTACACCACTGGTGATCGTCGAGGGGACACTGAATAGTGCATGGTACATCCAAACCGTCATCGAATCCATCGTTCTACCATTCCTAGACCGGCAAGGGAACTTGCTGTTCCAACAGGACAATGCACGTCCGCACATATCCCGTGCCACACAACGTGCTCTAGAAGGTGTAAGTCAACTACCCTGGCCAGCAAGATCTCCGGATCCGTCCCCCATTGAACATGTTTGGGACTGGAAGAAGCGTCATCTCACGCGGTCTGCACGTCCAGCACGAACGCTGGTCCAACTGAGGCGCCAGGTGGAAATGGCATGGCAAGCCGTTCCACAGGACTACATCCAGCATCTCTACGATCGTCTCCAAGGGAGAATAGCAGCCTGCATTGCTGCGAAAGGTGGATATACACTGTACTGGTGCCGACATTGTGCATGCTCTGTTGCCTGTGTCTATGTGCCTGTGGTTCTGTCAGTGTGATCATGTGATGTATCTGACCCCAGGAATGTGTCAATAAAGTTTCCCCTTCCTGGGACAATGAATTCACGGTGTTCTTATTTCAATTTCCAGGAGTGTACTTTAAAAAATGTTTCGTAATGATTACTAAATTACATTTTTATATGCCGATTCATATTGGGAAGATAAGCACTAACTAACTGTCTTACTTATATTTTTGAAACTTTATGTACACATTGTTTACATGTGTATCTAAAAAGTAGACTAGAATCATATCATTTCAGCCGCAGGTTTTTATTATAGAAATATTTACACGTGATAATCAAATTTAAGGTCACTTTAATACTAATTAATCAGTATGTTTTTTCCTTCCTATTAATAGTACTTTAGTATTTGCAGTCTGCTTTCGTCCAACTAGTACCCTTAAATATCCCACAAAATTCCAGACCTCTAGCTCAATTAGATTTTTTGTGCATAAAGTAAACATGTCAGAAAATTCGATTGTCGGGAAATTCAGTTATATTTGATCTATGATTCAACGCTGTTGTTCCTTATAACAGTTCAGCTGAATACTCTTCTTGGCTGACGAGTTCATCGTCTTCTCGTCTCCTTCCCTTGTTCCTGTTTGATGTTCTGGCATATTTAGTTGCCCCAAGGAATCAAATGGCTCTGAGCACTATGCGACTTAACTTCTGAGGTCATCAGTCGCCTATAACTTAGAACTACTTAAACCTAACTAACCTAAGCACATCACACACATCCATGCCCGAGGCAGGATTCGAACCTGCGGCCGTAGCAGTCGCTCGGTTCCAGACTGTAGCGCCTAGAACCGCACGGCCACTCCGCACGGCCACTCTGGCCTGCCCAAGGAATCACTTTTCAGCTTTGGCCACTCTCATGTAATCAACTGCCGACAGAGATGGTCTCGTATTAAGCCCATAATACATTCCTAGCAACGCTGGAACTTCATACCTGTTAACTGCCCCACATTAAAACAAATCATAGATATTTTTTTGTTTGAACATAGCTGCACAACAGCAACGGTTCCACGTAATAAAATTATAACCTGCCGACCATCTCCAATGGATAATGAAATTTCCTTATCCATTGCAAATTGTCGGCTGGTTATAATTTTATTACAAATCATAGGGATAACGACTTTCGAGAATGGCAAAATAGCAGCATCGCAAACTACAGAAAAGTTTATATGGCAAACAACGCTCGAAAAGCAAAGATATGCAAGGGGAACATGAGAGCATCGCAAAACGTTTCTTCAAAGAGGACCGTCAAGTTGACAACCAGTTGTATAGAATATGATTTTCAAACAGAAGTGTAATGACAACTTTGACGTGTGAGAGCAGCAGAAAAATGGGTGTGGAGGCACACTGAGAGGTCTTTAAGTTTATTTTTAATCAACTTTCCTATGTCCAATTCATTTATTTTAACCGCCAGTTTGTTCGAAAAACTAAACGATTTAAGTTGAAAAACGAAAATTCGATTTCTTGAAGCGGATTCACGGGCTAATTGCTTTGTTTTAGCGGATCGACGCACAACGATCTGTCCGTATGTTTGAGGTGAATGAAAGGTATTACTACACGCTAACTTAAAATAAATAAAAAACGGTAGATTTTTTCAGTTTCAGCAAATTAAAAGGGCGGTTTTCTCTCAGCACAATCCTTCTGCACTCGACACCCAAGACGAAGGAAGAATATGTCAGTGCTAACGGTAAGAACCTCAAAGACATGGTTAGATTAATTACTCATACGAAGTTTTGTACTCGATTATAGGAGGAAGAAAGCCTGATTGGTGGTATAACGGTAAGTGTTCTCTGCTGTTCACTTCACACTGGGTTTTAGAGTTTGTAATAAGATGAAGACGTACGCTCTGTGACACTGCTAACAAGGCTGACGTTGCAAACAACTGACATATTTAGCATATGAGAAGCTACGTAAATACAAACCACCTGAGATTACTTAGCGGTGTCACCTTTACGAGCTGCTTTGCGGAGGTCGCAGTAGGATGTGGTTCACACAAAATACAGTCTGAGGACGTTGACGTACGCACGGGAATTCCTGTTAAAAAGAGTGTGAGCGGCCCTTCGCAATCAGCGTTTCCCGCTACTGTCTTTGCCGCCGCTCCGTAGTTTTCACGTCTGCAGCGCGAGCAGTGGGGTGGAAATCCATTTTCTGCGTGGCCGCCACGTTTGCGAAGAGTCTTTTGTGAAAGGAAAATGCTGTTTTATATACGAATGAAGCATTTTTTCCCTTCAATGCGAGAAATTCGGTTCCTTCTGTTGTCGCCGGTTTCTGGGAAGTTTTATTTGGGCCACAATAAAATACACGAAGCGTAAGCAGTGGGATTTCCAGGGAGATCTGGGACTCGTGGGCAGCCGGCGTTCTGCCTTCGTTGACCGTTTGGCGGAGGGGTTAAAAATTTTCTTAATATGAGCCAACTTATTGTTTTCGGAGCCACGAAAACAAGGGCGTGCGCGAACTTCTCATATTCCGCGGAACACCACCAATTTCTTCCCCCTTCTAGCTTTAGTACAAACGATATGAAGTTTATTTTAAAATCTCCGGGAAGCCTTATATAAACAACAAACAAAAGGAAGACGACATTCCACGCTGAAAGTTTTCAATACAGAACTTAACTTTACTAACCGTGATGCCGCGCTCTTAATATATGAACCGCGAAGTTCTGTTTTCTGAGCTGATTTTTTTTTTTTTTTTTCACCGGGGAAGTGAAATATAGCTTGAAGAAGTATGTGCATTGTGGAAGACTTAGTAGCGAATTTGGTAACTGATATTAACACTGAGATTGTTGTAGATACCTCTTCTGAGTGTCTTGTACTACTCGTCCACGAATTATTCTTTGAAGCAGGCCACTAATTAGGTTCTGTCAGCGGCGCGTACTCGTTCAGTGAAGTATAACTGGTTCTGAGTCTCATTTTTCGCTCTAGATATACCTATTCAGCCTATTGCGTTGTTCTAGATCCACGTTCTTCGATATTCATGGGCATTTCATGATTCTCTTCGTCGTGGTTTGGTAATTATCAAGTTCTCTGTGAAAACGTACTCACTCTATGGGTACAGGGCGTCGTTGCTACTGTTGTGTTTTAAGCAACACTCTTTCGTGAGCTGAATACCCGGAGAATAGTGGAATGCTGAATTCACATGTCAGCTCCGTTCGAAAGACGGATAGTATTGCTATAGGAAGTGTTCTGCTGAAAACGTTATCAATTACCGACTTCACATTTGCAAATTATGTTTAGCGCTGAGGGCTGTGCTCTCTATATAATGTATACACCATACTTTATACAGGGTGAGGGAGCTAAGACATACCACCCAAAATGTGTCCAAAAGGAATAAAAGTACGGAGGTGCGGAAACTCTAAGTTGTTACGGACATTGTGGCGAAGCTTGTATTTTACCGTAGTAAATTTCAACATTTATGACTGTCAAGTTGCAATACCAATTTTTTGAATGAACTGTGGAGTGTGACCTCTTCTCCTAACAGTGGTACAGAGGTTTTTGGAGCACACTGCTTATAACAGTGCGAATATTTGTTCCCTCCCTTTAACGCTCGCAATACAACGACATTTCAGTAATATGAGTGACCAAGAGGGGCTGGAGCTGCAGGGGTATTTTACCACCCCCCTTCCCCCAAAAATGAAATAAAATAAAACAAAAATAAAAAATTGGGCAGGTGAACAGCATTCACGCACTCATATATATTTGTGTATGTAGACAATTCATCCATTCTGGGAACGGAGGATATTGACTACTTTTGCCTGTTATCGACACTGATACAGGCACTGTGTCGGTCTCACGGAGTTCAAGACTTTCGAGAATGGTTTAATTTCGAGTTTGAAGTCGGATAACAAATAACAAATGAGATATCTTTTTCATGCCATATACGAGGCTGAGACAAATGAAAACCTTAAATATTTTTTAAATGTTATTTATTGTGCAGAAGTGGTACAAAGCTCTATCACTTTTCAACATAATCTTCACCACGCTCAATGCAAGACCTCCAGCGCTTACAAAGTGCATAAATTCCTTTAGAAAAAAATTCTTTTGGTTGTACGCGCAACCACTCATGCACCGCGTGGCGTACCTCTTCATCAAAACGGAACTTCTTTCCTCCCATTGCGCCTTTGAGTGGTCCAAACATATGGGAATCACTTGGGGCAAGCTCTGGTGAGTATGGTGGATGAGGAAGACACTCAAAATGCAGGTCTGTGATTGTTGCAACAGTTGTACGGGCAGTGTGGGGCCTTGCATTGTCATGTTGCTAAAGGACACCTGCTGACAGCAATCCACGTCGCTTTGATTTGATTGCAGGCCGCAGATGATTTTTTAGGAGATCTGTGTATGATGCACTGGTGACAGTGGTCCCTCTAGGCATGTAATGCTCCGAAAGGACTCCTTTTTCGTCCCAAAAGAGAGTCAGCATAACCTTCCCTGCTGATGGTTCTGTTCGAAATTTCTTTGCTTTTGCTGATGAAGAATGGCGCCATTCCATGCTCGCTCTCTTCGTTTCCGGTTGCTAGAAGTGAACCTAGGTTTCGTCCCCAGTGACGATTCTTGCAAGGAAGCCATCACCTTCTTGTTCAAAGCGCCGAAGAAGTTCTTCATAAGCATCAACACGTCGTTCTCTCATTTCAAGGGTCAGCTGCCGTGGCACCCATCTCGCAGACACATTGTGAAACTGGAGCACATCGTGCACAATGTGGTGTGCTGACCCATGACTAATCTGTAAACATGCTGCAATATCATTCAGTGTCACTCGGCGGTTTTCCTTCATTATGGCTTCATATGCTGCAATATTCTGTGGAGTCACAACTCGTTGTGCCTCACCTGGACAAGGAGCATCTTCCACTGAAGTCACATCATTTGCGAACTTCCTACTCCATTCGTAGACTTGCTGCTGTGACAAACATGCATCACCGCACTGAACCTTCATTCGTCGATGAATTTCAATAGGTTTCACACTTTTCACTACGCTAAAACCGAATAACAGAACGCTGTTCTTCCCTGGTGCAAGTCGCAAGTGGGGTGGCCATCTTTGTACTGATACTGCGACGGTAGGTGTGCATCTGCTCTATACTGCCACCTACAGGCGATTCTGCACGCTGTTTGTAGCACGCTTACCAACTTGCAGGGTAACGGCGCGAAATTTCGATTTGTTATTATAAATTTAAGGTTTTCATTTGACTCACCCTCGTAATTACAAATTAAATACTTTCAGATTTTTTTATTGGAATATGAAATCTTTCATCGTGTTGAATTTCATGATTCTACCTCAAGGGCAGGTATACTGTACCTTTTAATGAGTGAGTTTGCTAGTATCAGAATAAATGGTTGTATCTCATTACTGCATTGACGTGGAAGCTAATGTTTACTATATAGTCAAGGGACCAGAGGCCTTAGTATACGACAGAAATTTAAACTTCATATGTCTAGCTGTTCCGGAGAAAAGAGTGCTTAACAGACAGTCTGATAACAAGTACTAACGTTTTTTGCGGGATAATTACAGATCATAAATTTTCGCATTTTTTTCCATTGGTTGTAGTGTGAAGCTTTACTTCTTCCCAATTTTCATGTTTGTAGGTCAACACAAAGTACCACATAGGTTCTGATGAGTGAGATTGCCAATATTAGAACGGGGCCAACGAGATATACGGACCGTGCAGCGAGCTTGTGGCGTCACACTAGTCGGCTAACACGCCCTACTTCACGGAAGCCCGGCTGAATGCCGGACCCACGGGAAATCAATATTTAGTGAGAAAACCCCACAAAAGGTCTTAATTTTGTCGTGTATTGTCATGTGTTTAAACATGCAATCAAGAATTGTTAAACTCGTTTCAAATAGTTATTTGCCCACCGACGGAGACGGCTGCTAGCCCTCGTAAGACCCGCAGCGCCACGTGTTGTGACGTACGTCCCAGGGCCTGTCTTTCTCGTGGGCCCTGTATTGAAATATGTGTCATAAACGGTCGTATCTTTTGGCTGCATTGACTTACAGGCTTCACTTTTCTTACGTCGGCACGGGACAGTGGGCCATAATATGTGAGATATATTTCTACTTCATACGTCTTCCCGTTCCTAACAACAAGGGCTTTGAACAGTCTGAGAGACAGACAGACGGACGGACAGAAAAATGATCCTGTAAGGGATGCATTTTTGTCTATTAAGGTATGGAACTCCAATCAAAAAATTTAATTGCTGTTGACTATATTAACCACGTAGGTACTTCTCAAAGAGGAAATGGTGTGCAAGTGGGGTCCATAAATTGAAAAGATCTCGTAGCACAGTCTTCTCAATACTAACGCACTCTTAGTAATGTGTGCTATCGATGGAGGGTACTTTCTGACCACAAAAAAAATTAAAAGTTCCAATTTCGTTAGTTGAGTTTTACTCCAAAAACACTTTTCAAAGAGATATTGATACGTAAATAAGATCCTGAGCCTGAAAACATTAAATACAACATTCACTGCGAAATGTCATATCGACAACTGAAACATAAATTTATGGGTTGAGTTTAACTGAAAAATTAATTTACGAATTAAGTGCTACTGAAGAATTAAAATATTTATGTAATCTGGTAGAACTGTTCATTAATAACAGTCAGTATTTCTTTTAAATTTTAAATTACGATACCTCTGTAGATTACAATATTTTATGAATGTGGGTACAAAAGGTCGCCCGCCGAGGTATTGCGACGATTAATACACTAGTGCCCATTAAAATTGCTACACCAAGAGGAAATACAGATGATAAACAGGTATTCATTGGACAAATATATTATCCTAGAACTGACATGTTACTACATTTTCACGCAGTTTGGGTGCATAGATCCTGAGGAATCAGTATCCAGAACAACCAACTCTGGCCGTATTAACGGCCTTGATACGCCTGGGCATTGAGTCAGACAGAGCTTGCATGGCGTGTACAGGTACAGCTTCCCATGCAGCTTCAACACGATACCACATTTCATCACGGGTAGTGACTGGCGTATTGTGACGAGCCAGTTGCTCGGCCACCATTGACCAGACGTTTTCAGTTGGTAAGAGATCTGGAGAATATGCTGGCTAGGGCAGCAGTCGAACATTTTCTGCATCCAGAAAGGCCCCTACAGGACCTGCAACATGCGGTCGTGCATTATCCTGCTGAAATGAAGGGTTTCGCAGGGATCGAATGAAGGGTAAAGCCACGGGTGTAACACATCTAATATGTAACGTCCAATGTTCAAAATACCGTCAATGCGAACAATAGGTGACCGAGACACGCTTCCAATGTGCGTTCACCGCGATGTCACCAAACACGGATGCGACCATACTGATGCTGTAAACAGAGCATGGATTCATCCGAAAAAATGACGTTTCGCCATTCGTGCACCCAGGTTCGTCGTTGAGTACACCATCGCAGGCGCTCCTGTCTGTGATGCAGCGTCAAGGGTAACCGCAGCCATGGTCTCCGAGCTGATAATCCATGCTGCTGCAAACGTCGTCGAACTGTTCGTGCAGATGGTTGTTGTCCTGCAAACGTCCCCATCTGTTCACTCAGTGATGGAGACGTGGCTGCACGATCCGTAACCGCCATGCGGATAAGATGCCTGTCGTCTCGACTGGTAGTGATACGAGGCCGTTCGGATCCAGAACGGCGTTCCGTATTACCCTCCTGACCCCACCGATTCCATATTCTGCTAACAGTCATTGGATTTCGACCAACGCGAGCAGCAATGTAGCGATACGATAAACCGCAATCGCGATAGGCCACAATCCGACCTTCATCAAAGTAGGAAACGTGATGGTACGCATTTCTCCTCCTTACACGAGACATCACAACAACGTTTCACCAGGCTACGCCGGTCAACTGCTGTTTGAGTATGAGAAATTGGTTGGAAACTTTCCGCATGTCAGCACGTTGTAGGTGTCGCCACCGGCGCCAACCTTGTGTGAATGCTCTGAAAAGCTAATCATCTGCATATCACAGCATCTTCTTCCTGTCGGTGCAATTTCGCGTCTGTAGCACGTCATCTTCGTGGTATAGTATTTTTAATGGCCAGTACTGTATATACCATACCTAATGTGCCCTGTTATTTGTATACTCACAATAGTTACGTCATATCTCACTTTCCTGATTCCTAGGAAGGTTATACCGTCCTGTATTACCTCTTAAGCCATTGTCCGTCTATGATACTGTTTTACTTGTCCTCAAGTGGCCGGTACTTGGTACTATAGCGCAGCCATTCTGCACCTAGCTTTCGACGCTACCTGCTGCCGGGGCTACGTAGAGCTCCTCTTGCGACTTGCTTTACACCGCTTTTTTCATAGTCCCGTAAATTATTATCGTACTCAAATAAGATTCATGAGCGACAGTAATTGATAAGCGAGTACTTCACTGTACATAACGTATAACACCTTTGTAGGTGACATAATTATTCACCATGACATCCTGAGCTCTTATCAGCAACGTCACAGAATACACAAAACTGTCATCATCATCATCGCGCTGCTAAGACGACATTCGAGTTTCTTCACCCGATTTTCCCTTCATACATATCACAGACCAAACAGTTTAACGTTGTATGGTTCAACTACATTCTATATGATTCCAAGATAGGTCGCAAACTGCATGACTTGTGTAGAACTGCATGAACTGTGTACACTAATTGTGGAGGCTCAAAAATGGTTCAAACGACTCTAAGCACTATGGGACTTAACATCTGAGGTCATCAGTCCCCTAGAACTTAGAAATACTTAAACCTAACTAAAATGAGGACATCACACACATCCATGCCCGAGGCAGGATTCGAACCTGCGACCGTAGCGGTCGCGCGGTTCCAGACTGTAGCGCCTTATTCACTAGGTGAAAGATATTTTTGGCAATTGTTCGTGAATAGTTCAAGTAGCTCTCTGATAGCTCTGATAGCAGCCACCTTGTCAATCTCTCTGTGAACACCTCTATCACGCACATTGTCAAACCTCAGATATCTCAACAGAAACCTGAATCGGTTTTTACTTATGTATAAATAACATGATTCAAGTCCGTTTCCCTTTGAGTTAGCCCACAATTTCGATATCTTCTTCCTAGAACATCTGAAAGATCCACATAGATATAGCAAACCAATGAAAGATCTGATCTCTGTCGCATCTGTTCCTTTAGCATCCCTTTCCCTAGAGAAGTCACCACGAACTTAATTGATGTATGTATTAGTGCATGTTGCGATAATGCTTACTATGTTTTCATCCAAGAAGAAATTCAGAATTCTTATTTCTGTCTTTATTATATGAGCTTTATTTTTTCGTCAAGACAAATGCGTAATAAAATAACAAGATCGGCTTCTAACACTGGTAGGATATTTATTTTTCCTCCGGTTAGTTATTCCATCTTTCCCTAAAAAAAATACATCCTCCTGACTTTTTCTTCCTGTGATTCATATTCATCATTTTCTGACACTTCTTGCTCCGTTCCTGAGTCATGACCGCTTTCATGAACAGAATCCTCGCTGTCTGAGTCAGCGCTATCACTGTGAGCATCTTCATCACTCAGCTCATTGAACCATTCCAACCATACATTAGAATCTCTACTAAACTCTGGCCGAGGTTTTTTGCCTTTGACATTTCTTCCACAATTTAAAAATACAGAGAATACTACGAAACACGGAAGATAACTGCAATCAGTTTCAATATGTCTTAATTTACGCACATGAAAGATCGTTTGAATCTAGGAAAGCTACTAAAGTAATACAGGCTTACTTTGTTTCAGATTGTGGCGGCAGATCTCGCGCGGATGACAAGTGTCCTCCAGATTATAATAATGCTTCAGAAACAATGTATCTTTCGTAACTGAAAGCCAACAATGATTGGAGCTAACAGCCGGAGAGTTAACAGAATGGTACTGAAAATGGCGCGAACTCAATCCAGGCCTGTCAGACAAAATTGAGTGGGAAAGTCATGTGGATGACGAGTGTCATCCGCGCGAGCAGCGGAGGGTTAATACGCTGGGAAGTCTATCAGTCACATGAGTTCCTTCAGTCTATAATTAATTGTTAGAGACTTTCTTAGTCTAAATAAAATGACCCCCAATGAAAGTTGAAGTACCTAGAAGGAGAGGAAGAAATGAAGTGTAACTTGAAGGGTTAAGAGCGTACATCATATTATTTCTGTGACTACAAAACCGAGCCACATTTTTACAGATCTTGACAGTATGAGTCCACGTATCACTATGATGTAACATCCGATATGGCCGAGATTCGTGCACTGACTCGATTGGAGAGGGTGTCGTGGGGCCTTGCTATCACCTACTGAACCAAGATGGATCACAACTATTGTAACTAGCTGTTGATATCCAGGGTACTGGCGCTGGGACAGACTTCACGCGGGATCTAGTCCCTCTCATGTTCTAACGGATACAGATCTCGTGATGTTGCTGGACACGGAAATACTTAAAGAAAAGGAGACGTTTCCTAGAGATACTTGTCACAAGTGGACGAACACCACACTGCTGAAAAATGGCAGCATCGGTCACACGAGAGGTAACATATGCGGACGCAGGATGTCCGTGAGGTACAACTGTCCCGTCACAGTTCGTTCGATCACATCAGCCGTGAACTGAGGGGAGCACCGATGGTTTGCCGCACCATGACACTGGGAGTAAACACCACGGTGCCTCCGCAGAACATTAGAAGAAGGGGATCTCTCCCCAGGTCACCGCAACTTCCGCCGACGATGGACTTCCGGTATGGAATGGAATCGCGATTAATCGCTGAACATAATAGGATGTTTTTGATCATCAGCACTATATTCCCGCTCAAGGCATCACTCCAAAGGCAATCATTTCTACATATACATATATACTCCGCTAGCCACCAAGCGGTGTGTGGCGGAGGGCACAATTCGCGCCAAAGTCATATTCCCCCCCCCCCCCCCCCCTTCCCTCTGTTCCACTCGCGGATAGCGCGAGCGCGAGGGAAACACGACTGTCTGAACGCCTCAGAACGAGCTCTTATTTCCCTTATCTTTTAATGATGATCATTACGCGATTTGAAAGTTGGTGGTAATAATATATGCTCTTCATCCTCGGTGAAGATCGGATTTCGGAATTTAGTGAGCAGCCCCTTCTGATTAGCGCGTCGTCTGTCTCCAAGTGTGTTCCACTTCAAAGTTTGTATAAGATTTGCAACGCTCTCGCGATGGCTAAATGTACCAGTCACGAATCTTGGCGCTCTTCTTTGGACCTTCTCAATCTTTTGAATCAGACTCAACTGTTAAAGGTCCCATACAGACGAACAATACTCTAAGACTGGACGAACTAACGTATTGTAAGCTGTTTCCTTTGTTGAAGGACTGCATCGCTTCAGGATTCCACCAACAAACCGCAATCTAGAGTTCGCCTTACCCGTTACTTGTGTAATCTGATCATTCCATTTCAGATCATAACGAATAGTCACACCCAGATACTTCACTGACGTTACCGCTTCCAAAGACTGATAATTTATTTTGTACTCAAACATTACTCGGGATTTCCGCCTTGTTATACGCAGTGGGTTACATTTACTAATATTGAGAGATAACTGCCAGTCATTAGACTACTCATTTATTTTCTGCAAATCCTCGTTCATTTGTTCACAACTTACGTGTGATACTACTTTCCTGTAGACACAGCATCCTCGGCAAACAGTCTAAGGCCGCAGTCAATACCATCATCCAGATCGTTTATCTAAATCGTAAAAAGCAGAGTACCTATTACTCTGCCCTGGGGCACATCTGAAGTTACTCTTGTTTCTGTTGAAGTTACCCCGTTCATGACGACATGCTGCTCCCTGTCTGTTAGAAAACTTTCTATCCAACCGCATATGTCACTGGATAGACCGTAAGCGCGCACTTTTTGTAGCATGCGACAGTGCGGAACTGAGTCGAACGCCTTTAGAAAGTCGAGAAATATGGCATCAACCTGGGAGCCGGTATCTAGAGCCTATTGTATATCATGCACAAAGAGGGCCAGCTGTGTCTCGCATGACCGCTGTTTCCTAAAACCGTACTGGTTTCTGCAGATGAGCTTCTCAGTGCCTAGAAAGGTCATTATGCCTGAACACAAAATACGTTCCATGATTCTACAACAAATCGATGTCAGTGATATTAGCCGGTAATTATGTGCATCCGATTTTCTACCCTTTATATAGATTTCTATGACCTGGGCCTTCTTCCAGTTTTGTGGTTCTAACGACCGTCCTCGCCTGTGATGGTGCTTCCTCAGTCTGGTTGCTGGTATCCTCAGAAGACTGTTGCCGGCTAACAGAGAATATCCATTACATGCTATATTCTCGGTTGGCGGGTGCAGATACAGAAGGGATTCGATGTGCTTAACTTGCAATACGTCGGTTCTCCCTTGTGATGGTCAAACCTATTCGACTGTTAGCTTGGCGACGAGTATGCCTGCCCTAATGTTCTCATGGACTTCAACATCAGGACACTTGTCACATGCGAGTGCCCCATCATTTGGATACTGTGCGATTCAGCCAGCCCGCCAAATGGAGGCATACAACGATGCCGCTTTCAAATTTTGTCACTTGCCGATAACGCTGTCTTAAAAGAGTATCCAGCATCTCCGTATCGTTCACACAGATAACTGAACAACTGACGATATTCACGCCCCTTACATACTTTATCAGGCTTTATAACAACACTCCTATCACAGAGAATTGCAGCTATAATCATTAGTATGCCCGGCGATGTTATGTATGTGAAAGAAATTACGCTGAAATCCGACCATATCTTCTGGGCCCTTCACTTTTTTGTCAAGCGGTGTAGTTTCGTCAGTGGACATGGTGCTGCTCTTCACTGGCATTAGCGTTTTTGCTCATGTATATCTGCTGTGTTTAGGTATCGAAATGAACGAATCCACACACATTATGCAAACGGATGTATATTTGATATGTGTGTATGTGAGAAAAGTCACGGGCAATGAGCTCATCCTAATCCCGTGGAACGATTTCAGTCAAATTTCGTACAGATACTGGTTACAGCCGGCCGGAGTGGCTGAGCGGTTCTAGTCGCTTCAGTCCGGAACCGCGCGACCGCTACTATCGCAGGTTTGAATCCTGCCTCGGGCATGGATGTGTGTGATGTCCTTATGTTCGTTAGGTGTAAGTAGTTCTAAGTTCTAGGGAACTGATGACCTCAGAAGTTAAGTCTCATAGTGCACAGAGCCATTTGAACCATTTTGAACTGGCTACAACGTGGAAAGAAGTACTGTAGCGGTAAGAAGAACCAGTCTCCTTTTGAGGTGAGTATGATAACGTGGAGAGAGAGGCGAGAACGAGGAGTTGGACGACAGCGAGGGCAAAGGAGGAGGTGGGCATAGATAGGAAGAGGAGCAGAAGGCGGAAGAGGTGAACAGGGATAGCGGAGGGAAAATGGACAGAGAGAGGGAAGAGCAGGAGATGGACTCAGAAAGGAAATGGAAGAAGATGAACAGGGAGGGGGGGGGGGGGAGAGGAGATGGACATAGCGAGGTAAGTGGACGAGATGAAGAGGGAGAGGGTGGAGGAAAAGACTTACGAAGAGAGGAATAGAAGCACATGGAATAAGACAGGGGGCAGGAGAAGGACAGTGGGGGAAGGAGTAGATGGATGGAGGACTGAGGAATAGTTTGACTGAGTGAGGTGGGAGGTGGGTGGGAGGTGGTGATGGACAGAGATAGTGGCAGGAGGCGACTGAAAGAGAATAGGAGGAGGAGATGGATAGAGAAAGGGGCAGGAGGAGATTGAGAGAGTGTGAGAAGTGGAGGAGGTGGTCAGAAGAGGTTGTGGTGCAGTTGGACAGAGAGAGGGGAGAAGGTGAGATGGACTAATAAAAGTTAGGAATAAAGACCTACCCGGGCAATATCGGGTACCTGGCAGCTAATTCATATAAGAGACGGTTTCGTTATACACGAGAATAATGGAAACCTGTGAAATCCCCAGAGAATGGAAAACAGCCAAAATCATTGCCATACTTAAACCAGAGAAGAGTGGAACTGACGCAGGGAACTTCAGGCCAAACTCATTACTGTGCATAATCTACAAACTGTTTGAAAGGGTACTGTTGGAAAGACTTAAACCAGTACTGGAGCACCAACTACCGGTGCAGCAAGCAGGTTTTTAGACAAGGAAGAAGCTGCTGCGACCAGGTGCTGGCACTTACCACACACATTGAACGAGGCTTTCAGGAAAAGAAGAAAACAGGGATAGTCCTCATTGACTTGACATCAGCGCACGACACTGTATGGCTAAATGGTCTCATGTTAAAACTGGCAAAGATAGTCAAATGCAAAACAACGTTGAAGCTCATGAACAACATACTGAGCGAAAAGAAGTTCAGGGTCAAGTTAAATTTTGAAACCAGCAAGTAAAAGATGGTCTTCCGCAAGGATCAGTCTTAGCTCCCTGGCTCTTCAACATCTATATAGCAGATTTGCCTGATCTGCACACACGCAAATTTGCCTACGCAGATGATTTACCTATTACAGCGCAAAGTAACTCGTTTGAAAACCTAGAATAAACACTAAATGAAGATCTAGCTACACTGAAAAAATACTATGACACATGGCATCTAGAAATCAATGTGACAAATACAGTAAGCACAGCCATGCATCGAAACAACAAGGAAGCGAGAAGGGAACTGCGCCTGGTTATAAATGGTAAAGCTGTCAGCCACGAGAATTTCCCAAAATATCTCGGTATTAAGCTAGATCGCGGCATGACTTTCAGACAACACCTAACTGATACTGCCCAAAAGCTAAAGACGAGAAATAACCTGCTCAACAGACTGGCAGGCACCCCTTGGAGTTGTGATGCTGCCACTCTACGAAATGCTGCACTGGCACTGGTGTATAGCGCTGCAGAATACTGTGCCCCAGTCTGGAGCAGAAGCCCACACGCCAAAAAAGTGGACGTACAAATAAATACCACTCTGAGAACCGTCATCGGCACTCTCAGGCCAACCCCCGTTGAGTGGCTTCCGGTTCTGGCAAACATCGCATCTGCTTCCGTACGTAGAGAGAAAGCAACCCAGGACATAATAGAAGAAATTGAAGCAAACCCAAGGCTACCCATACATGCCGACATGGGAGGATCAACGAAACTCAAGTCCAGGGAACCTATCGTCTGGAGCAGAACATTGGGCAGAGAGGGTCTCGATGCTGAATGGAAGAATGCAAGGCAGTGTCTGAGAAGAGGCGTCGTGGAAACCATCATCTAATCCACGACCCAACCAAAAGGGTTGAAGGCTTCAATCTCAACAAGAAACACTGGTCGACTCTAAACAAGTTTCGCACGGGAGTTGGACGATGCAGACAGCGAACAACCAAATGGGGCTATACAGACGATTCGTGTTGTGACTGTGGCGAGGTACAAACAATGGACCATCATCTGGTTTGTAACATTCATGGTTTCAGAGACGGCTCTCTGATGTCGCTCCGCAAGTTAGCGGGCAATGCCAGGAAATGGCTCCATAATCTTAATGTTACTGTGCAATTAATTGTCTTCAATTTATGTGATTTTTGTTCCTTTTAATGATATAATGTAGTTTCCCTGACATAATTGTAATGTAATAACTGATATAATTTGTTTCCACATTGTAAGTTCCAAACGTTTATTGTGATCTATATTAATCTTATCTGTTCTTTGTAAAATGTATTTGGCGGATCGAACGAGAAATAATAAATAATCGGTATGAAAACTGAATGTGTGTGTACAGTTTAAGTGACCGTCCTCTGGCTGGAGCCGCGGCCTCACCGATAGCCATGCGGGGTCGACAAGTTGGCGGCAGTCAGATCCCCTCACCAACTCGCGACGCACAGTAGGTTAGCTGAGTGGTCGGGTGGGTGGTTCGTAAAGCCCGTTAGGCGGCACCGGGCGCCTGCGGGCAGCCGGCGGCGCGCTCGCTCGTTATTTAATCAGCAGCCGGCCATTCACCGCCACCTCGGCTGCCCCGGGCCGCCGCCACGTCCACGGCATCTGCGGGCGGCGACACGCAGGCTGGCCAACTGCTCGGACAACTCAGAGATTCGTCGACTCTCTCTGCACGTAGATGCCGCGTTCCTCGGCTTCCGGAAGACTTCCCATACAGTTCAGTGCTGTCGTCTACAAAATGTCTGCTTGCAGATTACGAGTCCAGGTCTGTGACTGAACTCAGCACTTTCTGGGAAGTAGAACTCACAAGCGGACTATCACACCCTTTAACCACGGCTTTTGGTGATTCTTAGGTATGCTGTAGAGGGACTCGTTCTGAGAAGGTTGCTAGCGACTTTTTATGTGAAGGCCCCTAGTTTCCGGGAACATCAATAGTGAAGTCTTAAGCGTGCCTCGTTTATCCACCTCGTTCGTTATAGTTTGAACGAGCGGGCGTAGCGCGCGGACTGGGGCTTTCGTTTTGCTTTCCATTTTCATCGTAAAGAACATTGTTAAATACTATATGTCGTGAAAAATTACTGAAAAATAGTCATTTTCGCCGCAGTAATTTCATCATTAATTCAATCAGTTTACGGCACACCTCCTTCAAATGGGTATTTCGCTTGTGGTTGGTAGACAAAAGCCCAAATATTTGGGCATTTCGAAAAAGTTCTCAGCGATGGGCGAAATATCAGTAGCTGCGAGAGGATACCAGTTACAAACCTAATTTTTAACCCAGCTGCGTAATTAATACCGATCAAATCGGCTGCCTTTACCACTTGGCTTACAATGGATCCCTGGCGGAACGAGGAAGAAATATCGATCTGAACAAGACTGGACACTCCTTCACAATACCGTTTACTGCAACAGCGTCAGGAAAGACACTAAATTACGTTTTTTATGCATACAAGAACCACCTGGGATATTTTATTGGACTGTTCTAAAAAGTGTTAACGAGTTCACTCACACCTTTAAAACAATATAATTGCGACCTGCAGGAAATCAGAGGAGTGCATGAAAGTGCTGCACGAAGAGATTTTATAATCTGTCATTCTCGCATTTGTGTGACAAGAAACTTTTTTACGTAATTCATTCGTCTGGAGGGCAGACTGATCAGACACTTCACGATCAAATCTTTCTAATAGAGCGACGAGCACGTAAGTGAACCTTAAAAATTATCCCACCCAAATGTACTCCACTACGCCAATGCTGATATGTTCATTTTTACAGGCGGGTTAAAGTTTTAACGAAAAAGTTTCAAAACGCTCTCGACTCGCTGAAGACTAATAAAGAAGTGTCTTGGACGGAAGATTCCATAAAAATATATTCTTCAGCTCTTCATCAATTTAGTGCACCTGCTTTCACAGGAACGATAAAATAGGAGAGGTTCGTATCGAATTTGATCAAAGAAAGAACAATGTTTTTGAATTCAAGCGAACTGTGTCCTCTGGCATCACTTCTGAAAAATCGTTGCGACTATAATCAGTAGCTTTCATTAAATGCGCATGGCGTCCTACGAATCTATGTTTCAATGGCTTCCGCGACAAATATCGTTCGGAATGTTGTTCAAAACCAGCAAGAGATACAAGCAATAGCGAATAAGAGGATTCCGGAATCTGTTCTGTAAGGAACGGAATACACATTTGAAGAGAGGATTAATATATTAATGAAGTTACTACGGCGACAATGACTATTTCTGATTGTTTTGCGTGATGTATACTACTGAATGGCATTCTGTACGATGAAACTGAAAAATAAAAATTTACAAGGATGGTATTAGAACCAGTACCGCCACTAAGGTGTCCGTTAAGTTTACCCGCTGCAGTACGCTCACCGGGCGAAACGCACCAAAAGTTACAAGTATAGAAGATATGCACAAAACTTCAACGTCAGTTTTTTTAAAAAACTAGGGCCGTCGCATGAAAAGCCACTAGCCAGGCACTCAGGATAGATTTCTCTGCAATGTACCTAAGACTCATCAAAATCAGTGATTAACAGTTCTGATGATTCCCTTATTCTTAACAGGACGAAGTCAGCAAATGTGAAACCAATTCCAGGAGTACCCCAACGGAACCTTATGAGGTCATCACTGTTTATACACTCGAAGACAAAAAGACAACGAAACAAAAGGACACCGGCGCACTTCGAAGGAAACATCCAAATGGGAGGAAAATCGGTAGATGTGATGTACATGTACAGACAAACAAATGATTACGATTTCAGAAAAGCTGGATGACTTATTCAAGAGAAAGAGCTTCACAAATTGACCAAGTCAGTATATTGTTGGTATATCTATTGCCCTTATCCAAACACTTATTCGACTTGGCAGCAATTGATAGAACTGTTGGATGTCTTCTTGAGTGGCAAATTCCTGTCCAATTGACAAGTTAGATCGTCAAAATCGCGAGATGGTTGAATGACGCAGCCCACAATGAGACAAAGATTCTCAAATGGTGAGAGATCCAGCGATCTTGCAGGTCAAGATAGGGTTTGGAAACCTGGAATCGCAGTCACTGCTGTACATTTATCCTAAGTGATGAGTCTGCTTAGAACTGACGCCCAATGACCAGCAAAGATGTGTCTGGAGACGCCCCAGACAGCGGTCTGATACCGACCTGACGGTCGTACGCCATACTACCCGACAACCAGAAATGATGATCTCGTGTTACGTTTCATTTGATAGCAGGACACCTTTGGTTATCATACGCGACATCCTTTTAGCACAGAGGTACATCGAAGATATTTTATGCCCTATTTAGTTGTCCTTCATGGGAAGTCATCATGGGCTTCCATTTCAGCATGTCCGTCTGGACATTGCGAGAGTTTCTAGTGTTTAACTTCATGGTGGCCAAACCCTACATTGGCTGTCAAGGTCGCTGGATCTCACTCCAGGTGAGGACGTTTAGAGCATAATGGGCAAGATCCTCCAACCATCTTTGAATTTTGACGATCTGAAGCATCCATCGAACAGAATTTGGTATGATATCCCTCAGGAGATTTGGCATGATGTCTCTCAGGACGTCCAACAACACTATCAAACAATTCCAATCCGAGTAACTGCTCGCATAACAACCAGAGGTGAACCAACGGGTTAGTGATATGCTTAGGCCAGCCGGTGTGGCCGAGTGGTTCTAGGCGCTCCAGTCTGGAACCGCGCGACCGCTACGGTCGCAGGTTCGAATCCTGCCTCGGGAATGGATGTGTGTGATGTCCTTAGGTTAGTTAGGTTTAAGTAGTTCTAAGTTCTAGGGGACTGATGACCACAGATGTTAAGTCCCATAGTGCTCAGAGCCAATTGAACCATTTGTTAAGTCCCATAGATCTCAGAGCCATTTGAATAATTTGACATTCCTAATTTGTGAAGCTCTTTCCCTTGAATAAATCATCCAATTTTTCTGAAAATGTAATCATTTTTTATCTCTATGTATATATCATATATACCGACTTCCGGCCCATTCGGATAACTCCTTCGTGGTGTGTCGTTTTTTGTGTGTGTCAGAGTGTAATTGACGGACTGTCATCGAATAAAACAAAAGTAATATCTGGCGTTCTCGAAGGAGTGTTATAGGTCTTCTTCTTTTCTTGATCTACATAAACGATTTAGGAGACGTTCTGAGTGGCAGCGTTAACTTGTTTGAAGATGAAGTTGTCATTTACTGCCATGTAAAGTTCAGATGATGAAAACGTGCCGTCCTGAGTGTCCGAGGGGTTCTAGGCGCTTCAGTCTGGAACCGCGCGCCCGCTACGGTCGCAGGTTCGAATCCTGCCCCGGGCATGGATGTGTGTGATGTCCTTAGGTTAGTTAGGTTTAAGTAGTTCTACGTTATAGGGGACTGATGACCTCAGAAGTTAAGTCCCATAGTGCTCTGAGCCATTTGAACCATTTTTTGATCAAAACGTATTGCAAAATCGTTTAGATAAGGTGTGTGTATGGTGCGAAAAGTCGCAATTGACACGAAATAATGAAAAGTATGAAGTCATCCACGTGAATACTAAAAGGAATGCGCTAAGATTCGGTTACACGATAAACCACACAAATCTAAAGGCTGTAAATTGAACTAAATCATTAGGGATTACGATTACGAACAATTTTAGTTGGATCCATCACATAGATCATGTTGTGGGTAAAGCAAACCAAAGACTAATATTTACTGGCAGAAGACTGAGATAATGCAAAAATCTACTTAAGAGACTTCCTACACTACAGTTGTGCATCCCCTTCTGGAATACTGCTGTGCATTGTGGGATCCACATCGCAGTCTATCGACGGAGGACATGAAAAAAATTCAAAGAAGGGTAGCTCGTTTTGTAATAACGCTAAATTGGGGAGGGGGTGCCATAGACATCATACGTGAATTGGGATGGCAATCATTAACAAAAAGGCGATTTTCGTTGCGACACTATCTTTCTCCTCAGATTGAGAAAATATTTTGTTGGCATCCACCGATATAGGGAGAAATGACCATCACTATAAAATAAGAGAAATCGTAGCTCACATAGAAAGACTTAAGTGTTCGTCTTTCCCGCGAGCTGTTCTAGAGTGGAACCGTTGAGAGATAGCTTGAAGATGGTTCGATGAACTCTCTTCCAGGGACTCAATTGTAAATTTCAGAGCCGGCCGAAGTGGCCGTGCGGTTCTAGGCGCTGCAGTCTGGAATCGCGAGACCGCTACGGTCGCAGGTTCGAATCCTGCCTCGGGCATGGATGTGTGTGATGTCCTTAGGTTAGTTATGTTTAACTAGTTCTAAGTTCTAGGGGACTAATGACCTCAGAAGTTGAGTCCCATAGTGCTCAGAGCCATTTGAACAATTTTGTAAATTGCAGAGTAATCATGTAGATGCAGATGTAGATACGCGAATTTCTATCAGTGTACCTACATTATTCCGTGAATTAGTTAATTTGAAATGTTAATGGAGTTTTCCGTCACTGTATACGAAAGTGAGCTGGAGCACCATCATGTGTTAACCGCATGACCCTAGTACCATGAAAGACACGTCTTCCAGTAGGGGAAACAGGATCACCTCTAGGAAGTGTAGATATGCAACTGTGAGACCCTATGGACAGATGACTGGCCCACGAGGCCATCACAATATTTCCGCTCACACATTCGACTGAAGCGTTCCTGCTGGTTCGTTGCCACCTTATCACTGGAGTTCTCTGCAGACCACAGGAAGATCGACGATACCGCCCCTCTTAAACGTAGCTGCATCTGTGAGTGGGGTGGATGTCAGAGATCCCAGCACTGAGCTGGACTGTGAGGCGAACCAGAGGCAAAACCGTCGTCCCAGAGGCAATTCCGAAAGTAACTGGGCCTGAAACGTTGTATGTGATACGGATGGCGGCAGTTGTGGAATATGTAACACACTATCGTTGGCTTAAGCCATACTTTATTTTGCTGATACTGAGGTCACGTTATATAGTGATCAACACCTGTCCCTCCAAGACCTGAGTACGTACTGGTTGCATTGGTCTGTCGTTGTTACCCGTTCCTTTAAATGAGCCTGCGTCACTCAAACGACGAAACAGAGTACCAAACAGTTTATGAAGCGACTGCTGTCGACCAGTATAATTTATTCAGTGAAATCTCACACTGCCATTTGCATGTCCGTATCTAAAGGTCATTTCGGACTGCTCCTGATTGGTGTATCTAGTCAATGTCTCTCGGCGCTGCGCTGTGCTACTTGATACACTTCTACACAACATGAGTTGGCAACACCAGTGAAGCAGATAAAATTAAGCGGATACACTATAGTAATGATGTGTCAGTGCGTCGTCATGTTCATGGTTCACATTACTGTCTTCCATTAATCTGGGGCTAAAACAATAGCACAGATAGTAGGCATTCCCACCATCCTGTTGCTTTCTCATGTGTGCTTTCAATCCCTGAAATCTATACTGTCAAAGGTTGTTTTGGTCTCCACCTTCTAGTCGGTGTACCTTCCTAGAAATGCATGTCCGGTCGTATGTCCATATGACCTTTCCTGCTCCTTATTACATGACGGATCTTTCGTGCAGTTCGTTCCCATTTTGCAAAATCACCTTGTACGACCAAAACGCTGTTTCTGGCAAGACACGTCAGTCAAAGCACAACTCAAGCGCTGTACATTCTTTTATCATCTTAATCATAATATTTTGGCCATAATCAATTTCGACGACAAACCACCAGCCATTTTGTTAGTGTTGTGACTGTCTTATCGCTTTCACCTATTCGCCTTGGACGACGACTTTATGTCTCATCACGTTTAGGAAACCATGTAGCAGTGAAAAACTGCGCGCCCAGGTACAAACGATTATGAAATGCTGCCCAGTTAGTGTGTCATCCTCTGCCATATTGCGTCATTCTGGTACGGAATGGAGGGGCAAGGTTCAGATGGTTAAAATGGCTATAAGCATTATGGGACTTAACATCTGAGGTCATCAGTTCCCTAGACTTCGAACTACTTAAACCTAACTAACCTAAGGACAACACGCACATCCGAGGCAGGATTCGAACCTGCGACCGTAGTAGCAGCGCGGTTCCAGACTGAAGCGCCCAGAACCACTCGGCCACAGCGGCCGGCGGAGGGACATGGCTTCAGCAAACTTCTCTCAAAGATTGTATCAGCTCTGCAGATCTTGGAGGAGCCATTTCTCATTCAGTTACCTCCTCAGTTTTCATGGCTAGGATGAGTGTAATCTGTTCCAGTCATCCCACCAAGGAAGTGTCCCTGGTTGTACCCGGAACTGTAGCCGTGCCCTCTGCATAGCAAACACACCAACTGATTGCTCACCTACAGAGGTAGACTGCAGCGATCTATATCGGAAATACAGGGATTAACAGGTATAAGTGCAGTTATTTCTACTGGAGACTGAGGGCGGTGTACTCAACAACATTCCATCAGTCAGAGAGACCAATAATTACAGCTGTAACAAGTCGTATGTTTCTAGGGTAGCTAGTACCTCCAAGTAAATGTGCTTATTTTTACCAGGGCACCAAGTCACGCGTTGGAGTGTGGACGCGTCGACTGTTAGACTTTAGTGACTGGGGTAGTCGACTTTGTGGCGCAGTTACTAATGTGCAGAAAATGTCAGGTTGTAAGGTTTGTCGCGTGTTTGTGGGGAGAGTATCCAACGCAGAGAAAAAAGACCAGCACACTGTTGCTTGTGCGTGTTAAAGCAACACATACAGAAATCTCTGCGCTTATACACTCTACATACTGTATATAAGCTGGCCGTTAAAAGAGAGCGTGAGTTCCAGCGGCTCGATTTAGGAGTCTCATCAAGTACAGGGATGGGTCCGTTTACTGTTAAAAAGCGACCATCGGCCTTGGTAACACGTGTCAGCGGAGTGTCTCCTTCCGTGGATGAGAGTGATGTTGCTAAGAGGCGTGCAGCAGAAACCCTAACCCCTTAGCCTGCGCACTGCGTGCCCAGCCGTAACCACCCGCTCGGCTGGAGGGCCCTCGACTGCTACGGCTGAGTGAGGTGGGTGGCGGGGGTGGGAGTGTGGGGGTGCCAGCAGCGTCGCGGCGGCGGCGTCTCCCGTTTACAAGACGGCGGCGTCGGCGTCGGCGCCGGCCGCGAATATGCATGAGCTAACCGACTCCGTGGTGCGACCTCGCCTGGCATCGCAAGCCGACGGGCGGCGCCTCTGGGTGGTACTTGTCAGCTGACGCCTAAAGTCGCGCGCGGCTACAAGCAGTATTGTCTTACCGTCGGCTGAAGTCTCATCTTGTTGTCAGAATTATACGGTTTCCCCAGACAGAATAATGCAGCAATATCACTGGAATCTTTCAGTCTTTCTTTTCGTCTCACACATCTTCACAATTAACCGGCGCTGACGCTCTCTTCGCTAAGCTGCCCTGCTTAACAAAACAAGTGAATCTCCCAGATAGGAGGAGGAAACGAAATGAAGCATCACAGGCTGACATGGTATTCGACGTTCAGTGATTACAAAATTCCATTCAAAATCACTAATAACGTGGCAGTGTGAGACCACTTGTCACTGTGGCATTTCACTGTCCCTGGCTTGGATGGATGCACTGTTTCGTTGGGAAGGATTGGGTAAAATCTTTTTTCCCGACGCAAAGTGGCCCACAACTGCAGTAACTTGTCCTCGATAACCCTAATACTGGCCTTGGAGCCGACTTTTCGCCCAAGCTGGTCCCTCGATAACAGACAGATATGGAGATCTTACTGGCCAGGGAAGTATCCCAACATCACGCAGACATTTCATAGAGGAACCTGCCACGTCTGGACGACGAGCATTGGCGTGTTGAAAATGGCACCACGATATTGCAAGAAAATGTAGCATGTCGTCCTTGACGTACTGCTGTAACTTCAGAGTTCCATGAACCACTGGGAGACATGACCTGTAGCTATACTCGATGCCTCCCTAAACTACACCGCCATACCTTTCAACAACATTGGCTCATTGGGGGTCTTTCCGCAGGTTGTTGGTCGCTCACGATGGTCATCCGGAGTAATGCAGAACGTCGATGTATACTTCAACAAAATGCAACAACATTCATCAGCATTCCTTGCCTCCCGGTCGTGTCGCCACTTCAAACGTACCCGTTTCTGTTGTGGTGTTAAGGGCCGGCTATCCAAGAGATGGTAATGGCCTGGTTCGGCTGCTACTAATCTCTGACCAGTGGTTCAAAATGAAACGGGATACTGCTCGAACCCGATTACTTGTTCCCAGATGACAGGTGTACATGTATAGGGGTAATGATGTGATTGGTGTACAACAACAACAAAAAAATGGTTCAAATGGCTCTGAGCACTATGCCACTTAACTTCTGAGGTCATCAGGCGCCTAGAACTAATTAAACCTAACTAACCTAAGGACATCACGCACTGCCCGAAGCAGGAGTTGAACCTGAGAGGTGTACAACAACCCGGTATTACCTTGGTGGTCGACCGGAACTTTTATAACTAGAACGCCTGCCTGTTCCCTCGTTCCCATGTTCCGATGTAGTCCAACGTGTCACATCCGAATGCCTAACATCTGGACGACTCGACCAGCTGGCCAAATGGAAACACATTTTTCACTTTCTTATAACGCTGTCTTACTTGAACATACAGCCCTTCCATGGTATTCATACTCATCGCTCGGCGTCTGACTTTATTCACTGGCCTTAGATACAACCTACCAGGCACGCTAACAGCACCAAACACGAACAGCAATAAGGCACTAGGGTGGTCGTTCAACCTATAACAGTGAATAGCGACACTAATCTTTTACATAATACTGATAATGTGTACGTCTGTGAATTTATGTTGACATCTGACCATGTCTTATGAGTGTTTCATTTTTTTTATCAGGCAGCGTATGTGCGAACCACTTTGTCGGTTGCCCAGGTGTGCCAACTTCGTTGATGTGAGGGTAGCACTATCAATCTTTTTTGTCGACGATTTTCCGTCCGTGGCTGACTAGAAAAGCGAATATCATACGATATGTATAGCTCTGGATACTGGCTGGCTTCGTGAAGCTTCAGGAACTACTCATAGTCCTAAACGTAAGGGAGCTGAAGCTACCACATAGGAAGCTGTTTTCAATGCGTTAACTTTTGTGTTCCACTGCACTTGTCCTGCCGTTTAATTTTGATCCGGTCCTGGTTTCGCTATACGTTGGTTTCATCGAAAGAGATACAAACGAGACTAAAACTCTGTGGGTAGCCGGGTAATGATCGTTGCCACACCTGAAGGAAGAAGCCCACACAAATCAAATCGTGCAGTGCACAAAACTTTGAAAGCATTCACAGCCTGTTAGACTAAAACGTGAGTGCATAACTGTTGTGAGTCTGGAACTAATGTGTTGAATGTTATTTCGGCTACTGTGGGAGGCAGGGCTGACACAAATACGGAAGAAGAGAAGTTGCGATGGCCAGTGGCTGAAATCAAAAATGATCAATACATAACACTTTCAGATTTATAGAACTTTTTATTTCTAAGAAGGAAAGAAACATAACGTCTCATTATGAAGTGGCTTGATGAGCTTCTTGCGCCTCCAACGTGAAACTGTATTTACACCCTATTACCACTCGCAGAACGCAGGCTGAGTATCGTTTCCGTGTAACGCGGAACTGGGCCTACCGCCCATGGCTGGCTGGCTAAATCACCGCTGACAGGGGGCGCGGAACTCCGCCTTTCTCGAGGCGTGGCCCTGCACACTCTTTCCACTGGCCCGCGGGTCAACGCCTTCTTAATGTCATTTGGCAGCGCTTCACTGGTCGATGTGAAGTCGATGCTTCAGGACTGCACATTGAAAATATTCACATTTTCGTACAAAATTTTGATTCATGAATGAACAGCTGAGTTCAATTTCTGAAATAATAGAATATAAGTTCACTTTCACAGTGCAAAGGAATCTATGAAGAGCTCTGTAAAATGTGTTAAACTAATGCCAAACTCTAATCAAGATTTTCTGTTAATCTAACACAAACTACAAGTGTAGCTGCCCCTTCTCTTGTAGACAAAACGCATGCAATGCAGGTGAAAACTTCTTGTTTTCTACTGCATAATGCCTGGAAACAAGAAGAGTGCATTATAAAAGAACCAACTTCGATATATTCAGGATTGCAGCATGTATCTTGAAGTTACCTGCAGCTCAAATCTAGCTTACGCTGTCTGAAATTCGCATGCGGAGATGAAAACTGCACCGTCTACCGAAAGCAATTTGTCTTTCTATAATTCTGCGGAAAGAAAATTGTTTGGAGTGGGCCGTGGTCGTATCAGCTACAAACGTGGTTGGCGAAGGATAAATAAGCACATGTATGATGAGCATAACAGTTGTAATGCCTGGAAATGGTTCTGCGACAAAAAATTGTAAAAGACGAACTTCAAATTAATTTCTATTAGTACTCAAGAAGTGAGTATCAAAGTTCACGGGCAAGAGATACGAAAATTGTTAGATAAATCTTGAGAAATAGCGAGAAGAAGTGTTTGCTTCGTAAACAACTCACCTTACTTATCGACATAGTCTCCTTTGAGGGATATACACTTGGTCCAGCTATCTTCCAGATTTTCCATCCCATCGCAAAAATAGGATCTGCCAGACTTCGCAAAATGCTCGTTGTCTGCAACTATCACTCCCTCATTTGATGAAAATCTCTTCCCAGCGACGTGATGACTGGATGTTGTGTGATGTCCTTAGGTTAGTTAGGTTTAAGTAGTTCTAAGTTCTAGGGGACTGATGACCATAGACGTTCAGTTCCATAGTGCTCAGAGCCATTTGAACCATTTTTTCTTCCCGGCGAACCAAAGTTTCAAGCCATGATACAGAAAAAAGTCACTTGGGGCTACGTATGGCGAATAGGGTCGATGAGGAACCAATTCAAAGTCCAATTCATACAGATTCACCGCAGTTATCGCTGACTTGTGGGATGGGGCATAGCCCTAATGGAAAAGCACCCTCTTGCTTGGTAATCATGGTATTTTTACAGCCTAAGCAAGTTTCAAACGACCCACCAATGAAGCATAGTAGTCTCCAGTTACGTTTCTGCCTTTTTCCAGGTAATCTGTGTGGATTATTCCTTACGAATCCCACAAAAGTTAGGCCATCACCTTACGAACTGACAAAATGGTCTTAGCCTTCTTCAGAGCAGTTTCACTGCCTTTGTACATTGTTTGACTGCCGTTTTGACTCTGTGTGTAATGATGGATTCATGTTTCATCAACATTCAAAAAGTGGTGCATAAAGTTTTGCCGATAGAGATTAAACATCGCCAGACATTGTGTGGAGATGTGCCGGAAGCGCTTATGGTCGACTGTCAGCAGTCGTGGCACCCATTTCGCACACAGGTTCTTCATAGTTAGTTCTCCATGCAGGGTATTACGCACTGGCTCAGATAAGATTCCTACAGTGTCAGCGATCTCACGAATTTTTATTCGTGCGTCTTGATTTACCATATTTTGCACCTTATTAATAATTTCTTTTGAGATGACTTCAACTGCACGGCCAGAGCGCGCTCCGGCGTCGGCGCTTGTCCGGCCACGTTTAAATTCATTTACCCGAATGTGAATGGTGAGCAACGATACTGCTGATTCAACATGAACTTTATCCAGTCCCCTTTTGATTTGTGCAGCAGTTCACGCCTCAAATGATAATGTTTAACAACAGCACAAACTCAATTTTCTCCATTTTCAATCGCAGTCGACACATTGACCAAATCAGACGGCTGACAACAATGAACTGTATGGAGTACATTATTGAAATTCTTTATACGGACCTTGGAACAATGAAGCTCACCAATCATAAAGGCACAACAGAACTGTACCATTCTTTTATGGAAATTTACCAAACTTAGTAAAGCACTTCGTTCATACAGAATGACAATTATTGAACTACATGAAATAAAATCGTCATAACTTCTGCACGGTTTGTGTTCGGACGTTCAAACTTCACGGTTGGCCACGGGGCATGATGGAAATTACAGTGGTTTGGTTTAGTTTACTGACGAAGCACACTGTCGTTTGGTTAGGTTCGTCAATAAACAAAATTGGTGCATTTGGGGGACCCAGAATCCGCATTTAGCGATCTAGAAGTCTTTCACTCTCAACGGGTGAGTCTGTGGTGTGCAGTCTCCAGTCACGGAATAATCGGCGCGATATTCTTCCATGGAACGATGACTACCGAACGGTACGTGAAGGTCTTGGAAGATGATTTCAGCCCCGTTATCCAAAGTGACCCTGATTTCGACAAGATTTGGTTAATGCAAAACGGAGCTCGACCTCATCGAAGCTGGAGAGTGTTTGATGTCCTTCAGGGGCGGTTTGGGGACCGTACTCTGGCTCTGTGGTACCCAGAGGCCACTGGCGTGGGCTCCGATTGCCCGCCATATTCTGCGGATCTGAACACGTGTGACTCTTTTTTGTGATGCTATATTAAAGACAAGATGTACAGTAATATCACCAAAACTCTTGCTGAGCTGAAAACACCCATTCAGGAGGTCATCGACAGTATCGATGTTCCGACACTTCAGCGGGTCATGCAGAATTTCGCTATTCATCTGCCCCACATCATCGCCAAAAATGGCAGGCATATGGGACATATCATAACCTAAATCCGAGTATCTGTAGTGACGCTTACGTGTTGAATAAAGCACTAACTAATTTACATTTTTTTCACATAGTTCAATAACATTCACCCTGTGTGTCCTCCAGGGCACCACATAGAAATACTGTGCCAGTGACTGTTCAACACATAAAAGAACTTCATAATTTCTCAAATCTTCGTAAAACTATTAAGTGGAAAAGTACCAGAAAAAAGATGGCCTGTATCTATAGAGGACTTAATGGAAGACCTACATTGACCCTTGGATATTGGACAAAGCCTGTACCAGGACAGAGAGATCTGACCTCGTATACTATGAGACAAGGCTGAAAGCAAAGTTGAAAGGTGATGTTTACGCCAATGCAAAGCTAACAAGAAAATATCTGACCACAATAATCATCTCTGACCATGGATTAGGAATGCCCCTTTAAGTAAAACACATGACACTAACACCTGCACTTAATACATACAACACATTAGCTGCTGTAGGCGAGGAACTACGACAAGAGCAAGTATAAAAGTGCAGCGCTGGTGATTAAGGTAGGAGTGCTTTGTTCTGCATCCACATTGGCCGTGCGAACTCAAAACATAACAGCTTAGCCACCTGACTGATCGGCAGGGTTCCACCTTAAAAGTGCAGCGAGCAGATACGTTTCACTATACAACCAAAGAAGCGAGTTTTCTAAAAGACGAAATAATTGAATAGATAGTCTCCGAGCCATCCTAGCGAGTGCCAAATAACATAGTTACACACAGTACGAAAAACGTCTCTAAGAGACGGCTTTCAGCATTTACTATTTCGGTCTGATGATTTTTTAAAACGAAAATACAGATTTTTCTCATGTTTCACATTTAATAATATCTACAGAACAATGAAGTACTTGTAAAACGCATCAGTCGGGTTTTGTACTGATAAATGTGATATAGCATTGCTATTATATCAATTTATTCAAATATGCGCAACCATTGCACAGACTGTTAGGTAGCTGTGTTAGTATTGGGGACTGTGTCAGTGACTGAAAATTGTGTCACTAACATGCATAATTAATTTTTAGTTCTCTATATTAACTTGTATGTCCATTTTTTTATGAGCTGCATTTTCATACAGACCCCCGTGGTGTTTGAAACATACAGCGTATATCGGTGTGGTTGCCTAATGTTGTCTTCTCCACTGAATTCTCACACCTGTGAATGATTAAGATGAAACTGCCTCTGATGACCTATACCTAGGCATTTCCACTAAGTGAAATATCACGTTTTGGTTTTATTTTAGTTTAACATACCAAACTAATCATTCCTGTTGGGATGCTACTAGAATAAATTTCGACGTCGGTACTGTAAATTCTTTATTTTTGTTTAAACGTCAAGTTCCGTAGGACCAAATTGGTGAGCAAATCTCCAAGATCATGGAACGTGTCAGTACACGAAATTACAACACAAAAGTAATAACAGATAAAAATAAAATGATTATGAACCTGAAAAATGTCAAGCCATAAGTTTATTAATTTTTAAAGGAACACCTCGACAGATTAGAAGGAGTGACCCATGAGGAAACTCTTCAGTTTCAATTTGACAGCGCGTGGAATACTGCTAAGATTTTCTGCACAATAGTTAAGGAAGTCCAATCTAAGTGCAGGTTTGATTTTTCCCAAGTATTAACTGAGCGAAAGCTGTTTATTCTTGGGAATAAGCGAATATTGTTAACAAGAAATGACAGTAAGAAATATATGTATTGAGAGCCCAATGTCAAAATACTCAGACTCGTGTGCAGGGGTCGACAAGAGGTTCTTAAACTTATACCACTTATTGCCTGAACCGCCCGTTTCTGAGCCAAAAATAGCCTTTTAGAATGGGAAGAGGTACCCCAAAATATAAAACCATACTATATAAGCGAATGAAACTAAGCAAAGTAGACAAATTTTCGTGTCGAACGATCACTTACTTCAGATGCCTTTCGAATAGTAAAAATGGCAGCGTTAAATCTTTGAACAAGATCCTGAACGTGGGGTTTCCACAACAGTTTACTATCTATCTGAACACCTACAAGTCTGAACTGCTCAGTTTCACTTATCATATGCCCATTCAGTGAAATTAAAACGTCTGTTTTTGTTGAATTGTGTGTTAGAAACTGTAAAAACCGAGTCTTACTGTCATTTAGCTTTAGTTTATTTTCTACAAGACATGAAAGTAGGTCATCAATTGCGCTATTAGAAACTGAGCCAATGTTGCACCCAACATACCCAACATTCTTTACTACCAAGCTAGTGTCATCAGCAAATAAAATATTTTAGAGTTACCCATTATACTAGAGGGCATCAGGAACAGGAGTGACCCCTACACTGATCCCTGCGGCACCCCTCATATGACTGTACCCCACTTAGACCCCACATCACAGCCATTCTCAACACAGTGAATAATGACCTTTTGCTGAGTGATGCTATAGTAAGAGGTGAACCAATTATGAGCTACTTCTCGTATTCTGTAATGGTCTAAGTTATGGAGCAATATTTCGTGATTAACACAATCAAACGCCTTAGTTAAATCAAAAAATAAGCCTAGTTTTCGGAAGCTCTTGTTTAATCCATTTAGTACCTCACAGAGAAAAGAGAATATAGAATTTATAGTTGTTAAACTATTTCTAAAGCGCAACTGCACATTTGATACCAAATCGTGTGATATAAAATGATCAATTATCCGTACATACATAGTTTTATAAATAACTTTAGCAAACACTGATGGCATATAAATAGGTCCGAAACTGTCTATATTGTCCCTTTCTCTCTTTTAATAAAGCGGCTTTACTAATGAGTACTTTAATCGTTCGGGGAACTGACCACTTGTAACCTCCCCCTCACTTACCGACCTTAATGACAGTGAAAAATTAAACCGCGTGTACCTAATGGAAATTTGGGAAAAGCAATCGTCACCGAAGTTAATCTGTCGGTAAAGAGGGAGGAAAGGGTTACATCTCAATGAAAGGAAAAATGCAAATGAAACTGGTGGAAATTAATTTTGAAAAGGGGTAAAGATAATAAAGAAAGTAAATGTGCGGCCGTTACGTTAACAATTAACTAGCGGTAATTAGATATTTGAGATTTGGGGGAAATCACGGTCGCCAGTCCTAAGGACAATTACTATAGTAACTGAAAAAGAAAGGTTATTACACATATAATTAACACTAGAAGCGTGGCAACTGAAGGTTGACACGTGTAGTGTGAAAACTGAAAGTTTGTCAGAAGTAATAAATTTCGCTACACTCTGACTTAATTTAGCAAAAGAATTAATAAAACCGGAAAATCGAAAGTTAATTTAGTGACTGAAGTTAATAGTGAGCTTTCTTTCTGAAGCACATCGAAATCCAGTAAAATACGGTTAGTCTTGGACTACCTCAACAATCATTTCAAAAGCAACTTGACTCTACGCAATTTAGAAACAAGAGATTTAACTTTGAACTTGAATTAAATGATTCTGAACTATTGACAATAGTAAAATGTAGTACGTACCATGCTGAGCTGCAGTCACAGGTAAGCTAAAATACGGTAACAAAGCTCGCACTCTTAATTCGTGCTTGTGTAATCTGAATATTGTAGCCAGCTCTGAGACTTTAACTGAACTTTGAAATTAAAGCAGTGAAATGGAATTATGCTGGCGTTTGAATTTCAACGACACTCGGGTTCATTTCGGAAAAGGAAGGGACCCTGCTTGGCAATGCAATTGGGACAATGAGCAACAAAGGTTCATGCTAAGTTGCTGTAATTTTGCGAGGCAAATGGAACAATTTGAAAAGCTGAGGTCTGCCATACAGTTCTGAAACTTTACGTGCTTTTAGTCTTCCTTGTTGGTTGATTGAAGGTTTGAAGCCGTCGATCGAGGAGGTGGCGACAGTCACTCATTGTCGGCCGTCGCTGTTGCAGAAGCTGGATGTTGGCGCGCCTTCTTCTCGACACGGTCACCAGGCGAAACGGGCTCTTGATGTGCGCCAGCTAATGCTTCCCGTCCGCGACACCATGTCAGAAACTATCATCGCGAGTCGAGCGCAATTACATGCTGCCAAACCCCGAAAGCGCGGCAACTCGCGGGAGCGTCACACAACACACCTGCTCCACTCGCTACTCCCGCCAGACTCTCACTGCCCTGCCCGCGCTCCACGCGGCAGAGTTAACACTACCAAAGATCCTACACACTTTGATTCTTCACACGACCTATCGACGTAATCGTTCGATAGCAGTTTTCCCTAGGCAAGACCCAGCGTAAAAATACAAATAATATTTACGAAACAAACCAATTATACGTCGACATAAATGCATAAATATATATACGAGTATATCCAAAGAGTAAAGCAATTACAATATATAAAGAGACAGAAATGTCATATCTTGAGGTAACAAAACAAGGAAAAAAATAATAGTACAATAGATGGAAATAGGAGGATATGTATTTCCGGCGTTACACGTGCCCCACATTGTCTGAGGATGTTCGTGTAACGTAAACAGACTCAGAAAATGTCCCAAAAAAGAAACAGCGGAAATGCATATGCTCAAAACATCAAAAAAATTTAGCATTCGTCTAATTAACCATAAACCAATTTGTAGACAATAATAATTGAGTGGAGAAACTCCTAATCTTATTCCACTCTGTCATCTTGCACAAAATAAAACAGGTTGACAACATATCAAAATTCATAGAAAACATAGAAAACGGTTTAGCTATTCCAAAATCATTAAAATTCGTAACACTATAAGAAATGGAATACTATTTGCAAAATTGATCAGAGTACATGGTCATAAAAAACAGGTATATCAAAATACGCAAACTAATAATTAATTACATAGAATACACATATTTATGTAACCTTTTCATAATTAATATTCTCGTCATGTCCAATTAACGCTAAACAAGAAAATAATATACAGTAGATCGAAAAAAACATAAATATTGACAGCAGAATTCTTTCACATCAGCTGTCCGGGAAGAAAAGCAACTCCACATTCCGTACTCGCGAGTACAAAGGATGCCGACAGCGGCACAAGAGCCAACAGCGGCACAAGAGCCGACAGCGGCTCGCCTCGACAGTATTGTTGCGCCCGCGTGTGCGGCACGCTTGATCTCACTCGCCCTTATGACGGCGTTTCCAGAACGTCCGTTTCACTGAATTCTTTAGGAAAAACTCACTCCCGAGTAATCTCAAGGAGTCCCTTAATACTATCACAGTGGATAACTCAACACTGTCCATCATCACACGCATGTACTAGCCTGAAACTTAAAACAGCGTCTAAGTACATCGGCAATGACTAGTAAAACACATATTCATGAAATCTTACAGCTAGTTACAAAATCATATTTACATTCCTTAATCTACTGTGACTCAGCTGAAAACTTAAACTAGCAGCTTGGATTTTTCAGTAGATTAGATCATGATTAAATTGATTAAAATTAAATTGATTAATCAGAATTAATTACTTATTAATTACAACTTCTTTAATGACCTTGGTCAGTCAAAAGCATGGCAATCTAGCAAATCGTTAAATCTTACACTCTATTTTACATACTGTATAAATTACCCATTGTGTGGTATTAATCGATCCTAGGTTGGTACAATTTCAAGTCTACAATATTCCGTAAGCATTTGTGTGAGGCATACCAATGACTTTATATGGTCCATTATAAACAAGCTTAAATTTAGAGTTTTCATGGTCTATCTCGCTCGATTTCTCATGAGCTTTTACAAGTACTAAGTCTCCGATTGCAAACTTAGCAAAACGCACTTTAGCGTCATTACGACGTATGCGAGCATCGGCTTTTAGCTTCATTACTTCTCGCAAACGATCTTTTTTCACACCAATACTAATGTTAATCCGTGGAGGGAATTTGATTATCTCTTCCAATTCACTTTCTACACTTTTGTCAATGCCGAAATTCCTCATGTTATGCAGTTCAAACTCATTCCTACGTCAATGTCATCCGGCCAGTTAACAATGTGTATAGGCTGGTATTGCCTATGCACACCGTCTCCTGCCTCGTCAAAACCAACTACCATTGTTTTATCTAGTGACATACATGTCAAAGTTTTGCTTTCGCAGTTAATCACTGCACGGTACTTTAATAGCCAATCTAACCCGATAATTACTTCCGTAGTTAAGTCTGGCACGACGACAAACTCTTGTTCAAATCGTGCCCCACATATCTCGAAGTTGACAAAAATCTGTTTTGTGACCGGTTTACTGGCCTTCCCAGTAGCACCGATAATTTTCACTCCTGTTACTGGCATAACTACGATGCCAGGTCTGTCTTTCAGTAACTCAAATATTTTCCCAGATACAGCACTCAATTCTGCCCCGGTGTCAATCAACACGTTTAGTTGTAGGTCGTGCATATTAACGGACACTACTATCTGTCTACACTTGTCCTCGACTGTTTCTTTATTTTCCCACAGTAAATCCTCGTCTATATCCAGGTCACTCCAGAAAAAACCATCCGGCTTTGATCCTAAATCCGATTTATCTGGCGGCTTTTTCAGCCTCTGTTTACATACAGTTTTAATTTTAACACGTTTGTCTTGAGGCTTAGTCTCTAGCTTCGCCTCCAATACCGAAACCTTTTCCTGTAACTCGTCAACTAGTGAGTGTTGCTTTGCTATCAATTCACTAATTGTCACCTTCGTTGATTCCACTTTGGTCAGCTTAATCTCATCCGCCAATCTACCTGGAGGAATGTGTCCAGTAGTTTCTGCAATTACTTCCGCTAGATCTGCGCAACCCACACTGCTATCGTCTGACCGTATAATGTCAGCTCTAACCTCATACACGTTGTAATCTATGTGCTTTTCTACCAATCGTGTCCGGCTATCACTAAAATTTTCGCAATCTTTCTCGTTAATACTCTCGCAATGTTTAAACTGGAGGTTTGCGTCGGATGGGTCGGTTACTTCTACCACTGAAACTTTCGGTAAGTTCTGCCGGTTAGGGCCAGAACTTTCCGTTACTACTTCAACATCTAACTCCTGCGGGACGAAACACGACGAATCTTGCTCGTGCTCCCCCTTAACATCAACTATTTCTAGTAAAGTCTGCCGATTAGGGCCAGAACTTTCTATCATTTCACAAACACTATCTTCCTGCGGGACGAGACGCGGAAAATCCTTCACGCGCTCCCCATAAACGCTTCTCCCATACAGACCCCTATAATCTCTTAGTTCGTCGTGTAAGCGACCGAACTGCCTTAACCAAACCTCATCCCTCTCTGCATCCCCTCGCTCGATGACGGACGTGTTATCCGACATCTGATCTTCTCTCAACAATTGCGAATCATTCTTAAACTCAATCTCCAGTTCCGCTGTGGGTATTACAGCTGCCACTTTATAATCGATTTCCGGAACACTACTTAAATTGTTCTCACTGACAGTGAATGTACTTCCTACTGCCGTGTATACAGCTGATCTACTACTTCTGGGCGCACTCCTTTCTCTTAACACTGGCACACTCTCCCGCCGTTGATTATTCCATACGGAATTTTCATAACGGCGACACCTGGGTTTTCTCTTGTTATTGGGCCGCCAAAATTTCTCCACGCCCGCTCGGCCCCTCACCGGCGCGGCTAATGGTTTCCCTGTCTCGTCCCAGCAGATACGCTCCCCGGATGCTGCTGAGGCGGCTGATCACACCCTCTGGCGTTATTACTATTCTGTGAAGCCCGTATCACGTTAGTATGATACTGGTTTCTGTCATTCCTGTTATTATTTGCATTGTACCGATTGTTATTACGGTCCGAACCATTATTGTTATTGCTGCGGTATGCATTATTCCCATGGTTATCGTTGTTATGGTTGGGGTGGTACCCGTTGTTGTTACCACGGCCTCTACCACTGTCGCGATTATTGCGCCAATTGTCCTCGTCCTCAACTCTTTCCAGGAAATCATTGATTGTCCTGTAATTGCTTCCTACGTATCGTTTTGTATCATCTGGAAGCTTCTTGTAGAGTTCCCAGACTATTTCGGATTCCGAGCGGCGGTCACGCAAATATTCCAACTTGCGGATCCAGCCCTCACAAAACTCCTTCATCGAACCGCGCGAATTCGCATCGAAAGGCCTCGATACGACAAATTCGCGCCAGACACTTTGCTGTTTTTGCTCTGACCAGTATTCAGCCAGAAACAAATTTTTAAATTCGTAAAAAGTCAGGTTCGTAATGTTGAGGTTTAAGCCCCAACGCTTGGCATCACCAGCCAACACATCAATAATCGCATTAATTTTTCTCTCATCAGTCCATGATCTGGGTAAAACTCTTTCACAATTTTTAATGAAATCCGTCGGGTGTATACCGCCTTTTTTCAAGGGGTCGAACCGCTCCTCTTTCGTCAACAACTCCGAACTATGTGCACAGATTGGCACATAGCTCTGTTTTTCGTCAAGTTTCCTTTCTAATTCCGACACCCTCGTAATCACTTGGCAAGTGGTTGTCGCAAGCGTTTCCACTTCCCTCTTTTTCTCTT
This sequence comes from Schistocerca americana, assembly GCF_021461395.2. Classification (NCBI taxonomy): domain Eukaryota; kingdom Metazoa; phylum Arthropoda; class Insecta; order Orthoptera; family Acrididae; genus Schistocerca; species Schistocerca americana. Next base: position 857,668,564 of record NC_060121.1, read on the forward strand.
CGCAGGTATTAGCCTGCTTCGTCACTTTGGTATCTACCTCGGATACTAAAGCCTTTAAAGTTTCCACCTTCTTTTGATCCTCTTTTTTCACTAATTGAATTTGTTCCGTCACCTTATTCTCGATGATCGGAGCAACTGATTCTCCTACACTTTTCTCGATTCTGCTAATTTCAGAATTAAAACGAGTATTTATGCTCGCAATTTCCGCCTGAACGCCTATCATTTCCTGTTTAAGATTACCGATTTCGGTATTAATTACAACAATATCTTCTTTGATTTTATCAACTTTTGTGTTAACAACTCCAACATTGTTGTTAACAACGTTAATAGCTTTGTTCTGATTGTCTAGCATCCGTTCAAATTTTTCAGACTGAGCTTCGTGCTTGACCGATTGACTCTTGATTTCGTTAATCAAAACGTTCAATAAATCAGTTAAATTCCCGGAAACTACCGGTTTTACTTCCGTAGCGGCTTCCTCTTTAATTGTCCCCCCGTATTCGTCATCGAGGGATTCAGATTTGATTTTCACTTCTGATTCCGAAACATTTTCTAAAGTTTGGAATTCCATTTCTGCTCTTTGTTGCGTTTCGCCGGTCGCGTCTTTCATGCTAGCCGCCTGCCCCTGAACAATGGGTACCGCGGTGCGCGTTTCCCACTGTTCGACCGATTGTTCCGTATCCAAGTCTACCAAATTTTGGCAATTGTTGCCTTCACTCATTTTAATAATTTTCAATATAACTGCCAAATCTCAACTCTAATTAGGATTCCTCACACGAATATTCTCGCTGACGTATCGACCATTTCGTAACCAGTACTTTGTTACGAGATTTGCACAATGCAAAATTCGTGTCCAGAACAACCTCAAATTTGAAGATTGTCCTGTCACCAGGTCGCCACGTGTAACCTCCCCCTCACTTACCGACCTTAATGACAGTGAAAAATTAAACCGCGTGTACCTAATGGAAATTTGGGAAAAGCAATCGTCACCGAAGTTAATCTGTCGGTAAAGAGGGAGGAAAGGGTTACATCTCAATGAAAGGAAAAATGCAAATGAAACTGGTGGAAATTAATTTTGAAAAGGGGTAAAGATAATAAAGAAAGTAAATGTGCGGCCGTTACGTTAACAATTAACTAGCGGTAATTAGATATTTGAGATTTGGGGGAAATCACGGTCGCCAGTCCTAAGGACAATTACTATAGTAACTGAAAAAGAAAGGTTATTACACATATAATTAACACTAGAAGCGTGGCAACTGAAGGTTGACACGTGTAGTGTGAAAACTGAAAGTTTGTCAGAAGTAATAAATTTCGTTACACTCTGACTTAATTTAGCAAAAGAATTAATAAAACCGGAAAATCGAAAGTTAATTTAGTGACTGAAGTTAATAGTGAGCTTTCTTTCTGAAGCACATCGAAATCCAGTAAAATACGGTTAGTCTTGGACTACCTCAACAATCATTTCAAAAGCAACTTGACTCTACGCAATTTAGAAACAAGAGATTTAACTTTGAACTTGAATTAAATGATTCTGAACTATTGACAATAGTAAAATGTAGTACGTACCAAGCTGAGCTGCAGTCACAGGTAAGCTAAAATACGGTAACAAAGCTCGCACTCTTAATTCGTGCTTGTGTAATCTGAATATTGTAGCCAGCTCTGAGACTTTAACTGAACTTTGAAATTAAAGCAGTGAAATGGAATTATGCTGGCGTTTGAATTTCAACGACACTCGGGTTCATTTCGGAAAAGGAAGGGACCCTGCTTGGCAATGCAATTGGGACAATGAGCAACAAAGGTTCATGCTAAGTTGCTGTAATTTTGCGAGGCAAATGGAACAATTTGAAAAGCTGAGGTCTGCCATACAGTTCTGAAACTTTACGTGCTTTTAGTCTTCCTTGTTGGTTGATTGAAGGTTTGAAGCCGTCGATCGAGGAGGTGGCGACAGTCACTCATTGTCGGCCGTCGCTGTTGCAGAAGCTGGATGTTGGCGCGCCTTCTTCTCGACACGGTCACCAGGCGAAACGGGCTCTTGATGTGCGCCAGCTAATGCTTCCCGTCCGCGACACCATGTCAGAAACTATCATCGCGAGTCGAGCGCAATTACATGCTGCCAAACCCCGAAAGCGCGGCAACTCGCGGGAGCGTCACACAACACACCTGCTCCACTCGCTACTCCCGCCAGACTCTCACTGCCCTGCCCGCGCTCCACGCGGCAGAGTTAACACTACCAAAGATCCTACACACTTTGATTCTTCACACGACCTATCGACGTAATCGTTCGATAGCAGTTTTCCCTAGGCAAGACCCAGCGTAAAAATACAAATAATATTTACGAAACAAACCAATTATACGTCGACATAAATGCATAAATATATATACGAGTATATCCAAAGAGTAAAGCAATTACAATATATAAAGAGACAGAAATGTCATATCTTGAGGTAACAAAACAAGGAAAAAAATAATAGTACAATAGATGGAAATAGGAGGATATGCATTTCCGGCGTTACACACTCCTAAAAGAAAAATTGCTAATATTCCTAAATTTCTTTTCAAGAAACATGTCGTTTGCAAATAATGTGTAAATATGAAGTGCACAATGTCAGATTATAGCTCACGTGTAATTTTGTGATTGACAGAACATATGTTTGACTTTCTTCAGATCCTTCCGCCCAGCCCCAGGATTAGACGGACACAAGTTGGCTGATACTGACTAGCAATGAGAAACTGAAGTCCTAAACCCTAACTGGCACATTCAGAAAACACTTAGTGGACAAGTAAATTTACTGTGCGTGTTTCGCTACCCTCTGAACTGGAGTGCGCATATCACTTGTTGATGTCTGGACAGCAGTTGTATTACACCGATGTTGCCGCTGTGGAGATGACGCACGTGGTGTATCTGCAATTCTGTGCCTACACAGTGGACACAGTATGCTGTCTGTGAACTTCTGGGTTGAAATTACCTCATCACTAGATAGAACGTGAATCAAGATTTCTGTTTGCTCATTAGCCAGAAACAGAAATTCAACTCAAGTATTCTCCTGTAAAGTGTGTGTCAGATTCCACAGGCAGCTAAAGAATAGCCATTCGAGGAAATAGAATAACAGCTCTGTCACGGAGTTACGACTTCACATGGCCCAGTGTTGAAACCAACAAGATTTCACCACGAGATTCCTCACTGTTGCTCTCACCAGGGGAGTCTCTAGGTCGATCTCTGGCGGAAACTGTCTTTGATCTATCCCAGAAAATAAGTGCCCTTGATCGATCCCAGAAGAAACTCTCCTCTCGATCCCATAACACGGTCCCTGCTGGACATGTTTGGATCTAAGCGTGCTCTCAGGGAATGAACCTCAGTAGCCGCTACAGAAACATTACCTTCCACTCCAAGGCTTCTGAATCTGCCAGCCAATCATATGAAGCTCATATTCCTTTCAGGATATTTTCTGGGAGTTTCCAATTCTCCTCCTACATATTTTGCTCTCTGCCAGTCAAAAACGTGTCTCTGCTTTCCGGTAAGAAGCGTGGCCTATCACTTTCCCTGAGAAGTTTCTCAGAGGACAGCTCGTGACCATAACGTGTGACCCCATGCATTTCGTCTCACTAAAAAGATGCCTTCTCACCTTGTTCCACCCATGACGCTCTTTCTCCAGATACAATAATCTGAAATATTTTTCATCCCACAGTAGAGCAACCTCTCGCGCCCGCTCTTTGTGCATTACTGGGTTATGCAGCCCCAAACATTGCAATCCACCGCCTCCACATACTGTTCTCTCTCATAGCAGTAAATGTTCGCCCATGGAGAACATGAGAAGTCACTTCGCAACACCTCATTAGTCGATAGCGGCTTCTGAGGAATATGTTGCCTATTCGCCCTTTCTGTCAGTGCTCAGGTAATATTAACTTCCAGATACGAAGCTCTACACAGATATTAGTATGTTGCTCCAGCCAGTTTGAGCCAACGAAATAATTAATAATCTGACTGTGCACCATAAACAGTGATCTAATATAAAAATAAATCTAAAAGAATATTAAATGTGTTGTGGCAAAATCTTACTTCCACATAGCATAATCAGGGAGTCGCGGGTGAGCCACGTCAGGCTTTAGGGGAAGTTGGCCGTGGGCAGTGGTCGTGCCCCTGAGGGATTAAGGGGCTCCGGAAAGGCTCAAAATCATGAAAAGTTCAATTTTTACTTTTTTGCGTTTTCTGAATCTGCAGACTATTACCTTTTAATAGATACATAATTTATTCAATTCGGAAGACTACAACAATTTTTAAATTTTTTTTGAAATGTGTTCTACATGGGCGTGACCCACTGTGGCGCTGTTAAACTGCTGTCAAATGGTGTTATTATTAACGTCCGTGTTCATCAGGTACATTTTAGTGATGTGAGATAAAGTATGTGTTGTGGCTAACCTGTGATGGTTCAATATATATCGCTGGTGTGATTGTCGATTGTTTCATGTTTATTTACTCTGTCGTTATCTCGAAAATATTCGTAATTAATTCTGTTTCTTGAGTCTCTGTTTTGTTGAAGTATAATAATGAGTAAAAGTAAAGTTATTAGAAATCCTCTGAAGGCTTTTAAGAAAAGGAGAAATGTTGGAAAGCCAAAGGTATGTGTTATTACTGTAAACAATAAAGACGATAACCAAGTGAGTGAACCTAACCTCTCAAGTACACCTGCCCATAGCAGTCAAAGTGGGAAAGAAAATACTTCAGAGAAGAAGCTTGGTTCAATGAGTGAAAACTATGAATGTTTTATGGGCGAATCTGATGTGAATGAAATATTTGATATGTCAGTTCTCAAAGGAATTTTTTCAAACTGTGTAAGATGTATTCATTGTAGTGAAGTTGGTCTGGAACTCTCCATAATAAAGCACGTAGGACTTGCTAGTGAAATACAACTGAAATGTGATAAGTGTTCATACATGACCACCTTTTGGAACAGTGTTGCAGTAACTGCAACTGAAGAAAATGGTAGCAAAATCTACGAACACAACAACGAGCGATGCTTGCTTTAGACAAGGAACGACTTCGGGCTGCAGACAGGGCTGTAAAGAGTCTAGAAATACAAGCAAGAGTAAACAGGAGGAGGAACAAGAGGAAGCTGGAGGAGGAGTTTGCAGAGGATGAAGATAATCCATCCTATGGACCTGGAATGCACTAAAAAGTTAATCCAATCTTTGTCGCTCGATTCCCAAAACTTTTATTTTCTCATACTAATTACATGTTTTCTAAGGATCTTCCAAACATATTTGTTTCAAACTTTCAGTAAATGTTACACAGTACCTTCTGCATAATTTAACACAGCCTTCTTCCAAAAAACTGTATATTTTTGAATATATAAATAAAAAATTGCAAAAAATGTTGTGAATTTTCATTACAATTGAAAAAAAATCATCTTTAAGAACTGAACTAAAATTTTGTAAAATCCCTGTGTTAAGTTGTAGCCCATATTCCAATAAATAATCTGTAAAAAGTTCAACTTCCTACCTCAAATACTTTGTGAGGAAAGATGTAATTTATAAGCGTTATATTAACATTGCAAATATAGGGCGTTCCGGAGCCCCTTAAGGGTGACCTCCAAAGAAATGTCTGCTACAAGTAGGTGGTCCTGTTCCGAGTATTCAGTGGCGGGTAAACCATGCCAAACATGTTATATTGTCTGCTACCGTGCCAGTTAAGTGCGTGCAAGCAAAATTCTTGTCAACTGCAGGCCCTTTGGTGTGGAGTCGGGGTCTCTTTCTCGGCTTGGAGGAACAATGCCATCCGGCTGGGCCAATGATAAATAAATTATTTTATGAGTCAGAATCTGTGCTCAAGGGACTTGCTGGTGCCCTGTCTTCCGCTGACCAGACTTATGAGATAAGTGAGAGAAGTCATAGATAAATTATTTTTTCTCCTACTTGCAGGAGAGATTTGATGATGTCTGGGTAACACTCCATATGGACCGAAAATGTTCCTGTTTTGCAATGGAGGAGAGCAGCTCATATGTTAACTTTATAAACATCAGCTAGGTGAGAGACTTGGGCTCTAGTTCTCAAGATTGGCACGCTGTGGCAGATGCAGGTCTTGTCTCCTTGAGCCACCGGTTCTGGTGAGAGTGGCTTGCAGTATGGGTTGTTAAGGAGGATCATGATTAGGAGTTTTGAGTTAGTCTGACTCCAAATATTTCGGGTAGCGTGGTTCAGTCTACTCTTGTAGCTGAGGACTCACACAAGACAAAAGAGGTTTTATGCATCTGCACGTGCATCTTCACCTTCTTTCATGACACCAGCACGGAAATCGTTCATGTCCAGCCCTGGTTATGAATTTTAGTGAACGACCTGTTGGAATCTTGGTCACTCACATGCTAACATACTTCAGGTCTTGCCGGTCCGATCTAATACTCAGCTAAATCATGCCTCTGTTCAATGTTTGTCAACTTTCTTTTAGTCCTTCCTATTCTTATAAATGTATAGCCTTCTACATTTTTCATGTGTGTGCTTACTTAGGACGAATAAAACTGGGGTTATTTTGGGCCAATACTTTCACTTCAGTAGATGGTTGATATCCCGAATGAATAATTCTCTTCAAGAGCTGACGTAAGCGACTCGTTTAAGAGGACTAGATCTTTCTCTTTATGCAGTCAGTTGCGCAACTGATCCATTTCCATATCTGAATTCAAGAAGAACAATATGTCTCTTGGTTGATCCAGCCGGGACAGAATTAAAGAAAAAAAAAACCGGATAGGTTGGTTAGCTCGAGTCAGAGACTTGCACATGGCCTGAAATAAGACTTTTCTGCGGATGATAATGCCAGTCAAGGATTAAGGACTAAAATTAGATCATGGAAGTTCTAAAATTTTGCCGCAGCTCTGTGTTGTATGCAATTCCCACTTTACCAGACCTAAAACAGAGGCACTTTTTCAGAATGGCAATTTGTGTAATAATACAATACACAGTCATTCAGTGTTTTTGCTAGTATGTTTCAAACGTTGTTTCCTCCCACCACACATTATATACACTGATGGGAAAAAATTACAACACCAAAAAGTTATTATGTATAGTGATGCAATTTAGGGAATACTATTGTCTGGGTAAAATATTTATGCGATTAACATTGCGAATATACACTCCTGGAAATGGAAAAAAGAACACATTGACACCGGTGTGTCAGACCCACCATACTTGCTCCGGACACTGCGAGAGGGCTGAACAACCAATGATCACACGCACGGCACAGCGGACACACCAGGAACCGCGGTGTTGGCCGTCGAAGGCGCTTGCTGCGCAGCATTTGTGCACCGCCGCCGTCAGTGTCAGCCAGTTTGCCGTGGCATACGGAGCTCCATCGCAGTCTTTAACACTGGTAGCATGCCGCGACAGCGTGGACGTGAACCGTATGAGCAGTTGACGGACTTTGAGCGAGGGCGTATAGTGGGCATGCGGGAGGCCGGGTGGACGTACCGCCGAATTGCTCAACACGTTGGGCGTGAGGTCTCCACAGTACATCGATGTTGTCGCCAGTGGTCGGCGGAAGGTGCACGTGCCCGTCGACCTGGGACCGGACCGCAGCGACGCACGGATGCATGCCAAGACCGTAGGATCCTATGCAGTGCCGTAGGGGACCGCACCGCCACTTCCCAGCAAATTAGGGACACTGTTGCTCCTGGGGTATCGGCGAGGACTATTCGCAACCGTCTCCATGAAGCTTGGCTACGGTCCCGCACACCGTTAGGCCGTCTTCCGCTCACGCCCCAACATCGTGCAGCCCGCCTCCAGTGGTGTCGCGACAGGCGTGAATGGAGGGACGAATGGAGACGTGTCGTCTTCAGCGATGAGAGTCGCTTCTGCCTTGGTGCCAATGATGGTCGTATGCGTGTTTGGCGCCGTGCAGGTGAGCGCCACAATCAGGACTGCATACGACCGAGGCACACAGGGCCAACACCCGGCATCATGGTGTGGGGAGCGATCTCCTACACTGGCCGTACACCACTGGTGATCGTCGAGGGGACACTGAATAGTGCATGGTACATCCAAACCGTCATCGAACCCATCGTTCTACCATTCCTAGACCGGCAAGGGAACTTGCTGTTCCAACAGGACAATGCACGTCCGCATGTATCCCGTGCCACCCAACGTGCTCTAGAAGGTGTAAGTCAACTACCCTGGGCAGCAAGATCTCCGGATCTGTCCCCCATTGAGCATGTTTGGGACTGGATGAAGCGTCGTCTCACGCGGTCTGCACGTCCAGCACGAACGCTTGTCCAACTGAGGCGCCAGGTGGAAATGGCATGGCAAGCCGTTCCACAGGACTACATCCAGCATCTCTACGATCGTCTCCATGGGAGAATAGCAGCCTGCATTGCTGCGAAAGGTGGATATACACTGTACTAGTGCCGACATTGTGCATGCTCTGTTGCCTGTGTCTATGTGCCTGTGGTTCTGTCAGTGTGATCATGTGATGTATCTGATGCCAGGAATGTGTCAATAAAGTTTCCTCTTCCTGGGAGAATGAATTCACGGTGTTCTTACTTCAATTTCCAGGAGTGTACATGTTAATTTAAGCGCGAGGTAAGCCATTGCAATGGTACATTAACAATCACTGTAACCGCCAGGATGTTGAATGAAAGATGCAAACGAGCGTGCGTTGTGTTGTACATGTGCCGGATGTCAGTATTTGGGATGAAGTTCCATGCCTGTTACAACAGTTCTGTCAATACAGCGACTGTTAATATTCATTATGGATGCCACTGGAGTTGTCGGTCTATGATGTCCCACATGTGGTTTATTGGAGACAAATCTTGTGATCTAGCAGGCAAAGGCAACATGTGGACACACTGTAGAGAATGATGGGTCACAACAGCGATATTTGGGTGAGTGCTAACCTGTTAGAACCCCGTCCCCCTTCAACTCCCCAACCCTCGGAAGGCTGTTAATGAATGGCGGCACGACTGGTCGATCACCAGACTGACGTACAAATTTTCGGTCTGGGTGAGTGGGATAACCGAGAGAGTGCTCTTGCTGTCATACGAAATTGAACCCCAGACCACAGCTTCTGTGTGCAGTCCTTCAGCTGGTCTCCTTCTAACCAACAGAACGTCACAACTGGCACCGTGGCAGAACCAGCTTTCATCTCCACTCAGATCTCCACTTCAACCTCCATGAGCTCTCGCTTGAGACAACAGATATAGCTGTTTGGAGCCATTGAAGTGCTTACTGCAGGGCGTCTGGCTCGGTGCTGTCCTTGAAGTAAGCGATTTGTAACAGGTCGTTGTGTCACTGTGGTGCCAACTGCAGCTCAGATTGCTGCTACGGATGCAGTACGATGCACCGACGCCATACGCCGAACATGACAGTCTTTCCTCTCGGTAGTGCCACGTGGCCGTCCGGAGCGCGTTTTTCCTGCGACCGTACAGTCCTGTGACTACCGTTGCCTGCATTCACATACAGAGGCTTCATTCCGGCCACTTCTTTTTGCAGGATTATAAAAGAAACCTCTAGCTTATAGTAGCTCCGTTAAGCGAAATCGTTCAGACTCACTAATGCTAATAATGGCGTATTTGTTACCTTAAAGGTATTCTTGACTAGCGTCAACTGACCACGTCCAATCTCTACGGTAACTAACGCTCACGACTGTTAGAACGTGTACGTAAAACAAACGTGCTTCTTATCCTTAGTGGCGCTATTAGCACCACTCTTATGCGGCTGGCGTGAAATTGGGATAGATATCATCTATGAGGTGTAGAAACACGCCTACCAACCTTCACTTATTTCGCAAAACTCCTTTTCCGTGTTGTGTATGTACGATATTATTGAACTTTCGTCACTTCCAAGTGACTTATCTAGGGCTGTATAATAACAATTGTACCTGTATGTATTTGGACCGAGTTTTAGCGCAAAGATTCCGTCATACACTATAAGAAACAGATAAAACCAATAAAATGGACGGCGTTCCTGTGTTCGAAATCACCTTGGGACAGGAGCTACTCTCAAATTTTTCACGCCACGTCAGAATGGTACGTTGCAAGCGATACAGTTCCGCACTCTCTTTTTAATGAACGATATACAAGGTTACCGAGTATACGACCAGATTTTTATTTGGATTCAGGGTTTTCAAACTGAAATAAATAACTATTTAAAGCACATGTGTTCCAGAGACACGGTGTGTTCGTGAACGACTACTTGAGAGCAACAGCTAGTCTGACGCTTTAACCTATATCGTTTTCTTCCTTTATTTCTAGATCTGATATGTGAGTTCAGGATAAGATTTTCAAATTGAAAAAAAAATTAATTTTTTAATGCAAAACGTTTCCTATGTCTATTTACCTTTAGTATACCACAGATGTTTTCTCTGTAAATGCCTCGCTACCCAAAGCAGAGAAATAATTACGTCCATACTGAACTATATTCTCTGTTCAGGTCGTTTTTAAAACGTAGTAAACGGCGACAGGATATTGCTGTATGAGGGGCTATCCTAATAGCATTTCATATGATAATCTGCCAATGACATTTATTTGTAGCTTGAAAGTGTTCTGCTTATATTACTAAAATCATTTGAATTACATGTTCTGGTGATGACTATCCTTACTCATTCATTTGGCATACCATTAGATTTTTCATAACATAATCCTCCGTTCATTTATCAGTATACATACTTGACAACAATTTTCTAATTCTCATCGTCTTAAAACCTACGCTCTTTTGACATAGGGGCAATGAATGAGTTCTCTACTTTCGTTGAAGCTCCAAATAAATCACTTGCCTGAGTCACCATTTCTTTACTTCCAATAAATTTTGAAGAGTTTACGATTAATCCGTATTGTTTCTGTTCTCTTGTTTTTTATTTAACTGCAATTCCTTATGTACCCACAATACTTCCATTCTTTGAGAATTACGTTTCTTCTCCCGTTGTGTTTACTTTCTTCCAGTTCTTGATTTTTCCCTGTCCTGAAGGCCTATCTTTTCTATTACCTCTTTAAAAAGTGTTCTCTTTGTTATCGTGTATAAGTAGACCCCCTGATTTTCGATATCTCTTCGTACGCCTTTCAACCATGTAATTTTTAGTGTTCTGTGCATCAGTCTGTAAACAAGGAAATATTACAGGCTTTCTATATTGTCTGTGTGTCTGCCGACACGAGTTTCCAAAAGTATATTTTACAGAAACGGGTGGACGTGCCACGTTCACATTTATATCACGTATTAAGGTTTATGATTCCTTGGTGGTATAAATTTTAAGCTTCTAACTCACTGCAGTCAAAAGATCCAGCCTTTTATGTCATATATTTTGATATTCGTCAAAACCTATAGGGTGCTTTCTGTTAACTTAGAATTATTACATTTGGGAAGAAAAAACGTTTCACACTACAGGTGAAGGAAAAATCCGAAAAGTATTAAGTTGTAATTATACTCAAGAAAAAGATATTTTTTGTAATTTTTTTTATCCACTTGTCAGTTTGTCTGTCCGTTTGGTAATACCCTTTATCTCTGCAACAGCTTGGTTTATCAAGTTCACATTTATGTCACAGACTTAAGTCTATTGTCCCTTTACGGTATAAAAATTTTGAACATCTGTGTCTATGAAATCAAAAGATAAGGCCAAATATCTCATGAATTTTGATACTTACTGATCAAAAAGACCTAAATAATGAAATTTAGCAATAAGCAAGGTTTCATAGTACATGCAAAGGAAAAAATTCAGAAATAGTTAATTTATAATTGTTGTTGTTGTTGTTGTTGTTGTTGTTGTGGTCTTCAGTCCTGAGACTGGTTTGATGCAGCTCTCCATGCTAATCTATCCTGAGCAAGCTCCTTCATCTCCCAGTACCTACTGCAACCTACGAAAAATTTTTTTCCTTATTTTTTTATCCGTGTATCTGTTTGTTCGCTTACTAAGACCCCTTTCTCCCTGAAATACTTCAGAGTATCACGTTCAAATTTATGTCGCATACTAAACTCTATGCTCCTTGTGCACATAAGAACATTAAGCTTCTAAGTAAATAAAATCAAGAGATACAGCCATTTCTGCCACATATTTTGAAACTCGAAAATTCACTCACCAAAACCCATATGGTATTTCCGGTTCACCTAGAATCATGTAATTTCGAAAATAAAATAACGGTCCACACTAGAAGTAAACGGAAAAAAATGTCTGTGTGATATCTTATGGGACTTAACTGCTAAGGTCATCAGTCCCTATGTTTACACACTATTTAACATAAATTATCCTAAGGGAAAACACACACACCCATGTCCGAGAGAGGACTCCAACCTCCACCGGGACCAGCGGCATAGTCGAAGACTGCAGCGCCTGAGACCGCTCGGCTAATCCCGCGCGACTAAACAGAAATATCCGAAAATTATTAATTTGCAATTACATTACTCAATTTTTTTTTTTTTGTCATCTTTTTTCCATCTGCTCATCTGTTATGATCCCGTTTTCTCGGGAACAGATTGTTGTATCGCGTTCAGATTTACGTCTCATACTGCTGTCTATGGTTGATTGGGGATTTAAAAAAAATTTTAGCTTTTAAATCAATGCAAACAAAAGATTAGTCGTTTATGTGGGATATTTTCATAATGGAAAACTCAGTCATCGAGTCCTACTGGATGCTTCCCGATGCCCTACAATCGTGAAATTCGGAGAGAAACATGGTTTCACAAATAAAGTAAAAAATCTAAACTCTTTAAATTATATAGAAGCTTTATAACATTTGAACACATATTGAAGATCCAAAGAAACTTACACCTTCCTAATATAGTGTAGGGACCCCACGAGCACGAAGAAGTTCCGCGACACGTCAAGGCATGGACTCGACTAATGACTGAAGTATAACTGAAGGGAACTGACACCATGAATCCAACAGGGCTGTCAATAAATCCGTTAAGAGTACGACGAGTTGCAGATCTCTTCTGAACAGCACACTGCAAGGCATCACAGATATGCTCAATAATGTTCATGTATGTGAACTTTGGTGGCCAGCGGAAGTGTGTAAACACAGAACAGTGTTCCTGGAGGCACTCTGTAGCAATTCTGAACATGTGGGGTGTCGCATTGTCCTCCTGGAACTGATGAAGTCCGTCGGAATGCACAATGGACATGAATGGGTGTAGGTGATCAGACACGAAGTTACGTACGTGTCACATGTCAGAGTCGTATCTAGACGTATCAGGGGTCCCATATCACTCCAACTGCACACGCCCCACACCATTACCGAGCCTCCACCAGCTTGAACGGTACCCTGCAGACATGCTGTGTCCATGGATTCATGAAGTTGTTTCCATACTCCTACACATCATCCGCTCGATACAATTTGAAACGAGACTCGTCCCACGAGGTAAGCTGTTTCCGAAAAAAATGTTCAAATGTGTCTGAATTCCTAAGGGACCAAACTGCTCAGGTCATCGATCCCTCGACTTACACACTGCTTAAACTAACTTATGCTGAGAACAACACCCACGCCCATGCCCGAGGGAGAACTGGAACCTTCGGCGGGAGGGGCCGCGCAATCCGTGACATGGCGCCTCTAACCACGCCGCCACTCCGCTCTGCTGACATGTTTCCGTTGAAGGGCTCTGGCCAGGAATTAAGCTTTGTGTCGTACAGTCATCAAGGGTACACGAGAGGGCCTTCGGCTCCGAAAGCCCATATCGATGATGTTTCGTTCAAGGGTTCGCATGCTAACACTTGTTGGTGGCCCAGCATTGAAATCTGTAGCAGTTTGCGGAAGGGTGCACTTCTGTCACGTTGAACGATTCTCTTCATTCATTCGTCGCTGGTCCCGTTCCTGCAGGGTCACTTTCCGGCTGCAGCGATGTCAGAGATTCTATGTTTTAGCGGATTCCTGAAATTTTCGGTACAGTCGTGAAATGGTCATACGGGAAAATCCTCACTTCGTCGATCCCTCGCAGACGCTGTGCCCCACCGCTCGTGCGCCAACTATATGACCACGTTCAAACTCATTTAAATGTTTATAACCTACCATTGTAGCAGCAGTAACTGAGCTAACAACTGCGCCACACACTTGTTGTCTTACATAGGCGTTGCTGGCCGCAGCGCCGTATTCTGCCTATTTACATATCTCAGTATTTGAATACAAACAAAAAAAATTTTGAAACGTAAAATGTAAGGTGTAGTCATGGTTTCGTCAGAAAATAAAAAACGTATTATTTAATCTTCCCTCTTTAAATATATATCCTGATGACTACTGCTGGCTTCTTTTTGTATGTCCGGGCTAGCCTGAGGAACTACTGTAGAGATTTTGATACGGTCTTGGATTTCTCTCATTACGTCTGTGTCTATAATAAATGCCGCATCATCTGCAAATTCCAGACAATTTACAGTGATACGGTTTGGCTTTGTTACTGGTTGTAAACATTTGTTATTTATGGCTCTCCCCCATCCTCTAACCACTTTTTCTAATGAACCGTTAAAAACTAAGGGTGCCATGCCAATTCCGTGTTTTATTCCTAATTTAATTTCAAAATTATCTGACAGTTAGCCCATAAATTTTACTTTTGTTATTGAGTCGCTTGAAGTTGTTTTAATTATTTTTGTTATCTACTGCAAACTCTCCTAAAATTTTGCGTACTATAGTTCTGTCAATAGAGTCGCACGCCATTCTATAATCTATAAATGTTTCCAATTTGCCTAATTTCTGAGATATGTTATAAATTTTTCACTTGATCTATACCTGGTGTACTCTTCGTAAATCCCCATTGATAATTGCAGACAAGACAGTTGAACAATAGCAAGGTCAGGTAGAACGCTTCATACACACACTGTTAACATTAGTATAGGGCACAGCGTCAAACAGCGCAGCATGTGTACATAAGTGGTCTACTAGTTTAACTGTATGAATTACGGATAATGTAAACATTTGTGCTGCTGCGTGGCGTTAGTGTATTACGTCAACAGCCCGAATAAGTCATAGGCCAATGAGAACGAACAATTGGTATTACTGACACAAAGAAAAGATGTCAACGGGTTCTTAGACAATTCATTTCTGAAGTCTTTATGCAGACGAATTTTTTGAAGGAATTTTAGTACAGACTTCTGTAGTAAACTACCACCGACCACCTAGTGATTGATCGTAATGCCCATAAACAAATATAAGAAAAACGCCTCATTTGACAGGAACAGCAACTTACAAACATTTCCCTAGGATATGAAACATTTTATTGGTAACAGTGGTCGTAGAAATTAATGAAACAACTATTTAAAAAAAATTCAGGTTTTTAAAAGTTGTGTTGGTGGCTGATAAGCATGTATGGCCTAAAACCATGATTGTGTCAAGGCAGTAGAATTATAGCTGGGACAATAATATAACTCAGATTTTTCTGTGGCCTTTACTGAGAAATACGAACTGGAATTACATGCGACTTTGTAAGGATGACTCTCACACGGAGAATAATGCTTATGAAGGCTACTTAAAGCATGACGCCGAAAAAGTATTCGGATTGTAAGGTCCATTATAAATTTTGGAACTAGTTTTTTTTCTTTGCATTTTAAGACCAACTGGGTTTGAAACTGGGAATAAAATTCTTATGAAATTTTAATGAGTGTGTCACCACGTCGTGGTGACCTACTATTGCACGCAGTCTAGATCAGAGTGACTGTCACCCTGAAAATATGCTGCCAACATTAAATCCGAAATCATGACGTTATCACAGCCCCACGACCGTCGCGAAAGCCTGTGCACACACATGCGAAGAAACTAACATGAGAGGACTGATTTTGTTCATTATATTTGGTTATGTGAAAGCCAGCGGCTGTGAAAACAGTGGGATTGCTCATTTAAAACAAAACAAAAAATCTGCTGCCAGTCATCATTTCTTTTATTCATATTTTACACGGCGCATTTGGGGAAATAATTCCCATTTTCAAGAGTGTTTCCTCTTTGAGTTATGCCATTTTCACATAATGATTTCGATCAGTAAGTTTCAGCTTTGTTTTTTAACTTTACTACAATATATTAAAAACACGCAATTTGTAGTTAGTTATCGATTTTTATATGTAGTTAGTGCGGAAATTTGGATGACATTGTACTTACGACTTTCTTATGGTCAATTTGTGCAGAGTCTCACACATGTTAAACATCACACAGGATACATCGAGATTAACTTTCGCAAACAAATATTTACAAAGATTGTTGTAGCTGTAATTGACAGAGATAAGTTTACAGGACTTCCACAGAGTACTACATGTTTTTGTACAGAGGACATTAGTTTAACAATATGGATCACAATTTGCTTGTATCTATATTACAGTGGTGCTTATTCCTACGTGTTACTTTTGCAGTATGCTTTTGCCATATGCTTAAATAAAAATAGGAACACACACACATTAAAATTTTAACAGATGGAAGTAAGCATCATCGTAAAATAAATATGAGGAAATTATGGTTCTTATGGTTAAATAAATACCCTTCGTACGAAAGCATAACATAGTCTGAGGAAGACCTGCAACTTTATCTCTCTCAACTACACCTAAAATAATCACTGAAACGGTTTGTTTATGTAAGCTATTCTCATTGTACACTGTGCACTGAAAGTTACGTGTGATAACAAAACGTGTGAGACTCTCCACAAATGGTCCGTAAGAAAGCTGTAATTACAATTTCTTCCCAATATCGCCACTAACTACATATAAAAATTGATAATTAATTAAAAATAGAGTGTTTTATGTATTGCAGTGAACCCAACAAAACAAAGGAAAACCTCACTGGTCGAAAGCATTACCTAAAAATGGCATAGTACAAAGAGAAAACTAACTTTAAAATTGGAATCATTTCCCGAACGCGTCGTGTGAAATATGAATAAAAGAAAAACATCGCTGGTAGAAGAAATATTTTTAATCAAATCAATGATTAACTTGATGCAGCAAATATAGTTTATTCGCACACAGGGTAATCCTTAGTTGTTGTGTACAGTTTATTATGTTTGCTTTTGAGCGTTTCTTGTTCTTACCAGTTGACAGTAACAGACGTGTTCACTTGCCTCCGGAAAATCCGTTTTTTACGGTGACATCACACTCTCACTGCTCTGCGTCGATGCAGACAGGACCTTAACGCCTCTGTCTTTACCTGGAGAGGTGCAAATGGCTCTGAGCACTATGGGACTCAACTGCTGAGGTCATTAGTCCCCTAGAACTTAGAACTAGTTAAACCTAACTAACCTAAGGACATCACAAACATCCATGCCCGAGGCAGGATTCGAACCTGCGACCGTAGCGGTCTCGCGGTTCCAGACTGCAGCGCCTTTAACCGCACGGCCACTTCGGCCGGCTACCTGGAGAGGCGCAACACATTTAGGACAGCATCATAAATTCTCGTCAGCTTCCATTTTTCATATAGTTGTCCGGGTACTGGGCTTCAATGTTCTTTGTGATGATTTGGCTGTGGTTTTCAGTTCTAAGACTGCGTTGAAGCAATGTTTCTGTGCAGCTCTCTTCATTTCCGTATAACTACTGCAACTCACATGAGACTGCTTGTTGCAGTAAAGTCTTGACACCCCTCTACAATTTTTAACCTCAACACTTCCATCTATCATCAAATTGGCTGTTACTTGTAATGTTAAGATGTGTCGTATCCACCTTTGACGTCCGATTATCCGTGTAACTTTTGCTTCTGTAAAGTAAAACAACATAGATTTGTCGTTTCCTCCGTATTTTTGATGAAGCGCACTTAAACAAACAAAAAATTTCTTGTTTATTATACTAATGCTTCCGATTTTTTTATTCTGTTCTCGATATTGGTTGTGGTATTAAATATCATGGATATACACGTTCGACTTTACCGCTCCGCTGATGCATGTTGTAACCTTTTGCCGCTGGAGGGCTCCGGATTCTAGTGTGTAACATGGCGGTGTGTAACACAAATACACTATGTGATCAAAAGTATCCGGAAACCTCTAAAACGTACTTTTTCATATTAGGTGCATTGTGCTGCCACCTTCTGGCAGGTACTCCATATCAGCGACCTCAGTAGTCATTAGACATCGTGAAAGAGCAGAATGGAGCCTTCAACGGAATTCACGGACTTGGGACGCGGTCAGGTGGCTGCGTGTGACTTGTATCATACGTCTGTCCGTGAGATTTTCATTCTCCTAAATATCCCTAGCTCCACTGCTTCCGGTGTGATAGTGAAGTGGAAACGTGAAGGGACACATACAGTACAAAAGCGTACAGGCCGACCTCGTCTGTTGATTGACAGAGTTTGCCGACAGTTGAAGAGGGTCGTAATGTTTATTAGGCAGACATTTATCCAGACCATCACAGAGGAATTCCAAAATGCATCAGGATCCACTGCAAGTACTATCACAGTTAGGCGGGAGGCGAGAAAACTTGGATTTCATCGTTGAGGGGCTACTTATAAATCACACATCACGCTGGTAAATGCAAAACGATGCCTCGCTTGGTGTAAGGAGCGTAAACATTGGACGATTGAACAGTGGAAAAACGTTGTGTGGAGTGACGAATCACGGTACACAATGTGGCGATCCTATTGCAGGGTGTGGGTATGGTGAATGCCCGGTGAACGTCATCTGGTGGCGCGGTAGTGCCAACAGAAAATTTTGGAGGCTGTAGTGTTATGATGTGGTCGTGTTTTTCGTGGAGGGGGCTTGCACCTATGGTTGTTTTGCATGGCACTATCACAGCACAGGCCTACTTTGATGTTATAAGCACCTTCTTCCTTCCCAATGTTGAAGAGCAATTCGGGTATGGCGATTACATCTTTCAACACGATCGAGCACCTGTTCATACGGCTGGTCGCGGCGGAGATTCGAGTCCTCCCTCGAGCATGGATGTGTGTGTTTGTCCTTAGGATAATTTAGGTTAAGTAGTGTGTAACCTTAGGGACTGATGACCTTAGCAGTTAAGTCCCATAAGATTTCACACACATTTGAACATTTTTGAACCTGTTAATAATGCACAGCTTGTGGCGGAGTGGTTACGCTATAATAACATCCCTGTAATGGACTGATCTGCACAGAGTCCTGAATCCTATAGAAGACCTTTGGGATGTTTTGGAGCGCCGACTTCGTGCCAGACCTCACCAACTCACCTTTCCTCAGTGCTGCACTCCGTGAAGAATGGGCTTCTATTCCCAAAGAAACCTTCAAGCACCTGATTGGACTTATCCCTGCGAGATTAGAAGCTTTCATCAAGGCTAAGGGTGAGCCAACACTATAGTGAATTCAACATTACCGACGGAGGGCGCTAGGAACTTGTAAGTTATTTTCAGCCAGGTGTCCGGATACTTTTGATCACATAGTGTACGTCGGTGCGTGAGAAACAGCGTGAGGCAATCGAGTTTCTAACGGCAGGAAACGTGCCTCTAATTGAAATCCGCGGAAGAGTTAAAGCTGGGTGCAGTGATCAGTATCGACATCTGCAAGGAGCGACGTTCGAGCTCGTACAGAAGAAGGCGGTGGCGGTAACCTCAATGTGTGTGGCTGTGTTCGGAGAGGAAGACCGCATACGGCAAACGATGAAATTAATCGGGACTGGGTTGATGAACTGGTCAGAGAAAATGGATAGAGTACACAGGTTAGTGTGGCATATCACGAGAGCGTGCACAGGCCGTCATTGAAGAACTGCTCTATGAAGTCAGCGCGCTCGGTAGGTACCGCGAATGTTTGCTGCTGACATGAAACAAAGGAGTTTGGCCATCTGTCAACAATTTGTTCTGCGTTTTGATCAAGAGAGTAATGTGCTGCGTAAGAATATTTCGACAGGAAATGAATGTTGGTTTCACCATTTTCACTTTGAAAACGAGAGACCATCAATGGTGTTCCATCACAAAGAATAACCTACGGCAAACAAGTTGGAGAGTATGCTATAAGTCGGCAAAGATATTCTCCGAGTGTTCAGAGATCTTCAATGTGTGGTGCATGTGTAACTCATGCCTAAAGGTACCACAGTAAACTCTGTGAGGTACTGCGAGCCCCTGAGAAAACAGAAAGCACGGTTTCGAAGAGTTCGTCCTCACATGGAAAACCACCTCCTTCAAGCATGTCATCGCCAGATCACAAACGTGCGCAGCGGCATGTGCAACCATCCGACGCGGTGCAGGCAGAGTTGACGTTATGGCTCCGTCAACAAAGTTTGACATTCTACAGTCACGTTATCAACAAGTTGGTCTCTCGTTGGGAGAAATGTGTTTGTCATCAGGGTGTCTATGTTGAGAAACAAATGTGGAGGCATGAAGAATAACCATGTAGAATGTTAACAAAGTTTGTTTTATTTAAAAAGCTTTAAGGGTTTACACATATAAAATTCTGCAGCATTACCTTTCACCACACCTTCCTCATCACCGGGATGCTACAGGACAAAGAGAATTGCACAGCCTGAGACTGATACATCTTCCTAACAGTGACTCTGAACCCTGGCGTGCATGGGTAGATAAAAGCTAATACAACTCTAATACGGCGCTGAAATGACGTCAAAATGACGTGCAGTTCGATGCGAACACGGAAGTCGATACCAGTCCACCCAGTAAGCTGCGACTTATACTAGCTCTAGCAGTCTGACTCGCAACATAAACTGAGTCCTGGTTCCTATCTAACCATACCCACGGAATTCGCGACATGTTCGGAAATGGAAGACAAGGAATTTGTCACAATCAAGTGTAGAAATGTCACTGGCGATCGACGAATCTGTTAAAAAGGCGACGATAAAAGAAAGTGTAAAGCAGAATACGAACCTTCAGGTCCGTATCTCTGACCACAAGATCATACTGAACAGAGGCAACCCTGAACAATATTACCATCATCTTAGAATCTTCTGAAGGCTTTTACTGTTGATCTGTCATTAACTGACATTTAAATACAACAAATCCTGCCGAGAGTAGTGTGTTATAATCCAAACAACGAATTAGACCAATATGGCATCTCCGAAGTCGAAGTTTGTCGATTGCTATAGACTTTTGTGCTCGCACCGAGAGACATGTCGTTTTGACCTTACTCCCGTTGACACTCAAGGGGTGAGGTGGACAGAATATAAATATCTGATAACATATGTAATTGCAATAAACTTTGATGAATTGTAGAGGGTGACTTGAGGGAATAGAGAATAGGAAGCTATATCCGGAAACGTCATCCGACAACGCTACAGAGCGTCGAAATTATGGGAGCCGGCGCCTGGCATTAGGCCACCCCTTTCGCAGCAAACATGGGTTTGTGTGCTGACGGATCGTAGGCGGAACGTCTCGCAATGTTGTTTGTTGTTCTATGTTCGCGACTGAGTCCCACTATAGCCAGCGGAGAAGATGGAGCTAGCTGCTGCGTACAAACGCCTTGTCTCATATGAATCCGATGGTCTGATGCAGTGCAGGACGACGCTTTCGGACACCTGTTTCAGTCTGCATTTTATTGTTCTGCTGTATACCGAAGAACTTTGAGATTATAGATGTTATATTGCGACATATCTAATGTTATGTATTGGTACGTACATACGCTGAAGCGCAAAAGAAACTGCTATAAGGGTGCGCATTCAAATACAGAGGATATATAAACATGCAGAATACGGCGCTGCGGTCGGCAACGCCTATAGAAGACAACATATGGCTGGCGTTGTTATTAGATCACTTACTGCTGGTACAGTGGTAGGTTATTAGGATTTAAGTGAGTCTCAACGTAGTGTTATAGTCGGCGCATAAGCAATGTGACACAGGATCTCTTAGGTAGCGATGAGGTGGGGTTTCTCCCGTACGACCATTTCACTAATGTACCGTGAATATCAAGAATCTGGCAAAACATCCAGTCTCCGACATTGCTGCGGTCGGCAAAAGATACTGCAAAAACGGGACCAACGACGACTTAGGGGAACCGTTCAGCATGAAAGAAGTGCAACCCTTCCGCAAATTGCTGCAGATTTCAATGCTGGGCCATTAAAAAGTGTCAGTATGCGAACCATTCAACGAAACATCCTCGAAATTGGCTTTCGGAGCCGAAGGCCCACTAGTTTTCACTTAATGAATGCGCGACACAAGGCTTTGCGCCTCGCATGGGCCCGTCGACACTGACAATGTACCGTTGACGACTGGAAACATGTTAACGTGGTCGGGCGACTCGCATTTCAAATTGTGTCTAGCGGATAGAAGTGTACGGGTATAGAGACAACCTCATAAATCCATGGACCCTGCATGTCAGCAGGAGACTGTTCAAGCTGGTAGAGGCTCTGTAATGATGCGGAAAATATGGCGTTGGAGTGATATGGGACACCTGATACGTCTAGAAACGACCCTGACAGCTGACACGTACGTAAGCATCTTGTCTGATCACCTACATCCATTCATGTCGATTGTGCGTTCCGACGGACTTGGCAATTCCAGCAAGACAATGCGACAACCCACCAGTCCCGCATTACTAAAGAGTGGCTCCAGGAACACTCTTCTGAGCTTAACCATTTCCCATGGCTACCAAACTACCCGGATATGATCATTATGGTGCATATTTGGAATGCCTTGCAACGTACTGTTCAGAAGAGATCTCCACCCCCTCGCACTCTTACGGACGTATGGGCAGCCCTGCAGGATTTATGATGACGATTCTCTCCAGCACTACTTCAGATATTAGTCCAGTCCAGGCCACGTCGTGCTGATGCACTTATGCTTGCTCATGGGGGCCCTACACGATATTAGACAGGTGTACCGGTTTCTTTCGCTCTTCACTGTAATATCATTTATGAGGAGGTAATCGCATATATGCAGAGAACTTCAGCCGCGAGATTATTAACTCTGAAAACAGTTTATGCTACTGCACAGTAGTATAACCTGTCGAAGCGGCTTGCTGTTTCCTTCTTTGTCACAATTCTGTTGTGCTTTGTACATAGCCACTGTCTCAAAACGTGAGTTTTCGAAAAAAAAAAAAAAACAGTGCGTTTCACTCTATAATGAAGTAATAAGCAACCAGTTGCATAGCTTGAATATAGCAATAGGTAAATTGTTAATTAATTATGTACGACTGCAGCTGCTGTGAATGGATAAAATACTAAACATTGCACGATAACAAACATTGCCAGAGATGAAAGAACTGACGACAGATAAAAATTCTATGACTCTCCAGTGATCGAATCGCTTACTTTTACCGTCTGAATTTGGCACTGAAGTACTGTGCCACCGAACTAAACATTAGAACACAGTCTTCAATTTGACATGTAGTGAACAAACATCAGTAGATACCTACGGAAACATGCACATTCGGAGCACAAAAAAGGCGATTGTGCGCCTTTTTATTAAAAGTCTCTGACTGAAAAATGGGGTACAAACTCTTTCATCCCGCCTTCCTCAGCGCTTTAGAAATTTGTCTCTAAAAATTTGGTCATGGAAACATGTACGCGCTCTTTTTACGCACGACTCACCTTTCAGTCACACAGGCTCCCTTAACCGCAACTCGTTCACGGCTATTAGTCCATCGCTGTAAATCATCCGTGTCCATTCAGTCCCACTTGCTCATTCTCACTCACTTACTCAGCCGATCTCATCGTCATTATCTCTCTGTGTCTCTCCGTCACTTTTGCCATGGTCTCCTTCGTTGTGTCCTAACTTGTTTTCTCTCACTGCCACTACCACCCTCTTGCTTTGTCTTACTGCTACTGTCTGATTCATTCCTTCCCACTGCTCCTGTATCTTCTCACTCTTCTTCGTTTTACTGTCGTAGCCCCGGTAGCTCATTATCACTGGTTCACACCCAGTTGGACTTTATCCTTCTCTTTATTTATCTCCCACTAGAACTGTCTCCTTCACTCTTTCACTAGCACTGTCCTGTCACTATCAAGTACGTTCCAGTGCCACTGTGTCCGCATTCTCTCACACTGCCGTTGTCTCCTTCACTCTTTCTAAACCACAACAACTGTCTACCATCCTCCAAAATTTACTACTTTTCCGTCACTTCCCCACTGTCTCCTAGTCTCTGAATAAAAACCACCAATATGTTCGCATGCCAAAACCTTTGGGAAAATTTTTAAAGGTGCCGACGAAGGTAGCGTGTTGCAGCTAAAACCCCATTTTCAGTCATACTGCTTTAAATAAACAGAAACATATTATCATTTTTTGTGCTCTGGTAGGAACATTTTTCTTCTGGTCCCCATCTTTCCCTGCCGCAGTAGGAACGTCACTTATATGAAAAGAGCTCTATCGATCAGTAAAATTTTGATAGTTTATTTACGTGAAAATGAAATAACGCAGAACCGTAAAATTTTACTCCTCAGACCGAATTTAACGTCCACAAAAGTTTTGCATGTGCTTCAGTACTACAACAATATGAGATTCCTAAGACAGTTTACAATAGCCGGCCGCGGTGGTCTAGCGGTTCTAGGCGCTCAGTCCGGAACCGCGCGACTGCTACGGTCGCAGGTTCGAATTCTGCCTCGGGCATGGATGTGTGTGATGTCCTTAGGTTAGTTAGGTTCAAGTAGTTCTAAGTTCTAGGAGACTGATGACCACAGATGTTAAGTCCCATAGTGCTCAGAGCCATTTGAAACATTTGAACAGTTTACAATATATATTTGCAGTGCTATATCGCTTGATAAACTACATTTTCGCCTCACACTGCATCTTACGTGCTTATTTTACGTTTCCTAGTAGGTTAACTTTGTACCTGTGTATCTCGGAAACGGATAAAGGTATCATGAAAATTTTCAAAGTCATTCGAGATCGGGCATCTTAGGAATATGTAGAAAGAACTACAGCTATCTGTAGTGCATAGTGTCTTGGAATTGGCGGCTTCGCTTTGGTTCCCAAAAAACATGTTTTGGAATGTTTCTCGACAACGCATAAATATTTTTCTGAACAGAAAGTTGGAGCATCTAGATAAATGCCTAAGGAATACACTGTCAAAGTTTGAGAAGTTTACTGCAGTTATTTGTTATTTAGATATTACCTCACATCGGATTTTACATATGTATTTGACGTGTAGAATTAGAGTAATTGTAAACTCTGTATCCCGGAAACGGATAAAGATATCAAGAAAATTTTCAAGCTTGTTCGACATCCGGCTCTTAGGTTTATATTTTAAAAATTACAGTCATTTACTGTGCATACGGGTAATATGTCTTGAAATCCGTAGGTCGGCTCTGGTACCCAAAACCCATGTTTTGCGGTTTTCCTTGGGAACCGCCCATTATCTTCATGGTACCTCCATATGACCGTTCAGGCTCACCGTACTCCACATCTAATGCAAACTGAAACAACAGATACAACAGATTTGATCCATCTGTCTAAGCTGGAGGAACTGTGTAATATTCAGACTTTGATCGACTACTGTAGGATGGTTACAACTAAGACGATCGTTCTGTAGGGTATGCAAATGGTCCCTGGTGAAAGGGCTATCCAAAATATTTAATCCTCGCTTTTTGCCACAAATAGAGCCCAGATAGATCTACTCTCTATTTTGGTTAAAGTTCAAGTGAAAATGGTGAGAGTCTTAGTGTTTTGTGATATCCCCTACTTGTTTCCTAATATTTTAGGGAGATGTTAATGTGTTAACAGCGTGACTGGTTCATCCATGTTTTCTGCAAGTGGTCAATGAATCACATTTCCCTATGCCCTTCTTAAAGCTCTTCTACAGTTTTGAATCAGTTTTAATCCCAGGTGCAGCACCTTTCTCTCTTTCTGAGCTAACTTCAGGCATTTGAGACAGAATGGTTTGTGACTCAGCGCGAGTGGGATTGGAGCGAGTGAATGAGTGACATTTCATGGAAGCCCTCATCACATCAGCGTATGCAACAATTTTAGATACTTTATCGAAATTTATCTGTTGTAATGGGCGTAAGGGTGCTGTCAACCTCGCCGTTGAGCACCTATAAGCTTCAGACCCCCTCCTCTCTCTCTCTCTCTCTCTCTCTCTCTCTCTCTCTCTCTCTCTCTCACACACACACACACACACACACACAAATAGAACCCGAGGGACGAGCAACAGAAAAATCCCGTTTCTATGCGCGGCGTTTTGGAACATATTAGGCAGTGGATGCAGCTGCATGGGTATTATTATCAGCTGACGGAATACACTAACGAGCCAGAACACTATGACCACTTACCTAATAGGCGGTCAGTCACGTTTCGCACGGATAACAGCGGCGACGCCTCGTGGCATGAGACCTTCGTAGGTCCATAGAGGGAGTTCGCACCATATCCGGACAGACAAGCCACCTAATTTATGCAAATTCCCTGGAGGGGAGCAATGAGCTCTAACATCACGTTCAGTCACATCCCATTTGTGTTTAGTTGGGTTCAGATCTAGCGAGTTGGGGGACAAACACATCAATTGGAACTCGACACTGTGCTCCTCGAACCACTGCATCACACTGTTAGCCTTGTGACACGGCGCATTATCGTGTTGAAAAATGCCGATGCCGTCGGGAAACATGATAGTCACGAGTCGTTGTACGTGGTTTGCAACCAGTGTACGACATGTCTTGGCAATCATGGTGCCTTGCACGACCTCCACTGGACCCATGGATTCTCACATGACTTTTCTTCAGTGCACAATGGATCTGCCACCTGTGTCTCTCCGTTCTGCAGTACAGAATACTTCGTCTGGACCGAGCGAGGTGGCGCAGTGGTTAGACACTGGACTCGCATTCGGAAGGACGACGGTTCAATCCCGCGTCCGGCCATCCTGGTTTAGGTTTTCCGTGATTTCCCTAAATCACTCCAGGCAAATGCCGGGATGGTTCCTTTGAAAGGGCACGGCCGACTTCCTTCCCCATCCTTCCCTAATCCGATGAGACCGATGACCACGCTGTCTGGTCTCTTTCCCCAAACCAACCAACCAACTTCGTCTGGAAGACGACTGATTCACGTCCTCCCACCGACATGATGAAGATCGTGTCGGGATTCATCAGATAACTCAACGTTCTGCCGCAGCGCCAACATCCAGTGCCTATGGCCACGTGCCCATTTCATTCGTAGTTTCCGGTGTTGTGGTGTTTACATTGGCACATTCACCGGATATTGGCTGCTTAGGACCATGTTTAGGAGTGTTCGGTGCACAGTATGTTCGTACACACTTGTACTCTACCCAGCCTTAAAGTCCGCTGTTAGTTCCGCCATAGTTCGCCACCTGTTCTGTTTTACCAGTCTGCGCAGCCTATGACGTCCGACATCTGTAATAAGAGTGGCCGCCCTACCCCACGACGTCTGGACGTGGTTTCACCTTGGTTTCGCCAAGTGTTGAAGAAACTAACCACAGCACTCTCAGAACGCCCGACAAGTCGTGCAGTTTCTGCAATGCTCCTGCCGACCCTCCGGGCCATCAAAGTCCGCCCTCGGTCAAACTCAGATCGACTGTGCGCCTTCCTCATTCTACGCACGCATACTACATGCTCCGTGCGTGTGTCTGACTAGCAGTCATTCCTAGCCAAGTGAGGCTGCTGTCTCCTGGACGGGTTTATATCCATAGTAAGTTGGCGGTCACAGGCTTCTGGCTGATCAGTGTATAATGCCTGTCCCAACATTGAGACGGGTATAGATCGCTTCATCGAATAGCATGGTATGAGAGTACCTGTTCGGCGCCGTGGGATGGCTAGGGTAGTGCCGACTGGGAAACGTCGCCCTCCGCTGCCAAGGGAACGTGCCGCGGGCCGTAAAGAATGGATGCGGCGCTACATTATAAATCCCGGATATAATGGTTTTTATTGACACAGTAAAAGCTGCTGTTATTGTAACATTCGTCGATCCCGGCCGCGCTACGAGTCTTCGCGGAGTGCATATTTCAGGGCGGGCGCCGTCGGCGTCGGCGTCGCCCCAGCCCCCAGGACTCGGCTCTGCGTCGCGACGACGGTCTGAGTGCCATCGATTGTGAAAACTGCGACCATTACTCGCCGCGGAGCTTTATACGCTCGCCTCGCCACAATGCGTCCGCGCAGCCGGTAGATCTCTATCACGTCCGAAACACGGCGGCGAGATGCGCCGTACGAAGACAGTCCCGACACGCTGAATTACAGTCAATAAAAGGTATGGACTGCTCTTCCATCTAGATGTGCTATCTGCCTTCCACAAAGCAAACTAATCGTCATCTGCAGTTGCGTCATTTACTCAATGCGTATTATTTGCAACAGAATACACAATTGAATTAGAGCACCAGATAAAAGGAAAAGGCTACCGATGTGGCCAGCAGCACGTAATAATTGTATGGGACAGCATAGATCAATTGTATGGGAAGTACCACATTTATTCAGATCGACGACAGCTACAGCAACAACTTACACGTGAGTGAAATACAGTAATCTGTCTTTGCAAGACTGTATAGTCCTTGTAAATGAAGACATAACCTTGGAGTCAATTTTAACTTATGTAATGTGACTAAATGTTTTTCTTACATAAATTAACCATCCTATTATACGAGGGTATATCTTCTACACGCATGCATTTACACCTTTCTGGTACTTTTTACAACAATGTTACGATCAAAATTTTCATTTATCTTTATCATCCTTCCCGAAAGCAAACTATTTATGGACGACATCCTATTCATTCGCTACAAGCTGAGAAATCCTATACTGCCCATACTTGTATTAATTGCAATCTTCTATTAGTCAATTTCCTCCTGATCCTCTCACTGTCCATTTCCTCATCTCCCCCTCTCTGTCTACTCCCTCCTCCCCTCCCCTTCTATGCCAATCACCCCTTTGTCATTCCTGCTCCATGGGAGCTTAAAGGCTTTTAGCCACCACAGTAACTCTTTCCATATAGTAAGTAATATGTCTACAAATTTGGTTGAAATTACCCCGTCTGAGGCTAGAGTTCTCCCTCCGGCATGGGTCTGTGTGTTGTCCTTAGCGTAAGTTAGTTTAATTTAGATTAAGTAGTGTGTAAGCCTAGGAACCAACGACCTCAGCAGTTTAGTGCCATAGGAACTTACCACAAATTTCCAAATTTGATTGAAATTGATCCAGAAGAATAGGAGGAGATGTTGAATATATGCATATGTGCCATATATTGCACTCATATATGTATGACTTTCTGCTGTTTTACACCATACGACTCCTAAGAGCATGTTAAATTTATCTGTGGTATTCAGCCGTGTGGCTTGATCTTAGCTCCCCAAAGATGTTGATAGAATTTATTGGCTCTCAGTACTGTTCATTTTCGCGACCTGATTGTCACACTGAACAGCGCAAATAAGAGACAGATTACACTTCATTATTTTAAAAATATTCTGTGTCAACTGAAACGTCCCCTTTGAACAATTCTACACGAGACTGTGCTTAAACTGACACACAATATTTTTAGCGCAACGCAATCTGACTTTCAAAATTCCCTACTAAAGAATGGCCCTGACAAACATTAAACTATACCTTTCACAAATCACTTACCTCACAAAAATCTTCGCTGCTCAAGCTACTGCAATACAGCGAGCGCCACTACTGCCAGCTAAATAAAAGATTCAAACTATGGAAGGCACTAACTACTGATAGGGATAGTTAGCAAATGAAAGATATTAATAGAGAACAAACAATGTATTTACCTTGATATCATCACAAGTCATAATATATATATCAGTTCATGACAAATTAGAAACCTCCGCCATCTCTCTCCCCACATCCACCACTGCTGGCGGCTCACCTCCAACTGCGCAACGCTACGCGCTGTTCACATCCAGCTGCCTAACACTACAATGGCGAGTATTACAACAATGCAAAGCAGCCACAGACTGCACACAGCACAGCCAGTGATTTTCATACAGAGGTGGCGTTACCAATAAAAAAACCTAAACAGCCTACTTACATAGCCCCCATGCTCCCCACAAAAAATTTTACAAATTGGATTGGGCAGTGGCCAATACAGATTTGAAAATTTTTTTTCATAATTACAATAACAAAGAAATCAAATGCACACACTTATTGATACAATGTTGGTCAAAAGCTAAAATTGTCTCACAGTCCATAAAGACAGTCCTAATCGTACATAACAGGAGAATAGCAGTGTTTTTCTCAAAGTCTGAGCAGTAAAAGAAAATGCACACGGAAGTAGTGGATTTCCATGCAGTCTTGAAGAAGTAGTGTTGTCCTTCCAATGGAAAGACAGTGCTGACTCTCGACATGCAGACAGGTAATGGGCCACAACAGAGCAAACCCACAGCAGAGTCAGTCGAAATTTTGAAGAGTATTGGTAGGTAGGTCATCACAGAGCAGACCCACTGTAGTCCTGGTAGAGATTACGGTATTGGTGGGCCACCAGAGGTGCAGACCCACTGCAGTCCTTGTAGAAATAATGGCATGGTGGGTCATCATAGATGCAGACCCACTGTAGTCCTTGTAGAGATAATGGTACTGGTGGGTCATCAAAGATGCAGACCCACTGTAGTCCTTGGAGAGATAGCCAGCAGCCATCTGTTGTGACTGTGCAGGTGCACAATCACCGTTGAAGAGTCTTGCGGATAATATAGCAAGTCCATAAACCACCACTTGTGCACTCACAAAGTTTTTGAAATTGTCCTTAGAACCAGCAATGCTGTTATCCAGTCCCTTGCTGAATCATTAACACACGTGCAAACACTATCAGTCCCTACTTCTCACATATTGTCCATATACTATGACCAACAGAAACGTGTGCAGTGAAATGTAACTAACAAGTTAATAATGTCATGAACTGGTGACAATTACAATTTTATAACGTAAGAATACAATAACAAAGGTACAAAATACATCATTAAAAACATAATAATACAGATAACATTTGTAGTACAGGCTTTACAAAAGAATAGAAATAAACATATACATCAGTGTTACAAAAATAGTGACATAAGTACATACATAAAATAATGAGAATAGTTTTCGAAACATTAATTTCACACATGAACATTGAAACAGAACAGAATTGTAAACAACTTTACAAAGAAAATAACATATTATTAATGCAACTTATATTTGAGGATAACAGTATTCCTCCTCATAGTGAATATAGCTTAGTATTAGAAGAGAAAAAAAATTCTATGAAACAGTACACAGAGACAGGAAGAAAACAAATACTCAAGGGTACACAAACACATAGTGGGATAACACCAATAGGAAAGGACAGGGTTCGTTTTCAGTGTAACATTTGGTACTGCAGTCCAACCCAAAACTTCATATATCTTTCCTCTTATTTCATCCTCTGTTTCCACCAAAAAAAATTCTATCTAAGCATGCTTTCTGTATTTATATGTTCACACATTTCTTACCTCAACATTTATTTCCAAGAAAATCCTACCTAAACCTGTTTTCTCAATGCATTTCTTCCAATTCATCGCAACTCATTCTCTTAGAGGCTACCCCCTCTTAAGCTAACTTAAATCTACTGAGCTCAGATGCTAAACTAAGGGACGAGGCAATGCAGCATCACATAACAAATCAACACAAACAGCAATGCAAAAAAATGCAAATTGGCAAAGCTAGCAGCATAAATGAGCAAAAGTCAAATTCAATAACACTATGCCTGGCAAACAGTAGCAACTTATACCTAAACATGACATAGCGCAAGCAGAAAAAATATTACACTAAAATGGCCATGTCTAATACCTATGTCACATCTTAACATTAGAGTGATGCATCACAAAAACTTACGCTAGTAGATAAGTTACCAAATCGTAAAAAAATTATTTATGCAATTCCTGTGAAGGGAAATGTTTTTTTTTGTGCTCCCTCATTTGTTTTGGATAGATCATAAAATTATTTACTGGATCTGTAGGCATAAAATATTTATATTAGTACATATATTAAATTTTATTTTAACCAATGCTGCAGTGCAGCTAGAAACTTGATATTAAACAAAATGTGTAAATAAATACATTAAGCAAGCCATATGGCATTTTTCTTAACTAGCAAGGCAATAGCTGTGAAATGTTTCTCATCGTTTCATTAGGCATTTCAGTAAATATCATAAATTACGAGCTCCACAGTATGCTTTCAACAAGGAGATGTCAGTAGCGCGGACGATGGCCTTCCCTTTCTTTTTTTTTTTTTCTACCTGTGCCGCTGAAAAGGGCTCGCAATAATGGCTTTTTCTCCAGGCGTCTGACACAGCTGGGTGTCCGCGACGCATTACGTGCAGGTGGTCACTTAACTTTCGTACGGAAATATTTACGACAGCAGTTTCTGCTACCGTTGCAGTCACATTTAAAAATATTTCACAGGTCAAGAATTAGCGTTGCAAATCTGTAGAAACAAAATCCTATAAATATAAGTGTCCAAAAAAAATATTCGTCAGCATTGTGATACAGTCACACATTTCATAACTCTTAAAGTACGTTTCTTGGTTTCCAACATCCTTTTCATAAATCAAAGTCCCTAAACACTACTCATTATTCCTTACCTCATTATACATATACATATTCGTCGACACTTCTTCAATATTTCATCGTGAGAAATACGTAGCATAATAAACATTCCTCAACAACATAATACACATCGTCGTCGTAAAAATAACCTCATAACACCTCAGTCAAATCTCAAAATCGTCGTAGCTTCCTCCAATAATTAAAAAAATTCTCTGCTCATGTCAAAAGTGTCAGCTGCCTCAAACGTACTTTAAAAATCATGATCTCATACCAAATACATCATTCAAAGCTCTCATAGTATCACAATGATTCCGAAAAAATATGAACAGTTTACAAAGTACAGACAAAATACAGTTTCATAAGTGTGAAGTTATCCAACTGTATAATTACGTAAACATCTGTCACTGATATAGTAAAAATAAATGTTTGTCTCTCTCAGTTAAATGATCGGATAGCTGTGTAATTTGTGTGTTAGAGAAATATGGTACCGATGTGTAAAGTTGTATAAGCAAATACCATATTAGCTAGGGTTCCTTGTGCTTGCCAAACACATGGTACACAAAGTAAGCATGTACCCCCCTGAGGATAAATGTAATTATGCCCTCAGGTGTTACAAATTACAGCAATGGAATGAAATGTATCACGGAAAACTTTCTTTGTAATTAAAAAATCTTTAAAAATAAATGTTTCAAGTACAAAATCAATCACTCAAATACGTGTACTGTAGCGCTAAATGTGCGTCTTGTTGCAACATAATCTGTGTGGAAGTGTCGTAGTTATCGTCCTCCGAAAGCTAAGTTCTGCAGAAGCCAATGTACTTACCTCATGATAAACAAAAGTGAAATGCTTTGCGTAGAGATATCTTAGTTATTACGCTTATTGTTGTGATGATGAAAGTACTGTGCTGTAACGTATTGTTGTGCTATGGAAAAGGCTGTCTCCTTGTAGCTATACCACAAAAGTTACTAATAAAACATGTTTTGATTTCCAGAAGAATTCAGAAAACTGTGCAGATATAAAACAGATACACCGCAAAAGCAACATTGTAAATTGTCACTCATTAGTAGCGTCGTGATAAAAATCGTGTAGCTGTCACATAAACTAACCTCTGTGTCATCTGGTATCTCTCAGAAAGCACTTTAAATTCAGAATGTATTTTCAAATAAACCAAAATGTTGCATTAAAATCTCATTAGCAGTACTGGTAAATGTTCTAAGTATGTGAGCCTTATAGTCATTACGTAATCGTGCAACAAACAAGCAAGAATGTACACACACAATAACACTGTGACGTCTGTTCACTATAACAATGCATTCGTCATTTCTGTTTAAATAAGTTCTCTTGGTTCTTGATTGGATATTTAACTTCAAACATTGTTGTATGTTAACAGATTCTAAGTCTGACAAAGCATATTAGTAATGTGAAGCGAAAAATTTTATGACAAAGACTAAGTTAAAAAGCAGATTATCTTTCAATAAATGGTTTTACATGTGAAACCTGGTGTAAACCTTTACTCTTCATAGTACTCAGAGTTTGAACTTGAATGCAATTGTCATGCGGTATACGTCGGCAAAGAATACTGGAATTTTTTTCAAGGTTAGCGTCTATGTTATTTTTCTCTGAGCCAGCCGGCGCACGTAGGTGCCTGCGGCGCGAGTCATTGTCTGTCTCTTTGTTGGCGCGCGTTGTTATTGGGATTAGGAGACCTAACTTCTACAAATTCGCCTTGCCGAGAGGGCCCAGCTCTGTTAGAATCCCGCCAGTTCTGATGAAATTCACGTCTGTCGTTTTGTCGGTAGTTTACATAGTTTCTTGTTTGTCGGTCATGTGGTGGAGAATTTCTTCCTGAATCGTAACTCTGCGCCGAACTGTTGCGTCTGAAGTTATTCTGCCTCCCTTGATAATACTTGTTTTGGTTCCCATATTGTCTGTTTCTCTGATTGTCTCTGTGATAGTCATTACTACGGAAATGCGATCTTTCTCTGTAACTATTATTACTCTGCCAACGGTTGTCGTATGGGTGGTGTCTATTTTGGTCACGATTTGCGTTGTAAGAATAGCCTTGTCGCGTCCAGTTATTATTTCTTTCATCGAGGAATTGCGACTGATGTGATCTGTAATTGTTGTGTCCTTGTTTTCGCGTTCCGCGATTGTCAGTGTCAATTTCTAATTCTTGTAACAGTCCCTGAAAAGCTTCAATGTCGTCTTTGCAACGTCCTGCTAAAATAATATGTCGTAAATGTTCAGGCAGTTTGATTAAGCAAATGCGGATGAGTTCTGAGGGGCTGTATGGGTTTGACAGGTATTGATTCTTGTGCAACATGTCTTCAAAATATTTCACAAGACTGGAAAATTCAGATTGTTCGAAGTGTTTCATCATTATGATGTTATGTTTTACACGGTCTTGTGTAGCTTGAGACCAATATGCTGAGAGGAAGGCATGGTAAAACTCTCCTTCACTGTGGCAATCGTGAATTACCGATCGCATTCTTACAGCTGGTTCATTCTCCAAGTAGCCACACATAAATTCTAATCTGTGTTCTAACGACCAGTTGGGAGGAAAACAATGAGAGAATTGATGGAGCCATGCTTGTGGATGAATGTCGTTGCCAGAATTCTTAAATGTTTTGAATTTACGTGTAGTAATGAACAGCTTATAGTCAAAATCATCATGTCGGCGAGTCGCATATCGGTCATTGTTAGGTCGTGTCGGCCGTTCCATCTCAAAATTCGGTGCACATTGCCAATTTCTTTCATAACTTCCGAAATGCCCTGTGTTATTATTTTGCGGCTTTTCCGTGTTTCTAAGTCCCTCTTCCCGTGTTGGAGCGCGAGTGTCTTCTGAAATACGTAATTCTTGTATTACCTGTGTCAGCTGATCTTGTACTTCCCGGATTTCTCTTTGGTGTTGCGTATCAATTTGATTCAGATTTTGTTTCAGTTTCCTAATTTGTGCGTTCTGTTCTGTGTCATTAAAGACTACCGGTTTTGCGTCATTCAGATTATCATTTACCTTCGCAGATAAATTATTTAGCTGATCCGAAAGTTCAACTACTTTCTCTGATAATGAACACATTTCCTCAGTGTGTTTTTCTGAACCAAGTTTCAGAGTGTCCATTTGTGTTGAAATCGAATCTACTGTGTCTTTTAAGTTTTCTTGACTTTTTGCAAGTTGCGTAACCGAATCGGTAGATGCAACTGCGTCAATTTTAGCTTGCAAGGTGTTGTGATTTTCATGAACAATAGTTTGCAGTTCTTTTATGGCTGCTTCGTGATTCTGTAATGCATTTTCATGACGCGAAAAAATAGGTTGGAAATGCTCACAAATTTGAGTTTTTACGTCATTACAGACTTTTTGACATTTCGATTCAATGTTATGTAACTCAGTAGTTAAATCTTCACGCGTTTGTTCAAGAGTTTGTTCCAATGAGTCTAACTTTTGAAGATTTTGTCCCATTGCGTCTAACTGTTGCTGTGTTTGTCTCTGATTTTGTTCCAGTGTGTCTAACTTTTGAAGCTTTTGCTGTGTTTGTCTCTGATTTTGTTCCATTGTGTCTAACTTTTGTAGCTTTTGTCCCATTTGTTGCATTAACTGTAATAACAATGCACTGGTGTCTGAAACATGTTCCTCAGTGCTTTTCGGCAGTGAATTTGCACCGGCAACATTCACATTTTGACAAGCGGAAAACGTGTCTTGACTCATTTGGGAAAACGGTGAGGACGCAAAACCTGAATCTACAGTATTTGCAAAGTTGTGTCCTGTCATTTCGGATTCCTGAGGCGAGCTGTTGCCGACCGATCGATCGATAATGCTTCCCTCTTCACTAATTGTTTCACTGTCCACGCCATTGTTTGCCGCCCGCTCCATTTCCCTATGCACGATTACCAAATTACTACTTTGAACATCAGTTAATTCATTACTCGGTGGCGCTAACACACTGCTTTCATTTTCACTGTCATTTCTCAGTTTACTTTGGAGCCTAGTATTACGTTTTTCACACGCCATTATTGTCACAGTATTTCACACGACAACACAGAAAAACACAATTTGAAGATCAAAAATAAGAGAACACATTAACATAGCACTGAAAATAATATCTAGTTAATTGCAGCTGCGAAATACTTGGTGCAAATCTACATGCCTGCCACAACTATTTTACTATACAACAATGAAAGACTGCAACTACAAAGGAAATTCTCTCTATAATTACGCGCTAGCAATAAACAAAATCTACACTAATTACACAAACTACAAGAAAAAAATCAGAAGATTCCAGTGAGGTATCCTAGGCTAAGGGTCGACATATGAAACGTCCCCTTTGAACAATTCTACACGAGACTGTGCTTAAACTGACACACAATATTTTTAGCGCAACGCAATCTGACTTTCAAAATTCCCTACTAAAGAATGGCCCTGACAAACATTAAACTATACCTTTCACAAATCACTTACCTCACAAAAATCTTCGCTGCTCAAGCTACTGCAATACAGCGAGCGCCACTACTGCCAGCTAAATAAAAGATTCAAACTATGGAAGGCACTAACTACTGATAGGGATAGTTAGCAAATGAAAGATATTAATAGAGAACAAACAATGTATTTACCTTGATATCATCACAAGTCATAATATATATATCAGTTCATGACAAATTAGAAACCTCCGCCATCTCTCTCCCCACATCCACCACTGCTGGCGGCTCACCTCCAACTGCGCAACGCTACGCGCTGTTCACATCCAGCTGCCTAACACTACAATGGCGAGTATTACAACAATGCAAAGCAGCCACAGACTGCACACAGCACAGCCAGTGATTTTCATACAGAGGTGGCGTTACCAATAAAAAAACCTAAACAGCCTACTTACACAACTAAGCACAGGAAATAAATACCAATAGGTCATTTTCGAACATTTTTGCCTCACCCCTTCTCATCTACACACCCATCCTATAGTGGTCGTAGGGTAGGTAACCCCCACAGTATTTTTGATGAATAATAAGTCGTGAAACAGAAACATTTGGTTGAAATTGCTCCAGGTGCTCCTGAGTTATGCTGGAATGTCACACTATTTCCATTACCAATCCTATGGGATGTAGGTGGTCCCTTAAACCCACACTGCTTTTTTGTAGATCCTAAGCAACCAGTAGAAACCGATTATTTAAGGAATCGTACTCAGTAGTATAAAACAGCTTCAAGCTTCTGCTTACTTAACAAATGAGGTACTTGCGTCGCCTATTTGACGATAAGCATGTAAGGGAGAAAAAGCATAGGAAAGGTATGAAATTATGCTTCACGTTTCTTGGAAGTTGCTAAATCCCCTGGTTATGAAGAACTGGGTGAATGTAGTGTGGGTAATTTGCCCTCAGTTTTAAGAGAACTGGCTTTCTCACGCTTCTCAGTGTTTATGACGTCGTACCTTCTGAAGTGTGCGCCGCACAATGATACAATTTTGCAGTTACCTTCAGTGACCATTCTGGATACTATGTGCGAAATGTGTTGCGAATAGGGTTATTAGTACACAAGGAATAAATTAAAATAGAAAGTCGTAATTCCCCAATCTTCCAAAAATAAACGAAAAATATACTTATTCAAGAAAGCAGATAAAATCTCACTTGAAACCTTCCTGAGGCACAATTTCCACTCCTTCCACATTAAGAATGTTAAGTGCGGACCAGATGTGACTTGAATTCAAAGAAATAGTATCGACAGCAATTGAAAGATTTATAACAAATAAATTAACCAACGATGGAGCTGACTCCCCTTGGTACAGTGTGCTGCTGCGTGATCTGGGATTCTTACCAGATAGGATTAACGGAGTACATCGAGACAGTTCAAAGAACGGAACGTCTTGTATTAGCCGGTAATAGGGGAGGGAGTGTCACGGAAATGACATAAGTTTTGAGGTGGACATCATTGAAACAAAGGCGTTTTTCGTTGCGGTGGAAACTTCTAAAGAAATTTCAGTCACCAACTTTCTCCTCCGTGTGCCAAAATATTTTCTTGGCGTCGACGTGCATAGGGAGAAACGATCGTCATAATAAAACAAGGGAAATCAGAGCTCGCAACGAAAGATATAGCTGTTCGTTTCTTCTGCGTGCTGTGCGAGATTGGAATAATAGAGAATTATTGTGAAGGTTGTTCGATGAACCCTATGCCAAGCACTTAAGTGTGATTTGCAGAGTATCAATGTAGATGTACCGAGCGAGATGGCGCAATGGTCAACACACTGGACTCGCATTCGGGAGGATGGCGGTTCAAACACGCGTCCGGTCATCCTTATTTAAGTTTTCTGTGATTTTCCTTAACCGCTTCAGGAAAATGCCGGAATGGTTCCTTTGAAAGGGCACGATCGACTTTCTTGCATGTCCTTCCCTAATCCGATGGGACCGATGACCTCACTATTTGGTTCCCTCCTCCGAATCAACAACCCATGTAGATGTACAAGTAGATGTAGATGTAAAACTTCATGCATAATGCCGCAATATTTCACCGGCCTCAGTCATATCTCCTGAACTGTGTATGATACAATGAATTAATTTTGCAGTCAGATTTAATATTATATGTGGATACTGTTTGTGAAATTTGTAGCCAATACATTTAGTAGTAAGGAAATAACAAATTAAAACCCCACTCCTGGTGAGACAGTTTTACAGCATGAATAGTGGAAGAGTAGTAAGTGGTAAGCTATTTGCCGTTCGTCATTTTGTGGAAGTTGGCAGCGAGGGTTTCATTAGGTTTTGAAATTACGCGTAAGGCTTCCTGCAAGTCACTAAGTGTTCTCATCCTCAAATACTGGTTGACTGTAGACAGTATTTGTGAGCGGTGCATTACACTTTCTTCACTCCTATCCCCACTCTCTCGAGAGATAGGTGGTTCTAATCTCCAAAGCGCTTCTTTCGAGATAGCAAGTGATACGTGTATCACGTTTGCTTGAAATCGATCCAATGGTTTCGGAGGCGGTGTTGAGTATACGTATACACAAACATAAGATTTCATAAGATGTAGAGATATTATTTACAGTAGAATATGGAACAAAATTAGAGTTTAAAACAGGAAACGCAATGTATGTAGTCAGCAACATGCAAGAAGTACATGAGGCAGTATACGAAAATCATATGGTTAGTCTTACTTTTAATCGGATCGAAGACTGCAAGATCAACACTTATAAGTGAACTAAATAGAGAGTTTCAGCATAGGAACCACGCAGCCAACCGGCTGCCTATAACTGTTTATCAAGATGACAATTATCATGGCATACCATGTTTATTTACGTAAAGCTACATAGCGAGAAAGCAATGGTCGAATTTTCGAGTAGATAGGCTGAAGTCAAAACTTAAGATTAAACACATTCAGTCTTTGGTTCTTATGCCTTGCCAGGAAGAACATCAGACTGATCGTCACAGCGGCTTTACGTTGCTGCCACGAAATCAATTTAATTTGCGCTACTTATCTGACGCGGACAGTGACATACGAGTACCCCATTTGTGACAATGTAATGGGAGTAACTGAACTAAAAAACAGTTAATTACAGAAACAAAATACATAGAAAGAAAGCTTAATGTATTTTTCGAAATACGAAAATGTCAAGTAAATGAAGTATAACAAAGCCATTCTGTTCTATCGCTTGTGTCTTGGTCCCGCAGGTACGCAGGGTCAGCACGGTTAATGAGATTTGGCACTGTTAGATTAAGTGGTGGCCAGATGCCCTTCCAGCCGCCACCCTGTACCCCTCAGGACGGAATTAGTGTACCCCAACAGTCTGCGACTAGTGTAATCCATGGAATAATGCGAAAGTGTGCAGACGCCTGGGAGTCATGTAACTGAGGCGGGACGTGGGCACCAGCCCGGTATTCACCTATGGGGATGTGGAAAATCGCCTAAAAACCATATCCAGGCTGGCCGGCACACCGACCGTCGTCGTTAATCCACCGGGAGGATTCGATTCGGGGCAGGCGCGCCTACCCGAGTCCACGAAGCAGCGCATGAGTGCTCTAGGCTAACGTGGCGGGTGAAGTATAACAAACCCATCTATTAGGCTATACAGAAATTACCATTAGGTAAAACACAGGATATGAAAGAATATTTCTAGAAACAGGTGCACAATTCAAAAAATATCTGCATGAACGTAACTTTAATAGATACATGTAAGAGATTCGAAGAAAAAGATGTGTCGGAATCAGAGGTAGGGAAACATTGCAAAAACAAAGGACCTAGTACTAGATTAAAGCCACTTAAAAAATTTCTGTTACGTAATTGCAACTGTTCATTGACGATGAGGCCATCGTTTTTAGAAATATGTTCAAAATTTTCCAGCTGTTCTTCTTTTCCATGTAGCTTTACGTAAGTAACCTTTGTATGCAAATTTCATTCTGATGAAGACGTTCTTAAAGGTGTACAAACCTCGGTCAATGTACCAAAGAGTTCCCAGAATGAGAATGGTAGAGCACATGCCCGCGAAAGGCAAAGGTCCCGAGTTCGAGTGTCGACTGGGCACACAGTGTTAATCTGCCAGGAAGTTTCATATCAGCGCACACTCCGCTGCAGAGTGAAAATCTCATTCTGGAAACATCCCCCAGGCTGTGGCTAAGCCATGTCTCCGCTGTATCCTTTCTTTCAGGAGTGGTTGTTCTGCAAGGTTCGCAGGAGAACTTCTGTAAAGTTTGGAAGGTAGGAGACGAGATACTGGCAGAAGTAAAACTGTGAGCACCGGCCGTGAGTCGTGCTTCGGTAGCTCAGGTGGTAGAACACTTGCCCGCGAAAGGCAAAGTTCCCGAGTTCGAGTCTTGGTCGGACACATAGTTTTAATCTGCCAGGAAGTTTCATACCAAAGAGTTACTTGCAACAGGTTGGCTATGTGATCCCTATGCTGAAACTTATATACGGTCGCTGAGAAAGAGAGCCATGTTTCAAACTGTATATACAGAGTATTCCAAAAAGATTTATCTGATTTCACAAGACTGTATATTCTTAATCAATGAAGGAAATCTCAGGGAAAATTTTAACTTACGGAATAGGACTACAAAGAATTCTTTCTAAAAAAATGAACCATTCGATTATACAGGAGTATATCTTTTATTAAAAACTTGGATACACAGTGCATTTCAATACATTACATTAATAGTTGTTCTATCGATCATCAATACGACATTTCGGCGGCCGCTGTGGACGAGCGGTTCTAGGCGCTTCAGTCGGGAACCACGCGGTTGCTACGGTCGCAGGTTCGAATCCTGCCTCGGGTATGGATGTATGTGACGTCCTTAGGTTAGTTACGCTTAAGTAGTTCTAAGTCTTGGGGACTGATGACCTAACATGTTAAGTCCCATAGTGCTTACAGCCATTTGAACCAATACGACATTTCATAATGATGTGGAACTTGTCAGTTTAACATAAGTTTTCATTACACTATATAATTCCTTCTTTTACAAAAAATTATGTTTCACAATAATATTTAAGTAATAGCACGCTACGAACCGGCTTCCGGCATCCTAGGTCATCGTCAGATAACTTAATACTAAAACCGGTAGTGCACACAGCTTGAACAAGTGTTCATACACGTACAAAGACATCTTTGTACAACAGTCTTTGTATAAACTGTCCTCGAAGTTGTGCAGAGAAAGTCTTGCACAGAATTTCCGCTTTATTTAGTGAATGGTCGTAGTCATTTTACATTTGGATAAATCCAAGATACTCCATACGACAAAGAGAGTTAATCCTATTGTACCAGAATGCAGGTAGTGAACTCCTTGATCACGTCACAATTTTTAAAATAATTAAAAGTCACATGCTGAAAGGGATCTGGTCTCTTTAGTCGTGCGACAACGTGATGCATATTTCATTGACGTTTTCTGTGCCATTCAATGATGTTCAGAACGAATATACTTCCAGTCTACATATCACGACAAACCTCTTTTAACATTATCTCTACTGAGAGGGGCAGTAAGTTTTCGGTAATGGTAATATGAATATTGTGGTGCTTAGACGATCTTGACGTAATATTTGTAGGGCACGTCTTTCTATTTCACAGTATGTCAATTCTTAAAAAGTTAATTACGTCATCATCGAAGTGGCCTTGCAGTCTAGCATTTCACAGTTTTGCGGACAGCTTTAAAAGTACCACACTTGCGCCTTGGGGAAAAACAGGGGTGCAGTGCCCCACATCTAGCTAGAGCCGTTTGGGGCCGAGACGACTGAGAGGTCGGTGGACAGCGAGAATAGCCGAGCCTGCGCCTTTGTGGCTACGCCAGAGCGGTGAGCGCGACTCCGCCAACGTGAGCTGTTTTATTCAGGCTGCGTGGGAGGCGTCGACCTTATCCGTCACTATATCTGCCACGTCGTACCCAGACTCTGTATATATAAAGCGGCCAACCTCGATGTAGGTAGGTGCGTAACTGGGGTTCTGGGCTACTGGGAGCAGGCGTTTGAAGCGTGAGTAGACACTGACCTCCGAGCAATCAGTCAGTGGGAACCGCTCGAAACAACTGCGTGTCTCGGAACCGACCGAAACGTGATGCAGACAAACAAAAATCGAATTTTATCATCTCGCTACCTTTTATACCTATCTAACCAGCATGTACATTAAAGCGCCAAAGAACCTGGTGTAGGCATGCTTATTCAAATTCAAGGATGTGTAGGTAGGCAGAAGACGGCGCCGCGGCCGGCAACACCTATATAAAACAAGTGTCTGGTGCAGTTGCTAGATCGGTTACGGCTGCTACTATAGCAGGTTATCAACATTTAAGTGAGGTTGAACATGGTGTTGCAGCTGGCGCACGAGCGATGAGACGCGGCACCTCCGAAGTAGCGATGAAGTGGGGGTTTTCCCGTATGACCATTTTACGAGTGTAGCGTGAATATTAGGAATCCGGTGAAACATCAAATCCGAACAGCGCTGCGGCCGGGAAAAGATCCTGCAAGAACGGGACCAACGACGACTAAAGAGAATCTTTCAACATGATAGATGTGCAACCTGTCCGCAGGTGCTGCAGGTTTCAATGCTGGGCCATCAACAAGTGTCAGCGTGCGAACCATTCAATGAAACATCATCGATATGGGCTTTCGGATCCGAAGGCCCACTCGTGTATCCTTGATGACTGCATGACACATAGTTTTACGCCTCGCCTGGGTCCGTCAACACCGACGTTGTACT
Source organism: Schistocerca americana (assembly GCF_021461395.2). Lineage (NCBI taxonomy): Eukaryota > Metazoa > Arthropoda > Insecta > Orthoptera > Acrididae > Schistocerca > Schistocerca americana. Next base: position 857,711,949 of record NC_060121.1, read on the forward strand.
GTCGATGACTGGAAACATGTCTCGTTTCTAATTCTATCGAGCGTGTGGACGTGTACGGCTATGGAGACTACCTCATGAATTCATGAACAATGCACTTCAGCCATGGACTGTTCAAGCTGGTGGAGGCTCTGTAATGGTGTGAGGCATGTGGAGTTGTAGTGATGTGGGACCCCTGATATGTCTAGATAAGACTCTGACAGGTGACAGGTGACAGGTGACAGGTGTCCATTGCGCATTCCGGCGGACTTGGGCAATTCCAGCAATTTGACAGCTCAAACGTCCAGAATTGCTACATAGTTGCCCAAGAAACACTCTTCTTAGTTTAAAAATTTCCTCTGCCCACCAAACTCCCCAGATGTGAACATTATTGAGCATATCTGGAATGCCTTGCAACGTGCTGTCTAGAAGAGATATCCACCCCGTTTTACTCTTACAGTTTTATGGACAGAGCTGCAGGATTCATGGTGTCAGTTCCCACCAGTGCTACTTCAGACATTAGTCGACTCTCCGCCACGTCGCATTGCGGCACTTGTGTGTGGTCGTGTGACCACTCCACGATATTAGGCCGGTGTACCAGGTTCATTGGCCCTTCAGTGTATGATGCCTGCGAGTATCAGCAGTCGGAAGTGATTTGTTTGGAATTAGATTTGAACCTGTCAATGATCGAAATATTAAATTCGCGTCAGCATGGCCAATTCTGCCTACACATGACAATTAGAAGATCTGAAGCAAGAAAAATGTTAGTAGGTCCCACTCTAGGAGAAAAAGTATTCTTTGAATTAACTGATGTGGCAACGAAGCTCACCAGTGTGCAACATTAAATCAGTGGTAAGCCAACAGTTTCACGACTGCTGCACAGAACTGCCTCTGTTCGTCACATTCAAGTCCATATTTTCTGTATGATTTCTGTGTTAGCTGTGATTCTCTTGTCGACGTCAGATTACTTGCTGTCCTCTTCGACGAACCCTGCAAGACCAGCAAAACGTTTTAGAAGGCTGTCCTCTGCAAACCACACGTTAACTGAAAACACTTTATTTTTCTGCATGGTAGAAAATGATTTTTCAGGAAGGTATTCTTTTTCTTAGGTTGTTATCCTTAGAATGTACGAATCCACAATGGCAGTACAGTTGTAGTTCCATCATGTTTATGTCCGACTGAACAGTAACTGATTAAGGCACTGGAAGCACACGTGGGAGCAATAATAATTGAATCTCAACGGACACACAGCTTAAGAATCATCTTGATTTCATCAAGTCGGCTGAGTTGATTTCTGGGATGTTCTTCCCAAGGACGGAGTCAACACAGTTTCCCGTCGTTTAACTGTCCAAACTAGAGCTCCACCTCGGCAGTACGTTAAACCACAATTTAGCTTCCATATTTTAACACGCATATCGAAAACTGACGCCCTGCTACAAACATACACTCCTGGAAATTGAAATAAGAACACCGTGAATTCATTGTCCCAGGAAGGGGAAACTTTATTGACACATTCCTGGGGTCAGATACATCACATGATCACACTGACAGAACCACAGGCACATAGACACAGGCAACAGATCATGCACAATGTCGGCACTAGTACAGTGTATATCCACCTTTCGCAGCAATGCAGGCTGCTATTCTCCCATGGAGACGATCGTAGAGATGCTGGATGTAGTCCTGTGGAACGGCTTGCCATGCCATTTCCACCTGGCGCCTCAGTTGGACAAGCGTTCGTGCTGGACGTGCAGACCGCGTGAGACGACGCTTCATCCAGTCCCAAACATGCTCAATGGGGGACAGATCCGGAGATCTTGCTGGCCAGGGTAGTTGACTTACACCTTCTAGAGCACGTTGGGTGGCACGGGATACATGCGGACGTGCATTGTCCTGTTGGAACAGCAAGTTCCCTTGCCGGTCTAGGAATGGTAGAACGATGGGTTCGATGACGGTTTGGATGTACCGTGCACTATTCAGTGTCCCCTCGACGATCACCAGTGGTGTACGGCCAGTGTAGGAGATCGCTCCCCACACCATGATGCCGGGTGTTGGCCCTGTGTGCCTCGGTCGTATGCAGTCCTGATTGTGGCGCTCACCTGCACGGCGCCAAACACGCATACGACCATCATTGGCACCAAGGCAGAAGCGACTCTCATCGCTGAAGACGACACGTCTCCATTCGTCCCTCCATTCACGCCTGTCGCGACACCACTGGAGGCGGGCTGCACGATGTTGGGGCGTGAGCGGAAGACGGCATAACGGTGTGCGGGACCGTCGCCCAGCTTCATGGAGACGGTTGCGAATGGTCCTCGCCGATATCCCAGGAGCAACAGTGTCCCTAATTTGCTGGGAAGTGGCGGTGCGGTCCCCTACGGCACTGCGTAGGATCCTACGGTCTTGGCGTGTATCCGTGCGTCGCTGCGGTCCGGTCCCAGGTCGACGGGCACGTGCACCTTCCGCCGACCACTGGCGACATCATCAATGTACTGTGGAGACCTCACGCCCCACGTGTTGAGCAATTCGGCGGTACGTCCACCCGGCCTCCCGCATGCCCACTATACGCCCTCGCTCAAAGTCCGTCAACTGCACATACGGTTCACGTCCACGCTGTCGCGGCATGCTACCAGTGTTAAAGACTGCGATGGAGCTCCGTATGCCACAGCAAACTGGCTGACACTGACGGCGGCGGTGCACAAATGCTGCGCAGCTAGCGCCATTCGACGGCCAACACCGCGGTTCCTGGTGTGTCCGCTGTGCCGTGCGTGTGATCATTGCTTGTACAGCCCTCTCGCAGTGTCCGGTGCAAGTATGGTGGGTCTGACACACCGGTGTCAATGTGTTCTTTTTTCCATTTCCAGGAGTGTATAAGGATTCTTTTCATATGATTTAAGACGAACAGCTTAAATTTTATTGGTGGAAAAATGTTGAGACATTCTTATTCAGTGTAAAATAGGAATAATTGAATGATTTCCTACTTCTGTTCAGAGTTTTCATTGATGAAAATCAGTTCGCCAAAAGTAAACCACGAATACACCAAAAATGAGATTCTTTACATCTATTTAAATACGACTATCGCATGCTATTGAACTCGGCAGACTGTTTCTCTTGAGATTGCATTTATTTCTATTTTATTTTGATGCGTAAGCTTAAAGCTCTCATCTTGCTCTGATTAGACATGGAAATGATAATGACAGCAAACAGTACAAACGGTATCAGTCCTAGGAGTAGAAATTTAGTTAACTTTTCTTGTAAAGAGTGGAAGAACTGGAATTGCAAACATGCATAGAAGTAATATCTGTGAGAAAAGATAAGGGAGCTCAAGATGTAGAGAAACGAAGGGAAATAGTAAATACAATTAATGAAAGGAAGAGAGGAAAAGCAAAACAATGTCACAGAATAAGCAAAAGAGAAGGGAGTGTAATGGAAGAAGAAGTGAGCTTTTACACCGCTATTTGAGTAAGGAAATTATTAAAATGAAAATTTTTAGGGAAACTGAGGTAGAAAAGAGGAAATTCTTTAGCTTCTTAGTGAAAGAAACATTATAATGAATGATGAATTTCATTTTTCTCCAGCAATGCATAACAACAGTTGAGAAAAAGTTTTACAACGTCTCCATTTTATGGATGGGTCTTGCAGATTTTCTGCATAAATGATTTGTTTTGCCGTCATGAGAAGTTGATACGTGCTTTGTGATGTGATAATATAAGGGACATGGCAATTGAGAAGCCGATGAAGTATTTACGGAATGTTAAAAAAATTATTTCCTCTTTTCAGAGATCGTAGTATGGACCAAAAACTGACAAAAGTGTCAAGTGAGCATGGGCTTCAAAATGCATACCTTAAGAGCAATCATCACGCACGCCGAAAGCTCGAAACTTAGTACAGATTTCAACGGGAGATGCTTTTAATAGTTTCCACAGTAAAAACTGAAATTAGATGAGCATGCTGCAGTAGGCCCCATCCGGCGAAGTTTAGCCGCGGGTTGCAAGTCTTATTTCCGTCGAAGCCACACTGGGCGACTTGCGCACCGGTGATGAGGATGAACTGATGATGAGGACAAAGTAACACCCAGGCCACGAGCGGAGAAAATCTCAAACCCGTCCGGGAATCGAACCAGGCACCCTTCATGGTGGGCAAGCAGGTTACCACTCAGCTAAGCAAGCAGACGGTTTCCACAGTGAAACTCTGTCTTTAAATCTGTCAGAAAATACAAAGAGAATCTGCAGCTCTAATGTAAAGTATACCAGCTGCGATACCAATGGTAATTTTACCAACGACAGTACAACTAAAACGGAGCTATCAAACACAGTTTTCCGAAATTACTCAACCAAAGGAGACGAAGAAAACATTCCAGATTTTCAAACGTGAATAACTCAGGAGCAGATATTCTCTATGAAGCAAAGCAGCTCAAAACACTTAATAAAAGTAAGTATTCTGTTTCAGATTGTATGCTAATTATGTGCCGTTCAGAGAATGCTGTACAACAGCATGTTGCTTAGCAATCACACGTAGCCTCTCACTCGACGAAAGATCCGTATCTACAAATAGGTCACAACAATACTCAAGAAAGGAAATAGGAATAATTCGATTAATTATAGACCCGTATCGCTGTCATCGACTTGCAGCAGAATTTTGAAACACAAGCTCTGTTCGAACACTATGATTAGCTTGAGGAAAACGCGTAGTCAGCACAGATTCCGAAAATATTTGAAAGTTTGCAAAGTAATATTTCAGAGCTAGATTAGAAATGTAAGGACTATGGTATGAAGATTAGCATCTCCAAAACGAAAGTAATGTCAGTGGGAAAGAGATATAAACGGATTGAGTGCCAAATAGGAGGAACAAAGTTAGAACAGATGGACGGTTTCAAGTACTTAGGATGCTTATTCTCACAGGATGGCAACATAGTGAAAGAACTGGAAGCGAGGTGTAGCAAAGCTAATGCAGTGAGCGCTCAGCTACGGTCTACTCTCTTCTGCAAGAAGGAAGTCAGTACCAAGACTAAGTTATCTGTGCACCGTTCAATCTTTCGACCAACTTTGTTGTATGGGAGCGAAAGCTGGGTGGATTCAGGTTACCTTATCAACAAGGTTGAGGTTACGGATATGAAAGTAGCTAGGATGATTGCAGGTACTAGTAGATGGGAACAATGGCAGCAGGGTGTTCACAATGAGGAAATCAAAGAAAAACTGGGAATGAACTCTATAGATGTAGCAGTCAGGGCGAACAGGCTTAGATGGTGGGGCCATGTTACACGCATGGGAGAAGCAAGGTTACCCAAGAGACTCATGGGTTCAGCAGTAGAGGGTAGGAGGAGTCGGGGCAGACCAAGGAGAAGGTACCTGGATTCGGTTAAGAATGATTTTGAAGTAATAGGCTTAACATCAGAAGAGGCACCAATGTTAGCAGTGAATAGGGGACCATGGAGGAATTTTATAAGGGGAACTATGCTCCAGACTGAACGCTGAAAGGCATAATCAGTCTTAAATGATGATGTTGATGATGATGATGATGATGAAAAACAGCTCGTTCTTTATTCACAGGAAGTAATGTGTGCCATCGACAGGGATCTCAAACTGATTCAATATATCTACGTTTCCAGGAGGCTTTTGACACCGTTCCTCTCAAGAGACTTCCAATCAAATTGCGTGCCAAGGGAGTACTGTCTCATTGTGTGGCTGGATTCATGATTTTCTGCCCGAAAGATCACAGTTCGTAGTAACCGACGGAAGGTTATTGAGTAAAACAGAAGTGATACATGGCGTTCCCCAAGGTAATGTTATAGAACTTCTGTTGTTCCCGATCTACACAAAGTATGAAGGGTTCCGGAGACCATCTGCGCAGTCCTTCTAGCTTGTTTGTAGATGATTCCGCCATTTACCGTGTAGTAAAGTCACTGGAAGAATTGGGGAAGGTTCAAACACGATCTAAAGGCTGTCAGTTCAGCTAAATACATTAGAATTACAAATGCGAACAACTTAATTTAGCACGACCACTTGGAGAATGTTGTGGGGGTGGCAAATCAAAGACTGCGTTTTATTGGTAAAACACACAGAAGATACAACAGGCCCACAAAGTAGACTGCCTGCACTGTCCTTGGCTGTCCTCTCTAGAGTATAGCTGTGCGGTATGGGATCCTTATCAGCTAGAATTGACAGAGGACATGGAAAAAGTCCAAAGAAGGGCAGCTCGTTTTGTATTGTCGCGAAATAGGGAAGAGAGTGTCATGGATACGGTGAGCGAACTGGGGTGGCAATCGTTAAAGCAAAGGAGGTTTTCGTTTGTGGCGGGATATCTTCATGAGATTAAAATCACCAATTATGTCCTCTGCGTGTGAAATATTTTATTGACGCCAATGTGGACATGGAGAAATGATCATCGTAATAAAAAAAGAGAAATCAGATCACGTATAGAAGAATGTGAATGTTGATTTTAGCCACGAAATGTTCGAGAGTACATTGATTAAGAAATGATTTGAAGGTGGTTCTATGAAACCTCTTCATTTATGTGAGAAGTGCAGAGTAGATGTAGATGTGATGTAGATTACAAAATAGACTCAAATTTACGAAGAATTTGGCAGTGTAAACCGACTAATCAGCACGACGTGTCGCCCTCTTGCCCTGATGTAGAAACTGATTATTTTGGGAAAAACGTCCTAGCCGACCGAGGTGGCCGAGCGGTTCTAGGCACTACAGTCTAAAACCGCACGATCGCTATGGTCGCAGGTTCGAATCCTGCCTCGGGCATGGATGTGTGTGATGTCCTTAGGTTAGTTAGGTTTAAGTAGTTCTAAGTTCTAGGGGACTGATGACCTGACAAGTTAAGTCCCATAGTGCTCAGAGCCATTTGAACTAAAAGCGTCTTAGAGCCTTTGTATACCCTCCTGAGAAAAGCTGGCACACAATTGTTGTAACTGATCATTCATATCCTGGGTATTGCAGTTGGCTGGGGTTGACAACAGAGGTTGTCCCACACATTTTTTTATCTCAGACAGGTGACGGAATCTTGGTGTCCATGGGATATCTCAGCATCATGCATACAATCTGTAGAGATAGAAACAGGCCATGCGTGGACGAGCATTGTCCTACTGAAAATAGCACAACGATTCTGTTGTATACCGGACGTAGTGGCCGAGCGGTTCTAGGCGCTTCAGTCTGGAACCGCGCGCCGGCTACGGTCGCAGGTTCGAATCCTGCCTCGGGCATGGATATGTGTGATGTGCTTAGGTTAGTTAGGTTTAAGTAGTTCAAAGTTCTAGGGGACTGATGACATCAGATGTTAAGTCCTATAGTGCTCAGAGCCATTTGAACCATTTTTTTGATTCTGTTGTATGAGAAGTGACATGTTGGACGCCGTTCCCCGGTGACCAAAAAATGTTCGAACGTGTGAAAACTTATGAGACTTAACTGCTAAGGTCATCAGTCCCTAAGCTTACGCACTACTTAACCTAATTTATCCTAAGGACAAACACACACACCGATGCCCGAGGGAGGACCCGAACCTCCGCCGGGACCAGCCGCACAGTTAATGACTGCAGCGCCCAGACCGCTCGGTTAATCCCGCGCGGCTCTCCAGTGACCGTTGTGACTCCAATGGCCCCTTAATGACTACCATTTGTGATCCAATGTCATAAGCATGACTTCAGTCGTAGAACTGCTGTGCCTCTCCAAAACAACATAATAATGGGACCTCTCTCTATGTCGCAAACCAAACTCGCTAACGATGGTTATCCGGAGTAATGCCAAACCACGTCTCATCGCTGAAAACAATTAGAAGCCATTCGTGAGCAATCCATTCTTCCTGGTGACGGCACTACACCGAACGCTGCGGTTTGTTTTGTAATGCATGGGACGCTAATACCGTATCCCGTCGGCTATTAGTCTCCGACCAGTGGTGCAGGATGACGCAGAATGCTGCGGGGAGTCCATTACTTGTTCTCGGATGTCAGACGCTGATGAGGAGGGGTTACGATGTGCCTGGTGCAAAATCCGGCGGTCCTGCCATGTAGTGGTGAGACGTGGTCGACCGGCACCTTGGCGACGAGTACCCTGCTTTCATGCAGTCCAACATCGGGCCACCGTCACGTCCGAAGGTCCCACAAATCTGAATATTGACCAGCTGCCCAAACTGAGACACACAATGATGCCCCTTTCATACACTGTAGATGCTAGGGCTATTGATAAAATAACGATATATCTATATCTAATCGCTAATTATCGGCGACAGTTTTCCCCACAATATATCGATATCAAAATGGCAACATCGAGTACCCTTATCTTTAATTCATTTTAAAATTTTCTCGTAGTTTTCAGTAAATATTAGAAATTGTTCTTTTGAAACTGTACTAGAACGTAATTTTACTTTCACTGTGCGAAGGAGTCTTACTACTTTTTGAGCTTTCATCTCTTTCAGTCCTTCTCTCTGCCTGCGTGAAGCAAGTGTAGATGGCACAAAAGAAGGAGTCCGAATGCACTGGGTGGTGGTCGTGTAAATGGAATAATAAGATTTCCGATGTGGTCAAAAAGCACACAGTTGCGTTAAAAAACCATTTTTAACACAACTGGTGTGCTTTCTCTTCACGTCTTGCTTCAAAAACAGTTGCTGAAAATGATGAACAGAAATCAGAATACAAATTTCGTCTTTGCGGTGGGCGCAGACGTGTGAGGGAAATGCCGATGTAATCAGCGCTCGGTGGAGGTCGATATGAAGTGTTCCGGACAAATGAGATATATGACGAAACGGAACGTCCTACCCTTCGGACACCTTTTATTTTGCAGCTTACATACTCTTCCTATTGTTAGCAATACGGTTATCGCCAAGGGGGGACGTTCATCACTTTCCTTTCAATTGTTGCTCTGAGGGGAATAAGCAGGCTGCTAGCTAGTTCATGTACAGTACGTTGTTGTTGTGGTCTTCAGTCCAGAGACTTGTTTGATGCAGCTCTCCATGCTATTCTATCCCGTGCAAGCTTCTTCATCTCCCAGTACCTACCGCAACCTACATCCTTCTGAATCTGCTTAGTGTATTCACCTATAGGTCTCCCTCAACGATTTATACCCTCCACGCTATCCTAAAATACTAAATTGGTGATCCCTCGATGTCTCAGAACATATCCTACCAACCGATTCCTTCTTCTAGTCAAGTTGTGCCACAAATTTCTCTTCAGCACAATTCCATTCACTACCCCGTCGTTAGTTATGTGATCTACCCATCCAATCTTCATAATTCTTCTGTAGCACCACATTTAGAAAGCTTCCATTCTCTTCTTGTCTAAACTAAGTTTAGTCCATGTTTCACTTCCATACATGGCTACACTCCATACAAATACTTTCAGAAACGACTTCCTGACACTAAAGTATGTACCCGATGTTTACAAATTTCTCTTCTTCAGAAACGCTTTCCTTGCCATTGCCAGTCCACATTTTATATCCTCTCTACTTCAACCATCATCAGTTACTATGCTCCCCAAATAGCAAAACTCATCTACTGCTTCAAGTGTCTCATTTCCTAATTCCATCAGCATCACCTGATTTAATCCGACTACATTCCATTAACCTCGTTTTACATTTCTTGATGTCCATCTTATATCCTCCTTTCAAGACGCTGTCCATTCCGTTCAGCTACTCTTCCAGGTCCTTTGCTGTACCTGACAGATGTACAATGTCATCGGCTTACCTCAAAGTTTTATTTCTTCTCCATGGATTTTAATTCCTACTACGAATTTTTTGTTTGTTTCCGTTACTGCTTGCTCAATATACAGATTGAATAAAATCTGGGAAAGGCTACAACCCTGTCTCACTCCCTTCCCAAGCACTGCTTCCCTTTTATGCCCCTGGACTCTTATAACTGCCATCTAGTTTCTGTAGAAATTGTAAATAGCCTTTCCCTCCCTGTATTTTACCCCTGCCACCTTCAGACTTTGAAAGAAAGTATTCTAGTCAATATTGTCAAAAGGTTTCTCTAAGTCTACAAATGCAAGAAATGTAAATTTACCTTTCCTTAATCTATCTTCTAAGATAAGTCGTAGGGTCAGTATTGCCTTACGTGTTCCAACATTTCTACAGAATCCAAACTAATCTTCCCCCAGGTCGGCTTCTACCAGTTTTTACATTCCTCTGCAAAGAATTCGTGTTAGTATTCTGCAGCCATGACTTATTAAATTGATAGTTCGGTATTTTTCCATATCTGTCAACACCTGCATTCTATGGGATTGGAATTACTGTATTCTTCTTGAAGTCTGAGAGTATTTTAGCTGTCTCATACGTCTTGTTCACGAGATGGTAGAGTTTTGTCAGGACTGTCTCTCCCAAGCCTCTCAGTAGTTCTAATGGAATGTTTTCTACTCCTGGGGCCTTGTTTCGACTTAGGTCTTTCAGTGTTCTGCCAAACTCTTCACGCAGTATCATATCTCCCATTTCGTCTTCATCTACATCCTCTTGATTTCCATAATATTGTCCTCAAAATAGACCCTCTATATACTCCTTCCACCTTTCTGCTATCCCTTCTTTGCTTAGAACTGGGTTTCCATATGAACTCTTGATATTCATACAAGTGGTTCTCTTTTCTCCAAACGTCTCTTTAACTTTCCTGTAGGCAGTATCTATCTTATCCCTAGTGATATATGCCTCTACATCCTTAAATTTGTCTTCTAGTCATCCCTGCTTAGCCATTTTTCACTTCCTGTCGATCTTATTTTTGAGACGTTTGTGTAACTTTTTGCCCGCCTCATTTACTGACGTCCAATCAATTCGTTTCCTCTCTCAACCAGTTTGCACGCAAAAAGAACCCTTCATTTCGAATTTCCAAATTATTTTCTCCAGACCCACTGCAGTCATCGGACCAACGCCTCTTTTCAAACCCTTCAGCGTCCGGAACTTCTGCAGAGCGACGTGTGCATGGTGACAATTCTTGTAATACAGATTTACAAGGAGAGCGGGATCCTGCATTGAGACAGTCATGGCGAACGTCGCAGACGCGAAAGGAGGAAAATCCGTGTACCCGGCGTGTTTATACCAACTTCAATGAGTCGTGCACTTGACAGGTGTTTTCATTTACGTATTCTGACACATACAGGTCTGTTGATCAATTTTCACAGTATTTTTTTTTTCTACCATACTTTTCCCCCTTCTCCGGTAATATTTTGTTGCGATTTGACGTCATTCTGTCCAGTGGTGTTATTTCTACAGCGTTTTGAAAGTTTAACTTTATATCTTGTACTCTACCAGTTCTGGTGAATAAACACGAATAACACTAACGCACTCTTGTGGACGTCCCACCTGTCATTAAGTATTGCAACTATAGTCATTTACATACATCCCGATAGTCTGTACGCGTATGAAGCTACATTGACATCTGACCAGGCCTTCTGGTTCTTTCACTTTGTCGGACAGTGTATTTCAGGTCAAAAATACAGCATTAGGCATCTCTATTAGAGAATTGTATAGTTACCTATCAATGAAACTTCAGCGTATTTAATGAGGCCAGATGATGAAAATTACAGTGCTCTCCTCCCAGCTGAGGTCCAAATAAGAGCAACAAGACAGCCCAAAATTACACTTTCGGGAAGAAATGATACAGGGGCCTCTGCCGGCCGTACGCGAGTCGTTTGGAAACGAGCGGCGTTTGATATGCAGATTCGCCGCCTACCTGCCTGCCTGCCTAGCTGCCCGACCGCCCGCTTGCCTGTGCCACCCTTGGCATTCCATATCGACTTGACGAGCGCGCGTCGGCGACGAACTCGGACGCCGGGGTCGGAATGCTCGACGTGGCCGATGGTCTCGCTGCCGCCTACGACATGGCAACGCGGCATCAATAATTCATCGTCGCCAGGCAGGTTTCTGCGAGTGCGTATCTCCGAGCAGCCACTGGTGGCTGTTGCTGTTCCTCAGTTCTCGGCAGCAGACAAGCGTGGTTCGTAATACTTCAGCTGCCACAGCAGAACTCCACTAGGAAGATCCCGGGCAGAGTGGGAAGGGGGTGAAACGGATGTTACAGGCCCTCGTTATCAGTCTTGCCCAACACTTTGTGGAACTTGGACTCGTACGTCATAAACGAGTATGACAACTAGCTCACTCTCCGCAAAAAAGACACACACACACTTAACAGAAAAAATTGACAAGGTATGTACACTTCAGCAGTTCTCGTAGAGCTCCACAATAAATTTATCAGATAATGACAGAGCAGAAGTAGAAGGTTTTACTTTTTTGTACAACATAGAAACAGACAACGTAAATGGAGAAGGCTGTACCTAGAGTCGATGCAGAGCCTTAGTTCTGCTACATCTGAAGTATGCATTATTACTGCTCTAGATTATTTTAAAATAAAAAAACTAGCCCATTGTCCATATTTAGATACACTTAATAGTTATATAATCTTGTCTTTGTGGTGGTGGTGGCGCGGGAGTGGGGGGCGGTGGGTGGGGGGGGGGGGACGTGACTCACAGTGGTAGTATTTTCACAGTACATAAGCTTGTTATAAGAATTATATCTGGTGTTAATTTGGCAACATCCTGCAGAGAGATCTACGCAAAAAGTATTCGTATTTTGACAACTAAACCACAATATTTAAACTCATTAGCCGGATGGAGTGGCCGAGCGGTTCTAGGCGCTACAGTCTGGTACCGCGCGACCGCGACGGTCGCAGGTTCGAATCCTGCCTCGGGCATGGATGTTTGTGATGTCCTTAAGTTAGTTAGGTTTAAGTAGTTCTAAGTTGTAGGAATCCGCCTTGCTCTGGACTATGGGGGGAGGGTGTACAAAAAAACCGGACTGGAACACGCACCAATTATGACTTTATGTAAATTTTGTTTAGACGTAGATGATAGGATAAGGCTTTAGGATAGACTGCAGCGGAACCAAGTTACAGGCCAGCCCAGTGCCATGGGCAGCTCAGTGGGCCAGGCCTACATCTATTAGGTTTATAGGAGCACCGGCACACCTGTAACGCTGCAGGTAGCATTAGTTTCGTCGTAGATTAAGTAGATTAAGAACCACATAGCGGTAAGAATACAATTATGATTACCTGTAGTGTAGAATAGAGAGCTGCATTTCTTCTGTATAATAATAGGACCCACTAATGTAGTTAGGTAGTGGATTAATTATGTAAAATGTAATGAATTTGAACAAAGATTTTTTTTTAAAAAAAAAAAGGTCTAGGGGACTGATGACCTCAGAAGTCCCATAGTGCTCTGAGCCGTTCGAAACATCTAAACTCATTAACATCCTTTGCCGTTATTAATGTTTCTCTTTTCTCGAAAATAGTGAAAATTGTGAATATTATATTCGGAAGTAGCCTTTCTGTGACTTCTGGACGATAAGGCTGTTACAGAAAGGAATCAGCTTCATAAATACACATTCAGACTGGACCTGAAATCCACCTACAACCTTTTAGGTGGCTAGTGTGGTCCAAAGCAACAAGAAAAATGTAGTGAACATGGAGTCTAAACGCATACTGCGAAAAACATCTCTACTAGCGTAATCTCTTTGCATTACGTATTTTTAGAAAAGGTACTGTGGAGAAAAACAAGGAAAAAGAATGAGTAAACATGGGCTCTAAAACGCATATCTTAAGAACTATGAACACTTGTTCAGTGCAAGAGATACGTTTTACAGCACTGGAGATGAACGAGTGCTCATAGCGCTGAAGATGTCCGCTTTGAAGCCCACGTCTACCAGATATTGTTGCTTGTTTTGGTCTCTGAAAGTTGGTCGGTGGACTTCTGGTTCACCCTGTACATGCAGAAATTTGCCAGGGCACATTAAATTTCATGTAGAGAAGGTGATATAGTTTAATACAGTGTTAAAGAACTAGATACTTCAAATGGGTATCTTCAAAAAAACACACAAATTTAATGTTTTCAATTATTTTATCAATAGAAATTGAACTGTGCTACAATAGTACTTTGTAACCTCATTTTAATCTTTACAAATGAAATAAAATAAATTGTAATTCTTTTTTGCATCCCAGTGGGCATTCTGCACAGAAGTCATGGAGTAAGACAAATGTAAGATAAATACTTATTTTTTGTTCATGAAACTTCATATCAGCGCAAACTCCGCACCAGAGTAAAAATGTCATAGTAGAAACATCACCCAGGCTGTGGCTAAGCCATGTCTCCGCAATATCCTTTATTCCAAGAGTGCTAGTTCTGCAAGTTTCGCAGAAGAGCTTCTATAAAGTTTGATGCTAGGAGACGAGGTACTGGCAGACTGAAGCTGTGAGGACGGGGCGTGAGTCGTGCTTGGATAGCTCAGTTTGTAAAGCACTTCTCAGCGAAAGGCAAAGGTCCCGAGTTCGAGTCTCGGTCCGGCATGCAGTTTTAATCTCCCGGGAAGTTTCATGTTGCTTACTTTTAAATTTTTTTGTGTGAGCTCTTTCTGTAATGGCTGTTAAGAGCCACTTGTATAAATTTTTCTCTCTGTAGTCGTTATGTCTATAGAAGGATTTCTAAGCATTCCTATACGCTTAAATTCTAGAAGCACGATCAGTGCTACACTACTGAGAAACAGACTGCAGAGATGACCCTAACTACGTGCAATTTTGGTACTTACGTGTGTCATAGTGGACGAGGAAACCTGACTGAGTTAGTCTTATGACTTATCGCATTGTTTATTTCTTTTAAACTTGCGCGTTTCGCAGTGATAACTCAATGACAGCATTATTTGGGGATGCAGATTGTCTTCACAATACTGTTTGTACGATCAAAATAGTGATTTTGTTACCTAAACTTCATCTGCGATTGTTAGTCAAATAAAAAACCGTACAATCAATTTACCAGCTATAATGAGCAATAAGTACCTTTAAAATCTTTAGAAATTTTATTAGATCACTTCAATAACCTACGTCTTTTTTATAGCTACTCTCGAAAATCTTGCGTTAAACCATGGAAATCATGGAAAACCTTAATCTTCATATCCAGACAGGAGTCTGAGCCATCGTCGTGCTGAAAACACTCTAGCGTCTTTCCGTTGCTCCACCTCAGTCGATCACTTCAAACACTCCCCCATTTAGGGAGAAATACGTGTCAAACGCTACTTCTATTCTGTGCTTGCTGTGTTGTGTAACATTGAGGACAGAGGCCAGTTCTGCTGCCTGAGGCCTCGTTCGATACGACGTTATCTCGACTGATGGATACCGATCAGGTACAAATTCATCAGATGCGATTCAGGGCTCTAGCCTTTCACTTCCAGGTGTATTAAATATGTCAAATTCCGACAGGACTACACTCGAGAATACGTGCGGAAGTAAGTGTAAATCCTATCGACAGCCATATTACAGGGCCACTATAAATGATTCATACCTTTTCAGAGCTCTATATTTTCAAGTGTATGACTTGTACAAACATTACTGATGCACGAATAGAGCAGTTAACTCACCAAACTGACATCTTCCACTTAAAAATTTTCTCTGCATGCCCCTCTGGCCACACGACACACGCCCAAGGTTGGTCAACTTCGTTCCATACCTCATGCAGCAACATACTGTCGATGGTCATCACACCAAAACTTATGCGCTCTGTTAGCTGTTCCAGTGTTCTTGGCAGTGGGAGTACGTAAACACGGTCCTTAATATATCCCCAAAAGAGAAAGTTTGCATCGCGATGGTTCAGATGACGTGGTTTGTTAATGGAGCAGAGCTATATCATCTTCACCACGACACCCTGACCGCCGCCCTAGCTGAGTGGTTTCTCAATGAACCTGACTTCTTGCTGAAGCCTTACGACGATGGCGGAGATGGTCATCGAAAGCTCGAGGACTTTAATCGAATTGACGCGGCTTGAAAACCGAGTACGTTTTATTCATGTATGCCGTAGCGAAAGACTCCAAGGGCACACAGGAAAAAAAAACCATTGATGTTCACTGTATATGTACTCCAAGTTTCCTATGCGGCTTTCCTTGGTTCCTGGAGGGTGGTTACGGGACATTGCGGCCTGGCCTTGGGTGGAGACCCCTGACCAACTTGCCCCTACCCCTCCCTTTCGATTCCCGGCCGGGTCAGAGATTTTTCCTCCTCTTGGAGACTGGGTGTTGTGTTGTCCTCATCATCATTTCATCGTCATCGATACGTAAGTCGTCCAATATGGCGTCAAATGGAAAGACTTGCAACTCGGCGGCCGAACATTCCCAGGAGTGGACTTCCAACCATCAATGCCATACGATCATTTCAGTTCATCACTGCGCTCAATCTGGCGATACGGAACATCGAAGCTCCAACGAG
Source organism: Schistocerca americana (assembly GCF_021461395.2). NCBI lineage: Eukaryota > Metazoa > Arthropoda > Insecta > Orthoptera > Acrididae > Schistocerca > Schistocerca americana. Next base: position 857,728,143 of record NC_060121.1, read on the forward strand.
AACGTGCCCTGTCTTGTTGGAGGATGATATTCCCGAAATCATCAGTAGTTAGTGGAAAAAATCATAATTGCAACAATTAAGGTAAGAGGTACCCGTCACAGACTTCTCACAGCATTAAAACGGCCCACACAGCTTCGTCTGCGACACTGCGTAGAAAACATTAACCTTCGACGAATCCCGTTCACGCGTGAGAATTTCATGAGGATGTTCAGTGCCCCACGCTCCCACGGTGTGGCGAATAACGTTTCCAGATAAATGGAAGGTTCCTTCGACGCTGAATATCAGCTTGCAGGCGGAATGTACATCCTCAAGTACTTTCTTCATTGTGATACAAAGAAGAAGGCGCCGTCCATAATCTTACGGTTTTCGTTGTTGCACGAGCTGGAGACAGAACGATTCAGAATGCTGTCACAGGATCTACCACATTGTTTGCTGCGGTACTTCACGTTCGTGGCGCGTCAAAGCCGTTGACTTTATTGGGCTGCGTACCAAAGTTTCCTTCGCCCTCTTCACTGTTGCATCTGACACTTGGTCGACTGGTACTTTTCTGTTTACAGCGACAACCAGAGTCCCTAAGTTGTCGATAACAGCGTACAGCGCACTGTTTACAGAGCTGTTCTTCTCCATAATTCCACAGGCTTCGTCATTCAAGAAAGGAAATAGGAGTACCCCATTGAATTAAAGACCCACATCACTGACCTCAATTTACAGTAGGACTTTGGAGTATATACTGCACTTGAACAATATGAATCACCTTGAAGAAAATGGCTTATTGATACATCACCAACACGGATTCAGAAAGTATCGTTCTTGTGCAACACAGCTAGCTCTTTATTCCCATTAAGTAATGAGTGCTGTCGACAAGGGATCTCAAATGGTTCAAATGGCTCTGAGCACTATGCGACCTAACTTCTGAGGTCATCAGTCGCCTAGAACTTAGAACTAATTAAACCTAACTAACATAAGGATATCACACACATCCATGCCCGAGGCAGGATTCGAACCTGCGACCGTAGCAGTCGCTCAGTTCCAGACTGTATCGCCTAGAACCGCACGGCCACTCCGGCCGGCAAGGGATCTCAGATCGATTCCATATTCCTAGATTTCCTGAAGGCTTTTGATACCGTTCCTCACAAAGGACTATTAATTGAACTGCGTGCATATGGAGTGTCGTCTCAGTTGTGTGACTGGATTCGTGATTTCCTCCCAGAGAGGTCACAGTTCGTAATGATAGACGGTAAATCATCGAGTAGAACAGAAGTGATCACTGGCGTTCCGCAAGGTAGTGTCATAGGCCTTCTGCTGTTCCTGATTTATATAAATAATCTGTGTGATAATCTGAGCAGCCCCCGTAGATTGTTTGCAGAAGACGATGTAATTTACCGTCTAGTAAAATCATCAGACGATCAGTTCCAATTTCAAAATGATATAGAGAGAATTTCTGTATAGTGCGAAAAGTGGCAATTAGCACTAAACAAAGAAAAGTCCGAGATCATCCACATGGGTACTAAAAGAAATCCGATAAATTTTGCGTATACGATAAATCGCACAAATTTAAGGGCTGTCAATTCAACTAAATGCCTAGGAATTACAATTACGAGAAACTTAAAATGGAAAGACGACATAGATAATATTGTGGGGAAGGCGACACAAAGACTGAGCTTTGTTGGCAGAACACTTAGAAGATGCGACAAACCCACTAAAGAGATAGCCTACATTCCACTTGTCCGTCCTCTGCTGCGCGGTATGGTATACTTACCAGGTAGGATTGACGAAGGACATCGAAAATGTGCAAAGAAGGGCAGCTCGTTTCGTGTTATCGCGCAACAGGGGTGAGAGTGTCACTTATATGATACGATAATTGGGGTGGCAGTGACTGAAACAAAGGCGGTTTTCTTTGCGGCGAGATCTATTTACGAAATTTCAATCACCAACTTTCTCTTCCGAATGCGAAAATATTTTGTTGACACTGACCTACATAGGGAGAAACGATCATCATAATAAAATAAGAGAAATCAGAGCTCGAACGGAAAGATTGAGGTGTTCCTTTTTCCCACGCGCCATTCGAGAGTGGAATGGTAGAGAAGTAGTATGAAAATGGTTCGATGAACCCTCTGCCAGCACTTAAGTGTGAATTGCAGAGTAACCAGGTAGATGTAGATGCAGATGTAGAACTTCTTCTAAACTACTTTTTTGCCGTTACACACTCGAACAGCGCGCGGGTAAAACGAACACTTAAGTCTTTTCGTGCGATCTCTGATGTCTCTAATTTTATTGTGATGTTTACGTCTCCATATGTAGGTAAGCACCAACAAAATATTTCACACTCTAAATAGAAGATTGCTGGTGGAATTTCATGAGAACGTCCTGATGCAGCGAAATACGCCTTTGTTTTAATAACTGTCACCTCAATTCGTGCAACATATCGGTTGCACTTTCTCCCTTATTTCGCGACATTATAAAGCTAACTGCCATTCTTTGAACTTTTTCGATGTCCTCCGTCAATCCCATCTGATACGTACCTCACACCGCACAACGATACTCCAAAAAAGGGCGCGCAAGCGTGGTGTAAGCAGGCTTTTAGTAGACCTGGTGCATTTTCTAAGTATTCTACCAATAAATCGCAGTCGTTGATTCTCTTTTTCCAGAACATTTTCTGTACGGTCGCTCCAATTTAAGATATTCGTAATTGTAAGTATGTAGGTCACTTTGCAGCCTTTAGATTTGTGCGCTTCATCGAGAAACTGAAATTTAGCGAATTCTGCTCATATGGATGACTTCACAATTTTTTTTTTTTTACGCTCAATTGCCACTTTTAGCGCTGTAGAGATATCTTATCTAAATCATTTTGCAATTCGTTTTGATCCTCTGGTAACTTTACATGACGGTAAATGATTGCATCATCTGCATACAATTTAAATGGACTGCTCAGATTGCTCCTAAATCGTTTATGCAGGTAATAGACAACAACATTTCCTTGGGGATCCCCCGATATTATTCCGTTCTACGTGATGCCTTTCCGTCAGTTATTACGAACTCTGACCTTTCTCTGAAAGGAAATCACGAATCTAGTCGCACAACTCAGACGATACTCCACAGGCAAGGAATTTAGTTAGAAGTCGCTTGTGAGGAACGATGTCAAAGGCTTTCAGGAAATCTAAAAATATGGAACTAATTTGTCTTCCCCTATCGATAGCACTCATTGCTTCGTGAGAATAAAGAGCTAGCTGTGTTTCACAAGACGATATTTTCTGAATCCATGTTGGCTATTTGTGAATAAATCGTTTTCTTCGAGGTGATTCATTGCCTTCGAGCGGAGTATATGTTCCAAAATCCTACTGTATATGGACATTAGTGATATGTCTGTAATTCAGCTGATTGCTCCTATTTCCTTTCTTGGATGTTGGTGTGATCTGTGCAACTTCACAATTTTTAGGTAGTGATCTTTCCACGAGCGAGTGATTGTATGGGATTGCTAAGTATGTAGCTATTGTATCAGCGTACTCTGAAAGGAACCTGACTGATGTACAATCTGGACCGGAAGCCTTGCCTTTCTTAAGTGTTTTAAGCTGCATCACTACATAAAGGATAAATGCTTTTAAGTTACTCATGTTGGCCGCAGTTCTTGATTCGAATTCTGGAGTATTTACTTTTTCTCCATTGTGAAGGAATTTCGGTAAAGCCGTTTTTAGCACCTCTGCTTTGGTGACGATGTCGTCAATAGCATCACCATTGTTACTGCACAGTGAATGAATTGATTGAGTCTTGTCACCAGTGTACCTTATGCAGGAACCTTTTTGGGTTTTATACTAGATTTCAAGACAAAGTTTCGTTGTGGAAAATATTGAAAGCATCTCGCATTGATTTTTGCACTGAATTTATAGCTTCCTTAGAACTTCACCAATGTAAGGGATTTTGCGTTCTTTCAGATTTGGCACGTTTTTCACATTACTTCTGCAATAGTGATGTGGACTGTTTTGAGTACCATGGGCATCAGTACCATCCCTTGTTAATTTATATAGTATACAGCTCTCAATAGCTGCCGATATTATTGCTTTGAATTTAGACCACATCTGGTCTACACTTACGTAGTCAAGTTGCAACGAAAGGAGACTGTCTCTTAGGAAGGAGTCAAGCGAATTTTTATCTGCTTTTTAAATAGATGTATTTTGCTTTTTATTTTTGGTCTGTTTGAATGATACGCTGTATAATCTAACAGCAATGCCTTTGTGTTTATTAAACACTGTATCTTTCATGATGCTCCTTATTTGTTCTGGATTAATTGTCACTAAGTGGTCAAGTATGTTTTCGCAATCATTTACACTTCGAGTGGGCTCCTCAATTAATGGTTCAAAATAATTTTCTGAGATGGATGACCAACGACTTTAAACAAGTATTTTCGCCAATATATCGAGGTTACAATGAACTTACTACTAACTAAAACTGAATGAGTGAGGTACCCCTTTGAAATGACTCTCAAGTCTTCTTTGAACTATTCAGCAAGTGTATCAGCTGAGCTGGGGGGGGGGGGGGGGGGGGGGGGGGGGGATGGTAGAATGAACCAATTTTAGTGTGTTCCTGTTATCAAATATAACTTATACTAGATCACAGGAACTATCTACTACAGTTTCAACAACTTCTGATAGCAAAAAACCCTCCTCTCCCAACTTTATTTAATCTATCCTCTCTGAACACGGTTAGGTATTTGTAAACCTTTTGGCTGAACTTATTGCCAGTCTTAGCCAGTTTTCCGTAGCTATAACATTTTACGATTCAGTGCTGTCTTTTAGCGCTTGGAGCCCTGGTTGTTTCCGAACACAGCTTCGATAGTTAAGAATTAAAACATTGTTTGTTCCTATGTCTACCCTCTTCCTGTGTTCGTCCAGCACCCTTTGAAACTGAAATCTCTTCTGCACTTTCCCGAAAGCCTCTAGTCTAAAAAAAAACTGCCAGTTCCTTATTAATGCATGCTGCACTTCAGATAAACTTCTCGCATTTTCCAATACCCAAAGCTCTTTTCTTGCTCAGTCGTCACTTTGTTAAGGCACTGCATCCGTAACGACAACTGGTGGGCACAGAGCAAATTCGGTTTTCACGCATTGGTCATATTTCTAAATGTAGTGCATTGGAAAATACTGAAGTCTGGAAACGAAATGAATCACTTATAGTTGCCCTGTGTAAGTCTTGGATATAATTGGTTGGTAACATATTATCAATGCCCTTCAAAAACCACTGCTGCATATAAAACTCAAGTGTGGGAAAGGCCCAGTGATGTCTAAACCTTACTGGTTCAGTTGCAATTCCCCACATACGAAGTGGCTGTACGTCAGTTACAAACTCAATTCGGCTGAAAACAGATTTTAGCTGTCAATAAGAACAGAAGGGCTATAAATGCAATAAACACATATTAATGAAATGAAATAAAACCAGATTAAATTTTACCTATCCATCAACGTACGGCTCACTAACGATAAATCACGATACTCCTCAATCGGTTAGTCATCGATGGAACCTCACCTCATATAGCCTGAAATGCTTATTGAAGCCTCTCAAAACCTTTGTACGGTAATGGCACCATAGTTATCGAAATCTGCTCGTCTAGAATACAAGCCCAAGCTGCCTTATTGCCCTCTGATAACACCTACCTGCAATGAACCAAAAATCTTTCCAGTCCTTTCCTTGTGTCTTTCGGTGACCAAATCGTTCTAGGAATAATGTGCTATGTGCTATATCTACCACTGAGAGGTTTGATAAGAAATAATAAGACACAAGTTAAAAAAAAACAAAGATTTATTACGACCACAGTAAAGAGATTTAAAACAAAGGAAAACTCTCAATAAAAACATAATACAACGTCTCAGACACTAACATGCATACGCCTGGAACACACAGCGAATAAATGTAGTGCGATGTGAAGCCTATGCTACTGATATTCCCTAACGACAGAGGATATCGCAGGAAAATCGTAGATCCCACTGCAGTGGCTTCCGACCGGGCTCTGACTGATGGGCTGTTTAGAGTAGGACCCAGGGGTCCGGTGGTGCTAACTGCCGTCATGTTGACTTCCGCCGCCCTGTATAGTCGGGGCGTAGAGAAACTGGTGCCAATCCAGTCCGGCCACGTCACACGGCGGAGGAAATAGGTCCCTAGCACGGAGGACCTTTCGTTGCGCTTGTCCTGCCGTCTGTCGACAGTCTTGTGATCGAAGCAGTGCGGGGAGGAAACGCCTTGTACATATGAAAATCCATCAAGCCTCAGTGTTTAAAGGGTTGCCGAGCCCTCTAGGAGAACGTCGGGTACGTTGCATAATGATCATGACTAGAGGCAAATAAATGGAATAACAGTTTCATGTCACAGGATGGAGCATTCTATTGAAGAGAAATCTCAACAAGAAAGATTATTCCAAAGACCTCTATGCGAAAGATCTGTGGATTCAGTATGTATGGCTTAAAGATACCACAGAAATAGTGTATACTCCTAAAAATGAAATATCTTTACGGTAGTTTTCCATAATTCAAACAGATTTTTAGTGACACGGCTTGAACGTCTGCTGTACCTCCGCACATTTTGTTTCTGGCGACTGTGTGAATACACAATTCACATACCACCATGTCTAAACTAACACTGCCATTACTCGGCTATAGCTTTACAGCTTCCTTAATCTACTTAGTAGTTACGTTGATAATTCGCAAATAAACTTTCGGCGATCGATCATCCGAGGCCAACACACAGCACGGCCGCTACCAGCCGGCCAAACCAAGGTAACTGATTCTCGCTGGCTCAAAGAAAGCCTCTTTTTTCATGTACTCTCTCTTATGCCGTTAACATGATTTATTTCCTTTATTTTGATTCGAAATGGCTTCCTAAACTTCTCACAGTAACTATAACATAATTACGAATGTTTGTTTGTGATACCGAAATTTTACAAAACTTCCATGGATTTATTATTTTACCAGTGATTCATTTCACAGTCCAGTTCTCGAGTGACTGGTTCGCACTGCACTGGAACAACATATGTCGATACAGAGCAACATTAAGTCTGTCTGTCACCGCAAAGGCTACATGTTGTCTTTGTCTGTTGAGTATCATTTTATACTAAAAGTTTAAGTTATAATTCACAACTTTGTAATTATGTAGTACAATCCACATGGTGTAATCCCCATCAGTGTTACAAAATCCACCTGAAATAATGACAGAAACATGTCGCTATTTGACAACATAACATGACCACAAACCATTCCCATAAAACACTTTAAGTGAAACCTTACCCCGAAGACTTAGGGATTGTTGTAGGATACTGAACAAGAGACTTCATATCAGAAATACAATGAAGAGCAAAAGAAACTGGTACACCTGCCAAATACTCTGTAGGATCCACGCGAGCACGCACAGTGCCGCACCACGACGTGGTATTTACTCGATTAATGTCTGGAGTAGTGCTGGAGGGAAATGGCACCATGAATCCTGCAGGACTGTCGATAAATCCTTAAGAGTACTAGGGGGTGGAGGTATCTTCTGAACAGCACGTTGCAAAGCATTCCAGATATGGTCAGTAATGTTCATATCTGGGGAGTCTGGTGGCCAGCGGAAGTGTTTAAACTCAGAAGAGTGTTCCTGGAGTAACTCTGTAGCAATTCTGGACGAGTGGCGTGTCGCATTGTTCTGCTGGAATTGCGCAAAGCCGGTCGGAAAGCACAGTGGACATGAACGGATGCAGCCTGTCAGACAGAATGCTTACGTACGTCTCACCTGTCAGGGGTCCCATTCACTCCAACAAAGCCTCCACCAGCTCGGTGGTCATGGGCCCATGCGAAGCGTAAAACCGTGTGTCGCGCAGTCATCATGGGTACACGATTGGAGCTTCGGGTCAGAAAGCCCATATCTATGATGTTTCGTCGGATGGTTCGAACGCTGACACTTGTTGATGGCCCAGCATTGAAATCTCCAGCAAGTTGCGGAAGGGTTGCACTTCCGTCACGTTGAACGATTCTTTTCAATCGTCGTTCGTCTCGTTGTTGCACCATCTTTTCCAGGCCGCAGTGTTGTCGGAGATTTAATGTTTTACCGGATTCCTAATTTTCGCAGTACACTCGTGAAATGGTCGTATGGGGAAATATCCACTTCTTCGCTAGCTCGGAGACGCTTTGCCCCATCGCTTGTGCATCGACTATAACATCAGGTTCAAACTCACTTAAATCTTGATAACCTGCCATTGTAGCAGCAGTAACCGATCTAACAACTGCGCCACACACTGGTTTTCTTATATAGGCGATACCGACCACAGCGTCGTATTCTGCCTGTTTACATGATCATCCATTATATTACATACATTCAACTCATCCATATTTCGTTCTGAAGAACTGTCTCCCTCATCTCGGCTTAAAATACAGAAGAAATCTCATTGGTAGAATATCGAGTGGTTGTAACATAAATAATTTTCAATTAAGTTTTTGTGTGTAGATGATGTTCAACAGCTTTAAAAAAGGTGAGGGACAGTATCATGCTACATACAACTGTACTTAGCTTTAGTTTTACAAAAGATGTTGATTACAATTTGAGCATCCTAGGGTAGTATAATGCTTATTTTTCAGTGAATTCCACAGTTGTAATAATTAATCAAATCATCCTATTTGGTACAACTGCCATTTCCCCGCAGACTTTCAGACACGTCATTACAAGGTCCCCAGAAGCATTCATGCAGTCATAAAAGCGATGCATCGACGCTCGTAATATTAACGTACATCAATATGTGCCCAGATACTTTTGATCTCGTAATGTACTGCAAAGAAGTGACATCTATCAGTACACTTTCCTATGAGAATGAACTACTATTATTTTACTATGTTGCTCATTACAATAGGCAAGTGTTTCGGTAATGGACTGTGTTTTCTGTCTTGTAACATCTCACACTTGAGTTTGTAGAGTATTTCAGTTATCCGTGACCAATCTCTCGGGAATCAAAAAATTGGTTCAAATGGCTATAAGCACTATGGGACTTAAGATATGAGGTCATCAGTCCCCTAGATTTAGAACTACTTAAACTTAACTAACCTAAGGACATCACACACATCCTTGCCCAAGGCAGGATTCGAACCTGTGGCCGTAGCAGCAACGCGGTTCCCGAGGGAAGCACTTAGAACCGCTCGGCCACAGCGGCCGGCTTCTCGGGAAGCCAACATGGCAGAAAACAAAGCCTATCAACCAACATTCGCAGATTAAATGTATTGCTTTACACAGTCATCATACAGTCACTTACTTTTACTTCATACCCTTACCGTATCCCACTTTTTATTTCTCCAAAACTTATTATGACGCCGGCCGCTGTGGCCGAGTGGTTCTAGGCCAGAGAGACTACTACTTTGACAGAAATAAAATCAAAATACCAAGACGAAATTCTGCGACATAAAAGAAAGTTAATTGCCATGTTTCTACATCTAAAAGACAATTTTTGTTCAAATTTCGGGTCAGTCGTATAGGAGTGGCGTTAGTAGGGCTACGAGGAGATGGTTGCTCCTTCTGCGATACTACAGAATGACTTGGCAGGATTGTATCCACTGCAGATGATTGCTGGCAGCGACAGTCATGGGAATATATGATCACAATAGCACCAGGCACCGAAAGTCCACATGGCACTACCGATCGGGGAGACCATTTGAGCAGCAGTTGGCACCACAGTAACACAACGAAATTGTTACAAATCGGTTACTCCAAGGACATCTTCGAGCCAGGTGCCCTGTAGCGTGCATTCCACTGACACTAAATCACCGCTACTTGTGACTTTAGTGCTGTCAAGTGAGAGTTCATTGGAGAGAAGGATGGAGGTCAGGTTTGTTTTCTGATGAAGGCTGGTGTTGCCTCCGTGCCAGTGATGGCTGTTGGTTAGAAGGAGGCCAACTGCGAGCTTGCAACCAACCTGCCCCGTTGCAGGACAACCTGGACCTACACCTAGATATATGGTCTGGGTGGAATGTAGCATGACAGCATCAGCATTCTACTCGCTGTCCCACTCACTATGGATGCAAATTTGTATTTCAGCTTGGTGATTCGACCCGTTGTGTTGTCACTCATGAACAGCGCTACATAACTCTGAGGCAACCCAACATGTTCAACAGAGTTTTGCCTCAGCCTACTCGGTGGCCAGGTCTGTCTCCAATCCAGTGCATGTGAGACATCATCGGACGACAACTCCAGTGTCATCCACAAAACAGCATTAACAATCCCTTTACTGACCGACCAAGTGGAACGGGCATGGAACTCCATCTCACGATCTGACATCCGGCACATGCACAGCACAACGCATGCTTATTTGTAAACTTGCGTTCAACATTCTGGTGGCTACACCAGTTATTACTGTACTAGCATTTCATATTTGCTGTTGCTTACCTCACGCCTACATTAACATATTATCTTGCAAAGTTAATCACTTGAATATGTTACTTAGACAAATGAATTCGCGAATTTTATTAACATTGTATAATTATTTTTGGTGTTACGATTTCTGTTTTCGTTGGTGTATATGTCATTCTTCCAGCTGTTTTCGTTATCATGCGCTCTGGTGCTCTAAGTCTTCACTACTCTTCCTGCTCCTCACAAGTAATCCAGGCAAACCTCAGATAGTGTGCTGGGTTGCCTACCCGAGACGCAGGCCAGGAGGCGTCAAGCCATGAGCGGCGGAACAATTCAAGTGACATAGATTTGCATGCGTTTGTAACTTCATCCTCGGATTTTCGTCAAGGGAATTTCATTGACTCTCACACCCGCTTTGGTGCATATTAAGCAGGCTGCCATTGTCAGGGACGACTTCCACCCGCTCTGTGCCCGTGTCGCCCGCCGTCCTCGTATCTCTCTGCATTTCATTTTGCGCCCTCCGTCGTAGGGTTTGCGGCCTCGTGGACTGTTAATAACTAATGGGCCACCTCGCTATACACGACCCCACTGCGTGTTAAAGCGAGAGCTTCGAATACACTGCTTAAACAAGAGCATTCCCTTTACCACGAAACGTCCTCATAAGCCCCTGTTACTTATTTATTGAATCACTTCCACTACCATATACACCATCATCATCATCATCAGTCTTCTGCCCTAGGGCAGATCTTCACATGAAGCTCTCCATACGGTGCTGCATTTGCTACCCGCTTCGCTTTGTCATAGTTTTCTCCTATCCTTACACAAGCCATCATGTGGCATCTTCTACGTCTTCTTCCATTCACCGTTCCTTCCGTAGCATCCATCAGTAAACAACCTCTTGTCATCCAATGCCCCAGTCAATTGTGTTTCCTCTTCCAGATTACCTTTAAAATTTCTGTCTCTACCACCATTCTTCTCCACACATCCTCACATCTCACTTAGTGTACCCATTGTATCATGTTACAAATCCATATCCAAAATGCTTCTATTCTTCTTTCTTCCTCTTTCCTGAGTATCCATGACTCAGTTTCCTATAATGCCACGCTCCATACAAAGCACTTCGGCAGTCTCTTCCTCAGTTCCCTGTCCATGCCTCCACATGCCGCCTCTTCTTATTAAGTGACTCCTTATACTATGCACAGGCGTTTAAGAAATCTATCAAACTTTATAGTAATGTATGTCACATTAAGCAGTACTGATTCCACGATATTCGGAGACAGTAGTGAAACAAAACACATAAACGGACTATTGCAGCCGTAAATATGCACTTTGGAACTACGCTAACTTAAAAAATGGCAGCTCTTCTGAAATCTCAAGAGGCAGCCATTGAAAGGTGGCTACACTGAGCCACAGCGCCAGAGATTGCGCCAAAGAGTATTATTCAGCCGCCTCCACTGGCAGTGCTTGTCGAGAACTCGTAGTAGGCAGTGCTTGCTGAGATGTCGTAGTGAAAAGTTCTTGTCGAGAAGTCGTATTGGAGAGTGCTTGTTCCAAGTTTTATGCAGTTATTTGATGGGCTAGACAGCAGATGTTGTTCCAATGGAGATATTGTAATGATCAGAGTGCTTTTCGTCAATATATATAAAGGTAAAATATTCCCTGTTTTTTCATTATTTCAGTGTCTTAAATAATGCATCATTACAGGTTCAGTCAACAAAGCATCTGGCTCGTGTTCTTGTATTAGAGTGTAATTCTGGTTTTCTTGCGCAATTGTAGTATTTCTATTTTTTTAAATTACTTCAGTATAAACGGTATTTAAAATTTCTGGTCTTATTGAAGAAGAACCGTGCCAGATGTGTACGTTGAATCACACTTCCACACACAGAACAGTTACACTTGTGCTTTGGTTTCGTACGTTTTATAGTTGCTGGGGACTTAATTACTTAATTGTGTTAACGGATATTTCCTTTCATTCCTTGTTGTTGTTCAATACAGTCAGATTGCGTAATAATACTAGTCAGGGCCAACTGTTTACGAGACCATCGTAATCGGACATACAGCTACCAAATCAAAAACTTAAAAAGTATTTGCATTTCATATTTGAATAATAAAGCCCCCATGCACGTGGCGACCGCTGCTTCGGATCGTCCCTTGGAATTCTTCTGATTGTAAAAATAGTAGACAGTAGTATTGTTGTAGTAATTTGTAGTTTAGTAATTGTAGTCTATTTTGCATGTGTAGATTTGGTAATTGTCATTCTTCTAATGGTATTTCAGAATTTAATTTTGTTGTCTTGTATACGCGTTTGACAATTTAGTGCAATTATTTCAATTGTTCGTTAATCGTGTTTGAGGGAAACTTTTCGTGTGAATGGTATTGTTGGAGATGAGGAGTCATTGTGTGTAATTTTCGTACAGTGATGAGTTTTGTATGTTTTGTAAGTGATTACGCGATCGACGAAAAAGGCAAAAATGATGGATAGTCAGAATGACGAAATTGTTGACATGGTGAACTCGCCAACACAGGACAACAGTATGATGAATAATGAAGTGGAAAACAATTTAATAAGTCGGGAAGATAGTCCGGAACCATTTCAAAATTTTTCACAATCAAAAAATTTTCAGAATACGAGATTAACGACAGAAGATATGGAGCAGTTGATGGGTGCTATATTAAATTTGGGAGCACGAATGGAAACACAGTTTAGGTCTGCATTAAAAACAGAGATAGGAACAATTAAAACTGAGATAGGAGCAATTAAAACCAAGATGAAAGCAATGACATCACGGTTAGGCTCACAAATAGGAACAAGTAAAACCGAGATGGAAACAATGGAAACACAGTTAGGCTCACGAACAGGGACATGTTTCAAAAACATGAAAGATGAATCAAAGAAAGAAATTAGTAGAATTTGAATGCTCACAATAATAGTTTAATTTCAATAGAAATTAGACAAGAGGAACAGGACAGAGAACAGGAAGAAAGAGATCGCGTGATAGTACAAAAATTTTCATAGTTAAATTTACAACGTTCACACGATAAGGAGGAAATATTTGAAAGAATCGAGGAATCCGTACCAAATGACAGAATAAATAATCTAACACAACAATATGAACGGTTAACTACTAAATGTGACAATACCGAAACCCGAGTCGCGACACTTACTGAAGACGTAAATAAACAGAAAGAACAATTAGGTGACTCATCGGAAAGGGTTGAGGAGATCTCAGATATACTGATAAGTCTTCGTTTAAATGGGGACAGAGATTCGGATGATACAGCTCCATTACCATTTGCAGAAACCGAAGAGTACCAGAACATAAATAAGCATGTTGAAAATCAGGGAAAATTTAATGATTGCGTTAAAAGGGAATTTGAGGCATTACAAAAGCAAGTCAAACATATTGAAAGCGAAATCGTAGGAAAGACAGCAGAAGAAATTTAGAGTCACAGATAGCAGAGGGCTTTGAAGAAAATAATTTATTTCATTTACGGGATGCAACAAGAGAGCGCCAGGCGCGCGAACCTGACAATAATGGACATTCGGACTGGGACAGACGCGGTAGGTCTTTGTCGCCACGAGGAGAAAATTTTGACTATAAACACTTTTTGACTGTTCGGAAATTTAAGATCTTTCGTAATTCTAAGAATGACATACATCCATGTGCATCGTTAGATCAATTTACGTACGCACTTCCACCAAATTGGCCACTAAGTCACAAACTTGAAATTATGTGCGGCTGTTAATATCCTCAGGGGATTCACAACAATAAGTGAATATGTGCCGTAGCGTGCATAGAGTCCCGAGCTGTAGTGGTGCTATTTCCCTTTTAGTTTTCTGCACTGCTGCCTACTCTTTTACTATTCTTTGCATCTGTCAAAACAACTCTTCGACTTTTCTATAGAGTCGTAAAGAATAACCGGATATGACTATTTTACCCAAAAGTGATTTCGGAAATTACCATTTGGACTTTATACTGTATCTTCAGCAGCATTCATTCGTAGTTTAAATGAAATTTTACCTGTTTATCTTCTTGACAATATTACTTCATATGTTGCCGATATTCTTATTGCTAAACATTCTTGGAGTGAGCACAAAAAAATTTTGGATTCATTATTACGTATTTTTGCAAGAATTGGCATTACAGTGAACTTGGAAAAATCTGAATTTGGTCGTTCTCAGGTGAAATTTCTCGGTCACATTATTTCTACAGAAGGTATTCTTCCTGATCCAGAGAAACTAGATGCTATTCGTAATTATGCTGTTCCTACCACAAAACGTGATGTTCGTAGTTTCCTTGGTGTCTGTAATTTTCTTAGACGCTTTGTTAAATTGGACAATTTGGCCACACCTCGTTTATGTGAACTATCTGGAAAGTTCTTTCTAAAACGAAAATCGGTCGACAACTCTTTTTGGTTAGTTTGTATTCCTGATGAGTGGGTTAATAAATTGATTTAGTACACGCATTTCAGTTATGCACACTTTGGTCCCAGAAAATGCTTTCATAAACTATGGGAAAATTGCTACTTCAGTAATAAGGAAAAACGTATTCGATCTGTTGTGGCCAAATGCAAATTATGTCAAAAGGCTAAGCCGCCAACTATTTCTCACAGAGCACCGTTGTTTCCTATCATTCCAGCGAAATTAAAGGACATGGCTGCAGTTGATTTGTTCGGTCCAGTGGTTCGTTCTATTAATGGTTTTGCATACATTTTCGTAGCAGTGGAATTGACATCAAAATATGTGTGTTTTACACCTTTACGCAAAGCAACAGCTCGTTCAGTATCTAATGCTTTCATCGAACATTTTCTTAAAGAAGTGGGTCATGTTGATAAGGTTATATCAGATAATGGATCACAGTTTCGCTCTAAAATTTGGCTTCGTACTCTACGGCGTCGTAAGATTAAACCAATTTTCATTTCACTTTTTCACCCTCAATCTAACGCTTCAGAGAGGGATGAAGGAAATCAATAAATTGTGTCGTCTTTATTGTCATCAGAATCACAGAACGTGGGATCAGTATCTTCATATTTTTCAAAACATTCTGAATGAACTTCCTAATGACTCAACTTCTTTACCGCCTATACTAATATTAAAAAATAAAGCACCGACAAATCGCATTTCTGAAATCGTTCCTTTTCCGCCTACACGGAAACTGCGGCATTCTGAAGTTGTGAACCTGGCTCTGCAAAATATTGCATCTGCGGCTGCTAGAAGAGAGAAATCAGCTAAGCGTCCTGGTCGTTTAAAAATCTTGTCACTTGGTCAAAAGGTGTTAATTAAGTCTCATCGTTTGTCTCACAAAGGAAAAGGCTTGTGTCGCAAGTTTTTTCTGCTTTATAACGGTCCATATAGAGTTCGCAAAATTATTCACGATAACACTGTCGAAGTAGAAACTCTTAAATCTCGGCGCTCTAAGGGAATACATCATATATCGAACGTTAAAAATTTTGTGGAATGACATTCTTTTGAGACATCAGCAGTTATACGTAAACACACGGAGAGTACAAGGATACCGCGCCGCGTTCTGGCGGCGGCGCATACTCAAAGCAACAGTCAAGTCTGCGCGCCGCACAAGGCAGTCGTTGACCGCAAACAATTACTTCCTACATCACGCGCCTACAGCTGATCGAGCGCTCACTGCGAATGCACTGACAGCCGTAAACAAATACACAGTTTAATTTCTCCGATTACATTCAGTATAAAGCTATAGTGACTTGATGAATTATGTTATTAACGTTCAGTATTTTTCAGGATACGGTTCTATAAAATATTTAAGAACTTCAGGTAAATTCTGTGCGTGTCCCACGTTAAGACGACTTGCTATCGAGAAAATTTCAGGAAGAATGTAATTTCGAAGAAGAAACTAATAAACTAAAAAGGGTAACTATTAATTGAGTTCATTTTTCAGGTAACATATTTCCACTTAGGTACGTACTTTAGACGTAATTTGCTGCTCGCGATTACGTGATTCATACTTTGTGATAATTTCATGTTCTATGAATTTACGTGTGAAGCGACGTGCTTGCGTACATTTGCTGATTTTAGTCAATGTTTTATTAATGAACAGGATTGTTATTTGTATATATTATGCATCGCTTGGCTGCACTGCTTTTTCACTGATGTCATATTTTTTAATTATGTGCCTGCTGTGCTTATTTATTTAAATTATAATTGTCACCTGATTAATTGTGCTGACTATGGTTATGTGTGTAAGTTATACTTTGTGATTTATCTGCTTGCGCCTTTATGTTTACTTATTAAGATTACATATGAACATTTATTTGCTTATGCTGATATGATGCTAATGATCTGTTTATTATGTAAGATATATGTTTGCTGCTGTGCGTATGGATTGCATATTTATACATTTTTGTTTGTTGTCATGACTATTCTTTAATTTGCTATATATAGAAATGCTGATATACATTGTACGAACATGGAGTTTAGGTTACACTATGGTATTAGTTATTGTTCGCTTGGCAGAGCCTCGTTGTAAGAATTGTGCTGCATCCACTTGTTGACATTCTGTTCTCCACTGGTATATCTACTCGCTATTGCATGTTTTGCTTACGCTCAGTGCCTTATATTTTTAAGATAAGAAAATGAAATGCTATAATTCCACGAACGACATTAGTACAAGAAACTTCATGGAAGTCACATGAGCTGGAGGTTTTATGAAAGCTGTATAAATTTATGCTAATAGGAAGGAAGCTAACGACATGACATACCAATACTAGGTTTAGACCATTAACAATTATTACACTGCATTCTTCGTGAGCAATTGAAATAGCAAGTGACACTTGACACAAAAAATACTCCACATGTTTGCTTCTGCCATGATTCTTGAAGTGGTGTACACACTGTGAAATATTATGATCATTCACACTCCGTAATCGTACTTAATTACTGAGAGTTATTCGAACTAAAGTCTGTTAGAGGTCATGTATGCATTTCTTTTGTTTAATGATGGACAAGGTAACCAAAATGTATTTTATAATTCATAATGAGTTGAAGATTTGGCTCAGGTGGACTACACAGAGGTTGTTTGTGGACATTGTGTCTTCGGATTGTATGGGATGATGAACTGAAGTTTGCGCTAGGATTTTATCTGTACTTGTTCGAGGAGACTGACTAGAGGAAAGAGCTGTTATGGAAGTGAAATGATATTGGTAATAAGGTTTATGTGTATCGACGTATTGAAGAGGTATTATTGAGGTATTGAGATTGTGTGAAGTTGATGATTATCGGAGTTTTGGTAGACAAGAGGTAAGGTAAATGATATTGATGATAAGATTTATATGTATCGATGTAAGAGGTATTATTGAAGTATTAAGATTATGTGATGCTGATGATTATTGGATTTTTGATGGATAAGAGGCAAAGTAAGTGAGGAGCATATTTTTTTTGTTGGTTTCTATGGAACAAGGAGGATGAAGATGGCAGACTAGAACACTAAAGTGGAAGGAAGATTGTCTACACACACTTTGTTAAATCAATAAGCAGTACATATTTTTTTTGGAGAGAGGAAGTAATTGCATATCTTGGCTCACTGACAGTTGTTCAGCAACCGTACATTTGATTTGGCTTGGCAAACATTGCTCTTGACATGATGACTATGACGTTGACTAACTATTATTGAGTGTTATACATTGCTGCCACTACTACTTGATACACATGTCGAACATCAAACCTTTGACAGGATTGCATTTACACAGTTAACACTATTCAATTACACAGTAGTACTTAATGTGGATGAAAGATGAGTGAGTGTGTTTTGTGTGTTTTCCCTTCCTAATCCCAGATAAGTGGTACCGACTTATCTCCTAAATATTATTTTACTTGCTTGTTGTGGCTTGCACTGACACCCATAAATATTATAGGTTTACTGATATTAGTGTATTCATAATAGTTAATATGACAATTATCTGATATCATTTGTGTGTTTCTTATAATTTGTATTTTTAGTGTAAGAGCATTGATAATAATATTGTAAAAGCAATTGTGTGTGCATTCAAACTGTTGTTCACTCCTGCACCTGTTCAACATTGATGTGTGTCACTTAGAAATGATTAATTTCTGCTGATGAACTGTGTGATTAGTGATAGTGAATATTATGGACTGTTACCTGCACTTGTTCAACATAATGCGTGCCACTTAGAAATGTTTAATTTCTGCTGATGAACTGTGTGATTAGTGATAGTGAATATTATGGACTGTTACCTGCACATTTTCAACATAATGGGTGCCACTTAGAAATGATTAATTTCTGCTGATGAACTGTGTGATTAGGATAGTGAATATTATGGACTGTTACTTGCACTTTTTCTACATGATTGGTGCCACTATGACATGTTTAATTTCTGCTTATAAACTCTGATGAACAGTGTGATTAGTGATAGTGAATATTACGGACTGCTGTCTGGACCTGCTCTTCATTGATAGGTGCCACTGATGAACTGCTTCTACTGACATAATGTCACTTGTTGGTGTCTCCACCTGTCAACATTACTGGGTGCCACTGATGGACTGCATCTATTGAAATAATGTCACTTGTTGGTGTCTGCACCTGTCAACATTGCTGGGTGCCAGTGATGGACTGCTTCTACTGAAATAATGTCACTTGTTGGTGTCTGCACCTGTCAACATTGCTGGGTGCCACTGATGGACTGCTTCTACTGAAATAATGTCACTTTTTTGTGTCTGCACCTGTTCAACATTGCTGGGTGCCACTAATGGAACTGCTTCTGCTGAAAGATGTCACTTGTTGGTGTCTGCACCTGTTCAACATTGCTGGGTGCCACTGATGGAACTGTTTCTACTGAAATAATGTCACTTGTTGGTGTCTGCACCTGTTCAACATTGCTGGGTGCCACTGATGGACTGCTTCTACTGACATAATGTCACCTGTTGGTGTCTGTACTTGCTCAACATTGCTGAGTGCCACTAATGGAACTGCTTCTGCTGAATTATGTCATTTGTTGGTGTCTGCACCTGTTGACCGTTGCTGGGTGCTACTGCTGGAACTAATCATTGAAAGCATTTTACGTGAACATTTGTATAAACTGATTTTTTGTGTATTGTGTAAACTATTATGTAAAGTCACATGTATGAAAGAATTTGTATTGCTTACTGTATTTTATATATTAGGTTATTGAAAGGTCAGTGCAAAGTCAAAATTTTATCTAATTATGTGATATTTACGTATTAATATTATCTTTTATTTTTGTCTGTATGTTTGTGGACGAATTTGGTGGTATTTTCACCACCAATGCTGGCAAAAATACCATCAAATTCTGGCCTGTGGAGGAGGGGCATATGAAAGGTGGCTACACTGAGCCACAGCGCCAGAGATTGCGCCAAAGAGTATTATTCAGCCGCCTCCACTGGCAGTGCTTGTCGAGAACTCGTAGTAGGCAGTGCTTGCTGAGATGTCGTAGTGAAAAGTTCTTGTCTAGAAGTCGTATTGGAGAGTGCTTGTTCCATGTTTTATGCAGTTGTTTGATGGGCTAGACAGCAGATGTTGTTCCAATGGAGATATTGTAATGATCAGAGTGCTTTTCGTCAATATATATAAAGGTAAAATATTCCCTGTTTTTTCATTATTTCAGTGTCTTAAATAATGCGTCATTACAGGTTCAGTCAACAAAGCATCAGGCTCGTGTTCTTGTATTACAATGTAATTCTGGTTTTCTTGCGCAATTATAGTATTTCTATTTCTTTTAATCACTTCAGTATAAACGGTATTTAAAATTTTTCGTCTTATTGAATTAGAACCGTGCCAGATGTGTACGTTGAATCACACTTCCACACACAGAACAGTTACACTTGTGCTTTGGTTTCATACGTTTTATAGTTGCTGGGGACTTACTTAAATAATTGTGTTAACGGAAATTTCCTTTCATTCCTTGTCGTTGTTCTATGCAGTCAGATTGCGTAATAATACTAGTCAGGGCCAACCGTTTACGAGACCATCGTAATCGGACATACAGCGACTAAAAAAATTAAAATTATTTGCATCATATTTAATTAAGCCCCCATGCACCATACGCGAAATGCCAAACATCTAATAAACTCGTAACGGTTAGTGTTTGAGATCAAGAATAAACAGGATGAACAGATTTGAGATGAAACTCTCACTTTCAAATATTCAAGCAAGAGACAGGACTATGTAAGCAATAGATATCAGAGAAAATAATTTGCATTGATTCCTGGAAAAAGACTGCGCCATTATTTCAAGACATACCCTTAAAAGTTAGGTTAAAGAAAGACAAACCTACATTCATAGTATTAGTAGATGTAGAGAAAGCATTTGACGATAAAATCGTGAACGTAGCAGAGACAATATAGGAGTGGGCAAAGGTTTTTACAACATAAGCCACACTGCATTTATAAGAGTCGAACAACATCGAAGGGAAGGTGTAACTGAGAAAGGAGTGATACAGGATTGTCGCCTGTCCACGATGGAATTCAATTTGTACATTGAGGAAACGTAAATGTAACCAACGAGACGTTAGGAAAGGGATTGAAGTTTAGAGAGGATAAATAAAAAATTGACAGTTTAGGACGATATTGTAATTTTGTCAGAGATGGGAAAGGACGTTGGGGAGCAGATGAATGGAAATTATAGCGGCTTTAATACAAGTTACAAGATGGACATAAAAAATGAAAGAAGAGTAATGAAATGTGACCGAATGAAAATAGCCGATGGCGAGTGGATCTAATTATAAAATGAGACACTAAAGGAAGTAGATCAGTTTCACTAATTGCGCAGCCAGACATTTGACGGTCGTCGAAGTAGAGAGTATATGAAGTACAGACTGTCAACAGCAAGGAAATTATTTGTGAAAAAGAGGAATTTGTTAACACTTAATGTAATTTTAAGTAATAGGAAGTCTTTTCTGAAGGTATTTCTACCTATAGTGTAACCCTGTACGGAACTGAAACGTTGACAATAAGTATTTCAGACAAGAAGAGAATATAAATTTAGAATTGTGATGTTACAGAAGAATACCGAAGATTAAACAAGCAGATCAAAGAAATAATGGGAATTGAATCGAAATGCGGAAGAAAGCAATTTTCAACATGACTTTAACAAGCGGTCGATTGATGGGGCACATCATGAGGAATCAAGGAATCGTTGCTCTGGTAATGCAGGTAAGTTTTGCAGGTAAAAGGCGTGGACCGTGATTAAAACTCGAATTCAGCAATCAGGTTCAAATGGATGCCGTTTACAGAAGTTATTCAGAGATGAAGAGGCTTGAAAGGTAGAGGAGTAGTGTGAAGCGCTATATCAAACCACTCTTCAGACTGAAGACCTCCTCCACAAAAAGAACAACAATGTCAACATAATACAGTTAAGTTAGGGAGCTCAGTATTACCAAAGTTAGAGAACCTTTGCTGATCCTGTGCTATTCTTCTAGTATTGAAGTACTGTCTACAATACATTCTATGTTTCTATAAACATCATTATATCTTTTGAAATTAATTATCACTCATTTAAAATGCATGATGAATCACTTACGATTGATTCACACTTCAACTGGCGTCTTCTGTTGCCCATTTAAGAATTTCTGTTGCTGAGATTTCTGTAGGAAAATCATCATACAATACCGTAGAAAATAGATGATGACATTGGGAATCAAAAATCGAAGAAATAAAGGAAAGTTCAGACAAACATAGTGAATGATAAGCTTCTAGGTGTAATGTTTAATAGATGATGGTTATGAAGACAGAAATTATACCTTTAAAACTCTATGAAAGTTATGGATATAAAAATGCAACGTTGGAGCTACATAAACTGAAATATTAAAATTGATTACTAAATTTCTCAGAACTTAAATGAATGTCAAATCAGTGGACCAATGTAAAGTCAGGCAGAACAGTGGGTGAACACATTGAATGTGTCTTGCTGGCTATTAGTATGCCATTTTCTGGCAAACAGAAGCACATCCAGATGTTAAAATTATTACCTCTGTTACCTTTTACTTACATTTTTGTTTACCTGATTGAATATGTCCTTGATGTCATGCATTGCAGTGTGTAAACACATAGTCTTTCTTAAGTGGGAGGCATTAAAACTGGAGATGTTGCTGATATCAACCACATATAGTTGTGGAACTCGCCGCACCCACAATGGTTAAACTGAATACATCCATTTAGTTGAATTAATTCCGAAGTTAATTTTTCACGAGCAACAGTTGCCGATGTTGCTCCACGTGATATGAACTAAAGCGCTTGTGCTAATATTTCTTTCTGTCTATCGGCAGCGCTCTTTTTCGGTTCCCGAATTCTGCGGTGGTCAGTGTTTATTCTTCACTATTGTTTTCAGATCCACAGTAGCTCTCTTGTGCGTGAGTGTTTGACTAAAAAGGAGGTAACAGTCCCAGAAATACCCTCCACCTTTCATAAATTCACCTGATTTGTCCCGAAAGGATTCCGCGTTTATCATCAAACTCAGATCTCCTCTCAAGACGGAGGATTCCGCGACTATTGAATTGATTCAGCTGATTGTAACGGTAGTTTTGAACATCATTCCCGTTGAAGGCTTTGCCATGGACTTTCAGAGTTTGTACGATCGATGCTGTGTGTGTGTGTGTGTGTGTGTGTGTGTGTGTGTGTGTGTGTGTAGCTACGAAATGATGGTGACTGAAAACTAATACGATTATATATTTTTAACGTAATTCGTATTTTATTTAGAGTCGTCCTGAAACCTGTTGAATCTATTGCGGGTAATACTTGTCAGTTTGAAATACTTCCTTTCCTGGTTCGTTCAACAATAAAGTAACCTGGCTGGAAAGCATTATGGGTAAAACTTGTAAGAAAACAAGTCCGAACTTTATTTGTTTTACAAAATATAATGTTTTTAAAATCAAACTGTGTGGCATAGAGGGGTAGTTCAGAAGAGTCATATTGCTGACATTTGCAGCCATTCTCCCTCAGTTACCCCTTCAGCTATATTTATCGTGCAGGAAAGAATAGTGAAAAAGTGTTTTCAATTTTCATAAGTCTTATTACTTATTGCCGCGTCATAGTATTAAGCACTTGTAAGCTACATTTCAATCGTATCCTCAGAATCTAGCCATATTCCACCTGGGATTGCTCACTTCTGTGCACTTTACAGCAGTTCGGTAGGTACCCACCTTCTTCAAAAACCGTTTGCATCCTGAAGAAGATCGCCGCAACTCGGTCGAAACGTAGATAATTTTAATGTTGTACTATTTTACTTATTTTACAATGTGATGGAGTGGAACACACAGAAGCATTTTAATTAAAGCCCGCATGTTTATTTAAGAAAGTTTCATGTTACAAAATCTCTTATTCAAAAACTCAAAACGTAAAAGGTAATGGAGTGATAGACTGAAGGTTTTATAACTTGCAATAACTATGCAAGAAGAGTTACACGGAGAAAAGGACAGAATAATGCTACGACAGTGTTCCTGGACAGCTAGCCATGTAGCAGCTGCCGCTGCGGCACTCGTCATGAAACGATTCAGTGCCATTAAGTTTGTTGTAATGTGTACATAGAGGGGTAGTTCAGACACAAGACTGTAAAGGCTTGTGTACAAAACGTTGCTCATTTAATAATATAATAATAGGCCTTACTTTGGAGTACAGATTTCACATCTCAGCGTTTAAATATGGAATGGACTCATCTGATACAGCATTTCCCACACTCTATTTCGCAAGCAGCGTTTTGCACTGTCGTTACACAAGTCTAAGGGTACAAGCTTCGCGGTCATAAACTTTACTATAAGGTATTATGAGTTACTGGTTGGCCGGTCCGGGCAGTCAAGTGCAAAACTTCCTACCATTCTTACCGATACCAACTAAACAGCCATGGCACATTGCTCCGCTTAGGGCTATAGTGAAGCATGGACCTTCGGTTGTGTGTCGAGGAACGTTCTCATATTCCAGCCCTGATCCTTCCTCCATGAGCGTACTTTAAAATTTTTTGGATGGATAGCAACGTACGTCTCTGTCAGCTTTATTGTGTACCAGGCATTTATCAGCCGAGATACAAATTCTCGCGACAAAAGGCAGCAGTCTCACTCAATAGAATGACTGTGATGTAAGATCCAAACAGTGAACAAAGTTTTTATATTTATTTTAGATTCTGTCTGTGGCCTCAATTTACTATTACGCATCATAATGATGAATGACGACCAACAATCAATTGGTACTTATTGTTGAATGAACAGCACTATATTCAAGGGCCATAATTAATTAAGTCCTTAACTTCCATTTGGTTTAACTATACATTACTAAACCCTTGTAAAATTTACGACTGCAGTTGGTACCAAATCCCGGTTCCCTATCAGTTGTCAGTATAGGGTGCCAAAGAGGACACTTCGTACTTATTTTGTATCTGACATACCATTGGAAACCTTATAATGGTAATTAACTAGTGCGTAAACTATAAATTATGACTTCCTTTGATCAAAATATGAAGTAGTATAATTTACAATGGTTTCGTAACAACGTGACTTCCTATAATAAAATAAGGGAAATCAGTTCTTGCTCGGAAAAATATGTGTGTCCACTTTTTCCGAGCGTTTTCCGAGACCGTAATAATAGAGAATTATTGTAAAGGTGATTATATGGACGCTCTGCCAGGCACGTAAGTCTGATTTGCAGAGTATCCATGTAGGTGCAGGTGTAAATGTCCTGTGGCGTTGATTCAAATTTAACATTTGCTGGATTGTAGCATTTCTACGCTGTAGAGCATAAATCACACTGATATGCACGAGAAAGAAAATTATATTGTGCGACAACAGCTATAGATTTGGTAGTAAAATATTAATGGAGAGACAGCCTGAGAATTTTTTATGGTTGCCTACAAATCATTTCAAGCAATGTGGAAAACATTTTTCTTTAGATAACCGCACTTCATCCATCTTCTTCGATGTTGATTTCAGTGATAGAAGGCAAGAATAAAACAATAGCGCGGGTAACGCCGTGAAGAAAATGGCTCTCGATTACGGTCCTTGGGGGAACTAACGAAATTACTTGGTCGATAAGAAGCCACCATTTGCAACAGCCGCTGCGCGTCGTTTCGGGCCGAGAGACGTCTGTCGCAAATGACTGTCTTTACGTTGCCGTCACAGAATGGCTGTTGTAGCACGTTGCGCTGTAAAATTTGAGAAACGAAGGTAGACGAATTTCATATCCGTCAACTAATTGTGACTCTTTTGCTCACTGTATGTAGCCACAGCAATAGCAAACACGGGTTATGTGTATGCCAAGACTTTTCACTATAGCAAAGTGAAATAATAATTTGTAGAGATATTTCCATCGTCGTGTAGAAGACACTGTGTTTTATCATTTACGATCGCATCTTGAAGTTATCTTTCGGTGCAACTGTGCCTAAAGACTTTGCAAGCACTTAAGTTCGAGTGGCATCTGCAATACATCTGAGTGAATCATATTCTTCATGACATGAAACACGTCACGTATCAGACAGCATTAGAACTAGGTAATCCCGCCCCTTACCCATACACGTATAACATAATATCTTAAATAAACTGTTTCTTCTTACGATTTTTAAGATTGTACAACCTTGCAGTATATACAAGGAGAGGTGCTTAACTTTTCTACCTCAAGTTACTTTCGACACGGGCTTGTGGAATCTGTTTTCAGGTATACGAAGAGTGACCAAGTGCTCATAAAACAAAACAAAAATCCGTTCTCGCAACTTCATTAATAACCGATATACAGGCATCAAATATTTTCAGTTGTGTTATGCCTTTTCTTAGCACCAGAATAGCGGACCTTCACGTGAATACATCTCTTTTGTTGACCCCATACGAAATCAGCAGTAAAACCACATTCAATATAGGAATTTTTCTGATGTTTCTATGGCTGTCGAATGACCCGCCATTAGAAGTCTATGCCTTTCTCCAAGGAAACTTAAGCGGCTGAATAAGACTCTATGGTTTACTTGTGCGTTGGATTTTACAGAGGATTAAACAGGTTTTGCATTAAAGAAAAACTATAACGCTGGAAACTCATTAAGACTACATTAAGATGAGATAATTAACTTTCTTCTTACCTGCCACAGTGTAGAACCAATAAGATATCTACGAAAACATCTGGCACTCACAAAAGAATGTTTGTTAGTAAAACAGTTATTTAAATTCTCAGGATAAAATTTATTATTTTAAATGAAAGTCACTTATTTATTACATATTTACACACCCTGTGTGGTTTGTACGTGGTAGAAAATCGTTCATTGAAGTAATTAATGCATTAAAAATGGAACCAAACCTTGTAAAATAATGATGAAACAATAATGATAATAGGGGAGAGTTGCTGCTTTTATGATTTTATTTGTTATTGCCTAAATAGTAACTTCAAATGTTATTTAAACATTAGCGTATCCAACAGTGGGATGTTGTTACTGCTATTTAATTTAAAGAATGAAAATTCTGAAAAAACACACTACAACTAATTTCCTAAACGTCTGCAAGTGGTTCAAATTAGGAATCTGGTTTCTTACTTTGTACCAGTGGTTGTATAAATTATACCACAATTAGAAACTCTTACCTGAGACTTAAGATATCCACTATTCTAAATTTTCAATTTTTTAATTCTTACATCACTATTTGTACGCACTGCAGTGTAACTTTTTCACTCCGTTCTCCACTCTTGCACACTTTCGATGAATACACATTTGTATTTCATCCATCCAATCGTTTTATCCATTTTATCTTCCTCATTCTCCACTCTTGCACACTTTCGATGAATACACATTTGCATTTCATCAATCGAATCGATTTATCCATTTTACCTTCCTAGTAGCACTCGCAAATGCCCGCGTCTCGTCCTTGTCACTGGTGAAACGTTTGTCCAGATTTCTTCTCCTGTACTTCAGTTAACTTCTTTTTGTATGAGCTGCACTTTAGCTAACTGACTCCTCTGTCAGACCTCGAAGTTTTACATGGAATTTTCATCACTTCTATAGGAATCTATGATGTTTCTTAGATGAGCACTCTTAGCCCACTTTTTACCTACTATGGATTGTTACCCATAATTTATGGAACAATCTGTTTCGTTTTGCAATGTCGAAATCAAGTTTCCTTACGTTCGACTTGCAGAAACCGAGGATTATGTCTTCAGATATAAGCATAAGCTCTCCCAGTTCGTTTCAACTTCGGTGAAAAGCAATTTTCTTGCGTCGAAAATTTTTCTGTCCCCATCTGTATTTTTGTTTTCGGCATGGTCCTTAATGAGTTTTAGGCTTATATTGCATGCAGGCACATTCATTTAATCCGCAATACCGACTTAGAGGGGCTGTTAAAACTAAATATCTTTCATCCATAACGCCGTTCTGTGACCTTACTGTAATATGAAGTAATTATTTATTTAATAACTTAGAATAAAAGACGCTTTAGCAAATTTATCATGTCCTCCCTAAATATTATCTTGCGCTTACAATGCTGGACGTATTTCTTTAAAGCTTATGCCTCGAGCTACAATATCAAAACTTGTAGCGGTACGCTATAGACAACGTCCTCATTTTATCTTTGTTAGATTGCTACTACAGATTCGTAACTGTCTGAAAGGTGAGGTTATTACATGCATATTCACCCAATAATAAAACTTCACTTCTTCACTTACCTTATAATTATAATTGTCTTCGTCATATACACAAAGAGTTACATGAAAGCTTCAACAAATTCAACGCTGTCTTCAAACAATCTAATCCTCAATACATACAACGCATAGCTGATCACATGGCTGCAAGAAGCACGGTAGCCTGACTAAATGCCATATAGTACAAGAGGTAAGAATTTTACAGTAGTGCTACCGATTATGAGCCACTAGAATATAGGCAACTCTCCCCTATTATGTGCCGTCCGGTTTCTGTTGATGAATTTTTAAATAGTATATTCAGTGTAGAAACCCACACCATTGGGATACTTTCGTAAATGCTGCGTTACTTTTGAGCTCACAGTGATCACCATATTTGCAGTAATAGAATTAACAACGTCAGCAACTCGCTCTCTCATGCGTTCCACAGTCGTTGGAACCTACTCGGAGACCTCGTGCTATGTACGACGACAGACAAAGAAGTGTAGTGAAGTCAGGTCTGGTGATTATGCTGGATGCCTCTGAACAGAACTGCACATACCACCTACCGGTTAGGAAATACACTACTTGGCCATTAAAATTGATACACCAAGAAGAAATGCAGATGATAACAGGTATTCATTTTACCAACATATTATACTAGATCTGACATGTGTTTACATTTTCACGCAGCTCGGGTGCATAGATGCTGAGAAATCAGTGCCCAGAACAACCAACTCTGGCCGTAATAACGGCCTTGATACGCCTGGGCATTGAGTCAAACAGAGCTTGGATGGCGTGTACAGGTACAGTTCCCCATGAAGCTTCAACAAAATACCACAGTTCATCAAGAGTCGTGACTGGCGTATTGTGACCAGCCAGTTGCTCGGCCACCATTGACCAGACGTTTTCAGCTGGCGAGAGATATGGAGAATGGGCTGGTCAGGGCAGCTGTCGAACATTTTCTGTATTCAGAAAGGCCCGTTCATGACCTTCAACATGCGGTCGTGCATTATCCTGCTGAAATGTAGTGTTTCGCAGGGATCGAATGAAGGGTAGATCCACGGGTCGTAACACAT
Source organism: Schistocerca americana (assembly GCF_021461395.2). NCBI lineage: Eukaryota > Metazoa > Arthropoda > Insecta > Orthoptera > Acrididae > Schistocerca > Schistocerca americana. The sequence goes on from NC_060121.1 coordinate 857,757,141, forward strand.
CTGTAATGTAACGTCCACTGTTCATAGTGCCGTCAATGCGAACAAGAGGTGACCGAGACGTGTAACCAGTGGCACCCCGTACCATCACGCCGGGTGATACGCCAGTATGGCGATGACGAATACACGCTTCCAATTTGCGTTCACCGCGATGTCGCCAAACACGTCTCCAACCATCAATATGCTGTAAACAGAACCTGAATTAATCCGAGAAAATGACGTTTTGCCATTCGTGCACTGAGGTTGAGTACACCATCGCAGTCACTCCTGTCTGTGATGGAGCGTCAAGGGTAACCGCAGCCATGGTCTCCGAGCTGATAGTCCATGCTGCTGCAAACGTCGTCGAACTGTTCGTGCAGATGGTTGTTGTCTTGCAAACTATCCCATCTGTTTGCTCAGGGATCGAAACGTGGCTGCACGATCCGTCACAACCATGCGGATAAGATGCCAGTCATCTCGACTGCTAGTGATACCAGGCCGTTGGGATCCAGCACGGCGTTCCGTATTAGCCTACTGAACCCACCGATTAAATATTCTGCTAACAGTCATTGGATCTCGACCAACTCTAGCAGCAATGTCGCGATACGATAAACCGCAATCGGGATAGACTACAAACCGACCTTTATCAAAGTCGAAAACGTGATGGTACACATTTCTCCTTCTTACACGAGGCATCACAACAACCTTTCTTCAGGCAACGCCGGTCAACTGCTGTTTGTGTATGAGAAATCGGTAGGAAACTTTGCTCATGTCAGCACGTTGTAGATGTCGCCACCGGCGCCAACCTTGTGTGAATGCTCTGAAAAGATAATCATTTGCATACCACAGCATCTTCTTCCTGTCGGTTAAATTTCGCATCTGTGGCCAGTAGTGTAAGTCATTTAATGCAACTCTTGCTACTGAAGAATTTTAGGAAGGAGATACATTATGTTGGAAAGACATCATCTGATGATTTCTCAAGCCTAAATTTCTCGTAATAAGCACTAAGCACATACTGTAAAACGTGAGTACGTTTTGAAGTTCAATGTGCCATCAACGAAATAAGGATCGATAACGTACTGTCCAGCTATGACACATACACATTCCATAGTCATTGGTTTTGTTGTGTACAAATTCGTACATATCTGTAAGGACAGCTGCGGAGTGGAGTGGCAACTGTGGTCGTAGGAAAGCTGGACAGGAGCAGAAATGATCAGCGAATAAGTTAATGAAGTAAACAGATCTACCCAGCTTGTATTTCTCCAAGCAAATGAAGAGTCATTACGTATAATGCAGTAAGAACTATCAGTAAGTCAGTTTGTGCAAGGAAGAAGCTGCGTGATCTGAGCACAAATGATGATGGCGGCGCCTGCGTAGCGAAGGACCAAGAGATTCGATGTGCATGTGCACTGTGAGGGTGGCTTCGGGCTCCCTACATTGCGGTGGCAGAGGGCGCTCATGGTACAGAGAAGGTGGAGGTGGGGCTCAGCAGGCACGCTCCATTGGGTCCTCCAGATCCCACGTGACTGCTGTCGTTGTTTGGCGGAAACCTGACATTCCGTTGCCAACTTTTATGCCTATGGGATGGTACAGATATGTAGTACCAAAGGCTTACCATGTGACAAATCCAATGTGGGTTTTCCATTGACCAATAGTGCATATTCTTTAAGTTTATTTTCTCCTTAGTTGTGAATGTGGGCCATCACTAAACAATACACTCTCCACGGTGTTACTGTTGAATCGTACATACCTTGGAATCGATTGTCGATTGGTACCATTAATTATTACTCTCTGCTCGTCAAATTCTAGTGATGGTTTGGCTGGTGTCCCGTGATAGAAGCAAGCCACTCGCCGAGCTGACTGAACCTCATGCGCGTTCCGCATGGTCTCAGTGTTTTCCTGCCATTCTGTGTAGTAGCTCGTGGCACTCACCGGAGACTGACGTCCTATCCGTCATGTTACGGCTGGCTTTGGGAATTGTGCATACCACATTTGAAAAATGACTGCTTCCCTCTGTCTTCCTCGTCGCAGGTTTGAATCTGCAGAGTCGGCATTTCTGCTGCCTTGGTTGTGTATGCTGTGCTGCCAGTAGCTACTTACAGCCAAACATCCGCAAGAGAGAATATTTTCTTACGTGTAATAAATGGGCTGAGTGTCATTCACTAAATATCTTGGTCTTCGTGCGATAACTTGCTTCTCACGTAAAATGCTGCCTAGCCTAGATCATTGACAGTCAACTTTGTCTTAGCCCTCTACGTTGGCTCGGTTTTCCTTGTTGTCAGGATATGCCAGACAGATTGTGAAGTCTTTTGTAAAAGGTGGTAATATTCAAAACTGAAAGTCCTTTACTATGTGGCGTAGTCATCTTTAAATTATGTTTCCTTCTATAGGTTCTTGTGCTAAAACGTCAGTCGTTCTGGATTTTTTGTTCCCTTTTAAACTGCTAAAATAATTTCATTTAATTCGAGATGACTGCGCCGAAGTGTTTAAAGTGGCATTCCATAATTAAAGTTTGAAAGGGCATTTAAATCTTTCTGTTGTTCGGCTTACGATTATGTTAGTTTAACGCATTCTCCGTGTATGTTTTGGATCTGAAGCGACCGACTGGTATCCAAGATAAGCTCAAGGTGGCTGCCTTGCGTCAACGCCCTATTAATAATCGAATGCACTTGTTTCGGCTCTCATGTCATTTATTGTTTTGCGCTTTTTGGATCTGAAGCGACCGACTGGTATCGAAGATAAGCTCAAGGTGGCTGCCTTGCGTCAACGCCCTATTAATAATCGAATGCACTTGTTTCGGCTCTCATGTCATTTATTGTTTTGCGCTTTCTATTAGTACTAATTTTCTTATAGTACACGGAATTAATAAAAAATATATATTTTTTGGTTATACGTTATAAAATGGCTTTGTAATTGTCTTGATCATTATACGTCTTTTGTAGATTATTCTAAATCATGTTTTGCAAGCAGGCAAAATAGTTGTTAATAGGTTTCTGACTGCTGCTGAGGTAACTGAAGATTGCTGAAGGTCTTTTGGCTCGGCATGTTACCACCTTCAGATCCAGGGTTCCTGCCTTTCCAGTTGTACTACTGGAGAAGCAATTGACAGTATTCGAAACCGTTCTTAAATCCATCACCATATACCTCCTGATTTAGATAAATATGAAACGGATGACATTTATGTCTGTGACGGAGATGCAGGATGTTTCTATTATGATATCACCCTACCTTAGCATTTGACGAGAAATGATAGATGGCTTTTTACAGCAAATGTAGGAACCGCTACTTATGGGGCTTTGCTGATAGCAGTTTTCCTACGTATGTTTTCTTGTAGAAAAACTTTCAATCTTGCAAAGCCTTTGACGGTGGGACGAGTTGGAGAGCGTCTACCTTAGAATCGTTATGCATAAAGTTCTAATGCTCTTGCTGCCTTTTCGTCTCATTTGCATTAAATTAATAGCATGTCGACCCATTCTTCATTAGGGAACGGTATTGTACTCCTAAAAATAGCTCACACATTACGAAAAATTCTACGAGGTGGATGTTGACAAGCAAGACACTGTAAATGAATTGCAGCATTTTTCATAACAAACGTCATCGGCTTACACAGTGTTTACCTTGCATTTCAGTTAACTCGCTCAAAGGAAAAAAGAAAGCTGATGGTGTATCCCTTGTTTCGACGAAACACTTTTTCATCGGGAGTAGCTAAATGTAACCTACCTACCGCTTTGGCAGTACATGTTCCTTTGGACATTGGCGTGAACGACTAGGTGGCCGGCCAGACAACGTCAAATGGTGGCCGCTTTCCGCATTCTGGTCCTAGATGGGCCGGTCCTGCCCGATCGACTGCCGTGTCATCATATACCAGTGTCATCATTGGATGCTGTATGAGGGGCCATGTGGTCAGCACACCGCTCTCCTGGCCGTTCTCGGGTTTCCTGAACTTACAAGAGCTACTAATCGGTCGTGTAGCTCCTCAGTCGGCCTCTCGATGCTGAATGCATCGAGTAACAGTCTCCCACAAAGCAAAAATCCCTATCAGTATCGGGAATCGAACGTGGGCCCTCCGCATGACAGTCATCAGCGCTGATGACTCAGCTATGGAGGCGAACGTCAGCGGGTGGACACATCCCATATTAAAGTACACTAACGAGTGACCAGATGTTTTGTTTTGTTTATCAGATTGTGTATGTAGTGCCTATAAAAGAACGCCTCCACTGTCAGACTCAAGAATTCTCCCCTTCCTCTTATAAGGTACAGTAAGACGATTGACAACTGTACGATAAATGCAGTATAAAAATCAGGCACAGGAATGTAATACGTACTGCACTTCTGCAGATCACCATGTCCAACAAGTCATTTAGAACCATAGTATGTGGGCCGTCTGTTCATTGCTTGCAGTTATGTGGAAGGATTCTCACTGCAGCAGATTATAGAGACGACTGTGACGAACAAGTCACTTAGAAATACAAAGGGCGTTCAATAAATAATGCAACGCATCTTTTTCTCGGTCACTTTCGGTTGAGAAGGCCGGCCGGTGTGACCGAGCGGCTCTACGCGCTACAGTCTGGAACCGCGCGACTGCTACGGTAGCAGGTTCGAATCCTGCCTCAGGCATGGATGTGTGTGATGTCCTTAGGCTAGTTAGGTTTAAGTAGTTCTAAGTTCTAGGGGACTGATGACCTCAGAAGTTAAGTCCCATAGTGCTCAGAGCCATTTGAAGCATTTTAATTTTCGGTTGAGAAAACACGGAACTTATAGAGCAATATCGTGGAACATTTCCACTGCAGCCCCTTTAATTTTATGAAATTCCGATTGGTGGTGGTCTACGAAGCCTTCAAAATGGTGTTTGTAATGGCGGTGCCATTGGAGATGACATTGTTGTTGTTGTTGTGGTCTTCAGTCCTGAGACTGGTTTGATGCAGCTCTCCATGCTACTCTATCCTGTGCAAGCTTCTTCATCTCCCAGTACCTACTGCAGCCTACATCCTTCTGAATCTGCTTAGTGTATTAATTCCCAATATATCTAACTTTAACCTATCCATTTCCCTTTTTAAATTTTCTAACCTACCTGCCCGATTAAGGGATCTGACATTCCACGCTCCGATCCGTAAAACGCCAGTTTTCTTTCTCCTGATGACGACGTCCTCCTGAGTAGTCCCCGCCCGGAGATCTGAATGGGGGACCATTTTACCTCCGGAATATTTTACCCAATGAAAATAAGGAAAATATATCATCTTACAGATTTCTCTCTCCCCTAAATTTGCTATGATTCTAAGGGAGAATGTGGGCGAACTAAGTTGTTTTAGGAGTTCCTAAATGTGTTTTTCCCAATTTAAATTCTCAACAATATGGACACCTAAGAAATTCGAAATCTCTACCCTATGTATTATTTCATCACCATGTGTTACACTTATCACTGGTGCAGTATCCCTAGTGGTGCAGAACTGAATATGATATGTCTTTGTGAAATTCAGGGAGAGACTATTCGCAGAAAATCAATGAGACTTCTGAGAACTTTGTTCAGCATTTCTACCATTTCTGTATGTATACTGGAGTGATTACAATACTGCTGTCATCTGCAAAAGGAACTAATTCTGCTTGTTCTACATTAGACGGTGGAAGCGTTATAAATAACAAGTCACAGGTAGCAATTGCATTTAACAGTCATTTGGTAAACATAGTAGAAAGCATAGGGATCAATAGTTCAAGAGAAGAGCTCACAAGACTTCATTGGACTGTTCTTTCTCATCCACTCTACAACACGGATAACGGACCTTCAAACTTACATGTGTATGGCCCAATGTAGGATGTACCCCGAGGGAAGCAGCACTTGGATGATGAGGAGGTTACAGGTGCAGCAAGACGTTGGGTTCGACGTTGACCAGTTGTGTGGTACCAGGCGGGCTTACAAGCCCTGCCAGTAAGGCGGCGAAAGGCCATCGCAGTGAGCAGAGATTATGATAGGAATATGGTTTTGTAGCCAAATGTGTGTGGAACATTGTGGTGTCTTGTAAACTTGAATAACGCCAACTTTTTTCGGAAAAAGAATTAGTTATTGAATACCCTCGTGCATTCGTGACAATAATAGAAAATGCGGAAAAAGACGCACAAATTCTCTAATTTTGCTCAAAATGCAGCAATCAGGGGCCAGCTTTGAGACTGGGAGGTGGCAGTCCAGCAAGGACCAGACTGACTGTTGCCAGGTCGGTCGACGTGGGTAATCCTTCAGCCACCCACTCTGGCAGAGCCGGGCAGATAACGGGGAGCGCACGGCACTACAGTAGAGCAGAGTGGCCAGCCAGGCCTCTGGCCACGTCCTCCATCAGAGAGCTCGTCTTGTAATACCGCGGGGGATCACCGCGCAAAGCCTACCGGGAGGCGGCGACGCGCCCTCGAGTGACCGTCGCCGCCGCCACCCTCGCCGCCGACGCCCGGCGAACAAAGCCGAGCGCCGGCCGAGTGCGCCCGAGCGACGCAATTTACGTGTTGAAATCTGGCGGGGATTACGCGGCCCGCGGGCTCTGTGACCCAAAGGTGGGGGTACCCGCCCTGCGCCTCTGCGACCCGACGCAATCCGGACGCGAGCCGCACGCAATTACGCCAGTTTTGGTGGAATTGCGAGCACCGCCGCTACCGCCGCTGCCGCCGCCACCGCCGCCGCCGCCGCCTTAAGCCGAGGACTACAGAGTTGTACGCCGGCCAATTATAAAACAAAAGTTGGCGGGCCGCGTCCGGGCAGGCAGAGGCCTCGATCACGGCAAGTTCGTTCCGCCACTTCCTGTTCCTAATCACGTTCAGTCTTCGGTTTGTTTAAATTCTCTGTGTGGACTCAGCAGTTTCGGACGTTCCACCCCTTTAATTCGCCACTAAATGAAGATGTTCTCGTTTAGTCGCAGAGTTTTGCGTCCACCCTTATCTCTAAGTGAAATTAATTAGATGGGTAACTTTATTGTAAAATGTTTACTCCGCAAGACGAGGATGCGTCATTTAAATAAGAATAACAGGCCCTTTTGACAGTCTCGAAGACCAAGCATCCATTAAGACAATCGATGAACTGTGGGAATATCACCGCCGAATATTGACACCAACAAATGAAAGTTTATAAATATTTCTTCTATTCGATTGTACGTATCATTAACAAAGCTTATGGTGGACACTACAAACAAAGAACACAACCTACAAACTTCCTGGCAGATTAAAACTGTGTGCCGGACCGAGATTCGAATTCGGGACCTTTGCCTTTTGCGGGCAAGTGCTCTACCATCTGAGCTACCCAATCACGACTCACGCCACGTCCTCATAGCTTTACTTCTGCCAGTACGTCGCCTCATTCTGGATACACAACCTACACTTAGCACAGGAGAGTCTAGCTGCGAGCATTGTCCAGAAAGTAATACACCGCCTTTTTTTTAACAGTTCTTTGTTGAGCATAATGAGAATTACACACACGAAAGATTGGTGTTTCGTCCACACACCTTATTTTTCCACGTAGCATCCATCTCGTTCTATGGCCTACCTCCAGCGCGAAACAAGGGCGTGTATGCACTGTCGGTACCAATCCTTGTCCTGGTAGCAGAACCAGCGCTTCACTGTGTGAATCACCTCCTCATTGTCCTCAAAATGTCTTCCACGAATGGCATCCTGTAATGGGCCAAACGAGTGGAAGTGCGAGGGGGCTAGGTGAGGTGTGTCAGGTGTGACTGCCGTGCATGGTCTCTCCTGTCGCTGCAAATCGCTGCTTCTGATGACCTCACTGCCGGCCGGTGTGGCAGAGCGGTTCTAGGCGATTCAGTCGCAGGTTCGAATCCTGCCTCGGGCATGGATATGTGTGATGTCCTTAGGATAGTTAGGTTTAAGTAGTTCTAAGTTCTAGGGGAGCGATAACCTTAGATGTTAAGTCCCATAGTGCTCAGGGCCATTTGAACCAATTTGACCTCACCCTCCGTGCTCAGCGACTAACTATACTTCTGTCGACAGCAGATGCTCCGTAGACTTTGCACAAGCGTTTGTGAATATTCCCCACAGTTTCTCTCTCCGCACTGAGAAATTCAATGATGGCGCGTTGCTTGTAACCTACATCACCTAAAGACGCAATTTTGAAACTGTCCTGCAGCTGCGCTATCTATCGGAAGTGACGGAAAATCGGCGCACTCAGTCAGGAGACTTTAAATAATACGTACGTAACTTGTCGCATTCGTGGCATTGTTTTCGGCTGAGAAAAAAAAATGCGGTGCTTTACTTTCTGGGCAACCCTTGTACATAGGTGTCCAAAGTAAGTTCCGCATGATGTGTCACTGAGAAGTAGCATAGTTCAAATGGCTCTGAGCACTGTGGGACTTAGCTGTTGTGGTCATCAGTCCCCTAGAACTTAGAACTACTTAAACCTAAGTAATCTAAGGACATCATACACATCCATGCCCGAGGCGGGATTCGAACCTGCGACCGTTGCGGCGCGCGGCTCCAGACTGTAGCGCCTAGAACCGCCCCGGCCGGCGAGGTTGCATAGTTCGAGGGAACGAAGGACCATACACAGTGTTGTATACACAGCATTGTGGGGAAGGTAACTGAAAGAAACACGCAATTAGTCCAACAGAAATGACACTTTTATTCAAATACAATAACTACACCGAAGTCAGAATCATTTATTATAGTCTCCAGAACATTACAATAGGTTGGATTTTCATCTGAAAAGGGTGTGTGATCACCACGGACGGCAGAGTATGTTCTCCAACGCTCTCTCGTTCTGTCCACAAGGTTGGTAAGGAGTTGGTGGACAACTGATGGACGGTCGCTGCCGCATTTGATCGAGCTGCAATACGTCGCCGAAACGCATGTCATACCTGCTCGATGGGATTTCGGTTGGGTGAACGGGCAGTACGTTGATCGAAAATCCTCTAGCTCCTCCACGTGAACTAATCGATGCGATTGCCCTTTGTAATCCATAAAAATGAAGTCAAGGCCGAATTCGTGCCTGAAAAGGTGCACATGGGGAAGCACTATTGTGTAACAATAACGTTATTCCCTGAGTGCACCGTTTTAAAAGATCTGGAGGTCAGTACGCTCACGTAACTTTATGCCTCACCATACTACAACTCCTGGACCACCAAAACGATCCCGTACGACAGTTGTCCTGGCTGCATTACTCGTTCCCATCTCTCGCCATATGAAGGTACGTCCGGAATCACTACTCAGACCGAATCTGCTCTCATCCGAGAAGAGATCCACTCCTCGTTGTTCCAGCCTTTGTGCTCTTGGCACCATAGCAGACGATGCCGCTGTATGCGAGTGTCAACGGAACGCAATGTATTGGTCGTCTGACAAAAACACCAACCACACGCACCCGTCGTGTCAGTGTGGATCATGAGATTGGCTGTCTTGGAGTCCTCTTAAATGTGGTTGAGCTGCGTCCGCTGTTTGACGTAAGCCCCTTCTTATCTGCTGCACAATGTAGCGGTCATCTGCTGCTCCTTTTGACCATGGTCTACCACCTCCTCTCCTTACTGTAGAAGCTTCTATGAGTCGGAACACTCCCTATGCACATGAAATAATACTGTGAGCAGTATACTATACGTCTGGGCTACAGTCGTCACACTCCGCCCTTCTTCCAGTTTCCCTGTGGTTCTTCACTGTATGAAGTTATCCAAATGTTACCTCTGAGCCATGTTGTAATGGACAAAACCACCACGGTGCTGGGTGACACACAATGTCTCTTCCCGCTTCTTCAGTTGCCTCGCGTTGCTGGGCGACCGCATGTGGCGATATGGTCACGCTCACCTCACATCGTGTGACGTCCAGCTTCCTCTCCACGACTGGGAGACTTTGAGCAACATTGTCCCACACTTTCAATTATTCCTACCCAATAGTTGATATGTTATTTTACTCTATCTAGCTTATCCTTAAGAATATACGAAACATTTTAAAAATAAGGACATTAATAAATGTCTCGATATTATCAAACACTTTGAAATGTAAAGTTTAGCCTGGATGCTTCCCTTAGGCGGTTCGAGGCTCTCCTAAGAGTTAGTCTCGGTACCGCAACAGGAAACTATCTGTCCTCTTCCACTAAACAAAATTCTTCCTCTCACCCAAAAAAAAGTCTAGTGACTTCCCTTCGAACTCTATCTTTCGCCGTAAACATTGCCCCTCTCCGCCTTCCATGCTCCTGTTACAATTTTCACCTTTTTCCTTCGTCCCATTTGAGAGCATTTACCACTCAGCCAGTGTACCCATCAAAATTGACTGATAATTATGACTCAAACAGATATGTGCATTACCGTGGAACAAATGTGGTATTGAACGTAAATTTACCAAGAAAGAATATACATAAAACTCAAAACAGCATTTTCTACTAAGGAACAAAACTGCCTAATAAACTACTCAAGAAGGTCAGTCTACTAAAACGAACTCATTTGAAAAGGTAGTTGGAAAGCGTATGTTAAGCAGTATATTTTACACATGGAAAGATTACTTAGATAACATGAAAATGAGGTTTGGTAAAACATGTAACAGGAGTAAGTAACAGTAACCACAGTAAAATATCTATCTTTTCGCGTAACAATTTCACAGTATTCTTCCCTTCTTATTTCCCTTTCCTCGAAAAAATTTCTGCCGAAACTGTTTATAGTACAATACTGAGACCTACCTAACTTTCATAGATCAATATCTTACTTGTTATACAGCGATGTTGACGCAGTCTCTTCAGGCTAGCAACTGCGAAGTTGTGGAAAACAAAATGAAAACAGAGATAGTCGCTACGATGTTGTAGCATGTGTAGTGTATGGAGTGGCTGTGAGCGAGAGATGAATGAACAGTGAAACATAGGCCGTTTACACTGTTAACTAAGTTATTTGCAAAACACTATTGTTAACTATGGATAAAAAGAATGAGGTACGACTGTTTAAAACAGACTGACCTTATGCACGGATGGAAAAAAAAATCGCAACACCAAAAAGTAATTAGAGTAATAAAGCTTCTGGAATAAATTTATCTAGATTACATAATTAAGAGGTTAACGTTACAAGATCACAGGTTAATCTAAACGCGAGATAAGCCATTGCACATTTGAAATGCTTGTACATTAATAATCGGTTTAACACCCAGAATATTGAATTCAAGCATGCAAACGGTCGGTGTGTCGGTTGGACCGCAAGTGAGAGGGCACCGCGAGATCCTGCTGCTAATAAGGCAAGTACTTCGTTCGTTTATTACATATTTTAACAAGCAACTTTGCTGTGTACACATGCGAGCTGAGTTGTTTACTCTTCGCTCACAGCTCCAGGCTCTATTGGCTTCCGTCACTCAGCTTGAGGCTGCTGCCAAGGGGCATCACTATGGGGGGGGGGGGGGGGGGGGTCGGACGCGGGGATGCGAGGAACGTCGAGCACGTCCCACGTGTCCTCCGATCGGTCCACTGCTGTGGCCGCCCCGGGTACTGCCTGCACTGAGGTTGACCCCTCACTTGTGGTCGAGTGGGAGATGATTCTAAAGTCTGCCAGGCAAAGAAAGACTTTCCATGGGGCTGACCGAAGGGCCGCAAGGACTGGGCATTCACAGAGCGTGGGTTTACTGGCAGCTGGCAGCTCCAACGATATTCACGTAATGGGGCCCGTTAGGAACATGGCTGCCAAGGAGGGGAAGGAAGCCAGTGTACACTCCGTGTGCATTCCGGGGGGAGTCATTCCGGATGTGAAAAGGGTGCTTCCGGATGCTATGAATAGTACAGGGTGCAGCCAACTGCAGGTGGTGGCCCACGTCCCTACCAATGACGTGTGTCACTTTGGATCGGAGGAGATTCTCTCTGGTTTTGTGCGGTTAGCATAAATGGTAAAGACTGCCAGGCTTGCTTGCGAGATTATGTCGGAGTTCACCATCTACAGCATCGTCGACGGAACCGACTGTGTTCCGTTGGTGCAGAGCCTAGTGGAGGATCCGAATCAGAGGCTCAGGCGGTTCTGTGACCGTGTAGGGTACAGATTCCTTGACTTGCGCCATCTGGAGATGGGTTTCCGGGTTCCGTTTGATAGGTCAGAAATCCCATTACACACAGGAAGCGGCTACACGGGTAGCGGGGGCTGTGTGGAACACAATGGGTGTTTTTTTGGGTTAGAGGGTTCCAGGAAACCACAGAAAAGGCATCCGTCTAAAAGCGGGCACGTAAAACACAGTAGGGTAGATGTAGAAACAGGCGGTATTGCAGTTGTAAATTGTGAAAGAACCAGAGCTCCAAGCTCTAATATAAAGCACTGAAGCTCAAATAATTATAGGTAGGGATAGCTCTCTAAAGCTGAAATAAAGTCAGCCGAAATTTTTTTAAACGACTCAACAATGTTCAGAAAGGATAGATTCAATACAGTTGGTGGTGGAGTATTTATTTCTGTCAGAAGCAGTTTACTTTGTAGTGAAATTGAAGTACATAGTTCCTGTCAGATAGTATGGGTTGAGGTTATACTTGACAATCGGACTGAACTATTAATTGTATCGTTTTACCGACCTTCCGACTCAGAAAATATAGCTGCTAAACAGTTAAAAAAATAATTGAGTCACATTTCAAATAGGTACCTCACTCATACAATTATAGTCTGTGCTGACTTCAGTCTACCCTCGATATGCTGGGAAAATCATATGTTATAGCCAGTGGCTATGGTTGCGAAAGCATACTTGACCTCCTAGCAACAAATAATCCTGGACAAATAAGGAGTATCATAACGGACACAGGGGTTACCGACCCCAAGGCAGTTGCTGCTAGGCTGAATACAGCATTAGCCACAACCATCAAGAAGAAAGGTGAAGCACATATGTCCAAAAAAGTTGATAAAAATGCTATTAATGCCATTTTAAGAGACAGTCTCCACTCCTCCCGATCTGATCATGTAAGCGTAGAAAAGAAGTGGAATGATTTCAAAGAGGTAGTATCAAAGGTAGTTGATAGATATATACCATATAAATTAATAAGTGATTGTACCGATCCCAATCATACACAAAACGGATCAGATCACTGTTGCAGAAACAACAGAATTTAAAATAACGCAAAATCCCCAAAATTTGCAAAGTTTACAGAAGTTCGAAATATAGCGCGTACTTCAGTGGTAGATGCTTTTAGTAATTTCCACAACGAACTCTGTCACGGAATCTGGCAGAAACCCCAAAGAGATTCTGGTCATACATAAAGCAGACCAGTGGGAAGACGCAATCAATACCTTCACTGCGCGATAACAACGGTGAAGTCACTGATGACAGTGACACTAAATCCGCGTTATTAAACACGGTTTTCCGAAACTCCTTCACAAAAGATGACGAAGTAAATATTCCTGAATTCCAATCAAGAACAAGTGCCAAGATAAGAAACATAGAAGTAGGTATCCTCGGTTTGGCAAAGCAGCTTAAATCACTCAATAAAGGCAAGGCCTCCAGTCCAGTTTGTATGCCAGACAGGTTCCTTTCAATATATGCAGATACAATACCTCCACATTTATCAATTATATACAACCTCTCGCTCATAGTAAGATCCGTACCTAAAGACTGGAAAATTGCTCAAGTTACACCAATACCAAAAAAGGGAAATAGGAGTAATCCACCGAATTATAGGCCCATAACACTAACGTCGATTTGCATAAGGATTCTGGAACATATTGCGTGTTCGTACATTATCAAGTACCTCGAAGAAAACGATTTATTGACATACAAGGTGCATTCAAGTTCTAAGGCCTCCGATTTTTTTCTAATCACCCGAAATCGATGAAACTGGCGTTACTTCTCGACGTAATCGCCCTGCAGACGTACACATTTTTCACAACGCAGACACCATGATTCCATGGCAGCGGCGAAGGCTTCTTTAGGAGTCTGTTTTGACCACTGGAAAATCGCTGAGGCAATAGCAGCACGGCTGGTGAATGTGCAGCCACAGAGAGTGTCTTTCATTGTTGGAAAAAGCCAACAGTTACTAGGAGCCAGGTCACGTGAGTAGGGAGCATGAGGAATCACTTCAAAGTTGTTATCACGAAGAAACTGTTGCGTAACATTAGCTCGATGTGCGGGTGCGTTGTCTTGGTGAAACAGCACACGCGCAGCCCTTGCCGGACGTTTTTGTTGCAGTGCAGGAAGGAATTTGTTCTTCAAAGCATTTTCGTAGGATGCACCTGTTACCGTAGTGCCATTTGGAATGCAATGGGTAAGGATTACGCCCTCGCTGTCCAGAACATGGACACCATCATTTTTTTGGCACTGGCGATTACCCGAAATATTTTTGGTGGCGGTGAATCTGTGTGCTTCAATTGAGCTGACTGGCGCTTTGTTTCTGGATTGAAAAATGGCATACACATCTCATCCATTGTCACAACCGATGAAAAGAAAGCCCCATTCATGCTGTCGTTGCGCGTCAACATTGCTTGGCAACATGCCACACGGGCAGCCATGTGGTCATCCGCCAGCATTCGTGGCACCCACCTGGATGACACTTTTCGCATTTTCAGGTCGTCATGCAGGATTGTGTGCACAGAACCCACAGAAATGCCAACTCTGGAGGCGATCTGTTCAACAGTCATTCGGCGATCCCTGCAAAACAATTCTCTCCACTTTCTCTATCATGTCGTCAGACCGGCTTGTGCGAGCCCGAGGTTGTTATGGTTTGTTGTCACACAATGTTCTGCCTTCATTAAACTGTCGCACCCATGAACGCACTTTCGACACATCCATAACTCCATCACCACATGTCTCCTTCAACTGTCGATGAATTTCAATTGGTCTCACACCACGCAAATTCAGAAAACGAATGATTGCACGCTGTTCAAGTAAGGAAAACGTCGCCATTTTAAGTATTTAAAACAGTTCTCATTCTCGCCGCTGGCGGTGAAATTCTATCTGCCGTATGGTGCTGCCATCTCTGGGACGTATTGACAATGAACCCGGCCTCATTTTAAAACAATGCGCATGTTTCTATCTCTTTCCAGTCCGGAGAAAAAAAATCAGAGGCCTTAGAATTTGAGTGCACCTCGTGTAGTCAGCACGGATTCAGGAAATATTGTTCTTGTGAAACACAACTAGCTCTTTATACTCATTACATAATGAGCGCTATCGACAGGGGATGTCAAATTGATTCCATATCTTTAGATTTCCAAAAGGCTTTCGACACCGTTTCTCACAAGTGCCCTCTAACCAAACTTCGTGCCTATGGAATGTCGCGTCAGTTGTGCGACTGGATTCGTGATTTCCTGTCAGAAAGGTCACAGTTAGCAGTAATAGACAAAAGTCATCGAGTGAAACAGATGTAATATCCGGCGTTTCCCAAGGAAATGTTATAGGCCCTCTACTGTTCCGGAATTATATTAACGATATAGGAGACAATCTGAGTAGCCCTATTTGTTTGTTTGCAGGTGATGCTATCATTTACCGTCTTGTAAAATCATCAGGTGACCAAAAAGAATTGAAAAATGGTTTAGATAAGATATCCATATGATGTGAAAAGTGGCAATTGACACTGAATAAAGAAAAGTGTGAAGTTAATCACTTGAGTACTAAAAGATATCCGCTAAATTTCGATTACCCGATAAGTTATTCAAATCTTAAGGCAGTAAACTCAGTTAAATACGTAAGGATTTCTATTACGAATGACGTATATTTTAACGATCAGATAGATAATGTTGTGGATAGAGCAAACCAAAGGGTGTGATTCATTGGCAGAACACTTAGAAGGTGCAACAGGTCTACTAAAGAAACTGCTGGCACCACGCTTGTCCGCCATATTTCGGAGTATTGCTGTGCGGTGTGGGGTCCGTATCAGGTGGAACTGACAGATAACATCAAAAAATGAAGGGTGGCTCGTTTTGTACTATCGCGAAATAGGGGAGATAGTGCCACAGGCATGATACGTCGATTGGAGAGGCATTCATTAAAACAAAGGCATTTTTCGTTGAGACGGGATCTTCTCATAAAATTTCAATCACCAGTTTTCTCCTCTAATAGCGAAAACATTCTGTTGGCACCCACCTACATAGGGAGAAACGATCATCACGGTAAAATAAGAGAAATCAGGGCTCGCACAGAAAAATTTAGGTGCTCGTTTTTCCCACGCGCCGGTTGAGAGACATCTTGAAGGTGGTTCATTGAATCCTCTGCCAGGCAGTTTATTCTGAATAGCAGAGTAATCACGTAGATGTAGATGAGGTGAAACGTGCATGCACTGTGTTGTACAGGTGCCAGACAACAGTTTGTAGGCTGGAGTTCCACGCCTGTTGCACTTGATCAGTCAGTAAAGGGACGATTAGCGCTGTCTGTAGATAACACAGGAGTTTTCGTCCGACTTTGTCCCATATGCACTCGACTGGAGACAGGTTCGGTGATCGAGTACGGCAAAGCAAACGTGTCGACACTCCGTAGAGCACGTTTGGTGCCAACAGCGTTGAGTGGCTGAGTATTATCCTGTTGGAAAACACCTAATGGGATGCTGTTCACGAATTGAAGCGCAACATGTCGTATCGTCAGACTGAAATACAAAATTTCAGTCGAGGTTCGTGGGGTAACGACCTGAATGCTCAAGCTCTCACACTAAATCACCAGGCCTTAACTGCAGGTGTAGGTTCAGTGTGTCCAGCAAGCACACGGGTTGATTGCAGGCGCTCACGCATCATCGTTATAACCAACACACGGCCATCATTGGCACCGAGGCAGAACCGGCTTTCATCAGCAAACACGACAGACCTCCACCACGCCCTCCAATGAGCACTCGTTTGACACTACTAAAACCGAAGACAGCAATGGTTTGAGATCAGTGATGTCCACGCTACAGGGTGTCTGGATCGAAGCTGTCGTTGAAGCAGCCGATTTGTAACAGTTATTTGTGTCACTGTGGTGCCAGCTGCTGCTAGAATTGCTGCTGCAGAAGCATCTTGGCACAGACTTTCAAATACTGGGACAGCGTCGTTAGAGAGACCATAGAAATTTGCACCATGGACAATCTCATCAACCGATATTCGGCTATCATCTTAGCAAGGCTTGGGAAGTAGCCCTAAGTTTGATTAAGAAGACTCTCAGGGACGTATCTGATCACAGAAATATTGTGCCCATTGGACATTATGAATTGGCAGTACGGCCGTGGATTGTTCGATCAGATCTGTCGTTGTGGAGTGAAATAATCGGACAACAATTTTTTGTGATCATAGATTGCAAGTACAGGAACGAATTCAGATGAATTTTCTCATTCTGAGAAGACCGAAGGAGCGATCTGTTTTAGTTCTTAAATACATTCTAAAGCCAAGATCGCATAACTATTCCTTCATTTAAAATAACCGGTTTCAATTGTCTTCAGACCTCTAAAAAAGTGTATATGTGTGGAATATGGCACGTAACATGAGTGACGACGTAATATTTGAGCTAAAAGTTTTAATTCGGCATATCAAAACACGGAAGTGGAACTGTATATTTACATGCCCTAAAAATGTTCTGATTATCCAACATGTTCAATTCGTTGGACCTCAAGAAAACTTCTCATAAGGATAAAAATCACTACACTCTACAAGGCTTGTCATAACTGAAATATTTGGAAACATAAAGGAACTTATGCAAATGGCCATGTCCCTAACGCTCACAAATGATAGTTACCTCACAAAAACACAGTACAGAGTAGAGCTTCTGTTTGAATAAGTTAAGCATACTTTAAACATTGAAAATCCAGCTTAAACGGATTATGAGCGGCGTATATCTGGATATGGCTATTTGCACGAGCTACTGTATGTTTTTAAATATTTTAGCTATGAAAAACCTTGAAGATTGTCCACATGACAACATCGCATGAGGTCCAACTTAAAATCAACACGCTGGATAACAAAGAGATTTTTTAACATATCTAAATGCACAATCCCAGTTTGGTTTTCTTGAATCCCAAACTAACACTTTCACCTCAAATATTACGTCTTAGTGCATGCTATGAAACATATTCCATGTATGCACTTTGTTGTAGGCCTGAAGATGATAGCAAAGGCTGTCGAAACAGGTTGTCTAGAATAAAGAAATAGTTATGCGATCTTAGCTTTTGAATATTTTTAGCAACAAAGTCAGTATTCAACAGTCAATAGGACAACTTTCTCTTGGTAGTCAAGTCGTGTAACGTAGGACTGACAGCAGAGGAGAGGATGATGTGGGACGTCGATGGAAACAGAGGTGGTGCTCGTGAAATCATGAGGTTGGCTTGTTGTTGTTGTGGTCTTCAGTCCAGAGACTGATTTGATGCAGCTCTCCATGCTACTCTATCCTGTGCAAGCTTCTTCATCTCCAAGTACCTGCTGCAACCTACATCCTTCTGAATCTGCTTGGTCTCCATCTACGACTTTCGCACTTCACGCTGCCCTCCAGTAATCAATTGGTGATCCCTTGATGACTCAGAACATGTCCTACCAACCAATCTCTTCTTCTAGTCAAGTTGTGAAACAAATTCCTCTTCTCCCCAGTTTTATTCCGTACATCCCCATTAGTTACGTGATCTACCCATCTAATTTCAGCATTCTTCTGTAGCATCACATTTCGAACGCTTCAATTCTCTAGGAGTCTTAACGATTTATTGTCCATGTTTAACTTCCATACATGGCTACACTCCATACAAATACTTTCAAAAAAGACTTCCCGACACTTTAAATCTATACTCTTCTTCAGAAACTCTTTCCTTGCCATTGCCAGTCTACATTTTATATCCTCTCTACTTCGACCACCATCGGTTATTTTGCTGCCCAAATAGCAAAACTCATCTACTACTTTAAGTGTCTCATTTCCTAACCTAATTCCCCCAGCATTATCTGATTTAATTCGACTACATTCCATTATACTCGTTTTGCTTTTGTTGATGTTCACCCTACATCCTCCCTTCAAGACTCTGTCCATTCCGTTCAACTGCTCTTCCTGGTCCTTTTCTGTCTGTGACAGAATTACAATGTCATCGGCAAACCTCAAAGTTTTTGTTTATGCTCCATGGACTTTAATTCCTACTCCAAATTTTTCTTTTGTTTCCTTTACTGCTTGCTCAACACACAGATTGAATAACATAGGGGATAGGCTACAACCCTGTCTCACTCCCTTCCCAGCCACTGCTTCCCTTTCTTGCCCCTCGACTCTTATAACCGCCATCTGCTTTCGGTGCAAATTGTAAATAACCTTTCGCTCCTTGTATTTGACCCCTGCCACCTTTAGAATTTGAAAGAGAGTGTTCCAGTCAACATTTTAAAAAGCTTTCTCTAAGTCTACAAATGCCAGAACCGTAGGTTTACCTTTCCGTAATCCATCTTCTGAGATAGAGGTTGGCTTACTATAAAGTAGCCAACTGCGGTGGCTAGGCGCTTCAGTCCGAAACGGCGCGACTGCTACGGTCGCAGGTTCGAATCCTGCCTCGGGCATGGATGTGTGTGATGTCCTTAGGTTAGTTAGGTTTAAGTAGTTCTGAGTTCTAGGGGACTGATTACCTCAGCTGTTATGTCCAATAGTGCTCACAGCCATTCGAACCATTTGACTAAAAAGTAAACACACCAGCAGTGAGGGTAAACGCTGGCTCAGTATTAAGCAACATACCTAACTGAAGATGTGAAATGCAATAGTGTGTAATAGACGTGGTGATAACTGCATCTTAGGTTAGCAGTAATTCCGTGTGGTGACACCTCTCATTAATTAATATCGAACAGTGTGATAATCACTGTGTAAAAAAGTCTGAACATGCCACAGACAGAACTGTGCAATTATTTTCTTCCCACTTTCCTTTATTTCGTCATCTTTTTTTTTTCTTATTGTTTGGAATGTATAAGAGCACGTTCTTTTGTTATCTTTCATTTGTTCTCCACTCTAAATGTCCCACCTAACACCGTTTCATCGTCTTTCATAGTTGCTTGTTCCACTCTTGTCTTTCCCTTATTAATCTGTTTTCTTTTATTCGTTTCCTTTGGCTTGTTTTCTTTTCTCTCCTTGTATTGCTCAACAAGGCGAATTGTTTACCTGACTGGGGTGGTAGCAACGTCTTGTTTACATCTGAGAAGCACATAAACGAGGCAGTAGCAGCGTACATTCCTGTGGAACACTGTCACATGTCACACATCTATACGAGCCACTGACTGAAGTATCTGCTTACAACAAGAATAGAAAAATAGTATAATACAACTCACTTTGAGTGCTCAAGACACTTCGCTGGCAGTACCCGTGAAATTACGTCTTCCAGTGATGTTGCTATATTCCACAGCTTTGTCTCATTATTTGCTATCGGTTGTTACAGTTGTGGATTTTTGTTATCAATTCAGAGCTTTTCTACATCTGCATGAACATACATACTCCGCAAGCGAACGTACGGTTTGTGGCGGAGGGCACACTGTGCCACCACTATTAGGCATATCCTCTCCTTTTCCACTCGCAAATAGAGCGAGGGAACATTGCATGTTGTACCAACATACAGCGAAACCTTCAGATATGCTGGTCCAGACTGCTGTACACAACGGTTCTTCTAATATCTGATTGCACGTCTTCTTGCATTGATGCATGCCTATATTCGTCGTGGCATACTATCCACAAGTTCATCAAGGCACTGTTGGTCCAGACTGTCACACTCCCCAACGGCGATTCGGCGTAGATCCCCCCGAGTGGTTGGTGGGTCACGTCGTACATGAACAGTCCTTTTCAATCTATCCCAGGCATGTACGTTGGGGTTCATGTCTGGAGAACAAGCTGGCCACTCTAGTCGAGCGATGTCGTTTCCTGAAGAAAGTCATTCACAAGATTGCACGATGGGACCGCGAATTATCGTGCATGAATACGAATGCCGATATGGTTGCACTATCGGTCTGAGGATGGCATTCACGTGTCGTACAGCCGTTACGGCACCTTCCATGACTACGAGTGGCGTACGTCGGCCCCTCATAATGCCACCCCAAAACAGCAGGCAACCTCCACATTGCTGCACTCGCTGGACAGTGTGTCCAAGGTGTTCTGCCTGACCGGGTTCCCTCCAAACACGTCTCCGACGATTGTCTGGTAGAAGGTATATGCAACACTCATCGGCGAAGAGAACGTGATGCCAATCGTGGGCGGTCCATTCGGCATGTTGTTGGGCCCATCTGTACCACGCTGCATGGTGTCATGGTTGCAAAGATGGACCTCGCCATGGAGTCAGAAGTGAAGTTGTTCATCATGCAGTCTATTGCGCACAGTGTGTGTCATAGCACTACGTCCTGTGGCTGCACGAAAAGCATTATTCAACATGTTGGCGTTACTGTCAGGATTCCCCCGAGCCATAACCCGTAGGTTGCGGTCATCCACTGCAGTAGTAGACCTTGGGCGGCCTGAGCGAGGCATGTCATCGACAGTTCCTCTCTCTCAATATCTGCTCCATGCCCAAACAACATCGTTTTGGTTCACTCCGAGACACCTGGACACTTCCCTTGTGGAAAGCCCTTCCTGGCAAAAAGTAACAATACGGACGCGGTCGAACCGCGGTATTGACCGTCTAGGCATAGTTGAATTACAGAGAACACAAGCCGTGTACCTCCTTCCTGATGGAATGACTGGAACTGATCCGGTGTAAGACCCCCTCCGTCTAATAGGCATGGTTGTTTACATCTTTGGGAGGGTTTAGTGATTTCTCTGAACAGTCAAAGGGACTGTGTCTGTGATACAATATCCACAGTCAACGTCTGTCTTCAGGAGTTCTGGGAACCGGGGAGATGAAAAACTTTTTTTGAACAGTGTATTACATCTACGCCACTACCTGTATTCGAAATAAATCTCGGCTGCACTATCCACAAATGACGCTAAATGCATCCACGAAAGTATATCAAGGTACCACACATATCAGGAGATACGACGTCATAAACACTGACCTGCGTGAAAAGTTGCCGCATCATGCGTGAAGTTGTCACGCATTTATTCTTTATTGTTAAGTCGCTCTTACACACGAGTCAACTTAAAGAAATCTCTCAACCTTGCTGCGCTTTTGACAACTTTCAACTGTGGAACGTAAACTGCTTTAGGCGAAAACGATAGCCGTCTATAGAGCTTGCGAGAGACGTTGCATAAGAGACGTTTACAAATTCTCGTTGTAGACCCGCGAAGCAGCTGCGCCCAGCATACACAAACTATCTGGGATCATGTTTCTCAATCTGAATACTGTATTTATACATTTGTACATTATGCTAATATCCTTGTACGAGTGATTCAGAATTCCACAGGTGTGTTCACGAATACATGGAGAAAACATTTTTTTCGATTCTCCACTGCAAACACAGTTTATTTATTTATTTTTTTCGTTTCTATTAGAAAATTGGCAAAATGAACACTTCGGCAATTCCAGGTTAATGAGCTGTTTAGTTAATATGTTAAACAGCGAGAAAGAGAAAAACTGGTCTATTCGTCCACACAATTGTTGCAAGTAACCAAAAACGCTTTAGCAAATTAAATGTTTGCTCTCGAAACAGTTGAAAAATACAGTTTCCACGATCGCGAGATTCGGGCACAGAGAAGGCTGGTAGCAGAGGAGATGCAGAAGGGCGGTTACGGCCACTGTGATTAATGCCTTTTTGCGGCCACGTATTTCCCTGGTTGGTCACCGTCTGCAAAGGAGGGGCGGTCGGGCGGTTCTTTTAATTGCAATCAGCGCCGGAGCCATACGTTAGACCCGGGCCCGCTCTCTCGCTCGCTTGCTTCCTGACACAGGCGGTCGGCCGCCCACGCAAATTGCTGCCCACCGGCTGGCATTTGTCTCGCTTCGGTCTGCTTCCGCGAGACGACTCATTCCGCGCGGTCCGCACACGGATAACATTGCCCACGTCGGAGTACTTCTCAGCTCATAATGTATGGCTTTATTTGCGATCCAAATCTACACGATTACTCTGCAATTCATACCGTGTTGTTATAATCAAAGTGCAGCTACTCACCGTGCTCTAGACTTGGCTGTAATTATCGTATGACAGCTAAGATGTATAGATACGCTAATGCGTTAACGGGGAACCTA
This sequence comes from Schistocerca americana, assembly GCF_021461395.2. NCBI lineage: Eukaryota > Metazoa > Arthropoda > Insecta > Orthoptera > Acrididae > Schistocerca > Schistocerca americana. The sequence goes on from NC_060121.1 coordinate 857,780,083, forward strand.
TTTACGCTCGGAAACAAACTAGTTACAAATTTGGCCACACGGTGCAAATCTGCCGCTGTACACTGTTTGTATGACGATATGATACCCACGTCGACGTCTGACAAGCACTAACGTCAGTCAACAGTGCGGATATTGAAAATGGAGACCATGCGCTGTAAATGAAATTGTTTTAAGTGTACAGAAGAAATTACAGTGTAGCTTTTAGAGAGTATCGCTGACTGAAAAGAGTGAGTAGAGACCCGATGTCATTATGTGGTTTAATGAAGGTGGTAATGAAACTCGAAACCGCGGGTGAGATTAGTGTGGCACATGCAAGAGGAAAGCTCCCTATCCCGGTGGAAGTAAATGACGAGGCAGCACGTCTTCCAGTTAGTGCTAGTGCTCGTGCAGTGTCCCGAGAATTGTCCATCCCGTGGCCAACATTTTTGCGGTCAAAATTGCACCGGTAATCCCACAAGATCCAGATGGTGCACTAGCTGAACACTTACGATCCGCAGGAACATTTGGAATTTGCTCTTCGGTTTCTGTAACGCACCGAAGTTGATGGCATGTGGCTGGCCTATTTTGCACTACGAGGTGCATTCAATACACGGATCTGCCGAATTTGTTGTGCTGTTAAACCGCGTCTTGTGCACGAAGAATCATTGCAGTCGCCACATGTGACTGTGTGGTGTGGAGGCGCATGCAACGTTATTGTAGGTCCCAATTTCTTTGAAGAGTATATATCCAGAGAGTCTATAAGACCCCTCGTACAGGTTGTAATTCCTGCTTTGGAAAAGCCCTATTCGGTGGAAGCCATTGTTTCCATGCCAGATGGGGCAACACGTTTCCTACCTGCTATCTCATTAATTATATTAGAATTGCCTACAGTGATAATTCCTGCTCCGTACTGAGAGGCGTTGACCAGCGTAGACATGTGTGGAGATGCCCTGGATAGCAGTGGGATACCAACTTGACTGTCACCCGCCGTACTGCCCGACAGCCAGGAGTGATGATCTGGGATGCCATTTCAGGATTCCTTTGGACGTCGTCCGCTACACCCTTGCACACAGCGGTAGGTCGGCGATATTCGACGCCCAGTTTTTTTTTTTTTTTTTTTGCCATTCATGGCAATCTATCCTCGGATTACACTTCACAAAGACAAAGCGCGCGAGCACATGGCGAGAGTTTCTTCTGCTTGGCCTCGAGCTTTTCAAACAGTACCTTGGCCGGTAAAGTCACTGAATCTCTCTCGTATTGAGAACGCTTGGGGATTTATGGACACGGCTCTCCAGCCAGTCTGGGATTTTGGCGATCTAACGCGCCAGTTGGACAGATTTTGGCACAATCTTCATGAGGAGGATATCAAACAACTCCATCAATCAATGCCAAACCGAATAACCGTATGCACAAGGCCCATAGGCGGATCAACTCGTTAGCGACTTGATCAATTTGTGAAGCCCTTTATATTAGATAAATCATCCAATTTTTTTGAAATGCTAATCATTAGTTTTTTTTTTGTATTTGTACATCACATGTATCGCATCTATCGATTTCTGTTACTGTTGTGTACATAGTTCCGCGTAGTCAGCGCGTACACAACTTTCCCACTAGAGCGCGCCCCGCTAAGCACAACAGCGCAGGCGCAGCGCTCGTCCATCTCCGCACTACGAGATGGCGCTGTCTTAGAGACGGACCAAATTCTGCTTCCTCCGATCCGTGTATTAATATGTAACGCAGCCAATGAGATTGCTGCTAACATAGAACCTTTTCTCCTCACGGATCACACTTGCGCAGTGATACATGAACGTGCGAAGTTTTATAACGAGTGCATAGACCTCCGATTAGTCAGCCTGCATCAGTCTGCATTAGTCTGCGTTAGTCTGCAGTCAAGTTTCAGTCTGCGCCTAATAAGATTACCATATTCCTGTACATAGCCATGAAGATAAATGTATAGACATTTTGTCAAGTATCAGAGGTATGTGAGAATAAGATTAACGTACCAAGACCAAAGGAACTTCAGATTGTCAATTGTAACAGCATCCAGAATCAAGTTACGTGATGTCTATGCTTTTTATTATTTTAATAAATGTGTGTGAAAAATAATCAAGTTCTGTTTAAAGTTGGTCACTGTCAATCTGCTACTCTAAGCGTGCAACTGGCATTTCTATCGTCTGACCTAATGGCAGAAGATAAACACGCCACGATAACACCATGAGACACATTGCTGATGCTCGCCTACTTCGTTAGAGCGACAAGTCAAATAATCTGATGGTGTGTGTACCAAAGGTCTTACAGTACGCACACCACAGCTACATTCGGATAATTCCTTTGTGGTCCGTCGTTCTTTTTGTCTTAGAGTGTACATAGCACAGTAATCAAAAATCGACAATAATTATTTCACCGATGCTGTCGACGTATTTCTGTTATATTATAAAATGTAGAAGGAAATATCACTCATGCAAAAACTTCACAGCTGTTCCTGCACCAAACTGGACTTCCACGTTAGCACAGAAACGGAGAAAAACAGATCCCTATATGGAATTTAAGAAGTGAGCCTGACGTCATGTGCGGAGGAGAAACTATAATTCCTAAAAGAACATTCTTCATAACACTTTTTACGAAAAAATGAAGCATTCGGATTGGAGTAACCAGTGTTTAATTTAGGCGAAATGTGAATTCATACATATTACAATGAGAATACATGACTATGCGAAGACTATTATCATACAATGACAGGAAAGGTTTCATTTATGTGAATGGAGAGTTTCGTTTCGTGTTTACTTCCTCTCTATGACTAGAAAAGGAGACTTGGTGAATATCATGCATAAATGGTCAGGAAGAAACTAAAGATACGTAAAGGACAGCCGTACTTTTGGCTTTAATGAAGGAGTACCAGCATTCTCCTCTTTATTCCACTGATAACATTATACTAGAAAATAATTCTCCTCTTACCGCTCTCATTTCATTTAGACCTAATAAATCTTATAGTACTGATCTGGAAACTAGTAAACAATATAATCCATAGACATTATACGTCCCAAACATCTCTCTCGGTAACTTAAAAACTCACGCGTGATGCTTTGCTGCTAAACATGAAAGTCGTGTGTTGCCCAGCCAGGTCCAAAATTTCCAACGTAACGCTACTTCTGTGACTTGGGCAACAATTTCGATGTTTTATATTCCAGCAGCTTTCCAGTTAGCCTCACAAGGCATACTAAACTTTCTTCAACAACTTTACACCTCAGGAGAATTTGAGGTAGTCACTGCGGATCCAATCAGGTGCTACTAGCAAATAAACACCATACAGTCAGGTTGCTTATCTTGCTGTGACTTCATCTCCAAGAAATGTCGTGCATCAGAACCAATAATATGCAATTACTATTGAAGGAGAGATTCTTTGAGTGGCGAGGAAGTTTAAAACACAACAAAATCAGTCGATGTAGATTCGAGCTAAGAGTCTGATTCAGTTAGTTATTTGGTTAGTTACGTGTTCCATAAACCGGTTGAACGATTCTTTTATCGAACAGACGTGGATCGAGACAGTTTGCAGGATATGTATGCATAATTACTGTTAACCTTAACAAACTCATTATTTTTTAGTCTTATTCATGCAATTACACTTAACAAAAAGTTTTTCTTCAATATACAGGCTGCCAGCTTTCAAATAGAAATTCATCCATGGCATAGAACGAGCTGCCCAGGAGAAGTAATTGTAGATTGGATTTGAAACTTACTCTACTACCTGTCAGGCAATTTATTGTATTTGACAAATGGTCATACACTTTTGTCACTCCATATTCAACTCCTTTCTCAGTCACTGACAGCTTTATTAATGGGTTCTAATGTTGTAAGTGCGGACATCATTGTTCGTCTCCAGCTGTGATTATTTAAGATGAATTTCGTGATGGAATGTGTAAGTATGAACAGGTACCTACATGATACCTATGGGTGAACACACAATATTCTTATTGCTGGCTTTTGTGCAGTCAATACTTTCGTTATAAGTGGTGAATTACCTGTGAACATTATTCTGTAAGACATTATCAAGTGAAAATATGCAAAATATGTAATGATTATAATTCATTTTTTTCCAAGGCTGGCATTTAGAAGGAGTGCAAAGGGAGCTGAACTTAATTATTTGAGAAATTTCGTAATAAGCTTCTTCAAGTTCAAGTTTTCATCAATATCTACACCAATATCTACACACTATTTATTGACTCCTGATAATGTGATACATCAGTTCTTGGTGTTTCATTGTTTGTTGTACATAACTGAGTACAGTGCTTTTTATTCAAAATATGTGGAGAGATCTATTTCAGAGATCCACTTAACAATTCGTTGAACAAACTTAACTAAAATTCTCCCCTGTGGCTGCCTCCTTAATTTTGATGTACTATGACACTATCATCATCTGCTTAATGTACCAACTCCGCTTATTGAATATTAAGTCAAAAGTCATTCACATATGCAAGGAATAGAGTGGGCCCAAGACTGAACCCTGAGGGAGTCACTTATACCATTTTTTACCAGACACTAAAATTTTCTATTCTTCCAATATTGTCTGAATTATTCAGCACAACTGTTTGCATTTTGTTTGGTAATAATGATTCAAACCAGTTGCATGTAAGGCCATAAGTTCCATAAAATTGCTGTTTCTCTAACAATGTTATATTATCTACACAGTCTCAAGGATTGGTCCTAGACAAATAATTATAGGTTAGATTTAAAACTTAGTTTGCTACATATCGGACTTCTGGTCTTATTTGGCAAATGATCCAAAAATATTGTTTCTGCATATTCAACTTATTTCTGAGTCGAAAGAGTCGAAAATTGACACTAGTCACAGTATGTTGTATGACAACGTCGAAATTTTGGCAACTACATCATCCTATTGAAACTCGATAGTGAAGGAGGCAATTGAGATTTCCTTGATGACGAATTTAATTAATAGAGATAGTGGTTTCAGCCTTGATAAGTCATGGAATCCGGCACTTGGGGTAATAAACTCACAAAGACGTCGTCACAGTGCAGCTCACTATGATACATCGACATATCGACATGCCAACACAAATCGACTGCGGGGTCATAGATGTAACTCGCGCATTGTGCACGTCTCTACCGCCCACCAACGTCTCAGGCGCATTTGTGTCTGTGGCCGCATGCGCAGTTGCTCGGTACCCGACTACAGAGGGGCGAAGCGAGCACTGGAGCGGCAGTCTCGCGGCTCACTCTGAAGATGGCTGAACCTTATAAAGCCGAAATATTCGAAGAAGAAGGGGAATTCTTGCGGCTGCACACGCGAAACTTAATGGGACAAATAATCTTTTATTGTGACTGGTAGCGGAAATTTTTCTACACCCTATAAAACACAGTCACCGAGTTCAACAGCATCCACTATGGATAAAATTCATTTAATGCAATGTACTTCTCTCCGCCTCTCTCATCTATGTCCGTCTGCCAGTAAAGTTTCACTCATAGGATCACGATGCAACCGGACACCGACCACGAGAATTTTCTAATTGATCATGGAAAAATTAAACTGCGGTGATAAAAGTCATGGGATAGCGATATACACGCATAGAGATGGCGATTGCATCCCGTACAGAAGGCGTAAAATAGCAGTACATTGGCGGAGCTGTCGCTTATGCTCAGGTAGGTCCTGTGAAAATGTTTCCCACGTGATTATTGAAGCACGACGGGATTCACGACTTTGAACGCAGAATGGTAGTAAGAATTAGGCGCACGAGTGGGACGTAGGAGGAACGTATTAGGCGTTAACGTATTAGGCGTTAACGGCCTCTGGCAGCAGATGACTGAAGCGAGTGCCTTTGCTAAAAGCACGACAACGGCTGCAGCGTCTCTCCTGCGCTCGTGGCCATATCGGTTGGATCCTAGACCACTGGAAAAGTGTAGCCTGGTCACATGAATTCTGATTTCATGTAGTAAGAGTTGATTGTAGGGTTGGGGAGTGGGCGGAGACCCCACGGAGAATGGACCCAGGCTGTCAACCAGGCAAGGTGCAGGCTGGCTGTGGCTCCATAATGTTGTGAGCTGTTTACGTGGCATAGACTGCGTCCTTTCGTCCAGCTGAGCCGATCATTGACTAACAATGTCTATGTTCCGCTCCTTGGAGACCATTTGCAAGCCATTCATGGACTTTATGTTCCCAAACAAAGATGGAATTTTTACGGCGACAATGCGCCATGTCACCGAGCCACAGCCATTCGCGATTGGTTTAAAGGACATTCTGGTCAATTCGAGCGAATGACCTACCCACCCAGATCGCCCGAAATGGACTTCATCGAACATTTATGGGATATGATCTACAGGTAGTTCTTGCAGAAAATCCTCTAACGGTAACACTTTTGCAATTGTGGATGACAGTAGAGGTAGCATGGCCCAATATTTCTGCAGGGGATTGCCAACGACTTGTTGAATTAATGTCCCCTTGAGCTGGTGCACCACGCTGGGCTAAAGGACGTCCGACACGATATTCGAAGGTATCCCATGACTCTTTCCACCTTAGCGTATTAATTCCTTTACTAATGTATAAACATAGTTTGTAAATTTATTTGAATAACTGTGGCCCAAAGGCATTTTTCTTCAGTTGTAATAATTTTTATTGAATATCCTAACGTTTCACTCAGGTGAAATTTTATGACAAAATGTTAAGGCCATTACGGGATATAATACCATTACACGATTTAGTAATGCCATTCCGGTTAACACGATTGAACTATTGGAACAGAGACTTGTCGGTGCACGTGAAGTATTTCGAAATGATCCAGGCGTTTTTCAAAGGATCTGAATCTCATTGTGCGATAGCGTACAGGCATATATCTGTTTACAAGGGTGACACTTCGAACACCGCCTTTATCTACGAGTACAGTCATGAGACTGTTGTTTTCATTCAAAACAACTGCACTTCATCCAAAGCACCGATAATAATTATTCTTCATCTCGTAGAGTATTGTTGGCATTACCTTACTGGATGACGTCAACACAGAATCAAGTCACTAGTCGACGATAATCACAAAATTACAATTATTTTTTCAAACGGTGCACTAGCGCTATGTTTACTCAGGCTATTCTCTTTCCACTCTATTTGCGAGTGGAAAAGGAAAGGAAAGGACTAATAGTGGTGGTACAGTTGCGGTGTATGTATGTACACGTAGATGTAAAAATGCTCTGCACAGATAAAAAAAGTCCACAACTGAAACAACAGATGATGAATAATCAGACGAAGCTGCGGAATATAACAACGTCATCGGGAGACGTAATTTGACGGGTACTGACAGCAAGGTGTCTTGAGCAGTCAAAGTGAGATGTATTATATGGCGGCATACGAGCGATGAGACACACCATGCCCGTGGTAGCGATGAAGTGGGGCTCTTCCCGTATTACCGTTTCACGGGCGCACTATGAATATCGGGAATCCGGTAAAACATCAAATCTCCAACATCGCTGCTGCCGGAGAAAGATCCTGCAAGGACAGGACCAGTGACGACTAAAGAGAATCGTTCAGCGTGACAGAAGTGCAATCCTTTTCCGTAAATTGCTTCAGATTTCAATGCTGGTTCATCAACAAGTGTGAGCGTGCAAACCAGGCAACGATACATCATCGATATGCGCTTTCGGAGCCGAAGGCCCACTCGTGTTCCCTTGATGACTGCACGAAACAAAGCTTTACGCCTCGTCTGGGCAAGTCAACACCGACATTGGACTGTTGATGACTCTAAACATGTTGCCTGATCGGACGAGTCTCGTTTCAAATTCTATCGAGCGAATGGACGTGTACGGGTATGGAAATAACGTTATAAATCCATGGACCCTGGATGTGAGCAGCGGACTGTTCAAAGTGCTAGACGCTCTGCAATGGCGTGGGGCGTGTGCAGCTGGAGTGGTATGGCATCCCTGATACGTCTAGATAAGTCTCTGATAGCTGACACGTACGTAAGCATCCTGTCTGATTACCTGCAGCCATTTATGTCCATTGTGCATTCCGACGGACTTGGCAATTAAAGCAGGACAAGGCGACACATCATACTTCCAAAAATTGCTGTATAGTGGCACCTATAACTCTCTTCTGAGTTTAAACACTTCCGCTGCCCACCAAACTCCCCAGACATGAACACTATTGAGCGTGTGTGAGATGCCTTGCAACGTGCGGTTCAGAAGACATCTCGACCCCTTCGTACTCTTACGGATGTATGGACAGCACTGCAGGATTCATGGTGTCGGTTGCCTCGAGCACTACTTCATATATTACTCGAGTCCATACCACGTCGTGTTGCGGCACTTCTGCGTGCTGGCGGGGTGCTACACGATACTAGGCAGGTGCACCAGTTTCTTTGGATCTTCAGTGTACGAGCCCTCTTATTGCTATGACGTTGCACTCTCTCTGGCCTAGATGTATTCATTGATTCAGATGGGAAGGGCGTCATTGAGCTCTTCTGTCCTCTCGTGGGCAAGCTGACCTACAAATGTGACTAGTCCTTGACGTCTGAGCTGGTCACGATCATGTTCTATCGGAGACAATTCTGGAGATTTTGTTGGTCACAAGAGTGTCTCCATAACACACTGACAGTTTGCGGAGACAGGTACCACGAGTGGACAAACATTGCCCTCTTGACAAAAGACACCAAAATGCTCTCGAATGAGAATCGTGTGGGCACAGAGCGTCTATGATGTACCAAAGTGATGTCAGGGATCTTTCAGTCACTACCACTCTTGACCTGAAATAACAACAGGTGGCTCCTCATTGCATAACGCTAGGAGCGACAATGTTGTGCCTCTCCAAAGCAATGGAAAATGGCACCTCTCCCCCTGTCGCTCACACACTGACCGACGACGGTCTTCGAGGATTGTGCAGATTCTGGACTCGTCACGGAACGGACTGCAACGTCATTCATTAGAAGTTCATGTTTCCCGGTCACGGCGCCAGTGCAAACGCAGTTTTGTGGTTTTATTCGCAGCTTGTACATGGGTCTGTAATTCCATAGTCTGGCTGCTGCTAATCTGGAGCAATGGTGCAGGATTACACAAAATGATGCAGGGGCTCCATCACATTGATCAGATGGCACCCGAAAATGTGAAGGGGCTACGATGTGCTTGGTGCACGGTACTGCGACCGGAACGTTGATGATCAGTATCTCTGTCATCATGCTCCCATGCCGCTCAACACCAGGCTACATTCGAATGCCTTACAAGTGTCAATATTGCACAATTCGATCAGCTAAACGGAGACCCACAATAAGGCCCCATTTAAACCCTGTCAGTTACTGATACTGCTGTCTTACACGACTACCCGGCATCTCCGTACCCTTTGAAGTGGACTCACAATATCTGACGTTGTTCACGGCCTTCCTACGAAGTTTGCTAACGATTCTAAACACCAAAAACACAGGTTCAATCTGTTGTCCATTTTACTGGTCACAGAAAATTGCTACTCCGGTCATTAGCATAACTACCAAGTAGTGTATGTGTACGAAGTTACATGACTTCTGGACGCTTCCTTCTTTTTGGCAGGCAGTGAGTGTCTGCACACGTGATTGCCTGCATCACCTCGTCATTTGAGCGTTTATCTTAGAACAGTGGTTCCCAGCCTGGGGGTAATTACTCTCCTTCAAGGGTAAAATGAAGTTTTCTAAGCTGTAAAAGAACTGGTTCTGTTGTATTTCAGTCCTGACGCTTAATTATTTTTAAAACGTGTTAACTGTAGTCACTATTTTATAAGAGTGCATTACAGATTGCGTAAGTTACCAATAATTCCTTTTTTCTATTTATTAGCCTTATAGTGGTGTTACAATCAGGTGATGGTTACATCTTTAATTTTTAACGGTAGTGGTCAGATACAAAACAGCTTATAGTCTTCCAGTAACTGTCAATTCTGAAAGTAAGCAGTCCAACCTATCAAGCGACTTACGAGCAACATTTATACACTGATGTGACAAAAGTCATGTGATTGCGATATGTACATATACAGATGGCGGGAGTACCACATACACAAAGTATAAAAGGGCAGTGGTTTGGTGAAGCTGTCATTTGTACTCGAGTGACTCATGTGGAATGGTTTCCGACGTGACTATCTCCGGACGACGGTAAGTAGCTGACTTTGAACGCTGAGTGGTAGTTGGAGCTAGATCTATGGGACATTCCATTTCGGAAATCGTTAGGGAATCCAGTATCCCGAGAGCCACAGTGTTAAGAGGGTGCCGTGAGTACCAGATTTATGGCCTTACTTCTCACAACGGACAACGCAGTAGCCGACGGTCTTCACTTAACGACTGAGAGCAGTGGTGTTTGCGTAGAGTGATCAGTGAAATAACCACAGAAATTATTGTTTGACGAAAGGCGAACGTATTTATTATGACAGTGTTGCAAAATTTGGCGTTAATGGTCTACAGCAGCAGACGACCGACGCGAGTGTCTTAACTGAGTCCGGAACCGCACGACTGCTACGCTCGCATGTTCGAATCCTGCCTCGGGCATGGATGTGTGTGATGTTCTTAGGTTGGTTAGGTTTAAGTAGTTCTAAGTTCTAGGGGACTAATGACCTGAGAAGTTAAGTCCCATAGTGCTCAGAGCAAAATTTAACTAACAGAACGACATCGCCTGTAGCAACTCTCTTGGGCTCATGATCATATCGGTAGGAGCCTAGACGACTGCAAAACCGTGATCTGGTCAGATGAGTCCCGATTTCAGTTGGTCAGAGCTGATATTAGTGATGGCAGGCTTGGCGTGTGCTGCAGACCCCACGTAGGCATGGACTCATGTTGTCAACAAGGCACTGTACTAGCTGGTGCTGGCTTCATAATTATTTGGGCTGTGTTTACATGGAATGAACTGGGTCCTGTGGTCCAAGTGAAGCCATCATTGACTGGAAATGGTTATTTTCGGGTACTTAGAGACCATTTCATGTACGTCATGTTCCGAAAACATGGAATTTTATGGATGACAAAGCTCCATGTCACCGAACCACAGTTGTTCACGATTGGGTTGAAGAAAACTTTGGACAATGCCACCGTATGTTATGGCCATCCTGATAGACAGACATGAATCCCATCGAGTATGTATGGTCTTAGGAGAAGAAAAAGTTCTTAAACATATCGCAACCATTGCGATCTTGACTAAGACGTTTTTCTTCCCCTAAGGAACTAAATACAGATCGCCCCTTCATACTCAGTGTGAGTAAACTAATAAATATTTGTGGGTCATAAGCGGGTTCAGTTCGTGCACAAAATTCCGTACCGGCAAGATTTTCACGGTTACGGACGGCTATAGAGGCAGCATAGGTCATTGTTTCTACAAGGGACTTCCAACTATTGGAGCGTTCATACCACGTCAAGTTTCTGCATTACGCCTGGCAAAAGTAGATCCGAGACGATACTAGGCGGGGCCCCATGACTTTCGTCACCTCCATGTAGTGCACACATTTCGACTACATTTATTTTAAATTTTGGGAAGGGGGGGAGGGGTGTACAGTGCGTGGGTGAAGCAAGTGTCACTAGGGAACGGAGTAGTGCAGAGGAAGTATTTTTGGAACAAGTGTATAGTGTCTACCCTCACTGTGGGTAGTCAGATTTTTGTTCTGAGAAGGAATTCCTGGTGGTACCGACGTTGCACTGAGGATTAATCAATAATTACATAAAAAAGGTTGTTAGAAATAAGAGGTACCATTGCGCCATTAGTTCGTGATTTAATAATACACCTACGAAAACTTAATATCACTTATCTTTCATTTTAAAAAAAGCAGTCTTCAAAGAAAATAATTGTTTGCATTCTAAAGTCTAGTTAGGCACTAATGTTGATGGTGATGGTGATACTGGTGAGGCATGAAATTTTAATCACTATCCTATTGCCTTCAGACAATGGTATCAGAAAGATTGGGAACCACTACCTTACAGGTTTTTAATGACCTTAAACTTTTCTGTGGTGCGGTGAGTCCATATCCTTCGATTTACGTGTTCTTTCCTTTTTCACTATTGTGTTCCTTATCTGGTCAGTTTCCCTTTCAGCGTCGTATACGGACGCCTTTCGGTATTAGAAAAAACAGGCTCTCTCTGCATGAAAATCTGTGTTTACCTTGGATGCCCTACGTATACTGCAGTCTGAAGTTCAACGTAGCCCTCGGAGGCCAGTTCCGGAGCATGTTTTTCGAGAAACTCTTACGCAGCGGATAGGACTTTGAAGCGCTGTATTTCACTGTTGTTTATAAAAAAGGGAGAAAGAAGGAACATACAGAATTGCAGACCAATATTGCTGACCTCTAACTAAGCACATATGTCATGACGTCTGTGGAGGGAAACAATGTTCCCTCATAGAATGAGCACGTTTTCTGACATAACTACCAGAATGAATCAGAACTTGCTTTATCCATACATGACATCCTGTAAACAACGGTTCCAGGTGAATTGGTAAATTCCCTCGACACTCCACTATATCGTCTGCAGCTAACCACGATTCCATCACATGAATCGTCTTTGCCGTTATGTGATTGATTCGAGGTACATTTGGGTCACAGGAGCCAGTAGTTTACGCTGGATATCAAATGCTCCAAAGAAAGGAAAGTTTCATCGGCTGTGTCCCAGAAAACGATAAAGGGAATGTCCAGTATTTTCATTAAACGTAAAAGATTTATCAGAAAATATCAGCAGCCCTTTACGGTTGTTCACTGGTGATTATTTTGTGTACAACAAAGTATCATAGTTGAATGATCACAAGAAAGTGAAGAAAGGTTCAAAAAATGGTTAAAATGGTTCTGAGCACAATGGGACTTAACATCTCAGGTCATCAGTCCCCTAGAACTTAGAACTACTTAAACCTAACTAACCTAAGGACATCACACACACTCATGCCCGAGGCAGGATTTGAACCTGCGACCGTGGCGGTCGCGCGGTTCCAGACTGAAGCGCCTAGAACCTCTCGGCCACACTGGCCGGCAAAAAATGTTCAAATGTGTGTGAAATCTTATGGGACTTAACTGCTAAGGTCATCGGTCCCTAAGCTTAGACTCTACTTAACCTAAATTTTCCTAAGGACAAACACACACACCCATGCCCGAGGGAGGATTCGAACCTCCGCCGGGACCAGCCGCACAGTCCAGGACTGCAGCGTCTGAGATCGCTCGGCTAATCCCGTGCGGCTCTTCATGTAAGTATTTGGGGTAATACAAAGTAGCAATATGAAATTGAACTATTAGAAAAAATCACTATAAGGGAAGGCGAAGGGAAGCAGATTTGTGAAATGGCTCTGAAACGACGTAACATATCTGGATAGGAGATTCCATACTAGACGCTAATGAGAGCAGTAGTAATTGTTTCAATATCGGAAATCCTCAGACATGACGATAGACATCGAACAAATTTAGAAGCACGTCATCAGAATCTATGTAGGCGGGATATTTTTGTCAAGGTCCGAACGGTCAGGAAATCTAAACCATTAAGAAAATCCGACGAAGTTTTGCGCAGATGTGTTGCGCAGTATCTCTATAACGCCAGTCGATAGCACCATACCGTACTTTTCGGTCCTTAGCGCACAAAGAGCACTTAAAGATGCCTACAATAACCTAGAATAATAGAGTCTCCCGCATAATAATAATGGCGTGTGAGGAGGGCCTCCCGTCCGGTAGACCGCTCGCCTGGTGCAAGTCTTTGGAGTTGACACCACTTCGGCGATTTGCGCGTCGATGGGGATGAAATGATGATGATGAGTACAACACAACACCCAGTCCCTGAGCGGAGAAAATCTCCGACCCAGCCGGGAATCGAACCCGGGCCCGTAGGATTGACAGTCCGTCGCCACTCAGCTACCGGGGGCGGAAAGTCTCCCGCAAAGTGCAAGATTCATGCCTTCATTCGATTTCTTCATACTGAGGGGTTCCGCCTGATTTCATGTACCCCACGAAACGTAACTGTCACACGTCAATGATGCAGGAACTTTGAAGCCGGACGTGCATATGTTTATGCTGCAGGCGGCAAGACAAGGAAAATGATGATCTTGTTCAGCGAGTGCATCAGGTGATCCCAGAAAATCCTTTACGAAGAGCGACGAGGAATGTGGCATGAGACATTGTCCTTCCTCATGACAATGCTCGCCTGCACACTGCAGCTGTAACAAAGACGCTCCCACGGCGTTTGCGATGAGAAGTTTGATCACCCACCATACGGCCCGAACTTGGCTCGCTGTGATTTTTGTTTCTTTTCTCACATGAGCTGCTAGCTACGAGAACAGCATTTGGCATAGACAACGAGCTTCAGCCTAGCGTACAGACGAGGGGATTGGAAAGTTGGTACACGCTACGACAAATGTCCAAGTCGGAGTGGCGAGTGAAGTAGTTGCAAAAAAACATTTATGATATTTTATCGTGGCTACCATTTCGCCACTAATCGGACTTTGAAAAAGAATAGCCCGCTTAATACGTACGGAAGTGAACAGAAATGTTCGGGGAACTTAAACTAGAATCACCTATACAGGAGGAACACTGTGTGACGACTATGTCATCACCATTGTGCATTTCTTGTAGGGGTCATGACAGTAAAATAAGAAGAAGTAGAGTGTTTAAGTAAGCTTATTAACAGTTATTTTTCCCTTGTTCAATACGAGTATGAAATATACAACAAGGTCTCTAATATTATTACGATGTATCCTCCGCCACGCACTGTAGGGTGGCTGGCTGAGTATATACGTAGATGTAGATCAATCACGGGACGAAACTGAGACTGGTTCTGATATTTTCTTCTTACTTGTATGATTCTAATTAATTCTAAGGTACTGCAACCGTGAGATGGGCTGGAATGTCCTACTGACCTCAGGTGTTAACGTATTTGCCCGTTATACAGTGGGCCCGGATTCGATTCCCGGTCGGGATGTAGATTTTTTTCCGCTCGTGGTTTGGGTGTTGTGTTATCCTCATCGCCACTGATACCCACGTCTCCCAATGTGGCGGCGCCTGATATACGACTTGTAACCCGGCGGCGGAACTTCCAAGTTTGGGGCCTTCCGGCCATCAATGCCACACGAACATTTCTTTTTTCTTTCAGTTCCGGAAGTCTCTGAAAGGAAGATGCTCACCAAAGATATGACATTATTACCCTGCTATATGAATTTTGGTAATGGTCTACAACGAACAACTAAAGGACAGGATGGTTCCCTTGAATGGGCGTAGCCAATTTCACATCCGTCCTTGAAACAATGCCAGCTTATGATCCGTCCTTAATAACCGCGATGCCGAAAGGAGGTTAAACCCCAATCGTTCCTCTTTCCTTCCTTGAACATTAATCTAATGTATATGTTCATATTGTCTGGCGTTTCCACAAAATGTCACATAACACCAATTCAGCTGAAGTGTTTTCTTACTTCTTGTACTCACGGTGGCCTTTTGATGGGATTTTAATACAAGGTAATGTTACCAGTAGTAACGGTTTAGGTAAATGCAGTTATTTGCAAAGGACGTTGCTGTAACTATTGAATATTTAAGTAACTAAAACGACGCATTCGCTTCGGTTTTAAAGAAAATTACTTACGTGTCTGCCACACCAACAATTTTTCTCACTCCTACAATGGCGAATAATATTCTCTAAAAAATTAAGCAACCAGTAACACAAATATCCTGCAGTGTTTATTTGTTTGTAAACATGTAGCGATATTTTAATTACTTGTGGCGAAAGAGTCCAGTGAACAATATTGTAACATAAAGTAATGAATGGTGTTTACTTGTTTCTTTAATGATTTAGGTCCCAGACTATGGCCAAATAAATGTGGCTACTGTGGTCTGTTGCCGCTAGTTCTTTCTTACAACAGTCGTGCAGTTAGTTCACATTTCATCTCACGCATGAAATAAATATTCTTCTCTTGCTTTTTTCACTTCTGCATCAATTTATTTACCATGGAAATGCAAATTCACACCATGGTTCAGATTGCACATGAAACTGTTAGACCAGTAAACTGTTCGGTGATTCAGTTCAGAGGTAGGTGGCCAGTGTCTAGTAATTGATTGAGTGTTGTAGCCTACCTGCATGTTGAGAACAGGCTTACGTTGTAGTAAGGACGGCGAATAAGTACCTCTGTACGTGGATGATAATTCGTGAAGAGAGAAAAAGGAGAAACAAAGTTTGGCAGGTGAATGCACGCTAAATGACAAAACGTTCGTCTATTACTAATGGATGTAAGGTTTTCTTCTACAGACCCACTCTAAGACGTGCGTTCCTCTGTTTTAAAGGATGTATAGGCGTTTCTTAACTATACTCTACAAAAACTACATGAAGGTTTAGTAATGGAATGGCTATTAATCTTTAAAGTGAATCTTCTCGGAAAAATATTGTGGAAAATACGTTAAATGTGATGTTCTTAGGTCCTAAAGAAGCCAGAGAATCGTACTTGCTCTTTTATATTCTTGTAAATGTAGTAAGACTGTGTTTGGCGTAAAACCTTGATGGTCACATACACAAAAATCCTTCGCCATTAATTTTAAGGTATGTTCGTCTAGCCTTAACAATTTTTTTTTTTTGTCGTGGTACCTTTTCCTAGCGCTGCCATATTCCGTAAGTAAGGTACATCGTCCCACCTTAACAAAATATCGTCACTTTAACATACGGAACATAAAGACGGGTACATCTATTAACATTACAACGAAATACTCCTCCCTTTTGTATATTATCATTTGTAAAAACTGATTTCCGTAACTTCTACCGTTCGTGAAACATCATGAGTTATTAGCGTAACTTAAAAACAAATTTTGTTTATCACTAAAAAGCGCTCTTCCAAAATAAGTATCTCAGAAATTTCTCGATCCCTGCTTTGTCCAATTTATGAAAATTGGACAGTATGGTTGATGAGTGCTTTTAACAGACAGTATTTTTTTCTGTCGGTTTACAGGCTACTTAACAGTCGTTCACTATGGGTTACACGTCGATATCATATTTTCTCAAATACTATGATTTCTTAAGTGCTCTTCAGACAGTTCAGCAATTTTGCACTGAAAAGTGATACACATCGTGCAAGACAGCCATCCTACACTACTTTGGTATTTTATACCTGTTGTGCAACTGTAGTCCTATATAGCGAAATAATCAGCAACCAATTATACAACTGGTTCCTCAAATACAACAATGTCATGGGAAGTAGATGGCGCTGTCCTGTGGTTGCCGGGTATCGCGGAAATGCAGTGAAATGAGCGAGCCGACGCAGTAGTGAGGCGTGGTGGTGTTAAAAACAATGTACTACCACTATTAGTCCCCTGAGTGCTATTAGACACTGGAGGAGAGCCACGTTTCTGTAGGGAGCGAGTGGGTGGAGCTAAGAGATAATGAATTGCTACAGCTTCAGCTAACCGCTCCGTCATGGCGTACATCCCTTCAGCACCAGTAACTCTATTAAGAGTAGGGTACTGCTCTCCGCCGTGGGCGTCACATTGTCAGGGATTGGCTACATACAGCGCGCCATTCTATGAGCGTCTTATGTTGACTGGTTGCAAGAGTTTACCCACATTTACGGTGAATACAGTGTGATTGTGATACAGGAAAAACCGTTCTTGTGAAACACAACTAGCTCTCACGAAGTAATAAGTACTATCGACAGGGGTTATCAAATTGATTACGTGTTATTAGTTTTCCAGAAGGCTTTCAACCATCGCCTTCTAATAAATTTGCATCCTATGGAGTATCGCCTCGGTTGTGCGAGTGATTATCGAGTTCCTGTCAGGTAGGTTGCAGTTCGTAGTAACTGACGTAAAGTCATCGAGTAAAACAAAAGTAATATCTGGTGTTCCCCAAGGAAGTGTTATAGCTCCGCCGCTGTTCAGGATAAAATCTGAGCAGGCCTCTTAGATTGTTTACAGATGATGCTGTCATTTATCGTCCTGTAAAGTTATCAGATGATGAAAACCAACTGCAGAATGATTCAGACACGATATCTGTGTGGTGCAAAAAGTGGCTGTTGACACTAAATAATGAAAAGTGTGAAGTCTTCCACTTGAGTACTAAAAGAAATCCGCTAAATTTCTTTTCCGCGTTAAATCACGCAAATCTAAAAGCTGTAAATTCAACTATGTGATTAGGGATTACAATTACGAATGATTTCAATTGGTACTGTAATGCTTCCGCCCGCTCGGACGTACGTTAGCTCTATAAAGCCTGTACTGTAATAAGTTCACGGGCTTCACCTTATAAACAAGGATTTTAGTACATAAGTTGACCGCGTGTACCTAATAGAAGCAAGATCGGACTTATACTCAGTCAATAACTACAGTGATGCATCAAGCAAATGTAAAGTATAATTACTCTTTCGCATGGACAAGAAGTACACACAGTAGATGCTACCTATAATTAATAATTCGGTCGCCAGCCTAATTAGGCGTAGAGTGAGTTTTTCCTTGTACAAGTGGGTGCATGTACAAGCATAGTAACACGTAGTAATGATGCGTTATATAGCAAAGTTTGGAACCAGAAAAATCCACTGAACTAAAGTTTTCTCTTTTTGTACTAATTTGGACGAGCTCAATTTACACAACACCACACAGCAATGATTACTGCGAACTGCATTTTGTATATTGATCAGACTGAAATCGGGCGTGGATTACCCTAGAATTAGCAATCTTGAAAGTACACATACAATGGTACTATTAAAGATGGAAAAACATTAATACACTTAGGATTAATATAGAATTTAGCTTTACTGGTCAAATCTGATCAACACATTTCAAGGTTTGAAAGAATTGACAAGAGAAGAGGGGGGGGGGGGGGGGCCTGAAACTGTTATGGTCGTTATACTGAAACTATTAAGTACTGAAGGCAAATTTACACTCAAATTTAGCAATCTATGGATAACTACTCTTTTGTCTTACTTCTGAATAATTTAACTGTCATTATTTCTGTCTCAAATTATTTAAATAACATCGCTAACTCAATTCAAAAAAAAAAAAAACTCTCTTCCAATTTAGTCATACCTTTGTTCTTTACCAACATTTGCAATAACACATAGGACTTTAAACTTCTTTATAGCATAGATTAATCTGCTGATAATTTTCGTTAACACTAACATTAAACTTTCAGTTCAGGATTCTCGGGTTGCACAATACGAGGTAAGGATCCTGTCTAGGTCAGTGATCAGGATAAGTCTGGCTAAAGCAATTCTGGTAAAAGTCACGTTATTATTGAACAGTTAGAAACATTTTCGACACTGGTCCACACAGATACACTTCTAAAGATGAAATAAATGTTTGACCTGTGCAAATCGGTGCGGCGGTTGGCCGGCAGCGAGATAGCGGGCAGCACGGCACACATACAAGCACGGCTAAGGCTCACACTACATCGGCACTTTCCATCTTCTTAGCGTCGTAATCTTTCCAATTTTGTGCCTAAGAATATAGCCATGCCAAGTAGTCGTCGGAATCGGCTCATCCGAGGCTCAATGAAATCCACTTTTCCTGGGTAGCCTCCTCGGTACAGTACGTGTTCCTCTGACCGATTCCCAACTCCGACTGTTGCTCGCCTCCGACTGTAATACTGTGTCCATTGTGCCGAACCGCGCCAGTGTGCGTTTTCCCGCCTCGCCTGCCTCCACCTTTTCCCGCTCCCCTACAGGTAGGGTATTCACCACAGGTTTTCTACTACACATATTCTAATGCATTACCTACGTATGGACCAAGTGTATAAATTACAATTTTCACATCTTACAATAGTTTTAACATTAAATACACTTTCCTTTGATTACCACATTATTTGAAATCTAACATAAATAATAATATTCATTTCAAAAGTTGCTCACAGTCCCTTTAACATACCGATACGAACCGAAAAAAAAGTTCAAAACATTGCTTACATTAATTTATCTAAATTCATAAAGAAAAAATTTTTATATGTACAGTTGTCGTTACAGGACGATCGCATAAATAATGTTGTAGGTGAAAGCAAACACCCCGCTTGCCAGCCCTCTTCTGGAGTACTGCTGTGCGGTGTGAGATCCACGTTAGATGCGACTAATGGAGGACACTGAAAAAGTTCAAAGAAGAGCAGATCGTTTTGTAATATCGCGAAATGGGGGTGGGTGGAGGGGTGGGTGGAGGGGTGGGGGGGTGGGGGGGGGGAGGAGAGAGTGCAAGGGACATGAGGCGTGAATTAGGGTGGCAATCATTAAAACAAAGGCGTTTTTCGTTGTGGCAGGATCTTCCATGAAATTACAGTCACCAGCTTTCTCCTCCGAATGGGAAAATATTCATTTGGCTCCCACCTACATAGGGAGAAATGATCATCGTGATAAATGAAGAGAAATTAGGGCTCGCACAGAAAGAATGATGTGCTCGTTTTCCCAGAGCGGTGTTAGAGAATGGAACCGTAGGAAAACAGCTTGAAGGTGTTTCGATGAACCCTTTGCCACGCATTTAATTGTGAATTGCAGAGTAATCATCTAGATGTACATGTAGATGTAGTTCTAAAAAGACCTCGTGACTTGACTGATACGACGCCGCCGTGACGGTCACAGTCAGTTTGGACATATACGTGGCCTTGGAAATAAAGTAAGTGGCCGTATGGAAGTACAGCGATAGGTAATCTGAAGAAAATATTCCGGACATTCAGATATTTATGTATGAAATAAATGTATTCAAGCCAATCCACAGTATACTGATCGACCACGGTGTAGTACATCGATGTGTGACGAAAGTATACTTTGTCGATCACAAATTAAATTTATTTTGTGGAAAGCTAACTCGTCGTTCCTCTCTAATCGCAGCCTGTTTATAATAATACAGCTGAGTATGAAAAATGACTCTGTAAGAACGAAACGAAATCGTGGGAAGATCGGCTAATAGCCGTATGGGGTCTCGCCAAGTAGTGGCACTTCCGGGTTCTTACGCCACCCAAATACCGTCCACATCATGGAGCAAAGACATGTGCTCGTATCTTTGGCGCCAGGGATCGTGCCGAAAAGCTCATCTACTATTCTATGGAGTATTGATTCTGTGGGCAGGCGATGAAGGGTGCGGCAAACACTAGCAATACAGACATGTCTGTCAGAAAATTTTGTCTTCCTCGTATTTCCGGCAGTAAATCGACGTTAAAGATTGGCATTCTGGCAACGTGCAGCCTGTGCAGTTGATACCGTTTTGGGTTGGCATGCAGGAGGTCAAGGGTTCGATACTGTGCCTTAGTGTTTTTTTTTTTTTTTGTCAATTTCATTTTTCATTCTGGCGTATTATACCGCAGTATACACCGTTTCTTAAGCCACATGTATCCGACGTTTACTTAGTACGTGTTGGGAAATTATTTGTAAAGCACGTTGCTAGACCTAGGCCCTAACGAAATTTAATGAACGTGAATGTGGCGAGAATAATAGTACTAATCGATGGGGCCATTGTGCGAGGGTTGACAGAAAACAGGTTTGGAGCCTAGTAGATGCAGTGATCTGTAACAATTCGCGTCCACGACCTGCAAAAGGCTTCCTTAAAAGCTAGCCAGTGAAAACGATTCTACTTCCATTTCTGTATTCGTAGTACGTAAGTGCAAATTTTTTGTAGAAGACCCACAGTAATTGCCGTATGACGAGTAAGACACTATATACCGTATCACGCAGACGACATTTAGCAAATACAAACAAACACTATTCGACGCACAATCGAACACTCGATCTCCTGCCTAATAACCCTAAACGCTGTCCACTGCACCAACTGCACAGAACTCCTACTACCTGGTGACAGATGTACTTACCGTACATGTGATTACAGTGTTGCCAGATTGCAAATCTTTAACATCCTTTTACTGTCGGAAATATGCGCAGGACGAAGTTTTGTGAGAGATATTTTTGTATTGCTAATATGTGAGGAATCGCGTGAATTTTTCTTCACCCTGTATTTCGTGCTGTACATACCTAAAAGTTTCTCGTTTTGATGTGTTTAGATCAACACGAGGTAGATGTGAGATATGTCAGCTACATTTGATGTCTACTGGACTCCTAGATGAACATTTTCTCGTATAGGAATGCTGTCTCCATACATTTTTTTGCAGTTAATATATACTGTAATATTATGTTTAGGCGGAACTGAATCGAAGGGGATTGAATTCAGATGTAAAGTCCCGTAGTGCTCAGAGCCAGAACTGAATCGAATGTGTCTGAATCCACGTCAGTTACATACATCTCGCGTACCGTGGGTCATCATTCCCACACGAAAGGTATTATCACTAATTCACGTAGCGTACATACTTTCTCGCTTAAGAGTGGACTTATGGGAACTTGCGATACTTTGATAAAACCCTTATAAAACCCAAGTTTTCAAGGCAATGTAACTAAATTTGGTGTAGTTTTTAAGAAATGTTTTATGGGTACACACACACGTTTTCATGCTTACTGCAGGTACACGTTTTTAACAAGGTGACTACAAATGTTCCGCTTTGGAAATATCGCTCAGAACGAAAGTAATGTATTGATATACCATTATTACAAATATCTGTGGAACACAAAGTTAATATCTTATTTTACTACATATTTTCAGATCCCCAAATTTATGTGAAGTGAAATCACATCAAATCTTAGAGCTTTCCTCTTACATAAATGCCGTACTAGAGTAGTAAATGAAAATTCCTTCTACAGAATGTTTCACTATAGTGTGTTTACTAATTGCATGCCAAAATTAAGTATTATATCAGTGTTTCGTGAGGAAAAGGTTCATCAAGTTGCCAAAACGTAAGTAACGGGACACCTGAATCAAAGATTTGACAGTCTTTGTATTACGCCTTGCCTTATCTGGATGAAGTAGCGCAAACCATATGCATTCTCCTCTTCAACCTAAAGCAGTCTTTTGTTTCCCTGTTCTTTTAGGTTAACCTGATTTCCAAATTGAATACCAATAATGTCAGCTGCATCAAATCTCCTGTTACCAGTTTCCGTCAATATCGAAAGTGTGAAATCTCTTGAATAAATCCTAGCCTCTGTAGAGTTCGGAGTCTGAGAAGATTAGCACAGGTTAAAAACTGAACAAGGATCATCAGCAGTTGTAGAAACAAGTGTTGTCTTCGAGCATGGTTTTCCTATCAGATAGTTGTAACTTTACTTAGGATTTTGGGTTTTTCAGTGCACACAAATTTGTACAAGTTCTTGATCCGCTAAACACCGAAATATTTCCTACATTGAGACCTCATAGAACTGGAAGAAAACACCACAGGAATAAGTAATGTGAGAAAATACAGGACAACAAAGGGGTGTAGCCTCGAGCAAGCTTTTGTTAATTATAATAAGACCAAGCGGCTATCCAGCGCGGCTGACACGTATTATTAATATCACGTAAGTGTGACTTTTTATTGATAGTTTCGCTAATTTTAGCAAGTTCTCCTACGTTTTGGCCTTTTCGCACTAAACTTGGTTTGAAGTAATTATGTCCATATTGTTCCCAAGAACACATTACAAAATGGATTATTATACTACTAAGTAGTTTATGTCAACTACAATGTTGCATCAGTACTGTCACTGAAAAGGTAACCTAAAAAGAAGGGATGACGTCTTCTGCTCAACAGACCGTCCGCTATTCGGAGCAACAAAGAGGCGAGTATGGAAATGGTTTTAGAGTACTGTATCTTTTCAAATTACGAGAATGAAGTATTAAGTGTGCCAAAGCGGCATCTTCAATTCCTTTTTAGTTAATGCTTAACATTGTCGTTTATATGGATCAAAGTTTTATGTTGTTGACTATTGTGACACAAGTTCTTTAAGTTTTAAACAAAGTCGTGTTTTGTGACTGTCCTGCTGTATCTGCACAATATATGGCTCTCTGGAATGTCAGTGAACGACATTTTGTAAGTCGCACAGTATTTCGTCGAGGCAACTGCTCGGCATCGTGAGGAGGTGGGTACTGGTTATTGCTGGCACGTTTCATCTGCCAGTATCTATGCTGCGAAGGCCTTTTGTGGAGGCCTACATATACCGACTAAACGATCCCATGGTGAATCTTGCCTATTTTCCTTGGATCTGCTATGTCTGTTCTATTAGTACAACCTGTAAGGGACGAAGAATAATTAACAGTGCTCAAGAATATGTTAAAGAAGTGTATTTCAAGCCACGTCTTTCGTAGATTTCTTTAAGATTCTCCCAA
The DNA here is from genome assembly GCF_021461395.2 of Schistocerca americana. Classification (NCBI taxonomy): domain Eukaryota; kingdom Metazoa; phylum Arthropoda; class Insecta; order Orthoptera; family Acrididae; genus Schistocerca; species Schistocerca americana. Next base: position 857,804,141 of record NC_060121.1, read on the forward strand.
TGATTCCCACTCTAGCACCTGCTTTTCGTGCTTTCTTTCTTGGAGGACCATTGTAATTTAAGACGTTGTAGATATTTTTATAGGTATTTTACTGTCATTGCCGCTCCAGTTACTTGCAGGCAATAGAGCAATTCTTTCGCTAGTGGATCTCATCAGAAATTTATCTGCAGTAAGTTATATTTATTCACGCTCGAGATCACGTGTCACACTCCGCATCCATCGTAGATCCTGTGAGGACCTTCTTGCATTTCGCTACAGACTTCTCTCGTTACACTTTCATATTGACAACAACATCGAATGCGAATAGCCTCAAGAAGCCTCCAAAGGTACCCACTAATTAATAATAAACATCGCATTAAATAACGGTAGTGTGCCACAGCCTGCAGGTATTCCGAAAACTAATTTCACATCTATCAGTTTTATTCTCTTATGAATGATATGTTCAGTTGTATCGCAGTCGTGAATCCAATTACAAAACAGTCCAATAATCACCAGGTTGTCACTCTTCTGAAACATAAAATTATATAACTGTGCAAATACAAGCAAAGACAATCCCCCTCTTGAAACGGTCTGTGTTGGTGGATACGGGACCGCAGACGGCACACACGCCGTGTGTCAGTTCGATGGTGACCGTGCCAGGACGTGGGATCCCTGTAACGCAGCCCAGCCCTTGCGCTGCACTCCGCACTGCAGGCCGCTGGAGCGAGTTTGATTTACTTTGACGGCTGGCTCTGGCGCCACGGTTTAATTGGTTGTTGCTATAACAGCGGCGCCAGTGGCGGCGGTTGCGGCCAGTTTGGGCGCAATTAAGTTGCCTAATATAATGGCCGGCGCGCCGCAGCGCAACGCGGGGCACCACGTGGTCTCTCCGCACGGGCAACCTTCTCCGTTGTCCACAGCTGGCGTACACTGGCCACTCCCCGCTTGCAAAAGAATAATTACTTTGCGTTACGAAATGTCACTCACGACATTATGGAAGCGATTTAAATACGTTTCCGATGATTGCTTTTATCTCTGTAACACGTATAAAAGCAAGTACTAAGAACGTAGGTGCCGACAGGTGTGAATGATGTAGAATCATTAGTTTAATACGTCTTGGTTGCAAAATATTGACACGAATAACTTACGGAAGGATGAAGAAACTAGAAGAGATCCGCTCTTGTGGAAGATTAGTTTGGATTAGGAATGTATGAAAGCGTCATACATTTATGACCTTGTGACTTTTCTTAAAAGGTAAGTCCAAGAAAGGCAAACCTACGTTTATAGTATTTGTAGAAGTAGAGAATGCATTTGACACTGTGGATTGGACTAAGCCTTAAAATTTTGAAGACAGCAGGAATAAAATGGTTCAAATGGCTCTGAGCGTTATGGCATTTAAATTCTGAGGTCATCAGTCCACTATAACTTACAACTACTTAAACCTAATTAACCTAAGGACATCACACACATCCATGCCCGAGGCAGGATTCGAACCTGCGACCGTAGCGGTAGTGCGGTTCCAGAATGTAGCGCCTAGAAGCGCTCGGTCACCCCGGTCGGCCAGCAGAGATAAAATGCATCAAATGAAAAAATGGCTTCTGGCACTATGGCACTTGATATCTGAGGTCATCACTCCCCTAGCATTAGAACTACTTAAACCTGAGTAACCTAAGGATATCACACACATCCATGCCCAAGGCCGGATTCGAACCTGCGACCGTAGCAGCACCGCGGTTACGGACTGAAGCGCCTTAAATGCATCGAGCGAAAGGTTATCTACAATCTGTAGACACACTAGATTGCACTAAAAGGAGTCAAATGTCATGAAAGGAAAGCAATAGTTGAGAAAAGAGTCAGACAGGGCTGTATCCGATGCCCAGTGTTATTTAGTCTGTGCACTGAGTAGGGTGTGAAGAGAACTAAGCACAAGTTTGGAACGGGAATTAAAGTTAACCGAGAAGAAATAAAAATTTTATGGTTGGCTCATGACATTGTAACTCCAGAGACCACTAACGACTTGGACAATCTGTTCAAGAGAGTGAACAGTGTCTCGAAAAGAGATTATAATATGAACATCAACAAAAGTAAAACAATAGTAATTTAATGTAGTCGAATTAAAATCAGGTGATACTCAGGAAACTGCCATAGGAAATGAAGCACTGAAACGCGTAGATGAATTCTGATTTTTGGACATCAAAGTAACTCATATGGGACGGAAAGCGGAAATTATAAAAGGAAGACTTGCAACAAAAGAGACTAAAGCATTTCTGCAAAAGAGGAGTGTGTCATACGTAATATAAATTTAAATGTTAGGAAGTCTTTTCTGAATGTATTTATCTGAAGTGCAGCCTTTTACTTAATTCAGAAAAGAAGAGAATAGAAGATTTTCAAGTGCGATGTTATAGAAGAATGTTGAAGATTACATGGGTAGACAGAATAATAAACGGGGATGTTGGAGGTACTGAATCGAATTGGGAAAAAAATAGTTTATGGCACAGCATGACTAAAGGAAAGGAGTGGTTGATAGCACACATCCTAAGACACCAGTTCGGTAAAAATTGAACTGTGGGACTTAACAATTATAGAGGGACACTGATACCTAAATGCAGTAAGCAGATTAAAAAAGTGGATGATGATTGCAGTAGTTACGTAGAGGTGAAGAAGCTTAAAGAGGATAGAATAACATGGAGAGCTACATACGACCAGTCGTCGCTCTGAAGACCAAAACATCAAATACACCAACGTCAGTGACACTCAGTTACTGTTACTTCCCAACATAATTCTAAGGAATAGAGAAACCAGTGTTTTCAATGTACATAATTAAGTTTATTTTTTCTGCTACCTTTTTGTTTTTACTTTAGTTCAATCTGTTAGTTTCTTTACGTGAAAAAGACTCATTTGGTTATCGTCCTTTCGTTACCTCCGTTTATACGATTTTGTTTCTTTTCGGTCTCAGAAATACGTAACTCTGTCTTAACACATCGGCAGATTGAAATATTATACCGGACCAAAACATGAAGCTCTACAATGTTCGTTGTGTTCACCCTCGTAGTTCCTTTGGTTTCGCACCTACAGTCGGACTCACGAGTTGGTAATTATGTGCGGCATGCAAGACGAATTAATTCACGTCTTGTTTAGAAGGTTTAAAGTGGGTCTGGATAGATCTTCAGTCTAAATAAGAGTCCCCAGGCTCGCTTTGATCCACGAGACAGGATTAAATTTCTCACAGGTCAGTAATTAAATCCCTGTAGTTACGTAAGTACTTTCAGAAAGATTCGGAAATCTGACCAGACTGGAAAGTACGCCACTAGCTGTTCGTACACCGCGTTCTGTTGGGAGAGCAAGTCATGAGCTCTAAATACATCTCTCAGCACCCATTTTTCATCAGTAGTTAACGACCTATGTAACACGCAGTGTGTCATAAAGATGATTTTTTTAAGCGGATGGAGAATTTTAATAAATTAAAACCACTTATTTGTGGCGCCATAACAGAAGAAACATGCCAGCATTCGTCATTTGGTCTTCTCGCACTTGCACTTGTACTTGCAGTGGCCATGTTTACAGGTAAAATTACTGGATGTAAGGTCCGCCTGTTTCGCAAACAATCGTGTTTTTCATCTACATGAATGAATGCTTCAGCACCTTTGTCCCATTTTCATGGACATTCTTTATTCTAATCTTAATTTTTATTTTATTCGGTTGTGTAAGTCTCTCCTTTCATTATCAGATACTGGCAGATTGTCATCTGCAAATTTAGCTTTCGAAAATCCTCTTTCGTCTACAATCTAATTTATGCCTCTGGGGAACTATTACAGCAATTTATCTTCGTAGAAGGAAGACTGTTCAGCCCACGATGTGCATATGTTCATATACAGTAATGGCGCTGATGAGCATGCTATTGAACGTTCTAAAACCGTCATCGACATCCTTCCAACTGGCTTCTAATGTTCGCTAATAGGCACCAAACATGGAATCAAGAATACAGTTCAAATTCAACTGGTTAAAAGATAAAGGAAAACACTATACATGTAGTTTGCACTGGCACAAATGTAATGTATTGGATCCATTTAGACCTCGCTAAGTCGGTCTTTATGTGGGACGCTACCCTACCACCAACTAACTAATGACTCCTCGTCTTGGTATCAACCACATGAGCCAACATGCACTGCATAGTTGCTTTCAAATGCCTGGAAAAGCTAAACACTTGACTCCTGCGTGCAGGAAACCACCTTCCCAATTCTTTTAGTTTTCCATACTGGGAGAAATACTTTGCGGATCAGGGTGGATCACTGTATCTCCGAACACAGAAATCTGTAGTTCTCTCTTATCAGTACGTTGGCCTTAGAGGGACGAAGACTCAGACGCGCTGGAGGAACGCCGTTGGACCTCTCGATTTCACTAGCTGCTGGATGAACACAATTCATACTTTTACAATGGTCATTTCCTTTTCCTGTCAGTAGTGCCCGTATGCCAAGAATTACTTCGTTTATTTCCAACGGAAACTGGAATATACCTGTCTTCGTGGGAGAATTACTCACTTTTTCAACCAGAACTGTAGGCCCAGGCCACAAACCATTTAAAAGAACTATGGAAACATGGCGTATCATGTCTAGGCTGGACAACGAATCGATGACTGCGTGATGGAACCTGATGCTACCATGGACCACACATGCGTGAGTTCTGTATTCATTTCTGTAGAATATACACCGTGACCCAGCAGGAATGGTCATTATTCAGGGATATGATAGGAACGATCATTCGCAGGGAAAACATTTTGCAAGCAATGGTTCTAAAATACATACTTTAAGAGCCATGAGCATTTAAGTCATCTTCAGTTTTGTGAAACAAGTTCTTCTGCTGCAAGCTCTTTGCTGTCCGCTTTTGAGAGGTTGTAGTAAGGACAAAACCAGAAACAAGTGTCCAATAAACATGGGCTCTGAAATGCACACGATATGGCCTATCAGCATTTATTCTGTAGAAGAGATGTGTTTCACATTAGAGAAGATGAACAAGATCTCATAGTTCTTAAGGTAAGCGCTTTAGGGCCTATTTTCGTTAGACTTTCTTGCTTCGATAATCGTTTCTCTAACATCCCTAAATGTAGGCCATTCTCCTGTTTAACGAGTCCTACTACTACTAATGAATAAGTAGACCCCCCCCCCCCTTACCTTAGTTAAAAGTTATGATAGTATGGTCAAACCATATCAAAGAAAGAAAAATAAAATAAAATTAATCTTTGCCTTCACTACAAGTCTAAATATAATGATAGTAGTAGTAGTTATTCCTCCTTCTAAATGAAGTACTTTATACGTCAGCGGAATTTTCGTTCAAACTTAATTGAATTAGAAAATACCAGATAAGCTCATATTCTCTATGGACTCGACCTGTTTATTAACTGCGTGACCATGTAATTACTGAACAGAATTCTGCAGGCTCAGTTTTTAAAATGGTAATGAAGAAACTGGAGCCCAATGGAACTCAAAATTATCACACGAAACAAATCGATTACATTTTAAAGAGTGGAGTATTTAACATTACTAGATTATTTCTTTCATTAATTTTTAAGAAACTTTATTTTTTACGGGTTCTCGACACAATGAAACTCGAAATAGATTCTCATTCATTTAAAAGAACATCACTTAGAATTCACCTTTTATCTGGACGACATCCGAAAGACAATAAGATACGATAACATAGAAAATAAACGTTTTATCTACTAAAATGATAAGGATATATTTTTTTATTACTAGTTACAAAATCATTCTTCTTAGACTTCTCTTAATCTTCTATGGTCTCTATTCTTACTTGTCGTTATAGCTCGATGACAGAATAAAACTATATCGTGTCTATGTATTAAGGGATTTCAATTAAAAAAGAAAATAATAAATTAACGTTACACTAGGATATCCTATACAGTGCTGTGATTTGGAATGATTTTTTTAAACACCTTATTTTTTATGTATAACCGATTTCAAGTGCAAAAGTGGATTCCTCACGCGTGTGTCCCAAAAATGTTCCATTTGTGTTTTATACATGCCGTATGCTGTAAATCAACGGACGTACAATATTACAGATACAGCTGAAGGCAAGAAGGCAATCAACAGTCTAGAAGATGGGAGTGGGTGAGAACAGATAGAAAGTGTGCTGCAGTTTCTCTCCTCCCCATTATATGCCACAACTGTGAACGCCGGTACTTTACTCTGCGTCATAACGAAGTCTTTGTACCGAAGCACAGTGGCTGGAAGATTGTGATCGGTCTCTCCCGGCGATGAACTTCGCGAGACCTACGCAGCCTTGTAAGAACAATGAAGCTACAGCTGCTTGCCGTAAAAGGAAATTAGCAATTTCCCCAGTCCCTCGTCTCAGGTCCTCAGATACAGTTCATACGGACCTCCTGCCGTTTCTGAGAATATTCCTCCGCGTCAGTGGCTTCGCAGACTTTGTTCTTGGGCTGCCTAAGTACTTCTCAAAAACATTTCTGTGAACCTTAGCGCTACAATAAGACAAAAGTGAGTTTAATTTCAAGTTTAAGCTGTGAGATACTTAGTCAGCAAAAAAAATACTGTCAAGTTGTTCACGATGAGTAAATTTACAATTAGTCTTAACAGTTTTGAAAGTGAAGTGTTGTTCATATTCAGGTCTTGAAAATTCGTCATTCAGCGCGAGAGCAATTACGTCAGGTTCCAAAGTAAAGCCCCCATACCTTAGCGGGAATTAGGTTCATAATGCTGCCGAGATAAAAAATTGTACTGATTCATCGTTATCATTTCTATTATTATTATTGTAAATATTATAAACTGGCACAGACTGTTGAGTAAAGCTCTTAGTGACTGTTGAACATTGCACGTGACAAGAGAAGCATGTTGTTATATATCAAGGAAAAGTTGTGAGAACATATTCATTACTTGAACTTACTCGGAATATATTCGTCTGTAGAATGTTCGTCGCTATGCTTGTAGTGATACTGAAGTTGAAACAGAAGCAACTTATAACAGAAGCGATAAAAACAACAGAGCTGACGAAGATAGTGAAGCGATAGTGTCTTCTGCAGGCGTTCTACGTGTTAAAGATAGAACTAATGGCATACGGAACCTTTTGGGACAAGAAAGTTGCTGAAGCATAATATTCTGCTGGAAAGCGCTGATCCAATGTGTACAACAAAACATCTTTCTACACTCCTGGAAATTGAAATAAGAACACCGTGAATTCATTGTCCCAGGAAGGGGAAACTTTATTGACACATTCCTGGGGTCAGATACATCACATGATCACACTGACAGAACCACAGGCACATAGACACAGGCAACAGAGAATGCACAATGTCGGCACTAGTACAGTGTATATCCACCTTTCGCAGCAATGCAGGCTGCTATTCTCCCAAGGAGACGATCGTAGAGATACTGGATGTAGTCCTGTGGAACGGCTTGCCATGCCATTTCCACCTGGCGCCTCAGTTGGACCAGCGTTCGTGCTGGACGTGCAGACCGCGTGAGACGACGCTTCATCCAGTCCCAAACATGCTCAATGGGGGACAGATCCGGAGATCTTGCTGGCCAGGGTAGTTGACTTACACCTTCTAGAGCACGTTGGGTGGCACGGGATACATGCGGACGTGCATTCTCCTGTTGGAACAGCAAGTTCCCTTGCCGGTCTAGGAATGGTAGAACGATGGGTTCGATGACGGTTTGGATGTACCGTGCACTATTCAGTGTCCCCTCGACGATCACCAGTGGTGTACGGCCAGTGTAGGAGATCGCTCCCCACACCATGATGCCGGGTGTTGGCCCTGTGTGCCTCGGTCGTATGCAGTCCTGATTGTGGCGCTCACCTGCACGGCGCCAAACACGCATACGACCATCATTGGCACCAAGGCAGAAGCGACTCTCATCGCTGAAGACGACACGTCTCCATTCGTCCTTCCATTCACGCCGGTCGCGACACCACTGGCGGCGGGCTGCACGATGTTGGGGCGTGAGCGGAAGACGGCCTAACGGTGTGCGGGACCGTAGCCCAGCTTCATGCAGACGGTTGCGAATGGTCCTCGCTGATACCCCAGGAGCAACAGTGTCCCTAATTTGCTGGGAAGTGGCGGTGCGGTCCCCTACGGCACTGCGTAGGATCCTACGGTCTTGGCGTGCATCCGTGCGTCGCTGCGGTCCGGTCCCAGGTCGACGGGCACGTGCACCTTCCGCCGACCACTGGCGACAACATCGATGTACTGTGGAGACCTCACGCCCCACGTGTTGAGCAATTCGGTGGTACGTCCACCCGGCCTCCCGCATGCCCACTATACGCCCTCGCTCAAAGTCCGTCAACTGCACATACGGTTCACGTCCACGCTGTCGCGGCGTGCTACCAGTGTTAAAGACTGCGATGGAGCTCCGTATGCCACGGCAAACTGGCTGACACTGACGGCGGCGGTGCACAAATGCTGCGCAGCTAGCGCCATTCGACGGACAACACCGCGGTTCCTGGTGTGTCCGCTGTGCCTTGTGTGTGATCATTGCTTGTACAGCCCTCTCGCAGTGTCCGGAGCAAGTATGGTGGGTCTGACACACCGGTGTCAATGTGTTCTTTTTTCCATTTCCAGGAGTGTATAAAAGATACTTTTAAAGGTATACAGAAGAAAATATGTGATATAATAATACGTCAAACCGACAGGAACGCAAATGAGGTATTCACAAACAATAAGATCAATTCAGAAGGAGCAGCGAAAGTACGGAAGTCATTGACAGCTAAAGAATTTGATGCATATGTTGGAACACTGATTACAGATGGAGTAAGATTGTCTAACACTGAACACACTAAGAAAATGTGGAAAACAAATGCATTCTCATTGTAGCGTACAAGCTTACCCCTCCACATATTTTGGCAGATAAACAGGTTTATAATATTTGACGATGTGAACACAAGGGCTGAGCGTTTCAAAAGTGACAAAGCTGTTGTAACATCTGACAAATTTGAAATTCTAAATTCAGATCTTCGTAAAAACTAACTGTCTTCTGATTGCCTCACTGTTGATGAGTAGCTTTTTCCTTAAAATATGAGTACAAATTTGCCCAATACGTGCCCGTAAAGGCAGCCAAATATGGTTTGTACATTTGGTGGGTTTGTGATTCGCAAAATTTCCACCCAATAACTGGCCAGATTTATACAGGTAATTCTCTTTGCAGAAGTGAACCTAATCAAGGAGAGAGGGTAGTAAAATATTTATGTTATCACTTCAACAGGAAGCCATATTAGCACTTGCATAGCAGATCAATGGGCACTAGATGCTACCGGGGCAGCACAACAAATCGGGACTAGAAGAGCACCATCGCTACTAGAGGCAAACTTTCAAAGTTTCAGAAAGCGCGATGCATACAGAGGAAACTGAAATCCTGAATCTGCTTTCACAAGCCGCGACATTGTCGCGAATAAAACAGTGACCAGTATATACAATAAGTTTCCTTTAATTGAGGTCTATGGTCACAAACTTTTTGTTGACAGATTACCGGTTTCGGTCTATAATGACCATCATCAGATCGGTTTTATAAAAACCAAGTCCTAATGTACTGCAGCCATAGTGGCATCGTCAAATGTTAAGTACAAAATCAGCACCAGCATCGTCAAATATATATAAATAACTTCATATGCACGAGTCATGTTGACAGTTTTTTTTTTAACAGTAGTGCCAACATGACTCGTGCATATGATGTTATTTATATGTATTTGACGATGCTGGTGCTGATTTTGCTGTTAACATTTGACGATGCCACTCTTCTGCAGTACACTAGGACTTTGTTTTTATAAAACAGATCTGATGATGGTCATTATAGACCGAAACCGGTAATCTGTTAACAACAAGTTTGTGACATTAGACGTAAATTAAAGGGAACTTACTGAATTTGCTTGTCAACACCAGCAGGCTGGAAAAAGTCCCGGTACGACGGGCCGAGTGTGGTCGCAGGGCAGTGACCTAACTGTACACAGCTGCGACCGGATAAGCGAACAGCGCATGCGCAACAGGCGACGTTTTTGTACTTCACCCTCCACCACACACCGTCAGATGGCTTGAGGAGTATGGATGTAGCTAACAAACACAACGCCCACTAAGCTTGTCGCCCATTCGTATCGGGCTACCAATTACCAGCAAGCTGCAAATAACCCACGAATGGTCGTACATCCACCCTCTTTCCTAACACCGATCAGTAGCATTTTCAGGCCAAAAAAACCGAAGAAATCAGACGACGGTGGTCTTACGACACGAGTAGAAACTCAATACGTTGAAAATTCCCTCCTCCTTCCCCCCCCCCCCCCCCCCCCAATCACACTAAATTATTCTTTGTACTGAGGAAGGCCTGTACAATGCGGCTGAAACGTAGGTGATTAGAGAGTTTCGGCATTTTAAGTATTTTACATATACTATTCGACCCTATGGTACACCCTACAAGATGCCAGATCTAGATTGATCAGCCAGAACATTAACAGCATTGACCTACTATTGATATAAGCCCGTTCAGGCGATAGCAGCATCACCCGGCGAGGAATGACTGCTAGTCACACATATGCACGAAGCATGTGGTATTAGTGAGCCTGGTGTCCCTGTGCGAAATGGGAGTGTGATTGCCCGAAGGCTCAGCACGAGCGTTTCGGAACCTGCACGACTTATCGGCTGTTCGAGGAGTGCTGTGGTGAATGTCTTCAACATGTGGCGAGACCAAGGTGAAACCACGTCCAGACGTCGTGGGGTTGGGCAACCACCATTCATTACAGATCTTGGACGTCATAAGTTGGGCAGACTGGTAAAACAGGTTAGGCGACGAACTGTGGCGGAACTAACATCGGACTTTAATGCTAGGCAGAGTACAAGTGTCTCTGAACACACAGTGCACCGAAGACCCCTAACATTGGGCCTCCGAAGCCGACGATGCATGCGTGTACCAATGTTTATACCACGATCTCGGCAACTATGACAGAAATGGGCACTAGACCACTGGCACTGGTTTTTGACACAGTGGCAGAGTGTCGCACGGTCTGGTGAATCCCGATACCGTCTTCATCATGCCAATGGGGGAGTGCGAATCCGTAGTTCTGCAGGGGAACAGCTTCTTGAAACCCATACTGCGGGGCGAAGACGAGCTGGTGGCTGGTCCTTTATGCTCTGGGGAATATTCACTTGGACAACCATGGGTCCATTGCATCTCGTGCAAGGCACCATGACAGTCAAGGAGAATCGGACAATGGTTGCAGACCACGTACACCCCTTCAAGACGATAATGTTCCCGACGACAGTGACTTTTTTACCAGGATAATGCGCTATGTCACAAGGGCAGGAGTGGATGGTGATTCGAGGAACACATTGGCCAGTTCAAATTCATGAGCTGAACGCGATCGAACATATCTGGGATGTGATTGAATATGGCGTCAGAGCTCATCGAGCCTCCCCGAAATTTACGGAAAGTAGGGGACTCGTGTGCACAGATGTGGTACTATCTCCCTCCAGCAAACTACCGAGGCCTCATCGCTTCCATTCCACAACGCGTCATCGCTGTTGTCCGTGCCCAAGGCGGACATACTGACTGTTAGGTAAGCGGTCATAATGTTATGGCTGATCGGTGTGTATCACTGTTGTAACAGTCCAGCTGCCAGAGCACAAAGAGACAATTTTTTAAGGTAGTTACCGTTTTGAATTTTGGCTTCAGGGCGCCTTATTGCATATGCTTACCAAATACCTTCAATTGTGGGCTGTTCACAGATGCCATTAAGGTAGCTTTCGGTTGGATGAACGTTTATTTTTACGTCTTTAATATGGCTCAGCCGACTGAAAATGACGCGCTTGGTAAAATGCGCACTGTCATTCGTGTTTTGAATGTAAGATACAGGAAAGATGGCCAGATTAACCGGCAGATTGGTTAAGCGTACGGAGAAAACGCTACGAGCGCTGGAAAAAAATTGTGTTGAGCATTTAAAGATGGCTGTGGAAATGTGCACGATGAAAATGGTTCAAATGACTCTAAGCACTATGGGACTTAACATCTACGGTTCATCAGTCCCCTAGACTTAGGACTACTTAAACCCAACTAACCTAAGGACATCACTCAAATCCATGTCCGAGGCAGGATTCTAACCTGCGACCGTAGCACCAGCGAGGTTCCGGACTGAAGCGAATAGAATCGCTCGGCCACTGCGGCCGGCTGTGTACGATGAGAAACGAAGAGATTGACAGTCCTTCATTATTAACGACCTAGTGCGGAAAATAGATATAAAAATTCGAGAAGACATCCGGTGCGCGATTCCCTTAGTATCTCATACGTTTTCTGATGTTTCAAGAGTTGTTCTGTATTAAATTACTACATAACACGTAGAGGATCGTAAGTTGTGCAGCCTGCTGGGTTCCAAAAAATGTTGACTGAGTAACGGGGAACCAATCATTTAGACAGTGCAAAGGCTTTCCTCCAAACGTACAGTGTCGAAGGAAGTACGTTTATAAGCCAAACTGGCACATGTGAAGAAACCTGCGTTGCTCACGTTACAACGGAATCAAAACGGTAGTCCTTGGAATGGAGGCATTCAACACTCACCATGAAACTAATGTAAGAGCAAACAATTTCAACCTGAAAAATGATATGCACTATGTTTTGTTAGTCTGTTGTCTTTCGTCGTGTTAGGACGGTCAATGCAAGAAATTGCGCCGCGAAATAAAAAAAGAATAAAAAATAAAATAAATTAAAGAAAAGAAAACAGTATAGCACCCTCAGTAGAGAGATCGTGCAGCTTCGCTATAATTCCCATTCCCTGGCTCACAGAACTCAAGATCGTATGCGACGTATGGTTGGGAACAATGTGGTCACGCTCATGGTAGCTCTGACATACATCGTTGCACTGCTAGGATACAATCGGCGATGTCAAAACGTCACTACACAGCTGCTTAAACAATCAAGTGGAAGTTTTGTGTGATGGAATTCAGAAGCTGGGCATATGATACGATGAATGCTTTAGTGCAAGTGAAAATTACATTGTAAAGTAGACTGTGGCTCTGGTTTTCGTGTAAACATTACTTTTAACATTGTTTTAGCTTTATTTTTATCTTAAAAGCGCATTTACTTTAGTTAGTTAGTAACGTTTTCCATGGTTAATTGTGAACGATAGATCGCACTGATGCCGAATAAGTCATTTTGTATTCATATCGCAAATTAATTTGTGCATATGGTTACATTTTGAACAATTCTAATTTTTTTATCTCTTCACAAAAAGAAAGGAAAAGGTATACTTAAATGTACCAACAACCTTTTACACATTATTTTAACAGAAATTCTCCTACGAAATATAAGAGTTGTCAAGGAAAAAACTTTCTCAATTTGTTTTCCAGTGTTATTTCGCTGTCTGTCCGAAATTTTATATCGGTGGGTAAATGATCAAAAATTTTTGTTATCAAGCAGCCTCTTATTTAAATTCAGTAAAGAGTGACCCTGAAAATTTTCATTGGAGTAGCGGAAATATTACACTTCCTGACAAGAAATGTGAAACACCCAGAAGACATCGTCGGATGTCAATGTAGCTTCGTACACTGACAAACCACCGGCAGATATATAAATGATTTGACTTATAATTCTATGTGACAGGCACAACGGCCACCAAGTACATTGGTACTGTTCGTGTTTAATGTCGTTACCAGCCCTGAGTATATAACGTGCGTGAACAATGAAAGATGTTGAGAGACCAGTGTTGGATACGGATGTGCCAGGTGCTCGTATGAGAAAGCGTCTGGGACTACCTCACAGCGTTGGGAAAGGGTTTCATGGTGGTTGTCCAATCGATCAGTTTGTCGTACTGTGCAATATCCAGATATTTGGGTCGTGGTTTCATACTACAACTGGTCGTGAGAGCAGACTGATTGTGAAGGCTCCAATCGTTAACATCTGACAACCATAAGGACGAGTCGCTGTATTGTGCCTCAAGAGCATTGTGAGCCCTTCACACTCGACCATGCCCACCGTGAACAAGTAATAACGGGAACCGTGCATCATTCCGTGTCGTCTTGCACCACTGGTCAGAGACTACCAGCAAGTGGACGAAGGTTCAAATGGCTCTGAGCACTATGGGTCTTAACATCTAAGGTCATCAGTCCCCTAGAACTTAGAACAACTTAAACCTAACTAACCTAAGGACATCACACCCATCCATGCCCGAGGCAGGATTCGAACCTGCGACCGTAGCGGTCACGCGGTTCCAGAATGAAGCTCCTAGAACCGCTCGGCCACACCGACCAGCGAGGACGAAGGAAATACCATCACACGGATAAGCTGCCGTTCACACCATAGCTTGGAGTGGCACGGTGACCAGGAAGCAATGACCGCTGACGAATGGCATTTAGCCATTAATTATATTTCCATACTTTACTGGATGGTCATCGTGGGCGAGTATGGCGGTCACCAGAAGAGAGGTCCTGTTCTAATATTTCGGAGAGGGACAGCTGTTTTATTCCTGGCGTCATGGTGCGGGAAGTTGTCGTTTATAACAGAACATTTTATACAGGTTATCTGCTTGCATTTCTAGAACTGGCGCAAGAAATCCCTTTATTTACTAAAATACTTGCAAATGTCGTAGTCAAGACGTATAGTCTTCTAGTTCATAAATTTAATATGATGTACACTTCCACTACCGTGCCAGCAAAATCTATCATTGTAACACGAATTATATTACGGGGTGTTTTTTTTCCACCGTGTTCAAACTCAAGGGAATGATCGATGTGAGGAAACGGAACAAAAAAGATCTAATGAACTTATGTCTAGAAATGCATGGTTTGCATGCAAGAGACTATTTATTCAATCATACTTTGTTACAGACACTGCGGTCTAACACGCGCTATATTTGAAGCCACAGTTGCAGTAAGCATGGTTTCCTCCTACATCATTCCCTAGTGCCCTCTCCTGCCATAGTAATTTGTAATGCTGTGTCCGACTCACTTCTCTTGCTGACTCACCTTGTAGTGGATATGATACAGTGTTGTAAACAATGACCCCGTGTTCGAATCGAGAGTTTCCGGAAATGGTGTTTACTTAAGGAAACGCAGATGGCAACGGGCTGCGGGCAGCATGGTTGTATCAGGAGATCTATCCCTGCAGGCAACAACCACATAATTCAGTGTTTGAACCTATATAGCCGTTCGTCTGAGACAGCGTCGTTTCAGGAAGCAGGAAATTATGAATGACGTACCGCAATTGGTCGGACAGCGGATTTGGAGGAAAATGTGGTTAACACCGTGCCGTGTCAGTACCAGGCATTTGGCCACCTAGTACAGGGTAGACCAAACGACCGAGGGGAACATTCTCCATGATAATTTTTACAACTGTTATCACTTACAGCGTGCACAGAGCATTCTAGTGACAGACATTCCACATCGGGAGCAATTTTGTCACTAGTTTCTTCACCAGGCCACCATGATCGGGATTTATGTCATCCATCCTGTACATAGATTGAAACGTCCCCTTTGAAAAAATTTATACAGACTGTGCTTAAACTGACACACAATATTTTTAGCGCAACGCAATCTGACTTTCAAAAATCCCTACAAAAAAAATGGCCCTGACTAACATTAACCTATGCGTTTCACAAATCGTTTACCTCACAAAAATATTGGTTACTCGAACTACTGCAATACAGCAAGCGCCACTACTGCCACCTAAATAAAAGATTCAAACTATGGAAGGCACTAACTACTGATAGGCATAGTTAGCAAATGAAAGATTTTAATAGAGAACAAACAATGTATTTACCTTAAAAGTCATAATATATATAGCAGTTCATGACAGTCTTACAAATTTCAAAACTCCGCCATCTCTCTCCCCACATCCATCACTGCTGGCGGCTCACCTCCAACTGCGCAACGCTACGCGTTGTTCACATCCAGCTGCCGCTGCCCAACACTACAATGGCAGACAACAATGCAAACTAGACACAGACTGCACACAGCACAGCCAGTGATTCTCACACAGTGCGCTACGTGGCGTTACCAATAAGAAAACCTAAACAGCCCACTTACAAGATGAGGCCACCTTTACGCGGAGTGGTACTTTCAACTTTCGCAGAACGTGGATGTTATGATGACAGTGAATCATCAGCATTGGTGCAGCCGGAATGTGTGGGCCGGGATAGTTGACGGCCGTATTTTGGGACCAGTCTTCCTCCCACTTTGCCTTACAGGCCGAAACTATCGGTGTTCCTTGCGGATGACTTTGCCTCCCCTGTTGGAAGAAGTGACACTGATGACTCGAAGGATTATGTGACTGGTACATGATGGTGCTGCAGCACACTTCGCCCATAACGTCTAGAGGCATCTCAATGGTGTCTTCCCTGGCCGATGAATCGGACGAGGTGGTCCAATTGCATTGCCTACTCGTTCACCGGATCTCAACTCGTGCTGGTCGAGCGGTTCTCGGCGCTTCAGTCCTGAACTACGCGGCTGCTACGGTGGCAGGTTCGAATCCTGCCTCGGGCATGGATGTGTGTGACGTCCTTTGGTTAGTTAGGTTTAAGTAGTTCTAAGTATAGGGGACTGATGACCTCAGATGTTAAGCCCCGCAGTGCATAGAACCATTTGAACCATGAACGCGTGCGATTTCTGGTTACGGGGGCAACTCAGAAGTATCGTACACGCAAATCCCGTTCCAAATTTGCAGACACTAAAGCAGCTTATTCATGCTGCTTTTGACACTGTTCGGATGCTCCCTGGCCGATGTGAGACAGAACATGCTACGGCGCAGACATGCATGCGTTGAGACACATGGAAACCATTCTCTGTCTACAAAACTTTCGAGGCCAGGCACATTAGGAACTCCTGTACCACCTCTTACAATGGCTACAGTTAACCATCCGTTGCCATGGGTAAGAGAATCATTGATGTCAATGCTGAAGTTCAGTCTGCAACCACGAAAGACACATGGTCCGTCGACGAGTGCAGTGGCAGCAATGTTCTTCACAGTATTCTTCTTCTTGTCTGCCGCTGTAGAGAATTCGATGTTTTCAAATGTTTTATAGACTGTTTGACGTGAGCGTCGACGGTACTTTCTGTAAGGCATCTTGGCAGCGTTCAATGCAGTTGCCTGTGCAGCAGCAGCAGCTTTTATAGAAGCGCGATAGCGAGTGACCTTGATTCGGACTTGGAATATTTCACAGTGCCAGCCGCGCGTTATCCCGGACGAGAGCACTAGCCTCACTAGGTGCTCCCGTCCGCTGTGCGCTAAGTCCGCGGCTGGCGCGCTGCCAAGATTGCGTAAGCCAGACTCGAGCGCTGGGTCAAAGGTCAAACTGATAAGAACTTTAACATGGAACATGCTGTTGCCTCCTTGAGCCCCCGGTTCGTGATGTACCCTTGTCCGGTTTTCAGCTACGCTACAGATCAATTTATTTATGTGTCTTTCGTGGTTGCAGACTGAACTTCAGCATTGACATCAATGATTCTTTTACCCATGGCAACGGATGGTTAACTGTATCCATTGTAAGAGGTGGTACAGGGGTTCCTAATGTGCCTGGCCTCGAAAGTTTTGTAGACAGAGACGTAATTGCCTACCATACCTACCATATTGGAGAACTTGCAAATAAAGACTTTGGTAAATCTGTGTATATGTCACCTTCCCCACTATCCCTCTACACCCGTAGTAGACGTAAGATATCTGTAAATGAATCTGTATTCATTTGGATTAAAGGCAAAGGCTGCTTGGTACAGGGCGTATTAGACCGCAGTCTGTGTAACAATATATGATTGAATAATTGTTCTCTAGCATGGAAACCAAGCATTTCACGACATAAGTTCATTAGACCTTTCTTGTTCCGTATCCTCTCATCCATCGATCCCTAGAGTTTGCAGACGGTGTAAAAATTCACCCTGTGTAGTCAAAGAGTTTCTTTTGCGGTTCTTACCCTGGAACACGTGAGGCAATACTGACCTTACGACTTATCTTAGAAGAAAGATTAAGGAAAGGCAAACCTACGTTTCTAGCATTTGTAGACTTAGAGAAAGCTTTTGACAATGTTGACTGGAATACTCTCTTTCAAATTCTAAAGGTGGCAGGGGTAAAATACAGGGAGCGAAAGGCTATTTACAATTTGTACAGAAACCAGATGGCAGTTATAAGAGTCGAGGGACATGAAAGGGAAGCAGTGGTTGGGAAGGGAGTAAGACAGGGTTGTAGCCTCTCCCCGATGTTGTTCAATCTGTATATTGAGCAAGCAGTAAAGGAAACAAAAGAAAAATTCGGGGTAGGTATTAAAATTCATGGAGAAGAAATAAAAACTTTGAGGTTCGCCGATGACATTGTAATTCTGTCAGAGACAGCAAAGGACTTGGAAGAGCAGTTGAATGGAATGGACAGTGTCTTGAAAGGAGGATATAAGATGAACATCAACAAAAGCAAAACAAGGATAATGGAATGTAGTCTAATTAAGTCGGGTGATGCTGAGGGAATTAGATTAGGAAATGAGGCACTTAAAGTAGTAAAGGAGTTTTGCTATTTGGGGAGCAAAATAACTGATGATGGTCGAAGTAGAGAGGATATAAAATGTAGGCTGGCAATGGCAAGGAAAGCGTTTCTGAAGAAGAGAAATTTGTTAACATCCAGTATTGATTTAAGTGTCAGGAAGTCATTTCTGAAAGTATTCGTATGGAGTGTAGCCATGTATGGAAGTGAAACATGGACGATAAATAGTTTGGACAAGAAGAGAATAGAAGCTTTCGAAATGTGGTGCTACAGAAGAATGCTGAAGATTAGATGGGTAGATCGCATAACTAATGAGGAAGTATTGAATAGGATTGGGGAGAAGAGAAGTTTGTGGCACAACTTGACCAGAAGAAGGGATCGGTTGGTAGGACATGTTCTGAGGCATCAAGGGATCACCAATGTAGTATTGGAGGGCAGCGTGGAGGGTAAAAATCGTAGAGGGAGACCAAGAGATGAATACACTAAGCAGATTCAGAAGGATGTAGGTTGCAGTAGGTACTGGGAGATGAAAAAGCTTGCACAGGATAGAGTAGCATGGAGAGCTGCATCAAACCAGTCTCAGGACTGAAGACCACAACAACAACAACAACAACCCTGATCTGTGGGACTTGGTGTACTGTGTCTAACTCCAGGAATGACTTGCTCGGTCTGCTGTGCACCTTGAGCCGCGGCTCCTTAGTTTCCACGCCGGCGGCGTCATTGGCTGCAGAACAGTTCTTGTCCCGCTACCGCCGGGCCCGGCCCATTGTTCCGCAGTTTAGCCGGAGGCATTCCGGGGCGCGCGGGCCTAGCGCCTAGTTTGCGGCGCTAAAGCGGATGGCCGACGCTGCAGTCCTGATGGGCGCCGCGGCGACTAATTAAACGTTCGCCCCGCGAGGCGAAGCGGAGCGGTGCGAAGCTCCCAGAGGAGGGGAGGGGAGACCAAGTTGAGGCAACTTGCACCTGCAGGTGCCGGCGCCGCTGAAGCCAGCGCTGTGCCCGCCTGTTTACCATCAACCCCGCTGCCGAGCGGTCGCTGGCGACGTCTAGCAACTCGTGTAGTGACGAGTGTGGACCGCAGGCCGACGGCCGCAAATCTTCAGCACTCTGCGCTGTACGCTAGAGGCCTGCAGAACCCTGGCCCGTCGGAGAGCTCTGCACGCGGATGCCGTGTGCAAGAAAGAGCGTGCTTATATATATATGAAGATGGAATCTGTTCCTTCGGACATGTCCGAAAGAACAGATACCAACCTCATATACAGGGTGGTCCATTGATAGTGACCGGCCCAAATATCTCACGAAATAAGCATCAAACGAAAAAACTACAAAGAACGCAACTCGTCTAGCTTGAAGGGAGAAACCAGATGGCGTTATAGTTGGCCCGCTAGATGGCGCTGCCATAGGTCAGACGGATATCAACTGCGTATTTTTAAATAAGAACCCACATTATTTTATTACATATTCGTGTAGTACGTAAAGAAATATGAATGTTTTAGTTGGACCACTTTCTTCGCTTTGTGATAGATGGCGCTGTAATAGTCACAAACCTATCAGTACGCGGTATCACGTGACATTTCGCCAGTGCGGACGGTATTTGCTTCGTGATACATTACCCATGTTAAGATAGACCGTTTCATAATTGCGGAAAAGGTCGATATGGTGTTGATGTATGGCTATTGTGATCAAAATACCCAATGGCCGTGTGCTATGTATGCTGCTCGGTATCCTGGACGACATCATCCAAGAGTCTGGACCGTTCGGCGGATAGTTACGTTATTTAAGGAAACAGGATGTGTTCAGCCACATATGAAACGTCAACCACGATCTGCAACAAAAGATAATTCCCAAGTAGGTGTTTTAGCTGCTCTCACGGCTAATCCGCAAATCAGTAGCAGACAAATTGCGCGAGAATCGGGAATCTCAAAAACGTCGGTGTTGAGAATTCTACATCAACATCAGTTGCACACGTACCATATTTCTACGCACCAGGAATTGCCTGGCGACGACTTTTAACGTCGTGTACAGTTCTGCCACTGGGCACAAGAGAAATTACGGGACGATGATAGATTTCTTGCACGCGTTCTATTTAGCGTCATTCACCAACAGCGGTAACGTAAACCGGCATAATATGTACTATTGGGCAACGGAAAATCGACGATGGCTGCGACAAGTGGAACATCAGCGACCTTGGCGGGTTAATGTATGATACGGCATTATGGGATGACAAAAAACTGGCCCCCATTTTTCGATGGCAATCTAAATGGTGCAATGTGTGCTGATTTCCTACGTAATGTTCTACCGATGTTACTACAAGATGTTTCACTGCACGCTACAATGGTGATGTACTTCCAGCATGATGGATGTCCGGCACATAGCTCGCGTGCGGTTGAAGTGGTATTGAATAGCATGTTCCATGACAGGTGGATTGGTCGTCGAAGCACCATACCATGGCCCGCGCGTTCACCAGATCTGACGTCCACGGATTTCAAAAATGGTTCAAATTGCTCTGAGCACTATGGCACTCAACATCTGTGGTCATCAGTCCTCTAGAACTTAGAACTACTTAAACCTAACTAACGTAAGGACATCACACACATCCATGCCTGAGGCAGGATTCGAACCAGCGACCGTAGCGGTCACGCGGTTCCAGACTGACGCGCCTAGAACCGCACGGCCACACCGACCGGCCCCACGGATTTCTTTCTGTGGGGAATGTTCAAGGATATTTGCTATCGTGATCCACCGAAAACGCCTGACAACATACATCAGCGCATTGTCAATGCATGTGCGAACATTATGGAAGGTGAACTACTCGTTGTTGAGAGGAATGTCGTTACACATATTGAGGTTGACGGGTATCATTTTGAGCATTTATTGCATTTGTGTGGTGTTTACAGATAATCACGCTGTAACAGCATGCGTTCTAAGTAATGATAAGTCCACAAAGGTACATGTATCACATTGGATCAACCGAAATAATTTAAAAAACCTACCTGTTACCAACTGTTCGTCTAAAATTGTGAGCCATATGTTTGTGACTATTACAACGCCATCTATCACAAAGCGAAAAAAGTGGTCCAACTTAAAGATTCATATTTCTTTACGTACTACACGAATAAGTAATAAAAATGGGGGTTCCTATTTTAAAAAATGCAGCTGATATCCGTTTGACCTATGGTAGCGCCATCTAGCGGGCCAACCATAGCGCCATCTGGTTTCCCCCTTCAAGCTAGGCAAGTTTCGTTGTTTGTTGTTTTTTCGTTTGATGCTTATTTCGTGAAATAGTTGGCTCGGTCACGATCAATGGACCACCCTGTATATATAGTTAAGGCTCACCGGCCATTTGACCATCTTCTTACGGGAATCTGCAAAGAGCCGCGCGTAATGGGTATAAGGGGAAGGGCACTATGCATATAGTGCGGGACAATAAGTTCGGAATGTGGGTCTCACGGGAGGCTTGCCAGAGATGAGTTCCTGCAGCAGCAGCTGTGTCCTCGGTGGCTCAGGTGGATGCCGGAACGGTAGCTCAGGGTGTGCGGTCAGAGAGCTGGTTGGCCTTTGTAATAAAAAAAAAAAACTGAGTGGAAGGATCAACAGACGAATTCTAACGGATGTCATGTGACATCTGCAACGACCAAAACACAACGATGAACAACAACAACAACAAGAAAATATGAATAGAGCGCCTGCCATGTAAGCAGGAGATCCCGGGTTCGAGTATCGGTCGGGGCACACATTTTCAACTGTCCCCCTTGACTTATATCAAAGCCTGTATGCAGCTAGAGGTATGCATTTCATTGTAATTACACTTCACGTCGCTTGGCGGAAGGTGCAGAAGTTGACAGACGCTGCCTCGTCTAATAAAACAGCGGAGAAATCTCTGTATATGACAGCGGATATGTCTGTCATACGCTCGTGCTCATTTGCACATTGAACATTGTTTAGTTCTTCATTTGCAATTATTATCATACTCGTGAAAGACGTACGGAAATTTGTAAAGCTCCATTTCTGACGATATTACCATTCTGATTCAGAACAAAAAAATTAAAAAAGTAAAACAAAAAAACAGAAATTTATTACTCTTCTTATTAATCATGAAAAAATCTAATTCTCTCTCATCTGACTGCGATTATTAAAATAATTTCTTGCATCTCTTAACAATTTATACAATAATGCTCCTGCAGGCAACAGATAACTCACCTGGTCTTGCGCTGCAACTACGTGAATATTCTGCATCCAGCAACATGCTCAGATAATTCAAATGAAGTACTGCGATCAATATAGAATGCAATGTATAGTCACAACTAGTGATACACCTACTGTAATTTTTTTTATATAATTAGAAATTGAATGATCAGGAGGCATTTCGTCAACAATCCTTAAGCAGTCAAAAGGAAAAGAAAGAAACCGATAAAAACTTTTCGTTACGGCGTAAAGTAAAGGGTAGGCACGCCAGTCGCGAACGATAGAGAAGAAATGGCTGTGAGAAGACGTCAGCCAATTGGACGCTGACCGACCCCTCTTCAATATGACAACGCGACAGCAGTGACCCCTTTGTGAAGAGGACATAAGCGCTGCGACCGACTGGCGACGCCCCAGATGAAGGGTAGCTTCAAGACTAGCGAATTGGGTAGCAGCGTCACCTCTAATTACTTTGCTTGTACAACGCCCCAGATGAAGGGTAGCTTCAAGACTAGCGAATTGGGTAGCAGCGTCACCTCTAATTACTTTGCTTGTACATTATATGCAACACAGAACTGGAATTGTTCATACTGAAGAGGTGTGCTTGTTTTGTACGTCACCCTTTGCTTGCGACACATCTGTGCAATTTTGAAAGTTAAGTATTGTCATTAAATTTTTGTAGTAAAAGTGATTAATACGATTTGTTTGCATTGTTTGTCTAGTGAACTGAGTACCTAGGATTCCTATACTCCACATATTTGACAACGAGCGTAGACACATAATAATTTTCATTTACTATATTTCAAAAACTGACAATTTAAACACTGGAAAGCCTCAGACCTTTCTTTTTTTAGCAAAATCTTTAATTATCACACAATGTCTATAATCAATAATCACGTACGTGGTCACAACAAAGATGTGAATGTTACGCTCAGTGTATGCATACATAAATCTGAGAAAATCCCTCCAGTGCGCAAGCAAGCAACAACTACGTGCAGCAATCAGTTCATTTGTATGAATTAGTCACGACTGACTACCATGTAACTAGACTGAATTTTTTTGTCAATTGCAAGCAAATTTGATCTTCAATAACCATTATTCACATTCCTCACCATGAATTTTGTTAACATTTCTTCTGTCGTAAACTTACGGCGTGACCAAAACATTTCCGTTCTAATGCCGTGCAGTTCAGAATAGGTATGCCAATCAGGTAAACTCTGCGTGAGCGTTGGTGCAAGAATTCCACCGATACACCAAGTTGAAGTTACCCGTCTGGTAGAACACCGTGTCCTGCTGCGTGAAGCAGTCCGTTACAGCCTGCTGCACATCCTAGTCACACAGGATTCGTCGACACTTCAAGGTCTCTTTTAAGGGACAAAAGACGTGATAACCACATGGAGAGACATCAGGACTATAGGCCGCGTGCTCGAGCATCCGACACTTGAATTGGCGTACTTCTGCGTTAAGACATTTGCAATAGAGAACATGTGTTTTCATGAAGCACCGAATTTAACGCATCATTCCACAACGGCGGTTTTCGACAGATTCGTACACATTCTCCATCCTCGGACGAATTGCTACCGACGTTTGTCTTTCAGCAGCCAAGAAGAGAATATGACCACGTTGGTCTTGTTTGGTTGCATTTGCTAATGAAGTCACCATAGTTAATGATTCCGCATTTACTGCGTCCACGTCCCTTTATATGCCAATGACAGTGCGATTTTAAGCGTAGACTGAATTCGAGCATTATGTCATCGGATATTCGTTCACAAAGATTTACGCTTTCGCTGCTGAACCACTGACGTTCACTGAGACTCGATAATCGATTATCGCTTTGAGTATTCGGTATAGATAATCATATTCAGTCGCTATGGAATAACTTGGTGAATTTCAGATATACCGCATATACACTGAAGAGCCAAAGAAAGTGGTACACCTCACTAATATCAAAAATGGTTCAAATGGCTCTGAGCACTATGCGACTTAACTTCTGAGGTCATCAGTCGCCTAGAACTTAGAACTAATTAAACCTAACTAACCTAAGGTCATCACACACATCCATACCCGAGGCAGGATTCGAACCTGCGACCGTAGCGGTCGCTTGGTTCCAGACTGTAGCGCCTAAAACCGCACAGCCACTCCGGCCGGCCCTCACTAGTATCGTGTAGGGCCGCCGCAAGCCAGCAGAACTGCCGCAAAACGACGGGCATCGACTCGACTAATGTCTGAAGTACTGATGGGGGGAATTTACTCCATGAATCCTATAGGGTTGTCCATAAATCCGTAACAGTACGAGGGGATACAGATCTCTTATGAACAGCACGTTGCAAGGCACCCCAGACATGCTCAATAATATACATGTGTGGGGAGTTTTGTGGCCATCGGAAGTGTTTAAAGTCAGAAGAATGCTCCTGGAGCCTCTCTGTAGCAATTCAGGACATATGGAGTGTCGCATTGTCTTGCTGGAACTGACCAAGTCCGTTGGATTGCACAGTTGACATGAATGGATGCAGAGGATCAGACAGGATGCTCACGTACATGTCACCTGTCAGAGTCGTATCTAGACGTATTAGAAGTGCCATATCATTCCAAATGCACCCGCCTTACACCATTACAGAGCCTCCACCAGCTTGAACAGTCCCCTGCTGACATGAAGGGACCATGGATTCATGAGGTCTTCTTCATACCGGCAGACGTCCATCCGATCGATACAATTTGAAACGAGTCTCGTCCGACCAGGCAACATGTTTCCAGTCATCAACAGTCCAACATCGGTGCTGATGGGAGCAGGTGAAGAGTAAAGCTTTGTGTCGTGCAGTCTAGTCTAGTTGAATGGTTCGCACGTTGACACTTGTTGATGGCCGAACATGGCAATCTGCAACAATTTACGTAAGGGTTGCACCTCTGCCACGCTGAACGATTATCTTCAGTCATCGTTGGTCCCGTTCCTGTTGGATCTTTTTCCGGCCACAGTGATGTCGAAGATTTGATGTTTTACCGGATTTCGGATTCACGGTACACTCGTGAACTTGTTGTACGGGAAAATCCCCACTTCATCGCTACCTCGGAAATTATGTGTCCCATCCCTCTTGCACCGACTATAGCACTACGTTCAAACTGGTTGAAATCTTTATAACCTGCCATTGTAGCAGCAGTAACCGATATAACAACTGCGCCGTATTCTGCCTGTTTACATATCTCTGTATTTGAATACACATGCATATACCAGTTTCTTTGGCCCTTAAGTGTACTTTCTCCATAGCCAACATGGGAAATAAACAGCTAAAAAGGAATCCTAATTTAAATACAATCCAATGCTTGCCGGCTTGCCGGGCTTGTTACTACAGCTGCGTCTGCTGAAGCAGGTTGGAGTCCATGTTTTCTTAGATCTGCGGAGTCATACGCCTGATGCACCACAATGAGGGAGTGCACGCCAGCATCATATAAAGGGAAGAAACTGTTGTGGCCGCACTTGTTTGTGTGCAAAGCAAGTGATTAAAAACAAGCACCGCTCATGTGGATTCGACAACGAGGTGCAGTGCTCTGCTGTAGGCAGAAGTACAACGGATTCAGGCTCGATGAGCAAGGAGGCCATGCTACCGGACTTTCTCGACCAATCTGTGTCACCCAGGAAACATTTACAGGTAGGTACTGCCGCACAGTCCGTAGGAAACGGGGTGGTGACCTGTCGCTCATAATCCACAGCCGGTGTCTTTCTGGGAGGGTAACGTTCTACAACAGTGCTGGTATTTCATGGCACATAAATCGGTGATACATAGTGCCTTTAAATCTGTTTGGTAATGTGTGTGTACCTATGACTCCTTCACCGACAATTCGTGCTCATACGCTGATACAGAGGCAATCATGAAGCTTAACCTGCATGATTGCTTTAATATCTGTATCTGCCAACAGTGATGGTGTTGTAGAAAAGCACACATTAAACTGCAACAGCAAGAAAGCCTACACCATCATATACCAAAGATTACTGGGCACAAATAAAAAAAGTCCCATATTTCAGGATGAATTGTTTCCCATACAAATAATCATAAGAACTTCCTGCTTATGGAGCTCCCTTCTCGTTGTTTTGATGCAGATAGAGTTCGCGAGTTCGATATTAAGTTCTGCTCTGGATTTTGCAGCTGTCGTCCTCTTATATTTTTCGTCAAGGACCCTCTTTCAGGACCACTCATCACGCACTCTCATCCGTGTTCTCACTTAAAGGATGATGTTTTCTCGCTATCCTAATATGCGATAAACCTTCGATATGGTGTGTCTGGAAATACTTAACACTTGGGCTACCTTGGTTACCGAAGTACTCACCATATGAACACAAAAGTTCATTTAGCTCCAAAATCCGCCACTCCACACGTCCAGTACTGTAGAACCAAATTGAGGAGGAGATCTTCAAGATCTTGGAAAGTGTTAGTGCATGAAATTAGAACATAAAAGTAATAAAAATAAAATTAAACATTTAAGAATTCCAAAACACGACAAGATACAAGTTTATGTAAACACAATCAACAGTGTAACACAGGAATCAGCTTAATTTTTCAAGAAACTCCTATACAAAGTAGAAGGAATGACCCAAGAGGAAACTCTTCAGTTTCGATTAGATAACGCATGCTTTACTGCGATTTTTTTTTTTTATTTCTTGTGGTAGCTTATTGAAAATGGATGCAGCAGTACACTGCACGACTGCCTGCAGAAGAGTCAAGGAAGTCCGATCCAAATGCAGATTGGATTTCTGCCTAGCATTAACTTAGTGGAAGCTGCTAATTCTTGGTAATAAGCTGATATCGTTAACAAGAAACGGTAGTAAAGAATGTATGAGGCCAATGTCAGATTACCCATACTAATGAAGAGGGGTCGAGAACAGGTTCGCGAACTTACACCACTTATTGCCCCAAACGCCCGTTTGTGAGCCAAAAATACCCTTTGAGAATGGAAAGAGTTACCCTAAAATACCATATGTCATAAGCAAATGAAAATAAGCAAAGTAAACTACTTTTTGTGTCGAACTATCAATTACTTCGGATACCGTTCTAATAGTAAAAATGACAGCTTTACGTCTTTGAACAAGATCCTGAACTTGGGCTTTCCACGACAGTTTAGTATCTATCTGAACACCTAGAAATTTGAACTGTTTACTTTTACTAATCATACTCCCATTCCGCGAAACTGAAACGCTGGATTTTGTTGAATTGTGTGTTAGAAACAGTAAAAACTGAGTCCTACTGTGATCTAGCGTTAGGTTACTTTCTAAAAGCAATGAACTTATGCCTTGAACTGCACTGTTGGAACAGTGTTAACGTTGCACACAACATGCTTTACTACCAAGCTAGTGTCATCAGCAAACAGAAATATTTTAGACTCACCTTCAATACTAGAGGGCATATCATTTATATAAATAAGAAACACGAGTGGTTCCAGCACTGATTCCTGGGACACCCCATCATATCGATTCTCGGTACTGTGGAGAAGATCTTTTGCTGTCTGTTTTCAAGGTAAGAGGTGAACCAGTTGTGGGCTATTCTCTGTACTCCATAATGATCCAACTTCCGGAGAAATTTTGTGATCTACACAACCAAATGCCTTATTTAATTAAACAAAAGCCTAGCGTTCGAAATCTTTTGCTCAATCCGTCCAGTACATCACAGAAAAAAGGGGATATAGGTTTTTCAGTTGTCGAAACACTTCTAAAACCAAACTGCATATTTGATAGCAAATTATGTAAAATAAAATGATCCATTCTCCTAACATACACAGCCTCTTCAATAACGGGAGCAAACACTGATGGCCTAGAAATTGATTTAAAATAGTTTACGCTATCTATCGCTCCCTTTTTATAAAGCGGCTTTACTACTGAGTACTTTAATCGTTCAGGAAACTGAGATTCTTATCTGAATAATTACAAATATGACTAAGTACAGGGATAACATGCACAGCACAGTACTTGAATATCTTACTAGATATGCCGCCATATCCATGAGAGTCCTTAGTCTTCAGTGATTTGATTATTGGCTCAGTCTCCCAATTGTCAGTTATCACAGAGGAGTATTTCAGATAATCTCGGAAAGGCATTTCCCAAGTTATATGAATCTCTGTAGGCAATGCTCAGAAAATGATTGTTAAATACTGTACATCTATCTGATTTATCAGTAACAGGAACATTTTTACTACGAAGCGACTTTATGTCGGTGACCTTGTGCTGCTGACCAGACACTTCCTTCACAACTGACCATATGGTTTTAAATTTATCCTGTGCATTAGCTATTCTCTTTTCGTACCACAAGCATCCATTTTTCGAGGTTTCGCCATTTTTTTCTCCAACCCTATGTCTACTACAAAGGAGTACCGATTAAGCATGTTCTTGTTCCATATAATATACGATTATATATGATTTGTGCTACTGAATATTATAGTTGGGTTAGGTACATCTCTGTTAGTTTACAGTTACGAACGAAATACATCACATACACTCACACACACACACACACACACACACACACACACACACACACACACACACACACTCACACTCATTGTATGATCACAGCTGCATATTCCTTTATTCAATCTGAATAAATATGGTTTTCGCAAATAATATTTTAATAATATCAGTTTGTAATTTTTGTCACATACTTTTAGCTAGTTTTATGAAAATATACAACAAGTAAATAGTTGTAAAACGCCCCACAGTTAACATATTTAGATTTTTATTTTGTTAATTGCTTTGATAAAGAGTTATAATTGAAGTAGAATAAACTAACAGCAGCGTTCACATGTTTTGGCACACTCGGTGTTTTCATGCTTACAAAAGGATTTATCGAGTCATTAAAGCACTTTATTATTACACGATTGAAAATGTGTGCTTACAAATAGTTGAGTGTTCCATATATAACGCTCGTAACGCAATTAACCTTTGTTGGCCTTTGATATAGATCGTCGGGCATTTGTTCAAAGCTCGCCTGTATCCAGCAGTAATTATCTGTGACGAGATTATTTACTGCGTCGGTTTATCTTCGGCATTAAAAGTTAGCCTCCAGTACCCGTTCTGGCTCTGCGCGTGACGACATTTTAAACATCGGACCTGGCATATAAGCCACCCCGGCAGTAGACGCAATAAACAAACAACCGTCGTCGAATACACGATGATTGGAATAATTCAGCATGTGATTACAAAGGCACGCAATTACTGTTTTAAGATAGCTGTCAACCGTAATAATCCGTAAGGTACTGAATGGCTTTCTTACTAAAAAATTTCGTCACTGAAATAAACAAAGCCACAAAAATGGAATGGAATTAATACGTCAGTGTAAAACTAGGAAACTTTTCTTGAAGTACTTACAGAGGTTAATTAGTTTACGATGAGTATCTACCATACGCCATTCCTGATTCAACAACACACTGCCTCAAAGAAAAGAATTAATGGTCAAATTACACGCGAAGCATAAAAGATTTATTGTTGCTGAGGATTTTTGTCGAATAATCACCTTCATTTTTCAGTATGAGCAAACATTTGGCGACTTCTAGAAACATCTGTGACATACATTAGCAATTAGTTCCTCGATTCAAGGCATTAGTGTTTCGAAAATCCATAGCCAGAGTCGCGCCTGACTGTAACTGACTGTAATAGTCATTTGAAGCTAATACCAGTTGCTCACATGTTTAATAATCAGAGGAAAATATTTTCCGATTTAGGAGCAGCAGGTTCCATTTCACTGAACCAGTATTGCAGAAGCCGATCCGTATCTTTTACGCCCAAACTGGTAACGCTGTGGAACTTGTGGAGATTTTGTCCCAGGGCACCACAGCAGGATTGTTGAATGATTTTGTTATCGATCCAGCTTACAATTTCAGTTGTTAACAAAGGAAGTAAATACCCTAAATGTGTCTGCGATCATTATAATATTTGTCGAATAATGCTCAATATGCTTTCACATTTTATGACGTGTTGGCTACTGCCGTCATAAGATCGAAACTCGTACTCCATAAATAAATTTTCAGTGTTAGTGCGGCAGTTGCTGCAGAACTTACGCTAAGCTGGACTTCAGCTCACAAAAAAGAACAGAAAGGTTCATTTTGTGTCATGTATTTTACCTATCTCCCCAGACGCTCATCGATCTGACTTTTATCAGCTGCCGGCCGGGGTGGCCGAGCGGATCTAGGCGCTACAGTTTGGAACCGCGCGACCGCTACGGTCACAGGTTCGAATCCTGCCTCGGGCATGGGTGTGTGTGTGTGTGATGTTCTTAGGTTAGTTAGGTTTAAGTAGTTCTAAGTTCTAAGGGACTAATGACCTCAGAAGTTAAGTCCCATAGTGCTCAGAGCCATTAAACCATTTTTGTCAGCTCCATGGAGACAGTCGTGATGCGGCTAATGCCGCTTGATGGAACTAATCTTCTCACTGCTTTAATGTGTCAGTTTCACATTCTATGCATGTGTGGGAATGGTTCGTAAATACGGTGGCGATTCTCTTCAAGTATTTGTGTCACTTTCTCCCTACAGGTTCTCGAGGACTGGATTCGTTATCTAGGTTCCATTAATATGTCTCACTTTCTTCCCACAAATAGTAGCATGCAGGTCTGTATCTGTCAATTATGTCGCCAGAATACCCTCCCAGAACCACTAACTTCTGATGAAGAAGACCCCAGATGAAGTAGGCAAATTTTAATGATAGAACTCTACTTTCCACCTGCATCTAAGCTTAGGTAATGAATAATTGCCACATAAAGCTGATTGACTGACAACTTGCAAGAGTGTAGAAACGCTTAAGGAGGAGGTTTAACTTCATGACGAAACGGATGAACTGATCGGCAAGCTGATGGACTGACCACATTTGTCCTTCAGTTATGTAAATGTAAATTTGATCGATCGTAGAGGGTGGCGGTGTAACAGGCAGTCACCCTGTTTGTGCTCTTTTGGAATGTCGCCTGTGAAGAGGGCGAGCCAAGCAATTCGATGCAGGAAACATTCTGCAGCGTGTTTTTTCAGCTTTCTATGCTACACCAGTGCGAGTGTGTTTGCACTTTTGATATTATCGTGCCTGCGGCAGGCAGCATGTTGTTTAAGGGTGGGTAGCAATTTTCTTTTTCTTTGTTTTCGTGAGCAGTATGTTTTTTCTTTCTGTGTATTTGTGTATGTTCGGGTTTGAGAGAGAGAGAGCGAGGGAGGAAGGGAGCAGCACGGACAAAGAGAGAGAGAGAGAGAGAGAAAGAGAGAGAGAGAAAGAGAGAGAGAGAGAGAGAGAAAGAGAGAGAGAGAAAGAGAGAGAGAGAGAGAGAGAGAGAGACAAGGATAGGGAAGAGAGAGAGAGAGAGAGAGACAGACAGACAGACAGACAGACAGGGAGAGAGAGAAAGACAGTGGGGGAGAAAGTGGCTTATTTTTATGTGACAAGAGCTTTGTTTTTGATATCATTATAATTTTAACTTTCTCATGAACAAGGAAATCAAAGCAAGTTCGTTATCAATGTATGAGTACTTGTGGTCGACGATTCTCAACGAAAACACGATACAACTTTAACAAGACTATATACACATGAGGTGTCACAGTTGACAATCTACTAATTACGAATATTAGGTTGCAACATTGCATTTCCACCTAGGTTCGAGAAACCTCCTAGTTATGTAATGTAGGTTTAACTTACGTCAACATTAAGAGTAATACAGTTATTCCACTTTTAAACACAAAGGATAGAGGATATATTGGTGAAAATTACGTTGATGGGCTTTAAGTTGCGGAGGAACTGACGGTTGACATTACAGAAAGAAATCGGAGGCGATAAGGAAGGCACAAGTGATTTATTATCAGAGTCAGAATTTAACAGAGGCATGGCACGACTATGGATAGAATGAAGCACAAGAGATTTATAATATTCTTGGGAATTTCCAAAATTAATGGAGTAAATGACAATCAAACGACTACTCAAGTTAATGAGGAGTTCTACGAGACCGGAGGCATGCCATCAGACTTTCAGAAAAATATCATCGACGCAATCCTGTAGACAGCATCTAAGTTGCAACCAAGAACAATATTAAGGCGATCAGTTTGCGTATAGGACAGGTAAAGCCACATAAGTTTCAGTTGTTTTGCCCCATCTGATAATGGAAGCAAGGCATAAGAAAAATCAAGGCACATTGATAGAATTTATTGACCTGGAAAAAGCGTTGGACAATGTACACTCATGTTCAGGAAAAAACAGAGCACATTGAACGACTAGAGACAGGATGTTCGTATTCACAGGATGTGTACGTTAGTATGTTCTGCAGAAATGATTAGGATTTGAACAATGTCAGCCCGCAGGTTCAAGGTCAACATCGATATCGCGACGTTATATCACCTATCAATGAAATGTGCCTCCGGTTCTTGTTGTTGCTATAAACCAATGGTAATAGATCAGTCTGACTTGAGCAGACATGCAGGATGCCTCGCACACGTATGCTCGAATCGTACTGTCAAATCAGTGAGTTTGAGAGAGGGCGCATAATTGGTACGAGAGAATGTGGTGCACCCATCCCAAATTACTGCTCGTGTAAGACTAAGTGTTTCGGCAGTGTAACGAGTGTGTGGCCGTAGAACACGACAAGATGGGTTAGGTCGCACCACCCAAACCACCCCCCGAGAAGATCGCCACCTCATCCGAATGTCATTGCGAGACAGATCTGCGCTCTGCTAGGTTCTGGCGCAATAGTGGAACAATGTAACACATCGTACACTATCTAGCTTGACAGTTCATCGCCGTTTATTATGTCATGGGTTACACGCGCGTCGTCCACTTCATCGCCCTAACTTAACGAATGCGTAGAAACGTGGCAGTGGTGTATGGAACGACGTCACGGGGGACAGGAGTAGCACCTAGTGTTTCAGGACGAAACCAGGTTATGTTTGTTTGAAAATGATGGCCGCATTTTCCTTCGCTTTAGACAGCAGGGGCAGAGGCATCACTGTGACTGCATTTGCACAATAAATACAGTGTCAACTGAAGGCCTTATGGTGTGGGGTGGAATTGAGTAGAATCACTAATCACAGCTGGTGCATGTCCAGAGCACTATGACCAGTGATCATCCTGCGACCCGTAGCCATACCCTTTCCGCACAACGTCCCAGACGCCATTTTCCAGGAAGACAATGCACGACCACATATTGCTCCAAGACCACGCGCCTTCTTGGTGTCCCAGGATGTCACCCTTTCATCCCGACCCACCTGATCAACAGACTTGTGGCTAACCTAAAATATGTGGGGTATGGTGAAACAACAGGTGCCCCGCTGTGACCCAATTCCAACCACCACAGATGAACTTTGGAACCAGGTGAATGCAGCGTGGATGGATATACCACAGGACGCCATTCGCGCCTTATACGTATCGATGCAACGACGGATGGAACAAGTTATCAGGGCCCATGGTAGACGCTGTGTCTACTAGGCAACAGGACACTTGCCGGACCGAAGTGAGTGAAGTGCTTATGATTTCTGCAGATCATAGTAACGTACATGTCCTGAGAATATGAACGTCCTATCTCTAGTCGTTCAAGCTGTTCTGTTTTTTTTTTCTGAACATGAATGTAGAATGATGCCAGATGTTATATAGTCACAAAAAACTGTGAACTATAGGGAAAGACGGCTAATATCCAATATATACAAAAACAAAAAGAAAACTCGAATGGAAGGTGAAGAACGATGTTCTCAGATTAGAAAATGTATAAGAGGGGATGTAGTCTTTCGACCCCAACTGTTCAAAGTGTGCAACGAAGAGGCAATGTCAGAAATGAAAAAGCTACTCAGCAATGGGATTAAAATATAGGGTGAAGTGATATCAGTGATTTAGTCCATGATCAGCCAAGGCGCTGTAGCGATTTTATGCCAGTAGCTATCTTAACACTGCAGCAAGGCTAGCGCATGTCTTGGTCATCTACATCTACATCTACATGGATACTCTGTAAATGACATCAAAGTGCCTGACAGAGGGTTCATTGAACCACCTTCAAAATAATTCTCTATTATTCCAGTCTCGTACAGCGCGCGAAGAAAACGAACACCTATATTTTTCCGTTCGAGTTTTGACTTCCCTTATTTTACATAAGACGCTCTCAACAAAATATTTTCGCATTCGGAGCAGGAATTTGGTGATAGAAATTTCATTAGAAGATTCCACCGCAACGATAAACGCCTTTGTTTTAATTATGTCCACCCCAAATTTATATCATTTTAGTGACATTTTCTATCCTATTTCGCGATGATACAAAACGTGCTGCCCTTCTTTGAACTCTCTCGATAAACTCCGTCAATCCTATCTGGTAAGGATTCCACACCGCGCAGCAGTATTCTGAACATGGACGGACAAGTTTAGTGTAGGTAGATCTGTTAAATTTTCTAAGTATCCTGCCATTAAACGCAATCTTTGTTTAGTCTTCCCCTCAACATTTTCTATGTGACACTTCCAATTTAAGTTGTTCGTAATCGTAATTCCCAGGTATTTAGTTGAATTTACGGCCTTTGGATTTGACTAATGTATCCTGTAAACGAAGTTTAACGGATTACTTTTAGCACTCATGTGGATGGCCTCACACTCTGTCGATTTGCGGCACGACAATGCGGATTTTAAGGGATAGGTGCACGGTGACATTGGAAAAGTACTATATGAACAGTGCTGCTCACAAGCAGACCTAGTAAAAATAGTGTTGCTTGCTTTAAGG
The DNA here is from genome assembly GCF_021461395.2 of Schistocerca americana. NCBI lineage: Eukaryota > Metazoa > Arthropoda > Insecta > Orthoptera > Acrididae > Schistocerca > Schistocerca americana. Next base: position 857,839,455 of record NC_060121.1, read on the forward strand.
TTTCAATACCAGCTTTTTATTTTTTGTACCATCTGACCATTGTGGCCGAAACCTGTTATGATTGTTGTTGTGTCGGTAGCTGGGCCGACACCGTGAAGTTGAGATGGCTGAAAAGGCAAGCTAGACTAACGCTGTAGCCGATAGGGCACGCAAGGCTAATGCAGACGGGCGTGAAGTCTGGAACATGAGAACTTGTAAATGAATAAGAAGAAAAGTATGTAGATGCTTATTACTTATCTTTTTATTAGTCCTTGGAATACATCTCTCTTGAATACTCGTAAGCTATAGGCACTGATACAAATGGCGCCTTGCTAGTTCGTAGCCATTAACTTAGCTGATGGCTATTCTGTCTCTCGGCTAATGAGAGAGAAAGGCTTCGTACATCTGGTCGGTAGCTAGGTTCTCGTACAACTGGGGTAAGTGCTCTCTCGTATCACGAGACCTGCCTTGGTGGTGGCGCTAGGTCTGCGATTACACAGTGGCGACATGCGGGTCCGACATGTACTAAATGGACCGCGGCCGATTTAAGCTACCACCTAGCAAGTGTGGTGTCTGGCGGTGACACCACATTCCTCCCCCGCAAATCGGCGAACGGTCGTGTGATAAGGCTTCCGCCCGCCGTGGGGAGGACCACATGTTGACGTATGCGATGAGGTGGGGAGCCTAACAACAGGCGAGGCTGTGCCACCCGCACCCGGCCATGCGGTCCGAGGGGAGCTAGGAAACGCCTGAAAAACTAGTCCAGGGTGCACGTCAACATGCGGTGTATGCGCCCGTAAAGAGACAGGAGGGACCGAAGGGTCAACCTCCATAGCGTCGGGGTAGCCGACGCGCGATGACGTCATGTGGTCCGGAGCGGGCGGGAGTTCCATGGCGGAGGACAGCTGGTCACGGGAAGCGATCGGCGGCGCGTGACCTTGGGAGGCGCTTGGCGGCTGCAACGAAGCGTCGAATGCGGGCGGCGCCGGCGGGAAAACAAGCGGCGGCGGCGGCGGCGGCTGCTGCTGCTGCGGCGGCGGCGGCGCGTCGCCATGGGGCAAAATGGAAGGCATCGTCGGTAACACCTGGGGATGAGGCGAGCCAGTAGATGGGTCCCCAGGGCGCTGACCGGACGGCACCGTCGCTGAAAGCAGACGGGGAGCGGCAGAACCCGAGCGACTACAGAGGCGCAGCTGATTGAGATGCCGACGCACCTCACCAGAGGCCCCCAAAACCAAATACATCGCGCGGCCGAGGCAGCGAAGAATGCGCCCTGCGAGCCAACGCCGTGAACCTCGATAGTTGCGATAAAATACAACGTCGCCTGGAGCAAAAGCAGGAGTCTGCCGCTGCACAGGAACCTGATGCGGCGGATGCAGCAAAGACATCAAGGTGCGATGAGGACGACCGTGGAGCAACTCAGCCGGCGAGCGACCATCTCGGGGCTGAGAGCGATACGAAGACAAAAAGAGCAACAATGCGTCCTCCCGAGAATGCGACTCTTTCAATTGCAACATCTGTGACTTGAAAGTCCGGACCAATCGTTCAGCGGCACCGTTGGACTGAGGCGAAAACGGCGCGGATGTCAGATGTTGAATACCATTGGCCTGGCAGAATGACTGAAATTCTGCGGACATGAATTGTGGGCCATTGTCGGAAACAATAGTCTGCGGAAGACCTTCAATGCAAAAGATAGCAGACAACGCTTGGATGGTGGCGGAGGACGTCGTGGAAGACATCCAGACAACAAAAGGAAAATTACTGAAGGCGTCGACCAGAACCAACCATCGAGCATTCCAGAATGGACCAGCAAAATCAATGTGCAAGCGTTGCCAAGGGGAAGTGGCTTTTGGCCACGCAAAGACTTTCCGCGGCGGTGCGGACTGTTGTTCGGCACACGCCGGGCACGAAGAACACATATTCGTAATCGCAGCATCGATTCCGAACCAAGTACAGTGCTGACGAGCAAGTTGTTTCGTTCGCACTATACCCCAATGTCCTTGGTGAAGAAGCCGTAAAACAGAGGACTGTAACGAACGTGGGACCACGACTCTGGACTGATCATTATCAGAACGCAACAACAAAACACCACGTCGAACAAAAAGTCTCTCCTTGTGAGCAAAAAATCGGCGAACCAACGGATCCTCGATCCGAGACTTTGACAAAGGCCATTGCGTAGCAACAAAACGTAAAACAGTAGCAAGGACAGGGTCAGCAGCTGTGGCTGTAGCTACACGACGAAAATCAATCGGAAACGATTCGACCACGTCATCGGTTTCCGAATCAATGAACATGCAAGCAAGTTCGGAAGAATCGAATGCTTTATCCTCAGCAACAGGCAAACGGGACAACGCATCGGCGTTTCCGTGCTTAGCAGTGGACCGATACAAGATCTCGTAGCGGTACTGCGAGAGGAAAATAGACCAGCGAATGAATTTCTGCGCTGTACGTGGAGGTACAGGCTTGGTCGGATGAAAAAGCGATGTCAAAGGTTTGTGGTCTGTGATGATGGTAAAGTGACGACCATACAAGAAATCATGGAACTTAGTAACACCAAACACGAGAGCCAAAGCTTCTTTCTCTATCTGTGAATAATTTCTTTGCGCAGATGAGAGCAATTTGGACGCAAAGGCAATAGGGCGATCATGGGAGCCAACTTTGTGCGCAAGCACAGCACCGATCCCGAAATCCGAGGCACCTACCATCAACAAAAGGGGTTTCTGGGGATCGAATGGCGTAAGGCAAGTATGAGAAAGCAACGCCGATTTCAACTGGCGAAAGGCGCGTTCGCATTCCGTCGTCCAGAGAAACGGAACACCTGTACGGCGTAAGCGATGAAGCGGAGCTGAAATGAAAGAGGCATTGCGCACATTCACTCACACCTTGTGATTCTACATCGTTCAATGTTCTTGCGACCTGCTGACGCAATGCGTGGGGAACATTGCGCGCTCGGAAAAATTTCGGTTGCGCGTTTCCTTCCAGTTCCAAATGTGCTTCATAGTTTTTAGCGCAACCTAAGCCCGGTGCAAAAATGTCTGCAAATTCTTCACATACACTAGAAACACTGTCTGAAGGCACAGTCTGATTCACGGAGAGGACCGGATTTACAATAGACATGTTAAACAACTGAAACAAATTTAGACCAAACAAGTTTACTGCAGAAGAAGAAGAACGAAGAACGTAAAATGACACAAGTTTTGTTTGTCCCCTGTATGTTGCAAGAAGGCTGCACTGTCCTAACACAGGAATTTTCTGTCCGGAATATGTAGTTAGCTTAACATTTGCGGAACGCAACGGAGGTTTGCCCAGTTGTTTGTACGTGTCATGATTGAGCAATGAAACTGCAGCTCCGGTATCGAGCTGGAATGGTATCACTTTGCCTTCAAAGTCTAAGTCCACAAAAAGTTTATTGTCCTGCTGACGACAAGAGCGACTGGTTTGTGCAATTGGAACAGACACTGGTACAGAATCACTTGCTAATTGACGTGATTTCCGGCGACGTCGACGCACAGTTTTTGTGGGACGAACACAGTTACTGTTAGAGAAAGTGTCACTGGACGAAGTGGAATTAACGACATGAATGTCCATAGGCGAAGGTCCACGAGCCTGAGTGTCCTGGGTTCGATTCCGGCTCGAAGCAAAGGGCCTGGAATGATTGTGATTGTCTGATCTGAGCTTTTTCTGGCAAACACTTTGAACATGTCCTTTCTTATTGCAGAAAAAGCAAATAGCTTGGCGTGACGGGCAATGTTCACGCGAATGTCTAGCAGCACACCGCGGGCATGATTTCACTGCATTTGTGTGCTGGCGCGGCACACCTGGCTTAGCACGCGGCGGCCGCTGTGTCGACGTGCGCGAGGCCCGGTTACCGGGCCGCGCAGCGCGTCCAGCGGGCCGGTTAATGTTACACACGGCTGGCGAAGTTTCAAAAGATTCCTGAGCACAGTCAAGTGTGTCCTGTCTATCCAATATGTCTATCACTTGTTGAAGGGAGGGATTAACTAGTTTCAAAATTTGCTCCCGTATGCGAACATCAGAAACGTTCTGTGCAATTGCATCACGCACCATTGTATCTGAATAAGAAAGACCACAGTCACATTCAAAGGCACAGTCCCTAGTAAGTCCTTGCAATGTTGCTACCCACTCCCTATTAGTTTGACCGGCCGTACGTTTTGTACGAAAGAACGTATACCGTTTTGCAACCACATTAACTGTTTCTTTGAAATAGGCATCTAATGCAGACAAAATTTCCTCGTAGGACAAAGTTGCTACGTCGCGTCGGGGAAACAATTTCACTATCACACGGTATGTGGACACACCGACACAAGAAAGCAAAAACGGCTGCCGCCCATTACCTTGAATTCTGTAGGCAGCAAGGTGGAAGTTGAACTGGCGAGACCACTCTTGCCACGTCTCATCGGCTGCCACGTATGGTCGAAAGGGAGGTGCAACAGCGTTTAGTGGCAGCGGTAGCGAAGAAGCGGCGGCGGCCGCATCGGTTTGAATGGTACGTTGACCCTGGACGAGCTGTCCAAGGGCATCCAGTAACGCCTGCGTCTGCTGATTCTGCAAGCGATAAAATTCGGACAGTACATCTGGAGAATGTGGCGAAGCCATGACACAATTAAATGTAAGCAATCAGAACACTTTAAATCGTCGCCAATGTTGTAAACGAATTAATACAAATCCCATCCTCGTCGCCAATAAATGTTGTGTCGGTAGCTGGGCCGACACCGTGAAGTTGAGATGGCTGAAAAGGCAAGCTAGACTAACGCTGTAGCCGATAGGGCACGCAAGGCTAATGCAGACGGGCGTGAAGTCTGGAACATGAGAACTTGTAAATGAATAAGAAGAAAAGTATGTAGATGCTTATTACTTATCTTTTTATTAGTCCTTGGAATACATCTCTCTTGAATACTCGTAAGCTATAGGCACTGATACAAATGGCGCCTTGCTAGTTCGTAGCCATTAACTTAGCTGATGGCTATTCTGTCTCTCGGCTAATGAGAGAGAAAGGCTTCGTACATCTGGTCGGTAGCTAGGTTCTCGTACAACTGGGGTAAGTGCTCTCTCGTATCACGAGACCTGCCTTGGTGGTGGCGCTAGGTCTGCGATTACACAGTGGCGACATGCGGGTCCGACATGTACTAAATGGACCGCGGCCGATTTAAGCTACCACCTAGCAAGTGTGGTGTCTGGCGGTGACACCACAATTGTGTCATAAAAGATTGACTGTGTCAAAATATAAAAATAATAAACTGTGTTGTAATGGTACCATAACAATCACTTGTGGTACGCCCGACGCTATTTTCACATGCGACGATTTCTTCTTATGATATAGGACGCGGTCATTTCCATTTCGACGTCCTAATCCAGGCACAAAGTAGACTAAATAATTCGTACGCTTGTGCTTTGTTCCCTAGGCTATTATGGGGAGCTGTATCGCAGGCATTACGGAATGAACATGCCAACAGCCTGGTCGGTGGCGCTTATTGTCTTGTAGATTGTTGACAGAATGTGGGAGACAACAAGTCACCAGTTTCAGGGACTGCACCTACAGAATTGGTTTCGTTTTCCAGTAAGTTCGCAATAGGTGATCGAAAACCGTATTCCATAATTCTACAACAGATTGACGTCAGCGATATGAGTACACCGCACAAAAAATTTAGTCACCGCAGCCATATGTCTAGAAAGAAAATCCACACTTGCCTTCCAGTTGAAGCCACTCACTGATGATTAGATTCTGTACAGGGACCAGACTGCGGGAGTGATGACTGCTACGTTCCATCCGCACTTCTAAAGAGTTCCAAAAATATTTCCATGGGATTAAAATCGGATGAATCAGGGTGACTGTGGAGGTGCAACGACGTGTTACACTGTCCAACAAACCAGGAACATATTAAAACGGCCCTAACCTGTTCTTCTTTACTTCGATTCCGATTTACTACTGTTGGACGTTTAATACCGTTTATGAAAAATTTGCAGGGACTGTCATTCGGTTACGTATTCTGTGATTTAGACAGGGTACCACAAGTAAATACGCAGCTGCTAATTTTCCCCGTCTTGTCCATTAGCCTGTAAAATTAGAAAGTGATGAACTGCACGCAACACAAAGGTTCTGTACTAAAGGGTTCACCAAAAGAACTCGTAAACTGTTGGTATTAAAGCGCCACACACCTGTCCATTTAATCTAGCACGTATATGTTGCCGGCAGCTGTGACCGAGCGGGTCTAGGCACTTCAGTCCGGAACCGCACTGCTGCTGCGGTCTCAGGTTCGAATCCTGCCTCGGACATGGATGTGTGTGATGTCCTTAGGTTAGTTAGTTTTATGTAGTTCTAAGTCTAGGGGACCGATGTCCTCAGATGTTAAGTCCCATAGTGCTTAGAGCGATTTGAACCATATTTCCGTACATTGTGTCTTTCTATCCTGAACTACTGTGCCTCTGATATTATTTTGTATATAGTGTCTACTTATAACCAAAATTGATTGAGATCACAGATATGGGACCCAAGCATACTTAAATCACACACAAAATTAATACACATAAGTGAGTCATGTGAAGAGAGAAAATGACTGCGAGTATTATTTTGTAAGAGCTATTGTAAAATAAATAACTCTCGGTTACTCTTCCCTGTTGATGATTGACAAGTGGGCCTGGCAGTGCAAAGTTGTGACACGAAAACGTGTTCCACAAACGTCTTAAATTTGATCCGAATTGGCTTATTGTTGTTAGTAGTCTGAACACGTTAAAATTCAGAATGTCCTTGGTGCGAAACTTTAATTACTAAACCGAGCAGTGAACAAACAAGTAAATGACACCTGATTGGAATAAAGTTAATGTGAGGACTGAAGAATGAGTAATGACCTGACTTGAGATGACGCAGCAGTTTCGACTTGAGGTCATTGTTAACTATTTACATTGGTCTCTATTCCTGCTCGAGAACTAACTTTAATAATATGAGTTCAGAGCACGAATAGAAGAGAACTAAATTGTCCCTATTATCTTCAAAATAGTTACTTAAATTTTAGCAATTAGTTTAACAAACTTGGTTATGTGGGAACACCGTAAAGTTCTGACATTAAAATCGCCCTTAACAGCACACATGTAATTTTAATTTGAAGTATTAATGAACGAGAACTGTTGAAAGATAAAACGAAACGTAACTGACTCTTTGAAACACGCTTTAATGATATTTGTCTGTAGAAGTTTGTTTGTACTTATGGCCAGTAGCAATGAAATATCGGTTGACAATCGAAAGTGTGATTGCAGAGATGTGCGTTCGGCTGCTTCTCACCTGAGATAACTGCTGCAAAATCTTTGGTACTGACGCTCTGTTTTCTCGTCCATCGCTCTTCCGTCGGAATAAGCCGTAAATAAAACCTCACTGGTCCAAAAACGGAACGGGACAAGGCCAACAGAGTTAATTTAGTACAAAAATGACCGGCAGAGCATCAACCACGAAGCGCAGTCCGTTTATTTTTCTCTTCACCAAAATTAAACCGTTCAGGAGCTTGGCCCTCTCAAGATTTCATTACGGTTTCGAGTATACCAAACCAAACCATAAACAGCTCACTGCAGCAAAGGAGGCCAGACCGTTTCACTCGTAATATTCGGCTTTACTCGTACTTGCAACGCAACAGAGCTCACCATCGCTCCTCAACTGTTATCTCGAAACATTATTTACAGATTTCCCTATTAGGTCTAAGCTCCTAAGATTTTCTGTACATACAAACTCATTACAATCCAAGATAAGCTATGTAAACAGAGAAAAGAGAAAACTACACATCAAAGAAAAAAACACACTGTCTTCATTAACGTTTTACAGAACTCTAAACTATTAGTGGTAGATGTACAATACAATAAAGTAAGCAAAATAACCACGTTACAGTATGCTGTGAACATAGCTGTTGTCATCTTGGAAGACGGTAGTGTGCACAGCAAACTCGTCATGAAGACGTCGAAGAAAGGGCAATAACTGGTCACAGGCTATGTTGAAATACATATTCTGGTTCTTGGTCGTGCTAAGCTGAATGAATGGGTCTAATCTATGATAAGAATAACTCCGCTAAAGCTACATGGGATCATGACCGGCCTGAAGCATACAGTTCATACTCTGCGGGTTAAACGCTACATTAGGCGTGGGTGGTTTTGCCGCCCTGCATGATCTGAAAAGATACGAAAGCGCAACTCGTCGGACAACACTACGCGTATCCACTAAGCTACCATCAAGTTTCTCACCGGTTTGCCCCAAGTAAGTTCTGCTGCAGAGTCCACGCAAGATAAGGTGGCCGATGTCCAGCGACCAATTTGCATCTAAAGCGCTGGGCGAGTTCATTCTATTATTTGACAGGGGAGGCCGATGGTATCTGTCACCATTCGACCAGTCGGCAATGACAGAATCGAGGTGCATGCCCCGCAGTTTTTCTCAGACGATTTTAAAGAAACTATTCTGTAAAGAACTTTAGCTTTTGCTTCACTTGTAGCTTTATATGTGAGGCTAAATACCCATCATTTCGTTAATCGTCATACTTATAGTGATACTTATGTGGAAGTAAGACACTACGGGAAATTAGGTGTGTGTGTGAAATCTTATGGGACTTAAGTTCTAAGGTCATCAGCCCCTTACACCCTACTTAACCTAAAGTACCCTAAGGACAAACACACACACCCATGCCTGAGAGAGGACTCGAACCTCCGCCGGGACCAGCCGCACAGTCCATGACTGCAGCGCCCAAGACCGCTCGGCTAATCCCCCGGGCGGCGGGAAATTAGGAAATGTTTTCAATGAAAAATCGGGGTTTCTACGATTTTGTGCATTGTCCACTTACATTATATGTTGCTATGTATAAAATTTACAAAACACATCGAATTTTTTAGACTTGGGTGGTGGTCGCTAACTGTCACCGGTGTCGAGAAAGCTGATCTGACATAGCTCACTAATTTGCGATCCCGCCAAGCCAGCCATAAGGCCAGAGTGAAATATCCACAACATTCTTCATATGTTATAAAAGGTTTCAAATATAGAAACGATATTTTGGAAAAATTGTACAAAACTTCGTTATCTAACATGTAATTTCACTAACTACAGACTTTTTTGGTGAAAATATGTAATTTTTAAGGGCCATCGATAGCTGGTGAAGCGAGAAATGTTAAGGGTGTTGGAACAACATAAGTGAAAATATTACACATTTATTTTTGTCTGGGATGTGCTTTTTTAATAAGCTACTGACCTTAGTTTTCCTCAGTTCCTCACTTAATAAACATAATAAAACCCTGTTTCAAAATTCTATCGGAATCGCGTCTGTTAGTTAGTTAGTGGGTGAGAGTGTGTAAACTCCGCTATGTTTTGGCAAAATAAGCAAATTGTAACGTCTAAGCAAGAGGAAAGTGTAGGCTTTACTTAAAAGTCGCCACTCACGACGCTTCTCTGAAACTTAAAAATGATTAACAAGCCAGGCGAAAATAAATAGCTGCAATTTCGGCAGAATTCTTTTCAGATACTAACCAAAGCAGGAGTGACGGATCTTTTTGAATGGTCAACGTGCATGGGTGGGCGTGGAGGAGCTTCACTTGATATTTACAAGAAATGTGAATGTACGTAGGCTTCAGTTTAAAATGGTACTTCCTCTCCAGTGCTCGGCATTTTTCCTACAGCACCTTCCCGAAGCCCTCACAACTACTGCTCTCCCCATGCAAGCCCTGCCGTCTGCGCATCTAACAGCCACGGTGTTCTGCCCGTATCTACCTGCATGTCCTTTTGCGAGGTCCCTAACACCAGATATCTATTATACGGCGGCTTTGACAATGTTCGATCGAAAAATTTCGACTTGCATTCGCCGATAGCAGGAATTTCTGTCTGGTTTGCAACTGACTCTCATTACACAGTGTGGTATTCGTCACAGTCCATTTCAGTTAAGGCCTTTCCACGACTACAGTTCTTATGCAGTGTTACATGGCTTCGAGCGGTACGCCACAGACAGTCGGCGTTGGTGCACCAAAACATAGGGTAAGTTGATTAACGGCGTGGTTGTGGGCAGGTCCAAATACGACAGCTCCTTATTGGCGATCTGCTACGTTTCCGCGTCTACTCATATGACCGATGTGATTTCAGGCTACCGACTGGCGCACACCCACCACTTCTCAGCTATTTCTTACGTCAGTGGTGGAGGGTCACAAGTGCCTCATACAAGCTCTACACCAACTACAGTGCTCCGGCGTACACTTTTTTAAAGCGGTTGCTAATACAGAGTAAATCAAAAGTCGCTGTTCACCCTGTTATGTCAAAAACCCTGTAGGAATGGGGAAGCCTCAATATTCCAGTAAGGTATGGGTGAGGTGGTCTACTTTTCACGGTATGTCCCGAACATGGGAGCAATCTTGAGACTGGCCATCTTGATGCTAAATCAATTATTTTCTTATTTTATATGGAAAGGCGTCATGTGACATATCCGATAACGTGAGGATTTTCTGACAAGTTCATTCCCATAAACAGATTCAATTTACCAGTTATGGTTCAAAAGTTGCAACACGTTTTGATTAGAATTATAGGCTTGACTTTTCTCCACAAACGGCAGTCGTTTAATGGGTTCAACTTGGTCTACCTGTCGGTCAGCGCAGATTTGAAGACGCCGAATCCAATCGCCATGCACTCCTTGAAGAATTTCTGCAGAAATGCTGGCACAAGATTTTTCAGTGCATTGCTCGAGATGGTGTCTGTTTTTTATTTTATCAGCATGTACGAATTATTTTACATAAACCAACACATAAAAGTCATGTGATGTGAGATCAAGTGATCTGAGTGGGCAATCCACAGAGCCACATTCAGTGACCAGGAAATTCGCCATCAGACTACTGATGAACAATTGCTCCATAGTATGGTGGAGCCCCATTCTAATGAAAGTAAGAGGGAAAGCTTATATCTTCATTCAGAACTGAGGGAAACAACTTTTCTTGCAGCATTTTCAGGTAGTGTTGAACGTCTATGTTCAGGTCAATAACAATCGGTGCAATTACATGGGTGCCCCATATTCTACACCACATCATGATCTGTAAGTCACCAACTACCTTGAAGGTTCCATCCGGTGTGGGTTCTGGTCACTCCAGTATCTGTTGTGCTAACGGTTGACTTCATTACTTAAAAAAAAAGGTTTGCCTCATCATTGAACGAGATACCTTGTGCAAGTGAATATGTCTGTCTGGGTCTCCTGTGCTAGGTGCCGGAGTAGCTGAATCTTGAATGAATACCATTGATAAGCATGAAGGACTCGTACCATCGATGACTGGCTGATTCCACATTCTGCTGACAAACATCGTGTGCTGCGGTGTGGGCTCTCCCGAAGGAAGCTAAAACCATTGTTGAGGTTGCTCATCAGTAGCACTTTTTGAACAGCCAGTAAGTGCCTTGTCAGCCATAGCGCCAGTTTCTCGGAATTTTGAAATTAAGTATCTGACGGTGTTGTACGAAACTTGAGGTCTTTTTGGATGGCAGTTGTTAAAATCTGCCGCAGTGACAAGGAAACTGCGTCCTCCAGACATGAAAATGACCTCGGTCAAAGATATCTTCACTTACCTGCAGCAAAAAATAAATTTTTTCTAACTTTTGAAGCACAACTACTACGTCGAATCTGTTTACAGGAATGAACTTGCCAGAAAAAGCTCATGTTATCTGATATATCAGATGACTCCTTTCAATTTAAAAAGAATTGACCTACATTCAGTATGGCCGATTTCAAAATGGCGTCCATGTTCGATACGCAGTCATCCGTACCTTACTGTAATATTCAATTTTCCCCATTCCGGCAGGGTTTTTCCACCAATAGCTTACTGCAATATTCAGGTTCCCCCATCCCTAGAGGGTTTTTGTCATAACAGGGTGTACTGTGACTTTGGGCTCGCCTCGTATTTTTCCTGGTGTCCTCAACTTACTCTCGTACCGTGATAGCCTATACACAGGCTGATCCTGCAATGACGTTCCACACTTTCAGAGATGATGGATAAGTCGAGTATATCAATCTAAAGTAACGAACCCTGGTCCAGAAACGACCTAGACGAAAGATGCAAGCGAAAACATTCTTCTATGTCTGACAGTGGAATATATGTACTGGTAATGGTGCTGCTAAGATTTCAGGGTAGGTATTCCCGACGACAGAGGCGACTACAAGAGGCTCACCTGTTAGCACGTTATCAGCAGAACGGGCAGGATGCTTTACTCCATGCCGAGCTGTTCTCAACACAAGCACGCTAAAGGAGTCTTGATTGCCTTCCCGCCATTCCGCTCTGCTACGCTACGTACCAGTTCATACTTTACACTTTCATTGTAGTATTATGCGCAGGATTTGGAAATTGATTAAAATACCCAAGTATCGTAAGTCAAGGCTTAACAATATATTTATTAATTTTGGAGCCCTGCAAGACACAAAATAGAGGATTTTATTTGACCTTTCTTTTCCTTTTCGACGTACTTCATGCTTGTTTATTTATTTCCTTATGAACGGTTTTCTCTGCAACTTCATGCTTCTTTCGACAAGTACTGGCTACTCACAGTTCGAACCATCATCAAGTCACCTCCAATAAATGTTTTATGTAGTAATGAAAACCATCTCCGAAAGTCGAGATCCTTTGCACCTAAGAACCTGAAAATGTCTATTATACTACAACGCCTACCAGAGTAATGTTTTGGGGGTCTAGTTTCTGTAACTTTAGTTTGTTCCAACCCAGCATGACCTCAGTTATAACAATTTTAATTACTTTTTCCAGGATGTATTTTCCAAGTTCTCTGAATTCATTCTAATTGGCTATGTATCTCCCAAACGCATTTTATCAAACACAAAGTTCGTTAATCTAATCAGGACATCTCTGAAACAAGAAGCTTTGCTTTTACACCAAGCTTTCTTCGCATATGTTGCATATCATCAGCATTTTCACTGAGCCATATTTTTTACTATTTCGGTCAATGCTCGCCATAAATTTAGAAAGACTATATAGTGCTAAATGGCCTCAAGTCCTTAGCTCACATTTCCACACATCTGTCAGTTTTTGTGCTCTTTCAAAATATGTATGCCATGCGGAAACTACTGCTCAAATTTACAGACACGTCTTAACATACTCGAGGTTCCTGAATAAGTGTAATAACGTTTTACACAATTTGCAATGCAAGACACCTGCCAATTTACCTGAAACTGTCTCATAAACGACAACTTTTCCGCTGTTGGACTTGCACTCTGTTTCGTGACATAAATATTCCCCAGTTCTTAATTTCTTCACAATCTCCTTTAAGTTTGGTTTGTTCATTTCGCTTCTCGCACCCTGATGATGAATGAGTTGTAGTGAAAATTTGTACGCAAACATATACATGGCTAGTCACGTTGGACTGATAGCGCAGACTGTTGTCAGGTGCAGCAGTCTAATTGGGTCACGTGAAGCTTGCGAGGCTAGCGGAAGCCCAAACTGGCCCGCTTTAACCACTGTCCTCCAGTACACATATACTCTTATGTCTCCATTACGGCAGGCTGAGCTACTTAAACAGTTACGTTGGAAATAGGAGCAAGCCGGCTGGAAAGACAATTTGTACACCTCTGCCAGACGAGTAGTCAGGTATACAGGTTAGGATAATGACTCAACTAATCCAATGCAAAAGGAGTACTGTGCGCTGAGATTAGCATTCATGGAGAAAAATGCTTGTAATTTAGTAGACTTCGGCCTGTGAATACAAGTCGAAGTACTAACGTCGATAAGATCTGATCAACAGTAGTTGTACCCAGTGATAGAAGCTGCAAAAAGGATTATCGTGTAACGGAGGGACAAAGAGACGCAGCAGAGAAGCGGACAGGTTTTATAGGATCAAGCACCTGCATATAAGATATACGGCTCACATCAGTTTCCGAGACTGTTCCAACAATCAAGTGAAACAGGCAATTGGTACCACAGTAAAACGATCAAGGAGGACAACAGATTATACAACCTCCCGACTTAGGCACAGTGCTTGGTCGAGAGGATGAGGCGCCAGCAATCAGCAGTCGGTCAGTTGCCCCTGAAATGAATGTTTTTCACGGTGTGTGTGGAGAGTTGTACGAGAAATGCTGTTACTACAGAAAATGCATGCTGCGACTCCTGATGACTTTGGAATTCGCGTCGCGCTCAGCCGTTGTTTCTTGCAGCGCCTTACAGTCCATCCTCCCTTTCCTGTAAATGTACTTTTCACGGATGACGCCTGATCTCTTGAGACGGAATGCGAAATAGCTGCATTGGTCATGTTTGGCTAATGAGAATCCCCAGCTACAGCTGTGTAGAGGCACCAACACAGATCATCAGTCAACACATGGACAGGCATAGTCAATGCTCATGTACTACGCCATTTGCTTCCCTCTCTCGGCTTAAATGCTCCAGAGTACACACTGTTTGTCAGAGACATACTAACCAGGCTTCTGGAACATGTCCCACTTTCTATTCGTCAACGGGCATGGTTACAACACCATGCAGTCCCGCCTACCTTTAAACTTAAGGTTCTTGAACATCTAGACATTCCCTGAAAAGTGGGTAGGCAGAGAAGATCCTGTTTCGTGGCAGAACGCTCACTTGAACTCACCCAAATTGATTTCTCCTTGTGCAGCCAGGTGAGGAGTCTTGTGTACGGGACGACTGTCGAGTCTGAAGAGGAATTCCTGACAGAAATTCTCTATGTCTACGACACTATAGCCATCCTGTTGTTAAATATAGACTGCTGGCTTTCATCCATCTGAAGGCCATTTGTAAAAGTTTCTGACTCCTTTGGTTGCGTTTGCTATTGTCGCCATTACATTGACAATATCGAGACCTCCTAGGCTCCATAGAGACGGTTGAGTCACCTGAAGAACAGTGTTTTCTGATAATTAGCTCAGTAGTGGAACTGAAACTACGGCCGTTGAAAGAAAAGATTTATTTATGGGATATTGTGTTCTTTCTGCCGTGTTGCGTGGTGTAAGTGGTACACCATTCAGTGTCATCCGGGAATGTCGAAAAGCTGTAGATCTGTTCTCTCACTGTGTCTCATATTCATGTCTACCCACCTTAGTTCACTGATTCCATAAAATAGCCTCGTAGATACACAATGCGTACAGCCATAACTTGTGTTATCGGTAGAGGGTCCAGTTTAGCACAGTGTACTGTGCTCCAAAACGACCAGTGTGTATTTCAAAACACTAATTACGATTTGCGCCTTAGGCTAACTGCTGCCTACAAGGCAGTACGAGGTGCGGTCTATGATATTCGGAAATGCGATCACAATATATCCAATCCCTTCAGCCATTTCTACCAGTAGATTGACCCTCATGCTGCCATTCTCCATTTGTCCTTACGAGGCTGAGTAAACCACATTTCAGAGCCTCTATCTCAGAAAATCCGAGAAGTTACCAGAAATGGAATCCAGGTCCTTAGACACTGAAGGCAGCAACGCTAACCTTAGGGCTACGGAGGCTGTCTTGTTTTCTTTTAAGCAGATAAATATAAATTATTGTGTAGAACTTAGGTCTGTTGTTATGCTCGTTCGTCTAAGTTAGTTAGTTGGTTAGTTAGTATCATATCCCATAGGTCATTCGAACTTTCTGTTGCAGTAATGTGGAACGAGTCAATTTACGTGGTATGCGTATCTGATTACTGTTAATATTACCGAACATGTGATATTGTAGTCCTATTCATGCAAGTACTTACAAGCTCGTTTTTCCACAGGTTAACAGTTTTTGAATAGAAATCAGTAATGGAATAGAATGAGTTGTCCAGGAAAAACGATTTTAGATTAGATTTAAAACATCACATGCCAACTATCTGACAGTTGGTTGCTGCATGCTGAAAGCCTTTCTGAGTTACTGGCAGCTTCAGTAATAAGTAATAAAGAGCAAAATTTTCTCGGTTGTTGTGGGTTTATACATAATTGTTATTTTAAAACTCTGATGGATTATTTATAACGAATTTCATTAACAAATATATGTATTGTGGTAATGGAGTTAAAGTGCCTGACTCTTGAAGAGGTATTTACATGACAACTGCAAGTGAACACCACATTTTATTCTTACTGCTCGTTTCTTTATCAGTGCTCTCATTTTAAGTCATGCATTACAGCAGTAAAATAATTCCATAAGAGATTACTGAGTGGAAATATAGTAAACATGTCACTGAGATTGATTCCTTTGGTTCCAAGACTAGCAATTACATGGAGAGGAAAAATAACTGGAGTTAGTTATTTGAGAAGCTCAGTAATATGCACCTTCCAGTTCATCTTCTAATCAATATGTACACCCTAAAATTTGTAATATTCTATCCCATTAACTTACTCCTGCTCATGTGTTACACGAACAGAGTGTGTTTTGACTTAATTAAGAGAGAGTCCATTTTCATAAATCCACTTAACATCATTTACCGTCTGTTCTGTTCATTTCTCTAATGGGATATATTTTAACATAGTCCACAAAAGTTCTAATTATACTTGTTGAATATTAAGTGAAAAGTCATTCACATGCATAAGGAATAGCTGTGGACCCAAAACTGAACCCTGTGGGGCACCCTTTGTGATTTTACCCTGGGCACTAAAACTTCCTACCTCTCAGAAATTGTCTGAATTATTGAGCACTACTTTCTGCGTCCTGTTCTCTAAGTGTGATTCAAACGAAATGTATCTAAGAAAACCAATTCAATAAGAAAAAATTTTCTGTTGGTGTAATATTTTGTACAGAATCAAACGCCCTGGAAAGATTAAAAAAACAGGGTGATATTTCATAATTTAAGAACTATGATATAGGGTGGATGAATGCATAAAAATCATTCCAAGTCGAGAAACCCTCCTGGAAATAAAACTGTTATAGGCTAAGTACTTGTTATACTTAAATGTGATACTTCTTTTGGGTGCTTTACTTTTTCGAATATTTTGAAAAAAGATGTTAGTAAGAAAACTGAACGATAATTATTTAAGTCTCCCTTCTTATCTTGTTTATAAAGAGCTTTAACAGTTGCATATTTCCATCTGCCTGGAAATATTCCCTGTGGCAGTGTTGCACCGTTCTGTAAAACAGGAATGAGCGACTCCATTTCTTAATTGGCAACTACGCTTTTTGCGACAGCAACTGACGATAAAGTACGGACAGAGGAAGTATAAGCATACTATTGCACGAGACTGCTTGAAGTTCTTTTATAGCGGGCGCTAAGCCGCCCTCCCCGTTGCCCTGGTGGGGACGCGGTGTCGTGAGGACCGGCAATACGAGACACCTTCCGCCCGCAGAGCTGGCTGCCGCATTCCGCGGCGCCCTGGCCTGCGAAACAGCAGGTGCGGACCTCAGATAGGCAGTTAGCGCCCACGCGCCCCCTCAACTGGGGTCCGTCCCGGAGAACGCTTTGTTTCATTCGACGGCCGCGATAAGAGTCATTATATTAATGGCGGATGCTTGAATTATGGCGCGCGCTGCATTTTACCCGCGCCCTGGTCTCGCTTCAGCAGAGCACACGCTGCACGCACGCGCGAGCGATAGCACCACAATAGTAGCGGCGCGGCACGTATTGCAAACTGTCCATTGTCGCCGGCCGCGACGGGCGGGACGCATTGTCCGCGCCCGCGAATTTAAGTCCAAGAAATTATGGCTTCATTGTACGGACGGCGGCCGGCACTTAAATTTCAGTCACCTGCCACGGCCGACTCATTGTCCGCACCGCGTTTACTGTCCCGGGGCAAGCGCGCGCGCTTTAATGACGATCATTAAGTCGCCACAGCGGTCGCAACCCTGACAGGAACCGCGTGTAATGGAGGCCCGGAGAAAGACGCGTAATTGCGGTCAGCGCTGTATGACGCGTTTAACGTCCGCTCGCAAAACTTTTATGCGTCCATTCGCACTTGTAACCGACCGAATATTAACGAGCACTCTACTCCCATTGGTCTTTGCGAAGCGGAAGTCATCATCTGCTGCCGCCGCACGCATGCCGCCAACTTGTTGGGTGGTTTTTAAACGAATCACAATATCTCATAAATAACATCTACCACTTTCAGCGCCCAGGTTTCAATTCCACAACTGAGCTCTTCGTCTAAAGTCACTGTTCTTCCTGTGCTTTATCTTCAACGGACCATAACATCTCAGGAAAATATCAGTGTACCAGCTCAATATCGTAACGAAAGGAATCAGCAGATTTTATTTGCATTGAATGGGTTTCAGGTGACTGAACACTTGATATACTCCAGGGATGAGATCCTCAACAGCAGTCTCACACTTAAGTGGAAAGAATTTTCTTAGCATATCAAGAGGTTGCCCGGCTATTTACACATTCGCTTAGTGAATATTACAAGTCCTAAATGACAAAATATTGAAAGACGCCAGTTTTTGCGGTCGTACCGTGGGGTTTTATTGGATGGATCATGTTACGTTCTTACAAAAACTTGTTTTATGAAACTGACAACTTCACACACAACTGGTTTGAATCATACTTAACGAACAGAATCCAAGTAGTACAAAGTAATTGTAAAGGCCGCGCTGGATTAGCCGACGCCGGCCACAGTGGCCGAGCGGTTCTAGGCGCTTCAGTCGTGAACCGCGCGACTGTTACGGTCGCAGGTTCGAATTCTGCCTCGGGCATGGATGTGTGTGATGTCCTTAGGTTAGTTAGGTTTAAGTAGTTGTAAGTTCTAGGGGACTGATGACCTCAGAAGTTAAGTCCCATAGTGCTCAGAGCCCATTTGATTGGCGGAGCGGTCTAAGGCGCTGCAGTCATGGACTGTGCGGCTGGTCCCGGCGGAGGTTCGAGTCCTCCCTCGGGCATGGATGTGTGTGTGTGTGTTTGTCCTTAGGATAATTTAGGTTAAACAATGTGTAAGCTTAGGGACTGACGACCTTAGCAATTAAGTCCCATAAGATTTCACACACATTTTTTTAATTGTAAATATGACGGAAAGGTAGAAAATCTTAGTCAGTGTGGTGAAATCATGAAGGGGGCATTCAGAGTTCAATTTTGGTTCCTTCCCGATTCCCTTTATATCTGAATGAGGTTACACTTAACATGCAGCAAGCAGAATTGTTCCATTTTGAGAGCTGTACTAGAGTTACAAAAAATCCCATTATAGAAGAAACAACAACAGAGATTGTTAATGATGTTTTTCAAATAATGATTAACTGATTCTCTGAAAATAGCCTGTCCCCCGACTTTGAGACAACACACTATGGTGAGTCCTGTATGACAAATTAGCTAGAACAGGAACAGGAGCCAGTTAAGAGGGTCGATGATACAAATGTATGAGTGTACACATTGAAGAAATCTTGAAGTGGAAGGTGGATGTTACTGGGTTTGTCAAACAATTAAGTTTAGCTACTTTCGCTCTTCACATGATTGCTAGTCTTGGAAACAAAGCAATCAGTCTCGTGACATATTTTGCATTTTTCCACTCAGTAATGTTTTATGGAATTATTTTACTGGGGTAACCCATCTCTCAGAAAGAAAGCATAGAGCACTGATTGCACGAAAGCGAACAGATAGGGTAATATGTGGTGTTCAAGCACAGATTCATATAGGCTCCTTTTGAAGGAGTTAGGTATTTTAAATGCGTAATCCCAATAAAAAATTTCCCTTATGAAATTTTCCATAAATAAGACGTCACAGTTTGAGATGAATAGTGATGTAAAAAATAGTTCAAATGGCTCTGAGCACTATGGGACTTAACTTCTGAGCTCATCAGTCCCCTAGAACTTAGAACTACTTAAACCTAACTAACCTAAGGACATCACACACATCCATGCCCGAGGCAGGATTCGAACCTGTGAGCGTAGCGGTCGCGCGGTTCCAGACTGTAGCGCCTAGAACGGCTCGGCCACCCCGGCCGGCACAGTTATGTCCATGACTGCCACGCTAGAGGGAATAATGACTTTTATGACCCATAGTTAGATCTGTTACTGGCTCAGAAAGAAGTTCGTTATGCAGCTTGAATAATTTTTGATTATTTGCTTTATGGCGTTCAAAGTCTCGCAGGTTGCGAAGCAAGTTTTAAATGTTATGTAAAACCATTTCTCGTTGACAACTCCTTCTATGACACTGACGAATTTCTACTTAAAAACTGGTAGCCAGTATATATATATATATATATATATATATATATACACTCCTGGAAACTGAAATAAGAACACCGTGAATTCATTGTCCCAGGAAGGGGAAACTTTATTGACACATTCCTGGGGTCAGATACATCACATGATCACACTGACAGAACCACAGGCACATAGACACAGGCAACAGAGCATGCACAATGTCGGCACAAGTACAGTGTATATCCACCTTTCGCAGCAATGCAGGCTGCTGTTCTCCCATGGAGACGATCGTAGAGATGCTGGATGTAGTCCTGTGGAACGGCTTGCCATGCCATTTCCACCTGGCGCCTCAGTTGGACCAGCGTTCGTGCTGGACGTGCAGACCGCGTGAGACGACGCTTCATCCAGTCCCAAACATGCTCAATGGGGGACAGATCCGGAGATCTTGCTGGCCAGGGTAGTTGACTTACACCTTCTAGAGCACGTTGGGTGGCACGGGATACATGCGGACGTGCATTGTCCTGTTGGAACAGCAAGTTCCCTTGCCGGTCTAGGAATGGTAGAACGATGGGTTCGATGACGGTTTGGATGTACCGTGCACTATTCAGTGTCCCCTCGACGATGACCAGTGGTGTACGGCCAGTGTAGGGGATCGCTCCCCACACCATGATGCCGGGTGTTGGCCCTGTGTGCCTCGGTCGTATGCAGTCCTGATTGTGGCGCTCACCTGCACGGCGCCAAACACGCATACGACCATCATTGGCACCAAGGCAGAAGCGACTCTCATCGCTGAAGACGACACGTCTCCATTCGTCCCTCCATTCACGCCTGTCGCGACACCACTGGAGGCGGGCTGCACGATGTTGGGGCGTGAGCGGAAGACGGGCTAACGGTGTGCGGGACCGTAGCCGAGCTTCATGGAGACGGTTGCGAATGGTCCTCGCCGATACCCCAGGAGCAACAGTGTCCCTAATTTGCTGGGAAGTGGCGGTGCGGTCCCCTACGGCACTGCGTAGGATCCTACGGTCTTGGCGTGCATCCGTGCGTCGCTGCGGTCCGGTCCCAGGTCGACGGGCACGTGCACCTTCCGCCGACCACTGGCGACAACATCGATGTACTTTGGAGACCTCACGCCCCACGTGTTGAGCAATTCGGCGGTACGTCCACCCGGCCTCCCGCATGCCCACTATACGCCCTCGCTCAAAGTCCGTCAACTGCACATACGGTTCACGTCCACGCTGTCGCGGCATGCTACCAGTGTTAAAGACTGCGATGGAGCTCCGTATGCCACGGCAAACTGGCTGACACTGACGGCGGCGGTGCACAAATGCTGCGCAGCTAGCGCCATTCGACGGCCAACACCGCGGTTCCTGGTGTGTCCGCTGTGCCGTGCGTGTGATCATTGCTTGTACAGCCCTCTCGCAGTGTCCGGAGCAAGTATGGTGGGTCTGACACACCGGTGTCAATGTGTTCTTTTTTCCATTTCCAGGAGTGTATATATATATATATATAGTGGGATGAGTATAACAAAGGTCAGTACTGTGTTCATTAACGTTAACACTAATCATCTACATATATCCTGTGAACTGATTCGATCCATATCGTTTTGATAAAAGAATCGTTCATTCAAATGGAACATATAGCTGACTAACAACAATGGCAGTGCCGTAGCACTAAACACATATGTAATGTAACAGTGACCTGTAATGACTTATTTTATCATTAACGGTAGTAGGGTAAATTAGGCCCACCCACCCCTAAAAGAGCACACTGGTCGCTTTCGAGTGTTTTTCGTATTCATGCGAACTTTGGTGTAGACCCAGGTGTTGCCAGTTGTTAAGGGACAGTTTTTCGAGAACTACCGTGTAACCTCATTAAAATTAGACCAATAAATGAATTCAAATGATAAGCAAAGCATGAAAGTATGCAAGTAACTGAAACAAATACCAAAGACTGCTAATATAATTAATACGTCTTCATTTCTATACGGTGATGAAAGGGATGTGTGACATTTCGATGAGCTGAGTCTGTTGGCTGACTGCAAGGACACGAGGCCCGCGGACGTGGAATAGCAAATGAGTATTAAGACTGTTAATTCATTAAAAGTCAAAATCGCTAGCAGGTTCTCACTGGGCCGGCGCCGCTGCCAGCGACAGCCATGGCACCCCAGTGTGGGCTACAGCAGAGGACAGTAGGCCGAACTCGGCAAGTTGTGAACTGGCACTGTGAGACGCAGTGATAGGGAGCTGTGAGGGGACGGGAAAGCGTGGGACACTCAGAGCGGGAGGAATCTGATGGATTTAACGGAATACAGCAGTAACTGATGCGTAAGTTTTGTAAGGAAGCCTTGGACTGGCTCCCTAAAACTCCGCCGGTCACTGTGGCCGAGTGGTTCTAGTTGCTTCAGTCCGGAACCGCGCTGCTGCTACCTCGCAGATTCGAATCCTGCCTCGGGCATGGATGTGTGTGATGTCCTTAGAGCTACTTAAACCTAACTAACCTAAGTTCTAGCGGACTGATGACCTCAGATGTTACGTCCCATAATGCTCAGTGCCATTTGAACCTAAGACTCCTGAGTGCATATGTGCAGCCACTGTCACTGGCCGAAACGCAAAACCTGGCTCGTTGTGGGAGAGAATCTGTGCCTTCTGCTCCAAATCTAAGATTTAAATATGTGTCACTGATCAATCAGAGCAAATTCATTAAAAGGAAGCAGATTGCTAGTATTCTTGCGACTTTTTCACTGGACTGATCTCGGGAGTTCCACAGCGACTCGCTAACGACACACCATTGCTGGCACAACCAGTAAAATTTTTAGAAGTAGATGAGATGAACACTTCGTCTTAGAGCTCCAGAGAGGAAACACTCAGCCTTCACCTGTACTTCCAGCAGGCGACGCTTTGCCTGATGACCATTTTTAGACTCTGTCACGGCGCCGATCACAGTTGCTGGAACTGAGCTTGTCAATCATTGCATCTCCAGGTTTGGAACAGTGGTAAGCACGTGTGACATATGCACACGATATGACGAACTGGATGCAAAGTTATGTTTCGAATCTGGATGTTGCTTTTCTGAATTAATCCACGCATGCAGCCATTTGAACTCAAAGTGTGCTTAGACTAGGATCCTGGCGCTCATATGTAATTTTATCGTTATTTCCATCAGTCTGTTAAGTAATTCAACAATAAGTGGCCCTTTATTTGGACCCAGGAAACTGTATACACTCCCCCTACCCCGCCCCCGTGCCATGTTACTATTGTGTAACTCAAATAATTCATTTAAAGCATTCAGCGTTTAGTACGAGGGCAAATCACAAAGTCTTTGACCCTAATTTTTACAAGCCAAAGTAAAGTACAAACAGGTAATGACAAATATACATCCTATTATACGTACCTTGCACTACTTTTCCACGTAGTCCACCCAACGGTTCACACGTTCGTGACATCGCAGCACTAAATTTGAGATGTCCCTGCGGTAGAATTCGTCCCGCTGATTATGGAACCACCGTCGGACTACTATCTTGGCTTCATCGTTTGTCGTCAGTCGCTGTCCTACCATGAACGTCTTCATCTGTGCGGAAACGTGGAACTCACTAGGAACGAGGTCTTGACTGTATGGTCCAGAATCTCCCAGCTAAATGCCCGGATCTTTTCCGCAGCTCTGATTGCCACAAGTGGTCTCGCATTGTCGTGGAGCAGAATCACGTTGTGCACGTCGAGAGTACTTCGGCGCCTTCGCCTGATGGCAGCTCCCAGACGTGACGGTGTAGAACAATAAATGTCGGCACTGATGGTGGCACCTTGCGGCATTAAATGTGACAGGAGCGGTCCACGGCTCACCCAGAAGGCCGTTAACATCACTTTGCCAACAGATGGCGCTAAACGGAATTTCTTTGTTTCAGGCGAATTATCTTTATACAGCGGTTGGACAGAAATATGGGAACATCGCGGGAATTGCATACCTCGACATAAATACAATGCCTACAAGTTGTGCTATTATATATGACAACGGAAGGCAACTGAGCAATATCCTTAACGTGCGGAAAGTGTCCGTCGTGATCAGAACGGAGTTCTGTGTAGTTGTAAGTGCGTTATGTCGGAACTAAGAGAACTCGAAAGTGGACAAACTGTTGCTGCTAGTATGATGCGTTCTTGTGCAACCAAGCTGACTGAAGTGTTTGATGTTTCAAGAGGCGCCGTATCGAAGATTTTACTCTATTAAGGCAAAGTGGGAGAACATCATCCGCTAACTCGCAACACGGACGTAAGCGTGTACCTAGTGATCTTGACGGACGGTCACTGAAGAGATTTGTGAGGAAAAGTAAGAGGACCACATCTGAAAATGTCACTCAAGATCTAAACGTCGCACTCGCAAACCCTGTCGGCACCAAAACAACATGAATGTAGCCACATAAGAGGGGTTTGCACTGCGAACTCAAAACCCAAAACGATGCAAATACCCATAACAGGGAAACTTGCTGGCGAAGCCGTAACACCTGGACTATGGAGCAGCAGAAAAAAATAATTTGGTGTGACTACTCTCGTTTAATGTTGTTTCCAACTTATGGCCGAGTTTACGTACCAAAAGTGAAATATGGCGGATGTCCGGCGATGATTTGAGCAGCCGTATCGTCGTATTCGATGGGTCGAATGGGTAATCTCTAGTCTTGGATTACTAGCAAGGGCTGTGTGACCGTTCTGGCAGATCAGGTACGTTTCACGGTAAAATGTTTGTTCCTAAATGGTGATGCTATGGTTCAAGGAGACGTGGCCCCTCTTTACACATCTCTCGTCGCCCAGTACTGGTTTTGTGAGCGCGAGGATGAAGTGTTACCGTCATCAGATCGCAATATTACATCTCTGGGGCCTATTTTCGAGAAGACAGTGCGTGATCGCTCTCCATATCCATCATCGTTACCAGAATTCTTCAATATTTTGCAGGGAGGATGATGTAATAGTCCCTTGAAAACCATACAGGTCCTACGTTTATCTATTGTGAGACGAGTGAAAGGTGTTTTGAATGCCAGTGGTCTTCCTTCATCGTATGCGTCATAGTAATATTTTGCGTTTTGGGTGTTTCCATGTTTTTATCCAACCCCTGTATGTATGGATACTGTACACTTAAAGACTGTCGTCATTGTGGAAGACAAGTGAGTCCACAACTTACACTTTATGGGAACGTATAAGAAAGATGAACACTTGATCACCCACAATACTGAAAAAAAAACAATTTGCTCACATTCTTGGCTAACAGATCAGAGAATAACTAATCGTACGAAAAACATCACAGAACCACCTCCATCCTGAACTACACTCTTCACAGTCCGACAGTTGAACCCTTCACCGGACCAACGGTACCTTTGAGCCTTTCATCTTTTAAAAGGAGGCAAAAATACGAGTCGCAGCGGCACATTACACGCCTACAGTCAACTATTGTCCAATCTTTGTGTTATTTGGTCCTTGAAGACGTGCAGTTCGATCTACCTCTGTGATCAATGGCGCTTTCCGAGTTGTCCGACTCTCCATGTCCACTAAATGCAGTCCCCTTCCCATTGTTCCCTCGTAAACTGTCTGAAATTGACCTGCACCTCTGAGAGCAGCAATTAGTATCTGATTTGAAACCAGCTGTCATTGACAAGGTGTGGCAATCGTGTCCGCTGCCTCTTTACATGCACTGTTCCTAAGCTGCCATTCGCTACTGCGCGCCATGCATTATTTTTTATAGACACGGTGAACTACCCGCCATGATACAAATCTCCAAATCTGGCAGTTTGGGCTCGTTCTTGCCATGGGAAGTTCAAGCACCGTAGTTCCTATCTTGTTCTTTGAAGTTGCCATAAAGACCGATCTTACTGTGCAGACACCATAGAACAAATAAACCACTTCACAGCCATGAATTCCGACGATGGTGAAGAGTCACATGACCGCCAGGCACCAATTATGCACCATCTACTGCTTTCCAGACGTCCCACTGTGCACTTCTAAGAAACTGACTAATAGTCTGCCAAATGAATCCAATATGTCTATGGACCAAGAATGAAGATAAACACTGAACAACTGGCGGAAAAATTGTTTTCATAGTCACATGTTTCGTGCACGAACTAGATTTCAGTAAAATTCTCCGATTTAATACCAGTCAACTATGTGCTCCCAATGGAAATTTTTTACCTGATCAATGCACATGATGTGCTGGCCAACGACAATGATAAAAAAATAATGTAAGAGAGGATGAAACGAAACTTCTCCTGTTGGGAGGGCATGTGATGTTATTTTATTGACTACAAAATCGAATAATATTTACTAAGAACTCGGCAGTATGAGTCCACCTATATTATGATGTAGCAACCTGTTCTGGTCTGGATGCATGCACTGACTCAGTTGCGAAAGGTGCCATTAAACCGTTGTATCCATTGTGGAGACACGCTGGCCCAAAAGTATTATATGTTGTAGTGTCGCATTAATATAAGCTCTGGGACACATTGCACTGTGCTGCTGGTAAAGGTGATCGTGCCGAGGGGAAACAAACTGCTTGTTGACGTAGTCCCCAAAGATAGATGCATACTTGGGTTGATCCATGACGTGATGACCCAGCGAATTGCAAGAAAACATTCTGCTGACTATTTCGCCCGCTGCTGTGGTCCAATCGTAGCAACATTCGCTCAACAGTCGTTGAGGAGACACTGTTTGTAGACCTGTAGTTCATAAGGGAGCTCAGATACTCAACAGTTGCACGTCTGTTCTCCCATACAAATCTCCACAGACCTCATTCACTCCTGTTACTTCCGGCCATTGTGCCCAACAGTTTTTCGGTGTCGGTTTTGGATAACGTCACTTCGCCATGCATGGTATAATTTACCCACAGCGAGACGCAAACAGTTTACAAACTTAGCTCTCTTGGAAATGCAACCACTCTTCTCCAATGATCACGTCCTTTTGCACGTCAGCTAAATCGCTTCGTTTACGCATCACGACAATAAATGCAATGTTTCCCGCGTACCCCTGACGTGTTTTGTATGCTGTCCACTGCTACTGCTACCACTTGCCGCCTGTGAGCGATAGTTATTGCAAGATGACATCAAACATAGGAGAAGGTAACAGTAATGTGACTGGACTGTGCAGTTGCTCCTTGATTGTCGGTACAAGCATTGGGACAGAGTTGACTTCGAGCTGGTTCTCTCTGTGACAGATCTGGGTTCCTTCTTGGCGATGAGTGCATCTCCACATCACAGCAGCAGTTAATAGAGAAATGTCTCATGTGTCGAAAAGCATCATACTGCAAAAGGGGCACCACGATAAGGCCACATGAGATGTTATATGTTGTCTGTGATGTACTATTACACCATCAGAGTTCCTTCAGTCACGAAGGGGCATGACCTGAAGTCAAAACCGATGACTACCTGCTCTGTCATGCCAGGAGTAGCACAGCTCTGTCTCTTCAAAACACTGGACGAGTGGGACCATCCCCCAGGTCACCTCCACACTCACTAAAGTTGGTCATCCAGGTATGCAGAACTGTGATTCATTTCTCAACTCAATGTGATGCCGTTCGACAGTAGCCTATGCTGTCTATTCATGTCACAACTTCAAACACACAGAAGCTTTTGCTTTGGTGTTAATGGTAGACTATTCATGGGGTGCTAAGTTCATAGTAGTGTTACTGCTAGTCCGTGGACAGTGGTGTATGACAACACAGAATGTTTCAGACTGTTCGTTATTTCTTCTCAGATGGCAGGTAGATTTGTGAAGTGGTTATGATGAGGTTGGTGCAAATTGCGACGATACTCTCTTGTGGTGGAGAGATGTGGTCGATCGAAACCGTAAGGACCTGTGCACCTGCTCTCACGTTCTCAGACAGTACGGCATAGAACGTTTCTCACATATGAACACCCCACAAATATGGATATTGCACGATTCGACCAGCCAACCAAATACACTACTACAATGAACTGTCTTCCAAACTATCAGATTCTGATAGAGCTGTCTCACTAGTAGTGACATCTGCATATCCTTCACAATAACTGCTCAGCATCTGATGCTGTTGACACCTCTTATGTACCATACCAGACCTGGTTGCAATACTAAACACGAATAACACTAACGCATTTTTGCTGCCGTTGCTATGCACCGAGATAGTACAGGAATGGGAGAGTAAAAATCTTTTAAATCTTCACAGCCCAGCATTTCTTCAGTGCAGGGATATGTCAAGACAAGCCAGCCACAAGGTGTAAACATTTCAACATGGTTAGTCGGTCAGCAGTGTTGTGTGTGAATGCGAGTGAGCACAGTGAGAAAGTGTAAGGCAAGTGCGCACCAAACTACCGGCGTGTATCTCATAACATTGAGTAAAAGACACTAGATAGGATGCAACAACGCCTGTCAGGGACCTGATAGAGCAATTATGGTACTGGAATAAACCTTTTAAGAAAATACAGCGAGCCAGATGCCACTGACCACTCATAATGAACTCTATCAATCCAGTCATTACAAATGACGTCTCACAGCAAAGCCTCTCCTCTGTTCAATATAAACATCCCAATCAGCTTCCTTAGAGTCAGAAGTCATGGGGTCCATGTCGTTTGCGCTCCATTCTCTGATTCTTATATTGCAACATCTAGTGCAAGATTGTGCCGTATAGTCAGACTGTACCAGTCGCACTTTCACAGCCTGGCATTGCGACAGCAATTCGTTAACCGCAGATAACGGATGCCAAAGTGCAGGACTGCAGCTTTCACTGACGGGTCTTCCATGGGCCCACCACCACTGTTCCAGTTCAGGGAATGAGCTGTTGTGATACTGCACCTCCCTAGAGACCAAAGGCCTACCCAACTGGTAAGCTAGGGTCAGTGTGTATGACAACATCAGACTTCATGGCATCTGACACCACGGTCCACCAAATGGGACAATGCAGGCAGTGACCAGTGAGGGACTCGGCAATCTTAGGGCAGCATGTCAATCGATTACAAACGCACACCACAGTCACTCTTTTTGACAGCGACCACCAGTCGCTGGCTGATGCTTTTGGTGACACAGCAATCTCTGCCACTGGTGACAGCAGATCCCACTAATGCCTACATAGCAACCAGCTATAGCTGCGTCCATAGCTACATGCATTGAACGATAACGGAGTACCGATTAATCTTGTTTTATTGGCGAATCACGACGCGCCACAGGTCCTCAGACCACATATCCTGGAAAGACGGTTAGGGATCTAGGAGGGGAAAGGTTGACCCTTATTCCTGACACAGAGAATTGCATCTGTAATCATTTACACATCCGCCGATGGTGTGTACGTGTGAGAAGCTGCACTGATATCTGACCCTGTCTTCTGGGAGCTTCACTCCATTTGTAGGGCAGTGTGTAACTTATCCACGCAGAGCTCGGCAGGTGACGGGAAGCAGCGCCCGCTCCGGGTGTGCAGGACAGGGTACAGTGCCCACGGCAGGGCAGCGACCAGCAGGTGCCAGGTGGCCGCTGCCCGGCCAGCAAACGGGTCGTGTTTTAATCAGGGCGACATCCCAGGCCCTGTCCGCGCGCGGTCGCACCGCTCCACTCCACTTCAGGCCGTATGTGTCGCAGCGGTGCGGCACCGACCGACAGTTCTGCACACCCAAACTGACAAACAACGGGCGAGGACGCTTGTTTCATTTCCCCACATGTCCACATCGAGCGATATCGATAATGTCTATTTTTACTGTTGAACCTGATTCGCTTTGACCCAAATGCTCGCACACACAGGCACACACACACACACACACACACACACACACACAGAGTGAGAGAGAGAGAGGGAGAGAGAGAATAAACTAACAGTGGACTCATCGAGCTAGTTGGATGGGGAAGTTAAATAGCATCAGCATATTCGTCAAAGTTACAATATGCATCTCATTTTTGATCTCATAACTACGTAGGAAGTAAATAATATTCCTTGAAAGAGGTCTTTTTCCTGCATGAGCCTATTGTTTACATAACATAAACATTTCCATTCATATGCTGTACAGGGTGGTCCATTGATAGTGACCGGACACCGGGCCAAATATCTCACGAAATAAGCGTCAAACGAAAAAACTACAAAGAACGAAACTTGTCTAGCTTGAAGGGGGAAACCAGATGGTGCTATGGTTGGCCTGCTAGATGGAGCTGCCATAGGTCAAACGGATACAACTGCGTTTTTTAAATATGAAACCCCACATATTCGTGTAGTACATGAAGAAATATGAGTGTTTTAGTTGGACTACTTTTTCGCTGTAATAATCACAAACGTATAAGTACGTGGTATCACGTAACATTCCGCCAGTGCGGACGGTATTGGCTTCGTGTTACATTACCCGTGTTAAAATGGACCGTTTACCAATTGCGGAAAAGGTCGATATCGTGTTGATGTATGGCTATTGTGAACAATATGCGCCACGGGCGTGTGCTATCTATGCTGCTTGGTATCCTGGACGACATCATCCAAGTGTTCGCCGGATAGTTACGTTATTTAGGAAACAGGAAGTGTTCTACCACATGTGAAATGTCAAACACGACCTGCAACAAATGATGATGCCCAAGTAGGTGTTTTAGCTGCTGTCACGGCTAATCCGCACATCAGTATCAAATTGCGCGAGAATCGGGAATCTCAAAACCGTCGGTGTTGAGAATGCTACATCAGCATCGATTGCACCCGTACCATATTTCCGTGCACCAGGAATTGCATGCCGACGACTTTGAACGTCGTGTACAGTTCTGCCACTGGGCGCAAGAGAAATTACGGGATGATGAAAGATTTTTTGCACGAGTTCTATTTAGTGACGAACCGTCATTCACCAACAGCGGTAACGTAAACCGGCATAATATGCACTATTGGGCAACGGAAAATCGACGATGGCTGCGACAAGTGGAACATCAGCGACCTTGGCGGATTAATGTATAGTGCGGCATTATGGGAGGAAGGATAATTGGCCCCCATTCTATCGATGGCAATCTAGATGTTGCAATGTATGCTGATTTCCTACGTAATGTTCTACCGATGTTACTACAAGATGTTTCACTGCATGACAGAATGGCGATGTACTTCAAACATGATGGATGTCCGGCACACAGCTCGCATGCGGTTGAAGCGGTATTGAATAGCATATTTCATGACAGGTGGATTGGTCGTCGAAGCACTTTACCGTGGCCCGCACGTTCACCGGATCTGACGTCCCCGGATTTCTTTCTGTGGGGAAAGTTGAAGGATATTTGCTATCGTGATCCACCGACAACGCCTGACAACATGAGGCAGCGCATTGTCAATGCATGTGCGAACATTAAGGAAGGCGAACTACTTGCTGTTGAGAGGAATGTCGTTACACGTATTGCCAAATGCATCGAAGTTGACCAACATCATTTTGAACATTTATTGCATTAATGTGGTATTTACACTTAATCACGCTGTAACAGCACGCGTTCTCAGAAATGATAATTCACAAACGTACATGTATCACATTGGAAAAACCGAAATAAAATGTTCAAACGTACCTACGTTCTCTATTTTAGTTTAAAAAACCTACCTGTTACCAATAGTTCGTCTAAAATCGTGAGCCATATGTTTGTGACTATCACAGCGCGATCTACCACAAAGCGAAAAAAGTGGTCCAACTAAAACATTCATATTTCTTTACGTACTACACGATATGTAATAAAAATGGGGTTCCTATTTAAAAAACGCAGTTGATATCCGTTTGACCTTTGGCAGCGCCATTTAGCGGACCAACCATAGGACGTACTAGCCAGGATAACATTCGACCAAATCCGCTATCGAGGGAGGGCACGTCACCAAGGGAAACATGCAGTCTTACGTTACCTTGTTGAAAGGTTACGTCACGGGGCCTCTTAGACAGAACACAGTCATCATCCTCACACCTCCGATACGAAATGGCTGCTTTCCAGGTTGGCGGCTAATACGAAATAGAAACGTAAGGGCTGTCTCGGCGAACAGAGAAGTGAAAACAACCTTATGGTAAAGTAAAAGCTATGGTGGGAAAATTAAGAGTGCATTAGGAGTGTACGCTTAAACGCAGAGGAGATATCGGATAGGTGGAATTACTTCATTGATGGCTTCCTGGAGGGGTAGAACTTCTGTAACGTCGAGATAGAGAAAGAAATTGGAAGTCATGTGGAATAGATAGAGCATCCAGTATTAGAGCGAAAATTTAAACGAGCTTTGGAAGACTTGAGATCAGTTAAGGCATAAGTAAAAAATAGCATTCCGTCAGAAATTCTAAAATCAGTCTGTGTGGTGACATCCAAACGGCTATTCAAGGTGGTTTGTAGAATCTTTGTGAGTCGTGACGTACCACCAGACTTTCCGAAAAATGTCATCCACTCAATTCCGAAGATAGCACGTCCAGATCTGTGCGAGGACTATCGCACAGTCAGGTTAAACAGTCCATGCATTAAGTTCCGACAAGAGTGATACACATAAGAATGGAAAAGAAAATGAGGAACTGTTAGATTAAGATCGGTTTGGTTTTAAGAAAGCGAAAGGTACCAGAGAGGCGGACCTAACTTTGCTCTTGATAATGGACGAATGACTGAAGAAAATTGAAAACACTTTGACAGGATCTGCCGACCTGGTAAAAGCGTTCGACAAAGTAAAATGGTGCAAGATGTTCCAAATTCTGAGAAAAATAGAAGAACCCTACAGAGAAAGACCAGTAATATGCAATAAGTATGAGACCCAAGCGGGAGCGATTAGGTTGGAAGACCAGTACGACGTGCGTGAATTAAAAAGGGATGGGGTAGGAATGCTGCCATTCACCTCTGCTCTTCAATCGACCAAGCAATGACGTTAATAAAAGAGAGGTCAAAAGTAGGATTAAAATTCAGGGTGAAAGGATGACAGTGATAAAATTCTCTGATGACAAGCTGTATTCGGTGAAGGTGGAGAAGAATACGTTGAATGAAAAGAAGAGTCTAATGACTGAGAATACTGACTGAGAGTAAATCGTAGAAAGACGAGAGCAATTGGAAGTAGCAGAAATCACAACAGCGGGAAATATAACATCAAAAGTCAACGAATTCTGTTACCTGGGAAGCCAAATAGTCCATGGCGGAAGAAGCTAGGAGAACATAAAAAGGTAAAGAGGGCTTTCCTGACCAAAAGAAGACTACTTGTGTCAAAGAAAGTCCCTAATTTGAGGAAGAAGTTTCATTTATATATTCATTCGGAGCACAGCATAGTACGAGAGTGTATGATGGGCCATAGGAAAGCCGAAACAGAAGATAATAGCGTCTGAGATACGGTGCTGCAGAAAAGTGTTAAAATAATTACGTGGAGCGATCTGCAGTAAATGACGAATTTCTCCTCGCAGTTGGTGAAGAGAGGAACATATGGAGATCACCGCAAAGAGGAGGACAGCATGATATGACATCAGGGAATAATTTATGTGGTACTAGATGAAGGGGTAGAGGGTAAAAACTGTAGAGGAAGACAGAGATTTGAACTTATTACTCTTACTCTCCTGGCCCCACAAACCGCGGTCGATTTCTGTTTTTGGACTCGTAAAGTAGCTTCTTCCACAGTATTCTGTCTTGGGCTCTTTTTTCTTTGCTCCCAGTAGCTGGTGACCCTTGACAACCTAGTCTCTCCATCTCATTTTCGGCTATCTAATGCTCTCCGCCCTTCCGATTTATTCTCCGAGACTTCTCTCAGCAAGGATCCCTGCTCTCTTCTATAGACGTGGCCAGCCCATCTTAGCTGTCTTGTCTTGGCTTCCGCAACTACATCCGGTTCATTGTATAGCTCACTGAGCTCCATGTTCTGTCTTCTTCGCCAGTATTCTCCCTCATAGGTTGGTCCAAATACCTTTTGCTGGATATTATTTTCAAAAACTTTTATCGTTCTCTCCGTATCTTTATCTATCCTCCATATTTATGCCACAAATAGTGGTACTGATTTGATTATGGTTTTATATATTCTTACTTTGCTCCTCCTGAAAAAATTTTAAATGGCAATAGTTTGTCGAGTGTGTATGATACTCTGGATGCAGCTTTGATCCTTGATTCTATTTCTCGCTTCTCATGGTTTTTATATTTTACTGCTACCCCCAGATATTTAAACTCATCCACTTCTTAAAACACGTAGTCATCGATCTGCAGAGTTTCCCGTCTTTTTGTTCTGTGATTTCGTTCTACCCTCATGAATTTTGTTTTATCATCATTTACTTCTAATCAAGTTTCCTTTGCTTTCTGAAACAGCCTTTTCCCAGCATTAAAGAGTCATCCGGATTTTCAGCGATTAGTGCTACGTCATCTGCAAAGGTCAGTACATGTATTTTTGTTTGTACTCTAATTCCGCCTTATCTTTCACTTGCTGCGTCCAGCGCTTCCTGTATTACAATGTTGAACAAGAGGGGTGATATTCCATCTCCTTGCCTGACTCCTGTTTTTTATGCCAAACGCCTTGGAATATTCTCCATCCATTTTCACTACCCCTTTCGAGCCTGCCAGGGTCACAAGATCTACAATCTTCTTTGGTATTCTGAATCTCCGCATTTTCTCCCACAACTTGTATGTGGATATACTGTCATAGGCTTTCTTAACATCAATAAATAGTATTGCCGTTATTTTGTTATACTCCCAATATTTGGATATGGCTTCTTTCAGTATGAATAACTGCCAGTAGTTGAATCACTCTTCATAGATCCCGGTTGTTTCTCATTTAACACCTCTTTTAAATATGGTTCTAATTTTTGTGGAGAATCTTGGAGAACACTATATAAGCTGTGCTAATTAGTGAGATGCCTCTGTAGTTCCTGCATTGTTGTTTGTCGCCCTTTTTACGAATTGGTGTTATTATCGCTTCTGTCCACTCCTCTGGTACCGTTTCTCCATTCCAGATGTTCGAAACAAGATTGTGTATTTGTTCCCTTCTTAAGCAATTCAGCTTTTATGCCATCTCTCCCTGGAGCTTTGCTCTTTTTTAGTATTTTAATTGAGTCTATTGTTTCTTTCACTGTCGGTGGTTCCACGAAGGGATCTACTATCTGGTAATCATGTTGTTTCTCCTTTTGTGCATTTCTATCTTCAGCATTTAGAAGCTCCTCAGAATATTTCCTCGAAATTTCCATGCCTTTGAATCTTTCCAGAACTGTATTGCTACTTTTATCTTTAATACCACACATCCGAGGTATATACATTTTTCTGAAAAATCTAACTGATCACTTTGCATTCCCTATACTTTTATCCTCCTTCGCTCTTTTGATTAGACTATGCACATGTTCTCCCTTTTTCCTTCTGAGATGATTTTTAATTTCTCTGTTGACATCTTCATATGTGTCTTTACTTTCGTTGGAATCCTCCTGTAGATGTTTTTCCTTCGCTGCTCTTGATTTTAACATACGCAACAAAAAATTGATGTAATAGGGGTGGAACTGCTATTCTTAGATGAAGAGATCTACACAGGAGAGAGATTTGTGGCGAGCCGCGTCAAACCAATCAGAAGACTAATGACCTAGAACAAGAAAAAATGATCCAGCAGTCAACATGTTGAGCACCCAGTGACATTCTATACCGTCATGCCAGTTGTTACGCCGGTATAACGATGACAGATACAACTTGACCACGGTCGTTCCCCCCAGAGTCAGGTCACTTGGATACGTCAAACATGATGCTGAACAGAGAACCGGGACACACCGTAAGATGACAGGCTGCTACTTATTTGCACAGCGTTTTCACTGGGCGTACCGTGGTTGGCATGTACTTCTCTACTGTCGCGTCAGAGAAAACACAGCTATTGATTACAATACTGACAATCTTTCACGCTCCAAATGTAGTAACCCTCTTTGAGTGGGTACCCATGTTATTGCAAACAAACCTACTTGCTGACTCAAATAATGTGCCGTAGCTCTACTACTTTGAACATCCGAGCAAACAAAAAGTATGCCCTCTCTGACGCTAGTTACATGGGGCCTTGAGATCCTGCATGACAGTGAGTATAGCCCACCTAAACTCATCGATTCCATAAAAGTATGATAGTCGATTAACCTCAACCAGTGAGAGGAACAATATCGTGTGATGATAGACCGAATTCGTGATGCATTGTTGTCGACATCTCCACACGCGCAGGTATGTGTTTGTTTCTCTTAGATAATTCATAATTCGACCTTCTGGCTAACAGAAATGATTCAAATATAAGTTGTGAATGAGAATTTTATTGCGTAATGTTTCCTTGCATTCTGAATGTATTTGGCGTTACTATTTTCTACTTCGTGTGGTTGTATTGAAATACTAATGCGAAGGGGCGTTCACTAGTAAAGCAACAACCTTTTTTTTCAGAAAGCAGGTTTGTTTCATTCAGGATACCAATACATAATATTTTTCCACACTCATTCGACTACTATTCAACATAATGTCCGTTCAATGTAACGGCCTTACGACACCTTACTCTATGGCGGCTTGGTACCACTCTACTGGTCGAAGTCGGAGGCAACGTCTCGCTGCGTAGATAGCCTCCCCCATCATCCATGGACTGCTTCCCACGGAGTGCATCCTTCATTGGGATAAACAGAACAAAGTCGCAGGGTGCGAGAACCGGGCTGTATGAAGGATGAGGAGGAACAGTCTAGTGACGTTGTGTGAGCTTTCCTCGGATGCGCAGACTTGTTTGAGGCCTTGCGTTGATGAAGAAGGTGAACTTCGTCCGCATTTTATTGGCTACGAAGACGCAGAAGTCGTTTCTTCAATTTCCTAACGGTAGCACAATACGCTTCACAGTTGAGTGTTGCACCAAGGTTGACAATGTCAAATAGAATAACCCGTTCAGAGTTCCAAAAGACAGCTGCCATGACTTTATAGGCTGAGGGTGCCGCTATGCACTTTTTCTTCGAGGAGATGTTGCGTGGCGCCATTTCCTGGATTGCCATGTTATTTCCGGTTCGAAGTGGTGAATCCATGTTTCATCGCCTCTGGCGATGTTCGCCAAAAAGGTTTCGCGATCAGTCTCGTAAGGCCCTAGATATACCGCACAGATGTTCCTTCGTTGCTCTCTACGGCCCTCTGTTAGGCGGCGAGGGACCCAGTGGGACAGCACTACCAACAGCGACGTCCAGTTGTGCGGCGAGGTGTTTGGCTGTAAACCGTCCGTCAGCGTGACCGCACGTTATAACGTTCCAGGAGTCATAGCTGTATGAAACCGGTCGTCTCTCAAGAGATGGGGCAGGTTTGTGCGACCTTGTAGCGATCGTGACAGACACCTCTCCCGAAGACTCACCATGCTTCTAGTGACTGCCAGGTTTCCACATACATTTAGCAAGCGCCTATGAATATTTTCGATGCTCTAAGTTTCAGCCAACGACAGCTGTCCGCCTGGAACGCACTTCCATTACAGAGGCAATTTGGAAGGCTACGTATAGCGCCACCAATTTCATGACACAACAGCAGCTGAAGCGGAAATAATCCACGATGTCCCGCAGGAAATTCCGCATTTTTTCGATAGAAATTGCCCGTGAAAACAATGTGTTGCATTACTTACTGAGCGCACCTCGCAATATGAATATATGCATATGGTATTGCAATCTCATTGATATCTGTTTTAAACGACTGCCTCGTTTTCAGTAACTGCCTCGATTCCGTGGTCTGTTCTCTATTCTAATATTGTCCCTAATGAACACTGTGCTGCCCCTAGAAAGAGACTAGCGTAGCAGCCTTACATGTTGCTTCCTTTTATTCTCTTAAAACGATCGAACACAAATTCTGTGACAAATTAGCTTCTTAACTGCAGTTATAAGCCGTGTTTTTGAGTTACAATTACCTGCGTAACTTAAGGATAAGGTAGGTAAAGTAAGATATTAACTATTCAGTCTAAGTGAATTAAAGTGTGGGAGAAGGTTGCGAGAACTCTTCAAGTAGTGCAAAGAAAGCTGCACGTCGGCGGGAAGTCAGCGTGGCCATAGTTCCACATGAAGCAGTCCACACAACACAAGGCAGTTGAAGGAACAGGAAAAGACAGTGATTTTCAATGAGAGAGCACTTACGGTGCACTTTGCTGGTGTTCTTCTTTACAGCGTGACCCGCTGATAACATTTGGATAACCGTTCGCTCCACGTAACATCCTTAACCAAAGACTGGAAAGTAGCTCAGGTCACACCAACATTCTAAAAAGATAGTAGGAGTAATCCACTACATTACAGGCCCCGTATCATTAACGCCAACATGCAACATAATTGTGGCACATACATTGTGTTCAGACATTATGAATTACCTTGAAGGAAACGGCCCATTGACACACAGCCAACACGAATTTAGAAAATATCGTTATTGTGAAACACAAGGGATTTTACAATGATGCCGTATTTCTAGATTTGCAGAAGGCTTTTGGCACATGACAACAGCGGCTTTTAGTGAAATAGTCTGCTTATGTAATATCGTCTCAGTTATGTGACTGGATTCGTGATTTCTTGTCAGAGATGTCACAGTTCGTAGTAATTGGCGGGAAGTCATCGAGTTAAACAGAAGTGATTTCTGGCGTACTCCAAGGTAGTGAAGTATGCCATCTCCTGTTCCTCATATAAATAAACTATTCAGGAGACAATCTGAGCAGCCCTCTTAGGTTGTTTGCAGATGACGCTGTCGTTCATCGACTAGTTGAGTCATCAGAAGATCAAAACAAATTGCAAAACGATTTAGAAGAGACAACTGTGTGTTGCAAAAATTGGATAATTGAGCCTAATTAACGAAAAGTGTGAAGTCATCCACGTGAGTGCTAAAAGGAATCCATTAAACTTCTGTTATACGGTATTAAACTTCTGTTATACGGTATATCAGTCAAATATAAAGGCCGTAAATTCAACTAAATACCTAGGAATTACAATTATGAACAACTTAAATTGGATCGAACATAGATAAAGTGTTGTGGGGAAGGCTAACCAAGCACTGCGTTTTATTGGCAGGACAGTTAGAAAATGTAACACGTGTACTAAAGAGACTGCCTACACTACGCTTCTCCGTCCTCTTTTACAATACTGCTACGCGGTGTGGGATGCTTACCAGATACGACCGACGGAGTACATTGAGAAAATTCAAAGAAGGGCTGCACGTTTTGTACTATCGCGAAATAGGGGAGAGAGAGTCACTGAAACGATACAGGATTTGGGCTGGACATTATTAAAACGAAGGTGTTTTTCGTTGCGGCGGAATCTTCTTACGAAATTTCAATAACCAGCTTTCTCCTATGAATGCGAAAATATTTTATTGACGCTGACCTACATAGGGAGAAACGATCACCACAATAAAATAAGGGAAATCAGAGCTCGTACCGAAAGACAAAAGTGTTCGTTTCTTTAGAGCGCTGTACGAGATTGGAATAATAGAGAAATATTGTGAAGGTGGTTCGATGAAACCTCTGCCAGGCACTTCAGTCTGATTTTCTAAGTGTTCATGTAGGTGTAGATGTAGATAACTTCATACCGGAAAGAATCGAAGGGAAGCGAAAAGGGCGAAGTGTGACGACCGTGGCACAAGAGTTTGGTATTGCCCACAGCATTGTTCCACGTGCATGGGGAACATTCCGAATCACAGGCATTGCTTCCCGAAAGTAAGGAAGTAGTCTAACACGATAACTACAGCGGCAGGCGACCGCTACATTGTGCAATAGGCAACAAGGGACCAATGCCAAACAACGGGTGGGATTCCACTCACATTCAACAGGACTGTAGGGCATCCGATCTCAGTTCCACAGAGGCACGACGGTGACATGGGGTGGTCTCTTTGCCCGGCGACCAGTACGTTGTGTTCAGCTGGCACCCCCCCCCCCCCATCCCATCGGTGGCACCGTGTGCGATGGTGGGAAGAGCATATGGACTGGACCAACGAGAAGTCAGATCGCGTGCTTTTCTCGGCTGAGAGCAGATTATATCTGTATAATGACTCTGGACGATCCCTCCTATAGTGAGAGGCTGGGTCGCTGGTGCACCCAGGAGGATTGTTGTAGGTTACTCTTTTGGTGGTACTGGCGTTATGGTGTGGGGAGACATTATGTTTCATGGGTGTACTGATCTTCAGATGTTTGTACAAGGTATACACACCGGCTAACATTATTGTGCCTATGTACTCCTTCCCCATGAACAGTGTGATTTTACCCATCGTGTGCAAACTCTATGGATTGATCAATCAGAAAATATGGAACAAAAGAGGTCTAATGAACTTATCCCGGAAATACATTGTTTCCAGGCTTGAGACCATTTATCAATCATACTTTGTTGCAAAGACGGTGGTTTAAAGTGTGCTGTACCGCAGTCACAGTATGTGTTGAAAATGGTTGCCATGTTCCTCAATGCATGAGTGTACGCGCCGTAGCATGTTCTGTCCCACATTTTCACATCGGCGAGGTTGCATTCGAACAATGTAAAAAGGCAGTATGAATACATTGCTCCATTGACTTCAAATCTGGAATGGGCTCTGCATACACCGTACTTTTGAGATAGCCCCATAACCAGATATCACACGGGTTGAGATCCGATTAACCAGCAGCCCACGCAACTGGACCCTTTTTTCCCATCCATTGACCAGGGAAAACACCGTTGAGATGCGTCCGGACGTTAACGGGGAAGTGGGCTGGAGCGCCATCATGTAGCAGCCGCATAATCGTTCGAATCATTAATGGCACTTCTTGCAGCAGGGGAGACAAAGTCACCCACAAGAAACACGTATAGTTCCGGCCTGTGGAATGAATACTGTTCCCAAAATACAGTCGCCAACTATCCCGGCCCATACGTTCCGGCTGCACCGACGCTGTTGATTCACTGTCACCAAACCATGGGTTTCTGCATACTATCCCATAGATGAGTGTCATGAATGTTGAATAAACACCTCCACAAAAAAGAGGCCTCATCTATGAGTAGGATGGATGACACAAGTCGTTGCTGTCTGTTGAAGATTGTCCCGATGTGGGTTCTGTCACTAGTAAGTCCTGTACACGCCGTAAGTGGTGAGGGTAGTAACAACTGTCATGGTAAATGTTCCACAGGTCGTCTGACTTACCCTGTACTCGTGGGACAACTGCCGGGTACTGACATGGCGGTCGCTTTCGACAGTGTTAATCTCATTTTCCTCCAAATCAGATGTCCGAACATTTCGGGTACGTCCTTCATGATATCCTGTTTCCTGAACCGGTCCTGTCTCAGACAAGTGGGGCTGCAAACGTTGAGTGATGACTGGGTGTTGTGTGATGTCCTTAGGTTAGTTAGGTTTAAGTAGTTCTAAGATCTAGTGGACTGATGACCATAGATGTTAAGTCCCATAGTGTTCAGAGCCATTTGAACCATTTTTGCAAACGTTGAATGTTGTGGTTGTTGTCTGCGGGGATATGTTTCCTGCTATAGCCTTGCTGACCGCCGCCCATTTGCCTTTCCGTAAGTAAACACCATTTCGGCAACTCCATTCCAAATACAGAACCGTAGTGTACAACGCTGTATCACATCCACGACAAGGTGAGCCAGCAGGAGACGTGAAACGGACCCAACGTTACCAATGACTATGGCAGGAGAGGGCGCTAGGGGATGAGGTATGAGAAACAGTACCACCCTCTAGGAGGAAACCATACATACCGTAACTGTGACTGCATGGTACAGCGTGTATTGGACCGCAGTCTCCGTAACAAAGTATGAAAGAATAAATGGTCTCTAGCATGGAAACCATGCATTTCCGAACACAAGTTCATTAGACTTTTTTTCTTCCTTATCCTCTCATAGTTCAGTCCCAGGAGTTTGTAGACGGTGAAAAAAATTCACCATGTATATCTTTCCATCGTTTCATTCTCTGAGAACACTCGATCGCACCGAACAGTGCAAGTGTATGAACTCTTGGGACGAAAGGATATCCGGCGAATAGATTGGCCTGCCCTTTCCGCCGACTTAAATCCCCTCGAACACGTTTGGGATGAGTCTGGGTGACTTATTACTTATTGCAACTTTTCAACACGCACCAACGACCATTCGAAAGTTGTGCACCGCGCTAATACAGGAACTGAACAGCTTACTACAAGAACTCCTTCTCAGCCATCATGGGAGCACGTCGCAGAACATGCGCTGCTGCCCTTGGTGTTCACTACACACTATCAAGTCCATGTTCCGCCTTTTGTATTAAATTGGTGAATACTTTCGTAGAGCTTTTCGATATGTTTAATAAACACAACAGATACAAGTAACAGAGGCTTTAGTCATCAGTAATACATTCTCATACAGTACTTATAGCAGTGTTCCAGTGCGGGGGTAACTTTTCGGTTCCGCGACTGTAGAAATCACATCGTTTTGAGGTGCAGTGTCATCCGGAAAGGAAGTTCGTTCAAGGTTGTTAGACAGAGAGCTGAAAAGGCGAAAATATGATGGCGCAAGATCAGATGAATCACGTAGATGCGGAATGACTTCCCAAACCAACACCTGTATTACGTCAGCCTAGCAGAATGCGGGAGGGCGTTATCATGGAGTGGCATCACTTTATGCAGTCTTTCTGGACGTTGTTCTCGGACTGCGCCTGCAAGACGTCTCAGTTGTTGAAAATAAATGTAGCAGTGATGGCTAGACATCAGAGAAGCAATTAGTTGTACACAAAACTGTCGCTGTAGCACCAAATGATTAACATTAGCTTTTGTGGATGCACTCAAGTCTTTTTACGAGAAGTTGGTGCTTTGTTTGGGAACAACTATTCGTTTGTTTCCCTTACGTTAGCATAAAGACACCATTTCTCGTCACCAGTAACGTTACAGGATAGGAATTGTCGGTGTTGTTCACGAACCAGTCGATGGTGAGAAAGCAGAGATGCACTTGTGATTTCGGCTTAGCGAATGCGGTTCCTCATCCTGCCGACTTCTGAACCTTCCCCGCTGCATGCAAACGTCGTTCGATAGTGGCATGATCGCAGTTCATCATATTTGCCAGTTTTGGAGTCCATTGACATTGATAGATGTGGATTAATGCGTTTAAACGATCATCATCAAACCCCGAAAGTCTTCCTGAACCTGGAGATCCTCTTTCAAATGAGAAAACCATTTTCTTGCCGTGCTGTGTCCAATGGCATTATCCTCATACACGACGCTGCCGTCGCTCCTATATTGATGTCAAACAGAACAATATGCCGTAAATGTTACGATTTTGTCCACTTGGCACTCTATTTTTTAACGTGTACAGCTCCGCTCACCATCTCCAGAACACAAAATAGCAATACGTAAGCACAAATAGCAACAGTGAACCAGAAATAAAAAAAATGGCAACAGGAATATCAACATGCAAAACAAAAGCGCTACGAGCTTATGCAGCAGCCTAACAATTATCAGGGACCATGATGAATCTCTGTGAGTTCAGTTTAATTTGGCCTTTAAATAAAAGTGTCGTGTCTGTTGGTCTCATTGCATATTTCTTTCAGTTACCGTCAATAGCGCACTGTAGCAGCTCTTTCTACGTACGGCTCAAGTTTCATCGAGCCATGATATTTGGGAGTGATACATCAGTCGAATGTTATTTTCTGCCTTATATTTCGCACAGAAGTGTATTACTAGGAAATCACGATCAAGGTGTTGACATCTGATCACATGTGTCATCTTCCTAACAGCGACAATAGCACATGTAGCTGTAGCTCATTCAGCAACTCAGTTGTAATTCATTTGACCCACACCCGTTCCGCTATTACCGCCAACGTCAGTTCATTCTGAACTGAGGAGCTACGCCAGAATATCCAACCACCGATACACTCAGTGCTTTACCTCTGTGTGTCACAAATCTGCGGTGACAATATGCAGCCGTCACGTTTCGCATAACCGAAACGTGGACGAGAGCTCCAGTCTCACTTGCAGCAGCGACAGTTGTCGTTCGGTACATTTCTGTAAACACCTGCCGACCGATGTGGCCGAGCGGTTCTACGCGCTTCAGTCTGGAACCGCGCGCCCGCTACGGTCGCAGATTCGAATCCTGCCTCGGGCATGGATGTGTGTGATGTCCTTAGGTTAGTTAAGTTTAAGTAGTTCTAAGTTCTAGGGGACTGATCACCTCAGACGTTCGGTCCCATAGTACTCAGAGCCATTGAACCATTTTTTTGTAAACACCTGCAGGCGCCACTGGTGTGCGTCTCGCATCGAAATGCAAATGGCATACATTACAACTGAAAACAATAAAATCCGCGTAGTAAACGAGCAAAATGAAATTTGCCTAGCTGAGGTATAGGGATTTACTGACGAAACCGACATTTAAGCTGACGAGCCGAAGATTTTAGATAAATAAATATTGATAGTAGCGTACTGATCCCTCGAACAGATTTATTTGAGATAGATTTTAAACTTTGTTTTGGTTATTACTGTTACATCAATTTTTTCCTTCAGTGTTTCTTGATTAAGTACTTTGGTTTTTCAAAGAGTACTCTACAACATTGTCTCCTCACTTAGCTTCCATTTATCGCTAATATTTCGCCCACAGCTAAGTCACAAGTGACTGGAAGAAATGCACAGTTGACTCCTGCGTATAAGAAGGGCACAAGAACGGACCCGCAAAGTTACAGACCAATATCCCTAACTTCGGTTTCCTGCAGAATTCATACTGCGAACTACGAATGAAGACCAACAAGCAGATCACATATTTCTAGATTTTAGGAAAGCGTTTGACACGATGCTTCACTGCAGGGTACAGAACGTACGAGCTTATGAAATAGGTTCAAAAATATGTGAATGGCTCGAAAACTTCTTAAGTCATAGAACCAAAGATATTGCCCTCGACGGCGAATTTTAATCAGTGACAAGGGTTTGGTCAGGAAGTGACCCGCAGA
This sequence comes from Schistocerca americana, assembly GCF_021461395.2. Taxonomy (NCBI): domain Eukaryota; kingdom Metazoa; phylum Arthropoda; class Insecta; order Orthoptera; family Acrididae; genus Schistocerca; species Schistocerca americana. The sequence continues at coordinate 857,884,228 of NC_060121.1, forward strand.
GGTGTGACAGGACCGCTGTTATTCTCTGTATATATGTGTACGGTGGAGAAAAAATGTGTTACGAAATTTTAACCACGGATAGTTGACGGCAGTGGGAACCAAAATTACTAATGTTGTGTAGGTCGACAACGCACCAATTTTAAATTACGGAAACTTGGCACCACGCGTTCTGTTTGGCTGTGGGATTGCCCTGTTGCCCTTCGTCGGTTGACGGGCAGCGCTTGTAAGAGGTATGCGCTGTCTACGATATAGAATCGCTGACCAGAGAGCAGTGTTGACTGCAGTACGAACTGTGTAACTGTAGCAGTTAGTTCTTGCTAGTGGTCTGAGGTGGTCTGCGCTTGTCTGCAGTCTGCTCTGGTCGGGAGTCTGGAGATGGAGTGTTATTGTATAAGGTAAAGAAGCAGCGTCGCGCATATCTAGTAATGTATCTGAACTGTCATCCAAATGTTTTAAAAATGTCCTAATAATAATTTTGGTAATATAAAGAAATTTTTTTAAAAAAAAGCATTCATTTAAAAAAAATTAGTTGCTTCCTTTCACAAATCACAAATGTATAAGCCACCATTGCACGGAGCTGTGCCGGAAAAATGTTAAGTAAGAGCAGATATATTCGCCGTTTTTATTGAGGTAAGAAGTTTTGCTTTTTATTTAGAATGATCTTACAGGGCCACGACGCAGCACTGCTGTCGTCCAAATTTTACCAGGTTACTGAATTTATTTTTTACTATGAGGTTTAGGAATTTTTCTGTCTCGAGCTTACATTAAATGAGAAAAGAATTTTGTGGGTACATTAAATGTAAATGCATTTGTGCACTGAGATTATAAATGGGAACCAATTTTGTTCTGAGGTCACACAAAAATTAGAATCGCTATCCATAATAATTATTTTTAATTTCAATCTAAAAATTTTTGTGGGGAGGTTACACGCTATGATTGCCGATTCGCACTCACAAACGTCCCTCGACCCGTCACTGCCCCAGCGTGATACGGACACATGTCGAATAGGTCTTGCTGTGGATTTCCACATCACGTCAGAGGCATTCGCACGTAAGCTTGGCTTAGGAGCAGACACACATCACCTGCGACTTACTCATAGAGTAAGCGTGGCGGCACAGTATTCGTCATATGGTTTTTGTTTGTGGACAAGCCGACGGTAATGCGCATGAGTCTCGACGGTCGTTTGAGGAACGGTACCCAGCAAGACGCCACCCACACCCGCATACATTTACAGCAGTTCACCGGCGACGTGACGAAACAGGCTCGTTAGCGGGATATCATGGTGATGCTGGAAGACCTCGAACACGACGGAATGCTGCATTTGAAGAGAGTGTTCTCGAGTGCTTCGAGGAAGCACCTATGACAAGTACTCGAGCGGTTGGACACAACATTGGCGGCGCGGGTTTCACACATTGGTTAGTCTAGGAGGTTTTGAGGAATGGCGGCCAGCATCCATTTAGTTTGCACCCTGACCAAGACGTAAATCCTGTGCCGGACTATCAACACAGGCTAGGGTTTTGCCGTGGTTTCTGCGACGTGCTGCCCGAGATCCCGCCTTCCGCGCCATTTTGTTGTTTACCGATGAGTGCGCCTTCTATCGGGATGGCCTTTACAATTCGAAACGTTCATTACTGGGCAAAGGGAAATCCTCACGTCACGTACGTCCACGGCCACCAGGAACCATTTTCATTCAACGTTTGGGCAGCCATTGGGCAGTCATCTTGAAACACAGAATCGCCATTAGGGAACAAACATTGCACAATGGGATGGACCTGATCATCCAAAATGGTCCCATAATACTTGGAGCAAAGCGACCTTGCTGAGCAGTCAAGGGGTGCGTGGAACCCCACAATATGGCTGCCCAAGTCATCAGTAAAACCTGCCATGTTTTCACTCTTGGGACGTAATGTTCTCCAGAATTTTGGAACGATGGGAAAGAAGACTCATCCGACCAAATGACCTTCTTCCACTGCTCCATAGCCAAGGTTGTACGTGTTCTGGATCACATTGTCCTGTTATGGGTATCCGCATGAATGATGAGTGGCTTCAGAATGCCAGCTCACCCTGTGGTTCCCTGCTTATGGCCTTTCTTCGTGTTGTTTTCGAGCTGGCAGGGTACGCAGTTCTGCAGTGACTTTTGAAGCTGTTGTCTTCTTATTTTTAGTCACAGTTGTCTCCAACTACCGTCCATCAAGATCAGATCTATTTGTCCGTGATGTGATTTACCGAATGATGTTTCTCCTCTTCCCGTGTATGTGGCATAAATCTCCGATAGGCTGTCTCTTGGAACACCAAACACTTCGCCTACGTAGGTTACGAAAGTACGCACGATTAAAGCACCAAGAACTTGCTCACATTCGACTGCACTGAAGAATGCACTCACAACCACACAGACCTCTGTTCTGATCACGACTGACACTTATAACTTACAGCACAGGTGCTGTTCGTGGTCAAATAAACGGCGACACCTGTAGGCTTGTCTAGCATCTGAATTTATGTTGAAGCGTGCGTTTCTCACGGTGTTTCCGTATATTTGTCCACCACCTGTCGGTTCAGCTCTAACTACGTGAAGATATTTCTAAGAAGATACCGTGAGAACTGATACCCTCCTTGAAAGAAATTTCTTAATGATCACTTCTATAGTCTGAACTGGAATGAGTGTGGAGAGCGTGGAATTCATTTGTTAATGAGGTATCAGTGTTCAGTGAGTGTATATAAATAAAAGTCGGACACAGGACTACGTGTTTGCTTAATTAACAGGGGATTCCTAGAGAAACTGTATTATATCTGAAACAGTAAAACTGGGAGAAGTTAAGCTTCATATCTCGCAAGAATTTACATAGCAAGTTTCAACAACTTATTTTCAAGGTGGTATCTAATTACTGTCTTCAGCATGTTGTATTTAACTGCAGTTGGAAGAGTATTAAAAAAAATTATTGTTATCATGTTGTACTCGTACAGTCATTCTTCTCACAGTGTGTAGGTGAAGCGATGGAACAGACAATGTAGTGTATAGTACAATACAATAGCATTCTCTGTGAACCTCTTTGCCTTTTTAGAAAAGAAGTGCATGAGAGGTGAAGGAGACATCCCCTTGTTGTTCTGTGCACAGAACCAAGTACTGCCAGACTAAGTGGGCTTTTGTGAAGAGAACTGCTCTATAGTAGTGCTTGTCTGGTGTATCCTCCTCCTTCTCCAGCTGCTAGAGTAGTTCATAAGTGACGTGAGGTTGGCCGCCCTGAAACGTGCTTCCCCGGCGGACAGAGGGGCGGTGTTTGCCGTGTACAGTGCCGGCGCTGTCGCCACCGTCAACACGGCGACGGCCACCTGTTTGTGTGGCCTGCGACAGAGGTGCCAGACAGTGGCTACTAAAAGACCCATTGTGCCGATAGTCGCCCCATCTGCACACACGTGTCAAAGTGGACCACACGCAAATTTTACTTGTTCCCTCACATCGTTTAACAGTCGTTCCTTCCACTTCATAAGTTGTTTGCGCCACTCTTCATATACTCTTTGCCAGACAGGAAAGAGTAAAGCACCCGGAAGACTAGGTCGGATATGGATGTAGCTTCGTTCTCGTACAAACCATCGGCGGGTACGTACATGATTAGCGTTTCTATTCTTTGTAATTGATAGAAGAGCCACCATAGTGTATTAGTGTTGTTCGTATTTAGTGCTCTTACCTAGCCTGACCTGTTTATGAGGGGCGAGGGCAGCATTAGATATTGACTGTCCACTTTGAAGGACACCGAGATGGAGCGTAATCGTCTGGGACAGCCTTGTCAGCACCAGGCCGAGTTTCTAAGGGCCTCGTTGCTGGTCTCCATTTGGACCGCTGCTCGAATCTCGCAATGACCAGATTTGTTGGCCATTCAGATAAGACAGCGGCATGATTTTTCACTGCTTGGGAAATGTCAGTGCAGGAATACATGTCGTCAAGGTTCAAGTCGACTGCGTCTGATTACCACAAGGGAGGGTCACCGTATTGTGCACCAAGTGCAGCGTAGCCCATTCTTATCTGCACCTGCCTTCCGAGAACAATAGTGTTGCTGCCTCTGGATCATAGGATCCCAGGTTCAATTCCCGGCCGGGTCCGGGATTTTCTCCGCCCGGCTACTGTGCGTTTGCGTTGTCCTTAATTTTTCATCATCATTCAGGAACTGAGGAGACTGGAAAGTCAAAAGATTGAGAATTTCTACGGACGCAGATAACCGTGCCATTGAGCGCCCCTCAAACCAGAATCATCATCATTATCATCATCATCATCATCCGAGAACAAGTGATGGACCCTTGCGACATTTTGTGTTATGCTACACCGTTGGTGGGACGCTAGCAGCGGCTGGAATAGAGAATTAACTTTCATTGGGCAAACTGCTGGTAACAGTGCAACACAAACGACTGCATTCAGAGTGGTGACACGATCAGGAATCCAGGGTCTGCGGATGAATGGAGTGGCACTGTGTTCAGCGAGGTGAAGTCGTTCTGAACTGCCCCGGATAACCATTGATGGGAATTATGGCATTGACCTCAGGGAGAGGTCTCGTTCTCCCAATCTTCTGAAAATGCACACCGGTATTAGTCCTCGCGTCATGGTGTGGGCAGTTGGAGGCTATGACATCAGGCAACAGCTGGCAGTGATGGAGGTAACTCTAATGGCGAAACGGTATCATAATGTGTCCTTACGCGCTCCTTCTCATGCAACAGTACCATGGTGTCGTTTTCCAGCAGTACAAAGCTCATACACACATGGCACATATCTCTATGAATTGTCTGCGTGATGTTAAGCTATTTCCCCCCCCCCCCCCCCCCCTCTGGCAAGCAAGACTCACAAACCTGTCACTGATAGGACGTGTGTGGGATTACCTCGGACGTCAACTCCGTCCCAGTGCCAGTACATCTGATATTAAGAACCAGTTACAACAGTTGTTTACCAGTTTACTTCAGGAGAGGGTATAATGACACTCTTTCCATACAAACCAGTGTATTAATACAGGCAGCGTCATCCTATAAGTGGACAATTGCTACCAAATTATTTCTAAATTTGAATCGATTTTGTAATTTCATCAGAACCGCATATTGTTCATTGTGTCACATCCGCTGTTGCGGTATGTGATACCGCCTCTCACAGGTGGGAAGCAGGAGTTGCAACAGCGAAACTAGTACAACGTGTTTGTTACACATTATGCTAGCACAATGTCATAAGATTGAATTATAGCATGATAAATTACGATCGTATAACATTGTGATCATCCTTCATTGAACAGACCTCGTACAAATCTTACACTTGCGTTACAACCACGGTTCTCAGTGCCAGGGTCAGCTGCCCTAGGTTTCTCTGCTGAGTATGGTCAGGAGTGTACTATGAACTCATAGTGGTGCTCTTTGAATCACTACACTGCCAGCTGTGTGACACGTTGCATTGTCCTGCTGGTAGATGCCATCGTGACGAGGACAATCAATCTGCGTGTAGGGGCGGACATGATTTCCAATGATTGATGCGTACCTGTGTTAAACCGTTGTGCCTTGAGAATGACGAGATCACCCAGGGCATGCCCTACAGCTTGGGCCCTTCTGACGATGGTCACAGGGTTCTGCTTTCAGACGTTTCAGCCCATACACCCCAACGGACAGCTGTCCGATGTAGTATAAAACCTGATTCACCTGAAAAGGCCACCTATTACCACACAATGGAAGTCCAGCGGATTTGAAGTGCAAATTCCAGCCTTCGTCACCGCTAAATACACTACTGACCGTTAAAATTGCTACACCAAGAAGAAATGCAGATGATAAACGGGTATTCATTGGACAAATATATTACACTAGAACTGACATGTGATTACATTTTCACGCAGTTTTGGTGCATAGATCCTGAGAAATCAGTACCAAGAACAACCACCTCTGGCCGTAATAACGGCCTTGATATGCCTGGGCATTGAGTCAAACAGTGCTTCGATGGCGTGTACAGGTACAACTGCCCATGCAGCTTCAACACGATACCACAGTTCATCAAGAGTAGTGACTGGAGTATTGTGAGGAGACAGTTGCTCGGCCACCATTGACCAGACGTTTTCAATTGGTGAGAGATCTGGAGAATTGTGCTTGCCAGGGCAGCAGTCGAACATTTTCTGTATCGAGAAAGGCCCGTGCAGGATCTGCAACATGCAGTCGTGCATTATCCTGCTGACATGTAGGGTTTCGCAAGATCGAATGAAGGGTAGAGCCACGGGTCGTAACACATCTGAAATGTGACGTCCGCTGTTCAAAGTGCCGTCAATGCGAACAAGAGGTGACCGAGACGTGTAACCAATGGCACCCCATACCATCACGCCTGGTGATACGCCAGTACGGCGATGACGAATACACCCTTCCAATGTGCGCTCACCGCTATGTCGCCAAACACGGATGCGACCATCATGATGCTGTAAACAGAACCTAGATTCATCCGAAAAAATGACGTTTTGCCATTCGTGTACCCAGGTTCGTCGTGGAGTACACCATCGCAGCTTCTCCTGTCTGTGATGCAGCGTCAAGGGTAACCGCAGCAATGGTCTCCGAGCTGATACTCCCTGCTGCTGCAAACGTCGTCGAACTGTTCGTGCAGATGGCTGTTATCTTGCATAGGTCCCCATATGTTGACTCAGGGATCGAGACGTGGCTGCACGATTTGTTACAGCCATGCGGATAAGATGCCTGTCATCTCGACTGCTAGCGATAGGAGGTCGTTGGGATCCTGCATGGCGTTCCGTACTACCCTCCTGAACCCTCCGATTCCATATTCTTCTAACAGTCACTGGATCTCGACCAACGCGAGCAGCAATATCGCGATACGATAAACCGAAATCACGATAGGCTACAATCCAATCGGATATGTGATGGTACGCATTTCTCCTCCTTACACGAGGCATCACAACAACGTTTCAGCAGGCAACGCCGGTCAACTGCTGTTTGTGTATGAGAAATCAGTTGTAAAATTTCCTCATATCAGCACGTTGTAGGTGTCGCCACCGGCGCCAACCTTGTGTGAATGCTCTGAAAAGCTAATGATTTGCATATCACAGCATCTTCTTCCTGTCGATTAAATTTGGCGTATGTAGCACGTCATCTTCGTGGTGTAGCAATTTTAATGTCCAGTTGTGTAGCAGTCAGTGTGGGTGCATAAACCAGGCGCCTACGGCAGTAGCACATACGCAGCGACGTTCGTTGAACGGTCCTTGAGAAGACACTGTTGGTACTCCCTTGGTTCATTTGAGCGGTCAGTTCTTCAACAGTTGCACGTCTGTTCATCCGTGCATGTCTCTGCAGCCGTCGTTCACCATTGTCATCTATGGCCTGTGGTGGACCATGGTTGCCTCGGCGCCGCTTTTGGATTTCGTCATTTTTCAATGCACGTTATACTTTAATAACGACGTGGCCCGAAAGCCAATGATCATGACATTTTGGACGTCAGACAAATCGCTCTGTGGCGCATTACGACAACGGCTGCGTTGTTTTCCGCGTCCCTCAGACGTACTTAGTACACCTTCCACTGCTAGTGATTCTACCTACAGTCTGTGATCGGTTATTACACTTTGACGTGGAGCGTAGGTGGTGGCCACATTAATGTGGCAAGAAGACTATGCTATCATTATGCTGTCGCTAGTATGTATCTCTCGTAGCTATTATAGGACAAGATATTATATGGGGTGAACAAAAGCATGTAGACATTGACTTTCTCCTCGCTCAAAAGGCGAATGGAATGGGAGAGATTTGTGGAAAGACGAAGAATTTCACTAAATATAGTGGATGTCGTCAGAGTGCTACGTAAACACTGAGAGCAAATTAATAATTAATATCTAATTTGTATTATTTTTCTGCTGACGTTCTTTTTAAGCTTTTGCATTTCTGTGAATTCGTGAATTCTTTCCCTCCTTTATTATCTGTTATTTGTGCCTTATGCGGGCAAGCGTCACTAATTAGTAATTTCTTTGTCAAACCCACATCGTGATTTTGAGTCCTCTCTTTTTAATGCCAATGTCTCGTAAAGCAATACAGTAGGCTGTCTCTATTACCGGGAAAGTGTTGATGTGAGTTGAAAGCCATCCTGCCTTGTTGCTTACATCGTGGTATTTTTCTTTGAATGTAGTGGAGTATTCACATGCTTCAAACATTAATGTAAGTGACAAAATGGATGCCATCCTAATCATCGGTTGCTTCCGATTTAAATCATAGAATGTTAGCCTCGGATGACAGGAGGCAGGTAACACGTTTCTTTTGAAAATATGGTGGAACCGTAGTTCATTCTACACTTCTGCTTTTTGTTTTATATTTTTATAGTTTCCATTAAGGGATCTTACACTTAAACTTCTTGGGCCTGACTACATATTTTTTGTTGTATTCCCCAAATACACTTGGTGTCAGAGAAACACCAACCACCGCTGTTACGAAGTGGCTTAATTGTACGCTTGAACAATACAGAATAATCACAGGAGAGAAAAAGGGTTAGGGGAAAGCTGTGGCACAAGCAGATGGCACAAAGCTTAGAAACAGTTTCCAAAAATTAACTGAAAGATGTTGTACAATACTTAACAGGAGTAAGCGGATTGTGCATTCTGACATGGACATTTTTGTCTTTAAACTCTGCTGTAGTCCTAGAACCAGTGAACGATGACCAACATCACTTGCATGACGACCAGTTTGGCTGTTCTTAGCAGCTACTATAGATACGTGCTGAGACAATCGCTTAGACCTACTCCTGTATGAGGAACTGTTCTGTGGCACTGTCTAACTGTCTGCTAAGAGTAACTACATCTACCTGCAAACGTTATGGTTCAAATGGCTCTAAGTACTATGCGACTTAACTTCTGAGGTCATCAGTCGCCTAGAACTTAGAACTATTTAAACCTAACTAACCTAAGGACATCACACGCATCCATGCCCGAGGCAGGATACGAACCTGCGACCGTAGCGGTCGCTCGGCTCCAGACAGTAGCTCCTAAAACCGCATGGCCGCAAACGTTATGACTACTTGCAAAATACTTATGTGAATTAATGTGGAAACATAACACAGTTCTTGTCATGTGTGCTTTCTTTGGAGCTTAACCTCAAGTAAATCCGGCCTGATTCGAAGGCCCTGTATCTTGTAGAGGACACAGTAATTACACACATCAAAAAAAGTTTTGAATCACCCCGGTCCCAGAACTCCTGAAGATAGACATTGACTGTGGATATTGTATCACAAGCGTAGTCCTCTTGACTGTTCAGAGATGTAAAAAACCCAAAGATGGAAACAACCATCCATCAGTAGTGCCTGTTAGACGGAGGGGGTCCGACAGCAGATCAGTTCCATCATTCCACCAGGAAGGAGGTATATGGCTCGTGTCGTCTGTCGTTCAACCATGTCAATACCGCGGTTCGATCGCGTCCGCCTTGTTACTTTGTGCCAGGAAGGGCTCTCAACAAGGGACGTGACCAGGCGTCTCGGAGGGAACCAAATCGATGTCGTTGGGAGATGAAGGATATACAGAGAGACAGGAAAAGTCGATGACATGCCCCGCTAAGACCGTCAGACCGTCCGAGGGCTACTAGTGCAGTGGATGACTGCTGCCTACAGATTATGACTTGGAGGAAGTCTGACAGCGACGCCACCATGTTGAATAACGCTTTTCGTGCAGCCACAGGACGTTGCGTTACGACTCAAACTGTGCGCAATAGGCTGCATGATGCAAAACTTCACTCCAGACGCCCATGGCGAGGTCTACCTTTGCAGACACGACACCATGCAGCGCGGTACAGATGGGCCCAACGACATGCCGAATGGACCGCTCAGAATTGGCATGACGTTCTCTTCACCAATGACTGTCGCATATGCCTTCAACCAGACAATCGTCGAAGACGTGTTTGTAGGCAACCCGGTTAAGCTGTACGCCTCAGACACACTGTCCAGCGAGTGCATGTAGGTGGAGGTACCCTGCTGTTTTGGGGTTGCATTGTGTGGGACCAACGTACACCGCTGGTGGGCATGGAAAGGGCCGTAAGGCTGTACGATACGTGAATGCCATCCTCCGACCGATAGTGCAACCATATCGGCAACATATTGGCGAGGCATTCGTCTTCATGGACGAGAGCCCTCCCTGGCACAAAATAACAATGCGCACGCGATCGAATGACTTCCTTCAGGATAACGACATCGCTCGACTAGAGTGGCCAACATGCTCTCTAGACATGAACCTTATCGAACATGCCTGGGATAGGTTGAACAGGGCTGTTTATGGACGACGTGACCCACCAACCACTCTGAGTGATCTACGTCGGATCGCCGTTGAGGAGTGGGACGATCTGGATCAACAGTGCCTTGATGAGCTTGTGGATAGTATGCCACGACGAATACAGGTATGCATCAATGCAAGAGGACGTGCTACTGGGTATTAGAGGTACCGGTGTGTACAGCAATCTGGACCACCAGCTCTGAAGGTCTCGCTGTATGGTGGTACAACATGCAATGTGTCGTTTTCTTGAAAATAAAATGGGCGGAAATGATGTTTATGTTGATCTCTGTTCCAGTTTTCTGTACAGATTCTGGAACTTTTTTTATGTGTATATGAATGGCCTATGGCTAATGAAGAATGCGAAAATATCTTATAAGGATGCGAGCTATGATAAAAAAAAGCCTCGCGATTCGCACTGCTTGTACGGGAATTGTCGTAGACGAAGGTCCTTTTGGGGGTGCTTCAAAAACACTTAGTGAAACTGAGGAGAAGTCTGTCGCGGGAATACAAAGTCTCTAGTCGTTTGCTAAGTTGTGACTGTCGAGGATCATATAATATCTAGAACCACTCCTACTTACTTGCTATATCACTGTAGAAAAGATACTGTTTTTTCCAAAACAGCGCTGAATGACTGAGGGGACCATTTACTACTTCAGTTGTGTTCGTCGGAATTCAGGCCATACGATTCATCTCAGAAGAATCGACATTGCAGCAATTACTACTAATCTCTTTGTCCTGATGAAATAGTGAGTGACTGTTTCTCAGCACTGGGATGTCTTGTCCGAATGCACCCTTTCCATAAAATTGATTAGCTCAGTGGTAGGGACCAATACCTCACTACAGACGTGTTCATGATTTATCTGGAGACTGCTCAGCACACTGCCCTTCATAAGTTAAACGACAATGCTTCGACGTACGGTACTTAGCACATTATAGTTGTCAGTTGTGGTCGTCTTCTTCACTCCCGAAAAAAAATTAGTACATCTGGAAAGACGACGTCAATTTTGATCTGTTGACTACAATTGCCACGTGAAGGATAGTAGATGTACCGATAATGATTTCATCGTAGTCCGCCAATAATAGCGTAGTGGTATAGCTACTGGATCGCCATCTGTGTCTAGCCTTTAATAGGGAACGCTCACAGCCGGAAGACTCACTGTCGTGCAAACGTGTGAAGCAAGCAGTCAACCATGCCATGGAGACGCATGAGTCTCTACTACAGCCAGTTTAGTGAGTCTGAGAGGGGGTCGAATTGTGGACGTCCGAGAGGACTGGATGGTGCTTTCGGAGAATTTCCTACAAGTTGGACGTGCTGCGTCAGGTGCCCAAGGATGGTGGTATCAGTGATCACGTGAACATTCTCAGACCCATAGACGAGGTTTTGTGCGTCCACGCAGAATAACGGCCGCTAGGATCGTCGTATTGCAAGAGCAGCAGTGGCAGACAAAACACAGATAACAGGGCATGTGAGCCCAAACGGGTCAACAAAAACTGTTGCAAATCTTTTATTAGGAGTAGGACTGTAGGCAAGCACACCTCTAGCCCGCCTTCCAGTCACGCCACAGCCTCGACGTGCATGGTTCCACTGACAGTGCAAGAGGATTACTTGTAAGATAAAGTGGCGCGCCTGGTCTTCAGCGTTGAAATTAGATTCTGCCTGCTCCCAAGCAAAGGTCGTTTGTGCTTATTACGTAGACATGGTTAGTGCCATCTCGTATAGTGCATTCGTCGAAGAGACACTTGCCCCATGCCAGACTTCATGGTCTGGGGTGCGATAAACTAAAATTGTCGTTCACCTTTGGTGTTTCTGGAGGGGGTGCTAACCAGAATTCGGTACGTGCAAAATGTTACACGCATTCTTTTGCCGTTCTTGCAACATGAAAGTGACGTGTAGTTTCAACACGGTGATGTTGGCTCCCATACTGTCCGGTGCTCTGAAAGACGTGCAGCAACTTACCTGGCCAGCACGATCACCGTAATTCTCTCCAGTCGAGCAGGTGTAGGATATGACGGGACGAGGAGTGAATCCCTTGACAGGAAAGTATTCGCCATGTATACGATCGACTGGATGTCAGAGTCAGCACCTGCACTGTGGCCCGTGAAGGCATGCATCAAGGATGAGATATACTATCCGTCTTTCGGGCTATTTTCCATGTCAAATTTCAGTAGAGCTGGGTCTTACTGTCCAAAAGCGTTAAATTGTTGTTGCTGTCGTCTTCGGACCGATGACTGCTTTGAAGAAGGTTTCCATGACACTACTCTCCCCTGCAAAAGCCTCTAAATAACCACTGCAAAGTACATCCGTCTGAAGTTGTTTCTTTCTTCACACGGGTGGCAATGCAAGGGCTGACTGACATCCAGCATATCGTACAGATAGCAACTATTGTCCTGGGATACGTTATGGTATGCCCGCTCGACCTGTTCACGCAGATCTGTAAGAGATGTTGGTTGACAAGTCTTTACTTCTCGCTTCACACACTATAATTTTTAACCCCAACATCTCTCTCCATGCCCAAACTGACGATTCCTTTATCTCTCATGTTTGTCCTAAATGACAGTATCAGCCTTAGTAGTTCCATCTTGGAGATGGGGAACTATTTTGCCTCCGAAATATTTTAACGGAGAGACTGCGGTCATCATGGAACCATAGAGTATCATGGAACCATAGAGTAAAGCTGCAGTCGTCGAAAAATTATAATTTTTTTTCAGCTGTTTGTAGTATTGAGATAGCAAGGCCATGTTGGCTAATGTTACAAATGCAGATCATCCATGAATTCCGACATTTGCCCCCGTAACTACGCCCTTTCTCCAGGAATAATACATTGTACAGCCTTCCCAAAGATAACCCTCCCATGGGAGGATAACCTACAGTACGGGCATCTGCCACCGCACTGGCGAATGGTGCACGGTTCGTGGTTGGTTAAAATGTGGATCTGGAACACTCACGGCTGCCACCATGATGTATAATTCGCTGCGTTATCTCTTAGAGACCCAAAGTGTTTATTAAATTCTCTCATGTTACACTCAAAAGTGGCTTTAAAACGCACATGAGCACTTTCAAGCCAAAACAATGCAGAATGTCTCATTGGAAGCTGAAGATTTAATGAAAGAATCTTAAAAATTTGGAGATTTACTACCTCATTGTTAATGCATCGAGGACATATTCGAGAATGAAACAGGTAACGACATCACAGTACTGAACGTAAAGCACTCGAATCGGGGTGAACATTAATAAAACCGACAAACCGCAGGGATGGATTCTTCACTGGAAATGGAAGAAAATGGGTCCTATGAATATGTGTCCGGGAATGCATCGTTGCTGCGGTAGATGGCGCTGACCTTGCCGTGTGTTCCTTGTGTGTTGTAGGCTGTGTGGTTGACGCAGCGTACTGTAAACAGGAGAATGGTCCGGTACGCATAGCGTTAAGAAGCCGAGATGGTGTTTGTGTACGGCCATGCAAATGAGAACGATCGATAGACAGTACGGCTGTATCAAAACAAGTACCCTCACAAACACCAACCACATTACACAACATTTCAAGTCCTCTTTGGGCGATTGTGCGATCATGCATCCTTTGAGACATGCGAACATGCAGGGAGGCGGCGGACTGTTCCTACAGCATATTTGGAGGACCGGGTTCTACAGGATATTGAGACGAGCCCTAGTACAAGCTCCAGGCAAGTGGCCCGCCAACGTTGTGTAAGCCGAAGTACGGTTATGGGTATCCTGCACGACAACCGTTACTATCCCTGTCAACTGCAGTCCCATTCCGGATACTTTGAAGATATGTCGTGACGTGGATGCGATGCAACTCTGTACTGTGTTCCGGGACGATCTGTAGTCGTCGCACGCACACCGTCCATTTCCGGACATATGTTCATACGACAGCTTTTTCTCCATTTCCAGTGGAATCCGTCTCTGAAGTTCGTAAGTTCATTAACGTTCACCTTGTATAGCGTATCAGTAGTTGCAAGTACTTTATGGAGACCACAATGGCAGTCGATGATAAACAGTAGTTCAAAGAAAAACTTTAGGTATGCTAGTACGAGTGTGAAGTGTGGATGGATGAAGAAGAATGAAGAACTAGGAGCTGCATAAATTGATGCAGAAGCTAAATATCGTGAATAACATTTAGACAGAATCAATTAAATGGGCGAGATATGGGGCACGCATTCCTTAACAACGTTGACACAAAGCTGGTGGGAAGACCCAAAGTACTTGTAACACATTCACTTAACAGACTCAAGAAACAATGGCTGGTGAAAGACTGAAAACTGGGTTCCGGTTGAAATAGATACACCTAGTTCTAAAGTACTGTCACCAGAGAAAAATTTTAGCTTTCGCTCAGGATTTTAAATGTCGGTAACGGCTGCGTAAAAGAAAATGTGGGGAATTCAGGGGAGGAGGCAGCTATTGAAGCTCAACGGGTTGAGAGTGCGGGTGTGATGGTCTTACGTTATTTGAGTAACTACAACATCGAGTAAAATCAACACAGAACTTGACAGAGCGAGCCGAATTATCAAAATGACTTAGCAACCCCCCTCCCCCCACTCCCTCCGCCGCCGCCAAACCTAGAAGCAAGCACTCATTCGGTTTGGGAAGGGGTCATAAGGCCGTTGTAAGGTCTTATGAGGAACATTGGCCCAGGACTATTGAAACTGGCCCTTAACATTCTGGAAACTGGCAATGAGGTGAAACTGACGTCGGAGCTGGTCCTAAAAATATTGTATCGAGGACAGATGTGCCGATCTTGCTGGCATCTGGCGTATTTCAACATCATGCATACACGTCACAGAGACAGGTTAATTAAATATATGTTGGGCCTTGCACTGATGAGAAATCGCACCCCGATACTGCAGCTTGAGAGATAATAAACAAAAACGCAAGACACATCGTTGTGTCGTCGGAGCTACATCAATCACTAGCAGCCACGCTATGAAGTCGTATCCAGTGACTCTAAAACACCATTACGCAAGGCGTAACAGAACTGTGCGTCCCCGAAACTGTGGTAGAACAGGACCTCGCCCCAGATCGTCACCATACTCGACGAGGATGCTCATCAGGGTAGTGCAGAACAACTACTTATCACTGAACACAATGCCATCGATCATCATTCCGCGCTTCCTGGTGACGGCACTGCTTCAGACACATCCATTTGTGCCGAGGTATCAGCGACAACATATGCATGCTACAGTTATTCCCTAGTCCCGTTGCCGCTACTCTCCTACCTGATAACACAGAATGTTGCACGGAGTCCATTACTTGTACATGTCAGACCTGGTGAATCGGAACCTTGACAACGAGTACTCCATCCATAACTTTCCCATGTAGTGCACCATTGGGTCACTGTCAGATCCGAATGCCGCACATAGCTGCTCGTAGATATTGCTAACAGTTTAATAAGCCACGGTTGCAAAATACTAACACGAATTCTTTATAGACGAATGGAAAAACTGGTAGAAGTCGACCTCGGGGAACATCAGTTTGGATTCCGTAGAAATATTGGAACACGTGAGGCAATACTGACCCTACGACTTATCTCAGAAAATAGATTAAGGAAAGGCAAACCTACGTTTCTAGCATTTCTAGACCTAGAGAAAGCTTTTTACAATGTTGACTGGAATACCCTCTTTCAAATTCTGCGGGTGTCGGGGGTAAAATACAGGAAGCGAAAGGCTATTTACAATTTGTACAGATGGCAGTTATAAGAGTCGAGGGGCATGAAAGATAAGCAGTGGTTGGGAGGGGAATGAGACAGGGTTGAAACCTATCCGCGATGTTGAGCAATCTGTATAATGAGCAAGCAGTAAAGGAAACAAAAGAAAAATTCGAAGTAGGAATTAAAATCCATGGAGAAGAAATAAAAACTTTGAAGTTCGCCGATGACATTGTAATTCTGTCAGAGACAGCAAAGGACCTGGAAGAGCAGTTGAACGGAATGGACAGTGTCTTGAAAGGAGGATATAAGATGAACATCAACAAAAGCAAAACGAGGATAATGGAATGTAGTCGAATTAAATCAAGTGATGCTGCCGGAATTAGATTAGGAAATGAGACACTTAAAGTAGTAAAGGAGTTTTGCTATTTCGGGAGCAAAATAACTGATGATGGTCGAAGTAGAGACGATATAAAATGTAGACTGGCAATGACAAGGAAAGCGTTTATGAAGAAGAGAAATTTGTTAACATCGTGTATGGACTTAAGTGTCAGCAAGTCGTTTCTGAAAGTATTTGTATCGAGTGTAGCCATGTATGGAAGTGGAACGTGGACGATAAATAGTTTAGACAGGAAGAGAATAGAAGCTTTCGAAATGTGGTGCTATAGAAGAATGCTGAAGATTAGATGGGTAGATCACATAAGTAATGAGGAGGTATTGAATAGAATTGGAGAGAAGAGAAATTTGTGGCACAACTTGAGTAGAAGAAGGGATCGGCTAGTAGGACATATTCTGAGGCATCAAGGGATCACCAATTTAGTATTGGAGGGCAGCGTGGAGGGTAAAAACCGTGGAGGGAGACGAAGAGATGAATACACTAAACAGATTCAGAAGGATGTAGGTTGCAGTAGGTACTGGGAGATGAAGAAGCTTGCACAGGATTGAGTAGCGTGGAGAGCCGCATCAAACCAGTCTCTGGACTGAAGACCACAACAACAACAACAACAGGTATTGCAAGATTCGTCCAGCTGTCCAATTGGAAACCGATATGAAGACACTTTGAGCTCTTACTGGTGCTGATAATACTGTCTCCAACGAGTACGCGTTATCTTCATGTCATTCAAAGTAAACCACTGCATATGCCATGATGTTCACCCCCCTTACTGACCCTGTCAGGACTGATTGCAGCACTAAATGCGTACTACTCTAATGGACTCCGATGGTCGCTCTACTTGTAACAGAGAATTTTAATGCTAATCATTGACGTACCTAAGTGTCTACTCGTATGATGTTACACTAACATCTAATTGTAACCTCTGGGTGCGTTTTTTTTATAATCAAGCTGCATTTATTTGTTAATCAAAAAGAGAAGCAGTACTGTTCGAAGAGTTCAAAAGCGCTCGGGGTACAGAGATCAAATTTACTTTAATTGCTCGTAAATTCAGAAGCGGGAGCAGGAGCGGTAATTTACGGGCAGTGGTGGAGTGGGTGCATCTGGCCGAGGATTTCAGGCTCGGGCTCGGTCGGAATTGAAAGAAGACGGCCGACAATGGCGGCCATAATTGGAGGGCGGTTAACATTCGACGGGCATGTCGGCCGGTGGCTGGACGCGTCGTTAGCAGTCGGCTTTGTCCCGAGACAATGGGCGGCGGCCGCGGCGACGGTGCCGTCGGCGTCTTGCGGGCAGCCTCGGCCAGCCAGTCTGGACGCTGATTAGCCCGGCTGCTAGAGACCACAGAGTGGCCAGCCAGCCCACTCACAGTGGCGTAGCGCCGGAACTTACCGCCCCAGGCCAGCCACTGGCCACCGGTGGAGCCGACACGTGTAGGCGTGTAGGCACACATACTACACTAGCGGATCGAGGCTATCAGCGTTACAGAGGGCAAGAGAACAGGGCCAACTCTGACAATGAAGAAGAATAGGCAGGGAACCGACTTATGCTGTGATATTACTGTCGCACGCTGTTGATTCATTGTTGCCACGACTTCGCGGTTAATGTTGTTTGGAGTGTACTGGGTACATACGCTAACATAAAAGCTTTTTTGGCACTCAGAAGCTATTGTGCCGGTGTGGTCCCTGGGTCGTCTTTGTCTACCGGAGCCAGGCAGTGAATCTCGTTATGAAGGTCAGAGGTCCCCTCGGAGCTGGGCAGTTTTCACGGACATAACGCTACAGCCTGCTGTATGCTTTTGCTGGCAGAGCCGACGCCACTTCTAGAGATGATCAGAAGGTGTCGTATCACCACTGCCTGCCCCGGAGAGTAACTGACGGCGAATTTTTGGCTGATCTATTTAGATATCGGAGTACGAGGCCAAGAGGAGCTACCCAACCAGTGTGAGAAAGTCCATCGCTTTCGGTCTAAAATTTGGTGCACACAATCGAATTGACTCACCCAGCCATCATGCTTGATGAGAAGGAGCCGACCAATCGGTGGGACACTGCTCCATCGCAGTACTAACTTATTTGAAAGTGTGTTTTGTATGCCAAGATTGAGAGGTTGGTAATTTTGGGGCCATCTAAGCATCCTAATTGTGCTTGTGAAATCCATAATCTGAGTAGCTTCTTGATTCATTGTTGCCACGATTACGCTGTTAATGTTGTTTTGAGTGTACTGGGCACATATGCTAGCATAAAAGCTTTTTTAGCACTCAGAAGCTATTGTGTCGGTGTGGTCTCTGGGTCGTGTTTGTCTACCGGAGCCAGTCAGTGAATCTCGTTAGGAAGGTCAGAGGTCCCCTGGCAGCTGGGCTGTTTTCGTGGACGTAGCGCTACAGCCTGCTTTATGCTTTCGTTGGCAGAGGCGACGCCGCTTCTAGAACTGATCAGAAGGCGTCGTATCACCACTGCCTTCCCCTCGAGACTAACTGACGGCGAAGTTTTGGTTGATCTATTTCAATATCGAAGTACGAGGCCTAGAGAAGCTACCCAACCAGCGTGGGAAAGTCCATCGCTTTCGCTCTAAAATTTTGTGTACCTAATCTAATTGAGTCTCCCCACCACTATGATTGCTGAGAAGGAGCCGAAAAATCGGTGGTACACTGCTCCATCGCAGTACCAACTTTTCTGAAAGTGTGTTTACTATGCCAAGATCGAGGCGTTTCTGAACTGTTCTCCAGATTTTGCATGTAACATGTGATATTCTCGTTATCACATTGCAAACACAGTTGAGTCCTCCTCTCCATACAGTGTTTTCTTTTTTTCAAGTAGAGATTTGTGCAAGGAGATCTATGTTTCGTGGTCATTCAGTTGCCACCCTCTGTGAGGGTCACACATATACCAGCAGCTTTTTGGTGGTGATGGGTGAACTTTTTGGTAATTTTGGGGCCATCTAAGCGTCCTAATTGTGCTTGTGCAATCCATAATCTGAGTATCTCGTTACTTAATTACTGTGCCATGTTTTTTATGCTGCCCAGTTTGGTTGTAGTTTCTGACCTTTTGTGATATCTTTAGCTCTGAATTCGTGAGCTGCACAGATGAGCAGATCAGGTTCTGCTCCCTCTGTACAGCCTTCCACACTTTCTGGTACCTGTTATTTGATTTGGATTCTAGATAACATAGTTCTCTGTTACTTCTTATTCCGATTTTTGTCTGTCATTAGAACACAAAACATCTGTTAATCTTAGTCTTGACTTTAATTCCGAGACCCTTTCTACTGTACAAATTTTCTGTGACTAATAATAAATATAACCTGGTGCGTACCTCAGCTTGTTGATCTCTGTGTGACGACGTTATCGTTGTGCACAGTGGCCAAACTCAATAATCCGTTATTTTAAGAATGCAGAGAAAATAACGAGCATTGCACTCTTGCATGAGCAAAGATTTGTTTTATAAGGTGCGTTGTACTTATGCTCCCCGACTCTGATGCAGAACGGGGACGCCATTTTCAACGCAAAATCATAAGAATATCTCTTCCTTACAACTTAAGTAAGGAACAATGCAGCTACAGTTGCGTAACAAAGCTCACTGGCCAAATGTTTCAGCCACCTTCTCAGCAGAGCACGTTGGTCGCTTTGGAACGCTGCTGATGCTTCAGATACTGTACTGTGCGGTCATGTGAGCTTCCATTGCTGACATGAATGATGGCAGTTAACTGACATGTTTGTGTTAGACGGAGAATCAGCGCAGTAATTGGGTCAACCTGGAGCCAAAACAGGTGGGCAGAAAGAACGTGTAGAATCTGACGTTCCCATGACCACACACTGAACGAAGCTGCCTTATTTGTTGGTGTACCAGCGTGGAAAGATGAACGTCTTTGCAAAAGAATGTGTCTAGCACTTGAAGCCACTTAAAACGGCGTAGTAACGGTGGTCGTAGAAACGTTCTAGTCGACAGAGACTGGAGACGACTGTCACACCATGTTAGTGTCAGTCGGTTTCAAATTTAAGAAGAATTGTTGCTGTCGGTGAGTGCAGGGCCATCTCAAACGAGTTTCAGAGACAACACTGCGACAGCTGAACCGTGTGGAATAGAATTTGGAATCGGCTACCTCGCAAAAGGTCATTGCTTACACCGGCACATGAGGCTACATGTCTGCAACTGGTTATACAATCCATATACTGGACAGTACCTGACTGAAGACGTGCTGCGTGCATCTAATCGACTGTTGTGTTTAACTCTAGGGTGTTATTCTGTCGGGAGCCGGTTCTGCAATATTTTGGTGGCATTTCTCATGCTGTCAGATTGGTTCTTTTGTTTAGGTTACCGTGAATCAGGACGTTTATTTAAACTTTTTCACTGATCATCTGCACCCATTTCTTCTATAAATTCATACGAGTATTATGACTTCCAAGATAACAAAACCGTGATCACAAAATTGAACGCCTACGTTCCTTCTTTGACGAAAACTCCTGCAACCTATTTTACCTAGACTGGTCCGCTAAATCATCGAATCATAATTCCGTACAATATGGCTCGGACTACGCTGATCAGTCAAAACATTATGACAACTGCCTACCGTGACATAGTATGCCGCATGGTGGCGCTGAGGACACGTGACGCGATAACAAAAGTACGTAAGAGGATCATAGACGGGGTATCGCCCTAGCGAAGACAAAGGCTGCAGGTGGGGAAATCCATTGAGACAAGGGACTTTGACAAGGGGTAGATTATTATCACGTAGAGCCTGTGAACGAGTATCTTCAAAACAACGACGCTGGTCGAACGTTCACGTGCTACTGTCGTGAGTGTCTACGGAAAGGTGTAGGAGGGCAGGCTAGGCGCTAAATGGTTGGACGTCCACGACTCTTCACAGAACGTGGGGTACGGAGACTTGTCTGTTCTGTGCAGTGGGATGGATCCGAAAGAACACAATGCTGGGCACACACGAGTTTTTCCGAGCACACCGTTCATTGTAAATTGTTGGACATGGAGCTTCACAGCAGACCACAGCTCCATACGTATTCACATGATGACTCAAAGACATCCTTATATACGATTGCAAGGGGTGGCATCATATGAATTCGACCGTCGATCAACGGAAACGTGTCAGCTCTTCGGATGAATCACATCTTTGCTACAATAGGTCGATGATCGTCTCCACAATCGCCGTCATCGAGTTGAGTGACAATTCTAAACGTGCAGCGCCACGAACGCAGGCTGATGGGAGCACTATTATGCTGTGGGAGATATTCTCCTGCGCTTGCATGGGACCTGCGGTAGTAATCGAAGACACGCTGATAGCTGCTGCCGGCCGAAGTGGCCGTGCGGTTAAAGGCGCTGCAGTCTGGAACCGCAAGACCGCTACGGTCGCAGGTTCGAATCCTGCTTCGGGCATGGATGTTTGTGATGTCCTTAGGTTAGTTAGGTTTAAGTAGTTCTAAGTTCTAGGGGACTAATGACCTCAGCAGTTGAGTCCCATAGTGCTCAGAGCCATTTTCACGCTGATAGCTGCGAACCACCTGCATCTCTTCATGCTCGATATCTTCACTGACAGCTATGTTATCTTTCAGCAGTGTAATTGTCCATGTCTTGAAGCCAGAACTGACGCTCATGTCTCAGCGACCAGATTCGCCTGGTGTAAATCGTATAGAATGTATCTGGGCCGCTATCGGGCGCTATCACAGCGTAAATCCGGGGCACTTTATTTACGCGAATTACATGATCTGTTCTGAGACATCTAATGCCACATACCTCCACAAAACTACTAACAAACTGTTGGATTCCTGATAAGCAGAATAAGTGATGTATTTCGTTCCAAAGAAAGGACAAGCAAGCTATTAACCAGGTGGTCATAATGTTTTGGTTCATCAGTATATTTGGGGCGGGAACCGAGTCGCAGAAGTCCACTTACACGAAGTTTGGTAGCTCTGTGGAATCTAATCATTAACAAGTAGCTTCAGATGCACGCGGCTTACCTTAAAAATGTTTTGAACCCTGTCACTCGCCGAACTGAGGAGATTACCTAGGCTAGAGATGCTGTTGGACGGTTTCTGGAGTGATATCTTCCTCGGTGATTAACTTTATGTCGATATGTTTATTTTTCGGAGTGAAATGGTTTTCGTGATCCTGCTGGATGTGCGCGCTGTCTACACGTTTCCTGCTGTAGTAGTCATCTCTACCAGATGTTACTGACTGCGTCCGCCCTTTACGTAGGCAGTCTGCCCCAGTACCAACTGTTGACCGAATCGTGTTTCTCTCTGTGACTCTTTGCAGTTCCAGTGCCTGCATGATTTCACAGACGAAGCGCCGCGTATGTCTAGTCACGACGACAGATACTGGTGTAACATGCTCAAACCTCCTCGCTAGGAGACATTGCCCAGTGGCAAGGTGCTGGATTTGCATTCGGGAGGACTGCGGTTTAAACACCATTTTGGTTCTGTTTTCTATTTAAAACCTCCCCAACCGCGTTTCCTGTTGGGTAGGCACTGAGAGGGGAAAAGACCTGATGGCATGACAGTGATCTGCCGCAACTTATTAATTCATTCTTCAGCATGAAAATTGTCTGTAGCTAAGTTGCTCAACACAGTATTTTAGTGTATTATAAACAGATCTTCCCGATGCTATCGTTCCTCGGATCTATGTTGTATCTATTACTCTATGGAAAAAGTCCAAAACTACATTAAAACAGCGTACTTATCTTTGCAAATTTGTAAACCTCGAATCACACGTTATGGAATATCTTACTCACCCTATTATTTCATGTGGTCAAACCAGCTACTGCGAAAATCGTGAGAGGTACGTAGACGTTTGTATGAACGAGGAGGAAGGGCAATTTCATACCAGTACAATTCATGAATCAGACCTGTTGTGCTTCTCACAGTTCGTACGACCGACACACTCAAAGGAAACCACCCCCTCTCACAAATCCCCATAAATGTATGCTAACATTTAAGACAGTATTTCACAAAAATTATTGATCTGTATCCCTAAATCAAGACCAAGTAGTGGAGTTCGTCGTACAATATTTATTAGTACTTTCAAATGTAAGTGTAATACTGTCTCCCCTCTTTTGATTGTGGAAAATTGCAACAATGAATAAAGGGCCTATGCACCACTGAAAAGACGCCCATGGGAAATGAGCACAGTGGCACAACAACTTTGACCAGCGATCGTGCAGTTTTCAAAGACTAAGGTCAGAACGTCTATATCAGATTATGCTTGCCCACACCATATACTGAACCACCAAAACGACGGTGCTCTAAAAGTACCCGAGTTCATTACTTGTCCCCACCGTTTGAAATATGATTGTCCGTCCATCACTGTCAATCACGAACACATAATGCAGCCAGAAACTTGTCGAACATTATCGTTTTGGTGCTCCAGGTGTTATGGTGTGAGGATGTAATACTTGGCGTAGAGAAACAGCTGAAAGATTTGTAAGCAAATAAATCGCCAGCTCCTGATGGAAACCCAATTTGGTTTTATAAAGAGTACTCTACGGCATTGGCCCCTTACCTAGCTGTCATTTATCGTGAATCTCTCGCGCAGCACATTGTCCTAAGCGACAGGAAAAAAGCCCACGTGACTCCAGTATACAAGAAAGGTAAAAAATCTGACTCGCAAAATTACGGACCAATATCTCAAACTTCGGTTTGCTGCAAAATCCTTGAACATATTCTCACTTCGAGTATAATAAACTTTCTTGATACTGAGAAGCTTATGTCCGTGAATAAACATTGTTTTAGAAAGCATCGCTCGTGAGAAATTCAGCTTGCCGTTTTCTCGCGTGATATATTCAGAAGTATGGATGAAGGGCAACAGGCAGATTCAATATTTCTAGATTTCCGGAAAAGCATTTGACACGGTGCCCCATCGGAGGGGCATTTGGATGGGTTCGTCAATAAGCAAAATAGGCGCATTTGGGGCACTGAGAATCCGCATCTCGCGATTGAGAAGTCTCTTCATTCTCAACGGCTGTCTGTGTGCTGTACAATGTCCAGTCAAGAAATAATCGGTGTGATATTCCTTGATGGCACAGGTACTACCGAAAGGTACGTGAAGGTTCTGGTAGATGATTTCGTCCCCATTATCCAAAGTGACCCTGATTTCGACAAGATGTGGTACATGCAAGACGGAGCTCGACCCCATCGAAGCAGGAGAGCGTTTCATGTCATGGGGGAGCATTTTGGGGACAGCTTTCTGGCTCTGTGGTACCCAGAGACCCCTGGCATGGGCCTCGATTGGCCGCCATGTTCTTCGGATCTGAACACATGTGACTCCTTTTTGTGGGGCTACTTTGAAGACAAGGTGAACAGCCAAACTCCAAAACCATTTCTGAGCTGAAAACAGCCATTCAGGAGGTCATCGACAGTATAGGTGTTCCGACACTTCAGCAGGTCATGCAGGTTTCGCTATTCGTCTGCGCCACATCATCGCCAATGATGGTAGGCATATCGAACATGTCATAGCCTAAATCCGAGTATCTATAGTGACGTTTACGTGTTGAATAAAGTGTGTGCACGCCGTAGTTTGTAACTAATTTACGTTTCTGTCATATAGTTCAATAATTGTAAGCCAATGTGAATACTTAGTTGGGTGACTCCTTATACTTCTATCCGACGTTAACGCCAAAGCTCTGCGTCTACGGGCTCGTAGCCTCCGCATGTTTGCGTGTACCGCCGCCGTGGCACAGGAGGAAGACGCCGCATTCTAATTGGTACGCCAAGCAAAGTAATTAGCTGCCACAGATTGCAATAAGCCTTACGTGTTATGATTCCGTTTCCCAAGCTACAAACTACGGGAGGAAAATTTTAATTAGAAAGTACGTTCATAAATTAAAAAGTTGAGCGCAAACGGGAGAGCGCGACGTGATGCGAAGCCAGCCGTGATTACAGAACAGTTGCGGGGCGAAGGAAATAACGACGCGGACGCTGTTTCCGGTTTCTAATTTCCAGGTAAACGCTGTTGTATTTGCATACCGCGAAAAGTATTGCAAGCCCATGAGTAATTGGACAGGGCGAGAAGGAAGACGTAAACAACGAAATCTGTTCACATGAGAAATCTTTCAGTTTATCCGCGGAACAATACTTTCCACTTCTGATGACGTGCGATGAAACGAGATAGCTAATGTTTTACCTCGTAACATCTACAGTATCTAAATAATTATTTATAAACTTACTCTCCAGATTTAATTCCGATTTGTACCATCAGCGATGACTGTTACCGTCATTGTATTGTTGCGCAAAACTTCAGCTCGAAGGTAATTTCCACATGACGTGTCAATGCCAAGCAACAAAGATCGATGAAATTTGGATCATACGTAGAAAGAAGTGCTACAGTAACTAAAAGAAATACACAATCAGATGAACAGAAATTACACTCTTATTCAGCAGTCACTGCAATTCACAATGGTTTTCTGGACGTTAAAAAAGCAGTAGTTGATTGTTCATACGGTGTGTGAACAACACGGATGGCAATGCATACTCTGTGACGTTCTCCCATTCTGACCACAAGGTTTGTAGAGGTTCTTTTGCTGGGGCGTTCCGTTCCTCTACAAGAGCGGTTGACAACTGGTTGATGATTGTTGTTGAATGTATACGTGCTGCAATACCTGTCCCCAACGCATCCCACAAGCGCGGTAGAATTTGAGTCGTGGTAGAGTGCACGCCAGTCCATTCGTCGAATAGTGTATCGTTCCAAGAACTCCTCCATCTGCACTGTTCGATGCGGTCGCGCATTCCCATTAAAAATGAGCTCAGTGGTGAATTGAGCTCCAAACAAATGCGAATAGGGAAAGAGTACAGTGTCATAATAACAATGACCAGTGACTTTACCGCATTCAAAGATTTGGAGGTCGATATGCCCATGCAACCTTATGCGTCTACATCTAGATCAACATCTACGTAGATACTCTGCAAGCTACAATACGGTGTGTTGTGGAGGATACCCTGTAACACTGCCTGTCATTTCCTTTCTTGTTCCACTCGCAAATACAGCATGGTAAACACGATTATCTCTATGCCTTCGTATGAGCCCTAATTTCTTGTAAGTTATTTTCCTGGAGGCAGTAGAATTGTTCGGCAGTTGGTTTCAAATGCCGGTTCTTTAAACTTTCACAATAGTGTTTCTCGAAAAAAACGTTGTTTTCCCCCCAATGATTCCCATTCGAGTTCCCGAAGCATCTCCGTAACACTTAGCCGTGGTTCGAACCTACAGGTAACCAATGTCGAAGCCCGCCTCTGAAATGCTTGGAAGTCTTTGTTCAGTTCGACCTGGTACGGATCTCAAATACTCGAGTAGTACTGAAGAATAGGTCGCAACAGCGTCCTATATGCGGTATCCTTTACAGGTGAACCACTTTTTCCTAAAATTCTCCCAACAAACCGAATTCGTCTCTTCGCCTTCCCTACCATAGTTCTCACCTGCTCGTTTGACCTCATACCGCTTTGAAACGTTATGCCCGGATGTTTAAACGACTTGCCTGAGTCAAGTAGGACACTGGAAATACGTTGTCCGAACATTACAGGTTTCATCTTCCTACTCATACTTATGAACTAACATTTTTCCACATTTACAGCTAGCTGCCATTCATCACACCAACTAGAAGTT
Organism: Schistocerca americana; assembly: GCF_021461395.2. NCBI lineage: Eukaryota > Metazoa > Arthropoda > Insecta > Orthoptera > Acrididae > Schistocerca > Schistocerca americana. The sequence goes on from NC_060121.1 coordinate 857,911,115, forward strand.
TTGCCTAAACCGTCTTGTATCTTGCTACAGTCACTCAATTTAGACACCTTAACTGTACACCACGGTATCTTCAGCAAATAGCCGTATATTGCTGCCCACCCCGTCATCCAAATGATTTATTTATACATCGAACAGCAGCGGTCCTATCACACTTCCCTGGGCCACTCCTGACGATACCCTTGTCTCTGATCAACACTCGCCTATCGAGGACTACATACTGGGTTCTATTATTTAAGAGGTCTTCGAGCCATCACATATCTGTGAACTTATACCCTGTGCTCGTACCTTTGTTATCAGCCTCCGATGGGGCACCGTGTCAAATGCTTTCCGGAAATCTATAAATATTGAATCTGCCTGTTGCCCTTCATCCATACTTCTCGATATATCACGCGACAAAACGTCAAGTTGAATTTCTCACGAGTGATGCTTTCTAAAAATGTTTATTCGCGGACATAAGCTTCTCGGTCTCAATAAAGTTTATTGTACTCGAAGGGAGAATATGTTCAAGGATTTTGCAGCAAACAGAAGTTTGGGATATTGGTATGTAATTTTGAGGCTCCGATTTTTTACCTTTCTTGTATACTGAAGAGACGTGCGCTTTTTTCCAGTCGCTTGGGACATTGTGCTGGGCGAGAGATTCACAATAAATGACAGCTAGGTAAGGGGCCTCGTTGCTAAACCAGCCCATGATGCTCATACCCATTCCCATCAAGCACCGCGGCCAACCGTGCAGTTTGAACGTCCTAACTCTAACCCTTCAGAAGTTATGACTATATTATTTCATGTTGTTTAGTAATTGTCACCCTGCAACTACGCTACCTACGTTAATACCTACCGATAAACAAGATTTCTGGCAACATCTTCTTGCGTAATTTCCATTCGCAAACGCTAACATGTGACGCTGATGCTGTTTCTCAATGAGACCTACTGGATGACAAGTATGATATACACTCCTGGAAATTGAAATAAGAACACCGTGAATTCATTTTCCCAGGAAGGGGAAACTTTATTGACACATTCCTGGGGACAGATACATCACATGATCACACTGACAGAACCACAGGCACATAGACACAGGCAACAGAGCATGCACAATGTCGGCACTAGTACAGTGTATATCCACCTTTCGCAGCAATGCAGGCTGCTATTCTCCCATGGAGACGATCGTAGAGATGCTGGATGTAGTCCTGTGGAACGGCTTGCCATGCCATTTCCACCTGGCGCCTCAGTTGGACCAGCGTTCGTGCTGGACGTGCAGACCGCGTGAGATGACGCTTCATCCAGTCCCAAACATGCTCAATGGGGAACAGATGCGGAGATCTTGCTGGCCAGGGTAGTTGACTTACACCTTCTAGAGCACGTTGGGTGGCACGGGATACATGCGGACGTGCATTGTCCTGTTGGAACAGCAAGTTCCCTTGCCGGTCTAGGAATGGTAGAACGATGGGTTCGATGACGGTTTGGATGTACCGTGCACTATTCAGTGTCTCCTCGACGATCACCAGTGATGTACGGCCAGTGTAGGAGATCGCTCCCCACACCATGATGCCGGGTGTTGGCCCTGTGTGCCTCGGTCGTATGCAGTCCTGATTGTGGCGCTCACCTGCACGGCGCCAAACACGCATACGACCATCATTGGCACCAAGGCAGAAGCGACTCTCATCGCTGAAGACGACACGTCTCCATTCGTCCCTCCATTCACGCCTGTCGCGACACCACTGGAGGCGGGCTGCACGATGTTGGGGCGTGAGCGGAAGACGGCCTAACGGTGTGCGGGACCGTAGCCCAGCTTCATGGAGACGGTTGCGAATGGTCCTCGCCGATACCCCAGTAGCAACAGTGTCCCTAATTTGCTGGGAAGTGGCGGTGCGGTCCCCTACGGCACTGCGTAGGATCCTACGGTCTTGGCGTGCATCCGTGCGTCGCTGCGGTCCGGTCCCAGGTCGACGGGCACGTGCACCTTCCGCCGACCACTGGCGACAACATCGATGTACTGTGGAGACCTCACGCCCCACGTGTTGAGCAATTCGGCGGTACGTCCACCCGGCCTCCTGCATGCCCACTATACGCCCTCGCTCAAAGTCCATCAACTGCACATACGGTTCACGTCCACGCTGTCGCGGCATGCTACCAGTGTTAAAGACTGCGATGGAGCTCTGTATGCCACGGCAAACTGGCTGACACTGACGGCGGCGGTGCACAAATGCTGCGCAGCTAGCGCCATTCGACGGCCAACACCGCGGTTCCTGGTGTGTCCGCTGTGCCGTGCGTGTGATCATTGCTTGTAAAGCCCTCTCGCAGTGTCCGGAGCAAGTATGGTGGGTCTGACACACCGGTGTCAATGTGTTCTTTTTTCCATTTCCAGGAGTGTATATACAGATGTTTGAAAATATTATTTCAAACTGAAACCATAAGCCAGATTCGGACACGAAGGACTACCTTTGCCCTTAAGGAGTTGCGATTCGATGATCAACCTTTGCATGTACTCATTCACACCCTTCAGTGGGTGTCTTGTACATCTAGTATATGAGAGGGGAATGTTGTAATCACTGATTGCGAAGTGTCTTCACTTCAGCTTTCATTCCCAAATAGTGCAAGGCTTAAAAAATATTTAGCCTCAGTTCAAAAACCACTGAAATGCCAGGATCGTATAAGATACTTCTTATTCAAGACAACCGGTTTCAGTAGTCTTAGTCGTCATTTTCAGGTCTTAAACATTTTTTTTCTAGTATAGGATGTTAATTTTATGCTGAATATCACGCTCAAGATGTCAAGCGGATAAAAATCAGCACATTATAAAAGTTTGTCATTGCTAGAATATTTAAAAACACATAGCAGCTTGTCCGAATGACCATGTCCACATACATATGGACATGGCAATATATATATGGGCATGACCTTTTGGACCAGGGGCTGTGTGTTTTTAAGTATTTTAGTGATGGCACACTTTTATAGTGTGCTGAGTTTTATCTACTTGACATTTTGTGCGTGAGATTCAGCTTAAGGTGATCATGTTTTACTACAAAAGAAGTTTAAGACCTGAAGATGACAGCTAAGGCCGTTGAAGCCGATTGTCTTGAATAAAAAATATTTTCTGCGACCTTGACTTTTGAGTGGTTTTCAAGAATTAAAACTGATCGCCCTTCAATATTCTCGTAATGAGACATTCAATTTCGTGGTAGATTAAAATCTGTTGGCCATACGAGTACTTGTCGAGATGTCCTTCAGTGTTATTGTCATCCTCTACCTTCGGTGTCGCAGAGCCACTTTACGTCAATTAAAATACAGTTTAAGATATCAAGAACACCTTTTCTTCGCCACTGTGTTTGTGTGTGTGAATTTAGGGCTCTTAGAATCGAGGTTATTGGTGCCTTCCTAAAGTATCTAGAGTACAGTTCAATACTGTCGCTTGATAGGTAACCCTTTAGGCGACAAGACACACGTCACGTATCGTTATGCCGTCGTAGTTCCCTTAATTAAAGCCAGCCATCACATGAATTCACATACGATAGGTCACCATACCATGACGCCAGCACTGTCTCAATTCTTTGGAAGAAATGGACTTCTCCCCAGACCGTAGGCATATTCGTCGACGATGTTTATCCGGGAGGGTGGAGTCGGCAATTCGTCACTGAACACAATGTGACGCTATTCATGAGCTATCAATGCTTCCCGGTCTCGACACCACTCCAAACGCCGCCTACACATGGGAGAGTAATTCACTATTCCGACTAGCGGCACGGGATGACGTAGATTGCTAGAGGGAGTCCATTCCTTGATGCCCGACAGCAGGTGTAGATATGCAGGGATTTCGAAGTAATTGTGCACAATATTGAGATCCTAGCTTATGGTGGTTATACGTGATGTACTGGATCTTAACGAGTATACCTGCCATCCTGTGAAATCCATCATTATGCCTCTGTCACTTCCGAATGTCCCATAGCTCTGGATATTCCAAGATTCGACCAGCCAGCCAAATGGAGCCCCACAATCAGGCTACTTTCCAAATTATCGGTTTCTGACAACGCTGTCCTACACGAGTACGCTTTGTTTTCGTATCCCACATCGTGATCACTGAACATTGACCTCTGTTGTCGGTCCTTATATATCCTACTAGGCCTCGTGACAACACTACACACAACCAGCACCAATTCAGAATGAGATTTTCACTCTACACCGGAGTGTGCGCTGATATGAAACTTCCTGGCAGATTAAAACTGTGTGCCCAATCGACACTCGAACTCGGGACCTTTGCCTATCGCGGGCAAGTGCTCTACCAACTGAACTGCAGGAAATGAGCGACAGCCAAAGGTCTCGAGTTCTAGTCTCGGTCCGGCACACAATTTTAATCTACCAGGAAGTTTCAGCACTCATTCACTCTGTTGGTAGTTAGACCTCTCGGAAAATGTTGAAGTCAAATAATTTACCTGGTCGCTCATGGTGTGTACGTGTACCAACTTATACTGACATCCGATCGTGTCTTCGGGATGCTACATTTTGCTTCTCATGCAGTGTATTAAAACAAAAAATTACGATCGCTCTGTCATCTTCCCTCACACTCATCTATCCATTCAGACCTACTTAGGAAGAACGTGATATTTGTAACATTTAGATATGAAAATGAGTTACAAACCACCAGATTGAACTACAGTATAAAAGCTTAACAAGATACTTAGGAAAGTCTGGCTGACTAGCTACGTACAGAAAACTAGAAGAGTTAGTCGCCCTGGCAACAAATTAAAACTTTCTCTTGGGTAAATTATGAAAGAAGCTAGACAACTCACTAAATCTTAAACGTGGTACCACATTCCCCTTATTGTCAATAAAGCAGAGGCCAAAACAGTAGACTTGCTTCTGACCTCTTTTCTCCATTTCAGTATAGTTCACTGTAATCACTGTAATCAGTACGCCACAAGCACCACAAAATGGAGAGTCCTCTCGTCAGTGTAGGAAGCCATACTTCATTGGACTTTGCGCCATCCGAAGTGAAGTGAAATGTATTTCATGTTCCAGAGTTGTCGACATATTCGTCGCTAGAGGTTCCGCAACTACGTCGATATTTAAAATTTGTCGTTTACTTTACAGTGTCGGCTGCACATTTACTTTTATGATACGACTTCTTTCGATCAAAGATGAATAAGTTCAGACCCATGTAGTTGCCTAAGCAACTCGTTGGGTCAATATGTAAGTTCACATCAGATGTGTTGTTTCGATCAATGTTGATCATCTTCAGACGTAAGTAAATTTTGCAAGCGGCCCGTGGCACCTAAATGCAATTGCACATAAGATGTGCTTGTTTCGATCACAGTTGCGTAAGCAAATCATCGTATCCATATGGAACGAAACATTCAAATGTGCAGTTGCATATGGATACGAAGGATTGCTTACCCAAGTACATGGATCTGAAGATGGTCAACTTCGATCGAAACAAGTCATTTCATAAAAAATAAATGTTCATTTGAGACAGGATAGTACACGATTAAGTACTTCACGTAGCTTATGTGACTAGAAGAAGTAGGCCCGGTCGAGTAGTTGTTTGTTTCATTTTAAGTACTTGTTTACATTCTCAGTGGACATGGAAATCACCAAGCAAAAAACCGTAGCACAGTGCTAGAAGAGCCGCGATGGCGCAGCTTACTAATAAGATGTAATATTGTGCAGTAAATCCCTTTCTGAATTGGTCACAAATGTGGAAAGGATTCCAATGCGATTATGGTAGCACGGCGGGAATTAGCAGATTTGAAAGCGGAATGGTAGTTGGAGCTAGAAGCCTGGAACATTCTATTTCGCAAATCACTAAGAATTCAATATTCCGAAATTCACAATGTCAAGAGTGTGCCGAGAATACAAAATTTCAGGCATTACCTCTCACCATGGACAACGCAATGGCCGACAAGCAGGATCGTTTGCGTAGAGTTGTCAGCGCAAACAGAAAAGCAACAATGCGTGAAATAACCGCAGAAATCATTGGGGGAAGTACCACGAACGCATCCATCTAGACAGTGTGGCGAAATCTGGCGTTAATGTGCTATGGCAGCGGGCAACCGACTGCCTTTGCTAACGGAACGACATCGCGTACAGTGACTCACCTAGGCTCGTGACCACATCGGTTGGATCCTAGACGACTGGAAAACGGTCGTCTGGTCGGATAAGTCACGATTTCAGTTGGTAAGAGCTCAAAAATGGCTCTGAGCCCTTTGGGACTTAACATCTGAGATCATCAGTCCCCTAAAACTTGGAACTACTTAAACCTAACTAACCTAAGGATGTCACACACATCCATGGCCGAGGCAGTATTCGAATCTGCCACCGTAGCGGTCGCGCGGTTCCGGACTGAAGCGCCTAGAACCACTCACCCACAACGGTTGGCTGGTAAGAGCTAATGGTAGGGTTCGAGAATGGTGCAGAAGCAACTGAACCGATCACTGACTGAAGATGGGCTACTTGGAGACCGTTTCCACCAATCAGATGGGACTTTTGTGCATAACAATGCTCCATGTCACCAGGCTACAATTGTTCCCGATTGGTTTGAAGTACACTCTGGACAGTTAGAGCAAATGATTTGCCAACCCATATCGCCGTACATGAATCCCACTGTGTATTTACCGGGCATAATCGTCCACAAAATACTACACCAGCAACACTTTAACATTTAAGGGCGGTTATAGAGGCAACATGGCTCGGTAGTTCTGCAGGAGCTGGCCAACGAGTTTTGAGTACATACCATCTCGAGTTGCTGCACTACGCTCGACAGGAGATCCGACACCATATTAAGAGGGATTTCATGACTTTTTCACCTCAGGGTACATTACTAAACGACTGTTGATGAAGTCGTTCAGGTATACTGCACCATGATATGACGAAGGTGGCGCAGATGGTTCCAGTGCTGCCAAACACGTCTGAATGACTAAGAACGAAGTGGCAGACCATCTTTCTCCGTGGATGCCAGAATGTACAAAGGGAACTCATTCATGAGTTAATTTTCCATATTTTTCACGACATTTTGAATATAAAAAAGTCGTCCCTCCGCACTGAGTTTCATTGTTTCTTGTAACCATTCTTAAAAACAGCCCAACCGTGACATGTGCGTAATAGTTGCATCTGTTTCAGGCTAGTCCAAATGACTTTTCCAGCCAGCTAATCGAAATGGAAGAGAGTCGGCGTTATCACAGATACCAGGGGGTAAAGAAGCAGAACGAGTAGTTGAAACATGTGGATTCACCACAGGCGACAAAAGCAAAGACGCAAATATTACTGAGCAAAATTATACTGAAGGTTTTTAGGGTCTGTCGTGGTGTAGTGCTACCAGATTATGTTCGTAAGGGGACGAACGTCATAGGAATACTACCGTAACCGTCTGAAGACATTACGGAGGGCTGCCAAGTTGAAACGTTGGGACAAGCTGTCCAAGGTGTTCGTTTTACTCCGCGAAAAAATCTAAGCTCACTCTACACAGAATGCAGACACTCGACCGAGCGAGGTGGCGCAATGGTTAGCACACTGGACTCGCATTCGGAAGGAAGACGGTTCAGTCCCACGTCCGGCCATCCTGATTTAAGTTTTCCGTGATTTTCCTAAATCCCTCCAGGCAAATGCCGGGATGATTCCTTTGAAATGGCACGCCCGACTTCCTTTCCCATCCTTCCCTACTCAGATGAGACCGATGACTTCGCTGTTTGGTCTCTTCCCGTAAACAACCCAACCCAACTCTAGGGGACTGATGACCTCAGATGTCAAGTCCCATAGTGATCAGAGCCATTTTGCAGACACTCGTGCTACTTCCTTGTTCTATGTAATTTTGGCTCTGACATGGCACTTAGAGAAGCCTTCATCATTCCAGGGATGAAGAAACCATTGTGTGGAGACGTTTTCAGGATGACCCACTAGGTGATTTTCGAGATGGAACGGGATGTATACACCATCTGATCAGCAGTATCCCGAAACCCATTTGAAGGCATTATTATGGGGGTGTCCAGCCTTCTACGTTACGATACGCAGCTGTGTATACATCGCGTCAAGTGTCTGTATATCTGTGAGGGAATGGCAGGCCATCCTTGCTCAAGAGACGGAACCGAAGAAGGTAGTGGTGTTGGACAATAGTGTGTGGAGCGAATTTCTGAAATTTGCTTCAAGTCGGAGCTCTAGCCAAGCCAGTCCTTTTCAGAAATGTTACTGTCCGTAAACCATTGCCTCACAGAAACACTTCACGACAAGGTGCATTGTCTTACTTAAATAGTCATCATCTCGGAACTGTTACTCTTCTATACGCTCTAAACAGGGCTGTACACATTTACTCATAAAACTAAGGAACACTTGTAATTCTGAGTGCAGTAGAAGGATAAACACCTTTTTGTCACTTAGAATAAGGATGAAACCATGCAAGAATACTGTGTCGATCCATTTGTAGCATTGCAGACCTAGTAAAGACAATTCATCTTGTGGTGTGGAGCCAAGAGTGACAATAAGCGTCTAAACGTCAGCAGCAGTAGCATCATGCATTTGTAGGTGAGTGGCATAGTCGCTGGAAAGATTTGCTTCGTATCTGTCTTAGTCGAATTTTTTTCGTTACTCTATTAATTTGTTTCACCAGCAGAAATCACGAAATTAGTGGAACGACCGGTTCACGGTATTATTAAGAAATTTTCGGCTCTCAAAAGGTCACGGAATTTGGCTTCTTTATCAGCTAATACCCGTCCAAAGGCCTTCACCTTGAGTGACTCTCTTCATTCAGCGAGGAAGGAAGACTTTGAAATGGGTACCAAATTATTTTTTGCAAACTCCTCCGAGGTAGGTAGGATGACGTTCCGAAGAAGATCATGGGTTTTTGTCCCGGAGTCACGCCATTTTCTCGTATTTTCCGTTTCGTCTCAGTTCACACCTTTTCAATAGGATGTAGGTCCGGTGCTGAAGGAAACCAGTCGAGAAGAGAAATCTCATTCTGTTCTGTAGGTCACTCCAGCACCATCGTTGATGCTTGTATAAGAGACTAGTCCCGCCGGAAATAGATTCGCCCCTCAAGAATTAGTTGCAGCACGGGTATGACCATAGAATTACTCAACATGTGGCCGTACTGCGCAGCATCAACTCAATTATTTATCCTGTGAAACAATCCAAGTCCACGGCATCACATCCAACTCCAAACTGCCACAGAGACACTGCACTACGAGATCACTCATGGATATATCTTGTGTCGAAAAGGTCACCTGCGCCCTGTATGATCGTATTGGTCCATCACTCGTTCAGGACAGTAACTATTCGTAGCAAAATTAAGTTTCGCCAGTCACGACTGACTTTGACCTCGGCAAACGCTAATCGGTAGAGACGATGATTATTAGGTGGCCTCTCCTCCATGACTGCACGTTTGCGAAGCAGTCCGGCCTCCAAAAGCCGTCACGCGAACATACCACCGGTCCTGGAAATGCAGTATCATGAACTTCACCGCTGTTAAAAAGGATTTTGTCGTCACGTGTTCACTAGTTGACTACCCTGGGCAGGTGTTGTTACACGCTAACGTCCAGATCCCACAAACCTAGTGGATGTTCCAATATCTCTCCGAACTTTTATCCATCCTCGCGCAGTGCACATGAGAACGCCATACTGTTACACGACCTTGGATGTCATCAAATTCCATTCCTCCACAAGAACGATGACGCGCTCATGAATAGCCTATTGAGGATGGGGCATGGTGCACGAATAACGTGACACGACTGAAAGCGACGTGGTCAAAGTATTCGACGTTGCTCTTGTACTGTCTTTGGTTATTACAAAACAAACGTTGCACCTGCAGACCTAACTTGCAGAAATACACTATCACTCCGTTACCGCTTAATATCAATGAAACTGTGCGAATAATTCCCACGCGTAGTGTCAAGTAGATGCAACGAATTTAATTTCTTGACTCCAACGAGTTCAATCATCACCATAAGTCACTCTCATTGATTTCTAGCCGAGATACCGTCACTTCTTTTATGGGAAAGTAGCTGCACATCATCAAAATGTGTTTAGTATTATACAGTGAAGAGCTTGGTAAAAACAAAATTTTTGAACTAGAGAAATGTGTCTGATACGGCCAAAAACAAGGAAGAATGTACTAATACACATAGATTCAAACATTACATATAAAGTTTATTCAGTTACAGTATCATTTACAAATTTAACATGCGTTATATCTGCAGATAATACCAACAGGTTCTATTTTGTCACCTTCAAAGTGGCCCCTGCAATGGAGATACGACCTAAGCAGAGAGTTTCCTTTGGGAGACACCAGAGCATCGCAGATATTCATATGCACATGCAGAAATAAGGAGACATGGTAGTGCACAAAAGCACGGTGAATCGTTGGGTTAGAGGTGTGTCATGATCGCTACAAGGTCACGCAAACGATCTTCCGTCGTCCGGCCAAACACAGCTGTTAGCCTTGCAATGTTGGAACGTGCGAACACTCTCATCCAAGACACGGATCACTATCAAACGACTCGCTGCTCAACGGGGCATCTGTGTTGGTAATGCTGACACACTCGCCCACCAGTTGTGGTACTCAAAGTTGTGCGCCTGCTAGGTTCCTCGACTCCTAACAGAAGCCCATAAAGAGCAGTGAAAGATCTTCTGTGTGGAATCGCTTACGGGTTACGAGGCTGATAGGGACAATTTTTTCGTCGAACATTGTGAGATTCAAATGGTTCAAATGGCTCTGAGCACTATGGGACTTAACATCTATGGTCATCAGTCCCCTAGAACTTAGAACTACTTAAACCTAACTAACCTAAGGACATCACACAACACCCAGTCATCACGAAGCAGAGAGAATCCCTGACCCCGCCGGGAATCGAACCCGGGCATTGTGAGAGTCGTTGAAACAATGGCTCATCACTTCGAACCGGAAATAAAACGGCAATTCACGGAGTGGGACCACGCTACCTCTCCTCCGATGTAAAAGTTCAAAGCCCCACCGCAAGCCGGTAAAGTCGAGGCGACCGTCCTGTTGGACTCTGAAGGGATTATTCTGATTGATGTTTTTGCTTATTTACGACGATCACCTCCATAGTGTATTGTGCTAACCTCAGGAAACTGAAGAAACGACTTCAGCGTGTTCGTCGTCGCAAAAACGCGAATGACTTCTCCATAACAACGCAAGACCTCACACGCGACTGCGCATCAGAGAGGACCTCACAAAACTTCACAGGACTGTTCTTCCTCACCCACCCGACAGCTCAGATCTCGCACCTTCCCACTTCTATCTATTTGGCCCAATGCAGGATGCATTCGGCAGGAAGCAGTTCGTGGATGATGCGGAGGTAATTTATGCACAAGACGTTGCCTCTGACGTCGACCAGTAGAGTAGTACCATGAGGGCTCATAGGCCCCTCCAGTAAGGTGGCGTGAGGCCTTCGCATTAATTACAGACTTTTATTGAAAAACACAGTTTTGTAGCCAAAACAGTGAGGAATATTTTGATGTATTATAATTCAGAATAAAATTAACCTTGTTCCAGAAAGAAACAGCGTAGCTTTATTTAATGAACGTCCCTCGTACACTACTGCCTATTAAAATTGCTACACCAAGATGATGACGTGCTACAGACGTGAAATTTAACCGACAGAAAGAAGATGCTGTGATGTGCAAATGATTAGCTTTTCAGAGCATTCACACAAGGTTGGCGCCGGTGGCGACACCTACAACGTGCTGACATGTCGAAAGTTTCCAACCGATTTCTCATTCACAAACAGCAGTCGACCGGCGTTGCCTGGTGAAACGTTGTTGTGATGTCTCGTGTAAGGAGGAGAAATGCGTACCATCACGTACCCCACTTTGATGAAGGTCGGATTGTAGTCTAGCGCGATTGCGCTTTATCGTATCGTGACATTGCTGCTCGCGTTGGTCGAGATCCAATGACTGTTAGCAGAATATGGACTCGGTGGGTTCAGGAGGGTAATACGGAACGCCGTGTTGGATACCAACGGCCTCGTATCACTCGCAGTCGACATGAGAGGACACCGGCCGGTGTCGACGATTGGTTCTAGGCGCTTCAGTCTGGTACCACGCGACCGCTACGGTCGCAGATTCGAATCCTACCTCCGGCATGTACTTGTGTGATGTCCTTAGATTAGACAGGTTTAAGTAGTTCTAACTTTTAGGGGACTGATGACCTCAGATGTTAAGTCCCATAGTGCTCGGAGCCATTATCCGTATGGCTGTAACGGACCGTGCAGCAACGTCTCTATCCCCAACTCAACAGATGGGGACATTTGCAAGACAACAACCATCTGCACGAACAGTTCGACGACGTTTGCAGCAGCATGGACTATCGGCTCGGAGACCATGACTGCGGTCACCCTTGACGCTGCATCACAGACAGGAGTGCCTGCGATCATTTTTTCGAATGAATCCAATTTCTGTATACAGCATCATGATGGTCGCACCCGTGTTTGGCGACATCGCGGTGAACGCACATTGGAAGCGTGTATTCGTCATCGCCATACTGGCGTATCACCAGGCGTGATGGTATGGGGTGCCATTCGTTACACATCTCGGTCACCTCTTGTTCGCATTGACGGCAATTTGAACAGTGGACGTTACATTTCAGATGTGTTACGACCCGTGGCTTTACCCTTCATTCGATCCCTGCGAAACCCTACATTTCAGCAGGATATTGCAAAACCGCATGTTGCAGGTCCTGTATGGGCGTTTCTGGATACAGAAAATGTTCAACTGCTACCCTGGCCAGCACATTCTACAGATCTCTCACCAACTGAAAACGTGTTGTCAATGGTGGCCGAGCAACTGGCTCGTCACAACACGTCAATCAGTACTCTTGATGAACTGTGGTATCGTGTTGAATGTGCCTGGGCAGCTTTACCTGTACACACCATCCAAGCTGTGTTTGATTCACTGCCCAGGCGTATCAAGGGGGTTATTACGGCCAGAGGAGGTTTTTGTGGGTGCTGATTTCTCAGGATCTATGCACCCAAATTGCGTGAAAATGTAATCACATGTCAGTTCTAGTATTATATATTTGTCCAATGAATACCCGTTTATCATCTGCATTTCTTCTTTTTGTAGCAATTTTAATGGCCAATAGTGTATTCTCTAAATAGAAAATTATGTTGCGTTTCATCCGAGTCAACTCTGCACCAGACTTCAATTCTGGCTGCTATTTGCGACGGCCGATTTTTGTGTGGTCAAATGTACAACTTAACATGGGTGGCGAAGTGCCAGCTAAGCTTGGTATATAGCCCAGTACGCAGCAGTCCTCGAACATCTGCGTTTTAATGACGCTCTGCCAAAGAGATGTACAAGTTCTCTTTCGTGCAGCGACATGACGTAGCGAAACGTGAGGCGACAGCTCACACCAGTGAGCGGTCCAGCCGAGCGCCTGGAGTCGGTAATCATGAGGGCCAACTGCGCACGCGGCAGCGCGGCCGGGCGTGCGTGAGTGTGCGTGCGGCGCAGCGTGTGTGCGTGTGTGCGAGCGCGTACGTCGCGTACGAGCGCGTTAATTTGTGCAGCTAACTGATGGCTCGCGCCCAGATTGCTTCGGCCGGCGCCATCGATCGTGTCGCTGTGTGTCGCGAGTCCCGCCGCCACCGTGTGTGGCGGGTTGCCGTCCCAGCGGCAGCTCTGCTGAGATGGTCGCCGCGCTGCAATCTCTCGTGTGGTGCGGTGGACGACGGGGGAGCCACGTCGTAAAAGCTAACGGGGGGTTCTCCCAGAGAAATGGTGATCACTTAGCAATATAATGAGGTTGAAAAAAAAAAAAAAAAAAGAAACATTGGAACAGTAAAAACATAGGTTTAGTCGACGTGGAAAAAGCGTTCGACAATGTAAGATCTACATCTACATCTACATTTATACTCCACAAGCCACCCAACGGTGTATGGCGGAGGGCGCTTTACTTGCCACTGTCGTTAGTTCCTTTTCCCGTTCCAGTCGCGTATGGTTCCCGGGCCGAACGAATGCCGGAAAGCGTCGGTGCGCGCTCGAATCTCTCTAATTTTACATTCATGATCTCCTCGGGAGGTATAACTAGGGGAAAGCAATATACAGGGTGTTACAAAAAGGTACGGCCAAAATTTCAGGAAACATGCCTCACACACAAATAAAGAAAAGATGTTACGTGGACATGTGTCCGAAAACGCTCAATTTCCATGTTAGAGCTCATTTTAGTTTCGTCAGTATGTACTGTACTTCCTCGATTCACCGCCAGTTGGCCCAATTGAAGGAAGGTAATGTTGACTTCGGTGCTTTTGTTGACATGCGACTCATTTCTCTACAGTACTAGCATCAGGCACATCAGTACGTAGAATCAACAGGTTAGTGTTTATCACGAACGTGGTTTTGCAGTCATTGCAATGTTTACAAATGCGGAGTTGGCAGATGCTCATTTGATGTATGGATTAGCACGTGGCAATAGCCGTTGCGCGGTACGTTTGTATCGAGACAGATTTCCAGAACGAAGCTGTTCCGACAGAAAGACGTTCGAAGCAATTGATCGGCGTCTTAGGGAACACGGAACATTCCAGCCTATGACTTGCGACTGGGGAAGACCTAGAACGACGAGGACACCTGCAATGGACGAGGCAATTCTTCGTGCAGTTGACGATAACCCTAATGTCAGCGTCAGAGAAGTTGCTGCTGTACAAGGTAACGTTGACCACGTCACTGTATGGAGAGCGCTATGGGAGAACCAGTTGTTTCCGTACCATGTACAGCGTATGCAGGCACTATCAGCAGCTGATTGGCCTCCACGGGTACACTTCTGCGAATGGTTCATCCAACAATTTGTCAATTGATCAAATTGTAAATTTTCACAATCAACATGTGTGGGCTGACTAGAATCCGCACGCAATTGTGCAATCACGTCATCAACACAGATTTTCTGTGAACGTTTGGGCAGGCATTGTTGGTGATGTCTTGATTGGGCCCCATGTTCTTCCACATACGCTCAATGGAGCACGTTATCATGATTTCATACGGGATACTCTACCTGCTAGAACAAGTGCCTTTTCAAGTACGAAACAACATGTCGTTCATACACGATGGAGATGCTGCACTTTTCAGTCTAAGTGTTCGTATGCTTCTCAACAACAGATTCAGTGACCGATGGATTGGTAGAGGCGGACCAATTCCATGGCTCTCCTGACCTCAACCCTCTTGACTTTCATTTATGGGGGCATTTGAAAGCTCTTGTCTACACAACCTCGGTACCAAATGTAGACACTCTTCGTGCTCGTATTGTGGACGGCTGTGATACAATACGTCATTCTCCAGGGCTGCATCAGCGCATCAGGGATTCCATGCGACGGAGGGTGGATGCATGTATTCTCGCTAACGGAGGACATTTTGAACATTTCCTGTAACAAAGTGTTTGATGTCACGCTGGTACGTTCTGTTGCTGTGTGTTTCCATTCCATGATTAATGTGATTTGAAGAGAAGTAATAAAATGAGCTCTAACATGGAAAGTAAGCGTTTCCGGACACATGTTCACATAACATATTTTCTTTCTTTGTGTGTGAGGAATGTTTCCTGAAAGTTTGGCCGTACCTTTTTGTAATACCCTGTATTAGATATCTCATCCAGAAACGCACCCTCTCGAAACCTGGACAGCAAGCTACACCGCGATGCAGAGCGCCTCTCTTGCAGAGTCTGCCACTTGAGTTTGCTAAAAATCTCCTTAAAGCTATCACGCTTACCAAATTACTCTGTGACGAAACGCTCCGCTCTTCTTTGGATCTTCTCTATCTCCTCAGTCAACCCGACCTGCTACGGATCCCACACTGATAAGCAATACTCAAGTATAGGTCGATCGAGTGTTTTGTAAGCCACCTCCTTTGTTGATGGACTACATTTTCTAAGGACTCTCCCAATGAATCTCAACCTGGCACCCGCCTTACCAACAATTAATTTTATATGATCATTCCACTGCAAATCGTTCCGTACGCATACTCCCAGATATTGTACAGAAGTAACTACTACCAGTGTTTGTTCCGCTATCATATAATCATACAATAAAGGATCCTTCTTTCTATGTATTTGCAATACATTATATTTGTCTATGTTAAGGGTCAGTTGCCACTTCCTGCACGAAGTGCCTATCCGCTCAGATCTTCCTGCATTTCGCTGCAATTTTCTAATGCTGGAACTTCTCTCTATA
The DNA here is from genome assembly GCF_021461395.2 of Schistocerca americana. Classification (NCBI taxonomy): domain Eukaryota; kingdom Metazoa; phylum Arthropoda; class Insecta; order Orthoptera; family Acrididae; genus Schistocerca; species Schistocerca americana. The sequence goes on from NC_060121.1 coordinate 857,927,266, forward strand.
CTACAGTATCATCCGCGAAAAGCCGCATGTAACTTCCGACACTATCTACTAGGTCATTTATATATATTGTGAAAAGCAATGGTCCCATAACACTCCCCTGTGGCATGCCAGAGGTTACTCTAACGTCTGTAGACGTCTCTCGGTTGAGAACAACATGCTGTGTGATGACGCAAGATGTTCGAAATTCTGAAAAAAATAGGAGTAAGTTTTAGGGGGAGACGGGTAATATACAATATGTACAAGAGCAAAGAGAGAATAGAAAGAGTGGACGACCATGAACGAAGTGCTCGGATTAAAAATTTTGTAAGACAAGGCTGTAGCCTTTCGCCCCTACTCTTCAATCTGTACATCGAAGAAGGCATGATGGAAATAAAAGAAACCCTCAGGAGTTGGATTAAAATTCAAGTTGAAAGAATATCAGCGATACGGTTCGCTGATGACGTTGCTATCCTAAGTGAAAGTGAGGAAGAATTACGTGCTCTGCTGAATGGATCTAACAGTCTAATGAGTACAGAATATGGATTGAGAGCAATTAGAAGAAAGGCGAAAGTATTGAGAAGTAGCAGAAATGAGAGCTGCGAGAAACTTAACATCAAGATTGATGGTCACGAAGTAGATGAAGTTAAAGAATTCTGCTACCTAGGCAGCAAAATAATCAATGACGGACTTTATACCCTAGGATTTTTAATAAACGACCGACCTTACAGGATACTTTACCTATAAAAGGAACTGATATGTATTTAGTCGCCGGCCGAAGTGGCCGTGCGGTTAAAGGCGCTGCAGTCTGGAACCGCAAGACCTCTACGGTCGCAGGTTCGAATCCTGCCTCAGGCATGGATGTTTGTGATGTCATTAGGTTAGTTAGGTTTAACTAGTTCTAAGTTCTAGGGGACTAATGACCTCAGCAGTTGAGTCCCATAGTGCTCAGAGCCATTTGAACCATTTTTTTTAATGTATTTAGTCGCCTGGTCTTGATTGTGGGTACCTGAACTGGAAAGGGTGGTAGTCTTGTTTCTTCGAATGGGCCCGATGCTGTTTCCTATCTGCTTTGTCCCTTTATTATAGTGCGATTGTACATTGTGCCTCTATGTGTTTTGTATTATACCGGTAATGACACCTATTTGCTAAGGTGTTTCTTAATTTGCCTGTTTTATGTTCAAGATATTTTACGATTCGCACGCTTGTGTTTCCCATACTAATTTATTAGTTACTGTAGTGGGGCTTCGCTCTCTTACTATAATATATGAATGTAAATTTTCATGTACTGACTTTGTAGCTAGTTCTCAGGTAAATTCTTTAATGTACTGTACCAATTGGTAGGTTCGTCCAATTTGTTTATAATTTACGTCTGCTCTAGGTAATTTTGAGATAGCTTGTGTCTAGCACTTGCGCTTGCGCTCACGCTCGCGCATGTGCTTGGCCGCTGGCTGAGCCTCGCCGCGGAAATGCTCTCGACGCCTAGTTTCCTTGGGGCTTTCGTTTGCCTCTTATTTCTAGCCGGCGTAGCTCCGTCTACGTTTGCCTTAATGTTTTTAGTTTTGACAGACATAATGTTATGGCTATGGGTCTTTATGCTGTATTAATTTTATTCTGTGACATGACCAACGTTTGGCCCTCAAAATAATTTAATTTTTGTAAGTACCACGATTTTCTTTATTATGAAATCATTAGACTTATGATGTATTTCTATGTGTAACATCTGTCCGTATGGGTCAATTTATAGGTTCTGAAGAACATACCATTATTGGCATCGAAACATAGGTAAACTAATTAAAATGTTACCTAGTAACTGAAGGCTGAATTTCCTAATTTCCGAACAATTCACGGTTGCTGAAGCGCTGCACTATGTTAAAAATTTGCAAATGATAGGACATCTGTTAAGATCTCAAGGAATGACTTCCATAGTACTTGAGGGAGTTGTAAAAGCCAAAAACTGCAGAGGAACATAGAGGTTCTCATACAGCCACGAAATAATTGAGGACGTATGGTTCAAGTGCTACTCTGAAAAAAATGGCTCTGAGTGCTATGGGACTTAACTTCTGAGGTCATCAGTCACCTAGAACTTAGAACTACTTAAACCTAACTAACCTAAGGACATCACAGACATCCATGCCCGAGGCAGGATTCAGACCTGCGACCGCAGCGGTCGCGCGGTTCCAGACTGTAGTGCCTAGAACCGCTCGTCCACCCCTGCCGGCTGCTACTCTGAGATGAAGAGGTTGGCATAGGAGAGGAATTAGTGGTGGGCCGTATCAAACCAGTTAGAAGACTGATGACTCAAAAAGAAAAAAAAAGGACAGGAAAAAAATCAGAACATTCTAAGGTGCTTATACAGTGCAGGTATCTCGCTGGCATTGAAAACAGCATCCAGCGCCTCAGAATGCGTAAGTACAGATCCTATATGGTTTTGAAGAGACTCTTAAGCCATTCTTCCTGCAATAAAGTGCGAAGTTTTGGCAACGATGGTCGCGGTATATATCGATCACGCACGGTTCTCTCCAAAGTAACTCACAAACGGTCAATAATATTCAGATCGGATGACTGTAGTGGTGCTGTAGTGACTGGAGGAGAGGCTACAATTCATCCTAATTCATCCTAGTGCTCACATAACCACTCCTGGACGATGCGAGCTGTGTAAACTGCTGTTCTGTCTTCTTGGAACACCGCATCACAGTTAGGGAACTAACACTGTACCATGAGATATACCTGATCAGCCAAAATGCCAAACACTCATGGGCAGTAATGCGAACTTACAGATTGACCATGGGAGCAATGGAACATCACTGCACAGATCATCATCGAACCCGCGCCATGCTTCACCCTTGACAGGTGAACTTGGACGGAAGTTGGAAAGAGCCTGAAACAAGACTCATCCCACTAAACGGCGTCCTTCCATTCCTCCATAGTCCAGATTTTTTGGGTTCGGCACCACGCTTTCCTATTACAGCATTTGCACTGATCAGTGGTTTGGGAATTCCAACTCGCCGTCCAGTTCCATGCTTCTCGAGCTGACCTCTGTTATTTTGGTGCTAACAGGGTTCGCTAGTGCGACATCAGTTTTGCATTGACTTTTGTAGTTGTCGTTCCCATAGCTATCGTCATAGTCCATGTCTATGACGGTGCATCACGTTTACTCATCACAGCCTTTCGTCCGCGTTGTGACTTAGCGGACGATGCTTGTGCATATGCCGTATAAATCTTGCATACAGTGCTTCTTGAAGCATCAAACTCTTCGGTTACCGTGGTTGCGGAAGCGCCCATCGTGCAAGCACAAACAACTTGCCCACGATCAAATTCACCCAGCTCTGACATGATGCAATCACAACTACACTGAAATTTGTTACATGTTAAGAAAAATAATGTTCTGACCACGATTAAAATTTGCTACATATTAAGGACAGTCCACAGGCACAACTTTCAAATGACTTGAAAGGGGGCGCATACCTCTAGAGTAACTTCACGCCAGTACTGTTATGTGGCAGTAGAATCGTTCTGGAGTCAGCCGCAAACTCCAATTCTCTAAATAGTCTCAATAGTATTTCCCGAAAAGAGCGTTCACGGGGCATTTTAGTATCATTCGCATGTTTATCAAACTTATCGGTCACAAGTTTAGCAGAACACCTCTGAATTGCTTTGATATCATCCTTTAACCCAGACTATCAGGGATTTCAAACCCTCTAGCAGTACTCAAGGAGGAGTAGCACTGCTGTTGTATAAGCGATCCCCTTTACAGAGGAACTACTATTCTTCCAGTAAACCGAAGCCGACCATTCGCCTCCCCTATTATAGACCTTACGTGCCCGTTCCATGTCATATCGGTTTACAACGTTACGCCTAGAAATGTAATCGATATGAGAGTGTCAAGTAGCTCTTCACTGATACTACACTCGAAAATTACAAGCTTTATTTTTCCTACTCATCTGGACTGACTTCATTTCTCTCCATTTATAGCCGCCGCGCTCAGGAGCTCTAGGCGCGGCGGCTGACGGGCGCGGTATCTGGCGCGGAGACTATTTTTAGACACACTGAGAGCATCCCAGGGTGCCCCAGAGAGCTAAAACACTACGAAGAACCGCTTCTCGGCTTCTGGCAAGATAATTGTGTATGGGTTTTTTTTTCAGGCTCTACGCGGAGACTATTTTTAGATACACTGAGAGCATCCCAGGGTGCCCCAGAGAGCTAAAACACTACGAAGAATCGCTTCTCGGCTTCTGGCAAGATAATTGTGTATGGGTTTTTTTTTCAGGCTCTATGCCTAGCGTTAACACGATGTACCATACTATTATATACAGCCATATCGCCAACAAATTTACACTTCATATTTACACCACAGCCACGAAAAAAAGAGACAAATGTTAGCACCATGGTCAAGTTTACAAGACTTTTGAGTTCTAACATACAAAGGCTTATCAATAAAAAAAATTGTTGATGTATCCCCAACACCATGAACTTGGGATGTAGTGACACTGACCAACAGGATTGTCAGTAACAGGAAATGAAAAATCAAAACGACCTCCTCGAAAAACAGTCTGTCCTTTCAACACATCAACCAAAACGGACGAACTGACGTTCATATTATATTCAGCCTCAACGTCCAAATTAGACTTGTAAATAGTAGGCCTCCATCGAAAGGCTCGATGAATCCTGCGACAAGGCGTGCTGCCGGCTGCGCGCCAGCTACCGGAAACACGCTATTTATAGCCGACAAGTCACCCAAGGTTACGGACTTAGAAAAATTCGCAGCAGTAAACTGATACAACTACGAAGGCTACTGCAACGTCTTTAGAGGAGGTACCTCCTCGTGATGTTTTGGGTTATCGGACGTCCATGATTACTATGTCGTAAGTTCGTGGTGTTGGAGACACATCAACAAATTTTTTTTATTGATAAGCCTTTGTGTGTTAGAACTCGTAAGTCTTGTAAACTTGGTCATGATGATAACATTTGCCTGTTTTTTCGTGGCCTTGGTGTAAATATGAAGTGCAAATTGTTGGCAGCTTACCAGAATGCTGACTAAATCATCTTTTATACTCCTACACTCAGTCAAATCTGAACCTTTCCTTTGCACCAGAGGGTCATCATCAAAAAGACTCAGACTGCTGATCACGTTATCAGACCTTTATGTTTATATAGAACAATCACACTTCCTGTGGCACAGCTGACGATTCCCTTGTGTCTGAAGAACCCTGACATCCAGGCAATATACTGCGTTTGTTACTTAATAAGACTTTCAGCCATTCACGTATGTGCGAATCTCTTCCGTATGCTCCGATCTTCATAACAGTCTGCAGTGGGACGATTTACGAAAATTTAATGAGTATGGATTTTCTCCATAATATCCTTACTTTTACGAGTTCTGGTTCCGCAAGATATGCAGAAGAGTTACCGTGAATCAAGACATAAAGGAATCAGATATTATCTGCCAGTAACCATTGGTTTATACCAATTGGGCAAGTTGAAAATTTGTACCAGACCTAGATTCGAATACAGGTCTCCTACTTACTAGGCAGATGCACTGACCACTATGCCATCTGCACTCAGTGGTCACCACAGACGCACGCACTACCCTATCACGCCTCCCGTCAGACCCAAATTCTCAACTTCTACAGCAGACTACATGCCCTAAAGAACAGACACCACATAATAGCCTTTGTCAAGTTTGGAAGTTTGTACGGAGGTAGTAGTCGAAGTACAGCTACAAAGGCCGTTTTTCTAGTCGTGCTTGAACGGCTGAGTCGATAACAGCATTGCCCACGGAAGGAAAGATTCCAATTCAAGTCCAGAAACCGAGGTTGGATAGAATTTGGTCTAGGTGGTGGGACAGTGGGCTCTGCGAGTATGCGAGCAAGTATGAAATAGAAAATATCCGCTCCTGCTCTGCTGAATCTGATGCCTTTATTAACTGAAAGTTTGGGATGCGCTGTCTCATACCATTTCTCATTCAGATTACGATAATACCAATATTGTGGTGGTTGAGTATTTTTGTCAAATTTTCGAATTTCGGATATTAAGCGCCATACTTCTAAATTCTATTACTAGCCTTGTTGTGTACATAGTTCCGCGTAGTCAGCGCGTACACAACTTTCCCACTAGATTCAAATGGTTCAAATGGCTCTGAGCACTATGGTCATCAGCCCCCTAGAACTTAGAACTACTTAAACCTAACTAACCTAAGGACATCACACAACACCCATCATCACGAGGCCGAGAAACTCCCTGACCCCGCCGGGAATCGAACCCGGGCGTGGGAAGCGCGAACGCTACCGCTCGACCACGAGCTGCGGACTTTCCCACTAGAGCGCGCCCCGCTAAGCACAACAACGCAGGCGCAGCGCTCGTCCGTCTTCGCACTACGAGATGGCGCTGCCATAGAGGCGGACCAAATTCTGCTTCCGCCGATCCGCGTGTTAATATGTAAAGCAGCCAATGAGATTGTTGCTAATGTAGAACCTTTTCTCCTCGTGGATCACACTCGCGCAGTGATGCATGAACGCGCGAGGTATTATAATGAGTGTACAGACCTCCGATTAGTCGTCTGCATTTGTCTGCACCAGTTTGTACCAATCTGCATTAGTCTGTACCACTGTATAGTTAAGATTCAGTCTGTGCCTAATAAGATTACCATATTCCTGTACATAGCCATGAAGATAAATGTATAGACACTTTTGTCAAGTATCAGAGATATATGTGATAATAAGATTAACTTACCAATACCAAAAGAACTTCAGATTGTCAATTGTAAATAGCCTCCAGAACCAAGTTAAGTAATTTTTATGCTTGTTATTATTTTAATAAATGTGTGTGAAAATTAATCAAGTTCTGTCAGTCTGCTACTCTAAGCGTGGAAGTGGCATTTCTATCGTCTGACCTAACGGCAGAAGATAAACACGCCACGATAAGACCACGAGACATATTGCTGACACTCGCCTACTTCGTCAGAGCGACGAGTCAGATAATTTGATGGTGTGTGTACTGAAGGTCTTACAGTACGCACACCACAGGCCTTATGGCAAGTAAATTTCGTGAATAATGTCAGAAATATGTCAACAAATTTAGTGTCTACTCAGATGAAGTATTTAGCTACTACCTTAAGAGACAAGTAACGTTTCAATAATATGCATGAATCATGATTCAGTTACGATTGACAATGTTAGTGTGAATCGTTAACAACAGAGATGGGATAGAATTTGGTGTAGGCGATGGGGAGATAGAAATTTCGAAACGTCACTCGTAGAGGTGCAGAGTGAAGGATTCCTTCTTCCATTCATGGTTATATTGTAATTTTCGAAACGTCGGCACTGCTGCTGCAGGAGAGACGGCTGCCGTGAATCGCCGTGTGAATGCGGGAGGCGCGGTGTGTGCCTAGGACAGGGTGGCACGGGGGCGGGAGCGGTCACCTCCACCCCCCACCCCTCCCGGGGGCCGTCGTGTGACAGTGACACCGCGGAGCCCGCCCTGGCCGAATTAGCCCCGCCCTCACGTGCGGCCGGCACGCTCCACAACAAATTGACGTCACCACCGACGCGCGCCTCCGACGGCCCCTCACGTCACGTCGGGCGGTAGGAAGTGGAGGGGGTAAGGGGAGAGGCCGCTACCGAGTGCCGCCAAAGACCGACACCTCCGCTGTCAATATCCGCGTGCTTTGTTTCCTGCTAAGGGCGACTGGGTACGAAGTACTAAACTGTGGGGAAGGAAAGGCTGGCTGTCAAATAGATGTCCATCAAGCTACTAAATATGTGATTGTTGCTAACGTAGTGCGGAGAAAAGGCTTGGAGAACCAATAAATGAAATACTGCAAATTGTTATCGATAGGTTCTGGGTAAATGGTCTTTCGCTTACCGAACGAGGAAAATGCATGACCTCGAGCACTCAGAATCACGCGAGAATTTGCCCAGAATATAAATCACTCTCCCCAGAAACATTGGTATGAGGTATTTGTATGCAAAATTGCACGTCTTAGCACGAAATACATAAGATTAATTGCCCACTCAATGCCTAAGAGAAGACCTTTCGTAACTCAATGAAAAAAATCCATAAACGTTATAAAAACGAGTGCATGCGAATAGCCAACGGAGAAAACAGGGTATGTCACATTTTGTACGTTTTTTGGGAGAGGATATTTAAACTGCAAGACCACAAAAAAATTTTTAAAAAATGCAATAGATTGTGGTCAATATAATTATGATGACAAATTTAATGAATGTTGCGGAAATACAATAGAATAAATAAATAATTATTGAAATTATATGGTGAAAAAGGCAAAATATGCAAAGAAAGAATATCTTGGCCACGAAAAGAACGATGTAAATCGATCACTTTTTATACGTTTTAGTCGCATCTTTGTGCTGTCTAGCTTTGGAGGTTTATTTTTGTTAGTCTTGGATTTTGGTTCCTTATGTGGTAGATTGGAATAGAAACTGTTTCAGTTCTTGAAGGTCTGCATATATTATAAGTTATTGAGTAGAACTCTGAAAATAATCCGTAGAATTAGTTATTCGCAAAATGATCTGGGTTTACCTTACAAATAGTTTCATATTACAAAACGCTGTTTTATGCGCGATAAGGCTATAAGGAGTTGACAGTCATGTTGCAGGTCTATTTGTAGACCACCAGAACGTTTCAAATGTACTGGTGGTCAGGTTCCACTGTAAGTAAATCCATATTTGAACAGTTTCGCTGAGCAGTCATGTCTTGAAGGAACACCAGCAAAACATTATGAACACCTACCTAATAGCCGGTATGTCCACATTTGGGATGAACAACAGCGGCGACGCGTCGTGGAGTGGAAGCAATGAGGTCTTGAGAGCTCACTGGAGAGAGCTGGAACCACAACTGTCATACAAGTCAACAAATTCCCGTAGATTCCCGTGAGGAAGGCGATTAGCTCTGATGCCACGTATTGATCGTGTCCAGAACTGGAGAGTTATGGGGCCAGCACATCAATTGGACCTCGCCACTGTGTTCCTCGAACCACGTCATCACACTCCTGGCCTTATGACATGGCACATTATCTTGTTGAAAAATGCCACTCCTGTCGTGAAATATGACCGTCACGAAGGGGTGTACGTCATCTGAACCCAGTATAAGATACACGGTGGACGTCATGGTACTTTGCTCGAGCTTCACTGTATAGATGGATGCTCATAAGAATGTTCCACTGACCATAATGGAGCTGCCGCCAGCCTGTCTCTGTGTCACAGAGCTGTTCTACAGGAAGAGGACAACACTACTTCTTCAAGACTGCATGGAAGTCCGCTACTTCCGTGTGCATTTTCTTTTACTGGTCAGACTTTGAGGAAAAAAACTGCAATTACTACTGTGATAACAGATTAGGACTGGCTTTATGGACTGTGAGAAAATCTTTGCTTTTGACCAACAGTGTATCAATAAGTATGTGCATTTGATATCTTTGTTTTTGTAATTATAAATTTTTTTTTCAAACCTGTATTGGCCACAGCCCAAAAGAATTCGTAAATTTTTTTGTGGGGAGCATGGGGGCTATGTAAGTAGGCTGTTTAGGTTTTTATGTTGGTAACGCCACGTAGCGCTCTGTATGAAAATCACTGACTGTGCTGTGTGAAGTCTTTGGCTGCTTTGCATTGTTGGAAATTTTGCTATTGTAGTGTTGATCAGAATAGGTAAAGAGCGAAATGTCTGAGTACGTTCAGTTCTGCTCAGCTGTTTGAAAATCAAATAATGTAAGAGGTTTATCAGCACAGTCATTCGTAAATTTTTCTAAGGGGACGTTTCACTAGTAATAATAATAATAATAAAAATAATACTGTGTTCAGCACTATAGTACACCTAATGTAGCTACTGCTGTGTTATTTTGACAATTAATTCATCTGTCTATTTCGAAATGAGTAATGAAACAATTTCTAGACTATCGCAGGTGCTATCTATAACTTGGGAGAAGAAATTTTCTTCAGGTATTTAATATTGGTTACGTATTTGTCTCGCTTTTATCATCAGTGATATACGGGACAAAGCACAACATACATGAACTATATGAAGAACCTGTAACCTTCACCGCATTAACGCTTTAAATTGGGAAAAAGTGATTATTGATAACTTATATAACCAATATTACAGTCTTACAAAATTGTGAAAATAGTAGTGATCTTGGGAAAACAATTTATGTTCGTGTCTGAGACAGAATGGAAACGTTTAGCCCTCAGAAAATTTCATTTTACCCCTCAGGGCGTAACTACCCCCAGATTGGGAACCACAGTACTTGACGAGCAAACAAGATAAAAATAGAAAGTGACCGAGGAGAAGCCATCGGACGTTGGCGCTCCAGGTACAAATACTATGCGGTCGTGAGCTCGGCTCCAATTCACCACCAGCAATGGATGGTGAAGCTTTGACCATGTCAGCCACTCGTGCTCGCGAAACGTCAGTAAAATCATCGGGCGAACGTCGGCCGAAGGACCCGAGACAAAAGCCCATAGGTAGTTTGTCAACAATAAAATTACATGCTTGACATTTGTTTTCGCATACTGGAAAGAACAAGGCACGGTTTCCAACGTACTGAAAGCGAAGAGGACTTTTCAGCTTGTATTTTGCTGACAGAGGAATATGAAGTAAATGGAAAGCTGAGATGATCACTTTCCACAGTAAAACAAAACGTCTTGTTGATGTTCTAGGTAAAATACGTTCAGACCATAGTGTTTTGAGAAATACGAAAATTCGTCAGATGTACATATGTATGTTTGCTCTGCAATTCACAGTTGACTACCTGTCAGAAGATTCATCAAAATACCTTCAACCTATTACTCTGACGTTCCACTCTCGGATGGCGCGACAAAAAACGAGCACTTAAACCTTTCTGCGCAAGAACTAGTTTCTTTTGCTTTATCATGATGATCATTTCTTCCTACGTAGATGAGCGCCAAGAGAATATTTTCGCAATCGGAGGGGAAAGTTGGTGACTGAACACAACGTCTTTGTTTCAATGATTGCCACCCCAGTTCATGTATCACTCCCTCCGCTATTTTATGATAATACAAAAGAAGCTGCCCTTTCTTGAACCTTTTCGATGTCCTCCCTCAGTGCTATCTGATGCGAGTCCCAAAACGCACAACAATACTCCAGAAGAGGCTGTACAAGTGTGCTGTAAGCAGTTCATTTGGTAGAAACGGTTACGCTTCATTCAACACTGAATGTTACAGGAATAAATAGCGAAATTACATATTTCGGAAACGGTAATAATATAGTGGTAACAATGTAATGAGAGGTCAAAATTTTCATCGAGCTCAAAGAGAGGAAGTCCAATTACAAAGGAGAGTTTCAAATCGAGGTTTTCCCTTGGCTGGCATGTAGTCTCGGTTATATTCACCATAGGTAGAGAAATGATGGATATCGGCATAAGTGAGAGTATGCAAACTGCTGGGGGAATACGTGGAAGAGATATAGATAGTGTCAGAAGGAAATGAAGTGAGAAATGAAAACATATCTCTGTCTCCAGCGCAATACTTTGATATGCAAAACAGATTCTGAAGACAAAGCAACTGTATAAGAAAAGATGTATCGTACCTAAAACGACGAACGTCTGAAGATTTTATCACTGTTAGCAATGGAAACCCCTTTCGGACTCAAAAATCACACCATAATATGCATTTTGGCATTTACTGTTTACTGTGCACTTTCCTATACATTATTAAGGATATAAGACTAAGTAAAGTTGGATATACACTTGCTTAGCCGTATGATTTCATTCCTCCCGAGATTACCTTCATTTCTGTTTTTGTTTTGCTTGTGCAGTAGCAGTAACTGCGTGCCGAAGATGTTGAGCGACCAATGTTATGGGACATGAGCCGCGACTAATGAATTTTTAACTGGTAGCTGTATTTGGTCCATTGCCAACAACTGAGGGGCAAATTAACCATTTGGCCAACATTTTGTTAATGGCCATAAAACACTAAACATTGCTTCAATGTGTTTCAACCTACACTCCTGGAAATTGAAATAGGAACACCGTGAATTCATTGCCCCAGGAAGGGGAAACTTTATTGACACATTCCTGGGGTCAGATACATCACATGATCACACTGACAGACCCACAGGCACATAGACACAGGCAACAGAGCATGCACAATGTCGGCACTAGTACAGTGTATATCCACCTTTCGCAGCAATGCAGGCTGCTATTCTCCCATGGAGACGATAGTAGAGATGCTGGATGTAGTCCTGTGGAACGGCTTGCCATGCCATTTCCACCTGGCGCCTCAGTTGGACCAGCGTTCGTGCTGGACGTGCAGACCGCGTGAGACGACGCTTCATCCAGTCCCAAACATGCTCAATGGGGGACATATCCGGAGATCTTGCTGGCCAGGGTAGTTGACTTACACCTTCTAGAGCACGTTGGGTGGCACGGGATACATGCGGACGTGCATTGTCCTGTTGGAACAGCAAGTTCCCTTGCCGGTCTAGGAATGGTAGAACGATGGGTTCGATGACGGTTTGGATGTACCGTGCACTATTCAGTGTCCCCTCGACGATCACCAGTGGTGTACGGCCAGTGTAGGAGATCGCTCCCCACACCATGATGCCGGGTGTTGGCCCTGTGTGCCTCGGTCGTATGCAGTCCTGATTGTGGCGCTCACCTGCACGGCGCCAAACACGCATACGACCATCATTGGCACCAAGGCAGAAGCGACTCTCATCGCTGAAGACGACACGTCTTCATTCGTCCCTCCATTCACGCCTGTCGCGACACCACTGGAGGCGGGCTGCACGATGTTGGGGCGTGAGCGGAAGACGGCCTAACGGTGTGCGGGACCGTAGCCCAGCTTCATGGAGACGGCTGCGAATGGTCCTCGCCGATACCCCAGGAGCAACAGTGTCCCTAATTTGCTGGGAAGTGGCGTTGCGGTCCCCTACGGCACTGCGTAGGATCCTACGGTCTTGGCGTGCATCCGTGCGTCGCTGCGGTCCGGTCCCAGGTCGACGGGCACGTGCACCTTCCGCCGACCACTGGCGACAACATCGATGTACTGTGGAGACCTCACGCCCCACGTGTTGAGCAATTCGGCGGTACGTCCACCCGGCCTCCCGCATGCCCACTATACGCCCTCGCTCAAAGTCCGTCAACTGCACATACGGTTCACGTCCACTCTGTCGCGGCATGCTACCAGTGTTAAAGACTGCGATGGAGCTCCGTATGCCACGGCAAACTGGCTGACACTGACGGCGGCGGTGCACAAATGCTGCGCAGCTAGCGCCAATCGACGGCCAACACCGCGGTTCCTGGTGTGTCCGCTGTGCCGTGCGTGTGATCATTGCTTGTACAGCCCTCTCGCAGTGTCCGGAGCAAGTATGGTGGGTGTGACACACCGGTGTCAATGTGTTCTTTTTTCCATTTCCAGGAGTGTAGTTGGTTATACCATCAGTCTTCCAAAATTCTCACAAAGCTGTATGCCATGCGACCCTCAGTCACGCAGACTGATACTAAGAGCAGAGGGTACAAGAGGAATACTGTACCTTCCATTACCATCTTAAGACTTTAAAGAAATTAGGTGTGAATACCCCTACTCTAAATTCGTGTAGCGATAGCGATATCCACATACACAGATGGTGGTTGTGCTGCGTACACAAGGTATAAAAGGGCAGTGCATTGGTGGATCTGTCATTTGTACTCAGGGGGTTCATGTAAAAAGGAGTCCGACTTGATTACGGCCACACGGCGGAAATTAGCACTGGAATGGTAGTTGGATTTCGGAAATTGTTAGGGAATTCAACATTCAGAGATATACATCTACATCTACATTTATACTTCGCAAGCCACCCAACGGTGTGTGGCGGAGGGCACTTTACGTGCCACTGTCATTACCTCCCTTACCTGTTCCAGTCGCGTATGGTTCGCGGGAAAAACGACTGCCGGAAAGCCTCAGTGTGCGCTCGAATCTCTCTAATTTTACATTCGCGATCTCCTCGGAAGGTGTAAGTAGGAGGAAGCAATATATTCGATACCTCATCCAGAAACGCACCCTCTCGAAACCTGGACAGCAAGCTACACCGCGATGCAGAGCGCCTCTCTTGCAGAGTCTGCCACTTGAGTTTGCTAAACATCCCCGTAACGCTATCACGCTTACCAAATAACCCTGTGACGAAAGGTGCCGCTCTTCTTTGGATCTTCTCTATCTCCTCTGTCAATCCGACCTGGTACGGATCCCACACTGATGAGCAATACTCAAGTATACAAAATTGTGTATTGGTCGAACAAATGTTTGCAAGCCGCCTCCTTTTTTGATGGACTACATTTTCTATGGACTCTCCCAATGAATCTCAACTTGGCACCCGCCTTAATTTTATATGATTATTCCACTTCAAATCGTTCCGTACGCATACTCCCAGATATTTTACAGAAGTAACTACTACCAGTGTTTGTTCCGCTATCATATAATCGTACAATAAAGGATCCATCTTTCTGTGTATTCAAAACACATTACATTTGTCTACGTTAAGGGTCAGTAGCCACTCCTTGCACCAAGAGCCTATCCGCTGCAAATCCTCCTGCATTTCGCTGCAATTTTCTAATGCTGCAACTTCTCTGTATACTACAGCATCATGCGCGAAAAGCCGCATGGAACTTTTGACACTATCTACTAGGTCATTTATATATATTGTGAAAAGCAATGGTCCCATAACACTCCCCTTTGGCACGCCAGAGGTTACTTTAACGTCTGTAGACGTCTCTCCATTGAGAACAACATGCTGTGTTCTGTTTGCTAAAAACTCTTCAATCAGGCCACACAGCTGGTCTGATATTCCGTATGCTCTTACTTTGTTTATCAGGCGACAGTGCAGAACTGTATCGAACGCCTTCCGGAAGTCGAGGAAAATGGCATCTACTTGGGAGCCTGTGTGTAATATTTTCTGGATCTCATGAAGAAATAAAGCGAGTTGGGTCTCTCACGATCGCTGTTTCCGGAATCAATGTTGATTCCTACAGAGTAGATTGGAACCTTCCGTTCCTCTAGAGACTTGCGGTATACGGCTGTTAGAAGGGGGGCAAGATCCACAGTGTTAAGACTGCGCCGAGAATACCAAATTTCAGGGATTACCTCTCACGTCTCACCATTGACAACGCATCTGCGTATGGTTGCTGGCGCTCATAGGCAACTTACAATGAGAGAAATAACCGCATAAATCTGTGTGGGACGTACGACGAGCGTATCGGTTAGAGCAGTGAGGCGAAATTTGGCGTTAATGGGCTATTGCACCAGACGATGGACGCGAGTGTCTTTGTTAACAGCACGACATCGCCTGCAGCACCTCTCCTGGGCTCGTGACCATATCGGTTAGACCCCAGACAACTGGAAAACGGTAGTTTGATTAGATGCGTCCCGATTTCAGTTGTAAGAGCTGATAGTAGGGTTCGAGTGTGGCACAGACCTCACGAAGCCATTGACCCAAGTTGTCAACAAAGCACAGTGGGCAAGCTGGTGGGGGCTTTATAATGGTGTTGGCTGTCTTTACATTCAATCGATTAGGTCCTCTTGTCCAGCTGAGCATATCAAATGGTTCAAATGACTGTAACCTCCCCGTGAAAATAAAAGATAATATTTTAAATGAGAATAGACATCGTGCTAAGTGTAACCTCCCCACAAAAATTTATGATAATATTTAAATGTGAATTGGACATAGTGCCAAATGTTAGCTTCCCACACTAATAAAACTCAATGATAATAAAATGTGCAAAAATGTGAAGTCCCCACAAAATTAACGTTAAGGTGAACCTGATAAATTTTATAAGGGCAGCTGCGCTGACCTTAGGCCCTGTGCAATAATTAATATGATAAATTCATTCTGGGAGGAAAAGCATAGGAAATATTGTTTCAATTGGAATGATTCTTTTCTTAAAAACTATTGCTTTGAAAACAAAATTATTATTGGGGCATTTCTTGAACAAATTAATTACAATTATCAGATGTTATTGGCTGAGCGCAATGCTGCTTCATTACCTTTAAAAACAATATACCTCGTCCTGAATCGTGACCAGAGACCCATGTCGACGGCCGCCGACTCCTCACACACGACTACTGTCTCACGCGCGCTACTAGCACTGACTGAGTGCAACTAGCAACAGAACTCTCGCGCGGTCAAGCGCAGACTAGCAACGATAAACAACTCTCTGGTCACAGATACTGTCATGCCTCGCCATCGCTGGTACATATGAGACGTACGCGTTTCATGGCTCTAAGCACTGTGGGACTTAACATCTGAGGTCATCAGTCCCCTAGACTTAGAACTACTTAAACCTAACTAACCTAAGGAGAACACACACATCCATGCCCGAGGCAGGATTCGAACCTGCGACCGTAGCAGCAGCACGATTCCAGAATGAATCGCCTAGAACCGCTGAACCTATCTTTGACGATAATGCTTAGGGTCTGTTACTTCGAGACAATTTGCAGCTATTTATGGATTCAATGTTCCCAGACAACAATGTAATTTTTATGGCTGACTATGCCCCTTGTCACCGAGCCACAATTGTTCGCAATTGGTTTGAAGGACATTCTGGACCATTCGAACGAATGATACGGCCACCTACATCGCCCAGCATGTATCGAACGTCGAACATTTATGGGACATAATCGAAAGGTCAGATCGTGCACAAAATCAATAAGCAGGAACACTTTCGCAATTATGGACATCTATAGAGGCACCATGGCTCAATATTTATGCGGGAGGATTCCAAAGACTTGTTGAGTCAATGTCTCGCCCAGTTGCTGCACTACGTTTGTCAGAAGAAGGTCCAACACGATATCAGCAGGTACCCCATGACTTTTATCACTTCAGGGTAAGTATAAAGTCCTATCTCATGTACTTTCAATGGCTTGCAACAGTATTCATGTGTTTCAACAACATTACAAAATGTTGACTAGAAAAAAGTGTCCACCACGTCACAGAAAATGTGTCTTCATAAATAGGAAATGTCTAGTGTTCGCCGAAGCAATTGTCGGATGTCAGTAAGGTTTTTAACTTGTTAGGATTGTTGCCGGGAGCACTGTCCTATATTCATTTCGCATTCTGTACTTAACTGTAACGTAAGGAAGAACATCTCTGGTAACCCAGTGCGCTTAAGGAAACAAGAGCGCATATCCTCACGGGACTAAGCTTTATTTACTTCTGACAAGATATGCGCGGCCGGCCGCGGTGGTCTAGCGGTTCTAGGCGCGCAGTCCGGAACCGCGCGACTGCTACGGTCGCAGGTTCGAATCCTGCCTCGGGCATGGATGGGTGTGATGTCCTTAGGTTAGTTAGGTTTAAGTAGTTCTAAGTTCTAGGGGACTGATGACCTCAGATGTTAAGTCCCATAGTGCTCCGAGCCATTTGAACCATTTTTTTTTAGAACTGCGCGCAGATTTCAAAGCGTGTTGGCAATGTGTTGGCGTCTTCGAGTGCGTTCTGCTAATCTGCCGCTTTTTAACTCACAAGAGAACATAGGTTCAGCCCACACAACGTTCATTATCCTCTTATTTCGCAACAGAAGCATTACTTCGCTTCGGATTCGTAGAAGACTCTTCAAGAGGAAATTGTGTAGGAGATGCTTCTTGCTGGTAGATCTTTGACATTAAAATTGTTATCAACATAATTTGGAAAAAAGACGGAAAAAAATATTAACAGAATAGTAGATCTCTGATGTTAGAGATGAGAGTTTGATTAATGCTTAAAGCAAGTCTTGTCACTCACTTACTTCCATCTGAACTTCCTTTTTACGCATTACTTCTACTACGGTATTTAGGGCAGACTGAGATCTGTATGGCTGTCTCTTATAAGCTACGAATTACCCATACGCCGTGTTATTATGAGGGATAGTTCTTCTTCCATGGTCCCATCGGTCGTGAAATTAAACTGACAGTGAAAATCTGATGAGGCTGTGTGCAGATGTGCTGCACAGTGTGTCTGTTAGGCCCGTCTTTCGCGACACATCGCACTGTGCAGCCATGAGCGCACAGTAAGCTCAAAAAGTGCCTAGAACGACAGAATCTTCAGCTAAATATAAATTTCGGACTGTCATTCGCTTTCTTCAAGTTGAGGATACAACCTGATTTCGTGCAGGCCAAATAGTGTAAATTGTCTGCGTGACAGCAAAGTGTGACAATGGTGCAGGAACTCTGAAACAGCGTGCACAGACGTTCATCCTGCAGGCGGTCACGGAAGGAAGCACGTGTCAACCGATGACCCTCTTCAGTGAGTGGGTCAGGCGATTCGAGAGAATCGTCTAAGAATGACACTTCAGAACAAGCCAAGAGGAATCAGGATTTGTCCTTCTTTGTGGCAACGGCCGCGCGGCGTACCAGCGCGGTCTCGGGCGTCTTGTCACGGTCCGCGCGGCTACCCCCGTCGCAGGCTCGAGTCCTCCCTCGGGCGTGGGTGTGGGTGTCGTCCTCAGCGTAAGTTAGTGTAAGTTAGATTAAACAGTGTGTAAGCTTAGGGACCGATGACCAACGCAGTTTGGTCCCATAATACAAAAAAATTTCCAAATTCATGGCAACGATCGGCCGCATTCTGCAGCTGCGATGAAGGCATTTGCGATGGAATAGCCTGTACTTCACTCCATCTGATTTTCATCTTTTTTCTCACAACGCTGGCTAAGAGGCCATTATTTTGGCGTGGACAACGAGCTGCGAACCAGCGTAGAGAACTGGCCGAAAGCATATGCTGCTGCCTTCTATGACGAGAGTGTTATAAAGTTGGTACAATCCTAAGACAGATGTCTAAGTTGGAGTGAGACTATGTAGAGAAGTAGCTGGAAGGTGTAGCTAAATGTTGCAGACACAACATTTTTTATTTTCACTGTGGCTTCCGTTTCGCGATCGATCGCACCTCGAGAAAACGTAGCTCTCACACTATACTGTCGTTCATTTATTCTTATTCTGCTCGTCATTGTGTTTTACAAGCGATCAGTCTATCAGCGAGCAAAGTGATTGCCGAGAGTTTACACTCTAAGCAGAGCCACACTCCGATTCCTTAAAGTCTATGTAGTTGTGGCACCTGTCGTAAGATATCTTCTATCTTCCTGAAGTTTTCCCGGCGTATAGAACATTGCATCACCTACTGTGCGTGTATTCGGGATGGTAGACTAGTATTTCTTCTATCAGTATTTAAGGTGATATCCTTCAAGTTGTGTAACCGGCAGAGTTAAAACCATTGAACGCAATATTGTGGAGTACATGCTCGTGCGTCGGAGATAACATTTATGAACGCTCATTTACTACACATTTTTGAGTCAAGTAATCTAAATTCTGCCATCATCTGAATCAGAAGTAACCTGTGAGGTTATCGGTCGAAATATCGAAAGAAAAAATAACACATTCCTGGTTATAGGCCAGAGAGATTATGCAATACCTTGCAGTTGACTGATAGAGTCTGAAAAGTAACATTCTTGTCACCAAATTTGGCCATATTTCTACTATAAATTTCGAGGTATACTGCCATTAATCGAAGAAAATGTGTCAATCAGAGAAAGGACTTGACGAACCGAACTATCCACGGATATTGGAAAAAGCATTAGTTACTAGCAAAATACAAAGTGAACTGTGAATATTTCTCATTCTTTTTCACAGGCTTATACTTTTTTGTGATAGATACCGCAGCCGTACAAAATTTATAAATTGACAATATTTTTCCAATCCATCGCAATGACAGTACTTCTTCCTCTCTTAACAAGTTTTCGTTGTTATACCGTTGTCAAATGGTAGCTGGCGGGGCGTCTGCAGACACGTCTTCGGTCCAGACTCTCACTGACTGGAAAATAATTGTCTTCAGTGATGAGTCCCGCTTCGAATTGGACCCCACCTGTACATACATGCTATCCTAATTCTCGCTATTCGCAACTTTACGTGGTACACCCAAACATCGATCTCTCTATTCCTTTCTCTGCTCTCCCTTTCTACCTCTTCATCACCCTTTTCCCCCTCTTGCCGTAACTACGGCCTCAAAAAAACCTACACGGGACACCACCAACACGGCTCTGTATTGCTGCTATACATCCTCCACCTCAATACAGCTACTCCTTTCCTTGTGTGAATCAGACCATTTGTTGGACCGTTTCCTCAACACATCAGTGTGTCATCAGCTTTGTTCTAAAAACGTGGATTTGTTATCCAGTCTATAACCTTAATATGCTAGCATTCAATCCCTTTACAAGATAAGTCCTGTGTTTAGGCGCTAGGGTTGTCAGAGTTGTCAATTACTGACACCGATGTCATGAACTCACCTTCCAATGATTACGTACACTGCCGGCAAAAAATGCAGCACCCTCAAAGATTGCCTTCGCTTGAACCGGGGTGTATATATGCACATACTAAGCGCTCCTAGTGCTCGTGACTCATCTGCCACAGACATCAGCGGTCAGATGGTGCCCAACACGCCTGTCTCAAGTGTACACCTATGCCTCAACGACGATGGCATACTGTAGTTGAACAGATTCAGCAATTTGAACGGGGTTGAACTGTGGGCCTGTGGGAATCTGGATGGATGTATCGACGGACTGCACCACATGCTGGGCACGCTGATTTGCTGGTTTCTCTCTACTTTTAACAGTGGTCTGCAGAACATTCTCACACCTATAGGGAAGGTTCTGGACGTCCACGTAGTACAGACCCACGGGAAGATCGACGCACTGCGCAACCGACGGTTGCTGACCGAACAACATACAGGAACGAAATCAGGGTACATATTGTACCTGCTGTGTCATTAGGAACCATTGTGAGTCTTCTACTTGCAACAGGATTACTAGCAGGCCTGCCTCTGGCCAGGCTACCACTAACATCATGTCATTGCCAAGCATGAGTACTCTGGTGTGGTGAAAGCGTTGACAGGAGAGTGGAATGGCGCTGTGTTGTTATCTCTGATGAGAGTAGGTTCTGTCTGTATACCAGTTAGCCACGTATACGCGTATGACATGGACACGCATTCACCCACGCCACACATTTCTCTTCCTGGGCTGCATGGTGTGGAGGACCATCACTTACAACTTGTGGCCACATTTGGCGTCTCCGCAGGGTGAAGTAATCAGTATCTGCTACGTTGCACAGGCTGTTATCCCCGAGTTTCAGCCATTTCTTCGACAGGGAGGTCATGTGTTCTTTTCAGCAGGACAGTGCACCTCCACACACGCCTGCTGCGAAGCAACTAGCTCTTGTGTCGTGCAGAAACTGTCCTGGCCAGCATTATCACCAGATCTCCCCCCAATCAGACACGTATGGGAGCTTCATTACTTCGAAAGGCCTGTAGAATCATTGCCGAATCGCAATAAGAAGCGCATAAATTCTTGGGACAGTCTACGACAGGAGCCCAATCGGTAGTGTAGTACCTTGTACTGTAAGGAAGCAAGGGAAAGGATGTTGTCATGGGTGGCCGGTATCCTCTTTCTACAACACATGTGCACACGTGGATTAATACGTTTCTTTATTTACATCATCTGCAGACTTAACTCGAATAAGAGTCCGTGTGTTTTGGTATGAGCTCATCCGTAATAGTCCCCTTGCGGACGATATCGCTAATCTTGCTATTACAAACTTTAATCTTGCTGCTGGTCTCCATCTGGTAGCTACGCACTGTCGTAGCTGAGCGAATCAGTAAGTTAGGTGAGGCCCTCCAGTCAGCGGCGGCGATCTAAATACATGCTGCTCAGAGGACTTCTGCATCTACGTGATTACAATGCTATTCACAATAAAGTGCCTGGCAGTGGGTTCAATAAACCACCTTCAAGCTGTCTCTCTACCGTTCCACTCCCGAACGGCACGCGGGAAAAACGAGCACTTCAATTTTTCTGTGCGAGCCCTGATTTCTCTTATTTTACCGTGATGATCATTTCTCCATATGTAGGTGGGTGCCAACAGAATGTTTTCGCAATTGCAGTAGAAAAACTGGGGATTGAAATTTCATGAGAAGATCCCGTCGCAACGAAAAACGTATTTGTTATAATGATTGCCACTCCAATTCACGTATCATGTCTATGATACTATCTCCCCTGTTTAGCGATAATACAAAACGAGCTGTCCTTCTTTGTACTTTTTCGATGTCATCCGTCAGTCCCATCTGATGCAGAGCCCACACCGCACAACAGTACTCCAGAATAGGGCGGACAAGCGTAGTGTAAGCAGTCTCTTTAGTAGACCTGTTGCACCTTTTAGGTGTTCTGCCAGTGAATCGCAGTCTTTGGTTTTCTTTACCCACAATATTATCTATGTCATAGTTCCAGTTTAGGTTATTTGTAAATGTAATCCCTAAGTATTTAGTTGAATATACAGCCTTCAGATTTGTGTGACTTATCGCATAATCGAAATTTAGCTGATTTCTTTTAGTACTCATGTGAATATCTTCACACTTTTCCTTATTCAGGGTCAACTGCCAATTTTTGCACCACACAGATATCTCATCGAAATCATTTTGCAAGTCGTTTTGATCATTTGATGACTTTACAAGACGGTAAATGACAGCATCATTTGCAAACACTTTTTTTTTCACTAGCTGCTTATATTTTATGACCCACCGTCTAATTTCTTATGGTGGGTCGTATATTGCCACTTAGCCGCTGTGACTGGGTCCGGGGTCCGCAGTGACTGAAAGTAACACCACACCGGCTCCCGTCCTCACTCACAACGTTGCCCGTGTCCCGCCACGTGGAGGCGGGCTCTGTTTAGATCCATTTGATATCTTTTTTTTGTGCAGCATTAGAAAAACTTATAACTAATACAAAATAAGTAAGATATTAATAAACAAAACGAAATTAAATATTTAGAAAGAAGGAAGGAAGAGAACTGAATAGAGAAGTTATAGGTATAATATTGCCCGTCACCTGGTTGTGGGCGGCGGCCCGGGTCTTGGTATGACCCTCAAGACGCTGGCCGTTGCTCACCATGCCTTTAACATCTACCATCCTAAAAACTACCTTAACTAGAAGAGATTAGGGTACGTTAAGGCTAGAAACTAAGACTAAGACCTCCATGTCCAGCCTGCTAAACTATTTACGATGTACAATAGAGAGGCAACTGATTTTGTGCTTGGCTCAAAGTTGCTAATGAAAGGGTACTCGTGGTAAAAGTAATAAGGTAATGACGCTAACGGTTTGTGTTGAGCCTACAAGGCTCCTAGTAGAGTACATCAGGCGCAAGCACCTCCCGGCCCCGCCGACAACACGACCTGAACGGTGGTTTTCCCCGATCTACCATAGGTATCCGTCGGGTTGGGCTCAAAGGAGAGGAACCACAATTAAGATCCTTCCATCCAGGACGTGCGCCGCCTCTTACCAGGGGGCGTAGGTCCCTTGAAGAGGTGCCCAACTTTAAGCTTCAGATGAGAAGTTCTTAGTATAGTGGAGGTTGAGGTATAGGCTGTGTAGGTTGGTTGTACAAACAGTTCACACTGAGCCAATGAGACTTACAATGATACGTGGTGTGGCAGTTAGCACCTTCCGGCACCGCCAGCAACACAGCCTGAGCGGTGGTTTTCCCCGATCTACCATAAGTATCCGTCGGGTTGGGCTCAAAAGAGAGGGACCACAATTAAGATCCTTCCATACAGACTGTGCGCTGCCTCTTAATGGAAGGCGTAGGTCCCTTGAAGAGGTACCTAGCTTTAAGCTCTTATTGGACATGGAGATGCTGTTAACTATTTATATATATGGTGCAATCTGTTTTTAGGATTGTGTGTGACTTGTGCACCTCTTGTCGGTTGTTCCACTCTGTTCTTTGAATTTGACTTGGTTGACACTATGGATCATCCGCGCCGGACGCTTCAATATCTGTGTTGGTGCCCTGGTCTGTATCTGTTTCTTCTTCATCACTCGTGGTGGTAATCATATCTGTGTCCCCGTGGGCATCGTGACGTCTGTTTGGACCGACTTGCCTTCGGTAGGGTCTGTTGCGCAAGTATTCTACTTGTTGGATCTTCGAGATTTCGTCCGTTAGTTTGTTGAGTTCAGTCCACCTTTCCGGGTCGCGTATTATGGCATGTAGTTCGTTTGTGTGTTCAGGCGATTTATGTGTACTGTGTGTCTTATGTTCGTGCGTTGTCCGCAGAAGAAGACAGTATGTTCAGGGGAACCTTCTTCCCCGCATGTGCATCTATTAGTCTGCTGCAGACTCACGCGGTACAGGTGCGTGGGATAAGGGCCATGTCCTGTGATGAAATGTACCATACCGCGGCTGGGATCAATATGTTTTAGTTTTAGTCTTTCCCGGATGTTAGGGAAGAAGTTGTATACACGGCGGCCCTTATCGCTGTTGGCCCACTCGCTCTGCCAGGTATTCACTCGCCATGCTCTGAGTTGGCGTGTTGTCTCAATCGGTACACCAGTGATTTGCCGAACCTGGTGTATTCTCCCCAACCTAAGCCAGTACATTGCTGCGCGGTACCTGATGGTGATATCTATGGGGAAAATTCCCATGACGACACATAGTGCGTCATTTGATGTTGTGTTGAATGCCCCTGTTAGTCGAAGTAGAACACTTCTTTGGCCTCGACGTACAATGGTTCTGTTGGTTGAGAGATTTAACCTGTGGGCCCACGTACTGGCAGCAAAGCATAGTACTGACTCGAAGAGAGCGCAATGGTATGTTCGTGTCACTGACAGGGGTAGTCTGAATTGTTCCGAATTTAGCCTAGCCAGTTTGTGTAGTATCTTTTCTGCTTTGTTTGTGCATATTCGCATGTGTTCGTGGAAGTTCAGTCGTTCATCAATGTATACTCCTAGATAGCGTATGACTGCTAGTATTTTTATGTTTGTGTCCCCCATTTTGACTATTGGGTTCCTGCGCAGGATACCCTTTAGCAATGTATAAGTTGTTTTGTTTCCTGCTATCTTTAATTTATTATCTGTGCACAATTGGGTTATTGTCCTAAGTGTTCCATTGGCTCTTTCTTCTAGCTGGGCACGGTTATTTGCTGAAACTACGACGAGTAGATCATCAGCATAAGCGACAGCTCCATCTGTCAAGATGTGCTCCTCTAGTAACTGTAGGAGCGGTTCTATAACTATGTCCCAGAAGATGGGGCCGCAGATCGACCCTTGTGGACAGCCTTTTGTAATTCGTTTAATCACTTTCTGGTTGTCCATTTGCCAAACGACCGTTCTGTCTCTGCAGTAGTCCATGAAACTATTATACGGAGACTCCGGTACCTGCCGGTGTCTGAGCCTCTTGAACAAGGCCGGCCACCAGAAGTTGTCGAAGGCACCTGAGATGTCTATCATAATTGCAAGTGTGTATTTGGAGGGTGTGTCGTGTACTATTTGGAGTGCTCTGTTAATTTCGTCGTCTATAGATTTCCCTTCCCTGAAGCCGTATTGGTGTGGTGTCAGTCCCCGTAGTGTTCGGTGTGCTTGTAGTCTTTTGCAGAGTAGTTTTTCTTGTACTTTACCGAGTGTATTGATAAGGCAAATTGGTCTGTATGACTTTGGGTCTGATGGGTCTTTGTCTGGAGCCTTGTTGATGATAACCGCCTTCGAGGTCTTCCACACTGCAGGCACACGGCCCAGCCTTAATGCATCGTTTAACAACGTTGTGAGAAACGGGGTGATCTGCGGTGCAATTTGTTTCAGTACCTCAGAGTGGATACCATCCGGTCCAGGCGCCTTTTTGTTTTTGAGTTCTGAGATCGCTGTCGCCACTTCTTCCTGCGCAAATGGACAGGTGACGGTTGGTGTGGTGTATACTGTGTCTACTTCGCGTCTCAGTGCTGCATGTTGTGGTGTGTCTGTGTATCATTTGAAAACAGTCAAAGACGGCTACTCAGATTGTCTCCTATGTCGTTAATACAGATAAGGAACAATAGAGGGCCTATAACACTTGCTTTGGGAACGCCGGATCTTACTTCTGTTTTACTCGATGACATTCCGTCTATTACTACGAACTGTGACCTTCCTGACAGGAAATCACGAATCCAGTCGCACAACTGAGGCGATACTCTGTAGGCACGCAGTTTGATTAGAAGACGCTTGTGAGGAACGGTGTTGAAAGCCTTCCGGAAACCTAAAAATGTGAAATCTATTTGGCATCCCCTGTCGATAGCACATATTACTTCATGAGTATATAGAGCTAGTTGTGTTTCACAAGAACGATATTTTCTGAAACATGCTTACTATGTGTCAATAAATCGTTTTCTTCGAGGTACTTCATACTGTTCGAGTACAGTATATGTTCCAAAACCCTACTTCAAATCGACGTTAGTGATATAGGCCTGTAACTCAGCGGATTACTCCTACTTCCCTTTTTGGGTATTGGTGTGACTTGAGAAATTTTCCAGTCTCTAGGTACGGATCTTTCTGTGAGCGAGTGGTTGTAAATAATTGCTAAATATGGAGCTATTTTATCAGCATAATCTGAGAGGAAGTTGACTGGTATACAATCAGGATCGGAGGCCTTACCTTTATTAAGTGATTTAAGCCGCTTTCTTACACCGAGGATATCTACTTCTATGTTTCTGATCTTGGCAGTTGTTCTTGATTGTAATTCAGGAATATTTACTTCGTCTTCTTTGGTGAAGGAGTTTCGGAATACCGTGTTTAATAACTCTGCTTTAGTGGCACTGTCATCAGTGACTTCATCGTTGTTATCGCGCAATGAAGGTATTTGATTGTGTCTTGCCACTGGTGTGCTTTATGTATGACCAGAATCTCTTTGGGTTTTCTGCCAGATTTCGAGACAGAATTTCGTTGTGTAAGTTATTAAAATCATCTCCCATTGAAGTATGCGCCATATTTCTAACTTTTGCAAAACTTTGCCAATCTTGGGGATTTTACGTTCTTCTAAATGTGGCATGCTTTTTTCTTTGCTTCTGCAACAACGATCTGACCCGTTTTGTGTACCATGAGGGGATCAGTACCATCACTTATTAATTTATGTGGTATATATCTCTCAATTGCTGTCGATACTATCTCTTTGAAAACATTCCCCAACTTTTCTACATTTACGTGATCAGATCGGAAGGAGTGAAGACTGTCTCTTAAAAAGGCGTTAAGAGTATTTTTATCAGCTTTTTAAAGTAGACATACTTTGCGTTCCTTTTTTATGGTTCTCGATGTTACGGTATTCAGGCTAGCAGCAACTGCCTTGTGGTCACTACTTCCTTATTCGTCACAATACTCACTATTTGCCCAGGATTATTTGTTGCTAAAAGGTCAAGTATGCCTTCGCAACCATTTACGCTCCGAGTGGGATCATTAACTAATTGTTCAAAATAATTTTCTAAGAAAGCATTCAGTACAATTTCGGATGACTTTGTCGGCGTGTTGCTTGTCGATGTGTCTCTGGCCTCTCTTGTGACAGGCGCGCTTGATACAGCGCCTACTATCAGTCTTCGCACTACATCTTTGCAGAACCGGTGTGCTGGCGACAGTTTACGCCAGCACATGTAGCCTTGTGATGTTCGCATGTTACAGTGACGCCTGAGTTGACGCCAGAGGGGAATACACAGTCTATTGATTGTAGTATTCGGGCACCTTTTCTGTGACATGTGTGTTTCATATGGTCCGAATTTGTGTTCATGCACTCCTGCCATGATGAACTGCCTGTTACCTCACTTGTAAATATAATGACATTGTCCTTAGGGTGCTGCAGTTTTTCTGGGAGTGTATGTAACTTTCTCAACTGAGCAAAGTGGGAACAGGTCGTTGCGTGACCTAACGTGAAGCTGCTTAAATAAATTGCAAACATCGTTGAGGAACTTAACGGCAAATTGTGCTACTGGGTAGTAGCTAAATAAGACTCGTCTATTCACTAATTTTAGTTGGTTTTCATTTTTCAATTGGATAATATATTGTTACCAATTGTCGGAGAAGCAAGTGCAACAGAGAGAAAAAAGGTCGAATGGTAATATAATTGCAATGACTCATAATTTATTTATGGATGGGAAAGTTAATAAAAGACACCAATGCAATAAATAAATTATGGAGTGGATTATCTTTTTTAAATTGGGGCAATTTCCTTCCTTAAGCAATCGGCTTAGTATTAGAATGCTATTGGCAGAATATTTCAAGGCATTTTCTGAAAGAAAAACAGTATTTTGAATTACTGAGCAAGCGAGTGTCGGCCGACCCGGTCAGATTAGTCGCCCGCAGTCGGCACAGCTGTACCGAATTACGTGCGGATTAAGGCGGCGACGCTGGGACGAATGCATATTCATACGTAGGCGGGGATCTCGATTAGAAAGCAATTACCGGCAGAGGCGGCGGCAGGTGGGCGCTGGCCGCCGGCCACTGGACTATCCTGCCCGCCGCCCCCCGCTACCCCGGCTGTAATTAGTGTGGGCTCTGCCGCCCCGGGATTTGTTGCAGTCGGCCGGCGGGCGCTGCAGTGCTGCCGCCTGGCGCACGCCGCCTGCTTAACCCCGCGTTCTGCTCTGCCAGCTCCACTGCGCTTCGCAGTCTTACTGCCGTGGTCCGATGTCTCTCATGTGCGCTTGGACATTTCAAGGGTTTGGCATAAGAAAGCATTAACCCACGAATTGTTACGTGTGATATGTTTTACTGTGACCCTAAATCGCAAATTTTGCTTGTAATTCTTACTACTAATTACATTGACGGTGCGCCAACAATACTAAAATAGGCATGGGTATTCAAATACAGACATATGTAAACAGAATACGGCGCTGCGGTCAGCAACGCCTATATAAGACAACAAGTGTCTGTAGTAATTGTTAGATCGGTTACTGCTGCTACCATGGCAGGTTATCAAGATTTAAATGAGTTTGAACGTTGTGTCATAGTCGGTGCAAGAGCGACGGCACACTGCATCCCCAAGGACAGCCGTAAAGTGGAGATTTTCTCGTACGACTATTTCACGAGTGTACCGTGAATATCAGGAATCCGCTGAAACATCAAATCTCCGAAATCACTGCGGCGGCAAAAAGATCCTGCAAGAACGGGACCAGCGACGACTGAAGAGAATTGTTCAGTGTGAGAGAAATGCAACCCTTCCGCAAATTGCTGCAGTTTTCAATGCTGGCACATTATCAAGTGTCAGAGTGCGAACCATTCAACGATACATCATCGATATATTCTTTCGGAGCCGAAGGCCCACTCGTGTTCACTTGATGAATGCACAACGCAAAGCTTTAAGTCTCGCATGGGCCCGTGAACACCGACATTGGGCTGTTGAAGACTGGAAACATGTTGCCTGATAGGACGACTCTCGTTTCGAATTGTATCGAGCGGATGGACGTGTATGGGTACTGAGCTAACCTACTGAATCCATGGACCCTGCACGTCAGCAGGGGACTGTTCAAGCTGGTGGAGGGTCTGTAATGACGTGAGCCGTGTGCAGCTAGAGTGATGTGGGACCCCTGATACGTCTAGATACGACTCTCACAGGTGACACGTACGTAAGCGTCCTGTCCGATCACTTGCATCCATTCATGTCCATTGTGAATTCCGACGGACTTTGGCAATTCCAGCTGGACAATACGACACCCCACACGTTCTGAATTGCTACAGAGTGACTCCAGGAACAATCTTCTCAGTTTAAACCCTTCCGCTGCAACCAAACTCCCCAGACATGAACATTACTGAGCAGAACTGGGATGCCTTGCAACATGCGGTTCAGAAGAGATCTCCACCCCCTCGTACTCTTGCGGAGGTATGGACAGCCTTGCATGATTCACGGTGTCAGTTCCATCCAGCCCTACTTCAGACATTTGTCGAGTCCATTCCACTTCGTGTTGCCGCACTTCTCCGTGCCCGCCGGAACACCACACGATGGTAGGCACGTGTACTAGTTTCTTTGGGTCTTCAGCGTATTACACTATTTTTAGGAATGTAAACTTCCTTATGAGTAAAAAACACGTAACAAATCCTAGAAGATTATTAACTTGTAAGATTGTATGTACTATCGTGGGTTAGCAGTGTCTTGACCCAAAAGTGCCAGGAATATTTGTGAATTCAAATATGTGACTATGTCACATGAGAGACTAAACGTTAAAGAGAAAAAAAGGAACTATAGCAGTAGTGTTTTATTTAGTTAGCATAACAAAACAGAATAATGGAGAATCAAAATTTCTCACATAAATTAACTGCAATTCAATATGTGTAGGGCACTCACTATGAAATTATGTGGGTTTTTGATAAGTGCTGCCACAACACTAATAACGCAATTTTCTATTTTGATTTTGGTTCATTACTCACTTGTAGGCTTTCAAAATAGAAATGATTTATAGGAGGTATGTAGCAAGTATTTATATTTTCAATTTTTTTATTTATGTTTTTGTTGAGAAGGTGTGGTACATAATATTTCTTGCTAACTCTATGATGACAAGGATTGCCTCTCCGTAACTTTCTTGCAAGGCTGCATTCACTTGAATGTTCATTGACGTTATCAATTGATACCAATTTCTGTTAAAGAAAAAAAAAAGATGGAAATAGAACAAACCCGTAATGTTTAACTTGCGGGAGAAAGAAAAGAGATACAACCCACAAATGCTTTTATTAAAGATTTTGCTATTGATAAGAGATATAACGAAAGAACTACTGTACGAAAATGAAAAAGTGGATCACTGTTGTCATTAACATCCTCACCAAATATTCAAATCTTTACTTGATTACAAAATTTCTGAGTCCCTGTAGTATTTACACGGTGGCAGGACAAGAACGTATATGAAGTATCCTCCGCAGGTATGCAAAAAGTGAAGCCCCGAATATATATTCAACACCAATTTGATGTGAGGAAAGAGAACACAGAATTCCTTCTTGGAAATCAGTTTTAAAACTGTCATGAACAAAATACGTCCTTGTGGTCTGAACACAAACAGTACTTCCAGCAGGTCTTGTATTGGAGAAAACAAACAGTTTTGAGTTGATGTTTCGTACACTTAGTGTCGAATCAAAACTCCTGATGGGACCAGTCAAAGTCAAAGTTCACAATGATAAGTTTATTGAGCCCTGCGGAGCAGAAATTGAAGACGAATGCAGAAATATTACAAGCCTTCTGGTCAGTCAGCGTGTTGGACCCACGTCTTCTACTGAAAGCCCACGGTGGATGTCCAGGGACGTGAAGGCATGGACGACGGTTGTGACGTAGCGGTGTCTCCATAGTGAGCTCTTGATCGTAGAAATGCACCATCATCCGGCATTTGCCCCGGAAGCTCACTCAGAGTAAACTGGCCTCGTAGGGCCCGTGCGCCAGGATAGAGTAGGACTTCCTTCCTTTCACATGGCCAGCGAAGGAAAGAGGTCCGTGGAGCCAGCCGCCTTTGCTGATGCTGAGGTATGCAGCGTGGCAACCATTGACTGTTGGAAGACGGCACTTTGGGTAACTTGCGTGTAATGAGTATTGCTGACAGGCTAAGCGTAAATACATGATACAGCAGTAAATACGCTAAGGCAAAACAGTTTATACAGCCAACAAATGCGTTCTAGCACTTGTAATGGAACTACTTGTTACGAACTTACAGTGCAGTTGAAACTACTATGAATAGCGTGACCAGACTAATTCCCACCAAACCGAGCGTTAGCACTTTATGCTATGTGGCAAGCAAGAGGATATGTAATTTCAGCAGACTGAAGACAAACTTAGCTACTCCCAGCAGATAACACGCAAATACTGTGTAACGGTAGCCCTAGCCTTGGTAATAGCCTCCTATCGAAGAGAAAGAAGGGAATCGGTAAGGTCTTTCATGAACCTCACATACAGCTGAAGTCAGTCGTTGATTCCGCTCCGGCCGTAGTGGCCGAGCTGTTCTAGGCGCTTCAGTCTGGAACCGGGCGACCGCTCCGGTAGCAGGTTCGAATCCTGCCTTGGGCATGGATGTGTGTGATGTCCTTAGGCTAATTAGGTTTAAGTAGTTCTAAGTTCTAGGGGACTGATGATAGTGTTCGGAGCCATTTGAGCCATTGATTCCGCACAAATAGTAAATTGCAGTGTGTTGGTTTCTGAGTTGCATCCGCTATTCCTAGTAATCCCAAACAAGATTCGGTGATTTGACGGGTCAATCAAAGTGTAATAGTGTGCCGAGTGGTCGTGAAGGAAGCAACATAGGCGATCTCATATTGGAAGAGGGGAGTGTCCACAGCACACAGGAAGATCTAAAGTAGAGGGCTACACATAGTCACCGAGAAGGTTGAAATAAACATTGGGGTCACGTTCACGGTAACCTGAATGAGTAGGATCAAGTCAGGGTACGCAAACGAACCCCTGATTATTGAAGAACCACGTCTGCCCAATATTACACCCACGACACACGGCGGGTTACATATGTGACTGGGTGGTGGATGCGCTCAACGTTTTCCATTATTTCCAAAGCGGCAAAATGGTGACTCATGGTGCCGCACTACAGATAGCATCCAGTTCGTGTGTTGTTCGGCCCATTCCAGTTGTGTAGCTGTATATGCTGCTGTGAGCGATGGACTTTTGGGAGGTATCCGACTCCAGATGTCCAATGCTCTATCCGCCAGTGTTTGCTGGGAAAGTGACAGAGAGTTTGAACCAGACGGCCAATGATGACAAGGCGCGACACACTTCTCTCAGATTCCTGTCTGTCAGGATCTTTGTACACCACTGACATAAAATGACCATATGGCACTGATGGCTAGGAACCCCCCCCCCCCCCCCCAAAAACCCACCCCCCACCCCGACCTGTGGAAGTTCTGGCAGCGAGCTGCAAATCCTTTCAGTTGACGCCACGTTAGGCGACTTGCATGCTTATGATGATGAAATGGTGATGAGGACAACACAACACCCAGTCGCAGAGCGGAGAAAATCTCCGACCTGGCCGGGAATCGGACCTGGTGTCTCTATCTGTCAGTCAGACGCGCTGATCACTCAGCTATGGCGTTGGACCTAAGTGCACGGCCACTGTCGTTATCCTGCATTATACGGCTGTGCCTTGTACACCATCCACTGTCGACATGTTATACACAACGCGTGTTGTTACATTGAAAAATCGGGGATCTTACTGCACGATGTGATCACTTCGAAACACGATAGCTCCTTTCTGCTATTCTGTCACGACTTCACGTCGAAAACATGTTACTACGCTGATTCCAGCACGTACACAACCCTGTGCTGGAGTTGTGGTGTTATAACATTCCGTTAGGGTACCCCTCAAAGTGTTTTTACATTTATATATTTCGTTCCATTAAGAACGACATGCTATGTTCATCGTGCAAAGAAGTCCCATATCCAAATACAAATGTGCCCAGATGCTCACAAGGGAATCTCTGCATACTAACCCATTTAGATTTAGTGATTAGATGGCCCAGTGGATAGTCAAAAACCGAGCAAAGGCCAAGCATGAAAACAGGAAGAACATCCACTGCACTGAGAAAAAAGAAGCAACATAGAAATAGTGAACAGTCCAAGCTTAAGATGTGCAAAATCGAGCGAATTTGAATAGGCAGTGGTTCGTGGTTGTGTGGTCACGATGTTCGGCTGCGAAGGGGGATATCCGTATTCAAATCTTCCTCGTGACCCATATTTTTATTTTCACAAAATTATGATTCATTTGTCCGGTCGTCAGCGTGTCTATTCGCTGTATTCAAATTTATGTCTGTGTCTTGATGTAAAGTGCGTTTGCAGCAGCGAGTTGTAAGGAAGGGACTTGCAGACGTACGTAGCTCCTACCTGTAATACACAAGTGCCCAAGTTATGACTCTTTCATTCCTTTTTGGAAGTTTTGACTCTTGAAATCCTTTGTTGCGACATAGTTCACACACGTTTATTTCTTGTTGTCATTTCCGAGATACGCCTACTCTCACTATTCATCACATTTACTTGTGAAGATAATTTATCCTTACAACATGACTCATACACTATACACATAGTATAGTACGACAATTGCCAAGACTACAAAAGAGAACAAAGACGTCGATGACCGGATAGGAAGGTCATAATAATTTTCGAAAAAAAAAATGCGGCACGATGGAGATTTGAACACGGATATCCCGCTTCACGGTGCAACAGCGTGACCACACTATCACAACAACATGGGTCGAAGTTGCACATCATGAGCTTGGACCGTTCACTGCTTCTATTTTGCTTCTTTTTCCACAGCTCAGTAAGCCTTCTTCCTGTTTTCATGCTTGATTTGTGTCCAGTTCAAATGGTTCAAATGGATCTAAGCACTATGGAACTTGACATCTGAGGTCATCAGTCCCCTACACTTAGAACTGCTTAAACCTAAGTAACCTAAGGACATCACACACATCCATGCCCGAGTCAGGATTCGAACCGTCGACGGTAGCACCAGCGTGGTCCCGGACTAAAGCGCCTAGAACCGCTCGGCCACAGGGGCTGGCTTGTGTTCAGTTTTTGAAGGACTGTACACTGGGCAATTTTGCCACTAATCTAGGAGGGGGGGAGAGGAGGGGGGGGGGGGGGAGGGTACGACACGGAGATTCCCTTGTCAGTAACGTCGTATTTTGTTACTTTTATCGATTGCATAAAGCCCCACCGAATGTCTCCTGAAAGTCAAGGGAAACGTCGTGAAATAGTCGCCGTTCTTTTCGGCGTTTACGACCTTATGGACAGACAGAGCGACCCCGGTTGTGCAAGGTATGTGTTTGTCGAACGTAGTACATGCTTAGAGCTGTGGAAGAAATTTTCGTTCTCTGGAAAGGACGTAACACGTGGCAATTCACTTATGAATACTGCAAGCCACCCGTCCATTAATTAAATTTAAGCTGGGAGTTTCTATGAGATTATGATCCTGCCTTTCTACCATTAAACGCTGCCTTTTTACATCGAATTTGACCCTCACGTAAACAAGCATAGTCTGACCGGATGGCTGAAGTTTTGGGACTTAAATTGAAATACCTGCTGCAGACCGTCTGCATCTCTCAACTTTGTTCATAAATAAATTGGATGTCATATTTAAAATCTCTTCACCATATCTGTTTTTGCTGTCTTTGCCATGCCCTAACTAATAATCTGCCAAAACCCTTAGTTCATGTGGTAGCAGAAATTATATCGGTGACATAGTCACCGCCAGCACATGCCTCGAAGTTCCACAGTGATATAGACTTACGTGTACAACTGAAGTTCTTACATAATAGTGATCATTGCTTAATGGAGGCTGCTTCACCTCAGCTTTAAGTACAATTAAAAGCGAATGATGTACATTTCGGGAAGATAATTCTTGAGTGAACACATATGATACCAGGAAGGAGGGTAATAGATTCGTAAGATGTCCGATCGTACTCAAATGTAACTCAGTGACCAATGCTCAAATTCATGACAACATACATGTTGATGAAATACAGTCCAACATACCACGTGCTGTTACAGCGCCACCGGATACGACGGACAAAAATATTCAAAAATATTTCTATTCATTCCTGTAACCTTGTTTCCCATATCCGACTAGGTGAATACAGAGATGTTACCAAAGATACCGCCTCAGACACGTAATTCTCAAATAGTTCAGGAATGTTCTCATATTTTCCTAACCGAGCGAGGTGGTGCAGTGATTAGCACAGTGGACTCGCATTCGAAAGAATGCCGGTTCAAACCCGCGACCGGCCATCCTGATTTAGGTTTTGGTCCCCCCCCCAAATAAACCAACAAACACTTTCACGTGGTATAACAACAGATGGGCTCCGCGCAAATTCCGTTCCAGGGAGCAAAGCGGGGCGACATCAAGGGCATCGGGTCAAACTTTATCATCGACAATGCCTAATCCAGATTAATATGCCTACCTCGTGAACTATGATATAAGACCAGCCCGCCCGGTTAACTGTGCGGTCCATATGCACTGTTTTCCGTATTGGGCAGGAGCGCCTGGTCCCCGGCGCGTATCCTCCCTACGGACTTGTGTCGAGGTCTGGTGAGCCGCCCAGTTTGTGAATGGCCTTTAGGCGGTTTTCCATCTGCCTCGGCGAAAGCGGGTTGGTTCCCACACACACACATAGGGATTATACTCGTCTGGTGTGAGACGTTCCCTGGAGGGAGGTAGGGGGGGGGGGGTCCACCGGGGGCCGAACCACACAATAACCCTGAAAGAGTGGTTTGGTGTGGGGCGGCGAAGGGGTGAAGTGTGGACTGCGGTAGTCGTCAGTCGTCGTGGGGTTGTGGACCACTGCGGTGGTCCATTCTAGGCCCCTGGTTAACATACCACACAATACAATACAATGAGATAAGACAAGAGAAAAATGGAATTCATTCAATATTATGAGTAGAAAGCTTTGGATGAAGAAATTAAAAGTGGACACTGATCCCCACGTATCGCACAGAAGCGGAAACCACAAACAGCAATTTAGCTTGATAATGTATTGCGAACAGAAATCTAGTTCTGTGAGATCTGAAAGGCTACGTAATTTACAAGTTAGTAAATGCATCTAAAATGTGCCATGCCAGCAACAATCTCACCATAATCCAGAATTAAGTCAGTTTAATGTACCTATTTGCAATAGCAAAACAAAGTGTTCGTACAATGAGGGAAATCGGCACGTACAATAATCACGACAGCTGTCTCAGAAGAAGGGTGACCCTTCGTACTGAGGTCACGTGGCTTCCAAACTAAGTATACCACTCAGCATTCAGATCGTCCGAGGCTATCAAAGCTCACCCGTCCTGTCATGATATACCTTGCAGCTAGTACCCAGAGATATACTGCACTAGCAGACGGATGCAGGGGTTGGAAAAGTACATGGAAGCACCTCGAGAAATACATGCTTGAATATAAAGGCAGATGCTAGCCAAGCCTGCAGGTTGCCCTGTTGTATTTGCCCACGAATGGCACCTGTGCAGTATCTTTAACACATTGCAAGTGCCAGTCGTGGTCACAAGAATGTTCTGTAAACGTCTGAGTGCGTTAAGTCGAAAATAATTGAATTGAAACTTGGCCAAATTGTCGGTGCTCGTATGGTGGCTGCTTCCCTAACCAAAGAAGTCAAAATGTTTGTAGTTTCAAGAGGCACCGTATGAAGATTTGTACCGCTTTCAGGGAAAGCGGAACAACATCGTCCCCTAACACAAAATGTGAACAAATACATGTGCTGCGTTATCGTAACGGTTCGGTCGTTGAAGCGGCTGGACGGAAAATATGAGGATGACACATGCAAAAGTCACTGCAGACCTCAATGTCACAGTTGCAAACCCTGTCGGCAACAGAAGTGAACTCCATGGGTGTAGAATTACAGGACGATCTGGAGTTACAAAGTTGCTCGTCAGGGATTCAAATGCCTGTAAGACGAAAACATGGTGGCGAATCCATAAAAGCTGGAGTATGAAGCAATCGCAGAAAATTATTTATTTAGATGAGTCTCGTTTCACACTGTTTCCAACTAATGGCAGAGCTTACGTCAAGAGTGAAACATGGGAGGGGGGAGGGGGAGGGCGTTCGGTGATGATTTGGGCAGCCATATCTTGATATTCAATGGGGCCCATGATTACTCTGAAAGATCACATTACTTTCGAGAATCATGTGAACATTTTGCTTGATCAGGTCCATTCCAGGTTACATAATAGTTGTTCGCCAATGGTGATGCGCGGTTCAAGACGACAGGGCCCCTTTTCACACAGGTTGCATCGTCAAGGACTGCTTTTATGAACACGAAGATGAATCGTTCGATCTCCCTTGACCACTTTAGTCATTAGATCTGTGACATCTCGCCTTTGAAGTTTACTTTGGAGAAAAGAGAGCGTGATTGCTATCCACCTCGAT
Source organism: Schistocerca americana (assembly GCF_021461395.2). Classification (NCBI taxonomy): domain Eukaryota; kingdom Metazoa; phylum Arthropoda; class Insecta; order Orthoptera; family Acrididae; genus Schistocerca; species Schistocerca americana. The sequence continues at coordinate 857,964,871 of NC_060121.1, forward strand.
CATCGTTAACTAAACTTGCAACTATTTTACAGCAATAATGATATAAGACTGCCAAAATAAACCATACAGTGCCTGTTTTCATCCAGTCTGAGACCCTGGAAGGTGTTTTGAATATCGACTGTTTCTTTTGCCGTATTAGGCATGGTAATGTGTCGTGTTCTTGATGTTTGTCATGTGCGTACTGTAAGACCGTCGGTACACACACCATTAGATTATTTGACTTGTTGCTCTAATGGAGTAGGCGAGTGTCAGCAATATGTCTTGTGGTCTTATTGTGGCGTGTTTATCTTCTGCCGTTAGGTCAGACGATAGAAATGCGACTTGCACGCTTAGAGTAGCAGATTGACGGTGACCAACTTTAAACAGAACTTGATTAATTTTCACACACATTTATTAAAATAATAAAAAGCATAGACATTACGTAACTTGATTCTGGATGCTATTTACAATTGACTATCTGTAGTTCCTTTGGTCTTGGTACGTTAATCTTATTCTCACATATCTCCGATACTTGACAAAGTGTCTGTACATTTATCTTCATGGCTATGTACAGGAATTTTCTTGGGCGCAGACTGAAACTTGACTATAGACTGATACAGACTAATGCAGACTGGTACAGACTGGTGCAGACAAATGCAGACTGACTGATCGAAGATCTGTACACTCGTTATAATACCTCGCGCGTTCAGGTATCACTGCGCGAGTGTGATCCGCGAGGAGAAAAGGTTCTACGTTAGCAGCAATCTCATTGGCTGTGTTACATATTAATACGCGGATCGGCGTAAGCAGAATTTGGTCCATCTCTAAGGCAGCGCCATCTCGTAGTGCGGAGACGGACGAACGCTGCGCCTGCGCTGTTCTGCTTAGCGGGGCGCGCGCTAGTGGGAAAGTTGTGTACGCGCTGACTACGCGGAACTATGTACGCAACAATGTTTCTATATTTTTGTCCGAGAGCGGTGTGCTGACCACAAGCCCCTCCTATCGAAATCCTCGGCTGAGGATAACACGGCGGTCGGATGGTCACGATAGGCCACCTGTGCCCTGAAGAGGGAGCGCTGTATTTTTGTCCATGCCCCGCAGGTGAGTGGAGATTTTTAGGGACGACTAGTGACTGTCGTAGCTCGCACGCATGCACTATATGAGGAAGAATCTAGTGCCATACTCGGTTTACTGTGAAGTGAGATCTAAATGACGTCTCACTCGTGGCGACTACCTAACTCGTTAGCAGTCGATCCCACAGGCTTTGCTGATTTCATTCGCAGCGATTTAACCTGTGCTCTTTGGTTCCTCAGTAACCACAGCCTCGGGAATCACGACATATTCAAGATGAAGAACTAAGCATTTGTGAAAGCCAACATCGTAAATGGCATTGTTGCTCATTTCACACGCAGTGATTTGGCTGTACTGATAGGTTCCATCCAGATGTATACTTGAGACGAGGTAGGATACTAATCTCATCCTAAACTATAGGTTTTTTAATTTCTCTGAAGTCACACTATCGAACAAGCTCACTTCTGACACAAACTACGCTTATAAATAACATCGAATATTGCAGAATATGCTACTATTATATTAATAAGAGTGTGCCAGAATCTACATTAGAATACAGCACCGCACAAACCTACACTATGTAATCAAAAGTATCCGGATACCTGGCTAAAAATGGCGTACAAGTTCGTGGTGCCCTCCATCGGTGGGATTTCAGTATGGTGTTCGCCCACTCCTAGGCTTGATGACAGCTTCCACTCTCGCAGGCATACGTTCAGTCAGGTGCTGGAGGTTTCTTGGGGAATGGCAACCTATTCCTCACGGAGTGCTGCATGAGGAGAGGTATCGATATCCGTCTATGAGGCCTGGCACGAAGTCGGCGTTCCAAAACATCCCAAAGGTATTTTATAGGATTCAGGTCAGGACTCTGTGCAGACCACTATATTACAGGGATGTTATTGTCGTGTAACCACTCCACCACAGGCCGTGCATTATGAACACTGCTCGATCGTGTTGAATGATGCAGTTGCAGTCCCAGAATTGCACTTCAACAGTGGAAAGCAAGAAGGTGCTTAAAACGTGAATGCATGCTTGTGCTGTGATAGTGCCACGCAAAACAACAAGGAGTGGAAGCGCCCTCCATGTAATACCACCGCTTCCGAATTTTACTGTTGGCACTACACACGCTGGCAGATGACGTTCACTGGGCATCGCCACACCCAAACCCTGTCGTCTCATCGCGACATTGTTTGCCGTGATTCGTCACTCCACACAACGTTTTTTCACTGTTCAATCGTCCAATGTTTACGCTCCTTACACCAATCGAGGCGTTGATTGGTATTTACCGGCTTGATGTGTGGCTTATGAGCAGCCGCTCGACCATGAAATCCACGTTTTCTCACCTCCCGCCAAACTGCCATAGTACTTGCAGTGGATCGTGATGCAGTTTGGAATTCCTGTGTGACGGTCTGGATAGATGTCTGCCTGTTACACATTACGACGCTCTTCAACTGTCGGCGGTATCTATCAGTCAACAGACGAGGTAGACCTGTACGCTTTTGTACTGTACGTGTCCCTTCACATTTCCACTTCACTATCACATCGGAAACAGTGATCTAGGGATGGTTAGTAGTGTGGAAATCTCGAGTACAGACGTATAACACAAGTGACACCAAATCACCTGACCACGTTCGACGTCCGTGAGTTCCGTGGAGCGTCTAGTTCTGCTCTCTCACGATGTCTAATGACTACTGAGGTCGCCGATATGGAGTATCTGACAGTAGGTGGCAGCACAATGCACCTAATATGAAAAACATACGTTTTTCGGGGTGTCTCGATGCTTTTCCGTAGACTTTTCCGTAGACTCCGTAGCTTGACTTCTCTAGAAAACCATACCACAGTGAACACATGTACCTTTCATCAAAAGTGTCGCTCATCTCACGATCTCCTTTTATCGCCTTTGTGTCATTAATTGACATTCAACAACAATAGATTTTACGAAGACTGATGTGCTTATGAAAAATCTTGAAGTTGCTGTTGCCCTGAAACGGCATAGTGTTATAACGCACAAGCTACAATACCAAAACAATGAAATGTGTCGTAATCCTACATGGCATCACTTCACAGCAATCCGAGCGTGACAGTTTATCGATTGCCATCGACTTCCGTATTCGCGTCGAATGATACGTCATTGTGACGTCACTTTCAGGCGAGCCGAGCATAACACTGACCTATCCGGCTGTATGAAAGGCCGCCGGGCCAAAGCAGGCGCCTCTCAATATACCAGTCAGTCTGTTGTACAGAAAACATACTAAATAAACTGTTTGTAAGACAAAAGCTGCAGTTGCGCGTCTCTGATGCAATATCTTAGTGTGGTTCGTAAAGTAAGAGAAACCGGGGCATGCTATCGCCACCGATCGCAAGTGGACGAGTTCCATGCGCGGGAGGGTGCAAGGGTAGGGCAGGGCAGAAGAGGTGGTACCAGACGGCGGGGGCGGCAGAAGCACGTGGGCCGAGCGGCGGCGGTTCACCCACCCTCCGCCTATCCCCACGACCCCCACGTTCCGCCCGAGTTTTGCGGACGCGTGATTTATTTAGGCAAACGTGCCCGCCGGGACCGCGGGCGGCGGCATTAAAACGCTGTCAGAATCAGCGGCGATAGCGCGTGAATTACCGCCAGTTCGCAGAACTTGTCGGCCGCCTCCGAGCGCCGGGGCGGAAGTCTTACGTGCCGACAGCCCGCCGTGGGACGTGCGCTGTTCTCTGTTCCCCCCCCCCCCCCCCCCTCTCGCTCTTTCTCACTCTCTGTCTCTCCCTACCATCCCCCCTCCCCCCTCACCCGACTGACGATCTGAACGTGCCGTAGGGAGCTACGCTCAGAATACATCTGGCTGTATACTGGGAGTTTCTGCAGGTGACCTCAAAGTTATTCATTTGTGTGGCCATGATGTTTCGTTTTCTTTCTCTACGAAGGGTAGTCATTAGGTCTCAAGGCTAGATTTAGGGTCCACTCACTCCTATACCATACACAATGCGTCCCTCCGGATGTTCAGTCGTAGAATTTTGGAACACGTATTATGGTCCAGCATAATGACTTTTCTGGAGACTAGAAATCTACTATGTAGGAATCTGCATGCGTTTCGAAAAACACTATCGTGTAAAACCCAGCTCGCGCTATTCGTCCACTAGACTCAGAGGGCCATACAGGTTACCAAGTGGATGCCGTGTTTCTTGACTTCTCCAAGGCGTTTGATACAGTTTCCCACAGTCGTTTAATGAACAAAGTAAAAGCATATTGACTATCGGACCAGTTGTGTGATTGGATTGAAGAGGTCCTATATAACAGAACGCAACATGTCATTCTCAATGGAGAGAAGTCTTCCGAAGTAAGAGTGATTTCAGGTGTGGCGCAGGGGAGTGTCGTAGGACCGTTGCTATTCACAATATACATAAATGACTTTTGGACAACATCAGAAGTTCACTGAGGCTTTTTGCGGATAATACTGTGGTATATCGAGAAGTTGTAACAATGGAAAATTGTACTGAAATGCAGGAGGATCTGCAACGAAATGACGCATGGGCAGGGAATGGCAATTGAATCTGAATGTAGACAAGTGTAATGTGCTGCGAATACATAGAAGGGAATAGCCTTTGTCCTTTAGCTACAGTATAGCAGGTAAGCAACTGGAAGCAGTTAATTCCATAAATTATGTGGAAGTAGGCATTACGCGTGATTTAAAATGGAATAACCATATAAAATTAATCGTCGGTAAAGCAGATGCCAGACTGAGATTCATTGGAAGAATCTTAAGGAAATGCAATCCAAAAACTATTAGGCTACAGTACACTTGTTCGCCCACTGCTTGAAAACTGCTCACCGGTGTGGGATCCGTACCAGATAGGGTTGATAGAGGAGATAGAGAAGATCCAACGGAGAGCAGCGCGCTTCGTTACAGGATCATTTAATAATTGCGAAAGCGTTACGGAGATGATAGGTAAACTCCAGTGGAAGACACTGCAAGAGAGACGCTCAGTAGCTCGGTACGGGCTTTTGTTGAAGTTTCGAGAACATGCATTCACAGAGGAGTCAAGCAGTATATTGCTCCCTCCTACGTATATCTCGCGAAGAGACCATGAGCACAAAATCAGAGAGATTAGAGCCCACACAGAGGCATACCGACAATCTTTCTTTCCACGCACAATACGAGACTGGAATAGAAGTGAGAACCGATAGAGGTACTCAAAGTGCCCTCCGCCACACACCGTCAGGTGGCTTGCAGAGTATGGATGTAGATGTAGGTGTAGAGTCGTCAGTCTCATTTTTCCCGGTTTTTCGGCAGATACCTGAAGTTCCGTTTTTGCAATCTGTGCCGGCCGGAGTGGCCGAGCAGCTCTAGGCGCTACAATCCTGAAACGCGTGACCGCTACGGTCGCAGGTTTTATCATGCCTCGGGCATGGATGTTTATGATGTCCTTATGTTAGTAGGGTTTAAGTAGTTCTAAGTTCTAGGGGACTGATGACCTCAGAAGTTAAATCCCATAGTGCTCAGAGCCATTTGAACTATTTTTTTGCAATGTGTCAGCCCTGGCGAACATTCCTGATCACGTGCTTCATGCGACACCCATTGTCGATGAAAACCATTGGTTTGTATCCCGTTATAAACAAAATGATTTTTAAACCGGAATTTAAGGAGCCCATTCGATATAGCCGTCAAAAACTAGTCTTGTGGAGTATTTGTTTCATCGATACACGAGGGAGGAACCGCCCCCTCCCACCCGCCACCCAGCACCACCAAAAGAACAAAAAAAAACGAATAACATTGAAGGGGCGGAGCTTCTTTAGTACACATTTCTGCCGCTAGTCGTGTCTAGCGCAACTCAATGCCAGTTCCGTCCCGCCTGTGTTGTCGACCTGGCTTGTTCTGTTCATCTGCAATGACTGATTTTGCTAGCGCTGTTTTCCTCTTGTTTCGTTTGTTGTGATGGTAAGTTTAAGTGAACTATGTGCCGCGGTGAAATTTTGTTCTCTACTCGTGGAAAATGTTCCTGAAACTGTTTTAATGTTGAAAATCGTTTACCAAGATGATGCTGTGGGGAAAAACTCAACTGTGCGAGTGGTTTACGCGATTTAAAAATTGCAACATGACGATTGATTACAAACCTCATTCTGGATGTCCATCAGCTGCCCAAATCGAAGGAAGTATTGAAAAAATTCGAGAGCTTGTGCTCACTGACCGTCGACAGACAATTGATCATCTGTAAGAGATTAGGGCGTTATCTTGAAGCTCGGTTCTGCGAATTTAAAAAGGCAGATTTGGGAATGAAAAATGTTGCTGCCACGTTTGTTCCTTGGGTCCTGCCTGGCAATCAATAGGAACATCGATTTGAAAAATGTCGTGCGTTGAAAGAACAGCTTGAAACTGATCCATGTTTTCTATCAAAGGTCATTACTGGTGATTAGTCATGGTGCTATGGTTACGATGCAGAAACAAAGCAACAGTGAAGCCAATGGGAAACGTCATCGTCACCTCTTCGAAAAGAATGTTATCAAGTCAAATTAAACCACAAAACAATTCTGATTTTCTTGTTTCATGCAAGGGGCGTTACTCTTTCAGAGTTTGTTCCCCAATATCAGACTGTCAATCAAACCTTCTATTTGGATATTTTAAGAAGATTACGCAACAATGTTCGTCAAGAAAGCCCCAATTTGTGGCAGACAGGAGACTGGTTCTTTCACCACTTCAGATCTGGTGGATTGGTGCTGTTGTTGGGGGAGGAGGGGAACAGCACATCAATTGGAACTCGACGCTGTGTTCCTCGAACATCTCCGTCGCACTCCTGGTCTTATGACTGAGCCGTAGTAAAATTTTCTGTTTCGAAGAGCGCGGTGCAACGCGTAGTGCAAAGCAGTCGCCCTCCGTTTCTGGCGGTGGCGCCGCTGTGGCAATCGCAGCTTTGGTGTCTCCCTCTGGTGGAAAAGGGAAAATGTTGCCTGTTCACGTGTATTGAAAGGGCGCTATGAGCTCGGCAGTTAGTGAGTCTGTATGTCTGAGTCTAGTCAGTTGGTCAGAAGGATCAGTGTTGGGCAGTCAGTGTCAGTCGGTCTGTCTGTAGGTCTGCCATACGTTAAGGTAGTCAGTCAGTCGGAGGCCGTTGGGTAGCCAGGCCAGTCTGTCAGTCTGGGCGAGTCTGGTCAGTTGGTCAGCCAAGTTTGTCTGGATCTGTCTCTCGTCCGCATTGCTGAGGCGGTTAGTGTCTGTCGGTCGTCCGGAGTGCTAGTATGTGTTAGGCTGCAGTCTGCTCGAGTTGGCCCTGGCAATGGGCATTGGCGGTTGGATCGTTCGGTTGGTCGGTCGCGCACTGGGACACAAGACGACTTGTCCGCTTGGAGCGTCGGCGCATGTGAGGTCGCCACGTGAGTCCAGTGGCCCGCGCCGTATAGCGAGGATAGTGGCTTCGCGGCCGACACGAGAGCAACAGGAGTCAACGCACGACATCGGTCTGGCCGGCGAGAGCTGCGACGCCGTGAGACGGGAGATCGGCGCGCCTTCCCTGCGACGCCTTGAGACGGGTTGTCGGCGCGCCTTCCTGCGTCCGTTGAAGCGGCTGGCAGCGGACGGTTCGGGAGAGCGTTTTGGGGGTGCTGCGCCAGGTCTTTGTCAGAAATCGCAGTTATTTTAAAGTTAAGTGACTACAGATGTGTTGTTTCAGTTTCTTGTTAAACTCTACTTGTGTTCTTGGTCAGTCTCTCGTCCCCAGCTTGCTCGTTTGTCTCTAGTCCACATTTGTTAAGCGGTTAGTGTCGGTCTGTCTGTGTGTCGGTCTGCCGTACGTTAATAGCCGCCTCTGTCATGTTTGTCGGATTCGGTGTTAACGAATTTATAGAACTGAGGCCGAATTCCTGAAATATGATTTTATCTTGCATATCATCTTGCAAGGCGGTATATGTGTAATGTAGAGCACGTTGTACATTTTATGTAAATCTGAATTTCATGGGTTTCATTTAATTAGTCATTTTTATAAAGTTGCTACCCTTCCACCGTAAGAGTCCTTTTAAAAGCAAATTGCACTTTTGGTGGAAAATAAGTTCTTAGTGTGAGTGTTTGTACCATTTCCATCCCTCTTACAGAGTGCATAGTTAATGTGTTTGTGTGAGTTGTTAAAAATTTTAGTTTAAAGTAATCTGGTGTGTTGCAGATTTGCATCAGTGTAGTTTTTCAGAGGTCGTTGTGAGCGGCCGTGACTACGGCCGTGTTGAAAGGGGGCGGAAGCTTCTCAGCCCGAAGGCTCCTACTGTAAAGAATAAAAAAAAAAATTATTCTGCCACTGAATAATTGTAACTTGATATTTCGAGGGTGCTTTTCTGCTTATGATTTTAAAACTGTTTTGAAAAATCCATAAGAATAAAATTCACGTTTGTTAAATTGTAACTTGATATTTCGAGGGTGCTTTTCTGCTTATAAATTTTAAATGAATAAAATTTCCATTGGTTGAAATTTAATTTGTTCACATCAGATACTCCTTGGCAATTATTTCCACGCTCACATGGTGTGTTAATGTTCTTGATGAATCGCTAGTAAATAAAGTAAATTCTTTAAGAAAAGACTTTGAAAGTAAATTTTCTACGGTTCAGTGACATGGTGCATTATTTTGTTGAAAAATGCCACTGTCGTCGGGAAACATGATCATCATGAAGGTGTTTACGTGGTTTGCCACCAATCACAGTCTGTTCACGGTCTAACTCAGAGAGATTGCGCCGCGTTCCCTATTCTACAAACTGACAGCACGCTCTCTGATACTACATGCATTGTGGTACGTCTTACTAGCAGTTATTCCTCGCCAGGTGACGCTACTGTCGGCTGGATCGGTGTACGTTGGTACTAAGTCAGTGTTCATAACGTTCTGGCTGAGAAGTGTGTGTGAATGACTTTTCATTTAATATTCAACAAGCAGATTGATACTTTTTGCAAAAAATAATAATGGCATAAAAAACTCTGTTAGAGAGAAAGCAACAGAAGAAATCGTCAAGTGTGATTTTTTAAATATTACTAAGCGGTACTCTGAAAGTGGATTTTCCATAAATTTTGACAAAACAAACAACGGGTACATTCAGTTCTGTACTACAGACAGAGTCACGACAACAACTGATGTAGAACATGATCAGGAGTCAATAAAAGAGGTAGAAAACACTAAATTTTTTTGTGTACTTACTGATGTAAACTTGAATTGGAATAAGGATGTAACTGAGCTGGTCAAATAGTTATGTCCTGCTTCGTATAACTCATAGTCTTCGAAGTAAAGGCATCGATCTCCTGACATATTTTGCATACTTCCACTCACTAATGTTTTATGGAATAATTTTCTGGGTTAGCTCATAATGTACAAATGAAGTACTAACTGCATAAAATCGAACATAAGGGCTCGTGAATCTCAGTATTGCTGCACATCGGGCACAAAAACTATGCCTCACGCATGAAAGTCATGTTGCTTACAAGCGGAACAGGGTCTGTTCCGCAAAACTCAGGCATGCCCACATATTAACGGACAACTGTAATAGAATAGCCGTCCTATGGAAAAACCAGCGTCGTCTCGGTAGAGGAAAGGAAAAGCTGAAGCTGGTCCCACAGACCAAGACGAGGAGCTAAACCTGTACTTCACATTACCTACAATCACAGCTGGCTCATAAACGAAACAGAGACCCTTTGATTACTTCATGGGGGTCAACGACTGTAGCCACGAAACATTCTATCTAAAGCATATTTCTTGTAAATACCATCAAAGAAGCAATCTTGCTATCAGATCAACATCTACTGTGCATGATTCCATACACTTCAAATGTCGATGTTTAGTAATTGACCCACAACTGCCCGAAATGACATATCTTCAACCACACCTTAACCACAATTGTTTCCTTGAAGCCTGGAAATAGGGACTATTTAAGCCGGTACCTAAATAGTACGTTGCCACAGCACCCTTTGATTACTGACCGATTTCTATTCTTCCTGCGCTGAACAAGGACTTAGTATGTATAGTCCACGACAAGCTAATAAACTACGTAACTACAAACAACCTATTAGACGAATACCAATCACGTTTCCGTAAAAGTCGCAGCACAGCATCTGTGTGAATAAAGGCAACCGAAGACCTGAGGCTTGCAATGGATGCACAAGAGGCAAATATCAAGTGCAACTTAGCCTTCGACAAAGCCTTTAACGCTGACACCTTCGACATTTTACTTGCCAAACTTAGCAGCCTAAATTTCTTGTCTAGTAAAGCGCAATGGGTTCGCTCATACCTAACGTCTCGCCAGCTATGCGTCCGGTCCGGCACTGTAAATACACAACTGAGTCAGGTAGAGCCAGGCGCCCCCTCAGGGTTCAGTACGAAGTCTCACACCCTTTTCGTTGCACGTGAATGAAGTGTCTTCAGTTTTGCGCTACTACATATACAGGGCTATTACAAATGATTAAAGCGATTTCATAAATTCACTGTAGCTCCATACATTGACATATGGTCACGACACACTACAGATACGTAGAAAACTCATAAGTTTTGTTCGGCTGAAGCCGCACTTCAGGTTTCTGCCGCCAGAGCGCTCGAGAGCTCAGTGAGACAAAATGGCGACAGGAGCCGAGAAAGCGTATGTCGTGCTTGAAATGCACTCACATCAGTCAGTCATAACAGTGCAACGACACTTCAGGACGAAGTTCAACAAAGATCCACCAACTGCTAACTCCATTCGGCGATGGTATGCGCAGTTTAAAGCTTCTGGATGCCTCTGTAAGGGGAAATCAACGGGTCGGCCTGCAGAGAGCGAAGAAACGGTTGAATGCGTGCGGGCAAGTTTCACGCGTACCCCGCGGAAGTCGACGAATAAAGCAAGCAGGGAGCTAAACGTACCACAGCCGACGGTTTGGAAAATCTTACGGAAAAGACTAAAGCAGAAGCCTTACCGTTTACAATTGCTACAAGCCCTGACATCCGATGACAAAATCAAACGCTTTGAATTTTCAGCGCGGTTGCAACAGCTCATGGAAGAGGATGCGTTCAGTGCGAAACTTGTTTTCAGTGATGAAGCAACATTTTTTCTTAATGTTGAAGTGAACAGACACAATGTGCGAATCTGGGCGGTAGAGAATCCTCACGCATCCGTGCAGCAAATTCGCAATTCACCAAAAGTTAACGTGTTTTGTGCAATCTCACGGTTTAAAGTTTACAGCCCCTTTTTCTTCTGCGAAAAAAACGTTACAGGACACGTGTATCTGGACATGCTGGAAAATTGGCTCATGCCACAACCGGAGACCGACAGCGCCGACTTCATCTTTCAACAGGATGGTGCTCCACCGCACTTCCATCATGATGTTCGGCACTTCATAAACAGGAGATTGGAAAACCGATGGATCGGTCGTGGTGGAGATCATGATCAGCAATTCATGTCATGGCCTCCACGCTCTCCCGACTTAACCCCATGCGATTTCTTTCTGTGGGGTTATGTGAAAGATTCAGTGTATAAACCTCCTCTACCAAGAAACGTGCCTGAACTGCGAGCTCGCATCAACGATGCTTTCGAACTCATTGATGGGGACATGCTGCGCCGAGTGTGGGAGCAACTTGATTATCGGCTTGATGTCTGGCGAATCACTAAAGGGGCACATGTCGAACATTTGTGAATGCCTAAAAAAACTTTTTGAGTTTTTGTATGTCTGTGCAAAGCATTGTGAAAATATCTCAAATAATAAAGTTATTGTACAGCTGTGAAATTGCTTTAATCATTTGAAATAACTCTGTATCACATGTACGCCAATAATCTCCAGATGTATTTAGGTGAAAGACAACAAACCTGAAGACAGCTGTCGAGAATGTGAATACTGACCTGTGGGCAGTATCAAATGTGAGCAGGATATAGGGTAAAAGGTCATCCAATCCAAGATCCAAGCGTCGCTGATTGGTCATTCGAGGCTCATTAGCCCGAAGTATCGAGAGTCCCTACCATCTTTAACCATAAATGGGACATATGTCAAGATCTCTCGTTGAGCAAAGAGTCTGGGGGTAGTAACTGGCGAAAATCTAAATTGGATTGAGTACGTAAATGTAGTGCGCAAGATGGAATAAGCATCTCAAAAAGCTGTTCCATCTTGATGTGTGAAAAATTTGAACAAACATTCAGTTGTTGAGTATAGGGATCTTATCCTGCAAGGCCTTTCTCGGGAAAGCTCACAGCACCTGGAGCAGTAATGAATGCCTTTGTTCGTAATAACTGTAATGTTTGACTCTTTGATCATATTTCACCGTTATATGCACAGCTGTCTTGGCTGTGTGCTGACATACGTAGGTATCTCGGTACGCTCTGTCTCCTCTATTGTCTTATAAATGAGCACTATCCGTCATATCTCTCCTCGACCCTAACGCTCTTGTCTGAACGACATGGTGGAAACACCCGTTCCCATCAGATCAAAATTCTTTCTGCTCCACTCCATCGTTCAGTAATTTTCTCGACTTCCTTCTTTTACCATTCTTCCTGCAGGTACTCGTTACCGTGGTTCATCCTATTTTCCAACCAGTTCTTCCTCTTTTCCCAGTATCCTTTGCTGGTGCAGTCTCCTTAGATTTACTTTCCCCAGAATTCCCTATATCAGAAAACATCTTGCTTGAATGCATATATATTTTGACATCTGGCACTAACATTATTGTTATAACTGTCATTATTATTATTATTATTATTATTATTATTACTACTATTACCAATAATAGTTGCAACAGCTGTAGTAGTACAAGTACTGCCAGTGTTAATTCTATTAGTTCCTAGTCAGTAGTATTTACACACATTGACACTTCAGACACGCAAATAATTTGAATACTATTTGTCGTATTGAAATTGTCATTTCTTAGGGTCCTATGATGTAGAAAAAGTTCCTGTATGCATGGGATGATGGTCCGATGTAGGTGAGGGCCTGATGGCCGTAGTCATTTCAGATTAAATAAATAAAAATATGTGATGTTCAACCACGGCCGTCATGTACGTGCCTCGTCAAGGGCTTAGGCTTTTTAACTCCACTATCACAACAGAAATATTCGCTAACGAAATTCGTCATAAATAATCTATTACGTTTTGAGAAGAATGATAATGTGAACATCTGCGAAAACAAAGGAAAATTACGTTTATTACTCATTTTTAAAGCTATCTGTGGTCCTGAAGGGACTTCAACGTGCAGCAACAAAGCTTTTTCGTCATCTGCGTAGCATAAAATATTAAGTAGGTTTCAAAGTAATTTTTAAATCTAACCTACAATTATTTCTCCTAGAGAAATATCTGCTATGACTCTATGGACGAAATTTTCTTGAAAAACTGGTAGCTTGTAAAAAAAACTAGCTTTTCATTGTAGTTGCAGGAGTAGGACTAAAAAAATATGGCAATTAATGATAACACTAATCACGTGTGTATTTGCGGTAAACTGACTCGTTCCGCATCATTCCCATAAAATAACAGTTCAAATGATCGATTGAACATAGAGTTATCTCCTAGAAACTAATGAGTACCAATCACAGGATGAGAATCCAGAGAAGGTGCTTCTGGAACATTCCATTGTATGGTAGGGAATCACGAACTTTGGAAAAACCAAGAAATGGAGAGAATGGACGGGTTTGAGATGTGACGGTGCAGAAGAATGCTGGAATGATGGGGTATGCAATGAGGAAATTCTCCATGGAATCGGTGGAGAAACGATCGTATAGAAAATAGTGACAAATAGAAGGGACAGGACATAATGATAGGATATATGTTAGGACACCAGGCAATAACCAACATGGTACTGTAGGGTACTGTAGAGGGTTAAAACTGTAGGGAAGACAAATAAAGGATCACATCCAATTAATAATTGACGACTTAGGGTGCAGGAGCTACTCTGAGGCAAAGAGATTCGAAAAAGAGAGTAATTCGTGGCGGGCTGCATCAGAACAGTCAGAAGACTGATGATCCAAAAGAGTGATAAACTGTCATCTATCACCGTGGTCATGTAATTATTTTGTTTATTTGTCCTATGGTACTGAAGTGATTCAAACAGAAACATTAAAAGCGCAGTAAAATGCCTACAAGGTATACAAACGGTTTGGAACTTGACAGCAGTTGTCTGTATAAAATGACCAGCTTGTTGTTGCAACCCAGAAAAGGGAGCTGTGCCAGTGCAAGGGTGGTCACCCCATTGTCGACTTTCACTGTGTTGGAGCACCAGTCTGTGATATGGTTCATTTTTAAGCCTGAAATGGAAAGGTTGATCAAGTATTTGCGACATAGCTCTTCGCCAAATTTAAAAATATACCGTACTTAACTATCGGTAACTAAAGTCATGTTCACTTTCTTTTCCGATGCAAAATGGATAATTTTGGAGCGTTGCTTGTAAAGAGATAAAAAACGTAAATTTCGGAGCATTGCCTGGAAAGGAGCTTAACAGTGACCAGTAATTCATACTCAAATCTGATACGATAACATCTGCGCCCTGCAGTCAGTAGCAAACTACGAGGACTTCTGACTGTAGTTGTCTTGTTGGATCACGACTATCCTCGACCGCACACACCCTGCTCAAATGTAGCAACAATACAGAGTACGAAATTGTAATACCTCGAACAGTCGCCTTAACACAAATTGCTCGGAACGATTCTCAAGTGTTAGGAGGACTCGAAGATGAGCTGGCATATAAACATTTCAGAAGCAATGAAGAGGCGATAAGCGCGATGTACGAGAATCTGCGTTCACAAACAAAATACTTATTTTCACTGGGATGCACTTCCGAAGCCGTGGAATACATGCATTACACGCCACGGGGATTACATCGAAAAATAATACACCTGCAATTTTTGTGTAGCACCTCATCAACATAATAATAAATAATTAAGGTTTTCATTTCAACCACCCTCGTATATGTTTGTATTCCTCGCACACACTAAACCGACATGCCGTAATACCGTAGCACGCCGCTAGAGGAATTCAGAAAAGAATTCATTGCTACTGTGGACACGGGCAACACCATTTTGTTTGGATTCATCTAGCAGCGTGCTAAGGTTGTATGGTGTGTGAATTTCAGTGCATGCCAGGACTGCCAGGAAAGAAAAAATTAATTACGCAACTTTATTTCTTCATGTTCAGAGTTAAAACTTTAAGACGATCCCTCATAAAAGTCCGCAGCTCATGGTCGTGCGGTAGCGTCCTCGCTTCCCGCGCCCGGGTTCCCGGGTTCGATTCCCGGCGGGGTCAGGGATTTTCTCTGCCTCGTGATGACTGGGTGTTGTGCGATGTCCTTAGTTTAGTTAGCTTTAAGTAGTTCTAAGTTCTAGGGGACTGATGACCACAGATGTTAAGTTCCATAGTGCTCAGAGCCATTTGAACCATTTGAGCCCTCATAAAAACTCGTAAGTGTTTGCACTTTCGTCTTTTTCCTTACGTGTGGAAGTATCATCTACAGGCAATTTTTGCGTTTGGAAATGGTGTTTTTAGCACGGTTTCTCTTAGTCTTGTAGCACTATACAGCTGTTGACGTAAAAGAGTACTTAATAATAGAACACCAATTTTTATTTCGTGACGAAATGTGTAGCGGTGGAAGTCAGAGAGGAACTGTTCCGTAAAATAACAGGTACTTTAAAATGAACATGCAGGCGCTTTCAGATGCAAACAACAACTGACGAAAATCCAACCACTTATTATATTTTAAAATACTAAAACGCAACGCTTATGGTAGAATACACACGCGTTTTCGGCAACTGCAACGAAAGGGTTATTTAAATAGTGCAAGTAATACTCGAAATATCTAGGGTACATTAATCTATCCATAACAGTGATAGTTTGACTTCGTGGTTGACGACTGAGTTACTTGAAGAAATGCATTTGTTTCAAAGAGACTACGCTATACACAGCTACGCGATTTGTTACAAACAGTACAAAAACTGTTCAGGAATAGATCTCCACATGTGCTCCGTTTGTTTACCGTAGATGGTGTAAACTGCACTCAGTTTCACTCTATGTCTGTACCAATATCGCTTCCGTCCTCGCATCTACAGAATCTCTTATTCGTGTCGTAATTCTTTGCACATCAAGAACTGGTGAACTGAACACTCCATCCTTAACATCTCACAAAAATGTCAATGCGATTTACGTCTGGCGAACGTAGTGCCCATGATGTTGGACCCTCTCTGCCGAGTCATCGGTGAGGATAAGATTCTTCCAAGACCTGGGGAACAAATATCACCTAGTGTGGCGGAACAGTGTCTTGTGGAAACAATAACCATGGCTGTAATTGCTGTAAGTCGGGTGCAACATAAAGTTCCAACTAGTGCAAGTAAAATGTTTCCATAGTGGTAGGCTCAGTGAAAAACAATGGTCCAAAAATAATAATACGGTGTGTTACGTTATGCCACGCCACACATTGACTTTTTGGATGTCCCTTATCCCCTACACCACGATATGTAGGTTCTCAGATCGCCAGATCTGGATAGTATGCCTGTATACTTCCCAGGAGATACGAAAAATCACTTCATTGGAAAGAAAATAATTTATTAAGATAGACATAAAAGTATTTTCAGTATTTTACCACGTCATAAAGTCAAAAACTATACTGAAGTAATCAACGGTTACAGTGGGTTTCTTCTGTGTCTACTGTTCAGTAGACCCAGAAAAAGGCCATTGTAGCCGTTGCCGCAACGTTGAATTCTTCAGTATAGCTTTATACATTATGAGGCGGTACGATTCTCTACAACTTTTATGTCAACTGATTCTGGCAGCGAAAGCCTACGCAATTTCATGTATTAAGGTTGTCATTGTCTACCTCGATTCGTTCCTGCATGTACCTCGCAATATGTGCATAAAAACACGCTCGTGTTCGAACGCAACGTTGTACCGAAATTCGTCTTCTTGTATAGTTTTTGCTATCTGCAGCTCCCTGTAGTACCACAGAAGTCATTATTGATGTCTTAACAGATGTCTATATCCTGTCCTCCCTTCTAATCTTTGTTTAAGACATATCCTTTCCATGTCGATTCTACAGAGCGATTTTAATTATTTTTAATTATATACTTCAGCTTCAGGTCATACAAGTGACATCCTCATCGATTTCGACATATTACCTAGACGTTCTGATGACTGGAATATTTTACGTAGTAACTTGTTATCTGAAGAGTTTAGGAAGGACGCCAACAATGTCACCCCTTAACTTATAAATCAGTTTAATTTTCAGCACAATTCTGTTACAACTTATGTCATACCCCTCTTTTCTGGCTAACCTACAGTTTGTGATTCGCTTCCGGGCAATGCTGTTCTCTCACGTTCACTCTGAGACATTTGTACCCCAAATTGAGGCCTAGGTTCGATACTATTAGACTAATGACTGCACTCCCTCCTTACGCCCTTTACAAACCGAGCCTTTCTCTGTTGGTCTTCCATTGTTAGTTTTTCCTCTTAGTTCTCGTAGACTTTATTACCCATCTATCTGCGTAGTTCATATTTACTTTACAGAAATTTTCGAACATTTTGCAACACTTCATTTTGTTGAATGCTTTCTTATGAGGAGAAATCCTATGAAAGTGTCTTGATTTTCCTTAATTGTGGCCTCCATTATAAACGTCAACCTCAGTGCTACATCTCTGGTGCCTTTACCTCACCTACAGCCAATGTGATGTCTTCTAATAGATCCTAATTATCCTTCTCCACTCTGACGCATATTATTATTTTCAGCAACATACTGTTAACTTGCTTGTACGATAGTTGTAGCATTTCGTGCCTTCGGGACTGTGTCGATGATAATCACCTGAAATTCTACTGGTATCTCCCAGTGTCACAGATTGTACAAAGTAACTTGGTGGCCAATTTCTCCAATGAGTGTAGAATCTTCGAGGGAAGACCTTCAACGTAAGTCTTCCTACGCCCACTGAAGCTTTTATTACAACACTGGATCCCTGAGTCTTCCAAACTGAGACCAATTTCATGTTCTAATATGACAGTGTACTGTTTCCAGGTATCTGGTCACTACTCAACATGAGTAGTTGAATTCTTTTACACTTTTAATGTCGGTGGCTTTTCTTTTAACCTCACGTTCATTGACTTTTATATAGTGGTCTTCAGTACAGAGACTGGTTTGATGCAGCTCTCCATGCTACTCTAACCTGTGCAAGGTTCTTCATCTCCCAGTACCTACTGCAACTAACATCCTTCTCTATCTGTTTACTGTATTTATCTCTTGGTCTCCCTCTACGATTTTTACCCTCCACGCTGCCCTCCAATACTAAATTTGTGATCCCTTGATGCCCCAGAATATGCCCTAACAACCGCTCCCTTCTTCTCGTCAAGTTGTGCCACAAAATTCTCTTCTCTCCAATTCTATCCAATACCTTCTCATTAGTTATGTGATCTACCCAATTAATCTTCAGCATTCTTCTGTAGCACCACATTTCGAAAGCTTCTATTCTCAACTTGTCTAAACTATTTATCGTCCACGTTTCACTTCCACACATGGCTACACTCCATACAAATACTTTCAGAAACGACTTCCTGACACTTAAATCTATACTCGATGCTAACAAATTTCTCTTCTTCATAAACGCTTTCCTTGCCATTGCCAGTCTACATTTTGTATCCTCTCTACATCGACCATCATCAGTTAATTTGCTCCCCAAATAGCAAAACTCATATACTACTTTAAGCGTCTCATTTCCTAATCTAATTCCCGCAGCATCACCCGATTTAATTAGACTACAATCCATTATCCTCGCTTTGCTTTTGTTGATGTTCATCTTAAACCTTCATTTCAAGACACTGTCCATTACTTTCAGCTTTGCTGTCTCTGACAGAATTACAATGTCATCGGCGAACCTCAAAGATTTTATTTCTTCTCCATGGATTTTAATTCCTACTCCGAATTTCTCTTTTGTTTCCTTTATTGCTTGCTCAGTATACAGATTGAATAACATCGGGTACAGGCTACAACCCTGTCTCACTCCCTTCCCAACCACTGCTCCCCTTTCAAGCCCCTTGCCTCTTATTACTGCTGCCATTTGGTCTCTGTTCAAATTGTAAATAGCCTTTCGCTTCCTGTATTTTACCCCTGCCACCTTCAGAATTTGAAAGAGTATTCCAGTCAACATTGTCAAAAGCTTTCTCTAAGTCTACAGATGCTAGAAACGTAGGTTTGCCTTTCCTTAATCTACTTTCTAGGATAAGTCGTAGGGTCAGTATTGCCTCACGTGTCTATCATTTCTACGGAATCCAAACTGTCCTTCCTCGGGGTCAGTTTCTACCAGTTTTTCTATTCGTCTGGAAAGATTTCGTGTTAGTATTTTGCAGCCGTGGTTTATTAAACTGATAGTTCGGTAATTTTCACATCTGTCCACACCTACATTCTTTGGGATAGGAAGTATTATATTGTTCTTGAAGTCTTAGGGTATTTCGCCTGTCTCATACATCTTGCTCACTAGATGATACAGTTTTGTTAGGCCTGGCTCTCCCAAGGCTGTCAGTAGTTCTAATGGAATGTTGTCTACTTCTGGGGCCTTGTTTCGACTTAGGTCTTTCAGTGTTCTGTCAAAATCTTCACGGAGTACCATATCTCCCATTTCATCTTCATCTACATTCTCTTCCATTTCTATAGTATTGCCCTCAAGAACATCGCCCTTGTATAGACCCTCTGTGTACTCCTTCCACCTTTCTGCTTTCCCTTCTTTGCTTAGAACTGGGTTTCCATCTTAGCTCTTGATATTCATGCAAGTGGTTATCTTTTCTCCAAAGGTGTCTTTCATTTTCCTGTAGGCAGTATCTATCTTACCTCTAGTGATATGCGCCTCTACACCCATACATTTCTAGCCATACCTGCTTAGCCACTTTGCACTTCCTGTAGATCTCATTTTTGAGACGTTTATATTTCATTTATATTTCTATTTGCCTGCTTCATTCACTGCATTTTTATATTTTCTTCTGTCATCAATTAAATTCAATATTTCTTTTGTTACCCAAGGATTTCTATTAGCCCTCGTCGTTTTACCTACTTAATCCTCTGATACCTTCACTATTTCATCTCTTAAAGCTAACATTTCCTCTTCTACTGTATTTCTTGCCCCCATTCTTGTCAATCGCTCCCTAATGTTCTCCCTGAAGCTCTCTACAACCTCTGGATTTTTCAGTTTATCCAGGTCCCATCTCCTCAAATTCGCACCTTATTCAGTTTCTTCAGTATTAATCTACAGTTCATAACCAATTGATTGCGGTCAGAATCCACATCTGCCCCTGTAAATGTCTTACAATTTAAAACCTGGTTTCTGAATCTCTGTCTTACCATTATATAATCTATCTAAGACCTTGCAGTATCTCCAGGCTTCTAACATGTATACAACCTTCTTTCAGAATTCTTGAAAAAAGTGTTAGCTATGATTAAGTTATGCTCTGTGCAAAATTGTACCAGACCGCTTCCTCTTTCATTCCTGACTCCCATTCCATATTCACCTTCTACGTTTGCTTCTCTTCCTTTTGCTACTATCGAGTTCCAGTCACCCATGACTAGTAAATTTTCGCCTCCCTTCACTATCTGAATAATTTTTTTTTATCCTCATACATTTCATCAATCTCTTCGTCATCTGCAGAGCTAGATGGCATGTAAACCTGTACTACCGTGTTAGGCGTGGGGTTTGTATCTATCTTGGCCACAATAACGCGTTCACTGTGCTGTTTGTTGTAGCTTACCCGCTTTCCTATTTTCGTATTCATTATTAAACCTACTCCTCCATTACACCCATTTGATTTTGTATTTATAACCCTGTATTCACCTGACCATATGTCTCGTTCCTCCTGCCATCCGATTCACTATTTCCCACTATATCTAACTGTAACCTATCGATTTCCCTTTTTAAATTTTCTAATCTACCTGCCCGATTAAGGGATCTGCCATTCCACTCTCCAATCCGTAGAACGCCAGTTTTCTTTCTCCTGATAACAGCGTCCTCCTGAGTA
Organism: Schistocerca americana; assembly: GCF_021461395.2. Taxonomy (NCBI): domain Eukaryota; kingdom Metazoa; phylum Arthropoda; class Insecta; order Orthoptera; family Acrididae; genus Schistocerca; species Schistocerca americana. Next base: position 857,985,836 of record NC_060121.1, read on the forward strand.
GTCCCCGCCCGGAGATCCGAATGAGGGACTATTTTACCTCCGGAACATTTTACCCAAGAGGACACCATCATCATTTAACCATACAGTAAAGCTGCATGCCCTCGGGAAAAATTACGGCTTTAGTTTCCACTTCCTTTCAGCCGTTCGCAGTACCAGCACAGCAAAGTCGTTTTGGTTAGTGTTACAAGGCCAGATGAATCATCCAGACTGTTGCCCCTGCAACTACTGAAAAGGCTGCTGGCCCTCTTCAGGAACCACACGTTTGTCTCGCCTCTCAACAGATACCCCCCCGTTGTGGTTGCACCTACGGTACGGCCACCTGTATCTCTGATGCACGCAAGCCTCCCCCCCAACGGCAAGGTCCATGGTTCATGGGGGGGGGGGGGGGAAACATATACTGACCTAAAAAGCATCACAACAGCAAGAAGGAGTTGTGCGACATAAGAGAAAGTTGATAGGCGAGCTTTTACATCTGAAAGATGATGCCGATTCAAATTTCACGCCAGTCGCATAAGAGTGCAGCTGGTAGCGCCACTGTCAGGATGATTTGAATGCACGGTGTAACGGTCGTAACGTTAGTTAACAATCAGATTGGACGTCGGGAGTTGATGTTAGTGAAGAATGCCTTAAAGGCTACGAAGACACCATTATCACCACCGCACTAAATTTGAAAATGGTCGTCTAATAGGGCAATGAGAAACTGGGCGCTCCTTCTGTTACATTGCAGAAATACTTGGCACGAATGTAGCCACTGTACATGATTCCTGGTAGCAGGTGTCGCGAGAATGTACGGTAGCAAGAAGAGCGGGCTCCGCATTACCACGTGGCACTAACAAGAGGGAAGACTATAGCGTTCGGAATATGGCTCTTGGTTTGCAAAAGCATTCTAAACAGCTGTTGGCATCACAATGACACATCGAACTGTTACAAATCAGTTGTTTCAAGGACATCTCCGTGCTAGACGCCTTGCCGCGAGCACTCCACTGACTCCAAACAACAGCTATCTACGACAACAACGGTATCAAGCGAGAGCTCGTTGGAGGTGTAGTGGAAGTCTGCTGTTGGCTCCGCCTCGGTGACAATGATGTCCGTATGTTGGTTAGGAAGAGGCCAATTCAGGGACTACAACTAACCTGGCTACCTGCAAGGCACACTGTACCTACACCCGGATTTATGGTTTGGGGTACGTTTTTGTATGACAGCGGAACTCACGTGGTTAGTCCGCTCATCCGGACACAAATTGGTATGTCTATCAGGTGATTTGACCTGTCATGCTGACATACATGAACATCATTCGAGGGTTTCTTTCCAACAGGATAACACTCACACACACACCGCCGTTGTAGCCCAACATGCACTACAGAGCGTCGACATGTGGCCTTGTCCTGCTCGATCACCAGATGCGTCTCCTGTAAAGTACATATAGGTCATCATGGGACGACAACTCCAGCGTGATCCACAAACAGCACTCACCGTCCTTTTATTGCCCGACCAAGTGCCACAGGAATGAATCTCCATCCCGCAAACTGACATCCTGCACCTGAACAACTCAATTCATGCACTTTTGCATGCTTGTATTCAGCACTCTGGCGGTTACACCGTCTATTAATGTACCAGCATTTCACATTTGCAATGGGTTATCTGGTGCTTACATTAACTTGTGATCTTGCAATCAGTTAAATATCCTAGGCCTACGTAGACAACTGTACTCCCGAAATATCATGACTGTACACTAATTATCTTTCGGAGTTGTGATTTTTTCCGTCCGTGTGTATACTAAAGCCCATTTTCTTTTCGATTTCTTCACATTTTTCCTGCAGCTATTTCACTCCAGCTTCTGTGATTTACATTTAGAACAAATTTATTAAATCTTGATAAATATTCTTCTCGATTCGATATTTCACCTTCGCTCATATCAAACATTAGTATGACCGTTCAGGATATCGTCTAGAAGAAAAGTATGGTAATCGCTTGCTTACAAGTTAAGTTACTGCTGCCGTCATACAGTGCGTCAGATTGGTCAGCAGGTAGAGGAATTGGTGAGGCCTACAACTGTACCGTGAGGATCTCTTGTACCTGAAGGGCGGTGCGGTGCGGCGCGCATCCTCTTTCGCTTATTGGTTTTCCATTAGCGACGCCTCTCCCCGGCTGGCGGGCAGGCCGTCTGTTTGTTCCCGATCGCTTAACTGCAGCAGCGGCAGCGCCCATCTTCCCCTCCTTACTTCCCTCCCCCCTCAAGCCCCCATTCCCTTCTAGACTACCATCTGTGCCCATGTCCCTCGAAACACTGCTGTCTCCTCTGGCTGTTATGAACAGCTTTAAGCATTTATTGTGTTTGAGTACGAAGAGCGATCAAGAAAGCAGAAACGCATAGTTTGCTACTTGAACCTAGGCAAGGCATAAGTCTTATTATTGTTAATTTTATTAATTTTTGCACTTTTTCTTTTCACCAGCCTTCCACGTAGTGCCACGTGGTCCATCACTAATCTCACTTCTTTGAGAATATCTTCGTCTCAGAATATCATTTACACCGAATTTCCTCAATTAGTTGTTGGTTTTCTTCTAAACTGTGCCTTCTCCTCCAGATTTTTACTGTAGGGCACCCTCTAGTATTGCTCAACGTGTTAACTACTATCCTCCTATCTCTCTCCATTTTCTGTTCTGTCGTGTCTCCCATATGCTACTTTGCTTCGTTTCTGTGGACAACATCCTCACCTGTTATCTCATCAGACCACCAAATTTTCAGCACTATTCTGCAGCATGACACCTCAGACGCTTCGATTTCCTACTTTCCATGTTATTGATCCACCCCTCTTCTTTCCCCCCTCCATCGATCGCAGTCCGTAATTCACTTACATTCAATACAGTTTTCCAGACGTACATTCCTATTAATATCTTTCTCAAATTGAGGACTGAGTTTCTCTCTCCCAGCGAGGATTCTCTTGTATCTTCCTTGCTTCATTCGTCAAAGCTACAAAGTCCACTTTGGATGATGCGAATTGGAAACATGAATGCATCTGATTTTTTAATGTTATATTTGCCAATTATGATAGAGTGATAGTGACAGAAAATGGCCAACGGCTCTGAAATGTATCTACGAAATCAACTTGACACGCTCTTGCCGGCCGCTGTGACCGAGCGGTTCTAGGCGCTTCAGTTCGAAATCGCGCTGCTGCTACGGTCGCAGGTTCGAATCCTGCCTCAAGCATGGATGTGTGTGGTGTCCTTAGGTTGGTAGGGTTTAGGTAGTTCTAAGTCTATGGGACTGATGACCTCAGATGTTAAGTCCCATAGTGCTTAGAGCCATTTGAACCAATTTTGATACGCTCTTGTTACATGGAGAGCACATGAAAACTGCGTAAAATGAGAGTGATCTGAGAGGCCGCACGCACAACCGAATCTAAACTCAAGTTGCTGGCCTCTCACACGCACTGGTAAGAAGTACGTATTCGCAGCGTTCGATGTTTCGAAGAAAGTAAAAGTCACTTTGCAACACGACGTCCGGTGCCAACCAAACATCAGAAGACAAATTCTAAATGGTGCAATCTATAAAATCATCACCGAGTCAGAGTGTGCAACAACACAGTGCTGGGCTTACTCGCTGCCCATACGGAATCACTGTTTAAACAACGCTCCATGGAGTGGCCTGAAATCACAACCAACATTCGTCAAAATGACCATTTCTCTTTTTTCTTTTGTTTCGTCAGTCTTCTGAGTTCTCTTACGCGAACCGCCACTAACGCATATCTTGTGCTAACCTCTTCATTTCACAGTATCACTTGCGTCCAATTTCCTCAGCATCAAATTAAAATGGTAGTTTCATGCTATTGCCCTCCTTGTTGTTGTGTGCTACTTATATCCTCTTTGCTCCGTCTGTCCCAAGTTTCCTTTCTTGCGTGCAAGCTAGCGTTATTGGAAGAAATTTCTTTGACTACAACGATGCGTGTGTTCTTCGAGCGTGACGGGGGCCCTGTACATCCAAGTCGTTATGTGACACTTCATCTAAATCTAACAGTCGCCGAGCGAGGGCTCAGCAGACGTGGTTACGTTTCCTGGTCACCGAGGTCCCCAGAACTTAACACTTCACGTTTCTACTTGTGATGGTTGTTGGAAGATGAAGTCTACAAATAGAAAGTAAACACAGGAGACGAATTAATCGCACGCTTTCTGAATGGCACTGTTCTCAGAGCACAGAGACAATCTCAGAACAACTACACATGTTGTTTTAAACGGTTAATACGTTCTACTTCTGAAAAGTGTTCTGATACAGACTGACTGCCTAAACAACCTGGTATGCTCCTCTCACACCTTAACACATAGGAAGCGTGCTTTTGAATACCTGCTATAAGTGTCAATGAAAATACCGGACATGCTTCCACTAAACCTGCCACTGCTTCGTCAATTCAGTGTTAAACAGATGCATCCACTTCACCTGTGTGACTCTGAATGTCCATCTTTTTTTGCGGACCTCGCCTGTTCAACGCAAAACGGCTAATAAAACATCATTCATCCGTCTAAATTTCCAAATTGTTATTTTACTGGACTACCAGTCGGCAGGTGATGTTTGAAGTGATCACTGTCTCAGAAATTCTACGGAAACCAGTCATTGAATACTGGCCTTATTTTGACTGGACTAGAGGTGTGAATCTTCCTACACGTCGGTCTTGGGGCCTGAAGATGGCATAATATATTGCCGAAACTGGTAGCCCAATAATATAACAGTTTGAAAATTTGGACGGATGAAAGCTGTTTGATTTGACATTCTTCACCTGCATGTGGTTAATCTCACGTCTTCCCTTGCATATAACAAGATGACTTAGCGTCAGACAGGCGTAAACCCATCCACACTTGCACAGAACGAGTAGAAATATTAAATCACAAAAATATTTGTATGATTCAGATCGATATGTTACTTTTCCATTTTCGTTCAATGGTTGTTAATAAATTTAACTGGAGTGGTTTTTCTTCTGTACAACTGTGGATGCACAATCTGTTATAAATTATTAACTCTATGAAGCAATTTCTATGTGAAAGAGAGGTTCACTTGAAAAAATTACAAAGTGTCTATCGTGAAGTGCATTACTGTGGTGTAGGGAATAGTGTTGTTCGAGTGTAGTATCTTGTGCTAACCTCTCCATCTCATAGTATCACTTGCAACGAATTTCCTCAGTGTCCGTCGATTAGAAACCTCATTCTCAAATTAAGACGGAAGTGTCTTGTCGTGAAGGGGTACAAATGGACGTATTTTTATGAAACTCCTTAGAATGGCAACATTGTTAACTTCAACTGATATCGAGCATAAAACACCATCCACCACTGTGCTATCAGCTAAGTGTGATTTCACTACTATCTAAAATTATGAGCTGATACATTTGACTGCGATAAAATTTTACGTTTGAAAGTATAGATTGACATACTACTTGGGTTTATTTTTATTACTGTGCTAAATAACAATCTCTGTCTTTAAGATATTTATTGGCTCTGAGCACTATGGGACTCAACTGCTGAGGTCATTAGTCCCCTAGAACTTAGAACTAGTTAAACCTAACTAACCTAAGGACATCACAAACATCCATGCCCAAGGCAGGATTCGAACCTGCGACCGTAGCGGTCTTGCGGTTCCAGACTGCAGCGCCTTTAACCGCACGGCCACTTCGGCCGGCTGTCTTTAAGATATTTTACTGCTCTTCGCCACTAGTTGATCTGTAGAAGTAGTGTTGAGTTTCGATGTTAACTGTTACTGATATGACGAGAATAATAGCTGCCGCCAGAGAAATGCACTTGCTTTCTCAGCTTAAAAGTATCTCCCGTTGCCGTCGACCATCGCTGGAGCATCAGATGTTCGGCAGTCCCCGAGTTATGTTGTGAGTGAACAAATTAGTTTATTAAAACACTATTCCGACTGGCACTGTAGTGCGTCACAGTGCCTTTAAGATTTCAATTTTACAACCTTTCAGGAAGGGTATGGGGCTGGGATGGAACACATCTTTTTTACACACAGCAATGGATGCCCACTTAAGTACGTATTTCTAGTAGTGCAGCGCCTATTTTATTTAAACTGTCACTTTTATGTGTAGTGAGTGCTTTCGCCCTCACATTAAATGCCTTTTTAACATCAGTCGATCAATTCAATGCCTAACTTTTCAGACACAAGATATCGATTGCAGTTACTTTTTGAACACAGACCATATCATTGTCGTAACTAAGAACTTCACCCTGTCTTTGAAACGAAATTACAGCTAACTATTTCGTATCCTGACTCTATAGGTGTAGGGTATACTCGCATTTTGTGATGACAACTGACCCCTTGATGTACTTCCGGTGTCTCGATTTCTTAGCATTCATAATCTTCTATGCTTCTGCGCCGGTCTTCTGCTGAATTTTAAGTGTTTAAAATCTTCTCTCCTGCCTCTCTCGTCTTGGCTGATAAGATACAAATTAAGTACCTTTTGTTAAAATTTTGGTACTTCACTGCAACAATGCTACACTGATAACTGGCCGTCTGCTCCTGCATATCACCATTTTATACCGTCTAAAACTGTTTACACTGTTCCAATACGGTACGTCCCTTCACCATGATACACCCTCAGACTGTTACTGTAGTGAAAACTGTCTCTCTTCCGCAAAATGCCACTCTTTTCCACTAATAATCTGTCGTATACCGTTCGTCCATCATTACACCTCCACGTCCCAGCATCAATTATTCTATTTTCATTTGTCAGGCCCATCTTAACAAAAGTTTGGACCGATTAAATTTTTCCTATAGGACCAGCGCACCATCTTTTACGTATGCATTACACAGAAATATGGGGATATAAATGTTTATATTGCAATTTATTTACATTTGTAGTCAGTGTACGCTAAGTACATACTGGAAAAAAATAGGATGCAAGCTGCTCTGAATTAATAGTACAGAGAGTGTGTATCATGAAAATAAATGATGTTTATTGAAATTGGATAAAATGTATAATATATGCAGTGGAGAGAATACGAAGGTGTGCCCGAGCGGTTCTAGGCGCTTCAGTCTGGAACCGCGGGACCGCAGATTCGAATCTTGCCTCGGGCATGGATGTGTGTGATGTCCTTAGGTTAGATAGGTTTAAGTAGTTCTCAGTTCTAGGGGACTGTTTGACTCAGATGTTAAGTCCCATAGTGCTCAGAGCCATTTGAACTATTTTTGTGTTGATGTCGCAGTGGGATTTATCAGAATAGTTTTGAACTTAATTTGCCTTTGCTTAAAATTTCCTGTGAGTATTTGTTTCAGTAATATAACAGCTGAACCTTTGTAACTGGACGCTCATTGGAATTTAGGCTTTCTTACGAATTTGACAGATGAAATCTTCTACAGTTATAATTCGAACAATGGGGTTGTGTTGTCGCAATGCCTGAAGATGATGAGTAGAAAACTCTTCGAAACGTTGTGACAACACGTCGCGACGACTCGATTGATACCACAAGAAGATTTCATCAACTGGACCCATATTATATGGAATATTGTATTCGAATGTCGATAGTACCACATTCTAAAATATTTACTTTTCCTGTGAAACGGTCTGTGTGTGTGTGTGTGTGTGTGTGTGTGTGTGTGTGCGTGCGAGGGGGAGAGGGAGAGGGAGAGGGAGAGGGAGAGGGAGAGTGGGTGAAAGGTGGAGAGAGGAGGAGAGGGGGAGAAGGGGAGGGGTAGAGGGGGAGGGGTAGAGGGGAGGTGGAGAGGGGGTGAGGGTTGGAGAAGAGGTGGAGGGTGGCGGGGCGAGAGGGAGAGGGACAGGGAGATTGGTGACAATAGTTGATAACTAAACATATTACAGTGACGCTCCATCCTACAGTGTAGTGGAACACAAGTGATCGGCGTCGGCCCCCAGCCGGCGTGCAGCAGTCTGCAGAGAGTGCATCGCCGGCAGAAGGGCCGTGAGTTGGTCGTTAAAGCAGACACCGAGGCGAGCAGTGGCCGGGCTGTTAATTACGCCAGCCGGCTGTATCTCATGCGGAATATTGCCGGCGCCATGCGGGCCGCGGTGGCGGCGATGCCACGGGCTAGGGGGTGGGGGTAGTTACGGCACCCCACCCTCAATCCTCCCTCCCATTAAAACTCTCGGGGCACCCGCCGCACTGGCTCCCACGTGCAAGACGACCTGTTTTTCTCCTTAACTGCAACCGAGGTGAACTCAGAAGTTAAAAAAAAAAAAGAAAGGAAAACAACTGAGACGGAAGAAGAGTGTGGGGGTAGATGGAGAGCAGAAAGAGGGGGCGGGTGAAGAAGAATGGCAGAGTGAATAAAACGAGCGAGAAAAAGGAATAATGAAATAAGCAGCCAAGTTGGCGCGTAAGCAAGCGCTGGCTAATGAAATTAGGAGAGCCGAGAGCGAGACGTAAGTGGAGCAAACGACGTGGGATGCAAAGTGATTATGGGCCAGATCATTTTACGGTTTCCGCGCTGCCGCAGCAAACACGTTTATGGCGTTCCTTACCCGCTCGAGTCATTAGAAGACGAGATGCGTCTCCGGCTAATAAAGTCGTGCGACTCAAGTTACCCTCAAGTAAAAGAAACCAGGTGCACATCAGTCCTGCCACACAGACGGATAGCAAAGTGTTTAACACACTTCGCTTAGGCGGCGCTGGATTCTAGTCTCGTACAGCCATTCAGACTTCCGTTTTTCATCGTATCTTTACATTAAGTGGAATTTTTCTTTTGTATATCAAACGACCGACTTACCTCTTGAATCCTTCCATATCAGAAAACGAGCTCGTCCTATAACGAAGCCACCTTTTGCAGCCAAAGTTGCTGCAGAGGTGTACAAATTCTCCTTCCAGCCTGCCTGCCCCTGTATTCGCCGCAACCATTAAAGCAGCTTAAAATACCACAACGAAGAGTCCACGTATACTGAAGCACAGTGCTTAAAGCGGGTCAAATTGGGTTTTGCACAAGCTTGGCAAGCTTCACAGGATCCGTTCAGCCTGCTGCACCCGACAACAGGTTGCACTACCAGATCAACGTGTCTAGCCAGGCATATGTTTGAGTAGGTAGTTTCGTTGTAGCTCATTTATCTTAACGGCGGGGGCAGCAAAATGAACAAACCAAACTTAAAGGCGACTTAGGAGAAATTAAGAATCGGGAATATATCGCCATCAAGAAACAAAGTACAGCAGAGGAAAACTTGGGTGATTATGAGGCGCTTCGAATAAATCGATAGGTGTCTCGCCCAACGCAAAGTGTCTAAAAAAGTTACTAAACACTCATTATGGAGCCTTGAGGCTGTTTCGAGGTATTTGGAAATTCGTCAAGCAGTTTCCTCACTCCATAAATATTTTGAAAGAGGACAAAGACTTTGAGGCTGACAAGTGTGACGACGGTTGAAACCAGCTTCTGCCGACCCTGATTTAGGTTTTTCATGATTTCTCTATATCGGTTCAGGCAAATGACGGGATGGCTCCTTTGAAAGTGCGCGGCCGATTTCCTTCCCCATACTTCCCTATTCCGATGGACCGATGATCTCACTGTTTGGTTGTCACCCCCAAATCAAGCAACGAACCAACAAGTGTGTGGATACGTGAGCTAAGGTCTTGAAGCCACCTAGCAGTTAGTATATATGCTTCCTAAATTTATGGCAAACGTTGACTGAAATAGAAAGAAAACATGACTCAGTGGACATTCAAAACCACATCTGGTGGTATTCTACGTTGTGCGAACAAGCTTAGTACGAAAGAAAAGATTCTTCTTTCAGGCATGTACTTTTCAGACTGACATAATGTGACAAACTAACTTCGTGTCTGCGTATATACATTTGGGAAATTCAATGAACCCGAAATACACATCCTGGAAAAGTAATGAAACTTGGTAAAGCTCGGGTTGTATTTGGCTGGAGCACACTACAATCACAGCAGTTACATTTCCAAAGCTTAGTTGGCGTTGCAGTATAACATACATCTTGAGGTTCTTCGGTGCGAGAGATCTCTGCAATCAGACATGATCCTAATTACGACAGAAAACATGTATTAGAGGTGACGTCATGAAGGTATGAATTTAGAAACCCTAGTACTAGTCACAAGAGGGTAAATTGACCAAGGAAACAGTTCACAATAAAATAAGCACAAAATACATAGAAAAGGAAAAACACGGGAAATAAAATCCACAGTTTTCTGGCCTACAATGACCCAACATGAGTATATATGTCACTGAGCCTTGTATTGTGATGCTCAAGTAAAAAAAAAAAAAAAAAAAAAAAAAAAAAAAAAAAAAAAAAAAAAAAAAAAAAAAAAAAATTTCATCAACTTCCAAATGCTAACCTTAACACTACAACGACAGAGTACGGAATAAACTGCTATCCAGCGTAACGCATTGGGGAGACGGAGAGACAAGAAAGATTCCTTTATCCTGCTTAGGTTGGGCATAGCTCGGCTTGGATGTGAGTAAAGTAGCCTGCCCGCTCTGCTGACAATGTGCGGCGCCTTGTCTGCCTGGCAACCAGGCAAGCATGCACAGTTTAAAAGCGGAATGTGTACACCTCTGGGTAACTGGCGGTTACGCCCGAGTTGGAGGTAGGCGTTCCGAATCCTCGTGTGGGAACAAGTTTCTGTTAAACGAAGTGGACATGTTGACTTCGGATGGGCATATACAGCTAGGCGGTCCACTTGGTGCAATCCAAGAGGAGTACGCTATATCTTAGGACACGCTGTATCTTAGGATAGGGCTTTTCCTTCTCCCTTCTTTCATCAAAAGACAACACACTGTAATCACGCCCGTTACCATCGCCTACATTCAAAAGATATCCTTGAGACTTAAAGCCGGCCACTTCTTTGTATTTTAACCTGGTGAGTTCAAAAAATATTCGTGGACAGTTCAAAAAATATAGTTCTTAAGTGAATACATGTAAAGGTTTGAGTAAGGTAGAGAGGGGTTACAAATAAGTTCGTAAGAATCCAAAATTATACGAATACTGCAAGCATATATTATTACAACGTTCATAAAATGAATATAAAATCTCATGTTTCACATACAGGTAATACTCACTAGACTACATGATTTTAAATTTTCAGAAGAGAAAGAAAATTAGCCAATATTCACATTAATACCTATAATACGTATTACTTAATAAGCGAAAAAGCACAGAGATAAAAAACTTGCAACCCCAGATGACTGAATAAAAATTGGATATTTATTCCCACGTATTCTAACGAAATTTGAATTCGAACAAAGAACGAATATTACCTGCCTTAAATACGACTGTAAATTATCTTGTCTAAATAAATCTGATGTTCCGCAAAGTACAACTGCACAAAAACAAAGCAAGCAAGCAACAAGTCATCACAACCCAGAACGGTGTCACTTCGAGAGCTTATGTCTTTATCATCCGACAATGCGTTTATAATAAACAGTCTACCACGGTACCACTGTAGTAAGCGGAAGGGCAGAAAGAATCCCTTTATCCACTGGCTATGCGGCCCTCACTGCTTGTGCCCGCGAAGCACTTCTATTGGTCAGCTCACCTCAGAGTTTAAGCAACTTGCATAAGACATGCCTTGCAGTTCATAAACAAAGATAAGCTATTCCAGCAGATGGGTAAATGACTATACGTTGTTGGAGAGAGACAAGTACTTATCTATGCACTCAAGAATGCTTATCACGAAAGATGGCTAGTTAGTTAAAGCAGAAATTCGTCTATGAATAAGAAGCTGTTCAGGAGACATTGTTTTAAATTAGATTTAAAACTTGCTTTGCTACCTGTCAGACTTTTGTGTTATTGGAGAAATAATCCAATATTTTGATGTTGCATACTGAATCTGTTTCCGTGCCACTATAAGCAGATGTTCGGTGTAGCTCCAAGTTAAGGAGTATGAGATACCGTTTGGTTTGATATCAACCAGAGCATTTATTTATTCCAAAGATAAAAAAAACATTGGATCATTCAAAGATATTACAATACATAATTCTACTTAATGCGCCATGAGAACCTTCCCACCACGGACAAACTCCAACAGTATATTGAGTTGCATAAGCATGGTAATCTCTCTTCAGTCCGGAATAGTGAGAAAGACAGTCCCATAAACTTCATCTCGGCCAGTCCGTTACCCTCGCTCTTTTGCCGTGCGGTGTAGCCGCGCGGTCTTAGGCACCTTGTCACAGTTCGCAGAACTCTCCCCGTCGGAGGTTCGACTCCTCCCTCTGGCATGGGGCGTAAGTTAGTTTAAGTTATGTTAAGCAGTGTGTAAGCTTAGGGACCGATGACCTCAGCAGTTTGGTCCCATAGAACTTACCACAAATTTCCAAACTTTGCCTCGCTCTTTCCTATTCATGTCGCGTCATGACGTCCTCTTAGAGAAGGACAATGTCGCCAAATCTCGTCTTCTGGCTTGTACCGACGTACTGACCTTGATAAATGCGCCTGAGTAGTAGTAAATAGTCTTTGATTCCAACGACTGCAGAAGTCTTCTGCTGGTTTCTGCTGGAGCTTGAATTCTTTCACTAACTCAGTTGATTTTGAAGGCCCGATACCTCTCGGTAAAACAGTAACTCCTCCTTCTACCAGGAAGTTCACTGTACTGAGCAGACCGTCACTACCCTGGAAGGTAGGTCTCAAGTTGAGAGCGTCTTCGATGCTCACAAGAACTGTTAAAAGGTTCTCCTCGCCCTGACTGGTTCGCTCGAGTACTTTAGGAAGGCACCGATTCACAGAATCAACCGAGCGAGGTCGCGCAGTGGTTAGCACACTGGACTCGCATTCGGGAGGACGACGGTTCAATCCAGTCTCCAGCCATCCTGATTTAGGTTTCCCGTGATTTCCCTAAATCGTTACAGGCAAATGCCGGGATGGTTCCTTTGAAAGGGCACGGCCGATTTCCTTCCTAACCCGAGCTTGCGCTCCGTCTCTAATGACCTCGTTGTCGACGGGACGTTGAACATTAACAACCACCACCATCACAGAATCAACCATTATGTGCCACCAGTCTCCCCACCAAGCCTAACGGGGGGCGAAGAATTTACATGTGATACTTCTACGGACCATGTACTCCTGGGTTTTGGCACCAGAATTTTCGTTGTAACCTCTAGTAAATAAGTAAGACTGACCGTTTGCATTCACGTCAACAACAACATTTATTTACTACAAAGAGAAAGAGAACGCAGCGAACCATACAAAGGTATTCTTCTTCTTCTTCTTCTTCTTCTTCTGCACTTCGACGCTAAAGCAATATACCATTTCGTTCTCGGCCGTCCCATATATCTCCTTCCAGGGGCTTGCACTCGTTTAAACAGAGTCGAATTCTCTCTTCATCCGTCCGCTTGAGGTGGTGTCTCCATTCTTCCCTGTATTCCTCAATTAAATTATGAATTCCCAGTTCTGCCAGGATGTCATCATTTTTATGTGATCCCTCCTAGGGCAACCTCTGACAGTTATTAAAATCCCATTTCTGCTAACTGTAGATCATTTTTAACTCTTTTTCTCTCAATCATGGATTCGCTTCCATGAAGTAGCTCAGGCACTGCCATTGTTTCACACAGTTCAGTATTGTGGTTCTTCTATGTTTTTTGAAGTTTTATTTACAATTACATACACTTAGTGAAATTTGTTGGTTTTTCTTCTGTATCTCTTTGTCTATGTCTGGACTTATGTCAATGTGTAAATAACTGAAACTGGAGATTTACTAAAGTACCTTGTTTTCATTAAGAATCTTATATCGAACTGGAAATTTTCTGTACTGGGCCGTAAGTTTCTTTAGTAGCAGATATTTTTAGATTGCAATGTTTTCATTGTAATTCGTGTAACTTATACAGTGTTTCTAAATCTGACTCTGTCTTTTGTAACACATTTACATCATCTGCGTACAGTATAGCATTTAGATGGGAGTTCGTTTGCAGGTGTGAGCCTTCATGCACTTCTTCCTTCCGATTTATTATGAGATCTTCAACATAAATGCTCGAAACTATTGGGAATGTGCTACATCCCAGTCAGACCCCTTGATTTATTATTATTATTATATCTTTTCAAAGAGATTGTATTTATTTTGCTGTCGTCATAGACGTCTCTGTTCACAGGCAAAAGATGTATGGGGCATCTTCGCTTGTCCATTATCGTCCATAGTGTATTTCTAATGAACGAGTCCAAAGGCTTTTTCGAAATTAATAAAAGTAACATGTGTTTCTAAACTGACTTCTCGTCGTTTTCCTCTCTTGACGGTAAAAATATCGCTGCAGGAGCGTTCTTTCCCAAACTCATTTTTGTCTTCTCCAAAACAAGCATCTGTTATTACTTCCAAGCAATTGTTTACTACTTTTGAGAGAACTGCATAAAGTGTGTCAGTGAGACTAATGCCCCTGTAACTGTCAAATACATTTCTTTGGCCCTTTTTAAACAAGAAAATTGCTTCGGCGATTTTCCAATCAAGAGGAATTTTATAACTTCGCCAGAATTCATTAAATAAATATAACAGTTTTATTTCGCATAGCGTGCCTCCATACTTAATAACGTCAGCGTTTATTCCATCTGGACAACAAATCGTGAGAGTTTTCGAACTTTTCAGATCCTGTTGGATTTCATCTAATGTTACTGAATCGACTCTCTTGTTGTAATAGGGTGTTGGGTACACTCTATTTATTTCAGCTGTTTCACAGCTCAATAACTTCTTATAGTGCTGTACCCACAGTGCTTCATCAGTTACATTAATTATACCATTATTTCCTTCTTTGATTTAAGTTCTTTAACATTTTGTAGGCGAAGTTCTCTTTCCTGTGTATATCATGTTCGATATTTGTAATCATTTTGTACCAAGATTGTTGATGTGCTTTTCTTATACTTTGTTTCTTACGCTCTATTTTGTAGCGGGAGCTGATTTATCTTTTTGTTTTTCCTTTATAGCCTCTTCAATTTCTGTATTCCATATTTTTAAACCTCTTTTCCTTGTTAGCTTTTTCTTCTTCTCACCAACTACTTCAAAAGCTGCTCTTAGAAATTATAATACATAACTGTAATTAATGGGATACTACAGATGTCTTTCAACGCGGAACTCCCACAAACCGCGTAGAAAGAAAAATGCTGTCCGAGTAGACAGCTAAACAACCCATCGTGGTCTACCAGCAACTGTAACATACAGCTCTTCCTTTCTATAACGACTTTTTCGTCGACGGGACATGCACTCCAAGATAAGTCTATAGTCTCACCCGTTTCATTCTGTTACTGCTCTACTTAATTACAACGCACCACGGTCTTCGCTTGTGGCCAAGAAGTAGGAGATATTCGCGAAGCAAACAACCACTAATTAGGCACAAGGTGTTTTCAAAAGTTTCATCTGATTTCACAAGACTATGTCTATATGAATTTTGGTAGTTCTTTTAGTTCAATATTAACTTACACGTCGTAGCTAAAACTTAGTCTTGGTACCAGTTGTCATTTGCCCGTTCATGTCGTTCACAGTAATGGTCACCGATAAGCAGATCGCTCGCTTGCTCCGTTGTTCATTAGCCGTGTATGTCAAGTTGAGGTGACGATGAAGCAGCTACAAAATGCGTTTTGACTCTCTTGACACACATCTCGGAGTGCCGCAATTGGTAGACAAGTGTGTCAGCACTACCAACAGAGACGCCCAGTTCAGCAGCGAACCATCGATTACTTCTAATAAGAGTGTCCACTCGTTCCAACATTGCGGAAGCCACGCCGTGTGCGGCAGGCGGCACAGTCAGGAGATAGGACAGGTTTCCGCGA
This sequence comes from Schistocerca americana, assembly GCF_021461395.2. Lineage (NCBI taxonomy): Eukaryota > Metazoa > Arthropoda > Insecta > Orthoptera > Acrididae > Schistocerca > Schistocerca americana. The sequence goes on from NC_060121.1 coordinate 858,001,528, forward strand.
TCTTGTTGCAATAACGTGTCACACTGCTTTTGTTCACTACGAGATCTCCGTAGACGTTCCACAAGCGACAATTAATGTCTGTGATGCTCTGGTTTTCCGCCACAAGGAACTCAATGACAGTTATCTGCTTGGAACGTATCTCCGTTACAGACGTCAATTTGAAGGCTACGTACGGTGCCGCCACCTATCGGAACTTCGAGAAACTATAGCGGCCGAAGCGGGAGCATTCCACAATGTTCCACAAAAACGTCAGAATTTTTTTCAAACGAAACTGTACGAGAAAGAAACTGGATTCCTTTTTGAACGTCCCTCTTAATATCCCATTCATAATAGTAGCGTTTGCTGCCGCCGTTGCCAACTACGAGCTATGACATTAGTCGTTATCCGGATACGCCAGCGGGGAAACCAGAAGGCGCATTACTGTAATGTCTTCTCCGCTCGTCAAGAGAGCCTCAGACAACAATAGATGCTAGTCCGCGGCGCTGTAGAGACGCATCGCCTGACATTTAGCGGCGAGACAGATCTGTGTGGTGGACGGTAATCTCGCATACAAATGTGGTGGACGTAATTGTGTGAGTGTGAGTGTGTGTGTGTGTGTGTGTGTGTGTGTGTGTGAGGCAGAGCCTTTCGCCTCCAGTGGCCGCGTGTTTCGGCGCTGCCGACTACGACGTCCAGACCAACCCTCCCCCCCCCCCCCCCCCCCACCGAAACTCCAGCAAAGTAGCCTCGCAGTTAGTCCACGTATGGCGCGCCGTCCCAGGGGAGATTATTTCAGGTGGCCGCGGTCGGACGGCGCATTCGGAGATGCGCTAATGCTCTCGGGAATGGAAGCGTCGGGTATTGGAGATCGGGCGCGCGCGACAAAGAAGGTAATTCGTGTCGTCGGAGTGTAAAGCGTGTACCTGGTCCGTAGCTGGTCGCAGCAGCACGCACTTACCTGCACAGCACGGCAGCCGGTTGGAAGCTGGTGGAGGGCGGAGGCAGAAATACGTGGTACGAGGGAGGCAAAGGAGGAGCCGCGTGGAGGCAGGCGCAGGCGGTTGCGGTGGTGTTCCCCAGTTCCCCAGGGATACGTTTTATGCTTCGCGCCAACGCAAGTGGGATATTGACTTCTGGACCTCGCTGGTGCCGTGCGGGCATTCTACGTGGCCGAGCACACCGCAGCAGCTGGTTCTGGCACAGCGCTGCACGGGCTTTGGCCATCCACTTCCTAATTATAATCCCTTTTTTAAATCACAGTACCATATGAATATTGAAAAGAATACCAGAGGGTTACAGGCAATGCCTAAAAGTCTCATATTGCCTACCTAAGTAGCAAAATACACAACGAGGTAAACTTGATGTAAAGGGTTTTCAAAAAAGGACCATTCAGCTCCACAAACCTGTGTCTTCTACATCACTTGTTACTGTGTGCAATCCGCTCCTAGCAAACTTCATACACAGTCAGTTTCACAAGAAAATGTACGCCGTTTGTAAGTAGGCTGTTTAGGTTTTTATGTTGTTAACGCCACGTAGCGCTCTATATGAAAATCACTGACTTTGCTGTGTGAAATCTGTGGCTGGTTTGTATTGTTGGAATATTTGCTATTGTAGTGTTGGGCAGTTGGACGTGAACAGCGCGTAGCGTTGCGCATTTGGAGGTGAGCCGCCAGCAGTGGTGGATGTGGGGAGAGATCCGGCAGAATTTTGAGAGCGGACGATCTGGACGTGTGTCCATCAGAAAGAGTAAATTTGTAATACTGGATATCATGAACAGATATATATATTATGTCTTTTGAACACTATTATGGTAAATACATTGTTTGTTCTCTATCAAAGTCTTTCATTTGCTAAGTATGCCTATCAGTAGTTAGTGACTTCAGCAGTTAGAATCTTTTATTTATCTGGCAGTATTGGAGCTCGCTGTATTGCAGTAGTTCGAGTAACGAAGATTTTTGTGCGGTAAGTGATGCATGAAAGGTATAGGCTATTGTTAGTCAGGGCCATTCCTTTGTAGAGATTATTAGAAGTCAGATTGCGTTGCGCTAAAACTATTGTGTGTCAGTTTAGTGATGATCAGAATAAGTAAAGAGAGAAATGTCTGAGTACGTTCAGTTTTGCTCAGCTGCTTGAAACTCAAATAACGTAAGTGATTTACCAGCACAATAATTCATTCATTTTTCTAAGGGAACGTTTCACTTTAACTGTATGAAATGAAATACACTATTATAAATATATACTTTCATGAAAATGCATGTTTTTGTTAACTGCACAATTACCTAATAGTTAATCCAATCACCACCATTATCGATTATAGCTTGACACGTTTTTGGCGTGCTTCTCACGAGATTTCCTGCATATTCTCTCGATTACGATATCCATATCGAGCTCATTTTATATGACAGCTGCTTCAACGTATACTGGCTTTCCCTTAAACTTCATTTTAATATACGACGAAACATTTGCGATCAGATTAGCATCCGAAGGCATTGCAGGTAAATCCATCGTGGACACCCTATTGTCTTGTTTCTACGCTGTACAGAGGCGATTGCGATGTTTCGAATCATTATGCTCTTGAAGTACCCAGCTTGTCTCCTTCGAAACAAATAGCTTCTTCACGGACTCAAGAAGGCATTTTTGATATATATTGCACATTTTTTTTCAGCTTCAGATATTTTGCTCTCATTTTAAACTGCAGCGGACAAAACAAAACATTCTGCTCTCACACTGTTTACCAATATACTGTGCAAAACCGCATTGAGTACAGATTCGAGACCGCTACCAGAGATGTCGCTGCGGACGTTATATATGAAATTATGGTGTACATTTTCATTTGGATCTGACTGCAAAGGGTTTTCGAAAAAGGACCATTGTTTCAAAAATCAATATCGTCTACATCGGTTGTCGCCGAGTGCAGTCCGCTACTAGCCTACACTCTCCTGATCCCCAGACCCGTATCGATCGCAATTCCGCCCCCCCCCCCCCCTCTCCCCCATCATCAACTTCAGCGTGTCGAAGAAAACGGTCTACTGACATATAGCACGGATTAAGAAAGTATCTTACTTGTGAAACACAATTAGCTCTTTGTTCAAACGGGGTAATGAGTGCTGATGACGGGGAATCTCAAATTGATTCCATATTTCTAGTTTTACAAAAGGCTTATGACACACTGCCTCTTAAGCGCCTTCGAGTCAAATTGCATGCCTATGGAGAATCACCTCAGCTGCGAGACTGAATTCGGGATTTTCCTGTCACGAAGGTCACAGTTCGTAGTAAGTGACGAAAAGTCATTGATTACAAGTGATATCTCCCGTTCCCCAAGGAATTAATATAGGTAATCTGCTTTCCGGTTTTTTATAGTGTATTCAGTGTAGGCAGTAGTCACCCAACTTCAAACAACTGTCCAAATTCAGTCTCCAAATCGCTTTCCTGTGCGTGCTGCCACACCCCAGCCAACGTACGATGGTCACAGGCTCTCCACCGATGGTGGAGATAAGTAATATTATTGACTTGGTACATATGTACCGTGTATATGTCAAAAAAAAAATATGGAGTCTTTTCGCTGTAGATGTTGATTTTAGCCTTTGACTATGCCTATATAAGCAAGCTGTGTTATATTTGTTCTGAAGAAGGCGTGGTTAACCACGCTGAAACCTAGGTAAACACCAGATACTTTGTGCAATCGAGGCGGATTTCTCATAATTATTTCGATATTTACGATTGCTGACGCACTGCAATGCTGAAAGTTGTACAGTTGTAGTAGATGTAACGCAATGCTTGTTTAGTTTGTCGTAGCCATTGCTCTGCTTTGTATCAAACTCACTAGCACTGTAGCTTTGTTGAGGGCTTTCGTCGGTTAAGCGGTTCAACTACGCTCCATAATCTCATGCTATGCTAACCATTCGATACCTCCAGTTCCACCCCTGCTGCCATTATCAGCTAATATTGTGGTTGCATCTTAGACAACATGTGGGCTGTCAAATGCCGTAAAATATTATTGGCCTTTTGTGACCTCGCACTCAAGTGTTTCCTTGACAGTAGCACTGGGTGTGTGACAAAGTGTCGTTTGATCCTTTGGTGGCGGTTCCGAGACTCAGAAGATGTTAATTGTAGTCGACTACAAGATCGAGTAAGAGTAATCACTCCACAGCAGGGCCGATATCTGTCCACAGCTGACCGACGAAAGCTGAATACACCTGTAAGACAATTGCTGCAGAATTTTCTGCTGCCTCAGGAGTTGCTGTTTCCTGACAAACTGTGTATCGGAGACTCAGAACAGCAGAAATGTTCATCCTGCTCACTCCAGAACAGAGGCGGGCTCATGTATTGTGCAGTCGACAACATCAAAATTGGACCATGTATTAATGGAGGATTGAGCTGTTCATAGATGAATCCAGCTTCAATTTGGAAAATGATTCTCGTTGCACATTACTCTGGAGAGGACCTGGTAGCCGATACAACCCCAGGAACATTGTGGAGAGAGTCCGGTTTGGTGATGATGGCGTCATGATTTGGAGAGCCATCAGTCACAGCAGGGAGCTGCACATCTTCGTCGGTGGTCTGAGGAATACTGTGAATTCTCATGGGTTCAGAGATGAGGTACTGCTAAAATATGATCGTCTTTTCAGAGGCACGGTTGGCCCAGACTTAATCTATACGTACGATAACCTATATCCTGATCGAGCTGCTCTGGTGGATGAATTTCTTGAAGATGAAGATGCCCGTCGTATGAAGTGGCTTGTGAACTCCGCGAATTTCAATCTTGGGTTGCATTAGCGAGGCGAACTGCATACCGTCAGCCTCCTCAAAGGACACCTCCAGCACTAAGCACCACTTTTGCTGAAGAATGAGATCGACTGTCAAGAGATCTCTTGAATCATCTCGTAGAGAGCATGTCACGTCGTTGTGAAGCGTGTGAGTCTGTGAAGGGTACCCATATCCCCTATCAACAGCTTCTTCTGTTGTGGTTGAGATTTTCCAGTTTCGTTATTTTCTTACATATGTTTAGCTTACCTATTAGAACTTTTCTAACAACTTATGGGCCCTGTTGTCTGCCAGATGTCTTGTGATTAAGCTGTATCTCGTTCAATAATGATTTAGACTTCCTTTTTGATTGTGTTTTGGAAACTTGTGGATTATAGCGAAATAGGGCAAAAAGCGCCACGAATATGATACCCGAGTTGGGCTTGCAATCATTAAAACAATGAATATTTTCGCTGAGGCGAGATCATTTCACAAAATTTCTGTTATCCACTTCCTCTTCTGAATGCGAAAGTGATTTTGTTCACATTCACCTTCATAGACAGAAATATTCGTCGTAGTAAAATAAGATAAATCAGAGTTCGTGCGAGGAGATTTGTTTTCGCTTTTCCCACGCGGTGTTCCAGAATCTAATTGTAGAGAAATACGATTTTTTAAAATTTTTCGTCGTTTCGTAGTTGCTTCAGTATTCTTGCAGATGTGGTTTCACATAATTCGACTGAACGAAAATCTATTTCTATTGTGCTATACACGTTTAGCAGCTTTTTAATACAGTTTGTTTTTGAGTATAATTCTTGTGTTATACGAGTGGTGTCCAAACAGTAAGCTACGAATGGTAGCGAAATGGAAACCACAGTGAATATCTAATTAAGCTTTACACAGACGTGTTGGTCAGTGTCTTACGTAGGCACTTCGCTCACGTTACGTTGTTCTTTGCAGATATGAGCGCACACTGAGAATGTAAATATGTCTAGAACAATAAGGTTCCCTTCAAATATGAGTGCCTGTGAGAGTAGTCGCCTGATTTCATGCCGCCCACAAAACTTAGCTCTCTTGCATTACCTTCTTCACCATAATTCTCTGCCGCTCACTGACGTGCAGCTACGACGCCGCAGCAGTGTTCTCTATGGGAAGTGTTTGATGACCCACCATACAGCCCAGACTTGCCTCCCCCTGATTTTCGTCTCTGCTCACATGAAGTGCTGACTATGAGGACAACATTTTGGCTGCAGACTAGAGAAAAGAACTTGTGGAATGCACAGGTGGCTTCTAAGACGAGGGTACTGAAAAGATGATACAACGCTACGACGAATATCTAAATCGGGCCGGCGACTATGTGGAGAATTAGCTGGAAGCTACAGCTAGATATCACTGTGGTTTCCGTTTTGCGACCGATCGGAACTTGCTTCCTGGACCACCCTCGTGTACTACTTGCAGATTTGTCACCAACTTACAGTTTTTCGTTATTTTTCTGTTTTTCACTGAACAAAACAATAACAAAAATTGTAATGTAGTAACAAATCTGTAATTGGACTATGTTAAAGACACATGTTGCCTTCAAATCCTTGCTCGGTTCTTTCCAAACAGTACGTCTTACAGTGCTTTGTCAGCATTGATTCCCTTTTCTTCAGGTAAACAGCTTTCCTAGAACAAACTATCTTATTCACTATTACTGACTGCACATTTCCATTTCTAACGTGGTTGCCTGGTAATTGTTTAGCTCAACACTATAAAACTATCGTTAAAAGAGATGTAATGTTTAACAAATAGTGTACCACAGCATTACTGGGTAAATCAACATTAAAAAAACAAAGGAACCTAGACTTGGGAATCGATCCACAAACTCGAGTATTCTAACGCAAAACTCTACCCATTGCACTAATTGGGAAGCACGACTGCATAGGACACAATGAAGATACCTATCATAGATGTGACCGCAGTCTTACCAAACTGTCATTCTCTGACACCTGTTTTCTACCGAAAATACTCACTGGACAGAATTCTGCCACAGACGTATTTGTACTGTTAGAATGCTAGGAATCAACCCGTGGCGTCCAAGAGCGTGACACTTGGTTCAACCAATGCATAACGAGATGACTTTCGTGTTGGCTCTGTTGATAAAAAATAACCTAATTAAAAATATAGCGTGTAGAAAATATGCGGCACTTGACGGCCACCATGCGATTCCTCATCCCGGTTCACGACAAAAGCGTGTGTAGTAAAACCCAGATCCGCAAATAAGTTTAATAGAAATTACACTTAATTCTTTTAAGTTCTGGCAACACTGTAATTGCACGCAGCTTGGCCAATAACAGTTACCATGAACTCTGCGTTGTGTTCGACCTCTCCTATTACCTCAGTGAGGTGGGGTATTGCTGCGTGGAACACATATACAGACTCACCGATGTCAGAGTCACGTTCGCTCAAACATTTTCTTCCAGTAAAAGCATCAAATTGCATCCAATGTATACTCCACACTGCGGTATATTGTGTATTTCTTTCTGTTCCTATTACCTTTATTTAAAGATTAAAACCTAACATTAAATTCTTACAGACGTAAACGAACATTTTGTTTCGCGCATGACACAAATAAAGCCAATAGAAAATAACAATGAGTACAGTAACATCGTCGGTATGAGGTGAGGTACAGAAAACACTTTAGGTGGGTTACACTAGACTGCGCTGTATGCTACACACAAAAATTCCATTCTGGACGTTTGACGTCCAGGGTTATATTCACAGATATGGTACATACACGTAACAGCAATGCTTCGTTTACAGATGATGTTCTCAGGGACCACCCTGCATTTGCAAACACTTTCCCACTCACTGAATCATACTTTGGTTCAAATGGCTCTGAGCACTATGGACTTAACTTCTGAGATAATTAGTCACCTAGAACTTAGAACTACTTAAACCTAACTAACCTAAGGACATCACAAACATCCATGCCCGAGGCAGGATTCGATCCTGCAACCGTAGCGGTCGCGCGGCTCCAGACTGAAGCGCCTAGAACCGCGCGGCCACATCGGCCGGCAATCATACTTTGCTGGGCAGTTTATCCGTGGTTGGAGTACTATAAACTTGTTCATATAAGTGTCCCTACAGATAAAATTCTAGTGGACTAAGGTGCAGAGAAAGTGGAGGTCAGAATATTGGACCTCCACGACTAGTCCATTTCCCTGGAAATAGCTGCACTCATCCATTCCAAAGTGTGGTGGTGAACGGTCGTGCTGAAACCATAGCTGTCCCGAACACCAAGTTGAACGTTTTGTAACGCATCAGGAAAAGTATTGCAAAGAAACGAATGATACAGATAGTCATTCTAATTGATCGGCAATAGCGCTCTCCTCCACGAATCTAGCCCACAGGTTTATGCCAAAGTGTTCCTGAAAGACACGTTTACGGGTGACATGTGTACCGTGTTCCGACCAATAATGGCTGCTGTCGACGTCGAAAATATCTTCAAGAGTAAAGCTAGATTCGTCAGCCAGTATCACGTAATTTATAAAATGTTCGTTATCTTCCACTTGGTGCAAAAGCCATTCACAAAACTGTACTCGTCGAATGCGATCTTCTGGTCGCCGGTCTTGTGTTAAGGTGTAATGATATGGATGCAGTTCTTCATCGTGCAACCACACAACAACCAGTGTTCCAGACATCTGGAACTGCTTTGCAGTATCACGGATACTTTATCGATGTGACTGGTGAACGGTTTGTGGAGTATGCCTAGTCCTTGGTCATTGTTCGTGCAGAATAGTATCGTGTTCGCACCAGTAAGTGGGAAGAGAGAGAGGATAAAAATGGTGCCAATTCAAATCTCACTATTCTGAAAAGTGTCAAAGGCGACACCAGGCTAAACATCCCCGAAAGACGGTCAACCAAAGTGGAACACCTCTATCACTTGTGGACAAAAATTACCGGTTTCCCGATGGCGTTGCTTCAGGCGACTAAATATACTTGTCGGTATGGTGCCTTTGAGTGTACCCTGCAGTATACGCACGAGCAGCAGCAGCTTGGTTATCGGGTACACCCAGCACCAAAAGCGTACCGACGTATTCATCGTTTGTGCTCTCCTTCGGGAAGCCACCCTACGTGAACTTGAAAAAACATGTTACGGTTGTGCACTGCGAAGTTAGTGGACACGTACCTGCAATTTACTGGATCCCACTGTCATGTGATGGACTATTGTCATGTGACAAAATGATGTCTTGTTTATAAAAGACGAGATATATGGAATGGACGTCTAAAAATCACAATAGGAACCTAACGATGTTTGGAACTCTAGCTCCATGATGAAAAAGGTTTTAACGTTGCAGCAGTGTACTCACTGAGCTACGACAGATGGTATGGTAGTCCTTAGTGGTACACGTTCCTCTGCGTGATGTGACAGTGTTGTCAGCTCCTCGTTTCCATTCATGTGTTTTAAAAATGCAACCAATCTGACTTTTCTAAATAAATTTTTGTCTTGAATCAACACATATCAAAAAAAGTTTTGCGTCATCTCGGTTCCTAGAGCCCCGGAACCTGTACAAAAAATTAGAACAGAGATCAACAGAAACATCATTTCCGCCCTTTTTATTGCTCATGAAAACCACACATATAATGTTGTAACACCATAAAGCGAGACCTTCAGAAGTCAAGGTCCAGATTGCTGTACACGTCAGTATCTCTAATACCCAGTAGCACGTCCTCTTGCATTAATGCATGCCTGTATTTGTCGTGGCATACTACCCACAAGCTCATGAAGGCAGTGTTGGTTCAGATTGTCCCACTCCTCAACGGCGACGGCGATTCGGCGTAGATCCCTCAGAATGGTTGGTGGGTCACGTCGTCCAGGCATGTTCGATAGTGTTCATGTCTGGAGAAGAAGCTGACCATTCCAGTCGAGCGATATCGTTATCATGAAAATCCACAAGATGTGCACGATGGGGGCGCAAATCTTCGTCCATGAAGACGAATGCCTCCTTAATATGCTGCCGATATGGATGCACTATCGTTCGGAGGATGGCATTCACGTATAGTACAGCCCTTGCGGCTCCTTCCATGAACACCAGCGGCGTACGTCGGCTGACATAATGCCAACCCAAAGCTGCAGGGAACCTCCACCTTGCTGCACTCGCTGGTCAATGTGTCTAAGGCGTTCAGCCTGACCGGGTTGCCTCCAAACACGTCTCCGACGATTTTCTGGTTGAAGGCATATGCGACACTCATCTGTGAAGAGAACGTGATGCCAATCCTGCATGTTGTTGGGCCCATCTGTAATGCGCTGCACGATGTCTTGTTTGCAAAGATGGACGTCGCCATGGACGTCGGGAGTGACGTCATGCAGCCTATTGCGCAAAGTTTGATTCGTAACTGCTGCTGGCTGCACGAAAAGCATTAATCAATATGGTGGCGTTACTGTCAGGGTTCCGCCGAGACAAAGTCCGTTCGTAACGGTCATCCACAGCAGTAGTAGCCCTTGGGCGGCCTGAGCGAGGCACGTCATCGACAGTTTCTGTCTCTCTGTATCTCCTCCATGTCCGGACAACAACGCTTTGGTTCACTCCAAGACTCCTGGATCCTTCCATAGTTGAGAGCCCTTCCTGGCACAAACTAACAATTCCGACTCAATCAAACTGCGGTATTGATCGTCTAGGCATGGTTGAACTACAGACAACACGGGCCGGGTACCGCCTTCCGGGTAGAATGACTGGTACTATTCGGCTGTTGGATCCCCTCCGTGTAATAGGCGCTGCTCATGCATGATTTTTTACATCTTTGGAAGGGTTTAGTGATATCTCTGAACAGTCAGAGGGACTGTCTGTGATACAATATCCACAGTCAACGTCTATCTTTAGGAGTTCTGGGAACGGAGGTGATGCCAAACTTTTTTTGATGAGTGTACATGAGGAATCACACGCGCATTTTTTCTTCACACTGTATTTCTATCCTAAATAAATAAGTCGCAGACATTCGTACATGGCTGTTATCACAAAGCACAACTTCATAAAATTTATCTTCCCACTTGACTCCTCCATTACGTTATGGGAGACAAACGGTATGATGTGGAAGGAAGACAGTGGCCATTTTTCTAATTTCAAAAGAAGGAAACCATCCCGACAGTTGTCTTCAGGTAAGAAAGGAGCAACGGAATACATATAACTGGACGCTTGTATCGGGATTTAATCCCCTGCTCTCGCGAATGCGATTTCGCTTTCTCACATTTAATTAAGCATTCCTGGCTGCTACGCCATTGTCGAATGAATTTCACATTTAAGCCCAAAAAGCGCAATAGGTAGGCTACGCTAGGTTGCACATTATGCTACGCACAGTGATTCAATTCTATACGTTTGACGTCTAGACTTATCTTCACGGAGTTGGTACACACAGGTACCAGCAATGTTCACTCAGCTATTGCAAACAGTTCTGCAATATTGGGACGGAAAACACGATTCAGCTGTTGCTGGGTCCACCTCATTGTCTACGATTTCGTAGAGCGATTAATATTACACTAACGGAAAAAGAAATTGCAGCACCAAGAAGTTGTTGCGACACAACAGCGAAAGCTGGTAGACGTGTTTCTATATCTGGAACCTGCATATTTAGATTTCGCGCCAGTCGCATAAGAGTGGCGCCGAAGATACAAATCGGGGTTGCTTCAAACCCGCGCTACTTGAGATTGGACGTGGTGAATTGATATTATTCAAGAATGCCTTTAAGACGACAAAGATGCCTTTATCAACACTTCACTGAGTTTAAACGTGGTCATGTACGAGGTGTGTTTTTTAAGTAAGTACCGTTTTGAAATTTAAAATAAGACGTGCTAAGATATCTCAATAATTTTATTTTTACATGAAAGCCTGTACCTTAATCTACTTTTATACATAATTTCCGTCAATATTGAGGCACTTGTCATAACGTTGTACCAGTTTTTGAATACCCTCCTCACAGAAGTCTGCCGCCTTTCTTGTTAACCACTGTATGACCACTGTTTTGACTTCATCATCGTCAGGTGTTTCTTCAAGTGCAGGAACAAATGGTAGTCACTGGGCGCAAGATCGTGGCTGTACGGAGGATGATCTAGAGTTTCCCACGGAAAAGATGTGATGAGATCTTTGATCTGATTCGCCACATGCGGACGGGCATTGTCTTGCAGCTAAACGATGCCCTTGTTCAACTTCCATGGACTGTTGCTTTGACTCTGGTGTGACGTAGACCACCCATGTTTCATCGCCCGTAACAATTTGGCTTAAGAAATCATCACCGTCTTTGTGGTACCGCTGAAGGAAAGTCAATGCACTGTCTAAAAGTTTGGTTTTGTGCACATCCGTCAAAATTGTCGGTGCCCAACGTGGACACAATTTTCGGTAATTCAAGTGCTCGGTCACAGTGCCATCGAGAAACATTAGGAAAGTCATCCCGCAAGAAGGATATCGTAAAGCGTCAGTTTTCTCTCACCTTATTATCCACTTCCTGCACCAAACTTTCATTAACGACCGAGGGACGCCCACTCCGTTGTTCATCATGCACATTTGTGCGGCCATCTTTAAATGCTCTCACCCACTTTCTTACCATTCCATCACTCATAATGTTTTCTCCGTAAACTGCACAGATCTCAGGATGAATATCGATCGCTTTTAGGCCTTTAGCACTAAGAAATCTTATAACAGCCCGTACTTCACAGTCGGGGGGACTCACGATTATCGGAGGCATCTTAAACAGTACACAACGTAAACAAGGAAGAGTCAGACTATAATCGCGTCAGTGCGTAGATTAAGGTACAGGGTTCCATGTAAAAATAAAATTGTTGAGCTATCTTAGCACGTATTTTTTAAATTTCAAAACGGTACTTACTTAAAAAACACGCCTCGTAATAGGAATACGATGAGATGGATGTTCCTTCTGCGATACTGCAGAAAGACTTGGCGGGAATGTAGCCACTGTACGTGACTGCTTGAGGCCATGGTCACGAGAATTTAGGTCTCAAGAAGAGCGGGCTCCCGACTGCCACACGGCACTAAAGGGAGGGAAGACCGTCGTGTTCAACGTATGGCTCTGACGCATCGTACTGCGTTTTCAACAGCAATTTGAGTAGCAGATGGTGCCCCAGTCACACAACAAGCTGTTAAAAATCGGTTACTGCAAGGACAGCTCGAATCAGGCGCCCCGTATCGTGCATTCCACTGACCTCAAACCACCGCGATTTGCGACTTCAATGGTATCAAGCGAAAGCTCATTAGACTACAGAGAGGAGTTTTGTTGTATTTTCTGATGAAAACGGGTTCTACGTGGGTGCCAGTGATGGTCGTTTGTTGGTTAGAATGAGGACAGTTGAGGGCCTGCAACTAATTTGTCTGCGTGCCAGACACACTGGACCTACGCCTGAGCTGTCATCTTGGATGTGATTTCGTATGACAGCAGGAGCACCTTCTTGGTTATCCCGCGCACACGAACTGCAGAGTTGTACCTCACTCTGGTAGTTAGACGTATTGTGCAGCCATTCATGAAGAGCGTTCCAGTGAGAGTTGGCAATACTCTCTTAGGATTTAAAGGTTGGCTACAGTGTGCATACACAAGCTCTGGAATCTAAGATATTGTTGTCGCGCTTCGCAGCGCACAGATTAATTAGAGGCAGTTTGGAAGCCAGTGTAGGAGCCCGTCTGCTGTGGTGCGCACGTGTATTGAGTGAGGGATCGTCGCCGAGCTGCCGCACTGCCGTGTCCGCCAGCAGCGACATAGGATTTGGTACTGAGCTGATATTTTTTATAATTTGCAGCACGCTTATTAATTTAAAGAAAAGGGTTTGTGTATGTGTGTAGCAGCAGACGGTAATTTTGATAGTGGTACAGATGAATTCTTAAGGGAATCATTGTTAGACGAATAGATTAGGTATTGATTTTTGTCATCGATTTCTTTCGTAATTGTCAGGGAACTGTTTCACTATGTATTTAATTGAGAAGCATTTCAGTTTGTCTCAAGAATTTGATTAATTTGTGATATTGCTTTAATGCCACTGGAGGCAGATTTACATACGAAGCGATTGTTCAAAGAGCTTCTAGCGCTTTGTTAATTGAGTGAGGAAGAATCACTTTCAGAATATAGTTTTTGAAAAACAGGAATTACTTGTTTGGGTTATCATTTATCGAGTTCAGATTTGACCAAACCCTTTCTCTTGAATTATATATAGTTGTAGTAAGCAGCAGCAGCAGCAGCAACAGCAGGAGCCACCATACAGAACATGCATTGCACTCAGAATGAATAATAGGTTTTTTTATGTTTTTGTTAAATAGTGGAATGCAGCAGATCAAGCAGTGGCAGCAGAAAGACCAAGTAAGTTATTTGTTGCGCACAGGACCAATTAAAAAAAATAAAGTTTAGCCGATCTCTGTAATAGTAAAGTTAACCAGAGTACAAGCACGAGATTTTCAGTAGAAAACACGAGATAAGAAGATAGAGCTCGCAACATTCAACAGGGGATGTTTTCCAAAAGGATATCGTTCGCACACATACCGCTGTTGTAACCGAACACGCTCTACTGAGTGATCAACAGATTACCTTGGCCTGCTCGAAAATCAGATCTGTCTCCGATCGAGGACATATGGGACATCATCGGATGGCAACTCCAGCGTCATCCACATACAGCATTAACGCTTACTGTTGCATGGGGGCTTAATTATATAGAATGCAAATATTTTTTAATTTTTTTTGGTAGCTGTATGTCCGATTACGCTGTTTCGTAAACGGTTGGCCCTGACTAGTTTTTGTACGCAATCTGACTGCATAGAACAACAACAAAGAATGAAATGAAAATTCTCGTTAACACAATTAATTAATTAAGTCCCCAGCAACTATAAAACCTACGAAACCTAAGCACAAGTATAACTGTTCTGTGTGTGGAAGTATGACTCAACGTACACATCTGGCACGGTTCTTCTTCAATAAGATAAGAAATTTCAAATACCATTTATACTGAAGTGATAAAAAAAATTAGAAATACTATAATTGCGCAAGAAAACCAGACTTACACTCTAATACAAGAACACAAGCCAGATGCTTTGTTGATTGAACCTGTAATGACGCATTATTCAGGACATTGAAATAATGAGAAAAAAAAGAAAAGGAGTTTTGTTACCTTCATTTATATTGATGAAAAGCACTCTAATCATTACAATATCTCCAAACCGACTCGCTACTACCACATCTCAACAAGAACTGACTACTGCCACATCTCGACAAGCACTGCACTTCGCTGCTTCTCAACAAACACTGCCTACTACTGCCCTATCTCGACAAGAACTGCCAGTGGAGGCGGCTGAATAATACTCTCTGGCGCAATCTCTGGCGCTGTGGCTCAGTGTAGCCACCTTTCACTGTATTGACCGACCAAGTGTAACAGGCATGGAACACCATCCTATAACCTAGCTTTCCTCACCTGTGCACATCAATTCATGCAAGTTTACATGCTTGCTTTCAGCAACACCGGTTGTTAAAGTACCAGCATTTCACATTTTCAATTGCTTATCTCGCGCTTACATAAACCTGTGTTCTTGCAAAGTTAAACATTCAAATATGTCACCTAGACTAATGAGTTCGCTAAATTTTATTACTCTACATTATTTTTTCTTTTTCCGTCGATAACTCAGAGAGAGTAAACGCAGACCGTGGATTTAAGAATCCCCGATAAAGGTCACACAGCGTCTGAAATGGTAGATACTTCTTAACCAGAAAAGGCATCGAAGTGCGAAAACGGTCCCTCGCTCCACAGTTTACAGCTGAGAGGGTGCGGAGATACATTTCAACTTTGCGACTGGCGTCTGAGGCGCCATGTCCCACAAATCGCGAATTTACCGCGGCGCGGGAGACAGGGAAGATTATTTCCCTAACTTGGATAATTTCCGTTTTATGTAAAGCAGAGGATTGATTAAACAATTAAATTAAAGTTGACGTCGCTGCGCCTCCGGCGGGCTGCAGAAGTGCCTGTGGCTGGCGAGAGGCTATTCGCATGCTGATCGCGCGCGCCTTAAACCCGATCCCAAGTTGGGCCGCCCGCCGACTTGATCTCCGCCGCGCGATTTGCGCTCCAGCCGCGCGCTGAAAGCGCTATGAATTCAATGCGCAGAATCCGCGCAACCGAGTTCGCAGCCGGACTTCAATTTTATACGTGTCTTCTCTCTCTACTGCCAAACTCCACCATGTACAAGCAACATTTCGTACAGCTTCAGAGGGTGAATTCTTTTATCTGTGATGATAACAGACATAGATTCCTTTATGAAGGAATAAGAAAACTTTGTCTTTTTCACTTTTTTTTCAATTCTCAGTGTATACTGAGAATATTTTCACCATTTTAGTTGTAATGGCGAAGCATATGGTAAGTTTGGAATTTCTTTCGTTATGTTTGCTTTCTTAAATTATTTTATGGATGTAGTCTTCAGTCTGAAGACTGATCTGATGCAGCCCTCCATGCTACTCCATCTCCAAATAAGTACTGCAACCTGGATCCTTCTGAATCTGCTTATTGTACTCATCTCTTGGTCTCCCTCTATGGTTTTCACTTCCTACGCTTTTCTCAAGTACTAAATTGGTGATCCCTTGACGCCTCAGAATGTATCCTACCAACCGATCCCTTCTTCTAGTCAGGTGGTACAACAAATTTGTCTTTTCTTCCCAATTCTATTCAGTACATCTTCATTAGTTAAGTGGTGTACTTGTCTATTCTTCAGCATTGTTCTGAAGCACCACATTTCAAAAGATTCTGTTCTCTTCCCGTCTAAACTGTTTATAGTTCACGATTCACCCCCACACACGGCTACACTCCATACAGACACTATCAGGGAAAAAAAACCTGATACTTACATGTATATTCAATTTTAACAAATTTCTGTTTCTCAGAACCGCTTTTCTTGTCATTTTCAGTATGAATTTTATATCCTGTCTACTTCTGCCATCATCAGTTACGTTGCTGCCCAAACAGTAGGATTCATCTACTTCTTTCAGTGTCTCGTTTCCTAATATAATTCACTCAACATCCATTTGATTTAATTTGACTGCATTCTATTGTCCTTGTTTTGTTTTTATTGATGTTCATTGCGTCAACTGCTCTTCGAAGTCTTTTGTTGTCTCTGACAGATTTACAATGCCGTCTGTGAACCTGAAAGCTTTTATTTCTTCTCAGTGAACTTTAATTCCTCCTCCAAACATTTTTCGGTTTCCTCTGTTGCTTGCTCAATGCACAGACTGAATAACATTGCGGTAGGCTACAACCCTCTCTCGCTCCCTTCTCAAACACTGCTTCCTTTTCATGCCCCTCGACTCTTATAACTACCGTCTCGTTTCTGTACAAATTGTAAATTTCTTTTCGCTCCTTTCATTTTACCACTATCACCCTCAGAATTTGAAAGAGAGTGTTTCGGTCAACACTGAAATGCTTTCTGTAAGTCTACAAGTGCTAGAAATGTATGTTTGCCTTTTCTTAATCTGTCTTCTAAAATAAGTCATAGGGTCAGTACTGCGTCGCGTGTTCCAGCATTTCTACGGAATCCAGACTTATCTTCTCCGAGGTCGGCTTCTACCAGTTTTTCCATTCGTCTGTAAAGAATTCGTATTAGTATTTTGCAGCCGTGACTTATTAAATTGATAGTTCGGTGATTTTCACACCTGGCAACACCTGCTTCTGTTCGAGGATGGCCGGCCGGAGTGGCGGTGCGGTTGTAGGCGCTACAGTCGGGAACCGGGAGACCGCTACGGTCGCAGGTTCGAATCCTGCCTCGGGCATGGATGTGTGTGCTGTCCTTAGGTTAGTTAGGTTTAATTAGTTCTAAGTTCTAGGCGACTGATGACCTCAGAAGTTAAGTCGCATAGTGCTCAGAGCCATTTTTTTGTTCGAGGATGATTCCTCGCAATAGCAAGATCCTTTTTTGTGAACAACACGTCATTTTAATCATGTAGTCAGATTTTCATGTTTTCCTCACTTTTACCGTCTTTCTTCATAAAACGCAGAACCTCTGCACATGTTCTCCTGCGTATTCCCAAAATCTTATTGTTAAGTGTTGTTTTGCTATGATCGTTCTAGATTCGTTCTTTTGTTCTGATTAAGACCTCAGTGAAACTAATTTTTCAATGAATGTACATTTGAATACTTAGAACCGGTAATGCTTTTTTGATTTGAAGTGATAAATAACAGGAGGAAGCAACAAAAAGCTGTCCTACACTGACTGACTTGACAGTAAAGAGCAACTATATATAATATGAATTTTAACTGATTTTACGAAAGCGTTTCAAAGTGTTTTCCACATAAGCCGTTTATACTGGATAACATTTTCTAACAAAGCTTTCCTTAATTTGTAATCTCCTGGGTCTGCTGCGTAATAAATGTCTTTCAAGGACATGATAAATTTTGTATAACCAAATTCTCTGGCATGTATATCTTTTTTTTCTTTTATTTCAACTATAGGCAAAATGTTAGATGATCATAATTGCTGTCACGAAATTTCATCTTCAAATTAAGTTTATTTCTGACTTTCATTAATGAAGTGTCAAAAAATACAGGAACGCTTAAGTGATTACTATGAAACGAACAATGAAACAGTGCAGTCAGTAAACAAATAGACAGCAACAGAATCAACGATATTGCAAGGAAGTCATGAGTTGTGAACATAGCCTGATGATGGCTGTATAGCTGAAGTAAGCCTGTAGTTCAAATAAAAAAATGATTCCAGTAGCAAAGTAACTGATTATATAAAATTTATTGAAGTTTTTCCCTTTAGTTATTAATCCTTTTATTATGTTTTATAGTAGGGAACATTGAAGGAGTTTGTGTACCTAGAACACCTTAACTATGGAAGAATACGAGTAGCTAGTGGTTATACTTGAAGATTAAACCTATGCAATAAATATCATATAACTGAAAGACGACGTTAAAATTTCCTAATGCTAGTGGTCCATATATTTTCCATTAAATCTTTATCAAGTTTACACTACTGGCATAAGTTGTCCGTAACGCCGCTGTTGTGTTTGAAAAAATGCATTAGACACCCTATCGTTTTGATCAACAAGTGAAGTATGTGCGACACGTTTCAGGAGCAGGCTGTCATATTCTATTTTTGTCTAATGTTTTCGAAACAGCTCCCACACTTTTGTGGTATCACACCGGCGCTAATGCCGCTGTAAGGGTGCCTTGTGGCTGCTATTTCTCAGCATTATAACGCAAGTTTTCGGATCCGCAATCTTCTTCCCCTTGGTCCATAACTCGTGTTAACGAAGTAACGGTCTACTAAATGTCACGCAGCGTTGCAAGAAATTAGTGGGGAGGTCTTAACAGGGCAAAGCGAGATGGGAGAGGAAGAGGGCGGGGGTCGGAAAGGCGCTTTCAGAGCTTCAGTAATTTTCTTTCATTTAGCGATGACGTCACTATTAAGTGTTATCTGACTGCTGCAGCCGCCGTGCTGTTACGACACCGGCCATTAAGCGAGAGACACCCGTCGTCCGCCCGATTATATAACGTCTCGCCGCCGAGTAACAAGCAATTTGTCGTCGATAATTACCGTTAGCCTCCATTATATTTGTAACCTCCAGGAGGAAGCGCTGAGATAGGTGTACATCCACGAAATATTATCGAACTCTTGCACTTAATGAGTCAGTTTTCAGATTCTCCATTACCACTGCATGTCTACTACACTACTGGCCATTAAAATTGATGCACCAAGAAGAAATGCAGATGATAAACAGGTATTCATTGGACTAATATATTATACTATACCTGACATGTGATTACATTTTCACGCAATTTGGGTGCATAGATCCTGAGAAATCAGTCCCCAGAACAACCACCTCTGACGTAATAACGGCCTTGATACGCCTGGGCATTGAGTCAAACAGAGCTTGGATGGCGTGTACAGGTACAGCCGCCCATACAGCTTCAACACAATACCACAGTTCATCAAGAGTAGTGACTGGCGTATTGTGACGAGCCAGTATCTCGACCACCATCGACCAGACGATTTCAGTTGGTGAGAGATCTGGAGAATGTTATGGCGAGGGCAGCAGTCGAACATTTTCTGTATCCAGAAAGGCCCTTATAGGAAGTGCAACATGCGGTTGTGCATTATCCTGCTGAAATGTAGGGTTTCGCAGGGATCGATAAAGGGTAATGCCACGGGTCGTAACACATCTCAAATGTAACGTCCACTGTTCAAAGTCCGGTTAGTGAGAACAAGAGGTGACCGATACATGTAACCAGTGGCACCCCACACCATCATGCTGGGTGATACGCCAGTATGGCGATGACGAATACACGCTTCCAATGTGCGTTCACCGCGGTGTCACTAAACACGGATGCGACCATCATGATGCTGTAAACAGAACCTGGATTCATCCGAAAAAATGACATCTTGCCATTCGTGCACCCAGGTTCGTCGTTGAGTACACCATCACAGGCTCTCCTGACTGTGATGCAGCGTCAAGGGTAACTGCAGCCATGGTCTCCGAGCTGATAGTCCATGCTGCTGCAAACGTTGTCGAACTGTTCGTGCAGATGGTTGTTGTCTTGCAAACGTCCCCATCTGTTGATTCAGGGATCGAGACGTGGCTGCACGATCAGTATTTCACACTGGTGGTGCACGTCACTAAGTTTGTACCAAAAATGGCGCAGAGGCGTATAAGCGTAAGTTGCCGTTACGTGAGAGGCATGTACCGCACTATATTATTTTGCTTCAGCATGCACGTGCGTTCTCGTGGTACGGGTCCACGGAGTTAAAATTCAAATGTCACCATAATAAAATTAAATATGTCGTTAGGCGTTTAATGTTTTCTTCCTAAAGATATTAAAAATATCACCGGAACCACGCATCATTTACTTGAAAGCCACCATCACGATTAGTAAGATCTTCTGTCAGATGCGTATAAGAGACTCTTGAATAATTTAATTCTAGAAGGATATCGTCGGCATCAAGATTTCAGTGGCAGAATTATTGATAGAATATCCAGTGGGAATAGAAGGACCTGCTAGGGGGTTCATGCATAATGACACCGAGCGAGGTGGTGCAGTGGTTAGACACTTGACTCGCATTCGGTAGGACGACGGTTCAATGCCGCGTCCGGCCATCCTGATTTAGGTTTTCCGTGATTTCCCTAAATCGCTCCAGGCAAATGCCGGGATGGTTCCTTTCAAAGGGCACGGCCGACTTCCTTCCCCGTCCTTCCCTAATCCGATGAGACCGATGACCTCGCTGTCTGGTCTCCTTCCCCAAACCAACCAACCAACCAACCATAATGACACTGACAGCGACGGTTGATTTTATTACGTTTACATCTGAATTTTAATGAAGCAGGCCAGTAATGCGAAAGAAGGCGTGCATGCAATACCACCATTACACATGCGCCTGTACACCTTACATTGAGCTACGATTGCAGATGGTGCTCAAGTCCACAGAGGGAGCTCAGGACGCAGTAATCTATACACGTTTAACTCCGCGCCAGTGTTTTGCATAATCGTAACGACGTGCACCAGAACTCTCCAGTGCAAAACACTTACCTGAAGATAGTTGGATGGTTGTCAGCCGAAACATGGTGGCGAGATATCGGCATCATCCGGCCGCAGTGCCAAAATTTAGTGGACTGCGCCGGGAAAACTTCAAGGGTCACGCTATTAACTAAAATTATGTGGTAACTAGCCGTGTGGTATTGATTTACAAAAACTGATTTCCGCATTGACGAATTTTGCTATTGCCCATTCATCAATAAACTCTGTACCATAAACAAAAACACAAAACAACGATTTATGTAATAATTTGAGTGTTTTAGTCAGCTACGAAGTAATACACGATTATCTTCACTTATTAATTTCCCATTCACCAGTTTCCTTCAATACATTACTTCTTCGTGCTTCTTCAGAAAATGCATACAGTGCTGTGTGACTGTATACTTTGCCGACATGAAGTACTGACGAAGAGCTGTCGGTTCTCTAGGCGGGTGGTAGCGCTGTGGCGTTTCGACAAGTGTCACAGTTATCATCTCTTCTGGCGAAGTGTTGATATTAATGGATGTCATTATATTTCTCCACCTTGCTGGAAGCAGCTTTGTGTGTGGTTGTGTTTGTGTGTGTGTGTGTGTGTTGTGTGTTGTGTGTGTGTGTGTGTGTGTGTGTGTGTGTGTGTGTGTGTGTGTGCGTGTGCGAGTGTGTGTGTGTGGCGGGGATCGGGAGCGTGCGGTTTAGTGATGGGATAGATGTGGTTGGAGTGGAGAAGGAAAGGAGTAGCTAGGGTGGCGGAAGGGCTGGTGGCTGCGTTCGAAATTCCCCTTGGTTATTCCGGATGCGTCTTGCGCGCTGGGTAGTGCTGGGCGCACTCTCGTCATATTACCTCCAACGCAGGGTTCCGTGCTGCACGAAGTTGGCAACCTTCGTCCTTACTGACTAGATTCTCGTGGCTCGATATTTATATGGGTTCCTTAATAGTGACCGCCGGTGTGGCCGAGCGGTTCTAGGCGCTTCAGTCTAAAACCGCGCGACCGCTACGGTCGCAAGTTCGAATCCTGCCTCGGGCATGGATGCGTGAGATGACCTTAGGTTAGATAGGTTTAAGTAATTCTAAGTTCTAGGGGACTGATGACCTCAGATGTTAAGTCCCATAGTGCTCAGAGCCATTTTGAGCCTTAAGTGTTTTCATCATAGCCAGTTGCTCAGCGTAGTTATTCGGCTTTCTCGAAGTCAGAAGCGTGCTCTTCGTTTATGCTGTGCTCGACGATGGCTGGTACTTTGTGTGTCCCACTCATATAATACCGACGTGTTCCTCGCAGTGTTTTGAGATACAGAGCTGCGTTTATCCACTGCATTGACCGCCACATATACATGGGCTGCTGTACAGTTGTAGGTTTCGTGTCTGATCAGCAACAACTGTGTAAGCTGTAAGTAACTTTGGTTTAGTGTTGCAAACTTATCACAGAAATACACGCATTTACACAATTTACTATGGGACAATGTTAAGACGGTTGTCAAACGAACGAATGTCGTCCTCAGAAAGTGAAATAATCCTAACACAACAATGGTAAGTTTTAACTAGAAGCTTCTTTACAAAATTATTCTTACGACTACGTCATGGTGTTGGCTAGTACTACGATAAATCATCCGATTCCGTTTCACAGTTCGGTACTATTTAGGATGACAATAAAGCCTACGGAGGATGGTTAGTTTTGTGATACGTTGAGCAAAAGATTACCCAAGATCGCTCGAGTTTACAGTGGACGCAAGCTGGTGAACCAACAAGTTTACACCTCTGCTCGCGATATTTACCTTATCTGCGACGAGCTGTCATCTTCATGGCTGCTCTCGTCCTCTGAAATTCGAATAAAAACTAATTAAGCCTTTGCTGATTTTTCCAGCAGAAACTCTCCCTATGTTTCTTGTTACGCAAGAAAACATGAACAGTTTTAGAATATGACGACATGCACGGGCATGGCTGAAGCAGTGCGCATATTAAAATGCCCTCTCAGTCCTCGCAAGGACAATTAACTACCTGGCTGGTTCGTTTTTCCACAATGGGAGCTCAACGATGTACAGTTAATATCTAGCTGAATGTCAGCTGCAGTGAACGCAGTGTTCACTCAAATTTCTCCTTCGCATGGTACCGAGCGTTATGCGCCCTGTTCTGCACTTGACGCCAGTTCTGAGAAGAGTCTCGTCTCTCTCGTAGCCCAACTCTCTCCCCACTTGGGTTCTTTCGTTCTCCGCAACATGTTTTTTTTCGACCAAAGGAGTGTTCCTGTTATTTTGTGAATACTCCCTCTGCCAATCGCAAGGGCGCTACCATTGAAGTGCATCGAAATCTCGGCGCTTTACTCTTTCCAAGTTCGTTTCCGCCAGTCGAACGTTCCGTGCCCGCTCAGATGTGTACCATTCGCTGTTCATGTGATCCAATGCGTCACTGGTTTTGTTTGTATCCATCTGGAATTCCGAAACGCAGTTTTCTAAAGCTTCTTTCTGTCCTAATTCTTGTGGCCAGATACTCGCTCTGGAGTATGCGTCACCTGTCCGGTCGCTAGCTCCCGCCACAGGACACCCCCCCTTAAGAGCTTACCGTAGTGCCTCCCAGGATGCGGCCTCTGCGTCTGGCCAGGGGTGGGGCAAATAGCGGCCCGCGGGCCAAATGTGTACCGCGGGGGGGTTTTGTGTGGACCACCAAGACATGTATAAAAATCGTAGGAAAAACAAAATTTCCCTTCCCCGCGCGACTAAAAAAATCCGCGAGCGTCTGCGCTACTTGGTAGTGCGTACTACCGACAGATGTCTCTACAGTCACGCAACCAACCTAGCTGCTTGTGGACGCGGTGGATTATGGGAGCACTGCCATCAGCCACCACGGGCACGGAAAAAACCACTGTGCATCCTGCTAATGGCGCTAATTTATGCTCCACGCGGTCGCTGACGGGGGCGCTGTATTTCTCCCGCTCCGAGTGAATAGTACGACGTTCAGAGCAATTTTCATCTTTTTCGGGTGGTGTACTTGCGTTTTGTCTGTGCAGCAGTACAACGTACTGCACTTCAGTGCAATCATGACTCCTAAGAAGATGCGTAAAGTCGGTGATAAGTGCCGTCTGTTTAATGAAGAATGGACGGCCAAATATCTCTTTATTGATGCAGGAAATAAAGCTGCATGCTTTCTATGCCATGATACAGTTGCCGTATTCAAGGAATGCAATCTGAAACGACATCACGAAACCAAACACAGTGACTTTGGCTGCAAACTTTCAGATGAAGAACGAAAAATAAAAGCAGCGGAGTTCGTGAAACGCTTGACGAAGCAACAAGCGTTATTTACGAAGCAAACACCTATTCAAAATAGAGCTACAGAAGCAAGTTTCATGGTTGCCTGTAACCTTGCTAAACGAAACAAACCTTTTTCGGATGGCGAGTTTAATAAACAGTGCATGGTAGAATGTGCAAGTGTGTTGTGTCCTGAGGTTAAAACCAAATTTGAGAGCATTTCGTTGTCAAGGAGGACTATAGCGCCGCTCATTGATTTAATTAGTGACGAACTTGCAGACCAGCTAAAAACTGTGAGCGAAGATTTTGTTTGGTTTTCACTGACAATGGACGAAAGCACAGATATTGAAGAAACTGCACAAGTACTCATCTTTATCCGTGAAATTAATGAACCTTTCGTCATCACCGAGGAATTAGTTGGTTATAGTATTCATGAAAGATAGAACCATTGGTCAGGACTTGTTAGAATGTGTTGTTAATTGTGTGGAATCAAGTGGCTTATCCTGGAACAAAATGGTAAGCATTACAACACATGGGGCAGGGCTTTCTGTGGGAAAAATATAGCTATGATGAAACTTTTAAAAAACAAGTTACAAGCCGAAGACACAGACAGTGATATTTTAGATTTTCATTGTATTTTACATCAAGAAAGCCCCTGCAAAACTGCACTAGATATAAAGCTTGTGGTAGATCCTGTTGTTGGAGCTGTGAACACAATCAGAGCAAGGGCACTCCATCACAGACAGTTCAAATCTCTCCTTGAGTAGGTGGGGGCAGAACATGAAGATGTAATTTTCCATAACAGTGTGAGGTGGTTGAGCTTGGGCGAAGTATTAAAATGAGTCTGGGCATTACAGGACGAAATTATTTTATTTTTAGACACTAAGGAGATATCTCATGATTTTGTTGCAAAAATAGGATGTGAAGAGTGGAGATATGAGATGATGTTTGCAGCTGATATTTTTGAAAAACTGAATGAGCTGAATGTGACATTGCAGGGAAAGGGGTTGTTTGCTAATGAAATGTGGACACGTGTCAAAGCATTTAAAACAAAACTAGGTCAGTTTGCAAGGCAAGCAAATGAAGGCAAATTTTGTCATTTCCATTTACTAGGGAAACAGAAAGTACCTGGAAGTGTTTCAGCTAAGATTAGGGATGATATGCAGAGTTTAGAGGATGAGTTCACTACAAGATTTCAGGATTTTAAGAAAATTGAGCCTCAATTTAATGTTTTATCGTATCCCATCACTGCTGATATTGACACTGCACCACAGGAGCTGCAACTTGAACTGATTGACATGCAGGCAGATCACGCAGTGAAAGAAATGTTTAGTGCTGTAATTTTAGTTGACTTTTATAAATCTTTGTCAGCTGAAAAATGTCCATGTATCAAGAAATTTGCAGGCAAAATGTTCTCGATATTTGGATCGACGTATATTTGTGAACAAAGTTTTTCTTGCTCGAAAATCAACAAGAGCAATTACCGAAGCTGTTTAACAGACAGTAATTTGCGAGCTGTGATGAGAATATCAACTAGTAGTCTGATTCCTGATTTCAAAAAAAGAAAAAAAAAGAGCAAAATTGTGATAGGATGCATTTGTGCCATTAAACTTGTTTTAAAATTTAATGTATTTGGAGATGATATTAAATTAGCAAAATAAATGAAATTGAACACAACTATCTTATTTGAGGATGTCAGAAGGAAAAAGGTACAAGTGACTTTAGTCTTATCAAAACTGTAAGAAGTATACTTATAGCCATTTGCTTCTGACTCTTTCATTTATATCTAATGATTTTTATGATACCTTTTATGAAATGTAAAGCTATCTAATCAATGCATTTTAAGGCTTTCACTGCTCCACCCGAAATTGCAACTGTGTATGTGATTGGAAATAAAGAAAACTTGCATTTTCATAAAAATTTTGGGAATACTGGACACACACACACACACACATACCGGGTGATCAAAAAGTCAGTATAAATTTGAAAACTTAATAAACCACGGAATAATGTAGATAGAGAGGTAAAATTTGACACACATGCTTGGAATGACATGCGGTTTTATTAGAACAAAAAAAACAAAGTTCACAAAATGTCCGACAGATCTCTTACGCGCGTCGTTTGGTGATGATCGTGTGCTCAGCCGCCACTTTCGTCATGATTGGCCTCCCAGGTCCCCAGACCTCAGTCCGTGCGATTATAGGCTTTGGGGTTACCTGAAGTCGCAGCTGTATCGTGATCGGTCGACATCTCTAGGGATGCTGAAAGACAACATCCGACGCCAATGCCTCACCCATAACTCCGGACATGCTTTACAGTGCTGTTCACAACATTATTCCTCTACTACATCTATTGTTGAGGAATGATGGTGGACATACTGAGCATTTCCTGTAAAGAAAATCATCTTTGCTTTGTCTTACTTTGATATGCTAATTATTGCTATTCAGATCAGATGAAGCGCCATCTGTCGGATATTTTTTTAAGTTCTGTTTTTTTTTTTTGTTCTAATAAAACCCCATGTCATTCCTAGCATGTGTGTCAATTTGTACGTCTCTATCTACATTATTCCGTGATTTATTCAGTTTTCTAATTTATACTGACTTCTTGATCACCTGGTATATATATATATATATATATATATATATATATATATATATATATATATATATATACCGCCAGTATATATAGAGCATTAGAAGTGAAGGGTTTATAAGGTGCGGCCCTCCGCAAACCTCTGTGTCTATAATGAGGCACCCGAGCCAAAACAATTGTCCACCCCTGGTTTAGGCTACTGTCCAGCTTTCCTATGACAAAAGTTGTTTTACCACTCTGTAGCATACCTCTCCGTACCGTTGTGTACGAAGACATAAGCAACATGCACCATTCGGACGTACAGAGAAATCAGCACTGCAAAGCACAGCATTAACGATCACACTCTCCACTTTGATGGAACCGTGTTGCTATGCCGAGTAGCCGGCTATCGCAACACGATTATTAAGGAACCCATAGAAATCTGGTCAACAGGGACGAAGGTTATCAACA
Organism: Schistocerca americana; assembly: GCF_021461395.2. Classification (NCBI taxonomy): domain Eukaryota; kingdom Metazoa; phylum Arthropoda; class Insecta; order Orthoptera; family Acrididae; genus Schistocerca; species Schistocerca americana. Next base: position 858,029,048 of record NC_060121.1, read on the forward strand.
TGGTTTGTCAGGAGTGTATCAGAACTCTCCATTACATTGAAAACCATATAGCCAACTTAACGCTATTCTTTGCCTTGTGTAAAACTGGGAATAAATAAACACTCAGATATCGATATTAACAATATGAGGGCGAAACATGAGAGCGCGATTCTAAGCATTATTGGTAGACGAGTCAGCAGGGCTGGCCGAGAGCTCGGAGACAGAAGATGTGTCACACTACCTTTGCGTCGGTGATGGCAGATCTTATCACACTCAAAGCTTGATTTCATTTATATGGCCAGGAAAGGTTTACATGGCTTAACTACGCTTGAAGATGTAATTCAAGGTAAAATTTGCAAGCATAGTGTAAAGCGGAAGTACAGGGTTAGACTCGTGATTGTTAGCCCGAGTTTGCAATAATCCGTTACTTTGTTTATCAGTTAAAGAAGCGTCCATATCCTCCAAATAATAATAATTATTCTCCACATCCAATTCACAAAAATCCTGTAGTTATTAATTGTTAATGTAACTTTGAAATTGAAAAATTTGTTAACCTGGCACTGAGCCATGATTGATACATATGTCATTGTCAGGCATTTTGCCATTATTAATATTTGTCATACAATTATTGGTCATGATGATTTGTGAAGTTTTTAAGTAGACTTAATGTATGAAATCCCTTCTTAAAATTTATTCAGTAGTTAACAGGACCCAAGAAAACTCCTTTCTTTAAATTCATTCATAGTAACAATAAGCTTTTGCTGCGAATTGCTGTAAACCACTTGGATAAAGGTAGTGATCTAAAGAAGTGAGTACAAAACTTACGGCCAAAACAGACACATTGACACACCACAAACATATAATGTACTCTAATCCAGTAAATTCCGTTGCACAAGCCAGTCAGACAGCTTATTCTAATGTCAGATATAAGTTTTTCATGTAACCATCTGTGAGGGCTCAAATTACAGTGAAACTAACACTCATACACAGTGATATGCAGGTTATAATCCGATTACTGATAGCTCACGTTACTTATCTAGTCAATTTTCACAGACGAACGTAGGCAATATTTGTTGTAGGTAAGATACATATATGTTATAGGTAAGTTGCAAGTTAAGCACGGAATTCCGCGTAAGCGACAATATCACGAGAGCGCGCCCACCACTGCCCAGCACGGAAGGCGCATCCAGGTCCCCCATGCAGAGATTTAAACGAAGTCTCCACCCCCACTCCCGATACACGCACCACTGCACCCACTACCCCTCCCCCACCCTCCATGCACGCCAGCTGCATAGCACCCAGCCATCTGCAGCCACGTCGAGGGGCTCACTACTTGTGTAAATATTGTGACGTCCCAAATATTTCGGCACTTTGCCAGAACTATTCGTCGAAACGTCGTGGTACCTCAACGCTGCCGCCCTGCTGGATGCCCGAGAGAATTCCATCACTCAAAGTTGTTCATGGTTTCTCGTCGGATAGGCCCCTTATTCTACCTGTTTTTCGCTGAACGTCTCTTCGTTCTCTATATCTTCGTCACATATCCCTCATGTCCCTCGATCATAATGTTCTTATTTCCACATGACTTTATTCTGCAGGTAAGGAAGTATCGTATATAATCCCCTTGTTCTTTACACCTGTTAGCTCCTTTGCTTTATCCATAGATGCTAGTCTTCATTTCTTTATTGTGGTAGATACCTCTTCAGAAATGTAATTCGAATCTTTTTCTCAACTGTTTTTACTATTCTCGGCCTCAGGATCTGTCACAGAAATACCTTTTAATTTCTAATTATTTATAAGAATTACTTATTTGGTTGTGTCTCCTACGAATCATCACATGTGGCAGCATAAGGTTGAGCATATTGTGAAATGTTGTGGAAACCAAAGCTGTCATTATTGTGCACTAGAAATAAATTTAAATGTGTTTAGTATGTGTACGTGCCTTTAAAGATTCTAACTACGAATAATTAGTATTGTATTACTTTTCTGTTTGTTACAGGTAAGCGAATGGGGTAAAGACACAAACGAGACGTCTAACGTAAGCATATTCATTAAAAAGAACATTAAATTAGTTTTTTCTTAGATTCTCAAACATTCTGTCTGACACATCCATGCATAAAGGGCAGTTTAATACTATTTCTCTATATATATTGCTGAAATTAAAATGAATAAAGAAACGAATGATACAGTAGATTAAAAGAGACTGCCGGCCGGTGTGGCCGTGCGGTTCTAGGCGCTTCAGTCTGGAACCGCGTGACCGCTACGGTCGCAGGTTCGAATCCTGCCTCGGGCATGGATGCGTGTGATGTCCTTAGGTTAGTTAGGTTTAAGTAGTTCTAAGTTCTAGGGGACTGATTACCTCAGAAGTTAAGTCCCATTGTGCTCAGAGCCATTTGAACAATTTTTTAAAAAGAGACTCTAGATATTGCCTGAAATTTAACTTCTGTTTCACAGCCACACGTCTGTGACACAAGTAGGACGGTCTAATAGTAATGACATGTTAGTGCATTTGGTGAATTAAGACTGAGATTATCTCAATAAAAGATTGTTATGGTACTGCCAACAAGCGTTAAGAAAGTATCACTCTTCAAAGAGATATCATACGTGTATTTTAATATCGTTAAAGTTTGATTTCTTCTACACATAGCCATCGCTCCTTACACAGAGAGACCGAATGTCCACAGCCGTATAACAGTTTCACTATTCAGAGCATCTCATTTTTTAGGAATATTATCTGTTTAGTACATGGCCAGAAAAATGACAACAATGTTCTCTTCAGTAATTACGTTGAAGAAGAAGCAACTGCAGGAGGATGATGTGGTAGAAACTATCAAACACATTATTGCATCCCTGCAGGCAACTACTACCAATACACATTTGTAATGTCTATATTGTACAAGGTCTGTATACGGCTACGCAATGTAGTATGACACTGCTTAGTAGTACACAGACATTGTACAGCACAGACATTTCATACTTGTGTTACATGCCAAGACACTTCAAAAAATCCTCTCCCTCCCTCTCCTCCCATTTTCTGTGCGGTATAATGCCAGACGTACTACTTACCTAGCGACACATACGTTACTTAAGTGCGGCCGATGCTATACCAAATACTGTCAGTTGTGGAGTAAAGTCCTTCTTCTACACTTTAAAATAAAATTAAGCTCTATGCTGAAATGAGGAATTGAGCATCCACATAAACTGAGTTTAACGAAGGCGATGTTGGCCTGATATATTCGACGATGCCCTTTGGCTACACTAACTAAAGGATTCTTCTAAGAAATACCAAATTAAGATAACCTGAAGATGTCTAAATAAGGCGAAACGGGTCGTTGAAAAATAAAAAAACTAACAAGCAAGACTGTTTTTAACCAATACAGTTCTGAAGACGATATGTTTACAAATATCGGAACCATTGGTTACGGCTCGGGAGTCTGGGAGCACAGGCTCACGAGGGTGGTGCCTGCCATGACAGTGATAAGAGAACAGAGAAATATGAGATCGGTAGGGGCATACAGGACTACGCCGGGAGGAGCCCTGTTAGTCATAATGGGGCCCTGCCCCCTGGGCATCAAAATTCGAGAAGAGGCCGCTTGGTATTGGGCAAAGAAGGGGAATATAGAGAAAACAGAGGAAATTTTAGGTAGCAGGGCTGGGAACAAGGCTGAGATTAGGTTAAGAGGGGACTAGTTATGGCAACAATCGTGGGAAGATGAAGAAACGGGACGCATAACTTTTGATTTTCTTCCAGATATTAGGGAACGGATGGGAATGGCATATTTCGAACCAACCCGGGGACTACTTCACTTTCTCACTGGACATGGACCCTACTCAACATACTTATGTCGATTCGGGAAAAAGGCGACATCCGCGTGTGACTGTGGTGCTCCGGAGGGTACTCCTGACCATGTAGTCTACGAGTGCCCCCTTTTCAATGATGTACCTTCAATGTTACGCGACCAACTGCCACACTATGACACATACAGATTACTAAGACAACACGACACCTTTCAGACCATTAATAAACTGGCTAACTTGGTATCACAGAAAGTCTTAAACGATTATCTAAGAGACTTAAACCAGCAATAATGAGAGATTTATTTAAATACCGATAGAGTGTGGTACCCTACTCCCAAACCGCCTGGGTGCGAAAAGGCCGACTTCCTCAGTCTGGAATCCGCCGCGCCTTGGGACTCAGGGGGAGTGGGGTGCAACTTCACCGATCTCGACAACGCACCGGATTTGACCTTAGAATAAGTTTAGTTGTAGGACTTTGTTTTTAGGTACTATTTCTAGGAACCCGCAGCGATCAACATCTCGGCATGCCCAGTGTCAGGGGCACGCTCATTGGGGTTAGCTCAATGATCAAGGCTCTATAAGTAGGTTTATACTTTCAACTGACACATATGTAACGCTGTAGGCTTTAGTAACTAGTCAATAGTTAGGTTACCTGCTTTCTAATTAATTAACAAAACTAATTTGCCCATTACACTTATCCCATAGCTAACAAAGTAACTAGTTACTTAAATATAACTTAGATTAGCTGCAATTGAAACTATTGTACCACTTTTTCGGCCCACTAATCATATAAGGTAGTTGGTTAAATTGTATAATTAATAAGTTTTGGAAATAAAGGAATTTTTTTTAAAATGTCGGAACCATGGTCAAGGGATAATAAACCTTTATTTGCAACTGGTTGGCTGATTTTTCAATCTATTCTAACAGAATGTATGTATGTCATTACATGTGCGTACCCTACTTTGGCTAATATAAAATGGGGGCAAAGACTTTCTGATTTGCCCTCGTAGTTAGGGGTTATGAAGTGGACGTCTGTTAATCTCGACAGCACACCCTCTTGTACCCTGCTGAATACTGAAGCGACCTCGGCCGCAATGGACCCACGAGCTTGAGATTTGCTGCCGGATGAACAAGGGGACGGAGTAGTCCGCTACTCTGGGAGAGTTCCAGCGCGCGGCGGTCCCGGCGTTATAACCGCTGAGTAAAACATGGCGCAGACTGCGCGCCTACGTGACCGGCGTCTCGTGAAGTGGAGGGCGGCGGCGGCGGCTGGGGCGGCACCACCCGAGCCAGCCAGTAATTTATTTATCGGCGGAGCGGTGCGCGGACCCCGGCTGCCAAGTGTCTCCTCCCCCCCCCCCATACTCTACTACTCCCTACTCTGCTCTGCGTTGCTGCAGCCGCCTCGCCTGCGGGTAACGAGGAAATGAAGCGCATGCTGATAGGCGCGCGCTGTTTTCGCCCGGGACGGAAAGTGCCGACAGCAGCGGCCGTCCCGCGTCGCCACTGTGCGCCGACTCTCAAGACGACGACGGCAGGCGTCGAGGCGCCGGATAACTCCTTTCCCAATATCTGCCGCTGCCGCTGCCGCTCATTGCTACGAGGTTTCGTTGCTGCGAGCACATTCAGACTGCAGGCGTTAGAGAGCCGTTCTCTGGTAATGCGATCCTAACGAGTCAGACACGCCCACGCGGGGTAATTCGTACGCCTCGTGTTCCGTTTATTGAGTCTACGTGCAGATAGCAGTTAGGAGGCAGAACGGGTACAATACAGTACATCTCCAAGAATTCATCAACGACTGCTGCTAACTACGTTGCACTAGCCTTTGCAGTTTTTCGCCTCGAATCTGCCAAAACGGACCTGGCCAAGATCTGTGCTCTCTCTGAGCGCTCTGACTTTCCCCATCACTGCGCTATTTCGAGCCGGTATGTGAGTAAGGGCGAATACAGACTACTCTGACGCGACGTGGAAACACGTAGGCTCACGTCATAACGCGCGTGACATAAAAATCCAACACAGGATTTTCTGCGCTTATGTTTATATTGAGCTGACGTGACGTGGGAATGCGTTGGATGATGCAATCTGACTCCACACGCCTTATCACGGGTGGAAGGAATATCTAAAGCTCTAGAATTTCGTCAGTCGTGGGAATGCGTCAGAAGTGTGAAGTGGTTTGAAATGGCTCTGAGCACTATGGGACTTAACTGCTGTGGTCATCAGTCCCCTAGATCTTAGAACTACTTAAACCTAACTAACCTAAGGACATCACACACATCCATGCCCAAGGCAGGATTCGAACCTGCGACCGTAGCGGTCGCGCGGTTCCAGACTGTAGTGCCGAGAACCGCTCGGCCACTCCGGCCGGCGTGAAGTGGTTTCTCCTCTACCGTTTGCAGTTATTATTTGAAGATGGAGGAGACGTTGATTGAATACGTTCGGTCAAATCCGGTGCTGTATAACCCTACAAACCTGGAATATCGTAACCAGCATTCAAGGAAAGAGGCTTGGGACGAAATAGGAGGAAAACTCGGCATTACAGCTTAGCGAAAATAGTTACTTTTTCCATATTTTTTATTAGGTTTCCTTTTTTACAATTTATAATAGTTCAATAGGCGTTATGTTTTATATTTATAGGAAAAAAGTATCAACCCATAACAAGTAAAACCAGATATGAATATAACAGATATCTATTATGTAAATTGAATTATATAAATTCTAATTAAAAATAACACCCAATTGAACTTAAAACGGTCAGTTATAACGAATGCGCGTATTCAGTAAATAATACTGGACGTGTCATGGAGCAACTCTATCCTTTCGAATGGAGTGCCATTGCCAAGGAAAACTTGCTGAACCATAATCAGGAACGAAGCACTTTTTGAACTTATCTCTGGTTATGGCCGCTTCTCTCACGAAATTTCTACGAACGGGTTCGAGGTTGGCTACACCATGAATGTGTTCACTTTCCATTCTGATTTGTTCCTCGAAAGGGGAAATATTTGTTCATGTATTCCGAAGTATGTTGTGTAGACAGGTGGAAGCTAAAACTATTAGATCGGCAGTTTCTGGTTTAGTTTCAATAGGCTTTAGAAATACTCTCCAGCGCCCGGCTAGAATTCCGAATGCATTTTCTACAGTCCGTCGAGCTCTTGAATGACGGTAGTTGTATACCTTCCCTTCGTTACTTGTAATGGCTGCTTTGCTGTATGGACGCATCAAATAGCCAAGAGAAACAGCAAGAAAACTTTTCTAATTTGTAATTACCTTTCTGATGTATAATAAAACGCACTTTGTGAAAACAAAATCAATAAAAATTCCAAAATGTCTCTGTGATAATTTTTTTCTCTCCCAGACATATAATACAATAAAGTATTAGCACTTACCTCAAGCAAACTGCAAGTCGTATCTCCGCCGGAATGCTTTCCCTCAGTTAAGTGGAGCGTTTTTCTATTATCGGACCAACCAAGCTCAAGAGATGGTAGAATTCAGTTTTTCTCATTCTGTAATACCACTTAAACCGCTCTTCATCTTCTATTAGTTGAGGCATTAAATTTTGGAACTCCCCGAATTCGTCTCGCCCCATATTGATAGGATGCACCCATTCTCTAGACGAGCAAATGGATGCAATACAAAGAGCAGCCATTTCTTCTTCTTCTTCTTCGAGCATGTCAAAAACACGCAGAACATTCATGGTTGCAGGTTCAAAACAAACTGTCGGAAAATACAATGCAGACGAAGTAGTTGTTTCATGCTGCTATACGTTAGGCCAAGGTGAACGTAGCTTCATGTCTGACGTGGCCCTCGCTGCATGACGTGACGTGGGAAAACGTCTGCGTTCACCTTAAGACGTCTATATGACGAAGGCTGCACTCGCGGGAAAGTTAGGTAGACGTGTTTGCGCTACAGTAGAACTACTTATAAGAGGAGAAGATTGTAGCATTAACACTATTAAACTTCCTGGCAGATTAAAACTGTGTGCTGACCGAAACTCGAACTCGGGACCTTAGCTTTTCGCGGGCAGGCTCTCTACACAGTTTTAATCTGCCCGGAAGTTTCATATCAGCGCACACCCCGCTGCCGAGTGAAAATCTCATTCTGGAAACATCCCCCAGGCTGTGGCTAAGCCATGCCTTCGCAATATCCTTTCGTCCTAGAGCGCTAGTTCTGCAAGGTTCGCCGAAGAGCTTCTGTGAAGATTGGAAGGTAGGTGACGAGGTACTGGCAGAGTTGAAGCTGTGAGGACGGTCGTGAGTCGTACTAGGCTAGTTTAGATGGTAGGTCCCGAGTTCGAGTCTCGGTCAGGCACACAGTTTTACTCTGCCAGGAAGTGTCATATCAGCGCACACTCCACTGCAGAGTGAAAATTTGATTCCATGAACACTATTATTCAATCATTCGTCTAATTTATAAATCTTTTTTGTATTTAAAATTGTAACGGCCAGGTCGGAAGTTAAAAGGAAACATCGTTCTGATACCTCTGGCAGTGGACCTCTTCCACTGCAAGCTGTCGGGTTTCCATGTTTATGGAGGAGGTAGCGTGGACCAAAACAAGAAAAAACATCCAATAAAGATGGGCTCTGAAGTACATACCTTAAGAGCTATGAACACTTGTTAATTTTTACTACTTTTGAACACACAAACACATTACTTCTCCTGAACAAGTAATCGTAGCTCATAAGCTACGAAAATTACAGCCCATGTCTACAAGAATATTTTTTCTAATTTTGGTGCATACCACCTCCTCCCTAAATATGAAGAGAAAAGAGCTTGCAGTAGAAACCGGTCAATGTCAGAAGTATGAAAATGATTATCACCAATAACTTTCGACTCGGTCGTCTCCGGAAGAGGGACCCTTACCTCAAATTGATACATTCACCCTTGTCCACTATAACTGAAAGTTCGCAACATCATGGCGGAATCACCCTGTATAAAAGAAATCGCCGAGTTCCGTAGACCAAAGTGGTGACACACACACACACACACACACACACACACACACACACACACATACACACACACACACACACACACAAACAACATCCTCGTACGTAGTTGCCTCGGAAGCAGAACGTTAGAGGACTAAAATACAATTAATTCTTTTCGCACTATCCAGAAACGTATTTTTCGCGGTTATCAGGGGGGAAACGAAACTGAAAACTCTCACTAAATATTGTAATGTCAAATCTCCTTCTTGTACTTCCTCATTGGATGGAAATGGAAATAATGGACGATTAGTCTGGCAATTCACAAAAAACAGCCGGCCTGAATAATATAATCGAACAATAGAGAGGTAATTGGATTACATACTAACGAATGTTTGTCGAGTTTCCGGAGGGACGAGGAGCATGAGAAACAGTTTTGGCGTTGTGCTTAGTCATGTGACATAGATTTCAATTGTACGTCACTAACGCACATACGGCCCGCATCTCGTGGTCGTGCGGTAGCGTTCTCGCTTCCCACGCCCGGGTTCCCGGGTTCGAGTCCCGGCGGGGTCAGGGGTTTTCTCTGCCTCGTGATGGCAGGGTGTTGTGTGCTGTCCTTAGGTTAGTTAGGTTTAAGTAGTTCTAAGTTCTAGGGGACTGATGACCATAGATGTTAAGTTCCATAGTGCTCAGAGCCATTTGAACCATTTGAACGCAAATACGATGGTGTCATATAAAATAATTACTGATAACAGAAAATAATACATTAAAACGATCTTTTGTCCAGTGGCAGAAGATTATACACATGGACCTGAACTATTAGTATATTTCAGTAACGTTGATACACAGGCGATGGTTTATAGAAACAGGTCTGTAATTAAATATATTACTCTTAAGGAGCTCACTTTGCAAAACTGCTATAGCCTTTGGTGTAAAATCTGGTATTCATGTGGCACTGCCTAGCGGTAAAGCACGTTGTTGGGAACGAGAAGTCTCGAGATAGAATCCCCACCCGACCAAAAGAAATTTTCGGTCGGTGTTTAGTGTAAACATCCCCCCTCAAGGATGTGAGGAGTCACCAAAATCAGTTAGTGGGTCCCATTTCACTTTAAACCTTAGGACTCCTTTCACCCTGGAATAAGTTTGGTATGTTAGGGCCACGTAAATCGCCTAGATGACGTCCAATTAAAAAACTCGCATTGGCTATTGAGTCAAACACAGTTGTTATTACAATACACTTATAACGGTTGTGCCCAGTACGAACGGTGTTTCTGCTGATTTTTAGTGTGCTGATTATGCGGCACCTGTTTTCATCTTGCGTCCTCATATTGGCGACAACTGTTCTTCTTTTTCTTGTGTCATCGTCCCTCATCGGGGCAGGATCGGTAACACAGTTGCAATTACAGATATTTTATTTTTAATGATCAGTTGCAGCTTAGAAATAGAAGCTTTTTCGATGGCTTTCGGTGTCTTCTTAAATTGACGTAGCATCTATATCGACTTTCCCCACGCTGTTTCGAGATCTTATTTTTCTGAAAGACCTAGTAGATTGGTTGGCTGATTTGGGGGAGGGGACCAAACGGTGAGGTCATCTGTCCCATGAAATTAGGGAAGAATAGGGAAGTCGGCCGTGCTCTTTGAAAGCAACCATCCCGGGACTTGCCTGAAGCGATATGGGGAAATAACGGAGAACCTAAATCAGGATGGCCGGACGCAGGTTTGAACAGTCGTCCTCGCAAACTCGAATCCTGTGTGCTACCCATAGTGCCCTCGCTCCTCAAAGACCTAGTCTGTCATTGTTCCACTTCAGCGTACGTCGTAGTTTTGTTGACATTTGCATAGGTTTATATGCTTTTTTATAGTTTTTGTCACGTTGCTGTTTCTGTATGTTATTTTGATGCAATTTTGTTAACATTTTAAGCGAATTTTGTGGTTGGAAACGCTTCTTGTGTGAGCACCAACTTGCCATAATTTTCCTGTTGGCTTGTCCCTTCTGTCCTGTTAGTTGTCTGTTTGTGTGTACGATTCACGCCTGCCTTTAGATGGATCATTTTACTGTTGACTCTTATGCCTTTGCCATAGCATTTATAGGGATCGTTTTGCTGTTCACTGAGCCCTATGACTTCATTTCTCTTTTTTCACATTCTGTAAGAAGTAACTTCATTTTATGTTTCCACTATATGTAAATTTGATGTTTGTTTATGCTGAATTTATGAGTTCCAAGCACAGGTTGTAATATAACCTGCTCTCAGATGTTTTTATTTCTTCTGAGGAAGGCAGGTTTATGTCTGTCGGAACGTAGGTAAAAGTTTGAGTAAACTTTTGAAAAGCAGCTGGTTGGCTGTATAATTCCCACAGTGTCAGATTTGGCATGGTCAGTTTAAGAAGGGGTGGTCGGATGCCCTTACTATCGCCACACTATAATGCGACAACCCGTCCATCTGCTCCCACTTAGGGAGAAACATGTGTACCCTAACGCAGCCGTCACGCGAAGCACATCCGACGCTACAGACGAAAGCAGTGGATACCACCCTAGAAGACAACCGCCAAACGTTGAAGTGAGGGAAAGTTTTCTAAATGTTGGTGTATTGTGTAACTGAGTCTGGCCTTGGTACCGCCAAGCAAGGTGGCGTATTCTAGAGGACGGTGGTTCAAACCCATGTCCGGCCATCGTGATCTAGGTTTTCTGTGATTGCCCTAAATCCTCTCAGGGAAATGCCGGGATTGTTTCCTTGAAAGGTCACGGCCAACTTCGTTCGCTATCCTTCCTTAATCCGATGTGACTGATTACGTTGCTGTTTGGTCCCCTCTTCCATATCAACCGTCCAACCAACAACTTGGGTACCAGCCCGATATTCTCCTAGTAAGATGTGGGAAACCACCTAAAAACCACGTCCATCCTGGCCGGCACACCAGCCCTCTCCATTAATCCGCCATGCGGATTCGACCAGGGGGCGCACTTCCCCGTCCTGGAAGCGGCATTCTAACACGAACGGCTACCCATCCTCGTACAGGCGATGTACGCGAAAATTCAAAGAAAGTCACCGATTTTGCAAGGTAGTTACTCCCTTTACGATGCGACGGCAAATCCTGGACTTAATTGTTTGCTGCGAGGATCGAGATTCGTTTCTTCTTGGACTTTTTTTTCTTTTATAACTGGGGAAGCGATTGAGTTATAGCAGCACCGTAGCTCGTTCTGCGCTACAAAATGGTTCCACTTACAGCTATGAATGCTCCGCCGTTGAAGAATCAGTAGCTTTAGGAGCACAAAAGTTCTATTCGCGACGGATTAACGACGATTGGGAACGAATCGAGGACGGTCCCGTGGAAATTTGCCCACCTCTTTCCTACTACCGGGGGTGGGGCCGGCAGCATCTTTAAGCGTGCAAACGGCGGCGGTGGCGGCAGCGGCGCCGTCTTACCTTCCCACTGCAAGCGGCCCCAAAATCCGGTGCAGGCCTTTAAGAAGCCCGCGGGACACGATCCAGATGAGGACGAGCGCGGAAAATTCGGCAGCAGCGCGCACGATCCTATTCACTTAAGCCAGCGCCGGCGAGGGGGCGGAACGGCAAGCGTCCTGTCCTCTCTCCCTCTGTCATCCGTCTCTCTCTCATTCTCTCTCTCTTTCTCTCTCTCTCTCTCTCTCTCTCTCTCTCTCTCTCTCTCCGCCTCTCCGCCAGTGGCACCGTTTCTTCGTCCGCTATCCGACTCGCCGCTTCTCTCTCCCCGCGGAGCCCGCGGCCGCCTAACAGAATCTGTATGCCCGACAGTTTGTCAGTTCATGTGTAATTCACCAGACAGCCTGCCCATTCATAGCGGCGCGCTGCCGCCAGCTACCGGGACACACCGAGCGCCACGCACACACAGGCGGCTGGCTCCTCCAACCTCCTCTCACTACGCCGCCTTCTACTACTACCAGTACTACTGCTACGACTCTACGCCGGGGCTTACGTGAGGTGGTGTAGCGGCGGTGTTTCTGGCACTGCGGTCCGGATCGCCGGCCCGGGCGCCGCCGGACACTAAAAAGATATATATTGGAGAGGAGGAAGTAGCGGTGACGGGGTCGGAGAAGCGTAGGGGGAGGATGCTCGGGAAAGAGAAGGCGGTTTGGGCGCGGTGAGCCAGACCGGGCAGCAATGCGCTGCTTCGATATTGTGCACGCAGCCGTCACGCGAAGCATACCCGACGGTACAGACGAAAGCTGTGGATACCACACTAGAAGACAACCGCCAAACGTTGACGTCGACGCTGCTGAACGACGTAGGGAGCACAGTCGTAAAATCATCAATAATCAACTTTATAGAAGGTGTATCTACTCTGAAGAGCCAAAGAAACTAGTAGGCCTGCCTAATATCGTGCAGGACTCCGAGAGTGCCGGCCGAAGTGGCCGTGCGGTTAAAGGCGCTGCAGTCTGGAACCGCAAGACCGCTACGGTCGCAGGTTCGAATCCTGCCTCGGGCCTGGATGTTTGTGATGTCCTTAGGTTAGTTAGGTTTAAGTAGTTCTAAGTTCTAGGGGACTAATAACCTCAGCAGTTGAGTCCCATAGTGCTCAGAGCCATTTGACTCCGAGAGCATGCAGTAGTGTGGCAACACGACGTGGCGTGGACTCGACTGATATCTGAAGTAGGGCTGGAGGGAAATTAAACCAAGACTCCTGCAGGGCTGTCCATAAATCCGTAAGAGTATGAGAGGGTGAAGATCTCTTCTGGATAACACGTGTAAGGCCTCCCAGATATGCTCAATAATGTTCATATCTGGGACGTTTGGTGGCCACAGCAAATGTTTAAACTGAGAACATTGTTCCAGGAGTCACTCTGAAGCAATTCTGGACTGTGGGGTGTTGCATTGTCCTATTGGAATTGCTTAAGTCCGTCGTAATGTGCAGTGGGCATCAATGGGTGCAGGTGATCAGACATTATGTTTAAATACGTGTCTCCTGTCAGAGACATATCTAGAAACATCAGGTGCTGCATATCATCCCAACTGCATAAGCCCCAATCCATTACAGAGCCTCCAGCAGCTTGAAGAGTCCCTGCTGACATTCAGGATCCATGGCTCCATGAGATTGTCTCCATACCCGTAAACGTCCATTCGCTGGTTACAACCTGAAACGAGACTCCTCCAATCAGTCAACATATTTCCCCCGCGCGGGATTAGCCGAGCGGTCTGATGCGCTGCAGTCATGGACTGTGCGGCTGATCCCGGCGGAAGTTCGAGTCCTCCTTCGGGCATAGGTGTGTGTGTTTGTCCGTAGGATAATTTAGGTTAAGTAGTGTGTAACCTTAGGGACTGATGACCTTAGCAGTTAAGTCCCATAAGATTTCACACACAAAATCAAATGGCTCAGAGCACTATGGGACTTAACATCTGTGGTCATCAGTCCCCTAGAACTCAGAACTACTTAAACCTAACTAACCTAAGGACATCACACACATCCATGCCCGAGGCAGGATTCGAACCTCCGACCGTAGCGGTCACGCCGTTCCAGACTGAAGCGCCTAGAACCACACGGCCGATTTCACACACATTTGAACATTTTTTTTAACATATTTCCAGTAACCAACAGTCCAATGTCGGTACTGCCGGCCCAGGCGGGGCGTAAACTTCAGTGTCCTGCAGTCATCAAGAGTACGCCAGTGGGCCTTCAGCTCCGAAAGCTCATATCGAAGACTCAGAGCGCCATAGACACGGGTTCCCAGGTAGATGCCGTGTTTCTTGACTTTCGCAAGGCCTTTGATACAGTGCCGCACAGTCGTTTAATGAGCAAAGTAACAGCAAATGGACTATCGGACTAATTGTGTGGTTGGATTGAAGAGTTCCTAGATAACAGAACGCAGCATGTCATTCTCAATGGAGAGAAGTCTTCCGAAGTAAGAGTGATTTCAGGTGTGCCACAGGGGAGTGTCGTAGAACCGGTGCTATTCACAATATATATAAATGACCTTGTGGATAACATCAGAAGTTCACTCAGGGTTTTTGCGGGTGATGCTGTAGTATATCGAGAGGTTGTAACAATGGAAAAATGTACTGAAATGCAGGAGGATCTGCAACGTATTGTCGCATGGTGCAGGGAATGGCAATTGAATCTCAATGTAGACAAGTGTAATGTGCTGCAAATACATAGAAAGAAAGAACCTTTATCATTTAGCTACAATATAGCAAGTCAGCAACTAGAAGCCGTTAATTCCATAAATTATCTGGGAGTAGGCATTAGGAGTGATTTAAAACGGAATAACCATATAAAATTAATCGTCGGTAAAGCAGATGCCAGACTGAGATTCATTGGAAGAATCCTAAGGAAATTCAGTCCAAAAACAAAGGAAGTAGGTTACAGTACATTTGTTCGCCCACTGCATGAATACTGATCACCAGTGTGGTATTCGTACGAGATATGGTTGATAGAGGAGATAGAGAAGATCCAACGGAGAGCAGCGCGCTTCGTTACAGGATCATTTAGTAATCGCGAAAGCGTTGCGGAGATGATAGATTAACTCCAGTGGAAGACTCTGCAAGAGAGACGCTCAGTAGCTCGGTACGGGCTTTTGTTGAAATTTCGAGAACAGACCTTCACCGAGGAGTCAAGCAGTATATTGCTCCCTTCTAAGTATATCTCGCGAAGAGACTATGAGGATAAAATCAGAGAGATTAGAGCCCACACAGAGGCATACAGACAATCTTTCTTTCCACGAACAACACGAGACTGGAATAGAAGAGAAAACGGATAGAGGTACTCAAAGTACCCTCCGCCACACGCCGTCAGGTGGCTTGCGGAGTATGGATGTAGATGTAGATGTAGATGATGTTCCTTTGAATGGTTCGCACGGTGACAGTTGTTGATGGCCCAGCACTGAAATCTACAGCAATTTGCGGAAGGGTTGCATTTCTGTCACGTCGAACGATTCTCTTCTGTCGTCGTTGGTGCTGTTCTTGCAGGATCTTTTCCCTGCCGCAGCTATGTCGGAGATTTCATGCTTTACCACATTCCTGATATTCTCGGTATACTCGTGAAACGGTCGAATGGGGAAATCCCCACTTCCCCGCTCCCTCGGAGATGCTGTGTCCCATCGCTCGTGCGCCGACTATGACACAACGTTCAAACTAACTTAAATCTTAAGAACCTGCCACTGTAGCAGCAGTAACCGATCTAACAACTGGGCCAGACACTTGTCGTCTTACGTAGGCATTGCCGACCACAGCGCCTTACTTTGCTTGTTTACTTATCCCTATATTTCAATACGAGTGCCCATACCAGTTTCTTTGCCGCTCAAGTGTATATCCACTCATTAAGAAAAAGTCGCTACACTAAGAAAGAGTTGTTGGACATAAACGAATGTTCGTCAGCGTCTTTCTGCACCTGGAAGATGACGTCCATTCAAATTTCGCGCCGATCGCATCAGATTGGTGCTAGTAGCGACACTATGAGGACGCAAATCAGGATTATATCTTCTGGTCGTGAAAGCCTTCATACCAAATATGGATTGCCTTAAAACACACTGTAACGGTTGTGAGCGTTAGTTTCCGTTGAGATTGGACGTGGTGAGTCGATGTTAGTCAAAGATGTTCTTAAAGCGAGAAAGTCTTCATTATAAACGCCTCACTGAGTTCGATCGAGGTCGTGTAATAGCGCTACGAGAAGTTGGATGTTCCTTCCGCTGTATTATAGAAAGGCCTGGAGGGAATGTAGCTACTGTACATGATTGCTGGCAGCGGTGGTCATGAGAATGAACGGTCGTAAGAAGGCCGGGCTCCGGAAAGAGCAGTTAGCGCTACCGAGCTGGAGACCATCGTGTTCGTGCCCTAGCGTATCGTACTGCATTTTGAAGCAGCAATTTCAGCAGCAGTTGGCTTCACAGTAACACAACGAACTCTTAAAAATCGTTTACTTCAATGACAGCTCCGATCGATACGCCCTGTAACGTACTATCCACTGACCACAAACCACCGCCAGTTGCGACTTAAATGAGAGAGCTCATTCGAGGGCAGGGTGTAGTCCGTTGTGTTCTCTGGTAAATTTTGGCTCTGCCTCGGTGCCAGTAATGGCCTTGTGATGGTTGCGAAGTTGTCAGTTGAGAGACTACATAGACTTGGGCGTAGACGTGGAGTTATGGCCGTGAGTGAGATTTCGTATGACAGCAGGAGCGCTCTAGTTGGCTATCCCACGAGCACTGACTGCCAGTCTGTGTGTCAGTCTGGTAATTCGACCGACTGTGCTGTCATACACGAGCAGGAATCTAGGAGGTGTTTTCCAACAGAATACCGCTCATCCACATACCACTGCTGTCACCCAACATGCTCTAAAGATTGTGGACATGTTGCTTTGGTCTACTTGATCACCAGATCTGAAGTCTTTCTTTCGAGGACAATTGGTATTGTGCCTCTGCATGGATTGCTGTTTTGCTTCCGGTTAGAAGTGAGAAATCCTTGTTTCATCGCCGGTGATGACGTTCGACAAGAAGCTGTTGCGAACAGACCCGTATGGCGCAAGTAATTCCGTACAGATTGTCTTCTGTGATTCGTCGATCATCTCGAATGAGAGTGTCTGCACGCTCCAACGGTGCAAGGGTTACAGTTCTGCGGCCGGCCGGTACACGCGTAAGATCTGACAGATTTGCGCATCCTTGTTGTGATGATGACAGAGTCCTCGCCCAACGACTCACCGTGGTTATGTTCACTGCCACGTCTCCGTAGACCTTCTGCAACAGCATATGAATATCTGCGATGCTATGGTTTTCGGCCAAAAGAAACTTAATGATATCGCTCAGCAGGGAACTCACTTCCATTACAGACGCCATTTTGAAGGCTACATATAACAACCACGTATATAGGAACTTCCTAATACTACAGGGGCCAAAGCGGAAATACACCACGATGTCCCACAGCAAATTTAGCATTTTTTCAACCGAAAATGGCGAAGAAAAAGTATTGTATTACTCACAGAACGCCCCTCATATTTGAATTACCCTGCTCCATTGTCGTTGGCTTTTCCTATCTTGGATCGGTTCATTAACTGGCCGTTTCAGTGTAAACAAGTAGAGTATGACTGAATCTGTGCTTCTTAAAAACACTCTTTCACAGCAATGTCTTGTAAATGAATAGCGACTGTTGTAATAAGATGCAATCTTATCTTGAATTAATTTGTTTTCCCGGGTCGGGAGCCTGTGGTGACCTTGATGTTTTATAAGTTGCTGCTGACGTCGTTGCGCCTGCTGTATGTACTGTGCTGGTGTATCCATTGTGCGACTGGGCGTAGAGTTAAAAGTATAGATTGGAAATAGCTCTGCAGGAGCACTACGAAGCCGATCTCTGTCCGGTCGATTCCAGTGGTTATGGGTTCTGCACGTACTTGCACGACACGGTAATAGCATTTCGAACCTCTTATGGCTCGAAAGAATTTATGTATCATAACACGACTGGAAAGGACGAAATGCGCGCTTTCAAGCAGCCTGCTCCATCCTTTTACGGCACGAACTGGAAAAAGGATATAGGGCCCGTTTTGTGACTATATTCATGGTTTCGTAGCAGACATTAGTACAGGGTGGTCCACTGATAGTGACTGGGCGAAATATCTCACGAAATAAGCATCACTCGAAAAAACTACAAAGAACGAAACTTGTCTAGCTTGAAGGGGGAAACCAGATGGCGGTATGGTTGGCCCGCTAGGTGGCGTTGCCGTAGGTCAAACGAATATCAACAGCGTTTTTTAAAATAGGAACCCCCAATTTTTATTACATATTCGTGTAGTACGTAAAGAAATATGAATGTTTTGGTTGACCACTTTTTTCGCTTTGTAATAGATGACGCTGTAATAGTCACAAACGTATAAGTACGTGGTATCACGTAACATTCCACCAGTGGGGACGGTATTTGCTTCGTAATACATCACCCGTGTTAAAATGGACCGTTTACCAGTTGCGGAAAAGGTTGATATCGTGTTGATGTATGGCTATTGTGATCAAAATGCCCAACGGGTGTGTGCTATGTATGCTGCTCGGTATCCTGGACGACATCATCCAAGTGTCCGGACCGTTCGCCGGATAGTTACATTATTTAAGGAAACAGGAAGTGTTCAGCCACATGTGAAACGTCAACCACGACCTGCAACAAATGATGATGCCCAAGTAGGTGTTTTAGCCGCTGTCGCGGCTAATCCGCACATCAGTAGCAGACAAATTGCGCGACAATCGGGAATCTCAGAAACATCGGTGATGAGAATGCTACATAAACATCGATTGCACCAGGAATTGTATGGCGACGACTTTGAACGTCGTGTACAGTTCTGCCACTGGGCACAAGAAAAATTACGGGACAATGACAGATTTTTTGCACGCGTTCTATTTAGCGACGATGCGTTATTCACCAACAGCGGTAACGTAAACCGGCATCATATGCACTATTGTGCAACGGAAAATCCACGATGGCTGCGACAAGTGGAACATCAGCGATCTTCGCGGGTTAATGTATGGTGCCGCATTATGGGAGGAAGGATAATTGTCCCTCATTTTATCGATGGTAATCTAAATAGTGCAATGTATGATGATTTCCTACGTAATGTTCTACCGATGTTACTACAAGATGTTTCACGGCATGACAGAATGGCGGTATACTTCCAACATGATGGATGTCCGGCACATAGCTCGCGTGCGGTTGAAGCGGTATTGAAAAGCATATTTCATGACAGGTGTATTGGTCGTCGAAGCACCATACCATGGCCCGCACGTTCACCGGATATGACGTACCCGGATTTCTTTCTATGGGGAAAGTTGAAGAATATTTGCTATCGTGATCCACCGACAACGCCTGACAACATGCGTCAGCGCATTGTCAATGCATGCGCGAAAATTACGGAAGGGGAACTAGTCGCTGTTGAGAGGAATGTCGTTACACGTATTGCCAAATGCATTGAGGTTGACGGATATCATTTTGAGCCTTTATTGAATTAATGTGGTATTTACAGGTAATCACGCTGTAACAAACCTTTACGCCTCTCCTGGGTCCGTTGGTTTGTTGATGTCTGGAAACATGTTGCCTGGGTGGACGAATCTCGTTTCAGATTGTATCGAGCTGATGGACATGTACGGGTATGGAGACAATCTCATGAATACATGGATCCTGCATGTCAGCAGGGGGCTGTTCAAGCTGGTGGAGGCTCTGTAATGGTCCGGGGCGTGTGCAGTTCGGGTGATATGGGACCCTTCGTACGTCTACATACGACTCTGAGAGGTGACACGTGCGTAAACATCCCGTCTGATCACCTGAATCCATTCATGTCCTTTGTGCATTCCGATGGACTTCGGCAATTCCAGTAGGACAATGTGACAGCCCACACGTCCTTGAGTCTACAGAGAGGCTGCAGGAACGTTGCTCTGACTTTAAACATTTCCGCTGTCCACCAAACTTCCCATTTATGAACATTATTGATGATATCTGGAATGCCTTGCAACGTGCTGCTCAGAAGAGATCTCCACCTTCTCATATTCTTACGGATTTATGGACCGCCCTGCTGGATTTATGATATCAATCTCTCAGCACTACGTCAGACATTAGTTGAGTCCATGCCTTGTAGTGTTGCAGCACTTCTGCGTGCTCGCGGGGCCCTACACGATATTAATCAAGATAACCAGTTTATTTCGTTTTTCAATGTAAGTTGTTGTTCGATTACACTATTGGCGATAAATCACTGGAACGGTAAGGGCTGTAAAATACAGTGTAGTGATGGATTGGAAATACCTAAATTATCAGACTGATTACTTGAAACTAGTGATACGGAAATAGATGGCAGAATGACATTCATTGCAAGAATCATAAGGAACTGTACTATACTCACAACGTAATTGTGTTGCAAAACACTTGTTCGTCGGACTATTCAGTAATGCTATTCTGTCAGGGACCCTTTCCAGGATGGAGTAATAGGAGTGAGAGATAGAAATAGTAGATGCAATGAAGGAAAAGCATTATTATGCGAGCTGTAGCGTTACGCATATGGACAACAAACTCCATACGCTGAAGCTGCAAACGAGCTGTCGCACGGAAATTTTTTGTTGAAATTCTGGGAGTGGGCGTTCCAAGAAGTGTCGGACTACATATTACCTCCTCCCACGTACGTCACTCAGAATGTCAGGATAAGGATAAAAGAGGAATAATTATAGCTCAGGCGGCTTTGTAGCCATAGCCGTTGCGTTTTGTACAACCTCCGAGAGCGTACTTTGCAAGAGGATTCGAGCAATACATTGTATAGCTTACTCCAACGTACGTCACTCAGGCTGTCAAGAGGAGAAAATCAGAGAAATCAGAGCTCGCAAGGAGGCCTGGCGATAACCGTTCCTCCCACGCAACATTCGTGAACGTGACAGGTAACGGCCGATAAAGCATTGGTACAAAGAGTAGACGCAGGTACAGTGTGGGTCGGTAGGTTAAATAATTTAATAATGAGAATCAGTCGTACGTAATCGGAGAAAATGTTTGAAATTCTGGAATACTGTTGAATTGCTGTAAATATTTTACGCCGTCTTTTATGAGAGTCTGGCAACTATTTCTGTTGTCAGCCAGAAAGCGATGGAGTACATACTGACCATAGTTCCCAGTGTGCAAGTCCACATTCTTGTCCAGCCCACTGAAAGAAAAGTTGCTATTCTCTATTCGCTCAGCGTCATCAGGACTACACTTATAAATGAAGATTTAGAGTTGTAATTGGTCCATAAAGTTTCCATTGCACAACATTATAGTATTCATTATGTTCATACTGACAGTCAATCTATCCTAAACAGCACTATGAGCAGTTCCTACTAAATTATCTTTCGCCCTGAGTACTGATAACCAAAGTAAATGTCCGCCAAAAAAGTGGAAAATAAATGTCAACACTTGTCACACAGATTTGTTAACATCAAAGGCAGCACACTAACAGTTACTTATGCGAAATCTAAGCGATCCAGGACTGTGTACAGTCCTCGCGAGTTCACTTTCTACTAGTACTGAAAACACGCGTTTTGTAACAGCCTGTCTCTGACGTCATCCGAGGCAGTGCGCACTGCAGCGTTTGACTGACGCGGATCGTACGGTGGCTTGGTGCGAAGGGAAGCCTAATCTTGCCTCTCTGGCTGTATTTGTATAACAGGCGCAGCGGACGGCCAAGGGATCACCTGCTGTGATCCGCCCTATCTACATGGCAGCAGTCTCTAACCGGCCGCTTTCACGGACACATAAGATTTTATAAAATATCATAAAACAGTTTCGAATCTTTTTAATTTTATATGAATGTAGTTAACGTGGTTAAAATCGTAGAAAAGGCTTTAGCTCGCCTGCGTTAGAGCTTTGCCTCCTACAATTTTTAGAACGGAGCTGACAGTGGAACCTGACCTCTGAACTACAACTTCAAGAGAACTTGTATTTGTTACTATTTACATCCATGCCTTGAAACTTTCTATAGCTCTATTATTGAATAGGTTTCATTACTTGATGCAGTCAAAAACTTTCTAACATTGATATAACAGATACTTAATCTACAACAAAGAAGGACGTTTCTGTTCCAAATTTAGTTTTTAGTCAATTACTCGAAAACTATTGAAGGTAGCTTAATGGGTTCATGTAGTTATTAATTTTATGTTGTACGGAAGTGTCATACAGATTTTCACATTTCTAAGTCTAATATTTAGCGCTTTCAATTTTTCTTATACACGTGGATTCTGACCAAAATACTGCTTTAATCACATTGAGACTTGTACCAGTTAATTTAGATATACATATGCACATTATGACCATATTCAGGCTTCCTAGCTTTTTTATTTAGCGCCACTTATGTTTTTCTTAAAGAGATGTAGTTAGGAAAAAAATATTAAGCTAGTCAATCTGAGACTCGACAGTTTAAATGTTGACAAAGTTCGAGCCGGCCGCCGTGACCGGGCGGTTCTAGGCACTTCAGTCGGCAACCGCGCTGTTGCAACGGTTGCAGGTTCGAATCCTGCCTCGGGCGTGGATCAGTGTGATGTCCTTAGGTTAGTAAGGTTTAAGTAGTTCTAAGTCTAGGGGACTGATGACCTTAGATGTTAAGTCCCATAGTGCTTGGAGCAATTTGAACAATTTTCTTTACAAAGTGGGGAAAAACAACTATAACTTTTAATTTCGTTCTTAATTACGGTGCAATTCTCGTGTGCTACGCACAGACGCGTAATGGTGACGTGGGGCTACAAGCAGTGAACTGGGGTAAGTCCAGCACATTCGCACGCCTCTGTATCTCTCAAACGCTTGTTTCGCCAGAGCAGGTGTAGCTGCTACCGCGTACAGTGACTGTTCACGTAAAGAATGAATTTCCTGCGAAGTATCCCGTAAACACACACATGTTCAAGGCAAAATGTAACGTGCAAGTAATGTATGCGATGCGTTGGAACAAATGTGGGTAAAAGAACGCCGAAAATCGGCCAACTGGTGCCTGGAGACTAATGAATACTGTAACCTCCCAAAGATAATTATATAATAACCTCCCAAAAGTGAAAAATGTAATTCTATAATTCACATTCAGCGTAACCTCCCACAGATAAATTCCGTAACCTTGGAACAATAAAATGTGACTAATCTCCTAATAAAAAAATGTGACTCATAGATAACCTTTCAATAATTTATTCTGAATTTAAACTGGTAACTTTTGGACGTCAGCAGTGTTGCGTCATGGCCTGAAAGATCTTACTGAATAAATTGAAAATTCTTACCTCAGTGAAGTCGCCGGGTAACGCATATATATCTGCTCTTATAATAAATTTTTCTGGCACAGCCCAGTGCAATGCTGGCCGATAGATTTGTCATGTATAAAAGGAAACAATTGATTTTTCTTTACAATAATCGGGATGACCATGGATTGGAGAAATTAGTAAATTCTTTAAATTGAGATGTATGATTGTCAAAAGATAATTTTAATGTTGTTGTTGTGGTCTTCAGTCCTTAGACTGGTTTGATGCAGCTCTCCATGCTACTCTATCCTGTGCAAGGTTATTCATCTCCCAGTACCTACTGCAACCTACATCCTTCTGAATCTGCTTAGTGTATTCATCTCTTGGCCTCCCTCAACGATTTTTACCCTCCATGCTGCCCTCCAATACTAAATTGGTGATCCCTTGATGCCTCAGAACATGTCCTACCAACCGATCCCTTCTTCTGGTCAAGTTGTGCCACAAACTTCTCTTCTCCCCAATCCTATTCAATACTTCCTCATTAGTTATGTGATCTACCCATCTAATCTTCAGCATTCTTCTGTAGCACCACATTTCGAAAGCTTCTATTCTCTTCTTGTCAACACTATTTATCGTTCATGTTTCACTTCCATACATGGCTACACTCCATACAAATACTTTCAGAAAAGACTTCCTGACACTTAAATCTATACTCGATGTTAATAAATTTCTCTTCTTCAGAAAAGTTTTCCTTCCAATTGCCAGTCTACATTTTATATCCTCTCTACTTCGACCATCATCAGTTATTTTGCTCCCCAAATAGCAAAACTCCGTTACTACTTTAAGCGCCTCCTTTCCTGTTCTAATTCCCTCAGCATCACCCGACTTCATTCTACTACACTCCATTATCCTCGTTTTGCTTTTGTTGATGTTCATCTTGTATACTCCTCTCAAGACACTGTCCATTCCATTCAACTGCTCTTCCAAGTCCTTTGCTGTCTCTTACAGAATTACAATGTCATCGGCGAACCTCAAAGTTTTTATTTCTTCTCCATGGATTTTAATACCTACTCCGAATTTTTCTTTTGTTTCCTTTACTGCTTGCTCAACATACAGATTGAATAACATCGGGGAGAGGGTACAACCCTGTCTTACTCCCTTCCCAACCACTGCTTCCCTTTCATGCCCCTCGACTCTTGTAACTGCTATCTGGTTTCTGTAAAAATTGTAAATAGCCTTTCGCTCCCTGTATTTTACCCCTGCCACCTTTAGAATTTGAAAGAGAGTATTCCAGTCAACATGTCAAAAGCTTTCTCTAAGTCTACAAATGCTAGAAATGTAGGTTTGCCTTTCCTTAATCTTTCATCTAAGGTAAGTCGTAAGGTCAGTATTGCCTCACGTGTTCCAGCATTTTTACGGAATCCAAACTGATCTGCCTCGAGGTCGGCATCTACTAGTTTCTCCATTCGTCTGTAAAGAATTTGTGTTAGTATTTTGCAGCTGTAGCTTATTAAACTGATTGTTCGGTAATTTTCACATCTGTCAACAACTGCTTTCTTTGGGAATGGAATTATTACAATCTTCTTGAAGTCTGAGGGTATTTCGCCTGTTTCATACATCTTGCTCACCAGATGGTAGAGTTTTGTCAGGACTGGCTCTCCCAAGGCCGTCAGTAGTTCCAATGGAATGTTGTCTACTCCGGGGGCCTTGTTTCGAGTCAGGTCTTTCAGTGCTCTGTCAAACTCTTCACGCAGTATCGTATCTCCCATTTCGTCTTCATCTACATCCTCTTCCATTTCCATAATATTGTCCTCAAGTACATAGCCCTTGTAAAGATCCTCTATATACTCCTTCCACCTTTCTGCTTTCCCTTCTTTGCTTAGAACTGGGTTTCCATCTGAACTCTTGATGTTCATACAAGTGGTTCTCTTGTCTCCAAAGGTCTCTTTAATTTTCCTGTAGGCAGTATCTATCTTACCACTAGTGAGATAAGCCTCTACATCTTTACATTTGTCCTCTAGCCATCCCTGCTTAGCCATTTTGCACTTCCTGTCGATCTCATTTTCGAGACGTTTGTATTCCTTTTTGCCTGCTTCATTTATTGCATTTTTATATTTTCTCCTTTCATCAATTCAATCCAATATTTCTTGTGTTACCCAAGGATTTCTACTAGTCCTCGTCTTTTTACCTACTTTATCCTCTGCTGCCTTTACTACTTCATCCCTCAAAGCTACCCATTTTTCTTCTACTGTATTTCTTTCCCCCATTCCTGTCAATTGTTCTCTTATGCTCTCCCTGAAACTCTCTACAACCTCTGGTTCTTTCAGTTTATCCAGGTCCCATCTCCTTAAATTCTCACCTTTTGCAGTTTCTTCAGTTTCAATCTACAGGTCATAACCAATAGATTGTGGTCAGAGTCCACATCTGCCCCTGGAAATGTCTTACAATTCAAAACCTGGTTCCTAAATCTCTGTCTTACCATTATATAATCTATCTGATACCTTTTAGTATCTCCAGGATTCTTCCATGTATACAACCTTCTTTCACTATTCTTAAACCAAGTGTTAGCTATGATTAAGTTGTGCTCTGTGCAAAATTCTACCAGGCGGCTTCCTCTTTAATTTCTTAGCCCCAATCCATATCCACCTACTACGTTTCCTTTTCTCCCTTTTCCTACACTCGAATTCCAGTCACCCATGACTATTAAATTTTCATCTCCCTTCACTATCTGAATAATTTCTTTTATTTCAACATACATTTCTTCAATTTCTTCGTCATCTGCAGAGCTAGTTGGCATATAAACTTGTACTACTGTAGTAGGTGTGGGCTTCGTATCTTTCTTGGCCACAATAATGCGTTCACTATGCTGTTTGTAGTAGCTTACCCGCATTCCTATTTTCCTATTCATTATTAAACCTACTCCTGCATTACCCCTATTTGATTTTGTGTTTATAACCCTGTACTCACCTGAACAGAAGTCTTGTTCCTCCTGCCACCGAAATTCACTAATTCCCACTATAGCTAACTTTAACCTATCCATTTCCCTTTTTAAATTTTCTAACCTACCTGCCCTATTAAGGGATCTGACATTCCATTAATTTTAATAAAACGATTATTATTAATAGATTTTTTGAACATTTACATGTGACTTGATGTAACAATACTACATATGCGCGATGCTGCTTTTACCTTATATTATATCGCTCAGGCACCGCCATCGCTTCCCACGACCGGGCCAGCCAACTCCATACACAAGACTGCTAGCTACTACTACTACATCTGCTACAGACACTGCACTTACTGCATACAACACTGCTCTCTGGTCTGAGATTCTCTTGTAGCTTACATATCGCAGGCAGCACGTGAGCAATCCTTCAAAATTACGTCTGCTCGAGTGTGTTAGCAACAAATTCCTTAATCATGGACCTCTTACAACACATCGCCAGGCATACGCGCATGTGCTAACAGCGCTGTAAATCTTAAGTAACTACGAACGATAATTTCACATCACGAAATTTGTGTCACGAAACCTAAAAAACAAGAGAAAACATGACAAAATGTAACATAATAACATACTGTAACTACCCCAAATATATTAAATGTATGTATAAAAAGTAACATTTATTACAAGACAATGAAGACGCTTTACAAATAAAGTAAGTGAAATGCGTAAGGCAATAAACAAACTGCCTTCAATAAGTTGCGTAGACGGAACGTAACTCCACGAGAATTACTTTAATTATTTAAACAGTTGCTCAATCTCTCAAGACGATTATGTCGACTATAGTGATCTTGAGTTGCATAGTCATTGCTGCGGAATTAGCACCATCACGACGCCCTCTTTGAGCGGCGTTTCTCTTCTCTGTTGGTCACTTGAGTCGTACAGTGCGGGGCGCCTTCCTCGCTAAATTATCATCGCCGAAGGGTGGTTCTCCATTTGTTTACGGACGCTATCAAAATATGAGGGAAAGGTTGCGATGTACGTATGTTTCACAGTATGGTATAGTACGAAACATGGAACTAAACAAATACCCACATCGTGTTCTTACAATAATACCGCGATTTCTCGCTGTCGCTTTCCTTGTTGTAAGCGATATATCTTTTTATAGAATAGCTTTCTTCTCTAGACGTTACAGCATTGCTTGGATTCCGGCTTTTACGTAATGACAAGGGGTTTTCGTTTGTCGGTCGTTGACCTCTCAATGTTTATCTTTCTCGTGACGTTTCTCTTCTCACGAATAATAGGCAAATGGAAAGCGGTCATTCATAGATTTTTCCCTATATGTATTTCGTAAATAACTTATAAATATACACTACTGGCGATTAAAATTGCTACACCAAGAAGAAATGCAGATGATAAAGGAGTATACATTGGACAAATATATTACACTAGAACCGACATGTGATCACATTTTCACGCAATTTGGGTGCATAGATCCTGAGAAATGAGTACCCAGAACAACCACTTCTCGCCGTAATAACGGCCTTGATACGCCTGGGCATTGAGTCAAACAGAGCTTCGATGCCGTATACAGGTACAGCTGCCCATACAGCTTCAACACGATACCACAGTTCATCAAGAGTAGTGAGTGGCGTATTGTGAAGATTGTGACGATCCAGTTGTTCGGCCACCATTGACCAGACGTTTTCAATTGGTGAGAGATTTGGAGAATGTGCTGGCCAGGGCAGCAGTCGAACACTTTCTGTATTCAGAAAGACCCGTACTGGACCTGCAACATGCGGTCGTTCATTATCCTGCTGAAATGTAGGGTTTCGCAGGGATCGAATGAAGGGCAGAGCCACGGGTCGTGACACATCTGAAATGTAACGTCCACTGTTCAAAGTGCCGCCAATGCGAACAAGAGGTGACCGAGACGTGTAACCAATCGCACCCCATACCATCACCCCGTCTGAAACGCACGTATGGCGATGACGAATACACGCTTCCAAAGTGCGTTCACCGCGATGTTGCCAAACTTGGATGCGATCATCGTGATGCTGTAAACAGAACCTGGATTCATCCGAAAAAGTGACGTTTTGCCAATCGTGCACCCGTTGCCAAACTTGGATGCGATCATCGTGATGCTGTAAACAGAACCTGGATTCATCCGAAAAAGTGACGTTTTGCCAATCGTGCACCCAGGTTCGTCATTGAGTACACCATCGCAGGATCTCCTGTCTGTGATGCAGCGTCAAGGGTAACCGCAGCCATGGTCTCCGAGCTGATAGTCCCTGCTGCTGCAAACGTCGTCGAACTGTTCGTGCAGATGGTTGTTGTCTTGCAATCGTCCCCATCTGTTGACTCAGAGATCGAGACGTGGCGGCACGATCCGTCACAGCCATGCGGATAAGATGCCTGTCATCTCGACTGCTAGTGATACGAGGCCGTTGGGATGCAGCACGGCGTTCCGTATTAACCTCCTGGACTCACCGATTCCATTTTCTGCTAACAGTCGTTGGATCTCGACCAACGCGAGCAGCAATGTTGCAGTACGATAAACCGCAATTCCGATAGGCTACAATCCGATGTTTATCAAAGTCGGAAACGTGATGGTACGCCTTTCTCCTCCTTACACGAGGCATCACAACAACGTTTCACCAGGCGACGCCGGTCAACTGCTGTTTGTGTATGAGAAATCGGTTGAGAACTTTCCTCGTGTCAGCACGTTGTAGTTGTCGCCATCGGCGCCAACCTTGTGTGAATGCTCTGAAAAGCCAATCATTTGCATATCACAGCATCTTCTTCCAGTCGGTTAAATTTCGCATCTGTAGCACGTCATCTTCGTGGTGTAGCAATTTTAATGGCCAGTATTGTATAACACATTGTTATCACAGTGTATGAAAATTTAATTTTTACAACAGTTTTCCCTCCCCCCATGAACCATGGACCTTCCCGTTGGTGGGGAGGCTTGCGTGCCTCAGCGATACATATGGCCATACCGTAGGTGCAACCACAACGGAGGGGTACCTGTTGAGAGGCCAGACGAACATGTGGTTCCTGAAGAGGGGCAGCAGCCTTTTCAGTAGTTGCAGGGGCAACAGTCTGGATAATTAACTGATCTGGCCTTGTAACATTAACCAAAACTGCCTTGCTGTGCTGGTACTGCGAACGGCTGAAAGCAAGGGGAAACTACAGCCGTAATTTTTCCCGAGGACATGCAGCTTTACTGTATGATCAAATGATGATGGCGTCCTCTTCGGTAAAGTATTCCGGAGGTAAAATAGTCCCCCATTCGGATCTCCGAGCGGGGACTACTCAAGAGGACGTCGTTATCAGGAGAAAGAAAATTGGCATTCTACGGATCGGAGCGTGGAATGTCAGATCCCTTAATCGGGCAGATAGGTTAGAAAATTTAAAAAGGGAAATGGATAGGTTAAAGTTAGATATAGTGGGAATTAGTGAAGTTCGATGGCAGGAGGAACAAGACTTTTGGTCAGGTAATTACAGGGTTATAAATACAAAATCAAATAGGGGTAATGCAGGAGTAGGTTTAATAATGAATAAAAAGATAGGAGTGCGGGTTAGCTACTACAAACAGCATAGTGAACGCATTATTGTGGCCAAGATAGACACAAAGCCCATGCCTACTACAGTAGTACAAGTTTATATGCCAACTAGCTCTGCAGATGATGAAGAAATTGATGAAATGTGTGACGAGATAAAAGAAATTATTCAGGTAGTGAAGGGAGACGAAAATTTAATAGTCATGGGTGACTGGAATTCGTCAGTAGGAAAAGGGAGAGAAGGAAACATAGTAGGTGAATATGGATTGGGGGGAAGAAATGAAAGAGGAAGCCGCCTTGTAGAATTTTGCACAGAGCATAACTTAATCATAGCTAACACTTGGTTCAAGAATCATGAAAGAAAGTTGTATACCTGGAAGAATCCTGGAGATACTAAAAGGTATCAGATAGATTACATAATGGTAAGACAGAGATTTAGGAACCAGGTTTTAAATTGTAAGACATTTCCAGGGGCGGATGTGGATTCTGACCACAATCTATTGGTTATGAACTGCAGATTGAAACTGAAGAAACTGCAAAAAGGCGGGAATTTAAGGAGATGGGACCTGGATAAACTGAAAGAACCAGAGGTTGTAGAGAGTTTCAGGGAGAGCATAAGGGAACAATTGACAGGAATGGGGGAAAGAAATACAGTAGAAGAAGAATGGGTAGCTTTGAGGGATGAAGTAGTGAAAGCAGCAGAGGATCAAGTAGGTAAAAAGACGAGGGCTAATAGAAATCCTTGGGTAACAGGAGAAATATTGAATTTAATTGACGAAAGGAGAAAATATAAAAATGTAGTAAATGAAGCAGGCAAAAAGGAATACAAACGTCTCAAAAATGAGATCGACAGGAAGTGCAAAATGGCTAAGCAGGGATGGCTAAAGGACAAATGTAAGGATGTAGAGGCTTATCTCACTAGGGGTAAGATAGATACTGCCTACAGGAAAATTAAAGAGGCCTTTGGAGAGAAGAGAACCACTTGTATGAATATCAAGAGCTCAGATGGCAAACCAGTTCTAAGCAAAGAAGGGAAGGCAGGAAGGTGGAAGGAGTATATAGAGGGTTTATACAAGGGCGATGTACTTGAGGACAATATTATGGAAATGGAAGAGCATGTAGATGAAGAAGAAATGGGAGATAAGATACTGCGTGAAGAGTTTGACAGAGCACTGAAAGACCTGACTCGAAACAAGGCCCCGGGACTAGACAACATTCCATTAGAACTACTGATGGCCTTGGGAGAGACAGTCATGACAAAACTCTACCATCTGGCGAGCAAGATGTATGAGACAGGCGAAATACCAACAGACTTCAAGAAGAATATAATAATTCCAATCCCAAAGAAAGTAGGTGTTGACAGATGTGAAAATTACCGAACTATGAGTTTAATAAGTCACAGCTGCAAAGTACTAACGCGAATTCTTTACAGACGAATGGAAAAACTGGTAGAAACGGACCTCGGAGAAGATCAGTTTGGATTCCGTAGAAATGCTGGGACACGTGAGGCAATACTAACCTTACGACTTATCTTAGAAGAAAGATTAAGAAGAGGCAAACCTACATTTCTAGCATTTGAAGACTTAGAGAAAGCTTTTGACAACGTTAACTGGAATACTCTCTTTCAAATTCAGAAGGTGACAGGGGTAAAATACAGGGAGCGAATGGCTATTTACAATTTGTACAGGAACCAGATGGCAGTTATAAGACTCGAGGGGCATGAAAGGGAAGCAGTGGTTGGGAAGGGAGTGAGACAGGGTTGTAGCCTCTCCCCGATGTTATTCGATCTCTATATTGAGCAAGCAGTAAAGGAAACAAAAGAAAAATTCGGAGTAGGTATTAAAATTCATGGAGAAGAAGTAAAAACTTTGAGGTTCGCCGATGACATTGTAATTCTGTCAGAGACAGCAAAGGACTTGGAAGAGCAGTTGAACGGAATGGACAGTGTCTTGAAAGGAGAATATAAGATGAACATCAACAAAAGCAAAACGAGGATAATGGAATGTAGTCAAATTAAATCGGGTGATGCTGAGGGGATTAGATTAGGAAATGAGACACTTAAAGTAGTAAAGGAGTTTTGCTATTTAGGGAGTAAAATAACTGATGATGGTCGAAGTAGAGAGGATATAAAATGTAGACTGGCAATGGCAAGGAAATCGTTTCTGAAGAAGAGAAATTTGTTAACATCGAGTATAGATTTAAGTGTCAGGAAGTCGTTTCTGAAAGTATTTGTATGGAGTGTAGCCATGTATGGAAGTGAAACATGGACGATAACCAGTTTGGACAAGAAGAGAATAGAAGCTTTCGAAATGTGGTGCTACAGAAGAATGCTGAAGATAAGGTGGGTAGATCACGTAACTAATGAGGAGGTATTGAATAGGATTGGGGAGAAGAGAAGTTTGTGGCGCAACTTGACCAGAAGAAGGGATCGATTGGTAGGACATGTTCTGAGGCATCAAGGGATCACCAATTTAGTATTGGAGGGCAGCGTGGAGGGTAAAAATCGTAGAGGGTGACCAAGAGATGAATACACTAAGCAGATTCAGGAGGATGTAGGTTGCAGTAGGTACTGGGAGATGAAGAAGCTTGCACAGGATAGAGTAGCATGGAGAGCTGCATCAAACCTGTCTCAGGACTGAAGACCACGACAACAACAACAACAACAACAACAACACAACAGTTTTCGTGTTTCTTAGAACGCAGTCTTTGGCACGCCTGCCTACTGTTCCCGTTTATTATTATCTAACACGCATTTCGTTTACAATTTTTCAAGACTGGTTTTATAGGGATACCACTATCGATAGCCTTACCAATATTGGACTTTGTAAATCACTCCCGGCCACAATCATCTGGTTGGTAATCTAGAAAGTTCAGGGTGTTAGCACTTTTCGCCCAGGACTGGGCATTCCTTGGAAGACTGCATACTGCCTCAAGAAGGACGGAGGCGGTAGAAGTTGACGAGTGGCCGAACGTGAAACTTGGGGTTGTGGCCCTGTTGCGAAAAAACTTCAATTTTTCGGAAGGAACATTACAAAAGGAATACTGCCATACACGAAGGATGGAAACGTCAAACGTCCTAAGCGGCACTGTTTCACAAAACGCGTTTTCAGTGCTGTTGTCTGCTCGGTAGTTCCAAGTGTCAATCATAGAGAAAATATCTCACTGATGCTTCAGCAGTGTGTATTCCGCATAGTCTCTGTGCCAATCAATATGCCTCCGTCTAGAGTTCCAAGTACAATGCCTCAAGGTCTTCCCATTTCGTCGACGCACAGTTTGTGTGCTAAGTAGAGTGGTTCAAATGGCTCTGAGCACTATGGGACTCAACTGCTGAGGTCATTAGTCCCCTAGAACTTAGAACTAGTTAAACCTAACTAACCTAAGGACATCACAAACATCCATGCCCGAGGCAGGATTCGAACCTGCGACCGTAGCGGTCTTGCGGTTCCAGACTGCAGCGCCTTTAACCGCACGGCCATAAGCAGAGTGTGTGTAAGCAGAGTGTGTGTAAGCTTTCGTTTTATCAGTAAAACGTTATTTCAATGGAAGGTAGATTTTGGAGCTATAGGATAGTGAAGAAAGGAAAGCAAGACCTTTGGTCCTTATGATTCATACTGGAGTGTTGAGTCAGCTGAAACTATGAACCTATTCCATATAATTCCAATGCATACATCTGACTTCTCTGATTTTAGAGATGTTGCCTAAACATTGTTCTCGATGGAGCGTTGTAAAATCTTCAGTAACGTAGGAAGATGCAAGTACCTCTTACTCGCCGATATCAAACAGATGTTCAAAATGCTTACTCTGAAGCAGAAGAAAGAGGAACTGTCAATGTATTCAAAATAGGAAAGACAATGGCTGATGTATGGCATACTGTATTTCATTTGAATGACCAGCCATGTGTATCAGTTTTAAAGCACAATGACGTTTTGTCGATTTATCTCTACTTCTTCAGCAGTGCAGGTAATTCTACAGCGTTGGCTACAAGAATGGAATTGTGTAAGAAACAAATGTCAATATTGAGAGATATTTTTCTTGGATTTAATTTTGTTTTCTTCCTGTAAGAAATTTAAATATTTAAGAAATGGTTTTTGTTTACCGCAGTTTTATTAAATTAAACCTGGCTGCCGTATTTTAGCATTAAAAAAAGTTTTATCATTGGCCCACGCAACCAGTCATTTCTCTAGTATGGTGACTAGAGCGTTTTTAATGTATTATTTATTTTTTTAAATTAGTTTTTCGGTGATGAGACAAAAGCATAATTCTGTGGTATCAGAATAATCTCTCAGTTTTTCGAATGTAAACCGGGTGTCTCTCCTAAGCGTCGTCTGGCAGATGTTTCAGCAGATATTTGCAACTTCTTTTTCTCCTTGTGTGACTGGAGTCATCTTAAACAAATGGTGCTTACCATGTCTTTCATGTGACACCAATAGTCGACGGAAAACGTCGGTTGGTTACCCGCTACAAACAAGATATTTTTATTAAGTGGAATTTTGCGAGCCCATTCGGTAAAGCGTTTTCAGGTTAATCTAACTAATGTGATAGCTGTTTTATCGACATGTATTAAAAGTGACTGCGAAACATGCAGAGAACCAGTTTTCCAACAGCGACAACACTATTGGGGTCCACGCTGACTGCTACCGCCAAGCATGCAGCGCTACTACCTCGCTACTGGAGTACTCTTTATTCTTCGAGTTCTACTGTCCCTGCTAATACATATCGCTAAAACAAGTATCGCACTAGACTAATCTGGGACCAATCCATCGAATGATGACGTAAAATTCTGCGTTAAGAACCATTTTGTTTGTGACGGGAAACAAATCGACATTTTCTGTTGACAATGGGCGTCACATGAAAGACTTGACGAGCAGTAGCTGGTTGCGCCGATTCTAGCTACGCGATGCAAAAGCAAAACTCCAAATATCTGCGGGTACACCAGAGGAAATACACCTGAAGACTCTCAGGAGAGACACCCGGTACAAATTATGTACAAAAACGATCACTGGACAGTCTGTTAGTGGGTTGTCCCTTCTACAACATAATCTAACTTCTTCATTGATCTGGCTCTATCCTAATGACTTTCTCCATTTCTTTATGACTTTTCCAAGAACACAGTTAAATAGCAATGGAGATAGACCAATCTCCAGTTTCAGTCTCAGAACTTCTAGACATTTCAGCTCTAAATTTCTTTTTAAAATTGGTGTTTGTCAGTGTTTGCTTGGTTGTTATTACTTTTTCTTCTCGGGTGAATCAACTAAGGACCATGTGCCAATTTCAGTTCCTTATTCCTTCTTCGCTTCTGTTCTTCCAGCACTCTTTCAACAGTTCAGTTATGTTTTTGCCTCCTGTCTTCTGGCCGCTTCAGACCAGTTTTTTCACGATCCTACCTTGGAATCCTTCCGTACTCAATTCTTTTTCCTTAAACACTTCTCTGTCAGTTGTTTCTTCATATTTTATATCACTTTCTCTCTAAATCTCCTTTACTTCCTGTAACGAACTTGTTTATTTGTTAGTCCAAATATGTTTGGAGATCCTCTTGGTTAATGTACTGTCTAGCATTCAACATAAATGTCCAAAAAGTATAAGCCTTCTTCTCTTCATTTGTTCTTATATGGTTTCTGTGTTTCAATAAATTTCATCATTACTACGTAACTTCCCACTTTCCATAGTCTTTCTGGTGCTGATATTTCCCTAACGATTCGCATTCCTCGTATTTCTAATTTATTTAAATTATAATTTAATGTTAAATATTCGCTTGCTTATAGACATTATACGGTCACTACTGGTACACCATAGTTTTGCACTTTTAAGCAAACATTTTTTGCTGTAGAAGTCTTCCTTTATACCCTAAGCAATTCCCATTTTATGTATAATTTCCTCTGTGGCAGCTTCCTCCAAACCATTTTCTTGTATTATCTCCAAAGTTTTAAAATTGTTTAACCTTTATGTCTTCAGATATACCATATGACCTATCCATTTGATGTATAATTTCGTCTGTGGAAGCATCCTGGTAACTATTTTCTTGTATTATATCCCCAAGATTTTTAAATTTTTTAACATTTTCAACTTGGCCGACATCTTTTTTCAGGAATTTCGGTGCACTTTCAAAGTTTGTAAAAAAAGTTTGTTTTTCTGCATAATCTTAAGCCGGCTCTATCTTTTCCTTTGTTTCTTCCTTTAAGCCCTTGAAAATTCTACTTTGCTCTGAATTTTTCTTTCTATTATTATTATTGTTATTATTATGGTTACGACTATTACTATTACATCAGTATTGTAACTATTATATCTTGATGCCATCTAATACAGCTCCTGAAGTAGTTCATTTAACATTCATTGCCATTTACTTTTTAAATACAGATAAGATTTTTATACTTCGCCGTTTGGATAACACACACGATTCTCGTACGCAGTATCGAGTTTAATTCCAGCCAGCAATATTATGTGTACGGGAAAAATATGGATTACTACAGTAGTTATGTCGATACGTAATCTCTGCTGACATGATTCACATTTGCAGAAAGTTAGAATTTTTTACTACCATTTCGTAGAGACGCAAGCCCGCTAAGTCACAGTCTGGTAAGCTCCGAAATCTCTTTCTCATCCCCTACCTTTTTTTCTGAAAAGCCTCTAGATAAGACTGCGTGCGGACGACTTACGCATCCGTGATCCTCGACGATTTCCTCGTCGTCTCCGCTTTCCTCCTTTCTAAAAGCTACCAGCATATATCACCGAGCCATCTCCACTTTTGGCTTGGACGTGGCACTGCCTATGTTAACAACGTGTTCACTGTGATTCCAGTGGGAGCTCAAAAACCGTGGCAGGGACCGGCAGGCGTGATCGATTGCTCCCACCACTGTGCACCTGTCCGACGTGTTTGCAGAGCCACCCTTACAGGTCCCGGACACCTGTTTCTGCTTGACGAAAATCTTCAACATAGCTCTGTTAACTTCGTGCCTAAGCTTATAAACTGGGATTCCAAAAGAAAACGAAAAATAATATCCTATAGCTTGAGATGTCCATAAATTTTGTTAGAAGAAAGGCTGCAGCTTTAGGAGACGTGGATAACTAGAATTCCTAAACCAGTATGAGAGTTTCAAAACCACCTATTCTGATTGCGATACTGCTGATTCGAATATTACGCTCCATCGAATTTACAAATTATATTTTCTTAGTATACTTTGAATGCTATCTACGTATTTAATTTTGATGGGATAAGGTAAAGACATTTTAAAAAAACTCCTTGAGGAAATGTTAAGTTATGAAACGAGCATTTGTCGAAGCGTTTACGTTTTAAAAACATTTTTCAGCATCGGCAACTCCGTGCGTACGAGAACTTAGGTTGTAAACATTCACTGTTATTAATCCCCCCTTAAGTTTTACATACATACATCCATTGTGTATTCTGTGCCATGTATTTTTTGTTGTAGATTTCAGCCACAATAAACAACTAGGTTAATTAGAATCTCACAGTTCAAGCATATGAGCATTTTAGGTATTCACTAATTACCAAAAACAATTTTTTATACCCCATACATGTGACTTATCTCTGCTCCTTCGCTGCAGGAACTGGTATACCTTTCTTCTTTGACAGACAGTTTTGAGTGCTGCTTTTATACATAATTGTTTCTACGATTCTACTATCGTTATACATACGGTGTCCTCTGTTTCTCGATGTGGGGAAATGCTACAGGTGTTCGAACGCAAGGCTGCATCACAAGCTCTTGCCAAGTTCAGTTTTATTATCAGCAACAAAATAGAATCGGAAAGAGCAGACAGATAGTGAAAAGGCTCTGGAAGCAACATTTATAAAAATAAGTACTTCACAAATGTCTGGCTCATGCCTCATCAACAACTGAATGACGCAACATTTACTAAGGAAGACAGAAGATAAAAAACAAATGGACTGTAGGTAACATAAAATCTGCAAGGCACTACTGTGGTTTGATTTAGAAATAAAATCATCCTCTTTAGGACTACGACCAAAAGACATAATGCAAGGATTTTAGTGTAGTTAAGAAGGGTGAAAGGTGAAATTCATCAGGCGTTATAGTTTGAGCAACGGAGATGGGAGGTAAAGTGTTACTGGAAAACAGAGAATATGAGTGCGGTACGCCGACGTTGGAGAGTTGAATTTGGAACACCACCAAAAACACCACCACCGACGAAAGTAACAATTACAAGAATCAGAGATAAGTTTGAAGTTGAAGGAACGGTGCACGATATGAAGAAGGGACATGGCGGACGAAAGAGAAGTTCAACTCCAAGAGTTCTCCATGCTGTTGACGAGGATGATCTCGATAGGCGAAGCGAATTTTATGAGCGGTTCATTAACAGATGTGAAGAAGAGCAGCGTTTCCAAGATCGAATTCTTTGGTCAGAGAAGCACCGTTTAAACTTGATGAAACAATTAACCGCCATAATTGCGTGTAATGGGCCAGGGAGAATCCATACGCAACTGAGAAAAGGCGTGTTAATCTACCAGGGGTAACAATCTGGTGTGGTCTGTCCTCTAGATGGTTAATCTGGCCCTACTTCTTTGATCAAATTGTCACGAGCGACTCATACTTAGAAATGATAACTCTTGGTCTTAAAAAGTGTGTTGTGATTGGAAATGAACTACAATTAACCAAATTTGAATTTTTTAAAGTTTTTTTTTGTGTTCACCAAGTACCTCTCTATTCAATGTGAACAATACAGAAGATGCATTCGTGTTCCTAATATTGTGTTAAAATATATTACAGGTTCTCTGGCTTACTTGTACAGGGCGGAGCCAATAAAAGTGGCCAGGACACAATTCCACATTACAAAGAAACGCAGCAGACGAAAGGAAATACAGTACTAACGTGGTTATAACAGATCTTGAAAGTGTGCACCACTCATCTCCTGGCCACTGGCTCGGAATGTTTTTTTGAGTTGTTCAAAACAGATCCTGTTTGATGCCGGCACTTTGACACCACTAAACTTCTCAGCAAACAACTCACCACACCATTTCCATTTCTTTGCTGTCACGTAGTTTCCACAAGTACCCCCATTGCTCCACTGTGAGTACCACGGTCCTCTTTTAACTGCTGCCCTCACCTCGTTACAGCCCGCACTATGCTCTGAACTGGTGCTGATCACATGGCGGCCGTACACGTGGTGTCTGCTCCACGGGCTGTGGTTATATGCATACGTTCACGTCCAAACGTATCTGCTTGTCCGGGATACTTTCATTTGCCTCAGCGTTTACATCATTGCCTACTTAGAAAGTACGTTGTTAATAAAAGTTAACCATATTTAACGAAGCTTGTTTTTTTCATTTTTTTAGTTTCTTTGTGGTGGACACAAGGCACCTCCCCTCTTCCCCCAGCTTGGCATTATGTGCTACGAAAACTGCGTTGTTATTGCTAGAGGTGAGCGCAGAACGTTTCAGGGAAGGCTCGTGATGCGTTCTCACTATCCAGAATCGTTCGTGGCCATGCATCATCGTAAAATTGATGCTACTGTTTCATTACTATATACTTTAATTACGGAACGTATACACAGCCACCTTGGTTCAACAAAATTTTGTCAGTTGACCACGGTTTCGGTTGCACTAGGGCAATCTTCATCAGAATAAAAAGTTAAGTGGAATACATGCAATAACACCGTGGTCACATGTATTCCATCTAACTTCTAATCGTGACAAAGATTGCCCTAGTGCAATCGAAACCGTGGTCAACTGACGAAATTTTGTTCAACCAACGTAGTGTATGTAAGAAATTATAATTATATATTAACGCCGTCAGCGGAAACAGGTGAAAATGTGTGCCACGACCGGGGCTCGAACCCGGGATTTCCTGCTTACATGGCAGACGCTCTATCCATCTGAGCCACCGAAAGCACAGAGGACTGCGTGACTGCAGGGGTATCTCGCGCACGCCTCCCGCGAGACCCACATTCTCACCTTGTATGTCCACACACTATATTCGTAGTGTCCTACACCAACACACTCATTACTCGTGGAAGACATTCTTACAAAGTCCCGTAAGAGTTCGGGGAATGTGTGTGCATCCGCACGGAAGAAGAAGATCATGGCCGGTATTGGCAGAACTGTATATACTTATATGGATATGGTGTCTGTTCTTTCGGACATGTCCGTAAGAACAGGCACCATATCTATATAAGTATATATAGTGTATATACGTTCTGTTATTCAATAGCGTGGAGTTGCTGTATTACAGCCAATAAAATGTGTGATGTCGCCGCCAGACACCACACTTGCTAGGTGGTAGCCTTTTAATCGGCCGCGGTCCGTTAGTATACGTCGGACCCGCGTGTCGCCACTATCAGTGATTGCAGACCGAGCGCCTCCACACGGCAGGTCTAGTCTAGAGAGACTCCCTAGCACTCGCCCCAGTTGTACAGCCGACTTTGCTAGCGATGGTTCACTGACTACATACGCTCTCATTTGCAGAGACGACAGTTTAGCATAGCCTTCAGCTACGTCATTTGCTACGACCTAGCAAGGCGCCATGTGTATTCTGAACAGATAATATTGTGAATCATGTACCGTCTAGAGCGACGTTCATCATTAATGGATTAAAGTTAAGTATCAAACTAATTCCGTCTGCTTTCTGAATTCGAATTCCTTGTCATGTTCCAGATCTCACGTCATTATAGTTCTTCCCTCCTCACGCCAACCTACGTTAGCTAAAACGCGTGCATTTCGGCCTCCGTTCGTAACACAGTGTTGCCTCTTGTCCCAACACAACAAAATGTTTAAAATTTCACTGTATACTCTTACAATTATGGAGCGCCCTTGTGATTATAGCAGATATAGACAAAACAGTTAGAATAAAATCTCACATCGTTGATTTCAAATGAATGGTAGTTTGAAAAAATATGCTAGATGAATTAATAAAATGTTGGCTCTGGGAAGGAAGGCACTAGGAGTGATTTCATTTTAATGAATGTCTTATTACATTATTTACACAGTTCGCTTATTTCACGTACACTTACCGAAAAGAGTATCATACGTCACACTTACGTCAAAGAAACGGTTTGTGTCCTCACGTATGTTCACAGTCATGTCAATCGTGGCGCATTTAAAATAAAAGACCAGTCTGGGTGACGTGGGAGGCGTCCAAAAAGGGGAACTGTCAGCAGTCAAGGCGGAGCATTTCTTTTCTCTCGACGCTGACAGAAATGGCTGATGTCGCTGTATCGGTGAAAATGTTTCGAATATCTGCTACAGAAGCGCAGCGTCAAAGACGGCAGTACGTGTTACAAGGAAGGGCCTCATGTTTCCTTAATGTGACTGAAGCCCCACATTTCTGAAATCCGCGCACGTCGGTATTGAAATCAAGATTGATGCTAATAAGAAGCTGTGTCGGCGGAGGGCGCGACGGGTATCGGCTTCCGGCGTCTGGCCCTGTGTCTGCAGAGCGCCGCTGCACCAGCAATATTTTCGCAACTTTCTTTGGAACCTTACACCCGTGAAATCGAATCCCGGGCCCACATTGAAATGTATCACGCAGGGGTTGTTCTCTTCTCCCGCCAGCCACTACTACTGCTCCCTGCGCTCTCCCGCTCCCCAGCGGCACAACAGCGCGCGCGCGCGCCCACACACACTCACACGCACACGCTCACACACACTCGCTCTCACGCATACCCGGAAACATACGAACAGCGATACTGACGCTCTGGTGGGTTTCCTTCTGACACCTTGCTGCCGGCAGCGACGTATCTTTAAAAAGTCGCCGTGTCTCGCCTTCGAGATTCCCAACTCGAGCGTGAAATATTCTGCCGTGGAGTGTGGGGGCAGCTCCGTCCCTGCTGTGACGGGGCGAGGAGCCAAGACGACAATTGCACTGCTTGCACTGTCAGCCACTATTCCAATGGGCTCCCACCACATCTCGCTGCCTGTGTCAGCATTCTATTACTCTCTAACCTTGCCAAGCGGCACAGTGGTAAGATTGCGCGAAATGTGCCCGCTGATACACGAAACTCCTTTCATGCCACCTATTCGTGTGCGCGATGGTAGCAACTTGTCAGCCTCAAAGATCTGTTCTCACACACATACCTGCCGAGATACCAGATCTTTGGAAGGAAACTTAAGAGTTCTGCCTTGGCGGATGTTAAGCGTGTATGAATGCTTGGTGTCTGTTCTTTCGAACATGTCCGAAAGAACATGCAACGGTAAGACCGACCACCTTAAACGGCGATCTATACTAACGTTAAACGTCTGCGAGGAATTGGCTCAAAATGGTTCAAACGGCTCTAAGCACTATGGGACTTAATATCTGACGTCATCAGTCCCCTAGCCTTAGAACTACTTAAACCTAAATAACGTAAGGACATCACACGCGTCCATGCCCGAGGCAGGATTCGAACCTACGACCGTGGCGGCAGCGATGATCCGGACTGAAGTGCCTAGAACCGCTCGGCCACAGTGGCCGACTGCTAGGATTTTTTGATAAAGTTGAACATGAGATAACCTAATGAGATCAGGATAACCAAAGTGAGATTCTTTTTCGAATCACTCCAGCAGAGTAAAACCAACAGTAAACAGGTGAGTCAGGAACAGACATACTAAAATCGTTCGCCAGCCTAATTAGGCATTCTTGTGTCAATCAATACAATAAAGCAGAAGGCAGTGCTAAGGCTAACCTAACATTCCTTGACACTCACATTAAACTCTTTGCTTACATCTGTTCCTACTACAACACAGTAACCTAACTTTGAAGATAAATGTGCTACTAACTAGTAAGTCAGATAAACAAATATCCAATAAGATAGTAAACAGAAATATATGCCTCTCAACAACACGTACCTTAATTGAACTAGGAGCAACAGTTTATAAAACCAATTGCCGACACACATGAAACTAGCAGCAATACTGAACATGGAAAAGCTTGAAATGATTATGAATTTAAATCAGGGAGTCTACTAATGAACATAATGTATGGCTTCATTGCCTAATACAGGGTCTCTATGCCCGTGAACTAATCAACTTGCATTAGAATTGATAACACAGTAAGTACATCTTTCTTAAACTCGGATTGAAGCAACTAACCAGAAAGCAAATCTAACTACACTGGCCCTGAAGGAGCCTTTGCATTGCTTCATTACCTAACTAGCCTACCAAAGGAGGACTGTTAAATTTTCGTGGTTTGAAAAACCATGCTAGTCAACAAAACTACACAGGTATGTTTGAGAAAAGGCAAGTGTTCTTATTAATAATGATAAATTAAGGAAAGCTCAACAAACTATAAGTCCTTAAATAACAGCTTTGATAAACAGTTCCTTTAATCTACTCAAAATGTAGTTGGCTGTGCACATACCAACACAACATTAATTTCAAGTTCACACACTTTCTCATGAAACGAATACTGATCAAAATGCAGAAATGCAACAGTTAATAATCTTTTTAGCTTAAGGTTAAATTTAATACTTTTAGGCAACTTTTCAAGTATGCAAATTATTTAAGAAAATAACGGCAGATTGATTTAAAAATGCACTGGAAGTGGAAAAATTCTCAAATTGTAAAACTGAACTTTAAACACTGTAACTCTACCCATTAAAAAGCAATAACAACCACTTCTACAGTTACCGAATTAGCCTTTCTGTACTAAATTAGAA
The DNA here is from genome assembly GCF_021461395.2 of Schistocerca americana. NCBI lineage: Eukaryota > Metazoa > Arthropoda > Insecta > Orthoptera > Acrididae > Schistocerca > Schistocerca americana. The sequence goes on from NC_060121.1 coordinate 858,072,506, forward strand.
CACTTGGAGTTAAATTCGTTATGCTAGGGTTCATGTCCAGGTTTGAGATTTGGGATAATGACGGGTATAAGCACGATTATTATTGAGGTCAACCAAATTTCACAAATACCTTGTCCATTTACATAGTGTCAAATATAAACAATTTAGTGGAAGGCTTGTAGCACTGGTGGCGTAATTGGCAGTGGCTGTTAACATGGCGGCGATACTGTCACGTCAGTACTATTGGTGTCGCCCTGTTTAAGATCTTCTTGACGTCGGAATTGTATTTTTATATGGCCAAAAGCCGTGCCATGGTAATGGTATTACCAAATGCAGCATCCGCGGCCCATAAACATTGCTCTTAAGCTTTTCTGTCCTCAAAACTCCAGGAATATGAGCTACAATGCTACGCTAGAGCTAGCGGGATGTTAGCCACAGCACTGCTCAGCCCAGACTCCTTACCCATCACAAGGAACGAGTTGCCACTTGAGCGCTAACCACACCTTTTCCACTCCGTCAGGCTACTTCCGTAGCTGCGTGGCTGCCCCACATCTTTTACGTTCAACCCCACGATCCCTAACTACGGACCGAGTCATTTATAGTACATTATATAACAATCATTCCAGTAGTTATTTAAATCCACAAGTACATTTTAAACAACATCGTACAAAAAAATACACATAACTGAAACATGTATACATAGTGAAAAAATTTCCATGACAGATATAACATTCTATATAAGCAACACTACAAACTGACATAGAAATATCGATGCAGAAAAGAAAGTCTAAAATAGGTGTTACAAACAGACACCCCGCATTCATGTAACTGCTACTCCTAGATGAGCAAAGGATGCACCTTCTTCAGTGCGGATGCACAAATGCACCCGACCTCCTGTGGGAATCTCAGAGTAGCGAACGGTGAGTTAATGGGCAGCGATCGCATACAGGTGGCACTCGGTGGGAATGTGGATTGGCTGTGAGGCGTGCCGAGATAGTCCGCGTAGTTGTGATAACGCAGTGTCACGAATGGCTCACTGATTAAAACACCTGCTTAGGAACACGGAGATCCCCGGTAAATATTTTAGCTCCTCGCCGCTGATTCCGCGTATTGTCCTGCTTCAGCTGACAGCACTGATCCCCTTCATTTTACATAGGTTCGTACGAGCTTCGACGCGACCCGACCAACAGGGAAGCTAGACGGGCAAATTCGTTTCCGCTAGGACACTCTCTTCTTCTTGCTGCCGTGATAACGACGTGTCAATATGATTAGCACACCGCTGAGCAAAAGCAAAGGACGAAAGCAAGTTTCACATTATCTGTCTCGGCCAACGTAGACTGACGGAACGTAGGTTATACACAGAAAGAACAGCTGTAGTTTCGTGCACGAGGTATGTGAAAGACATACGCAATGACACGAAAAGAAATGGCACTTTTTTTTTTTTCAGAGACCGTATCTGGACTCATATCACCTCGATTTCTGATGATCCTCTGGACATTATGAACGGCAGTACGTGGTTCTTAATACGGTGTGTGATCGACACAGACCATAATTCATGCTCTGAGAGAAACTCAAATGCCGAACACCAGTTCATGCGTTATGATTCCCCGGACGGCGTGGCTGACAACTGATGGAAGGTGTTGGTACACGTGCGCGTGCTGCAGTGCACCTCCCCAATACATCCGACACGTTCCTGATGGGATTTAAGCCGCGGGATCGGACAGAACAGTCCACCCGCCGAGTACCCACTGGTTCCCATAGCTCCTTACTTGCTCAGTTTGATGCGGTCGTGCATGGTCGTCCATGAAAATAAAGTCAGCACTGAACTCAACCCTGAAAAAACACGCATGGGGAGGGGATACAGTGTCACAATAACATTGACCATTGAGTGTCCCCAGTTCACAGATTTGAGGCACAGTCTGTGCTTAACGAGGTGAGCATCATTAAGCCTCCTCACACCACAACATTTGGACCAGTCCGATCAGAGTCGACAATGCTCGACGTTCACTCATATGATGAGACGTGGATATACACAATGCTCGCAGCAACATTGTCAGATATTATTTTGGTGGTCCAAGTGTTACGGCAATTACGAGCATAATGTTGCGTGGACATTATGATATCTAAAGTTTTGAACACCGCACATCCACCGGACAACGTTACTGTAACACTGTGCTTCCTCTTCATGTGCGTTTTTCCGGGGTTGCATTCGGTCCCGACTTCATTTTTGTGAATGGCATTGCACGACCGCAAGGAACTGTGTTGGCGGAGGAGACCTCGGGGCGCGAGGATATTCGGCGAATTAAAGAGCCTGCCCTTTCTTTCGACTTAAACTGCAAAGAATACGTGTAGGATCAGTTGGGGTGACGTATTAGAGCAAGTCCATATGCACCAATGATCGTCCAGCAGTTGTCAACCGTCCTGATGGAGGACTGGAACTCCCAAGCATGAGAACTTCTTATCAACATCGTGCCAACACGGTAGCACTTTACAGAGCATGACTTTTCGTACGTCGTTGTCATACTCGTATTAAGAACCATGTAGCGCCTTTTGTTGTGTCCTGGGAGCAATCATAAATCTTAGTGATTTGAATTTACACTGAAGCGCCAAAGAAACTGGTATAGGCATGCGTATTGAAGTACAGAGATATGTAAACAGGCAGAACACGACGCTCCGGTCGGCAACCTCTCCACAGCAACAAGTGTCTGGTGCAGTTGTTAGATCGGTTACTGCTGGTACAGTGGCAGGTTATGAAGATTTAAGTGACTTTGAACGCGGGGATATGGTTGGCGCATGAGCGTTGGGACACAACATCTCCGAGGTAGGTATAAAGTGGAAATTCTCCGATACGAGCATTTCACGAGTGTATCGTCGATATTAGGAATTCGGTAAAACATCAGATCTCGGACATCACTGCGGCTGGAAATAGATCTCGCAAGAACGGGACTTACAACTACCGAAGAGAATCGTTCCACCTTGCCAGAAGTGCAACCCTTCCGCTTATTGCCGCAGATATCAATGCTGGGCCATGAACAACTGTCAACGTGCGAACCATTCAACGAAAGATCATAGATATGGGCTTCCTCAGCCGAAGGCCGACTCGTGTACCCTTGATGACTGCATGACTCAAAGCTTTATACGTCTCCTGGGTCTGTCAACACTGACACGGGACATTTTATGACAGAAAACACATGGCCTCATCCGATGAATCTCGTTTCAAATTGTATAGAGCGGATGGACGTGCACGGGTATGCAGACAACCTTATGAATTCATGGACCCAGTATGTCAGCAGGGGACTTTCAAGCTCGTGGAAGGTCTGTAGTGGTATAGGGTCTGTGCAGTGGGAGTGATATGGGACCCCTGATACGTCTAGATACATCTCTGAAAGGTGATACGTACGTAAGCATCCTATCTGATCACCTGCATCCATTCACGTTCACTGTGCATTCCGATGGACTTGGGCAATTCCAGCAGGGCAGTAAGACAGCCCACACATCCAGAATTCTACAGAGTAGCTCCGGGAACACTCTTCTGAGTTTAAACTGTTCCGATGGCCAGACATTCAACATCATTGAGCATATCTGGGATTCCTTGCAAACGTGATGTTCAGAAGGGATCTCCACTCCCTCATACTCTTACCGAATTACGTACATCCTTGCAGGATTCATCGCGTCAGTTCCCTCCTGCACTACTTCAGACATTAGTTGAATCCATGGCCTGTCGTGTTGTGCGTGCTCGTTGAGGCCCTACGTGATATTAGGCAGATATGCTGAAGATTAGATGGGTAGATCACATAACTAATGAGGAAGTATTGAATACGATTGGGGAGAAGAGAAGTTTGTGGCACAACTTGACCAGAAGAAGGGATCGATTGGTAGGACATGTTCTGAGGCATCAAGGGATCACCAATTTAGTATTGGAGGGCAGCGTGGAGGGTACAAATCGTAGAGGGAGACCAAGAGATGAATACACTAAGCAGATTCAGAAGGATGTAGGTTGCAGTAGGTACTGGGAGATGAAGAAGCTTGCACAGGATAGAGTAGCATGGAGAGCTGCGTCAAACCAGTCTCAGGACTGAAGACCACAACAACAACAACATCAGTTTCTTTCCTCTTCAAGTGTTACTGCCTTTTCTAAAAGAATCATTTGTGTTCGTCTCTGTGGTACTTTCAGTTACCTTGTGCATTGCAGTGTAGCAGTTAAAATATCCATGTATCGTCGAAGTTTCCATGAGCAATGTTACTGGAGCACTTTCATCCGATTTCGTTATGGATTATGGGAAGATTTTTGCTAGCTTTGCATATTTGCGCAGGATTTAAGCTATTATACATTTGGCAAGCCCACTACAGATTTTACATACTGTACTCCTAACTTACAGCATACTATACAATTTTTATAATTGATGAATACGTGTGGCCTTGCAGTCTTCTGATCTAACGAGCTTACGCCGCAAACATTTATTTTGGCTCCTGTATTGCAGGTTGGCAGCTCGAAGTGGCCGAGCGGTTCTAGGCGCTACAGTCTACGGTCGCAGGTTCGAATCATGCCTCGGGCATGGATGTGCGTGACGCCCTTAGGTTAGTTAGGTTTAAGTAGTTCTAAGTTCTAGGGGACTGGTGACCTCAGCAGTTAAGTGCCATAGTGCTCAGAGCCGTTTGAACCATTTTTATTGCAGGTTGTTGTGACCAGCAGCGATAGAGACAGTATGACCCTTCCGGAACTGTGGCCTATTTTAGATCATGTTTTAAATACGTGCGACGATGCTATGCTGATTTTGTGTGTATTTTGTGACGATGCCACCATCCATTTATTATTTTAGGACATTTTATAAAACAGATATGCCTTGTTATATTTTAAGCACCTGTTTTCACATCCATATAAGTAATATTTTCTGTTATGGTGTATTTTCTTGCACTAAGACGCAATATGTTCACTAGTTATATTTTATTTTTAACGTTTCGCTGCAGCTCAGAAGTTGGTCATTTCTGTGCGGAACCGTTAGTTAATTTTGGATATAAAATGTTTTATCTTGTATCACCATACTGGTCATTATTCCAAGTTGCGTATAATTGGAATTTTTACGAGCTCGTTGTTACTTTAACTGGTTTTTGTTCAGGTTAGCCCTCCATGTATATGATCATTTGATGGCAATTTTCTAGAGAGCTGAAGGAATATTGGGCTCACAACTAGGAGAGTATCGAGCATGATTTTGAAATGAAAGGTCTTGTGCAGAACAAATACTAAACCTAATGAACATAAATCTTTGTGATCATTGGCGAAAATGAAAGAAATTCATTTTATACTTCTTGGATCACTGTTTTCATTTCCGCGATACATTTTGCAGTCAATATCCATTCAGCCGTCCTAGATTTCCAGTAGCTTCTCTCATTGCCCTTCCACTCGTAAAACAATATTTTAAGTATTAATACTAGCATGTGGTGATGTTCTTTCATCTGTTATATCTGGTGGTAATGCAAAACTACACGGTCCTCTATATTAATTTTGCATATGAAATATTTTATATTGTTCCCATGTATTGGTCATTATTTCACATTGAGTATGATTCAAATTTTTACGAGCTCATTATCATTTTCCCTGGTTTTTGTTCAGGTTAACACGCCATGTTTAATATTTATAATATTTACTCATGCGTTCAATCAAGAACTACTGTCGTTCGTTTAAATAGTATTTAAAGTTGTGAGAAAATGTCCTGACTTGAGTAGGGATTTGAGTTATGTAAAGTAAAAGTTTCAGCTATAAAGACTAATTTGCGCAGCTGCTGAACTGAGATGGTGACATCGAGATGATTTGTTCAACTAAACTTATTCTGGGATCTCAAATTATTGTTGTGTAATGTGTGGTACGTAGCGAGGAAACATTTGGAGTTCACTAATTTCGTCTATAAGATGCAGTTCCTTTACTCGCATGTTTTGTAACTGTATGAGTCTACTGTGAGGATTATAATTTGAGTTTTGTCTTCGTTAATTCTAATTAGCAAACCTCTTTTGTCATTCTGTTGACATTTGCAAAACTCTTTGCCCTTCCGAAAGGTTAATGAATTCTGTGATACTGCCTTTGTTCACTTAGGGATAAGATTTAATACAACATTCTAAAATAGTTTAAAGGAGTACACACCATCATGTCTACAGTTTACAGATCCAAAAACACAAAATAGTGCGTGTAATAACAAGGAGAACTGCAGAATACTTGCGGACTACTTCAGAGAATTGCACAATGACTATACTCCAAAAAAGCATTTCCTTTTCATAATTTCATCCAAACAGAAACACATACAAATCCTTCAACAATAGATGAAAGCAGAGATATCATAAAACAACTTAAAAATGTCAAAGCACCAGAAAAGACATTATAATTGCTGAATTGAGGAAACACGCTAGTTACAACATTATTCTATGTGTAACACAAATAATAAATGAAATTTCTACGACAAACAGCTTAACATCAGAGTGGAAATAGGAATTAAAACATTAACTACATAAAAAGAAACAGAAAACAATTGTAGAGGGCTCTACCTCTTACCAGTGACATATAAGATCTTGTTCATGGAACTTTTCTAGAGAGCTGAAGGAATATTCGGCCCACAGTTAGGAGAGTATGAAGCAGGATTTTGGAATGAAACGTCTTCTGGAGAGCAAATACTAAATCTAATGACCATAACAGTAATGACGAAAATGACAAAGTTGAATTACGTGATATCATTTAGATAAAAAAGAGTGACCCAGTCGATAGAAATACGCTGATCAGCATTTTAAAGGATTTCACTCTCTTCAGTAAAACAACAGAAATAATTAAAGGAACTTTAACAAACACATCAATAGTAAAATTTATTGGGAACTGGCAGACCCTTTTCAAATAAAATCAGGAGTGAGACAGGGAGAATGTTCATCTACCCTACTTTTTAACTGTGCATTAGAGAAGGAAGTGAGAGAATGGACAGGATCCATCAATACTAAGGGTGTTGAACTTGGAAGAAACCAAAAAAAGTCACCATAGATTGTCTAGGTTTAGCAGATGATATGGCATTAATTACTGACTCACTGGTTAGTGCTAAAGAACAAAGCACACAACTACAGAAACAAGCAGACAAAATAGGACTAAAAATATAATTTGAAAGAAAACACATTTCGTGACAAATGTCAAAGATACCCCTCCTGATCTTAAAATTCATAACTGCACAATACCTAAAGGAAACTGTTTCAAATACTGAGGAGAATGGACAACGTACGACACCAAAGAAATGATAGCCTTAGGAAACAGAGAACATAAAATGTAAAGAAGATTATAAACGATAAAAAAATAACAAAGAAGAAACAGCAGATACACTTAAAATAACAAGATTTGGGGAGATTTAAAAACTGGAAACATTTGAAAGAAGAATTCTAAGGGAAATACTGGCACCTAGAAGTAATAGTGCTTTTGAATACAAATTAAGATCAAACACACAGCTCTGTTTGAAACTGAACAGCTAACTGATGTGGTGAGGACTAGAAGACTACAGTTTTACGGCCAAATATGCCGAATAGATAGTAACGGACTAATCAAGCAGATCTTCAATTTACAATCCCCCTTAGATACAGATAGTAGATGACGTTTCCCTAGCCTGCTACTTCCAGAGGCACTGAAATGATAATCATGTGCCTATCGAAACATGTAGTACACTAAATGTCAATTTTACGTTCGGTGCAAGACGTCTTCATGGTGTGCCAATTTTAACGACCACCATTGTATATACCAGAGCCATTCAATACATAATGAAACACATTTTTTTCTCGGCCTGTTCTGGTCGCAAAATGCAGAATTTGTTATGGGACGTATTGGAATATTCCTACTTCAGACTCTAACGTTTCATGACGCTCCGATATGTGGCGGCGACATACGCAGCCTTCGAAATGGCGTCTGGAACGGATGTGCATTCCAAGAAGAGACGTGTCATTGAGTCTTTTCGCGGAAAACCAGAGTATCGTAGACATTCACAGGCACTATTAGAATGACTACGGAGAGCTAGCAATGAGCAGAAGCTCGGTGAGTCTAGGGCGAGGCGTTTGTCATCATAGTAATGAGGTCACACAAACCTGTCGGATCTCCCGCGTGCCTGCCTGCAGCATACAGCGGTGACTCCTGCAATGTTGAAATGTGCGGACACTCTCATTGGCTATGATCGACGAATCGCAACCAGATACTACGCCACTCAACTGAGCGTCTCTGATAGTAGTCCTGACACACCTGTCCACTAGTTGGGGTACTGACAGGTGGGTTCGTCAGCGCCTAACAGAACACCATAAAGAGCAACGAAGGACGATCTGTGCGGAATTGCTTCCGCATTACGTTACTGGCTGTGACAATTTTTTCTCGTTCATCGCCACAGGCGAGGAAACATAGTTTCATTAATTCGAACGGGAAACAAAACGGCAGTCCATGGAGTGGTGCCACATCATTTCTACTCCAAATAAAAAGTTCAAAGCAGCATCACCAGGCGATAAAACCATGGCGACGGTCCGCTGGCACTCTGAAAGGGTTATTCTGTTGATATCCTCCAACATACTGCCACAATCATCTCTGAAGTGTGTTGTGCTATCCTTAAGAAACTGAAGAAACGACTTCAACGCGTTCATTGCCACAAAAATGCTAACAGACTTCACCTTCCCCATGACAGGGCAGGTTCCAGCGCAGGTCTGGGCATCCTACAAGATCTCACAAAACTTCATTGGACTGTTCTCTCTCATCCTCAGATCTCTCACATTCGACTTCCCTCTGTTTGGGCCAATGAAGGATGCACTCGGCGCGGAGCAGTACGTGGTTGATGGGGAGGTTGTTCATTCAGCAAGACGTTGCCTCAGACGTCGGCCACTAGAGTGGTGCCATGGGGACATACAGGCGATGAGGGTTAGACGGTGTAACGCTGTCACCTTTAAAGAAATACGGATTTGTAGCCAAAAGGGCGGGCAATAATACGACGTGTTGGGGCCATGAATGAAAGCAACCTGCTCTCGGAAAAAAAATGTGTTGCATTACATACTGAACGCCCATAGTAACATAGTCACATGTTCAAGGAAACTGCCGATGTTGAACACAGCACGCTTATTTCCCGTGCTACATCTTGCAATTATTGGGCCCAGGTGAGCAGTTAGACTCTCTTTTAATAGATTTCCGAGAGGCGTTAGACACTGAATCACATTTTAATATAATCAAAATACGAGTATGTGCAGTAACGTGTATGACATTTGATGGGTGCGAAGAAATTTCACCTGAACACGGTAAGCCATACTGGTTTGCGAACATTCAACAGGTAGGAGAATAGCAGAATCAAACTATCACAGCCTATGAGGACGAACTTCAGTAAATAACTCAAATGGTATCGAACATAAGCCTTAATTTAAGAAAAAATTTCTGAGGGTTTACTTCTTCAGATAGTGTTGTATCGAAATGAACTACAGAGTGAAAGAAAACTGGAAAGTAAGATAATCGAAACTTTTGACGTTTTGTGTTACGGAAGAATGTTGAAAGTTACTTGAACTCGCAAGGGAAAAAATGGAAGAAGTTGTTCGCAGAATTGGAACACGTGGCTGTCTAGACGAAGCCGTATGGTGATAGGGATGTGGTAAAATATAAAACAATAACTTAAATGGTACTAGAGGGAGCTTCACAAAGCACAAGCTGGAGAGGAATGCAGATATTGGAAAATATCCAAAAAATAATCGAGAACGATTGGTGTAATTGCTATCCTACTCACTCTTTCCACATAAAAAGATAGTAACATGGAATGTGTTAACTTTTTTTAGACAGTATAAGCAGCTAGCAGCTCTTCGCATTCGCTGCCTGACGATGTAGTTGGATGTCAGTACGAGGTACGACTAGGAATATCCACTTATTGTACCTGACGACAACAGTCTTTATAAATCCAAAAGAAAGCAAAACAAGAAGAATTACTCCAGTCGCATCACCTTACAATATTGATGACATACTTACATAGCCTGTCAAATCATTGAAGTAAGTACGAATTGATTCAAAACGGAATGAGCCGGTGAAATTAGTAGTACGAAGAACGACTGGAGTGCAAATGTACTGGGAAGATTTGGAGAAAGTGAGTTACATCTTGTAATCTTAACCTCCCACACAGCACCAGTAAATTTTCAGTCTCTTCATTCGTTTCAAAAGCTTCGAGAGGCGTAAGATGTACAAATAACTTTTTTACTTATCCTCATTTTCTCGTTGTTGGCTGCAGTTCGTCGCGTCTAACGGTAGATTCTTGACGATCATTATTTTTTTTAACTTTGTGGGTTCTCGATGACTAGATAAGTATTAAGTAAACCTGTTGCTTAATTTCTGTTAACACGTGATTTTCCTATGTTACATTCTTCTATGTCACACTGACTTTACAATTTCTACTCCCATAAAACCAGAAATTACATTGTTATTTCCAAAACTAAAAACTCGTCCGATTCCATCAGGGGCATGCCCACCACTCCCAACTCATTCTGCCATACTAACAATATTCCAAAAAGTTGACAAAACAAAAGAGTTTACGAAGTTTCTCAACAAAAGAAAAATCATCCTCAACTTAATTCATTATTTTGTAAATGAAACCCGAAATAAATTTAATAATTAGCGTTGGATTGTGGAATTAATAGTATGAATTTTAATTATGCCGCATATTTCGTAATTTCAAATATTTCTGAGAGAAGAGTAATTTTATCTGTACATACAGAGTTAATACACATCGATTGTAACATATTAATTTCTTTTTTACATTTTAGCATGAAATATAACACATCGTATACAAAATCATATGAAGGTCTTTTAGTGAAATAGCAGAGATAATGTTCACCTAGACAAGATTCGAAATTATTCCTGGTATCGACTATTTCTGTTAAAGAGAGGTAATGTTCGAACAGTGTGTCCCATTACAATCTGTTAAGCTAATCGCACACAAGACGCTAATATGACAAATTCTGCAGTATAGCTGCAGCGTTTGGAGTCGCTCTTTAACAGCAAATACCTATCGACGGTGTAATGAATAAACTAAGTGAATTTTTGGGTCATCGAATCAGAATTATGCTGTAATTCAACTGCCGGTGCGAGCAGCTTTCACCTGTAAAGCTGACACAGTCACGTCATTGTTGGCTCTATGAGCAGAACTTTTATCTCGCCTTCCAGGGAACTCAGAAATGCAAAATGGTAAATGGAAAACAATATGTGCGCTTTGAATGGGATATTTAAACTCTATCATTTCACTCATCACTGTTCTGCAGCTCGCTAAATATTTGCGATGACCGCTGCGATGGACAGCCTTTAGCTATCAGCGTTCTTTTCACTGGCAATCAACGCAGTGCCGCAGTTTGAAATGTTTACTGCGTGCCATGTATATTCAGTATCGCATACCACCGATAAGCTATTGGAATTTGATAGCGCTGAATGTAATTGTCATTTCCATTTGGCAGGTGGGAGTCGAACATCGCTAATTCTAAACAAATTTGCACTGACTCTGAATACAGAGGGACGGCAGGTGTGAAACTAACAGTATGACGAGTACTTACACTACCTAGTATTCGGTTCCTCACGTGCTCTAGCTTTCTTGAAAGATTGTGTCTTGGAATCTGTTTTCGCGGATCCTTGTATGACAACATTATAATCAGCTCCCAGACCAGCTGTGTAGATGTGGTAGAATGTAACTGACATTTGGCAGTCAATATCAGATAAATGTGATTATGCACACCCTAACAGGGACAGTACACATGTCAAGATCGCACAGCATTCATTACCTGATGTGTAATCCCTTTCATGAAAAATGAAACAGTGTTACACATTTGAAAAAGTTATGGTGATATTTTAAAAATGCTCTGCCGGGATGACATTCATAAACAACTTGAAGGGGTCATGTACCTGAGTGGAAACAAACTGTAGACCACCGTCCTAAGCGTATACTATGACGACAAAGCTGCAATTACGCTCATCTGCCATCATTTTTCTTTATATCCACCTACGGTGTTGGTCCTCTTCCTTCGACTAACAATCGTTTGTGGCTATACTTTCGTTTTGCAGTTAGTTTAATTCAGTGATTCTTTATCTTCCCTCTCCTATGGTCATCATATAATTACAGTACATCTACGATCACAAATGTACTCGATCTTCGTTATACGTATCTCAGTCGCACTTTCCGTGTCGTTTGTTGACCCAGTTTGTGTATTTATCTGATACACTAAAGAACCAAAGAAACTGACACATCTGCCTAATTTCATGTACGGCCCCCGCGAGCACGCAGAAGTGCCGCAACACCACGTGGCCTGGACTCGACTAATGTCTGAAGCAGCGCTGGAGGGAATTGACACCATGATTCCTGCAGGGCTGTCCATAAATCCGTAGGAATGCTAAGGGGTGGAAATCTCTTCTGAACAGCATGTTACAAGGTATCCCAGATATGCTCAATGATATTCTTGTCTACGGAGGTTGGTGGCCAGCGGAAGAGTTTAAACTCACAAGAGTGTTCCTGGAGCGACTCTGTAGTAATTATGGACGTGTGGACGGTCGCATTGCCCTGCTGGAATTCCCCAAGTCTGATGGGATGCACGACGGACCTGAATGGATGCAGGTGATCAGACAAGATGCTTACATACGCGTCACCTGTCAGAGTCGAATCTTGATGTATGAGGGGCTCAGGGGTCCCATATCACTCCAACTGCACACGCCCACACTATCACAGAGCCTCCACCAAGTTCAAAAGTCCTCTGCTGACTTGTGGAGTCTTTGGATTCATGAGGTTATCGCCATAACCGTACACGTCAGTCCGCTCGATACAATTTGATAGGAGACTCGTACGTCCAGGCAACATGTTTCCAGTCGTCAACAGTCCACTGACGGTGTTGAAGGGCCCAGGCGAGACGTAAGGCCTTATGTCGTGCAGTCGTCAAGGGTACACGAAAGGGCCTTCGGCTACGAAGGCCCGTATCGGTGATGTTTCGTTGAATGTCCCAGCATTGAAATCTGTAGCAATTTGCGGAAGGGTTGCACTTGTCACGTTGAACGATTCTCTTCAGTCATCGCTGGTCTCGTTCTTGCAGTATATTTTTCCGGCCGCAGCACCGGAATCTAAATGTTAATCAATTTCACACCGTCCTCCTTCCTATTAACAGCGTGAAATTGAATGACATTTGGATTCCGGCGCTGAAGAAGATGTGTACCAGTCCTCCACCGCGGGATGATAGCAACAGCGGACGATGCCCAATTGCGCTAACGTACTCAAAACGTATGATTTCACGTCACTGCGAGAAAGCTCGCGGAAGCGGAATTTCACTGTAGTCAGTAGCGAGCCATTGTTTGAATCGGTCCTTCAAAAAAGATCACCCTTGAAACTGTCCTCCACAGATGGGGACGAAACGTCGAGTTTTAAGGTAACATCCATTCGACCACGGCATAATGGCCCGGAACATTTTATTAATTGTGAAGAGGCTCTCACAGTGTAGACTAGCGTTTAGTGTTGAACCAAATCAGTTTTCGGATTAATGACTACAATAACAGCAACACAGAATGAACCACAATAGGCTAACAGCTTTTAAACCATCTCTAGGACAAGAGATTAACAAGCCTGGTCTGAGAAAAAAGTGAAAAGTAAAAACAACAACAGAAGCCACAGATAGAAATTTTCTAAAAAGGGATGTGATAAATTTATTATTCTAATGTATAAGAGATAAGAGAATAAGTGTGAAATGGTCTAAGCGAAGGCAAGGGATACTTTCTGGAAAAATATGAGATCACTGTAGGAAAAGCAAACATCATTTGCGAACAAGTGAAACAAAGTTTGGTGGTAGGATTCACTATTTATTTATTCCCTTAAAACGTTTCGGAGATTCAAATCTTCATAATCAGGTGGATTTATGTGGATTAATATGGCATGTATGTGCTGTATTAGGACTTTGGAGTAAACTGTGGCATTGTGGCACTCTCTACATAGTGCCACAGATAACCCCCAATCTCGTAACACAACAAGTATATGTCATATGAATCGACATAATTCATCTGATGATGAAGGCTGAAACCTCCGAAACGCTTTGGGAAAAATAATAATAATAATGATAAATAGTAGTAAATTTTTTGTTTCATTCGGTATCAGTAGCAGTCATGGTGAAACCTAAATAAATATATTCGCATTTGAGGTTCATTTAGACTGAACAGAAATTCTTAGCTGCCCATTAAGGAGAAGAAAGAAGACTCTTAACTAGAGAGAAATGCACCAATAGCCGTAATATTAAAGTAAGTACCAATAACACGTAACATTCATTTTAATGTGTAACCCTTCTTCGCAAAATTTTTTCTATTCCTCACAAGACAGCTACGGCATTCAAACTGCAGTTGGGCTAAATGGTACATAAGCGTAGATTCGTAGTGGGTAGTACTCGTACCACCTGAGCTGTTCTAACGCATATCGACTCAAGACATCGCACGACCCCGTCGAGATGTGTGAGAGACGGAACCGTTGTCATGAGGGCGTCGCCCTGGAGGTCGTGGCAGCACACACACACACACACACACACACACACACACACACACACAAGCACACAAACAGGAGCCACAAGGGACAGCGCGCTCTAATCGGCCTATCTGAATGGTAACCGAGTCGTGCTGCATTATTCGGCGCCGCTGTTCAAATATTAGCCGTTCAATTAACAGAGGGCCTCGCCCGACCGCGCCATCACTAATTCATCCCCTTCTCCCCCCCCCCCCACCTTCGCGCCCCCTCCCCCCTACCACAGCCCACCACGCCAGCCAACAGTTCCTCGCACCGCACTGCTGTTTCGCGTGCGTTCCGCGGCCATCGCGAATTATTTGTGACACCGCAAATAAATTTTAAAATTTACCTGTCGACAAAATTAATCGCAGGGAGGTGATCTCGCAGCCGCTCTGCGCCGATCCCCGCACTGCAGTGTTCGCATTCCTGCAAAGTGCCGCAGGTCGCTGCCGAAATTATTCAGCAGCTAATTAACCTGGCAGCACAGACCGACTTTCGCTCTGACAGACGTCCGTCACGGTGCGCTATACGTGTTACACGTATTGAAAGCTTCTACGACTAGACAACAGTTCATTTGGTAATAGTTGGATAAAATAGCTCAGCTCTTCAAGTCCTACGTGTACAGGATACCTACACGTACATACAAACACCCCAAGCTACAAGCGGATGCTTCTTGGTACCATAGCTATATATTTCTTTCCTTCCGGAATTGCATACAGGAATCAGTGATTGTACATCTCTCTGCAGGTCCTGATCTCTTTTATAGGGTTCCCTACCTCAGTCGGTAAAAACGGAATCCTTATGGGAACACATTGTTTTCCGTCTGCTTGTGCTTCTGTTTTGACCACTTTTTCCCAGGACCGGGTAGAGGTATTAATTTGAAATTTATGTAAAATACCATGGTCTAATATCTCAATGTGATGTAAAAAAATTAAGCTTCTAACTAAGTCAAATCAAAAGATGCGGCCAATTATGTCATATCTTTTAACTCGCAAACTCTCTTCCCAAAAGCTACAGAGGAACTATCTGAATACAGAATTAAGTTGGTATGGAAGACTCAGAGCAAGCGTTCTACTAGCATTTGATCGGTATCTTCTTTTTTACTTTGCGTTCTACATGGGAAATTAACTTTAGTGGCAATAAATTCGTGACGCCGTCTGTCGCAAATACTGTTTCCCTGGTGGCATTGTTGTTGTTGTTGTCGTCGTTGTTGGAATTTTCAGGCCGAACACAGCTCTGATGCAGTTCTCTATGATAGTCTGTCCTGCAAATCTCTTCATCTCTGACTACTGCAACCTACATTCTATAGTGAAGATTTGGTCTTGCTCTACAGCTTGTTCTCACACTACCCTCCACTACCTAACTGACAATTCTTCCGTCTTTCATATTATGCCCATGAACCAATTCTTTTATATAAATTGTGCCATTAATTTCTATTCTCTGGAATTCGATTCGGCACCTCCCCATTTGTTATCAGATCTACCCATCTAGTCTTCATCATTCTTGTGTAGCACAAGACAAATCGAAGATAATCCTCGAGCACCATTATTTAGGTCTGTCAGGGGGTAGTGCACAGGGATTGCATTTTATGCGAAGTTTTATGTGGGATTATGTTCTAAATAGTAGTGCAGCATCCTTCCAAGAAGTTTCGAGTCTGATTTTAATCCGCGAGTATAACCGTGAGCAGCGCAGTAACTACGGCGCCAGTTAGAACTAAGAGTTGCAAACAACAGACGTGCATTCGAATCGTCAGTTGTGAACAGAGAGGGTAAGGTAATGGGATTGCTGATGCTCCAACGCTTTTGTATCGCACGTCGCAGTGGAGAAAATCCGTAAATTAAGTGTTCAATAAATACCTAACAAGCTTTTGAAGAAGAGAGTAGTGCTTGAAAATTTTATTTCACTTATTTTGACTCCCAAACAAGAACAAAGATGCAGTGACGCCTACAGCCACTTTATTGAAATGCCAGACACCGACAATTCCTTTCTGTAAAAGTATCATCATGGATAATGAGGCTTGATCTTCTCACTGAGAACCTACCACAGAACGAAAATGGGAGAAATTTAGGTCAAGAGTCAATGCCTTAACGACATAACCAAAACTCAGCTCAGTGTCACGCACAAGTAGTACAATGTCCCTAAGAAAGGCTTTTTGATAGTTTCACATGGTTGGGTGACGTTAAATGTGTTGAATTCAAGTTGCTGGATATTATATAAGTCGGCCGGAGTGGTCGTGCGGTTCTAGGCGCTACAGTCTGGAACCGCGAGACCGCTACGGTCGCAAGTTCGAATCCTGCCTCGGGCATGGATGTGTGTGATGTCCTTAGATTAGTTAGGTTTAAGTAGTTCTAAGTTCTAGGGGACTGATGACCTCAGTAGTTAAGTCCCATAGTGCTCAGAGCCATTTCAACCATTTTTTTGATATTATGTAAAAACCCCGAAGCATTAAAACTACAATGTTAACATTTCTTAATTTTTTGAGTAATCGAGTCTCGAAACTTTTCGGCCTGAGTGTTACGTTACATTTCCTCGACATTGAATCCAAAAGAGATGGAGCGTCACTTCAGTTGGGAAGGACATACAATAAAGGGTGTTACGAATACGCTATCGATATTTCTCAGCAGAGGTATAGAATATAAGTTACATAAATTTTATTGGAAGAAGGAGACTGTAAGCTCAGTAGCTGGGTCACAGTGAGTTGTTAATAGCAGTAAGTATTGCGATTCGCTGTATAACAATATTGTTACACTATTGGCCATTAACATTGCTACACCAAGTAGAAATGCAGATGATAAACGGGTATTCATTGGACAGATATATTATATTAGAACAGATATGTGATTACATTTTCACAGAGATTGGATGCATAGATCCTGAGAAATCAGTACCCAGAACAACCACCTCTGGCCGTAATAACGGCCTTGATACGCCTGGGCATTGAGTCAAACAGCGCTTGGATGGCGTGGACAGATACAGCTGCCCATGCAGCTTCAATATGATACCACAGTTCATCAAGAGTAGCGAGTGGCGTATTGTGAAGATTGTCACGAGCCAGTTGCTCGGCCACCATTGACCAGACGTTTTCAGTTGGTGACAGATCTGGAGAATGTGCTGGCCAGGGCAGCAGTCGAACATTTTCTGTATCCAGAAACGCACGTACAGGACCTGCAACATGCGGTCGTGCAGTATCATGCTGAAATTTAGGGTTTCGCAGGGATCGAATGAAGGGTAGAGCCACGGGTCGTAACACATCTGAAACGTAACTTCCAGTGTTCAAAGTGCCGTTAATGAGAACAAGAGGTGACCGAGACGTGTAACCAGTGACACCCCATACCATCACGCTGGATCATACGCAAGTATGGCGATCACGAATACACGCTTCCAATGTGCGTTCACCGCGATGTTGCCAAACACGGATGCGACCATCATGATGCTGTAAACAGAACCTGGATCCGTGCGAAAAAATGACGTTTGGCCATTCGTGCACCACCTAGGTTCGTCGTTGAGTACACCATCGCAGGCGCTCCTGTCTGCGATGCAGCGTCAAGGGTAACTGCAGCCATTGTGTCTTAGCTGATAGTCCATTCTGCTGCAAACGTCGTCGAACTGTTCGTGCAGATGGTTGTTGTCTTGCAAATGTCCCCATCTGTTGACTCAGGGATCGAGACGTGGCCGCACGATCCGTTACAGTCGTGCGGATAAGATGCCTGTCATCTCGACTGCTAGTGATACGAGGCCGTTGGGATGCAGCACGGCGTTCCGTATTACCCTCCTGAACCCACCGATTCCATATTCTGCTAGCAGTCATTGGATCTCGACCAACGCGAGCAGCAATGTCGTGATACGATAAACCGCAATTGCGATAGGCTACAATCCGACCCTTATCAAAGTCGGAAACGTGATGGTACGCATTTCTCCTCCTTACACGAAGCATCACAACAGCGTTTCACCAGGCAACGCCGGTCAACTGCTGTTTGAGTATGAGAAATCCGTTGGAAACTTTCCTCATGTCAGCACGTTGCAGGTGTCGCCATCGACGCCACCCTTGTTTGAATGCTATGAAAAGCTAATCATTTGCATATCACAGCATCTTCTTCCAGTCGGTTAAATTTCGCGTCTATAGCACGTCATCTTCGTGGTGTAGCAATTTTAATGTGCAGTAGTGTATTTAATGTTCACCATGTAAACATCTCCAAAATCAAAATCAGCTCTTTCCGTTGCTGAGAAACGAAGGAAGATTACAGTTTAACGTCCCGTGGAGATCGGGGTTGTTAGAGACGGGTAAACGCTCAGAATATTTCAAAGATTAGAAAAGAAGTTATGTGTGCCCTTGTCGAAGGAACCACGCCTGTAGTGATTTATAAAAATAACGTTAACCTAAATCAGCGTGACTGGATGCAGATTTTAACAGTTCTCTTCCCGAATACGAAGCCACTGTGCTAACCACTGCACCACTTCGTTCGATTCCGTTGCTCTGGAGCGTTGTTATGAAACTTCCTGACATACTGAAACTGAGACTGGACCTCCAGTCCTTTCCGTCCGCCAGTATTTGAATACCGATTCAGCTGTACAAGCACGATTCATGGTCCCGTATTACCAGGACCTTCCTCCTACTTGCCGGCCGGAGTGGCCGTGCGGTTCTCGGCGCTACAGTCTGGAGCCGAGCGACCGTTACGGTCGCAGGTTCGAATCCTGCCTCGGGCGTGGATGTGTGTGATGTCCTTAGGTTAGTTAGGTTTATTTAGTTGTAAGTTCTAGGCGACTGATGACCTCAGAAGTTAAGTCGCATAGTGCTCAGAGCCATTTTCCTCCTACTTCAACATCTACATCTACATCTACATAGATACTCCGCAAACCACCGAACAGTGCATGGCGAAGGGTACTCTGTACCAGTAACAGTGAGTTCGTCTCCTGTTCCACTCGCAAATAGAGAGGCGAAATACAACTGCTATATGCCTCCGTATAAGTTCTATTTTCTCGTATCAAGTATTCTGCAGCAAGCCGAAGTTAGGAATATTGGTCTCTATTTTTGCCCGTCTGTTCTTTTACCCTTCCTGTATATCGGAGTCCCCTGGTTCTTTTGTTGTTTTTGTTTTTTATTTATATATTTATTTATTTTTTTGTTCAGTCGCTTGTGACTTTGAGCTGGCGAGAGGTTCACAGTAAATGCGGATTAGGTAAGCGACCAATGCCTTAAAATACTCTTTGTAAAACTTTCCTGGCTATCCAACGTAATTGCATAGCCTAACTCGCAGCGTGCTGGCATGCGATAGATGAAAGCGAACCAATTCGGGATAGAATCCGCGCGGTGGATTAACGACCGTGGCTGGTGCTCCAACCAGTCTGAGTGTGGTTTTTTGGCGGTTTTCCAAGTTAGTTTAGGTAAATGAAGACCTGGACCCCAATAACCACCTCAGAAAGTAAGTATCACAAACACTTAAAATACGACAAAGCATGCAACGAAGTTCACACTGTTCAAAGACGGTAACGGTAAAAAAAAGTCCGTACTTTAGGTAAATGACTACTGCTCTGACATAAAGAACATCCGACCGCAATAGAAGCTGCCAGACCGTGAGTACAGCGGAGCCCGTCTTCGACGGAGTAAATCAGAAGAACAAGGAAAACACAAGCTGTCCTAGTCCGAAGTGAGAGAAGGCCTGTCTGTGTCTGTGTATCTACATATGAATGTGTCGGTCTATGTTCTAGGACACTTTGGAGCAATTAGAGCAATTTGCGCCGAACCTGGTAAGCATAAATAACATAGCGGCAGGACATACTTAACTTTAGTGGGAGATATCCTAAAATCCTTTCTTATTGGAGGGGGGGTGGGAGGGAGAGGGGAATTAGAAAATGGCAAAAAGCAAGCTTTAAGACAGGTACGCCCGGTGTAGTTTTAACCACATTTGTCACTGGTATGACTTACTGACTCCAAACAAGTATTTGCGGAGAAATGGGGGAATAAGGTATCCATAGAAACGCTGAGAATGATGGTGGCTGTGAGAATTCCTTAAAATGATAAAATAAACAGAATCGAATGGTTTTTGTGTCGAATTTATATTTTCCACCATTGTTTGGCTGATTGTTGACAGTTACGATGACGTTACAACCGTAGGAGTTTTGTGAGGATGGGGAAGGAATGACTCCTGGGCGACCTATAAGTTTGTGACACGTGGAACAATTTCAAGCAGACTTGGCACACATAGCACTTAACATTTGGCCTAGCACCCATGCGTGGGAATGAGAGGAGAAGGGAGGGGAAAGGGGAGGAAGCTTAGGGTTTAGCGCCATGTACTCACAGATGACAAGGCAGCTGGACTCTTGACTGTGAGGCGAGAGTTGCGAAGTGTTGATCCAAAATGACTAACACTACTGCAATTTTTAATTACCTTCGGCCTTGTAGGCTGATTGATGACAATCCCGATTATTTTCAACCTTACTGGTAGGTCAGAGGTGGGTTCTGGTTGAGACAATCATATGTAACGCGCAGCTACATTAATAAAAGAAATGCGTGACCAGCATTGCACACTTGGGAGACAGGTATGGCAGGGGATAAAACAGTCACATACTAAGAGTTGTTTTATTTAAACAATTTACCTCTCTACTGTTCCTCTCTCAACCAGTCTGTGAGAGAAAAGTTGAAATAATTCTTTATCATTTCTTGGAATTCTGATTTTACGTTGTGAAATGACTAGTTTCAAGACAAGCAGTCCGATGTTCTGTATGTTCTACATCACACATATCACAATTAAAACGCAACCAGAATACTTTGCGAAGAGGAACAGTTTATCATGATGACCGCACGTCATACGGCTTATTCATCTGTAAGCGTCGATAAAATTAGAGAAAGCCTTGCAAGACCCATCACCAGTAGCCACAGTAATAAACGCTCATATCTCAGCATTTCTCGAGAAAGACATATTGTTTCTATATGTCAGAGAGTTTCGTCGAAAAACGAAATCTGGGAGTATCCATAGCGAGAGATTTAAAGTGGAACGACCACATAAAACATAGAACAGGCCGATTCCAATCTGAGATGAATTCTAAAACACTCTAAGGAACAACGCTTAACTCAAGTAGGAGGTATTTCATGAGATTTTTCACTCTACAGCCGAATGCGCGCTAACACGAAAGTTCCTGCAAATTAAAACTCTGCGTCGGACCGTGACTCGAACCCCAGATCTTTGCCTTTAGCGGGCAAGTGCTCTACTGCATGAGATACTCGAGCACGACGCACGACCCTTCCTTATTGCTTACTTCGGGCAATATCTGGACTCCAATCATCGAAACATCGCAAAAGGTAGGAGATTAGTTTCAAGTATGACGTAACTTACAATACCCTCGTTGACAAATATATTATTGATTATCAGTCTATGTACCTCACCAGGTAAGACTGATAGAGAACATCCAAAGAAAAGCAGCACTTTTCGCCATGAGCCCGTTTAGTAAGAACGAAAGTCTCGGTTATGTTCATTCAGCCACCAGTGCAGGCGCTAAGTGAGAGCCATTATTCACAGCGTGGTTTACTGTTAAAAATTCTTGTGAGTACCTCCAGTCAGGTAACAAAAACCTCGCGTGAGGTCCATGAAGGTAAAATTGGAGACATTTGAGTTCATACACAAGCTTACCAAGAGTCGTCGTTCCAGTACATCATTCTTGGCTACAACATCAAAGAGGACAGACGACAGCGATACAAGAAACAACCTCCATAATATTACTTAACGTGCTTTTTTGAGTATAAATAGAAATGAATGGAGCTGGTGTACTTTTGTTAGTGTAGAATGCATCAAATGGGATAGATTTTGCCTTAGACTGTAATGAAATGATTTTCACTTTATTTTGCAATTATCTATTTCGAGGCTCCAGAATCATCATCAGATGTATCTGGTATGAAGAATGTTCTATAATCCACGTTACACTCTGCAGAAGAGACTTAGTACGTAAAAGTTCCATAAGAAACCTATGTTCGGGAATGAACCTTCCGAAATTCCTTCACCAAGGAAGACGAAGTAAATATTCGAGAACTCGAGTCAAGAACAGCTGTTGACATGAGTAACTTAGAAGTAAGTATCTTCGAAGTAGTGAAGCAACTTGAAACACTTAATAAAAGCAAATTTTCCTGTCCAGACTGTATACCAGTTATGTTCCTTTCAAAGTATGCTGATCGATAGCTCCATACTCAACAATCATACACAAGCGCTCGCTCGACGAAAGATACGTACCGAAAGACTGGGAAAGTTGCACATGTCACACCAGTATTAAAGTAAGGAACTAGGGGTAATCCATTCCATTACAGCTCTTATAATTAACGTCGATAGGCAGCAGGATTTTCGAACATATGTTGTGTTACAACAAAACGAATTATCTCGAACAGAACAGTCTACTGGCACACAGTCAACACGGTTGTAGAAAACATCATACTTGCGAAATATAACTACCTCTTTACTCTCACACAAAGTACTGAGTGCTACTGACAAAGGACTTCAGATTGATTCATACTTGTAAAATATAACTAGCTCTTTACTCACAGGAAGTACTGAGTGCTAGTTACAATGGATTTCAAATTGATTCCGTATTTCTAGATTCCCGGAAGGCTTTTGCCACTGCACCTCACAATCGGCTTCTAGTGAAATTGCGTGCTTATGGAATATCGTCTTAGTTATGCGAGTGGATTCTTGTTATTCTGTTACAGAGTACACAATTCCAAGTAACTGTGTAATCGAGTCATCGAGTAAAACAGAAGTGATTTCTGGCGTTCCTCAAGATAGTGTTGTAGGCCTTCTGCTATTCCTTATCCATATAAACGATTACGAGACAATCTGAGCAGCCGTCTTATGTTGTCTGTAGAGTATGCTGTCGTTTGTAGTCTAGTAATGTCTCCAGAAAATTAAAATAAATTGCAAAACGGCTTAGAAAAGATATGTGTGTGGCGCGAAAATTGGCAGTTGGCAATAAATAGTGAAAATGAGGTAATCCACATGAGTGCTAAGGAGGACCCTTTAAACATCGGTTACACGATAAATCATTCAAATGGCCTTTATGTCATAAATTTAACTAAATACGTAGGAACTACAATCACGAACAACTTAAATCGGAATGAATACAAAGAAAATGCTGTAGGGAAGGCGAACCAAAGACTGCGATCTATTGGCAGAACACTTAACAGATGCAGCAGATCCACTATAGAGAGTGCCTACACTATGCTTCTCCGTCCTCAAAAAAAAATTGTTCAAATGGCTCTGAGCACTATGGGACTTAACATCTGTGGTCATCAGTCCCCTAGAACTTAGAACTACTTAAACCTAACTAACCTAAGGACATCACACACATCCATGCCCGAGGCAGAATTCGAAACTGCGACCGTAGCAGTCCCGCGGTTCCGGACTGCGCGCCTAGAACCACTAGACCTCCGCGGCCGGCCTCTCCGTCCTCTTTTGGAGTACTGCTGCCGGTATGGGATCCTTACAAGATACGATTAACGGAGTACATTGAGAAAGCTCAAAGAAGAGCAGCACGTTTTGTATTATCGAGACAAAGGAGCGAGAGTGCCACGGAAATGATACAGGATTTGAGGTGGACACCGTTGTAACAAAGGCGTTTCTTTTTGCGATGGGATATTCGCTCGAAATTTCAATCACCAACTTTCTCCTCCTAATGGGAAAGTAATTTGTTAACGTCGATCTACGTCGAGATAGACCATCAACGTAAAGAAATGAAGGAAACCATAGCTTTAACGGAAAGATATAGGTGTTGGCTTTCTCCGCCCACTATCTTAGAGTGGAGTAATTGACAGTTATTGTGAAGGTAGTTCGATGAGCCCTGTTCCAGGCACTTAAGTGTGATTTGCTGAGAATCCATGTAGATGTAGATGGATAGTTGTGATGCGAAGGAAGTTTGAAGGTCGGGTCACTTTGAGATCTCCCGCTTCACAGTAGGCACACATCGGGGACGTTGGTCTACAGTAGGGCATGACAGGGCCTGTCTATTGGGAACTCGTCGACGGGTTCTCTTCTAAGTGACGAAGGACGTCCTCTTCAAGGTTTAGGGTGGGGCATTTGTTGAGAACAACAGACAATCCTACTTGTTGATAATTTCTCGCAGTTGGTGTTGTAGTCGGACTAAAATGATATTTTATATCGTAATCACAACAGCGAATGATATTGATGCCCTGTTGTCACTTTGTGTGCTGACTGAGAAGAAGATTTTGGAAAGTTGTCTGATCTCCTACCTTAGATCCAAACGGTACATTTCTGTACACGGGTTCCTAAGGCCCCTCTTCATCCAACACAGGCTTGTAATAGGAACTGTGAAACACACTCGATGTGTATACAGGGTATAAAAGAAAAGAAGTGTTGAAAATTTTCAGAGGTAGCAACAAAAATCTTTCGCCAACATGGACTGTATAACGCATACCTGAAGATCTATAAGAACTTGTTCAATAGAAGATCACGGTAAGGAAGATGAACAAGTACTCATAGATTCCCTTGGCTAGCCATTCTTTCTTGTTTTGGTGGATACTACAGCCTGACAAAATGCTTGATACCGTTTTCTATCACTCCGTATATTAAATCAGAATGTGGTATATACAGGGATATTCTAAATGATGGACCCATTTTCTAAGCTTCGTGTTTATTCAAGTACAAATCCAAAATGTACAACCTTTATACCAACGAAAAAAGAAAGTTTCAATTTTTTTCATAATAGCTGATATCATATATTTACTAAGATGGTATCTGTTCGGACATGTCCGAAAGAACAGATACCATCGGTGACCAAGCAGCTCGTTAGAATAAAACTACAATGAAATGACATCCTTAGCTGCCTACAGATGAAAATGTGTGCCCCGACCGGGACTCGAACCCGGGATCTCCTCCTTACATGGCAGACGCTCTATCCATCTGAGCCACCGAGGACATAGAGGATATCAGGACTGCAGGGATTTATCTCTGGCACGCCTCCCGCGAAACCCACATTCTCAACGTATTGTCCCGCACTACGTTGGTAGTGCCCCCGCCCATTGCCGGCCGTGGTGGCCGTGCGGTGCTAGGTACTTCAGTCCGGAACCGCATGACTGCTACGGTCACAGGTTCGAATCCTCCCTCGGGCATGGATGTGTGTGATGTCCTTAGGTTAGTTAGGTTTAAGTAGTTCTAAGTTCTAGGGGACTGATGACCTCAGATGTTGAGTCCCATAGTGCTCAGAGTCATTTGACCCCCGCCCATTATACTCTTTACTCGTGGGGCGTTGCCGATTCCCGTAAGAGTTCGGGCACTGTTTGTGCATTCGCACAGAAGAAGAAGATGGTCAAGTGGCCGGTGAGCCTTAACTATATATTTACTAAGATTCTATCTGTTCTTTCGGACATGTCCGAAAGAACAGATACCATCGGTGACCAAGCAGCTCGTTTAGAATGAAATTACAATGAAATGAACACCCTTAGGTGCCTACAGGCGTCGACATACGTCAACAGGGACAGATGAAAATGTGTGCCCCGACCTGGAATGGAACCCGGGATCTCCTGCTTACGAATGTAGTGCGGGACAATACGTTGAGAATGTGGGTTTCACGGGAGGCGTGCCAGAGATAAATCCCTGCAGTCGCGCAATCCTCTGTGTCCTCGGTGGCTCAGATCGCCGGCACGGTAGCTCAGCGTGTTCGGTCAGAGGGTTAGCTGCCCTCTGTAATAAAAAAACTGAGTTACTCGAGCAACAACGAACATAAACGGGTGTCTCGCGACGTCCGCACCGAGCAAACACAACGAACGAAAACGAAAAAGAAAATGAGATTAAAAAGGAAAAAAAAGATGGATAGAGATCCCGGGTTCGAGTCCCGGTCGGGGCACACATTTTCATCTGTCCCCGTTGACGCATGTCAACGCCTGTAGGCAGCTAAGGGTGTTCATTTCATTGTAATAGTTGATATCAGTTTAATAAATTTAATGATTTGTAATAATTTGTAATTAATCAGTTTTTTATGATCATTTAATAAATGTAAATGTGATAAATTTTGTAAATGTTCAATGTGGCCGCTGTTGACCGCACGGCAAACATCGACACGGTAACCGAACTCGTCCCACACACGCGGAAACGTATCTGCTGTTTCAGAGTTCACGGCAGTAGTGATCCGGTTCCGCAGATCGTTCAGAGTGGTCACATAAGCCCATAAAAAATATTCGCAGGGTGTGAGGTCAGGAGATCTCGGTGGTCAGAGGTGGTGTAGAGCCAGGACCTCAAGTCCCCTGCCACCAATCCAGCGCAGAGGAAGGGAGTCATTCAAAAAGCCTCGTACATCACTGTACCAATGGGGCGTAGCTCTATCCTGTTGGAAAATGAAGTCCTGGGAATCTTCCATAACTTGAGGGAACAAGCATTGTTCCAACATGTCCAGGTACGTGATTCCCGTTACATTTCTTTCCTCAAGGAAAAATGTTCCATCAACCTCTGTACGGGATACGGCACAGAACACGTTGATCTTCAGTGAGTCTCTTTCATGTTGCAATGGTGAATGTAGATTTTTCAAGTCCCATATGCGAACATTGTGTCTGTTGACTTTTCCACTACGGTGGATCGTCGCTTCATCGCTAAAAGCTACACGCTGTAGAAATGCATCCTCCATCTTTGCTCGCACATAACCAAATAATGTGAGACGCTTCTCGTTGTAATTGGGGTTGAGAGCCTACACAAGTTGTAATCGGTAGGGGTTGTGCAGCAAACGCCGTCTCAAAACTTTCCATACAGTTGGTTGGGATAATCCAAGTTCTCGACTGGTTCTGTTGGGAGACTTATTGGGACTGCGCATAAAACTGTATTGAATCCGTCGGACATCATCCTCTGACACACGTGGTAAGCCTGTGTTTTTTGCTTTGCATTTACTCCCAGCCTGTTAAAATTGCGTATAACAACGGCTAATACTTTTGCGTGTCGGCGCTTGACCACCGAATTTGATACAATATGCCCGCTGCATTGCAATTTGCGATTCACTTTTCGCGAACCCAAGAACGCAGAAAACCTGTTCCACAGTCGCCATCTCACTCACTACTGACAGTAATGCGGGATGACGGCCCTATTGCCGCTTGAACTCTGCCGGCCGCTGCTGAAACCATCAACGCCCGCCTACCGCCGCCCAAGAAAATCTTTGAGACTTCCTCTAATCTTTCGTATGAAACTTGCCCATTTTGGATTTTTACTTGAATGCATACGAATTTTTGAGAATGAGTCCACCATTTACAATAACCCTGTGCATTGTAGAACCATGTAGTCTCAATATGAATAGTCCTACGAAAGTGTCCAGGATAGACTAGCATGGACAGCTGCATCAAACCAGTCTCCAGACTGAAGACCACAACAACAACAACAACAAAAACAACAACGACAATGTCCACTGTCAAAACACCGACTTTTAGCACCAGTCACGAAGCGACAATCTCTGTTGCTGCGCTGTATTCTTTCGTGTGAATTACCATAGACTTACGTCCAAACACCGACTACAGAAAATACATATATATATTTTTGTACCGGATCAAAACCTTATGCAGCTGTGTAAGAAGTATCTGCTTCGATATAAGACACGCTGTTGATGTTCACTTTTTAGGACTGGCAGTTTTGGCAACATTTTATTAACATACCGCAAGCCAAATCTGATGTGATACCATCATAGTTGAGCCCAAGACGTCTTCGCCACTCTGTCACTGACGTTGCCAAGCACGTGGGTGTTACGACAAGAAGATACTTGGCCAATATATGTTTAGTCGGCGGCGTCGACCCCTCCCTATGGTTCAGGGCGACACCGCTAACCCCGGCCTTAATGAGCCAAGTTTAGCGGGCGGCACGCATTCTTGACACCGCCGACGGGGACTTCGCTTCTCCTCGTGAACATTCCACGCCAGCGATCGGATCGACGCTGCGGTAACGCTAAAGGCCGCTAGCGGAAAACCCCGTCTGAAGCATAACTGTTTCTAGCAAGACACATTTATAGGCACAGGTTAGTTAAAATTCTCAGAAATTTATTTTGTATCGTCTGCTTCTGTGTGGCATACCTCACAAGGAAGTGAAACAATAAACCTTGCAAAAATAAAAAAAAACTTCATCGACAAATAAAGTAGAACCATACTGCTCCATTACGTGCCCTGTTGTACGTTTATATCGTCTGTCACATGCTGTCCACAAGATACTAGTGCGGAAAACTGTCCCAGGTTCCGACGCCCAGCCTCCCAAGAACTTCTACAGTATTATTCCCTGATGGAGAATTCAGCTGAATTAACTAACTACTAGTGACACATGATATTTATCCTGGTTGTCGCGAGCGGCCGCCTTCACTACTTCGGCTATCCGTGCACACTCCCCAGACCGATCATAACTTCCGTACTCCACACTGTCTACATGCCCATATACTGGCACGTGATGTGATTCCCATAACAGGGAGAATGAGACTACAATGAAACAAGGTATTTTTAGTAGTGCCTGTCGAAACATGTAGTACTTATTCAACCTACAATTAAGTTGTAATTTACATAATCCATGTAGAGTGCCAGACAATCTATCTGCTTAATTTACACTTACGATCCAAAGCGTTATAACATCTGTTTAATAGCTTCTTAGGGGCACATTTGGACTCAAATACAGCAGGCATTGTACGTGGCGTGGATTTGAGAACTTTTTAGTAGGTTTCCAGAATGAGATTTTCACTCTGCTGCGGAGTGTGCGCTGATATGAAACTTCATGGCAGATTAAAACTGTGTGCCGGACCGAGACTCGAACTCGGGACGTTTGCCTTTCGCGGGCTAGTGCTCTACCAACTGAGCTACCCAAGCACAACTCACGCCCCGTCTTCACAACTTTACTTCTGCCCGTATCTTTCCTTTCAAAGGAACCATCCAGGCGATTTAAGGAAATCACGCAAAACCTAAATCTGTATGGCCCGACGCGAGTTTGAACCGTCGTCCTCCCGAATGCAAGTCCAGTGTGCAATCTACTGCGCCACCGCGATCGGTCTGCTCTCTATACAGTTTTTTCACCCTGCGACAAAATTTATGAAGCACGCTCACCTTTTGGGCCAAGGAACTGCATAACTACCCTTTCTGCTGATCGGGAGGAATTCATTGTGCAACGAACTGCTGGAACAACTCTCCAGAAATGAGGAAATTGCTGCGAAGTATATAGCTCCGCTTTTCCAGTTGGGAATACCACCTCGCCATCTCTCGGTAATCACATTCATCCATTGGAATTACGTAAGTGCCGCTACGGGGATGGTCTCCTTTTCAATAGCGAATTCCTTACAGAGTCAGCCTCTGTAGCACCGAGGTATCAGACGATCCCGACCCAGATTCGATTCACGGTACTACCAAGAATGTTTCGTTTCTGAGAAGACTGACGCGGGGAGCGCTCAGCCTCTTGATGCCAACTGAGTAGTTACTTGGCTGAGTATTAGCGGTTCCACAGTCTGGAAAGTCGGCAAAGGTGCCGAGAGGGCAGTGTGCTTACCACACGTCACTCCACACCGCATCTGCATGACGCCGCGAGACACAGGGTGACATGGCGGCCGGTAGACATCCATTAGGCTCTCACGGCCTGAACGAGGAGCTCGTTATATCTTACACAAACTACGCTAGCTATGAGGGTACTGCACGGATTTGCTCGAGCAGTTTACAATTATTGGAATTCAGAGTTCAGTTTGAATGTTGCTTAGTAGAAAACGCAGGCCGCGTAAGTTGACGTATCAGATGTCTGACTTTAATTCTCTGGATTTTTCAGTCTGGGACGATCTCAAAAGAGGACTGTTACATACTGCTGAAGCACTGGAGCTATGAAGTAAACAGTCTTATCTAGAATTACGATATAAACCTGGAATTATTGAAAAAATCCGTAACTCACTCCAGACGCGGGTGCATCTAAATGGTAGTACGATACGTGGAATAGTCACTTAACAGGCGCGAAAGCACCGTTATTTGTAACATGAAACTTGCTGTAACCACACTGTATTATTTGTTAAGGCTGCTCATGTTTGAAATTTGAACCTATTAAGATACAGACTTGTTGGTAAATTTACGTAGCAAATACATTTCTATTAATTAGGTTACTATTTCGTACAGAAGTCAGTGGCGTATGGTAACTACACATTTGCAATAAACAAAAAGCTTCTAATGAACTTATTTCAGGAAATGCATGGTTTCCATCCTAAAGACCATTTGTTCAGTCACACATTGTTACAAACACTGCGGTCTATTACACGCTGTACCATGCAGTCACAGTTACTATATGCATGGTTTCCTCCTGCTGGGTGGTACTGTTCCTCATACGTCATGCCCTAGAGCTCTCTCCTGCCATAGAAATTGGTAATGTTGTTTCCATTTCACTTCTCCTGCTGGCTCACCTTGTCGTGGATGTGATACAGCGTTGTACACAACGGCTGAATATTCGAATCGAGAGCTTGGTGACATTGTGTTGATTTACGGAACAGCAGATGACAATGGGAGGTGGACAGTAAGGTTGTATCAGTAGACCTATCCCCGCCGACAACAACCATAGAATTCAATGTTTGCAACAGTGTTTCGCCGTTTGTCTGAGACAGGGTCGTTTGAGGTAGAAGGTTATCATGAAGGACGTACCCGAAATGATCGGACACCTGAGTAAAATATGATTAACACTGTGCAAAGCGTCAGTACCAAGCAGTTAACACGCCAGTACAGGGTAAGCCAGACCACCGTGTGGAACATTCTCCATGACCATTGTTACGACCCTTGCAGGACTAACTAGTGACAGACTTACGACACTGTGAGCAATTCTGTCACTGGTTTCTTCACCAGGCAATCACGATTTGGGGTTTGATGTCATCCATCCTATTGACAGATGATGTCACCTTTACGCGGAGTGGTATCTTCAGCTTTGATAACAGTCACCTGTGGGATAGTATGCTGAACCCTCAGCGAGTTATCACCATCGGTGTAACCGTGATGTGTGTGCCGGGATAATTGGCGACCCTACTTTGGGACCAGTCTTCCTTCCACCTCTCCTAGGAGGCCTGAACTCCCAGCGTTTCTTGCGGGTGACATTGCCTCCGCTGCTGGAAGAAGTGCTATTGGTGATTGGAAGGGTTATTTAACTGCTACATGATGGTGCTCCAGCCCATTTAATCGTTAACGTCCGGACGCATTTCAGTCGTGTCTTCCCGCGTCGAAGAATCGGACGAGGCCTCCAGGCGCATTGCCTGCTCGTCCAGCTGATCTCAATCCTTGTGATTCTGCTTATGGGGCCATCTCAGAAGTATCGTGTATGCAGAGCCCATTCCAGATGTGGAGACACTGGAGCAGCGTATTCAGGCTGCCTTTAACACTGTTCATATGAAGAAAGTGGGATAATCCTCAAATGCAAAAGCTTAGCGATAAGTGTTCTCATCTGATGCTGGGTAGGGGAACTATCAAAATTGACATTGTTGTAACCCCTAAGTGATATTTGTGGATGAGACCAACGGCAATTTTGATTGATAGCCCGTTTTTCCGCTCATGTCTTCATCTGAAGCCTGGCCGATGTGACGTGTGAGGCAGAACATGCTACGACGCGTACGTGCATGCGTTGAGACACGTGGAAAGCATTTCAGAACATACTGTAACCGTGACTGCATGGTAAAGCACATATTAGACCGCAGTCTCTGTAAGAATGTATGGCTGAATAAATGCTCACTAGCATGGAAACCATGCATTTCCGGACGTAAGTCCATTACAACTTTTTAGTTCCGTATCCTCTCCTCGATCAATCTCTAGTGTTCCTCCGCCGTGGAAAGATCACCATGCGTACCCGCCTCACTTTTCGCTATTAATTATGATACTTCCTGTAAATAGTTCGCTAGTTGTCAGTCTCACACCACATTACTATGTGGCCAAAATCAGCATTTCGTGAGACACGGTCAGTGAACGATTATAGATTCTGTGTCCACACACAGTTTGGACATACCCGAGAAATTTGTACCTCTATTGTTCCCATGAGAGCCAACGGCCTTGCCAAATTGGTAACACCGGTTCCCATTAGATCACCGAAGTTAAGCGCAGTCGGATTGGGCTAGCACTTGGATGGGTGACCGTCCCGTCTACCGAGTGCTGTTGGCAACCGGGGTGCACTCAGCCTTTGTGAGACAAATTGAAGAGCTACTTGATTAAGAAATAGCAGCTACTGTCTCGTAAACTGACATACAGCCGAGAGAGCGATGTGCTGACCACGTGGCGCTCCATATCCGCATCCATTGACGCCTGACGCCTGAGGATGGCACAGCGCCCGGTCGGCACAGTTGGGCCTTCAAAGGGCTATTTTGACGGAGTTTTGTTCCCGTGAGACGCTTATTCCATAAACTCACATAAATCCTATTGAGCTTCCTGAATGGTTGCTTCCTCATGTCTCGTGAATGAAGCTTTCCACAAAACATGATGCGATAGCAGTTTTGGGTAGCCCCCTTGTTCCATTTCATACCAACTCACAGTCTTTAAGCACTAGTTCGTTGGTTGCTTTGGGCGAGGGGACCAAACAGGAAGGTCATCAGTCCAATGGGAATAGGGGAGGATGGGGAAGAACGTCGACCGCGCCTTTTCAAAGGAACCATCCTATTTGCCTGAAACGATTTAGGGAAATCACGGAAAACTTAAATGAGGATGGGCAGACGCGGCTTTGAACCATCGTCCTCCCGATTGCGAGTCCAGTATGCTAACCTCTGCGCCACCTCGTTCGGTGCTTTTAAGTAGTATCGGTCCATTTCATAATAGCGAATGACGTTGATTGCGGGCAGAGCGATTATCTCTGCATATTCCATATTTTATGCTTAAGCATAAAAATTAAAGAGCTGTTCTTTGTAAAAAATGTATTGCACCTTTCAGTACTTTTAGATACGGTCACGACGGAGATGCGTATAGCACGTATAAACACTCATACCCTGTTTTCCATAGACGCCTACCTCATCCTCTCTCTCAGGAAAGGTTGACGGCAGTAATGATGAAATACGCGGTCACCAGTCCTTACAATCCACGTTGTTTTTCGAAAACAGAGTTGTTAAGTCTCCGTAAAGTATTTCGGCTGCAGTCCTTACGGAACTAAAACGATATGTGCATGGTTCCCTCAAAGTACCAATGCGTGGTAAGACCAGGTATAACAACCGCCACCACGATATGATGATAGCTTATGACGGAAAGTCAGTTACCGGTCGGACAAATTATCAGCCATGCAAATACTGGGTCGGTGCATAAGTTCGTAGTGTTTTTGTTCTGGATCTTGGTACTCCGGTCGCTAAGGATTTATTTGTCCATTGTCATTTTTATTTGTTGTTCATTCTTGCTATTTGAGTTAACATATTGTCATTTTGCCATTTGGAGACAGTGAGTGGAGCTGTGGACGCTAGGAAATGAAGTGAAAAGTAGAGGCAACCAAAAACATATGCATTGTATATGGCGATGATGCCACTGGACAGCGCTCAACCAGAAAATGGTTTTCGCGTATGAGGATCGTTTTGATATTAGTGACTCCCCACGTTCAGGAAGGTCTCCGTGGTTTGAAGAAGATCGTTTAAACGCATTAATCCACAATTACCCATGTCAGTGTATTCGAGAACTGGCGAATGTGATGAACTACGATCGTTCCACCATTGTATGACATCTGTATGCAGCGGGAAAGGTTAAAAAATCGAATGTGTGTGTACCACATGCTCTACGCCAAAATCACAAAAATCAGCCGGTGGCCCTGTGAACACCTCTGCTTGGTCGCTATCATTTGCCTTGCGAACAACACCAACCAATTCTATGCTGTATCGTTGCTGGGGGGCGTGAAATGATGTCTAAAATAAGGAAAAGAAATGACTGGTAAGTCCAAACTGATGCGGTGTACCACGAATTGCTTCTACGAGATGAAAATATCATTGCTACATTTATTATCATTAATTGAGACGTCTTTCAGACGCAGCCCAAGAACAACTACGAGGAATATTGCGGTTCTACGCGCTTCAGTCTGGAAACGCGCGACCGCTACGGTCGCAGGTTCGAATCCTGCCTCGGGCATGGATGTGTGTGATGTCATTAGTTAGTTAGGTTTAAGTAGTTGTAAGTTCTAGGGGACTGATGACCTCGGATGTTAGGTCCCATACTGGTCATAGCCCTTTGAACCATTTTTTTGAGGAATATTGAATGAAGTGTGTTACTCCATGATAACACCCGCACGCATACTATGATGGAGTTGTGTTGGAAGTCAGTCCTCACCTACGTTATTCACCTAATCTTCGGACATGTTCCTCACTTCCTGTCGAACAACTTTCAAGGATGAAAATGGACTCCGAACACGGCTCAACGAGTTTGATCTCTACAGTCGCGGAATCGAAACACTACCCCGGCGTTGGCAGACTGCTGTACATAGTAAAAATATATTACTAATGACCATAGTCCCTGTAGTGTATATCTGTTGTTTTTATTAAGGGCCCAAAGGTACGTAGCGACGGCCATGTCATCCGCAGCTAATAAGGTGCTCTGGGTGCGGATATGGACGTTCATGTGGCCAGCACACTGCTCTACTGGCCGTTGTCAGCTTTCATGAAGGGAGCCGCGAGTTCTCAGTAAAGTAGCTCCTCAACTGTCCTCAGAAGGGCTAAGTGCACCCTGCTTGCCAACAGCACCCGTCAGATCCGTACGGTCACCCATCCAGGTGTTAGCCAGGCTCGACAGCTTTTAACCACTGTGCCAAGGCCGTTCGCCATTGTGTTTATTAAATTTATGGAAAAATGTACCATGCCAGTAATATTGCAGAATCGTCTGATACATCAGCAATCACTGACACTAGTGATATTACTCTTGCAAAATGGCGCCTGTGAAGTGCTATCATTCTTACGAGATATCTGCTATGAGGTGATGTGACTCTTACAAAAATAAATAATAATAAAGTGAAATATCATATTTGTAGACATCAGAAGCGTACACATTAAATTCGTTTCAGGAATACTCCCTTTCTCGTCCTCAACCCCTTCCACTATAAATAGAAAAAGACGAACATATGACGGATTATTCATAACAACCGATTTGCCTTGCTTGATGGAAACACTTCACTTGTCACTATATTATGTTTATTGTTAGGAAATTGCTTATATAATGCCCTGGTAATCTTTAAATACATCATCGTGCCTTTTATCGGCATTTGATGTATTCTGCACATCGCGTGTGTAGTTAGTTGCAAAATAGGCTGGTTGAGTCCAGTGATGATCCACCGCTATATGTATTCAATTAACTGGACCCAATTATCGCCCGAATCCGTATGTATACAGATGATAATCACCATATCCTTGTTACGTCCCCTGCTTAATCTGAGTCTATTTGCTCCTCTGCGTGGGTAGCGTAACTAATGCTGGTTGGTATCTGCTTCATTCAGGGGGTAGTCACAACGGTATGAAGACTAGCTCAAGTGATACTATGTAGCTGTAAAGAAGTGTAAATTTTTTGTCGCTTCTTTCACATTATTATTTTTCGTTTTATTTAATTTTTGTTTCGGGGTACTAGACAATTAGTAACTTACGTAACAGTTAGAAATATTGTAGTTGAGTGTCTATTGGAAGTGGTTCTTTACATTTCTCAGTCAACTCTCTTACTAACTGCACCCTCTGGAGATTTCTTTCCGTCTGCCTGTCACCTTCTCTGTTTTACTCCTATGTTATTTCTTCAATACCATTTCTAATATTTTTTCTCGAACTCTGTTGACAAGAACGTAAATTATCTCTAAGGTTGAGCACACATTCCCAACATCAAGAGCTTCACGAAATCTGTTACATCCAGGTGGCCTATAAACAGTTCTTTTTGCAAATGAAAATCTGTACTCTGAACGCCTCGAATGACATTTCCTTTTAATGTGTGAGTGGGGTGTTACCCTCGTTTGATAACTGTATGATCGTTTTGGGGAGTATCACTATGAATAATAAAAAAAAAAAAAGTTTGATGTGGGAGAATGAATCAATGATCAGTTTTGTTAATATTTCACTGATAATGCCACTATGTACATTTTTAAGAATGCCTGTTGTCATTTCGAGGAATGTATGGCCGTATCAACTCCTGCAGATGCTCTGTTGTGATCAAAATGGTTGCTTTACTATTCGTAATTAAAAAAACCATAGCAAATATCAAAATGCTTCCTAGTTGCTAAATATGTATGGTAACTGGATATACGTCCTAATGCACTTTTTCCCTCTCTCTGTCCATCCCCTTAACCCCACCTCTGTTTCTCCATCTCCTCCTCATACACTTCCTCTCTCTGTGCACCACCTCACCCCACCTCTCTCTGCCCATCTCCCGTATCATCTTCTCTATGTCCACTTCTTCCCTTCCTCCTATCTATTCACTTCTTCTTCCCCACACTCTCTGACCATGAGTCGTTTTTATTGGTATTGCAAACGAAACTTTCATTGGGATCTGAAATCACTTAAAATGGGTTGTGATCACTGGTAATGGGGTATGAGAGATACCTCTCCGTTGCCTGATCTGTGAGGATAGTTGGTTCAGTGACGGTATTTTTATAGTTTTAATCTGCAAATAGATAGGACTGCAAAGTTTCGGACGATTGAGATTCTGTAACAGTATTCTAATAGCCTATGTCTGTCCGAATGTCCATTAGAGTATCCTGTAAAAATTTAAATTAAGTCTAACAACTTTTCAGATTTTTGATAACACGATCTCTCCTTTGTAACGTATATATTTATTAAAAATGCATTTACTCTGTGTGAATCGAATTGTTCATCAAAGTGACGTGTAAATATTCGAAGGAAATCGGCCAAGGATTTTTCGAGACATTTGTTAATAACCTTTCCCTTTTGTATATTACATATACTATAACGTATTGTATATATCAAAAATTATGTTACTTATGACCGTCCTAATGTTCATTAGAGTATCTTGTAAAAATCTGGAGTAAATCGGGCAAGTACGTTTTGAGATTTTTGGTAACATCGCGAAACAGGAATAACATTCCTCTGAAAGTGACTGTCAGTTTTACGTGAGTTTAATGAACTCATGAAGATAATGCATCAAAGACCAATGAAACATCAACAAGAAATGCTCTTCTCAGTTCTCATTAAGGGTACTCCAGACTTCATCGTTTTGTGCTGCCAACATCAGTGTATCAAGACGCGCGAAAACTCTTAACAGATTATCATCCGACCATAGAAACAGGAGAATGCAAGAGCATACTCAGGATTTGAACGTCTAATGTGACGGAATTGGGGGTTGGGATGAGGGTGACCTCATATTAGTTCCACAGTTATTAGAGAAATAGATTTGAGATTTCTCAGCAAACAGTGATTGGTGGACTTGCTACTAGTCAATAATATCCGTCCTGCCTTCCTTGAAATATGATTAAATGATACATCTGTCTCTGTACCACGGTAGTATTCGAATTCGGTTTATAAAGGTAATTTCTCTATGCAATCTCGCTGGATGCATCCAAGCTCAGCTACATCCAAGCTCAGCTACAATCACAATGTTGTTTTGCCACGAGAAACAATTAATAATGGACACAAATTAAGTACAACTTGGCTTTTATACACTAAAGACAGTCAGTTTTGGAAATGGGGGAAGATACCTACGATTCAGTAATGATTTCCCACCAAACACTCAGGTCGAATTTCACCCACGCACATCCTTACCAACAACATCATTACCATTATTAATCACGGCTGGTGAATGTCATCTTAATATTATTGAGATACATTATCAGCATGGTTCTAGACGAAGTGCATGTGAGACTTTCCCAAAATTAGGAGAGTTACGGTTTAGCTGAAGTGCTTGTTACACTCAGAAAGTGTTTCCCTGTTTAAAATCTGATACACAGGAAGACGGACATCACCGAGTCACAGACACGTGGGGACAATTCGTGAAAGCACGCGTGTTTTTTTTTTTTACCAACAAGTAGATTTGTTGTTGGGTCTACACTTTATGGACAACTTAGGAATGCCTACAAATGCTTGAAGAAAATCGGTAGCAGTATTCAGTAGCCTAGAGATTCAGCAGTTAGCTCTAGGAAGCGACACAACTAGGTTCTCCGGAGCATGACGTGAGATTTCCCAGATTTCACACCAGCCACCGCAAGGTCAGAAATTTTCACTCTGTATGAAGGTTCAGATGTGTGGTTACACAGGTTCGATCATTCATTGGGTGAGACTGCAGTTTCAGGCCATCAGTGACAAAGGCGATACTGCGGGAAATTCAGTGCCTTAGAAGGACGGAGTAGGGAGACAAGTAACATAAGTCAGTTTGACGGGTCAGTCAACAAGCAACCAGACAGAGAAGAGTCAGAAAGCAGGAGAGAGACTTTGAGTTTATCTTACGGAGGCATGCTGGCCTATCGTAGATTCATTTGTAAGACGTGAGTCAGATCCCGCATTCATTCCGATATGTATCGTCAATCTGTGACTTTCTAACTTTCCATTCCTTGCCGAATGGAGTCCCTTGTAGTTGACGCTAAAATCGTCAGGCATTCAAGTCTTCTTTGCCAGATGTCACATTCAAATTGTTACATTGACACCGCCTACGGACGATAGCCAGATAACATTCACCAAGTGCAGTCACAACAGTACCACATTGGCCATCTGGGCCATGTTCTATGTAAAGGGATGAAATCAGCCAGTAGTGATAAGGGAACGAGTTGAGCCGTCTTCAGCGCACACCTCCCAGCCGCAGAACGCGGAAGATGAAAATGACCAGCTGTCAGTCCACAGCCACAGAAACGTGGAGGGATGATCGATACACTTCACCAACATCATATTCATTTCACCCCCACCCCTCTGCCTCTCCACCTACAGTCAATCGTTGAAACGTGTCTGTATCTAATCAAGAAGGCCCTGGGAATATATATGTATTGTTGATCGAATAATAAAGGTGAATAATTTGTTTATATTAATTTCCTCATTGATTTCCTTTTGCGTTATGTATTTGGTGCCCAGCTTACCAATATGAAGCGACCTCGTTTTCTATGGCACAAAACAAATTCAGTTTACTAGAAGTGGTATACGATTTACGTTTCGAAGTTGAAAGCTGCACTTTCATCAGACAGGGTAGATAAGCTTCAACAATTTTTTAGCATTTTCTTTCTGTTTTAGAACTGACATAGCACCAGGATTTTTTATGTTAACGTACTAATATTGTGTGGAAACCCTCATGGCAAATATGCTAGACCTTGTTAAACTCAGTTTGCAACGGTATCAAGTGACTTCACTTACGGATGACAAGCAATACAGTTTTGCACTTTCAGCTACGAGCAAATTACAGCTTTAGGAGATATCGAAAGCGGAATGATCATTTATTAGTAGACATAACTTAATGGGGAAGGGATGCCAGATGTGAAATGAGATTCGGCAATATTCTTGAGGAAGGGATATAGGTCCGTTACTGCTCATAATACACATCCATGTTCCCTTGGGCGACCTCAAAAGCCCCGTGTAGAAGTGTGCGGATGATGCTGTTGTGTACACGGACGTCAAAACGGCAGAAAGCTGTAGCGAAAAGCTGCTAAAGCTCCCTATGATCAATGTTTCGCGCAGAATCTCTTAACTGACTAACAAACACAACTGTATGTACTCGGCGTAAGTAAGTAGAAAAAAGCAAAATTTTACAATTAGACCTACACAGTTAGGCTTAGCAGACTGGTTGTTAATCACTATTCGCATTTACAACCATAAGGTATATCATTGTCCAGTCACATTGATGTGACCAGCTTTCAAAAGCTTGAATAACCAACTCTTGAAGCACACGCCGCTGAGAGAGGAGGATGATGAAAGACGATGAAGTTCTGGAAGGCACCAACAGGGATGCGGACTATGCTGACTCCAATGCCGTAGTACCTGCGCTGGGTTTCTCGGCTGAGCATCCAGTGGGCATACAGATCTGTCGAAATGCTGGCACAGATTCCCTATTAGGTTTAATTCTTGGGAGTTTGATGGCCAGTGAATAACGGTAGACTCAATCTGTTGCTCCTTGACCACACGTGTACACGGCGAACTGTGTGACACATTGCATTGTTCTGGTGCCGGATGCCATCGTGCCGAGGAAAACCAGTTGGGGTGGGCATGGACCCTAAGGATTGATGTATAGTGTGTGGATCTACAGTGCTTTCCGGAATGACTATATTACCAAGGGAACGCCACAAAGCGTTTCCCTGCCCCCTCCGATCTGGGCCCTTACAGAAATTGTTGCAGGGTGTCCGCTTTCACACGTTTCACACCAAACATGATAGCGGCGATTTGTTCCAAGGAGCATAAAACGTGATTCATCTGAAAAGACTACCTGTCGCCAATCAGTGAACGTCCAGTTGCGGTGTTGTTGTTGTCGTCTTCAGTCCAGCTCTCCATGCTACTCTCTCCTGTGCAAGCTTCTTCAGCTCCCAGTACTTACAGCAACCTACATCCTTCTGAATCTGTTGAGTGTATCTATCTCTTGGTCTCCCTATACGATTTTTACCCTCCACGCTGCCCTCCAATACTAAATTGGTGACCGAGCGAGGTGACGCAGTGGTTAGAACACTGGACTCGCATTTGGGAGGACGACGGTTCAGTCCCGTCTCCAGCCAGCCTGATTTAGGTTTTCCGTGATTTCCCTAAATCGTTTCAGGCAAATCCCGGGATGGTTCCTTTGAAAGGGCACGGCCGATTTCCTTCCCAATCCTTCCCTAAGCCGAGCTTGCGCTCCGTCTCTAATGACCTCGTTGTCGACGGGACGTTAAACACTAACCACCACCACCACCACCACTAAATTGGTGATCCCTTGATGCCTCAGAACATGTCCTACCAACCGATCCCTTCTTCTTGTCAAGTTGTGCCACAAACTGCTCTTCTCCCCAATTCTATTCAATACCTCCTCATTAGTTATGTGATCTACCCATCTAATCTTCAGCATTCTTCTGTAGCACCAGATTCCGAAAGCTTCTATTCTCTTCTTGTCCAAACTATTTATCGTCCACGTTTCACTTCCATATATGGCTACACTCCATACAAATGCTTTCAGAAACGACTTCCTGACCCTTAAATCTATACTCGATGTTAACAAATTTCTCTTCTTCAGAAACGATTTCCTTGCCGTTGCCAGTCTACATTTTATATCCTCTCTACTTCGACCATCATCAGTTATTTTGCTGCCCAAATAGCAGAACTCATTTACTACTTTAAGCGTCTCATTTCCTAATCTAATACCTGCAACATCACCCGATTTAATTCGACTACATTCCATTATAATCGTTTTGCTTTTGTTTATGTTTATTTTACACTCCTGGAAATTGAAATAAGAACACCGTGAATTCATTGTCCCAGGAAGGGGAAACTTTATTGACACATTCCTGGGGTCAGATACATCACATGATCACACTGACAGAACCACAGGCACATAGACACAGGCAACAGAGCATGCACAATGTCGGCACTAGTACAGTGTATATCCACCTTTCGCAGCAATGCAGGCTGCTATTCTCCCATGGAGACGATCGTAGAGATGCTGGATGTAGTCCTGTGGAACGGCTTGCCATGCCATTTCCGCCTGGCACCTCAGTTGGACCAGCGTTCGTGCTGGACGTGCAAACCGCGTGAGACGACGCTTCATCCAGTCCCAAACATGCTCAATGGGGGACAGATCCGGAGATCTTGCTGGCCAGGGTAGTTGACTTACACCTTCTAGAGCACGTTGGGTGGCACGGGATACATGCGGACGTCCATTGTCCTGTTGGAACAGCAAGTTCCCTTGCCGGTCTAGGAATGGTAGAACGATGGGTTCGATGACGGTTTGGATGTACCGTGCACTATTCAGTGTCCCCTCGACGATCACCAGTGGTGTACGGCCAGTGTAGGAGATCGCTCCCCACACCATGATGCCTGGTGTTGGCCCTGTGTGCCTCGGTCGTATGCAGTCCTGATTGTGGCGCTCACCTGCACGGCGCCAAACACGCATACGACCATCATTGGCACCAAGGCAGAAGCGACTCTCATCGCTGAAGACGACACGTCTCCATTCGTCCCTCCATTCACGCCTGTCGCGACACCACTGGAGGCGGGCTGCACGATGTTGGGGCGTGAGCGGAAGACGTCCTAACGGTGTGCGGGACCGTAGCCCAGCTTCTTGGAGACGGTTGCGAATGGTCCTCGCCGATACCCCAGGAGCAACAGTGTCCCTAATTTGCTGGGAAGTGGCGGTGCGGTCCCCTACGGCACTGCGTAGGATCCTACGGTCTTGGCGTGCATCCGTGCGTCGCTGCGGTCCGGTCCCAGGTCGACGGGCACGTGCATCTTCCGCCGACCACTGGCGACAACATCGATGTACTGTGGAGACCTCACGCCCCACGTGTTGAGCAATTCGGCGGTACGTCCACCCGGCCTCCCACATGCCCACTATACGCCCTCGCTCAAAGTCCGTCAACTGCACATACGGTTCACGTCCACGCTGTCGCGGCATGCTACCAGTGTTGAAGACTGCGATGGAGCTCCGTATGCCACGGCAAACTGGCTGACACTGACGGCGGCGGTGCACAAATGCTGCGCAGCTAGCGCCATTCGACGGCCAAAACCGAGGTTCCTGGTGTGTCCGCTGTGCCGTGCGTGTGATCATTGCTTGTACAGCCCTCTCGCAGTGTCCGGAGCAAGTATGGTGGGTCTGACACACCGGTGTCAATGTGTTCTTTTTTCCATTTCCAGGACTGTATATCCTCCTTTTAAGACACTGTACATTCCGTTGAGCTGCTCTTCCAAGTCCTCTGCTGTCTCTGACAGAGTTACAATGTCATCGGCGAACCTCAAAGTTTTTATTTCTTCTCGATGGATTTTAATTCCGAGTCCGAATTTTGTTTTGTTTCCTTTACTGCTTGCTCAATATACAGTTTGAATAACATGGGGGATAGGCTACAACCCTGTCTCACTCCCTTCCCAACCACTGATTCCCTTTCATGCCCCTCGACTCTTATAACTGCTATCTGGTTTCTGTACAACTTGTAAATACCCTTTCGCTCCCTGTATGTTACCCCATGCCACCTTTAGAATTTGAAATAGAGTATTCCAGTCAACATTGTCAAAAGCTTTCTCTAAGTCCACAAATGCGAGAAACGTAGGCTTGCCTTTCTTTAATCTATTTTATAAGAAAAGTCGTAGGGTCAGTATAACCTTACGTGTTCCAACATTTCTACGGAATCCAAACTGATCCTCTCTGGGGTTGGCTTCTACCAGTTTCTCCATTCGTCTGTAAAGAATTCGTGTCATTATTTTGCAGCCGTGACTTATTAAACTGATTTGCACATCTGTCAACACCTGCTTTCTTTGGAATTGGAATTATTATATTCTTCTTGAAGTCTGAGAGTATTTCGCCTGTCTCATAGATCTTGCTCCCTAGATGGTAGAGTTTGGTTACACCTGGCTCTCCCAAGACTGTCAGTAGTTCTAATGGAATGTTGTCTACTCCCAGGGCCTTGTTGCGGTACTGACGCGCAATTACAGCCTTAGTCACTGATGAACAGCAA
Organism: Schistocerca americana; assembly: GCF_021461395.2. Taxonomy (NCBI): domain Eukaryota; kingdom Metazoa; phylum Arthropoda; class Insecta; order Orthoptera; family Acrididae; genus Schistocerca; species Schistocerca americana. Next base: position 858,116,484 of record NC_060121.1, read on the forward strand.
TCAGCATGGGTGCATGAACCAGGCGCCTGCTACAGGGGCCCAAACGCAACAACGCTCGCTGAATGGGCGTCTAGCAAAAGCTGTGGGTAGCTCCTTGGTTCATTTGGACTTTCGGTTCCTCAGCAGTTGCGTGTCTGTTCAGCCGTACATATCTCCACAGCCGTTATTCACTTCTGCCGTATAGGTCCTTGGTGCTCCTTTACGTTTGCCTCGGCGTCGGTTGAGGATGGCATCATTCTGCGATGCACTTTTACCACGGTAGCACGTGAACTGTTTACAAACAGCTTAGAGGTTTCGGAAATGCTTCCACCCTTGGCTCCAAACCCAACTGTCATGCCCTTTTGGTCGTCAGAGAAATCGCTGCGTTTATGCATTTTGACAACAACAGAATTGTTGTCCGCATGCACTGCTCCCCCCTCCCCTATCGCCCCCCACCCTAACCGACACGCTTTATATGCCCCTCACTGCTAGTGCTGCCACCTGACGTTTGTGAGTGATTATTGCACGTTAACGTCGAACATAGGTCGTGGGCACGGTAGTGGTACTGGGTCGTGTGTTAAGCGATAAGCACGATTTAGAGCGAAAATCATTCGTATATGAAGTTTAAGAAGAACTGAGGCCAGTTTGCTTTATTATTAGAAACAGCTGCCATGGTTTTCTGTGTAATTCTCAATCCTTATGTTGTGCCTCACCTCACCTAAGAAGACTGTCGCTACATTTCTGGGCCATCCTGTAGAGGAAAGGTGCCTAATATGAGACGCACTTTTGTAAATCCATTTGAAAGACCTAAGAGTAAGGGCAGTTGTATTTTTATGATGGTAGTAATATCTTGCATTATTTAATTTTGTCATACAATTATCGTATTTGCAATAATAAACAATCTTTCAGAGTAGTTATTAAATCTTCACAAACAAGGCATTTGGTAGATATGAGACAGTAATAATATTTTGGTTTAATTATTTTATTACCGAATAATGACATATGAACATACAATTTTTACATATTTATTCATTTCTGTTATCCTTCACTCAGTTCACACTACTTAGGTTTATATTTACGACTTCCGGGGCAAACAAAATTGTCTTCTGTGACACCGCAATCTTCATGAGCCCAGCGATAACATATCGTGCACTGCGCCCATTTCTCCCCGTGCTTGTATTCAGAAAAGCGCCCAGTACAGAACAGACACTGTCTGAATCCCCACTGTCATCAAAATGGACTTCGGATGCCGACTCACTAGACGATTCTTCTGCTTTAGGTCTACCATTTAAAGATTTTCCACTCCTCTCCTCAAATAAATTTCTGGCCGCTTTCTTAGCTTCAGCCCTGATTTCTTCTGTTTAGATTCTTGCAGTTGCTTCACATAAGGAGTTGAAGTTTGTAACGCAGCAGATCACGAACGCGATGTTTGACCTGTCTGAATATCTCCAGGTGGTTTTGCGATGTGTGGGAGAGGTCTGATGTCTGCCGGGCTAACAGCTTGACCATGACCATCAGTAGTTTCACTTTCGTTTTAGGCATCTCTTTCTGGAAGAGCGTCAGCATCGCAATGAATTTAAAAATTCATGTTCCCTAAAGATGTTTCCGTTGCGTGGGATGAGACCTGTTTTTCTGAAACAGTTCCGTCGACATTGAAGACTCGATGAGGGTTGTAGCTGACTTTAGATAGCACAGATTCGTAAATATCAAAAAATCTCCCCACATTTTCTGGAGTAAAAGCTTCACCCCTGCTGCTGAAAGACCCTGAGGAGTTCTCATTGATAAGATGGGATGTCTCTTAAGGAAAGCTTGGAGCCATTTCTTTACTGCTGAAGCCATTTCTGGATTGAAGGGATTCTTCAGCCTATTCCTGACGGATAACTGGAAGGCAATGCTTCGTGTGTCCTTACATTTAAGAGCATAAAATCGCTCTTCCATTGCAAGGCAGTGTTTCACTAGTTCGTCTTCCAGTAGAGATGAGAGAACAGGCCTTCTGCCAAGATTAACACCAACCAGCTTCTCGGGTGTACGAGTTTTATCCTTCACGTACCTTTCCAAACTACGTTTTGGTACAGCAAAAACTTTTGAGGCTTTGAAGTACTCCATCGCGCAGTATCTCACACATGTAATGCCACGAACCATGGCGTCTTTATCCCACGTTTTCCTTTTAGGTGCCAATGCCATCTGCAAGGAATAAATACAATAAGCTAACATACTTCTTAAAGGACTTCAACTCCTATGAGTCTATTTGTTAGACTATTTTTAATAATTAGATCCACATACTATCGCATATTAGGAATTTTGCCATCTTACACAAAGAATCACGCACTTGCTAACAACGTTCGCTGGAAAATGAACCTAATTGTCAATAATTATAGGTAATACCGCCACAAATAACAAAAATAAAAGAGTGCAGTAATATCCACTCAACTTTAAGCTGAAATATTGTCTTAACACCGATGTCACAAAAACTCAAAACAGAAGAAATTTTGTATCAACCTCTACGTACTATGTCCGGCTCAACTACGGCGTCCTACTCGTTGTGTCATTGTCTGGCACGCAATAGACGTGTTTTAGAAACTCTCCACCAGAGTGCAACCCCTAACATGAGCACAGTTAGGGTGTCTCATATTAGGGAACTATCGCATAATAGGCACATTTTCTCTATATACTTACACTTATCAGCTTACTGTTCGTGGCAACCACCAAAATAATTAAGAGATATAGAATGCCGAAATCACAGTTTTTTCAAGCCACAGTTTGAAACCAAGAGCTTGTCAAGGCTGTTGTAATACCCTACCCTTGGCCACTACCTTACCTCAGAAGCCTCATAGTTGGTGAGACACACAAACACTCCCGCACGCAGACACGCATGCACACGCACACGCAAGCAAAAAATGGTTCAAATGGCTCTGAGCACTATGGGACTTAACATCTATGGTCATCAGTCCCCGAGAACTTAGAACTACTTAAACCTAACTAACCTAAGGACATCACACACATCCGTGCCCGAGCAGGATTCGAACTTGCGACCGTAGCGGTCACGCGGTACCAGGCTGAAGCGCCTAGAACCGCACGGCCACACCGGCCGGCAGACGCAAGCATTCAGCGGGAACGAGCAGTGGTAACACCGCGTAGATTTCAGGTGCCAAGAGCGTGCGTAAACGGGCTATTAGACGACGATCCGCCACAAACGATACAGGTATTGCGCGGCAGCCATCTGGCGGTAGAACTGGTGCAACTAACAGAATTAGCAAACGAATTATCCGCGCGCGGAAACTGATATCAGTTCTAAAGTCCTGCGAATCCGCGCATGCGAGCTAGGAGGTAATAGCGTGTGCATGCACAGAATGGTGTACTCATAGGATGCTTTCTGCTTGTTATTGTTTGAGGTGTACGGTTATAGTTGACGTCCGTGGCGAGCAGCTAACTTCACGTTTTCATAATGGAGATTTTTGAGCATCTTTCAGTGAACAAATTTTCACAAATGCAGTAAGTAAACAAAATCACCATTTTTTTCAGGCAGCCTTCTTTCACACAATCTCTTTGCGAAAAGAGGTATTTGCATGGATCGTTTCATGTTCTAGAAATGGAGCTGACCAAACAAGAATTAAGCGTCCAAATCCAGGAGTATAGAGAGTAAAGGTGTCTACATGACCCTCAAGAACCGCTGTATCGTAATTAGGTATGTTAACAGTCTTATTTCTGAGCACTTGTGGCATAGCTCTACATGATTGATTTTTCGATTGTATACGTAATGCCTTAATTAACGAAAGTTCACTTTTGATTTGATCACATATTTTGGTTTAGTTCGCCCTTCTACGAAACAGTAACTGGCTGTAGCTGACGAGAGAGTCCGGTAACGAAATGAATGAATAAATGATTTAATTCTTACTTCCGACTAGGTCAAATTCCCTCCTACATTACTTACCACTTGTGCGAATTTCTTTCTGTATGATTGAGAGCAGCTTGTCACATCGATCCACGTCCTCTCTGGAAGTTCTGAAATTCCTCCGGATCTTCGGCCCTCATTTCTTTCCTTAATAGTAAATATATCAATATATCACCCTGCCATGTTCCCTTCGACTTTGTTAGGTTGCTTAGGCGAGGAGACCAGGCAGCGAGGTCATCGGTATCCCGGAATTTGCCTGGAGGATTTAGGGAAATCACGGAAAACCTAAATCAGGATGGCCGGACGCGGGATTGAACCGTTGTCCTCCCGAATGCGAGTCCAGTGTGATAGCCACTGCGCCACCTCCCTCGGTCCCTCCCACTTACGCAGAGCCGAATGCAACAAAACTTTTCGTCGTCGTCGTCATTATGCCCTAATCGTAAGGGTTACAGACAGTGCCAGGGTAACAGCTCCAAAAGCAACTCGGCCCTCATGTACAAGAAGCTGTATAAACGTAAATTTAGATAAAATAACATCGTGGAAACAAGAGACGCAATGTAGTACGAAAAATTGAGCCCATAATTTTAGAATTATAATAATTACGTGATACGTATGTAATACAACAACAATCATTCAATAAATAAGAAACTTGAGCACTCAGAAATTATTAATCCCAATGAACGACTTTACAAGAACTATTGCTCCTCCCAGTTTCGACCGTTATTGGCGTCTACTGCGCATGCGCAGATTCGCGCCCTGCATGTCGCGCGTGTATCGTGTAATCGGTCGACGTGACCCAGCCTCGAGTTCCAGACATGTACGCTTGGGGCACTGTTGCAGAGGTGTGCACTTTAGGCGCATAGTGTAATAGGAGATTAAGGCCGAGCACGCTTCGCGGGGAGCATACACGGCAGGGGAGCCACTACCGGCGACTACTGACTCAGCCCAGAAGGACGAATTAGCTCAGGCGGGGACAGATTATCTATATTGAGACCGAGTTCTCCAGCAGCAGCTTAGCTGTTCCCTATTAGAAAAGTGGTCAGCGTGAGGCCGTCATTGAAACGTTCTATACATTCCAGAGTGGGATCTCTAATACAAAAGTGCTGTTCACCGCGGAGAGCCTTAAGCTCGGAATTCCGAAATACTACGAGCCAATATGAGTCAAGGAAAATGTTATTTCTTGCAGTATACGAGGGGCAGTGATGAAAGTTTTACTGTTACTTGGGAAAACACTAAATATTTGCAATCATGGTCTGCTTTCTTGGTTCACCTTCCGAAAGCAATACAGCAGTGATTCTGGGTGTCTTAGCTTTACCAAGGTCTTGGTAGGTTTCCGGATGTATGTGGCACCAGAAGTCTACGCACAGATCATGCGATTACTATAAATTACTGGATGTTGGTTTGTCGGGGCGGAGCTAGCACCCGTTAGCGTCCAAGATGTGTTCTATCGGGTTCAGATCAGCCGAATCCGGTGCCCAAGACGTCACCAATAGCTCGTTATCATGCTTCTCAAACTACTGTAAAATGATTATGGCTTTGTGACATGGGCAGTTGTCCTATTGGACGATGCCGACGCCGTCTGGGATGATATTAAGAACGAAGGGTGCAGGTGGTCACGTGTTCCACAGGAACACAGTAGCTGCGATTACTACCACAGGTCCTATAGAAGCACAGATGAATATCCTTCATAGCATAACACTGCGTCCAGCAGCCAGTTTTCCTGGCATGGAGCATATTTTGAGCAGTCTTTGGCCTGAATGATGACATATGCAGATACGAACATTGACCTGGTTTAAAGAAACAAAGAAACGTGATTCGTCCGGCCAAGCGACACGCTTCCATTGATCCTGCGTTCAATCTCCATGGCCCCGTGCACACTACAACCGTAACTGATTATATAGTTGGTTCAACATGGCACCACGTAAGGCTCGCTTGCTGCGGACCCCAATGTTCAACAGTGTGTCCCGAATCGTGTCCCGTGAAACACTTTTGTCCACAGCATCATTCTACTCTGTCGTCACATCTTTCTTTTTTATTACTAGCTTCGGGAACGTGCGCTACACCCATCTCAGCAATAGAAATGTTACACAACAGTTGGTTTTGACAAAATTTTAGGCTTAACGAAGCACAGATTGCGACACAAAACAAATTTTATATCCATAGTATACTAAAACGAATGACCAGGATGGAATTATGTCACAGGTTGCACAGAGGTAAAAATTCACTGGCAACACCATAAGAAATGATAAATCGTTGTTGGCAAACATTCACATGGCATAGTCCTGTTCAATACATATAAATCATTATGTATCTAAATTAACTATCCCTAAACCTGCGGACAGTGAATTGAATATTTGTGCAAGTCTGCCATCTAGACAGAACACGAGAACAGTACAAAAGAAACAGATTTGGCTATTACAACCATACGCATAGATACAGCAGTACTCAGACACATAGACGTACATTTATAGGCTGAGCGTTGAGTATTCTGCTGAGAAGTACGTGGGAACGTAGGAGTGTAGCCAACTGACTGTGCTTTGGTCGTTCCCTGGAATTCTAATTATAAAGACCATTAGATTATCAGCACATTGAACTATATCGGAATGTTGACAGAGTTGACGAACTCGTACAAGATTTTATGTGTTGCTATATCGTAGGATGCTAACAAGGTTTGAAGGCTGCCTAGGAACTAATGACCAAGAGCCAGAAGATCACTTGCAAGTACGTTTATGTGATACATGCTACGAGGACATAGCAGGAATATGAGATTTCTATCTTTGTTCTCTAGGCAAACCCAGCGAGCGGTGGCGCTGAGGTGACGGCTATAGAGGTATTTATTGAACTTCCAACGATATGATCTCAGACGTGCTATAACTGTCGTGATGCTCCTCGATGTTTGTATCTTATTATACTATGATACTGTTGAAATCTTGGGATAAATTAGTACTAACGTTGATGTTAGAGGTCCTCGACCATTTCTCTTGCCAGTCCGATGACAGCTGCTTTCTGAACATGGATATGTTATCGGTGAGAGGGAGTTTAACACAGGTAATAGTTCCATGTAGAGATGCTTCCTTTCCTAGGACATCTAGTATCCCGCAGTGGCCTTTCTTCATGATCTTGTGATAGGTCCTCTGCCCCCGAAATAAAACGTCGATAATTCCTGCCACAATGGGATTGGTATTCCTAGTATGACGGATTCTAGTTAAGTGTAGGGCAGACATACAGTCAGAGCTGACGGGAGTTTGGCTGCAGATCTTGTTCAGGGAGGACCTTATGAGATGGTTCGGTAAATGAGAGACCGTCCAAACTTTGTTAAAATGAAACGAAATAAAAGAATAGAACATGTTAAATGGAATGTAGTGAATAATCCACGTATTCCACATGTTTTAGATGAAAATTTTAGCGGTAGATGGAAAGAAGAGATGAAGTAAGGCTTGACAGTATTTGATACGGTCACGACTTGAGAATAGAGAAAATACTTAACGTTCAACAAATTTCAACTTTACCTCCTAGATGTAAACTGTCCTTATCGTTTGATATTCGTGTAAATGAATGAGATAAGCAAATTTTGGCAAACAAGTGCAAACCTAAAACAGTCTCGCTTTTCGTTGCAGTTGTCTGACCCACCTTACCACAGCAAAGCCAGTTCAGAATGTGACATTTCCGTGCTGTCGCGCTTCAACGTAGCAAGTATTTCTGCTGTAACGAGACCCTCGCATCAAACATGTAGGCGTCGCGCTCGTGTCCGTATTTCCACCGCTGCTGCAGACGAGAGAGCCGTAGCGACTTGCAGGCCGTCGTCCCGGGCCCAGACACCGGCGGCGCGCGTAATTACTTATTATCCCCAAGAATGGCCTTTAAATAATTCAGCCGCTCTAAGGGCGTCACAGGATAGTTGCGGCAACTGCGCCGCCAACTCAGATTACACGCGAATTCCTCGAGGACAGATTCGCGGCTGCCACACGCTGTCGGGACGCCGTGTCGCCGGCAGCACTGGGACCTTCCGCCCCCTCCTATCGGGACGCGGTGCAGTCGGAACAATCCTCAGACAACGCCCCCGCCATGAATATTTAGCGCGGGGCGCCAGTTTTGCGGCACGCGGCGGTCGGTCGCTCGCTATGTGGTCAGTAGTCGGCTCCCCTCAAAGCCAACCCTTCTCCGCTCCCCTCCGCTCCCCTCTCCAACACCCCCCATTTCCCCCCACCGCCATCGCAAACGACTAACCCGAGCGATCGAGCAGACGTGAGCGCTAATCCCAAAGACCGACTTAACCCTGCAATCCCGGCCGACTCAAAACTTAATTAAAGAGTGATACCACCCTCGCCTGGGTGAAGATTCCGATCCTACGACTCCGCAACAGCCTCTCGTGTCCCGCAGGGGGCACTGCTGCCTCTCGGCGCCCACCCGGACTTCATTAAGGGGCCGATATTAGAGCCGGCTGTCTTTGCGGGCCTCTTGACGAGGCAGGGGCCTCTTTGCCGCTCTAAAGGACCTGCCAGGGGCAGAGGGGTGCGGGGAAGTCTTCCGCGTACATCCTTAACAGGAAAGTGGCTTTAAGATGTTTGATGTGGCCAGGCCCACCTTAGAGAGCCTCTCTTAGACTGGCTTTTATTTCAAAAGGTTGCGACAAAACGTTTATCGCTTAGAGGAAGATGTGACACATCAGAATCACATTGTCGCTGGAAATACAAAATGAGTTTATTCCGGAGTGATAATATTCCTTTTGTAATCTCGTTCTCCACATTAGTTTTTTATGAAGATCTGAGAGGAGCAAAGATTACAATGAACTTTCTAGTTTACTTAGCTCGTCATGTGGAGTTGGCTCCACTTCTTATCTAGGGGTCTGATTCTTGAAGCTGAAATTCTTACTTTTTAGGTCCTCGCGGTTGCATTGAACTAAATGAATTTGAAAATTGTTGCTGCAGAATTTTTGTTTCTACGTAAATATGTTTTGTCACATTTTAATGTACTTCGAAAAATAATACTGGTGTCAACAACTACTGTTGAGGAAAAGTAGTGCTAGAGGAAGATGTCCGGATACACTTTTAGCTCTCACATTTTATTGCTGTGCTACCTGACAAACACCACAAAGCTCAGATATTCATTTTGCCAATTTTATATTAGAAATGGCAACAAAAATGAACTGTGTCTATGCTGTAATATCGAAACGATTTTATTTCCTTGCATTTGTGGAAACATCTTTTAAATTATGAAACAGTCATACAAAGAAATATGTATACAGAACAAATGCATAAGTACATCTGCTCTGTGTGTCAACGCGATTTTGTAAACGTTTCTATGGCAACGCCCCATCATTGCCTTATAGACAGCTATTGTTTTCTCTTACAGCCAATTGTGCTTCCAGTTGTAAGCTGTCAGAAGCGCCGCCAGGTGTCAGGATCTCCTTAAGTTGTATATACTGCAAGAGTGTCTAACTAGTAAAGAATAAGTGTATTAAAGCTACATCCACGATGTGGCATTTTCTCTCTCAGCTCAGTCTTCGTGACATCATATCTGTTGAAGCATGTGCCGTACAATGATGTAGTGCTGTAGGTACCTTCAGTAGTATATGGTTATACTGTCTGCGAAATCTGTTGAGAGTAGATATAGTAGCAAAGAAGCAATAAATTTAAGTTTCATGCATGATGTGACAGTTTTTCACGCATCTCTGTGTTTATGATTTCATATCGCCTCTTCTATGTGTCATCCAATGATATATTGTTATACGAACATTCTGTGACATATGCGGATACATTCTGCTAAATGTATTGCAAATAGAGATAGTAACAAAGAAGTAATACATCTACATCTACATCTATACTCCGCGAGCCACCTTACGGTGTGTGGCGGAGGGTACTTATTGTACCACTATCTGATCCCCCCTTCCCTGTTCCATTCACGAATTGTGCGTGGGAAGAACGACTGCTTGTAAGTCTCCGTATTTGCTCTAATTTCTCGGATCTTCTCGTTGTGATCATTACGCGAGATATATGTGGGCGGTAGTAATATGTTGCCCATCTCTTCCCGGAATGTGCTCTCTCGTAATTTCGATAATAAACCTCTCCGTATTGCGTAACGCCTTTCTTGAAGTGTCCGCCGCTGGAGCTTGTTCAGCATCTCCGTAACGCTCTCGCGCTGACTAAATGTCCCCATGACGAATCGCGCTGCTTTTCGCTGGATCATGTCTATCTCTTCTATTAATCCAACCTGGTAAGGGTCCCATACTGATGAGCAATACTCAAGAATCGGACGAACAAGCGTTTTGTAAGCTACTTCTTTCGTCGATGAGTCACATTTTCTTAGAATTCTTCCTATGAATCTCAACCTGGCGCCTGCTTTTCCCACTATTTGTTTTATGTGATCATTCCACTTCAGATCGCTCCGGATAGTAACTCCTAAGTATTTTACGGTCGTTACCGCTTCCAATGATTTACCACCTATGGCATAATCGTACTGGAATGGATTTCTGCCCCTATGTATGCGCATTATATTACATTTATCTACGTTTAGGGAAAGCTGCCAGCTGTCGCACCATGCATTAATCCTCTGCAGGTCCTCCTGGAGTACGTACGAGTCTTCTGATGTTGCTACTTTCTTGTAGACAACCGTGTCATCTGCAAATAGCCTCACGGAGCTACCGATGTTGTCAACTAAGTCATTTATGTATATTGTAAACAATAAAGGTCCTATCACGCTTCCCTGCGGTACTCCCGAAATTACCTCTACATCTGCAGATTTTGAACCGTTAAGAATGACATGTTGTGTTCTTTCTTCTAGGAAATCCTGAATCCAATCACAAACCTGGTCCGATATTCCGTAAGCTCGTATTTTTATCACTAAACGTAAGTGCGGAACCGTATCAAATGCCTTCCTGAAGTCCAGGAATACGGCATCAATCTGCTCGCCAGTGTCTACGGCACTGTGAATTTCTTGGGCAAATAGGGCGAGCTGAGTTTCACATGATCTCTGTTTGCGGAATCCATGTTGGTTATGATGAAGGAGATTTGTATTATCTAAGAACGTCATAATACGAGAACACAAAACATGTTCCATTATTCTACAACAGATTGACGTAAGCGAAATAGGCCTATAATTATTCGCATCTGATTTATGACCCTTCTTGAAAATGGGAACGACCTGCGCTTTCTTCCAGTCGCTAGGTACTTTACGTTCTTCCAGCGATCTACGATAAATTGCTGATAGAAAGGGGGCAAGTTCTTTAGCATAATCACTGTAGAATCTTAAGGGTATCTCGTCTGGTCCGGATGCTTTTCCGCTACTAAGTGATAGCAGTTGTTTTTCAATTCCGATATCGTTTATTTCAATATTTTCCATTTTGGCGTCCGTGCGACGGCTGAAGTCAGGGACCGTGTTACGATTTTCCGCAGTGAAACAGTTTCGGAACACTGAATTCCGTATTTCTGCCTTTCTTCGGTCGTCCTCTGTTTCGGTGCCATCGTGGTCAACGAGTGACTGAATAGGGGATTTAGATCCGCTTACCGATTTTACATATGACCAAAACTTTTTAGGGTTCTTGTTTAGATTGTTTGCCAGTGTTTTATGTTCGAATTCGTTGAATGCTTCTCTCATTGCTCTCTTTACGCTCTTTTTCGCTTCGTTCAGCTTTTCCTTATCAGCTATGATTCGACTACTCTTAAACCTATGATGAAGCTTTCTTTGTTTCCGTAGTACCTTTCGTACATGATTGTTATACCACGGTGGATCTTTCCCCTCGCTTTGGACCTTAGTCGGTACGAACTTATCTAAGGCGTACTGGACGATGTTTCTGAATTTTTTCCATTTTTGTTCCACATCCTCGTCCTCAGAAATGAACGTTTGATGGTGGTCACTCAGATATTCTGCGATTTGTGCCCTATCACTCTTGTTAAGCAAATATATTTTCCTTCCTTTCTTGGCATTTCTTATTACACTTGTAGTCATTGATGCAACCACTGACTTATGATCACTGATACCCTCTTCTACATTCACGGAGTCGAAAAGTTCCGGTCTATTTGTTGCTATGAGGTCTAAAACGTTAGCTTCACGAGTTGGTTCTCTAACTATCTGCTCGAAGTAATTCTCGGACAAGGCAGTCAGGATAATGTCACAAGAGTCTCTGTCCCTGGCTCCAGTTCTGATTGTGTGACTATCCCATTCTATACCTGGTAGATTGAAGTCTCCCCCTATTACAATAGTATGATCACGAAACTTCTTCACGACGTTCTGCAGGTTCTCTCTGAGGCGCTCAACTACTACGGTTGCTGATGCAGGTGGTCTATAGAAGCATCCGACTATCATATCTGACCCACCTTTGATACTTAACTTAACCCAGATTATTTCACATTCGCATTCGCTAATAACTTCACTGGATATTATTGAATTCTTTACTACTATAAATACTCCTCCACCATTGGCGTTTATCCTATCCTTGCGGTATATATTCCATTCTGTGTCTAGGATTTCGTTACTGTTCACTTCCGGTTTTAACCAACTTTCCGTTCCTAATACTATATGCGCACTATTTCCTTCAATAAGAGATACTAATTCAGGAACCTTGCCCTGGATACTCCTGCAGTTTACCAATATTACGTTAACTTTTCCTGTTTTTGGTCTCTGAGGACGGACGTTCTTTATCAACGATGATAATGTCCTCTCTGGTAAGCCGTCAGGTATTTTATCGTTTCGCCCAAGGGGGGGGTCCCTCTAACCTAAAAAATTTAAACTTCAATCACTCTGTGGTAATTTTAGAAGCATCTCAGTGTTCGTGACACTGTATCTACTGATCTTTGTGTGTTACTATGACATAATTTTGTAGGGACAAGTAGCGGCCTATGTAGATATTGTCTGCCAAATGTATTGCGCACAAAGTTAGTATCACAGAAGTAATAAATTTAAACGTCGTGTATGATGTTAACGTTTTTCACGCATATCATTGTTTTGTGAAGTCATATCTCCTGAAATACAATAGGTAGTTAGTTTTTACCGTGACAGAAATTGTTGGAGGCAGTGTGGCAAATGTGTACCATGTTTGGTTGAAATCGGTCAAGTGGTTTACGAGAAGATGTGACATGCACAAAACCACCTATTTTTATAATATGTACGGGTACTGTACTCAAAACGAAGTGACTCGTAAAGTCCTTCTTATTTTCATGTAGGAAAGGGTGTGGTATCTAAAAGATAGTGAACGTAGGAATAAAACGTTGCTTTGTCGGTGTTTCAATCTAGTGATCGATATTAGTATCATCCGAAGGAATGCGCACTAGAGACTGTCATAAAAAGTTTCCTACATTTTCTGCTGTTTTTGTTACTGTTTCTGTTTTTGTGAGACATGAGGTTGTGTTTAATACAACATTTGTAAATATTATGAGTCCTACACATTTAAGTGATGTGTGATATATTAAAGCTGTTTGGAATATACATGACTGATTTACCATTCGTAGAGTACAAAACAGCTGTTTTCTTACAGGCGTCAAAACATTTAAAACATGAAACTAAAAGAAAACCCCAATACACAATAGCTGTATTTATTGAAGTCGGTTAGAGACTCAGTTTCGCATCTTCTAAGTTGCATATTGTGGTGTATATCTTTACAGAAATTTTTATAAATTAACAACTTGATGATGAAATAATGATGTTATCTGAGATATTTTCAGTGTACTGAAGGAATGGATTTAAATAAGGCAGAAAGTATTGTGCATCTAGTTAGGAAACTAGGTGTGGATCACATGCGCCCCACAAAGAGTGGGCGTGTTCGTATATAACAAATAATATTTGTAATTTCACACGAAAAGATGGTTACTTACAACGCTATGTCATACGGAACGCTATTAGAGAATGCCGCAGTCAGCTCGGCCAGGTAAGGTTCCCAGCCATCATCAACCATGAATGTTCAATCTAAAAAGTGAAGGAATGAAATTAGGAATGAGAAACTGATCCTTGACTAAAAAAACGTATAGCAGTATGTTAAATATAAAAGAGGTAAGGATAGTCCCATGTGACATGGAACAAGTGACAAAAATGAGACTGACAACAGAACTGGCAAAATTAAAATATGTTCCAGCGCTTCTACGACCTGTACTCGTTCATCCATTATGTATACTTCCGTATAGGTCAGACGTGGTACTTGAAAGTCGCTTCCCCGGTACTGGCAGATAAATGTGTTATTGCAGTGCCTGTGTGATTTTGATTACGATGTAAAGTTCCTTTAGACGTGCTTCCTTTGGACATGCATGGAACTGACAACACTTGACCAATTAAGATACGTTCCAGTGGGCCTTTCCCAAGCAATGGATCATGCCCACTCGTAAATATTATTCAGAAAAATATTGGGTCCTGGAGGTACTGAAGAATAAACATAAATAATATTAATGACGGAAACTAATAAAATTAATGAGTAAAAGTACACCGAATATAATTATTTTTATCATGTTCTGGGGCCACTAATGATCGAAAGGAAGATCATACTGCAAACTTTCCGGAAACCGACACTCTTGTATGTGCTTTTCAGCAACATAATAGTAATCATAGCGCCAATTAATTATGAATAATTTCTTCACCTGTGGCTGACATATTTGGAATACATTGTTAAGTCTTCAGTTACGGATTTTAATGCTGAGTGAAACTCTATGCATTTCTAGATCTAGTTATACAACATGTGGACAGTTAAGTTATGCTTCATCACTCTTCCGCCATCTTCTACTTCTAAACGTAACGGCGTCTTCTGTCATGGGGTGTGCACTATTTGCAAATCGACATAATTTTTTAAATGTCTTACCTATTTTACTTGTACTGAAAATGGAAGTATGTGTTGGTTCCTAATAGCATTTCTTTCAAAATAAATTTAGCTTGTAACTGGTTTTTGATAATACTTCTACTTACGTTTGTGTCACTCGCTGATTATTGGTATGTAATAGATTAATAATGTACCATACAGACTATTAAGTATAGTATTTTCAAAATTTTCTCCATTGCAACACTTTTAAGTTTCAATAGAATATTTGTTCGTAGCTGCATGACGATATTGTATCTTCGAACATTTTTTCACATTTAGATAAATCTTACTTTACCAAAGTAATTTTTGTAAGGGCTGATCTGTCATGCTTTAAAATTGGAGTAGGAAAATACGTTAAACTTCTGTTTCAGGGCTAGCTAGCAGCGGAAGCCTGAAAAGCGTTCCAACATGCAACACTCTCCTCTACTCAGTAATTTAGATTTGGAACTTGGATCAGCGAAGTGAGCCTTTTTCACTACATCACGAAATACGAGTATACTGAAACCAAAAAGCCAAGAACACTTGTTAAACGACATTTTGATCTGCAATTGCAAATGCGATAGTATATGTCAACAGCAAATCACTCCTAAATTTCCGGCACTGTAGGTATTTCGTGGTATGCACAATAGTTACACCAAAGCAAATGTCACAGAAAGGATATCGGCAATTCAAAGAAGATTATGTTATCAACAGAGCGTACTATAAGGACTCTACTACTTACAGTTATGTGAGAGATGTATCCCATATGATAAAAGATGGTTTCATTTTAATATTATTATGAGTCAGTGTGGTAGTGGGTCATATACTCAATCCTTATTCCTTAGTGGCATTCATCATATTTTAAAGCATGGAGTAGGAACGTGTATTGATTTAGCACAGTGTATTGTGCATGTCACCAACATCAAACGGGGTTCGTCATCTGACTTAAGTATTATTCTGTAACATTTCATTATGCGCCAAAAACGAAACTTTAACGTTACAACAATTTTCCCTGTTTCAACACTTTTATTCATGCGGAACAGGTATGGTGAATAATTATTCCTGATTCCTGATGCAGATGAAAATCGAAATACGTCAAATGAGGCAGTTTTGCACTTCATGTTGTAAATACACTGCAAAGGATTAGTCGTAGTTATCATACTATTAAGAGAGTATATATATGTATCATGCGGAGGAACTACTGAAACTGTGGTATATGAATCTTCCCTCCAGGTACACTTTGTCGAAAAGTGTACACACATATTGATTGGCAGCAAACCACCACATTACCTAATTCATCTAGGACTTAGAAATATGTGGCCACACAGTCACGTAACACTTAAATATGCTGTGTCTCGTTATTTTTCAACGTATGAAGCGTCTCTTACTAGTGTGATAACTACGACTAATCCCTTCTTGCATTTGTCGTATAACAACAATAACGTGATCCGAGCTAGGACACTAGTTGCATACAAGCGAAACGTCCTCACGATTGCCTTGTAACGCCGGAAATGCATATCCTCCTATTTCCATCTATTGTACTATAATTTGTTTTCCTTATTTTTGCTACCTGAATATATGATATTTCTGTGTCTTTACATATTGTAATTGTTTTACTATTTGTATATATATATTTATGCATTTATGTCGATGTATAATTGGTTTGTTGTGTAAAGATTATTTGTATTTTTACGCTGGGTCTTGCCTAGGGAAAACTGCTATCGAACGATTACATCGATAGGTCGTGTGAAGAATCAAAGTGTGTAGGATCTTTGGTAGTGTTAACTCTGCCGCGTGGAACGCGGGCAGAGCAAGAGAGGGTCTGGCTGGAGTAGCGAGTGGAGCAGGTGTGTTGTGTGACGCTCCCGCGAGTTGCCGCGCTTTCGGGGTTTGGCAGCATGTAATTGCGCTCGACTCGCGATGATTGTTTCTGACATGGTGTCGCGGACGGAAAGCATTAGCTGGTGCACATCAAGAGCCCGTTTCGCCTGGTGACCGTGTCGAGAAGAAGGCGCGCCAACATCCAGCTTCTGCAACAGCGACGGCCGACAATGAGTGACTGTCGCCACCTCCTCGATCGACGGCTTCAAACCTTCAATCAACCAACAAGGAAGACTAAAAGCACGTAAAGTTTCAGAACTGTATGGCAGACCTCAGCTTTCCAAATTGTTCCATTTGCCTCGCAAAATTCAGCAACTTAGCATGAACCTTTGTTGCTCATTGTCCCAATTGCATTGCCAAGCAGGGTCCCTTCCTTTTCCGAAATGAACCCGAGTGTCGTTGAAATTCAAACGCCAGCATAATTCCATTTCACTGCTTTAATTTCAAAGTTCAATTTAAGTATTCATAGCTGGCTACAATAGTTAGATTACACAAGCACAAATTAAGAGTGCGAGTTTTGTTACCGTATTTTAGCTTACCTGTGACTGCAGCTCAGCTTGGTACGTACTAAATTTTACTATTGTTAATTGTTCAGAATCGTTTAATTCAAGTTCAAAGTTAAATCTCTTCTTTCTAAATTGCGTCGATTCAAGTAGCTTTAGAAATGATTGTTGAGGTAGTCCAAGACTAACTGTATTTCGATGTGCTTCAGAAAGAAAGCTCACTATTAACTTCAGTCACTAAATTAACTTTCGATTTTCCGGTTTCATTAATTCTTTTGCTAAATTAAGTGTAGGGAAATTTATTACTTCTGACAAACTTTCAGTTTTCACATTACACGTGTCAACCTTCAGTTGCCACGCTTCTAGTGTTAATTATATGTGTAATAACCTTTCCTTTTCAGTTATTATAGTAATTGTCCATAGGACTGGCGACCGTAATTTCCCCCAAATCTCAAATATCTAATTACCGCTAGTTGATTGTTAACGTAACGGCCGCACATTTACTTTCTTTATTAACTTTATCCCTATATCAAAATTAATTTCCACCAGTTTCACTTGCATTTTTCCTTTCATTTAGATGTAACCCTTTCCTCCCTCTTTACCGACAGGTTAACTTCGGTGACGATTGCTTTTCCAAAATTCCCATTAGGTACACGCGGTTTCATTTTTCACTGTCATTAAGGTCCATAAGTGAGGGGGAGGTTACAGCCTCTTCAAAACTTTGAGCCAAGATATTTGTAATTATCACATACAAATAAATCAAACTGGCTATGAATCGCGTGAACAAAATTCGAGACACTTTTGAACCGAGTATGTCTATACCAGGGATGCAATGACACTCAAACTCTGCTGGGCATTTACCAGCAAATCTTAGTTTGCATCACATTCGTGTGACTTCGTAGGCAGTGATTGTAGGCAACAAGAATGCCGATGATGGGAACTACGAATTCGCTGTGTTAGGCGAACTGCTTTAAAGTTTGACCTATAAAGAAACTACCTGCAAAACACTTTGATCATTTACTACCCCAATTTTCTGAGCATTGTCCCTGAGAATGTATTCCTTTACAATCAGTAGAAAGTACAAACCCTAAGTACCTGCTGTGGTGCAATATTTTAAGTGCAAAGCATCCGTTAAATTGAGTACTTAAATTTGTTGGTTCCAGTTCTACGGGGAGAGGCAGAGAATTCAATGCAGACACTTCCTTAAATTGCCGTGTAATAGGTGTCCAAAACAAATAATATGACATAATAACATATACTAAATATAACTTCAGTTCTGAATTTGGACTTTCACTGACCGTCGTCCATTCCACGATATTTTAACACATTTTCAACATTTACAGTCAAATGGTTGTTTCATAATAATACAATCTGACTAAATATGGCTGTTCATCAAGTTATGTCAAAAATAATAAGCCCCTCCTAGCACTCAGCCCAAAGGGACTCAAAGCTTTCTTATAAAAACCTCTTATTAAGTCACGCGTCAGTTCAGACCGATATATAGATCGATGGGCAGTAAGTTATTCATTTATGTGCCTCATCAAAAAACATCAAGACGTAACTTTTCGAGTATCTCAGACAACAGATGAGCTTACAGCAGGCAGCAGTTTTGGCAAGACACAGAGAGTAGTATTTATTTGAAGATCAGTTTGAAAGAAAATCTGTAATTTTAAAGTATAATGTAACTACAGAACTACATTTACGACACTACTTTACAAATAGCTCTGTACCCATCTTTAACCTAGGTTATACTGATATCTACGTATGTTATAAAAAATAGTCAGTATTTAGAAATCCTTCTGAAATTCTTATTTCTATTCTGAAATTTGTAGATTTCTGTCACAACAATGAGCACGAATGAGTTCTTAAGGTACCATAGACTTGTATATAAAAGCTTAATGGTTTCCAGACAGAAATATTTTTTAACATGTGCTTCACGTGAGACACCATATAATACAAAAATATCATAAAATTACAAAATAATTATATTATAATTTGGTCAGTTTATTTATAGTAATGGAAAGCTAATATGTAACAGAAATGTTTATTCTGAATAAGATGTGACGTCATGTAACATTGAATGAAAAGTGCACTGCTTAGATCTTTCAGCTTATTTCCCTTCAATGCCGTTACTCATTTAGAGAGCAGACATCATCTCCGTACACAAACATTTTTATCACAGTTTAAAATGGAAGATGATGGTTAGGTCTACGTAATTCGTCGTGGATTCTCTGTTGTCAAAGCTCGTGGATTTTATTATCACTTGTTCTTAGGAACACTTGTAAAACTGATAGAAAACTCTCCGTCTACTGCTTTACCACCCTCCTCTCTTCGCACATCGTCGTTCAGTTCTTCTCGGTCATTTCCTTAATATGCAGCTTGGTGCGTGCTGCGGAGGCGTTTGTTGCAGCTTATATAAGAGGAGACCTGCCACGAGTGGGTACCGAGAGATAACTGAAAGCCCCTGTAGGGCTGTAATATACGCCAGTCCACTCAGCGATCCACAGAGCTCTGCAACAGTTTGATCTGCCTCTCAAATAGTTCAAAGACTTTTTACTTTCTCAAACAAACACCGAAGGAGACAGACGTCGTTAATACTTATAACTGAAGGAAAAACATTATATTTTGTATCTGTTTCTCTGATTATTTATTGTTTTAAAATGTACAGCCTCGGCTGCCATTTGTTAGCCCACTGCAACACAAAGATACTATTGTGTAACCTGGTACAAAGTAAATCAAACTTAATAATATGGAACTGTGAAAAAAATTACCGGCTGATATTAGACAAACAAAATAATGCATGTATGTATGAGTGTAAGTACGCTATGTGATCAAAAGTACCTGGACACACCGAAAAACATATGTTTTTCATATTACCTGCACTATACTGCCACTTACTGCCAGGTACTCCATATCAGCGGCCTCAATAATCATTAGACATCGTGAGAGAGCAGAATGGGGCCCTCCGCGGAACTAGCGGACTTCGAACGTGGTCACGTGACTAGATGTCATTTGTGTCATACCTATATATGCCATATTTCCACACTCCTAAACATCGGTAAGTACACTGTTTCCGATGTGGTAGTGAAGTGGCAACGTGAAGGGACACGTGCAGCACAAAAGCGTACAGGCCGACCTCGTCTGTTGACTGACGGAGACCGACGACGGTTGAAGAGGGTCGTAATATGTAATAGGCAGACATCTATCCAGAACATCACACAGGAATTCCAAACTGCATCAGAATACACTGCAAGTACTATTGACAGTTAGGTGGGAAGTGAGAAAACGTGGATTTCATGGTTGATCGGCTCCTCATAAGCCACGAATCTCGCCGGTAAATGCTAAACGACGCCTTGCTTGGTGTAAGGAGCGTAAACATTGGACGATTGAACAGGGAAAAACGTTGTGCGGAGTGACGAATATAGGTACACAGAGCGGCGCTCAGATGGCAGGGTCTGCATATGGCGAATGCCTGGTGAATGTCATCTGCCAGCGTGTGTAGTGACAACAGTAAAATTCGGAGGTAGAGGTGTTATTGTGTAGTCGTTGTGTTTTTAATGGAGGGAGCTTGCACCCCTTGTTGCCGGCCGATGTGGCCGAGCGGTTCTAGGCGCTTCAGTCTGGAACCGCGTGACCGCTACGGTCGCAGTTTCGAACCCTGCCTCGGGCGTCGATGTGTGTGATGTCCTTAGGTTAGTTAGGTTTAAGTAGTCCTAAGTTCTAGGGGACTGATGATCTCAGATGTTAAGTCCCATAGTGCTCAGAGCCATTTGAACCATTTTTTGCACCCCTTGTTGTTTTGCGTGGCAGTGTCACAGCACAGGCCTACACTGATGTTTTAAGCACCTTCTTGGTTCCCACTGTCTAAGAGCAATTTGGGGTGGCGATTGCACATTTCAACACGATCGAGCACCTGTTCATAATGCACGACCTGTGGCGGACTGGTTACACAACAAGAACATCCCTGTAATGGACTGGCCTTTACAGAGTCCTGACCTGAATCCTATAGAATACCTTTGGGATGTTTTGGAACGCCTACTTCGTTGCAGGCCTCACCGACCAACATCTATACTTCTCCTCAATGCAGCACTCCGTGAAGAATGGGCTGTCATTCCCCAAGAACTGAAACGTCCCCTTAAAACAATTATACAAGACTGTGCTTAAACTGACACACAATATTTTGTTAGCGCAACGCAATCTGACTTTCAATAATCCCTACAAAAGAATGGGCCTGACTAACATTAAACTATACCTTTCACAAATCACTTACCTCACAAAAATCTTCGCTACTCAAGCTACTGCAATACAGCGAGCACCACTACTGCCAGCTAAATAAAAGATTCAAACTATGGAAGGCACTAACTACTGATAGGGATGGTTAGCAAATGAAAGATATTAATAGAGAACAAACAATGTATTTACCTTGATATCATCATATATAAATATAGCAGTTCATGACAAATTTCAAAACTCCGCCATCTCTCTCCCCACATCCACCACTGCTGGCGGCTCATTTCCAACTGCGCAACGCTACGCGCTGTTCACAGCCAGCTGCCTAACACTACAATGGCGAGTATTACAACAATGCAAAGCAGCCACAGACTGCACACAGCACAGCCAGTGATTTTCATATTGAGCGCTACGTAACGTTGCCAATAAGAAAACATAAACAGCCTACTTACATAGAGAAAACATAAACAGCCTACTTACAGAACCTTTCCAGCACCTAACTGAACGTATGCCTGCGAGAGTGTAAGGGTGGGCCAACTCCGTATTGAGTTCCTGCATTACCGATGGAGGGCGCCAAGAACTTGTAAGTTATTTTCAGCCAGGTGTCCGGATACCTTTGATCACAAGGCTTATGTACACACATCAACAGAAGTTTTGCTTCACCCCGGTTCCCAAAACTCCTGAAGACACACGTTGACTGTGGATAGTGTATCACAGACACAGTCCCGTTGATTGTTCAGAGATGTCACTAAACCCGGCCAAAGATGTAAACCATACTCAACCAACGCCTATTACACGGAGGGAGTCCGACAGCCGATCAGTTCCAGTCCGTCCACTACGAAAGAGGTAGATGGCTCGTATTGTATGTAGTTTAACCTTGCTTGGTGGTCAATACCACGATTCGATCGCGTCTGCGTTTTTAGTTTGTGCCAGGAAGGGTTCTCAACAAGGGAAGTGTCCAGGCGTCCCAGAGTGAACCAAAGCGATGTTGTTCGGACATGAAGGAGATACAGAGAGAAAAACTGACGATGACGTGCCTCTCTCAGGACGCCCAAGGGCTACTACTGCAGTGGATGACCGCTACCTATGCATTATAACTCGGTGGAACACCAACAGCAACGCCACCACGTTGTATAATGCTTTCTGTGCAGCGACAAGACGTCGTGTTATGACTCAAACTGTGCGCAATAGGCTGCATGAGGGGCAGTCTCACTCTCGACGTCATTGGCGAGGTCCATCCTTGCAACAACGACGCGGTACAGATGTGCCCAACAACACGACGCATGGAGTGCTCAGTATTGGCATCACGTTCTCTTCACCGAGGCGTGTCGCATGTGCCTTTAACAAGACAATCGTCGGAGACGTGTTTGAAGGCAACCCGGTCAGGCTGAATACCTTAGACACACTGTCCAGCGAGTGCAGCAAGATGGATGTTCCCTGCTGTTTTGGGGTGGCATTATGTGGGACCAACGTACACCGCTGGTGGTCATGGAAGGCGCTGTGACGGCTGTACGATACGTAATTGCCATCTTCCGACCGATAGTGCTGCCTTATAGCTAGCATATTGGGGAGGCACTCGTCTTCATAGACGACAATTCGCGCTGCCATCGTGCACATCGTGTGAATGACTTCCTTCAGGATAACGACATCTCTCGACTAGAGTGGCCAGCATGTTCTCCAGACACGAACCCTATCCACCATCCCTGGGATAGATTGAAAAGGACTCTTTAAGGACGACGTGACTCTCCAACCACTCTAAGCGATCTACCTACATTCGCCGTTGAGGAGTGGGACAATCTGGACCAACGGTGTCTTGATGAACTTTTGGATAGTATGCCACGACGACTACAGGCATGCATCAATCAAAGCCGACGTGATAATCGGTATCAGAGGTACTGGTGTGTACAGCAATCTGGTACACCACCTCGGAGGGTCTCGCTGTATGGTGGTACAACATGCAATGTGTGGTTTTCATGAGCAATAAAAAGCGCGGAAATGATGTTTATGATGACCTCTATTCTAGTTTTCTGTACAGATTCCAGAATTCTCGGAATGGACTTGATGCTAAGCTTTTTTTGATGTGTTATGTATGTGTGTGTATATCTCATCTCCTCCTAATCTACTGGACCAGTTTCAATGAAACGTCGCTCATATATCCTTTTTTTCTGGAAACAATCATTGTGAGGGTAAGAACCACCCACCTTTCAAAGAGGTGGATATTCGGATTAAAGATCAGTGTAGCCGGCTGGTGTGGCCGAGCGGTTCTAGGCGCTACAGTCTGGAACCGCGCGACCGCTACGGTCGCAGGTTAGAATCCTGCGTCGGGCATGGATGTGTGTGATGTCTTTAGGTTAGTTGAGTTTAAGTAGTTCTAAGTTCTAGGGGACTGATGACCTGAGATGTTAAGTTCCATAGTGCTCAGAGCCATTTGAACCATTTGAAAGATCAGTGTAGCCCAAGACGCGAGAATACCCATGCTTTTGTCTTACAATATGTGAAAATGAGAGCACTTGGCGGCTTGCATCAAACGTTGCACGTAATTTCCAACCATTTCGCAAGTTTATTTCGCTAAAGACCCCCCAAAAATAATGAAAGGAAAAATGCTTGTCAAATGGTTCAAATGGCTCTGAGAACTAATTAAACCTAACTAACCTAAGGACATCATACACATCCATGCCCGAGGTAGGATTCGAACCTGCAACCGGAGCGGTCGCTCGGTTCTAGACTGTAGCGCCTAGAACCGCACGGCCACTCCGGCCGGCAAAATTCTTGTCGCTTACTACGTTTTCGCTGTTCATGCAATAAAACTCTCCCACAAAGGACCTTTTAATTTATAAGTTGTTTGTTACTAACGCCATTCGCAACACATTTTGCAGGCGGCATCCACATTTGCCGCTGTATGTACCTAGGGAAATATGTCATTTTATGGCCATAATTCAGGAGGTATGATGTCATACACAGTGAGATGAGTGAGGATCTGACACTTCATGCATGGTGTTTTAATTTATTACTTCAATATTGTTATCTCGAGTCACATTTCTAAGACAGTCGGCATGTACTCTACTGGATTTGCCTCCAAAATTATATCATTTTAGTGCACATAGTTCAGGAGATATGACGTCATAAACCTTAAACTGCATGAAAATGAAACTACAGGGTGAAATACGCTAGACAAACTGGTGGAATGTGTGTACAAATACGCGTGAAATATGTTACATAAGTGTGGAATACGTTTATAATGTGCGTATGCGAGCAAAGCCACGAGTAGATGCCTCGTCCTGAACCCCTGGAAAGATTTCAGTCCAATTTGGTGCACGTGTTAGTTACAATCTGGTAAGAAATACTGTAGCGGTAGGAATCACCACCTTTCTATTTCGGTGAGTGTGATAACTTGGAAACAAAGGGGTGAATAAGGAGATGGAAGGACAGTGAGGGTGAGGGAGAAGAGATGAACAGGTAGGAGGTGTAGGGAATGGGCAGAGATATGGGAGGGGGAAATGGACAGAGAGACAGAAGAGGAAGAGATGGACAGAGATAAGGAAGTGATGGATGGAGACAGTGGCAGTCAGAGACAGGCAGAGATGGGGGAGGATTAGATGAATGGAAAGAGGGAGAGGAGCAAATGGACAGAAGAAGGGAGAAGGAGAAGATGGATAGACTGGAGAGAAGGAGATGTACACAGAGAGGAAAGCATAGGAGATGAACAGGGAGATGGGGGGAGGAGATGGACAAAGAGAGGGGCAGGAGGAGATATAGAAAGGGAGGAGGGGAGCATATGGCCAGAGGGGGAAGGAACAGCTGGACAGTGGGGGAAGGAACAAATTGATATAGAAGGGGGAGGAGCAGATGAACAGAGAGAGGTGCAGGAGTAGATGAACAGAAAATGGGGAGTGGAGGAGGGGAGGGAGAGGGTGTGGTGGAGGTGAACAGAGAAAGGGAGGAGTGGAACTGCTGGGGAGGAACTGGGGGAGGGGCGCAGAGAGAGGAAGGAAGAGAGGTGGATAGAAAGAGAGGATGTATGGCTACTCGACTAGTATTAAATAAAGTACTGAGATATCTATTTATACTAGAGCTCAAATTTCATAGATGACTTAGGCAAGTAGCGTCACAGCTAGCTACTTAGTCAGTACAGGTGGTGGAGAGGAAGTGTAGTCAGTTTTCTGCAATCAGAAGTGTTCACGATGTTGTCTGAGGTACTTCTTGATGTTCAGTATTTGAGGCAGAGACTGTTTCTGCCCGTTACACCAGAAATGTAGTATTCCGATGTCTGTTACAGAACTGTGCCTAGTTACTAACAATGATGCACGAAGGTGGCTGTTTTTTTCATCTCCTAGTGTCTGTGGTGTTCTTTAAGTTTCTGTGAACAGTTCTATTTGAACTGTTATGCTGTACTCAACGGGCAAATGGTTTTATCGCTGGTGCTGAACTGTGTCGTATGGCAGTGCACTCTGAAACTACCGACAGATCTAAAAATGCGACAAAATTTTTGTCAGTTACTGATAATTAACACTGAAATTGTTAGTTTTTGTATTTTCAGTATTCCATCTTTCGTTTGCAGTGATGATATCGTAGGGAAATTCAGATAACATTCTTTCATATTTCGTAGGTACTACTGCCGGGTTATATTACTTCCACTGTAACTAATGGCGTCCCTCTTCTGCGTTTTCTGTTTTGAACAGGAAGCAAGAAAAATGTGAGTTTAACGCTTGAGTGAGGATGGGGACGGAACTGAAGTTTGAATTGCATGTGGGTGGGATGGAAATCGGCTGCTTTTTCAGCGTAACCGTTCTGGCTTCTGTCGTCAGCAGTATACTGAAATCACGAGGAATATTGATCCACGATAATATAAGGTAATATAGTATAAGGTAAATATATTGTCATAGTCGCTGTCCTCCCACACTCGATTGCTGTATATCGGGGAGGGAAGACGATTGTAACGCAGCTGGTCTCTACGTAGTTTTTCTAAAACTGTACGGTAGTAAAATCGCTGTACAGGGTGACTATAATTGAAGTTCCAGTTTTAAAACGCTGTAGAAAAGCTGCTGCTGTAAACGACGTCAAATTTGAATGGGCTGTTACATTAGAGGGGTGAAACGTTATAGAAACAAAAAAAAAATTTAACGCAAATTTTCCTACTCGTTTGCGCTGTAAGCGTCATAACGTAAATGGGTTCGGACACAAATGACATATGAATCGCAATACGATGGCCATGGCGAGAGCTGCACATTAAACCAACCGTACTGCGCCATGTGCATGACCTCACACGTTTTGTATTCAACATTTGTGGCACTGTTAATTACGCAGCTCAATCCATCCACCACGGCAAGGTCGTGCTACATCGAACGGGGAAGTCGATTTTTTACTGTCCTGAGACCGAAAAAAGTATTTTTTTCCTTTCCATAACGTTTCCGCCATTTTCGATAATATATCGCAGAAATTGTACGTCATTCGGAGCATTGGTTCTTTTTTTACAGCGTTTTGAAAGTGTAAATTTAGTTTTATAGTCTACATCAATATACACTAGAGGTGTCGATAATAATATCCATTGGATTCATGATATAAACGACACATTCCGAACATACTCTGTGTACGTACAGTTTCTCATCTGCTTTTTTGTTAGTGTAAGAAATAATGATAGAATGAGTCACATTTGACCGGAAGCCATTTGAAGTTTCTTCACACATACGTTGCGAAGGAGGCGAATCATTATTGCTTTTTGCCACATTACTGCTCGTATTATGGGACCCTACACGCAACGAAACACTTGCTACCCACTTCCAAGATCACGGGAATAACAAAACACTCTGCCACGTGACTACGAAACGTACCTGTATTTGCACGTGATGCCCCTCTGCCACCTCGTCACATTCTACGAATTCCAATTCAGTGTAGTACTATCTACACTGCAATCCGACGTAGTATAAGTTGCTAATTGCAGCATGGAGACAGTAATTGCAAATAACAATCATTAATTGTGGCATAAACTGTACATACCAAGTCAAAAAATATATTCATCACTATCTCAACTTACATAGTTCTTGTTATAAAATTCGGTCTCGCTACTATTTACACCACAGGATATCACTAATTACAATCGCCTGTGTTAGGGTGATAAAGATCATTCTACAGACTATGTACGATTCAGTAGAGCGTACTGTGCCTCTTATCACAGGCGAGAGGGTGCGGTATGTGATCCCTGTTCCCTATTTGAACATGCCTCGACGGGTGATTTCAAATTTGGACGGTGCACAATGTCGCTCAGAGGATGTGCCTTATAGTGATGGCTCGTGGTCGCCAATACAAACTGATTCTCTATACGAGGGTCGTTTCATGTGTCTGGCAAATTTCCATGAAAGAATGAAACATATTTATTGCGCTTTCTTGGTTGGTACGCTTGATTATTTCAAGGATCGTATAAATAATTTCAACCATGTGCTACTACAGTTCATTCGTGACAGCAGTGTGGATTCGTCGGTGTGTCGACTGTGAGTGAAAATGGAGAAAACCCAGTTTTTTGCTATTATTTCACATTTTCATTTAAAGAACAGGACTAGAACTAAAAACAGAATTGGATGAAATTCATGCAACCTCTACACCATCACTGAAGACCATTTACTTATGAAGTATTGAATTTTAACGTGGTCGGAAAAGCACCGAGGACGAAGCGCGTTTCAGCTGTTCAGCTGGGGTCGCCATAAAGGAAACCACTGCCAAAGTCCACGATATGCTAATAAAGACCGCCGAATAAAAATTCTAGAGATTGCTGGGACCGTAGGCATCTCGTCTGAGTTAGTGCGTTAAGAATTGGCTATGAAGAAGCTGTGCGCGAGAAGGGCCCTGCTATTACTCACAATCAACCAAAACGCATCCGGCTCACAATTTCAACAAAATGTCTGGTTATGTTTAATTGCAATCTGCAAGACTATTACGCGGATTTGTGACTGTTCATGAAACGTGGATTCATCATTACACACCAGAGTTAAAATGGTAGACAAAACAATGGACAAAGACTGGTAGAAATGCGCCACAGAAGGCAAAGATCAGTTTGTCAGCTAGTAAGGTGATGGCTACCGATTTTTGGGATTTAAAAGGAACAATCCCCACAGATTACTTGGAAAAAGGTAGAACAATAACTTGAGCCTATTATGTGTCCTTTGTTGGATTGTTTGAAACTTTAGTTGGCTAAGAAAAGACTTGCAAGCAGAAAAATGCTGTTTCACAAGGAGAATGCGCCATCCTAAACATCAGCGATAAAAATGGCGAAAGTGCATGAGGTGGTTACTGAATTGGTTCCTAATTCACCCTATTCACCAGACATAGCCCCAAGTGGCTTCTTCCTGTTCCCTAACATGAAATTTCGTCTTGCTGCGGAGAAATTTTCGTTAAATGGGGATTAGATAGTTGGAGTCAACGAATTTTTTGCTCAAAGAAGGCTTTGTCGAGAAGTAAGGTGAGTTGCAACCGACACAAGAAATTTGTCTTGCTTTGTTACCAGACTTATCAAACCACATAGTTACTGTGTAACAGAAATAAAGGTCATTCTGTAGTCTCAATATGGTTCAGTAGAGCACTCTGTGCCTGCTATCACCGACGGGAGGGTGCTGCTTTTGATCACTGGTCCACAGATGGTGCGCAATATCTTGCGGAAGGTGTGGCTAATAGTGATGGCCCATAGTCGTCAACACAAACTGATTATCGCTATGTAGAAACTAACCGTCATACATGCCCTGTGGGGAACGCAACACAACAGTTTGATGACTCCTTGGAGGATAGTGCGAGGAGTATGCGACCTCAGCCGCGCACGTAACCATCACCGCACGAACAGACTAGCCTCTAGGCGCGATTGTAACTACGGTAGAACCATTACAGCGGCATGTTATGGGAATCAGATAGCGAAGGAAATAAATCTATTGGAACATGGACTAATGGGGTCGGAACCTTTTACCTTGAGAGTAAAAGAATACAACCTATTTCGATCCAGATATTTACAGTTCAGTCTTCAATCTGTTTCTATTTGTCTCATGTACAGTCCAGCGTTAAACGCACATTTTTTCTCACTGTTCAAAACAGAAAACGCAAGGAGTGAGGGACGCCAGTAGGTACTGTGAACGCCGTGAAAGCGTGGATATGGCCATGCGCCGCCGCATCTCTCGTTGGTTTAGCAGGAAAGTGTACCAGTCACATTTTGGGCATGTACAGTGTACGAATATCGCACAAATTTCATGGCTAACGAGAGTACCTCTGTAGTTGTTGTGAAATATGCGATTCAGCCACATTAATGTAACCACCGTCAGTGTTCTACATCAACGTGCAATGACCTCCGACAAACAGTAGGTAACAGCACTATCAGCGGAGGGAATATAAAGCGTGACGGGGGACGTGGAGAACGCCACAGTTGTTGTCCTAATGCAGAAACGGAGCCAAAGTGCATGATCATTGCCTTTCGGGAAAAGGGTGGAAGATTCTTCGAGACGGCAGAGTTTTTAAACTGCTAGTGTGCCGCTGCGGTTATTGTATACGGTGCACGGCAAAACGGCGCTATCCAGAACCAGCGCCGATGCAAATACGTTCGCCACAAACCGTAGATGAGAGGGGTGAACGATGGCTGCAGTGATGTGTATGGGCGAATAGACGTGTAACTGTTGAGTATCTGACGACCCAGATGAACCAAGGGACTACCAACAGAGTCTTCTCAACGACGGTTCACCGAACTGCGTAAGGGCCTCCGCAGCAGGCGCCTGATTCACGCATGCATGCTGACTGTTGTTAAATGAGGACTGGAAAACCCAGTACGGCAACATATTTGCAATTATGGACCTCTGCAGAGGCAGAATCGCTCAATATTTCTGCAGGAATCTTCCAACGACTTGTTGAGACCATAAAAAGTAGATGCATTACACCAGGCAGAAGGAGGTCCGATAAGATATCGAAAGGTATCCCATGACTTTCGTCACATCACTGTACTACCATTAAATCACGTAGATCGTCAGGCTGTCGACAATTAGTGCTGTCCGTGCGGAGCCTGTGCAGTCCGCTAGTTTTATATAAATAATTCGTACTCCCCTCTTATTTGTTCCAAGTGTCAGAACAATTTCAGGCAAACAAGCGTGAAGGAGCCTTGTTTCCTTTCTGCTAGAAAATTAATTTTCAAATGTTAGCAGGGAGTTCGGAACAGGCAACGTGCAAATAGGCTCAGATGATCGAGTGCCTGGTTTAGCCGTTTAGTAGTATAGATACAGCCTACCCACAGCAAATTAAATTATATTTTTACCCCTTTCGGTGTCACTACGAGGCTTGTCCAGAAAGTAACGCACCGCATTTTTTTTTCTTCAAGAATTCTTTATTGAACACAATGAGAATAATACACAGGAAAGAAGGGTGTTTATCTACTTTACTGTGTGAATCACTCCCTCATCGTCCTCAAAACGTCTTCCACGAATCGCGTCCTACCCTAGGTCAGGGTTGTAGTGTGGATGGGATGACACTGTCCAATCCCGTTTTGCCACCTGTTCAGCAGTCCGCAGACTTGTGTGGGACAGAGCGCTATCGTGTTGCAGCAAAACATCTCCTGGGTTGATGTGGTACTTAAGTAGCCGGAAGCGCCTCTCGAATGTTGTAAATGTGTGGATATATGCTTTTGAATTAATGATACCACCTCTTGGCATCAAATCAATGAGAATCGTACCTTCACAGTCCCAGAACACGGTGATCATTACCTTACCGGCGAAAGCAGTTTGTTTTTAATTTTTTCTTCTGTGGAGAGTGGGAATGGCGCCATTCCATCGATAGTCACTTTGTTCCGAGCTCAAAAGGGTGAATCCAGGTTTCATCACCTGTCACAATCCGGGACAAGAAGGCCTTCCTCCCAGCTTCGAAACGTTGCAACAAATCACGAGGTTTTTTTTTCTGTGCGATTTGTGATCCACCGTTAGACACTGCGGGACCCAAGTTGCACACTCTTTTGAATATCCAGAAGTGCTGATAACTGTAGCCACACTTCCTGTGCAGATGGACAGATGGAGCGCCAACTTCTGTGTCGTAATCTGTCTGCCCTCGCGAAGGACAACATCAGGTGGCAGCAAGATGTCAGTTCTGACAGCCGTGAATGGTCTCCCCAGCTTCTGCACATCGTGGAGCTCCGCGCTGCCGCATTCTGATGACCTCACCCTCCGTACCCAGCGACTAACTATACTTCTGTCGACAGCAGATGCTCCATAGCCTTTGCATAAGCATTTGTGAATATTCCCCACAGTTTCTTTCCCCGCAGTGAGACATTCAATGACGACACGTTGTTTGTAACGTACATCACCTACAGACGCCATTTTGAAACTGTCCTGCAGCTACGCTATCTGTCGGAAGTGATGGAAACTTGGCGCGCTCAATCAGGATACTTCAGATAATTCATACACTCTGTAATCAAAAGTGTCCGGACACCTAGCTCAAAATGACTTACAAGTTCGTGGAGCTCTCCATCGGTAATGCTGGAATTCAATATGGTGTAGGCCCACCATTAGCCTTGATCGCAGCTATCATTCTCGCAGGCATACGTTCACTCAGGTTCTGGAAGGTTTCTTGGGGAAAGGCAGCCTATTCTTCACGGAGTGCTGCGCTGAGGAGAGGTATCGATGGCGGTCGGCAAGGCCTGCCACGAAGTCGGTGTTCCAAAACATCCCAAAGGTGTGCTATAGGATTCAGGTGTGAACTCTGTGCAGGCTAGTACAAGGCAGGGATGTTATTGTCGTGTAACCACTCCACCACAGGCCGTGCATTATAAACAGGTGCTCGATCGTGTTGAAAGATGCAATCGCCATCCCCGAATTGCTCATCAACAGTAGGAAGCCAGAAGGTGCTTGAAATATCAATACAGTCCTGTGCTGTGGTACTGCCACGCAAAACAACAACGGGTGCAAGCCCCTGCATGAAAAACATGACGACTACACCATAAAATCACCGCCTGCGAATTTTACCGTTGCCACTACACACGCTGGAAGATGACGTTCACCGGGCATTCGCCGTACTCACACACTGCCGTCCGATTGCCATGACGTCCACCATGCATTCGCCATACCCAAAGTTTTTGCACTGCTCAATCGTCCAATGTTTACGCTCCTTACTCCAAGCGAGGCGTCGTTGGCATTTACCGGCGTTATGTGTGGTTTATGAGCAATCGCTCGACCATGAAATCCAAGTTTTCACACCTCCCGCCTAACTGTCATAGTACTTACAGTGGATCCTGATGCAGTTTGGAATTCCTGTGTGATGCTCTGGATAGATGTCTGCCTGTTACGCACTACGACCCTCTTCAACTGTCGTCGGTCTCTGTCAGTCAATAGACGAGGTCGGCCTGTACGCTTTTGTGCTCTACGTGACCCTTCAAGTTTGCACTTCACAATCACATCGGAAACAGCGGACCTAGGGATGTTTAGGAGTGTGGAAATCTCTTGTAGAGACATCTTACACAAATGACATCCAATTACCTGACGTAAGTCCACGATTTCCCCAGAGCGCCCCATTCTGGTGTCTCACGATTTCTAATGCCTACTGAGGTCGCCGATATGGAGTACCTGGCAGTAGATGGCAGCACAATGCACCTAATATGAAAAACATATATTTTTGAGGGTGGCTCGATGCTGTTGATCACATAGTGTACCTAGCGTTTCGCATTTGTAGCATTATTTTCGCCTGAGAAAGAAAATGCGGTGCGTTACTTTCTGGGCAACACTCGTATTGTAATGGCCAGTATTGTGGCTCCGCTTCCACTGTCCAGGCGCCAGACACTTGCTGCGCTGTTCACAGCGTAGCGCTATGAAGATGTGAGTAAACGGCGTTACACGTCCGCGCTTGTGTGCTACAGTAACACTGAGTCGGCCGGATACTCCGGCGGTGTGGGGGGGTCAGCGCCGGCTCGGCTGACCTGTGTAAGCGCTTGCGCCCTCTTGAGGCGGGGCCGGGCGGTCGCAAGAGCAGTCGCCTGCCATGCCTGTCCGGCTTCGCTTTAATCTCTGGCCGCCGCTCAGGCGTCGGTGCGGTGCGTCCATTAGCTGTCTGTGAGCCGCCGCCAGCGCGAGTGTGCGTGCGTTCGCGATCGTTCGCAAGCGTTCGCGAACGCTCGCCGGCGACGTCGCACGCGGGGCGGCTTTCACGGCAGACGTTAGGCGTGCCTCGTCACGCCGCCGCTAACGCGTTTAGGCGCAAGTGAGGGCGGCGCACATCAAAGCAGACGACAGCCGCCGACGGCGCGGCGAATGTTGTAACAACTCGCAATTACGTATGCCAGCCACGAGTGGGTTTCGCAACTTTTTTTTTTTATTCTGGCATTCGTCTAAATTCAGTTAAAAATTATCATTGCAAGTTGCAGTAACCGCCGCGGTCCGGTGAATATTTAAAAACCTGCTCGCTGACCTTTTGCCGTCGCGTTCAGAGTTCACCTTGACTGCATGCGAATGCCTCGCGTTTTAATGCTCTTCGGACTGTGCTCAGAGATGGGAAAGAGAAGTAGTTCTCTCTTGAAAGTGGGCACTTGTAAGCTTACAGTACTCTCAAAACTGTCACAAGTATTCAGATAAACCAGTAAATAACCCACATGGGTGCGTCAAAAGGTAATTTTAAACCCACAAAGCTAGTATACTTCACTCTTTCATCATTCTAACGTGTACGTGACAAGAAACACTGAATGACCATAAAGTTTTTCCCCGTGCAACATCTCCACCCTTACAACGAACCACGTGAGTACGAGGTCGCTACTTCACTCTTTAGCAAGGCTCTTGTCAAAATGGTGTGTTAACTAACACGAAAAATATTAACTGTTAATGACTCACCATGTCCATCAGGAGGGAGACAGAAAATCAGTGTCTGGGAGATGCAGAGATCAACATTCTGTGGGATGTATGTATTCCACTTCACAAAATGGACATCGTCGACATTCAAGAAATGCTCGAAACTAACCAACAGCTTGCACCATGAACCTGAAATGAAAAATGGCGCCGGTCGGCGTGGCCGTGCGGTTCTAGGCGCTGCAGTCTGGAGCCGAGCGACAGCTACGGTCGCAGGTTCGAATCCTGCCTCGGGCATGGGTGTGTGTGACGTCCTTAGGTTAGTTAGATTTAATTAGTTCTAAGTTCTAGGCGACTGATGACCTCAGAAGTTAAGTCGCATAGTGCTCAGAGCCATTTTGAAAAATGGCGCCCTAGTGATCACAAAAGACACGTACCGCCAACATCGAAGGCGAAGTCCTCGGGAGTTGTAAATCGTGCAAGACGTTCAGCTAGGTATCTACTATTAAAGAACTGATATAGAAACATAATGCTGAAATGAGGTGATTAGAACCGATGGAATGTGATGGCACGCAACCGAGCGCAATACAGTCTTCCGTGGTGCTTACCGTGAAATTGGCTATCCTTTATGGCGTAGCTGCAGTTTGTGCGATAACGTCTTTTGTAGGCACGGAAAAGAACAGAGATCCAGAGGCTCAATTTGTCCATTGGTTTCAGGTTGTATGAACTGAAACGTCACAAACTTTTCAGGAGGGACAGTTTGCAGTGAAGGAGACCCCTCTTGCCTTTAGCAGACACTCTTGTCGTTATATGGTACATAAAACGTGGGGCCTCGAATGTCGAGAACATCATTGGCCTTTAGCGATTTCGCACTCAAAAGGTTCCATGTTAGTCTGATAGGCCACTGTAACTGGTTGTAACAGACTGACCGTACATGTCAGGGTTGGTGGTGGTATCTTCCTATAGGACCAAACTGCTGAGGTCATCGGTCCCTATTCTTACACACGACTCAATCTAACTTAAACTAACTTACGCTAAGGACAACACTCACACCCATCCCCGTGAGAGGATTCGAACCTTTTACGAGGGAAGCTACACGAACCTTGGTAAGCCTTCTGAGGCCGCGCGGTTACTCTGTGCGGCATGTGATGTTTGTCTTTGTAGATATACAACAGTAACACTTCAAAATGTTTCTAGTTCTCCTATCTGACGTCTTCTAAACATATCCGTCTCACTACAAAAGATAATACTCGATCGTGGCTTCGTTTATGAAGTGGTGCTGAATTGTGACAATCGTAGGAAAATACAGCAGCACTTAAAATTTGTTGCAACGTGTTGTAACCAAACGAAAACAACTGTCATCCGGCCATAACTCTGGATTCTTTGATTCCTTTTGGAGATGGCTCATCAAACTAGAAGACATGAAAGGTTGGTTTGCTTTCTTACATAAATTAATAAAAGATTTACTTAACTTTGACACACTTTTATGCCACAAGAGTATCACATAATTTACAACTGTCACTGACTATGAAAAATCAGTTGATGGATTAATAAAAAACTGCTCCCTAGATGTACAGTGTTAAACATTTTCTTAAGAACAAGGTCATCAGAAACTTAAGAAACTCATTGGTCCCACACTAAGATGTAGCCTCCTTCGGATGAGGTCACGAACTGGGGCTGAGCTCGCGCATGCTCGACCCTGCAATGACCTCTGTGTGAAGAAACTGCTATGCTGAGAAGGAGGCAAGTATTGGTTCCACTTCTTGACACAGTAACTCTAACTTTGTTCGTGAGATATTAAACAACGTAACACATGGGTACATCAGTATATGACACTTGTGAACAATAGTAATAAATTAACACAATCTTACATACTCTTTTATCACATGTGAACACATTAGGGCTGCCCATTTATAAGTGTCTCTGATAAAAGTTTAACAAGGTTTTTCAAAACAACTACTCAATGATTTATGATTCATGACCTCTCCCCCACCCCTCAAGGCTCTGGCCTGCATGTCAGTGCCTCTGTTACCGAAAGGAAAACGTTTCTGTGTTGAGCGTTTCTGATAACCACAACCCAGGAAACGCATACTGCCTTATGTGGTCGAGCTTTAGTCAATCTACCACTGGTGAGGACATTGTTTCCACGTGGGTTGCGACACTGTAACTCGTCTTGACAACGCCCTTCCCAGACAGTTCGTCTTCTATCATATTGAACCATATTGCGATATACCCAATACCAATTTCGTTTATTATGAGTATCCACCTTATTACAGTAATTTATTTCTGAGCAACAATGCTACATACAGTAATCCACTTTGTTGCAAATGATAGCTTAACTCATAAGGTTTTTTGTGGGTACACTTCCACACATACTCTGTTGTTGGCCGTAGAACATCTAGAAGATACTCAATTTCTCACGCTGTTTGTGCCAACATCTCTACCGTGACCGCTTCTACAGCATATCGTATTCATGCTCTGAGGGTTTTCTCATTATCAGCTAATTGAAGAGTGTTTATGTCTGGTGAACGTGGTGGCATGATGGTGGACTGTCTCTATCGATCTATCATTCTGGAAAGCTTTCATCCAAGAATTGGAAAACAAACAACCCTCAGGGTGGTGGTGCACCATTGCGATCTGACATCCCGAAGACGTTCGGGCTCACATGCGGTTCCTCTTCGTCGAAATGTCTTGGTTCAAACTAGTTTAGGGGTTGAACAGCACGTGTCGCATTACACGCCCTAAATTAGACACTTGTGACCCTTTGGTTAAATTTTCTGGCTGATGGCAAAATTTGCGAAATACAAAGTTAATATAACATATAATATGGCACGTTTGCTAAATAAAAAGTTAATAGAACTTGTAATAACAGTAATTATAATATCAGGAACTAAATTAATGACCCATAAATGATGTTGGCCACACAGTTGCGCATTTGTTAGAATAATGTTTACCCATAAAGCAAAATAATATCGAAAGTGGTCGTATTTAGAGTTAGTGTTGCACTCGAGCGCATATCCATTTGACACAGTTCGATCATTCACAGTCTCTTCGCGTATTACGATTTCGATACTCCACCTCGTTATTTACACGAAAAGTTAGAGTTCACACCAGGCGCGCAGCTGCTCACCCCTCAGAGACGAAGTCCTGCGATTCCATACAACGCGAAATTTTCTAAGTCGTTTCACTCCATAACTGCCTAAAGAACGACCGTCCGCTTTCGCGTCACAATCCGAACTGTACCATTTGGTGTCTCCAGCCCAACTGTCCGTTTTCGCGTCTCCATCCGAACTGCCCCTTTGGTGTCTCGACTAGAACAGTCCCTCTATGCCAGTCTCCGGCCGCGTTTTTCAGCGCGCCGAACATCGTCGCTCAACTGACTAGGGCAGTTCCCGTTAATAAACCCGTCCATCTGATTGTCTACAGCTTACTCTACATTATTTTAGGTTTTAACATATTTAAATATTCAAAGCTTGACCACTTTCACGTTCTAAATAAAGTAACAGTAATATCCATTACATAAAAACGTTAAATTCTATTACATAAAACCAATACAATTTCGTTCTTAACTCTGAATGCCACGGCCAGTAGACTTGCAC
This sequence comes from Schistocerca americana, assembly GCF_021461395.2. NCBI lineage: Eukaryota > Metazoa > Arthropoda > Insecta > Orthoptera > Acrididae > Schistocerca > Schistocerca americana. The sequence continues at coordinate 858,154,094 of NC_060121.1, forward strand.
CAATGTGCCTTCTGATAAATAAATAAAGAACAAAAGAAACTGTTGTGCACTAAGCCTTACAACAAATATTCTATTACCTAATGATTCAACAAGGTGTTATGCTGTCATCGTTCAGTTGTTTTCTGTGGAGGAAATGATGATCTGATGCTTGACTGAAAAAAACTGATAATTTAAATGTCCTACATCTTTTAAACAAATAAACTTACAGAGTTGATATTTACAACGTTTGTCATTTTAATGATCCTCTTCTATATGAAATATCGATATTTAAGATCGACCAAAGCGTTCAGATTTTAACATTCAGATCTTTGTTACAAAACTTGTTAATTTCACTTTAACAGTAAATCCTAAACTATTATAGATATGATCAGTATTCAAGTTTTATTGTGATCACCATAAAAGTTAATGAAGGATGATAGATTAAAATTACTGTGGCTCCATTCCCTGAATAACTACAGAATAAAATAGTTTTCATAAGTGTTTCCCTTTATGGCCGATCATAGTTCCGCCATATTTAATACTGCTACGTTTCTTAGTCTCAAACAGCTTCTACGAGGTTTCCCTATGATGTAGGTTCTCGTCTGTCTCTTTCGCACACTACAGCGTTTAGGCCCCATTCAGCACAATAGACGCCTGTGAATTTCCCCATCTTGTGGCGAATCTGCGCTCTTTGTGGCACACGGCTCGTTAACTCACAACATTTATGTTCCTGTCATTGAATTTAATCAAATAAATAAGACAGAGTAATTCAAGGGTTAGCACTTCTTTCTGCCGAACTCAGGTTTATGTTTAGGAACATTCACTTTTTTACCCATCATTCTTGAGTCATGCTCCTACGTGAATTGCAGTGGCCGCGATGTGCGACGTACCATAGCCAAACTGTTTTAATGATTCGGTTTCTTTGCCTTCTGCGCTTTGTCCAGATATAATCCTTCACGCATATGTATCTCCATCTAGCACATAATGCCCGAATATGTAGTGTGCATGAAATTTAATCCTTGTCAACAGGTTTTAAAGCTGATGCACAATTATTCATTGATAATTAATATTCAAGTTTTCAGAGACTTTTTGTTTCAGTAAATTCAGCTCTCAGTGATTTGTAGGATTTTTCTTTGAGATGACGCATTTCAACATGCATCAGCTTCATACTCTGTTGTGTAATCGACGGACATAAATCAGCCACGTATTTAACTATCCTTTCATTCTCTAACCTATTTTTCCTCCTCCGCAAATGTAATTGCAATTAGGGAAACCGTGAGATAACATCTAGGTTTCTGCGACCAACTTAAAACTGAATAAAACTATAATACCCTTGACCTGCAACGTCAGGTTTTTTTTTTTTTTCAAATTTCTTATTTCTTTCTACAGTATAGCATTTTACTGAGGCAAATAAAGATTTCCTGTAAAGAAAATTTTTGGGTTGAACGTTATCAGTAGTATCGTACACTTGTGAAATATGCCGAAAATTTAAAAAGAAAAATGGATAGGACTGCCGCACGATAGAGCCAAGGAGATGCAAGCTGGAAGAATAGAATGAATATGCAAACGCCATCGGACAGTTTTCTCTAACACTTTTATTACTACTGACAGCATACATCATCTGCATTCCATTCTAGTTAGTGATAAAAATGAAGTACCATCTAGCACATTATTCTCGAACAGAATGTTTCTGTGATGAATGTGGTTGAAAAGTCACCTTCACTCTCCAAAGAAATCCCCGTCCCATACTATCCCATCTTCCACGATCTCTTCCTGCATTCACTGGTGTCATCACAGAAGCGTCACGAATGAAATTAATGCCCATCCTCATTTAGTAGTCACGAACACTGAGCATTCCCAGCAATTCTGATGAGAAATATATCAGTATGGTTCCAGAATGAGATTTTCACTCTGCAACGGAGTGTGCGCTGATATGAAACTTCCTGGCAGATTAAAACTGTGTGCCGGACCGAGATTCGAACCCGGGACCTTTGCCTTTCGCGGGAAAGTTTGGAAAGTAGGAGACGAGGGACTGGCAGAAGTAAGGCTGTGAGGACGGGGCGTGAGTCATGCTTGGGTAGCTCAAATCGTAGAGCACTTGCCCGCAAAATGCAAAGATCCCGAGTTCGAGTCTCGGTCCGGCACACAGTTTTAATCTGCCAGGAAGTTTGTTATCATTATGGTCTTTACTGACTCATCCACCAATACTTATCACTTAATTCTAAATAGTAAATTCATGTATCATCGTTGGCATAGGTTCGAATCATCTAGAGCTGACAGTTGCCAAAGGTACCTAACATATAACGATTACTAAACAGAGAACTACAAAAACCATCCCATAAGCCTTCACTGCAAAGAACGTCCCTCCTCGTGAAATGTCCAAAGCTCAACTTCTCCTCCCGCCCTCCCTCATCTTCACCAAAACCGGTAATACATATAACCAGTGTCATCTTACCTATTCCTACATATGTAAATCATAACCGTACCTATTCGACAGTTGACGTTTTTCTGAACCCAAATATTTCCTGCAGCACTCCTCGTACAGAAAAATACATTATCTGCTTTATGACAGATGTTCTTCAGAATATGCATCCCTTCGAAAAGCCCGCATCCTATCTCAAAAGCTCTTTCTGCTAACACGGTTTTTACTATAAAGGCAACCTACTCTCAAAACAAATCTAATTTTATTTTATGGTGGCAAGACACAGTAGTATAGCTAGTTTCTTCCTCCCCACATATCTACTGACTCCGCAAAAAACCACAGCATTTTCACCCTTAAACATCCCATAACTTACCTCCAGTTCGCACTACAATACACTAGTCCTCGAACATCCACTAGTTTTTTTTTTTTTTTTTTTGTCATCGGTCTACTGACTGGTTTGATGCGGCCCGCCACAAATTCCTTTCCTGTGCTAACCTCTTCATCTCAGAGTAGCACTTGCAACCTACGTCCTTAATTATTTGCTTGACGTATTCCAATCTCTGTTTTCCTCTACAGTTTTTGCCCTCTACAGCTCCCTCCAGTACCATGGAAGTCATTCCCTCATGTCTCAGCAGATGTCCTATCATCCTGTCCCTTCTCCTTATCAGTGTTTTCCACATATTCCTTTCCTCTCCGATTCTGCGTAGAACCTCCTCATTCCTTACCTTACCAGTACACCTAATTTTCAACATTCGTCTATAGCACCACATCTCAAATGCTTCGATTCTCTTCTGTTCCGGTTTTCCCACAGTCCATGTTTCACTACCATATAGTGCTGTACTCCAGACGTACATCCTCAGAAATTTCTTCCTCAAATTAAGGCCGGTATTTGATATTAGAAGACTTCTCTTGGCCAGAAATGCCTTTTTTGCCATAGCGAGTCTGCTTTTGATGTCCTCCTTGTTCCGTCCGTCATAGGTTATTTTACTGCCTAGGTAGCAGAATTCCATAATTTCATTGACTTCGTGACCATCAATCCTGATGTTAAGTTTCTCGCTGTTCTCATTTCTACTACTTCTCATTACCTTCGTCTTTCTCAGATTTACTCTCAAACTATACTGTCTACTCATTAGACTGTTCATTCCGTTCAGCAGATCATTTAATTCTTCTTCACTTTCACTCAGGATAGCAATGTCATCAGCGAATCGTATCACTGATATAATTTCACCTTGTATTTTAATTCCACTCCTGAACCTTTCTTTTATTTCCACCATTGCTTCCTCGATGTACAGATTGAAGAGTAGGGGCGAAAGGCTACAGCCTTGTCTTACACCCTTCTTACTACGAGCACTTCGTTCTTGGTCGTCCACTCTTATTACTCCCTCTTGGTTGTTGTATATATTATATATGACCCGTCTCTCCCTATAGCTTACCCCTACATTTTTCAGAATCTCGAACAGCTTGCACCATTTTATATTGTCGAACGCTTTTTCCAGGTCGACAAATCCTATGAAAGTGTCTTGATTTTTCTTTAGCCTTGCTTCCATTATTAGCCGTAACGTCAGAATTGCCTCTCTCGTCCCTTTACTTTTCCTAAAGCCAAAGTGATCGTCACCTAGCGCTTTCTCAATTTTCTTATCCATTCTTCTGTATATTATTCTTGTAAGCAGCTTCGATGCATGAGCTGTTAAGCTGATTGTGCGATAACTCTCGCACTTGTCAGCTCTTGCCTTCTTCGGAATTGTGTGGATGATGCTTTTCCGAAAGTCAGATGGTATATCGCCAGACTCATATATTCTACACACCAACGTGAATAGTCGTTTTGTTGCCACTTCCCCCAATGATTTTAGAAATTCTGATGGAATGTTATCTATCCCTTCTGCCTTATTTGACCGTAAGTCCTCCAAAGCTCTTTTAAATTCCGATTCTAATACTGGATACCCTATCTCTTCTAAATCGACTCCTGTTTCTTCTTCTATCACATCAGACAAATCTTCACCCTCATAGAGGCTTTCAATGTATTCTTTCCACCTATCTGCTCTCTCCTCTGCATTTAACAGTGGAATTCCCGTTGCACTCTTAATGTTACCACCGTTGCTTTTAATGTCACCAAAGGTTGTTTTGACTTTCCTGTATGCAGAGTCTGTCCTTCCGAAAATCGTATCTTTTTCGATGTCTTCACATTTTTCCTGCAGCCATTTCGTCTTATCTTCCCTGCACTTCCTATTTATTTCATTCCTCCACGACTTGTATTTCTGTATTCCTGATTTTCCCGGAACATGTTTGTACTTCCTCCTTTCATCAATCAACTGAAGTATTTCTTCCGTTATCCATGGTTTCTTCACAGTTACCTTCTTTGTACTTATGTTTTCCTTCCCAACTTCTGTGATGGCCCTTTTTAGAGATGTCCATTCCTCTTCAACTGTACTGCCTACTGCGCTATTCCTTATTGCTGTATCTATAGCGTTAGAGAACTTCAAACGTATCTCGTCATTCCTTAGTACTTCCGTATCCCACTTCTTTGCGTATTGATTCTTCCTGACTAACGTCTTGAATTTCAGCCTACTCTTCATCACTACTATATTGTGATCTGAGTCTATATCTGCTCCTGGGTACGCCTTACAATCCAGTATCTGATTTCGGAATCTCTGTCTGACCATGATGTAATCTAATTGAAATCTTCCCGTATCTCCCGGCCTTTTCCAAGTATACCTCCTCCTCTTGTGATTCTTGAACAGGGTATTCGCTATTACTAGCTGAAACTTGTTACAGAACTCAATTAGTCTTTCTCCTCTTTCATTCCTTGTCCCAAGCCCATATTCTCCTGTAACCTTTTCTTCTACTCCTTCCCCTACAACTGCATTCCAGTCGCCCATGACTATTAGATTTTCGTCCCCCTTTACATACTGCATTACCCTTTCAATATCCTCATACACTTTCCCTATCAGTTCATCTTCAGCTTGCGACGTCGGCATGTATACCTGAACTATCGTTGTGGGTGTTGGTCGGCTGCAGATTCTGATTAGAACAACCCAGTCACTGAACTGTTCACAGTAACACACCCTCTGCCCTACCATCCTATTCATAGCGAATCCTACACCCGTTATACCATTTTCTGCTGCTATTGATATTACCCGATACTCATCTGACCAGAAATCCTTGTCTTCCTTCCACTTCACTTCACTGATCCCTACTATATCTAGATTGAGCCTTTGCATTTCCCTTTCCAGATTTTCTAGTTTCCCTACCACGTTCAAGCTTCTGACATTCCACGCCCCGACTCGTAGAACGTTATCCTTTCGTAGATTATTCAATCTTTTTCTCATGGTAACCTCCCCCTTGGCAGTCCCCTTCCGGAGATCCGAATGGGGGACTATTCCGGAATCTTTTGCCAATCGAGAGATCTTCATGACACTTCTTCAATTACAGGCTACATGCCCTGTGGATACACGTTACGTGTCTTTAATGCAGTGGTTTCCATTGCCTTCTGTATTCTCATGTCGTTGATCATTGCTGGTTCTTCCGCCTTTAGGGGCAATTTCCCACCCCTAGGACAAGAGAGTGCCCTGAACCTCTATCCGCTCCTCCGCCCTCTTTGACAAGGCCGTTGGCAGAATGAGGCTGACTTTTTATCCCGGAAGTCTTCGGCCGCCAATGCTGATTATTTATCAAAATTTAGGCAGTGGCGGGGATCGAACCCTGGACCGAAGACGTTTTGATTATGAATCAAAGACGCTACCCCTAGACCACGGGTACATCTCATCCACTAGTAATGCCTCAAAATATTGCAGTACGCAGCTCCCTCCTTCCGCACACCGTCATCCTCGTCGTTTGTCCACAGAGACCAGGAGCCTTTCATGTAAAATAAAATGATGCTCCCTGCACAACAGCATCACACAGACTACCTGCAGCAACTTCACTGATAACGAACTGTAGTACCATCATCACCTGGCGTACCTGTACGAGCAACGTGTCATCATCATCAGCAGCAACAAAAATGATAAAATCAGCATCACATAACTTCATTCCATGTATTTAGAGCCACTCCTGTTTTGTTCTCATTTACATACATGGACCTTTGTGAACTTATCATTTCTGAGAAAGCATGCTGTTACAGCGTGATTACCTGCAAATACCACATTAATGCAATAAATGCTCAAAATGATGCCCGTCAACATCAATGCATTCGGCAATACGTGTAACGACATTCCTCTCAACAGCGAGTAGTTCGCCTTACGTAGTGTTCGCACATGCATTGACAACAAGCACACGCTTGTTGTCGGTGGATCACGATAGCAAATATCCTTCAACTTTCCCTACAGAAAGAAATCCGGGAACGTCGGACCCGGTGAACGTTCGGGCCACGGTGCGGTGCTTTGACGACCAATCCACCTTTCATGAATATGCTATTCAATACCGCTTCAACCGCACGCGAGCTATGTGCCGGACACACATCATGTTAGAAGTACATCGCCATTCTGTCATGAAGTGAAACACCTTGTAGTAACATCCGTAGAACACTGCATTGGAAATCAGCATACATTGCACCATTTAGACTTCCATCGATAAAATGGGGGCCAATTACCATTCCTCCCATAATGCCGCACCATACATAAACCCGCCAAGGTCACTGATGTTCCACTTGTCGCAGCCATCGTGGATTTTCCGTTGCCCAATAGTGCATATGATGCCGGTTTACGTTACCGCTGTTGGTGAATAACGCATCGTCGCTAAATAGAACGCGTGCAAATTATCTGTCATCGTCCCGTAATTTCTCTTGTGCCCAGTGGCAGAACTGTACACGACGTTCAGAGTCGTCGCCATGCAATTCCTGGTGCATAGAAATATGGTACGGGTGCAATCGATGTTGATGTAGCATTCTCAACACCGACGTCTTTGAGATTCCCGATTATCGCGCAATTTGTCTGCTACTGATGTGCGAATTAGCCGCGACAGCAGATAAAACACGTACTTGGGCATCATCATCTGTTGCAGGTCGTGGCTGACGTTTCACATGTGGCTGAACACTTCCTGTTTCCTTAAAGAACGTAACTATCCGGCGAACGGTCCGGACACTTGGATGATGTCGTCCAGGATACCGAGCAGCATACATAGCACACGTCCGTTGGGCACTTTGATCACAATAGAAGTACATCAACACGATATCGAACTTTCCCGAAATTGGTAAACGGTCCATTTTAACACGGGTAGTGTATCACGAAGAAAATACCGTCTGCACTGGCGGAATGTTACGTGATACAACGAACTTATACGTTTGTGACTATTACAGCGCCATCTGTCCAACTAAAACATTCATATTTCTTTACGTACTAGAGGAATATGTGATAAAAATATGGGTTCCTATTTTTAAAAAAACGCAGTTGATATCCGTTTGACCTATGGCAGCGCCATCGAGTGGGCCAACCATAGCGCCATATGGTTTCCCCCTTAAAGCTGGACCAGTTTCCTTCTTTATAGTTTTTAGTTTCATGCTTATTTCGTGAGATATTTGGACCGGTCACTATCAATGGACCACCCTGTATATGTATACGTTTTATGTTCATCACCTTGTATGGCTCAAGAGCAGCGTCCTCGCTGGTTCCAATCCATCATCGTTAAGGGAAATAAACTAACAACAAAGAAAATAAAAGACCTTACATAGCGTTGATTCAATTAGCACAATAGCACTATATAGTAGATTCTCAGTTTTCTGTTCATGTTTGTTTTGAATTCCCTTCGAAGACGTATCAAAGTCTGGCAGTATGCAGCAGCATTTATTGTCGTTCCAGGAGGCATAAATTCCAACAGAAGAATGCCTTGTCTGTCCCAAAAAATCCCATTGTAACATATTTTTCAATTACAGGAAAAGAATAAAGTTACAAGGACACAAATCAGGAGAATAGGGGGCTGTGGAACAACAGGAATACCTACTGAGCTAAAAAATTCCTTGATGGAAGTGACCAGGTGACATGGAGCGCTTCATAATTCAACATCCATTTTCTTGCAATGTGTGGTCTCACTTAATTCACCTTTTTACTAATCCTTTGATGGACATCTTCGTAAAATACTTGGTTGATAATTTGTCCAGGAGGAACAGCCTCACAGGATCAAGCACACGTTCGACGTTTTCGTAGGTTTTCGGAGTTCAAGGTTTTCCTGGACGGCGTTTAAAAATTGATTTGTGTCAGCGAAAAACTTGGAATGTTGATGAAGCATGCTCCCCGAAGGCTTGTTTACACTTTTCAAAGGCCACACTCGCGAATTCACAAAGTTTAGCAGAAAATTTGATGACATGACGTTGGCCTTGATTCCCATTTTCGAAATACAAACAAAACCACATCTTCACTGGTGTTGGTCATATGAATCACATGACAGCTGTACGGAGATGAAACTCGGACTCAGCATCCAGAAAGGATGAACACACCGGTCTGCACAACTAGAACAACGCAGCGTTGCCAGATCGCTCGCAGTGTTGATAGCCTCATGACTTTTCCCACACACCTTGTACATTTAGTTTGACATTCTTTAATCTATTTTCTATGAAAAGGTGACTGAGAATCAGTAGTGAAATAAAATTCACTGTTGTAAATTGCGATCACGGTCGTTTCCGGAGAGAAGAATGTCGCACTTCATGCTTGATAGTTTGTGATCTCGCAACGAAAGTATTTTCCTGGAGCAGCTTTTACATTGCAGGCGCACCCAAACTTGCGACGTCTCGAGGAGACGGCGTCGGTTCCTCAGTTTCGCTTCCACGAAGCACAGCCCAGCCCACCCTCGGATCCCTACGCAGGTCTACGCCGCCTCATTACGGCACAAAGCGGACAATGCTGGCGCCAAGATTAGCCGCGTTGTCTGCCATCTTCATTTGACTTGGCCACGGGGCCTGGCCGTCTGTGGTGGAAATGAGCGCTCGTTTAGATATGTTCCCGCTCCGTGCCAGACCCACACCCCACCCCCTCCATTTCCATCCCGCTGAACCTACCGAGCCACCTTCAGCCGACCCCCGACCTCTCCCACCCGCCACAACCAACAACTAAACGGGACCACCTCCCCGGGAGTCACCGTTCTCTGCGACTCTACGTGGTCACGTCTAGGGATGTACCGACCCATGGCCTCCGGAGTATACGTTATCACGTCCGAAACTGCAGAATATCCACAGTGCCAACCTCCACTATCCTGTGAAAACCTCTTCGTTTCTGCATAGCTATTGCAACCAACAGAAATTTGATCGTGCTTACTGTAATCATCCTTTGGTCTTCCTCTACAATTTTCACTCCTATGAAGTATTTGATTTTATTATTGTTATAATTCTACTCTGGTAACTAATATGTAGTTATGTGTAGTAATAAAAAGATGATCCATTTCTAAAAAAACTAATGTGTCATAAACAGATTTGCTAAATATTCAATGATCCCATTTAAGACAAAGAAACTTCCAGAGAACATAAAGGTCACAGAAAGCCACTGAGAATAAATGAAGGAACACTGTTCTTCTATCTTCAGCCACCTCTTGTTCTTAAGCTCTTGAGCTGTGCAGACCTAAGATGTATAAGCAATAACAGTTTGCTGAATAAATGTTATTTATATGTATATGTTTTAGTCGATTCCATAATTAATCCTAGTCACTGCCTTGTCTCATTACCGCTGATGCAGTTTACGTTGTAGCTAACATACGTTTCAGGAAACAGCAGGCGAGGTTGGTTTCGGATTTTCCGGACACTAACGATTGGACACAACTGGTGTTCTTTCGTTAATTACTTATCAGCTAAGTGCTCAAACCCTCCTGAGTTAGCCGGCCGGAGTGGCTGAGTGGTTCTAGGCGCTACAATCTGGAACCGCGCGACCGCTACGGTCGCAGGTTCGAATCCTGCCTCGGGCATGGATGTGTGTGATGTCCTTAGGTTAGTTAGGTTTAAGTAGTTCTAAGTCTTAGGCGACTAGTGACCACAGAAGTTAAGTCCCATAGTGCTCAGAGCCATTTGAACCATTTGAACCCTTCTGAGATACTTGTTCCGATCATTCCTCAGCCGTATGCAAAATTTTTCAATCAAAATTATGCAGGTCTGATCGTTCGCATAAAAAACACGAGGGTGAATTTCTATAAGGTTTCTTTCCTGCAGTGCACCAAATTGTGCGCATCTCAGTAAAATTACCCATCCTTAATATGGTTTGCCTCCATGTTGCGGCTGTTCTGTTGTACGAAGTTGCACTATTTGCAAATTGTTAAACTGTCGACGCATCTTTAGTAAACCTTTTATTTTAATCCACAAGGAGAGAATACAACAAACCTCACACGATTTAATGCGACGATGCTTGATGACATGGGATGTCCCCTATCAAGTGGTCCTAACTTTTGGTCAAGTTGTAATGTAAAATTCTCTTCTGACAAATTCGATTTAGTAATCTTCAGTAGCTATTCTATCTACCTATCTAATCTTCAGCTTTCTAATGTAGCACTATACTCCAGAACCACCTATTCCCTTCTTGTCTGAACTGTTCATTGTGCGCGCCTCACTTGCGAACATGCTACTCACCAAAGAAATACATTCCGAGAAAACTTTTTAATATTTAAATTTGTATTGGATGTCAACAAATATGTTGTTCTCGGAAACGGTTTTCTTGCTACTGCAATTCTGCTTTTTATATTCTCTCTACTTCGGCAGTTGTCAATTAAAAGTATTTTGTTGGCATACTTTAGAGCTTCTATACTACTTTCAACGCCTCATTTCATAATCTAATACCCTTGACATCTCCTGATTTTATTAAACTGCATGCAACTTCTCCTGCCTTACTTATGTTGGTATTCATCTTCTAAGCTTTTTTTACGGCAGTTGTGAATGCACTGCAGCGCCCGACGGAACTCCGAAGTTGTTTACTAACCGCTAAGTTTCGGATCGTGTTATTTCTGCTCCGCAACTATAAGTGTTTTTCCCCAATTCCCTGTTGTTTTTCTTTACTTTTTGCACAACGTACAGACTGAATAACGCGGAGGTTAAGCTACTCCCCCTTTCACTCCGTTATCAACTACTGCCGGAGTTATTCTATCGTTTTATACGCATTCGAACTTGTTTTAATGGGAAAATGAACTGTCGCCTTCGTACCTGCCTCCATAGGTTTCCCGTTGCGATTTGGTCTGTTTTCAGACAATACGTTTCAGAGAATACACTGGCGTGCTAAACTTAAGAACGAAACTACCGTGTCACTGCCAAGTAACATACATAACGTGATCAAAAGTATCCCAACACCTGTCTGGAAATGACTTGCAAGTTCGTGTCGCCTTCCATCGGTAATGCTGGAATTCAGTATGGTGTTGGCCCACCCTTAGCCTTGATGACAGCTTCCACTCTCGCAGGCATACGTTCAACCAGGTGCTGGAAGATTTCTTGGGGAATGGCAGCCTATTCTTCGCGGAGTGCTGCATTGAGGAGAGGAATCGATGTCGGTCGGTGTGGCCTGCCACGAAGTCGGCGGTCCAAAACATCCTGAAGTGTTGTATGGCACTCAGGTCAGAACTCTGTGGAGGCCAGTCCATTACAGGGATGTTATTGTCATGTAACCACTGCGCTACTGGCCGTGCCTTATGACCAGATGCTTGATCGTGTTGAAAGATGCAATTGCCATCCCCGAATTGCTAGATGCAAGAAGATGCTTAAAACATGAATTTAGGACTGTGCTGTGATAGTGCCTTGCAAAATAAGAAGGGGTGCAAATTCCTCCGTGAAAAACACGACCACAACATAACACTACCGCCTCCGAATTTTAATATTGGTACCACACACGCTGGCAGATGACGTTCACCGAGCATTCGCTATACACACACCTTGCCACCGGATCACCACATTGTGTACCTTGATTCGCCACTAATCGCAGCGTTTTTAGACTGTTCAGTCGTCCAATGTTTACGCTCCTTATGCCAAACGAGGCGTCGTTTGGCATTTACCGGCGTGATGTGTGGCTTAAGTTTTCTCACCTCCCGCGTAACTCTCATAGTACTTGAAGTGGATCCTGATGCAGTTTGGAATTCCTGTGTGATGGTCTGGATAGATGTCTGTCTATTACACATTACCGCCCTCTTCAACAGTCGGCGGTCTCTATCAGTCAACAGACGAGGTTGGCCTGTATGCTTTTGTGCTGTACGTGTCCCTTTACATTTCCACTTCACACCGGAAACTGTGGAATTAAGAATGTTTAGGAGTGTGGAAATCTCATGTACAGACGTACGATACAAGTGATACCCAATCACCTGACCGCGTTCAAAGTCCGTTAGTTCCACGTAGCGCCCCATTCTGCTCTGTCACGATGTCTAATGACTATTGAGATCACTGATATGGAGTACCTGGCAGTAAATGTCAGCACAATGCACCTAATATGAAACACGCATGTTTTAGGGGTGTCCCGATACTTTTGATCACATAGTGTAGCTTCATGAAACCTGGGCTTCATATAGGAAGAACTTCTACAAGCTAGAACAGAAGACGACTGAAAGAAACACGTAATGAGACGAAGAGAACACTGAGCGCAACTGCGAATTGTAATTGTCCCCTGGACAGAAACAGGTGGGGCATGGTTCTTAACAGGGTACGTAGTCACCATGGACAGCCGTCCATACACTGCAACGTTCCCCTCTACTGGACACAAGGTTCGAAAATTGTCCCTGAGGTAGAGCGTTGCATTCTTCCAGCAGCGCGATTGAGGACTGTGGATGGGCGTTGGCGTAGGTGAAACCGCTGCAAGTGTTCTCCCCAAAGCATCCGATGCGTGCTCGGGGGGATTTAAATCGGGGAAATTGGCAGGCCAGTCGCTGCGCTGAATGTCCTCTCGTCCCAAGACCTCCTTCACCTGCACAGTTCCATTGAAATCAGGACCGAATGCACCGACATGCACTCTCATGCACAAGAGATACGGTGTCACAATAACGTTCACCAGTCAGTGTGTCGTGTTCAAAGATTCTACAGGGTGTTTCAAAAATGACCGGTATATTTGAAATGGCAATAAAAACTAAACGAGCAGCGATAGAATTGCACCGTTTGTTGCAATATGCTTGGGACAACAGTACATTTTCAGGCGGAGAAACTTTCGAAATTACAGTAGTTACAATTTTCAACAACAGATGGCGCTGCAAGTGATTTGAAAGATATAGAAGACAACGCAGTCTGTGGGTGCGCCATTCTGTACGTCGTCTTTCTGCTGTAAGCGTGTGCTGTTCACAACGTGCAAGTGTGCTGTAGACAACATGGTTTATTCCTTAGAACAGAGGATTTTTCTGGTGTTGGAATTCCACCGCCTAGAACACAGTGTTGTTGCAACAAGACGAAGTTTTCAACGGAGGTTTAATGTAACCAAAGGACCGAAAAGCGATACAATAAAGGATCTGTTTGAAAAATTTCAACGGACTGGGAACGTGACGGATGAACGTGCTGGAAAGGTAGGGCGACCGCGTACAGCAACCACAGAGGGCAACGCGCAGCTAGTGCAGCAGGTGATCCAAAAGCGGCCTCGGGTTTCCGTTCGTCGTGTTGCAGCTGCGTTCCAAATGACGCCAACGTCCACTTATCGTCTCATGCGCCAGAGTTTACACCTCTATCCATACAAAATTCAAACGCGGCAACCCCTCAGCGCCGCTACCATTGCTGCACGAGAGACATTCGCTAACGATATAGTGCACAGGATTGATGACGGCGATATGCATGTGGGCAGCATTTGGTTTACTGACGAAGCTAATTTTTACCTGGACGGCTTCGTCAATAAACAGAACTGGCGCATATGGGGAACCGAAAAGCCCCATGTTGCAGTCCCATCGTCCCTGCATCCTCAAAAAGTACTGGTCTGGGTCGCCATTTCTTCCACAGGAATCATTGGCCCATTTTTCAGATCCGAAACGATTACTGCATCACGCTATCTGGACATTCTTCATGAATTTGTGGCGGTACAAACTGCCTTAGACGACACTGCGAACACCTAGTGGTTTATGCAAGATGGTGCCCGGCCACATCGCACGGCCGACGTCTTTAATTTCCTCAATGAATATTTCGATGATCGTGTGATTGCTTTGGGCTAACCGGAACATACAGGAGGCTGCGTGGATTGGCCTCCCTATTCGCCAGACATGAACCCCTGTGACTTCTTTCTGTGGGGACACTTGAAAGACCAGGTGTACCGCCAGAATCCAGAAACAATTGAACAGCTGTAGCAGTACATCTCATCTGCATGTGAAGCCATTCCGCCAGACACGTTGTCAAAGGTTTCGGGTAATTTCATTCAGAGACTACGCCATATTATTGCTACGCATGGTGGATATGTGGAAAATATCGTACTATAGAGTTTCCCAGACCGCAGCGCCATCTGTTGCTGAAAATTGTAACTACTGCAATTTCGAAAATTTGTCTGCCTGAAAATGTACTGTTGTCCCAAGCATATTGCAACAAACGATGTATTTCTATCGCTGCCCGTGTAGTTTTTATTGCCGTTTCAAATATACCGGTCATTTTTTAAACACCCTGTATGTTCAGTACAGCATGCAAAATTGTCCTCCTCACACAATAACACTTAGACTACCAAAACGATCACGTTCGACTATCGTTCTTGATAGAAATGCAGGCCCTCATGTGGCGAGAGATGGGAGCACGTAATGGACCCAGGATGAGAGAGTTTAAGTAGGATCCAAACCAGGGCAGCCATCACAGACTTTTTAACTGGACTTCAGGGAGATATCTCGCGCTCCCGCTGTCGGTATAGCCTACACTGAGCTACATGCACATACGGCTGAGACGCCATGTTGCTATAAGTATTCACAAGGTGTTGAAGCCTCAGAAGAACGAAGAAAGCAATTAACTCGACGAAAATTTGCTGTATTCTTTATTTTGTAATTGTGTCTCAATATCACACTTGGTAATTTAATTATAGAGGAGCGAGTGTAGGACTATCGTCGATGCCGGTGAACAATCAAGCTTCTGCTCAGGCAACCGCCAAAAATAATAGTCTACTTGCCACCGTATCATGATGTGTCAATCTCACGATTTTTCGCTCTCCTGATTATCTCTTCTTTCGTGCTCCCAGTTAATATTAACTATTGCGTCGTCCAGGTGAAGTCTGTCGAAATTTTTCTCATGTTTTTGTGTGATTGTTGATTTATCATGTCAATACTACTATCGTTATTCAGTCGGTATGATCCACTCACAGATATATTGCAGTACTATAACATTATATGTATGATATTTTCAAGCACGATTAGCCTTCAACCAGTATTTGTAAATAACGGTTCTTGTACTATGTTCTATATGCATCGATAATCATGACAAAGTACGGGACACAAATTTGTCCCTTAATTATGGACAGGAATCTGATGCTCTGGTGTACCACATTCCGAATAGAACATTTCGTATTGGTTTCAGTATTATTTTGGAGCTTGGCTACCGGCATAGGACTCTCTAGAGCAATGTTTTCCAAAATGTGTTCCGCGGAACTCTCGTGTTCCTTGACAAATGTGTAAGTACTCCACAAAAAAACTACTAACAGAGTGGCGTTTTTTCTTCCGACATTTTTCCTAATTTTGAAAAAGTTTGCTTGATTCCTTTGTTATTAGTTATGATTTAAAACTGAAGCAATCACTGAATAAAACAAGTTTTTTCTCATTTTTAGTTTTCTTTAATTATGTTAGCCTTGAAACCAAACAAGTTGTTGCATCAGAGTACCAGGCATCTCAAATGATGCACCAGAAGAACAGCTTGAAATCCTCAGCTCTTGAGGCTAACCGTAATAGCAGTGGGTGCATTTATGCATTATAAAATACGAAAAACTGAGAAGACGCAAAATGGCAACCGAGTATTGTTGCGATGAGAATCATGTCGGTTTTGTATCTGCATTGCAGTTAACTGGTTAACTAATCTCAATACCGTTGGTTTTAAACTAAAACTGCAACGTCACAACCTAGAAGCAATGGCATTTTATACATTATTCTGTATCTCAATGAGCATTCTCCTTTGTTTCACGTAACTTTGGACAATGTATGATATCTTCGTTGATTCGATTATTGTTTTGGCCACGACTGTTCTGATTCTTAAGGAAAAAAATAAATTATTATTTGAATTCACAAAGCATAATATTTTTCCGAACACCTATTGTGCGTTAGGGAATGTGTATTACCCTAAATCAGAACTTTGGGACGAATTGTCCGTTAAGCCTGGGCGTAATTTCGCATCTTCGGTGAAGTGCAAGTTTTCCTGGAGCTTTCTCCACGTTCCACTGACATCAGGTAAGATCCTACAAGTTATAACTGAAGCACAGGCTGCACGAACGTAACTCTCTTTTATTCAACTTCGTTTATTCAACTTGAACCAGTTTTTTCAATTGTTTGTGCTGATGCTGTATTTCGAAATACAACGGTATTACTAACCAAGCTACGTAGATAAATAGCAAATTTTAAAAGTGATTAAGTAAGGAAACTACACTACTAATTTTATTCGTATTTTACTGCCGTCGTTATCTATATATAGTTTATAATAGGAATGATTTATGGAACGTATCCATACAGCTACAGTTTTTATTTATGTTTGCAGATTAAAAATCCACACGTTGCGCCAGATTTCCAACCAACTCACGTAAGTACATCGGCGAAGTTTGAGACGTGCTTTTCATTTTAATCACTAACCCACAAAATAAATAATGTTTACAGATTTTGTCTTGAGTCTACGGTCATGCTGCAGCTTTAAGTTTTCATTCACAAATTATTTTTCGATTAAACACAGCATTAAATAGCTAGTAGCCCAGTAGGAATTTCTGACGTTATCATCAATGATGAACCTTGTAAAACGTTTAACCCAAAACCATTAGGATTTGATCAGACGTGCTTTTGTTCATTAGTTTTGATTAGAAACAGGAATGGTTAAACAAAACCCCGACAGGACCTCAAATGCTTTTTTGTCGTGTATTGTACGGGGAACTATTTCTTCTGTCGCATCGTATGTTCATATTATCAGCAATGGACCAATCTTGGGTATTTTTGTTTCAAAACCATTTTCAAAGCCTTCGTCAAACTAAGAGTCTCGATGAACGTAATCTTATGAGCATTTATGAAAGAACTAAAATGAAGATACTAACAAGCACGTAGGTACATGCTACAACACGACACGAGAAATACAAATGTGAAATCTGTAATGAGTTTAGCGCTATACTATACTTGACGTGTAGGAGCTATTCATGTATTCAAAGCCATAATATTCAAATATTCTCGAATCGCCCCCTACCCCTCCACACGCACAAACACGCAACACATACACAGACACACACACACACACACATACACACACACACACACACACACACACACACACATGGATACATGCAAAAAACGCTGGTGGACAACAGAGAAGTTTACTAGAGAGAGACACTCTGTACGTAAATGAGAGATTACCACGAAGCTTCTGGTATTACTCGAGCAAAATAGGAGACTTTTTAAGCAGATATCTTGGTTTCCTATCATAACATTGTAAAGATTTTTACCAGAGACATAGAAATTTATCGTTCCATGCAAGTAAGAAGAAAATGGCATCGCAGGGAAGCAATTTCAGAAGTTATTCCCGCTGACATAATTGTATTTATTTTATCCTACATACCTACTTTGGGGCACTATTTGTATTGCTTGAGCAATCTGGCAAATGCTGTGTTCCGCTTCTTGTAGTGGAAAAGCTGTTAAGTGTTTGGTGTATGTGAAAGAAACACAACATATTTCATACCGTTTCTTCTATCTAGTATGAAGAGTGTAACGATGATAAGTGCAGATATTTTTATATGCTGTACCTTAATGTGTACACACATCAGTGTACTGGATGTTTTCTCCCTGCACTGAACAGTCTACCCACAGACACTTCACAAACATTACTACACGATATTTTCTGCACGGTCGTACCGCAACACCCTTAAGTGTCCTACGCCTGTGAGTATAGACTAACCGCTTAGCGTCACGGGTCCGCAGTTCAACACCTGACCTGCTGCCGAAAGAAAGTAAACATTAATGTCTTGCTTTTGTCACATGTACTTGCAGGTACTAACCAACCTAGGGACATACGACTTAGATTGGCTACAATTATTAGTCTATAAATGACGTAAATACTTATGTAATATTTCTCAGTATACACAATCACAAATTGAAGCACCTGCTGGTATACTGATAATGATCTGTATTTCTGTAATGTGCATGATAACAATATGAGCATACTGTACTGATGTAGGTGTCAGAAAGGTGTAACACTGTCAAACGAAAAAGAAACTTGTTTTACATATGAGTTCATTTCGATATCATGTGACCATATGTTGAGTGTATTTAATCAAAAGTTTGATTTTTAAATTTATTTTGTGTTACCGTTACTTTCCTTAAATTGGACACAATACCGAACTGCTAGTAGTCAAATATCTACAGATTTAACAGACTGCTGTAGCGTTTCACAGCATGCTGTATCTTATTGTGTGGCATTGTGTTTAAGGACCAGTATTTATGAGACATTACCGAAATAGAAGGGGACGAATACTAATTACTGCCATCAGCAGCAGAATGTGAGCATACCTTGTAGCACTACTGGTCAAAACTTAGGCACACTCTGTCGTGGAAGGACCACAGACACAAAGGCAGAGACACAACAATTATATACATTTATTCAATCGCAAATCACCGACAAATAACAGTTTCAATAGTTAACAAAAATTCACAAATTACAGTAATATTTTCATGAAACGAACGGCATAGCCTCCAAACAAACAGCCCCTATGGCTTTTCTGACCTCTGTTTTAACAGAATACGTTAACGAATGACCGGTCGGGGTGGCCGAGCGCTTCTAGGCGCTACAGTCTGGAACCGCGCGACCGCTACGGTCGCAGGTTCGAATCCTGCCTCGGGCATGGATGTGTGTGATGTCCTTACGTTAGTTAGGTTTAAGTAGTTTTAAGTTCTAGGGGAGTGATGACCTCAGCAGTTAAGTCCCATAGTGCTCAGAGCCATTTGAGCCATTTGAACCGTTAACGAATGTTGGGTAGAGGCAAAATCTAAAACACACAAACATTAAAAATTACAAAACATACTGGCTAGTAACCATTCACCATAATTAAGGGAAACCTGCTTGAAACTTATGCAGCCCATCTTAGGATGGAACTCAATTTAAACTAGAAGAGTTTAAGAATCAGCAATAAAACTTAATATTCACTGTAAGGATTATGGCGAGGTGTTCCAAAGAAAATTTTTAACAGAAAATTCAGTTTGTTTTGAAACAGAATTTTAACGATTGCAAGTTGCGTAAACTCAATGTCGACTCAGTATAACCAGCTGACAGAGAGCTACAAGGCTTTACAAGTTTTAGGTAATCTTCCTTAACTCGCCTCAGACGTAATTACCATTAAAATTCAAAGGAACTACAGAACGCTTACCGTACTAAAATAACTGTGCTCACACAATCAAAACTTTGAAGGTATGTGTCAACAAACAGATAACAGAATTTAAACCGGTGATGCTCCATTCTTAAAAGAACCAATTAAAAAAAATTCTTATGTCCAAATAAACTGAACATCTTCATAGCCCAGACACACACCCGAAAGTTCAGATCACAAAGGATCCTCTTGTTCTAATACCAGTAAACAATCTATTGGCACCTAAATACGACGCTCACCATACACTGGTTCAAATGGCTCTGAGCACTATGGGACTTCACATCTGAGGTCATCAGTCCCCTAGAACTTAGAACTACTTAAACCTAACTAACCTAAGGACATCACACACATCCATGTCCGAGGTAGGATTCGAACCTGCTACCATAGCAGTCGCGCGTTTCTAGACTGAAGCGCCTGGAACCGCTCGTCCTCAGCGGCCGGCTCACCATACATTGAAGTAATGCTTGTGTGTATTGTGCATGTATTGAACCGGAGACCTAGAAACGACGGAGAGGCTCCGTCCCGCCATAGCTCTCAGTGGTTCAGAACCCCACAACAGCCCATATCAGTCCACGCACTTCACTATTGCCCCACACCGAACACATGACTATTGTGCGGCCCGGCACCCAGTGGAGCCCTCCGGGAACATCGCATACCAGATGAGTATAACCTCAAATGTATACGTGGTAGAGTAATTACGGTGTATGCGTACGTGGAGACAGTGTTACTGCAGCAATCACCGACATCGTGTAACTGAGGCGGAATAAGGGAAATCGGCCCGCATTTGCTGAGGCAGATGGAAAACCACCTTAAAAAACCATCCGCAGGCTGAATGGCACACCGGACCTCGACACTGATCCACCGGGCGGATTCGTGCTGGGGACTGGCACGCCTTCTCGCTCGGGAAGCAGCGCGTTAGACCGCGCGGCTAGCCAAGCGGGCAAGTGATGCTTTATTCTCCATCAACAAACACATCTCTAGAAGCTTACACAGTGGACAACTGATACCAGGAGTTTTTGTATGTCTATCTTTCTGACTGATGGTTTGAGGGACTTCGGTCGTTAACTTACTTAACAAAATGGAACAACTACTGCCAACCTTACTATGTTATTTATTATATGGCTATCAGTTTCGGTGCTTCAGTACACCATCTTAAGGCCTTAACTGACACTGAGAGGGTAACTCCAGTCGTACACACGATTCCATCAGTGGCCAACATATGTGAAACTCTTGTAGCAGACTGACTGTAAGAATTATGATGTGTCTGTATCCATCAACTAAAACAGTTTGAACATTTACAGAACTTGCACGCTTGCTAATGGAAAGGTTAGGATCGTCACGAACAGACCGATTTGCACTCTCCACGGATTCGCCCGTTCTTGATGACCAGGTCGGATTAAAGGAAGAGATAGAAGTAATTCAGAGGCGGGTTGACAAATTTGTTACTAATAGGTTCGCATAACGCGCAATTGTTCCGGAGATGCTTCATTAAGTCAAATGGGAATCTCTCAAGGAAAGGCTACGTCCTTTTCGAGGAACACTATTGAGAAAATTTATAGAACCGGTATCTGAAGCTAACTGCAGAACGATTCGTAGCCTCTAACATGCAATGCGGACGACGAAGATAAGAGATGAGAAATTAGGGCTCATACGAAAGCATGTCGACAGTTGTTTTTCCCTCGTTCTATTTCCGGATTTCGGTTTGGCTCATGTTGAACCATATGTAATAAAATGCAATAACTGCAGCCGTCCTTACAATGTGATTTATTATCCGTCTACCAGTTTCGGTGCTTCAGTACAATATCTTCAGGCATTAACTGAATCTGAGAGAGTTAGCTCCTTGGTGGTTGATGGTTAGAGACACAACACGCTGTCTGCGAAAACCAGTTCTTAGATTTTAGCCACTAATGCAATCTTGTATGTGATTGGAATTAGCCTCCTCCCATGCCTGGAGATGATACACTGAAGTACCGAAACTGGTAGCGCCGCGCGGGATTAGCCAAGCGGTCTTAGGCGCTGCAGTCATAGACTGTGCGGCTGGTCCCGGCGGAGCTTCGAGTCCTCCTTCGGGCATGGATGTTTGAGTTAGTCCTTAGAATAATTTAGGTTAAGTAGTGTGTGTAGGTCCCATAAGATTTCACACACATTTGAAACTGGTAGCCGTATAATAAATAACATCATACGGACGGCTGTAGGTGTTCCATTTTATTACATAGCGATATGAGAAGTGACTGACAACCCTGTCTGGTGTTCCTACTCGCTGGTGTGGTTTGCCCCTCTTAATAGACTGCATGAGACAGTCATACACTATGCCTACCAAGCGTACTCCACTGTTAAGTGCACTATGTTAGCCAAAAAGGACACCAAGCGTCCAACCACGAGAGCCCACTGCACAAACACTGCAGTATCTTCCGTCAAACCACAACAACGACTGCCTCGCCGGTGCAGACACTCCTCGTTCGGCATGACTTAAAGCACTGCTCACAGACGGGACCCACAGACCATTTAGCCAGGCCGTACGTGCGCCTTTGTTTGCATCAGCAGCGACTCCACCGCCTTCTAACGCAGCAGTACGGTAGCGAAGCCTCTAGCGCCGCAGAACGTCTTTAATAGTCGATCACTGATCGTCTCAGAATGTACAGAAAAAAATATGATTGGCGTACTAAGGGGATGGAATCGGTTGTCTCTGGGAACGTAGTTTTCTGTTAGGTAGAAATGTCATGGCCCATAGCAAGAGTCAACAGGTTAGAGAGGAATGGAGCGCAGCGAGTGTGGCCGGAGGGGAGGTTCATGGCTGTCGGATGAAAGTCGGATAGAAATTAGAAGGGGAGCCCCGCGGCGATGAAATATAAGGGTTGGCTGCAGCCGCTGCGTGCCCGGCAGAGCCGGCCCGGAATTTAGGGTGGGTGAGCAGCGCGGCGCATACCAACGAGGCCGGCCTCAGGAAGAGCCGCAGCAGCAGCCACAGCTAGAGCCGCTGGCAGCGCCACGGCGCGGCCAACTTGCTGCCATCACGTGCTGCATGGCTTAACGTCCCCAAAAGTCTCCCCGTTGGGGAGGCTGGGGTAGTACTTGTATGCTGCCGGGGTGCCTTCCACCAAGTCTGTAGATACTCTGTATGTCCATCTTTTCGAGTTAGTTGCGCGACTCGGCTGTTTGATCTACATCTACATCTACATGGATACTCCACAAATCACATTTAAGTGCCTGGCAGAGGGTTCATCGAACCACCTTCGCCGGCCGGTGTGACCAAGCGGTTCTAGGCGCTACAGTTTGGAACCGTGCGACCGCTACGGTCGCAGGTTCGAATCCTGCCTCGGGCATGGATGCGTGTGAGGTCCTTAGGTTAGTTAGGTTTAAGTAGTTCTAAGTTCTAGGGGACTGATGACCTCAGATGTTCAATCCCATAGTGCTCAGAGCCATTTGAATTTTTGAACCACCTTCACAATTATCTATTATTCCAATCCCGTGTAGTGTGCGGAAAGAACGAACACCTGTATCTTTCCGTACGAGCTCTGATTTCCCTTATTTTATCGTGGTGATCGTTTCTCCCTATATAGGTCGGTGTCAAGAAAATATTTTCACATTCGGAGGAGAAATTTGGTGATTGGAATTTCGTGAGAAGGTTCGGTCGCAACGAAAAACGCCTTTCTTTTAATGATTTCCAGACCAAATCCTGTATCATTTCTGTGACACACTCTCCCATATTTCGCGATAATACGAAATGTGCTGCCCTTCTTGGAACTTTTTCGATGTACTCCATCAGTCCTCTCTGGTAAGGATCCCACACCGCGCAGCAGTATTCTAAAAGAGGACGGACAAGCGTAGCCTAGGCAGTCTCCTTAGAAGATCTGTTACATTTTCCAAGTGTCCTGCCAGCCAAACGCAGCCTTTGGTTAGCCTTCTCCACAACATTTTCTATGTGTTATTTCCAATTTAAGTTGTTCACAATTGTAATACCTAGGTATTTAGTTAACTTACGGCTTTTAGATCAGACTGATTTATCGTGTAACCGAAGTTTAATGAATTCCTTTTAGCACTCATGTGGATGAGCTCACACTTTCCGCTATTTAGAGGATAGAGGACGTCAAATTAAACACCTTTCAGTCGTCTTGTTTCCAACCTTATTTTATTTCGCAACCAGTTTCAGCGTTTTACGACGCCATCTTCAGGTCCCTGACCGACGTGTAGGAAGTATCTACTTCGATTGTGATCAAAACAGGGGCCAGCAATAGTGGAATTAGTAGATTTTTGTTATAGTGATCGCTTCAGCCATCACCTGCCGGCAACCATAGAAGCAGTGCTAAAATTTTTCATGATTTTCCGTTTTTAAATTGACCATTTTTTAAGGAAATAATTTAATTTCAGTTCGTAATACCTGTATTTTCGTTTGAAATATTGCGTTATTACAGAAGACGGGGAATAATTTAATTTCAGTTCGTAATAAATGTATTTTTGTTTGAAATATTGCGTTATTACAGAATACGGGGAAACCGATCCGTGCAGTTTTGGTAACAGTGCCGACAGAAACGAGCAACAAATACATGAAATAACAATTGATACCATATGTAATAAAATGCAATAACTACAGCCGTCCTTACAGTGTGATTTATTATCCAGCTACCAGTTTCGGTGCTTCAGTACACTATCTTCAGGCATTAACTGTTGTTGTTTGTCGTGGAGTAAGGTACGCGTGTACTTGCAGTGTTCAAGACTTGCCAAAAAAAAATGGTTCAAATGGCTCTGAGCACTATGGGACTCAACTGCTGTGGTCATAAGTCCCCTAGAACTTAGAACTACGTAAACCTAACTAACCTAAGGACATCACACACATCCATGCCCGAGGCAGGATTCGAACCTGCGACCGTAGCGGTCGTGCGGTTCCAGACTGTAGCGCCTTTAACCGCTCGGCCACTTCGGCCGGCAAGACTTGCCACATCCTGTACCTTACGCCCGCTCTTGCCGCCGGACCAATCATTGTCTGGAAATGTTTTTCCGAACTGACTTAGCAACGAAGTACAGTGCATCATTTGCTTTAAAAGACTGAAAAATTGTCTGCTGTCTCTATGAAATAAAAGAAGAGGAAGGACATTTTGGTAACAATAATAAATTAAAAACTTAACAACAGTTCATTCATAGTATACAATAAAAATATAAAGTAGCTGATCTGCTGCCCCTGTCTACAAAATATGCTATTATCTGCTTGTAACACTATTAAACGGACAAATTAATACGATATGTAGAATTGTTCAATTTCAGTTTTCACCCTTAAGCACTCACTACTCGCAATACCAAATTATTGATATGATCCTCTATTACTACATAATTTTTGAGCAGAGTTTCCCAAAATTAGAATCAGGAGAATACTGGGGAAACTTATCACTTTTTGAGAAAAACTGAGAACTGTGGGTGGAATAAGTTTCCTTTTATTTTTCTGCTTAATTAAATATTATGATTCCATGTATCTTGCAACTCAGTGAGTCAAAAAATTTCCACCCCGTAGACTGATTTCTATGTTTGTAACGGTAAGTAATGGGAATAAAAAACGAAAATCTATTATTCCAGAAACTAAGTATTTTTAACGGTTGTAATAGTCAAGTCAAACTGGCATGAAAAAAAAAATCGATGTAACCGACAACCTGTTGTTCCAAAGACGACCGCCTTCGGTGTGTGTCCCTCAGCTGTTCACTTCAGTCGCGGCATTGAAGTGGTGTTTGGGCGCCTGCCAGTCGGTTATATGACGTAAGTACGAGGAGATTTCATTGAAAATGCATCTCTTTTTATGAAATCACGTCCATCTTATTGAGGATTCCAATAGATTGTATTGCTCCCTACGCTTTTAACAACGAAACCCCGCTTTTCAGTATAATCTCCATTTAATGCGACTGCCTGATACTGCCTTACTGGGAGGGCCTGAATGTCCTCATGGTATCCCTCTACTGATCGATGTAGGATCCAATATCTTACTGCATCAATAACCTCGCCAGCATCCACGTAGTACTACCCGCCGAGAGCATCCTTCTTT
The DNA here is from genome assembly GCF_021461395.2 of Schistocerca americana. Taxonomy (NCBI): domain Eukaryota; kingdom Metazoa; phylum Arthropoda; class Insecta; order Orthoptera; family Acrididae; genus Schistocerca; species Schistocerca americana. The sequence goes on from NC_060121.1 coordinate 858,179,931, forward strand.
AGGCGAAACAGATAGAAATCTGAAGGTACGAGATCCGGGCTATAGCGTGAATGAGGAACAACAGCTCAATGAAGTTTTGTGAGCTCCTTTCGTGTACGCAGACACGTGTGAGGCCCTTGCGTTGGTTTGGAGAAGGAGAAGTTCGTTTGCATTTTTATAACGAAGAACAAACTGAAGACGTTGCTTCAGATTCCTCAGGGTCGTACACTACGCTTCGTACCTGATCATTGCATTATGAGGAAGGACATAAAATATAATAGATTCTTCAGAGTCTCAGAAGACCGTCGTCATGACGTTACCAGCTGAGGATGCTGCCTCAAATGCCTCTGAGCACTATGAGACTCAACTTCTAAGGTCATCAGTCCCCTAGAACTTAGAACTACTTAAACCTAACTAACCTAAGGACATCACACACATCCATGCCCGAGGCAGGATTCGAACCTGCGACCGTAGCGGTCGCGCGGTTCCAGACTGTAGCGCCTTTAACCGCTTGGCCACCACGGCCGGCTGAGGATGCTGTTTTGAACTTTTTCTTCAGAGAAGAGGTGGTTTGGCGCCACTCCATGAACCTCCGATTTCTTTCTGTTCGAAGTGATGAACCCAGGTTTCATCGCCTGTGATGATGTTCGATAAAAAAAGATCACGATCAGCCTCATAACGCACAAGCAGCTCCTTACAGATGATCTTCGTAGCTCTTTATGATCTTTCGATAGACAGCGAGGAGCGCCCACAACTTTCAGTACCACCACTGGTGAACGATTGTGTCAGAACACTCAATGGAGAGGTCCAGTTGTGCTGCGAGGTTTTTGATTGTGATCCGTCGATCACCTCGAACGAGAGTGTCCGCACGTCCCAACATTGCAGGAGTAACAGCTTTGTGCGGCAGGCTGGAACGCAGGAGAACGGATAGACTTGCGAGCTCTTGTTGCCATGATGACAGACGCTTCGCCCAACGACTGGCCATGCTTTCCTTCACTACCTGGTCCCTGCAGACATTCCGCATGCGCCTGAGTATATCTGCCATGTTCCAGTTTTCCACCACAAGAAACCCATTGACAGGTCTCTGTTTGGAACGCATCTCCGTTGCAGATGCCATTTTGAAGGCTACGTACAGCACCGCCACCTGTCGGAACTTCATGAAACTATTGGTGCTGAAGTTGAAATATTCCACTACTTCCCATAACAAATTCCAAATTTTTTAAACAGCAATTTGTCTTGAAGAAAACGTGTTCTGTTACCTATTGAACGACTATCGTATGATGGCATGAAATGGAAGTTTGGCACAATGAGAGAAAGAAGCTGTCATGTTTGAATGTGCCAATCGTCACTGTGAACGAAGTTGCCCGTCAGGCTTACGACGAATGATACAAATCTCACAGTCATCTGACAGCATAGGGGACGTAAAAAAAGTAAAAAAAAAAAAAAACTTAGTCGATTGAGACTGGAAGAAAGTGTCACTCCCTGTGAGTGAAAATGTAACTCAAAACTCTACAGGAAAAATTTCTCTCAATGAATCCAGGTTTATCTCAGCCACAAACGTAGCGAATATTGTGAAGGGAGTAGTAGCTGACTTGAGGCGTGTAGTGTTGTCCTCTTAGCAAGTGATTCATGGGTCGCACTCATTCAGGCCGGCCGGAGTGGTCGAGCGGTTCTAGGCGCTACAGTCTGGAACCGCGCGACCACTACGGTCGCAGGTTCGAATCCAGCCTCGGGCACGGATGTGTGTGCTGTCCTTAGGTTAGTTAGGTTTAAGTAGTTCTAAGTTCTAGGGGAATGATGACCTCACACGTTAAGTCCCATAGTGCTCAGAGCCATTTGAACCACTCATTCAGTTAACTGTACATCCTAACCCGGAAGACTATTTCAACACGTTTGATTACCACCAAATGTTGCCCGTTCTTCTACGTGTTCATGGTGAGTATATAGTGCAATTTCCCTTCTACCAATATGACAACAGCCATATTTTTAGTCCTTCTGACGTATGTCCCCAATTTGTCGAACATTCAGATATCGTATCGCACACTGCGTTGACTGACTCACTGAATCACCTGATGGTTATATCAGGCGATTATTAGAAACTGCGAGTGGAACCTGCGAAGCAATATCCCCAACATTTGGTACCTCCATAGGATGCAATCGTCAAAGAAAATTCCTCAGTCAGATACGAAACTTCTGAAGAAACCTGCGGACTCTCATCGCTGAGGGTCTTATGAAGGCAGGCTAAACTGTATTAGTGTGATTTCTCCAGGGGTGCGTAATTAACTGGCAAAGGAAGTATACCATAAAACACACGGATGTGTCTATTCTATCAGCCCCCAACGTCGTTTATTAGTGAAGCTCCGCATTTTTTTTTAGCGTTTTCCCAACAAGGATATATTCTTACGCCGGTCCTCATGGCGCCGTGTCACCTCATGAGTATGTTCATTCACTGTTGTGCCTACACATGAGATGGGTCTGTTGTGTTCCAGAGAGGCCCTTGCAGTCGAATAATGTTGGTGGTACTATACAGGACCACCGACGAGAATTCATGTGGGTGGTTTACGCAGTAGCAGGCGAAGCGAGCAATTTTATATACGAGAGGCGTATAGTAAATAATGCAACAAATTCTTTTCTCGGCCAGTTTCGCTTAATTAAATGCCAAAGTTGAAGTAAGATATGGTGGAAGGTTTCCGCTTTCATGAAATTCGTATGGGTGGCTGCACTATACGAAGCCTTCAAAATGGAGTCTGCAGCGGAGGTGCATTACAAGCTGAAAGCTGTCATTGAGTTTCTTTTGACGGAAAACTAGAGCATCGAAGATATTCATAGGCGCTAACAGAATGTCTACGGACACCTGACAGTGAATAAAAGCACGGTCAGTCGTTGGATGAGGCATCTGTCATCATCGCAAACTGGTCGCGCAAACCCTTCCGACCTCCTACGAGCCGGTTGGTCGCACGCAGCTGTGAGTGCTGTAATGTTGGAACGTGTGTACACTCTTGTTCGAGGTGATCGACGGCCCTCAGTCAGACACCTTGCCCCACAACCGGACGTCCTAATAGTCTGTACACCCTAGAGGAGCTCACGAAACCTCCTCATCCATGACTGCCTACCGCTCAACTATAGGCGACACGCAAATACGGCAGGTCACTTCACAAATGTTATTCATGTGAAATGCTGGCTGGGCAACCGCGAAGTGTAACGGAAATAAGAGATGCTCTGTTGACATCTGATTTTAAGTGAGCAGCGACTCAAATGCGGCAGACGAAGCGTTTTGTATCCCTGAATTTAAACTCATGTCCTAACCTAACCACAATACCATGATGTGCAATGTAGCCAAGAAAACGGCGATCAACCATTTGCGGCAGAACTAATATCACAATCGCTTTGTTCACCCCATATACGCCTAATCTCTAGGAGGAAACTCAGCGTAGAGAAAATTCAGTTACTGTGGTAAAAGCAAACTGTAATTTGTCCTTTCATTGATTACCTCAAACTATCCCCACATTGACTAAACGGGCTGCCGCGTTATCAACCGATGGGCAGTCCTGCTTGACACTTAGTTGCAGATTATAGACGACACAAGCAGATTCCAAATGAAAAACGACTGACTGGAAAAAAATAAGTGCAAAGAAAAAAGTCAGTACGTTAATGAATATGACATGGGAAAGTATTGTAAACACAAACATACATTTAACATATTAACTGAACAAAGATAACAATAAAAATTTTTTCACTGGATTTAGAAAAGTAAAAAAAATTCGTTGTATTTGACTAGGTTAGAACCTACTACCAGCCACACGTCTTGTTTCTACGTTAACCGCTGCACCACGCCGTTTCACTGCTGAAGGATGTTGTATTTAAGCTCTACTGACCCAGTTGCAACTATTAACTGCAGCCTTCAAAAATTCTGCTTCATGCAATGTCGTACGAAGTTTATCTAATGAAGTCGATTTCTTTGATTATAATAATTGTATATGTAACGCTGAGTCGAGTCTTGTGAGGAAACGTCCAGCTGTGTTTGGTTAGTGCTCTGTATGAAACATGTGCATTTCGTTAGGATCATCCTGTGTGTGTGTGTGTGTGTGTGTGTGTGTGTGTGTGTGTGTGTGTGTGTGTGTGTGTGTCTTGTTTTTGTTGTGGTCATCATGCGTGATGAAATACGAAATAAAAGGGCCAGACTCAGGATTCGGGATCCAAACAGATCAAGAAAGAAAGCCGGACAAGGAATTGGAAGTGAACTGACAAATTTTTGCTGTTTGGCAACGGCCAACGACGTTGAGCTCTTTCTTTGGAGGAAACCAGCTTTGTGCAATGCGTGAAGTGTCGCATATCAAGTAATTTTAGTCCTAACTGTAGTAATTCCCATTGAGTCATTGCAGCCAGAGCTGGCTCTTAATATCAGCATGAATAGGTGCCAATGAATCAGTTGAGAGTCTGCTTTCCTAGCAAGAAAGTGGAAGATAGAAATGTCCAACGATTTATGCATAATGTCTCACCACTTTTCAAATTTCACAGTTTTTATCACTTTTTATATATCGTATTTCGATGCTAGTATCGAAATTATTATAGCATCCAAAGTGTCCTTCACCACACACCATAAGATAACACGCTGCGAATAAATTTAAATGTAGATGTTCTTTGTGAGCTGAAGTACGGGAACTGTAATTGTACCTAATACTCTTCGAAGGAGGTTGCCTCGTTTAGATACACGATTACTTGGCGTACTTTTCGTGGAGTTTGTCTCACTGCAACAATACAAAGGCAGTAACACGCTTTGCTTTTAATCCTGTTTCCTAGATAGTATAAATTTAATCAGACACGATATTCTTTTTTTGAATTTCGTAACGGCACATAAAATGCTATTTACAAATGCACAAGCATACACGACTTATTAACTTGCAACTAACAGTATACATTACTCGGTTATTCATTTTACTTAGATTTGAAGCTCATCTTGATGTTCTTCCGTGTTTGTGATTTAAAAATTGGGATGCTTTTAAAATCCGCCTTATGCACAAACAAATAGCTTTTTTTTATATTTACCCAGACATGATTCTACACTTGTCTGTCTGTGGTTCAAATTTTGTTTCTGTAAAATACAGTATCAAATTTATAATAATTTAACTGTTGTAGGCTTCATACTTACAATATATGCAATTGGCTTCAATTTTTTTAGACGTTCACCTCAAAATTACTTCGCTAAATAAACTACACTATTATACACCGTTTTTGTGTTCCTTTTCATCGTTTTTTTGACAGCATGTCATCTTCAAACTAACCATGAAGGAAATTATTGCGTATTTGTGAAGAACTGTTTCGTGGGTAGAGGTTATGTGCGTTTACTTGCATTTTCCGTCCTGTTTCGCGCCTCTGGTTGGTGTCTCGACCAACTACTCAAATTTTCGCCCACTAGTTCACCTCACATGCACTTTCACAAAATGTGGTGAAACGTGATTCGAGCAGACACTTCTGACTCCATACACCCAGTGAGAGGTGTTAATGTGTGTGTGTGTGTGTGTGTGTGTGTGTGTGTGTGTGTGTGTGTGTGTGTGTGTGTGTGTGGAATAAGAGAGAGAGAGCTGGAAAGAGGGGTGGGGAAGGAGAAACGAGAAGTTCCTTTCCTTTAGACTGTTTGATTGTTATATTTTATGTGGGGAGATGCCTTTGTATGGTTCGTTGAGAGATCCAAACAGTGTTTTCTTGCCCAGTGTTGTATTTTGATTCAGGACTCTCTTTCCTTGTATTAAAAGTTTTTGTATGTGTTCCATGTTTTTAGGTGCTGGTTTTCCTGTATAAGACGATCTGCAGAACTTGAGTCTGTACTATCACTTCTTACGGCTCTGAGGTGTTCAGAGTATCTCGTTTTGAAATTTCTGCGTGTTTAGCCTATGTAGAAACACTGGCATGAACTATGGGTTAACTGATATAGTCCAGCTTTGGAGAATCTGTCTGCAGAGGTTTTCGTAGTACTTAGATTCTTCTGTAATGTGATATTTTTGCGGAATGATACTTATAGCCATTGTTTCTTCTCGTAAGTTTCTCACCCTGTGGACGTTTTTGTTACTGTATGTTAGTATGTGCCGTGCTGTACCCTTTTTAGGGTGTTCGTCGTATCCTGGGTTTGTCTGGAGGCTCAACAGAGACCCACTGGATCAACTCAGCTACATATAGGAAATAAACACAATACACCAAATAGCCAGAGAGAATGGGTCCAATGCACAAATCATAAACAAACTGAACAACCAAATTAAAAAATAAATTGAAAGAGAAAAAATCATGAACGAATCACAAGCCACAACAGAGAACCAAGAACACAAACTCCGGCTGCAAGAAGTGCTCTCAAATAGCGCAAATGGTAGCGTTCTAACCATGCAGTGGAATGATCCTAGCTGCAGCAACTGTATCGAGAATAGTCAACACACACAATGTCAGGTTAGGCCACCTACGAAGACCACGCTTACTTTGAGACAGAATGTTTGATTTTAAATAGTTCATGCCGTTTGTAGGTCTATTTGTCTTACTGTGTTAACAGGTAACACTACCACATGGCACTTGTTCTTAAATGTTTTGGAACATTGGTTAATCACACATCTCCGTAACACGTGACCACATTAAACCTACGTAGGAACGTCAGTGAGAGCCTAGCAAGTCACTCGCCATATCAAAGTACAGGTCATAGATTTTCAGCTGAGAACGCTTTCGACACATCACTTCCTCACTCTCCCCATTTATTCCCTTTAAATCTATAGGCTTAGAATCTGAGGGGACATGTCACCAAATTAAAATAGACCATCCCTCAAAATCTGAGTTTTGGTGGTCATGGCACTGACACCATAATGTCCATCGCATGAGATATCCGGATCGTCTCTACACTCTCTAGTGTCGATAAAATAAAGCTGTAGGCCTCTTTCATTGTTCTGAGGTAAGATCCCATATTAATGTTGAATACTGATAAAAATATAATCTCCTGGAATTACTTAGTACTTCTTCAATCATTATCTACAAAGAAATCATTACATAACTCTAGCTTTAATAAATTTATGCATTTGTTTCCTTTTTTGGGATTCTGAAGTCTCTTACGTACCTACTGTTTATATTTTGCTCATTAACCTTACCACTACAGAGACCTACGCATATCCATGCATAATTTATTGGTATATCTAGTTCGTAGGCATTTTTCATAAATTCTTCAAACTATTCCTGGGGCTTGAGGTACTAGGTTAATGATGTTACTACGGGAAAAGAATGCTACACACGCAGCATACAAATAGAATGAAATTTAGTGAGCCAATGTCGAAATTTATGTGGTTTTTAGCAGTATTTTAAACTGACCGAGTCGGCTTCCCTATAAAAATATCTTATTTCAAACAAGATGGATAAACAGCATGCATTTGGTAAAACTGACTACTAAAAATTTGCCAATTCCTCAGGTGCAATGTAGGCTGAAGGTTTAAAAACATAGCAGTCTCGTACGGAATTCAGTTTATTCACGAAAATCAGTGTTGGCATGTCTCTAGTATTCACTCATTTAAATATGGAATGAAACTGAACGGAACTGTGGAAGCAGATTCCACTGTGTGTTTTGGAACTACAACTATCAGTTCATTTGCTGATTTCCTAATTCGACAGAAAATGTTTGCAGAAGGGGACAGTAGTTGTAGATTTGCTTTAACGACATGTCGTGGAGTCAACAATATGTACAACTTCGAGATCTAACGTTGACCATCGCAGGACAGAAGTTCCACCCAGTTAAAACAGTGACTGTAAATCAGGTGGGAGGGCGATTATAAGAAAGATATTGTTGTAAATCTGCATGTTTGTCTGTGGTTCTCAGAAAGTTCTGGGTTGTAGGTTCGTGTCCCAGTCTGTCACGTAGTTCCAGTCTGGCAGGAAATTTCAAAACAGCGCACACTGCACTGAAGAATGATATACTTGTTCTTAAAACCATCTCCTGTGCTTTGTGTAAGCCAATTCTCGGTAGTGTCCCTCCTTCCTCTAGCGCTAGTCCTGCTAGGTATGCAGGAGGACTTGGGTGAAGTTCGCAACTGGGAGACGGGTAGTGGTGGAAATAAAGCTGTCAGGATGAGTTATGAGTCTTGCCTGCATAGCTGAGTCACCGTGAGCATTTCCTGCAGAAGGCAAGGTTCTACGATCTAAAAACCCACTGATGCAGTTTCAATCTACCAGGAATTTGACAGGATTGTACTCTGTTAGGTAGTTAAATCTGCTTCAGATTGCAGTACTTGTTGTGGAACATAGGATACAATCATTATGATGATATTTTATGCTAGACTCCTTCTCAAAGATTAACAGCATACGGTACTCATTTCCTTTCTAGTACCAAAGTTACTTTACGCCCTTTGGTTACCAAGAGGGGGTGGTAGGGTAATCCTGGGTCTACATTGTAAAACTTATTGTTATTAAAGTCAGTCACAAAAATTTCAGTACGCCAGTTATTAACATAAACTGATGATGTACTAAAGATCTGAAGCATTCATTAGTAATTTATATTCGAAACATGCACAATTTAGGATCCAGTTTGCTGACAGAACAGAAAATTAGAATTCTAAACAAAAAACAAATTACATCTTATTTGATCAATTCTTCTAAACTGAGAATATTTTTCGAAAAATGTGTCGCTTCTGAGGTTTTGGCAGTCTCTTTTTTGCACTTTACGCACATTAATCTATTTTTCCTATCTTCATTTGTCGGATACAATGCACTTCTTTTCCTTGTTGGTAATTTTGAAGCCTATTATTTGGTACTTTCCGTAAAATGTATCTTCTTCACTTCCAATAACGTTAATGTTTCTTAGAGCTTCTGTGTGCGGTTGAGTTGGATGTATTACTCGTTTTTCCACGAGACGTTTCGTTAACTTAAGGGCAAGTTGTTGAATGAAATACTTCCTCCCTCTTGTGGAAACTTTCTGACAGTCTGTATATTTTTGTGACCACAAAATACAGTATATGCATTAAGATCTGCGATGTCCACCATCTCCACGAATATTCGGGTTATCAGTGATTTGTAGTATGTACACAGCTGCATAATCTTGTCACCAAATCACCCAATTCTACTACCTCTTCAGTCTCATTATAGTGGGCGATAATGGTAGGGGTCTTGCTTTTTTTTCTTCAACAGAGTCATCACAGTGTTGTGTTGGAAGCAAACTAACACAGTTCTTTTCCTTTGTATCATTTGAGGCAGTGGTCATCTTTTCTGCGAACCCAGATAATGAAGATTTGCCTCTTTTATTGCATTAGGCAAAGACTTCTGTGGTATTTCTCCACTGTTTGCTCTAAGAGTTCCAACTAATGTTAAACTGTGACCCAACCGTTTTTTTCAGCCGGCAGTATGGAAGTAAAGGAGTAATATTTAGTGATTCTCCTTCCAGACTGAAAATATGGTTTATCCACATCCTAAACAGCACTTTGCCCTTGATTTACTTTTCTCTGGCGGTCCTTCGTGCCTGCATATCCATGTAGGTTAGATACATATCCTTTTTTAGCATCTGCACATTAAGATATTTTCATTCCTTATTTTCCTAGTCTGGATATCATATATACTCGAAAAGGGCAGTTGCCACGGAAAGTTGCCAGTCTTTCATCTCCAGTTAGGTACTTATTATAGCTGTAATTATTTATACATGCATTAACAAAGATATCAAAAACCTCTCTTATTGTCTGAAGCTCGTCATTCGTATCTCCATCTCAGATGCTGCGAGTTCTTATGTCTTCAAATCTCAAAACAGGTGATAATTGTTGAAATTTGATACGTGACATAACAGTTGTGAAAAGTGGATTTAGAAAAGATGGGTGGTTAGTCCATAGCTCAATAACCCTTGTACTATTTCCGGGAATCTTTTCTGCAGCCAGTAATATGCAAATAGATGCCAGGAACTGCTGGTTTTTAGAACTTCTTCCACGTTTGAATAGCTGTGGGTCAGAAACTATTGTTAACCAGTACAACGAAAAAACCAGTCCAAAGTTGCAAATTTCATTTTTTAATCGATGACTAGTTTCTGCACGCGCTGTAACTGTCATTTGCACATTTTTGACATGGTTTCTGCATTTTAGGAAATAACATTGTTGACTATGTTAAGATGAACTGAAAATGGGTCCCTGCCTGAAACTAGTCGTCAAGTGAATAAAAAAGTTAAATTTACAACTGTGGACTGGTTTTTTCGTTCTACGGAACTGCTGGTATTTCAGGTTGTGTCATTCCTTTGGTTGTTTTGAGTGAGTTTGGTTGTATACACGAAATACTTCTTGATCTTTTTAATTAGTACGGCCACACATAATGTCAAGTATGTTTTCATGTAGAAAGAGAGCAAACATGTTTGCAACTGAATCTGCAATTTTACTGCCATTTATGACACGAAAGGATGTAGTGTATCATGCTAGACCGCTTCTCGATTTGAAAATACATGAAAGACTTGGATCTTCATCCTCAATGTCATCTACTTGTTAATTTTCTGATCCTGGTGGACCTGCCACCTGACGCATTACATTCATTTCTATGAAGTCATCAACTTCTCCAGTAACTTCAACATAATCGTTTTCACCTCCATCATGTCACAAATTGTACATGTCATGAACCTCTTCACAAAGATCATCTGGTTTATCAATATTTGTAATCCTTTCAAACTCCTGCTCTCTGTAACCCTTGTCCATATTTACACTCAAAAGTATAACCTAAGAATGCCACAGATGAAAATAACAACAGAGACTCACTGCAGATTCTCTGTTGTCATTGTTTTCCGATCTCAGCGAGAATGGAAGTACTGCATGACAACAATATTGATGACCGGATAACAGTTACTCTGTTGAATATAAAAACAAGGCTATAAATGAAATTTGTAGCAAACGTTATCAAGGTGGGTAACAATTACACTGCAAATGAATCACGGAAAAAATTATAAAATGAGATAAGCATATTGGGATATATCAAATGAATAATGCTAACTGATATACACTTCCCCCCACCCCCCAATAAAATAGTAAGCCTTTTAGAGGTTTCCATTACACCAGTGATTCATTGTCACAACAATGTATATGAAGTACATGAAAAGATTACATTTTGAGATCAATAGCACAAGCGGCTCTGGGGAATTAGTTATCGACCCATGCTGAAACACCCATATTAGTACGTCGTGTAGCCTCTATGGGCGCCAATGTAGGTATTGATTCTGTCATCCTGTCGATTGTGCTGATGGCTAACACTGCCTGGGATATGTTATGTCACGCCTGATCGACTTGTTTGAACAGTTCTGTAAGATTTGTTGGTTGACGAGTCACACAATCACTTCTTTTCCCTTCATACCTCAAACGTGTTCGACTGAAGACAGCACCAGAGAGTGTGCTGGTCAGGGAAGATATTTCAAGTCTCACAGAGCATGTCGAGCTTCACAGACATTGTGTGAGCGAGCGTTATCCTGTGCAACAAGAGCAGGAAAGGAACGGTCCAAGAACATTCTACAAGTACCGAGCGCTATTTAGAGTCCCATCTAGAAACAGCAAAGGTGAACAAGATTAGTAGCTCAGCGCATCACAGACCCATCAGGCCTCTGATGTGGTCAGTCTGTCTTGGACGAATCAACTCTACAAGAAGTGCTCACCAGGACTGTCGTACGCAGGAGCGACCATCATTTGCATGCAGGCAGAATGTGTTTTCATCACTGAAGGCCATGGCGCACCACACAATCTTGTAAGTGATCCTCTGACGTCACCAGTCGAGCCATGCACGTCGATGCTGTGGGATGAGAGGATGACAGGTTAGAGATCTGTGCGCATGTAATCCCACTACTAATAACCAGTTCGCAACATTCCGTGTTGATATGTCTCAGCTCACACGTTCTCTTATCAGTGATCCGATGGCTGTGTGATTGGGACTGCTCCACTTACAATGCGGCGATCCTAGCGGGAATCTGTCCTGCATTTCTCTCCAGAAACTGATCTAAGGATTTGAGGATGACCGAGTGACCTCTGATACCAGCATCGTTACAAAATCCACTCAGAGAGCTACAATTTGACCTCTTTCAAACTCACTCAGTTGGCTGTAAGAAGCATGAGTGCATCTCTGAGGTATGGTTGCCTCCTTGCTTCAAATGTTTGCGCTCCGATGAGTCTTCTGGCTGTGAGCATTCAATACTAAAGGATAGAGGCAGATGGCACTCTAGTAACTATGCCACTACGCTACCTGCTTTCGGGTGACGTTGAAACATTATCAGTACATGTGCTATCCCCCAGGTTGCATATGCAATCATCGGATCAAACCTCAAGTCGTCTTTCCAGGTGCATTAATTTTTTTCGAGCAGTTTCAACTGAGAAAATACACAGCGTTTCAAATTGTAGGCAAAATTTAAAGTATAGATACATGTGAGAAATTGTAACTGGGTTAGTTCCATTACCCTACATTGGTACCAGAAGGGTTACTTGCGAGGAACTGAATCGTAATCCAGTCACAGTTACTGCGGTGTATCCGCCGCCACTGTCTTCCGACCGGACTGTAGCGCGCTCCGGCGCCCCCTGCAGTGCAGCATCTGGCGCGGCGAACTGCTTGAAATGAAAATTGTAAATGAAAATACAGTTCGCCTGTCGGGACGCGTGGCTGGCGCCGCCGCGACGGAGACAAATTGCGGGGGTGCGTGCAGCGCGGGCGGGTATAAAGCGCAGGGGCTACGGGCTCCGCGCCTGCGCAGCGTGATTCATACTGCAGGGTGAGACAGGGCGGCGGGCCGGCCACCCGGGCGCACAGACTGATTTGTTGCTCGCGCGCCACCTGGCTGTCAGCGCGATGACAGATAAATTCACCGCGCCGGGATAGCCGCGAAATGGTCTTCACCTGTGATGAAGCCGGCACGTCGCCCATTTCATTCGCGGGTTCCACGGACCAACATCGGCTCTAAGCAGTAATTTAGCTTTCATGGTTCACAGTGCGCCACTCCTACCTTTCCGAATAGCAGCGCACCTACATCCACACATATACATATCTACTCAGCAGTACACCAATCAATGGGTTTATCCACTATTAATAGTCCTCTTTCTTAATAACTACTTCAGAGTTTTGATTGCAACATGGAAAAAGTGAAGCTGTGAGTATGAAACTTGGTGACGATGTTAGTCCTTCTCTACATATTCACCTTTCAGAGCGATATATTTTTCACATCAGTGGATGACTTGGTAGACAACTTCATTGTAGAAACATTTTGGCTGTTTAGGGCTGGTTCCACATTCTCGTCACATTAAAGTGTCTTCCCAAGAAATGGTTTCGTCGTCCGAGGAAACGGAAAGAAAATGTTAAGCACAAAGAAGTCTGTGGTAATACAATTACGGAAAGAATGACATAATGCTAAGCATTAAAGTATCTACCACAGAGAAGAAAAGGACTCCTTCTTTTCTTCTTCTTTTCTTTCACCTGTCCCACATCACTGCAAGGTTATTAACGAATTTCGCATGGTTAATTTAAGGAATGGCCAGATGGTCTTCCTGTTGCCAGTCTGTAACTTCCTGGGACGGAGCATATGTAACCCAGCTGTCTACGTATTCATGGGAGAGTGAGAAATATGTTCTAAATGTTTGCAAATCATTTCACAGGGGTGGTGTAGTGACTTGGCAAGACAGCCAAGCCACTAGGAGGTAGCCGAAAGGCACGAGTTTAAGCTCACGCAGACTGGCGTGAGGTCTGGAACAGGACAATGTCTTGAGAATTGCAAATAAAGTACGAAGATCTTGGAATACTTAACTTTAATCCATAATTGGTGTACATCGCTCTTGGTGATACGTTAATAACAATCTCAATATAAGCTGGTAATGGCGCCTTGCTAGGTCGTAGCAAATGACGTAGCTGAAGGCTATGCTAACTATCATCTCAGCAAATGAGAGCGTATTTGTCAGTGTAGCATCGCTAGCAAAGTCGGCTGTACAACTGGGGCGAGTGCTAGGACGTCTCTCTAGACCGGCCGTGTGGCGGCGCTCGGCCCGCAATCACTGACAGTGGCGACACGCGGGTCCGACGTATACTAACGGACCGCGGCCGATTTAAAGGCTACCACCTAGCAAGTGTGGTGTCTGGCGGTGACACCACAGGCGGCACTTGGATACCGGCCCAGTACTCACCTATTGGGATGTGGAAAATCGCCTAAAAACCACATTCAGCTAGCCTGCACACTGACGCATTTTATCCAATTCCAGCGCACTTCCCCATCCTAGAAGTGGGGCCTCAGTATGCATAGCTATCCAGGCTCGTCACAGATGAAAGAAAGAACACATAAATACCGCATTCACCATGTAGATTAACGTGGTTTTATGTAGTGATACCTACTTTTTATGACAAATGCAAAGAAATTTCTACCAATCAAAAAAGTGGCAACTTTTATCTAACAGCAATGAAACTGAAAAAAATTGTTCTTTCTGTGGGATGTGAGTTTAGAAATTTCCAGCAAAGCTTAAAGAATCACGATTAAAGCAGCCAATGTTTATTCATATGAAAGATATGTTTTATACTGAGAATAAAAGCTATGACAGCGATAGTGCATGAGGAGTAATGTTAAACAAATCAGCAGTTCAGTGTTTAACTGATATGTTATACAGGGCATTGGCATACAGATGTACATTGTATGCCAGTACTTCATTTGTAAGAACACTAGACATTATGCTGTTGCTATCTCCCTCCATTTTTCCGTGGAGTACACACGACAGTGCTGCCAATCTAACCTACAGTTCCCTTTGGTGGTTAATATCTCCCTATGCCAGCTGTAATGTGTACTTGTTGACATACATATTTTTCTGCGACTGCAGCAGCTTCAAACTACTGACCTGTCAAACGCAAGTCACATCCATGGATCAGTGTTTCGTGTGTGACTGAATGGTATACCTTTGGATAATTCCTCCTTGGGTTTTAAGATGTATATGTAGAAGAGAATATCATAAGCTTTACTTCAGATCTTTTAGACTCCTTTGTAGCAATATAATTCCAAAATATTGAACAGCAAGAATAATAAGAAAATTCAGTCAGTTACTATTGGGCATGATAACTAGTGAAACATTAGAAGATTCAAAAATAGCTTTCTTGACTTTCACTACCACTTTCCTCGGTTTTCTGGAATCTGATGACTGTCCCAATTACAGCTGTTTTAAGCTGTGAAGTGACTAGGATCGATATGTAAACTGATAGATAACCAACTTCCTTGAATACATGCAATCCACAATTAATTTTCTCTAGATTCTCTTGTGAGTAGTTCTTTAAATAGTTTGATGTACTGACAATAGTCTCAGAGTACCTTTACTCACTTGAGACTATGTTGTCAGCTGTCGATTACAGTTTGAAAACAAAAGTAACATAAAATGTAGATGGCATTTTTTCCATCTAAGGTGCAATGATGATCTGTCAAATAACAAGAACTGTACATTTTGTTAACAAAATGAATAGAAGCATACTATGTGACAAAACTACCATTTTCATATGTATGACACTTTCTCCTAGTCAAACATTCAGTGATACCCTAAAAAACCAAAGTAGTTTGGGTTTGAGGAACATGTCTAAATAAATATAGACTGTATGGGAAAATTCTGCCTCATTTAATAAATTTGTTACTGTAGTTCCCACTATGAAGAACACCAATTCTAAAAAATTTAATACTAGAAAGAGACATGCCTTACACAATACATCACTCAGCATTATTATATTACAGAAATGATGACATATTCTCTCACAAAGGCTTTCATACAAGGAGTCTGATTCAAAAAAAAATTTAACCTCAACTGCGTATAGAAAACATGCTTGCTTGACAATAGCTTCTACTTCATAGACGAATGTCTGAAAATGTAATAATGCAGTGCATGTAGATGCAGGAGAGGATTTTTAGGAGAGCAGAGGGAAAGACAGAGAGGGACTGAATTCAGTTACAGGTAAATTATGTTTGTTGTTGTTGTTTTTTGGGAGAGGAGACCAGACTGCGAGGTCATCGGTCTCATGGGATTAGGGAAGGATGGGGAAGTAAATTGGCCATGACCTTTGAAAGGAATCATCCCGGAATTTGCCTGGAGCAATTTAGGGAAATCACAGAAAGCCTAAATCAGGATGGCCAGAGGTGGGATTGAACTGTCGCCCTCCCCAGTGCGAGTCCAGTGTACTAACCACTGAACTATGTTTCCTTGTTCTGGATGTTGTGTTTTTTTTTCACTGAGAGAGTATTCTGTATTATAACAATAGTTTCATAGCCGGCCGGTGTGGCTGTGCGGTTCTGGGCGCTACAGTCTGGAACCGAGCTGCCACTACGGTCGCAGGTTCGAATCCTGCCTCGGGAATGGATGTGTGTGATGTCCTTAGGTTAGTTAGGTTTAATTAGTTCTAAGTTCTAGGCGACTGATGACCTCAGAAGTTAAGTCGCATAGTGCTCAGAGCCATTTGAACCATTTTTGGAACCGCGTGACCGCTACAGTCGCAGGTTCGAATCCTGCCTCGGGCATGGATGTGTGTGTTGTCCTTAGGTTAGTTAGGTTTAAGTAGTTCTAAGTTCCAGGGGACTGATGACCACAGATCTTAAGGCCCATAGTGCTCAGAGCCATTTGAACCATTTTTGAACAATAGTTTCGCTATTCAGTCTGTATAATACCGAAAGGCTGTAATTATGACCTATGGAATGTGCAAACACCAAACTTTGTGGTAGGTCTACAGTTTCAGGATGTAACATTTCCGAAAGTACTTATCCACTGTATAACTGAAAAATGTCATAACATATTAACATATAGTCTTCAGGACAAAGAAGTACAGGGAAGTTAACTATCTAAGAAACGCCATGCGATAAGTTGGAAGGTAAAAACGTCATCAATGCAAGGCTACAGGAGATGAACTTAGCATTTCTCTTTACAAAACTTTCACAATTTTGTTTAAAATAACAAAAAGCTCTTAACTAGGAAACCAAAAATCCATCATTACACTACGATAATTCGCCAGAACCCACATAAGGATTTGAAACACTAATTTCGGGATTAATGAAAGAAAATGGAAATATCTGAAAAAAGAAAAGTAAATTGCTGTTTCATCTATAAGGAGACAAATCAACAGTACTAACATTTATTTTAAGAAGTAGCACTAAAAATACAATCATGTAGCAGAAGTCGCAGATGAGATTAGGAAAAGAAGACCGATGCTCCATGGGCACATTCAAAGACGAGTCTTAGAAGTCTGACTAGAAAGAGATGTAGAGCATATTGAAAAATCAAGTGAAATCCGACAGCCTTAGCAGACTGCATGAAGACCTAGAAGAATCTGGCAAAAAGGAGAACGATATACAGAAATGAAATTAAAATGAGGGAACGTTTTCAATCATAAAGTTTCCAAAAGGTAGTAGAAAATGAGCAGCGTAATGAAAGCGTAATGCAGCAAGTGTAAAGTTGTCTCAGTGGCGTAGGCGTGTTCATTAGCTGGGTTTTAACCCAATGAGGAGACATTGTTATGCTATGAATGTGTTTTTAACTATAGTATTTGCGTTGGTGAGAATTATTCGAGACGTGTTACCGACGACTTTATTAAATTCATGTGGAACCCCATGTGTGCTTCATGAAAATGAACCTATGTCAGATCTCGACGGTATGCTCAGATTTACTACCGTAAATGCTTATGTATATGCAACAAAAGTTGTTACTGAATGGGAAACATAATTGTATCTCCAGAGAAAGTAATAATTCTTTCATGTTTCTGCTTCTCACAAAACAGTTTAACGAATATCGTGAATGGTTGAGGGACACTGCAGAGACTTTGTCGTAAAAATTAGGCACCTCCGAATTTCGGTTTCCATTCCTCAAAATATTAATTCTGATATTCAACAAAGGAAAGTGCATATAACTCCCTATACTTTGCTATGAAACACTATTCTTTCGAGAGTGGTGAGACAAAACAAAAACAATTGTGAAGAAATGTGACACAGAATTCCATGGTATTATTAATACTGTATCTTTAAGCCAGTTATGCGACTATTCTAGGAATGTGTTTTCTGTTTCCACACGTTTAAAAATTGACATCTTTGTAACCGACACGAAGATTCCCAGTAACGAATAGTTAAATTTTGTGAACATTTGGTGTTCTTTACTATTTGTTATATTTTTCGAGAGATTAGATGCTTCTAATTAGTATCTTACTTAATTATTGCATTTCTGTGTATTCGTTCATTTACTACAGTACTGTGGTTTCCTCTGTCAGTTACTATACATATATCGGTGATACCTTAACACATCTTTCTCTCTGGTATTTCTTTCCCTTTCCTATAGAACGAATTTTGCTCACGACTTTCTGCTATTGATTGTCTGCTGTAATGAATGAGTATTTGGTAGTTTATTTTCCAGAAGTAGGTTTTTATAGCCATATTTCTAGCGACTATTATCACATAATTTACGAGATTTTTGTGGAGAATAACACGTGCGTTCTGAAAATAACTGCGGAACTCTTTTGTGGATCTATAACTATGGGTTTGTTCCTACATAAAACTGTAATTTAGAAATATAGCGTCAATTTTCACACAATTCAACAAACACATGCTGGGTAATCCAGATGCCCGCAACGTCTTCAAAAACCATGTGCGTGATATTCGTATTCTGTCACTCGCTGTGGGCAAACTATTAGTCCCACAGAAAAAAATCCACAGCTCCTTTTTGTAGGAAATTTAATGTAGTTAGGTTTTCTACGTGGATACGTTTTCACTGGAGACCAAGGGTTTGAGTTATTCAAGAAAAACGCGTTAAAAGGTCACTTTTGTACGTTTGTCTTGAATAATTTCAGAACTACAGCATCTAGCAAAGAAGTATCTCAGCAAACACTTTGACTACATTAAATTTCCTCAATAAAGGTCCTGTTGATTTTTTCAGCAGGTCTTATAGTTTTCACGTAGCATGTGAGAGAATATGAAAATGTTGCTGGTAGTATTTGACGGAGTTGAGGACTGCATAAGACCCATGGGTATGGGCAGCTGAATCAGACTATATAGAGAGCTGGAAGAGTAGTATCGAATCCTTACGTAAGTAAACATACAGTGCATCAAGGAATTATATATAATGACTCCCCATGCAATCCTGAAAGCAGGTAGCTAGTATTATCAGCCTTAGTATTTCGTGCATTAGCTACAGTACTGTGGTATGCTCTATGACCTGGTACCTTGTATCGATAATTCCCTAAGATATTTCTTTCCCTGATGAAGAATGAGTTTTGAGTAGCGTATTTCCCAGAGGTAGGCGTATGCATCCACATTTCTAGCGACTATTATCACATAATTTTTGTGGAGACTAACAAGTGCATTCTGTAAATTACTGCAGAACTTTTTTGTGGGTATGTAACTACGGATTTTGTCTTCATGACACATACCGGCTTCGTTCTGAATTACAACGTACTACCGTATCAGCGCTGAATAACCCTGTGTTGCTTTCGTCCAGTGCAGTGGACAGCTGTTAATGTCACTACTTCGGCGTTTTCAGTCAGTGCTGAGGCGAAAAATGCACGCAGTTCACTGGTTTGGACACTTCTTACTGATGCGGTAACCTGAGTGGATCTGCAGTCTTAAGACTAACACGAAACACCAAAGATGCGACCATTAACAGCTGTCCCTGCATTGGACATGTACACCACAAGTATAAGACAACGAAAATATACACACTAAGACCGACGGAGATTTTTTTTTAAGAAATATAATGTAAGTTTTCCAGTGATATGCAATGCGCCGACTCTGCTGACTGTAGTAATGAATTCTTTAAGGAAATTTCTAATTATGTGTGACATGCTATTCAAATAACAATCATCGACAATGATAAGGTTGACAGGTGACGTTGAGAATATCATTATGCTAATTAATGAAAGTACTTTAGATTTAAAAATGGCAGATAATGTATAAGTCCTGTTCTTGAGAACAATTTTAGAATTTTTGTGTTCCCCAGTCTTACGACTTTTATTTTAATGTCTCCCATTAATATTTTACCATGTGACACTAATCACTTACTAAAATTAATTTTGACCTTAATGTCTGTATGTCATTCAGTATGTGATAAGATTGTATCTTCTATGGGTCCTAGGTTCTAACATACAATTAACTAACTGTCTCAAAAGTCTTTTAATGTCATTACTGAAAAGCATCTCGTTTACACAGATATTCATTCTGTGTGGGGTGATTTGTTTTCCATTAATACATTCATTCTTTACTGTCAACAGTCCTCTGTTTGCCGCTGCAAATGCAGGAACCATCAATTACCGTAACGACCAATAGATCGTCCAGCTATGTATAAGACGTTATGTCTTTATGGCTCCTGGGGAGGGCCGTAGCCATTTTACTACGTAGCACCGTACGGCCAGAAGCACAATTTCTGCTCCATAAAGCATCACTAACGACAGGCAGAGTTTAGTCTACCTCTACCCCGTTCACGGAATTCAGAGACCGACTGCACACCGAGATTAAATGGTAGCAGCGTCCAGCACTTGCTATACACACTGCCTCGATCCAGTCCCATGAGCGGGTTTCCTTCAAATGTTAGCTGCATACCAAATTATACTTGCTTCCTCTAGTGCTTCCGAAGCACCGAACGTCTTTTTACGTTGATATCACTTCGGAGAAATGGTGAATCATAATCCTATGTTATATATATATATATATATATATATATATATATATATATATATATATATATATATATATATATACAGGGTGTTACAAAAAGGTACGGCCAAACTTTCAGGAAACATTCCTCACACACAAATAAAGAAAAGATGTTATGTGGACATGTGTCCGGAAACGCTTAATTTCCATGTTAGAGCTCATTTTAGTTTCGTCAGTATGTACTGTACTTCCTCGATTCACCGCCAGTTGGCCCAATTGAAGGAGGGTAATGTTGATTTCGGTGCTTGTGTTGACATGCGACTCATTGCTGTACAGTTCTAGCATCAAGCACATCAGTACGTAGCATCAACAGGTTAGTGTTCATCACGAACGTGGTTTTGCAGTCGGTGCAATGTTTACAAATGCGGAGTTGGCAGATGCCCATTTGATGTATGGATTAGCACGGGGCAATAGCCGTGGCGCGGTACGTTTGTATCGAGACAGATTTCCAGAACGAAGGTGTCCCTACAGGAAGACGTTCGAAGCAATTGATCGGCGTCTTAGGGAGCACGGAACATTCCAGCCTATGACTCGCGACTGGGGAAGACCTAGAACGACGAGGACACCTGCAATGGACGAGGCAATTCTTCGTGCAGTTGACGATAACCGTAATGTCAGCGTCAGAGAGGTTGCTGCTGTACAAGGTAACGTTGACCACGACACTGTATGGAGAGTGCTACGGGAGAACCAGTTGTTTCCGTACCATGTACAGCGTGTGCGGGCACTATCAGTAGCTGATTGGCCTCCACGGGTACACTTCAGCGAATGGTTCATCCAACAATGTGTCAATCCTCATTTCAGTGCAAATGTTCTCTTTACGGATGACGTTTCATTCCAACGTGATCAACTTGTAAATTTTCACAGTCAAAATTTGTGGGCTGACGAGAATCCGCACGTAATTGTGCAATCACGTCATCAACACAGATTTTCTGTGAACGTTTGGGCAGGCATTGTTGTTGATGTCTTGATTGGGCCCCATGTTCTTCCACCTACGCTCAATGGAGCACGTTATCATGATTTCATACGGGATACTCTACCTGTGCTGCTAGAACAGGTGCCTATACAAGTACGACACAACGTGTGGTTCATGCACGATAGAGCTCCTGCACATTTCAGTCGAAGTGTTCGTACGCTTCTCAACAACAGATTCGGTGACCGATGGATTGGTATGGTTCAAATGGCTCTGAGCACTATGGGACTCAACTGCTAAGGTCATAAGTCCCCTAGAACTTAGAACTACTTAAACCTAACTAACCTAAGGACAACACACACATCCATGCCCGAGGCAGGATTCGAACCTGCGACCGTAGTGGTCGCGCGGTTCCAGACTGTAGTGCCAGAACCGCTCGGCCACCAGCGGCCGGTATGGATTGGTAGAGGCGGACCAATTCCATGGCCTCAACGCTCTCCAGACCTCAACCCTCTTGACTTTCATTTATGGGGGCATTTGAAAGCTCTTGTCTATGCAACCCCGGTACCAAATGAAGAGACTCTTCGTGTTCGTATTGTGGACGGCTGTGATACAATACGCCATTCTCCAGAGCTGCATCAGCGCATCAGGGATTCCATGCCACGGAGGGTGGACGCATGTATCCTCGCTAACGGAGGACATTTTGAACATTTCCTATAACAAAGTGTTTGAAGTCACGCTGGTACGTTCTGCTGCTGTGTGTTTCCATTCCATGATTAATGTGATTTAAAGATAAGTAATAAAATGAGCTCTAACATGGAAAGTAAGCGTTTCCGGATACATGTCCATATAACATATTATCTTTCTTTGTGTGTGAGGAATGTTTCCTGAAAGTTTGACCGTACCGTTTTGTAACACCCTGTATATATATACTTCATTTCCCTGTTATTTATTTTTGCGACGTAGCATAAATGCAGTAGATGTTATAGTGCGTAATGCCACAAGCACAGACAACACAGTGAAATATATCTTGTAAGATACGTATTACTCTTTATTTTAATCAGTTTTACGAAGAAACCATTGATTTGTAAGAGACTTATGTTGCAAAATGATTAGGTATTAACATAAATTAGAGAACAGATACTAACTATGCACTGAGGCGACGAAAGTCACGTACTAGCGATGTGCATATATACAGATAGGGATAGTATCGCGTGCACAAGGTATAAAAGAGCAGTGCATTGTCGGAGCTGGCATTTTTACTCAGGTGAGTAATTTGAAAAGATTTACGACGTGATTACGGCCGCACGAAGGGCAGTAACAGACTTCGAAGGTGGAATGGAGCTGGAGCTGGAGCTAGACGTATGGGACACTCCATTTATAAAAATCGTTAGGGAATTCAGTAATTCGAGATCCACAGTGTCAAGAGTGTGCCGAGACTACCAATTTTCAGGTATTACCTCACATCGTGCACCGCCTTCACTTGATGACAGAGTACAGCAGCGTTTCAGTGGAGTTGGTGCTAAAAGACAAGCAAAACTGCGTGCAATAAACGCATAAATCAATGTTGGGTGTGCGATGAACTTATGCTTTAAGACACTGCAGTGAAATTTAGTGTTAATGTGCTATGGCAGCTGACAATCAATGACAATGCCTTTACTAGCAGCTATACAACGCCTGCAACGCCTCTCCTAGACTCCTGATCAGATGTGTTGGATTCGGAACGACTGGAAAATTGTGGCCTCCTCAGATGAATCCAGTTTACAGCTGGTAAGATCTGGTGGTAGAGTCCTAGTGTGGCACAGACACCACGAAGCCATGGACCCACGTTCTCAATAAGCCACTGTGCTAGTTGATGGTGGCTCCAAAATTGTGTGGGCTGTGTTTACGTAGAATTGACTATCGTCTTATTTTCGTCGCCTCAGTGTAAACATAGACCGTACATAGAAGGTATATCAAATAAACACTCAATTTACATTTCTCTTTTAGCCAAACGAAAGAAAATGTAGGAAGTGAGGAAGTTCACTTCTTACTACTGACTTCTATTTTCGCCTTTAGGAAGCTTGTGTTGTACAGTTCGTATACTGTCTGTTTTATCGAATAATGATGAGTAAATTTACGGCTAATGGTGTCCACATTTAATGTTAACCTTCATCAGTAACAGATAAATTTTGTTTTGTTGATTTTGTGTGTTTCAGTAACAGTGGGTTGTACACACTATTTGAAGGCAGAACGACGGCCTACTTATCGTGTCACGTCTTTTAAGTATTGTGTTCTCAATACGACGAACCTGTAGGTCTATTTTACACAGTCCGAATTAATATGCTGTACCACTTTTTACGTGAAAGTCAAGACAGTATTTTCACGATCAGTGGATCTTCAAACATTGACGATGTACAATAGCCACCAAGGTCTGATACATCAATAGATCATGATAAAGTAGGAAACCTGATTACATCTCGATATAAGAAACATCATTATGAAAATCGCGTCATTGAGCTTATAGCGAGTCTTTCCCCAGGCAAACATTTACTCATGTACTGAATACTTTTTTCAAAGAATTAATTATTTCTTTCCCTTCTTATCTGCAAGTCTGGAAAGATAAGTTACAACAGAGTTCAAAAGCATCAAAGAAATTAAACGCTATTTGTAAATACACAGACGGAATCTCTGCGCAGCATTCTCTGGAGACCAGACGCAGCTATAAAATAAATACAGGAATACTACAGTCCGGTTGAAATTGGGAGAAACTGTCACTGTATGACATACAGGAGTTCAAAATGCGCTACAAGTACAGCTACGGAAGAGAAAATCGACTTCAGGTACACTTCGCTTCTTGATATTGCCAGATTTGACTGAAATATTTTGACACTAATTTATTTATTTTGGTGTCCTATGATCGTGAATGCACTATTTTGTGTATTTATTAATAGCAATTCGTTTCTTTACTATCCAGAACAACATGCACTGAACAGCCAGAGAAACTGGTACACCTGCCTAATATCGTGTAGGGCCCACGCGAGCACGCAGAAGTGCCGCAACACGCCGTGGCATGGACTCGACTAATGTCTGAAGTAGTGCTGGAAGGAACTGACACCATGAATATTGCTGGGCTGTCCACAAATCCGCAAGAATACGACGGTGATTGAGATCTCTTCTGATCTGCACGTTTCAACACATCCCAGATATGCTCAGTAATGTTCGTGTCTAGAGAGTTTGGTGGACAACGGAATTGTTTAAACTCAGAAAAGCCTTTTTGCTGGTACTCTGCAGCAGTTCTGGTCGTGTGGAATGTCCCATTGCCCTGCTGAAATTGGCCAAGTCCGTCGGAATGCACAACGGACATGAATGGATGCAAGTGACCAGACATAACGCTTACGAATGGGTCACCTGTCAGAATAGTATCTAGACACATCAGAGGTCCTATATCACTCCAACTGCACACGCTCCACACCATTACAGAGCCTCCACCAGCGTGAAGAGTCCCCTGCTGACATGCAGGGTCCATGGATTCATGAGGTTGTGTCCCTACCCGTACACGTTCATCCACTTGATAGAATTTGAGACGAGTTTCCAGTCATCAACAGTCCAGCGTCGGTGTTGACGAGCCCAGGCGAGACCTAAAGCTTTGTGTCGCGTAGTCCTCAAAGGAACACGAGTGGACCTTCGGCTCTGAAAGCCAATATCCATGATGTTTCGCTGAATGGTTCGCACGCCGACACTTGTTGATGGCCCAGCATTGAAATCTGCAGCAATTTGCGGAAGGGTTGCATTTCTATCACGTTGAACGATTCTCTTCAGTCTCATTAGTCGCATTCTTGCAGGATCTTTTTCCGGCCGCAGTGATGTCGGAGATTTGATGTTTTACCGGATTCCCGATATTCACGGTATATTCGTGAAATGGTCGTACGGCAGAATCCCACTTCATTGCTACCTCGGAGATGCTGTGTCCCATCGTTCATGCGCCAACTATAACACCACTTTCAAATTCACTTAAATCTTGATAACCTGCCATTCTAGCAGCATAACCGATTTAGCAACTGCACCGTGGCCGTGCGGTTCTAGGCGCTGCAGTTTGGAACCGCGAGACAACTACGGTCGCAGGTTCGAATCCTGCCTCGGACATGGATGTGTGGGGTGTCCTTAGGTTAGTTAGGTTTAACTGGTTCTAAGTTCTAGAGGACTAATGACCTCAGAAATGAGTCCCATAGCGCTCAGAGCCATTTTGAACTTGTTGTTTTATATAGGCACTGCCGACCGCAGCACCGTATTCTTCCTTTGTACATGTGACTGTTTTTGATTACATATGCTTATACCAGTTCTTTGGCGTTTCGGATCATTTGTCAGTTCTGTACTCCTGTTTTTCTATTTTTTCACTCTCATTCCCTCATGCATGGAATGATTTAATTCAACTACATTTACTAACCCTTGATTTACTGTTGTTAATATACAACTTACAACCACTTTTTAAGGCGCTATCCGTTCCACTCGACTGATCTTACAAATACTTTTCCCTCAACGAGAGAATTACAGCGTTACCGACAAAAGGTGTTATTTCTTCTTCTCGAAGTCCAAAGGCTTTTCTGTACTTCTTTTTTAGTTTCCTTCACTGTTTGATTTCTGGACTGAATAAAATCGGGGTTAGGCTACACTGCTCCTCACTGTTTTTTCAACTACTGCTTCCCTGTCCTATCTTTCAACTCTTACAGCTGCAGTTGACATTACGGTGACGAGTATTGCAGTAACGAGACGCCTGAGGACACTTTCTCAGAGTACGCCGGTACATTGTTCATTTAAGGTGAAGCTCGTCTTAATGGAAGAGAAGCTCAACGTCTGTACGAGCAGTACAGTGACTCCATATCATCCCACGTTTGCCAGAGTAGGCCGGCCGCGGTGGTCTAGCGGTTCAGGCGCTCAGTCCGGAACCGCGCGACTGCTACGGTCGCAGGTTCGAATCCTGCCTCGGGCATGGATGTGTGTGATGTCCTTAGGTTAGTTAGGTTTAAGTAGTTCTAAGTTCTAGGGGACTGATGACCACAGATGTTAAGTCCCATAGTGCTCAGAGCCATTTTTTTTGAACCAGAGTAGGACAACGGCTGCAGTAAAGTGGGAAATTCGCAAGAGATAGAGAAAACTGTGGGGCTCCAAGAAGAGGAAGAAATGCTTCATCAAGTTGGAGACAAACCATTGAAGATTACTCGAGCCACTGCATGTGTGTCACTCGTCTTTCTGGCGTGTTCTGCTTGAACACCTATTCCACCCTTATCACACTCACAAGATTCGTTCCATGCCCCCCTTGGATTTTGTAACATGTGTCAATTTCTGTACTTGAATTTTACATCACTGTGTGGATTTTCCTTAGTTTCCATGGCGAATTTCGTTCACCAGTGAAGCGCATTACTGCATGGAAGGTGTTTTGAACGCTGGAAATAGCTAAATTTTGGATCGAGAAAACCCCAAAGCCACAAGTGCGTGAAGATCTCTGCACACGTTCGGCATCAGTGTCTGGGCAGGTATCTGCGATGATCGTGTTATTAGGCTGTACATCCTCCTTCCCCAAGATATTAGCAGTAAATTTTCAGAGTGTTCGAAATAAAGCTCCTGATTTAACTGCCCTCCAGGAAGCGTGTGGCTTGCAAATTATTCTCGGGACTGAGACCTGGCTGAACCCTGAGATAGGATGTTCAGAAATATTTAATGAGAGTTGGAACGTGTATCGGAAAGACAGATTAGACACCGTAAGAGGTGGTGTCGTCATTGCAGTTGACAAAAATAATGTGTCTACTGATGTCGAAGTAGAGTGTGATTGTGAAGTTATCTGGACACGTTTAACAGGGCTGGGAGAAATAAAGTTAATTGTTGGGTGTTATTACCGGCCACCAGGTTCCACCGTGACAGTTCTAGAATCATTCAAAGGGAGTCTACACTCTGTATTGCAGAAGTACCCGGATCATGCTCTATTAGTCCGAGGTGACATCAACCTACCTAGTATAGACTGGGATGTCTATGGATTCATTACAGGTGGTACGCACAAGCCGTCGTGTGAATTACTTTTGAATACATTATCCGGAAACTGTCTTGAGCAGCTAAATCGACAGCAAACGCGTAATGGAAATGTTTTAGATCCGGTAGCCACGAACAGTCCAGACCTCATCGACGGTGTCAGTGTTGAGACAGGGATCAGAGATCATGATGTTGTCATTACGACTATGGTTACGAAAGTTAAAAAGTTGGTCAAGAAGGCTAGGAGAGTATTCTTACCAGAAAGAGCAGATAAGCAGTTGTTAGCATCCCACTTAGTAAATGAATCGACTTCATTTACTTCCGGTACGATGGACGTGGAGGAATTATGGGCAAATTTTAAACACATTGTAAATCACGCATTGGAGAAGTATGTACCGAAAAAGTGGGTTACGGACGGAAAAGACCCACCGTGGTTTAACAGCGCAATTCGGAGAATGCTCAGGAAGCAAAGACAGTTGCACTCGCGGTACAAGAAAGATCGGGAGAATGAGGACAGACAAAAGTTAGTAGAGATTCGTGCTGCTGTAAAAAGAGCGAAGCGCGAAACGTACAACCACTACCACCGTCATACCTTATCAAAAGATCTAGCTGAAGACCCAAGGAAATTCTGGTGTTTCGTAAAGTCGGTAAGCGGGTCGAAGTCTTCCATCCAGTCACTCGATTAACAGTCTGGCCTGGCAACGGAAGACAGCAAAACGAAAGCTGAAAATTTAAATTTAACATTTGAGAAATCTTTCACGCAGGAGGTTCAAATGGTTCAAATGGCTCTGAGCACTATGGGACTTAACATCTGTGGTCATCAGTCCCCTAGAAGGTAGAACTACTTAAACCTAACTAACCTAAGGACATCACACACATCCATGCCCGAGGCAGGATTCGAACCTGCGACCTTAGCAGTCTCGCGGTTCCGGACTGCACGCCTAGAACCGCTAGACCACTGCGGCCGGCTCACGCAGGAGGATCGTACAAAAATACCGCCGTTTGAGTATGAGGACATAGTGATAGACGTCCCTGACGTTGTGAAGCAGCTGAATGGGTTGAAAATAAATAAATCGCCAGGTACTGATGCGATTCCAATTCGGTTTTACTGAGAGTACTGCATTGGCTCCTTACTTAGCTTGCATTTATCACGAATCTCTTGCCCAACGTAAAGTCGCGAGTAACTGGAAAAAAGCGCAGGTGAGGCCTTTATATAAGAAGGACAGAAGGACGGATCCTCAAAATTACAGACCAATATCCTTAACATCGGTTTATTGCAGGATTCTCGAACATATTCTCAGTTCGAATATAATAAATTTCCTTGAGACAGAGAAGTTGCTGTCCATGCATCAGCACGGCTTTAGAAAGCATAGCTCTTGCGAAATGCAACTCGCCCTTTTTTCACATGATATCTTGCGAACCATGGATGAAGGGTATCAGACGGATGCCATATTCCTTGACTTCCGGAAAGCGTTTGACTCGGTGCCCCACTGCAGACTCCTAACTAAGGTACGAGCATATGGGATTGGTTCACAAATATGTGAGTGGGTCGAAGACTTCTTAAGTAACAGAACCCAGTGCGTTGTCCTCGTTGGTGAGTGTTCATCGGAGGTGAGGCTATCATCTGGAGTGCCCCAGAGAAATGTGGTAGGTCCGCTGTTGTTTTCTATCTACATAAATTATCTTTGGATAGAGTGGATAGCAATGTGCGGATGTTTGCTGATGATGCTGTGGTGTACGGGAAGGTGTCGTCGTTGAGTCACTGTAGGAGGATACAAGATGACTTGGACAGGATTTGTGATTGGTGTAAAGAAAGGCAGCTAACTCTAGATGTAGATAAATGTAAATTAATGCAGATGAATACTAAAAAGAATCCCGTAATGTTTGAATACTCCATTAGCAGTGTAGCGCTTGACACAGTCACGTCGATTAAATATTTGGGCGTAATATTGCAGAGCGATATGAAGTGGGACAAGCATGTAATGGCAGTTGTGGGGTAGGCGCATAGTCGTCTTCGTTTCGTTGGTAGAATTTTGGGAAGATGTGATTCATCTGTAAAGGAGGCCGCTTACAAAACACTAATACGACCTATTCTTGAGTACTGCTGGAGCGTTTGGGATCCCTATCAGGTCGGATTGAGGGAAGACATGGAAGCAGTTCACAGGCGGGCTGCTATATTTGTTACTGGTAGGTTTGATCATCACGCGAGTGTTACGGAAATGCTTCAGGAATTCGGGTGGGAGTCTGTAGAGGAAAGGAGGCTTTCTTTTCGTGAATCGCTACTGAAGATGTTTAGAGAACCAGCATTTGAGGCTGACTGCAGTACAATTTTACTGCCGCCAACTTATATTTCGCGGAAACACCACAACGATAAGAGAGATTAGGGCTCGTATAGTCGCACATAGGCAGTCATTTTTCCCTCTTTCTGTTTGGGAGTGGAACAGGGAGAGAAGATGCTAATTGTGGTACGAGGCACCCTCCGCCACGCGCCGTATGGTGGGTGGCGGAGTATGTATGTAGATGTAGATGCAATGGGCGGCAAGTACTTGATATGCCTGCAACGAGTTCTGGCGGAGTTTTTAAAAGATACGCCATTGGATATTCGGGTCCCATTGTGGTTCCAAAATGATGCCGCTGCAGTTCACGTACGAAACCATCTTAATGTAGTCTACCTGGACCGGCGGATCCGTCGAAGTGGACCTCATGCTTCGAAACCAAGGTTCCCAGATTTAACCCCTATGGAATTTTTCCTGTGGGACCACATGTAGAGACTTTTTTATGAGATTCCTGTCCAGTCGGAGGAAGATCAGTTGGCACGAATTGTGACTGAATCACAAGTGATTAACCATACACCACGCATGTTGGACAGAGTTTATGTGAATTTAGTGCTAGACTCACTGTGTGGACCGAACTTGTTACTCATCATACCGAACAGCTGTTGTAAATCGCAGTAAATAGGAGTGAAATCTGTGCACCTTTTTTTTCTTGTAACATGGAAACTAACCATTTATGCACATGGGTTTTTATGTAAAATTTATCACTAAGTTCCCTCTACAACCTCTAGAAGTTGTAACATGATTTGTGAAACAGTCTGTACACAATGTGAGAGAGTAGGTTGTCACACATGAATGACCACTTATGGAAATTTGGTCGTGATTTGTGTATGGATAGTGGAAGCAGTTAAGGCGAGCACCCGCCTAATGTGAGGAATCTGAGTTTACAGTTTCACTGAGTTCACAGTTTCACTGTCGTTATTCTCATATCGAAAGGAAGATGATTCATATTCGCAACTGCTAATACATTTTCTGTATTTCTTGATGGTTATAACCGCTGCTGTGGCTGTTCCTTCGGACATGAATTGTACATCTTTATAACACCGGCTATTTCGTATTCGTAGTCAATTATGGTCAGATTCCACACCTGCTCCAATATATCGTTATATTTTAAAGCTTAAAATATGTTACGAAATCTCTGCCTTACTATCATTTAATCTATTTGAGATCTTCCCATTTCTGTAGGGCTTCTCCACATATACTACCTTCTTTTAGGATTCGTAAGCAAAGTGTTAGCCATAGATAAATTGAAACTTGAGCTGAATTTTACAAGACGTTTTCACGTGTCATTCCATTCCAAACAGTCCATAATCTCCTACGATTTTCCTTTCCTTTCTTTTCCAACTATCGAATTCAGTCTAACATCACGATAAAATTTTCGCCTCCTACGACGATCTGAATAATTTTATTTATTCCACTACACATTTCTTCAGTATCACAATCTGCGAAACTAGATAGCATATAAAAATGTTCTACTTTGGTTTTTTAGCATGATATCTATCTTGGCTATGATGGCTTGTTCACTATGCAGATCATACTACCTCACCTGCATTCTTATTTTGTTATTTATTACTGGACCTACATTTTCATTACCTCTCATTCGTTTCGTATTGATGTCACTGTTTTCACTTAAAAAGAAGTCGTGTTCTTGTTGCTACCACATTTTACTAATTCCTTCTTCATTCTATACATTTCTCCTTTTAAATTCTCCATTATACCTACTGGAAAAGGTGACATAAGGTTCCAGATTACATTCTCCAACCTTAGGAAACTAAATTTGTTTTTCCTCATCATAAAAATTTTCTGAATAGTATTTCCTCGGAGATAAGATTGGAGGATTACTTTACCTCCTGAACATTTTACTCAAGAGGATGTCATCATTGTTAAGCTGATCAGTACAGTAGCATATCTTCGGAAAATCTAATGGCTGTATTTTCACTTTGCCTCCAGTCTTTCACAGTACCAACATATTAATATGGCAATATTGTCTAATACCAGAAGACTAGATGTGTCAGCAGCAGCTGAAAAGATTGCTGCATAGCATTTGTCACTCATTTCAAATCCTACAAATTGTTCCACGCAGATTTTTGTGTGGGTTCGTCTAGCCACAGTTGCGTCTCATTTATATTGCAGTAACAGGATACTAGGTCTATGGCAGGTTATGAAGTGTATAATTTCAAACATTTAAAGCAAGTAGCCAAACTTTACATTACTTCGAAATTTTATCAGTATAACACTTGAAGAAACACGGCAACCAGTCACATTTTACACAGTTTTACTTATTCCATGACTCCTTTCAGGCTTTTACCCTTCTTGAGTTGGAGTAGCGTTTCTATCGACTGCATTTTGAATGCTACATGTGCCTTTTATTCGGCTGCATAACGAATGCTTCGTTGCATTGGTGCATCGGTGCCATGCACACAAGTGGAGAAGAAATCATCCACAAGTTACAGAAATAAAGGCAGATACAGTTTTGGAACTACAATCGACAAAACATTGCAGTCATGAGTCTGAAAACTGCTGCTACCTTTTAGACTTCAATCAGAGTGAGTAACTGTTGTTACTCAGGTACTGATGTCACCAAAATATTCCCATTCTTGTACTAAGTTTTGGACGATGAACGAAAAATGCTATCTGTCTTCTGTTAATGAAATATTATGTAGTAAGCATACTTTCACAGTGCAACAAAATATATATGTTAAAGCTATGCAGAATTGTAAACAAGGTATTCAGCCACTTTAACACAACCTGCAATTGTAGCTCCATCTGTTCTTGTAGAGAAAATGCGTGCAGTGCAGATGAAGACTCTTCTTTGCATTCTCTAACACATAGCGAGAAGCATCAATCACAAAATAACCAACTCCCTATGTATTTAGGACAGCAGCATTTGTCTCGAAGTTCTTTAGTGATCAGATCTGTCTTACTCCGACTGAAATATACAAGCAAAGAAGAAAAATGCTCTGTATGCTGAAAGCAGTTTTTCACACTATTCATTCTACAGAAGACAGATTATTTTCAGTGAGCTGTGCTCGCATTAGGCTCAAATGGCTCTGAGCACTATGGGACTTAACAACTGTGGTCATCAGTCCCCTAGAAGTCAGAACTACTTAAACCTAACCAACCTAATGACATCACACACATCCATGCCCGAGGCAGGAATCGAACGTGCGACCGTAGCAGTCCCGCAGTTCCGGACTGAGCGCCTAGAACCGCGAGACCACCGCGGCTGTGCTCGCATTAGCTATAAAGCTGGACAAAGGACAAAAAGCACAAGTGGACGTAAGATTCGTATAGCTTGAAAGTGATTATGAGACGAAAAAGAATAAAGGCGGTCTTGAGGTTAAGTCCAACAAGTAAGCGTGAATGTTTGAGAGTGAACAGTTTGTTCCATCTCATTACAATTAGTTTTTTGTTGCATTATACGTTTAACATTTGTTTGGTTTAAATAGTGCGATATCTCGAGTGAAGAAGTGGACTAACTGTTTATTTGATTCAATTCATAATTACATAAATGCACTTCCTTTCCCTAATCCCACTACGTTGCCTTGAGTTGATTATGTTTGGTGTTTGTATTAAGAGTTCGTCTGGTGGTAGTGCCAAGGTAGAGATGTGGTCACCGTGTAGGTCGGTTAGTGCCAACCTAAGCCTGGAGTAAAGACAGAGATGATGCACCTGTTTGCCAGGGTGTAGTACGGGGCTGGTAACAGGTCCCCCTCCCCTCCATGTAAGGGAACGGCCGTTGAGAGTCGCCATAATATAGTCACTCTTGGGGTAGCGGCTGAACTGAGCGGACGGAAGCGAGGGCAATCTCCGCCTTTGCCGCCAATTTCATCGTGGGGTGAGGTATTATGTCTTACACTGTTATTAATCCGCTCTTTATCAGGATTGAAATAGTTAGCGTGTCGTTACGGCCATTCTTTCATTTTTTTTTTTTTTAGATATTTTGCATGGGGGCTCGCGTTATCCCTTTATAGTGCTGCAATGACTTGGTGCCTTCAGCACACGAGAGCAGCAATAGCTCTAAAACAAATTGCATAGTTTCACTTTTAGAAGCAGCATATTATTTGCAATGTTAAAGTAACCTGGGGCCTCACCCCGCCTAGTTAACACGTGGTCGTAACGGCAGATGAGTAATTTGGATGACGATTCCGTTTGAAACCTGGTAGGAGATGCGTGTGTGACATACTAAAGGTTCTAAGCGTGTGACGTAAAACTTTTCTAGGCCATCTCATAAATTTTGTTCACGGTACCTTTTTAACCCCCATTTGCAAGCACCACGTCCTAACTACTTTGATAAAGAATAGGTTGAGCGTGTGAATGATTGTATGGTATGGAAAGCAAGAACGAACAGAGGGGTGAGTACAATGAAATTAGCTGTTGGTGTCGGTCACCAACGTGGTGCCGACTTGCACTGCCAGCGAGCTACCAGTTCGTTCTTGGAAATTAGTTTAGCTGAGGATGCTTACGTGTGCTGTTGATTCATTATTTGCGTGTGCCGTATTTAACAGGGAATTTTATTTTAAGAATTTCCTTCCCTTTGTGAACATGGGAGATGTTTGTGTCTGCTTTGTTCGCCCGTTTCTCCGCCAAAGAGAATTTTTGTTATTCGGTCCTAGTAGTAATCTTGGGTGCGAATTTCGATCACTGTCCCAGCAGACGGACCACAAGGGTGGCAACATAGTCCCATCCTCTTTCCCAGTGCTTAAGTAGAAACGAGATGCCTGTTAGTTTAAGCACCTTCAGTGTGAGACAAAATTAAAGATATTTGGCTTAACTTTGTTGCTGTAATCATTAAATTTGTAAATTTTTGGGGAATAGAGATAATATATGTCATATTAAGTTTGTAAAATTTCTGGTATCCAGACAATAAACGACCTAGAAACTGGGTGTCATTGATTTAGTGGTCATAACAAACACCAGTCCTGCGTAGAGAGCAATGTTACCAACAAAGTGGTGTTCTTATAGATCATGATAGATCGTGCCCTTCACTGACTTGCCCATTTGGTTGTTTGAGCCCTCCCCCGCGTTATCCGTTGCGCAATATTAACATAATAATAATCAGATCATGTAACTAAGCGTCGGGCCGGTCTCTTAAATTCAATCCTTCCGAGCAATGTACCAAGCGGGCAACCACGTGTCAATGAGGCGACTTGGCCTCACTCACGTCCGGCACGCTCTAGCATTGATATAAGGGAACAGAGGAAGAGAGATACAAAAAGGTAACGATGCATAACTAAAGAGAAGGAACCTTCCAAGTTCACAAATAACAGATAGAAATGTATTCCAGGAAAACACAATAACACACGTTCTTAATAAATAATTTAAAAACTGGGGAAGCCATAGTTAAAATAATTATACATAATTGATTGACAATTCATATAGTACAATAGGCTTTCGAACTCAATGCTTTCCTGGAAAACATTTACGAGGAGCATAATGTGTTGCTTGACATTGGCCGACAGGAGCGTTGTTTAATCGATAAAGTGTAGACAGTGTTCAATTTTAGCACAGAGTGGACATCCATCATTTATGATGCTGTTTATCAGTTGAGGAGGGTTGCAAACTTCGCCTAGACACGTCTACTATTCCTCTGCGACAGTGTGTAATTTATACACATCAGAACACGCATCTTAAAAGTTTCAAAACCGGTCGTGTGTGTCTCTAATCGACTTAAATAAATACAGCTACAACGGACTAGTGGGCTTTTCATTCGATTTTATATTTTAAAAGCCTTAACATCTGTATTTACAGACATGTTGTACTGTATTAATTGTCAATCAATTATGAATATTCTGAACAAGAAGAAACACCCCTAAACGGGTGCTAAA
Organism: Schistocerca americana; assembly: GCF_021461395.2. Taxonomy (NCBI): domain Eukaryota; kingdom Metazoa; phylum Arthropoda; class Insecta; order Orthoptera; family Acrididae; genus Schistocerca; species Schistocerca americana. The sequence continues at coordinate 858,215,619 of NC_060121.1, forward strand.
ATAGTGTAAAATATGATCTATATCGGCGGATGGCTTAATGTTGAACTTTGTGAATTGGACAAAGTATTGATCAAGACATAGAGATTTAATCTTCTGTACAATTAGAACACATCTACAGAAGTGAAAATTTGTTTTCACCGTTGCAGTGTTAGCAAACAACGACCCCACCAGAAACCCCGAATACTGCAGCTTAGAAACACTCACCTAACAGTCCTACTTCAGAGAAAGATATCCTTTTTCCGCATTGGCTGGGGCAACCGAACTCAAACCCTATTCTCCTGGCCACATGGAGGGCTGTCGAGTCTCTGCCTCCAAATCAGAGAATGCAGATATGCTTCACTGTGCAGCCAAATACTTGAGTTCCACTGCAGACGAAAAAAGCAAATTGACAGCCTTTGAACCATTCTGGTGACTTATAACTTGTGTACCGATAAATAATATGCAAGACTTTTTACAGAGGTTTTTGAAATATACATTCATTTACCAACTAAAGATGAGTGAAGGCCTGAAATTCGTCACAGCATAAATAAAACCGTATAAATATTTGCTGGTTGCTGTATTTCTGGAATTAATTGATTCCACAGCCACGAAGATAAGTCATCAATCTTATGGATAAAATAATGGCATCAAGATCTCCATGAATATTTTTAAAATTTTTTCCATCATCATCATCATCGTCGTCGTCGTCGTCGTCGTCGTCTGCCAAGGATTAGATGCTATACTCATCTGTTCTGGTTTCCTGTCAACCATTCGCCTTTCATGAGGTCTACTTTATTTTCTCTTTCCCGTCTTCTGATTATTCATTACTTATTTGACAATCAATTTTATACCACTCTATCAACATTCTATTCTCTCCTCTCTAGTCAGTAACTGAAAATGTTTTTAAATCTGGTCTTATTGTTAAGTATTTTTTTATCCATTTTATTGCAGCCTCTTACATATCTCATAAATCCCACTCTGCTACATGTACACATAGTGTTCCTTTTTCCATTACAGTCCATGATTCGTGATCATATTCAAGAGTAGCAGGAGCCATAACTTTATAGAATTTCATTTGCGTTTCCTTTCTTGTTTTTCTTCCTAAAGGTTCTTAGAAGTTTTCCACAGATAACTTGAAAGTTATTAACTTTCTGTACAATGTCTTCACCGTAGTTGAAACTAATCTCACATACTATGTAACTGAAATGGGACATTTGTTCTAAAATTTTCTTATTTATTATTATTTTCGATTTTGTTGAATTCTGCTCTTGAAAGCCATTATCTTCATCTTACGTGCAGATACAGTAAAATCGTAACATGTTGTGTTCTATCTCAATGTATATACCATTCCTTTTAAACCACTTTGTATTTCCTTAATAGTAATCTGGTCATCAGCAAATAATAATGTACGGATACTCTATATCCTATTTTTCTTTGTAACTGTATTCCATATTTCCACTTCATTGCTAGATAGGCAATATGCAAACTATGTAAAGTGGGTAAAGTATCTTTGTATATTAAAATCTGACGCTTTTGAACATGAATTTCTTAAAACTATTTTCGGATTTACATATAGACTCTTTAAGGTGTTAAGAAGATGTTTAGGCTACATTTAATTTCTTACATTCTTCTCAAAAGGGGTCTTCTTAATTTACCTGAGACTTTATCGTTGCGTTTCTAAGAAAAATTTCCGATGTTTCTCAATATTTTGTTTCATTATAAATACAAAACAGTTGCAAGAATGTGCGTTCTTGAGGCCTGATTGTTCTTCTGAAATTATTGCATCAAGAATAGCTTGCATTCTTTGATTAAGATCTCGTGTAAATTTAACATCCTCTATTTTGTGAATTTACTCCTCTGTAATTCCTTGCGTTTTTCCTAATGCCATTACAGGAATAATGTTACCTGTGTTTCATTCATCTAGTATGGAACAGCCCTTCCAACACATATTCAAATAATGCAAAAGCAAAATTATAAATGGACTCCTCCATATTTGATTTATTCAGCATTAATCCATCAATTTTTTGTTATGTTTAGGGCTACTTTTAATTCTTTTGTGTCTATTTGGTCTACAGAGTTAATGTAAGTTTCAATATAACGGCTTTTCTCACTACCCTTATCACACTATAAATTTCTGTTACTTTATATCCAATGAATTTCTGTTATGTTACTGTCTGCAGAATATTTCTCCATTTTTATATGATTAGTAAGTTTGAACGCTATATTCAGTCTTCCATGAATGTTATGTTCAACATTGGCAATAAATTTTTCCCAGGATTCACTGTGGTAGCCATTTCTTAATATTTTTGATTTATTTATTTTCCCTTTATTTAATTCCTGCCTTTGTAAATCGGTTTTTCTAAATAGGATTGTAAGCATTTTGTTTTTCTTTAATATTCTTTGCTATTTCGGTATTCTAGATTTTTAAACGTCTTTTGCAGTTCGATGCATTACATTCCCTAGTACCTGAACAGCTATCTTCAACGTGGTCAACTTTAATCTTTCCTCTTTGTCCTTAGTATTGTCTTTAGTTTCAGGCATCTGGAGTTCACATGTGACTCATTATCAGAATGATTTCTTTATGCTCCCTTCCTGTAGATGATGAATGTTAAATTTCAAGTTTTGGCTTTGGGTTTTCCTTACACTTGTCTGTTTTCCACCATCTTGCTCACATCTTATTAGATATTACTGAATTATGTGTAACCGCACAAGTTCCAAAAAAAATGTGAGGTTGCTATTAACATTGTCTGCTAGGTCATTAGTGTACAACATTAGCCAACTAGGCAATGTTTTGCTATTGTTAACTCTATATGGAGATTGGATATACATTCTAATCTCCTTACGCCTATCTCTCTGTCCATCTCCTCCTTCCCCCTCTCCATATCCATTTCCTGTCTCCCTGCCCTCTTTCAATCTCTCCCTGATCTTTAGCCTTGTTTATTGTTATGGCCAATGGTCCCTTGATTGTGATCTGAATTAACTTAAAATGAATGGGTAAAATGGTTGGGATTACTGCTTTGTAGGGTATGATATACATCTACTAGTGCTTGATTTCTGAGGATAGTAAATTCAGTGATAGCATTTCACATAGTATCATTACACAAAGATGTAGGATTACTAAGTTTTGGATAACTCATAATCTGGAACAATATTCTAATCATATGTCAACGAGCTATAAATACAACTTTTCTGCTTTCTATGAAAATCAGTTGCGAGGAAGAAAACAAAACACCACATAATTCTGTACACAATTTTTGGAGAAAGAATATATATGGGAGGAAAAAAATATCTAATGATTAGAATACTGTGTAGATATTTGAAGTAAATCCGTCTACCAAAGTTTCCCTTTACATGTTAAATTATATAGTTATGTAATATATGTTAAAATATCTATCTTCTGTCCATCTGAACATTTTCCGAACGTAATTGAAATTCTAGGAGTCAAGAACTCTTCAGAATGATTTGTAACAATGTTTCCCTTTATAGAATGTATATTTATGTATTTATCACATATATTAAAAGTATATATTTTAGACTCACCTAAATATTTATTAGAACATCATGTAAATATATGAAATAAATTGTTCAATAACCCTTCGAGATTTTTATTAACAATGTCACCCCTTTACCTATATTAAAATATGTGGCCCCTGACTGCCCGAGTTTTTAGGGTACTGTGATAATACTTGAGGCACATAGCTCAAGAACTTTTCGAAATTTTTCCCTGACAATGTTTCTTATCATGTAGTATGTACATATTAAAAATGTGTAGCATTTATCTGTCCAAAGTTTTCTTAGAGCATCATGAAACATTTCGAGTTAATCAGTCAAAAACGTTTCGAGATTTTTTCCAACAGCATTTCCTCTTCATATGGTGTATATATTTTTATATATCTCACATCTTAAAAATGTGCATCTTTTGTCCATCTGTGGGGCGGTGGGTGGAATTATTGATATAAAATGTTCCAACTATTTATTTAATGCTGTTGTTTGCCATTCTCAACACTGGCTCTCTAACTACAATATTCGCAACCAGAAAGTGATTAGCAAAACGTGAAGCCTGTTATTAGAATTCCTAGTGCCCACTTCATCTGAGAAATACATTTATAGCTACAGCTTATAGCTCTGAGGAATTAGGAGATTGTCTGGGATTCATAATCAGAAACCATTTTCTCTAAAATGTTCACTATATTCTGAAAGTCACAGACCAAAAAGAATCCACACAATCCAACTACCAGAGCAGTTCAGAGTCTAATGCGCTGATGCAACTATAATTGTTCAAATTAAATGTTTAAGTGAATGCTCGCCATAATTTGATGATAATGTTCATCAAACGCCACGCTAAATAATGGTAGAATGTCTGTCACGCGGCGGCACGTGAAAATACGACAAATGCAAACTAAAGATAGATCATTAAAGTCATCCCAGAATTAACACTTCACTCGAAAACGATTTCATGGTTACGTGTATCCCGAGTAACTTATTACGGCATCCGAGGCTGTTCATAGCAATGATACCGACGCGACGCGACTCCAGGGACAGGTGGTGCGCTAATCATCGTCTGGAGAGAACTGGGGCCTTCTTTCTCGCGCAGCGTTCTTACATATAAAGCCGCGGTGCGGACGGCTAAGGGAACGCCTGATCAAATCGGCTCTCCCGACTAGCCGCTGGGCTAGTAATGCACCACTTTAAGTTATCGAATAAATCATTGCTTCCTTTGTTGATGGCCAATGAAGCTCTCAATTTAAATGTGCAATCAGCACACAGGTAAGTAATCATAACAAAAGTCTGACGTGGCTAAGTCAAATATCTTGGGCGAGAGAATTTATTTAATTACACTACATGCAGTAGACGGGCTCTGAACTTTCCCTTTGGAGATACGCTATCACTATAGTTTTATAGTTATTCAGTTGAAACTTCTCACATCTTTATGATTATAGCGGATCTCCCTTCCACTTAAATTTAAACATCCTAGCTTTATTTATTCGCCTACTTAATCTATCTTGCTTCCTTAATTTTTAAGACAAAAACCAGAAAATCATGAATTTCAACTAAAATTTTAATTTGTGAGATCCAGAATACTGTTTCTACTAGGTTATTATGAAAAAGGAATCTGAATATAAATTTTTAAGTTTCTAGCTCTTTTCTGTTGCGCTAATAATTTTTACAGAAAAATGTCCAAATTTCGAAAACGGTTAAAGTTATTGAACTGATATTCAGCACATATTGATTTAGTATTACTCCTGACATGCTAGAAACGTTTCAGGTTATTTACTTGATTTTTAAAGTATTGCGCAAGATTTATGCCGTCAGAGCTAGTTACAGCGGACTAGGCTGGCACACCTTGGAAAGACTGATGTGAAATTTATACGGCGTGAGTAGGCTGCTTCCCTACACATCCTCACATTTAGTAGAGTATCGGGCAAAAATCTGAAGTAAATCGGCCAAGGAATTTGCGATATTTTTAGTAATAACCTCAAAAAATAATTTGTATGAATAGCAAGGGTCACAAAATTTCCTTCAACCACTGTGCGTGACTGTCCATTCTTCCCCACAAAAAGATTGTTAATGCCGTCACGGTTTTCTTATGTGGCCCGATTCATTTCCTCATTCCGTTAATATGCGTTGGTATCGTGTTGAGTCAATTTTTTTCCTGCGAGGAATTTGTCAATACACGTATTACTGTATCTGGAGGAAGTAAAATATTTCATCGTAAAAGTTTATTTCTTTCCTTAATGTCGGGGGAATCTAATTAGAGGAAAATCATAAAATGTCTACAGGGCGATGCAGTTCACTGTTGTGCAATGATGAGCCCTCCGACACCAGGCAGCGTTCTCCTGTGCGACGACGTGGACTCCAGAGCTGATATAAACGTCACGCCGCACTAATTCAGAGGATTCCTTCCTGGAGTTAGTGCCTCATTTACATTCAGAAAGAGCTCTGAGACGCCAGTCGGGCCGCGTTCGCGTCTCGCGAACCACCAGCTGCGGTGTACACGGCTGCACGGCCGGTCGCGCCTTAGTTCCTAAGTCGCCGGCGCCGCCGGGAACGGGGTTTACGGCTGACAGTAACTGGGCTGCAGTAACGCCAGCCGGTCGCACCGGTTTCATAGGACGATGAAACAGCCGGAGTCGTCTCCCTGCGGTGGGTCCGTAAAACGCCGGCGCTCGAGCGTCCCCTCAGGGTTCCCGTGCTTACGTCTATTAGGAGCGGCGGGGAAGGAGAGGTTGTAGCTGAGTGCATCACAAAGTGAGCGGACGCGTATAGGAATGTCTATGCAATGAGCGTCCAGAAGTGCGCAACACAGATTTTGTGGCCTACTTCCGTCACCTACAGAGTCATGTGTGACAGTATAAGGTGTAGTTAGCCAATAAGCGCCCCGTGGATTTTGCATCTCTTACATCGATTGTACAGACAGTTCCTCTTCAAAAAACAGGGATTCTGTGCATAACATTCAGATAACGTTTAACAATTTATATTCGGTATACGAAATAATTGGGCTTGAAGCTTTGAAGATTACAAACGCAGGTGGATTTTGGATCTTAGCAGCAAGTGTTACTAATCCGGATCTGTTGTTTTCCTTACTGTCGGAAAAGGAAGGATAGACAACGCTACTTTTTAAAGTTTTTGCTGCACCTTGCTGTGTTGACGAGTTATAATAAATCATGCTTCAGCAGCAGTACGAAAAGGCTTTCAAGTACTCGAAAGTGGAAGTGTCCCAGTTAGGATTTACAGTTATAATATGCGAAAAATTATTTAGAACACTTTGAAATATTTTAATGATATACTCCTCATTTTTAAATATCCAGTCCATGTTCCCATTGAGTGTTCATCATTAGCGATACAAAAATATTAATGAAACATTAATCGTACCTAATTATTCTCCATGTTGCGTAGGTACTGGTAATACAGTCACTTGTTGTGACTACGCTCAAAATCATCAGAGCGGCTACACGACCTGTGCCACCTAGAATAACTCCGAAAATATGATAGTAGCTGAAACGTTTGTGCGACAAATGTTGCGTGGACAACAGGGGCCATAATATGACTTGGTTTTTCGTTGCTAGGTGGTTTTGCGTCAACTACATGAGGGTTAACTTCCTTTTTTTTAAATGGGGTGCTGTAGTTTGGTATTTATTTTGTGATAGCGGCTATCGAAACAAATCCAGTGAAGTGTAGAACTAAGGTCTTTGAAGGTCAACGAAGGTCACAAAGGTGGCATGAAGTCCATTTACAGAAGGTGTTCTTAAAATGTATTCTCTATAACTACATTTCCAAAGTTGCATATTGTTTCGTGTCCCTGTTTCCCATTTTTCATATTTCATAGCCATAAAGAGATGCGTTATCAACGAAGTTTCTAGTTGAAACTTCCTGTGACCTTTGCCTTCCGCAAGCATACGCTTTTCTGACTGAGCTATCCAAGCACTCCAGCTTTACGTCGGCCAGTACTTCGTACCTTCCCTTATGAACTCGTACATACCTCGCCTGACAAGAATTCCTTTCTTCCACCATTGATAGCCTTGCAAAGTACGTAGAAGAACTGTGAGGTTAGGACAGTAGGTGCTGGCAGTAGGTGCTGCTGCTGCTGCTGATTATGCGCTTAAGGACACTAAACATTTAAGGTCATCAATCTCCAATTCCGTGATCAAATGTGTGAAGGTCTTGTAAGTGTTTGCGTAGTGTGTAGCTGAAGGAGTCGTGTGTAGGATCCCGGGATTCACCCACTGAGATGTGGTAAACCGCCTAAAAATCACATCTAGGCCGGCTAGCAGACCGGCAGTTTCCGTTATTCTGCTCGGCGAATCGGAGGCCTTCCCGTCTCAGAAGCGGGCGCTTTAACGCGCACGGCTATCCACATGATGAGACACCAGTGGAATTAAATCTGTGAGGGCGGGTACTGAATCATGCTTGTCTTCCTTGCATATGAGAGTTGAGATTCTGGAAACAAGAAAATCAGTAACACGTGAAACTTAGTTGACAAATACTCAATGTTTGAGGCAGCCTAAATTCGAGATTTAACATTTGGGGCATTCCAAGTTCATGGAGAGGTGTTTAATAAAATCGAGAAACATGAACTGAAGCTGATTTAAAGCAAGTAGTCCAATAAATCCTTGAAACACACCATGAAAGTTTTCTAGCTCTTCTTTGCGAACATGTATTATAACCATTTGATGCCATAGCTGCGTCGTTCACCGGTCAAGACTGGATATACTGTGTCGGTGTCACGAGGTTAAGATTACATAAGCATTATAATACAAGAACAATTTAGAGTAAGTATACATAAGAAGACAAGAAGAAATTTGCATGAATATTGCATAACAGTTAATGACGTATAGAGTGAGAACTTTTTCACAAATACACGTTCACTTCGTTTCATATCGTAGTGCATTCTTTAGCCAGTCCACATTGTTGTTTCACTCTCAGAGGACTCATTTAAACTGTAGAGTGATCTTTGGCGTAGATCTTGCGACGTCTTTCCTCGAAATTCCACCAATCCTAAGGACTGAGTTTTAGTTTTTTTCTCGTTTATTTATTTGCAACATGCTCAATTACAATATTCGTAATACCACATGTATGTATTGTTTGTGTGTGTGTGTGTGTGTGTGTGTGTGTGTGTGTGTGTGTGTGTGTGTGTGTGAAGTGTAGTATAATGTTTGTGTTGGATGGTGTTGGCGAGAGAAAGGAAAAGGTGGAACCCATTGCAGCCAAATGGCCTAGTCCTCGCAAATAGCACCAAAGACGCCGCCAAGTTTAACATCCCCATCCGACGGACGGATCACCATCTGGAGCGTCACATGCTCTCACTTCTTGAAATACTGAGGTAGGTTTGGTTATATAAACCATGACAGTAATGCAAAGTCTGCTGATAACTAACATTACCCCACCAACCTTCCTCCCCATGCCACCCACATACTGGCAGCAGAAATTTTTTCCATCAGCAGGACTCGAACCATCTTACCCCCGGCTCGAGCGCCAAAGCACAGGAATGAGTTACCATCGTTGTCCCGGCATTTGGTCTGAGCGGACATCGTGCGACAAGCCTTCAAGCTCATAGCTGAATACTTTACTCAGTTTTTTAGTACAGAGGACAGCCAGTTCTCTAACTCAATATATTGAGCTACTGGTCCGGGGTTGTGTGATGCACCGCCCCACGGCCACAGAGGCGGGTTACTGCATTTCAGTACTTACATATCTGAGCATTTTAATAGCTACTATTTGAAAACTGTTCCGTATCATGGAGCGTCGCCAACTTGCCTTTGTTTTCCTTACTGTGCGTGCTATAATCGTGGACGTCACTCCTATTGGTGGAAAGGAAGATTGGATTTAACGTCCCGTTAACATCGAGGTCATTAGAGGCGAAACACAAGCTCGGATGGTGTCAAGGATGGGGAAGAAAATCTCCCGTGCCCTTTCGAAGGAAGTACCCGCCATTTACCTGGAGCGATTTAGTGAAATCACCGAAAACCAGAATCTGGATGGTCGGAAGCAGGTTTCAACCGCCATCGTCCCGCATGCGAGTCCATTGCGCTAACCACTGCGCCACCTTATTCGACTCCTGTTGGTCAATGTTTCATGATTTCTTTCACATTCGTGAAACAGGTGAAGGTATATTGACTGAAAATCATCATCACTCCTAAACGTGTGAAGATGGTTTTGCAATTGTCCGGTTTCCTGCTTGATGTTGTGATCCTTATTATTTTTTTGTAGCATGGATAACGTCTTCTTGCTGCCTGTAGAGTGACACTATAGGCCATAGCAGATGTGGCTGAGGAACAGTGAATAATACATCATCAGCAGGTATTGATCAGTCGTCACATGCTTCAGTTTCCTCAGGAGGTATATGACTCGTGACATACTGTCACACATATATGCAGTACGATCTTTCCACGTAAGTTTACTATCCACCATGAATCCCACAAGTTTTACAGTACCCGCAGCCTTTAAGTATCTGTTGTTATCAGTGATGTTATATCCCAATTTCTGTTTTTTTTCTTCATTTATATTAATTATGTTTACAAGAAACCATTGCTTTGTAAAATTAAAGAAAGCATTTACTTTTTATTGAGCGTAGGTGGTGTCAGTGTCTTTCGAGTAGAGAGTTGTGTCATGCGAAACGCAAGTTCTGTCCATGAGAGCTTAAATCAGTTAAAGGAACTAGGAACAAGAGAGTCCCCATTACCGATCCATATGGTGCACCGTATTCCCACCTCCATTAGCATGATGTGGCCCTGGAACTGCTTTTCGTTTTCCAAATAAAATGTGAGGGTTTCCAGAACAGCGCCTTCAACTCCATATTTGCTGAGCTTGTTTATTAAGGTCGCGAAGTATCGATCTAGACATTCTTTTTTTCTCAAAACTGTGCTTTACCCTGTAATCAGATCAGTGCTGCTGTTGCAGATTTCTCATTCCGGACACCATGCGCTGTATCTATGAAGAGTACATTAATTTCAAAGGTAACTGATGTTTATTTTTCATTGCAGTGTCAATGACTTTATCGAAGAATGGAATTACTGTGATTGGTCTGAAACTTGGTATCATGGCTAGTTCACACTTTTTATGAACTAGCGCCGTCCATGCAGGTTTCCCAAAGTGTGGAAATACACCAGTAGTGAAACACTTACTAATTACCACAGTTAATGGTTAAGCACTTTCATAGAAAATTGTCTAGGCTACATTAGTGGACATACCGTATGTATCCTGACTATCAGAAGGTTCATATGATTTTACAGTCATAATTATTATTTCAAATTTTGTAATTCCCTCCAGTTCATCATGGTGCACAATTTGTCATTTATTACACTTGCTGCAGGGTCTATATTGAGATCTGGGGTTATTTTCCACAATGTTAATAAAATAACTGTTAAAATAATGTGGACTACACAATCTTAAGGAATAGGTGGTTTTCTTCCTATATTCATTAATCATGTTCCAGGCTGACTTGCATAGGTTTTTAAGTCATTCAATGAACATATTATTGCTTTTTGGCTTCTTCTACATCCTTTATATGCCTTTTTGTTTGTAAATACCAACCGCAGAACACTACCTTTTCAGTGGGATCTGTTGTTGTCTAGCAGTGACCATGTAAGAGCAGTACTATCTATTCTGATTTTATTTTTTTTCAGTTTATCAATGTACCACGTTTTTCCTTTCACACTGTGGCTGTGTGGTGACATGCTTGTAGAACATTTTTTTTTTCTTCCGCGAAGAGAGATACTCAAATTTGTATCTGATGCTCTGGAAAAACTCTATAGATGCATCAGTTGCTGCCATTTTCTGCAATCCAGGCTTCCACTTTACCGAAGATACTGCTGTCCGAAAAGTGTTAAATGTTTCATTATTTATGAGCCTCTTTACAAATACATAATTAGAATTCCAAGTAAGAGTTGGCTGCTTCTTTTCTATTTTGATATTTATTTCCATAGCTCATGCACTGTGGTCGGAGATCATTGGGTTCACTACAGTCATCTCATAGTCCTAAGGATTTAGATTTGTGATCACAGTGTCAAGGCAGGCACCAGCTCTGGTTGGTAGATGGTTTGCGCATAACAAGTTGCGCATAACTGAATATTAATTTCTTAAATTCTCTTTCCTTAGTGCACTCTGTACCAAAGTGTGTACTGAACACAACGTAATTTTTGATTTTAAGACCATTAAATGGTACAGGCACGTTTACATTTGATTGACAAAATTTTTAAAATTGCCATTTGGAGAATGGTGTACTGAGACAACAACTACATTAAGATCTGATAATTCAAAAGCAGCCAACACTAAACCTAGGTCCATAGAGTAACTTCTTAAATCAATTTCTTTAATACTGAATTTTCCTTTGCCACATAAAAATGCACTAACAAATGATGCAGTTCTTCTGTACCTAGCACGTTCTAAGTTTGATTATTCAGCACAGTCGTAGTACGCAGCTTCCTGAGCTGATAATCAGTGTTCACGTAGATACAGCACGTCTGGCTTCATTTATTCTATAAAGAATGACAACTCGTCGACTTTAGTACTAAGACATTGTACATTGGCATTGCTTATAACTATAGGAATGACAGCCTGAGTAGTATGAGATCAGTTTCCACTTAATTGATCTTGGTACCATTTTGTCACAGAGGAGTCTATTTCGCAGGGATATTGGTCGTTCTTCGGAACAAAAAAAAACCGCTCATGATAATATTTTTGGGCCGTATACCATTGTCCGTTACGTTATCTCTTAGATCGAAGCCAGTACTAACTTAAAAACTGTCATTAACTCCCATACTTTCGAGCTTCTCAGATGTAAATTTATTATCTTTAGTGCTCAGGAAACGTCTTTTACAGGAAAATAAAGAGAGACAGTTTTGGCAGCCTACTTCATATTGTCACAAGAACCGTCTGGTCTGCACGCATGCAGCATTTGAATTTGTAGACAACGCCGTGACAGACTGTAACATGGAACGTAGAATGTATATAACACTTTAAGTCATATTTTGCAAGACCAGCGATACACGGACAGTGAAATATTTCACAAATTGTCAGTTTCGTCGTATGGTGCTAATGTGTAACTGAGGATCGTCTATGTTAATGCTGTTACTCCAACTTGAGATCATAATAGATACATCCTTTACACTTCAAAAAAGAGAGTTGTCACCTTTACTGGAAGTTGAGCAATGTCTTAACGTTATGTGCTCCACATATTAATTGGTATGTCTCGACGTGTGATACAATATAGTACAAGTAATTTAGTCGTAATTATTACGAAGAGAACATTCGTGTTTTGAGCGTTGGTAATACGTAACATGTTTTCAGAGCATACAACTACTGCCGTAAGCAGCGATTAGACGGGAAGATTACGCTCATATTAGCCTTAGTTGGGCTCCTTTGGGTTTTCAGCTGGCTCTTTCCTCATTAGGCGGCAACATCTCTAGCAATTGCTGAGATTCCTTCTGTGAGAAGCACTACGTCATTTAATCTTTAACTAAGAACACACGCGGAAAGGACGGGCAATTAACTTCAGCTTCAATTTTGAAACAATTTTCTCAGTTTTAAAATCAGTGTTTGTGATGAAAGTAATTTACCTGCTTACAGTCTTCTAAGGTGTATTAACAGATTACATGCAATAATAGTAAAATACCATAGCAACCGAGGAGCGAGATCACAGAAACAATTAAACTTAAACTAAAAAGGCAATTTTACTTTGAAAAGATGCTCCAAATAGTTATAATGTATTTATTTAACATGTGAGGTGTGAATTCAAGCCAATGAATAATGCACATTTTCCGTAATAATAGATCCAACGTCAGTGAACATTAATTCTAAGATTAGAGCAGACAACTGGTCACTTCAAAAAACGAACGAAAAGAAACTGAGTGAAATAACTGGTGACGGTAACGAATGTACTCGGATAAGTACAGGGAATTACCAATAGATATTTAGTAAATAAACTTGAAGTTAAATAGAGATAGGGGAAATTATGCAAACCTTGATCTCACTCAGTTTTGCCACTACATAAATCCATTAAAGCTTAATATGAATTCAGTTACTGCTGTAACAGGCAAAAAATTTGTAATCAACACATGTTCCGAGACTATAAATAAAGCATCAAAAGACAGTTTATGGTTCAGTTAATCACTGTAAACACAGCAAATCAGAAGAGGCTAGGAACGATTCTGAAGAGTGTGAACTACTGTTTTTGTGCCAAAATAAGAAAACACCATGAGAAACGCACGATGAATACAAAAATGCTAGCCAAACATACAGCTTGCGCTCGTATTTTAGCACGAACTGAAACTGTGAAACGCCCTCAAAATCATTGCAAGTGTCAGTCATGAAGTCAGTGATGCAGTTGTGAATGCATTATGTCAAAGCTAAGTGAATTTCATCACGGGCGAATTGTTGGTGATCGTATGGTGGATACGTCTGCAAACACCGCCGCCAAAACGTTTGGCATTTCGAGAGGTGCCCTACCGAAGATTTATACCACATACGGGAAAAATGGGGAACCGTCATCTGCTAAGTCACATCGCGGACTAAACTGTGTGTTGATTGATTGTGACAGACAGGTCACTGAAGTGGATTGTGACGACAAATAAGTGGATAACAGCTTCAAAAGTAGCTGAAGAACTGAATGTCGCAGTCGCGAACCCTATCAGCATCGAAATTCGAAGGGTGCCCCAGAATCTGTGAATTATGGGGCGAGCTGGAAATCCAAAACGAATCATCCGTGATGAAAATGCTTGAAACAGGAAAACGTGCTGCCGAAGCTGTAAACCGTGGAGTATAATCCAATGGAAGAAAATATTTTGTGCGGAAGATTCTTTCTTCACACTGTTTCCAAGTTGTCGTCATGTTTACGTACTAATAGTGAAACGTGGCACGAGTTTGATGATGATTTGGGCACCCATTTCGTTGAAATCTATGGTGCCCATAGCTACTCCGCAAGGCCGTATTACTCACAAGAATTATGTGACCATTTTGGCTGGTCAGGTCCACCCCAAGGTACAATGTTTGCTTTGCACTTGTGATGCTGTATTCCAAAACGACAGGGATCATGTTCATAAAGCTCCAGACTAGTTTCGTGAGCACAAGGATCAAGTGTCGCATCTCCCCTGGCCACGACAGTCACCAGATCTCAATATTATGGAACGTTTGTGGTCTGCTTTGGAGAGAAGTGTGCGTGATCGCTACCCACATGCTTCATCGTTCCAAGAATTGACAGTATTTTGCAAGAAAATGGTATAAGATTACATGCAAAACCTTATACAACCTGTATTTATCCATTACGAGACAAATGGAAGTTGTTTAGAATGCAAACTGGTTTCCTACATTGTATGAGCCACTATAATATGTTACGTTCGTGGTGTTTCCATCTTTTCGTCGATCCCCTGTATATTATTTGGAACCGGGTAAACAAACAAACAAGAAAAATGCAAATCTCAGTCAAAGAAAACGGTAGAAATGGACGTAACTTGATTTCTAAGATTACTCACGTTAGTTCGCTAAAAGAACATATAAATGAAATCAAAGAAAGAGTCCTTAAACGTTTCACTAAAAACAGCAAGTAGTAAAAGTGCTGGCGAGTACCAAGACAGACGATAAATTTTAATAATTTACATACCGGCTTCACATAACACAATAACAGAAAGCTTTACCACTGTAGACCAGGACGACCGGTAAATTCCTTTAGATAACACAGGACTTAACTCAGGCATAAAATACACAGTATAAAGTACTCTATGGCACAGCAGATAATTCGAATGTTACAACAGTCTACACACCACTGTGCTCACCTAGTAAATCCAATCTCTCAGCTATTCCACTCTGCCCGTGATTTCTGTAGATATCAAATAGCGGACATAATACCAATGCAGTCTTCCAAGAAATGAGGGTGACGTGTTTCTAATGTACGTCTACATCTACGACTATACTCAGCAAGCCACCTTGCGGTGTATAGCAGTGGGTACTATGTGTACCACTGTCGCTTCACTCCCTTTCCAGTGGCGAATACTTTGCAGGGAAAACGATCGTCGGCAAGCCTCTCCCTACTTATATTTTCATGTTCTATTCGAAGCAAGTAATATATTCACTAACTTTTCTAGAAACGTACGTTCTTTAAACTTTAACAATAAATCACACCGTGATGAAGAACATCTGTCTTGCAGGATCTGCCACTGGAGTTGTTTGATGAACATTGTGACACTTACGTGTTTACTAACTCACCTGTAACGGAATGATCACCGAGCGAGGTGGCGCAGTGGTTAGACACTGGACTCGCATTCGGGAGGACGACGGTTCAATCCCACGTCCGGCCATCCTGATTTAGGTTTTCCGTGATTTCCTTAAATCACTCCATGCAAATGCCGGGATGGATCCTCTGCAAGGGCACGGCCGACGTCCTTCCCCATACTTCCCTAATCCGATGAGACCGATGACCACGCTGTCTGGTCTCCCTCCCCAAACCAACCAACCAACCAACCTGTAACGGAATGCGCTGTTCTTCTTTCGATCTTCTGTATTTCCTCTGCCAGTCGTATGTGATGTGAATCCCACACTAACGATCAATATTCAAATACTGGTCGGAAGTGTGTCTCGTAAGCTACCGAGTGGTTATAAGTAAACATTCTCTATTTAACACGTTATAACACGGAAACTGACAACCGTAAGAGGACCAAACTTGGTAACATTAATGTCACGGACATGGGGCAGAGAAATAATACAGAATCAGTTCAATTGAAACACTTCACGTGCTCCTACGGTACATCAAACCAATGTATACCGGTACCATTACTGCAACAAAAGGGACTCAACATGGCGCCCATCCGTGTCCAGAAGAGTCTGAAAGCACAGGATCGCACTCTGCACAACAGGACGAAGTGTGTCCGTAGGTATGCTGGCTATCTCTCTTGATATGCTGCGCTTCACATCAGCACACGGTTGAATCTTCCCCTGGTGAATCCTGGCCTTCAGGTAGCACGACAACCAGAAATCACAGGGAGTGGGATCAGGTGATCGTGTCGGCCAAGCATTTAGAAACGATCGGCTGATAATTCGGTCGTTTGCAAATGTGTGTCGGAGAAGCAGATGAACTTCGCGAGCGACGTGCGTTGGGGCCCCATCTTGCATGAAAACTGTCCGCTTCAATGCGTCTCTCTCCTGTAGGGCGGGTGTAACATGCTGGCGAAGCATATCGCAGTAGCGCTGACCAGCCACACTGCACGTCTTTTGTCCTTGAGTGCCAACCTGTTTAAAAGGATGGGCCACTGATGAACGTAGCTGTTTTAATATTTCTTAAATTTAAAGAACCTCTCTCACACCGGCCTGATTTAGCTTCACTGATCAGGATAGTAAAAACATGCGTATATTAAGGGAATTTTCAATGACAAAGCTGGCTTATCACATTCACACACTTCAATACTGTTCTGTCCTGATTAAATTAAGCTTAACTTAAATTCCATAAGGCAGTGAAGCAATTTCGAAGTCTCGGTGCGACGAAAATTGTCAGTAGATCTCCTGGAAACATTTGTAATAATTATTATTTTTCGGTGATCACATGGGGAAGACCGGAGATCTGCTGGTAAGACCGTGTTAGCCTATTTATCTGAAGTAACTGGATATCTTGAGCATTCAAAACGGCAGGTTCGTCCAGTGTAAATCAGACGTTCCCCACTGATCCCGTGCAACACAACGTAGTAAGCAGACACTGTCAATAATAATAATAATCCGTTAAATAATACGCGAACACACTTACTTTAGAAAAGCTGTGAGTACCGAACGTGAGTCGTGCTTCGGTAGCTCAGTTGGTAGAGCACTTGCCCGCGAAAGGCAAAGGTCCCGAGTTCGAGTCTCGGTCGGACACACAGTTTTAATCTGCCAGGAAGTTTCATATCAGCGCACACTCCGCTGCAGAGTGAAAATCTCATTCTGGACACTTACTTTAGTTTAGTTCATGTATTAAATTCCTTCTCATACAGAATCTCATCAAGATGGCGACTCGCTCAAGAATACGTACATCTATTTTCTTCTTTCACGACTAATCGGCAAGAAGTTTTTATTCTTTTCATAAGAAAAAACATAGATAGCAGAGAAGCTATTCCATGGAGTAAATCGACGCTCCAAGGAATAATTGGGCTTGAACCTACTTTTGCATTGATAATCGGTAAGATAAGAAGAGATATTTCGAGATATGTACTGAGTTATATAATTTATAAAATTTCTCAAAATATCGTGGAGAGACCGCTGCAAGAGACATTACATCGTAAAGCCACACCTTATGGTGACGAATTCACCGCACCAGAGAAACTTCATGCATAGTCACTGGAGGTGAAGATCCCCACACTCGGCAATTCTGTGTGCTCTCATCACCCGTAACTGATAACAGAGCCTTGTCTGTCCATGGAATGGTCCAGGGCCAGCCTCGTCAACTTCAGTCATTGCGAGAAAGTGGAGAGCGAAGTCAAAACGTCGCTGAGCGTCCTGTGGTGCAAGCTGCTGTACAATAAGGATCTTGTACGAATACCATTTAACAGTGGCCTGAAACTCCGTCTGTAGAGTGGACCGCGGGATGTTCAAAGTGTCATGGCACAGCACGCGCATTGCCTGACGATCGCGAACTGCGCGCAGCGCTGTGTGCATAGCGACAGCGGATTTCATCAACCACCTGTAGTGCAACAGGTCGTCTGTCTCTTCCGAAGCGATGACCAGTTCTCTAGTTGATTCAAACTTCTTCATCATGCTCCGCACAGCAGGTGGAGAAAGATGATCATTCCGTAATCCTTTCAGCCGGCAGTATTCTTGAAGTGCAGCTGTAGCATTCCTATTTGTTTTGATAAAAGAGCTTCACCAATATTGCCCTGCTCCTTTTGTCCAAGCTCATGTAGACACCTTACAAGTGCACTGTGACTGGTCAGGTGCGTGAGTCTATGAATCGCTGTGACTGATCACGGCATAATTGGAACTGGACTGTGGTGCTATGACGCATGGAAATCATGCACCCCATACTCTGGACACTATTGCTGCCAAATTTGGTAGCCGTGCTGTGATTAGTTTCTGAATTATAACGTATTAAATTGTGAAAGTTTAATTATAGCCACTCGGTACCTCCTTTTTTGATGGACTACATTTCCTGAGGCTTCTTCGAATGAATATCAGCCGTACCCGCGATTAATTTTGTTTGTTCGTTCCATTGCAAACCCTCGCTCCAGTTACTCCCAGATATTTTATGGAAGTAACTGCTTCCAACGATTTTTCTGCAGTTGGTCCATCATACAATAAACGTTCTGTCTGTCTATGCATTCGCAATACTTTATATTTGTTTATGTTGAGCGCCAGTCGCCACTTTCATCACTAAGCGTCGATCCTTTGCAGTTATTCCTGCATTTCTCTACAATTTTCTAACATCGCGGCTTCTCTGTACACAATATGTAAATTGACCGGTTAGCAACGCACACTATCTCTCAAGGTAACATTCAATCCTGACGGTTCCTGGTCAGCGAGTGAGGGTGAGCTCATGGGGACCGCCGTTAAGTCGGGGGAGCGCCTACCCATTGGCGTGGCGCGAAAGAGGTGGCTGGTTAGCTACCGGCAAGCAAGTTATATCTGTCTTTCGATTCCATATTGAAGCAGCGCACCTGCCGAATAGATTGAATTCTCCTATTTTGAGAGAGGTGGAGGGCGATCTGTTTAAATGTTAAAAACCATTCAACAGGCAAGATCGCATAAAATATTTTCTTACTTAGAAAAACCGGTTTTCAACAGTCTGTGCTGTCATCTTCAGGTCTTCTTTTCCTGAAAAACGAAAAAGAGTTTAAAACCTGGAGATGAGAGCATAGTTTGTTGAAAGCGACTGTCTTTAAAAAAATGCAATCTTTGCTGTTGAATGGTTTTTAAGGGTCTAATAGGTGTTGTGTTTAAGGTTTTTCTTTAAAAATTGGGTTAGAAGCAGATTGTAGTTGCTTGGCTGCTGTGAAAAAATAATGCATTACGATGAAACTAAGTACGAGAAGACCTTTCACTTTGGTCAAGTTACGTACTACAGGTGTTAAATAAGTAATGCACTATAAGTTTTTTCTGAAATCTGGTTGGTTTCTTCACGTTTCCAATACCACATATTACTCCCCACACTGCTGGCTAGAGAACCCTAATTTTCAACATAATTTCAATTCCGTGCAACGGTCTTACGTCGACTCACTGGAAGGATCCGTATGCTCTCATCGTACCACTCTACTGGTCGACGTCGGACCCAACGTCTTCCTGCATCATAAAGTCAACTTCCTACACGTACTGTTTCCCACGGAGTGCACCCTTCATTAGGTCAAACAAAAGGGAGTCGGAAGATACGCTATCAAGGCTGTAGCGTGGATGAGGAAGAACAGACCAAAGAAGTTTTATGAGCTCCTCTTTGGAACGCAAACTTGTGTGAGGCCTTGCACTGTCACGGAGAAGGGAAAATTCGTTTCGATGTTAGAATTTTTGGAGCGACGAATACGTTGAAGTCATTTCTTCAGTTTCCTGGCCGTAGCACAATACACTTCAGAGATCATTGTTTCACCGTGACCGAGGAGATCAAACAGAATATCCTCTTTAGAGCCCCAGACGACCGTCGCTGCCACTTTATCGGTTGAGCGTGCGGCTTTGAACTTCAAAGACGAATGGATGTGGATGCTGAAGGAAAAAGTGATATAGTTCATAGACACAGCATATGTGCAGACGTAGATGCCGGTACAGAAGGAAGAAAACTATGTTATTTATTGCTATTTACAGACACACACAGTCCTAGCAGAAGTCGACAGGCGTATAAGCAGATGCAGAAGAAGAATGCAGTTTAGTTTACAGACACAGTGCCTTTGCAAAAAAGGACAGATGTAGATGCACATACAGAAGGAGGTGCCAGATGTAGACGCAGATGTAGATGGAAATGTCGATGTAGAATGACGAAGGCGATGGTATTTATAGACCTACTGTCCTTGTAAAGAAAGACGGACATAGATGAGATGGAGAAGGAAACAAGCTACCCATGCTATTTCCCAACAGAAAGATGTTCCCGTTGCAGCACAAAAAAATGCGAATATGTCCTGCTTATTTGAAAGACTGACTGGAAAGTTTGATGCCATCTGCACCATTCTGTCTAGTTCAGGACCTTTAAAAGTTTTCCAAACAGTTATAGCATTCGAACATATTCGCTTTTTTTTAACGCGCAACTCACCTCTAACTCCCACAAGCTCCCCTAACTCCAACTAACACGGACGCGCTGGTCCATTGCTGTAAGTCGCTCATGTTGATGTATCATTCCTTTCTTCCTGCTGCTACTGTCTCTTCACACTGTCAGCATATCTGGATTCCTCGTTGTCGTTACCATATCCTCCGTCTCTCATTATTACTAGGTCTGACTCACTTCCACTTTCTCTTTCTCTTTATTCCTCCCCCCCCCCCCCCTCCCCCACAGTAGTGGCTCCTTGACTCTTTTTCTAGCACTGTTCTGTCACTGTCAACTATGTTGTGCTACTAGTGTGTCCGTGTATTTGTCCCACGCTGCCCTTGTCTCCTTAGCTCTTTCTACTGTCTACTGTCTTCTAATATTTATTACTTTCTCGTCTCTTTGCCACTCTTACTGTTTCCTTCTCCCTCAGCAGAAAAAAGCGCAAATATTTTCGCGTGACAAATTTCCGCGAGAATTTTTAAAAGTGCTGAGGAAGATAAAAAGAGGCAGCCGGTTCCATACTTTTCGGATAGAGTCCTTTAAACAAACAGGAATATATTCGCATTTCCCGATAGGAGCATATTTCCTCTGGTTCCTTTCTTTTCCTTGCTGCAGCAGGCACGCAACTCAAACGAAAAGAAATGTATTGGGCAGTAAAATTTAGATAGTTTATTTACGTGAAAATGAAATAACGGAATCTAATGTTACACCTCAGATGGGATTTTACCAGCAAAAAAGTTTTGCATCTGTTTCAACACTACTTCATGCGGCTCCCAAATGATAACAAAGACACTTTACAGCACACTTCTATGTGCTACGTCACTTTGTCAAATACCTTTTTGTCTCACACTGGATTTTACTTGTGTAGTTTATATGTACAAGTTGGGTGTCATTATCTCGGGGACGGACAAGAATATAACGAAAATATCACGAAAAATTTCAAGGATGTTTGTCATCTGGATCTTAGGAATACATCTTAAAAATTATAGCCAATTTCTGGGCATATTTGTCTCGGAATCAGCCGCTGGGTTTCGGTAGCAATCAAATTAGTTTGGGATGCTTTTCGATAACGGATAAAGATTTTTTAAAACTGGGAGATGGCTCTTCTAGACAAATGTCGAGAGAACATACCGTTAAAATTTGAGCAATTTGTTGCTGTTATTTATTACTTACATTTCGCCTCATACCGGAACTAGGGTAAGTTTGAAAAGGATATAGATAATAAGAAAATTTTCTTGTTATAAACCATGTAATCTTGTTATAAACCTTGTAATCTTCGGCTCGGTTTTAGTCCGCGAGTGACGAAGAAAATATAGTAAAGAAACCACTTTTTTGTGGCGTTTTCCGAGAAACAACACATGACCTAAAGGTGCATCCATAAGTTCAATAACTTCCACTGTAGACCACATGAAATGTAACATGAAGCAACCGATTCTCTTCAATTACCTAAGAAGGAGGAAGTGTGTACTCTTCACATTTTGATCGTGTACTGGAGGATTGCGACACTAAGACGATCCTTCTGTTGTGTATACAAATGGTCCATAGCGAATTGGCTATCGGAAACACTCGACATTACCTTTTTATCACCAGTAGAACCCGAGGAATGAGCACTGGAAGACCCGTTTCTACAGGCGGTGTTTTGGAACGTGTCGCATGCATACCAATAAATTCACTGTGATATGTCTGCGTAAGCAGAAGGAACTAAGGATCAAAGTCCGAAAACAATTTACTGGTCTGTTCAATTAACCAAAACAAAGTCTCCGAGAATAACACTAACACAAAACAGTGATCCGTCCTTGAATCACAACTACATACAAGAATAAGACAGAAAACAACTGAAATAACTTCCTACCGGTCTCCGCCAGAGACTTCTTCAATATACCAAGCCTAATCCAGAGATCAGTGAGAAGATCCAAGCCGGGCTGCCGGGGCGGCAGCTATCCAAGTCTGCTGGCGGTCGATGAACTGCCGATGTGCGGATTTTTTTTTTTTTTCCTTTATTGTGATTTCATGCCCCTGCCCCATATGGGCAGGGGAGGGATGTCAGCAGCACAATCCGCCGCTCTTCAGCCGAGTGACATGACAACTAAAACAGGAATAAAATAATACATACATAAGGAGGTAAAAAGGGGAACATAAAACAGAGTAAGGGGAGAAAATGGAGGTAAAAATAGACTGACATGTAGACGTTCATTGGGGACAGTTAAAAAAGTCACCAGAAAGTTAAAAAACACAGTTGGTGATTCTTAAAACACAGAGAAGACACTGGTTGCGCATGCACAGGTTAAAAGTTGGCCACAGTATTAAAAACACTCCGAAACAACACACTTAAAACCCACTTGAAGCACACACGACGAAGAATAAAACTACCAGGCGGGACCTGCCGAGGGAAAGGTCAGAGAGGATGGAAAAGGAGGGGAGAGCATGGGGCAGCTGGGGAAGCGGCGGGATGAAGAGAGGAGGGGCAACCGTGGGTTCACAAAGAGGCAGGAGACACATGGGGCGGGAGAGGAAAAGGGAAGACAGGGCAGGAGGGAGCGCAGAGACACTGAAAGAAGGCACAAGAGATGCATGGGGAGTAGGAGGGGAAATCCGCTCAGAAGGAGGGAGGGGGAGGAGAGGGAGCCCTGAGGAGGAGGCAGGAAGAGGGGGTTAGAGTTGGTAGGAAGGGTAGATGTCAGGGCGAAGCTCATCATCCGAGAGTGGTAGACGGTGGAAGTTGTGTTGGGAAAGGAGATGGAGGGTGTGGAGATGGAGAGAGGGAGGGACACAACGGTAGATGTGCGGACGAACGCCTGCCTTTATAGCGCTTCGGCGGATGAGTACCTCAGAACTATTTTCCATCACGTGGTTTGACGTGTGAAAATAGTTCCAGGATCTTCAGCGACCTCTTCCTTATGTTTATGTGGGCCGGTAGTGGCCGCTGGTGTCTTTGGTGTGGAGTCGTTGTTGTGGTTGTTGCTGTGGCGGTTCATCAATATTGCCTGTCGGTTGTGTAGTGCTTCGGTGTGCCTGCGATGCGGGCAACCCGCGGCTGCAGGCTGTCAGTCTGGTTGCTGATACTCTAGGTGCCGTGATGTATGGTGGAGAAGCCTACAGCACAATGTGCTCGAGAAAAAGACAGTGGTAGATAGATGCTCAAGGATGGAAACGATGTTACTTATTGGCATTCTGTTCTAGCACTGATCCGTCGCTTTATTTCTACTGGAAATGAAGCGTGAGTAAGTTGTGAACTCGCGTGAGAAGGGCACCGTGTGAGGTCCTCTGGCTGGTGCTAATGGCGGCCCCTTGTAGGGCAGACGCAGACGGCAGCTGCCTCCTGCGACGCACAGCAGCCGCGGGAAGACGAGACGAGACAGCCGCAGGGCGGCGGCGCGCGCGGAGATTAGGCGGAAGGCGGCGCCGCTCCTTCACAGAGGCATTGTAATTAAGTGGCACTTAGAAAAGTCATTAAGAGCCCGCGCGCCTCGCTGCCAGATTGCACCGCCCAGATTGCGGCGGCGGAAATCATATGTATGCAGATGTGTAAGGCGAGCAGCGAGCAACGAGCAGCGGGTAGCGGGTAGGTGGCTCGGCAGGGGCAGGTGAGGCGCTGCGCTGTGTTTCTCAGAGCGCCGACCCGCTCTGGCCGCGCACTTAATAAGAATGCTGATGAGTGGCTGCAATACCCCGCGCTCCCACCTGCCGCTTATATTTAGCACGGCCAGGTGTTTTCAGAGCGCGGTCTGAGAACGCCGTCAGCGGAGAGTTCCGCCGCGACCTTCCATCCCGGCAAGGCGCTCTCTACATATTTCATTTCGCTCAAGCGGCGCCCGGCTTTGCAGTGCCTTTCGCGTCTCCGAGATTATTCTTCCGCAAATTCGTGTACGAAGAGTCTCAGTCGTGGTAGCTGATGTTGACACATCAGAGAGCTTCAGTCCGGGTTGACATTTTGGTTTAGTGCAAGGTTTTAGACAGTTCGACAGCTGCCGCGGAGAGCGAAAGACGAACGCCACGAATGAATTAGTCCCTTCTGAGACAGCAGTGTAACTTACAGGGTGACAGTTATTGGCGTATATGAATAGAAACGTAGATTAATGACAAACTTCAGTGTGCACACACTTTATTAAACATGTAGACTGAGCCGTGCACAGCTCGCGTTTATCCTATTGATTGTCATCTTCTGTAACGGTACTGCCGCCTCGTTTTCTAATTCCACTTACTGGCGTCGCTAACTTCCTCCCGTAGTTGCCCGTGTGCGGCAGTAGCAGCACGTATCGATAAGGGCACTGTCGTACCATCTCTGGAGCGACCGATTGTATTTCCGGGTCGTGGTGTGTGTGGCAGTCAGTTGGAAGTTGGAGACGGACCAGCAGTGCAGTTGGCACGCAGTAGCAGTGAAGTCGGGACGGAGCGCCGGTGAGGCGCGGACAGCCAGTGCTCGCCGACGGCTGGCGACACACATGAACTGTCCGACGGAGGGAGATTGGAGCGGGACGACAGTTGGTTGATCGTTCTGTTGGTCGTCTCATTGGCCGACGTATATTTGGTCCTTTCTCCGATTCCGGGCTTGGAGTTGGTCGGTTGGTGCGGAGCAGTGAGGGAATCTCCGCGGCGCGTCCACGCGCGGTCGGAGTATGTGGTGCTGTTTCCATTGCTACGAGGTCCGTGGCCCACCGATCCTGGACACGAAAGTTGAGTTTTGACTTAATCGACCAGCAAGTCACAACTGTTCACATTGTGTAGTTTGGATTTCGTTGTCGACTGTTGGGACGTTCCCGCGAGCGACAACGTGTCTTTTCAAGTTGGCAAATTTTAGCCACCCTCCGGTGGAGTTTAACTGTACTTGGTTATTCTGAATTGAAGTGCACCGCGGAATCTTCTGCCTTGTGGCCGTTAATGTTCCGGTAACCTGCCCTGGGCGTTGACGTAAATTCAGGCAGTGTATAATTGGTTGTGGGCGCCAATACCTTCTACGTTGTTCCATTGAACTCCCTGTCGTGTGCTGGTCGGGTGGAGCGGAAGTTATCGTAACGGTGGGTCCGTTGACTGTATGTCGGTTGGGTTGTCGTCGGATCGAGAATGGTTGGGCCGACTGCCTGTCTCACCTAATCGAGCGTTAGTGTTTGAATTCCAGGCCGACTCTCCGAAACTTCTTGTGCGCCGTTGGGTGTACTGCTTTTTCTTATTTCTTCTTTTTGTTTGTATTTGTATGGCTTCTAGCCGATTCCAAAATTAAGGTTGTTTTGCCCTTATGGCGTGAGATTGTATGGCGCATTCATCCGGTAGTTAAGTTACAAAAATTAATACTGTGTTTTTTTTTAATTTTCTTGGCTCTTGTAATGTTTGGTCAAATAAATAAAGTTGTATGTTCCAGTGTAACTGACAGGCGCTTATTTGGCCCCTTTCCACAATTTAAACTACCTGCCCTGCCCTGCCCTGCCCTGCGAGTTTAGCAGGCCGTCTCATAGACATAAATACACATAATCGGATTTAGGATATGACGTGTTCGATACGCCTGCCGTCATTGGCGATGACGTGGCACAGACGAATAACGAAATTCTGTATGAGCCGCTGAAGTGTCGGAACATCGATGTTGTCGCTTACCTCCTGAATGGCTGTTTTCAGCTCAGTAATGGTTCTGAGGTTATTACCGTACATCTTGTCTTTAATATAGCCCTATAAAAAGGAGTCGCATGTGTTCAAATTCGGAGAATATCGTGGCCAATCGAGGCCCATGATAATGGCCTCTGGGTGCCCCAAAGCAAGAATACGATCCACAAAGTGCTCTTCCAGTTTAAATCCTGCCTAGTCGTCGCATATGGGGTGTCTAGGAAACCTGCTTTCATGGATCACTGGACAACAAATCAAACAGACCATATTAATGAGTTTCATTCAGACAATTACTTCAAAAAACTTATCTTTGAGAATTACATACACTACTGGCCATTAAAATTGCTACATCACGAAGATGACGTGCTACAGACGCGAAATTTAACCGACATGAAGAAGTTGCTGTGATGTGCAAATGATTACCTTTCAGAGCATTCACACAACGTTGGCGCCGGTGGCGACGCCTACAACGTGCTGACATGAGGAAAGTTTCCAACCGATTTCCGATTTCTCATACACAAACAGCAGTTGACCGGCGTTGCCTGGTGAAACGTTGTTGTGATGCCTCGTGTAAGGAGAAGAAAGGCGTACCATCACATTTCCGACTTTGATAAACGTCGGATTGTAGCCTATACCGAATGCGGTTTATCGTATTGCGACTTTGCTGCTCGCATTGGTCGAGATCCAATGACTGTTAGCAGAATATGGAATCGGTGGGTTCAGGAGGGTAATACGGAACGCCGTGCTGGATCCCAACGGCCTCGTATCACTAGCAGTCGAGATGACAGGCATCTTATCAGCATGGCTGTAACGGATCGTGCAGCCACGTCTTGATCCCTGAGTCAACAGATGGGGAAGTTCGCTAGACAACAACCATCTGCACGAACAGTTCGACGACGTTCACAGCAGCATGGATTATCAGCTCGGAGACCATGGCTGCGATTACCCCTGACGCTGCATCACAGACAGGAGCGCCTGCGATGGTGCAGTCAACGACGAACGTGGGTGCACGAAAGGCAAAACGTCATTTTTTCGGATGAATCCAGGTTCTGTTTACAGCATCATGATGGTCGCATCCGTGTTTGACGACATCGCGGTGAACGTACATTGGAAGTAGGTATCCGTGATCGCCATACTGGCGTATCACCCGGCGTGATGGTATGGGGTGCCATTGGTTAAACGGCGCGGTCACCTCTTGTTCACATTTCAGATGTGTTACCACCTGTGACTCTACCCTTCATTCGGTCCCTGCGAAACCCTACCTGTCAGCAGGATATTGGCCGACCGCATGTTGTAGGTCCTGTACGGGCCTTTCTGGATACAGAAAATGTTCGGCTGCTTCCCTGGCCACCACATTCTCCAGATCTCTACCCAATTGAAACCTTCTGGTCAATGGTGGCCGATCAACTGGCTCGCCACAGTACGCCAGTCACTACTCTTGATGAACTGTGGTACCGTGTTGAAGCTGCATGGGTGGCTGTACCTGTACACGCCATCTAAGCTCTGTTTGACTCAGTGCACAGGCGTATCAAGGCCGTTATTACGGCCAGAGTTGGTTGTTCTGGGTACTGATTTCTCAGGATCTATGCACCCAAATTGCGTGAAAATGTAATCACATGTCAGTTCTAGTATAATATGTTTGTCCAATGAATACCCGTTTATCATCTGCATTGCTTCTAGGTGTAGCAATTTTAATGGCCAGTAGTGTAGCTGTGTCGCAAGCAAAGGGCGACATCCGAAATAAACCTCTTCAGTATATATAATTCCTAAGTCGCTGCTATGCAAGTTGCTAATGTTGATGCCGTGACCAGTCAGGTGCGGCACTTATGTCCTCTTCGCATAAAGGCCGCTGCTGTCGGGTTGTCATCCAGGAGAGGGGTCGGTCAGCGCGCAATCCACTGACGTCTTGTCATAGCCCTCTGCACTTTGTCGTTCCCGACTAGCGTGGAGAGCCATTGATTTTACGCCGTAACATCCAGGACATCAAACACTCTCCTGCTTCTATGGAATCAAGCTCCGTCTAGCATGATCCACATCTCGTCGAAATCAGCGTCGCGTTGGATTACGGGGTCGAAATTAACTTCTAAAACCTTTAAGTTCCCTTCGGTAGTCACTGTGCCATCAAGGAATATCGCACCGATTATTCTGTGGCTGCACATTGCTCACCACGCAGTCACCCGTTGAGGATGAAGAGACTTCTCGATTGCGAAATGCGGATTCTCAGTCCCTCAAATGCGCTGATTTTGATTATAGACGAACCCATCCAAATCAAAATGGGCTTCGTCGCTAAACCAAACCATGCATGCGCATACTAATTCCAATCATACCCCGCATTTGGGCGTCCTAACGCAAACCGTCCAGAACTTATGACAATTTTATCTCAAGAAATTCAGTAATTGTCACCCGGTTTTTCGCTGCAGGGTGTAAGCTTTCCTGATGACTGGAAAAATGGCACAGGTTATTTCAGTTGTCAAGATGGGTCGTCGTACAAACGCGAGAAATTACAGGCCTGTACCTATAATGAAAGTATACAGGGTGTTCAGAAATTCCTGTTAAATACCATTACCAGGTACCAAAGTTTCCAGTCTGACTATATTTTTAAGATTGTAAAAATAAAACAATTATGCTACCTTTCAACAAACTCATCCGTTATTTGAATGCACTTTACACATCCTTGAATTAACAACTAAATGCTTTTCAAAAAATTATCTCATTCTTTCCCGCCAAAATGGCCCAATATAGCAACTTTCACTTGATCACCATCATCATCATCATCATAAAACTTCCTTTCTCGAGAATCCTTTTTTAGTTTGGAGAAGAGACAATAGACACCTGAGCCAAGATCTAGACCAAAGGGTGGGTGGTCAGTCTCCTGGAGGCCACATTCCTTTACTGTAACCTTCGCAATTACCGACGTGTGCACTGGAGGATTGTCGTGGACAAGACGAACACCGCGCGACAGACTTTCCTCTCCTCTTCAGATTGATGGTGTCGCGTAATACGGGCAGAAGTGAAGCATGGTGTTACGCATCCACAGTGAAATTCCTCTCTTTCAAGTCAGCTACGAGAACTACTCTGGAATCGCAGAAGATTGTTGCCACGACCTGCCGGCCGGTGTGGCCGTGCGGTTATAGGCGCTTCAGTCTGGAACTGCGCGACCGCTACGGTCGCAGGTTCGAATCCTGCCTCAGGCATGGATGTGTGTGATGTCCTTAGGTTAGTTAGGTTTAAGTAGTTCTAAGTTCTAGGGGACTGATGACCACAGATGTTAACTCCCATAGTGCTCAGAGCCATTTGAACCATTTTTTGTTGCCATGACCTTCGCTGCGAACTGAACAGCCTTCGCCTTTCTTGGTGGAGCTTCACCAGGTTCGCGCCATTCAAGAAATTTTCTTTTGGACAGAGAATCATAATAAAGGAGCATAGTTTCATCTTCTGTAACAATGGATTTCTGTCCTCTTTCTGGTTGCCACGGCTTTGCTCCAACAACTTGGTGCAACAAGTCACGCACTGCTCCTTCACTGCAGAGAGAAGGCCTGGCACCCATCTTACACTGACATCTTTCATGTGCAAATGATCATGCATGAACCGGTCAGCAGTTGTATTAGACAAATGTTTTTTCAACAGGATGTTGAACACAGTGATGTCAGTCAGTGGACCAGTACTGCGACGGTGAGTGCGCAATGGAAGCAGAATTAACAGAATTAATTGACAAGCAAATCATTTACTCTGTAATTCGAACAACCGATGAGAAGGTAGTAGATAACGTTGGCCGCTGTGGCAGAGCGCTTCTAGGCGCTTCAGTCTTGAACCGCTCGACCGCTACGGTCGCAGGTTCGAATCCTGCCTCGGGCATGGATGTGTGTGATGTCCTTAGGTTACTTAGGTTTAAGTAGTTCTAAGTTCTAGGGGACTGATGGCCTCAGACGTTAAGTCCCACAGTGCTCAGAGCCATTTGAACCATTTTTTGAGTAGATAACGACGAGAATGAAGACAATGAACCAATCGCTAGAGTTTCACGTATATATGCTAGAAATGCATTTGATATAGGCCTTCAGTACATCCACCAAAGATGTAGAAAACTATCAAGGATTCAAATCATAATAGACGTTTTGTGGATTAGGAAATAGCGGCACATAGCGGCAAAATCAATGTCGTTGTCTGCCAAGCAAGAGAACATTGCAGAGATTTCCGTCCTGATTACGGAAACAGCATTTTTACCGTGTAATTTCTAATGTTTTAAACTCCTAAGTACATATCAGTTGTACGTCAGTGCAGTATCGTAATAAGATATGTTGAGATGTGCTGTTTGAGGCTTTCCCGGCGCTGCATCTGCTTGATAGGTTCCCGGGAATTACGCCGGATAATACTGTAAAACCGAGCGAGGTGGCGCAGTGGTTACACACTGGACTCGCATTCGGAAGGACGACGGTTCAATCCCGCGTCCGGCCATCCTGATTTAGGTTTTCCGTGATTTCCCTAAATCACTCCAGGCAAATGCCGGGATGGTTCCTCTGAAAGGGCACGGCCGACTTTCTTCCGCATCCTTCCCTAATCCGATGAGACCGATGACCGCGCTGTCTGGTCTCCTTCCCCAAACCAACCAACCAACCAACCAATACTGTAAAACCCGCACAATAATTCAACGAGACAACGGCCCGCCATCTTCAGATGCTACAATCGCGTCGCTGAGAAGCTCGCTAATTTATATGTTGGCTCTGTAGATCAGTTCAGGCGCCAGCTGGGGCCTAACATCATCGAAGACTAATCGTAGACGGCGTCGAATACCAGAGCCCTCTGCTGGAGAAACGGATCGCGATCTGCGGAAGCGCACAGGGGAGCGGGAGAATGCGCCCGGGAGCGACGGAACCCGTTCGCATCTGCGCTAAGGTTTCCCATCTGCGTTGACTCGGTGCCGTTGTTAATCTGCGGCTAACGATTCATTAGAGCCGCCAAGGCTGGCTCCCAGGCTTTGCTCAGGTGAAACCCCGTG
This sequence comes from Schistocerca americana, assembly GCF_021461395.2. Taxonomy (NCBI): domain Eukaryota; kingdom Metazoa; phylum Arthropoda; class Insecta; order Orthoptera; family Acrididae; genus Schistocerca; species Schistocerca americana. Next base: position 858,246,854 of record NC_060121.1, read on the forward strand.
TCTCTGTTTATTAGGTCACTGCTTATACATATTTCGACCGCCTCTTTGATGATGGAGTCCCAGTATGTGGAAGCATAGGAGAGGATCTTGGTTTCTTAATAGTTCATGCCGTGTCCCGTGTCAAGGCAGTGTTCAACAACCGCAGATTTCTCTTGCTGACCCAACCTCGTGTGGCGTTTATGTTCGTCGAATCTGTCTTTAACCGTACGACAAGTCTGGCCAATATAAGACTTCCCACGGTGGAACGGATTTTATATATTCCTGGTCTTCTCAGCCTCTTTAACAGAGCCCAGCATTGACTGCACTCGTGTTGGAGGCCGAAAAATACATTTAATCCGGTATTTCTTGAAAATTCTGCCCATCTTAAAAGACACGCCGCCGACATACGGTAGAAAAACCAATCCCCTGGTGTTCTCTGCATCTTCAAGCTGTTCTTGAGGTTTGGAGCGTGCTGGTCGACATGCATTCCGGATATGCTTCTCGGAGTACCCGTTCTGGGCAAACACAGAGCGGAAATGGCTAAGCTCTGCCGATAAGCTGTCCTGATCTGAGATGGCTCTAGCCCTATGCACTAGCGTACGTAATACACCGCTGTGCTGTGGGGGATGATGACAGCTCGTAGCTTGTAAATACAAGTCTGTGTGCGTAGGCTTCCGGAACACACTGTGACCCAAGGAGCCGTCTCTTTTTCTACGAACCAAAACATCCAGAAACGGGAGCTCACCATCTTTCTCCACCGCCATGGTGAAGCAGATGCTTGGATGGAGGGAGTTATGGTGTTCCAGAAAAGACGGAAGCGTTGCTGTCCCATGTGGCCATACCACAAACGTATCATCTACATATCTCCAAAAACATTTGGGTTTCAAAACCTCCGTCTGAAGTGCTATGTCCTCGAAATCTTCCATAAAAGATTAGCTACTATGGGAGACAGAGGGCTACCCATAGCAACACCGTCAGTCTGCTCAAAATACTGGTCGTTGAACAAAAAGTAAGTCGAGGTAAGCAAGTGTTTGAAAAGGTGTAAGATGTCCTCTTCCAGCGTAGCTCCTATGAGTTGTAATAACTCCATCAGAGGCACTCGTGTGAACAAAGAGACCACAGCGAAACTCACTAGTAAGTCGATAGATTAAAGGCGCAGGTACTTTAGTCACCGTATAAAATTTTCTGAGTTTCGAATATGGTGTTAACATTTCCCCACAATGGGACTCAGAAGAGAAGACAGATGTTTAGCTAGGTGGTATGTTGGGACACCTATAGTACTGACGATAGGGTGAAGCGGAACATTCTCCTTCTGTATCCTTTGTAGGCCATAAGGTCGTGGCGGAACTGTTGCTCGTTCTCTCAAACTCTTCTTCAGATGGTCAGGAAGTTGGCTGGATTTGAGGAGAGTGAATGTCTTCCGTTGTACGGCATCCGTCAGATCTTTCTAGAGATGACGATAAACTGTATCCAACTCCAGCATGAGGAGACCAGGAATATATATAAAATCCCGTTCCACTGTGGGAAGTCTTATATTGGCCAGACGTGTGGTACGGTTAAAGACAGATGCGACGAACATAAACGTCACACGAGGTTGGGTCAGCCAGAGAAATCTGCGGTTGCTGAACACTGCCTTGACACGGGACACGGCATGAACTATTAAGAAACCAAGATCCTCTCGTATGCTTCCACATACTGCATTATCAAACAGGCGGTCGAAATACGTATAAGCAGTGACCTAATAAACAGAGACACGGGTTTCACCTGAGCAAAGCCTGGGAGCCAGCCTTGGCGGCACTAAGGAATCGTCAGCCGCTGATTACCAACTGCACCAAGTCAACGCAGATGGGAAACCTTAGCGCAGATGCTTAAATCGCGCGCCATCAACTCGCACGCGCGAATGGGTTCTGTGGCTCCCTGCCGCATTTTCCCGCGCCGCGGCGCGCTTCCGCAGACCGCGACCCGTTTCTCCAGCAGAGGGCTCTGGTATTCGACGCCGATTGGTCTTCGGTGACATTAGGCCCCCGCTGGCTCCTGCGCTGTTCTAGAGAGCCAACATATAAATTGGCGAGCTTCTCAGCGACGCGATTGTAGCACCTGAAGACGGCAGGCAGTTGTCTCGTTGAAATATTGTGCGGTTTTTACAATATTATCCAGCGTAATTCCCGGGAACCTATCAAGCATATGTAGAGATGTTAAACTGTTACTCGAAGTAACAATATCTTACCGTACGATATAGACGGATTTTACAATATACGTACTATTGTACTTTACACTTTCGTCTAAGATGTTTTAGTGTGTCGTCGTTTCCTTTTCGTTTTGTTTCTGTTTAAACATGGAGCAATATTTAAGACAGCATTTCCAGTTGAAATTAAAATTGTACTGTATTGTATAGTGATGTTACAGGTTACAAAGTGCTTTTGTTCTGGAAGACGATAGATTCGCGCCCTTCCATGGGCATGATGAATAAGATACCGAGATTCATCAGATCATGCAACGCTCTGCCACTGCATCAACGTCCAGTGCCTACGTTCACGTGCCCATTTCAGACATCGTTTCTGATATCGTGGTCTTAACACTGTTACGTGCATGAATCGTCGGAGACAGAGACCCAGCGTTAGGTGTGTTCAGTGCACTGTGTGTTCACACACACTTGTTCTCAGCCCAGCATTCAAGTCTGATCTTAGTTCCGCCACAGTTCGCGGTCTGTCCTTGTTTACCATTCTGACCAGCCTACGATGTCAGACATCGGTAAGGAGGGGTGGCCGCCCAACCCCACGACGTTTGGACGTGGTTTCACCTTGGTTTCCACACGTGTCGAAGACACTCACCACAGCCCTCCTCGAACATCCAAAAGTCATGCAGTTTCCGAAATTACGAACTGCCTATTGACATCTGTCTCGGGTTCTCCAGCCGATGTTCATTTGCTGATTTTACTGACGTTTCCGAAATGCTCGTGCTGGGCCTCCGGGCCATCACAGTCTGCCCTCGGTCAAACTCAGATAGATCGAGCGCCTTCCCCATTCTACACACGTACAGCACGCTCACTGGTATTGCAGGTACCGTGTACGTGTCCGACTAGCAGTCATTCCTCGCCAGGTGACACTGCTACCGCCTGGACGGGTTTATATCGACGGCAGGTCGGTGGTCAGATACTCTCTATCTCTCTCTGCCTCTCTCTCTCTCTCTCTCTCTCTCTCTTACAGCACCAAATATTCCTCTCTTGTCTAACATGCAACTGTCTTCTATGTATAGGTGCTGTAAGCGAATGAATTGCAGGTGATATACTTGTGGCTTCTTTGTGTAGTACAAACTACCAGTTTTTATGTGGCTTTGTCAGGCAACACTATTGTGACAATCTATATTACTATATAAATACAAATTATTGTCTAACGTTGTTACCGGAAATCTAGGAACTGTATTGGCAGATTTACTTCAGATCGCACAAGATACTTTACTGAACATTTGGAAGAACATAGGCTACACTTTTATTAAATATACGTGATAAATAAATGTATGTGTACTATACAAATGGAAAACATTGTTACCAAAAGTTGTTGACTAATTTGCTTCAAATTTTTACACAAAACTTAAATGTACATGCAGATGGACATAAGCTGTATATTTCTAATATGTTAATGTATAAATGCACATACAATATATAAAGGAGAAACGCTGTTACCAAAAGTCTCGAAAAGTAATTGACCTATTTAATTCACATATTTGCACGGTACTCTAATGAACACTCGGAAGGACAAGGGCTATAAATTGTTTTATTAGCGACTGCGAGAAGTAATAGGCTGTACTGTACTCTGCTATGAAAAAGTGTAGTACTGTTTTCTTTCTCGCACTTAGTTTTAACTAAGACAGTAAAGCATTTTAAAACATTAGACAAAGTGTTTATCCCATAAATATACTTCCTCATTGTATATATGTTTTTAAACAAAAATTATATAGACAGCAATGTGCAGTTTTGTTTTCTTCGTCGCAGTCGGTTTACACAGAAAACAGGGAAGTTTTGTTTCTTGTTAATCGGCATGTGATTAGAGTATTACTACGGTATCTTTAATTTGCAATAACAATAAACAAGTCCTAATATCAGAGGAGAAATGAAGAGGAAATGGCGAGAAAGGGGGGAGGCCGGAGGGAGGAAATGGACATATAGAAGTGGAAAGAGGGGATGGACAGAGAGAGATAGGGCAGGAAGAGACGGGTAGAGAGGGGGAAGAAGCTTGATGGACAGAGAGAGGTAGCGCAGGAAGAGACGGGGAGAGAGAGGGAAGAAGTTTGATTGACAGAGAGGGGTGGAGGATAAGGAAATGGACAAAGAGAGGAGGAGGTCGAGATTGGCAGAGACATGGAGGGAGAAGGAGACTGGAGGTATATCCAATTCCTAAACAGTTTAGCGGTTGTGAAGCATTGCCATGTTTACCAGTAGCGCATAAAGCATTGGCGTTAATATTCTCCCTAGTGGAGACTGCTTTTTGCGATTACTTCGTAACTATAAAAAAAATCTGCATTTTTGAACCGCGGAATTTGGAAAATATGATGAGGGACTGTTAATTGTGTTGCAAAATATTATAGTCACACTCTTTCTTACGGCGAGTCTTTAGTTCGCACACAGTCACTCTTCTAGGTGTTTTCTGCTTTCCAATCGCAGTCGTTTGCTCAGGAATGGGTGTTCAGCTATGTGTCAAGCAGCAGGCTACACGAAACGGATGGCCGACATACTTTATCGACCTGAGACTATGAGTTTCAGTGGTTGGCGACTGTTGATGTCTATCTGCAATAGCCAGTAAGAGCTACCGGTCACGCATGCGCCGTACAGCCAACAGCGACAGTGGCTGTCGGCTATTACTGCTCGCCTACCTGACGCTGCGAAGGTGGGAACAAGAAGGGAAAAAAAAGGAAATCGAAAAAGGAATAAAAGACGACCTTTGGCCGGCCGCTAAATCACAGGGAGAAGAAATACGGGGCGAGGAAAGAACCGTGCAGAATGTTCTGTAATTTGCGGTGTGGTGTTTCGTGAGCCGGCGAAGTGCCGGTTGGAGGAAACCTGTGTACTCGAGTGTGTCATTAGCGTTTCTGTTTTCTACGCAGGCGACGGCTTCGAAATGACCCCAGAATTAATCGACGCTCCTATCAGCATCTATCGTTCCATAATTCTCGTCACCTGCAGTTCTGAATTCGTTGCGCAACGTACCGAATACGGACAACGTCACTCAGAGCGGACGGTGGACAATAGTTTATAAAACTCACCTGCGTTGTAACACACGGGCACGATCTTATCTTCCCCATTGACAGAACAAATAATGCTCTCAAAATGCACACTACTACGTCGCAGATTGGAAAGCGAGAGAGAAACGAGTAATGTGTTGCGAGTCATACGTTGTAATGAGACTTCCTGATTTTAAACCTACGTCCTGAAGACTGTGACTTCAAGCTATAACTTTGCAACAGATAGCAATGCTTTTTCTGGATGAATAAAACAAACTGCTCACGAAATGGCTTCAAAGTTCAGTCTGTAATGCATCCAGTCCGCCTACCTCGAGATATTTATTTATCAAGTTTAAAAACTACGTTATAAAATACACAGCTATGCCAATATTTTTTATTTCAGACAGTTGGCTTCTGTTCAACATAGGCCATCTTCGGGTGTCGTACGCGAAAATAAGAAAACGAGATAAGAAATGTGTATAATTCTAAAACACAGCCATTATGTGTGTCTACATTACATGCAGACCTTCACATATTAATACATGAGTGTTATGTCATTTAATTGTGCGTACTTGTTTTCTGGCTTTCTCCTTTTCGTTAAGGAGACCCGACGACGGTCTGATGTTCGTCCGAAATAGATTTTAAACAATAAAAATGATGTTACAGGTATCTACCTTGTAATGAAACTTTTAACCTTCCTAAAACCTGTTCAACATAGCCCATACAAAATATTTATTTATCAGATTTCTTGGCCCATGGTCATGGAACGAGTCAGATCATAACTTACACAGTGCTGATCAGAAAACTGATTTACAAAATATTGATAAGATTCTTTTGTGACGTGCTAACAAAAGACGTATTTGGACCCACAGATGTCTCTTTCACACAACGTAGGAGATGGCATCAATTTCTTTTTTTTCAGTGGATTTCGCAGAGTGATAACTCCTTTCAGGTCAGCAGTACTAAATTGCATCAACGGTGAATATGCAAAACGATTCAGTTCGAAACGCAATTCTAAACCACCCGGTTTAAATGAATTCGCTTATTTTTTTTACTTTGTGGGTTCAGGTTAATGTTTATTCAGGAAATCACTACGAACAGCTATTTAGATTACATTGCTAGTCTAGCTTCAGCTAAGAGAATATAAGTCATGCTCTGCATTGTTTCCCTGCGCGAAATGACATAAAAAAATATTTCTGCGTTCGGTAACCAGACTCCACTGTAAATGGATGTGTATTCTGCTACAGATCATTCTCCGGTGTATAGTAGCCTACATCACATATATTCAAACCACCACAAAACAATTAAAAATTAGGAATAAGACAAAAGATGTATAGTGAAAACACCATAACATTCTCTTTTTTGTCAACAAGTGCATGCTGAATTGTTAGCATTCGTTCTTCATTTCCCATACCTCTGCTCTGTTTCCAAAGTTACATAGATCTTTCTGCAAGTATGTTATGCCATACAGAACGTGTTACCGAGAAATTATCTGGAAGGCCGCAGCGCCTGGTCTGGTTCCGCTTTTGCGATCAGGGGATTGTCATTCCCCTGTAATAAAATAAAAACTGAGTGAATTTTTCATCGATATAATGTGGAATATGAACCATGTCATGCAATATGCTCAAAGAAACAACAACTACAAAGAAACCGATCTTGAAGAAAAAGACAGTGCCTCTAGATTGTGGCGTTCCGGATTCGATTTCCGACCGGGTCATTGGTTTTCTTCGCTCGGGGACCGGTTGTTCTTGTTGTGCGAATCATTTCATCTCATATTCATTGACGCGCAAGTCCCCGCAGCGGAGTCAAAGAGAAAGATTTGCGACAGGCGACTGAAGACTGACAAATCTGAAAGCTCTTGTGCATAAAAATTACTCGAACTTCAAAGTGAAACTAATTGTCTTGGTCAAGTATATTGTCTTTCATCTGTTTTTTGATCAGCTGACGCGTTTTCCTAAGATGCAAAAGTCAACTACGGAGACTGCTGTTACCGTGAAAGTTTGGGACCTGTCATATTCTACGAAATTAAGTCAGTGAGAAATGAGGACGTCTCTGGTGTATTTGCGTTTTTCAGCAAGGTTACAATTATATGCAGCACGAGATTTGTGGCACGTGCAGTAGCTTGGCAGAAACTAAAGTAGCTGATATAAAAAGAAAGAAAAATTTCTGCAGATACTGGAGAACAGAACTGTAACGAGAGTGGAACAAGTCACTGAATTTTTCACTGTATATCTTCTGTATGTTCCTTATTTTGGCTGGAAATTCGCTGATGACTGTAAAATATGTTTGTGTAAGACGAAGTAATTCGCTCTTCAGCAGACTCAAAAGTGATGCCCTTGTGTCAATACTTTCAAACCATACAACTCGGTCATAAAAGCCAGTACAGCAGCTCTCTACTACTTTTCTTAATTTGTTCTAAATACTTTAAGGCAAGAAAACACAGGGAATGCTGTATGAAATTCAGGAAACATATGGCAATTTGATCTTAACAGCTGTAATCTTCATCGTCATGAAGACATAAAAAAATAAAACTTTTGTCCATTATGAATGTGAACACTGCAACTGTGATAAACAAAGGTTTTAAAAAGTGAATAAAACGATTCGCGCTTTGTGTTGGTACATTTTCTATTATTTTTTTATTTTTATTTATTTTTTTATTAACCTTAGCATTAGTGGTTTCAAGTTGGCTAGCAGCTCATCACCAGTTGGTACATAATTTTAATGTATGTATGACATTAGTTTCTCCCGGTGTATACAATGTTCAAATAACTTGCGGGAATGCAGTCGGGTGACGTGCTCGAAAATCAGCATTATTTCGACAGGAACACACCCTATCATTATCAAGCCAAAACAGCAGCAAGTAAGCGCTGTGCTAGCGAATTTAAAACCTCGGTCTCTACAGATCTACAGAAACTCCGTAAAGATAAAACACACACACATATATATAAATTTGAATAAATCACGGTCCGCAGCTCGTGGTCGTGCGGTAGCGTTCTCGCTTCCCGCGCCCGGGTTCCCGGGTTCGATTCCCGGCGGGGTCAGGGATTTTCTCTGTCTCGTGATGACTGGGTGTTGTGTGATGTCCTTAGGTTAGTTAGGTTTAAGTAGTTCTAAGTTCTAGGGGACTGATGACCATAGATGTTAAGTTCCATAGTGCTCAGAGCCATTTGAATAAATCACGGAATAATGTAGATAGAGAGGTACAAATTGACACACATGCTTGGAATGACATGGGGTTTTATTAGAACCAAAAAAATACAAAAGTTCAAAAAATGTCCGACAGATGGCGCATCATCTGATCAGAATAGCAATAACTAGCATATCAAAGTAAGACAAAGCAAAGATGATGTTCTTTACAGGAAATGCTCAATGTGTCCACCATCATTCCTCAACAATAGCTGTAGTCGAGGAATAATGTTGTGAACAGCACTGTAAAGCATGTCCGGAGTTATGGTGAGGCATTGGCCTCCGAGGTTGCCTTTCAGCATCCATAGAGATGTCGGTCGATCACGATACACTTGCGACTTCAGGTTACCCCAAAGCCAATAATCGCACGGACTGAGATCTGGGGACCTGGGAGGCCAAGAATGACGAAAGTGGCGGCTGAGCACACGATCATCACAAACGACGCGAGCAAGAGATCTTTCACGCGTCTGTCAATATGGGGTGGAGCGCCATCCTGCATTTTTGTTCTAATAAAACCCCATGTCATTCCAAGCATGTGTGTCAATTTTTACCGCTCTATCTACATTATTCCGTGGTTTATTAAGTTTTAAAATTTATACTGACTTTTTGTTCACCCGGTATATATATACATATATAGCATATGAAAAAATTTGCGCCATCACAAACCAGAGATGAACGACGTCAGAAATTATCGATAATGAAATTAATAATCAACGGTTGAGGTAACATAAACTCTGTCTATCTGTTTTTTGACAAGTGAGAGAGTAAGCTACCATACAGAATTCAAACAACAGCTATCATGGAAGACATCGAGGAACGTGCCATGGAGTCGGCTGCTTTGAAACCTGAGTGTTTTTTTAGATATGTAGACGGTACTTTTGTTGTCCGGCTTCATGACAGTAAGAATTTTAACGACATTTTAGAAAATCTGAATTCATTCCACCGGAATACTCGTTTCACGATGGAGATGCAAAAGGATGGCTATCTTCCCTTCTTTGATTTGGTGGTCACGAGGAAGGAGGATGGTACGTTGGGATATGCTATTTGTGGGAAACTTACACTGATTTGTACCTGCAGGTTGGCAGTTGTAACCATCCGATTAAATGTGAAGGGTTACTTCGTACCTCGATTCACAGGGGCCATGTCATCTCGGATTCTCAAAGTTTGTCACCTGAGTTAGCCCATCCCGAAGTCACCTTCGTCAGAATGGTTATAGGGAAAGACAGATGAGACGTGCGTTGCGCTATCGACCGACTATGCATCGTGTGAGTGATGACAGTATCAAGGTGGCACCAAACTCTGCGGCCATTTTGCCTTGCCCAGGGAGCATTTCGAACCGGATTCGTCGTATTTTGCGGAAATATGATTTGAAAAGTGTTTTTCGACCACCATCTAAGATCAGGGTCCTTCCAGGTTCCGTAAAGGATGACCTTGGTTTTCATAAGGTTGGTGTCTACAGTATTCCTTGCAGTTGTGGCATGTCGCTTAATGGTCAGACCAACAGTACTGTGGAGGATCGGTCTACTGAGCATAAGTGGCACACAAGCTTGCAATAGCCGAGCAAATCCGTCATTGCAGAACATTGTCGTGGCATCGGTCACCCTATGGAACATAAAAACACGGAGATTCTGGCATGTGCATCCAACCATTGTGATAGTGTTATTAAGGAAGCGGTTGATATTAAATTTGCAAGTAATCGTATAAATGGAGATGGTAGTTTTTATTTGTATTACGCATGGAATTCTACTCTCTCACTTGTCAAAAAACATAGGGACAACGTTTGTACTACCTCACCCGTTGGTTATTGATGTCACTGTCGATAATGTATGACGTCGGTCATCTATGGGTGGTGATGGCGCCAGTGTTTACATTTGTGTGTGTGTGTGTGTGTATTTGTGTGTGTTTTCCTTACGAAGTTTATGTGGAAACCGTGGTTTCAAATTCGCTTGCGCAGCGTTTAGTTGCTGCAGTTTTGCCTTGAAAATAGCAGGGTTTGCCCCCGTCGAAACATTGGCGACTGTCATCGATGTCATTCCCGTAAGTTATCTGAAAATTTTAGTGGTTGTTCGTAACATCGTGGCTATCGTTGCGTGGCTGTGGCTAAACAGACATACGAAACAAGTAGACACTGAATGTGACGAGATATCTAGAATTATTTACTTGAAGTTATTACATACAGTTATTTGCATCTATGGGCTTAATCCTAGTCCATAATCAATATGTAGTAAGCAAGAATAAACCTGTTAAACGTCATTTCAGTACCAATGACTATAGAAGAGCACGTGTTAATTTTACAATAAAGAATACATACGTGTTACTACTGTAGTAGAGAAAGTAGTGTACATCGACACATATATTTACTGTCCTTGACGATACACGTGCAACTTTCGATGATTGAATTGTTGGGCGCTCAACTGCGCTGTCATCAGCGTCCGTGCTAAGTCCCAATTTTTACGCTGTCCAATTGTTACACAATCCATTCTAGTCACTGTCACGAATGATAATGATGATGATGAAATGATGAGGACAACATAAAGACTCAATCCCAGGTCTGAGAAAATCCCCAACCCAGCCGAGAATCGAACCTGGGACCTCATGATGCAGAGGCAGCAAGGCCAGCCACTAGACCACGAGCCGCGGACCTGAAACTTTCGAAAATGCGAATTTCAGCCAACGAAAACATAAACTTCATTGCAATATCTTTGTATATTAGCTTAAGTCACACTCATTGTCTTGTTTAAGGCCTGTAAAGCCCTGAGGACCTATTACCTATGAAAGGATTGTATCGTGCTGCGTGAACAACGTAAATCATTTTATCCAAAGTGATTTGTGCATCAGGATTTAACTCACGGATGCAAATAACTATAAGTCAAGTCTCCAAGTCGACCATGTGACGTAAACAACTTCAGACACATCGCAAAGTTCAGAGCAAACTTATTCCGCATTTTCTCTCTTGCAACAGCTTCACGACGACCTCGAAAATGCTATAAACATTTATTAAAACTACTGTGTATCATCTGATAATGAGTCGCTAGGACACTTTCAAACTGGACTTAATAGAAATAGTAGCATCGCGAAAGGCCACTGGTCGTAGTTATTCCTAAAAATCCGTATAAACAATTAACAGAAAAATTTAACACAAAAGAAGAATATATTGTCTCTCAAATTTTAACTTTATACCGCATAATAAACAAAGTAAATTACAAAGCAAGAAAGCAGGCCGGTGTGGCCGTGCGGTTCTAGGCGCTTCAGTCTGGAACCGCGTGACCACTACGGTCGCAGGTTCGAATCCTGCCTCGGGCATGGATGTGTGTGATGTCCTTAGGTTATTTAGGCTTAAGTACACTCCTGGAAATGGAAAAAAGAACACATTGACACCGGTGTGTCAGACCCACCATACTTGCTCCGGACACTGCGAGAGGGCTGTACAAGCAATGATCACACGCACGGCACAGCGGACACACCAGGAACCGCGGTGTTGGCCGTCGAATGGCGCTAGCTGCGCAGCATTTGTGCACCGCCGCCGTCAGTGTCAGCCAGTTTGCCGTGACATACGGAGCTCCATCGCAGTCTTTAACACTGGTAGCATGCCGCGACAGCGTGGACGTGAACCGTATGTGCAGTTGACGGACTTTGAGCGAGGGCGTATAGTGGGCATGCGGGAGGCCGGGTGGACGTACCGCCGAATTGCTCAACACGTGGGGCGTGAGGTCTCCACAGTACATCGATGTTGTCGCCAGTGGTCGGCGGAAGGTGCACGTGCCCGTCGACCTGGGACCGGACCGCAGCGACGCACGGATGCACGCCAAGACCGTAGGATCCTACGCAGTGCCGTAGGGGACCGCACCGCCACTTCCCAGCAAATTAGGGACACTGTTGCTCCTGGGGTATCGGCGAGGACCATTCGCAACCGTCTCCATGTAGCTGGGCTACGGTCCCGCACACCGTTAGGCCGTCTTCCGCTCACGCCCCAACATCGTGCAGCCCGCCTCCAGTGGTGTCGCGACAGGCGTGAATGGAGGGACAAATGGAGACGTGTCGTCTTCAGCGATGAGAGTCGCTTCTGCCTTGGTGCCAATGATGGTCGTATGCGTGTTTGGCGCCGTGCAGGTGAGCGCCACAATCGGGACTGCATACGACCGAGGCACACAGGGCCAACACCCGGCATCATGGTGTGGGGAGCGATCTTCTACACTGGCCGTACACCACTGGTGATCGTCGAGGGGACACTGAATAGTGCACGGTACATCCAAACCGTCATCGAACCCATCGTTCTACCATTTCTAGACCGGCAAGGGAACTTGCTGTTCCAACAGGACAATGCAGGTCCGCATGTATCCCGTGCCACCCAACGTGCTCTAGAAGGTGTAAGTCAACTACCCTGGCCAGCAAGATCTCCGGATCTGTCCCCCATTGAGCATGTTTGGGACTGGATGAAGCGTCGTCTCACGCGGTCTGCACGTCCAGCACGAACGCTGGTCCAACTGAGGCGCCAGGTGGAAATGGCATGGCAAACCGTTCCACAGGACTACATCCAGCATGTCTACGATCGTCTCCATGGGAGAATAGCAGCCTGCATTGCTGCGAAAGGTGGATATACACTGTACTAGTGCCGACATTGTGCATGCTCTGTTGCCTGTGTCTATGTGCCTGTGGTTCTGTCAGTGTGATCATGTGATGTATCTGACCCCAGGAATGTGTCAATAAAGTTTCCCCTTCCTGGGACAATGAATTCACGGTGTTCTTATTTCAATTTCCAGGAGTGTAGTTCTAAGATCTAGGGGACTGATGACCACAGATGTTGAGTCCCATAGTGCTCAGAGCCATTTGAACCATTTTGAACCGCACGTGGGAAGAATGATAGCCGGTAAGCCTCTGTATTAGCTCCAATTTCTTGAATTTTTTCATGTTGGTCATTTCACAATTTGTATGTGGTGAAAGTAATATCCGACTCTTCCCAGATAGTACTGTCTCGAAAGTTCAATAGAAAACTGTAGTATGCACAACGCCTTTCTTGTAACGTCTGTGAGTATCCCTGTAACGCTCTCGCGCCGACGACACGATCCCGTTTCCCGTGACGAGAGGCGCCACTCTGTGTTGTTCCTTCTCTCTCTTTCTCCGTCTCCCTCTCTCTCTCTCTCTCTCTCTCTCTCTCTCTCTCTCTCTCTCTCTCTCTCTTCTATTTCCTTTTTCTATCAGTCCTACCTGGCAAGGATCCCATACTGACGAACAGAACTTAACAGTCGACGGAACAAACAAGCGCCTTATAAGCCACTTCCTTCGTGGCTTACATTTGCTTAAGATTCTTCCCATTCATCTCAGTCTGTCCTCTGATTTTCTACTATCTGTTTCATGTTTTCATTCCACTTACAGATAGTTCTCTTTCTCTCTCTCTCTCTCTCTCTCTCTCTTTTTCACTCTCTCTCCCCTTCTTCTATCAGTCCTACCTAGTAAGGATAGTTAGTCCTATATATTTTACGGTAGGTACTGTTTCCAGCAGTTGTTGTCAATAGTGTAGTTATGCAGCAGATGATTTCTTTTCCTACGTATGTTACATTTATCTATGTTCATGGTCAGCTGCCAGAGCCTGCACCATTCATCAATCCTCTGCACGTCAATCTGCAGTACGAAGATACTGCATATCCGAAATGAGAGGTTTAAGTTCGACATATTTATTCCTATGACAGTATACACACTGAAGCTCAAAGAAACTGGTACAGGCATTCATATTCAAATGTAGAGATAAGTAAACGGCAGAATACACTTCTGCGGTCGGTAAACGGCTATATAAGACAGCAAGTATCTGGCACAGTTGCTAGATCGGTTACTGCTACTACAATGGCAGGTTATCAAGATTTAAGTAAGTTTGAACGTGGTGCTACAGTCGGTGCATGAGCGATGAGACACAACATCTCCGACGTAGCAATGAAGTGGAGATTTTCCCGTACCACCATTTCACGAGTGTACCGTGAATATCCGGAACCCGGTTAAACATCAAATCACCGACATCGCTGCGGTCGGAAAAAGATCCTGCAAGAAGGGGACCAACTCGACTGAAGAGAATCGTTCATCCTGAAAGAAGTGCAACACTTCCGCAAATTCCTGCACATTTCAATGCTGGTCCATCAACAAGTGTTAGCGTGCGAATCATCCAACGAAACACCATCGACATGAGCTTTCGGAGCCGAAGGCCCACTCGTGTACCCTTGATGACTGCACGACGCAACGTTTTACCCTTCGCCTGGGTCCGTCAACATCGATACTGGGCTGGTAATGACAGGAAACATGTTGCGTGGTCGGACGAGTCCCGTTTCAAATTGTATCGAGCGGATGGACGTGTTCGGGTAGGAGACAATCTCAGGAATCCTTGGACCCTGCATGTCAGCTGGGGTCTGTTCAATTTGGTATAGGCTCTGTAATGGTGTGGTGCGTGTGCAGTTGGAGTGATATGGGACCCCATATACGTGTAAGTACGACTGCGACAGGTTACAGTTACGTAAGCATTCTGTCTGATCACCTGCATCCATTCATGTTCGTACTGCATTCCCACGAAATTGGACAACTGCAGCAGAACAAGGCGACACCACCACACGTCCAGAATTCCTACAGAGTGGTTCCAGGAACACTCTTCTGAGTTCAAACACTTACGCTGGCCACAAATCTCTCCAGACATGAACATTATTGAGCATTTCTGGGATGCCATGCAACGTGCTGTTCAGAAGAGGGTTCCATTGCGTTGTATTCTTACGGGTTTACAGACAGCCCTGCAGGATTCATGGTGTCAGTTCCATTCAGCACTACTTAAGACTATAGTCGAGTCCATGCCACGTCGTGTTGCGGCACTTCTGCTTACTCGCTGCGGCCGTACAGGATATTAGGCAGATGTACCGGTTTCTTTGGCTCTTAAGCGTATTTTTCAGAAATATAATTGAGCAGTGAGAGACAGAAAAAGAGAGAGATCGAGAAAAATAATCTTTATTGTGTGAAGACAAACAGAACAAGCATGTAGCCAGAAGAGACACGGAACAAAGCAAATAAGGATTCCGCGGCGTTGGGGGGATTGCAGTGTGTCTGATGGTGGCGCGGCCCTTGTCGCCTGGCCAATACAAGTATACAGGGAGGGTGGGAGGAGGTGTGCCGCTATCGGCCTGTTGTACGACCTCTGCGAGAGGCGCTAGAGGGCCTCATTAGTGAACTGGGAACTGTCTATGCTTATGGCCGAAGCGGCCGCATTTGCATTCAGAGTGGCTGCTTAAGACGGCCGCGTCTCCTCTATCGCGCCGCTGGGAAGAGCCGTCGCGGTTTCTTAAAAACGGACGTAGTTAGGGCTTGATGGCATCTTTAGATAGACTCCCGCTGTACTGACGCCGTTCTGGGGCTTGCGGGGACCGCGACGGTCTAATTCTGGTTCCACGATGGCGGCCGAGGTTGCCCGCCACGCTTCGCACAGGAGGAAAGAATAACTGTTTCCAGGCTGTGTATTTCGTGGAAACAATGTGTAAGTGTATACGAGATGGAGCGAAGGAGACTGTATGGAATAGAGACTGAGATAAAGAGAGACAGGGAGAGTGAGAGAGAGAGAGAGATAGAGAGAGAGAGAGGGAATGAAAGAGAATGGGGATGGGGGAGAGAGAGAGAGAGAGCGAGCGTAGTTTCACACAGTTCTTGAAAATATAAGCACGTCGGATGGGAGACAATGTATTAGTAGAGTGTAACACAAGCTCTACTCAACATGGACTTCAGTTCGAGAATGTAGAATCCAAAGATCTCTTTAGACGTGCCACAGCCAACTAAAACCATTCATTAACGATTACATTCCGTAGATCATCCATTATGAAGCCGTCGTACAACTGTTCACGCACCAGTGCTGAAATGTGTGATATACACTCTAAAAACAATGTAGGAAAAGACATATTGCTACTTTCCGTAAAGAAGACACGTCAAGCTCCAGACAGGCACAATTAAAAGATATTCACCCACACCTTTCAGCCACAGCCTTCGTCAGCAAAAGAGACACAGACACGCACCATTGACACACACACACACACACACACACACACACACACACACATACACACACACACACACACACACAAGCAAGTACACCTCACGCACACATGACCAATTCCAGCATCTTGGGCTGGACTCTCGGTAAGAGCAAATGTGTCTTTTCTACATTGTTGATATTTCTACCTGGAATTTCCATTGTTTGAATTTTGCTGAACGGCTTTCTTCCATACTACAACCCTGTGAAGTTTTCCTTTGTTACTCTTCTCTATAGAATTATTCTTCTCAGTATCCATTCTTTCTCTTCTTTCTTGTGTTGGTCACAACGGCCCAATGAAGGATGCACTATGCAGGATGCAGTACGTGAATGATGGAGATGTTACTGACGCAGCAAAGCATTGTCTACGACGTCGACCAGTACAGACGTACCACATGGGCATACGCGCCCTCGCAGAAAGATGGTAAAGGGCGTCGGAGATTATGTTGAAAATTAGGGTTTTGTAGACAAAAGAGTGACGAACATCATGGTGTACTGGAATCTTGAATTAAACCAACCCGCTACCAGAAAAAAGTGTTGCATTCCTGACTGAACATCGCTCATACAAGCGCACACAGTGGCATTTTAGCAACCACCCACTCTCAACTCCACGTGTGAATGGAATCGGGAGAAATCGTGAAACGAGGTGCAATAGGAAGTACCCTCTCCAATGCACTTTGCAATGGCTTTCAGTATTTTCACCGAAAATACTGTCACAAGGTCGTGTGTACCTGACAAGACCCTCATCAACGGAGCATTTTCGTCTAATAAGTCCTACATCGGAACCACAGCCGGCCGTTCTGCCTCTCGGGGCGTATTTCGCGACGTCGCTCGCATCTCCAAACTTTTCGACTTGAAGCAGTGTTCATTTCGCCAGTAAAAGGCGAATTACATGCGCAGTCCTTCCGCAGACATTCACTTTGGAACGAGTTCCACTTGTCTGTTCAGTTCTGCACGAGCCAGTAGCCACCGCCGGAAGCAGCACCACTCGTGACGTTCATTTGGTCTACTGAAAGAGGCTGTAAGAGATTTGCAAGAGTCCCCACACACGCTTGGGAACAACATTAAAACATACAACTCGGATAAATATTTTAATTCGAGACCGCTTGAGGTCCGTCATAATTTCCGCTCAATTACCGCCGCAGGGGTGCGGCCGAGGGAGGAGCGCTGTGAAATTTTAATGATATTAATTTTACACGCGGCAGGCCAGCGCAGCCCGCCACAGCCCTTTTTTTGGAACGGGCCCAGCTGCCGCTACCGAAAGCAGAACCTATCCCACAATCTCAAAC
Organism: Schistocerca americana; assembly: GCF_021461395.2. Taxonomy (NCBI): domain Eukaryota; kingdom Metazoa; phylum Arthropoda; class Insecta; order Orthoptera; family Acrididae; genus Schistocerca; species Schistocerca americana. The sequence goes on from NC_060121.1 coordinate 858,264,569, forward strand.
CCAAAATCTGACGCAGGTATACAAGCTGGGTAACTCCTGGCGTGTTCACATTCCACTAGATAAGCCGCAGAGGTCACTAGCGTATTTAACACTTTTCACTCAGTTACGTACATCAAAACCTGCTGCCCTTCGATGAACACTGTCAAATGGGTACAGAGGTCCATAGCGCCATTCGAAGGTGAGTATGTGGAATGTAGTCGAATTACGTCGGGTGATACTGAGGGAATGAAATTAGGAAATGAGACACTTAAAGTAGTAAATGAGTTTTGCTATTTGGGGAGCAAAATAACTCATGATGGTCGAAGTAGAGAGGATATAAAATGTAGACTGGCTATGGCAAGGAAAGCGTTTCTGATGAAGAGAAATTTGTTAACATCGAGTATAGATTTAAGTGTCAGGAAGTCGTTTCTGAAAGTATTTGTATGGAGTGTAGCCACGTATGGAAGTGAAACGAGGACGATAAATAGTTTAGACAAGAAGAGAATAGAAGCTCTCGAAATGTGGTGCTACAGAAGATTGCCGAAGATTACATGGGTAGATCACATAACAAATGAGGAGGTATTGAATAGTATTGGGGAGAAGAGACGTTTGTGGCACAACTTGACTAGAAGAAGGGATCGGTTGGTAGGGCATATTCTGAAGCATCAAGGGATCGCCAATTTAGTATTGGAGGGCAGCGTGGAGGGTAAAAATCGTAGAGGGAGACCAAGAGATGAATACACTAAGCAGATTCAGAAGGATGTAGGTTGCAGTAGGTACTGGGAGATGAAAAAGCTTGCACAGGATAGAGTAGCATGGAGAGCTGCATCAAACCAGTCTCAGGACTGAAGACCACAACAACAACAACGTTCTGCAGTAGATTAATTCGCTGTTCGGACCTAAGTTGGAAGTGTTCCTCTACAGGCTTTTCACATGTAGTGTGATTATTACTTTGAATAAAAATCAGGAGTGGCTTCAGCAGTTCGATAGATTTCTTTCTCAAAGTGTGCTTTATCCGATTCGTAGCCATAAAACATTCATTATCACCTAGAGGAAATAATGTTACGTAAATAATACAGTGTGTTTGAAAAAGATTCACCTGACTCCAGAACTTCACGTTTATTGATAAAACCATACTACAAAGAAGAGATGGATTGCAGAATACTGATAAAATTTTAAAGCTTTAGCTATGCTACTACAACTGCTCTGTATGCCCACTAGCAACAGCAGGAACAGCGTCTAGACAACAACTAAATTCGTCATAAACCTTACCCAATGTATCTGCTTTTACCGAAGCTATGGCGGCTGTTATTGTGTTCGGTACTTCTTCTACGTCAAGAGGTAAAGGGGCCACACTTTGCGTCACACATACCCACAAGAAAAAATCGCATGGGGTCACGTCTGTCGATTTTGGGCAGTTTATTGGCGTCCCGTGCACCCTATGCAACGTTGAGGCAGAGTGTCGTTGAGAAACTGATGTACAAAAAGCCAATTCTACAGCATTTGAAGATAGCTAATTCCAGTCACTGTATTCTCCTCAAAAAAGAAGGGACCGTTCACTTTATCACGATAAATGGCACAATAAAACGTTCACTTTAAGTGAATCTCTTCCGTAGTCAGCAATGTCATGAGGGTTCTGTAGTCGCTATATGCGTACGTTACCACTAACAGGAAATGTTGCTTCATCAGTGAGAATTAACCATGGTAAAAATGTAAAAGATCCTGTTCGTGTTGCTGCTGGTGTTCACGTAGAGAATTTGTAATAGCATAGCTGAAACATTAAGATTTTGTGAGTATTTTCAATGCAACACACGTTTGCATTACTTTTTTATCAATCAATATGGAGTTCAGAAATCAGGTCATTCTTTTCTTTGTTTGCATGTATGTATCTGCAGCCCCGGTACACACTGAAATTCTCGCATCACAGGCATCACAGTGCCGTAGCTCGACGTCAAATGAACAAAATGGGTGGGGGGTGGGTGGGGGGGGGGGGTTCGAGGGATAAGGGTGCGTCTTTAGTCGGGTGAAAGTTCACACATGAAATACGAGCAACGTTTTGAAAATAAATTCACAGCGTGTCTCTGGATGGGTAGACGTGTGGGTGGGTACCTCGTATGAACCCCTGTCTCTCAACAGCTCTAAGGCACAGAGCCACCACGTCGAGTGACCCTACCGTAAAAATTAAACGTAGAGGATTTTAACGCAAATAACTACAGAATGTGGTCCTGTGCAGTGTAACTAAAGACGACATATTGTATTTCTTGCTGCAGAACTATTCCTCTTGTCTTCCACACAAGTAAACAAAATGATCACAGGCGACTATGTGATGTTCTGAACATGAGTGACAGATGGAATTAAATATCACAACAGATTTATTCATAAAAACACGTCTTAAATGCAACATGGGTCAACATGATACATTGATCACACTCTATCTCGTATTCCTAAAGCAAAAGTTATCTAGTTGGCAGTTGACAAAGTTGAAACACAGGTGATGACTGGACTTTGACTGTGACTTTAAACTGATGACGGAATCTGACTGCTTTGAATACGAATGACAGTGACTGTAAACTGGACCCAGAAACTGACTACTACAGTGTGCTTGAATCTGGCAACAACTGCTGCTGCCGTGAGCGTGCAGTTAAATAAGAGAATTCACTGTAAGGATTCGTAGTGCTGGTGTTGCGAAATGCTCAGCATGCACTTGTAGAAAGCTCACGACTGAGTGCCCACTGCACCTCGGCGTCGAGTTGCACGGTGGACCTCTGTCACCTCTTGACGTTCAGGCACACATTCGCACCCAGACTCCAAGTACAAAAACCCAAATGCCCTCCATGGCACCCGACGGAATATCGTCCACACTCGTCCACGGTTTGCCTCTGAATCTGCGCCTCCTCCCTCTATCTGATAGACCACAGAAAAGCTCTGCACGGAGTTTTTGGCCAACAAAACCAAAGTTGCCAACTGAATACTCAGAAAGCTTTCCTGCGCCAATTGCACATAACTTCACGTACTTTACAACCACCCACCATAACAAGGGAGGAAACTGTACCTTCAATGCCAGCGCATCGACAGGTATCTGCTGTGACGATTTCAACGTCACGGACCGTGGTCTACTCAACTGTTGCAAGCACAGAAAGTGTACAGCCCGGATGTTTATGTGTGACCTGGGAAAAACGCCACAGCGTTCTCGGCCACACGGTGTCTGGCCACCAACAGTGCTTCCACGAAATGTTTTCGCCAGTCAAAAAATGTTCAAATGTGTGTGAATTCCTAAGGGACCAAACTGCTGTGGTCATCGGCCCCTAGACTTACACACTACTTAAACTACGAGGTGCATTCAAGTTCTAAGGCCTCCGATTTTTTTTCTAATTAACTACTCACCCGAAATCGATGAAACTGGCGTTACTTCTCGATGTAATCGCCCTGCAGACGTACACATTTTTCACAACGCTGACGCCATGATTCCATGGCAGCGGCGAAGGCTTCTTTAGGAGTCTGTTTTGGCCACTGGAAAATCGATGAGGCAATAGCAGCACGGCTGGTGAATGTGCGGCCACGGAGAGTGTCTTTCATTGTTGGTAAAAGCCAAAAGTCACGGAGCCAGGTCAGGTGAGTAGGGAGCATGAGGAATCACTTCAAAGTTGTTATCACGAAGAAACTTTTGCGTAACGTTAGCTCGATGTGCGGGTACGTTGTCTTGGTGAAACAGCACACGCGCAGCCCTTCCCGGACGTTTTTGTTGCAGTGCAGGAAGGAATTTGTTCTTCAAAACATTTCGTAGGATGCACCTGTTACCGTAGTGCCCTTTGGAACGCAATGGGTAAGGATTACGCCCTCGCTGTCCCAGAACATGGACACCATCATTTTTTCAGCACTGGCGGTTACCCGAAATTTTTTTGGTGGCAGTGAATCTGTGTGCTTCCATCGAACTGACTGGCGCTTCGTTTCTGGATTGAAAACTGACATCCACGTCTCATCCATTGTCACAACCGACGAAAAGAAAGTCCCATTCATGCTGTCGTTGCGCATCAACATTGCTTGGCAACATGCCACACGGGCAGCCATGTGGTCGTCCGTCAGCATTCGTGGCACCCACATGGATGACACTTTTCACATTTTCAGGTCGTCATGCAGGATTGTGTGCACAGAACCCACAGAAATGTCAACTCTGGAGGCGATCTGTTCAACAGTCATTCGGCGATCCCCCAAAACAATTCTCTCCACTTTCTCGATCATGTCGTCAGACCGGCTTGTCCGAGCCTGAGGTTGTTTCGGTTTGTTGTCACACGATGTTCTGCCTTCATTAAACTGTCGCACCCACGAACGCACTTTCGACACATCCATAACTCCATCACCACATGTCTCCTTAAACTGTCGAGGAATTTCAATTGGTTTCACACCATGCAAATTCAGAAAACGAATGATTGCACGCTGTTCAAGTAAGGAAAATGTCGCAATTTTAAGTATTTAAAACAGTTCTCATTCTCGCCGCTGGCGGTAAAATTCCATCTGCCGTACGGTGCTCTCATCTCTGCGACGTATTGACAATGAATGCGGCCTCATTTTAAACAATGCGCATGTTTCCATCTCTTTCCAGTCCGGAGAAAAATAATCAGAGGTCTTAGAACTTGAATGCACCTCGTAACTTAACCTAACTTATGTTAACTACAACAACACACACATACACTCATGCCCGAGGTAGGACACGAACCTCCAGCGGGAGGTGACGCGCAGTCTGTGACATGGCGCCTCAAACTGCGCGGTCACTCCGCGTGGCTTCTCCATTCAAGCTGATACTTATCTTAGTGGAAGCAGGAAATGATGTGAGTCCCATTGCCGAAACGGTGGAATGTGCTTCGCCTTGTCCGGAAATAACCGCCTCTCTCACATTCCTTAGCAACTCTGCGAAAGACGTTGTGAGAACTTTTTTTTCTCTCTGGTTGCAGGAACAATACGCCGGACTCCTCTGCTCCTATCCTTTGGCCAGTGAGCCCCCCTGACCTGCGTCGAGTCCTCTGCAGCAGGTTCTGCCTTGCAAAAGTGCCGACCCGGCTGACCTCAGAACTGGCACCATTAACCATCAACTGCTGCAGCATTAGCTGCCTGACTAAAAGCAAGCACACCTCTCCTCCACATCAAACAACAGCATGCATCTAGTTATGACTGAATTCAGCAACACAACCACTGCCGCCGGCCGGTGTGGCCGAGCGGTTCTAGGCGCTTCAGTCTGGAACCTTGAGACCGCTACGGTGGCAGGTTCAAATCCTGCCTCGGGAATGGATGTGTGTGATGTCCTTAGGTTAGTTAGGTTTAAGTAGTTCTAAGCTCTAGGGGACTGATGACCTCAGATGTTAAGTCCCATAGTGCTCAGAGCCATTTGAACCAACAGCCACTGCCAACCCTTTGTAAATCTCATTGGTCGTTATTCGTAGCAGGACCCCTTTAGTTGTCATCTGCGCCACCATTACAACGCAACAGTACGTGGATGATTTAATATGCCCCGTTTTGTTGCTCTTCATGGCAAACCGTCCTCAGCTTGCATGTGAGTAAGACAATGCACAACCACACACGTTGAGAATTACTACTGCCTGTCTGCGTGCTTGCCAAACCCAAGGTTGGCCAGCAAGGTCACTTTCAATATATACCCATACAAATAATAGTATTTAATATTGTAATTGTTGAATGCTATACATACATCAGGTGGAGCATGCCAATTTTAGTGTGTGCCAGAGTAAGGTCTGATTCCTGTTTTGTCTGGTTAGCCTCTGGTGAGTATATTTACAAATGTAAAATGCAAATCGATAGCAGTATATGGAAGAACATACACAATACAATGATCTAGTAATTTATTTTGTGCAGCAACGGAGCAGGCAAAAATGGTTCACATGGCTCTAAGCAACATGGGGCTTAACGTCTGAGGTTATCAGTCCCCTAGACTTAGAACTACTTTAACGTAACTAACCTAAGGACATTACATACATCAATGCCCGAGGCAGGATTCGAACCTGCGACCGTAGCAGCAGCGTGGTTCCGGACTAAAGCGCCTAGAACCGCTCGGCCACAGCCGCCGGCTATAAATTACTCTTCCCAGAACTGAGTATCCACTCAACAAATCAATTTAGTTGCGGGTTGCCATTCAGTGCGTTTGTTTTTTGCTGATGAACATTGTCAATATGCAGAATGAGAGTTTCACTCTGCAGCGGAGTGTGCGCTGATATGAAACTTCCTGACAGATTCAAACTGTGTGCCGGACGGAGACTGGAACTCTGGACCATTTCCTGTCGCAGGCTACTGCTCTAAGTATGCAGGAGAGCTTCTGTAAAGTTTGGAAGGTAGGAGACGAGGTTCTGGCGGAATTAAAGCTGTGAGTACGGGTTGTGAGTCGTGCGTGGGTAGCTCAGTTAGAAGAGCACTTGCCCGCGAATGGCAAAGGTCCCGAGTTGGAGTCTCGGTCCGGCACACCGTTTTAATCTGGCAGGAAGTTTCATTCCCAGTGTGTTCCAATCCAATCATCTGCAGTGTTTTGAAAGATTAAATTTATATTAGCGACTTTTCTTAAACTAAAGACTGGTAACTTAACAATATCAGTTGTCCAGCTTGATAAACAGATACACATACACACACACACACACACACACACACACGTACAGATTGATGGAGCTGCTCCTACCATCGAGTTTTATCCAACCCGCAACGCCGTCACGTTACACACTCAGAGTTTTCATACTACCTTGCTCACTACACACAAATGATTAGTCCTACAGAAAAATTAAACGGGAGCTTTTGTAGGAAATTTGATTCCGTTAAATATTGTAGTGAAATGCGTTATCGCTAGATTCCGTAGTTCTCCAAAAAAAATGGTCCAAATGGCTCTGAGCACTATGGGACTTAACTTCGTGCAGAGAAACCTGCACTGGCAACGGTTTAGCAGTTATGGACGGCTATAGAGGTAGCTCGGCTCAGTATTTCTCCAGGCACCTTCCAACGACTTGAGTCCGTGTCAAGTCGAGTTGCTATAGTAGGTCGGGAAAAATGCAGTCCGACACAATATTAGGAGGTATCGCGTGATATTTGTCACAGTGTATGTTGCGGAGGAGGAGAATTGCTAGGATAAAGGCCGAATAATGGGTAGATTTCATAGCTAAGTCACTATAAGCTTTCTCTACCGAAAGGATTTTTACTATAGGTAAAGACCGAATAATGGGTAGATATCACAGCTAAGTCAGTATAGGCTTTCTCTACCGAAAGAATATAATAGGCTTTGCAAGATTAGCTAGTAGAAAGGCTCACGACCGTTACACATATTTGCGCACAGCAAAAGACCGTGTTTCTTAAGAAACATTTATTGTACTAAATTAGTGGAAAAGTTTAGGATACGAAAACTTTGTTAGTTGAATTTCTCTATTTTGAGTATATGAATAGCAGTACACATCACTATTCCTAATTTGTTTAAGTAATGCACACTCAATGTGGTATCACAAAACTTTCATACACCTTAATCCACTAAGAGAAAAGTAAAATGGTTCAAATGGCTGTGAGCACTATGGGACTTAACTGCTGAGGTCATCAGTCCCACCGGCCGGAGTGGCCGTGCGGTTCTAGGCGCTACAGTCTGGAGCCGAGCGACCGCTCTGGTCGCAGGTTCGAATCCTGCCTCGGGCATGGAGGTGTGTGATGTCCTTAGGTTAGTTAGGTTTAATTAATTCTAAGTTCTAGGCGACTGATGACCTCAGAAGTTAAGTCGCATAGTGGTCAGAGCCATTTGAACCATCATCAGTCCCCTAGAACATAGAACTACTTAAACCTAACTAACCTAAGGACATCACACACACCCATGCCCGTGGCAGGATTCGAATCTGCGACCGCAGTGGTCGTGCGGTTCCATACTGTAGCGCCTAGGACCGATCGGCCACTCAGGTCGGCCGTAGTTTTCAAATTGAATAGAAAATTGTAGAAAAGTAACTTTGAACCCTGGTTTTTCTTGAATAGCTTGAAAACCATGGCGTCCAGCGAAAACGTATCATAGTACTAAATGGAACTGCATTAAATTCCGTACAAAAAGGACCAGTTAATTTTTTGAGTAGGACTAATAACCTGCACGTAGCGAGTGAGAGAAAATGAAAATCTTCCACACGTTATTTGAAGGTTTTGTGGGCTGCATAAGACCCAGCGGTAGGCTTGGGTGAGTCACGTTGTATATGTTAGACAAAAGCGAGGTCACAGAATCGTAAATCCGAAGTCCAAGGAAGACTTAAATGAACGCACAGTCTGTGAACAGGAGATCTGAAAACATTTATTGTGGCAACGATGTTTTCTGAAAATATGTTGCAAAGGAAAGTATTTCCTTAATTTGTTAATTTCCTATGTCCTGCATCGATAATCTTCTTGATACATTCCAACGTCGGTGTCTCACAAAGAATTGAGAAAAAGGCATTTCTTTAGGATACTTTCCGTAATGAAAATGTTCAAAATTATTGACACTTAATGTATGTACGTTTCTTCCTGTGACTCTCTTATGACACTTATCTTTAGACTTTTCAGTTTACGTACATGTCACCCAGTACACAGAAAATACACTTACAAGGGAGGCCACGATGATCGGATTATAAATTTGATTGTCTTTGTACACCTTGAGTAATACATTAGGAAATTATAATGTGCAGGTAGTAAGGAGTACAATTTAAACTATTTCGAGAAAATCGGAAGAGAAGTTGTACGAATCAGTGATGAATCGGTGCGCTGCCGTGCTGAGCACAAGATGGCGGCGGTCATGTGGTTAGCGTCCAAGCCCCAAACCGCCTTTGGCAGCGGAGCAGCTCGGACTAGTTTACGTCCGGGCAGGGAACGTTCGCGGAAGAAGCGGTGTTTACACTGTCGTTACTCGCGTGTGTTACTGTTTGAATCGAACGCAATGGCACACAATTTCTGCAAATCCACGATACAGTTCACGTTCTGTAACGAGTATGGAAGACCGAAGGCTTTCGAAATCGAACGTTTCTTGAGGAACGAAGTGCATCTTAACTACACGGAGATTATTGGAATTCACTTATCAATCGTGAGCAGCACTCTTTATGTAAAAAGGATCGACGACGCAGTATGCGATAGAATTATTGAAACCGCCAAACGAGGATTCCAGTTCCGACACTCCGATGGTCATATTAGCCAAGTATTAGTAGCTCATTCGGGTCTGGGCGTGCGTACGAGTCGAGTCTTCGAGCTGCCTTTCGAGGTACCCGGATCATTGGTCACTGAATCACTCCATCCATATGGAAGAATTATTAGTCGTACGGCCGAACGTTGGGCAAGTTTTAGCACGTGTCCTGTGCTCAATGGTGTCCGACAGTTGCGAATTGTCCTTACATGTGCCAGCGTACATAAACATCGGTGGCTGTAGAACTATTATTACCTATGATGGACAGTCCCGGACATGCTCCGGGTGTGGTGGTGAAGGGGAGCGTACTATCGAACCAACGCCGTCGTTTGTTGAGGTGCCATCGAGCCCCACTGAAGAAGAAATGGCTCCGACCAACCTCCAATCCCAGAAAATGCACGTGGTGCAGACAGCGGATGACAGCATCACGCAAGGCATGGTAGCTGAAGTGGAACGGCCCCAGGGCGTTGTGGCGGTGGAGAGACAGCAGGAGATACAAGATTCGCCAACACCAGAGGCCGAGGATAGGACCCACAAACAACGCTCGCCGAAGAGCCGCAAGAAGCGCCAACTAAACTCTGTGGAGACGCTCCCCGCTCTTCTTGGGAGCCCAGATGAGTCTAACACTATGGACCTGTCTGACTTGGAACCACAAGCTTCGGATGTCGCTCACCATATGAATTCGGACAGTGAAAAGATGTCATGTCGTTCAGACGACGCATCCGTTCAGGGGCCCGACATCCCTACATCTACATCTACTTCATCTTCATCTACATCTACATTTATACTCCGCAAGCCACCCAACGGTGTGTGGCGGAGGGCACTTTACGTGCCACTGTCATCACCTCCCTTTCCTGTTCCAGTCGCGTATGGTTCGCGGGAAGAACGACTACCAGAAAGCCTCCATGCGCGCTCTAATCTCTCTAATTTTACATTCGTGATCTCCTCGGGAGGTATAAGTAGAGGGAAGCAATATATTCGATACCTCATACAGAAACGCACCCTCTCGAAACCTGGACAGCAAGCTACACCGCGATGCAGAGCGCCTCTCTTGCAGAGTCTGCCACTTGAGTATGCTAAACATCTCCGTAACGCTATCACGCTTACCAAATAACCCTGTGACGAAACGCGCCGCTCTTCTTTGGATCTTCTCTATCTCCTCCATCAACCCGACCTGATATGGATCCCACAGTGATGAGCAATAATCAAGTATAGGTCGAACGAATGTTTTGTAAGCCAGCTCCTTTGTTGATGGACTACATTTTCTAAGGACTCTCCCAATGAATCTCAACCTGGCAACCGCCTTACCAACAATTAATTTTATATGATCATTCCACTTTCAATCGTTCCGTACGCATACTCCCAGATATTTACAGAAGAAACTGCTACCAGTGTCTGTTCCGCTTTCATATAATCGTACAATAAAGGATACTTCTTTCTATGTATTCGCAATACATTACATTTGTCTATGTTAAGGGTCAGTTGCCACTCCCTGCACTAAGTGCATATCCGCTGCAGATCTTCCTCCATTTCGCTGCAATTTTCTAACGCTGCAACTTCTCTGTACACAACAGCATCATCCGCGAAAAGCCGCATGCGGCGGCGTCTAAAGCTGCGAAAGATCCACTGATGCCACACATCAGCGCCGCACAGGGCAATTTGGAGCACCCCAATAATATCAGCTGGGATGAGCAGGACGAAGAAATCACCGATGTGGACCCTTCTATTGGTGGGGACTCCCATCCGTCCACATCTCAAGAAACCTAATGCCGCAGGGACACGTCCATCAGGCGACCCTCTGCGGATGTGCAAAGGGATTAATGATACGGTGAATTTTCGTGTTTTTAACATCATGCGGAGATGACAGCTACTCGAAACCAGGCATACGGAATATGGACAGTGAACGTAAATACCATTAGATCGCCCGTGAAACAGCAAATTTTAGGGACATGATATACGCGTTGGATGTGGATATACTAATGGTGCAGGAAATTTACATTCCTGAGTTCCAGGAAGTACATGGATACATCTCCTACACCTCGCCTCACTCGAACAACGACAGTGGAACTGCGATATTGGTACGGGGAGGGGATTCCCGTTCGCGATCTGGCTTATCTGCCTCGGCGATAACTGTTAATGGAATTCGTATTCTCAATGTTTATGCCCCTTCCGGCACAGACAACAGACGGGCGCGTGTGACATATTATTCGGAAGAGATTATGCCCTTATTCAGTTCAAATGGCTCTGAGCACTATGGGACTCAACTTCTGAGGTCATTAGTCCCCTAGAACTTAGAACTAGTTAAACCTAACTAACCTAAGGACATCACAAACATCCATGCCCGAGGCAGGATTCGAACCTGCGACCGTAGCGGTCTTGCGGTTCCAGACTGCAGCGCCTTTAACCGCATGGCCACTTCGGCCGGCTGTACCCTTATTTACCGGCAGATTTGATCATTTCATTATAGGTGGTGACTTCAATTGTGTTTTAGCCCAAAAATACCAGACTCCACATTACAATACCTGTCGTTAATTGCAAGTGCTATGCCGGGACCTGGAGTTATGCGACACCTGGGACAGGATTCATAGGAACCGTGAGGGATATACTTTTTTTACCAGTCACTCGGTGAGCAGACTCGATCGAATATATGTTTCGGTTGGCCTACAGGATAAGTTGGTCGACGCGGAACGATGGCCTGCGGCATTTACTGATCATCTGGCTTAAATTTGTACCTTCTCACTCCCTCGGCAAGGTGTGTGGAGAAGCCGCAGTACATGGAAGCTCAATTCGTCACCTTTGACCCCGAAAGTCGTTAGAGAGTCGAGGAGGTATGGGCCACATCTCAACGCCGTCTACCAACATATGCGTCTGTGCTTCAATGGTGGCTCGAGTGTACGAATCCAGCAATAAGAAGAGCTCTAATAGAGTATGGTCGGGATAAGACGCGATGGCAAAGAGACACTCTTGATTATTATTACACCATGCTTCGTGAGTTGTCATTCCAGGTGCCGTCTGCAGAACATTATGAATAAGTTCATAGTGTCAAGGCACAAATCCTATCGATCACGCGACGAAGACTGGATGGCATCCCAATACGGGCAAAATGTCTCGACACCATCACTGGGGAACGTACCTCGATGCACCATGTGTCGTGGGAACATAAACGTTACGGCCGGGCGTTGGTAACAGGGCACCACGGCTTAGATGGCCGTCAACTGACAACACAACAGGACATTGCAAATGAATTTTTAGAGCATATCCGCCACCTATTTACCGGAACACTAACCGACCATCGAGTGGGGGAAGACATACTGCAAAATCTGCAAACGACATTGACAGAGACGGATAAGGCAGCACTTATGCAGTCACTCACAGAAGACGATATAAAGATGGCAGTCAAAAAAAGGAGCGGCCCGTAAACCACCATGGCCAGATGGGATTACGTTAGAGTTTTATCGAGAATTCGTGGACATGATAATGCCACAGTTGGTGTCGATGTACAATGAGGCGATGCGTCCTGACATGCTCCTACCGTCAGATTTTGTGAAGGGCTTTTTTCTTCCCATCCCGAAGATGGTGGAGAGTCGCAGTGTTAATCAGTATCAGCCTCTCACTATGCTGAGCACCGACTATAAAATATTTGCACGACTACTAGCGTCTCGTCTCAAACAGGCGATATCCAGGACAATAACCCCTGATCAGGCTTGCCTTTGGGTGCAAAGTAACATCTCCTCGGCGTTAAGTGAATACCGTGACGTTATCGCCCTTGCGGAAACGTGTAGAATGCGAGCAGCGATTATATTTGCGGACTTCGATCGTGCTTTCGACAGGATAAACCATGACTTCTTGGTGTCAGTCGAATGGCGGTTCCACCTGTTTTCATTTCCATCGTTATAAGGCTAATACGAGGGACTACATCGAAGGTGATTGTAAACGGTCGGGAAGCTGGCTCGATTCCCATTAACAGCTCAATCCGACGAGGGTGCCCACTCTCCATGATGCTGTTTGCGATAGAACCTGAGCCGTTGATGTGTCTTATGAGGCGCTCACTTACTGGGATAGCGCTTAATGAGAACTCTTTCGTTTGTCGCGCATGTGCGGACGACCTGATCGTTCTTGTCAGATCAGAACATGAAGTGCGTCAGGCTGTTGAACATCTAGACTCTTACGGGACGGCGGCAGGCAGTGTCGTTAACATGATGAAATCCAAAATACTGCACATTGGAGGAGGTCTGGAAGACGAACCGGGACCGTTTCAGACGGTGGGATCGCTGAGATGTCTGTGGATCACATTTACCCGTTCACTACGGTGGTCAGCGGCGGCGAGTTCTGACTTCTGCAGAATGTTCGTCTGACGATACGCAACAACTCACTGAGAACCTTTGACATGATCCAATGTGTGGCATAAACCAACGCTCACATAGCGTCGAGACTGACCCATTCAGCGCAGATCCTACCAATACCGAAGCGTATTGCAGACCGTCTCATGGCTGCCTTTGGTTATTATGTTACTACTGGGATGTTATTTAAGATCAGATATGACACGTTAACCCTACAATTCACAAACGTGACAAACAAAGCTTTGGCGCTTTACATGCCAGCGATGATACGAAATTGGCAACAACGAAAGCATACCATAACATCAGCTCTGATAGAATTACTTTTTGCGCCTTCGTACGAACCCCCGATAGCGGTGGGCAATATTTTGCCTTCTCTTGCACACATTGCCTCATTTCTTATTGAGTATAGTTATGCTTATCTGAAATTACCTGAATCGAGAATACCCACGACTCGGTAGATCTATCGGTGCTTGATATATAACCATGGCCGCAACATAATGGAATTCAAATACCCCACAAGAACTTGGAAGCACAATTGGTGTGCAGTGCATACTCCATTACTGTCAAAGGCAGCGAGATCGATGTGGTAGGAGTCGATTACATACAATTCAAATGGTCTATTCTCCTCTTTGTACAAACCGTGGACTGTTAGCAACGGAAAAAACATGGCTCAATGTAAGGGGCAGCGAGGGAAGTCTAGGCGCTGACGCGTCGAATACTGGCTTTCCTTCGGCGCACTAACTACACAGCAATCACATCGGATGTACTTTTTCTACGGGACAAAAATTGCTTCCCAAACAAAAGACGTATGTGGTCAATTGGGTCGTTGGACGTGAGGCGAGATATATGTATTTGTAAGATATTAAGTCTATGACGGATTATTGGATGTATTTACAAGATGGACACGAGCTCATACGGAATCATAGGAAATACAGGACTTACTTTTCGAATGTTTTTATTGATATTTTTTTCAACACTACACATATTGTTCCATATATATTACACTTGAATGGTAATGTGATGAAAAGACACGTGTACTTGCATGAACATTTATTGAATTTCGAATGTCATTTGGTTGTTCGCTAATTTTTATTATCACAACAAATATTATATTTATAAAACTTCCTGGCATATTAAAACTATGTGCCGGACGGTGACTCGAACTCGGGACCTTTGCCTAAGGCCTGTTTCCGCAATATCCTTTCTTCGAGGAGCGCTAGTTGTGCAGGTTCGCAGGACAGCTTCTGTGAAGTTTGGACAGCGGGAGACGAGGTACTGGCGGAAGTAAAGCTATGAGGACAGGGCGTGAATCGTGCTTGGGTAGCTCAGATGGTGGAGCACTTGCCCGTGAAGGTAAAGGTCCGGAGGTCGAGTCTCGGTCCGGCACACAATCTGCCAGGAAGTTTAATATCAGCGCACACTCAGCTGCAGAGTGAGACTCTCATTCTGATTATATTTATAACTATCGACAATTGAAGACCCAAACGCACGAAGTTTTCCTACAAACGTATGGCTGTTCGTGATTTTCGAAACCCCTTATACCTGGAATATAGTAAGGTACCTAGGACTACTTTGCATCTGGACCCTTCGACCTACAGACACAGGTTTGTAGGATGAGGGAGACACCTGGAAAGCCCAAGTCAAATATCGATAAATAAAGATGTAAATGACTTTATGAAGTTTTACAATGAGTTAAAATACGCCAGTGTAAGTGAGTAATGTACAATTATTCGTAGGATGCGCTTCAGACATTACAAGCAGCTGTATGACGATTTTCATATATACACAGAAAACGTAAATGAAAACGGCATCTACTACATGGAATAAATGCAATTTGCACTCATGCACAAGGAATCTTCAGAATATCTAAGGAGAAACAAATCTTGTAGACGCTTTGTAACAATTATCTTTATTCCGACAATTTCGATGCAGATCATGAGTAGCCCACCATTTTTGTAAATATTGGTGCCGAAAGGTAGCGATGTGCGATTGAATGTATTTTAATAGCATCATACGACAAACAGTTTTTCTTTCGTTGTCAGTCAAACATGAACAAGTTTGAAGGCGACTGATTAGGTTTTAACCTTGCCTATATAAACACAAACAGAATATTTGCTGTAGTGATAAAAGCCAAATAGCAATGAAAGTTTAGTAAAAGTTCATGCAAATACACTTGTGTTTACATCATATTACCTTTCACTTGTAATATGTATGAAATAATATGTCTAGTGTTGAAGAGAAAACGTAAATTAGAAAAATAAGAAAAGGGATACAATGGAGCGATCCAGCGATTACAGACCTTGAACGTTAGCCCATGTCCGCCATCATCTCGTGCTCAGCGTCGCAGTGAACCGATGCATCACTGACTCGTAAAACTTCTGTTGTGATTTTCTCGAAATCGCCTAAGTAGTACGCCTTGCTACTTGTATGTTATGAACAAAACTGGGCAGTCCTAAGGAACTATTGAAGGTGTACAAAGTTTTAAGTAAATCCACGTAATCTGAATGTCGTGGCCTCCCCTTGTAAGATAGGCAACTTGCCACGGAACCTGTGACCGGGCAATGTCAGCGTCGTAAGGAGAAACCAAGTAGTCACACTCCCTTCGCGGTGGGAAACTTTCCAGTAGGGGTCATCGCTTAAAAGGAAAGCGTGCGAAGCGTTTTCCCGCTGTGGCCAGCATCCAAATAGTGAAAAGTGACCGAACGGACTGAGACCCGCAGATGGAGACGGGCCGTACGTCAAATTTCCGCAGAGGTATCACGGAGAAACAGCGAGGCCGGGAGGCGCGCGTCGGAATATTCGTCTTTATTTGGAGCGCTATCTGGTGAGGCAGTTCCCCGAATGGCTGCGGGAAGGGTCTGCGGGAGGGGGAAGAGGAAGAGGGAAGGGTCGCGCGCTGTAAATCCACCGACGCTGCCGCCGCCGCCGACGACGACGACGCCTCCCAACCCACACCGCCACGGCCGCCGCCACCGCCGCCGCCGCCGCTGCCTCCGCTGCTTCCGGCGTCGCGCGCCAAGCTGGCGGCGAGCCAGCCACGGTGTGAAGCCGCTAGCATTCACTTTGCTCCCGCTCCTGGAACTACCTGCAACTGCATTACGGGCAGGTGCACAAACAGCAGCACGTTACCAACGAACCCAGTCGTACTTTCCTCGACTTAATAGTCACTCAAGCACTTGTAGCGACTGCAGAGAGGGGTCGAGAGAGGTCGAGAGAGAGAGAGGGGGGGGGGGGAGGGGGGGATGGGAGACAGAGACGGAGATCGAGAGAGAAAAATGCAGATTCGTTTGTATCTTGTCTGCCCTCACGTCTGTGGGTTAGGGGTGGGAAAAAACCGACTGGTCAAAACCGATACTGGTATTTTAGTTGTAATAAACCAGTGCTTTTCGGTATTTGTTTGGCCTCGGTTATAACAGGTGCTTTTTGCTATGTTTTACTATCAATCTGGTAAACAGCCGAAATACACTGGTGTCCAATATTAAAGCAACGAACCGCTATTTCGTCGCTTGTGTCTAATTCACCGTAAAAAAATACAAACTGTCACAATTGTCCGTACAATCGTCTTCTGCAGGGAAGAGGGCAGTGCGGTCAACGGACAATCACGCCAGTGATGGTGTCAGAGCACCCATCAAACTGGGTAGTGTTTGCTGCGTGGTCCTACATCCACACTCGCTGTGTACACAGTCACCGGCGGTGCAGTATGACGCGAAGAAGACGCCCACTAGACTCTCTGCGGTGGGGGACTATAATAAGAATGCAAGCAGGACAGTCGCCAACTGATGAGGCCCGGTGGCTTAATGTGAATCATCCTGTTGTTTTCGGAAGTGGAAACAATTTATAGAGAGCGACACAGTACCCCAAAGTGTGGGGCAGGGCCGACGACTTGTGATATCAGAAGATCCCTATTAAGACTATGTTAAGAACTGCAGCTCGTCTAAAAAAGAAAAAAAGTTAAATCTTCGTCAAGTGTTTGTGAAAGCGTGAGGTGCTTTGTCTTTGCTTGTCTTTGTAAGAACTAAAAACAACAGCTAGTGCGGGTAAACAGAATTTCTATAAATACAGTCACGGGAAAGCGTACGTATTGTTTGTAAACATCCGCCACTGAGGACACCCGCTGAGCGTGTAGTGTTACAAGGCGTTTATGACTGGTTCGTATATTTTCGACCTACTGGCTGTTTTCCTTGGACGTTGCAGCACGCAGCAGCCGCCGTGTTAAACAAGCAATGTGTACGGTTATATAAATAACTCATTGAACCGACATCTACAAAAGTATGCTGAAATTGAAGTAAACAGGCGAAACAAATATGTTATTCCTATTATAATAACTAATGATATCGTTACATGAATTAGTTGTTTTCTGCTGAAAACAATTAGATATCACAGTATTCCAGCCAGTCAAATGCTGTTCTATTCGCTTCGTTTTAATAAGAGAAGATAGATACATTTACTTGAAAATAGTTAGATATAGAACTTACTCATTTCCAGTTTTAAGACACCTGTATCATTACTGCATTGCAGTCTTGAAGTAGACACAGTAGATTGTAATCTAATTAGTAGGCTCTGTAATAGGAGAAGCAAGTTGAAACGGCTTCTCTGAAGATAGCGGAATCTTTAATCTCATTTTACAGGTGAGAAACACCTTAACCGCATTCCTGGTAAATGATAAAATTTTCTTCCATAGTCAGATTAACCGTAATTAGCAAAATCTTAGTACGGGATAGACATTACATGTGGTTCGTATCTCGTCGTTTACGGCATCGTTTCGCCAATCTTCGCATAAATTATCGTATTATTTAGATTCAAAAATTTAAGATCACAGGTACTAACACGAAAAATAAAATGTTACGACAGTGTATACTCATATCCCTTATTAATATATGAATTTATTTTATACTTAATAAGACTGTCGCCCTCGCACGCACCCCGCCATTTAAGGAGGCTCTGAGCACTATGGGACTTGACTTCTGTGGTCATCTGTCCTCTAGAACTTAGAACTACTTAAACCTAACTAACCTAAGGACATCACACACATCCATGCCTGAGGCAGGATTCGAACCTGCGACCGTAGCGGTCGCGCGGTTCCAGACTGTAGCGCCTAGAACCGCTCGGCCACCCCGGCCGGTAGAGATATCTTCATTCATGTCTTCACCTACAAGTTGGTGAGGAACAGTCTGGAAAGCTTGTAAGAATGTTTAAGGGGAGGTTGGCTCTGAAACAACTGTTCGGAAAAAAGTCTACACTTTGAGCTGTTTCGGATTTATTTAGCATTGAAGTTATCCAGTTAGGTCGCTGTGCATACAAATTCAAGCACTTGCACGGTCTAAAATGGGGCACAGTCCAGATATCAGTGAGTTTGTGATTTACCCCTTGCTGAAATGTGCATTACTAGTTGAAATATGCCTTCTTCGGAAGTGATACATTTAAACTATCTGAGCAAAAATTACGTTTCATCGCTCTGAGGAAACCAAACGAAGAACACGTTTGGCTACAATGTCTATGGCAAGCGGCTCGGATTCGTGAGCTAGACGATCTGATCGGCTAACTTCAGTGCTGAGTAACGGCAATGGCGCAACACGTCGAATTTCTTTGTTGACAATTTTATCTCTGCGTAACCTACCATGCAACAACATTAGAAGCTCTTCAGACAGTTTCTGTCTACTCTGTATCTCCACAAGCCACTGTACGTCGTCTGGCAGAGGGTAACTCGTGTATCACTGCCACTTCCCCCTACTCCAGTCGTAATGATTAGCGTGAGGAAGGGTTGCTGGTAAGTCGCCATGTGAGCTCGATCTCTCTGACGTAACCTTCATGGCCTTTTTGCGACATATAAGCAGGAGGAAGTAATTTGTTAATCTACCATTTTCAGTTACTTTTTGATTGTACACTACTGGCCATTAACATTGCTACACCAAGAAGAAATGCAGATGATAAACTGGTATTCATTGGAGAAATATATTATACTAGAACTGACATGTGATTACATTTTCATCCAATTTGGGTGCATAGATCCTGAGAAATCAGTACCCAGACCAACCACCTCTGGCCGTAATAACGGTCTTGATACGCCTGGGCATTGGGTCAAACAGTGCTTGGATGGCGTGTACAGGTAGAGCTGCCCATGCAGCTTCAACACGATGCCACAGTTCATCAAGAGTAGTGACTGGCGTATTGTGACGAGCCAGTTGCTCGGTCACCATTGACCAGATGTTTTCAGTTGGTGAGAGATCT
This sequence comes from Schistocerca americana, assembly GCF_021461395.2. NCBI lineage: Eukaryota > Metazoa > Arthropoda > Insecta > Orthoptera > Acrididae > Schistocerca > Schistocerca americana. The sequence continues at coordinate 858,284,270 of NC_060121.1, forward strand.
GGAGAATGTGCTGGCCAGGGCAGCAGACGAACATTTTCTGTATCCAGAAAGGCCCGTACAGGACCTGCAACATGCGGTCGTGCATTATCCTGCCGAAATGTAGGTTTTCACAGGGCTCGAATGAAGGGTAGAGCCACGGGTCGTAACACATCTGAAATCTAACGTCCACTGTTCAAAGTGCCGTCAATGCGAACAAGAGGTGACCGAGACGTGTAACCAATGGCCCCCCATACCATCACGACGGGTGATACGCCAGTATGGCGACGACGAATACACGCTTCCAATGTGCGCTCACCGCGATGTCGCCAAACACGGATGGGAGCATCATGATGCTGTGAACAGAACACGGATTCATACCAAAAAATAACGTTTTGCCATTCGTGCACCCAGGTTCGTCGTTGAGTACACCATCGCAGGCGCTCCTGTCTGTGATGCAGCGTCAAGGGTAACCGCAGCCATGGTCTCCGAGCTGATAGACCATGCTGCTGCAAACGTCGTCGAACTGTTCGTGCAGATGGTTGTTGTCTTGCAAACGTCCCCATCTGTTTACTCAGGGATCGAGACGTGGCTGCACGATCCGTTACACCCATGCTGATAAGATGCCTGTCATCTCGACTACTAGTGATACGATGCCGTTGGGATCCATCACGGCGTTCCGTACTACCCTCCTGAACCCACTGATTCCCTATTCTGCTAACAGTCATTGGATCTCGACCAACGCGAGCAGCAATGTCGTGATACGATTAACCACAATCGCGATAGGCTGCAATCCGACCTTTATCAAAGTCGGAAACGTGAAGGTACGCATTTCTCCTCCTTACACGAGCCATTAGAACAACGTTTCACCGGGCAACGACGGTCAACTGGTGTTTATGTATGAGAAATCGGTTGGAAACTTTCCTCATGTCAGCACGTTGTAGGCGTCGCCACCGGCGCCAACCTTGTGTGAATGCTCTGAAAAGCTAATCATTTGCAAATAACAGCATCTTTTTCCTGTCGGTAAAAATTTCGCGTCTGTAGCACGTCATCTTCGTGGTGTAGCAATTTTAATGTCCTGTAGTGTACATAACATACACTTCCGACAATCTTATAATTTTTCTGACAATTACCGAAGCTAACTGTAGTTTTACTTTTGCCTATTAGTGAGTTAATCCAGTACAGGTCTCCAGTTGTCCGTTTTTCACACACACTCCAAATTATGTCAGTACTTACTAAAGGAGCAGCGGGCACACTCCCAACTGCGTTGGTTGTCGGTTGGCTGATTAGGGAGGAGGGGACCAAACAGCGAGGTCTTAGGTCCCACTGGATTATAGGACGATGGAAAAGAACGTCAGTCGTGCCCTCTCGAATGAACCATTCCGGCATTTTCCTGATGCAATTTAGGGAAAGCGCGAAAAACAGTACTCAAGAATAGGTCGTATTAGTGTTTTATAAGCGGTCTCCTTTACAGATGAACCACATCTTCCCAAAATTCAACCAATGAACCGAAGACGTCTATCCGCCTTCCCCACAACTGCCATTACATGCTTGTCCCACTCCATATCGCTCTGCAATGTTACGCCCAAATATTTAATCGACGTGACTGTGTCAAGCGCTACACTACTAATGGAGTATTCAGACATTGCAGGATTCTTTTTCCAATTTATCTGCATTAATTTACGTGACCATGTAGCTTCCTGACAGATTAAAACTGAGTGCCGGACCGAAACACGAACTCGGGACCTTCGCCTTTCACGGGCATGTGCAGAAGATCCTCTGTGAAGTTTGGAAGATAGGAGACGAGGTACTGGCAGAACTGAATTTGTGAGGACGGATCGTGAGTCGTGCTTGGGTAGCTCAGTTGGTAGAGTACCAGCCCGCGAAAGGCAAAGGTCCCGAGTTGGAGTCTCGGTCCGGCACACGTTTTAATCTGTCAGGAAGTTTCATATTAGTGCACACTCCGCTGCAGAGTGAACATCTCATTCTAAATGACCATGTAGGTTCATTGATGCATCGTATATGAAAGCATCGACGCATCGCATATATCGAAGCTTTAACAATATATCGGTTTAATTCGATGCATCTATACTGTAAATCCAGTGTTTTTGATACATCGATGTATATCGTACATCTCTAACGGAAACTGAGAGAAAACAACGGTATTTAATCAAGTTGATTCGAAAGCAGGCCGTAAAGCAGGGGGCGCATGTTTTGGGAGGCGCACAGTGTCAACAGTGGGCGATATGTGGAGGGCGTCGATGCTGATTGCCTGCGCTGTCCGTCCCGGGCGGCAGGGTTGGCGCGGTGGCCCGATAGGAAATGTCGCCGGAAATTGCCCCTCCGGGCGCCGCACAAAACCCGGAGCTCCAGCCGCTGCCGCCGCCTAACGAAATAAGCAGTCAATTACGCAACGCACGCTTCCGGCAGGCAAATGACGCGCAGTCGCGACTCGCCGCGACTCACAGGTGCCCGGTGGCCGGGGTTCGCACCTGTGCGCTGACCTGGTGGATCGATGATATTGGCAACGGGCGTAACAGGGCGCTTCCAATGTTTGTGCGTTCCGTCTAGTAAGCCGCAGTTACGGTAACTACACTCCTGGAAATGGAAAAAAGAACACATTGACACCGGTGTCTCAGACACACCTTACTTGCTCCGGACACTGCGAGAGGGCTGTACAAGCAATGATCACACGCACGGCACAGCGGACACACCAGGAACCGCGGTGTTGGCCGTCGAATGGCGCTAGCTGCGCAGCATTTGTGCACCGCCGCCGTCAGTGTCAGCCAGTTTGCCGTGGCATACGGAGCTCCATCGCAGTCTTTAACACTGGTAGCATGCCGCGACAGCGTGGACGTGAACCGTATGTGCAGTTGACGGACTTTGAGCGAGGGCGTATAGTGGGCATGCGGGAGGTCGGGTGGACGTACCGCCGAATTGCTCAACACGTGGGGCGTGAGGTCTCCACAGTACATCGATGTTGTCGCCAGTGGTCGGCGGGAGGTGCACGTGCCCGTCGACCTGGGACCGGACCGCAGCGACGCACGGATGCACGCCAAGACCGTAGGGTGCTACGCAGTGCCGTAGGGGACCGCACCGCCACTTCCCAGCAAATTAGGGACACTGTTGCTCCTGGGGTATCGGCGAGGACCATTCGCAACCGTCTCCATGAAGCTGGGCTACGGTTCCGCACATCGTTAGGCCGTCTTCCGCTCACGCCCCAACATCGTGCAGCCCGCCTCCAGTGGTGTCACGACAGGCGTGAATGGAGGGACGAATGGAGACGTGTCGTCTTCAGCGATGAGAGTCGCTTCTGCCTTGGTGCCAATGATGGTCGTATGCGTGTTTGGCGCCGTGCAGGTGAGCGCCACAATCGGGACTGCATACGACCGAGGCACACAGGGCCAACACCCGGCATCATGGTGTGGGGAGCGATCTCCTACACTGGCCGTACACCACTGGTGATCGTCGAGGGGACACTGAATAGTGCACGGTACATCCAAACCGTCATCGAACCCATCGTTCTACCATTCCTAGACGGGCAAGGGAACTTGATGTTCCAACAGGACAATGCACGTCCGCATGTATCCCGTGCCACCCAACGTGCTCTAGAAGGTGTAAGTCAACTACCCTGGCCAGCAAGATCTCCGGATCTGTCCCCCATTGAGCATGTTTGGGACTGGATGAAGCGTCGTCTACGCGGTCTGCACGTCCAGCACGAACGCTGGTCCAGCTGAGGCGCCAGGTGGAAATGGCATGGCAAGCCGTTCCACAGGACTACATCCAGCATCTCTACGATCGTCTCCATGGGAGAAAAGCAGCCTGCATTGCTGCGAAAGGTGGATATACACTGTACTAGTGCCGACATTGTGCATGCTCTGTTGCCTGTGTCTATGTGCCTGTGGTTCTGTCAGTGTGATCATGTGATGTATCTGACCCCAGGAATGTGTCAATAAAGTTTCCCCTTCCTGGGACAATGAATTCACGGTGTTCTTATTTCAATTTCCAGGAGTGTACATTTAACAGCCAAATAAACAGTTACACCTGCCTAACATCGCGTAGCACCCCCGCGAGCACGCAGAAACGCCGCAACAGACGTGACATGGACTCGACTAGGGACTGAAGTACTGCTGGAGGGAACTGACACCATGAATCCAGCAGGGATGTCAGTAAATCGGTAGGACTACGAGGGGGTGGAGACCTCTTCTGAACAGCACGTTGCAAGTCATCCCTGATATGCTCAATCTCTGGCGAATTTGGTGTGCGTCGGAAGTGTTTTAACTTAGAAGAGTGTATATGTTGAGTGTCGCATTGTCTTGTTGGAATTGCACAACTCCGTCGGAATGCACAATGGCCATGAATAGATGCAGGTGATCAGACAGGATGCTTACGTACATGTCACATGTCAGCGTCGTATTTAGACGTATCAAAGGTCCCATATCATTCCAACTACACAAGCATCACACCATTACAGCTCATCCTCTTGAACAGTCTCCGGTTGACATGCAGGGTCCATGGATTCATGAGGTTGTCTCCTTACCCGTACACATCCATCCGCTCGATACAATTTGAAATGAAACTCGTCCGTTTCCAGTCGTGAACAGTTCAACGTCGATGTTGACGGCCCAAGCGTAAAGCTTTCTGCCGTATAGTCATCAAGTGTACACGCGTGGGCCTTCTATTTCGAAAGCACATGTCGATGATGATCCGTTGAATAGTTCGCACGCTTACACTTGTTGATGCCCCAGCAGTAAAATCTGCAGCAATTTGCGCTTCTGTCACGCTAAACGATTCTCTTCACTCGTCGTTGGTCCCGTTCTTGCAGGATTTTTTCCGGTCGCAGCGATGTCGCTGATTTGACGTTTTACCAGATTCCCGATATTCACGGTACACTCCTGAAATTGTCGTACGGAAAAATTTTCACATCATCGCTACGTCTGAGGTGCTGTGTCTCATTGCTCGTGCGCCAACTATAACACCACATTCAAACTCACTTAAACTTTTATAACCTGCCATTGCAGGAACAGCAACCGATCTAAATACGGCGCCGGACACTTGTTGTCTTATACAGGCGTTGTCGACCGCAGCACCATATTCTGCCTGTTTACGTATGCTTATATTTGAATACGCATGCCTATACCAGTTTCTTTGGTGCTTCATAGTATATTCCACGAGACAGAGAAGTCAGAAGATCAATCTGGCGCGAAACCAGCTGCCAAGTTATTGAATGAATATTGCATAGGTTTCTGTGCTAATAACAAACCACCGCATGAAACTGGACAAGGGAGAAACAAGTGCTGTTGATGCCCGCAGCATAACATGTAGAGTGTGTGAAATGTCAACTACCCTGGAAAATATTTACCATTAATAGTAAATTTTTAAAACTCTCTTGTCTGTCTGTATGTTTCTCTGTTTGAACACGCTTCTCCAAAACTGCAAGATGGATTTTCAGTGAGTTATCGCAGACCACTTGAGCATAGTTTGGGGCATCTTAGAGGCTTCATTTCATCAAAATCTGCTCATGGAAAAAGAGATATCACTATTAACAGATTTATCTAAAACAGTTCTATCAGTCTGCTTGTTCGAAAACGCCAATCTCTTTTACTGGAGCATAACTCGGGGCACCTCACTGGGTTTAAGATGTCAAATCAAACACTTTTCATTCATCTAGTTTTCTAACTTATTTTATTTGGCTATCAGTTTTGGCGATTTTCTACATCACCTCCAGGCAACCATGACCAACGCGTAGGAACATTCCAACCTCGGTTCCGGTCAAAATAGGGGCCAGCATTAAAATACTGGTATCTGTAGATAGCTGCTTGATATCTGGTAGCCAAATAAAATAAGTTTAGAAATTGGACGACTGAAAAGTGTCTGACGTGACGTCCTGCACCGACAACCCGAGTCTCGAAAAAGATGGACACACAGACACTCACTGAGTTTATTTCATTAGAATAGGATCACGATGAATGAAGATATTGCAATTAAAAGTTTTATCATTATTTATCTTATAGATGCCAAAGTAATTCTCTCTGTTACTTTGTCATGAGTAACTCATTGAAACGATTTTGATGAAGTTTTGTATGGAGGCAGCTTCAATACTGAGGAAGAAAATAGGGTACTATAGGAAGTGTACAGTACAAGATACTTATTGACTTGAAGAAAATTACACGCATTAGGGTAAAATACCTACTCTTTGAAAAAGGGATTTGCTTGTTGTCTTTTGATCTTGATCATATTTGTTAAAATGTTTTTACTTGTTGATAAGTCCTACATGATGTGATTCAGAGTAATGAATATAACGTTTACATGTTTAAACCACACTTCCAAACCATTTGTTGTATTATTTACACACTGTGTAATGTATAGCTACTTCAATAGCACATTGCATAGATGCGCGCTCCTGCCCTGTGTACCCACTGCTCCGCAACGATGTTGATGCGTCGTGTGTTGGGACACCCTGTGAGGGGAAATGATGATGATGATATTTGATTTGTTGGGAGCTCAACTGCACAGTCATCAGCTCCTGTACAAAGTCCCAGTCTTTACACACTCCAATCCATCCGCTTTCACCGATGGTGATGGAAATGATGAGGACAACACAAACACCCAGTCCCCGCGCAGAGAAAACCCTCAACCAGGCCGGGAATCGAACCTAGGACAACGCGGTCCAGGGGCAGCAACGCTAGTCACTAGACCACGAGCTGCAGACATGGGAAGAGGGAGAGCGGGGCACGTCATGAGCTATGTTAACCGTAGCAGGCAAACAAGTGAGGGCGGCTGATGTTATTGCACTTACAGTCACCATAACTCATCATAACAAAGCTACAGAAATGCGAGCAAGCTGGGTAACTTCTACTATTTACAATTAAACTGATACGGGCTCTATCCTTATTGATGAATGGCACAGAATAAACTGGAAATAGTTATCGTTGACGTCTATGCTGCAATGTGCTCGATATATAAAACTGTAGGTATGCATAGCGTCTCGGGATAACAGCAACAGGGTTTTTAGTTATCACCTGTAGCTCTTCTAATTTGTGAAATTTGTTTAATGACCCCTCACCCTTCAATTTACTCCATAGGTAAAAATCAAAGGGACAGCGGTCAGGCGACCGAAGCGACCACATCTGTGCATTGTGCTATTGAAGTAGCTATACATTATACAATGTGTACATAATGCATACAATGTCTGTACTGAGTATTATCTCCACACCGAAGACATCACGCACTTGTGACACGGTTGTTAAGGCAGAGTGTGTCTTTGCTCTGTCTTGCTGAAAATACCCATAAACTTGTAGATGTTTCTTCAGTTGATCAAACTGGGGATTCAGTAGTATCTGGACCTAAAGGTTAGCCGTTAGGATAACAGTTTGTTCAAGGAATCGTGTTATGATGCAGGCATGAGATATTGCGCACCATACACCAATTTTAGAGTAGTGCAACAGCTCCTTAGATTACTGAAGGGGTTTTTCTGATGCATAGTAGGGCTATTTCTGAGAGATCACATACCCTGACAGACTGAACCAGGCCATCTGAAGAAATGAGAAACTGCAGATACGAAAGTCCTGATTCCACTTCACTGAGAAAACACCGAAAGAACTCAACACGCATATTTTAGTCTGGACCCTTCAACTCCGGCGCAACAATAAATTTGTAACGGTACAGATCAATCTCATGCTTCGTATTGTTAAATATTTTCTGGGCCAGTTTTATCATCCATTTTCTATATGGTTGAAATAACGTGCAATTTTAAGCCATGCTGGTGACATTTCCCGAGGGCCAAGAATAAGAGTTGCATATGGTTGACACTGCCTATGTTTAAGCCAATCAGTAACATCCAAGATCTTTTTGATTCAACTCTCAATACAAAATTGTTAAATAGTGAATCAATAGCGTAACTTGGAAGTCACTCTTCTGAACTACGGTTCCCAGTCACCTGTCAGATGCCTAAACAGCCAACTTTGGCAGTGCAGACCGCTGCAGGACGTGCAGGAGGAGTGTCAATGAGGTTCTGGAAGGCACCAAAAGGGTTCCCGACTGCGTGTGAATACGGAGACTTTGTTGGGTAACAGGCTACTACTGACCCTCCTCGATCCACGGACGTACACTGTGACGTGTGTCACGTTGAAATGTCTCGCTACTGGGTGCCATCGTGCCCACGAAAACAAAACTGCATGCCAAAATAAAGGATAATTAGTATTTAACATCGCGTCGACAACGAGGTCATAAGAGACGATGGACAATATCGGAAAAAGGTAGTACGGGAAAGGAAAACGGCCGTACCATTTAGAAGAAACCATCTGGGTGTTTGCCTTAAGTGATTTAGGGAAATTATGGAAAACCTTAATCTGGATGGCCAGACGCAGGTTTAAACCGTTGTCCTCCAGAATGGGAATCACCCAGGGAATGCTAAGAAAACATCCATAGTTGCGGGGTGTTTGCTTTCAGACGTTACGTGCCGTCACGATTACTGCCATCTGTCCGATGGAGCACAAAACGTGATTCACCCAAAGAAGAAACTTGGCGCGAGACAGAGGATATCCAGTTGCGGTATTGGCGTGCAAATAGCAGCCTTCGTCACCGAAGAACACCCAGCACTAGCGCATGAACTTGGCGACTGCTACAGAGACGCTTACACGGCAAAGTACGCTGAACGTTCGTTGAGGAGAGACTCCTGGCAGCCCCTTGGTTCATCTGGGTGGTCAGTTGCTCAATAGCTGGACGTCTTTTCGCCCGTACACATCTCCACTGCTGCCGTTCATTCTTGTCATCTATGGCCCGTGGTGCATCACGATCGCCTAGGAGCCGGTTTTGTATGGCACCATTATGCCATGGACGAGAGACTGTAACCACGGAGGTGTGCGAAATTTTTACTGATTTAGCCGTTTCGGAAATGCTTCCACAACTCCCTTGAAAGCCAATGATCACGCCCTCTTGGACGTTAGATAAATCGTCCCGTTTGCTCATTACGACAATGACATCATTGTTTTATGGGTCTATCCCGACACGCTTTGTATGCCCTCGACTTCCAGTGCTGCCACCTTCCGTTGAGAGTTGGCTATGGTACACTGATGTCGAACATAGGCAGTGATCACATTAATGTGACTGGACCCTGTATTTACATATTATTTGATGTAACCTACAATTGTATGGGTTTCAAAGTAAAGTATTTCAGGACGAAGAAGGGAACAAAATTATATCATCATTATTATGTAAATCAGAATTTTCACGCTTACACTGTTTCGTATTCAGTTTTTTTTCTTTTTTTATACTCTCATTATTCAACGGCCACTACTTATATCATCTTTTTCACTGCTAAGTCGATCTAAAAGAAAAAATAAATACAGTTAATACAAAAATATATCTTAATTTCAGCTTAAAATTGTGACAAAAGAATAAAATACTTAAGAAAGGGGGAGCAGTAGTGGATCAAATGGCCTAGTATGGGAAAGCTCTCTTGTTCAGATTAACTTATGCCCATTCATATTTATCTCCATGGTTTCATAAAAGCATTTGAGGGAAATTCTGCATCCGTATGCTTCCCGTCTTCAGGGTAGGCAATTGGTTGGTTGGTTGGTTGATTTGAGAGAGGAGACAAAACAGATTAGGGAAGGGCGGAAAAGGAAGTCGGCCGTGCCCTTTGAAGCGATTTAGAGAACTGATTTGAACAATCGTCCTCCAGAGTGCGAGTTCAGTGTGCTAACCACTGCGCCACCTCGCTCGGTAGACAGTTGTTCACTATTGAGACAGAACGGTGCGAACATCTTAATAGTGTGTGGGTGCGCCTTTGGATCGCTCTATAGCAGCGATTCTGTGTTGCATGTATTTTACATGTACTTGGCAAGTTTCAGGAGGTATGTGGCATAAGTGTCTAATCACAGGCCTCGCAGTTGCATAAATTACGCGGCGGTGGTGTCTCAGCGCAGAAGAGGCCCCCAATGCCGTCCGAATGTGTTAGTTCCGTTCACATCAGGCAAATGTTTTGCCCTACGAATCGTCATGAATTAACTATAACTCCTGAGATTGTGATATGGGCAGTTATCCTTTTGGAAAATGTCATCGCCTTCTGGGAAGACATCAAGCATGAAAGGATGTGGGTTGTCCACAATATACTTCACGTATTCCACAGCTCTCATTGCACGTAATACTACTACAATAGGACCTATGGACGCGCAGGTGAACGTTCCCCATAACGTGATTGTGCCCACGTTGGCCTCAGTCCGTGGCACGGTGTATGTCTCGAGCAGCCGCAAGCCTGAGTGATGGCATATCCCGACACGACCATCGACCTTGTGTAATAAATAACGTGGTTAATATGACCACGTGACACTTTTATTCATTATATCGTGTCCATTGCAGTCGTGCTCAACGTGCGAAAAGGTATGAGTAGCATTGAACGGTGTGCAACGAAATACCTGTGACTTCACTAGCATTTTAGTATAGAGACCTGCCACACATCACCGCCTATCCTCTATACAGAATGCGTCTACGTTCTGTGATGGGACGTGGATGTACAACACCTTGTCACCTACTTCTTATTTCACCGTCATCATCCAATTTCGAAACATGCTCACGACCGTAGCACGCCAACACCCGACCAGCTTCGTCGTTTCCGATATGTGCACCCAGAGGTGCTGGCCCACAAAAGTCTGTTCCCTATCAAAGTTTCTTGTGTTTGTGGGTTTTCCGTATGCGGTTCGTATTGTCGGTAGAATGATTTGTCACAAGGCTTTACTCTGCTTATACACTTCGTGTACCATGACCTGTGCCGCCGCTCAGTCTCGAGGTCGGCAGTGTTCGTAAAGTTTTGAAGCACAGGTGTTGTTCTACGTAGATGTAATACACCAGAACAGTGAACAGAATTGCTATCGCCTTATCTTTACATCGGTGATAGCCCATCTTGGTTTAAGGCAATCACCACGATCTCCTCTCTTGTATATCAATCACTTTAGTGGCACGTACCTGGCACGTTCTCAGTTATGCATTATGTGCATTCTCGTCTCTGTGTTTCCACCTTAAGACACTCTCTAGTACGATGGTAGATATACCTTGTCGGTAGAGAATCTCATTTTATTATTATTGTGTTATTCGGTACATAATAGCCAGAAGAAACAGGCTACAGTGTAGTACAACAGCTGTCGTCGTAAGGAAACTGAACAGGAGTAGAGATAATTAGTAGAACCATAATACAGTAAACAGAAGTTTTGCTTAGCTTTTAGCTTTCTCCCAGCATTGCGAAGAAACTTTACAAAAGAACAGCCAGCAATAAAGTAGAGCTATTACAAGAATCAAACTAAGTGCATCATGCAGTGCGAGGCTCCCGTTACTAATGCATCAGCGAACTGTTCCAGGCTAAGTGTGGCTGAGAGTGGGCCGTGTAGCTGTCACTGCAGACAGCACTCGTCGTCGGAACCGCGCGTCATTGTATCCACTGGGTTCTAGCGCTATCGGCGTCTGTCGGGAACCTACGTTTTTGTTGCCAGTTGTGAGACGCCAGCGAGGGTGGTCTCGATCTATAACACCACACATGTCAGTGAACTACATTTCGAAAACATGATACGACATTCGCTTGGACTCCCTTTTTTTCCGATTCTCCTGGAGGCAGTGGTAAACATAGCGAGTGCAGAAGGTGCCCGTTCAATTCTATTTTGATGTCAGTCGGAGTCGACTTCATAATTGAGAGCTGCATACACGCTATTATCTACAACTGCGAGAGCGGTAGTGCAAGAAATTGGTGTGACTAACAGCGATCATTGTAGGTGTACGACAGATTGGCTACGAGTAGCCGGGACAAATTACGACCTCTCTTAACACAACATGAGGCGCCAATAACCCAGGTCCATAACGAGGAAGTCGCTGATTGTTGGTTAAATATTTCCGTTCAAATTTCGTCCTCCATTATCTTTCACGGAAGCAATCACTTCACTGCCTCACTTGGTGCAGCAGATGGCTATAATTGAAGTGCAGTTACTCACGGAGATCCAGTGGGGCTGTAATTATCGGATGGCAGCGAAACTTGGTAGATTTGCTAATGCGTTAACGCGGAACCGGTTTACGCTGGAAAACACAGTTGTGGGCACCAGGTGCCAATGTGGCGATTTACTGTGTTCGTACGACGGAATGTCATCCATGCTGTCATTTGAGAAGCCACATCGTGATTGAACACTATGCCTATCGAGAAGGGAGTCAGTGCGCTGTTAGTGTAACTGTTTTATGTAAACGGTAGTAATTGCTGTCCTACACTGAAAGAGTATAGCCGACTGAAAGGTACAGGAAAGGCTCCCAATGCCATTAAACGGTTTAAACAAGATGTGGTTTAAAGAATATCGTAAAGAAATCCGAAAACTTGGGTGATATTGATGTGGCACCTGGTAGGGGAAGCAGTTGTATCCCGGTGGAAGTTACTGACGAGGTCACTGTTGCTGTAACTGACCATGCGGCACATGTCCTGGAGATGATAGTGGTCGTGCAGTATCACAAGAATTGTTCATCGTATAATCAACAGTACAGAAAATTTTGAGGTCTCTTTTACACTGGTACCCGTACAGCATACAGATGGTGCAGTAATTGAAACCTCATGGTTTGCAGAAACGTTTTGAATTTGCTCTTCGGTTTCTGGCGCGTTCCGAAGTTGATGATGTATAGCTTGGCAATATTGTATGGAGTGGCGAGGCACACGTTACACCACAGCCGCAGTGAATACACAGAACCGCGAAATTGTTCCCCCTCATACTGTTAAACCACTTGTTGCCCACGAAGAGCAATTGCACTTGCCGTATGTGACTGTGTGGCGTCGATTCACTCTTCTTTGAAGAGGTCCTGTCAAGTGTATCATGACGTGGAACGTCATCGAAACTTACTTGAATAAGTTTTCCTTGCAGTCACAGTGCCACATTTGCACCTGGTGGCCAAAATTGGAACTATTTTTTTCCAGCATATCTGCCAAGTTTCGCTGTCATGCCATAGTTAAAGCCAAAACTGGACCTCTGTGAGCAGCTGAAATTTAATTATACGCATCCAGTACTAAATACCTTTGAGGAGAATTCCACTGTTGTAAGCAGGCATTTTTGAACGATTCACTGCAATATGTACAACTTTGCTCAGCAAAACATATATCCACCTACTGCTCACAATACTTCATTCAAGTCTGTATTGATTTGTCTCTGCGGTCCTAAATCCGCATATTGGTTTCAAGCAGTTACTGATGATAGTGTGTCCTCCGCAAGCCTCTTGTCTCCGATAACTTCTCCAACCTAAATGCATCTTAACATACTTACTACAAACAACTCAGTCTATCTCTTTACAATTTGTGCCATCCATGCTTCGTTTACTGAATTAACGATTTATTGATGCTTCAAGATGTGTCCTATCAGTTCACAAATGGTTCAAATGGCTCTGAGCACTATGGGACTTAAATTCTGAGGTCATCAGTCCCCTAGAACTTAGAACTACTTAAATCAAACTAACCTAAGGACATCACACACATCCACGTCCGAGGCAGGATTCGAACCTGCGAACTTAGCGGTCGCGCAGTTCCGGACTGTAGCGCCTAGAACCGCTCGGCCACTCCGGCCGGCTATCAGTTCACACTGTGCTAAAAAAAATCGTTTCTCCCAAACTCGATTCAGTACATCATTGGACATTTGACTCACCCGTGTAATATTCAGCATTCTACTAATTTTAAAAACTGATAGTCTATTACTGTCTGACCGGTTTATCATCAATTTTTTTTATCTCTGTACGAAGCTACACCCCAGAAGAATGTTTTCAGAAAGGACTTCCAAACATTTAAATACACTTTCATGACCATAATTTCTATTTTTCAGCTCCGCTTTTCTTGCGATTCCCTATTCGCATTTTATATCTTTTCCATTTCCTCCATCGACAGATATATTGTTGGCCAAGCAACTGAATTATACCACTTCCACCGCCTCGTTCCCTAACTTGATGTTTCCATTATCGTCTGATTTAATTGGACTAAATCTCATTCCCTTGTTTGCCTTTTTTGACATTTATCATGTAACTTTCAAGATACAATCCAGTTCTTTCAACTGATGTTTAGCGTCGTTTACTCTCTCTGAAAAAATTGCTGTGTGATCGTCAAACCTCAAAGTGTTTACTTCTTCTTCCTGACCTTGACAACGCTTTACAAATTTCTGCTTGGTTTCCTTCACAGATTACTCAATGTGTAGATTGAATAACGTCGGGAAGAGCCTACAACCATGTCGCTTCTTTCACAAACACTGCTTCTTTTCCATACCCTTCGCCTATTATATACACCTATCTTCTTTTCCAAGCCTTTTGCCTACTTTAATTGCACTATTGTTCCTGTATAAGTGGTAGATAACTTTTCTCTCTGCGTATTTTATCCCCTCTATCTTCTTCGCTCGTCCGTACTCGAATTTTAACGGCGACTCTCTAGTCTCCTAACGTCTTCCGTTAGAGTTTTATGAAAGCACACTCGTGAAGCTCCCGCATCTACAAACCGAATCCGTCGTGAAAGTGTGGCTAGTTTCTAGCTCCTCTGCCATTCCTCCGTAATTAGTGTCCCAGGCAATGCTCAACACGCGGTGGAACAACGGTTTTGAAAGTTACATCCATCGAGGATGAATTACCGGTACCATTCGTTCCGCTTCTTCCACTGAATGCAAACCTTTTTCAGAACTAGTTTGATTTGTATTTCGCCCATTGCTTTGCATGCAGACCTCTGGATGTTGTAGAGTTGCCGAGTATCAAATTTCACTCCCCGTGTTAATGCTCTGCAAATCTTTCTGCTTTTCCTAGCGATGTTTTGAGTTCAGTTTTTTTATATTACACAGCACCATCCGTAAACCGCTTCACACATCTTCCAGCGGTATCGACGATGACATTAAATATACAGTAAACTGTAGCGGTGCCATAATACTACCTGGTAACACTCCCGAAGACAATTTTACATCTGGTAGTTTCATCAGTTTCAGAACTTGGTAATGTATTCTATCTGCTACCATTTTGGTCGTTAGGCAACAGCGCTGCAATGTGGAACTGTTTCAAATGCCGTACACATAAAGACACCACAATTATAAAAAATTGTTTTTATTTCTTGAACGAACATAATCAAACGGTCTCCTATTAAGTCACACCCGAAGTTTTTCATAAACAGTAACTTCGGATAACAGACGGGGTGTCACATACGCGATACTAAAAGACATTAATATACAACTCGAATCATGATAAAAATGAAGTAAAACGATATTGGAAGAAAAACAGAATGTATCATTTGTTAGTGTGCCTCAGAATACGATTAGTCATTACTGCGGGCGGAAGAAGAAATTGATACTACTACACTAGCCTTCGAGTCTTTGAAATGATACCCTAATCAGTCTCATTAAAGTAAATTAACTTATTGAGATAATTATTCACATGAAACAGTTCTCCGGGTTCTGTCACTTTTTTCTTCTTTTATTGTTCCTCACATAGGCCCTGACATACTCTACTCAGACATGACATTTAGCCTGATTTTCCTGTACAATTCGATTTTTTATAACTCTTATGGCTATATCGTTCTCATATTGAATTGAAAAGTTATATATAACTCAACAAAAATTTCATTGGCCCACAGCAGCAAACCTGGACTTTCAACCGATAAGCACGTTCATTTACATGTGTATCACAATCACAACAAAAACCAGCTACACCTTAATACCATTGACAGAACTTCACACATTGTCCTGTATGCACAATTGACCACCTCATTCTGCTCTGTTCTTCATCTATCTATAAGTATCTTTCGTATTTTCTTTACAGTTTTAAGGACAGACGATAGAAAATATATGTTTTTGACTTCGATTTGTGTAAATGTAGTCCTGGTTAGCGTATTCTTCACGCTACTGTCTCCTGCAGTGGAAGAACGTACTGTCTGCATAAATAAAATATTTCTTTGAGAGAGACTCAGTAATTTTGAAACGAAAATGATTTAGGTTTCTGTTTCCGTAATTTACAAAAGCAATGCTATATTAATAGAGAACGGTTACGACGAGAGAAGTAGAATAGTAAAGTGCATTTTGTCTTCTTTGTTTTTGTTTTACGACTCGTTTTCCCACAGTCACAGTAATAATAAACATCTTATTAGTACCAAACGCGTTTCGTTTAGTTGTCGCTGTAATGATGTCATTTTTCTTACAACGTTTGTACGACCGTGAAACGTTTTCCTTCAATATTGAGAGGCGCGCACGTGTTTTGTTTCTTTCTGTTGGTAGTGGGATCTACATCTACATCTACATTTATACTCCGCAAGCCAACCAACGGTGTGTGGCGAAGGGCACTTTACGTGCCACTGTCATTACCTCCCTTTCCTGTTCCAGTCGCGTATGGTTCGCGGGAAGAACGACTGTCTGAAAGCCTCCGTGCGCGCTCTAATCTCTCTAATTTTACATTCGTGATCTCCTCGGGAGGTATAAGTAGGGGGAAGCAATATATTCGATACCTCATCCAGAAACGCACCCTCTCGAAACCTGGCGAGCAAGCTACACCGCGATGCAGAGCGCCTCTCTTGCAGAGTCTGCCACTTGAGTTTATTAAACATCTCCGTAACGCTATCACGGTTACCAAATAACCCTGTGACGAAACGCGCCGCTCTTCTTTGGATCTTCTCTATCTCCTCCGTCAACCCGATCTGGTACGGATCCCACACTGATGAGCAATACTCAAGTATAGGTCGAACGAGTGTTTTGTAAGCCACCTCCTTTGTTGATGGACTTCATTTTCTAAGGACTCTCCCAATGAATCTCAACCTGGTACCCACCTTACCAACAATTAATTTTATATGATCATTCCACTTCAAATCGTTCCGCACGCATACTCCCAGATATTTTACAGAAGTAACTGCTACCAGTGTTTGTTCCGCTATCATATAATCATACAATAAAGGATCCTTCTTTTTATGTATTCGCAATACATTACATTTGTCTATGTTAAGTGTCAGTTGCCACTCCCTGCACCAAGTGCCTATCCGCTGCAGATCTTCCTGCATTTCGCTACAATTTTCTAATGCTGTATACTACAGCATCATCCGCGTAAAGCCGCATGGGACTTCCGACACTATCTACTAGGTCATTTATATACATTGTGAAAAGCAATGGTCCCATAACACTCCCCTGTGGCACGCCAGAGGTTACTTTAACGTCTGTAGACGTCTCTCCATTGATAACAACATGCTGTGTTCTGTTTGCTAAAAACTCTTCAGTCCAGCCACACAGCTGGTCTGATATTCCGTAGGCTCTTACTTTGTTTATCAGGCGACAGTGCGGAACTGTATCGAACGCCTTCCGGAAGTCAAGAAAAATAGCATCTACCTGGGAGCCTGTATCTAATATTTTCTGGGGCTCATGAACAAATAAAGCGAGTTGGGTCTCACACGATCGCTGTTTCCGGAATCCATGTTGATTCCTACATAGTAGATTCTGGGTTTCCAAATACGACATGATACTCGAGCAAAAACAATGTTCTAAAATTCTACAACAGATCGACGTCAGAGATATAGGTCTGTAGTTTTGCGCATCTGCTCGACGACCCTTCTTGAAGACTGGGACTACCTGTGCTCTTTTCCAATCATTTGGAACCTTCCGTTCCTCTAGAGACTTGCGGTACACGGCTGTTAGAAGGGGGGCAAGTTCTTTCGCGTACTCTGTGTAGAATCGAATTGGTATCCCGTCAGGTCCAGTGGACTTTCCTCTCTTGAGCGATTCCAGTTTCTTTTCTATTCCTTGGACACTTATTTCGATGTCAGCCATTTTTTCGTTTGTGCGAGGATTTAGAGAAGGAGCTGCAGTGCGGTCTTGCTCTGTGAAACAGCTTTGGAAAATGGTGTTTAGTATTTCAGCTTTACGCGTGTCATCCTCTGTTTCAATGCCATCATCATCCCGGAGTGTCTGGATATGCTGTTTCGAGCCACTTACTGATTTAACGTAAGACCAGAACTTCCTAGGATTTTCTGTCAAGTCGGTACATAGAATTTTACTTTCGAATTCACTGAACGCTTCACGCATAGCCCTCCTTACGCTAACTTTGATATCGTTTAGCTTCTGTTTGTCTGAGAGGTTTTGGCTGCGTTTAAACTTAGAGTGAAGCTCTGTTATGGCCTCTCTCTCTCTCTCTCTCTCTCTCTCTCTCTCTCTCTCTCTCTCTCTCTCTATCCCACTCTATCTCCCTCTCTCTCTCTCCCTCTCTCTCTCTCTCGCTCTCTCTCTCTCTCTCTCTCTCTCTCTCTCTCTCTCTCTCTCTCTGTGTGTGTGTGTGTGTGTGTGTGTGTGTGTGTGTGTGTGTGTGTAACGGGAGGTAATACGTCCTAAATTCCGTGTATGTACATTATTACTCCTCTATGCTGCAGTGGTGGGTGGTGGAGAGTGCGCACAGTGCCTAGTTTGTGTATTAACAACGTAAGATACGAAAAAAATATGAGCAGTGATAATAATTTAATGTTATTTACAGTAATAAGTTAAAGCATGAAAACTCTTCATGGTCCAAGCGAACAGAATTGTAAATATATATGTATTTCAACAGTGAACGCTGAAGAAGCTTCGAAATAAAGCGAAACGCGTTTGGTCTCTCATAAGACTTTTATCACAAAAACAAAACACGATATTAACACACATAACTTGATGAAACATTCTACCATAACTATTAAAGTCTTTCCAAGCACAGCAAACAATCGATTAGTTATCCTCAGTAGACAACACCCTAACAGCAAAACATTACCTGTAGGAGATGTCCGCAATTCTATGAGATTCAACAAGTTTTTTGAGAGATGTTACACACATCAAAAAAAGGTTTGCATTACCTCGGTTCCGGGAGTTCCTGAACTTGTACAGAAGATTGGAAGAGAGATCAACATAAACATCGTTTCCGCCCTTTTTATTGCTCAAGAAAACCACACATTGCTTGTCGTACCACCATACAACGATACCTTTGGAGATGGTGGCCCAGATTTCTGTACACACCGGTACCTCTAATACCCAGTAGTACGTCCTCTTGCATTGACGCATGCCTGTAATCATCGTGGCATACTAACCACAAGTTCATCGAGGCACTGTTGGTCCAGATTGTCCCACTCGTCAATGGCTATTCCACGTAGATACCTCAGAGTGGGACACGTCGTCCATAAACAGCCCTTTTCAATCCATCCCAGGCATGTTCGATAGGGTTCATGTCTGAAGGACATGCTGGCTACTCTAGTCGAGCGATGTCGTTATCCGGAAGGAAGTCATTTACAAGAAGTGCAAGATGGGGTTTCGATTTGTCGTCCATGAAGACGAATGGCTAGCCAATACGCAGTCGATATGGTTTCACTATCGGTCGGAGGATGGCATTCACATATCGTACAACCGTTACGGCGCCTTCAATGACCACCAGCGGCATGCGTCGGCGCCACATAATGCCACCCCAAAACAGCAGGGAACCTCCAACTTGCCGGCCGGTGTGGCCGTGCAGTTCTAGACGCTTCAGTCTGGAACCCCGTGACCGCTACGGTCGCAGGTTCGAATCCTGCCTCGGGCATGGATGTGTGTAATGTCCTTAGGTCAGTTAGGTTTAAGTAGTTCTAAGTTCTAGGGGACTGATGACCTCAGATGTTAAGTCCCATAGTGCTCAGAGCCATTTGAACCATTTTTTGAACCACCAACTTGCTGCACTTGCTGGACAGTGTGTCTAAGGCGTTCAGCCTGACCGGGTTGCATCCAAACACGTATCCGACGATTGTCTGGTTGAAAGCATATGCGCCACTCATTGGTGAAGAGAACTTCATGCCAATCCTGAGCGGTCTATTCGTCATGTTGTTGGATCCATCTGCAGCGCGGTGCATTATGTCGTGGTTGTGAAGATGGACCTCGCCATGGACGTGTGCGTCGTAACACTACGCCCTGCGGCTCCACGAAAAGCATTATTCAACATGGTGGCGTTGCTGTCAGGATTCCTCCGAGCCATAACCCGTAGATAGCGATCATCCACTGCAGTAGTAGCCCTTGGGCCCTTGGGTCATGTCGTCGACAGTTCCTGTCTCTCTGTATCTCCCCCATGTCCAAACAACATCGCTTTGGTCCACTCAGAGACGCCTGGACACTTCCCTTGTTGATAGTCCTTCCTGGCACAAAGTAACATTGCGGACGCGATCGAACTGCGGTATTAACCATCTAGGTATGGTTGAACTACAGGTAATACGAGCCATGTACCTTCTTCCTACTGGAGTGACTGCAACTGATCGGCTGTCGGACTCCCTCCCATGCTCATGCATGGTTGTTTACATCTTTGGGCGGGTTTAGTGACATCTCTGAATAGTCAAATGGACTGTGTCTGTGCTCATCCACAGTCAACGTCTATCTTCAGGAGTTCTGGGAAGCGGATTGAAAATATGGCTCTGAGCACTATGCGACTTAACGTCTGAGGTCATCAGTCCCTAGAACTTACAACTAATTAAAGCTAACTAACCTAAGGACATCACACACATCCATGCCCGAGGCAGGATTCGAGCCTGCGACCGTAGCGGTCGCTCGGTTCCTGACTGTAGCGCCTAGAACCGCACGGCCACTCCGGCCGGCCGAACCGGATTGATGCCGAACCTTTTTTGATGTGTGTATATTCATCTGAACGCACTCTTTGGTAATTATATCCGGTAAACGTTCCAAATTGCTGTGATGTTCATTGATACCTTCCAACCGGATTGACGCCGAAGGTTTTTTGGTGTGTGTATATTCATCTGTACGCACTCTTTGGTAATTATACCCGGCAACGTTCCTTAATTGCTGTGATGCGTCTGTGATACAACATCCACAGTCAACGTCTATCTTCAGGAGTTCTGGGAACCGGATTGAAAATATGGCTCTGAGCACTATGCGACTTAACGTCTGAGGTCATCAGTCGCCTAGAACTTACAACTAATTAAAGCTAACTAACCTAAGGACATCACACACATCCATGCCCAAGGCAGGAATCGAGTCTGCGACCGTAGCGGTCGCTCGGTTCCAGACTGTAGCGCCTAGAACCGCACGGCCACTCCGGCCGGCCGAACCGGATTGATGCCGAACTTTGTTTGATGTGTGTATATTCATCTGAACGCACTCTTTGGTAATTATATCCGGTAAACGTTCCAAATTGCTGTGATGTTCATTGATACCTTCCAACCGGATTGATGCCGAACATTTTGATGTCTGTATATTCATCTGAACGCACTCTTTGGTAATTATACCCGGTAAACGTTCCAAATTGCTGTGATGTTCATTGATACCTTCTAGCCGCTGTTCTAAATAGCCTGACACTTTCTTTTGGGTTTAAGATCAGTTGTTTAGTGACCCAGTCTAGTTACGAGAGGGCGCCCCGAGTGTCTACAAAAGCTGGGTTTGGAGTCATGTAGGCGATGCAGTTATCATATTGGACGGCTGTACACTTCGGACTGTCTACAACATACTCATCATTATAATGTAGAAGAAAGGGCAGGATTTCGTCACCAAAAATGTTAAGAAAAGTTAAAATTTCTATTGCATTTCACGGTATATGAATAAGTTGGTCGAGTTGTCACAGAATCACATCCGATCTACTACCGACTCTTCCTACAGGTGGTAAACGCCGCAATATGGCGTCGGTGCACTCAAGAGGTAACATCGCGGGCTGTACGACTCCAGACGTCTAGTGCTCACAGCTCCCTTCGCAAGAAGTCGCGAAGAGTGGCTGAGAAATAACTGAGTTCCCTGACAGCAGCAACTGCTGTCATGTCCGAAACCGCTGTTCTGTGACAAGGAGTGACGCTCGTCTCCTACCCCTTACGTATGGGAGGTACTTACGACCACTATTGTTACGCGTTGTTACACGGCTACGAGTGGTACTGCATTGCTAGTAGACACTTTGGATAACTTCATTCAGAGTTGGTCATGGTCCCGTCCAAATACTCTAGCTCCCTGTTGCCGTTCTGTCAGGTCGACATGTGGACGCGCTGATTGCATGCAGCTGACTGGCACATAAACACCTGTTTATCGCCACGAGTTACGTCACCTGCGCCGAGTCACGTGACCGCTTGGTACCAGTCTGCGGCGCTCCAAAACCAGCAGTGTGCCTTTTTATGTGGGTGACTAGTATTTCGTCGCCGACTTTAGCTAGAAGAACAGCAGTTTCTATGGAGCTTACCGCTAGTGGAGAAGTCGTGTTAATGAGTGTGTGACGTCGGTCAGGGATGTGGTTTGTATACAGGGGCGACTTCGGAGCGGCGCGACGCTGCCGGACCAGCCTGTACAAAATGGTACCGCGGCGATTCCAATCTCTCCCCGCACTGCAGCCGACTGCTCCGCAGCCGCATGCATCTGTGCCGGAGGGAAAAACCCGCAACGAAATTTCAAATGCGCTTACTTATTCTTCCCCGTGGACGTCTTTTTTTTTTTTTTTTTTTTCTCTGCCGCCCGCTGGTTCTAGTATCAAGTATTTTCCCTCCTCCTCTTCCGCCCTCTCCCTCTTTTTCGACTGCTCGCGTTCCCTCCCACCCCTTCCTTTACATTGGGACCCTTCGCTGCTTCTTTGCTCCCTAAAGCGATTCCGAGGTAGCATCCGCCGAGATCCCCTTTCCTCCGTCCCCTCCCCGTCGGCGGCGAGCCATCTGTAAAAACAAAAACACGCCGTCCGGGATACCGGCAGTACCGCCAATGGCCTGCCGTGGACAAATTCTGGAATTATGCGGCCTGTGGAAGCGGCGGCAGCTCCTTGATAGCCCTATGCTCACGGCTTTGGAATTCATGGATGGTCTTTTCGACGCAGAGAAAGAAATAATATCAGCCGTAAGGTACTGACTTGAAAATGCGTACTTTGGAAGACGTGCATGATTGTTGTCTACTTGAAACTTGAAACGGAGTTCGAAGCACTACTTGTTGCTATACTGCAACGAGAAATAATATGGAGCATATCAAGAGTCAACGATATTTAACATTTTTTCAGCCTGTTCCTGCAGAATTGTTTGCATTTATTTACATTTCCTCCTTTTCCTACACTACATGCATATATTCACCGTCCGGTTTCTGCCCTTAAGCCCATTTCCCTCCCCATCCCCTCATCCTTCCAACCCCTTTCTCTCTCCCTCCCTCTCTCTCTCTCTCCCCCCCCCTCCCGCTCCCTCTCGGCCCCCCTATCTCTCTCTCTCTCTCTCTCTCTCTCGCTCTCTCTCTCTCTCTCCCTCCCCTCCCTCTGTCTCCCACTCCCTCTCGGCCCCCTATCTCGCTCTCTCTCTCTCTCTATCCCTCTCCCCCCTCTCTTCTGTCTCTTTCTCCTTCTTCCTCTCTCCCCCCTCCCTCTGTGTGTCCATTTATGTTCTCACACGCGCGTGTGTGTGTATGTGTGTGTGCGTGCGTGTGCGTGTGTGTGTGTATGTGTGTGTGTGTGTGTGTCTGAGTCTGTGTAATCTTAATGTCACCCTTGTTTATAAACATACACATTTAATGGCTTACGATTTCTGTCAACTGTAACAGATAAAAAGACGCGTGATACACCTGCTTTAAAAACTTAACTATTTCGTATTTTGTACTCCAATTAGAGACAACCACTCATCTTTTCTTATGATTGCAATAGGTCAGAATGCCATGTATTGGTCCTGCTGAGCGGTTAAATATACGATCCTCGTTACTGTGGACAAATAGTTTAGTGTGCCACCTCCCATATTGCCTGACAATAACAGGTCACGAAGTGGACGAGAAAACTAAGTGGAACTTCAAGTGTTGAGAGGGTATGTGATGTTATTTGAGTGCCTAGAAAATTAAGTCAAATTTACAGAGAAATTGGCAGTATCAGCCCACTTTATTTGCACCTCCTCTAGTCTTGATGCATGCAATGATTCGGTTGGTATGGGTGTTTACACAAAATATGCAACTTTCGGTGCAATAAACCGATTTAAAAACTAAAAGTAAAATGTTGTGTAAACTTTGTTGATAAGTCGACCATTTTGATACAAAACATAACAATTAGGTAAATTCGTTTGCTTGAAATGATTTTGAAGAAATTGGATCGTTGATCTTCTATCAAAATAGTCCTGCAAATACATGTCCATATTGTATTCGTTCTTCATTGCATTTCATCTGGCGCCAGCAAAACTTTCATATTTTGCGCTGTTTGCTGTTTCACCATTGAATTAATAAAATAAAACTTAACAGAAACTTCTACAGATACATGATTACTCAGTAATTCATAGTTTAGTACCTGGCAGAGGGTTCATCAAACCTCCTTTAAGCAACTTTCCTAATGTTCCACTATCGAACGGCGTGTGGGAAAAACGAACATTTAAATTTTCCCGTGCAAGCTCTGCTTTCTCCTATTTCATTATGATGATAATTTCTTGCTATGTAGATGAGCGCCAACAAAATTTCTTCTCACTCTAAGGAGGAACTTGGTGACTGAATAGATAAGAAGGTCCTGTAGCAGGTGAACAACGCCTTTGTTTTAATGACTGCCACCGCAGCACGTGTATCATATCCGTGGCACTCTCTGCCTTGTATCCCGATAGCATACAGAGCTGCCCTTCTTTGAACTTTTCCGATGTTCTGCGTCAGTCATATCTGATGTAGATCCCATACCTCACAGAAAGACTCCAAAAGACTGTGGAAAAAAGTAGTGCAATCAGTCTTCTGATTGTTCCTATTACATTTTCAAAGAGTTCTGCCAATATAACGCAGTCTTTGGCTAGCTATATCGACGACATTACATATGTAAGCGTTCCAATTTAACTTATTTCTAATTTTAATCTTTAAGTATTTAGTTGAGTTTAAAGTCTTTAGATTTGTGTGATTTATCGTGGAACTGAAGTTTTGGAGATTGCTTTTAGTTCCTCTTGTGGATGACTTCACACTTTTTATGATTTAGAGCCAATTGTTACCTTTTGCACCGTGC
Organism: Schistocerca americana; assembly: GCF_021461395.2. Lineage (NCBI taxonomy): Eukaryota > Metazoa > Arthropoda > Insecta > Orthoptera > Acrididae > Schistocerca > Schistocerca americana. Next base: position 858,309,134 of record NC_060121.1, read on the forward strand.
AGATATCTTGTCTAAATCATTGTGCATCTGATAATTTTAGAAAACGGTAAATGACAGTAAATCTAGGAGACTGCTCAAATTACCTCCTAAATTATTTACACAGACCAGGAACAACAAAGGTCCTTAACACTTGCTTGCAGAACGCCAGATATCACTTCTGTTATTTTCCGTAAGTTATTACGAACTGCGACCTTTCTGGCAGAAAATCACGAATCCAGTCACACACCTGCTACGATACTTCATAGGCACGCAATTTAATTGGAAGTCGTTTCTCAGGAACGCTGTCAATTGCCTTCTGGAAATCGGAAAATATAAAATCAATAGGGCGTCTCCTGTCGATAGCACACTACGTTGTGAGAATAAAGAGCTATTTGTGTTTCACAAGAACGATACCTTCTGAATCTATGATGGCTATTTGTCGATAAATAGTTTTCTTCGAGGTGATCCATAACGTTCGTGCACAATATATGTTCCAGAATCCTACGGCAAATCGACGTTAGTGATATGGGTCTGTAGTGTAGCGTATTACTCCTATTTTCTTTCTTGGATATTGGTGTAACCTGTGAAACTTTCCAATTTTTCGGTATATACCTTTCTTTGAGCGAGCGGTTATATATGATTCCTACGCATGGAGCTCAAAAATGGTTCAAATGGCTCTGAGCGCTATGGGACTTAACATCTGAGGTCATCAGTCCCCTAGAACTTAGAACTACTTAAACCTAACTAAGCTAACGACATAACACGCATCTATGCCCGAGGCAGTATTCGAACCTGCGACCGTAGCAGTCACGTGGTTCCGGACTGAAGCGCTTAGGACTGCTCGACCACCGCGACCGGCACGCATGGAGCCACTATATCAGCATACTCTGAAAGAAATCTGATTTGCATACAATCTGAACCGGAAGCCTTGTATATGAAATGCAAAGGATGAAAACGATGAAAAGAAAAGGAATCTCTAGCCGCATTCGTGCTTGGTTATTATTTATTTGTTAATACTACTCAGTGTTTCTTACTACAGTATTAGTATTATTTGCTTATAATAATGGCGAAATAAATATGTTTATCCAGAACATCGATCCGTCATTTGCTAGCGCTTCGCACCTGAAGACACTCTGCTGATCTTGTTTCTGCTTTGGTCCAAAAATAATAAATTTACCCATGTAGTTCATTACTCAAACAAGAACATTTTTTGCTTTTAAAATAAATCAGAAACAGTATGGTTCGATATATTAATCTGCGTGAAAATATACATAAAATATTGTTTCTACTTTCTCCAGATATCTGCATGAAGCCAAGTTATTGTTCACGTCATTAATAACATTATAAATTACTCATGAGATAACACAAGTTGTGTAAAGTTATGTTTCGGGAAAGTTGCTTGCCAGTCGGCAAACAGGAACACCAACCAGCCACCTACGAGAACTTTCAAGCCTCTTCGGTTTCATAATTTTTTGTTTCCGCAGTCAACCTGCACTCATTTGCTTTGAAAGCATCCGGAGTGTTAGGAGCTATCAGTAAACTCTTCCACTGAACCTCCTTTCCACTTAAAATTCTAACGTGTGTACCTCCCACCTTTCACTGCGGTCATCAACAAACGCAAATTATAAATACTACTTTTTTTTCTTTAAAAGAGTGTGATGGTGCGTGTATGTGGCGTTAGGAGTTTGAAATACAGACACTATATTGTGCTAATCTGCTTTGTAATGAATGCACCAGCACACCTTTCCTCTAACTACAACTTCACCTCTGTGCCCTGTCACACGACTGATACACCCAATACTCTGCGAAGACCATGTTCAACCACGTCTGTAAGATTTTATAAAGAACCATTGTCGCCATCGCGTCCCAACGTGGAATAAACAATTTTATTACAATAGCCACACCCCGCTTCCAACACATGATGCATTTGCTTTTAGGAAACGCTAGTGAAATCTTACGCTAATTATTTACATTAAAACGGCTACACCACAAACTGCCCCAGGACATGGAAAACCAATGGAAGCAGGGTAACTAATATACAACACCGATCAATACTGTGCACTACTATACTCAAATCGCATCCACCATCTCATGAGTGTCGATGGTAATGTCTTGCGTGCCAGCTGCTCCAGAAGGCCCAGGAAGTAGTATTGCTTTCCAGTGGTGTCGTCTCCAGACTGGCTCGAACAACATACGTCTGTAGTTGACAATCAAGTGCCGTTACCTCCCTCCACGCCACTTCAGCTTTTGATACCACTTAACCGGAACTAGGACTTATAAAAGTAGTTAATCCTCCCAGATAACTTTGCGGGAAAAAAGAAACTCTTTGCCTGTATATCTTTTATATACTAATAACTTTATACAGTAAACACGACATATGCAGTTTAAACGCAGGTCTGTGATTCGTTGACTGTTTTTGGGAGACTTGAGTACATTTTCAGGTGCGTCAAGTTGGAAGGAGTGGGAAGAGGAATTCCGCCTTATGCAAGACACCTTTTTTCTGTTTTGTTTCACGCAGACACGTTTCAGCACATTTTGTGCTATCTTCAGTGGGTTATTTTTTATTTTGTAACTGTAAAATAGTTGTTACATATTATCATTTAGCGAAACTTTTGGTACATATGTGCTGAAATATTTCTGGGTGAAACAAAAGAGAAAAGAAGGTGTCTTGTATAAGGCGGAATTCCTCTTCGCATTTCGTAGCAAGCACGGACATAACAAGAAGAACTACAACACCATAAGACGATTATTGGAAGGAGTGTTTCGTCTGGAACCAGGGGTGACCGACGGTGTTTTATCTAGTGCCAGCCGTCGGCAGCTATCACCGTGTTGCATTACATCCACGTTTTTACAAATGGCTCTTGTATCTCTGCAAGCCCTGGTCATAACTGGCTAGCTGCTTTCCACCCCAGTATCCGCACGTACGCCAGTTCTCATGGCAACAACAGCAACTGATATCGAACTGGCAGTAATCTTATTTATATGCTTCGGCCCATCACAGCCGCTTACAAGGTTGAATACAAAGAACATCAGGATACACAATATAAAACTGCCTTCTGTTTATTCGGTGAACTGATGTCTTTCCTACATCAGCGAGCGTACAAGCTCCCGAGGCCTGCGCTGTACTCATCAGCAGCAGAATTAAGTATTTTGGTGATTCTGCTTAGCGAGCTTGTCACATGTTTCTATGCGGACGTGAGCTGCGGGTAGCATTCAACAGTGTGAAGTGTTTTTAATTGGTCTAATAATTTTTCATATAATTAAACCGTACTGTTGTCAACCTGTGACCTCTAAGTATTGACTATTCGAGTAAAAGAAGGATATCATTTAACATCCTCTCATCACAGAGCTCACAAGAAACTTAGCACTGGCTCGATGGATAAACATTACCCTGTTCTGGAGGGAACGATAGTGACTTTAAGTTATCTGTGTATCAACTGAAACTCTTAATCCGGGCGGGCCCACGAGAATCTGGAACTCACACTTCCTGAATCGAGTGTAGTACAAATTGTGAGTCAGTTTCAAGTAAGGGTTTACCAGCAAGATAATAGACTTGAAACTATGTTATTTGGGCTGAGGCGGTGGTGGGTTGGTAGTTGTGAGGTGAGAACAAGAAGAAATCTAAGCAGTGGCAAGAGAAGTGTTCTCTCTGCACTCATACACAACGAAGCATTTTTCAGTTCTAGTAATATCATCATATGAAATGAAGTACCAAGCGAACCAAACACAAACGAACTGAAGACAACAGCGACCGAGCCATAACATCAGATGAAAGTTCATGATAGTAAAGAGTCAAAGAAACGTGCTACGTTTTATGTGGATATGATGGCGAATAATCTTTCAGTACAACTATGACCAGAGGGCTCTACAACATCAGGGGTCCCAAGCCACATCCAACATGCTGGATGTGTCAATAGGAATGTTGAAATTCTGCAATTGTTAATTAATTTATTCAACACACTATATGTTACAGAACCCTATCTTTTATCGTGTTGTCAGTTGAATAAATTTACTGTTTCCTTAAATTAGTTGTCCAGATTACCAAACTCCATGATGTAGGCTACCATTTTGTAGTGTGTGGTGAATAATTATTTAAAAATTGTAGATGTTGAATATTCTTGCTAGTAGACCACCTTTGCACTTGGATAATTTTGTGGTACATAAATCTATAGTAATGAAAATTTCATTCATTTGTTTCCCAGTATTTTCTATTATACATCGTTATCTCACCGAACCTTGCTACAACAATCAGTACTTGTGGCAGTATTCAGAGTTTCGTTTAGAGCCACCAGCTACATGACTGGCACGACCTCGCCATAATGCAATCAGTATCTGCCGAAGCAATACGGAAATGGTCTGAGATCATTTTATTCTCGTCTTGCCGTTGCAAATATGGTGCGCGTTTTAGCAAAGCGGAGAAGGTGAAAACGCTTCAAAGGCCACATTCTCGCATCTTACTCCGACGTAGAGTCGGCAGTATTTCTCCTCTGCGACACAGAAACGCGCGCCCCGTTGCTTTCATTTCCGGTGCGCGTCGCGCAGCCCACCGTGTTGTTCGCAGGGAGGCTTAATTTAGGGGTCCGCCACTTGCTGGCCGCGGCTCTACTTGTGCACCGCGGGACAACCTAACCCGACACGGCAGGCGCAGCGCCAGCGAGTGGCTCGAGGCAACGCAATCTCCTGTGACGGGGCGGAGGCTACGAGGCTATCCCCTTAATAGATTCCCGCCTTCGCACGCCTCTGCTTCGCTTCCTTCAGCCGCTGGGCTCCCTGCTTCGTTTAGCAGTAGATTTTTGTCTCGCGCATTCAGGGAAAAACAAAATGTGTGTTTCAAGTCCGCGTCTAGATTTGTCATGACTAGAGACCGGCTTATATGCATCATAAAAACCTTAAAATATTGATGAAAGTATGCATTAAAAATGCTTAAAATGCATGAAAAGCGTCGAAATATGCAAGATCAAATCATAAGAAAACGTGGTAGTTAATGTGTGCATTTTATCTCAAAGTCGAACCTGTACATAACAATTACGAGGAAGAGCACAGGCGACGCGAAAAATAGGTACATTTAGAACGCTGATATTATTTTCTGAAAACTTTGTCGTAGATGTTAGGAATTGGGCCTTTCTGGGATTATTTTCTAAAAATTTGCAAAATGAGAATGCATATCGTGTTTCAAGAATTGCTCCTTCTTTGCAATTGTTGCCGGTAACATGCGGATGCGATGTGAGCTAGTCGCATCGAAACAGACGATATGTACAGGACCAACTTCGAGATATATCGCACGCAGAGGGCACCCTCAAAACCTCTGTAATATTTTATTTAATAAACAACATGCAATCATGAATTTTTTTAATAGCACTATTGAACCAAAGTATAATTTACAATTTATTTTACATTTTTCTACTATTTTAAACATAAAGGACCAGGTACTGTTCCAAATGTTCGGTAGTAAGATTGTGCCTTCGATCACTCAAAACATTTTTATAAGCAGAAAAGGAACGTTCTATATGAGCTGAGGTAATTAGGCAGTATTTGAATTTGTGTGCTATGTTGGTACTTATTGTTTCTGGTAAAAGTTCACCCGTCCCATTAATAAAGCTATCAATTTGGCACAAGGGTTCAAAGCCTGGGTTATTGTTTAAAATTTTTTCATAAATTTCCTTAAGTGTCTTGGGAATACCTCCAGCAATGAGGAATTCAATAGAATAATTTTATTCACTAAATGGATAGATTCGTACAACGCCAGGCTTTTTAATGCTTGCAGGTATATGGGAAAATGAGAGCTAATCACAGCACTGTCTTTGTCTATACTGGAATCATTAAAAGCTCTCTTGCACTGGCTAACTGCCAAAGTCTCTGCACTATCGAAGTCGTTTACTACGCCTCTAATGACCTCGAAATGTTCATTGTAAAACAACATAGCTTCGACCCATGTACCCCAACGAGTTATCGGGAGGTAAAAGAACATTTGTTAGTGTTTCTTTGTAGGTCCTGATGCTATTATTTCCGCATAGAGTAAAACGCCGCATGAATGGTGCTTTACTTTGTTTAGATAAAGAAAGTTTTGCTGCAGCTTGGCTAATGACTCAACTTCCAGCATTTTGTTTTCCTTGAATCAACCGTGGTTGTGGACACGATTCTTTGCGTGCCACGGCGAAGACTTCTTCCATAAAGCGTCCAAGACCAGGAACTGCGGCAATGAGTCTAAAGAACGCACTAGAGCGCGCACTTAGCTTCGCAAGACGAGTGCTGTAACAGGAAGTAAACATGTACATCATGCACGTTTTCTCCTTTCTTTTCCTTTTATCTGCGCCACCTCAATCATCCTGAAATGCATATTGAACCACACACACACACACACACACACACACACACACACACACACACACAGACACATGCACATGCACATACACCCGTCATTCGCATAAAATATTTACATAGGTTGTAAACATACAGGTTGGGGCAAATAAGGGTGGCTTGGAGAAAAGAGTTTCAGGGTACAAAGAAACACGGTAACTGGTTTGAAAAAATGGTTCAAATGGTTCTGAGCACTATGGAACTTAACATCTGAGGTCATCAGTCTCCTTGACTTAGAACTACTTAAACCTAACTAAATTATGAACAGCACACACATCCATGCCCGAGGCAGGATTCGAACCTGCGACTGTAGCAGCAGCCCAGTTCCAGACTGAAGCGCCTAGAAGTGCTCGGCCACAACGGCCGGCCGTTGGTTTGATTTGTCAGGATTCTGGAGCATTTTCTGGTGAAGTGCAGCCATATTTCCTGGCGTAGAGGTACGTTTTGGAATGTTTTTGACTTGTCCAAAGCAGATCCTGTCTGGCGCCATTTTCAGACTGAGCATTGCGTGGCAATCTTTCCTGGCACTTGGACACCATTAAACGTCTCAGCAAACAAATATCCACACTGTTTCCACGAGTTTGTTGTCACGTTACTTCCCACAACGAACACCCGCTACTCCACTGTGAGTATCATCATCCCCCTTCCATTGCTCCACCCATACTGACAGAGCCAGCACTATACTTTGAACCGGTGTGGATCACGTGACGGACGTACACGTATTGGGGGCGTAACGGAGTGCGGTTATATGCTTACCGGTACATTCACATCCAATCTTATCCATTCGTCTGGGCCATTTTTATTTGCCCCTACTTATATTACTTACATTACGATGTGCTTGCATCACTGCCTTGAGATGTCACACCAAAGACTAATTTATATGGAACACACAACGTTTATGCCTCCAGACAACTTTCCTCGCGTATGTTATATGAAACGGATGATATTCACTTGCTTAACGATGTTCTCTGAATATTATTCGTGGCCCCCAGATACTCGTAAAATACGCCACACCAGTCGAGTCGTCGGGCCGTAGACTGTTAATGCTATCCTTGTGAAGGTGGGTCTGGTCACTAGTAGAATCATAAATACCGGGTGATCAAAAAGTCAGTATAAATTTGAAAACTGAATAAATCACGGAATAATGTAGACAGAGAGGTACAAATTGACATACATGCTTGGAATGACATGGGGTTTCATTAGAACCGAAAAAAATACAAACGTTAAAAAACTGTCAGACAGATGGCGCTTCATCTGATCAGAATAGCAATAATTAGCATAACAAAGTAAGACAAAGCAAAGATGATGTTCTTTACAGGAAATGCTCAATACGTCCACCATCATCCCTCAACAATAGCTGTGGTCGAGGAATAATGTTGTGAACAGCTCTGTAAAGCATGTCCAGAGTTATGGCGAGACATTGGCATCGGATGTTGTCTTTCAGCATCCTCAGAGATGTCGGTCGATCACGATACTTTTGCGACTTCAGGTAACCCCAAAGCCAATAATCGCACGGACTGAGGTCTGGGTACCAGGGAGGCCAAGCATGACGAAAGTGGCGGCTGAGCACACGATCATCATCAAACGACGCGAGCAAGAGATCTTTCACGCGTCTAGTAATATGGGGTGTTTTTTTCTCTAATAAACCCCCATGTCATTCCAAGCATGTGTGTCAATTTTCACCTCTCTACCTACATTATTCCGTGGTTTATTAAATTTTCAAATTTATACTGACTTTTTGATCACCCACCATTTCCAATACGCCCGACATGTTCCTTCTAAATGTCGAATGTATCTCGTAGTAGTCATCAGACTCATTTTCTCCGGTGTTTTGGCAGGTAGTTTCAAGTTAGTTTTTGCTGTATGTAAATGGAGACGGCCCAGGTAAATACCGTTCATCGGATGTTACATGCGACGCCCAGTGCTAACGAACAACTTTTGCTTGATCCCTGTTAGAAACCAAAATCATTTTCAAAGCGGAATTTTACCCTCCCATTCCACAAGCGATTCCAAGTTAGTCTAGTGTGGTATTTGGTTCACCGCTAAGAGGGATAGTAAAATACAAAGAATAAACAACAATCTAGCAGCGATTGAGTAGCACTGCAGCATGGCTCTGGCATCTAGCGTGGCGCAGGGCAAGATGGACAAATACTGCTGCTGGAGTACCTTTTATCATATTTTGACTAAAGTTCAGTCTTTATCACACTATTTATGTTTCAATGATATAGGTAACCGGTTTCGGTTATTTTTACATAACCATCATCAGACCCATGGCTCCCTCAGGATGGTAGGCGGAGCTCTCCTCAGATGCTACGAAGCTTAGGAGAGCTCCGCCTACCATCCTAAGGGAGCCATGGGTCTGATGATGGTTATGTAAAAATAACCGAAACCGGTTTCCTATATCATTGAAACATAAATGGTGTGATCAAGACTGAACTTTAGTCAAAATATAATAATCTATTGATCACTGTATTCCAAAAATGTTTACCAAAATTGTACCTTTTTATTCTTCGTGTTTTGAGTTGCCTTTTAATAAATATAGATAAAACGAATCTTGCACTAGAGCAAATTTGGACCGCATTATCGAAAAGGCACATAAAATCCCGCATTAAACGTTTTTTAACCAGTAAACAAACCAACAGTTTCCTTTGACACTGTGATTCGCAAAAAAGACCTGACGAGCAGTGTTTGTTTGAGATGACTCCGTCTGCACTTTGCGGGAACGAAATTAAACTGTTGCGAAAATGTGAGATAAAATGCGGCTCATAATTGAGTAATTGTATTTCCTTTGATGGTAAACCTTATTTGCTCTGTTTCTGTATTTCGCTGAAAATATCTGCACTACAGTGCACACGTCGACCATATCCACTGCGTGTCTTGAAATATCTTAGCAGATTAAAACGCCGTACCGGACTGGGGCTCGAACGCAGAATCTTGCCGCTCAGAGATGCTCTTACCAACAGAGTCTGTCAGGCACGTCTTACAATCCGCCATCATAGCTTTACCTCTATCCACTCATCAAAATTCAGAGCAGTTCCCTCGCGTAACACGTGGGACTAACGCTCCCGCAGTTAAAGGTAAACTGTAGAAGGAATTCTGCAGTAGTTCGTTCGAACAAATCGGAGAATGCTGGAAGAATCCCTGACAAAGTGATTTTAGTTTTCAAAGTATGAGAGAGATCCTGGCGGAAAGAATACTGTGAGGGTGGCTCGTGAGCCATGCTTGGATAGCTCACTGGATAAGACAATTTCCCGTAAAAACAAGGCTCCAGTTTCGAGCTCCAGTCCGTTGAGTCGTTTTAATGTGCCAGGAATGAAAGAGTCAGGCTACCACTATGTCTTGTTCGGAAACAAACTTATTGCATTCTCTCATAGTACTCTCTTGACAACCGTAATGTCCACTCTACTCTTCGCCCTCATTCTTGCGTTCAGTACTCCTTGTCGCAATCTCGAGGTTGTTTTTCCAACAGTGTTAACAACGATGCACGGCGACGTGCATAGATTTATTGGTGGAGTGTTGGCCAGTACTATCCCTTGTATGGGTTCACTGATTGCAGTGAAAGAGTTGAACAACGACGATAACAATGTTCAAATGGCTCTGAGCACTAAGGTACTTAACATCTGAGGTGGTCAGTCCCCTAGAACTTAGAACTACTTAATCCTAACTAACCTAAGGGCATCACACACATCTATGCCCGAGGCAGGATTCGAACGTGTGACCGTAGCAGCAGCGCGGTTTCGGACTGAAGCACCTAGAACCACTCGGTCACAATGGTCGGCGGACCAACAAACCTCTTCTAATTTCTTCCCGCACGGACGGCAACAGCATCTTAGTACTTTTCCGTCTGTACATCGGAATACCCTCGCTGTGTTGTATATTTACGAGTTTCCTTAGTAAAGGCCTTAAGCTGTTGTTTAGATATTTTCACAGAAACGAATGTAACAGAGATAACAGAGAAAAACAGCAGATCATAATTACACTGGAACTTCGCAGCACATTAAATCTCTGGGCCTCTGACCTTTGCCTTTCCCGGGAAATTTCTCTACCGTATGACCTGTCAAAACACGACACAATCCAATCTCATAGCTTTACCTTCGCCAGTACTTTCTCTCCTACCTTCCAACTTGCACAGATGTTCTCCTTCATATCTTGTGCGATTAGCACTGCTGGAATAAAGAACATTGAGGAGAAATGTCTTAGGAACAACTAGGTGCTTCTTTCCAGAATGAATTCTCATTCTGCAACTTTATGAACGCTCATTTAAGGCATCCGGGGAGATTAAAACCGTGTACAGGAACTGAATTAGATCCCTGGACGTTAGTTTTCTGAGCCATCCGCGCACTACTGTTCGATAAGACTCAGAAATCCATTACAGTTGTAAATGACGTTTTACTAGCACGGCAAATTTAGGAGAATATAGGTCCATCATTGGGTGCTACCCACTGCAACAAGAAAGGGAGGGCATGGTATATGACCGAGCTAACATACAGGACGGACCAGCTGAAGCCTCGAATAACGCGTAGTTACTCAAACGGTTCAAATCATGTGTAAGTTAATCGCAATTCATTTGACTCACGCATATGTGACTTTACACTCTGCAAGAGACAGCGCAAGATAAAAGTTATAAGTAAAAAAAAGTACGCACTGTAACTGCGAGAAGAGCGCCCTTATCACCAGTACACAGGAAACTAAATGGCGTGATATATTTGGCTAAACAGCTTGGGGATGGCATCGCAGGCTTCCGCTTCATGACCCTATGTGTTTGGTGATAGAAAGCAACTAGACCATAATTTTTAGTTATTGTTTTGAGTCATCAGTCATCTGATTGCCTTGATGGAACCGCAGGTTATCTGCAGTGCCAACTTGTTCTTCTCAGAGTAGCACTTGCACGGTACGTCCTCAATCGTTTGTTGAAAATATTCCAGTCTCTGTCTTCCTCTAGAGCTTCTACCGTCTACAGTTTCCTCTGTACCATGGAAGTTATTCTCTGAACTTATATAACGGCGATTGGTGTTGTTTATATTGATCAGTAAACGTTTCCAGTCAAAAATCTGTGCCGGCCGAAGTGGCCGTGCGGTTAAAGGCGCTGCAGTCTGGAACCGCAAGACCGCTACGGTCGCAGGTTCGAATCCTGCCTCGGGCATGGATGTTTGTGATGTCCTTAGGTTAGTTAGGTTTAACTAGTTCTAAGTTCTAGGGGACTCATGACCTCAGCAGTTGAGTCCCATAGTGCTCAGAGCCATTTGAACCATTCAAAAATCTGTTCAGCTGATCCAGAGGATCTAGTTCATTCCATGGAAACACAGCCTACAACATTATGGAGCCACCACCACCTTGCACAGTGCCTTGCTGGCAATTTGGGTCCATGCCTTCGTGGACTTTGTGCCACATTCGAATACTACCATCAGCTCTTAAGCCGGAGTGGCTGAGCGGTTCTAGGCGCTACAGTCTGAAACCGCACGACCGCTACGGTCGCAAGTTCGAATCCTGCCTCGGACATGGATGTGTGTGATGTCCTTAGGTTAGTTAGGTTTAAGTACTTCTAAGTTATAGGGGACTGATGACCACAGCAGTTAAGTCCCATAGTGCTCAGAGCCATTTGGAACCATCAGCTCTTACCAACTGAAATCGGGATTCGACTGACCGGGCGGGCGTTTTCCAGTCGTCTAGGCTCCAACGGATATGGTCAAAAGCCCAGGAGAAGCACTGCAGGCGATGTGCTGTTAGCAAAGGCACTCGCGTTGGTCGTCCGCTGTCATAGCACATTACCGCCAGATTTCGGCACACTGCCGTAACGGATACGTTCGGCGTACGTCCCACATTGATACATTGATTTCTGCCGTTATTTCACCCAGTGTTATTTGTCTGTTAGCACTGACAACTCCACGCAAACGCCCCTGCGGCATTCATTATGTGAAGGCCGTCGGCCACTGTGTTTTCTGTGGTAATGCCTGAAATTTAGTACTCTCGACCGACACATTCTTCACCCTGTGGATCTTGCAATACTGAATTCCCCGACGATTTTCTAAATGGAATGTCCCATGCGTCTAACTAGCTTCAACTACCGTTCCATGTTCAGAGTCTGTTAATTACCGTCGTGCTACCATTATCACTTCGGAAACCTTTTCACATGAACCACCTGAGTACAAATGACAGCTCTGCTAGTGAACTGCCCTTTTATATCTTGTGTATGTGGTACTACCGCTATCTATATGTGAACTTATCACTCACCCATGGCTATTGTCACCTCAATTTACAACTATGCTCAAACGCTTCGATTATCTTCTTTTCCGGTTGTCCACGAATCACTGCAATACACTGTTGCTCTCCGAACGCACAATCTCAGAAATTTCTTCCTCGCCTTAATTGCTATGTTTGATACCAGGAGGCTTCTCTTGCAAAAAAATGCCCTCTTTACGTGTAGTAGTCTGCTTTTTATGTCCTCATAGCTTTGTCCATCGTGATTTATTTTGCTTCCAACGTAACTGTTTACTTCTCGCTCACCAATTTTGACATTAAGCCCCTCTCTATTCTCATTTCAGCTACTTATTACGGAGAGTGTAACAGTGCGAAAAGTGACTGTACGAAAAAATAGTGTTCCGTTTGTGGAATCTTCTTTATTTATAAACATTTTTCCGTTTATGGAAACTTCAGTATTTATAAAGACGGCTTGAAGATGTGAATAATGGGACTGTTCTGTTGTTGCAACTGTGTCTGTTCTGTTAAAATTCCCTATCAACGGCATCTTCTTCAGGCGGGAGTAGTGCTTTCTGCGGGTGCTACACGTCTTCGTTGAGGAAGCAGCTGACTTAGCGCGGTTTACCGTAAGCTCTTTCTGGCTGCCCCCTCCCCGCCACCCAAACACTGGCTCGCCCGCTGGCAGCTGGTGGCTATTAATAGGCTGTCCACGTCTGCAGCAGTGTGGCCGCCGACGCCCGACGCCGCGCCTTCCGCCATGCTGTCCAGCCTCAGGCGCCTACGTAGACGGGTAAGCGTCTCTGCCGTTTCCACACACGGCTGTATTCGTAGCCCTAATAGAACTAGCATCATGCTACGGCGTCCATTGAAGAAAACAAGTGCACTTTTGTCGCACTCTGCACGTCAGATTGCATCAGGTGTGTCCGCCTGCGCCGCCATCATCGCATTCTGTGATGTGGAACTGTGACGCACGCGCGTCATAGCCTTGAAAATGACGTCATTTAGTACGCTACAACTTTTTCCGGCTACTGAAGGCATCGTTTGCAATTAGATAATATGTATCGATACAGTTACTGCGTTTGCATATCATTGTCATTCCTGAAAATCCCTGTGTATGTAAAATATATTCATGAATTCGCGTACGTCTACTACAGCCGACAACACTGTCTATACATCTGAGCATGAAGGAACGAAAACGTGCAGTTCATGTCGGTTACTTTTCGGTGCATCTGCAGCCTTATCGTTAGGTGGTAGTTTCAGACTGAAAGTAGTACTGGTTTTTCCGTAAAGAAAATCATAATTATATATTTATTTACCGTCTTTGCATTAACACGATTTCATTTGTTGTGTCCTTATTTGTTAGGGAATAATGATGTATGTAGCATTCTGAAATGCAATGACGAGGTTGTTCACCTGTATAAGTAATAAATGTAGCTGTACTGTCATTAAAGTCAGTTATCATTCTTGGTATTGCTCCATAAAAGAGATTATTTATTTGATACGTGGATAGTTATTACTCTGGGACCATCTGATTACAACTGAATAAAACCAATTTTTTTGCGTTTCGTCTTTATTTTTTGTAAGGCACCTCCAGTAGCCAGGATATGCACATATTTCTGTTTATACTAAAAATTTAGGACGTTTTATATAAAGTTTATAAACAAAGCTGGTGCTTTTTGTTTTTCTGTGATGTAGTAGTAATTTAAAATTCTGCTCAAAGATTTTGATCTATATGTTGATCTACGTGCTGTGCACTTATTCCTTTGTTATAGTTGTTTTCCTTGTGATAATGTCATTTGAGATCTCGTTTTTTACACTTCGCAGCCTTAAGAGTCGAACACATATTTTGGTTATATGCTTTGTACGCCGTTGCTAACTATTGAACGTTATGGCCGCCAACTGAGCTTGTTTCTGTGATGTCTGTGACCTGTCATCTACATGCTACACTCAAAATTATGTGCACGTATTCCAGGCCACTGAAGAGGCGTTACAAAGAATAATGGCGAAAGGCGAATGACACAAAAACTGTGCTTTATTCAGTTATGTTTAGACTATTCCACAGTAGTAATTCACATAGCAGAATACTGTACGCATATAGGAACGACAGGACTTAAAAGGCTGGAGCTATTACTTACTTGCTTTCCTTGCTTCGACCTTATTATATATTCACAGAAAAGTCACATATTCTTCATCATTTTGATACCAGTTGAGCCATGTCACACGATTAGGTTTAGACGACACGTGGCATGCTTTCCTGCAAGTCTGTATTACGGTAGTCCTAATTCATCATCATGTTCCTAATTCATGTTTTGCAATGTGTTAATGAACCGATAAGCGACTTATCCGGCGACGTTAAAGTTTTGTTATAATTTCTACTTCATAACTAAGTGACTTTTAGGCTTATAACTACCACAAATCTGCTAAATCTTTTATTGCCTTACAACAGGTTTCGATAATATCTCATCATCGTAACAGACTTAGACGTAATCTTAATAAGAGCATTCAGTTTTATGAAGTAAGACATTTGTATAACATTTTAATTTTATTACTTATTTCTGTATTTTAAAATGACATGTGCAACATATCGACAATTTGAATATATGTTTTGTATCTGTTTGGTGTCGTGAAGGTGAGTGGACACATAAATTTGAAACTCATTTGTCTGTAGCAAAATTTAATTACTGCAGATCTGTGTATGGTGGTTGTTATTAAATCTGGAACGTGTACTGCTGTATTGAAAACAGTAAGATGTTGACCAGCCTGCTGTCTTGGGTATGTAAACAGACAACGTTTTGACATTGATTAGCATCAGCATCTTAAACTCCACACTCCTCTTTACACTCCATAGCTATTCCAAAGTTTATAAGTGTGGAATACACTCTGAAACAGGGTGTGGGAGAGACTTTAGCAATTATGGTTGTAAGACAGATTTCATGGAGACTGTGTTTTTAATAGAAATAGGGAATTTTCAAAAACTGGTGAAAATATACAGTTTGTTCTACGAAACGTTCCTACCGAGGTAGGTCTGTCATTGTCAAGACATTCAGTAAGAAGGAAGGATCTACTTAACAACTGAACAACTGGTACGTTAACAAATACAATTCCAGTAACGTGAAAGAAGAACACAAATTTTAAATCGTCATTCCGATGGATGGCATTTTCTGTTTTTATTTACTTATTTATTTTTAGGCGTATTTCGCCACAGATGCCGGTTCAACTTTTATTAAACCTGATACTTTAATACTGTAATAATATTGCTGCTAGGGACACAGTACATTTCAGGCATAAATATTTCTGCTATACGACAGGACTCTCGCTCGCTGTATAAAATTCCTGTCCTCTCTCTCCGATTTATTTGCACCTGTATTTAATCTGTTTTCATTAACTCCTCTTTAAGACAGTGTCGAGGACGAGGAATACTGTTACACTTAAAATTTGACATTAATTATCGAAATAACAAATAAGAACCACACAGTAACATCAATGAATTCAAGCTTACTTGTTTTAAAATGCACTTGACATTATGACGTGTTAGAATCTCATCAGAACAATTATCATATTTTGTACCAATAAAGTGATGATATTTAGATTTCCTTATTTCGTCTCGGAGATGGCAAATGAACAAAACATGAGGAGTATAGTGTCCGACGGAAAAATTTTAGAATGCAATGGTTCAAAAAACAAATAATGTATTGTTTAACAGGAACTTTTTATTGTTTTTTCAGTCGACTGCCGTGTAGTTCGTACAACTTGCTCTAATAATTTATTAGATAGCTTCACTTGGATGTTTTGTGTGGACATTTCCGTGTTATAATTTCTTAAGATATTAAATCGTCATTAACGCCTAAACAGTCTGAAGTTCGGCTTGGAAATGCATTTGACGGAGAAGCTACATCTAAGATAACGATTTATAATTGGTACAAGGAATTCTAAAGATATTGATTTCCTTCTTAGTGGCGAGTTTTCTGAAGAATGCCTATGAATCTCTAATACTGATGATAATACTGTCACTGTTCGACCAACATTTGAAGAACACCGACGGACATGTTTCGAATTTATTCCGGAGGCATTGGGCATTCGAATGAGTCAACTCTGAAACATTACTCATCAACACTTGTACGTGGCAGAATTTGTTGTCGATGGAGTCCACATAAACTGACATCCAACTGAAAGCAACAACGCTCTGATCGGTGCAAAATAACCCCGGAAAAATTCCAAGGTGGTGGTTCAAACTTGGTTAGAAATATCATTACTGCTGATGGATCTTGAATTCGTCGCTGTGAGTCTGAAAAGAAAAAAATATTCGGCTCAATGGAGCTTTTGAAGAGAACCTAAGCCTGCGAAAGGCATACGAACGCGCAGTGCTGGTGAGAAGATGGTTGCTATTTTCCCCCCTCTAAACTGAGCCGTATTGTTACTGTAATTGTTATACAAATACCTGCTTACTTCAAATTTTTGAAAAAGTTTGTGAAAAACGACCTAAAAAGAATAATTTTACATTACGATAAAGTCTCGTCCCATATAGCAAAACTAATAAATGAGTACTTGGATGCCCTAAAGGTCATGAATGGATCCTCCACCATACAGCACTCATCAAAAAACTTTTTTTTTTCAAAAATTGAAAATGAAATGCGTGGAATCACTTTTTCGTCACCAGGTGAAACAGTAGAACATTATAAAAACCCGTTTTAAGAAGGGCTTGAGCGAGAGCGACGTCCTTGCTTTAAGGATTGGTTTCAACGAAAGCAAAAATTGTTGATGTTAAAGGGGGCCACTTTGAAAAACAAAGTAATCATTGAATGTGCTTTTAAAACCAAACCTTTTTTTGATTTTCTAAACACTTTAAGTGCTGCACTCGTATTTATGGGATTAGCATTCAAGTTGTCGTTACCATAAAATAACTTCCACGTGTTCTACGAAACGTACCTGCACTCCGCTTGGCATATTTTGCTTTTCATCACTTCCAGCAGCAACTAGTCACTAATGCTGTTAGTAGTAGGTAATGTCTAAAAAGCAGGATATAAACAGTGTGATTCCTTAAGGGATGATGGCGACGGAAAATTGTACCAACCTGAGCCTGGTCCATAAACGAATGAATCGAAAGTTATAAGTCAGAGTCGTTCTGGTACCTCTGACAGTGAATTCTTGTACTTCAAGCTCATTGTTTCCCATATTTTGGGAGGAGGCAGTATGGAACAAACCAAGAAAAATGTCCAATTATCACGGACTCTAAGGTGCATATCTTAAAAGCTGACCACTTGTTCATCTTTCCCACTGTGAGACACAGCTCTTCTACTGAACAAGTTCCCATAGCTCTTAAGAAATGCACTTTACAGCCCACGTGTACAGGACATTGTTTTATTGTTTCGGTCCGTACTACCTCTTTCCAAAGCATGGAAAGCAAAGACATTGAAGTAGAAAGATTCTCCGTCAGAGGTTTGGTGTGTAAGTTAGTAGTGCTTTTCCATTATTTTTATAAACACCACAGATACACATAACAGGGACTTCAGTCATGAATATATTCTGTTCCACTATTTTCAACAGCTAACAAGGCTGGGGTAACTTTTCGATTCCGCGACTGTAGGAATCATGTTGTTTTGAGACAAAGAACTCGTTGAGCCATGTTCGGAGCGCGTTTTCATCCGGCAACGAAGTTCGTTGAAGATCGTTCTACAGAGAGAGGAAAATTTAAAAATACTAGGGCGCAAAACCAGGTGAATAAGGCGGGTCCGTAATGAATACCCTACCCAACTACCGAACTGTCAGTCTAGCAGAATCCCGTCGGGCGTTATCGTCGAGTAGCATCATTTCATGCAGTCTCCCTGGTGGTTGTTCTTTGGATTGTGTCTGCAAGACGCCTCAGTTGTTGACAGCAAATGTCAGCCGTGATGGTTATACCTCGTGGAAGCAGTTTGTAGTGCACCACACCGTCGCTGTTCCACCAGATGCGTTACATTATGTTTTTCGCATCTGCGCAGGTCTTCGTACGGGGAGTTGCTGCTTTGCTTGGGCTGAACCATTCCTTCATTTTCATTTTGTCAGCACAGAGATACCAAAACGATACAGGATAGGAATGGTCTGTGTTGTTCACGAGCTAGTTGATGACGAGTAATCAGAGATGCTGATATGGCCACCCGCTGCTTTTTGTGATATTGGCGTAGAGCATGGGGTACAAAAACATCCGATTTTTGAACCTTCCCATTGTATGCAAGTGTCACACGATAGTGGAATTATCACAATTCATCTCATTTTCCAGTTAACAATGATTTGGATCATAGCGGATTAATACGTTTAAACATTCTTCGTCAAACCCCAAAGCTCTTGCTGAAATTGGAGGGCCACTAATGTCAAAACTATCCTCCTCAAGGGGAGAAAACCATTTTCCTGCCTTGCTCTGTCCAATGGCATTATCCCCATACACGGTGCAAATGTTTTGGGCTGTCTCCGCTGTTGTCACCCCTCTACTGAACTCAAACAGAATATACTGTGCATTGGAAATGGTCAGATTTCTAGACATGACACTGCATTTTCAAACACCCACAGCTCCACTCCCTCCAGACATGACAAATGTGAACTCTAATAGCAACAGTGAACTAGAATTTAAAAAATGACAGTCGATAAACAAACACATATCAATTAGAATACCAACTTGCAAAACATAATCTCTACGAAATTATGTTGCTGTTGTTGTGGTCTTCAGTCCAGAGATTGGTTTGATTCAGCTCTCCATGGTACTCTATCCTGTGCAAGCTGCTTCATCTCCCAGTACCCAGTGCAACCTATATCCTTCTGAATCTGTTTAGTGTATTCATCTCTTGGTCTCCCTCTACGATTTTTACGCTCCACGCTACCCTCCAATACTAAATTGGTGATCCCTTGATTCCTCAGAATATGTCCTACCAAACGATCCCTTCTTCTAGTCAAGTTGTGCCACAAACTTCCCTATTCAATACTTCCTCATTAGTTATGTGATCTACCCATTTAATCTTCAGCATTCTTCTGTAGCAACACATTTCGAAAGCTTCTATTCGCTTCTTGTCCAAACTAGTTATCATCCATGTTTCACTTCCATGCATGGCTACGCTCCATACAAATACTTTCAGAAACGACTTCCTGACACTTCAATCTATACTCGATGTTAACAAATTTCTCTTCTTCACAAACGATTTCCTTGCCCTTCACCGTCTACGTTTTATATCCTCTCTTCTTCGACCATCATGACTTATTTTGCTCCCCAAATAGCAAAACTCATCTACTACTTTAAGCGTCTCCTTTCCTAATCTAATTCCCTCAGCATCGCCCGACTTAATTCGACTACATTCCATTATTCTCTTTTACTTTTGTTGATGTTCATCTTATATCCTTCTTTCAAGACACAGTCCATTGCGTTCAGCTGCTCTTCCAACCCTTTGCTGTCTCTGACACAATTAAAATGTCACCTGCGAACCTCAAAGTTTTTATTTCTTCTCCATGGATTTTAATTCCTAATCCGAATTTTTCTTTTGTTTCCTTTACTGCTTGCTCAATATACAGATTGAATAACATCGGGGATAGGCTACAACCCTATCTCACTCCCTTCCCAACCACTGCTTCCCTTTCAAGCCCCTCGACGCTTGTAACTGCCATATGGTTTCTGTACAAATTGTAAATAGCCTTTCGCTCTCTGTATTTTACCCCTCCACCTTCAGAATTTGAAAGAAAGTATTCCTGTCAACATTGTCAAAATCTTTATCTCAGTCTACAAATGCTAGAAACGTAAGTTTGCCTTTCCTTACTCTAGCTTCTAAGATAAGTTATAATGTCAGTATTGCCTCACGTGTTCCAACATTTCTGCGGAATCCAAACTGATCTTCCTCAAGTTCGGCTTCTACCAGTTTTTCTTTTCGTCTGTAAAGAAGTCGAGTTAGTAGTTTACAGTCGTAGCTTATTAAACTGATAGTTCGGTAATTTTCACATCTGTCAACACCTGCTTTCTTTGGGATTGGAATTATATTATTCTTCAAATCTCAGGGTATTTCACCTGTCTCATACATCTAGCTCACCAGTTGGTAGTGTTTTGTCAGGGCTGGCTCTCCCAAGGCTATCAATAGTTCTAATGGAATGTTGTCTACTGCCGGAGCCTTGTTTTGACTTAGTGCGTGAAGAGTTTGGCAGAGCACTATCTTATCTCCGATTTCATCTTCATCTATCTCCTCTTCCATTTTCATAATATTGTCCTGAAGAACATCGCCCTTGTATAGACCCTCTATATACTCCTTCCACAAAGGTATAGACCAGGCTAAAAGCTTTCGACTCGGTCATTTCAGGACCAGCGTGCCTTATCACAAACTAATACATTTACCCTTCTTTGTCATCCGAGAAAGTTCGTAACACCATCACGAAATCATCTTGTATGTTTCGCTCTTAGCGCAAAGTGTAAACAAAAAAAAAAAAATGGGTTCAAATGGCTCTGAGCACTATGGGTCTTAACAGCTATGGTCATCAGTCCCCTAGAACTTAGAACTACTTAAACCTAACTACCCTAAGGACATCACACAACACCCAGTCATCACGGGGCAGAGAAAATCCCTGACCCTGCCGGGAATAGAACCCTGGAACCCGGGAGCGGAAAGCGAGAACGCTACCGCATGACCACGAGCTGCGGACAAAATGTGAACAATCAGTGTAACAGTGATGTCACATAACTTCTGCTTTGATATTGGGGCACGCACTTTGAGGTATACTCCTACTCTAAGCTGGGCAGCAGCGACATATACGGTCAACACACCTGCCCGGAAGAGGAACTACACACACACACACACACACACACACACACACACACAGCCAGGACAGTTATTCACGGCGCTAAACGGCCAGCGCTCTGTCACGGCAGTGGGCGCCGCCCATTACGCGGTCATTATTACTGTCGGTGGCACCTGTCGCCGGCCATGACGCGGCGGCTGATCACCTGCAGACGCTGACGCTGGCGACAGCTGGTGACGTCCCAGCGAGCCTGGCGCCAGCGCTGGCGGCCCGGCGTCGCGACTGGCGTGCGGCCGTGTTTATTTCACGAAAGCACGCGTGTTCGCCGTGACACACGACTCCCTCTCGGCGCAGCTTCAACAATTCAGCCGGCCGGATGCCCCTGCGCCGCTCGCGACAACCGCTCAAACATTTAGGGCCGCCGGCATCGCGCAGGCAAGCAGTAAAACATGGCTCTAAATAAACCACGCGCCCAGGAGACGCCGAGAGTGCTTTTGCTTCGGCAACGAGCGGATCCTAGAATATGACAGGACTCGCCGACCGACACACCCGCGGTGAGTGACCGGCGTCTGTTTCTGGTCCCGGCGGAGCGGACTGCAATTGCCCACATGAACTCACCACAGCCACAGAAGACTAGGTTCATCAGTGGGAACGAAATACAGTATGGAATCAAAGTAAGATGAAATCTCTCGTTGGTTAGAAAAAACGAGGTAGAAAAACGTAGCTCCTCTGAGCAAGCTCCGGAAAAGCCCCAAACAAATAGCACTTGTTAAATTTACCCAGGTTGTGTGGAATTCCGTAAGGACTGCGACTATTATAAATTTATGAAATAATTTTTACTACGTTTGTCGCATTTTATTTATACACTCCTGGAAATTGAAATAAGAACACCGTGAATTCATTGTCCAAGGAAGGGGAAACTTTATTGACACATTCCTGGGGTCAGATACATCACATGATCACACTGACAGAACCACAGGCACATAGACACAGGCAACAGAGCATGCACAATGTCGGCGCTAGTACAGTGTATATCCACCTTTCGCAGCAATGCAGGCTGCTATTCTCCCATGGAGACGATCGTAGAGATGCTGGATGTAGTCCTGTGGAACGGCTTGCCATGCCATTTCCACCTGGCGCCTCAGTTGGACCAGCGTTCGTGCTGGACGTTCAGACCGCGTGAGACGACGCTTCATCCAGTCCCAAACATGCTCAATGGGGGACAGATCCGGAGATCTTGCTGGCCAGGGTAGTTGGCTTACACCTTCTAGAGCACGTTGGGTGGCACGGGATACATGCGGACCTGCATTGTCCTGTTGGAACAGCAAGTTCCCTTGCCGGTCTAGGAATGGTAGAACGATGGGTTCGATGACGGTTTGGATGTACCGTACACTATTCAGTGTCCCCTCGACGATCACCAGTGGTGTACGGCCAGTGTAGGAGATCGCTCCCCACACCATGATGCCGGGTGTTGGCCCTGTGTGCCTCGGTCGTATGCAGTCCTGATTGTGGCGCTCACCTGCACGGCGCCAAACACGCATACGACCATCATTGGCAGAAGCGACTCTCATCGCTGAAGACGACACGTCTCCATTCGTCCCTCCATTCACGCATGTCGCGACACCACTGGAGGCGGGCTGCACGATGTTGGGGCGTGAGCGGAAGACGGCCTAACGGTGTGCGGGACCGTAGCCCAGCTTCATGGAGACGGTTGCGAATGGTCCTCGCCGATACCCCAGGAGCAACAGTGTCCCTAATTTGCTGGGAAGTGGCGGTGCGGTCCCCTACGGCACTGTGTAGGATCCTACGGTCTTGGCGTGCATCCGTGCGTCGCTGCGGTCCGGTCCCAGGTCGACGGGCACGTGCACCTTCCGCCGATCACTGGCGACAACATCGATGTACTGTGGAGACCTCACGCCCCACGTGTTGAGCAATTCGGCGGTACGTCCACCCGGCCTCCCGCATGCCCACTATACGCCCTCGCTCAAAGTCCGTCAACTGCACATACGGTTCACGTCCACGCTGCCGCGGCATGCTACCAGTGTTAAAGACTGCGATGGAGCTCCGTATGCCACGGCAAACTGGCTGACACTGACGGCGGCGGTGCACAAATGCTGCGCAGCTAGCGCCATTCGACGGCCAACACCGCGGTTCCTGGTGTGTCCGCTGTGCCGTGCGTGTGATCATTGCTTGTACAGCCCTCTCGCAGTGTCCGGAGCAAGTATGGTGGGTCTGACACACCGGTGTCAATGTGTTCTTTTTTACATTTCCAGGAGTGTATTTATTAGTACGACTGGTTTCGGTAACATGCTACCATCATCAGGTCCATTACAGTTACATCTTCATTAATGTGAAGTGTGATGAGCAACATTTGCTGGTTGTACCACTCAGGTTGTGTACCGAAGTTTAACCCTCTACGGAAAGAGTACTTTATTTGAGTGAATACTCAAATAGACTTGTATTTTTACATAATTTCAATAATGCCTTTACTTATATTTTTGCTGGAAATTTATTTATGTGGCACACAGAGCATAGGAATACATCTACATGTACGTGATTACTCTGCTATTCACAACAAAGTGCCTGGCACAGGGTTCAATGAATCACCTTCAAGCTGTCTCTCTACCCTTCCACTCTCGAACGGCACACGGGAAAAATGAGCACTAAAATTTTTCTGAGCGAGCCCTGATTTCTCTTATTTTACAGCGATGATCATTTCTCCCTATGTAGGTGGGTGCCAACAGAATGTTTTCGCAATCGGAGGAGAAAACTGGTGATTGATATTTCATGGGAAGAGTCCGTCGCAACGAAAAACGCCTTTGTTTCAATGATTGCCACTCCAATTCACATATCATGTCTGTGACACTATCTCCCCTATTTCACCATAATACAGAACGAGCTGCCCTTCTTTGTACTTTTTCGATGTCATCCGTCTGCCCCACCTGATGCAGATCCCACACCGCACTCCAAGACTCCAGAATAGGGCGGACAAACGTGGGGTAAGCAGTCTCTTTAGTAGACGTGTGGCACCGTCTAAGCGTTCTGCCAAAGAATCGCAATCTTTGGTTTGCTCTACCCACAATATTATCCATGTGATCGTTCCAATTTAGGTTATTTGTAATTGTAATCCCTAATTATTTAGTTGAATTTACAGCCTTCAGATTTGTGTGACTTATCGCGTAATCGAAATTTAGCTGATTTCTTTTAGTACTGATGTGAATAACTTCACACTTTTCCTTATTCAGGGTCAATTTCCACTTTTCGCACCATACAGATATCTTATCTAAATCATTTTGCAAGTCGTTTTGATCATCTGATGACTTTACAAGACGATCTAAGACGGCTACTCAGATTGTCTCCAATGTCGTCAATATAGATCAGGAACAATAGAAGACCTATAACACTTCCTTCGGGAACGCCGGATGTTACTTCTGTTTTACTCGATGACTTTCCGTCTATTACTACGAACTGTGACCTTTCTGACACGAAATCACGAATCCAGTCGCACAACTGAGGCGATACTCCGTAGGCACGCAGTTTGGTGAGAAGTCGCTTGTGAGAATCGGTGTAGAAAGCATTCTGGAAATCTAAAAATATTGAATCAATTTGACATCCCGTGTCGGTTGCACTTATTACTTCATGTGTATAAAGAGCTAGTTGTGTTTCACAAGAACAATATTTTCTGAACCGTGCTGACTATGTGTCAATAAATCGTTTTCTTTGAGGTACTTCAAAATGTCCGAATAAACGTAGAAATCATCTCTTAACATTTTCCCGTTTGGATTTTCACATGTTAATAGTTATGAGACTTTGGAATGGAAACATTCGAATGTGAAAGTGTTAATTCATGCTATTATGTTTGTTACTATGCTCTGTGTGTCAGGCAGGTAAATTCCTAGCGAAAGTGTAAGTAAAGTCAATCAATGAAATTATTTAAACATACAGCTCACTTAAGATGTACCCTGACATAAATTAAACTTTCTGTACAGGGTTAAATTTCGCAACATATCATCACTGACACACGCAGCAAGTACATCGTGTACCACTCAAACCTCACTGATTTGAAGGTCCTAGGATAGGAAAACTGCAGTAGATACGACAATGAAAAATGCACCACATTGTAGGGCATCTCAAAGAATTTATACTCCCGCGTCAGTAAGTGCCAAGTATCGTCGCCAGAGTCGCATGAAATGAAAATGGCGACTCCACAGCAGCGTGCGCAAGCAGTTGCGTGGTTTGCAGAAACAAAATCGCCGATTACTGTGCAAAGAAATTATCGACGTGTGTATGGATGTGATCCACCTGATGTGATAAAAATTAAGGAATGGCAGTTTCTGGCAGTAGGAAGTGTTTTGGAAAATTCCGGCTCTGCACGTTACAGAATTTCAGAAGAGACAGAGGAGGACATCACACAAACGTTTCTCAGAAGCCCACGTAAGTCGATTCGTCAAGCGCCTGGATGGATCTCGATCAACATTGCAACGTGTAATTCAGCCGCATCTTCGTATGTGTGCTTACGAAGTGCAAATTCTGCAACATCTGACGGCGAACGACAAACCACGCCGACAACAATTTCCTGCAGATATGCTGCAGCGTATTGATATGCATGCCAGCTTCCTGGAAAGATGTTTATTCTCATACGAGGCAGCCTTTCATCTTTTAGGAATGATTAATAGGCATAATGTTCGGATTTGGGGATCGCAAAATCCGCACATTGTCATTGAACATGTTCGTGATAGCCATAAACTAAACATCTGGTGCGGCCTAATGCATGACAGGATTGTTGGATCGTCCTTCTTTGCGGAACAAACAGTAAATGGGTCAGTGTATCTGGACATTTTGGAGACTTGCAAACCAACATCATTTTTCAACAAGATGGAGCTCCGTCGCACTTGTGAACGGCTGTTCGCAAGTTCCTGGATAGGAAATTTCCTAGTCGTTGGATCGGACGCGGAGGACTCATTGCCTGACCAACACGTTCACCCGACATTACGCCACTTGATTTCTTCATGTGGGGGTTCGTGAAGGACCGCGTTTACGCGACCAAAGTGGACGATATTCCTACGTTGCGACATCGTATCACTAATCCGATTTCAAGAATAGCACAGGAAATGTTACAAAGAACTTCGCAAGAAATTGTATATAGACTCGATATTCTTTGTATTACAAATGGTTCACATGCAGAGGTGTATTGGTGATAAATAAATAAGTTCTTTGAGTTGCTCTACAATGCGGTGCGTTTTTCCTTGTCGTATCTATTGTGTTTTTTTTCTGGATCTTTGAAATCAGAGAGGTTTGAGTGAGACACCTTGTACTCTTTATCACATACACTGTTGAGCGAGGCCGGTCGCTATGGCCAAGGGGCACTAGGCGCTTCAGTCTGGAACCGCGCGACCGCGAAGGTCACAGGTTAGAATCCTGCCTCGGGGATGGGTGTGTATGATGTCCTCAGGTTAGTTAGGTTTAAGTAGTTCTCAGTTCTAGGGGACTGATTACCTCAGATGTCACATAGTGCTCAGAGCCTTTTGAAGCATTTTGATAAGCTAAAATGTTATGAGCGCTTGCGAAATACACTACTGGCCAATAAAATTGCTACAATACGAAGATGACGTGCTACAGACGCGAAATTTAACCGACAGGAAGAAGATGCTGTGAGGTTAGAATCCTGCCTCGGGAATGGGTGTGTATGATGTCCTCAGGTTAGTTAGGTTTAAGTAGTTCTCAGTTCTAGGGGACTGATTACCTCAGATTTCACATAGTGCTCAGAGCCTTTTGAAGCATTTTGATAAGCTAAAATGTTATGAGCGCTTGCGAAATACGCTACTGGCCAATAAAATTGCTACAATATGAAGATGACGTGCTACAGACGCGAAATTTAACCGACAGGAAGAAGATGCTGTGATATGCAAATGATTAGCTTTTCAGAGCATTCACACAAGGGTGGCGCCGGTGGTGACGCCTACAACGTACTGACATGAGGAAAGTTTACAACCGATTTCTCATACACAAACAGCAGTTGACCGGCGTTGCCTGGTGAAACGTTGTTGTGATGCCTCGAGCAAGGAGGATAAATGCGTACCATCACGTTTCCGACTTTGATAAAGGTCGAGATGACAGGCATCTTATCCGCATGACTGTAACGGATCCTGCAGCCACATCTCGATCCCTGAGTCAACAGATTGGGACGTTTGCAAGACAACAACCATCTGCACGAACAGTTCGACGACGTTTGCAGCAGCATGGACTATCAGCTCGGAGGCCATGGCTGCGGTTACCCTTGACGCTGCATTCCTGAATTAATGGATGTAGGATCCACTTGTTAAGTAATATATTTTTTTTAAATATATAAATCCAAAAATTTCAGCGAAGGATGACTGAGAATGCAACACGAATGAGGGCTCGCTTTGATACATTTTCGTGAATGACGATATGACAGTTTGACAGCTGTGACAAATTGTGGATTTTATTATTTGACGCGACTGATTTTGTCGTCTAGTATGATGCTGCAAATGTTTCATGTTTATGATATTGGTCCGTAAGACCGATACTGACTGTTCAATATAGAAATTTTGTCAGCAGCTCTTGGCAGCAAATCATGACGTTCTCCAAACATTTGTCAGCGTTGTGTGCTGCGTACACTAGATAAACATAGGTCGCATCTCTGAGGCAACGGTTAATGGACGATAACATTCCTGAAACGGACTTTCCTGTCCAGACACCTGACTTGAAACCTTTGAAACGCCTTTGGGATGAATTAGAACGTTGACTTAGCCACAGATCCGATCGTCCATACATCACGACCTTCCCTTGATTCGGCTCTTGAGAAAGGTTGGGCTGCCACTTCTCCACATACACTGAGACACCTAATTTAAAGTGTCCCCAGCAGAGTTGAAGCCGTCCTAAGGGCGGAGGGTGACTTGTGTACAGACTGTGCGCGAAATGGTTTAGTGTGCACAAATACGTGCGAGCAGGTTCAGTATTACTTCAGCAAACACGTCGACTGCGCGCAACTGTTTTATTTGAAACTTGGTAATACTTACATGTTGTCATTAATCTCATTCTCCGAGTGCTGTGCTCTATGTGCCCGTTCCTCCTACTTGTATGTGACTAGTAAGTTAGAAATGGATTGTAATATTACTGTGGTGCATCTGACAAGTGAAAGAGGCCATAAGACGATCGTTGTTACAAGAAATAAGTTTCGGAAAGACAGAGAAACACAACGTAAAGCAGCGTGGAGATGCACAACAAAAACGTGTAGGTTACGATTTACTTAACTGTTTATTCAATGAGCATTAAATCCGAGAGTAAAAATGTTACAAGTGTAGTTGATTATTTGAAAATGAACTTTCCATACGCAGATTGGGGTTTCCGCCTTCTAATACTATATATTTTTAAAGAACTACCAATACTTGTCTTTCTTAGGACTCTCGAGCATAAGTTTCAGAGTGCAGTTCCATCTGTACACTGAAGCGCAAAAAAAACAAAAAAAAAAACAAAAAAAAACAAAAAAAAACAACTGGTATCTCCATGCGTATTCAAATACAGAGATGTGTAAATAGGCAGAATACGGTACTATGGTCGCAACGTCTATATAAGACAACAAGTGTCCGTCGCAATTGTTATATCGGTTACTGCTACTACAATGGCAGGTTATCGAGATTTAAGTGAGACTGAACGAGGTGTTATAGTCGGCGCACAAGAGATGAGACACAGCATCTCCGAGATAGTCATGAAGTGGGGATATCCCGCAAGACCGTTTCACGAGTGTACCATGAGTATTAAGAATCCGGTAAAACATCAAATCCCCGACATCACTGCGACTAGAAAAAGATTCTGCAAGAAAGGGACCAACGACGACTGAAGAGAATCATTCAGCTTGACAGAAGTGCAACCCTTCCGTAAATTGCTGCAGATTTCAATGCTGGGCCATCAACAAGTGTCAGCGTGCGAACCACTCAACGATACTTCATCCATATGGGCTTTCGGAGCCGAAGGTCCAGCCGTATTCCCTTGATGACTGACGCAGAGCTTTACGCCTCTCCTGGACCCATTAACACCGTTATTGGACTGTTGGTGACTGGGCCTGGTCGGTGTGGCCGTGCGGTTGTAGGTGCTTCAGTCTGGAACCACGTGACCACTACGGTCGCAGGTTCGAATACTGCCTCGGCCATGGATGTGTGTGATGTCCTTAGGTTAGTTAGGTTTAAGTAGTTCTAAGTTCTAGGAGACTGATGACTACACATGGTAAGTCCCATAGTGCTCAGAGCAATTTTTTTTTGTTGGTGACTGAAAACTTCTTGCCTGGTCGACGAGTCTCGTTTAAAATTCTGTGTGCATTACATTTGGTGCACTGGATAGAGTTTTGAGACTGGGTCGGAGATTTTGTCTGCTTAGGGACTAGGTGTTGTGTTATCCTAAACATCATAGGCACGGTAGCTCAGCGTGTTCAGTCAGAGAGCTGGTTGGTCTCTGTAATAAAAAATCTGAGTGAAAGGGTCAACAACGTACTTCAACGTATGTCATGTGACGTCCGCTACCAAATACATAGAACAAAATACAAAAAAATATATATATACGACTTTGAGAGGTGACACGTAAGTAAGCATGCTGTCTGGTCACCTGCATCCATTCGTGTTCGTTCTGCCGAACTTGGGGCAATTCCAGTTGGTCAACGCGACACCCCACAGGTCCATGATTGCTATAGAGTGGCTCCCGGAACACTCTTCTGAGATTAAACACTTCCGATGGCCACCAAACTCCCCAGACGTGAATATTGTTGAGGGTATCTGGGATGCCTTGCATCGTGCTGTTCATAGGAGTCCTCCACCCGCACATATTCTTACGAATTTATGGAAAACCCTGCAGGATTCATGGTGTCATTTGCCTCCAGCACTATTTCTGACACCATGCCACGTCTTGTTATGGCACTTCTGCGTTCTCGCGGGGGCCCTACAGTATATCAGGCTGGTGTACCAGTTTCTTTGGGTCTTCAGTGCATATCGTTTTTTTTATGTTATCGTCCAGAGATGGATAGTCAATTAAACCAAAATGAGTGATACCGACGTCACCTAACTGACAATAAAAGTGAAAAACATGTGCAGTATGTACAAGAATCGATTTTAAACTATAACGAATACGAATGTTTTTGAAAGCCGTTCTTACTCATATAATAAGGAATAAAAATAGTTTTGGTTTCTTGCCATACCTATTGCTGGTCGAGCTTAGCAATCATAGAGAGCTGTAAGTATCTGAACATGGAGACAAACATACCGTAGTGCCAATTTAACATGTGTTTCCTTCCAGCTGACTTCAATCTAAAAATGTCCACCATGTGCAGCTGACCAATTTCAAAAATTGACTACACGCGCAGCTGACCACTCCAAGAGCAATTAATATTTGGGGTCTGCGTACATTCTCGATCACCCGGATGGGCAGACACTTTACTAATCAATTTCCACTAATATGCAGCCAGATAGTTTCGATGACATAGTGTAAATGCTGCCGTATGTGTTGCAGTGCGGTGGATTATATGAAATTATGTTTTAAAAGACACTAAGGTCAACATATTTCTTCAAAACTTAGACAATTTTAGTTGATCTAAAATAAATAACAAGCAGTTGTAGTTAGTCAAGAGTGGTCCCTCCACAGTCATTATGGTTAACAGAAGGAGCCAGCTTACAGCATACTACAATACTTCCCATTAAAATTGCTACACCAAGAAGATTCAAATGGTTCAAATGGCTCTGAGCACTATGGGACTTAACATCTATGGTCATCAGTCCCCTAGAACTTAGAACTACTTAAACCTAACTAACCTAAGGACAGCACACAACACCCAGCCATCACGAGGCAGAGAAAATTCTTGATCCCGCCGGGAATCGAACCCGGGAACCCGGTCGTGGGAAACGAGAACGCTACCGCACGACCACTAGATGCGGGCCACCAAGAAGAAATTCAGATGATAAACGGGTATTCATTGGACAACTATATTATACTACAACTGACATGTGATTACATTTTCACGCAATTTGGATGCATAGATCCTGAGAAATCAGTACCCAGAGCAACCACCTCTGGCCGTAATAACGAACTTGATACGCCTGGGCATTGAGTCAAACAGAGCGAGGATGGCGTGTACAAGTACAGCTGCTCATGCAGCTTCAACACGATACCACAGTTCATCAAGAGTAGTGACTGGTGTATTGTGACGAGCCAGTTGCTCGGCCACCATTCACCAGACGTTTTCAATTGGTGAGAGATCTGGAGAATGTGCTGGCCAGGGCAGCAGTCGAACATTTTCTGTATCCAGAAAGGCCCGTACAGGACCTGCAACTTACGTTCGTGCATTATCCTGCTGAAATGTAGTGTTTCGCAGGGATCGAATGTAGAGCCGCGGATCGTAACACATCTGAAATGCAACATCCACTGTTCAAAGTACCGTCAATGCGAACAAGAGGTGAGCGAGACGTGTAACCAATGACACCCGATACCATCACGCTGGGTGATATGCCAGTATGGCGATAACGAATACACGCTTCCAATGTGCGTTCAGCGCGATGTCGCCAAACACGTATGTGATCATCATGATGCTGTAAATAGAACCTGCATTTACCCGAAAAAATGACGTTTTGCCATTCGTGTACCTAGGTTCGTCGTTGAGTACACCATCGCAGGCGTTCCTGTCTGTGATGCAGCGTCAATTGTAACCGCAGCTATGGTCTCCGAGCTGATAGTCCTTGCTGCTACAAACGTCGTCGAACTGTTCGTGCAGATGGTTGTTGTCTTGCAAACGTCCCCATCTGTTGACTCAGGAATCGAGACGTGGCTGCGCGATCCGTTACAGCCATGCGGATAAGATGCCTGTCATCTCGAGTGCTAGTGATACACGAGGCCGTTGGGATCCAGAACGGCGTTCCGTATTACCCTCCTGAACTCACCGATTCCGTATTCTGCTAACAGTCATTGGATCTCGACCAACGCGAACAGCAATGTCGCAATACGATAAACCACAATCGGACCTTTATCAAAGTCGGAAACGTGATGGTACGTATTTCTCCTCCTTACACGAGGCATCGCAACAACGTATCACCAGG
Source organism: Schistocerca americana (assembly GCF_021461395.2). Lineage (NCBI taxonomy): Eukaryota > Metazoa > Arthropoda > Insecta > Orthoptera > Acrididae > Schistocerca > Schistocerca americana. The sequence goes on from NC_060121.1 coordinate 858,341,503, forward strand.
CAACGCTGGGCAATTGCCGTTTGTGTAAGAGAAATCGATTGGAAACTTTCCTCATGTCAGCACGTTGTTGGTTTCGCCACCGGCGCCGGCGTTGCGTGAATGCTCTGAAAATCTAATCATTTGCATATCACAGCATCTTCTTCCTGTCAGTTAAATTTCGCGTCAGTAGCACGTCATCTTCGTGGTGTAGCAATTTTAATGGCCAGTAGTGTACTTTCAAAGAATACTGGTCGCAACTTTCCTGTATGATTGGCTTCTCCCCATTAACAGTATCATGTAGCGGTGCTACAAGACAAAGAGAAAAGGCCAGAGACATAGCGCCATCACTGATACTCGTGTTACGGGCTACATGAGAGCAACACAATTTCCTCGATTATCAGAACTTGAACGGGCCACGTACGAACCGAGTCACATTGGACAAGTGACTGACTGTGATCTGAGGACTCGCTGAAATCACCGACAGCAGATGGCTCGCGAGCAACGAACAGGCCTGCGAGCAGTGTGTTCGCGAACATATCGACAGCCGCTAATTACGATACTTTTCTGTTCAGCCAGGGATATGTACCTATCTTTCTCAGACAGTGCCATAGGACTTCAAGCTTTGCGGTTTCGCGGAACAGCAATGTGTGTTTTGAGGGTTTGATGGTTGGTCGCTTGTGAACAGCTCGTCTGTGATTCTTCTTCATATTGTGCATCTACGAGTACATATGAGACATGCACATAATAATAGCGCTGAGTATTGTATAGAAATTTCAATTTTATGCAAGTTTATTTTTTCTGAAGCAAATTGTATTGAGAAGTACAAACTAACGTGAGTTATTGTTGGGACACAAATATTTTGAAATTACTTGGGATTTCGCTGTAGCACGTGTGCTTAATGGTAACAGATTCGATTGACGAGTATAGGTGAACATTATTTACAACCGAAATTTATACAAGGTTTTGCACAATTGCTATTATAGGTTCTTAGAGCGACGGGAATTAGTAAATGCACCATGTGGATATAAAATAAGTTTGAAGATCGCTTTCAGATATACAGCTTCACGGCACGCTAACAAACGGAGAAGAAAGTGCCGTCTTCCGTCCCTGTTGTAATTTTGGCATCACATATCATGTTCGTCCCACTACAACATAAAGCGAACTTTTTGGAACTGTGGGGAGTTGATTGTAATACTCCACAGACACGGTTCACCTCGACTTTGAACGGTGCGTCCATGGTCACACACAAGCGAACCGGACGATGGGTACTTGAAACACTTCCTACGCCATGGGCTGCTGTATAGCTCACAGCCCAGAACTGATTCTATCCGCTGTCGGCGCACGGTGCTTCTACAGCCATTTCCGGACATGGATTTCTCGTCAAAAATTTATCTACTACGTCTCCTCTACAACCCGTAGACGGCTCTGACAAAAATTGTGATATTCACTGCATAAATTAATGTGAACTAATACTCAAATTTACTTCTCTGTTAGTGGATTAAACTGTATGAAAGATTTGTGATACCATACTGAGTGTGCATTACTTAAACCAATTAGGAATATTGATGTGTGCTGCTATACATATGCCGGTCGGGGTGGCCGAGCGGTTCTAGGCGCTACAGTCTGGAACCGCGCGACCGCTACGTTCGCAGGTTTCTAATCCTGCCTCGGGCATGCATGTGTGTGATGTCCTTAGGTTAGTTAGGTTTAAGTAGTTCTAAGTTCTAGGGGACTGATGACCTTAGAAGTTAAGTCCCATAGTGCTCAGAGCCATTGAACCATTTTGCTATACATATACTCAAAACAGAGAAAATCAACTAACAAACTTTTCTTATCCTAAATTTTTCCAGTGATTTAGTACAATAAATGCTCAAGGGCTTTATTTAAGAAACACGGTATTTTGCTATGCGCAAATATGTTTAACGGACGTGATCCTTTCTACTAGCTAATCGTGCAATACCTATTATATTCTTTCGCTAGAGAAAGCTCATAGTGACGTATCTGTGATATCTACTCATTATTCGGTCTTTATTCTAGCAATTCTCCTCCGTAACAAACACTGGGGTGACAAATGTCATGTGATACCTCCTAATTTTCCTGGCATCCTACAGCAACTCGACTTGGCACCGACTCAACAAGTCGTTGGAAGGTGCCTGGAGAAATACTGAGCCGAGCTACCTCTATAGCCGTCCATAACTGCTAAACCGTTGCCAGTGCAGGTTTTTCTGCACGAACTGACTTCTCCATTATGTCCCATAAATGTTCGATGGAACTCATGTCGTGCGATCTAGGTGGCCAAATCATTCACTCGAATTGTCCATGATGTTCTTCAAACAAGTCGCAAACACGCGTGGCTCAATGACATGATACGTTTTTATCCACGGAAATTCCGTCGTTCTTTCCTGCAAATGGTGTCTAGGTAGTCGAACATAACCATTTTCAGTCAATAATCGGTTCAGTTGGGTCAGAGAGCCCAGTACATTCCATGTGAACACAGCCTACACCATTCTCGAGCCACCACTAGCTTGCACAGAGCCTCGTTGACAACCTGGGCCCAAGGCATCGTGGAGAGTCCGGCACACTCGAACTCTACCACTAGGCAGTATCAGCTGAAATAGGGACTCATCTTATCAGGCCACAGTTTTACTGTTGTCTAGGGTCCAACCGACATGGTCACAAGGCCAGGAGCGGCTCAGCAGGTGATGTCGTGTTGTTAGCAACGGCACTCGCGACGATCGTCTGTTGTCATTGCTCTTTAACGCCAACTTTCACCACACTGTCCTAACGGATACATTCTTCACACGTCCAGCGTTGATTTCTGCTGATATTTCACCCAGTGTTGCCTGTCTGTTAGCACTGACAGCTCTACGCAAACGCTGCTGTTCTCGGTCGTTAAGTGAAGGCTGTCGCTCACTGGGTTGTTTGTGACGAGAGGAAATGCCTGAAATGTGGTATTCTCGGCATACTGTGGATCACGGAATACTAAATTCAGTAACGATTCCCGAAATTGAATGCCCCATGCGTCTAGCTCCAACTACAGTTTCCAGTAGCCGAGTGGTCTAGGCGCCATGTCACCGTTCGTGTGACTCTCCCTGTCCGAGGTTCGAGTCCTCCCTCGGGCATGGATGTGTGTGTGTTATCCTTAGCGTAAATGAGTTGAACTTAGCTTAAGTAGTGTGTAAGCTTAGGGACAGATGACCTCAGCAGTTTGGTCCCATAGAACTTCTAACAAATTTCCATTTTTTTAAAAATCTGTTAATTCGCATCATGCGGTTATTATCACCTTAGTACAAATGAGAGATCCGCCAGTATACTGCCCTTTTATACAGAGTGCAGGATGCTACCGTAATCTGCATTCAATTATGTGCTTATCGGTGTGCCATGACTTTTGTCGCTTGTGGGTAGTTTTTGACGTGATGTGCCATTCCGTTGAAGCCAGAACTGAGATACCGTCTCTAAAACACCTTTAATACCTATTATAATGCCATTTTGGCAGTGTTCACTAAGGCTCACTCCCTACGGTTTCTTACAAAGTTTAGACAGCTATCACTAAGAACAAAGGACTAATCTATTCATACACTCTGAACTGTCTACCACATGCGTCATATTACCCTATCAAGATTGTACAGGGAAGGTGGTGTGTCTAATCAACCAAAAATAAATATTAGTTAAATATTATGAACACGCCTTGTAGATATAAATACCGAGCACTTACATAGTTAACGTATTATCTTCCATACACATTTCCGTACAGAGAAAGACCAAACGTGTAAAGTAACTTGCAGGCACAAAGTAAACAAAATACAATCTGTCTCTGAGCATAGATTGCAGCGTATTCTCCACACGTAACAGCTCAACTATCGTGCTAGCAATACACTTTTTGAGGTAACGGCCACAGCTCGACTGTTGAAGGTTACATTTGTAAACATCCCATCTGGCGACAGTACTCGAGATAAGTAATTTGTAGACAGCCAGATGGAAAACAAACTACCACCGATGGATATCTAGGGCACTAGATTCTAGGCGAATCACTGGTCAAGGTTTCTGGTGCGCTTGCAAAGCAATAGTGGTGGACTCAGCGGCAAAGTATGAAAAATGGCTGATGACGATATAGTCAGACAATAGTTCCAGATGTACCAGGATGGTTCTGAGAGCGGAGTATGTTCATTTCCGCTTAAATATCGATTCACGTTGTAAAATACGAAATTTTCATCTGTCAGCACATACAGATATTATCCACAATCCAAATGAATTAAGTAACATGCATTGAAAATATTTACAAACTCTGTATCAAGCAGTATCTGAGAGAGTTAGCTCTGATCCCCGAGTTTTTGTCCGTGTTGATCTCGGAGCAGTTCTGGACTTGTATTACTCTCGCTGTTCCTCGGGATCATCTCTGATGTGCTTCAAAGACGTTAACTTTTTTCGTGTACATTCCATCTTAATGCAAATAGACATTGAACATTTTCGTGATATGGCTAGAGTATTTTTGGTAATTTGTGTTCCTTCAGGAATTTGTATTTGCGCACCTTTTAGGTGGTTGGCTACATATGGGAATTCCCGATCATGTGTACCTTATATACACATTGTTAACTGTGCAGGTGATTTTTCATTAATTTCAACAATACTCCATTCATTTTCGAAAATTTCTTTGTATGGCCACCATCCGTTGATGTACTGGTAATGATACTGTATACAAAGAATCATTCGCCTTATCTGAATGTTCCTCCATTAAATTGGATACCGTTATAAATCTTTTGGAGTTACACCATCTATTTCATATTTTGGAAGCACGCCTAACATGGAAATATGTTCTATAATAGCATCCATATTCACCAGGTTAACCGTGTTAAGTATCAGGAAATAGTCAAAATTCCAATTTTGCGGTGTTTGATATTGGGCTTAATTTTGCCAGCTGATACATTTTTCCGTTAGTATTACACGATACGTTTCGTTGCATAACGTTACTTTGAGCAGATAATTAGAGACGCAACTCTAGATTTTACGTCTCAGGCCTCCTAGATACAAACAGATCTGAACTTATCGAATCAGTTAGGAAGGAACCAGTGACCATAAAGTTGCGACAGCAACTACCACCACAGGTATTACAAGGACTGTTACAAAAGGTGGGGAAATAACTTTGCTTAGCCGGAGTGACGGGATACAAACTGCAGAATATCTGAAGAGTCAACAACAAATATTCAGTACTGAGGACGAATATATGGAACACAGTGGAAAAAAATTCGAAAGCATCTTTCAGTATGCCTTGGACAACTGTGTTCTGAGTAATGTCTTAAGAGATGGAAAAAACCCTCGTCCGTGTAATAACCGTGTTAGAAAACTGCCACGAATACAAAGAGAGTTTTATCACGGATTCAAGACAAGTCAAAACCTACCAGAGGCGGAAATGAGCGCAATGAGAGTAGTGAGACAAGCGTTCAGTGATGCTGAAAGCAAAATTTTTCCAATCGATCTAACTGAAAACCTGAACAGGTTTTGCTCTTGTGTACAATCACCTAGCGAGTTGGAATCATCCATACAGTCACTCACAAACTCTGCAGGTACTTAAATGTAAGATAGCGTAGAGGTAGTCGAAATACTGTATTCTGTTTTCCGAAATTGTTTCACCGTGGAAAATCGTAATTCGGTCCCGCCTTTCAATCATCGTAGGAACGTCGAAACGACAGATACTGAGATGACAGATCTTAGAATAAAGAATCAACTGTAATCACTTAGTAGTGGAAAGGCATCAGGACCTCACGGTGTACCTGTCAGATTCTAGAAAGTTTCTGCGAAAGAACTTGCTGCCCTTCTAACAGCAGTAGATATTGGTTCGCTGGAGCAACAACAGGTAGCTAGCGACCGGAAAGAAAGCAGGTCTTTTCCGTTTTCAGAGAGGGTCGCAGGACAGATTTACGTAACTACAGGCCCATATCGTTCACGTCAATCTATTGCAGAATAATGGAACATGTTTTATGCGCAATAATTATGAAAGTTTTTCCAGAACGGAAATCTCCTAAGAAGTCAATATGGATTCCGCAAACAAAGATGTAACGAAACTCAGCTCCATTTGTTCCTCCGCGAGAGCGCCGGCCGCGCTTAGAACCGCTCGGCCACCCAGGCCGGCGAAATATTATAGGTCCTTCACTGTTACGACGTATACAAATGGTCTAGTAGGAAGCACCGGAAGCCCTTTGAGACTATTCGAAGATGATACTTTTTTCTATAAGATAGTAGCAACGCCAGGAGACAGTAAGGATGTGCTAAATAACCTGCTGGCCGGGGTGGCCGAACGGTTCTAGGCGCTACAGTCTGGAACCGTGCGACCGCTATGGTCGCAGGTTCGAATCCTGCCTCGGGCATGGATGTGTGTGATTTCCTTAGGTTAGTTACGTTTAAGTAGTTCTAAGTTCTAGGGGACTGATGACCTTAGAAGTTAAGTCCCATGGTGCTCAGAGCCATTTGAACCATTTGAACCAAAATAACCCACATAAGACTGATGAATTCTCCATTCTCTATCATTTGACCCTGAACGTAAATAAATATAACACATTGCGCATATATAGGAAAAGAAATCCTCTACTGTACAACTACACTACTGATGAAAAATTGCTAGAAACAGTATATACCGTGAAATATCTCTGAGTAACCATCCAGAGCGCTTTTAAGTGGAATGACCGCATAAAAAAATAGCAGGAAAAGCAGACTTCAGGTTGAGATTCATAGGAAGAATGTTAAGGAAATTTAACTCACCCTTGAAATAAGTTGCTTACAAGGAGCTTGTTCGACGGATTCTTGAGTATTTTTGATGAATCTGGGACCCTTACTTGGTTAAGGCTGATAGAAAGGGGAAAGAGAGAGAGAGAGAGAGAGAGAGAGAGAGAGAAGATCCAACGAAGAGCTGCGCGTTTCGTCACGTGATCGTTTAGTCGGTGGGAAAGCGTTACAGGGATGCGCAAGAAACTCCAGTGGCAGAAGCTAAAAGATAGGTGTTGTGCGTCACGGAGAGGATTACAACTGAAATCTGGAGAGAGTGCCTTCTCTCACATACATCAGACGAAATGATCATGATGAAAGAATTCAATGAATATAGCTATTACAGAGGTCAACCGACAATCATTCTTCCCAGGCATCATTCGCTAGTGGTTCAGGCCAGGGAGTATTAGTCAGTGGTGTCAGAAGTTCCCTAAGGCACCCACCCTCAGATGGCTTGTGGTGTACAGTTGTAGATGTAAATCAAGTTAAACATTTTTTTTATAATTGGCAGTAATTAACGTAAGCATTATTATAGAGGTCCGTCATCTCTTCATTATTTTTGTAACAGATCAAAGTAAAGAGAGAGGTAATCTTCGACACAAGTATTTGTTTTAACAATATGTTCTTCTACTAATCAAAACTTTTAACCCATATTATGAATTACACGTAGACTTATGAAACTCTGATACTTTTATTTAAGTACATTTTGAGTAGGATTTATTATAAAAGAAGTATGATACATATCTGGTAAAAATAACGTAATTACTTTCTTCAAAAATGTGCATTGAAACAAAATTCTCAAAAACTTATGATTTAAACAAATCAGATTGTGTCATATTTCTACAAAGATAAAAATTATTTAAATTAATTACTTATTTAAAAGCCCAGAATATCTTCGTCGAAACAAACGTTATGGGAATTTATGAAAAACTGTTTTATTGAATATATATATATATATATATATATATATATATATATATTGAGCAGTTTTTTCATAAATTCCCAGATTCCAGAAATTTCTGACCTTTAAATGAAATTACTTTGAAATTATTATTATTAAAAGACTTAGTTTCTTGATTTTTCTTGTGGCGAAATTTACGTTATAAACAGTTACGGAGCTGGCGATCTGTTTCTCTGTCTCGAAGTATCTATTGAGCGTGTTATGTACACATTGTGTTGAATCCGTCAGTACCGTACTTTCCAATATGTTTATTAAATAGTTACTCGAAAAAACATAAATGTAGAGGGAATGAGTGCAAAATGGCGTTTCAATTTAGAGAGTTGGATAAATAAATAAAAACATCGGAGCGCAATTTGTTCTGCGAACAGGCTTTTAGGCAACGACAAAGAAAAATAATAGCTTTTATTTGGATATTTCTAATTATTACTTCCCATATAGCGACATCAGAATCTCACATAGTTGTCATTTATGTTCAAGATGTACCAAAATTGTCCATGTTGCATGTTGTCGGTAATAGTGCTTAGCTACATGAAATCATTTGGAAGTTCTGCGGAAACATCTAGTTTAGGAAGAAAAATTTCGAGTGGCAGGGTGTACATATAACGATGTGAAAGTCACCCGTACGGTGACCTTCCCTCACATAGTCTCACATTTGTTCGACCTGACCATACTAATGTTCAAATGTGTGTGAAATCTTATGGGACTTAACTACTAAGTTCATCAGTCCCTAAGTTTACACATTACTTAACCTAAATTATCCGAAGGACAAACACACACACCCATGCCCGAGGGAGGACTCGAACCTCCGCCGGGACCGGACCATACGAATAACTTTGTCTACTTGTTTTTATCTAAGTTAACCTTGCAGATAGGCTATTTCGGGCAGCGTAATATAGTACTTTATACCTGTAAAAATACTAGAAGTGGATCTCTCTACCCGCGGGGCCGTACCATCAGCCACTACCATAATAAAAGTGTACTGACAGTAAATGCTCGCGCTAGAAAAGAATGTTCTGTTATACTAGTTACGAGAGCGCGCTGAAAATTATTGCCTCCGAATTTTTTATGTGAAGAGTCTTAAAGCTTTTTAAATAAAATAATAGTTATTAACGTTCTACATCTTTATTTCTTAAGTCTCCATATTTGTAACCCTCTACCGGTAGAGGGCTCCGAACTGCAGCCTGCAGAATATCAGAGTGTAGTGTACCTATTTAGTTGTGTCAGTAACAGCGTACTGCAATCGAGTTCCGAATTCCTGGAGAACCCTCTCCTTCAGCACGACAATACCAGACCACGCACGAGCGCTGCGACATATGCACCCCGACGCCTTGAGTTCACTGTCAACGATCATCCTCCAACAGTCCCCACTTGGCGCCGTCTGATCATCATCTGTTTCCAAATTTAACGAACATCTCGGAAGATTATAGTTTGACGCTGATAAAGCTGTGTAAGCAGAGATGAATCCAGAATGAGATTTTCACTCTGCAGTGGAGTGTGCGCTGATATGAAACTTCCTGGCAGATTAAAACTGTGTGCCGGACCGAGACTCGAACTCCAGACCTTTGCCTTTTGCGGGCAAATGCTTTGCCAACTGAGCTACCCAAGCACGACGCCCCGTCCCCTCAGCTTTACTTCTGCCAGTACCTCGCCTCCTGCCTACCAAAGATAACAGAAACTCTCCTACGAACCCTGCAGAACTAGCACTCCTGAAAGAAAGGATATTGTGGAGACATGGCTTAGCCATAGCCTGGGGGATGTTTACAGAATGAGATTTTCACTCTGCAGCGGAGTGTGCGCTGATATGAAACTTCCTGGCAGATTAAAACTGTGTGCCCGACCGAGACTCGAACTCCGGACCTTTGCCTTTTGCGGGCAAATGCTTTGCCAACTGAGCTAACCAAGCACGACGGCCCATCCCCACAGCTTTACTTCTGCCAGTACCTCCTCTCCTACCTTGCCCGCGAAAGGCTAGGGTCCCGAGTTCTAGTCTCGGTCCGGCGCACAGTTTCAAGCAGAGATGAAGTTATCGCTCCGTCAACAGAGTCAGACATTAAGCAACTGCTATCAACAAACTGGTCATTCAGGGAGGGGGGGGGAGGGGGGAGCAGAGGGGGAACTTTTTAGTCGCTAGGGTGACTATGTTTGCGTGGTAGAGTAATGGTGATGTACGCTTACGTGGAGAACTTGTTTGCGCAGCAATCGCCGACTTAGTGTAACTGAGGCGGAATAAGGGGAACCAGCCCGCATTCGCCGAGGCAGATGGAAAACCGCCTAAAAACTATCCACAGACTGACCAGTTCACCGGACCTCGACACAAATCCGCCGGGCGGATTTGTGTCGGGGACCAGGTGCTCCTTCCCGCCCGGAAAGCCGTGCGTTAGACCGCACGGCCAACCGGGCGGGCTTGTGGAATATTAATAACGTTTGTTTTATTTAAAAGGCTGTAAGCTTTTCGCGTTAAAAATTCGGAGGCATTATTTTTCTGCACGCCTCAGTAGTTCTCGTCTTGTAGGCGCCAGTCTTCCGCTGAATGGATGTGTGTGTCTTTCTGTTCCCAGAGCTCGAGCAACGGCCCCAGCAAACCTGGAGGCGGCGCCGTTGCCGGTTCTTCGCCCGCTGCGGGCAACGCGGGGACGGCCGGCGCCGGCGCGGGCACCGTCGTCAACAGGTGAGCCCCACCAGCAGCTGCCCCTCTAAGCACAGTAGTACACAAAACGTAAATCATGAAACTGTACCAACGGTAGCTTTTATTGTAACCTCATCAAACTCTGGTCACCAAATTTCGTGATACTGTTGAGTAATGTAACACTTTTTTTTTCTCAGCCAGTTTCGTGCATTATTTCCGCTTCAGGATCTACAATTTCATGAAGTTCCGATAAGTGGTGGCGTTATACCAAACTTCAAAATGGCATCTGTAACGGAGGTGCGCGCCAAGTAGAGAGCTGTCAATGAGTTTCTTTTGGCGGAAAAGCAGAGCATTACAGATATTCATAGGCGCTTGCAGAATGGAGACTTGACAGTGAACAAAAGCACGGTGAGTCGCTGAGCGAGGCGTCTGTCATCATCGCAACAAGGTCGCGCGAACCTGTTCTACGTCCTGTATACAACTGTGACTCCTGCAGAGCTGGAACGTGCGGACACTCTCATTCGAGTAGGTCGATAATCACAATCAGACACTTCGCTGCTCAACTGGACGTATCTGTTGGCAGTGGTGACACACTCATTCACCAGGTAGAGTAAGCAATGATGCGCACCTACCGGGTTCCTTGCCGCCTACAGAAGACCCTGAACAGCAACAGAGGACCGTCCTTGCTGATTGTGACAATTTTTTTGTCGAACATCGTCACAGGCGATAAAACATGGATTCGTTACTTCGAACCGGAAACATAATGGCAGACCATGGAGTGGCGCTGCACTACCTCTTCTCCGAAAAATGTCAAAGCCGCAGCCTCAGCCTGTAAAGTCATACCCACGGTTTTCTTGGACTCTGAAGCGGTTATTGTCTGCAATGTACCCCTTTCGGCGCAGCGGTCAACTCTGTAGTGTACTGTACTACCCTCAGGAATATGAGGAAGCGTCTTTAGCTTGGTGGTCGCCACAAAAATACAAAAAAACTTCTCCTTCTCCGTAACAACACAAGCCCCCACACATGTCTGCGCACCTGGCAGGAGCTTAGAAAACGTGATGGGACTGTTCTTCCTCATCCACCCTGCAGGCTCGGATCTCACACCTTCAGACTTCCGTCTGTTTGGACTAATAAAATATGGACTCCGCAGGCTGCAGTATTTGGATGATAGCGACGTTATTGGTGCAGAAAGACGTTGACTCCGAAGTCGAACAACATAGCGATACCATGCGGACGTACAGACCCTCCCAGTAAAGTTGCACGACGTCGTCGCATTGAATGGATGTTATCTTGAAAATAGGATTTTGTAGACAACAGCATGAGGAATAATACGACGTGTTAGAATGATGAATACAACCAACTTGCTTGCGAAAAAAAAAGTGAAGCATTACTTACTGAATGCCACTCGCAGTTATTCTTCAATATTCACCCTTCAATATTTCTCAGTTTTAAAATACTTTTCGGAGACATTTATTAGAGAAGTCTGTATCATGGCTCTTCAGGAAATGTGCCGCCTCAAAAACCAACCTGCCGTCATTCTGGAAATGCCTGCCACACAATCAAGTTTTCATTCAAGAAAAGAGGAAAAAGTCTCAGGGTGCCGTATCAAGAGAACATAGATAGCGAGCAAAATTTTACGTCCCAGAGATGCAACATGCGTCAGTGCATCCTGTTCAGAATAAGGTGGTGTGTCGTCGCGGAGGAGAAACATCCCCTTCGACAGCTCTCGCCGGCACTTCGTCTCGATTTGGCAGGACACCTGGAAAATGTAACAGACCTACTAAGGAGACTGCCTACACTACGCTTGTCGGTCCTCTTTTAGAATACTGCTGTGCGGTGTGGGATCCTTACCAGATAGGACTGAAGGAGCACATCGAAAAAGTTCAAAGAAAGGCAGCACATTTTGTATTATCGCGAAATATGGGAGAGAGTGTCACAGAAATGATACAGGATTTGGACTGTAAATCATTAAAAGAAAGGCGTTTTTCGTTGCGATGGAATTCCAATCACAAACTTTCTCCTCCGAATGCTAAAGTATTTTGTTGATACCGACCTACATAGGGCGGAACGGTCACCACGATAAAATAAGGGAAATCAGAGTTCGTACGGAAAGATATAGGTGTTCATTCATTCCGCGGGCTGTACAACATTGGAATAATAGAGAATTGTGAAGGTGGTTCGATGAACCCTCTGCCAGGCACTTAAATGTGATTTGCAGAGTATCCATGTACACGTAGATGATAGCCTCCCGTAACATCATCAGAAGATTTTGATGACATGCTGCTGTAACGGTTTGCCCATTACCAGCAGTGCTTAATGGAAGTCCCAAATAATATTCAGCATCACCTAGCCCGATGAAGACTGGATCTTTGCTTTATTCGTCGGTCGTGAATGCACGTGTTTGCACTGTTTGTTCGCTCCTTTTTCTCTGGTAGCAGTGATACACTCACCAGTCGTCGGTGGTTAATAGGCGGTAAAGAAGTCTTGTGGAACGGCCTGATGCTTCTGTTGCTTTTCCGCTGCTGCCTTGGTTCCGCGGGATTCTGAAAATAATGTGACCAGTCGTGGCGTCCAGCGGGCGACGACTTGTGTCGCTTTCAGAATGTCGTGCAAGATGCTTAAAACAGTTTAATTACAGATTTCCATTGTTTTACACCGACGCCTTGATCATGACACACCCGTATTCGATCACCAGAACGAGTACTTCTCTTACGATTCCACTTTTTTTTTACCGGTAGATGATCTGTCATCTCCTTGTTCATCATTCCGAATAGTTTGACCACACGAGACGCATTTGCCTTACCTAGCCACTACGACATATGATAATAAACTTTTGTCGTACACTTTCACCAACTCAGTATGAATTGTGGCGCACTTGTTTCGCTATAAACGCAGAAAATAAAGTAGTCCACCATACTGCACTTCATGAATGGGCTGCGTCAATTTGTTTTTGATCCTGTAACGATTTTCTGGTGTACTGTGGCGCCAGGATTTCGATGTGTTCCAGGACTGAAGATAAGTACCTCCATACAAACAATAAATTAATTCAGGATCATTATTATCTCTAGGAGATAATTAGCACTTCATGACGAGGCCCTCTCGTAGTGTAAAGCACAGTCACCGTCTAAAGCTTGTATGCTGTTGACTTGTTCCAAACCGTGTGTCAGACTTGCAGTAGGTAACTGGAGCCTGTACATTCACAACAGGAGAAAATTTAATACCGGCGCCCCAGTAGCAATTTATAGGAAGAAAGGACAGCGAACTGTTTATGTGTTGTTGTTTTTTTGTGTGTAGTGTAATCGTGAAATTCATCACAGTATGGAGGTCTCGCAACATGGTTCATGTATTCACTGCAGCAAGTAGGTGAACCTAGTCGTTATTTGCAACCGGCTTCATGTTGTTGGGAGATGCCTTGTGACTTCATTGGATGCTGAAGCTGCCTAAACTGTATTAGCTGGCTGCCAAATGACACTATGAGTCATTGCAGGAACTTCAGACGTTACTCATAGTACGAGATATCACAGTAGGTATTATCTGTTGTTGTTCCACGTGACTGAAACACAGAAATGCCGGCCGCGGTGGTCTGGCTGTTCTAGGCGCGCAGTCCGGAACCGTGCGACTGCTGCGGTCGCAGGTTCGAATCCTGCCTCGGGCATGGATGTGTGTGATGTCCTTAGGTTAGTTAGGTTTAAGTAGTTCTAAGTTCTAGGGGACTGATGACCACAGATGTTAAGTCCCATAGTGGTCAGAACCATTTGAACCATTTGAAACACAGAAATGAAGAAGCTGTATGTTTACCCCTGTCAACGACTTCTACGTTCAATAGACGCTTAGCTCCTAGCTTCACTCTAAAATCGTTATTGTGTTTAAAACATTGTTTCACTACGAAGAACTAGAAATGAAATGAAAATGAGAGAGAGAAAAAAGGAATGGCCGCATGTTTCGTTATCCAAACCGTAAAGGTATCGAACACGGGCATGAACAGAGAAGATGTGCCAGACCCTTTGTTTCGTAGAAAATTACAGCATTTTGAAGCTAGACAAGACGCGAGGACAAATATCAGCAGTAGAAATTATCGACCAAACGAAAACAGCTTCTGCCACAAAAACCATGTAAATTGCTGTCTGCTGCAGTTGTGTTGCGACAGAACACTTTTAGGCCTAGCGTGGATAGTGTGCAAGTTATGGCTACGATTTGCTCTGTGTCTGTGTGAGTACCGCAACCATCATCCTACCATCCTCGCCGAACAATGAATACATGATTTACATGTGTTCAAATGACTCGAAGATGTAACAGACAGCAATAATTTGTTTTTTTTTTTTTTTTTCTGAGGGTAGGATTCACCACATTCATTTTGCTGCCCAAATGGCAAAATCTACATACAAATTTAAGTTTTTGTACGTCCATCCTTGTGCCTGGAGTTCAGGCGGACTACGGTAGTTCACTATTGTAACAAAATCAAACAACGTTCTCGTGTTGTTTATTATGTAGGTACCAGCTTCGGCGCTTCAGTCTTTGCTGAAGGGGTTATCACGACCCATATGTGGCCAACAACTGACTGAGTTGACGTTGATGAGCTTGCTTTTGTCGATGTTCATCTCTTATCTTCCTTTCAATACACCGTCATTTCCGTTACCAAAGAGGATTAACGGAGTCCATCGAGAAATTTCAAAGAAGAGCGACACATTTTGTATTATCGCGAAATTGGGGGAGGGAGTATTGATTACATGATTCAGGATTTGGGGTGGACACCATCAAAACAAGGGCCTTTTGCCTTGCGGCGGAATCGTCTCACCAATTTCTATCACCAGTTTTTTCTTCAGAATACGAAAATATTTTGTTTACGCCGACCTACATGGGGAGAAACGATCATCACAATAAAATAAGGGAAATCAGAGCTGGCACAGAAAGTTATTGGTGTTCCTTTTTTTCCGCTCGCTGTTCGAGATTGGAATAATAAAGAGTTATTGTGAACGTGGTTCGATGAACCTTCTGCCTGGCCTTTAAGTGTGATTCTGCAGAGTATCCATGTAGATGTCGATCTAGAACCACTCTTCCAAGATTTTTGGTGTCTGTTACAGAATTATGATGTCATCGGCAAACCTCAAGGCTTTTATTTATTCATCCTGAACTTTAATTCCTACTCCAAATTTTTCTTCGGTTTCCTGTTTCTGTAATTCTTCTTCTTCTTCTTCTTCTTCTTCTTCTTCTCCTTCTTTTTGTGCTTTTGTCCTGTAGGGTCGGTATGGCTATGAAAGGATTTGGCATTGTTAATGTTGGAGGGTGAGCATATGCCCTTTCTGTCGCCATCCCGTTACTCCCGGGGCAGAATATGTGTACCCTAAGAGTCTCTGTGTAGTGTGGTTTATGTGAAAGTGAGCGAAAGTTTGCTAAATGTTTGTGGATCGTATAACTTGGGTATAACCCCGGTTTTTACCTAATTGAACGGGAAACTACCCAAAAACTACATCTGGGCTGGGCAGTGCACGGACCTTTGCCGTTAATTCACCGCGCGAATGCGATCCAGGGCTGGCGGCTATCATGGAGAAGCCTTAAAAACTGTACACATCTGTTGAACTTAATATATAAAAGACCTTGACTGGTGGTACAACAGACACGTAATCGCATTTAAAATCATTTTTCTTCGGCTTCAGCTGGTATGTTAGTTATTAGTGGAATATAATATGTTGACAAAAGTAGTTGCGGGTAGCAAATCGATAAAACTTCTCTGTAATGATAACACAGTACAGATATTCACAACTGGTATATACATCATTGGTGATTTTAGATAAATAAGCATCAGGTCGCTGATGTGAGTTCTACTTAAGGTAGATACACACTAGCCCAACGAGGACAAACGAACGATAGCCAGTGGATTTGGCCGAAAGTTGGTCGCCAACGCATTGGCGTTCGACCTGTCATATCACCAAACCAAAAGGTTGTGACCAAGGGATTCGGGCTTCTGGAATCGCAGTTTGCTGCGATAACTCGTGGAGGCTGCACCCACTTTGTTACTGTTATAAAGTAGCTTTGTAATAGGAGTTTCACTGGCCGACATTATGAGGGAAGAAAAGAATTTAGCAATCGTTGCATGTGTAGCGTTTATTGCACTGCAAGAAGCTGATCACCAGACAACAAAAGGACTTTGGTGGACGACCTCTCTCGTAAAAAAATAGGTAGCAGTGTGGTGAGACAAAATTAATGTCTCACCTCAAAGCTTAATTAAAGTATGGGCTATTTCACAGTTTTTGCGAATGAGAGCTACAGATTTCGAATTGCTATTGAGTTGTGTAAGCCGTAAAATTACCGAAGATGACACCTCTGTTAGGAGTGCTCTACTTGCAGTAAAACGATATCTACTAAGATTCCATTTTGTTTTTCACATTATTTTCTAACAGCTCAGTTATTTCTGTAAAAGCGCCTATCCTTTTCAATATCTCTCTTCTTTTTTTTTTTTTCAATCGCCCTACTTAAGTGTCACTTAAACATACCCGTTCACGATAAAAGTATCAGCTTTAATGCTGTCTCCGTATTCCACTCAATATTCCAATATGTATAAGCACAATAATTACATATCCGTTGAACATACACAGCAAATCGCTACTGATGTACGATGATTCGACCCGGCGCCGGCACTAGAGTGTGGATCCCATGGCCAACTCACCGCCAATGCTTCGAAGTTATCGCCGGCATTCCGAACAGCAACCAAGGCTAACGGCTTCATTGTCTCCGATTTTCCGCAGGGCATGGGAAAAACAGTCCGGTTTAAACCGATACCGGTATTTTAGTTCTGAAGAACCGGTATTTTTCGGTATTTGTTTGGCCCTGATTATAACAGATATCCTTTTTATTATTTTTACTAACAACCTTTCTTTTCGAAAATATTATTCATTAGTGAAGATTAAATTGAGCTGAAATATCGCGTTATTATAGTAAATGGAAAAAGTGATCAGCGCAATTGTAATAACCGTGCCGAGAGAAACGAGCAACAAACACGTAGTATAAGAGCTGGAACAGCATTGTTGAGACAATAATGTCTCTGTTGCCGTGTGTCGTGGCTTAAGGTACACGTGTACGGGCAGTGTGCAAGACTAGCCCCCAACTGGCCTATACAGTAATTTCTCGCTGTCGCTTCCGGACATCCGTTGTGTTGCAGAATGGCAGCATCCCAGCGTGGAAAAATTTTCACGAAGTGACTTAGCATCGAAGTCGAACATTTTATTTGCTTGAAAGATGGACGATTTGTCTCCCATTTCTTTGAAATAATGAATGAGGAAGGAAATTATTGCAGCAGTAATAAATTAAAAACAACAATTCATTCATGATACACACTAAAAAGAGAAATTAAATAATCTGCTACCTGTATCTACGTAATATGACTTTACCTGCTTGTAGCCCTTGAAAATGGACAAACTAAGACGAAGAACAGTCTTCAACCCCAGTTTTCACCGTTTAGCACTGACTATTCGGGAAGCCAAAATAGTGGCCTGATCTCCAATTGCATCATGATTCCAGAGCAAACTTTCAGAAAATTGGGATCAGTAGGAGAATACTGGTGATATTCTTTTTCAGTATTCAGCCACTTAACACTTCTCGAGAACAACAGTGAACGATGAACAGACGGAATTTTCTTTTATCTCCCCAGAAACTAAAATCTGTCCGAATAGGCATGAAGACCTAACGGTACCGACCGGTTGCCGTGTCATCCTCAACGCTCAGGCGTCACAAGATGAGGATACGGAGGGCATGTGGTCAGCATACAGCTCTCCCGGTCGTACGTCAGTTTACAAGACCGTTTTACTTCCCCACTTAATTAAACATTTTGATTCCATGTGTCTTGAAACTAATGTAACTAACCTGTTTCTACGGGTTATTACGTTAAAATTAGGGTCGCCACCGACCCTAACCATACAACTAATCATAGGTTTGGCCGAGTCGGAAAATAAATTAATTTGATCACAGACCAAAAAATCATAAAAATGCGTACGTCGTGATATCTCTCGTAGAGGATGCGGTGTAATCAATAGTATTGCCCGTGCACTGTTCACGAGAATCAAACATTTAAAATATAATAGCACATGCATGAACACTGTGCAGAAGATCAGCTCCCAGCAACACACCTGAAAATAAGACTAAATCTAAAGGATTTGTTTTAAACTAAAAGGGGAAATTAATCGTTGGAGCTGTGCGTAACGAAACGCGTTGGATGTGCTAGCGGGAAAGCTATGAGGTGAGTGGCTTAGGTGCAAAAACGTAACCTCGGAATACAAGAGAAAAATGTGGATAAAATTTTTTTTTCTAAGATTTTGATGTGAGGAATGTACACAATTCCTAATAATATTAATTCCTAACACATTAAAGAAAATCATCGATATATTCACCGTTATAATCTATACCTAAAATCATTAGTGTGGATCATTCATACAACTGCTGTTGCCTGATAACTGATCCCAATAACTCGTGAAACGGTGCACGTTTCGCAGTACACCCGCGTGCCCACGTGGTTTGTGGAGACGCAATTTCTAGGTATCGTGACCAAGTTGCAACAATATCGCATCACACAACTGTGAACAGCTAACATTTTTTAAAACAAACATGAGGTCGGACAGTTACTGATGACGGTAGTCCAACAAACTCTAATGTTCAACCACGTGGTTGGCTCCCCACAGACGAAAGCAAGGAAAATTTACGAGCAGGCAAAGCTACTAATATTTAGAAAAATAAAAGCTTATACAGGCACAGCTGAAGGCAAACAGAAATTCATACAGAAGCGAGTGCTCACTTCTTATCGACACCTTTGTGTGGCGATCTTCCGGCGGATCCAAGTCTGCTATAGAAATTTACTAAAAGAAAAGTCTGCCAAAGTTTTGCATCGCTTGCTGCGACAAGGTAAAGCAATCTTTCAGAGTTGACAAGCGAGACCAAAAGCTAACTGCTCTCCTCTCGCCAAGTAACAACGCGCCAAGCGGTCAGTCTAACTCGCCCTTCTTCGACTGAAGAAAAACAGCTGTGGACGCTTCCCGTACCGGCGGCTGGATGCCTCCCTTTTCATCTCCAGCCTCCTCCACGCTCCGCGTGGCCCGAAAAACCCAAAGATGCCATTTCCGCCACAAACCTAACGCAGGTGGATTTCTCACAAGTAGCGCAAACCTCTTTGCCTACTTGACCACTACCAGAGTTGGCTATTCTGTACAACTGCTGCTGAATCTGTATGACTATCGCAGACTTTCTGCAGCAGACTAAGCCACCGTCTAGCAACGTGACACACATCCACATTCATTCAATGACACCACAATGAGAGTCATGAGAAAAGAGAAACAAGGAAAAGAAAGAGAAATGGTAGTGGAAATGGCCTACCACACTAATGAAAGGTGGCTACAGGACCCTTTCACTAAGAGTTAATATTTTAGAGCCTTTGTTCGATTTCTACGTTTATTACAGGAGATAATAGGAATCAAAAATCCAAAATCGGTTATTTCAGAAATCTGTTATTCTGAGCGGTTTTAACATTCATGTTAAACTGGCGTTGAAGAAACCTGATTTAACCGAAAACCGGCTGTTTCAGAGATAACTGGTATCCCTATTTGCCGCCAACACACGCAAAGCAAATTTCGGCCAGTAAAGCCGTTGGTTGTAGTTCGTTGGCCTTTGTTGGCCTAGTGTGCATCCGCCTTTACTGAGTTTCTTTGAGTTTGAATATACCAGCTGCTTAGGTGAGGCATCTGACGACAAGCATGACGCACAGCAACACACCTTGCACTGCGGCCTAACGCCTGTACAACAAAATTCATCACGGAGGACACACTGTAATGTCCCACTGGAACCAACAGATTGTTATGTTTACAGGCCGAGCATGGAACCATGACTAAGCTTGAGAGGCACTCACATGCCTTGCTCATACTGTGGCATCAAGCAGTCAGGCCTGCAAGATGAGTGGTCTACCAAGCGAGTGGATTTGTTGTTATTTCTCGTGTAGCATCAATGACTGATTATGAGCTCTAGTACCAACAATTAAGCTACAAATTATTCTCCTGTTTGAATATTACTCAACAGAAACGCACATCTGACTATTAGTAATTTACACAACTCTGATTGTTCACTACGCTTTGGCAATACCAAATTTTCTTTCTTACCCAACGGCTTTCACCAACACGTGGCCATCGCACTGAATATGAATGGCGCACACATTATAAATTCTGGGTATCATGACTACACACTATTTGGAGAACAAGGCCACCAATCTTTTTCCTTTCACTATCTTTTTCTATTCTGATACATTCTATTATGGTTCAAAGATAACCTAAACACACCACTACATTTTATACAACAATTACACATGAGAGACTCCGCCCAGTGGGCATGGCTTTACATTGGTGATTCTCTATCTTATGGTCTCGTAATTATCTAACGCTACAGTGCACTTTCTGGATAGGAAGGTGGATATTTTGCTATATCTCACACTTCGACTTTCACACCCATCATCACGAAAATTTACTCCAGACCGAGCGGTACAAAAAGGGACATGGATAACCCACTACATCTGAACCTATCTTGCTATTCTTCCATGCAAACCCCACATACTTAAATTACGTGAAATACATCACACTGGCAACATACATCACAAAGAATAGTCACAACGTTATAATCACTTCACTTTCAGCTTTCCCACTTCAATTAGTATTCATCCCAGTTCCACACGACACTGCCCCACTTCGTAACTTTTCTTTCCTACTACGAACTCTGTAGGATATATGCACGTCTTGGTGTGCAATGCAAGCCAAGTGGCGTTGCTGGATAGACGGCTGACTCACCTTGCTTCTCTCTCAGAGTATTAGAGTTTGAATCCAGCGTCACACGGAAACATAACACGCAAAGTAATATTAAGAACGTATTCGTCACACGCGCGAGTCCTCAACTGATACCATGGACGAGTACTCCTCTATATCCTCTGTCTCATACACAGATTGAGATTCACACAGTACTCACCACGTGGAAGTACTCTTCTCTAATTTCAAGTCCTGTACACGCCATTTCTTAAATGTTTCCAAGTTATAGTACACACGCCAGTAATTCAGCTTAACTTTAGCACTCGAAACTATTTCAACTTAGTACCAGCACTCGCAAGTATTCCAACTTAGTACCAGCAAAAAAATTGTTCAAATGGCTCTGAGCACTATGCGACTTAACTTCTCAGGTCATCAGTCGCCTAGAACTTAGAACTAATTGAACCTAACTAACCTAAGGACATCACACACATTCATGCCCGAGGCAGGACTCGAACCTGCGACCGTAGCGGTCGCCCGGCTCCGGACTGCAGCGCCCAGAACCGCACGGCCACTCTGGCCGGCTTAGTACCAGCACTCGCAAGTATTTCAACTTATTGCTACACGTGGTTTAACTGTGACCGTTGGTCACTTCCGAACATTACTACGATCCCCTTAATATTACCTGCCTGTCATTTAGTTCTCCCCCCAAAAGTTCCTGAGATAGAGAAATAATTATTCCAAACTACTCTTAAGTATTTCACATACATACCATTTTCTCCACTCTTTTGTCTTTACGGAGCACACCTAAGACAGATCTAACCAACACAAGATACAGCGCCAGAGTGCTGAAACATGGCCGTTCTTCAGGTCATCTCGCACCTCCACCATGGTGGGGGAGCACCATGCTACCGCATTGGTCAGCCACATTTCAGGGGCTCTAAGCTCGGGTCAATTTCATCTCTTTGGTTCCACCAAAGGTGACCAAAATACTGTCTCAAAAATGATCATATATTGCTCATTCACTATCTGCGGTTAGCAGACGACCATACATTCATTTTATGGAGCACACATAAGACAGGTCTTACCAACACAAGATCCAGCGCCATAGTGCTGAAACATGGCCGTTCTTTAGGTCATCTCGCACCTCCGCCATGGTGGGGGATCACCATGCTACCGTATTGGTCAGCCACATTTCAGGCACTCAAAGCTCAGGTAAATTTCATCTCTTTGGTTCCACCAAAGATGACCAAAGGGCGGTCTCAAAGATGATCATATATTGCTCATTCACTATCTGCGGTTGACAGACGACCATACATTCATTCATTTCACAAATCTCACCAAATTGGATGTAGGGATTTTTTTTGTGGGAGTGCACATGTGATCAATTAAATAAATAAATTGTCCTTCTTTCCTACACTGATATCCAGCTTCAGTGTATTAAGTGAAATTGAGTTATTATTACAAAAAAAAAATATGTTGTTCTGACAAGAATAACGAAGAATGTTGTACCTATTTTCAATGTCGGGCGGTACTGTACGCTTTCAAGCTATGAAACACTGACGTTAGCTTTGTGGAATTTGTTACGACTTCACACTAAGGCACACTCGGCCTTCTTGCAAAAATCCACCCGTTGAGCCCACTGTATGTGGCGTGGCCGACCCCTCCATCTTTATTTGACTGCGGGGCGTGTCGCCGCGGCACGGTGCGACTGCCAGTGTGGCTCTCGGAGTCGGGCATACGTAGCGAGCCAGCGACGCAGCCGGCACCTGCTAAGGCGGGTCGGGGCGCCGCTATGACGTTGAGGGACGGCGGCGGGAATATTGCCGGCGCTCACGTGCGAAACAAATTGGGTCACGTGACCGGGGTGCGTGGCGGCGCTGAGCCTTGGCGCCTCGGTCCTCGGCCCTTGGCCCTGCCTTTACTAATGCGAAGGGCTACCGGCAGGCGCTCTCAGCCCTAGTGTAGCTCACCGAGGACACGAAGTATTTCGCCTTAGTTCACGATGGTGTCAGCGGTTCAAGTTGGTGTATTTAATCCGCCGCCATTCTCGGCTTCTGCTGTCTTTTCGTTATCAGAATACTTGTGTCAGGTCGCTCCCGTGTTCAGTGACTTCTGCAGAGCGTTCCGTAAGTTCCGCTCTGCCTCATAACGAACAGGCTACGAGCGTACGGAATGTCGCGGGATAACAAACTAGTTGTGTGACTGAACTGAAGATCTTCGACCAATGAGAAAACAGGGTGTCATTACAAACAGAGAGGACTCTTCAGGAGTAGCTTATGACGTATCCAAAGTGAATCTTATACACTGAAGCTCCAAAGAAACTGGTGTAGTCACGCGTATTCAAATACAGAGACATGTAAACAGGCAGAAAACGACACTGCAGTCGGCAACGCCTATACGGGGTGTTACAAAAAGGTACAGCCAAACTTTCAGGAAACATTCCTCACACACAAAGAAAGAAAATATGTTATGTGGACATGTGTCCGGAAACGCTTACTTTCCATGTTAGAGCTCATTTTATTACTTCTCTTCAGATTACATTAATCATGGAATGCAAACACAGAGCAACAGAACGTACCAGCGTGACTTCAAACACTTTGTTACAGGAAATGTTCAAAATGTCCTCCGTTAGCGAGGATACATGCATCCACCCTCCATCGCATGGAATCCCTGATGCGCTGATGCCGCCCTGGAGAATGGCGTATTGTATCACAGCCGTCCACAATACGAGCACGGAGAGTCTCTAAATTTGGTACCGGGGTTGCGTAGACAAGAGCTTTCAAATGCCCCCATAAATGAAAGTCATGAGGGTTGAGGGCAGGAGAGCGTGGAGGCCATGGAATCATGATAACGTGCTCCATTGAGCGTAGGTGGGAGAACATGGGGTCCATTCAAGACATCACCAAAAATGCTTGCCCAAACGTTCACGGAAAATCTGTGTTGATGACGTGATTGCACAATGCGTGCGGATTCTCGTCAGCGCTCACATGTTGATTGTGAAAATTTACAATTTGATCACGTTGGAATGAAGCCTCATCCGTAAAGAGAACATTTGCACTGAAATGGGGATTGACACATTGTTGGATGAACCATTCACAGAAGTGTACCTGTGGAGGCTAATCAGCTGCTGATATTGCCTGCACACGTTGTACATGGTACGGAAACAACTGGTTCTCCCGTAGCACTCTCCATACGGTGACGTGGTCAACGTTACCTTGTACAGCAGCAACTTCTTTGATGCTGACGTTAGGGTTATCGTCAACTACACGAAGAATTTCCTCGTCCATTACAGGTGTCCTCGTCGTTCTAGGTCTTCCCCAATCGCGAGTCATAGGCTGGAATATTCCGTGCTCCCTAAGACGCCGATCAATTGCTTCGAACATCTTCCTGTCGGGACACCTTCCTTCTGGAAATCTGTCTCGATACAAACGTACCGCGCCACGACCATTGCCCCGTGCTAATCCATACATCAAATGGGCATCTGTCAACTCCGCATTTGTAAACATTGCACTGACTGCCAAACCACGTTCGTGATGAACACTAACCTGTTGATGCTACATACTGATGTGCTTGATGCTAGTACTTTAGAGCAATGAGTCGCATGTCAACACAAGCACCGAAGTCAACGCTACCTTTCTTCAATTGGGCCAACTGGCGGTGAATCTAGGAAGTACAGTACATACTGACGAAACTAAAATGATCTCTCACATGGAAATTAAGCGTCTCCGGACACATGTCCACATAACATCTTTTCTTTATTTGTGTGTGAGGAATGTATCCTGAAAATTTGGACGTATCTTTTTGTAACACCCTGTATAAGACAATAAGTATGTGGCGCAGGTGTTAGGTCGGTTAATGCTCTTACGATGGCAGGTTATCAAGATTTAAGTAAATTGGAACGCGGTGTTATAATCGGCGCATGAGCGATGGGACACAGCATCTGCGAGGTAGCGATGAAGTGGGGATTTTACCGTACGACCAGTTTACGAGTGTGCCGTGAATCTGGTGAAACATCAAGTCTCCGACATCGCTGCTGCCGAAAAAGATCCTGCAAGAACGGGACCAACGACAACTGAAGACAATTGTTCAACCTGTCAGAAATACAGCCCTTCCACAAACTGCTGTGGATTTCAATGCTGGGCCATCAGTAAGTGACAGCGTGGGAACCATTCAACGAAACATCATCGATATGGGCTTTCGGAGCCGAAAACCCACTCGTCTGCTCTTGGTGACTGCAAGATGCTGTGGTCATCTCCACCAGACATCATGGCGCCTAGAGTATCACCATCCAAACTGACAGCCCGCAGCCGCGGGTTGCCCGCTCGCAGGCACACCGAAGCACTGTACAATCGACAGGCAATATTGATGAACGGCCACAACAGCAACAACAACAACAACACTGCAGAGACACCAGCGGCCACCAGGGGCCACTACCGGCCCACATAAACATAAGGAAGAGGTCGCTGCAGATTCCGGAACTATTTTCACACGTCAAACCACGTGATGGAAAGTAGTTCCGAGGTTCTCATCCGCCGAAGCGTTATAAAGGCCGGCGCTCGGCCGCACATCGGCAGTTCATCGACCGCCAGCAGATGGGGGTAGCCCGGCTTGGATCTTCTCGCTGATCTATGATTTAGGCTTTGTATATTGGAGAAGTCTCTGGCGGAGACTAGTAGGAAATTATTTCCGTTGTTTTCTATATTATTCTTGCATGTAGTTGCGATTAGGAGACGGATCACTATTTTGTGTTAGTGTTATACTAGGAGAATTTCTTTTGGTTAATTGAACAGTCCAATAAATGGTTATGGGACTTTGATCGTTAGTTTCTTCTGCTTACGCAGATATATCACACGACACAAAGTTTTGCGCGTCGTTGGGCCTGCCAGCATCGGCATTGCACTGATGACGACTGAAAACAGTAGGACGGACGAGTCTCGATTCGAATTGTATCGAGTGGATGGACGTGTACCAGTATGGAGACAACCTCTTGAAATCATGGACCCTGCATTTCAGCAGGAGAATGTTGAAGTTCATGGAGGCTCCGTAATGATGTGGGTCGTGTGCAGTTGGAGCGATATGGGACCCCTGATACGTCTCTGACAGGTGACACGTACGTAAGCATCCTGTCTGTTCACCTGCATCCATTGATGCCCACTGTGCATTCCGACGGACTTGGGAAATTCCAACAGCCCAGTGCTACACCCTACAAGTCCAGAATTGCTACAGAGTGGCTCCAGGAACAATTGCGCTGGCAACCCAAACTCCCCAGACATGAACATGATTGAGCAAATCTGGGATGCATTGTAACGTGCTTTCAGAAAAGATCTCCACACTTTCGTACTCTTACGGATTTCTGGACAGCCCTGGAGTATTCAATGTGTCAATTCCCCCCAGCACTACTTCAGAAATTAGTCGAGTCCCTATCACGTCGTGTTGCAGCACCTCTGCGTGCTCACGGGGACCCTACACGATATTAGGCCGGTGTACCAGTTTCTTTGGCTCTTCAGTGTTGGACAATTCCTCTTCTTAAAATGCATAAACGGCATAGTGGACAACATCGTAAATTCCGAGAGGTTTTCTGTTGATGACGATGTTACGTACAGAGAAGTAGCAACACTAGGAAAATTGTAGCGAAGTGCAAGAAGACCTACAGAAGATCAAAGCTTAGTATAAGGAGTGGCCACTGCCTTCAACGTAGACAAATGTAAAATATTGGTCATAAATAGGCAGAATGATTCATAAATTACACGATTCCAGAACAAAGCTGTAAGCATCCAATCCACGACATATCTAGGAATATGTGTACACAGCAATTTAAAATCGAATGATCACATAAAAATTAATTGCGGATCAGGCAGAAGACAGACTGAGATTCATTTGAAGAATCCTCGAGAAATGTAGACAAATGTACTTTACAAATTCCTGTTCTTCCAACACATTGAAGTGAAAAAAAGTTATGGGATACCGCCTAGTTTCGTCTCGGACATCCTTTCGTCCGGCGCAGTGCAGGTATTCGACGTGACACGGATTCGATAACTCGTTTGAAGTCCCCTGCAGAAATACTGAGCCATCCACCTCCTATACCCGTGTGTAACAGCGGAAGCGTTGACGGTGCAGGATTTTGTGCACAAACTGACTTCTCGATTATGTCCCACAAATGTTCGATGCGTGGCTAAATCATTCGCTCGAGTTGTCCAGAATCTTATCACACCATTCGTGATCAATTGTGACCCACTGACATGGAGCATTTTCGTCCATAAAACTTGCATCGTTGTTAGATGCAAATGGTCTCCAGGTAGCCGAACATAACAATTTTCAGGCAAAGATTGGTTCAGTTGAACCAAAGGGCCCAGTCAACTCCATATAAACGCAGCCCTCACCATTATGCAACCACTAGTAGCTTGCAAGTGCCTTCTGGACATACTGGGTCCAAGGCTTCCTAGGAATCACACCATCACCTCTCAGCAACTGAAATCAGTTCTCATCTGACCAACACACGGTCTTCCACATCTACATCGATACTCCACAATCCAACTCACCGCGCGTGGGGGAGGGTACCCCATACCACTACTGGTCATTTCCTTTCCTGTCCCATTCGCAAAGAGAACGAGGGAATGCGACTGTCTGTATGCCTCCATATTAGCCCTAATTTCTCTTATCTTTATGCACAGTGTATGTCGGAGAACGTAGAATCGTTATACAGTCAGCTTCAAACGGCGGCTCTCTAAATTCTCAGTAGCGTTCCTCGAAATGAATATTGCCTTCCCTCCAGGGATTCCCATTTGAATTCAAGAAGCACATCTGTAATACTTGCGTGTTATTCGAACCTAGCAGTAAATAATCTAGCAGCCCGCCTCTGAATTCCTTCGATGCCTTCCATTAATCCGACCTGGTACGGATACCAAACATTCGAGCAGTATTCAAGAAGAAAACGCACTAGCTTCCAATACGCGGTCTCTTTTACAGATGAACCACACTCTCCTAGAATTCTCCCAATAAATCGAACTCGACCATTCGCCTTTCGTACCTACGTTCCTCACATACTGTACATTTCATATCACTGTGCGACACTACACCCAGATACCTAAACAACGCGACTGTGTCAAGCAGACACTGCTTAATGTTTTATCCGAACAACGTTACCGTACACAACAGCATCGTCAGCATATAACCACAGATTTCTTCCCACCCTGTCCACCGAATCATTTGTGTATAGGGAGAATGATAACGGTACTGTCCCACGTCCCTGTCTTTGATGAATACTCAATGGCGAGGACAAGATAGTGAATATTATTGCTTAAGAAGTCTCCGACCCACTCACACATTTGTGAACCCCTGTGGTGTAGGGTTCAACCGATATGGTCACGAACCCAGAAGAGGTTCTGCAGGCAATGTCGTGCTGTTACCAAAGGCACTCGCGTCGATCGACCTCTGTCGTAACCCCTTAACGCCAAATTTCGCCGCATTGGCCTAACGGATATGTTCGTTGTACGTCCCACGTTGATTTCTGCGTTTATTTCACGCAGTGTTGCATGTCTGTTAGCACTGACAACACTACGCTTACGCCGCTGCTCTCTGTCGGTAAGTAAAGACCGTCGGGCACTGCTTTATCCGTGGTGAGAGATATAGCCGGAAATGTGGTGTTCTCAGCACACTTTTGACACTGTGGATCTCCGAATATCGAATTCGTTAACGATTTCCAAAATGGAATGTCCCATGTGTCTAGCTGCAACTACAATTCCGCGGTCAAAGTTTATTAATTCCTGTTGTACGGCCAGAATCACGTCGGAAACCTTTCAACACGAATCACCTGAGTACAAATGACAACTCCACCAATGCACTGCCCTTTTATACCTTCTGTACGAGATACTACCGCCGCATGTGTATGTGCATATTGCTATCCCATGACTTTTGTCATCTCTTCTTATTACTATGCAAATTTTACTATTAGTGATAAATTATTCCAAATTATTCCAAAAACTACTTCCAGAAGAAGGAAAAGTCAACCTTATATCCATTGGAAGAATTCAAACGCAGAAGAAGAGAAAACAAAAAAAGAATTTAAGTAAATAATTAATGACTACGTTTACAGACCAATAACATAGCAGGGTGTGAGGTAACAGTTATCGAAATTTGGCGTTAAGGGGTTACGACAGAGGTCGATCGACGCGAGTGCCTTTGCTAACAGCACGACATTGCCTGCAGAACCTCTTCTGGGTTCGTGACCATATCGGTTGAACCCTACACCATTAATTGAAAAGGTAATCCTTCGGAAGCAGGGTTAGAAAGAGCGTGTGTTGGTTTTGTTACCTTAGAGAATCCTACGGCAAGCGTTGCAATGAATTCCTGCTGAAGGAAGGAGGGTGGAAAGGCCAAGCAAAAGATAACGAGGCCGCAAAGGACCGTAAGGTCAAATCCTGAATCATCAGAGAAAGAAGAAAAATCCCAAGTAAATAAATTTCATCGAGAGTAGCGGTAGCTTATAAAACACTGCTCGGCCAATTCCTGACTAATGTATGTCAGTCTGGAAATCTTACCAGTAGAAATTAAGAGGAGGTAGAGAAGATCGAAAGAATGGTTATTTGGTATGCATCACATAAATGTGAGGAACGTTATACACAGATATGCGTTTCGGGAGTCAAAATCCTGTCTAATGGCTTTCTGCGTTCAACCCTTCATAAAAACACACACAAAAGCACAAAATAATCATGAAATGAAATAAAATAAGGATACTCGGACATAAAAACCTTGTCTTACTTTAGAAACTAGAACTGGCTGGAGTATATAGGACGTAACGTGCGTCATGTGATGCGAAGCATAATACACTGCTGGGAAAAAGAAATTAGTTACCCTTTTAGAAGTTTCCTATTCATTCAAGATTTATTGTTGCAACAATGCATATTGAGTACATGAAATGACTACGTTGACAGACCAATAACATAAGCGGTTCTGAGGTAATCGTTATCGACCCATGCTGAAAAACCTGTATTAGTACGTGGTGTAGCCTCCAAACGCAGCAGTGCAGGCACTAACTCTGGCGTACAGTCGCTCTTACAGTGAGTGAGTGCTGTGCTGGGATATGTTATGCCACACCTGCTCGACCTGTTCACGTAATTCTGTAAGAGTTGTTGGCTGACAAGGCTCTCGAGTCACTTCTCGTCCCATCCTATCTCGCACGTGCTCTGTTGGAGACAAGTCCGGAGTTTGTGCTGGCCAGCGAACTTGCTGTACGTCTTGCAGAGCACGTTGAGTTTCACGGGCAGTGTGTGGGCGAACGTTAACCTGTTGAAACCACACTTCAGCTTTCTGTTGCAAAAGAATGAGTCCAACAACATTCTGAACGTACCGAGCGCTGATTATCGTCCCCTCAAAAACACCAAAAGTAAACGGGAGTTGTAGCTTATCGCACCCCGGACCATAAGGCCAGGGACAAGGCCAGTGTGTCTTTGACAAATACACTCTACGGGACCACTCACCGGGTCTACGTCGTACGCGCAAGCGGTCATCTCTTGCGCGCAGGCAGAATCTGCTTTCACCGCTGAAGACCTCGGCGCGCCATTCCATCTTCCAAGCGATCCTCTGACAGGACCAGCCCAGCCGTGCATGTCGATATTGTCACGTGAGTGGAAGACGGGCTAGAGCTGTGCGTGCCCGTAGTCTCACTGTTAATAACCGGTTCGCAACAGTTCGTACTGATACATGTGGGCTCACAAGCACTCTTATCTATGGTAGCTGTACGATCTGCTACTGCTGCCCCTACAACACGACAATCCTGGCGTGCGTCTGTGCTGCCTGGACGTCCAGAACCTCCTCTACGCGTGTGGGAATGTTCACGTGACCACTGATGCCACCATCGTTGCACAACTGACGTAGCATGTCCTACTTGTGTGTCAGTTCTCCGGAAAGACCATACCGCAGCTCGAAAGTTCACAGTTTGACCCCTTTCGAACTCACTAAGTTTGCTGTCTCCTAGCACGGTTGCCTGCTTGTTTTACACGTTTGTACCACACTGAAACGTCTGGCTGTGAACATTCCCTATCGAAGTGAAGACACACATGGCTCTTTGGTAGCTATGCTCCTAAGATGCGTGTTGGCGGACGACGTTGAAGCCATTATCAGTACATCTGGTACCCCCCAGGTGGCATATACCGTCATCGTGCCAAAACTGACGTCGTCCTGCAGGTGTAAATGTTTTTCGGCAGCGTACAGTGTATAGGACAGGCAGAAGAACAATTTTACTATCATAAAAATATTTATTTCCAATTACTGCTAAGTAAAAGACCAAACGCTTTAATTTATCCTGAAAATGTATGCCTCTCGTCTTTTACGAAATCATTTATACCTGCAGCCTTGTAAGGTATTGAGAACTGCTTTGCACATAGACGCTTCGATCTGCAGACATTGCTTTCAGGAACTAGGGACAGGCTTGGAAACCCAAGTCAAAAATCGATACATAACTTTATTCAGTAATACAGTGAGTTGTAATGTGCCAGTATATGAGGGTAATGCACGATAAATCGTTGGATTAGCTTTCGATATTGATGATGAAGTCCCATACTCCTCGACAGAGCGTAGTGGACGATGGGGGACACCCGCGCCGCTGTACTAGGCAAAGTCCTAGCGGAGGTGGTTTGCCATTGCCTTCTTCCGATCGTAATGGGGATGAATGATGACGACACAACACCACCCAGTCATCTCGAGGCAGATGAAAATCCATGACCACACCGGGAATCGAACCCGGGACCCTGTGCTCGGGCAGAGAGAACGCTACCGCGAGACCACAAGCTGCGGCCTTTCGCTATTACAAATTGCTGAATGATATTCTTCATAGAAACAGGGAAGTATAAATTAAAACGTGGTTTAAAGGATTGAATTGATGTAATTTTTCTCCGACCACAAAGCGTCTTCAGAGTTTCTAAGGAAAAACAAATCAGCTGACATATTGAGTAAATTCTCTTTCTTCCGACAATTTGAATGGAATTCATTAGTAACCCATTTTCGTAAATATCGGAATCGAAAACTGGCTATGTACGATTGAATATATTTTAGTAGCATCTTCAAGAGAAGCAATTTCTTGTTCGTTTTCAATCAAATAAGAACAAGTTTGAAGGGGCTTGATGAAGTTATCAAATAAAAATCACATCACATTTGTCGTCATAACAAAAATTAGTGAAGAGCCAAATAATACTGTATATTCTTTAAACTCTCATGGAAATAACTTTTCTTCCCATCATATTACGTTTTAAATGCAACATGTATGAACTAATATGACTAGTGTTAAAAAAATATATAAATTAAGAGAGAGACATGAGCGGCACTCGATCCAGCTATCCATCTATTCCGCAGCTTTTTTTTTAAAATTGCTAAATTACAGTCACCAGCCTATTGCTTTACAAGGTCAAGCGACAATAAACATTACCCACAAACGTGTATGTAGCAAAAAAAGTCGTTTCATTAGTAGCAGCTACATTTACACCTTCACCAGCTCTGGTTTTCAAAAATAAGATCTGGTTAACTTTTATCATAATATTCCGTTATGGATGGAAGACTCTCATTAACGTAATGTAAACTCGGTTGTGCACAAAAGTTTGTTGCGTACGTGTAATTTCTACCTGATGCTAATCTGCGCTTTTATGTACAGGGTGTTGAAAAAGTATCCCATGTTTTGAAGAGGTGAACCAAAAGAAGACGACAATGTCCAGTAAACATGGGCTACACAGTGCGTACCTTAAGAGCTGTGAGCACTTTTTCATCTTCGCTAGTGTGAAACACTTCTCTTATACTGTAAAACTGCTCATAGCTCTTACGTCATGCATCTTAGAGACGATGTTTACTGAACATTTCCGTCTTATTTTGTCCATACTACCACATTTCAAAACATGGCATACTTTATTTTTAACACCTTTGATATTTTTTGCTGATGAGTATAATGTATGGGAAGGGCTTTAATAGGATGTCAAATGGCTGACGATGTAAATGATGACGATGATAGATCATATACATATATAAAGACTGAATTATGCCTTGGAAATTTAGTAATCATCGAAAGAAACGAATTATGTGATTCTGTCTCCCAACTGCGTACTGCACCAATGGGTCTAGAGATACGTATTTAGCGCATAGTGTGAAAGGCTTCTGAAATACTTTTTTAAATTCTTACACCTATGGTAGTGGTCAGGAGTCTTTTTCTAATGAAAAAATATCCGTCTCGTTTAGCATAATGTACTTACAACTTACTCTTCACTCAAGGCTAGACAAAGGTAAAAGTAACTAAATATAATCAGCGAAATTTTTGATTTACCAAATCTATGTGGAATACTTAATAGGTCCTCTTGCGAAGCCCTACTCACAATGGATGGTGATAAAATTTCAAAATTAATTAGGCTAAGAAAAATAAAACACTTGCGGCTAAAAATTAATTCAGGAACATCAGCTATTAATGATTGGAAAAAATTACTATCATTTTCATGAGTGATGGGAGGCAACCAAGAAATGATAAGCAAATAATTCTGGTACTTAGGAAAGGAGATACTTTTCTTCGATTTTTTCGAGTCGATACCTAGTTGCATTAAAAAGCTATAAAACCAAGTAATTGTACGAACTTGAAAGCTTTCATGCACAGGAACACCTGCAAGGTGAAAATGGTCGTTAGGACGATGCCAGTACCTGGCAGTTTAACGTACCAGAGTGGTCCTTCCAGAAGACGTTCAGCACCGGGCAGGCGGAGGCAAAGAGGGCAGGGGCCGAAGATCCGAGGCCGGGCCACAATGCCTCCCCCATACCTGCCACTGAGTAGCTCAAAAATGTTCAAATGTGTTTGAAATCTTATGGGACTTAACTGCTAAGGTCATCAGTCTCTAAGCTTACGCACTACTTAACCTAAATTATCCTTAGGACAAACACACACACGCATGCCCGAGGGAGGACTCGAACCTCCGCCGGGACCAGCCGCACAGTCCATGAATGTAGAGCCACAGACCGCTCGGCTAATCCCGTGCGGCACATTGCGTAGCTCCATTATTGCCATGTATTGCATGTTTGTTCCCATATATGCCATAAATTGTAGAACAAAACTGAACTAGTAATTAAGGTAAAATAAATTACAGATTGCCGCTTCCAATGGCGTGCGTTCCTTGTAGAGCATAACTTATAATAGGCAAAAGTGTGACGGAAAAATTCATAACAAACATTCATTCAGAAACATATTCACAGTTTAAGTTATTATGCACTGGACGCATATGAGCCCTGTAAGGAAGCCATATATTTTTCAATAAATGAAAGAAATTCCGATGCCGGAGGAATTTTGCCAAATTAGAACAGTTCTCATTTGAGAACCAACATAAAAGAAGATTCCAGGAATAAAAAAAAGAGAAAGAATAGTATTCTCCTTCTAATCAATAAAACTGTCCTCTTTGTAGCTCACATAAGGCAACAGATAAAAAATTTTGAAACCATTCCTTATATTTTTTATTCTCCTTCAACTTAAAATGTTGTTCTGCAATATAAAACATGTACTCTTCTAAGTTCGAAGTTTTGTTTGTTAACACGTAAAGCGCAAACTGTCCCAGAAGCCACGAATAACTTATTTTTTTGGACGGGTAACATTTCCAGTCGGGTTGGAAAGCTTCAGGTATCAGCATAAGACTTTCTTCGGTTCTGTTGATAAGTGCTGATTTCTTCCTAGTCCAGTCCCAAATTCTGATTCTATTTTCACGTAAGAACATGTGCGCTACTGTTTCTACAAGCCGACATTTGTCGCAGAATGGAGATGGTCTCAATTTGAATTTCCATAATCGTTCCGCTGTGAGTAAGGTTTTATTTACAACGTCGTACCGTACGGCACTCGTTGGTAGAATGTTATTGTTGATTTTTTTCCAGACGTTCATCCAGTTTTTAGTGGGATATTTTACCTATATTGGGTTGTGAAAACGATGTCTGGTAATGTAATCATAGACGGTTCCAGTATTGGTTTGTGCTGGCGTAAGTCTTATATAGCTCCAATCGACATAGTACTTTCGGACGTAATTTACGCTGGCATGTATATGTGCTACATTAACAGGAGTGTTCTTATCCCCAGGATCTAACGAGAGGAACACAAGTTTCGTGATGCCTGTCTTAGTGGTATGTATTAGTTTAATAGCACGAGTTAGAAACAGTACGTAACATCTGGATTTAACGTCTTTATTGCCAAGTCCTCCGTTTTTCCTCTGCATAGTCGCTCTGTGGAGGGATACTTTGAAGATATTTTGTTTGCACACATACCAACATGCTGCAGCTAGCGTTTTATGTGCGGTGACCTGCGGTATCAGTAAGACTGCTGCGACATGATATATTTTGCTAAGTATGTATGTATTTATAAACTGACTTTCTGCAGTCGGTCTAACGATGGCATATCATGGTCTTTCAACAAGGCTCTGATGACAAGGCTCTGATGGCATAACAGTTCGTAGCCATGAACTTGGAATTCGCCCTTAACCGCAATCTGAGTTGGAGTCTCTCTTCAGTTACATCTAACCAGTGCGCACCTATTGCACTATTGAACGGAGATGCATTATTTTGGATTTATGAAGATTATGTATTGCGCTAGATGATCGTGAGCACTGGTGTACCAACTGTCGCATTTAATAGACCTCACAATTCGAATTTACAATAACGCTTATGTCGTCAGCATAACCGTGACAAACTGTCTTAATACTGAAGATTTGTAGTCCTCTCAACTGGTGGTGCATTGTCGAAAGCAAAGGTTCCACCGCGATCGCATATAATATCATAGACAATGGACAACCTTGGCGTACTGACTGTTGCACTGGAAATGTCTCAGTCAGTTGTCTATTGATTTGGATCCTTGAAAAAACACCACTGAGACATTTACGAATGACAGTTATAAAGTGGTCATTGAAATCCATTTTATGCATGGTGTTGAATAAGAAGTCATGATTGATCCTATTAAAGGCTTCATCAAAATCTAAAAACAATAAGATAAGACTATTTTCACTTACCCAAGTGAGCTTTATGACACATAAGGTGTCTAGCATTGATCTTCCCTTTATTGCACTCGTTTGGTAAGGACCTATGACAGTTTTCAGGAGGGACTTCATCCTTCTATTCAGGAGACGAGTGAGAATTTTAAAGTCAGCGTTGCGTAAGGTGAGTGGTCTTAAATCGTGAAGGCGCTTGCTGACTATATTTTTTAGGAATGAGTACAATCATTCCCTCGGTAAATATAGGGGGGAACGCCTGGTTATTTAATAACTCGTTGTATACATCTGTGAGCTCATTCCCCATTACATCCCACATGCGTACGTAAAATGCGACCGGGAGCCCATCGGGACCAGCTGACTTGTTCCTTGGATCGTCATTAATTATGGTTTTTATTAAGTCCTGAGTTATATGTTCGATTAGATGGGCATTATGCTACTCACGTATTCCTGTCGTAACGTTTGCTAAAAGTTCTTCACCGTGCAGTCGATCTATTTCCGTTCCAGCGTAGAGATCCCTATAATACTTCTCCACAAATTGTTTTATGGCGGTCTGAGTAGTATACTCTCCTCCGACATCGGCCGCCGGCGCGGGTATTATTCTCTGTTTCCCTCTACGCGTCACCCTTATCTCATGGTATAACGACGTACATTCCTGCACAAGATCGTCCTTGTCTCGAGCTCGCGTACGCACCCCGTCCATAAGCTGCCGGTCTAGGGCCGTTATTTTCGACTTAAAGCGTTTCAGTTTGATTATGTTAACTGAAGGCCCATCTGGTTGTTGTTCAAGGTCTCGCAAACAAGAGAAATAATATTCCGCCGATTGTTTGCGCCAATATGCTTGGTCTTTTGCTTACTGTATAATGCATTTACGAAGTGCAGGGTTTACGTATTCGGTCCACCAAATGATCCGCTGTCGATACCTCGTTTGGGAGCGTATGCATTTTCACCAAGTCTGTTTGGTCTGTTGCTTAAGTTCAGCATCCTGCAATAGAAAGACGTTAAGGTGCCATACCCCACGGCCAAGAAAGGATATACCTTAATGAAATACGGCATGCACAATGGTCGGAGAAATTTATAGGCCTTATCTCACAATCATCAGTATTGAGCATAATTCTTTAGTAACATAGATTCTATCTAACCTGCTTGCTGACGTGCTACTGACGTAAGTATATCGGGTAGTGTTGGGATTCAAGTAAATCCAGATGTTTTGTAGTCCTAATTCAGTCACCAATGTTTGTAGCTCTTGCCAAGTGTTAAAATTGTGGTTTTGATCAAGGCGTAACACACTGTTTAAAATCTCCGGCAAGCAAGGCGGCGGTCCCAACGTTCTTTAACAGTTCATCTACACCATTCCGATAAAAGTTACTTCTGTGTCGTCTTGCATTAGTACCAGATGGCGCATAACCATCGAGGACACAGAGGACAGTGCGACTGCAGGGACTTATCTCTGGCACGCTCCCCGTGAGACCCACATTTCTAACTTACTGTCCACAAACCACATTTGTAGTGCCCCTGCTCACTATACTTATTACTCGGGGCAGTCAATGTACCGATTCCCGTAAGAGTGAACGCCTATAAGCAGCTAAAGGTCTGCACTTCATTGTAATTTAATTCTTCGAGAGCTGCCAAATCGCCAATGGTATCTGTTCTTTCGGACATGTCTGAAAGAACAGATACCATCTTCATATAGATAAGGCTTCCCGGCTAATGATCTTCTTCAGTGCGGATGGATTCACATTGCCCGAACTCTTACGGAAATCGGTAGGTTGACTGCCGTGAATAATGAGTATAGTGGACAGGGGTACTACAAATGTAGTACGTGGACAGTAAGTTGGAAATGTGGGTCTCATGGGGAACTTGCCAGAGATAAGTCCCTGCTGTCGCATTATCCTCTGTGCCCCCGATCGCTCAGACGGATAGAGCGTCTGCCATGTAAGCAGGAGATCCCGGGTTCGAGTCCCGTTTGGGCCACACATTTTCAACTGTCCCCGTTGATATTTATCAATGCCTGTAAGGAACTAAAGGTCTGGATTTCATAGTAATTTTAATCTTCGAGAGCTGCCAGAGCACCAATGGTATCTGTTCTTTCAGACATGTCTGAAAGCAGATATCATCTTCGTACATATACTCGTACTTCTCTATATTGTCGCCACTCCGATTTAGACATTTGTAATAGCGTTGTAACGACTATAGAATAACTTCGCCATACAAGGTAGCCGCTTGTGCTTTCCGCCACTTTTCTACACTGGTCTGCAGTTCGTTGTGTGTGCCGAAATGTTGTCTTCATAGCCAGATCTTTGTGTAAGCAGAAATGAAAATCAGAGACAGCCACCTATTGATTATGTCGTGGGTGACTACGTGATGAAACACAGCCCATGGAAAACGCTGCAGGGACGTCCTCATTGCCTG
Organism: Schistocerca americana; assembly: GCF_021461395.2. Lineage (NCBI taxonomy): Eukaryota > Metazoa > Arthropoda > Insecta > Orthoptera > Acrididae > Schistocerca > Schistocerca americana. Next base: position 858,379,981 of record NC_060121.1, read on the forward strand.
TTCAGTGTGCAGCCTAGAATATGCATCACACATACGTTATGTGGGTTGCGTAAAATTAGGTGAAATCCAGTAGCGACCACGCATACTTGGGGTGAGACACTATTGTTTTAGGCTCACTGTGTGTTCAGAACGGAAAAGAGAGACGTGATGTGATCCACGAGCATACCAAACAGACTGCCCAGCACTCATCGCATTTTCTCTATATTTTCCATTTCGCGACGTAACAATCCTAACTTTCCGAACGGCCTCGCATTCTGCAGGACCTCCTACACAAATTGACGTATTCACTAGCTTTTTTCAGTGTGTTGTGAGATTGCTTCCCATGCAAGGCTCATCTAGCTGTATAAAACGCAGTGCGCTGTCAGTGGTGGTCATTACATCCCTCCACAATCTCCAATTGTTTCGCGCGTCACTACGAGTAACCCAGGCCGCCATCGCTGCATACCTGGGGTTAGAACGCGGCGCGACAACTGCAAATCCACGCGACCGGACCTTTCCATTTAGCACTGCCGTCATTTTATCGGCGACTGCCACAGGCGCGCGATTGCATTCCAAAGGGACAACGCCGGCCGCATCTATTTGCAGAGGGTAGCGCCGGACGTCACCGAATTATTCAGACCGGGCCCAAAACGTTAAATATTAACCGGCGAGGACGCCACAGGCGCGCGCACTCTACTTGGAATGATTTATTCGGTTTGCAGTTGCGCCAGTTCGATAGACAACTGGCGCCACGCAGATTTCTTTGACTGCGCCAGCACTGATTTGCGGCCGACACGCGCCGGCCAGAATTAAATTCCGCGGCTGGCTTCGCAGCCACGCGCGCGCGGGCCGCGGTAACGCCCGTCCGCGCCTCGACACTGGCTGGTTAGCGGTCTCGTTCATTACCGGCGCTAATCAGGTTGTGCCCGGCACGCGCCTGTGAGTGAATTCCTGGACTCGCGTCTACCTCACGCAGAGCAGCAGGCAGCGGGGGAACAAGTGTGACGCTGGACAGTACCCGACTGTATTCAACCCTCCTGTCTGAGGAGCATTCGCTGGCGACGTTACTGTACTGTATGAAAGTGAGGAAGAGTTACGCCACCTGTTGAATGGAATGACAGGTTTATCGACAAGGGGAACTCCCTATCTCACGACCTCAGATTAGTGGTAAGATGGCTCAATGGATAGCTCGCCAAATACTGTACGTACACTACTGGCCATTAAAATTGCTACACAACAAAGATGACGTGCTACAGACGCGAAATTTAACCGACAGGAAGAAGATGCTGTGATATGCAAATGATTAGCTTTACAGAGCATTCACACAAGGTTGCCGCCGGCGCCGACACCTACAACGTGCTGACATGTGGAAAGTTTCCAACCGATTTCTCATACACAAACAGCAGTTGACCGGCGTTGCCTGGTGAAACGTTGTTGTGATGCCTCGTGTAAGGGGGACAAATGCGTACCATCACCTTTCCGACTTTGATAAAGGACGGATTGTAGCACATCACGATTGCGGTTTATCGTATCGCGACATTGCTGCCCGCGTTGGTCGAGATACAATGTTAGCAGAATGTGGAATGGTGGGCTCAGGAGGGTAATACGGAACGCCGTGCTGGATCCCAATGGCCTCATATCACTAGCAGTCGAGATGACAGGCATCTTATCCACATGGCTGTAACGGATCGTGCAGCCACGTCTCGATCCCTGAGTCAACAGATGGGGACGTTTGCAGGACAACAACCATCTGCACGAACAGTTCGACAACGCTTGCAGCAGCATGGACTGTCAGCTCGGAGACCATGGCTGCGGTTACCCTTGACGCTGCATCACAGACAGGAGCGCTCGCGAAAGGCAAAACGTCATTTTTTCGGATGAATCCAGGTTCTGTTTACAGCATCATGATGGTCGCATCCGTGTTTGGCGACATCGCGGTGAACGCACATTGGAAGCATGTATTCGTCATCGCCATACTGGCGTATCACCCAGCGTGATGGTATGAGGTGCCATTGACTACACGTCTCGGTCACCTCTTGTTCGCACTGACGGGACTTTGAACAGTGGACGTTACATTTTAGATGTGTTACGACCCGTGTCTCTACCCTTCATTTGATCCCTGCGAAACCCTACATTTCCGCAGGATAATGCACGACCGCATGTTGCAGGTCCTGTGGGGACCTTTATGGATACAGAAAATATTCGACTGCTGCCCTGGATGGCACATTCTCCAGATTTCTCACCAATTGAAAACGTCTGGTCAATGGTGGCCGAGCAACTGGCTCGTCACAATACGCCATTCACTACTCTTGATGAACTGTGGTATTGTGTTGAAGCTGCATGGGCAGCTGTACCTGTACACTCCATCCATACTGTTTGACTCAATGCCCAAGCGTATCAAGGCCGTTATTACGGCGAGAGGTGGTTTTTCTGGGTACTGATTTCTCAGGATCTATGCACGCAAATAGCGTAAGAATGTAATCACATATCAGTTCTAAAATAATATATTTGTCCAATGACTATCCGTTTATCATCTGTCTTTCTTCTTGGTGTAGCAATTTTAATGGCTAGTAGTGTGGATCAAGCATGAAAACAGGAAAAATGTGTAGCGAACTTTGAAAACAGAAGAATACTCGAAACGGTACAAGTTGAAGTTGTCCAATATTTTAAGGAACTGTCCATTTGGTCATTGAGGTCCCTGTTGGCTGTATTCAAATTTTTTTCTGTATCGTGGTGTAACGGCCCCTTTGCAAACAGCGAGGTGTAAGGAAGGGACCTACAGACGTATTCACCTGTTTAATAGGTTGGTTCTGGGAAGGGGACCATAGAATTATGGAAGTATGGGAAGGAAGTTAGACGTGCCCTTTCAAAGGTGCCATCGCGGCATTTACCTTAAACGATTCAGGGAAATCAAGGAAAACCTAAATCAGGATGGTCGGACGCGGGTTTGAGCCGTGATCCTCCCGAAAGCGAGTCCATTGTGCTAACCACTGCGCTATCTCACTTGGTGACTACGCACTTCGTTTGTGTTCTACACAAGTACCACATATTATGTCTCTGGAGTTCCGTTTTGAAAGTTTTGACTCTTGAACTGCTTTTTTATAATTTAGTTCACATCAGATTATTTGTTGTTTTAATTTCTGTGAGATATCTACGCGAAATCTTGCCTGCTATCAGTATTTATCACTTTAACTTGCGACCGTAATTTATTCTTACCCGGAGCCGCGCTGCTGCTACGGTCGCAGGTTCGAATCCTGCCTCGGGCATGGATGTGTGTGATGTCCTTAGGTTAGTTAGGTTTAATTAGTTCTAAGTTCTAGGGGACTGATGACCACAGCAGTTGAGTCCCATAGTGCTCAGAGCCATTTGAACCATTTTATTCTTACCACATGTCTCATATTCTGTAACCAACGTACAGTATGACAATTGTCCAGACTACAGAAGGAGAACAGACACCTCAGTGACCGGACTGGTGGTTTATCATTTTGTCATAAGAAAAGGGGCCACGACGAGGATTTGAACAGGGATCTCCCGCTTCACAGTCCAACACTGTGACCACATAACCACGACGCTGTGATGCTTGCAGGGCGCTCTATGTTACACATCTTGAGCCTGGACCGATCACGTTTCTATTTTGCTTCCTTTTTCACATTTCAGTGCACCTTCTGCTTTTCATGTTTAGCCTGCGTTCAGTTTTGACGGGCTACGTACTGGGCCATTTTACCACTAAATCTGAGGGAGGTGTGGGTACGATAGGGAGATTCCCTTGTAAGTATGGAATATGTATGGAGTGAAACAGGACACAGTTGTAAGAGGGATTCTCTTTTAGTAAATTAAGTACATGTGTAAGTACGACAGCAAGTCAAAAATTATCCACACTGTAGCTATAACTTTTAGTGCAATACAAATAGGACACCTGCGTTAACATCATTTTTGAATATAGTGCCCTTGGTGTTTAACGCACTTGGTCCACCGTAGCACAAGCTTTCTGATGCCCTGAGAAAAATTGTTTTCGGCAGAGATGCAAGCCACGGATTCACTTATTGTCCGAGATAAATCTACGTCCACTTAATGCCTCTTCGAGTGGAGTAAGGAAGTGATAGTCGTATGGGGAAAGATCAGGACTATATGCAGGACGAGCCTTTACTTCAAATTAGAGTTTCCGGGACGCTTCAGCAGTATAGGCAGTGGTATGTGGATGGGCATTGTAGTGCAACAATACAACGCCTCTCGACAGAAGTCCTCGGGCTTTTGCTTCGAATGACAGGCTTCAGACTGTCAGTGAAATCCCATTGCAGCACTCACTGTTTATTGTTGTGCCACTCTGCTCATGCGTCCCAAAGACGGTAAGCATCAATTTCCCCCCAAATGTTTGGGATTTGAACTTCCCGGCTGAGAGATTGTAGATGTTTCCGTTCCATACTCTGCCGTTAACTCTCCGGCTCGCAATGGTGAATCCACATTTCGTCACCAGTGATGGTTCTGCCTAAGGAGCCGTCAGGTTCGTTACCACAGCGATGCAGATGTTCCTGGCAGGTGACCAAGCGCGTTTATTTATGCAATAGTGTGAGTTGTTTCGAGACCCATCTTGTACAGACTTTATGAAAACCAAGACTGTTGGGGATGATTTCGTAGAGAGAGCCATGATCACTTTGAAGACGATGTGCCACTTCGTCAATAGCAACACGTCTGTCTGCCGCAATCACGTCACGTGCACACTCAACGTTGTCATCTTTGTGACCGTGAATTGTCGTCCGTCTCATTCCTCAGGTGAACGTTTTTTAATTTTGCAATCCGCTCGAGGACACTCCGTTGCGGCAAGACATTGTTCCCGTATTGTGCCCAAAATCTGTGTTGGACTGCGGTCCACGATCACCTTCCGACCATAAAAACCTAGTCACAGCCCCTTGTTCCTCTTTGATGCAAACTTCTAATGGAACGGCCCTGTACTACGTCAAACACATGAGGGATTTACTATTATACTTCCATACCAAGATCACAACAATATAACAACAATTAACGAAGACAGAAGTCAATATGAACAATGTAAGAACTTTTGTAAATATTGACGATACTTTTTGACTTACTCTTGTAGAGGCATTAAGCCCTGTTTTAGTGTAACTATGTCCTGTTATAAACAAAGTCATGTCCAAAAAAATGAGGTAGGAATATTAGTGTTTAACGTCCCATCGACGACGAGATCATTAGAGTCATTAGAAAGGAATCATCCCGGCATTTGCCAGGAGCGATTTAGGGATATGACGTAAAACCTAAATCTGGATGGACTCACGGGGATTTGAACCACCGTCCTCAAGAATTCGTGTCCAGTGTGCTAACCGCAGCGCCACTTCCATTGGTATGATATAAAAAAAAATCATATGAGCAGTTCTGGCCTAGGAAATCACGTAACTTAATGGATGGCAGGAATGATAATTCAGCATCATTGAATAGGAAAACCACCGGTAAGATATTACCAAATTTACTGAGGTGTAATCATGATTCTTTTATAGACGAATACCGCGCAGTGAGGACCCCTTCCTGTAACTGCAGTAGTCATATCTGAATAACAAGTAACTGCTGATAATGCGTCTCTGAGCAATTTCTATGGCGTGGAATTCAAGTAGGTATATGATAAAATAAAGCAATACACACATCGAGCTAATATACTCTGTAATTTAGTTTCTGGTGCGTGACCAATTACACATTAAACATTACAATATTAACCACACTATCCCTTCACTTAGCTACAGCTGTTAAGACCTACTATTACAGCTGATATTATCGGGCAAAAGACCGTTCTTTTCCAAGATAACAACGACTGTAGTAGTAGATCTTAACGGCGGGTACTAAATGAATATATATTTATACTGAGATAACAAAAGTCATGAGATACCTCCTATTATTGTGTCGGACTTGACCTTTTCCCGGTGTAGTGCAGCAACACAACGTAGCACGGACTCATCAAGTCGTTGGAAATACGCTGCAGACATACTGAGCTATGTCGGGCGGTCTGGGTGACCAAACCTTTCACTCGAATAGTCCAGAATGTTCTTCAAAGCAATCGCGAGCAGTTGTCGCCCGGTGATACGGCGCAATGTCAGCCATAAAATTATATCGTCTGGGAACATGGAGGCTATCAATGACTGCAAATAGTCTCCAAGAAGCAGAACAAACCATTTCCAGTCAACAGCCCACACCATTACGGAGCCATCACCACCTTGCACAGTACCTTATTGACTACTTCTGTCGCCGACCGGAGTGGCCGAGCGGTTCTAGGCGCTACAGTCTGGAACCGCACGACCGCTACGGTCGCAGGTTCGAATCCTGCCTCGGGCATGGATGTGTGTGATGTCCTTAGGTTAGTTAGGTTTAAGTAATTCTATGTTCTAGGGGTCTGATGACCTCAGAAGTTAAGTACCATAGTGCTCAGAGCCATTTGAACTACTTCGTTCCATGGCATTTAGGGGTCTGCACCACACTCGAATCTTATCACCAGCTCTTACCAACAGAAACCGCGACTCAGCTAAACTGGTCACTCTTTTTCAGTCGTCAAGAGTCCAACCTGCATGGATCACAAGCCCAATAGAGGCACTGCAGACAATGTCGTTCTGTTAACAAATGACCCATTAACGCCAAATTTCGCAGCACTCTCCTAACGCATACGTTTGAAGTACTTCCAACATTGATTTTTTGCCGTTATTTCACGCAGTTTTGCTTGTCTGTTAGCACCGACAACTTTACACAAACACCGGTGCTCTCAATCGTTAAGTGAAGACCGTCAGCTACTGCTTTGTCCTTGGTGAGAACTAATGCTGGAAATTTCGTAGTCTCAGTACGCCCTTGACACTATAGATCTCAGCATATTGAATTCGGCAACGAGTTGCGGACTGGAATGTCCCTTGCGCCTAGCTCCAGCTATCATTCCGCGCTTTTCGTGCGTCTATAATTACTTCGGAGACGTTTTCACATGAATCACCTGACTACAAATGACAGTGCACTGCCATTTTCCACCTTGTGTACGCGATACTACCGCCATCTGTATATGTGGATATCGCTATCACGTGACTCAATGATTGTCGTGTGACTAGGGCCTCCCGTAGGAGAGACCGTTTGCCAGGTGCAAGTCTTTCGATTTGACGCCACTTCGGCGACTTGCGCGAAGACGGGGATGGAATTATGATGATGAGGACAACACAACACCCAGACGCTGAGCGGAGAGTATCTCCGGCCCAGCCGTGAATCGAATCCGAGCCCTTAGGATTGACATTCTGTTGTGCTTACCACTCGGCTACCGGGGGCGGACACTCAGTTTATGAAAGCGAGGAACTATATAGCACCTGTTAAATGGAATTAGCATTTTACTAAGCTTGGAAAACGGATTGGGTGAAATAAAAGAACACAGCTGTAAGGTGGCTGCTCTTTCAGTATAAGAACTACATGTGTAAGTAGACTCATTGAGTCCTCTTTCAATGAAACTGTTCCTAGTTTCGAACAAATTCATGGCCCCAAAACAAGAAGGAAGATTAGTGTATAATGCTAGGTTGACAGCGAGGCCATTAGAGACGAAGCACAAGCTCGGATTAGTGAAAGATGGGGAAAGGATCATCCCAGAATTTACCTTGAACTGTTTACAGAAAGGTCGAAAAAAATAAATTTTGGTGCCCGGACGGTGATTTGAACCGTCATCCTCACGAGTGCTCGTCCATTGTGCTAAACACTACGCCACCTCGCTCGGAATGGCTCAGACCATCAGTTTTAGAGCGCTGCATATTACAAAGCTGGTTTTTTGAGTCATACACAGAGCACGGAACGCCGTATAATCAACGAAAACAAAACAACAATAATGGAATGTACTCAAATTAAATCAGGTGATGCTGAGGGATTTAGCTTCGAAAGAAGACACTTAAATTAGTCGATAAGTTTTGCTATCTGGGCAGGAAATGACTGATTATGGCTGAAATAGAGAGGATATGGAATGTGGACTGGAAAGGGTAAGGAAAACGTTTGTGAAGAAGAGAAATATGTTAACATCGAAGATAGGTTCAATTTCCGAACGTATTTGCATGGACTTTTGTCGTTTATGGAAGTGAAACACGGACGACAAATAATTTAGAGAAGAATAAAAAATGTTCAAATGTGTGTGAAATCTTAACTGCTAAGGTCATCAGTCCCTAAGCTTACACACTACTTAACCTGAATTATCCTAAGGACAAACACACACACCCATGCCCGAGGGAGGTCTCCAACCTCCGCCGGGAACAGCCGCACAGTCAATGATTGCAGCGCCTTAGAAAGCTCGGCTAATCCCACGCGGCTTAGACAAGAATAGAACAGAATGTGTTGTTACAGAAGAATTCTAAAGATTATGTAGGTAGATCACGTAACTAATAACGACGTACTGAACAGAATTGCTGACACAAGAAGTTTGTTGCACAAGCTGACTAGACTAAGGGATCGGTTGATAGGACACATTCTGAGGCATTAAGGGATCATCAATTTCTTACTGGGGTAAAGCGTGGGGTGTAAAAATCGTAGAAGGGGACCAAGTAACAAATGCAGAACGCAGTTTCAGAAGGATGTAGGTTGCAGTGGTTACTCGGAGATGAAGAGGCATGTTCAGGACAGAGTAGCATGGAGAGCTGCAGCAAACGAGTCTTCGGACTGAAGAGAACAACAAGAAAACATCAACAACAGCAGCGGCGCCATATGAAAAGAGAATCAGGTATCACATGAGTAACACCAGTGAATAGAAGACTCACTGGTAAGGTCCTATGAAACTTAATGAAGTATAACAGAGTTCAACTTACAGGCGACCACCGTGAGTGGGTATCCGTTTGTGTATCTGCGACTGTCCTACATGAAAAACGTATAACTGCTTCTAATACGTCTCGGTGTCATTTGAAAGATGAATATGAATTAGTATGATCTACAAAATATAAGTAGCCAATCCACGCAGTAAGCTCTGTAATTTAGTGGACTGTAAAGAAATGCACATTATTCTGCCAGCTGCAGCATCTTTTCGCTCAGTGGCCGCGGTTAGCACTTACCTTCACAGCTGGACGGTTAAAAGAAGACAAAAAAACCACTCACGATTTCAAGGACGTGGTGCTACTTTGCACACACCTACAAACACTATGCATCTTTTGGGAGAAGTTTTTTGGAAACGTATCGTCTCAAAAAGCCTATGATTCCCTCGTTCGCTGGACCTTATTCCAACAGACTTTCTCTTTGGAAGCAGCATAATCCGTAGTGTATCGCAGTCGCCTACGGACCCTCTGTGACTCAAGAACTGATGTAACTACGTACGTGAAAAGAACATCACAATCAGTGTATAGACGCCAGTGGAGGGTTATTTCCAACGTATATTGTAATTTCACAGCAGCTTTTCTAACAATCTGCACAGTAAAACTGCACAAGTAATAATTATTAACTAGTAAATTTGTCATTGTCATTCATAATTAAATATTCAAACGAATAACATCACAACACTTTGCGTGTTCCTATATATCATACACTTTTTTCCATAGCATTTCTGTACAAAGTCAGTATAAAACCGGAAACAAAAATTAAAATTATTATAAATTATTATAAATTATTATAAATTATTATAAATTATTATAAATGAAACAAAAAAGAAGTATAGTGTTAAATCTCAACTTCTGAACAAGATGACAGTCTACAAATAAGTCAGCCATGAGAGACTGTTCTCAATAATTATTAGCTGTCGAACGGGTGACAACCATTTAATTAGTCCATGGATTTCACAGACACACACTATGTGACCAAAAGTATCCGGACACCCCCAAAAATATACGTTTCTCATATTAGGTGCATTGTGCTTCCACCGACGCCAGGTACTCCACATCAACAACCTTATTAGATATCGTGAGAGAGCAGAATGGGGGTGCTCTGCCGAACTTCAAATGGTTCAAATGGCTCTTAGCACTATGGGACTTAACATCTACGGTCATCAGTCCCCTAGAACTTAGAACTACTGTAAATCTAACTAACCTAAGGACATCACACAACACCCAGTCATCACGAGGCAGAGAAAATCCCTTACCCCGCCGGGAATCGAACCCGGGAACGCGGGCGTGGGAAGCGAGAACGCTACCGCACGACCACGAGCTGCGGACTCCGCGGAACTCACGGACTTCGAACATGGTCAGATATTTTGGGTGTCACTTGTGTTATAAGTTTGTACGCGAGATTTCCACACTCCTAAAGATCCCTAGGGCCACTGTTTCCGATGTGATAGTGAAGTGGAAACCTTAAGAGACATGTACAGCACAAAAGCTTACAGGCCGAAAAAATGGTTCAAATGAGTCTGAGCAGTATGGGACTTAACATCTCAGGTTATCAGTCCCCTAGAACTTAGAACTACTTCAACCTAACTAACCTAAGGACATCACACACAGGCATGCCCGAGGTACCATTCGAACATGCGACCGTAGCAGTCACGCGGTTCCGGACTGAAGCGCCTAGAATCGCTCGGCCACCACGGCCGGCTCTTGCAGGCCGACCTCGTCTGTTGACTGACAGAGACTGCCGACAGTTGAAGAGGGTCTTAATGCGTAATAGTCAGACAGCTATCCAGAGCATCACACAGTAATACCAAACTGCATCAGGGTCAACTACAAGCACTATGAGAGTTAGGCGGGAGGTGAGAAAACTTGGATTTTATGGTCGAGCGGCTGATCAGAAGCCACGCATCACACCGGTAAATGCCAAACAATGCCTCGCTTGGTGTAAGTGGAATAAACATTGGACGACTGAAAAGAGGAAAAACGTTGTGTGGAGTGACGAATCACGGTACACTATGTGGCGATCCGATGGCAGGGTGTGGGTATGGCGAATGCCCGGTGAACGTCATCTGCCAGCGTGTGTAGTGCCAACAGTACAATTGGGAGGCGGTGGTGTTACGGTGTGGTCGTGTTTTTGATAGAGCGGGCTGGCACCTCATGTGGTTTTGCGTGGCACTATCACAGCATAGGCCTACATTGACGTTTTAAGCATCTTCTTGCTTCCCAATGTTGAAGAGCAATTCGGGGATGGCGATTGCATCTTGCAATTGACCAGTTCATAATGCACGGCCTGTGGCGGAGTGGTTACACGACAGTTACATCGCTATAATGGAGTGGCCTGCACAGACTCGTGACCTGAATCCTATATAACACATTTGGGATGTTTTGGGAAGCTGACTTCATGGTAGGCCTCACCGACCGACATCGATACCTCTCCTCAGTGCAGCACCCCATGAAGAATGGGCTGCCATTCGAAAAGAAAGCTTGCAGCACCTGATTGAACGTATTCCTGCGAAGTGGAAGCTGTCATCAAGGCTAAGGGTGGGTCAACACCTTATTGAATTCCAGCATTAGAGATCCGGTCATAGCTTCATAGGTACAGTAGCGAAACATTCCGTTTATAATGTACATACCGGAAATACAGTTCTGAATCCCGCTTAGATACGCAACTACCACCTTCAAATTTTTGAATTGCACTTGGTAATATGATCATGTGTCACAAAATTGCTTCACGTCATGCTGTATCAAAGTAATCAAATTATCAAATGAATCTATACGGTTCCAGAGACCTTTACAAGTCTCAAACATGTATGATGTGTATATGCAGACTGAAGCAACGAATGAAAATCTATATGGCGGCAGACATTCAAACCCGGGTCTCCTGCTCACTAACCACATGCGCTAACCGCTATGCCACCCCGGACTCCCTTGTCATTTCGAACTGAGGAGAGAGACGTCCTGTGGTAATCCGTGCAGTTGCGCAAGCCACGGTGCCAGGGTGGCATAGTGGTTAAGGCATCTGCCTAAAGAGCAGGAGAGCCGGGATCGAATCTCTGCCTCCATATAAATTTTCATTCGTCGCTTCAGTCTACACACATAAAATTGAAATTATATCTATATGAAGGATTAATTGCGTAATAAAAGCTGTCTCTAATCATTGTTCATGAGGTTACCGAATGGACACTTGTTCCGCAGAAATTTTGTAAAAATTTGTCAAAGTGTTTGTAACTTTAGGTCGTGATAAAAACTATTTATTGAGTTTACATAACTAATCGATGTGTGTATATGGTACAGTCCTGTGTATGAGTTGGTAGATGACAGAAGAGAAACGGAGAAACCCAATTCCAGTACGCAACATACTCCTCGAATTTCTCGAGTACCACCAAGGTGTCCGCTGGTCGTCAACGTCTCCTTCCAACGGACGGCTCACCATCAATAATGTCACATGCCCTCACTCCGAGAGGCACTGAGGGCTCCTTGGAAATTTATTCCTAAAAAAAAAAAGGCGCGAGTTCTGGTATCAAGAACTTTACATTACTACCTTTCTTCCACCTGGAGTCAAAATATTTTATCGAGTAGGCTACTTCCGAGTCGAGTGCAACCACACATGGATGCGTGAGCGACCCCGACCACGGATACGTGAAACTGACATTATAACAAACAATTACTTGAATAAAATGAATTTTTAATGTACCACGTTTTTAAATTAGACTAAAAGGTACCAGGATAGAATGGTATAGAATGATAACTGGCCTCACAGGTCTTTCTAGCCCCGTACAGACAGCCCTGAAAAGTTGTGACAGTGAAATTTTTAATAGCTTTGAAAATATTTCTGAAATTTAAAACTAAAAACAGGAAGTAAGGAGACTAACTACTCAAGCATCAGTTGTGTATTGCATGCCCCCCACATTTTTCGTTTTAAATGTTACAAATATTTTCATCTCTACTACAAATTCATAATTACAAATTTTAAGGATTGGGATTAAGAACATTTTGGGGCTGGATGAAACTATTTAATACGTACTAGTCCAATTTAAAAACGTAATACATTGAAAAGTCATTTTCATTTAAATAATTGTTTTGTGCTTATTAGCTTTGTGTGTATGAAGTTTTTCAGTCGACTTCACACATTTTGGTGAGATTACGTCTGAGGCATGTGGTAAATTTCGGAATTATTTCAGTTTCTCTTTTCCTGACTCGCCCAATATACTGCTTCGTCCAACATAAATCACGCGGAAAGACTGTGAACGTAGAATTTAGAGCTCACATTAACGCTTACTAAAACAAATGTTCAAATGTGCGTGAAATCTTATAGGGCTTAACTGCTAAGGTCATCAGTCCCTAAGCCTACACACTACTTAACCCAAATTATCCTAAGGACAAACGCACACACCCATGCCCAAGGCAGGACTCGAACCTCCGCCGCGATCAACCTTTACTAGCAATAGTTCATCCCGCTAACCATTTGGGACTGGAACAGGGCAAGTGGGAAATGACAGAAAAAAACATTAGCTTGAAGCGATTAGGGAAATCACGGAAAACGTAGTTCAAGATGACCGGACGCAGGTTTGAACAGTCGTCCTCTCGAATGCAAGTCCAGTGTGTTAACCACTGCGCCCCTGCTGGGCGGCGGCTGTGACTTTCTTGACAGTACGTCCTCAGCTGGAATCATGAGGCTGAATGCACACCGAATCAATCCTCACACGAAGGAAAAATCACTGTCGGTACTAAGATTCGATCCGGGTGCCTTCAAATGGCAACCAGTGAAGCTGACACCTGTGCTACGGAGGCGCACTTGCACACTAAAGTGCCAAAGAAACTGGTGTAGGCATACGTATTCAAATGAGATATATGTAAACAAGCGGATTACGGCGCTGCGCTCGGCAACGCCTGTATAGAGTGTTACAAAAAGGTATGGCCAAACTTTCAGGAAACATTCTTCACACACAAAGAAAGAAAATATGTTATGTGGACATGTGTCCGGAAACGCTTACTTTCCATGTTAGAGCTCATTTTATTACTTCTCTTCAAATCACATTAAGCATGGAATGGAAACACACAGCAACAGAACGTACCAGCGTGACTTCAAACACGTCGTTACAGGAAATGTTCAAAATGTCCTCCGTTATCGAGGATACATGCATCCACCCTCCGTCGCATGGAATTCCTGATGCGCTGATGCAGCCCTGGAGTATGGCGTATTGTATCACAGCCGTCCACAATACGAGCACGAAGAGTCTATACATTTGGCACCGGGGTTGCGTAGACAAGAGCTATCAAATGCCCCCATAATTGAAAGTCGGGAGGGTTGAGGTCAGGAGAGCGTGGAGGCAATGGAATTGGTCCGCCTCTACCAATCCATCGGTCACCGAATCTGTTGTTGAGAAGCGTACGAACACTTCGACTGAAATGTGCACGAGCTCCATCGTGCATGAACCACATGTTGTGTCGTACCTGTAAAGGCACATGTCCTAGCAGCACAGGTAGAGTATCCGGTATGAAATCATGATAACGTGCTCCACTGAGCGCAGGTGGAAGAATATGGGGCCCAATCAAGACAACACCAACAATGCCTGCCCAAACGTTCACAGAAAATTTGTGTTGATGACGTGATTGCACAATTGCGTGCGGATTCTCGTCAGCCCACACATGTTGATTGTGAAAATTTACAATTTGATCACGTTGGAATGAAAACCTCATCCGTAAAGAGAACATTTGCACTGAAATGAGGATTGACACATTGTTGGATGAACCATTCGCGGAAGTGTACCCGTGGAGGCCAATCAGCTACTGATAGTGCCTGAACATGCTGCACGTGGTTCTCCCGTAGCACTCTCCATACAGTGACGTGGTCAACGTTACCTTGTACAGCAGCAACTTCTCTGACGCTGACATTAGGGTTATCGTCAACTGCACGAAGAATTGCCTCGTCCATTACCGGTGTCCTCGTCGTTCTAGATCTTCCCCAGTCGCAAGTACAGTACATACTGACGAAACTAAAATGAGCTCTAACCTGGAAATTAAGCGTTTCCGGACACATGCCCACATAACATCTTTTCTTTATTTGTGCGTGAGGAATGTTTCCTGAAAGTTTGGCCGTACCTTTTTGTAACACCCTGTGTAAGAAAACAAGTGTCTGCCGCATTGGTTAGATCGGTTACTGCTTCGACCATGGCAGGTTATAAAGACTTAAGAGAGTTTGAATGTCGGGTTTTAGTGGAGCACAAGCGATGGGACACAGTATCTCCGAGGTAGCGATGAAGTGAGGATTTTCCAGTACGACTATTTCACGAGTGTACCGTGAAGATCAGGAATCCGGTAGAACATTAAATCTCCGACATCGCGGCGGCCAGAAACAGATCCTGTAAGAAGTGGACCAACGACGACTGAAGAGAGTCGTTCAACGTTACAGAAGTGCAACCCTTCCTCAAATTGCTGTAGATTTCATTGCTCGACCATCAACAAGTCTCAGCATGCGAATCATTCAACGAAACGTAATCGATATGGGCTTTCGGAGCCGAATGCCCACTCTTGTACTCTTTATGACTGCACGAAACAAAACTTTACGCCTCGCCTGGGCCCTTCAACACCGATATTGGACTGTTGATGATTGGAAATATATTTCCTGGCCAGACGACTCTCGTTTCAAATTATATCTATCGGATGGACTTATAAGGGTATGGAGACAGCCTGATGAATCCTTGGATCCTGCATGTCAGCAGGGGCTGTTGAAAGTGGTGGATGCTCTGACACTTACTTAAGCATCCACTCTGATCACCTGCATCCATTCACGTCCATTGTGCATTCCGATGGATTTGGGCAATTGCAGCAGGACAGTGCGACACCCCACATGTCTAGAATTGCTACAGAGTGGCTCCAGGATCACTCTTTGAGTTTAAACAATTCCGCTTGCCACCAACTCGCCAGGCATGAACATTATTGAGCATATCTGGGATGCCTTGCAACGTGCTGCAACGTGCTTTTCGGAAGAGATCACCACCCCCTCGTACTCTTACGAAATTATGGACAACCCTGGAGTTCTCTCCAGCACTACTTCAGACATTAGTCGAGTCAATGTCACGTAGTGTTGCGGCACTTCTGCGCGTGAGCTGGTGCCCTGCACGATATTAGGCAGGTGTAGCAGTTTCTTTGGCTCTCCAGCCTACAAGACACGCATTAAAGAACAGCTGTCTCTTCTGAGAGTAGAACCTTTGTAGTCGTTTGTACAGGGTGTTACAAAAAGGTATGGCCAAACTTCAGGAAACATTCCTCACACACAAATAAAGAAACGCTTAATTTCCATGTTAGAGCTCACTTTAGTTTCGTCAGTATGTACTGTACTTCCTCGATTCACCGCCAGTTGGCCCAATTGAAGGAAGGTAACGTTGACTTCGGTGCTTGTGTTGACATGCGACTCATTGCTCTACAGTACTAGCATCAAGCACATCAGTACGTAGCATCAACAGGTTAGTGTTCATCACGAACGTGGTTTGGCAGTCAGTGCAATGTTTACAAATGCGGAGTTGACAGATGCCCATTTGATATATGGATTAGCACGGGGCAATATCCGTGGCGCAGTACGTTTGTATCGAGACAGATTTCCAGAACGAAGATGTCCCGACAGGAAGACATTCGAAGCAATTGATCGGCGTCTTAGGGAGCACGGAACATTCCAGCCTATGACTCGCGATTGAGGAAGACCTAGAACGACAAGAACACCTGCAATGGACGAGGAAATTCTTCGTGCAGTTGACGATAACCCTAATGTCAGCGTCAGAGAAGTTGCTGCTGTACAAGGTAACGTTGACCACGTCACTGTACGGAGAGTGCTACGGGAGAACCAGTTATTTCCGTACCATGTACAGCGTGTGCAGGCACTATCAGCAGCCGATTGGCCTCCACGGGTACACTTCTGCGAATGGTTCATCCAGCAACGTGTCAATCCCCATTTCAGTGCAAATGTTCTCTTTACGGATGAGTCTTCATTCCAACTTGATCAAATTGTAAATTTTCACAATCAACATGTGTGGGATGACGAGAATCCGCACGCAATTGTGCAATCACGTCATCAACACAGATTTTCTGTGAACGTTTGGGCAGGCACTTTTGGCGATGTCTTGATTGGGCCCCATGTTCTTCCATCTACTCTCAATGGAGCACGTTATCATGATTTCATACGGGATACTCTACCTGTGCTGCTAGAACATGTGCCTTTTCAGGTACGACACAACATGTGGCTCATGCACGATGGAGCTCGTGCACATTTCAGTCGAAGTGTTCGTACGCTTCTCAACAACAGATTCGGTGACCGATGGATTGGTAGAGGCGGACCAATTCCATGGCCTCCACGCTCTCCTGACCTCAACCCTCTTGACTTTCATTTATGGGTGCATTTGAAAGCTCTTTTCTACGCAACCCCGGTGCCAAATGTATAGACTCTTCGTGCTCGTATTGTGGACGGCTGTGATACAATACGCCATTCTTCAGGGCTGCATCAGCGCATCAGGGGTTCCATGCGACGGAGGGTGGATGCATGTATCCTCGCTGACGTAGGACATTTTGAACATTTACTGTAGCAAAGTGTTTGAAGTCACGCTGGTACGTTCTGTTGCTGTGTGTTTCCATTCCAAGATTAATGTGATTTGAAGAGAAGTAATAAAATGAGCTCTAACGTGGAAAGTAAGCGTTACCGGACACATGCCCGCATAACATATTTTCTTTCTTTGTGTGTAAGGAATGTTTCCTGAAATTTTGGCCGTACCTTTTTGTAACACCCTGTATAAGTTATAATTCAGCAAACGTTTCTATCGTCATTCAAGCAAAAGATATGGCTTCTGAAAATGTATGAATTTTTTGAAGCGCTCTGTACAGTACTTACACTCTCAAAATATCCAGTATTCTGTAGGAGTACTGCCTTCCTACGGAGTCACAACACCCTGAATAGTTAAGTAAAAAAGGCCATGAAAAGTGGTAGAGTTTTTATCTCAGAGCGTGCCATAATGTTCAACGTGTAACGACAGACGGAGTGAGACAGCCGCTGAAGTGCTAATCTACTCCGAGTCTGTGGCTGAAATCTTTAGACTGGCGCCCCTTTCTGCTGCTCAGACGGGTTTAAAGAAGTCGGAACACGGCGCGGGCTTAATCAGAGTAAAACGCCGGTAATATTTCAGGCGACGGTAAGGGGCCTAAACAGCGGGCAGGCGGCGGCGCTAACGGCGTTAGGAATCCATCCATTACCGCGGCGCTTGCGCCGGCGGCTGTGCGGCTGTGGTGTGCCGTGGTCTGGCGTGGGGCTAATGAACGCTGGCTGGCTGGCTGGCTGGGAGGCGGACGCGGGCTGGCAATTGTGGAGGCCGCGTGGCAATGCGCATGCGCGAGCTTCTCTCAGGGGTTCTACAGCTGCTGCTGCTGCTGTCGCGGCTACTAGAGTTAACCTCACCGCAACAGCACGGACGCTTTTCCACAAAGTATTGCGTCTCCTAAAGCTTGTTTCACAGTATAAGCTGGAGCCAAAACTTCCTGCCTCCTTACACACTGCATCAGCAGGTCTGGATCCCGTCTAATTGAGGAATGTAAAACGAATTTGGTTAAACACTACTGTACTGCCGTGGCAGGGCTCATATTCCTTTAACACGCTTTTCGCATGAGTTATATGCAACACGCAAGGCCTTGAAATCCACACATATTACTGTAATATTCTCTCGCTGCCTATGCACAAACCATTAGTCCTACAGAAAAAATGAACAGGGCGTTTTCGTAGGAAATTTAACTACATTAAATATTTTACTGAGATATTTTATGCTGGAGATAGTAGATTTCGAGCTATTAAAAAAAGAAAAAAGTACAAAGGTGACCAAAGAACTCACATTCCTACACTCAGCTGCTACCAGCCATGATTTCTAGCAACTTGTGCATGTTATCCCCTCCTACACCCTACAAAAATTTACGACTCCACTAATTGTTTCCTACATTTAACCTTTTTTGGTCATCATTAACTGACCTTAGTCGAGCAAATACAAACTGTAATACCAACATTTTAGTAAATTTTTATTAAAAATGAAATTCCTCCAGCTGTGCTTAAGATTTTATATTTACTTCGTTACTAGTTTCGACGTTGCGTTAACGCCATCTTCAGGCCCGTACACTTTGATGAAATCACTTATGCATGTGCACATGTTGGTCTCACCGCAGACTGTTATATTGAGCCACACACAACTGATTTCATCAAAGTGTACGGTCCTGAAGATGGCGTTGACGCAACGTCGAAATTGTAGGGAAGTAAATATAAAATCTTAAGTACAGCTGGAGGAATTTCATTTTTTATAAAAATTATAGCTCTCGTGTCCCACCTTCATCCAGTTTAAATGTGAATGTAAGACGATTTTAGTAAATTTTAACTAACTTTTTTCGTATTATAGCACCATAAAATAAAAGAAAAATACATCGTTGTCTTCATCAGGCCTTCTCACAACGAAACTACTGTGCCTATAAACGTTATGCTTAGAACTACCTGTCAACGCAATTTATTATAATGTGTCGTTCCCCAAAGTCGTTTTCCTCTCATCGCTCTCATGGGCATGTTTAAAATAGTAATGCTGCCGAAGTAGCTGACAATGCAGATAGCGTAATAGCCCAATCAAAAAGAGACCAAAAAAAGTCGAACATCGGCAATAGTTCGTGTTGTCGAATATTTCTGTATTCTGGTAGCAGGGAGTCCCAGCAGAAATCATGAATGATGAGGGATGAGTGTGGGGGTGGAGGTGCGTTTTAAGGTCACTTCTACACCTTTATCGTGAAAAACTGCAAAACCTGTCACCTTTAGCTAAAACATACCCTAATAAAAAATTTAATTACCATAAATTTCCTATGCTCCTGGTCATTTAACAGGCTCAGCAAATACTTTCTGTGTATGAAGCGAGAGCATATGAAAATCTCACACATGGTTTTTGAAGTTTTGGGGCTTGCATAAAATCCATCGGTATGGGCAACTGAATCATACAGATGATTCATGTGTTCATGTGAAAATGCTTCTGACGAGATTACGGACACACGACGGGAATTACACTACTGGCCATTAAAATTTCTACACCAAGAAGAAATGCAGATGATAAACGGGCATTAATTGGACAAATATATTATACTAGAACTGACATGCGATTACATTACACGCAATTTGGATGCATAGATCCTGAGAAATCAGTACCCAGAACAACCACCTCTGTCCGTAATAACGGCCTTGATACGCCTGGGCATTGAGTCAAACAGAGCTTGTATGGCGTGTATAGGTGCAGCTGCCCATGCAGCTTCAACACGACACCACTGTTCATCAAGAGTAGTGACTGGCGTATTGTGACGAGCCAGTTGCTCGGCCACCATTGACCAGACGTTTTCAATTGGTGAGAGATCTGGAGAATGTGCTGGCCAGGGCAGCAGTCGAACATTTTCTGCATCCAGAAAGACCGGTAAAGGACCTGCAACATGCGATCGTGCATCCTCTTGCTGAAATATAGGGTTTTGCAGGGATCGAATGCTGGGTAGAGCCACTGGTCGTAAAACATCTGAAATGTAACGTCCACTGTTCAAAGTGCCGTCAATGCGAACAAAATGTGACCTAGACGTGTAACCAATGGCACCCCCTACCATCACGCCGGGTGAGACGCCAGTATGGTGATACGGATACACGCTTCCAATGTGCATTCACCGCGATGTCGTCAAACATGGATGCGACCATCATGATGCTGTAAACAGAACCTAGATTCATCCGAAAAAATTACGTTTTGACATTCATGCACTCAGGTTCGTCGTTGAGTACACCATCGCAGGCGCTCCTGTCTGTGATGCTGCGTCAAGGGTAACCGCAGCCATGGTCTCCGAGCTGATAGTCCATGCTGCTGCAAACGTCGTCGAACTGTTCGTGCAGATGGTTGTTGTCTTCCAAACGTCCCCATCTGTTGACTCAGGGATCATCACTTGGCTGCACGATCCGTTACAGCCATGCGGATAAGATGCCTGTCATTTCGACTCCTAATGATACGAGGCGGTTGGGATCCAGCACGGCGTTCCGTATTACCCTCCTGAACCCACCGATTCCATTTTCTGCTAATGGTCATTCGATCTCGACCACCGCGAGCAGCAGTGTCGCGAATAGATAAACCGCAATCGCGACAGGCTACAATCCGACATTTATCAAAGTCGGAAACGTGATGGTACGTATTTCTCGTCCTTACACGAGGCATCACAACAGCGTTTCACCAGGGAACTCCAGTAAACTGCTGTTTGTGTATGAGAAATCGGTTGGAAACTGTCCTCGTGTCAGCACGTTGTAGGTGTCACCAGCGGTGCCAACCTTGTGTGAATGCTCTGAAAAGCTAATCATGTACATATAACATCATCTTCTTCCTGTCGGTTATATTTCGCTTTCGCAGAACGTCATCTTGGTGGTGTAGCAATTTTAATGGCCAGTAGTATAAAAGACTTAGTAGTTGGAGCATGGGACATCATTTTTCGTATATAGTACGGAATTCAGCATTCCGTGATTCACAGAGTCAAGAGTGTGCCGGTAATACCAAATTTCAAGCATTACCTCTCACCACGGACAACGCAGTGTCCGACGGCTTCCACTTAACGACCGTGAGCAGCGCCCTTCTTGTAGATTGTTATTACTAACAGACAACTAACACGGCGTTAAATAACCGAATAAAGCAATGTGGAACGCACGACGAACGCATCCGTTAGGACAGTGCTGCGAAATTTGGCGTTAATCGGCAATGGCAGCAGACGACCAACGCGACGATGTCTACAGCACCTTTTATGGGCTGGTGACCAATCGGTTGGACCCTAAACGAAAGTAAACCAATGGTGTGGTCAGATGAATGGCGATTTCATTTGGTAAGAGCTGGTGGTAGGGTTCAAGTGGGGCGCTGGCCCCACGACGCCATGGACCCATCTTGTCTCTAAGGCGTTGTACAAGCTGGTACTGGATCTGTAATGGTGTGAGCTGTGTTTACATGGAATGTACTGGGTCCTCAGCATGTTCGCCTGCATGGAGACCATCTTAAGCTATTCATACATGTTATGTTCGCAAACGACAGTGCCGCGCGGGGTGGCCGCGCGGTCTGTGGCGCATTGTCACGGTCCGTGCGGCTTCCCCCCGTCGGAGGCTCGAGTCCTCCCTCAGGCATGGGTCTGAGTGCTGCCCTTAGAGTAAGTTGCTTTAAGTTAGATTAAGTAGTGAGTAGGCTTCGGGACGGATGGCCTCAGTAGTTTGGTCCCACAAATTTCCAAATTTTCCAAACGACAATGGAATTTCATTGGATGATATTGCGCCATGCCACCAAGAACCAGTTGTTCGCAGATTGTTGGAAAAACATTTTGAACACTTGGAGCGAATGGTTTGTCCACCCAGATCGCCCATCACGAATCCCATCGAACATTTATAGGACATAATCGAGAGGTCAATTCACGCACAAAATTCGGGACGAGCAACACTTTCGCAATTATAGACAGCTATAGAGACTGCATCTCTCAATATTTCTGCAGGAGACTTTCAATGACTTCTTGAGTCCATGCCACGTCGAGTTGCGGGCACAAGGAGGTCCGACAACATATTAGGAGGAATCTCATAATTCTTGTCATCACAATATATAACGTGTCAATTGTTTCGAAGTCTTTGCGACAAACGCCTAGTTGTGATATATCTTATTATGGGAAACAACTTTCGTTAGAGACGAAATGGTCGCCATCACTTCCCAATGACAATACATTTTGTTTAAGACTGATTATGTCCCTGGGTGTTGGCACAGAGTGGCCCTTTGCTGTGTTAAGTATGCCCTGCGTGTTGACTATCACCCAGTCATCTGCTCCGCGTGGAAGACACTAGGTGAACGATATTCAAGTTCGAGATTTGGTTCTAAAATACCCTTCTCCTGTTAGACACGCTCATTCTCCTGGTTTCGTTGTTGAAAATCCATGTGTTAATTTCCTGGGGTAGGTAGTATGCTGCACACCCGCTGGTTCAGTGAACTGTCGTAGTCCCAAAACCGGAGACACCTTCCGTTGCTGGGTAGTGTCAGCGAACATTTCGTCTGTAACAAAAGTTGTGATCCGTCACTAATAGGCGTTCATCTACCTTGGAGTAGGCTATGTACACACAGCTTTCCAAAAAACGTGAAGCACTCAGAAGACATGGTCGGATCTCAGTGTAACTTGGTACATGTTCTTGCCATCAGGGAGGTATACGAATGATCAGAGTTGCAGTTCTCTGTGACAGGTAGTACGGCCTGTAGAATGTATTAGTTTTGTTCTTCTTTACTGTTGTCATCAGGCGTGGAATGGTATACACTGAACCGCCAAAGAAACTGCATATTCAAATACGTAGACAGGCGGAAGACGGCAGTGCAGTCGGCAACGCCTGTATGAGACAGCATGTGTCTGGCGCAGTTGTTAGATCGGTTACTACTGCTACAATAGCAGGTTATCAAGACTGAAGTGAGTTTCAACGTGGTGTTATTGTCGGCGCACGAGCGACCGGACACAGCATCTCCGTGATAGCCATGAAGTTAGGATTTTCCCGTGCGACCATTTCACGAGTGTACCGTGAATATCAGGAATCAGGTAAAGCATCTAATCTCCGACATTGCTGCGGCCGGAAAAAGATCCTTCAAGAATGGGACCAACGAAGACTGAAGAGAATCTTTCAACCTACAGAAGTTCAAACCTTCCACAAAATGCTGCAAATTTCAATGCTGACCCTTCAATAGGTGTCAACATGCGAATCATTCAACGAAACATCATCGATATGGGTTTTCGGATCCGAAGGCCTACTCGTGTACCCTTGGTGAGTGCACGACAAAAAGCTTACCGCCTCACCTGGGCCTGTCAACACCGACATTGGACTGTTGATGACTGGAAATATATTGCCTGGTAGGACGAGTCTCGTTTCAAATCATATCAAGCGGATGGACGTACACGGGTTTGGAGACAGCCTCATGAATCCATGGACCCTGTCTGTCAGCAGGGGCTGTTCAAGCTGGTGGACGCTCTGTAATTGTGTGGGGCGTGTGCAGTTGGAGTGATATGTGACCCCTGATACGTCTGTATACGACTCTGATAGGAGACACGTACGTGAGCATCCTGTCTGATCATCTGCATCCATTCACGTCCATTGTGCATTCCGGCGGACTTGGGGAAATTCCAGCACGAGAATGCGACAGCTCACACGCACAGAATTGCTACGGAGTGGCTCCAGGAATACTTATTGAGTTTAAGCCCTTCCGCTGGCTTCCAGTCTCCCTAGATATGAACATTATTGAGCAAATCTGCGATGTCTTGGAACGTGCTGTTCAGGAGAGATCTCCCCCTCCCCCCTGGTACTCTTACGAATTTATGGACAGCTCTGCAGCGTTCGTGGTGTCAGTTCTCTCCAGCACTACTTCAGACATTAGTCGAGCCCATGCCACATCGTGTTGCGGCACTTTTGTGTTCTCGCGTGGGCCATACACTATGTTAGGCAGCTTTACCAGTTTCTTTGGCTCTTCAGTGTATAAGGTGCAAGATCAACATCAGTAGTTAGATGATCACTGAATTTATACGGAGATACCTTGTACTCGTGTGAATCATAGTTATCAGCACCTAATAGAGTTTGAAATTGACATCATTTTGAGTCATCATTTGGCCGGCTTGTCGAATCGTCCAATATAATTTTTTTTTCAGTTGTGAGATTGGCATTATGGTGGATAGAATGGGAAAGTGAGAGCAGTCCTACTCGTCAACTAGGTGCCGGTCGACGACATCTGACCACCACAAGAAAGAGTCGCCATGTTGTGCACAAACCACATTGTCACCCCTCCACCTCTCCGTCTGTCATCCGAGAACAAGTAATGGACAACCGGCAACTTTCCGTGTCATCCAACAACGTTGGTCACAGACTAGCGGAAGCCAGACTTGGCTATACCTACCCCATGCATAGGCTGCCGTTAACACCACAACCAAAACTCTAACGATTGCGTTTGGAGTGTTGCAATGAGCAGGGAAAGTAAACTGCTGATTAATGACGTCGGATTGTACTCAGTGATGAACCGTAGCTTTTCATAAGCCCGGATGACCATTGTCGACCAGTAATGCAGCTACTTGGGGAGGGGTCACATTCTTCCAGTAAACTGGAGAGGCCCAGGAGTGTTACTCCTACCGCCTCTTGTGTTAGGCCTCAAGCGACAGCATCGTCGACAACGCTCGTCCACAGATGGTCTCTATGAACTGTCTGCGTGATGTTGACGTATTCCCCCGGCGAAAAGATCCTATAATTAGTTCACTATGGAATTTGTGTGAAACCATGTTGGGCGTCAGTTCTGTCCTACGAGCAATACCCAGGACATCAAAGAGCCCCTAGAACAGTTCTGGGGCAGCTTGTCTCAGAAGGGAATACGACGGATTTATGACACCCTTAAAAACCGAATCAGTGCATGCATCCATGTCAGAGAGGGTGCAACGGCGTACTGATAGGCGGGCTCATACTGTCAAGTACTTTGTGAATCTTAGTTAGTCGATTTTGTAATTAGTGAACTGACATTGGAGACCCGCCCAACGCTTTATGTTTCATTTCGTTTCCTCGCCTGTTTCTCGGTGCTTCATGATTTTTTTTCTTTTTGTCGTTCAGTGTTTCTATGAACCTTTTATGTTCTGAAATTATGCGCCTCTCTTTGGCCAATAACGTAGAATTCAGTTTCGTATGAAGATTATTTAATTTTCCATCGCCGCAGCTTTAACTGAGATACTTTCCAAATAAATTATTACTAATCATTTAACATTACCTCTTCTGTACTGCCGTAGTTTCCCTAATCTTCCGAAGACATTGCACGCCATATCATAACTGAAGGAAGGTGTTCCACGGTTTGTTGCACATCATTGTCGTGGTTCGCCTCTTCTAGCCCTGGTATCACGAAATGGATCTCCTCAATACAGAAAGTGGACTCCCGCTAAACTACCTCTGAGTGGGGAAAGGCATCCAACGATATACCAGACTGGACTAGTGCATCGCAAGATACTTTTTCTAAATTAAGAAAAAAGCAGACAAATTTATGACAATTACAAATTAATACAATGTATGGCCCCAAGAAAAAAACGAAAATCTAAATTTCAGAGCACTTCCTCCATATCTCAATGGTTTTCCAATTGCGTAGGTCACATAAGGTGCTTGAAGAATATAGACGGTGGCCACGCAAACAAACATATTCATTTGTGTTTTTTCCAGTAATATGTGTTATTATTGGACTTTTACTATAGCGACATATACACTATGTGATCAAAAGTATCAGGACGCCTGGCTGAAAATGACTTACAAGTTCGTGGCGCCCTCCATCGGTAATGCCGGAATTCAGTATGGTGTTGACCCACCCTTAGCCTTGATGACAGCTTCCACTCTCGCAGGCGTACGTTCAATTACGTGCTGGAATGTTTCTTGAGGAATGGCAGCCCATTCTTCACGGAGTGCTGCACTGAGGAGAGGTATTGATGTCGGTCGGAGAGGCCTGTCACGAAGTCAGCTTTCCAAAACAACTTAAAAGTGTTCTATAGGATTCAGGTCAGGACTCTGTGCAGGCCAACCCATTACAGAGATGTTACTCCGCCACAGGTCGAGCATTATGAACAGGTGCTCGATCTTGTTGAAAGATGGAATCGCCATCCCCGAATTGCTGTTCAACAATGGGAAGCAAGAATGTGCATAAAACAACAATGTAGGCTTGTCATGTGATAGTGCCTCGCAAAACAATAAGGGGTGCAAGACCCCTCCATGAAAAACACGACCACACCATAACACCGCGCCTCCTAATTTTACTGTTGGCACTACACACGTTGTCAGATGACGTTCACCGGACATTCACTATAACCTTACCCTGCTATCGCATCCCCACATTGTTTTCCGTGATTCTTCACTCCACTGTTGAATCGTCAGAAGTTTACGCTCCTTACACTAAGCGAGGCGTCGTTTGGCATTTACCGGCATGATTTGTGGCTTTCCAGCAGCCGCTGGGCCATGAAATCCAAGTATTTTCACCTTCCGCCTAATTTTCATAGTACTTGCCGTGGATCCTGATGCAGGGTGGAATTCCTGTGTGATGTCCTAGATAGATGTCTGCCTATTACACGCTATGACCCTCTTCAACTGTCGGCGGTCTCTGTCAGTCAACATGGGGGTCGATCTGTACGCTTTTGTGCTGTACTTCTCCCTTCACGTTTCCACTTCACTATCACATCAGAAACAGTGGACCTAGGGATGTTTAGGAGTGTGGAAATCTCGCACACAGACGACGTATGAAACAAGTTACACCCAATCGACTGGCCACTTTCGAAGTCCGTGAGTTCCGCTGAGCGCCCCATTCTGCTCTCACACGATGTCTAATGGCTACTGAGGTTGCGGATAGGGAGTACCTGGTAGCAGATGGCAGAAAAATGCATCTAATATGAAAAACTCATGATTTTGGAGGTGTACGGATACTTTTGATCACATAGTTACCTCCCCTCAAAACAACTCTCGTCAAGAGATGTTAACAATTCTAGCAAAAAAATAAACTGGTGTGTTTAAGTTGTTCATACCTCTATAACTTCTCGAACATGTTTGTATTTCCTTACTTGTATTAGATTTATTACTCACACTGCTTGCCATCCCCATCTAACTTCACCGTTTAATTTGTCGATAACCCTGTGAGCAAATTAGTTTACTATGCATTTTTTCATTCACTACTTTCGTATGGCATCATATTTCGGGGGAATTCATCGTTAAGGGAAAAACTATTCATTGCAAAAAAGCGGGTAATCAAAATAATAGCTGGAGCCCAGCTAAGATCATCTTCCAGAAATTTATATTTAAGGAACTAGGGGTACTTGCAGTAGCTTCGCAATGTATATGTATTCCCTAATGGAATTTCTAGTTAATAACCTATCCCAATTCAAAATAGCAATTTGCAAAGCTTCAACAATAGGAGAAGGGCTGATCTTCACTACTTTGGATTAAATCTAACTCTGGCACAGAAAAGAGTGAATTATGATACCACAAAAATCATGTGTCACTTAAAAAATAGCGTGACAAGTCTGACATTTAAAAACAAATTAAAAGACTCTCTGAATGACGAATAATTCTTCTCAACAGATGAATTTTTAGATAAAAGTTCGTAAACTCAGAAGTAAAAGAACTGAAAATAAAAAATAAAACTCTTGCATTATGGCATGTAAAGAAACTTTTGTGAAACACACGTTCCATGTCATCACGAAGTGCCTTATTATTGTCCTATCGAACAACTATTAATCTAATTAATCTAATCTCTTACTTTCTTTTAAGACTGTAGCTCTACTATTTTTCATTTGTTTGAGCATTACTCGAATTTGTTGAACATTGTATTATCTCCTTCTCAAGATGCGTTAGTATAAACACAACAGGCGGTTTGTATATTGTCTTATTATTCAGATTGTCTACCTATATTTATTATTTCTCGTATGTAGTAACGCATTATTCCCTCCTTTCGCAGTTCATAGTGAATACATTACTTCTTGTCTCCTGCGAATTACAGTTTTTATAATAGATATCACCAATTCTCTTTGTACTTGATGTACCCATGTAAACATTTACTTCACTCATTAGCACTCTGCTATAGCTCATCATAAAACTTCTAATTCGAAAATAACGAAACCGAAAATTACTATTAGAGGCGACAACCTCACTCAGTAGTAAATTAAGAAACGTTTTGCTTGAATCCAATTCGGCAATGACATATCCCGACACGTTACAGTAAAACAAAAAAATGGCTCTGAGCACTATGGGACTCAACTGCTGAGGTCATTAGTCCCCTAGAACTTAGAACTAGTTAAACATAACTAACCTAAGGACATCACAAACATCCATGCCCGAGGCAGGATTCGAACCTGCGACCGTAGCGGTCTTGCGGTTCCAGACTGCAGCGCCTTTAACCGCACGGCCACTTCGGCCGGCTACAGTAAAACAGATCATCTAAAGAAAGCCGATGTTGAACACAAAATTTCGCTGCATAAACTCCATGTAACATAACAGTGTGAATGATAAATAAATCCATTTATCCGTTTTCCCACATGTAAGTTGAATTCTTCTTTACTGCTGGGCATAAAGAAAAAAACGACTTAAGATTGTACACTTTAGGAGTTCGGGCGAATGGTCTTTTGTACAAGATATGAAATACTTAATGACACAAACACTGCAGAGTATTACGACTGATAGATTTAAGCTGAATGACACGCGAAACTTGAGTAACATTGTCGGTAACATTTATTATACACACATCAAAAAACGCTTTGCACCACCTCGGTTCCGAAAGTTCCGGAACTTGTACAGAAAATTGGAATAAAGATCAACATAAACATAATTTCCGCCCTTTTTATTGCACATGAAAACCACACATTGCAAGTTGTACCACCATACAGCGAGACCTTCAGAGGTGGTGGTCCAGACTGCTGTACACAACGATACCTCTAATACCCATTAATACGGCCTCTTGGATTGATGCACGCCTGTATTCGTCGTGGCATACAATCCACAAGTTCATCGAGGCACTGTTGGTCCAGATCGTCCCACACCTCAACGATTCGGCGTAGATCCCTCAGAGTGGTTGGTGGGTCAGGTCTTCCACATATAGCCTTTTTCAATCTATCCCAGGCATCTTCGATAGGGTTCATGTCTGGAGAACATGCTGGCCACTCTAGTCGTGCGATGTCGTTATCCTGAAGGAAATCATTCACGAGATGCGCACGATGGGGGCTTCCTCGAAGACGAATGCCTCGCCAATATGCTGCCGATATGGTTGCACTATCGGTCGGAGGATGACATTCACGTATCGTACAGCCGTTACGGCGCCTTCCATGACCACCAGGAGCGTACGTCGGCCCCACATAATGCCACCCCAAAACAGCAGGTAACTTCCACCTTGCTGCATTCGCTGGACAGTGTGTCTAAGGCGTTCAGCCTGCCCGGGTTGCCTCCAGACACGTCTAGGACGATTGTCTGGTTGAAGGCATATACGACACTCATCGGTGAAGAGAACGTGATGAGCGGTCCATTCGGCATGTTGTTGGACCCATCCGTACCGCGCTGCATGGTGTCGTGGTTGCAAAGGTGGACCTCGCTATGGACGTCGGGAGTGAGGTTGCGTATCGTGCAGCCTACTGCGCACAGTTTGAGTCGTAACAAGGCGTCCTGGCGCTGCATGAAAAGCGTTATTCAGCGATGTGGCGTTGCTGTCTGGGTTCCTCCGAGCCATAATCCGTGTATAGCGGTCATCCACTGCAGTAGTAGCACTCGGGCGGCTTGAGTGAGGCATGTCATCGACAGTTCCTGTCTGTCTGTATCTCCTCCATGTCCGGAAAACATCGCTCTAGTTCATTCCGAGACGGCTGGACACTTCCCTTGTTGAAAGCCCTTCCTGGCACAAAGTAAAAGTGCGATCTAACCGTGGTATTGAACCTATAGGCTTGTTTGAACTACAGACAACACGAGCCGTGTACCTTCTTTCTGCTGGAATGACTGGAACTGATCGGCTGTCGGACCCCCTCCGTCTAATAGGCGCTTTGGGTGGGTTTAGCGACATCCCTGAACATTCAAAGGAACTTTGTCTCTGATACAACATCCACAGTCAGCGTCTATCTTCAGGAGTTCTGGGAACCGGGGTGATGCAGACCTTTTTTTGATGTGTGTATATAAACGCATGTTTATCAGATTAGATTCTCTAGTTACCATTACGTAACATTCGAAAACGACTGAATTTTTTCAGAAACTTGCCATCGATTTACATTTAGCGCAAAGGCATCTATGCTAGTGCCCACACACTCGTGGATGACAGGAACGAAACTTGGGAGAAGTGAAGCAAAATAGAAATGACGAATTTTGTTTTAAAATGTTCCTGAACAGATGAAGATGTAGAAGTTCTGTCTCATTATATTTGTTGCACATCTCCCAGAGATATGTGATACAGGCCTTAGTATGAGAGCAATTGAGAAACGTGTTTAATCGGACAAATTAAACAAGTTCCCAGAGCCCACTCAAGTGCCCTTCAGATTATGTGTGAAATTTGCTGCTAAATTAGCCTCCCTTCCAAACATAGGATACCGTAAATAACTCTAATAAGAAATAGTTCACAGTGGTTAGCTGTCCGCATAATCATCCCTTTTTACATGAAAGACAGCATGACTCATCTACAAATACACCGTTCAGTACTACAGACATGGATCGCTCATAGAATCTTAGAACATATACGGTCCTCGTATACAATCCTAACCTCCATGGATTCAGTAAACAACGGTCATCCGAGACCCAACTCATGCCTTTTCCACATGAAGTCCTGAAAGTCCTCTAAGCCTTGGGTGCAGGCAATCAGGTGAAAGTAGGTTATTTTGACTTCCAAACATTTTACTCCGTACACACGCACATATTTTTTATAAAATTAGCATCATATTTCTTATGAAACGAAATTAATTATTGGATGGAGTATTATATAGTAGCAAGAATTAAGCATCATAACTTGAAAAAGAATCATCAACAGATTAAAAATAAGTTCAAGCCTGCTCCAGGGAGATGTATTTGGAGCTTTGTTGCTGACGTATATATTAATTAATACTAACGTAAGACTTTTCGTAGATGATGAAATTATTTGTATTAAGGAACTACATGAAAAATCTGCCCAATAATCCAGTAAGATCCTTATCAGAAAAAAAATTGAATATAACGATTTGGAGGAATATAAAATGGAAAGGTAAAAGCAGTAGGTGAGGCTAGTGGCATATTCGGTTTATAGGTGGAATTCTGGGAAAATGCAGTGTACAAAGGAAATTACTTACCAAATACTTGTGTGTCCCACCTTAGCATAATCCACCGCCGACAAACAGGGGATACAGAATGCATAAAAAGAAAAACATCACGAAGGGTCATAGGTGTGACTCACGAGAAATCATCACCGAAGTGACAAAAAACTTGAACTGACAGATTCTTGATGAAGATGCTAAATATCTCACAAAAGCCTGCTTACACTGTTTTATGAATCAGTACGAAATTAATAATGTAGCAATATAAGTCAGCCCCTAAGAAATTGATACAGTAGGAACGACAAATAAAATTAGACTAATTACAATTCGCAGACACTCGTACGTATTCAAACAGCTATTCTTAACGTGCTCCATATGCAAATGGAGTGGGAACAAGCCCTAAATTGGATTAGAGGCCCCCCATCCAGTGTAAGTATTCGCTAGAATTTTTGCTAAATTGCTTTCTTGTATTTTTCATTTGTAATTCAGTGTGGCATACATGTCATGTAAGACAATCGGTTTAGCAGAGGTAGGTTCTTACCTGATGAGTTAACGACGAATATGCCATCGCCTCAAACCCGGAAGTTCTCTCTTGTACTGGCGTGCAGTTATCGTGTGGTTATACTTTGTAATTAAATTGACGGTGTTCTGTCGCCTGCATTGTGAGCCGTACACGTTGCAGAAACCTGAAACATTCTAGGTATCTTCATTAATGATGCGCTCATGGAGTAAGCTGAAAAAGATAATACTTCCACTTTCTACCACTAGATGAAAATACGGAGTGCCACTTGATGAAAATATGGCGCTGTAACCAGTCACTGTGTCAAATGTTTCCAATTTTGACTTCAGTGTGCTGTTTACCGCTTGGCGACGTGTGCTGAATTCTTTTCTGAAGTGACTGTTGGCTTAAAGTTTTAAGAAGATTGAAGTTTTCCGTACAGATCGCAATGGTTATTGAGAAGAAAGACCGTTCACTGCTGATAAAATTGTTGCATCAGAACGACAGCAACAGCAGCAATACGCTGCAGGAATATAGTCAACAGGAACAATTGGACGAGATCCCATATCAATAAATGGGCTAAGGAATACGATCAAGGAAGTTTAAGAAACAGGTGAATTAGGCGATGCAGCAGGAAGAGAGAGGTGGCCCATCCCATGGCAGTTGTCGATGAAGTTAGTAGCCGACGTTGCAGCACGTAACTCAAATTCTGCAGCCAGTACTCTAGCTGCGTAATGGAAATTGTCTCTCCTGATCAACCGTTCATCAGGTTTTGCGACGCAGTTTGCACTGGTATCCATATAAGATTCAGAATCTGCATAAAACGCTGTGACTTCGCTTCCAACCAATTTTTTTTCTTAAATAAAGTACAAAATGGGATGACACGTAGCAATAGAGTATTCCACGGACGGACGGGGCACATTTTATTCTCAACGGTGCCGTGAATGCACAGATCGTGGCAAATGGTATTCTGGCCCACCGCATGTGCAGCAACATGCTCTACACTCAGCGTATGTGAGTCTGTAATGAGATTTCGCATGCTCCTTTGTTATTATCGATCCATTTCTCTTGCAGGAGATGACAACTCGCGGGCCTGTTAGATGTCGATGGCACCTGCACGTTGTAAGGACCTCTTTGACCACACGTGAGTCCTACCTTGCAAGAACTCAACTGTGTCCATACGACTGCTTTCATGCAAAATGAGGCGACACCACATGTCGCTTGCCAGATCAAAGATTTCCTTCGAAAAACCTTCGGTAACAACCGCATCATCTCTAGGTAATATCAAGATGTGTGGCCTTCCAGATCCCCCTATCTAAATCTATGTGACTTCTGGTTGTATGGATATCTGAAAGAAAGTGTCTGTCAGGGATTTATCCGGACTCTTCCTGATCAGAACTTTAGTGTACGACGACGTATCACTCCGATTACACGGGATGCAGTACGATCAACTGTCGACGAAGCCATGTTATGGATGCAGCATTTTGCTGAGTCGGGAGACCATACTGAACACCTGTTGTAACTATTAGCCATATCCTAATAAACGTTCCGGAACCACCGTTATCATGTGTTTGATGGTTCCTCCCTTTTTCCTGTACCAATATGACATTGAGGACTGTCTACAGCGCCATATTTTCGCCTGGTGACAGATAGTGGAAGTATTATTTTTTCAGTATCATCCGCGAGCACACCGACCAACAATCGAACCTACGGCGTTTCAGCTCCTGCTATGTTTCCAGCCCGCGCTGTAGCACTCGAAACAAGATCAGTTTATGTATTTATTTTACCGTTTGAAATTATTATTATTATTATTATTATTATTATTAGGCGAATTCTCTACAAATGGAAGACGTCAAGTACTTAACTAGATCCACTTTTCTTTGAGCTCTTGTTGTTCACCCAGTATGCTTTCATTCTTTCCGAAAAGGCTTGTTTACGTCCATCCGACCACTTTCCTCTGAATTGTTTTTCTTTTAGTTCCTCTGATACATCATCCCATTTTTCTACTTTGTGTCTGAAGGCGTCCTTTTCTAGAATGTCGGCTGGTCTTGTGTTTGCATTATTTAGGTCATTTCGAATTTTATCGAGCCAAAGTGTGGAATTCTTAAGTGAGACTATGTAATCTGTTATTCTCTTTGGCAATCGATTTTCTGGTAGTTGGCTGAAATGACAAAAAATTTCATTCGCCTTTTCCTAATATTAGTTTCGATGATTGAATACGTTTCTGTTGTTTTAATTGATAGCCTATAATCGTCTTAGGTATGTCTTCCAGCTAGAATTTTCCTGATGATTTTCTCTTAGTTTTTCATGTCTTCAGGTTGTTGTTTTCTGTTAAGGGCTAGTGTTTCACTTGCGTAGAGGATTGCTGTTTTTATGACAGTATGTAGCGTCGAATTTTTGGCCCCTCTTGACAGTAATTTTTTGTTGTAGAGATTTTGCGCTCACC
The DNA here is from genome assembly GCF_021461395.2 of Schistocerca americana. NCBI lineage: Eukaryota > Metazoa > Arthropoda > Insecta > Orthoptera > Acrididae > Schistocerca > Schistocerca americana. Next base: position 858,414,524 of record NC_060121.1, read on the forward strand.
CTAATCCTTTTTCAATTTTTAGGAGGCGCTGTTGCTGTGAAACTTTTTCAGTACCTATCGGTTCAATGAATTCTGTAAGGTATTTAAATTATGGGACCCTGTTAATTTTACGAAATTTTGTTTTCAAGCTTATTATAAAAGTTATTATTTTTAGAAATCGTTATGGTGGTGGGAGGCAGTATTGTGTAGGATAAAATTAAGCATCGATGTCCACTGCATAATTTCTGTATGAATCAATACAGTCGGTGTTTCAATCGTAGGTAAGAGGCTATAGTAGAACTAAATGTGCCTTTGCAGACCTAGGCCCCAGATAGAAAATTTATATTTCTAGTGTGATCACCTCTCGTTCAGACCAAGACTAGTTGGAGGTATTACAAACCAAACTGGATAAGAGTAATTGTACTCCTTACAAGGTATAAACTGCCTTACAATCCAATAAAAATAATTATTATTATACACTCCTGGAAATTGAAATAAGAACACCGTGAATTCATTGTCCCAGGAAGGGGAAACTTTATTGACACATTCCTGGGGTCAGATACATCACATGATCACACTGACAGAACCACAGGCACATAGACACAGGCAACAGAGCATGCACAATGTCGGCACTAGTACAGTGTATATCCACTTTTCGCAGCAATGCAGGCTGCTATTCTCCCATGGAGACGATCGTAGAGATGCTGGATGTAGTCCTGTGGAACGGCTTGCCATGCCATTTCCACCTGGCGCCTCAGTTGGACCAGCGTTCGTGCTGGACGTGCAGACCGCGTGAGACGACGCTTCATCCAGTCCCAAACATGCTCAATGGGGGACAGATCCGGAGATCTTGCTGGCCAGGGTAGTTGACTTACACCTTCTAGAGCACGTTGGGTGGCACGGAATACATGCGGACGTGCATTGTCCTGTTGGAACAGCAAGTTCCCTTGCCGGTCTAGGAATGGTAGAACGATGGGTTCGATGACGGTTTGGATGTACCGTGCACTATTCAGTGTCCCCTCGACGATCACCAGTGGTGTACGGCCAGTGTAGGAGATCGCTCCCCACACCATGATGCCGGGTGTTGGCCCTGTGTGCCTCGGTCGTATGCAGTCCTGATTGTGGCGCTCACCTGCACGGCGCCAAACACGCATACGACCATCATTGGCAGCAAGGCAGAAGCGACTCTCATCACTGAAGACGACACGTCTCCATTCGTCCCTCCATTCACGCCTGTCGCGACACCACTGGAGGCGGGCTGCACGATGTTGGGGCGTGAGCGGAAGACGGCCTAACGGTGTGCGGGACCGTAGCCCAGCTTCATGGAGACGGTTGCGAATGGTCCTCGCCGATACCCCAGGAGCAACAGTGTCCCTAATTTGCTGGGAAGTGGCGGTGCGGTCCCCTACGGCACTGCGTAGGATCCTACGGTCTTGGCGTGCATCCGTGCGTCGCTGCGGTCCGGTCCCAGGTCGACGGGCACGTGCACCTTCCGCCGACCACTGGCGACAACATCGATGTACTGTGGAGACCTCACGCCCCACGTGTTGAGCAATTCGGCGGTACGTCCACCCGGCCTCCCACACGCCCACTATACGCCCTCGCTCAAAGTCCGTCAACTGCACATACGGTTCACGTCCACGCTGTCGCGGCATGCTACCAGTGTTAAAGACTGCGATGGAGCTCCGTATGCCACGGCAAACTGGCTGACACTGACGGCGGCGGTGCACAAATGCTGCGCAGCTAGCGCCATTCGACGGCCAACACCGCGGTTCCTGGTGTGTCCGCTGTGCCGTGCGTGTGATCATTGCTTGTACAGCCCTCTCGCAGTGTCCGGAGCAAGTATGGTGGGTCTGACACACCGGTGTCAATGTGTTCTTTTTTCCATTTCCAGGAGTGTAGATCGATATGTAGAGATCCCCATGACTTGTCTATGGTTACGAGGGTTACTATGCACCTTAATAGTGGTACAGTTCTGTGTATAAAATTTCACACTCCTCCTACCCTCACGTCACAAATTTAATCGTACATTGGCGGAAGAAAGGTTAGCACATCCGGGAAGACGACATCGATTTTGGTTCAATAGCGGCATATGCCACCTGGGGAATAGCAGATGTACTGGTAGTGGCTTCAAAGTAGTACGCCAACAGGTAGTGTAGTGGCATAGCTACCAGGGTGCCAGCTGTGTCTACCGTGTATTAGGGAATGCTCACAGCCGGAAGAATCAGTGTGGTGCAAACGTGTGAAGCAAGCATCCAGTCATGCCACGAGGATGCACTCGTACTTCTACAGTCAAATGAGCGAGTTTGAAAGGGTCAAATGGTGGCCTTCCGAGTGGCGGAATGGTCCTTTCGGAGAACTGCCACACAAGCTGGACGTGCTGCATCAGTTGTGCCACAGTCGTTGTATCAGTGGTCACAAGAACATTCTTACACTCGTAGAGGAGGTTCTGAACGTCCATGCAGCATCATCGTATAGTAAGGACAGCAATGGCAGATCGTACAGTTACCACAGCACGGATAAGATGGCTTGTGAGCCCAAAGGTGTCAACAAGAAGCGCTGCGAACAGCTTGCTAGAACTGGGACTACGGGGATGCACATCTCTAGACCGTCTTCCACTCATACCACAGCATCGACGCCCACGGCTCGACTGCTACCGACAGGTGATCACTTGGAACATGGAATGGCGCACCGTGGTCTTCAGTGATGAAAGCACGTAATTGATGTTCATTTGCCCTACCACATAGACTGTTGGGCGCTGTATCTCAAAGTGCGTTCGTCCAAGGCACGCAGCTTCCAGCCCAGGGCTAATTATTTAGGATGCTATAAGCTACAAATCTCGTTCACTTTTGGTATTTCTGGAGGGGACACTATCCAGAACTCGGTACGTGCAGAATGTTATTCGATCCATTCAGCCGGCCGGGGTGGCCGAGTGATTCTAGGCGCTACAGTCTGGAACCGCGCGACCGCTACGGTCGCAGGTTCGAATCCTGCCTCGGGCATGGATGTGTGTGACGTCTTTAGGTTAGTTAGGTTTAAGTAGTTCTCAGTTCTAGGGGACTGATGACCTCAGAAGTTAAGTCCCATAGTGCTCAGAGCCATTTGAACCATTTGATCCATTCCTTTGCCGTTCTTTCAACAGCAAAGTGACGTGTTGTTCCAATAGAATACTGTTCGCCCACATGCTGCCCGTGAAACTCAATGTGCTCTGCAACTTTCCTGGCCAGCACTACCTCCGGAGTTGTCTTCAATCAGGCACATGTGGGACTCGATGGGACGAAAAAAAATGGTTCAAATGGCTCTGAGCACTGTGGGACTAAACATCTATGGTCATCAGTCCCCTAGAACTTAGAACTGCTTAAACCTAACTAACCTAAGGACATCACACAACACACAGTCATCACGAGGCAGAGAAAATCCCTGACCCCGCCGGGAATCGAACCCGGGAACCCGGATGGGACAAAAAGTGACACTTGCGACTCTTATAAAACTACGTAAACACATCGTGTATGAGGGTATTTCCATCTGTACGATCGACTGCATGGTAGAGTTTGTGCCATGGTGGCTACATCACGTACTCATGCGTCGATACCTAGTACCTCAGAACAGCTTGTGCTATCGATCTGTAAATGTAATTATATCATGTACTCGACACACACTGTCGCAGCAATACATCTAATTTTTTCCAGCAGTGTATGCCTTTCCTATGTCATTCTCGAAAAGAAAATTCTGGTACTGCAATGTTAATAGTACCAGAGTGTAACTCAACTGACCATGCATGTAGTACTTTCAGGAAATGTACCAAATTACACTACTGGCCATTACAATTGCTACACCAAGAAGAAATGCAGATGATAAACGGGTATTCATTGGACGAATATATTATACTAGAACTGATATGTGATTACATTTTCACGCAATTTGGGTGCATAGATCCTGAGAAATCAGTACCCAGAACAACAACCTCTGCCTGTAATAACGGCCTTGATACGCCTGGGCATTGAGTCAAACAGAGCTTGGATGCCGTGTACAGGTACGGCTGCCCATGCAGCTTCAACACGATACCACACTTCATCAAGAGTAGTGACTGGCGTATTCTGGCGAGCTAGTTGCTCGGCCACCATTGACCAGACATTTTCAATTGGTGAGAGATCTGTAGAATGTGCTAGCCAGGGCAGCAGTCGAACATTTTCTTAATACAGAAAGGCACGTATAGGACCTGCAATGTGCGGTCGTGCTTTATCCTGCTGAAATGTAGGGTTTCGCAGGGATCCAATGAAGGGGTATAGCCACGGGTCGTAACACATCTGATATGTAACGTCCACTGTTCAGAGTGCCGTCAATGCGAACAAGAAGTGACTGAGACGTGTAACCAATGGCACCCATACCATTACGCCGGGTGATACACCAGTATGGCGATGACGAATACACGCTTCGAATGTGCGTTCACTGCGATGTCACCAAACACGGATACGACCATCATGATGCTGTAAACAGAACCTGGATTCATCCGTAAAAATGAAGTTTTGCCATTCGTGCACCCAGGTTCGTCGTTGAATACACCATCGCAGGCGCTCCTGTCTGTGATGGAGCGTCAAGGGTGACCGTAGCCATGGTCTCCGAGCTGATAGTCCATGCTGCTGCAAACGTCGTCGAACTGTTCGTGTAGATGGTTGTTGTCTTGCAAACGTCCCCATCTGTTGACTCAGGGATCGAGACGTGGCTGCACGATCCGATACAGCCATGCGGATAAGATGCCTGTCATCTCGACTGTTAGTGAAACGAGGCCGTTGGGATCCAGCACGGCGTTCCGTATTACCCTCCTGAACCCACCTATTCCATATTCTGCTAAGAGTCATTGGATCTTGACCAACGCGAGCAGCAATGTCGCGATACAATAAACCGCAAACGCGATAGGCTACAATTCGACCTTTATGAAAGTTGGAAACGTGATGGTACGTATTTCTCCTCCTTACACGAGGCATCACAACAACGTTTCACCAGGCAACGCGAGTCAACTGCTGTTTGTGTATGAGAAATCGGTTGGAAACTTTCCTCGTGTCAGCACGTTGTAGGTGTCGCCACCGGCGTCAACCTTGTGTGAATGCTCTGAAAAGCTAATCATTTGCATATCACAGCATCTTTTTCCTGTCGGTTAAATTTCGCGTCTATAGCACGTCATCTTCGTGGTGTAGCAATTTTAATGGCCGGTAGTGTATTTAAACATAACAGAAAAATATAACATGACACATCATCATTAGACAAGGTGTTGCTGATCAGAGCCAAAGGAATGATGGTATCTCAACACTGTATATTAATGCACTTATAACCTTTTACGTTGTAAATTTTCAAGCTCCGTGAAATTGGATAACACGTTATTGATGAAATTCCAAATTAACAAAGATAATTGACAAGGTTGTTCAGTCACTGCATTGTTAATTAATGGAGGTAATGTCTTCTAATACCTGCTAGATGGCGGTTCATTTGGGTCAGCAATCTATACAGTAACACAGTACAGTATTGAGCGTTCATGTTCATGCACCGTAACTGTAGCAGGACGTTTTATGGGCACATGCAATGATTTTTTGTTTATTGCAGTCATAAAATCGAAGTAATCACGGTCGATAGCTCTGGCCTGCTACCTGCACTGGGAAAGATCTCTAGTTTTACAACAGAAATTAAAGGAATTCGATGGGTTTCTTCCAGTACTGATATAAACCCCATCACGCTAAGTTCCATAATCTTGGAGTACCGGTATTTTATTGTTACTTTCTGATCAAACTACACATTACATAAAGTGCCTTAAACACTTGAAAACCGCTTTTTCTTGTTGGGAGCAGGTTGTGGCAGTCTTGGCCTTTATGTACGCGTATTATAAAGACATTAAACTTGTCACAATAATTAATATTCACGATTTTAATCCGCATAGTTTTGTTCACTGTAATTGTCGATACCGAACTGCAAGTAAAAGAACAATAAAATATCCAATCTTTAACGCTGGTAGTCACTTTTCCAAAGTATAGCCTCATTATTACTGCGATTTCCGTACTTCCTTTGTACACACGACTGCCTAGCTTTCTAGGTAAGATGTGAAGAAGAATTAAATTTAAGAACCTTGACTGACTGACTTTCTAGTATTGACATCCAAAGTTGTGAGACGTAAAAGGTGCCGAACTGTTGGAGTTACCGCTTTCGCCAATCCGACGCAACTACTAAATAATATAAAGTGGGACAGCAGTCGGCTATTAGGGGGATCGAAGCCGTTGGCCACTGCTACTGCCAACAGAGGTCCGTACTAAAGTTTCGGTCGAACTTTCCAGTAAAGCTTCAAGTTTCACGGAGCGATTCCTGCACGTCTCCCCTTCCACTACGTTTGTTGCGGCTACAATTATTGGAAACGTCATTAACCAGTCGGTCCCAAAACTTAATTTTGTTTGCCTATACACCTACAGCCATGCTTGACAAAGTACTGTGACGTACATGGCAGCAGTTCACCCCCACTGACCTCGTCAGTAGCTCCCCTTCTTGTTCCGCTCACGTACGGGGCCCGAGGAGTTAGTGTACGTACATGTAGAGCAGTAAGAGGGCTTCCTAAACAATGTATTCTTCCTTTCTGCATCATTTGCATTCCGTTGTCTTCTTATTCACGATGATGGATCATTAAATTTGGCTGATACCGTGTATTCATTTACGTATTTGTTTCAATAGCAAATTCATACATATTTGTAAATTTGTTGAACAGCAACTCTTGGCGAAGAAGAGGAACCCCTGATAAACCAAAAACGTCGTATTGACACGAGAAAATGTTCAATACAGTACGGTAGATCCACTAAATTTAGTGACGTACCTCCTTCGGGAAAACATAATTTGCCAACGAGATAACGAAGTTCCCAACAATAGGGAAAAATCCTCAGTCTAATATAGTAAGCCCACCTGGTAATATGGCGCCACTGTAGCAGAGATGTACCGAGGACTTCGTTAGATAGGCTCCCGCCAACGCCAAAGGCATAGAGGGCCGACGGGTGAGGACGGGGAGGAGGGGGGGGGGGGGGTGTATGTAGCAAATACCGGCTGTAACAAAATAGAAACCAAGAATTGAAGACAGTTTATACATGTAAAACGGTTTTATACGCAATTCACTTATTTATTTTGTCGCTACGCTTCTTGATGGTTCACATCATCATTTTCAGTTGGAGAACTGTTCATTTATACAGCTGGTGCTGGTCAAGAGTACAGATGTCTTTTCACAGCAGCATACCAAGGGTAGTGTACATTATCTCTTGATAATGATAAAAACTGTTTATTTAGAAAAGGCACTTTCGAGGTTAGAAGACATAATTTCTGAAAGTGAATTGTACTTACAGGATAGTTAGAGTCGCAAAAGGCTGCATACTGCTGTCTGTTGTATGTTCTCCCCATTGCACATTACGTTTACATTCTCACTTCAAAGATATGATACATGTTAAAGATATGCCTCCTTACGCTGGATGCAAAAATAAAAGCTTAAACTATTTCTGAAATCCGTTTCTTTAATAAGAAAGTGTGAACTGGCTGCACCAGAATATGGACATGTTCCCAATTCCATTATTTTTGTTACACATACATTCATAAATATGTTTTCTTGTATTTTTTAAAAATATGAATGGACTACAGCATTGAGACAAAAATAAAAGATTAAATGGTAATGTAATTATATATGGGGTCCCCTTATTTAAAAAAAAATACGAATGGGCTACACCAGAATATGTACCGAGTGCTTCGAAAGATACGCTCCCGCCAATGCCAAAGGCAGAGACGGCCGACGGAGGAATGGTTCAAATGGTTCAAATGGCTCTGAGCACTATGGGACTTAACATCTATGGTCATCAGTCCCCTAGAACTTGGAACTACTTAAACCTAACTAACCTAAGGACATCACACAACACCCAGTCATCACGAGGCAGAGAAACCGACGGAGGAGAAGGTTACAACAGATAATACATATATACTGTAGCCTCTACTTATAATTTCTGTGCACTGAAACTATAGTACGAGAATGTTCTGAATACTTTATTAAAGCTTTTGGAAAAGTTGGTTGAGCCTGTTTCGTTTTATTGTTGGGTAGATGTTCTCCAGGTTCCATTCTGTGGATATAGATTTCTCATTCTTCACACAGAGACATTCTGTTTCCTTCGTTGAGAGTGTGTAGTATTTTAAGGTTGCTTTCTACGTTTGCAAATGGATGTGCTGTATCTTTTATGTTGGAGGCTACTGCAGATTTGTTTAGTGCGTTGTCTCGGGAGGTGTTGATGTATTCTATGAATCTAGTGTGGAAGCTATGGCCTGTTTGACCTGTATACTGAGCTGTGCATTTACTACATATGATTTTACATAAACCCTTATGTAGTAAATGCCTAGCTCAATACAGGGATCAAACAGGACAGGTTCCAAGAACACACCAACACCTTCCCATACAATGCTCGCACAAATCCATTTTTATGTAAATACGAAATATTCTAGACTGTTTATGTATTTACAGGCACAGCTACGTGAGTTCTCGTATCTCTCTGCCTACGAGAAGAAGCCTTTACCTCGGAACGCGACCGTAAACGCTCCCGTTTCTGTCACGGTGTCATTTCTACTGTCATTTCGTCCTAGCAGCATCATAAGCAAACGACAAACACACACCACACGATAGCCTACGTAGTAATAGTGCGCCTGCTTCAGACAACTGTCGCGTACACAGATCGCTCACGCTCAACACTTCAGTTGTTGCTGCTACTTCGCTATGGCACTGTACGACCTCACAGATCGGCGAGTGTGTGCAAGGAAATACGATATCTGACCGAAGACTTCAGGTTACTGTCGATTTCTACTCGGTCGAGACCCAGCGGTGGAGAAAGGAAACAAAAATTGTAGAGGGGGAATGTAATTTACTTGCCGCCCCTGCCAGTACATTTGCAGGTCCTAATTTTCCAGCCGGCCGGTGTGGCCGTGCGGTTCTAGGCGTTTCAGTCGGGAGCCGCGTGACCGCTACGGTCACAGGTTCGAGTCCTGCTTCGGGCATGGATGTGTGTGATGTCCTTAGGTTAGTTAGGCTTAGGTAGTTCTAAGTTCCAGGGGACTGATGACCTCAGACGTTAAGTCCCATAGTGCTCAGAGCCATTTGAACCTTTTTCAACCTAATTTTCCGTTGGTAAGAAATAAAGTGCAAAGAAAACAGAATTCAGGAATAAGCCTCCCTTGAATAATTAGAACTATTACAGTAGTCAGCTGTACTCTGTTCATCAAATAATAACATGGACATTCGTTGAAATTGCCATTGGTCATCAGCTGCATTGCTCAGTCACCTGGTGTCCTAATACAATGGAAGTTGGTTTTACTTGTGTATAATGTATTATTTTTTTATTTTAGAGCGAATGAAACTCTGACATAAGCTAAATCATCGAAACTCTGATGTTTCTTGGACAGTCAGTCTGCTGAACGTTTAACACAAATAGATTCTGTACCAAATCCCACAGGACAGTCGGTTTTGCGCTTTGCCTGTCATTCGTGTCACTATGGACGTGTATCCGTGAATCCCAGCGTGTATAAAATTGAAGAAAGGGTAGCTTATCATATTCCTTCTTTGTAGAGGCTCAATAATTTTGCTTGTTGTCATTTTCGCGTTCTCTTCTAAAAGGGAGAGCAATCGTCTTTGTTTGCAAGTATTTTCTAAATATCGCTGTTAAGCCAAAGTGGTCGTTTGCCGTCCTTTATCAACTTATTAGGCAGATAATTCTGCATAGTACGATTTACAATGTGCTTAAACTTTGCCGACAGTCCCTCTACCTCCATGTTATTGTGTAACCTCCTCCTTACCAATCGGCCTATTGGATTGCGATGTAACTGACAGTTACCGCATATGCCTAATGAAATTTTACAGTGAGTACGGCTACCGTTACCGAAGGAAAATAACACCGGTTAGTTCGAGGAAAGTGTACAACAGGCTCTTCTGAATGAAGAATCTATTCTAAACTTAGCCTAAATACAGATGATAATTTTGTAATAATACAAAGTAAACACTGATTTGCTCAAAAAATGGATAATTAAACGTTCGCTAGCCCGCTGAGGCAATGAATCCCCAGAATCTTCAGATAGGTAATGGCAAAGAAATTTAAGCAAATAATCACTGGCATGGCAACAGAAGGTTATCACGCTTTTCCACAGTACAAGTGTTCAAGAGAAAATAAACGAATCAGGTAGCACGGAGATTGCACTTACTTGTTCTGAATCACTGAATTTTGAAAGTAAAATTAAATTGAGTTACTGGTTAAATAAATGACTGGCTTAAAACTTGAAATTGGTGCCGGAAAAAATGACTTCCAAAAAAATGGCTATGAGCAAATGGCTCTGAGCACTATGGGACTTAACTTCTAAGATCATCAGTCCCCTAGAACTTAGAACTACTTAAACCTACCTAACCTAAGGACATCACACACATCCATAACCGAGGCAGGATTCGAACCTGCGACCGTAGCGGCCGCGCCTTTCCAGACTGTAGCGCCTAGAACCGCTCGGCCACCCGGCCGGCCAAAGGGCTCTGAGCACTATGGGACTTAACATCTATGGTCATCAGTCCCCTGGAACTTAGAACTACTTAAACCTAACTAACCTACGGACATCACACAACACCCAGTCATCACGAGGCAGAGAAAATCCCTGACCCCGCCGGGAATCGAACCCGGGAAACCGGGCGCGGGAAGCGAGAACGCTACCGCACGACCAAAATGACTTCCAGTGACCTCAGTGTAACATAATGCAAAATCTAGAAAAAAGCAGTCAATTTACTTTTTATTATCGAAATATTGAACTAAATTCAGTGTAAGCAAATGATCAGCTGATTCTACTTTCAAAATAACAATAACAAAATACATACGAAGCCAGCAGAAGTCACTCGCTAAGCTAAATACAGAATAAATGAAACTACACAGTCTTAATTTGGGCTGTATCTTTAGTTATTAGTTTTGCCAGTGAAATTTTACATTACTTTAAGTAGCCTTTGTAATGCAATACAAGAATGAACAGTTTGTGATGCAGAAAATTTAGTCATTGGCAAACACACAAAACTGGCATTGAATAGTTAACCAGTTTTCATATTCTTAAGACACTGGGTAATTTCATGGAAAGGAAAAGAGAGCATGCCTGATAATAATGTCTGAGGACACTTGCCCTACAAGCTCAAACTATTGCAAGTTATTATTCAAGTTGATCATACTTCGTAAAAGACATGAAACTGGGTAATGCATCTACATTCCTGTGTCTGCCAGTTAACAGTCTTACAGCTGTGCGGACGAGCAAGCATGTAGCCAACGACAATGTTGAACTGCAGCTGTTGCTGCTGCTGCTGGTAGAGAACCCCGAGCCGTCTGCAGAGCCACGGATAATTATGGGACTGGCAATAGTCGTAACTGCAGTTTCCTCCGCCTGTCCACCCCCACCGCGCTCTCTACACTTGCAGGTCAACGAACCAGAAGCTGGTGATCGGAATTTCGTGAGAAGATTCCGTCGCAACGAAAAACGCCTTTATTCTAATGGTGTCCAGCCGAAATCCTGTATCATTTCAGTGACCCTCTCTCCCATATTTCCCGATAGTACAAAACGTGCTGCCCTTCTTTGAACTTTTTGGATGTACTCCGTCAGTCCTATAAAAGGTGTTACAAAAAGGTATGGCCAAACTTTCAGGAAACATTCCTCACACACGAAGAAAGAAAATATGTTATGTGGACATGTGTCCGGAAACGCTTACTTTCCATGTTAGAGCTCATTTTATTACTTCTCTTCAAATCACATTATTCATGGAACGGAAACACACAGCAACAGAACGTACCAGCGTGACTTCAAACACTTTGCTACAGTAAATGTTCAAAATGTCCTCGGTTAGCGAGGATATATGCATCCACCCTCCGTCGCATGGAATCCCTGATGCGCTGATGCAGCCCTGGAGAATGGCGTATTGTTTCACAGCCGTCCACAATACGAGCACGAAGAGTCTCTACATTTGGTACCGGGGTTGCGTAGACAAGAGCTTTCAAATGCCCCCATAAATGAAAGTGAAGAGGGTTGAGGTCAGGAGAGTTATGGAATTGGTCCGCCTCTACCAATCCATCGGTCACCGAATCTGTTGTTGAGAAGCGTACGAACACTTCGACTGAAATGTGCAGGAGCTCCATCGTGCATGAACCACATGTTGTATCGTACTTGTAAAGGCACATGTTCTAGCAGCACAGGTAGAGTATCCCGTATGAAATCATGATAAAGTGCTCCATTGAGCGTAGGTGGAAGAACAAACTAAAATGAGCTCTAACATGGAAATTAAGCGTTTCCGGACACATGTACAAATAACATCTTTTCTTTATTTGTGTGTGAGGAAGGTTTCCTGAAAGTTTAGCCGTACCTTTTTGTAACACCCTGTATAGTTAGGATTCCACACCGCGCAGCAGTATTCTAAAGGAGGTGTACAGTGGATCTGTTACATTTTCTAAGTGTCCTGCCAATAAAACGCTGTCTTTGGTTAGCCTTCCCCGCAACATATGTATTCCTTTCAATTTAAGTTGTTCTTAATTGTAATACCTAGGTACTTAGTTGAATTTAGGGCTTTTATATTAGACTGATTTATAAAATAACCGAAGTTTAACGAGTTTCTTTTAGCACTCATGTGGATGACTTTACACTTTTCGTTATTTACGGTCAACTGACACTTTTCGCACCATTCAGATATCTTTCCCTCTAAATCGTTTTGCAAATTGTTTTGAGCTTCTGATGACTTTATTAGTCGATAAACGACAGCGTCATCTGCAAACAACGGAAGACGGCTGCTCAGATTGTCTCACAAATCGTTTATATAGATAAGGAACAGCAAAGGGCCTATAACACTACCTTGGGGAACGTCAGAAATCATTTCTGTTTTACTCGTTGACTTTCCGTCAGTTACTACGAACTATGGCCTCTCTGACGGGAAATTACAGATCCATTCACATAACTGAGAAGATATTCCATAAGCACGCAATTTCACCAAGAGCCGCTTGTGTGGTACAGTGTTAAAAGCCTTCCGGGAATCCAGAAATACGGATCTAAAATCCCATGTCAATAGCACTCAACACTTCATGTGAACAAAGAGATAGTTGTGTTTCACTGGAACGATGTTTTCTAAACCCATGTTGTCTGTGTGTCAATAGATCGTTTTCTTCGAGGTAATTCATAATGTTCGAACACAATATATGTTCCAAAATCCTGCTGTATATCGACGTTAACAATATGGGCCTGTAATTTAGTGGATTACTTCTAGTACCTTTCTCGAATATTGGTGTGACCTGTGCAGCTTTGCCGGCCTCTGTGGCCGAGCGGTTCTAGGCGCTACAGTCTGGAACCGCGCGACCGCGACGGTCGCAGTTTCGAATCCTGCCTCGGGCATGGATGTGTGTGATGTCCTTAGGTTTGTTAAGCTTAAGTAGTTCCAAGTTCTAGAGGACTGATGACCTTAGATGTTAAGTCCCAAAGTGCTCAGAGCCATTTGAACCATTTGTGCAGCTTTCCAGTCTTTGAGTATGGATGTTTCGTCGCACGAACGGTTGTATATGATAAGTATGGAGTTAATGAATCGTCATACTCCGAAAGAAACCTAATTGGTATACAGTCTGGACCAGAAGACTTGTTTTCATTAAGTGATTTAAGTTGCTTCATTACTCCGAAGATATTTACTTCTATGTTACTCAAGTTGACAGCTGTACTTGGTCCCAATTCTCTCATATTTACTTCGTCTTCTTTTGTGATGGCATTTCGGAAGGCTGTGTTTAGTAACTCTGCTATGGCAGCACTGCCTTCGATAGTATCTCTATTGCCATCATGCAGAGACGGCGTTGATTGTTTCTCGCCGCTAACATAATTCACATAAAATCAGAATCTCTTTGGATTTTCTGCCAGGGTTCGAGATAAAGTTTCGTTGTGGAAACTGTTATAAGCATTTCGGATGCCAAACTTCGAAAATTTTTGGATGGTGCAGAAACTATTTTACCTGCGTGTTCGTTGTTACGACTGCAACTATGCGTGTTAGTTCACGTCAGTCAAGATACAGAGAGGCATCATCTACTTTGCAGAAATTTTCCTGTATCTGCAACTAGTCCATAGGATATGGGAGAAAGGTAGGTGCGGCAGATAATGAATAACGGGAATTAAACTGCAGTACGTAAATGTAGGAGGATCTTTTGGAGTGATGCTCGCGCAAAATTTTGTGTTTTGCATGTGTATCTGTGTATGTTGCAATTGCACCGACGCGGTGTCGGAAGCAGGAAAAGTCTGCCCGGCTTGAGTGGCACAAAAGAGTGGAGGATGGGGGGAAGGGAGGGAGGGAGGAAGGGCGCGGCCGCGTTTCGCCGTCAGGGCTGCCGTAAAGGCGTCTTCATGGCCGGCGGCGGCCGCCCGTAAAGAACGCGATTGCCCGCGCGCCGGGCCCCGGCGTGATGCATTGGCCGCCTAATGGACGTGGAAGCGGCGCAGCAGCCGCCGCGCCACGCACCCAGCTGCCGCCGGCTCCGACACGGGGGCCGCCTTTCTCTGAGAGCCACCGAAATCTCTTCGTTCCGACACCGCAACGTAATTTGCAGCAAATGAACGACGCGCGAGGCAGCAGCGCAGGGGAAGCAGAGAGGGTGGAGACGAGGGGGGTGGGGTGGGTGAACGGGCGCGGGCTGAGGGGAAGGGGTGGAAAGTGAGGGTGTGACTTGCGCCCTCCCTGAGGTCACCACGTCGTGACCCTTAGAGATTTCCCTCGAGAAAGCAGCGCTGCTCCGGATCGCACCACAACATTGCGAACGTTTTCTGTGGAATGGTCAACGTAACTCCACATTTCCACAAAACAATGCTCCGTGGAGCGAGCTGGGGCCACTTGCAGAATGTCACACGCAGGCACAAGCACTGTGCAGTGCGATCCAGATGAAGCACTACTGCCACATATCCTCTAGTTCGTTGTGAATGGTACAGATAAAAGTAAATAAACAATCCCTAGCTTTAAACTCGCTAGCGGGTCCTATGACGTTATCCTGAACTCGCCGTCTCCGTTGCAGTTCCACATGGTGCGAGTGCAGGATAGGCTGCCCGCACCAGTTACTGTGGTCGAGCATTCAAGCCATGACTAAGTGTTCCGCTGTAGCGAAATACTGTTTGGTAGCTGTGGTGCAGAACACACATGGTGCAGCAAATAGCAGGATTATCGGTAGTATTGGTAGCATTGGTAGGGAAAGCAACGTAAACGAATGTGTGAGAGAGGAACTGGGAACTGACAACTTCTCTTTCCTCTTGTTTGTTTTGCACGTAATTAGAACTGCATATTGTTCAACATTGATCCATTGTGAATTTTATATTCTCACAAAATATAATTTACAGTTACTATGTAATATGAAGTAGTTGATCGCGTAATTTCTGCGCTTTTATGTAACCAAAGCAGTTAACTTATATGCAAGTACAGTTTACGTTTACAAACATAAAAAATTCTATAATTATTGTTGTTGTTGTTCTGTACACAATGGAAAGATCTTCGTCATACTCTGAGGCAAGAGTTTTCTTTTACTATCGAAAAGTGTCAAAGTTGTTTATGAGTAACACAAATATGTTTTACATTCGCTCGACGAAGTACTGAAACGATGTTGATATTTTTTGATTTGCGTTCTCTTTTTCATTCTATCGTTCTTTTGAGGAAATTGCATTTTCTGTTGCTATATAATAAAAGTATAGATTTTTTTTATTTTTACTATATCTCGCTGTTTCACGCTACAGAACAATTGTTTCCGAATAACACATGTATTAAACATTGACAAGTTCAATTTTTCTATAAATACTGCTTATTTTTCAGCAACAGACAGGACGATAACTAAGTAGGTTATATATCCCCACTCCGTTTTTGGACAGTTCATCTACTCTGATTTGTAGGGAAACATAGTAAGACACTGAATACGTAGGCAAAACAAGCGATCGAAGGGAGGTAACTACCTATAGGTATGCCGGCTTGTGTGGCCGAGCGGTTCTAGGCGCTACAGTCTGGAACCGCGAGGTAAATACCTATAGGTATGCCGGCCTGTGTGGCCGAGCGGTTCTAGGCGCTACAGTCTGGAACCGCGCGATCGCTACGATCGCAGGTTCGAATCCTGCCTCGGGTATGGATGTGTGTGATGTTCTTAGGTTAGTTAGGTTTAAGTAGTGCTAAGTTCTACGTGACTGATGTCTTCAGAAGTTAAGTCCCATAGTGCTCAGAGCCATTTGAACCATTTTGAACCTATAGGTATGCAACACACCTAACATAAAGGTAACGCGGTTAAGATGTCAATTAACCAAGAATAAGTTACTACGAAATCGACCGTGGTCTACGCTTACTTATGAGAGTCTGTGGTAGCATATGGTAATTTTGCACCACTAGCCGTGACCGACTCCAAGGAAATGTCTGATTAACAGACTTCAAACGTGTCTTTATCCGTATTCAACTACTGCCTTCACGGGATTCTCTTTCATGTGGCTCTCTGTAATCATGCAGCATGAGGTAGCCAGTGCAGTACCAATGAAACCAATGCACCAATGCACAGATACTGAAGTAATGGAAGGCTCTAAAGAACGTAGTATGGTATAAATTTTTGCTGTTGTAGACGAAAGCAACAAGTCTATTTGGTGCATGTCGTGCATAAACAGCTCTACGTTATTAAAAAAAAATGGCTCTGAGCACTATGGGACTTAACATCTATGGTCATCTGTCCCCTAGACCTTAGAACTACTTAAACCTAACTAACCTAAGGACAGCACACAACACCCAGCCATCACGAGGCAGAGAAAATCCCTGACCCCGCTGGGAATCGAACCCGGGAACCCGGGCGTGGGAAGCGAGAACGCTACCGCACGAACACGAGATGCGGGCTACGTTATTAAAAGAAACATTGTTGTGAGAACCTGACAGTATGACAGCTACTTCAAAATACACTGACGGAAAAAAACTCGCAGCATCAAAAAATAAGTAATGTAAAGTAATGAAATTTCGGAAATTAATTTGTATAGGTAACATATATTTAAGTGATTTACGTTGCAACATTAGATGTTAATGTAAGCGAGAGATCACCTATTACAAGTGTGAAATGCTGGCACCACAATAACTGGTGTAACAGCCAGAATGTTGAGTGAAAGAAGCATAAAATCGTGCTTTCATTGTGCTGTATAGGTGCCAGATGTCAGTTTGTGGTATGGAGTTCCATGACTGTTACATTTGATCGGCGAATAAAGAGGCGCACAGTGCTGTTTGAGGATGACAATGGAGTTGTAGTCCAATGGCGTTCCATATGTCTTCGATTGGAGGCAGATGTGTTGATCGAGCTGGACAAGGCAACGTGTTGACAGTCTGCTCTGCATGTTGGGTTATAACAGAGGCATGTGGGTCAGCCTTAGCCTGTTTGAAAACAATTGCAGCGCAACAGATCGATTCGTCACACTGACGTACAAATTTGCAGTCAGGGTGAATGGGATACCGAGAGTGCTCCTGCGGTCAAACGTAACCGCACATCAGACCATTTGGGGTTAGCGCTACAGGGTGTGTCACCCGAAGCTGTCCTTGAAGCAACCGATTTGAAACAGTTTTCTGTGTCACTGTGGTGCCAGCTGCTGCTCAGATTGCAGCTGCAGATGAAGTACAATGCTTCCGAGACATATGCTGATGATCTTCCCTCTTCGCACTGTCACGTGTCCATCCGAAGCCCGATCTTCTAGTGACCGTGCATTCTCGTAATCACCGCTACTAGCAATCATGTACAGTGTGTACGTTACTGCCAAATCTTTCTCCAGTATCGCAGAGTGAATATCTAGCTTCTCGTAGCACTGTTACACGACCTAGTTCATCCTCAGTGAGTTGTTGATAGTGGCGTCTTTGTCGCCTTAAAGGCATTCTTGACTAACAGCAGCTCCCCACATCCAGTCTCATTGGTAACTAACGCTCACGACCACTACAGCGTGTATTTAAAGCAAACCTGATTCGCATCCTCATAGAGGCGCAACTAGCGCCACTTTTATGGGACTGGTGCGAAATTTGAACAGACATCATCCTTGAGGTGTAGAAAAACGCCTACCAGGTTTCGTTTATGTCACGCAACTGTTTCTCAATGTTGTGATGTTTTTCCGTAGTGTAACTGCGAAGCGTGTTGCAATTTATGCGAAATATATGGGAACTTCTAAAGCTTCTCTGGTGAAGGATTCAAAGAACTAGCTTTGAATATCTATGAGCAAATTTTCGAGAAGTCGGCATTTCAGATATGCTACATCGCTCTAGTATAAGCAGAAGGCTCAAAGAACAGTTTGATGCAATTTGAAACAGCATAATGCCTTCTGATACAAACGAAGCTGTTATTAAACCGTGTCCCGCAACAGCTGTTATGCGAACTGATTCACAGAATCAGGTGAATTATTTCACGCTTACAGCACATTGCGTAAACACGAACTGGTCTCGTGAATAATGTTTGATTTACAACTTAATTTCCGGACCTTTAAATGATGGGAGGAGACGTTTAGGAAGAAGGAGAAAAAAGTGTGGCTCATTGGAACATTTCGCCGGACATGTTGCATAATTAACATTTGTCAGTAACCAGGATGCCAACACAATAAAAGTTTTGGAAAAATCACAAACGGCTCCAGTCTGCTGCTCATTGTATTAACACTTCACTCAGACACACTCTTCATGAAGATATAGCTTCTTGTTAAATGATCCTCCGAAAGCCGTACCAACAGTAAATACTGAAAAACGCATTTATGGTAGTCTCTTCGTATCTTCGAAATCATCTTTGAAACAAGAGGTCAGCCTACACTGGAACTGCTTGTACACAAACATAGCATTGTTAACATTCATTTACCTAAACTGCTACTTTATTCGCGGAAGAGAATTCCGCTGACCGGTTACAGGGATATGATGAAGAGCTTGCAGGAAGAGATGGATTTCCTGAATCCACTGACAGAGGGGACAGGCGAAAAAGAACCTAAAATGTAGTTAGTCATTTGATTTGACAGCAAATCTGCAGCCTCAGTGAAAATAACTGCGAAGTCAGTTAAATTACTGCGGTTGCAAATACTGTTTCATTATGACATGAAGAAAGAGTAGAGTTGTAATTAACTAGGCTAACTGATGCCTATTATATATTTAATAAGAGTTCAAACGTATCAAAAACTCGAGCCCTCGTTTTCCTACTCGAGAGGGTTGTAATTAATTCCAGCCATAAAAGAGCTACATTCCTTCGGTCTTTCCACGATGGCGATATGCTTGAGATGAAAGGAAAGCAATAAATAGTTACAGTGTAAGACGAAGTTTGGCACTACTGCATGCAACAATAAACGTAATCGTTCTTGTATCGTTAGTGAATAATGTCTTACAGCCAAACAGCAGTATTCGTATAATTTTTCGTCAATGTAAAGTACACTTTTGCGTGCACCTTTATGGAATTCTGTATTACTTCTGTATATGTTTAGCAACGTAGTGTCATCAGGTACAGTATCACCCGGCACAGAAAGACAGTTCGTTTCAAGAACTAGAAAAATAAAAATTTTACCGCTGCAGATGAAGGAGATGTCTAGATTTTAATGCAAGTTGGAGATGCTGATGTCGTGTTAACATAGTAGAACAGGCACGGATAGGATATACCAGGGATTGCTGCAAATGCGTAACGTATTTTGTATACCCCAGCAAGAAGCGCACCTAGTGAATGATGATGATGTTTGGTTTGTGGGGGCGCTCAACTGCGCAGTTATAAGCGTCCGTACAAATTCCCAACCTTCTCACAGTCCAAACTCGCCACATTCATGAATTATAGTGAAAATGATGAGAACATCACAAACACCCAGTCATCTCGAGGCAGGTGAAAATCCCTGACCCCGCTGGGATTCGAACCCGGGACCCAGTGCTCTGGAAGCGAGAACGCGGCCGCGAGACCATGAGCTCCGGACTCCTAGTGAATGTTGCTCCAGTAAAGCTGGCGTGTTACTAATATTAACCACTCGTCGAAACCAATTAAATACAAACTGCGATAGTGATCTATTGCTGTTCAAGACTAATTTTAAATTTTCTTCATGTGACAAGTGTTGATAGTTACAGCTGTGAAAACGAGGTGCGTAGGTAAGGTAATGAAACTGACAGCACTGCGACCGTTCTGTCAACGCTATGTTGTTTTACTTCTGTAGACAGTCGTGTTCATCCCTTCCAGATGTTCAGCTCGAGTTTCAGCTCCGTACATCACTCACGTAATTTTTGAGAACGCCATAGGTGAAGTTTTGGTTATGTTGTATTTTATGAAAATTGGAGATGGGAATTATACCAATGTTATGCAATCAAGTTTTTTGTTAAACTTGGGGAATCCGCGACTGTGGCCTTTGAAAAGTTGAAATAGACCAATGGGAAATATTCCTTATCAGTAGCACAAGTGTATCGCTACCACAAATCATTAAATCATTTTTGGAATGCCGAAAACACGTTGTAGATGAACCACATTCAGGGAGACCTACAGCTCTATAAGCCGACGAAAACGTCGATCGTGTACGTGCTCTTGTGGGATCAGACTGATGTTTAGCAACAAGGATGTTACACAGTTTCACCACATGAAATTTTGACCGAAGATTTGCACATGTGAAAGGTTTGTGCGTAAATGGTCCCGACAGCCCTCACAACTGTGCAGGACGACAATCAAATAAGTACCTTGATATTCTTGAGAGGATTGCCAATGGTTCAGTCGTGTGATCACAGGTGACGAAACCTGGATTTCTGAGTACGATCCCGAGACAAAGTAGCAAAGTGAGGAGTGGCACACTGAGGCATCTCCTCGACCCAAAAATGCTCGAATGAGCCAATCAAAGATCAATCCAATGCTGATTTGCATTATTGTGCAGTTGAGGTACCGTGAATAATGAATTTTTTCCTCCAGGACAAACTGTCAACGAAGTGTTTGAGGAAGATTTCCTCGAAAGGCTTAAAAATAAAAAGTTGGATGGAGAGAGAAGGGACATTGCAGACAAGTGATTGCTGCATCATGACAACGCCGAATGTGACACGGCCACTTTCATCGCGGAATTTTTTTCCTCAAAAGAAGAAAGAAATCGAACCAATATGAGGCAGACTGCTAGATTCGTTACAGATAGGGTTTTACAACACGTAAGTGTTACTGAAATAATTTGGTAATTCAAATGGATGTGCTTTGCGGGAAGGCGACGTTCTTTTCGAGAAACATTATTGAGAAAACTTAGAGAACCGGAATTTTAAGGTGACTGCCGAACGATTCTACTGCTGCCAAGATACATTGCACGTAGGACACGAAGGTAAGATACGTGAAACTGCGGCTCATACGGAGGCATATAGACATTCCTTTTCTGCCTAGGTCTTTTTGATAGTGGAACAGAAAACAAAATGACCGGTAGTGACAAGGGTACCTTCCACTAGGCACCGTACGATGGCTTGCAGAGTACCTGTGTAGATGTAGATGTAAATTAAAACTCTGTGCCTGATCGGAACTCAAACCCGAGACCTTTATCTTTCGCAGACAAGTGGTGCATCTCATATTCGAAGATCAGCGTTCATTTTGAGTGTAAAAATACATCAATTCTTACACTTTGCGCTTGCAATGATCTTGTAATTTACCACCTTTTCAAAACCTAATGCATTTCCTACAACTCGTCAAACGAAATATGATTCCGAGATTCGCTCATTTCCGTCCTGTCAGTGAACACCGTAACAGCAAGATCGTGAACTAAACTTCCGTCCTATGTCACATGTTTACACTACTGCGTGCTTCAGTAACAGAAAACGAGTCTACCAGTACGAAGCGACCACAGCAACACGTTTCTCACTGTCAGACTTGATTACTGACATACAGTGGAAGCCAAAGAAACTGGTACACCTGAAAAATATCGTGCAGGGCCCCCGCAAGCACTCACAAGTGCTGCATCACGACGTGGCATGGGTTCGAATAATGTCTGAAGTAGTGCTGGAGGAAACTGACACCATGAATCCTTCACGACTGTCCATAAATCCGTAAGAGTACGGGGGGTGCAGATGTTTTCTGAACAGCACTTTGCAAGGCATCCCAGATATCCTCAATTACGTTCATATCTGTAAGTGTTTATACTTAGAATAGTGTTCCTGGAGCCATTCTGTAGCAGTTGTGGACGTGTGAGCTGTCCCGTTGTCGTGCCGGAATTGCCCAAGTCCATTGGAATGCAAAAAGGACATGAATGGATGCAGGTGATCAGACGGAGTGTTTACGTACGTGTCACCTGTCAGAATCGTACCTAGACATATCACGGGTCCCATATCATTCCATCTTCACCTCTCCACACCATTACAAAGCCTCCACCAGCTTGAACAATGCTTCGGCTCCGAAATCGTATATCAACGTTACGCTGAAAGTTTTGCACGCTGGCACTTGTTGATGACACAGCATCGAAATCTGCAGAAACACCAGAGAAATCGAGCCTGACGACCATTAGGAGAGATGCCAGGTATAAGGGGAGTGACCAGCGTTAGGCGTCGAATAATCAGTGTGAAGATGATGGCAATTTCACGTAGTTGAGTGAAACGGCGTTATCAGCACCTGACAGAGTTTGAAAGGAGCTTCACTCTTGGTCCCCATTTGGCAGGGTCGTCCAATCGTTCTGTATCAATTTGTGGACCATTCGGATGTGACAGCGACCCGGTCTTGGACTACACAGGGAAGTTACAGCCGGCGTACTCGTCGTCAATATTCTAGCCGATCATGTCTGACCATCACAAGCGAGGTTCAAGCGCATCGTAGCACTGTCGCGTCTCCACATGCCACACGAGCACCACTAATGGGCTCCCTGCAATATTCGCTGTCGTCCTGACCCACTGATAGGATGTTAGCAGCAGCTGGACCAGCGAATTACCTTCCACGTGCCGGCTGCCGTTAACGTCATATCACACACGGCTACATTTGGACTGGTGCCGTGACGGAGAAGCATGCACTGCTGATGCAATCAGTGATGAACAGTGGTTCGCTGCTGCACATTTCAACGGATTCTTTTACAATGGAGACCCAAGAAGATATTGGTGTGGCCAAAATCAATGTTTTGTCGCAATCCATTGAACGTCCATTGGAGATACAATGTTCCGCAATCGCAGACTTGCTGGGTTGCAGAAGGCGGTTGCAACGAACGTTCATGTACCGTGCAAAGTACCTGCACTGTGCTTGTTGTTTGTCCTATAAAGGCCATACCACACTGGCAAGATATTTTGTAAATTGCCATCTTCCGCTGAAATAAATACGCATCGCGGAAAATCTAATGTACCGTGACAGAGACTACCAGCTATATAATGCATGGAATCCCGTCATCTCCGAGATTTGCTCTAGACGAAGACGCCAGAATCCTCTGATAACTGCGGCGAGGAGCAACGCCGAAGACAGTTGATTTTTTGCAGTTCCACCAGCGAGGGTGCTCCCGTCGGAGGGGGGGGGGGGGGGGAGGGTGAGGGGAGAGTGGTGCTCCTGTGGTGCTCCTGTCACCGTGACTGACTCTGACGCATGCGCCGCACCAATACTCTCAACGCGCTATATAAGGCGAAGTGGAGAAGTGGAGAACGTCTTCGTCAGTCTTCGATGGCTCAGCTGAAGATGACTTGCAGGTGTCGAGTCGAAATATCGTGAAGTTTACGACGACCGTCTGCAATCCCGGATTCTCTTACAACAGCACTCATTACTTCAAAAGAATAAAGAGCTAGTTGCGTTTCAGAAGAACGATATTTTCTGAAACTGTGTTGGCTGTTTGCCAATAAACTGTTTTCTTCGAGGTGATTCATAATTTTCGAGGACAGTATATGTACCAAAATCCTACTAAAAGGTAACGTTAGCGATGTGGGTCTGTAATTCAGTGGATTACTCCTCTTTTCTATGTTGAGTATTGGTGTTACTTGCGCAGCATTCCAGTCTTTGGGTACGGTCATTTCGAAGAGCGAGCGGTTGTATACGATCGCTAAGTGTGGGGCTACTGTATCGGCACACGCCGAAAGGAACCTGGCTGGAATACAATCTGGACTGGAAGCATTTCTGTTCTTAAGTGTTCTAAGCTGCTTCACTACACCGAGGATATTTACTGCTATGTTACCCATGGAGAGAGTATGCTTCATTGACTGTATGTTACAAACTGAAACCACTGGAATGGAATCAGTAACGGGATCCTTACCGTTTACGGGCTGTAAACTGGCAGTTTGTCAATGTAAAATGGTGCAAGATGTTCTAAATTCTGAGGAAAATGGGGGCAAGCTATAGGGAGAGGCGACTAATATACAATATGTACAAGAGGCAGGAGGAAATAACAAGAATGGACCACCAAGAAAGAAGTGCTCGGATTAAAATGAGTATAAGACAGGTATGTAGTCTTTCGCCGCTAGTGTTCAATCTGTACAACGAAGAAGCAATGATGGACATAAAAGAAAATTTCAGAGGATGGAGTTCAAATTCAGGGTGAAAGAATGTCAATGATATGATTCGCAGACATTGCTATTGTGAGTAAATGTGAAGAATTACATGACCTGCTGAATTGAATGAACATTCTAATGAGTACAGAGTACAGATTGAGAGTAAATCGAAGAAAGACGAAACCAATGAGAAGTAGCAGAAATTAAATAAGCGAGAAACTTAACATTAGCATTGATGGTCATGAAGTAGATGATGTTAAGGAATTCTACTACCAAGACAGTAAAATAACGAACAACGGACGGAGTAAGGAGGACATCAGAAGCAGACTACATTTTATATCCTCCCTACTCCAACCATAAACAGTTATTTTGCTTCCGAAACAGCAAAACTCAATTACTATTTTAAGTATCTCATTTCCTAATCTGATTCCCTCAGCACCACCTGATTTAAATCGAATACATTACACTATCCTCGTTTGGCTTTTCTCGATGTTCGTCTTACGTCCTCCTTTCAAGGTACTGTCCGTTGCTTTCAGATGCTCTTCCAAGTCCTTCGCTGTCTCTGACTGAATTAAAAAGTCATCAGCCCATCCCAAAGTTTTTATTTCTTCTCCATAGACTTTAATTTTTCTTCTGTTTTCTTTACTACTTGCTTAGAATATAGATTGAATAACATCGGGAATAGTCTACAACTCTATCTCACTTCTCAACAACTGCTTTCCTTTCGTGCCCCTCGACACTTACAACTGCCAACTGGTTTCTTTACAAGTTGTAAATAGCATTTCACCCCTGTATTTCGTCCCTGGCATCTTTAGAATTTGAAATGGAGTATTCCATTCAACATTTTCAAAAGGTTTCTCTAAGTCTACAAATATTATAAACGTGAATTTGTCTTCCCTTAACCTATGTTCTATGGAAATCGTAGGGTCAGTATTGCCTTGCTTGTTCCTATATTTCTCCGGAATCCTAACTGATTTTCCCCGAAGTTAGTTTCTACCAGTTTTTCCATTCTTCTGTAAAGGATTCGTGTCAGTGTTTTCCAGCCGTGACTTATTGAAATGATGGTTCGGTAACTTCCATACCGGTCAGCACCTACTTTCTTTGAAATTGAGATTATCATGTTCTCTTGAAGTCACAGTGTATATAGCCTGTGTCATATATTTTGCTCATCAGATGGAAGAGTTTTATCGTGGCTGGTTCTCCAAGGCTATCAGTAGCTCTAGCGGAATGTTGTCTACTCCCGGAGCCTTGTTTCGACTTAAGTCTTTCAGTGCTTTGTCAAATTCTTCACACAGTGTCATATCTCCCTACTCATCTCCCTCTACGTCCTCATCTGTTTCAATAATATTACACTAAATCACATCTCCTTTGTATAGTACCTCTGTATATCCCTTACACCTTTCTGCTTTCCCTTCTTTGATTAGGAACTGGTTTTTCAATTCATACAGGTGGTTCTCTTCTCGTCAAAAGTCTGTTAAATTTTCTTGTAGGCAGTATCTATCTTACCCCTAGTGATATACGCTTCTACATCCTTACATTTGTCCTACCTGCTTAACTACTTCGCACTTCTTTTCAATCTCATTTTTTAGACGTTTACATTCCCTTTCGCCTGCTTCATTTATTGCACTTTTATATTTTCTCCTTTCATCTATTAAATTCAATATCTTTTGTGCTACCCAAGTATTTCTACTAGCCCTCGTCTTTCTACCTGCTTCGCCCTCTGCTGCATTCACTATCTCGTTTCTCGAAGCTACCTATTCTTCTTCTACAGTATTTCTTTCCCCCATTCTTGTCAATCGTTCCCTAATACTCTCTCTGGTTCTTTCAGTTTATCCAGGTCCCACCTCTGTAAATTCCTAACTTTTGCAGATTTTTCAGTTTTCATCTACAATTCATAACCAATAAATTGTGGTCAGAGTCCGCATCTGCCCCTGGAAATGTCTTACAATTGAGAACGTGGTTCCTAAATATCTGTATTACCATTATATAATCTATTTGAAACCTTCCAGAGTCTGCAGGCCTCTTCCACGTATAAAACCTTCTTTCATGATTCTTAAAGCAAGTGATTAAAATATGCTCTGTGCAAAATCCTACCAGGCGGCTTCCTCTTTCATTCCTTACCCCATTTCATATTCACCTACTACTTTTCCTTCTCTTCCTTTTCCTATTATTGAATTCAAATCCCCACTCACTATTAAATTTTTGGCTCCTTTAACTATCTGAATAATTTATTTTATTTCACAATACATTTTCTCAATCTCTTCCTCATTTGCGTGGCTAGTTGGCATATAGACCTCTACAACTATGGCGTGTGGGGCTTCGTGTCTATCCTGGATACAATAAGGCGTTCACTAAGCTGTTCAAAGTAGCTTATGCGGGCTCCTATTTTTTTTTTTGTTCATTATTCCACTTACTGCTGCATTTTGTATCTATAACCATTTATTCACCAGATCAGAAGTCCCGTTCTTCTTGCCTCCGAACATCAATAATTCCCACTGTATCTTACTTTAAACTATCCATTTCCATTTTTGTATTTTCTAACCTACTTCCCTGATCAAGGAATCTGACATTCCACTGTCCAATCCGTAGAACGCCAGTATTGTTTCTCATGATGACGACGTCTTCCTGAATAATCCCCGCCCGAAAATCCGAAGTGGGGACTATTTTACCTTCGGAATATTTTAGCCAAGAGGATCCCATCATCATTACACCATACAGCATAAATGCTTACCCTCGGGAAAAATTACGGCTTACGGCTGTAGTTTGCCCTTGCTTTCAGCCATGGCGAACAGCGTCAAACCAGTCAGAAGAATGATGAATAAAATTAAAAAATAAAAGAAAGGCCCTCACGTCATTCTTACGAAACTGCTCCCCTTTCCTCCAGCAGTACTATTAAAATAGTACGTCCTATGGACAGAAGTAAAGCAGTTTTTAACTTTTCAACGAAGCTGTTTCTTTTTATTGTTTTAGTGGTAGTGAAAACCCATATCGCAGAAACTAGACGTTGAAGCTTTCGAGCGGAATTGCTTTAGCTTAGTGAAACCAGACCGTCTCTCTATTTGTATGTGAAACTCATAACTATTGTGCTTTGGGAATGCATCTTATTGAATTTAGTCCTCTACACGATTAGTCTGCTCACGATGTTATTGAATGCAACGGAATGCGTCTGCAGATCGACTCTGCAGCTCGCGGGCTCGCGTGTGGTAGGATCCTGGTTTTCGGACTCTGGGAGGCTCTCCGACGAATCTAAATAAAGTTCGAGTGATATTTCACGTTTTATGTAGAGCTTGTGGACGTTCTAGCGTCTTATTTCTTTTCCATTCTTTCTTTCCCATTCTTTGTTTCATGTAACTTTTTTCACACACTTGCAGCGATTCAAACAACCGAACAGTCTGGTGTTGTGATCACTTCTGCGTCGTCACTTACTTCAAAAACTGAAATTGAAGGCTTCAGTGACAGTATATGTGGACTGGTAGTATTGCAAAGTTTGTAACAACTCAGATTCCGTAGTAGCGCTCCAGTGATAAGCCGATTAGCCCTAAGCAGAACTTCCCTGTTTAATGTTAAAACAGACTGCGAGGAAGAAAGCAAAACATCGTATTGTTGTGCATATAATTTTTGTTTAAAATTATGTCTATAGTAATAACTAATAGAAATAAGGAAACAAACTGTCTAACTGATCAAATGCATTTCTGTCATGTACTTCTATTGGAGTTAAAACTGACCGTGAGCAAGAAAACGATTTTGCCATTTTCATAGCACGGCGTTTACTTTCTCGTGATCGTTTTTAAAAGAAAACCTCTGCCCGTTGGAATTTTTATTATTGTAAGTATATATATACCCACCTGAATGTGTATTACAGTATCGTGTCAAAATCTGAAGTAAATGGGTCAAGAACTTTTCAACATTTTGGAAATAACGTCAAACAGTTTCTTGCCGTTATATAGTAGTGTAGATGTCAGTAACCAAAACGATTATTATTGTTTAGAATTTTTTATGCCATTAGAATACTCTGGAAGAGTGGAAGAATAATTATAGTCTTCGGGACAACTCTATATAATAGTTTCAGAAACAGAATTCCAGAATTTTTATGTTAAAGTGATGAATGTGGAAGACAGCTCATGTGCTTTGCAACAGCAAATTTTTAAACACCAGAGTTACGAACCCCTTCCGTGTACACAGATCCTGTTTCACCAATTATTTTTAATTAATACTAAATAATTTTGGTTCAAACACCACTCAAGCACAGGTTAACACTCTCCCCTATAGTTCCTCTGTGCTGTCCCAGCGAGCGATGAGGCTCAAGCAAAGAACGTTATTTTTACCAGGACGTCGTTTACGTAACTTTTGACCTGAGCAGAAACGTAAGCAAATTACAGCTGCAAGCAGTCAACTGTTTATCTACCAGGGAAGTAGAGATACAGTGTCTCCCACACATTGCTTCTAACTTAACGGTGCTGGCAACGGAAAAATGGGGCACGTTGGAGACGAAACGTCTGACCCGAGGGCCCACTACTGCATTATATTTCTGTTTTTCAAAAACCTACGTACAAAGATAATAATTTTCTTTCGTATAATGTACGAAGATGACTGAATTGTCCTATTTTGTTTTAGAAAAACTAAACTCCACGATAAAGCCCAGAAACTCGCTGTCCCGTTATCCTCCATCATATGACGTCATTCGGTTGCGGAATGGGGGGGGGGGGCGTTATCAGACCACTCTCCCCGCAGTTGTCGGCTTTCTAGTACTTAAGCCGGGTTCAGACACGCATCTAATGTGGCGCCACAGCTTGTGGCTTTCTGTAGTGGCACCATGAACTACCGTTCACACAAGACGCCACAAATTCTACGTAGTTGCACAGTTTTCAATATGGCGTCAGTTGTAAACATATGAGCGGATATGAATGTTACAGTGTATGTTATGGCCTTTTAGAGCTGTGGCAAGAGTTAAAGGCGAGTAAGACGACCACCTAATGTTGGATCCGACAATAGATTTCGCACAGGGATAAATCGGTGGCCTCAAACACATTTAAGATAGAAATAATATTTGGAGACGAAAATGCTGTCTCCAGTGGCAAACTAACCAACAGCTGGCATCTAAATATTATCTGCAGACACACCACCCATCCAAAATTTTGGAATCTTGTTGTATTGATGTAGGCATTTCGAATCACTAATTTTTAGTTTAACAGCTGTCCTATCACACTCTGGGGCTATTTCCAGCTTATAATCTACAATACATAGAATGTTTGGTGTCACGAATCACCAAGTTTATATGAGTCGCTGTTTTAGTTACGTATACTAAGTTTACGTACTTACTTACCCAAAACGTAGGTTGCTGTTCTTGTAGTTCCAAAAGCTGTGAAAGTGTACCTGCCGGCACTGTTTACACTTTTTTCAGAAATAGAATAAAAATCCATTGATATCGAATGGAGTAGAGCTGCAATTACTTCGTATTCGAAACACTGTCACCAGGGAGCAGTGGCCTTGAGAAAGTAACGCAACAAAATATAGCCAAGGGGAACTTTGTGTGGCATCACAAATGTTGCGTCTCTAAAGTTGCGCCACTAAAAACTGGGACTTCACACGTGCAGCTACATTTAAACTGCAGTATGCCTTTAGCTGTGGAAACACTTTTGTTGCGTATGTGAACCTGGCTTTAGAGGCGCTGCTTTTTGCCGTTTAGTGCCTTCAATTTCTGAGCGCTCGGCGTCCCAGTGCCCCCATGATAGGAAAAGTTCCTGGCAGTGTTGTGAAAGAAAATCGGGTCCTATGTGTGGCAGTTAAACATGCTGGCGATATATCCTCGAATTTTTACATAGAATCATTGGCTATCATATACCAACGTAGTATTTAAAGCTGGAGATTGATTCACTCTTTTTTCTGGAGTTATTATAACGACATTAAGATTCATACTTAAAAGTACCTAGGAAGCGCCAACGAAGAATTTCGTAGGAATCTAAAAGATAAGAGTGAGGAAACTGTCTAATGAGAGACGCGTAAACACCGTTAGAAACATGCACGAGCGGTATGTTACGTACACGGGCCTAGAGCTCTGCTGCATATACAAGTCTGAAACGACCTTTTTCATTAACGCTTGTCAGATGGCTGTTGACAATTACGTAAACTACATTTCGCTTTAAGTAACAAATTAGCTGGGTGTAATTGTAACTCGACGTCCACATACTGTGCTCTGTTCATTGTTTATGGTAAGTACGCTTCTCATTAATTGGGGATCTGAAGTTTTGATGAGTCGAGCTGAAACTGGGGTGTATCTTTGAAGTTAACGTTTAACTGTCGACAAGTATATCTTCCCCTTTTATGAGTTCATCTAACTCTAAACCTTCTTCAATTACGTTCTGCTATTGAAGAATAAATTGAAAATTAAGTGAACACGTAAGATACGAAATTTATGTATTGTACTACCAAACCTCATAGGAGCGAATACGGAAAATCATTGTCATACATGAGTATGTACTAAATGTACATCAGCTGTGGCGTTTCTTAACTTGTACCGATGCCCATTATTACTTATCTCTATTTAATCCGTAGTTTATCTGCCCATTTCGCTTTAATATTCCTCTTTCGACACCGTACTCGTTCTTGTGTCAGTTTTTTTTCTCACCATCAGAGCTAGCTTTCACACTCTCTCTCCAAAAATCTCTCTTCGTTCCCTTTGAAAGATAAATACTGCAATACCCTTCCACTGGAAAATCTTGCTGTCCCCTGAACGAATCTACTCGTAATGTTTGTTTCCCTTCGACCTCGTATATGGAAAAATACTGTCACTTCTTCCAACAAAGCATCCACATTTTCAATTTTTTGCGAAACACTCCCTTCAGCTACCAACTTCCACTTTCATTTTTCTCTGTACGTTGGACAATCAGTGAAGCAAGTGAAACCTAATTGCAGTAACTTGTGTCTCTGCCTTTGAGTCCTCTATATCTAATATTTTTCACATTCGTTGTCTCTTCAGTTCTTTATAGATACTGTAAATTATTTATGTGCATGCTTGCTTTATTTTATTTCTTAAAACATTTCTAGCATCCTTTTCATGTCATAAACGGCACAATGGTAACCTGATATATTTTTTCTTTTAGTGTTTTCGAGATCAGACTGGTTTCTCTGGTGGCTTCACTTTTTCTGCAATTTATCTCCTCAATATACAACACTTGTTCAACTTCCCTTCCTCTTGAAATTTCTAAGCTGCTAATCCTATATTTCTAACATTGAATGAATTTTGAAATTATCAGACTGAAGTTCACGCTCTATTCTGAACAATACCTTTTTATTGCCAATTACCCTGATCGCATCTGGTGGACTCATGGCAGTTTATCAGTTTCGACTCCTGTAAGTCACCTACCTCTGAATCTACATCTACATGGATACTCTGCAAATCACAGTTAAGTGCCTGACAGAGGGTTCATCGAACCAACATCACAATAATCATCTGTTATTACAATCTCGAACAACGCGTGGAAAAAGCGAACACCTATATTTTTCTTTATGAGCTCTGATTTGCCTAATTTTATTATGATTATCGTTTCTCACTGTGTAGGTCGGGACGAGCAAAATATTTTCGTATTCGGAGGAGGAAGTTCGTGAGAAGATTTCGCCACAACGATATACGCCTTTGTTTTAATTATGTCCACCCCGAATTCTGTATCATGTCGGTGACACTCTCCCCCTATTTCGCTATAATACAAAATATGTTGCTCCACTTTGAACTTTCTAGAAGTGCTCCGTTAATCCTAACCGGTAAGGACCCCACAGCGCGCAGCATTATTCCAAAAGAAGACCGACAAGCATAGTTTGGGCAGTCTCTTTAGTAGATGTGTTGCACGTTCTAAGTGTTCTGCCAATAAAACGCAGTCTTTGATTTGCCTTCCACACAACATTTTCTATTTGCTCTTTCCGATTTAAGTTATTCGTAATTGTAATTCTTAGGTATTTAATTGAATTCACTGCCTTTGGGTTTGACTGATTTATCGTGTGACCGAAGTTTAACGGATTTCTTTTAGCACGCATGTGGATAGCCTCACGTTTTTCATTATGAATGGTCAGTTGCCAATTTTCTCACCATACAAATATCTTTTCTAAATCGTTTTGCAATTTCCTTTGATCTTCTGGTGACTTTACTAGACGATAAACGACAGCATAACCTGCAAACAACGTAGGACCGCTGCTCAAATTGTCTCGTAAATCATTTGTGTAGATAAAGAACAGCAGAAGGCCTTTATCAGTACCTTAGGAAACGCCAGATATCACTTCTGTTTTACTCTATGACTTTCCGTCAATTACTACGAACTGTAACATCTCTGAGAGGGAATCACGAGTCCAGTCACGTAACTGAGATGATATTCCATAAGCATGCACTTTCACTACAAGTCGCTTGTGTGGCACAGTGTAAAAAGCGTTCTGAAACCTCTAGACATACGAAATAAATTTGAAATCCCTCGTCAATAGCACTCAACACTTCGTGTGAGTAATGAGCTAATTGTGTTTCACAAGAACGCTGTTTTCTAAATCCGTGTTGGCTGGATGTCAATAGACTATTTACGTCGAGGTAATTTTAATGTTCGAACACAATATGTGTTCTGAAATCCTGCTGCATATTGACGTTAACGTTATGGGACTGTAATTTGGTGGATTACTCCAACTATCTTTCTTGAATATTGGAGTGACCTGTACAACTTTCCAGACTTTTGGTTCGGGTCCTTCGTTGAGCGATCGGTTGTATATGGAGCTATTGAAACAGCATACTCTGAAAGGAACCTAATTGGTGTACTGTCTGGACCGGAAGATTTGCTTTTATTAAGTGATTTCAGTTGATTCACTACTTCCACGATATATACTTCTAAGTTACTCGTTTTCTCAGTTGATCTTGACACGAATGCTGGAATATTTCTTCTTCGGTGAAGGTATTTCGGAAGGCTGTGTTTAGTAACTCTGCTTTAGTAGCACTGTCATCAATAGTATTTTCATTGGTATCGCGCACAGAAGGCATTGATTCTGTACTGCCGCTTGATAAGCATCTCGTATTGATGTCCGTGCTGAATTTCGTGCTTCTGTAAAACATCTTCAATCTTGGGGATTCTGGGTTGGTTTAAGTTTGGCATGCTGTTTCAGTTGTTTCTGCAACAGTGTTCTGACCCGTTTTGTGTACCAAGGGGGATCACCTCCGTCGTTTGTTAGTTTATTTCGTATAAATCTCTCAAGTGCTCTCGATGCAATTTCTTTGCATTCAAGTTACGTCTGGTGTACACTTACACTGTTAATTTGTAAGGAGTGGAGATTGTTTCTCAGGAAGGCAACAAGTCAATTTTTATCGGCTTTTTTTGAGTAAGTGTATTTTTCGTTTATTATTGGAAAAATTGGGTAGTTACGGTATTCAGTCTAGTCGCGACGAAACCCTGTGTTTACTAATCCCTGTATACGTTTCGATCTTCGTTATTGGCTTAGCATTATTTGATACTGAGAGATCAAGTATGGTTTCATAACCATTATTATTCCAGGGGGCTCATGGACTATCTGCTCGAAATAATTTTCAGTGAATGCATTTAGCACAATTTCGGACAAAGTTTTATGCGTACCTCCGAATTTGAACACGTATTTTCGCCAACAAATCGAGGTTAAACTGAAGTCAGCATCAACTATAATTGTACGAGTAGAGTACGTGTTTGAAATTAGACTCATCATCAAGAACAATATCTCGCTACGAAAGTAACACTTCATATTAACTATCGACCACGTGATCGCTTAAAATAAACTAATCTGATGATTGTCAATGATCGCGAAGTGCGCTAGATGACAATTTCAAGTGTCACTTTCTTAATAAGACACTAGTTCTCAAGATGAATCTTAAGATTCAGAAATAGGCATGCTGTCATAGCCCCACCACAAACTATTCCGACAATTGGGAATAACAATTAGTTCTTGCGTTCATACTGTGGTTTTCCTCTTCAGTAGTGTGGTGGCAATTCTTTTTTCGAACTCTGGTTCATAGAATTTAGTCAGAGGGCCAAATAAGAATATATCCCATACATATTTTAACATATTTTAGTGGCCCTGAAATTTAAAACAAATATCATATTCAAACTATTTTCCATTGACTCATCTCCAGGAAAGAACTATCAAAGTGACTGGGCTCGAGGACTCCATAGCGTAAAGTTGCCTTCCTCGTTTTCCGTGGGTCACGAAGATAGCGTCGCGTATTCGCTTCGCAACCCATTCCAGAGGACGGCTGTGCGCCGCGACATTTGCATCTGTCATTCCGGACTAGTTCCGGGCGGGGGCAGGTTTCGCAGGTGGCAGCGGACAGGTTATTGCCACAGATCGATCTCTCCCCTGGTCGCGGTTAAGCAATCAACGCGCCGCTGTCCGCTTTCCGTCATCGGCTGCACCTCGTCCGGTGTCGACAGCAGGAAATAGTCACGTGGGCGTCGTTTATGCAGTGCGATACGTTGAACTCTTACTGCTAATTTTTACTACTTCTCACTAAGCTATCTTTAGCAACGTCTGCCTTCATTCTACGTGCTGAATGGAAACGATATGCGCTAATTCGTATTTTTACGACTCTGTCTCTCGTGACATCCTTAAGCATCAAGCCACTTATTATTCGTCTCCTTTCACAGTAATTAAAAATAACGCGTTTTCGCTTGTCTGCTTTACAAGATTCAGGTGTCAGCGAATGGACAATCTATCTGGTGCACACACCATTACAAGAATGTTATTACTTGTGTTGATAAAGTTAAATTTAAATTGATTTGTCTACATTTCTTTTATTTTTTTACGCAGTACCGAGTGAAAATCTATCGAGTAAATTAGTCAATCTTATACAAGAGATTGGAACAAGGAAACCTCTATAACTATGTCAATAAGCACAAGTGTGATGTGTCGGCCGGTGTGGCCGAGCGGTTCTAGAGGCTTGAGTCTGGAACCGCGCGACCGCTACGGTCGCAGGTTAGAATCCTGCCTCGGGCATGGATGTGTGTGATGCCCTTAGGTTAGTTAGGTTTACGTAGTTGTAAGTCCTAGGGGACTGATGACCTCAGACGTTAATTCCCATAGTGCTCAGAGCCATTTCATTTCAACAAGCGTGATGTCTATGGTAAATGTTCATTGCAGGGAAAGAGTATTTTGTGAAAAACTAATAATTTCATGAAAAGTAAGACGTAGAAATGAATGTAAGCCTTAAATATACTGACTGTAACATTTTATGGGTATTACAACGTGTAATTCATTTAATCAAAACGGAATCATAATGGTAAGGAACCCACCATGGGTTTTTGACCGCCAGTCTCCTGGATGGCTTCAAGGCGAGCACCGCAAGGGAGGAAAAGAACGGAAAAGCAGAGGCAGTTGCAGTCGAGCCTTGACTGCGTACGTATAGTGGTGCGCCATGTTTGTCGATGTGCGCCTTAAGCCATAACAATTCAGAGTGAAAGTGCTTAATATTTGGAGTGGCAATGGTTTATACACTCCTGTCCATTAAAATTGCTACACCACGAAGATGACGTGCTACAGACGCGAAATTTAACTGACAGGAAGAAGATGCTTTGATATGCAAATGATTAGCTTTTCAGAGCATTCACACAAGGTTGGCGCTGGTGGCGTCACCTACAACGTGCTGACATGAAGAAAGTTCCCAACCGGTTTCTCATATACAAACAGCAGTTGACCGGCGTTTTCCTGGTGAAACGTTGTTGTGATGCCTCGTGTAAGGAAGAGAAATGCGTACCATCACGTTTCCGACTTTGATAAGGGTCAGATTGTATTCCATCGCGATTGCGTTTTATCGTATCGCGACATTGCTCCTCGCGTTGGTAGATATCCAATGACTGCTATCAGAATATGGAATCGGTGGGTTCAGGAGGGTAATACGGAACGCCGTGCTGGATCCCAACTGCCACGTATCACTAGCAGTCGAGATGACAAGCATCTTATCAGCATGGCTGTAACGGATCGTGCAGCCACGTCTCGATCCCTGAGTCAACAGATCGGCACGTTTCCAATACAACAACCATCTTCACCAATAGTTCGACGACGTTTACAGTATCATGGACTATGAGCTGGGAGACCATGACTGCGGTTACACTTGACGCTGCATCACAGGCAGGATCTCCTGTGATGGTGTACTCTACGACGAACCTGGGTGCACGAATGGCAAAACGTCATTTTTTCGGATGAATCCAGGTTCTGTTTACAGCATCATGATGGTCGCATCCGTGTTCGTCGACATCTCGATGAACGCATATTAGAAGCGTGTATTCGTCATCGCCATACTGGCGTATCAGCCGGCGTAATGGTATGGGGTGCCATTGGTTACATGTCTGCGTCACCTCTTGTTCACATTGAAGGCACGTTGAACAGTGGACGTTACATTTCAGACGTGTTACAACCCGTGGCTCTACCCTTCATTCGATCCCTGCGAAACCCTACATTTCAGCAGGAGAATGCACGACCGCATGTTGCAGGTCCTGTACGGGCCTTTCTGGATACAGAAAATGTTCGACCGCTGCCCTGACCAGCACATTCTCCAGTTCTCTCACCAATGTAAAACGTCTGGTCAACGGTGGCCGAGCAACTGGCTCGTCACAATACGCCAGTCACTACTCTTGATGAATTGTGCTATCGTGTTGAAGCTGTATGGGCAGCTGTACCTGTACACGCCATCCAAGCTCTGTTTGACTCAATGCCCAGGCGTATCAAGGCCGTTTTCTACGGCCAGAGGTGGCTGTTCTGGGTACTGATTTCTCTGGATCTATGCACCCAAATTGCGTGAAAATGTAATCACATGTCAGTTCTCGTATAACATATTTGTCCAATGAATACCCGTTTATCATCTGCATTTCTTCTTGGTGTAGCAATTTTAATGGCCAGTAGTGTAGTTTCTGAGATCGTCTCCAGTTTATTTTGTGTCGAGAAGCAAAAATATCCAACTGGCTTTATATGAAGGGATATGGAGCCGATGACACAGGAAGTTGAAATGGCTACTGCAAGTGGGAGACGAGCAGAGTCCATACAAATTTTCATACAGCAAGCGCCAACTTCAGCACCGACAGTACTGCAATGAACAAGGTAAGACATTTATCAACATTTTGTAACAGTGTATCAGAATGTTACAGTCAACTCCCTGGTTTGCCAAAGTTCTAATATAGTTGTGTACAGCTTCGATGAAAATGCTCTACTGGACGAAATAAAACCGTGTTTCTGAAAAGCGACACGTAATCAGCGCGTGATTGACGAAGGTTCTTCTTTTTTGTAAGATAGTCCCGGTAGGTAGCGGTACACTCGCGAGTACCGTAAGCACAACTGCTAAATGGATTCACTTTCCGTAGCGTGGTCTATGCTACAGAACGATATAGAAATTATTCTGCAGGTTATTACTCCAATTTTAAGCAATATTAGCGGGTCATACAGCTAAATATTGTCATGATCATAGTTAAAAAGAATTGTTCTCCCTACTAAGTAACGTAAAATAAGGATTCGATTATACGCGATTCGGAGGTTTAAAATACAAAAGCGAATCAGTCACACGTGGAATAGGAGGGTAGGGTTACAACCTGAGTGGGTTCGCAGCAGACACAGTTCAATTCAAAGCTACCTTTCAATTCATTCGTCACCCATGTGGCCAGTATAGAAGCTCATCGCATTCGCATTTATATTCTTACTGCGAACTGTCTAAAGTGTCGAGAATTGACCAGTAGATGTCATGAGAGGCGAACCCTTCAGAATAAAGGGAGGCGGCGAGTATTGTGTTATCAGTAGTGGAGGAGGGACAGCAACATGGGTCGATTAGGAGAGCTCAGTGTTCTCGGACGTGGATTAGTCATTGAATTCATTCTGAGTAAAAAATCCATAAGGAACATTTAAAACCTTCTAAACCTGTCCACACCCACTCTTGACGATCTGATTTGAAGTGGAAATTCAAAGGAACAGTCACAGTTGTACCAAGACCAGGTAGACCTCATGTACTGACGGACATACAGCGTCGAGCACTCTGGAGGGTGGTTGCAAGGGCTTGCAAGAAATCAGCGGAATGAATCCTCGTGAGTTCCAAGTTATCAGGCGAAGTCCAACTAACAGAGTTGCTGTGTGTAGGGACTTAAAGAGAGTGAGGTAGAACGGCTGAGCATGTCGTCATGAGCAACCACGCTAAGCGACGCTTGAGGTGGTACTAAGAGCAACGCCACTGGGCAGTGGATGTCTGTTGACGTGTGATTTGCAGCGATGGATGCCCTGTGCCAATCCAGTGGAAAGGTTTAGGTTTCGTGAATACCAAGAGAACTTTACCTGCCGTCATGTGTAGCGCCAACAGTGAGGTATTGAGGAGATTCTGTCATGGTATGGGAGTGTTTTTCGTGGTTATACTTCCCCCTCCCCCCCTTCCAGCGCTTCAGAAAACGCTAAATGCCACACGATGTGAATGCATTTTACAGCACTATGCCCTGCACTCACTAGTGGATCAGTTCCGAGGCGGTGACTGTATTTAGCAAGACAACACAGACTGTGATTAAGCGGCATCTACGAGGCAATGGTTTGTGCACAGTAACATTTCTCAGATGGACTGGCCTGCCCAGAGTCCCGATCTCAACCCAGTACAACACCTTTGGGATCAGTTAGAACGGTACTCATCAAACCTTCCCTCAAGAGCAAATAGTGAGATTGTGGCCAGCATCTCGGATTGCATATGTACCAATCTTATTATCAGTTTGTAACCTTTATTATTAACCTTACTATTAATTTGTAAACTTTGTAAATAACTATGACATGAGCTCCCACTAGACTAGTTGTGGTAAGGGCTCACAAGCACTGATCATTAAATCTCCATATCAGTCGCAAAACTTCGTATCGACTGTTCTCTGCTTCAGATTGCTGTCACCCTAACCGACCCAAGAGCTGTGACACTGTAATTGCGTAACAGAGGGTTGTTGTGTTGCCTATGTGAGTGGAGGGTTAACTAATTAAGGACAGTAACTGTACTTATATTTAAACGCGTTCTGCAATATATGAGACACAATCACAAATGGATGCTGAATGTTTTGTGTGTCATCATTCTTTTACCCAGTTGCATTGTATTGCAACAGCCTGTTTAATTTCATATTCCTTGCCAAAATATGCACGGCGTTCGAGCATGACCGCCTCTACATAAAGTGCATTGACGAATTCATATTACTTCCATAAAATTTTTTTATCAAAGCAGCTGTTCGGTATGAGGTGCTACCGCCCTTCAGTTGTCGGTACTGCAATACAAATAATAAAACATACCCAGTCTAACATTCTCAAACCCTGCTGTAGCCACGCTGCTTATCCCTCGTTTCCTGATAAAACACAGTACTT
Source organism: Schistocerca americana (assembly GCF_021461395.2). Classification (NCBI taxonomy): domain Eukaryota; kingdom Metazoa; phylum Arthropoda; class Insecta; order Orthoptera; family Acrididae; genus Schistocerca; species Schistocerca americana. The sequence goes on from NC_060121.1 coordinate 858,454,290, forward strand.
AAACCACGGTCGAATTCGCCAACGTTAGTTAAAATTAAATGCACCTAAAATACAACAGTTTTTGCTGATATCTTTGTCTCCTACTGAGCAGGACAACTTTATTGTGAAGAAACTCTGACCGTTACCTGACGTTTTTAGATTTGGTATCACAAAGGCTATTCGGAAAGTAAGGTCCGATCGGGGGCAAAATGGAAACCACAGCGAAAATCCGATAAAGCTTTGTACAGATGTGTTGGGCAGTGTTTCTAATATGTCCATCGATCGTGTCACGTCGCTCTTTTCAGTTCTCACCGCTCAGTGAATCACATAAAGATGTCTAGCTAAACAGTGTCTGCTGCAAAGCATTAGGGCCAAGTGAGAAATATCGCCTGATGTCATGCAGCCCACATAACAGAATTGTCATGCGGTTCCTTCTTCAGAACAATTCTCGGCCACACTCTGCAGGGGCAATGAAGATGCTCCTGCATCGTTTTCGATGGAAAGTGTTTATCACCCACAATACAGCACTTAACTAGATGCCCCTGAGTTTCATCTCTGGTCGCATGAACTGATGGCTTTGAAAACAACTTTTTGACACCGTCAGCTAGCTGTAGACAAGCCTGGAGAACTGACGGAAAGCACAGGTGGCTGCCTTCTATGACGACGGTACTGGTAAGGCGGGACAGCGCTAGGACAAGTGTGTAAGTTGGATCCGCGACTATGTAGAGAAGTAGCTGGAAGGTATAGGTAGCTGTAGCAAATAAAACATTTTTGATTCTCATAGTGGTTTTCCATTTCGCGACCGATTGGACCTTACTTTCAGCATACTCCTGATATAAAATACGACTGCCAACAGCAGGCCTCACGAATGCTTGATTTCGGCCGAATCCCCCGGGAGGCAGTTTGACGGCCACTGGGTTAGAACGTCGACTTCGCTACCATTCCTCCTCAGACATTCAGAAACGTCATTGAAACTACCCACAGCTGAGGTCCAGACATTATAAAGGGGAGACATGCACCATACTGATGCCCAGTAGCAGGTGTCCAAATGCTTTTGAACGTATGGTATGTGTACTTTGAAATCACTATCACTAGTGTGCTGAACGCCCCATGCCTTAGAATGCATTTATACGTTGGTCCTTCCTCACAGGAACATACTCTGAGTTGACAAGTCTGGGATACCTCGTAATATGGTGTCCGGCGTAGTGCAGTAACTCGATGTGGCGTCGATTCAACAAGTCATTGGAAGTCTGTTGCAAAAATATTGACCCACGCTGCTTCTATGGCCGTTCATGGTTGAGAAAGAGTTGGCAGTGGACAAATTTGTGCACGAGCTGACATCCCGATTACATTGATAAGCAAAACATTATGACTACCTCCGTTATAGCTTGTATTTCCACCTTTTGAACGAAAGACATAACTGATCTTGCGTATCAGGGATCCGACAGTTTATTGGTAGGTTTGTGGAGGTACGTGACATTAGATACCTACGCACAGGTCATGTAATTCTCGTGAATAACGGGCCGCTGATTTGCGTACCTGGTTATAGCGACCGACAGCGACCCAGGTGGGTTCCACAACATTTACATCAGACGCATTTGGTTGCCGAGATATCACCGAGAGTTAATGATAATGCTTCTGAAACCATTGTAGCACAGTTATGGCGCCGAGACATGGACAATTATTCCGCTGAAAGATGACATCACCGTCGGAGAAGACCTTACGCATGAATGGATGCAGGTGGTTGGCAGCTGCCAGGGCAGGAGAATGTCTCCCATAGAATAGTACTACTGCCAACAGTCACCGTCCGTGGTGCGCTGTGCGTTTTAAGACACCGTTTACCTGGATGACAGCGTTTTTGGAGACGACCTGCGACCTGGTGTAGCAAAAATGTGATTCACACGAAGAGGCGACACGTTTCCATAGCTGTACGATCGAATCCTGATGGTCCCGTCGAAATTGACTATGTCTTTGGGTCAACATGAGAATACGTAGGGATGGTCTGCTGCGGAGCTCCATGTTCAACAATTTGCGACGGATGGTGTGGTCCGAAACATTGTGCGTTCGTTCCCAAGCATTGTGCTCTTTCGAAAGAGATGCCAAATATCACCATCTATCCTACTATAGAAAGCTGATAAGACTTCAAGCGGACGTCCAACCATTTAAGCACCTAGTAGTGGTTTCACTGTCCTTCTACCTCTTTCCTTAAATGCTGATGACAGTAGCACGTGGACATTCGACAAGCTTCGCTGTACTCGATCACCGGCCCTGCGTAATAATAAGCTGCCCTTTGCCAAAGTCTCTCATCTCAATGGATTTCCCCATTTTCAGTCGATATCTTCGCTATCGTGTTTCCCCGTCTGCGTCTACTCCTCTCCCATACTTTAGCTACCGCGTCACGTGCCTTCAACGCCACCACGCAGCATCCAATGTTGCGGAGGGCAGTGGTCATAATGATTTAGGTTCTCAGAGTATGTCCCATAACAACTCGATGCTTTCATGTCGGGCGTCTTAGGTGGCCAAATCACTCCCTCGAATTATCCAGAATGTTCTTCAAGCCGGTCGCGAACAGTTGTGACTCAATGACACGACGCATTCTTATCCAAAAAAATCCGTCGATTTTTGGGAACATGAAGTTCATAATTGTCTGCAAATGGTCTCAATAACCTGTTCAGTTGGACCAGAAGACAATTCACACCATTATAGAGCCACCATCGGCTCCCACAGTGATATGTTGACAATCCGGATCCATGTCCTCGTGGGATCTGCGACACACTCGAGCCCTATTATTAGTTCTTAGAAACTGAAATCGGGACTCATCTGACCAGGCCACGGATTTCCAGTCGTTTAGGGCACAACCGACGTGGTCAGAGTCCGGGAGAGAAGCTGCAGGTGATGATGTGCTGATAGCAAAGTCACTCGCGTCTGTCATCTGCTGCCACAGCCCATTAATGCCAGATTTAGCTGCACTGTCCTAACTGATACGTTCGTCGTACGTCCCATATAGATTTCTGCGGTTACTTCACTCAATGTTGCCTCTCTGATAGCACTCACAACTCTACGCAGACGCCGCTGCACTCTATCGTTAATTGAAGGCCGTCGACCACTGTGTTCTCTGTGGTGAGCGGTAATGATGGAATTTTGTTATTCTTGTCACAATCTTGACGTTGTGGAACTTATAATAGTGAATTCCCTAACGATTTCCGGAACTGAATGTGTCATGTGTCTGGCTGAAACTAGAATTTTGCGTTCAACTTGGGTTATTCCCATTTTGTGGCCATAATAACGTCGTGAACCTTTTCACATGATTCACCCGAGTACAAATGCCAACTCCACCACTGCACTGTCCTTTTACAACATGTGTACGCGATAATACCCCCATCTGTATATGCACATACCGCTATCTTGTGATTTCAATATGTATTCAACAATAATCGAATATATCTGTCGTGGTGGTCTATCAGCACCTTGCGTATTCTCCATGTAGGGGAAGAGTGGTAGGTTGCATTTCTGGATTTGCTCTAGCTGAAGAGCTAGTTACATTTACATTTTTTTTTTTTTTTTTGTCATCAGTCTACTGACTGGTTTGATGCGGCCCGCCACGAATTCCTTTCTTGTGCTAACCTCTTCATCTCAGAGTAGCACTTGCAACCTACGTCCTCAATTATTTGCTTGACGTATTCCAATCTCTGTCTTCCTCTACAGTTTTTGCCCTCTACAGCTCCCTCTAGTACCATGGAAGTCATTCCCTCATGTCTTAGCAGATGTCCTATCATCCTGTCCCTTCTCCTTATCACTGTTTTCCACATATTCCTTTCCTCTCCGATTCTGCGTAGAACCTCCTCATTCCTTACCTTACCAGTCCACCTAATTTTCAACATTCGTCTATAGCACCACATCTCAAATGCTTCGATTCTCTTCTGTTCCGGTTTTCCCACAGTCCATGTTTCACTACCATATAGTGCTGTACTCCAGACGTACATCCTCAGAAATTTCTTCCTCAAATTAAGGCCGGTATTTGATATTAGTAGACTTCTCTTGGCCAGAAATGCCTTTTTTGCCATAGCGAGTCTGCTTTTGATGTCCTCCTTGCTCCGTCCGTCATTGGTTATTTTACTGCCTAGGTAGCAGAATTCCATAATTTCATTGACTTCGTGACCATCAATCCTGATGTTAAGTTACTCTCTGTTCTCATTTCTACTACTTCTCATTACCTTCGTCTTTTTCCGATTTACTCTCAAACCATACTGTGTACTCATTAGACTGTTCATTCCGTTCAGCAGATCATTCAACTATTCTTCACTTTCACTTAGGATAGCAATGTCATCAGCGAATCGTATCATTGATATCCTTTCACCTTGTATTTTTATTCCACTCCTGAACCTTTCTTTTATTTCCATCATTGCTTCCTCCATGTACAGATTGAAGAGTAGGGGCGAAAGGCTACAGCCTTGTCTTACACCCTTCTTAATACGAGCACTTCGTTCTTGATCGTCCACTCTTATTATTCCCTCTTGGTTGTTGTACATATTGTATATGATCCGTCTCTCCCTATAGCTTACCCCTACTTTTTTCAGAATCTCGAACAGCTTGTACCATTTTATATTGTCGAACGCTTTTTCCAGGTCGACAAATCCTATGTAAGTGTCTTGATTTTTCTTTAGCCTTGCTTCCATTATTAGCCGTAACGTCAGAATTGCCTCTCTCGTCCCTTTACTTTTCCTAAAGCCAAACTGATCGTCACCTAGCGCATTCTCAATTTTCTTTTCCATTCTTCTGTATATTATTCTTGGAAGCAGCTTCGATGCATGAGCTGTTAAGCTGATTATGCGATAATTCTCGCGCTTGTCAGCTCTTGCCGTCTTCGGAATTGTGTGGATGATGCTTTTCCGAAAGTCAGATGTTATGTCGCCAGACTCATATATTCTACACACCAACGTGAATAGTTGTTTTGTTGCCACTTCCCCCAATGATTTTAGAAATTCTGATGGAATGTTATCTATCCCTTCTGCCTTACTTGATGGTAAGTCCTCTAAAGCTCTTTTAAATTCCGATTCTAATACTGGATCCCCTATCTCTTCTAAATCGACTCCTGTTTCTTCTTCTATCACATCAGACAAATCTTCACCCTCATAGAGGCTTTCAATGTATTCTTTCCACCTATCTGCTCTCTCCTCTGCAATTAACAGTGGAATTCCCGTTGCAGTCTTAATGTTACCACCGTTACTTTTAATGTCACCAAAGGTTGTTTTGACTTTCCTGTATGCTGAGTCTGTCCTTCCGACAATCATATATTTTTCGATGTCTTCACATTTTTCCTGCAGACATTTCGTCTTAGCTTCCCTGCACTTCCTATTTATTTCATTCCTCAGCGACTTGTATTTCTGTATTCCTGATTTTCCCGGAACATGTTTGTACTTTCTCCTTTCATCAATCAATTGAAGTATTTCTTCTGTTACCCATGGTCTCTTCGCAGCTACCTTCTTTGTACCTATGTTTTCCTTCCCAACTTCTGCGATGGCCCTTTTTAGAGATGTCCATTCTTCTTCAACTGTACTGCCTACTGGGCTATTCCTTATTGCTGTATCTATAGCGTTAGAGAACTTCAAACGTATCTCGTCATTCCTTAGTACTTCCGTATCCCACTTCTTTGCGTATTGATTCTTCCTGACTAATGTCTTGAACTTCAGCCTACTCTTCATCACTATATTGTGTTCTGAGTCTATATCTGCTCCTGGGTACGCCTTACAATCCAGTATCTGATTTCGCAATCTCTGTCTGACCATGATGTAATCTAATTGAAATCTTCCCGTATCTCCCGGGCTTTTCCAAGTATACCTCCTCCTCTTGTGATTCTTGAACAGGGTATTCGCTATTACTAGCTGAAACTTGTTACAGAACTCAATTAGTCTTTCTCCTCTTTCATTCCTTGTCCCAAGCCCATATTCTCCTGTAACCTTTTCTTCTACTCCTTCCCCTGCAACTGCATTCCAGTCGCCCATGACTATTAGATTTTCGTCCCCCTTTACATACTGCATTACCGTTTCAATATCCTCATACACTTTCGCTATCTGTTCATCTTCAGCTTGCGACGTCGGCATGTATACCTGAACTATCGTTGTCGGTGTTGGTCTGCTGTCGATTCTGATTACAACAACCCGGTCACTGAGCTGTTCACAGTAACACACCCTCTGCCCTACCTTCCTATTCATAACGAATCCTACACCTGTTATACCATTTTCTGCTGCTGTTGATATTACCCCATACTCATCTGACCAGAAATCCTTGTCTTCCTTCCACTTCACTTCACTGACCCCTAGTATATCTAGATAGAGCCTTTGCATTTCCCTTTTCAGATTTTCTAGTTACCCTACCACGTTCAAACTTCTGACATTCCACGCCCCGACTCGTAGAACGTTATCCTTTCGTTGATTATTCAATCTTTTTCTCATGGTAACCTCCCCCTTGGCAGTCCCCTCCCGGAGATCCGAATGGGGGACTATTCCGGAATCTTTTGCCAATGGAGAGATCATCATGACACTTCTTCAATTACAGGCCACATGTCCTGTGGATACACGTTACTTGTCTTTAATGCAGTGGTTTTCATTGCCTTCTGCATCCTCATGTCGTTGATCATTGCTGATTCTTCCGCTTTTAGGGGCAATTTCCCACCCCTAGGACAAGAGAGTGCCCTGAACCTCTATCCGCTCTTCCGCCCTCTTTGACAAGGACGTTGGCAGAATGAGGCTGACTTCTTATACCGGAAGTCTTACATACAGAAGCTTTTTGACACAAATCACACATACAGATTATGAAATAAATACCGTGCAGCTGCTCATGAAGTTCAATAACTGTAGCTGCTGTTTTGATAAAGGCTGAAGGAGTGAGCGTTGGTTTCACGAGGAATAGTTAAATCTGTACATGTTTGCTGTGTTGCCTGGCGATAGTCTCTTATATGCAATCAGTAACATACAACATGCCCTTAAGACAGAGCAGTGGTTGGTTTTAAATAGCTATTAGTGTCTCAGATATTGCTAGATTATAAATCTGAATCGGTTGCGTAGTAATTGTTCAACACGGGTTCTTGCAACTGACAGATTAGCAGATGCAGATACCAGTGAAAATCCTTTATGAAAGACATAAATACATTACACGTGCCTGCGACTATTGCCGCTAATTAATGTAACTGTCTGTCTTGATCTTTTTTATTAATTTAGTTTTTAATTTATACACCTTATCACATTACGGCCTGATGCATTTTGAAAATCCGCCAGATAAAAAATAAAACAAATTAGAAATATTAGAATGAATTGTTCACTCTGCAGGGGACCTGTGCTTTCTTATGAAACTTCCCGGCAGATGAGGTGCTGGGGAGAAGTCTTGCTTGAGTAGATCAGTCTTGTTCCGGCACATATTTTTTAAAAATTGTTTTATTCTGCCATGAAGTTTCGTATCAGCGCACACTCCGCTGCAGAGAGAAAATCTCATTCTGGGAACATATTTTTAATCTGTCAGAAAGTTTCAACACACACACACACACACACACACACACACACAGAAAGGCTCGCTGTATGGAGGTACAACATGCAATGTGTGGTTTTCATGACCGATAAAATTAGCGGAAATGATGTTTATGTTGATCTCTATTCCCATTTTTTGTACAGGTTCCGGAACTCGCGGAACCGAGGTGATATATATATATCAAAAAAAGATTTGCATCACTTCGGTTCCGAGAGTTCCAGAACCTGTGCAGAAAATTGGAATAGAGATCAATATAAATATAATTTACGCCCTTTTTGTTGCTCATGAAAACCACACATTGCATATTGTCCCACCATATAGCGAGACCTTAAGAGGTGATGGACCAGATTGCTGTACACACCTGTACCGCGAATACCCAGTAGCATGTCCTCTTGCATTGATGCATGCCTGTATTCGTCGTGGCACACTATCCACATGTTCATCAAGGCACTGTTGGTTCATATTGTCTCACTCCTCAACGGCAATTCGGCGTAGATCCTTCAGAGCGGTTGGTGGGTCGCATCGTCCATAAACAGCTCTGTTCAATCTATACTACGCATGTCGATAGGGTTCTTGTCTGGAGGACATGCTGGCCACTCTAGTCGAGCGATGTCGTTATCCTGAAGGAAGTCATTCAGAAGATAAGCACGATGGGGGCGCGAATTGTTGTCCATGAAGACGAATGCCTAGCCAATATGTTGCCGATATGGTTGCACTATCGGTCGAAGAATGACATTCACGTATCGTACAGTCGTTACGGCGCCTTCAATGACCACCAGCGGCGTACCACGGCCCCATATAATGTCAGCCCAAAACGGCAAGGAACCTCCACCTTGCTGCACTCGCTGGACAGTGTGTCTAAGACGTTCAGCCTGCCCGGGATGCCTCCAAACACGTCTAGGACGATTGTCTCGTTGAAAGCATATGCGCCACTCATTGGTGAAGAAAATCTGAGCGGTCCATTCGGCATGTTGTTGGGCCCATCCGTACCGCGCTGCATGGTGTTTTGGTTGCAAAGATGGATCTAGCTATGGACTCGGGAGTGACGTTGCGCATCATGCAGCCTATTGCGCACAGTTTGAGTCTTAACACGACGTCCTGTGGCAGCATGAAAAGCATTATTCAACATGGTGGCGTTGCTGTCATGCTTCCTCCAAGCCATAATTCGCAGGTAGCGGTCATCCAATGTAGTAGTAGCTCTTGGGCGGCCAGAGCGAGGCATATCATCGACAGTTCCTGTCCCTCTGTATCTCCTCCACGTCCAATCAACATCGCTTTCATTCACGCCGAAACGCCTGGACACTTCCCTTGTTGAGAGCCCTTACTGGCACCAAGAAGCAATGCGGGCGCGATCGAACCGCTGTATTGAACGTGTAGGCATGGTTGATCTGCAGACATCACGAGCCGTGTACGTCCTTCCTTGTGGAATGACTGGAACTGGTCGGCTGTCGGACCCCCTCCGTCTATTAGGCGCAGCTCATGTATGATTGTTTACATCTTTGGGCAGGTTTAGTGACATCTCTGATCAGTCAAAGAGATTGTCTTTGATACAATATCCACAGTCAACGTGTATCTTCAGGAGTTCTGGGAACCGGGGTGATGCAAAACTTTTTTTTATGTGTGTATATAAACAGTTGTAGTCACTTTACATGAGAGCTGTGAACTTAAAAGTCTGTAAACTATATCTCATCAGCTCTCATGTAAACGTGACTAGAACTGTTTAGTTGTCTTCAGTAAAAATCTGTGCCTGTTAGGCTGCTGTTAAATGCAAATGGAATAATCACATCAAAATTGAAATTAACATCTAAAATATTTTTTCTTAGTGCCAAATTTAAAATAAATGAACTTGAAGTACTTCAGAACAGAATTAAACATTGTAGAGATACAGTATTTGAGATTACAGTTCGAATAAGTCTGCTTAGATGTCGGCTCTACTTTTGGTCGGAATACTCGCCTCTCCACAGCGCCTACAGCCGATCAAGCTGCGGTGCCACGAGTGATAACTGAGAATGAAATTAGCGAATAAGAGAAAGAATCGTCCCAGGCGCCCACGATTTGTTGACGACAGGTGATTGATCAGAATCCCCAACTGGTTTGCACGCAGCTGTTTGGAAAGGAACTCCAGTCCAATGCGCAGCACAGCTTCTTGATAAGTGGACACATCGGCTGGCCAGTACTGCATACCACGACAGCATTTCTAGTCAGCAGGCTTCCAGTCATCCAGCGACCGCTTGCCAAAACGAGATTATTATAAGGGATGACTCCACGGGTGAAAATAAAAATGTTCAAATGTGTGTGAAATCTTATGGGACTTAACTGCTAAGGTCATCAGTCCCTAAGCTTACACACTACTTAACCTAAATTATCCTAAGGACAAACACATACACCTATGCCCGAGGAAGGACTCGAACCCCCGCCGGGACCAGCCGCACAGTCTATGACTGCAGTGCCCTAGACCTCTCGGCTAATCCCACACGGCGGATGAAAATACTTAAGGTAAATATTTGTAGGGCTGCTTGGGTTCTCTGCTGATGGTAGCTGGACAGCTCACTCACAGTTGAAAGGTGGTTGAAACCTTCACTTATTTACCAACAGTTTATTACCGAAGACTTGTGCCCGCATGAGGCCAACGTTGGATAGTGAACGTAAACCTCACAGTCCACAGTGCATGATGTGTGGATGAAAAACAGCCAGCAGTCACTAAGTTCATCTCAGCTCGATGGTGGGGCCACCTCGTAATGTCAGTATTGGTAGGTGGCAGTACTGTGCTGCGTCAGCTGTTGGCGAAACGGCCCGGCCTGGCTACACTGTATCCAAAACAGGCTGGCAGACGAATGGCTGGCTGCGAGAGCCTCAGTTCCACCTTCAGCTGTGGCTAAACTCTCAGGCAGGGAGTCCTGCCTGGTTGTCCCAGTAACCCAGTCTGATTACACAGACAGTGTTTATACACGCCAGGATATGCTTGTTATTCAGCACTTGCCGCAGTGCCCCCGAAGTATTCCAGGTTACGGTAATACCATTGGTCATTGACCAGATGGGCATGCAAGAATACAGAGACGGGCAGGGTAGTAAAACGCAACGACCCTTGTCTAAGCTCTCGCAGCTACAAATTATAGCTTCGAGCTTCTGAATGTAATGCAATGCCTAATACACACTCAGCTCACATTATGGATCATACGGTTGAAGTACATATTAACGGGGACAGGAGAAAGTGTGAACAGCTCCTTTGCTGGTGAACTTCCTTAGCTCATCCTACTCGGCGCCGGCGTCTTTCTGTCTCTCTCACAGCCTCAGATGTTCACCATTCTGTTGTTTAGCTCTGTACGCCACTCACAGTGCAAGAGGTTACGCATCCTACAATAGAATGCCAATTTTTCACTTCCACATCGCACAACAGGAAGCAAAAATCTTCGTTCATGTGACCACACGAAAAATGGTTCAAATGACTCGGAGCACAATGGGACTTAACATCTGAGATCATCAGTCCCCTAGAACTTAGAACTACTTAAACCTAACTAACCTAAGGACATCACACACATCCATGCCCGAGGCAGGATTCGAACCTGCGACAGTAGCGGTCGTGCAGTTCCAGACTGAAGCGCCTAGAACCGCTCGGCCACACCGGCCGGCTGACCACACAGGGTCGCTTGGTTCCACTTTCTTATCACTTGGCTTCCAAATCAGTTGGTCGTTAGGATTTTCTCTCCCGGTTGACGAAGATGGAGCTTCGTGTAGCTAGAGCGTGACACGAGCAATTGGCTGTCGATTGCTTTCATGGTATGTGGTGGAATTTGGCGGTGTTTCCCATTAGTTTCGTGTTCCCCATCAGCGCGTAGAAATTTCCAACGGCCGTTTGTGTTAACAAGAGAACTCAGTTTCGATCACCGAAGTTCGGTGCTGTGGCGAATCTCTCATTCTTACTGTGCCAAGTGCATGGGCTACTTGTTCAGTTGGCCTTCCAAGTGACCGAGCAGTGTGAGTCTGAAACCGGAATCCTGCTGGCCGGTACGCCTTCTTCTCGCGCCACGAACCGTAACCTTGCTGCTGACCTACTCCACGAAGGCGTAATTAATATTGAATCAGTTTCGATTTTGACTTATTTTCTTCTTCAGGTATCATTACAGTTTGGCTCTCGAGTCTTGGGTACTACAGGTTATCCACATGAAAAATACCTTTTTGCCAAATTCAAAATAAAAAAGAGGCCATGAGCTTAGATACTTGCCATTTGGGCCGACGCGTATAACAACTCAAGAAGTTTACTACAAATTATTACAGTTACAGTACGCTTGTTCGCCCACTGCTTGAATACTGCTCAGCAGTGTGGGATCCGTACCAGATAGGGTTGATAGAAGAGATAGAGAAGATCGAAGCGAAAGCAGTGCGCTTCGTTACAGGATCATTTAGTAATCGCGAAAGCGTTACGGAGATGACAGATAAACTCCAGTGGAAGACTCTGCAGAAGAGACGCTCAGTAGCTCGGTACGGGCTTTTGTTGAAGTTTCGAGAACATACCTTCACCGAGGAGTCAAGCAGTATATTGCTCCCTCCTACGTATATCACCATGAGGATAAAATCAGAGAGATTAGAGCCCACACAGAGGCATAACGACAATCCTTCTTTCCACGAACAATAAGAGACTAGAATAGAAGGGAGAACCGACAGAAGTACTCAAGGTACCCCCCGCCACACACCGTCAGGTGGCTTACGGAGTATGGATGTAGATGTAGATGTAGATTATTAATACACTTCTAAATGGTATGCTTTCATAACCCGTAAAAGTCGAAAAGTCCAAGCGATACTCTATCTCATCCTGTCTGTGGTGATGGAGGCAATTACTTCCGAAATTATTGTGCATATATTGTCAAGGTCAAATAAAGGCGTAGCATACGTCTTGGCATAATCCCATATGAAGAAATCCAGAGGAGCCCTGTAAGGAAACCGCAGTGGTTACTTGATTATTCCATTGGTTCCGATCCCACACTGTGAAAATGGTCAGTCCAGAAAGTCATGAACATGTAAACTCTAGTGCGGTGTTGCACTATCCTGCTGGAGGGTCATATTTGTGTGAAAAGGAAAAAGAAAAGGGACAGAAAACTGCTCAGGCATGTCGAGGTAAGCGGTACCTGTTAATTTTGGCTCGATAAAGAAAACTGGTCCAACTACGCTGCCTTATCATTGACGCACATGACACATTCACGCTTTCGCTGTCTCTGACATATTACCGAATCCTGAGGGCAGGGGGGGGGGGGGGGGGGGTAGAGGGGTGGGAGGCGAGGGTGTTTAGAACCCGAGGTACTATAATGGTACCGATCAACTTTCCTACATGGATAGAGCTTCGTCAGAGTGAATATTTCCTGCAGTCCTGGTGTTTTGCTCAATCCAGCCCAACACTTGAATACCAGATTCGTGGTGAAGGTGTAGGTCATTTTGCTTCAGTATGCGCAAAGTTGGAACGTCGTACGCAAGCAAGTGGAGCAGCTTTTGAAACGTTGAGCGACGGATGTTTAGCTCTTGTGATGCTCGGCGATCTGACGTTGATGGGCTTCTTTTGGAAAATATCTTTGACCTCCTGTACCATTTCATCAGATGTGCGTTTTCTGCCAGAATCTGACTTTCTGTTGAAAATCTTACGGAACTTCATACCAAGCCTTAACTACCTTAACGTCTGGTGACTTCTTTCGGAATTCACCTCAGTAATTTCTTTAAACTGCAATGGGTGATTTCGTCTCTGCATACCACACCACGCATGGGGCTCTCTCTTGTGGTGTAGGTATTTCTGGAAATTACGTAACATATGAACCAATATAAAAGGAATTGTTTAAAAGAAATCCATACAAAACTTTCTTAGTTGTCTTACATGATACAGTAAAGCGCATGTATCTTCGTCTAACATTTCTTTCTAGTGCCATTTGCAAATCAGAGAAGATACGTATCGACACACTGTATTAGCCAACTGTTATTTCCCCTTTAAAAAAAAAAATCTGTAGAAAAGTACTCACTGCGTCACAGAGATAGTTAAACACCATATTAAGACAGATTAAATAGGATGTTATGCTTTTTTTATTGTACTGCAGAAATCCACCTGCTGCTTCGATTTCCCTGTCACTTCCGTCAAAAATCGTGTGAAATTCAGCAACTGGATTTTAAAATGTTAAAAATGAAGGATCATACTGTTCATTTACAATCATCAACTTAATCTGAATTTACGCTGGAGAGAACATGAGTAAAAGAATTTACCGAATGGAAGTAATACGGTGAAGGGTAGTAAAATGATGTTATTCTTTCCTCACCAACGAATGGACTTGCTGTGCATAAAAATTTTTATGCCAAAGTAAAGTCCAGTGTAACTGGTCTCTTCTTGTAAGGAAAAAAAATCGGGCAGAGCAGTATATTAGCTACTCTCAGAAATGGAAAATGAAAATGAGCGTTTGGCGTCATTGGCCGGGAGGACCCTTGTGGGGCAGGTCAGGCCGCCTTGGTGCGTGTCTTATTACATTCGACGCCACATTGGACCTGCGCACCGGATGGGGATGAAATGATGATGAAGACAGCACAACACCCAGTCCCTGAGCGTAGAAAATCCGCGACCCAGCCGGGAATCGAACCCGGGTCCATTGAATGGCAACCCGTCACGCTAACCACTTTTTTTTTTGTCCAATTTGTTCGTTGCGGACGTCACATGACATCCGGTCAAGTTCGTTTGTTGATCGTTTCACTCAGTTTTTTTTTTTTTTTTATTTATTACAGAGGCCAACCAGCTCTCTGACCGAACACGCTGAGGTGCCGTGCTGGCGATTTTTTGTTCGTGTTTGTTCGTTGCATTTGCTCGTGGCGGACGTCGCAAGACACCCGTTTCAGTTCGTCGTTGATCAATTAACTCAGTTTTTTTTTATTACAGAGGGCAGGGAACCCTCTGACCGAACACGCTGAGTTAACCATGCCGGCGTCCATTCAGCTATCGGGGTGGACTCTCAGAAATGTCAATGTCGCACACTAAATAAATTTTGTACGAAAAGTTGGTTCACTTGCAATACGTTACAGGTAAACATAACTGGTGCACACACACACCACACACACACACAAACACACACACACGCGCGCGCGCGCACACACTTTGTTCGCATTACCTTTGGTATATTACACAATAACATTCAAATGGTTTGTTCAATGCTATTGCCAAGTTTTTAATCAAATATTTCACTCTGTGCAAAAGTCGATTGATTACTTTACATAACCCTGTTACTCTTACACCGTCTTTAGTTCCGATTCCACTTGTTTCTCATAAGTGAAGCTTGATGTACGAAGTTCGTAATAGCTGCACCCTCTTGTTTTGTCACCCGTGAGTTTCGTGAAAGACGAAAGGGATTTCAGAGAAGACACACCTACGGATGACGTAGCCTCCCTGACGCTGCAACAGAGTCTGTGACTGCATCAAGAAAAATTGGACGATCTTGCAACGAAGTATCTTTAATGTTTTACTTCGGCAAAGGGCAGATTAGGAAGCCAGTGATTAACGATTTCTGCGCTGAGAGTCCACCGACAGGCTGCGACATGATGAAAGTCTCAACAATCACGGACAAGCGCCAAGATGGGAGTATGATCTCCAATTAACGCAAAAAGCTGTTGTTAATACAGTTAACGGTACACACTTGTATCAAGTTTATTTCATCATAGAGTGCATATTTAATTTATTCCACACACACTCTCTGCACGTAAAACGTGCGAATGGCTCACACAATTCGTCAGCTTCCGCCTATCTCAAATTGAGTCGATTGTTTAAAACCTTAGTTTCTGAAATACAAATCACAGGTCGATGCGCTTCACCACTTATTAACACAGTTCACAATTCCTATGAGAATTTCTTACTAATTTAATTTCCGCCGCCCACATAGTTCTACGCATCGATTAACAACCTTCGCGTTTAACTAATCTGTTACGTCCATTTTCATAATAAAGCGGCCTACAAAACTGCTCTACCGTAGAGAAATATAACCAAAAGGGTATCTGCGGAACCACTTCCGAAATTAATGACTGTGCGAGTTCCAATTCGTTACAAAAATATCTCTCATAATTAAATTAAAATGTTGACGTAACGCTTGTACAATGCTCAGGCGAGTCCTCCTCCCGACACGGAAGCTTACATTCTCTTGTTTCAACAACGAAATATTCTCAGTTGTGACAATATTTCTCATTAATTAAATATTACTATAACTGAGCCATCGCATTACCTTACACAGAAAATTACGTTTTCAGATCATATTATAAGTACAGCCTAGGCAATATTTACATACGTGAAAAACAGAGTATAGTATTACAATTTGTCATAAGACATCAGGGATTTTTATGCAACAGATTTGGAGAATGAACAAATGACTTTCAGTAGAAAATCTTGTGTACATGTGTGAGCCACGTGTGGGTGTTATACTGTTATTCAGTGCAACGGATTAATCTGAGATGTACCCTTTACCCTGTGGCTCCTGCAAGATGCATTTTCCACCCCCACACTACTACAGAAGGCAGACAGACGCTCCTAACGTTCTAAAGAGAAATGCTTGAAAAACTTTCGGCAATAAATATCTTCTGGGGTTGTCCGCTGTAAGGAAATGACACAAAAATTCACAAAATTTCTTACGTAACTAGTGGCATACTTGGGTACTGGAGTAGTGCTAGGTAGTGTAAGAAAAACATGAAACTAAAGAAATTTTTTTTTTTTTTGGCAAAAATTCTGAGAAGTCACAATGGCGCTTTTAGTTATGAACTGAACAAGTTATTTCCGGTTTCTAAGGATAGGATTCACTAATGAAATTTCTATCCAAAGTTTATGATTGGCTCAAATGGCTCTGAGCACTATGCGACTTAACGTCTGAGGTCATCAGTCGCCTAGAACTTAGAACTAATTAAACCTAACGAACCTAAGGACTTCACACACATCCATGCCCGAGGCAGGATTCGAACCTGCGACCGTAGCGGTCGCTCGGTTCCAGACTGTAGCGCCCAGAACCGCACGGCCACTACGGTCGGCAAAGTTTAAGATTGTTATTGATTTGGCAGAATGGCTGCGAGCCGCACCTACTCAACTTGAATAATTATCTGTTAGAATGTTGCTAGGTACGGTCGAGGCTGTCGCGCGTGAAAGGCAGTGAAGTGTACTGTTGTGGAGGAAATAAGGGGCTCGCAAGAGCTGTAGCGCTTAATACCGTAAGCTGCGATGACTGCTGTCTGTGCCGCTCGCTGCTCTCGTTCTATCTGGATTGACCTTCGCCAATCAAACTCTCCCTACGCCTTGATGAAGTCAAGGACTCCTATTCGCCCCTGGTCTAACTATTGGCGTGGTATACCAGTCAGATAACCAGTCCACCGTGATGCCACTCAAACATTCGCTCACAGGCGTTTAACTATAACTCTGTCCGTTCACACCGCACAAGAAGTGTGGCGGCCAACACAGTGAACAATGCTTAATCACAAGGACTCAATATAGAGTCGCACTCCGATTCCCTCTCGACAGAGATACTCTCCCAGTGAAGTACTGAGGAGAGACTTGTTTCTCGCTGTTTTAGTACACATACGAGCGTACACGCTCTCGTTACGTGTTATCGCTCCAAGAGCGACAACAGAATGGGCGCTCTCCATGCCAGACATGAAGAAGTATATCTTTCGGTCTCTTCCATTACTCCTTCGTCTCAAGGTGTCAGGAATATCGTCTGCCAATCAGCATTGCTCTTCTAAAACGGGCGAATGACATTTCGTTTAAGGCGACCAGTCCGGAAATCTGTAGCATCGGCGTTTGGCGTTTGCTGTCTCCCTGTGAAAACCTCTGAAACTGCGTGCTATGTTTGCAAAGAATGCGTAGGCTGGGTGCTCCCACACAATGTAGCGGAATTTGCTTTTAAGCCTAACATGGGGTCGTTCTTTTCACTCGGGCAAACGCTGTCTGCTCTACGGGCAGTCGCCGGCCGACGTAGATAGGTTGACTCGTCCTCTGAAGGGACCAGCCTCCTGGCATGTGGTTTGCCTATCCCGAACTAAAAGCTTTTGTGACCATCGTGTCTTGAATGTGTGTGTATATTTCAATCTCGGCTCGCACTTGCGATTTACTTGTTATTTGCATATCGTTTACATGAATTCATACAACATTGACTTTATCTTATCAAGTTTGGGTTAGAATGAAGCGTCTTGATGTGCAGAATATGATTGTGGGGGCGGAATATGTAAGCAATGAAGGTCAGGAGACAAAAAAAAAACGTCTTAAGATATCAGAAGGAGCGCTAAAGTGACAACGAAGTAATGCAACTGAAAAATTGGTATCCAAACAGATTGTAGAATATATCTGGCTGTGATGCAGAGATGAAATGGCAAGTGCAACTTTCATTGGCGTTATCAAGCCAACACAGCTGTGTAGACACTCCGACTCCACAATAATTGCAATAAAAGTGGTTTGATAAAGGAAATCGTACACACTACTGCCTCGTGTAATAAGGGAAAATACGTCCACGACATTACGGAATTCAGAATCTAAAATCGCGACCTGTCGATTCTGCGATTTAGCGTTCAGTGGTACTGCTGCTAGCCTTTATCAACAACCCATAACTGTCAGAGAAACATGGAATCGTTGTGTTCAAGATAGCCGTACTCAGTACAATAGGTGAATCCCAATGGCCTCAGGCGACCTGTGAGCGAGAGGTCTAGCGATGGGAAAGGCCGACTGGTTAAATCCGATACCAGTATTTTAGTTATGGACAACCGGTATTTTTCGGTATTGATCGTTCTCGGTAATAACAGGCTTTTCCGTGTTTTGCTAACATCTGGGTAAAAGGAAATGGTATATCAAATATCTATAGCAACAACATTAAACTTTTTGGTTTTTGTATTAATGATCTTATCACAGACGACTAAAGTTCATTCGTAAAATTTTCATTGAAACGGGAAAAGTGATCGGTGCTGTTTTCAAAATGACACCTACGGAAACTAGCAACAAACACAAGACATCAGATTTTTTGCAGCATTGCTGAGACAGTTCTGAACCTGCTGCCATTTCTCGCGGCTTGTTAGATGTACTTGTGTATGTGCAGTGTGTATGACTTGCCACCATCTGGTCCATATGGCGGTTTTTCGTTGTCATCTCCGGACACCGGTTTTATTGCAGAATAGCACCATCGCTAATTTGCATGCATTTTATGAGTTGCGGTAGTAATGAAATTCAGTGTTCTATTTGCTTAAAGAAAAGAGAACGAGAAAGAGGCGCAACTAATTTGCAAGACTTGCACCATCAAGTACAGAGGTAACATCCACAGTGTCCCTTGGAAGGGAAGGTAAATTTGATTGATGTGAGTACCTATAATAGTATGGGCGTGCCATAAACTTGGGATAATAACTGAACACTTAGTGTTATGGTTACTTCAAGGTGAAATATTGATATCACGAGAAAAGTGGCGATGCAAGGAGGTCACCAACTTGTGTCCTTTAGCTCCTGCCGCCAGTGCAGCCGTTTCCTTCATCATTGTCACCTTCACGGGAGACGCTGAGACCGATTTCTGCCACATCTTCAACCTTATATCGTCCGAGGTCTTCCATTCTTTCGCCTTCATTACAATGTTTTAATCTTTGTTCGAAGTCGATATAACAAAAATGAAAAAACGAAAGACGATTATTTCAGAAACCAGTTGTTCTGAGTGGCTTTAATAGTCAGGATAAAGTGGATCGGAAAAAAACGGTGTAACTGAAAACCAGTTGTCTCAGCTACAACCACCATCCCTAGGAGAGACTGACTTATTATTGATATGGACGTGCACTATTGTACAGGTAAGTCGCATAACATGAGTCAAAAAACCTGAATGTTTCTATTAACACAAGTATCCACGCATACAATGTGATGACACCTGGGAACAACAGCAATAAAAACAATGAACATTGGTTATTTCAGAAACCGGCTATTTTGAGCCGTTTTTATAGTCTGGGTAAACTGAAACCGAAAAAAAAACGAAAAAAACAATATATAGCAAAACGGGTTATCTCAGTTATAACCGCTATTCCTAGAGAGGTCTGACATATTCTTCAAAAGGACATTGTCAATCCTACAGCCATGACACATACGTTGTGTGTGGAAACAGGACTCTTTACATTAACAGAAGTATCTACACATACAATAAGATGACAGCTGGCTATATTAACAATAAAAAACCGATAATTGGTTATTTCGGAAACCGGTTATTTTGAATGGCTTTTTACAGTCAGGTTAAACTGGAGACAAAGATATCGGTGTAAGGAAAAACTGGATGTCTCAGTTATATCTGTTATCGCTAGCGCGTACAGCCACATCACGTGTCTTGTGTCTGAAAACGGGACTGATTGCATTAAGACAAGTGTCCACACGTACAGTGTGATGACATCTGGAAATAACAGAAATAAATAAACGAACTTCTGTTACTTCAGCAACTTCAGGATCATTTTAAAGTCAGATTAAACTGGACACGAAACATAAATTGTATAAGTAAAAACCGGTTGTCTCAGTTATAACTGACATCCATGGAGAAGTTGGCATATTGCTCATAGGGACCTGCAGTATCGTACAGAAACGCCATGTACCTTGTGTCTGAAAATGGGGCTGTTTACATTAATACAAAAATCCACACGTACAGTGTGATTATATCTGCAGCGCTTCGAATTGTTACCACGGCGACCATTGTTGCGGCTTTCCTTAATGCAGCACTAGAGACAGGAGCGACCACAGACATGCGCCCAGAGGCAACGCTGGACACAGGTGTGACGTCACATCCACTTCTCAAACGCGTCTCTGTTCTGCTTACAACATTGCGATGGACATAACCGTGTGTGAAGGTTCCCACGAGAACGAAAGGTGCCCTTGTGCATTCGTCATTGTAATACGTGCCCACACATTACGGTATGAGATACTACTGAGTACATAACATGATCACCTACAATTCGCATAACCACTGATATAGACAGCTTGCGCAGCATGTCTGATATTTTAAGGCTGGCGCATATACCCTTCCTTCTGGATTCCCGTGGCTTTACCTCTCAGCAGAATAACACAATACAGCATGTTACTTCTGATGTCCTGATCTATCTCAGTGCCTGTGCGGCTGGTCCCGGCGGAGGTTCGAGTCCTCCCTCGGGCATGGGTGTGTGTGTTTGTCCTTAAGATAATTTAGGTTAAGTAGTGTGTAAGCTTAGGAACTGATGACCTTAGCAGTTAAGTCCCATAAGATTTCACACACATTTGAACACTTTTTCTATCTCAGTGCAGGGAGTGTTCAAGTGTGGTTCTGCCATGGAAGATCTCCAAACTTCTCATCCATTCAGAACGCGTTATCTTGGGTTCGGAGAGGTTGGCGTGCTACAAAGCAGGAACGACTATGGTGATGAACTTCGCAACAGAATTGAAGCGGCATGGAATAACGTGACACCGTCTATAACCCTGTCTCAGTTCGACTAAATAGGTATCCAAGTTAGAGCCGTCGTAGCTACCAGATGTGGCAGATTGCCGCACTAAGTTTCGCACTCAGTATACCTAAAAATACTTCCTCCGATAAAGTACCACCAGCATAAGAACAATAGTGAAATTTCGTTATTTGCTATCCTTCCTGATGCTTCTCAAGAAAAACTACGTCGACTCCTTCATAGAACCAGGAATGTGCATGTTGGTAGTAAGACAGGCAACGTATCTTTTTATTTAAAAATAAATATGAACAGTAATAGCTACAAGAAATTTCTTTTTCATGAGGTCGCCGGTTTCGGTCAGTTTTAGACCATCTTCAGACCTCACACCATGATGACGGACGGTGGCAGTGAACGGAGCAGGAGCTACGACACCTCCAACGCTAAAGTGGATTCGCAGCGTCTTGTTCGTTCCCTGCCATCGTTTACCATCACGGTGTGAGGCCTGAAGATGGTTTAAAATAGACCTAAACCGGCAACCTCGTAAAACAGAAGTTTCTTGGTGTTGTGACTGTTCATGTTCATTTTTAGGTAATAAAAAAACGCTGTTCTCCAAGAGAAATATTCTCAAAACTATCTTTTTATGGATGATACAGATGTCCTTCAAGAAGAAATACTTTATCAGCTTGCCATCAAAACGGAAAAAAATGGAGGATTTAAAAATGCTGCTCTCACTTGTGACTTCCCTGAGGTGTGGCGTTAGCATTTCCTTGTAACACTATAGCGCCGCTGACAGAGTCCTCTTCAAGATTTTTTCCTCTGACGTTACTTCTTTCCCTAATTTATGATTAAAGTGCGTACCGCCATTAACCAGGAACGTCTTGGAGAGGAGGTAAAAATTAAACGCGTTTCCTAATTACCGCCCTGTTAATAACGGAGCCTAACTGACCTATAAACACAGGTGTTTCTGCTTCAGGAGGTCTCTTTAGTACTTCGACATCTTGTGTTTATACTTTCTACATCTCCTCTGCAATATGCAGTTTAGGGGCTATTAAATGTTTATAAGCAATAAAATTGTTAAGTGGCTGCAGAATAAGGGCAGGAAGACGGATGACGTTAATCCCCCGAAGCACCCTCTTCCGCAGGGTGAAGACGTTACAAAATGTGCGTGATGCGGGGCAACCGCTGTATTATTCACAAAGCACTATGTGGCGTCCTGGATGAAATGGGACACTTTTCTTTCCTGAGTCACATGACGATAAGCAAGTGTGGCACAAATACGCAAAGTAGTTTTCAGACTCAATGGCAACCAGAAATATGCCACTGTTTCTCGTGTAAAAAGTAAGTACCAAGTGGCTACAAAATATATCCGACTTCTTATGCATAGAAAATCAGTGTGTGTTACTGCATACACCCAAGCTGTTAACTGCAAACGAAGTTCCTGTATGTTTTCATGGAGCGTGGTAAAATAGCTGAAAAATTCTCTACGTGACTGCGACCAAGGCAGAGAGTACTACACGGTACAGGGTACGTCATACCAAATATTGGCCAAGGTCTATCCAATTCATTTTAATCCGAGAGATAAAATTCTTATCTTATTGTCATGGCCCCTATGCAAGGTGAAGGAGAAATAAAGCTGTGTAGGCAACAAGATAAACGATGATAAAGGAAGAGATGAAGAGGTGGTATCGTGTTCGTGACAACTTGTGTACTCCTCTAAAAATAGTACACGAGGCTGTCACGTCGACATTGTACCTGTATGATTTTCATGTCGTTGGTAGTGAAGTTCGTTCACTCATACTAATGAGTGATCTTATTCACGATATATTTTTGCGACATAACAAAAATTGGCTGTGATTAGTAATGTGAGTGCACCTTTACTCCAAATTGCATAAAAAAGATTTCAATATACGTTATTATCCTGTCAGACTTGATCCTTTAGAATGAAAAGAAAACAAAATGCACTTAAGAAACATTTTTAATGTGATCCTTCAGGTCCTCTTTCCGAAAGACGACTAGATTTAATGAAGTTAGATATTGAGTAGACTGTGGTTTGGGCTAGAATTCTGTTACTCATGCACTAACGGAAGCACAAAGACTGTGTATTTCCACATCCTCAATTTCTTTAAAAATAACTACGCGGGGAACGTACCATTGCCACATAATCAGATAAAAGCCGCAACACTGCTTTTGAGCAAGCGTAATGCTTTGAGAAAAGCCGATGATTTCCTTACTCCCTCACGTTTCCGAGCACTTCCGAAGACCTTATCAGTTTATTGAAAGATGAGATTAAATGTGTAGCTAATTCCTGCAAAATTATATTTTCTGATTTTGTAGGAAATGCTGACATGAACCAAGTGCTCCTAGACTGTATGGACTTCAAGAACTACTTTAGCAACGCCTACGAATGTGTCCAGTTGCATCCTCATTCACATTTCCATCCTACAAAATTGCAAGTGCATTGGACACTTTAATGAAACATAAGAAAAGTTCATACAAAAGCTTTGTATTTCAGAATCAGTGGAGCTATCCATCTCACACAATAATATAATCACATTAGTATCCTCTGATATCTGCAGTTTGTTATCCATAATACCAGCAGGGGAATGGGTTGCTATTCTGACGGAGTTGACATACAAGTTTAATGTCTGTCCTGTGGATGTGTGTGACTTGGGGCTGGCCACTCATACATTCTTAGAACAAAACTATTTCCGTTCAAGGGATTCTGTGTAAACAGTTGGATGGCGTAGCTATGAGATACCCTCTTAGACGACTTCCATGGTCAATTTAGAACATCTCTTGAATAAAGAACAGCTGAATACCAATATTATTGATTTGGATATGTGACTTGATGTACTGTGTATGTGGACAGGTACATCCGGACCGCTCAGAACATTTTTTCGTTATTTATTGAAAATAAAAACATTCATCTCACAATGGAGATAGTCAACGAATTCATAAACATCCTAGATCCAACGAATGACATCAGTACAAAATAACATTGTCTCAAAATTTAGCAAAGCTGCACTGACAAAACAGCAATACCTTCTTGCTAACAACACACAGTAACATACAAAAATGCGGCTTTCCAATCAATGGTGCTACGTTCCCTATCTGTTCGTATATGCAAATAAGATTTCAGAGCAGAATTAGAGACAATAACATTTATAGCCTCAACCACTGCCTACAACGTTTCCATGAGTGATCACAACTTTGGTCTCGTAAACTCACGTATGGCCGGGAGAGCGGTGTGCTGACCACATACCCCTCCATATCCGCATCCAGTGATGCTTGTGGATGAGGATGACACGGGGGCTGGTCGGTACCGTTGAGCCTGCATGGCCTGTTCGGGCTGAATTTAATGTTTAAGATCACATCCTACATAGGAAACAGAAACTGAAAATAAAATCAGATCTCTACAGTCTTCTTCCTGTTATATCCAATATGTATAAAAAAATTGTATACAATTCTATATCTAGAACGTGTATCAAGGGGGATAGCCAAAACACTGATATCCTACAACTACAGGATCTCCTACTATGCTACGAACATTACAGTCTAGCAAATTTTCAATATCAAAGTTATGACCCGAGTAACCGACAGTAGGTTAAACAGAACTGACACGCCTTTTACAGGATTCGCAACGGTCCTGAATCGAGTCCGCTCGGCAAATTAACGACAGAGCTTAGCATTCTGGCCAACCTGGATGTGGTTTTTAGGTGAATTCCTACATCTGACTAGGTTAATACCGGGTTTGTACACTCGTCTCGCCTCAGTGACACTAGTGGCAAACATTTGCAAGCCTTTACATGGATAGCGCTACATGCAAATAGTTGTGGTACACAAATTCCCTCTGCGGGGGGTGTTGACAGGAAGGTCACCTGGCCACCCACTAACATTAACAATGCCAAATCCGATAATAATCATGCCAAACCCATCAAGGGTACGGGATGAAGGCACAAGGATAAGAAGAAGTAATGGTAACAAAGTTACTTCTAATTGTGAGGAATGTTGTATTGGTCCAACAGTCAGAGACACAGCAACTACACTGGTGACCAAAACTAAAGCAACAAACCACTATTTCCCCGTCCTGTGTCTGATTCACGATATAGTCATACTGTCAACAGAAGTCTTTACGATCGTGTCCTGCACAAAAGATGGTATCCGGTCAACGCACAACCACACCAGAGATGACGTCAGGGCACCAATCAAAAGGGGTAGTGTTTGCTAGGAAGTCCCACTTCCACAGTCGATGCGTACACTGTCATAGACGGTGCAGTATGTCACAGAGAAGACGCCTACCAGCATTTCCGCAGTGGAGGGCCATGGGAAGAATGGAAGCTGAACAGTCGCAAACTCATGTGGCTCGATAGCTTGAAGTGAATCGTTGTGTTGCTTTTCAGATGTGGCGACACAGTTTGTAGAGACTGAAACTGTATCCGAAATACCAGGGGGGGGGGGGGGGGGGACCATGTGTAACATCACAAAGAGTGGACCGTTATTTGGCTGCAAGGACACGACGTTACCGCTTTAGTACTGTGCGGCAACTGCGATCTGACCACACTGCATCCACTGGAAATGTTGTATCGAGGCAAACTGTGTACAGAAGGCTTCGCAGAGTGGCGTTTACTGTCAGACATCTGCGGTATGTGTACCTCTGAGGCATTTCCACAGAAGGGAACATCTAGAGAGGAGCCGTCAACATGCCACCTAGATGGTCGAACAGTGGGAAAATGCCCTTTTCGCAGATGGGTCACAGTTTGGTGTGGACAGTGATTCTCGACGGATGTGGATCCGGAGGGATCGTGGAACAAGATTTCAGGACCCAAACATTGTGGAAAGAGACCGATATCGAGGAGGATCCCTAATGGCGTTGGCATGAATTATTTTGACCACTTGAACACCTCTTTATGAAATTGTACGGTTAAACCGGCAAGGCTTAACTGCAGTCGTTTATCGTGATGAGATCTTGGGATCCCATGTGCGCTTGCTGCGAGGTGCTGAGGGCCCAGACTTCGTATTGATGGACGATAATGCTCGAACTTATACACAGTGCGTGGTTGATGTTTTCTTGGAAACGGAAGATATTGCACGCATGACGTGACCTGCTCGCTCTCCCGATTTGAATCCCACAGTGGACGTCTGGGATGCGCAATAGACACGGGTTGCATCACGTCGTTATCCACCAACCACTCTCCAAGTCTTGCGAATAGCTCTGCAGGAAGAATGGACGTTATTGCCTCAAAGTGACACTGATGACGTAATTCACAGCATGCCACGTCGTTCTCAGGGCTTTATTGCTTCCAGAGGCTGTTATACCCCATACTGTGAGCATTAACCAGTTGTCGGAATGTATGTGAAGAACTGTCAAGTTGGAAAAAACGAAGGACGCTTTTGTTTACCATTATGCATGTTGCAGTTGCTTACATTGTGTGTTCTTTATATTGTTTCTACTTTACTGTCACCTGTTTATAGCCTTTTGTGGCCAAATAAATGCCAGCTTGCAAACTTTGATTTGTTGCATTAATTTTGGACACAGGGTAGATTAGATGAATATGAAATCAGCTGGAGGTTGCAGAACTATGACTGGTCATTTACTGACCGTATACTCATGGTTACACAGCTCCTGTCACAGTACTAAGTCCTCGATTCACGAACTGAAGGCTAAAACCTAATCTGCCGGAAGTCCTGCATATCAACAGACATGTAGTCCACAGACCTGATTTAATATGAAATGAACAAAGGCAGCTGAATACTTCCCCTTGTACACGCTGCAAGATACCAATGTTGGCTTTGGGAAGATGAAAGAATCAGCTGCGATACCTGTTGCCTTTTCCGTGTTAGCACATAAAAGAATTCACACCTGAGATATTCTGTCTTCTAACCCTGGAGATGTTAGACCAATTCTCATACTACAAATATCTCTATTGCCACAATTAATCATATAAAGAAAGGAAGCGACGGGTTTAAATTTCAAAACCAAAACCAAAGTGCATTGTTCGTGTAAAACAGAATATAAGGAAGGTAGAGAATTAGAACACAATAGACCTGTAATTCCGGATTATTAAGCATGCAGCCGTTTTATTGTAGGTAAATGAAGTACTTGAAACGCAAATGATAATTCGTGCAGTCCCTAGAGAGTGATATTAAGAGACATGAGATGTACTATAAGAGGTAAAGTTTGCGGTTAGCCACTAGGAGTAACGTGTACGAACGCAAAAACGGCGGTCGCCCGACAATGCTTACCACTCTAATGAATCTAGCCCCATCAGAACTTCTGCTCAGGTACTAAAATGTTGGATACCATCTAAATTTTGGACACATTTAAGTCGATTTTCTTACGTAAATTGTATGTCTCACCTACGGATGTTCATAGAGATTTCCCGTACCCTTGATTTTTGCGCAAATATATTTTTCTACCTGTATTTCGATGTATTACCAGCCAGGTATCGTTGTTACACCATTAGAATTAGTAGTCACAACTTGAAAGGTACATGATCTGAAAAGAAGTCCACGTAAGGCATACTAACACAATTCCACGTGCGTTAATAAATTGAGCGTAAGCAATTACCCTTAAATAAACTAACCGCATACCTTTCTTTCATTCGTTTCGGTGGCTGAGAGGCCACTTTCTTGTTGATCGTCGAGCATTCAGAAGACTGGTGCACCATTCAACAGTCGGCCGTGGGGGCCTATAAGTATATTCAGGAATTGTATAGAAAGAAGCAAAGTGATATTATGAAATTTTTGCTTCGTATATGATGCTGGCAATACAAACAGCTGACGAGAATGGGTAGGACTCCTAGATCCCCACGACCAGATGAAGCTCGAAGATTAGGGTATAGAGCCAAACAAGGATTTGTCATGTACCGTATACGTGTTCGACGAGGTGGACGTAAGCATCGTGTACCAAAGGGTGCGACTTACGGAAAGCCTAAAACCTTGGAGTTAATGAGCTGAAGCCCACACGTAACTTTCAGTCCATTTCTGAGGAACGAGTTGGAAGGCGTCGTGGTGCTCTCAGAATGCTTAACTCTTACTGGGTTGCACAAGATTCCACATACAAATATTACGAAGTAATATTGATGGATCCGGCTGACAAGGCAATTCGCCGAGATGCAAAGATAAACTGGATATGCAGACCAGTGATGAAGCATCGGGAGCTTCAGGGACTTACCTCTGCTGGCCGCAAGTCTCATGGCCTCTAAAAAAAAAAAAGGTTGCGTTGTGGACTGTGGCACAGAGGACCACGTGTTCCAACCCACGTTAGTTACTGAATTCTTTTCCTTTTGTTATTACTTTCTCTACTTTATTGGCCGTAAAGATAATTATAACAACATTACCATGCTATTCCATACCATTGACACCATACCATACTCTGCGTCTTCCAAGCGTTCTGGACCATTGTTGGATAATAGTTTGTTTACAGTAACCCTACGCGATGTGCTATGTGAAATACATTGTTTTCTTTCGTTTACTTTATAAATATCTGAGCATTCAGATGCGTACACAGACGACGATGACGAGACCCAACGAGCTCTCCGTACGTTCCGTGCAAGGGTGAACCAACTCTTGGAGTTCAATAACAAGCCATTTAAGCTGAGGTTTCGTTTGCAGAAAAAGCCAAACAGAATTCGCAGAAGCAAATTTGTCTTCTATTGAGAGAAGTTTAACGATCGCTCCTTTTCCAGTTTACTTGATCACATGGTTATAGCACGACACCTTTGATAATAAATACTGCATATCTACGATGTACGATGAATATCTGCTGTCGATAGGCGATTTTAGCCGTGTTGCCAAGCATGTCACGTGCTGCCTAAGAGCCGGCCATGGTAGCCGAGCGGTTCTAGGTGCTTCAGTCTGGAACCGCGTGACCGCTACGGTCACAGGTTCGAATCCTGCCTCGGGCATGGATGTCTGTGATGTCCTTAGGTTGGTTAGGTTTAAGTAGTCCTTAGTTCTAGGGGACTGATGACCTCAGAAGTTAAGTCCCATAGTGCTCAGAGCCTTTCTTTTTCTTTTTTACATAAGATCAAATCTGAACCTTCTTCGGTGGATCCAAGTTTAGCGTTATACAATAAAGCTGAGTTCTGAACAGTGTTCAGTTTCAGATCTAATGTCAAATTGGATGTCCAGTCAGTGATGTTTGTACAGTCGGCCACTGCCCGCATCTCGTGGTCGTGCGGTAGCGTTCTCGCTTCCCACGCCCGGGTTCCCGAGTTCGATTCCCGGCGGGGTCAGGGATTTTCTCTGCCTCGTGATGGCTGGGTGTTGTGTGCTGTCCTTAGGTTAGTTAGGTTTAATTAGTTCTAAGTTCTAGGGGACTGATGACCATAGATGTTAAGTCCCATAGTGCTCAGAGCCACCCACCACAGTCGGCCTTAACTCTGCTGTGTGTAAGCGCTTCCGACACCTTCTCTCGCAAGTCTCTCAGACAACTGCAGAAAGTGCTCGCAAGGAACTATCAGACGGTTAACCATTAGCGAACATTTGCTCGCAGTGTGAACAATTCTGAGAGTACACTTGGGAGTAGCAAATCGTCTGAGAGCAAAAAAAGCTCTCACGTGAATCCCAGCCTTTACTTTTATAGTCGCAGACTAGGGAGTTCGCGGCAACAGGTTCACACACCCACGGTGCGATGCCTCGCCTTGGGGCAACCTGATACCAGGGTAGCCGAGCGCGCCCAAGACAGCCGCTGCGTTGTTTACTGACGAAGGTCGCGTCGATAATGGAGATGAGTCACTCGCCGGAGAGGAGGAGGCCATCGCGCGCAGGTGTCGGAATCAATTAGCCGGCGGGCGGAAGGCCGCGTCTCGTTTGACAGGCAGTCAGGAGCCGCGACCGCCGTGAAATACGAGCGCACCGCCTCCGCGCCCCTGCGCGGCAGGCCACACACCGCTGGCCCACGCCCATAAATTTCCTCAGCGCTGGTGGCCGGCATCCTGGCTGGCGATCTCTCCTCCTTCCTGCCCGCTGCCGGCGGCCCGCCCCACAGTAAAACACCGCAGCCGGCTCTCCAGCCCACGTAATGGGACCATCCCTCTTATCACTACACCGGCCCCCTTTCTCGGCGATCCGAGCTAAACTTGTTTTCAGAAGCGATCTGGCTTCAATTGAAAGGAAACAAAGACGAATTTGTTCCGGAGTTGTAAGCCGCTAGTTCCGTAAATAAGGGAAGCTACATTCGTTCTTCCTGTCGTCTGGCATTGAAACTACTGATGGCACCTGTCAAACCACGAGAAGGTGAAACTGTATGCATCCTGTTGTGTACGACTGCTGTACACAACGGTAAGGAGATGTGTGTTACAAAGTGGTGCAGCAACTGTCATGGTAGGAAAGCTGGACAGGAGCAGAAATTATTAGTGAATAACTAACACAGAGAACAACATAGACTATTTAGATTTTTACATGTTTCTAGAAAAGACTGTCAGTGTTTCTACTAGACCTTACAGCAATACTAAGTGCAACGGGAAAAATGTGGCTTCTCCAAGTTCTACAATACAATGTGAAACGTCCCCGTAGAAAAATTATACATGACTGTGCTTAAACTGACACACAGTAGTTTTAGCGCAACGCAGTCTGACTTTCAATAATCCCTACAAAAGAATGGCCCTGACTAACATTAACCTATACCTTTCACAAATCACTTACCTCACAAAAATCTTCGTTACTCAAACTAGTGCAATACAGCGAGCGCCACTACTGCCAGCTAAATAAAAGATTCAAACTACTGAAGGCACTAACTACAGATAGGCATAGTTAGCAAATGAAATATTTTGATACAGAACAAACAATGTATTTACCTTGATAGTGTTCAAAAGTCATTATATATATATATATATATATATATATATATACATATATATATATATATAGGGTGTCCCAGCTATCTTGTCCACCCAAAATATCTCTGGAACAATAACAGCTATTGGAAAACGACTTTCACCGGTATCAATGTAGGACCGGGGCCCATGAATGTACATATTTGGAAATATTCTAAAACGAAAGCATATGTGTTTTTTAACACAAACTTATGTTTTTTTTAAATGGACCTCCTATATTTTTTCTTCAGTAATCCATAGCATGACAAAGCACATACAGAATGGCGTTGATTGCATTGCAATATTCCCCAATATTCCCATTACATCCCGAGATATTGAGGCGCGAAGTTGACTCTTGAAACACCCGACATACGCTGCTAGCGCACGTCCTGAGGCTCAGGCATGAACCCCATGCTGCCCGTAATCGCGATGTGATTGACATGTGTAATCACACCTCCATACTTATCAAGAGGTCCGAAACGAATAATACGGTCTGCTGCCATCAACTCTCATAAGCACATAATGGTTTCCCTATTGCACGTTTTACGTATCTACGTACACAATATGAACAAGTACCGATCGGTGTACACCCGTCAGGTTGTCTTATTTATCCTGCACACCCAAAATAAGGTTTATCTAATGCGTTATATGACCCATTGTGCCTGTCGCGCAGGGCCTGGCCCTACCTAGTCAAGTGTCCAACGTAGTTCCCACTACTGCCACAGTTACCACTTCGCCTTGTTTATGATTTGCGACCCATGCAAACTCCTGTACTCCACCACCCTCCGAGCATCCGATTTGTTGTTGCTTTGGCGTGTAGTACACCGCTTGCCAGTGTAGTCGTGCGTCAGAGTAATCTAGTGACGGCACGGAGGTAGTACACATTGTGAGTAAACGTTGTGTTGTGGAACTTATACTGTACAGTATAATATACACACATGAAGATATGGTAGAAATGCTGCTGATCTATGGAGAATGTACGTTGACGGGAAATACGTTATGAGATTTCTTGTTTGTTGATAGTACTGTTATATGATTATTAAGTTAATATGTCTGTTTTCTACCCTACTCTACATACCTGTACTGTACCCTGTTGTAGGTGGACGAAATGCTGTTCAGGCAAAACGACTGTACAGAAGACGATTCCCTGACAAGCCATCGCCTTCGCGCCGGATGTTTGGTCGTCTCACATCTCGTCTACGTGAAACGGGAAGCTTGAATCCAAAACCTCGACATCGTGATAGAACACGCACAGATGAACGTGCTGAAGTTGCTGTGCTGGCAACCACAGCTGTGAATCCTCAAATCAGCACACGTCAAATTGAACGTGAAGTTGGTGTGTCAAATCAAGTGCACAGCGTATGACAAGCCATCGCCTTCGCGCCGGATGTTTGGTCGTCTCACATCTCGTCTACGTGAAACGGGAAGCTTGAATCCAAAACCTCGACATCGTGATAGAACACGCACAGATGAACGTGTTGAAGTTGCTGTGCTGGCTACCACAGCTGTGAATCCTCAAATCAGCACACGTCAAATTGAACGTGAAGTTGGTGTGTCAAATCAAGTGCACAGCGTATTCTTAAACGTCATAAATTTCATTCTTACCATGTTCATTTACACCAGGATCTTCATGGAAATGACTTCCGCAATAGGGTAACATTTTGTCGGTGGAGCTACGTGAAACGGGAAGCTTAAATCCAAGACCTCGACATCGTGCTAGAGCACGCACAGATGAACGTGCTGAAGTTGCTTTGCTCGCTACCACAGCTGTGAATCCTCAAATCAGCACACGTCAAATTGAACGTGAAGTTGGTGTGTCGAAATCAAGTGCACAGCGTATTCTTAAACGTCATAAATTTCATTCTTACCATGTTCATTTACACCAGGATCTTCATGAAAATAACTTGCGCAATAGCGTAACATTTTGTCGGTGGGCTCAGCAAAAACTTCTCACTAATCCAAATTTTTTTGCAGATGTCCTCTTTACCGACGAGGCATCATTCTCCAACAAAGGAATTGTCAATATGAGGAATATGCATTATTGGTCCGCAGACAATCCAAAATGGCTGCGTCCGTGGAAAGTTAATGTTTGGTGTGGGATTATTGGAGATACCATTATCGGACCTTCCTTTATAAATGGCATCCAAAATGGCAGACAATACTCCAGATTTATACGACACAATCTTCCTGTTCTCTTGGACACCGTACCTCTGAACCGGAGAATGGTCATGTGGTATCAGCATGACGGATGACCTGCACATAACGCCTTACGAGCACGACGACTTCTGAACCGTAAGTTCCCTGATAGGTGGATTGGACGATGTGGCCCAGTTAGGTGGCCTGCCCAATCTCCGGGCCTTTCACCGCTGGATTATTTTGTTTGGGGAGCAGTGAAGGATGCTGTTTACCAACATGAACCAACAACATCAGAGTGTCGCGAATAGTAGAAGATAGAATTAAAATCATGTAGGCTGTAGGCTGGAAAATTATTGCTACAGATCAAGCGAGGCGGACGTGACCAGACTATGTCATGTGTAATGTGTAATGTGTACTCGACTAACAAGAGCGGAGTATGCAGTATCACGCGCCTCAAGCACAGTTAGTGGCAACCCTTGGACACGGCAAACAGTGGAGAATGGCTAGTTCATCACGTGGGCATCACATGCTGCCGCGTGACTGGCCTACTCAGGGCTCAAAGTTCGGTGGTGCTAGAAACTTCTAGAACAAGTGGTGCCGGGTGCACTACCCCTATAAAAGCGGATAGCCGCTAGATCGAAGGACAGTGATGGAGTGAGGTGCTTAGGACGCCGGTCCACGTTAGTCTGCGTCGGGATGCTGCAAGAGTTGCAGGAGAGTATTGAGCACAGCAACAAGTAGGGACTTAGGCTGAATCGACACAGCTGACACTTAGTCTGGTGCGCTCGCCTCTGCTGTAGTAGGACTTAGGTTTGGGAAGTTAGGGATGGCAACTGCATAGGCAGATAGACAATCATTGGAGACTGTATATAGAATCTGATTTAAATCAAAAGTGCCAGGGGTACTTCCAGTATAATCGTTCCATGCATCAAGTGTTCATACATGAAAGCTTCCCTAAGCTCCTATCCGAGTTCCGTACTCTAACTCACCTTGCAGCCTTCTCTACAACGGAGCAGTGAGGAGTTGGCGGCCCACACCACCGAGACCTCATGCCAAGTAAGTTCTCTGACGCGCACCAACGCAGTCCTTCCACTACCTCTCAGGACACGTCAATGGGACACGACAAGAGGACATAAAGCAACGCATTATTGATGCTTGTACAGCCATCAAAGAGGAAACAGTAGCACGAAGTAGGGCATCCTTCATCTGCAGAGTGACCCTATGTATGCAAGCGAATGGGCATCACTTTGAGCATGAGATGTGAACGCTATGTTTAGTATGTAGTGCTGGTATCACAGTGGAAGTTTCTACAAAGGTCCATTTTACCCAGTGATATCAAGAAACATTCGTTTGCAACAATTTGTCATTTAACGCATTAGATAAACATAACATTTATAATTATGTGATAATAAAACTAATTGGTTAAACATGTTTACATTCATCTTCTATGTCCTACCTGAACTTCCCAAATCAAAATATTTATACCTAAACAACGGTAAAACTTTTAGTCCACTTGCTCATATCACTAAAACCATCAACATGAATTTTACTATTTGCAAACCGTATTCTTTCCAACAAGAGTGCAAGGGAACAGTAGAACAACCATAGACAATATTTTTGTTCATTCGTCATTATTAGAGGGGTATTCTGTTAGCAAAAAGGTGAATGGCCTTTCAGATCATGATGCACAAATTTTAAGTCTAAAAGATTTTTGTGCTGCAACACATGTTAAATATAGTTACCAACTTTTTAGGAAAGCTGATCCAGTTGCTGTACAGACTTTTGTAAACCTTATCAAGGAACAAGAGTAGCAAGATGTTTATAGTGCTGATACAGTAGACGATAAATATAATGCTTTCCTCAAGACTTTTCTCGTGCTCTTTGAAAGTTGCTTTCCGTTAGAACGTTCAAAACAGGGTACTAGCACAAACAGGCAGCCTGAGTGGCTGACTAAAGGGATAAGAATATCTTGTAGAACAAAGTGGCAATTATATCAAAACGTTAGAAACAGTCAAAATCTAAATGCAGCAGCCCATTACAAACAGTATTGTAAGGTGCTTAAAAAAGTTATTAGGAAGGCAAAAAGTATGTGGTATGCAGATAGAATAGCTAAGTCTCAGGATAAAATTTAAACCATATGGTCAGTCGTAAAGGAAGTGGCTGGTCTGCAGAGACAGGTCGAGAATATAGAATCAGTGCGTAGTGGGGATGTCCGTGTTACTGATAAGTCGCTTATATGTACAGTACTTAATAATCACTTTCTGAATATAGCAGGTGAACTAAATAGAAACCTAGTCCCAACAGGGAATCATATAGCGCTCTTAGTGAAAAGTGTTCCGAGACTGTTACCTGAAATGCTCCTCCATGATACTGACAAGAGGGAGATTGAGTTAATAATTAAATCACTAAAGACCAAGAACTCTCATGGATATGACGGGGTATCTAGCAGAATACTGAAGTATTGTTCCACGTATGTTAGCTCAGTACTTAGCCATATCTGTAACTTTTCCTTTAGGAATGGTCGGTTTCCTGACCGATTAAAGTACTCGGTAGTGAAGCCACTTTATAAAAAGGGAGACAGGGATAATGTTGACAATTATAGACCTATTTCTATGCCATCGGTGTTTGCTAAAGTTATCGAGAGGGTTGTATATACAAGGTTACTGCAGCATTTAAATTCACATAATTTGCTGTCAAATGTACAGTTTGGTTTTAGAAATGGCTTAACAACTGAAAATGCTATAGTCTCTTTTCTCTGTGAGGTTTTGGATGGATTAAATAAAAGGTTGCGAACGTTAGGTGTTTTCTTTGATTTAACGAAGGCTTTTGACTGTGTTGACCACAAAATATTACTGCAGAAGTTGGACCATAATGGAGTAAGGGGGGTAGCTTACAATTGGTTCGCCTCTTACTTTAAGAACAGAAAGCAGAAGGTAATCCTCCGCAATATTGAGATTGGTAATGATGTTCAGTCCCAATGGGGCACTGTTAAATGGGGCGTTCCCCAAGGGTCGGTGCTGGGGCCACTGTTGTTTCTTATTTATGTAAATGATATGCCTTCTAGTATTACAGGTGATTCAAAAATATTTCTGTTTGCTGATGACACCACCTTGGTAGTGAAGGATCTTGTGTGTAATATTGAAACATTATCAAATAATGTAGTTCATGATATAAGTTCGTGGCTTGTGGAAAATAATTTGATGCTAAATCACAGTAAGACTCAGTTTTTACAGTTTCTAACCCACAATTCAACAAGAACTGACATTTTAATCAGACAGAATGGTCATGTTATAAGCGAGACGGAACAGTTCAAGTTCCTAGGTGTACGGATAGATAGTAAGCTGTTGTGGAAAGCCCATGTTCAGGATCTTGTTCAGAAACTAAATGCCGCTTTATTTACCATTAGAACAGTATCTGAAATAAGTGACATTTCAACACGAAAAGTAGTATACTTCGCATATTTTCATACGCTTATGTCATATGGTATTATTTTTTGGGGTAATTCTTCTGATTCAAAAAGGGTATTTTTGGCTCAAAAACGGGCTGTTCGAGCTATGTATGGAGTAAGTTCGAAAACCTCTTGTCGACCCCTATTCAATAGTCTGGGAATTTTGACATTGCCCTCACAGTATGTATTTTCTTTAATGTCGTTTGTTGTTAGCAATATTAGCTTATTCCCAAGAGTTAGCAGCTTTCATTCAGTTAATACTAGGCAGAAATCAAATCTGCATGTGGAATGCACTTCCTTGACTCTTGTGCAGAAAGGAGTGCAGTATTCTGCTGCATCCATTTTCAATAAGCTACCACAAGAACTCAAAAATCTTAGCAGTAGCCCAAACACTTTTAAGTCTAAACTGAAGAGTTTCCTCATGGCTCACTCCTTCTATTCTGTCGATGAGCTCCTGGAAGAGCTAAAAAATTAAGCAAATTCCAGTGTTACATTCTTGATTTTCTTTATTTAAACTAACGACTTGTCGCCTGAATATGTTTCTTATATTTCATTTTATCTGTTTCTACAATCGTGTTATAATTTCATGTATTGACTCGTTCCATGACCATGGAGACTTCTCCTAAATGTGGTCCCACGGAACAATAAATAAATAAATAAATAAATAAAAATAAACGAGTGAATGATTAATTGTCACTTGCGCTAGATCTACAGTAAAGTAAAGTTTTAACATTGAACGGCATTACCTTTTTAATAACGGATTAACGATAAGCGAAGTGAACTTTGTGACTAACGTTGCGGTACACAGATATGTTACAGAACCGCATCACCCCTAGCCGATGGGATAAATACCTGCTGGAATGTACGAGGTTAATGCAGGATGGCAGCAGACCGTATTATTCGTTTCGGACCTCTTGATACGTATGGAAGTGTGATTACGCGACTACTGGCAGCATGGGGTTCATGCCTGAGCCTCAGGACGTGCGCTAGCAGCGCATGTCGGGTGTTTCAAGCATCAACTTCGCATTTCAATATCTCGGGATGTAATGGGAATATTGCAATGCAATCAACGCCATTGTGTATGTGCTTTGTCATGCTATGGATTGCTGAAGAAAAAATATAGGAGGTCAATTTAAAAAACACATATGCTTTCGTTTTAGAATGTTTCCAAATATGTACATTCATGGGCCCCAGCCCTACACTGATACCGGTGAAAGTCGTTTTCCAATAGCTGTTATTGTTCCAGAGATATTTTGGGTGGACAAGATAGCTGGGACACCCTGTATATATCAGTCCATTATATCCAATATTACAAATTTACTCTTTCTGATGGACACACGTTCAGATCGTCCGCTCTCAAAATTCCGCCATCTCTCTCCCCACATCCACCACTGCTGGCGGCTCACCTCCAACTGCGCAACGCTACGCGCTGTTAACATCCAGCTGCCCAACACTACAATAGCATATACTCCAACAATGCAAACCTACCACAGCCTTCACACAGCACAGTCAGTGATTTTCATATAGAGCGCTACGTGGCGTTACCAACATAAAAACCTAAACAGCCTACTTGCAAATGGCTCGTCAGGCTTTTCATGGTTAGCTGTAGAACTTCTTGTCGCCCTGGCGGTTTCAGGTCTGTTTTTTCGTTCATGATGGATGAGACCCTTTATATAAACTTGCTATGTAGGGTAGCCAGTGTTATCTCAGTAGTTTTGTCGTAGATCCCGTATCAAGTACCAGAAAGTAAGAGCTAAACGCCAATGACAAATTAGATATGACCCACTTTCTCTCTTCTTTGGCTGTATAACTTAATCACAACTATAATTTACTATTTGTTTGCGGAAAAAGGTGACCTGTCGAGGCATGCAGAGTCTTCTTTTACAGTAGAGATATTGTAGGAGACTATGGGAAACACCACCATGTTTTACTACAGATGGTTTCGTGTATGCTTCATATAAAGTCATATACTACATATAAAGGCATATACGTCATATAAAGATAGATTGAAAAGGTTGTAAGGGTGTTGCAGGCTAGAGAAATAATTTGTAAGAAAAAAATTCAGTACGTCGCGCCGTTAATTAGTATTGAAGTTAGGCAACTACGCCTTTGCATGCGCAAATTAAGTCGGTCTGTCATATACAATTAGTGTCACTTGTTCTCATAGCGTAAATGATAGCGAAAAATACTGCGCAGCCTTTGGTTCCGATTTCATTCTTACTACTGTCCCATGTCCACTTTTCGGATCGCTACTCCTGTTCACTCGTATATGGCAGACCGCTTGAATTTGCGCGAGCAACGTCCTGACTGGCTACCTTCAGTGTTAACTAACTCGGAAACAGCACAACATATCGATTTTTTTCATAACAATTATTTCTCAGGGCAACCTACATTGCAACACACAAGATTTTAAGACTTTTTCTGACCATCCTGTACGCACCCAAATGAATCAGCTAGAAAGAAGAAATTCTGTTTTGTACGCTACAAGAAAGTAAAAAAAGTGTTGAACGTCAAGGTCGCAAAGATGGAAAGCCTTCCAAACTCCATCAGGTGTAACACAGCGCAACATGCAATGATACAGTTAGAAAGCCTACCAGTGCATTTGGCATGGCTTCGTAATAACGTGTCAAAAAATGGAGGTAGGGACTATGTTGTTCTAGGCCTGGGCTGTTAAAAAGTTGGTTCTGCCGGCCAATTTAAGGGTAGTTTAGGGAGGTTTCCCACATTCATTTTACTGAATGTTGACCTGGGTCAGATTTCACCCAAACAACCTAATGACACGTAAAATTCATGGAGATTTCACTCAGCTTATATTACGCCTGTCAGCATTAAGAAACAAAAGATATGAAAATAATGAATCAGTCCTTTACCAAGATCAAAAGGTAGCTTTTGTGAGAATAACGGGTACAACAGGTGGGATAAAAGTATTTTTAAAGTTTCCTGCTTCTCTTCGCCTAGAATATTAATCAATACTAATTTCTGCGAATTATTTTTGTTGATATGTAACACTATTTGATCGGTCTATCAGATCTTTTCTCTGTCTCCGATTTTTACTTTTCAGTGCCAAACTAAAATTATTGACATATAAATATCAAGCACTTTTGCGAATATTTTAGGCATCGGTATCGTTGGATATTTGGTCATTAAGCAAGTACGAGTAAGTAATTTCAGACTGTTTATTCAAAATGGTGGCATCCGCATTCGTGTTAATGATATAATTACGACATAATTCGCACATGTTAGTGAAAAATGCTTACTTATTTAGTATCAAAGTAATCGACCTTAAAAATATTGCTGGATAACTATTAGACGCTCTAGGTATAATAAATTTCTTATAGTTCGTATCAAACTTAGTTGTTGGATCATGACACAGTCTCATGCTTATCGAAGCACTTATGTAAGAATTAGCAATTTTAGAATTTCGCCCGCTCTTAGATAAATTTATGCGGACACCCATAGATGAAGAAAAAAGTATGTGTATCATGAAGATAACAATTAATATGTTCTGTCTTTTGCATCTTTCTTTAAAACTTACTTTTAACGAACATGTTTAGGCACTTCCACCGATCTATAGACAAATGAGACATAATTGGTTAATTAGAAATATTGTACTGTGATATATTTTGTGATTCCTGGCAGCATATTTACGTTATCTAAATATTTGCGCAGTACTTGCAGTTACGGGATTGTGATTTAGTCCTTACCTTTATGCCTACTCTGTTCTATGTTCATCTGGTTTGCATTTCACAGCAGCAACAATCTTGCTGTGCCACAGGAGTCCATAGGCCCCAGGTACTAAAATATTCCTTAACAGCCTACGAAGTTTGGCCGGTGCAGAGCGATTCCATATTCGCATCACAGTTCTGGGGTCTCGACAAACACAAGCAGCAATTTGGCGCAACGGCGTTATCTAGCTGGGCCACAATTCTGTTGCCGTTTAATTACCTCGTGAGCTTATACGACCCGTGAAGAATAAAAAGATAAATATGTGGTGCCATCAAACAAGCCATTGCTGCACAAAATTACATAAATGAAGGATCGTGGATTAGAAATTTTGCAACCGCGTACCTATACCCGGCGTACTTGGTTTTCATGCGGCGTCTGTCCTTGTGCTTCTCTCGCTGCCAGCTAAAGGCAAAGTCCCGTAATGTTATTTGTCGCTGGTTGGGCTAACACTCACAGAATAAAATCCAACGTTCTCTGATAAGATCCAAACACACTTTCAGAGCCGGCCGTTGTGGCCGAGCGGTTCTAGGCGCTTCAGTCTGGAACCGTGCGACCTCTACGGTCGCAGGTTGGAAGCCTGCCGTGGGCATGAATGTGTGTGATGTCCTTACGTTAGTTAGTTTTAAGTAGTTCTAAGTTCTAGTGGACTGATGACCTCAGATGTTAAGTCCCATAGTGCTCAAACCCATTTTGAACACTTTCAGAAAAAAAGGGATAACGCACCATGAATGAATTATCCCAATGGGACGTGAACAGATAGATTGGAAATTGGATGATTTATTCAAGAGAATCGGTCCCACAAATTGAACGAGACAGTAACATGTTGGTCCACCTCTGGCCTTTATGCAAGCAGTTATTCGGCTTTGCGTTGATTGGTACAGTTGTTGGATGTCCTCCTGAGGGATATCGTGCCAGATTCTGTCCAATTGCCGCTCGAGGGCCCTGCCCCTAATGCTCCAAACGTTCTCAATTGGAGAGAGATCCGGTGACATTACTGGCCAAGTTGAGATTTGACAAACAAAAAGACAAGCAGTAGAAACTCTCATCCAGGCAAGCATTATCTTGTTGAAATGTAAACCCAGAATGGCTTGCCATAAGGGCAACAAAACAGGGAGTAGAATATCGTCGACGTACGGCTGTGCTGTAAGCGTGCCGCAGATTACAATCAAAGGGGTCCTGCTATGAAAAGAATGCCACCCCAGGCCATCAATCCTGGCAGGGGAGCCGTGCAGTGGGCAGGAGTCAGGTTGTTATTTGACCACTGTCCGTGGCGCTTCCAGACACGTCTTTGGCCTGGAGTCTCACTAACAGTAGTGTAATTGTCTTTGCTGATGAGTCCCGCTTTGAATTGAGCTCCAGATTCCAGCTAAGACTTGTCATTTTATATTTAAATCACATCTACCGATTTCCGTCGCGTTCGGATGACTGCTTCGTGCTTTTTTCTCTTAGACTGTAAGACAAAAAAATTCAAATTTCGGCTGTACCGTTCACAACCAATATTATCATATGGTCGACGAAATCATTTATTGATACTTCACTCAAGAAATCACGTGGAATGAAGTGAAGTTTATTGTCGTAATGTTCAAAACTCAGTTCAAATGCTTGAAGCACAAACGCATGGAATCCACTGTTCAAGTACGTTGTTATGAGTTTAGATCGGTGCAACAGTTCTTGCAGTTAGCATTAATCCGTTCTTGAGGCGTTACTGCGAGGGCATGTTGAAAAGTAATGGCTCCGAATATTAATGTGAAAATTATTAAAACTTTTTAAATGAAACAAACGGTACTAACATTCTACATTTTTATTCTTCGTGTCTACATATTTATTTCTCATTACTAACACATTTCTGCCTAAGAGAAATTTAGAATGTTTGACTTTGTTGACTTAGCCACTATCTCACCTCTGTCTACACCGATTCATCACCATCACAGTGAAGTCTTCAAAGGTGTTCTTCAAGTTTTGGAAAGAGATCTTGACCGGTTACTGTCAAGTCGGGACGGTGTGGAGGATGATCGATGACAGTGAACACAAGGTGCCGGACTATTGCAAATGTCTCAGCGCTCATGTGTGGATTGGCCTTGTCATGCTGAAGTAGAGGGTGGTCCATGTGAGGACTAACTCTTAGAATTCGAAAGCGACTACAGCACGCTGTTTCTCACGCACCGACATAGTTCTATAACACACGTCCATGTTACACGTTGCAGTTCGGAGCCGTCTAGCGACAAACGGCTGTAAATATGTAGGCATGAAGAAAAAAGATGTGGCATGGTAGTAATGTTCGTTTCATTTAAAAAGTTGTAAGAGTCTTCACAACAAAAATTCGGTGGCATTACGTATCAGCATGTCCTTTTAGACACGAGCGTATTCGTGATTGGTCGCAGCGCGGTTGTATGATGATTTGGCGGCACGATATCCGAACGAAATGTATTTACGTTCATGATATTTCGTCAAACCGATGATATGTCTCTCCCTCACTTTTAATCTTCTTTGGGATCGTTGGCCAGTACACATTACTTGTCACATAACCGTCGCGACGCGGTTGATTATTCTCAGGGAAGGACACACGATTTCGGAATTGTCGCTCTCAGATAAATTACCAATATTAAACCGTCAACACTCATATGAATTACACACATGGCCGTGCGGGGAAACCGCGCGGTCTAGGGCGTCCTGCCACGGTCCGAACGGATCTCCC
This sequence comes from Schistocerca americana, assembly GCF_021461395.2. NCBI lineage: Eukaryota > Metazoa > Arthropoda > Insecta > Orthoptera > Acrididae > Schistocerca > Schistocerca americana. Next base: position 858,497,011 of record NC_060121.1, read on the forward strand.
AGTAGGAGGTTCGAGTCCTCCTTCGGACATGGGTGTATGTGTTGTTCTTAGCGTAAGTTAGTTTAAGTTAGGTTAAGTAGTGTGTAAGCTTAGGGAGTGATGACCTCAGCAGTTTGGTCCCATAACACCTTATCACTACTTTCCAACTAACCTTGTTGCTTAATGCGATTGCATTGAAAGCCAATCATATGCATCTCCTGCCACGTTGTAGACTAGGTGCTAATTTTTGTAGTCGTTTCACGGCGCCTTCATCGTGTTAAAATTTAAATGAAATTACTTCTGCTAGCGAAATCGTGCTGGGTATTATCGAGGCAGTGAGGTATGGATCGACAGTACTCGCATACAGGGTGGTCCAGTGATAGCGGTCCGCATCTCGTGGTCGTGCGGTAGCGTTCTCGCTTCCCACGCCCGGGTTCCCAGGTTCGATTCCCGGCGGGGTCAGGGATTTTCTCTGCCTCGTGATGACTGGGTGTTGTGTGATGTCCTTAGGTTAGTTAGGTTTAAGTAGTTCTAAGTTCTAGGGGACTGATGACCATAGATGTTAAGTCCCATAGTGCTCAGAGCCATTTGAACCATTGATAGCGACCGGGCCAAATATCTCAAGAAATAGCAAGAAATAGGCATCAAACGAAAAAACTACAAAGAATGAAACTCGTCTAGCTTGAAGAGGGAAACCAGATGGAGCCATGATTGGCACGCTAGATGGCGCTGCCATAGGTAAAACGGATATCAACTGCGGTTTTTTTTTTTAATAGGAACACCCATTTTTATTACATATTCGTGTAGTACGTAAAGAAATATGAACTAGTTGGACCACTTTTTTCGCTTTGTGATATATGGCGCTGTAATAGTCATCAACGTATAAGTACATGGTATCACGTAACATTCTGCCAGCGCGTACGGTATTTGCTTCGTGATACATTACCCGTGTTAAAATGGACCATTTACCAGTTGCGGAAAAGGTCGATATCATGTTGATGTATGGCTATTTTGATCAAAATGCCCAATGGGCGTGTGGTATGTATGCTGTTCGGTATCCTGGACGACATCATCCAAGTGTCCGGATCGTTCACCGGATAGTTACGTTATTTAAGTAAACAGGAAGTGTTCAGCCATACATGAAACGACCTGCAACAAATGATGATGCCCAAGCAGGTGTTTTAGCTGCTGTCGCGGCTAATCCGCACATTAGTTGCAGACAAATTGCGCGAGAATCGGAAATCTAAAAAACGACGGTATTGGGAATGCTACATCAACCTGTTCCATATTTCTATGCATCAGGAATTGCATGGCGGTGACTTTGAACGTCGTGTACATTTCTGCCACTGGGCACAAGAAAAATTAAGGGGTGATAACTGATTTTTTGCACGCGTTTTATTTAGCGACTAAGCGTCATTCACCAACAGAGGTAACGTAAACCGGCAAAACATGCACGATTGGGCAACGATGGCTGCGACAAGTGGAACATCAGCGACCTTGGCGGGTTAATATATGGTGCGGCATTCTGGGAGGAGGGACAATTGGACCCCATTTTATCGATGGCAATCTAAATGGTGCAATGTATGCTGATTTCCTACGTAATGTTCTACCGATGTTACTACAAGATGTTTCACTGCATGACAGAATGGCGATGTACTTCCAACATGATAGATGTCCGACACAGAGCTCGCATGCGGTTGAAGCGGTATTGAATAGATTATTTCATGATAGATGGATTGGTCGTCGAAGCACCATACCACAGCCCGCACGTGCACCGGATCTGACGTCCCCGGATTTCTTTCTGTGGGAAAAGTTGAAGGGTATTTGCTATCGTGATCCACCGACAACGCCTGACAACATGCGTCAACGCATTGTTAATTCATGTGCGAACATTACGGAAGGCGAACTACCCGTTTTTGAGAGGAATTTCGTTACACGTATTGCCAAATGCATTGAGGTTGACGAACATCATTTTGAGCATTTATTGCATTAATGTTGTCTTTTCAGGTAATCACGCTGTAACAGCATGCTTTCTCAGAAATGAGAAGCTCACAAAGGTACATGTATCACATTGGAACAACCAAAATAAAATGTTCAAATGTACCTACGTTCTGTATTTTAATTTAAAAAACCTACCTGTTACCAACTGTTCGTCTAAAATTGCGAGCTATATGTTTGTGACTATTACAGCGCCATCTATCACAAAGTGAAAGAAGTGGTCCATCTAAAACATTCATATTTCTGTACGTACTACACGAATATATAATAAAAATTGGGGGTTCCTATTTAAAAAACGCGGTTGATATCTGTTTGACCTATGGCAGCGCCATCTTGTGGGCCAACCATAGCGTCATCTGGTTTCCCCCTTCAAGCTAGATAAGTTTCGTTCTTTGTAGTTTTTTTCGTTTGACGCTTATTTGGTGTGATATTTGGCCCGGTCACGATCAATAGACCACCTGTATACGATTATAGTATCATAGGTATTCGTGGTACTGTAACGTGACGAGTACGTTGAAAACACGTTGAATGGTTCTCGTTGTCGATTCTCGAAGTGGGACAACTAACTTCACCGATTCTCTCCGGAACAAACGAAGTTTTGGTTTAATGTACTCCGACGACAATATTGCTGTTTAAAACGTTAGTCAGAGGGTTCCAAACACTGGATTATGATCTAACAGTCAGGAAAATCTACTTCTTCCTTCTCCTTCGACCGCTAAATTAGTCTTGCTTATGAAAATTCTCTTGGCGATAAAAGTTGCAAACAGCTACCTGCTGAATGGATTTATTTACCTCAGTCACGAAAGCAAGTCCTTAGGAAAGCGAATATGTTCACTCCACAGTCACGTTGCTGAAGAATGTGGAAAAGGCCTCGATAATTTAATGTTGTTTATGATTTCGGATTTCCAGTCATTAGAAAACTGAACTTTCTTCACTTATAATTTTTTGTGTTTTGCAGTTCTTCGAATACTAATCACTTACCATTAATCTGGTACTAGTTTATCACACAACGAACGGATTTCTCCGCTAACATAGTCACCATTCATCTCTCTTTCTACATGTACAAATTTTATCAGCAAGTCACCTTTTCTCTCATTTCCTCATCTTGGTGATTTCTGGAGGTGTATGTGGGAGGAAGCAACATTAAGTTCTCTGACTCTTCCTGGAACGTTCGCTCTAGGGAATTCAATAGCAAAGCCCGCCGTGATGAGCTATGCCTCTGTTGTATCGTCTGCCGATGGAGTTTCTTGAGCGTCATCGTGACGCACTCGGTCCGACTGAATGGTCCCGTGACGAAACGCGCTGCTGTTCGTTGGAATTTCGCTCTCTCTCTCTCTCTCTCTCTTGTCTTCACTATTAAGCCAACTCGTTTATAAACCCAGACTGATGAACAAAAAAACAAGAATCAAACATGTGTTCCGTCACGTACTTCTTTCGTGGATGCGTTACAGTTCCTTACGATTCACCCAGTGAATTTCAGCCTGATTTTTCTACAGTTTGTTTTCCACTCTAGGTCGTACCTGCCTTAACTGCTGCTTACTTTACTATATAGTTCCTACTTTGGGTGATTTCTGTCCAACAGTATAATAGGACAGTTGTGCATCTCTTCGACATTTTACACATCAGTGCTTTACATGTGTTTGCGTTTAGAGGCAACTGTTAGTCCACACAACAATCGTCGATCCTTTGTTGGTCTCGTAATATTTCGCTACAGTCTTCTAGCACTGCGAACTGCTTATAGAAAATAGGAGCCTCCGCAAATATCTTCACGGCCCCCCATCACCATCCACTACATCAGGGGTGGGCAAACGTTGCACGCGGCTCATGAGCGCACAGCGCTGCACGTGTGCTGCTCGCGTGCAGGCGTCGACAGGGGCAGAGGCGACAGCCGGCAGGTTGCGACAGTGTAGCACCAGGCTAAGCTGCGGACGTCGATGCGAAGCGACCACTACGTAGTGAACGTTGTATTTCAAGAACTGGAAAATGCAGAGGGAATCAAGGAATCGGAGAAGTGGAGATTTGCTATCTTTTATAAGGGAACGGGAGAATCACTTTTTCTTTGTGCAAAAACGTGAAAATTCGAAATGTTTAATATGTGGCAGTATTCTCGCTGGCCAATGGAAGTTTAGTATTGAACGCCATTATAATAAATTTCACAAGGACGACTACAATTTACTGTCGGATTGTGAGTAGATGGCACGTGAGCATGGAAAGGTATCCTTAGCTCTACAACAAATTTACGTCAGCGATGTAGGCTAATAATTATGTACGTCAGTGCGTTTATCCTTCTTGGCACCATCAATCGTAAGTTACGGTAAACTACGATTTGGATCATTTTTTGTTATTATAGTTAGCAGCATTTGAGGTTATGGGAATAACAGCGAAACTATTATATTATTTATTTTACTTCGCAGACACTAACTGATCTAATACATCGTCTGGCTAAGTTTTCCAACTAATTTTCTCGAAGCCAGCTGCGAAATTCCCTGTGTGTGAAACGTTTCCCTGACCCAGAAAACCAATTATAAGCCGGATACAGTTTTAAGACCTAAGTTACAAATAAGTGTACACAACTTCAATGAATAATTCAAATTTATTAAAGGCCCGTACTATAGATAATAAAGTGGGGGTTTGCACAGATAAATTATTTAATATGGATCGTCGGATTTTGAGACAATCAATTTTCTGATTAACACAGTAATTTATTCAGTAAAAATGTAATTATTCACAGATATCAAAAATTGACTGTGAAGTGCTTTACAAATTTTTTACGTAAACTCTGATGGAAATGTTGATTTGCAGAGTTACTTGAATCAACAAGAAAAGACACCTCTGATACTAGTAGTGGTCTGAAATTTGCTCTCAAATCTTGTTATTCCCAAACGAAAAACCGGGATTCTTGACCAAATGGTAACTGAAAAACTCATACATTCACCACATCAGTGCTGGACCTGAGGCAGCTGTTCTTACTGATTTCAACAAGTTCATAGCAATTAAATGACCTATCACGCTGGTGCTACTAACTATGCTCACTGTAATCATTCAGTGATAACCATGCAGAACGGTGCCGTTGCGCAAATGGTTCTGCGGTAGAGGCAGTGGGTCACGTCTTTGTCGCAGCAACTCTGGACCCCACTCATCGCCTAAGAAGTGCGCTACTGTCTTTGTCCAGTGTACATAGCTGATATGCTTAACGATATACACAGCTCCACATCCTCAAATGAACTCTCAAAATACGGTCATTAGCGCATCAGATTTGTTATGGGATGCAGGACTGCCTTTCTTACAGGACTCTCAGTAGAACGTTGTGCCCTCTCTCTACCACGCCTAGACACCGACTCATTAATATTTTTATAGACTCTTGTACCTGGCTATTTCTTTCCGACAAACCCATACGTGCCCTCCAATAGTGGAAAAGGAGTGTGCAACCACCTAATAGTTGGATTCTTTAGAGCACGCAAAATGCCTGCAAGAAAGCTTCTCGATATAAAACGCCAATTACTTTACCCAACACTTTATTATATTTGACATACTGCCGCTGCAGCTCCGTCTCTGCGACGTCACTGACAAATTTACTAATGTAGCGTTTTCTTCTCAGCAACTAACTCACACCAGATGCCCTCTGAAATTAGAAAGCTATTCATGAAGCTAGGATTTCATTTTCGGTAAACCATGTTTCTTTTTAAAAACTGCAGGATGATTATCTTCTAGGGGCTCTATGCAAAACATGAGAAAGTGCCGCTCTCCTACTGCTAGAGTCGCCCCTTATCCTCATTTCAACCGCAGCCCAGGCTCCCGTTGTAAAATGCACAGTGGTCTGTTATCCGCGTCGGCGGGCCTCGGCATTCTGACTTCTGTCAAAACAAACACCTGAAGTTCCACCCTGGGCCGACAGCAAAAACGGCGCTTTTTTCTCTGTATTCGCTGCCCTGCCTGTCCCAAATTCAGCACCTGTGAGAGTCCAGTACCATGTCAAATGAATGAAAATGGAGCTTGAAAGAGCTCGGTATTAACAGTCATTGTGATCCCGTATACGTTACTACAAACATTGCTGTTGAATTCTGCTCCATTATCATCCTCTAGTTACTGCATACACTTCACATTAACTGAAACACGCATGCAAAACCGCCTGCCGCATTTCACAGTAATCACTTCAATAAATGGCTATCGTTAAGGGTCAATTAATATGATCTCTATTGGTATCTAAGCAAGTTACATGAAAAATTGTGAAGACACTGTACTCACCGTTGCACATGTGGGCTTCAAATCTCCGAATGACGTTCCATTTAAATGTTCAGTGGTTTTCTTAAATGGAATGCTAGTATGGTTCCTATGTAAATAAACGAGGTAGAATACACTGAAGACTTATCGAGTGTGTTCTGTCTCGAATAGCCTCGTTGTCGACGGGACGTTATATCCCACTCTTGTTTCTGATTTGTGACCACCAGCAATCTAATTTGTGGCATGTGTTCAGTAGAAGCAGAAATGAAGGCAATATTAGCAGGAATTTTGTAGCAGAATCTGAGGCTTCTGTCCTTTCATCACCTACAGCACAGCTCCAGCAAGCTTTACAATTTCCCATCCTACTCGCCTGTGTTTGATTCGAATATTCCCTGCATGTGATACATCATTACGAATTTCACCAGGCCTTCTGCTGCAGTTTTATCCTCCATTACAAGCCACTGGGTACCTGAGGGGTACGTTAGCAAATTGCGATATTTTATTTTAGTTCTTTCCGCCATCTATGAAACGAATGTCATAACCAGAAAAAACATTAATAACATCCCTATAGGTTTATACAGCTGATGTTAATAATATTATAATTTCTTAACTAAAAGCATGGAAATTTGGACTGTTTTCAATTGTGGCAGAATGGTATTTACTTAGATCATAATCTTTACAACAGTACGCGTCTGTGCGATTCAGCAAATCTACTTCCACATAGAAAAAGCATGCAAGTTTGACAGTGATACACTGCGTAGATTGAAACTTAATATTTGCGTTGTGCCTCACACAGAAAATGATCTTCGTTATACTCAATTTTAAAAAATTACTGAAAGTATAGATCCGACTCCTTCGTCTGAGCTTCAGTTTTTCCCATATTTGATTATTTTATGCTTAGGAAGTATATCTTCTTCCAGTTAACTTTTCACAATGTGATAAGGGATTCATAATTTGGTCGAAATCTTAAGACCGTTTCTGTGTTGCCATATTTAAAGAGAAACTCGTACTTCATTTACTGAAACTGACAGTCAATTTGTAAATGGCTTTTGTTCTTTGACCCTGTTGGGGGGCCAACAGAAATACCGAAACGTCTTCCCTGAACTTTTATTATCGAGATAAGGAAATATACTTTCACACAGTTTTCCTATCGTTAAGTAATTAACTCAGTTTTGCTCTATGTCCTAAATTCGTCAAGAAGAATTCTCTAACAACCTTGTTTACGCACTAGTCTCTTTGATATTAACTACACATGAATTCTGTTTTTTGGAATATTTAAACTGAGATTATAGGAAGTAATATTTCCACGAAGTTACTATAACCTCTTATACCACTATAATTTCATTCACTTTTATTTTACAAAACAGAAACTAAGTCATTAGTGAAGCGAACAATGATTATGCAAATCCACATTTAAATTAAAATTAACCAAGGGCATTATTTCATTGCCTAACTCGCTCTCTATTCAAACTCCAAATAAATTTCATTTTCATTAGTCGAATACACCAGTTCATAGCGGCAATATACCGTCTCATTTCAGATTCACGCAACGAAATCAAGACTCCTGAGGAAACGTGAATTATAGCTCGTACGCAGATATACAACTTACAGGCCAGATCGTGGGCGTGCTCCTATTCAGGCTGAGATAAGGAATACACATGCACCCCTTTTGCCGGCGCCCATGTAGCCGACAGCTGGAAGATCTTCCTAAACGCCCTTAGCTTTGTACTGCGTTTCGCCCCACTAACGAGAGTGCTGGAGTTCTCCAGCTTCTATTATACCTCTTCGTGCCCGTAGGTCGTTCCCAAATGTGCACGCTGCGCGCTGCTTCTAACATGGATGGTTGGGGGATATCAAGGGCTTATTGTGAAAGGATTCACTGCGATCGGCCATTTAGAATAGAACTACCATTGAAGAAGAGACCGAATTAACTTGGAAGTATTGTGGCTTTATAAAATTATGCATAGCTACGAAGGACCTCCTCGGATACTCTTGTACCTGGCGCAAAGCAGAGAAAACAGTACTGACGTTAATAACGTCTAGAATGTACCTTTCCAAACACGTTTCTATTAGCACTATTGATAAGGCGCAAGATGTCGTAACTTTCCGTAACAATTACAAAATCAAAGATACTGTTCACATTATTCCGTTTATGTCCGTCGCTGGTAGCTGAGTGGTGCCGGCACGGTAGCTCAGCGTGTTCGGGAAAGAGAGGCGGTTGGCCTTTGTAATAAAAAACTGAGCGGAAGGATCAACCACCGAACTTGAACAGGATGTCTTGCGACGTCCTCAACGACCAAACACAACGATCAACAACGAACAAAATGCAAAAAAAAAAAAAAATGTGGTCAGCGCGACAGAATGTCAATCCTAAGGGCCCGGGTTTGATTCTCAGCTGGTCGGAGATTTTCTCCGCTCAGGGACTGGGTGTTGTGTGTTCTAATCATCATCATTTCATCCAAATTAACGCGCAAGTCGCCGAAGTAGCGTCAAATCGAAAGACTTGCACCAGGCGAACGGTCTATCCGACGGGAGGCCCTCGTCACACGACATTATATTATCCCGTTTATTACCACGAAGGTCTTACACATTAACACTCATTAATGATATTTTCTTGGCTAGAGACAATTTTAAACGACGAATCACAACAACAACAAAAAAATGGTACAAATGGCTCTGAGCACTATGGGACTTAACAGCTGAGGTCATCAGTCCCCTAGAACTTAGAACTACTTAAACCTAACTAACCTAAGAACATCACACACATCCATGCCCGAGGCAGGATTTGAACCTGCGATCGTAGCGGTCGCGCGGTTCCAGACTGAAGCGCCTAGAACCGCTCGGCTACACCGGCCGGCGACGAACCACCCAGTCTAACTAAAAACCCGAGCGTTGATAGTGAAACAGTACCATCACAACACAGAAACATCTAACGGGTGGAAACTTACTTGAGAGACGTGCACAGTTACTATGCAGCGCAACCGTAAACACCAATGAATGGAGCTACGTCATCCGCTAAATTTCTTCGATGATGCTTGAGCAGCAATCGAATTAATGCACCGTGACAACAGAATACCGCATGATCGTAGTGCAGCTATCCGGGATCTCTTGGAAGCATTAAACCTCTGATTTGCTTGACTAACAGAGACATCGTTTTAAGTTGAGCACTCGGATAAAGATTTCTGGCAAGTGCTCCGTCGCAACGCAATCATCCACAAATTTTTTTTAAAAAACTACTCTCTTTCAAATTCTGAAGGTGACATGCGTCAAATACAGGGAGCGAAAGGCTATTTACAATTTGTACAGAAACCAAACGACAGTTTTAAGAGTCTTTTCTGAAAGTATTTGTATGGGGTGTAGCACTGTATGGAAGTGAGATATGGAGGATAAATTAATAATTTAGACAAGAAGAGAATAGAAGCTTTCGAAATGTGGTGCTACACAAGCATGCTAAAGATTAAATGTGTAGATCACATAGCTAATGAGGAGGTACTGAATAGAATTGGGGAGAAGGGGTCGGTTGGTAGGACATGTTCTGAGGCATCAAGGGATCACCGATTTATTATTGGAGGGTAGCGTGGAGGGTAAAAATCGTAGAGGGAGGCCAAGAGCTCAATACTCTAAGTAGATTCAGAAGGATGTAGGTTGTAGTAGTTACTTGGAGATGAAGAAGCTTGTGCAGGATAGAGTTGCATTGACAACTGCCTCAAACCAATCTCTGGACTGAAGACAACAACAGCAACAACAAAACAGTAGCACATCCATTTATAACCATTGTTGAATATTCAGCAGCAACGATTTTGAAATATTTGTAGCTTTGGAACTTAACAAAATTTCTTCTGGAACATTGTCATTCCTCAAGCTCTCCAACACTTCATAGAGCGCTCAAAATACAGGATGTCACAAAAAGTTATGGCAAAAAATTCAGGAAACATTCCTCACATATAGAGAAATAAAATGTGTTATAAGGACATGTGTCCGGAAACACTTTATTTCCGTGCTACAGACCATTTTCCACTTCTCTTCATAACGACATTAATCATGGGAAACGTGTACTAACAAATGTACCAGCATTGCAGTAAACGTTTTCTTACATGACGTGTTCGAATTACCCTCTTGATTACGTTGAATTTGAACATACAGTAAATTGTAATTCTTAGGTTCTGCCAGTGTTGTTGTTACGATGGAACGAAAGTAGTGTTAACATGTGACTAATTTCATTGCTTGTGTTGGCATGCGAAAACCTCACTGTTCTGCTGCGAGAGGTGTTCAACAAATAATGCAGCACCTTTTTTTTTGGCAGCCAATTTTTGTTGAAAAAATGTGGAATTTGTTGTGGGACATCCGTAGGGTATTCCTACTTCAGTACCTGTAGTTTGAGGAAGTCGCTATAGGTGGCGACGCTATGCGTAGATTCAATATAGCGTCTGTAATGGAGGCGTGTTCCAACCAGTGAGCTGTCACTGAGTTTCTTTTGTCGGAGAACCACAGCATCGCAGGTATTCACAGGTGCTTACAGAGCGTATAAGGGGACGTGGCAATGAACAAAAGCTCGGTGAGTGGTTGGACGATCCGTCTGTCATCGCCCCAACAAGGTCTCGCAAACCTGTCCGATCTGCCGCATGGCGGCCGGCTGCAAGCAGCTGTGACTCCTGCAATGTTGGAACGTGCGGACACTCTCAAAGGAGGTAACAGACGGATAACAATCAAACTCCTCGCCACACAATTGGACGTCTGTGTTGGTGGTGCTGACACACTCGTCCACCAGTTGGGGGAACTGATAGGTGTGTTCCTCGTAGCCTAACAGAAGACCATAAAGAGTAACGAAGTACCATCCGAACGGAATTGCTTGCGCGTTACGAGGCTGAGCATAACAATTTTTTGTCGAACATTGTCACAGGCGATGAAACACGGGTTCATCACTTCGAACCAGACACGTAACAGCAATCCATGGAGTAACGGCACAACTCCGGCACTCCGAAGAAATCGTTCAAAGTCTCAGCCTCAGATGGTAAAATCATGGCGGCGGTCTTGTGTGCCTCTGAAGCGGTTATTCTGTTTGATGACTGTTCTTATGGTGCAACGATCAGCTCTGTAGTGTATTGTGATACATAATCCGCAAGCCAACGTAAGGAGCGTGGCGAAGGATACGTTGTCTCGCTCCACTCGCAAACAAGCCGAGGGAAAACAACTGTCTATAGACCTCCATACGAGCCCTAATTTATCGTGTCTTATCTTCGTGGTCCTCGCGCGCAGCGTATGTTGGCTGCAGTAGAATCATTCTGAAGTCAGTTTCAAATGCAAGTTTTATAAATTTTCTAGATAGTGTTTCCCGAAAAGAACGTCGTGTTCCCTCCAGGGATTCCCATTTGAGGTGCCGAAGCATCTCTGGAATACCTATTTGTTGTTCGAGTCTACCGGTTACAAATCTTGCAGTCCGCCTCTTAATTGCTTCGAAGTCTTTTTTGAATCCGACCTGGTACAGATCCCAAGCAATCGAATAGTAACCAAGAACAGGTCGTTCCAGCGTTCTAAATGTGGTCTCCTTTACAGGTAAAGCACTCTTTCCTAAAATTCTACCAATAAACCGAAGTCCACCACTCGCATTCCCTACCACAGTTGTCATATTCTTCATTTCATATCGCTTTGCAGCGTTCTGCATAGATATTTTAACGATTTGGGTATGTCAAGCAGGACACTACTAATACTGTATTCGAACATTATAGCTTTGTTCCTCCTACTCATCACCATTAACTTACATTTTTCCACATTTAGAGCTACACTAATTAATCCAAAGTATCCGGACATCCCAAAAGCATACTTTTTTTCATATTAGGTGCACTGTGCTGCCACCTACTGTCAGGTACTCCATATCAGCGATCACAGTATTCATTAGATATCGTGAGAGCAGAAATGGGTGCTCAGCGGAACTCAGGGACTTCGAATGTCGACAGGTGATTGGGTGTCACTTGTGGCATACGTCTGTACGCGATATTTCGACACTCCTAAACATCCCTAGGTCCACTGTTTCCGATGTGATAGTGAAGTGGAAACGAGAAAAAATACGTACAGCACAATAGCGTACAGCCCGACCTCGTCTGTTGACTTTCAGAGAGCGCCGACAGTTGAAGAGGGCCGTAATGTCTAATAGGCAGACATCTATCCAGACTATCACGCAGGAATTCCAAAATGCATCAGGATCCTCTGCACGTACTATGACAGTTAGGCGGGATGTAAGAAAACTTGGATTTTTTGGTCGAGAGGCCGCTCATAAGCCACACATCACGCCTGTAAATGCCAAACGACGCCTCGCTTGGTGTAAGGAGCTTAAGACGACAGAACAGTGGAAAAACGTTGTTTGGAGTGTCGAATCTCGGTATACAATGTGGCACGGTGTGGGTATGGCGAATGCCCGGTGAACGTCATCTGCCACCGTGTGTAGTGCCAACAGTAAATTCGGAGGCGGTGGTGTTATGGTGTGGTCATGTTTTTCATGGATGTGGCTTGCACGCCTTGTTGTTTTGCGTGGCACTATCACAGCGCAGGCCAAAATTGATGTTTCAAGCACCTTGTTGCTTCGTACTGTTGAAGAGCAATTCGGGGATGGCGATTGCATCTTTCAACACCATCGAGCGCCTGTTCATAATGCACGGCCTGTGGCTGAGTGATTACACGACACTAACATCCCTGTAATGGACTGGCCTATACAAAGTCCTGACCTGAATCCTATAGAACACCTTTGAAATGTTTCTTAACGCCGACTTCGTGCCAGGCCTCTCGAACCGACGACACCTCTCCTTCTTGCAGCACTCCTTAAAGAATGGGCTGCCATTCCCCAAGAAACCTTCCAGCACCTGATTGAACGTATGCCTGCGAAAGTGGAAGCTGTCATCAAGGCTAAGTGTTGGCCAATACCATTTTGTATTCAAGCATTACCGATGGAGGGCGCCACGAATTTGTAAGTCATTTTCAGTCAGATATTTGGATACTTTTGATCAAATAATGTAGCTGCCATTCCTCACACCAAATAGAAATTTTAACTTCGACACCTTAGCGTACTCCACAGCATCATCAGCAAACAAACGCAGATTGCTGCCCAACCTACCCGCCAAATCACTTGTGTGTATAAGGTACAACAGCGGTCCTATCACATTTCCCTGAGGCACTCCTGACGATACCTTTGTTTCTGATAAACACTGGCTGTCGAGATCAACAAACCTATGGTAACTAGAGAAGCAACTTTAGCGTCTTCGTCGCCATGAAAATACAGGCGAACTTCTCTTCTGCAACAGTGTTCTAACGGGTTTAGTGTCCCATGGGGAAACAGTACAATTTCATTATTAATTTATTCGACATAAATCATCAAACTGCCATCGATACTAATCTTTGCATTTCAGCGACATTTGGTCTACACTCTTTTAGGTACCAGGGGCGTTCAGTAAGTAATGAGACAAATTTTTTCGGTCATTTTAGGTTAAAAGAATGCGAAATTTGCCGAGGGACATCGTGAAGTATTCCCGCTTCAGCCCATATAATTTCGTATGTAGTCTCCAAAATGATATTCGTAACGGAGGTGTGTTCCAGGCAGAGAGCTGTCATTGAGTTTCTTTTGGTGGAAAACCAGAGCATCACAGACATTTATAGGCTCTTGCAGAATGTCTGTGAGGACATAGCAGTGAAAAACAGCACGGTGAGTCAGTGGGCGAGGTATCTGTCATCACTGCAACGAGGTCGTACAAACCTGTCCCAGCCGGCCGGAGTCGTCGTGCGGTTCTAGGCCCTACAGTCTGGAGCCGAGCGACCGCTATGGTCGCAGATTCGAATCCTGCCTCGGGCATGGATGTGTGTGATGTCCTTAGGTTAGTTAGGTTTAATTAGTTCTAAGTTCTAGGCGCCTGATGACCTTAGAAGTTAAGTCGCATAGTGCTCAGAGCCATTTGGACCATTTTGAAACCTGTCCGATTTCTCTCCCCTGCCGGCCCGCCTCACACAACTGTGGCTCCAACGATGTTGGAACGTGCGGACACTCTCATTCGAGGTGATCAACGGATCACAACGAAACACCTCGCTGCACAACTGGACGTCTCTGTTGGTAATGCTGACACACTCGTCCACCAGTTGGGCTACTCACAGGTGTGTATCCGATAGAGTGTTGTATCTTCCGACTTCCGTTTGTTTGCGTAGTGATGGATGCACTCCGGGAAGCAGTAAGTGGATGCTGAGGAGGTTACCGAGGCAGAAAGACGCTCCCTCCAACGTCGACCTCTAGAATGGTACCACTTGGGCATACAGGTCCTCCTAGTAAGGTGGCTTAAGGTTGTCGCTTTGAACGAAGATTATGTTGAGAACTAGGACTTTGTAGCGGACACAGTGGGGAACGTTATGGCGTATTGGAACCCTTAATAAAACCAACCTGTCCTCGGAAAAAAGTATGTTGCATTACTTTTGAACGCCCCTCGTAGTTTTGAAGGAGTGAAGACGTAGATTCATACGTTTATCTGATTTGGAAATCTAATCAACTGAGGACCACTGATGCAAGTGAATGACAGACGCCGGTCTCTCGCTACCTGCTGCAGCTGACGGGTCGGCCTGTCCTGTGTCCTCAGGTCCGCCGACTGGGCCGACATGGACGCGCCGCTGCACCCGCCGCCACCGCACGCCTACAACTTCCGTGTCGGCATCTACGGCTGGCGCAAGCGCTGCCTCTACCTGCTCATCCTGGGCCTGCTCGTCATGGTCATCGTCAACCTCGCGCTCACGCTCTGGGTGCTCAAGGTCATGGAGTTCTCCTCGGTGAGTAGCCGCCGCCTTCCACGTTTCAGCCATGTCCACGCCTACACCTTCATTCTGCGAGTCAGTTGACAATATGTGTACGGGAGGCAGCACTTCTGCAAGCACTATTTCCGCCCTTCCTACTTCCACTCATGAACAGAGAATGTCGGCCAGGTCGATGTGGCCGAGCGGTTTTAGGCGCTTCAGTCTGGAACTGCGCGACCGCTACGGTCGCAGGTTCGAATCCCGCCTGGGGAATGGATGTGTGTGATGTCCTTCGGTTAGTTAGGTGTAAGCAGCTCTAAGTTCTAGGGGACTGATGACCTCTGATGTTAAGACCCATAGTGCTCAGAGCCATTTGAACCATTATTTAGAGAAAGTCTGAAGCACAAGTAACAACGGGGCATATGAATTTCTCGCATATCTGCACTATATGGCTCCAATTTCACCACGCTAAAGCGTACATCGATGAGAAAAACCTTATGACCACTACACAGCGCGGGACTGAATGGTGGTGTAGCGGGACTGTGACGTGGTAAGGAAAAATATGAGCAGATTTGGGACGAATGTGGAATCAGTCGAGTGATAATGTAGGCCACAAATGGGGAAACTTGCTGATTTAAGTAACGTTGCGATAGGGTAGATTTCTGGGGTCTATTGCTAGGGATTGTGCATCTCACACTGAGATGTTAACACAAAAAGTTTTTTTAAAGAGAATGGTGTTCCTTTTGGTTCCATATGTAGTAAACCTGCTCACACTTCTGTATTAAATGGAGTTTGTTAATACTCATATATGTTTGGTTTAGGTGGGCGTCCGGCTTGAGCAAAACACAATTTTATCTTTCCTTCAGTTCCCCACACACGTTTCTCTGAAGTTGCAGCATCACCCCTCGGCTATTATTGTCTTCTCACTGAACAGCAAAAATGCGCTTTACTACTTTTACACGCATAAATTTGAATTTCTAATACAGTAATTACAAATCTGATAACAAAGTCTTGTGGCTGTACTTGTTTCCTTGGTTTTTATGTCTTTCATTGCACTTGTTTTCTTTCAAAACTTGGCATATGCAACCATAATTGTGAAAGAAAAAATACAATAAAGAACGTAAAACCCAGGAAGACCGCAGCATGTAACAGCAAGAAATATACATAAAACTTTCTGTGGATAGTTTACGTTTACTGTCAAGAGACTGCCAGTTCTGTTTCTTCTCCATGTCTGTGACACTCTCCCACCGATCGAACAAACCTCTGACAATTCGTGCTGCCCTTCTCTGCATACGTTCAATATCCCCTGTTAGACCTGTTTGGCAACTCCCCACACACTTGAGGAGTATTCTAGGATGCATCACACGAGTAATTTGAAAGCAGTTCCCTTTGTAGATTGACAATTCATGCTGCCCTTTTCTGCATACGTTCAATATCCCTTGTTAGACCTGTCTATCAAGTCCCCACACACTTGAGAAGTATTCTAGGATGCATCGCACGAGTAATTTGAAAGCAATTCCCTTTGTAGATTGATTGGATTTCCCAAAACTCTACCAATGAATCTAAGTCTACCACCTGCATTACCCAAGATGGGCCTATCTGACCATTCCATTCAGTACCCCACAAAGTATTACACCCAAGTTTGTGTATCAGTAGACCGATACCATCTGTGACTCAGTGAAGTAACACTCGTAGGGTACTACGTTTTTCCGTTTTGTGAAGCGCACAATTTTACATTATTGAACATTTAAAGTAAGCTGCCAATCTTTGCACGCCTTTGAAATTTTACTAAGAAATGACTGAATATTACCTCAGCTTCTTTCAGACTATTATAGAGAACTGCGTCATCTGCAAATGTCTGAGGTTAATGTTAATATTGTCCTCAAGGTCACTAACATACACCATGAACAGCAAAGGTCCCAACACACCTCCTGGAGGATACGCGAAGTTTCTACAACATCTGTCGTTGGGTCTCCATCAAAGATAACTTGCTAGTCTTCCATATCAAAAAATCATCATTTCAGTCACATATTTCATAACCTATGCGAACGTACATTTGATAATAAGCGCAAATGGTGTACTGAGTCAAACGCTTAGTAGTCTAAATTCTTAGTCTAGTAATCTCACAACACACTTACATTATTCGCAGATACACACCGACTGATACTGTTAAACCACAAACGTCCCCACACCCTACTCTCTGAAGAATCGAACTCTCTCATATATAAAACAGCCAAAAACGACTAATTACTTTACAAACCAGTCACTGTGTAAAATATTTTATTTTTAGCATAGAAACCCCTTATGGTTGAAGATGAAAAACCCTAATTATATTGATTTTATTAGTTTCTGATTTTTCAGCCACAGGTTAATGTGAAAGTCACAGCCAAAACTCATATCTCGGAACTATGTGTCGTACAGTGGTATAATTTCAGTGCAGAGATATAATTTTCCAGGTAGACTCATCTTCATATGTAAATAATATCTGCAAAAGTGCTGCAGATACCTATAGCAGTAAAGAAATCATGCATTTAAACGTCATGTCTGATGGTGAAGCTTTACTTCATCAAGAGTGAAAATATAGTATGTGATAGATTTTTTTTCCCTCCACTGTTTCGTAGGGATGGCAGCGACATAAAATTTAGAATGGGTCTTAGATTATGTGTAACGTTTGTTGGGGAAGGCCTAATTCTCTCAATCTCAAATACTGGATATGTGGAATCATCTGGGTAATTTGCGAGCCATTAGTTACCCTATCTCAAGATAGATATAGTTCTTCACTATAATACTTCGATTATTGTGTCAAACCTTTATCATAAAGATTATAAGTCTTGAAAATCAGATAATGGCTGCATTTTAAATTTTTAAGTCGATCAATTAGTACATGAAACGGTTAGCTCTTAATCCTCAGTTGACCACCACAGGAGAAGTGATACAAATCATAAAAATACTCACCTATACAAACCTACATCCAGTTTAAAAATTCATTCTGTTTGCAAAATGCAGGTCTCTCAATGGGAACCCACTCATACACAGTAGCAGATATCCTAATGCATCACACTGGAAACAGTATTTTTGAGAAATAATAGAAACAAATAATATAATGTATTACATGAGCACAGATATGTAGGTCATTCATATGAATATGAACGACAAGATTATAGGAAGTTTGTAGAGACGGATAAACAACACACACCACAACATGCAATTCCTTACGGAAAAAGGAACACAAGAGACAATACTCTACCTCACGAGACTAAACAACAGACGCAGCTTCAGTATTTTCAGAAAGGAAATGTAGGCATGAAAATACAAAAAAATGAGCTATTCTCAAAAAATGGTAGCTCTCAGACAGACTGTGCAGAACACCAGTAAGGAAAAAGAACTATAAAGAAAAACTAAACACCTCGTGTGTTGATATGTCGAGTACGTCGGATGCTGAAGCGGAGAGTGCGCCGTACAATCAGAAAGAATACATGCAAACGTAGGTATTTGTTTACTTTAGCGCCAAAAAATGGTTCAAATGGCTCTGAGCACTATGGGACTTAACTTCTTAGGTCATCAGTCCCCTAGAACTTAGAACTACTTAAACCTAACTAACCTAAGAACTTCGCACACATCCACGCCCGACGCAGGATTCGAACCTGCGACCGTATCGGTCGCGCGGTTCCAGACTGTAGCGCCTAGAACCGCTCGGCCATTCCTGCCGGTTTTGATGCCACATTTTGATCACATTTCTATACACATTACACAACCGGTTATTACATTTGTGCATGTACAACAAAGTAATTGGTAACAAGATAGAGCAGAAAATAGTGGATACAACAAGAATTCAGTAAACAAAGTACATGACATCATTAAAGGTAAAATACAGACAAAAGGGTGTAAAATTATAAACAGTCTAGATATACCAACAGATAACAGTAACACACAAGACACACTCGCACCCGAAAACACCTCTTTCAACACAGAGACACCATTGCGCATCCTAACATATCACAAATAGGTCATACATGAAGTGAGTAATATCTTCAAAGCTAATCAATTTTATATGTCCTTCAAGGCAAACAGCACAATACAAAGGAAGTTAGAAACTATGAGAAAAGGAAAAGATAAATAAAAGACGTCATAACTATATTAAGTAACATTCAGTAACTGTAAATATATTGGGATGATTGCAAGAAATTTGAATATCAAGTAGAAAGAAAAATTAGTACGTTGAAGAGTGAATATACCAACTCCACATATGAAGAACATTTAATGCAAGAAAATCACCACTGCACTGGGACAAAATCAGACATTCCCTAGGAACAAAAGGAAGGGAATTCTCACTCACCAGAGGAATAGTTCATACAGAAAGTCATAAATAAAGTTACATTCTATGACTAACACAGTAATAACAGAATAACAGATTCACAAAAATTTAATACACAAACACACACACCCACCCACACACACACACACACACACACACACACACACACACACAAGTGCGCAGTACCTCTCCACTCTTTATCCCTCCATCCCTACCAAGCGCCTCACACTCCTCTCACCCTTGACAATTCCCAAGAATCCCCAACCTGCCTTAAAACATGTGATCGAGAACACGTTCAGTATGTGCTTCTAATACATACAGAACAACCTGTGGATGCAATGAAATGTATGTGTAGAAAACACAGCAATGTTGTTTTAAATAAAATTGATTTGAATGAGCTATCAATAATCAGTGCAGATCACCTATCAAACTATGTATCATCATCATCATCATCATCATCATTATCAGTTGAGACTGATTATGCCTTTCAGCGTTCAGTCTGGAGCATAGCCCCTTTATAAAATTCCTCCATGATCCCCTACTCACTGCTAACATTGGTGCCTCTTCTGATGTTAAACCTATTACTTCAAAATCATTCGTAATCGAATCCAGGTAGCTTCTCCTTGGTCTGCCCCGACTCCTCCTACCCTCTACTGCTGAACCCATGAGACTCTTGGGTAACCTTGCTTCTCCCATGTGTGTAACATGACCCCACCATCTAAGCCTGTTCGCCCTGACTGCTACATCTATAGAGTTCATTCCCAGTTTTTCTTTGATTTCCTCATTGTGGACACCCTCCTGCCATTGTTCCCATCTACTAGTACCTGCAATTATCCTAGCTACTTTCATATCTGTAACCTCAACCTTGTTGATACGGTAACCTGAATCCACCCAGCTTTCACTCCCATACAGCAAAGTTGGTCGAAAGATTGAACGGTGCACAGATAACTTAGTCTTGGTACCGACTTCCTTCTTGCAGAAGAGAGTAGATCGTAGCTGAGCGCTCACTGCATTAGCTTAGCTACACCTCGCTTCCAGTTCTTTCACTATGTTGCCATCCTGTGAGAATAGCATTCCTAAGTACTTGAAACCATCCACCTGTTCTAACTTTGTTCCTTCTATTTGGCACTCAATCCGTTTATACTTCTTTCCCACTGACATTACTTTCGTTTTGGAGATGCTGATCTTCATACCATAGTCCTTACATTTCTGATCTGGCTCTGAAATATTACTCTGCAAACTTTCAATCGAATCTGCCATCACAACTAAGTCATCCGCATATGCAAGACTGCTTATTTTGTGTTCACATATTTTAATCTCACCCAGCCAGTCTATTGTTTTCGACATATGATCCATAAATAATATGAACAACAGTCGAGACAGGTTGCAGCCTTGTCTTACCCCTGAAACTACTCTGAACCATGAACTCAATTTACCGTCAACTCTAACTGTTGCCTGACTATCCATATAAAGACCTTTAATTTCTTGCAAAAATTTGCCTCCTATTCCATAATCTCGTAGAACAGACAATAACTTCCTCCTAGGAACCCGGTCATATGCCTTTTCTAGATCTATAAAGCATAGATACAATTCCCTGTTCCACTCATAATACTTCTCCATTATTTGCCGTAAGCTAAAGATCTGGTCCTGACAACCTCTAAGAGGCCTAAACCCACACTGATTTTCATCCAATTGGTCCTCAACTAATACTCGCACTTTCCTTTCAACAATACCTGAGAAGATTTTACCCATAACGCTGATTAAAGAGATACCTCTGTAGTTGTTACAATCATTTCTGATTCCATGTTTAAAGATTGGTGTGATTACTGCTTTTGTCCAGTCTGATGGAACCTGTCCCGACTCCCAGGCCATTTCAATTATCCTGTGTCTCCATTTAAGACCTGACATTCCACTGTATTTGATGAGTTCCGACTTAATTTCATCCACCCCAGCTGCTTTATTGCACTGCAATCTAGTGACCATTTTCTCCACTTCCTCAAATGTGATGCTATATCCATCATCATTCCTATCCCGTTCTACCTCGAAATCTGAAACATTACTGATCGTATTTTCACCTACATTGAGCAACTCTTCAAAATATTCCCTCTATATGCCCAAGGCATCCACAGGATTCACCAGCAGTTTTCCTGACCTGTCCAAAATACTTGTCATTTCCTTCTTACCTCCCTTTCGAAGACTGCTAATTACACTCCAGAATGGTTTTCCAGCAGCTTGACCCATAGTCTCCAACCTGTTTCCAAAGTCTTCCCAAGACTTCTTCTTGGATGCTGCAATTATCTGTTTGGCTTTGTTTCCTTCTTCAACATAACTCTCTCTGTCTACCTGAGTTCTAGTGTGTAGCCATTTTTGATACGCCTTCTTTTTCCTTTTACAGGCTGCCTTAACTGTGTCATTCCACCAAGCTGTTTGCTTCATCCTACTTTTACACACTACTGTTCCAAGACATTCTTTAGCCACTTCTAGTACTGTGTCCCTGTACCTTGTCCATTCCTTTTCCAATGACTGTAATTGACTACATTCAACTAACTGGTACCTTTCTGAGATCGCTGTTATGTACTTGTGCCTGATTTCCTTATCCTGAAGTTTCTCCACTCATATCCTCCTACATATGGACCTGACCTCCTGCACTTTCGGCCTCACATTCCCAATTTCACTGCAGATTAAATCATGATCAGTGTCATCAAAGAATCCCCTGAATACACGTGTGTCCCTCACAGCCTTCCTGAATTCCTGATCTGTTATTATATAGTCAATGACAGATCTGATTCCCCTGCCTTCCCAAGTATACTGGTGAATGTTCTTATGTTTAAAAAAGGAGTTTGTGATTACTAAGCCCATACTGGCACAGAAATCCAAGAGTTGTTTCCCGTTCCTGTTGGCCTCCATATCCTCTCCAAATTTATCCATAACCTTTTCATACCCTTCTGTTCGATTTCCAATCCTGGCGTTAAAATCACCCATGAGCAGAACACTGTCCTTGTCCTTTACTCTAACAACTACATCACTGAGTGCATCATAAAAACTATCTATCTTATCTTGATCAGTCCCTTCACAATGCGAATATACTGACACAATCCTAATTTTCTTGCTAGACACTGTCAAATCTATCCACATCAGTCGTTCGTTTACATACCTTATTGCAACTACGCTGGGTTCCATTTCTTTCCTGATGTAAAGCCCTACACCCCATTGTGCTATTCCTGCTTTGACTCATATGTATAAAAAATTTATTTTCATTTTACTTTAGACCACTGAAGGAGCCTTTCACGAATAGGCGAAACATATTTGGGACACCGAAATAAACCATTCAGGTGCAAAAGATGAAATTTTTGCTATCTATATGATGAAGCATAATTACATGGAATATTAAAAATAAACTTTCTGGTTGCCCTGGAAGCTGGTAGACAGGCAGCCTGCAACTGGGATGAGGTGATTGTTTTGCTGTTTAGTAATATTCGTGCCGAAGAGCGAGAAGCATATTAGTGCCTACATTAGGTTCCAAGCTGCTACAGCTTGTGAAAACTGATCAAAGCTTGAATGGCAAATTTGTAACGATGTTCAGAAAGTCATTGTTATAAAATGCCCAAAAAGTAGTAGTAATCACGTTGTCACATGAGTGTTGGCAATGCGAATCGGTACCTCAGATATCAGCGAGGGCTTGCTGCAATCCAAGAAGACGTACAGGAGGCGCTCCTGAAAGCCACACCTCCTGTCCAAACAGAGCAGCGCCCTCACACTGAGGTCAATATGGCGTCGAGCCAGCAAGAGCTCTGCCCACTTCGTGACCTCATCTGAAGAAGTCACCATCTTATTATAGAATCAATGTGATAAAGTTCCGCATGGACTTGCTGATTTATATGTAGAACACTGTAACGCCAGGGAACAACTTGTTAATCTGGCATCAAGTGATGCTTTAATAGTCAATAACAGTTGCAGCTTCTCAAGCAGTCCTGTGGCAAAAATCTGTGTCAAAGTTCAGTAAATCTTTTATTGATCTATGTAATAAGTGAAATAATGTTTCGTGCAATCGAAGAACCCACACTTTGGACCAGACGATTGTAGTTTCGCCTGGTCTGAACAGTTAGCTTGGTACTAACAACACTAGCTACATGCCGGCCGCGGTGGTCTCGCGGTTCTAGGCGCGCAGTCCGGAACCGTGCAACTGCAGCTGTCGCAGGTTCGAATCCTGCCTCGGGCATGGATGTGTGTGATGTCCTTAGGTTAGTTAGGTTTAAGTAGTTCTAAGTTATAGGGGACTGATGACCACAGCAGTTGAGTCCCATGGTGCTCAGAGCCATTTGAACCAACTAGCTACATGAAATGAAATGAGCATATGGCATCGTTGGACGGGAGGCCCCATCCCGGAAAGTAAGGCCGCCAAGTGCACGTCTTATTTCAGTCGACGCCACATTGGGTGACTTGGCGCCGGTGATGAGGATGAAATGACGGTGAGGACAACGCAATACCCAGCCCCCGAGCGGAGAAAATCTCCAACCCGGCCGGGAGTCGAACTCGGGGCCATTTGCATGGGAAGCGAGCACGTTACCACGCAGCTAAGCAGGCGGAAACACGTTACAAATTTCCAATTCACTAGTGTTGAAAATGTTTTCTAACCAAGTAATTTTGTAGGGTTATCGTGAAGTGGCACATGCAGGTTTAAGACAGTGCAAAGAAACATAGCAGTAAATAAGGACAAAGTGAAGCACAAATCGGGCCGGACTTGCGCTGTGACAGCAGCTGAGCGACTGCGATGGTGTTGCGCTCGCACTAGACTTACTGCGGTTAGGGAGGGAGCGAGGTGCGACCGCGGACTCGTGAAACATTCAGGGCGACGACCTCAGAGACCGCAGGCCGACCGCCAGGACTCCAACGCACGATTCCCTGGGAGCCTCGCCTCCAACCACAGACAGAGTGGAGGCGGCGGTTTTGTACGTACAGAAGCCCGCCTTCGTACGTTTCTGCCGCCCACAGAACGAACGTGCCTGATACTAGAGGCGATGTGCTGTTCGCTGGAAATGGTGAAAGGCATCTCATAAACTCACTGCACGGTAGCGTGCACAGTGTAATCGTTAAGAAATGAGTGTTTCTAACTGCGTGCTTGTGTTTCCTGCTAGGTAAAAATGAAATGTCGTGTGGCTAGGGCCTCCCGTCGGGTTGACCGTTCGCCTGGTGCAGGTCTTTCAAGTTGACGCCACTTCGGTGACTTGCGCGTCGATGGGGATGAAATGATGATGATTAGGACAACACAACACCCAGCCCTTAGTGGAGAAAATCTCCAACCCAGCCGGGAATCGAACCCGGGACCTTAGGATTAACATTCCGTAACGCTGACCACTCAGCTACCGGGGCCGGATTCCTGCTATCAAATGAAAACGAGACAGACAGGGAAAGGTAAGCAAACTATTTATTATTCCTAAACTGATGGCCATAGCTCGTAATATACCTGGTGATCAAGAAGTCAGTATAAATTTGAAAACTTAATAAACCACGGAATAATGTGGAGAGAAAGGTAAAAATTGACACACATGCTTGGAATGTCATAGGGTTTTATTAGAACAAAAAAAAAAAAAAAAAAAGAAACGGATATTGCTAGACGCGTGAAAGATCTCTTGTGCGTGTTGTTTGGTGATGATCGCTTGCTCAGCCGCCACTTTCGTCATGCTTGTCCTCCCAAGTCCCCAGACCTCAGTCCGTGCGATTATTGGCTTTGGGGGTTACCTGAAGTTGCAAGTGTATCGTTCAAAATGGTTCAAATGGCTCTCAGCACTATGGGACTCAACTTCGAAGTCTCCTAGAACTTAGAACTACTTAAACCTAACTAACCTAAGGACAGCATACACATCCATGCCCGAGGCAGGATTAGAACCTGCGACCGTAGCAGTAGCGCGGCTCCGGACTGAAGCGCCTAGAACCGCACGGCCACAGCGGCCGGCGCAAGTGTATCGTGATCGACCGACATCTCTAGGGATGCTGAAAGACAACATCCGACGCCAATGCCTCACCATAACTCCGGACATGCTTTACAGTGCTGTTCACAACATTATTCCTCGACTACAGCTATTGTTAAGGAATGATGGTGGACATATTGAGCATTTCCTGTAAAGAGCCCCATCTTTGCTTTGTCTTAGTTTGTTATGCTGATTATTGCTATTCCGATCAGATGAAGCGCCATCTGTCGGACATTTTTTTTAACTTTTGTATTTTTTTGGTTCTAATAAAACCCCATGTCATTCCAAGCATGTGTGTCAATTTGTACCTCTCTATCTACATTATTCCGTCATTTATTCAGTTTTCAAATTTATACTGACTTTTTGATCACCCGGTATTTATCTCACCTTGTTGTAAAATGATAACTTTCACGGCCAGAAATGTCACAATTAATAAAATATCGTCGTGGTCGAAGGGATTTCACTTTAAAAAACGACGTTTCGCCACCATCTGCGGAGGACATTTTCTAGGGCGATCGTAGCTTTGTTGAATGTCGTATTAACACCCTGGAACGCTACTGACTACAGCAAAATTCCGCTTGCGCGAGCTCCCGTGCAGAGGCGCGACGTCACATGTTTTGAGCACCCGGTTGCAATTGGCAGTTGTCCGCTGTTACCGTTTTCCCACGGCGGAAGAGTGATACACATCTTCTTCTACATCGGAATCAAAATTTCATTCAATCTCTCGCCCTCCTGGGGTGTTTCACAACCTCAATGCCCTTGTGGCAGCCAGTACTTCAGTCCTACCAAACTAAATGTGGTGGTCTCCTGGCTGTAAAGGATTTTCCGCAACAGCTGATCTGTCAATCTCCCCTCTTCTGAAATTGCCCTTGTGCTCTTCGAGTCTTTTTTGACATTTCTTTGTGTAGTGTGTGTGTGTGTGTGTGTGTGTGTGTGTGTGTGTGTGTGTGTGTGTGTATGTATGTATTGTGTATTGAACCGGGGACCTAGAAACGACGGAGGGGCATCGTCCCACCGTAGCCCTCAGTGGTTCACAACCCCACAACAGGCCACAGCAGTCCACCCACCCTACCGCCGCCCCACACCGTACCCAGGTGTATTATGCGGTTCGACCCCCTACCCCCTTCCTCCCCTTCGCTCCTCCCCCTCCGGGGACGTCTCATACCCCAAATATATGCGTGGTAGAGTAATTATGGTGTACGCGTACTTGGAGACAGTGTTTGTGCAGCAATCGCCGACATAGTGTAACTGAGGCGGAACAAGGGGAACCAGCCCGGATTCGCCGAGCCAGATGGAAAACCGCCTATAAACCATCCACAGGCTGGCCGGCATACCGGTTCAAATGGCTCTGAGCACTTTGGGACTTCACATCTGAGGTCATCAGTCCCCTACAACTTAGAACTACTTAAACCTAACTAACCTAAGGACATCACACATATCTATGCCCGGGGCAGGATTCGAACATGCGACCGTAGCAGCAGCGCGGTTCCAGACCGAAGCGCCTAGGACCGCTCGGCCATCACAGCCGGCCGGCACACCGGACCTCGACACTTATCCGCCGCGCGGATTCGTGCCAGGGATCAGCACGCCTTCCCGCTCGGAAAGCAGCGAGTTTGACAGTGCGGCTAGCCGGGCGGGCACTACTTTTGTAGTACTCACGTAACCTTCCCTACAACTATACGGAATCCTATAAATTCCAGATTTTTCCGGCGATTGGGGAGCATCCTTTACCGATTTTATGTGATACTGTATCTTCCATGCGGGTATGTAAATTACCGTGACGATGTTCAGTTTTTCAAGATTTTTCCAATGCAGTCACTCACATCCTTAACGAATGGAGGGAAAACTTACGATTTCATCGGCACTTGGACATCACTATGGTTTCTACGTGGTTGTCTTCACTCTCTTTTCACCTCATCGAACGAAAAACCATTCTTGAGCAACACATTATTGATGTGTTTTAATTCTGCGGTTGTGGATGGTGGTTCGAATCCCGATGTAGGTAACAGTCTGTGTGCGTGGGTTTTCGGTAAACCGTGTGACCCAAGCTAGCATTTTCTTTCTTGAGAACTAGCACATCCGAAAATTCAGTTTACCAAGGAAGAGGAGACAGGCGTAAAATTAAATTTTCTTGGTGTGCTAGATTTCAAGAAAGAAGATGGTAACTTGTGCCACACGGTTTACCAAAAGCCCACGCACACAGACCCTTACCTACAGCGAGATTTAAACCACCTCCCACAACAAAAGCGAAGCATAATATAAACGTTGGTGGATAGAGAAACGAAAATCTGTTAACTAGAGCTGCTTCACACCATCCAAGGATGGTCGCCAACCGAGGAAAATGCTGGAATTTATAGGATTCCGTGTGGTTATGGGGATGTGTACGTGGGTACTACACAAATAACTGTCAAAAAACGACTCGAAGAGCACAAGGGCAGTTTCAGAAGAGGGGAGACTGACGGATCAGTGTTGAAGAAGATGCACCACATTCATTTTGGTAACACTCAAGCACTGGCAGCCGCAAGCGGATACAGAGAGGGCATTGAGATTGTGAAACACCCCAGGAATTTCAGCAGGAAAGAGGAAGGCGAGAAATTGAATGCAATTTGGATTCCGGTGCTGAAGAAGATGTGTACCAGTCTTGTACCACGGGATGATAGTAACAGCGGACGACGGCAGTCGACAATGGCCAGTTGCGAACGGGTATTCAAAACACGCGACGTCATGCCACTGCGCGGGAGCTCGCCCAAGCGGAATTTTGATGTAGACAGTAGCGAGCCAGGGTGTGAATCGGACATTCAACACAGCTACAATCGCCCTTGAAAACGTCCTCCGCACATGGGGGTGAAACTCGGGTTTTGAAGTGAAATCCCTTCGACCACAGCATAATAGCCCGGCATATTTTATTGATTGTGATTTATCCCACCGTGACACTTATGCGGTTGACTACGGGAAAATGATTGTACCCAGGGGTGCGGTCTTCACCCATAGTAAATAGACGGCCACGAATGTATTGCCTCGTGGCTGGAAAAATGTGGAAATCGCTCGGGGCTAGATCGACAATGTATCGAGAGTGTGTATAGGGTTCCCAGCGAAATTTATGCAAAGAAGTCGACACGACCTTGGCGACATGTTGGCGGAAATAATTCTGCAAAAAAATTATGCCGTCCGTCAGTCCACTGGTCATTGACTTTCTGGAACACAGCGCCACAGTTGGGTGTACACCTTGCAAAAACTGTAGCTCGTCATAAGTACAGACGCCAAGGAATGGTGAGGGGCGGCGTTATTCTGTCACAGAATAATGCCAGCCCACATGTAGCTAAGGTTGTTCCCCCTACGCTGCAGGCGTTTCGCTGCGACGTCCTTACACATATCCCCCATACAGTCCTGATCTGGCTCCCGGCAATTTCCACATTTTGGAAGCTCGGAAGAAAGAAACTCGTGGTCGTTAATTTGCTTCGGACGAAGAGTTGCAAGCTGAGTACTGTCATCGTTTCGTAGGCCACCGCTAACTTTTTTCACGAACGGATTGAACGCCTAGTTTCACTATGGGATAAAAGTATTAACAGTTACGGCGATTACTTTTGAAATAATTAACAATGTGCTTACGTCTTAGGGTTCACCTCAACTGGTAAGAACGGAACCCTTAAAGGATCGCTTTGTGGTCCGTATGTCTGTCTTTTTGTCTGCCGTCTGTTATGAAGCCTTTCTCTCAGGAACCGGTAGACGTTATGAAGTTGCAATTTATACCTCATATTAAGGTCTACGGTCCCTTGACGATGTAAGAAATATGAAGGTCGTAACTCAATACAGTCAAAAGATACGGCCATTTATGTTACTTTTTTTGATAATCCCAGACTCAGTTATCAAAACCTACAGACTACTTCTCATTCATCTAGAATCACGAAACTTGCCAATAATCATGGTTTCACGTTACAACCAACATAAAAAAAAATTATTCACTTTTGATTATACCACAGAAAAATTGTTTGTCATTTGTTATCAGACTATCTCTCTACTCGGTTGTCTGTTAAACCTCCTTTTCCTCAGGGGTAGACGTGTAAAGATGAAATCTACGTCCCATATTAATGTCTGTGGTCCTTTGGCGATATAACAAACGTTAGCTTCTACGTCAAACCAATCAAAATATACGGCCATTTATGTCGCTCACAGTGAGACTAGCAAACTCCCTTATAAAGCTTATGCGATACATACCCTTGCGCGTAGAACTATAAAATTTGGCAATAAAAAAGGTTTTGCAGTACAAGGAAAGGAAAAAGTCCGTATATTGTTAATTTATAATTATATCACACGAAAGAAATATTTTTTCTCATTTGTTATCCGTCTTTATAGTTGAAATTAAAACTTCGTCGTAAGCCCTGGACTCCTTGGTGACGATATCTTGCCAGTATCAATGTCGATATCACCCAAAAATCATCGAGTTCTTCAATTCCCGGAATGGTAGAATTGTGTACATACATAATCAAGTTCGTACAATCTCGTACCTGCCCAGTTTTCCCCTTCTGTCACATTTTCATTCGACTAGCACTTATGTATGGAAAACAGTTTCACCGAACGATGAAGCTTGGGATATTATACCCCATTTATCTTTACCGCCCTCAAATAACTTTTTGACAATAAGAAAAACAAATATATCTATGAATATAGTGTTCCTTAGGTACCATTAACCAGCCTTCATAGTAACTTGGTTCATTGCGAACATATGGACATCAGCAAGCTTTTCTCTCTCTCTCTTTTTTTTATAGCACTCTAGATTTTTTGTTGAGTAATCCTATCCTCAATACTTGTTCCATAACATATCACAGTGTAACATTCACGTAAACATGGCGTTATTAGAAGCGTAGCTCAACATTGATTTTGGCTCACTTGCAGCAGCACACAGGCAGGTACCCGGTCTAGAAGGAAAATCCACACTGGTCATTCTGTCAACCGACTTCAGTTCAGGCTTTGTTTCAATGCAACGTGCACCGCCGAATAGAAGGTAGAAATGACTATCTATGGAGAATGTAAGCAGATCACTAATTGCAATAATATTTTCTTATTTACAATTCGGTTAGAGGTAAATTTTTAATATCGCCTTTTCTTACTAATACTTTATCCTTTTTCATTTTACCTTAACTGGAACTCGGGCAAGGACGGACCGCATAGGGGAGCAACATCAGCCATTTTACTTACTACGCAACAGGCTATAATCATGCTACTCTACCATTCAAGTAGTTGGAATTGGTTTTGCTAATACTACGTATCTGAATTAGTCATTATCACGAATATTTTCTGCTAGCAGTGCCAATCTGTAATTGTGAAAATATACCTACGAAAACAATAAAAAAATTATTACACCCGAAAGACGACATACATTTCGATTCGCTAACGGCAGATGCCGGTAATAAAATAGTCTGTCGGTAAACTCAAGAGCGAGCAGCGCTTTTGGTGGGGGAAGTGCCCTTTCCCGGAAGAACGCTGTCACTGGCCTACAGGGGCACCCAAAATCAGTTACCAGTTACCTGTCCAGCGGTGTAGATCGGCGTGCCGAGATACACGTTGTTTCTGTTCGGGGATCGTAGTTTCCAGTATCAGTCAGTTAACTTTGTATACTCTGATATACTAAGGTATCCGGAAGTGATGGATAATCGCCCTGCATTGCAAGAAAATGTGCAGAATACGAAGAGCAGGTATCTGTGGAGTAACGAGCGGTCAGTCGTCTCTAATGTTATGACAGCGTGTGTAACGAGGCGACACAAAAAGAACTGTTTGCTAATTTTATAAGTCCCAATCAAAGGGCTGCAATTTATGCAAACGTCAGCCTCGCCACAATAGGATACATAAGGAAGGAACGCGAAAATAAGCCACATGGTTCACTGGAATCGCCACGAAAGAAAACTAATAATTTCGGGAGGAAACCCATCGTTATAGACGGTTTCACAAAGTCGGTCACACGACAAACGATGGAGGACTTTTACATGAACCAAAAACTAGTGCCGACATTACGGAAATTGCTTGCTGCCGTGGAACAAAAAATTGATTTTCCTTGGCAGAAAGATGTTTTACACAAGACACTACGTGAAATAGGATTTACCTGGAAAAGATCTGTAAGTAAACGAAAGATTCTGGTAGAGAGAACGGATATAATTGACTGGAGATGTAAGTACCTGATCCAAGTGAGGAAATTAAGGAAGCTAGGCATTCTTATAACGAAATGTAATACAGATTCTCCAATCTTTTTTTATACAAAACAAATAATCGTTGCTGCTATCAAAACACATAAACCTTTTTGACAACTGATAACAGAGTAAGTACCCAATATGCATAACATTGTACAGACACTATTCAGACTTCTCTACGAAGACAGTCAAAAAAAGTAATACAACACACGAAATTATAAATTTCTGGTTGCTTTTTAAACACACTTCGTATTGCAAGAATTGTTAAGTTTCAATGCAGCTCTTCAAAGGAAACTTCTAACATTAAGTAGAGACACAAAGTAGGAACAAACCTTAAATTCTACATATTGACTGCACTATATGGGATTATAAATGGGCATTCGGTTCTATGTTTGTAATAGAATTCTGACTTCCGGTCCTTTGTTAATATTATTTACTCTATAATGTTGTGTTTCGGAAGAAGCTATCGTCGTTTGTATTCCTGATAGTTTTAACGCATTTGTCTAAAAATTAACGCAGCCGGAACGTTTCAGTACACGGCGTCGCCACAGATTTAAAGCGCGCGCCGCGGCAGGGCCGGCACTACGTTGTGAAACAGCCTGTAGAAGCGCCCTGTGACGCAGATGGGTAGGCAGAGTGGGGACTCGCTCGCTCGCTCTTCAGTTTACCGACAGACTATAGATGTGCTGACAATGGTTTAACGTCGTCCGCCAACAGCTACCAGAGCGTCATCTGTGTCTGTCCCTTAATAGGGAATGCTATGAGCCAGAGGGATCAGTGCGGTGCAAACGTGTGAAACAAGCAAAGCACCCAACCACGCCACGGAGACGCACTCGCGGTTCGTAGAGCCAACGGAGCGACTTTGAAAGGGATCAAATTTTGGTCTTCCGAGTGGCGGGATGGTCGTTCCGCAGAACAGCCACGGAAGGTGGACGTGCAGCGTCACTTGTGCAGCGATGCTGGTATCAGTAGTCTCGTGAACATTGTCACACCAGTAGACGGGATTCTGGAAGTCCACGCAGCTACCACAGAATAGATAAGAGGACTTATCAGCCGAGACGTGTCATTATGAACCGTTGCGAACCGATTATTAGCAGTGGAACTATAGGCACCTCTAGCCCGTCTTCCACCCACGCCGCAGCACCGACGTGCACGGCTAGACTGGTGTCGTCAGAGGATCACTTGGAAGCTAGAGTGGCGAGCCAAGGTCTTCAGCGATGAAAGCATATTTTGCTTGCACGCAAGTGATGGTCGTTTGCACTTACGACGTAGGTCTGTGAGCGCTGTCTGGTAGAGCGCATTAGTCGAAGGTACGCCGGCCCCACCACAGCCCCTATGGTCTGGAGTGCTGTAAGCTACAACTCTAGCGCACCTTTGCTCTTTCTTGACGGAAGGCTAACCAGCGCTCGGCACGTGAAGAATGTTGTTTGACCCGTTCTGCTGCAGTTCTTGCAACAGGACGTGATGTGTTGTTCCAACAGGATAGCGCTCGCCCACACACTTCCTGTGGATGTTACCATGTTCTGCAAGGCGTACAGCAACTTCCCTGGCCACCATAATCTCCGGACTTGTCGCCAATCAAATACGTGTGGGATATGACGCGATGAGCAATGACAGGTGCGACATGTCAACCAACACGTCTTACGGAACTACGTGGACAGGTCGAACAGGCGCGGATTAATGTCTTCGAGGACTGTATTCGACATCTGTATGATCGGATGCACGCCATAATCAGAACCTGCATTGCCGCTCGTGTTTCAGCATGTGTCGATGCCTGGTACCTCAGAACCGCTAGTGCAATTGATCTGTAAATGTAATCATTTCGTGTACTCCACATGCACTGTTGTAGAAAAAAAATTTCAGTGAACTGGAAACCTCTAAAAGCATGTACTTTTTTTGGGAATCTATATTCATACTCCGCAGTGCACCGTACAGGGATTAGACGAGGATACAACCTACAATCACTAGTCATTTGCTTTCCTATTCCCCTTGAAAATTGAGCGAGGGAAAAACGACTGTCTACAAGCGTCCGTAAGACTCCTAATTTCTCTCGTCTTCGTGATCCTTGAGGGAAATGTGTGTTGGCACCAGATGAATCGACCTTCAGTCGGCCTCAAATGATGGTTTTCTAAATTTCCGCAATAACGCTTAGCTAAAAGGGCGTCGTCTTCGCTCCAGAGATTCCCATTTGGGTTCAAGAATCATTTGCGTAATACTTGTGTCCTGATCGAACCTAATGGGATGGTCAGCCAAATCCGAATGAAATCTACGCAGTGGAATAACGACAGTCGCTGGACACAGACCAACCTCAATGTGGTATTTAGGCAGTTTCCCACGGTCGGTAAGGCAAATGTTAAGCTGCTCCCCAATTTCCACCTGAGAAAGTAAGATGCAAGAACAGTTGGTATGATCACACGTAGGACGAAATTTACACAGTTAACTGGTGGGTGACGAACACGACTTCCCTTCCTTCAGTAACTAACGACTGTACCGAAAGGAAGGTTCATGCCAGCAATGTTAAATGTACAAAACATGAAAACAGCGAAGCTCTTAGCAGACAGGAGTATTGGTAAGAAAACGAACAATACGTTTATGTGAATCGCACACTATAATACGTTTTTCAACAGGTCGTGAAGAGAAGATGTAGACTACCGAATAAAAAATATAGAATTCTATTTAAAATAGGCGCACTGCTATTTCTACGGGTGGCGTTCAACAAATAATATAACATATATTTTTTCGGCCAGTTTCGCTTGAAAAAGTGCAAAATTTGTTGCGAGACATTGGAGAATATTCTCGCTGCACATGAAGTTCCGATTGGTGGCAGCGCTATTCGCACCTTTCAAAATGGCATCTGTAACGGAGGAGCGTTGCAAGCAGACATCTGTCAAGTTGCTTTTGGCGGAGAAACAGAGAATGTCAGATATTCATAGGCACTCGTAGAATGTCTACAGAGACATGGCAGTGAACAAAATCACGGCGAGTCGTTGGGAGATCTGTCTGTCATCTTCGCAACAAGGTCATTCAAACCTATCCGATCTCCTGCAAGCAGGCCGGCAATGTTAGAACGTGTGGACACTCATTCGTTTCTCACCTACACGTCTCTGTTGGTAGTGCTGACATATTCGTCCACCAGTTGTGGTAGCGCTGGGTTCCTCCCTGCCCAAGAGAAGACAATGAAGAGCTTGTTGTTGTTGATGGAGTAAGACCTTGGCTCCGACGTCGACCAGTAGAGTGGTAACATGCAGGCATACAGGCCCTCCCAGTAAGGTGGCGTAAGGCTGTCGCATTGAACGGAGGTATTGTTGAAAATAGGGTTTTCTAGCCGAAGGAATGGGGAAATGATACGGTGCATTGTAATCCCGAATAAAACCAACTTGCTTTCGTAATAATGTGTTGCATCACTTATTGAACGCAACTCGCGCCTTAGTAACGAAGAGAGTTACAAGAAAGGCAATTCTGCTGGTTCATATGCTCCATGTAGGTAAATAAAACATGCTTCATACAGTTTTCATATTCTTTCTGGAGTGGTCAAGATAAATTGACCACACTATGTGGAGAGAGGGATATTACTGAAACCTATTGTAACATTTTTTTAATGATTTGGAGTTTGTCAGGTCGGAAACCATTCGGTTCCTGGTAATAAATATAGAGTTACATTTGTTTCTAAGTGTTTGATAAACGTTACCATTTCTACGTTGCTACTAGAGTTTTCTGAACAGATGCTGCAAAACTATTTCTAGGCAGCTCATTATCCAAAGAATTATTCTCACACACTTCACCCATCTCACAACGTCCGTCGAAGAGTGGGATGATGATGATGATATGATGATGATGATGATGATGATTGTAGGATGAGGACAACACAAACACCCAGCCCCCAGGCAGAGAAAATCCCCAATCTGGCCGCGAATTGAACCCGGGTCCCCATGATCCAGAGGCACGTAAAGTGGGACACGCTCTAGCAAGAGAGTCCCGATGATCCTGCATTTTTCGTAGATCTCTCTCCCAGCACAAAGTCCCAAGTGACTGGAAAAAAGCACTGTGATTTCATTATATGAGAAGGGTAACAGAACGGACCAGCAAATTACAGACCAACATGCCCAACTTCTGTTTTTGCGCAATGCCTGTTCATATTCTCACTTAGAGTATATTAAACTTTCTTGAGACAGAATCTTCTGACCACGAATCAACATAGTTTTAGAAAGTATCATTCGTGCTAACTCAGCTAGCCTGCGAACTACCGATGAAGCGCAACAGGCAGATTCCATATTCCTAGATTTCCAAAAATCATTTGACACGGTGCCCCATTACAGGGTGTTAACGTAGATACTAGCATATGGAATAAGTTCGCAGGTATGTGAGTGGCTCGAAGACTTCTTAAGTAATAGGACCCAATATGTTGTCCTCGACGGCAAGTGCTCATCAGAGACAAGGGTATCGTCAGGAGTGCCCCAGGGAAGAGTGACACGACCGCTATTGTTCTTTATATACATAAACGATTTGGCGGACAGGATGTGCAGCAATCTGCGACTGTTTGCTGATTACGCTGTGGTGTACGGTACGGTGTCGACGTTGAGTCACTGTGGAAAGATACAAGACAACCTAGACAAAATTTCTAGTTGATGCGGTGAATGGCAGCTATCCCTAAATGTGGAAAAATGTAAGTTAATGCGCATGAGTAAGAAGAACAAACCTGCAGTGTTCGGATACAGTATTGCTAGTATCCTTCTTGACTTATTCAGGTCGTTTAAATATTAGGGCGTAACGTTGCAAAGCGATATGAAATGGCCGGCCGGAGTGGCCGTGCGGTTCTAGGCGCTACAGTCTGGAGCCGAGCGACCGCTACGGTCGCAGGTTCGAATCCTGCCTCGGGCATGGATGTGTGTGATGTCCTTAGGTTAGTTAGGTTTAATTAGTTCTAAGTTCTAGGCGACTGATGACCTCAGAAGTTAAGTCGCATAGTGCTCAGAGCCATTCGAACTATTTTGGGTATTGCTTGAGTATTTGGCCGCATGAGGTCGGACTGAAAGAAGACATCGATTCGGTTCAGATGCGAGCTGTTAGATTTGTTACTGGTAGGTACGAAAAATACGTAAGTGTTAGAGAGATTCTTCAGGAACTCAAATGGAAATCCCTGGGGGGAAGGCGACTTTCTTTTCGAGAAACACTGCTGATAAAATTTAGGAAACCGGCGTTTGCAAGTGAGTGCCAAACGATACTACTGCCGCGAAAATACTTTGCGCTTAAGGATCACGTAGATAAGATACGAGAAATTAGGGCCCCTACGGAGACATATAGAGAGTCGTTTTCCCCTCTCTCTGTTTGCGAGTGAAACAGAAAAGGAAATGACTAATAGTGGTACAGGGCATCCTACGCCATGCACCGACGGTGGCTTGCAGATTGTCTATGTAGATAATGGCGCATATCCTTTGGACAGCAAACCAAGGGCGAGCCGCGGAAGGCTCTATCCACGGAATAGTGCAACGCGGTATTGTTTCTCTGCAAAGTGAAAGCGAGCAGGCCTGTCCTAAAGCCCTCCAGCTAACAGGAAGTGTTCTAGGCGCTAACAATGTTATAGAGACCCTTCAAATTTGCGCTCTCTAAATCAGCGGTGGTGCAGTGTGCAGGCACGTCCAGAGAGTTGTTTTCTCGAACTCATCAACAAGAGACGGAACAACTGCTTACATTCCTCGCTCCTGACTAGAATCCCAAGTAAACTCTTCAGTGTAGTCATAATGGTCATGGAAAAGCTCATAAATGTTTTGACATACTGCAATTCGTTAGAACTAAGAAGAAACCTGGAATGAAGCACTGACACGGAAAAAGTAATAAAAATTGAATCATCCGGAAGCTGAGGAGTGATCAAACAAATTTTTACAAGAATAACTTTATTAAGAAAACAAAACTCACTTATAATGCCTGTGGATGGATATCCACACAGCTACACACAACGGAAATACCTCTCTGTGACATGTGTAATGTACATAAACGAGCAATCCCAGAGTCGTGGTAGAAGGTGGTTGAAAGACCTCGGGCCATACTAGGCCGATGTTGCCAGCGTGTGACAGCTGATGCACTGGTGGTCAAGACCAGGACAATCTGGGCCTGGTATGCCAGGATGGAGCGCTGAGACGAAACTGCTGGTAGTGCCGATCTGAGGCGTAACTGACTTCGATCGGTCCGGTGATGTCCTAAATAGTCGGGGGTCGGATGGATATCCATGTGGCGCTGCGAGGGCACGTGGCCTGGCATAACAAAATAGTAAGTACCCTGCCACAGCGCTATCAGCCTTTCAGCGAAGTTGGCACATTCAGATGCTGTTGAGGTAACATGTTTCCCTGTGGTAAACAACACAGGACGTACAAGGAAATACTTCTGTTTTGATGGGAGATGTTTACGCACGTCCCTCTGGCAGGGCTGTTGCCCACACAGCTTGCGTGTTGTGCAAAAGATTCGACTACTAACCGGATACAACAGAAACCAGACAATAAACAAATGGAAATATCACTGAATACCATCTAAATGTGCTGTAATATTCATGTGACCTATTTTGAATATGAAGTAATGGCGGTAATATTGGGAGACACTAAATCAAACCACCATTAAAATAGGTGTAACAATTTAGAAAGACAAAATACATGATTATGTAAAGGGAAACACGACTACAGAGCAACATAATAACCTTCATATAGAAAACTGCACTTTCAAGTACACTCCTAGCCTCAAATTCCTTGGTGTGTATATATAAATGACTGTAATGAAAGCAACTCGAACACTAAAGTAAACTACAGAACCCAAAAAGAGTTTGCTTTCTATCCATAAACTTATATCATCAAACCTCCTGACCTGAAAAGTCAAACTGAAACTCGGCAGACAATTATAAGGTCAGTACTGCTTATGGAGTAGGGCATAAAACGTTACCAAACGTGAAATCCCCCTAGCATAGCACAAAAAGGCTAATATGTCCTGAACAGAGTTAGGGATGTAAAACAAGTGAATTAGCTTTTCGCTTTATGTGGCTGCTACATAGACACTGTAATCAAAAAAACATGTTAACCCAATCGCGCCCTGTTGGTATTATTAGCCATGTCATATAATATAATGCATCGTGTGAAGTAATTTAACAGGCTGGCGAATCCTGTGCATTCTGGGCACTGGACCAGAGACTTTACCCAGTAAATTGCAAGAACTCACTGCACTGAGGGAGTAGTAGGGTTAATCCGTAAGAAAGCTGGAATATGCCAAGAAGGTATCATTTAAATGTCTTTGAAACTGCCAGGTAAGTCGAAACGTTAGTTTCCTTTATGGGAGCGTTTTTAACTGTGGTTCCCAACTTTTATTTATTTTTATTTATTTATTGTTCCGTGGGACCAAATTAAGGAGAAGTCTCCATGGTCATGGAACGAGTCAATACATGAAATTATAACACGATATTAGAAACAGATAAAATGAAATATAAAAAAATATATATATTCAGGTGACAAGTCGTAAGTTTAAATGAAGAAAATCAACAATGTAACACTGGAATTTGCTTAATTTTTTAGCTCTTCCAGGAGCTCCTCGACAGAATAGAAGGAGTAAGTCATGAGGAAACTCTTCAGTTTGGACTTTAAGTGTTTGGGCTACTGCTAAGATTTTTGAGTTCTTGTGGTAGCTTATTGAAAATGGATGCAGCAGAATACTGCACTCCTTTCTGCACAAGAGTCAAGGAAGTGCATTCTACATGCAGATTTGATTTCTGCCTAGTATTAACTGAGTGAAAGCTGCTAAATCTTGCGAATAGGCTAATATTGCTAATAACAAACGACATTAAAGAAAATATATACTGTGAGGGCAATGTCAGAATTCCCAGATTTTTGAATAGGGGTCGACAAGAGGTTCTCGAACTTACACCACACATAGCTCGAACAGCCCGTTTTTGAGCCAAAAACACTCTTTTTGAATCAGAAGAATTACCCCAAAAAATAATACCATACGACATAAGCGTATGAAAATATGCGAAGTAGACTACTTTTCGTGTTGAAGTGTCACTTACTTCAGATACTGTTCTAATGGTAAATAAAGCAGCATTTAGTTTCTGAACAAGATCCTGGACATGGGCTTTCCATAACAGCTTACTATCAATCCGAACGCCTAGGAACTTGAACTGTTCCGTCTCGCTTATAATATGCCCATTCTGTCTGATCAAAATATCGGTTCTTGTTGAATTGTGAGTTAGAAACTGTAAAAACTGAGTCTTACTGTGATTTAGCATCAAATTATTTTCCACAAGCCATGAACTTATTCATGAACTACATTATTTGTTACTGTTTCAATATTACACACAAGATCCTTCACTATCAAGCTGGTGTCATCAGCAAACAGAAATATTTTTGAATCACCTGTAATACTAAAAGGCATATCATTTCTATAAATAAGAAACAGCAGTGGCCCCAGCACCGACCCTTGGGGAATGCCCCACTTAACAGTGCCCCATTGGGACTGAACATCACTACCACTCTCAATATTGCGGAGAATTAGCCTCTGCTTTCTGTTCTTAAAGTAAGAGGCGAACCAATTGTAAGCTACTCCCTTTACTCCATAATGGTCCAACTTCTGCAGTAATATTTTGTGGTCAACACAGTCAAAAGCCTTCGTTAAATCAAAGAAAACACCTAACGTTCGCAACCTTTTATTTAATCCGTCCAAAACCTCACAGAGAAAAGAGAGTATAGCATTTTCAGTTGTTAAACCATTTCTAAAACCAAACTGAACATTTGACAGCAAATTATGTGAATTTAAATGCTCCAGTAACCTTGTATACACAACCTTCTCGATAACTTTAGCAAACACCGATGGCATAGAAATAGGTCTAAAATTGTCAACATTATCAATGTCTCCCTTTTTATAAAGTGGCTTCACTACTGAGTACCTTAATCGGTGAGGAAACCGGCCACTCCTAAATGAAAAGTTACAGATATGGCTGAGTACTGGGCTAACATACATAGAACAATACTTCAGTATTCTGCTAGATACCCCGTCAT
Organism: Schistocerca americana; assembly: GCF_021461395.2. Lineage (NCBI taxonomy): Eukaryota > Metazoa > Arthropoda > Insecta > Orthoptera > Acrididae > Schistocerca > Schistocerca americana. The sequence continues at coordinate 858,537,458 of NC_060121.1, forward strand.
ATCCATGAGAGTTCTTGGTCTTTAGTGATTTAATTATTAACTCAATCTCCCTCTTGTCAGTATCATGGAGCAGCATTTCAGGTAACAGTCTCGGAACACTTTTTTCTAAGAGCGCTATATGACTCCCTGTTGGGACTAGTTTTCTATTTAGTTCACCTGCTATATTCAGAAAGTGATTATTAAATACTGTACATATATGCGACTTATCAGTAAAACAGACATTCCCACTACGCACTGATTCTATATCCTCGACCTGTCTCTTGAGACCAGCAACTTCCTTTACGACTGACCATATGGTTTTAATTTTATACTGAGACTTAGCTATTCTATCTGTATACCACATACTTTTTGCCTTCCTAATAACATTTTAGGCACCTTACAATACTATTTGTAATGGGCTGCTGCATTTAGATTTTGACTGTTTCTAACGTTTTGATATAATTGCCACTTTGTTCTACAAGATATTCTTATCCCTCTAGTCAGCCACCCAGGCTGCCTGTTTGTGCTAGTAACCTGTTTTAAACGTTCTAACGGAAAGCAACTTTCAAAGAGCATGAGAAAAGTCTTGAGAAAAGCATTATATTTATCGTCTACTGTGTCAGCGCTATAAACATCTTGCCACTCTTGTTCCTTGATAAGGTTTACGAAGGTCTCTACAGCAACTGGATCAGTTTTCCTGAACAGCTGATGACTATATTTAACACGTGTTGCAGCACAAAAATCTTTTAAAGTTAAAATTTGTGCATCATGATCTGAAAGGCCATTCACCTTTTTGCTAACAGAATACCCTTCTAGTAATGAGGAATGAACAAAAATGTTGTCTATGGTTGTTCTACTGTTCCCTTGCACTCTCGTTGGAAAGAATACGGTTTGCATAAGATTATATGAATTAAAGAGGTCTACCAGCATCCTCTTCCTTGCACAATCACTTATACAATTAATATTGAAGTCACCACATATAACTAACTTTTTGTATTTCCTATAAAGTGAACCAAGAACCTCCTCTAGCTTTAGCAAAAATGTTGTGAAATCGGAGTCTGGGGATCCATAAATAACAACAGTTAGAAATTTAGCTCCGTTAAATTTAACCACACCTGCACAACATTCAAACACCTTTTCAGTGCAGTACTTTGAAACATCAATCGACTCAAATGGGATGCCGTTTTTCACATACATGGCTACTCCCCCACATCGCAAAGAGCTCCTCGGAAAGCTGCCAGCCAACCTGTATCCTGGTAAAGGAAGCCTCTGAATTATCTCTACAGAACTGTACCTGCTCGAAATTCGTACACCCTATTTGCATAGCTTTTGGAGCAACAACAGAACACAGTTGCATAGCTTATTCTGAGAATTATCTGGCGTTACCTACTTGTCTATTAGCAATTATGGATGACATTTCGATACGAGAAATGATCATATTACTGCTGAACATTTCATAAAAAGACGAGATACCCCTTCACTCCTGTACACGGCAAAAGATCCATCTGATGTATTTTTGAAACGTACACATTATCAGGAATTACAGGGAGAACTTAACACTTATCCTACAGGTGTTCGGTGAAATGTTATTCAGAAAAATGTACAAATTACGAGACTCGAACGCAGTAACGGGGAGACTGGTAGTTATCCGGTTCCGCTAAAGTTGCTGCTCTACGGCTGGAGCGCTCGTAAAGTGTTTATCAGGCTCGTAAGACTTTCAGATTAAATATCGCGCCAACGCTTGTGAAGAGCATCATAAAAGAGCAGCATTCGTGGCATTTAAATATTTAATCCAAATGGGTGATAGGTGAGCAAAGTAAGTGAGTCACACATTTTCCGAGATATGCAGGTGGTGTAACGTAAGTTATTGAACATTTGTCAGCTGTAGACGTGGTGGTATTGTTTTGTCATTAGGCACACTACTAAAGACTCCAGCTTGACGTTAGGACAAGGCACTGGACTTGGTGCTGGAACGTGGCCTCTGTCCCTGGTGCCTGCTGGAGATATCGAAAAAGTGGTGGCGCGCAACAGGCGGTCGTGCCTAGGGGCGGGAGGGGTAGGGGTAAGAGTAGGGGTAGGGGGCGCTAATTGGCCGTAGCCGCAGGGTCAGCGCCAACTTGTGCCCAGCTCTGGCAGCGAGCCCACAGGGCTGCCAACTTACAACAAGCGGCTGTGGCTACGCCACAGCGCCATCCCTCCACCCTTCAGCTGTTTTTCGCTCTCTCAGACGGTAACACTGTAAATACCGAACTTAGACATTCAAGAGCATCATTATAGGTCTTTAAATCTGTTGCAATCCTTGTTGCCCATTTTGTGATTTAATGAAAATATTAATAGCAACCTCAGACTTCTTGCAGATGATGTAGTTACCAGTTGTGAAATACTATCTACACTCCTGGAAATGGAAAAAAGAACACATTGACACCGGTGTGTCAGACCCACCATACTTGCTCCGGACACTACGAGAGGGCTGTACAAGCAACGATCACATGCACGGCACAGCGGACACACCAGGAACCGCGGTGTTGGCCGTCGAATGGCGCTAGCTGCGCAGCATTTGTGCACCGCCGCCGTCAGTGTCAGCCAGTTTGCCGTGGCATACGGAGCTCCATCGCAGTCTTTAACACTGGTAGCATGCCGCGACAGCGTGGACGTGAACCGTATGTGCAGTTGACGGACTTTGAGCGAGGGCGTATAGTGGGCATGCGGGAGGCCGGGTGGACATACCGCCAAATTGCTCAACACGTGGGGTGTGAGGTCTCCACAGTACATCGATGTTGTCGCCAGTGGTCGGCGGAAGGTGCACGTGCCCGTCGACCTGGGACCGGACCGCAGCGACGCACGGATGCGCGCCAAGACCGTAGGATCCTACGCAGTGCCGTAGGGGACCGCACCGCCACTTCCCAGCAAATTAGGGACACTGTTGCTCCTGGGGTATCGGCGAGGACCATTCGCAACCGTCTCCATGAAGCTGGGCTACGGTCCCGCACACCGTTAGGCCGTCTTCCGCTCACGCCCCAACATCGTGCAGCCCGCCTCCAGTGGTGTCACGACAGGCGTGAATGGAGGGACGAATGGAGACGTGTCGTCTTCAGCGATGAGAGTCGCTTCTGCCTTGGTGCCAATGATGGTCGTATGCGTGTTTGGCGCCGTGCAGGTGAGCGCCACAATCAGGACTGCATACGACCAAGGCACACAGGGCCAACACCCGGCATCATGGTGTGGGGAGCGATCTCCTACACTGCCCGTACACCACTGGTGATCGTCGAGGGGACACTGAATAGTGCACGGTACATCCAAACCGTCATCGAACCCATCGTTCTACCATTCCTAGACCGGCAAGGGAACTTGCTGTTCCAACAGGGCAATGCACGTCCGCATGTATCCCGTGCCACCCAACGTGCTCTAGAAGGTGTAAGTCAACTACCCTGGCCAGCAAGATCTCCGGATCTGTCCCCCATTGAGCATTTTTGGGACTGGATGAAGCGTCGTCTCACGCGGTCTGCACGTCCATCACGAACGCTGGTCCAACTGAGGCGCCAGGTGGAAATGGCATGGCAAGCCGTTCCACAGGACTACATCCAGCATCTCTACGATCGTCTCCATGGGAGAATAGCAGCCTGCATTGCTGCGAAAGGTGGATATACACTGTACTAGTGCATGCTCTGTTGCCTGTGTCTATGTGCCTGTGGTTCTGTCAGTGTGATCATGTGATGTATCTGACCCCAGGAATGTGTCAATAAAGTTTCCCCTTCCTGGGACAATGAATTCACGGTGTTCTTATTTCAATTTCCAGGAGTGTATAAAACGCTCTACTATAGCCCTGTCAGAAGTTGATAAAGTTTCAAAGTGCTATAAAGACTCCAGATTAATCTATGTCAAAAAGATAGCCCCCCACAGCTCATAAATATCTGAAGAACGTTGTGATGTACCACCTGGAACTGCTGATAAAGTTTCTATATTTAACAAAGAGTGAAGTCCACAAAACATCATCAGGTTCAAGAAATATTCATAACATCATAGTAGGCGAAAAATCGATCATGTTAAATAATGAAACCCACGAATTCATTACAGCGTCGATCACAAAAATGTGGCAAACAGTGCACTCAGACATGTTGTACCTGCTGCCTCCGTTCATAATGTTAATACTGAGTGTGTACTGTTTGGCGACTTTTTGTGATTGACGATGTAATATTTCACTGTTCGACAACAGTGAAGTATTGTTGGATTTTATTATCTAACTCCATTGGTTTTGTCTCCTATTATAACGATGTAAATCTTTTTATGAAGCTGATGATGGTCTGTGTGCTGAAACCGATTGCTCATTACAGAAATTTTATCAGCAGTTCTTGGCGGTGAATCACAACGTTCAGTAAATTGGTAAATTACTTTAAATTGTAAGACATGAAAAATTATGCACTTTACAAAGAGGTGGGACACTATCTTATGACTATCAATCAATGAGCCATAGTATGTATGGGATTGAACCATGGGCTGTGAGAGAACAGGAAAAGAAAGGAAATGGGAGATGTGATGCTACACAAGAAGGTTGATAAGTGGACATATAAAATAATAAATGAAGACTTTTCCACAGAAATGGCAGGAGAGGTAAATGTGGAAAACACTGACTGAATGAAGGGATAGTGTGATAGGGCATGGTTCATAGCATGAAGGAATAACAACTTCTGTGGTACATGAAGGAGCTGTAGAAGGCAAAAGCTGTAGCGGAAAACAGGGAACACAGATTCTGGTATTTCCCCAGCAAATAATTAAGGATGTTGGGACCAAGTGATGATCCGAGGAAAGGAAATTAGCACTGGAGAGGAATTAGTGGAGGGTTGTATCAAACTAGTCATATGTTTGTTGATACTGTCATCAGCATATATATATCATCTGTATATATACAGGATGTTTCCGTAAGAGCATCCAAAAATTTAACAAGACAGAGGACACTCCTGTGAACAATTTGAGGTAGGGAATCTGGAGTCGGAGAAGTCACGTTAAGGACATAATAGTAATAAAATCACGTTACTACCCACCAACTTTATTTACATTAGTTAACTGCAAGTACCATTATTGACACAATTAACGTATCATTTGCCCTGTATCCTACAAAATGCGCTGAAACTGACTGGCATCAACCTCAGTGCAAGCATGACATCGACGAACAATATTCTGATGCACCCTGACAAATATCCCTGGTGTGTTTCGACTCACAACACAGGCAGCTACAATTCTGGCAAGTAATTCCATCTCCGCATACACTGGGTCTCATACAAAAGTGACTTTCGATAACCCCATGGGAAACAATCAAGAGGATTCAGGTCAGGTGACCTCGCAGGCTATGATATAGGACCCCCACTTCCAAGCCAGCGACTAGGAAATACTGTACTGATACTGCTCCACCGTATTGTACTGTACATTTCTGAATAGCACTGAGTAATGAACGGAGCTGTCGTTGATTCACAGCACGTTCTGTCATGGGACAGTGTACCTGTAGATACGATACAGCAGAGCCACCTTATGGACAAGTAAAGTAAACAAAACCTGCATCATGACTTCCTGGTAATCAGGATCGACCTCCTTGTTTCCATGCAGGAAGTAAAGAATGTACATGTAAATAAACAACACATCACATGTAAACTGCTGGCCAGTGTGGCCGTGCGGTTCTAGGCGCTTCAGTCTGGAACCGCTCGACCGCTACGGTCGCAAGTTCGAATCCTGCCTCGGGCATGGATGTGTGTGACGTCCTTAGGTTAGTTAGGTTTAAGTAGTTCTAAGTTAGGGGACTGTTGACCGCACATGTTAAGTCCCATAGTGCTCAGAGCCATTTTGAACATGTAAACTTGTAAAAATGTCATTTGTAAATAAGCTGGAAAACAGTAATTCTAGACAAAGCGATAGACAACTTTATCTCCATATCTCCCTTAGCTGGCTTCTACGACCCCAGATTGCTTACCTCAGATTGTTCAGTGCAGCATTCCCAATGCCCTGTCACATTTTTGCACGCTCTTACGGAAACACCCTGTATGTATGGTGTAATTTGTATAAACGCAGGTATTTCTGTAGGTGAGTGTGGACAGTGTATTGAATAGTATTACATCAGTATTTACGCTATTTGCTGATAGCTATTGCCAGTTGTATGGTTTTAGGTTGGGTAATACGTCCAGGTACATTTGGCACAAGCAAGCCTTTAATGACATCTTTGATGTGTCCGGTATCCTACCGGATATGACCGTAGTTCTTGCACGATATTTCGATAACGTAACTCGTTTCTTCGTCGTGTGCTGCCCACTGGAAGCTGTCTTTGGCGTCCATGTTCGATCCTGTGCGACTGCCGGCACGCTGGAATTCCGTTGTCAGTCCGATGCGGTTCTAGGTGATCCAGTCAAAGGATACTCTCAGGTAGCACCTGTTGAAGATAACGAGTTATGTTATCGAAATGTCGTACAAGAAAGACGCTGATATTCAGTAGATTACCTGACACCACAAAGATGCCAACATATCGCCGGGAAAGCCTAAAGAATTAGATCATGCCATTAATTCTTATTTTCCCTTGGACGCCAGGTCATGATTTGAAGTCTGTAATCGCGGACGTAAAACGGTAGTCTATACTGACAAGCGTAGACCATTTAAAACTGTAGTTACGACCACCCAGAAAACATAAGATCGCACTGTGTGTGACGTGTTTGTGGGAAGACTGTTCGACGCAGAGGAAAAAGAACTAACTCATTGACGCGTGTACATATTAAGGTACCACATATAAAATAATCTTCCCCATTACACCACAAGCCCCTACTCATCATTCCCATAGGAACTACGAAGCAAGGTCAGACTAATTACTGTGCACACACAGACATTTAAGCAGTAACTCTTCCAGTGTTCCATATTGGAATATGTACGGAATTTCAGTGTCATGGCACAATGGGAAGTGCCTTCTGCCATGGACTTCACAATGGTTTGCAGAGTATGGATTAATTGTAAAGAGATTAATGAGGAATAGTTGTGGGCAGTAATGGAAACAATAATATGTTGTAAGTATTGGACATAATGTGTAGATATCTCCCGAGATATGAGGAAAGGTAGGCTTCTTCTAGTGAGGAATTTCCAACAGAAATGATCAAAATTGTAAGGAAAGTAATAAAGAAAGAAACTGCAAAATTATTTGCCCGATGTGTATGGTGAAGACAGTTTTCCAAACCTGGAACTTCTAGTCCATGTCCAATCACCTTCTCATTCAAGGGATGTTATACATAAATTATCTGCTAAGCTAGGTGGCACAGTGGTTAGCACTCTGGACTCGCATTCCGGAGGACGTCGTTTCAAACCCACGTACGGCCATTCAGAGTTAGGTTTTCCGTGATTTTTCTAAACTACTCGAGGCAAATGCCGGGATGGTTCCTTTGAAAGTGCACGGCTGATTTCCTTCCCCACCCTTGACATAATCCGAGCAGGTGCTCCGTTTCTAATGACCCCGATGTCGATGGGACGTTAAACCCAAACTTACTTCCTTTCCTAAATTTCCTTGATGTTCTCTACGTCGTTCCCTCATTTAAACGCATTTTATTTGACTTTATAAATTTGTAATACAATACAATTAAACCTATTTCTGTGTATATAGTACAAAATATTTATTAAAGGAATAATTTTCTAAAGCGAGATTACAGCCATCACTTCACGTTGTCCGTTTTAATTAATTGTTTTAGTGTAGATGGCACGATTTTATTTGCTATTTCATGTCTCAGCTGTTGCCGATATCAGATATAAACGGTGGGAAACCAGAAAAGAAAATTTCGCGTCTTAGAGTATACGTAGTTGGTGCACGAAATAAAATTGATATTGAGGTATAAGGCGTTTGATGGGAAAAACCCTACTTCCTGCTACAGTCAGTTAATGAATGCAGTGCCTACGTTAGTCGTTCTAAGTTCGTTACTTTCTCACCAGTAAGTCACAAATCCAAGTTCTGTTTAATGTGAACGTCATTCTCCATTCTTCGACAGAGACAGCTCCCACTGAATCCGGATGAAACATTAAAATTAACATCCCGTCCTCATAGAGGTGTACGGAAATAAGTTTTAGACAAAGATGAGACAGGGAAATCAGCCATGAGAATTGGTAGGGAACGTTCGACGAAAAGTAGTTAACGGGAGCCTCATAAAAACAGGTGATTCGAAGACCGCTTCTCCAGCGTCCAGTAGCTTAAACACGGCTTCACCTCGATCGGTCGTCGAATCTGTGCTAGGAGTAGTTATCAAGGTAGGAATGTCAGAATGGACTATTATTCAGTTTTTATTTATTCTTCGTAACATCAATAAGGAAGTACAGACAGCTTATTTCCATAGCCATAAATGTTTGAACTGTAGAGCCTCGTGGATGAGTAGGTTATCGACGACGAGCTGCATGCCCGAGACGATGCCCATGATGTTTAATGTCTGACATACAAAGTGAGTGGCCCTGTGCCCTGTTGATACTCGCAGCGAATGCAAACCGCATGGGAAACTGCAATCGATTTAAATCGAATCACTGGTTGTCAACGAAATTTCGATTGTTAGGAATTCAATCGTTCAATAGTTTTCTTCGTTGTTTTAAGTGAAAATAGCAATTTTAAGTAAATCGGAGAAGAACTTCGAAATAAATCGGTAAAGTACTTTTTGAGACGTATGATAACAACGTTTCTTATTCATATGCAGTCCGGACAAATGCTCGTTAGGATACTGTATCGAAATTGGAACTAAATCGGCCATTAAGGTTTAGAGATTTTTGGTAACTATCTTTCCCCTTTATACACTCCTGGAAATGGAAAAAAGAACACATTGACACCGGTGTGTCAGACCCACCATACTTGCTCCGGACACTGCGAGAGGGCTGTACAAGCAATGATCACACGCACGGCACAGCGGACACACCAGGAACCGCGGTGTTGGCCGTCGAATGGCGCTAGCTGCGCAGCATTTGTGCACCGCCGCCGTCAGTGTCAGCCAGTTTGCCGTGGCATACGGAGCTCCATCGCAGTCTTTAACACTGGTAGCATGCCGCGACAGCGTGGACGTGAAACGTATGTGCAGTTGACGGACTTTGAGCGAGGGCGTATAGTGGGCATGCGGGAGGCCGGGTGGACGTACCGCCGAATTGCTCAACACGTGGGGCGTGAGGTCTCCACAGTACATCGATGTTGTCGCCATTGGTCGGCGGAAGGTGCACGTGCCCGTCGACCAGGGACCGGACCGCAGCGACGCACGGATGCACGCCAAGACCGTAGGATCCTACGCAGTGCCGTAGGGGACCGCACCGCCACTTCCCAGCAAATTAGGGACACTGTTGCTCCTGGGGTATCGGCGAGGACCATTCGCAACCGTCTCCATGAAGCTGGGCTACGGTCCCGCACACCGTTAGGCCGTCTTCCGCTCACGCCCCAACATCGTGCAGCCCGCCTCCAGTGGTGTCGCGACAGGCGTGAATGGAGGGACGAATGGAGACGTGTCGTCTTCAGCGATGAGAGTCGCTTCTGCCTTGGTGCCAATGATGGTCGTATGCGTGTTTGGCGCCGTGCAGGTGAGCGCCACAATCAGGACTGCATACGACCGAGGCACACAGGGCCAACACCCGGCATCATGGTGTGGGGAGCGATCTCCTACACTGGCCGTACACCACTGGTGATCGTCGAGGGGACACTGAATAGTGCACGGTACATCCAAACCGTCATCGAACCCATCGTTCTACCATTCCTAGACCGGCAAGGGAACTTGCTGTTCCAACAGGACAATGCACGTCCGCATGTATCCCGTGCCACCCGACGTGCTCTAGAAGGTGTAAGTCAACTAGCCTGGCCAGCAAGATCCCCGGATCTGTCCCCCATTGAGCATGTTTGGGACTGGATGAAGCGTCGTCTCACGCGGTCTGCACGTCCAGCACGAACGCTGGTCCAACTGAGGCGCCAGGTGGAAATGGCATGGCAAGCCGTTCTACAGGACTACATCCAGCATCTCTACGATCGTCTCCATGGGAGAATAGCAGCCTGCATTGCTGTGAAAGGTGGATATACACTGTACTAGTGCCGACATTGTGCATGCTCTGTTGCCTGTGTCTATGTGCCTGTGGTTCTGTCAGTGTGATCATGTGATGTATCTGACACCAGGAATGTGTCAATAAAGTTTCCCCTTCCTGCGACAATGAATTCACTGTGTTCTTATTTCAATTTCCAGGAGTGTATATGATATACATATATATTTCGAGTCGGATTGCGAAATCTTTTGTAGACAGTGAGCTTCCTCTTGTCTTGAAGGTAAAGTGCGTAAAATTTTACCAATGTAGGAATAAAACCGTAGATTTGCATGAATTAGCAATAAACAAACAAACGGACACTCTTCTTTATATATTTAGATGGAGCTCAAGCTGAGACAGGGCAAGAATGAGATACGAAATCAAAGGAACCACCCGGACATTCTCCTCGAGAGATGTCAGAAGGACACGAACAAATTACATTTGGTTGTTGTCGCACAGGAAGGATTGCAACATCTGCTAGGATTGAACATGAAGGTGTTTTCATTTCATGCAGACAGTAACTTGCATATTTCACGATCTAGTAACCTGGGCGGGTTTTGGGAGAGACAAGACGTTCATCGTATTATCCGACTACCAAAGAATCAATGGATACACCACGCCAAAAAAAACGCAGAGTCAGTGTCTGACATTCTATAATATATACCATTCCTTGTAGTCGCGGTAGCACACTAACAGTGCCGAAGTGTTGAGCAGAACACATACGCTACGTTAAATAGCGAGATATAAGCCATTGGCTGGCGATCACTGCTTCACAAACGAGCCTTGAATTACTTTTGACGAGACAAAATGGATCGTCGATCGACTTTCTGGGATCGCATCATCAACTGCACCGGCCAGAACACATAACGTGACCACAGTGTTAACGAAGACACCGGCAACACGCTTATTGGTGCTCCAGAGGCGGTGCTCGAAGCAGAGTGGTGCGATAGAATAATTGTGCCGGCTTGTATAAGGGGACCGGTCGCTGTATCAGCGTTCGAATACCACAGGCTTTAAAGAAATGTCCGGTAGTACGTGTGAACTACCAGCGCAGTATCAGAGTAATATAACAGCACGCCCTCCAGCTGCTGACGGCGACAACAGGAAAAGTTTTTAAGAGCCTGACATACCTGTGAAACTCAACATGGCAAGAAAATCGAGATAATTTTATCTGATAGTGTTATCACGATAAACAACGATCCCAAGAATCTCATTGCTTATTTCTTTAAAAATTAGTCTACGTTCCACATAATGAGGCCGTGATAGTGGTTCTGTCAAATTATTAGAAAACTCAGTACTGAACAGACACATAGATATGTTGGATGATTTAAAATCCAATGAGTCACACGATGTAGTAACGTGGGTCAGCTGGAACAGACCTACCGAAAAAAAGTATTCAGTTGAGAAGTAGTTTCATTACAGTTTCCGCTCATCGATATTGTTGAAGATAAAGGAAATACCGGTAACCAAAAATAAAATAGCTTCGTCTTTATAGAAGTTTATAACAATTGGAATATCACCGTTCCTACGCGGTAAGAGTTAATACGTATTACGAGATTTTCTCCTTCAAAAAGAAATTGTTCATTTTATTTAATTCTTAAGCTCATTAAGGTAAGCTTGCGGACACATAAAAGTCAAGAAAAGTATATTCGATCAGCGAAACATTCAGCAATTAAAGTTCAGTGTATGTTACAAATGGCATTTGATGCTTCGCATATGGCTACACACCGATCACATTGCGATGCCTGTTGCTGTCTAATATCCAATTTTACAGGCTCCACCTGATTTTGCAAGTCTCAGTTCTTCTGAATGTTCAATGAAATTTGCAATGGACCAAGTCGAATACTCTTTCACTCACAAACGCCTTGGTCGCATTTGGCGGCTTTGAGAATTAACCGGTTTCGATTAACGAGTCGTCCTCAGTGACATGTTCCACATCCTGGAGGACCTCCTCACTATAGATCAATTGTAATGAAAATAAATCTAATCTATCAGTGTCTTATTAAACAAGCAAAAATTCAAGTCATCACCTTCCGCTCATTGTGGTCGTATGAAATCGACCTTTAAGTTACGACGATGAGAGCTAGATGACGTCTTACTGTGTTACTTTCATGACAGGGTATTGGTCCTGATGACGGTCGAAACCGATTGCCACTTCTACCAGATGGAACCAAGACGTTTGTGAATTATAGATTCTTCTTAATGCATCTCCCCAAACCGTTTTCCACGTATATTTTATTTAGTCTCCTTACTGTTACTCCTTTTCACCTTCTACTTTGGTGCTAGTAGCAGGAGAATGGCAGGTACTACAGCCACATTGAGGATTGGCGTTCTGTTTAGATAAGATGCACTCGATCTAAAAACTCCAAAATCACGGGATTTACCTTCAGGCTGTCCGCTTGCCTGTTTGATTTTTCACACTCCCGCTGGACGAAAGGAAAGCTTTTAAATAATCAGTAATAAGAAAAATATGCAAGTGCTCATTGTGCCAGATAGGTTAGGCCACAATACCAACATAGCTGAAAATAGATAAGTAAATTGAAAAAGGCTTTGAAAAAAAGTACTGGGTGAAAAAAGAAACTATCCTTAAAAAAATTAAATGTTCCGGGTAAAAAATTAATAACGTAACACAATTATAATTTCTTCTAGAAAAAAATCATTATTACTGTAGAGAGAAAGTAAAGTGATTATAAGATTTTATGCGGATTTTGCGCACAAATCGTCATCTCTGTCCTCGCCAAAGATGCGCTCTGTTCGTGGGCCCCGTATTACACATACTGGGTACGTGACTTCAACCGCATTGTACTCAACATTTTGCAGAAATCAGCAGTTCACCCCTTTCCAGTCGTTCTGTTCTTATTATTAAAACTATGAGGAAGATTTTCCGTCTCGGCCAGTTCAAATGTTGCTCATCACAAATCTTTAATTGTGATGTCAAAAAAAATTTTTCTTTTCTTGTTTTGGTGTAAAAGTGGAGCTAAACTATTCAAATACCCATGTGCTGGCAGCAGACTTCACAGCTATAACGCGTTCTTTGGAACTCGATAGGTAGCTAGAGCAGTTTTGAAAGAGATGCCTGTATTTCTCTCTCCAAGTCACAAGGATCCTATGAGTAATCAGCTTCCTTGAGCTTATGTGTATACATCATCGTTGTATGGAAACATGGATTATTTTTATTACTTATTAATAATTATTGCTTAATATTATTGAGCAATCATATTTATTACGAATTATTATTGTTATAGTCTCGGTCAATATTTGTTCACCAAAATAACAGTAAAAATAACAGAAAAAGGTTTTCGTTCAGGATGGACTTATTATCCTCAGCAAAATTACACTCTCAGAGAGAGAGACAGAGAGAGGAAACAAGCGATAAAAGAGAGCTCCACGAATAAATTATCCTAATGGGACGCAAATCAGTAGTTGTTGAGATGTACATGTACAGTCAAACTAATTAGTACCATATGAGAAAAACTGGATTATATATTCAGGAGAGAGAGCATCATAAATTAAGAAAGTCAGTAACGCATTGGTCCACCTCTGGCCCTTTTACAAGTAGTTATTCAGCTTGACATTGATTGACACAGCTGTTGGATGTCCTCCTGAGGGATATTGTGCCAAACTGTGTCCAACTGGCGGGTTACATTATCAAAGTCCCCAAATGGTTGGAGGAACAGCCCACTATCCTCCAAACGTTCTAAGTTGGGGAGAGATATAGCAACCTCGCTGGCCAAAGTAGGCTTTCGCAAAGCACGAACACAAGCAGTAGGAACTCTCGTAGTGTTCAGACGGGCATTGTAGTAGTTGTTGTTGTGGTCTCCAGTCCTGAGACTGGTTTGATGCGGCTCTCCATGCTACTCTATCCTGTGCAGGCAGCTTCATCTCCCAGTACCTACTGCAGCCTGCATCCTTCTGAATCCGCATAGTGTATTCATCTCTTGGTCTCCCTCCACGATTTTTACCCTCCACGCTGCCCTCCAATACTAAATTGGTGTTCCCTTGATGCCTCAGAACATTTCCTACCAACCGATCCCTTCTTCTAGTCAAGTTGTGTCACAAACTCCTCTTCTCCCCAATTCTGTTCAATACCTCCTCAGTAGTTATGTGATCTACCCATCTAATCTTCAGCATTCTTCTGTAGCACCACATCTCGAAAGCTTCTATTCTCTTCTTGTCCAAACTATTTATCGTCCATGTTTCCCTTCCATACATGGCTATACTCCATACAAATACTTACAGAAACGACTTCCTGACACTTAAATCCATACTCGATGTTAACAAATTTCTCTTCTTCAGAAGCACTTTCCTTGCCATTGCCAGTCTACATTTTGCATCCTCTCTACTTCGATCATCATCAGTTATTTTGCTCCCCAAATAGCAAAACTCCTTTACTACTTTAAGTGTCTCATTTCCTAATCTAATTCCCTCAGCATCACCCGAGTTCTCTACTACATTCCATTATCCTCGTTTTGCTTTTGTTGGTGTTCATCTTATATCCTCCGTTCAAGACACTGTCCTTTGCGTTCAACTGCTCTTCCAAGTCCTTTCCTGTCTCTGACAGTATTACAATGTCATCGGCGAACGTAAAATTTTTTATTTCTTCTCCATGGATTTTAATACCTAATTTTAATACCTATTTTCTTTTGTTTCCTTCACTGTTTGTTCAATATACAGATTGAATAAGAATGGGGAGAGGCTACAACCCTGTCTCACTCCCTTCCCAACCACTGCTTTCTTTTCAAGTCCCTCGACTCTTATAACTGCCATCTGGTTTCTGTACAAATTGTAAATAGCCTTTCGATCCCTGTATTTTACCCTTGCCACCTTCAGAATTTGAAAGAGTATCCCAGTCAACATTGTCAAAAGCTTTCTCTAAGTCTACAAGTGCTAGAAACGTAGGTTTGCCTTTTCTTAATCTGTCTTCTAAGATGAGTCGTTGGGTCAGTATTGCTTCACGTGTTCCTATATTTCTACGGAATCCAAACTGATCTTCCCCGAGGTCGGCTTCTACCAGTTACTACGGGCATTATCTTGTTAAAATGTAAATCCAGGATGGCTTGCCATCAAGGGCAACAAAAAGGTGTGTAGAACATCGACGAACCGCTGTGCTGTAAGGGTGTCGCTGATGACAATCAATGTGTCCTGCTATGAAAAGAAATGTCACCCCAGACCAACAGTCTTGTATATTGGGCCCTTTGGAGGGCAACTGTCAGGTTGGTACCACACTGTTGTCCAGAGGGTCTTCCACCTGGAATCTCTTAACTTACTGGAGTAGAATTGTCTACTAAGGTGTGTACCATTCCGAATTGAACCCCGTTATCCAGCGATGAGTTGTATGCAGACGCCAGACAGCTGTGGGATAACAACGTGACTGTCGCCCACCATAAGGCCTGTCAACCAGAACGGATGGTCTGAGATGCCATTATTTTCCGTAGCAGTACGCGTTTGATTATCATCCGCGCCATCCATGCATAGTGGCACAACAACGATATTCTACGCCCCGTTTTCTTGCCCTTCATATCAAGCCATCCTGGGCATACATTTCAGCAAGATAACGCCAGCACGCAGAGGGCGAGTGTTTTGGCTGCTTGTCAAGCCCCACCTTGGCCAGCAAAGTCAATGGGTCTCTCATGAATTGAGAAGGTTTAAAGCTTTATTGGAAGGGCACTCCAATCATACAACCACGTCGGCATTTTGACGACCTAACGCGCCATTTTTTCAGAATTTGGCACCATATACCTCGTTGGGGGGGGGGGGGGGGGGGGATCCAACACCTCCAATAATCGATGTCAACCCGAATAACTGGTGGTATAAGGAATACAGTTGGACCAACGCATTATTGACTTGCTGAGATTGTGAAGCTCTTTCCTTTGCGTAAATCGTCCAGTAGTGCTAAAATTTTAATCATTTGTTTTCCTGTATGTGTACATCAAATACACCCTTTTGCGTCCTAATCGGATAATTCCTTCGAATTTCCTTTTTCTCTATTTTTTCACTGGCCAGCCACTGTACTTGCCTAAACGGCATTCTACAAAAACTGTTCTTAGTTGGGGAATATCTGCCATGAAGCATTCGTCGACATGCGAATTCGTCGCTAAGGAACCACTCTTTGAACACAGTTACGTTAGAAAACCCAAACTTGTTGTGTCAATATATAATAATTACGTAAGGTTTACTGTAAATTGGAAGGTGTCAAAACCATACAAAACGTGACTGCGAGGTAATATGATATCCTGAAACGAATATGCACAACTAAGGAGGTTTTGAGTCACACCTTTATGCAGTTTCCGTGAGATTGCAGCAGTGTATGCACTCACAATTCTAACAGTCGTCATGCCCGTGCTGACCTGTCGGTATTCATCGGTGTTATTTAACCTTGAGTGACGTAGAGATCTGAGTGTCGCCAATTTGCGTGGAGTCCCATACTTCACCCCGACACCACCTGTCCACCTCTGCAGACTAGCAGGCAGGCCCCCTGGTTCGCTATCGTGGTCGGGTAGCGGCACGCGGCGAAGCGACCGCGTGCAAAAGCCGTGTTGACAAATTGGCCACGCCGCCGCTCTCGCCCGCGGCTGACTAATGTGCCAGCCGCTAATTGACTTACTAAATGAGAGATACGTCTACGACGACCCCGTGTTTAACACTTCAGCGAGCAACTCGTCCGACCGTACGGGCGCAGATAAAGCGCAATCGTGCAGCCGACATTGTGAGCACATGTTGTGCCCCTAATTGTGTGTAATGGAAACTCTAATTACACTTCTGATGGCCTCCTATATTAGAAGGAAAACACGCACCACGTTTTATCAGTGGTGGAATAAGAGAAAATGTAAAAAGCATGCTTTCACAAACAAAACACACACACGCACACAACTTATACACAGTTTGATCACCAGAAAGCACATAGCAGTAAATGTAAATGATCAAACGAATATTACATTAAATTAATTAATTGTAACAGCAATAGAGAAATACTTCGCGTATCTGCAACGTGTGCAGAACTGTTCGCCCACATTGCGAGCAATTTCTTCTTTTATAGCCCAATCCACTCGCCTCACTTGTTAGAAAATGCGTAACGTACATCGGCTACAGAAAGCTGTAGCGAAACTAGCCACACTACGTACCTCTAAGGTTGCATGAGATTTTTACTGGTATCTGATTAACTGAGCTATTAAACGGTAGATGGTCTGTAAGGCCAAATCCGTGCCGATCTTAAGTTACAGTTTCGACACTCACAAGCAATCGCAGTCACTCGTAATAGACAGCTTACTGTATCTAAGCGAACCAGTTACCGAAAACGTTACAAAACGTATTGTCTATGACAGAATGTTCGCTAAAATATTACACAACTCGGTCCCTTTGAACATTAAGTTCTCCGCCCCGACTTGCACAGTACATCACACCGATTTTGGTTAATTCGAAAGTCAAAGTTTACATTTAAAAACCGGAATTTAGCATGTTTGTCTTTCTCACTCGTTCGCGATTACTTTGTGGCACTTAGCGGTCAAGTGTAACCGGTAACTGCGTAAAATTATCACATCTATTCAGAGCTCCTAATACATGCGTCCGAACGTTGTGACGGCTGAGCTCTGCCCTTGTTTTAGGCTTCACGAAGCAGTTCTGTGGACCACAAAATACGCGCGAACACACTGTTCTCTGATTGGACGATTGACAGCATATCCAATCCGATACCAGCGTTAAACCAAGCAATCTCGCGTCTTATACATTTCACCAGTCACAACCTAATAGTTTTTGTGAGTAATTTATTAAAGGAACAAATTATAAAACGGACAAATATTAAAATAATTTCCTCTTTAAATACGTGAATTATCGTAAAATGTTTCTACTTTCTCAGTGCCATAAACATCTGAATTACAACTAACAAATTTGCCCCTGAGAGTATGATTCACTCTGCCTGTACGGCCACAGTCCTCACGCTATCATTTACTCATTTAACAGGCATAATAATATTCATTTATTATGTTACTTTGCACTCACACAATCATTCACACTAATAATTAAGCATATTCAATCATCAATAATTAATGTAAAACGTAATATTTACACAAAATACTGCATTTTTTTAAATGGACCGTTTTTACTAAGTACGATTTAAGTACGTAAGATGCCACAATAGTGGCTATTAGGAACTGTGACTATTAGAATCGTGACTCACATATGAAGGTAATGCTCGCTTCCGTCTGACTTATATATCCACGATACAAGGCGCTACGCCACATTTTTCCTATGTTACAGTAACGCTCAGACACTGTGCAACAGTTTGGCAGCATGATTTTAATTACGGCACCACAACAATGTAACTGGAGTTGCTTAACCTATAGGGTGCGGAAAAACAAAAGTGTACGGGAGAAAGAGATCATCAAACGAAGGAATTTCAGTATGGGAACTAGGTATGGCAGTTGAATACTTACGGTGCGCCGGCCGCTGTGGCCGAGCGGCTCTAGACGCTTCAGTCTGGAACCGCGCGACCGCTACGGTGACAGGTTCGAATCCTGCCTCGGGCATGAATGTGTGTGATGTCTTTAGGTTGGTTAGGTTTAAGTAGCTCTAAGTTCTAGGGGACTGATGACCTCAGATGTTAAGTCCCATAGTGCTCAGAGTCATTTGAGCCATTTGAAATTACAGTGCTATATGTATCCAAATCAACTCCGGCTGTGTGACGGTCGTGAAACTTGTTTGTGTTTGCCAGATGTAAATAAAGTGCACTGCTGCCAGGTGAGACTAATGTGCAATACAGAACGTATGTTTAAGTTCCCTTTCATCGTGATCAGTACGTACAATGGTCCGACTAGAGTACGTATCAACAAGTGAGTGACTTCCGTGAAGCAGCAACTTGGGATATGGTCTCAGATGGAATGAGCTAAGTGACAGCCACGTGGCCTGCGGAACAGGTCTTGGATCTTAGGATTTATCAGGGTCGTCATCTACATCGCAGGCTGCTTCAGAAAAATTATTTTGAGTCAATTGACAGATGTGTGACAAAGACAGGGTCTTTGCGGGCTAATAAGCATGAAGCAGGCAGGAGACGAGGATTTGGGTTTCACGAAGATGTGTTATGGCACAAAGAGTGAGATCCGCATAAAAGTGCCAGACGAATCGCTCACGAACGTGGCGAGGACTGGAATGACGCTCATGAGACTGGTCTACATCCTTTCCAGCAACACAAGGTAAAAGTTGTGGGCCTGGATGACTTCCCTAGGCGTCTGATATTTGTTGACTGGTTTCTACTACGAATAGCGTGACAGCTGGAGGTGAAACATACTCTAACTACTGAACGAAATGATCTTCAATAGTCTTTATCACCTAGAAAACAATGAAAGAAAATTCGGGGACTGTCATGTCAAACTCCGAACAGCGAAGCCGCACTTCAGTTGACGTGTTACTACGACGGCTGTACTGCGTGGCGCAATAAAACATTTCCTATTAGCATTTTACGCCTTAATACGACATACCATCAGTGAATATCCCTGGCTGTCACTAACCTAAAACATTCACAAACTTACATGCTATTCCTATTACTGTGTCCCTTGGACAAGTTTATCGTCTATCAAGATGTAGTTGAGCGTGAGGTCCTGCGGTCAACGGTTTTTATCGCGCTGTCTCATTGGTTTAAGTCATACATAACTGGAAGAGTGCAGAAAGTTGAAATAAGCAGTTCACATAATATGAAAAAAACTGGTGATTTCTCAAACGGGGGAACAATCAAGAATGGGGTGCCGCAAGGTTCGGTCTTGGGTCCTCTGCTGTTCTTAATATATATTAATGACTTGCCATCCTGTATTCACGAAGATGCTAAGCTGGTACTTTTTGCCGATGATACAAGTATAGCTATCACACTCAACAGACAAGAATTAACTGCTTAAATTGTAAACGATGTTTATCAGAAAATCATTAAGTGGTTCTCTGCAAATGGTTGCTTTGACAAAACACAGTATATACAGTTCCACACAATAAATGGAAGGACACCATTAATAAATATAGATTTCGATCAGAAATCGGTTACTAAGGTAGAATATTCCAAATTTTTAAGTGTGTGCATTGATGAGGGGTTGAACTGGAAAAAAAAAACCACTGAGGATCTGCTGAAGCGTTTGAGTTCAGCTACCTATGCTATTAGGGTCATTGCAAATTTTGGCGATTTACATCTCAGTAAATTAGCTTAACATGCCTATTTTCATTCTCTGCTTTTGTATGGCATCATATTCTGGAGTAAATCATTATTGAGTAAAAGAGTGTTCATTGCACAAAAGCGTGTAATCAGAATAATTGCTGGCGCTCATCCAAGATCATAGTGCAGACACTTACTTAAAGAGCTAGGGATCTTCACTGTAGCCTCAAAATATATATATTCACTTATGAAAATTGTTATTAACAATCCGAACGAATTCAGAAGTAACAGCAGTGTACATGGCTACAACGCTAGAATAAAGGATGATCTTCACTACTCAAGGTTAAATCTAACTTTGGCTCAGAAGGGGGTAAATTATGCTGCCACAAAAGTCTTTGCTCACTTACCTAATAGCATCAAAAGTCTGACAGATAGCCATATAGCATTTAAAAGGAAATTAAAAGAATTTCTTAATGGCAACTCCTTCTACTCATTACATGAATTTTTGGATATATAGTAAGTGGGTAATCTCCCCAACGTCCACAAAAAAAGAAAAAAAATTAAAAATAT
Source organism: Schistocerca americana (assembly GCF_021461395.2). Classification (NCBI taxonomy): domain Eukaryota; kingdom Metazoa; phylum Arthropoda; class Insecta; order Orthoptera; family Acrididae; genus Schistocerca; species Schistocerca americana. The sequence continues at coordinate 858,558,174 of NC_060121.1, forward strand.
TAAGTGTCATGTAATATTTTGTGTAATGTAGTATCTTGTATAGACACCTTTTATTAATCTGACACGTTCCACATCAAGTGACGTATTCATGATCCATGGAACAAGTACTAATCTAATGTAATCTAATCTACTGCACCCACCAGTCCAATTTTGAACTGAGTCTATAGTGTAATGCTAAATTCCCCGCCACAAGGGAGGTCTGTTACACTTGTTCCAAATCAATATTATTTTATTATTTGTAACTCGAAAGGAATATCTCCCTTTCTTTGGAATATTTATCAGTCACCGTCTTTATGCAAAAGTCTTGCCGCATTGGTAACACCGGTTCCCGTCAGATCATCGAAGTTAAATGGTGTGGCGCTTGGCTAACACGTGTATGGGTCACCGTCCTATTCTGTCGAGCACTATTGGCAAGCGGGGGCATTCAGCCCTTGCGAAACCAACTGAGGAGCTACTTGAGTGAGAAGTAGCGGCTCCGGTCACGAAAACTACCAACGACCGGGAGAGCGGTCTGCTGACCACATGCTCCTCCATATCCGCATCCAGTGACGCCTATCGGCTGAGGATGACACGGCAGCCGCTCGATATAGTAGGGCCTTCCGAGGCCTGTTCGGACGGAGCTTAGTTTCTAGTTTCTTTATTCTTCAAACCACGTCATTCACTGCGCTAATTATTTGTAAGTTTATATCTCGTGATTTTGAGCTGTTGCTCGGTCCCACACTAAGTTGTCTCCCTCAAAATCTTCCTCCTTTCGAGAGTAGCGGATGGGGGAGGTTGCCTGAGCGTGCAACAACGGTTGTTTCGAGTAAAATACCTCTGTAATGCGCCGCACTCATATTGGCCACAAATTGTTCCCGTTAGACTGGCACCATAGCTGGCTGGCTACGAGTGACCCACGTATAGCCAATGATCTTGTTACTTCTCAACATTTCGAAATTATTTTTGCTTTGGACAATATGTATATTCATTCTCATTTTACAGTTTCAAAAAAACGTTCTTGTCTTAGCGGTTGTGTACTTGCATGTAGTTCACGATGAGGTCAGAACAGCAAATGCACTTCAGATTCGAAAGAATTGTGATCTGTTATCAACTAAAGAATCAACTTTCATGTCTCTCGTTGTACTGTTCAAATGTTCAAATGTGAGTGAAATATTATGGGACTTAACTGCTAAGGTCATCAGTCCCTAAGCCTACACACTACTTAACCTAAATTATTCTAAGGACAAACACACACACCCGAGGGAGGACTCGAACCTGCGCCAGGACCAGCCTCACAGTCCCATTGTACTGTGACTCACACCAAACTAATTAATAACAATAATTCCAAAATATGGACAGTACCATGTACGACGCAACCACTGTTGCTAGCATTGAATGTGAACCAATACCTCTCCAATTAGGCAGCGTGACAGCCGCATCACGCTGCGAGCTGTTGCACGTACAGTGAGGCCACTTGTACAGGGTGTTTCAAAAATGACCGGTATATTTGAAACGGCAATACAAACTAAACGAGCAGCGGTAGAAATACACCGTTTGTTGCAATATGCTTGGGACAACAGTACATTTTCAGGCGGACAAACTTTCGAAATTACAGTAGTTACAATTTTCAACAACAGATGGCGCTGCAAGTGATGTGAAAGATATAGAAGACAACGCAGTCTGTAGGTGCGCCATTCTGTACGTCGTCTTTCTGCTGTAGGCGTGTGCTGTTCACAACGTGCAAGTGTGCTGTAGACAACATGGTTTATTCCTTAGAACAGAGGATTTTTCTGGTGTTGGAATTCCACCGCCTAGAACACAGTGTTGTTGCAACAAGACGAAGTTTTCAACGGAGGTTTAATGTAACCAAAGGACCGAAAAGCGATACAATAAAGGATCTGTTTGAAAAATTTCAACGGACTGGGAATGTGACAGATGAACGTGCTGGAAAGGTAGGGCGACCGCGTACGGCAACCACAGAGGGCAACGCGCAGCTAGTGCAGCAGGTGATCCAACAGCGGCCTCGGGTTTCCGTTCGCCGTGTTGCAGCTGCGGTCCAAGTGACGCCAACGTCCACGTATCGTCTCATGCGCCAGAGTTTACACCTCTATCCATACAAAATTCAAACGCGGCAACCCCTCAGGGCCGCTACCATTGCTGCACGAGAGACATTCGCTAACGATATAGTGCACAGGATTGATGACGGCGATATGCATGTGGGCAGCATTTGGTTTACTGACGAAGCTTATTTTTACCTTGACGGCTTCGTCAATAAACAGAACTGGCGCATAAGGGGAACCGAAAAGCCCCATGTTGCAGTCCCATCGTCCCTGCATCCTCAAAAAGTACTGGTCTGGGCCGCCATTTCTTCCAAAGGAATCATTGGCCCATTTTTCAGATCCGAAACGATTACTGCATCACGCTATCTGGACATTCTTCGTGAATTTGTGGCGGTACAAACTGCCTTAGACGACACTGCGAACACCTCGTGGTTTATGCAAGATGGTGCCCGGCCACATCGCACGGCCGACGTCTTTAATTTCCTGAATGAATATTTCGATGATCGTGTGATTGCTTTGGGCTATCCGATACATACAGGAGACGGCGTGGATTGGCCTCCCTATTCGCCAGACATGAACCCCTGTGACTTCTTTCTGTGGGGGCACTTGAAAGACCAGGTGTACCGCCAGAATCCAGAAACAATTGTCAGCTGAAGCAGTACATCTCATCTGCATGTGAAGCCATTCCGCCAGACACGTTGTCAAAGGTTTCGGGTAATTTCATTCAGAGACTACGCCATATTATTGCTACGCATGGTGGATATGTGGAAAATATCGTACTATAGAGTTTCCCAGACCGCAGCGCCATCTGTTGTTGAAAATTGTAACTACTGTAATTTCGAAAGTTTGTCTGCCTGAAAATGTACTGTTGTCCCAAGCATATTGCAACAAACGGTGTATTTCTATCGCTGCTCGTTTAGTTTTTATTGCCGTTTCAAATATACCGGTCATTTTTGAAACACCCTGAATATCGGCTTTAGCCGAGAAAAATAAAGTAAGAGCTGTTGACAGGAATAAAGACAGTGACGAAAAGTGAGGATCCTTTACATGACGTTCCGTTTCATTTAAGGGAAGGTAAGGATTCCAGAGAGGCAGTTCTCACGTTCCATTTGATAACGGAAGATGGACTCAAGAAAAATCAAGACACATTCATGGGATTTTTCAAGCTAGAAAAAGCACTCGACTGTGTAAAAAATTTTCGAAATTCTCAGATGCATATATATAAACAGTAAGGGTAAATGGGTAATACAATTATCAGATGTCTAAGAACGAAGAAGGAACAATAAGAATGGAACACAAAGAACAAAGTACTGGGATTAAAATGGGTGAAGGACATTGATGCAGCCTTTCTCCACTACTGTTCAATCTGTGCTCCGAAGAAGCGTTGACAGAAATAAATGGCAGCTCCGGGAATAAGACAAATCCACGGTGAAACAAAATCAATGATAAGATTAGCTGATGTAATTGGTATCCTGTTTGGAAGCGAGAAGAAAATACACGACATACTGAACTAAATGGTCAGTCTACTGAGCGTATAATATGAACCGACAGTAAACCGAAGAAAGGAAAAACGATGATAAGAATCCCAAATCACAAGCATAGACGCCAGCGGCAGATAATATCTTTAGAAAGGATACCAAAAACACCACCAACTGTTACTTCTTTGCATGGCTGGGTTGGCAAAAACGTGCCAGTGGGGAAAGCTCGGACCGACATTGGTAGACGACCTGTGACGTAGGTTCTGAGTTCTATTTTTTAGACTGAGGGAAGTGGTAAAGCAGTTGAATGAAGAAGAGTTTTATGGAGCCACAGGACGGAGGATAAAAAACGTTATAAAATTTCTCCCTTGATAAGTGAAAAATCTAAAGATTGACAGGAGATTTTAGGCATACACAAAACAGTCGCCAGACCTGGAGGAGTGGATGCGTAGTAATTCGGGATCAGACATTTGGTACAAAACATGGTATGGGACATTGGAGGACAGAGATTAGGACTGGGAAAGATTCAGAGGAGCGACAACCGAACCGCCGGAGACGAGAAGGGCTCCCTCGAGTTTTACGAATATAGTTCGATACCGACCATCACTGCGTACAGCCAGAGCATATTGCAGCAACAGCGTGTTAGTGATGCACAGGCGCCATAACTTGTTAACTTTGATGGACGTGGCAAACGCTCTTGTGGTTCCTCCGCCCCAGTGACACGTTTGTGTTCGCTTTCTGTCAGCCTCCGGCCATGCAGTCACAGCATACCTGCCGTCTCACTTCATTAGTTAATAACAGTGATATTGAACTGCTACGCCCATCAACCTTAGAAGCTTGCCAACAATTAGCTACTGTCATTGACGTGACCATCGGTACGCATGCGACAGAATGCGCTATCAGTACGTTCCAAAACGAGGCTAATAAAAACGAGATTTTTCCGGGCCTCAAACCTCGGCTCTTACCTGTGACAGGTAGGTAGGGTCAAGCGTTTTGGACCGCTCTTGGGCTAGGGACCTTTTGTATACACAACTTAAGGATCGTCTTATCGTAACCATCCAACAGTAAAGTTTGAATATTACACACTTCATCCAGATTATGGGAATGAAGCAAATCGATTGGTTCTTTTTACATTAGATGTGGTCTACGGGGTGTGTCTTAAGGGGCTTATGGACGCAACATGTAGTTCTTGGGCGGTTACTGAGAAAACATGATGAAATCGTTTTCAACATTTTTTCCGTCAGCATCGGATATCCAAATAACCAACCACAGAAGATTACTAAAATTTTAACTTCATATTTTCCAGGCATTTGTTTGGATGTGCCATCTATCCGTTTTCAAAATCGTGTATCCTTTATTGATGGTATTTGGGTACGAAAAAATGGTTCAAATGGCTCTGAGCACTATGGGACTTAACATCTGTGGGCATCAGTCCCCTAGAACTCAGAACTACCTAAACCTAACTAACCTAAGGACATCACACACATCCATGCCCGAGGCAGGATTCGAACCTGCGACCGTAGCTGGGTACGAAAACCGAACCGCGGATTCCGAGACGGTATGGACAGCTAATGGCTGTAATTTTCACGATACATTCCTAAGATGCCGATCTCCAACACTGTTGAAAATTGTCTTCATATATTTATCCGTTTCCGAGATACAGAGGTTCAAAGTGTACACGTAAAATCCGCTGTGAGGTGAAAACGTAGTTCATAAATTGGCGTAATTCGGAGTAATATGCTGCAAATTGTCTCTGTTATCATCAAAAGGGTTCTGTGAACCACATGCTGCAGTATTAAAGCGCATGTGAAATTGTGAAATTAAAGTCCGGTCTGAGCTGTATAATTAGTTTTGCGTTACTTCAATTTCACCTCAGCAAGCTATCGAAATTTTAGTGGCGCATAGAGGCATTTATATATGAGGGACATTCCACGATGTAGTAGGGAAAAAAAGACAAACAGCGGAAAATTGCTGCTGCTACCGGAGGACGGAAAAGGCATACACTGTGTAAATGACTCTGACTTAAAAGCGGGGTCTCAGCAGCCTCATTTTACATTCCTCGGCACCTTTACAACTTTAGGAAAATATTTGCGCTTCATTATGCTAAGAGAAAAGTGGCAGTGGGAAAGAGACGGAAAATTGATAAATACCGGAAAACAGTAGACAGTGGTTGTGCCATTGAAAGATCGAAGGTGACAATGAGTGTGTGAAAGAAAGAGATGGACAAAGTGGCAGTGGAACATAGTTGACAGGTTTTTAACATGGCTGTCAATCAGCGACTACTGTACAATACAAAATTTTGAAAAACACCTTTTTTTTAACCTAGGTTTCGGTGTCACAAGGGACACCTTCTTCGGACAAAATTAAAACTAAATATTACAGCATAACGTACCAAAAAATACGAAAGCTGCGGTCATACCTGACAGCGTTAGATAGTCAGAATTAAAATAAAATGCAACAGAGGTGCAAGCCACTAGGGGCTGCCATGTGTCCTCTGCTACAGTCAACACAAGACTGAAACATCATGTGACTTATGCGCAACGGCAACTTCAAGACAATACCGCCATCTGGTGGCTAATTGGTAAAACAAGCTATTTTGTAAACACCTCTCGTAACTGCAGAGAGGGAAATAAACAAACACCTGAACGATGTACATGAAGTAATTACAATAGCGGGATACTGCATGATATAAAATACAACTAATGAATGACTGGCTGTAGTACAAAAATTCCAGAATAAATGCATAAAGAAGACATATACGAAACAATCCATTAAATGACATTACTGCTTGCTATAATAGATACGTTACAAAAATCAAAAAAGTTTTTTTTAATTTACGTATATGAGCCGTAAAAAGTAGAGAGAAAAGGTATCTCTGAATCTGCAAGAAGTAGTTGGTACATCACAGTGTTAGATCTCGTCAAGCAGCGGCTTTATCCCATTGAAATAACTTCTTCCGCGCAACTGCAGCAGCTCGTTGAGAAAAAGTCCGTCATTCGAAAGTAAATGATTGAAAATTTCCAGCTCCTCCAAAATATCAAGTTCACGCCCTTTTTTTCAATATGCAAAATTTACAACTTCTCAACCCCTTTAGGAGAGTGCCCTGTGATTAACAGGTGACCTGCAAAGGAATAATTAGGGGCACACGAACCGTTTTTCCTCAGAAAATGTTCTTTACAGCGAATTGAAAAGGCACGTCCTGTTTGACCAATATAATAGGCACCGCAAGTGTTACATGAAATCTTGTAGACACCAGAATTCTGCAGAGGGCTAGTAGTTGACTTTAAATTATGGATGACTTTTTTCTCAAGTTGTTATTTGTAGAAAAGGCAATATTACATTTGTATTTAGTCCGAAGCAACCTTTGAATCTGGTATGACACTGGACCTAAAAATGGAATTGAGAAGAATTTTTTCTCCGATTCTTCTGGCACGCTGATGAAAGAACCAAGTGTAGTACCCTTCTTGCCAATCTGCTTTCTGAGGGTATCATCTACCAACCGAGCTTCGTAACCATTATTGGCCGCCACAGTTTTAATAAGATTAATCTTAATATTAAAGTTTTCTTTTGAGAGGGGAATGGAAAGTACTCCCTGAATAGCCGAGAAAAAGAAAGCATTTTTGTGAGAGGCTGAATGCGTAGAAGAAGCTGGAACGATTAGATCAGTTTGAGTCTCTTTACGGAAAATGTTGAAGGGAATTCTGTTTTCAATTAATGACAATGTAAGATCGAGTAAATTTAATCGACGATTTTCATTTTCTAGTTCACAGGTGAACTTAATATTATCATGAATATCATTAAACAGATTTAAAATGTGGTTGATCCCATCAGAAGGACCTTTGTAGACTACTAATATGTCGTCAACGTATCTACAGTAGGACAAAGTGCCCAGATCTGTAGCTCATTGTGTTCGTGACTGAGGGCTGTGTTTTTCAAAATTTTGTTTTATAGTTGGTAGGTACTGGACAGTGAGAGGAAAAGAGAGAAGGAGTGCCAGTGGGAGAGGGATAAAGAGAAGGAGAAAATGGAAGTGTGTGAGAGCAAGTGATAATGAGAGAGACTCTATGACTATGGCAACGAGGAAGAGAGAGATAGTGACTATGAAACGAGACAGCAGTTGTGGGAAAGAATGAATGACGTATCATCACTAAGATCACTAAGAGAGAGCAAGAGGGAGACAGTGACAGTGAGGGGATAAGGTAACAGTGGGCCGAAACGAAGGAGACTATGGCTGTGAGACCGGAGGTAGTGACAAAGAGACACAAAGAGATAATAACGGTGAGTTGGGCTGAATGAGTGATTGGAAACGGTCTTGTGGGAGGAGATTGGGTACTAGCGACTAACAGCGATGGGCTACTGGGTTTCAGCGAGTAACAGTTGCGGAAGCTTCTGGGAGTGAGAGGTAAGTTGCATGTTAAGAAGAATTTGAATATGTTCGCATGCCAGAAATCTTGGGACCATTTTTAAAGATGCTGAGAAAGGTAAAATGAGATAGCTGGTACCCAACTTTAGAGTCAGCGCCTTTTAATATACATGAACATATCTGCTCTATTTGTGCTCACGTAGGAGTATCTTTCCGCTGGTCTGTACAGGGTGAAAAGTATTTAAACCGACAAACTCTGGGAGGTTGTAGGGGACATCAAAACAAATATTTTTCCCTAATGTAATTTTTTCCTATGAGGAGTATTTAAACCGGTAGAGGAAGATTTCTCTGGCCGCAAATTAATTAAACCAACAAACACTTTTACATTTTTTTATGACAAAGAGGCAACACATTAACACAACCCAATTCAATTCCATCAGGAGTATCCTTAATTGCTCCTGCTGCTGCTACTATCCGGGCAACCAGATCCTCTTCTGATGCAACAGGAGTTGCGTAAACAAGGTTGCGCTTCTCTCCCCACACAAAAAAGCCCAGAGAGGACATATCTGGGGATCGAGCAGGCCATTGAACACGACCACCTCTGCCAACCCACGTTTCTGGGAACCGTCGGTCCAGGAATCGACGCACACGACGACTGAAATGTGCCGGTACCCTATTATGTTGGAACCACATGCGTCTTCTTGTAGAGAGCGGGGCGTCTTCCAGCAATTCTGGCAATGCTCTGGCGAGAAAATTGTAATAGTGCCTGCCATTTAATGGCCTAGGTAGCAGATACGGCCCAATTAAACAGTCCCCAACAACACCGACCCACACATTAACGAAGAACCGCACTTGATGAGCGCTAGTAACTGTGGCATGTGGGTTATCCTCACTCCGAACATGTGAACTGCGCATGTTGAAGACTCCATCACGCCCGAACGTTGCTTCATCGGTAAACAACACAGAGGATGGAAATGTAGGATGCATTTCACACTGTTCCAGGTACCACTGCGAAAACTGTGTTCTGGGTGGATAATCAACTGGTTCCAAGTTGTGGACACGCTGTAAGTGAAATGGACGTAACAATTGCTCTTGAAGGACTGTTCTTACATTCGTCCGATTCGTTCCCATGTTACGAGCAATTGCACGAGTGCTGATTGAAGGATCCCGCTCCACATGCTGCAAGCCAGCTTCCTCAAATTGCAGCGTTTATACCGTGCGACAGCGTCCCTGTCCAGGTAATCTGCTAAATGACCCGGTCTCACGCAGACGTTGGTACACAGCAGCGAGGATCGTATGATGCGGGATACGGCGATTACGATATTGTTGTTGATAAACCCGCTATGCAGCTCGTCCGTTGTGGTGCGCTACGTAGTACGCACCAACCATATCAGTGTACTCACTTCAGGTGTATCGCTCCATTAATAAACACAGGCAATGCACTACTACACTAGTGGACAGCAGTTGCCTACAACTGAAGAGCGTAATACGCCCTCTAACAAATGAAGATCGTAATACGGCCTCCACCGGTTTAAATTACCCTCATAGGAAAAAACGACATTAGGGAAGAATATTTGTTTTGATGTCACCTACAAACTCCCATAGTTTGTCGGTTTAAATACTTTTCACCCTGTATACTACTTGATTCGAAACTGTTAGTAACGAATATTTAAACCCTTCAAGATTTACTATATCCACTGTGAAATAAATTATAAATGCGTTTTACTCAGCAATTTTTCTTCCCTAGCTAATGAAAACCATATCCGCAGGCGGAAGTAAAAGAAATCAGTTGGGACCTACTCAGGAAACAGTTGTCAAGGTCCTATATGTGATACGGTTGTAGTAAATTCCGTTGTGTAACTTAATTAATCAGCACTGGCTCCTGATGATCTGTTTCCTAATCTGTGTCAGTCAGATCAGTAAAGCGAAAAACCAGACGACGACGAAAAACCAAACAAGATATTCAAATTAACGTTTCCTTTTTAAATTATCACATAAATAAAACTTTATGTTGTCAGCTATTGAGAAACAGAAGCTTAATTCTGACGCCCGCTTGCATAATGAATCGTGATAGCACACAAGTAATTCTGCGTGTCATTCAATCTGTGGCACTTCTACTTGATAAGCAGTAATTTTTGTCTGTTCTGTTTCAGCTGTTTGTATGACATAAAAAATTATACCGCAATTTTATTCAATTTGAATGGTTCGTCTAATGCAGTTGCCAAGTTGTCAATCAAATACATCTCTCCCATCAAAATTAAATTGACTTACATTACGCAGCACATTTGCAATTTTACTATGTATAATTCTTGTTCTACTGCGGCGTTTGTAAAGTCAATTCTCGTGCATACACACTGGCGTACAAATTCAGAATAGATGAATTGTCTTTTCTTGTCTCCGCTGAACTTCCGTCTACGACAAAGCAGATGTCCGAGAAGACATTACTGGGGATAACGCAACATCGCTGACGCTACAAGTAAATCTCAAGAGAAAGTAAGGCAAAACGGGTGGCCTTGGTAGTGAAGTATCTTCATTGTCTTATGTGAGTTAAAAAGCAGATTTAGGTAGAGCATTATAGATTTCTGTGCTGTAAGTCCATTATTCGGGAGTTTGTGACATCCTGAACTGTTCGACAATCACGGACAAGGGCTAGGATGGGAGTCTGGTGTACAGTTAGGGAGAAGACGGTTAATACAGTAAACAGTACACGCCTGTCCCAGGTTTATTTCATCAGAGAGTGCATATTTGCTTTATAACACACAATAAGTATAACTTGTAATGTCCCAAATAACTGGTCAGCTCCTATCTCTTTAAACTTCTGTCGATTGTATAAAAACCTTCAAATCTCCGTAGTACACCCCAAAGAACAAATTATAGTTCGATACACTTCAGCATCTAATTAACACAGTTCTTAAAAGAAATGCTCACTTATTAAACTTTCACTGTAGAACCACTTCCCAAACTATATACAGTACAGGTTCAGATACATTACCGAAACCTGTCAGAAGCAAACTGAAACGTCCACATAGCGCGTCTGGAACACACAGGCCTGTTCCCGTCCCGACACGGCAAATCGCGTTCTCCGGTTTCAACAACAAAATCTCCTCTATGTTGACGACATTTTACTTAGATGAAATACATGGAGATTCTAAATTAATGAGACAGAAAGAAAGTGTTTCTCTGACTACAATAATGACTTTATTCCAGAAACAGACGCAGACTGAAAGGTCTACTTTCACAGCCTAGGTTGGCAATAATTAAACAATGGAATGTCGCCGTTGCCATTCATCGCTGGTGTTAGTATTCAAACTGGTAGCATGCGTGATAGAAAAGGTGCACTGTGTCCTAGAATACCCAAAACCATCATCAATAATCGTTGTTCATTTTCGGACCAAGTTTGGTAAAAAGGCTCCACACCGTCACAACACTGTTGGATTTGTGTGTGTGTGTGTGAATTCTTAAGGGACCAAACTGCTGAGGTCATCGGTCCCTAGACTTACACACTACTTAAACTAACATTAACTTATGCTAAAAACAACACACACAAACATAGTCAAACGAGGACACGATCCTCCGGCGGGATTAGCCGCGCAATCCGTGACATGGCGCATCAAACCGAGCGGCCACACCGCGTGGCTCTGTTGAATGGAAAAGCAATTTGACGAGAGAGGATGCGTATACAAACAGAAAACCACAGGTCGGCCATTCGTCAAAAACAAGTGGTGGAACACAATCGTAAGATTGACGAAAGAAGCTTCGGAAAATCCACACGTCGCTCCAGTAGAGAACTGAATGTGTCGCTGTCAACAGTGTAGTGTGTGCTGCGCAGACGTCTGTAAATCAAGGCTCAGAGAATTCAAATGATGTAAGGGGTAAAACCAGTCGATAAACCAAAACGAAGAAAATTATGCATTGGTTTTCAGGCATATGGTTAGGTGGATGGTTTCGCAGACAGGCGTGTGTTCTCTGACGAAACCAAATCTCACGGAAATGACAAAGTTAACAAGCATAGCTTGAGAATATTGGGTACACGAAGCTTGTATGTTTCTCTGGAACATGAACATGATACGCCAAAACTTGATGCTTTCCTCACCGGAACAAACCGCTGAGGCTTGGCCCTTTTTTCTTCACAGACACTATCGATAAAGGCATAACATATCTCGATATGCTTTGTGTCTGGTTGTTGCCCCAGTTGACAGAACAAGTACCTGACTTTATTTTGCAACAGGACGGACCTCCGCCACATTGGCATAGCTTCATATGTAGCGGCCTCAGCGAACATCTTCCACAGCACTTGATTGGTGGTTCTAGGTTTAACGTTGTGCCACTCATGTTGTGGTCCTCCAAACCGCTTGACATTTCACCCATGGATTCTTTCTTTTGGGGATGTGGAATGATGAGTCCTGCGGAGATGGGTGTACGTAAACCATTTATGTACCCTAATTTCCACAGGCTTTATGGCAGGTAAGGCACCAGAGAGACATCTGCCATGCCACAAATGGAGTCCACAAAAAATATCTGTGAATGTTCTTAGAAACTTGCGAGAGTTAACCTTTCAGAGTTAACCTTTCACTCCATGTGTGAAATTCTGAAATAAAGGCGTTACTGCAGTCACAGAAATATATATATATATTCATTCGTTTTGAATCGCTCTATATATCCCCAACTGGACTATCACATTACTTTACGTACAAAATAATATTTTAAAACCACATTATAATCGCAACACTGACTATATTTACGAGTGCGAAACACAATATAATTCTATAATATATCACACGTGTATCAGATATAAGGTGTGTGGGTCAAGATGTGTGGGCGCCTCGGAATGTTTATAAGAAAAACAGTGGGTGTAAGAGATAAGATCAGTGTAGGTTTAAAATCATGGATTACAATGGGAGCGACCTAGGATCGGAGGACACCAGTCACTCATAACGGTCATAGTGGCGGATCATTGATGGACCATGTAACGAGACAAGCATACATCAAATGGTGTAGGAACTATTCCATTTCATTTCGTAAAAGTTATTTCATTATTCTCCGTCATAACTTAAAAAGTACGATTAGTAGCAGAGCAGTTGTAAAAGCCTGTATAAAACAGGCAGTGAGATGATAGAGCACCAAGGACACATATGGCATCTAACGGCAGCAGTGTAAAGTAAGGCAGCTCGTCGCTAAGTGCTGCCACCAGACTGCAAAGTATGCCACCAATAATCTGTGATTGTGTTTTATATGTATAACTGCAGATAATGTTTTTTTGTATTAATCTCTATATATTGTTAAGTAGATCTTAGTTTTGAAAGTATTATGAACCTTTGTAATTAAAACTGTAGCGAGTCATGGCTTTAGGCTAAAGTTAAAATCTAAATGGACTTCCCTGCGGAAGGGTAAGACGGGAGAAACGTTGCGACAAACGCTTCCAGAAGAGTCCTCTTTGTGAGTCAGAAGGGTTGTGAAGTAGCGTGTGGTGCGATGTCCACGTATTGTATTGTGTGGTGATGAAAATACTGTCCGCACTTGCGGAATGTTACGTGATACCACGTACTTATACGTTTGTGACTATTACAGCGCTATCTATCACAAATCGAAAAAAGTGGTCCAACTAAAACATTCATATTTCTTTACGTACTACACGAATATCTAATAAAAAATGGGGGTTCCTCTCCGTTTGACCTATGGCAGCGTCATCTAGCAGGCCAACCATAGCGCCATCTGGTTTCCTCCTTGAAACTATACAAGTTTCGTTCTTTGTACTTTTTTCGTTTGACGCTTATTTCGTGAGATATTTGGCCCGATCACGATCAGTGGACCACCCTGTATAATCAGCAACATTTTCGGATCATAAGCTGGATATACGTAGGCCTATATAAAGTGATTAAAATTATTATTGTCATATTAAACAAAGCATCAGATTGTGTACAAATTACCAGCCATATTATTACACTGACTAGCATAATAAAAGCAGCTGCAGAAGAAGAAAGCAAAAGGTATTGTGCACATTTTCATTATTAAAAAAAGGTTATTACTGTATAGTTCAAAATATATGGTTTTACTGATTCATGGCGTGTGACGAACTAAATTTATCTTTCAACAAAAGTAGAGGGAAGCGCTTTTGTTACGTTGCATCGAAGCACTATCAGTTCAAAAATTCTTCACGTAGAAAAGTATCAGAAAACATGAGTGTAAAAATTCATTTTCAGTCAGTGGTCAGTTCTGCGCAAAGATAATGTTAAAGAAAGATGTTTATTTGTTACTAAAATTACTAATGACACCACCACAGTAGCTATGCATCCTCAAACTTAGCGGTGTCTTTTCACTCAACACTGAGGTCTCACTGCAAGCAAAAGTTTGCCCATTGTAATTACGAGTCCGATCGCCAACTACGGTCATTTAAAGGCGAAAACTAATACATATAAGGAGAAATCTGGGTGAGGCATCACAATCAGAGTCCGAAAATCAATTGGGGAGGGAGAGACAGAGTGAAAGGGACAGAGAGAGAGAGACAATTCTCAGCCGACGGTTCTTCGCATTGCACGTGATTTCCCTCACACGAATTCCATTGGTTAGTCAGATGTGGCGCAGAGATATTCTGTCACCATGCTGTACTGGAATTCATCGTCTTCTTACTGGCGTGCTGCTTTAGGCCGATACATTGGCTACGAGAGCTACTGGGAGTGAGAGTTCAGATGGGGTAAAATTTTAAATACCAATAAAATATCACCTTACCCTCACGCAAGACATAGGTGCACATCATAAGCGATACTTTGCTCAATACATCTACATACCATGTGCAGCCGTGGCCTCGGGGCAGCGTCTTTGATGCTAATCAAAACGGTTTTAGTACTGGGTACGAATCCCGCCACTGCTTAAATTTTGATTAATGATCTGCATTGGCGGCCGAAAACTTCCGGTATCAGAAGTCACCCTCATCCTGCCAACGGCCTTGTCAAAGAGGAGCTGACTGGGGTTCAGGGCACTCTCTTGTCCTACGGGTGGGAAACTGCCTCTAAAGGTGGAAGAATCAGCAATGCTCAACGACTTGAGGATGCAGAAGGCAATGGCAACCACTGCATTAAAGACACGTAACGTGTATCCACAGGACATGTGGCCTGTAATCGAAGAAGTGTCATGATGATCTCTCCATTGGCAAAAGATTCCGGAATAGTCCCCCATTCGGATCTCCGGGTGGGGACTGCCAAAGAGGAGGCTACCACTTGAAAAAGATCAAATAATCGTCGATAGGATAACGTTCTACGAGTCGGGGTGTGAAATTTCAGAAGTTTGAACATGGTAGGGAAACTAAAAAATCTGAAAAGGGAAATGCAAAGCCTCAGTCTAGATATACTAGGGGTCAGTGGGAGTGAAGTAAAAAGAAGATAAGGATTTCTGATCAGATGAGTAGAGGGTAATATCAGCAGCAGCAGAAAATGGTATAACGGGAGTAGGATTCGTTATTAATAGGGAGGTACGGTAGAGAATGTGTTACTGTGAACAGTTCAGTGACAGGGTTGTTCTTATCAGAATCGACAGGAAACTAACACTGACAATGATAGTTCAGGTATACATGCCGACGTCTCGAGCTGAAGATGAAGATATACAGAAAGTGTACGAGGATATTGAAAGGGTAACACAGTATGTAAAGGGGGATGGAAATCAAATAGTCATGGGGACTGGAATGCAATTGTAGGGGAAGAAGTAAAAGAAAAGGCTACAGGAGAATACGGACTTGGGACAAGGAATGAGAGAGTAGAAAGACAAATTGATTTCTGTAACAAGTTTCAGCTAGTAATAACGAACACTCTGTTCAAGAATCACAGGAGAAGGAGGTATACTTGGAAAAGGCCGGGTGATACGGGAAAATTTCAGTTAGATTACATCATCGTTAGACAGAGATTCTGAAATCAGATACTGGATTGTAAGGTGTACCCAAGAGCAGATAAAACCTCAGATCACAAGAGTAGGCTGAAGTTTAAGACATTAGACAGGAAGAATCAAAACGCAAAGACAGTGACAGGGTTGTTCTTATCAGAAATGACGAGATACGGTCGAAGTTCTCTAAGGCTATAGATACGGCAATAAGGAATAGCTCAGTAGGCAGTACTATTGAAGAGGAATGGACATCTCTAAAAAGGGCCATCACAGATGTTGGGAAAGGAAACACAGGTTCACAGAACTGCGAAGAAACCATGGGTAACAGAAGATATACTTCAGTTGATCGATGAAAGGCGGAAGTACAAAAATGTTCCGAGAAACGCGGGAATACAGAAATACAAGTCGCTGAGGAATCAAATAAATAGGAAGTACAGGGAAGCTAAGACGAAATGGCTGCAGGGAAAATGTAAAGACACCGAAAAAGAAGTGGTTGTCAGAAGGACAGACGCAGCATACAGCAAAGTCAAAACAATTTTCGGTGACGTTAAAGCAAGGGTGATAATATTAAAAGTGCAACGAGAATTCCACTGTTAAATGCAGAGGAGAGAGCGGATGGGTGGAAAGAATACATTGAAGCCTGTATGAGGGGGAAGATTTGTCTGATGTGATAGAAGAAGAAACAGGAGTCGATTTAGAAGACATAGGGGATCCAAAGATAGAATCACAATTTAAAAGAGCTTTCGTGGACTTAAGATCAAATAAGGCAGAAGGGATGGATACCATTCCATCAAAATTTCTAAAATAATTGGGGGGCAGTGGCAACAAAACGAGTATTCACGCTGGTGCGAAGAATGTATGCGTCTGGTGACATACCATCTGACTTTCGGAAAAGCATCATCCACACAATTCCGAAGACAACAAGAGCTGAAAAGTGCGAGAATTATCGTACAATCAGCTTAACAGCTCATGCATCCAAGTTGCTTACAAGAATAATAAACAGAAGAATGGTAAAGAAAATTGAGGATGTGCTAGATGATGATCAGTTTGGCTTTGGGAAAGATAAAGGCACGAGAGAGACAATTATGACATTGCGGTTAGTAATGGAAGCAAACCTAAAGACAAAATCAAGACACGTTCATAGGATTTGTCGACCTGGAAAAAGCGTTCGACAATATAAATTGGTGCAAGATGTTCGAAATTCTAAGAAAAATAGGGGTAAGTTATAGGGAGAGACGGGTCATATACAAATGTACAACACCCCAAAGGGAATAATAAGAGTGGATGACTAAGAACGAAGTGCTCGTATTAAAAAGAGTGTAAGAGAAGGATGTAGCTTTTCGCCCCTACTGTTCAATCTGCACATCGAGGGAACAATGATGGAAATAGAAGAAATGTTCAGCAATTGAATTAAAATTCAAGGTGAAAGAATATCAATGACATAATTTGCTGATGCCATTGTTATCTTCAGTGAAACTGAAGAAGAATTACATGATCTATTGAACGAAATGAACAGTTTAATGAAGTACAGTGTGTGGACTTAGAGTAAATCGAAGAAAGACGAAGGTAATGAGAAGTACTAGAAAAGGGAACAGCGAAAAATTGAACAACGCGATGGATGGTCACGAAGTAGATGAAGGTAAGGTATACTGCTATCTAGACAGCAAAATAACCAATGACGGACGGAGCAAGGAGGACATCAAAAGTAGACTAGCACTGGCGAAAACGACATTCCTGGCCAAGAGACGTCTACTAACTTCATATATCGGTCTTAATTTGACGAATAAGTTTCTGAGAATGTACGTCTAGAGTGCAGCATTGTATTGTAGTGAAAAATGGACTGTGGGAAAACCGGAACGGAAGAGAATCGAACCATTTGAGATGTGTTGCTACAGACGAATGTTGAAAATTAGGAGGACTGATAAGGTAAGCAACGAGGAGGTTCTGCGAAGAATCGGAGAAGAAAGGAACATGTGGAAAACACTGATAAGGAGAAGGGACAGGATGATAGGACATCTGTTAAAACATGAAGGAATGACTTCCTACTAGAGGGAACTGTAGAGGGCAAAAACGGTAGAGAAAGACAGAAATTGGAATAGATCCAGCAAATAATTGAGGACGTAGGCTGCAAGTGCTACTCTGAGATGAAGAGATTAGCACAGGAGAGAAATTCGTGGCGGGCCGCATCAAACCAGTCAGAATGTTGTTGTTGTTGTGGTCTTCAGTCCTGAGAGTGGTTCGATGCAGCTCTCCATGCTATCCTGTCCTGTGCAAGCTTCTTCATCTTCCAGTACTTACTGCAACCTACATCCTCCTGAATCTGCTAACTGCATTCATCTCTTGGTCTCCCTCTACGATTTTTACCATCCACGCTGCCCTCCAATGCTAAATATGTGATCCCTTGATGCCTCAGAACATGTCCTACCAACCGGTCCCTTCTTCTTGTCAAGTTGTACCACAAACTCCTCTTCTCCCCAATTCTATTCAATACCTCCTCATTAGTTATGTGATATACCCATCTAATCTTCAGCATTCTTCTGTAGCACAACATTTCGAAAGCTTCTATTCTCTTCTCGTCCAAACTATTTATCGCCCACGTTTCACTTCCATACATGGTTACACTCCATACAAATACTTTCAGAAACGACTTCCTGACACTTAAATTTATACTCGATGTTAAGAAATTTCTCTTCTTCAGAAACGCTTTCCTTGCAATTGCCAGTCTACATTTTATATCTTCTCTACTTTGACCATCATCAGTTATTTTGCTCCCCAAATAGCAAAACTCCTTTACTAGTTTAACTGTCTCATTTCGTAATCTAATTCTCTCAGCATCACCCGACTTAATTCGACTGCATTCCATTCTCCTCGTTTTGCTTTTGTTGATCTTCATCTTATATCCTCCTTTCAAGGCACTGTCCATTCCGTTCAATTCCTCTTACAAGTCGTTTGCTGTCTCGGACAGAATTACAATGTCATCGGCGAACCTCAAAGTTTTTATTTCTTCTCGATGGATTTCAATAAAGACTCCGAATTTTTCTTTTGTTTCCTTTACTGCTTGCTCAATATACAGATTGAATAACATCAGGGAGAGGCTACAACCCTGTCTCACTCCCTTCCCAACCACTGCTTCCCTTTCATGTCCCTCGACTCTTATAACTGTCATCTGGTTTCTGTACAAATTTTAATTAGCCTTTCGCTCCCTGTATTTTACCCCTGCCCTCTTTAGAATTTGAAAGAGAGTATTTCAGTCAACATTGCCAAAAGCTTTCCCTAAGTCTACAAATGCTAGAAACGTAGGTTTGCCTTTCCTTAATCTCTCTTCTAAGATACGTCGTAAGGTCAGTGTCGCCTCATGTGTTCCAATATTTCTACGGAATCCAAACTGATCTTCCACAAGATCGGCTTCTACCAGTTTTTCCATTCGTCTGTAAGGAATTCGTGTTAGTATTTTGCAGTTGTGACTTATTAAAATGATATTTCGGTAATTTTCACATCTGTCAACACCTGGGATTGGAATTATTATATTCTTCTTGAAGGCTGAGGGTATTTCGCCTGTTTATACATCTTGCTCACCAGATGGTAAAGTTTTGTCAGGACTGGCTCTCCCAAAGCCGTCAGTAGTTCTAATGGAATGTTGTCTACTCCCGGGGCCTTGTTTCGACTCAGGTCTTTCAGTGCTCTGTCAGACTCTTCACGTAGTATCTCCCATTTCATCTTCCATTTCCATAACATTGTCCTTAAGTACATCGCCCTTGTATAGACCCTCTATATACTACATCCACCTCTCTGATTTCCCTTCTTTGCTTAGAACTGGGTCCCCTTCTGAGCCCTTGATATTCATACAAGTGGTTCTCTTTTCTCCAAAGGTCTCTCTAATTTTCCTGTAGGTAGTATCTATCTTACCCCTGGTGAGATAAGCCTCTATATCCTTACATTTGTCCAACCTCCAGAAGGTTGATGACCAAAAAAAAAAAAAATCTAGAGAATGAGTAAATGGGTGTACATACAGATCGATGCATACATTTTAATATAGTAGCTCTCGACTGATGGTTGAATTTCGTGGCGAAAACCGTCTAGCACCACCACATCCCACCGGGCGCCTGGGCGGCAGCCACTGTGTAGCAGTGTTACGTGCGGAACGCCTGTGGCGCTGCCGCGGTGTGCGCGGCTAGCCGCGGTATTAATTTCTCAGCGGCCTGCGCAGCGCGAGCCGACCATGTAACGAAGCACTTTCAGTATCTGCGGCCCGGAAACGACCACCTGCGGTTACTCTCCACGTCACTAGCTTCATTTCCTCATAGCCGAGGCCAATTATAGACATTATATCGCCAAAAACCTAGAACAAAACTGCTTCCACTGAACAAGGTAGAGTACACAGAGGTAGTAAATGTACACGCATCGACGAATAGTTCGCGCCACTCCATTATGCCATGCACGTGTAGTGCTATTGTGACCTTTCCTGCATCGATTGGTAAACATACACACAGTCATCATGACCGTACTTACCAGTAGAATGTCACGATCGAAAGGATTGCAGCATTTTAGTTAAAAGTAAAGCAGTAGTATGGACGGAATGGAGACGTCTGTGGAAGAGTGGCGCTAACATCTGTCATGCGACGAAGGTCAATCGCTAGCACTGATCGAGTCGGCATCATGGCGGAAGGCTTATCAACTACGGACGTTGCTCGACGTTTACACCAGGTCAAAGTACGGATATGAAATCTGTTTCAGCTGACAAATGGTGCTGAGGACTTAAACCGCACAGGCCGCCCACGTTTGACAGTTGCACTGGATGATCGATATCTACGACCTTTTAGTCGAAGGAACCATGAGCTGAGTACTCCAGAACTGATTTCGGCGTTCTAATTGGCTACAGGGCGTCGTATATGTCACCGAACTGTTACAATGCGATTGTATAATGCGAATCTCCATTCCCGACGATCACGATGAACATCATAACACCACGGATTCCTTTGCAGATGAGCAAAAAACCTTGCACAATGGTTGCCCCAGGATTGGCCTTAGGTGTTGTTTGCGGACGAATCTCGGATCTGTTAGTTCCCTAATAATCGCAGAAAACCTGTTTCGAGACAACCCATGAATATCGAACACCTCTAACACTGTGTCCCTCATGAGCAACAAAGTGGTGGTGGAATGATTTTCTGGGATGGCATTACGTGGGGTCACAGTACGCCTCTCGTGAGTGTTGAGGATAATGTCACGGCTTTGAGGTACAGAAAGGATATTCTGCAACCTTTGGTGGGACGATATCGCCTAAACATTTCATCCTCATGGATGACAGCTCGTGTGCTCATCGTGCTGTTCTCGTGAACACATTGCTTCAGCATGCTAGGATCACCGTCTGCCTGTTCTAAGGACATGATCCGAAACGAACGTTTGTCGGATCGACTGAAGCGAACTGCTTTCGGATGGCGACAACGACCACGTTCTCCACGCGAATCATCATTTGAGAGTGAGAGCTAGATTGGCTTGATCATCTCTTCGATATTAAGCCAGGACGGATTGAAGCCTGCATTCAAACAAAGGTAAGTTCCACTGCGTATTGACGTTGCTCAGGAGTGCTGTGAAATATCCCTCGTAGGAAGCAGAAGATTTTATCTTTACGCAAATGTTTGTTTTGTTTGATATGGACACATGCCGCAGAGCCCACTTTTGTTTTCCGTTCGATAAACTTCGAAATAGAACTGTGAAGCTAAACGTTTTTCATGTGTGTACAATGACGTTCTGGTTTTATTATTGTTCTTGTTATTGTGGTCTTCGGTCTGCAGAGTGGTTCGAAATAACTCCGAAACTTAATCTATCTTGTGCAAGCCTATTTGCATTATAACTGCAACCTGCATCGATCTGAACCTGCTTATTGTATTCACTCATTGGTCTCCCTCTACATCTTTCTTTTACCAAATCACGATTCCTTGATGCCGCTGAAGGTGTTCTATTAACTGATCCCTCATTTTACACAACTGGCAATTAAAATTGCTACACCACGATGATGACGTGCTACAAACGCGAAATTTAACCGGCAGGAAGAGGAGGCTGTGATATGTAAACGATTAGCTTTTCAGAGCATTCACACAAGGGTGGTGCCGGTGGTGACACCTACATCGTGCTGACAGGAGGAAAGATTCCAACAGATTTCTCATACACAAACAGCAGTTGACCGGCGTTACCTAGTGAAACGTTGTTGTGATGCCTCGTGTAAGGAGGGGAAATGCGTACCATCGCGTTTCCGCCTTTGATAATGGTCGGATTGTAGCCTATCGCGACTACGATTCATCGTATCGCGAAATTGTTGCTCGCGTTGGTCGAGATCCAATGGCTGTTAGCAGAATATGGAATAGGTGGGTTCAGAAGGGTAATACGGAACGCCGTGCTGCATTCCAGTGGCCTTGTATCACTAGCATTCGAGATGACAGGCATTTTATCCGCATGACTGTAACGAATCGTGCAGCAACGTCTCGATCCCTGATTCAACAAATGGGGACGTTTGCAAGACAACAACCATCTGCACGAACGGTTTGGCGATGTTTGCAGCAGCATGGAAAATGGTTCAAATGGCTCTGAGCACTATGGGACTTAACTTCTGTGGTCATCAGTCCCCTAGAACTTAGATCTACTTAAACCTAACTAACCTAAGGACATCACACACATCCATGCCCGAAGCAGGATTCGAACCTGCGACTGTAGCGGTCACGCGGTTCCAGACTGAAGCGCCTTTAACCGCACGGCCACACCGGCCGGCTAGCAGCATGGACTATCAGCTCGGAGACCATGGCTGCTGTTACCCTTGACGCTGCATCACAGACAGGAGCGCCCTCGATGGTGTACTCAACGACGATTCTGGGTGCACGAATGGCAAAACGTCATTTTTTCGGATGAATCCAGGTCCTGTTTACAGCATCATGATGGTCGCATCCGTGTTTGGGGACATCGCGGTGAACGCATATTGGTAGCGTGTATTCATCATCGCCATACTGGCGTATCACACGGCGTGATGGTATGGGGTACCATTGGTTACACGTCTCGGTCACCTCTTGTTCGCACTGACGGCACTCTGAACAGTGGACGTCACATTTCAGATGTGTTACGACCCATGGCTCTACCCTTCATTCGATCCCTGCGAAACCCTACATTTCAGCAAGATAATGCACGACCTCATGTTGAAGGTCCTGTACGGGACTTTCTGGATGCAGAAAATGTTCGACTCCTGCCCTGGCCAGCACATTCTCCAGATCTCTCACCAATTGAAAACGTCTGGTCACTTGTGACCGAGAAACTGGTTCGTCAGAAACCGCCAGTGACTTCTCTTGATGAACTGTGGTATCGTGTTGAAGCTGCATGGGCAGCTGTACCTGTACACGTCATCTAAGCTCTGTTTGACTCATTGCCCAGGCGTATCAAGGCCGCTCCGGCCAGTGGGTACTGATTTCTCAGTATCATTGCACCCAAATTGCGTGAGAATGTAATCACATGTCAGTTCTAGTATAATATATTTGTCCAACGGAGACCCGTTTATCATCTGCATTTCTTCTTGGTGTAGCAAATTTAATGGACAGTTGTGTTGTCAAGTGGTGGCAAAAAATTTTTTTTTCCCTCCCAGTTCATTTCAGTATCTTCTCATCAGCTATCTGACCGACCCATCTAATCTTCAGCATTCTTCTAGAGGACCATATTGGGATAGGTTCTATTCTCTTCTTGCCAGTGACGTTTCAGTTTCACATAGGGCTACATTATAGAGAAATGCCGTCAGAAATCATATTCTAACACTTAAATTTATATTCGTTGTCAGCAAATTTCTCTTTTTCAGAAAACACTTTTCTTACTAATGCTTGTTAGAATTTAATATCCTCTATACTTCGGCCATTGTCAGCTATTCTGCTGCGAAAATACCAAAATACATCTGTTACTGCTAGCGTCCCTTTGCCTATCGTCATTCTCTTAGCATCACCTGTTTCAGTTCAACTGAATTCCATTACCGTTGATTTACTTTTGTTGGTGTTCCTCTTATACCCTCTTTTGAAGACACTATCCCGTTCTTTCAACTGTTCTGGCATGCTTTCCTGTCTCCTGCTTAGGTTAACACACACAGCGAAGTGGGATTCGAGGGCGAGATATCTTCCTGCCACTAGCATTTACATATTCCATGGTCTCCGTTAAGTTCTCACGGTAAATGCCTGGTTGCTTCGTATGAAAAGTGACGCGCCTGATTTCCTTCTCTGTTTTCTCCAATTCCAATGACGTGCCGCGTCTCTATTGACTAAGTCGTTGACGGAACATTTTGCAACCGACTTCAAAATGGTTCACATGGCTCTGAGCACTATGGGACTTAACTGTTGAGGTCATCAGTCCCCTAGAATTTAGAGCTACTTAAACCTAACTAACCTAAGGACATCATACACATCCATGCCCGAGGCAGGATTCGAACCTGCGACCGTAGCGGTCGAGCGGTTCCAAACTATAGCGCCTAGAACCGCTCGGCCACTCCGGCCGGCCAACCGACTTTGGATTTCTATAACCTGAACAAAGTTTAGAAAAAATCGTATTTCAGTAATAGACGTAGCAAAGATCCGATATTGCACTGAACTAGCAATTGGTGATGTGCTGGCAAGTTTTTATGGGACTACTTTCTAACGGAGATTAGTGTAGGTTGGTGAGAGGTGTTGGCACACACGCATAGCAGAGCTGTAGTTCGCTTCCGTCGGTTAATGGAAGACCGAGTTCTCATGACACCCACATCCCCTAGTTTATCCTTTGTATCAGGACTAAATTTGGATGCAGGCGACTTCGTGGGGAAAAGAGGGAAACTACGTGAAGCAGGAAACGGGGTGCACTCAGGCTGACGATGTCAACTGAGAAGCTACATGCCAAAGCAGCAGCAGCTCCGGGTCACGATCACCGACTGCGTATGGAAGGTCAGTGTGCTGATCCCACACGTCTCCACACGGCATCCCATGACGCCATTGACAGAGGATGACACAGCAGTCGGTTGGTACCGATGGGGCTGCTAGTGCTTCTGGGTACAGTTTACGTGAAGCATAAGCGTCTGCTCAGGTTGCTAAAAAGAAAACGAAATTAACAGCCGGAAATATGCAGTACCAGTACGATCACCCAGTGATTGGGCGCGATCGTATATTTCTCAAGAAGACGATAACAAGATTAAGTTTTAACTTCCCATACATGATGTTGCAATACGAGGCGGTGTCCTTTCTAAAGGAATCACACCAGCCATTCGCTTCGATCTATTAGAGAAACGACTGAAAACCTAAATCTTTTATGAATCTTGGTGCATCTGAAATCAAAACAATTGCTCCCCTAGAGAAGGAAGAGAAATTTCGGTTCATCGTTCCGCTAGGCACGAGGTGATTTGAGTCAGCTAATCGCCATATACACTACTGGCCATTAAAATTTGCTACATCAAGAAGAAATGCAGACGATAAACGGGTATTCATTGGACAAATATATTATACTAGAACTGACATGTGATTACATTTTCACGCAATTTGGGTGCATAGATCCTGAGAAATCAGTACCCAGAACAACCTAAATAATGGCCTTAATACGCCTGGGGATTAAGTCAAACAGAGCTTGGATGGCGTGTACAGGTAAAGCTGCCCACGCAGCTTC
Organism: Schistocerca americana; assembly: GCF_021461395.2. Taxonomy (NCBI): domain Eukaryota; kingdom Metazoa; phylum Arthropoda; class Insecta; order Orthoptera; family Acrididae; genus Schistocerca; species Schistocerca americana. The sequence goes on from NC_060121.1 coordinate 858,583,568, forward strand.
AACACGACACCACAGTTCATCAAGAGTAGTGACTGGCGTATTGTGACGAGCCAGTTGCTCGGCCACAAGCGACCAGACGTTGTTTTCAATTGGTGAGAGATCTGGAGAATGTGCTGGCCAGGGCAGGAGTCGAACATTTTCTGTATCCAGAAAGGCCGGTACAGGACCTGCAAGATGAGGTCGCGCATTATCCTTCTGAAATGTAGGGTTTCGCAGGGATCGAATGAAGGGTAGAGCCACGGGTCGTAAAACATCTGAAATGTAACGTCCACTGTTCAGAGGTCCGTCAATGCGAACAAGAGGTGACCGAGACGTGTAACCAATGGTACCCCATACCATCACGCCGGGTGATACGCCAGTATGGCGATGACGAATACACGCTTCCAATGTGCGTTCACCGCGATGTCGCCGAACACGGATGCGACCATCATGATGCTGTAAACAGAACCTGGATTCATCCAAAAAAATGACGTTTTGCCATTCGTGCACCCAGGTTCGTCGTTGAGTACACCATCGCAGACGGTCCTGTCTGTGATGCAGCGCCAAGGGTAACTGCAGCCATGGTCTCCGAGCTGATAGTCCATGCTGTTGCAAACGATGTCGAACTATTCGTGCAGATGGTTGTCATCTTGCAAACGTCCCCGTCTGTTGGCTCAGGGATCGAGACGTGGCTGCACGATCCGCTACAGCCATGCGGATAAGATGCCTGTGATCTCGACTGCTAGTGATACGAGGCCGTTGGGATCCAGCACGGCGTTCTGTATTGCCCTCCTGAACCCACCGATTCCATGTTCTGCTAACAGCCATTGGATTTCGACCAACGCGAGCAGCAATGTCGCAATACGATGATCCGCAATCGCGATAGGCTACAATCCGACCTTTATCAAAGTCGTAAACGTGATGATACCCTCCTTACACGAGACATCACAAGAACGTTTCACCAGGCAACGCCGGTCAATTGCTGTTTGTGTACGAGAAATCGGTTGGAAACTTTCCTTATGTCAGCATGTTGTAGGTGTCACCACCGGCGCCAACCTAGTGAAAGTGCTCTGAAAAGCTAGTCATTTGCATATCGCAGATTCTTCTTCCTGTCTGTTAAATTTCGCGTCTGTAGCAATTTTATGGCCAGTAGTGTACTAACTGAATAAATAAAGTCCCTCAGTCATGTTTGAGACTTTACTTCTAATCGTGCTTGTTGATGGAAAATGGTATGGAATTTACAATGCCCAGGTTCTGATGATGGCAGTAAGCCAGATTCGGCCATTGTGACGTATATAGCATACATGATAAGGACTGAAATGTATAGATAATCTCGACGTCTTAACGGTTTCGGGGAACTTTACAATTTGGCCGTGGCAGAACAACGTAGAGTCCAGAAGACGTATACAGTTTTCAGGAGACTGCCTGCTTGCTGGGCGACAGTCTGTTTCTGAGAGGAGAGAAGCCGATGACACACTTTCGGGGCCCGTTACCAGGAACCGCAGTGGTAGGTACAAACTTCCGTCTTCCCTGTTGCAACAATAGCCGGACGACTAGGCTACAGCTCTCCTAGGGAAGCCCCATCAGGCACAACTTTAAAACTGCGCAAAGGGAAGAAGCATTCTGACACGTTGGCACGAAGACTTTGGTGCCAATTCCAGGCCAAGTCTGCAGATCCTACTAATTTGCTCTACGGGGACGCCGGCTGTTTTATGAGCCGCTACGTGTGTGAGCAAGGCACGACCGAAATATTTGTCAGCTTGACTCGTTCTAATCTGAGTGGTCGCTCTGCACCGTCGCTTTAAAGTCCATACATTCAACACTTCCTTATGGGCCTTTTTTAGCAAGTTAACAGAAATTTTACATTTTTATTTATTTATTGCTTGTTTAGCCCGGCTAGGTTAGAGCCTTAAAGTTCTCTCTTACATCTGACCTGGAACAACACATACAAAAAATGTTATATATCACTCACAAGAATAATAATTTGAATTTTTGATAAAATTATTGATAAAATAACGATAACAGAAACACTAGTAATAGCTACAAATTAATGGAAGAATTAAGAATTATATTAATTGGCTATTATGTAACAAAATCAGTAATAATAATTTGCATTATAGGCAAAAAGTTATAATATGCAATAATAATAATAATAATAATAATAATAACACTCGTAATAATAATAAAATAATGTATGTATTAATAATGAGATTGATTAGTTTAGCACTTTTGAAGACTTTTTTGCTGTTGAAGTGAAAGCAATAATGAAAAGAGGAGAGTATTTGAATTAAAGTGACAGTGACTGCTGGGAAAGAAGTGAATTTTAATAGAGAACTCTGCAGACAAGGTGAGGGAAAATTGCACCGGAGTGGTGTGGGTGGGGTGTGTGGGGGTGGTTGATGAGAGTGAGCTGCAACAAGAGACAGCTATTATCTTACAAGGAGGGCCATTAGGTGTCTTTTGAAGTTTGAAAGAGTCTTAATTTGTCTAATATTTCTAGGAAATGAGTTAGAGAACGTGGCAATATTGTGTAGTGGTACAGACAGCCTTTTACTTAGCTGAGAATGAGTATTTCTGCTGTGCTGTTCAGACAGTAGTATAAGGGTTGAAGATACATAGGTAGGAGTGCAATTCTTGAGAAGACGATATGGCAAACACAAGGTGGGATAACCTCTACGCTTATCGGCCCGTAGCCGTGATCATTGTTCGTGGGCGGTACTGATATGATCATAATGGCTCACATTATAAATGTATAGCGCACAAGCATTTAACGCCAGTTCCAAACGATGAAGGATTTCATACGAAATTCTTTGGAGAATAGGATCACCATAATCAAGGCTGGGGAGGGTTAGTCGATTCTACGAGTTCCTTTTAAGCTCGAGCGGAATTTTTTTTTTTTTTTATATGTACATTTCCGTCGTAAATGAAGTGATGCTAAAACCATCTTACAAACTGCAGTTGTTTGTTCACTCTGGTCTAAGCGATGGTCCAGAATAATCTCCAAGCTCCATACAGAAGAAGGAAAGATGATTTCTGTAGTGTAAAGGTGGAAAACATTCCCTGAACTGTGGAGAAATAAGTCTTTTGTGAGCGACAAAGATTTCTCCCGTTTGATATGAGTAAAGCCTCTATCCTATGCTCTGCGCTCATTCTGATAAAGTGAGTAAGTCAGGATTTACGTTCTGGATAGCCGTGCACAGAGTTGTTTGGCTTGCACTTAGGTATAATTGAAGGGCGTCAGCGTATAAATGATATTTATAATGGGAGATAATGATCGACTCATCATTAACATATAATGAGAAAATGGACCCAATACTGATCCTAGTGAGACCCCTGATACTACTTTCTTACACTGCGACCGTTTTGTGACTAGGAAATCCTTTAGGATTAATGATGTTCATGAAACACAGTGTTATATTTTATACTAATAAGTTGGTACGTGTGAGAATTATTGCCTCACATCGACAACAGGCTCAAATAAAAAACAGTTAAACAATAATTGATTACATAGTTACGTACCGTTAATGTGCTGTGCGACCGGAGCAGTGGATGTAGAAACACGTGAACTGAGTCCACGTAACCGCACAGTAATTCACGAAAATATCCGAAAGATGCATGTCCCCCGCATCCATAACGAGGTGACCTAAAGTTCGTTATTCGGAGACACTAATGCGATAAACATGCAATAGTTTCATTACAGACAAATCCATGAATATTGGCTCCAGCAAATAATCACACTTCACAGCTCTCTCAAAATCCGTAAGCAAAATTAAAGTTTGGAGAGTCCTGTAAAGTCGGTCACCGAAAAAGACAGTCAAATATTTTAAGACCTGTGAAATATTAAGAGTTCGTAACTCGCACTCAGAAAATTACTTGAAATTCACTCAAATGTTACAGTACCGTAAACCACGTTTACGTGGATCCAGTTTTTATATTTTTCCGATATATGTTCTTGTAAAACCAAATTATAAAAGACTGGTACTGGCAACAGTATAGTTCTTAATCTACAACTTTCATACTTACTATTTATGTCAGTTATTACCTTGCTTTTGCATTTCACAATTTTAGAAAACAAAACAAAATTGCGTTCAAGTAGTCCTTTGGTTCGGTTACTTGAACCCATATTCTAGTGTCCTATGCAAATACATTATAAACGTGCGTTTGTTTCAAGTAAGACGAAGGATCTTTAAATAACACCTAGATGTGCATTTACAAAATGATTTTATTTGGAAAATTCTTTTAACAACACAATAAAATAATGAAAAAAGGAGTGTGAAACTACTTTCAGAAACCTAAGGAATTGTGAACATGGCCTTTGACTGATGGAACAGAAAATAAGCCCCTTTTTAGAAGTTTTGGAGTGTTAATCTTCTCCTTAATATCGCACCATTTACAATGTTGAAAGTCTTTCTGTTTAGGCCACTTATATACTTTTTTTGCTTGATGCATACACTCGAAGAAAGCTACTCTGTCGTCTACACTTTTCATAGGGCCAGGAAATTCAGTATTCTCCTATAAAACGATTACAAAGTTGCCTCTTTTCACACCCTTGTTTTCTTTTTTCTTCCCGCTTTTTGCACTGCCCATCTTAGCTTGTACATTTACAGGCCTAATGGTAGACAGAAAATCAAGGTCCCTCAGGTCTAACGCTTCGTTTTGTTTGTAAAACAGAATAAAGTTACTTTCCCGGATGATTGGAGACCGACATCACGAGAATCTTCTGATGTTGACGCAATGTTGTTTCATGCTGAACCTGCAAATTTTTGAAAAATTTGTGCATACCTTTGGGAGATTGCACCTGATCTGATAGCGTTTAAGCGTTTTTCCAGTTGTTCATCAGCAAAATCACTGTATATGCTGCTCCCTAGCAGTCTTCTGTATATCGACGTCAGTGCTCGGCTACAGATGATAGACTGGAGTATTTCCTCACAATGTCTGTGCTGCCATGGCCTATGTCGTGTGAGAACTGACCTTGTTCGCGTTATTACCACGTGTCATTCATTGCATCCCTGTGATAGAGGTTGAACTTCCTGAAACTGAAGTGTCAGTTCATTCTATTTTGTGAACTTTAATTTTGCTGGCTATTTAAGTTTTATCAGTGTTTTTGGGCGAGTAAAAGCATTACATGTAAAAGCGTTTATTTATTGCCTTAGGTTACAGCAAACAGGCTTAATGAGGTTTGGCCGATGTGCATCTCGTTTATGGGATCAATGAACGCAAAGCACAGACACGTTATACTTAGCTGTCCCACTACATCTACATCTACACGCCGAAAATCACTTTACGGCGTGTGGTGGAGAGCGCTTTATGGTCGCTGTGGCTTCCGTTTTTGCTGTTCCAATCGCAGAAGGTTTACTGTTAGAACGACTGATGGTAAACCTCCATATGACCTCGAATATCTATAATATTATCTTCATGGTCTTTTCGCGAGATATACGTAGTTGAAAGCAATATACTTGTTGACTGTTCTCCAAACTTTAATACTAAATCAAATTGTGATGCACAATGCCTCTCTTGCTGCGTCGGTCCCTAACGTCGGGTGAGCCTCTCCGTGACACTTTAGAGCTTACAAAACTAACCTGTAACAGAACGTGCTGCTCTTCTTCCAATCTTCCCTATTTCCTCTATCAGTCGTACCTGGTACGGGTCCCATATTGACGAGCAATACTCAGATATTGATCGAACGTGGGTTTTGTAAGCTAGCTCCTTTGTGGACGGAATACGCTTCCTGCGGATTCTTCCAATGAATCTCACTCACTCTGGCATCCGCCTTATCTGCGATTTAAATCCCTCCGTACGCATAGTCCTAGATATTTCATGGATTTGACTGTTTCCAGTGATAGTGCTGCAATTGCGTTACAGTTGAGTGGTCGATCTTTCTTCTTATTTCTACAGAATGCTTTTGTGTATGTCGAGAGCCAACTGCCATCCTTGCAACAAGCGTCGATACTCTGCAGATCTTCATTTTGTTACAGTTTTCTAAAACTGCGGCTGCTCTGTATGCAACAGCATTGTCCACGAAAAGCCTCACCCAACTTCCGACGTTAGCCACTAGGTCATTAGTGAGGAAAAGAATTACTTTTCATCTGTACATAGGTCTCTACGAGAAGTGGTAGCATTCTATATATGAATAATTACATATTAGCAGGCCTTTTGATTGTTGTGGAGATATTTTCAGTAAAACAAATGAAAATAGTTCAATAAACCGAATAAATCCTAATTGGATTACTATTCTGTGTGAATCTAATGTAGAAGGAAGCGGATGAGGTGAGTGGTAAGATACTGGTCACATTACATTCTAAAAACGTAATTTCACACCCTTTATTAAAACATTATCTAAACTACACTTGACCCAACAAAATACATGATTAATCATGGTGGCATGTTTAAAACAATTCCTATAAAGCCTGTACCAATATTGAAATATTATTATACAGGGTGGGGCAAATAAAACTGGCCTGGAGGTAAGAGTTCCAGGGTTAAAGAAATACAGCAGAGGAAAGGGAATACGGTATTAACCTGTCTGTTTCTGATGTTGAAAGTGACTACTATTCGTCTTTCGGCGTCTCTGACCCGCGGTCAGAAATCTTCTACATCTACATCCATACTCTGCAAGCCACCTGAAGGTGTGTGGCGGAGTATACCTCGAGTACCTCTATCGGTTCTCCCTTTTATTCCAGTCTCGTATTGTTCGTGGAAAGAAAGATTGTCGGTATGCCTCTGGATGGGCTCTAATCTCTCTGATTTTATCCTCATGGTCTCTTCGCGAGATATACGTAGGAGGGAGCAATATACTGCTTGATTCCTCGGTGAAGTTATGTTCTCGAAACTTCAACAAAAGCCCGTACTGAGCTACTGAGCGTCTCTCGTGCAGAGTCTTCCACTGGAGTTTATTTATCATCTCCGTAACGCTTTCGCGATTACTAAATGATCCAGTAACGAAGCGCGCTGCTCTCCGTTGGATATTCTTTATCTCTTCTACCAACCCTATCTGGTACGGATCCCACACCGGTGAGCAGCACTCAAGCAGTGGGCGAAGAAGTGTACTGTAACCTACTTCCTTTGTTTTGGGACTGCATTTCCTTAGGATTCTTCCAATGAATCTCTGTCATTTGTTTTACCGACGATTAATTTTGTATGGTTATTCCATTTTAAATCACTCCTAATTCCTACATACGTGCGGCGATACTGACCCTACCACTTATTTTAAAAGCTGGATTAAGAAAAGGCAAACCTACGTTCCTAGCATTTGCAGAATTAGAGAAAGCTTTTGACAATGTTGACTGGAATACTCTCTTTCAAATTCTGAAGGTGGCAGGGGTAAAATACAGGGAGCGAAAGGACATTTACAATTTGTACAGAACCCAGATGGCAGTTATAAGAGTCGAGTGGCATGAAAGGGAAGCAGTGGTTGGGAAAGGAGTGAGACAGGGTTGTAATCTCTCCCTGATGTTGTTCAATCTGTATATTGAGCAAGCAGTAAAGGAAACAAAAGAAAAATTCGGAGTAGGTATTAAAATCCATGGAGAAGGAATAAAAACTTTAAGGTTCGCCGATGACATTGTAATTCTGTCAGAGACAGCAAACGACTTGAAAGAGCAATTGAACGGAATGGACAGTGTCTTGAAAGAAGGATATAAGATGAACATCAACAAAAGCAAAACGAGGATAATGGACTGTAGTCGAATTAAGTCGGGTGATGCTGACGGAATTAGATTAGGAAATGAGACACTTAAACTAGTAAAGGAGTTTTGCTATTTGGGGAGCAAGTAACTGATGATGGTCGAAGTAGAGAGGATATAAAATGTAGACTGGCAATGACAAGGAAAGCGTTTCTGAAGAAGAGAAATTTGTTAACATCGAGTATAGATTTAAGTGTTAGGAAGTCGTTTCTGAAAGTATTTGTATGGAGTGTAGCCATGTATGGAAGTGAAACATGGACGATAAATAGTTTGGACAAGAAGAGAATAGAAGATTTCGAAATGTGGTGCTACAGAAGATTGCTGAAGATTAGATGGGCAGATCACGTAACTAATAAAGGAGGCATTGAATAGAATTGGGGAGAGGAGAATTTTGTGGCACAACTTGACTAGAAGAAGGGATCGATTGGTAGGACATGTTCTGAGGCATCAAGGGATCACAAATTTAGTATTGGAGGGCAGAGTGGACGGTAAAAATCTTAGAGGGAGACCCAGAGATGAATAAACTAAGCAGATTCAGAAGAATGTAGGCTGCAGTACGTACTGGAAGATGAAGAAGCTTGCACAGAATAGAGTAGCATGGAGAGTTGCGTCAAAGCAGTTTCAGGACTGAAGACCACAACAAAGACAACAACAATTCCTACTCCCAGATAATTTATGCTATATTGTAGCTAAATGATAAAGGATCTTTCTTTCTATGTATTTCTTGTATTTCTATGTATTTCTCGAATTTTCTCCTCGTCGTGAATACCCGAGTTGTATGTGGGGCAAAATAATATGTCGTCCGACTCCTCCTGAAAATTACTTTCCCGAAACTTCAATAGTAACTCTCTCCGTGATACACAACTCCTCTCTTGTAACATCTGCCAGTGGAGTATGTTTGGAAACTTCGTAACGCTCTTTCACCAGCTAAACGATCCCGTGACGAAACGCCGCGCTATTCATATGATCTTCTCTATCTCTCCTATTAGTTCTACCTACGATAGCGATCCCAGATAGATGAACAATACTCAAGAGTCGGATGAACAAGCGCCTTATAAGCCACTTCTTTTGTGGATGAGTTACATTTCTTTTAAGATTTTTCTGATGAATCTGAGCCTGGTGTCTGATTTTCCCACTATCTGTTTTATGTGGTCATTTCACTTAAGGTCGCTGTGGATAGGTACGCCTAGATATTTTACGGCTGTTTGTCATCTGTCTCCAGCTGATTGTCAACAATAGTCTAGCTGCACAGTAGTGGATTTCTTTCCTGTGTGTGCGCAATATGTTACATTTATTTATCAACTAGCAATTTAGCTTAAAACCTACCTAAGAGCCACCCTAAACGTACAAAATTAAATAATAGCAAACGGCAGAAAAATTTCACCTTTTGAGATAGCGGCAGCCGCAGCAGATAAATAGCCATAACGTACAGTCCGGAAGACCACTCGTTTGAGAGCCCTACAGCAAATGTTACAGTCAATGGTCTAAATACAGAGTGTGACAGTCAAGTATTTGAAGGTTCTGAAACTTAATCCCCTAGCTTCCTGAAAGTTACTGCACGAATAACACACGCGGAGCATATTATTACAACAAAACTGTTTAATAAATATTGAAATGGCACTAAGGACTAAACACATTTTGTATTCAATGTACACTACAGGGGCAACTGGAGAATAGAATTCTCAGTCATTACAGACCCACTAAACCCACATTTCTGTCATTCACAAGAAAGTGCAGTTGTGAATGAAACCACTATGAGTCCACTCAAATGAGCTTAATTAAAAATTGTAGGCCGTAACGGACCGCGCAGTTCCCAGTATCGGCGTTACTCAGACGAACGTATAAACATCTACTGACACTGTATTGCAAGGCCACGCGTCGCCACAGCTGTTAACACTCAGAGAGTACCTCCGATCCAACTCCAACTGCCCTCACTCGGCCCGCGCAGCTACACTTAAAATCTCCTTTCTCCGCCAACTGTCCTGATAAAGGACAACAAGTGTCTCGCGCAGTAGTTAGATCGGTTACTGCTGCTACAATGGCAGGTTATCAAGATTTAAGTGATTTTGAAGGTGGTGTTATAGGTGACGATGGGACACAGCATCTCCGAGGTAGCGATAAGTGCGGATTTTCCCGTATTACCATTTCACGAGTGTACCGTAAATACCAGGAATTCGGTAAAACATCAAATTTCCGACATCGCTGCGGCCGGTAAAAGATCCTGCAAGAACGGCACCAACGACGATTGAAGAGAACCGTTCAAAGTGACAGGTATACAACCCTTCCGCAAACTGCTGCAGGTTTCAATGTTGGGCCAACAACAAGTGTCAGCGTGCGAACCATTCAACGAAACGTCATCGATTTGAGCTTTCGGGGCCGAAGCCCCACTCGAGTACCCTTAATGACTGCACGACACAAAGCTTTACGCCTCGCCTGGGTCCGTCAATACCAACGTAGGACTGTTGATGACTGGAAACATGGTGCCTGGCCGGACGAGTCTCGTATCAATTTGTATAGAGCGGATGGACGTTTACGGATATGGAGACAGCGTCATGAATCCATGGACCCTGCAGGTCAGGAGGCGACTGTTCAAGCTGGTGGAGGCTCTGTAATGGTGTGGGGCATGTACAGTTGGATACGTCTAGATAAGACCGTGACAGGTGACACGTACGTAAGCATTCTGTCTGATCACCTGCATCCATTCATGTCCACTGGCATTCCGATGGACTTGGGCAATTCCAGCAGGACAATGTGACACCCAACACGCCCTAAATTGCTACAGAGTGGCTCCAGAAAAACTCTTCTGAGTTTAAACGCTTCCGATGGCGATCAAATTCCCCAGGCACGAACACTATTCATCTGGGATGCCTTACAACGTGCTGTTCAGAAGAGATCTTAACCACCTCATATTCTTAGGGATTTATGGAGAAGTCCTGCTGGATTTATGGTGTCAGTTCCCTCCAGCACTGCTTCCGACATTAGTCGAGTCCATGCCACGTCGTGTTGCGGCACATCTTCGTGCCCGTGGGGACACTACACGATATTAGGCAGGTGTAGCAGTTTCCTTGGCTTTTCAGTGTATGACACGAATTACACATACAAAACAAGTAACACCAATCTACTAGAAACTGACAATCCCAAACGGTATAACCGCTACATACGCCCTCACTACAACTACTCTCTACAATTACAAACATCTTATTATAGAAAAACAATTTAATAGATCTTGAAACGCCACTAAGGCCTACTCACCTTCTGTATTCTATGTACACAATAACGACACCTGGGGAAGAGAATCCTCAATCATTACAGACCGATTAAACACGCATCTCCGTCACTCATAAGAGAATGCAGTTGTGAACTAACCTACTGTGCGTCGGATAAACTGACCGCAATACGAACTTGAGAGCCGAAACCGACCGCGCAGTTCCCAGTTTCGGCATTGCTCAGCCGAATGTTTAAACGGTAGTGCACCAGCGGTCACGTATAGCAAAAGCTGTTTACACTCAGAGAGTACGTCCGATCCAACTGCCCTCACTCGGCCCACACAGTTAAGCTTAAAATCCTCTTGTTCAGCTAACTGTCCTGGCCTCTCACGATAGGCCACGCGGCACAGATAATGCAGGCTGCCGCTACGTCGATACTAACCTCAGAGACGTCGATACAGGTGGCCTCCGGCACAGAATGCACTAGAAACTATGGGCATTTATATCAAAATACGGAGGAGATAGACTATGTGATCCAAAGTATCCGGACACCTGGCTGAAAATGACTTACAAGTTCGTAGCGCACTCCATCAGTAATGCTGGAATTCAATGTCGTGTTGGCCCATCCTTAGCTTCCATGACAGCTTCCAATGTCGCAGGTTTCTTGGGGAATGGCAGCCCATTCTTAACGGAGTGCTGCACTGAGGAGAGGTATCGATGTCAGTCGGTGAGGCCTGGCACGAAGTCGGCGTTCCAAAACATCCCAAAGGTGCTGTACAGGATTCAGGTCAGGACTCTGCGCGGGGATGTTATTGTCGTGTAACCACTCCGCCACAGGCCGTGCATTATGAGCAGGTGCTCGATCATTTTGAAAGATATAATCGCCATCCCCGATTTCCTCTTAAACAATGGGAAGCAAGAAGCTGCTTAAAACATCAATGTAGCCCTGTGCTGTGATAATGCCACGCGAAACAACGAGGCGTGCAAGCTCCCTCCGTGAGAAACACTCCCACGCCATAACACCGCCGTCTCCAAATTTTACTATTGGCAATACACACGTTGGCCGATAACGTTCACCGGGAATTCGCCATACTCACACACTTACATCGGATCACCTCATTGTGTACCGTGATTTGTCACTCCACACAACGTTTCTCCACTGTTAAATCGTCCAATTTTTACTCTCCGTACATCAAGCGAGGTTGGCCGGGGTGGCCGAGCGGTTCTAGGCGCTACAGTCTGGTACCGCGCGACCGCTATGGTCGCAGGTTCGAATCCTACCTCCGGCTTGGATGGTGTGATGTCCTTAGGTTAGTTAGGCTTAAGTAGTTCTAAATTCTAGGGGACTGATGACCTAAAGTCCCATAGTGCTCAGAGCCATTTGAATCACCAAGCGAGGCGTGGTTTGGCATTTACCACCGTGATGTGTGGCTTATGAGCAGCCTCTCGACCAAGAAATCTAAGTTTTCTCACCTCCCGCCTAAATGCCTCAGAACTTGGAGTGGATCCCGATGCAGTTTGGAATTCCTGTGTGATGGTCTGGATAGATGTCTGCATATTACACATTACGACCCTCTTCAAATGTCGGTGGACTCTGTCAGTCAAGAGACGAGGTCGGCCGGTGCGCTTTTGTGCTGTACGTATCCCTTCACGTTTCCACTTCACTATTACATCGGAAACAGTGGACCTATGGATATTTAGGAGTGTGGAAATGCCGCGTACAGACGTATGACACACGTTCTAAGTCCGTGGGTTCACAGAGCGCACCATTCTGCTCTCTCACTATGTCTAATGAATACTGAGGTCGCTGATATGGAGTACCTGGCAATAGGTGTCAGCACGATGCATCTAATATGAAAAATCTATGTTTTTGGGGCTTTCCGGATACTTTTGGTCTCATAGTGTATACCCGAAAAACCTGCGAAAAGTTATCATTGGAATTCAAGTTCACCTTCTGTAGAGGTACCGTACTTTGACAGTAAAAACTCTTTGCCATTGACTGTATGTTGGCGCTACTTTGTTCGCAGAGACAGGTAGTGCCATTGACTACAAACTCTTTGTTTCTTCGCGGCACATTACGAATGCTTCCCGATTCTAGGCACTTTGGCGTGAGGACGCTCACGCTCATTGTTCACGACGGTAGCGAGCGCAGTCAGTTAGGAGTGGCAGCAAGTATAGGGCAGTGGTTTCCGCGGCGATAGGCAAGGCCGGTCCCTCGGTCTGCGGGAGAATTGCCCACGGGCTGCGGTGCTGCGCTCTTAATGAGACGCCTTGCGGCTGTTAGGCCGTGGCCTTAGGCGGCCAAAGCAGGCGGTTAATTGATATTAATTTCAGCGCACCGCGCCTCACCACGACGCACCCCTCCCTGCCGGGCACCGCGTATACCCTGCGGCTACCTCCATTCCACTGTACTTCTAGAGACTGGTCTCCACAGTCAGACAGGGCAGAGTCTGCAAGCTGTATGGCGTCTCTTGTTGGCTATTCCCACAATTTTCTGACTGAGAAAGTGCCCAAACGGAATGGAAAACCGCAACACCAAAAAATAATTAATGCAAAGTAAAGAAATTTCAGGAATGCATTTGTCGAGGTATTAAGTATTAAACATTGCAAGATCACATTAATTTAAATGCAAGATGGGTAACCGGTGTAACCGACGAAGTATTGAATTCGAGCATGAAAACGTGCCAGAATTGTGTCGTACAGGTGCCTTATGTCAGTTCAAAGCCCGTTACACTTCATCGACCAATGCATGGACGCTTCATGCTATTTCTGGATGACGCTGGAGATGTCGTCCGATGATGTCCCATATGTGCTCGACTGGAGACACATCTGGCGATCGCATTGGCCAAGACAACATGTTGGCACGCTATAGAGCATGTTGAGTTACAACAGCGCTATACGAGCGAGCGTTATCCTGTTGGAAAACAAGCCCTGGAATACTGCTCACGAATGACAGCACAACAGGTGGAATCACCAGACTGAAGCAGAAACTTGCAGTCAGGGTGCGTGGGAAAACCACGAGAGTGCTCCTGCTGTTACACGAAGTTAGACCCCAGACCATGACTACAGGTATCGGTTTAATGCTTTTAGCACACAGACTTTTTTCATGCTGGGCGTCAACTAGCCTCCTTCTAACCAATAAAAATCGACTTGGACTGAGGAAAAGATTAAGACTGAGAAAGACACAGGAATGACGAGAGTTGTTTATACGCCCTACAGTGGAGGGAATGATCGATAGACGCTTGCAGAAATATGGTACCCATTTCATTTCAGTCCTATCAACAAAGATAAAAAGTCTTCTCCGTAACCCTCAAGACGATTTACGTCTCCAAAAGCTGAGTGTTCGTGTGCACGGCATATACTCGAATGTGGTATGTCATGTGTGAGGCAAACCGTTAGAACAGCCGTGGTGGAATGCAAAGAACATCAGCGATGCACGTGACTAAAGCGGCTAGGAAATCGGCAGTCGCCGGCCACTGCCTCGAATATAATCACGAAATGATATACGACGAAACCAGTATCATTGTGTAAACGACGAATTTCTGGGACAACGTAATGTACATCGAAATAGAGATGTCGGGTAACCTAATAATGATGGATGGAGGGCTTGACCTAAACAGCGCTTGGAACCCAGCATCCACTTTATTAAGATCTAGCCAACTATTTTATCCACCGAAGGAGGAAAACGCTGAGAGAATGAGCGTGTCGCGGTATAACAGGGACACCTCTGAAAAGCAAATGGGTATCAAGCAGCCTTGTCGAAATACTGTGCCCAAATATGTAAATATGGAATCTATGAAACCGTGGCACATCCTAAAGCGCAACATTAATGGTTCACATCGGGAAAACCTGAGAGACGACATTCTTTCTGAAGGAAGGTGATATACAAAAGTTTTATTTGTTTCTAGACAAGAGCATGGATCTCGCTTTTAACTGTGACTTGTTTTGGCAGTGCAGTGCTCTCCTTCTGAGACAATGTTCACCCAGCCTGTAGAGTAATTTTTTTTTTCATATTGGAACACAAGCTCAAGGACAAGCTTTTGCCTAATTCTGCCTAGGAATTTGTGAATGTAAGAAAACGAGAGAGTCCTGGTCCATTGTCGGCTGGGAGACCACTACACTAAGCAGAGCGCGATTTCTTCCACCACGCACAACAGCAGCTTTCTATAGAATATTTGTGTTGTAAGTGTATCTGTAGAGTAGAAAGCACTGTAATCGATGTATCTGCAGTTTGTGTTTCATGATGATGAGAAAAGGAAGACGGCGGAAACAGGTGCCGGCAGATAACCTACTTCTCTCGAACAGCACCAAAGGGGCCTCCAAGCTGAACGTCCCCATCCGACGGACGAAACACCACCCAGAGTGTCACTTGCTAACAGCTCATGACACAAAGCGCAGAGGACGTGAATTAAATCTTGGACACTGGCGAGAAGTCGCCCGCCACAGTAGCTGCGTGTTGAGCGTAGCTGACTGCCATTCTACATCTACATATACATCTACATTTATATTCCGAAAGCCACACAACGATGTGTGGCGGAGGGTACTTTACGTGCCACTGTCATTACCTCCCTTTACTGTGCCAGTCGCGTATGGTTCGCGGGAAGAACGAATGCCGGAAAGCCTCCGTGCGCGCTCGAATCTCTTTAATTTTACATTCGTGATCTCCTCGGAGGTATAAGTAGGGGGAAGGAATATATTTGATACCTTATCCAGAAACGCACCCTCTCGAAACCTGGACAGCAAGCTTCACCGCGATGCAGCGCGCCTCTCTTCAGAGTCTGCCACTTGAGTTTGCTAAACATCTCCGTAACGCTATCACGCTTACCAAATAACCCTGTTATGAAACGCGCTATGTACCGTTACATCACAGCTGTGTTGCAGGGAGGTTATTCTGGATCACGTCCGTCTGTTTAGGGGTGCGGTAGCTTCCGACTTTCTGTTTAAGATGACAATGACCGCCCATAGGACCGCTGAGGTGTAAAGTAAAAATGTAGAGCGTAAAAATGCTGAACGTATGGAATGGCCTGCGTACTACTCTGGCCTAAATCCTAAAGATCATGTCTGGGATGCTGTTGGCAGACGTGTTTCTCAATGAACATCTCCTCCCGAACCACGCTAGAACTGCAAACAGCCTTGAGAGGGGGGAAGGGCAGTATCCCGAAAGGACTCTTTAATCGTTTGGTAGCCAGCACGACTTACAGGTGCAAAATGTGCATTAGTGCTAGAGGAGGGTATATTCCTTACTGAGAGCCCGATATCGACTTTTATAGCAGATTTCTGACCTGTGTCATTCATTGATGTTATTTACCTATGTTTCATCTTGATTTCTTATGTGGTGAAATGTGTATCATTTTTCGTTATGAATGTACTACTCCACATCTATTACGTACGTACTGTGATTCATGTCGCCCATCCTTGCCTGTGATTATTCCTGTCTGTCGATGTCTCTGTTCCTCTGTTCCTTAGCAGTTGTCAAGCAGTGTAAAAAGAGAAAATTTTCTTGATCATCACAGCGCGGTGACTGTGTATATTTGCGATCAAGGCTATAAAAAAATTTACATCTGGTCATGACTGGCAAGACAGCGCCCAGTTTGCGCTCCACACCACTGTTCCATTTTATCACGACACTTGTGCTCACCAAACTGTCTCCTGAACACACCTGATGTTTTGAAGCTTATTACGCACTGATTTATTGTTGAGACTCGATGCCGCAATTGTTGGTCACGGACTCTTCGCGTCAGACACCCTTGCCCTGCCAAGCAGAGAATAGTATCCACAACAGAATTTGATCCAAGGGAAGCAAAAACTTGGAAGTTGAAACTTCCGCACTGCTCAGAAAATTTCCTTATATAAACGAAACAAGAAGAATGTAAAAGATTAGACGGGTCGAACACGTAAGCAGAGATGATGTATGGAATAGTATTTGGGGGACAAGAAATACTAGAGGGAATCGTGAGGGAGACGGTGGTGGGGGAGAGGGGTTAAACTCGTAGAGGCATCCCAAGAGGTGAGAACAGTAAGCAGATTCAGAAGAATGTAGGTTGCAGTAATTACTCGGGATGAAGAGGCTCACGAAGGATAGAGTAACGCAAACAGCTGCATCAAACCAGTAATTGGACTGAACACCACAACAACAAATAGTTAGCATGTAGCAAGGGAGAGAATACGAAAATCTTTCTCGTGGTATTTGAAGGAATTGCAGTTGCCATAAAGCTCATAGGTAGGGTCAGCTGACTCACACTGTATACCCTACCAGGCCACATAACAATACTATACGTCAACAACGTGAATGTACTCTGAGTGTCGTTCTACCTGTCACAGAGATTTTAAACTCTATAATAATTTACACATATGTCAACATCCAACCCTGTCTTCTGGGTTCGTCACTTTTTTTGTCAGGGAATGTATAAGTGCAACGTGCGATTGCTAATCTGACGGAAGCTGATATTGACAGTCTGAAATTGTCGTCTTTTCAAATTTGTTCTCTAATGATCCCTACAAGTGTTTCGAAATCTTCTGCAGCCATTCGTAAGGAAACTGTGCATCCCATTTCACTCTTCATTTTTAAGGTATGGAAAGCATACTGCCCATGTCCGTTCCTTTGTTTAAGAAGCTCACGTGTCCAATAGCTTTCATGAGTTAAGCCGCTACTTTTCAGCTTGGCTTGCGCTCTATAGTATGTACATTTCTCTGTACGAAATGTAGCTAAGATGCTGACAAAAAAATTTATGCTACCAGAAGACCTATCTCTCTGCCTTTCGCCAGCGTAGGTTCGTATATCAGTCCCATGTATAATTTTAAATGTCCAAACTAGTAATTTCTGACTGCATTAAGGTATGTCGACACTGAGGGAACTGCGGTGAACAGATTTCACCTGTTCTCGGTACACAAGAGGAGACGGATTGGTCGGGAGTGCTCATTTTGGATGGGCTGTACCGCAATGTGCAAAGCTACACGGAGCTGCACCGCGCCACTTACGGTGGTGGGTCAAATAATCCTATGGCCACACATGATGCACTTCATTGTATGTGCCCCATATCCTCGCTCTGATTCCTGTCCGCTACGCACCCCACATACTTGAAAAATACTCTAGGATAGGTATTTGTTAAGCGTTCTCCCACGTAGACTGACAGAATTTTCCAAACATCCTACCAGCGAACCGCTGTCTGCCATCCACTTTGGCTAGGTGAGAGCCAAATTGATCGTTCCAATTCATATTCCGACAAATAATTATAATATTCAGGTTCCTTTTAAGAGTCGACTGGCGCCAACTACGACTCGTTCATACAGGGGATAGTTATAAAGTTTTTATTATTACTTCGAAGTAACAACGTAACGTACATAATTTTTGTTTCTTTCCTGATATATAATGTTTTATTGGCACTCCTGGCACAGCAGTGAAATCTCTGCGTAACAGTAGCATAGCCCGCCACTAGAGGAGCCAAAACAAGATAGCGTACCACAATGTTGAACTGAAGATAGGACGCGCCTTTGTTCCTTTGGCTCGTGTAGAGATATCCTACGCTACTGTGGCGCAGAGTTCACTGCGTACCAGTGCAGCGGACCTGTACTTGTTAATACATAAAAATGTAATAAACTGTCTTTCTTCAAAGGTGAAAATTAAAACTTAGTGACTGCCCCTCACATTTTTGTCATAGGATACTAGGTTTATTTCGTTTTGTGATGTAAATTTTATATTTTTGATCATTTAACTCTCAATATTTACATTGCTTCTTTCAGACAGTGCCTTATTACAGGTAACTGCATCATAAGCAAAAATCTGAGGTTGCTGTTAACATTGTGAGGTACGAATTGGAAAAACCGACTGGTTAAAACCGATACCGTATTTTACTTCTGAATTACCGGTATTTTCGACGCTTTTTTAGTAATAGTCGACTAAAAAGGCCGATAAATCAATTAGCAATGGCAGCGCTAAAATTTTTCGTTGTTTTTTGAACAACCTTTTTTCTAAGAAAAGAGTAACTTTTATTCATAAAATTTATGTTGGTTTGAAATATTGCGTTACTACAGAAAATGAGAAAGCGATCACTACTGTTTTAATAACAATGCCGACAGAAACTAACAACAAATACATGGCATAAAAATTGGTACAGCATTGCTGACACAATAATGTTCCTGTCGCCGAGTGCCACGGCTTACGACACGTGTGTTCGTGCAGTGCACAAGACCTGCCCGCACCTGGTATATACGGTGGTTTCTCGCAGTCGTCGCCCAACATCCGTTGTAATACAGAGAGACGCCGCTTCTAACCTGGGAATTTTTTTATGAAGTGACTTAGCAGTAAAGTACAATGCTTCATTTGTTTTAAAATATTAAAGATTTGCCTGCCATTTCTGCCAGCCTCAGTGCCCGAGCGGCTCTACGCGCTACAGTCTGGAACTGCGCGACCGCTACGGTCGCAGGTTCGAATCCTGCCTCGGGCATGGATGTGTGTGATATCCTTAGGTTAGTTAGGTTTAAGTAGTTCTAAGTTCTAGGGGACTGATGACCTCAGAAGTTAAGTCCCATAGTGCTTAGAGCCATTTGAACCATTTTAACCTGCCATTTCTATGGAATGATAAAAGAGGAGGAAACAATACTAATAGTGTAAATTAAAAACTTAACAGCAGTTCTTTCATAATATACAACAAAAATAGAAAGTAACTGATCTGCTGCCGGTGTCTACATAATATTCCTTTATCTGCTTGTAGCCCTCTACTGCGGAGAAATTAACACGAAAAACATAGTTCTTCAACCTCAGTTTTCAACTTTTAGCACGGACTATTCGTAATGCCCAAATAGCGGTATGATCCCCGATTAAAATATGATTTTTGAGCAGAATTTCAAAAAGTTAGAATCAATACCAGAACACTGGTGATTTTTAAAGTATTCAACAGATTATCACTTTTCGAGAAAAGTCGTGGATGGTAAACACAACAAGTTTTCTTTTTTTCCTATTTAATGTAATGTTTCAATTCTATACATCTTAAAACTGAGTTCAAATTTTTCAGTTTTTGTTCAGTTTCTATCTTTGTTCCAGGAAATAATGGGAATAACAACTCTAAAATCAGTTATTTCAGAAACGGATTATTTTGAACGGTTTTACGAGAGGGTTAAACTGAATTGGGAAAAGAACTGATATAAGAGAAAACCAGTTATTTTAGCGAAACAATATAAGTACTGCATAGTACAGGTGAAACAAACAAACCGAGTGGTAGCTAAGACTCGCGTGTGGGAGGAGAGCATAGTCAGGGCGCGAGGTAATGAGAGAGGGGTGGCCCTCCTTATTAATGGCGGCGCCGGGCTGGGGCGGCGACCTTGGGCGGTGATCAGCTAGGATTTAGCGCGGGCACGTGGGCCGCCTAGACTAGGAACCAGACCTACAGTCGCCTTATCGGAGGCCGCCTCCCACCCCAGTTGCCTTCTGCTGAGTTAGGAGCGCCGTGGGCCACCGCCTAATGAATCTGGATCGCACTATCTGCGCAGGCGCGAACGTTCCTACCGCTGCCGGCAACTCCTGCACAGGCGCCACCTCCCTGAAAACTGACAGTGTCTCCAGTTAAAGCGCTCGAGTACAGCTCACATGCCACTTACCCCGGGGAAAGATGGAGTTGTCTGGTTGTAGCTGAGTGCGTAAAACCCACCTCTACGCAACACTACCCAAGTCGTGCGAGTCGTTATATCAGTAAAGTTTGCCCATGATATTATTATAAGTACACTACTGGCCATTAAAATTGCTACACCAAGTAGAAATGCAGATGATAAACGGGTATTCATTGGACAAATATATTATACTAGAACTGACATGTGATTACAGTTTCACGCAATTTGGGTGCATAGATCCTGAGAAATCAGTACCCAGAACAACCATTTCTGGCCGTAATAATGGCCTTGATACGCCTGGGCATTGGGTCAAACAGAGCTTGGATGGCGTGTACAGGTACAGCTGCCCATGCAGCTTCAACACGATACCACAGTTCATCAAGAGCAGTGACTGGCGTATTGTGACGAGCCAGTTGCTCGGCCACCATTCACCAGACATTTTCAGTTGGTGAGAGATCCGGAGAATGTGCTGGCCAGGGCAGCTGTCGAACATTTTCTGTATCCAGAAAGGCCCGTACAGGACCTGCAACATGCGTTCGTGCATTATCCTGCTGAAGTCTAGGGTTTCGCAAGGATCGAATGAAAAGTACAGCCATGGGTCGTAACACATCTGAAATGTCCACTGTTCAAAGTGCCGTCAGTGCGAACAAGAGGTAACCGAGGTGTATAACCAATGGCACCCCATGCCATCACGCCGGGTGATACGCCAGTATGGCAATGACGAATACACGCTTCCAATGTGTGTTCCCCGCAATGTCACCAAACGCGGATGCGACCATCATGATGCTGTAAACAGAACCTGGATTCATCCGAAAAAATGACGTTTTGCCATTCGTGTACCCAGGTTCGTCGTTGAGTACTCCATCGCGGGCGCTACTGTATGTGAAGCAGCGTCAAGGGTAACCGCTGGCATGGTACCCAAGCTGATAGTCCATGCTGCTGCAAACGTGGTCGAACTGTTCGTGCAGATGGTTGTTGTCTTGCAAACGTCCCTATCTGTTGACTCAGGGATCGAGACGTGGCTGCACGACCCGTTACAGCCATGCTGATAAGATGCCTGTCGTCTCGACTGCTAGTGATACGAGGCCGTTGGGATCCAGCACGGCGTTCCGTATTACCCTCCTGAGCCCACCAATTCCATATTCTGCTAACAGTCATTGGATCTCGACCAACGAGAGCAGCAATGTCGCGGTAAGATAAATCACAATCGCGATTGGCTGCAATCCGGCCTTTACAAAGTCGGAAACGTGATGGTACGCATTTCTTCTCCTTACACGAGGCATCACATGGTCACCGGCGCCAGCCTTGTGTCAATGCTCTAAAAAGCTAATCATTTGCATATCATAGCATCTTCTTCCTGTTGGTTAAATTTCGCGTCTGTAGCACGTCATCTTCGTGGTGTCGCAATTTTAATGGCCAGTAGTGTAGTTAGTTTAGACAGCTGAACTGCAAAATAATTTTTCTTCAGCAGATATATCATAATAGTGTAAAAAAAATGCAGACTGCAATCTTTCGTACTAGGTCACACAAATCTGTTAATATGCATTCTAGCAAGGTAAAATTACGGTATCCATCCCCATTTGGGATGACTTTCAGTCAGTAAATAAACTTCTGTATTTAAACATAAAATATCAGTTACTAATCAAATAATAATGCTTAAAATTACCAGGATAGGAGCATGCGAAAGCCTAGATCGCATTTACTTAAGACAGTTCAAACATGGTGAATATGTAGTTTCGGTTTTAAATACTAACCATCTTCAAATCACGCACGTAATAAATCCAGACTGAACGCAGGCCGTATGCACCAGTAATAACCGTCATGGCGTGAGGTGGGTTTCTTTAGAGGGCCACATGAATACAAAAATTTGGTGCTAATAGTGACAACAAAACAGAGTGGATGTACAACATGCTCACATAAGACGCAAGCTGGATTTACTGGTTGTATGAGTAAAAGTCAAATGAATTATTAACTTATAGTTGTATAAAAGTCAAGTAAAAAAAAAAATTATGCTGCGGCACAAAAATTGGGAATGATTCTACCCTCCGGTTGATAAAATCGTAACCAATTATAAAATATGAAACGGCCATCGTTATATCACGTAACTCGTCGACAACGAAGTAACATGCTTGAATGTTCATCTAGACTAACTTGACTACCCCTATTCAGTACAGAATTTAATTATTATGCTCTCACCAGTCAGGTTTTCTTGGCGGTGTTTTCCAAAACCTGTTGGACAGCAACTTCCGAAAGCCCTGACGGTGAGCACACCTTACGTAGCCTTACTGAGAGCACTGATTGCGGATGCAGGAAACAGCGGAAGAAAATGCCGGAATGAATTTCTTGAGGCTCATTGCCTGTAGGGTTAAATCGGCATAAATAGAAATGAAGGGTTATTTGTTTATCCCGTACGTATTCCTAAACCATTCATTAAAACATTTATGAGTTAATGTGCTTACGCCCACGAAGGTATCTGAAATAGTACATCAGTTTTATAGTAGATGGCTTTGAATCCTTTTAACGAATTTGTCTGTTTCATATAGTTGAGCGACAGTTCGTGTGTTTTTGGCGCCGGCCGAAGTGGCCGTGCGGTTAAAGGCGCTGCAGTCTGGAACCTCATGACCGCTACGGTCGCAGGTTCGAATCCTGCCTCGGGCATGGATGTTTGTGATGTCCTTAGGTTAGTTAGGTTTAACTAGTTCTAAGTTCTAGGGGACTAGTGACCTCAGCAGTTGAGTCCCATAGTGCTCAGAGCCATTTGAACCATTTTGTGTTTTTGGCATATGA
Organism: Schistocerca americana; assembly: GCF_021461395.2. Classification (NCBI taxonomy): domain Eukaryota; kingdom Metazoa; phylum Arthropoda; class Insecta; order Orthoptera; family Acrididae; genus Schistocerca; species Schistocerca americana. The sequence continues at coordinate 858,606,825 of NC_060121.1, forward strand.
GTGTGTACACATAACCTAATTCAATTGAATCCAATACAAACTTCAGATACAGTGATGTCTCAGGACGTGTCTGCCATAACAATTGTGAAATTCTAATTGTCGGATCGACATTAGATGATCTGTATCAAACGATTTTTTCTTTTGTTTTCGAACTGAGTTTGTATCAGTCATCACAAAATATTACTTTCACTTTCAAATCAGTTGAGCCACCCAATATACTAGCTATTGGTCGATCTATATTTTAAGCACGAAAGAAAAATGTTGTTTTGTTCACACTATAGATCGTACCACGAATGCGGTTGGGTTCCGAGGACTGTACCAATGTCAGAGTTCTGTAACAACTATACAAAACAAATCAGATCACGTACAACAATACGTATGCATTTCTTTCTGTCTTTCTTTGGCCTTTGTCCCGCGTCACGCGAGGTCGGCCGTGTTACTACTGACTTGGCAGTGTTAGTTGCAGAGGGTGACCGGATGCTCTTCCTGCCGCGACCTCGAAGCCCCCAGGACGGAATTAGTGTTACCCCAGCTGGCTCCATCTAGTGTAAGTCATGGAATAGTGCGAACGTTTTCTAATATCTGCGAGTCGTATAACTGACGTGGAACGTGGGGACCAGCCCGGCATGCACAAAGCGGGATGTGAAAAACCGCCTAAAAACCACATCCAGGCTGGCCGGCATACCAGCCCTCGTCGTTAATCCGCCGGGTGGATTGGATCCGGAGCTGGCGCGCCTACCCGATTTCAGGAAGCAGCCCAATAGCGCTCTCGGCTACCTTGTCGGGTAACAATACGTATGCACTGTAACATGCTAGTAGCTCAACATCCTCATATTTCATGTAAATCGGAGGACGGAGGAAGGAAAGTAACCGTGAATGTCAGCTGCCGGGGCACTTTATGGGACGACGAGTGGAAATCTGTGCAGGACCGAGGTTCGAACCAGCGATCTCCTGCTTATGAGGCAGTAGCGTCAGCCACTGCGCCACCTGGGTATAGTGTTTATGGCAATTACAAGGACTATCTCGGCACGTCTCTGCCGACCCACATTGCGACTGTTAGCGCCACCTATCCGCAGGCCCTATCCATGTCCTCCACGCTCAGCAGCCCGTGATCTTGCGGGAGCGTTCGTGCTTCCCGCGCACGGGGTCCCGGTTTCGATTCCCGGCGGGGTCAGGGATTTTCTCTGTCTCGTGATGACTGGGTGTTGTGTGTTCATCATCATTGACTCGCAAGTCGCTGAAGTGGCGTCAACTGAAAAGGACTTGCAATACGGCGGCCGAACTTCCCCGCATGAGGCCTCCCGGCCAACAATGCCACACGATCATTCATCAGTTTGAATTTCCGGCAGGAGAATGGAAGCAGTTGTGCATCCACGCTGAAGTTGTTGAAATCATTGCCCACTGAAGTGAATCAAATATGTTGGTCATAACTTCCTTCCATTTCCTCTCCTCCCCCTCCAACTTCAGTTTACACAGTATGTATCGTAGCTGTGGATTCCGTGTGGTGTCTGTTCTATTGGACATGTCCGTAAGAACAAACATCACGCATTCATACAATCCACACGCTTCATCTGTTCAGATTGGGAACTGATTTCTGCAAATGATTGTCACTTTCAGTAGTAAACACTTGCCCAGACACTCAAGTCTGTATCCATGTTACTGTGCTATTGGAGCAGTTAGAATACTTGCAGGCTGTTCATGGTAACGGAGTATTCCAAAAATGTTCAAATGTGTGTGAATTCCTAAGGGATCAGGTCCCTAGACTTACACACTACTTAAACCAACTTACGCTACGGAAAACAACACACACACCCATGCCCGAGGGAGGACTCGAACCTCCGCCGAGAGGGGCCGTGCAGTCCGTGACATGGCGCCTCTAACCGCGTGGTCACTTCACGCGGCCAGAGTATTCCAATATGGCAGTTGCTAACTGCACACGAGCTCTGCCGAAGAACTGTGTCGATGACAAGTGACTATTCACAGTAGACTGAACACACTAAACACTGGTGACTGAAGATTGTTCGCTGAAGACTGACTCGAAAACTGATGAGCCGCGGCTTATAGCACCGCACTGACTGCTACATCAAATGCGCATGATTGGCAGTCACTGTTGGAGATCACACGCTCGTTGCCCATTGGCTCTCCAAGCAGAATGCTGGCATCGTTGCATCTGGCTGCGACTGAGATGGGCGTGTACTCACCACGTTGTCATGAATTCTACTCTGTACTCCGATACAATTCACAGGAAGTCTACACGGCAGGGGTAGTACGTCGGGGTCGCAACATTAAAGACATCAGGAGCTTCAGAAACAGATATGAAATGGCAGGCTTAATGGAAACCATTTGAGTGAATACTGCTCAAGCCCATTCGTTTCAAACAAACAAGCCAATGGAAGACAAGAATGGAAAACATTCGCCTTCTCACTGCTCAAGCCTGTTCAGCTGAAGCAGTCGCTTAGTGGCAACCAAGACCAGCTACCATTCGAACACACATTGCTGGACAGAGACGAACCCTGCACGCTGATTTACATTTCGGTGCATTCAGTTGCAATGCTAATTATGACTGTAGTCTCCATCCACGAGTGGTTATTAGAAACATAGATAAACTTCGCATGTACTACAGCCCCCTCAAATATATGAATGGAACACCAGGAATGTGCTGCAGAGGTGGAAAAGTGAAATTCAAACAATAAATTTTGTACGTCTAAAAGTACTTATATATCAATTTAAACACAAACCATTTGTTTCTTAGAGTGGTACTGCAACACGTTCTTGGTACTCATCATTGTTCTTAAATAATTTCGTGGTGGTTTGCCGGAGCTTACTAATTTGGATAATCCACACATTTTATCTGTACAGCCTCTGAACTGACTTGTGTAAATGATTGTCAACATTGCTCTCCGGTGACGGCTAGCTGTGGGCCCTATGGAGTCCTATTGTTGGTTGTTTCGAAGTGTCATATCAAGTAGGAGCAGACTATTCCTTAGTCACCAAAGAGGATCTTTTTCAAATACGGAATATGGGCAAGAATTGTTTTCCTCGGCGACTGTTTCCTTTTAGAGAGAGTGCAAGTGCTTAGTAAGAATGGGAATCGTATATTATCGTCTGGGAGGTAGGGGTTTCCTGAGTAAAGCGGATTTGGTGACGTTTAATCGAAAGAAGCAAATTACATTTGCTTTGGTGGAAATAAAGCGTCTTCAGTTTTACGTGCTGTGTCCATAGAAATATTGATGTTGATCGTCTGCTCTGTCGAACATTCTTTGTGCCTAGATTATACACTGACGGAAAGAAAATCCCAGCACCTAAGAATAATTAATGTAGAACTATGAAATTTCGGGAATACATTTTTATCTAGGTAACATATTTGAGTGATTAACGTTGCAGGACCCGACTGGCCGTGCGGTCTGACGCACTGCTTTCCAGGCGGGGAGGAGCGCGGGTCCCCGGCACGAATCCGCTCGGCGGATTTGTGTAGAGGTCAGGTGAGCCGGCCAGTCTGTGGATGGTTTTTAGGCGGTTTTCCATCTGCCTCGGCGAATGCGGGCTGGTTCGCCTTATTCCGCCTCAGCTACACTATGTCGGCGATTGCTGCGAAAACAAGTTTTCCACGTACGCCTACACCACCATAACTCTACCACGCAAACATAGGTGTTACACTCGTCTGGTGTTAAACGTTCCCTGGGGGATCCACCGGTGGCCGAACCGCACAATAACCCTGGGTTCGGTGTAGGGCGGCGGAGTGGTGTAGCGGACTGCGATAGTCGTCGTGGGGTTGTAGACCACTGCGGCTGCGGCGGGGACGGAGCCTCTCCGTCGTTTCTAGGCCCCCGGTTAACGTAACATACAGGGTGTTTCAAAAATGACCGGTATATTTGAAACGGCAATAAAAACTAAACGAGCAGCGATATAAATACACCGTTTGTTGCAATATGCTTGGGACAACAGAACATTTTCAGGCAGACAAACTTTTGAAATTACAGTAGTTACAATTTTCAACAACAGATGGCGCTGCGGTCTGGGAAACTCAATAGTACGATATTTTCCACATATCCACCATGCGTAGCAATAATATGGCGTAGTCTCTGAATGAAATTACCCGAAACCTTTGACAACGTGTCTGGCGGAATGGCTTCACATGCAGATGAGATGTACTGCTTCAGCTGTTCAATTGCTTCTGGATTCTGACGGTACACCTGGTCTTTCAAGTGTCCCCACAGAAAGTCACAGGGGTTCATGTCTGGCGAATAGGGAGGCCAATCCACGCCGCCTCCTGTATGTTTCGGATAACCCAAAGCAATCACACGATCATCGAAATATTCATTCAGGAAATTAAAGACGTCGGCCGTGCGATGTGGCCGGGCACCATCTTGCATAAACCACGAGGTGTTCGCAGTGTCGTCTAAGGCAGTTTGTACCGCCACAAATTCACGAAGAATGTCCACATAGCGTGATGCAGTAATCGTTTCGGATCTAAAAAATGGGCCAATGATTCCTTTAGAAGAAATGGCGGCCCAGACCAGTACTTTTTGAGGATGCAGGGACGATGGGACTGCAACATGGGGCTTTTCGGTTCCCCATATGCACCAGTTCTGTTTATTGACGAAGCCATCCAGGTAAAAATAAGCTTCGTCAGTAAACCAAATGCTGCCCACATGCATATCGCCGTCATCAATCCTGTACACTATATCGTTAGCGAATGTCTCTCGTGCAGCAATGGTAGCGGCGCTGAGGGGTTGCCGCGTTTGAATTTTGTATGGATAGAGGTGTAAACTCTGGCGCATGAGACGATACGTGGACGTTGGCGTCATTTGGACCGCAGCTGCAACACGGCGAACGGAAACCCGAGGCCGCTGTTGGATCACCTGCTGCACTAGCTGCGCGTTGCCCTCTGTGGTTGCAGTACGCGGTCGCCCTCCCTTACCAGCACGTTCATCCGTCTCGTTCCCAGTCCGTTGAAATTTTTCAAACAGATCCTTTATTGTATCGCTTTTCGGTCCTTTGGTTACATTAAACCTCCGTTGAAAACTTCGTCTTGTTGCAACAACACTGTGTTCTAGGCGGTGGAATTCCAACACCAGAAAAATCCTCTGTTCTAAGGAATAAACCATGTTGTCTACAGCACACTTGCACGTTGTGAACAGCACACGCTTACAGCAGAAAGACGACATATAGAATGGCGCACCCACAGACTGCGTTGTCTTCTATATCTTTCACATCACTTGCAGCGCCATCTGTTGTTGAAAATTGTAACTACTGTAATTTCGAAAGTTTGTCCGCCTGAAAATGTACTGTTGTCCCAAGCATATTGCAACAAACGGTGTATTTCTATCGCTGCTCGTTTAGTTTTTATTGCCGTTTCAAATATACCGGTCATTTTTGAAACACCCTGTAGCATAACATAACGTTGCAGGATTACAGGTTAATGTAAGTGCGAAATAAACCATTGCTACTGTGAAATTTTGGTTTATTAATAATGGATGTAACCGCCAGATTTTTGATTTCGAGCATACAAACGTGCATGCATTGTGTTGGAGACAGATATGGTTTCCGAGCAGGCCAAGACAAGACGTCGTAACTCGTTATTCGTTAAAGCATGTTGGCTTACAACAGCGGTATGTGGACGAGCGTTATCCTCATGGATAGTTCGTACTAATAGACGGAAAGTCGTCGATTAAATCAGAAGTAATATTCAGCGTCCCCAAGGAATTGTAACAGGCCCTGTATTGTTCCTGATCTATATTAACGACATAGGAGACAATCTCAGTAGCTGTCTTAGATTGTTTGCAGATGATGCTGTCATTTACCGTCTTGTAAAGTCATCAGGTGACCAAAACGATTTGCAAAATGTTTTATATAAGATATCTGTATGGTGTGAAAAGTGGTAACTGACCCTGAATAAAGAAAAGTGTGAAGTTAATCTCATGAGTACTAAAAGCAGGCCGGCCGGTGTGGCCGTGCGGTTCTAGGCGCTTCAGTGTGGAATCGCGTGACCGCTACGGTCGCAGGTTCCAATCCTGCCTCGGGCATGGATGCGTGTGATGTCCTTAGGTTAGTTAGGTTTAAGTAGTTCTAAGTTCTGGGGGACTGATGACCACAGATGTTAAGTCCCATAGTGCTCAGAGCCATTTGAACAATTTTTGAACTAAAAGCAATCCACTAAATTTCAAACATGCAAAAAGTCACACAAATCTGAAGGCTGCAAATACAACTAAATACTTAGGGATTATAATAACAAATAACCTAAATTGGAACGGTCAAATAGATAATGTTGTGGCTAGAGCAATCCTAAAACTGCCATTCATTGGCAAAACACTTAGATGGTGCAACAGTCTGCTAAAGAGACTGCTGAGACCACGCTTGTCCACCCTAATCTGGAGTATTGCTGTGCGGTGTGGCATCCGCATCAGGTGGGGCAGACTGATAAGATCGAAAAAGTACAAAGAAGGGCGGCTCGTTTTTTACTGTCGAGAATTAGGGGAGATAGTGCCACAGACATGATACGTGAATTGTAGTGGCAGTCATTAAAACAAACACGTTTTTCATTGCGATGGAATCTTCTGATGAAATTTCAGTAACCAGTTTTCTCCTCCGATTGCGAAAACATTCTGTTGGCACCCACCTACATAGGGAGAAACGATGATCACGGTAAAGTAAGAGAAATCAGGGCTTGTACAGAAAAATTTAACTGCTCGTTTTCCCGCGCGCCATTAGAAAGTGGAAAGGTGGAGAGACAGCTTGAAGGTGGTTCATTGAACCCTCTGGCAGACACTTTATTGTGAACAGCAGAGTAATCACGTAGATATAGATGTAAATGGAAAACAGTCCCTGGAATACTGCTTATGAATAGCAACACAGCAGGTCAAATTACCATAGTGACGTACAAATTTGCAGTTTAGGTGCGTGGGATAACCACTAGGTTGCTCCTGCTGTCATATGGATTTGCACCCCAAACCATAACTCCAGGTATCAGTTTAGTGTTCAAAAAATGGTTCAAATGGCTCTGAGCGCTATGGGACTTAACATCTATGGTCATCAGTCCCCTAGAACTTAGAACTACTTAAACCTAACTAACCTAAGGACAGCAAAGGACAGCACACAACATCCAGCATCACGAGGCAGAGAAAATCCCTGACGCCGCCGGGAATCGAACCCGGGAACCCGGGCGTGGGAAGCGAGAACGCTACCGCACGACCACGAGATGCGGGCTAAGTTTAGTGTGTCTACTATGTTGGTTGCAGGCCCTCAACGGCCTACTTGCAACCAAGACATGGCCATCAATGGCACCGAGACGGAAACAGCTTTCATCAATAAACACAACAAACCCCCACCATACCCTCCTACGAGCCTTCGCTTGACATCACTGAAGTCGGAAATGGCGGCGGTTTGGGGTCAGTGGAATGAACTCTACAGAGAGTCTGGCTCGTAGCTGTCCTCGATGTAACCGATTTGTAAGAGCTCGGTGTGTCACTGTGGTGCCAACTGCTGACCAAATTGCTGCTGCAGATGCAGTACGATACACCAGACCCGCCCCATGGTCGTCTCCCTCGGTAGTGTCATAGGGCCGTCTGGAATCTGGTCTTCTTGTGACCGTCCATTCTTGTGACAACCGTTGCGAGCAGTCATGTATAGTCGCTACATTTCTGCCAAGTCTTTCTGCAGTATCGGAAAAGGAAAATCCATCTTCTGAAATCAAATGGCTCCGAGCACTATGGGACTTAAAATCTGAGGTCGTCAGTCCCATAAAGCTTAGAACTACTTAAACCTAACTAACCTAAGGACATCACACACATCCTTGCCCGAGGTACGATTCCAACCTGCGACCGTAACTGTCGCGCGGCTCCATACTGAAGCGCCTAGAACCGCTCGGCTACGCCGGCCGGCTCCAGCTTCACATAGCCCTATTACACGACCTCAGGTGTTTGTAATGCCGTCTTCGTCGCCCTAAAACATTCTTTATTAACATCAACTTACCACGTCCAATCTCAGAGGTAAATAACGCTCACGACCGTTATAGTGAGCATTTAAATCAAATCTGATTTGCATCCTCATAATGACGCTACGAACGCCACTCTTATGCAGCTGGCGCAAAATATGAACTGACATCATCTTCCTGATGTCAATTTCCCTTGATGTCGCACAACTGCTTCATGTTGCTGCGTTTTTTTCTGTCGGTGCATCTCGAATTGTTGATACTCAAAAACCCAGGACCATTCACTCGCGCATTTGAATTTAATTGCTATATTTGAATACTCTCTAGTTCTGAAAAGTACAAAATTAATTATAATTTAGATATGTTGTTGGGGAGATTAACGTTGTAACGTATAATATTATAAACCAAGATCGCTTGATGTAAAATATTTTATTTCGTGACCAGTTTCGACAGTAACTAGCTGTCATCTTAAAATCCTCAGATCTTCCAGAAATGTAACTACACATCAGTCTCGTCTGCATATTGAGGACATGCTCCAACGACAATAATACATCTCCACAACGATTTGTAAAATATATAAAGCCTCCTAAGTGATGTCTCCTTAGCAGGTTATATATATGAGATAAACCAATGCGGAGCTGTATTATTGCAATTGGAGCATGGTCTCAATATCTCAACGAGACTGATGTATAGTTACAGTTCTGAAATTTTCAGAAACTGACAGCTAATTACCGTCGAAACTGGTCACGAAATAAACTGTTTCCCATCAAGCGAGCTTGACTTCTAACATAATATATTACAAAACTAGCTGCTTCAAGTGTTAAAAAAAATTCCTAGAGTAGCAAATTCCTTGTCCTTTCTGAAATAAATTTCAGTAAAATTTCACATAACTAACGTGTGAATGAGGTACTATAATTAAACGAGTGTACAAATTACTGCACAACCATTCACTGTACTTTCCCCTTCAGCAACATCAAATGGCGTACTAAAGTACGTCGTTCCCAAAAACACCATCACAGTTTTTATGTTTCATGCGAAGTATATTTCATGTGTGTTTCTGTTTACCCATATTTGTTTACATTGTTCTCTAGCGTCAATATAAGCAAATTTTGGAGTAAATTGCAGTGATCCGCAGCTCGTGGTCGTGCAGTAGCGTTCTCGCTTCCCGCGCCCGGGTTCCCGGGTTCGATTCCCGGCGGGGTCAGGGATTTTCTCTGCCTCGTGATGACTGGGTGTTGTGTGATGTTCTTAGGTTATTTAGGTTTAAGTAGTTCTAAGTTCTACGGGACTGATGACCATAGAAGCTAAGTCCCATAGTGCTCAGAGCCATTTGAAAAATTTTTTGCAGTGGAAATGGCGTTGTAGTCAAGGGGATGTAAATTGGTGGAGCACGTTAATTAAAGTAATCTAAATTAAAGTCCAATGGTTGGTAATCTTCAGAAAGTCCCATGCGAAAGTGACATTTATTTGAAGCTGTATCTGTGTTTACAATACAAATCGAGGCAGTAACATTCATACTGACCACGACAGTGGAAGACTTCATTCAGATACGGGTGTAGCCACATAATTCATATAACTGTTTCCAAGAAACCTTCTTAGTAACTCGTAGCCATAAACATCAATTTAAATGCAACCAATAGCGCTGTACTAAAGTCAACCACCCTGCTTTCGATGTCACTTTTATTGTCTACGCTACTGGCCATCCAAATTGCAACACCAAGAAGAAATGCAGATAATAAATGGGTATTCATTGGATAAATATATTATACTACAACTGACATGTGATCACATTTTCACGCAATTTGGGTGCATAGATCCCGAGAAATTAGTACCCATAACAACCACTTCTGGCCGTAATAACGGCCTTGATACGCCTGGGAATTGATTCAGAGTTTCGATGGCTTGTACAGGTACAGCTGCCCATGCAGCTTCAACACGACACCGCAGTTCATCAAGAGTAGTGACTGGCGTATTGTGACGAGCCAGTTGCTCGGCCACCATTCACCAGACGTTTTCAATCGGTGAGAGATCTGGAGAATGTGCTGGCCAGGACCGCAGTCGAATATTTTCTGTATCCAGAAAGGCCCGTACAGGACCTGCAACATGCGGTCGTGCATTATCCAACTGAAATCTAGGGTTTCGCAAGGATCGAATGAAGGATAGAGCCACGGGTCGTAACACATCTGAAATGTCACGTCCACTGCTCAAAGTGCCGTCAATGCGAACAAGAGGTGACCGAGACGTGTAACCAATGGCACCCCATACCATCACGCCGGGTGATACGCCAGTATGGCGATGACGAATACACGTTTCCAATGTGCGTTCAGCACTATGTTGCCAAACACGGATGCGACCATCATGATACTGTAAACAGAACCTGGATTCATCCGAAAAAATGACGTTTTGCCATTCGTGCACCCAGAATCGTCGTTGAGTACACCATTACAGGCGCGCCTGTCTGTGATGCAGCGTCAAGGGTAACCGCAGCCATGGTCTCCGAGCTGATAGTCCGTGCTGCTGCGAACGTCGTCGAACTGTTGCAGATGGTTATTGTCTTGCAAACGTCCACATCTGTTGACTCAGGGATCGAGACGTGGCTGCACGATCCGTTACAGCCATGCGGATAATATGCCTGTCATCTCGACTGCTAGTGATACGAGGCCGTTGGGATCCAGCACGGCGTTCCGTATTACCCTCCTGCACCCACCGATTCCATATTCTGCTAACAGTCATTGGATCTCAACCAACGAGAGCAGCAATGTCGCGATTCGATAAACTGCAATCGCGATAGGCTACAATCCGACCTTTATCAATGTCGGAAACGTGATGGTACGCATTTCTCCTCCTTAATTGAGGCATCACAAAAACGTTTCACCAGGCAACGTCGGTCAACTGCTGTTTCTGTATGAGAAATCGGTTGGAAACTTTCCTCATGACGGCGCGTTGTAGGTGTCGCCACCGCCGCCAACCTTGTGTGAATGCTCTAAAAAGCTAATCATTTGCGTATCACTGCATCTTCTTCGCGTCGGATAAATTTCGCGTCTGTAGCTATTCATCTTCGTGGTATAGCAATTTTAATGGCCAGCAGTGTATGTGCGAATGGGTTACAGACGACGTAATTATATTCAACCGATCGTTACCACATCAAAAATACAAAGTTACGTAATTATTTGCTTTGTTTGTTTCTTGGTACATGTCTGCCGCTCTTGCACCCTCCGATGTCCTACACCTTGGTACATGTCTGCAGTCCTTGCACATTCTGATATCCACACATTTTAGTACCGTAGCACAACACTACATGGAGGGATGGAAACTTAATGTTGCAGCGCGTCTGCACTTTCGTCAATGACCTGCGCCATACTGTTGTGGCCCCTGTAGTGACATGCTACTGTACTGTCGAGGGAAATTTCGAATTAAACTATAGCAGCACGCACGTATTTGCGAACGAACCGAAAAACATGTGAGTTATTTTAATTTTTCGAGGTGGTAATAAATCTTTATGGCTACTTCCCTCATATATTTTTTATATCAATCCTTATTCACTGGAGCTCTTGGGGCCACGGCCGTTCGTCACCGTAAGAAAATGAAATGCCTACAGCTTTACTTAAGAATTTATTTATTGTGTAGCTACCATTTCGGCGCTTCGGTGCGCCACCTTCAAGCCTTAGTTGATGCTGAAGGGGTTATCACGATCCAAAAATACGAGGCATCAGTGACCAACCTAACTAGTTTATACAGACTGTAACAGTGATGGCAGAATTCCAACCATCAGCTGCCGAATTGGCTGTTGCTGATTGGAATGCTGACATCAGCTAGTATGGAAAGATAACTAGACGGACACTATCCTACTCATGAGATAGCCTCGGATGCAACTTCGTAGTTATCGTGTTCTCTACTTATTTGTGTAGTAAGAATAAATCTCTTGTACTTTTTCTTTCAATTTCCTTTATCCACCTGTCTTTATTATTACTATATGTTTATTGATATTACATTTGGGTTCTTCTCTAACAAATGTGATAATTAATTGTTTTAAGGAGTAAATTATTAATCGTTAGTCAAGTGCTGTACATTTCTTAAGAGAAACAATTGTAGACCAACGCACACTGCCAAAATGGTCGCCCACACTCAGTGAAGGATACTTTTATGCTTGAACTGTCAAAAATTAAACCATAAAAGTACCGGATGGTTATAAATTAAAGTGCAGCTACTTATGGAGGTCCAATGTGGGCTTTAATTGTCACATGGCAGTGATACTTCGTAGATATATCAGGCCATAATGCGGAACCGATTTACGCTGGCGTGCCAATTCTAGGACACCAGATGCAAATCTGGCGCTGTACAGCACCTCGTCGACGAGCCCCCCCCCCCCCCCCCCCCCCCGCCGTTCTCGTATTGAACAAATTATTACCAGTATTATGACTTTCTCACTTCTTTGATCTTTTCTGCCCATGTCCCGTTCCTTTCCCATTAAACATGGAAACATTTTCATACGTTTTTATTGAATTCACAGCGCCGTATTTGCTTCTGATGGGCAAAATTGGAACTAATTTTTTCTAGTTCGTAAATCAGTTCCGTATTAAGGCATTCGAATATCTAACCAATTTCACTGCCACACGATAATTGCAGCCCACACTGGACTTTTGAGTGTAGCTCCACTATATAAGTGCTTTGAAAATAAATTCTTTAGAGCATGTTTCAGAATACGTTATTTCTAAATATATGTATTATATTAGTTACATAGATGATGAAACGTTAATAAAGAATGAATAATTCCAAGCGAATTTAAAAGGATGGAAATTTATGCTCGTTCTCAAATAGTTGGCATTCACAATCAATGTTGAATATCACTACAACAATATTTTGACACTCTGCAGAGAAATCATATCACCTGCGAAAGAGTGTAAAGCATGTTTACGATAACGCTGTCACCTTTCGTCAACATTTCGTAAATATACGCCTGATTTTTACTCGACCTAGATTTTTCTGAAAATTGCATGACATAAAGAAGCTGAAGGTATTATTGCAATAGTGGTAATGAGGTAGATGAAGGTGAAGTAAATTCTGACTCATGTATGATTTCAAACGACCCACACGCAGCTCGTTATCTGCGATTTACAACTTGCCAATAAAAAGTTGTCCTCGAACCACTCAGACAGAAGTCAGCCCGTGGAGTTCTCCCATCCGGGAGCCGCCTGTGAGGGAAGAGAACTCTTCTCATACTTTGGAAAGGATGTGAAGTTTTGTAGGAGAGTAAAGGAGAGGACGGACGTCTCCCGGAGTAACGAACAGCCCCTTCGAGAGCAAAGTACTTCAGATCTATTTATTTTACATAATCCTTATCCCCGATGGAAAATTCAGCTGCGAGACGGCCTCGCTGGGAGCGAGTAGGGTGACTTTTCACGAAACAGGTAGGCGCACCGTGCTTCTGGGGGTTGCCGGGAAAGCGAGTGTTTCTCAAGACAAAAAGAGGAAGCTCGTTGCCAGGAAATAAGAAAAGCGTCTGTCATAGATTTTGTGATGTCATTAAGATTACGTTTTACTAATGTACCGTTCTACTATTTAATGCGTAACTACAATGGAGAAGAAACTAAATACACTGACGGAAATGCCGGCCGGTGTGGCCGTGCGGTTCTAGGCGCTTCAGTCTGGAACCGTGTGACCGCTACGGTCGCAGGTTCGAGCCCTGATTCGGGCATGGATGTGTGTGATGTCCTTAGGTTAGTTAGGTTTAAGTAGTTCTAAGTTCTAGGGGACTGTTGACCACAGATGTTAAGTCCCATAATGCTCAGAGCCATTTGAACCATTTGAACTGACGGAAAACAAAAGATAATTAATGTAGAGTAATGAAATTTAAGGAATTTATTTGTCTGTGCAACATGTTTAAGTGATTAACATTGCAAGATCACAAGTTAATGTAAGAGCGAGGTAAGCCATTGCAAAAGTGAAATGCTACCACAATAATAACCAGAGTAAACGTCAGAATGTTGAATGCAAGCACGTAAATGCGTGTGCACTGTGTTGTGCAGGTGGCGGCTGTTAGTTTTCGGGATGGACTTCCAACACTGTGGCACTTGGTCGGTCAACACAGGGACGGTAATGCCTTTTGTGGATGACGCTGGAGTTGTCGGCCGACGATGTACCTACCATACATGCTTCATTGGAGACAGGCATGGTGATCGAGCAGGCCAAGATAACATGTCGACACTCTGTAGAGCATGCTGGGTTACAACAGCGGTATGTGGCCGAGTGTTATCCTGTTGGAAAACAAGCCCTAGTATGCTATTCATGAATGTCAGGACGACAGGGCGATTTACCAAATTGACGTAGAATTTTAGACTTTAGTCAAGTTGTGTGGGATAACAACGAGAGTGCTCGAGCTGGGGTACCAAATAGCACCCCAGACGATAACTCCAGGTGTAGGTACTATGCGTCTAGCACCTGCTGACAGGTTGTCTGCAAGTGCTCACGTGTCCTCCTCCTAAGCAACACACGGCCATCAATGGCACCAGGTAGAACCAGTTTTCGTCAGAAAACACAACATGCCTCCACCCTGCCCTCCAATGAGCTCTCGCTTGGCTCTGGCGGTGGTTTGGGATCAGTGGAATGCATGCTACAGTAAGTCTCGGGCGGAGCTGTCTTTGAAGTAACCGATTTGTAAGTTCGTTGCTTCATTGCATTGCCAACTGTTGCTCCAATTGCCGCTGCAGATGCAGTACCATATGCCAGAGGAATTAGCGGGAAAGTGACGGTCTCCCTTCTCGGTAGTTTCACGTGGCCGTCCAGAACCCGGTCTTCTTGCGACCGTCCATTCTCGTGATCACCGCTGCAAACAATAATGTACTGTGGCCAGGTCTCTCCGCAGTGTCGCAGAAGGAGCATCCAGCTTCTCGTAGCCCTCGTACATGACGTCGTTCAACCTCAGTGAGGCGCTTATAATATGGTCTTTGTCGACTTAAAGGTATTCTTGACTGATACGAGCTGACCGCGTCCAATCTCTAAGGTAACTAGCGCTCGCGACCATTACCGGATGTATATAAAGGAACGTTGATTTGTATCCTCATACTAGCACTATCAGCACCATACATGGTATGACATAACGCGTACCAGTGTGAGTCAGCGTTATCGGTAGAGTCTGAAAGAGACCTCATTGTGGGTCTCATTTTGGCCGCCTGCTCCTTTTGTGCAGTAATCCGATTTTTGGAGCATTTGGATGTGACAGTGGACCGCAATTGGACTAGATGGCAACGTGTGGGCCATTGTCAAGGTTCTGGTTGATTGCATCCGGCAACCAACAGTAATGATCACCCTACTGTGCACCAATCTCGTTGTAGCCTGTCCACACCTTCGAGCATTTGGTTGTGACAGGGGCCCAACGCTGGACTGGATGGCAACGTGTGGGCAGTCATCAAGGTTCTGGTTGACTCCATCTGGCAACCAACAGGAATGATCGCTCTACTGTGCACCACGCTTGTCGTAGTCTGTTCTCATATTGGAGCATTTGGGTGTGACATTGGCCTGACGCTGGACTGGATTGCATCAAGTGGGCTGTCGTCAAGGTTCTGGTTGACTGCATCTGGCAACCAACAGGAATGATCGCCCTACTGTGCACCAAGCTCGTCATAGCCTGTTGACTTCTTGGAGCATTTGGGTGCGACAGGGGCCCAACGCTGGACTGGATGGCAACGTGTGGGCAGTCATGAAGGTTCTGGTTGACTGCATCTGGCAACCCACAGGAATGATCGCCCTACTGTGCACCAAGCTTGTCGTAGCCTGTCTTGTCGTAGCCTGTTCACATCTGCACCTACATCGGAGAACAAGTAGTGGACTCCCTGCAACATTTGAAGTCATTACGCATCATTAGCCGGAAACCAACAGCAGCTTTACTAGGGAGTTACAGTCTAATGAGTAGAGAGGCGTTAACACCACAACACAAACGGCTGTGTTTGGAGTGGTGCCGCGAAGCATCGGCTGCTGATGAATAGCATCACATTGCGCTCAGCCTTGGATTGCCGTTCTGCGTAACCGTGTCTGACGATCGAAAGCGAGTATAGCTGTAGTCAAGGAGAGGGAAGGTTCCATTCCTCCATTGTTTTGGAGACGCACCAGAGGTGGTACTCCTGGTTTCATCGTGTGGGAAGCCATCGGGAATACGTTTAGGACATGGCTGGCAGTGGTGATTGGAAAGAGAGACCATATTACTATCTTCCGCGGTGAAAAAGTTTCCCGAGATCAAATTCAGTATTTCCACCTTCCCATCTTCCATTTCGGCGCCATTATAGTCACTGAGCGATGTAATATCGAGTGAGTAGTAAAGCCTGATGTAGCCAGTGTGAGGATTCATATGTGCTTCTCGCACGTTTTAAATATTTGCCTCCCTTCCTGTTTCACTCGTTCTTTTACGAAAAAGGAATATCATTTTTTATATCATTCTCCATTTTGCTGTTGTCTGGTCTGTCCAAGATACCTAACAAAGATACATGTATTTATTGGCACCAATAGGCCCTATGTGAGATATTCTAATTCATTATTATCAATAAATTACTGGGCTTGAATAGCGATCAAAGGGATACTAAATAATGTTTCTTTCTTCATACTGCCTGATAGAACTAATCATTAAACCATATATTTTTTATTGCACTAATGGGAGATGAAAGTATTCTTGTAACGTACGGTATCTGTGTGTCTGTCTGACGCTACATCAGATTCAAAAGTTAAACGCACATTCCTTTTATTATACTTCGAACCTGTGACTTCGTCATTTCTTTCCAAAATTTTATTAGGATTTTTAAAGGACCTTTTTTATACTGCAGTGTTATAAGTCGTCAGGTAGGATACGAAAATATTTCTCATACATTACAGCAACTGATAAGATTATTCCGATATGCTTACTGATTTAATACAACACCAACCCTTCGTAGAGCTTTCCGTCAGGTTGGTTGCCAAAATTATACTTCCAAATTCAATGAACGCTTCTCTCATTACACTCCTTACCCTCATTTTCATGTCATTCACCTGCAGTGACGGTCAAACTTCTTCAGCTATTTAATCGACTCATCAGTGGAACATTGATGATGTAAGTGACTTACCATGACAACAACAAAGCAAAGAAAGGTGTTTTATGAGCTTAACAGTCTGTTAGGTACAGAGCTCCGTTCTTTTCATTTAATAACAGTATGATGTTGTATATTGCCTGTTACGTTACATACACTACTGGCCATTAAAATTGCTACACCACGAAGATGACGTGCTGCAGACGCGAAAATTAGCCGACAGGAAAAAGATGCTGTGATATGCAAATGATTAGCTTTTCAGATCATTCACACAAGGTTGGCGCCGGTGGCGACACCTACAACGTGCTGACATGAGGAAAGTTTCCAACCGATTTCTCATACACAAACACCAGTTAACCGGCTTTGCCTGGTGAAACGTTGTTGTGATGCCTCTTGTAAGGAGAAGAACTTTGATAAAGGTCGGATTGTAGCCTATAGCGATTGCGGTTTATCGTATCGCGACATGGCTGCTCGAGTTGGTCGAGATCCAATGACTGTTAGCAGAACATGGAATCGGTGGGTTCCGGAGGGTAATACGGAACGCTGTGTTGGATCCCAACGGCCGCGTATCCCTAGCAGTCGAGATGACAGGCATCTTATCCGCATGGCTGTAACGGATCGTGCAGCCACGTCTCGATTCCTGAGTCAACGGATGGGGACGTTTGCAAGACAACAACCATCTGCACTAACAGTTCGACGACGTTTGCAGCAGCATGGGCTATCAACTCAGAGACCATGGCTGCGGTTACTCTTGACGGTGCATCACAGACAGGAGTGCCTGCGATGGTGTACTCAACGACGAACCTGGGTGCACGAATGGCAAATTGTCATTTTTTCGGATGAATCAAGATTCTGTTTGCAGCACCATGACGGTCGCATCCGTGTTTGACGACATCGCGGTGAACGCACACTGGAGGCGTGTATTCGTCATCGCCATACTGGCGTATCACCTGGCATGATGATATGGGGTGCCATGGGTTACACGTCTCGATCACCTCTTGTTCGCATTGACGGCACTTTGAACAGTGGACGTTACATATTAGATGTGTTACGACCCGTGGCTCTACCCTTCATTCGATCCCTGCGAAACCCCACATTTCAGCAGGATAATGCACGACCGCATGTTGCAGGTCCTGTACGAGCCTTTCTGGATACATAAACTGTTCGTCTGCTGCACTGGCCAGCACATTCTCCAGATCTCTTACACATTGAAAACGTCTGGTCAATGGTGGCCGAGCAACTGGCTCGTCACAATACGCCAGTCACTACTCTTGATGAACTGTGGTATCGTGTTGAAGCTGCATGGGCAGCTGTACCTGTACACGCCATCCAAGCTCTGTTTGAGTCAATGCGCAGGCGTATCAAGGCCGTTATTACGGCCAGAGGTGGTTGTTCTGCGTACTGATTTCTCAGGATCTATGCACCCAATGTAATCACATGTCAGTTCTAGTATAATATATTTATCCAATGAATACCCGTTTATCATCTGCATTTCTTCTTGGTGTAGCAATTTTACTGGCCAGTAGTGTAGTTAAATCTTACAATGGGCATACAATGCAGGTCGTGCATCCTAACTGAATTCCTAAACAGTGGGTTTCTTACAGTAAAGAAGACATATTGTTCTGTTCAAATAGTACGCTGCTTAATAAAACAGCCCTTCTTTTGAGCATACAATGAATGCATCCACAACTGGTGTCTACCTAGTTGGTGATATCAGATTATTCTATAGACAGTGGTACAATTTCTGGGTAATGGAAGCCATCGATCAGTTTCTTTTGTCAGAGTTTTTACTAATAGCTCACTATAATATGTAATGTCCTTACTTACATATGTAATACATCATTAATTCATGGTGTTTTCTCAGAAATTTTGAAATATGCCTCTCTAAACGGGGGGGGGAGACCACATTCAACATACTTCTATAACCAGCAACCGGCGTCGCTTCTTACATAATTTTTCTAAAATATTTCAGAAGGAAATGTTGCGGCGCTGTCACCCAGCTGCGTAATAATGGGATACACACCCAGCCAAAGTTTTGATTTAGAAGGGGTTATTCTAGTCAATCAGCTGTTTATACATTTGCTGAGAACATAAGAAAACCCTTGAACGATACAGCAACACCATTTTTGATCTTCTATGTGTTATTGAAGACATTTCATTGTGTCAGTCATAATCTTCTATTAGCTGAAATACATTTTTATGGAATACTTAGTTCAGTAGATGCCTGGTTTCGTTCTTACTTAAGAAACAGTATGCGAAAAGTTACCTTAGGACCTTCGAATAATACACTTCACAACATTTGCGTGGAGAGAAATTTCGGTTGGAGCCCCACGGGGTTCGAAGATTGGTTAATGCTCTGCACTGCCATTTTATTTTAATGGGAATTAGTTCTGCTTCCAGGTGATTCAAGCATTGTTATGAAGCCGAGCAAAGAAGCATCACCAAACAAAATAGTAAATGTTGTTTTGTGAAAGTTACCCAATGGTTCAAATGGCTCTGAGCACTATGCGACTAAACTTCTGAGGTCATCAGTCGCCTAGAACTTAGAAGTAATTAAATCTAACTAACCTAAAGACATCACACACATCCATGCCCGAGGCAGGATTCGAACCTGCGACCGTAGCGGTCGCTCGGCTCCAGACTGTAGCGCCTAGAACCGCACGGCCACTCCAGCCTGCCTTACCGAATGGTTTTACACAAATGAGCTATCTGCAAGCTTTGAAAAAACGCATTTCATCTCATATTAACGTAGTACTGCTACAGGAAATAATAAGCGGGGCAGAAAATTGTAAGTTTATAATTGCGCATATTGATGGAAACTTAAAATAATAAAGCAATGCAATAAATCTCCTATAGTATTCAAGTTCGGCTACATTTTCTATTAGAATAATTGCCAAATTTGGGTGTACAGTAGTCAATAAGTTAATATATTTTCATATTTTCATTCAATGGTGTGTTATGGGATAACTTCTATTCGCTTAGGCAAAAGGTATTCACTGCACAAAATAAAGTTATCAGAGTTTGTGTGGAGCTCACACGCGTACGTCTTGCTGATATCTCTTTAAGCAATTGCGAATATTAACCACAGTCTATAGCACATTTATTCACTTACAAAATATATTATCAACAATCCGTTTATGTTCAAGCGCAACAAGATTTTCGTAACACTAGAAGGAAATGATCTGCATTGTCCTCTAAAGAATGGAGCTCTCTCACAGAAGGGGGTGAAAAGCGCAGCTATAAAACTCTTTGACATTATACCCATGGAAACAAGATACCTGACAGATAACAGAAACATTTTCAAATGTAAATTACGTTACAGAGCTTCCTCCCTAACAACTTCTATACCATGCAGGAGTTCTTCAGTAGTGGCAATTAGTCTTGTAAAAAGAAAGAAATAAAAACCTGTAAATCGTCAACATGTAGCCATATAAATATTAATTTCTATTGTTTTTATTTAGTTGTGTATAAGTGTTCTACGTGTGTTCTGTTGACACATTCCACATCGTAATCGTTATCGTGAATGTAATCTAGAACAAGTAGCTAAGACTCATAGCCTTTGCAAAAGAATAACAACGCCATGGAATACTTTCAGTTTCTAAGAGGTCCATCAAGTCCTATCCCAAGGATTGTCTTGGTTTATTTAGAAGCTACTTACAGTGTATGCACCTACTCCTTTTCATAGGTTGTATTCTCCCCTGTCTTGTCAGTAGTCTGCTGAATTTTCATAGTCACTCCTTCCAAATCGTTCTCCCTGTTTTTCTCTGAGCGCTGTCGCCTGTGCCACAAAATATACTCCCGAATCACTTTGCAGGAATTCCATTTTCTGCGCGCCTCGCGACAAAAAGAACCCTCAGTGTGGTGGACAGCAGGCAGACCGGCTCCTGCGCACGCGCAGACAGCGGAACCACTTGTTGCTACGCTTCCCGCAACTCCGCCCCCCCTTCCCCCGCATTCCTCGCCATTGTTAATCAGCCGCCCTTGTGCAAATTGAACCGCTCGCTCCGGGGACCATTACATAATCCATTTAGCAAGTCCTTTAAATTGACGTTATTGGAAATTACTCTCGGGGAAGAATGGCCCGGAACGGCGCAGACTGGCTGCAGAAGGAAATTACTCTGTAAATGCTTCAAGGTTTTCCGAAGCCCTCTCGTCGAAGCTGTCTAGCTATGATTCCTTCCCAGCACTGCCTCTGATACATTTCACAGCAGTCTACCACTTTAAGCTTACAGATGATTTCGATTTTTTTCAACCAACTATTAACCACGTTAATTAGCGCCAAACACTAAATGTCACAAGAACAGTTTGTGAAGACCAAACCGTAACAGGATGCTTATTTCAATAATACTTCGCCCTACCTCCATGTAGGTGACTAAAAATTTATCTCCTAAGATGGAAATATTCAACGAAACACAATCTCTCACACTGCAGTTAGTTGGTTGGTTGGTTGTTTCGGGGAAGGAGACCAGACAGCGAGGTCATCGGTCACATCGGATTAGGGAAGGACGGAGAAGGAAGTCGGCCGTGCCCTTTGAAAGGAACCATCCCGGCATTTGCCTGGAACGATTTAGGGATATCACAGAAAGCCTAAATCAGGATGGCCCGATGCGGGATTGAACCGTCGTCCTCCCGAATGCGAGACTGCAGTTAGTTTTCATGTTTCTTTTACCTTAATGAAATTTTGCGAAAATTAGAGAGATTTAGGTATTGGTATTCTAAAGTTGAAATTATTGCGTTCTCTATATCGGCAGAAGTGAAAGAGATTCGTTGATGATTCTTCCCAGTTTATTCAGTTGTTGATGCCCATGCATTTCAAACTAATGTGTTGTAGCAGGGTTCACAGATTACACGACTCTGAAAGGAGGAAGTGTGGGCCTTCCGAGTTTTAATTATTCAGAATTATCGTTAGTCCTGATGTTACCACAAAATTAACTACAAATAATGCAATATTCAAAGCAAATTTGATGCCGAACGGGTTTTAGTGAACGACGAGGCGAAGTACACTAGTGGCCATTAAAATTGCTAGAACACGAAGATGACACGCTACAGACGCGAAATTTAACCGACGGGAAGAGGATGCTGTGATATGCAAATGATTCGCTTTTCAGAGCATTCACAAGAGGTTGGCGCCGGTGGCGACACCTACAACGTGCTGACATGAGGAAAGTCTACAACCGATTTCTCATACACAAACACCAGTTAACCGACTTTGCCTGGTGAAAAGTTGTTGTGATGCCTCTTGTAAGGAGAAGAAATGCGTACCATCACGTTTCCGACTTTGATAAAGGTCGGATTGTAGCCTATAGCGATTGCGGTTTATCGTATCGCGACATTACTGCTCGAGTTGGTCGAGATCCAATGACTGTTAGCAGAACATGGAATCGGTGGGTTCAGGAGGGTAATACGGAACGCTGTGCTGGATCCCAACGGCCGCGTATCACTATCACTTGCAGGCATCTTATCCGCATGGCGCTAATGGATCGTGCAGCCACGTCTCGATCCCTGAGTCAATAGATGGGGACGTTTCCAAGACAACAACCTTCTGCACTAACAGTTCGACGACGTTTGCAGCAGCATGGGCTATCAGCTCGGAGACCATGGCTGCGGTTACCCTTGGCGCTGCATCACAGACAGGAGCGCCTGCGATGGTGTGCTCAACGACTAACCTAGGTGCACGAATGGCAAATTGTCATTTTTTCAGATGCATCCAGGTTCTGTTTACAGCATCATGATGATCGCATCCGTGTTTGGCGTCATCGTGGTGAACGGACATTGGAAGCGTGTATTCGTCATCGCCATACTGCTGTATCACCCGGCGTGATGGTATGGGGTGCCGTTGGTTACACGTCTCGGTCACCTCTTGGTCGCATTGACGGCACTTTGAACAGTGGACGTTACATTTCAAATGTGCTACCACCCGTGGCTCTACCCTTCATTCAATCCCTGCGGAACCCTACATTTCAGCTGGATAATCCACTACCGCATGTTGCAGGTCCTGTACGGGCCTTTCTGGATACAGAAAACGTTCGACTGCTGCACTGGCCAGCACATTCTCCAGATCTCTCACCAAATGAAAACGTCTAATCAATGGTGGCCAAGTAACTGACTCGTCACAATACGCCAGTCCCTACTCTTGATGAACTGTGGTATTGTGTTGAAGCTGCATGGGCAGCTGTACCTGTACACGCCGTCCAAGCTCTGTTTGACTCAATGCCCAGGCGTATCAAGGCCATTATTACGGCCAGAGGTGGTTGTTCTGGGTAATGATTTCTCAGGATCTATGCATCCAAATTGCGTGAAAATGTAATCGCTTGTCAGTTCTAGTATAATATATTTGGCCGATGAATACCCGTTTATCATTTGCATTTCTTCTTGGTGTAGCAATTTTAATGGCAAGTAGTGTAGCTGGTAAATCGTCGCGTATCCGGGTCGAAAGCCACATTGCTCGTCCGGCAGAAGATGTTCTTCCCGCATATTTCGCTGGAGACGTTGGTGATAGACTCGTTCGATATGGTGGGTGTGCTCGTTCTTCATGTCATGTTCCTATAGATGTAGTGTTAGCTGAACGCTGCGTGCAAGCTTGCCAACTGTTAAACCTTTTCACACAGTTTAGGTGTTTCATTCAAGCTATTAAACCATTAATATTCCTTCACAATAGCAAAAAAACACACCACTGAAAAATAATAGTACATCCTGAGAGACGAGGTCGATTTTGATCCGATGATGGCGTATGCCACCTGGGAGATAGACGGTGTACTGACAATCGCTTCAACGTCCTCCACCAACAGATAACATAGTGGCATAGCTACCATTGCTATGTCACAGGTAGAAGGCTCAGTGTGGTGCAGATGTGTGAGGCAAGCAGGCAACTCGTGCTTCCTACAGCGAACTCGGTGAGTTTGGAAACAGCAAACTGCGGCATTCCATGTGGCGAGATGGTCCTTTCGTAGAATTGGCACAAAAGATGGACGTGCAACGTCATTTGTGCAACGATGCTGTATTTGTGGTCACGTGAACATTGTCACACCCGTAGATGAGGTTCTGGACGTTCACGCAACACAGACGCCCACCGTCATCGCCGTATTGTACGGGCTCCAGTGGCCGACTGTACAGCTACCACAGCACAGATAAGAACGCTTGTGTGCCCATACTTGTCAACACGGACTGTTGCGAACTGGTTATTAGCAGTTGCAGTACGGGCACCACACTTCAGTCCTTCTCCCACTCACGTCACAGCATCGATCCGTATGGCTTGACAGGTGTCACAAAGGATCCCTTCTAATGGCGAAGGGAGAAGTGACAGCACATTGTGCCTGCACGCAAGCGATAGTCGTTTGCGCTTATGAAGTAGACTTGATGACCGTTGTCTCGTAGAGTGCATTCGTCCAAGACAATGACCTCGTCCTAGGCCTTATGCTATAGAGTGCAATAAGCTACAAATCTCCATCACCTTTGGTGTTTCTGGAGGGGACGCTAACCAATGCTCGGTACGTGCAGAATGCTGTTAGACCCGGTCTTTTGGCGTTCTTGCAAAAGGAAAGTGGTGTGTTGTTCCAACAGGATAACGCACGCCCACACACTGCCTGTCAAACTTAACGTGGTCTGCAAGACGTGCAGCAGCTTTCCTGGCCAGCACGATTTCCTGACGTGTCTCGAATCGAGCAAGGGTTTGGTATGTTGGGGCGAGAAGCGACTCGTGCTACTCCTCAACAAACTACTCTTACAGAACACAGTAAAAATGTCAAGCAGGTGTGGCATAACGAGTCCCAGCACAGTATTCACCATCTGAATGATCGACTAGATGCCAGAGTCAGCGCCTACATTTCCGTCCATGGAGACTACACCATGTGCTAATATGGGTGTCTCAACACGGATCAATAGCTGGTACCTCAGAATCACTTATGCTATTGATCTGTAAATTTAATCATTTCATGTATTTCGTATGCACTGTTACAACAATAAATAATGAGTGAATTTGAAACTTCTAAATGGGTTAATTAATTCTTTTCCGACAGTGTATTTTGAATGAGAATGAAGCTGCTCTGGCGCACAGTTTCTAATTTGCCAGGAAGTTCAGATAAGCTCAATTTCTGCTGCTGAGTGAAAATTTATTCTTTAAACAACCCCCAGACTGTGGCTAAGCCATGTCTCCACTATACTCTCTCTTTCATGAGTGCTAGTCCTGCAAGGTATGTAAGAGAAATACTGAGAAGTCTGGAAGAATGGGATGAGGTACTGTCAGGCGTATACTTGTATGGGCAGGCTGTCACACCTTCTTGGATGGATTTGTCGGTAGAGCACTTGCCCTTGAGAAACAAAGGCCCCATGTTCGAGTCCAGGTCTGGCATATAGTACTAATCTGCCTGGAAGTTTCATGTTTTAATCGGTTCACCACCGTTTCGTTTTGATGCACGTTCTGGATGCCTCTGAGGTCTTATCAAACCGTTTTTAACATTGTTTTCAGTTGTTCTCTGCATCATAATACTGTTGATATCGTAATTACCTACATAGTTATAGCTATTACAAGTCATATGTTTTTAGGCTGGTTAGTAGCTCCAAGTACATACGGCCATACCAAGCCATTAGTGCCAATTCTCCCCTGGGCAACAGGTCAGGTGTTGAAGTATGGATGCATGGACACAGGGTGGTTAGTGTATACTGGCAGGCATAACCCACTTAGTGGTACAGTTACTTCCATGCAGGAAACATACAGTAGAAAATTATGTAACGTATCAGCGGGCACCAAAACACTGATGTTTGTACATATTAAGGTACCACATGCAAAAATATTTTCAGAGCATCTTTGAAGGCACCGAGTCGACAGTGTTATGTTGCCTGTTCCTCCGCAGAACAATCACACGCAGTTAGCAGATTTCCAGTAACCAGAGTTCTTCACACTGCAGCCACAGCTTCCTTTTGCCATTTGCATAAAGTTGAATCTCACCCACTAACAACAGGGAAGATCGAAACCTCCAACCTTCGTTGTTGCGTTTTGAACTAAGTGAGTATCGTTGGCTGGATGTTAATCCAGCGTATTTTCCACTTCCAGATGCAATCAAAAACCTCTGTAACGTCTAGAGTAACGCAGTACTACTTCCGTGACTTGAGCGGTATAGCTGGTGAGTTCTGGAAAGCGCAATTTGAAAACAGGTCTTACGCGAGCCTCTTCCGTCACAGTTAATACGCAGTAGCTGTTTTTGATGAGAGAGTTAGTCAGTGAATTGGAGTAGACCTGATAGTGGCAATAACGACATATAAGAAGCCTCCCCAAATATTGTGAAATCTATAATCGGGTGTCCCTTGGGCAACGATGTAATACAAGCCGTTTCTTACAAATTGCTGATGATGCACAGCAATAGAGAATATGCAAACAAGAGTGCAAACTGTCCTTCTGAGGACACAGCATATACAGCATACCGTAGTGGGAACTACTATGGTCATGTGTACAAACTAGGACTAGACACGTTCAAGTTTATGCAGGCGTTACCCCGTAGTGAAAGCCTGGAAAATGAGCAGCGAAAAATTCCTTCACAGCGCCCATGGTGACTTGCTATTAACGACAGTAAATTTACTAATGATGAGGAAGAGAGAGGCATGACAGTCCTGACGGAAAGTGTGACGAAACTTGCAAGCAAAATTAAGTGGAGAATTTTATAGCGAACAAAACCACGGTAGGTGAGATATGATGCCGAACAGATTAGGATTTAAGTATCTGCTTCAATGGAGAAAAAGCTCAGTGTACACAGTAAACATCCTTTTAATGACACGGGCAAGCGTTTTAGTTTTACAGCAATTTCTGCAATTTATTAACAACATAAAGTACGTACTTTTCGAATGCTTAACAGCTTTTACATAAGAAGTAAAAATAATAACGACTTCACTCACAGTAACTTCGTGTTTTGTGAAGTAACACGATGGATTTCGAACCGTGTGAGTCCATCGTCAGGTGCAGATCGTTTCAATACGTAATTTACTTCTGCTGTTTAGTGAGTTTATGCGCAACATGTGGTCCTGTAGTGAGAAGGTAGGTCTTAAACTTCGTAATTCGAAAATAAATAAAGGAATATGTGATGACAAACAGTGAAAAACTTTCCGGAAAATCTAGGAATAACATTTTTATTTCAATGACAGCACATATTGATTTATTCAGTATGCAATTGCACGTAGCAATAGACAACTCCGAACGCTGTACCACCCCTCACAAATATGTAGTATTTAGAGCCATACTACACAGAACACATTCACATAACTTGGAACACTGCCACACTAAGAAAGAAGAATACATATTTGCTAGCATCGTATATCTAGGCCAAACTTTTTCCGAAAAATGATACCTAATTAAAAATATATATATGTATCCGTTGGATTCCCCACCATAAATAACCTACGACACGTCTTATCTGCTGACAACATAAAAGCAGAGTCCCAAAAATTCAACAATAGTGGGCTATATTAAGTACCATGACCAACCTCGTCTGCCTGCTATGTGATCAAAAGAGGTAGAAGTTTCAAAATTAATTTACAACAACACATGAATGCCTTGAAACTCATTCACTTGGAGAAACTACACATTGCAGATCTATGATGCAAACAAAACACGTTACCAACAGAAAACAGTTTGGTATTTCTATACAATGAAGACATTGGCAAGACTATAGATATGTTAGGACAACTGAAATAAGGCTTTGGAAGATCACGGAGACTGAATCCATGTTAAATGAACAGACAGAGTTCGCTGGCCATATCTATTTTAGTAATTTTAGTGACGTTCTTTGAAATTTATTTTTTTACTTATGTCAATTTCTCTAAAAACTATAGTATCTAACACTACACAATAAGGCTCATCTTTGACCATTTCTTATTAAACTGCATTTCTGAAGTATTATAAAATGTACGAACAACTGTGCGTCTTGCGTGACGCGTAATTGCAAATTGGATAAATCAAGGTCTGCTGACATATAACATTAAAATGTCCTTCCTGAGTATTTCGGTAAGTTTTTCACTGTTTCTCATCATTTTTCCCGTTATTTGATTCGCAAATTTCGGAACCTAACATTTAACCTTCTCAGTCACACCAAATCGACGATTCCTTAATGACTCTAGATGCGTACTATCAACCGACCCCTCTTTTACTCAGGTTGTTCCACAAACTTTTTTTTTTTTTTTTTTTTTTTTTTTTTTTTTTGCCCAGTTCGATTCAGTACCTCTTTATTAGTTATTCGATATACTCATCTAAACATCAGCATTCTTCTACAGCACCGCATCACAAAAGAATCTACTGTCTTCTCATTCCGTGTATCAACGCTGTTTCCATTTCATACAACGCTACACTCCTTTGTTTTAGCTACTACCTGTCTGCATTTTATATTCCCTTTACTATAGCAATTGTCACTTATTTTTCTGCTCAAATATCGGAACGCATTCACCACTTTATCTGTCTCATTCCACTATCTAATTTTATCAAGGTCACATGATACAGAACTCGACTACATTCAGTTACCTCTGTTTTAGTTTGGTGGATGATCTCCTTATAAACACTTTTCAAGACGCTCTCCATTTAATCTAACTGCACTTCCAAGTCTTTTCCTTGTACTCTAGTCGCATTTCAAAATTTCTTCTTCTTGCCTGCACTTCTTTGGTACATACTGAATAAAATCTGGAATATAGCATCGTCTCACTTCTGTGTCGAGTACTGCTGTCCCCGTATGTCTAATGAATCTTACAATTACAGTCTGCTTTCTGTACAAGTTGTAGATAATGTTTCGCTCCCAGCATTTATCCCCGCTCTCTTAAGAGTTTTAAAGAGTGTTTTCCAGTTAACGATGTTAAAATATATCTCTAAATTTACAAATACAGTAAATTAGAGTTCACCTCCTTACAACCTATCCTCTAGGATAAGTTGTAGGGTCCGTATTGCCTCGGAAACAAACCTGCGCTTCCCTGAAATCCACTGCTACCAATTTTTTCATTGTTCTGTGAACAATCAGTGACAATATTTTGCAAGTACAACTTATTAATCTGACTGCTTGGTAGTACCCAATCCTTTCATCAACTGCTTTTCTCTCTCTCTCTATATATATATATATTGCTGTAGTTTTCTTGTCTCATGTATCTTGCACACTAGGTGTAATAGTTTTGTCATGGCTCTCTCTCCCAATGTTGTCGGTTATTCGGAAGGATTTTCCTCCACTCAGTTGACTATGTTTCGAGTTAGATCTTTTAGTATTGTATTAAATTGTTCTCACAGTATCATATCTTCCATTTCTTTCTCACCAGTTCTTCCTATAATATGTTCTTTCTTTCTGTTCTCTACGGCCATTATGTATTCCTTCCACCTTTGCCTCTATTAGTGTACCCTAAAATACAGCCTAATCGAAACTCGTCGTGTGTGTGGGTGAGGGGAGTGGAGAAGAAGAAAGTTAACGTTTTTTACCGTGAGTAATTTTGTTTCCCAGTATTGACATATTAGAAGGGAACTGCTTCTATGACGTGGAAATGACTCCTTGACGTTCGGTCTTACGTTGCGTGCCTTACGCAGAAGTGTTCGTAGCCTCAGGAGAGCATTCTCTTTGTATGCAGTCCGCTGTAGAGTAGTTCTCTCAAAACCTTGCAAGAACTCATTTACCGTCATAAGTGTGTATGAAGCTGCAGTGCAGTGCTACACGTATTCGATTTAGGGCTTCCTTGGCCAGATGTTTCTGCGGAACACCTGTAGTGGAAGTGACAAAAAAAAAAAAAAAAATACCGGACAGTTAAAACTGTAGATAAGTACGCTCTACGCTTGTATCTATACACCGCAAGCCACATTACTGTACGTGGCGAAGCGAACTTCTGGTACCAATATCTCTTCACCCCTCCCCTGTTCCATTTACGAATGGCGCCTGTGACAAATGATTCGCGCAAAGCTCCGCATGAGCTCCAGTTTCCATGATTTTCTCATCATGATCACGTATGTGGGAGAAAGTATTACTTTGCCCGACTCGTCTCTCGAAATATGAACAGTAAACCTCACAGTAAGCCTGCCGCAACAGCTTGTTGAGCATCCAGTAATACTCTAGCGCTGATTAAACAATTGCGCCACAAAACGTACCGCACTTCCTCAGACCTTCTCTATCTCTTCCATTTATTCTGTTTGATGATGGTCCTGCGCAGATTACAAAGCCTCAAAAATAGATCGAACAAGTGTTTCGTAAGCCACTTCTTTAGTGGATGTATCACATTTTAAGATTCTTCCTATGAATCTCCTTGGATCTGATTTTCCTACAGTTTGTTTCATGTGGTCATTCCGCTTTAGTTCCTTTCATATGTTTACTCCTAGGTATTTTCGGTGCTTAGTGTTTCCAGTAATTTTGCCGTAAGTAGTCTCATCGAACAATAATAGTTCTCTGCATCTCTTTGTGAACAGTACCTTACACTCACGTACCATCAGGGACACCTACAATCCCTGCACCGGTCTTCGATGTTATGAAGGTCTTCCTGCAGTTTCCTATAGTCCTCTTGCGATGCAACCTTCCTATAGGTCTTCGTCCATGAAGAGGTTCAGGTGGCCTCCAACGTTACCAAATAGATAATAAATAAAAATAAGATAATGTGACTGCAAAGTCATTGGTGTTTATATTTGTCCCGACTGAGTACATAAACATTTAATATGCGATTAAGGATTTATTCCTTTTTTATTTGTTGATAATCATCTGAGTTTGGCAATCGCCACAAAAATATTTCAATCTAGAAATGTCACACTACCTTTCTTGCTACGTAATCTCATAGAAACGCCGAAGATACGGCTCAGGGACGTAATTTAACAAGTTCGGAAGGACGAGCAGTAGCGTACAAAATCATTGGACACGTGTTATGGGTCTGCGGATAAGAAAATTCGTTTGGTGCTGTGTTTCGACTTTTTTTTAAATTTTGAAGAGATTTGTGAATCATCTTTTACAAGACATGGAGAACGTACTGACCGTAATCTTCAGTCAGCTCGCCGAAACTGAAATAAAATATTCTAACTCTCCTAGCACAGACCAAAGGAGTCAGTGACTACTGTGATTAACGAATCAGTATATTCTAGTAAATGTTCACATGCACAAGAAATAGTTTTGCAATTCATTAAGGTTTTTCTGTTGTATTCAGTGCACGACGTAGTTCACAAAGGATTTCTACTCGATGTTCCAAGTATTACTAAATTCTTTCTGCCTGCTAATTAAGTATAATTAATTGTTGCCCTTAAAAGTGGAGAGAAGAGAGAAGAAAAATTTTTAACATCGAGTATAGATTTAAGTGTCGGCAAGTCCTTTCTGAAGGTATCTGTATAGAGTGAAGCCATGCACGGAGGTGAAACATGGAAGATAAACAGTTCAGACAAGAAGATAATAGAAGCTTCTGAAATGTGGTGCTACAGAACAATGCTGAATATTATATGGGTAGATCACGTAACTAATGAAGAGATACTGAACAGAATTGTGGAGAAGAGGAAATTGTGGTACAACGTGACTAGAAGGAGGGATCGAATGGTAGGACACAGTCTGAGGCATCAAGGGATCACAAATTTGGTACTTGAGGGAATCGTGGGGTGTAAAAATCGTAAACTGATACCAAGAGATGAATACGCTAAGCAAATTCAGAAGGATATAGGTTGCAGTAGTTACTCGGAGATGAAGAGTCTTGCACAGGGTGGAGTAGTATGAAGAGCTGCAGCAGATCACTCATTGGACTCAACATCACCACGACGACAGAAAAAAATGGTTCAAATGGCTCTGAGCACTATGGAACTCAACATCTTAGGTCATAAGTCCCCTAGAACTTAGAACTACTTAAACCTAACTAACCTAAGGACATCACACACACCAATGCCCGAGGCAGGATTCGAACCTGCGACCGTAGCAAACGACGACAAAAGTGGAGAATAATCAAGCGCTGCTTGCCATACGGTTTCCTATAACATAGCGAGCTGCTCACGAATGAAAACATCGAAAATATTTAAACACATGTTTTAGAGTAACAATCCATGACAGTCCACTTTCACATGATTCAACAAAATAAGCTTGAAAACTAACCTGATAGAAAATCATTCGAATCAGTCGTCTTTAGCGTCATCCGAAGGTTAAGACATGCACATCTGATTTGAATGACAGCACGTTCTGAAGAGGAGAGCAGTACATCATACGCGGATGATGGAAATCGAATAACGCTTTCCAGTAAAGACAGGTCGAAGCATGTACTCTTGGTGTGGGTAGCAAATGGAACCACTGCTGCAGGGCACCTCCATTGTCTGCAACTGTGTCCTCCTGGTATCCTCCTTGACGATAAAATTATCTATATTCCTGTTAGTTAAAAACTAACAACGGTCCCAGTTTTTCTATGTGTAAAACTGCGGTCTGTTTATGTTTTATAAAATACCACTTTCATTAATCTTAATGTTGGCCCTCGAGAATTTTTCAGACGAAACTTGAGGTTTATTGTAACCGCTGAACTGTCTCTTTCGCAACCTCTGTACCTTGGTCAAATTGCAGTATCATTGTAAAAGCTCTTCCAGCTTTATTATCACATATATTAAACGCAGTGCTGTCATTTTAGCCTTCTATCTTAATTATGAAGGTCAGTTAATCTAACTTGTTTTACTAGTTTTCGTTTGAAGGTCGGTTTTCACATAATAAAAGATAGAAAAGGTAACTTCATGAAAACTTGTACAGAAGTTTACAATAAACTGAACCGTAATCTCGAATTACAGCCTTCTAACTTTAATACTGCGTGCTTTTAAAATGTCGTAAAAAGTGGATTCTTGAGAAACCCAATCAATGCTGAGACTCAAAATATTTAATATTTTTATAGGTTTACATAAAATGTACATATTACATGAACTTTTTACAGATTCAGTTTCACTTATATTGTTGTAGAACCTTTTGCTTGCTCTGTGCTGGCACTGCAGACGGAAAGATACGGTGCTTGCTACACCGCGATGTATTATGGAAGCAAGCAAGGACACATTCCGACGAATTATGGATGCCAATTTCCGTTAGGATGCTTGTCTTCCACTAGAGCACTCAGTTGCTTCTCAGCTTACGGCATGTCAGCTTAACAAGGACCCATAGCTGAGCATTACTTTCCGTAATGCAAAGTTCTCCCCCGCCCATATTGAAAAGTTGTTACTTCTCATTTTTTCTCGGGTAAGCGTTGACTCATCAGTAAATAGCAAATTGACAAGACAGGTACTTATTTTATTTAAATTATTTGAATTGTCAAGGGAACCATTTGTAGGGATAACAGATGTTTAACAAATCAAAGAAATCTTCAAAAAAAATTTTCCAGCCATTTGAAGTACCTCTAAATGAATCTCGATAGAGATGAAAATTGTTAAGGAAATGATTACAAAAATTTCGGTACAATTTTAACGTGGCACTGATTATCCATCACGATCAGCGGGACAGATATTTTGTTGATTTCGTTTCACTTTATCTATCGATCTTCAGGTCACCCACTACGGTCGTACGAGCAGACCTCATCAGTAAGCGTATCGTACGGCGTGCAGTGAATGTCACGACTTAGGAAACGCGTGTTAATTAGGTTTGCTGCTGTTATAGTAAAAGATCTAACGACGATTTTTTAAATAAACTGTAGTCTATACTCACCAAATATATCTTGATTGTGTGCTTGAGATAATAATGGATAGTAAATATTCTATCGAAATACGACGTGATCATCTAATTGTCCTAGAAACAACAAATTTGAGCAAAGTAGAAAAATCATTCTATATGAACTTTCTGGATGTAAATAAGAAATGTGTTTGGCCACTTCCCGAGTGTGAATTACTGGGGTGATCGGAGCTTAGTAATTGCGTTCCTGAACACATAATTAACTATACCATGGTCTGTCCAACAAAATGGTTCAAATGGCTCTGAGCACTATGGGACTCAACTGCTGAGGTCATTAGTCCCCTAGAACTTAGAACTAGTTAAACCTAACTAACCTAAGGACATCACAAACATCCATGCCCGAGGCAGGATTCGAACCTGCGACCGTAGCGGTCTTGCGGTTCCAGACTGCAGCGCCTTTAACCGCACGGCCACTTCGGCCGGCTAGGTCTGTCCAACACGCTCTTCGGAACTGTGTGCTGGTAGAAAACGTAGTGCAGTACTCATACAAGCGTAAAAACTCTACAGCTTTTCCCCCTACACTTTGCTTCACTGTTGTTGTTGTGGTCTTTAGTCCAGAGAATGGTTTGCTGCAGCTCTCCATGCTACTCTACCCTGTGCGAGCTACATCATCTCCAAGTAACTACTGCAACCTATATCTTTCTGAATCTGCTTAGTGTATTCATCTCTTGGTTTCCCTCCTCGATTTTTACCCTCCACGCTGCCCTCCAATACTACATTGGTGATCCCTTGATGCCGAGAACATGTCCTGCCAACTGATCCCTTTTTCCAGTTAAGTCGTGCAAAAATCCTCTTCTCCCGAATTCTGTTCAGTAGCTCCTCATTAGTTACGTGATCTACCCATCTAATCTTCAGCATTCTTCTGTAGCACCACATTTCGGAAACTTTTATTCTCTTTTTGTCTAAACTATTTATCGTCCATGTTTCACTTCCGTGCATGGCTACACTCCACACAAATACTTTCAAAAACGACTTCCTGACACTTCAGTCTATACTCGATGTCAACAAATTTCTCTTCTTCTGAAACGCTTTCCTTGCCATAGCCAGTTGATATTTTATAGCCTCTCTACTTCGACCAACATAAGTTATTTTGCTCCCCAAATAGCAGAACTCATCTACAACTTTAAGTGTCTCATTTCCTAACCTAATTCCCTCAGCATCACCCGACTTAATTCGACTACATTCCATTATTCTCGTTTTTCTTTCGTTGATGTTCATCTTACATCCTCCTTTGAAGGCACTGTCCATTCCGTTCAACTGATCTTCCAGGCCCTTTACTGTCTCTGACAGAATTACACAGTCATCGGCAAACCTCAAAGTTTTTAATTCTTCTCCATGCATTTCAATTCCTACCCCAATATTTCTTTTGTTTCCTTTACCAGTTGCTCAATACACAGATTGAATAACATCTGGGATAGGCTACAGCCCTGTCTCGCTTCCTCCCCAACCACTGCTTCCCTTTCATGTCCCTCGGCACTTATAACTGACATCTGGTTTCTGTACAAATTATAAATAGCCATTCGCTCCCCGAGCCACCATCAGAATATGAAACAGATTATTCCAGAAGACATTGTCAAAAGCTTTCTCTAAGTCTACAAATGCTAGAAACGTAGGTTCGCCTTTCCTTAATCACACCTGTCAACACTTGTCAACTCCTGTTCTCTTAGGGATTGGAATTATTATATTCTTCTTGAAGTCTGAGGGTATTTCGCCTGTCCCATACATCTTGCTCACCAGATGGTAGAGTTTTGTCAGGGATGGCTCTCCCAAAACTATCAGTAGCTGTAACGGAAAGTTGTCTACTCACGAGGCCTTGTTTCAACTTTGATTCTTCAAAGTATTCTTCACGCAGTATCATATCTCTCATTTCATCTTCATCTACATCCTCTTCCATTTCCATAATACTGCCCTCAAGTACATCGCCCTTGTATAGACCCTCTATATACTCCTTCCACATTTCTGCTTGCCCTTCTTTGCTTAGAACTGGTTTTCCGTCTGAGCCCTTGATATTCATACAAGTGGTTTTCTTTTCTCCAAATGTCTCTTTAATTTTCCTGTAGGCAGTATCTATCTTACCCCTCTTGAGATAAGCCTCTACATCCTTACATTTGTCCTCTAGCCATCCCTGATTAGCCATCTTTCGCTTCCGTCGATCTCATTTTTGAGACGTTTGTATTCCTTTTTGCCTGCTTTATTTACTGCATTTTTATGTTTTCTCCTTTCATCAATTAAATTCAGTATGTCTTCGGTTACCCAAGGATTTCCCGTAGCCTTCGTCTTTTTACCTACTTGAAGCTCTGCCGCCTTCACTATTTCATCTCTCAAAGCTGCCCATTCTTCTTCTACTGTATTTCTTTCCCCCATTCTTGTCAATCGTTCCCTAATGCTCTCTCTGAAACTCTCTACAACCTCTGGTTCTTTCAGTTTATCCAGGCCCCATCTCTTTAAATTCCCACCTTTTTGCAGTTTCTTTAGTTTTAATCTTCAGTTCATAAGCAATAGATTGTGGACATAGTCCACATCTGCTTCTGAAAATGTCTTACAATTTAAAACCTGGTTCTAAATCTCTGTCTTACCATTATATGGTCTATTTGAAGACTTCCAGTGACTACAGGCCTCTTCCACGTATACAGCCTTCTTTCATGATTATTAGTCCAGTGTTAGCTATGATTAAGTTACTCTCTGTGCAAAATTCTACCAGGCGGCTTCCTCATTCATTCTTTACCCCCATTCCATATTAACCCACTATTTTTCCTCCTCTTCCTGCTATCAGATTCCAGTCCCTCATGACTATTAAATTTTTATCTACCTTCACTATCTGAATCATTTCTTTTATCTCATTATACATTTCTTCAATCTCTTCACCATGCGGAGCTAGTTGGCATATAAACTTGTACTACAGTGGTAGGCGTGGGCTTCGTGTGTATCTTGGCTACAAAAATGCGCTCACTAAGCTATTCATAGTAGCTTACCCGAGCTCCTGTTTTTATTCATTATTTAACCTTCTCCCGAATTACCCCTGTTTGATTTTGTATTTATAACCCTGTATTCCCTGACCAGAAGTATTGTTCCTCCTGCCACCGAACTTAACTAATTCCCACTATATGTAACTTTAGCCTACCCATTTCTCTTTTTATTTTCTGACCTACCTACCTGATTAAGGGAACTGACATTCCATGCTCCGATCCGTAGAACGCCAGTTTTGTTTCTCCTGATAACGACGTCCTCCTGAGTTGTCCCCGCCCGGATATCCGAATGGGGGACTATTTTACCTCCAGAATATTTTAGCCAAGAGGACGCCATCATAATGTAACCATACAGGAAAGCTGCATGCCGTCGGGAAAAAATACGGCTGTAGTTTCTCCTTGCTTTCAGCCTTTCGCTATACCAGTACAGGAAGGTCGTTTTGGTTAATGTTACAAGGCCAGACAGTCAACCATCCAGACTGTTGCCCCTGCAACTACTGAGAAGGCTGCTGCCCCTCTTCAGGAACCACACGTTTTTCTGGCCTCTCAACAGATACTTCTCCGTTGTGGTTGCACCTACGGTACGGCTGTCTGTATCGCTGAGGCGCTCAAGCCTCCCCATCAATGGTAAGGTCCATGGTTCCTGTACTATCAGATTGCTATTCCTTGATGATTCAGAGTGTCTCCTATAAGCCGATCCCTTCCTTTAGTGATGTCTTTTTTATACAGTTCTATTCAGTAACTTCTCATTAGGTATTCGGTCTACCCATCTAATCTTCATCATTCTATTGTAGCACAGAAATTCAAAAAGGTCCTATCCTCTACCTGACTGAACTACTTATTGTCCAAGCAACGTCCCAGACAAACGCTTTAAGAAAACACTTACTAGCACCTATATGTAAGATTTTAAATAATTGTTCTTTATCAGAAATAATTTCCTCGCTGAAACCAACCTGCGTTTTATATCCTCTCTACTTCGGTCATGATCATTTATTTTGGTATCCAAACAGCAAACGCATCCAGTACTTCTAGCGTCTCAGTTTATAATCTAATTGCCTCAGCATCGCCTGACTTAATTCCATTGTGTTCCATTGTGCTTGTTTTACTTCTCAACTGAGAAGAGGTGTATCCACTGGGAGAATCTGTCAACAGATATCACCAATTAGAGGCCGCATCACATTCCACCTCGGTGTCATGTCACCAACAGACTGCAATAAAATTTCCATTTCAGAACCATTGGTTCCTTATCTCATAATTCCCAGCCCAGGGTCGGCAACCAGCTGTTCTATTTTTTATGTAGGTTTTTGGGACACTCGATAGGGCTAGTTTGGGCACAATGTATCACTGAGCGTTTTTAAATGCATTTCAACTGTACTATTTTAATACCTTTTTACTTCATCACTTTTTTCTCTGTCTTTCTGTTCGGTGTAAATTTTGCAAATTGGTTTTAAATTAACTTCCCGATGAGCTAGACACTTAAAATTTTATGCATAGCTCAGAAGTTCATGACAGTGCAATACTGTGTCAGTAAGAATAGCGGGTCTGCAATAGGGGAGGCGGTAGTGGTGAAAACAGGACAACAAAGTAGCTTAACACTGAGCCTCGTAATAGGCGTTCCTGCATGATGGCCGTGCTTAACAGATTGCGTGCAGCAGCAAAGCGCGTAAATTACCTGCTGCCGAAACTACCTGAACAGCTCGTTCGATTTATTCGTATAACTGGCAATTTCTCCCAAACTGGGAACACTTCTCACTTGAAACCTGGAAAGAGATTACTGTGACAGTAAGTTCCAACACCACCCCTAGGAAGCCGGCCGAAGTGGCTGTGCGGTTAAAGGCGCTGCAGTCTGGAACCGCAAGACCGCTACGGTCGCAGGTTCGAATCCTGCCTCGGGCATGGATGTTTGTGATGTCCTTAGGTTAGTTAGGTTTAACTAGTTCTAAGTTCTAGGGGACTAATGACCTCAGCAGTTGAGTCCCATAGTGCTCAGAGCCATTTGAACCATTTTTGAACCACCCCTAGGGCTGAGGATGGGGTGAAAAGGCGTGATACCAAAGCGTAACTCACGAATGCCTGGAGCAGTTTTACCGACATTTTCTGTACATATGACTCATTTTAGTAGATTTCTATTAACATGCCCTCTTCTCTGACCTTTATCTGTTTGGTACAAATTCTGCAATTGATTCCAAAGTAATTTCCCTATGATCTACGGTCTTGACACTTGGATAAAATGGAATATTAACTCGCATTCTTGTCTGATGTGTGGCGGAGGGTACTTTGTTTACCACTGGCATTTGCCCCTGTTCCTCTTCCATTCGCTAATTGTTCGTGAGAAGATGGATTGCTGGGAAGCCTCTGTGTGACCTCGAATATCTCTAATTTTTACATTGACGGTCTTTTTGTGTGATACGCGTAGAACGAATCAAAACACTGGCTGACTCAGGTGAAGAGAACCTGAAATAAATCCCAAATTTACCCTAAGTGTTTGTTGTAATCTCATGAGGATGTATGACATAAATTGGAAAATTTCACAGGCACCTGACTAAAAAGCAGACAGTAAGTATTTAAATAAAAATAATTATTTAACATAACACGTTTTTACATCATACTAATATCTCCTTGTCTCATGCAGCTCTTAGTCACATCTAAACTGTTCTGAACATTTTTGATTATGATTTTTTAATAGCTATTAAAATACCTGTAAGACTTACTGGTATAACAAAAAAACATGAGGTGCACGCAATACATTTGCCGCGTTGATAGTTCTTCTCCTAACTACACTGTCCAGTCACATTAATGTGACTATGTGTCAATCGGCTGAATATCCATCTTTTGCAGCGCGGACAGTTGTTCAGGAAGACAGTCAGTGAGATTTTTGAAGGTATTGATAGGGATTTGGAGCCGTCCCGACTCCAGTGCCGTGGCCAGCTGCGGCAGGTTTCTCTGCTGAGGATCCATGGCGTGAACAGGCCGACCATGGGGGTCTCACAGATTCTCGATTGGGTTTATGGCCAGGGAGTTTGGTGGCCATGGGAGTACTCTAAACTCTTCCTGGTGCTCTGAGAGGCACGCGCATGCACTGTGAGCTGTGTGCCTTTTTGCATTGCCCTGCTGCAGGATGCCGAGAAGAAAACTGCAGGTTTGGGGCACACGGTCCCCATGGATTAATGCGCACATGTGTTGATTCAGTGTGCTTTCCATAACGCCGAGCTTACACAGGGATTGCCACGAAAATGTTCCCCAGACCATCTCGCTGTCCCTTCTCCGGCCTGGATCCTTCCCACTATTGTGGCAAGGTGTTTACCTTCAGACGTTTCACACCGTACACGCAAAGGCCATCTGTACGATGTAGCATGAAATGGGGTTCACCTAAAGAGTCACCGGTAACCCAACAGCGGATGTCCATTTGCGGTACTGGCGTTTAAATTCCAGCCATGACAGCCAACACAGCAGCAGTCAGCATGGGTCCACGAACCAGGCACCTGCTGCGGAGAGCTGCACGCAGCAACGTGCGCTGAGCGGTCGTTCAGGAAACACAGTTGGTAGCCCCTTGGCTCATCTGGGCGGTCAGTTGCTCAATAGGTGAACGTCTACTCGCCCGTGCCCACCTCCGCCGCTGTCGTTCACCCCAGGCTCGTGGTGCACCAGAGTTTCCTCGGCGCCGGTTTTGGATAGCATCATTTAGCCATGCACGGTGTACTTTAACACGGACAGTTTACAGACTAAGCCGTTTCGAAAATGCTTCCACCATAATTTCGAAAGCCAATGATCATGCCCATTGGACGTTAGATAAATCGCTTCGTTTCCGCATTATGCCATCGGCTGCACTGTTTCACTGTGTTCTCGTCCCCCCTCCCCCACCGTCCACCCTGGATACGCTGTACATATCCTGCACCTATTCCATGATGACGTCGCACGTAGGCAGTGGTCAAATTAATGTTACTGGACCGTGTATGATATATTTCATGTGCTTGGTAGCTATTAAAGATTCTCAAACACAAGTTTTCAGAACTATCTGAATGGGGTTAGGAGTCCGTATGAGACTAGTAGAATTATTTTACACTCCTTTGTCTAATAGCCGACGGCCTTGCCGCAGTGGTAACACCGGTTTCCGTCAGATCACCGATCATAAGCACTTTCGGGCTGGGCTAGCACTTGGATGGGTGACCATCCGGTCTGCCGGGCGCTGTTGGCAAGCAGGGTGCACTCAGCCCTTGTGAGGCAAACTGAGGAGCTACTTGATTGAGAAGTAGCAGCTCCGTTCTCGGAAACTGACATACGGCCGGGAGAGCGGTGTGCTGACCACATGCCCCTTTATATCCACATCCAGTGACGCCTATGGGCTGAGGATGACACGGCGACCGATCGGTACCATTGGGCCTTCATCGCCTGTTCGGGAGGAGTTCTTACTCTAATATGAAAACATGTTACCTTAAAATGTTTATTTCTAT
This sequence comes from Schistocerca americana, assembly GCF_021461395.2. Lineage (NCBI taxonomy): Eukaryota > Metazoa > Arthropoda > Insecta > Orthoptera > Acrididae > Schistocerca > Schistocerca americana. The sequence goes on from NC_060121.1 coordinate 858,647,868, forward strand.
TTAAATAATTATTGTACTTTAGAGTATGGGACAATTATGGTACTTTTGAAGGAAAAAACGATATTCCCTGCTGTGTTTTGCAAGCCATTTCCCTCTGAACATCTTCCTTAAGCGATGTTCAACAGCATGTACAAGTTTTAGAAACTGCATAACACTGTGCTGTGTGTAATAATGTTATTTTATTTTGTTATCGGTTTAGGTTCTGAGCCATAATCCACGGCAGGAAAATTATCACTGATGTGTCACATGCCATACATGCTATCATATAAGCTACCACCGAAAACAGTAATTGCCAAGAAAAACAAAAATTGTGACAAGATTAAAAATGATCGCCCATTGACACAAGGACAACATTTGATGCACAGCAATACAAGTCAAAGTGCTTTGACTTCCATTGCTGTACATCACATGTTGCTCTTGTGTTAATGTGCCATCATATTTTAATCGTGTCACTATTTTTTATTTTTCTGGGTTCTTATAGTTTTCGGTGCTGATTTATGTCAAAGCATTTATGACATGTGATACATCTGTGATAATTTTCCGGTAGTTGATGATGGTTCAGAACCGTAACCGGCAAAAAAGTAAAATAACATTATTCCTACAGCACAGTGCTATGCATCTTGTATCATTTCGCTCTGTTTGCGCTCATACAGTGTAATTTGATATAATAATGGAAAACACGATGAACCCTTCCCATCTCCTCTATATCTCTTTTCTTACGGAACCTTCCCTTCTACAATAAACTATGAAACCTTCCCTTAGGATTTCTATCTCTTGCTTAATAATAAGAAATGAAATCTTCCCTTAGCAACTAATCCTCTTTCTCAATCTTCCCATATAAATTCAAATGATGCTTATTAAAAGCGATTTTCTAATTATTTTGACGAAACATATAATGTGTCGTCGTCGTGGCCCTGAGTCGTTACCTGCAATAACCCAAAACTGTTCCTTACCTTTTTTACTGTTACTGGATTACCATCTGACTGCTACATCGAACTGCGACATCAATATACATACTCTGTTTTACTATACTCTATTAGCTGCTGGTGGGCTGTCATAATAAGTGGCTGTATTTATTAACAAAGCTGACGTTATTAATTAATAGCAAAGCTGACGTTTTTCTTTAATTAATTTGACTGAAGTTACGTAATTCATAGTTACATTTTTCTTGGCAACAATAAAATTTTGCAAAGTTTTACGTTGATGGTTTTTGGAATGGCTTATAATCAGTAATGCAATATTGCGGGCCAAAATTAATTATATTCTGAATGAAATGATTTTACAAACGTTCAAATGGGACTTACTTTTCAGAATAATCTTACACCTAGCGTTGCGCAAACATACCTTCAGTAGTCTTGAGTTTCTCAGAACATTAATTCAATAATATTAGTTCCTCATATGATAATAGTTAGCTGATGTCTCTGTACATCCGTTATAATCTCTTGTAAATCATAGCTAGTGGCTGGCGGGCACACCGCTCCTCTCAACCTCTCGCTTCAGACCTGGTATCGACTCGATCCACTTCTCGCTTACTACTCGCTTTCCATCTCGCTTACTACTGACTTCCTACGAACGCTAAAGTACGGTCTCTCCCGCCAACAATGCTTTCTGGTGCAGACAATCCCTGCTACCATCACAAAATGTATCAATGCGCGGTCTTTCCCGCTCTTTTCTTCAAATGTATCCATACGCGGTCCCTCCCGACCATTTTAAAATTATATCAATGTGCCGTCTCTCCTGCCAACAATACTTTTGTGCAGACATTCCCTGCTACCACAATTATTTCCAACATGACAAATATTAATTATTCCTACTTAATCCTATAAATAAAATATAAACATCTTTCATAAATTGTGGTTTGATAATAGAAGTATTCACGTCACGTCTTACAACGTCAGGCACTGAAATGGATTAAATACAGGACTTTCGGTTGCACTTGTGAGCAGATCGGGAACATGAGTGAGAAAAAAGCCGTCTTCTCTTTCGCGCTTATATGGCAGTGCCATCGCGTGGTCAGTGATTCCTCATTCGGGTGGAACACGACACCATCGCCGCGTACCTCTCTCCCCTGGGACAACACGGAGTGAGCACAGTGGTATGAGGGGGGAAGCTGGAAATGCCCGCCATCCGGCCGCCGGAACTGGAAAGCCAGCGGCGGCCCTCTACACTCTACACCACACTACAGCAGCCCACTCGCGGCGCGCGCGCGGCCCCGCTTTTACGCGCCGTATAAACACAGCCGTAAAGAATGCGCCTTACGGCCCTCGTGAGCATTCGCGGGCCATTCGGCGCCGCTTATGCCCGCCGCTACACGACGGGCGCGCCCCATCCGCCAGCATTACCGTAATGCCGGCGCTCGTGACGGGCGGCCAATCCCAGGCCCGCAATCCGACGCCACTCGCCTCGCGTCTCTGACAACAGGTACGTAAGGAGGCGTCGGCGAATAATAAAAGCTGACGCCCTGTCAACGCGCCGACAGCCAGACGCACGTCTTAAAATTTTGCACCAGCCCTCGCAGACAGATACGAGGCATTTTTACATATACAGAGGGCGGCCTCATATCCTGCGCTGAGCAGCGTTTTATGTCTTGTTGTCTAGTACGTATTCGTCCACTCAATACCATAGTGTTTCGAACTCTTCCGCAAAGCAACCTCGTAACATGTACACTTAGACTCAGGCTGCGACGTTACATTTTTCCTGAAGAATACTTGAGCGTTTTACGCCTGAAGTGCCGTTCCATATACCAATGATAAGTTACACTACTAGCCATTAAAATTGCTACACCAAGAAGAAATGCAGATGATAAACGGGTATTCATTGAACAAATATATTTTACTAGGACTGACATGTGATTACATTTTCACGCAATTTGGCTGCATAGGTCCTGAGAAATCAGTACCCAGAACAACCACCTCTGGCCGTAATAACGGCCTTGATACGCCTGGGTATTGAGGCAAACAGAGCTTGGATGGCGTGTACAGGTACAGCTGCCCATGCAGCTTCAACACGATACCACAGTTCATCAAGAGTAGTGACTGGCGTATTGTGACGAGCCAGTTGCTCGGTCACCATTCACCAGACGTCTTCAATTGGTGAGAGATCTGGAGAATGTACTGGCCGGGGCAGCTGTTGAACATTTTTTGTATCCAGGAAGGCCCGTACAGGACCTGCACATGCGGTCGTGCATTATCCTGCTGAAATGTAGGGTTTCGCAGGGATCGAATGAAGGGTAGAGCCACGGGTCGTAACACGTCTGAAATGTAACGTCCCCTGTTCAAAGTGCCGTCAATGGGAACAAGAGGTGACCGAGACGTGTAACCAATGGCACCCCATATCATCACGCCGGGTGATACGCCAGTATGGCGATGACAACACACGCTTCCAATGTGCGTCCACGACTATTTCGCCAAACACGGATGCGACCATCATGATGCTGTAAACAGAACCTGGATTCATCCGAAAAAATGACTTTTGCCATTCGTGCACCCAGGTTCGTGGTTGAGTACACTATCAAGGGAACCGCAGCCATGGCCTCCGAGGTGATAGTCCATGCTGCTGCAAATATCGTCGAACTGTTCGTGCAGATGGTTGTTGCAAACGTCCCCATCTGTTGAATCAGGGATCGAGACGTAGCTGCACGATCCGCTACAGCCATGCGGATAAGATGCCTGTCATTTCGATTGCTAGTGATACGAGGCCGTTGGGATCCAGCACGGCGTTCCGTATTACCATCCTGAACCCACCGATTTCATATTCTGCTAACAGTCATTGGATCTCGACCAAGTCGAGCAGTAATGGCGCGATACGATAAACCGCAATCCCAATACGCTACAATCCCACCTTTATAAAAGTCGTAAACGTGATTATATGCATTTCTCCTCCTTACACGAGGCGTCACAACAACGTTTCACCAGGCAACGCCGGTCAACTGCTGTTTGTGTATGAGAAATCGGTTGGAAATTTTCCTCGTGTCAGCACGTGGTAGGTGTCGCCAGCGGCGCCAACCTTGTTTGAATGCTCTGAAAAGCTAATCATTTGCATATGACAGCATTTTCTTCCTGTTTGTTAAATTTTGCGTCTGTAGCACGTCATCTTCGTGGTGTAGCAATTTGAATGGCCAGTAGTGTAGTTCATGGTACTTGACACCGTTAAGGCTAGGCATTTCAATCAACGTTATCGTATGAAACAGCACACAACTGACACTCTATTCGAACATTGCAGGATTGTTTCTCTTACTCATTTAAAGTGAATTACATTTTCGTATATTTAGAGCACGCTTCCGTTTTCCACACCAGATATAAATTCTGCGAATTATTTTGTATCGTCCAACAAGCTCATAAAGACGAGACTTTCCCAAGCACTTTGTTGCCCTCGGCAAAAAGGAGATTACTGCTCACCCCAAGACCCCCAGCTCAATGTAGTATACATGGTGATTCAGCCGTCCGCAGCTCGTGGTCGTGCGGTAGCGTTCTCGCTTCTCACTCCCGGGTTCTCGGGTTCGATTCCCGGCGGGTCGTGGATTTTCTCTGCCTCGTGATGACTGGGTGTTGTGTACCGTCCTTAGGTTAGTTGAGTTTAAGTAGTTCTAAGTTCTAGGGGACTGATTACCATAGATGTTAAGTCTCATAGTGCTCAGAGCCATTTGAACCATTTGTGATTCAGCCTCCCCTGCCTATGGATTTTATGCAACCCACAACGCATTCGAAAACCATTAACTAGATTTTCGTATACTCTCGCTCGCTACACGCAGACCATTAATACTGCTGAAATAATGAACAGTCCATTTTTGTAGGAAATATAATGTAGATAAATTTTGTACTGGGATACATTTTCACTGGAAGCCACGGTTTTCGAGTTATTCAGGAAAAACGCATTTGAATGCCACTGTACTACTGTAACGGAACGTGCAGCCACGTCTCGATCCCTGAGTCAACAGATGGGGACGTTTGCAATGCAAAAACCATCTGCACGAACAATTCGACGACGTTTGCAGCAGCATGGACTATCACCTCGGAGGCCATGGCTGCGGTTTCCTTGACGCTGCATCACAGACAGGAGCGACTGCGATGGTGTACTCAACGACGAACCTGGGTGCACAAATAGCAAAACGTCATTTTTTCGGATGAATCCAGGTTCTGTTTACAGCATCATGATGGTTGCATCCGTGTTTGGTGACATCGCGATGAACGCACATTGGAACGTGTATTCGTCATCGCCATATTGGCGTATCACCCGGCGTGATGGTATGGGGTGCCATTGGTTACACGTCTCGGTCACCTCTTGTTCGCATTGACGGCACTCTGAACAGTGGACGTTACATTTCAGATGTGTTACGACCCGTGGCTCTACCCCCCATTCGATCCCTGCGAAACCCTACATTTCAGCAGGATAATGCACGACCGCATGTTGCAGGTCCTGTACGGGCCTTTCTGGATACAAAAAATGTTCAACTGCTGCTCTGGCCAGTACATTCTCCAGATGTCTCACCAATTGAAAACGTCTGGTCAATGGTCGCTGAGCAACTGGCTCGTCACAATACGCCAGTCACTACTCTTGATGAACTGTGGTATCGTGTTGAAGCTGCTCCTCATCTATATCTCTACACGCCATCCAAGCTCTGTTTGCCTCAATACCCAGGCGTATCAAGGCCGTTATTACGGCCAGAGGTGGTTGTTCCGGGTACTGATTTCTCAGGACCTATGCAGCCAAATCGCGTGGAAATGTAATCACATATCAGTTGTATAGCAATTTTAATGGCCAGTAGTGTAGAATGAGCACGTTTGGATAGTTGACTGGATGACGAATGATCGACTTAGGTTTATGGGGAGAATTCCTTGAATGTGTAGCTCATCTGTAAAGGAACTGAGAAGCTTCTGTCTAAAATATGGATAGTGTGCCTACTTTGGGTTTTGATCTTCCGCTAGCAGTTTGCGTACACAGGAAATGACATAGCATGCATACATGTTGCTTTTCTAAAGGGAGAATACTATTCCATTCCGCTGTGTTGTAACCACTTCACTGAAACTCTATATTTGCACTTCAACGACAAATTGTGTAAATTTTATGTTATTCAAAGATGTATGCTAAGCACTTTTTATTATGATCCTTAATTTTGCTCTGTCTATCTATACCCCGATTCGTTAAATGAACATTTGTATTACAGTATACTTCAGTATACTTCCTGTTAATAACAGTCTTTCATTATTTGCTTACATTTCTAAACGTAAGTGTCGTCATTACGCTCTGTGAGGTGTTAGTGCCGTAGCATCCAGTATCTGTTTACCACTACATCTGTGGCATGTTAATCGATAAAATGCTACGGTTCAACTCGGCAAGGCCACATCGATACTTGGTTTTGCTGCAGTATGTTCAATTGCTTGTAGCGCTAGCCCATGTCACCACCAGTCCACTGGCTCGACACTCATGGCATTTACTATTCAGTGCTGTGCCTGCCAACAAGTATGTCAGTTACTGAAAGGGATGGTACAAAACACAACCATTCTAAAGAAAACATACGTTTTTATTTTTACTTTTGGTGAAAAAATAGAGTGTTTGATACGAGTACACATTTCCGTGACATTTTCATTAAATACACAACCCAGAAAAGCAACATTCATTGTTATAGTTAACTTGAAAGCTGCCCAGAGGAAAAATATTGCAGACTGCTTCTATCCGAGTCTAAAGTTGAGCCTGATTACCTACCGACTGTGCGTCATGTATCGCTATTACTAAACGGCCAAGTGCCACTAGCATATTCTCTGTCTAATAGTTCAAACAGCAACAAAAACTTGGTATTCAATATTTCATATAATTCTTGACCGAATTTAAAATTTTTAAATACTGTCTTAATCTATTCGTCAAGAGGTATAATGTTACGATAAATGTTTAACACAATAGGACGTCATCCAGTTACAAAGTGTGAATATGTCTCGAGTTTGCCGGCTGAAGTGGCCGAGCGGTTCTAGGCGCTACAGTCTGGAACCGCGCGACCGCTACGGTCGCAGGTTCGAATCGTGCCTCGGGCATGGATGTGTTTGCTCTCCTTAGGTTAGTTAGGTTTAAGTAGTTCTAAGTTCTAGGGGACTGATGACCTCAGCAGTTAAGTCCCATAGTGCTCAGAGCCATTTGAACCTTTTTTTTTGTCTCGAGTTTGTGTTATTTCGTTCTAATCTGCACTTGATCACTGGAACTGTAACAGTAGCCATAAGTCTTTAAATCTCCAGACAATAAGTCAACACAAAGGACATTCGAGAGTCGCATGAGGCTGAAGTTTAAGTAATGTAATCTGACACAAAATCGTTTCAGACAGGTCATGTTTAATAAATAATGTATTTGCCAAAAATGGGCTTTACCACAAATAGGCTTTCTTCTTCGTCAATAAAATCACTAAACTAACGTCGACCGAAGCACCTGAGACAGGAACCAGCAGGCAATACGCCATGAAGAGTCGCGGAAGCCTCAACAAATGGTTCAAATGGCTCTGAGCACTATGGGACTTTACATCTATGGTCATCAGCCCCCTAGAACTTAGAACTACTTAAACCTAACTAACCTAAGGACATCACACAACACCCAGTCATCACGAGGCAGAGAAAATCCCTGACCCCGCCGGGAATCGAACCCGGGAATCGGGCCCGGGAAGCGAGAACGCTACCGCACGACCACGAGCTGCGGACGAAGCCTCAACAATTCTGTACTAGACCTTTACGGGGAGGCTTACATTATCCGTCACTTCAGTGACAGCATGCATTGACCCTACTGATATTTGATCGGCAGCGTATTTCACAGGACGATGCAATACGATCTCGATAGCTGCACCCAGAAACAGAATAAAAATTTTACAAGATCCAGGAAGCAGAGCGCAAAGTCGGTTTGTTGATATGTCATGGAAAAGGAGGGAAGCTCATTGTCATCCCCTACGAAGGATATCATTGCTAACTCTGAAGTTGCCATCTAGACCGATCCCTTTGAAAAATCTGATTAAACTGCAATGAATTCACCAGGATGCTACGCCGAGCAACACACGGAACACACACGATACTCGACTGAACTAAGAAGGGAGCAGGTTGTCAACACAAGCCGCTACGCAGGTGCAGCATTTCGAGTCACCAGTGTTGCCCGTTCGACCATTCTCACTTAATTCACCGAATATTACTGTCAAAGGTTGTATATCACGGTAGTACTCTTCACGGCAGTTTCTTGTTTGTTGCATGTCGTCTTCGTGATGCTATGGTTCTAATGGCCAGCAGTGTATTGTGAAAACAAGTACGCTAAAATATGTCCAGAGCGGTGCCTTCTAATTTCGTATACAACCTCCACTGCGATACTGTTTAATGGAAAGAGAGGACTGTTTGGATGTAGGGAGAGAATTTCACCTCGGAAGATTAGCCAGACAGGAAGCCACCGCCAGGGAGCAGCAGGTGTTTACTGGATAAGGCGTGGCGGCCTTCGGGGAGTGGGGATGTCCCGGCGACGGGGCCGCCAACTCCTGCCAACGAAGTCACGTCTCGGCGGGTGGCTAACTCAACTCCGCGGGCGAGCTGAGTTAGCAGATAGTGCCCAACTCGCCGTATTAGCACCGCCGACTACTCCTCTCCCCGGGGGAAAATTTCCCTGCGGTCTGCGGCCGGCCGGCCCCGAGAGCGGCCGGGCCGGAACGGTGGCAGCCCTGCGCCGCCGCGCCGCCGCTGCACGCCACACTGAGCGCAACAAATGGCACGCGCTGAACTTTTCTCGCTGGCACTAAATCATAACGGCTCTCGCGGCGCAGCCGACAGACTTCAAATGTTAAATCCTCGCAGGGCTAGAGTCCCTCGTGGTCCTGTTGTCGAGCATACGCGTTCTGTGTCTCGAAACTCAAGACTAAAGAAATATTCCTCTGAATCGATACAAGCTCGTTTACTGATTAACGTAATACATCCATCATCTATGTACTACTCTATTATTCCATTGCAACTACGTGTTTCACTATTGAAGTATATTGATCGAGTTACAGTGGATTAACTTGTGTGGGTCGCAGTTTGTACTAGTCGTTGTGTCGTATTGTTCATGTTATTACATTCACACAATTGAGGGGTGGGTCAGAAGATAAATTTCGATGTGTAATGTTCAGTCTGTACCTGCCTGCCATAATATATTCATGTCGCCATTTCTATCAGTCACCAAATTATACATAATCCAATATATGTTCTTTTCCTTACAAAACGAATAATTCCCAGGATTCCTCGATCGGTCTCCGAAGAGTCGGTTTTTTTCACTGTGCCTTCTTTTCTTAAGGTTCCTCAGGGTACTTGGTTCCGAAATTGCTCTTTCCAGTATGTTAGCTTTCTCATCCGTTGATTTCATTTGTACCAACCTTCTCTAATGTCTCCTTCTCTCTAATGCTCTCACTGTCCAAATTTCACGCATGTACAGTACATAATAAAGGCTCAAGATAAAATAAGTAGCCCAAAAGCAACTGACACCTGCAAAGCTCCCTTTTATTAAGGTAGCTTTCTTCTTATGCATTCGGGGTGCACTCAGCCTCGTGATGCCAACTGAGGAGTAATAGTAGCGGCTCCGGTCAAAGAAAATCATCGTAACGACCGGGAGAGCGGTGTGCTGACCACACCGCATGGCGGTAGGATGGTCCCGATGGGTCACTTGTGGACTGACGACGGAGTGCTTCTTATGCAATAGTGTACTGTTGATATCTCATTTGCTTCACCATCCTCTGTTTATGCAACTGATTTGTTTCATTCAAGGCCCATCCTTAATTTTGCTTTTCACGTATCTCCTTTCTACCACCGTGCATCCTGTATGTCTTCTTCACGCAAAACGTAAACTATATGCTGATGGCATGAAAGGATGGCTGTCTTCTTAATGATATCGCCAACTATTATTGATGCTTTGTCTTTCACTTTCTGTATTTGTTCGCTAGTTAAGCAGCCATTTCGACACTACTGACCTTGTATCTTCCAGTGGCAACGTTCGTGAAAGCGACCAAAATTGTGAAAGAATTTTTATTGAACGTTCATTTACTACATGGTATTGAAATTTCAATTCTTGAATATTACGTTGCAATTCTATTTCTTTTGGTATTGAGCAGATCCGGAACTTCTACAAAAGCGTGTGTATGAAAACACTCAATCTCCTAACTCCCTACATCTACATCTACATGGATCTCTGCAAAATCACATTTAAGTGCTTGGCAGAGGGTTCATCGAACCACATTCACAATTCTCTATTATTCCAATCTCGTGTAGCGTGCAGAAACAACGAACACCTATATCTTTCCGTACGAGCTCTGATTTCCCCTATTTTATCGTGGCGATCGTTACTTTCTATGCAGGTCGGCGTCAACAAAACAAATTTCGCATTCGCAGGAGAAAGTTGGTAATTGGAATTTCGTGAGAAGATACCGTCGCAACGAAAAATGATGTCCAGCCCAAATCCTGTATCATTTCTGTGACACTCTCTCCCGTATTTCGCGATAATACATAACGTGCTGCCCTTCTTTGAACTTTTTCGATGTACTCCGTCAGTCCTGTCTGGTAAAGATCCCACACCGCGCAGCAGTATTCTAAAAGGGGACGGACAAGCGTAGTGTAGGCAGTCTCCTTAGTAGATCTGTTACATATTCTAAGTGTCCTGCCAGTAAAATACAGTCTTTGGTTAGCCTTCAGCACAACATTTTTTATGTGTTCCTTCCAATTTAAGTTGTTCGTAATTGTAATACCTAGGTATTTTGTTGAATTTACACCTTTTATATTAGATTGATCTATCGTGTAATCGAAGTTTAACGAATTCCTTTTAGCACTCATGTGGATGATCTCGCATTTTTCGTTATTTAGGTTCAACTGCCAATTTTCGCACCATTCAGTTATCTTTTCTAAATCGTTTCGCAATTTGTTTTGATCTTCTGATCACTTTATTAATCGATAAACGACAATACCATCTGCAAATAACTAAGACGGCTATTAAGATTGTCTCCAAAATCGTTTATATAGATACAGAAAATCAAATGGCCTATAACACTACCTTGGGGAACGCCAGAAATCACTTTTGGTTTACTCGATGACTTTCTATCAGTTACTACGAAGTGTGACTTCTCTGCAGGAAATCACAAATCCAGTCACATAACTGAGACGATACTCCATAAGCACGCAATTTCACTACAAGCCGCTTGTGTGGTACAGTGTCAAAAGCGTTCCGGAAATCCAGAAATATAGAATCGGTCTGAAATACCTTGTGAATACCACTCAACACTTCTTGTGAATAAAGAGATAGTTGTGTTTCACAGGAATGTTTTCCAAACCCATGTTGACTGAGTGTCAATAGACCGTTTCCTTTGAGGTAATTCATAATGTTTGAACACAATATATGTTCCACAATCCTGCTGCATAACGACGTTAACAATATGGGCCTGTAATTTAGTGGATTACTCCTATTACCTTTCTTGAATGTTGGTGTGTCCTGTGCGACTTTCCAGTCTTTGCGTACGGATCTTCCGTCGAGCGAACGGTTGTATATGATTGTTAAGTATGGAGCTGATGCATCAGCATACTCCGAAAGGAATCTAATTGTTATACAGTCTGGACCAGAAGACTTGCTTTTATTGAGTGATTCAAGTTGCTTCACTACTCTGAGGATATTTACTTCTACGTTACTCGTGTTGGGAGCTGTTCTGGATTCGAATTGTGGAATATTTACTTCGTCTTCTTTTGTGAAGTCGTTTCGGAAGGCTGTGTTTAGTAACTCTGCTTTGGCTGCGCTGTCTGAGTTGGTATATTTTTTTCAGAGGAATTTGGAGAGCTGTAAAAATTTAGCAAAAGAAGATGTCAATATCCTCTTCAACAAATATACGTAGTAAGGGTATATCAATAGATATATCAAACTTCTGACAGATTTCGTTCCGAAAGATTTCTCAAAAAAGGAACATTTTTACTCACCTAGTTGAGTTGTTTATAATTAAAAATGTATAACTTCAGTAAATATGAAAACGTAAGTGTTTATCCATAAAATATTCCTTAACAACTGTGCGTAATTTAGCTACATTACCTTGATAACTTTGCATTTTATAACGTTTCCTTCTTTTTTTCCGAATTATTCCCACTGTGCATACGTTACCCCTTAACACAAAGGCGTAGTTCTTGACCATCGCCTTTTGTTACTTCCACGTTTTTCTTTTTAATGCTGCAGATTATTCGTGTTTTGAATATCATTTTGCCTATGACTTTCTCCTGATACGTAAATTTCTTGAGAAAATCTTCATCGCGTTGATTCTCCCTTTCGTGTCCTGTACACATTCAACATTACGTCACCGGCACAATGTCATTTTCAAATAAATGAGGTATCGTTCATTATTTCTTCGCATTCTTTTTTATATTTCTTATCACAGTAACTGTCAATATAGTTTTCTTCTTCTCAGTTCACAGACCATGAACAGTTGCATTACACGTCACTATTTGCTCGTCTACATATCACTGACCCCTTGAGTTACAATTTTCATCCTAAACATATCGCTCTCTTACACAAAAATTTTGTTTTCATCATTTTCAATGTTTTCTTGACTTACTCATATCTTTCCACTAAAGACGTTCAGTTCTTCTTATTGCAGTTGTTCCTGTGTTTGATATTATAAATCTTTTCGCTTATGGCGGGTGCACTTCGCTCTCCATAAAGTGACTTGAATCCGCTTTCAGGAGGAAATATCTTCACTTACAATTATTAAAATAACCTGCCGTAGTGCTACTTCTAACAAATAACGCATAACAACACTATCTATATAAGAACGACCACTATTCACGTAGTCATGATGGAGTATTACTTTGAGTCTACTATTTTGCATTTTCAATAGTCATTCGGTGTAACTTGCAAAATGTGGTGACTTACAGAGCAAAAACGTAGATTTGAATATCTAGCATGAAACCGTATGTATTCTTAACAAGCTCCTTTATTTTAACTCGTGTTAGTACATGCATACGTCGTGTGATAGACTAAATTAAGCGTAACCACAAAAAGTAGTTTTCCTATCACAACAAATATAAAACTGAAGCTACAATTTAAAGAAACGAAAAGCTCCCACCACGTTAATATCAGGTATGCAAAGTCAGGCCAATGATACCATGTAGTTCATAGTCATATGAAATTAAACAGAATTGTTGTATTTCTGTGCAAAACTATTATTTCCGTTATACTGGAATGATACTCGGCATCCCAGTAGGTACTGAATGCGAAATATGTTGACTTCCTCAGATTGTTTTTGTAAATGTCATATCTGGTGTATAAATGTGGCTCCCTTAGAATTTATATTTAAAACGCGATTCACTGACGTTATATGAGTTTTGCGAAATGTAACTGCATTTTTATGCATTCTTTGTTTGTTTTAAACACTTGTTTATCATTCTATATGTGTCCGCCAATTTACGCAGTTTGCGTCTATGTTTTTACAACATTAGTGAATGACATCACATCTTTCACTTGTTGTGCTGTATTACATTTTTATCTTTCAAATAATTTTCGGTAGAACATAAAACTGTCTGATCTTTAGTGAATTCAGTTAATAAATATTTAAACTATTCTTAGAGATGTATTGTGTTGCCGACTTAATCTTTATATAATGCTAATTTGTAATATCTGGGCATCAAATCCAGTGCAACACGGTACATACTCGTAAAATGTATTTTATCCGTGATTTAAAATGAATTTACCATAATCTAATTTTTCTTAGTGTAATTCCATTTACTTTTATTAAGCTTTCTGTGTCACAAAATGTTAAATAACTATGTGTAGTAAATTCTCGACGTTTAACAGTTAGCATATTTATCACAAATTTAGCATGTATTGTTGTTTCTCATCTGTTTATGATAGTCGTTGCTTAGTTGCTGAAGTGATAGGCTACTGTTATAGTAATAATCAGACAAATACATTTATAAATCTACATTAAAATTATGATTAGAATAATGTAGTTTTTTCCAGTTTCAGAAATCAGAACTGAATTACCGTTCACCGGAAAGGAAAGCATTATCCTGTATTTTGTGAGCGCTAAAGCTGACTTCTCATTGTTAATGAAAGATATCAATTTCACGCATTGTTGAGCGCAAGTAGTGTTATGTACACATAATTTAACAGTTTTCCTCGTACATGAAAATCACGTTCATCTACATTTCGAAATATTTTTTCCCGTAATAAACTCTGCCTTCCGATGACTTTATGGAATACTGTGACACTCATGTAGCGTCTCCCAATCTAAAAGCAGTTGTGCGAATGCAGGTACGATTGTCGCAGGTTCTTTCATCTTTCCCTGGCGTAATTTATTGCTTTGTCTATAGACTACAGTCTTCTAGATGGTAACTCTTCTTTCCCTTGTGGATCGCGTAAAATTCGCAAGTACATCAATACACATATCGGATATATTTGTGTACGAACAGCATAATTTTTTTATATTACTGCCATCAGAGTGGTCCAAAAAGAAAGAACAGATTTCAATTGCTTATTATAGACAAACTATGAGAAACGTAAACACGTTAGCAATGTCTCATAGACAATACACCACATACTCAACATGAGCACCACGCGTTGCTCGAGAAACATCGAAACGTTAGTCCATTTCGTTCCACAGACGAATGAACAGGTTCTTGTCTCTTGAAGCGAGACATTCAACAATTCGATTTCTCACCTGTTACAATCTGTCGTAGATGGGACAAAGTCTCTGTCTTTATGCACTCTCCCGGAAAAAAGCGCAAGTTGTAAGGTCTGGTGACCTGGGAGATGGAAAGCTACGAACAAGGTGTTGTTTTAGTCTTCCAATTCAACCTTGTGGGATGTTGTTGTTATGGTGACACCGCACCTGAAGGTGAATGTAAGGCATAGGGTCGTTACGCACAAAAATGAAACCTTTGGAACCTTCATGAGGCTGAAGAAACGATCAGTTCTGCAACGTTACCAGATACGACGTTCCTCTCACAGTTTACTCCGCAGAGTGAAAGGTCATAAACTTTATGAACAGAACCAGGACAAAATACACTCACTTTCGGTGAGTCTCTTTCATTTTCGACAATGACGCCATTATTTTACTATCACCAAATTCTTAAATAGTGACTGTTTACTGAATCCGATGTAGATGAATCGTCGATTCGTCCTAGAAGTTGAGTCATTCCGAGAAAGTGTCCGCTGCCGTATCCTGGAAAATTGAAATACAAAATATGTACCTTCTCTTATGGTCGACGGGACGCAACTGCTGCAATAACTGCTACTTGTAAGGAGGCTTCATTGGTCAGGCATCGATTCAGAACAAGCCGCACCGTTTATTGAGGAAGTTGAAGTTCCTGGCCTACCCGTCTTATGGACTTCCGAGGGCTCTGTGCGAATGCATCTCGGATACGCCCGACATTTTCATCAGACGTACGTGGCCGACCTGTGCTCTTCCATTTGCATGTGCAATAAACTTCCAAGAACTTTGTGTGCCTCCGCTTGGGCAGAGGTGGCTTCTTGCCAAATCGACGGCGGAGTGCACGTTGAACAGTGAACTGACTTTGCACAAAATGCGACATGCAAAATGATTTCTCTCGTGGTGTAGTCCCATGTTGCTACAAAAACAGAAAAACAAAAAAAAAGATGCACCCTATGTGTTTCTATCTTTTATAGCTTTAATAAACAAATTATAGCTGTTCTTTCTATTTGAATCATGCGGTGTTTTTCGTGAACACTGAAGAGAAAGGAAAGTGTTACACCTTTACCGAATTCTACGAAGCTACTGCATGGATAGATGCAGAAAGCAAGTCTTTGGACTGAAAACAACCACAACAACAACAATGAATCTACTATCGTTACTGCAGTATTCCCTCATTATGGGAGCCGGCCGAAGTGGCCGATCGGTTCTAGGGGCTACAGTCTGGAACCGCGCGACCGCTGCGGTCGCAGGTTCGAATCCTGCCTCGGGCATGGATGTGTGTGATGTCGTTAGGTTAGTTAGGTTTAAGTAGTTCTAAGTTCTAGGGGACTGATGACCTCAGCAGTTAAGTCCCATAGTGCTCAGAGCCATTTGAACCATTTTTGAGCCTCATTATGGGAAATTATTTTCAGTAGCGAAAGAAAATAGAATATACAGATGATGAATGGTATGAGTAAACCATGACTACAGGGTGTGTTTATGATTAATGGAACGCCCTCCCCGTCGCCATATGGAATACAAGGGTGTAAATCGTGCCTGTTGGGGTGACAAAAAATGGTTCAAATGGCTCTGGGCACTATGGGACTTAACATCTGAGGTCATCAGTCCCCTAGAACTTAAAACTATTTAACCCTAACTAGCCTAAGGACATGACACACATCCATGCCCATGGCAGGGTTGGAACCTGCGACCGTAGCGGTCGCGTGGTTCCAGACTGAAGCTCCTAGAACCACTCGGCCACACCGGGCGGCTATCTGTTACTATCACTGGGACATATCACTAAGAGGGAAGCGTGCTGGGGTAGTCTGTGCAGTCGTGCAAAGCCATTGTGCGAGTGTGGCGTACTTGTTAGCGCATCTGCACCTGGGTTCGAATTCCGGCTTTCGTACAGATTTTGATTTATTGCTTCAGTCTTTGTGTATTCATCATGTATGTTTGAGACTTGAAAAGGGTCTCTGGAGTCGTATAGAGTCATTTGATCAAATCATCTTGGCGTGAGTTTTATGCAGGACCCCTGTTTCATTCGTTTAGTTTCTTTCAATGCGTGTAAGGGCTCTGGGAACCTCTCCTATGAGAGCCTGTAAGATCTAAACACACCATTTCATTCGATGGTGAGGTGCTATTCCAATACAGTTGGAGAGCATCTAGAATGCTGTTTGAGTCTAAGGGGAGTACCAAGTGTGCTGAGACATCTATACTAATTCGGAATGAGGAGAGAGGCGTGTTATGGTATTCCATGCAGTTGTGCAAAGCCACTGTGCTTGGGTGGTGTAATGGTCAGTGAATCTGCCTAGAGAGCAAGAGACCTGGGTTCAAATCCCAGCCTTGGTAACAATTTTCATTCATCGCTGGATAAATACGAGGGCTATCTGGAAAGTAAGTTCCGATCGGTTCCGAAATGGAAACAACAGTGAAAATCCAATGAAGCTTTGATCAAATGTGTTGGGCTGTGTCTCTAGTATGCCCGTCCATCGCATCACGTCAGTCTTTTCAGTTCTGATTGCACACTGAGCACATAAAGATGCCAAGGAAATGGCGGATCCAGGCAGTTACGAAGGCCCGGTGAGAGTTTTCGCTTGATGTCATGCAGCCTACATAGCACAACTGTCATGGGGGTTATTTCTTCAAGACAATTCTCGGCTGCACTCTGCAGGGGCAGTGAACATGCTCCTACAGCCCATAATTGGCTGCCCCTGAGTTTCATCTCTGGTCACATGAACCGCTGGCTTTGAAGACAACATTTTGGCACGGACAACGAGGTCTTGACAAGCGTAGTGTATTGCCGGAAAGCACAGGCGGCT
The DNA here is from genome assembly GCF_021461395.2 of Schistocerca americana. Lineage (NCBI taxonomy): Eukaryota > Metazoa > Arthropoda > Insecta > Orthoptera > Acrididae > Schistocerca > Schistocerca americana. The sequence goes on from NC_060121.1 coordinate 858,665,322, forward strand.
GCCTTCTATGACGAGAGTATTGGAAAGGTGGCACAACGGTACTACACATGTCTAACAAGGGGAGGCCACCACGTTTGGAACTCGGATTTATTGCAAACTTCGCACACTTGTAGTACTCTAAACTACAACAAAATATGTAAACAGTAGCGCGTACTTCTCAAGTGTTATTGAGAAAATCGCAAGATGATTGCGGTCGTCAAATATATACCTGTGCGTGACCATTTTTACCACGAAGCGGCAGCAGCCGAATGGTGCCGGCACGGTAGCTCAGCGTGTTCGGTCAGAGAGCTGGTTGGCCTCTGTAATAAAAAAACTAGGGATCAATAAACGAACTTGACCGGATGTCATGTGATGTCCGTAACGACCCAACACAACGATCAATAACGAACCAAATTAAAAAAAAAAGAAAAAAGAAAAAAAAAGATGGATAGAGCGTCTGACATGTAAGCTGGAGATCCCGGGTTCGAGTCCAGGTCGCGAAAAAAAAAACAAGAAAAAACAAGAAAAACAATGGTTAGCGTTCAAGCCCCGTAATCGCTGGATCGCCGAATCGAGTCCCGTTCGTCAGTTTTTTTTTTTATTTCTAACACAGTAATTTTCTTTACTATTTATATTACAATTGATATAATGGGAAAAATACGAGGAATCGGATGAACTTTTATTAAAATTACAGTGTTATTTGGCAGTCTACAAATTTTTATGATCATAAATAATATAATATTGGTTCAAATGGCTCTGAGCACTATGGGACTTAACATCTGAGGTCATCAGTCCCATAGAACTTAGAACTACTTAAACCTAATTAACCTAAGGACATCACACACATCCATGCTAGAGGCAGGGTTCGAACCTGCGACCGTAGCAGTCGCGTGGTTCCGCACTGAAGCGCCTAGAACCGCACGGCCAGCGCGGCCGGCAGTATAATATTCATAACTATCGACTAGTAAACGACCAAACGCATAAAGTACTACTGAAAATGTATGCTTGTCCATGTCTTCAAAATTGTTCGTATTTAATCAAAAGAGAGGGGGAAATTGCTTCTCGTGAAGACGCTATTTAAAAACGGTCGATACTTCATGACCAATTATCAGCGCCGATATTTAAGGAAATGTTGCGTAATGCATGGTTTGCTTCCAAATTATCGTCTGAAAGAGAGGTTTTTGAAAATGTTAACGAGGTTTGTTTTTCCACGGAAAACCGCGAAAGACCTTGCTTTTACAGAAACATAGCATTTATTCAGCTGTTACCGTTTAACTTTATGTTTTCCATGTTTTTACGAAAAATACCATCCTGCAACTTGTAATGTCGAAAGCGACGATTAATTGTACATCTTTCGAAAGCAGTCTGTGCCGGTCAAAACTTGGAGGTAACAAGTCGTTTAGGACTCCTTCCTGGTATAAGGGATTTCTCAAATCACGGACAAGCATACATTATCATATTTGGTCGTTTACTAGTCGATAGTTATGAATATTATATTATTTGTGATAAAGAAAATTTGTAGACTGCCAAATAACACTGTAAATTTAATAAAAGCTCATCCGATTACACTTACTTTTCCCATTAAACCAATTATAATATAAATAGTAAAGAAAATGACTGTGTTAGAAATTTAAAAATGAAACTGACCAACGGGACTCGATCCATCGATCCAGTGATTACGGTTTTTTTTTAATTATTTATTTTATTGAACCATTTGAACATCGCGATGCCTCAGACTGACTGGATGTGTTTATGGTTTCAGAATATCGATTGCAGTTCAATTTTACACTGCGTAAATAGAATGTAATCACAAATAAAATAAATGTCGCGTGACTAGGGCTTCCGGTCAGATAGACCGTTCGCCAGGTACAAGTCTTTCGATTCTGGGAAACGTAAATAAGTGGACCTTTTTTTTTTACAGAATGGTGTAACAATAACAAACATAAACTGCTTCTAGCATTTTGTTTTAATATATAAGACGATGACATTTATAAAATAAAATATTTCTGGGAAACGTAAATAAGTGGACCTTTCTTTTTTTTACATAATAGTGAAAAAATATCCTGCTTCTGTCAGTACAAAACAATAACGGACCACGTTCCTCTTTTGGGCGCGTACCTCGCTAATCCCGTTGTACGTCGCGTTGGTGTCGGGTACGTCTTCACGTGTGGTGGTCGATCCTCTCCACTGTCCTGGTCCTTTCTTGTTCTGATACTTATAGGCAATAATTACATTCTCCTACCCGGGACACCCCAACTGGGTGGGCGATCAAGCAAGGCACTCCCTAAAAAATTAGCGTAATATGTTCGATATCTCGGATGTCTCATAAGCTGTGAGTGATTTTCTTGTAGTAAGGCCCAAAAGTCGAGAACATTCTTACTGCCGTCTCGGAAAAGATAACGCATAGTCAAGCCTCGAATTCAAGTCACTGCGTTTGTCTTTGTTCGGGGATAATATGTCATATTTATCAGTGGTTCTATTGTTTGCGGCCCCACCCGAAGGAGGAAGGCGATCATTTTTTTGACCAAACACCATACGTCCGCCGAAGGCCCGCATATCAGGCGATGCTCCTGTGTGTCTGTAACATTGCACTGCGGACACAGTGGCTCGCCCGCCATATGAATTGTATACAACCTGGAACGAGTCACGTATTTCCCATTTACCACCTGATACCACAGTGCGCGCGTTCCCATATCAAGGTGTGGGTGGTGCACTTTACGCCATACCACTGACCACGTAAATGTTGGTAGGCGACGCTCTACGGCATTATTCGGCCGTCGTCGAGTCAAGATGTGATATATATCACGTGCCGTTGATGCTTGAACGCTAACCACTCGGCTGCCGCCGCTTCGTGGCGAAGATGGCCACGCACAGGTATATATTTGACGACCGAAATTATCTTGCGATTTTCTCAATAACGCTTGAGAAGTACGCGCTACTGCTTAGACATTTTGTTGTCCTCATGAAGTACTACGAGTGTGCGAAGTTTGCAGTGAATCAGCGTTCCAAACGTCGTGGCTTCCTCTTGTAAGTCGGAGCGGTAGCTCTACAGAGAAGTAGTGGAAGGTGTGTCTAACTGTTGCAAATAAGACATTTTTTTTAAATTTTCACAGTGGTTTCCAATTCGCGACCTATCAGAACCTAATTCCCGAATAGCCCTCGTAAATCATAGATGTTTGAGACTTGAAAAAGGTCATGGAACCACGTAGTTCCATTTGATTTAACAGGAAAGACTAGGGCTCTAGACGGTGCGCGTGTCGTTTGTCCTGTTGCAGGAGGGCATGGGATCGCTGCGCATCGTGTCGGGCGGCGTGCAGCTGCGCGGGCAGGCCCTGGTGATGGACACCCTGCTGGCCTCGTCCATCCGGTCTCGGCGCGGCTACCCGCTGCTGTTCGAGTCCTCCAGGAACTTCACCGTCAAGACCAGGGACCACAACGGCCGGGTCGCCAGCAGCCTCTTCCTCAGTAAGCCGCCCTTCTCCTACTCTGCGGGCGTGTCTTCTCCACGCAGTGGGCGCTGCTGCAAAGTCAGTCTTTCATACTAATACAGGGCTGGCGGACACAGAAGTGAGCGTGTCTGGAATAGGAAGACACGCCCATTGGTATCACGGACCAGACTCAGTAAAAAAAAATGGCTCTGAGCACAATGCGACTTAACTTCTGAGGTCATCAGTCGCCTAGATCTTAGAAGTAATTAAACCTAACTAACCTGAGGACATCACACACATCCATGCCCGAGGCAGGATTCGAACCTGCGACCGTAGCGGTCGCTCGGCTCCAGACTGTAGCGCCTAGAACCGCACGGCCACTCCGGCCGGCCCAGACTCAGTAGACTCGATTCACCCGGCACCTCGACTGGCCAGGCAAGTGAACTGCGAACGCGTGACAACTACACTACTGGCCATTAAAGTTGCTACACCACGAAAATGACGTGCTACAGACGCGAAATTTAACCGAAAGGAAAAAGATGCTGTGATATGCAAATCATTAGCTTTTCAGAGCATTTACACAAGCTTGGCGCCGGTGGCTACACCTACAACGTGCTGACATGAGGAAAGTTTCCAACCGATTTCTCATACACAAACAGCAGTTGACCGCCGTTGCCTGGTGAAACGTTGTTGTGATGCCTCGTGTAAGGAGGAGAAATTCGTACCATCATGTTTCCAACTTTCATAAAGGTCGAATTGTAGCCTATCGCGATTACGGTTCATCATATCGCGTTGGTCGAGATCCAATGACTGTTAGCAGAATATGGAATCGGTGGGTTCAGGATGGTAATACGGAACGCCGTCCTGGATCCCAATGAGCTAGTGTCACTAGCAGTCGAGATGACAGGCATCTTATCCGCATGGCTGTAGCGGATCGTGCAGCCCCGTCTCGATCCCCGAATCAACAGATGGAGACGTTTTCAAGACAGCAACCATCTGCTCGAACAATTCGACGACGTTTCCAGCAGCATGGACTATCACCTCGGAGACCATGGCTGTGGTTACCCTTGACGCTGCATCACAGACAGGAGCGCCTGCGATGGTGTACTCCACGACGAACCTGGGTGCACGAATGGCAAAACGTCCTTTTTTCGGGTGAATCCAGGTTCTGTTTAAAGCATCATGATGGTCGCACCCGTGTTTGGTGATGCCTTGTCACACATCGAAAACGGGAAGATTACTGAAGAAACTAAGTCAAATGTGTCTTCCGTCCACCAACGAAACTCTGAGCTATAGGAAAATCTCGATTTGAGATGGTCCTTGCTTATAATGACTACAAAAATACCAAATTTCTGTCGTCAACATTTTCGTACTGGGGCAATGTAATTAAAGAAGCGGTGGAACTGGCAGCCCATTATTCCTGAAGAGCCGAGAAAGAGAAGCTGAGACGCTGTAGTCTGGAGTAAAGTCGACGTTCTAACTGATTCCAAAGATGTTACATTGGATTCAGCTAGAGACTACGGACAGGTCACTCCATTTCGGTAATGTTATTGTCCATTGGGAGAGAGAGCCATGATGAAACTATTTCACATGGTCGGCGAGATGTATGAGACAGGGAAAATACCACCAGACTTCAAGAAGAATGTAATAAATACAATTCCAAATAAACAAGGTGCTGACAAGTGTGAATATTACTGAAATAACGATTTCATAAGTCTTGGTTGCTCAGATGGTTGCTCAGATGGTAGAGCGCTTGCCCGTGAAAGGCAGAGGTCCTCTATTCGAGTCTAGGCCCGCCATACAGTTTTAATCTGCCAGGAAGTTTCATATCAGCGCACACTCCGCTGCAGAGTGAAAATCTCATTCTGGAAACATCCCTTAGGCTGTGGCTAAGCCACGTCTCCGCAATATCCTTTCTTTCAGGAGTGCTAGTTCTGCTGGGACCGCAGGAGAGCTTGTGTAAAGTATGGAAAGTAGGAGAAGAGGTACTGGCAGAAGTAAATTGTAGTCCCCTTCACAATTAATTTTAGTCTCTCTCAGTTAACTGAATATTCTATTTTATCTCTTCGTGCGCTTTTTCGACCTGTTTATCAACTGTGGAACTATTTGGCATGTAAACTTGTGCTAATGCAGTGAATGTTGGATTCGTGCCTGTCTTCGCTACAATAATGGGTTCATTATGCTGTTTAGAGTAGCTTTCTCTCATCCTTATTTTCTTATTCATTATTGTATCCACTCCTGTATTACCGCCATTTCATTTACTGTTACGTTTGATAACACTGCACTGGATTAACCAAAGATGCTATTCTTCCTGCCACTGTACTTCACTAATACTCACTGTACCTAACCTCAAACTATTTCTAATTTTCTAACCTACCTACGCGATTAAGGGATCTGAGCCGGCCGCGGTGGTCTAGCGGTTCAGGCGCTCAGTCCGGAACCGCGAGACTACTACGGTCGCAGGTTCGAATCCTGCCTCGGGCATGGATGTGTGTGATGTCCTTAGGTTAGTTAGGTTTAAGTAGTTCTAAGTTCTAGGGGACTGATGACCACAGATGTTAAGTCCCATAGTGCTCAGAGCCATTTGAACCATTTTGAAGGGATCTGAGGATCCACGCTCTGGCCTGTAAATAGCAGTTTTGTTTTCTCTGACTAGTCCCCGCCATGAATTCTGAATGGGGGACTATTTTACCTGCTAGAACGTGCTCCCCCGAAGATACCCGTCAGTTGTGGTTGTGGTATCGTACGACTGAAGTAGTAAAGTATACAGCAATCAGTAGCAAATAATGTTTATTGCGTATGTAGAATTCAGACGCTGTGTGGCCATGCGCGGGGTAGCCGCGCTGTCTTGGGCGCCTTGTCACGGTCCGTGCGGCTCACCCCGCCAGAGGTTCGAGTCCTCTCTCGGGTATGGGTGTGTGTGTTGTCCATAGCGTGAGTTAAAGTTAGATTAAGTAGTGTGTAGGCTTAGGGACCGATGACCTCAGCAGTTTGGTCCCACAAGGCCTTGCCACAAATTTCCATTCAATGCAGTAAATTTTAGTTAAAACAATAAAGTCACTTGTGTAGGCACATAGTTAAGTGGGAACTATGTTTCTATACAAGAGGTTACATTTATTTACTTACATTTATTCCAACGAAGACGGCCACATAGTTACTGAAATTCATCTGCGACTGATTGATGGCCCCTTTTCTAATTGAAGTGAATACAGTCGCAGGGCACAACTGTTCAACTATGGAATCAAACCTGATATCGTACGAGCGTCTGTATCGTCAAGGTACGCAAGCCACCTCAGCTTGGCAAGGCCCGTGGTTCATAGGGAGACGAATGACATATCTTACTCTAAGACGTCAAATGTAAACATGCCACACATTTACTTTTCTCCCCGTTTGTGGATTTCGTCAAGACTGAAATTACAATTCCTGCAGTTGTTATGCTTTTAGGAATACAACTGAGATGGTATTACATGAGAAATTGAAAAAAAGTCGAATTTAGGCAGTTCATCACAAAAATTACGAGAGATTTCCCAACAATACTTTGACATGTGAATATACAAGATATACACTACTGGCCATTAAAATTGCTACACCAAGAAGAAATGCAGATGATAAACGGGTATTCATTGGACAAATATATTATACTACAACTGACATGTGAGTACATATTCAGGCAATTTGGGTGCATAGATCCTGAGAAATCAGTACCCAGAACAACCATCTCTGGCCGTAATAGCGGCCTTGACACACCTGGGCATTGAGGCAAACAGAGCTAGGTTGGCGTGTACACGTACAGCTGCCTATGCAGCTTCAACACGATACCACAGTTCATCAAGAGTAGTGACTGGCGTATTGTGACGAGACAGTTGCTCGGTCACCATTGACCAGACGTTTTCAATTGGTGAGAGATCTGGACAATGTGCTGGCCAAGGCAGCAGTCGAACATTTTCTGCATCCAGATAGGCCCGTACAGGACATGCAACAAGCGGTCGCGCATTATCCTGCTGAAATGTAGGGTTTCGCATGGATCGAATGAAGAATAGAGCCACGAGTCGTAACACATCTGAAATGTATCGTCCACTGTTCAAAGTGCCGTCAATGCGAACAAGAGGTGACCGAGACGTGTAACCAATGGCACCCCATACCATCATGCCGGTTGATACTCCAGTATGGCGATGACGAATACACGCTTCCAATGGGCGTTCAAAAAAAATGGCTCTGAACACTATGGGACTTAACATCTGTGGTCATCAGTCCCCTAGAACTTAGAACTAATTAAACCTAACTAACCTACGGACATCACACACATCCATGCCCGTGGCAGGATTCGAACCTGCGACCGTAGCAGTCGCGCGGTTCCGGACTGAGCGCCTAGAACCGCTAGACCACCGCGGCCGGCAATGGGCGTTCACACGGATGCGACCATCATGATGCTGTATACAGAACCTGGATTCATCCGATAAAATGACGTTTTGCTATTCGTGCACCCAGGTTCGTCGTTGACTACACAATCGCAGGCGCTCCTGTCTGTGATGCAGCGTCAGGGGTAACCGCAGCCATGGTCTGCGAGCTGATAGTTAATGCTGCTGCAAACGTCGTCGAACTGTTCGTGCAGATGGTTGTTGTCATGCAAACGTCCCCATATGTTGACTCAGAGATCGAGACGTGGCTGCACGATCCGCTACAGCCATGCGGATAAGATGCCTGTCATCTCCACTGCTATCCTGAATCCACCGATTCCGTATTTTGCTAACAGTCATTGGATCTCGACCAACGCGAGCAGCAATGTCGCGATACGATAAACCGCAATCGCGATAGGTTACAATCCGACCTTTATCAAAGTCGGAAACGTGATGGTACGCATTTCTGCTCCTTACACGAGGCAACACAACAACGCTTCACCAGGCGACGCCGGTCAACTGCTGTTTGTGTATGAGAAATCGGTTGGAAACTTTCCTCAGGTCAGCACATGGTAAGTGTCGCCACCGGCGCCAACCTTGTGTGAATGTTCTGAAAATCTATTCAGTTGCATATCACAGCATCTTCTTCCTGGCGGTTAAATTTCACGTCTGTAGCACGTCATCTTCGTGGCGTAGCAATTTCTATGGCGAGTTGTTCAAGAAGAAAATACCGTGAAACTGTGAGAGGTTGTCTTGAGGAGCAAAACGAATACATGAATCTGTGCACGGAAAAGTCATCCAACTTTGTTAAAAAGCGTATAAATTATGGAGACCGACGTCTCTTGCTAGGTCCCTCTCTATACAGGCAATTTGAGTTGAAATATTCTACGGTACTGTTGTGGTAGCTACTAATGCGTTTGACCCCATCCGACGTAATGCAATAAGTATCATTTGGGGTTCGTCACTGTACGAACATTATTCATGCGCTCCTTAGCTTCATCAGGTGACGTTCCCGGACATTGATTCCTACCGTCAATCTCTTCATGACCTCTTTACAAGACTTAGAAGTTTATCGGTGTGTTATGTTACAGCTTGTGCTTACAGCTACGTGTTTAAGGTTACCCACAGTCAGTCCTTTCCTGAAGAGGCCTGCTACCTCTGTCTTTACCGGCCGCCCTGTGACGATGCCATGCTGTTTCAGACGGTGAACGCCTCGACGTGGCCTCCCAGTCGTTCCGCGTGACCGACCCCAAGGGACAGCTGCTCTTCCACGCCGACCGGCACGAGGTGGTGGTGGGCGCCGACTCGCTCAGGGTCTCCGGTGAGTAATGATGCATTTCTAGAACATGTGAACACTACGCACGGCATCACCTCTTTCACAGACGCTTCTGTCATATAACATTACCACTGACAACCTTTATCTCCACCTCCACTACCATTTCGTCAGTAATTTTCGTTTCTTGCACTAACAGCCATTCCGCTGGTTTTCACCTTGAATCTATCACTCATGATAAGATTCTCTCTCTCTCTCTCTCTCTCTCTCTCTGCCTCTTTCTCTCTGCCTCTGTGTGAGTGTGCATATGCATAATATGTGATCTTCTCTTTCTCTCACAGAGCAGGTTTCTATATTGTCTTCCAGTTTGTTCGCGCTCTAAGTCAGTTTGCCCCTTTCCACATCAGTGTCCCAGTTTCTTCCCTTATATCGCAAAATCTTTCCGAACGTAGGATATCTACAGCCACAATCATCTTCAATAAAATTTTACGGGGTAAGTTATCACGTTGATTTATTTAATAAGACTCTGCAGGAGAGACGCTCAGTAGCTCGGTACGGGCTTTTGGTGAAGTTTCGAGAACATACCTTCACCGAGGAGTCAAGCAGTATATTGCTCCCTCCTACGTATATCTCGCGAAGAGACCGTGAGGATAAAATCAGAGAGATTAGAGCTCACACAGAGGCATACCGACAATCCTTCTTTCCACGAACAATGCGAGACTGGAATAGAAGGAAGAACCGATAGAGGCACTCAAGGTACCCTCCGCCACACACCGTCAGGTGGCTTGCGGGGTATGGATGTAGATTTAGATGTAGAGGTTTCGACCATCATATCAAATGGCTTCCTCAGTGTGGCGCTGTACGAAATACAGTGGGCGAAACATTTATGAATATAGCGATGTATTCGCATTGTCACACGCTCGGAAAACTTTCATTGAATATTTATCTCTTCTTTTCTTTCGCCTTTGATTACACGTCTTCACTTACGCAACTCGAACGTGTGCATAGAGTACCTTTACTTGTTTACTTCTTTTTTCTCTATACTTAGTTCATTTCCAATGCATTTGAATTCCATTCATTAATCAATCTTCTTTTTACTTGTTCACATACAGAGATCTGAAATAATACTGTTTCAATCCCAGTAAAGTTATTATTTGATACATCTGTACTGATACCAGAGAATACTGATCAGGCCCTTCAGTATAATGTTTCCCCATTCGCTGTTCCGTCCGACACTTTTCCCTATCTTTAGGATCAGATGCTCACTTCAAAATAAGAGGATCGTCCTCCTACTACTTGTTCAGCCAGCCTTTAAGAAGCTCTTGGTGATGTTTTTCGAAGGAGATATTAGGCCACTGCTTCCCTAAATGAACTGAGAACCACGTTTTCCTTTCACCTCTTATTAGGAGGAGAATTCAGGGATTTACCTTTCGTGCTGATTAGACAGTCCATACTAGTTGTAGCATGCGATGCTTACGTATCGATATCTATCTGATATATTAGGTTGTTCGACTCACCGACCTCATCTACCTGTTATCACTTAAGGTTTTTTGCATTTCCGTTAAAATTTTATGATGAATTAGGTTTGTTTATTTGCATATGCTTCCAATCACAAACAGAAATGATTTATACACAAATAAATAGATCTTAGTAAATAACTCAACAGTGACAACACGAGGAGCAGAATATTGTAGATTATGTAACAGTAAATGGATCTACACCTGTTTCGTGTAATGTCTTCTGTACCATTCTATACGTCGTATTGTCACTATTGAGGTACTTCGTAAGGTATATCTAGTTGTCTCACAATAATTTTTGCCTTAGAGCTCCCCGTTTTAACCAACCTCCCTTGTCTTTCATTCCAAATAGTGTACCACGAATGAAATCTAATTACAATACTTTAACACGTCTGAAGTCTGAATACTCAATAATAAATAAATCTCATTTTGCTGTTAGTCATATGTGGAAGAAAGAGAAGCGTCTAGCAGTACGTGTCGGGATTAGACAGTGGCAACTAACGCCGCCTAAAGTGTGTGTGGCTTATCGTTCCATGATGCTGCCGTTCGCGGTAATTTAGATTCCATGACTGTCAAGTGAATATTGAATATTTGTATTCAAAAGGGCCATGATCAACGCCCCGTACGATCTCCTCAACTACCTGTTGCGATTAGCGCCGAAGAGGAAGGATACGTCATTCTCTCAGACAAGTCCAATGGTACAGCTTCGCCTCGTAGCTTGAGTCTTGAAAAGCGATTGTTCGCACCAAGATAAGTGTACACAGATTCAGTGCGACGATTCCTGGAGCAACCACTTGCTGTCAGTACGGCGAACATTATTGAGACTTCTCTTGGTGCGGCAGCAGAGGAAGACGCGTAGACAGAGGTAAGCCCATCAGCAACATTGGATGCAAACGAGTGGCACCACGTCATCTCCCGAGAGGACTTCCGCCTTATCACACAACATCATGCTGGGCGTTTCGCTGTGTGGAAATTTCGAGGGGAACTAGAAGTTGCCCGATTGCATTCTTCACCGGAACACGGGTCCGGCACATGGCGTGGTGTATGCGAGCCACTGGGTAGAAACATGGCTACACCTAATTCGCGTCGCCGGTAGCTTGGACAACAGCCTTTTAATTTCTGACGTGCTTAGGCCAGTGACTGAGATCTCGATGACGTTATCTTTCAATAAAGCCACGCGATTCCTGCATTGTCCAAACAAAGCCCAATCCAGAAGGTGTTCTAGTGTTGCTCTGGCAAGCACTTTCTCCAGATCTCTCACCAGCTGAAAAATCTGCTCATGAGTCAACAGGACTCTGGCGTGATCCTATTCGTCAGTCAGTAGAGTTGACGGATTCTGGTACAGATTTGAAGCAACACGGAAGATGTAGCTGTACATGTCATTCAAGCTCAGTTCGACTGGACGCCTTCGTGAGATAAGTTCATTGCTGTTGCCGTAAGTGGCAGCTGTGTGTACTACATAACGCACACTATATACAAGAGGGTCTGTCAGTGGATAAATTTAGGTCCCACATGGTTTTCAAGGGAACTTACACCATCATTCTCACAAAACTTTGGTGAATCCAGGTGACGATGATAGAGATACAGCAACTCATCCTCGTGCTTAGAAAAACCAGTCCTGTACGACACGAGATGTGTGAACTGTAGCCCTGTCGTCTTGGAACAAACATTGTACCATGGGTTGGACACGATCACCAAAAATGGTCAGATAATCCTTGAGAGTAATCCGACGATGGAGAGGTGTCATGAGATCCACCGAACCTCCGTCATGTTTCAATTTTGAGGTGTAAACCCGGTCAGAAGTTCGAAACAGCGCGAAATAAAATTCAAGCGACCAAATACATTTCTTCCATTCCTCCACAGTCCAGATTTTATGGCTTCGGCACCACGTTTTTCCGTGCTACGGGCATTTCCATTAACGATGAGTGCTCACGCAGTAATTCGCTGCTTATGCAGCTCCTTTCGTATCGTTTTAGTGGTGAAAGGCTTCGATAGTGTGATATTTAGTTGCACAACGACTTTTTCAGTTATCGTTTTCTTATTTTTCGTCACAATCCTCTTCAGTGACCGTCCGTCACGACCACACAACACGCAATCTTGCCCTCTTTGTGGCTCAGGAGATGATGTCTTGTTCAGCTCTCCCTGTATCAGGTAGAAATCTTTGATCTGGTGCCTCTTGAAACACCAAACTCTTTTCCCATCTTGGTTACGGACGCACCCACACCATAAAAGCACCAAAAATTTGCCCATGTTCAAATATATAAAGCTCCGGTATAATACATTCTCAGCTACACAGAATACCGACACTTCCAATGTACTGGGGACACTGCAAAGGTGGCGCTCGTGGTCAAATACAACAGCCTATCCTGCAAACTCGGCTCATATCTGCATTTACGTTCAAGCACACGTTTCCCGCGCTGTTTCGTATTTTTGTCCACCCCTTGTAACCCAATACTGCAAGAAAAATATAAAGTAAGCAAATAATAAATGGTCGGCCGAACGACTGATGTACGAGGGTTATTCGGAAAGTAAGGAACGATCGATCGCGAAATGAAAAACCACAATCAAACTCCGACGAAGGTTTGCACAGGTGTGTTTGGCAGTGTCTCTAGTATGCCCATTGATCCCATTACCTCGTTCTGTTTAATTCTGAGCACGTAGGGAGCACATAAATATACCTAGAAAAATAGTGTCTCCCGCCAAGTACGAGGGCCTGGTGAGAAATTTCGGCTGAAGCCATTACCCAACATTACCCAACTATCATGCTTTTCTTCTTGAAGATAATTCTGAGCCGCATTCTGCAGGGGTAATGAAGGTGCTCCTACATCGTTTTCAATTGGAAATGTTTGACTATCCACAACAGAGCCTCTAATTGTCTCCCTCTAAGTTTCATCTCTGCTGACATGAACCGATGCCTATGAAGACAACATTTTGGCACAGACAACGAGCTGTAGGCCAGCGTGGAGAATTGGCGGAAGCCACTGGCGGCTGCCTTCTATGACGAGTGTATCGGAAAGTTGGTACAACGCTATGACAAACGCTTAAGTCGGATCGGCGACTATGGAGATAAGTAGCTACCAGTTGTAGCTAACTGTTGCAAATAAAACAGTTTTGATTTTCAATGTGGTTTACATTTCGCGACCTATCGTTCCTTACTTTCCCAATAGCCCTTGTAGATTGCACAAGAGTAAAAATAAACTCCAGTGAAATTATAAGTAAAGGCAACAACATTAAGTACACAAAAGAAATTTCATTGTTAATCGCGGAGAAAGTAGCGTGCAGGTAGAATGAATACATTGAAGGCCACTACGAGATGGAAGAACTGATGTCGTGATAGAAAAAGGATAAGGACTTAAGGTGGAAGGCACAGCGCATTCCATATTAAAGACAGGAGTTTAAAAGAACTTTGGAAGAACTGCGATCTCATAGGGCGGAAGTTGTGCGTAGCAGTCCATCGGAATTTCAAATATCATTGGGGAACGAGGGAACTGAAAGAGTATTCATGCTGGTTTGTAAAACGAACGTGTGTTGAGATATACCATCACACTTTCGGTAAGTCATCATCGACAAAATTCCGAAGATAGCAAGGGCAAACAGGTACGAGTACTGTCGCAGATTTAGCTTATCAGCAAATGTATCCAAACTTCTGGCAATCTTCCTACTTGCAAGAGTACCAGTTTCTCCTAGACGTTTTTGTAGTCAAACGAATATAGTTTTTTGTGATGGAACTAGGCGATCCGGAAACCACTCTCGATAAATACGTTGTGAAGCTCTATCATTACCTATTGTACAGAGCTGGAAGAGGTTTGAAAGTGATCCGATCCCGAAACTTATTTTATATTCGAATGGTACATTTACGGACCTGGCTTCCTAATCAGAAATTTATCTACACACTTTACAACCCATAGAAAAGTTTAACAGCAAATGCCAGAATATCCTATATGGATTTCACCGAGAGAAGTGGTGCAGTACTTAGATCACAGTACTCGCTTTCCGGAGGATGACGGTTCAAATCCCCGTCTGGCCATCCGCGATTTCCCTACATCAATCCAGCCAAATGCTGGGAGGGTTCCTTTGAAAAGTGCACGGCTAATATAGTTCCCCATTCTTTCGTAACATGATCTTGTGGTCCGTCTTTAATGACCGCGCTGTCGTGAGAATGTTGAACTCTAGTCCTCCTTCCCTCTTTTTTGCACATTTTGCAGATAAACAAATACTGACATGAAACAAATGTGTGTGGGCAAAATGTGTTTATTGATTTTGGCCGTTCCACAATATTCGCGCCCTCGGTAGAGTGAGTGGTATGATGCTGTCGGTCGGCGGTCGGCCAGCTAATAAACGGCAAGGGGTTAGCGCGGTGACGTGCGCTGCCCCTGCCGCCGTCACGGCTAACGGCCCGGCTGACAGTCGTGCACGATGTGAGGTCGCCCTGCCAGGCGCCACCGCCGCTGCCGCTGCCGCCGCCGCCGCATTCCACAGGTTGCCCCTACGCTTACAGCCACGGGTCGGCGTTTTCACGGCGGTTTGACACGCGTCGCAGCACCGCCAGAGGTCGCTCTTCTGACAGCTGCGCGTGCAGCTCATCTTGCCGTACCGAAGTGCGGCAGATAAACAGCCGCATTCTGCCAGGAAGACACTTTGCTCTCTGTAGCAGTTTACTACCTATTAGGACGCAAAGGAAATTCACTACAAAGTTACGGCTGAAGATGCTGTTTCAGAAATGCTTAATATTGGAATTTATAATACGGTAATAATTAGTTAGTAATAATTTATACCCGAAAACAGATGCCTTTAATACTATAATGATGATGATAACGTGTTTTGCTATCTAGACATGTTCATCATTGTGAGTTTAGCATTTTCCGTTCCTTCCGGTTTTATATCTGTCCTTCTATAACTGAATTACTTTGATGTCAGCAGTTAATTGATATCATCTTCTTCCTCTAGTTCTACTCCCCCTCACAATTCTTTCTAGTGCACGCTATATCATCCAGGCTTTTCTCATCCTGTGTGCTAATTAATTTCTTTTGCTCTGTTTAATTCTTTCCAGTATTAATCTTTTCTTATCTTTCTTATGTAGCATATCCTCATTCTTTTTTTTTAACTTCTCCATTCATATCCTCCATTCTTCTCCAAATCCACGTCTCTAAAGTCTCTAAGCCTTTCTCCCCTCTCCGTGATAGAGCCCACGCTTCTGCAACGTACACAGCAACACTCCTTACAAATTACTTCACTAAGTATTTTTAATCATTTATTTACTCGACCAAAGAAAATACTCCCCTTCTGTAAAACAATTTTTGCAGTACCTACCCTTGCTTTTAAGACGATGGGTCATGACATGTTACAGGTTCCTTTGTATCCTGTTTGCTTGAAATTATCAACTTCTCTTCTTCACAGTTATCTTCATTCTGCAGTGATCAGAGTTGATGCTGAGTTATTTTAACACATTGTTAGTTGAGTTTCCATTTTAACTTAGTGATGCCATTTCATCAGCAAGTCTCATACATTTAATTATCCTTTCTCTTGATTTCTTATCACTCCTTTTGTTGGAAGAAGTCTTTGATTAAAACAGCTAAATAGATATTAAACAGAGAAGAACAAAAGCACAACAACTTTGTATAAACTTTCTTCCAACTTTAATTCTGCTGTCATCTCATCGTTTTCCCTTGCCAATACTTGTTACAAAAGCTTAGATATTCACTTTTGAAAACCGACTGTGAGGCATTAAACCAGGGACCAAACTGTAGCAGCAAGATTTTTCCTGAGGATGTTGTTGTTGTGGACCTCAGTCTGAGACTGGTTTGATGCTGCTCTCAGTGCTGGTCTATACTGTGTAAGCCTTTTAATCACTGCACGACAGCCCATACAAGGGTACACTCCAGATCAAAATCTTCAAACAAGACTTCTTAATTTTGAAATTTGTATTCGACATCAGCAAAGTTCTCTATGTGAGACACTTGCTATTACCAATCTCAATTTTATATCCTCTCGACTTTGGCCATCATCTCTTGTTGTGCTGCCCACATAAAAAAAACCATCTGCTAATATTAGTGTATATTTTTTGAATCTCATTCCCTCAGCTCCACCTGGTTTTATTTGATCGTGATATTAACTCTGGGTATGTACCAAATACAATTTCGTTTTATGGACGTGGAAATGTTGTTTCTATTTACCTATTTAACATTGTGGTAAAATACAAAATCGTAAGGAGTCATATGTAGAAGATATAGCAAAGGCACAGTGACACTTTCAAAGCATAACAAAGGGTGACGTTTATAACTTAGAACAATACAATTCGTATGTTATATAACTTAGCGTGATAACAGAACGTTGTGAGATAACAGAACATCTCAAAAGAAGTGATATAGATTTATTCGTGTTCTAAAAGTAGTCGTAGTAGCTTATTAAATTTCACTTTGTCGATTTGATGTTGGTAAGTGCTGATCTAAAAATGGTAACAATTTCTAACTAGTAGGCTCCAGTGTCTTCAGCAGTTAAAACTAAATTAAAACGTACCGTACTATGCTTGATGGCATTGCACTTGGAGGGCTTACCGAGACTGCAACCAAAGGTGAGAATACACACTTAAAAAGAATGCTCTGAAGTTGGACTGTCGGTGATCACTGTGCGTGTAACATCTAACGCAATAAAAGTAATGGGTGTTTTGCATCGTTCCAATACCACATTTCAATGATGGCATGTACTGTATGGAAAAACGTTGGATTAACTGTACTGGCTTTTTATTTGACTACATCGAATAATGAATGCATTGTTGATCTAAATCGTGTATCAGTGCTATCGGATAAAATTTTTCCTTACCCTTATAATGAGATAATTAAAATACTTAAAAGTAAAGAACCAAAACAGGATATCAGAAGCAGATAAATGGTGCAATTACCGCACATTCAGATTATTAGCTTATCCATCCCACTTGCGGGCAACTATAATGTAAATGAGAATGGATAATAAAGTTGAGGACCTGTTAGATGTTTTCCTTATGGAATCTAAAGTCACCAGAAATGCAGATCTGCTATTGTGCAATTTACAAAGAAAGTTTTTGGCTCAAGTAGTTGTTTTGACGGAATTAGAGAGTTTAAAAGTAAGTTAATGACAGACGTAACATATCCACAATGGTACACAATGAAAGTGAGGACGCTTTTACAGAATCCACGAAAAAGGAAGCCGGATTTAAAAGAAAATTCGATTTTAATACTTAGAGATCGTTTGGAGATGTTCGAAACTTAATATGCAATTCATTTCAAAATGCGTTTCATAGATTCCACAACGAATCGCTGTCTTAAAATTGGAAAGAAAATCTACAGAGATTCTGGTCAAGTGTAAAGCATGCCAGACCCAAGACACAATCTATACCTGCACTGTGTAATAGCAATGGTAAAGTTACCGACGAAAACACCAGTAAATTCTGATTTCCTTCACCAAATAAGACGTAGTAAGTATTCCAGTATTTGAATCAAGAACAGAGAGCAACATAAGTAATTTCAAAGTGTGGTAAATAAATAAATGCAAGCCGTCCTGTACACTAATTATCATTTTTTCAGCGTATTTTGATGAAATAGTTCAGTTTGTAGAAATCACATACAATCACACGCTCGACGGAAGATCCGTACATAAAGAATGAAGAATCACACAGCTCTCAGTAACACACAAGAAAGGAAATAGAACTAATCCGCTATATTACATCGATTTCTAGTAGGATTTTGAAACATATATTTTTCCAACATTATGGGGTACCTCGAAGAAAACAATCTATTGGCACATAACCGGAAAGGATGGAGGAAACGTCAGCCTTCTGAACCCCACTAGCTCTTTACTCGCACGAAGTAACGAGTACTATCGACATGAGACCTCAAACTGAGACCATACTTTAAACTTCCCAAAGACTTTTAACAAAGTTCCAGGCAAGCTGCTTCTAAACAAATTTCATGCCTATGAAGTATCGTCTCAGATGTCTGATTAGATTCGTGATTATCTGCCAGAAACGTAACAGTCTTTAGTAAATGACGGAAGTCATCGAATGAAACGGAAGTGATATCTTGATTTAGACAAGATACCTACATGATGCTAAATAATAAAAATGGTTAGGTACTCAACATGAAATACTAAAGTAACCCCTTCAATTGTAGCTACACTATAAATGACACAAGCGTTTTCGATTCGATTAAATACCTAGGGATCACAATTACGAACGATTTAAACTGGAACCGTTACAAGTAAAATGTTACCGGAAAGGCGAAACATATTCAGCGTTTCATTGGCAGAACACTCAGAAGGTGCTAAAAATTTACAGCAGAGACTTTCTACCTCTTCTGAAGTATTTCTGCGCAATATAGAATGCTCACCAGATACCATTGATGGAGGATATCGAAATAATTCAAACAGGGCATTATTACGAAGCAGGGGAGAGGGTCATGAATATGATAAATGTTTTGGGGTAGCAACCATTGAATGTTAAAATACGTGCAAATGGAGAAATAATAGTCGTAACAGAAAATAGAAATTAGAGTGCGTTTGGAAAGTTTCAGGTGTTCGTTTCTCCCCCGTGGAGCCATCGACAAATAGTCTATTCTGAAAGTAGTTATATAGACCCTTTCTTGCATACTTTTTAAACGTGAATTCCAGATAAATCACTTGTAGGTAGATGTAGCAGTACTAATCAATGGACGGCCATAGAATCTGTAGGCGTAGAAAAAACATACACATGTAAAATTGCTGCTAGATGTTCGAGGTTATCAGAAACGTAGGTGTGCACATACAGATAGTATATAATACACACAAGAACCAAATTAAACCGATGAGAACGGAAAACCAAGAGACTTGCGCTGGAATTAAATATGGCGTAAGGGAAGGGTACCATCTTTTTCGCCACAGTTTAACATGTACGCTTAAGATTCAATGACGGAAATTGGAGAAAGGGTCACGAGAAGGATTAAAATTTAGGGTGAAGAGATATAAATGATAAAAGTCGCCGATTGCATTGCTTTCCTAATCGAAAGTGTAGAAGAATCACAGTATCTGTTGAACAGGACGTTGAATAGTGTACCAAATACAGAAGACGAACTGAGAGTAAGCAAAACAAAGGCGAAAATAATGCGGAGAGAAAGAAATGAGACTTAGCTGCAAACATATAAAAAATGGGGTGTCCACGTAATAGATGAAGTGAAAGAATTTTTCTAGGTTGGGAGGAAGATAATGGATGACAGGTGAAGCAAGGGGGCTGTAAGAAGCACACAAGCATAGGCTAATAGAGCATTTTTTATTAAAACAGGTCTTCTATTATCAATCACAGATCTGAAACTGAGAAAGGAATTTCTGATAATGAATAATTGGAGCCCAGCAAAACAAAGTGAATCATTGGCAGTGGGAAAAGAAAAAGACGATAACAGATGTGTTTGATACGTGCTGTTAGAGAAGGATGCTGAAAATTAAGTTGACTGATAAGACAGAAAATTAAGAGGTTTCCGTGTGATCGGTAAGGAAAGTAATGTGTGTAAAACACTGAACTGAAGAAGGATATGTGTTACTACATCAGCAATAACGTTCATATCGTTAGAGAGAGCCGTAGTGTACAAAGACTGTAGAAGAAGGCAGAAATTGGAATACATTCAACAAATGTCTGCAGAAAAAGAAAGAAAGAAGGTTAGGGTTTACCGTTCCATCGACATCCAGGTCATTAGAGACGGAGTACGAGCTTCGATTGTTTGAAGGCTGAGGAAGGAAATCGGCCGTGCCCTTCTCAAAGGAACTACAGTGATCAGGTAGAGAAACTATGGCCACCTACCTAATAGCCGGCATGCCAGCCTTTGACATGGATAACAGCGTCAACGCCTCGTGGCATGGAAGCAACGAGGCCCTGGTAAGCCGCTGGAGTGAGTTGGCACCACATCTGCGTACACAAGTCAGCTAATTCCTGTAAATTCTGGGGAGGGGCTCGTAATCTCTGACACCATGTACAATTACATCCCAGATGTGTTCGATCGGGTTCAGATCTGCCGAGTTGTCATTTGGAACTCGCCACTGTGATCCTCGAACCACACCATAACACTCCTGGCTTTATGAGATGGCGCATTATCTTGTTTAAAAAAGCCACTGCCATCCGGCAACACGATCATAATGAAGGGGTGTAAGTGGTCTGCAGTCAGTGTACGACACTCCTTCGCCGTCGTGGCGCCTTGTGTGACCTCAACTGGACCCATGAATGCCCACGTGAGTGTTTCCCAGAGCATAATGGAGTCGCCGCCAGCTTGTCTCCGTCCCGTAACACAGGTGTCAGGGAGCTGCTCCTCTGGAGGACAACGGATTCACACCCTCCCGCCGACATGATGAAGAAGGTATCGGAATTCATCAGACCATGCAGTGCTTTGCCAGTGCGCCAACGTCTAGTGCCGCAGGTCACGTTCCCACTTTCAGTCGTAGTTGCCGACATCGTGGCGTTAACGTTGGCACATGCATAGGTCGTCGGCTGCGGAAGATCATCGTTAGGAGTGTTCGGTACAATGTGTGCTCAGACACGCTCCTACCCTACAAAGCATTGAAGTCTGCTGTTAGTTCCGCTACAGTTCGCCGCGTGTTCTGTTTTACCTCTCTGCCCAGCAAGCGACGTCCGACATCTTTAATGAGGGGTGGCCGCCCAACCCCACGACGTCTACACGTGGTTTCACCTTGGTTTCGTCACGTGTTTAAGACACTCATCACACCACTTCTCTAATATCCGACAAGTCGTGGAGTCTCCGAAATGCTCGTACCTAGACGCCGGGCCATCGCAATATACCGTCGCTCAAACCCAGATAGATCGGACGCGTTCCCCATTACACACACGAACAGCGCTTTCGCTGGTAATAGGTGCACCTTATGTGTGTCTGACTACCTGTCGTTCCTCGTCAGGTGATGCTGCTATATCGTGGGCGGGTTTGTATCGACAGTAGGTTGCTTGTCATAATGCTCTGGATGATCAGTATGTACAGGCATTTCTCTGGAGCGATAGAAGGAAACTAAGGACAACCGAAATCATGATGGCGTGACGCGGATTTGGACCGTCGTCCTCTTGACAGTGAGACAAGTGTACTAACCCCTGAACCACCTTGCTCGGAGAATAACTGAAGAGGTAGGGTGTAAGTACTAGCCTCAGATGAGGAAAAAAGGTAAGCCATCAACAGTTTGTCATGTAGCTGCCTTCGACTGGTATACTTTACCTTGCGCAGTCGTCCATTAGTTGCTCACTGGTAGCCATCACACTGTTGACCTCCTTTTTAAAAAATCTCACAAAAAAATGGTTCATATGGCTCTTAGCACTATGGGACTTAACATCTGAGGTCATCAGTCCCATACATTTAGAACTACTTTAACTAACCTAAGGACATTACACACATCCATGCCCGAGGCAGGATTCAAACCAGCGACCGTAGCAGCATCGCGGTTCCGGACTCAAGCGCCTAGAACCGCTCGAACACAGCGGCCGGAAATATCAGAAATTTCCTTTTTTTTCCTTTATTGGATTTCGATTCCCCTCGAAGGCGTGCTGGCAGCAGCTTAGTACGCCGCTCTTCAGCCTGCAGAATTTTTTGAACATAAGAAGTTAATAACAATTAAACCACAGGTGATAAAGCGGTGATGTAAAATGTAAATCGGGGCAAAATTGTGGAAAGTTAAAACATAAAACTAATGATAATAAAATATTTTAAACATAGCTGCACAACAGCAACGGTTCCACGTAATAAAATTATAAACAGCCTACCAGTTGCAATGGATAAAGAAATCTTTACCTAGGTTTCAACAAATTTAAATTTGTCTTTTTCAGAAGGTGGCAATTTTACATTAGTATGGACTGATGTATCATCGCCGTTTTAACAACTGTCTGCATAGATCCATTTGTCCAAATTAAAATGTAGCCCTAAAATAGGGTTTGTCATGTAAATATAAATTAGTACATGGATGTTGCAGAGCTCACAAGCGACTAGGAATACAAAGGAAGCAGACAGGGAAAAAGTAGACAGACAATTAAAAAGCACAGCGACAGTTTGGATTCTGTTCGCAAGAGATAACACCCTACGACTGCATGATGTGCGTTCGCAACACTTCGGAAAGGACGCTCAACACTTAAGAATCACTAGGAACACTGCACTAAAATGTCGCGGCACGAAGATGACACTCCACAGGCAAGGGCAGATGGGAGGGGGCCTGGACAGAGGAGGGGGCAGAAAGGTTGGGGGGGGACAATGGAGGGAGGGGACTCAGAAGGGGCGAGCAGGGTAGGCACGAGAGGGAATGGGGAAAGGCAGAGGAAGGAAATCGCAAAAGGACTCGGGGGAGAGAAGGGAGGCAGAGAGAGGGTCGGCGGGAAAAAAAACAGGATGGGGGGGAGGGGGAGGGGAAGAGGGAGCCTGGTAAAAGGACAAAGCAAAGGAGGGAGGGTTAGGATCAACGTGGATAGGAGGGATAAATGGAGGGAGAGAGGGCATCATCCGGGAGGGGGAGTTGACGGAAGCCACCTTCAGAATGGAGATGAAGGGTGTAGGGGGGACACAACAGTGAAGGCGTGGCAGTGGGCGGGGGTTGGAGAGGAGCAACCAGGAGGTCAGGGGGATCAAGGCGGCGGGAGGTGTAGAGTATGTGGATATGTTCAACCACTAGGAGCAGATGGGGGAAAGGAATGAGGTTGTAGAGGATTCGTGTGGGGGATGGGAGGCGTATATGGAAGGCAAGACAGAGTGCATGGCACTCAAAGATCTGGAGGGACTTATGGAATTTGGGGGGGGGGGGGGGTGGCTGATATCCAGGCCAGAAAGTTCGATAGGCAATCTAGTACGTGAAGTGACACTAGGTGTTCTCGGGTGAGCAGTCTTGTTGTAGGTGGTACCACGAATTCACATATTATACTTCAGAAATAGTGGCATGTAAGTAAATAACGGATCAAGTTCCAAAAAATGAAAATTTGAGTTATAGGTACATTTCTGCTGTAATCGCCAACGCCAGTAACATATATTCCGATACAAGTACCAGAATATCGAGAAACACTATTTACAGCTGTCACAAGACAACACTCGAGTCTAACGCCAACATCGATGTTCAAATAACGATTCATGCGCCTCCATTATTGTCTTGGCGCGTATTTGTGTGAATTGTTGACAACTGAAGTAGGTCTGTGGTTTGTTTACAATAGTAGGACACTGCTAAATTAATTATTACAGATACATTATACACAATATTGAAAAATGTAAAGGAAAACTGCATCAAAACGGAGGAAGAGTGGTGACGGTAGTGCTCAAAGTGAAAGGAAGAAATTACGCTTGGAAGGAAAGGAACATACTCGAAAAGACAGCACTGTGGTTAGAGCTAAAGAGACTCACAAGCACCAGGTACGCCTTGATTGTCGTTGTAATGTTTATTACAAGGATTGGAATCTGCATAAGTTATGTTCTAGTATTTTAATGCTTTCAATTTGTTATTGAAACGAATTTCGTATGAACAAAAATCATTGTTCTGATTATGAGGTTATAGTTAATTCTACTTATGACCTTCTCAAAGCCAAATTGAGGTTTGATCCCAGTAATAAAGACATCACCGAAATGCAAAGAGAGCTATGGATTCCATGAAAGCTGACACACTCAAGAGCAAGGGCTTAAGTGTGTACAGCTGCAATGGATTGGCAAAAAGTGATTTCTCTTCCTTCATTGAGGCACAGTGAAATGTACTATTTACGACTGCTGTCAAATTACAACTTTTGCATTCAAGTTGGTGTAATCAAATCAGTCACATGTTTCTCCGGCATGAGGCCGTATGTGGCAAGGGTGGGAATGAAATTGCTTGCTGTGTGCACAAAGCTTTTACTTCGACACTTACTTGTATAAAGAAACTAATAATATGGAGTGACAACTGCTGTGGGCAGAACAAAAACAAGATGATGATCTTACTATGGGTTTACAGCAAAGAGTTACTGTACTGAAATGCAACACAAGTTTTTGGTGAAAGGTCCCTCTTTTGTGTCTTGCGATCGTGATTTTGTTCACATTGAGAAAGGAAGGGGCTAACTGTGTATGAAGTTCCGAGAGATTTAGTTCGCTTCATCACTAAAGCTACGCACACAACACCATTCATAGTGAATATTATGCAAGAAACAGATTTCTATGACTTTAAGTCAGCTACTGATATTTTATTTCAACATCCTGGATTTGTTCCTCCTACTCGTCTGCTGCATTAACTTATATTGTCCTACATTTGGAGCGAGTTGCCTTTCACCACACCCCCTAGGTGGGGTTCATAGTCGCACATCTTGTAAGCATCTTATGAAAAGATTGGGAATTCTTACAACAGCGTCACAGCAGGCCTGTGTGGCCGAGCGGTTCTAGGCGCTACAGTCTGGAACACCACGACCGCTATGGTCGCAGGTTCAAATCCTGCCTCAGGCATGGATGTGTGTGATGTCCTTAGGTTAGTTAGGTTTGAGTAGTTCTAACTTCTAGGGGACTGATGACCTCAGAATTTTAAGTCCCATAGTGCTTAGAGCCATTTGAACCATTTTTGGAACAGCCTAACAATACATCTACTCACTGATGAAATTTGTTCTCAACAAAATGGACCAGTTTAAAAACAACAGTGACATTCATGATTATAATACCAGATAAAAGAAAGACTTACACTATCCTTTGCTCAACCTGTCTTTGGCACAGAAAGGGGTAAAATATGCTGCTACAAAAATTTTCGACAAATTACCGAATAAAATAAGGTGTCTGACAGACAGCTGTGATAGCTT
Source organism: Schistocerca americana (assembly GCF_021461395.2). Lineage (NCBI taxonomy): Eukaryota > Metazoa > Arthropoda > Insecta > Orthoptera > Acrididae > Schistocerca > Schistocerca americana. The sequence continues at coordinate 858,690,683 of NC_060121.1, forward strand.
CCAAAATAAACTGAAAGCATATCTCCTTGACAATTCCTGCTATACCATAGATGAATTCTTGAATAGGAATAAATAAATGCATTTTGTGCCATTTAAGGGAATGGGGTAAATAATAGAAATATCAATCTTTAATTCAGTATTATATATACTAAAAAATTTTGCTTCTTATGTGCATTTCTTGTGCACTTGACACGTTCCACATCATAACGGCTACCGTACCGTGCAATTGATTAATGGAACACGCAACCAACTAACTAACTAACTGGTAACTTCGTCTAACTCATCTAGTATCCTCCTACAGTCGCTAAACGACGACTCCTTTCCGTACACCACGGCATCATCAATAAATCGTCGCAGATTGTCGCTCACATCGTTCGCCAGATCATTTATGTATACAGGAAACAATAGATGTCCTGTGACACTTTCCTGAGACAGTGCTGACGATACCCTTGTCTGTAATGAACACTCGCCGTCCAGCATAACATACTGGGTCCCATTAGTTAAAAAGTCTTCGAGGAACTCACATATCTGGGAACCTTTTCTCTATGCGTGCACATACATTAACATTCCGCAGTGGGGCACTATGCCAATTGCTTTTTAGGAATCTAGGAATATGGAATTTGCCTCTTGCTATTCATCCATAGTTCGCGGGATATTATAGGAGAAAAGGCCGAGCTGAGTTTCGCACGAGAGATGCTTTCTAAAATCGTGCTGTCCGTATACAGAAGCTCTTCCGTCTCAAGGAAAATTATTTTATGCTGTAAATGAGAATATGTCAAATAATTCTGCTGCACACCGATGTTAAGGATATTGGTTTGTAGTCTTGCGGTCCTTTCTTTTACCCTTCCTGCAAACAGGAATCACCTCATCTTTTTTACAGTGGCTTGGGACTTTGCACTGGGCGAGACATTTGTAATAAATTCAGGCTACGTAAGAGGCTAATGCTGTAAAGAACTCTTTGTAAAAGCGAACTGGGATTCCTTCCGGGCCTGGTGACGTATTTGTTTTCAATTCTTTCAGTTCTTTCTCTACGCCAGGGTTGCGACAAATGATAATGGGGTTTCCTCAAAGTACTTATGAGAAAGTGAACTACAGATTTCCACTTTTTGTATGAATATGGTCGCTGTCGGCCGAAACTCCAATTTCATGTTGAAATTACATGCGACTGTATCGCTAAACAAACCATTTTCAATAGTCTATTTTGGTTTTTATTGTTTGGATTTCACTGATTTGGTAATATATATTAAATGCATAGTGCTCTCCGCCACACCATTCTGTTGTTGAAAAAACTATATTTTTTGTGCTGGGATAGGGAATCTCATCCATACAGATACTAAATATATTTCGCAGGTCGATTTCAAAATGTCTCAATCCGTGCAAAACAAGTGGTTTATGGCTGTACAAACAGACTACAGAGGCCAGGTCTGAGTTTTATTGTATCCAAGAACACTGAAACAGGACAGCTGCTATTGAAAAATGTCAAAGGATGATGCCACGAACGCATAAAAAATAAAGAAATAGTGTTGGCTACTTCCCTGGTTCTGAAATTGGAGATGCAATATATGAGTACACATAAACAACAATTGACTTGCAAGTATGTGGTAAATCATAATAAATGCTTTTTCATTCCTTCAAGCGACACAGAATCATAAATAAGAATAATGTGTAACACAGTGCCTGAGAATTATTCTAGTAAGCAAAGGAATTCAATTTACAGCTCCTCGTGGTAATAGTATTACGTTGCCGATTAATTTCGTACCGTTTTTCCTTAAGTTTAACAAATGGTTCAAATGGCTCTGAGCACTATGGGACTTAACATCTATGGTCATCAGTCCACTAGAACTACTTAAACCTAACTAACCTAAGGACATCACACAACACCCAGTCATCACGAGGCAGAGAAAATCCCTGACCCCGCCGGGAATCGAGCCCGGGAACCCGGGTAAGTTTAACAAACACAAACGTTACATACAGGGTGTTACAAAGAGGCACGGCCAAACTTTCAGGAAACATTCCTCACACACAAAGAAAGAAAATATGTTATGTGGACATGTGTCCGGAAACGCTTAATTTCCATGTTAGAGCACATTTTTGTTTCGTCAGTATGTACTGTACTTCCTCGATTCACCGCCAGTTGGCCCAATTGAAAGAAGGTAATGTTGACTTCGGTGCTTGTGTTGACATGCGACTCATTGGTATACAGTACTACCATCAAGCACATCAGTACGTAGCATCAACAGGTTAGTGTTCACCACGAACGTGGTTTTGCAGTCAGTGCAATGTTTACAAATGCGGAGTTGGCAGATGCCCATTTGATGTATGGGTTAGCACGGGGCAATAGCCGTGGCGCGGTACGTTTGTATCGAGACAGATTTCCAGAACGAACGTGTCCCGACAGGAAGGTATTCGAAGCAATTGATCGGCGTCGTAGGGAGCACGGAACATTCCAGCCTATGACTCGCGACTGGGGAAGACCTAGAACGACGAGGACACCTGCAATGGACGAGGCAATTCTTCGTGCAGTTGACGATAACTCTAATGTCAGCGTCAGAGAAGTAGCTGCTGTACTAGGTAACGTTGACCACGACACTGTATGGAGAGTGCTACGGGAGAACCAGTTGTTTCCGTACCATTTACAGCGTGTGCAGGCACTATCAGCAGTTGACTGGCCTCCACAGGTACACTTCTGCGAATGGTTCATCCAACAATGTGTCAATCCTCATTTCAGGGCAAATGCTCTCTTTACGGATGAGGCTTCATTCGAACGTGATCAAATTGTAAATTTTCACAATCAACATGTGTGGGCTGAGGAGAATCCGCACGCAATTGTGCAATCACGTCATCAACACAGATTTTCTGTGAACGTTTGGGCAGGCATTGTTGGTGATGTCTTGATTGGGCCCCATGTTCTTCCACCTACGCTCATTGGAGCACGTTATCATGATTTCATACGGGATACCCTACCTGTGATGCTAGAACATGTGCCTTTACAAGTACGACACAACATGTGGATCATGCACGATGGAGCTCCTGCACATTTCAGTCGAAGTGTTCGTACGCTTCTCAACCACAGATTCGGTGACCGATGGATTGGTAGGGGCGGACCAATTCTATGGCCTCCACACTCTCCTGACCTCAACCCTCTTGACTTTCATTCATGGGGGCATTTGAAAGCTCTTGTCTACGCAACCCCGGCACCAAATGTAGAGACTCTTCGTGCTCGTATTGTGGACGGCTGTAATACAATATGCCATTCTCCAGGGCTGCATCAAGCGCATCAGGGATTCCATGCGACGGAGGGTGGATGCATGTATCCTCGCTAACGGAGGACATTTGGAACATTTCCAGTAACAAAGTGTTTGAAGTCACGCTGGTACGTTCTGTTGCTGTGCGTTTCCATTTCATGATTAATGTGATTTGAAGAGAAGTAATAAAATGAGCTCTAACATGGAAAGTAAGCGTTTCCAGGCACATGTCCACATAACATATTTTCTTCCTTTGTGTGTGAGGAATGTTTCCTGAAAGTTTGGCCGTACCTTTTTTTTTTAACACCCTGTATAACAGAGGCATTAGTCGTTAATATTCTCCTTCACAATTAACAATATCCCGCCAACGCTGGGATTACTTTTCGATTCCGTGACTGTAGAAATCACGTGTTTTAAGGCAAAGGACTCGTCGAGCCATGTTCTGAGCGCAACTTCATTGAAGTTTCTTAGATAGAGAGCGGAAAAGGTGAGCCAGCCGCTGTTGTCGAGTGGTTCTAGGCGCTTCAGTCCAGAATCGCTCTGCTGCTATGGTCGCAGGATCGAATCCTGCCTCGGGCATGGATGTGTGTGATGTCCTTAGGTTAGTTAGGTTTAAGTAGTTCTATGTTCTAGGGAACTGATGACCTCAGATTTTAAGTCCCATAGTGCTTAGAGTCATTTGAACCATTTGAAAAGGTGAAAATCGGAGAGTGCAGGATCAGGTGAATAACGTGGGTGGGGAATGATTACGCCAACCCAACTCCTGTATAGCGCATTCTGTCAGCCTAGCAGAATGTGGACGGCTGTTATCGTGGAGTAGCATCGTTTCACTCAGTCTTCCTGGTCGTTGGTCTTGGGTTGCGTTTGCAAGACGTCTTAGTTGTTGACAACAAACGCCAGCAGCGATGTTTGCACCTCGGCGAAGCAATTCGTAGCATAGCACACCGCCGCTGTTCAACCTGATGCATAACCGTACCTTTTGTGCACGAGCATATGTTTTTGTGTCGGGAGTTGCTGCTTTGTTTGCGCTCAACCATTCCTTTCTTCTCCTTATGTTAGCATAAATACACTACTTCTCGTCACCAGTAACGATACAGGATATGAATGGTTGGTGTTGTTTACGAGCAAACAGACATGCATGTATGATCACCCTCTGCGTTTTATGATATTGTCTTAGAGAAGGCGGTACGCATATGGCCGATTTCTTAACCTTTCTCATTGCATGCAAAAGTCGCAGAATGGTGGAATGAGCATGATTCATCACATTTGCCAGCTTAGAGTACTCTGACGTGGATCGTTGTGGATTAAAGCGTTAAAACGATCTTCATCAAACCCCGAAGGTATTCCTTAACGTCGAGAGTCACTAATGTCAAAACTGTGATCATTAACATAAAAAAACATTTTCTTGCTGTGGTCTGTCCAATGTCATTGTCACCACACATGGCGCAAATGTTTGCGGCTGCCTCCACTGCTGTCATCCATGTACTGAACTCAAACGGAAGAATGTGTTGGAAATGTTCAAATTTTTGAACTTGGCACTCCATTTTCTAGCACACACGGCTCCACTCACTCTTTGCGAACAATAAAATGACGATATGTAAATTCAAATAGCAACAGTGAACTACAAATGAAATGTGGCAATCGATAAATAAACCCGTAGAAACCGGAATACCAATGTAATATATGTTCTGACCTACCTTGGGAGAATTACATATAGCAAGAAATCTTATCATAACTGGCGGCCACTTTTCACATAGGATCCTATAATTAACAGGGAAATTAAAAATAAATTCTACTAATGGATCAACGAGGATTAAATAAAATAAGGGTCAATGAATCTGACCTTTGGAACTATTGTTAGACGTGGCAGTACGAAACCTTTTACTAGTAATCTACAAAAATCTAATAATTATCCGGACGAATTACTCAGTACTGAAACTGTGGTATAAAAAATAAAATAAATGTGTGTGAAATTTTATGGGACTTAACTGCTAAGGTCATCAGTCCCTAAGCTTACACACTACTTAACCTAAATTATCCTAAGGACAAAGACACACACCAATGCCCGAGGGAGGACTAGAACCTCCGCCGGAACCAGCCGCACAGTCAATGACTGCAGCGCCATAGACCGCTCGGCTAATCCTGCGCGGCGAAATTGTGGTCAGGGCAGCCATAATTAAACATTTTGAAATAAAACGGTGCTTCGTCTTAATTGGTTACGTGAAATAGGAATTTTCTTTCCTTTTTCCTCTCGTGAGTTGGTACACAAATGAACATGTAGCTTTGATAAACTATAACGTGTACTGAAATCCGCCGTAGTTTAATTAAGAGTACGTAAAATATAATGATATTAGCCTGCAGTGATCAGGGAATTCATCTAGATAGGAAACCATAATGTAGGGCCGGAATTAAAAGCCATTTCCTGCAGTAACAGTTCGACGTTGAAGCGAGTGTCTCGTAGCTCGGTACGAGTTCTGTTTTCAGCAACTTTTCAGTTGCGACAGGCTAGCCGATAGTCCCCACACAAATAACGCTGCGCCATTCCAACTACTGCAATACGATATTTCTCGCGCGAAAATGTGTAAAACTAACGATGCTCGTCAATGGTAAAATCACATTTTTGTCATCCGCTGTTGCAGCCCTTTTTAATAATTTTAAAGCTATCAGTATGCTAACATTTTTAACAAACTCCGTTACACACAGCTTCCGTCTCCAATAAAAATTCATGAGCCTGTGGTAGGAAGTCCGTATCTCCGAGTCACACACGTATCGTTCATTTCCAGAAAGCAAATAATGGACAATAATCTCGTTTCGTTCGCAAAATAACTCTTGTGGAAATTAAAAATTCCCTTTATATTTATTCCCGCGGAATCACAAACACGTGACGCGGCGCTGATTCCGGGCGCACAAAACGAGGTTTTGTCGCTTCGCATAGCGTCGGTGTGACGTCACCAATCGGCGGCCGCGCTGACGGGAAATGTGTGTGTTGTTTAAGACCGCTTAACCGTGTAACAGCAGCCCAAGTCTTCGGATTCGGAAAAATTGTATCCAGTGGTGTTTATTCCCCGATAAAGGGCGGATTTTCTGTTAGCTGCAACATTACAATAACCGCGCATATCTTAAGTAAATATGCATACAGCAGTCCAGTGAAGCCACACGAATAAAATATCGCCATGCAGTCATCCCATGAAACATTAACAAGACAATGTTACCAATGAACAGGTAAAATAAACTTTCCGAGCACGCTATAATTACGCAACTGAGGGAGGTGTGGGTAGGATGCAGCGTCCCGTATTCCGGAGAACAGCTCTCAAAGCCCATCCTGAAGTCCAGATTTTGGTTTTCCGAGATTTCCTAAACCCCTAAGGAGAATGCTGGGGTTGTTCCTTTCAGTTTCCTACCCCATCCTTCCCGAATCGTCTCCTGGACATTAAAACCCTCATCTTCCTAAGGCTGGCTAAGAAAACTCTTTCAGTGATGACAAATTTATCCACAAAAACAACAGATGGAAAATATAATCATCATTTCCTAGACATACTAGAAAGTATAGGGACAAACAGTTCAACAGAAAAACCACAACGGAATGTTGAAAAAGTGAGTCTCATAAAATTCAATCATATGAATATATCACCAAGTTATCCTTCCGAAATTAAGGAAATTATACGTTCTCTCAAAAATAAAAGCTCGTCTGGTTTGGATGGTGTTTCCAGTAGATTACTAAAGACTTGTTCCAATGTAATAAGCCCAGTCTTATCTGAAATATGTAATGCATCACTAACTTAAGACAGTTTTTCCAGACAGACTAAAATATCCCGTTGTCAGAAACCTACTTAACAAAGGTGATAGGAAAGATGTCAGTAACTACCGTCCCGTTTCACCGCTAAAACAGTTTCCCAAAATTTTTGACATGGTGAGTTCTCTGGAATAGTAACTCACCTTAGCAACGATAATATGCTCAGCAAGTCACTGTTTGAGTTTCTGAGGAATTTCTGTACTGATAATGACAATAACATGTTCACTCACCAAATTTTATAAGCATTAAAGAGTAAAATATCACTGGCTGGTTTTTTCGGTGACCTATCTAAGGCACTGGATTGTGTGACTCACAGTATTCCCCAAGATAAATTGAACTTTTATGGGATTGAAGAATTATCCAGTGTACAATGACGTAACATAACGCAGAAGGTTGTGCTTAGTAATGCAAGCAATATAATCTCGGGATGTAATTATGATTGGGGAGAAATCACGTCTGGGGATCCCCAAGGCAAAATTTTAGATCCACTATTGTTTCCAGTAGAGTACTAAAGACTTGTTCCAATGTAATAAGCCCAGTCTTATCTGAAATATGTAATGCATCACTAACTTAAGACAGTTTTTCCAGATAGACTAAAATATCCCGTTGTCAGAAACCTACTTAACAAAGGTGATAGGAAAGATGTCAGTAACTACCGTCCCGTTTCACCGCTAAAACAGTTTCCCAAAATTTTTGACATGGTGAGTTCTCTGGAATAGTAACTCACCTTAGCAACGATACTATGCTCAGCAAGTCACAGTTTGGGTTTCTAAGGAATTGCTGTACTGTTAATGACAATAACATGTTCACTCACCAAATTTTATAAGCATTAAAGAGTAAAATATCACTAGCTGGTTTTTTCGGTGACCTATCTAAGGCACTGGACTGTGTGACTCACAGTATTCCCCAAGATAAATTGAACTTTTATGGGATTGAAGAATTATCCAGTGTACAATGACGTAACATAGCGCAGAAGGTTGTGCTTGGTAATGCAAGCAATATAATCTCGGGATGTAATTATGATTGGGGAGAAATCACGTCTGGGGATCCCCAAGGCAAAATTTTAGGTCCACTATTGTTATTGATACATGTAAGCGTTCTTCTGTCTGAAATGCAGGGAACAGAATTAGCTCCTTTTGTTGATAACACGACATTAGTTTTGTAATCAATGCAAGAAAAAGAAGAAATGCTAAACAGTATTGTTAAAAGTGTCATCGACTGGTTTTCTGCGGATGGCCTCACTTTCAATTTTAAACAGACACAGTTCATTCAGTTCTGCACGATAAATAAGTGTAACACAAGGTGAGGAGGTAAGCAATACGGTGGGAACTTTAGAATTATTAGGTGTCCATAGTGATTAGAATTTAACTGGGAAAGTAGACTTTGGAACTTCTTAAACAACTTAGTTCAGTCACATCTGTGCTCAGAATCAATGCATGTCCTGGGGATATTGTTTTATTCAATAATGCCATATGGAATAATATTATAGAGTAACATATCTTTAATATTAAGTGCTCTTCATTCCTTAAAAAAGGTGTTGCACAGATAATACGTGGTTCTCATCCACGATCGCCTTGTAGAAATAGGTTTAAGGAGTTGGGCATTCTGATTACTGCTTCACAGTATATTTATTCCCTCATGGAGTTTATTGTAAATGTCCATTACAGTTCAAAAGGAACAATTATGTACACAATTAAAGCACTCCACATTAAGCTTGTGTTTGGCACAAAAAGTGGTACACAAAACTGGAACTAAAGTTTTTTATCAGTTACTCAGTAATATAAAATGTCTGACAGACAGGAAAGTAAAATTTGAAATCAAACTGAAGAATTTTCTTCTTAACAACTCCCTCTACTCCATAGAAGATTTTCCACAATTGCAACGTATATAAGGTGTGGGTAGGAATTACTAACACACACTTTTATATATAAAAATAATCAAAAACTTATAAATGCTCAGCATGTAGCCACATTTACTAATTAATCTGCGATGTGAATGTAAAATTTCTCGTTCCGTACGATTTATCGTGCAAAACAATGCAAGGGACATGAAACTAGGTAACTAACTAGCCGATGTGGGAAATGGTGCTTATTAAGCTTTAGTGATATCCAGCCGTCATCTGATGTCTTAATCTACCTGTCTCAATATGATATGCTAGACAGTGCGAACGGCCTTGCGATAGCTGTCAATTGACATCGAAAGTAAGAAGTGTGAAGTCCTCTATACTTGTGCTAAAAGTAATGTATTAAATTTCTGTTACAAGATGAATAACACAAATTTAAAGTTTATCGATTCATCTAGGCGCTATAACTACGAACAACTTAAATTGAATCCATCACACAGAAAATGTCATCGGGATGGCAGCCAAAGACTGTCTTCTGTGTAAAGAACACTCACAATTAGGAGATGCTACAAATACCAAAGAGACTGCCCACACTACGCTTATCTTTCCTTTTCTGAAGTATTGCCGCGCGGTATGGAATCCTTGCCAGATAGGAATGACATCATAAAAATGGCATCGCAAAAGCGCCACAGAAAATGGCACCTCGTTTTGTGTCGTCACGAAGTAGGTGAGTCATTCTCACAGATATTAGCGACTTGGGATGGCAAAGAATAAAAAAGGCGTTTCTCGTTGCGGCGGAATCTTTTCACAAAACATCAACCACAATCTATCTCCGCATAATGTGAAAATATTTTGTTGACTTCCATTTACATATTGATAAATAATCATCGCAATGAGAGAAAGAGAACTCAGAACTTGCACGGAAAGAGTAAAATGTCAATTTTTCCCTTGTTTTATACGAGAGTGAAACGGCCTAAAATAAGACTTGAAGTGGTCGTGTGAGTCCTCTGCTAAGCGCTTCGATGTGAATTTAAGAGTGCTGACATAAATACAGATGTAAACACTGAAACGTCCCCTTTGAACAATTATACATGACTGTGCTTAAACTGACACACAATATTTTTAGCGCAACGCAATCAGACTTTCAAAAATCCCTACAAAAGAATGGCCCTGACTAACATTAACCTATACGTTTCACAAATCACTTACCTCACAAAAATCTTCGTTACTCGAACTACTGCAATACAGCGAGCGCCACTGCTGCCAGCTAAATAAAAGATTCAAACTATTGAAGGCACTAACTACTGATAGGCACGGTTAGTAAAAGAAAGATTTTGATAGAGAACAATCAATGTATTTACCTTAATATTGTTCAAAGGTTATATTATATATCAGTTCATGACATCCAGTCTTACAAATGTACTGTCTCTGATGGACACACGTCCAGATCATCCGCTCTCAAAAATCTGCCATCTCACTTCCCACATCCACCACGGCTGGCGGCTCACCTCCAACTGCACAACGCTGTGCGCTGTTAACATCCAGCTGCCCAACACTACAATGACAGACAACAATGCAAACTAGCCACAGACTGCACACAGCACAGCCAGTGGCTTTCATACAGAGCGCTACGTGGCGTTACCAATAAGAAAACCTAAACAACCTACTTACATAGCCCCCATGTTCCCCACAAATATTTTACAAATTGTTTTGGGCACTGGCCAATTCATATTTGTTAAAAAAATTTTCACAATTACAATAACAAAGAAATCAAATGAACACACTTAGTGATAAAATGTTGGTCAAAAGCTAAAATTTTCTCACAGTCCATAAAGACAGTCCTGATCGTTCATCACAGTAAAATAGCAGTGTTTTTCTTAAAGTCTGAGCAGTAAAAGAAAATGCACACAGCAGTAGTGGATTTCCATGAAGTCTAGAAGAAGTAGTGTTGTCCTTCCAACGGAAAGACAGTGTTGACTCTTGACATGCAGACAGGTAATGGGCCACAACAGAGCAAACCCACAGCAGAGTCAGTCGAAGTTTTGAAGAATATTGGTAGGTAGGTCATCACAGAGGAGACCCATTGTAGTCCTAGTAGAGATTATGGTATTGGTGGGTCACCAGAGGTGCAGATGCACTGCATTCCTTGTAGAAATAATTATACTGGTGGGTCATCAAAGGTGCAGACCCACTGTAGTCCTTGTAGAGATGGCTAGCAGCCATCTGTTGTAACTGTGCAGGTGCACAATCACCATCGAAGAGTCTTGCGGACAATATAGCAAGTCCATAAACCAACGCTTGTGCACTCAGAAAGTTTTTGGAATTGTCCTTAGAACCAGCAATGCTGTTAATCAGTCCCTTGCTGAAGTATTAACACATGTGCAAACACTAACAGTCCCTACTTCTCATCTATTGTGCATATACTATGACAACAGAAACAGTGTGCAGTGAAATGTAACTTACAGGTTACTTAATTTGATGAACTGGTGTCAATTACAATTTTATAACATAAGAATACAATAAGAAAGGTACAATATACATCATTAAAGAACATAACACTACATATAACATTTGTAATAATAGGGGCTTTACAAAAGAATAGAAATAAACATATACATCAGTGTTACAGGAATTATGACATAAGTAAATATATAAAATAATGATAACAGTTTTCGAAACATTAATTTCACATATGAGCATTGAAACAGAACAGAATTAAAATGTCTATAAACATCTTTACAAAGTAAATAACATATTATTAATGTAAATTATATTTGAGGATAACAGTATTCCTGATTATAGTGAATGTAGCTTAGTACTAGAATAATTCTACCACATAAATCTTAGTAGCTAAACACATAAAGACAGAAAAAACACAAATACACAAGAGTACACAAACACATAGCGGAATAACACAGGAGGAAAGGACAGGGTTTGTTTTCAATGTAACATTTGGTACTGCAGTCCAACCCAAAACTTCATTCCATAGATCTTTCGTCTTATTTCAACATTTGTTTCCATCAAAAAAAATCCTCTCCAAGCATGCTTTCTGTATTTATATGTTCACATATTTCTTACCTCATTATTTATTTTCCATTATCTTACCTCATCATTTATTTCTAAGAAAATCCTACCTAAACCTGTTGTCCCTAAACCCTACTATTTTTATTCATATGCTCTTTCAAAATACTTTTTTGTCCAAACCATTTTCTTATAGCTTCTCAATGCATTTCTTCCAATTCATCGCAACTCGTTCTCTTATATAGCCTACCTCTTAAGCTAACTTAAATCTACTGAGCTCAGATGCTAAACTAAGGGACGAGGCAATGCAGCAGCACAAAACCATTAACACAAACAGCAATGACAAAAAATGCAAATTGGCAAAACAAGCAGCAATATATATAAATTACCAAAGCAAATGCAACATTACAACTAATATAAGGCAAAGTGCAGCAAACAAGAAAAATAAATCAGTAGTAAAACTGGCTTAACAGAGTAATACAAAGTGAAATTTAGTAGCACTATGCCTGGCAAACAGCAGCAGCAAATGCAATAACTAATATCTAAACATGACAAGGCTCACAAGCAGAAAAAATAGTACAGTAAAGATGGCCATGTCTAATACCTGTGTCACATCTTAACCCTAGAGTAATGCTTTACGATAGTTTACTCTAGCAGACAAGTTATCAAATCGTTAAAAAATTATTTTTGCAATTCCTGTGAAGGGAAATGTCTAGTTGTGCTCTCTTTTTTTTTTTTTTTTTTTTTTGAGAAAGTAGATCATAACATTATTGTTTACTGGGTCTGTAGACAGAAAACGAGTGATTGTTAGTGTCAAGTTCCGTCGAAAATTCCGAACTGTTGTCTAACAGGAGGTAAAGCCGGTTAATTTCTTCGTCATGGTTTGAGAGCCAATCTTCAAATTTCAAAGCTATTGACTTACCTTCTTTCTCTAAACTTATTTCAGCATCGTGTAAGTTTAAGATTGCTTTGTATTCATTCAAAAAGTCTACTCCCAAGTACTGCCGTAAATTTTACGTCATTTACTGTAATGTGAATCACAGGATATGCTATGATGTTACGTTTTACTTCGTGTTCCTGGAGTAAGATGTCCCTAATGTCTTCCATTTTTACGTAATTACTAGCTACGGCAGCTGCGTTGTCAGTTTCATAAGTACGTTTTATGGCTGCCAGCGGTATGAGTCATAGCCTATTGTCTCTTTGATGGCACGCGTCGTTATTGGGATTTGGAGACCTAACTTCTACATTTAATTCACCTTGTCGAGAGGGCCCTGCCCTGTTTGAATCCCGCCAGTTCTGATGCAATTCAGGTCTGTGGTTACGATCATATTGTCTGTCGTCATGTCGGTAGATTCCATAGTTTCTTTCTTGTCGGTCACGTGGTGTAGAATTTCTCCCTGAATCGTAACTGCGCGCTGGACCGTTGCGTCTATTCTGTCTCCCTTGATAATAATTATTTTGGTTCCCATTTTGTCTGTTTCTCTGATTGTCTCTGTGATAGTCACTACCATGGAGAGGTGATCTTTCCCTGTAATTATTACTACTATGCCAACGGTTGTCATACGGGTGGTGTCTGTTTTGGTCACGATTTGTGTTGTGAGAATAGCCTTGTCGTGTCCAGATATTATTTCTTTCATCGCGGAATTGCGATGGATGTAACCTGTAATTGTTATGTTCCTGTTTTCGCGTTCCGCGATTGTCAGTGTCAATTTCTAATTCTTGTAAGAGTCCCTGAAAAGCTTCAATGTCGTCTTTGCAACGTCCTGCCAAAATAATATGTCGTAACTGTTCAGGTAATTTTATTAAGCAAATGCGGATGAGTTCTGAGGGGCTGTTTGGGTTTAACAGGTACTGATTCTTGTGCGACATGTCTTCAAAATATTTCACAAGACTGGAAAATTCAGATTGTTCGAAATGTTTCATCATTATGATGCTATGTTTTAATCGGTCTTGTGTAGCTTGAGACCAATATGCTGAGAGGAAGGCATGACAAAATTCTCCTTCACTGTGACAATCGTGAGTGACCGATCGCATTCACTCAGCTGGTTCATTCTCTAAGTAGCCACACATAAATTCTAATTTGTGCTCTAATAACCAGTAGGGAGGAAAACAATGAGAGAATTGATGGAGCCACGCTTGTGGATGAATGTCGTTGCCAGAATTCTTAAATGTTTTGAATTTACGTGTAGTAATGAACAGCTTATAGTCAAAATTATCGTGTCGGCGAGTAGCATATAGGTCATTGTTACGTCGTGTCGGCGGTTCCATCTCAAAATTCGGTGCACCTTGCCAATTTCTTTCATAATTTCCGAAATTCCCTGTGTTATTATTTTGTGGCTTTTCCGTATTTCTAAGTCCCTCTTCTCGTGTTGGAGCGCGAGTGTCCTCTGAAATATGTAATTTTTGTATTACTTGCGCCAACTGATCTTGTACTTCCCGGATTTCTCTTTTGTGTTGCGTATTAATTTGATTCTTATTTTGTTTGAATTTCTTAATTTGTTCATACTCTTCTGTGTCAATGATGGCTACAGGTCTTGTGTCAGTCAGATCATCATCTACCTTTGCAGATAAGTTAGTGAACTGATTCGATAGTTCGGCTACTTTCTCCGATAGTGTACTTATTTCCTCAGTGTGTTTTTCTGAACCAAGTTTCAGAGTGTCCATTTGTGTTGAAATCGTATCTACTGTGTCCTTTAAGTTTCCTGAGTTTTTGCAAGTTGCGTAACCGAATCGGTAGATGCAACTGAGTCAATTTTAGCCTGCAAGGTCTCATGATTTTCATGAACAATAGTTTGCAGTTCTTTTATGGCTGCTTTGTGATTCTGTAATGTATTTTCATGCCGCAAAAAAACAGGTTGGAAATGCTCACAAATTTGTGTTTCTACGTCATTACAGACTTTTTGACATTTCGATTCTATTTTATGTAACTCAGTAGTTAAATCTTCATGTGTTTGTTCAAGCGTATGTTCCACTGAGTCTAACTTTTGAAGCTTTTGTTTCATTGCGTCTAACTGTTGCTGTGTTTGTCTCTGGTGTTGTTCCATTGTGTCTAACTTTTGAAGATTTTGTCCCATTGTGTCTAACTTTTGTAGCCTTTGTCCCATTTGTTGCATTAACTGTAATAACAATGCACTGGTGTCTGACACATGTTCCTCAGTGCTTTTCGGCAGTGAAGTTGCACCGGCAACATTCACATTTTGACAAGCAGAAAATGTGTCTTGACTTATTTGAGAAAACGGTGAGGACCCAAAACCTGAATCTGTATTTGCAAGATTGTGTCCTGTCATTCCCGATCTCTGAGGCGGGCGGTTGCCGACCGATCGATCGATAATGCTTCCCTGTTCACTAATTGTTTCACTGTCTACACCATTGTTTGCCACCCGCTCCATTTCCCTATGCACAATTACCAAATTACTATGTTGAACATTAGTTAATTCATTACACGGTGGCTCTAACACACTGCTTTCGTTTTCACTCTCATTTCTCAGTTTACTTCGGAGCCTATTATTACGTTCTTCACACGCCATAATTGTCACAATATTTCACACAATAACACAGAAAAGCACAATTTGAAGAGCAAAAATAAAAAAAACATTAACATAGCACTGAAAATAATATCTAGTTAATCGCAAGCGCAGCTGCGAAATACTTGGTGCATATCTACATGCATTCCACAACTGTTTTACTTTACAACAATGAAAGACTGCAACTACAAAGGAGATTCTTTCTACAATTACGCGGTAGTAATAAACAAAAGCTACACTAATTACACAAACTACAAGAAAAAATGAGAAGATTCCAGTGAGGTATCCTCGGCTAAGGGTCGACATATGAAACGTCCCCTTTGAACAATTACACATGACAGTGCTTAAACTGACGCACAATATTTTTAGCGCAACGCAATCTGACTTTCAAAAATTCCTACAAAAGAATGGCCCAGACTAACATTAACCTATACGTTTCACAAATCACTTACCTCGCAAAAATCTTCGTTACTCGAACTACTGCAATACAGCGAGGGCCACTACTGCCAGCTAAATAAAAGATTCAAACTACTGAAGGAACTAACTACTGATAGGCACAGTGAGCAAAAGAAAGATTTTGATAGAGAACAAACAATTTATTTACCTAAATATTGTTCAAAGGTTATATTATATATCAGTTCATGACATCCAGTCTTACAAATGTACTGTCTCTGATGGACACACGACCAGATCATCCGCTCTTAAAAATCCGCCATCTCACTTCCCACATCCACCACTGCTGGCGGCTCACCTCCAACTGCACAACGCTACGCGCTGTTAACATCCAGCTGGCCAACACTACAGTGGCAGACAACAATGCAAACTAGCCACAGACTGCACACAGCACAGCCAGTGGTTTTCATACAGAGCGCTACGTGGCGTTACCAATAAGAAAACCTAAACAGTCTACTTACAACACCTTAAACAGCAGAGCTTATCTTTCCTCACATTCGCAAAAGACGGTTCGCGTAAGAGGGCGTTTTCTACACAAACACGTTGTGAGTGAGTCACCTAACTCGAGAAACTGAGATATTTCCAAATTTTCCAGGGATATCGCTCTCTTTTTTCGCAGTGGTTTTAAATAACAAGTTTAGTAATTAAAGTTGCACGGCACTGTTAAGCCCTGATCGTCTTTCCTAATCTCCTTGTAGAACAACACCACAAGGACTGTCGAATATCTTGTAAACATCCGGCAAACAGCCGTTTGTAATTTAAACCACGGCATTGACACTAAATCTGCTGATGACAAACAATACGGCTAGACATTTCCTCCCTCAGAGTCGGGCGCCGCGGTACAAACGTACCGTACTCACCGATTTCGCCTACGGAGACTGGTTAAGTCTGCACTGGTTAAGCCTGCACTTTCAGTAAAAGTTGGTCAGGTGAAAGATGTTGTTAACAACTCGCTTTCTGCAAGTCTGTGCGTAGTGTAACGAATAAATGGATTCGAGAGTCGATGTGTGTTGGGTTGGAGTTGGGTTGTTTGGGGGAGGAGACCAGACAGCGAGGTCATCGGTCTCATCAGATTAGGGGAGGATGGGGAAGGATGTCGGCCGTGCCCTTTCAAAGTAACCATCCCGCCCTTTGCCTGGAGCGATTTAGGGAAATCACGGAAAACCTAAATCACGATGGCCGGACGAGGGATTGAACCGTCGTCCTCCCGAATGCGAATGCAGTGTGCTAACCACTGCGCCACCTCGCTCGGTAATTGTGTGTTGTGAGAATAAGATCAGTTTGAGCCTCCTTACAATAGTTAGTAATGTAACATATTCAGTGCAGCATTCCGTACGAAATTTAGGAGTGAATACATTCAAAATTTTGATGCATCCTTTTGTTGCTAGAGCAAGCTGAATCCCACACCAACTCTAATTATATGTCGCTATCTTCGGCAATACGAACCACCAATGTAAGGTACGTACCAGGGTGGCGTAGCGGTTTGCGCATCTGCCTAGTGAACAGGAGACCCGGGTACAAATTTTCATCCGTGGCTTCAGTCTGCATGTATACATCACAGACGTTTCAGAATTGAAACGGTTTCTGGAATCATATAGTTTCATTTGCTTAAAAAGTTAGTTGAGAGACTTAAATCTTGGAGCGCCTCACGAAAGGGCTCCAAGAGAAGCAGAAATGTTACCAGAGACGTGTCACATACAGCAGTCCTTTCGAAGAAATATTGTTTCCAGTCAAACAAGTTTTCTTTGGTTTTTACGTATTACCACCTCTAACTACATACAGATTATGTAGTAAGAATAGCTATTGGAGTGACATATAGTCATCCGATACTTTAAGTAGTATAAATTATTCTAGAGTCAAATACAATTACTCCTTTGTTCTATTTTTAGTTCTAAACCTAACTTCTTTTATTATCGATTTCCTTTTAGCATAAGCACGAAATACGGGATGTTTTTCTGTGTATGCGATGTAGAACAATAACGAAACATCTCGGTTGCTTTAGAGCGAACAGCAATAATGTGCGTGTAGTAAATACATCGATCCGCTTCTCAGGAAAGTCGTTACTATGTTATTAACGTACATCTGTTGACTCATACCGAGTGGAAGATAGACGTCAGACTGACAGACAACTTCGCACATCGACAAGAAATGAACATGATATTCCACTGTATAATAGACACCTGTAGACTATATAATCATAACACTACAGATCACATTCTTTTTTTAATTTAACTGTATGTGCCTAATACGAACCCTACCAACATTAAATACGACTTCCAAAAAATGCGAAACCTTATCCACTTTGAGTCTGCATTGAAGGTAATCTCTTCTACGTTGTTAGGCCACGTTATTTTTCTCCTCAATTTCTTCTACACAATCGACGATTCGACCCTTTCTGTGGCATCTTCTTCAGGATCTTCTAATGTTAACGGTTATTTGAACAACAGAAGTTCCTGAAGATTCCAGCAGAGGTGTGGGAACTTCGATCATTTAGAAGACACTGAAGAGAAATGTAATTCTGTCTGGAAACCTAGAAGAGTCTATCGCCTAAGCTGTTTGTAGTAATACACAAATACGTCTTCACCGCCGGCAGATCCACAACTGCAGCAGTGCCCGATAACCTCTAACTGATACATTTATATGTGTTTCATCTATGGAAATAGAAACCTACATTGATGCTCATGACACAATGGCAATGATGTTTTTAAATTTTATGTAGATTTGTGTTTTAGTTATATTCATTCTGTAATGTTGGAATCGTCCTATAATAGCGAAATTAAGCAGTTTGTTTGACATTTTAGTGAAGATATGCCTTTGGCATACCTTATAACCACATTGCAGAACAGTAAAAAGGTAGGCTCCTATTCTTACTTGCTATAGTGTGGTACCCTTTATTCATATTTTAACCTTTGCAATAAATGTGTTAGCAAAACTCTCTACATGATTCACTACTAAACATTTTATAGAGATATTAATGCTAAAGCTCCGACGTACTGTCATGTACCGAGTGGTTATAATTAAACTGTCCTTATTTAACACGTTATTCAGAGAAAGTAATTACTGCACGATTGCCAAACTTGGTAACAATGAGGTCCAGAGTATGGAGTGCATGATTTCCACTCGTCACAGCGCCACCGTCCAGTTCCAACTGTGGCCACCAGGTGCCGTTATCAGTCATCGTGATTCACAGTCTCACACACCTAATCAGTGGCAATGCACTTGTTGACGTGTCAGCATGAGCATGGACAAAAGGAGCAGCGCATTACTGGTGAAGCTGTCTTATCAAAACAACAGTAATGCTGCAGCTGCACTTCCAGAATATCGCCGGCTGAAAAGATTACTATAGGGTCCTCTTTCTCCACCTGCTGTGCGGAGCATGATGAAGAAGTTCGAATGAACTGGAGAACTGGCCGTTGCTCCGGAAAGAGGCCGACTACCGGTTGAACCACAGGTGGTTGATGATATCGCCGTTGATATGGCAGACAACGCTGCACGTTAGGCAGTGCACGTGCTGTGTCACGACAGTTGAACATCCCGTTGTCCACTGTACAGAAGGTGCTTAGAACCATTCTCAAATGGTATATGTAGAAGATCCATATTGTACAGCAGCTCGCACCACAGGACGCACAACGACGTGTTGCCCTCGCTCTCCACTTTCACCCAAGGACTGAAGTTGACGAGGGCTGGCTCTGGACCATCCTATGGACAGATGAAGCTAATTTTTCTCTGACGAGTGAGGTGAACACACAGAATTGGCGAAAGGGAGGGGGTCTTCACCTCCAGTCACTGTGCATGAAGTTCCCTTGTATGTTGAACGTGTCACCGTATGGTGTGGCTTCACGGCTACGTTCATCATTGGCCCATTCTTTTTTGACACGTTGACGCTGAAGGACCAAAGATGTCCAGTGTACCTGGCCAGCATTTCTGCCATATACTCCGCCAGCGTGTCATACCCGACCTACAGGAGAGAGACGCATTGAACTCAACAATTTTTGTGCGAGATGGGACGCCACCGCACATCGCTTGTGAAGTTCACCTGCTTCTCCGAAACACATTTTGAAACGATCGAATTATCATTCGATCGATTCCAAATTCTTGGTCGGCACGAACACGTGATCTCACTCCCTGTGAATTCTGGTTGTGTGGCTACCTGAAGGACGGGGTTTACCAGGGGAACATTCACACTTGTGCTGATCTGAAGCGCAACATATGAAGAGAGGTAGTCAGCATATCTACTGAAATGCTTCGTTCTGCTGTGCAGAATCCAATCCTGCGCTTTCAGACTCTTCTTCAGACTGATGGGCGCCGTATTGAGCCTCTTTTGTAGGAGTAATGGAACCGGTATGTAATGGTATGATGTATGGCAGCAGTACATTAAAGGTATTTCAGTTGAAATGATTCTTTCATTATTTGTCTTCTCCATGTCCTTGACATTAATGCTAACAAGTCTGGGACATATACGGTAATTAGCTTCCACGTTATAACGTGTTAAATAGGGAAAGTCTTTATTAAAACCACCCGATATACTCGCGGCGCTTACAGTGAATTCTCAGTCGTACCGAGCCACGAGCTGGCGCCATTCCTATAGCAAACATCTTCCTTATTTTGGGTACCATGTTATATTTATTTACGTATGTTTTTCATGTACCACTGTAAATAATTAGACGATAGAGAATAATGAATGGTTTTGTTCTTATTTATTCTACTTTTTATCTGAAAATAGGCTAATTCACCCGAAACTCGTAATTATAGCTAAATAAAAGAAAAACGTAATGTAGAATGTGTTTTTTTTTTCATAAAATTATAAAACAACTATGCTGTTCTCCCCGCGAAACAATGCTGCCTTAGTGTGCACATTTAGATACCTTGTTATTATGCTTGTATCTTCTGTACTATTGTTTATATTTTTCCTTGCGTATATAACTTCTTCATGTTAACCTCTACTGACGACGTGACTTCTTGTCGGCAGGTGAGGGCGGCGCTGTATTCGACGGCTCGGTCCAGACGCCACTGGTTCGAGCAAATCCCGGAGAGGAGCTAATGTGAGTAAACCACTGTAGAACAGCAGAACCTGTACAGCGCTTCTTGTGTAAATACCGGGGTAGTCCAATCGCAACGGTAATAAAGACAACAAAAAACTTTGCGTTAGTACAGACTGAACAGATGCCATGTACTATTTGGGTGATAGTGAGCCTTAATACCGCAGTAACCGAGTTATTTTAACGTGGTTCTGTATTGGAACTGAATAAGTGGATTCATAAAATTCATAGAGCCGTTGAAAAATCACTTGACTACTCAAATCGCTCACTTGAGGGGTTTCGAATTTATTTCCATCATCAGATATTTGTTACTTCAGCGAATGCTTGGACTTAATACCGCAAGCGAACTGCTTGGTACCAAGCTGGGCAATTACGGAGGCTGAACTCCTGTACATCTTTCGAAGAGAAGTGCTAGCAAGTCAACTGAGAATTGTGTTTAACAGGAAGAATTTAGTTAATAATGTGGTTCCTAATTACGGTTAGCATAAATTCCAGTCCTTAGCTTCGAGGACAAACAGCGTGACCTTTGTTCGTAAAAAGTGAGATTCGCTTGACGTATAAATCTAAGCTTTACGCTGAAGATGGAAATATATCTGAAACTCGTGAAGTAAGTAATTTGAGTGATAAAGTCAGTTTTCACCAGCTCTATGATGTTTTTGAAGCGATCTATTCAGCTCTATTACAGTATTACATTGTAATAAAATCACTGTCGCTTGCCTCCTACGAGCTTTCATGTCTCAACTATATAAACGAGCTACGCTCAATCGGTAGCAGACAACTCTCTCTGTCAGAACATTCTTCCAGTCAGCAGTGTAAGCTCCTCCCCTTTATTGTTCTTTAATTGATGCATTATCTTTGAACACATTGCGTAGCCCGACTCAGTATCATGTAATATGCATACAGTAAAAATTGTAACATATCAACACACTAATCTGAAGGCGTAAATGTGTGATAACCTCATCATTTTAGAAGCTATAAGGTCTGACAGACACGTTTGATGAAACTGGTAACACTTTTTTCACCTCTCTGAAGCACTTTCATTCCCGAAAACAGTAAGGTAAATATTGGTCTCGTTCATCATCCACAACTTGTCCACATGATCATCGTCCTCATTCCCCTTTGGACCAATGTGTTAAGGGGATGATACGCAGAATCTCTTTCAGTTCCGGTACGAAATCCTCATTGCACATGGCAAAAATTTGAAATCATCATGGGGGATTCTGCTTACAGACTATCGAGATAGGTGGAACACCGTGTTATCCACCTCCACCGGGTTCCTTTGTACTGCATATTCATTCTATTTGAAGGTTAATGAATCACATTTCATAGGCTATATTTAAGGTACTGGACCACTACTACCTAACCGAAAAAATTTCTCACACTCCCTCCTTCATCAACATACATCGTTTTCATTTTTAAAGGAGACTGCTGTGCGCTCCACAGCTACCTGACGGGCTCATTCTCACAGGAAGTTTTATTTAACAATTATCTTCTAAATTACAGAAGGGAGAACCGATAGAGGTACTCAAAGTACCCTCTGCCATACACCGTCAGGTGGCTTGCGGAGTATGGATGTAGATGTAGAAAGCTAATAAAATTGCATACGTACACAAGTGCAAGTGAAATATGTAGAATATTCCTTTGTGATCTAAATCTGAAATATTGATACGCAGGAAAAGTAAAGGACGTGTTAAAGATAAACTCAGCCCAAGACTGCCAGAGGTTTATAACATCCATCGTATGTATGACAACAGTTATGCGAAAGAGTCTATACGAACTGCTGTCCATCGCTACGTCGAACACCGGTGGTATCTTAAGAACAGAAGTTTTGATAAATCGAACGAGGACAGTCTAATAAAGATATACAAGATTATGTTAAAACATACGAGAATTCTACCTCATGCGTCGATCAATTGGGACTTTGTGATTAGGGAAACAGTCAAAATTAGACTGTGTAATAACAACTTCAATAGCGACATTAACTATGCGCTTAGCAATGCATGGAAACGTACACTTGATAAAAAAAACCGGTACGGAGGAATAATTTACACTGCCGATAATAATGAGTTGTGATGCTGCAAGCCACGTTGGAGGGAGAGCGCAAACCTAATCTTTGAATACAGAGGGCACTATCTTCGTCCTGTCATCATGACGTCATCTACCCAATCAAAAAAAATGAGAACCTCGCCAGTTTGACGATGGAAATGAAGTAGTAATCGAAAGCGTGGCATTTTACCCGAATTTGAGGTTGTAAGTTAATCGATAACTTTTTAGTCAAGAACGCCGTTCGATAGACTTACCTAACCAGACTAGGTACGACAATGATTAAACAAACTGAAATACGAAGAATAATAAAAGAACATTTCGTTTCAGAAAATCGCTGTTGCCTTTATTTTAATTTTGGATCTTTCTTTCCATGTTTTTGTTCGTAGTAATTTTAGCATTATCAATTCTGCGCCAAAATGTTTTCTCCATGGTGATATTAAAATACTTAAGCCGCACTGCTACAGAAATAACTATACTCTTGAAAGAAATGTATGAGGTGAATTTGTAAATAGTTGGTCAGGTTAATTAATTGTTTGACAAAAGCTGTTTCGTGGTAGTATTTTATTTCACCGAACTAATTCCAGGTGTTGTCCATCATCACATATTTCTCAGAATAACTTACAGCGTACGTTGTAAATTCTTGTGTATCAGTAATTTTTCGCTTGATTGTAATTCGACTTGCCTTATACATAATGTTTTCTAGCGTATCCCAGTGACAACGTTTCGTAATTTTCATGTAATAACACGATTATATATATAGTCAGTAAAGGAATTTTGGAAAATTAATTTTTGTTTCTTAGATCGGTCTATTCGTTTAAAATTAAGTGTTTCGCTGTTTATGCGAAAAATTCTGTTTCTCCCACAAAATTTTTTGGCAATATGTTAGACAGATAGACATGACTCCCGCCATATGGTTTTGTTCTTCTAACTGTGCACTAAACGAAGACAGGGTCGTGTCAGTTAGCTTCACAAGATTTTTAAACCTTCTTTGTGTTTCGTAATATATAATTTGGATACGCTAGAAATCATTACACATAAGGTGAGTCGAATTACACTGAACTGAAAGATCACAAGTACATGAAATTCTGCAAGACACGCTATAAGTAACTTATTATTACAAATATGTGTCCTTAGTGTAATTCAGATACCACTGATGATGTGCAACGCCAGAAACAAGTCGGGTGAAACAAAATACAATAGAAAAACAGCTTTCGCCGAACAATTATTTAATAATATGACATATTTACATTACTGGCCATTAAAATTGCTACACCACGAGGATGACGTGCTACAGACGCGAAATTTAGCCGACAGGAAGAAGATGCTCTGATATGCAAATGATTAGCTTTTCAGAGCATTCACGAAAGGCTGGCGCCGGTGGCGACACCTACAACATACTGAAATGAGGAAAGCTTCCAACCGATTTCTCATACTCAAACAGCAGTTGACCGGCGTTGCCTGGTAAAACGTTGTTGTGATGCCTCGTGTAAGGAGGAGAAATGTATACCATAAGGTTTCCGACTTGGATAAAGGTCGGATTGTAGCCTATCGCGATTGCGGTTTACCGTATCGCCAAATTGCTGCTCGTGTTCGTCGAGATCCAATGACTGTTAGGAGGATATGGAATCGGTGAGTTCAGGAGGGTAATACGGAACGCCGTGCTGGATCCCAACGGCCCTCGTATCACTAGCAGTCGAGATGGCAGGCATCTTATCCGCATGGCTGTTACGGATCGTGCAGTCACGTCTAGATCCCTGAGTCAACAGACGTTTGCAAGACAACAACCATCTGCACGAACAGTTCGACGACGTTTGCAGCAGCATGGAATATCAGCTCGGCGACCATGGCTGCAGTTACCCTTGACGCTGCATCACAGACAGTAGCGACTGCGATGGTGTAACCAACGACGAACAAGGGTACACGAACGGTATAAAACGTCATTTTTTCGGATGAATCCAGGTTCTGTTTACAGCATCTTGATGGTCACATCCGCGTTTGGTGACATCGCGGTGAACGCACATTGGAAGCGTGTATTCGTCATCGCCATACTGGCGTATCACCCGGCTTGATGGTATGGGGTGCCATTGGTTACTCGTCTCGGTCATCTCTTGTTCGCAATTACAGCACCCTGAACAGTGGACGTTACATTTCACATGTGTTACGACCCGTGGCTCTACCCTTCATTCGATCCCTGCGAAACCCTACATTCCAGCAAGATAATGCACGACCGCGTGTTGCAGGTCCTGTACGGGCCTTTCTGGATACAGAAAATGTTCGACAGCTGCCCTGGCCAGCTCGTTCTTCAGATCTCTCGCCAACTTAAAACGTCTGGTCAATGGTGGCAGAGCTACTGGCTCGTCACAATACGCCAGTCACTACTCTTCATGAACTGTGGTATGATGTTGAAGCTGCATGGGCAGCTGTACCTGTACACGCCATCCAAGCTCTGTTTGACTCAATGCCCAGGCGTATCAAGGCCGTTATTACAGCCAGAGGTGGTTGTTCTGGGTACTGATTTCACGGGATCTATGCACCCAAATTGCGTGAAAATGTAATAACATGTCATTTCTAGTATTAAATATTTGTCCAATGAATACCCGTTTATCATCTGCATTTCTTATTGGTATAGCAATTTTAATGGCCAGTAGTGTACAATTTCCGCAAGCTGCAGAGATCAAATGTACATGTCATTCATAACAATTGAATCCTAACTTCACATTGTGGAGGTTGTTCGTGGATAGTTTCATTTTGGTACAAGGAACCCACGGGCTTCGGTTTTCGTCAAAATACCTTCGCAACCGTGAATGAGCTAATAACATGCAATCGCTAAAACGTTCAACACCAAACGTAGGGTAATGCTACAAACCTCATATGAGACTCTGGCACTCTATGTCTGTTGCTGCTGCGTGAACAGGTTCGGCAGAACGCCGTTCGTTAGTTCCCTCTGTCATTGTATTCTGTGAAGCCATACCAGAGATTCATATCGCCCAACTCTTTCCAAATGAACGTATCAGTACTGCTGTGTATCACTGCTGGAAAAACAATCTCGGAACAGACCAGAGCAGTTCTGATTACAAACACGACATATAACCCATACCGTCGACGTCTGCACCGATGACCATATATTTCCACTTTAGCACCGATACCAAGATAAATGTGGGTAAGAAATCAAACGAAATCCAATCACTCTATGACGAGCCACTCGAGATCGTGGGTCCCTAATGCCAAAAACTCAAAATGTATATGTGAAGGCAACACATACAGGGTGTAACAAAAATGCACGGGACAAATTGCAGAACACAATCTTCACACGTAGACGAAGACATTATGTTGTATGAACATGGCTCTGGCAACGCTTTGTTTCCATGTTACAACTCATTCTCTCTCACTCATTAATCATGAGAAACACATGTTGTTGTTGTGGTATTCAGTAATGAGACTGGTTTGATGCAGCTCTCCATGCTACCTTATCCTGTGTAAGCTTCTTCAACTCCCACCACCTACTGCAGCCTACATCCTTCTGAATTTGCTTAGTGTATTCATCTCTTGGTCTCCATCTACGATTTTTACCCTCCACTCTGCCCTCCAGTACTAAATTGGTGATCCCTTGATGCCTCAGAACATGTCCTACCAACCGATCCCTTCTTCTAGTCAAGTTGTGCCACAAACTCCTCTTCTCCCCAATTCTGTTCAATACCTCCTCATTAGTTACGTGATCTCCCATCTAATCTTCAGCATTCTTCTGTAGCACCACATTTCGAAAGCTTCTATTCTCATCTTGTCTAAACTATTTATAGTCCATGTTCCACTTGCATACATGGCTACACTACATACAAATACTTTCAGAAACGACTTCCTGACACTTAAATCAATACTCAATGTTAACAAATTTCTCTTCTTCAGAAATGCTTTCCTTGCCATTCCCAGTCTATATTTTATATCCTCTCTACTTCGACCATCATCAGTTATTTTGCTCCCCAAATAGAAAAACTCCTTTACTACTCATAACTTTTCAAAATCGGCTTGTGTGGGCAGACGTCAATCCTCACGCAACTTTTGAAGCAAATCATCAACAAAAATTTACGGTCAGGGTTTGGGATGACATTGTTTGTAACTGTTTGGGGGGCGGGGGCTCAACAGACAAAGTTACCATGCTTTCGTAGAGAATATTCTATCTGATCTGTTCGGAGAGTCTTCACCGGTGCGACGAAACATGTGCTTCATGCACGTTGGAGCACCTCCTCATTTAATTGTTAATGCCTGTCGGCTTCTAAATAAAAAATTCGGTGAAAGATGTATAGTAACAGCTGGACCAGTAGCCTAGCCTCCACGCTCTCCACTTGACTTTGACTCTGAGGACATTTGAGAGCCGTTGCGTATGGGAAACCAAATACAAGTTGCTCATAGTCACCGTGCTCGTATTACGGAAGGCTGCGAAACCATACGATACATCAGCGCATAAGAGATTTACTACATTTGCCGGTTGATGCATATATCAATGCACACGGGCGGTATATTGAACATCTCGTGTGAGAAAGACTTGCCTGGCGCATTCTGTTCATATGTGTTTCCAATGATTAATGAGCTGGAGAAAATGAGTTGTAACATGGAAACAAAGCGTTTCTACACCCATGTTCATATAACATGATTTGTCCATGTACATGTCAGAAATGTGCCCTGCTGTTTGTGTCGTAATTTGGGTTACACCCTGTACATATAACTGACTTGAGGACAACCAATCGATCACTTCAGCGCAGATGCACACCACGCTCGAGCTCTTACGGGTATCAGCGAAATGCCACTAGTAATGAGGATAAATGGCAGGGGGCACTCTATCAGTAGTGTGTGGATGAGTTCAATATTTGCGTCTGGCGGGAAGCGTGCTAGGACGATCCATATAGAGGCGGGGGCAAGCGTGTCTGGATAGCCTAGTGGTGACCGGCACGGAAGCTCAGCGCGTTCAGTCAGAGGGTTAGCTGCCATCTGTAATAAAAGAACTGAGTGTACAGATTAACGGTGAAATCAGTGTCCACTAGCACCTAATGACGTTAATTCCCTTTTGTCTATACTCAAAATAGGTCCCGTAACAACCTCACAGATTTTGTGGGTGGTGTTCGGTCTCTCCCTGTATACATTTGAAAGAATATAATGTGGGTGTGTGTGACAGAGGAAGAGAAGACGAATAGCTGTTGACATTAAACAGCCACAGTATTTTTTTAATCATCTCTTCCAATCTGTTCCCATAATGTATCATTCCTCATCGAAAATGGTATTACGAGTGTCCATCAAGAAATGTAACCGGTACAAGTTTCGTTGCATTTCACACATACCTATTAATTTCACTTGTAACGCTATACAGGGTGTTTATTTTAACTTGAGACAACAAAATATTCTGAAAACAATGCGTCATACAAAAAATGTGTTCCAGGTGAAAAGTTAATATCAGTAAAGGCGAAATCTGTCTGGGATATATCTAGCTATGTGCCAACCTCCTATCGTGTGTGGATAGGTTCAGATTTGTATTTTACAAATAGGAACCCCCAATTTTATTGAATGTTCGATTTCTTCATCAACAAATACATACGGTTTACTCAAAACATTTTCCATTCCTTGTAGATGGCACTGTAATGAACAAATATCACATGTGTCTGTTTTTACAATTAAGAACCTAGGCATTTCATTCTACGTTTCCTTTAGGATGTAAATGTAAACCCTTGTGTTCTAAACGTTGATATTTACTTTCAAAATCCAGAAGGAACGATGTAGATGTAACAGTTTCTTGTTCCCATCAGAGTGCTTGATTTTGGTTAGCCCCTTGACTCTCACTGTTGGGATGCTTGATTTTGGTGAGCCCCTTGCCTCTCACCGTTCAGGTGCTTGATTTCGTTGAGAGCCGTCCGAAGTGGCCGTGCAGTTCTAGGCGCTACAGTCTGGACCCGAGCGACCGCTACGGTCGCAAGTTCGAATCCCGCCTCGAGCATGTGTGTGTGTGATGTCCTTAGGGGAGTTAGGTTTAATTAGTTCTACGTTCTAGGCGACTGATGACCTCAGAAGTTAAGTGGCACAATGCTCATAGCCATTTCGTTGAGTCACCTTGCCTCACAATTTTGGGGTACTTGATTGCGGTGAGTCCCCTTGCCTCTCACCGTTGTTTAGCTTCATTTCGATGAGTCCCCTTGCCTCTCACCATTGGTGTGCTTGATTTCAGTGAGACCCCTTGCCTCTCACTGTTGGGGTGCTTGATTTCTGTGAGTATCCGCGGCAGGTGTAGATGTCACTATCACTTCATGGACATTTTATCTATCACAATGGTTGTGGTTTGTATTCCGCCGGTAGCCACTTAGTGGCCAGTGCGGGAGTTACTGCGGTTAGATGGAAACACAAACTGAAATAAGTCATGCTGACGGCAGGATCGAGAGTGGCCACAGAAATCAAGCATTCCGATGGTTTGGGGACTCACCAAAATTAACCCCATAGGGAACAGAAAACAATGTTACCATACTAGTAGCTCATATGCTAGAAATATCACTGTCTAAGCATATTATTTGTACTGTACAAACATGTCATCTCTCAGAGCTTGGATGGCGTATACAGGTATAGCTGCCCATGCAGCTTCAACACCATACCACAGTTCATCGTAAATGAAATATGGAATCAAATGCGTCGGTAGTTAATAGCAAAAATATGCACACTTGATATTTGTCGATAACAGCGCCATCTACCACGAAAGGAAAACAGTTATTTGAGTAAAAGGTACGAATTTCTTTGCCTGAATCCGAATGTGCAATAAAAATGGAGAGTTCCCATTTGAAATTATACAGATGACCTCGCCCACGCAGGAGGTACGGTTAGGAGGTAGCCGGATGTATAACGGACAGATGCCCCCTTTATTAATATTACACTACTGGCCATTAAAATTGCAACACCAAGAAGAAATGCAGATGATAAACGGGTTTTCAATGGACAAATATATTATACTATAACTGACATGTGATTATATTTTCACGCAATTTGGGTGCATAGATCCTGAGAAATCAGTACGCACAACAACCACCTCTGGCCGTAATAACGGCCTTTATACTCTTGGGCATTGAGTCAAACAGAGCTTGGATGGCGCATACAGGTACAGCTGCCCATGCAGCTTCAACACCATACCACAGTTCATCAAGAGTAGTGACTGGCGTATTGTGACGAGCCAGTTGCTCGGCCACCATTCACCAGACGTTTTCAATTGGTGAAAGATCTGGAGAATGTGCTGGCGAGGGCAGCAGTCGAACATTTTCTGTATCCAAAAAGGCCCGTACAGGACCTGCAACATGCGGTCGTGCATTATCTTGCTGGAATGTAGGGTTTCGCAGGGATCGAATGAAGGGTAGAGCCACGTGTAAAATGTAACGTCCACTGTTCAGAGTGCTGTAAATGCGAACAAGAGATGACCGAGACGAGTAACCAATGGCACCCCATACCATCAAGCCGGGTGATACGCCAGTATGGCGATGACGAGTACACGCTTCCAATGTGCATTCACGGCGATGTCGCCAAACACGGATGAGACCATCAAGATGCAGTAAACAGAACCTGGTTTCATCAGAAAAAATGACGTTTTGGCTATTCGTGCACCCAGGTTCGTCGTTGAGTACACCACCGCAGGCGCCCGTGTCTGTGATGCAGCGTCAAGGGTAACCGCAACCATGCTCTCCCAGCTGATAGTCCATGCTGCTGCAAACGTCGTCGAACTGTTCGTGCAGATGGCTGTTGTCTTGCAAACGTCCCCATCTGTTGACTCATGGATCGAGACGTGGCTGCAGGATCTGTTACAGCCATGCGGATAAGATGCTTGTCATCTCGATCCCTAGGGAAACGTGGCCGTTGGGATGTAGCACGGCGTTTCGTATTACCTTCCTGAACCCACCGATTCCATATTCTGCTCACAGTCATTGGATCACGACCAACACGAGCAGCAATGTCGCAATACGATAAACCGCAATCGCGGTAGCCTACAATCTGACCTTTATCAACGTCGGATACGTGACGATACGCATTGCTCCTCCTTACACGAGGCATCACAACAACGTTTCACCAGGCAACGCCAGTCAGCTGCAGTTTGTGTATGAGAAATCTGTTCGAAACATTCCTCATGTCAGCACGTTGAAGGTGTCGCC
The DNA here is from genome assembly GCF_021461395.2 of Schistocerca americana. Taxonomy (NCBI): domain Eukaryota; kingdom Metazoa; phylum Arthropoda; class Insecta; order Orthoptera; family Acrididae; genus Schistocerca; species Schistocerca americana. Next base: position 858,721,809 of record NC_060121.1, read on the forward strand.
ACCGGCGCCTACCTTATGTGAATGGTCTGGAAAGCTAATGATTTGCACATCACAGCATCATCTTCCTGTCAGTTAAATTTCGCGTCTGTAGCATGTCATCTTCGTGGTGTAGCAATTTTAATGGCCAGTGGTGTAGCTCTACACCCAAAATTTAATTGTTTCAAATTGAACACTCTGTATATGGTAAACCACTGGCCGCGTGGCGATAAGAGCAATTGTAACGATTACAGATAACGATGATAAGAGCTTTGTGTAATGCGATGAAGAATGGATAATTGTGCACACGTGCAGTTTCATGTTGATTCTCTCAGTATCTATTGCCTTGTTAGAGAAATAACCATAATACACACATCGAGAGAAGGCCCCATACAGATACCCAGTGTTCAGCCACGATGCACATAAGGCTGCCACGACACTAAGTGAAAGCCATAGCTGTCCAAAACTGTGCCGTAGATAAACGCGTTACACGAGTGGTTCAGATACACGAGCGATACTCTCGTTCCAAGCGCCCTCGGTTTCCGGCAGGACTGTATAATGTTTTTTTATTACTCAAAGTTACAGAAAAACAAATTCACTCAAATCATCTATCGGTGCCCACGTTTCGAAAAAGGTGGTTTATAGACGAGATCTCCTCGAGTTATCAGCAGAGCTGTGGTCTTCGCTTAAGGATGACGAGAAGGAAACCCGTCGGAATACTGCGACACGCCGGCCGCCGTGGCCGAGCGGTTCTAGGCGCTTCAGTCTGGAACCGTGCGACCGCTACGGTCGCAGGTTCGAATCCTGCCTCGGACATGGAATTCCGTGATATCCGTGGGTTAGTTAGGTTTAAGTAGTTCTAAGTCTAGGAGACTCATGACCTCAGATGTTAAGTCCCATAGTGCTTAGAGCCATTTGAACCATTTGACCCGATATTGCGACAACACGACGCCACGGCTCAGTTGCTGACCGGAGAAGATTTCATTAACGAAACTCGATAAGAAACCTTGCATTCTCCTACATGTCGCTTATTTTTACGAAATTTAAGGTTTCTTGAGGTTTTGTTTCATTTTTAGTTAGTTGTCAAGCTGATAATTCATTTCACGACATCTCAACAAAAGCAGTAGACATGTCAAACCTCCAAGAGATGTTGAAGTCCGCTGTCGTTTTTATTGTGCACAGCACAATGTTACTACTAAATGTTTGAATATGCCAAGTTTAAAATGTCGTTAGAGACCCGCTGTTGACTGCACGGGCTTCTCTCGCTGTGCGAGGCTTAATTTCCCTTCCCTTCTGAAGGAGAGGCGTCACTCATTTCAATAAAAGCGACACGTGACGCCAGAGAACAAATGATCAGATAATCTGCATGTATATGACGCCGGAAGGCGCGTGCAACCAGTAATGGCCGTGGACATTACGGGCGCCAGGGAACGCGAGCATCGCTGCTCCCTCGTCCTTCTAGGGACCAGTCTTCGCCTTTATGTCATCGATTAGTAATCTGTCACAAGTATCGAAGTATGCGGATACCAGCCATTTCGAAAGTCGCCCCGTTGTCTATGAAACCGTGTTCCGTGAGTAGGGAACGATTGTTGACGACTCTTTCTGCCGTACAGATGAGCAAAAGTGCATACACTTTCAACAATAGAGAGATTTACCAAAATTATTGTCTTCTAATTTTCACCTAAAAAGAGAACTTCTCTTGCCTGAACGGCTATAACGGAATAACATTATTTTACAATACGTACATGCGGCTGTTATGGCACCCAGAAAGGTCATTTACACAATCTGATCAATTGTATCCGGACAGCTATTAGTCGACATTAATAAGGGAAAGTGTCCACGTGTCACCTGTATGATGGCTTCAACTTTTCTGCGGACACTTTAAGTGGTTTGTGTGAATATCTGTGGAGAAATGGCAATTCATTCTTCCTCAAGCCCCTAAACCACATTAACTAATGATGTTAGACGCGGGGTTGTGTAGGGAAGCCGGTCCATTTTGCGGTCGCTGTTGTCCGTAAACCATTGTCTAGTACATGCTGCTTTATGACAGTGTGCATTTAGTGCTCATAAAATCCGTCATCGTCTTCGAAATGTTCCCTCTAGCGTATGCAGTACACATGGCTTAAAATGTGTTCATATCCATCAGCATTCAGCGTTGTTTTTAGGGAAGCAGTGGTTGGGAAGGGAGTGAAACAGGCTTGTAGCCTCTCCCCAATGTTATTCAATCCGTATATTGAGCAAGCAGTAAAGGAAACAAAAGAAAAATTCGGAGTAGCTATTAAAATCCATGGAGAAGAAACAAAAACTTTGTGGTTCACCGATGACATTGTAATTCTGTCAGAGACAGCAAGCGACTTGGCAGTGGATAGTGTCTTGAAAGGAAGATATAAGATGAACATCAACAAAAGCAAAACGAGGTTAATGGAATGTAGTGGAATTAAGTCGGGTGATGCTGAGGGAATTAGATTAGGAAATGAGACACTTAAAGTAGTAAAGGAGTTTTGCTATTTGGGGAGCAAAATAACTGATGATGGTCGAAGTAGAGAGGATATCAAATGTAGGCTGGCAATGGCAAGGAAAGCGTTTCTGAAGAAGAGAAATTTGTTAACATCCAGTATTGATTTAAGTGTCAGGAAGTCATTTCTGAAAGTATTCGTATGGAGTGTAGCCATGTATGGAAGTGAAACATGGACGATAAATAGTTTGGAGAAGAAGAGAATAGAAGCTTTCGAAATTTGGTGCTACAGAAGAATGCTGAAGATTAGATGGGTGGATTATATAAGTAATGAGAAGGTATTGAATAGAATTGGGGAGAAGAGGAGTTTGTGGCACAACTTGACAAGAAGAAGGGGTGGGTTGGTAGGACATGTTCTGAGGCATCAAGGGATCACCAATTTAGTATTTGAGGGCAGCCTGGAGGGTAAAAATCATAGAGGGAGACCAAGAGATGAATACACTAAGCAAATTCAGAAGGATGTACGTTGCAGTAGGTATTGGGAGATGAAGAAGCTTGCACAGGATAGAGTAGCACAGAGAGCTGCATCAAACCAGTCTCAGTACTGAAGACCACAACAACAACAACAACAACAACGGGAACACACCCTAACGAGGAAAAAAACTCCCGTACCACAATACACCTCGTCTGAGCTTTACAGTTGGCACTACACCTCATGGCAGTAATGTTCTCTAGCCGTTCGCCAAAACCAAACCTGTAGGATTCCCACAGATTATAGCGTGCTTCGTCATTCCAAATCACTCGTTTCCCGTCACACACCTTCCAATCGCTGCGCTCTTTGCATCACCCCAGTCGTCCCTTAGCTCTGACAGAAATCCGCGGCTTTTGATGAGGTGCTCGGCCGTTGCATCGCATTCCTTTTGATTCCCTGCGCACGCAACTGCGGACAGCAATTTTTGTCTCACGAGTAATTCCTTCCGCTGATATCATGCGATTTTTGCAACCACCCACCGCAATGCTCGACGGTCCCTCTCCCAACGTACATTAGGTCTGCCTGATGTCACTTTAGCTGTGGTTGTTTCTTCGCGTTTCGACTTCAAAGCTACGTCATCAGCGTTTGACATAGACTGCTAGAGAAGGCGTGAAATGTCCTTGTTGCTTTTGTTACCCAGGTGACATCCAGTGACTAGGCCACGTTCGAAGACACTGAACTCTTCTGTTAGACGTGTAGTGATGTTTACGATGAAATACTGGTGTCCCGACAATTTTGAACAGACAGTACGTCTAAATGTCTGCATTTATGTGGGACATGTGTTTGGAGATTAACTATTCTAGAGGCTGTACAGGGCGCAGAAAATGTACGGCACGCATTGCAGGACACATTCCTCATATGTAAGCCAATAAATTACGTTATTTGAGAGTTGTCCATACGTAGAGTTGTCATGATGCGTGGTACTTACGACAGTTAGACATATGTTCTTCTTCGAAGAACAACTAACCAGTATTATTTCTTTCGTGAATGCTTGAATTTAGATGTGCACAACTGCTACATTTCATCCCCTTCGGAATATCGCCTTTATTCATCCTCATTCTTACATCGACTGTTACGTTTTTGTTCTTGAGATCTCCGTCAATTGGACACTTGAAAAATAACTATCAATTTTAACATATCTGACTCTACTAGAACGGCCTTCTCTGTGGCAAGCCCCACTTTTTCTGGCGTGGCTCATCTGGTTGTCTTCTTTTACACACGCTCCCATTAGCTTCGCACATCCAGAATATTTTCATTCCATACTTTCTAGGCCCCCCCCCCCCCCATGAACCATGGACCTTGCCGTTGGTGGGGAGGCTTGCGTGCCTCAGCGATACAGATAGCCGTACCGTAGGTGCAACCACAACGGAGGGGTAACCGTTGAGAGGCCAGACAAACGTGTGGTTCCTGAAGAGGGGCAGCAGCCTTTTCAGTAGTTGCAAGGGCAACAGTCTGGATGATTGACTGATCTGGCCTTGTAACAATAACCAAAACGGCATTGCCGTGCCGGTACTGCGAACGGCTGAAAGCAAGGGGAAACTACAGCCGTAATTTTTCCCGAGGGCATGCAGCTTTACTGTATGATTACATTATGATGGCGTCCTCTTGGGTAAAATATTCCGGAGGTAAAATAGTCCCCCATTCGGATCTCCGGGCGGGGACTACTCAAGAGGATGTGGTTATCAGGAGAAAGAAAACTGGCGTTCTACGGATCGGAGCGTGGAATGTCAGATCCCTTAATCGGGCAGGTAGGTTAGAAAATTTAAAAAGGGAAATGGATAGGTTGAAGTTAGATATAGTGGGAATTAGTGAAGTTCGGTGGCAGGAGGAGCAAGACTTCTGGTCAGGTGACTACAGGGTTATAAACACAAAATCAAATAGGGGTAATGCAGGAGTAGGTTTAATAATGAATAGGAAAATAGGAATGCGGGTAAGCTACTACAAACAGCATAGTGATCGCATTATTGTGGCCAAGATATATACGAAGCCCACACCTACTACAGTAGTACAAGTTTATATGCCAACTAGCTCTGCAGATGACGAAGAAATTGAAGAAATGTATGATGAAATAAAAGAAATTATTCAAATTGTGAAGGGAGACGAAAATTTAATAGTCATGGGTGACTGGAATTCGAGTGTAGGAAAAGGGAGAGAAGGAAACATAGTAGGTGAATATGGATTGGGGGACAGAAATGAAAGAGGAAGCCGCCTGGTAGAATTTTGCACAGAGCACAACATAATCATAACTAACACTTGGTTTAAGAATCATGAAAGAAGGTTGTATACATGGAAGAACCCTGGAGATACTAAAAGGTATCAGATAGATTATATAATGGTAAGACAGAGATTTAGGAACCAGGTTTTAAATTGTAAGACATTTCCAGGGGCAGATGTGGACTCTGACCACAATCTATTGGTTATGACCTGTAGATTAAAACTGAAGAAACTGCAAAAAGGTGGGAATTTAAGGAGATGGGACCTGGATAAACTAAAAGAACCAGAGGTTGTACAGAGATTCAGGGAGAGCATAAGGGAGCAATTGACAGGAATGGGGGAAATAAATACAGTAGAAGAAGAATGGGTAGCTTTGAGGGATGAAGTAGTGAAGGCAGCAGAGGATCAAGTAGGTAAAAAGACGAGGGCTAGTAGAAATCCTTGGGTAACAGAAGAAATATTGAATTTAATTGATGAAAGGAGAAAATATAAAAATGCAGTAAGTGAAACAGGCAAAAAGGAATACAAACGTCTCAAAAATGAAATTGACAGGAAGTGCAAAATGGCTAAGCAGGGATGGCTAGAGGACAAATGTAAGGATGTAGAGGCCTATCTCACTCAGGGTAAGATAGATACCGCCTACAGGAAAATTAAAGAGACCTTTGGAGATAAGAGAACGACTTGTATGAATATCAAGAGCTCAGATGGAAACCCAGTTCTAAGCAAAGAAGGGAAAGCAGAAAGGTGGAAGGAGTATATAGAGGGTCTATACAAGGGCGATGTACTTGAGGACAATATTATGGAAATGGAAGAGGATGTAGATGAAGATGAAATGGGAGATATGATACTGCGTGAAGAGTTTGACAGAGCACTGAAAGACCTGAGTCGAATCAAAGCCCCCGGAGTAGACAATATTCCATTGGAACTACTGACGGCCGTGGGAGAGCCAGTCCTGACAAAACTCTACCATCTGGTGAGGAAGATGTATGAGACAGGTGAACTACCCTCAGACTTCAAGAAGAATATAATAATTCCAATCCCAAAGAAAGCAGGTGTGGACAGATGTGAAAATTACCGAACTATCAGCTTAATAAGTCACAGCTGCAAAATACTAACACGAATTCTTTACCGACGAATGGAAAAACTAGTAGAAGCCAACCTCGGGGAAGATCAGTTTGGATTCCGTAGAAACACTGGAACACGTGAGGCAATACTGACCTTACGACTTATCTTAGAAGAAAGATTAAGGAAAGGCAAACCCACGTTTCTAGCATTTGTAGACTTAGAGAAAGCTTTTGACAATTTTGACTGGAATACTCTCTTTCAAATTCTAAAGGTGGCAGGGGTAAAATACAGGGAGCGAAAGGCTATTTACAATTTGTACAGAAACCAGATGGCAGTTATAAGAGTCGAGGGGCATGAAAGGGAAGCAGTGGTTGGGAAGGGAGTAAGACAGGGTTGTAGCCTCTCCCCGATGTTGTTCAATCTGTATATTGAGCAAGCAGTAAAGGAAACAAAAGAAAAATTCGGAGTAGGTATTAAAATTCATGGAGAAGAAATAAAAACTTTGAGGTTCGCCGATGACATTGTAATTATGTCAGAGACAGCAAAGGACTTGGAAGAGCAGTTGAATGGAATGGACAGTGTCTTGAAAGGAGGATATAAGATGAACATCAACAAAAGAAAAACAAGGATAATGGAATGTAGTCTAATTAAGTCGGGTGATTCTGAGGGAATTAGATTAGGAAATGAGGCACTTAAAGTAGTAAAGGAGTTTTGCTATTTGGGGAGCAAAATAACTGATGATGGTCGAAGTAGAGAGGATATAAAATGTAGGCTGGCAATGGCAAGGAAAGCGTTTCTGAAGAAGAGAAATTTGTTAACATCCAGTATTGATTTAAGTGTCAGGAAGTCATTTCTGAAAGTATTCGTATGAAGTGTAGCCATGTATGGAAGTGAAACATGGACGATAAATAGTTTGGACAAGAAGAGAATAGAAGCTTTCGAAATGTGGTGCTACAGAATAATGCTGAAGATTAGATGGGTAGATCACATAACTAATGAGGAAGTATTGAATAGGATTGGGGAGAAGTTTGTGGCACAACTTGACCAGAAGAAGGGATCGGTTGGTAGGACATGTTCTGAGGCATCAAGGGATCACCAATTTAGTATTGGAGGGGAGCGTGGAGGGTAAAAATCGTAGAGGGAGACCAAGAGATGAATACACTAAGCAGATTCAGAAGGATGTAGGGTGCAGTAGGTTCTGGGAGATGAAAAAGCTTGCACAGGATAGAGTAGCATGGAGAGCTGTATCAAACCAGTCTCAGGACTGAAGACCACAACAACAACAACAACTTTCTAGGCTTATTGACATATACTGCAGGAATCCAAAACGGTTCCTAATGATCCTAGTTGGTCATCCATTGTAACGTTAATTTTAAGTATGACTACTTTCCTGTACTGTCCTATAAATATTTTCCATAGGTAGGATACAGCAGCAAACTTATCTGTTTATAGACTAGCCGCTCCTGTTTTGTAGTCATCCAATCTAATGAATCAATGAATCTTCTGATGGCCGCAAACCGGCTCACAGACATTGTAGCTCTGTATAATGGATTGGAAAACTTCTCCAAAAACGTTGCCTGATTGGAATATCCCAGCCTTTATCTACTCCAACATGAAGCAATACTTCCGAGAAGGCTAATATTTGTTCTCTAGTTACACCAATCCACTTTATTTGTCTTGGTTCACAAACTCTTCTGGCCTCTAGGTTTGTTGATCTCACAATTCCGTTGACGACGGCCAGAGGAATCATCATCATTGGGGAATGTAAGTTACCATGCCTCTTGCTCGTCCTTGCATAAATATCACTAAATTTTATGCAGGTGTTTTATTTCGCATAGAGGGGTGTTGCGGGAAATGGTTTTACTCCATAGCATATAATTTGGGACAATGCCAATACGCATTATTACCTACATCATCATCATCATAAACACTACCACTACTCCATTGTTCATGAAAAGAGTTGCATGCCACTGCCTGAGAGACAGCTTCACGGCTTTAGTCCTCTGCATCACTCATGTCTGAAAGAAATCGTCATCTCCAGTTACCCATCGAGTAACAACTGATTAAAAATTTGGGCATCAGAAACGTTGCTATCTTCTTTCTTGCTCGTTTTTTTAGATATAGATGGTGACATTCTACCTAAGTACTCTCTTCTTCTATGGACTGCTGTTCACGTTATTGTTTAGTGTTAGCTCTCTTCAAATGAGTATCGAACATCATTCTCAACACTGCTCTATAGCAAAGTCCTGCAACGTTATTATATTGCTTCGCACACTCGTAACCATCTATTGCAAAGTTCAGCTCTCTTACACAACAGGGCATAACGCTATCTGACAGCTGAACAGAGCTGCAATATATAATAAAGTCTTTTCTGGAATCACAACAATGCGAATGTGTGCCTATAATGCATTCTGTGGTTTCAAAACAAAATTTTATTCATTATAACCGATTCTAATTTAATGACACTCCAGCTTAAACCAGAGTGTCCTTCGGACCCAGGTTATGTAAATGTGTGGTAAAGGAAGAAAATGCACGTGTCACTTAAGACTAATGAGACAGATTTCTAAGAGTACCTGCACTGTGTTATTCAGTACTGAAAAAAAAACTTTCTGATGGGTGGAGGATCAATTTTAAGTCTTTCTTACAGCAATTTATACTTAAAACTGTCTCTAGGTCCACTGACCCAGGGTATGCACACTTGGGTTAAGAGACACATGTTAAGTTATGTCTGGCAGCAAGCCCTGAATTCACTCGCCAAGCTGTTCTAGTATTCCATAAACCCGTATATACTCACTATGCCCCAATGCGTAAATGTATTGAGCGTGCTCTTTATGTCAGGGGATATAGAATCAGCATGGACGCCATTACATACACTTGAAGTAACGGAAGAAACGAACGACTTAATGACACAGTGTCAGGTGAAGTCTGGTGTCAGGTACTCTTGTACGTTTTAAGAATGAAAACATGGTCCAAGTATGATACAGTTTGAGCGATTGACCAATTGGGGAGTTTCCACCGTAGGTAATCTTCAAGCACGTATTATAAGCTTCACGACTCATTTCACATTGTAATACATCGCTGGTACATGGAGACAGGAACATATTGTTTTTCTGTGCATATCTAAAACAGAAATAACGCAGCAGACTAAATGAGTACGCCCATTGGCCTTTATCTGTCGGTGCGGGCTAATGGAAGTAATCACGTACACCGTTGTTTTGTTTTTGTGCCACATTTGCACAGAAATACGATGTATATCTGTCGACATGTACCAGAGATGTATTATAATGTGAAACGAAACATGAGGCTCAAAATATGTGCTTGAAAATGACCCACGGTTGAAACTGTCCAATTGCCCAGATAGTAAACAGAATAACGCCTATGTGGACCATGTTTTCCTTCTCAAAACAAGTTGAGGATGTGAGCCTCCGCGAAAATAAAATTTTAAAACACTTCGACGTGCTACAGACTGTTGCAAATGGTTTCAGAGCGTCCTTTCTGAAACTCTGCGTACTCACGTGCTCTTAATTTGCGCTACAGCTGCCGTATGATTAGCAGTGATATCTCGTCTGATGTGGCGGTTCAGCTGTGAATCGGAGTATACCACTGCCTCCTGCAACCAGGACGGCGGGCAAGCCGCCTCCCTCGCACGACCGAAACCTGCATCGATACACATGTCACCCCTCGCGTCCAATATCCTCGACAGTCCTCCTGAAGGAACATCCAGCCCCCGTCACGCTCACAATGCGACATCGCCGAAAATCGGTTCACAGCGTGAACTGTGCTCGCCGAAGCTGCGATGGCGCAGCTACGATTTTTGCTAGCGCAGTTTGAATGTTTCGTCCATGAGGCCTGCGACTGTTGACAAACACAAATAAAACAGTTTCTACGTCAGTCACTAGTTTATCTCGCCACTAGGCGTTCTGATGTTCACACTATCATCTTCAGGTGGAAATTGTTTATTTACGTGGCTGGTGTTGCGAAGAGTACAAAGGTCTTTTTACAGTCGCAGGCCAAGGGCAGTGAAGATTATTTTGTGTCTTTTGATAACCTACACTGCCCTTGGTCTACGACTGTCAAAATACGTCTGTACTCTTCACCATCACCAGCCATGTAAATAAACAATTCATCACCGGAAGATGATGATGTGAACCATCGAAACGCGTAGTGGCAGAGTATACAAGTGACTGGCGCAGTAACTGTTTTATTTGTAACGCAGTTTGAGTCTCGAACCACTTGCTTTTTTTAGCACTGCAAGTATAAAACTTGTCTTCAGATTTTTCAAGCTCAGTATGTGGTCCGTGCTGGATGATGTTATTACCTTTATAGCTTGTAGTTACTGTAATGATTTACGAAACACATTAAAAGTGTTCCGCTCTCACTTAAGAAAAGTTTGACCTTCGTCACCACAGTAGTCAATATTGATTCCCTTCAGTCCGACGCTCCTTTGCGACGCAGATCATCAAACGCGTCGTAAGGATTTCATTGGAAGAGAGATAATCGTTTCTTTGGTTGACATACGGTATTGACATTAGTTATAAACGTAGCATCTGAACACGAAAATACCAGTTAACAGTCATAAGAATGTATCAGTTTTCACTGTACGGTATCGGCAAAGATAAGCGAAATAAATTATGATGACCGAGGTACAGGCATATAAAATGTACACAATCAGTAACAAGGGAAAAGATCCAGAAATACAGAAATCTGTTAAAATCAGCTATAAATTTATGTGTTAGGAAGTCTTCTCTGAAGGTGTATGTCTCTAGTATAACCTTCTACAGAAGTAGATTGAGGATGATGAGTCGTTCAAATAACTAGTAAGGAAGTGCTGAATCTAAATAAGGAAAAAAGAAATTCATATCACAAAATCATTAAAAGAAGGGAGTGGTTAATAAAACACATCACCAGGCATGAATAAATCGTCGATTTGGTTGTGAAGTGTTTGGTGTACAAAATTGTATAGGGAGATCAAGAAATAAATACGGCAAGCAGGTTGAAATGTGTGTAAGTTGTAGCAGCTATAGAAAGGTTAAAAGCCCTGTACACGTCATAGTCAACGACGATCTCCAGCAAACCAGATTTCGGACATTGACTACTAAAGTAGCGTGATAGAGTGTCACTAATACGAGAATATAAGCCTTTCAGGTATAATGCTACGTCAGCCAGTGAAATTAGACGAGTTAGAGAATGAACTGGTTTTTTTGCAACACTCGACAACAATTTACAGGTAAAAAGAAGCCCCTGAAATAAGGCCGTTCTGCCATTACACTTTGTTTCATTTTATAGAGTGATGAAAATGACATTTACATGCCAATTTTTGAAAAAAAAATTTTTCAAGCAAGTTAACTTCTAAGTATTCCTAATTTCTAGCACATTTTGCTATTACTGTTAAACTAATGAGAAGTTACTGTAGACAGAAAAAGTTCTTCTAACGGTTCTGAGTCACCAAAGCGCCTATAATTAATTAAGTATTTTATCATATTTACATATAAAGTACTATAACATGCTTATGATCTGAGTTAGATTTTTAATATGTTGTTACACTTTTCTATGCAACAAAGATTGTTTTCGATTACTCTACACCAGTTGACTAATGTATAGGCTCATTGTAATTAAAGTTAAGCTTTCAAACCGCTGTAGAAATAACATCACTGGTCCGAATGACGTCAAATTGAAACGGAATATTATCGGAGAAGGAGGAAAACGTATGGCAGAAGAAAAATAAATAGCTACAAAATTTAGCAATAGAAGGCGCTGTAAGCATCATAATTTAATAGTGGTCGTCTACAAATGACAAATGGATCAAACAGCAATGCCTAAGGCGTGGGTTGACGTTAAACAAACTGTACCACTCAGTGTGCATGGGTGTACAAGTGTAATACTGTTAGTTGCGTAAGCCCATCCAACACGGCAAGGTCATATCACATCGGATGGAAAAAATCAGTTTTTAATTGTCTTGAGCCCAAAAACCGCATAAAAAGCATCACTAACATCGGTTTTTAATTGTCCTGAGTCCCAAATTGCATAAAAAACATCAATGAAAATCAAATGGGATTATTAATTTCTGTGTGACTACCGCAAAACATGTTCAATATGCTATCCACCGTTGTCTACAGTAAGTTAAAATCGAGTAACAGCATGTACCACAGCTGATCGAAGTGTTTCCGGGGTCACGTTCAGAATGCGTGCCTTCAATGCAGCTAAGTTTGAAATCGGAACACTGAACACATCATTAGATAGCTCCACAGCCAGAAGTCACGAGGGTTAATATAAGGTGATCGTCACAGCCAGGCTGTAGGGAAATGACGACTGATAATTCTGACATTTCCGAAATGGCTCTTCAGAAGCTGCGTAACTGGACTTGCAAAGTGCGGATGTGCGCCATCTACCATAAAAATGATCCCACGCTGTTGGAGAACTGGAGTGAAGTAGTTGCGCAAAAGACACTCATAGCGCTTACCAGTGACGGTTCAGGTAACGGGACCGGAAACCCCTGTCTCTTCGAAAAAATATAGCCCTATGATAAATAATGTCATAAACCCGCACCAAACAGTGACCCTTCCTGGTTGATTTGCGTGTAGATTTTCCATTGCCAATATTCGACAATTCTGTGTAATGACATATCCTGTCAGATGGAAGTGGGTTTCGTCTGTCCACAAAATATTCTGCAGCCAATCATTATCCACCTCAATACGAGGAAGAAATTCAAAAGCAAAGGTCCCTCTTGCTGGCAGGTCAAGAGGAAGCAACTCGTCCACATGGGTAATTTTGAATGGATAGCAAAGAAGGATGTTTCGTAGGATTTTACACTCCATCCTCACGGGTATGTCCAATGGCCCAGCAATTCTCCTAGCACTACACGTTTGCAGACAACCACTCGTCTCTTTCCGCATTTCTGTGGCCATTGCTTTCACTGTCGACGAATCACTTCGTTTCTTCCCTCTACCAGGGTGCACACCAAAAGAACCCACCTTTTCGAATTTCCGAATCATTTTCTCCAGACCCACGGCAGCCATCGAACCAACGCCTTTTTTCAAACCCTTCAGTCTCCGGAACTTCTGCAGAGCGACGTGTGCAGTCATCATTCTTGTAATACAGGTTTACAAGCAGAGTGTTATCTTGCATTGAGACAAGCATGGCGAACGTCGCAGACGTGAAAGGAGGAAAAGCCGTGTACTCGCCGTGTTTATACTACCTTCAATGGGTCATGTGAGTGACAGGTGTTTTGATTTAAGTATTCTGACATACACAGCACCGTCTATTGATCCATTTTCAAACTTTTTTTTTTCTTCTGCCGTACGTTTTCCCCCTTCTCCGATCATATTATGCTGCAATTTGTCGTCATTCTGACCAGTGATGTTATTTCACAGAGTTTTGGAAGTTAAACTTTCATTATAATCACCCTGAACATTTTACCACATATTCTGTAATGACATATTTTTATTCATCATTTTATAACCAGTTACAGATGATGCTCACAATTTGTCATTCTCTCGATTATCTACACAACGTGTAGCAGCACACTTTCAGATGACTGGTGGAAGTCTTTCAGTTGAGCATTACTTACCGGCCGGAGTGGCCGAGCGGTTAAAGGCGCTACAGTCTGGAACCGCACGACCGCTACGGTCGCAGGTTCGAATCCTGCCTCGGGCATGGATGTGTGTGATGTCCTTACGTTAGTTAGGTTTAAGTACTTCTAAGTTATAGGGGACTTATGACCACAGCAGTTGAGTCCCATAGTGCTCAGAGCCATTTGAGCATTACTTCGGCTACTTCCGATCCCCTAGCCGATCCAATCAGGGACAGGGGATCCGAATTACCTGTCCCTCCCGGCGCGTTTTCTCGTCACTGAGAGGCGAAGATTAAGGTAAAGCCAGACTGTTATCAGAATTTGAACCCACGACCTTTTACACTCCTGGAAATGGAAAAAAGAACACATTGACACCGGTGTGTCAGACCCACCATACTTGCTCCGGACACTGCGAGAGGGCTGTACAAGCAATGATCACACGCACGGCACAGCGGACACACCAGGAACCGCGGTGTTGGCCGTCGAATGGCGCTAGCTGCGCAGCATTTGTGCACCGCCGCCGTCAGTGTCAGCCAGTTTGCCGTGGCATACGGAGCTCCATCGCAGTCTTTAACACTGGTAGCATGCCGCGACAGCGTGGACGTGAACCGTATGTGCAGTTGACGGACTTTGAGCGAGGGCGTATAGTGGGCATGCGGGAGGCCGGGTGGACGTACCGCCGAATTGCTCAACACGTGGGGCGTGAGGTCTCCACAGTACATCGATGTTGTCGCCAGTGGTCGGCGGAAGGTGCACGTGCCCGTCGACCTGGGACCGGACCGCAGCGACGCACGGATGGGCTACGGTCCCGCACACCGTTAGGCCGTCTTCCGCTCACGCCCCAACATCGTGCAGCCCGCCTCCAGTGGTGTCGCGACAGGCGTGAATGGAGGGACGAATGGAGACGTGTCGTCTTCAGCGATGAGAGTCGCTTCTGCCTTGGTGCCAATGATGGTCGTATGCGTGTTTGGCGCCGTGCAGGTGAGCGCCACAATCAGGATTGCATACGACAGAGGCACACAGGGCCAACACCCGGCATCATGGTGTGGGGAGCGATCTCCTACACTGGCTGTACACCACTGGTGATCGTCGAGGGGACACTGAATAGTGCACGGTACATCCAAACCGTCATCGAACCCATTGTTCTACCATTCCTAGACCGGCAAGGGAACTTGCTGTTCCAACAGGACAATGCATGTCTGCATGTATCCCGTGCCACCCAACGTGCTCTAGAAGGTGTAAGTCAACTACCCTGGCCAGCAAGATCTCCGGATCTGTCCCCCATTGAGCATGTTTGGGACTGGATGAAGCGTCGTCTCACGCGGTCTGCACGTCCAGCACGAACGCTGGTCCAACTGAGGCGCCAGGTGGAAATGGCATGGCAAGCCGTTCCACAGGACTACATCCAGCATCTCTACGATCGTCTCCATGGGAGAATAGCAGCCTGCATTGCTGCGAAAGGTGGATATACACTGTACTAGTGCCGACATTGTGCATGCTCTGTTGCCTGTGTCTATGTGCCTGTGGATCTGTCAGTGTGATCTTGTGATGTATCTGACCCCAGGAATGTGTCAATAAAGTTTCCCCTTCCTGGGACAATGAATTCACGGTGTTCTTATTTCAATTTCCAGGAGTGTATTTTAAAAGTACGTACTTCACCAGCAGAGAACCGTCCCTGGCAGTTGGTGACACCGTTACTATCAAAATAAGGCTAACTAGTGTCCTGTACACGAGAGTGAGAATTTTATTACTTTATATTCTTACATTAGATAATGTGTCTTATGTGAGATATAAAATTATATGCAGAATTTTTTTCTTTTTCGTTTTCAAATTAGAAAATGGCCATTTGAAGTGACTGAAACTGGTGATATTGAGATATATTTGATATTTTGTCAAGAAATAAAAACAGTTGTACCAAAACTGGCAACCAAAAGCATCTCCACGTGATTAAGACGTGAACGTTCATTAGAAGTCTCTAACTCATGGTGACACCTACTGCGAAAAACCTGAGAATCGACATACATTATATTTACGCAGACGTAGTACTACAGAGACATTAATAACACCTGAATATACAACAACGATCTATTAGCAACTTAATGAACTTTTATCTGTCAGTCATTCGTCTACATTCATCAAATTACACTAAGGTGACATAAGTCGTGGGATTCCCCCTAATATCGTGTCAGATCTCCTTTTCGAAGGTCTAGTGCAGCATCTCGACGTAGCTTGGACTCAACAAGTCGTTGAAGTCCCCCGGCAAAAATACCAAGCCATGCTGCCTCTATAGCCCGTACGTAGTTGCGATATTGTTGCCGGCGCAGGATTTTGTGAACGATTGACCTCTCGACTACGCCCCATAAAAGTTCAATGGGATTCATGTCGGAGGATCTGGGTAGCCAGACCATTCGCTCGAACTATCCAGGATGTTTAAACCAGTCGCGTACAGTTGTGGCCCTATGACATGAAGCCCATGAACGACTGAAAATCGTCTCCAAGTAGCCGAACGTAACCATTTCCAGTCAACGTTAGGTTCAGTTGGACAAGAGCACGAAGTTCATTTCATGTAAACACATTCCACACCATTATAGAACCACCACCACATTGCTCATTGCCTTGCTGACAACTTGGGTCCATGCCTTCATTGGGTCTGCGCCACACTCGAACCCTACCATCAGCTCTTGTCAACTGAAACCAAGATTCATCTGACCAGGCCACAGTTTTCCATTCGTCTAGGATTCAATCAATATGATCACGAGACAGGGAGAGGCGCTGCAGGCGATGTCGTACTGCTAGCAAAAAGCAGTCGGGTCAGTTGTCTGTTGCCATAGCCCATTAACGCCAAATTTCGCAGCACTATCCTAACGGATAGTTAGGCGGGTTGCTTGTCTGTTAACACTGATAACTCTTCGCAGACGTCGGTGCTTTCGGTCGTTAAGTGAAAGACATTTGCCACTGTGTTGTCAGTGGTGAGAAGTGATGCCTGAAATTTGGTATTCACGGCGCGCTCTTGACACTTGATCTCGGAATACTGAATCGCCTAACGATTCCCGAAAAGGAATGTCCCACGCGTGTCGCTCCAACAACCATTCTGCGTTCAAAATCTGTTGATTGCCGTGCCTTAGTCACATCGAAACATTTTTCACATGAATAACCTGAACACAAATCACAGCACCGTCGATACACCGGCCTCTTATACCTTGTGTACGATAAACTACCGCCACCTGTTAATGTGCATATCGGTATCACATCATTTCTGTCACTTCAATGCATTTCCTACATAGAACAGTACCAGATGACATTTAGCTCCTATGGCGGACTTTCAGTCTTCTCGCACTTCTCTTGCAGGCTGGAGTCGCCGACTCGCTCCATAGAGATCCAGGCGCCGTACGGAGTGTCCATCGAGTCCAGGGCGGGCGACATCAGCGCCGCCTGCCTCACCAACCTCAAACTGCAGTCGCTGGCTGGAGCGGTGAGTTGCCACCTCATCCTCAAAGACTGAGCTGGTGGAATAGTTCTGGCGGAAGTGCACAGAAACATCCCTCATCGGCAGACTGTGGACTACGAAGACAGCCGCAGTGTCGATGTACTGTGTGTGACAAAAATTAACGTATCTCTTAAAATATTGGAAGTTTCAGAAACAGTGTCACGATGTAGACGTCGTATAGTTCTATTTCCTGTATGAATGGTGTTGTTGTTGCTCTTCTTCTTGTTGTAGTCTTCAGTCCGCAGACTGGATTCATGCAGCTCTTCACGATACTCTATCCTGTAAAAGCCTCTTCATCTCTGCACACATACGGCGACTTCCATCCACTGGAACACACTTACTGTAGCCAAGTCCTGATCTGCCTCTACAGATTTTAGCCCCTACTCATACACTTCGTTCTATGACCAAAGTAGCAATTACTTGATGTCTTAGGATAAAGCGTATCAAGCGAACAGTTATTTTAGTCCTGCCAAAAATTTCACTTCTTCTCACTTCATCTCAGAACATCCCCAGTAGTTGAACGATCTACCCAATAATCATCAACATTCTCATGTAATACCACATTTCAGAAACTTCCATTCGCTTCTTGTCTGAAGTGTTTACCATACACATTTCATTTCCGTACAAGGCTCAATTCTAGAAATATTGTGAGGTACAGGGTGTCCATAAATGTGTACCCTGATAGCAAAACAATGTATCTCTCTATTAATACATCAAATGAAACTCGCATTATTCCACACTCGCCTCTACTCATTAAATTCTGAACATTTAATACAGGCCACACAGTACAACATTTAAATCAGTTTAACATTTGCACTCTTGGTAAAACGCAAAATCAAGCCGGTATTCAGTCTCTTGTCGCACATTCCACAACGTGTGTCAATGGCATCTCTGATGCCTAGTTGCAAGGTCACAAAATCGGGAACTGCTGTTTTGTACACAATATCTTTCACGTAATCCCAGGGAAATAAATCTGTGAGGCTAACGTCATGTGATTTCGGGAGTGGAGGGCATAGAATTAGCTCGCCTCTCCAGTCCGCCTGTTGTGGGATGTTTCGTTAAGAAAATCGTGGACTTCTAGGGCCCATTGAGGGCCAGTGCCATCTTGCTGAAAGATGATGGTTCAGATGGCTCTGAGCATTATAGCACTTAACATCTGAGGTCATCAATCTCCTAGACTTAGAACTACTTAAACCTAACTAACCTAAGGACAGCACACACATCCATGCCCGAGGCAAGATTCGAACCTGCGACAGTAGCAGCAGCGCGGTTCCGGACTGACGCGCCTAGAACCGCTCGGCCACAACGGCCAGCTAAAGATGATGGTGTCTTGCATATCCTTTGGCTGGGAAGCGGCGTAATTCACCAACATGTCTAGGTAAACACATCCACTCACATTGCTGTCAAGGAAGGAAATGGGGCAATCGCTCTATCCCACATTATTCAACACTATACATTAACCTTTGAACTGTGCCAAATGTGTTCTTGCACAATATGAGAATTTTTGTATGCCCATATCCGGACATTATGGCGGTTAACTGGTCACAAACTAGAAATGTAGCCTCATCGGAAAAACACACACACTTCAAAAAACCATTGTCATCATTCAACCCGTTCAGCATGTCTACGTTTTGGGCGACCACCAGGTTGTAATTCCTGAACAATTTGGACCTTGCTCGCACCCAATTTAAGATGTTTGCCAACCACTGTATGCACTGTATTCTTTTACACTTGAAGCTCCCGCGAAGTTTGCCGAATCGATTTCAGTGGCAACCTCTTGGATGCGGTTCGAACTGTTTGCATAGTCTCCTCCGAAACAGATGGTCTGCCGCTGCTTGTCCGTTTCTGGACCGACCCCGTTGCTAAAAAAGTTTCCATCCATGTTGTGATGCATTTGACAAAAACTGATTTTCTTTGCATAATAGGACACGAATTTTCGCTTCACAGTAATAGATGATTTTGTTTCTGCTCGCCACACAAAACACTGAACTTTCTTTTGAGGGGAACCCAATTTTCTGATACAGCTCCCACAGCGCTCCTTGTGGCGAAAGTGTTGATTCAGACACAGCTGTACAGGAACTGCATGGGCTCTCTAGTAGACCTGGAACAAAAAACTAACGTTACCATAAAGAATATAATTAATATTTAATTTTAAAATCAGGGTAAACGTCTATGGACACCCTATATATATACAGATTGAAGCGACGAATGAAAATTTTTGCCAAGACGGGAATTCGCACCTGTGTGTCCTCCTCACTAGGCAGACGCGCTAACCACTACGCCATCCTGGCACAGTGTGTTTGCACAGCTGTGCGGACTACCCTAGCACGCCTCCCTCCTCAATCCAAATTCCCATTCACATCTCAGGCCACTTGGAGTTCCTCCTAAACTCAAACATCATTTCATAGGCTCTCCAAGTGCATTCGAATAAGACCTCAGCATCAAATGAAATGAGGGATCCAGCCTGTACCCGTGTGTTGGTGCTTTAATCAAATTAAGTTGTATTGTTGCAGAAACCTTTTCAAGTCTCAAACATCTGTGATGTATGTATGCAGACTTAGGTGGCAAATGTAAATTCTTGCGAAGGCTGGAATTCTAAACTGGACCTCCTGCTCAACAGGCAACTGAACCAACCACTACACCACCCTGGCGCAGTGGCTTTGCATAACTACAAGGACTATCCTAACACGCCTCCAGCCTCAATCCTAATTCCGTAGACTTGAAAAGGGCTCTGGAACCATATAGTTTCATTTGATTCGATACATATTTTCAGGAGACAGTAACAAATACTTAAATTTATATATAATGTTTTTTCTCTCTTTCGCAAACGCTTTCCTCGCTATTGACAGTCTGTATTTTATGTCATCTATTGTTGTCATAGTTAGTTATTTTGCAGACATCATATGTTACTTTTCATGTATCACTTTCAGATCTAATTGACTCAGATTTGCTGACTTAATTTGGCTACATTACAGTGCATCTATTGTATTTTTTCGATATTCATGTTATAAAGCACAACTGATACATACCAAAAGAAATCAAGAGCTTCGTCCTACAATCAAAAATTGTTGGTACCAGTAGATATGTGGCACATTCGGTCCATAGGCGAGTTGACAACAGCTTTGGTCTAGTCCCTTATGCTTCAGCAAACAAGGTAGTGCCGTAAACTTGCCTTTGAAATATTCATTGTTTGTGAGTCTACTTTACACTACAGTTTGTCGTGATAGCTCCACTCTGATGATGACACAATCAGTTAAGCAGCGCAATTAGTTTGAGACATGAATTCACAATCGTATCTCTCCTTTCGAACGTCTTACTGTAATATATGATTCCAACGGGATAGTACTCCTAACATATTTCTTAGGAGGGACAGCACAGAACAGATAACAGTCATCTCGAATGTTACACTGCTTTTTATTAAACTACATGCTGAAAATCCGCTTTCGTGTCCCTGACTGTGAATATGATTTCACAATGAAATACGTCTATTTCAAGTAGGTCCAGGTCTTCTCATTCTGGTGTATAACTTGACTTTGTGGACTTATGTCGCAATAAATGCAGTATTAGTTTTACTTATTCCTTGGATCGTAAAATTGTTCATATGTCAATAAAATTAATAATCAATACAGCAAATCATAAAAAAGTCCTCCATTCACGTAAGACATGCACTAAATAAAGGTAGTTACATTACATACAAATTTAGCTTGCGGCATCGGTTACTGAATTATGTGATTGCTCATAGGCGTTTAATGAACCACCATCAAGAGGGAAAGTTTTAATTTCACCAAAGTGTAGTTAGTACGACCCTAAAAAACTTTTTACCACATATGTTTATCCTCTCAAAAATGTTACATATTATACAGCTATGGACACATATTCCAGAAAACCAAGAACCCAACTATCCTCCTTATAAAACGAATATACAATTTTTGTCACATAGAGAGTAATTAAACTGAATAAAACTCATAATTGAATATACTAACAAATGCATGTGTTCGCCTTTACGCACATAAAAACCAAACATAACAATCTCAAGAATATGTAAACAACAGACTATTAGAATGAGATATTTCACTCTGCAGCGGGGTGTGCGCTGATAAGAAGCTTTCTGGCAGATTGAAACTGTGTGCTGGATCGAGACTCGAATTCCGAACCTTTGCCTTAAGCGGGCAAGTGCTCTACCATCTGGGCTACCCAAGCACGACTCACAACCCGTCCCCACAGCTTCAATTCTGCCACTACCTCGTCTCCTACTTTCCAAACTTCACAGAAGCTCTTCTGCGAACCTTTCAGAACTAGCACTCCTGGAAGAAAGGATACTGCGGAGACTTGACTTAGACACAGAGTGGGGGATGTGAAGGTTGGGAAGTTGGAGACGAGGTACTGGCAGAATTGAAGCTGTGAGGACGGGTCGTGAGTCGTGCTTGGGTAGCTCAGATGGTAGAGCACTTACCCGCGTAAGGCAAAGGTCCAGAGTTCGAGTCTCGATCCGGCAAATAGTTTTAATCTGCCAGAAAGTTTCATATCAGCTCACACCCCGTTGCATAGTGAAAATCTCATTCTGGAAACATCCCCCAGGCTGTGGCTAAGCCATGTCTCCGTAATATCCTTTCTTCCAGGAATGCTAGTTTTGCAAGGTTCACAGAAGAGCTTCTGTGAAGTTTGGAAAGTAGGGGACGAGATACTGGCAGAATTGAAGCTGTGAGGTCGGGTCGTGAGTCATGCTTGGGTAGCTCAGATGGTAGAGCACTTGCCCGCGTAAGGCAAAGGTCCAGAGTTCGAGTCTGGGTCCGGCACACAGTTTTAATCTGCCAGAAAGTTTCAATAGAGACTATTACTTTCATTACACTTTTGGTTCTGTTTTCTTGTAACAGTAAGACGTTAGGTACTCCTCACCTCAATGAAAGTAGTTCTTGCCCTAGCAAACAATCGTTGCTTACATCAGGGATACAGCTTCGGTCATAGCGTCACTTCATACAGTGGAACACTTTCGCCTTATGCAAGACATGACTATAGTCTATTTTGCATCGTAGGTGAGGCTGTGGGGAATACTCCTGAAGTTATATAAATATTCAGTTTAGGTTTCTTGCATGCTCCTTATGGAGTATATATCATCCGAAGACAGGTGCGCGTTTATTACCACAATAATCATTAAATAATTAACACAACAAGACCAATGTGTAGCATACCATACTGCTCGTATTATCCCTCGCAGATATATTATGCCCACCTTCTCAAAATATTGTAATCTAGTCAACTACTTTATATTTTAAAAGTCTGAAAAAACATTTATTGTTTTTAATGAACTGTTCTATCAGATCCCACATACTTTTCAAATTGTTCAGTTAAACTTAACTCAAGCAGTCACAGTAGTAGATATCACATTCCCCACTCAAAGTCGTATTCAGTATTTCCAGGTTGAGTTACTTACACATCAATATCTCTTTAAAACGTGTGTACAGACCGAAAGTCAACAACAATGAACGAAATATGTGTTTTTAAATTTTTCAGCGTTGGTCATTAAGTCGTTAGTACTTAGTGAAACTGCATTGATGTTGCTAAGAGTTTGCTAAAATATATTTTCAGGTTCTGGATCCTACTTACCCATCAGTACCTATATAGAAAGTATGTTGTTGATGTAACTCAAGAAAAATTAACGATTTTTTAAATTTTTTGTTTAGGGTGTCAGTAAAGTAACCCTTCTTGGTAATGCGCGTTATATAAAATGCCTGGGAATTGTTAGGATTAAACTGACATGCATTTAAGCATCTCAGATGATACAACTATTAATATAGTAAGGCTGTCAACAAAATATCTTTCATTATGTATCAGGTTTTCATGCTCAGTCCCAAATTCACTGTCTTACAAAAGAAAGAGAAGCTCCTAAAAGGCGCGGAGGAAACTAATGATACTTAACAGACTGACAGAATATTTGATGTTACCCCAGTGATTACGAAATTTGGTCAAGTAGGATATCCGTCAGAGTTCCCTCAGCCTCCAGCAGCCGTGACCTGAAGTCATAACCGATCGCTCCCCTCACCATGACGCCGGGAGTAACGCAGCCGCGCCGCACCAAAGAATGGAAGAACGAGACATCTCAGCAGGTCGCTGCAACAGCCGAAGCAGTCCATGCTTCGTACTTACGGCACAACTACAAACGCAGTCGTTTGTGTCGTTACGTCAACGCCAGTCAACCCAAGGGACGGCAATTCTCTAGTCTGATTGCCGCTAGTCTGTGACCAATGGCTAGAAATGAACAGAACATTCTAAAGAGCCAATTACTTGTTCCCGGATGGAAGTCGAAGTTGTAAAGGGACTTAGAATGTTGCTGGTGCAAAATACAATGATCCTCCCTGGTGATGATCGAACATCGTTGACCGGAACCTCGACGACGAGTATTCCTGCCCCAGGAAGGAAGATTGGGTTTAACGTCCCGTCGACATCGAGGACATTAGAAACGGAGCACAAACTCGGATTGTGTCAAGGATGGGAAAGGAAATCAACGGTGCTCTTTCAAACGAGCCATCCCGGCATCTTACTGAAACGATTTAGGAAAATCACGGAAAACCTAAACCTGGGTGGCTGGATGCTGATTTGAACCGTCGTCCCCCCGAATGCGAGTCCAGTGTGCTAACCACTGAGCCATCTTTCTCGGTTATTCCTATCCTAACGTTCCTATGCAGTCCAGTATCGGACCACGGTCATATCCGAATGCCCGAAAAATTTTGATATTGCACGATTCGACCGGTAGGACCAATGGAGACCCACAATAAGGAGCCTTTCAAACTCTGTCACATACCGATTACGCTTTTCCACTCGAGTATGCGACATCTCTGTGTCCAAAGAGATCACACAACACTGGCAGCGTTCGTGGCCCTTACATAGTCAATCAAGCGTGGTAAGAACAGTAAACAAAAACAACTCTAATTAACTCTGGTGGCCGGCCGCGGTGGTCGTGCGGTTCTAGGCGCTCCAGTCCGGAGCCACGCTGCTGCTACGGTCGCAGGTTCGAATCCTGCCTCGGGCATGGATGTGTGTGATGTCCTTAGGTTAGTTAGGTTTAATTAGTTCTAAGTTCTAGGGGACTGATGACTACAGCAGTTGAGTCCCATAGTGCTCAGAGCCATTTGAACCATAGCTCTGGTGGCCGTTCTACCAGCCGCAGAGAATTAGACTGCTAATCAATTACATATCCGCTGATAGAGCGGTACATTTAAGAAGTTATATTGACATCCGGCCAAATCGTCTCGGTGCTTTACTTTTGACAGGTAGTGATGTCGTTTTCCTTCCAGGTCAAACGTAGATCAGCTGCTCATGATATTTCCCAGTTTTCCAAGTAAGACGGTATAATTAGGAGGCTTCATTTCTTTGTAAATGACGACGATTTTTGCTATTAAATTAAGGTACTTCATGTAACTTCAGGATGACGGAACAGCATGGCATCTTGCCTTTGTCGCCTTTTACTCATTTAATTAAATACGATGGGACCTTTAATGTCTGGAACCATAGCAAACATGTAGAACAGGCCGTAGTCAGCAAAATAGAGCCAAATAAAATTACATCCTATTCTGGATTAGGTTACGGATGACAATTTGTGCCTGATTTATGAACTGAAAAGTAAAATTGACAGTTATATACATAAATCAATTCTTTTCACTATTAGATGCATTTTACAACCGAAAAAGAGCAAAATAAGCAGATAAGTTTCTTGGACGTTACCGTAAAGATTCAGAACAATGAACATTTGACATACGAGGTGCGACAATAAAGTAATGATACTGATGTGAAAAAAAATTTTGGTTACTGTTTTAGTTAAGTTTGGTGTTGTCTCCTTCAAAGTAGTTCCATTCTGATTGTACACACTTTCTCCAGCGCTTCTGCCATTAATGGTAACATTTCTGGAACTCATCTTCTGTAATAACCTACAAGACCCTCGTCACAGCTTTTTGGACATCTTGTGTTGTTTATAATTGGTGTCCCTTGACCGCCGTTTTGACTCTTGGAAAAAAGTCACACTGAGCGATATCTGGAGAATAAGGTGGCTGTGGCAGTACTGAAACTGTTTTGAGTTTAAAAACTGCTGTACTGACAGAGCAGTATGGAATGGCGCATTATCGTGATGCAGAATCCAATTATCAGAACTCTTTTACGAAGTCTTTCTAAAATTCTAAAATTTCTTTGTAGTAATATTGGTTAACTGTTTGTCCAGGAGGCACTCACTCTTTATGAACAATACCCTTGGAATCAAAGAAGCTCACAAGCATGCATTTCACTTTTGACTTTGACATGTGAGCTTTTTTTGGCCTGGGTGATCACTTTGAGCACCATTGCGAACTTTGGCGTTTTGTCTCTGGATCGTACTGAAAACAACAACATCTATTACCAGTGATAACACGGCTCTACAATCCTGGATTTATTTCCGTTTTCTCTAACAGATCGGCTGCCATATTTTTCCGTGTTTATCCCCGTTGTGGTGTCAGATTTTTGGGGACCATTTTTGCACAAACCTTTCTCATACCAAGATCTTGTAGTTTCGAGAACATACCTTCACCGAGGAGCCAAGCAGTATATTGCTCCCTCCTACGTATATCTCACGAAGAGACCATGAGGATAAAATCAAAGAGATTAGAGCCCACACATAGGCATACCGATAATCTTTCTTTCCACGAACAATACGACACTGGAATAGAAGGGCGAACTGATAGCGGTACTCAAGTTACCCTCCTCCACACACCGTCAGGTGACTTGCGAAGTATGGATGTAGATGTAGATGTAGATGCAGATCTTCAGTTATTATTAGACGAACCGTTTCTCGATTCATGTTCAGTTCTTCTGCAATCATTTTCACAGATAATCTTCGATCAAATCATACGAGTTCATGCACCGTGTCCAAGTTGACATCCGTCTGTGAGGTTGATGGTCGTCCACTGCGGTGTTCACCTTCAACATTCCTTCTGCCTTCACTAAACATTTTATGCCAACGAAAAACTTGAGCTCTTAACATAACCTCCTCTCCAAAAGCCTTCTGACGCTTACCGTCAGTTCTCATCGTGGTTTCATCCAATTTAACGCAAAAAGAAATGGCACACCGTAGCGCAATATAATGCTGTTCCATTTCTGTGACGAGAGACACAAACACGTGTTAACTTATTACAGCACGACTCACGACTGAGCAGTTGCATCGATATGGCACTTGGACTAGAAACAGTTTGTAGACCAAGGTCAAAGATATTGTGGCTAAGCAAGCTTGTAGGGTTGCCACACCTCGCAAAGAAAGTCGGTCTATTACTCTATTGTCGCACCTGGTATACCGAAACCCGACAACAACAGACGCAATAATACACAAGACATCACAGCACCTGCACTCTCAAAAGCAGGCAGCACTCAGATACATGCACCACAGACTAAACACAGAGTCATTAGACACGGACCACTGTCAAAAATATCCGCCACCGTAGCTGAGTGCACAGCGCGCCAGCTTGTCATGCTGCGGAGTCAGGGTTCAACTCCCAGGTGGGCTGGAGATTTTATCAGCTCAGGGCTGGGTGTTTGTGTCGTCTTCATGATCCTCATTTCATCCTCATCAGTGTCACCTCAAAAGACTGGCACCAGGAGATTAGATCTACCCGTTACGAGGCCCTCGCCATACGACATTTCATTTCACTATCAAACGGAAATAAATAGCATCATAAAAATAGCCACAAACAATAGATACAATCAAATCTTAGTAAGAAAGCTGAATAATAAAATCAATAAATAGTAATACATGCATACATTAATACTTGATCCATAGATCATGAATACGACATTTGGTAATGATGTGGTATGTGTCACTTTAGCATAAGTTTTCTTTACACAAAATAATTAATTAATAACAATTATTTTTGTACAGTTGCTACTACATATCTAAAAATTCATCTATTGAGTAGAAGGAGTTGTCATTAAGAAATTCTTTTAATTTGCTTTTAAATGTTGGTTGGCTATCTATCAGACTTTTAATGCTGTTTGGCAAATGACCAAATATATTTGTGGCAGCGTAATTCTCCCCTTTTTGTGACAAAATGAGATTTAATGCAGAATAGTGAAGACCATCCTTTCCTCTAGTGTTGTAGTTATGCACTTCGCTGTTATTTTTGAATTGGGATGGGTTGTTAATAACAAATTTCATAAGTGAATATATGTATGGGGAAAGTACTGTGAATGACCTGAGTTCCTTAAATAAATGACTACAAGATGAACTTGTGCGGTGTTCGGGTATTATTCTGATTACACGCTTTTGTACAATGAATACTTTCGCTCTTAATGACGAATTGCCCCAAAATAATGCCATATGAAAGCAGTGAAAGAAAATAGGGAAAGTAGGCTAATTTACTGATATTTTTATCAGCAAAATTTGCAGTAACCCTAACAGCAGAAGTAGCTAAACCTAACTGTTTCAACAGATAAATCATTGTGTTCCTTCCAATTCAATTTCTCATCAATAGTCACACCCAGATATTTTGAGTATTCTGCCTTAGCAATAAACTTCTGTTTATAGGCTATACAGGGTTATTACAAATGATTGAAGCGATTTCACAGCTCTACAATAACTTTATTATTTGAGATATTTTCACAATGCTTTGCACACACATACAAAAACTCAAAAAGTTTTTTTAGGCATTCACAAATGTTCGATATGTGCCCCTTTAGTGATTCGGCAGACATCAAGCCGATAGTCAAGTTCCTCCCACACTCGGCGTAGCATGTCCCCATCAATGAGTTCGAAAGCATCGTTGATGCGAGCTCGCAGTTCTGGCACGTTTCTTAGTAGAGGAGGTTTAAACACAGAATCTTTCACATAACCCCACAGGAAGATATCGCATGGGGTTAAGTCGGGAGAGCGTGGAGGCCATGACATGAATTGCTGATCATGATCTCCACCACAACCGATCCATCGGTTTTCCAATCTCCTGTTTAATAAATGCAGAACATCATGATGGAAGTGCGGTGGAGCACCATCCTGTTGAAAGATAAAGTCGGCGCTGTCGGTCTCCAGTTGTGGCATGATCCAATTTTCCAGCATGTCCATATACACGTGTCCTGTAACGTTTTTTTCGCAGAAGAAAAAGGGGCCGTAAACTTTAAACCGTGACATTGCACAAAACACGTTAACGTTTGGTGAATTGCGAATTTGCTGCACGAATGCGTGGGGATTCTCTATCGCCCACATTCGCACATTGTGTCTGTTCACTTCACCACTAAGAAAAAATGTTGCTTCATCATTGAAAACAAGTTTCGCACTGAACGCATCCTCTTCCATGAGCTGTTGCAACGGCGCCGAACATTCAAAGCGTTTGACTTTGTCATCGGGTGTCAGGGCTTGTAGAAATTGTAAACGGTAAGGCTTCTGCTTTAGCCTTTTCCGTAAGATTTTCCAAACCGTCGGCTGTGGTACGTTTAGCTCCCTGCTTGCTTTATTCGTCGACTTTTGCGGGCTACGCGTGAAACTTGCCCGCACGCGTTCAACCGTTTCTTCGCTCACTGCAAGCCGACCCGTTGATTTCCCCTTACAAAGGCATCCAGAAGCTTTAAACTGCGCATACCATCGCCGAATGGAGTTAGCAGTTGGTGGATCTTTGTTGAACTTCGCCCTGAAGTGTCGTTGCACTGTTATGACTGACTGATGTGAGTGCATTTCAAGCATGATATACGCTTTCTCGGCTCCTGTCGCCATTTTGTCTCACTGCGCTCTCGAGCGCTCTGGCGGCAGAAACCTGAAGTGCGGCTTCAGCCGAACAAAACTTTATGAGTTTTTCTACGTATCTGTAGTGTGTCGTGACCATATGTCAATGAATGGAGCTACAGTGAATTTATGAAATCGCTTCAATCATTTGTAATAGCCCTGTATTTATCAATGGCCTTATGCCATTTAGTGTATAGAATTGTAAAACTGTGTTTTCTCAAAATTTAGTGAGAGTGCATTTGCAGAGAACCACTTAATAATTTTCGAAAGACATTATTTACAATTACCTCAGCTGATTCTTGTTTGTTGGGTGTTATTACTATACTTGTATCATCAACAAGAACAATTAGCTTTGCATGTTCATGAATATAGACTGGCATGTCATTAATACATATTAACAACAATAAGGGACCCAAGTCTGGACCCTGTGGTATGCTATTCTTGATACCTTCCCAGTTAGAGGATTTTCCTGATTTTTGCAGACTATCTGTGCTGTTAATTTCAACCTTCTGCATTCTTCCAGTTAAATATGAATGAAACTGTTTGTGCACTGTCTCATTCATACCAAAATAAGTAAGCTTATTTAGAAGAATTTCATGATTCGCACAATCAAAAGCCTTTGACAGATCACAAAATATCCCAATGATGTTCTGTTATTCACTGCATTCATTTAATATTTTATCACTGAAAGCATATATAGCATTTTCTGTCGAAAATTTGTTTCTGAGAACCAAACTGACATTTTGTTAGTAAAGTTTTAAATGTGGCTGCTGGTCAGCGACTGTTTACAAATTAAAATTAAAGCAATTAAAGCCCTTCGTCGAAAATATTATTTCTTTTGACCAGGTTTTCCTACTTCTATGAGTGCCTTTATCAGAAATAAAGTATTCAAACTGGCATGTCATGTATGAAATAAATATCAAGCGATAACGCTTTACTCACAAAATTTCTTTAAGGAATACCTGGAAGGCAAGCCACTGTGGGCTGCTCACACAAGTCAAGGATCAGGTGGCAACAGACTTTTGAAACATCTTTCTCAAAATGATATCCTCACTCTTAATGAGCAGCTACAATTATGTAAGAAAAACTTCTTCAATGGTAGAAAGCCGTTACTTGATATTTAATTCGGGTTCCTTCATGCAGTTACCAAAATGATTTTTCTGTCTAAGTCCACTCATACTTTTTCGTTAATTAAATGGTTTATATTGGCTGCATTTCATTTTATATATTTTTTCTACAGGCTGTGTCATTCAGACCTCTTTGTATTTCCTATAATGGTGTTTTCATGCTTTAAATTGTACTTCTAATCTCTTATGCAGACGAAATGTTATTTTGTTTGCTGCTGTCAAAAAAAAAAAATTGTCTTTTACTTCACGTACTAAATTATGTTCATCGTAATATTCGTTTGTCTATATTCTGAATGTTAAGAAGACAGTTTGTATTTGCGGCTACTAGATACCACTCTCGGTGCAATGTTCACGTGCTGGCAGTTGTTAACGTGGGTGCCTCAGTCTGATGTTACCTAAAACTCGACATATGTGAGTTGCCCATAGTGGCTTGGTTTCCACGTATTCTACTTCAAAAATTTTGTGACTAAAGCTTATCGCTTGATATTTATTTTATACGTGACATGTAAGTACTGTTTCTTTCTTGTACTGTTTCAGTATTTTTTATAAAAAAAATTTTCCAATGATTTTTTTACTTATGCTATAGGCCAGATTGAGTGCCGGATTGAGTGCCAAATAGGAGGAACAAAGTTAGAACAGGTGGACAGTTTCAAGTACTTAGGATGCATATTTTCACAGGATGGCAACATAGTGAAAGAACTGGAAGCGAGGTGTAGCAAAGCTAATGCAGTGAGCGCTCAGCTACGATCTACTCTCTTCTACAAGACGGAAGTCAGTACCAAGACTAAGTTATCTGTGCACCGTTCAATCTTTCGACCAACTTTGTTGTATGGGAACGAAAGCTGGGTGGATTCAGGTTACCTTATCAACAAGGTTGAGGTTACGGATGTGAAAGTAGCTAGGATGATTGCAGGTACTAGTAGATGGAAACAATGGCAGGAGGGTGTCCACAATGAGGAAATCAAAGAAAAACTGGGAATGAACTCTATAGATGTAGCAGTCAGGGCGAACAGGCTTAGATGGTGGGGTCATGATACACGCATGGGAGAAGCAAGGTTACCCAAGAGACTCATGGGTTCTGCAGTAGACGGTAGGAGGAGTCGGGGCAGACCAGGGAAAAGGTACCTGGATTCGGTTAAGAATGATTTTGAAGTAACATCAGAAGAGGCACCAATGTTAGCACTGAATAGGGGATCGTGGAGGAATTTTATATGGGGGCTATTCCCCAGACTGAACGCTGAAGGGCATAATCAGTCTTAAAT
This sequence comes from Schistocerca americana, assembly GCF_021461395.2. Taxonomy (NCBI): domain Eukaryota; kingdom Metazoa; phylum Arthropoda; class Insecta; order Orthoptera; family Acrididae; genus Schistocerca; species Schistocerca americana. Next base: position 858,753,219 of record NC_060121.1, read on the forward strand.
GATGATGATGATGATAGGCCAGTTTGAATATTTTATTTCTGATGAAGGCACTCTTAGAAGTGTTGAAACCAGTTCAAAAGGCTTAATTTTTGCGACCTAGGGTTGTAATTGCTTTAAATTTTATTTGTAAACAGTCGCTGACCACGCAGCCATCTTTAAAATTTTTGGCACTCAGTTGGAAATGGCTTCAATTTCATCTGGGCTTTTACTTTTGAGCGAATGTATTATTTTCCTAATTTCGGTAGGAGAGGTGTGAATTTCAGTTTTATCAAATTGCATAAGCATTTCCTCTTCCGTATACTGCCTTGCATTTTCTAATGCAAAGCTGGATCCTATTTTCTCTACAACACTTAAAAAGTGAGTATTAAAAATGTTTTCTACTTCTGACTACTTGTTAACAAACTTTTTATTGAGTTTGATAGAAAAGAGCTATCACCCCGCTGTTATCGACACAAGACCAGAATCCTATACAAACTAACATACAAAACACAGGAACGGCAACAACACAAAGTTAGGAAGAAGCACAAAGAAAATATATTACGTGGAATATCTTATAGTGTCAAGAAACAAGGCATAAAAACATCTCACCAAACCAACAATTCATTTCAATTATACTTTCCGGAAACAACAGGAATAACTGATCTATATCAGAAATCATGAATATACCAACTGATGTACAATAAATATGATGGAAGGCAGGTAGGTCAAACCAGGAGAACATTTGACACCAGATACAAAGGACATGTAAGACCATGGTAGTATAGGACGAACACTTAAACCAAAACCAATATAAAATTACTAACTGACACAGGCATGGGAGCCATAAGGATAAAGAACAACAAAAAATACCTCCTCACCTTACAAGAAAACTACCACCTTCAGATAACCAACAAAAAGCCTCACAAAAATTGTCCCAGCTATAATACTGGGCTGATTTAGAACACCTATAACTGCAGTTTTATTTCCAGAACTGAGGTGAAGTGAAAATAACGCCAATGCAGCGTAAGAGAAAAGGCAAAAAGCCAAGAACTGCAAAGTGCATAAGTGTAACAAAATTTCTTTCGACACCAACCTTCCATAGAGGAAGGTTCAAATGGCTCTGAACACTATTGGACTTAACTTCTGAAGTCATCAGTCCCCTAGAACTTAGAACTACGTAAACCTAACTAACCTAAAGACATCACACACATCCATGCCCGAGGCAGGATTCGAACCTGCGACCGTACCGGTCGCGCGGTTCCAGACCGTAGCGCCTAAAACCGCTCGGCCACCCCGGCCGGTAACAAAGAGTAAGGAAGCAATGATATGTGAACAAGGGGCAGGAACATCGTAAATAAACAAAATACTGTTTTTAATTTAAAACAATAGAAGTGTAAAAACATGTATATCCATATTTTGCGGAATGAACACAGAAAATGCTTTGCAGATAAAAGGAAAAGGTGTCGGGTGCGAAATTCTTTTTAAATAAGTGTACCAAGCAATCGACGGGGGAAACCAATAATAACTGAATTAAATAAGATGTTACCGCTGGTCGTAGCTTTGTCCTCATAGACAGGCAGCTCATGCCATTGCCATCTTCCGTTTCCCACACCAGGCTGACCTCTGTCATAGCTGCGGGGATAACCCTCGATACGGTACCGTTGCCAGTTGGGAAGCTAATACCGCTATCAGCCCGAATCTTGAGTTACGGCTCTCGTTTCGTGAGCAGAGGCCTCTGAATATCTTCTCCACGTCGACAGAACGAAAATCCCCGATGCTTTTAGTATACCTTTTTTTATCCAGTTATTTAGTGACACGCCACATCATTCATATTTCAGCAATATATGTGTAACCTAAAGTGTTTTTTTAACTTTATTAATCAGCCTTACAAAACGCCAGACGTTATCAGCTGGCAGTGTCGTATGGAACGTACTCCATACAGCCTATAATAGTTTTTGGCGCTGTTGTCTGGTATACCGCTGCAGTGTTTAGTATGAAGACAGGACAAGGTAACAATTAGCAATATGTACGACAGAACAATAAATGGGTAAAAGTAAAGAAAATTGTGTTTTGCATCTCGAAGTTTTTCTTCAAACAGATGAAGTGAATAAGCGTTGCGATGTTTAAAAGATGTTTGTCGCTTTATGGTTGAGGCTGAGCTGGTACTTCATAACAGAGAGCATGTCACGAAATGTTTCTCAGTTGGACTTTAATGACAGTCGGGCAGTGGCTCGAACTTTCTAATTGTGGTGTATGTAGCTATGTTATACTTACAGTATATAATTATCCGTTCACAACATAATATGTCATTCGGCCAGAATTTTTTAGGCAATTATCTCATGTATTTCCCGATCATATTTCAGGGACCGAAACATTTACACTTGGCCAAGTTCAGTGTTCGCCGTATCATCGGGCATGAAACAAGAAATTGCTCCTTCCGATTTTATGGTCTGAAAACTCGCGGTTAATTACATTGCTCGTTTATCAAGTACACCAATTTTGTTTGCGTTACGGATTAGATTAGCATCTGATTTGTAATGCAAACATGCGCGGGTGGTCTGCGCCGATTAAAAAGTTTATTACAACAGCTGAAGCACTCATAATTAAATTGGCATGCCCGTCAAATTAGGTTCAAAAGAACAGAGCAATCTCGACACGAAACAGAAGGCTTACGAGCAACCCAGAGACATCTATAAGAAGATACGGAAAGGTGTAGTACAGTCACTTATTATTATTATTATTATAATTATTATTATTATTATTACAGTTAGTGACTCGAATCAGTACAATCTCTTTGAGATAAAAAAATTGTGAGCTATTCCTTCCGTTGCTAGATTTTTTTCTTTCTTCCAAGGATTTATTCATTCCTACGTTGTATTTCTTTCCCTCTTACCAAGTGAAGATGACACTGCCTTTACCTTTTTCTCTCTTTTTGCGCGTGTATTATTTTTCTGATTTTTCCTCAATCTTATTCCACCTTATGCGTACACATCATTTTTCTGATTCATTTTTTTCCACTTTTTGATGTCGAGACCCTATACATTTTGTGTGCTTAATCTGTATTCTTCTGTTCTCTTCACAAGCTTAAATTAACATAACTTTGTTACTCCCTAATAAGTAGTTGCCATTTGTATTCCGTTTTAAGTAACAAGACGTTTTGAGAAAGTTCATAGAGAGCCTTAGTTATATAAAAACATTAGATCTGAAGATGGTCATTACAGACTGAAACCGGCTATCGTCTAAAGGATTCATTTGTGATCAGAGACTGGAATAAAAAAAACATTTTATTATATTTCCTTTTTTATTAGTTTTTATTGATTGTGAGTGTCCTTGGACACCCCAGCCTCTGAAAATATTATTCACTGTCTCAAACCTATAGTGCTTGATCAGATTTTCATAAACTGTACTAAGTTGAGTGTCCTTAAGATATTACCCATTCTTGTTCTTACACCAGTGATTTTTCTCGGATAGGACTATAGGTATTTACTTTTCACGGGTTATTACTGCCTCTCATTTTTCTGCATGGTACTCTGGAGATCCAGTGATCTGTCGAAGTTATGGTTTTGTTTTTTGTCGCAATGACATGTGTGCTGGAGAATTTAGGTAAGGAAGTCCTCGTGAGGACTTCTGTGCATAATGACTGAAGGTGACTGAAAATTAACAAAGAAATCTAGAAGATAACAGTCTCAGGCACCAGAAATCTCGTTAACCAATAAGTTCCTTGCATGAGAACACTGGCAGGAAAGTGTTTCCTCCCTGTTTGTTAGCGAAGTTCACGCATTCGTTGATGGTCCGCAGTGAGTCACCCTGCGGTAAAAACAACCAGTTTTCCAGCTAGCATTGCTGGCTCTCTCTCTCTCTCTCTCTCTCTCTCTCTCTCGCTCCCTCTCTACCACCTCAGTTGTCCCTGCTTTCAAAACATTAAATTCCCTAGTATTTAGATCTCTGATACGCTAAACGTAAACATCTTTCATAGGCTCTTTTTGATCTGGAAGAGTACATCTCCTTTACAGCGGCGGCAGGTCCATGGAGACATATTTTCCGGTGTGATGTAGGAATTGCACACAGCAATACACACTTAAGGAGAATGCTTGGATGGCCCATTTTCTTTCCTTCCTAATTCTCATGTTGATTATAAAACACACAAAACGTGATTGGCTATTCGAATGCTAGGTTGGGACTCCCAGACGCAGGAAGTATTCAGCTGAGCAATGACCACGAAATGAAGCAGTTTTTGTTCACCTTCGTACACAGTAGACAGTTTTGCTTTGTCTTAAATGACAAATGCTCCGCCGAAAGTAAATGAATTTCATGCCCTCTGCATGCTCTTGTTTAAAATGCAGTATGTATTACCTGTAGCAGTAGATTCACATTAATGAAGCTCTATTAAAGATTTCGTACACTATATGTATGTCCACTGTCGCAGTGTACCATATCCATGATAGGTTTTGTACGTCAGCTCTTGCTACAACATAATATTTCGATCGTGGATAGAAACGACCATACATTTGTTATTTTCGAACAGTTCTTCTGCGTATTGTTGTAACTGTTCAAAAGATGTTACCGGAACTGTAGAGCTTGATCAGTCCCATCGCAGCCTAACGTGTGTCGATCATGTTAGCCAGGGGAATTAAAAACCTTGGAGAAAGCGCTGGGTAAGCAGTAAAACATGTGAAAGGGACAGCTGTCTGACGTTATAGAAACGGCAACGGAATTGACTATACACAGTATAAAATGTACGCAATGCTAACGTACTTGATCCCCTTTTCTGTTAACCACTGGATAGACAAAACATGTTTTAACAGAGTAAATGACGATTGAATCTTAATTGTGCCTCCGATACATTTACACAGATTGCTAACTTCCAGCAATTGCTTTGTTTCATGCATTTACTCGGTGCACTTATCGTGTAACCATATGTATCAGCTGCCTGATATTCATAATCATTCAAAGCACATTTCAAGTGTCCGCCTGCTTAGCTGAGTGGTAACATGCTTGCCTCCCATTCTGCGGATTTCGGTTCGATTCCTGGCTGAGTTGGAGATTTTCTGCGCTCGTGGACTGGGTGTGTGGTAGCGTACAATTTGTAGATAAACAAACAAAAATTCAAAATATTAATTGATTTACATTGTGTACACAGCCAAATGAAAATAAAAACAACATGTGAAAAGGATAAAAAAATGCAGTTTCATTGTTGATTCAGCAATTATAGAAGAAGAAAGGAAAAAACAGATATTCTTTTAAAAACATTAAAATTAGCATGTGGAAAAACTCCGCCTGTGTTATTTTCTCTTGTGTTGATCATCATGACAGTCCCGCTGAAAATTCCAGCAGTAGTCTGACATCATGTACTTGTAGTATCTACCGTGATATCGTTCTCCCATCACCTGAAAATGTTGATGGAATCATTCATCTTGTTCCTCGCTGTATTCACCAAGATTGTCTGGTAATTTATCAAGATGGCTGTGGAGGTAGTGAATCTTAAAGCTCATGTTAGCCATTCTGCTTTTGAAGTTTCTGAGCATGTTTTGCACCAGATCCTCATAATTATGTGCTTTGTAGTTACGCAAGAAATCCTTGAAACAGAGACGAAACTGCTCCAGATAGATGCTTCACTGCAATTGATAATTTTAATGAATTCCATATCATGTATAAGCTTCCGAATTTGGATACTATCAAATATACCAGCTCTTCATTTTTCATTACTGAGTCCAGGGAAAGATTTGCATATATATTTGAAACAGTCACTGTTTTTGTTCATTGCTTTCACAAATTGCTTCATTAGACCAAACTTGATATGAAGTGGTAGAAAAACGATTTTGTCTCCGTCACTAATGGTTCTTTTAGGATATTTGCAAGTCCTACAGTAAAGCTACTCCTTCATAGCCATGAAACTGTTTCCCAGTGATCATGCTTTGCCCTGCTGTCCAACATACAGATAAAGCAAGGGAATTTTGTGTAGCCACTTTGATGTCCGAGGAAAAATGTAGCCATTTTTAAACCAACACAGGTAGGGCATTAGTGTTCACTATAATGAAGTTTCTGGAGAACCATCTGGATATTTTCGTATTACTCATGAAGTTTCGTAGAATGGCCAACTGTAATGGATGCATAGCACTTACTGTTATGCAACAACACACATTTTAGGCTTGTGGTTGAGCAATCGATAAAAATCCTTCAGTCTTGAGGCTGACATTTTGGTAGTCCCACTTTGAGCAGTAAACCAGGGCTGTCACTGCAGTAAGCAGGTGCATCAGCATGACTGAAGTATGGAAGTAGATCTTCTTCTCTTGTCCGGTAAGCTGTGATTTTAGTTCCTGGCTGTAGAGAGTTCTTCTCATTTAGTCGTAAAGACACCTCACAGCTTTTGCTAACTTTATAAGGAGCCCAATGTTTATCCTGGTCCCCCAGTTTAATCCCAACCTACGCAAGATAGTCCTGTTTGACAAAGTCAGTGATGTTCTTCCGTTGTTCTTGCAGAGTGTATTCTCCACAAATATAGCAGAACACATCAGGAGAGTTAAAAGAACCTCCACGTGAAGAAATCATCTCTATGAAAAGAATAAACTAAAATAAAAATTATATTTGCAAAAATATAGTATTATAAATATCATAAGGTGAAACTAATAAGACAATGTTGTTTACAATATGATCTATAACTTACATTTAACTAATAATAAAGTAATAACTAATCGTGACATACCTTTTTCGTGATACAATTAACGAGAAATTCTTCACTAACAAAAACTTTTAACAGCTATTACACAAAGCACGTACTCTCATACGCTCGTTCTTTGCTCGACTCCCACTCTGAGCACAAACAATGGGGTGGGGGACCCTGACTTACGATGAAGCAGTGTGATCAACAGACTCTCCTTGAAATTGTGAGATACAAGAGGGTATCTCAAATTACTACCACGTCCCATAATCTCACATTCTCCTCTATAACGTGTAACATAGAAGATACTACATTTGTGCATACGCAGTCACAAAATTTGAAATGAATAGGCATACAGAATTATTCACAACAGATTTACTGATAATTTAACGATTAAACATTACACTTCAGAAACATCCTGTATCTAAGAAACTACAGCCAACTGAGGAAATCCGTTTTCGGATTCAGATTCAGCATACCAAATATACCCAGTATACGTTAAAATATCCCTGGCAACAAAAAAAAAAGAAATTTGTAAATCTGTGTAATTAATGTAGAGTAATGAAATCACGGAATACATTTGCCTGGGTAACATATGTCAATTATTAAAATTGCAAGATCACATGTTCACATAAGCGAAAGATCAGTCATTGGAAGTATCACATGCTGGTGCACTAATGACCGATGTAGCCATATACTTCATACTGTACAGGTGTCGGATGTCAGTTTCCGGGATGGAATTCCCGTCCCTGTTGCACCTGGTCGATCAATACAGAGACGGTTAATGCTGGTCGTAAATTCCAAGGGGGAGGTTACCATGAGAAAAAGATTGAATAATCAACGAAAGGATAACGTTCTACGAGTCGGGGCGTGGAATTTCAGAAACTTGAACGTGGTAGGGAAACTAGAAAATCTGAAAAGGGAAATGCAAAGACTCAATCTAGATACAGCAGGGGTCAGTGAAGTGAAGTGGAAGGAAGACAAGGATTCCTGGTCAGATGAGTATCGGGTAATATCAACAGCAGCAGAAAATGGTATAACAGGTGTAGGATTCGTTATGAATAGGAAGGTAGGGCAGAGGGTGTGTTACAATGAACAGTTCAATGACCGGGTTGTTCTAATCAGAATCGACAGCAGACCAACACCGACAACGATAGTTCAGGTATGCATGCCGACGTCGCAAGCTGAAGATGAACAGATAGAGAAAGTCTATGAGGATATTGAAAGGGTAATGCAGTATGTAAAAGGGGACAAAAATCTAATAGTCATGGGGGACTGTAATGCAGTTGTAGGGGAAGGAGTAGAAGAAAAGGTTACAGGAGAATATGGGCTTGGGACAAGGAATGAAAGAGGAGAAAGACTAATTGAGATCTGTAACAAGTTTCAGCTAGTAATAGCGAATACCCTGTTGAAGAATCACAAGAGGAGGAGGTATACTTGGAAAAGGCCGGGAGATACGGGAAGATTTCAGTTAGATTACATCATGGTCAGACAGAGATTCCGAAATCAGATACTGGATTGTAAGGCGTACCCAGGAGCAGATATAGACTCAGATCACAATATAGTAGTGATGAAGAGTAGGCTGAAGTTCAAGACATTAGTCAGGAAGAATCAATACGCAAAGAAGTGGGATACGCAAGTACTAAGGAATGACGAGATACGTTTGAAGTTCTCTAACGCTATAGATACAGCAATAAGGAATAGCGCAGTAGGCAGTACAGTTGAAGAGGAATGGACATCTCTAAAAAGGGCCATCACAGAAGTTGGGAAGGAAAACATAGGTACAAAGAAGGTAGCTGCGAAGAGACCATGGGTAACAGAAGAAATACTTCAATTGATTGATGAAAGGAGAAAGTATAAACATGTTCCGGGAAAATCAGGAATACAGAAATACACTCCTGGAAATGGAAAAAAGAACACATTGACACCGGTGTGTCAGACCCACCATACTTGCTCCGGACACTGCGAGAGTGCTGTACAAGCAATGATCACACGCACGGCACAGCGGACACACCAGGAACCGCGGTGTTGGCCGTCGAATGGCGCTAGCTGCGCAGCATTTGTGCACCGCCGCCGTCAGTGTCAGCCAGTTTGCCGTGGCATACGGAGCTCCATCGCAGTCTTTAACACTGGTAGCATGCCGCGACAGCGTGGACGTGAACCGTATGTGCAGTTGACGGACTTTGAGCGAGGGCGTATAGTGGGCATGCGGGAGGCCGGGTGGACGTACCGCCGAATTGCTCAACACGTGGGGCGTGAGGTCTCCACAGTACACCGATGTTGTCGCCAGTGGTCGGCGGAAGGTGCACGTGCCCGTCGACCTGGCACAGGACCGCAGCGACTCACGGGTGCACGCCAAGACCGTAGGATCCTACGCAGTGCCGTAGGGGACCGCACCGCCACTTCCCAGCAAATTAGGGACACTGTTGCTCCTGGGGTATCGGCGAGGACCATTCGCAACCGTCTCCATGAAGCTGGGCTACGGTCCCGCACACCGTTGGGCCGTCTTCCGCTCACGCCCCAACATCGTGCAGCCCGCCTCCAGTGGTGTCGCGACAGGCGTGAATGGAGGGACGAATGGAGACGTTTCGTCTTCAGCGATGAGAGTCGCTTCTGCCTTGGTGCCAATGATGGTTGTATGCGTGTTTGGCGCCGTGCAGGTGAGCGCCACAATCAGGACTGCATACGACCGAGGCACACGGGGCCAACACCCGGCATCATGGTGTGGGGAGCGATCTCCTACACTGGCCGTACACCACTGGTGATCGTCGAGGGGACACTGAATAGTGCACGGTACATCCAAACCGTCATCGAACCCATCGTTGTACCATTCCTAGACCGGCAATGGAACTTGCTGTTCCAATAGGACAATGCACGTCCGCATGTATCCCGTGCCACCCAACGTGCTCTAGAAGGTGTAAGTCAACTACCCTGGCCAGCAAGATCTCCGGATCTGTCCCCCATTGAGCATGTTTGGGACTGGATGAAGCGTCGTCTCACGCGGTCTGCACGTCCAGCACGAACGGTGGTCCAACTGAGGCGCCAGGTGGAAATGGCATGGCAAGCCGTTCCACAGGACTACATCCAGCATCTCTACGATCGTCTCCATGGGAGAATAGCAGCCTGCATTGCTGCGAAAGGTGGATATACACTGTACTAGTGCCGACATTGTGCATGCTCTGTTGCCTGTGTCTATGTGCCTGTGGGTCTGTCAGTGTGATCATGTGATGTATCTGACCCCAGGAATGTGTCAATAAAGTTTCCCCTTCCTGGGACAATGAATTCACGGTGTTCTTATTTCAATTTCCAGGAGTGTACAAGTCGCTGAGGAATGAAATAAATAGGAAGTGCAGGGAAGCTCAGACGAAATGGCTGCAGGAAAAATGTGAAAACATCCAGAAAGATATGATTGTCGGAAGGACAGAGTCAGCTTACAGGAAAGTCAAAACAACCTTTGGTGACATTAAAAGCAACGGAGGTAACATTAAGAGTGCAACGGGAATTCCACTGTTAAATGCAGAGGAGAGAGCAGATAAGTGGAAAGAATACATTGAAAGCCTCTATGAGGGTGAAGATTTGTCTGATGTGATAGAAGAAGAAACAGGAGTCGATTTAGAAGAGATAGGGGATCCAGTATTAGAATCGGAATTTAAAAGAGCTTTTGAGGACTTACGGTCAAATAAGGCAGAAGGGATAGATAACTTTCCATCAGAATTTCTAAAATCATTGGTGGAAGTGGCAACAAAACGACTATTCACGTTGGTGTGTAGAATATATGAGTCTGGCGATATACCATGTGACTTTCGGAAAAGCATCATCCACACAATTCCGAAGATGGCAAGAGCTGACAAGTGCGAGAATTATCGCACAATCAGCTTAACAACTCATGCATCGAAGCTGCTCACAAGAATAATATACAGAATAATGGAAAAGAAAATTGAGAATGCGCTAGGTGACGATCAGTTTGGCTTTAGGAAAAGTAAAGGGACGAGAGAGGCAATTCTGACGTTACGGCTAATAATGGAGGCAAGGCTAAAGAAAAATCAAGACACTTTCATAGGATTTCTCGACCTGGAAAAAGCGTTCGACAATATAAAATGGTGCAAGCTTTTCGAGATTCTGAAGAACGTAGGGGTAAGCTATAGGGAGAGACACGTCATATACAATATGTACAACAACCAAGAGGGAATAATAAGAGTGGACGATCAAGAACGAAGTGCTCGTATTAAGAAGGGTGTAAGACAAGGCTGTAGCCTTTCGCCCCTACTCTTCAATCTGTACATCGGGGAAGCAATGATGGAAATAAAAGAAAGGTTCAGGAGTGGAATTAAAATACAAGGTGAAAGGATATCAATGATACGATTCGCTGATGACATTGCTATCCTGAGTGAAAGTGAAGAAGAATTAAATGATCTGCTGCCGGCCGACGTGGCCGTGCGGTTAAAGGCGCTGCAGTCTGGAACCGCAAGACCGCTACGGTCGCAGGTTCGAATCCTGCCTCGGGCATGGATGTTTGTGATGTCCTTAGGTTAGTTAGGTTTAACTAGTTCTAAGTTCTAGGGGACTAATGACCTCAGCAGTTGAGTCCCATAGTGCTCAGAGCCAATGATCTGCTGAACGGAATGAACAGTCTAATGAGTACACAGTATGGTTTGAGAGTAAATCGGAAAAAGACGAAGGTAATGAGAAGTAGTAGAAATGAGAACAGCGAGAAACTTAACATCAGGATTGATGGTCACGAAGTCAATGAAGTTAAGGAATTCTGCTACCTAGGCAGTAAAATAACCAATGACGGACGGAGCACGGAGGACATCAAAAGCAGACTCGCTATGGCAAAAAAAGGCATTTCTGGCCAAGAGAAGTCTACTAATATCAAATACCGGCCTCAATTTGAGGAAGAAATTTCTGAGGATGTACGTCTGGAGTACAGCATTGTATGGTAGTGAAACATGGACTGTGGGAAAACCGAAACAGAAGAGAATCGAAGCATTTGAGATGTGGTGCTATAGACGAATGTTTAAAATTAGGTGGACTGATAAGGTAAGGAATGAGGAGGTTCTATGCAGAATCGGAGACGAAAGGAATATGTGGAAAACACTGATAAGGAGAAGGGACTGGATGATAGGACATCTGCTAAGACATGAGGGAATGACTTCCATGGTACTAGAGGGAGCTGTAGAGGGCAAAAACTGTAGAGAAAGACAGAGATTGGAATACGTCAAGCAAATAATTGAGGGCGTAGGCTGCAAGTGCTACTCTGAGATGAAGAGGTTAGCACAGGAAAGGAATTTGTGGCGGGCCGCATCAAACCAGTCAGTAGACTGATGACCAAAAAAAAAAAAAAAAAAGTCATCAGATAATATCCCATACGTGCTAGATTTGAAACAGATCTAGTGATGGAGTAGGCGAAGGCCACATGTCGACACTTTCTAGGGCATGTTGGGTTACAATTGGAAAACACACCCTTGAACGCTGCTCATAAATGGCAGCACAACAGGTCGATTCACCAGGCTGACTACAGTTTTGCAGTCTGGTTGCGTGGGATAACCACGAGAGTGCTCCTACTGTAATTCGAAATCGAACACCAGAACGTAAGTCCAGGTGTAGGTGCAACGTGCCTAGCACGCAGGCAGGTTGGTTGCACGCCCTCAGCTGGCTACGTGTAACCAACACACGGCCGTCACTGGCACCCAGACAGAACCATCTTTCATCAGAAATCACAACAGTCCTCCACTCTTTGCTCCAGTGAACTCTAGCCTGACACCACCGAATTCGCAAATGGCTGTGGTTTGGGGTCAATGGAATGCATGCTAGATGGTGCCTGGCTCTGCGGTGTCCTTGAAATAACCCATTTTTAACAGTTCGTTGTATCATTATGGTGTCAACCGCTGCGCACGTTGCTTCTGCAGATGTAGTACGTTTTGCCAGAACCACACACTGAGCACGATGGTCTTCCCCTCTGGTAGTGCCACGTCGCCTTCCGAAGCACGGTCTTCTTGTGACTGTACATTCTATGGACCATCGCTGCCAGCAGACATGTACTGGTCACACTCCTGCCAAGTCTTTCTGCAGTATTGAACAAGGAATATCCAGCATCCAGTAGCCCTTTTCACAACCTCGTTCATGCGCAGTGAGGTGTTGATAATCGCGTCTTTGTCACCTTAAAGATATTCTTGACTAACATAAACTCGCCACGCTCAATCTCAAAGGAAACTTCACTCACGACCATTGCAGCACGTATTTAAAGCAAGCCTGATTTGCATTGTTACAGCAGCGCTGCTAGCGCCACTCTTACACGACAGGTGGGTAACTTGAACAGACGTCATCTTTCAGATGTGGAAACACGCCTACCAACTTTCGAGTATGTCGCACAACTCCTTATTAGTATTGTGCCAGTATAATTTACCCTCTTCTTCTCTCCATCTCATGATGAACTGTCGTCTTCCAGCACTAAGATTTACTAAGTCTCGAATATAAGACCTAACTAATTCCCATACAGTGTACTGAGTTGAAATAAATCGGACCAATACGCAATGTTTGCAACTTAATTTCGGTTTTCTGTTGTTCCACTATTCATTCCAATACATATTGCAGTGCCGTTAACAAAGTTTCGCAGATGTGACATCAACACTTCTTACAAATCCAAACACCTGTTGGCTATCGCAACGACTGACTCATTATAAGGCTGCAACTCTGCGTTTGGATTTAGGATCCATTTTTCTTTTCTGACTTGCTTGCACTGCCTTGCAATGTCGTGTGAGTTTGCTGATGAACGTAGCCGGTCCAATTATATTAGAAAACGCAACGTAATTTGGAAACAATGACTTCACACGATAGGCAGGGAATGGATTGCATCAAAATTCTGTTTTCAAGAAAACTCTCATTTCTTACAGCAGCAGTGCGGAAATAGCGTCACGCACGTGGAGGGGAGATTTAACATTTGTTACCTTTCAAGGTCACTTCTCTCAACTCAGTCAGAAAGCATCAAAAACATGACAAGATTATTGTTATGGCTCCTGAAGCTGCAATGCATGAACATTCCACTCACATCAGCATTGGTTAAGGGCGGCAACGTGGATAGCCACGGAAATAGGCACAAAATATCTTAAATTCCCTCTCATTTACATCAAATAGAAAAGCAAAATTACAAGGAAAGAGAGCAAAACCAATGAATATTAGCATCACATGTGAAGTAGACAAAAACCTAGAATCTAAGTTCACTATGGTGGCAGGGATTCCAAGATAACCAGTGATTCTCAAATTACTTAAGTCTTCCTAGATAGCTATCGTTGATAACATTCAAAAGTGGTGTGGAAATCTGCATCATAGCAACCCTTTATCACTGAGCTGACACCGCAAAATGATTTCGCGAAAAAAAAAGAAACTCCAGAGAAAATTCGTAAAAGCCGTCACAGGCAAATGTAGATATCAGCCCTGATATTCATTCTGCTCAGTTTCAAAAGACCTGGCCAACTGTTGAAGAGATAATCTGATCCATGGGAACGTGCTCAAAAGTGGTTCAAATGGCTCTGAACATATGGTACTTAGAACTACTTAATCCTAACTAACCTAAGGACATCACACACATTCATGCCCGAGGCAGGATTCGAACCTGCGACCGTAGCGGGAACATGCTCATTCTTTGCTAACTGAAAGGCAGCTGTTATTAGAAATATTTTACTGTGCATACGCTTCCAAGGAGAATTAATACTCTTGGAGCTTCTATGAATGTAACTCAATAAACACTTACGCCCTATTATGAATAACCGAACAAATCATATCCAATTCGATTTCATTACGAGGTATCGTAACAGCATGTCTTACTCACCTAGTGGTTTCATGTTCTCTGCCTTCTTCCAACTTTTTAGAAAGCAGCCTCATTCCTCACCTTACCGGTGCATCTTTATCGAGTAGGATTGGTATTCAACTAATCGCTAAAACTGCCTAACGGCTCCAAAAGCTCACTCAATCTTTAGATACTTTCTGCCCTGTTCACAACGATGCCTACCGGATGAAATTAGAACAGAAAACTACTTCGAATCGTCCGCAATCTCCTGCTTGTGTTTTAAACTGGCTAAGCGAGGTGTACCTTTTCAAAACAGCACGAAGGTCGATGTTTATGGCCAGCTCTTACCATAAACCAGGTTTGAAATGCAAGATTCAGCTGAATATTACAGAGCTACCTGAAACAAGAACTAAGACAAGCTATCCTAATTCTACAGTTACAAACAAATGCCAATCACTCGTTCGTTATAGAGCTTGAAGTGCATCTTCATGTTTTCGCGCCGTAAAGACTGTTCCATAAAATTTCGGGCGTGCAGCCGCATAAATTTAGCTTCTTCTTCTAGTATTTCGGGCGAATACCATCCAGCCCTCTTCAGAGTGAGCCTAGGTGAAAAAAATGTTCAAATGTGTGTGAAATCTTATGGGACTAAACTGCTAAGGTCGTCAGTCCCTAAGATTACACACTACTTAACCTAAATTATCCTAAGGACAAACACACACACCCATGTCCGAAGCAGGAATCGAACCTCCGCCGGGACAAGCCGCACAGTCCATGAGAGCCGAGGTGACTAACACTGGAGCACTTGCTCCGTCCTTTTTCACCCGAGGATCGAACCACTGCGTATGCCGCCAAAGATGTGACACACATCTTTGGCCGCATACCCCAGCTAATACTTTCGTCCCAGTGTGCGATCAGCAATGGCCATTCGTGTGGTGGCCAGCAGGAGGATCATATAAGCATAAACCTTATTAGGTCCATCGATACGAACATTAATTCACAGCACGTAACTCAAATGTAACGTGTTTGCAATGTTTCAAGACGGCTATCCATCCCTCCTAGGCCTTCATATGACAGTGAACTGAAGGAACTTGTTCGTTAGTGAACCGTAAAATTACTACTGGTTCGCCAAAGGTTATTAATCTCAATCAGTACACAAAATGTAAAGTGGAAGTAGGTGCCAAGGAATAACTGGTGAAATTACACACAATTTCCAGTAACACTCTTTACTTAAATTTGTTGCAAGACTTGAAGATATTTTTTTTAAAAAAAGACCAACAATCATTTAACAAATAAGTCACAATTTACGATAGAAAAGGACTTCTCAATTATTGAATTATTATAAAAAAATTTCACGCCAGTAAAAGGCAAGTACAGGCAAGCAATTTAACGTATACAACGCAACGCTGTATAATATTTCCAGCACAGCTAAATTACAGGTGAATTGCACTCCATTCATTAAATGGCGTGGAATCTAACTTGTCTGCAACATATAAAGACGATCCTGCTTACAAAAGTTCTCAAAATAGAAAAACCGAAACGCATGAGTCATGCACACCGGAGGAGGGGGGGCATAGTTAATAACATTTCCGAAATATATAAAAAAACAAATTTTACAAATTTCTGCCAGTCAACTTAGGGCAAACACACACGCTCGCTAGGTAGGATTTGCGAACATTCTCCTTTCAAGGCAACAATTTCTACCGGTAATGAAATGGCATACTTTTGCATGGCAAGAAAACACACTAATAACCAACTACCTGTATAAAACACATAAGCACGTTGAGTAAAAGCCTTAAAAAGTATTTAATTGGAAAAAACACACAACAGTTTTCACTGACTAGAAACAATATAAAAAAAATCCATTACGGCGTACATTAACAACCTCACTTATTATAGCCAAATATACATAAACACAAATTTACGTAAGTTACAGCTTCCAGATGGGCAGGAATTCGTTATGCAATTGACTACTTCTTACAACGAGGCAAAAGGAATTCTTTGATTTCCTAGAGTACCTTTTACTCGTGAGTCTAGTAATACTAGTAATGGCAGGCGAGAGAATGGATCAGGTCTTAGTATACCAGAGGCAGGATTCGAACCTGCGGCCGTAGCGGTCTCGCGGTTCCAGACTGTAGCGCCTAGAACCGCTCGGCCACCGAGGCCGCCAAACCCGTAGGTAAGGTGGGAGGGGAAAAAAGCAATCCGAACCACAGATTTACTCTGACTCCCCCCCCACCTTTCGTCCTCAAAAGGGGACAAACGGACAACCCTTTCTAACAATAGCACCTTCCCGCGGGTGGCCAGCCGAGAATGAATGGCGGGAAACTAATATATATATATGACTGGAATAATTAACAAGAATAAGTAAACTGAATTCAATTGAACTTCATAGAAACTGTTAACAATCAATACACAACTTCTGGTACGTTACGACTCCCAGGACTGAACCAACGCAACACCAAATGCTCTGCCGAGCCGCCCGCTGCCAGCCGTTTCAACGGACGCAGGAAGGCGCGCCTATTTTCAGAACCTCCTCGCCGGTCGACAGCATACGGCCGAACTGCGGATTAGGCCCCTTGCGGACCCACTCCCAGGAAGATTCCTTTCGCGACGAGCAGTTAACGCCCCATACCACGGAGCCGCTGCTCGCGTCGCTTACGCTGATGCCGCGGTCTGCGTGCTGTCCCTCTAGCACCGGGAGAGAAGTCGCTTCTTGATGCCCCGACTACCAAAGCTCCCCAAGAGACCATACCAGCACTTCTTAAAACCACGCGAACAGCTCACTTTTCCCCTTTCCCGCTAAAGGGAGACAGCGGAGGGCGACTGCTTCACGCTATGCGCTGCGGCGCGCTTTTCAAATCTAACTTTACTACGTCTCAGTTAGTGCCATCTTGAAAAGTGTACTGCGTTCAATAGTCCATTACGAAGCTTGACAAGTGTTTTAGCAAGTCGCACTAGCTGCAGACTCATCATTTGACGCTCAGCGCTTTTTTCCAATACCGTTCACAGCGCTGCTGTCTGATCTGTACCTTCATTGTCCACTGCCAGTCTGCCATATCATCTTGTGTAGCGCTACCGTTCCTTAACAGATTTCCAGCACTGTACTTTGGTCGTATGTGGTGTGCCTGGTTTGCGTTCCCGACTGGCTGACGGTTGTGTCCCTGTTGCGCAGGTGCGGCTGGACTCCCCCAACGTGTACATGCCGGGCCTGAAGACGGCGCACGTGCACGGGCACGGAACTCGAGCGCCGCCGCCCCCGCAGCCGGTGTACCAGCTGTGCGTCTGCGCCACCGGCAAGCTCTTCATGGCGCCCGCCACCGGCGCCTGCGCCATCGAGGAGACCTCCACGGTCTGCCGGTGAAGGCCCGACAGCTACTGCACTCCCGCCATCTGACACCACCACCGATGGTGCCTGCGGAAGCTCACAACATCAACTACGACCCACAATTTACATTCTGGTCCAAGTGCAGCTCTACCCTTCACTTCCACGGACACCAGTAAAAACTCCATTTAGCTGCTCAGCTAATAAATAGCCTTATATGGAACTACGACAGTTACCAGAATGATAATACAGTGTTAAGGATATAATTTTCGTTAAGGTTCACTATTATTGGTCATTCTGGTCATACCTTATTATCACCCCCACATGTTTACGTGGCTCCAGTAACGTCAATGGCATCTCACGTTTTGGACCAAACCGTTCACTTCACCAATAATATGTATGCTTCAACAACTGGCGCGTACTTCAGTTAAAAGTTCTGGGCTCAGGGGCTGTGTTCGATGAATGCAAGTATTCACTGACATTTCGTCCTCATATGCGAGACACATACTCAGAGGTAGAAATCGACTACTGTAGTTTTCCATACAGTGTCTGATTTATCTCTGAAGATGTGTCCTAAAGATGTGGAGGAAACTGCAGAGACTAGTTTTGTACATCGATCACGGCCTCCCTGCCCGTTTATTTAAGTGGCAACACACTTCGTTTCGAACACTCCAGGTTACACGGCCAGCACTGGAAAAAGGAGAACCCATGGAGTTAACAGTTATTTCGTGATGACCAACCGCATTCACAACTTCACTGTATTCAATACTATGACAAATATGATATTTTTAATAAAACGGCTCACGAGAATTGGACTTTTTTTAGCGTGTCGAACAGGCATAAATACACATTCTGTCAATCACAGAAAGAAGTCAGGATTCATCCTTCACATTCCTATTTCAGTTTTCTTTTAAAAACTTTCTTATTCAGACATATCAAGGGTACGGTATGCCACATGAAAATTAGACCACCTGATTCGCTAGCTTCATTTTCTTTTATTTCCTTGAGGGAGAAATCACGCTCCATTGGTATGTCCAGCACTTCAACACTGGGGTTTGCACTTTCACATTTCTCCCGTTCCTGCAGATTCTCTCGTTATCCACATAAGCACTTGTAACTCTTGATTATGCGCCATTATTGAGCTTCTTCCTCCTTTTTGTCAGTTGATAATTTCTGCTGCCTTTGGTAGTTGTGGTTGCTACAAAACTGTAACTTGTCAACCAAGTGGTGAAAAAAATCAGGAGTTGTAAACAGGCTCATAATTCCCTTACCACCAATTTTTTTTTTCTAAGACTTGATATGTATATAAGTGAAAGGCTCGTGTAATCTGAAGTATGAAAACTCCTAAACGCTATAAACACTATGTGGTACTAGTATCTCCACTCTGCTCACACATTTCTCTGCATTCATTAATCTGCGTTTGTTGTAGGTTACCATTTAATTTTTTGACTGCTTATAGGTGAAACCTCGTATTGAAATCTCAGCTGACATATGAATTGCATACTAAGAGCCATAAAGTTTGTTCGGCAGCGGCTGAAACCTCTCAACTACCTTTCAGTTCTATCTTTGTTTATTAGAAGCGTTATTTATGTTTCGCAACCAACAAAAAAATGTTCAAATGTGTATGAAATATTATGGGACTTAGCTGCTAAGGTCATCAGTCCCTAAGCTTACACACTACTTAACCTAAAGTATCCTAAGGACAAACACATACACACCCATGCCCGAGAGACGACTCGAACCTCCGCCGGGACCAGCCTTACATTCCATGACTGCAGCGCCCGAGACCGCTCGGCTAATCCCGCGCGATGCAACCAACATTAAGAATTTTATTTCAGAAGTTTATACCAAGAGATCATCTGTCTTATAACACTTGCAGCTTTGTGCCTCAAAACTGTTGTCTTCTTTGGTGAAAGGTGCTTGGTGATAATGATTGCATTCCTTAATGGAATGCTATAACCTCTTTAGTCTGTTGCGTTTCTCAGTCTTTATATATTTTATTATCAATTTCTTACCTATTGACCCTGATTGCATATCACCATGTTATTCTTTATATCAATTACTTTGAATCATTTTTCACTATATTCTCATGTTTTAGAATTATTTCATTTTCGTGTCTACAGATTCAGCAAATATAAATTTTTTATCTACATGTAAAATTTCAGTAGTCTATGTTTGGTTTTTTTCGGTATATTTTTCATGAATATGCATTTAACCTATAATTTTTAAGGCAATTGCAGATTTTCCAGAAAGCAATTCCACAAAGTAAGAAACATTCTTTTAAATACATAGCAACTTTTCAGTCCTTTCGTAATATGTTAATTTATTCCCTCAGACTAACGTAATATAATTAAAATGCCCACAATGACAGAATCAATTTGCCTCTGCAGTAATTGGCAATAAAACGGGAAAAACATTTTCATTTTTGTTTTTCATCCACGTAACAAGAATTTATTTGCTGGCGTAACTTCCGTTCTTCTATCTGGGTAGTATACAGTGTAGACACTTCCGCTCCGAAGTTTCTCATGAGACTTTTCGTTTCTTCGTTTACTTTCAGTACAACATATTTATAAATTTGCCCTCTTGTGGCGTTGTTACATTGACCTTTAGGCCTCGCTAAAGTGTAAGTTGAAATTCTATGGCGTACTTAACATGATTGTCAGTTCCAGCTCTCCTTGTCGTCGATGATATTACTATGAGTTACTATGAACATATCTGCTGTTTCAAAATCTCTTCCGAAAGTGTCGCATATAGTTATGTTTCGCTTATCTTCCTCCTGCGTACAAATTTTGAAACTATGTCTGATTTTATTCTCATACTTTCGCCTCTTACTTTGTATCATAACAATTTTTTTTATTTCCACCCTCTCTCATTTTCTTTGTAGGGTCACTCTAGTGATAAACTAGGTTATACTGCTGAACTTGGATGACTAGTCTGCGAATATCGTGTTTTTGTCTAATGTATTCCAGTATTTTTTTCCACACATTTTCCTCTGACCTATATACCAAATCGGGGCTCTGTTTGAATCATATTCGTGCAATCATCATGAAATCATATTATTTTATGGAAAGTATTATGAAATTAACGATGTTTTCGTTTCAGTTTCAGTACTTTAAATTTAAAGTGAACGTAGGTAAAAGTGAATTTACGTTGTTTTAGCTTCAAAATGTCACTTAATCATACTGCAACATTGCAAACCTCTTCCTCACTCTGCTGCACGCAGTCCAGCTTCTTGGTCTCACCTAACACCCCCATTTATAATGTTCTCATGTAAGGCAGCATTCCTATCTACTCACATGCTGCTAGAACACCAGTTGATCCACAATCATTGCGCCACGCTCTTTTAATTGAGAATTCCTGAAAATTTACTGACAGCCCGGTCTTAACATTGCTGGTCTGCAGAATCATTACACAATGCGAATGATGTGTGTGTGACCAAATAACCTTTTGGCAATGTGGCTTGTAGTGAAACAAATACTATCCAATTCTGTGTTAACGATGAACAACACCAGGAGCTAGTACTTCATAAACTGTAATTTTATAGTAGCAATGTGACAGGATAATGAAACATAGCCATTCAATCAATAACGTCTTTGAAAGTTTCGTATTAAACTGAAACTTAACAATAATAATAACGTGCTCCGTGCGTAATACAGATGCGATTCATAAGTGACAATTACGTTCACAATTGTTTTTACGAACAAAATCTACTGCAGTGACCTGTAAAACTATTGCATAAATGAGTGGATGAGGTTGTCTCCGAGCTCTTTCTCGTCTATTGTAGAGATCCTAGACACCACATTACATGGCCATCACCAGATAACATACTGAAAAGACGCAGATAGTAAAAGGAGGAACTGCACTGACACTAATTCGACGTGAAAGTATTTTAAGTTTTCTCTTTCGTCCTCCCTGTGCTCAGCTGAATTGAAAAGCTAGTGTAGATACGCATTGCCTTTAACCCTTCGAATGAATGTACAGTAGAATAAAAGAGAGTAAGTGTCAGACTTCATTTACCAATTTCATACAGTACAAAATTCGGTTCAGCATAGTAGAAGACATGTAACTCTTAAAAGGATGTAATGAAAGCAGGGTACTACACTCTGTTGAGGGAATATGTTAGAGAGCCGCTTAGCATCCTCTGACCTGTTACCGCAGAAATATGTATCTTTGTGGACCTAATGCCGATTAATTAACAGGAACATAGGGACAGACAAACACAGTGTGACACTTGATACTTGAGATAATTTTTCACCAATCCGCAAAGCAAGTGAGTGGATCGCAGTCACGTGTATTGACTGCACACAGGGTTAAATTATTCTGTAAATAGTTGCTTATCATAAAAGAAATTTATTGTATAGTTCTTGTATAAATATGCCTTCTAGCTAAGAGATGCATATATTGTATAGACAGAGAAAATGTAAATTTGTCTGTGTTACTATTACAATGGCTAAATGTCATTAAAGGTATACAAAATCATGCAACAAAGTATACAAAAGTTCTTCGTGAAGCAGCTGTTTGATGTATTTTCGAATTTTTGTTGAGAGCTATGTGACCTCACAAGAGAATCTGTTAAAGTCTGATAATGGAATACATATACATATATATTTGCAGATTTATTTGTAGCAGATCTCTGTGTCTAACTGTCGTCATGTTGAGTTTGCTAACAAATTAATTTAAGAGAAATGTGGCTTTTTGAGGATGTATGAAATTTTTGTAGCAATGTCAATTTATTTTAATAACTGTAAATAAAGTAATTTGAGGTGATTTGCTAACAAACAATATTGTGTTACTGAGTCTTTATTGACGGACATATGTTGTTGTTGTTGTGGTCTTCAGTCCTGAGACTGGTTTGATGCAGCTCTCCATGCTACTCTATCCTGTGCAAGCTTTTTCATCTCCCAGTACCTACTGCAACCTACATCCTTCTGAATCTGCTTAGTGTATTCATCTCTTGGTCTCCCTCTACGATTGTTACCCTCCACGCTGCCCTCCAATACTAAATTGGTGATCCCTTGATGCCTCAGAACATGTCCTACCAACCGATCCCTTCTTCTGGTCAAGTTGTGCCACAAACTTCTCTTCTCCCCAATCCTATTCAATACTTCCTCATTAGTTATGTGATCTACCCATCTAATCTTCAGCATTCTTCTGTAGCACCACATTTCGAAAGCTTCTATTCTCTTCTTGTCCAAACTGTTTATCGTCCATGTTTCACTTCCATACATGGCTACACTCCATACGAATACTTTCAGAAATGACTTCCTGACACTTAAATCTATACTGGATGTTAACAAATTTCTCTTCTTCAGAAACGCTTTCCTTGCCATTGCCAGCCTACATTTTATATCCTCTCTACTTCGACCATCATCAGTTATTTTGCTCCCCAAATAGCAAAACTCCTTTACTACTTTAAGTGCCTCATTTCCTAATCTAATTCCCTCAGCATCACCCGACTTAATTAGACTACATTCCATTATCCTTGTTTTGCTTTTGTTGATGTTCATCTTATATCCTCCTTTCAAGACACTGTCCATTCCATTCAACTGCTCTTCCAAGTCCTTTGCTGTCTCTGACAGAATTACAATGTCATCGGCGAACCTCAAAGTTTTTATTTCTTCTCCATGAATTTTAATACCTACTCCAAATTTTTCTTTTGTTTCCTTTACTGCTTGCTCAATATACAGTTATACAGAGACGGACATATGTAGAGTGAAATTTGGTGAAGTATAGACTTATACATGTTTACGTTTGTTTCCGATAGCTGTCTCAAAACCTAACGTAAATACTTTTGTGAAACATCCATACACGGTTCATTTAGATACACCACAAGCATAAATCTACAATTTTGCTCAAATTATACTTACATTGTTATCAACACAGCCTGTTCGAAAACAGACACCAGGATCGTCTTTCGAACATATGCTTGTAACCAGCTTTACCAACCAATTTTTTTGTTTTATTTATTTGTCCAGCAGAGCCTCTACTCTAGCCGTCTAGAACACTTGTTTACATTGTATACTTAAAGGTACGATGAAAATACATGTTTATTTACAAAATTACAAGTTCAAACGCTCACAATTTTCTGCACAGTTTTTAACAAATAGCATGATAAATAAATTACACATAACTATGTCACCAGTTCACACTATTTCTTAATTTTAGTCATAAGGGACACAGAAAAAGGAAAATACGAATACAATTAAAAATTAAGGAGTTTCTCGTATACGCTTAAGAACACTACCGATCAACATATAAAGCTGAATGACTTTAGTAACCAAAATAGGTGAAGCTGATTAGAAGTGATGGTATCCCTAATTCATTAATGACTTTAAAAATTCCAATGCTTCAATGTCAAATTTGGGACACAAATCAAAATGTGGTTTACATTAGCTTCTGACACAGAATCACTCTCAATGCAGAAGAACCACAAATGTCGTTGCTGCAAATAGGGGTATTTCATGCTAAAAGTTGGCCAAAATTTATGTTTGGTATTTTCTGTACTTTGAGACCGCACAGAACATAATAATAGAACAATAAAACTACATCTACGTGGCTACTCTACAAATCACACTTAAGTGACTGACACAGGGTTCATAGAACCACCTTAATAATAATTCTCTGTTATTCTACTCTCGAATACCGCATGGAAAAAACGAACACCTATAAGCATCCGTTCGAGCTCTGATTTCCCTTATGTTATTATGATAATCGTTCCTCCCTATGTAGGTCGACGTTAACAAAATATTTTTGCATTCGGAACAGAAAGAAGGTGACTCAAATTTCGTGAGCAGATACCTCCGCAGTGAAAAATGCCTTTGTTTTAAGGATGTCCATCCCAAATCCTTTATCATGTCCGTGACACTCTCTCCTCTACTTTTCGATAGGATAAAACGTGTTGCCCTTCACTGAATTTCTCGATCCCACACCACGCAACAGTACTCCAAAAGACGATGGACAAGCGTAGTATAGGCAATCTCTTTAGTAGATCTATTGCATCTTCTAAGTGTTCTGCCTGCAAGACGCCTTCCTTTGGTTCGCCTTCCCCGCAACATTTTCTATGTTTTCTTTCCAATTTAAGTTGTTCGTTTCATAATTGTAATTAATAAATATTTAGTTAATTTTACAGCCTTTAGATTGGAATGATTTTTCGTGTAACCGAAGTTTAACGGATACCTTTTAGCATTCATGTAGGTAACCTCACATTATTTAGCGCCAATTCCCAATTTTTGCACCATACAGATATATCTAAATCGCTTTGCAATTGGGTTTGATCTTCTCATGACTTTACTACACCATAAACGAGAGCATCACCTGCAAACATTGTAAGATGGCTGCTCAGATTGTCTCCTAAGTCATTTATAAAGATGAGGAACAACAGAGGGCCTATTACAGAAATCACTTCTGTTTCACTCGATGACTTCCTGTTAATTACTACAACTGTGACATCTCGTATAGAAAATCACGAAACCAGTCACATAACTGAGACAATAGTCCATAAGCACGCAGTTTGAGTACAAGCTGCCTATGACATATGGTGTCAATAGCCGTCTGGAAATCTAGAAATACGGAATCAACTTGAAATCCTTTGTCCTCAGCAATCAACACTTCGTGTGAGTAAAGGGCTTGTTATGTTTCACAAGAACGATCTTTTCTAAATCCATGTTGACCATGTGTCAATAGACCGTTCTCTTCGAGGTCATTCATAATGTTAGAACACAATATATATTCCTAAATCCTGCTGCATTTCGATGTTAATGATATGGACCTGTAATTAGTGGATTACTGCTACTGTCTCTCTTGACTGGTGTAGCCTGTGCAGCTTTCCAGTCTTTTTGTTCGGATATTTCGTTGTGCGAGTGGTTGTATGTGTGTTCGATAATTAGGGAGCTATTGAATCAGCATACTCTCAGAGGAACCTATTACTGTCTGCATCGGAAGGCTTGTTTTTACAAAGTGGTTTAAGTTGCTTTACAACTTCGAGGATATCTACTTCTAAGTTACTCATGTTGGCAGCTGTTCTTGGTTAGAGTTCTGGAATATGTACTTCGTCTTCTTTGGTGAATAAATTTCAGAAGGCTGTGTTCAGCTACTGCTTTAGCAGTACTGTCACCGATGGTATTTCCATTGCTGCCCCACACAGAAGGCATCAATTGTGCCTTGTCACTAGCATACTTTACATATGATCAGAATCCGTTTTATTTTTCTGACAGGGTTAGAGACAAAGTGTCGTTGTGTAAACTATTATAAGAATCTCACATTGAAGTACAGGTTTTATTTCGAGCTTCTGTAAAAGATCTCAATCTCGGGGGTTTAGGGTTTTGCGTTCGTTTAAACTTGGCATTTTTATTGTTGTTGCTAATACTATATTTAATAACATGAAACTAAACTAAATTGTCATGTTTTTATTAGATTATTTATATTTCTTAGTTACAATTCTATCTATTACACAGATGAACCCCCCCGCCCCGATATTGTCCATCTGAGCAATTTGTTTCTATTGGGAACTCCTCTTCATCATAATTTTCAGATTGAGGGGTCTGTCTAATCCATCGTTCGGTTGAGAGCAGTAAATGAAATGCTTCTTTTAAAAAAGGTTTGCTGATTTCCTATGGCTTCGGTCTCATGTCTGTACTAATGGTTCAGAGATCATTGTTTAGTGTGTTTATTATGTGCAGACTGCGTTCTTCTCGTGAGAATTTTCTCGCAAACGTTTGTCTCTAGAGAAGGAAGTGCTTAATGCGTGCGTCGGCTGCCACTTCTGATAAACTGCATATAGGTAAGAGGGTGTATGCAATGATACGTGGACCATGGACTAAGAGTCTGCAAAACAATATTCTACTGTTATTTCCATCATTGCTATTTCCATAGCCTTGGGAACATCTACAATTAATCCCAACTGATTTCGAAACATTAAATGTGTAACTTTTTGCCTCTCTTGAACGAGTTTCTTATCCTCTTTTGAAAGGATTTGTTACTTCTTGATGTTTATTTCATAAGACAAATGTAACAAAAAAAGAGAACTCTAATTCGGGTATTGAGTGTGGAGAGGTCGAACTGAAGAGCTCCTATATTTACTACTTTGGTTTTTGACAAGTCATTAAAGTTTTCTGAGGCGGACTTGCAAATTTAGGATCTCATTGTCGATTATGTCTTTCTTGTATCAATGCTACAATGGACACTATTCAAAATACACGGAACTCAAAGGTTGTGTAGTGACTAATTTCTTTACTAACGCGTTTTGCATTATACGTCATCAGATTAATCAAAAAAAGGAGAACACGTCGTACATAGATACTGAGTCTGGTATATCATCCATAAGCCTGTATGAAACTCTGTTGCTGCGTTGCAGACCTTTGCATATACCGTAGTCATAAGTAATTTGTGTTTAATGTAAATATCACCGTTTGTTCTTGCAATTTTTGTTCCTCGTGTTGTTTCAATTTGCCTATTGATATAACCAATTCCTTCATTAGTAACATCACCTGTTTCATGAATAAATCTAATTCTTATTGGTCTGCAACGCGAGGAGATAACGCTGCAGGATTTTTCCAAACAATTAGGACTTTATTCGTGAGACCAATAAGTTGGAGGGGCACTAAAGATGACTGAAATATGTTCGTATCAAAATGAAGGCTGTTTTCAAACTTCTGTTTAACTGAATCATCACTACCCTATTTATAGTTAATTTGCAATGCATTTATGCTATCTTTTGGAAGACCATTTAAAACATCTTCCAAATAATATTAATAGCTCACATGTGTGACTAAGCAACGCTTGAAGTTGAATCGCTGCGTATGTGGCAGTCACCTGGTAGGATTCACTCACAGGGTAGCACGGCTTTTTAGCTTCTTGAATGATACGGTAACAGGGGTAGATCTTGTTATAAGATGTTCGGGTTATTTCGTATTGTCAGTGAGGCATCCACAAAAATTGACACGGCTTGAATACGTGAAAATCGTTTTTCATTTTATAAGTCTAGGACTGGTGTAATGCTTGTCTGTATTTTGTTTCTCGTGTAGGAGATGAAGTAATGTCCTTAAACACTTTGGAACCCGCAACATTTCCAGATTCTTTGAGCTTCATTTGACTGGCATATGTTAATTCTATGGCTCCAACAGAGTTTCGCAATAGCTTTGTCTTATGCCTTTTACTGCGTTCGCGGAACTCTACGAAGACTTTGATGGTCTACCAACTCTATTCTGTAACATCGAATTTTTATGGGACTTTGCAGCCAATTACGGTTATTTTTTAAGAAGTTCCTTTCAGCTTTATGTGAATCAAACCATCGCCTTTTTAATCCGTGACTTCCAATAAGACACTTAATGTTTAAAACATTTATTTTCGTCATCAGAGTAGATACGATCTGATAATCTATAATTTTCCGTATAGTGCAATCTTCTAACAAACTATTTTCTAGAACATGTCTTCACAAGGTCGCAAAGACCATTTTCATCGAATTTTTTACTTTCGAAGGATCAAGGACAAAAGAAAAGTACTTTCAGAATTTCTTTCGGAGGAGGCACTTTTTATAGCTTACAACTCACTGATGTAAAACAGTTGTGCAACATCAAACTGCGGTATTCAGAGGCTCCTTTTTTTATTTTCTCGTAGAGGAATGATTTTTCTCTCTCAGTGGATTAACAAATATGAAGAGAAACACACTGAATTATAACAAAATAATGATTACTGATGAAAGTAATAAGTAAGATGATTGGAAATAATTATATATAATGGTATGTAACTAGATCTTCGGAATCCATGTTGGTTTTCACCACAGTTCAAGTAAAAACATATTTTAACATAGTCACAAACTCATAGTGATTTCAAGTCTTGTGATGCACATCAATCGAGTACAAGAGAGACGTAAATACAGACCAGCTCTACCACGTATCTGAGCACAGTAACCAAATAACACACCATCTCAGAAACGCCCCATCTACCAAACTATTGCAGGAAATTATGCATTTTGGCAAATACTCACATTTGAGAGGTGAACTTTTGGCCAGCTTTTAGGGCAAAATACCCCTATGTATGCCAAGTACACTAATGAACAAAAACACCTGCTTAATAGCTTGTTTGTCCATCTCTGCAACGAAATACATAGCTGATTCGGCATATCAGGGATCCGACAGTTTGTTGGTGGGTTTGTGGAGGTATTTGGGATTAGATGTCTACGCACAGGCCCCGTAAATCGCATAAATAGCGGGCCGCTAATTCGCATTCGTGGTGATGGCGCCCAGTTGCGACCCAGATGGTTACTATAGGATTTACATCAGGCGAAATTGGTCGGCGAGACTTCAGACCACTATAGCACATATCTGGCTCCGAGACAACGACAGTTATCCTGCTGAAAGATGACATTTCCGTTGAGGAAGACACCAAGTATAAGGGGATGCAGGTGATTCGCAGCTGTCAGTGTGTCCCTGATTGCTACCACTGATCCCATGCAAGCGCAGGTAAATGTCTCCCACATCATAATACTGATCCCACCATCTGTCTCCGTGGCGTGTTGCATATTTCGAGCCGCCGTTCACTTCGATGACGTCATTTGCGGAGACGGTTATCGACCTTGTGTAGCAAAAACGTGAGCTGCCCGAAGAGTCGACACACTTATATTGTTCGACAATCGAAATTGACGGTCGAAATTGATGATGTCGTTGGTTCAACATGTGACCATTGTAGGCTTTCAGATATAGCAATGAAATGAGGTGTGGTGCGAATTAATATAGAAATTGATGAATGAAAGATTTCAATTAAATAAAATCTGCAGGTAGTATTTTAACGACTTTAAACGATGAGTACGACAGAAGAAGTACTTTTGAGAATGCAGTATATTTCTGCCAAACACTTATTGGTTTCGATGGTACAGCAATTAAATAAAATATAAGTTGAATAATAGGCAAACAATAGATTCCTACTGCACGTAATTATTTATGAACAACAACATAGCTCGCAAGATATTCACTTCTAAACGCACACTACGTATTCACTGTAGAAGCCATTGGAAATCTCACAAGTGAACAAGTCAGCACTCTAAAGTATTTCTATTTGCCGCGACCACGCGCAGACCGCTCCACTCTCTAAGTCCTTCCCACGACTGTGCATCCGTCGCGTCCAGCACCCCACATGTCCTGTGCGACTCTTCCTCGCGCCACCCTGCTCAGAACTACCACGTGTCCTCTCCGGAAACGATGCTCCTCCCCAACCTCCATACGTCTATCTTACTAACGAGCGCTGTGATTGGCTAGAGCGCTCCCTCCATTCCTCCAAGCCAATGTACACTCACAAACATTTTGAAAGACTTTCGAAATACTGGATTCACATTTAAATAACTTGAAATAAATAAATATTCCTACGGCTGGACCATAAACACACTCTAACAGACATTATTAAATACATAAATAAATTAAATAACATATATCAAAGGAATAGCAACAAAAGGTAGGCTAGTAGTCTAATGTATCTGTGCTTTCTAAAACACAGTAAATATTTAACTAATTTCTTCATGAATAATATGTATCGGATATAAACAAAGACATAGATGAATAAATACATTTATAAGCATGCTGGTAGCATTTTTTCGTGTAACTGTGGAGTACTTATGGCCTGACGCGATCGATAGTAATTGGCCACTTTGACCTCCAATAACTCATGTACTATTCGAGTTGCGTGCCTGTAATTTACACCAATTTAGGTTTACACAAATAGCTTTCTAAAGACACATCGATCCACAAAATCAGAAGAACCGTTTACATTTTGGAAATTCGTTGCTCGGTGTCACTTGTATAATTTACAGTCAGATACTAAACTTTAAACTAATAAAGATATTGAAAATCTGATTACACTATCAGAATCATCGTTTAAATAACGGTAATGTACATGTTTCTTTTTGAGGTATCGTGATTCATCTAGCTACTATTAATTTGAACTGTGAAGTGTCTGCCACTAAGCTTTCACAAATTCCGCCATCTTTGGCACTCCCAGTGTGTCTCCCTCATCGACATAGCGTCACCATGGAACTCCCAGCCACATGGCTGGACCTTTCTTGCTTCGACCAATGTCCGGCACCACTTGGTCGGCCTGCCGAGCGGTCTATACCAGAAGAGCGGCCCGTGTGGCCATGCTAACTCCGAACTTGGAATATTTTGCTGCAAAGCTCCATGTTCAACAATGTACGATGAACGGTGTGCTCTGAAACAACTTGTGCATGGTCCAGCATTATGCTCTCTGGACAGAGATGCCACAGATCACCATCTACCCAGCTTTACATACAATACAAGGCCCCGAACTCAATGTTCTACGAAGAGCCGTGGACATCCAGCCATTTTGTGCCGAGTGGTAGTTTCACTGTCCTTCTACCTCTTCCCGTAACTGCTCAGGACAGTAGCACGTGAATAACCTACCAGCTTCGTCATCTCTGAGACAGTCGTTCATAGGCTCTGCCAAATAATCTGTCCCTTATCAAAGTATTTTATTTCAAAGGATTACCCTGTTTGCAACCATATCTTCACTAAGGTGGTCCTCCCGTCCGCGGCTGGTCTGCTTACATACCTATGCAGTGCGCCTCATTAGCTTAGTGATAACGTGTTTGCCAACCATGCAGCAAGCAAGGGTTCGATTTCCGGCTGGGTTGGTGATTTCCTCCAAGCGTGGACTGGCTGTTGTGTTGTCCTCATCGCCACCAACACGCAAGTGGCGACAGCTGAAATAAGACTTGAAACCCAGCGGCCGATCTTCCCCAGGTGGGGCTTCCTGGCCATCAATGACACACGATCGTTTCATTTTAAATACTTTTGTCACCTCGTCTCGGTGTCATGTGCCCCCAACGGCACCAGGCGGCAACTATCGTTGTGGTGGGCAGTGATCATAATGTTTTGGCTGCTCAGTGTAGACACAAAAGGAAAGCAGAGTCGAACGAGATTGGAAATCGTTGATTGGTCCAAGTGTTTCCTCATTCTATAGTAGGAAAGATGTAAGTTTTCTTGATGTACCGCTACATTAATTTACCAACACAGCATCTGTTACGACTCTTATAAACGAAAAATCACTAAACACGGGGCGGAGCTGACTGGACCATTAGTAACCCTTTTCGAAAGAGGAAAACGTTTGTGGATGTCTCAGACTATATAATTCGGCGATAAAGTAACCAGCAGAAGAAGAAAACCACACAAAATTGCCATTTACAACACATATAAGGGACGCCGTTCGCCGGAGAAGCATGCAGATGTTAAGTGGACACGAGATTATGGATGGGAAAGATGTGTCAAACAAGTCGAAAGAAGTGTAATATGAAGCAGACAGTATCACTTAGACATTACAGGGCGTGCATTCTGCGTATTATATTCTGACTACTTGCGTCCTCCTGGAGGCGGAAGAAAGTGTTAGAAATACGAGCGTGTTTTGAATTTCTGCATGTTTTATGTCTGGTGAAATAGAAAGACAAGTCTATAAAAACAATACGACCAAATAAACTATGTACTGGACGCCACTTTCTAGCAGTAAATATGGAAAAACTTACTAACAGCATGTGGTGCACTCGAAAACACAGGATATTATGTGATGACATTAGTCATTAAATTGTGAAGTAGCACTTTCTTTCGCCGCCGCCCCCCCTCCCTCCTATTACCATAACTCTCAATTAATATAAACTATTGTTCCAAACACAGCGAAGCCTAAAATTATCTGAGAAGTTGCTGTTATTCATACGAGTTCATTGTTTCCTTTTTTTTTTCATTCTTTGGCTCTTACATTACTTCAGGGTTTCGTGTCAGATGCAGTTAACCAGCGCCTTTCTATGGCTTGGAACAAGCAGTAGCTGATACGTTCCCGCTCCGAGGCAGATATGTGACTTCTTTTATTATCCTGTTTAATAAAGTAATCAGAGTTTCAGCTGGATCTCAGAAATCTGTATGTTTCTGACAGTTTCTTGTTTACCGATTCATTCAATGTTGGTGAATGCTTGTAAGGTGTCTACTCGTACATTCTCAAGGAAGCGGCGTTGTATTCATCTTGAAGGGTATGCATGGAAGGAAGCCCCAAAACTGCTAAACCAAACGAAAATACTGGAAAAATACACATTTCAGTATTGGAAAATGAATAGGCTACTGATTCCGAGGGCATTCCAAACGAAAAATCGTGATACACTCAGTCACCCAACAGGTCCTTTAGAACCAGTCTAGAAGCAGATATTACAGGGATGCCGAATGAGAAGGAATACATACTAACGACAGAGAAGCAACTCTTAAAATGAATTAGCGAAAAACTTGCAGACTGCTTGTTACCAATATTGTACTCTTACACCAGCGAGGTGTAACCACGTAAGTTATTAGCGATACCACTACTTTGAAAAGCAGCTAGTGGTCTCAGTTATACTATACAGCTGCATTTTAGATCCCACTAGTATCTTAATAATTATATGAATATATTGAGGTATTTCAAAGAAAATGTATACATCTATAGCAACAGAAACTTATTTATTGGATGACATGCAACTATAAAAGGAAAAACGTTATCTGTCATCCACCTAACATGAATTTACTTTCTTGAAATCTGTAGAGTTTGTGGGAAGAGTAGCAAACGAGGCCAATTTTCAATTCCTTTCGAAGGAGCAGGTTATTTACAAGAAGGAATTACCTGCGAGAAATTTTTGTGCAATATCGGTGTTAATCGAGAAGAAAAGTTGAAAACAATGGTCTGAGCAATGTTCAGAAAATTTTAAGAAGAATCTATCTAGCACTGCGCGCGGATTTGTTTCTCTGGTACAGACGAGTTTCCTTCATTTAACGATAGAAATAAAATGTTAATCAAAGTGGTAGGTTTGTTGGTGAAAGCTAAAGAGGATTTTATTAGGCATAACTGGCATGAAGTGTTTCCCAGGATGAGAAATAGTTGTTCTTACAGGGTATATTGCAAAGGAAAAACGGCTGTTTACGATAACGCCTAAATCTTCAGATCCAGCTAAATGCGAAAAGTATGAGACGCAACCTGAACTTTGGAACGAAAAAGTCATACACTGGGAAAAAGCAGTTAACCAAAAAGGTGCTTTGTAAATGTATAAACTGATGGACTTGGAGAACCGCTTGAAAATTCATTCTTTTGATTTCCATATATGGCTACATATGACAAATTGGTTATTGAAAAACTGTTTGAGTTCGTAGAAGTGTCTGTTGCAACTTCAGATGCGTAAATTAGAGACCTAGAGTCATTCTACGCGGATGGTATCTATACGCCGAATGAAAATTGGTTATCCTCCATTGATCTTATTGAGATGGAAACGTAAGTGTATTTTTCACCCAAAAATACGATCTTTCACATGTCGGCCGAGCTATGTTCACCTTGCAGTCATATAAATGGTACTAAAAAATTATGCCTCATACATTACACATCAAAAACGTCCTATGACGTGTGGAAACAAACAGTCGTTGCGGCATGGATCATTCTGTCTTGTGATAGGCATCTGTCAGTTAACACTATAGGAGGTGCCCAATGTGATAACTTCTCACAGTTCGGTGGTCTTCAGACATCCTGTTCCAAAAATCACAAACTCGTGTGAACACGTCTAGCCACCCTTGGATTTGGTCAATACAGTGGACACAAAAAAAGCAAGCAAATAAACACCGTCCGAAAAGGCTGTGAAGGCGCAGCGGTAATGACTGGCCGCTGTGTCATTCTCAGCCCCTAAGTGACACTGGATGCGCATATGGAGGGGCATGTGATCAGCATACCGATCTCCTGGCCAGTGTTACTTTTCATGAATAGATGCAGTGAACACGCTCTGCTCCAAAGCACGCATGTTGCCGATGGGAGTGGAGTACAATAATGCCTTTAAATGTGTCCGCAAGCAAAAATCTTAGGGATTACGTTTAGGTGAACTGAGAGACCATCCAACGGCCTTTCCGCAGTGGTAACACCGGTTCCCGTCAGATCACCGAAGTTAAAAGCTGTCGGGCTGGGCTAGCACTTGGATGGGTGACCATCCAGTCTGTTGAGCGCTGTTGGCGAGCGGGGTGCACTCAGCCCTTGAGGAGCTACTTGATTTGAGAAGTAGCGGCTCCGGTCTCGGAAACTGACATACGGCCGGGAGAACAGTGTGCTGACCACATGCTCCTCCATATCTGCATCCAATGACGCCTATGGGCTGAGGATGACACGGCGGCCGGTCAGTGCCGTTGGGCCTTCATGGCCTATTCGGGAGGAGTTTAGTTTTACTTTTAGAACCAAGGGACCACGCTTCTGGGTCTCCTTGATTCACCCATCTCTCAGTACCTCTTCTGCCAGTACCTCGTCTCCTAAAGCTGTGAGGACGGGGCGTGAGTAGTGCTTGGGTAGCTCAGTTGGTAGAGCACTTGCCCGCGAAAGGCAAAGGTCCCGAGTTCGAGTCTCGGTCCGGCACACAGTTTTAATCTTCCTGGAAGTTTCATATCAGCGCACACTCCGCTGTAGAGTGAAAACTTCATTCTAGCCCAGTAAGGTAGTTTGCCGTCGTTAAAGGAGCGGGGAGGACGTGTGCTTAGCGTCCCGCCGGTCTAGCGGCGCGTACGAGTTTGTTTATTTCCTGCAAGCGGTAGTCCCTTGCTTCAAGTTCATTGAAGGAATATGGCGAACTCCTTTAGAAAGAACACTATCAACATTACGTTCCAAGCGGAATATCCACAGCCGAGAGCATATGGAGCAGAAAACTTCTTGCATGATGAACTACATCCAGATCCACAAGACATGGCCAGTGTCGTCAGCGTTACGATCATCACCAAAGAAACGTGCACGAAGGTGATTACCGGCGCCGCCGGCAAGCTACAGTTCAAACACTCAGATGGACCTAGTCATGAGGACCCTCTGAGTTTTCGAGCTATCTTTTGAGGTACCTACCGATTCCATTATCCTTACTCTTAATCCGAACAGGACTGACATTAGCCATGTGACTATGAAGAGGCAGACTTTTACAACATATCACATACTCAATTGAGTACGACAGGTTAAACTTGAAATCGCGAAGCATGTTTCACACTTGCATGTCAACGGGTGATGTGCAGCTGCAGCTCGTGTTAATTTAATACCGCTCGCCTGACCTCACCAGAATGTCAGGCAGCGGTGGGCGACGTGTGCAGATTGTGCCTACGACGACGAGGAAAAATATACCTATTCAAAAAAGCAGATAATAATTCACTTGACGCCTTCCTGAGAGACAGTCTCCACTCACTCCAAATTAATAATATAAGTGTAGACCAGACGTAGCTTAAATTCAAAGAAATAGTATCGGCAGCATTTGAGAGATTTATACCAAATAACAAACGACGGAGCTGATCCTCCTTGGTACACAAAACGGATTAAAACACTGTTACAGAGACAACGAAACAAACATGCCAAATTTAAACAGACGCAAAATCCCCAATATTGGCGATCCTTTACAGAAGCTCGGAATTTAGGGCGTAATCAATGCGAGTTTCCACAACGAAACATTGTCTCGAAATCTGGCAGAAAATCCAAAGAGATTCTGGTCGTATGTGAAGTATGTTAGCGGCAAGAAACAAGCAATGCCTCCTCTACGCGATAAAAATGGAGATACTATAGAAGACAGTGCGGCCAAAGCAGAGTTACTAAACACAGCTTTCCGAAATGCCTTCACAAACAAGTCGAAGTAAACATTCCAGAATTCGAATCGAGAACAGCTGCCAACTTGAGTAACGTAGAAGTAAATATCCTCGAAGTATGAAGCAACTCAAATCACTTAATAAAAGCAAGTCTTCTGGTCCAGACTGTATACTAATTAGGTTCCTTTCCGAGTTTTCTGATGCATTAGTATGAGTAATCCACTAAATTACAGGTCCATATCGTTAAAGTCGATATGCAGCAGGATTTTAGAACATATATTGTGTTTGAACATTATGAATTACCTCGAAGGAAACGATCTATTGCCACACAGTCAACATAGGTTTAGATAACATCGTTCCTGTGAAACACAACTAGCTCTTTATTCACATGTAGTGCTGAGTGCTATTGATAAGGGATTTCAGATCGATTCCGTATTTCTGGATTTCCGAAAGGCTTTTGGTACTGTCCCACACAAGCGGCTCGTAGTGAAATTGCGTGCTTATGGAATATCGTCTCAGTTATGTGACTGGATTTGGGATTTCCTGTCAGAGGGATAGACCCTTTGCTATTCCTTATCTATATAAACGATTTGGGAGACAATCTGAGCAGCGGTCTTCAGTTGTTTGCAGGTGACGCTGTCGTTTTTCGACTAATAATGTGTCATCAGAAGATTAAAAAAAACTGCAAAACGATTCAGGAAAAAGTCTGAATGGTGCTAAAAGTGGCAGTTGACCCTAAATAACGAAGAGTGTGAGGTCACCTACATGAGTACTAAAGGAACTCGTTAAACTTCGGTTACACGATAAATCAGTCTAATCTAATAGCCATAAATTCAACTAAATACCTAGGTATCACAATTAAGAACAACTTAAATTGTGGGGAAGGCTAACCAAAGGCTGCGTTTTATTGGCAGGACACTTAGAAAATGTAACAGACCTACCAAGGAGACTGCCTACACTATGCTTGTCCGTCCACTTTTAGAATACTGCTGCGCGGTGTGGGATCCTTACCAGATAGGACTGACGGAGTACATCGATAAAGCTCAAATAAAGGCAGCACGTTTTGTATTATTGCGAAATATGGGAGACAGTGTCACAGAAATGATACAGGATTTGCGCTGGAAATCACTAAAAGAAAGGCGTTTTTCGTTGCGACGGAATCTTCTCACGACATTACAATCACCAACATGCTCTTCCGAATGCGAAAATATTTCGTTGACATCAACCTTCAAAGGGAGGAACGATCACCACGATAAAATCAGGGAAATCAGGGCTCGTACGGAAAGATATAGATGTTCATTCTTTCCGCGTGCTATACGAGATTGGAATAATAGAGAATTGTGAAGGTGGTTTGATGAACCATCTGCCAGGCACTTAAATGTGATCTGCAGAGTATCCATGTACATGTAGATGTAGACGTCACTTTTACAGTTGTGCTTGGACTGTGGCAAGCCGAGCCTTTGCCGCATCTTGAAGACGTTTAGTAGGGAAACTGTGGCATGGAACCACAGCACTACGTTTTTTCCTGCTCCATCCTCAGGGAGTGTTCCCTTATACTCCAACCACCGGACCACGAACTGAAACGAAGATATTGACGTTGACATGTCAACACTTGGAAAGGACAGGTATTTGCACACGTGAAACGGTCGGAATCGCTAACGAATGGTCCTCTATGTACCACATAGCCATGGAACGAAAGCGCAGAAATAGGACTTTGATCCATGAGGTGGCGACAGAAGATGCCGCATGTCACTTCACGCAAAGAGGCACAACCCATGCAAACTTCACCCATTATTTTGACCTGTATGCGGAAAAAATGTGATGGAGGTCCACATGTTTCAACTTATTTCCAGGGACATGTTTTCTAGTACATGCTGAAGGCTCTTCTGAATACAATCCCTATATACACCACCTATATCACGAGCTTGAACTACATATGCCCCTACCAGAAAGTTACCTAGAAATCCAGCCGAAACATTAGTCTTACACTGATGCTGATATCTAGCCTATACTGTAACATGAGGATTGCGATCAGCCTGTATGTGTCGGCTGTGGCCATTTGTTACTCCATATCTTCAAAATATTGCCTCGTTTGTAAACAAAACTGAAGAAACAAACAACGAGTTTGCAGTTTGTGCAACAAACCATCGGCAGAAGTTCTTCTACAGTGGCTGATGGGTGGACGTAAGATCATGCACACATTGAAGATGGTACGGATACATGAATTTCTTGTGAAGTATCCTCCATGCTGAACTTCGAGATGTAGCATACGTCTTTCGCTGATAGCTGACTGCCCTTCGACAATTCGTAGAGCATTTACATATACGTAGATACTATCCAATCACCATATTTACTAACTGTATACACATACGGATAAATATCGAAAATATGGAAAGACGTCACAAAATCAGTAAAGTTCTGTTACGTCCAGTTCTTGCTGGATATCTGTATTTATACTTAGAACGCAGTGGAAAAGCGTCAATTCATACAATAACTGCTTGGAATTTTACGTATTGTGCAGCATGTATGGATCTGTGATCGAAGTCGTTTCCATAGATTAGTCGTTTCCATAGATAGTCGTTTCCAGATAACCTGTGTAAAGTTCCGTCACTGTACTGGAGAAATGCCAACTCATTATAGATGATTCTGTTCAAATGGCTCTGAGCACTATGGGACTCAACTTCTGAGGTCATTAGTCCCCTAGAACTTAGAACTAGTTAAACCTAACTAACCTAAGGACATTACACACATCCATGCCCGTGGCAGGATTCGAACCTGCGACCGTAGCGGTCTCGCGGTTCCAGACTGCAGCGCTTAGAACCGCACGGCCACAGCGGCCGGCGATGGTTCTGTAGTGGTGATGAGCTGAGGGTTGTGATGATGGATGTTGCAGTTTTGGAAACAGCTTATTGCTGTTTCGACGTATTTTGATAGACATTTTGATGCGGTTGGCAGCGTTTTGGTACAATGTCAAACTCCCAGAAAGACGAGACCAAGAAAGGCTAATAGATGATGCTCTGTCTGCATTCAGTTTTAATTATCCACAAGTAAAATACGTGTGGATTCGTAACACCGACTCCAAGAAAGATGACATAAGTATTGCACATATGGGCTGTATTAAAGTGCCTTCACACTGAAAACAAACTCTAACAAGCTCGGCTGACAACTGCTTTAAACTCGAAGTCTGACTTAGCTTTCAACTGTTGTCAACAGTTGTTTGAAGTTGCGAGTTTGAACAACTAGTTGAGGAAAGTTTTGTCTCGAGTTTGTAGTTTATGGCAAGTGAGCAAAAACACGGCAGAGTTATGTGACTTGCGTATGAGCATTTGCCGTGTTGTCTGCTGTGTTTCTTTTGATAATGGTAACTCAAGAGTGGTCAACAGGGAACCTCTGTGGCATCCTTCTGATTCTGCGTATAAAGACAAATATAAAAGGAAAGATTTGTTGAAAGATGTTTAGATAAAATTGATATACCGCCTGTGGAGTGTGAAAGGAAATGGACAAATGTGAAAACACAGTACAGTCGTGAGCACTGTAAAATGGTCAAAACTAAAATTGAGTCTGGGACAATTGAGATCTACGTTCTGAAATGAATATATTAGGAGCATGTGAAGTTTCAAGAAGGCGTGAACAAGCCAGTGATAAAAATATTTACAACTGTAAGTAATATGTCATTCACTAGCGTAACTGAAGTTGTAAGCATTTTCGGCGGAAATTTTGTAATTACATCTGCATTTTCACTGGAAATTTATTTATTTCTCTTGTTATATCACTTTTTCAACATCTGGTACAAGGTACTTTGCAAAGCTTATATTGTTAATAACTAACGATATAAGGCTTTTGACCAGAAGTTTTTAATTACATTTGTCTTTTCACTCGATATTTTTTATGCATATTTCTCTGCCATTTCACTTTACGAACATCCGATACAAAGTATATTGCAAACTCATCCCTTATATTCTTTGCGGTTCTTCTTGCGTTGCCTCCCTTTCCCTGAAGACATTTATTTTGAGGAGATATCCTCCGACTGACATCTGGAAACCTGCCTGTTTCTGGGTCTTCCACATCAAAACTGCCAGATGGTGAGGAAACTGTGGCACTTTTTTTATTTCTTCTAAGAAAATTGTGCAAAGACGCAGCTGCAGATGTCACTAATATTGATTTTTCAGGACTTAAGTGGATAGTTATTCTAAGACACCGAAAAACTACTGGCAATATTCCAAAAGAAATCCCCACATTTCTTCCAGCGGGAGATGTTTGGTAATTAAACATTCTTTCCTGGCTGACTTTTTCTTCCCACCCTGCATGTGGTTTCATCATGCACTCTGAAAGAGCAAAAGCATCATCTCTCACCATAACAAATAGCACATCCTCGCCCACTATCTGAAATACTTCCCTGCATACCTACTTCGTAAATGATTACGTTGTAATGTGCGTTTACCAATGCTAGCAGCACAACATTAACTGATCCAGTGTAATTACAATATAATGATTCAATTCCTGCAGGGTGCACTATTTCAGTGTGTCGGCCATCTATTGCACCAGTACAATGTGGGAAATTCAATATTGTTTCAGATCAATTTCATACTTCTTCGTATTATTACTTTGCAGATGGTTCCTAAAAAAATAAGAAAAAATACTTTTATAATTTAATCGATGTCTGAATAAGTAGCCTTAGGGAGCCAAAGTTCACATTTTGTGTATTTCAAAATTCATCATAAACATTTAATCTGCACCATTTAGCCACGACTGAAGAGGGTAATGATGATAGTGGTGATGGGTGAGATGAACTTTTAATCAACACCATTGAACTCCAATTTACAAGCTTTAATGAAGAAATCCCAGCTGTTACAACAAACATCTTTGCACCTGCAGTGCCATCACCGTCATCATTATCACAGTCAACTGCATACTCCCCATCGCCTGTTCCCAGTTTTGGAAGGAAGAGGAAGAGGAGCACTGCTACAGAGGAAGCTGTAACATGCATGAAGTCAGTTGCTTCATCATTACAAAATAAAAAACAGTCAAACATAACAGACAAATACTCTGCATTTGCAAGTTGGGTTGCAGCTGAACTGATAGAAGTAAGGTATGAGAAAGTGCTTATTAAAGTAAAACGACAAATTTACGATATAATACATGATGCTAAAGACCTGCTTGCTGAGAAAACTGAAACCCAAGCTGCTGCAGCTGCTCTTACAGCAGAAACAGTGACATTATTTTGTGCAGCAGAAAATTCTTGAAACCTTTCCTGTCTTCAACATAGAGCTCCTTTTAATACAGAATTATAAACTCCCTGAGTTTTTCCTTGTAATAAAAACTTTCTGAGCCACATGCATCTGTTTTTGGTTTGATTTTCGTGAAGCAATTACACCAAAACTTATAGCACAAACTGCTAATGCATCTTTACAGTCAGACACCTTTTCCGTTGCTTTTCTGTAACAAAAAAAACGTCGAATGTTTGTTTACAAGAGTTTGAAGCTGTTGTCAATATTACTTCTCTAAGTACAGTTAATGTGGTATATGTATGAGACAAGAAACTGGAGCAACATGACATCGAAGTCATGAAACGAGAACTGGGATATATGGCGAAAATGCTGGATGGGTGGGAAAAGAAGAAGTAATTGCAGATTTGTGAGCAGTGTTGACATTTGGCTTTAAACATTGTGTTGAGGAAATCTGGTTACGCTGGGGGCTGGCATGGTGGGAGAGGGAGCATTACCATCTACAGTAAACAGTAATGGAAATGGGACATGTGTTGAAGTACTGCCTGAAATCGAGACAGCTGCATGTTCTGGGAGGGTGGTGGGCTATTGATACATGTAAACATCTTGATAGTGAAAGGAGGATGCGTCATAGAAACGAAAATGTCGTCTCCCCTTACTCATGAGCAGTACTATCTAACGCAATACCATGAATGCTGTCGTACTAAGAGCACCAACATTTGATTACACGTTGTAACAAACAGCAATGAATGTACCCTGAAAGTCACCAAGTGTTGTAATAATGTTGACTGTGTCCAAAGATTTTGGGGTTAGTACACTCAATGAAGCATTTCAGGTTGTCCTGAGTGACATTTAAGTGCCAGATCCCTCCAAGAAAGACACTGAAATCCTCGCTATAGTTTTGCGAGTACAAGTATGTTTGGCATGATGTCTAAAGTTCCAGTATACATGCATCTTTAGAATCTCCCATTCAGAACATTTCTACATTTAGCAGTTTGCATGAGGGATCTTGCTCATATTATTCCAATCAACGTCACACACACACACACACACACACACACACACACACACACACACACACATAGTAATCATGGGTGGTTTAACAATGATACAGAAATTGAGAACCATGCTACAATGCCACTGGCTGACGGCAACATAGGACCAACCCGAAGAGACATTTTTGTTGATGTGACAAGCCATCGAGAGGAGTGGTTTGGAACTTTAGTAATTGGGTTAACCGCGTTGAAAGTGTGGAAAACAGGATAAAATTACGAAAGCTGAAGGAAAAAAAGTAAAAGCAAGAAAAATGAGGGTACTTTACCTGGTTGTATGAAAATCATTCCATTCCTCCACCAGCACAATTGAACACTGATGGTACATACTCTACATGATCTATGGGGAATAGACACTGTTCCACATGAAGGTATAGACTGTAAGTCACAGGACTGAAAGATGCACTGTGCAGAGATCTGGAGGTCACTATAACTAACGCATAGGACACTCAAACAGTGTTAGTATACCTGGGTGCAATACAAGGAATCAATGCTCTTGGTCTCTTCAAAAACAGAACATTGTGGCTTCTGTGACCCTATCACTATGGAACATGAGATTAAATGCCGAGGTCATCACCTTCAAACAGCTGCTTGCAAGTGCTACACAATGCTGCAAACTAGTCCACTTCCCATATGTTGCTATGTCTTACACAATTTCGTCAATAAGAAACACAAGCTGTGCTTTTTATTTCCACAACCCTGGTAGTTGTGGTAGCAGCACATCCTACATCATGCGATGTTCATCTTTCTGTGAGAGCTAATTCATACAAACATGTTGAAGTTGGTCTAGCACTGACATAGATACCAAAGTCGTGGTATGAAAAGAGAATGTGTGGCAGTGTACAAAGCTGTAGTCATCCACTGCTGGGAAAACATGTACCAAACAACTTATAGAACTACAATACAGGAACCCTTCGCAATGTTAGATGTGGCACTGTTGTCTTACTGAGTTTGTTAGACAGTTCCTCCTTCATTGATGGGCATAATTTATTAAGGCAACTGGTGCATCTAAGGGTTGGCTGGCCTATAAGAAACGTAATACTGTTTTTCAGTTTTTTTGTGGACTTACGGCCAGAATCGGCCACAGAGATCAAAAGACATTTTGATAGCATTGAATATTGTATGCTAGTTTGGAATCGTAATAATAATATGATGTCTGAACCATTGTTTCAAGTGTGAAGTTCGAGTTTTCAATGTAGAGTGAAGATGGTCATCAACACATGGATTCAGTATGA
This sequence comes from Schistocerca americana, assembly GCF_021461395.2. Lineage (NCBI taxonomy): Eukaryota > Metazoa > Arthropoda > Insecta > Orthoptera > Acrididae > Schistocerca > Schistocerca americana. The sequence continues at coordinate 858,797,066 of NC_060121.1, forward strand.
CGATAGAGAGAAAGATGAGTAGATATAGTAAGGTAATTTGACCACCTCATCGGTCAAGAGTTGCAGTGTGATATTGTGTAGTGTTGTCAGAGGTCCTGATTGTGAGTGGAATGAGTGGACATACGTGGATTAAAGCGTGGGCTATCACTGGGCTTCCCTGAACTTGTCACATGCAGTACGATTCTACTGTTGACCAATGAATGCATTTCCACAATCTTTGTGTTTGTGACACTCAACCATGACAATTACTGAATAGATCCTTTTACGAAGTACTCTGCCATAAATGGAGTCTTCAGTTTCATAACAGCAGTGATTCTAAGTCAGTGAAAAGAATTAATGACACACTGTAAACCCTTTGTATACCTTTGGTTGACAGTTGTGTGTGGAAGAGACTGTTCTCTTTGTGGAGTTGGTGCTGCATGTCAAACACTAGTGCTATGTATTTGTCAATTATCTCATAAGATGTCACTGTTTAATACTCTGAAGAGCCAAAGAAACTGGTACACCTGCCTAATGCTGTGTAGGATCCCCACGAGCATGCAGAAGTGCTGCAACACTGGACTCGACTAACGTCTGAAGTAGAGCTGGTGGGAACTGACACCATGAATCCTGCAGGGTTGTCCATAAACCTGTAAGAGTATGAAGGGATGGAGATCTTGTCTGAACATGGAGATCAGTGGATGTGTATAAAATCAGAAGAGTGTTCCTACCGCCACTCTGCAGCTATTCTGGACGTGTGGGGTGTCGCATTGTCCAGCTGTAATTGTTCAAGTCCGTCGGAATGCACAATGGACATGAGTGGATGCAGGTGATCAAACATTATACTTACGTACATGCAATCTGTCACAGTCGTATCTAGACATATCTGGGGTCCCATATCACTCCAGCTGCACACGTCCCACAGTGGGGTGTCGCATTGTCCAGCTGTAATTGTTCAAGTCCGTCGGAATGCACAACGGACATGAGTGGATGCAGGTGATCAAACAGGATACTTACGTACATGCAATCTGTCACAGTCGTATCTAGACATATCTGGGGTCCCATATCACTCCAGCTGCACACGTCCCACACCATTACATAGCCTCTACCAGATTGAGAAGACCCCTTCTGACATGCAGGATCCATGGATTCATGAGGTTGTTTTCATACCCATACCTTTCCATCTGCTCAATACAATTTGAAACGAGGCTTTTCCAATCAGGCAACATGATTCCACGTTAACCTATTTTTATGCAGTTCTCTGTGACAGGTGTAACAGCTGCAAGCGTGTATTGTTTACATTCATGTTTAGTGTTCTTACCAGGCCTTAAGGTACGTGAAGAGTATCAGATGCTGAGTGAGGAGAAATCTCGTTTGACTTTAGGTCACAGCTGGCTATAACTGCGGCAAATTGGAGGGCGCAACGTACGTCAGGGATATCTTACGTCCATATATGTTACATCTCATGCGATAGTATCGTGCTGCCATTTTTAACAGGACAATGCTAGTCCACACAGGGTACGCATCTCTTTCAACTGTCTGTGTGATGGCGAGGTATTTCTGTGGCGAGCAAGATCCCAAGAAGCGTCTCCAATAAATCCTGTGTGGAACCAGCTCGGAAGTAAACTCCGTCGCAATTGCAGTATCCAGGATGCAAATGGTGCTTGATGTGTATATAATAATAATAATAATAATAATAATAATAGTAAGCAGTAATAATAGCAATAACAGTAATAACTTCCATACTGGGAAAGTGAGTATGAAAGTATCAGACAAGAAACTTTCATGTTACAGAAGTAATCCTTCGCAATACTAAAATGACACAATGATGAAATAAATCATACCTGATAAGCCAGTGGTGGAGAGAAACCGATTGTGGTGCTACTGGTTTTGTGGGCTGTATAAACGCAGAGGAAAACATTCAGGGGCTAATTATTTTCCTAACCCTCCTCTTAAACTATTCTTATGCAAACTGATTAATGACCCCTGAGGGGCTGGTTTATAATTCCCTGGGGATAATCCACCTATCTGAGAAGCAACCTCCCCTACCCCTCTCCCTCCTCATTCTCCTCCCCCACACCTGTGCGAAAAGGGATGCTGATCCTGAAAGACTTTTTTTTCGTGCCTCCACAGGTTAGTTCAGAGCCTCATTTACCCCTCCTAGAAACTACCCTTGGCTTCCCTACCCCATTTCCCTCCTTCCCCCTATTTCCCTCCCCTCCAACAGCTTGAAAAGTGGAGGGAAAAAGACTATCTGTGCTGAGCCACTTGAGAGGAAGGATCTCATGACACGAAAATCAAATCGATGTCAGCGATATTACAACGGACTTAAAATATAACGTTTATTTACAAAATCTAATTAGCGTATTCCTTATGTAATGAGTTTTTGGGAGATAGTTCTCCACCTTAATTGTGAACTGGCAGGAGAAATGCTGGCGCACGCACGAGTGTTTTGGAGCTTACCGTTCAGCGCACAATGTTGAACAAGGTGTTCAGCAGCAGAGGACCCTACTTGTTCCCCTGCTGACCCAAGAACATCGTCAATTATGATTACAGTGGGCGCGGTATCATCGAGAGTGGACTGCGGATCAGTATAATCGTGTCACCTGGTCGAATGAATCTCACTTCTTGTTAACCTAGGTCGATGATCGTCTCCAGACACGCAGTCATACAGGTGAACGTCAGCTGGAAATATGCTGAGCTCCACGGACGCTAGCTGGTGGGTCCAGTGTTGAATGTTATGGGGGACATTCACCTGGGCTTCCATGGGATCTGTGGTAGTAATCGAAGACACCATGACAGCTGTGGACTAGATGAACATTATTAGGGGCCACCTGTAACCCCTCTATGTTTCATGTCTTCCCCCACAGCGGTGCCATCTTCCAGCAGGATAACTGTCCATGACACAAGGCCATAATCGTCCTGCAATGCTTTGAGGAGTATGTTAATGAACTCATGTTGATGACTTGGCCATCAAATTCGGCTTATCTGAAACCGATGAAACCCAACTGGGACACCATAGGGCGCCAGTTACGCCACCACAAACCAACCGCCGGTAAACTTCGGGATGTGTGTGAAATGTGCGAGGCATCTTGTGCCACAAACCTTTGCAAACCCATAAAGTACTTGCAGAATCCATCACATGCAGATTCATTGTTTAATTGCGTTCCAAAGGAGTGCCAACATACTTTCAACCAGGTGGTCGTAACGTTTAGGATCATCAGTGTAGATAATATTTATTTTAAAAAAGAGGAAAGCATGTAAATAAACACACAAGATTCTTAATATATTGCAGCATGTTGTACAGTGCAGTGGATTTAATACCAATGCACAGCATCGTCGGATTCCTTCTGTAGTCTAAGCATATGTATTATGCTGCTTTTTTGTTGGCGCTTAGTATCACGACAGTTAGTCATGTTGTATTATAAAATATTAGAATAAACTGCAGTTCTGCAACTCTGGTTACATAGATACTGTAAGGGTCGTGTGATCTTGCAAGGATATTTCTATGTGACATTACTTAGTTACGTTTCCTTTTGCGTGAAATCTGGCTATTTGTCTATGATGAGTAAACGATACCCGGTCAAATAACATGCAGCTAATGGAAGGAAAGGAGAACTATCTCTTGACTACAACAATGAGTCGTAGAAAGCCATTGTTAAAGCTGCATGTTTCGTATAATACACTAAAGAGCCAAAGAATCTGGTACACCTCCCTAATATCGAGTAGGGCCACCGCGAGCATTCAGAAGTGCCACAAATCGACGTGGCATGGACTCGACTAATGTGTGAAGTAGTGCTGGAGGGAACTGACACCATGAATCCTGCAGGGCTGTCCATAAATCCGTCTGAGTACGAGGGGGTGGAGATTATTCTCAACAGCACGATGCAAGGCATCCCAGACAAGCTCAATAATATTAGCGTCTGGGGAGTTTGGTCGCCAGCGCAAGTGTTTAAACTCAGAAGAGTGTTCCTGGATTCCCACTATAGCAATTCTGGAGGTGTGGGGTGTCGCATTATCCTGCAGGAATTGTCCAAGTCCGTCGGAATGCACAATGGACATGAATGGATGCAGGTGATCAGAGAGGATGCTTACGTACGTGTCACCTCTCAGAGTCACTGCAACTGCACACGCCCCACATCATTACAGAGCCACCACCAGATTGAACACTCCCCTGCTGACATGCGACGTCCATGTATTAATGAGGTCGTCTCCATACCCGTTCACGTCCATCCGCTCGATACAATTTGAAAGGAGACTCGTCCGACCTAGCAACATGTTTCCAGTGTAAAGCTTTGTGTCGGGCTTTCATCAAGGGTATAGGAGTGAGGCTTCGGCTCCGGAAGCCCATATCGATGGTGTTTCGTTGAATGGTTCGCACGCTGACACTTGGCGATGGCCCAGCATTGAAGTCTGCAGCAATTTGAGGAAGGGTTGCACTTCTGCCATGTTGAAAGATTCTCTTCAGTGGTCGTTGGTCATGTTCTTGCAGGATCTTTTTCCGGCCACAGCGATGTCGGAGAGTTGATGTTTTACAGCATTCCTGATATTCACGGTACACTCGTGAAATGGACGTACGGGAAAGTCCCCACTTCACCACTACCTCGGATGTGCTGTGTCCCATCGCTCTTACACCGACTATAACACCACGTTCAAACTCACTTAAGTCTTGATAACCTGCCATGACTTAACTTCTGAGGTCATCAGTCCCTTAGAACTTAGAACTACTTAAACCTAACTAACATAAGGACAACATGCACATCCATGCCCGAGGCAGGATTCGAACCTGCGACCGTAGCGGTCGCGCTGTTCCAGACTGTAGCGTCTAGAACCGCTCAGCCACCCCGGCCGGCCTTTCCACAGATAGCCACCTACTCCGCTTTAGAGCGCGGGCGACTCTCCGATCCCTATGTTCTGTCATAAGGTGTCGATGTCCAACTTCTTGTCGCCTGCTCGTGGTTTCAGCGTACTTCAACCACTTTACATAGATGCACACGACAGTAGCACGTGGACATCTGACCAGCATCGCCGCCTCCGAAATGCTCGCACGCAGGTAATGGGCCACAATAATCCAGCGTTTGTTAAAGTCGCTTAAGTCGGCGTGTTTACCCATTTGCGCAACTTATCGTCGCTAGAAAGGTTCCCCATTCGACTCTACTCGGCTCGTATACTTCTATTACCACGCCACGTGTCCTCAGCACCACTAGGCAGCATACAACCTCTGAGTGGTAAGTGGTCATAATGTTTTGGCTCCTCAGTGTCTATTATCAGAAATATATAAATTATTAAGTATGCAAGAGTGTACATTTACATTTTCTGTTGTATACATACTATGCCAAGAGAGAGAGAGAAATATAGGCAGGGTAGTTGAAGTAAAGTGTAAGGAGGGAGGAAAATAGAATATTGGTGCAAGATCTTCTAAGCATTTAGTGTGTAAAAGCGATGATCTGAACGATTTAAGGGCTAATAGTTGGTAAAAAAGGCACATAAAGGTGAGTAAAGAACGTTAAAGTTGTTCAAATTTGCAATCGATTTCTGAGCGTAGAGAAGCTGCCATGTGAGTTGTAAGTGAAGAAATAAAATGACTTTTTATCAGAATCACGATGAGGATGATTCATTATAAGGCAATGTTTTTGTAAGGTCGCAGAACATATAATTTTTCAGTTTGATAAATGATCTCAGCCCTAGTAACCCATATTGGGCGTTGCGGTCAAACTTGACAAACTCGGCGAGTGTAAGCAGACTGAAATTATTAATCCCGTCTGGTTATTCCTTCAAATACTGCATGAAATTTAATTGTGCTTTTCAGTGAAGGCGTTTGATTAACCCTTTGTTCCCTAAACTGTCAAAACACATAAATTTTCCAGTTTTTTAGTGGATAACAGCATTAATTAGTAACAAAATAACAGTGAATTTTTTCAGAATTTTCGTTAGATTTTTTACCATTCTACGAAGATGATACTTGTGGTACAATCTGGCTTTCCAGTGGCTTGCCGACCTACAGTTTCAGCACAGCAGTTCTCCTAAATAGCGAAACCTAATGTGTTTCAATGCACTAAGGCTACAAATCAATGAACTTTATGAAGGTAATTACACAGTTACTAAATAGAATTCCCAAAATATTTTGATTTTCATGTCAACAGAGAAGTACTGCACAAAATTATAATTTTCACTTTGTTCCGGATTGAATCTTTCTTTTACTACATCAAATAGTCCTCTGTTTACTGCAAAAATGACAAAATTAAAATATTTTCATTCCTAATTTCGCGTCCTTTGGGACCAATTCCTTCCTTTTGTCGTATGTATTGCTTCCTGTTCGAACTTGGATTCCAGTTCTGCAACTGATATGTTTTGCGTTCGTCCGTCCCATAAGTCCTTGAGCAACGTTTCTCCTAAACTCTAGAAATGGAATCTTTCTATACGATGATGATGATGATGATGATGATGATGATGTTTCAGATTGTGGGGCGCTCAAATGCTCGGTTATCAGCGCCCATACAAATTCCCAACCTTTACTCAGTCCAATCTCGCCACTTTCATGAAAGATGATGAAACACAAAACACCCAATCATCTCGAGGCAGGTGAAAATCCCTGAACTCGCCGGGAATTGAACCCGGTTTCTATACGACTCACAGCATAATTCGTAAGCAGTTACTCATACTCTTTGGATCTTCTTCCCAGTCCACAAGCAGATTAAGTGTGTCAGCACTCTTCACGAATCATAGAAGTGCACTGAATGTTGATTTTAATGCCATCCTCCTGCTTGCCGGAGATAAATATTACTTCTATATCATGGCAGTATCAAGCCTGACGCACAGTTTTGTTGCTTCCATCAAAGTACACCAATTTCAGAGAGTGATATCTTCTAAATGAAAGTCACCTCGGTTCATTTCCTCAGATGCTGAAAGGCCTGATGAGAACTTTTCCTATGTGTCCTAACTATGTCACAAAAAAATTCTCTCTTCTTTGAATTATGAGACAGCTGGAAAAAGTAATTAAAAAGATTTTCAGCATCTAGTCTCCTGCTTTTGCCACAAAAATTCTTTGAAAAACCTAAAACTACCATAACGCTCAATTTTTAAATTACATCTCCAAAGCTTCATTTCCCCCTTTCAGGTGTGCAATACGCCACAGTTCGTTGCGTTGCGTTGTTTCACAGAGTTCCTTTCTTTGAAGAAAATTACTGACTTATCTACGTTTCTTTCACCTTTTGTCAATTTCAGTTTCAGACATCTCTTTACTTTTGAGATGGATTTTATGTAACCAATCATGTAGCCCTTGCTTTTCACATTTCTCTATAGTTTCAGGTAAACTGATTTCAAGTTCCACTGGTGCACATTCTATCAAAACTCTTTGAAAAATTGTATCAAAACCTAAAGCGTTTTCAAAATTCTGGTCGAAGCCGAAACCAGCATGAATATTAGCGTCATTTCCACCAGTCTCATTGTCTTCATAATCCGCTACTTCTGTGGCATCATTATCATCTGGTGAATCTTTAATAAGAGCTGCAACAAGTCCATCATTTGTCATTACTGGCAAAATCCAAAAATGATAGTTATCTGTGGAATAACGTTTACAGTAATGATAACCGTGCTAACACTAAAAGGAATCTGACGCTTATTCAGATGAACAAATGTCAACGAATGCCACAAAACACGCTTGTGTATCGATACATGAAAAATGTACAAGTGGCCACACTATACTCTGAACTATACACGATTATTGATTTTCGTAAATAAAAACTACAGACTTAACAAAAGAGCTGCACGAGAAGGAAACAGGACCTAACTTTCATCATATGTATACTAGCAAACACAACGGTTGTACGACAGTAAACAAAACAAACATGGTCTCTCCAAAGCAAACCATCGGTTGTAACCAAAGATTACACAAACATACTGATTGAGTAGCAAGTGAGATCTTGAAGGCAGTGAAGTGCTTCCAGCTCAACATAAACAAGTACTTAAACGTACCATCAGCCCAGGACGTGGAAAATGTGTGTAGGACTAACAGGCAACAAAGGGTTAAAACCAATTTGTCGTCTAAGAGCGTCAATAATTATTTCGGTGTGCGTTCACATAATGGCAGCGATAGTATGTATATATCCTTGGGCATCGATAAACATTGGCAGCAAGAATGAACAAAATAAACGAAGTGTGTACAATAAGAACCAACATATAATTTAAATACTTCTTTCTTTTGAGTAGCAAAACCAAAATTATTCATTTGAAAGCAAACCAGCAGGTGAAATTAGCTCAACAGCTGTGTTAATTTGATGTTCTTGAGCACACGTACTGAAAAATGTAATAAGTATAGTTAATTAAGAACTTTCATTACAACTTTTAGATAGCATTATACTCAAAAACAAAGTATTTGGGAACTAGCAATAAGCTAAGTAAGACTAAGCTATAATTTAAGTTAGTAGGTACTATCATCTTTTATGACGTTTACATGAGTAGAACACTATTAACGTAGTGAAATAAAGTAAGAAGGATCACTGGTACAAAATGCTGATTACAGGATTGATTTGAGTGCAATGAACTTTCTGTTTTAACCTGGCTCATAACGTGGGTCCCCCATGAACCATGGACCTTGCCGTTGGTGGGGAGGCTTGCGTGCCTCAGCGATACAGATAGCTGTACCGTAGGTGCAACCACAACGGAGGGGTATCTGTTGAGAGGCCAGACAAACGTGTGGTTCCTGAAGAGGGGCAGCAGCCTTTTCAGTAGTTGCAAGGGCAACAGTCTGGATGATTGACTGATCTGGCCTTGTAACAATAACCAAAACGGCCTTGCTGTGCTGGTACTGCGAACGGCTGAAAGCAAGGGGAAACTACAGCCGTAATTCTTCCCGAGGGCATGCAGCTTTACTGTATGATTACATGATGATGGCGTCCTCTTGGGTAAAATATTCCGGAGGTAAAATAGTCCCCCATTCGGATCTCCGGGCGGGGACTACTCAAGAGGATGTCGTTATCAGGAGAAAGAAAACTGGCGTTCTACGGATCGGAGCGTGGAATGTCAGATCCCTTAATCGGGCAGGTAGGTTAGAAAATTTAAAAAGGGAAATGGATAGGTTGAAGTTAGATATAGTGGGAATTAGTGAAGTTCGGTGGCAGGAGGAACAAGACTTCTGGTCAGGTGACTACAGGGTTATAAACACAAAATCAAATAGGGGTAATGCAGGAGTAGGTTTAATAATGAAAAGGACAATAGGAATGCGGGTAAGCTACTACAAGCAGCATAGTGAACGCATTATTGTGGCCAAGATAGATACGAAGCCCACGCCTACTACAGTAGTACAAGTTTATATGCCAACTAGCTCTGCAGATGACGAAGAAATTGAAGAAATGTATGATGAAATAAAAGAAATTATTCAGATTGTGAAGGGAGACGAAAATTTAATAGTCATGGGTGACTGGAATTCGAGTGTAGGAAAAGGGAGAGAAGGAAACATAGTAGGTGAATATGGATTGGGGGACAGAAATGAAAGAGGTAGCCGCCTGGTCGAATTTTGCACAGAGCACAACATAATCATAACTAACACTTGATTTAAGAATCATGAAAGAAGGTTGTATACATGGAAGAACCCTGGAGATACTAAAAGGTATCAGATAGATTATATAATGGTAAGACAGAGATTTAGGAACCAGGTTTTAAATTGTAAGACGTTTCCAGGGGCAGATGTGGACTCTGACCAGAATCTATTGGTTATGACCTGTAGATTAAAACTGAAGAAACTGCAAAAAGGTGGGAATTTAAGGAGATGGGACCTGGATAAACTAAAAGAACCAGAGGTTGTACAGAGATTCAGGGAGAGCATAAGGGAGCAATTGACAGGAATGGGGGAAATAAATACAATAGAAGAAGAATGGGTAGCTTTGAGGGATGAAGTAGTGAAGGCAGCAGAGGATCAAGTAGGTAAAAAGACGAGGGCTAGTAGAAATCCTTGGGTAACAGAAGAAATATTGAATTTAATTGATGAAAGGAGAAAATATAAAAATGCAGTAAGTGAAACAGGCAAAAAGGAATACAAACGTCTGAAAAATGAGATCGACAGGAAGTGCAAAATGGCTAAGCAGGGATGGCTAGAGGACAAATGTAAGGATGTAGAGGCCTATCTCACTAGGGGTAAGATAGATACCGCCTACAGGAAAATTAAAGAGACCTTTGGAGATAAGAGAACGACTTGTATGAATATCAAGAGCTCAGATGGAAACCCAGTTCTAAGCAAAGAAGGGAAAGCAGAAAGGTGGAAGGAGTATATAGAGGGTCTATACAAGGGCGATGTACTTGAGGACAATATTATGGAAATGGAAGAGGGTGTAGATGAAGATGAAATGGGAGATATGATACTGCGTGAAGAGTTTGACAGAGCACTGAAAGACCTGAGTCGAAACAAGGCCCCCGGAGTAGACAATATTCCATTGGAACTACTGACGGCCGTGGGAGAGCCAGTCCTGACAAAATTCTACCATCTGGTGAGCAAGATGTATGAAACAGGCGAAATACCCTCAGACTTCAAGAAGAATATAATAATTCCAATCCCAAAGAAAGCAGGTGTTGACAGATGTGAAAATTACCGAACTATCAGCTTAATAAGTCACAGCTGCAAAAAACTAACACGAATTCTTTACAGACGAATGGAAAAACTAGTAGAATCCAACCTCGGGGAAGATCAGTTTGGATTCCGTAGAAACACTGGAACACGTGAGGCAATACTGACCTTACGACTTATCTTAGAAGAAAGATTAAGGAAAGGCAAACCTACGTTTCTAGCATTTGTAGACTTAGAGAAAGCTTTTGACAATGTTGACTGGAATTCTCTCTTTCTAATTCTAAAGGTGGCAGGGGTAAAATACAGGGAGCGAAAGGCTATTTACAATTTGTACAGAAACCAGATGGCAGTTATAAGAGTCGAGGGACATGAAAGGGAAGCAGTGGTTGGGAAGGGAGTAAGACAGGGTTGTAGCCTCTCCCCGATGTTGTTCAATCTGTATATTGAGCAAGCAGTAAAGGAAACAAAAGAAAAATTCGGAGTAGGTATTAAAATTCATGGAGAAGAAATAAAAACTTTGAGGTTCGCCGATGACATTGTAATTCTGTCAGAGACAGCAAAGGACTTGGAAGAGCAGTTGAATGGAATGGACAGTGTCTTGAAAGGAGGATATAAGATGAACATCAACAAAAGCAAAACGAGGATAATGGAATGTAGTCTGACTGAGTCGGGTGATGCTGAGGGAATTAGATTAGGAAGTGAGGCACTTAAAGTAGTAAAGGAGTTTTGCTATTTGGGGAGCAAAATAACTGATGATGGTCGAAGTAGAGAGGATATAAAATGTAGGCTGGCAATGGCAAGGAAAGCGTTTCTGAAGAAGAGAAATTTGTTAACATCCAGTATAGATTTAAGTGTCAGGAAGTCATTTCTGAAAGTATTCGTATGGAGTGTAGCCATGTATGGAAGTGAAACATGGACGATAAATAGTTTGGGCAAGAAGAGAATAGAAGCTTTCGAAATGTGGTGCTACAGAAGAATGCTGAAGATTAGATGGGTAGATCACATAACTAATGAGGAAGTATTGAATAGGATTGGGGAGAAGAGAAGTTTGTGGCACAACTTGACCAGAAGAAGGGATCGGTTGGTAGGACATGTTCTGAGGCATCAAGGGATCACCAATTTAGTATTGGAGGGCAGCGTGGAGGGTAAAAATCGTAGAGGGAGACCAAGAGATGAATACACTAAGCAGATTCAGAAGGATGTAGGTTGCAGTAGGTACTGGGAGATGAAGAAGCTTGCACAGGATAGAGTAGCATGGAGAGCTGCATCAAACCAGTCTCAGGACTGAAGACCACAACAACAACAACAACAACATAACGTGGAGACACTATAAATAAGGTAATCCTTCTGATTAGTGAGCTACGCCTATCAAAAATTTTTATCCTCTAAAAACGTTTCTGATCCCAAACGGGGCATACGTTAATGTTGCTGTCCCAGTGAAAGCCACTAAAACAAAACAACAACAAATGTTTCCTTTTTCTCCTGTTATCTTTTCTCTCTGTTCGACTGCTTTTAGTCGTACACAAAGAACGTAAAAGATCAATGAGAACTACAACCTCGGTGGTATCAGTGCCCATACCATTTAATATTTATGCTGCCTGTACTCCTTATGGTGAGACCAGGGCTCTGGACGGCTGGCAAACAACTGCCAATATTGGACATGGAAGTGTCAGTGGGTCAGCTATTGGTGGAATCGGGAATGGCGTAACTGACCTTCCCATCCCACCCTTATGCCCTGCGGCAGCCAGCGCTACAGGCCCTAACAATGCCGCACCATTCATAGCAGCATTCTTGTTGGCATCATTTTACTGAACGATGTGTTCCTTGATCAAATGATTTTTCTCATGCGCTAGGAACTTTTGCCTTCTTAACACACACACACACACACACACACACACACACACACGCACACACGCACACACACACACATACACACACACACACACATACAAACAGATTTTTGACATGGGGAAACCCAAAGATCGTTGTCACCTGATTGATCAGCTCTCGCCACGACCACACTGGTCTAGGTATCTTTGTTGCAGCTGTCCTCATCATCAGATAGAGACATTACAGTAATTTGTTTTGATTCTTCTCTTACGCCTTGTTGTATGTTTTACATTGTAATCTCCGCATACAGTTCACTACTTTCTTCTAAATTTTCTGGTGTTATTCGTATGACAACCGCATTCCCCAGCCTCTCTGTGTCTCGGAACGGATAGGTTTTATTTCGCTGGATGACATCAGCTTTTATTTGAATCCTAACAATTTCGATTCCGTTGTAATGGCAGTGTTACGGTGGAAGACATTACTTCGTGTCAGTGGTTCTCTGTTAACGTATCAATTACGTACTTCATCTTCTGTGGCTTGTGTTGTTTCACTAATTGAAGAATTTCCACTTTCTGCATATTGCGTTCAAAGCCTATTTTACCATCTTACAACCAGATAAATATTTCGTCTCTCCTTGCAGCAGCCGTTGGAGCCTTATTCAATTGTACAAATGGTATGACGCCTTGTCCACTACAAAAACACTATCAGGACTGATATTTGGTTGCAAACGGGTACCGAACCAGACTTTAAATTTATCTTCATTCCTCATGGTAATCGACAGTTTTTTTTTTCTGAAACATCATCATTAACAATATTTAGTCGCTCTCCCGTACCGGTTGGCACATCTATAGTTCTGCGTTGTGTGCCATCTGTCCATGCGGCGGATCGTCCATGACGCACGTTGACCGATGTTTCGTCAGTCCATATTACGTTCTCCAGATTCGCTGCTAGCAACTCATGCAGGAAACGTCATCTCCATGCCACGCTGTTTCTGCGTTCTATTAGTATCTGTCTTCCTGAGAGCTTTTTCCATCGGAAGCCAGTCTTGTTTAGAACGATAGAGAGACTTTTCATTCTCCCCGTGAACAGACCAATGCCCAACAGCACTTTTATAAAGTTTTTAAGCGTCTGGTACTCCTTCCTGGCGTAGTACTTGTATATATGACGACTAATAGAACTTTCATCAAAGTTGTCTCTTTCACTAACACGACACAGTCCGTACCTTGACTTTTCAAACGTCAAAATAACAGGGCTCCCAGCGGAATTGGCAGACTCTTTACCGTTTTGTGACTCTCTTCACTGCAGCTGTAGAGATGTTCAACGTTTCTGACACCCTGTCAATTACTTTAGTCACTTGGATCAAAGGCCCACCACTGTTTCTTTATCTTTCAAAGTAGATATGCAATCTGTATTTAAATTAGTGTGTTTGAGATTTCAGCGTAGCTCCTTAAACAAAAGCCCACTTCTCTGCTCTACAGGAAGCTATTTTCCATACACATAGCAATAAATTCACAGAATTAGTGGAATGCACACCTACACACACAAACCCGAACGAAGCACATGGCACCACTGACTGGAAGCAGGGGTCTCCTAGCACTACAGCTACACTGGGGCGTTGCCACGGTAATGTAAACAAAATCTCATGATGTGATTGGCCGTCATGGATGCACGAATCAGGTGCGCCAAAGCTACTTCAACCGTCAGAGCTCTTCTCCCGCTGTACGGAGGGTAGTATATTGCCGAAGAAGATTAAGTTGCACCAGTACAATGTACACAATATTGACATATAAAGTGCGTAACTAGCTTAAGAAGTTTTGCCTGCGGAAGCTAAAGTATTTACGTTCTAAAGATGATTATACGCCTACCGAAATCAAGAGTTTGAACCGCATTTTGCGATAAAGACAAACGCCATGCGCCTGCCAGAGAGTCAAGTCAAAATATTTAGAAATATCGACAGTGTAGCTTCATTAATGTCCAACAGCTGTATGGCGAACATAGGTCTTGAATGATGCTAGAATCAGGTAGCGTCGGCCTCTCTGGGAATGTTACCTGTCTGCTAGTTCAGCGCAGACCATTCGAGCTTACATAAACTACTGGCCATTAAAATTGCTACACCACGAAGATGACGTGATACAGACGCGAAATTTGACCGATAGGAAGAATATGCTGTGATAGGCAAATGATTAGCTTTTCAGAGCATTCACACGAGGTTGGCGCCGGTGGCGACACCTACAACGTGCTGACATGAGGAAAGTTTCCAACCGATTTCTCATTCACAAAAAGCAATTGACCGGCGTTGCCTGGTGAAACGGTGTTGTGATGCCTCGTGTAAGGATGAGAAATGCGTACCATCAAGTTTCCGACTTTCATAAAGGTCTGATTGTAACCTATCGCGATTGCGGTTTATCGTATCGTATCGCGACATTGCGCGATGGTCGAGATCCAATTACTTTTAGCAGAATATGGAATAGGAGGGTTCAGGAGGGTAATACGGAAAGCAATGCTCGATCCCAACGGCCTCGTATCACTAGAAGTCGAGATGACAGACATCTTATCCGCATGGCTGTAACGGATCGTGCAGCCACGTCTCGATCCCTGAGTCAACAGATAGGGACGTTTGAAAGACAACAACCATCTCCACGAACAGTTAGACGACGTTTGCAGCAGCATGGACTATCAGCTCGGAGACCATGGCTGCGGATACCGTTGACGCTGCATCACAGACAGGAGCGCCTGCGATGGTGTACTCAACGACGAACCTGAGTGTACGAATGGCAAAACGTAATTTTTTCGGATGACTCCAGGTTCTGTTTACAGCATCATGATGGTCGCATCCGTGTTTGGCGACATCGCGGTGAACGCACATTGGAAGCGTGTCTTCGTCATCGTCATACTGGCGTATCACCCGACGTGATGGTATGGGGTGCCATTGGTTACATATCTCGGTCACCTCTTGTTCGCATTGACGGCACTTTGAACAGAGGACGTTACATTTCAGGTGTAACACGACCCGTGGCTCTACCCTTCATTCGATCCCTGTGAAACCCTACATTTCAGCAGGATAATGCACGACCGCATGTTGCAGGTCCTGTACGGGCCTTTCTGTATAAAGAAAATGTTCGACTGCTGCCCTGGCCAGAACATTCTCCAGATCTCTCACCAATTGAAAACGTTTGGTCAATGGTAGCCGAGCAACTGGCTCGTCACAATATGCCAGTGACTACTCTTGATGAACTGTGGTGTAGTGTTGAAGCTGCGTGGGCAGCTGTACCTGTACACGCCATCCAAGCTCTGACTCAATGCCCAGGCGTATCAAGGCCGTTATTACGGCCACAGGTGGTTGTTCGGGGCACTGATTTCTCAGGGTCTATGCACCCAAATTGGATCGGTTTGGAGGGAGCTGGGCAATAAAAACTGGCCGTGATTCACCTTAACTGACTTGTGAATACGACGGAAAAATTAAATCTAAATGCCTGGATAGGTATTTGATACTCTGTCCTATCGATACGGGTCCCGTCTCTTACCACTGCGCCACCTCGTAGACGTATTACATACGTCAACAAAAGTTTGGAATATCGTATTTACTACAATGATTTATTTTAGTACGCCCATTGTGGGTTGTGCAATACCTTATTAATAAAATAAACATAATTCCTTCTGAAAACAAGAATGATTTTCATTAGTTGCAAAATATCATATCAAAGCAAAGCAGGCTCTCTCTTAAGTGTACATCTTGTAAACATAAACAGTGTAAATTTTTATATCATCATGATGATTTCAGTCTTTAATAGTGTGTATGTCTGCCCTGCACAAGGACTCTGCGAGGCATACTCTGCATGAGATCATCAACTTTACCTTGGGATAAGACGTCACACTCCTCAATGCCACCTTCAGCAGGATCATGAAGACTGTCAGTTGCACTCGGACTCTGTGAAACGGTCACCTTCAAGAGATCCTACGCATAATCAATCGCATTCATGTCTGGGGACTGCGCTCGCCAATGCATTCTGTTGGTGTTGCATCTTTGAAGACAGCGAGACACTGCTACTGTACAGTGCAGTCTAGAATGCAGTTGTCAAATATTCAAATGTGTGTGAAATCTTATGGGACTTAACTGCTAAGGCCATCGGTCCCTAAGCTTACGCACTGCTTAACCTAAATTATCCTAAGGAAAAACACATACACCCATGCCCAAGGGAGGACTCGAACCTCTGCCGGGACCAGCCGCACAGTCCATGACTGCAGCGCCTAAGACCGCTCGGCTAATCCCGCGCGGCTGCAGTTGTCACCGACTTCACATCGGTAGGGCCTTATAGTCGTTTGTAGGACCTCCTGGAGGTATCGGAGACCAGTCAAATGGTCGTAGATGGGAATTAGAGGGTTCCACCGTAAGACATTACCAGGGGCAGATGTGGACTCTGACCACAATCTAGTGGATATGAACTGTAGATTAAAACTGAAGAAACTGCAAAAAGGTGGGAATTTAAGGAGATGGGACCTGGATAAACTGAAAGAACCAGAGGTTGTACAGAGTTTCAGGGAGAGCATAAGGGAACAATTGACAGGAATGGGGGAAAGAAATACAGTAGAAGAAGAATGGGCAGCTTGGAGGGATGAAATATTTAAGTCAGCAGAGGATCAAGTAGGTAAAAAGACGAGGACTAGTAGAAATCCTTGGGTAACAGAAGAGATACTGCATTTAACTGATGAAAGGAGAAAATACAAAAATGCAGTAAATGAAGCAGGCAAAAAGGAATACAAATGTCTCAAAAATGAGATCGACAGGAAGTGCAAAATGGCTAAGCAGGGATGGCTAGAGGACAAATGTAAGGATGTAGAGGCTTATCTCACGAGGGGTAAGATAGATACAGCCTACAGGAAAATTAAAGAGACCTTTGGAGAAAAGAGAACCACTTGCATGAATATCAAGAGCTCAGATGGAAACCCAGTTCTAAACAAAGAAGGGAAAGCAGAAAGGTGGAAGTAGTATATAGAGGGTCTATACAGGGCGATGTTGTTGAGGACAATATTATGGAAATGGAAGAGGATGTAGATGAAGATGAAATGGGAGATATGATACTGCGTGAAGAGTTTGACAGAGCACTGAAAGACCTGAGTCGAAACAAGGCCACGGGAGTAGACAACATTCCATTAGAACTACTGACAGCCTTGGGAGAGCCAGTCCTAACAAAACTCTACCATCTGGTGAGCAAGATGTACGAGACAGGCGAAATTCCCTCAGACTTCAAGAAGAATATAATAATTCCAATCCCAAGGAAAGCAGGTGTTGACAGATGTGAAAATTACTGAACTATCAGTTTAATAAGTCACAGCTGCAAAATACTAACGCGAATTCGTTACAGACGAATGGAAAAATTGGTAGAAGCCGACCTTGGAGAAGATCAGTTTGGATTCCGTAGAAATATTGGAACACGCGAGGCAATACTGACCCAACGACTTATCTTAGAAGAAAGATTAAGGAAAGGCAAACCTACGTTTCTAGCATTTGTAGACTTAGAGAAAGCTTTTTACAATGTTGACTGGAATACTCTTTTTCAAATTCTAAAGGTGGCAGGGGTAAAATACAGGGAGCGAAAGGCTATTTACAATTTGTACAGAAACCAGATGGAAATTATAAGCAGTGGTTGGGAAGGGAGTGAGACAGGGTTGTAGCCTCTCCGCGATCCTATTCAATCTGTATATTGAGCAAGCAGTAAAGGAAACAAAAGAAAAGTTCGGAGTAGGCATTAAAATCCATAGAGAAGAAATAAAAATTTTGAGATTCGCCGATGACTTTGTAATTCTGTCAGAGACAGCAAAGGACTTGGAAGAGCAGTTGACCGGAATCGACAGTGTCTTGAAAGGAGGGTATACGATGAACATCAACAAAAGCAAACCGAGGATAATGGAACGTAGTCGAATTAAGTTGGGTGATGCTGAGGGAATTAGATTAGGAAATGAGACACTTAAAGTAGTAAAGGAGTTTTTCTGTTTGGGGAGCAAAGTAACTGATGATGATCTAAGTAGAGAGGATGTAAAATGTAGACTGGCAACGGCGAGGAAAGCGTTTCTGAAGAAGAAAAAATTGTTAACATCGAGTATTGATTTAAGTGTCAGGAAGTCGTTTCTGAAAGTATTCAAATTTTGTTTTGTCTCAAGTACAGATAGTGTTGAGAGCAGTGGACAAAGTTCAAAACCATCGTAGAACATGCATTAGATGAGTATGTGCCAAGCAAAATCGTAAGAGATGGAAAAGAGCCACCGTGGTACAACAACCGACTTAGAAAACTGCTGCGGAAGCAAAGGGAACTTCACAGCAAACATAAACATACCCATGCCTTTCAGACAAACAAAAATTACGCGAAGCGAAATCTAGTGTGAGGAGGGCTATGCGAGAGGCGTTCAATGAATTCGAAAGTAAAGTTCTATGTAATGACTTGGCAGAAAATCCTAAGAAATTTTGGTCTTATGTCAAAGCGGTAGGTGGATCAAAACAAAATGTCCAGACACTCTGTGAACAAAATGGTACTGAAAGAGAGGATGACAGACTAAAGGCCGAAATACTAAATATCTTTTTCCAAAGCTGTTTCACAGAGGAAGACTGCACTGTAGTTCCTTCTCTAGATTGTCGTACAGATGACAAAATGGTAAATATCGAAATAGACGACAGAGGGATAGAGAAACAATTAAAATCGCTCAAAAGAGGAAAGGCCGCTGGACCTGATGGGATACCAGTTCGAATTTACATAGAGTACGCGAAGGAACTTGCCCCCCTTCTTGCAGCGGTGTACCGTACGTCTCTAGAAGAGCGTAGCGTTCCAAAGGATTGGAAAAGCGCACAGGTCATCCCCGTTTTCAAGAACGGGCGTCGAACAGATGTGCAGAACTATAGACCTATATCTGTAACGTCGATCAGTTGTAGAATTTTGGAACACGTATTATGTTCGAGTATAATGACTTTTCTAGAGACTAGAAATCTACTCTGTAGGAATCAGCATGGGTTTCGAAAAATACAGTCGTGTGAAACCCAGCTCGCGCTATTCGTCCACGAGACTCAGAGGGCCATAGACACGGGTTCCCAGGTAGATGCCGTGTTTCTTGACTTCCGCAAGGCGTTCGATACAGTTCCCCACAGTCGTTTAATGAACAAAGTAAGAGCATATGGACTATCAGACCAGTTATGTGATTGGATTGATGAGTTCCTAGATAACAGAACGCAGCATGTCATTCTCAATGGAGAGAAGTCATCCGAAGTAAGAGTGATTTCAGGTGTGCCGCAGGGGAGTGTCATAGGACCGTTGCTATTCACAATATACATAAATGACCTTGTGGATGACATCGGAAGTTCACTGAGGTTTTATGCAGATGATGCTGTGGTGTATCGAGAGGTTGTAACAATGGAAAATTGTACTGAAATGCAGGAGGATCTGCAGCGAATTGACGCATGGTGCAGGGAATGGCAATTCAATCTCAATGTAGACAAGTGTAATGTGCTGCGAATACATAGAAAGATAGATCCCTTATCACTTAGCTACAAAATAGGAGGTCAGCAACTGGAAGCAGTTAATTCCATAACTTACCTGGGAGTACTCATTAGGAGTGATTTAAAATGGAATGATCATATAAAGTTGATCGTCGGTAAAGCAGATGCCAGACTGACATTCACTGGAAGAATCCTAAGAAAATGCAATCCGAAAACAAAGGAAGTAGGTTACAGTTGTTCGCCCACAGCTTGAATACTGCTCAGCAGTGTGGGATCCGTTCCAGATAGGGTTGAATGAAGAGATAGAGAAGATCCAACGGAGAGCAGCGCGCTTCGTTACAGGATCATTTAGTAATCGCGAAAGCGTTACGGAGATGATAGATAAACTCCAGTGGAAGACTCTGCAGGAGAGACGCTCAGTAGCTTGGTAGGGGCTTTTGTTAAAGTTTCGAGAACATGTCTTCACCGAAGAGTCAAGCAGTATATTGCTCCCTCCCACGTATATCTCGCGAAGAGACCATGAGGATAAAATCACAGAGATTAGAGCCCACACAGAAGCATACCGATAATCCTTCTTTCCACGAACAATACGTGACTGGAATAGAAAGAACAGATAGAGGTACTCAGGGTACCGTCCGCCACACACCGTCAGGTGGCTTGCGGAGTATGGATGTAGATGTAGATGTAGAAATTGGTTCAAATGGCTCTGAGCACTATGGGACTTAACTTCTGAGGTCATCAGTCCCCTAGAACTTAGAACTACTTAAACCTAAGGACATCACACACATCCATGCCCGTGGCAGGATTCGAACCTGCAACCGTAGCGGTCGCGCAGTTCCAGACTGTAGCGCCTAGAACCGCTTGGCCACTCCGGCTGGCTCTGAAAGTATTTGTATGGAGTGTGGCCATGTATGGAAGTGTAACGTGGATGATAAATAGTTTAGACAAGAAGAGAATAGAAGCTTTCGAAATGTGGTGCTACAGAAGAATGCTGAAGATTAGATGGGTAGATCACATAACTAATGAGGAGGCATTGAATAGAATTGGGGAGAAGAGGAGTTTGTGGCACAACTTGACTAGAAGAAGGGATCGGTTGGTAGGACATGTTCTGAGGCATCAAGGGATCACCAATTTAGTAATGGAGGGCAGCGTGGAGGGTAAAAATCGTAGAGGGAGACCAAGAGATTAATACACTAAGCAGATTGAGAAGGATGTAGGTTGCAGTAGGTACTGGAAGATTGCATGGGGGCTTAATTAAATATGATTGAAAATATTTTTTTACTTTTTTGTTTTTAGTATGTCCGATTACGCTGTTTCGTAAACGGTTGGCCCTGACTAGTATTATTACGCAATCTGACTGCAACAAACAATGAAAGAAAATTTTCGTAAACACAGTTAATTAATTAAGTCCCCAGCAACTATAAAACCTACTAAACCAAAGCACAAGTATAACTGTTCTGTATGTGGGAGTGTGACTCAACGTACACATCTGGCACGGTTCTTCTCCAACAAGACAAGAATTTTTAGATACCAATTATACTGACGTGATAAAAGAAAATTAGAAATACTATAATTGCTCAAGGAAAGTAGTATTACACTCTAATACAAGAACACAAGCCAGATGCTTTGTTGACTGAACCTGTAATGACGCATTATTTAAAACATGTAAATAATGAAAAAAAAACAAGATTTTAAACATGGCTGCAGCAGCAACTGTTAAAATTCTTCACAATAAAGGATGGCAGCCAAAAACAGTTGCAGGATAGAATTTTTTTATTAAAATTCTTGACCAAGGTTTCGGTACATATAAATATACCTTCATCAGAAGTACAACTTCCTTAACAGAAAGACACATTCATTAGAAAAGCCATATCAACGAAAGTGAGAAACAGAAGCTTAAATAACGGTGAAATTGCTAAAGTAATACAGGCACACAATCTTTAGTACTTACTAAAATTACATCATGCACTGGAGGATAATAAAACAATTATGCCAAAAGGCGTCGTCAGTAATTAAAATATCATCTCCATTTGTACAACATATGTAATGGGCACGGGATCAAAGCGAACAGTTTAACAATGTTACTTCGCCTATGAACTATTGAGACACGAGTGTGAAGGCACTAAGGCAGATTGTTTCGCCGAGAGAGGGCACTTGCATGTACCAGACTCGCGCATATTACAATCCATAAATACATACATAAGCGCATCAAAAATTATTAAAGGTTGTGTTAATTCAAACTTTGTCTTAATAAATAAAGCGTATCACGCCAATTAAAGACATTTATGTAAACTAGAAATATAGAACCAAATTTACCTGTGTCCTAGTGTCAAACGGATAAAGCTTGCGCTTGGAACATCTAACGAGAGAGGGCACTAGTGTAATGCGCGAGAGTCTCGCGTAACGTAGGCAGTGAAATACATACTAGCGAAACAACCAAAATGTTATAATAAAACGAAACCATCTGTCATTATGAATAAAACATAGTAGTCATTTAACCACACATACACATTGAAATTCATAACTAACAAACATCACAATATGTAGATCCCAACAAGACCGGAAAAGCGCATTTCACCGGCATCAACAAGCAAGAAAATAACTCCTAGTCAGCCAGACTATATTACATTAAGGCAATGAGGGGTTTGAAACTGTCTAAAAATTTTTTGTTTCGAAGCTGTACCTGTTCATTAAGAACAAAACCATCCTTTAGAGACAGATGCTTGAAAATCTCTAATTGTTCGAGCAAGTCTAGTTTGTCACCTTTATCAGCTTCATGAAGCAGCTCTACGTCGTCCAGTTCACTTGGCGTGTGCTGTAAGAGCCATAGATGTTCAGCAAAGGTGGAATTATATACGTTTTCCCCATTTTTACCTAACCTGTGTTCTTTATACCTAACTTTAATGGGTCTACCTGTCTGCCCTATGTAATAGTTTGGGCAGTCGTTACAAGTAATTTTGTATACACCGGACTTAGTGCTGAGTTCTTCTCGTGCTCCAATATTATGAATTACTCTACGTTTGAGGCTATTATTTACGGAAAAAGCAACTCTATAACCGTATTGTTTCCGTAAAAGTCTTTTAATCTTATATGAAACGTTCCCTAAAAATGGAATAGAAATAAAGTTATTACTCTCATAGTTTTTTGCCCTGTTATCTCCTAAAGTAGAAAATTTTACAGCTGTTTTTTTCTTAGCAATTTGGTCAATTAATTTAGGGTCGTATCCATTGTTAGTAGCTATTGATTTTAATAAAGATATTTCATTTTCAAAACAATTCTGTGCTAAAGGTGTGCTCACAGCGCGATGAACTGCAGAATGAAAAAAGGCGATCTTGTGAGTTTGAGGATGACAGGAATCTGCTGGAATAATATTATCAGAAAAAGTTTCTTTACGGAAAATGTCGAAGCTAATAGTGTTACCCGATAACTTAAGTTTCAAATCAAGAAAATTGAGTTCTCTCTCGTTATTTTATATCTCTTTTGTAAATTTCATTTTCTCGTGAAACTGTTGAAAACATGAAACAGTTGTTGTAGATCTTGGTCACACCCTTGAAATAGTATGAGTATATCATCAACATAACGAGCATAAAGAGAAATCTTATTGCCTAACGTAGGGTTGTTTTTGAAGAAATTTTCTTCTAGTGCATTCACAAAGATGTCAGCAAAGATGCCAGCTAACGGGCAACCCATAGCTAAGCCGGATGGTTGCTCATACATTTTACCATTAAACTGAAATTAATTGTAATCTAGTACAACCTGCAGTAGTGACATAAGTTCCGACAACTGTAGCTCACATAAAGTTTTATGTTGTCGAATGTTACCTTCAATAATCTTAAGAGTGATATCCACTGGAACATTAGTGTATAAACTTACGACGTCAAAAGAAACCAAACGAGAGGAAGAAGTGATCTCTATTGATTTTAGCTTGTTTATTACCTCAGCACTATTTTTAACAGAGTAATAGTTTCCAAAAACAAAGGCTTCTTTAATTTTAGTGTGTAAAAATCTCGCTAATTTGTGATGTGGGCTCTTTATTTCATTAACAATGGGACGAACTGGGTGTTGACTTTTGTGTACCTTAAACTGACTTCTAAGCGTAGGTGCTCTAGGGTTCATGTTAATTAAGGTTTTCTTTGGAAACTCTTTCATAAGATGTTTACTTCTTCTTAACGTATCTCTAATTTGCTTTTGTAACGTAGGGGTATGATCCTGCTCAATTTCAAATATACCATTTTCTTCGAAAGCCAAAGTTTTAGCAATATATTCACTTTTATAGGCTACAACAAGCGAATTTCCTTTGTCTGCTTTAGTGATGAGAGCCTCATTATTTTTTAATTTACTGTTAATACTAGTAATAATGTTACCACCTCTCTGTTTTAAATCACTGTTTTTTACCGACTTGACCTCTCTTTCTATAATTGCGCTACATTCATGAGCTATCCTATTTTATTGGGATTTTTCTGTTTTTACGGAGTCAAGACCAACTTTAAGGTCAACAATAAAATTATCTATCACGATCACGATCTATAACGATCCTAAAGTGGAAATATGTTACCTGAAAAATGAACTCAATTAATAGTTACTCTTTTTAGTTTATTATTTTCTTCTTGGAAATTACATTCTTCCTGAAAATTTCTCGATAGCAAGTCGTCTTAACGTCGGACACGCACAGAATTTACCTGAAGTTCTTAAATATTTTATAGAACCGTATCCTGAAAAATACTGAATATTAATAACAGAATTCATCAAGTCACTATAGCTTTATACTGAATTTAATCGGAGAAATTAAACTGTGTATTTGTTTACAGCTGTCAGTGCATTCGCACTGAGCGCTCGATCAGCTGTAGGCGCGTGACGTAGGAAGCAATTGTTCGCGGTCAACGACTGCCTTGTGCGGCGCGCAGACTTGACTGTTGCTTTGAATATGTGCCGCCGCCAAAACACAGCGCGGTATCCTTGTACTCTCCGCATGTTTACATCTAGCTGTTAGTTTCTCAAAAGTATGTCATTCCACAAAAAAAATTTTCAAAAGTATATCATTCCACAAAAATTTTGGAAACTACGAACCTCACGTTTTGTGGTAGGTACAGCATAATTACGAATACCGTCTAATTTTTTTTTTTTTTGATCAGGAAGAATACCTTCTGTACAAATAATGTGACCGAGAAATTTCACCTGTGAACGACCAAATTCAGATTTTTCTAAGTTCACAGTAATGCCAACTCTTGCAAAAATACGTAATA
This sequence comes from Schistocerca americana, assembly GCF_021461395.2. Classification (NCBI taxonomy): domain Eukaryota; kingdom Metazoa; phylum Arthropoda; class Insecta; order Orthoptera; family Acrididae; genus Schistocerca; species Schistocerca americana. The sequence goes on from NC_060121.1 coordinate 858,822,159, forward strand.
ATGAATCCAAAATTTTGTTGTGCTCACTCCAAGAACGTTTAGCAATAAGAATATCGTCGACATATGAAGTAATATTGTCACGAAGATAAACAGGTAAAATTTCATTTAAGCTAAGAATGAATGCTGCTGAAGGTACAGTAATTCCACATGGTAATTTCCGAAATCACTTTTGGGTAAATTAGTCAAATCAGGTTATTGTTTACTTACTCACTAGATAGATTGATAGTCGAAGAGTTGTTTTGACAGATGCAAAGAATAGTGAAAGAGTAGGCAGCGGTACAGAAAACTAAAAGAGAAATAGCACCACTACAGCCCGGGGCCCTATGCTCGCTACGGCACATATTCACTTAGAGTAGTGAATCCCCTGAGGATTTTAATAACTGCACATAATTTTCAGTTTGTGACTTAGTGGCACATCTGGCGGGAGTGCGTACGCAAATTGACCTGACCATGAACATGGATGTATGTCGTTCTTAGAATTGCAAAAGATCTTAAATTTCCGGACAGTCAAAAAGTGTTTATAGTCAAAGTTTTCGCCTCGTGGCGACAAAGACCTACCGCGTCTCTCCCAGTCACAATGACGACTATTGTTAAATTCACGCGCCTGGCGCTCTCTTGTTGCATCCCGTAAATGAAACAAATTATTTTCTTCAAACCCCTCTGCTGCCTGTGATTCTAAATTTCTTCTGCTATCTTTTCCTACGATTTCGCCTTCAATTTGCTTGACTTGCTTTCGTAATGCCTCAACTTCCCTTTTAACGCGTTCATTAAATTTTCCCTGATTTTCAACATGCTTATTTATGTTCTGATACTCTTCGGTTTCTGCAAATGGTACTGGAGCTGTATCATCCGAATCTCTGTCCCCATGTAAACTAAGATTTGTCAATTTATCTGAAATCTCCTCAACTCTTTCCGATAAGTCACCTATTTGTTCTTTCTGTTTATTTACGTCTTCCGTAAGTGTCGCGACTCGGGTTTCAGTGTTGACACATTTGGTAGTTAGCTGTTCATATTGTTGTGTTAGGTTATTTAAACTGTCATTTGGTACGGATTCCTCGATTCTCTCAAATATTTCTTCCTTATCCTTTGCACGTTGTAAATTTAACTCTGAAAATTTCTGTACTATCACGCGATCTTTTTCTTCCTGTTCTCTATCCTGTTCCCTTTGTCTAATCTCTACTGCAATTAATCTATTATTGTGAGCATTCAAAATCGGTTGTACTTCTTCTCTGATTTCTTTCTTTAATTCATCTTTCATGTTTTTGAAACATGTCCCTATTCGTGAGTCTAACCGTGTTTCCATTGTTCCCATCTCAGTTTTAATTGTCCCTATCTCTGTTTTTAATTCAGATCCTAACTGTGATCCCAATGAGTCTAACCGTGTTTCCATTGTTCCCATTTCTGTTTTAATTGTCCCTATCTCTGTTTTTAATTCAGATCGCAAAGTTCCCATCTGTGATCCCAAATGTAATATAGCATCCATCAACTGCTCCATGTTAGCCGGTTCGAAATTCTTTTCGCCCCTAACATTTCCCGCAAAACTAACTTCCTTCTGCATAACCATAAAGCTATCTGTGTTCGATACTATTTCAGAATCTTCTATCGTTAATCTCGTATTCTGTGAATTTTCTGATTGAGAAAAATTTTTAAATGGTTCCGGACTATTTTCCCGACTTATTACATTGTTTTCCACTTCATTATTCATCACACTGTTCTCCTGTGTTGGCGAGTTCGCCATGTTAACAATTTCGTCATTCTCACTATTCATCATTTTTGCCTTTTTCATTGATCGCGTAATCATTTACAAAACATAAAAAAATTCGTCACTGTACGAAAATTACACACAATGACTCTTTATCTCCAACAATACCATTTACATGAAATGTTTCCCTCAAACACGATTAATCGAACAATTGAAATAATTGCACTAAATTGTCAAACCCATAGACAAGACAATAAAAATTAAATTTTGAAAAATACCATTAGAAGAATGCCAATTACCAGATCTACACATGCAATATAAACTACAATTACTAAACTACAAATTACTGCAACAATACTACTGTCTACTATTTTTACAATCAGAAGAATTCCAAGGGACGATCCGAAGCAGCGGTCGCCACGTGCATGGGGGCTTAATTAAATACGAATGAAAATATTTTTTGTTTTTCGTAGCTGTATGTCCGATTACGCTGTGTCTCGTAATCGGTTGGCCGTGACTAGTATTATTACGCAATCTGACTGCAACAAACAATGAAAGAAAATTTTCGTAAACACAGTTAATTAATTAAGTCCCCAGCAACTATAAAACCTACTAAACCAAAGCACAAGTATAACTGTTCTGTATGTGGGAGTGTGACTCAACGTACACATCTGGCACGGTTCTTCTCCAACAAGACAAGAATTTTTAGATACCAATTATACTGACGTGATAAAAGAAAATTAGAAATACTATAATTGCTCAAGGAAAGTAGAATTACACTCTAATACAAGAACACAAGCCAGATGCTTTGTTGACTGAACCTGTAATGACGCATTATTTAAAACATGGAAATAATGAAAAAAAAAAACACGCAATATTTTACCTTCATATATATTGACGAAATGCACTCTGATCATTGCAATATCTTCACTAGAATATCATCTTCTATCTCTCCCATCAAATAACTGCATAAAACATGGAACAAACACTCCTTACTACAACATCTCGACAAGCCTTGCCCACTCGCACATCTCAACACGAACTGTCTTCTACGAGCTCTGCCCACTCACTGACTTCTACGAGTTCTTAACAGGCACTGACTACGACGAGCTCTCAACAAGCACTGTGGAGGCGGCTTAATAATACTCTTTGGCGCAATCTCTGGCGCAGTGGCTCAGTGTAGCCACCTTTCAAGATGAAGAAGCTTGCACAGGATAGAGTAGCATGGACAGCTGCATCAAACCAGTCTCAGGACTGAAGACCACAACAACAACAACCGTCCTATCATTATTGCCGCCCAGAACATAACTCTTCAGCCCGCAAACACATGGACTTCCTGAACGTATCGGCGTTCCTGGTATCGTCTAGAGCGTCTACAAACCCTGATATGTCTAGTGTCCGGTCGCAAACCAGTCCTGGTCTCGTCAGCAAACATAACATTACTTCATTCCGCAATGTTCCAATGCTGATATGCAAACGCCCAGGTGCTTCGATTGCATCGGTTCCGTTGGTTCAGGGCAAAACTTTTCATAGGCCTTGTGGAATGAACACCATCCTGATGCGATATCCTATGCACTGTTTGGTCTGAGATACAAATCTCAGTTGCCTGGGAAAAGACATTTCCAATACTTCTGGCAACTGATGTTGGGCATGTGCGAGCCGTTAGTTGAAGGAAACGATCCAGCATTGGTGTTGTCACACGAAGATGAGCACTGAGAGGTCTACCGTTCGCGTTTCCGTCTCTCTGTACTTTGCTGTGTGTGACCTGTTGAAACTAAAGCCGCTATCCTGACTGTATCAAAGGTATCGTTCACATTTCCCGTCTCTGTGTACTATGCTGTGTATGACCTGCTGAAACCAAAGACGCTATCCTGACTATATCAAAGTGTTGTATGCCTGTACGTGGCATGTTAGTACAATGCTGAACATACTGAATGAAGCTGTTGTTGATACTGGACTGGTCGCGGTGTGCTGCTGTGGCAGCGGTATGTTCGCATGACTGGCAAACAGCCACAAAGCATGCCAGTAGTAAACATCGTACAGTATATGGGCTCTAACTGGATAATGCACGAAGTGCCTAGATCAGCGAAACCATTAGTATCGTAGACTAACATTTCACGATAGTATTACAAACTGTCGTTGAACAGTACAGTTAAGTTTGTGAAAGTGGACTATTTGACAGTCCAGACTAACAGTGCTGTAAAGTCTGTGAAAGCGAACTATTTGACACTCCAGACTGTTTTGTTTGTTAGTATGCTACATTTTCCCGATAGATACTGCGACGTCTTTCGTTGTAACAGTTTTCAGTCGTTGAGTGTCAGTTCTCACTGCCCCAACACAGAGAGATGTCTAGATCAGTCGACCTGCTTAGCTGAGTGGTAACGTGTTTGCCTATCATGCACCGGCTCGGGGTTCGATTCCCAGCGGTGTTCGAGAAATTTTTCCGCTCGTTAGCTGGATGTTGTGTAGTCGTCATCATCCTTTCATCATCATCGCTGACGTGCAAGTCGCCCAGTATGGCGTTGACTGGCATGCGACTTACAACCGGCGGCCGAACTTCCCCGGATGAGGCTTTCCGGCCAACAATGCTGCACGATGATTCATTTTTTTCAGATAAAGTCGATAGAGCCATCTGACAAGTATCCTCATTTTTGCCTTGGAAGGGTTGTCATCGGCTGGCTGGAGTTCTCCGAAACATTGTTGAAAAGAAAGACCAAGCAAAGTGAACAGTTAGTTGCGACACTGAACTCACATTCTTGGGGGAGAGGCATCCTGAGCTACGGTTTCCATGATTTCCGAAAAATCTGTTGAGAAAAAGTCCGGGATGTTTCCTCTGACACAGCTGATTTCTTTATTCATCCTTAACTAACATCATATTTTTTTCCACGTCAATTTATATAGTTGGCAACGGGACGTGAGCTTTAATTTCCCGTCTATCCTTCTGTCGATCTCAGTCATTTACTGATCACGTTTTTCGGTTCTCGGGATTAATACGCACTGCATTCTGCCGGACAGTTTCCATTAGGCATACAAGAAAAACTGATTTCACTAATGCGGAAAAATGAGACACACTAAGTCGTCGGAATTTTGATGTAATACCTCTACTCCAACCAAGTTGCAGCCAGAAAGAAAATTCTACCCGTCCACTACCTTCTGTTGCAAGATACGACCAATACCATGGTTTGTTTTTCTTCTGCAAGAACGACGCAAGCGTCGCACAGTTTCTGTCTACTTATCACCAACTCAGATTTGCTTGTACAATTGGTGTTTCACTCACTGGTGTTGACTGAACCCTGCTCGCTCGTCATGGCAGCGCCCTAGAGCAAACCGTTACCGGTACTCCTTTGTGCAGTTTAATCAATGTCCCGGTTCAAGCGTGTCGCTGACGTTTCAGGGAACTGCTAGCCCTACAGATGTGACATCATCGATCGCTTAGATATTTGCTTTGTATAATGCCCGCAACGAAATTAGCCAGGCTCAGTGAACGGACCGTCACAGTAAAGCAGCTCATACACCCTGATACTGTTTTCTGAACACAGATCTAACAAAGAAAACACACCTGGCCTTCTTTTAAGCCTGTGTTAATACTGAGTTTGCTCTTGTTTCGCCTTGGCTCTTTCGTTAGATTCTAAGGAGTTTTCATTTCTCTTTAGACAGAAGATTGAAGTCATTTCCATTTCTCAATTTTAAAGAAAAGAAATCAGCAGCAAAAAACAAGGACAAGGTAGTAAATATACCTTCACTGTACAAAAGTGTAGTCATCCCCTTAAGAGAACGCATTAGTCACATTGGAGTGTTGCAGATGGCCCATAAATGATATCAGCCTATCATCAGGTCTCTACTACCCATGAAGGGCAACAGGCGATTCCATATTCCTAATTTTCTGCTAACCGTTTGACATTGGTGCCGTACGGTAGACTGTTAAACTAAGGTCGGAACATAAGTATTAGGCTCGTAGGCAAATCTACCGCTATCACCCAACTACGTGAGGGATGCTAAAAGACAGCACCCGATGGAAATTTCTCATCATACCTACTGATTTGCTGCGCAGTGCTGTTCACAAAATTGTCCCTCGGTTACAGGTATTGTTGATGAAAGACGGCAGGTACAGTGAGCATTTGTTACAAGGAACGTTGTCTTTGCTAAAAATCAGTTGTTATGCCAAATATTGCTTTTGTTTCATACAAACCGCCATCTGTTGCTCATTTTGTGCACTTAAAAAAAAGGTTCAAATGGCTCTGAGCACTATGGGACTTAACTGCTGAGGTCATCAGTCCCCTAGAACTTAGAACTACTTAAACCTAACTAACCGAAGGACATCACACACATCCATGCCCGAGGCAGGATTCGAACCTGCGACCGTAGTGGTCGCGCAGTTCCAGACAAATAAATAAATATTTGATGGTATAATAAGTTACTATTGTCATAACTAATGATCGCCGAAGGCCGTATGTTGTAAAGCGTTATGCCATTGTTTGTGCTGCCTGTGTGGCGACAGATTGTGTTAATTATTATAATTATTTCAAGAAGATATTTTTTTATTACTGAAGCCACGTAGAAGTTCATTAGGGTCTCAAAGAACCTTTCGTTTGTAATAGAATTTTCTGTCTGGTTAAATTGGTTGTGCAATGTAAATAAAGTGTCAGTAAAGTACTGTGCTGCACGTCTGCAGCGCATCACAGACCCTCCGCCTCCCCACCCCCTTCCCTCCGAGCGTGAACCACACTACACCTAAATCCTACACTATATATACTGCTCTTCTTACACATAATAAGGTGGAAGAAGAATTTATGAGGACCAAAATTGTTCTCTAAAGCATATTTTTCGCTATTACTGCTCCTATGATAGGTGTGATGTTGCCGATGCCTCAATGGGGATCTCAACTAGTCGGTAGTTTTCTTTCTTCTTTTTTTTTAAATTGTGGTAAGGTTCTATGGGGCCAAACTACTCAGGTTATCGGTCCCAAGGCTTACACACTAATTAAACTAACTTACGCTAAGGACAGCACACACACCCATGCCCGAGGAAGGACTCGAACCACCGACGAGGGAGCCGCACTTCACTTCTTTGGTCGTCGAAGAACACATCTACTGAAACTCTGGCAGACCAAAAATGTGTGACAGACCGTAATTTTAACGTGATACTGGGTTCAAATCCTAGTCCAGCACAGAGCTTTGATCTGCCAGGAAGTTTCAAATGAGTGCACTTTCCGCTGCAAAGTGAATATTCATTATGAAATGGACATCCTGTCCCTTTGGCTATGTTTGAATCCTCCATACAAATACGTCTAGTATCAAAAACGTCAGGTATATAGCCAGCCAATAATTTTCCATTAATCTCTTTTGAACTATGTACAATGTGTTCTATTCTCAACGGCAAGGAACACCAGAACATTGTGAGAATGCTATTCCTTGCACATGTAGTTATGTGTTCATAGGAACTCCTATGCGAAGGGGATGGTTAGTTGGACAGTGTGAGTCAAAAGCGGCTCATTGAATCCAGAAACCTTTATGTACTTCACAACAGTGCGGCAGTGCGGCACTGGCTGGTGGGTCTCTGATCCACGGTCCCTGGTAAATGACGCTTAAGAGTGTAGAGCCAAGTATTTCCACATCGATCTCAGCACAACAAGGAGACCTTGCGACGTGTCTGTGCTCAAGCAGCACGCAACAGGCAGTGCTGGCTCAGCTGACAGACATGGCGGCACAGCTGTGGTTCATTGTAGGCAGGCTGCCTGTTGTTAGTCAGGTATGAGACGACAGAGCCATCTGGGTATGAACTGCAGACCGGCATCGCGCTGATGGAACCTGGCGCTGGGAGAGGAGGCAGGACGGAATCAAGGAGAAAATGAACAGAGTCGTTGAAGAGTATTGGCAAAGAGATGAGGGAATTCAGAGATGATTAGAGAGAGGGGCAGGAGGAAATGGATCAAGAGTGTGAGTAGGAGATGTCTACAACACATGTGTCGACGATGTATGTGGGACTGCAACCTCCTAGCTCCAACAGGAATGGAGATACAAGTAAACGTGTGTTTTCTCAACCCCAGTCATACGGACTGTGGTAATAGAATCGGCCTGTATGCCCGTCATTGCAGGGCAGGCTACACACCAGGGACAAGAAACTGTTATCCAGTCCCAGACATGTAGATTGCCTGACACATATGTGCTGTGTTGTAGTAGTATTTGTGTGCTCAGTTTATCCCTTTTGCAGAGGCTACACGTGCGAATGTGCATGGGTGGGGGAATGTTGATGTGGATACAGGAGGGGATAGAGAGACCTGGCCAGAGCGCTAAATAAGGAGAGTGGGGCAGAGGGGATGGAAAGAGAGAAAGACTGGCACAACGGGATAGAAAGGGAGAGAGTGTGGCAGGGGGGAATGGGCAGACACAGAGGAGGGAGGAAAGATAGATAGGGAGAAAGGAGGGAGGAACAGATGGACGGAATCTTGGGACAGGAGTGGAGCGAGGCTGAGGGGGAGGGACAAGTAGAATATAGAACAAAGAGGGAGGAATATTACTTGGACAGAGAGTAGGTAGGAGAAGACTGGCGAAGAGGGAGCAATGGAAGAGATGGGCGGTGGGTTGAGAAGTTAGGGATACATGGTGAGAAAAGATGTTGGGTAGAGAGGGGTTGGAATCTGGAAGTTTGTGGTAAGGTCTTATGGGACCAAATTACTGAGGTCATCGGTCCCTAAGCTTACACACTACTTAAGCTAACTTACACTAATTGACGCTAAGGACAACACACACAGCCATGCCCGAGGGAGGATTCAAACCTCCGACAGGGCCCGCGCGAACCTTGGAAGGCGCTAGACCGCGCGGCTAACACTTGCGGCGAGAGGGGGGTTGGAGGAGACGGATAAAGGGGAGAGGAAGGGATGGGTGGATTATATGTGATATCCACATGCAAGGTCGAAGCTGTGGGGAAAAGATTAGTTAAAATTAAAAGAAGCTTCAACTCCCAGCTGAAAGATCGCAAAAGCACTTCTTATCTCGGCAAGACAGCTTAATCGATAGCTCCAGTCAACCACCACATTCGATTTACTGATATCATAGTCTTATCAAGGTACAATCATTCTACGTTAGCATGAACTGAAGAATAATTAAACAGAAAACAAAAATGACTGAATGTTTATTAAAGCAAACAGCGCCAACAGTTCGGCAGTAAAATTTCCTGAACATATGACTGCGTATTCCGCGATCTATGGCACCTATCAGTTGTCGTAGCTACCAGATCTTATAAATACTATAGTTCGGGTTGCTGAGCTTGTTTGAGTTCGAAAAACAACTACAAAGTTCTTATAGCCTCTGAGGACGTCTCGAACCATTACGAGATTACACGTTAGGCACAGAAACATAACCATACAACTAAAATCACCACGAATTAAAGTATTTTGTATGTAGAAATATCCTCTGGAAACCGTCCATTCCTACATTCGGCATCCGTGCCTGGACGTCGGAAAAAGCAGTCGCCCAGGGGCCTACCTGGTTCGTGTTGACGATACACGGTAGATATGTGCAGATTAAAACACACCATAGTCACCCGACTATTGTCTACAGTATCTGTAGAGGCCAAGGGTGAGGAACGTACTGTGATTCCTTCGCTGGGTTCGCGTCATAAATGTTTCATGCATTTTCTGGCAAATGTATTTCTTTCAGGCAGCGCATCCGCATGATATTCTTATAACTTTCTTCCGACACATGAAGTACAGAATTGTAGTAATAGCCTCGAAAACATTAGTTTGCACGGTAAATTTTACATAACTTATCCTTTGCTTTCAGCTTCATCAGTAGAGCCCTTATATTGAAAATTCATCATTACGAGGTGAGCATAGATCCTTTTCGTGATTGAAAATATATTGTTTCTAAGGAACTATACTAGATTCTGCTATGCGGTTTGCTGCAAAGATTAAATCAGAAAGCTTTTTATGTAGACTGAAGTGTCGCTAGATTAACAGCGGCGTTGATTGACTGAAATCTTGGCCGAATACATCTACAAGGACGGTTTAATAGGATCACTTATGTGTTACAATATGTGTTTATTCTGTTACTGTAAAAAGGTGCTTCTTATTCACGTCACTAGGTACACACGTTCGGTTACTGAAATTCTTCAGTAGGACGAAGGTGGATCGTTTCAAAAACTGTATTTCAGTTTTATTCTAAGAAAGTAAAGTAAGGAATTCACAGTTTATTTATGCCGAAGTAAAAATTACTTAAAGATGCAAATTTTCTTTCCGTGCAGAAAGGAGGAATTTAACAGTTCTGAACATTACACTGACTTTCCGCTTTACTCAGCAGCTATTGTCTACTTGACAATGGATTATCAAGAACATTCTCTAAAGTCACCAACCTACCTCTAATTCTTCTATAATTTTTTAATGCCATAACAGAACCCCCAACCTGAAGTCCAAGATTACATCGACACCACAAGGCTACATGGCTGTCGCCTTTACGAAGAAGGAGAAGTAGCACTCCAATACACTTCCACGTGGTAAGCAATTTTTTTGCAAATGTTAGCTTCACTTATGGACTTTTTTATTGGGTACACTTACACACGTGCCAGGACAAAATATTTTCTCTCTCCCTCTTGTTACACGTAATTTTAGGAGTGCTGTTGACAAAATTGAGTCTATGCGGGAGAAAGTGCTATCTTTTTTGTGGTTTCATGAAACACGATCACCTATTACGATTCAGCGTCATTTCCGAAGAGCCTGTGGTCAGAATCAGCCAGATTGGAAGAGTATCGAAGTATGTTATGAAAAGTATTGGTTACAGAGAAACAAGTGGTAGAACTTGTGCGAGTGCGGACACTTTTGATACCGTACGTACTGCACTGCACCTAAGTCTGCCGAAATTGAGGCGCCACGATTCCAGAGAAACAGCTACACCGCAGACCACTGTAGTGATGGTTCTACACACATTGCTAGATTTACTTGCATAAACAGTGCAACTCCTTCAAACCTTGCAGCCAGACAGCCGTGATCACTTGGCTAGCAATATGCTGATACGAACTGAGGCAGACAATTTTATAAGGTTTTTTTTTTCGATGAAGCTACTTTCTGCATATCCGGGACACGAAACAGGCATAATGTCCGGATCTGGGGACTGCAGAATTTTCATATTGTTATACAGCAGATGTGGCACTGCCAAAAGTGAGTGTGTGGTTGGACCATTCGTTTTCACTGAGCCTACTGAGGTCAAAAGTGTATCTCGACGTGCTGGTATTTTAGTTCAAATGGCTCTGAGCACTATGGGACTTAACATCTGAGGTCATCAGTCCCCTAGAACTTAGAACTACTTAAACCTAACTAACGTAAGGACATCACACACATCCATGCCCGAGACAGGATTCGGACCTGCGACTGTAGCGGTCGCGCGGTTCCAGACTGTAGTGCCTAGAACCGCTCGTCCACCATGGCCGGGTGTTGGTATTTTATGTTGGACCTTAGTTACAGGAATATCAACCGAGGATACTGTTTCAAAAAGATGGTGCACCACAACTTTGGATGTTATTTCATCTCCAGTTCTTGGATGAAGCCTGTCTCCAGACGTGAGCCCCGTCTTTCTTTCTTTATGGGGTTACGTTTAGGGTAAACTGATCAGTTCGCCCGTTCCTGATGTGCAAACTCCTACGACACTACTGCGAGATGCTGGAGAACGTGGTGACGAGATGTCAGCAAATACAAGGAGAGAAACTGAGAATCACGGGCAGGAAACGGAGCTTATGTGGAGGTGTGTCCTGAAAAACATTATCAGTTAAGCTGCCATTTGCAACAAACCGCGTACCTCTATCTAGCACAGTTCCTTACAAATAAATTTTTGTAATCGCGTAAGGCTTTATGCTGATCCTGTACACTATCTCATCAAAAGTATCAGTACACCCCCATCTTATACGCAGTTGATGTGTTGAGGTGGACCCCCCCTCCCCCCTTCCCCCCTTCCCACCGTATGTAAATGTAAGAAGGCAGGGAATGTTGTGTTGTCAGTAGAGGAGCAGCAATAGTAAACTGGGCCGCTCAGGAGAGCTCGGCGACTTAGAACGTGTACTACTGACTGGATGTGAGCAAATCCATCACAGACTTTCAACCATTTTAATGCTGCCCACATCGACTGCTGCTGACTTGAATGTGAAGTGAAGACCCGAAGGAACAGCCGCCAGCCGCAGCTAAACCAAGACCAGGCAAAGCCATTGCACTAGTGAAGAGGTATCATCGCGCATAGAGGAGAGTGGATGTGTCAAAAATCGCAAGAGAATCAGTGGAAAGAATAATTCGTGATTTTCAAAGCGCTACCAGCAGCTCAGCTACAGCAATGATTGTGCCTAGGGAACTGAAAAGAATGGGGTGCTATGGTATAACAGCTCCCCATAAACCATACATTTCAGTGGTAGGTGACAGTTGAAGCGGTATTGAAGAACGTCGCCACTGGACAATGGGTTATTGGAACTGATTGATTTGCAGTCATGCATGACGCTTTGATTTGTGACGGCCCAATGGAAAAGTCTTGAGTTTGGCGAATGCCTGGAGAACGTTAAGTACCATCATGCCAGATGTGAAGAGGTAGTGTCACAGAGTGAGGTTGTTTTACGTTGATAGGGTGTCTTCCCCCTTCTGCGCTTAAGGAAACTCATATTACGGCACTATGCACAATATACAGTAAAGGAACAGTTTGGAGACAATGATTGTTCGTATCAGCACGACAATGGGCTCTGTCATAAAGCAGTATTTGTGAAGCAATGGTTTACAGACAACATTCCTGACATGGACTGGTTTGCCCAGAGTCCCGACCTGAAATCAGTGGAACAGCTTTGGGATGATTTAGAATGTCGACCTTGCTCAAGACCACAGCGTCCAATATCACTATCTTCCCTGGTTCCGCCTCTTGAGGAAGACTGAGTTGTCACTCCTCCATAGACATTTACAAACCTAAGTGGCAAGTGTCTTCAGCAGAGTTCAAGCGGTAGTATAGACGAAGATTAGATACATTCTGTAGTCTCACGTATCGATACCACTCCACTGGCACCTCAGAATTGGCAAAGGAATTGCAAGTCTTCGTCAGACGCCGATAATGGTCGCTTGGCACCAGGTGGACCCAATGGAGCACTCCAGCTGAGCCACGCTTCCAGGGGCTCTGGACTACGAGTGCCCTCTGTCTCCACAATATAGGACTGCCCGTTGCAGCCACACAAACCCACCCGCTCTCGGAGCGTCTTCGCTACGTGACGCTACGCACACCCCACCTACTCGCAGCTCTGACACCATTGTTTATGCTTTGGTTCTGTAACACTTCTGATACTAAATGTAACTGGGTTTTCTCTTTTGATGCTAGTCAATTGTCAGGATGAGCATTACTGCAAAGGGCATTTGATTATAAAGCATTATGTCAGGGTGAAAATAATAAATACATAAATTTTTCTCTCTTAACTACATGTGCGCGGGGTTGGTTGTTCCTTGGCTCGGTATGAGGTAGAATGAAACAGCATTTTTACATAAGATAACTTATATTAAAGATTTGTACAACTGTTCCCTTACTCGATTGTTCTGGCTCGGAGAGCGGCATCTGTGTCGTTTGCGAAGCCTTCTGCTTCGGCAGCAGCGGCGTCTGATTACGCCTGGCGGTGTGTATCTCGTGTCGCCGTCTCGCCCAGTTGACTGGAGACGCGCATCTTGTTGTGGCCCGTTTAATTATTGAGAGCGAGGTCGTGCATCGGAGAGTGATACCTTGGATGTGGCGTCCCAGTCTTTCTCTTCTCTAAGCGGCCGCGTGTGTTGTGCGTCGGCCAGCGGAGCGGCGCGGCGGGGGAAGGCCAGTGTCCCGGACTCGAACAACGGACTCCAGCTTGCCAGTCTTCAGCTGTCCGATCTTCATCCCAGCTCACAGGTGACTGCTGATGTGAGGCCGTCTCCTTCCCGTCCTCACGAATCACCCGGGTACGTAAAAATCAGACTTCAAATACCTTTTAACTTCTGTCTTCTGGCGCCGAGGCTGCTGCTTGCTATTCCATTACAGCGGCGGACTTGGTGCGTCTGTGTATGATGTAGTCTCTTCTTGCATGACGGTCTTCAGCACCAAAACTGAGTGAAACTACTGCTACTCTCCTTCCTCCTTGTCGGGCCCAATGCGTCTCGTGTATTTATTCACTTCAGTTCACTGGAGGTGAACGACTTCACGGTCATTGTCTCTTCTGCTCTGCCCGCTGTTTGCCAGTACGTAATTCTTCTAAACTAAACCAACTTTTTCATTTATTTTCTAATTTCTACTTCACTTTGATTTCACTAATTTATTTACTTATCTTAAGTACCACTGAACAGTTTAGACAGCCTCATCCTTGTTGACACTGACAGCTAGACTTATTTCTAGGTGTATTATTTACATATAATGAGTCTTCGTACTCTTGCAGAAAAAGAAGTTAAGTAAATCTTCCGTTAGCTATTTTAGCTCCTGTCCAGCTTTTCTACGGAGACAGTTACACATCACTCAGTAGCCTACCTCTCCTTACCGTCGTGCACGGAGTCGTTCACAACACATGGTATATTAAGTTGCACCAGTAGATGCCTGAATATTTTTGATCAAATTAAGTACTGGGTGATCAAAAAGTCAGTATAAATTTGAAAACTTAATAAACCACGGAATAATGTAGATAGAGAGGTAAAAATTGACACACATACTTGGAATGACATGGGGTTTTATTAGAACAAAAAAACAAAAAAAAAAAAACAAAGTTCACAAAATGTCCGACAGATGGCGCTGGACAGCAAAACGTCAGTAATTGCTACCGTGACGGGTGAGAGGTACGCCGATATGTTACAGAATCACATCATCCCCATCCTGGATGATAAACACCTGCTGGAACGTACGATGTTTATGCAGGATGGCGCTCCACCTCATATTGCTAGACGCGTGAAAGATCTCTTGCGCGCGTTGTTTGGTGATAATCGTGTGCTCAGCCGCCACTTTCGTCATGCTTGGCCTCCCGGGTCCCCAGACTTCAGTCCGTGCGATTATTGGCTTTGGGGTTACCTGAAGTCGCAAGTGTATCGTGATCGACCGACATCTCTAGGGATGCTGAAAGACAACATCCGACGCCAATGCCTCACCGTAACTCCGGACATGCTTTACAGTGCTGTTCACAACATTATTCCTCGACTACAGCTATTGTTGAGGAATGATGGTGGACATATTGAGCATTTCGTGTAAAGAACAACATCTTTGCTTTGTCTTCCTTTTTTATGCTAATTATTGCTATTCTGATCAGATGAAGCGCCATCTGTCGGACATTTTTGAACTTTTTTATTTTTTTGGTTGTAATAAAACCCCATGTAATTCCAAGCATGTGTATCAATTTGTACCTCTCTATCTATATTATTCCATGATTTATTCAGTTTTCAAATTTATACTGACTTTTTGATCACCCGGTATATCAAAGTACGCATCTGCTAACGAAGGAAGTTTCATAATTTATCAGCTACTGCTGGTTCTCTGTTCCATAGAAACTCCACGTCTGGACTCATTCGGAGCATTATTTATGGGCATCGTAATTTCCACAAAAGTAAATCTGTTTACTAGCTAAACATGTAACACGGCTATATCACGGCAGCCACGGTGGCACGCCACGCCGTGCGGCTCGCGTGCCGCGACTGCCTGCTACTTGGCAGCCAGTCGCGGTAGCACGTGGCATTGCTCCGTCAGAGCGAAAGCCGCGGTCCATTAAGCCGGCGTTTGTCGGCGCCCACGGCGGGGCTCACGCGAGCGCCCGCCGCCCGAGAACCGGAGGACCGCGGCACAATGCCAGACCGTCGCTGCGCGGCGCTGCGTCTCAGGAAGTTTTCATTAGGCCGAGTACAAAGGCGCGGCGGCGTCTTCGCTATTGTTCCGCAGTCGCGGCGGCGGCGGCGGCGGCGGAGCAGACGAGCAGGCCGCAACAACCAACAACCAACAACCGCAGCGGCGCGCTATTGTGGCGAGCCCGCGAGCTAATTCTGAACGGCCGGCGGGACACCGCGAGGACCGGCACGCGACTTGCAGACTTGCGCGCGGGCGCCGACATTAATCACCAGATGACGATCTCGACGGCGGCCAGTTTTAATTAAGGAGTCGCTCGGCTGCCGGCGGCCGAGATAATGGCGCCGCAGGGGGGATTCGTCAGCAAGCAGGCGACTGCTGCCTTTCTGCGACTGGGGTGACTTCTTCAGCCCGAAGACTCGTCCAGACTCGTCAGACATCAGACTCATCACCGCATTACGTCATATAAAGGCCCGAAACGTTATAAGCTATAGTAAACAGAGTGGACGGATAGGAAAACAACATAAATAAAAAGTATTAAACGAGGTGGGTTTCCCTGAGCGTGTAGTCCTCCGCCAGACGTACGTCTGCATATACATCTAGATAAATACTTTGGAAGCCACTTTACTGTGTATGAAAGAGGGCTCATTATACCAGTATTATCAATTGGGGATCCTATTCCTATCGCATACAGAGAGAGGCAAACTGTGTGTACACCTCTTCTTCTTCTTCTTCTTCTCGTTCAACCTATCTCAATCCACTTCTGAGTTTAGGCCTCTTTCATACGTTTCAGTTGTCTTCAGTTTCGAGGCACCTGGTACCATCATATTCTATCCACCAGCTTCACGTCATCATGCCATCTATTTTGGGACTTTCCAAAGCTTATCTTGTGGTCCCTCAGCCTCCAGTGAAAAATTGTAGCGGTTGACCTGCTGTCGTCTTCTCGAGCTACGTGTCCAACCAGTAGCCAATTAGTCTTTCAGTTTTTTCTAGAACATCTGTTGCCTTTGCTCTCCTTGTAATATCCTCTGATCTAATCGTATCCCTGAGGCTGACTCCTAGAATCTGTCGTTCCGTGGCTACTTGTTATCGATGTGTTTTACGATCACTTGCCTTAGTCAGAGCCATAGTTTCCAGATCGTAGGTTCTAACTGGAAATATGCACATACTATAGACCTTAGATTTAATGTTATTTGGGACTTCTTCTCGGGCCAGGATTAATTTTAGTTTCTGGAATTCTGTCCAGCTCAGTGCTATTTTGCGAGAAATTTCTGCAGTTTAATTGCTTTTCTCTGTTCTAATCTAATGGCCAAGGTTGTCGTATCACACACCAATACCAACCAATGCATTGGCATCCTACAGTTGGTAAGGGAATGGCAAGATTCCGTCTGACGCCCACAACGGTCGCGCGCCATCTGGCGGACCCAATGCTGCGCGCCCGTTGAGCCACGGCTCCAACAGCTCTGTACCACGAGCGCCCTCTCCCGCCACTATATAGGACAGCTGGCAGCAGCCCTCAGCCTACCTGTGCTTGCAGCCACTGCGCTACAACACCTTCGTTCGTGCTCCATCCTTGTTGATGTTTAGAAAGGTGGGCTCTGTATCTTGCTGAATTATTTCTAATGAGTCTTCGTAATTTTCGAAAAATACAATGTAAGTAAACCTTCTGTCTGTTGTGTTAACTTGTTTCCTAATAGTTTCTGCTGTTGTCCAGCTTTCCTATGGTGAATGTGGCCGCACCATTCTGTAACCCACCTCTTCCTACCATTGCGCAGGAAGTCATATACATATTGATCAACAACTTCTATAACGACTGTGGTTGGTTGTCTAAGTCTAGTAGCTTCTTTTACTGATGTTCATTTCCAAGCCAGTCTTTGCAGAGGCAAGTTTTAGTTCTTGGATCATACTCTTCAGTCCTTCCAAACCCTGACTTACGAGAATACCTGTGACAAAGCGCCGATGGTTCAAATACGAGCCGCTGATTTTTATTTCTTTCTTATCCCAGTAGAATGACCCGAGTTCTTCTTTCAATGCAACAGCGAACAATTTCGGAGAGATGGTGTCACCCTAGTGAACAAACCTGTCGACTGGGATCTTACCGGTGATAACGCATTCAACCATTCTGTCATTGGGCCTGCTCATAGAACTATTTCAGGTGCGTTGTATAACTTGAATGTATGATCACGCAACAATGAAAGAGTGGATGAAGACCTTGTCACATGTCAGATCCCAGTTAGCAAAGGTGTCCCCCAAAGTGATACCATCTCTACCAAAATTTTCACCGTTGCATTGGAAAATGAGCTCAGATCACTAGACTGGAATAACAGAGGAATAAAAGTCAGTGACTCAGCATATCAATCATCTGCGCTTTGCCGATGATTTTGCCCTCTATATCTCCTCTAATCTTTGTCAGTGGTTAGCACACTGAACTCGAATTTGGGAGGACGACGGCTCAAATACACGTCCGGCCATGCAGATTTAGGTTGTCCGTGATCTCCATAAATCGCTCCAGGCAAATGATGGGATGGTTCCTAGTAAGGGGCACGTCCGATTTTCTTCTTCATCCTCAAAAAAAAAAAAAAAAAAAAAAAAAAAAAAAAAAAAAAAAAAAAAAAAAAAAAAAAACATTTCGAGTGTGTGCTCCGTCTCGTATGACTTCGATGACGACGAGACTTTCAACCATAATCTTCCTTTTCCTTTTTTCTACTCACTATGCGAGATATATGATGCTAGCAGCTTAATGGTGCACAGTGATCTTCCACCAAGTGTTCATATTTCTCAATGAGGGCTTCGCGAGAAGTACGTTGTCATTCTTCGAAGGATTCCCTTGTAGGTTTCCCGAGCATTCCTGGCACGTTTTCTTATGGTCTATCTCCACCTGTCTGTGAATTCGTTCGATATCTGTTGCCATACCAATTAGATAAGAACTCCAGACAATGGAACAGTACTCTAGAAATGATCACACTACCATCTAGGATGCGATTTCAATTACAAATGTGCCCCGCTTTTCAAGCACCCTTCCCACAAGTCTAAGCCTACATTCTTCATCCCTAATACTGATTTCCAAGTCGTCAGCCAGTTCATATCGTTTCTTAGTATTAGACCGAAATGCGTGTACGATGTGACGCATACAAGAGACTCGCCACTCAGATAAACCTACAAGCAGATCATGTATATCTTTATAGACATTATCCTACATCTATCCAGATCAAAGCAGAGCTGCTGTTCATTACGTAAAGTGAAAATGTTGTCCAAACCCTTCCGTCATTCCTTACGACTGTCCAACGACCATACTTCCCCGCACACAACAGCATCGTCAGCTAAGACCATTATAGTGCTTCTCATCCTGTCAGATGTATAGCTTATGCATACTGAAAACATTAGAGATCCTTTTATGCTTAGTTGGAATACCTCAAATGATACATTTGTTTTTAAGGAATATCTTCCGTCCATTACAACACTGGATTCAAATATTTCTCTAGCAAATCATATCTGTGAAAATACTGCATACGATCGTATCATGGCTACTACTCGACTTTCTGAAACAGCGTCGATCACTTTTGAGAAGTCTCGGAACACAGAATGTACCTGTCATTTTTCAGCTTTTCCCGTCACTCCTCGTTACGAAATAGTTCTCCGGTAAACCACTGGATCTCAGCGTCCATCGGGCACGACATTTCATCTAGCGACCACGTCGCTATCATCAGGTGCGCTGATGAACTGTCCGCTTGGGGGCCGGCGCGGTGCTTTTATCTTTTCCCTCCGTGCGTCCAATCTGTTATTCTATCCACTGTCCACAACCAGCATCTCCTTCCACACTCCTCCTGCCGACGTAATGCTCCGTCCTAGGTCCGCGCCCAGGTATTTGTACTGGCTTCATCTCTGCTGTTCCTCCACTTGCCCTTGAAGTCATTTCGTTGTGAGGTATCTCCTTCTTATTCTTAATCAGACTATTTATGGGTCCCAGGCCTTACTAAGGATGTAGCTGCTACCCCGATTGATCGGCGGTTCCCTTACTCTAGTTTCGATAGATTCTTCAATGACATTGTGCTAGAAGTTTGGGGTCAGTCTCACAATCTTAGTATGGTTGTAATCCATTCCGAGTAACGCTGGTAGACAGTGTTCCACAATTGCCGATGTATTAGGCTGCTGCAATCTGGTGTGTCATTGGTGTCCTCGGGAATGATCATCTACAGTTCTCACCGGCCAACCGTAGTGTATCTGACAGACCAGGATTTCCCTAGGCAGATGTCGTCATTGACACTACCAAGCATTTCCCGCGCTTTAATCTGTGGATGGAAGACCCTCATCACTTAGTTTTTCCCAAGGATTTTATTTATTTTTCTTTTAAAATGGCTCTGAGCACTATGGGACTTAAGATCTGCGGTCAACAGTCCCCTAGAACTTAGAACTACTTAAACCTAACTACCCTAAGGACATCACACACATCCATGCCCGAGGCAGGATTCGAACCTGCGACCGTAGCGGTCGCGCGGTTCCAGACTGAAGCACCTAGATCCGCTCGGCCACACCGGCCGGCATAACATAGGAACCAGCTTGCTTTTACAAGGAACTCCTGAACAGAATAAAAGGAGTGAGCCATGAGGAAACTCCAGATTCGATTTGAAAGCGCGTTGATTACTGCTACGATTTTTGAATTCTTGTGGTAGCTTATTGAAAATGGATGCAGCAGTATACTGCACTCCTTTCTGCACAAGAGTTAAGAAAGTGCGATCCAAATGCAGATTGGATTTCTGCCTAATATTAACTGAGTGAAAGCTGATAATTCTTGGGAATAAGTTGATACTGTTAACAAGAAACGAAATATTGACAGACCAACGTCAGAATAACCAGGCCAGTGAACAGGGGCCAACAAGAGGTTAGCGAACTTACGCCACTTATTGCCGGAACTGCCCGTTTTTGAGCCAAAAATATGCCTTGAGAATGGGAGGAGCTACCCCAAAATAAAATACCGTGTGACACAAGTGAATGAAAAGCGAAATAGACTAATTTTCGTGCCGAACGATCACTTACTTGAGATACCATTCGAATAGTAAGAACGGCAGTATTAAGTCTTTGAACAAGATATTGAACGTGGGCTTTCCCCGATAGTTTACTGTCTATCTGAACACCAAGAAATTTGAACTGTTCAGTTGCATTAATCATATGCCTATTCTGTGAAATTAAAACGTCTGGTTTTGTTCAATCGAGTGACAGAAACTGTAAAAACTAAATCTCATTGTGTTTTGTCGTTAGTTTATTTTCTACAAGCCATGAACTTATGTCATGAACAGAGCCAATGTTGCACACAACATCCTTTACTACCAAGCCAGTGTCATCAGCAAACAGCAATATTTTAGAATCACCTGTAATACTAGAGGTCGTATCACTTACATAAATAAGGAACAGGAGTGGCCCCTACACTGATCCATGGGACAACCCCCATTTGACCATGCCCCACTCAGACCCCACATCACAGCCATTCTCAACACTGTGAATAATGACCTTTTCCTGTGTGTTGTTAAAGTAAGAGGTAAGCCAGTTGTGAGAAACTCCCAGTTTTCCATAATGGTTCAACTTCTGAAGCAGCATTTTGCGATCAACACAATCAAACGTCTTAGTTAAATCAAAAAATATGCCTAGCGTTCGAAACTCGTCTATCTTTCTAGATAATGCGTTATACAAAAGGAAACCGTAGAACTTATTCACTAGAAATTTGACATAGAGACGACAAACAATTTTAAGCATGTTTTGATGTCGACATATGTTTTTTTACGGTGGCTACTATGAACAGACGGAACGAGTAACCATGGGGAATCAACTTTCATCAGTTCTCGCTAATATTTATAGGGAAAAATTTTGAGGAGAAAGTCCTGGAATCATTCATGTGGAAACCTACGTGTTCTTCATATACAGAAACCCGAAACGCAGCGCTTACTTCGATGCGAGAGCCTTTTAACGGTTTACGAAAAAAAAACTCTGTCTCGAAATATGGCAGAAAAATCTGACACATTCTGGTCATATGTAAAGTAGTACACTAGCACCCAGACACAATCAATACCTTCCTTGCGCAATAGCGATGAGAACGTTACCGATGACAGCGCCACTAAAGCTGTAATATTAAATACGGTTTTCCGAAATTCCTTCACAAAAGAAGACGAAATAAATATTCCAGCATTCGAATCAAGAACAGCCGTCAAAATGAGTAACTTAGAAGTAGATGTTCTTGACGTAGCAAAGCAGCTTAAATTACTTAATAAAGTTAAGTCTTCCGCTCCAGACCCTAAACCAACTGCATTACTTTCAGATTATGCTGAAATAATAGCCCCGTACTTGGTAATCATGTACAACAGCTTGCTCAACGAAAAATCCGTACCTAATGATTGGAAAGACGCAAAGGTCATATCAGTACTCAAGAAAGGAAGTATGAGTAATCTGATGAATTACATACTCATATCACTGACGTCGATATGGAGTAGGATTTTGGAACATATTCCCTGTTTGAATATTATGAATTAATATGACTTTGGAATATATACGCTGTTTGAATACTACGAGTTACCTCAACGATAACAATCTGTTTACAAACAGTTAGCCTGGGTTCAGAAACTACTGTTCGTGTGCAGCAAAACTAGCCTTTTTTTCTCACGAAGCAATTAATGCTACGGACAGGGGATCTCAAATTGATTCCACAATTCTAGATCTCCGAAAGGCTTTCACACCGTTCCTCACAAGCAAGCGACTTCTATTCAAATTCCGTTCCTGCGGCGTATCGTCTCAATTGTGCGGCTGAATTCGTGATATCCTCCCTGAAAGGTCAGTTCGTAGTAATTGTCGGAAAGTCATCGAGTAAAACAATAGCGAAATTTGGCGTCACTCTAGGTAGTGATATAAGCCCTCTTCTGTTCCCGATCTATGTATAAACTATTTAGGAGACAATCTGAGCAGCCCTTTACATTGTTTCCAGATGATACTGTCATTTATTAGTTAAGTTATCAGTGGATCCAAATCAGTCGCAAAATGATTTGGACAATATATCTGTATAGTGCGAAGAGTGGCTTGTGGTCCTAAATAAAGAAAAGTGTTAAGTCATCCACATTAGTACTAAAAGGAATCCTTCAAATTTCGGTAACACGGCAAATAAGACAAATCTGAAAGTTCTCAATTCAGGTAAGTACTTAGGAATGACAATTAGGAACCCCTTAATGTTTGAATGATCACATAGGTATTGTTGTGCGGAAGGCGAACCGGTGACTACGTTTTACTACCAGAACACTTAGAAAATGTAACAGGTCTATCACAGAGACTGTCTACTCTATGCTTCTCCCTTCTCTGTCAGACTATTGTCGCACAGTATGCTGTAATTACCAGATAGGATTGATGGAGGACACAGAAAAAGTAGAAACAAGGACAGCTCGTTTCGTACTATCGCGAAATACGAGAGAAAATGCCACGGATATGATACGCGATCGGGGTGGCAATCATTAAAACAAAGGCGTTTTTCGACGCGACGAGATCTTTTCGCGAAATTTAAAGGTCCAACGTTTTCCTCCAAAAACTAAAACATTCTGTAGATACCCAGCTACATAGGTAGAAAGGACCATGGTAATAAAAAGAAGTAAGAGATAGCACGGAATGATTTAAGTTTCGTTTTTACCACTCGCTGTTAAAGAGTGGAATGACAGAGAAATAATGTGAAAGTGGTTCGATGAACGCTCTGCCAGACACTTAAGCACGAACTGCAGAGTAACCATATAGATGTAGATGTAGACGTGGGTGACACCTTCGTCATACGGTCACGGGAAAGAAACAAGTTGAATGACTTTCTGATAAATCTCAGTTCCATACTTCGGAACATATGTCTTACCATCGACGTGGAGGTGATGGAATGCCTCCATTTCTAGATGTCCTGGCAAGAAAAAGAGCCGGCCGCTAATGGCCGTGCAGTTCTAGGCGCTTCAGTCTGGAACCACGTGACCGCTACGGTCGCAGGTTCGAATCCTGCCTGGGGCATGGATGTGTGTGATGTCCTTAGGTTAGTTAGGTTGATGTAGTTCTAAGTTCTAGGGGACTGATGACCTCAGATGTTAAGTCCCATAGTGCTCAGAGCCATTTGAACCAAGAAAAAGAGCAGACCCTACACTGGAAGACAGTGCATACCGGCAGAAGACACGTACCACCCTATACCTACATCATGCGGACAACTGCTACCATCCCGCGCAGAGGAATAGTGCCAAAAACATTAGTATGTAGGGCTAGCTCTGAACCAAGAACCATCTGAGAACGGTATTCAAGAAGAATGCATACAAAGAGTGGCGAATTTCGGGAGCCCTATGTCGTACACCAGCGACGGAAACAGAAGGTGGATCTCCGGAGGTTGCAACCATTGCCCCTATTCCATTTTGTGGCGCATTATCTGTGGTCGGAGGACGGGGGGGTGGCGGCGAAAGGGGGTGGGTTGTGACAAGATGTAAGTGCGTCACGCCAGCGCCCAGGAGGTCAGTTTACCAGCGCACCTCATGATGGCAACATGGTCGCTTGCCGAAATATTGTGCCCGTTGGAAATACATCCGGCAGTTCACCCGTGACTATTTCGTAGAGGAGTCTACCTGTTCACTTGCATCTGTTGTTTGCAAGAAGTCGTCTATGAATAAAGCGCGCCGTATGTGAAATTTATTCGCAGTTGCAAATATGGGCAACCATCGCCACTGCAATATCAAGTGTGTCGGAACGCACAATGGGCATGAATTGATGCATGTGATCAGACAGGATGCTTACGTACGTGCCACCTGTCAGAGTCGTATCTTGAGATATCAAGGGTCCCATAACACACCAACTGCACACGCTCCACACCATTACAGAGCCTCCACCAGCTTAACAGTCCCCTACCGACATGTAGGATCCATGCATTCATGAGGTTGTCTCCATACCCGTACCGTCCATCCGCTCGATACAATTTGAAACGAGATTCGTCGGACCAGACAACATGTTTCCAGTCATCAAGAGTCCAATGTCGGTGTTGTCGGGTCCAGGCGAGGCGTAAAGTTTTATGTCGTACAGTCATCAAGGGGGCTCTGAGAGCCCATATTGAAGATAGTTCGTTCAATGTTTCGTACGCTGATATTTGTTGATGGCCCAGCATGGAAATCTGCAGCAGTTTGCGGAAGGGTTGCACTTCCGTCACATCGAACGATTCTAAAAAAATGGTTCAAATGGCTCTGAGCACTATGGGACTTAACTGCTGTGGTCATCAGTCCCCTAGAACTTAGAACTACTTAAACCTAACTAACCTAAGGACATCACACACATCCATTCCCGAGACAGGATTCGAACCTGCGACCGTAGCAGTTGCGCGGTTCCAGACTGTAGTGCCTAGAACCGCTCGGCCACCACTCCGGCTGGAGAAAGATTCTCTTCAGTCGTCGTTGGTCCTCTTCTTGCAGGATCTTTTTCTGGCCGCAGCAATGTCGGAGATTTTGAAACTTCCCCTTTTAACAATTATACATGACTGTGCTTAAACTGACACACAATATTTTGTTAGCGCAACGCAATCTGACTTTCAAAATTCCCTACAAAAGAATGGCCCTGACTAACATTAAAGTATACGTTTCACAAATCACTTACCTCACAAAAATCTTCGCTGCTCAAGCTACTGCAATACAGCGAGCGCCACTACTGCCAGCTAAATAAAAGATTCAAACTATGGAAGGCACAAACTACTGGTAGGGATAGTTAGCAAATGAAAGATATTAATAGAGAACAAACAATGTATTTACCTTGATATCATCATAAAACAGGAACAATCAAGGGATTTCAATACCAATTTCGTGTTCGTGAGCATACTAAATTTTGTGTTAGACCATATGTAATTCCAGCACATTATAGGGACCGTGTTAGAACAGAAATACAATCTATGCTTAATGAGGGCATTATTGAGCCTGCAGTAAGCTCATACAACAATCCATTACATGTTGTTGAGAAGAAAAATGGATCGATCAGGCTTGTCTTAGATTCGAGACAAATCAATACGATCATTATTCCTGAAACAGACAGGCCGCAAACGTTAGAAGAACTTCTTCAAAATTTTAATGGTGTAAAAGTGTTGTCTTCCATTGATCTCAGATCCAGCTTTTATCAGATCGAACTTCATCCAGAATGTAGAAAATACACAGCTTTCCTTTGTTTCGGCGTTTGTTATCAGTTTCGGAAACTTCCCTTTGGTTTGAACATTTCTTCGGCAGCATTCATTCGCGGGCTAAATTCCATATTACCTGAGTTCTTAAAACGTCACATCACCTTATATGTAGACGATATTCTGATCGCAGAAGCCTCATGGGAACAACACAATCGCATCCTCAACAGTGTGTTACATATTTTTGCAGAATCTGGAATTACAGTTAACTTGGAAAAGTCTGAATTCGGTAGGACAAAGGTGAAGTTTTTGGGACATATTATTTCTTCTGAAGGCATTCAGCCGGATCCTGAAAAGTTAGAAGCAATCAGAGCCATTCCAGTTCCATCCACAAAAAGACAAGTCCGCAGTTTTCTAGGTCTCGTAAATTTTTACCGTCGTTTTCTGAATATGCAAATTCTAGCTACACCAAAACTTTGTTCTCTCACGGGAAAAAATACTATTTGGAACTGGGACGAACAAGCACAGTTGGAATTCAATTCTTTGAAAGAAGCGTTACTTCACGCGCCAATCTTAGCTCATCCAGATCTGTCACAAGATTTCTGCCTTAGCACGGATTCTTCTAAAGTCGGTCTTGGTGCCCATTTATTTCAAGAAGCCATAGAAAATGACACTACCATTCAGAAAACCATTGCTTTTGCTAGCCGAGTGCTAACAAAATCTGAAAAAAATTATTCCGTTACTGAATTAGAAGCTTTAGCTATCGTTTGGGCATTTAACAAATTCCGTTTCTTTCTTTCTGGTAAGCACGTAAAAGTATACAGTGATCATCGTGCATTACAATTTCTTATGTCTTCAAAATTAAATCATGACAGGTTAAAACGTTGCGCTAACAAAATATTGTGTGTCAGGTTAAGGACAGTCTCGTGTATAATTGTTCAAAGGGGAAGTTTCATATGGCACATCCACCACTACTGGCGGCTCACCTCCAACTGCGCAACGCTACACGCTGTTCACATCCAGCTGGCTAACACTACAATGGCGAGAATTACAACAATGCAAAGCAGCCACAGACTGCACACAGCACAGCCAGTGATTTTCATATTGAGCGCTACGTAACGTTGCCAGTAAGAAAACATAAACAGCCTACTTACATAGAGAAAACATAAACAGCCTACTTACATAGCCCCCATGCTCCCCACAAAAAATTTTTACAAATGGTGTTGGGCACTGGCCAATACAGATTTGACAAAAATTTTTCATAATTACAATAACAAAGAAATCAAATGCACACACTTATTGATATTATGTTGGTCAAAAGCTCAAATTTTCTCACAGTCCATAAAGACAGTCCTGATCATTCATTACGGTAAAATATAGTGTTTTTCTCAAAGTCTGAGCAGTAGAAGAAAATGCACACGGAAGTAGTGGATTTCCATGCAGTCTTGAAGTAGTAGTGTTGTCCTTCCAACGGAAAGACAGTGCTGACTCTCGACATGCATACAGGTAATGGGCCACAACAGAGCAAACCCACAGCAGAGTCATTCGAAGTTTGGAAGAATATTGGTAGGTAGGTCATCACAGAGCAGACCCACTGTAGTCCTGGTAGAAATAATGGCGTTGGTGGGTCATCATAGATGCAGACCCACTGTAGTCCTTGTAGAGAAGGCCAGCAGCCATCTGTTGCGATTGTGCAGGTGCACATTCACCATCGAAGAGTCTTGCGGAGAATATAGCAAGTCAATAACCACCACTTGTGCACTCACAAAGTTGTTGGAATTGTCTTTAGAACCAGCAATGCTGTTATCCAGTCCCTTGCTGAATTAGTAACACACGTGCAAACACTAACAGTCCCTACTTCTCACATATTGTCCATATACTATGACCAACAGAAACGTGTGCAGTGAAATGTAACTTAATTTGAAGAACTGGTGTCTGTACAATTATAAATTTACAACATGAAAATACAATTACAAAGGTACAAAATACATCATTAAAGAACATAACAATACAGATAACATTTGTAGTAAAACAGGCGTTACAAAAGAATAGAAATAGACATATACATCAGTGGAATTATGACATGAGTACATACATAAAAGATCACAATAACCTTTGAAACATCAACTTCACACATGAGCATTAAAACAAAACAGAATTAATAATGTCTAACATCTTTACAAAGTAAACAACATATTATTAATGCCAATTATATTCGAGGATAACAGTATTACTCATCATAGTGAATGTAGCTTGCCAATTATATTCGAGGATAACAGTATTCCTCATCATAGTGAATGTAGCTTAATATTAAAAGAAGAAAAAAATTCTATGAAATTACACAGAGACAGGAAGAAACCAAATACTCAAGGGTACACAAACACATAGTGGGATAACACCAATAGGAAAGGACAGGGTTCGTTTTCAGTGTAACATTTGGTACTGCAGTCCAACCCAAAACTTCATATATCTTTCCTCTTATTTCATCCTTTGTTTCCACCAAAAAAATTCTATCTAAGCATACTTTCTGTATTTATATGTTCACACATTTCTTACCTCAACATTTATTTCCAAGAAAATCCTACCTAAACCTGTTTTCTGTACTTTTTTTCGTATAACTTCTGAATGCATTTCTTCCAATTCATCGCAACTCATTCTCTTAGAGGCTACCACCTCTTAAGCTAACTTAAATCTACTGAGCTCAGATGCTAAACTAAGGAACGAGGCAATGCAGCATCACATAACAAATTATCACAAACAGCAATGACAAAAAAATGCCAATTTGCAAAGCAAGCAGCAGCAAATCTAAATTAACAGATAAAATGCAAAATTACAACTAATATGAGCCAATGTGCAGCAACAATAAAAATAAATCAATAGTAAAACTAGCTTAACAGAGTAATACAAAGTGAAATTTAGTAGCATTATGCCTGGCAAATAGCAGCAGAAATAACTTATATCTAAACATGACATAGCTCAAGCAGAAAAGATATTACAGTAAAAACAACAATGCAGATAAGGGAAAGTGTATATTCACATCTTAATGTCTATGTAATTAAAGTGGTGCACCACAAGAAGTTATTCTACCAAAAAGTTACCAATTACTTCAAAAGAAAATTATGAATGCAGTTCCTGTGAAGGTAAATGTCATTTTGTGCCCCCTCATTTTTTTTGAAAAAAATTATTATTTACTCGATCTGTAGACAGAAAATATTTATATTAGTACATCTATAAAATTTTATTTTAACCAATGCTGCAGTGCAGCTAGAAACTAGATATCAAATGAAATAAGCAACTACGAAAAGCAAAGTATAAAAATATCATTCAGTAGTCATGTGACATTTCATAAGTTAGTAGAAACTCTCTCAACTCTTGTAGAAAGACGCTTGTCATAATCAGGTGTGCAGATGTAAAAATATTTCTCGTCATTTCATTAGGCATTTTAGTAAATATCGTAAATTACGAGCTCCACAGTATGCTTTCAACAAGGAGATGTCAGTAGCGCGGACAATGGCCTTCCCTTTCTTTTTTTTTCTACCTGTGCTTCTGACGAGGCACTCACACTAATGGCTTGTTCTCCAGGCGTCTGACACACCTGGGTGCCCACGACGCATTAGGTGCAGGTGGTCACTTAACTTTCATACGGAAATATTTACGACAGCAGTTTCCGCTACAGTGACAGTCTCATATAAAAATATTTCACAGGTCAAGAATTTGCGTTGCAAATGTGTAGAAACAAAATTCTATAAATATAAGTGTCCATTTGTGTTGAAATCGAATCTACTGTGTCCTTTAAGTTTTCCTGAGTTATTGCAAGTTGCGTAACCGAATCGGTAGATGCAACTGAGTCAATTTTAGCCCACAAGGTCTCATGATTTTCATGAACAATGGCTTGCAGTTCTTTTATGGCTGCTTCGTGATTCTGTAATGCATTTTCATGCCGCGAAAAAATAGGTTGAAATTGCTCACAAATTTGTGTTTTTACGTCATTACAGACTTTTTGACATTTCGATTCAATGTTATGTAACTCAGTAGTTAAATCTTCACGTGTTTGTTCAAGCGTATGTTCCACTGAGTCTAACTTTTGAAGCTTTTCTACCATTGCGTCTAACTTTTGAAGATTTTGTTCCATTGTGTCTAACTGTTGCTGTGTTTGTCTCTGGTGTTGTTCCATTGTGTCTAACTTTTCAAGCTTTTGTCCCGTTTGTTGCATTAATTGTAATAACAATGCACTGGTGTCTGAAATATGTTCCTCAGTGCTTTTCGGCAGTGAAGTTGCACCGGCAACCTTCACATTTTGACAAGTGGAAAATGTGTCTTGACTCATTTGAGAAAACGGTGGGAACCCAAAACCTGAGTCTGCAGTATTTGCAATATTGTGTTCTGTCATTCCCGATTCCTGAGGCGAGCTGTTGCCGACCGATCGATCGATAATGCTTCCCTCTTCACTAATTGTTTCACTGTCCACGCCATTGTTTGCCGCCCGCTCCATTTCCCTGTGCACAGTTACCAAATTACTACTTTGAACATTAGTAAATTCATTACTCGGCGGCGCTGATAAGCTACGCTCGTCGTCACTATTATTTCTCAGTTTAGTTTGGAGCCTAGTGTTACGTTTTTCACACGCCATAATTGTCACAATATTTCACACGATAACACAGAAAAGCACAATTTGAAGTGCAAAAATAGGAGAACACATTAACATAGCACTGAAAATAATATGTAGTTAATTGCAAGCGTAGCTGCGAAATACTTGGTGCAAATCTACATGCATGCCACAAGTGTTTTACTGTACAACAATGAAAGGCTACTACTACAAAGGAGATTCTCTCTACAATTACGCGCTAGCAATAAACAAAAGCTACACTAAATACACAAACTACAAGAAAAAATCAGAAGATTCCAGTGAGGTATCCTAGGCTAAGGGTCGACATATGAAACTTCCCCTTTTAACAATTATACATGACTGTGCTTAAACTGACACACAATATTTTGTTAGCGCAACGCAATCTGACTTTCAAAATTCCCTACAAAAGAATGGCCCTGACTAACATTAAAGTATACGTTTCACAAATCACTTACCTCACAAAAATCTTCGCTGCTCAAGCTACTGCAATACAGCGAGCGCCACTACTGCCAGCTAAATAAAAGATTCAAACTATGGAAGGCACAAACTACTGATAGGGATAGTTAGCAAATGAAAGATATTAATAGAGAACAAACAATGTATTTACCTTGATATCATCATATATAAATATAGCAGTTCATGACAAATTTCAAAACTCCGCCATCTCTCTCTCCACATCCACCACTACTGGCGGCTCACCTCCAACTGCGCAACGCTACACGCTGTTCACATCCAGCTGGCTAACACTACAATGGCGAGAATTACAACAATGCAAAGCAGCCACAGACTGCACACAGCACAGCCAGTGATTTTCATATTGAGCGCTACGTAACGTTGCCAGTAAGAAAACATAAACAGCCTACTTACATAGAGAAAACATAAACAGCCTACTTACAATTTGAGTTTTTACGGATTTCTGATATTCAAGGTACACTCGTAAAATGGTCGTACGGGAAGACCCCCACTTCATCGCTATCTCGGACATGCTGTGTCCCGTCGTTCGTGCGCTGACTAAAACACCACGTTCAAATTCACTTAAATCTTGATAACCTGCCATTGTAGCAGCAGTAACCGATCTAGCTACTGCGCCAGACTCTTGTTGTCTTATATAGGCGCGCCAGACCGCAGCACCGTATTCTGCCTGTTTACAAACCGCTGTATTTGAATAGGCATGCCTATACCAATTTCTTTGGCGATTCAGCGTAGTTTCGTATCGTATTCAGTCTAAAATCTTACAGAGAACTCTACCAAGACTTGGTTTTCACTTTAAATGGTCTTAACTGTTCCTGTATTGGTGGTTCAATATCTATATCGTCCATTTGCGAGTCTGTTCTCCGGTCACATACTGAGTCGGTAGAATCGTCTTGCATGAATACATTTTTAAATGCGGAGTTCGAAATTTCTGCTCTCTGTCTGCTGTCTTCAGTTTCGACAACAGACGAACACATCAGATATCCAGTGACACATCTAGATCCGTACACTGGTGCTACGTGTGATGAGAAATTCCTAAACTTTTCTCGTTAATTTTTAACGAGAATCTGATTGTAGAATGGGCATGCATACGACACTTTTATCATCTGCTCCAGCATATTCTAAAGTGTAGAGCAGTTATTGACCAGTACCCGCTGTTACCAGCTCGCTTCACCGATTTGAGCATTGGTCTTAAGTTGCTTGTTTTCTAATGCTTGCTATTAAAAATTTGGGTTGACGCCTGAAAATTTTCATGCTAAAAAAAATTGGGTCATTTTAAGAAGTAATTTTCAGAGAACTCAACTAAATCTTTGCACAATTAGCCTTACGAACGTGACGCCACAGGCTTTATCCATTTGTTATCGTCGTACGACGTGAACGCCGATTCTTAAGCATATATTAGTTTATTGCCTTCCATTATTTTTTTTTACAAACGCAAGAATGCAAAATAAATTATGTTTCCCATTCTCGTACAATTCATAACACACTTAATTGTGGGCATTAGTATATACTAAAACACGTTATGTCATCAAAAACATACAAACACAATAAACATCGAGAAAACTGAAACAGTACAAAGACAGTCGTGCAATTGTATAGTCAAAAAACTAGAAAACGCTGCATGACTGACTTAAAAAATTTCTGATCTCTGTAAACAACTTTACGCTGATGAACGGTTTGTTATTAACTTTCTCCTATCACCATCCGTGCAGTCTCTTTTGTAACTAGCGTGTGGTAGTCTCTGTTTTCATAACATTCTACGAATAGCACCGTTAAACGAGGGTGAGTCTTTCCCCGCTTCGTCTAAATAATATAGAAACTTACAAGAGTTACGTCAACAGTGAAAATCTTTGTGAATGAGGTATTTGAATGAAGGTATTTTGAAGAGAGAAGAAGTAGCGATTTGTGCTATACTTGTGGATCACCCTTACTTGGAGATTAATCAATAAATAATAGTCTATAGAGCCAAGGCATTCACTTGTAAAATTGTTCACCAAAAATAGAGTACTAAAATCGCGCGCCTATCATTCGATATCTGCACATCGGTGGCCGCTCGAGATTAACGCGGTCGTTCAGACGATAGCATCAACGTGGCTCGCGTGCGTTCAGGCTATCCCGGCCGCCTGGACGTTGCTCTGGTTTATTTCCTACACCCATCCTAGCTGAGGTTAATATTCTTTAAACTGCGGTAAAATATTACCTTCCATACAGGAATAGGCTGCCCGCTAAACTAGGAAGCTGTAGTTTCAATGAAGTACGCTGTTGCACGTTATTCCCGCTATAATGCCGACAAGCTACGCTTTCTGGAGAAAAACTACGAACTAGTCGCCAAAATATGAGGATGGCAAACTTTAATTTGTATTTTGGGAAGAATTGATTTCCTAGCAGAAACAGTGTAGTCTTCCATTACCAAAATTAGAAGTGGCTAGTACACTGACATTATATATGAGAAGAACATGATTTAACATTGATGTTCACATTTCTGGTTTTATTTTCTGTATCTGTTGTGAGAAGCGATGGATAACTTCACTGCCTGACAAAATATGGTGACGCACCTAAGAAGGGAGGAGAAAACGAAACAAAACCTCACGAGTTGAAAAAGTATGTAGCGTTAGTGCTGGATTCAGTGCGACACAATTCATCAGTAGCCAGTACTTGCCAATCATAGAAGCACTCCAAACGCAGCACCAATGGTGACGGCTGACACAGAATGAAACCCTTGAACTGTGCTGGGATGATGGGTGCGTGTGTGAAGGGGTGCGCAATATGACGTTCCTCCCTTGTTGTGGTGAGACTTGGTCGACCGGAGACAAGGCGACGATTTTGCCTGCCCATCACTTTCCCATACCGTCCATCATCGTCGCACTGCTATTTCCGAACGCCCCACGAATCTGGATATTGCACGATGTGACCAGCCGGCCAAATGGACACACACAGTGATGTCCCAGCAAGAACACCCCACTCGTACTAAACCTCCAGTAGTGTCTCAGTTTAGCCGGAGAGTCCATATATGTTGGCATAAGGGGCGTAAAATATAACTGATCAAGCTTTCTGACCCGAGTTTTGCAATAATTAAGCTTATCCGATCTTGAAGTAATTAGTGAGCAGTAGCATAGAAATTCTTCCTACCTGTTAAGTGGAGATGCTCTCGTAGTTTTATGTCCCCTTGCCGAGCCGTAGCAGCGCCGTCGGATTCTGAAAGCGCTATACTACTATCTATGTTATACATAATGAAGCGGGAAGAAAATTTTTTGTGCAAATAATTTTTAAATAACATGCCATTATGGTGTGTTCATTTAAGAAACACCGTAAAATTTAATTATCTACATTGGTTATAAACTAACTATCAACGGTACATGGCTGGACCGGAAGACGTCCTGTTGACGACTGCCGACTGTTGCGCCCAGCCTGTAACTTGAGCGTACACTTGGTGTAGTTCGTATAAGAGCGTACATCTTCGTTTATGCCAAAGTTATTCATTTATTTAATAATATCAACATTTCCTGGCATTGTGAAATTACTGAAAGATAGTATTTTTGACCTGTAGAAACCTCCTATCTGAGTGGCAAAAGACAACTTTTGTTAGTAAATATTTACTAACAAGAATTACTTGATCCACGCCAGACTAGATGTACTTTCCCTACGTACCTCTTTGTTGACGTCACAAGCGATTTCTGCATCGGCACGTCATCTCACTGTCTCTGAAAGCGCCAGATGGCCAACCGCCTCTGTTAGCTAGCGTGGATACGTACCGCGCACTCCTTATTCCGTATGTACTACAGCGCTAATACGTTCACTTCACGTACATGAAGTATCAAAACTAGAAATAAAGTAAAACGAGCTCTTATCTGCAAATAAGAGATGCCTTACACCCCTTTCAAACCCTGTGAGTTGCTGATAACGCTGTCTCAAATGCGTACGCATTATCTCCGTGTCCTACACAGTGAAAACTTAACATCTGACGCTATCGACGCCCCTATAGATGTTCCAGGACTGGTATCAACACTAAATATGAAAATTAATGCTCCACCTGTCACACAGAATAGGAGCTTTAATCATTTACATAAACTTCGCCGATGGTGTGTACAGGGACAAAGTTCATCGACTTTGGACCCTGTCTTCTGAGTGATTTACACTTTTCTTTTTTCTTTTATCAGGCTATGTACTTGGATCGAAGCACGAGTTACGCTTTGTCCCATTCTAGTAGCCGTCACGATTGGGCTTGATTACTGTTGTGAAGAAAGGAAATGCACTACCCTTCCTAATATTTCTTTAGTTTGAACAAATATTTTTGAAATATGACGTCATATACACGCTGAAAAGCTCAGGGTAACAATCTGGGCGCGAAAAAATAGTTCGAAACTTTTGGGAAACACGGTAAGCAACAACAGAGGCAAGAAACGCTAAACATATTCATTATCAGTAGAACAGAAAGTTCATCCGGCAAAAGAACGTCATGCAGATTCTCAACCACCTCCAGTATCTGCAATTCTCTCTAGTATCGAACGCTTTTAAGAGGTGCGTTGTACTTCTATGAGATGCTTACAGACATAATTCCCACAGAGTACATCTAGTAGGGTCAGTCAAATTCGCTTACTGGCTTCCACATGTATCTCACAAACTGAGCATAATTTCATGGAAATTCTTTTACAGATGATAACCAGTGATCTTTCTTTAGGGAAAGCATTGAAAATAAGAATTCCAAATGAAACTATATGGTTCCAGAGACCTTTTCAGATCTCAAATATCTGTGATGTATATATGCAGACTGAAGCGATGAATGCAGCCTAGATGCAAATTTTCGTTCTTCGATTCAGTCTGCATACCTAGAATGAGGACTCCATTCAGAATTCAAACGACTGCGTGTGTCACATTTGTACTAACGCGCTGATGTGATGTTCTTGAACTGAATAGGGTTAGTTATTTTATTTTAATAAATACAGCAACAAGCCACTTCGTTATGTATTTTTATTTAAGCTAATACACGTCTCGGACTTCTGCCCAGTTCCAGTTATCGTAATACATATTTGTGTCTTCAGTCAGTACGTAGTTACTACGTCAATAGTAAATTGGGTACTGCAGCTGTCCAGTGTAAAATAATAATTTCGTTTAGCTACTACACTTTCCGGGTTGTATATTTACAATGTATTGCTGTTAAGGTGTACTTACCATCTACTCTGCTATTTGTTATTCCGATTTCCGCCCTTATGGATGTGGCACAAACCATTTTTGCTTCTGTTTTACACAAAAACCCAGCTATCCGCTAATTTTCCTACTGACGTCATTGTTTGCACCCGAAAATACATGTACGGTCAGGTTCTTCTACGGTCAAAGTATGACTAAAGAACTGTAATGTTTAACGTGAATGTGCCGATTACTCTATATGGTTATCACGTAAGCGCATTAGTAATTGTTTAGGTTATGAGGTACGTTTAACAAAAATAATAATGTAATACATTTTATTTAGAAGAATTAATATATATGTTTTATGCACTGCACGGGTCGACATTGGATTATTCAGCACAGATTAACCGCAGCAGCCAGTTTGCTGTTTATGTTGCAACTATATACTGACTGAAGACTGAAATACGTATTACTACAATTGAAGATGGGTGAAAGCCCGAAACACGTACCGGCTTAAATAAAAGTACATAACAAAGTGGCTGGTTGCTGTATCTATTTAAATAATATAATCCAAGGCCACGGAACTCAACAGCCAGTAATATGAATAAATTATTCAATAAGCCGCATGTGCTGCGTAATTTCAACAGGGACCAAAATTTAGGCAAATACACGGTATCTAGAATTCATTCATCATATTTCAGAAGACTACTCCTCCTGCTTGAATGTAAATATAAACTTAAATAAATTTTAACTTACTCGTCGATCTACAAAGCTTTAATTTTTGAAAGGATCATTAGAATACACCTTTACGATTAACTTGCCTGTTGCTGGTAGCAAACACCCAGACAATAGCCAAAGTCGTCCTCTAGCTGGCCTGCCAGGAGTTACGTCACATACTTGCCACGTACTACCACAGCTTACGAAACAGTGTTAGAAGTGGAGGCACAAAGACGGAGACCGTCATAAATTTCCACAACGAAACTCGCACGGTGACACTACTAATGCTTGGGGACCGTGGTGCTTCGCAGTATTTTGGCAATACGGGTTTCGATTTGACAGCAACGATCAGTAGCTAATCAGATATTGCTACTGTTGTGTCTAGACAAGACAGCCTAGACACAATGAGAGGAAGCCGAAAGGCACGCGCTAAGCTCAAGCTGGATGGCGTGAGGTCTGAAACAGGATACATAATGAATGCTGTAAAGAAAAGTACGTAGCTTCTGGAATACTTAACTTTAATCCATCCTTTTGGTACATCTGGAGATTATGGCGATACAAGTGAGACTCTTTAGATACATGCAATGGCCCCTTGCTAGGTCGTAGCCATTGACTTAGCTGAAGGCTATTCTAACTATCTGCTCTGCAATTGAGCGAGGCTTCGTCAGTGTAGTCGCTAGCTACGTCGTCCGTACAACTGGGCCGAGTGCTAGTCCGTATCTCGAGACCTGCCTTGTGGTGGCGCTCGGTCTGCGATCACACAGTGGCGACACGCGGGTCCGACATGTACTAATGGACCGCGGCCGATTTAAAACTACCACCCAGCAAGTGCGGTGTCTGGCGGTGACACCACAGCTACTCCAACGGGCTATTGGCAATAACTGCAAAATCGAAAAACTTACAGCGACAGTATTGTCAGGCGAGTTTTTCCCTACCGTAAACTTTGTTGTAAAATTATAAGTCACACCGTGATGGCTATGGTTCGTGCATCAGATCGCAATAAAATGTTTCCCGTTATAATGAACTGCTACGTCATAAGGAAAAATTAATTAACTTGACCTTTGATTTTGACACAGATAAGACAGGTACTGCGTTTAAACTCTCTTTTGAGTTTTTGCCTAGATGCACAGATATTAAAAATTTTTACCTGCCTAATATAAAATTTATGAAAAAAATTTAATGTAGATAAAATATGTTTTCTTCTTGGCTACTGTAAGGAGAGAACGGATTAGGTACAGGATGAGTTGGCGTTCAGAGGCTTCCGTTTTTCCGGTACTCAGAGAACGCCAGGCAAAGTCAGAGAAAACTGTTACAGTTCGCTATGAAAACTCCGTGTCTCGTGGCAGCAAATGTACTCACAGTCGCCGTCAGATCTTCTGGAAACACTTCCAAAATGAGAAGGTTGAACAACAGTCGCAGTATGATATCTTCTTACTAAGAGATTGATACCTTAGGGAACGTCTTTAACACACAAGATGATGGCGGAATATTTCGCACCGTTCGGACCGTGATAGTAGCAGATTCGCCCAGTATTGTTAATTTGCAAAGGAATCACTCTTCACTGGATTTCTAAATACAGTAATCGTTTTATGAAGGTCCGGGCATCCAACATCGAATAAAAGTTAGTGGACTATATTTACCTTCTTTTTCACAAATTAGATTTTTTCTTCTCGATAACTGCGATTACAAGTTGCATCTCCTCTACACTTCAAATTACGTCTCTATATGCAAACATATTTGATCCCAAAAAAAATCCTTATTTCCAACAAATACCAAAAAAGCATAGATGCCCTTTTTTACAGCAAAGAGCGCTGTTGTCTCAATTACGGTAGTGCGTTATCGCTGGTACTCGCAGCCGAAATATTACAATAATATTACATTACGTTGGGACATTACAACCTAGCGTTGCATGGTAGTGGCATCCTCTTTCGATATACGAAACTTTTGAGTTTGGTGGGTTAAGTATGTATAGGAAGTAGACAACAATCTAGGGGTCTAGTTCGATCCCCGCTTACCATCCACACTGAGAAAGCCACCCTTTAACCTGAGGCGCGGGGCACCGTCATGCCGCCGCTGTTCCAGTCGCGAATAGCTCGTGAGAGGAACGATTACTGATATTACTCCGTGTGAGAGAGAATACTTCTAGTTTTATCTTTATGGCCCTCTCACAAGACATACGCGCATGGAAGCGTATTGATTCACTGAACTAGGAAAGTACACTCTAGGAACTTTAACAGTGAAGCGGACTCTGATGCAGAATGCCTCTCTTGCAGTGTCTGCCACTGGAGTTCGCTGAACATCTCCGCTCGCTATCTAACCGTTAACGAAACGTGCAGCTCTCGTTTGGATCTTCTCTGTTTCCTGTATCAATCCTGTCTGGCATGGATCCCACACTGACGACCAAAGTTCAACAATTGGTCGAATGAGGGTTTTGTACGCTATTTCGTTTCTGAGTGGGCTACATTTGGTGGGGTTTCTTTCAATGAAACTGAATCTGGCATCTCCCTTGATGTGGTCGTTGCACTTTAAATTCCTCTGTACCCATACTCCTAAATATTTTATGGGTATCACTGCTTCCAGTGATTATTCTGCAGTTGTGTGGTGCGAAATACGGTACATTTGTTTATGTTGTGCTTCAGTTGACAATCGTTGTAGCCATCGTCACTCCTCTTCAGGTCTTCCTGCATCTCGCTATAGTTCTCTAGTGTTGTGACTTCTCTCTACACAAGAGCGTCATCCGAAAGAAGAGTCATTGATCTTCCGACATTATCCACCACGTCATTTATATACGATGTGAATAATAATGGCCCCATAACACCACCATGGTATACGCACAAAGATACTATTACGTCTGAAGATTCCTCTCCGTTGTGAGTGACATTTTGTGTTCTGCTTGCTAGAAACTCTTCAGTCTAATCACATAAGTAGTCTAAAATTCCGTGCCCTCGTATTTTGTTAATGAGGAGGCATGTAGCACTTTCGGAAGTCGAGCAGCAAGGCATCTACTTGGGCGCTTGAATCTGCTGCTTTCTGGGTCTCGTGGACAAACAAAGCGAGCTGGTTTCACAAGCTGCGACCTTTTCGTACGTTTTACACATTACTCTAGTATTTCTTGTTCCTTCTCTGTTCATTTCATAGACTGCATTAACCAGATAAGTTGGGTCATCCCTCTTGCAACGGAGTGCCGCAGGGTACGAGGGGACCTTTACCGGTCACGTTCCTCCAACCACTTCCCACCTATGCGGAATTCTGGTGTTAGCGCTAACAGAGGGCGCTGATTATGTTTACTTTCATTGTGGCTTCTTTAGAGATTTGTTTTATGGGTGTTTTACATTATCCGGTGCACCATCAAAGGTGTTTATTATTTATGTCATTATCTAGAGTATTGGCACTAGAGCATATCTCAACTACTGTTTCTTAATTCTTTTATAACAATCTTACTTTTGTCGTGTTCTTTTTCATTACTGTTTATTACTACAATGCCTTATATGCGTTATAAGCTCATTACAGACATCAACTATTGTATCCCCCTTTATTTTCGCTGTGCAATTAAGTATTGAAAACTAGTGTATGCCGACATTAGCGACATCTAGTGAACTTACAATACAAACAGCTTGTGGCTACTGTACGGCAGGTTGTTTTGAACAGTAGTGCTACTGGCAACATGACTCGTGCATATGATGTTATTTATATATATTTGACGATGCTGGTGCTGATTCTGTATTTAACATTTGACGATGCCACTATGGCTGCAATACATTAGGACGTTGTTTTTATAAAACAGGTATGCCTCTTCATACTAAAGCGCACAAATGCATATATTTGTCACTAGTACTTTTCATTATGGTCTATACATTGTTTTTAAGCTGTAGACAATCTGCGAGTATATTTATGTTTTTTCCCATTTTTTGCTGCAGATCTGATGATGGTCATTATCGACCGAAACCGGTAATCTATTAACAAAAAGTTTGTGACCATAGACGTAAATTAAAGAAAACTTAGTGCGAGCTAGGATTCACACCATCGTTGTTTCCGGACCCAACGTTGATTCTTACATGGCAGACTTGCAGTCTCGAGAAATGTCTTAGCACGCGAGCTTAAAACATACCACAACCTTATACAACAGACAGCCATCAGAGATATAGGTCTGCAGCTTTGTGCATCTGTTCGAAGACCTTCTTGAAAACGGAGGTGTTCTGTGCCTTTTCCAAATCCTTAGGAACGCTTTGTTCTTGCAGCGACCTAATGTACACTGCTGATAAAGGGGAGTTTATTCTTTCGCATACTCTGTGTAGAATACGAGGGTCACTCCAAAAGAAATGCCCACTATTTTTGTAAAAATACAGTTTTCATTCAGCATGTGTGAAAGTTTTACAGTGTGTAGATACATCCTTCCCGTTTATTTTCAAACTTAGTTCAACCTGTTCCCGTGAGTGGCGCCATCATAGCATGTCTTCAAGGTGGCTGCTACACTTGACGGTCGTCGGAAGCAACGTGCTGTCGTAGAATTCCTGTGCTGTGAAAACGAGACAGTGGGAAACATCCACAGGAAGTTGAAAAAGGTGTATGGAGATGCTGCTGTCGATCGCAGTACAGTTAGTCGGTGGGCGAGCAGGTTACGTGATGAAAGCGGGCACGGCAATATTGAGGGTTGTCCTCGCATGGGCAGGCCTCGTACTGCACACACTCCAGACAATGTGCGGAGGGTTAACGAATTGGTGACTGCTGACAGACACTGAAGAAACTTCAAGCTCGACTGAGTCGTGTTCGACCACATCGGCAAAAGCATGATGTTTTTCTGTTGCACGACAATGCACGGCCACATGCCAGTCAAAAATCCATGGAAGCGATCACAAAACTCGGATGGACAACACTGAAACATCCGCCTTACAGTCCTGACCTGGCTCCATGTGGCTATCATCTCTTTGAGAAATTGAAAGACTCTCTTCGTGGAGCAAGGTTTGATGATGACTCCCATGTGCACGCTGCCAAACAGTGGCTCCAACAGGTTGGTGCAGAATTTTATCGTGCGGGTATACAGGCGCTGGTTCCAAGATGGCGTAAGGCAGTTGAGAGGGATGGAAATTATGTGGAGAAATGAAAATATTGTTCCTGAAGGATGTATCTACACACTGTGAAACTTTCAAAACATGTGGAATAAAAGATGGATTTAAAAAAAAATAGTGTGCATTTCTTTTGGAGTGACCCTCGTATATAAGATTTCTGTCGTACATTATTGTCCGTATGTATAGGAAAACTGAATAAATTGATTTCAAAAACATTCTCCTCATTTAACATGTACTTCAAGTATCATATTCAGTAGCTGATCAAAACTAATTGTCCGTTCGCCCTGATTGGTCACGTAAAAAAAGTCGGGAAATGAAACTTTAAACTTCATGAAATCACAAATTTTAAATAAAGAAAATGAATGTAAATGTCAAAGAAAATTAATTGTTTGCTCAATGAACACTGTATAACTAAAACTCGATACCGATAACTAAAACTCGATAGTGATAACTAAAACTCGATACCGAAGTACATTATGAAAGTTCTGTGATATGAAGTGCAATAACGGTACATCATGGACTATACATACTATACTACATACTACACTCCTGGAAATGGAAAAAAGAACACATTGACACCGGTGTGTCAGACCCACCATACTTGCTCCGGACACTGCGAGAGGGTTGTACAAGCAATGATCACACGCACGGCACAGCGGACACACCAGGAACCGCGGTGTTGGCCGTCGAATGGCGCTAGCTGCGCAGCATTTGTGCACCGCCGCCGTCAGTGTCAGCCAGTTTGCCGTGGCATACGGAGCTCCATCGCAGTCTTTAACACTGGTAACATGCCGCAACATCGTGGACGTGAACCGTATGTGCAGTTGACGGACTTTGAGCGAGGGCGTATAGTGGGCATGCGGGAAGCCGGGTGGACGTACCGCCGAATTGCTCAACACGTGGGGCGTGAGGTCTCCACAGTACATCGATGTTGTCGCCAGTGGTCGGCGGAAGGTGCACGTGCCCGTCGACCTGGGACCGGACCGCAGTGACGCACGGATGCACGCCAAGACCGTAGGATCCTACGCAGTGCCGTAGGGGACCGCACCGCCCCTTCCCAGCAAATTAGGGACACTGTTGCTCCTGGGGTATCGGCGAGGACCATTCGCAACCGCCTCCATGAAGCTGGGCTACGGTCCCGCACACCGTTAGGCCGTCTTCCGCTCACGCCCCAACATCGTGCAGCCCGCCTCCAGTGGTGTCGCGACAGGCGTGAATGGAGGGACGAATGGAGACGTGTCGTCTCCAGCGATGAGAGTCGCTTCTGCCTTGGTGCCAATGATGGTCGTATGCGTGTTTGGCGCCGTGCAGGTGAGCGCCACAATCAGGACTGCATACGACCGAGGCACACAGGGCCAACACCCGGCATCATGGTGTGGGGAGCGATCTCCTACACTGGCCGTACACCACTGGTGATCGTCGAGGGGACACTGAATAGTGCACGGTACATCCAAACCGTCATCGAGCCCATCGTTCTACCATTCCTAGACCGGCAAGGGAACTTGCTGTTCCAACAGGACAATGCACGTCCGCATGTATCCCGTGCCACCCAACGTGCTCTAGAAGGTGTAAGTCAACTACCCTGGCCAGCAAGATCTCCGGATCTGTCCCCCATTGAGCATGTTTGGATGAAGCGTCGTCTCACGCGGTCTGCACGTCCAGCACGAACGCTGGTCCAGCTGAGGCGCCAGGTGGAAATGGCATGGCAAGCCGTTCCACAGGACTACATCCAGCCTCTCTACGATCGTCTCCATGGGAGAATAGCAGCCTGCATTGCTGCGAAAGGTGGATATACACTGTACTAGTGCCGACATTGTGCATGCTCTGTTGCCTGTGTCTATGTGCCTGTGGTTCTGTCAGTGTGATCATGTGATGTATCTGACCCCAGGAATGTGTCAATAAAGTTTCCCCTTCCTGGGACAATGAATTCACGGTGT
The DNA here is from genome assembly GCF_021461395.2 of Schistocerca americana. Lineage (NCBI taxonomy): Eukaryota > Metazoa > Arthropoda > Insecta > Orthoptera > Acrididae > Schistocerca > Schistocerca americana. The sequence goes on from NC_060121.1 coordinate 858,865,716, forward strand.
TCTTATTTCAATTTCCAGGAGTGTATGTACATACATACTACATACATACATACTACCACATACATACATACTACATACATACATACTATACATACTATATACATACATACTATACATGGACTCTACATATATATCTACATACATACTCCGCACGGCACCGTATGGTCTGTCGCCGGGGTACCCTGTACCACTACTAATCATTTCCTTTTCTGTTCCACTCACAAACAGAGCGAGGGAAAAACTACTCTCTGTATGTATCCCTCTAACCTTATCTTCGTGGTCCTTACGCGAAATGCACGTTGGCTGCAGCAGAATCGTTCTGTAGTCAGCCTCAAATGTGGGTTCTCCAAATTTTCTCACTAGTGCTTCTTGAAAAGTACTTGTGCTGTCATTTGTTACCTCTCAAAAGAATCGTGCTGTCTATTTTCAATAGGACAATGCTCGACCTCATTTGGCATTTTCTAACAATCTGCGTGGTGTCTGTTTGTTCTAAGTCGTGTCTCCCTACCACTTTCGCACAACGACACTCTGAGCGTGTTTTTTAGGGAATTGACTAGTGTGAACCTGGGACCTGTTGCTGGTAAGGGGACGCCAGACCACATATGACATGTAGAATTCAGAAGAGTTCAGTGAGACTAGCGATGATATAACCAAATACCTAATGATTTCAGCATCCGTTCCACTGCACTCCCTGTAAAAGAATCTTAATACTAACTAAATTTTGTGGAAGGGGTTCAAGGCTTTCCTATTTTTAGTTAGCTGGTAAAATAACGTCGAAAACGCAGTTAAGTTTACCATTGGAAATTTTATTATACTCACAAAACATTGTTTATAAATTGCACTATTGATAAAAGGAAATGTTTTAATGCAGGATGGTAAAAACCGACCGCGTTCAACAAAAATGTGAATGAATATTCCCTGAATGGGCTTCCAAGTTCTACAATGGATCGAAGGATGACCTATGCCATATCACATCTATAATCTAGGTTTCAATGAAGTTTCACAAAAGAGAAAACTATCAAAATGATCTACAGTGACCCTCAATTATCTTTAATTACTTATCTAACTTGTCGTAAATTACAGTGGCTGATGTGGCTTCTCAATAACTATATAATAGAAAAATCATCGCGCTTCATATTTGTACTTCAAGTGGCAAATGTGTATACCATGAGCTTTAATTGACGATCGACACTAGTATTACGCAAAAAGGGGATGTAACAGATGAGACTTCTGCAGTTCTGAGTGAAGCTTTATGCGCTGTTATGCGGCATCGCGTGCGTTCATTACCTTGTCGGTGTTCGTCAGGGGGCGGCAGACAGCACAGCTCCGCTCATCTCGCCGTCTCGGAAGCAACTCTCCTCCTAACTTCTCCTTACTACAACTTACCGAAGTTGGTTTAAAAAAACTATCTGACTGTGTTTTCATCTGACCAATCAGGGTCTCAATGTTAACCTTAAGCTCCGCCTACAAAAATTCTGTCTATCCAATGAGAAACGTTATACTTTTCGTGGTGGGGCAATGTTTTTAAAGTTTGCAACATAACAGAGACGCGAAAAAGTCTCACGCTAAAACTTGCGGGTGGTTTAGCCCTTTTTGTGTTATCGTAAGATCTATACTGTTCTTCTGGAGGGCTCTAGCTTTTAACATTGGCTGGGGGGTGGTCTTGACGTAACAGATACGCGAAAAAGTCTCACGCTCAAACTTGCGGGTGGTGTGGTCCTAGCAGTTAGCTGGCGACGTGGGTGTCCGTCCGTCCCTTATCGTAGGGCCTTCCAGCTTAACACGGTTCTGCTCTCGGCTTCTGTTCTCGTTTCTCCCCTCGGAACTGCGTCTGTCACATGGTGGGAAGGTATGACATGCATTTAGGCATTCTTGTGCTAGTCTGTGGTATTCCATTTGCTCACTCGTTACTCGTATTACTTTGGTTAATTTGAGGTCACGATTTATTCGGTGCTATGTGACATACTACTGGATTTGCTTATCATGTCAGGGTTTTCATGGAAGGTGTTGGATTTGCCTGACACCTTACAACTTGTCTCTGTGAACTGCCTGTGTGACGCTGACGTACACTCGGGGTCAGCAACATCCCCAGACCTGTCCCCGATAGAACATGTCTGAAATCAGCTCGTACGCCAACTCCGTCCCTTTGTGAGTATCCCGGAGATCAAGCACCAGTTACAACAGTTGCGAGCCAGGTTGCCTTAGGAGAGGATACTATGGCTTTTGGACACGTTTCTCAGCTCAATCAGTACGTGCATCCAGGCCAGAGGGAGTGCGACGTCATTCTGGTAACTGAGCTCACACTGCCAACTCCTTTGTAAATTAGACCCGAGTTTGTAACCATAGAAATAACATCACTTATCATCAAAATTTGTGAAGTTTACTTTCGTTACCCCTTCCCCTCCTGGGTACTTCACTGGTTTTGTCATGCAGCGCAGCCCAAATTGTGGTGGTAATTTCCTATGGGACCCAACCGCTGACGTCAGCTGGCCGGTTTGGCCGAGCGTTTCAAGGTGCTCCAGTCTGGAACCGCGCGACCGCTACGGTCGCAGTTTCGAATTCTGCCTCGGGCATGGATGTGTGTGATGTCCTTGGGTTAGTTAGGTTTAAGTCGTTCTAAGTTCGAGGGGACAGATGACCTCAGATGTTAAGTCCCATAGTGCTCAGAGCCATTTGACATTTTTTTTTTTTTTTTGCTGACGTCATCGGTCTCTTGGTTTTCACACTATTTAATATAACTTAAACTAACTTACGTTAAGGACAACACACACATACGCATGCGCCAGAGAAGACTCGAACCTCTGACGGGGACAGTCGCGCGAACCGTGACAATGCGCCTGAGACCACGCTGTTACCCCGCGTGCCTTGGAACATCCCATGCGAAGTGGGACACGGAACTAGAGGCGTCAGGCAGTAACTTAGCTGAACTACAGGGTAATCAGTGTGAGCGTCACGCCTACTTTTACCCAAAAACTTTTCTAATAACTATTGACCAGCCAAGCTGCCAGTTGAAATGTTTGCTTATGAGAGGTCCTGGAAAACGCCATCGTTAAACAAATGACTAACTGTGTAGAAGGGGAAAATGTTATTTTCGGTAAAATCTTAATCGTCTTAATAAGAAGATTTAAATTAATCAAGTGACTGGCCTTTTGGTCCTTCAATTGCATACTTAACTCAGCGTATAGACTGCTTTAGCAGAAGTTTGGCACCTTTAAACAGGCTATTTTGCACTGATAATCTTTCAATATAGATAGGAATGGGCAAATGCATCAGTTCAAGACTCGTCTGCAAACGACTGAGTCGAAATTGATAAACGTAAATTTCAGCTTTACCGCCAGTCTGATAACAATGGCGTAGAGGCTTTTTCGCAATAATTTTATGTATCCTCACACCTTGCAAAACATGCTACATATTGCCCCTACGCGATGAGAAATAATAACATTGAAATATCGTAATAAATCAATAAATGCTAGAAAAACTGTTTCTGGGTTCCTGAATGTATGGTTGTTTTTAAGTTATTTAGCTATGTTTATCGTCTAGGGGAAAACCAACGCATTCGCCGCAACATGTTTTTTGCTCGCGTATCATGTCATTTCTGGACACCCAGAATCTACTCTGTAGGAATCAACATGGATTCCGGAAACAGCGATCTTGTGAGACCCAACTCGCTTTATTTGTTCATGAGACCCAGAAAGTATTAGGTACAGGCTCCCAGGTAGATGCCATGTTCCTTGACTTCCGGAAGGCTTTCGGTACAGTTCCGCACCGTCGCCTGATAAACAAAGTGAGAGCCTACGGAATATCAGCCCAGCTGTGTGGCTGGATTAAGGAGTTTTTAGCAAACAGAACACAGCACGTGGTTCTCAATGGAGAGACGTCTACAGACGTTAAAGTAACCTCTGGCGTGCCACAGGGAAGTGTTATGGGACCATTGCTTTTCACATTATATACAAATGACCCAGTAGATAGTGTCGGAAGATCCATGCGGCTTTTTGCGGATGATGCTGTAGTATACAGAGAAGTTGCAGCATTAGAAAATTGCAGCGAAATGCAGGAAGATCTGCAGCGGATAGGCACTTGGTACAGGGAGTGGAAACTGACCCTTAACGTAGACAAATGTAATGTATTGCGAATACATAGAAAGAAGGCTCCTTTATTGCATGATTATATGATAGAAGAACAAACACTGGTAGCAGTTACTTCTGTAAAATATCTGGGGGTATGAGTACGGAACGATTTGAAGTGGACTGATCATATAAAATTAATTGTTGGTAAGGCGGCTGCCAGGTTGAGATTCATTGCGAGAGTCCTTAGAAAATGTAGTCCGTCAACAAAGGAGATGGCTTACAAAACACTAGTTCGACCTATACTAGAGTATTGCTCATCAGTCGGGTTGACAGAGGAGATAGAGAAGATCCAAAGGAGTGCGGGGCGTTTCGACACAGGGTTATTTGGTAAGCGTGATAGCGTTTCGGAGATGTTTAGCAAACTCAAGTGGCAGACTCTACAAGAGAGGAACTCTGCATCGCGGTGTAGCTTGCTGTCCAGGTTTCGAGAGGGTGCGTTTCTGGATGAGGTATCGAATATATTGCTTCCCCCGACTTATACCTCCCGAGGAGATCACGAATGTAGAATTAGAGAGATTCGAGCGCACAAGGAGGCTTTCCGGCAGTCGTTCTTCCCGCGAACCATACGCGACTGGAACAGGAAAGGGAGGTAATGACAGTGGCACGTAAAGTGCCCTCCGCCACACACAGTTTAGTGGCTTGCGGAGTGTAAATGAAGATGTAAATGAACATTTTGATAATTATTCACACTAGTGTTCAATAATTTAATAAAATATATGCAGGATTTACTATGCGATGATAAAACAATGCTCACAACTCACGATGGTTTCGGTGCAATATAAACAATTTTTATTGATTCCTTTCTCATAGTTGAATCAACAACAGAACTAAAACCTGTTACATGAATAGACCGAAGCAATATACCTTGCCAACTACTGAATAGTTTCAAAAAACTACTAAAAATATTAGTAATGTTACCTCTGAGCAACCAGCAGGGACTCGCGGAAATTCTATACATTTCGCACCCGATAACATATATAAAATTATTTTGAATTCATCTCGAGAACTACTGTAAGTCCGAAATAGCTGATAACTCGCGGAATATTCTGCAATTTCCACACCGAATAACTTGTGTGAAATCATAATGAGCCTTCGCCGCCGACACGGGCAAGTTTTACAGTTCCCCGAAGTCGTGCTCAGAAAACTTGCACCACTTTGAACTCGCTACTCACACGTGTCTCATCAACACGTCTCCTCTCCATTAGTTCTAGAGGATCACTGATCGTAGGCAATATGGCCGCATTCGTTTGTCGTTGGGAAAATTGGCATGCGATTTTCTCAGCTTTACGATGCTGTCTTCAGTTTTTTGCTGGGTCCGTTAGTTTCCCCAATGATTGAAGTTTCGTCACTGTACAAGTCAGTTTACCATGCTATGTTGTTTTAAGATTTGTTAACATTTATAGATAGATAGCCTAGCCCAATTTACTATGCCGCCACTACTTTTATCAATTTATTTCAATTTTTGTGAGAAATTGAGCTTTCAATTCATATTGCAGCATTTATTCAAATAACTACCAGGGGTGCAGCCTGATGACGTCTGTTTTGGTTGGCAGGAGAACCAACACAATGTTACTAGAGGAGGCCGAAAGGCACGTGTTTTAGCTCACGCAGGCTGGCGTGAGGTCTGGAACACGACAATGAGATTAGAATATAGAAAAACGGACGTAGCTGGTGGAATACTTAACTTTAATCCGTTAATGAAGAACGTCGGTCTTGACGGTGCATGAATCAATATCAATAGTAACTAATAATGGCGCCTTGCTAGGTCGTAGCAAATGACGTATCTGAAGGCTATGCTAAACTATCGTCTCGGCAAATGAGAGCGTATTTTGTCAGTGAACCATCGCTAGCAAAGTCGGTTGTACAACTGGGGCGAATGCTAGGAAGTCTCTCTAGACCTGCCGGTCTGCAATCACTGATAGTGGCGATACGCGGGTCCCACGTATACTAACGACCGCGGCCGATTTAAAAGGCTACCACCTAGCAAGTGTGGTGTCTGGCGGTGACACCACAACGTCGTCGACAACCGCCGATATTTCGACAGGAGACCACCCTGTCATTATCAAAGCAAAACTGCAGCAGGAGAGCGTTATGAAAGGAAATTTAAAACCTCGGTTTGCAGAGCGATTCCGGAAAGGTAACACAGAGATATTGTAAACACTAGCGCTCCCACGCCCACCAAACATGGCCGACGCCAGAAGTTACCGACAGTGAAAATTACTGAACAACAAGTCAGTTTGAGAGAGCAAGATTCGGTGCAGAATGTAAGTAAAAACACTGATCTCTACTACAAATTTACTTGCTATTTTACCGGCCGGTGTGGCCGTGCGGTTCTAAGAGCTTCAGTTGGGAACCGCGTGACCGCTACGGTCGCAGGTTCGAATCCTGCCTCGGGCATGGATGTGTGTGATGTCCTTAGGTTAGTTAGGTTTAAGTAGTTCTAAGTTCTAGGGGACTGATGACCACAGATGTTAAGTCCCATAGTGCTCAGAACCATGTGAAGCATTTGAACTTGCTATTTTAATTTCAACTACCTCCTTAATAACACTATCCAATAGCTGGAGCAGCGTATCAGATTCTCCATGTTGTTATGTTCCATTGAGTGACTGGCGCCAACGAATGTTCTGCAATAGCTATTTTGCTCGACTGTTGTAAATCTGTGTGGCGCTTATACTGAGCACACATGTCCTCCACGATCCTGATAAAAGCCTAATATATGACATGTCACATCTGCAAGGAATACTGCAGACACCCGACTTACGAAAATTATATTATCCCTCAAGGAACCTAAAAGGTCCCTAATCTTACAAGGGGAGGCTGCCAATTGTGAAATTCAGATTCGATTCATACTGCGCATAATAAAAGCTCATGGCCAGAAGTGTAATGTGGCAAAGCACCAAGATGCACTTCTCAGCCGTTGTCGAGAAAATCGACAGTTAAAATAAACCGTTGATGAAATACTCTCTACGATTTATATTTTTCTACCGCGTCGTGGCGCAGCGGTAAGCGCTCGGGTCCGTGATCCGAAGGTCACCGGATCGAATCTCGCGCCAAGCAACTCTTTTTTTTATTTGTTTTTTGTAATTCAAATATGTGTACACACACACACACACACACACACACACACATACATATATATATATATATATATATATATATATATATATATATATATATATAAAATTCCCGGCAATCAGTTGAACCAATTATGCATATAATAAGTTGTTGAAAGTCGTTTGCCGTGGAAAAACTGGCGACTTTGAACATCATTATGTTTTCCGCAAACAAAGTTGTATTTCACAAATGTTATTAATTGTCTTCATAATTTTAACCACGTACAGTTAACGGAAGACGTAGAAACGATATTCCGAAACGAATACGTAAAGCGTAAGTCAAACGTTCGAATTAGAATAAAAACCCCACGAACACAAATTTGCTGTGGCAGTTATGAAATATAAACTCCGTTACTCGCTCGTTACACTTGAAGGACAGATGTTGAATGGGCCGAAATGAGCCGCCGCATAACAGCGTAGTTGCCTGCTAATTTCGAAAGAAGGTAGATGCGGTCCCTAGCGCAAGTTATAACATCGTCGAAAATCAGTGCGGACGTGAAAGCTTTGGTACACCTCGTTAAACAAACGGAAAAATGGAGGCGGTACAATTGGAGAGCGATCCGCCTTCACCAACATGCATAAGCAATTCATTAATAGTTTATATATATATATATATATATATATATATATATATATATATATATATATATATATATACGAGGTGCATTCAAGTTCTAAGGCCTCCGATTTTTTTTCTAATTAACTACTTATCCGAAACCGATGAAACTGGCGTTACTTCTCGACGTAATCGCCCTGCAGACGTACACATTTTTCACAACGCTGATGCCATGATTCCATGGGAAAATCGCTGAGGCAATAGCAGCACGGCTGGTGAATGTGCGGCCACGGAGAGTGTCTTTCATTGTTGGAAAAAGCCAAAAGTCACTAGGAGCCAGGTCAGGTAAATAGGGAGCATGAGAAAACACTCCAAAGTTGTTATCACGAAGAAACTGTTGCGTAACGTTAGCTCGATGTGCGGGTGCGTTGTCTTGGTGAAACAGCACATGCGCAGCCCTTCCTGAACGTTTTTGTTGCAGTGCAGGAAGGAATTTGTTCTTCAAAACATTTTCGTAGGATGCACCTGTTACCGTAGTGCCCTTTGGAACGCAATGGGTAAGGATTACGCCCTCGCTGTCTCAGAACATGGACACCATCATTTTTTCAGCACTGACGGTTACCCGAAATTTTTTTTGGTGGGGGTGAATCTGTGTGCTTCCATTGAGCTGACTGGCGCTTTGTTTCTGGATTGAAAAATGGCATCCACGTCTCATCCATTGTCACAACCGACGAAAAGAAAGTCCCATTCATGCTGTCGTTGCGCGTCAACATTGCTTGGCAACATGCCACACGGGCAGCCGTGTGGTCGTCCGTCAGCATTCGTGGCACCCACCTGGATGACACTTTTCGCATTTTCAGGTCGTCATGCAGGATTGTGTGTACAGAACCCACAGAAATGCCAACTCTGGAGGCGATCTGTTCAACATTCATTCGACGATCCCCCAAAACAATTCTCTCGACTTTCTGGATCATGTCGTCAGACCGGCTTGTGCGAGCTCGAGGTTGTTTCGGTTTGTTGTCACACGATGTTCTGCCTTCATTAAACTGTTGCACCCACGAACGCACTTTCGACACATCCATAACTCCATCACCACATGTCTCCTTCAACTGTCGATGAATTTCAATTGGTTTCACACCACGCAAATTCAGAAAACGAATGATTGCACACTGTTCAAGTAACGAAAACGTCGCCATTTAAAGTATTTAAAACAGTTCTCATTCTCGCCGCTGGCGGTAAAATTCCATCTGCCGTATGGTGCTGCCATCTCTGGGACGTATTGACAATGAACATGGCCTCATTTTAAAACAACGCGCATGTTTCTATCTCTTTCCAGTCCGGAGATAAAAAATCGGAGGCCTTAGAACTTGAATGCACCTCGTATATATATATATATATATATATATATATATATATATATATTTTGCATGGCGCGAGATTCGATCCGGCGTTCTTCGATTACGAACCCGGGCGCTTACCGCTGCGCCACGACGATGTAGAAAATTATTAATCGTAGAGAGTATTTCACCGAACGGTTTATTTTAACTGTCGATTTTCTCGACAACGGCTGAGATGTGCATCTTGGTGCTTTGCCACATTACACCTCTGGCCATGAGCTTTTATTATGCGCAGTATGAATCGAATCTGAATTTCACAATTGGCGGCCTCCCCTTGTTAGATGGAGATCGAAAAACATATTTCACATCGTATTTCCACGATATAAACCCAGTCTTATTGGGAATGCTCCCTGCTTCAGGCAGAAAGACAGTAGACCTTGATGCCATTTTCGTATTATCATCACTCATCCGATGAACGGTTGGTCGGTAGTGAAACGCACATCTGATCTGTCCTGCACTAGAACCATTGTGACGACATGGGTTACCTCGGCTGAGAAAGTCCCAGGGTCCGCAATGACGTTGGTCCTGCAAACAAATGTACCGAGTAACCCATCACCGATGAGCCGGATGGTGAATGGTTCAAATGGCTCTAAGCACTATTGGACTTAACATCTGATGTCATCAGTCTGCTAGACTTTGAACTACTTAAACCTAATCAACCTAAGGACATCACACACATCAATGCGTGAGTCAAGATTCGAACCTGCGACCGTACCAGCAGCACGGTTCCGGACTGAAGCGCCTAGAACCGCTCGCCCACAGCGGCCGGCCCAGATGGTGACAGCTAACGAAGATTAGGGGTCTTTTGGGTTCCTTTAAGGGTGATAGAATTTTCGTAAGGCAGGTGTTTATTGTTTTCTTTGCAGTTGTGACATGTCATATGTGACTGGATTTGCGATTTCCTGTCAGAGAGGTCACAGTTCGTAGTAATTAACGGAAAGTCATCGAGTGAAACAGAAGTGATTTCAGGCGTTCCCCAAGGTAGTGTTATAGGCCCTTTGCTGTTCCTTATCTATATAAACGATTTGGGAGACAATCTGAGCAGCCGCCTTCGGTTCTTTGCAGACGAAATTGTCGTTTATAGACTAATAAAGTCATCAGAAGATCAAAACAAATTGCAAAACGATTTAGAAAAAATATCTGAACGCTGTGAAAAGTGACAGTTGACCCTAAATAACGAAAAGTGTGAGGTCATCCACATGAGTGCTAAAAGGAACTCGTTAAACTTCGGTTACACGATAAATCAGTCTAATCTGAAAGTCGTAAATCCAACAAAATACTTAGGTTTTACCATTACGAACAACTTAAATTGGAAAGAACACATAGAAAATGTTGTGGGTATGGCTAACCAAAGGCTGCGTTTTATTGGCAGGACACAGAAAATGTAACAGACCTACTAAGGAGACTGCCTACACTACGCTTGTCCGTCTTCTTTTAGAATATTACTGCGCGGTGTGGGATCCTTATCAGGTAGGACTGACGGAGTACATAGAAAAAGTTCAAAGAAAGGCAGCACGTTTTGTATTATCGCGAAACATGGGAGAGAGGGTCACAGAAATCATACACGATTTGGACTGGAAATCATTAAAACAAAGGCGTTTTTCGTTGCGACGAAATTTTCTCATTAAAAATCCAAATACCAACATTCTCCTCCGAATGTGAAAATATTTTGTTGACACCGACCTACATTAGGCGGAACGATCACCACGATAAAATAAGGGAAATCAGAGCTCGTACGGAAAGATATAGGTGTTCATTCTTCCCGCGCGCTTTACGAGATTGGAATAATAGAGAATTGTGAAGGTGGTTTGATGAACCCTCTGCCAGGCACTTAAATGTGATTTGCAGATTATCTATGTAGATGTAGATATACTGGTCAAACCATCAGGACCGTGGAGGACCGGTACCGAGCATAAGCGTCAGACACAACAGCCGAGCAAATCGGCTATTGCAGAATACTGTAGTGGCGCCAGTCACCCTATGGAATATAGTAACATAAAAAATAAAATGATTGTATGGAACTGTTGGCCGGGAGGTCCCATTTGGGTTCCGTCGCCAAGTGCAAGTCTTATTCCAGTCGACCACACATTGGGCGACTTGCGCGGCAATGATGAGGGTAAAATGATGATAAGGACAACACAACACCCAGTCTACGCCATAGAGGTTCTGGCATGCATACCAGCTATTGGGATAGTGTTATTAAGAAAGCAGTTAAATTAAATTATCAAGTAACCATGTAAACAGAAATGGAGATTTTTCCTTAAATTCTGCGCAGAATCTTGGTCACTCGCTTGTAAAAAAAACGCAGTGCGTCAGAGTTAATGGTACCTCACTAGCTGTTCAGTGATTTTCACTGTCTATAACTTCTGGCGTCGGTCTTACTTGGTTGGTGTGGTGGCGACTACTGTCTGTGTGTTATCTTTCCGAAATCGCTCTGCAAACCGAGATTTTAAATCTCCTTGCACATCGCTTGCCGCTGCACTTTTTCCTTGACTATGAAATTGCGATCTTTTGTCTAAACATCGGCGGTTGTCTACGACGCCATCTGGCTGCATCCTCGTAAGTTATTTGATCATTGTATGCGCCGGGATAAGCGTAGTTTGCGGCAGGTAGTTTAATATAGACTGCATTTTGAAAAACTTCCGTTGGTATATTCCGAAACAGCTTCACGAGTTCTATCCATAGACACATAGTTTATTGGAATCGCTCAACGCATTGGAAAGAGATAAATTTTGAATTTTTATTTTATCTGCAAAAAATCTGATGATTAATAACATAAAAACCACTTGTTTTATTGAGGGTGTGTTTTCATTCAAGCGCTCGTCTTATTTTTTTCATTTTAAAGATATTCTTGCTTATTCTGTAGCTGTCTTGGAGCAGTTTGTCCGACAGTCACGGTAAGTTGAGTGTGGTGTCCACTGAGCTGAATGACTCACATGTGCTGCCATCTACAGGCGAATGGTGGGACTCCCACGAGGCCACCTTTGTGTCCAGCTACATGAAAAATGAAAGCTCAAAAAACTGCCTTCCTTTATCATAAATAATACACTTCTACTACGAAACAAAATTTAAGCTGGCTGATTTTGAAAATCGGTGAACTGAGGCACATGAGTTCCACGAAACCAAGCAGATCCGTGTTTTGGATTTTTTAGATTAAATCTTTAATTTTAGAATAATTTTTTCAGGAGGTCAGTTATGGAAAAAAGTGCCAAAACGCAATGGCAAAAGGCTTTTATGAAAAAAATTGCAAGAAAATCAGTAACAAACACATTTATTCCCGTGACAATGAAAAACATGAAATACGGCACACAGGTTTTCAACATAACATTTGAAGATGGCTTTGACATACCCCACACCAACGTTTTCTAGACTCTATGCATAGTTTTCTGGGGTGTATACGTATCACTACATACAAATTACGTATAAACCAGTGGAATTACTAAGGTGGGTAGTAACGTTTGGGTGGTAACGTTTCAAACAATTTGTAAGATGTGTAGGAAAATACAGTTAACAGCAATGTAGGAAAAGACAGATTGCTATTACCGTAAACTAGACACGTCAAGTTGCAGACAAGCACGATTAAAAGACACTCACATACAGCTTTGGACCACAACCTTCTTCAGGAAAGATATACACACGCACGCACGCACACACACACATACACACACACACACACACACACACACACACACACACACACACACACACACACATGCACATAAGCAACTACACCTCACGCACACACAACCGCCAACTCCACCGGCTTGGGCCGGAAAATACAGTTAGATACTTCAGATTTTCTTGGAATGGAGAAGATGGCAATTTGACTTGATTTTCGTGACACATACGCGTTGTGGCACCTGGAAACATACGCCATCCCACTTGATCATTCTCAGCATTTTATAGATCAACTCCGCAGTCTGCAGTATTTTTCTTCAAGTTCCGAAAACACATCGCTAAGTGCTAGCATTAGTCAGTTATGACACATAGACATCGCAAGGATCAAAACTGCGTTTTCACTTTAGTGGGACGGATGTGTCTCATCAAGCAGAAAAGGGTTCAAAGTTACGGTGTTCAGTCGTGTGTGATTCTAATCACAGTATCAATTACTGTAATTCACATATTCCACAATAATTTCTCTTATTTAGATACAAGGAATTAAGTTTTAAAAAATCTCATCAGACTGTAGCATTTCTAACATGTATGGCAGCATATTTCCTACACTTCCAACTGCACTAGAGCATTTTTAAACAATTGAGTGCTTCTGCGCGTTCCAAAATCTAAGTACATATCTGTAAACTATTGCTTAAACAATAAATTTGAACCTAGTAAACTAATCAGTCTATTCTCCCAGTATTTTGTGTGTGAGTGCATGTGTACACTTTCTCTAGGTAACAAAATAAAAAAATTAATTAAAACAAATTTATGTGGTCACTGTAACCACAATCAGTTCGTTATTCCTTATCTTCTCTGCACTTAGTGTCGAATCAAGTATGTCATCTTATTATTGCACCTTACATAGTTTTCTTACTGCACAAAAAGGAACACAGTTTTCAAAATACTTCCGATCTCTTCATATGTATCTCTGAAGCTCGTTATAAGAAAGCAGCTCAAATCACTGGCGCTGGTTTTCAGACTCTCCAGTCAGCCACTGGCAATTGATGCTATCAAGAAACAAAAAAAGCACACGATGAGCCATACATCCTTTACTTGTGTCTGAATAACAAGGATTGGTCGAACCGAAACATATCCCTTTTCCCATCCAGATTTGACACAATCAGAGGCTAAACCTTAGCAGAGAGGAATGTTGGCAAGCAATACATTCTCAGTACAGACGTTTCGTTTCGATAACAGCAATTCACACCGTTCAAGGACAGACGTATCCAAGAATTGCAAACATAATGCGTTGAACTGACGTTTCTTCAACCAGAATTAAGTCAACGTGTGGCGTAAATAATGCTGAAAAAGTAGATGTACGTCATGAACAAGCGTCAGCAATGAATAATGAATTATCCCACTTCAAACTCAAGCAAATAACTGCTGCACAGCTTGCTTCGTCAGCTACAAGTTTAATTCAACAAATGGAAAAACATTAAACTATGCTGTATTAAAAATATAATGAACCATCAATCAATAAAATCCCTAGTATATCAGTTGTACCATAAGTAAACAAATCTACATTAACATTTTATGATACCCACCTTTAAGCTCTCCATATAACCTTACATTTTCCAAAATAGATGATGTGCTATGTCTTACTAGCTGGACTCAACAAACCGAAAATTCTGGTGTGTGAACAAACCACAGGCACCATCTCTTGAAATACTGCTGCAATTACCAAACCTTGAAATCACAAATATACAGAGTTTACGTTCTAATACTCTCTACACCTTTCTTTAATATCAAAATACACACACATTAGTGTAAAGTAACTGCTATCTTTAGAGCCTGCTTCACAATTAACATCTGTCCCTATCATCTGTTGTTAACAATTAACGTCCCACCAGTTAAACAAAATGTATTCAGTTACCATGAGACAAAAGACGTTTAGGCCTTCCAAAAATTCTGAAACCTAACAGCCCGTCATAAATGTACCCCAAAATATGTTAACCATGATATATACTCATAGCAAACTAATCAAACTAACTCCCAAAATATTCTCACCATATACATGCTACCCAATCATCCCTTACGTTACTGCTACCCACAACCATTAGTAAATAGGAAAGTTTGTAGCCCTTCTTTATGATTATCATTTGAAATATTATTATTATCAACGTCACTTTCATTACCCCCTTTATTTCCCATGTAATATTTTCTCAAAATGCACATCTGTTCTCTCCCCAACTTTTTAAAGTCGGTATCCACAGCACTACTTTATTATGATCACTCAACTGTTGATCACTATTAATAAATAAATATGCCTTGACTACCTCTTATTCACAGTATCAACGACACAATTCACATCATATTCTTTCAGTGTATCATTAACTGAGTCTACAGCTAAGACATTAACTGCAACTGCGATCTCGACAACAGGAACAATATAACTAAAAACACCCGACACAGGAGGCACTGCCTGCACACAGCCTCTGGCTCACTACTCGAACATCCACCTCCAAGTACGTCTGCCCCCACAAAAACATCAGCTGCAGGCCGTAATGGACTACAATCGGTAAACATACACTGCTCTGTAAAAGTTTACGGAAGGACGACGGTTCAATCCCTCGTCCGGCCATCCTGATTTAGGTTTTCCGTGATTTCCCTAAATCGCTCCAGGCAAATGCCGGGATAGTTCCTTTCAAAGGGTGAAACACGTATGTAACGCAGCAGCGATGGCGAGGCATTGTAGCATCTGTGACCAGAGAGTATGCGCTTGACCGCGCGAGTGTTGCGAGCGGTTCTCAGTCTGTTAGTAGTAGTCGTGGCGAGTCAGTCAGTCAGTCGTTGCGAGTCTGTAGCTCGGTTTAGTCGTCATGCAGAGCGGTCGGTCAGTAGTAGCAGCCCAGTGCGGTTGTGTGATGTAGGCGGTCGGCAACACTGGTCAAGATGGTGAATAAGGTATACCATTAATTAATATAATCATTAGATAATGTAAAAATTTATTTATTGTAATTATTCTCCAACAAGTTCCCCAATAATAATTTTTATTTCAAAAGCATTTTTTCAAAAATTTAATTTTTTATTGAACTAAAGATCTCGTTGCACTTCCCATTTCATTCCACTTCTTTTGAAGAAAAATTTCACTAGAATCAAAAAAAAAACAGAATATTATTATTTGCAATGCAGTTCCTCCAAGCGGTGCGCAACAACAAGAGCAGATATGTGACATCCATTTATTCCGAGGTAAGACTTTAATTCTGATTGTTTTACACAGGGCCAAAGACCGATATTTCGGTTTAATTAAATTTTCTTATCACTGAATGGACTTTAATTTTTCATCAGGAATTTATATTTGAGTCAGATTGCGAATTTCACATTTTTGTTGCCATTGTCAGTACATTTCATTGTGCGCAGATTACGTTTAGCGCAATGTCCATTAGCATCCCTAAATAATATTGGCCATTCTTTTAAATTTCTGTGGGGAGGTTACACTTGGCTCCCATTTGTATTAAGTATTGTCCTTTTCTTTTTCTTTAAAATTTCTGTGGGGAGGTTACACTTGGCGACACCCAGTCCAGGATCGTATTTCGTTGAGAGTCTTTTGAGCAACAGTCAGATATCTGCTCTTGTTTGCTTAGATATAATTAGGATTTGGCGCAACGCTTTTATTAATCTTGTGACTTTCCTTCTACAGGTCAACGGCAATTTGTTGCTTTGTTGTATTTGTGTGTTGCTTTTGCATTGTGTTTATTTGTTTTGTGAAAAATTTTGACTATTGTAAAAATGCCGCGAAAGACTGTGAATAGTGTATCGCGAGGTATTACGAACGAAATTACCGGCTCAAATGACTTTACCGATAGGACATGTGATACGCAGTGTAATGATGACAATCCTGCGTTCACTACCAATCAGTGCATTCCAACCACTAGTGATGATTTTTACCTTGATAATGAACAAACGAACTCAATTGTCTCGTCTGTTAATTTGACGACAATTGATGACGCAGAACGCTCTATTGTAATGAGCGCTGCCGAGCTTAGCACACCCGATTTAGAAAATCCAAGTAATGAACAGACAAATTTGTCTAATGTAAATGGACAGTGTTCTGAAAGTACGACAGATTTATTTAATTCCGAAACAATGACTGATAGTATACATTTGACTGACAAACCTTTTTGTAAATCTCAAAATGACCATATGGTTACAGAAAGTGAAACAATTCCAGATCCACTGTTGAACAGCTCAGAGAATAGAAATGCTGACCTTGAGTCGAATCCAATTATGGCTTTGTTGCGACAAATGAGTAAACAACAGAGTGAAGATCTCAAACAACAATTTAGTGAACAGAACGAAAATTTTAGACAACTCAAAGAACAGGTCAAACAACTTAGGGAAGATAACAAACACATAAATGAAAAACTTGACAATAATGACGAAAATTTCAAACAACTTAGTGAACAAATTACAGCCGTTGCCGCGCAGTGCCATGACACTAAGGAACAGTTGCGCGTGGAAATTGAGGCTTGTTCACAAAAAAATAGCGAAGAAATAAAGTCGGTTGCGCAAGAATTAAGGGAAATGCAAACAGCCGCGACAGATACACTCAGAGACGAAATTAGCGGAGTCGCCAAACAGTGCTCTGAAAAAGCTACACAATTACGGGACGAGTTTAGAGCAATGACGGTAGAACTTTCGCGCACTATGGACGCAAAGATAGACGCGAAATTCGAACAGCAGAACACTCAGATTAACGAGCGCTTTAATCAGCACATACAGAACAGTGATACGCGTTTCCGCAGATTTATTCAGGATCAAAACAAAGTAAAACGACAAGTCATGGAAACAATCACTGCACAAAGACAAGAGGACAAACGTAAAATATTCGCGAAAGCGAAGACGTATGTAGACAATAATATTACTACAGTGTCCGACAAAATTAATACCTTAGAACAATTGAACGCGGAATTACGGGATGAAATTTCTGACCTTAAATCAAAAACAGATACACACACAGTAAATATTCAAACAGTGACAGATAGATTCGAACAATTAGATCTAACACAGGATTGTGATGTTATCAAAGGTGATGTTAAAAAACTGAGCGAAACTACGCGCAAGTTGCAAAAACAGATTAATGCGTCTGATTCTAAAACCGATGATCAGGTTAAAATACTGACTGAAAAATGTGATGAATTGGCCAGTCGTATTGATGCTATCGAAAATACTAATGACAATAAATCAGACGATACTGCACCGGTTTCATTTATCCAAACGCCTGAATTTCAAAATTTACAGCAGACAATTAATGAGATCGATTCATCTAACAACACGTTACGTAGGAAGTTATCAAATTTACAACAAGAAGTAACAGAAATGAAAAACACTTCTGTTAATAATACACAACAGACGCCACTTTATGAACATGTGTCAGACTCACGCAGCGCGTATAATTTGGGTAATCTGCAGAGAGTACGGGACTTAGATTCCGAACAACCACAGTTCAATAGATACTCTTACGATCCTGAACCTGTTCCATCATGCAGAGATGATAACTTCGACTACAAACATTTTCTGTCAGTGAGAAAGTTTAAGGTTTTCAAAAACGATAGAACGCAGATTCACCCACTGGATTGGATTCAACAGTTTAGTTTTGCTCTTCCACCGACTTGGCCTGTAACACATAAACTTGAATTTATTTGCAGTTTTTTGGAAGGCGAACCGGCAACTCGTATGAGACCGATCGCGAGACAGTGTTACTCGGTAGAGGAATTTCAGAATGCTTTTCTGTCAGCGTACTGGTCGAAGACGACACAGCGCGGAATTAAAGACCAACTAATTAGTTTGCCAAACTATGAAAACTCAAATTTTCCCAGTGTAACGCAATTTTTTGAGCATATGGTACAACAAAACCAGTACTTAAGTGAACCGTACAGTGAATCCGCACTTATACAACTATGCATCTCTAAATTACCACGGTCGTTACGAGTGTCACTTCTAACGGGCCAGCAAAAAGAAAACATTTCAGCATTCAGAGATCTTTTACAGCTCTTGGAAGTACAGCAATCTGATTATTCTTTTGTAAACAAAAACTTTTTGAGTAACAACCAAGGTCAACAACAGTACTACAATTATGATCAGGGACGTAATTCCAATCGGAAAGATAACAGACGTTTTAGGAACGACAACTACCAAAACTTTAATAACAGGCAAAATTCTAATTATCAATACCGTCAAAATTTTCAGCAACAGGAACAACACTTTGGTAACAATAGAGGTGTTTCACAACAACAACATCAAAACCAGCCGGTTAGCATACCTAACCAACAATGGAATACACAAGGTCAACCAGGCTTTAATGTTTCGCCGCGTGGACGTATAGTCCCTGGTTCAACAAATAGTAACGCACGGGAGCAGAGAAACAACTATGTACAAAGAAGACAGTATTTCAATTCCTATCGTAATGCACCGTATAGGAATGACTATTACGACAGACGTAAAAATAATGAGGACAATTTTCAGCGAACATCTAACAACAGTCGGTCATACCAACAGCAAAATCATACGCAAGAACATATTCTCATGAATGAACCCGACAGTAGGTACCATCCAGAGCGTAACACGCCTGGAAGAAGTAATAGGACAGTTCAAATAGTCGAAATGCCACAGAATCCTCCTAATAATAATAACACGTCAGATAGAATCTGACTAGATAATGTACAGGACGCATCTTCCAATAATACAAGCACTACCTTAGACACGCAAAATGTTGTTCACGAAAATGTAATTACTTTTGACGACATCAGAGACACTCTTTTACAGGAAAGACCAGTTATTCAGAAAACCATTTCACATCCTGTTATCGAAATTAAAATTGGTTCATCGAAATTCTCAGCAGTAATTGATTCCGGATCACCTATATCAGTAATAAATGAGGAGACTTTTAATGAGTGCAACAAAGAGAATACTTATCCGACATTACCTTTAGGCAAAACAAAAGTGAAAGGAGCAGTATCGAGTAAAGGAGTAGACGTTAAATTACAGACACATTTATCATTTTGTATCGCAGGTCACACGTTTCACTCTAATTTTTGGATTGTTCCTTTATTGACAACAGACGTTATTTTAGGTACGAATTTTCTGGTACAACACGACGCAGTCATTGATTTTCAGAATTCTTATTTACTGTTAAAGGATGAAAATGTACAACTTGCTTTAGAATTTCAGCACTCATTATCTGCGGAAGAACAAACAATTAACCGCACAGAGGTCATTTCCGCAACACGTGACATAGACTGTAATCCCACATTGTTAACGGATACGTACGTACACAACTATAATGCTCCAGACGAAATGGACTACGACGTAATACAAATGATTTCCGATAAAGTTAAAGAGAGTAGTGCAATTACAGACGACGAACGAACGCAATTACACAAAATTCTTTTACAGCAAGCTCCAGTTTTCGACAACATTCCTGGTACTATGTCCGGATTTATGTATGAATTTCAAGTCAAACAGCACGATACATTTAAAGCTAAGCATTATCCTATTCCGTATATTCATAGAGAACAAGTTAAAAAAGAATTGCAAGATATGCTTGATCAAGGAATTATTGAACAAGCAGTTAGTCCGTACATAAACCCGCTACATATTGTTAAGAAAAAAGATGGCTCACTTCGCCTTGTACTTGATTCACGTCACATTAATGACATTATTATTAACGAAACAGATCGACCACAGACACTAGAGGAACTTTTACAGAAATTTCACGGTACAGCTATTTATTCCACATTAGATTTGAAATCGGGATTTTGGCAAATTCAACTTCATCCGAACTGCAGAAAATATACAGCTTTTCTCTGTTTTGGCGACTGTTATCAATTTTGCAAATTACCGTTCGGCTTAACTATTTCTTCTGCAGCTTTTATTCGCGGTTTGAACACTATACTTCCGACAGAACTTAAAGACAGAATTACGACGTATGTAGACGACATTCTTATCGCAGAAGCTAACTGGTCCGAAAACAATCTGATTCTTGAACAACTGTTACAAACTTTTCATGCACAAGGACTTACAGTCAATCTTAGTAAATCGCACTTTGGCAAAACTTCCATAAAATTTCTTGGACACGTAATTTCAGCAGAAGGCATTGCACCTGATCCGGAAAAACTTCAAGCTCTACGTGACATTACCGTTCCTACGACGAAGAAACAATTACGCAGTTTTTTGGGCTTAATTAACTTTTTTCGCAAATTTATTCATCACTCTGCTTTAGACACACCCAGATTGTGCCAATTAACAGGTAAAAACACTATTTGGTCTTGGGATAAGCAAGCACACTCTGAATTCATGAACCTGAAACATGCTTTGTTGAATGCACCACTATTGTCGCACCCAGATCTTACTAGAAATTTTTCCATTGCCACTGACAGTTCCAACACCGCTTTAGGCGTACACATTTTCCAGGAAATTGAAGAAGATGGTTCTACTATAATTAAAAACATCGCATTTGCAAGTCGCATTTTGTCACCTGCTGAACGAAATTATTCCGTCACAGAACTTGAAACATTATGCGTTGTATGGGCTTTTACGAGATTTCGGCACTTTCTTTATGGCAGACATACCACCGTCTACACAGACCATAGAGCGATACAATTTTTACTTTCGGCTAAATTTACTCACGACAGGTTAAGCAGATGGAAACTATATTTACAGGAATTTAATTTTACAATAGTTCACATTCCCGGCACACAAAATGTTATAGCAGACGCACTATCGCGTTCTCTCGGCAACAATCAGCAAGACGTAGCAACCAACTTCTGCAAAACAAATTTCAGTGTCATGTACATTCAGCAAGTTGCATTTGAAAACTTTATTTCATCGTCATTACAGGACATAGCGCAAGAACAAAATAAAGACAATGTGTGGAAAGAAATTAAACACCTTTGGCAAGATAGGAATAATGTTACGATTAGAAATCACTACACTGTACGCAATGACATTCTGTTTCGCCGTTATCATCCTGACAGCAACAATTGGTTATTATGCATACCTGACGAACTGGTTAACAAATTTATTTGGTACACTCATTTAAGCTACGCACATTACGGAGCACGAAAATGTTTTCTTATACTGAGACAGAACTGTTATTTTTCTAACATGGAAAAACGTATACGACGAGTTTTAGCGTCTTGTAAAATTTGCCAGAAAGCTAAATCAGACACCACTTCACATATTCCTCCTTTATATCCCATTATACCTGTTAAATTAAGACACATGGCCGCAGTAGATATTTTTGGTCCGATTCCGAGAACTAACAGAAGTTTTTGCTACATTTTTGTCGCTGTTGAGCTCACTTCAAAATTTGTTACTTTCACTCCATTACGCAAAGCTACTGCTAAAACTGTTTCGAAAGCATTTGTAAAACATTTTCTATTTCATGTAGGGCATGTAATGAAAGTAATTTCTGACAATGGATCTCAATTTCGTAGTAGCGTATGGACACGCATGTTACGAGCCAGAAACATTTCTCCGATTTATATATCCAAGTACCACGCTTCTTCGAACCCCTGTGAAAGATTAATGAAAGAAATTGGTAAACTGTGCCGAATATACTGCCACAAAAGACATATTGATTGGGATACACACATACTCTCATTCCAAGATGTAATTAATTCCATTCCAAATGAATCCACTATGCTATCTCCGACTGTTATACTGAAAAACGTTGAACCACCGAACAAAATTAAAGAATTAATAGAATTTCCCAAAAGTCGTCGCCTACGACACCACGAAATAATTGACATTGCGCTGAAGAACATCAAACGTGCCGCAGAGCGCCGGAGAAGACAGCAAAAACAGGTTTGTACACGCCGCGTCTTTCACGTTGGACAGAAGATACTAGTACGTACACACTATTTATCCAGCAAATTAAAAGGTAAGTGCAGTAAATTTGAACTTCTATACGCAGGTCCATATCGGATTCGCAGCATCCCTCACCCCAATGTTGTACACGTCGAAACTTTGAGAACCAGAAAATCGAAAGGCAATCACCATATCTCAAACATTAAACCGTTTATTGAGTGAAACCACTGTATGATTCAACACACTATGATGCCATTTACTAATGCAATTAATTCACCTGACTAATTACTGATGATTATCGTATTTTTTCTTGGCAAGTGCCCGGCAAGGTAAGGTTAGCAGGTCGCTCTTCTTGTCGTTACACATCAGACCATGCATATTTTTCCAGATGAATTTACACATTTATGACTATTTCTGCAATTATATTTATGTGACTACTTATTGATGATTATCGTATTTTTTCTTGGCAAGTGCCCGGCAAGGTAAGGTTAGCAGGTCGCTTTTCTTGTCGTTACACATCAGACCGTGCACATTTTCCACTTTTTTTTGTGTGTATGATTGTACTCCAGTTTTGTTTGTATGTATTGTGAAATAGTTAAGATATAACACACAACAGTCGACTTTGACATTTTTTTTTTTGCCCTATGACATCTCAACATCGTGACTGTTTTACATTTTTTTTGCTACTGCATTGTATTATTCTGTGTACATTTTTGCATCTGAACACTGTCAACGTCTTTAACATATTACGTTTTCTGTCATGTTATGCTGTATGCTTAATTGCGTCACCATTAACCAGTCATTATTTAGTGGGTATAGGATTTAAATGCAAGACATTAATCTTTGTTCATCAATTTCAGTAAGAAATGGTGCGTGTAAGAAATAAATTCAACAGAAATGGAATTTCACCTACGGGATAAACGAAAGGAGATGCAATAACTTTATGAGGAAGAGTAAATGGATCAGGATTAACAAACATTAACAAGAATATACTATACTCATCACAGAATAGCAGTCTTAACTAATTTTTTCTTTCAGAATACAAGGTGATTGATGCAGGCTGTCAGAGAGAACTACACATCTTAGTTTTAGTGATGAAATATGCTAGAGATAAGGAATAGTTATGTAATGAGTAATGAAGTGATTTTTTGCAGATGATAGTGAATACTGATGAATAATGATGAAGGAAATGGTATTATGAATAATGAAGTTTTTCTTTACAGGTGATGATAATAATGAAGTTATGATAATGTGGATAATGAAGTGATTGATAATGAAGTTTTTTCTTTACAGATGAGGATAATGTTGAAGTTATGTATTTATGCTACGTAGTTATTTAAGTATTTGTTGCAGTTTGCTTTGACAGCAGGTGTTATATTGCATAGTAGGATGACGGAAAGTTTTGGAAAGGACAGCTATGGAACATATTTTATACACATTTCACTACCTGTTAATTCGAAGTTCACTACTTTTCAGCATAGTGTGCGTTTCTTCTTTCAGGTCAATAATCCGTTTTTGTATTTTTTCCAGGAGAAGTTTTTCATGACACTTACTAAACCTGTTACTTATTATACCTGTTCTAGTACTTGCATTTTTATATTTTTACCCATTTGTGTCTATCGTTTATAAATGTGATCACATGTACTGCCTTGTTACATAATCTTGCTACAGCTGACTCATGACGAATGACGTTACTTATCCTCATTTGCTGCAATAGGTCAAAAGCAAATAGTGTTATGTTTCAGCAATTAATTATCGATCCCAACGCAATGCATTGCTACCAAAAAAATGTATTACCAGTCCCACATAATGTCACTAGTTTATGATAATTCTGAATAATACTGATCAACTATGAATAGCATGTCACTTGAGTAATGACCTCTTAATGAGACTATATTCAAAATAATGCTTTGTCACTAGCTGATAACTGCCACTGTTTATTATAATGATACTACGTATAATGCCTGTGACTATTAATGATTTGACTGTAATTAACTGATTTTTAATAATGACTTCGTAATAATCTGAATAATACTGAATGATGATTCTATTCAATACTTGCTGGCCACTGAGTGCCAATAATTAATGTCACTCCACGAATTGTGATTAATTATGCCATTGATTAGCTCTTGTTTCCAATGTTGATACTTTGTAACCAGAAAAGAATGTGACTGTTTAATAATGCTTTGTAATTAGGAAAAGGCTAATGATTCTTAATTATACTCTGTAATTGGAAATGAATGTGACTGTTTCATAATGCTTTGTAATTAGGAAAAGACTAATGATTCTTAATAGATTGGAATGACACATAATTAATTAACTATGGTACTGTTTAATAATGCTTTGTAATTAATTAAGGCTAATAATTCTTACTATATTGAAATGACAAATGATCAATTAATTAACTGTAATTAGACAAATGATTAATTAACGACAAATGATTAATTAACTGTAATTAGACAAATGATTAATATGATTAATTAACTGGAATTATACAAATGATTAATTAACTGTAATTAGACAAATGATTAATTAATGACAAATGATTAATTAACTGTAATTAGGAAAAGGCTAATGATTATTGGAATGACAAATGATTAATTAACTGTAATTAGGAGAAGGTTAATGATTCTTAATTATACTCTGTAACTGAAAAGAATGCGATTATTTCATAATGCTTTGTAACGAGGAAAAGAAGGCTACTGATTCTATGTAAAACAATCAATGAACATTTTTCTGTAATACTACATACTTGGTACAGAAATGTTCAATAACTGGGCTATGAATGCCACAAACTACTAATTAAGTCTGTAATTGTCAATATTATGTGACTTGATGTCCTTCACCTCATAAGCTGACTACCCTGAATTACTGCAATGTCCATTTGTCCTGTTTATCCTAGTGATCATGGAGCACTATCTTTGGTTTTGCACTAATTCTACGTTGGTGTGCCTTGTAAGAGTGTGGTGTTGACACGACATGTTGTCCACCACCATGAGCGATGAAGACATTATTATGGTCCCACTGTTTGGTGTACGTAATGTACTGCCAAAATGAAAACATGGAACATTACTATGACAGTTCAGTGTCTTGGCTACACTGATAAATTCTGATGGGAAAAGAACTTCAAGTTGTGTCACTTGGTGTTGTACGTCTGTGGAAAGGTATGGACTTTCAGAGCAGCTGTGTGCAATCTAAAGTGCTACAACCATGATGCAATCCTTCCCTTCCCTATCCTGATTCTTGTCACATAAAGAAAAAATTTTTTGGTAACATCATTTATGTTCATAGGTTATACATTTTTCGATTCGCTAAACTCCAGTGTGAGTACACTTATGTCACTGGTCGACATGATGTTTGCCATTATGTTTATTTGTTGTGAAAATACTAAAGACATTTTTCAGTGCATGTGCACTTTGGACATGATTTTTTTTTTTGCCATTATGTTTATTTGTTGTGAAAATGCTAAAGACATTTTTCAGTGCATGTACACTTGTCAACATAATATTTTTTGCCAGTCTGTTTATTTGTTCTGAATATGCTAAAGAATTTTTTCAGTGCCTGTGCACTTTATCTGTCAAAAAAATTTGTATATACTTTTTTCTGATTTGCTACTATGTTTAGTATTCACATTTTGTCTTTGTCTGATATATTTTGTACTTAGTGCGTGTGCACAACATTTAAATATTCTGTAAGTTGTAGAATTTTGTTAGTTAAAGAAAAATTTTGCCGCGCTTGGCAAGTCCAAATGACTCACCATCGCTGCCAAATTTTTGCCCCCCCAGTGGAGGGTTATGAAACACGTATGTAACGCAGCAGCGATGGCGAGGCATTGTAGCATCTGTGACCAGAGAGTATGCGCTTGACCGCGCGAGTGTTGCGAGCGGTTCTCAGTCTGTTAGTAGTAGTCGTGGCGAGTCAGTCAGTCAGTCGTTGCGAGTCTGTAGCTCGGTTTAGTCGTCATGCAGAGCGGTCGGTCAGTAGTAGCAGCCCAGTGCGGTTGTGTGATGTAGGCGGTCGGCAACACTGGTCAAGATGGTGAATAAGGTATACCATTAATTAATATAATCATTAGATAATGTAAAAATTTATTTATTGTAATTATTCTCCAACAAGTTCCCCAATAATAATTTTTATTTCAAAAGCATTTTTTCAAAAATTTAATTTTTTATTGAACTAAAGATCTCGTTGCACTTCCCATTTCATTCCACTTCTTTTGAAGAAAAATTTCACTAGAATCAAAAAAAAACAGAATATTATTATTTGCAATGCAGTTCCTCCAAGCGGTGCGCAACAACAAGAGCAGATATGTGACATCCATTTATTCCGAGGTAAGACTTTAATTCTGATTGTTTTACACAGGGCCAAAGACCGATATTTCGGTTTAATTAAATTTTCTTATCACTGAATGGACTTTAATTTTTCATCAGGAATTTATATTTGAGTCAGATTGCGAATTTCACATTTTTGTTGCCATTGTCAGTACATTTCATTGTGCGCAGATTACGTTTAGCGCAATGTCCATTAGCATCCCTAAATAATATTGGCCATTCTTTTAAATTTCTGTGGGGAGGTTACACTTGGCTCCCATTTGTATTAAGTATTGTCCTTTTCTTTTTCTTTAAAATTTCTGTGGGGAGGTTACAAGGGCACGGCCGACTTCCTTCCCCGTCCTTCCCTAATCCGACGAGACCGATGACCTCGCTGTCTGGTCTCCTTCCCCAAAAAAACCAACCTAAATGTTTACGGATATATCGTTAAACATAACATGCTAACTTCTAGGTGCAAATTAATGACAGTGCGGGAGCCTGTTTTCACAGGTCTCCCAGTTGCATGCAGAAAGTTGGCGTAATATGGCACCGTGGCTGTAGAGCCAATTGGATCTGGCGCAGAATACAAAGTACTGAAGTCACTTGAAAAGACAGTCTGTGTCGATCACCAGGCTGTTACAGAGCTCAATGGTGGTGTTTATCATTACAACACGGACTGGAGATAATATCTGGATGACTTCATACGGGGAAGAATCATCAGGAAACGCAAAGAAGAACAAAATGTGACCTGTGTAACTCACGAGTTTGGTATTGCTCAAAGCATTGCTTCAAGTGCATGCGTAGCATTCTGAACCGCAGGCACTGCGCTCCGAAGGAACAGCAGATGATATGCATATTATGGAAAGGACACATGTCAAACAGCGAGTGCAGTTGCAACGGTCTGTAGAGGGACTGCTAGGAACGCAATCTCTACAGTGGCACGGGGACTGCATGGGGGTGATCTCTTTCCCGACGACCAGTAGCTTGAATTCCGCTGACACCCGCACATAGGTCTCACGGTTAGCGAATGTGCCAAGAGCATAGGGCCATAGTGACTGCCGGCCGGTGTGGCCGAGCGGTTCTAGGCACTTCAGTCTGGAACCGCGTGACCGCTACGGTCGCAGGTTCGAATCCTGCCTCGGGCATGGATGTGTGTGATGTCCTTAGGTTAGTTAGGTTTAAGTAGTTCTGAGTTCTAGGGGACTGATGACCACAGATGTTGTCCCATAGTGCTCAGAGCCATTTGAACTATTTTTGAACCACAGTGACTGAACCAAAAAGGAGTGAAGTCGTGTGCTCTGAGAAGTGGTTCTGGGCGTGCGATCATATGGTGAGAGGTTGGAACACGTAAATCACCCACGAGTACTGTCGAACATGATCGTTTTGGTGCTTTATGGTGTTATGGTGTGCGGGAGCACAATGCTACATGAACACGGTAGACTCGTAGGTCAACGTTATTGTGAGACTGTGCTCCTTCTCTTTGTGTGTCTTTTCAGGTGTGCTTTGGACCATGATTTCATTTTTATGGATGACGATGCACGACTGCGTCGAACAGGGCAGACGGAGGGGCTGCTGGAACAAGGGGGTATTCAGGGAATGGAACGGCTTAGCCGTTCGCACGATTTAAATCCTACGGAGTACACGTGGGATGCGCTGACGAGACTTATTGCAACACGTCCGCGACCACTAACGACCTTCCAGCAATTGCCATCTGCATTGGTGCAGATATGGAACGCCCTACATTAGATCGCCTTGCCAGTCTTGTGAATGGGAGCATGTTGCAGAGCGTGAAACGCTGTCTGTGGTGGTCACAAACCCTATTGAGAACCACATACCGTCTTTAGTAATGTCGATGGGACCGTTATAAATAGCGATTACTTCAGTTTAATTCAAAAAATGGCTCTGAGCACTATGGGACTTAACATCTATGGTCATCAGTCCCCTAGAACTACTGTAAACCTAACTAACCTAAGGACATCACACAACACCCAGTCATCATGAGGCAGAAAAATCCCTGACCCCGTCGGGAATCGAACCCGGGAACCCGGGCGTGGGAAGCGAGAACGCTACCGCACGACCACGAGCTGCGGACTCAGTTTAATTATTGCTTTTGAGTAAAAGTGTCATTTCTGTTTGTTTCACTGCATATTTCTTTGTTACCTTCTTAATATATTGTAGCAGTTCATTCTATGCGTGGTCCAAGTTACATCGACCTATTGAAACGACTATGTTACATTCGTTTTATACTAATGAACTTATATTTCATGCTGTCAGGCTCAATTATTTGTAATTTAATTTTGTACTTTGTTTTAGTCTCCGTTAAGTGGTCACAATCACATCAATGTGATTCAAGAAGGGACGTCGAACAGATGTGCAGAACTATAGACGAATGAATTTTCTGGAGACTAGAAATCTACTCTGTAGGAATCAGCATGGGTTTCGAAAAAGATGATAGTGTGAAACCCAGCTCGCGCTATTCGTCCACGAGACTCAGAGGGACATAGACACGGGTTCCCAGGTAGATGCCGTGTTTCTTCCGCAAGGCGCTTGATACGGTTCCCCACAGTCGTTTAATGAACAAAGTAAGAGCATATGAACTATCAGACCAATTGTGTGATTGGATTGAAGAGTTCCTAGATAACAGAACGCAGCATGTCATTCTCAATAGAGAGAAGTCTTCCGAAGTAATAGTGATTTCAGGTGTGCCGCAGGGGAGTGTCGTAGGAACGTTGCTATTCACAATATGTATAAATGACCTTGTGGATAACATCGGAAGTTCACTGAGGCTTTTTGCGGATGATGCTGTGGCATATCGAGAGGTTGTAACAATGGAAAATTGTACTGAAATACAGGAGGATCTGCAACGAATTGACGCATGGAGCAGGGTACGGCAACTGAATCTCAATGTCCTGCGAATACACAGAAAGAAAGATCCTTTGTCATTTAGCTACAATATAGCAGTTCATCAACTGGAAGCAGTTAATTCCATAAATTGATTGGGAGTAGGAATTAGGAGTGATTTAAAACGGAATGACCATATAAAATTAATCGTCGGTAAAGCAGATTCGAGACTGAGATTCGTAGGAAGAACCCTTAGGAAATGCAATCCGAAAACAAAGGAAGTAGGTTACAGTACGCTTGTTCGTCCACTGCTTGAATACTGCTCACCGGTGTGGGATCCGTACCAGATAGGGTTGACAGAAGAGGCAGAGAAGATCCAACGGAGAGCAGCGCGCCTCGTTTCAGGATCATTTAGTAATCGAGAAAGCGTTACGCAGATGATAGATAAACTTCAATGGAAGACTCTGCAAGAGAGACGCTCAGTAGCTCGGTATGAGCTTTTGTTGAAGTTTCGAAAACATACCTTCACCGAAGAGTCGAGTATTATATTGCTCTCTCCTATGTATATCTCGCAAAGAGACCATGAGGATAAAAGCAGAGAGATTAGAGCCCACACAGAGGCATACCGACAATCTTTCTTTCCGCGAACAATACGAGACTGGAACAGAAAGGAGAACCGATGGAGGTACTCAAAGTACCCTCCGCCACACAACCGTCAGGTGGCTTGCGGAGTATGGATGTAGACGCAGATGTAGAAAGTATCAATTGTAGGAGTAAACATCTAATCCTATCTACATTACCTTCATATTGTGCTCCCAAATTTCCTTTCTCTCTTTATCATCTGTATGAATGCGTGAGTGAATGTGTATGTAGACTTTGCCTTATATATGGTAGCAGTACAGCATCTGGTTGTCTGTTGTGGTAGCAACAGTGTAGCCAACGTACTGTAGCTTTGCCAGCCAAGTTAAAGAGATTTGTACCCCTTCGGTAGTCATTCGACAGTATTTAAGTTGGTGGCGGAATGACCCCTCTGGTCTCTTCCGGCTAGCTGGCTGGAAGTTCGTTACACGGAGAGTTTGTTGACGTCACTCGCGACTGGACCTTTGTTGAGTGAAAACAGCACTCTTAAGAACGACTTGGCGCTGGTGAGTGTGAGATGGTGTGTAGCTATTCCAACTGATGTACACGTTTGATCAGCTAGTTGATTTTCTAGTTCGGTAGTCGAATTCCCATATTTCTGAGAGTGCAAGTGACGAGCATATTTTCCGGGATGTAATAAGTTTTTCCGCTCCCCGCTTTGTCCAAGCAGAAGATGTGGTGTAGGAAGTTCGTTACTTCATCACACGTGCAAAATTCAGTTGTTTACCTTCTCTTTTAACCGGAATGTATGTGTGAGTTTTTCTCGTGTGTATGTGCTTCACTACTTCTACTTTTCATTTCATTTCAGTTTTAAGTATGTCTAGCTTTTTTGATACCACATGGTAGTGATTTCGCAGAGTGTAATTACAGTACCATCTTAAACAAATCTTATTTTTAACTCAGCGTGATATTTTATTCGCAGTTTTGTCTATACGGTTTACATCTTCTTTAGGTTTTCACCAGTCTTCGTAATTTTGCTTTGTTCATGAATATTTGCGGCATTTGTGGGTGTTTCACGCCAGCGTACCTTAGTTTCATGTGCATAGTGATGCAGATAAATTTCTTTGTCGGAAAGTGTTCCACAGCATTCTTATTCACAATAGTTGAATCACGGCGATAGCGATGAACCTCTGAGCCTTTGAATTATTGTAATGGGAAAAATTATTTTTATCTCTATTCTTGTATGTATGAATTGTGCATGTTTGTGTGAACTTTCCCCATGCGTGACTAAGATTTCCATTTTGTTTATCACCGCACTCTAGCTCAGCTCTCAGTATAAGTAAGTTAATTAATCAAATAAAAGGCAACGGGGTGTCCGAATACTTTTGATCACATAGTGTATGTAAACAGACAGAAAACGGCGCTGCTGTCGGCAACGCCTATATAAGACAACAAACGTCTGGCGCAATTGTTAGAGCCATTACTGCTGCTACAACAACAGGTTATCAAGATTTGAGTGAATTTGAACTTGGTGCTATAGTCGGAGCACGAGTGATGGGACACAGCATCTCCGAGGTAGCTATGAAGTGGGGATTTTCCCGTACGTCCATTTCACGAGTGTACCTCGAACATCAGGAATCCAGTAAAAAATTAAATCTCTGACATCTCTGCGGCAGGAAAAGATCCTGCAAGAACGAGACCAACGACGACTGAAGACAATCGTGCAACGTGACGGAAGTGAAACATTTGCGCAAACTGCTGCATATTTCAATGCTGGCCCATCAACAAGTGTCAGCGTGCGAACCATTCAACGAAACATCATCGAAACGGGCTTTCGGAGCCGAAGGTCCATTCACGAAACAAAGCTTTACGCCTCGCCTGGGCCCATGACGGGAAACATGTTGCCTGGTCGGACGAGTCTTGTTTCAAACTGTATCGAGCGGTAGACGTGTACGGGTATCCAGACATCACGAATCCACGGACACAGGATGTCAGCAGGGAACAGTTCAAGCTGAAGGAGCAACTGTAATTTGTGGGGCGTATGCAGTTGGTTTAATATGGGACCCCTGTTACGTCTAGATACGACTCTGACGACGTTGACAGGCGAAACGTACGGAAGCATACCGTCTGATCACCTGCATCCATTCATGTCCATTGTGCATTCCGACAGACTTGTGCAATTCCAGCAGGACAATGCGTTACCCCACACGACCAGAATTGCTACACAGTGGCTGCAGACACCCTTCTGAGCTTATACACTTCCACTGCCCACCCAGCTCTCCAGACATGAACATTATTGAGCATATCTGGGATGCTTTGCAACGTGCTGTTCAGAAGAGATCTCTATCCCCTCCTACTCTTACGGATTTATGGGCAGTCGTGCAGGATTGATGGTGTCCATTCCCTCCAGTACTACGTGAGACACTAGTCTAGTCCATGCCACATCGTGGTGCGGCAGTTCTGCGTTCTCGCTGGGGTCCCACACGATATTAGGCTGGTGTACCTGGTTCTTAGGCTCTTCAGTGTATTACGATGACAAAGAAGTAACGAGCTTTTAATCAGTTTGAGATTGTTAACATTCTGATGGAACCACGAAGAATTTCAGTTAGGGGTTAAATGCCCAATAAAAGAAAAATTTCTTATAAAACTAACTGGAAATAGGATCACAATAGTTAATTACAATGGCCAGACCCTTCACGGAAATAGTACTCCATACGTCATTAGATCGCGGGGTGAGCAAAAGGCCGAGCATTCGAGTGAATCGTGACTACTGGGAGGCAATGAATGTTAAAGAAGAGTAAATAAATAAATAAAAGTGCAAATGTGTGCTCAATTTGGGTCCACGACGTAGAGTTACCGTGAAAACGTCGGGAGAAAATCAGTGCAAGTATTAATGTGTCACTTCAGTATCAATCTCTTTAGTACAGTGTCTACGCATAATTATATAATGGTTACAGAATAGATAAATCACATGTCTGGACTTTAACTAGCTGCTGTTTGCCCGACAGGCCAGCTAACTAATCGCATTGTGCCGTTTGTCTCGTTCACTTTTCGACGCTGCTGTAGTCCTCGAATTCGCCTGGGACTGGACTTTTTTGGCTTTCTGGATACTTTTCGACGCGAGCTTTACTCTGACTTTCGTTTTCTATAATTCCGAGCATATATAAGAGTAATATAATACATCTTCCATTATTTTACTGTATTCAAGTTAATACCGATTTTCACTTATATTCCAGAGATTTTTATTGCCTACTTTGGTTCCGAGTAGTGTTCCACAAACCCTTCCCAATGCCACTTGAATCAATATCCTAGCTAAACTAATTTCCAAGCTACAGCAATTTATAACTCTACACAAAGCTAATTCGTAATAATCGCTCGCACGCTCCTACAATGGTAAGATGACGTCACAGGCAAAACAGATACTGCGCGTCGAACACTTACAAATATGATCTATCCGTTGTTGGCTCAGCCATTATTAGTTTCGTAGTTATTAGCGATTCAAATCGAACCAGCGAATAGAAGATTTTACGACAAAAATCGGTTTTGCGCGTCTAAATGTTCACTCCACAGATAGTCATAAACTGCTGCTACCCTGGAGGTAAAACAGAAGGGAATTGTCATTACGTCACAAAGCTGAATCCGACGTTCTCCGTCTCATGTACACCAAAACATTAGGTTTTCCGAATTTATGCTTCCGTGTTTCACCTCAGTGATACTTCCCCACTATGTTGCTGACGTGCCTGTGCTCAGTATCGATCGTTGGGGATCTCTGTGGACTTTTGCCGTCGCATTCTAAGTAGAATCCGGGGCTTCGATTGTGTGGAGACGTTTAACCCATTTTTTCCCTCTGTTCCCAATTAGGAGCAATATTTTTATAGTCTTTGTTTATTTACCACGAGCCATGTAATGGTTATTAAAACACGTGTTTCTTTTTAGATCGCAAGTTTAGAGTCTACTTTGTTTCTAAGTGCCTTCGATTGGACCTCATTGTTGTCTCATGATTGTTGAGTGTTTACAAAGTTAGCAGTCATTTTAGTTCGCAACTTACCTACCAAAAAGTGAGTATTATACAGCAATGTAGTTTTTCCTAATCCAGTTTCGTTGTTATTAATCTCTTAGGATTGTAAGGAAGTCTTCCATACAAAATTAATTATAATAACTTTATTTGTTTATTAGTAAGCACCGTAAATATTTGTGTGTCCCCAAGTGGGAACACCAGGTACATATGGTCTTTGTTAGTCAAACGTTCACAAGATTGATCATATATATAGTTCGGTCAGGTCTCTCACTGCTGCTGAAATTTTAGCCATTTTGGAGGAAGATGCAGTGGCAGATATATACATTGATGCTACGGACAATGGATGGGAGACAGAAGAAGTCAGTGGAGATGAAGAAACATGCGGTACTGTTGACGGTATGTCTGGTGGACAACTTTCAGTTGTAGCTGAAACAAAATCATCAGACGGGACAGAACAGAGTATATGGGTACAAGTGCTTCACATGAATTAGAACCTCATTTTAGTAATAATGAAAGCAGTACTCAGGAAAGCT
Source organism: Schistocerca americana (assembly GCF_021461395.2). NCBI lineage: Eukaryota > Metazoa > Arthropoda > Insecta > Orthoptera > Acrididae > Schistocerca > Schistocerca americana. The sequence goes on from NC_060121.1 coordinate 858,900,657, forward strand.
CAGGGGATCGCTCATTTTCTAATGATTGGGAGAACGCTGACATTACTCCCAGTTTCGATCAGTTTACTCCACTACAAGGAAAATAGATCACCCCTACTCCTTTTGAGTCCTTTGAACTCTTTTTTGACGATGGTGTATTGAATCACCTTCGGGAAATGACTACCCTACATGCATCCCAGAAAGGTGACCACAGTTTTGCAATTTCATGTGACGAACTGAGATATTTTTTAGCAATTTTGATTCTGTCAGGGTACCTAACCGTACCTAGATGGAGAATGATGTCGGAAGTCAACACAGAGACATACAATGCATTTGTCAGTTCAGCAATGAGGGGCAACAGATTTTAAACAATAAAACGGTTTGTTCACTGTTCTGGTAACTCAAAAATAACTTCAGGTGACAGATTTGGCAAAATGTCGCCGGTAATAAAGCTTCTCAGTGATCACTTTTTGTCTCAGGCTCAACTAGCGGAACATCTTTCAGTTGACGAGAGTATGGTACCATATTACGGCAGGCATGGAGCAAAGCAATTCCTAAAGGGTAAGTCCATAGGATTTGGCTTCAAGATTTGGTGTCTGTGTGAGCTACTTGGGTGTCTTGTACATTTTTCTCCTTACAGTGGAAAAGATATTGAACGGCTGGAAAACGTTAGCTTAGGTGAGCAAGTGGTTCTGAAACTAGTCAAAGACTTGCCACCAACTCCATACAAAATCTAATCCGATCGCTTTTTTTCTTCAATTAATTTGGCTATAACAATGAGAGAAAATGGAATAGTGTAATGTCTCTTGCAGCGGTCTCTCCGTGATATTTTCAGAAAATTCTATAAATTATATAACTCAGTACATATCTCGAAATATCTCTTCTTATCTTACCGATTATCAATGCAAAGAAGTTTCAAGCCCAATTATTCCTTGGAGCGTCCATTTACTCCATGGAATAGCTTCTCTGCTATCTATGCTTTCTCTTATGAAAAGAATGAAGGAATTCTTCCCGATTAGTCGTGAAAGAAGGATGTATATGTATGTATTGTTGAGCTAGTCGCCATCTTGATGAGATTCTGTATGAGAAGGAATTTAATACATGAACTAAACTAAAGTAAGTGTGTTCGCGTATTATTTAACTGATTATTATTGACAGTGTCTACTTACTACGCTGTGTTGCACAGGATCAGTGGGGAACGTCTGATTTACACTGGACGATCCTGCCGTTTTGTATGCTCAAGATATCCAGGTACTTCAAATAAATAGGCTAACACGGTCTTACCAGCAGATCTCCGGTCTTCCCCATGTGATCACCGAAAGTTAATAATTATTACAAATGTTTCCAGGAGATCGACTGACAATTTTCGTCGCACCGAGACTTCGAAATTGCTTCATTGCCTTATGGAATTTAAGTTAAGCTCAATTTAATCAGGATAGAACAGTATTGAACTGTGTGAATGTGATAAGCCTGCTTTGTGATTGAAAATTCCCTTAACATACGCATGTTTTTATTATCCTGATCAGTGAAGCTAAATCAGGCCGGTGTAAGAGAGGTTTTTAAATTTTAGATCCCACAAAAAAAAAATATTAAAATAGGATTGACGGATACAATAATGAGCAATAGAATAGGTAAGTGTCCAATAGATGATCCAAAAGAAATAGCGAAGACCACTCGCAGTAGCTTCGACTACAGGAGAGAAAAGCATTCTGGATCAGTGACAGCTGTTTGGAATGACAACCTACCAGTTCACGTCATATCAACTTGTGACTCTGTTCACCGCATCAAAGAGGCCTGTAGATAGTCCCAGGCTTAAAAGCAAAAAAAAAAAACGTAATTCAACAGCTGAACATAGTCCAAGCATATAGCCGTTTCAAGTACGGCGTAGATAGGATAGATGAAAATATTTCGTATTATCGGACGTCTGTAAGATCAAAGAAATGTTGGTGAACAATATTTATTTTCTGTATTGATGTGTCAATGCAAAACGCGTGTAACCTTTGCAGGACAGATAAAAATAATCAGAATCTTGACAGCCTCTCATTTAGAAGGAACAACGTACAAACATATCTGCAAAAATATGGGAGACGAGCAATGTCAGGGGGAAGACCGAAGACATCAAAAGAATTACTAGATAAGACTATCGACACAGTACGCTTTGACAACGTTGGCCACTGGATTTCAAAAACTCCCAAGGAAGAAAGATGAGCTCTTAAACATAGGTGCTCCCATTTGGGAACAACGTTCGTTGCCAAAGTCAATGGTGCAAAGAAAAAAATTACAGTAAGGATAAATTGTTATTTATTTTAAGTTCATTTTAAACGTTTATCCAAAATAAACCATAAAAAAACTCGGTCGAAAATGGGTTAATCAAAAATACATTTCATTTGTAAGTGCAGACGTTCAAAAAATGGTTCAAATGGCTCTAAGCACTATGGGACTTAACATCTGAGGTCATCAGTCCCCTAGACTTAGACCTACTTAAACCTAACTAACATAATGATATCACACCCATCCATGCCCGAGGCACGATTCGAACCTGTGACCGTAGCAGTGCTGACGTTCAAGCAATGTTTTCTTTTGCATACATGAATTATGGTTTCGCTGTTTTCTACTATTCTTTCCTGTGTTTTTCATTGCCTTCTAAATCGCAAACGCTTTGACATACGAGCCACACTCTTAACAATGGTCTCGCTCCCGCACAACCCACAGTTACGTGAACGCGCTGATTGTTGCTGCAGCGGCTCGTGCCCTAAATTCCTCCCATTGATAATTAGTCATTGTTCACATTTACTCCCATTTTAAAAAAGATTCTGGCTAGAACAGCCGGAGACAGTGGTCACGTGCTTGTATGAATATGTGCATGTGCGCTTTGCTTCCTTTGTGAAGAAGGCTTTGAACCAAGTCATACGTAAACACCCTGTCTGCTGCTTGGCGTGTGAGTAGCAGTCCACACGCTTCATAGTATAGTTATTCCCTCACGAAGTTTATTGTAAATAATCCACTCCACTTCAAGCGGAACAAAACCAGGAATGATGGGTAGGATTTATTTACTAACATCTGCCTATCTTAATTAAAAACCCAAAAAGGTTAACAAATGGTCATCATTGACACATACTTACAAACAAATGGATGTTAATTTAAAATACTCGTTTAACATCATTGCGATTTATCGTGCAAATGACACATGGAGCGTAAAACTAACTAACTAATTAACTATTGGTATATCACAAAGCACGGTATAGACTCAATGGTATATACTTTTAAAATCTCAAAAACATTATGCAAATGTAAAATGAAGCAAATGGTCAAAGTAGACTTACCTTCCAATTGCGACATGTTTGGTTATTCCTGAAGAACTGACAGAGCTGCTGGTGAGAAATATTCTGGGAAAAGAAACAAACACAGGAAATACTAAAAAAAATGCTTTACACACACGTCAAACCAAAATATCCATTCTACGGGAACTAAGGGTTGGAAATAATTCCCTTAATCACATGTACGGTATTGCAGAGAGTTGTAACATATTTTAAAAAATTATATCGTTTTTTTACCCTGTAAATTGCTGTTATTGGTCACAAACTGTCTAGTATGACTGCCACAGGTACTACTGCAACGCCGCGCCAACACAAGGTCGTCTGCCGAGCACATCGCACTCTAGCGGGCTGTGCAGCTCGACGGAACTGGAGTGTGCCTCGTTCACTTCTTAGGCAGAAGCACTTTCATAATCGGCCCTCAGCCAGTTCTGTAATGTTTTTGCCTTGATTCTCTAAGGAGGGCCCTTCAAGCTTAGTCCCTGAGCACTCGTATGTTGTATTAGTTCATGGTATTCCATGTTACGAGATTGACATTTCGTAGCTGCAGCTGCAGTCCCACAAACTACTGAAGATACGTAATTTCATTGTACTATGTGTTTCTTGAATAATAATCCTTCTCTCTAACAGTGTGCCGTACCGCATATTATTGCAATCTGGACTCCTTCAGCTGCTATCAACTCAGCCTCCTACTTATTTACATTTAGTAACGAGATGAAAATACCCACGCGTTTTGTGCCTCTAACCGCTATTCGGTTCTGTTTCTTTGACATTTCAATAATCGTTCGCTTTGTTGACATACGATAGGGTGCCTTGCTTCTTTCCTCATTGCACATGTTTATGAGCTAGCACGAAACACGTAGATAAGTATTTTGCAAACGTAAACATTAAACAATTTGTGCTTACAAGTTGAAAGCTGAAAATGTAACGAACAAGGAGCAATATCATTGAGCAAACGAGTATTGGTTTCGGAGTTCCAGCCTGATTTCCTATCGACACAAATACAGTAAAAGTGAAATTAAATGGACTACGAAAGCGTGCTTTTCACGTCACTTCCTTCTCACCTTGGTTATTCGAAATGTATCAACAAAAGCAAGTTGTATTAACGAGGCTAAATGTGCGCATTAGTAGAGAAAATACGCATTAAAAAACAGAAAAACGTTCGTATTGCCTTAATGACACTGTTATTCATGTAAGCACTGTAATTTTTAGTATTTGAAACAGTTGTTGCGTGCACATGATAGAAGTAAAGAAAAAGAAGCAAACGTAAACAGTTGTCTGCTATTGTTTTGTGATACTTAAAACGGCGGCAGGCCCCGCCCATTCTGGCTTCAAAACAACGTACAACGTAAGACAATAGCGCTATCATCCTTCACTTTTTACCTTCATGGTGACTGTATCTACGTTGTATCTTTGCTTGTATGACGTTCCATGAAGAGCGAAAAAATAAACGTGCTGCGTTACTTATCACTATCACAAATACGAGGCTTTAATTCGAAAGTTGTAAGGATTCGGAATCCCGGCCGAACTGCGAACATTGCGGTGCGGAGAGGATACTGCTGACTGAACACACTTACGTGCACTGCAGCAGAAGACAAGGGAAATGTAACGAGCAGTCATGCCACGCATTCGACGGGTCATGAGACATATCCGGATGCTGATAGTCACTTTATTGTGAGTATTTTTAACGCATGTTTTATAGCGTTATTCGCTGTTATATTTTCGTTGTTTTCGAGAGAGGTTATTTTTGATACGTTTTTGTGTAAGAGAAACAGACTATTGTTTCTTTTGTTTCGGGAGTAACTCAAATTTTTCGTTGATTTCTCACACTCTTTTTTCTTTGAGAGAATTTTTTTTAGTTCTTACTATGCTAAGTGCTTTTTACTACAGCCATGCAACTTCTTTACGATACTTGAGTCGTTTACTTCCCAACTAACACTTAAAATGATTTTTAAAAATTCTGATGCAGATGCATATTTCGTGACTGGGTCACAGTATTCACATGAGGTATATAGATAAAATGTGATTTACTGTACTTCGTTTCGATTTCTTTCCGATGTTTTACAGTTTGTGCAGTGTGTCGTAGAATCCATTACAGCTGTAGATATTTTTTTACGGTTCTCGTTTTCTTCCCACAAACGTTTCTTTTGTCAATCTGTGTTTAAAAATCATAGCTTTAGCTGCAAATATTTCTTTTCTCCACGCAGTAATTTCTCATGATCAAAAGCGTCTGTTTTGTTTACGTCTCAAAATACGACCGGGGGTGGGACTTTATAGTCGCCATGTTATTTATGTGGTTTGATGTATGTTCATTTGTTTACTACGTCATTTGTCGAAGCCGACGGCATCTCCACCCTGTCCCTTTCTACAACCTCTAAAGAGCTCGCTAAGATGTGAATCTCCATCACTTAATAATTGCTTTGGTTCTGAAGTAAGACTCGTGTATTAGGAAGCATCGTAAAAATCTCCGAAAGTGCTGCATTCTTAATGCTACGTATTCGCGTTGTTTCACCAGCAGTAAAGCTCAGCCTGTCTATACCCTACCAGTTTACGTCACCCTACCATCATCTGTTTTGCTCGTGTCACGGTTTTCGTACTGCACCAAGCGCAATAATTCATATTTTAGGGAACTGAAATTCTGTGAACAGGTCTACTTTGTTAAATGGCTCCACAAGTGAAACGATGTATCGCTGGCCATATGTGTACGAATATCGTGCGTTATTGGGCGCACTTTACGACACCATAACACACGAGCAATTTCCCTATTACTTTCAACCAGTTTTAGTAAAGGCACTGTGTCGTAAATTTCAGTTACGCAAATAGGTATGTAATGTACCACAGCGGAGGTAGTTATTTCGCGTTAAGCTGACTAGCTAATGCTAAAAAATGCAATTCATCTGGATCGCCTTCATTGATAACATGGATTAGTGTTGGTATGCAGCATTTCCAGAGCAGGCACTTCAAGATGCGATGAACGCTGTCTTTTGAGATGTGTGTCTCCCGAGCCGTTTGTTGTAGAGATTTCTGTGTGAGTCTCTCCTGCACCTGCTCTTCTTTTCTAGGGCTGGTGGATTCCCGAGACCGTCCAGAACGATTCTTGTTGACCTTGCGAACGGTTCCATCTGCTTCAAAATTTATCTCTGATGTGAGCATTTGTCTGGTGCATTGGTGGTGGTTTATCGAACTCCCTTCTGAACCGTCTGTGCATTACTGTGGCGTTTTCGGTTTTCCAGTAAAATTTAAGAATAAACTTTCTCGCTTCAAAGCTAAGTTGTTCCAAGAGTTCCAAGAGTTACATCTGGAAAAACAAAAAGTCAGTATGTTATGGACAGCCAAAGTGTTAGTAAATTTTTTGACACACCCGTATAATTGTCAAACACGCAGGGCTACAGCGTCTACGAGTAGCATGATAGTAGATGAACGTAGCTGGATGTTACAGAAGTAAGATTTTTTATTAGCTGTACACGTGATCAGGGAATGTTACAGGCACATAGAAACACATCAGTCTTATCTATAACCAGCAAAGACAAAAGCCATCATCTGACTCTGAATGATCTGTTACAGCTGAGCACAAATTCCACTGCTAAGCTTCATAAAATGTGGTGCTACAGAAGAATGCTGAAGATTAGATGGGTAGATCATGTAACTAATGAGGAAGTATTGAATAGGATTGGGGAGAAGAGAAGTTTGTGGCACAACTTGACCAGAAGAAGGGATCGGTTGGTAGGGCATGTTCTGAGGCACCAAGGGATCACCAATTTAGTATTGGAGGGCAGCGTGGAGGGTAAAAATCGTAGAGGGAGACCACGAGATGAATACACTAAGCAGATTCAGAAGGATGTAGGTTGCAGTAGGTACTGGGAGATGAAAAAGCTTGCACAGGATAGAGTAGCATGGAGAGCTGCATCAAACCAGTCTCGGGACTGAGGACCACAACAACACAACAACAACAACAACCACAAATTTATAATGAAACATGAATGGCGTTTGTACCGTACTTTGTATGCATTAAAGTACTCTGTCTTACAACTTTGTGTCCGTAGCTCGTGGTCTAGTGGCTAGCGTTGATGCCTCTGGATCACAGGGTCCCGTGTTCGATTCCCATCTGGGTTGGGGATTTTCTCTGCGTGGGAACTGGGCGTTCGTGTTGTCCTCGTCACTTCAGCATCATTCGTGACAGTTGCTAGATTGAACTGAGTAAAAATTGGACTGTGTAAAATTTGGGACTTTGTACGGGCGCTGACAGCCACGCAGCTGAGCGCCCCACAAACCAAACACCATCATACAACTTTGTGTCTATTGCAGTCTTTCTATTATTGTAATGTCATACATACTTCTCTAAGCTTTAATTTTAGTGCATTCTGAGAGGGGCCTGTTCTAATTATGCTTTAAAATGTGATTATTATGTTCATCGTAACATAATCTATGCCTTCTCTTTTATTTTCACTGCTAAAATGTCAATGCTTCCGTTCTACGTCGCCCTATGCTATCTAATTCTGTATGTTCGTTCTGTGTTTTGGTATTATACAATTTAACACTCTTGTGTAACCACACTATCGCAAATATGCCAAACACACAAATACTAACAGACCATGTTCGCAATTTCTCCAAGCAATACAGCAGCGAATATACAAGACTTACTTACTTACACTACCATTATATTACAATAATCCTGCCTAATAAATATATATGGCTATAAAAAGCTACGGTTGTGGTTTCATTTATATGTAGCTAATAGCCTCAGTATGTGAAAAAACTTCAAATCTATATACCTTAGTAGCCATCCCGCTGAAAAATCGTGACCGGCCACTGTGGACGAGCGGTTCTAGGCGCTTCAGTCCAGAACCCCGCGACTGCTACGGTCGCAGGTTCGAATCCTGCCTCAGGCATGGATGTGTGTGATGTCCTTAGGTTAGTTAGGCTTAAGTAGCTCTAACTTCTAGGGGACTGATGACCTCAGATGTTAAGTCCCATAGTGCTCAGAGCCATTTTTTTTTTATTTTTTTTTTTGAAAAATCGTGATCGTCCAAGTAAAGTAAAGATTATTTTAAAAAGTTTGTTCGTGTATGAGGATCGGTAATATTTCCTATTTTCTCTGCAGTTCGATGCGTATGGATATACCAGATAATTTAATAAACACGTGAATATATTCATTTCATTGGTTAATCTGACAGCACAGATCACTACTTCGTCTTTACGAACTCTTTTAGAATTTCGCTTAGTGTTGTCATTTATTGCTCAAAACATATCGTGAGTCACTTATTAGAAATATTTTCTTGTGAATGAAACCTTTATTGAATAAGCTAGGTTTTTTTATGACTTTGATGTACGATAGCAGAAGAACTTCAACAACGTAATTAATGCCGCCATTCAGTTAAAACACGGAACTGTTTGTGTGTCGTGTTCTACGAGTAAATGAAGTGTACATTGTGACATGATTCTGGATAACGCACGACGTAAATACACTTATAATTGACAGACTGCTTCAAACGGTATCGCTGTGTTTGGAACATAAAGAGAGAATATGAAATTAATGATCTGATAATCCAACACTGAAGTCTCTGAAACGGTCCGACCAAGAAGCAAACAGTAACTGTTTTGGATCGTTTACGGACAGAAGGATGAAGTTTAAATTATGACTTAAGCGGTCTCAAATTTTTTCTTAGCTGCGTTTGTGTACAAAATGTTCTTGGTGTTAGAGTCAAGTCACATTTCAATGGAAAACGAACTTCAAAGATTTGGATCATCGTCATCGTCAGGAGACAACTGACTGCCGGCTAGGAAACCAGTTCCTTTCCTGGATCTACTTGAAATGCAGAATCGTGGTGAAGGCTTAAGGTTGTCATGTTTTTCCTCATCAATTACAAATTTTGGTTCTATGTCTTGGAACTTTATCAGCAAGCTGTCGTCTGATCATATTGTTTCTTTCTTGTCTCTGAAGTAACGACTGCTGGGTTGAATGTGTGCCTCTTACTTCGTCGTCATTTCGCTTACTGTCAAATGCGGGACACGATACGCACGCGAAAACGAAGGATAGCAACAAAGAATGATGTCAGTCTTCTGTCTTTCTTCCCCTAGCGATTTCTCGAGTTGTAAAAATAATGGAACCCTACTGCCGACATATATTAGTTGATTTGAATGTACTAACTCCCTAAGCATTTTTTCATTATTATTATTATTATTTTTCTTTTCCTACCCGTAGACGAAGTGCAAGCACTAAAGTGTCTGACTTTTCAGCCACATACGAGGCGAACTGGTAGTGAGACTAATGGAAACCGAACTGGGAACATTTTCTTTACAACCAAAGGAGACATTCAGAAAACCTTGGACAAAACTACTCGAAGTAAACTATTTTTAATTTACTAGTGAAGTGATATGTCTCATCCAAAAAAGAAGAAATGCAAATGTGTATTTTGTTCACATGTGTAGCTAATAAAGTGGAGGACATGCTGGAAATGTAAAGTCTAGCTGCGGTGCAAATTAAGCTGTGAAGGACGTAAGTTATTCCCTACGTCAAGCCACACGCAGAGCTTAATTTCTGCCGGAACATGCTGGAACGGCGTTCCGGAACCTGCCAGAGAATTTTTTTTTTTTTCATCTCACTGGAACAATTCGGGACCAGAGATGGTAATGGTATTTTTGTGGCTTCTAACGCCCCCTCTTTTTAAAGGTGTCTTTGGCCATATCTAGTAGTATGACGAAATATCCTGTTATGTGGGTCAATCAGTCAATCAGAAGTATATAACCTAACGAGTGTTTGAAATGAGCGTCTGTATAATGTGCTGACACGAAATCGTGGTTCTTCCATGACGTAATTTGTCATTAGCTGCTGATCATAGTCTTCCACTTCCAAATTAATGGGAGCCCATTAATTTGACCTCTTGTACAGTTGTTTTCATAGTATATCTACTTGACTAAGTAATTTTGGGACTCGCAACTAGTAAATGTAGGTAAGCAGTGGTTAAATTATAAAAACAGTAATAAAATGTCACATACATTTATTACTGGATTGGTCACATTTTATATTTAGAAGTTTATTTGTTAATTACCAGTGTACATAAGAATTGTGACTTGTTTCTCACGCACTAATACGAAAGTTACGAGCAATAAAATCCGACTGAAGAATATTACGTGCAGTCTGACCCTGTAGCAGTATCACATGACGTGAGAAGGAAGAGGAGGAGGAGAAGGGGGAGGAGGAGGAGGTAGATCATGGTAGCCGTAGAGTGATTAGGGGAGAGAGGGGTAAATATTTCTTCCTTATCTTGCTTTGCGACCAACTCAGGCGCCATGCACCAACCAGCTACTCTGGTGCAAAGGGCACACGCAATTAACGTTTCGTAAAGAGGTATTATAGGGACGTTCGTGTTCAAATTTTCTTCTTAATTGTGGCAATGAATATGAACATAAACCAATCCAGCTGGAAAACAATTCAGTAAGTAGAAAACATTTTAACATACAACTCTGGTCTCATGTCACGCCGCGTTTTCTGTTTCCTAACTCTTTGTGAAGTCGGAACTGTACGTGACTCCGATGGTCGAGGAATATCTTCGCCATTCATTGCTAAAGGCCTTATTAATTAATACAGGACACACGTTCTCCGATCAGATACAATGCAACTATTTGAATGTCGCCGCTGGTAGCAGCTGAAAACATGACGTTATAATCACGAAGGCTACCGATTTGTGACAATATGTGTCGAGCAGATCTAGGGAGCAAAGTGACACAGCTACGGGGACAGGCGGAAGCACCTGTCGTTTGTATTAAATCTTGTGGTTGTATTCTACATCTACATCTACATCTATACTCCGCGAGCCACCTTACGGTGTGTGGCGGAGGGTACTTATTGTACCACTATCTGATCCCCCCTTCCCTGTTCCATTCACGAATTGTGCGTGGGAAGAACGACTGCTTGTAAGTCTCCGTATTTGCTCTAATTTCTCGGATCTTTTCGTTGTGATCATTACGCGAGATATATGTGGGCGGTAGTAATATGTTGCCCATCTCTTCCCGGAATGTGCTCTCTCGTAATTTCGATAATAAACCTCTCCGTATTGCGTAACGCCTTTCTTGAAGTGTCCGCCACTGGAGCTTGTTCAGCATCTCCGTAACGCTCTCGCGCTGACTAAATGTCCCCATGACGAATCGCGCTGCTTTTCGCTGGATCATGTCTATCTCTTCTATTAATCCAACCTGGTAAGGGTCCCATACTGATGAGCAATACTCAAGAATCGGACGAACAAGCGTTTTGTAAGCTACTTCTTTCGTCGATGAGTCACATTTTCTTAGAATTCTTCCTATGAATCTCAACCTGGCGCCTGCTTTTCCCACTACTTGTTTTATGTGATCATTGCACTTCAGATCGCTCCGGATAGTAACTCCTAAGTATTTTACGGTCGTTACCGCTTCCAATGATTTACCACCTATGGCATAATCGTACTGGAATGGATTTCTGCCCCTATGTATGCGCATTATATTACATTTATCTACGTTTAAGGAAAGCTGCCAGCTGTCGCACCATGCATTAATCCTCTGCAGGTCCTCCTGGAGTACGTACGAGTCTTCTGATGTTGCTACTTTCTTGTAGACAACCGTGTCATCTGCAAATAGCCTCACGGAGCTACCAATGTTGTCAACTAAGTCATTTATGTATATTGTAAACAATAAAGGTCCTATCACGCTTCCCTGCGGTACTCCCGAAATTACCGTTAAGAATGACATGTTGTGTTCTTTCTTCTAGGAAATCCTGAATCCAATCACAAACCTGGTCCGATATTCCGTAAGCTCGTATTTTTTTCACTAAAAGTAAGTACGGAACCGTATCAAATGCCTTCCTGAAGTCCAGGAATACGGCATCAATCTGCTCGCCAGTGTCTACGGCACTGTGAATTTCTTGGGCAAATAGGGCGAGCTGAGTTTCACATGATCTCTGTTTGCGGAATCCATGTTGGTTATGATGAAGGAGATTTGTATTATCTAAGAACGTCATAATACGAGAACACAAAACATGTTCCATTATTCTACAACAGACTGACGTAAGCGAAATAGGCCTATAATTATTCGCATCTGATTTATGACCCTTCTTGAAAATGGGAACGACCTGCGCTTTCTTCCAGTCGCTAGGTACTTTACGTTCTTCCAGCGATCTACGATAAATTGCTGATAGAAAGGGGGCAAGTTCTTTAGCATAATCACTGTAGAATCTTAAGGGTATCTCGTCTGGTCCGGATGCTTTTCCGCTACTAAGTGATAGCAGTTGTTTTTCAATTCCGATATCGTTTATTTCAATATTTTCCATTTTGGCGTCCGTGCGACGGCTGAAGTCAGGGACCGTGTTACGATTTTCCGCAGTGAAACAGTTTCGGAACACTGAATTCAGTATTTCTGCCTTTCTTCGGTCGTCCTTTGTTTCGGTGCCATCGTGGTCAACGAGTGACTGAATAGGGGATTTAGATCCGCTTACCGATTTTACATATGACCAAAACTTTTTAGGGTTCTTGTTTAGATTGTTTGCCAATGTTTTATGTTCGAATTCGTTGAATGCTTCTCTCATTGCTCTCTTTACGCTCTTTTTCGCTTCGTTCAGCTTTTCCTTATCAGCTATGATTCGACTACTCTTAAACCTATGATGAAGCTTTCTTTGTTTCCGTAGTACCTTTCGTACATGATTGTTATACCACGGTGGATCTTTCCCCTCGCTTTGGACCTTAGTCGGTACGAACTTATCTAAGGCGTACTGGACGATGTTTCTGAATTTTTTCCATTTTTGTTCCACATCCTCTTCCTCAGAAATGAACGTTTGATGGTGGTCACTCAGATATTCTGCGATTTGTGCCCTATCACTCTTGTTAAGCAAATATATTTTCCTTCCTTTCTTGGCATTTCTTATTACACTTGTAGTCATTGATGCAACCACTGACTTATGATCACTGATACCCTCTTCTACATTCACGGAGTCGAAAAGTTCCGGTCTATTTGTTGCTATGAGGTCTAAAACGTTAGCTTCACGAGTTGGTTCTCTAACTATCTGCTCGAAGTAATTCTCGGACAAGGCAGTCAGGATAATGTCACAAGAGTCTCTGTCCCTGGCTCCAGTTCTGATTGTGTGACTATCCCATTCTATACCTGGTAGATTGAAGTCTCCCCCTATTACAATAGTATGATCACGAAACTTCTTCACGACGTTCTGCAGGTTCTCTCTGAGGCGCTCAACTACTACGGTTGCTGATGCAGGTGGTCTATAGAAGCATCCGACTATCATATCTGACCCACCTTTGATACTTAACTTAACCCGGATTATTTCACATTCGCATTCGCTAATAACTTCACCGGATATTATTGAATTCTTTACTGCTATAAATACTCCTCCACCATTGGCGTTTATCCTATCCTTGCGGTATATATTCCATTCTGTGTCTAGGATTTCGTTACTGTTCACTTCCGGTTTTAACCAACTTTCCGTTCCTAATACTATATGCGCACTATTTCCTTCAATAAGAGATACTAATTCAGGAACCTTGCCCTGGATACTCCTGCAGTTTACCAATATTACGTTAACTTTTCCTGTTTTTGGTCTCTGAGGACGGACGTTCTTTATCAACGATGATAATGTCCTCTCTGGTAAGCCGTCAGGTATTTTATCGTTTCGCCCAAGGGGGGGGGGGGGGTCCCTCTAACCTAAAAAACCCCCGTGTGCACGCCACACGTACTCTGCTACCCTAGTAGCTGCTTCCGGTGTGTAGTGCACGCCTGACCTGTCTAGGGGGGCCCTACAGTTCTCCACCCAATAACGGAGGTCGATGAATTTGCAACCATTATAGTCGCAGAGTCGTCTGAGCCTCTGGTTTAGACCCTCCACACGGCTCCAAACCAGAGGACCGCGATCGACTCTGGGCACTATGCTGCAGATATTAAGCTCAGCTTGCACTCCGCGTGCGATGCTGGTTGTCTTCACCAAATCAGCCAGCCGCCGGAAGGAACCAAGGATGGCCTCAGAACCCAAGCGGCAGGCGTCATTCGTTCCGACATGTGCTACTATCTGCAGCCGGTCACACCCAGTGCGTTCAATAGCTGCCGGAAGGGCCTCCTCCACATTACGGACGAGACCCCCTGGCAAGCACACCGAGTGCACACTGGCATTCTTCCCCGACCTACCCGCTATTTTCCTGAGGGGCTCCATAACCCGCCTAACGTTGGAGCTCCCTATAACTAATAGGCCCGCCCTCTGTGACTGTCGGGACCTTGCCGGAGAATCGGCCACTGGCGCAACAGGCGAGGCATCCTGTGGTGGCTCGGAAACGATGTCATCACCACTAGGAAGCACCCCGTACCTGTTGGAAAGGGGTAAGGCAGCTGCCACGCGGCCAGATCCCACCTTCGCCTTTCGGCCAGGCACGCGCGAGCCCACCACTGTCCGCCATTCACCCTGGAGTGATGGCTGACCGGTAAGATGCTCACTGCCGGAAGACGCAGCGACATCAGGGGTTCCATGTGATTCCAAGGCCACCGAAGTAGGCATAGGTCTCACCATAGTTGCCCCAACGCCACTACGAGCCGACGCCTGCGCCTCGAGCTCGATGAGCCTAACAGACAAAGCCTCCACCTGCCCCCGAAGAGTGGCCAATTCTCCTTGCGTCCGCTCACAACAACCACAGTCCCTACACATGACTATGTTTACCCTACTCTATACGGTGACAAATTCCCAAGATAATCTTCTGATGAGCTACTCTGATAATCAAGAATCACTCACTGAAATACGAGACGCGAAAACTACGCTAGGTTTTCCCAGAAAAACTATTTAAAAGCTAAGCGCAGCAAATAAGTACAAAAACGCTTTATACAAACAGTACTCGCTGCTGCTGGTGCTCTCGCTCTGGCTGTCACAAGACAACTGCTGATTCAAGTGACTAGTGGCTAACGGCCGCGAAACAAACAAAAGACGGTTTTAGGGCGCTTTCTGTTCTAAACGATCAAGAAAACACTAAGAAATCTAACACGAAAACTACGTAAAGTTTTATCAAGAACTGTTAGTTACTATGCAGAGCAGATAAACACAAATACAATCCCTTCCTTAGTGGAAGGTCGTAAACAAAATGCAAAATAAACGCTTTATACAAACAGTACTCGCTGCTGCTGGTGCTCTCGCTCTGGCTGTCACAAGATTGCAAGGAATTATGGTTTAAAAACTTGAATTTCCCAACATTATTTTGTAAAAACGGCTGAGGGAAGGGGGGAAGGGCAGTTGGAGTGTTGTATGTTTGAAGAAGTGCGTTGTGGCACTTAAAATACTTGAAAGTACTGGCTACATCTAGAAGTCTAAAACGGATAAACTGCGAGAGTAAATCCTATCAGTGTGCACTCGATGGTTCACTGATTGTTGGAAGAGAGGCCTGCTAACCTCGTATCTTCTAAAGGTGTCAAGTTACCCGTTTTGGAATCGTCCTCAGATCACTGTTTATAACGTGCCTATTTTTGACAATGAAACTAAGGATCGGCGATGGTAGGATGACCAGATGCAGACGTCTAAAAAAACGAGGACAAACAGCTTTAAAAAAGAAGGACAAAGTTAGAAAAAAGATGACATACAGGAAGATACGTTCAACTTTAATAAATTAAATAATTAAGTGACATAAAATACATTCCTTCAGTTTTATTGGTACTTCTCTAAAGAGCCAGTTTTCAATAGAAGTGTAGGTTTCATTAGCAGAGAGTTGCAAAAAGATATACAAGAAATTCTTTTACATTATACTGGAACATCAACATACGTTTAACAGATTCAAGTTTCAACCTAAACTTGCCATCAGTCCAATGTGCTGTAATGAGCGAACATACTCTTTCTGCATTTACATTGTGCCCTGATATGCTGAAAATGTATCAATCCTGAATGACAATCAACAGACTTACTGTCACAAAAATATTTGACCCATTTTTACCAAAGGATAACTCACTAAATTCAGAATTATTATTGTTCTGTTTCAGAAATTGCCTAAAATTACAGATTTGGTCAAAAGATTTTATATCTTTCAATTTTCGAAAGTTATACATTTATTATGTAAATATAAAAGCGTTTTTCAACATCACTGTAGTTGAGGTTACCCTCCATTCAGAGGCTGTTGCACGCAGCGACTGTTACATTGATTTGTAAATAATAGATTTCAGCTATCTGTCGTCCTGCACGACTGATAGCTGAAATATATTATTTACAAATCACTATAGTTAACATCTTTTTTAAAGAGACATCCATTTGACGTAGGAAAAGTAGTCAGACATAAAGCAATCGTTCTAAATATTCATGGATCGATAGCTCCCTCCATAAAAAGTTTAACTTCTTTATCAAAGCATTCATCTAATTCAGCTTCTGTTTAACGTTTATGCAAATGAGTTATTGATTAATCGCGCCTTAAGCACCTTGTGTTCAGAATGTAAATTTCAATCGATTCAAGCACGCAGCTCTCCTCCTTTTCCACTTGCAGAATATTTCAGCTGAACGCGGACATCAAGAATCCAAATGCCCTAAGTAGGGTTCACTTAACTTACTCTCAAAAACTGAAACAAAACCTTTGGTGGCTTGCTTTCAGTCTAAAAGTAATATTTCAGAGCAGAATACATTTCCAGTACCTTTTCGATATCTGGGAAAAGAGGAAACCACCTTTTTTCCATGAGACAGGACTCGTCTGTAATTTACCTCAGCAAATTGACTGAAACAGGGTAACTGTTCCGTCCTAACAAAGTAAATAAAAAATAATTATCAATTTTCCCAATGACACACTTCAAATCTACAGAAAGACCATCAGCACCCTGCGGAAATGCGTTATACAAAATATGAGCTGGACATCCCAAAACGATTAAATTCTTTTCTTTGTTGCGATTTATACTCATAAAGTTTGCGTTAGCATTATCGCCGGTAAATGATACACTGTGATTAGCAATACAAAAATGTTGTAATATTTTTGTTATATATTGTGCAACAAGTCTCAGATGATCCATTTGGAGTAGACTTTGGCTCAATTACTTTTGTTTCCAAACCACCAGATTTGTAGTCAAAATGTTCAGGAAGACTGTGGAACATTTTTGTATTTCCATGGTTACTTCCATCGATCGCGACACCAAAACAGGATATGCCACTCAAAGATTCCATGATTACACTCAAAGGCATGAGGAGCAATTACATTATTTATAAAACTTTGAGTTTTTGTTCTGCCTCAGGAGATCTTTTTAGCAACATCTGAATCAAATTAAATGGCTTCATTTAATTTTGACGTGCAATCCATTGACCTATGGCTAAAATGATGACTAACGTTACGGAATGCTAGCGCTCCTTCCCTAGGAAGAACTCGGTGACTTAAGGCAGAAGTAGGCGGTTGTTGCTGGCATTATGTGCTTATCCCAGGCACTGTACTGCAACCTTGAACATTTTGCTTATGCATCTGAGTGGTAATATGATGTTCGAGATCTTGACCACCTAGAGCAAGATTCAGTTTTCCGAATACAAGTAAACTGAATGACTAAGAAACCGTAAAATAAAAGCACGACAATAAAACAATGTATAGAGCTATTTCTGATCTTTTTTAGCCACTGAGACGTAAGTTCCAGCTTCACATATGGTAAAATCAGTGCCACGCAAGAACCTGTAAAAGTCCTTAAGTCAATGTTATTTTAAGTTCGCGATGTTTAATCACAATATCGAATACGATAACAGTAATAGATAATACCAGTGTTTTTTCCCAGAGAATCATTTAAGATCACATCACACTTTGAACGGGGCACTTCTCTATTTCTCTTTCAGGTACAAAAGTGTAACTTGTTCGTCTGAGGACGACTTGAGTGTTAACATCACAGAGTATCGAGCTAGATTGTTTAACGACCACATCTAAAACTTTCTCACTTTGTTTCTTTAATTGCAGTCTATGATAACAAAAACTGGCATCAGACTATCTATTTCGGTATGTAAATCAAAATAAGCATAACTATCGTCTGACAGAACTATTGATATAGTGCGAGCTAGGCAGTAGTGCAGGCCGAGTCGTAATGGGAACTACGCACTATTGACATGAAAGTACTCGGTATATTTGTCCGCGGAGATCACATTTCCGTCAGACATCGGAAGTCTCCGCCGTCATTATTCATATAAATGTATCTAGTGAGTTTTCTTTTTACTAAATAGCATTGCAGATATGAAATGTCAGCATATGCATTCCAGTCCTGTCAGCTTGGGTTATAGCTAAGTTATTTGTTAATTATTATCATTTGAAGTTATTCATACTGTCCGCAGTTTCTTTCGGGAGTTTTTACACCTGCCGTTGCTCAAGGACAAAGTGACCTACCGACTGTAACTTTCCACTACTTCAGGTTCGGGTGTATACTGACCATAAGTCGTAGTAGAGAGGGTAACCTGCACATATCTTCTGACACAGCCATAGCAGTGAATGTAACTGCGTACTGAAATTAATGTATGATCGTCATATTACCCAAGATATCAACATCCTATACCACTATTCATCTTACTGTTAAAACAGATGGCAAAATTACACATGTACACCAGTATACACATTATACAAGCAGTTACTTGCCTTGGCATTGATTGACAAAGCTGCTGAATTTCTTCCTAAGGGATATAACGCCAAATTCTTCCAACTGGCACGTTAGATCGTCAAAATCAGGAGCTCGTCGGAGGGCTATGACCTAAACGCTCCAGACATTCTTAATTGGACAGAGATGCGACGACCCTACTGGCCAACGTAGGGTTTGGCAAGCAAGAAGATTACCAGTAGAAACTCCGACCGTGTGCAAAAGGGCATTCATTATCTTGCTGAAATATAAGGACGGCTTGCCATGACGGGTAACAAAACTGGACGTAGAATATCGTGTGTGACTCACTGTGTTGTTAAGGCCGCCGCGAATGACAACCAAAGGTGTTTATGCTATGAAATGAATGGCATCCCAAAGCATGATCCCCGGCTGTCTGGGAGAACGGCGGGTGCGAGGCAGACTGGTATTCCATCGCTGTTCGGGGGGTCTCAAGACATGTCTGCACTGGTCATATCGGAGACTGGAATCTCATTGACCAGAACAGAGTTGTCTTCATTGATGAGTCTCGCTTCGAACTGAGCACCAATGATCAGCGAAGAGGTGTCCGGAGATTCTCTGGACAGAGGTGTGATACGAACATGACGGTGGCCCGACGACCGAGAGGGATGGTCTGAGGTGCCATTTCATTTCATAGTAGACCCTTTTGGGTGTCATTCGGAGCCCGTCACAGCACTGCGGTTCGTCGACGGCACTTCACGCCCCGTTTTCTTGCCCTTCATAGCAAGACATCCTGGACTTACATCGCCAAGATAGTGCCCTTCCACACATAATGAGAATTTGTAATGCTTTCCTTCGTACTTGGCAAACACTGCCTTGGCCAGCGAAGTCGCCGGATTTCTTTCCAACTGAGTACGTCTCGAACGTTAGAGGTCGGGCTCTCCAAAAAGCTCCGGATTTTGACAATCTAACGTGCCAGTTCCACGTAATTTGGCACTGTATCACTTTGGAGGAAATCCAGCAGCTCTATCAGTCAATGCCAAACCAAATAATTGCTTATCTTAAGGCCAGAGGTAGATGAAAGCGTTACTGACTTGCTGAATTTGTGAATCTCTTTCTCCTGTATAAATCATCCAATTTTTCAAATTGTAATCATTTATTTGTCTGAACATGTACGTAAGATCTAACTATTTCCGTCCAATTTGCCTTAGAGTGTATTTGCCAGAAACGATAGCTATATCCTTAGTGGAGCTTTAGTACAAACCCAGTACACAACAGATCATAAAGAAGAAAAACTGAAACATTTATGTCAGAGAGGAGAGTAGGTATAGGGCGACTCACATAAACAAATTCCAGAGAGGGAGGTCGTTGTTGCCCTCCCTTCATTTCTGGGTTCCTACATTTACTGAAGCGATGTCCGTTTACTGGGTAACGGCAATCCACATTCAGAAAGTGAGATCGTCTCTACATAAGATACACAAATCTACCCTGCTGGCAGTCTGTCATCTCGTAGCTATGAATATGACACGATTCTCGGAAACTTCGTGGATCGGCTGGAGCAATGAGAGAGTTGCAGTTTCATTGTTTTTTTTAGTCAGTTACGTGTCGCATGGGCCACTTGCACAATAAATAACAATGAGAGGAATGGAACAATGTATTAATGTAGTCCTACACCACACACGTTATTTTACAGGGTGGCAGTTACTGAACTACGTGAAAAAAACGTAAATTAGTTACAATCTACGGCGTACACACACTTTGTTCAACATGTAAATGACACTACAGGCATTCATATTTGGGTTATGTTAAGTTCGATATGTGTGTCATCATTGGCGGTGATGTGAGGCAGACAAACAGCAAAATTCTGCATGACCCGCTCAAGTGTCGGAACATTGATGCTGCTGATGACCTCCTGAATTGTTGTTCTCAACTCAGCAACGGTTAAAATGCCTCTAAGCACTATGGGACTTAACATCTGAGGTCATCAGTCCCCTAGCCTTAGAACTACTGAAACCTAACTAAACTTAGGACATCATACACATCCATGCCCGAAGCAGGATTCGAACCTGCGACCGTAGCAGCAGCGCGATTCCGGACTGAAGCGCCTAGAACCGCTCTGTCACACAGCCGGCAACCCAGCAATGGTTTATGGATTATTGCTGTAAACCTTGTCTTTAAAATAGCACGATAAAAATAAGTTGCGTGTGTTCAAGTCCGGAGAATATGGCACCAGGCCAGAAGCCAGAATGCGGTCCCCTAACGTGCTCCTCCAGGACATCAAACCTCTCCTGCTTCGGTGAGGCCGAGCTCGCTCTTGCAGGAAATCTTCTCGAAATAAGTGTGACTTTGGATAATGGGGATGAGATCATCTTCCAAAACCTACACGTAGCATTTGGTAGCCAGCGTGCCATCAAGGAATATCGCACGGATTTTCCGTGACTGGGCATTGCACACCACACAGTCACCCGTTGAGGACGAAGAGACTTGTCGATCGCGAAATGCAGATTCTCAGTCTCCCAGATGCATGAATTTTGCTTTATTGACGAACCCATCCAAATGAAACTGGACTTCGTTGCTAAACCAAACATGCATCATTTCCCGCGACCAACTGTGCAGTTTGAACATCCTGATGCAAACCGTTCAGAAGTTATGACAATTTTATTTCATATAGTTCAATAATTGTCACCCTGTACTCCTCTGGAATGCCTGCGGCAGACTTTTTGTGGAAAAACCATAAACCGTGCCATATTCTTCAGTACAATGAGACGATATATGCGTTGATACATTTGACCACATGTGCTACTCCGCAAATGCCACCAGAGAAACGAAGAGATGGCCACTCAGTTATTTTTTGCCGCACGGAATAGCCGCGTAATTTGAGGCGCTATGTGCAATATTGCGCGGCCGCTCCCTCCGGAGGTTCGACTCCTCCCTCGGGCATGGGTGTGTGTGTTGTTCTTAGTGTAAGCTCACTTAAGTTAGTTTAAGTTGTGTGTAAGTCTAGGCACCGATGACCTCAGCAGTTTAGTCCCATAGGAATTCACACACATTTGAACATCTTTTTGTTATTTTTGTAGTATGATAAACATCGCCACGTTAAGCGCCTACATCATTTATATGCACAATTTCCACAAAGCCCATGATGTGGAATGGGGCAAACGGAATCTGCCTCAGCTGGATTTCATGTTCTCCCTTGCACATGCTTCTTTGAAGGAATGGCTCATGGCTAAAAAAGAATTTGTTGGGCGTCATCGGCGAGTGAAGCAGAGAATAAAAAACGTGTTGAAGTAAAAATTGAAGTAAAAACATTTTTGAACGGTTCCTGAAGCAATTCCCAACGCATATCAAGGAGTCGCACCCGACAACCAGACCACTCAGCCTAAAAATTGCCGCATTCGCAGAGACTGCTGCTATAATCTGAGGAAAATTACGAAAAGCAACTGTGTAACGTTGATGCCCATGTGTGTTTGGTGAACATCGCAAGATGGTGTGCAATACGTGCCATCAAACAATGCTCATGAAACCTGAAGGAATTCACATTGTGGGGATGTGTTACCTTTCTCGCAGAGAGTGTTTACTTCGAAGTCGATTTCGTAAAGTTCCTCAAAGCAACATTTATAGTCAAGAGGCCATTTTCGATATGTAGCCATATTCATTAATCAAGGGCAGTTTTGATTTATTTTTTGTGTCTTTTTAGAATGTTGTAATCGTTTTTATGTCAGCTGTTCTGATTATTTCGTTAGGTACACGTATCTTCTGTGTTTCCACATTTTTTGTCAAGTTACTCTTGATTAATTTGATGAACTGATCCAATGTTTTCTTCTTTGTTGTTTGTATTGAACACTCGTCGCACGCGATCACTCAAATTATCATGTGAGTGATGATTCACTTTTCTTTTGTGTACTTGTTCCACACCGTTCTCGGTGGGTAAAAGTATATATCAACGCCCTTTTGTTTGTCAACCTGTGCTGTGAGAGTTTTTATGATTTACTTCAACGGAAAGACCGTGTAGACGGTGAGATGTATTTTTCTTTAACTTTCCTATAATACAGATGTATTTTTCTTTAATTTTCCTATAATACAGAGTCTATAATTCTACCGTTGCGTCACTTTTAGTCATTTTTATGGCCAAACCTAGGGATAGTAGTCATATCGACGAAGGTGTAGGTTTGGAAGAGTTCTAAATTGGTGAAGTATTCTACAGTTAAGACAGGATCCACCATGTGTCTTGTTTAGTGATGAAGCCATATTTACCAATCGCGACCAGGTAAACTGCCGAAACGTGCACTATTGGTCTGTTGACAATCCCAGTTGGTTTCATCAGGTGGAACGTTAGCGTCCATGTAGTGTAAACGTGTGGTGTGGGATAGTGAACCACCAGCTCATAGGCGCGTTTTTCGTAAACACAAGATTGAACGCGCGTAAGTATCCCAGCTTCCTAAGAGACAATCTTACAGAGATGCTAGAAGATGTATCTCTGCAGACTAGGAGGAGCCTGTCGCACCACCATGATGGCTCTCCAGACCATAGTGTTCTATGTACTACAGCATGTCTTCACGAATTGTTTGCTAATCGTTGGATTGGACGCGGAGAACCCGTGGCTTGGGCGGCCCGTTCCCAGAATTTGACGCCTGTAGACTTTTTTCTATGGGGAAAGCTGAAAGACTCTGTGTAGGAGGACATACCAACTACACCAGATGATATGCAATGACATATTAATGCTAGAATGTGTGCAGCAGTCGTTCCATACCAGACCGAAAGCGTGTATTGCCTGTGGTCATTTGAACACAACCTATGAGGGTCAATTGTCTCGTTACTACTCAGAATTCACAGAACTATTGTATGCACTTCTGTTGAACTGTAGTGTTTGCTACCACAGGTATTGTACAAGTACCAGTGTGGGAACTTTTCAAAATATGATATCTCGTAAACGACTCGTCCCATATAGCCTGCGTCACGTAGGATGGCGGTTCTGTGCACAGGGGTGGAGCAATGGGGAAGCGTGGCAGGGATGAGGTTTGCGCATGCTGGCAAACTGTGTTGCTGCGGACTATAATGAGGTTCGTTTGCCTCCGGTAGATGGTTTTACACGTTCAAGTCTATGAGGGGGAGTAATAAATTTTAAAACCGATTTCGATTAATCGTCTACACGACAGAACTCTTCACTTCCGGACGACGTTGCGTCCATTGCTCCATATCAATAGTCCACGTGAGGTCGGAAGGCAAGAGCAGCTGATGCAGCTTCTTGCAGACATCAAGTACAATTGTTCTCAAAATGACGGTTGTCTAACGCGATGGGATTCGAAACTGGTGCAATAACAGTCATTTATTGCAATTTGGACTGAGTTGCAAGTAAAAATGAAATACACAACAACGTTAACTTCAGACACAAACTAAAATAATCACATTGGTATGAGAACTGCTTCTACTTCATAGAGCCTTCTACAAAAGTGTATAACGCATGTATGTGGGTGAGTTGGAATCTAGTTGAATGTAAATCACAGCGCATAAAAAAGAATTACTGGTAGGAAAGACTAATGCAAAAGACTATCGTGTAACTGGTCAGTATGTTGTTATGTTTTTCGCTGTGAGCGGCCATTATGGGTGGAAACTAACTCATTGAACATCACAGTGAGAGAGAGAGACAGCATTTATGAACCATTAAACAAGCAAGCAGGTAATCATCTTTAGTGAAAAACTCGAGGGAATGCTGACTGATAACGTCAGAAACCACCGATATCTCGACAGTAACCCTCCCTGTCATTTTAAGTCCTTTGTCATTTCGTGCCTTGATAGGGATTTCGAAATATCGGAGTTTTTGGTGAATTTTATACGGCCGCATTCTCGCGAGTAAGTAGAGCATACAATACATTGGGGAAAACTTAACTTCTCCTTGGCAAATACGTTGACGATTATAATCTGCACACTTATTAGGAAACATATTGCTAGTCAACTAAGGATAGGAAGTTCCGTATGCAAGTAATAGGTCGATAAACACAGTTGCTAAGCCATGAGTCCTTAAGACCAAAGTGAACATCGTAATACCGTCGTCACTGCTATCTGAGTCTGTGTCCTCTGAAACATATGTCTGTAAATTTACGGTTATAGGTTCAAGGCTTATATCCATCTTCATCTCTTATCAAAGTTTTTGTCCTGAAGTTTTTCAGCGTGCCGCGCACAATATATTCACGCTGAAGGGGGAATGTTGTCTAGTTCTTTATGTACAAGCGTTTCACCGTCTGTTATCTTCAGTTTCTTTTCACACGCAGGGTTTGGGCTGTGCCTAAGTTAATTGTATGGGGTTATACGGACAGTGATATTTGGCTACACGCAAAACTGTGTGAGCACAAAGAAAGTCACGTTTGTACGTTTTGTCGTGTGACTTGTAGGAGTTCGGCACGAGTCTGGTTTGTACTGTGTGGAATATTTTTAAGTCAGATCGCAATATCCGCTTTCCTAGTGTTCGCACTTGATGTTTTCTCTGTAACAACTGAATGATACCTGGCATGGTACATTATAACGACCGTCTTTTAAACAACAATTGTTCAATGGGCCACTACTTGAAACTGACAGCGCCCATTTCTTAATGATAGACACTGTAGTTTTTCTTATACTTAAATACTTTACTCCCAGCAAAAATTAAGCGGAAGAGTCAGCATGCAGAATAATTATTGGAGAAACTTTTGCTATGGCAACTTTCAATCAGCCAATACCAACATTCATTTGCTAGCAGGCATTCCTGGAACTACTCTCATTCACTCATGTTTAATCAAGGTAACAAACTGTTGAACTACCTCCCTCTCTGGTTCGTGCTGCACTTGTGCCACTTCTTTCAATTAAAAACCCACACCTTAACGTATGTGAATAAAATATCTTTTGAAATTCTTTGCATTGACGAAAGGTTACCTTTGAAGCCAGTTTTCTTATGCATAACTGAACGAAGTTTTTGTAACGTCGGGTGTTCACCATTTATATACATTTCAAACACTGTGGACTTTAAAACATCGTTGTCAAAATCATTCATTTGTTTTACAGGTTTCTTCCGATTTCGATGCTTTACACGCGACACGAAACCAACATTCCCTTAAGTATCTACAGTTCTAACATATCTGTTTATTGTTCTTGCTACCGTTCTCTTGCCGATACCACGGGTTTCTGGCGTTCGTTTTTGTGTCTTCAAATGTAAGCAGTAAAAGAGATGGTTTCAAATTCACTTCTGAAAAAGTTATTATTACGATAAATAGTCCCACGCATGCTTGTGAAGTACTTTACGTTTATTGCCGTCACTTGCTACAAGAAAATAATATAGAAAATTGAATGAATAATTCGATTCAATCAGAGTACGACAGCAGCACAGCATTTAAAAAGAGAATGAATCTTACTGACTGCTAGCGGTTAATAGAGGTCGATGCCCAGAACGGCTGAATATTGGTCTGCCTTCCTTCATGACATGGAATTCAGAATCCAGCAACAGATGCAGTTGACGTTCTAATTTTACCTACTCTTCATTTGTTAATATCAATAAGTGCTGTTCTATTTTAAAAAGTGTATATTTTCACAAAAAACACTTGTTAAGTATTATTACAATCTGCATCCACACGGATACTCTGCAGATCAAATTTAAGTGCCTGACAGAAGGTAATCTGTTGATTGGCTGACAATATGAGCCCCTGACTACCAATCCATTCTGTGAAAACCGCACTTCAATAGCACGTTCCGTTTCCCCAATATTTGCGGTACAAGTTTTAGGTGATTCACCCTGTATACGCTGAGTGATTATAATTAAAGTTCCAGTTACAAAACCCCGTAAAAGACAGAAATAATGCTCAAAATGACGTCAAATTTAAACGGAATTTCTCGAAGAACGGAGAAGTGCTAGGGAAACAAAAGTAGTTTAACGAAACATTTCCCACTAGATGGCATTGTAAGATTCATAATATAAAGGGGCTCGGCAACACATGACGGATAATTCGCAATACGACGGCTATGATGTGACTTGCACATTAAACCAACTGCACTGCGCAATGTGCATCGCCCCACAAATTTGGCATTCAACAGTTGTAGCATTGTTAGGTAGGTAACGCCACCCACTACGACATGGTCTTACCATATCGGATGTGAAAATTCTGGATTTAATTTTCCTAATGGAAAAATGGTTGAAATGGCTCTAAGCACTATGGGACTTAACATCTGAGGTCATCAGCCCCCTAGACTTAGAACTAGTTAAACCTAACTAAACTAAGGACATCACACACGTCCATGCCCGAGGCAGGATTTGAACCTGTGACCGTAGAAGCAGCGCGGTTCCGGACTGACGCGCCTAGAACCGTTCGGTCACATCGGCCGGCTCCTAATGGAAAAAACGCTTAAAAAGCAACAACGACACGGCCTCGAATAGTCACGAGGCAAAACTAACAAACAGCCATGCACCCGGCATCTTTTACTCTTTTGTTTCCATGACGTTTCCCACTTCTTCGCTAATAATCCGTTCAAACATGACGTCATCTTGAGCAGTGACAACTTTTTACGGCGTTTTGAAGCTGGAACTTTAATTATAATTACCTTGTATATCGCTTCATTGTGACCTTGAAGATGTAATCGTACTAACAACAGCTGTTGCAAAGGCATACAAGCAACCATTCTTATCATGCTTATTTCAAAAAGGTATGAAGCTAAAATTTAGTAGATGATTGAATAAAAAATAGCCTCTTATGTCCACTTTATAGCTGCTCATTAGGTTTGGACGAAAAGGTAGATTTTTCATTACGTTTGAGAGGTTTCGCTGTCACTGTTTGAGTGCCATCTTACATTCTGAGTGGCTTCGTCTCATTTTTATATTGTACCGTACTTCGTATATCTCAGAAAGCGATCCGGTGAGGAGTTAGATACCGCTGTCTAGAGGAACCAGCTACAGCAGCCGTAGCCAATAGCACTATGTAGCAAAGTAGAAACTTGCGCATTACAGCGAACACCGTCTCGCTCCCCTCTGATACGCAGTCGATAGCGACCGCAAGCTTCAAGAACTGTCCGACAGGCGTTAATGCGATTGTACGCAACTCTCGAGGTCGCATACGGAACTCGGTTGCCGCTAAACAGGATTTCCTCCGGTCTGTTGCGCGGACAACAGCCAAGACACGAACTGAATTACGCCGTTCTGCAATCTCCCCTGAAATTCCCTCCTCCAGTAAGCGTGATGTGCCTACGCCGGGGAATATGTAACATGCTTGTGTTTATCGGGTCACAGCCTAAAGTAGAGCTACGTGTGAAGTTTGCCGTCTGACGGTGTTAACTAGAAGTGGACTAACAATATTCACAGCCACTTTAGAGCATATATCATATTTCAGTAGAAAATAACTCGTCTAATTTACTAGTTATTCGATGAATATTGAAGAAATTCTTGAGATTTATTCAGGTGTACGAGTATAGAATGCGGATTTTTTGTCTAAAAGCATGTTAAATTCAGTAGAATGATAAATAGTGCTTTATTCAAAGTATGCTCCATCGTTTGTTATACATATTTCCCATCGTTCGGGCAATTTTTGAATACCACGCCAGTAAAAATTTTCCTCTTTTGCTGCGAACCAATCATCGAACTATTTTTTCACATTTTCGTACGAACGAAAGTGCTGCTCAGCAAGTGCGTCACCCACCGATGCGAAAAGTGGTAATCGGAAGGAGCCAAGACTGGTGAGTAAGTCGCATGGGGTAAAACTTTGCAGGCAAGTGTTTCCAACGTGTCACGAACTGGTTATTCCGTATGTGAAGGAGCATTCTGGTGAATGAAAATGACTTTGTGTTGCCTCTTTTGGCATTGTGGCCTTTTTTCAAGTAGCTAACGGTTCAAATCGGTCAACTGTTGATAACGTTTAGTATTAACCGTTTCCCTAGGTTCTAACAGCTCATAGTAGACCACACTCCTCTGGTATCTCCAAAACCCCATCTCTTTCTGCGCTTGAGATTCTCAAAGGAATCCACTTTTCATTCCCTGTATACGATGCAAAAATAACTTACTTTTATACCGTTCGAGCAAAATCTCGCCTGGGTGTTTACGCTTTTCCATTCGCCTGTCGTTCAGCTCATGTGGTACCCACCTACAGATCTTCTGCGTCTTTTCCATCTCTCGTAGCCGATTTGAAACAGCTTGTTGACTAACGCCCGATTGCTCGGTAGTTGTTTTTGTGTTTGCGAATCACCTTCGTCAAACAATGCTTCCAATTCCAAATCTTGTTTTTTTCTGACGGTTTTCCACGTCCGTTGTCTGCAATATCGAAATCACCATGTTTAAAACGCCGAAACCATCGTACACACTTATCTTGCGATATAGCACTTTCACCATAAGCTTCTCGAAGTAATCGGTATGATTCAGCAGCAATTTTCTTCAAATGAAAACAAAACATTAATGCTGTCCGTGAATGCTCTTTGTTCGGTATATATTTCGGCGTGTTGAATATAACAACACAAAACTATGCTCACACTTTTCCAATTTATTACTCGTGCGCGTCTGACCATGTTGACGACGCAACAAAATGGGGCAGTGTCAAATCTTAATAGCACACATTGCACTGGTGCGACATCTATTGTCTGGAATAGGCATTTCATACGTGTACCCTTGCGCAGACACACTGTCAGCATCCTAACAGAAATAACCGGCACACCAAGGGTCACTTGAGCCGATTCCACGCTTCATGGTGTGTTTAATAGATAACAGTATCCTGCCGAATGGTAACTACACTGCCGGAAATTTTGTAACACTCTCAAGGGCAATGTCACTTTGTGGACGAGTGATGTGACAGGTAGTCCATCACTGCAGGAATGTATGATAATAAATTCATACCAGATGAAGCACACAGGTCACAGTTACGGGTACCCAAACAGTCGCATCAGTACACAGTGTAGTCCTCGCTGATGACAATGGAGGCGTGTATTCTCTCAGGCAAACGATCATAAAGATGCCCTATCGCATCCTGCGATAGATTGACCCAAGCAGATTTCACCTTTTGTTGCATTTCGGTAATGGTTCATGCAGGCCCTGGAGAAAGAGTAATTCCGAATTGGTAATGTCTCAGCTGGAGAGGGATCTGTCCAGTTCGCTGTCAGGCCAGTAGCAGTGCCAGAACAGCCATATGTAGAAGTTCATTGTGCTGCAGAAAAAGCACATCACCATCCTGTCAAAGACATGGTAATAGCACTGGGATGAAATCCTGCGGAAACACCGAATGTGATCGCGAGTTGTAACTGATGGTCACCCTCCCGCAAACACCGTAAAGCGTGTCATGGGAACTGCGTGTCGTGTGCGAATGCACTCAGTAATGACCACTTCACCAGGCTTAGGTCATACCCATCCACGTCCATCACTCGCATAAATACAGGACTTACTCTCATCGCTGAAGACAACAAAGCACCATTCCGCTCTCCAGTCAACTCTTTCAATACACGAGAGTATCCCTGCGTGGCGAAGTTCTACTGTCAGCAGCAGGCTGGCCAGAGGCACACGTGATCTTAATCCGTAGCAGTCAGACGATTCCCAGGTCTCCCTGATGATACAACAGATGCCACATGTGCCCCTGTTTCATTCCTGGATGGCATCGGTCGGGCCCCCACTGCTCGCACAATGCGTCGATATCGAGCATTGTTCCACAGACCACCGTTGAAAGCATCGACGCACCGGTGCACTGTGCCCAACATGTGCACCAGTCCATTGATACACCCATCGAGCTTCCTGCGGCCCCCTTCAGAAGGATGAAGCTGTTCAGCAGGAGTGCGTACTCGTCGGTGGGGCGTGGTTGTACCCTAGAATGAATATTTTCAACACTGTTCATCTCTTAGACTCAGCACAGTTACTGCCTGCAGAGCCAAAACAGTGGGTCAACAGATAGGCCTCTTGAGCGCCATATGATCGTCCGATGAATCGTGGCGAATGAACCACTAACATTACGACCCATCAGTATGCAGATATTGTACCCCGGTGCCACTTGACGCTGTCCTTGAGGATGTCACATCTTTTCCGGTAGTGTATTTACTATTCGGTAGGATACTAACTGTTATCTATCAAAAGTGGATCTGGGATACATATAGACACTTTTGCACTCTCCTCCTGCCCAAACTGAGGCTTCAAGGTTAGAGTGGACACTGTGGAGTACGCTAAACGGCTTACTATATGATTAACTTTTGAACGCATTCTTAATTCATTTTAATTTCTGTGTTGTGGGATCTTGCCACTTGTTGCTTGTAGGGTGCCTAAACGATGCTGCGTTCTCGGAATGCTATAAAAACTCGAGCAAATAACATTAGTAGTTTTATTTCTATAAAGCTATTGACACTTCTTTGGAGTTACATCGTCGTCGCAAGTACCATGCAAACTGTAATAGTCATTGCTATAGGCAAAGTTCAGGCAAGTAACTTATAAGGATCACAATTAGTTGTTCTTGTAGCACGCTCCGCAAATACGTTCCACTAAAGTCAGTACACTGAGGCGATCTGAGCGGCCGAGGCTAGCAGGAGCGGCGTTTACATTCACTTTGTACATGTGTCGCTCTTGGCGCGGCGCGGTCCAATTCTGCGCACCACTGGCCGAAGTTTCCTCATCGCCTTCTCTGGTCTTGCGTTCTTCATCTTCGTTCTGACGCTTGTGGTTACGCCAGTATATACCTCCCCCTACCCTCCCCCCTCCCAAAGAAACGGACTGTCATCGTGTAGGGAGTGCGACCACGGCGGGGGATGTAGGAGTGTGGGCTCAACGTCGGGCCGGATGCTGTGGCTCCAGGGGACATCAAGCTTTAGGCCGTACCCCGCCATCCAGCCCGCGGTCTGCTGCAAACGTCCCCAAAAAGACCATAAGGGCAGGCGTCCACCACCTGCTGCCATGAACCAAATGAAGAATGTGGCGACTGCTGCGGGTCCAGCTCCATCAGTAAGACGAGGGGAGGCGGAGGAGGCAATGGCTCCGTCTCCATGGGGTGGTCCCGCAGTGTCGTGATGACACCGTCTGACGGCTGCTGTGGCTGCGCTGTCCTCTGGATCCGTGAATCTGGGGGAAAATACACAAAAGGATCACCGCGCACATGACAGTGGCGAATTTGATTGTGCTGTCAGTACTGCAATCAGTCGGGGCCTGAAATAAGATACATCCGTGCGCCAAGTCGGCGAAGGATCTCGCCTCGCGTCCACCGTCTGATCGCGCAAAAACCCTGTAAAAGACAATATCATGCAGCGCGAAGCGATACTTGCGGCCTTCCTTCGGCGCCGGATGCTGGGGAGGAGGAGCAGAGTCCGATGGCGGCTGCCGTGAAGCATATCCGCCGATGATGGTTATGATGCTCGAAGGTTCTGACAAAACGTTCCGATTCGCCGTTTCACCGGGGATGGAACGGTGCACTAGTTAGATGCTGTATGCCACTGCGTTCACAGAATGTTTCAAATTCATTTGACATGAACTGAGGTCCGATGCCTGACACTATTACTTTAGGTAAACCTTCTAGGCAAAAAATCGATGACAACACACAGTAAAAGAAAACTTTCTATATGAGTCAACCACGATCAACCAACGAGTGTTGCCGGCCGTGGTGGCCGAGCGGTTCTAGGCGCTTCAGTCCGGAACCGCGCGACTGCTACGGTCGCAAGATTCGAATCCTGCCTCGGGTATAGATGTGTGTGATGTCCTTAGGTTAGTTAGGTTTAATTAGTTCGAAGTTCTAAGCGACTGATGACCTCAGAAGTTAAGGCGCATAGTGCTCAGAGCCATTTTGAGCTATAGAAGCATGATGGCTGTAAGCAGGATGAATACTGAGACTGATGTACACTCATTACAGCAGTATCTTCCTACACAATTCTGCACAGAGTTAATACTGAATTTCACTGCCTGGCGTACTTCACCACTAGATCTGTTGGAAGTTTCTGACTTACAAGATTGCAAAATCTGTCCTTGTCGCTGAACAAATTAAGACATTCTGTTTTGTCGAAGATTTTTAAGAATTTTTGAAACTTATTTTTAAAAATAAATAAAAAAACCAATTTTCTACAGTGATATAAAAAGGTATTTATGTATAAATTATGTTTCACGAACGTTGCACCTGATTTTGCAGACAGTTCTTTGAAACTGTAGAATACTGACTTGGTTTGTATGTTATGATACTAATTTAGGCAGATATAGTTATATGGAATAGTGGACCCATGCCTTAATCTAATGTGATATTATAATATCGATTTTTTCCTACCATAGCACCCTCTGATGTGCTTATATATTACCATGGATTTTTATGCCGGGATCTGTCAGTTGTAAAGTGGTGAAGACTAAGAGCACCTGTAATCGGTGCAACAATCTCTGTGTACGTAGCTCTTGTTTTAAAATTCACGTGACGACTTCTAGTATAGCTCACGACACCAAGATACACATACACTGTATACCACCACTTACTGAAGAGAAAGATAAGATTGTGTAACGTTTTTGACATGGGTACGTTGTTATTCAAATTGAAAAAAAAAAGTTCAAATGTTTGTGAAATCTTATGGGACTTAAGTGCTAAGGTCGTCAG
Source organism: Schistocerca americana (assembly GCF_021461395.2). Lineage (NCBI taxonomy): Eukaryota > Metazoa > Arthropoda > Insecta > Orthoptera > Acrididae > Schistocerca > Schistocerca americana. The sequence continues at coordinate 858,934,006 of NC_060121.1, forward strand.
TCCCTAAGCTTACACACTACTTAATCTAAATTATCCTAAGGACATACACACACACCCATGACCGAGGGAGGACTCGAACCTCCGCCGGGACCAGCCGCACAGTCCATGACTCCAGCGCCATCAGACCTCTCGGCTAATACCGCGCGGCTACGAATTGCAAATCTTGGATATAATTATTGTGTGCTGCTGTATATTAGTTGCTGTATCCTAGTATTTTCGGTCACATCTGTTGCAGACGCGAAGACGGTCACAGTGAAATGTTGAAACCGGTAATCCATATGAATAAACAGTTTTATCGGTCTGGGCAGTTGAAAATTGTGGGTGTTCATAATACTGCAGATAGCCCCTACACTAACAATATGACAGAGTTTACAGTATCGACAGTGAAAACGTACACGAAAATAACAGATGATTTGTTGCCTCATTTTGATTTATGACTTATGGGTGACTAGGGATGTGTACAACGACATCAGTACAGATGGACAAAGATGGTAAAGAATAACAGCCGTTGATTTTTCTAAGCACTACTTCGGCACTAGCCTCGAAAGACTTACAGTCGTCGGAAAGTGTATGGGGTAGACTGTGTCTGTGGAACGTATCACAGGCGAAGGGCATTCGATGAAAATAGCTATATATATTCTGCAAAGTATACAGTCCTCACTTTTACTGAGCTGCACACAGAATGCCCTTACATGTGACTACAAACAAAACGCCTTCGATGGTGACTGCTAGTTTGCACGAAGGTGCGTGCGATAAATTCTCGCCCACGACTTTCGCCGAACATCTTTCAGCGTCGACGGGCACGGAAACATTTAGATTAACGTTTGCAGACGGAGGGCAGTGAGTAATCGAGAAGCGGCGATATCGCAGTGTTCCAGCGGCGCTTCATTCATCGGGCGCGGTTGTCCGCACTGCGCCCCGGGGGTTCCCCGCGCTGAGCGATGGCCCGCGCCCACGAGAGCGGCCACCTCATTGGCTGTCGGCGCGCGCGCCGCGCGATCACCGGTTCGCGTGCGCCTTATCCAGAGCTGACTAATAGAGCGCGCTGGCTGCATCGCCAATCTCGCTCGCACCGCGTGCCAGTTACCAGCGGCTCCGGCATGGCGCGCTTCCCTCGTCTCGAAGTTGAGAGGTGGCTTTCCCAGGCTTTGCGAACTGGCTATCACTTTCGTTAGAACACCTCCAGGCCGTCAGGGGGTTCAATGACCATATAAATCTCCCAACAGGCTCACCGACTGCAATGCGGCAGGCCGTTGGTAAAACCGTCTTGTTATTGCCAGTCAGACAGCGAGACCGACTGCAACATACGGGATGGTGTAGCTAGGAAAGCTCACCCTATATGGGGTGTTACAAAAAGGTACGGCCAAACTTTCAGGAAACATTCCTCACACACAAATAAAGAAAAGATGTTATGTGGACATATGTCCAGAAACGCTTAATTCCTATGTTAGAGCTCATTTTAGTTTCGTTAGTATGTACTGTACTTCCTCGATTCACCGCCAGTTAGCCCAAATGAAGGAAAGTAATGTTGACTTCGGTGCTTGTGTTGACATGCGACTCATTGCTTTACAGTACTAGCATCAAGCACATCATTACGTAGCATCAATAGGTTAGTGTTCATCACGAACGTGGGTTTGCTGTCAGTGCAATGTTTACAAATGCGGAGTTGGCAGATACCCATTTGATGTATGGATTAGCACGGGGCAATAGCCGTGGCGCAGTACGTTTGTATCGAGACAGATTTCCAGAACGAAGGTGTCCCGACAGGAAGCAATTGATCGGCGTCTTAGGGAGCACGCAACATTCCAGCCTATGACTCGCGACTGGGGAAGACCTAGAACGACGAGGACACCTGCAATGGACGAGGCAATTCATCGTGCAGTTGACGATAACCCTAATGTCAGCGTCAGAGAAGTTGCTGCTGTACAAGGTAACGTTGACCACGTCACTGTATGGAGAGTGCTATGGGAGAACCAGTTGTTTCTGTACCATGTACAGCGTGTGCAGGCACTATCAGCAGCTGATTGGCCTCCACGGGTACACTTCTGCGAATGGTTAATCCAACAATGTGTCAATCCTCATTTCAGTGCAAATGTTCTCTTTACGGATGAGGCTTCATTCCAACGTGATCAAATTGTAAATTTTCACAATCAACATGTGTGGGCTGACGAGAATCCGCACGCAATTGTGCAATCACGTCATCAACACAGATTTTCTGAGAACGTTTGGGCAGGTATTGTTGGTGATGTCTTGATTGGGCCCATGTTCTTCCAAATACACTCAGTGGAGCACGTTATCATGATTTCATACGGGATACTCTACCTGTGCTACTAGAACATGTGCCTTTACAAGTACGACACAACATGTGGTTCATGCACGATGGAGCTGCTGCACATTTCAGTCGAAGTGTTCGTACGCTTCTCAAGAACAGATTCGGTGACCGATGGGTTGGTAGAGTCGGACCAATTCCATGGCCTCCACGCTCTCTTGACCTCAACCCTCTTGACTTACATTTATGGGGGCATTTGAAAGCTTTTGTTTACGCAACCCCGGTACCAAATGTAGAGACTCTTCGTGCTCGTATTGTGGACGGCTGTGATACAATACGCCATTCTCCAGGGCTGCATCAGCGCATCAGGGATTTCATGCGACGGAGAACATTTTGGACATTTCCTGTAACAAAGTGTTTGAAGACATGATGCTCTGTTGCTGTGTGTTTCCATTCCATGATTAATGTGATTTGAAGAGAAGTAATAAAATGAACTCTAACATGGAAAGTAAGCGTTTCCGGACACATGTCCACGTAACATATTTTCTTTCTTTGTGTGTGAGGAATCTTTCCTGAAAGTTTGTCCGTACCTTCTTGTAACACCCTGTATACTACACTACTGACCATTAAAATTGCTGAGAAATTAGTACCCAGATCAACCACCTCTGGCCGTAATAACGGACTTGATACGCGTGGGAATTGAGTCAAACAGAGCTTGGATGGCGTGTACAGGTATAGATGCCCATGGAGCTTCAACACGATACCACAGTACATCCAGAGTAGTGACTGGCGTATTGTGACGAGCCAGTTCCTCGGCCACCGTTGGCCAGACGTTTTCAGTTGGTAAGAGATCTGGAGAATGTGCTGGCCACGGCAGCAGTCGAACATTTTCTGTATCCAGAAAGGCCCGTACAGGACCTGCAACATGCGGTCGTACATTATCCTGCTGAAATGTAGGGTTTCACAGGGATCGAATGAAGGGTAGAGCCACGGGTCGCAACGCATCTGAAATCTAACGTCCACTGCTCAAAGTGCCGTTAATGCGAACAAGAGGTGACCGAGACGTGTAACCAATGGCACCCCAAACCATCACGCCGGGTGACGCCAGTATGACGATGACGGATACACGCTTCTAATGTGCGTTCACCGCGATGTCGCCAAACACGGATGCGACCATCATGATGCTGTAAACAGAACCTGGACTCTTCCGAAAAAATGACGTTTTGCCATTCGTGCATCCAGGTTGTTCGTTGAGTACACCATCGCAGGCGCTCCTGCCTGTGATGCAGCGTCAAGGGTAACCGCATTCATGGTCTCCGAGCTGATAGTCCATGCTGCTGCAAACATCGTCGAACTGTTCGTGCAGATGGTTGCTGTCTTGAAAACGTCCCCATATGTTGACTCAGGGATCGAGACGTGGCTGCACGATCCGTTACAGCCAAGCGGATAAGATGCATGTCATCTCGACTGCTAGTGAGACGAGGCCGTTGGGATCCAGCACGGCGTTCCGTATTACCCTCCTGAACCCACCGATTCCATAATCTCTAACAGTCAATGGATCTCGACCAACGCGAGCAGCAGTGTCGCGATACGATAAACCGCAATCCCGATAGGCTACAATCCGACCGTCGGAAACGTGATGGTACGCATTTCTCCTCCTTACACGAGGCATCACAACAACGTTTCACGGGGCAATGCCGGTCAACTACTGTTTGTGTATGAGAAATCGGTTGAAAAATTTGCTCATGTCAGCACGTTGTAGGTGTCGCCACCGGCGCCAGCCTTGTGTGAGTGGTCTCAAAAGCTAATCATTTGCATATCACAGCATCTTCTTCCTGTCGGTGAAATTTCGCGTCTGTAGCACATCATCTTCGTGGTGTAGCAATTTTAATGGCCAGTAATGTATAATTGATCAAAAGTGTCCCGGTATCGAATAGTGGTTAGTTATGTGAGGTGTGCCCAAACTTTGTCTTCGGCTTTAACTTCGCTGGGGACAGTTTCAATGAGTTGCTTGAATGTCTGTAGAGACATGGCAGCACATTCTTCCTCAAGACCAGAAACCAGAGACAGTAGTGATGTTGGACGCTTGGCTCTGAGTGAAGTCGACGGTCTGAATCGTCCAAAAGATGTACCTTTGGGTTCAGATCCAAACTGTTGGCAGGCCATATGGTTTCAGGAAAGTTATTGTCCACAGAACATTGCGTCGTAGATGCTACTTTATGACAGGTTGCATTGTCTTGCTTATTGAAATAACCAACGTCCCCACAGTATTCAGTGGTGTAACATGCGTTCATAGCCTTCTCCATTTAGCGTTCCCGTAAGTGCAGTAATGAGGCTACATGATACTGCACTGCCTGTGTTGTTAAGAACTACGATCTAGTGTTACTTCGGACATGCATACATGTCCCAAGGAACAAGCACTATGGCGACTACTGCCGACATGAATGACATGAAATGTATTCTCAGTTGCGAATACGAACAACCATCAACTGTGTAAGGAAATTACGACAGTGAAAATTTATACCGGACCTGGATTTCCCGCTTTACGTGAGCGATCGTCTTCACCACTTTGGCTATCCGTGCACGACTCACAGCTACACCCGGACTCCCATATGTCGTCAGTTCTGCGTCACAACCTGTGTTCGTACACGTATTATATAATTCCTGCAAAGGGGAGGACGTTTTAATTGAAAGTCCTGCCTTTTATCGGTGGATTAACATAATATTGCAGTGTCTGTGTTGTGAAAGGTACGATGCAATGAACCTTCGGGCATGCGTACATACATCGTATTTATCCTCCGATACGGTTCAAATGGCTCTGAGCACTATGGGACTTAACAGCGGAGGTCATCAGTCCCCTAGAACGTAGAGCTTCATAAACCTAACTAACCTAAGGACATCACATACATCCATGGCCGAGGCAGGATTCGAACCTGCGACCGTAGCGGTCGCGCGGTTCCAAACTGAAGCGCCTACAACCGCTTCGCCACTCTCGTCGGCCTTCGACCCGGGAAGCGACCTCTAGTTAAAATGTCCTCCCCTGTACGGGAATTGCATAATTTGTGTGCGAGTACAGGTTGTGAAGCAGGAACGACATATGGTAATTTGGGTCTTGTCGTGAGTCGCGCACAGATAGCCAAAGTGGTTCAGGCGACCGCTCGCTTAAAGCGTGAAATCTGGTTTCGATTCCCGGTCTTGCAGTAACTTCATTGCCGTCAATCCCTTATACGGCTGGTGCCTGTACGCATTCCCAACTGTGATTACATTGCATATAAGGAGAACACACTCTACCCGTGAGAAACTCCCATATTGTAACGTCTCCTCCGTACTTCACTACTGTCATACGTACTGTATGATGGTAGGTAATATTCTTCGGAATGCGCCCAGATCAAACCATTCCATAGGATTGACAGAGGGTATGGCAGGATTCGTCGCTCCAAATCACTCGTTTCCCTACATCCACTTGTAGCACACCCAAAAATTAAATATTATCTGTACTTCTCGCCCAATGATTTTAATGCTGCATACAATTTGTTAAAAATATGAACATCTGTTTGATATTTTACGACCGCGCCATAAATCCCACGCATCTATTTTCCGGCAGCGGTTGTCCCTTTGCTGCTGCTACCACTAACTGAAGTTAGTTCTGTAAAGATTTGGGAGGTTGGAGGAACCCTCACAATAACAATCACGAGCACTGCTCCCATAAATTCTTATATTTCGGCAGCACTGCTCACAAAAAATATGGTTATATCCACCATCAAATGGTTCAAATGGCTCTGAGCACTATGGGACGTAACTTCTGAGGTCATCAGTCCCCTAGAACTTAGAACTACGTAAACCTAACTAACATAAAGACATCACACACATCCAGGCCCGAGGCAGGATTCAAACCCGCGAGCGTAGTGATCGCGCTGTTCCAGACTGAAGCGTCTAGAACCGCTGGGCCACACCGGCCGGCTTCAGTCCAGAGACTGGTTTGATGCAGCTCGCCATGCTACTCTATCCTGTGCAAGCTTCTTCATCTCCCAGTACCTACTGCAACGTAGGTCCTTCTGAATCTGCTTAGTGTATTCATCTCTTGGTCTCCCTCTACGATTTTTACCCTACACGCTACCTTCCAATACTAAATCGGCGATCCCTCTATGCCTCAGAACATGTCCTACCAACTGATCCCTTCTTCTGGTCAAGTTGTGCCACAAACTCCGCTTCTCCCCAATTCTATTCAATATTTCCTCATTAGTTATGTGATCTACCCATTTAATCTTCAGCATTGTTCTGTAGCACCACATTTCGAAAGCTTCTATTCTCTTCTTCTCCAAACTATTTATCGTCCATGTTTCACTTCCATACATGGCTACACTCCATACAAATACTTTCAGAAACGACTTCCTGACACTTAAATCTATACTCAATGTTAACAAATTTCTATTCGTCAGAAACGCTTTCCTTTCCATTGCCAGGCTACATTTTATATCCTCTCTACTTCGAGCATCACCAGTTATTTTGCTCCCCAAATAGCAAAAGGCATTTACTACTTTAAGTGTCTCATTTCCTAATCTAATTCCCTCAGCATCACCCGACTTAATTCGACTACATTCCATTATCCTCGTTTTGCTTTTGTTGAAGTTCATCTTATATCCTCCTTTCAAGACACTGTCCATTCCGTTCAACTGCTCTTCCAGGTACTTTGCTGTCTATGACAGAATTACAATGTCATCAGCGAAACTGAAATTTTTTATTTCTTCTCCATGGCTTTTCATTCCTACTCCGAATTTATCTTTTGTTTCATTTACTCCCGGTTCAATATACAGATTGAATAACATCGGGGATAGGCTAGAACCATGTCTCACTCCGTTCCCAACCACTGCTTCCCTTTCATGCCCCACGACTCTTACAACTGCCATCTCGTTTCTGTACAAATGGTAAATAGCCTTTCGCTCGCTGTATTTTACCCCTGCACATTCAGAATTTGAAATACAGTATTCCAGTCAACATTGTCAAAAGCTTTCTCTAAGTCTACAGATGCTAGAAACGTAGGTTTGCCTTTGCTTAATCTGTTTTCTAATATATGTCGTAGGTTCAGTATTGCCTCACGTGTTCCAACTTTCTACGGAATCCAGACTGATCATCACCGAGTTCGGCTTCTACCAGTTTTTCCATTTGTGTGTAAAGAAATCGTGTTAGTATTTTGCACCCGTGGCTTATTAACCTGATAGTTCGGTAACTTTCACATCTGTCAACACCTGTTTTCTTTTCTATTGGAATTATGATATTCTTCTGTAAGTCTGAGGGTATTTCGCTTGTCTCATACATCTTGCTCACCAGATGGTTGAGTTTTGTCAGAGCTGGCTCTTCCAAGCCTATCAGTAGTTCTAATGGAATGTTGTCCACTCCCGTGACCTTGTTTCGTCTTAGGTCTTTCAGTGCTCTGTCAAACTCTTCACGCAGTATCATATCTTCCATTTCATCTTCATCCACATTCTCTTTCATTTCCATAATATTATCCTCATGAACATCGCCCTTGTATAGACCCTCAATATACTCCTTCCACCTCTCTGCTTTCCCTTCTTTGCTTAGAACTGGGTTTTCAACTGAGCTCTTGATATTCATACAAGTGGTCCTTTTTCCTCCAAAAGTCTCTTTAATTTTCCTGTAGGCAGTATCTATGTTACCCCTAGTCATATACGCCTCTACACCCTTTCATTTGCCCTCTAGCCATCCCTGCTTAGCCATTTTGCACTTTCTGTCAATCTCATTTTTGAGACGTTTGAATTCCCTTTTGCCTTCTTTATTTACTGAATTTTTGTATTTTCTCCTTTCATCAATTAAATTCAATATCTCTTCTGTTACTCAAGGTTTCCTATTACCCCACGTCTATTTACCAACTTGATCCTCTGCTGCCTTCACTATTTCATCTCTCAAAGTTACCCATTCTTCTTTTACTGTATTCCTTTCCCCCATTCTTGTCAATCGTTCCCTCATGCTCTCTCTGAAACTCTCTACAATCTCTGGTTCTGTTAGTTTATCCAGGTCCCATCTCTTTAAATTCCCACCTTTTTGCAGTTTCTTCAGTTTTAATCTACAGTTATAACCAATAGATTGTGGTCAGAGTCCATATCTGCCCCTGGAAATGTCTTACAATTTAAATCGTGGTTGCTAAATCTGTCTTACCATTACATAATTTATCTGATACCTTCCAGTATCTCCCGGCTTCTTCCGTGTATATAACCTTCTTTCATGATTCTTGAACCAAGTATTAAATATGATTAAATTATGCTCTGTGCAAAATTCTACCAGGCGGCTTCCTCTTTCATTCCTTACCCCCATTCCATATTCACATAATACGCTTCCTACTTTTCCTTTTCCTACTATTGAATTCCAGTCGCCCATAGCTATTAAATTTTCGTCTCTCTTCTCCATCTGAATAATTTCTTTTATCTCATCATACATTTCATCAATCTCTTCGTCATATGCGGAACTAGTAGGCACATCAACTTGTACTACTGTGGTAGGCGTGGGCTTCGTGTCTATCTTGGCCACAATAATGCTTTCACTATGCTGTTTGTAGTAGCTTACCCGCATTCCTTTTTTTTAAATTCACTATTAAACCTACTCCTGCATTACCCCTGTTTGAGTTTGTATTTATAACCCTGTATTCACCTGACCAGAAGTGTTGTTCCTCCCGCCACCGAACTTCACTAATTCCCACTATATCTAACTTTAACCTATCCATTTCCCTTTTTAAATTTTCTAACCTACCTGCCCGATTAAGGGATCTAACACTGCACGCTCCGACCCGTAGAACGCCAGTTTTCTTTCTCCTGATAACAACGTCCTCCTGAGTAGTCCCCGGCTGAGATCCGAATGGGGGACTATTTTACCTCTGGAATATTTCACCTCGAGGACGCTATCATCATTTAACCATACTGTAAAGCTGCATGCCCTCGGGAAAAATTACGGCTGTAGTTTCCCCTTGTTTTTAGCCGTTCACAGTACCAGCACACCAAGGCCGTTTTCGTTAGTGTTATAAGGGCCGATCAGTCAATCATCCAGACTGTTGCCCCTGCAACTGCTGAAAAGGCTGCTGCCCCTCTTCAGGCACCACACGTTTGTCTGGCCTCTCAACGGTTACCCCTCCGTTGTGGTTGCACCTACGGTACGGCTACCTGTGCCGCTGAGACACGCAAGCCTCTCCACCAACGTCAAGGGCCATGGTTCATGTGGGGGATATCCTCCATCATCCGCTGTAAATCAAATGAATCCTGTTGTCAAAAATGGTTCAAATGGTTCTTAGCACTATTGGACTTAATTTCTGAGGTCATCAGTCGCCTAGAACTTAGAACTACTTAAACCTAACTGTAGCGGTCGCGCGGTTCCAGACTGTAGCGCCTAGAACCGCACGGCCACTCTGGCCGGCAATCCTGTTGTCGAAGTGTTCAACACTCATTTTGACTACTTGGAGCACAAACACGCAAAATCCACTGTTCAGATAGATTTTTATAAGTTTACATGTGTGGTACAGCTCCTGCAATTAACACGAGTCCGTCCTAGAATCGTAACGAATTTTTTCCACAAGCGTCTTTCTGGCCGCTCTCGACGCGGCTCTTTGACGATTTGGCGGTACGATATCTTAACGAAAGGTTCGACGCTCGTGGGATGTAGTCCAACACATCATATGTCTCTCTTTCACTGGGAATGTTCACTCAGATTTAATACAGTCCACTTTATTTGTCATGCAGGCTTCACAGTGCTGGTGATTGTTGTTTTCATGTCACATGACACACGAGTTAGTAATTGTCACTTCTTAACCTTCCGATAGAAGAGCGTATGGGTCAGATACACCGCAACAATGTTCTTTACCTTTTCTTGTAATGGGGGAGGGAGGAAACACTCCCACCCCCTTTGCTCTAGCCTCCTCATTGGATCCTACCCTACTTCAGTCCTGGCCGATGCCCGATACAATAAACAGCAAGCTAGTAACATGTGTTTCGTATCTGAGGAAAAAGTGTGACCCTCCGTGTAAGTTTTTAACTTTTTATTTTCCAGTATTTATCGTTAAATGTTTAGTGCTTACTAGTAATTTAAAGTAGTGTACATGGAGAATTTACATGTGTCTCAAATCAGCAATGATATTAATGTTATTTATTCAGTTTCGTTTCATATATATTTCTTAGGTACTGTGGGGGACAAAGAGACGTAAAATTTAAACAATCCTTTGGATGCTGAAGCTGTGATAAATGTAGTTCTGTGTGATACCGACGATGAGGATGATAAGGACAAAAGTTTCATAGAGGTTAGTGACACTGATGAAGAAGAGCACGTATCAGAAAGAGATAGAGATTCTGATACGGAACTGTGTGCTCATTTCAGCTCAGAAGACGACTGTTCAAAGGAAAAATAAAAAAAAAAGGAATCGAGGTTTGGTCACGGCAAAGAAAAAAAAGCCAAGGAACAGGCTGACACGAGGTAAACAAAATATTTTACTTCATCTGCCCAGAGTAATCGGACCTGCGGAAAACGTGACAAATATTCTAGATTCATGCAAATGCCTCATCTCTGACACAATAATTCAAGGTATTGCAGAAAATACAAACAAATTTATTCATACAATACAAGGGACGCTCAACAGACAGACACAGTGGAAATAAAAGCCTTCTTCGGGCTGCTTTAGCTCGCTGGGGTATACCACGCGAATCGTCTGAATCTCGACGACTTATGGCGGGTGGATGACTTCCTAACCATCATGAGTCCAAAAATATTTCAGTTTTTAAAGTGATCTTTTTGTTTGGATGATGTGGAAACAAGAGGAGAAAGAAGAAAAACTGATCACCTAGCTCCTATAAGAATTATATTTGAAGAATTCATAGTGTACTGCGAAAAATGCTTTTCACTTGGTGAAATTATCACGATCGAACAAAAACTCGAGGCTTGTCAGGTATATGCGGTTTCATGCAATATATGCCCAAAAAAACAGCAAATCTGGCATAAAATGTATGCATTGGTCGACTTTCGGCTATATTATACATATAATATGGAAATATAAGCTGAAATCCAGCCAGAAGGTACATTTAGTATAAGCAATAAACCATCCGACGTTGTGAAAAAGTTAGCAGCACCCGTTTACTAGAGTGGGAGAAATATCACGGATGACAATTGGTTTAGGGATTACGATTTGGTAAAGTTATTGCCAGCAAACAAAATTTATACGTTGGCATGTTACGTAAAAATAAGCCTCAGATTCGTCCAGAATTCACAGCGACCAGAAAGGGAAAGCTCCACTCAAGTCCGTTTGATTTTCGCAAAGCGGCAACGCTTGTTTCATACGTGCGAAAAAAGTGCAAGAATATTTGTTGAGACAAACTTTGTGGATCTTTCAACGTTGCGAAAAACACAAAGCAATGGCCTCCGATGGTGTTTTTTTCGATGATGAACGTTGTTGCCAAAATTCATTTATAATCTGGAAAGAAAACACCAGCAATAATCTCAACAGAAGAAAATATCTCACATATCTTTCGAACGAACTGGAACATGTGTAAAGTAGAAGTGCCAAAGTAACTGAAGGCCTCCGTACAAAAGTTTTAAATGTGTTGCAAACAGAAGATGAACACCAACAGCATCAAGGAAGAGGTGAAGAAGATCCACCCACGAACCTATGAAGAAAAGATGTAGGCAATCTTTCGTTAGTAAGAAACCGAGAATCACCCGTTTCGAATGTGAAATATGTGGACAATTAATTTGTTTACAGCATCCAAGAAACGTTTGCAATGATTTTATTTCAGCTTCTAAATAATCACCCTTTTCAAATGTAAGACTTATAGACTGTATGTTTTGTTTACATAATTCAAGAAATTTTTGCATTGATTGTATTTTAACTTCTAAATAACTGTACTATATTGAGGAACCAAAATTTCAAGCATATCCTGTATAAATTTGACATTCGTACACGGAAAGTAAGTTTGAGTACCCCGAGAAGCTGTGGGAACAAAATGTGTGTTTTGAAACATAACTTTATTTCTGAATAATTTTCTTACCTTGCTTTTGTTTGTATAACCCATGAATAATACCTCATATTACTTTTATTATAAAAATTTAATGTTTAAAAAGACAAAGTTTATTAACAACTAGTGGTATTTGCGAGATAATGCGACAGCCCTTGTGCGAATAGAAGGCGCGCCTATCGGAAGATTAAATAAATCGCCAATATCAAGCCGTCAACACTGGTGTGAACTCACAACTTCAGGCGTAGCGCCGTATACCGATCCTGCCTTGGAAGCGGTTAAGTGGGAGATGTGTGTCAGAGCTGGATAGTGACAGATGGTGACGCGAGGTTGGACGCGCACATAGTTGATGTATCAGCCGAAAGAGGACAGTACTGGATAGGGGACTGTGATTTAGTTTCGATTGTGCCCACTAGAGTGCACTAAAGTAATAGAATGTTTTTCATAAACTCAAATGGTTCAAATGGCTCTGAGCACTATGGGACTTAACTGCTGAGGTCATCAGTCCCATAGAACTTAGAACTACTTAAACCTAACTAACCTAAGGACATCACACATCCATGCCCGAAGCAGAATTCGAATCTGCGACCGTAGCGGTCGCGCGGATCCAGACTGTAGCGCCTAGAACCTCTCGGCCACTCCGGCCGGTTTCATAAACTGTTCTAGTATTTTTATAAAGTTTTATTATGTCTTTTTGTGTATGTAAAATGTTATAAATGTGTTTTAGCGGCTTGGATGATGCGTGAGGGTGGTTTAAGGTTAATATGAAGATAATTGTTTTACGAGTTATGTAGTGGGATTAGTGTGGGAACATTTCGAAGAAGTATTTATGTGGACAAAGGGGATTTTTTTAGTACAGATTTGTAAAGTAAGTTTATGGTAAAGGGAAAGTTAATTCAGGTGTAAATAACAATAGTAAATAACTTTATGCATAAACAAAACTTCAGTGCATTATATAATTACGTCGGAAAAAAGTGCAGTCGTTAGGTTTACTATTTTGCGATTGGTTATTGATGAAAATCGTGGACTGACAGGGGAGAATGTTGTTTTGCTATTGGCTGTTGAGTAAACTGACCAATGGTAAAGTAATACTCTTCGCGCGCCTTTCTCTGCTGGTAGAGAAGACTTAGAGTATTCTAGAGAGGAGTCGGAGCCTAGCTATGAAACAGTTCGGACGTGTGTAGTAGTAGTTCCGATGTAAATGATAAGTTGCCGGATCTAGCAGTGTTTCATACATCAAAAGTGTTGCAAAGTGACGGCATAATTATTCCGATGGGTGTGCAGAAATTTCGAAATTTTTAAGTGAATTTTGTGATGAGAAAAGACATATATTCCGCGTGGCGTATTGAGCAGGTCGGTGGCTAAAAACTGTGACTGCATTTGGTACCGACAGGCTTAATATTTGTCGAGCATTCTCAATAAAAAGCAATCCATGTCTTTGTAGCTTTTACGTTTTCGGGAAATGTAACACCATAAACTTGCTAACGTGAGTGAAAGGGATTATGAGTGACTGTGTTAAGAATAGCACGGGCTTGGCAGTGATACTTGTTCACCTAAGTTTCAGAATATTAAGGACAAAATTTCCAACCTTTCATATCGTGTGAAAACTTTCCCCCCAAACGTAGATTAGTGACTGTAATTGCAGCCTGTTTTACGTCGAAGTACAGTAGGTTTTCCTCGGCTTCCCTATTGATGATCTGCTGAGACAGTGGTTCACAAGTAGGTGCACATTCGACGTAAAGGGACGGAAGGAAACGCGCCGCCGTGAACTTTCGTGGTAAAAACGTTAATCAGTTCATCAAAGTACCGCAATCTGCATTCAGTAGCCGCGACGTCGACAGTGCATGATACAGAGTTCACGGAAGGTGAACCACCAGTCCAGGCAACCGCGGTCAGCGCTCTCCGTGGAAGCTACTATCGATACTCCCGTGGGACAGGCAGCAGCATAACAGTACGCTTGCATAAAGTAGTCCAGAGCAGTCAGTCTTTACACGACATCGAGCGTCGCATAGCACTAACTGCAGATATAAATCGCTTTCATAGCGATGCGGCAAAAGTTATGGGATGCCTACTAATTCTCCTCGGACCTCAATTTGCACGGCGTAGCTGAGTCACTCGAGCTGTCATGTACTCAGCAAGTCACTGGAAGTCCCCTGGAGAAATACTGAGCCATGCTGCCTCTGTAGCCGTTCATAATTGCGAAAGTGTTGCCGGTGCAGGATGTTGTGCGCGAACTGACCTCTCGATTATGTCCCACAAGAGTTCGATGGAATTCGTGCTGGACGATGTGGGTAGCCAAATGAGTCGCTAGGACTATCCAGAATGTTCTTCAAACCTATTGCGGACAATTTTGGCCTGGCGACATGGCGCATTGTCATCCCATAAGAATTCTATCATGGTTTCGGAACGTGAATGGCTGAAAATGGTCCCCAAGTAGCCGATTGTAATCATTTAAAGTCAATGATCGGCTCTGTTAGACCAGAGGATCCAGTCCATACGATTGGAACACAGCCCACACATCATTATGGATCCAACACCAGCTTGCACAGTGCACTGTTGAGAACTTGCATTGAGGGCTTCGTGGGGTCTCCGCCACACTCGAACATTACCATCAGTTCACTCATCTGACCAGGCCACGGTTTTACAGTCGTCTAGCATCCAACCGATATGGTCACGAGCCCACGAGAGGCGTTGATGGCGATGTCGTGCTGTTAGCAAAGGCACTCGTGTCTGCCGTCTGCTGCCACAGCCCATCAACGCCAAATTTCACCAACGGATACGTCGCCGTACGTCGCACGTCGATTTCTGCAGTTGCTTGTCTGTTAGCACTGACAATTCTACGCAAACGCCGCTGTTCTCGATAGTTAAGTGAACGCCGACGGCCGCCTGTGAGACGTAATGCCTGAAATATGGTATTCCCACCACAGTTTTGACACTTTGGATCGCTGAATACTGAATTCCCTAACGATTTCCGAAATGATGTATCCCATGTATCTTAACTCCAAGCAACATTCCGCTTTCAAATTTTATTATTCCCAATCACGCCGGAAACGTTTTCACATTAATCACCTGTGTACAAATGACGTCTCCGCTAATGCATTGCCCTTTTATACTTTGTGCAAGCGGTACTACCGACATCTGTACATGTGCACATCGCTATCCCATGACTTTTACCCCAAGGTATGGGGCAGCTCACCATTGTACGTCATTCTTTTCAGCTCCGTACGTACCGTAACTGTGCTGGCTGAACTGCCGCTGGTACCTCTTTAGAACTAAGGAGTGATTCCTGCCCCTGATTTGATACGATTTTTTGCACCAATATTCCGAAATGTTCGACGGCCCTTGTCGACAATACATGTTTGCCTGGTCTTGGTTTAACTGTAGTTGTTCCCTCGCGTTTCCACTTTACAATAACATCAACCAACTGTCGTCTTGGGCAGCTTTAGAAGCGTCGAAATGATGGCACTCTTACTCACGAAGTCGTTTTACAATACTACGGTCTTTAATGTTCATTTGCGCATGTGTTCATTGACAGTTTGTTCTTTCAAGCATCATGCACGAGCACCAGATAGTAACCTCATGCAGTTACATTTATTTTCAGATTTTGTTTAGAATTTTCAGCTAAATAATGTGAGTGGAGATCACAGTGAACTTCAGGAGACGTATTGTAGTAATGTATGCTCTTGACTTTGCGTTCAGATAAATCACACGTTGTTCAATTGCACGTGTCTCTCCTACAAAGATGGATACATTTACGCAGATAGATTGTATTAGCGCGGCAGAAAATCTTGTGTACAATCTATAATCATTTGCTTTTTGTTAAGCGCTCCTTCATTGTTCCACTGCGCTATGAAAGGTTGTCACTATCTCATATTTCACCAAACAGTAGTCAGATTGTCTTTTGTTGCTGCATGGGTCACATTTCTTACAGAGAGGTGTATTTCCACGGTATTAACACTGGAGTCATAAGTTGCTAGGCACTAACAGCTAGAATTGCTCTCTATCAAACCTACCGTTCCGTAGTTTTGGTACAGTACGTAAATGATGTAGTAAATGGTAGGATTACTGGTAGCATTGATAGCATTGGTAAAGAAAGAAACATCAATGTATGTACGAGAGGGAAACAAGGAGCCGACGACTTCTCTTTGTTTGTTTTCCACATTATTAAAACCGCACATCGTTCAGTGTTAGTCCATTACGTATTTTGTATCCCTACAAAATATAAATTACATTCTGTAAGTAAAAAAAAAATTGCCGATCATGTATTTTCTGCGATATCATTATACCAAAGTAATTACTTCATACATGCGCCGGCCGGGGTGGCCGAGTGGTTCTAGGCGCTACATTCTGGAACCGCGCGACCGCTACGTTTGCAGCTTCGAATCCTGCCTCGGGCGTGGATGTGTGTGATGTCCTTAGGTTAGTTAGGTTTAAGTAGTTCCAATTTCTAGGGGACTGGTGACCTCAGAAGTTAAGTCTCATTGTGCTCAGAGCCATTTCTACCATTTGAGCATCATACATGCACAATATTTATGCACATACAATAGAATCTCGATGATTATTGTTCTTATTTTGAACTCCATGGAACGTTCTTCATCGTGATCAAAGCCGAGAGTTTCATGTTATTAGTGGTAAGTGCTAAAAGTAGTTTATGAATACCAGGAGTATGTTTTATATAAACTGGATGAAGTATTGAAGCCATATTTCACTTTTGCGTTTTCTAGGGCTTTATTGTTTTCTTTATTTTCGCTACAACATCCCTCTGTTTCACGTTACAGATGAACAGTTTTCGCATAAACCTTGAATTATAGCTAGACAATTTCAATTTTACTATATATATATATATATATATATATATATATATATATATATATATATATATATATATATAATATTTGGGAAGCTATCTATGTAGGGCAAAAATTTTCTGTAGGTTACTTAGTCATTTATATACCAACTCAGTTTCTAAACAGTTCACCACTTCCGCTTATTAGGTTCAAAATGGCTCTGAGCACTATGGGACTGAACTGCTGAGGTCATTAGTCCCCTAGAACTTAGAACTAGTTAAACCCAACTAACCTAAGGACATCACAAACATCCATGCCCGAGGCAGGATTCGAACCTGCGACCGTAGCGGTCTTGCGGTTCCAGACTGCAGCGCCTTTAACCGCACGGCCACTTCGGCCGGCGCTTATTAGGTGAATCTAGTAAGACAGTGATCACACACCCAAAGAAAGCAATCGAAATTAGGGAACGCATGATTGGTATATAACACACATAATGTAAGGGTAATGCGGTTACGATCTTGACTGACAAAGGCTATCAGTAAAACTAACGTAGTCTACACTTAAATATAGAAGTCTACAGAAGCCTATGGTAGTTTTACAATACTAGGTACTTATAAGGTAGTGGCAACTTTCAGAATTTATTTATAGGTGCACTCACAACAACAAACGTCAGCAGAGATGAAGCGGAGGGGGTGAGGTGCTACAGGCCAACGGAGTACTGACCAATGTGTGCGAGCTACGAGCCGGGGGGAAAAATTTTACCAGTGGCGTGTAAACCGTTCGTACGACTCGCAGCTCCAGTAACTCCAACTACGCAGCAATATCAGCTGTGGTTACCGCTATCCAACTTCGCGGTGGCGAACGCCCGTAGAGGAGGCTGAATGGTGCTCCACACGCAGGTGGTACTCATTTGGAAGCGGGCAGATGACAATGAGCAGCGCCGACCGAACTGCGCGGGATGTGTGGCGCACGCCAGCGCACCGGGACACAGCCCTAGTGCGGCGTGGAGACCTCCGCGGTGCCACCTGCTAATGAAACAGCGGCCTGCTGCCAAATTAGCGACTTTGCGCGGGTTTGTCGCGTACTTTATGGCGCCGGATCTGCCCTAATGAGTCGGCAGCGGCCATTCAGCGCGCCGTCGGCCGCGCTGCCGCCGCATTCAGCGCTGCACGCGCTTCGCGGCCGGGGGCAGGCGCGGGCGCGTGGAAGCCGTCCCAACTTCCCATACAGCTCTCCGTTAGGATTACTACTTCATTGGACGAAATCATTCCGAAGTGCTACAAGCTGCAGTTTAAATACGTTCACTCGTGTGGAAATTTTAACACAAAGAATGGCCCTTACAAATGGTACTTCAGGAGTAAATCACTGTCGACACTAACTCCCATATCCAGGTGAAATTAACTTGCACCACTAGCAGTGAGCCCGCATCTCGTGGTCGTGCGGTAGCGTTCTCGCTTCCCACGCCCGGGTTCCCGGGTTCGATTCCCGGCGGTGTCAGGGATTTTCTCTGCCTCGTGATGGCTGGGTGTTGTGTGCTGTCCTTAGGTTAGTTAGGTTTAAGTAGTTCTAAGTTCTAGGGGACTGATGACCATAGATGTTAAGTCCCATAGTGCTCAGAGCCACTAGCAGTGACCGCGATACAATCAGTAAACTTATTACGTATAAAGCCATAACTGTAATTTAAATGCTTGTGTGTTGATACAAAATGCCCAATTACACACTACTGGTCATTAAAATTGCTACACCAAGAAGAAATGCAGATGATAAACGGGTATTCATTGGACAAATATATGATGCTAAAACTGATATGTGATTACATTCTCACGCAATTTGGGTGCAAAGACCCTGAGAAATCAGTACCCAAAACAACCACCTATGGCCGTAATAACGGCCTTGATAAGCGTGGGCATTGAGTCAAACAGAGCTTGGATGGCGTGTATAGGTACAGATGCCCATGCTGCTTCAACACGATACCACACTTCATGAAGAGTGGTGACTGGCGTATTGTGACGAGCCAGTTGCTCGGCCAGTATTGAGCTGACGTTCAATTGGTGAGAGATCTGGAGAATGTGCTGGCCAGGGCAGCAAGTCGAACATTTTCTGTATCCAGAGAGGCCCGTACAGGACCTGCAACATGCGATCGTGCATTATCCTGCAGGTGCTCCTGTCTGTGATGCAGCGTCAAGGATAACCGCAGCCATGGTCTCCGAGCTGATAGTCCATGCTGCTGCAAACGTCGTCGAACTGTTCGTGCAGATGGTTGTTGGCTTGCAAACGTCCACATCTGTTGATTCAGGGATCAAGACGTGGCTGCACGACCCGTTACAGCCATGCGGATAAGATGCCTGTCACCTCGACTGCTGGTGATACGAGGCCGTTGGGACCCAGCACGTTGTTCCGTATTACACTCCTGAACACACCGACTCCATATTCTACTAACACTCATTGGATCAAGGCCAACGCGAGCATCAATGTCGTGATACGATAAACCGCAATCCCGATAGGCTACAATCCGACCTTTATCAAAGTCAGAAACGCGATGGTACGCATTTGTCCTCCTTACAAGAGGCATCAAAACAACGTTTCACCAGGCAACGCTGGTCAACTGCTGCTTGTGTATGAGAAATCGATTGGAAACTTTCCTCATATCAGCACGTTGTAGGTGTCGCCAGCGGCGCCAACCTTGTGTGAATGCTGTGAAAAGCTAATCATTTGCATATCACATCTTCTTGCTGTCGGTTAAATTTCGCGTCTGTAGCACGTCATCTTCGTGGTGTAGCAATTTTAATGGCCAGTAGTGTGTATCTCTAAAATGTCCGCCAGATGCATCTAAAAGTAGTTTTATACACGCTATGAGAGCGTCTTAGACATTTATAATAACCAAATAATAAATGTTCTTCTGTTTCTAGCATAAACTGAGAGGAAAGTTAAGAGACACAACCTACACATACGGTTCTCCATTCCCGCCCATTATTATTGGGCCACACATCTACTAGTGTACCACTAGTGTACTGTGATTTAACAGCTGCGTAAACACCATTTACTTCAAAATGGCTCTGAGCACTATGCGACTTAACTTCTGAGGTCATCAGTCGCCTAGAACTTAGAACTAATTAAACCTAACTAACCTAAGGACATCACACACATCCATGCCCGAGGTAGGATTCGAACCTGAGACCGTAGCGGTCGCTCGGTTCCAGGCTGTAGCGCCTAGAACCGCACGGCCGCTCCTGCCAGCCACTGTTTTGTACTGTTAGTCAACACTGGTACAAAAAACTCTGATTGGCCTTTGCCTGTCCGTTAATGGTAACTCTTGCTGATACTCACTTCATAGCTATTAATAATTACTGCTAACGTATTTTCACTTAAATTGTCACTCAAATTGTAGTTTGAAAAATGGAAATTGAAAATGTGCAGGAATACTATTCATTATTCCAAGCACTACCAGGAAAATAGTAAAAAGACCACACCGGAAGAACTAGAAACAGGAAGAAAATGGCATCATTCTGTTATGTATGTAACCAAAAAATAATAATCTGCAACTTAACTTCGGAATTTCATATTTGGATGTACACGCTCGAATCACAGTGAGGATCCTAAACTGTTACTTTAGAGAGTTATTTATCTTAGCTGCTAATAAAATGTTAAGATCGCGCTCAGCCAGGGAAATCAACCAGGGTGTATATTATATCTATTCTTGCGGACATTTATGACACAAGTAATTACTTTTGATTGCAGATTCAGTTCAAACGGTTGACCTCTCATCTAAGATTTGGAAGCTGGAGCTGGTACTCTCTGTTTAAATCATGATCCAGGAATGACAGATGTTTGATTAGGGAAAGGATGAGGAATCTCTGTAGGTTGTTAATATAATGCACCCATTCAAGTGTGCTGTGAGAGTGTTTTGAAGTATATATGATTATGAGAACCTGCTTATACCTCTGACAGGTCACTGCTTTCCAATTATTACAGTGCTGCGTGATGCCTCGTGGCTAGATTGCGCAGTGCTGATCCCATCGTGAGCTTATAACAACACGCGTGACAGAAGACGCTGGTAATGGCTCCAGGCTATTTTCTAGTCCACTCCAAACGAACCTCCAGGTCTTTTCTGCTTGTGGCGTTACAAGCAATAAACGTAACTCCAGCTTTCTATTCTGCGATGTGGGACTGGTCGACGAATCGAAAAAGTAATATTGCAATAGTTTTTACAGCTTTTAATTTATGTTACCAGTTGTGACTCACCGGTTAAGACGTCTTCAGCCCTGCAGCATGAACGACAAAAAGCATTCAGTCTTACCTGTATATGTGAACCAATATTACTGCCTGGTTACCGTAGAAGACTTCACGAGAAATATGTGCTCTTCATTCACGTAATGTTCTGTCGAAACTGCTAGCATAAATAAAAGCTATAGAAATCATGGCTGTTGGGATATTATTTTCACAATTTACAAGCAGTAGGTCAAACACGTAAATTAATCATAAAAAGAAAGGCTGAGTTCAGTATCATGTTTCTTGCAAATTGCAATGTGGCGGCGAAACCCGGTAGTCGAGGTACTGCTGCGAAACGTGCTATGTGATATAGCTCAAGCGCAGCCAACCGTGATCCTGCTTCTTGGAATTCCCGTGTCGTTAAGAGCTCGCTTGCAGGCAACTGAGTAAAGGGACGAGAATTTGACTGTACCAGTGTATTATGTCTCAAATAGTCACCGACAATAATGAAATTCTATCCAGACAGAGTAGAACATAACTCAATACTGTTTTGAAGTCGTAATGAAGAGATGATTTCTACCAAATTATAATCACACTTGTACAACCAATAGTAGAGAATAGTTATTAACGTTTATTTAAAAATTATTTGTATCAAAACAAACAAAAAGTACACACACACACACACACACACATTACACAGGAATGTGTTACGCCAGCTGAAACGTAATGACGTCAGCTACAAAATGAACACATTCAAGATACCGACGTACAAATAAACGTTCTGTTATAAATAAATTGTTGTGTCATTGATTATTAACAACCAAAACAAAGACTTCTCCATGGGTACACGAAAGGTAAGACTCAGCATGAACTATTTATACTATTTTCTATTTGGTTATGTTTATTGAACAAGGAATTTGTGAATCAAAGTACATAAATCATCCATTTGGCTAATGTCGTGCGAAACTGACAGGAAAGAATAAAGATGGACAGTTATCTAGCAACCGCTGTTCCCGTTCGTGGAGAATATGTCGTTTGTTGTTAGTAATTTAATAACGTGTAACTAAAATGAAACGATATTCAGTTACTGCTGTTCCAACATATACATTGTACATATCAGCAGTATTTAAAAACCTGTATAGAATTATATATGTGTAATGGTGGTCAAACATACAGTAAATCCTTTGCCTAAGAATGTCAGTAAAGTGAGAGAGTTGAGGAGGGAGCAGGCAGAGAAAGAATTGCGGTCTTTTTGTTCCTGTTATTGGTTGAGGTAATATGGTAAGCGCTTTTGTGCTTATGTTGGTGTCGTTTGCAATTATATCGGGCATTATCATTTCAGTGAAAAAGTTTGCAACACTATAATGTCTACTCAGTGTGAGCTATCATCGACTTTGGATAATGAGCAATGTTGTTGGTGAATTGGTAATTCGGACAGACTGGAGTGTACTGTTAAATGAGGAGAAGTTATTCAGGTTAACGTTCTTCTGTACTGCACGCTGCCAGCGGAACAGGTTCAACGTTTCTTGTGTACGCTCTGCCAGCTTGGGTTGCACAGCTGTTTCAAATAATATTTGTTTTACTGTGTACAATATTACTCTCGACAAGACCACCATTCGATGTAAATTGTTTCTCCTTGACCTAAATAAAAATCATATTAAATGTTAATATAATTGTCAAGCTACATTCTTGTCCTAACAAACTATTCTCATATCAACTTGTTTAACATTTCACATTTATTTTTGTTTTTCTATAAATTCGTTTATTGTTCCTTAGGCTGAGTTTTTATGATACAAAAGATTCCGTAAGCACACAATGCAGCAATGTACAACCAGAGCCCTGAAATGGTAGTGGAGCCATTAAATTAATATATAGTTGTGTGTCTGCCCTCTGGTGGTTGGAAAGTAACATGTTAGTTTCATCTGAAAGTCAATTTTACCTGATAATTTTGTTAGTGTACAGCCAAACCGGTATACTGCAGTTGGTTGGTCTTGTCCGGGATTAATCAGTAATGGCCTGTCACCTTGCACTCTCACCGTTGAGCGGGACGTTTGCAAATGCAAGTACGCGTGTTGGCAACCTACATCGGACTGCTGCGTCAGAGCACCAAAACAATGGTAAGCTGTTTATTTCTCTGTAGGGTACGGTCACTCATTTGCTGTGCAACACTTTCTTTCCATTTGACATGAAAAACAAATTATATTCTGCAAAGCGTTAAATTACACAATGTGAGTCCGTACTACCCAGCCATACTACATTACCCCCGCACTCCATTGTCGAATCAACCCACTGAATTAAGATTCACATTGCAAACATCGTATTTCGAAGAGGAATTATTACGTTCTTATGCAAAATTGTTGGAAAATTTCAGCACAATCTGTTGTTCACTAAATATCAAATACGGCAGCAACTTTATAGTAAACGATCGATATATCCCATAAAGGAAGCCACTGAAGCTGTATTATATTGCTGTATTCGCGCTGTCACGATCTGTTGTGATTGACTTCTAATTCCAAAATTTTTATTAAAACAGTAATGTATCCTGTCCGAATTGAGACTGAAAAGGTATCAAATGTGTTATTGTATCTTGTTTGTCGCCGTAAGAGGCAAAAAGACATTTTACGATCCTGTTTGCATACCATACTTATGGAACATACCACTATATACAGGATGGTCCATTGATCGTGGCCGGGCCAAATATCTCACGAAATAAGCGTCAAACGTAACATCTACAAACAACGAAACTTGTCTAGCTTGAAGGGGGAAACCATATGGCGCTATGGTTGGCCCGCTAGATGGCGCTGCAGTAGGTCATACGGATACCATCTGCGCTTCTTAAATAGAAACACACATTTTTATTACATATTCGTGTAGTACGTAAAGAAATATGAATGTTTTAGTTGGACCACTTTTTTCGCTTTGTGATAGATGGCGCTGTAATACTACTGGCTGTCGGTGTGAAATAGCAACGCATTATTGGCAAGTCGTACGATGTCAATGTGTTTAATCGCAGGTGCTTCTCGCACGGTAACTTCAGCTCTACGCTCGTGCAAGTTTTGGTACGTCTCTTGCTTCTACCCCTACACAAGTCAACTGCATCCTTTTTCCCAGGTCGCACTGTATTTATAACTAAAACCGTAGCAGAACTGCCGAGATGACAAATATCAAAATATGTGACTATGCGGCAGAAAAGCAGCTGAAGTCGCTAAGCTGAAGAAAGGCCACTGGACTTCAACGTATGCCACTATGATGCTATACAGACTATGTGAAAGACGTATC
Organism: Schistocerca americana; assembly: GCF_021461395.2. Classification (NCBI taxonomy): domain Eukaryota; kingdom Metazoa; phylum Arthropoda; class Insecta; order Orthoptera; family Acrididae; genus Schistocerca; species Schistocerca americana. The sequence continues at coordinate 858,958,551 of NC_060121.1, forward strand.
TCCTCTTTTAACACCAGTGTACTGCAGGTCGCTGGAGAAGCGAAGCGTTCCTAGTGTTTGGAAAAAGTGAGTGGATTATTCCCATTTTCACACGTTCAGTAGCAGTACTCTGTTCTCATATTCTCCATAGCACGCTACTTTGAATAAAAAGTTCGTTAGCATCTATAGACGATCTAGAAGATGATAAATCTAAATGCACCCAGAGGAACAGGAATAATGTTACTATTATGCACACGTATGATAATAAATAAAATTAAGTTAAATAGTAATAGTGTCGTTTTAGTGAGGTTTGGGTTGATGGTATTTGTTTATTATCACGATACCGTTAGAATATGTTGTATTCATTATGTGTTGTGATGAATACGTTTAACATACAGTTATTTTAAAAAGTATTGCTATTTGCAAATGTAGGCAACGACCTTTCCTCAGTGGATACACCGGTTCCCAACAGATCACCGCAGTTAAGCGCTGTCGGGCGTGAGCGGCACTTGGATCGGTGACCATCCAGGCTGCCATGCACTGCTGCCATTTTTCGGGGTGCACTCAGCCTTTTGATGCCAATGAGGAACTACTCGACCGAGTAGTAGCGGCTCCAGTCAAAGAAAACCATTATACCGACCATGAGAGCGGTGTGCAGACCACACGCCCCTCCTATCAGCATCCTCATCTGAGGATGACATGGCGGTCGAATGGTCCCGATGGGCCACTTGTGGGCTGAAGATGGAGGGTTATTTGAAAATGTAACAATGTATGATATGTACCACAGATTAAGTATATTGGAATACACAAATGAATAGGAAATCAGAGCTGTAAATGATGTCACAATTTGAGAATTTAGTGAGATATCGCTGAATTCAGTAAGATATCATATTCTAGGGCCAGTTCCCCTAAATGACGTGCCATGGGATGAAACGCCGCCTACGCTAGTATACTTCTCCACGCGCAGTGTATGCTGCAGGACCATAACGAACAAACTCTCTACGAGCAGAATCTTCTTTAGAAGACATGTCAGGCGATCTTCCATCCAGGGTAGCAGAGGTAGGATTTATCAACGTCTGCTGAAAAATGGCATGTCAAGTTGTGAAATGGAGTGGAGGTATCTCGAATGCCAAAACGTCTCTGATATCGTGAATGTTGTTGAGACAGCGTCCTGTGCGTAGGAGTCGAGCATTTTTTCTAAACTACGGCTTAAATCGTGAAACTGAGAGCAGGTTTGATCACTCACTTAACAATTCAGTTTGCCAGATTGCGTTTCTCACTGAATCGTCTAATGCGTGTGTTGCTAACAAGTTACTAGGGATTGAAAGGAGATTCGAAAAACAATGCATTTGGATCCTGAAATGAATTTTCACACTACAACGCAGTGTACGACGATCTGAAATTTCTTCGCAGATTAAAACTGTGTGCAGCCCCTCCATCGCTCACCAGAATCACCTTCATTGGTGTCGGCTTCTTCTGCCATTCTACACTTTTGTTTTCCCATATACGCTGTTGAAAAGTACATCCGTCATCCGCACTGATGGTTTCCACCAACGTCAACGGGAGTCATTGTCGCTGTGATTTGAGCGTGATGAAATTAAAGGAATGTTCTCTTAAAACGGAACAAAATAACGCATACATAATTAACGAACTTTTATTACATAAGGAACCTTTGTACACAGCGACTATGTATTAATTAAGAGAGGATAGGAACTCAGTAATCAGTCGTAATCCAACTGGTTTTTTTAATTCTTGCATATCCGGATTTCAGGCATGGATATGTGCTAAACAGAATCGCTACTGACTTACTTAAGATAATGAATATTGTCTGTGCCCCAGTACCCAGAATTGAGACCATATCGGTACACGGTCAAAAGCTAAGCAAAACGCTTTCACGATAGAGATGTTTCCAAATGAGTGGGTTTACTGAATCCACGAGATGTGTTTAAAATGGTTCAAATGGCTCTGAGCACTATGGGACTCAACTTCTGAGGTCATCAGTCCCCTAGAACTTAGAACTACTTAAACGTAACTAACCTAAGGACATCACACACATCCATGCCCGAGGCAGGATTCGAACCTGTGACCGTAGTGGTCTCGCGGTTCCAGACTGTAGCGCCTAGAACCGCAGGGCCACTCCGGCCGGCTGATGTGTTTAATACAGAAGTATGTTGGGACTCAAAATAAGCTAGTTTCACTGTTTCGGTGTCTTTCCAACATCTCGTGTAGAATTACATAGCATGTTTTGTTACCATATTGTAACATCATGTAGGCAGATTTCTTAGCAAAAAATCTACTGCAACAGTCGAGTTCTTGGCTCACTGCTTACATAGTTTCTTAACGATACAGGTCATTTGAAAGTATTGTTCAACAAAGTCACATTAATTGTGTAACTATTGAAATCGGTTGTTTCGCAAGAAATTACAGCTATAATTTTGAAGATAATAAATGACTGATTATAAAATGTTATTTCCAAAATTGCTTTTCAAATGTAGTATCAAAATTCTGCTTCATAAATGTGACTGGCAATACTTAGCGCAAAATAGTTAATGTCTCGTTAATTACAACAATAATTTCGATGCTAGCATATTTTGGAGCACTTTACATAATGCAGAAATAAATTGTGAAGCTCAAATTTTACATAATAATCTCGTGTTGACGAAATGATCGAAATAATAGTTTGTTTACAATAAGAAGTTCTAGAACTCGTAGTTCCAGAATTAATTAGAATGAATATCTGATTTGACGTTTTATAGAAACATAGTATCTTGAGAATGAACGTAACTTTCAGTACATCAGTTAGTCAGAAATCTACACAAAACATTAATTTTCATGTTTTATGAAATAATCGAATTTTGTCAATTGATTTCCCATTTCAAGACAGAACTGATTTTAACACTAACATTTCCACGTTGTTATTGCCTGATAGTTACACAAATGAAATAATTAGTTTGTCTGTACATTTCGTAAAACTGATGATTATAATACGATAGTTTTCCACTAATGGAAGATTCCTGTAAATTATATTTAGGTGAGCAGTAGTTGACGAATAGAGTGTGTTACATTTTTATATATCTCGTGTACAAAGCTACTTGACACACTACAGAACACCAAAATTTGTAATTTAACATTTCCTGTACTGTGAAATGGATTTTGTATAATATATAAAGGCCTGGTATCGAATACTTCACATAAGGGTGCACATAGTATATCCTATCACACAACCCCCATCATCATTTTCATGTATGGCATGGAAGGAATGATGTCTGTACACATTCTGATGATTCAAGAAAAAAAGTTACATAATCTAATATTTCATGAAGTTCATTATTGAATTTTCCATTAACGAATGTAGTTTTTGGTATCTTTAAAAAAATCTATGTACAAAAACGAATATAAAGCTTTTGCATGAAATTTTTTGGTATCTTATTTTGTCTAAGTGATTAACTGATTTTACAGAACTCTTTACACCTTTTTTATTTTAATTCTTCAATATTAATGTTCAAATGTCACATAGCTTTACTTTCTTCTTTCTTATTTATCAGCTGCAACATCTGGTATCACAACAGCATTGAAGTCTCTCTCTGTCCCACTTATGGCTGTCAGAACTTTTCCATCATTAGAACGTCTCATAGTTCATCATAACTGCAGTTGCAAACTGTCCCGCTCATGGCTCTAAGTAATTCTCACATTGTTGGCACCATCGTTGCAATGGCACAGTCCACTACGAATGCACAATATCCACGACTGACTCTGCGTTAGTTAGAAATATTTTATATGCTCATGCGTGGGTCAAGAGTAATGATGTGGAAAATATACATTGTAAAATCTAGGATAAATCCGGAATGGCATCAATAATCAATCTGACATAATAAAGTTACTTAATTGGGAGATCAGTTTATGTTACAATCAGTAATCTTTTGGTAACTGTCTTTCATTACATCACTGACTTATGTGTCAATCATTCCATACCTAGGCTTCATCTACTATATGCATAAATTTCAAATAGTTAAGACCTTATTATCTCGAAGAGTACTATTTTTCATAGAGACAATGGTAATCGATTCCAGTTACTTACAGGAAAGTTGCAGAACAAAATTAATCATACAAATAATTAATAAAGTACTCTTATTCGGTTACTTCTTGATCTGACTACCTAATGTAAGAAAAAAGGTTAGCATATGACAGTAGAAGGTAATTGCTTTTGACAGACTCGCAAGATGAAAAAAAAGATGTAGCACTTGAAACACAAAATCCTACCATTTACAGAATATTATCTCTTTATTGTCATCATTGATCAAGATTATTATTCTGTTTCTCTATAGGGTTTCAATTCGACCACATTCTGCAGGCCAAACCGTTTGCCAGATCTTGAATACACAAGTCATTACGTATATGGATGAATGTCGTCTTGCACTCTGAAAGGCTTTATATAAATATAAAAAAGAAATTTCTAGTCTCCACTGATAGATTTTGAATTCTTATGGGTTCTCACTGGTACTAAATCATCTATTTTAAAGTGGGTTGGTTTAGTCTTCTGCCATGTCCCTGTTTCCTTATTTTCCCTTGAGCTTCCATAGTTTTCCGCAGAATTCCCTCAGTCATCTGCAAAACTCACTTCTCTAATCTGGATTCTAGTATCAGCAAAGTTTTTTTAGAGGCAAGTTTGTCACTGAGTAAATTCCTGATTTTGTGCCTGCAAATATTAATTTCTTACTTGTCCAATCAAAGCTTGTGCTGGTATTAAGAATCCAATTCATCCATATCAGTACATTTTCATTTAAATCACTCTACAAAACAACTTTCTGTAAAGTCGATAACATTTACACCGAAACATAAAAGTACCTGTCTATTGATAATTTTACTTACCATGCCAGTGGATCCTCTAATTTCGATACCTACAGATGGTAATCGACAAATTCTGCACTCTGTTTGATTTTATCTCTAAACGTGCTTGAAATAGCACATACATGGCTCCCTGTGTCGAATAGACTGTACCTTTCTCAATTTTCAGTTTTAACCTGTGTATATTAAATTCCATAGAGCTCAGTTTCCCTATAATCCTTATCTTAATATAATAGGTCTCCTTTATTTCTTCAAAGCTAATTCTTTGTTACGTTGTCCCTTTTAGATGTTATTTCACTTTAAGACATACCAGATTCCTCTTCATTAAGGCAATCCTCATAATTATTCTGTCTAGATGTTAAGTTCACCTGTTGGTTTGAATTTACCTGCTTAGGAGGATAAAACTGCTCACAAATTCTTTTATCTTTCATTTGATCGGCCGGCTGTTTTGGCCGAGCGGTTTGAGGCACTTCAGTCCGGAACCGTGCGACTGCTATGGTCGCAGGTTCGAATCCTGCCTCGGTCATGGGTGTGTGTATATCCTTAGGTTAGTTAGGTTTAAGTAGTTCTAAGTTCTAGGGGACTGATGATCTCAGATGTTAAGTCCCATAGTGCTCACAAACATTTGAACCATTTTTTAAATTTGATCTCATTACTGTCACTATAATCTTTGGATCTTTTTCCTAATATTGCTTCAGATATGTTGTCTTTATTACTAACCCCACTGTCTACTGATGAATTACTGACCTCTCTGCCTACTGATGCATTGCTAAACTATATTGACACAGTCTGATTTTCATGCTGCAGAGTTCCAGATTTTCTGTCCCTGCCACCTACTTCACACTCATTAATTACATCTTCCATAATTTCAACAAATATCATTCCATCTAATTATTTTTCAAATTCGTCTACAATATGATCACCATCATCATCGTTATCATCATTAACATCATCACCATCAGAACTACCTTAAGTAACAACATTATCACAATCGTCAGCATCAGTACTACAGTTAGAGACTACTTAATCACTGCCAACACTTAACAGTAAATTATCATCAACAACTTCCAGAAGATCGTCAGATTTATCAGCATCAACATCAGAACTCACAATAAGATTTTTAGTAGCATCCTTACTCTGATTCAGATTCATTGTATCTTTATCTACAGTATTTTCCCCATTGTAGTCAGATTTAATACCCTGTTCATACAAAACTGTAGTTGTTTCATCCTCTAAAGCTACTTCTTCAACAGATTTGTGTCTATCAATATAGTTTTCCTCTGTGCTACTTCTAACTACATCCCAGAATTGTCTGTTGAAAAGAATACTATGTACCTGATATCCTCTGTATCGACTACTATAAACATTTGATTTTACGTTATTTTTGTCTATTACACACGGGTCTCTGCTTGTTATTGTGTCGAATCAGGGTACTACTAACCTGCTTTTGGTTCCAGGGTCCGCTCAAAACCGTCATTCTCTCAATGGGGAATCTATGCGCTTGAATGCCTATTTCTGTCGTCACGCGTATCCTGATTGTCTTTCGGTCTGTATCCATTCCATTATCCATTTCTGTTCTTATGATCTCGAGTCCAGTTTCTACTCCTATCATTAGCAGCAATTGCCGGTTTTACCCCCTGGAATCCATGTGAATTATTGCCAAAATTATTTCTATCTGGATTTTCTCTGTTACAGTTTTGATTCAACCCCCTCTGTGGTGGACCTCTGAAGTTTCTCCGATGAAAAGCTAGTCCCTCGTTGCGTTCGAACGCCCTACCCAGCTTGACAACTTTTTTAAGAAACTGTTCCACTCACTCATAGACCATAGACCGAACCCCATTGAACCACTATAGTAATCTGCGTTTCAATGCATCAATCTGCGTTAAATTATCAAATACTTAGTTTAAATTTATTAATTTACTAATTTAAATCATGGGCCATTAAGAAATTCGCTTTTTACTCGCACCTGCCCTGACCAAAATGTATTCAAGATACTTTTCTGGAAATTTTAAAATCTTATACCAGAACTGCTGTTCTGGTTGGCCCACGAAAGTGCTTCGTCATCTAATAGTTTTTCTACCAATTTTGTTTTAACACTATATAAGGTGAAATTGTCTATACAATACTGGATGAAATCAGTTGGATGCAATTTTCAGTGTCCAGGAAAGCTCTTTATGGGCATATTTCCCCATATACCACCAACACTACTAACATTAATAGTTTTCTGTAACACAACCTTCTGCAGTTGTCCGCTTTTACTGGTGTTATTTACACTGCTTTTACTGTTGACTGTGCTATCGTTTACATTCTATTCTATGTCACAAACACAATTGGCAATGTGCGAAATTTTCTCATCTTCGTCTCTTTTGTAAGTATCCGCTTTTTTTTCGAAAAACCGTTTTGTTTGTGTTACTTCTATACTGTGTTAAGAATTGTTTTTCACGAACGAGGTTGTATTTTCTAACTTCTCATCAATTTTAGAAAGTGCTAATTTCACTTCACATTCCCTATATGATATTCTACAGTTTCCACACAAGTACTAAGCTGTTTTTGCTCAGAATCAACCGCAGTTTTGAATGTGTTGAATTCCTGTCTCATTTGTACGATCTGAGTAGTGTTTGGTGACACTTGGCTTTTACGTTCGGATATTATTTTTCCCATGTCTTCTTTCAGTTCTTTTTTTATGGTGTAGAATTCCGTTTTCAGCTGCGATCATTCTTGATTTCCTAATTAGAACTACAAACGTTCGATTCAGTCTTCACTTGCTGTCCTAACTGCAATAGCAAGTTTTAGATTTTGGTACTCAGTTTCCGTCCTCATTGCGACTGCAAACCTTCGATTTTCGTATTAACTTGCTGTAGATTTTCGAGTTTATTTCTCCAAACATTGGCGCGCATGTTTCCACCTGATTCTGCTTGTGAACTATTAATCGTTACTCTTGATCCTGCTACTGATGTATCGATCTCAACTTCTGAATTCCGTGCTGGATTGCCGACATCTACACTAGACATGTCCCCACTAAAACTCATATCAGTGACAGTTTCAGATTTCGCTACTGGATTACTGACGTTCTTGTCATACATGCCTTCACTAAGGCTCTGAGTTAGGCCCAACTCTACACTATCAAACTGATTTTCCTGTACATTCATCATTGTGTTTCATACACAATTTACAAAAACACCTATTCACTGTCACTGACAATAGAATGAAAGAAAACAGAGCACTTATCTTGCAGTTGCCGGCGACGTCAGTCCAGTCCATACCAAAAACGTATTTTTATAATTTCTTCCTGTATTATCTTTCAGTGGAGACCCAAGTTGATTTCATTAATATTGTCCATTCATCTTTTGACCACACTCTGACATTCAGCTCACGTTTTCTGACATGAAATATTTTCTCTTTTGGTACCTGTAGCAGACATATGTTAAACACATTTCAAAGTCGCAGCTCCTCCGCCACTTTCTAACACACTCTTTTTACCAGATCCTAGCTAAAAATGTTTAAATAACATACTCATAAAGTACGAGTCTGTGTTAAGTTCAATAAAATACTTTGAGATGTACTTACCTTCTTGGTTTCAACAACTTTTCTCTACCAGTTCAGGGTGTTAATTGGGGTGCATAATATTAGTTGCTTCACTTCATAAATCTCAGGAGTCACTGTGAAAAGTCAATGATATTAAATAATTTACATCAACACAGAGGTATTATTTTGTGTTATGTCTGTATTGTTTAAGAACTTACGTACAATGCACATCTCTAAGAAACTGTCTCAAGAGATTGTGTAATCGAACATAATTTCGTAAGAATATAAGTTCTTTGAAAGTAATGTTCACCAGAGTCACATTAATAGAGTTACAATTAAAATCGGTTGTTTCGTAAGAAATACAACTAACAATACTTGATACAAAATAGTTAATATCTCGTTAATTACAAGAAGAATTTTGTTGCTAACATACTTTGGAATACTTTACATAATGCTGAAATAGATTTTGAACTTCAAATTTAACATAATAATCGCCTTTTGACCAAATTATCGAAATAATTGTTTATGATAGAAACTTCTAGAACTCGTAAGTAAATACTTAATTACAATAAATCTGATTCGAGTTTTGCTAGGAACATAATCTCCTGAGAGCTACCGTAACTTTCAATGTATAAGTTGGCCAGAAATCAACTCAAAACTTTAAGCTCAGCATTTTATGAAATAATCGAATTTTCACAATTAATTTATTTAATGACTGACCTGTTTTAAACTAACATTTCTACATCATTACTGTCTGGTAGTTACACAAATAAAATAATTAGTTTTTCTGTAAATTTCCTAAAATTGATGATTTCAGTAAGATACTTTTCCACTAATTAAAGATTTATGTTAATTGTTTCTAAATGAACTGTAGTTGACGAAATGGGTGCGTTATATTGTATACATCTTGTGAACGATGCTTCTCGACACGATACAGAGCACCAAAAGTTGTATTTTAACATTTGCTGTACTGTGAAATGTTTATCATGTAATACATAAAGGCGTGAAACCGAATACTTCATATAAGGCTCCCTATACTATGTCCTATCGCAAGGGGTATATGTGAATATTGCTTGCGAAATAAGTTAGTAGCAAAGAAGTAATATGATTAAACCTCATGCAAGATGCTGCTGTGTTTTCACGCATCTCATTGTTTATAACATCTTGAACTATGTGTCATACAACTATATAATTTTGCAGGTACATTCAGTGGTAAATGTGAACACTGTCAACAAAATCCATCATGAATGCAGTTAGCAGTAAAAAGAATCAATCAAACATCACGCTTCATGTGGAAGTGTTCTGCATGAACAGCAAAAATGTGATAAACTCATTTTGTGGGGGCTTCAGAGAGAAAAAGTTTCCTAAAAATTTGAAATTATGTGCAAAGTTTGTTGAAAGTACTAAGTGCTCTCATTCCCAAATACTGGATGGTATTCTTGTATCGCTACTACACTCGATTTTCACTCACACGCCCACACTCACCCCTTTGATATGCTAGGCAGGTGTTTCTTATCCTCACAGTGATACTTTCCAGGTAGTAAGTGATATGTGTTCATAGATTGATTGATATCTGTCCTGTGGTTTAGGAGGAGATGTGGTGGTCATCAGTCATCTGACTGGTTTGATACTGCCCGCCACGAATACCTCTCCTGTGCTAAAATCTTCATCTCAGAGTAGCACTTGCAACGTATGTCCTCAATTATTTGCTGAATGTATTCCTACCTCTGTCTTCCTCTACAGGTTTTGGCCTCTACAGCTCTCTCTAGTACCATGGAAGTCATTCGCTCATGTCTTAACAGCTGCTCAATCATCCTGTCCCTTCTCCTTATCAGTGTTTTCCACATGTTCCTTTCCTCTCCTATTCTTCGCAGAACCTCCTCATTCCATATATTATCAGCCCACCTAATTTTCAACATCCGTCTGTAGCATCACATCTCAAATGCTTCGATTCTTTTCTGTTCCGGTTTTCCCACAGTCCACGTTTCATTGCCACACAGTGCTGTACTCCAGACGTACATTCTCAGAAATTTATTCCTCAAATTAAGGCCGATATTTGATATTAGTAGACTTCTCTTGGCCAGAAATGCCCTTTTTGCCATTCCTAGACTGCTTTTGATGTCCTCCTTGCTATTTTACTGCGCGGGTAGCAGAATTCCTTAACTTGCCCTACTTCGTGACCATCAATCCTGATGTTAAGTTTCTCGCTGTTCTCATTTCTATTACTTCTCATTACCTTCGTCGTTTTTCGATTTACTCTCAATCCATATTCTGTAGTCATTGGACTGTGCATTCCGTTCAGCAGATCATGTAATTCTTCTTCACTTTCACTCAGAATAGCAATGTCATCAGCGAATCGTATCATTGATATCCTTTCACCTTGAATTTTAATTCCACTACAGAACCTTTCTTTTATTCCCACCGTTGCTTGCTCCATGTACGGACTGAACAGTAGGGGCGAAGGGCTACATCCTTGTCTTATACTCTTTTTAATCCGAGCACTTCGTTCTTGGTCGTCCACTCTTATTATTCCCTCTTGGTTCTTTTACATATTGTATATGACCCGTCTCTCCCAATAGCGTACCCCTACTTCTGTCACAATTTCGAACATCTTGCACCATTTTACATTGTCGAACACGTTTCCCAGGTCGACAAATCCTATTAAAGTGTCTTAATTTTTTTTTAGTCTTGCTTCCATTATTAAGCACTAAGTCAGAATTGCCTCTCTCGTGCCATTACCTTTCCTGAAGTTAAACTGATCGTCATCTGGCCCACACGTATGTACGTTAATCTCTGTAGTATTTATGGGTATGTGACACCTCTTATTAACAAAAACTGTAAGTGTTGTGTATATCTTACTACGTTTCTTATATCTAACTGGAATTTTCAAATATCTTTTTCGCTGAAACTTGTCTTCTATCCATTACGTTGAGCAACAGATACTGGAAAATGCTCTCGGACAGAAACTGGTCGTACAATTAAAAATAAATTATTCGGGAGCTCCACGTGTTACACAATGTCATTTCTACGATTGATCAAAGCTGTGGAACAGTTACAACGAAACTGTTTTGTCAGCACTGTTTTGGGAGTTTATACAGCAGATAGGTTTTCAATAGTTCATCGTTGACTGGAGTAATAAGCAGTTCACTATTCGGGACATAAATTGTAATGCGTCTACTGCACGATGCAAGTATTCCAAAATGTTTCCAAATTGCATATTTCATGGCGAGACAGTTTGCTCACATATTACTACTAGCCATTTTTGGTATTTGTTTTCACTGACCACCCTGTTTAGAGTATGAAATGCCCTAGCGACTATTCGTGTGCTGCCCATTGTTTAGCGATAACAAAGGTCAATTCATTATGCTCTGTCGTTAAAGTACAGTGGCTGACATCACCATAACTTGGGCATACGTTACCTGTTTCACACTGCACCCTATGAATAACAGCAGATCAACATGCTTCCTGTACACGTTGAGTGGGGAAGGTGTTGGCATATCGCCAGTATGCAGACAACAGAAGAATTAGACATTGTTTTGCTATAATTATGCATTCGGTACAGTTTTGGAAACAAAATACTAAAAATTAATATGTTCACATACCAGTAAGTCTGTGTAACCTTGAACATAAAAATATCGTTTAACTCGAAATTATGTAACGGACGTTACTTTCATGACGTTCATACCTGCTATTAATATGCATATTTCCCTTTGTATTGCATTTGTACCTATTTGTCTTCCTTCGTCGCTCATTTTATGGAAGCGTTGATTTTTTCTATACGTTCCAGCATCGCTCCATACTATTCCAATACTAGTGTATTTCATTTACTGACTTTTAAACGCAGCAACAATGATCACATTCAAATTTGAAGAGTTTCCTCTTTCAGATGTAACTTCAAATTGTCAGTGAAGTAAAGTACTTTAGATCAATTTAAGAACTGATGTAAGATGTAATCATAGTGTATGTGTATTCGTGTGTGTGTGTCTGTGTGTGTACGCGCGGGTGCGCACGCGCGCTTGTGTGTGTGTGTGTGTGTGTGTGTGTGTGTGTGTGTGTGTGTGTGTGTGTGTGTGTCTGTGCTGCCTTACCGACCATATTACCAATCGCGGGAGTAATATTGAGCAGCAATGTTTCAATTTATAATGTTTGCTGGCTTCCTGAATAGTTTCATTTCTTTACATTTATAAGGAAATGCATGGTCACTTAGTGCTAGCTATGTCCTTTCAAAAGGAAATGATTTTAAAACGCAAGAAATTTTCTATGTTCTAATCAAATGTTCAGTGTAAGTCTTCGAAGATGAAAAATGTAAACACCTGAACTGTCATTGGGCTCTCGACATATCCCTCAAACCGTTGTATTTGTCCACATTTCCTCGATCTCCTTCGTTTACGTGGCATAATAATAAGTTTCGCGTAGATTTATAAGATGATGTAGTCAATATGTCCCAGAACAGAACTAGAGTTCACCATTTCTTCTGATACCTGACGGAAGCTCAAGCTGCATTCAGGAAATTCGTTTGATCTCAAGAGCTGAGCCCCATAGCCAGCGATGGGTCAGTAATTCTTCCACAATGTAAGTTTTATGACAGAGAGGGTCCTTCTCGGCGTTATTGAACAACATGAGTTACTGGCAAATAAATCATCATTAAAACGAAAAATCACATTATTCCTTAAATATTACATGTCGTAATAATGTTGAAGCTCTAATAACATCAGAAATTCACAATATTGCTCTCTGTAAGACAGCCTTAAATGATATATTCATTTTTACAACTGCATAAATAATATTTCTGGATATCTGATGTTAGCAATAAGTGAATTTTTTACTCTCAGCGTTTACATGACCACACCGAAACACTGGTTTACTGCACAAAGGGTTGTCAAGTTTAAAATTCTGGAGTGTTAAAAAAAACACTGTCATAATGAAGTGATTTAAATCGTAAGGAAACTATTGGGAAGTTCTGGGTTGTAATACACTCGTAGAACTATATGCACCATGTTTAGTACTTGAGCAGATTAGTGAAGTAGACAAGTGGATAGGATTTAGACTTTACATTTTGCAGCTTCTCTCCAATGATTAGCGATTAGATGAAATCACTGATGACTACTGAAAGGAATTCACCCACAGACGACTGTGCCCCTCATATCATTTTGACAACACCGGAACGATGGGATGGAGCTCTGTTCGCCTGTCGTAGATATTACTTGCAGTGTGCTTTAGGCGAACAAATGTACCCTCTCGGCATCTTTCTCAATTTCTTTAGATATTACTCGCGTGACGATAAGACTGGACTCGCATGCTCATGTAGCACTTAAGATGAGCAGTTTCCAGCAAACGCATCAGCTCCAGTCTTGCATCCCACATACTATCTGCTTGCGGCTGCAGCAGACTTCTTAACGTTATTATTGCGTCTGAAAATTGCATGCTTGCTGATGTTAAATTTCGCGGTGAAATCGCCCTACTTGCTCGTAGATTTGTATATCCACTATGACAAAATGTAACTATTAAAATGCAAGGCAAACACATTATGTCTTTATCCAAGTATTTTTAATACTTTCATATTATATTGTGTACTTGCCACGAGTATAAGCAATTGAAGACTAGAAATTGAAAAGATGCTATGTACCAAAATGAATGTTTCGAAATATTTAAATAAAACCAGTTTATTCCGTGTAGAATGTTTTGATACAAATCAGTCATTAGTAAGTCAGACTGTAGGCCGCTGTCACATGATATGTAACTCAAAGACTAAACTGAACAACTAGTACGTCCGTAGTATCACAAAGAAAATGACAGTTTGGAAAAGGGCTAAGTCCATTGTTCTTGTAATGTCTTTCAATGATTACAATAGCAAGGCGACCCTGATTAAGAGCACCAAGAATCATCTTGTGACATTTTACATTTATTTAACCACAAATGTCCTGGTAAAACTTCCTATGTTTTTCGGGTATATGTGGTATTATACTTAACAGGACCTCCTTCTCTCGCAGTAAGTACTGGAGGTTGTCAACTTGCTTTAGTTTCATGTTTTGGAAATCTGAGAGTGATTTGCCCTTCTTCGGGTCACTGAACAGTGTCCACTCTTCCAGCTCGTTAAGGGTTCTTCGTCTTTTGTCCTCTCCAGGGCAGTTATTCGAATTCACGATGGAGTTGATATCGAGAGTTTGTTGCTGGTGATCCAGTTCGCTGATGCTGTGGAATGTCAAGAAAGTGCGAGTCTTGAATTTCCAGCACTTTGAATGGCTTCCCGTGAGGTGATGAAGTCACTAATTTCATAAGGTCATCCGATAAAAAACGTTTCACTATCTTATTCCTCTTTTCATTGGTTGGAAAATCTTGATCCCATTCCAGAAAGCTATGTCCAGAAATGAAATATATATGGACATTACATTCATAAGACACTAGAAACATGTACATGAATAAAAGAATTTTTTTTGTTTTTTTTTTTTTTCAGGAGCAGTAGTTTTCACTACATACATAGTTTTTCCTTCATTATGATGCGAAATATTTGGTTGAGAAATGCAAATAAGCGGGATGCAACTTCATTGGTTCCCCTGTCACCTTCCGTCTCGTTCCACATATAAATTGTTGTATCACCAGCGTCACGCATAAGCACACCGAAACTGTAACGTGAGAGTTGCCTCAGACAGAACATATCTGAATGTGTAAGGAAATGTACGAACATAACCTCTAGGAGATCTTTGCATAGCGTGCAAGTATCACTGTTCGGTAACATTGCAACAAGCGCATCAGTTCTTAACTGTGATGCCGCCCTTTCGGCTTTGAGATGATGCATTTCTAGTTCTTGGTTAGCTGTGTCAGTATTATGGTGGTCTGGCTTACCTTCTAGAACTAATCCGTCACTTATTCGGTATCTATCCACTCGTGACATTCTGAAAGATACGTGCGGAAAATCCGCAACGAAAACTTTTCTGTAAATTATACGTCACTGTACCGTTGAGATATTTTACTTTGAACACATATTGAGACCGGGGCTTAACTACTCCTTCGGTGTGTGTGTGACTCACATCTCTAGGCAATATGTTAATGTGAGACCGAAAAATCTGCCGATCTTCATCTGTGAATTTTCGATTAAATGTGCCACCGGTCTTTTATTCCCGTGCCATTGTCTCTATTTGTTTTCTTTGTAATAATACGGAAAACATTCGTAAAGGTCTTCTGACATACCTGTTCGTATGTACCTTTACCTTCGGGAACCAGGAAAATCAATGTACACTGTACAGTGCTGGCAACTTTCCGTTGGATCGACCATTTCGGCGACGTTGTACTGGAATAACGTCCATGAGCCCCATTAAGATGTAAGTTGTGTCTGCCATCTTTCTGGTGGAGCGTAGTAAATAAGTTCGTCTTATGTTTCGCTGACAAGGGATGACAATAATACCCACATTTTCAAGTAACCTCAAACCAAATATTGTGACACATTTTAATATTACAATATTTTTCGTTTTCAATCATAAGTCTTACGCTGATAGTCTTATTGAGGAGCATTAAGGTTTGATGTACTGACCCCATACCTGCGAGCTTGGCTGTTGCTTGGGAGATCTCTCTTTTCTTTTCTTATATGACAAATCAGACACTCTTCTTTTCTTCTTCACCACTCTCTTACTTACACTTTCACATTGTCTCTACATTGCTTTTGGACCACTACGGTGTTCAGACTGACAACGCATCACTAACTCAGAAAAGAAAAGTCAACTGACGAACAGTAGAACGCCAGTAGTAGGACGTGGACTTAGCTCATATCGACGTTACTAGTGGGTTGAGTGCCATTTGCGAGCGGCCATAGAAAACGAACGGGACCACGTACCGACATAGCATCTTGATACATTTCTCCTATCGACAGCTCGACAGCTAAATCTCATTTTTCACTAAGCGCTACTTATCCCCTTTTTAATTTCTAGTCATTACTACGTGTCTCAGGATAATAAACGGAATGTGCCTCCAACTACGTGATGTATTTTGTAATGTGCAGAAAGAGAACGAGGTAGTGTGCAGAAACTATACCCCTACTTCTTTAAGCAAATCCGTCTTGTGCAGCCTGAGATGCAGTGACACCTACGAAGCAGGGACAGACAAAAAATCATCAGTAACTAATTTAGAATCTTAAGAAGCAAAGTCTTGAAAATAAATCATTACGTACAAGTTATCTAATTCTGGAAGCTCCTTTGTCTTGTTCATACTTAGTTTCTGTTTTGATATTTCATGCCTTTCATAGTTCTCTTCATTTCTGATGGTAACTTTCTATCGGGATGTACGTCTGCTCCTCAGAACTTTTTAATGCAGATTCATAATACTGTCAGCGCCAAATTGTGGAGAACTGTTCCATGCAACAATGTAAATCAGCTTGGAATCTATCTCTATGTAGCATACACTCACCACGACTTTCACTTACTTCAAATATCGACATGTCATTGTACATTCGATTAGCATTCTAGATCATTTTCCGTACGTAACTTTACCTTTCTGTCTCTAATTTAGTTCACGCACTTTGATTGTTCCTAATGGAAGAGGGAGAGGTTTGGTGCATAACATACTCCAAAGTTGAAGTCTCTAGATAAGGAGCACTAAATAGGATTATATCAGGATTGGTGACTATTCTGGCCCCACCATACTGACTGTAGCGTGGTAGGTCCTCTCCGACGTGTTTAGGTGGTAATGTTTCGAAAATGTTACTTCTCGTTTAACATAAGCACTTTGTTCTACTTTGTTCAGTCTTAGTGTATTATTCCATGTTAAGGACAGGCTTCACTTTTAATATAACATAGAGTCTTCTATGCTTCTGTCTTCTCTTTTGAGCTATATTTATGTATTCTGTGTAGTTAGAACTTATTTCTTTTTCCTTACTTAATTTCATGTTTCGCCATTAAAGGGTTGGCCACTGAAGAGGTATAATATTACAAAGCGCTCTTCGCTTTAATGGTTCCGCGAATTGATTAAAGTAAGCTATCAGCCTGTATCCGCTCTTTGTATGAGCTCATAAAGCTGTAATTAAGACATTTTACAAATTGCTTTGACCAGAACCTATAAGTGGGAAAAAGCGGGACGCTGGTTAGCAAACGGTCCAGCAATAACGACATTTTCACTTACGAGGTTCAGATTATCCAACGCTCTATTTACATCCTCCCCAACGTAGTAATGTAGTGTCTAGGATATTGTACTGGTTGCTTTTCGGATCCGTTGGTTACCTAGATTACCTGAAGTGAGATCGTAGTTCATCAGAGTATTAGGAAAGTTTATTAGCTGCTACCACGTTTCTTCTTCTTCAGTTTTCTGACTGGTCTGATGTGGCCCGCCACAAATTGCTCTCCTGTACTGATCTCTTTAACTCACAGTATCGCTTAGAACTACTCCTTAACTATTTCTTGCGTGTATTGCAGTCTCTCAAAGTTCTTGCCCCCTACAGCTCCTTGTAGTATCAGTGATGTTATCCCTTGATGTCTTATCACATGTCCCATCATCCTGTACCTTCTTCGTGTTAGTATTTCTCTACGTTCCTTTCTTCGCTGAATCTGAGGTGAACCTCGGAAGTCCTTAGCTTACTTACTTCCCTACCAAATTTTCAACGTTCTCCTGCTGCACTTCATCTCAAATGCTTCGATTCTCTTCTATTACGGTTCCCCCACAGTCCTTGATTCACTGCCATATGATGTTGTGCTGCAAATGACATTCTCAGAAATTTCTCCCTAAAATTACGGTCTGTGTTTCTACTAGTAAACTTCTATTAGCTAGGAATGCACTATTTGCCTGTGGTAGGCTGCTTTTTGTGTCCTCTTTGCTTCGACTGTCATGAGTTTTTTTGCTTCCAAAGCAACAGAATTCCCTTCATCTACTTCGAGATCACCAATTTTGCAGCCGGCCGCGGTGGCCGTGCGGTTCTGGCGCTGCAGTCCGGAACCGCGGGACTGCTACGGTTGCAGGTTCGAATCCTGCCTCGGGCATGGGTGTTTGTGATGTCCTTAGGTTAGTTATGTTTAAGTAGTTCTAAGTTCTAGGGGACTTATGACCTAAGATGTTGAGTCCCATAGTGCTCAGAACCATTTTGAACCAATTTTGCATGTTTCTCGAAATTCACCTGCTTCTAATTACTTTCATCTTTCTTCGGTTTACCCTCAGTCCCTATTCTGTCCTCAGTAAACTGGTCATTCCAGACAACAATGCCATGACTCTTCTTCACCTTTACTGAGTACAGAAATATCATCAGTGAATCTTGTCATTTGTATCCTTCCACCCTAAATTTTAATCCCACCCTTGAAAATTTCTTTTATTATCGTACTTGCTTCTTCTGTGTGTACATTGGACAGTATGAGCGAAAGACTGCGTCCGTGTCTTACATACTTCTAAATCTGAGGATTTTGTTCTTGGTCTTCCAACCTTATTGTTCCCTCTCGAGTCTTGCACATATTGCATACTACCCATCTTTCCCAATAGCCTATTAGGAGACTTATAAACATGCTAACTGTGTCATAATCATTCAGCAGCCGTCTCTCAGAAGCCACTGCCTGAACTGTCTGCACTGTCGTAGGAAAATAAGTCGCATTCCGTAATAAATGATGAAAATGTTCAAGTCGAAAAGTTTCTCTCAGCATTGTACCAATACGAAGCTTAAGCACATCGAAATAGTTCATATTCGGCAACTGAGAGCCTTTCCATCGAGGCTAACCTGAGTCTAGATATTATTCCGTGTTTATCTGGCAGCTCATGCATATCCTCGCCGCACTGTTCAGGATTGCAACCGGAAACGTCGGAGACGTCTTGCATCGCCCCTAGCTCCACCATCTGGGAATCTGCAGTCGTACATTTTCATACCACAGAGTCCTATCACCAAAACAACCGGTTTATCACTTCTACATCCGTAACACTATCTGAGGAGGAGTCATTGTCATAGCTGACAGTTTCTGAATACTTTCCAGCACATGGAACATGAAGGTATAGTGTGGCCAACTGTAATAACTACTTGGAATCAAATAACAGCAGCAGCTGCATTTTTATTTTCAATCAGCACGACTGGTATCTCTGTGGCACTAGTGTTGTGTAGAGTAGGCACCATCCAGCTGATTGCAGTGTCCACATAGGTTAACAATGGTATACGGTCTCAGTAACTGAAAACATGAGACGTGGTGCTGTGCTGCCATAACGCTGCACACTCTCGAGCCGATAATTAACAAGAAATCATTAAGAATGATAATTAAGAAAAGTAAGTAGTTGGAAAAAAGTTAAAAGATGCAGGATGTTACGAAATTAAGAAGAGTGAAAACAGCATAACGACTGGCTTAATCAGAGTGGAGATACACAAGTTTCAATTAAGAGAGCCTATCAGAATTACTGAGAGGTAGTTGGAGCATGGGTAGACCAGAGAGCACGCTCAGGGACAGGTGCGGGAGGTAGCCCCCAATATCGCTAATCAGTATGGCAAGGGAAGCCAGCAGGATGCGGAAAACGTAGGAGCAGGTACAAGGGTACAGTTAAAGGACCCAACGTAAAAATGAAGACTCAGTTGTTGGGGGCGGACAGCTCTTCGTTTCAGTTGCTGTGGACGAGTCAATCAGTGGATCCAGCTGAAAGGAAAAATATTCCACCATATATCTAAATGTGGTAGACAATAGAGATGCCACTGCTACCTTGAACCATGAGCTGTGGGGAGACATGCCATTGTGAGAAGAAGCGCAGCTCAGCAGCTGAATGGTGCAGATATGTGGTGGGTGACACTCCCTCTCAATGGAACAATAAGTTTTGTTTGAGCGCATACTGTACTATAATGTCATCTAAGTAAAGTCACGAGTGCAATAAACTTTAATTATATATTTGAAGTGTATTTCTGCTGGTGACAAACTGCTGAGACATAAACAGGAATAGTTCAGTTCATGAACAAAGCTTAAGGCATGTGTGTGATGCAGCACTCCTGAGTGTGAAGTGAGGTGAGTGCGTCATACTGGTAAGTTGTTAGCTACACAAGTGGTTTTATTGTCGTTGCTTATGATCCTCTGGTTGCGTCTAGCAATTTGTGAGATTTGTTGACTTGGAAGGTATCAGGTTATTTATTTATGGCTTTCCTAATAACCCTTATGAGGTCTGAGAAGTCTCGTGGGTAAAGGTAATTAACTGTGTCTTTCCAGCACAGATCAGTTGTGTTGTGGTACTTATAAAACATAACCTCTTACATGAGTGAAGTTGAGTGCGGCATTTTTACCGCTGCAAATAACATATTCATGTTTGAGAAAGCTCTGTGAATTCTGACAGGCACCATATTTCATCTGTTTCCATGTAATGATGAATGTACAAGCAATTCTTTTGAGGACACTGGGCCTCCACAATACAGTCCACTTCCACCAGCATTAGTTTGTCGTTGTTAGTAGTTTACTCCAATTCCCCAAGTGTATTTGAGGAAAAGATTAATTAGACAGAACCCACATGCTAGACTAGACAGCACTGTACTTATAGCTGCACTAAAGGTAAGGTCTACCTGAATTTCACAGTACTGTGGCCTGCTTTCAAGTGTGCATTACTGACAGATAGGTCAGTATCACCATAGTGCCATGCGTCCCACTTAACTGCCACCTATAACATTATGTCCAACAGTACACAGTCGAGTAGCGTTTGTCTATCCATATTCCCTCAGAGTTGGACGATGTAACTTTTTGTTTTCAGCGCCAACACAGCTGTTAGATTCAAAGTATAAATTAATCTGACAATGAGAAGATATCAGAAATGTTACAGTCAGTTGTGGTGATCGAAAGTAAAAGGAAAACTGGTGCTGTCATTCGACACCAGGTGACATGTTTGGCTTCTTAAAATCAACAAATTATTACACTCACCAACGTATTTATTTTAGAACAATCCAATTTGACACAGTATTTTATAACAATTATAAAAATTAATAACTGCTAACTTGTCAAATATGAGAATGTCGCACTGAAGAAGGTAATTAAGCCAAAACTGAAAGATTGTCCTTTTTGGAGAATACCCACAATCAATGGTTGCAAAAAAATTCACTGTCACTCTAGATTCCATGTATTTGTGTAATGTTATGACCAGTTTCTGTTTCATTAAACCTCTTTTGGATCCATAGAGATGATAAAAATGAAAGAACTAGTCATCATACAACCCAAGATACCCAAGACTGCCATACAATCATATCTAAACCTAAATATACAATAATAAACCTTGCAGTGGAACAGCATTGCTTTTACGTATATGTAGTGTATTTTCGATATCTGAACTGATGTGTTAGTGGTTAATTAAAGATGATTATGTGGAGAGAGATGTTGTGAAACCATTATAAATTTTATAGTGATTAACAGTTTAAAACAGTAATACCTGTAAGGTCTGACCTCTTCCTGAGGATGTTATATTTTAATATTACAAAAAGAATAGTATAGTAGGCATTAGTCTACAGTGCGACCTAGATTTTCCCCTTTTCGTTCTGTTTTGTGAAATCCTTTTCTGTGAAGACAAATGAGCAGTAGGGTGACTCAGGGAACCCTGTGTGCCCTGTGGTTTCTGTTTTCTGAACGCCTTTTACGTGAAACGATGAATACCACCGACGGACTGAACTGTAAAAAAATAGCCAGCTGTGGTTGAGTGAGGTCATGATTGGTGCACTCGTCGGGATATTAAATCTTCTGTGCTAGCCTTGGTACATTTTATAGAAGAAGGCGATAACAGGCATTTCTGCAATCATAAGTAGCCTAACCGTCGATGCAGGGTTTTTCCAGGCCAAAATGTGGTTCAACAAGAATTGCATCAGCTTAGTTGAAGAACGCTTCTGAATGGTAGAATTATAGTGCCTTTGTTCTACCTGATTAATAAGAAGAATCTATGGAAATATTTGTTCACCACATTCTCAACTACACTGCTTCTGACAATGCAAGGTACAGACCAATTTATTGATTACTGTGACTTTTCATGCTCTGTTAGAAATACACTTCTCGGGTTTGCTGCCAAATCGTATTGCGTAAATCTCACAATATTTCATCGATGCAGCTGGTCGACATCTTCAGTTGGTGGTAGATGCTGCTGTCAGTGCTACAAGATATGACCAATGATAATCGCGCGCCGGCATAGCAATTTATCTCACCAGGAGAGGGCAATACGTATGTACGGAAAGATGCTCGCAGTCAGAGGAGGGCGGCCGCTATTAGAATTAAACGATTGGAAAGTGCAGCCCTACTGCAAGAGAGGGTACGTAGTACACTACGGGAACTGCACATGGTGTCCATGCAACTGCTATCACTGCATTTGAAGATCTCTTCGAAAGCCTTAGCTGTATCCTGCGATTGGACGATAGCTGACTGGTGAAAACAACAAGCTACGGTTCGCCAAATGTCAAACTACATTCGTCTGGAAGTCTACCCGCAAGAAGGGCATGCACCACGTCGACGCGCCGTGTTTAATCTCATGGATAGAACTCTGGAACACGGATCCCTGCCTCCCATGGTGGCCAACTATTTTATGGAAGACTTTGAGGAAGAAGCACTGCAGTCGACAAATCTCAAACCTTCCTGCTTCTGGCGGAATGTAGACGATAAATCTGTGGTGTAGCCCCACGGAATGGAAACATTACCTGCGTTTCTCCGCCATCTGAACGCGCTCCATCCGAATAAACAGTTCACAATGGAAGTTGGATGTCGCGGTCAGAAGAAAAGCCGATGGCGTACTGGGACATAGTGTATATCGCAAACCAGCTCACACAGAGCTATATTTGCAGGCCATAAGTTGTCATTACCCTGCAATATGTGGTAGTGTCTTACGCTCTTTGGTGCATTTAGCACGTGTGGTCTCAGATGCCGACAGTCTACCTGGTGAGCTACAACACGTAAGAACGGTATGCCAGTAGGATGACGATTCTGATAGGCAGATACGTCATGCATTCAATTATGAGCAAATTCAAAGCTGGGATGTAAATGAAGATGTGAAGCCAGCCTTTGCAATGGCGTTCTTGCCCTATTTTGGCGGCATGTATTCAGAAAAGAATTCTCAAAAGGCACGATATCGAGTGTGTTTTTCAGCCACCAGTAAAATTTTAATTTATTGTGCTCGGACAAACACGACGTCGGCGTTAGGAAACGTAGCATGTATAAGATCCCGTGCCAGTGCGGAATGTCTTATATTGGGCAGATATGCAGAATAGTGCAGGAACGTCGCGTCGAACACCATCGTCCTACACGCCTGTAGATAAATCAGCGGTAGCGGAGCATTGCCTGGACACGGGCAATCGCGTGTTTTACGAAAAGACCCAAGTTTTATCCCCAACGTCATCTTTCTGGGACTGTGTTGCTAAGGAGGCCATACATATCCATACCTTGAACAACCTTGTCAACAGGGATGCAGGTATTCAAGAGCAGTTTTTTTTTCTTTTTTGCAGGATTCCTGAACTACTGCTTTGAAAAGAAGTTATTTAAGATCTTGCTAGTTCAGCCTGGTACAAAAATCAATAATCACTTTATTTCGAAAATAAATTTTTTAGCTGGTATAAGTTTAATGAAAAGCTTACTCTCAAAATTTGTCTCTTCTAGATATGAGACCTGGTTTTAGCAAGCAGAGTTATTAATTTTCGGGACGAAGGCTATCGGTAGACATCACGGAACTATAATCTGATCGATTAAACGACCTTCCTATTCTTATTGGTTTAAAGTTAATATACATCGCGAGGTGGTGCGATTCGCCTGCCCGAACGGGTTACGAGACAGGATAACGAGAGATTGTTAGCCTCCATACTGTATAATTTGTGTGTTTTGAGTTTCTCAAGCGATGTGTAATGTTAATGTGGAGTTAAGTAACGGTCATAATACAATATGTTGCATTTCAAAGGTAACTGGCTTGTTTAATTTTGATCAAAGGATTCTGCGATAAACTATTATGTACGACAAGGTTGTATAGGACTTCGAACATTTGGTGGTCGATGTTTGCTGTAGAACCTGCTTCAATAACACGGTCAAAAGAATAGAGAATGTTTTCTCTGCTAAAAAGAACTGATTTCTCTCGCAGACAATCATCGAATGACCAAATGCGAGTGGCAGTGTTCCAGTTCGAGAAGATCCTATAGAAGTTCACTTTCTCTGACATTTCAAGAATTTTACACGCAACCGTCGGAATCGGCAGCTGCTACTCCACCACGAGAGTAACTTGTCTACGTATACGAAATTACGTATGCTGTGGGAGAAGTCGACACCGTTTGGGATATTGTCCTTCGCAGAGACACAAACAGAGACACTAGAACAATAACAACGAGTTTAATATTACCAGCTTGGAAAACTTTAATTTCTTCTTTTGAACAGTAATATCACAAGATTCTCAAAGTGAGTTAGTATTGGTCCCTTCTCAGTGGTATAATTGGAAACAAAAATTATCAGATCAATACCTGAAGGTAGGAAGTTAAGTGTTTAATTTGTTTGTGGATACAACGCCCCCCTACTTTTTCCTATAAATTATCTGGGAGCAGCAAGATTCGCAATGTAATATTTAGTCAGTTACATTAGTTAGAGAGCTGAGTTTATTTTAAAATGGTGTTCAAATCTTTAATACTATTGCTTAACGAGTCCAAAGTTAGAAGTTACAAAAGACAGACAAGGTTATAACAAGATCACACAGCTACACAGGCATTACCAGACATTCATAATAATAGATGATACGAGAACATTATTTTCACTAATAGAAGAGACGGTGTAGGGTCTTTAGAATTTGAGTATGTTTGCTACAGGAGTAACATTTCTGTCTCTGTAAGTAATTTAAATTCAACTAAGTGATCTCTCGTATGTTTCTATTTAAGTGCATTGTTGTATATTGAAGCTTATATGATTATCAACTGTTTTTATGTCCACAGATATGAAGAAAATTCGATATATCCTAAACTGGCCATAAAATCAGAAATGTATGCACTTTACCCTGAAACTGAATTTGTTGAGAAACTTTTTCTCACAAGTAAGACTTATAAAAAACACTTAGCATCGAGTGCTTCAGAATATATCGATATTTAGGTGTGATGGATTTGAAACTGCCGATTCCTAACGTTCTATGCTATGTCGTAATTCGCAATAACTGTTTATTCTTTCACAAACTTTTTAGTTCCCTAGGATTTCGTTGTGCTGCACCAAGTAGTCAAGCTCTGTAGGCAGACCAAAGATCACAGTTCAATTGCATCGTACCAGCTGCCAGACCTAAGCATGAATTCGCAAACAACTCTGTACACTAGTCACTAATCTCCAGTATCGATCAACTCGCTACCCCTCAACATAAACTGAAAATTTTGGATCCAACTTTCTTCACTGATCTACATCTAATAGATTACTGATAAATCAATGATGGTGGTCAAATTTAACAAAATTACAACCTTTGCATTAATGGCAAGCGCCATCTTCATAATAAAAAGAAATAGATGAAACATTTTTTGATATCATTATAGAAAAACTATTTAGAAGACAATCGTAACTGTTCTAATGTAAACAAAAAAATATACCGGAGTATCGTTGATAACCTATAATACTATATAAAGACAAGTCGTTGTTTACCGTTGTTACAAAAAATCTCGAAACATTCTCCACCAGTTTACTTCAAATAGTCACACGAACGCTAATGAACATTCAGATGGACATGGGACACATATTTTTTAAATTATATAAACCTACATTAACGATATCTAATGGGGAAACGCTGTCAGCAAAAATTTCGAGTAGTTTTTGACCAATTTAGTACAATAAATGGTTCAAATGGCTCTGAGCACTGTGGGACATAACTTCTAAGGTTATCAGTCCCCTAGAACTTAGAACTACTTAAACCTAACTAACCTAAGGACATCACACACATCCATGCCCGTGGCAGGATTCGAACCTGCGACCGTAGCGGTCGGGCGGTTCCAGACTGTAGCGCCTAGAACCGCTCGGCCGCTCCGGCCGGCAATTTAATTCAAATTTTTACGTGATACTCTTATAAATGATTGGATGTCCGTTTAAATGTTTATCAATGTATCATGTTAAAATTTGAAGTAAGTCAGTCGAGATCTTTCAACAGTATTTTTAAACCCTGACAAACATTTAGAGGGACATAGATTATATATTTATATATATATGGTCTCTTTCTCTCTCTCTCTCTCTCTCTCTCTCTTGTTACCAAAATTCTCGAATGAGTGGTTTACTTCAACTTTTTATGCAATATTCTACTATCTCTAATAAACATTTTATAGGATTGCCATCCTAGTTTCTTACAGTCATGAGGAAAGAGCCAGGTGGGATGCAGGGATGAGGACGTAGTTATGCTCGAGAATATCAAGACAATATGATTGTCAACAACATAAATATTAGGCAGCAATACAGCGCCATAACACAGCCGGGCCAGCACAGCAGCACGTTGGCAGCAGCGGCCGGCCAGCACGTGATCGACTGGCGGCTGCTACGTCATGGGGCAGCTGTTGACCAGTGCATTCTGGCAGCCTCCAGCTCTACGTATCGATAACCAAACAGCACTCCCTGACGTCGAAGATTTTCACGTGGAAGTCAGGTTCCAGGTCCTCTTGAAGTACTGGCTGGCTGGCAGGAGTAGACTCTCAATCCCCAACAGGAGCAGGTAGCGTTGGTGTCTGCCGCATGAACAGGATGAGCAGAAGCAGTGACCCACATTCTCAAACGCAGGTGACTGACAGTAGCAAGATCATGAAGGTCAAGACTGCAGCAGACATGATGGTGGTCTATGCGTATCATCAGTGTTGCCTCGGAGGTAGCTGCTACAGCAGCTGGCAGCAGCAGCGTCATTCCAGCTGGATCATGGTTCCATACACGATTGTAAACAGCTAGGAGTACCGAATGCCGACCTTCACAGCCCCCTCCCTTCAGATTGGATAGCCACAATCAGCACTCTAAAATCTGTCATTTGTTAAGAAGGGCGGGTTATTTATGTTACCACAACTTCATCTTTCAAAGTATCTTTTCTACTGGTTCGGCATGTGAATCCGTATTGTTGCACTGTACCTAGCCTTCTTTAGGACACTGTTTTGTCAGTAGTATGGCGGTATCGCTTGACTTCCATGGTGCCGTTATGCTTCCCTTGCGGACTTGGGTGCTCGGTAGTTCCCACGTGGTGCGATGGCTTCCATGTTTGTCGCAACTCGCTCAGTATTTCTCCCTAGCTGGCAATCTGTTGGTCATTGACATAGGCAGTACAGCTTCCAGGAGGTGCCGAGGTAGAACCTGGACGAATTTTTAGTGTCAGCTGCTGATACCAACCTGGGGCGTAGTATCTTCCCCTTCCTTCAGAAAATTCCTCCTACATTTTCCGCACAAGTAGTTGCAGTTAATTATTCCTCCATTGCCATGCTGCTAATTTACATGATTTTCAACGGTTGATGTATCAAAGGGATTACGTATGTCTTTGCAGAGGTCATTACTTACAAACAAACACAATTATTCAGATACTTTTAGGTTCGTGTATTAGTTTGCACTTGCCCTTACTGTGTCTGAACTTTGTTTACAAGACAATTAACGGGCATTTGGTGCACAGGAAAATCTGAGCTATTCACTGACTTTCGTTTAAACAGAAATAAATCATGCAAATCACAATGAGAACCACGACAGTACTGGTAGCTGCCGAGCTTATCGACCTGACACTATGATGTTTTCTATTGCAGTGCTTCTGTACGTTGTGGAACGTTTGTTTGTTGTAATTCTACCTTTTTACATTGCTAGTAGTTTGTATAGATTTTAGAGTATTATTTACGAAGATTAAGGTTTTGGTAGGCAGCACTTCTAGCGGCTTCTAGGACCAGGACAACATATGTTGTGTCCCACTTGTGGTCGTATCAGTGATCATGGCTAGTATACGAAACGTTGCACCTGTTAAGTCACAAGTCATACGGTTTATTATTATTCTGCTTCCCACAATTCCACTCTGTTCATAGCTATTGGTTTCCCGTATATGTAACAGTTTACTATGACTGCTTATGATAAAAAAACTGAGTCACCTAGTCGGTGCCTCCTGTCTGGAAATATGGATACGTCGTTAGTACCTCCCTGGACAAAACTATTTCCTCATATACAAAAGCAACATTGTAACCACTCCTCGATAGTGAAAAACAAAGAAAAATTACTTTAAAGCATAATATGAACGGAACAAAATAAATCTGGATGGGTTTCTAAAAGCCTACACAAGAACAAACGTAGGCCAATAACAGTCTTAAATCTTATTTATCGATGTGGCCTAAGGGCGTAAGGCATTTTACATGTATCCTGGTCACAAGTCGTCTGTTTCATTTTTGTTCCACGAGACTTCACTTTCTGTACTGCAGATGCTACTGGTATCTGTGGCAATGCATCAACAGCTCCCTCAAATGGTTTAACATCTCCCACGTAAGTTATCGAAGTCTTCCTTGGCGTCTGTGCTTTAAAATTGAGCCGGCCGGTGTGGCCGCGCAGTTCTAGGCGCTTCAGTCTGGAACCGCGCGACCGCTACGGTCGCAGGTTCGAATCCTGCCTAGGGCATGGATGTGTGTGATGTCCTTAGGTTAGTTAGGTTTAAGTAGTTCTAAGTTCTAGGGGACTGATGATCTCAGATGTTAAGTCCCATGGTGCTCAGAGCCATTTGAACCATTTTTAAAATTGACAGGCGACATCATTTCCAGTACTTGGTATATCTGTCATATACAACCTCTCGTTCGACGGAAGATCTGTACCCAAAGATTGCAAAGTTGCACAGGTCACATCAATATTTAAGAACAGTAACAGGAATAATCCACTAAGTTACGGGCCCATATCATTAAAGACGATACACAGCAGTATATTGGAACATATATTCGAACGTTATGAATTACCTCGAAGAGAACGGAATACTGACACATAGTCAACACGGATTTAGAAATCATCGTTCTTGTGAAACACAACTAGCTCTTTACTCACACGAAGTGTTGAGTACTATCGACAACGGATTTCAGATTCGTTCCGTATTTTTAGATTTCCAGAAGGCTTCGGTCACCGTGCATTAAAGGTGGAAAGTAGTGAAATTGTGTGCTTGTGAAATATCGCTTCAGATATGCGAATGGATTCATGATTTCCTGTCAGAGAGGTCACAGTTCTTAGTAACTGATGGAAAGTCATCGAGTAAAACAGAAGTGATTTCTCGCGTATCCCAAGGTAGTGTTACAGGCCCTCTGTTGTTCCTTGTCTACATAAGCTATTTAGGAGACAATTAGAGCACAGCCATCTTAGGTTGTCTGCAAATGATGCTACCGTCTATCGGCTAGTAAAGTCATCAGAAGCTCAAAATGAACTGAAAAACGATTTAGATAAGGTATCTGAATGGTGCGAAAATTCGCAGTTGACCCTAAATAAAGAAAAATGACGTCATCCACATGAGTGCTAAATGGAATCCGTTAAACTTCATTTACACGACAAATGGATCAAATCTAAAGGCCGTAAATTAAATTACGATTATTAACAACTTAACTAGGAAAGAACACATAGAAAATTTTGTGAGGAAGGCGAACCAAAGATAGAGTTTCGTTGGTTGAACACTTAGATGCAACAGATGTACTAAAGAGACTGCCTACACTAGTCCATCCTCTTTTAGAGTACTGCTGCGCTGTGTGCGATCCTGACCAGATAGGATTAATATAGTACTTCGAGAAATGAAAAGAAGGGCAGCACGTTTTGTATTATCGAGAATTAGGGGCGAGAGTGTCACAGACTTGATAAAGGGTTTGGGGCGGGCATCATTAAAACAAAGGCGTTTCTCGTTGCGCCGGGATTTTCTCACGAATTTTCCATCACCAGCATTCTCCTTCGAGTGCGAAAATATTTTGTTTGTGTCCATATTCACAGGGATAAATTATCTTCATTGTAAAATAAGAGATATCAGAGATCTCACAGAAATATTTATGTGTTCATTTTTTCTACGCGCCGTTCAAAAGTGGAATAACAGAGAATTAATGTGAAGGCGAATCGATGAACGCTCTGGTAGGCACTTAAGTGCGATCTGCAGAGTAGCCATGTAGACTTAGATGTAGATGGTACCGAGCCAGGAATTTCTTTGTTTTGCCTATTGGTGTATATGCATTCGTCACTAATACGCATTGCCCTATCTGCTCTTGTCGTTCTAAGGCTTTCGTGTTTGGGCGTTTTACTTGTTGCCAAATGTCTTGTAATTTCTTAGCAAACGTTTTTACTGATTCAGTGTTAGATCCAAGCTTCCTGAGATGAAGCCATTCTTCTCCCCTATGTTACACCGTACGCCGAAAGGCTGGTAACCGTATGGATTTTAGAATTTTATGCAGCAGTTACAAAATTTAAATATACGTCCCAATTTCTACGATTACTACTAAGATAATAGCTCAACATCTTCGAAACTGTGTAATGAACTCTCCCTGTTATTCCAGTGACTTGAGGGTTGAAGGATCTAGCTCACGACTTGTGACTTCGTAGTAATTGACACAATTGCTTCATAAGAGCAAATATAATATTCCTATCCTGGTATGCAATTAGTGTGTCTGAAATAACATGTATGAGAAACCAATTATTTACTAACACTTGTGCAACAGTACTCCGTTTTTCGTCACGAATTGCAGCCATTACTACATAACACGTGGAATGGTCAATTACAGTAAATTTGCATTCATTTCCTTCAGGTGTTTATTACATGGGCCCAAAATGTCGACCAGGCATTCCAAGTAGTTCAGACGCTACCGTTAAATTCCGTAATGGAACCAGTCAGTAGCTAAGATCCGGTCACTGCGAACAAGGTACGCAGTTCATGACATATTACTCGCAAAGTTTTTTGACAATTCGTGTGTCAGCTGCTCTTCGTCCGCTATGGCCAAGAAACATGATCATGTGCTTGTGCCAAAACTTCATTCCAGAAAGCTGCATGTGTGTAATTCGCACCTTGTTGTCCTGCACAGCAAGCCTTTGTGCATCGTGAACTGACGTTGTGACTGGAATTGTTGACAGTCAGCATCAGCAGCATGAGCCCTTCAACGTTCAGCAACGCGTCTGCCCAATTTTTGTAGAACTGCTATTTTCCTACTGAAACTGTCAGTGTTACCATGCCTTCCCCTGTCTTGTGTATTACCTCATAATCAGATTCACTCAAATGGAGAGCCCACTTTGTTAATCAGCTGGAAGTGTCCTTCACTCCTAGTAACCACTTGAGAGTAGTGTGATACACCACTGATTTAAACTTTTGGTCATATAAATGACAGCAGAAGTTCGTATTACCATGTAGAACAGCCAGCATCTCCTTCTCGGTAGTGGAATAATTTTGCTCTGCATTGTTCAACTGTCAGGATGCGTACGTTACTGGACGTTCTTTACCAACTATATTCTGTCCTAGGACAACCGCCAGAGCTGTATTGCTTGCACCGCAAAATAGAATAAATTACTTTTCAAAATCAGGGAATATCAGAACTGAGTCCAAAGACAGATCTCGCCATTTGACATTTGTTAGCTCCTCTCATTAACAAAAATTTCGAAGTTGCAGCAAATTCAGTGAAGTCCTTTACGAATTGGTCATAATAATTACAAAGACTGATGGAACTCTGCATCTGTTTAACGATCTTCGATGGTAAAAAAATTCTGAACCTCCGTGTTCTCACACCATCCATGCTAATTATATGGCCAAGATAATTTACTTGCGTTCCTGCAAAATGATGTTTATCGATGCTTAGCGTTGGTTTTGCCGTTCTCAGTCTTTTTAGTATCCCCTCCAACTGTCCTACATGCTCTTCCTTTGTCCTTTGGAAACACTATTATGTCATCCAGATAGATCATACATTATTTCGGTTTCAGCTTCTGAGTACACCATTCAATAATGTCTGAAAGGTGGCTGATGCATTCCTGAGTCTGAATGACACTGGACAACATTGAAGCCGGCCGGAATGGCCGTGTGGTTCTAGGCGCTACAGTCTGGAACCGCGTGACCGCTACGGTCGCAGGTTAGAATCCTGCCTCAGGCATGGATGTGTGTGATGTCCTTAGGTTAGTTAGGTTTAAGTAGTTTGAAGTTCTAGGTTACTGATGACCACAGCAGTTAAGTCCCTTAGTGCTCAGAGCCATTTGAACCATTTGAACAACATTGAAATGATCCATTGGTATGAGAAAAGCTGTCTTGTGCGATCCTCTGGTCCTACTTCTACTTGATGATATCTCCTCTTTAAATTCATTGTGGAGAAATAGTTACACTAATCCAACCTGTAGAGTGTCTCTGTTATATTTTACATCTGATATGCACTGGTGATCATTCATGCACTGAAGTATCGGTAGTCACAGCAAAATTTGTATTTTTTAGTGCCATCTGATGACTTTTTTGGGCCCAAAATTATGGGTCCCCCAGGAACTGTCACTAAACTCAATAATACTGTAGCTAACTGCTGATCGATAAATTCTTCCATTATCGGTTGCATGCAATTTGGAACTCGAAATGGGTTCTTGTATACATCGGCATTATTGCCTCTTGGTATTACGTGTTGCGTAAATGGCGTTGCTGATAACAGACCACTCAGATTAAACAAATCCATGAACTTCAATAACAAAGCTTCCATTATTTACGTATCACTTCCCTGTGAATGTTTCATTTTCTCAGTAAATGTGTATCCACTGACAGTTTCCTTGCGGCAGAGATCCTCACTTGACCTATCCATGACATCTTCCTTGAAAAAATCCAGATTAGCAATTAGTAAACCCTTTGGCAAACTCTCTTTGTCCCTGCCAAAATTTTCAAGACTGAACGGAACCATAAATTCTCCGTCCTTGTCATTGACGTACACATACCATACTTCCTCATACAAAACAGTGTCACCTACTCAATTCTTCTTTAATTTCAAGTGGCTCTACAACATATAATAAATCCTTACGTAGATCCATGTCTGTGCTCAGCCAGATCAGCTTCCCTGTACCTTGTATCGTACCACAGGGATTGGTCTGTAGTGCCTGTGTCTGCAGTTTATTGGGTACGACTTTCATGGTCGATAAATCTTGTCGCAGTGTAATACTTGTAGCTGTTGCTCCTAGTAGAAACAATGTTTCACTAATTTCAATTTTACACTGCAAAAAATCATTTTTGCGTGATATTTAGCAAGAAAGTCCAGTCTCAGGATCACACAGCACCTCTCACCAACACGTGGCAGTACTACTACACTTATTTCCCACGTTAAAACTGAACAGCGTTGTCACCTACTCTGTGTAACCTATACTGTGGCGATTGATTTCCTCCCAAGAGATCCAGACTGAATACTGTCGCGTGAGCCCCTGTGTCAAGCAGAAATTTGTGTTTCCTTCTCTTTTCTTTAGCTAGGAAGCAACTCTCCGACTTTGCATACTTTTCTGCAGTCGTGTGTTCTACTGCGAATACCGTCCTACGGATGAGGCGCGCCTGTTCACGTTTAACGACCGATTATTAGGATCTTGCGTGTCCCATGATTGTTCCCGACAGCCACGCGCTTTATGGACCACCTACAAAAATTCATAACATTCGGGCTGACGTGGTCAGTGCACCCACATCTAAAACACTGCAGTTCAAAACAAAAAAAACCCATGGTTGCTCTGCCTTCGTCTAGCAATGTCGGCTAACCTTTTAGGACGTTTCTTCCGACCATTTTTCCATTTTGGCGGCGGCTTTTACGCCACTAATTAGATACACCTCCAGTTGCTTTCTCCGAAAGTGCCGCTATGAGGGTAGCTGATGTGGGATCGATGGAATGGGCGGGTAAACTCAAAACATTTTTATTTTATCCAGAATCAAGGAATCCTTGGCCCCCAACGGCTTCCCATTGCTCTATTTTTCTACGCAATGCTTCATTGTCTTGCCCTGTTGCGCTGTAGTTTGTAACAAAGCGGCTATCTGACCCTTCAGAACTTCCATCGTTCCACTCAAAGTCGCTCCTTGTGTGTCTATCATTTGTGTAAGCTCTATCTGCCATTATAGCAGAAAGGAGAATAAGCTACACACAACAGGAAAACAAACAGGAGCGAAACGACACTTAATCTTTATGCTGTGTCACAGTCCAACGAGATCTTCTACACTGGTGTGTTTCGTGACCAACAATTTAACACATACCATAGATAGAAGAGATGGCTTGAACACATGGCAAGTAGTGCCCAAGTAAATTACAGTATAGATACATTACTGACTGCAAGTAAACTTCTGTAGTGTTCCTACAGAACTGAGACAACTGTGTAGGTTCCGGTGGTTTAAAAAACGAAATTTTTAAAGTGTTGTGAAGGTTCCCACGGCTGAAATCGGCCATAAGAAAATACAGAACAAGAAAGCAAACAGACATCTTTCACTCACCATACTACATCGTTTCGAACTTCAGCTCATAGCTTTTGACCTCACATCGAAGCTGCGTAGATGGTCAGCTGCTGTCGTCCCGGATGTGCGACTGTGGCACCAGGTGTAGTCGTCTCTACCACTGGAAAGCACTTGTTGACACCAGATACAGAACTCTGGTCCCAGACTCGTACTGTCGTCAGGAAAGAGCCAGGTGGACCTGGTTACGCTCGAGGGACGTGACGTAGCAAGCTTGGCGGGCGGAGCAGCGGCTCCACTTTGCAGTACCACCAGCACAGCCAAGTGCCAGGTGGCAGTCGTCACGTCGCGGTGTGGCAATCGACTCATGGACCCTGGTGGCCTCCAGCTCTACGTATCGATTTACAAAGTGCACTCGCTAACACCGAAGAGTTGCACCCAGCAATCACGTCCCATATCCACCTGAAGTACTCGATCGCTCACAGGGTTGGCTTTCAACTCCTGTTTAGGAGACTGGGGCCGGCAGCATTGGTGTCTGCCACAAAAACTTAATGAGCAACAGTGGCCCATACGCTCAAAGGCGGGTGACGGACAGCAACCAGGTTACGCAAGTCAAGTCACCACGAGGCCTGCAGGGTGACTGGCATCAGCATTCCATCAGTGTTGCCTTGGAAGTTGGCAGTGGAGCTGGCAGCGGCAGCGCCTTTCCAGCCGTCCCATAGACGATCGAAGACAGCTGTGCATACTGAGGGTCAATCTCCACGGCCCTCTCTCAAACTGGATAGTTGCAACTGACACGTCGGGCAGTCAGCATTTAGCACTCAGCAATCTGACATTTCTTTGGAAGAGTCGGGTATTTACGTTGGCACAACTTCGCCTTTCAGAGACTCTTCTCTACTGGTTCAGCACGTGTATCCTTATTGGTGCATTGTACCTAGCCTATTTTATGATACTCTGCCCTGTCACTAATATGGCAGTATCACTCGGTTTGCATGACGTCATTACACTTCGCTTCCTGACTTGGGCGCTAGGTTGTTTGCCTAGGCTGCAACAGGTCCCGTGTTGGCTGCCATTTGCTCAACTTTTCCCCGTAGCTGGCCGTCTACTGTCATTCACATAGCTAGTTAGGCTTCTGGCAGTTGCTGAGGTAGAATTTTGACGAAATTTCAGTGTCCGCCAGGGATACAACACTGCAACATATCACTTTAGACACACGTACACACACACACACACACACACACACACACACACACACACACACACACACATTACACTATGTGATTAAACGTATCCAGACACTTGGCTGAAAATGACTTATAAGTTCGTGGCGCTCAGCGTCGCTAATGCTGGAATTTAATACAGTGTTGGCCCACTTTTAACGTTGGTGGCAGCTTCCACTCTCGCAGGCAGACGTTCAGTCAGGTGCTGGAACGTTTCTTGGGAAACGGCGCCCATTCTTCACGGAGTGCTGAACTGAGCAGAGGTATCGATGTCGGTCGGTGAGGCACGAGGACGGCGTTCCAAAACATATCAAAGGTGTTCTATAGGATCCAGGTCAGGATCTGTTCAGGTCAGTCCACTACAGGGATATTACTGTCGTTTAACCAATACGCCACAGGCGGTGCTTTATGAACAGGTGCTCGATCGTGTTGAAAGATGCAAACGCCATTCCCGAATTGCTCTTCAACAATGGGAAGCAAGAAGATGGTTAAAACATCAGTGAAGGCGTATGCGGTGACAGTGCTACACAAAACAATAAGGGATGCAAGCCCCCTCCATGAAAAACATTACCATACAACAACAACACCGCCTCAGAATTTTACTGTTGGCACTACACACGCTGGCAGATGACGTTCACCGGGCATTCACCATACCCATACCCTGCCATCGGATCGCCCCGTTGTGTACGGTGATTCTTCACTCCACACAACGTTTTGCTCAATCGCCCAATGTTTATGCTCCTTACACCAAGAGATGCGTCGTTTGGTATTTACCGGCGAGATGTGTGGCTTATTAGCAGCCGCTCGACCATGAAGTCAAAGTTTTCCCACGTCCCGTTTAACTGTCATGGTGTTCCGAGTGGATCCTCATGCAGTTTGCAATTCCTATGTGATGGTCAGGATAGATGTTTTTCCAATTACACATTACGACCCTCTTCAACAGTCGGCGGCCACTGTCAGTCAACAGACGAGGCCGGCCTGTACGCTTTTGCGCTGTACGTGTCCTTTCACGTTTCCACTTTATTATCACATCGGAAACAGTGGACATAGGGATGTCTAGAAGTGTGGAAATCTCGCGTACAGAAGTATGACACAAGTGACACCCAATCACCTGCCCACGTTCTAAGTCCGGGAGTTCTACAGGGTGCCCCATTCTGCTCTCTCACGATATATAATGACTACTGAGGTCTCTGATATGCACTAGCTGTTGGTAGGTGGCAGCACAATGCACCTAATATGACAAACATATGTTTTTGGGGGTGTCCGGTTCCTTTTGATCACCTCTCAAAACCTCTTCACCATCTTATTGCAGATTTTTATGGTAGTTTAATAAATGTTCACACAGGTATGTACAATTTAAACAAAAGTATGTAGGTTTTCTGTTAAAACCGCCTGTGAGAAAGAAAATGCCGTGCTATCAAAATTTGTGGTTTAGTTCTCTTTTTCGCAGTCAATTTTATCTACGATAGAAGGGCAGTTATACGTTAGACAGCTTTTTCCCCCATGTATATTGTTTTTTCTTAAGCAAAAGTTGTGTAGAGCACAATGTACTATTTGGTTTTCTTCCTTGCAATGTGTCTTAACAGGAAATCTTTACTTATGGCTCATTGGCTTATTATTGGAATGCTACTACAGAAACTGAATCGTTAAAAACTTTCTAATTCATTCCGTTTGCTGAATTAAACTACGCGATATACTGTCACTGAAGCTGCTGTACTCACAGATCCAGTTTCAGGACAAATCTCACGTATCCCGTATACCAATGACCCCAACCAATCTGGCCTTTCATTTCAAACGGCTTTAATTCGGAATCGAGATTTCGTTGGCAACAACAAAAAACAAGGCTCAAGGCCAGAGAGAAGTGGAAAGAGGAGATCGACAGAGAAGGGTTACAGGGAGTGGACGTAGGGAGGGAAAAGGAGGAGTTGGACAGAACAAAAGGGGACATGAAGAGAGATAGGGCTAGGAGGACATGGGCAGAGATGAGGGAGGAGATGGACAGAGAGGAGGAGAGAAGGACTTTAGTACGTGTGTCTGATTACCAAGCATACTTAGCAATTACTAAGCGTTTCCAGATTTGCTAGTACTTTTATAGTCCTATTCCTACAGCAGGTTACATTTCATTCCATATCGTTTATTTCTTCTAACCACAGTTCGTAAGACACACCAACTTGAAATTCAACATGCGCAGGAGAACGGCTATAACAAGTATCTGAAACTAAGTAATAAAGAACATTCTGAAAATTAGGAAATTTGGAACCAAACTGCTGAGGTTATTGGTCCCGTAGCTTACACACTACTTACTGTAACTTAAACTAACTTACGCTAAGACAGTACACACACCAATGCCTGATGGAGGACTCGAACCTCCGAAGGGGAAAGCCGCGCGGACCGTGATAAGACGCCCCAGACCGCGCGGCTACCTGGTGCGGCAATCTGAAACTCTCCAGTTCTTTATATTCTATTCACAAAAAATTGTATCAAAAACTATCTGGAATATGTTTCTCAAGTGTCATTACAAACAATGATATTAATGTGAGTGCTATGCAGCCTTTAGTTGTTGCTCATTGAAATAAATATTCATGAAATTATATAATTTTTTCCTAACAGTGGAACCAAACAGCCACAAGAATATTATAATATATATGCACGACATTTTCTGAAGCAGACATTGAATATACCACCGGCAAATTTTATTTTTAATCATACAATCCCTGATGAGAGTGGAGAAATTCTAAAATCTCTGGGAAGTGTTAAATAGACTGACTACAGCAATGTTTCTGACAGACGACAATTATTTTGTGCTGATTTTGCATAAATTCCCTCCCGCTTTGAATTCTATTTCTCTTGTCAAAGAAACAAAGTATGTTTTTTATGTTTTTTCACAGGCTTACAAATGTAGAGCTAACATCAATCAGTGTAAATCCACAAATCAAAGCTTTAAGGGAAAAAGAAGACATAATATCCTTTATGTCATTTTCCTAAAACTTTTAATTTCATGGACAACAAAATTAAACATAGAAAATCACAGTTTTATGTTTTAACGGCGGCACTTATGCACGCTTATTTCTAATATTCATAATGTAAATAAAAAGATGCCATTGGCAATTTGTCCTTAATGGTAAAAGGATTAGTCGAAAAGGTTGTTTCTTTATAAATATCCCCAACCCACTGGTAACTACGCACGCCAGCACGCCGATCCCGGATTTTACGAAGGTCGGCGTGTCGGCCAAACTGGATATGGTTTTAAGCGGTTTCCCACATTCGAATAACTCAATACTGTTAATACCTGGCTGGCAGCCACGTTTTGCCTCAGCTGCACAAATTTACAATCATTTCGGAAACGTTCTCTCACTTTCAAATAGAATAACACTAGACACAGACAAACAAGGGGTTGGGGGCGAAGGGTGGAAGGAGGGGGTGACGACAGGAAAGGCATCCAGATAGCATCTACCACTAACATTGCCGACTTCCTAAAGAAACGGGTTAAGTCTGGAGACAGAAGAAGTTATTTATTGATAAGTACCAGTGCATTCATCGAGAGGGAGGTAGCAGATAAAAAGCAAGTGATTAATAGAATGATTATTTCACTTTGTAGCACAGAGTATGTGATTTGGGCACTTCCTGGAATACTGCAATTGTTTCCTGAACCAGGATTCTTACCCAGTATCTCAGCTTTCGTGGGAAATGCTCCTGCCAACAGAGCCATAAAGGCATGTCACGCTAATTTTATTGTTTATTTACAACCCAACTATCATGAAAAAAATAGATTCTATAGTAGGGGGCCCAATTGTCAGATGTAATTGATTCGTTCCACGTCTAACCTCCCCCTCACTTATCGACCTTAATAACATAGAAAAATTAAACCACGTGTACCTAATGGAAATTTGGGAAAAGCAATCGTCACCGAAGTTAATCTATCGCTAAAGAGGGAGGAAAGAGTCACATCTAAATGAAAGGAAATATGCAAATGAAATTGGTAGAAATAAATTTTGAGAAAAGGGTAAAATTAATAAAGAAAGTAAATGTGCGGTCGTCACGTTAACAATTAACTGGCGTTAATTAGATATTTGAGATTTGGGGACAATTACGGTCGCCAGTCCTATGGACAACTATTATAATTGAAAAAGAACGGTTATTGCACATATAATTAGCACTAAAAGCGTGGCAACTGAAGGTTGACAAGTGTTGTGTGAAAACTGAAAGTTTGTCAGAAGTAACAAATTTCGCTACATTCTGACTTAATTTAGCAAACGAATGAGTAAAACCGGAAAATTGAAAGTTAATTTAATGACAAATTAATAGTGAGATTTGTTTCTGAAGCACTACGAAATTCAGTAAAATAAGGTTCTTCTTGGGCTACCTCAACAATCATTTCAAAAGCTACTTGAATCTGCGCAATTTAGAAATTAGAGATTTAACTTTGAACTTGAATTAAACGATTCTCGACAATTAACAATAGTAACATTTAGTACGTACCAAGCTGAGCTGCAGTCTCAGGTAAGTTAAAATATGCTAACGAAACTCGTACTCTTAATTTGTGCTTGTGTAACCTAAATATTGTAGCCAGCTATGAATACTTAAACTGAACTTTGAAATTAAAGCAGTGCAATGGAATGATATTACTTTAATGCTGGCGTCTGAATTTCAACGACACTCTGGTTCATTTCGGAAAACGAAGGGACCCTGCTTGGTAATGCAATTGGGGCAATGAGCAACAAAGGTTCATGTTAAGTTACTGTAATTTTGTGATGCAACAATTTTAAAAGCTGAGGTCTGCCATAGACTTCTAAAACTTTACGTGCTTCCAGTCTTCTTTGATGGTTGATTGAAGGTTTGAAGCCGTCGATCGAGGAGGTGGCGACAGTCACTCATTGTCCACCGTCGCTGTTGCAGAAGCTGGATGTTAGCGCCCCTTCTTCTCGACACGGTCACCAGGCGAAACGGGCTCTTGATATGCGCCAGCTAATGCTTCCCGTCCGCGACACCGTGTCAGAAACTATCATAGCAAGTCGAGCGCAATTACATGCTGTCAAACCCCGAAAGCGAGGCAACTCGCGGGAGCGTCACACAACACACATGCTCCACCGTCCTCCCCCAGCCCGACTCTCTGCCCGTGCTACATGCGGCAGCGTTAACACTACCAAAGATCCTAAACACTTTAGTTTTCCACACGATGTATTCGTTCGACAGCACAGTTTTCCGTAGGCAAGACCCAGCGTAAAAATACAAATAATATTTACAAAACAAACCAATTATACATCGACATAAATGCATAAATAAACACTCCTGGAAATTGAAATAAGAACACCGTGAATTCATTGTCCCAGGAAGGGGAAACTTTATTGACACATTCCTGGGGTCAGATACATCACATGATCACACTGACAGAACCACAGGCACATAGACACAGGCAACAGAGCATGCACAATGTCGGCACTAGTACAGTGTATATCCACCTCTCGCAGCAATGCAGGCTGCTATTCTCCCATGGAGACGATCGTAGAGTTGCTGGATGTAGTCCTGTGGAACGGGTTG
Organism: Schistocerca americana; assembly: GCF_021461395.2. Taxonomy (NCBI): domain Eukaryota; kingdom Metazoa; phylum Arthropoda; class Insecta; order Orthoptera; family Acrididae; genus Schistocerca; species Schistocerca americana. Next base: position 858,999,896 of record NC_060121.1, read on the forward strand.
CCATGCCATTTCCACCTGGCGCCTCAGTTGGACCAGCGTTCGTGCTGGACGTGCAGACCGCGTGAGACGACGCTTCATCCAGTCCCAAACATGCTCAATGGGGCACAGATCCGGAGATCTTGCTGGCCAGGGTAGTTGACTTACACCTTCTAGAGCACATTGGGTGGCACGGGATACATGCGGACGTGCATTGTTCTGTTGGAACAGCAAGTTCCCTTGCCGGTCTAGGAATGGTAGAACGATGGGTTCGATGACGGTTTGGATGTACCGTGCACTACTCAGTGTCCCCTCGACGAACACCAGTGGTGTACGGCCAGTGTAGGAGATCGCTCCCCACACCATGATGCCGGGTGTTGGCCCTGTGTGCCTCGGTCATATGCAGTCCTGATTGTGGCGCTCACCTGCACGGTGCCAAACACGCATACGACCATCATTGGCACCAAGGCAGAAGCGACTCTCATCGCTGAGGACGACACGTCTCCATTCGTCCCTCCATTCACGCCTGTCGCGACACCACTGGAGGCGGGCTGCACGATGTTGGGGCGTGAGCGGAAGACGGCCTAACGGTGTGCGGGACCGTAGCCCAGCTTCATGGAGACGGTTGCGAATGGTCCAGGAGCAACAGTGTCCCTAATTTGCTGGGAAGTGGCGATGCGGTCCCCTACGGCACTGCGTAGGATCCTACGGTCTTGGCGTGCATCCGTGCGTCGCTGCGGTCCGGTCCCAGGTCGACGGGCACGTGCACCTTCCGCCGACCACTGGCGACAACATCGATGTACTGTGGAGACCTCGAGCCCCACGTGTTGAGCAATTCGGCAGTACGTCCACCCGGCCTCCCGCATGCCCACTATACGCCCTCGCTCAAAGTCCGTCAACTGCACATACGGTGGTGTGGTGGTGTGTTGGGGCTTTTGGGCACATGCGGTTCACGTCCACGCTGTCGCGGCATGCTACCAGTGTTAAAGACTGCGATGGAGCTCCGTATGCCACGGCAAACTGGCTGACACTGACGGCGGCGGTGCACAAATGCTGCGCAGCTAGCGCCATTCGACGGCCAACACCGCGGTTCCTGGTGTGTCCGCTGTGCCGTGCGTGTGATCATTGCTTGTACAGCCCTCTCGCAGTGTCCGGAGCAAGTACGGTGGGTCTGACACACCGGTGTCAATGCGTTCTTTTTTCCATTTCCAGGAGTGTATATGTACAAATAGTAAAACAATTACAATATGTAAAGACACAGAAATGTCATACCTTCATGTAACAAAATAAGGAAAAATTTCATAGTACAATAGATGGAAATAGGAGGATATGCATTTCCGGCGTTACACGTGCCCCACAGTGTCTGAGGATGTTCGTGTAACCTAAACAGACTCAGAAAATGTCCCAAAAAGGTAAAAAAGCAACGGAAATGCATATGCTCAAAATATCTAGAAAATTTAGCATTAGGTAATTAATCATAAACCAATTTTTAGACCACAATATTTGAGTGGAGTTACTCCTAACCTTATTCCACTCTGTCATCTTACATAAAATAAAACAGGTTGACAATATATTAAAATTCACAGAAAACATAGAAAATGGTTTAGTTATTCCAAACTTAGCAAAATTTCTAACAACATCAAGAAATAGAATACTATTTACAAAATTAATCTGTGTACATGTCATAAAAACGGGTACATCAAAATACAGAAATTAATAATTAATTACATAGAATACACATTTTTATATAACCTTTTCATAATTAATATTCTCGCCATGAGAGTCCACTTAACGCTAAACAAGGAAATAATATACAGCAGATCCTAAAAAGAAATATTGACAGCAGAATTCTTTCACATCAGCTGACCGGGGAGAAAAACAACTCCGCCTTCCGTACCCGCAAGTACAAAGAATGCCGAGAGCGGCACAAGAGGCGACAGCGGCTCCGCTCGCTAGTATTGTTGCCCTCGCCTGTGCGGCACGCTTGATCTCAATCGCCTGTGTAGCGGCATTCCCGGAACCTCCGTTTCACTCAATTCTTTCGGATAAACTCACTCCCGAGTAATCTCAAGGAGTCCATTAACACTATCACAGTGGATAACTCAACACTGTCCATCATCACACGCATGTACTAGCCTGAAACTTAAAACAGCGTCTAAGTACATCGGCAATGACTAGTAAATCACATATTTATGAAATCTTACAACTAGTTACAAAATCATATTTACATTCCTTAATCTACTGTGACTCAGCTTGAATTTTTCAACAAACAGTTACTCTTAAATCATTTAATCAAAATTAATTATTTATTAATTACAACTTCTATAATGTCCTCTTGGTCAGGCAAAAGCATGGCAATCTAGCAAATTGTTAAATCTTACACTCTATATTTACATACTGCACAAGTTACCCATTCTGTGGTATTAATCAATCCTAGGTTGGTACAATTTCAAGTCTACAGTGTTCCATATACATAATAGTTTTCCAGAGCTTGGATACTCTAAGCAATAAGCATTTGTGTGAGGTATACCAATGACCTTATATGGTCCATTATAAACAAACTTAAATTTAGAAATTTCATTATCTCGCTCGATTTGTGAAGATCTTTTACAAGTACTAAGTCTCCGATTGTAAACTTAGCAAAAGGCGCTTTAGCGTCATGACGACATATGCGAGCATCGGCGTTCAGCTGCATTATTTCTCGCAAACGATCTTTTTTCACACCTATATTAAAGTCAATCCGTGGAGGGAATCTGATTATCTCTTCCATAAGTCCCGGTTTGTCTGAAAACACACTCTTATTCCTCATTATTATTACTTCATACAGACCTCGTCTTGGTTCGTATGTTACATTTGACACACCGTCTACAATACTTTCCAATTCACTTTCTACACTATTGTCAATGCCGAGATTCCTCATGTTACAGTAGTTCAAATTAATACCTACGTCAATGGCATCCGGCCAGTTAACAATCTGTATAGGCTGGTATTGCCTATGTACACCATCTCCTGCCTCGTCAAAACTAACTACTATTGTTTTATCTTGTGACGTACATGTCAAAGTTTTGATTTCGCAATTAATCACTGCACGGTACTTTAATAGCCAATCTAACCCGATAATTACTTCCGTTGTTAAGTCTAGCACGACGACAAACTCTTGTTCAAATCGTACCCTACATATCTCGAAGTTGACAAAAATCTGTGTTGTGACCGGTTTACTGGCCTTCCCAGTAGCACCGATAATTATCACTTCTGTTACTGGCATAACTAAGATGCCAGGTCTGTCTTTCAGTAACTGAAATGTTTTTCCAGATACAGCACTCAATTCTGCACCGGTGTCAATGTAGGCCGTGCATATTAACAGACACTACTATCTGTCTACACTTGTCCTCGACTGTTTCTTTATTTTCCCACAGTAAATCCTCGTCTATATCCAGGCCATTCCAGAAAAAACCATCCGGCTTCGATCCTAAATCCGGCTTATCTGGCGGCTTTTTCAGCCTCTGTTCACATACTGTGTTAATTTCAACACGTTTGTCCTGAGGCTTATTCTATAGCTTCGCCTCCAATACCGAAACCTTTTCCTGTAACTCGTCAACTAGTGAGTGTTGCTTTGCTATCAATTGACTAATTGTCACCTTCGTTGATTCCTCTTTGGCCAGACTGATCTCATCCGCCAATCTACCTGGAGGAATGTGTCCAGTAGTATCTGCAATTATTTCCTCTGGATCTGCGCAACCCATACTGCTACCGTCCGACCGTATAACGTCAGCTCTAACCTCATACACGCTGTAATCTGCGTGCTTTTCTACCAATCGTGTCCGGCTATCACTAAAATTCTCGTAATCTATCTCTTTAATACTTTCGCAATATTTAAACTGGAGCTTTGCGTCGGATGGGTCGGTCACTTCTACCACTATAACTTTCGGTAAAGTCCGCCGGTCAGGGCGAGAACTTTCCGTTACTACTTCAACATCTAACTCCTGCGGGACGAATCACGACGAATCTTGCTCGTGTTCCCCATTAGCATCAACTATTTCTGGTAAAGTTTGCCGGTTAGGGCCAGAACTTTCTAGCACTTCGCAAACACTTTCTTCCTGCGGGGCGAGACGCGGCAAATCCTGCACGCGCTCCCCATAAACACTTCTCCCGTACAGGCCCCTATAATCTCTTAGTTCGCCGTATAAGCGACCGAACTGCCTTAACCAGACCTCATCCCTCTCTGCATCCCCTCGCTCGATGACGGACGTGTTATCCGACATCTGATCTTCTCTCAACACTTGCGAATCATTCTTAAACTCAATCTCCAGTTCCGCTGCCACTTTATAATCGATTTCGGAACACTACTTAAATTGTTCTCACTGACAGTGAATGTATTTTCTACTGCCGTGTCTACAGCTGATCTACTACTTGTGGGGGCACGCCTTTCTACTAACACTGGCACACTCTCCCGCCGTTGATTATTCCATACGGAATTTTCATAACGACGACACCTCGGTTTTCTACTGTCATTGGGCCACCAAAATTTCTCCACGCCCGGTCGGCCCCTCACCGGCGCGACTAATGGTTTCCCTGTCTCGTCCGAGCAGATACGCTCCCTGGATGCTGCTGAGGCGGCTGATCACACCCTCTGGTGTTATTACTATTCTGCGAAGCCCGTATCACGCTAGTATGATACTGGTTTCCGTCATTCCTGTTATTATTTGCATTGTACCGATTGTCATTACGGCCTGAACCACTATTGTCGCTGCTGCCAAGAATTCGGTATGCATTATTCCCATAGTTATCATTGTTGTGGTTGCTGTGATACCCGTTGTTGTTAGCACGGCCTCTACCACTGTCGCGATTATTGCGCCAATTGTCCTCGTCCTCAACTCTTTCGAGGAAATCATTGATTGTCCTGTAATTGCTTCCTCCGTAGCGTTTTGTATCATCTGGAAGCTTCTTGTAAAGTTCCCAGACTATTTCGGATTCCGTGCGGCGATCACGCAAATATTCCAACTTGCGGATCCAGCCCTCACAAAACTCCTTCATCGAGCCGCGCGAATTCGCATCGAAAGGCCTCGATACGACAAATTCGCGCCAGACACTTTGTTGTTTTTGCTCTGACCAGTATTCAGCCAGAAACAAATTTTTAAACTCGTCAAAAGTCAGGTTCGTGATGTTGAGGTTTAAGCCCCAACGCTTGGCATCACCAGCCAACACGTCAATAACCGCATTAATTCTTCTCTCATTAGTCCAAGATCTGGGTAAAACTTTTTCACAATTTTTAATGAAATCCGTCGCATGTATACCGCCTTTTTGCAAGGGGTCGAACCGCTCCTCTTTCGTCAACAATTCCGAACTATGTACGCAGATTGGCACATAGCTCTGTTTTTCGTCAAATTTCTTTTCTACTTCCGACACTCTCGTAATTACTTGGCAAGTGGTTGTCGCAAGCGTTTCCACTTCCCTCTTTTTCTCTTAGCAGGTATTAGCCTGCTTCCTCACTTTAGTATCTACTTTGGACACTAAAGCCTTTAAAGTTTCCACCTTCTGTTGATCCTCTTTTTTCACTAATTGAATTTGTTCCGTCACCTTATTCTCGATAATCGGAGCAACTGCTTCTCGTACACTTTTCTCGATTTTGCTAATTTCGGAATCAAAACAAGTATATATGCTCGCGATTTCTGCCTGAACGCCTATCATTTCCTGTTTAAGATTACCGATTTCAGTATTAATCACAACAGTATCTTCTTTGCTTTTATCAACTTTTGTGTTAACAACTCCAACATTGTTGTTAACAACATTAATGACGTTCAATTTTTTCAGACTGAGCTTCTTGCTTGGCAAACTGAGATTCTTGCTTGGCAGCCAAAGCTTTAATTTCTCCCGATTGAGTTTCTATCACGCTAGACTGAGCCTTGATATCGTTGATCAAAACATTCAATAAATCAGCTAAATTCCCGGAAATCAGCGGTTTTACTTCCATAGCGGGTGCCTCTTTAATTGTCCCTCCGTATTCGTCATCAAGGGGTTCAGATTTGATTATCACTTCCGATTCCGAAACATTTTCTAAAGTTTGGAATTCCATTTCTGCTCTTTGTTGCGTTTCGGCGGTCGCGTCTTTCATGCTAGCCGCCTGCCCCTGAACAATGGGTACCGCCGTGCGCGTTTCCCACTGTTCGACCGATTGTTCCGTATCCAAGTCTACCAAATTTTGGTAATTGTTGCCTTCACTCATTTTAATAATTTTCAATATAAATACCAAATCTCAAATATAATTAGGATTAATCCCACTACTTATTCTCTCTGACATAACGGGCTGTTCGTAACCAGTACTTTGTTATGAGACTTGCACAATAGAAAATTCGTGTGCAGAACAACCTCAGATCTGAAGATTATCCTGTCACCAGGTCGCCACGTGTAACCTCCCCCTCACTTATCGACCTTAATGACAGTGAAAAATTAAACCACGTGTACCTAATGGAAATTTGGGAAAAGCAATCGTCACCGAAGTTAATCTGTCGCTAAAGAGGGAGAAAAGGGTCATATCTAAATGAAAGGAAAAATGCAAATGAAATTGGTGGAAATAAATTTTGAGAAAAGGGTAAAATTAATAAAGAAAGTAAATGTGCGGTCGTCACGTTAACAACTAATTGGCGTTAATTAGATATTTGAGATTTAGGGACAATTACGGTCGCCAGTCCTATGGACGACTACTATAATAACTGAAAAAGAACGGTTATTGCACATATAATTAGCACTAAAAGCGTGGCAACTGAAGGTTGACACATTTTGTGTGAAAACTGAAAGTTTGTCAGAAGCAACAAATTTCGCTACACTCTGACTTAATTTAGCAAACGAATGAGTAAAACCGGAAAATTGAAAGGTAATTTAGTGACAAATTAATAGTGAGATTTGTTTCTGAAGCACTACGAAATTCAGTAAAATAAGGTTAGTCTTGGGCTACCTCAACAATCATTTCAAAAGCTACTTGAATCTGCGCAATTTAGAAATTAGAGGTTTAACTTTGAACTTGAATTAAACGATTCTGGACAATTAACAATAGTAACATTTAGTACGTACCAAGCTGAGCTGCAGTCTCAGGTAAGTTAAAATATGCTAACAAAACTCGCACTCTTAATTTGTGCTTGTGTAATCTAAATATTGTAGCCAGCTACGAATACCTGAACTGAACTTTGAAATTAAAGCAGTGCAATGGAATGATATTACTTTAATGCTGGCGTCTGAATTTCAACGACACTCTGGTCTATTTCGGAAAAGGAAGGGACCCTGCTTGGTAATGCAATTGGGACAATGAGCAACAAAGGTTCATGCTACGTTGCTGTAATTTTGTGATGCAACAATTTTAAAAGCTGAGGACTGCCATACAGTTCTGCCATACGTGCACCCAATCTCCCTTGTTGGTTGATTGAAGGTTTGAAGCCGTTGATCGAGGAGGTGGCGACAGTCACTCATTGTCGGCCGTCGCTGTTGCAGAAGCTGGATGTTGGCGCGCCTTCTTCTCGACACGGTCACCAGGCGAAACGGGCTCTTGATATGCGCCAGCTAATGCTTCCCGTCCGCGACACCGCGTCAGAAACTATCATAGCAAGTCGAGCGCCATTACATGCTGCCAAACCCCGAAAGCGCGGCAACTCGCGGAAGCATCACACAACACATCTGCTCCACCGCCCTACCCTAGCCAGACTCTCTGCCCGCGCTACATGCGGCAGCGTTAACACTACCAAAGATCCTAAACACTTTGGTTCTCCACACGATGTATTCGTTCGAGAGCATAGTTTTCCCTAGACAAGACCCAGCGTAAAAATATAAATAATATTTACAAAACAAACCAATTATACATCGACATAAATGCATAAATATATATGTACAAATAGTAAAACAATTACAATATATAAAGACACAGAAATGTCATACCTTCATGTAACAAAATAAGGAAAAATTTTATAGTACAATAGATGGAAATAGGAGGATATGCGTTTCCGGCGTTACACACGTTGCTAAGAACTTCCCATTATGATGTATCTACGGAGGTCGGTGAATCAATGAATGAATGAATTAATCGCCCTTCTCTACGATCCTCGACCTCAATTATCAGACTAATGGGTATAATGGCCGTAGTTAGGATTCTGAGCGCGAAGAGTTCTGAAATATTCCTCATTGCCCGTTCGGCTTGTGGTTAAATTACAGTTAACCAGAGCTCTTAGAAGGATACAAAAGTACATCACTTACTTTTAGAACAATTAAAATATTGCAGCTTATACTTTTCACATACTTATTTCTTATTATCTGAAAGTGTGCGGCAATTGCTTACGTTGATGAAAGTACATTCTTATTACGTAGGCTACAATTCTGAATACGTAAAGGGAATACAAGTATCCCTTTTACCCGCTTCCTATGTTTATCGAGAATTACTGAGGTTCATACCAGACGATAGCCTGGCCACACGTGATACTGAAACAGCCTTTCCGTGAAAACACTTCGCTGTCAGATAATACTGTCAGACTTATATGAAGTTTTACTACACTGGCAGTACACTGTCAATGCCGGACCTGTTTAGTGCACGAACCGTAATGGAAATGAGATTTTGTGATCTTTTTCACACTGTTAGCTAGACAATCTAGAACTTTTTAGCGAAATGATTTTTTCATAAATTGTGCATAAATAGTAACTTAATACAAGGCGAGCACTAGGTGTACAACTTGGCAAAGAAAATGCATCAGTTAGTCATGACATAATAAATCATGAACTGTATGTTATCAGTAGTGCTGATAACGACTGAACTTCCACGTTAATACACCTAAGACAATTTAAAAAGGCAAGGGCAGTTGGATTATATAAAATTACGAAACAAACTGATCAAAAATTGATTCTTATATCCACACAGAAAACGATTCCAGCATATTTTTGTACTTAGCATTAGTCTGAAAACAATTTTCGTACCATGAAATAGGCTATTTGACGGACCTCTTTATTTAATTTCACAGAAGGGTTGTCCAGCGAGCCAATTAATAAGATTCTCGATATTATCTCCAAACTCTTCAGTACAAATTACTTTACCTGGTGATGTAAGGAGTTTATAGGAATAGTTGCAAGTCCACGCTGTTGTACCTGTCTTCTTCCCACGATACTACATCGAAAGATAATACTTGTGGCACCTGTGGGAACATTACGAAATTTCATTGCTGTAATCTGCCTAGAATCTCTAGAACTTTTCAGATAACCTTTAAGAGTAGTGTGTTACTAAACACAGCAAATAGGATCGTCCTTCAAAAGCAGTAATAAATTAGTTAAAATTTTATGTCCTACTTTTCTGTCATTTGCGTCATCCACTGGACCCACTTTCTCCTCCATTTCTTTAGGTTTTCACTTAACGGAAGGTGTCAAAGTGACCACGATCATTTCATAATATCTAGAATTCCATGATCGGGCTCATAGATCTACAGTTTACCATTATGCATATTTGTCAATCTTTCACACGTAAGCTGATTGGCATGCAGCGAGATAATTCACACTAAAGGAAGATTCTCACTCAAAACAAAGAGACAAATTAAAGCAAGTGAGATGAGTAACGGTCTACTTCTTATCTGAAAAAATATTTGCTTTCTCATAAGAAGTGCGGCTCCCATCAATAAGTCGTCTGAACTGATCGTCATGGCATAGCTGTTTCTTTTTTTTCTTTTTAATGGGTCTCTTTCCTTCTCTTCAACCCATCCTAGCACTCGCCATATTTGCCTTCGTAGTCTTGCTTCAGTGCCATTTGTTGTCATGTTTAATCAACTTACAAAATGTAATTTTTATAATTTTTCTTGTTATTTTTCGTTTTTTAATTTATCTTTTTGTTAGTTCCTATGGAATGACACTCACTGCTTGGGAACAGTCACAGCTTCGTGACGGCTTTAAGTTTAGCTTCTCGGAGATTTGGTTTTCGGTTTATTTCTCAGTCGTTTCCTGATTATTCCTGTATGCAGGTTTCCTGATCTTTGTTTTCGTTTCCATTTCAACTTCTCATAACTTGAAGTGCAACAGAGTTATGCACTTCTATCTTGGTTGCTCCGGATGACGATGAGGATACTCTCCAGTTTTTCTATTTAATTCAATTTATTTATTTTTATTTGAGCAAATGTCCCATTGAATACTGAAATAAAATCAAATGGTAATACAGCAATTAAATACAAATGGGCACAGGTATTTCTGTTTCAAAAATGGTTCAAATGGCTCTGAGCACTATGGCACTTAACTTCTGAGGTTATCAGTCCCCTAGAACTTAGAACTACTTCAACCTAAGCAACCTAAGGACATCATACACATCCATGCCCGAGGCAGGATTCGAACTCGCGACCGTAGCGGTCGGGCGGTTCCAGACTGTAGCGCCTAGAACCGCTCGGCCACTCCGACCGGCGACTCCAGTTTCCTGAGAACTGTATGTTACCACATATTCCTCAGAAAATAAAACACGTTCTTAGGGAACTCAAAGAGTGTTATGCACCCCTCAGTGAATAAATATTCGGATGATTTAAACATAGTCTTCATGCAGAAGTAAAATAATACCGAGATAAGAAATCTTTCTTTAAGAAAAGAGTGCGTGTATAAATTCAAATAATAGGATATATATAAACAGCGCTCTTTGTATTGTCACTTTAAGAACAGCCGGTAAACAGCCGCCCATCATTGTTTTCCATTTTCTGTGTTAAGAAATTTTTTCGTACTCTTGCGTGATGCAATCCTGAAATCCCAGTAGAGACTTGCTCTAACTGCCCAACCAGAATTCAATAAACTTACCCACAACCAATTGGTTGACAGCCGTTTCTGCTTTGGATAACGCCATCTCGTCGGAGCTAATAGTTCCCCAGAAGCTATGTTTTCAGAGGTGCATTGCGGCCAATGGAAGCTACACCACGTACTCGTGTGACTGTTTCACCATGGGTCGATACTTTCTGCCTTGGAACCGCTTCTCTTACTGACCTGTAAATATAATCATTTCACCCACTCCATCTGCACTGCGGCAACAGTAAAACATGAGTGGATTGGAGACTTCTAAAATGGGGTGCTAATTTTTTTAGCAGTGTATTACTTATTTACTACTAACTCTATTCGCATCAAATTTTGCTGACATTATTATTCATACGTCCTAGAGTGTATCTGTAAATATACATCATTGACGTTCGATTCTTTGAAGGATCGCGGGTGGGAGGGGAGTGAGTTGCTGGTAGATAAGACGAGACTAGAACGAAGGGATGGAATGACCCTAGTTTTCGACCTGATGACGCGACACCACTTCTGTCGGCAGGGGTGCGACGCTCAGTGGGTAGCCACAGCGGCCACCCCGTGAAGTGGTCAGCAGGGGTGCTCGCCGCCGCTGTATCAGCACTGCATCCCCCAATTAGCGCAGCATGCATACTGCACGCGCACCTTGAGTGGCCGCCATGATGACAGCTGCGCGCCGGCTGACGGCCCAGGTTAGGCCACCCCGCGACACACACAAAGGGCACCGCGGAAATGCGTGGGACGCGGCGCGGCTGGCCGTGTTTCCCAATGGGACAGGTCGCACTACAAGTAAAAGGAAGCAAGGTTGGGGTTTAATGTCTTATCGACGACGAGCTCATCAGAGACAGGGAACAAGCCAGGATTAGTTTCAGTCACTCGTCGACCACTCTGAAGCGCCAATGAAAAACAGCGAAAAGAAAGGGTAAGTTTTAAATTTCGCACTTGAAAAATAATTCACGCAGCACTGTCCTAAAGATACACCATCATTTGACCGACACGTAGTCTTCCATAAGGAGGATATAGGAACCAGTTTCACTCGAATTGCGAAGCAACCGAAAGAGTTTGAAATAAATACGTCGCCAAGGCTGGATAGAATCCCCGTTCGGTTTTACATAAAGTACTCTTCGACATTGCCCGATTATTTAAGTTTATCGCTAATCTGTCACCCACCGAAAATTCCCAAGTGACTAGGCAAAAGCGCAGGTGACTTCTACATATAAGAGATTTAAAAGGATGGACCCACAAACTTACAGGTCAATGTCCTTAACATCGGCTTATGGCAGAACCCTTCGACATGATCTCATTTCGAAAATAGTACATTTCCTTGAGATGGAAAAACTTGTGTTCACAAATTAACACGAATTTACTGGAGTACCACTTGTGCGAAACGCAGTTTGCCGTTCCTCACATGTTATCCTGCGAAGCATGAATGGAGGGAAAAAGGCAGATTTCTAGATTTCCGAAAAGCGTTTGACACGTTACGCGACGGCAGACCTGTCCGAGCATACGGAATAGGATCTTAGATATGTGAGTGGCTCTAAGCCTTCTTAAGAAACAGACGAAAGTGTTCATCAGACACAATGGTATCGTTAAGAGTGCCACATGGAAGTGGTATGGGACCATTTTTATTCTTATAAACGATCTAACTTATACGATTAGCAGTGAAACGTCCCCTTATAACAATTATACATGACTGTGCTTAAACTGACACACAATATTTTGTTAGCGCAACGCAATCTGACTTTCAAAATTCCCTACAAAAGAATGGCCCTGACTAACATTAAACTATACCTTTGACAAATCACTTACCTCACAAAAATCTTCGCTGCTCAAGCTACTGCAATACAGCGAGCGCCACTACTGCCAGCTAAATAAAAGATTCAAACTATGGAAGGCACTAACTACTGATAGGGATAGTTAGCAAATGAAAGATATTAATAGAGAACGAACAATGTATTTACCTTGATATAGCAGTTCATGACAAATTTCAAAACTCCGCCATCTCTCTCCCCACATCCACCACTGCTGGCGGCTCACCTCCAACTGCGCAACGCTACGCGCTGTTCACAGCCAGCTGCCTAACACTACAATGGCGAGTATTACAACAATGCAAAGCAGCCACAGACTGCACACAGCACAGCCAGTGATTTTCATACAGAGGTGGCGTTACCAATAAAAAAACCTAAACAGCCTACTTACATAGAGAAAACATAAACAGCCTACTTACATAGCCCCTATGCTCCCCACAAAAAATTTTACAAATTTTCTTTGGGCAGTGGCCAATAATGATTTGATAAAATTTTTCATAATTACAATAACAAAGAAATCAAATGCACACACTTATTGATACAACGTTGGTCAAAAGCTAAAATTTTCTCACAGTCCATAAAGACAGTCCAGATTGTTCATCACAGTAAAAATGCAGAGTTTTTCTCAAAGTCTGAGCAGTAAAAGAAATGCACATGGAAGTAGTGGATTTCCATGCAGTCTTGAAGAAGTAGTGTTGTCCTTCCTAAGGAAAGACAGTGCTGACTCTCGACATGCAGACAGGTAATGCGCCACAACAGAGCAAACCCACAGCAGAGTCAGTCGAAGTTTTGAAGAATATTGGTGGGTAGGTCATCACAGAGCAGACCCACTGTAGTCCTGGTAGAGATTACGGTATTGGTGGGCAACCAGAGGTGCAGACCCACTGCAGTCCTCGTAGAAATAATGGCGTTGGTGGGTCATCATAGATGCAGACCTACTGTAGTCCTTGTAGAGATAATGGTATTGGTGGGCCACCAGAGGTGCAGACCCACTGTAGTCCTTGTAGAGATGGCCAGCAGCCATCTGTTGCAAATGTGCAGGTGCACAATCACCAACGAAGAGTCTTGTGGACAATATAGCAAATCCATAAACCACCACTTGTGCACTCACAAAGTTTTTTTTAATTGTCCTTAGAACCAGCAATGCTGTTATCCAGTCCCTTGCTGAATTATTAACACACGTGCAAACACTATCAGTCCCTACGTCTCACATATTGTGCATTACTATGACCAACAGAAACGTGTGCAGTGAAATGTAACTTACATGTTAATAATATGATGAACTGGTGTCAAGTACAATTTTATAACATAAGAATACAATAACAAAGGTACAAAATACATCATTAAAGAACATAACAATACAGATGACATTCGTGGTACAGGCTTTACAAAAGAATTGAAATAGACACATATATCAGTGTTACAGGAAATATGACATAAGTACAAAAATAAAAGATCAGAATCACTTTCGAAACATCAACTTCACACATGAGCATTAAAACAAAACAGAATAAATAATGTGTAAGCATATTTATAAGGTAAATAACATATTATTAATGCCAATTATATTTGAGGATAACAGTATTCCTCACCATAGTGAATGTAGCTTAATATTAAAAGAAAAAAAAATTCTATGAAACTACACAGAGACAGGAAGAAAACAAATACACAAGGGTACACAAACACATAGTGGGATAACACCAATAGGAAAGGACAGGGTTCGTTTTCAGTGTAACATGTGGTACTGCAATCCAACCCAAAACTTCATATATCTTTCCTCTTATTTCATCCTTTGTTTCCACCAAAAAAATTCTATCTAAGCATGCTTTCTGTATTTATATGTTCACACATTTCTTACCTCAACATTTATTTCCAAGAAAATCCTACCTAAACCTGTTTTCTGTACTTTTTTTCGTATAACTTCTGAATGCATTTCTTCCACTTCATCGCAACTCATTCTCTTAGAGGCTACCCTCTCTTAAGCTAACTTAAACTAAGGGACGAGGCAATGCAGCAGCACATAAAACAATTAATATAAACAGCAATGAAAAAAAATGGAAAATCGCAAAGCAAGCTACAGTAAATCTAAATTACCAAGCAATTCAACATTACAACTAATATGAGGCAATGTGCAGCAACAATAAAAATAAATGAGTAGTAAAACTGGCTTAGCAGAGTAACACAAAGTCAAATTCAGTAACACTATGCCTGGCAAACAGCAGTAACTTATACCTAAACATGACATAGCTCAAGCAGAAAAAATAGTACACTAAAGATAACAATGCAGATAAGGGAAATGTATAATCACATCTTAATGTCTAACTAATTAAAGTGGTGCACCACAACAACTTATTGTAAAAAAAATATTACCATGTACTTGAAAAGAAAATTATGTGTCCAGTTACTGTTACTAGTCCCTTCTTATTGTTCTTTCCTTTCCAAGTTCTCCTTTTTTTAAAGAATGTGGATTACAAAATTATTATTTAATAGATCTGTTGACAGAAAGTGTTCACATTAGCAAATGCATTTTATTTTATAAAAGCAATGGTGCAACACAGCTGGAAACCAGATATCAAGTGAAATAAGCAACTACGAAAAGCAAAGCATAAAAATATCATTCAATAGTCATGTGACATTTCATAAGTCAGTAGCTCTCAACTCTCGTAGAAAGACACTTGTCATTATAATGGCCTCCCCCTTTTTTTTTTTTACCTGTGCCGCTGAAAGGCTAATGGCTTTTTTTCGGGCGGCTGTCGCCTAGGTGGGTGCCCGCGACGCATTACGTGCAGGTGGTCACTTAACTTTCTTACGGAAATATTTACGACAGCAGTTTCCGCTAAAGTGACAGTCTGACATAAAAATATTTCATAGGTCAAGAATTAGCGTTGCAAATCTGTAGAAAGAAAATCCTATAAATATAAGTGTCCAAATAAAATATTCGTCAGCATTGTGATACAGTCACGCATTTACGCACATTTCATAACTCTTAAAGTACGATTCTTGGTTTCCAACATACTTCTTATTCCTCATATACGGTAGCATCATCTTATTGATCATAAACATATCTCAACAGCATAGTACACATCGTCGTCGTAGTAATAACATCATAACACCTATTACATCATAACACCTCAGTCAAATCTCAAAAACGTCGTAGCTTTCTGCAATAATTTCAAAACCTAAAAAAATTCTCTGCTCATTTCAATAGTGTCATCTACCTCAAATGTACTTTAAAAATCATGATCTCATACCAAATACATCATTCAAAGCTCTCGTAGTATCACAATGGTTCCAAAAAAATATGAAGAGTTCACACAGTACAAACAAAATACAATTTTGTAAGTGTGAAGTTATCCAACGGTGTAATTACGTAAACATCTGTCACTGACGTAGTAAAAAAAAATGTTTATCTCTCAGTTAAATAATCAGATAGCTGTGTAATTTGTGTGTTAGAGAAATATGGTACCGATGTGTAAAGTTGTATAAGCAAATACCATATTAGCTAGGGTTCCTTGTGGTTGCCACACACATGGTACACAAAGTAAGCATGTACCCCCCTGAGGATTAATGTAATTATACCCTCAGGTGTTACAGATTACAGCAATGGAATGAAATGTATCACGGAAAACTTTCTTTGTAATTCAAAAATCTTTAAAAATAAATGTTTTAAGTACAAAATTAATCACTCAAATACGTGTCCTGTAGCGCTAAATGTGCGTCTTGTTGCAACATAATCTCTGTGGAAGTGTCGTAGTTATAGTCCTCCGAAAGCTAAGTTCTGCAGAAGTCAATGTACTTACCTCATGATACACAAAAGTGAAACGCTTTGCGTATAAATGTCTTAGTTATTACGCTTATTGCCGCGATGAGGAAAGTACTGTGCTGTAACGTATTGTTGTGCTACGGAAAAGGCAGTCTCACATTGTAGCTTACTACTAAAACATGTTTTGCTTTCCAGAAGAATTCAGAAAAACTGTGCGGATATAAAACAGATACACCGCAAAAGCAACATTGTAAATTGTCACTCATTAGTAGCGTCGTGATAAAAATCGTGTAGCTGTCACATAAACTGACCTCTGTGTCATCTGGTATCTCTCAGACAGCACTTTAAATTCAGAATGTATTTTCAAATAAACCAAAATCTTGCATTAAAATCTCATTAGCAGTACTGGTAAATGTTCTAAGTATGTAAGCCTTATAGTCGTTCCATAATCGTGCAAGTAACAAGCAAGAATGTACACACACAATAACACTGCGGCGTCTGTTCACTATAACAATGCATTCGTCATTTCTGTTTAAATAAGTTCTCTTGGTTCTTGACTGGATATTTAACTTCAAACATTGTTGCATGTTAACAGTTTCTTAAGTCTGACAAAACATACTAGTAATGTAAAGTGAAAAATTTTATGGCAAAGACTAAGTTAAAAAGCAGATTATCTTTCTATAAACGGTTTTACATGTGAAATGTGGTGTAAACCTTTACTCTTCCTAGTGCACAGAGTTTCAACTTCAAAGCAATTATCATGTTGTATACATCGGTAAAGAATGCTAAAATTTTTCTCAAGGCTAGCGTCTTATGTTATTTTTCTCGGAGCCGGCGGGCGCACGCGGCTGCCTGCTGTGCGAGTCATTGTCTGTCTCTTTGTTGGCGCGCGTCGTTATTGGGATTAGGAGACCTAACTTCTACAAATTCGCCTTGCCGAGAGGGCCCAGCCGTGTTAGAATCCCGCCAGTTCTGATGAAATTGACGTCTGTCGTTATGATTATATCGTCTGTCATCATGTCAGTAGATTCCGTAGTTTCTTCCTTGTCGGTCACGTGGTGGAGAATTTCTCCCTGAATCGTAACTCCGCGCTGAACTGTTGCGTCTGAAGTTATTCTGTCTCCCCTGGTAATAATTGCTTTGGTTCCCATATTGTCTGTTTCTGTGGTTATCTCTGTCATATTCATTACTACGGAAATGCGATCTTTCTCTGTAACTATTATTACTCTGCCAGTGGTTGTCATATGGGTGGAGTCTGTTTTGGTCACGATTTGCGTTGTAAGAATAGACCTGTCGTGTCCAGTTATTGTTTCTGTCGTCACGGAATTGTGACGGATGTGACCTGTAGTGATTGTTTTCCTGTTCTCGCATCCCGCGACTGTCTGTGTCAATTTCTAATTCTTGTAAGAGTCCCTGAAATACTGCAATGTCGTCTTTGCAACGTCCTGCCAAAATAATATGTCGTAAATGTTCAGGCAGTTTGATTAAGCAAATGCGGATGAGTTCTGAGGGGCTGTATGGGTTTGAAAGATACTGATTCTTATGCAACATGTCTTCAAAATATTTCACAAGACTGGAGAATTCAGATTGTTCGAAATGTTTCATCATTATGATACCATGTTTTACTCGGTCTTGTGTGGCTTGAGACCAATATGCTGAGAGGAAGGCATGGTAAAATTCTCCTTCACTGTGGCAATCGTGAATGACCAATCCCATTCTTACAGCTGGTTCATTCTCTAAGTAGCCACACATAAATTGTAATCTGTGTTCCAACGACCAGTTGGGAGGAAAACAATGCGAGAATTGATGGAGCCATGCTTGTGGATGAATGTCGTTGCCAGAATTCTTAAATGTTTTGAATTTACGTGTAGTAATGAACAGCTTATAGTCAAAATCATCATGTCGGCGAGTCGCATATCGGTCATTGTTAGGTCGTGTCGGCCGTTCCATCTCAAAATTCGGTGCACATTGCCAATTTCTTTCATAATTTCCGAAATGCCCTGTGTTATTATTTTGCGGCTTTTCCGTATTTCTAAGTCCCTCTTCCCGTGTTGGAGCACGAGTGTCCTCTGAAATACGTAATTCTTGTATTACCTGTGTCAGCTGATCTTGTACTTCCCGGATTTCTCTTTGGTGTTGTGTATTAATTTGATTCTGATTTTGTTTGAATTTCCTAATCTGTTCGTACTCTTCTGTGTCATTAAAGACTACCGGTCTTGCGTCAATCAGATTATCATCTACCTTTGTAGATAAGTTAGTGACCTGATCCGAAAGTTCGGCTACTTTCTCCGATAGTGTACTTATTTCTTCAGTGTGTTTTTCTGAACCAAGTTTCAGAGTATCTACTGTGTCCTTAAAGTTTTCCTGAGTTTTTGCAAGTTGCGTAACTGAATCGGTAGATGCAACGGAGTCAAATTTAGCTTGCAAGGTCTCATGATTTTCATGAACAATAATTTGCAGTTCTTTTATGGCTGCTTCGTGATTCTGTAATGCATTTTCATGACGCGAAAAAATAGGTTGGAAATGCTCACAAATTTGTGTTTTTACGTCATTACAGACTTTTTGACATTTCGATTCGATGTTATGTAGCTCAGTAGTTAAATCTTCACGCGTTTGTTCAAGAGTTTGTTCCAATGAGTCTAACTTTTGAAGCTGTTGTTGTGTTTGTCTCTGATTTTGTTCCAGTGTGTCTAACTTTTCAAGCTTTTGTCCCATTTGTTGCATTAATTGTAATAACAATGCACTGGTGTCTGAAACATGTTCCTCAGTGCTTTTCGGCAGTGAAGTTGCACCTGCAACATTCACATTTTGACAAGTGGAAAATGTGTCTTGACTCATTTGAGAAAACGGTGGGAACCCAAAACCTGAGTCTGCAGTATTTGCAATATTGTGTTCTGTCATTCCCGATTCCTGAGGCGAGCTGTTGCCGACCAATCGATCGATAACGCTTCCCTGTTCACTACCTGTTTCACTGTCTACACCATTGTTTGCCGCCCGCTCCATTTCCCTATGCGCAATTACCAAATTACTACTTTGAACATTAGTTAATTCATTACTCTGCGGCGCTAACACACTGCTTTCGTCTTCACTGTCATTTCTCAGTTTACTTTGGAGCCTAGTATTACGTTTTTCACACGCCATAATTGTCACAATATTTCACACGATAACACAGAAAAGGGCAATTTGAAGAGCAAAATAAAATAACATAGCAATGGAAATAATGTCTACTTAATTGCCAGCGCAGCTGCGAAATACTTCGTGCAAATCTACATGCATGCCACAACTGTTTTACTCTACAAGAATGAAAAACTACAACTACAAAGGAAATTCTCTCTACAATTACGAGCTATCAATAAACAAAAGCTACACTAATTACACAAACTACAAAAAAAAAAAAAAACAAAAACAGAAGATTCCAGTGAGGTATCCTCGGCTAAGGGTCGACATATGAAAAGTCCCCTTATAACAATTATACATGACTGTTCTTAAACAGACACACAATATTTTGTTAGCGCAACGCAATCTGACTTTCAAAATTCCCTACAAAAGAATGGCCCTGACTAACATTAAACTATACCTTTCACAAATCACTTACCTCACAAAAATCTTCGCTGCTCAAGCTACTGCAATACAGCGAGCGCCACTACTGCCAGCTAAATAAAAGATTCAAACTATGGAAGGCACTAACTACTGATAGGGATAGTTAGCAAATGAAAGATATTAATAGAGAACGAACAATGTATTTACCTTGATATCATCATATATAAATATAGCAGTTCATGACAAATTTCAAAACTCCGCCATCTCTCTCCCCACATCCACCACTGCTGGCGGCTCACCTCCAACTGCGCAATGCTACGCGCTGTTCACAGCCAGCTGCCTAACACTACAATGGCGAGTATTACAACAATGCAAAGCAGCCACAGACTGCACACAGCACAGCCAGTGATTTTCATACAGAGGTGGCGTTACCAATAAAAAAACCTAAACAGCCTACTTACATAGACAAAACATAAACAGCCTACTTACAGCAGCAACCTGCGACTCTTTGCTGGCGACAGTGTTACTGCGTGAGTAAGTGTTGTAGTTGTGTGTCTGTAGTGTGATACAGGTGGAGTGAACCGATATTTGTTTGGTGTGATGAATGGCAGTATCTCTAAATGTACAAAAATGTAAGTTATGCACATGACTATGAAAAGCAACCCTGTAATATTAGAAGACATTATTGCTGATGTGTTCCTCGACAGAGTTACGAAAGGCAAATGTCTAGACATAACATGGTAAAGGTATATGAAACGGAATGAACACGCAAGGACAGTAGCGGTGAAAGCGAATCGCATACTTCGGTTTATTTGGAGAATTTGAGTAAGTGTGGCTCATCTGTGAAGGAGATTGCGTAGAGAACTGCTCGAGTGTATCAGATCCCTACCAGCTCGAATTAATGAAGACATCGAAGCAATCCAGATGTGGCGACCTCAAGTCTTGTTTCTAGCAGGTTAAATAAACACACGAGTACTACGGAGATGCATTGTCAACTCAAATTTCGTTCTTTTAGCGAAACACAGTTGAGAACATCTAGAGAACAGGCAATTCCGGCTCCCTGCAGTACG
Organism: Schistocerca americana; assembly: GCF_021461395.2. Lineage (NCBI taxonomy): Eukaryota > Metazoa > Arthropoda > Insecta > Orthoptera > Acrididae > Schistocerca > Schistocerca americana. The sequence continues at coordinate 859,020,826 of NC_060121.1, forward strand.
ATTCTAGTGTCGCCGACATACATTTTGCCCAGGTACCGCGAAGACAATATAAAGGAAATCATGGCGTGTATGGAGGAATATACACTCCTGGAAATGGAAAAAAGAACACATTGACACCGGTGTGTCAGACCCACCATACTTGCTCCGGACACTGCGAGAGGGCTGTACAAGCAATGATCACACGCACGGCACAGCGGACACACCAGGAACCGCGGTGTTGGCCGTCGAATGGCGCTAGCTGCGCAGCATTTGTGCACCGCCGCCGTCAGTGTCAGCCAGTTTGCCGTGGCATACGGAGCTCCATCGCAGTCTTTAACACTGGTAGCATGCCGCGACAGCGTGGACGTGAACCGTATGTGCAGTTGACGGACTTTGAGCGAGGGCGTATAGTAGGCATGCGGGAGGCCGGGTGGACGTACCGCCGAATTGCTCAACACGTGGGGCGTGAGGTCTCCACAGTACATCGATGTTGTCGCCAGTGGTCGGCGGAAGGTGCACGTGCCCGTCGACCTGGGACCGGACCGCAGTGACGCACGGATGCACGCCAAGACCGTAGGATCCTACGCAGTGCCGTAGGGGACCGCACCGCCACTTCCCAGCAAATTAGGGACACTGTTGCTCCTGGGGTATCGGCGAGGACCATTCGCAACCGTCTCCATGAAGCTGGGCTACGGTCCCGCACACCGTTAGGCCGTCTTCCGCTCACGCCCCAACATCGTGCAGCCCGCCTCCAGTGGTGTCGCGACAGGCGTGAATGGAGGGACGAATGGAGACGTGTCGTCTTCAGCGATGAGAGTCGCTTCTGCCTTGGTGCCAATGATGGTCGTATGCGTGTTTGGCACCGTGCAGGTGAGCGCCACAATCAGGACTGCATACGACCGAGGCACACAGAGCCAACACCCGGCATCATGGTGTGGGGAGCGATCTCCTACACTGGCCGTACACCACTGGTGATCGTCGAGGGGACACTGAATAGTGCACGGTACATCCAAACCGTCATCGAACCCATTGTTCTACCATTCCTAGACCGGCAAGGGAACTTGCTGTTCCAACAGGACAATGCACGTCCGCATGTATCCCATGCCATTCAACGTGCTCTAGAAGGTGTAAGTCAACTACCCTGGCCAGAAAGATCTCCGGATCTGTCACCCATTGAGCATGTTTGGGACTGGATGAAGCGTCGTCTCACGCGGTCTGCACGTCCAGCACGAACGCTGGTCCAACTGAGGCGCCAGGTGGAAATGGCATGGCAAGCCGTTCCACAGGACTACATCCAGCATCTCTACGATCGTCTCCATGGGAGAATAGCAGCCTGCATTGCTGCGAAAGGTGGATATACACTGTACTAGTGCCGACATTGTGCATGCTCTGTTGCCTGTGTCTATGTGCCTGTGGTTCTGTCAGTGTGATCGTGTGATGTATCTGACCCCAGGAACGTGTCAATAAAGTTTCCCCTTCCTGGGACAATGAATTCACGGTGTTCTTATTTCAATTTCCAGGAGTGTATATTGTCGTTTTTCCCTCGCTCTGTTTGCGAGTTGAATAGGAAAGGAAATGAGTAGTATTAGTACATTGTGCCTTTCATCATACACCATACTTTGGCTTGTGGAGTATACAGGGTGAGTCACCTAACATTACCGCTGGATATATTTCGTAAACCACATCAAATACTGACGAATCGATTCCACAGACCGAACGTGAGGAGAGGGGCTAGTGTAACTGGTTAATACAAACCATAAAAAAATGTACGGAAGTATGTTTTTTAACACAAACCTACGTTTTATTAAATAGAACCCCGTTAGTTTTGTTAGCACATCTGAACATTTAAACAAATACGTAATCAGTGCTGTTTGTTGCACTGTAAAATGTTAATTACATCCGGAGATATTGTAACCTAAAATTGACACTTGAGAACCACTCCTCCGCTGTTCGATCGTGTGTATTGGAGAGCACCGATTTACGTAGGGATCCAAAGGGAATGGTGATGAACCTTAGGTACAGAAGAGACTGGAAAAGCACATTACGTCCACATGCTGTCACCTTTTTATTGGTCTTTTTCACTGACGCACATGTACAGTCTTAGACATAAAAACTGACCGCCGGCCGGCCGCCACTGAGACTAAGTCCGAGTCGTTTACTTAAGGTGGCCAATAAAACTAACCGCCCCTGACAACTCTAAGTCCGGCCATCTGCGCAATCTGGCAACACTGTGAGATACGGAAGTGTTAGGCGGAAGTGTTGTCTACTTCCGAGTTGATCCGGATGGAGTGAGCCCGTGGTCTTGCGGTAATCGTCGTGCATTCTAAACTTAGAGTCGCATGTTCGTGTCCAGCTTTTTTCTTTTACCACATTTCGGTCTAAAGTTATGAGTCTGATTGAACATCGAAGACAATTCGCTTAACATTCTACCCATGCGCAACAGCAAGTATTCCAGAAAAAATTCCGCATGACAGCTCGTGGCTGCGTCGCGATCATAACAGCTTACGCTCGATCGTTTCCTCGCGCTGCAGCGGCTACCGGCCACCGGCTTGACGCCACCCGCCGCCTGAAATCCGGCGCCGCCCATGTGAAGGCGGCGCCACGCTGTCAGTGTATGTATCAATGCCATTTTCGAATTTGAAGTTGTAGTTATTATCTTGCAGTTAAGCGTTGGATTTTGCATACTTGAAAATCGTGACCTACAGTTAAGCATTGTAAAATTGAGTCGCAAGTGGAAAAAGGTGTAACATCTGCAACACAACGTTTACTTTTGGTATAACAGAGGGGCGAATCTAGAAGAGGCAGCTAGAAAGATTTGAACTGTGCGTGGAGAGAGTGCTTTTGGGAAAAATACGCCAGAAAAAGATATTCTTGTTTCAACAAAGATCGTTCTGGTATGAATGATTTTCCACATTAAGGAAGTCTCGACCACTGATATATGTGACATTTTACCATTTTACCATCATGCGACATTTGCATTCAACAGGCAAAGTTCAGAAGTCTGCTGTAGGAGTATAGCATGCTCTAATTCGAAACAACAAAAATCGTCGTAGTGACTATTATTGAACGTCATCAGGACGCTTATTGATAATTCCTTTGCAGTACTGTTACTGGTGACGTGTTATGATGCCTTTATCGTTAACGTACTAGAGCACAGAGTAGTATGAACATAATATTTTACATTTGATAGCTCCATAAGTGTGTTTTGGACTACGAATTCTGCCCCAAGGGGTGTGTGCAACACAGCTGGAATTTGTTGTCAACAACTGACACACCTTTCGGTCGCAGTGTAAGAAAGTCGAGCAACAAAACTACATCACCTGTGCTACTGCATGATAACTCACTCTGTTGATATGAGAAACAAAACTATCCAGGAGGTTGATCGGAATGTCGTCTCTCAGACACTTGTATTGATAGGGAAGTCCTCTCTCAAGCACTTGTCCCTCTCGTCATATATTCGTAAAATATTACCTTTCCCGATCTTGATCGATCAACCATCAAGGCAATTCATTTCTAGACGAAAATACTCTGAAAACTACTATGGTTTAATGACATCTTTAAAACAAGTAGGTTTCTACGGGCGTAGAATATGTAAACAACTGTTGCATTGTCAGATTGTTGTAGATATCGTGAAAGAAAATTCAGCTGCTGCTTAATTTCTCTTTGACGATTACTGCTGCGTTTAGTACACTAATGGAAAACGAAAATAAAATATTCATTTTCCTAATACAAATTAAATTCAGCTTACTACAGAAACATCACTACGGCAGTCTATCTTAATAAAGCATTAAGTTCAAATATGGTTCAAAAGTTTCTGAGCACTATGGGACTTAACGTCTGAGGTCATCAGTCCCCTAGAATTTAGAACTAGTTAAACCTAACTTACCTAAAGACATCGCGCACATCCATGCCCGAGGCAGGATTCGAACCTGCAACCGTAGTGGTCGCGCGGTTCCAGACTGTAGCGAAGCATTAAGTGTCTGTAAGACGATTGATCCTATTTTAACACGAATTAGTAGGATATTACCGACTTCTGACTTCGAAAAGATCTGTATTTACTTCAATTTCTGTATCATTCGCAAGTATTATGAAAATGTGGCATTTCATGGATGAAATTATGGATTCACAACAACAAAAAATATGTTGGCAGAAAACAAAAGTGGCATTATGAACCTGGCAGTGCCGTAAGGTTTTCGCTCTGACAGTAAGGGTTACTGAAAGTACCAAGAGAAATTTTGCTCGAGCGCTGTTTTACGATTCCCTTATTGAGTTTGTATCTGCCTGCTTGTAGCTCTACTACAAAAGAATAAAAAATCTGGCATTCAGCGAGTCTAGAAAGGCGAACGACAGCAGCTTGCACCTGGCAGCCAAGCATGTTACCTGAGAAATGGTATTTTCCTAGAGTGGGAAGACATCCTTTTGTGGTTGAATTGTTGACAAATATCAGTCAGATGTGTGCCGTTGGTCGAAGCGTTTCGGTGTGTTGAATTTGTTCCAATGAATTTTCTACAGGTCTTTTCTGTCCCAAATAAAGAGTTGATGTCTCCCTTTAGTATTTTCACGTCATCTTGGTGAATTTTGCTCATAGCATTTTTGAGTGTGTTCCAGAAATTTTCAACATTTCTGATGTTTTTCTTATTTTCGATGCTGGTGGGGCCATGTGCATTGAGGAGTGTTTATTTTTTACTGGTGCTCTGAATGAGCATAGTCATAAGTCGATTGATGACGCGTGTGATTACTTTGACAGAACAGATGATAGATCTGTGTTCGAGAAATGCCATGGCCAAGATTGGTACGCCTTTCGCTACCTTCTGTTGTGTTTTGCTCTTGAAGATGCAATTGTTTCCGTAATGCAAGGTTTCATTGTCAGTTAGTCGTGGTTCTTGAAGAGCAATGATGAGAAATTTTTGTCGGTCGATTTATTATGTTACATTCTTTACATTTGGTATTCGGATCAATGTATCGATGTTTTCTTATAAAAAAAAGTTCTTATATGTGTGTGGAATCTTATGGGACTAAACTGCTAAGGTCATGAGTCCCTAAGCTTACACACTACTTAACCTAAATTATCCTAAGGACAAACACACACTCATCCATACCCGAGGCAGGACTCGAACCTCCGCCGGGACCAGCCGAACAGTCCATGACTGCTGCTCCTGAGACCGCTCGGGTAATCCCGCGCGGCGTATAGTTTTCAAATGCATGTTTTCTGCTTGTAGGGAAATTTACAAGAGATCTTCAATATTCTCTGCCGTGCTAACCTGGCCTCCTCAGAATCCGAAATTCCAACTGCCGCCTGTCGACAGTTTGCACAGTTCGTGTTTGCTTCTGTTTCATTGGTTTGGCCTGGGTGATTCCAGGACCGGACAGGACCAGCGGGTGTTGAAGACTTTGGAAGCAAATATTTTCAGCCGAGCTCATTGAGCTAACAGACGGTGACCACAGTAGCGGTGATTTTCACTCAGACGTGCGTGGATTTTGGGTTCAACGGACTGAGTAGCAGTTAAGGATTGTGTTAGTATTTGGTTCACCCCAAGTATTTGATTTCCTCGGTACCACCCGTATGGGGGAGGGTTCGCCTCTCGGCCCCACGGGATTTTTATTATTATTTTTATTGTTATTATTATTGTCATTATGTCATCAGCAAATCTGATATGGCGCATCTTCCCACCACTGAAATAGATGTGCATTGTTCGATTCACTATTTCCATCACATAAATATGGGTTATAATTACGTTATATTGCTGCTCGTAGACATATTTCACACTTTTTATTAGGCAGTTGCTACCTGTTACTCATCATAGGAATTTATGTGCGCAGCGTTGTTGCAATACAGACGCTCAAATTATCCGATTTCTGTAATTTCATTTCGATACCAGATCGTTCTAATCGGATTCAGCCTGTCAGGCTTAATGTGCATATCCGAATAAGTTTCTCATCATTTGATAGATTGGGTACACCACATTCTTAATGGGACGGTTTAATCTAGATCACTTATTTACGACGGCGCCTGAATTCTTAAACACTGTGGAAAATAATAATGCAATGTGCTTATTACTAATATATTATTTAAATATAAATATATGAACGAACGAGATAACAGTTTATTTACAGGAGCAGAGCCCATCCATCATAGCAGAGACGTGCGAGATTGGTTTCAGGGCCAAGAGAGGATAAAGCTGTTGCCGTTTGTTCCACGATCACCGAACATAAACCAGATAGAGAATATGTGGGCAGAGATAACAAGGTCATTGCTATGTAGACCTACAAATGTAAGTGACTTTTGGACGAACATAGAAAACGTATGGTGGGAAGTAAACCATCACGCTACACTGTCGACGACTTAATGAAATCAATGCCCCTTCGAGAAATCTTACGTAATGATCGTGGGTGGGTTGGTTACTAAAAGTATACTCGTCCACAAAACCCATGTGGACAATTATCTGATAGTCGGTCAAGCTTTGCTTTGTCGCAGCTCTTTAGATACAAGTCCATTTACTTTCAGTCTCCTCCTGACAACTCTTGCAATGCAAGGTAATTGAAAAATCTCATCCACTCGACGCCAACTGAGGAACTGACTGGTGCATGTGTTGTTCAACACACAGTAGTTAGCACCCTCACTGGGATCAATGACTGTGTGTGTGTGTGTTTTCGTGTTCACGCACAATCTGAATCAATACTATTAACATTAGAGAGACAACCAACAATAAATATTGCATAAAATATGACTAAAGTATTTTAATGCGATGGGAAGTTACAAACTGAATTTTTAACCATCCCCCGTCCTGCGTATTACGTTAAATGAGATGTATTAACTCCATAGTATCGTTAGCAGAGACAGTGCGCTCTTGTTGTCGAGGCTCGCGACAAGTGCAGCGATTAGCGGTGCCCAATGCTGCCGCGATTTGTTTATGTTGGCTGAGCGTGGACACTGCAGCAGACGCTTCGCCATAAACAGAAAGAAATCACCTTGGCTCTGACTTTAGTGAGCGGATATCACTGCCTGCGTGATCTTATAGTAACCAACGTCAGACTCTACTCACAGGTGCCATGGAGTAATTGCAACGGGTATCATGACATTAGTCATCAGAATATTAACCAGTGATGAAATGTCCACTCTCTTTGAATCCCAAGAAATTAGAAACCTTCTCACAAAGGAATGTGAGGTGATATCAAAATTTGAAACCTCCTGGCAGATTAAAACTGTGTGCCCGACCGAGACTCGAACACGGGACCTTTGCCTTTCGCGGGCAAGTGCTCTACCAACTGAGCTACCGAAGCACGACTCACGTCCGGTACCCACAGCTGTACTTCAGCCAGTATCTCGTCTCCTGCATTCCAAACTTTACAGAAGCTCTTCTGCGAACCAAGTAGAACTAGCACTCCTGAAAGAAAGGATATAGCGGAGACATGGCTTAGCCACAGCCTGGGGGATGTTTCCAGAATGAGATTTTCACTCTGCAGCGGAGTGTGCGCTGATATGGAACTTCCTGGCAGATTAAAACTGTGTGCCCGACCAAGGTAGGAGACGAAATACTGGCAGAACTAAAGCTGTGGGTACCGGACCTTAGTCGTGCTTCGGTAGCTCAGTTGGTAGAGCACTTGCCCGCGAAAGGCAAAGGTCACGAGTTCGAGTCCCGGTCGGGCACACAGTTTTAATCTGCCAGGAAGTTTCATATCAGCGCACACTCCACTGCAGAGTGAAAATCTCATTCTGGAAACATCCCCCAGGCTGTGGCTAAGCCATGTCTCCGCTATATCCTTTCTTTCAGGAGTGCTAGTTCTGCTTGGTTCGCAGAAGAGCTTCTGTTAAGTTTGGAAGGTAGGAGACGAGATACTGGCAGAAGTAAGGCTGTGGGTACCGGACGTGAGTCGTGCTTCGGTAGCTCAGTTGGTAGAGCACTTGCCCGCGAAAAGCAAAGGTCCCGAGTTCGAGTCTCGGTCGGGCACGCGTTTTTAATCTGCCAGGAAGTTTCATATCAACGCACACTCCGCTGCAGAGTGAAAATCTCAATCTGGAGATATCAAAATTTATCCAACATACAAAAATTAACTACAGGGCTTTCATATATGCAGTAGTAGCACACACGGAAATATTGTCTTGGAAGCGTATGTTTCATTTCCTCTTCTCATATTAACGCCCTTGTTTTAGTATGAAGTGAGAAAAAAACACGAAAAACTAAAGTTCCTGAGAAGCATGTCAGTCATTTCCTCTTCTCATATCATAACTTTTGTTTTAGTATGAAGTAAAGAAACAAACAGTTTAAGGTTGTGAAGCATAATATGACATCATATTGGTATCGTAGGTGCTATCGGAAACGCAAAAAGCAGGGAGCTGTCGATTCTTTTGTCCAATAGTCTCTCTCCTTTCATGCATTACTCCCGCTAGGTGATTCTTATGTAAGGACTTGTGGGCATCAAGTTCTTCAGCAGAACTAGCCTTATGTTATTGTGCTAATTACGGTATGGAAAAAATGCAACAAAGACGATTTCCCCTAAAGCGGTGGGGATATTTGCAAATGTCTGTATTCAGCAATGACTGCCAGCTGCCATAACACTTCACAGAATCCATGCGGCAGGCAACAGAACTGTGCGTGCACTTCAGACTTCATTCAGTAAGACGTCAGGAGATGGCTGGAAACGACAAATTAACGTCGCTTTCCGAGTCGTATTCAATCCAGAATTAGGTGTTATTAAGGTAGGTGAGCGTTCTAGCAATTACACTTTTATAATTCCCATATGAGTATTCCGATAGCCAAAAGAACCTGTTAGTGTGAAACTATCGGGAACTGCACTAATATCAGACTGCAAGAACTTGAGACAATACGTGGACTCTTCGCTGGGTGACCTATTACTGTTATTTGGGATTCTCTCCGTCCTAGGCGTAATGCAAATGGAACTTCAGAGGCGCTTTCCGCTAATCTTGACAAACATCAGCAAGTTGTAATCACTGCGAATTACAACTGCGTGATGATATGGCTCAGGTTTGTCAGTAGTTGTGGAAGTGTTATGCTGTCAAACTGCTTACAGTAATGCTAATGGTGGTACACATAATTTAGCGCTGACTACCTACTTAAGTAAAGATAATGTTGTGCCCTCGTCGCTTATCTTTATTGGGCCTCAGCTTGAGTAATCCGATTTTACGAACATAGTACTCCATTCGCGGGCTGCTAATGATACAGTATAACTACAGAGATCATCGTGCGGGTATTACATTAATTCTGCAATGAATTGCTTAACAAATATTACCCTCAGCTATGCAGCTGGAATGACTCATTACACAGGTACTCTGTGTTGCACTTGGTTAAGGGATCAGTTCGCTGCTATCCTGCTTCTACTGTACGTAAATACTTGTGTCCTTCATAAATGGTTCAAATGGCTCTGAGCACTATGGGACTTAACGTCTGAGGTCATCAGTCCACTAGAACTTAGAACTACTTAAACCTAACTAACCTAATGACATCAGACACATCCATGACCGAGACAGGATTCGAAAGCAATGACTAAGGGTTGGATGCCGCTGAAGTCCCGTTACACTGATGGCAAGACAAATGTTCGAAAATCACCTCTATTGCCTCAAAAAACAATTGCATCTTAAATATCGAAGGACCGACGTCCACACTGTCACAGCGCGTTGAAATACAGCTAAGACGGCCGATGAACATTTGTGACCGACTGGGCTTCGAACCTGGACCTCCTGCTTACTAGACAGACATGCTGATCACTGCACTATTATTTTTTTTTTAAAAGTTTGAAAATGTAGGCGGAGGCAAAGAGGGCAGGGGTCGAAGATCCGAGGCCTGGCCTCAATGCCTCCCCCATACCCGTTACTGAGCAGCTGCATTATTCCCATGTATTCCATGTTTGCACCCATATATACCTTTAAATTGTGGAACAAAATTGAAATAGTAATTATGGTAAAATAAATTACAGATTGCCGCCTCCACTGGCGTGTGTTCCTTGTAGAACATAACTTATAACGGTGAAAAGGGTGACGGAAAAATACATAACAAACATTCATTCAGAAATATATTCACAATTTAAGTGATTTTGCACCGGATGCATATGAGGTCTGTAAGGAAGCCATATATTTTTCCACAAATGAAAAAAATTTCGGAGCTGGAGGGGTTTTTCCAAATTAGTACAGTTCTGATTTTAGAACCAACGTAAAAGAATATTCCAGGAATAAAAAAGTGAAATAACAGTATTCCGCTTCTAATCAAAAAAACTGTCCACCTCTTTGTAGCCCACGTAAAGCAATAGATAAAAAATTCGAAACCATTCATTATATTTGTTATTCTTCTTCAGCGTAAAATGTTCTTCTGCAATCTAAAACATCTACTCTTCTAAGTTCTGTTTGTTACGACGTAAAACACAAACTGTCCCAGAAGCCACGAGTAACTGTTATTCTTTGCGGACGGGTAACATTTCCAGTCGGGTTGTAAAGCTTCAGTTATCGGTATATGACTTTCTGCGGTTCTGTTGATAGTGCTAATTTCTTCCTAGTCCAGTACCAAATTCTGATTCTGTTTTCACATAAGAAGATGTGCGCAACAGTTTCTACAAGCCGACATTTGTCGCAGTATGGAGATGGTTTCAATTTGATTTTCCATAATCGTTCCGCTGAGGGTATGGTTTCGTTTACAACGTCGCACCATACGGCACTGACTCTAGTTGGTAGAATTTTATTGTTGATATTTTTCCAGACGTTCCTCCAATTTTTTGTAGGTTAATTTACCGGAATTGGTTTGTGAAGACGATGTGTGGTTATATAGTCATAGACGGTTCTAGTGTTGGTTTGTGCTGGTGGAAGTCTTATACAGCTCCAATTGCCATTGTGCTTTCGGACGTAATCTAGGCTGGCATGCTACATTAACAGGAGCGTTCCTATCCCCAGGATCTAACGAGAGGAACAGAAGTTTCGTGATGTCTGTCTTAGTGGCATGTATTAGTTTAAAAGCACGTCTTTAATTCCAAGTCCTCCATTTCGCCTCTGCAAAGTCGCCTTGTGGAGGGAATCTATGAAGATATTTTGTTTCCACACATACCAAGAGGCTACAGCTAATATTTTATGTGCAGTGACCTGCAGTATCGGCAAGACTGCTGCGACATGATATATTTTGCTAAGTATATGTGTATTTATAAAGAGAACTTTCTGCAGTCGATCTAAAAATCGCATGTCATGGTCCTTCAACAAGGTTCCGATGACATTAAGTTTCCGCTCCCAATTGTTCGTGGACATGCGCTTGGGATTCGCCCTTAACCTCTAGCCGAGTTGGAGTCTCTCTTCAGTTACATCTAACCAGTGCGCACCTGTTGCACTATTGTAAGAACCGAGATGTAGGTTCATTTGGCTACAAGAATGCGTATGTTCCTCCAGTATAACGGGGCTCCTGCACATTCTAGTCGTCGGGTGACTCATTGTCCAAACCTAACACTTCCCGGAAGGTGGATCATTAGATATGGGCACTTTTCTTGGCCTTCAAGGTCCTCGGACCTTATCACTTTGCCTGCGGGTATGGTTAAAGGCGAAGTCTACAAAGAAAAAGTAAACCCAAGAGCCGATTTCATCGTTCGGATTATGAATAGTGCAGCCCTCATATAAGAACGCAAAGACGACCTACACGTGGTGTTATCAAGGGAAGTCAAATGTGCATTGAAGTTGGTTGGTAAATTTTTGAAAATCAACTTTGAATGTCCTCATTTGCCTTTGCTTTCAGTTTGTTAGCGTTACGTACTAACAGCTGTATCCCTGTACTCAGTAAAAAGTGGACGCATTTATATGGAATTTTTTTCGTCTGTACTACCATCTGCTAAAATATGCACTAGTCCTCCTGAACCACCCTTTATATGGATATATGTGTGGTGTCTGTCCTTTCAGCCATGTCCGAAAGAAAATGCTTCGTGGCATTCTGCAACGACCTTCGATCTAGTTGCAGGGGCTGCTACAGATTTCAGAGCTGCTTGGCTGTCTGAATAAAAGTAGGTGCTACGATTTTTGTAGGGTCTACTCTAATTTTCCTCCGTGCACATGCTGACAGAAAAAAAACGTGTAATACTGTGGCCATCTTCCCTAAAGAGATTCTAGGCAGCACACCAGATCTGGTACTTTCATCTGTTTTCGACCTGTCAGTAAACCACTATAATATGTCTCCTGCACGGTTTTGTGGTTCGTTTTTCCACTGCTCTCTGCTTCCAACTGTTACATGGCAAAGTTTTGAAACAGCTAGAAGTTATTGTGTAGTTAGTCGGCATTTCCACAGCCATCGCCTTACTTATTTGGGATTCCGTATATTCTAACTATATCCAGTTATTTCCAATTTTTAGCCTTTATGTCCCTGCCGCTGCCTCCATTTTAAGCCACAGGTGTAAGGCGAGCATGTCTAGCATAATATCCATTCCAAGAGTGGATGTCCTGCTAATTCCATCTGTTTGTGAAAGCAGGCCAGTCTCTGCACTTTGCCAGACTCCCTAGCAGCCACCTTCTGTTCGACTTTGTTCATATTATAGGCCAATAACTTATCATCGGTCTTTTTGCAGTACGTACTGGGTTTAGACCCCTGTTCACCCTACAGCAGCTTCTAGTGCTTATAAGATTATCTTTCGCAGTGGTAAATACTCTTTATGTGAGGTGTTCACAATAGTTTTCCATCCAGGGCTACCTCTAGATACACTACAACCCTCTCTAAAGTTTCATCGAGAAACATAATTTTTCAGTATGTGTGCTGGACGTGCTTCCCCATAAATAATACTACACCAATTTTCGTGGGGCTCGTCTTTAAATACTTTTTCACAATGTTCAGTGCACGTAGGTTTAACAGTACTAGCAAATTTTCTAAGTCTTACTGTGAATAGATCATCTACTTATTCTTTTCAAGAGTAGTCTCCCGCATTCAGCTCATCTATGAGTTCATTCAACATTAGGTTCTTCATCTCTAACCATTTACTCGAAGGTCGTATTACTCGACATCCAGGAAGAGACAGAGCATCCAGAAAGGGTAGTGCTTTTTCAACCTTCCCAACAAGTTGGTGAAGTGTTACTTCACATGATTTGCTTTGCAAGTATTATGAAAATGTGGCAGTTCATAGATAAAATTATGTATTCACAACAACAAAAAATATGTCGGCAGAAAACAAAAACGTGGCATTATGAATTTAGCAGTACCTCAAGGTTTTCGCTTTGACACTAAGGGTTACTAAAAGAAGCAAGACGAATTTTTCTAGTCTTACGATTCCCTCATTGAATTTGTATCTGCCTGCTTGTAGCTCTGCTACAAAACAATTAAAAATCTGGCTTTCGGCGAGGCTCGAAAGGCGAGCAGAGGCAGCATGCACCTGACAAGCAAGCACGTTACCTACGAGCTAGCGAATAGGCATGGTGTCTTCCACTTACTTATTCACCCAGTAAGCGCTATGGCAGATAATCCGCAACATAACAGGCGACAGTAGTTGTATTTCCCATGTGAAACGATTTTCGTGGACTCAGAAGGATTTACTGATATCCTTATGTCACGTCCCAAGCGAAAATCACTCAGTATTAAATTGAAATGACATGATAATGTCAAGTGAATTTAGCAGGATAGTTCTGTGCCATCAAGGAAGTAACTCGTCGGTCACAGAGTTGCCAAACATATTCTGCGCTGTTGCCAAGTTTCAGTTATACCGCCAGGAGGGATACCAGCAGATGTGTTCTGTCAGTGACCTCGGAAGTGACTATAGCTTCGTTTCAAAGTTGCGGGTGGCAAGGGCCGCAAGATCCTCATTATATGTCAATGAGTCCTATTCGCATTTCTATAACTGGGTTTAGGGGCTAGAGTGCAATTACTTGTAATACATCGATGCACTGAATGCCAGCTAAATGTCATAAATTAATAACTGCACCAATTATTTGTGTTTTACTGACTTAATCGGACAGAAACCTTGAAAGCGTATTCACCAGATGCGATTCACAATTTTGGCAATGTATATTTGCTGTACAATATTGTTATTGAGATCACTGTCATTGGCACATCCACCAGAAGGCAGGCTTGGCTTATTGTTGTCAACTTTCATGACGGATATTCTGCCTTTGTTCGAAACGTGAAGACTTAGGGTGAATTCGAACATTCCATATGGCGAAAATTCGATGTTTCTATTCTTCCAGATCTAACATTCAAAACAGTTACAATAAGCGGCAGAAAAGCGCCTGTGAATCAACAATTAATAATGCAATCATAATTAGTGGTATCTGACAAATTCCATTTGTCATCTGATAATTGTGAAAAACTACTTTTTTCATCTTCACAGCACCACAGTATGAACTCAAGGGTTTCATAGGATACCAATACTTAATTTCGTTGTGATCGTTTTCAATGACAGTACGGGAGGAGCAAAACCATCTGACTTGAAACACACTTTTCCAGCGGGATTTGAATCTTTGGCTACAGTTGCAGTAACACGTCCAGTGAGGTATCAAGAATGTGACCAGTCACTCATTCCTATAGTATAGGCTAAGGCAGAGAGAAGCAGGTTTCCGACAAAGTAAACGATGAGAGACACTGTCGCTGTCACTTATTAAACAGGAATTGTTCAGAAAATTACAACTATATCCAGTGAAATGAGTAGTTTGATGTAGCTCCGGCACTATCACTGAGTTGCCAAACAATTTCCGAATAGCACTTAAGATAAAAATGTGTGTGTGTGTGTGTGTGTGTGTGTGTGTGTGTGTGTGTGTGTGTGTGTGTGTGTGCCTGTCTGTTCTTTCGGACATTTCCGAAAGAACAGACACTACAAATCGAAATAGACAGCCTTGTTAAGGCTGTCATGCGCATTAAAATAGAACAACGGCGTCAGATGAAAATTTGTGCCTGACCATGTTCAAACCCAGATTCGTAGTGTCTTTCCTTTCGGACATTCCCGAAAGAACCGCGCATGTGGTATGCAGCAAAGGTGGGAATTCGCGTCTGACGAGGAGCGTGTGTAGATAGGTGCTGAAAAGAGGTTGGCTGCTACGTCCCGACAGTGCCCACCGTCGGAGGTTCGAGTCCTCCCCCCGGCATGGGTGTGTATGGTACCCATAGCGTAAGTTAGTTTAAGTTAGATTAAGTAGTGTGTAAGCTTAGGGACCGATGACCTAAGCAGCTTGGTCTCATAAGTTCTTACAAAGAATTTACCAAATTTTAAATCCATAATACTTCATCTCGGTTCTTACAATGGTGCAATAGGTGCGCACTGGTTGGAGAGACTCCAACTCGGATTGTGGTTAAGAGCATAATAACTTAAATTCTGAATATATTTCTGAATGAATGTTTGTTATGTATTTTTCCGTCACCCTTTTCACTGTTATAAGTTATGTTCTACAAGGAACGCACGCCATTGGAGGCGGCAGTCTGTAGTTTATTTTGCCTTAATTACTACTTAAATTTTGTTCCACAATTTAAAGGTATATATGGGTGCAAACATGGAATACATGGGAATAATGCAGCTGCTCAGTGACAGGTATGGGGGAGGCATTGGGGCCAGGCCTCGGATCTTCGACCCCTGCCCTCTTTGCTTCCGCCTACCTTTTCAAACTTTTTTAAAAAAATAATAGTGCAGTGATCAGCATGTCTGTCTAGTAAGCAGGAGGTCCAGGTTCGAAGCCCAGTCGTTCACAAATGTTCATCGGCCGTCTTAGCTGTATTTCAACGCGCTGTGACAGTGTGGACGTCGGTCCTTCGATATTTAAGATGCAATTGTTTTTTGAGGCAATAGAGGTGATTTTCGAACATTTGTCTTGCCATCAGTGTAACGGGACTTCAACGGCATCCAACCCTTAGTCATTTCTTTGTGTCGGCGCTAACCCGTGTCATGTATATGCGAATCAGATTATAGTTCATATTTAGTCAAATAACGAATGGTCAGTATACAAGTATGCTGCCGGGGTGGCCGAGCTGTTCTAGGCACTACAGTCTAGAACCGCGCGACCGCTACGGTCGCAGGTTCGAATCCTGTCTCGGTCATGGATGTGTCTAATGTCATTAGGTTAGTTAGGTTTAAGTAGTTCTAAGTTCTAGTGGACTGATGACCTCAGACGTTAAGTCCCATAGTGCTCAGAGCCATTTGAACCATTTATGAAGTACACAAGTATTTACGAACGGTAGAAGCAGGATTGCAGCGAACTGATCCCTTAACCAAGTGCAACACAGAGTACCTGTGTAATGAGTCATTCCAGCTGCATAGCTGAGGGTAATATTTATTAAGCAATTCATTGCAGAATTAATGTAATACCCGCACGATGATCTCTGTAGTCATACTGTATCATTAGCAGCCCGCGAATGGAGTACTATGTTCGTAAAATCGGATTACTCAAGCTGAGGCCAAATAAAGATAAGCGACGACGGCACAACATTATCTTTACTTAAGTAGGTAGTCAGCGCTAAATTGTGTGCCACCATTAACATTACTGTAAGCAGTTTGACAGCATAACACCACCACAACTACTGACAACCTGAGCCATATCATCACGCAGTTGTAATTCGCAGTGATTACAATTTGGTGATGTTTGTCAAGATTAGCGGACAGCGCCTCTGAAGTTCCATTTGCATTACGCCTAGGGCGGAGAGAATCCTAAATAATAATAATAATAGGTCACCCAGCGATGAGAAGAGTCCACGTATTGTCTCAAGTTCTTGCAGTCTGATATTAATGCAGTTCCCGATAGTTTCACACTAACAGGCTCTTTTGGCTATCGGAATACTCATATGGGAATTATAAAAGTGTAATTGCTAGAACGCTCACCTACCTTAATAACACCTAATTCTGGATTGAATACGACTCGGAAAGTGACGTTAATTTGTCGTTTCCAGCCATCTCCTGACGTCTTACTGAATGAAGTCTGGAGTGCACGCACAGTTGTGTTGCCTGCCGCATGGATTCTGTGAAGTGTTATGGCAGCTGGCAGTCATTGCTGAATACAGACATTTGCAAATATCCCCACCGCTTTAGGGGAAATCGTCTTTGTTGCATTTTTTCCATACCGTAATTGGCACAATAACATAAGGCTAGTTCTGCTGAAGAACTTGATAACTTGATGCCCACAAGTCCTTAAATAAGAATCTCCTAGCGGGAGTAGTGCATGAAAGGAGAGAGACTGTTGGACAAAAGAATCGACAGCTCCCTGCTTTTTGCGTTTCCGATAGCGCCTACGATACCAATCTGGTGTCATATTATGCTTCACAACCTTAAACTATTTGTTTTTTACTTCATACTAAAACAAAAGTTATGATATGAGAAGAGGGAATGACTGATATGCTTCTCAGGAACTTTAGTTTTTCGTGTTTTTTTTCTCACTTCATACTAAAACAAGGGCGTTAATATGAGAAGAGGAAATGAAATATACGCTTCCAAGACATAATATTTCCTTGTGTGCTACTACTGCATATATGAAAGCCCTATAGTTAATTTTTGTATGTTGGATAAATTTTGATATCACCTCACATTCCTTTGTGAGAAGGTTCCTAGTTTCTTGGGATTCAAAGAGGGTGGACGTTTCATCACTGGTTAATATTCTGATGACTAATGAGATGATACCCGTTGCAATTGCTCCATGGCAACTCTGAGAAGACTCTCACGTTGGTTACTATAAGAACACGCAGGCAGTGATATCCTCTCACTGCAGTCAGAGCCAAGGTGATTTCTTCCTGTTTAGGGCAAAGCGTCTGCTGCAGTGTCCACGCTCAGCCAACATAAACAAATCGCGGCGGCATTGGGCACCGCTAATCGCTGCACTTGTCGCGAGCCTCAACAACAAGAGCGCACTGTCTCTGCTAACGACACTATAGCGTTAATACATCTTACATAACGTAACGTAATATGCAGGTCGTGGGTTGGGTAAAAATTCAGTTTGTAACTTCCCATCGCATTAAAATTCTTTACATTTATATTTGATGCAGTATTTATTGTTTGTTGTCTCTCTTGTCTCTCTAATGTTAATAGTATTGATTCAGATTGTGCGTGAACACGAAAACACACACACACACAGTCATTGATTCCAGTGAGGGTGACAACTACTGTGTGTTGAACAACACATGCACCAGTCAGTTCCTCAGTTGGCGTCGAGTGGATAAGATTTTTCAATTACCTTGCATTGGAAGAGTTGTAAGGAGGAGACTGAAAGTAAATGGACTTGTATCTAAAGAGCTGCGACAAAGCAAAGCTTGACCGACTATCAGATAATTGTCCACATGGGTTTTGTGGACGATTATACTTTTAGTAACCAACCCACCCACGATCATTACGTAAGATCTCTCGAAGCGGCATTGATTTCATTAAGTCGTCGACAACGTAGCGTGATGGTTTGCTTCCCACCATACGTTTTCTATATTCGTCCAAAGGTTGCTTACATTTGTAGGTCCACATGTCAATGAACTTGTTACCTCAGCCCACATATTCTCTATCTGGTTGATGATCGGTGATCGTGGAACAAACGGCAACAGCTTTATCCTCTCTTGGCCCTGAAACCAATCTCGCTGCTCTGCTATGATGGATGGGCTCTGCTCCTGTAAATAAACTGTTATCTCGTTCGTTCATATATTTATATTTAAATAACATATTAGTAATAAGCACATTGTATTATTATTTTCCACAGTGTTTAAGAATTCAGGCGCTGTCATAAATAAGTGATCTAGATTCAACCGTCCGATTAAGAATGTGGTTTACCCAGTCTATCAAATGATGAGAGTCGTATTCGGATATGCACAGTAAGCCTGACTGGCTGAATCCCATTTGAACTATATAGTATCGAAATGAAATTACTGAAATCGGATAATTTGAACGTCTGTAATGCAACAAGGCTGCGCACATAATTTCCTTTGATGGAGTAACAGGTAGCAACTGCCTAATAAAAAGTGTGAAATATGTCTGCTAGCAGCAATATAACGTAATTATAACCCATATTTATGTGATGGAAATAGTGAATCGAACAATGCACATCTATTTCAGTGGTGGGAAGATGCACCATATCGGATTTGCTGATGACATAATGACGATAATAATGATAATAATAATAATAATAAAACCCGTGGAGGCCCGGGAAAAGAATAGGCCTCCGGTATGTTCTGCCAGTCGCAAGAGGCGACGAAAAGAACAAACCACTAATAGGGCTAAGCCCCCTTTTAGTGTGATTAGTTGGTTCAGGACAGAACTAAAGAAGCCTCGGACAAGCGCCGTCATGGTCGGGGACGGCGCTTGAACCCTATGCCCACCCACAATGGTAACGACACTGCTAGCCAACTGGAAAATGATTCAAATCCAAATAGAGGTGTTTTGCAGGATATGCTTCCTGCAACCACCCTAGAAGGAAAACAAAGACAGAGGATGAGATGGTCAGATGAAGTTAATCGACACCTCATGTTCTGTTATTACCAAGCAACAAACCTAGGAACCAACACAACTGGATACAGATCACAAGTATACACGACATTTATTACCAGATACCCAGAAATAAAATTTTTAACAGAACAACGACTAGCTGATCAGATCCGTGTAATAATCAAAAATAACAGGATACCCCAGTCAGAATTAGAAAACATCAAACAACAAGTACAACAAATACTGGAATAAAATAATGTGCAATCAGAAGAAGAAGAAAATACAATAATGGACTCAAACATCCCAGAGCAAACAAACAAAGAACAACACGCATCAATTAAACAGTCAGAGGAAAACGAAATCTTAAGACAGCCACCAGAACAAGCACAAATAGAACACGAAGTGACACACATGTTAGATATAGAAGAAAAATTTCAGCTGACATATATAGAATACAAAGACACAAATACAGACATTAGACCATTCTTGCATAGACCGCCAAGTAACCCACAAGTCGAAACAACAACAAAAACTATCAACACAATCATACACAACAAAATAAATGAAAACATAACTATGGAAGAGTTACAACTACTGGTTTATATAGGAGCACTCACTACACTAAATATACACACTAGGCAGAGATCAGAACCAACCAACATACAGAAGAAACCCACAAAAGCAGCATGGCAACACAGGCTACAGATCAGAATAGAAAAACTGAGAAAAGACATCGGACAGCTAACACAATTTATAAGAAATGAAATGTCAGAAAAAAAACGAAAAAGGTTAGGTAAAATCTCACAACAAGAAGTGATAGAGCAATTAGATGAAAAGAAGCAGAAATTACAAGCATTGGCCAAACGACTTAGAAGATACAAAAAAGTGAAAATAGAAGGAAACAAAACCAAACATTCAACACAAACAAAAAGAAATTTTACCAGACAATAGATAACACACACATTAAAATAGACAATCCACCAAACATAACAGACATGGAACACTTCTGGAGCAACATATGGTCAAACCCGGTACAACACAACAGGCATGCACGGTGGATACAAGCAGAAACAGATACATAGAAGATGATACCACAAATGCCTGAAGTGATAATTTTGCAACATGAAGTCACCCAAGCAATTAATTCTACTCACAATTGGAAAGCCCCTGGAAAAGATAAAATAGCAAATTTCTGGCTAAAGAAATTCACCTCAACACATTCACATCTAACTAAACTATTTAACAGTTACATTGCAGACCCATACACATTCCCTGATACACTTACACATAGAATAACTTATCTGAAACCTAAAGATCAAGCAGACACAGCAAACCCAGCTAAATATCGCCCCATAACATGCCTACCAAAAATATACAAAATATTAACTTCTGTGATTACACAGAAATTAATGACACATACAACATAGAACAAAATTATAAATGAAGAACAAAAAGGCTGTTGCAAAGGAGCACGAGGACGTAAAGAGCAACTGATAATAGATGCAGAGGTGACATATCAAGCTAAAACTAAACAAAGGTCGCTACACTATGCATACATTGATTACCAAAAAGCTTTTGATAGTGTACCTCACTCATGGTTACTACAAATATTGGAAATATACAAAGTAGATCCTAAATTGATACAGTTCCTAAACATAGTAATGAAAAATTGGAAAACCACACTTAATATCCAAACAAATTCAAATAATATCACATCACAGCCAATACAGATTAAGCGTGGAATATACCAAGGAGACTCATTAAGTTCTTTCTCGTTCTGCCTTGCTCTGAACCCACTATCCAACATGCTAAATAATACAAATTATGGATACAATATTACTGGAACATACCCACACAAAATCACACATCTGCTACAAATGGATGATCTAAAACTACTGGCAGCAACAAATCAACATCTCAACCAATTACTAAAGATAACAGAAGTATTAAGCAATGATATAAATATGGCTTTTGGAACAGACAAATGTAAGAAAAATAGCATAGTCAAGGGAAAACACACTAAACAAGAAGATTACATATTGGATAACCACAGCGACTGCATAGAAGCGATGGAAAAAACAGATGCCTATAAATATCTAGGATACAGACATAAAATAGGAATAGATAATACAAATATTTAAGGATAACTAAAAGAAAAATATAGACAAAGACTAACAAAAATACTGAAAACAGAATTGACAGCAAGAAACGAGACAAAAGCTATAAATACTTATGCTATACCAATATTGACCTACTCATTTGGAGTAGTGAAATGGGGTAACACAGACCTAGAAGCACTCAATACACTTACACGATCACAATGCCACAAATATAGAATACATCACATACATTCAGCAACTGAAAGATTCACATTAAGCAGAAAGGAAGGAGGAAAGGGGTTTATCGACATAAAAAACCTACATTATGGACAGGTAGACAATTTAAGAAAATTCTTTATAGAACGAGCAGAAACTAGCAAAATACACAAATCAATCACTCATATAAATACATCGGCTACACCACTGCAATTTCATAACCACTTCTAGAACCCTTTAGATCACATAACATCAACAGATACGAAGAAAGTAAATTGGAAAAAGAAAACACTACTTGGCAAGCACCCGTATCATCTAACACAGCCACACATCGATCAAGACGCATCCAACACATGGCTAAGAAAAGGCAATATATACAGTGAGACAGAAGGATTCATGATTGCAATACAGGATCAAACAATAAACACCAGATATTACAGCAAGCATATTATTAAAGATCCCATTACCACAACAGATAAATGCAGACTTTGCAAACAACAAATAGAAACAGTAGATCACATCACAAGCAGATGTACATTACTAGCAAATACAGAATACCCCAGAAGACATGACAATGTAGCAAAAATAATACATCAACAGCTTGCCTTACAACATAAACTTATAAAACAACATGTTCCCGCATACAAGTATGCACCACAAAATGTACTGGAGAACGATGAATACAAATTATACTGGAACAGAACCATTATAACAGATAAAACAACACCACATAACAAACCTGACATCATACTCACCAATAAAAAGAAGAAATTAACACAACTAATCGAAATATCCATAACCAATACAACAAATATACAAAAGAAAACAGGAGAAAAAATTGAAAAATACATCCAACTGGCTGAGGAAGTCAAAGACATGTAGCATCAGGATACAGTTAACATCAACTACAGGAGTCATACCACACAATATCCACCAGTACATCAATGCAATACAGCTACATCCAAACTTATATATACAACTACAGAAATCTGTAATTATTGACACTTGTTCAATTACCCGAAAGTTCCTAAATGCAATGTAACATATACCACACAGTTAAAAGGAAGTCACGCTTGATCAAGGTCCGCGTCACCTTCCATTTTTAACCAGACATAACGTCTGAGACAAGAAAGGAATAATAATAATAATCCCGTGGGGCCGATAGGGGAACCCTCCCCCATACAGGTGGTACCGAGGAAACCAATGCTTGGGCTGAACCGAATACTAACACAATCCTTAACGGCTACTCAGTCCGCTAAACCCAAAATCGACGCACGTCTGAGTGAAAATCACCGCTACTCTGGTCACCGTCTGTTAGATCAATGAGCTCGGCTGAAAGTATTTGCTTCCAAAGGCTTCAGCACCATCTAGTCCTGTCCGGTCCTGGTATCACCCAAGCCAAATCAACGAAACTCAAGCGCAACATGAACTGTGCAAGCAAAGTCAACTTTACCCCAGGTGGTACACAACCCGGCTGTCGACAGGTGGCAGTTGGATTTTCGGATTCTGGGGGGTCCAGGTTAGCACGGCAGAGAATATCGAAGATCTCTGGTAAATTTCCCTACAAGCAGAAAACATGCATTTGAAAACTAGACTTCGGTAAATTGATCCAAGCACGAAAACTAAATAATCTCACAAAAGAAATCGACCAACAAAAAATTCTCATCCTTGCTCTTCACGATCCACTACTAACTGACAGTGAAACCCTGCATTACGGAAACCATTGCATCTTCAAGAGCAAAATACAACAAAAGGTAGCGAAAGGCGTACCAATCTTCGGCATTGCTTTTCTCGAACACAGATCTATCGTCAACTCTGTCAAAGAAATCACACCCATCAACAATCGACTTATGACTATGCTCATTCAGAGCACCAGTAAAAAATATACACTCATCAATGCACATGCCCCCACCAACATCGAAAATAAGAAAAGCACCAAAAATGTCGAAAAACTCTGGAACGCACTCGAAAATACTATGAGCATAATTCACGAAGATGACGCGAAAATACTAATAGGAGACTTTAACTCTCTATTTGGAACAGAATAAACCTGTACAAAAATCATTGGTACAAATTCAACATACCGAAACGCTTAGACCAACGGCACACGTCTGACTGACATTTGCCAACAATTCAACTACAAAAGGATGTCTTCCCACTTTAGAAAAAACCAGTTCCCAGGTAACATGCTTGGCTACCAGGTGCAAGCTGCTGTCGTTCGCCTTTCTAGACTCGCTGAAAGCCAGATTTTTAATTCTTTTGTAGCTGAGCTACAAGCAGATACAAACTCAATAAGGGAATCTTAAGATAACGCTCGAGCAAAATTCGGCAAGCTACTTACAGTAACCCTTAGTGTTAGGGCGGAAACCTTACGGTACTGCCAATTCCATAATGCCACTTTTGTTTTCTGCCGACGTATTTTTTGTTGTTGTGAATACATAATCTTATCTATGAAATGCCACATTTTCATAATACTTGCGAATGATACAGGAAATGAAGTAAATACAGATCTTTTCGAAGTCGTAAGTCGGTAATATTCTACTAATTCGTGTTGAAATAGGCTGAATCTACAGACACATAATGCTTTATTAAGATAGATTGCCGTCGTGATGTTCCTGTAGTAAGCTGAATTTAATTTGTATTGGTACAGTGAATATTTTAATTGCATTTTCCATTAGTTTACTAATCGCAACATTAATCATCGAAGAGAAATTAATCAGCAGCTGAATTTTCTTTCACGATATCTACAACTATCCGACTATGCTAAAGTTGTTTGGAAATTCTACACCTGTAGAAAACCACTGGTTCTAACGATGTCATTAAACCAGTGTAGTTTTAAGAGTATTTTCGTCTAGAAATGAATTGCCTTGATGGTTGATCGATCAAGATCGGGAAAGGTAATATTTTACGAATATATGACGAGAGGGACAAGTGCTTGAGAGAGGACTTCCCTATCAATACAAGTGTCTGAGAGACGACATTCCTATCAATCTCCTGAATAGTTTTGTTTCTCATATCAACAGAGGGCAGAATTCGTAGTCCAAAACACACTTATGGAGCTATCAAATGTAAAATATTATGTTCATACTACTCTGTGCTCTAGTACGTTAACGATAAAGGCATCATAACACGTCACCAGTAAAAATACTGCAAAGGAATGCTCAATAAGCGGCCTGATGACGTTCAATAATAGTCACTCCGTTGATTTTTGTTGTTTCGAATCAGAGCATGCAATACTCCTACAGCAGACTTCTGAACTTTGCCTGTTGAATGCAAATGTCGCATGATGGTAAAATGTCACATATATCAGTGGTCGAGACTTCCTTAATGTGGAAAATCATTCATGCCAGAACGATCTTTGTAGAAACAAGAATATCTTTTTCTGGCGTATTTTCCCCAAAAGCACTCGCTCCACACACAGTTCAAATCTTTCTAGCTGCTTCTTCTAGATTCGCCCCTCTGTTATACCAAAAGTAAACGTTGTGTTGCAGATGTAAACCTTTTTCCACTGGCGACTCAATTTTACAATGCTTAACTGTAGTTCACGATTTTCAAGTATGCAAAATCCAATGCTTAACTGCAAGATAATAACTACAACTTCAAATTCGAAAATGGCATTGATACATATACTGACAGCGTGGCGCCGCCTTCACATGGGCGGCGCCGGATTTCAGGCGGCGGGTGGCGTCTGGCTGGTGGCCAGTAGCCGCTGCAGCGCGAGGAAACGCTCGAGCGTAAGCTGTTATGATCGCGACGCAGCCACGAGCTGTCCTGCAGAATTGTTTCTGGAATACTTGTTATTGCGGGTGGGTAGAATGTTAAGCGAATTGTCTTCGATGTTCAATCAGACTCATAACTTTAGACCGAAATGTGGTAAAAAAAAAAGCTGGACGCGAACATGCGACTAAGTTTAGAATGCACGACGATTACCACAAGACCACGGGCTCACTCCATACATATCAACTCGGAAGTAGACAACACTTCCGCCTAACACTTCCGCATCTTACAGTGTTGGCAGATTGTGCAGATGGCCGGACTTAGAGTTGTCAGGGAGGGGTCAGTTTTATTGGCCACCTTAAGTGAACGACTCGTACTTAGTCTCTGTGGCGGCCGGCGGTCAGTTGTTATGTCTAAGACTGTACATTACCGAGGGGTGAGGTACACGTACACACGTGGTTTCCGTTTTCAATTACGGAGTGGAATAGAGTGTGTCCCGAAATGTCTGGCCAATAGATGTTCAATGTGGTCGCCCTCATTTGCTGCACACAATTGCAATCTCTGGCGTAATGAATGTCGTACTCGCCGCAGTACATCTGGTGTAATGTCGCCGCAGGCTGCCACAAAACGTTGTTTCAAATCCTCTGGGGTTGTAGGCACATCACGGTACACATTCTCCTTTAACGTACCCCACAGAAAGAAGTCCAGAGGTGTAAGATCAGGAGAACGGGCTGGCCAATTTATGCGTCCTCCACGTCCTATGAAACGCCCGTCGAACATCCTGTCAAGGGGCAGCCTAGTGTTAATTGCGGAATGTGCAGGTGCACCATCATGCTGATACCACATACGTCGACGCGTTTCCAGTGGGACATTTTCGAGCAACGTTGGCAGATCATTCTGTAGAAACCCGATGTATGTTGCAGCTGTTTGGGCCCCTGCAATGAAGTGAGGACCAATGAGGTGGTCGCCAATGATTCCGCACCATACATTTACAGTCCACGGTCGCTGTCGCTCTACCTGTCTGAGCCAGCGAGGATTGTCCACGGACCAGTAATGCATGTTCCGTAGATTCACTGCCCCGTGGTTTGTGAAACCTGCTTCATCGGTAAACAGGTAGAACTGCAACGCAATCTCTGTTAATGCCCATTGACAGAATTGCTCTCGAGGAGTAAAGTCATCACCATGTAATTGCTGATATAGCGACACATGAAACGGGTGAAAGCGGTGGCGATGCAGTATGCGCATGACACTACTTTGACTCAGTCCACCGGCTCTCGCAATGTCCCGTGTACTCATGTGTGGGTTCATGGCAACAGCAGCTAACACACCAACTGCACCCGCTTCTCCTGTGACGGGCCTGTTACGGACCCGTTTTCGTGCTACGACCATACCTGTTGCATACAGTTGGCGGTAGATGTATTGCAATGTGCGGCACGTTGGATGCTCTCTGTCCGGGTACCGTTCTGCATACACCCTGCAGGCTTCAGCTGCATTTCGTCGACACTCGCCATAGATGAGTATCATCTCCGCCTTTTCAGAGTTCGAATACACCATGGTCACAGTTCCTATAACACTACACTATCCCAGACGTCTGGTAACACGGTGTACTACAGTTGGTCTGCGTGCGGAGACGAATGCAGAATAACAATAGCAGCAAGCGCTACATGCGGACACTGCGACAGCTAGACCAATCCACAACAGTGCACTGCAGCCACACTCGTAAACACGGTCGTCATCGTAAACATGTCCCTGCAGATGCTGTTCGCCGACCGTGGCCCGTGTTTGTTACAACACGCAACTGAACGTCGGAGGTTTCAAGCGTCAACTTTAGGTTACAATACCTCCGGATGTAATTAACATTTTACAATGCAACAAACGGCACTGATTACGTATTTGTTTATATGTTCAGATGTGCTAACAAAACTAACGTGGTTCTATTCAAAAAAACGTAGGTTTGTGTTAAAAAACATACTTCCGTGCATTTTTGTATGGTTTGTATTAAACAATTACACTAGCCCCTCTCCTCACGTTCTGTCTGTGGAATCGGTTCGTCAGTATTTGATGTGGTTTACGAAACATATCCAGCGGTAACGTCAGGTGACTCATCCTGTATATGTAGACATCAACGTAGATTAGGAAATCTGCCATGATCTTTCGAAGTAACGACTGCAGCATTTACTGTGAGGGATTTAAAGAAATCACAGAAAAACTAAATCTTGATTGCCGGACGTGGACTTTAAGCATTAGTCGCCCGAATGCGAGTCCACTAAGTTAATCACTGCACCATTTCGCTCGTAGTTGTACTGGAGGCGTTGA
The DNA here is from genome assembly GCF_021461395.2 of Schistocerca americana. Taxonomy (NCBI): domain Eukaryota; kingdom Metazoa; phylum Arthropoda; class Insecta; order Orthoptera; family Acrididae; genus Schistocerca; species Schistocerca americana. The sequence goes on from NC_060121.1 coordinate 859,048,482, forward strand.
CTTCAAAAGACATGGGCTGTGTTTCCCATCACGTCTCCAGCACCCTTTTTCTCATCCAGAAATTTTTAATCTCCGTGCCAAGGCTTGTAAGGATCCGAATTGAGACGGTTTACCCTCTACAAAAATCCAGTTAGATATTTTCCTTCCTGCAAACGTGTGACACCACTGTTGTGGTAACCTGAGTGAAAGTGCCTGAAAATAGCAAGGTATAATCTCTATAAGTTGTAATATTTGGAGGAGATCGCATGTAAATAGTAGAAAAAATCTGGTCCACATATTCCAAATGCACAGATGTTCTACCCTTACATTTTCACATATATTGTTAGAAACAAATCTCAGGAACGATCAGTTCTGATTTTAGTAAATGTAGGATCACGCGAGGCCATGGTGGCTCCAGTCTTGAGCAGGGTGGGATCTTCCTTTGTCTGGAATCTATTGTCTTTCGTCAGTGAGCTCCATAGTAGTACTGCCTACAATGTATAATTTGGTTCAAACTGAAAAAGCGTTTTAAAGACAAGCAAAACTACACGCATCACTAGAGTGGATAAAACGTTCTGACGCATGACTGAAAAGAAGGTTAATTCTAGTGACTCTGACAGAAGCTACGAAATTAAACGAGTTCTTCATTAAAATGTCTGTGCTGTATTATCACTTCACCAATACAGTTGCCGCTACCAAGTCCGCCCTAAAACACAGTTGTAGACTTAAAAGCACACACATGCTCGTAGTTTTAATACTCCATTCAATTGCGGGGCATATTCTTGCACTAGTAGCGGGCATTTGCTCAAAACCCGCATCGTACTGTCCAAAGAACCACAACTTCAACCTAAAAATAGTTTGAAATGCTACAGATACTCATCAACTTTGTGTTGCCGTCCAATACTACAATATTCATTATTATTTATTACTCTGAAATACGACTTCACAGTATGTTTCATGGACTGTTTTTTAGGTCAGCGGACGAAACAATTTTCTGTAAACATAGAGAACTTTCGGAAACGTTATTTACAACTGATCTCACTAGTTCCAAACTACTCAGCTCCTCAACAAAAGTAATGTAAAACGTTTTTACAAAGTTAGTAAAGCAGCGGAAACTATGTCCTAGCGTTACTACATGTGAATCACGATACCTCAAGGCGAGTGCGCGCGACTCTCTAGCAATGCGAATGCGCAATCTTTCTCCCCTCTGATCAGATGGTACACACTATACCCAATCATCTTCATAGCTTTTCTTTGACTCTGTTATTTTCCTCCTTCAGCTGTCCTAAAATCTGAATTTTCAATTTAACTATATACCAAACTTTGTATATTACGAATTTCTTGTAACAATTTATTTATCAACTTCTCCTTCTAAATCAAACTTGGTACACCTTGGTACACGTATGACTTGCTGTCTGAAAAGAAAGGCTACATAAGTAACAACATACCTATCAAAGGGATATGGGTGGGGATGAAAATGAAACATAAAACACCACTTGCAAATACCCAAATTACATTCAACAGTATTTGAGAACGAAAGCAGTTAGCGACTTGCTACAACTTTTAGACAAATTTCAAACCATTACGAAACTTTTTCTTGCTCACAACCTGCAATAAATGATGAATGGAAAAGTGATTATCTCTTGCTACATTGTCGATGTTCATGCAATAAAATTGCCACATCAGTCGCATTTTAATTTATTACTTCTTTTCTACTAATTGCGTTTGCAACAGATTTTGCAGGCAGTGTCAGATATGTCACAGAATGGACATACAGGACTATATCATTTTATGACACATAGTTCAAAAGATATGACTCCACAAACACTGAGATGAATGAAACACTATATTTTCTTAAACCAGGGTGCAAACTATTCATATTGTACTTTTGTAGTATTTGGTAATGACAGAACTTTAAACGTAATTTCTAAACTTTTGCTATGCTTTCCTATGCTTTAGAGAAAAATAGAAACAGGATATGAACAGAGAGAATGGAAGAGAAATGGAGGAAGAGGAGATGGATAGAGTGACGGAAGGCAGAATGAGATGGAGAGAAATGGGGGGAGGAGGAGATGGATAGGTATGCACAGGAGGGAAAGATACAGGAAGAGAGTAAGAGGAGTTGGATGAAAGATGGGGGAAGTAGATGTAGACAGAGAGAGAGAGAGAGAGGCGAAGATGGACAGAGAGAGGAGGAGGAAGAAATAGACAGAGGGAGGGGTAGGAGATGGAGCAGGGGAGGAAGAGTTGGACAACAGGAAGGAGAGGAGCAGTTGAACAGAGTGAGTGAGGAGGAACAGTTGAACAGAGAGCGAGAGGGAGTAGCAAAAGGATGAGGGAAGAAGGAGTAGGACATGGACAGAGAAGAGGGAGAAGGTGTTGGAAAGGAACAAGGAGGGGAGGAGCAGTCGCACAGAGGCTGGAAGGCTGGATGGAGAGTGAGGAGGAGATTGACAGAGAGAGGAGGGAGGAAGAGATGGATGAGAGATAGGGGAGGAGATGGGGAAAGATGAGGTGGGAGGATAAGAACCGAAGAATAGATACAGGGGGATGGATAGAGAGAGAGGAGAGGAGGAAATGGACAGAGAGAGTGGCAGTGGGGAGATGGACAGAGAGACGGGGAGAATTAGATGGTGATGTTGCTATTTTAATTTATATTGCTTGAATATTAAATTTTGGTGGTTGAAATTATATTTGTCATTATGATTTTATTTCTAGTGCTTTTGAAATAAAGCTTATGGAGAGGAGGGAAAAGAAGATAGGTTAGGTGAAGATTGTAATAACTAAATACATGGGAAAAATTTGTTTTCTCAGCTAGTAACAAATAAAACCAGAACAACTCCATATTTAATCATTTTAAGGAGAAAAGCAAAAATTATATTTTCAAAGTACCTAAACTGGCAACTTGACAATTACTATTTCAGGCCATATGTATGATTCTCTGCATGATTACACAACATTATTCACACGCTCATTTGTCATTAATTATTAACAAATTCCAGGATTTATGCGTCACATACATACCCATTCAATCCTCACAAACTACAACAGTATAATAAATGAAAATAATAGTGTCAGACAACTGAAAATAATCATTACAATTTGAAAACAAAGACATTAGGTAACATATATTTTTATGAACAAGATACTGTTTGATTAACTATCTACCAATGAAGTTTGAAATTCAAGTTCACCTTCGCATATTCACTGTAATATATTTACATGTCAGAAAGTTCTTTGTAATGGAATTTTATAAAATTTAGGTTATATGTGATTTTGGTACCTCAGGAATTACTTGAAGTATATAAGAAGCAGTCGAATGAAAACGAGACAGACAGGAAAAAGTAAGCCAACTGTCCATTATTTCAAAAGCAATAGCTGTAACTGTTAACACATTTACCCCACTACAAGACAAAATAGTCAGTGCTCGATGGAAAGATGTTTGCAGTTCCTACCGAAGCATCATTGTACCCAGGCGCGTATCTCTTCATCCGAAACAAATCGACGGTATCAATATCTTTCTTCAGACTCCAAATATATGAAAATTGCATGGGAGAGATCGGGACGATGTGTAAGGGCTTCCCAGCGAATCGTTCGGAGCTAGTTGAAACAGCAGGCAGGCAAGCTCCGTGAAAGTCATGATGATCTCTTTCTTTGACTGCAATGGCCCGTTCCTCGTTTACTTTCTGGGACGTGGCGCCAAAATTAACGAACAGCTGTTCGTGATCACTTTACAAAATTTGTAGAGCGCCTTCAAGTCCAATAGCCCAGGAATGACGACGGACGGCATCATTCTGTGGCAGGAAAATGCCCGCCCACATGTTGTCAAAGTTGTTTCGGCTACGCTGCAGAAGTTTCTTTGGAAGCCCTTACACATACTCCACACAGTCCCGATTTCCCTATTTTTGGAGCCCTGAAGAAACTCATTTGTGGCCGTAGATTTACTTCCTACAAAGATGTACATGCTGGATACAATCAGGCTACTGCAAGCAGCCACAAACCTTTTCCATGACAGCATTGACTGTCTTGTCTCATAGCGGGATATATGCAGTAACAGTTACAGCGATTACTTCCTAAGCAATAAACAGTTTACTTACTTTTTGCTTCTGTCTCGTTTTGATTTGACCACTTCTTATAAAATCGAACCACGTACAACAGTTAGCCTCTCTTGTGCGGAGAGACTACATAGTGTTTCACAGTAATTTGTGTGTGAGAAATGGTTTCTTTTTGTTGAAATATACGTTATACAAAATGTATACCAGCATAAATGGGCATGCAGAAAGTGAGCACAGAGCAACAGATGGCAACTTCACAGGGCAGGAATGCAATTTTAGGACTCATGGCTTGCGAGACAGCAAAAAGAATGCTACAGTTCCCCAGTCATCAATTCTGAAGCCATACCGCAGTAGTAAGAGTCGAAGGACATGAAGGGGGAGTCGTAGTTGAGAAAGGAGTGACACAGGACTGTAGCCTATCCCCCATGTTATTCAGTCTGTGTAAAGAACCTGAAATATGAGTTGAAACAACAGACAGTGACTTGAAAAGAGCCGGCCGGGTTGGTCGAGCGGTTCTAGGCTCTACGGTCGCAGGTTGGAATCCTGCCTCGGGCATGGATGTGTGTGATGTCCTTAAGTTAGTTAGGTTTAAGTAGTTCTACGTTCTAGGGGACTGATGACCTCAGAGGTTGGGTCCCATAGTGCTCAGAGCCATTTGAACCATTTTTGAACTTGAAAAGATTTATAAGACAAATATAAACAAAATTACAACGAGGCTAATGGAATGTCATCAAAATAAACCAGACGATGTTGAGAGAATTGTATCAGGAAACAACACACTAAAAGTGCACGATGAGTACTGCTACTTGTTCAAGAAAGTAAGTGGAGAGCACCGAACTACAGAGAATTTAAAATGCTTACTCACAAATGCTAGAAAAGCGTTTCTGAAGAGAAGGACTTGGTTAACATACATTATAAATCTAAATTGGGAGAGTCTTTTCTCAATGTATTTGTCTGGAGAGGTGAGGATGAAAGGTCTTTATGACACAACTCGAATAGAAGAAGGGATCGGTTGATGATGCCTAACCTAAGGCGTCAAGGTATCATCAGTTTAGTAACGGAGGGAATTATGGGGACTCAACGGACTACCGTGAACTTGTCGCATCTTGACTGATCCGCTAAATCACAGGAACATAGTCCCATGGAAAAGACTGCGAATATTTGGAACAGCAAGTGAAACGAAGTGATTAGCATCACCACAGTTTGGTAGCATTACGGGATACGAAAGAGACCAGTTGGCTTCATCTGGATGTGGCATACCTGAAGAAACGTATGAGATCTGTTCCTTGCCGATCTGAGACCGTTGTCCAGTTCACAGGCTCCGTTAGACAGTACTGAAGATGTCTCTCCGGAGTGTTTGTGGTAGACGTTCTGCAATGCATACGATTAACGGTTGCAATACAGGCTGCTCCTTCCACTCGCCATGATGCACCGATCCCTTGACTTTTGGCTTCTCACATAACCTGCTGCAGTAGTTACCGCTAGTAAAGACCTTTTAGACGAGCTGCATTAGCAGCAGTACCAAAACATGTAAACAGTTGCCTGTGGGGCTGGTATACCGAGAATCTACTGAAATTCTGACATGTATTCGCGCGCAGGTGACCAATGCTTATTTGGTCTTTGCAGTAACTGACAACTGATCAAGTGCCAGTAGACTGACATTATTTATGACGGGTATGAAGTCATCAGTCCGCTGTGTAGCACACTTTACTTTATTCGTTTTGTTACCTCGTATTAAAGTTTAAAATCTACAGCATTAAAAGTATAATTTATTTAAGTTCTTTGTTTACAGGTATAAACGCACTCACGATTTACGAAATCGTCAGTACAACTTGTAACGTGTGGTTAACGAAATAAGCCGGATGACAGTGATCAGTACGACGATATCTTAACAACGCACTAGCGAGTGCTGGAAAGTAATGCCTCCGAACTTTTTTTACGAAAACTCTTATATCTTTTTAAATAAAGAAATCGTTGTTAACATTACACATTTTTATCCTCCATGTCTACATATTTATTTCTCAACATACTCACTCTTGCGAGGAACACATTTCTTGCAATGAAAGACCAGAATGTTTGACTTCTTTGACTAAGCCACAACCTCACCTCTGACTGCACCGCTTCGTCACTATCAAAGTGAAGACCTCGAATGTGTTCTTTAAGTTTTGTAAACTAATGAAAATCGGATGATGCCAAGTCGGGACTGTACGGAGGATGCTGCAAATGTAGCGGCGCTCGTGTGTGGTATGGCATTGTCGTGCTGAAGTGGATGGTGCTCCAGAGGCGAAAAAACAATTCAAACTCGATTACAGCACGCTGTTTGTCACGCACCGATGTAAGTCCGTTACACACCGCCGTGTTACACGCTGCAATTTGGGGCCCACCAACGCCAGAGGCCTATAGATATGTAGGCACGAAGAATAAATATGTATATGTTATTATCGTTTGTTTTGTTTAAAAAGCTTTAAGACTTTTCAGATAAAAAATTAAGATACATTACTTTTCAGCACGTCTTCATAGTTGCCACATCTAGCTAATACCGCATTAGTACTAAAAGAGGGCGCACTGAAAGATTTCAAACAACGGGAAGAAACCAAGTAGCCGTACATCATACCGGCTGTTTCCTAAGTATTAGTCAGTATTTACCACCAAAACTCAAAATCAAACAGAACCCCCCCCCCCCCATCGGCCCCCGCCACCAACCACGTCATCCAGTCAGTACAACAACAACCACGGGAATGGAAGACTGGAAGTCCATCAGGTTTTCTACAACTGCAAGAAAACCACGGTAATAGTCACCTTCACGAAAGCTGGCTGTAAGAGTATTTGAAATGTTGGTGCTGTCATTTACATCATTCTGCGATCACACAACCAAACATATTTACCGAAATATTCTCTGGACTAGAAGAAATATTCATACTTTGTGTTCAGTTCTGGATAGTTTGATTTATTTTTCTAGAGTAATAAGTTTGTGGAAGAGCGTAACGGCCATCTTCATTGGACGAGTGGTTCTAAGCGCTTCAGTCTGGAACCGCACGACCGCTACAGTCGCAGGTTAGAATTCTGCCTCGGGAATGGATGTGTGTGATGTCCTTAGTTAGGTTTAAGTAGTTCTAAGTTCTAGGGGACTGATGACCTCAGATTTTAGTCCCATAGTGCTCAGAATGGTTCAAATGGTTCAAATGGTTCTGAGCACTATGGGACTTAACATCTGTGGTCATCAGTCCCCTAGAACTTAGAACTACTTAAACCTAACTAACCTAAGGACATCACACACATCCATGCCCGAGGCAGGATTCGAACCTGCGACCGTAGCAGTCGCGCGGTTCCGGACTGCGCGCCTAGAACCGCTAGACCACCGCGGCCGGCCATAGTGTTCAGAGCCATTTGAAACATTTAAATAGAATAATCGAGTAATGTTCTCAGAATTCGGCAGAGTCGCTAAGGCCTGAGGACTAAGGAATTAGAAGTAGTTGGTAACTCCATAGGTAGTGTAGTATATTGGAAGTGTGCGACTTAGCGTGTTTGCCGGCCGGTGTGGCCGACTGGTTCTAGGCGCTTCAGTTTGGAACCGAGCGACCGCTACGGTCTCTTCTAGGGGACTGATGACCTCAGATGTTAAGTCCCATAGTGCTCAGAGTCATTTGAACCATTTTTAACTTAGCGTGTTATTTGAGTTGTCGAAAAAAATCTGTGAAACAGGTGACATGTCATACGAGTGCTATTTGGAAAGTAGGCATCGATCGGTCGCGAGATGGAAATGGAGTGTAAAAATCAAAAATGTTTTGTTTGCAACAGTTAGCTACACTTTCCAGGCACTTCTCTACATAGTCACCGCTCCGACTTACAAGGAGACAGCACGACCGTGGGATCTGGGAATTGTCCGAAATTTTGTGTGGTGAAAGGGGACCCGTAACACCTCACGTGGTTAAAATATTAGGACGCACTACCTGGAAAATCCCGGGAAAAATCGACCCAAAGTTTCTTAGGTGTCGTATGACTATAAAACGTTGGTTCATTGCCGAGCCGTCGTATGGTCTATATGGTTAGGGCTCGGACTCTTACGACAGAGGTCTCTGGTTCGATTCCTCCTCTGGAAGATTTTTGTTTTCCTTCTGTTTCATTTTCTTTTGTTATTCCATCAATTATTCAGAAAGTTTCCCAAACCTACATTATCTTCAACAAACTAGTTTCATTATTGAATAAAAATTATTTTCTTTTTGTTCAACAACACAATTTATGGCGGTGGGTTTTCCAGTTTTCATTGTAAAGTATATGAGGAGAAACATTGGGTTGTTAATCAGAATAAAAAAGACGATTGGGAGACATTCAATTTTTATACATATAACAATTATAAACAAGAACCTCAGTGGTAATTATCGTAAAAACAAACAAAACAATAATTTTTGCGACATCATGCGCAACATATAAAAGCAGATTTTTTACAATCACAGGGCGTTTGCAGTAAATCTTCACCAAAACATGTCCCATTAACATTTACGAAAATGTTTCTAGTTGTTGATAATTTTGAGGCAAACCAGGCGTATTGAATCATGTCTCGGAATATTGGTGACGATAATTGATGGTGAATTATGGAATGAGTTTTTATACGGTCTTCTCGGGTTTTAATTTCACGATTCTCCTGTAACAATGCGCTGCAATTTTGCAAGCGCTTTATGAAATTTTTAACTTGCTTGTAAAAGTAAACATCACAAGGTTGCACCAAAGAAGTGCATTTTGGAGGTATGACTTTTACAGACCAAGTTGGCATATTTTCGTCATCTTGAAAAATTGCATCATATATCTCCGGATTTGTTTGACCTCCACAAGAGTCAATGAGAAGTAAAAATTTATCCTCCCCGCTGTAAGATTTTAAACATTTCCGGAGAAAATCCATGTATAAAACTGCTGTTAATTTTCCGGACTTCGATGATGTTACGATGACGTTCGTATAAGTATTGGCATAGCCTTGTATTAATTTGTGAATACGAGGTTCGAAATGACCGGTCGCTTCTTGTAAGCATATGAAGACACGTGGGAGCAGTTTTCCGGATAATGTTATTGAATATTGTGCGGTGTACGAAAGCGTCACTTTATTCAAATCCGACTTTTTCACGAAAACTGTTTTACTCCCTTTTTCAGTGAGAGTCGTGTTGAAAACAGATTGATATTGGCATCCTGAAACAATATTATTTTTAATATTAAGCACTATTCGAATGTGTATGTAAATATCTTTTTCTATAATTAATTTTGAATTCATATACACTCCTGGAAATGGAAAAAAGAACACATTGACACCGGTGTGTCAGACCCACCATACTTGCTCCGGACACTGCGAGATGGTTGTACAAGCAATGATCACACGCACGGCACAGCGGACACACCAGGAACCGCGGTGTTGGCCGTCGAATGGCGCTAGCTGCGCAGCATTTGTGCATCGCCGCCGTCAGTGTCAGCCAGTTTGCCGTGGCATACGGAGCTCCATCGCAGTCTTTAACACTGGTAGCATGCCGCGACAGCGTGGACGTGAACCGTATGTGCAGTTGACGGACTTTGAGCGAGGGCGTATAGTGGGCATGCGGGAGGCCGGGTGGACGTACCGCCGAATTGCTCAACACGTGGGGCGTGAGGTCTCCACAGTACATCGATGTTGTCGCCAGTGGTCGGCGGAAGGTGCACGTGCCCGTCAACCTGGGACCGGACCGCAGCGACGCACGGATGCACGCCAAGACCGTAGGATCCTACGCAGTGCCATAGGGGACCGCACCGCCACTTCCCAGCAAATTAGGGACACTGTTGCTCCTGGGGAATCGGCGAGGACCATTCGCAACCGTCTCCATGAAGCTGGGCTACGGTCCCGCACACCGTTAGGCCGTCTTCCGCTCACGCCCCAACATCGTGCAGCCCGCCTCCAGTGGTGTCGCGACAGGCGTGAATGGAGGGACGAATGGGGACGTGTCGTCTTCAGCGATGAGAGTCGCTTCTGCCTTGGTGCTAATGATGGTCGTATGCGTGTTTGGCGCCGTGCAGGTGAGCGCCACAATCAGGACTGCATACGACCGAGGCACACAGGGCCAACACCCGGCATCATGGTGTGGGGAGCGATCTCCTACACTGGCCGTACACCACTGGTGATCGTCGAGGGGACACTGAATAGTGCACGGTACATCCAAACCGTCATCGAACGCATCGTTCTACCATTGCTAGACCGGCAAGGGAACTTGCTGTTCCAACAGGACAATGCATGTCCGCATGTATCCCGTGCCACCCAACGTGCTCTAGAAGGTGTAAGTCAACTACCCTGGCCAGCAAGATCTCCGGATCTGTCCCCATTGAGCATGTTTGGGACTGGATGAAGCGTCGTCTCACGCGGTCTGCACGTCCAGCACGAATGCTGGTCCAACTGAGGCGCCAGGTGGAAATGGCATGGCAAGCCGTTCCACAGGACTACATCCAGCATCTCTACGATCGTCTCCATGGGAGAATAGCAGCCTGCATTGCTGCGAAAGGTGGATATACACTGTACTAGTGCCGACATTGTGCATGCTCTGTTGCCTGTGTCTATGTGCCTGTGGTTCTGTCAGTGTGATCATGTGATGTATCTGACCCCAGGAATGTGTCAATAAAGTTTCCCCTTCCTGGGACAATGAATTCACGGTGTTCTTATTTCAATTTCCAGGAGTGTATTTTACATCGGTAAAAACATTTTGTACGCAGAAAACATGTATTTACCTGTTTGGTCAGTATTTGTCACATAATCCTTATGGTATTGTGGGAGTAAATGGCACGTCTGCCAACGAAAGGTCTCCGCAGACGCCTGGATGTCCTCCATTGACGCCACTTGTTTTTTAGAAACCAGTTTCGTGATCTTGCGTTGTGAAATTTTGTACTTCTGTTTAAATTCCGTGACCCATCGATTAGACGCCTTAAATTTGAAATCGATGAATTCTGCAGCCGCAGCCAATGTCCATTGCTGTAAATTTCTTGTCGTGACTTGCTGATATTGTTATCTTGCTTCCACAAAACGGTTGTAGGTCCACGAATCTATCACCTCAAATTTATCCATTCGCGTACCACGACTTTTAATATCTTTCTTCCATTGTGAAAGATATTCTTTTCTCTTCAATTGGCGGCATCCTTTCCTTTGCAATGTCGCCAAGGACCATGTGGGGTGCGCTTTAGTAATATTCACGACTTTGACTTTGTAGGCAATGGGAATCATGTCACTTTTAAATCTTTTCGGTGGCGGTTTATATTCGTCTCGAGAGGAATCACTTTGTGGCACTTCGAACTGTTCGTCGTTCTCCTCACATTCTTCGCAATACTCACGAGCGTGAATTAATTCCTCTTCAGTTACGAATATTTTTTCACCCAAAAGTTCCAGTGTATAATTATAAAGTTCTCCGTCCAATAACATAGCATCGCGAGAAATTTCTTCCGAAGTTGTCGATGCAATTAAATTATTTTCCGTCAATAGCTTTTCATAATACACCACTGTGTCCTTCAATCGTAATTTTGATAGGTCACTATGAATGGACTGTTCAGGAATTCCTTCTCCTATTCCAGATGAGCCAGCAACTTCTTCAGTCGACATGTTTAACCTCGGATCGGAATAACACGTTGACATTTGAAACAGGCACGTCTGTTCACGACGAAATCGAAAAACAAACCGCCGTGTACTTCTCACGGTTCGCGCACAGTCCTATGCGCAGATGACCGTTATAATCCCAAGGGGACCCTTACAAAGCCCCTTTAAACCCTGGAACCCCATAAAACGAAATAGAACAACGAGCACGAATATTTTTCAGTGAATGAAAAACTTTACGTTATTGAGCCAGAATAATGTTTTAAAACTAATGTAGGTTTGAGAAACTATCTGAATAATTGGTGGAATAACAAAAGAAAATGAAACAGAACGGAAGAAAAGATGTACTGGAGGAGGAATCGAACTCGAGACCTCTGGCGTAGGAGTCCGAGCCCTAACCATATATACCAGACGGCGGCTCGGCAATGGGCCAACATTTTATACTCATACGACACCTAAGAAACTTTGGATCGATTTTTCCCGGTATTTTCTGGGTAGTGCGTCCTAATATTTTAACCACGTGTGGTGTTACGGGTTCTCTTTCACCACACAAAATTTCGGACAAATCCACGACCCCACGGTTGTGCCGTCTCCTTGTTAGACTTCTGTCGTTGAGTTGTACCAACTCACTAATACCCTAGTCATAGAAGGCAGCCGCCTGCGCTTTCCACCCAGTCTCTACGTTGACTTCCGCAGCTCGTTGTCTCGCGGTCGTATTCTCGCTTCCCGAGCACGGGGTCCTGGTTTCGATTCTCGGTGGCGTCAGCGATTTTCATCTGTCTCGAGATGACTGGGTATTCGTGTTGTCCTCGTAATTTCATCATCATTCCTTAAAATGGCGAGATTAGACTGTGCAATGGTTGGGAATTTGTACGGGCGCTGATAACCGCGCAATTGAGCGCCCCACAAACCAAACATAATCATCATCATCATCTACGTTGACCTACAGCTCGTTGTGTGTGCCAAAACGTTGTCTTCATAGTCAGTGGGCCATGTGAGCGGAGATGAAACTCAGTGAGAGCCAATTACGGGCTGTATTGTGAGTGACCAAACACTTGCCATAGAAAACGCTGCAGGAGTGTCGTCATTGCCCCTGCAAAATGTGACCGAGAATTGTCACAACGAATGAACCGTGTGACAGTTATGTTATGTGAGCTGAATGACATGAGGCGAAATCTCTCACCAGGTCGTCATACTTGGCATGAGACACTATTTTCTAGGCATCTTTACATGCTCACAATGCGCTCAGAACTGGAAAGAGCGACAAGACGCGTTCTGGAGATACTGCCCAACACGTCTGTACAAAGTTTCATCGGATTTTCACAGTTGTCTACATTTCGTGACCTATCGTAAATTATTTTCCGAATAGCCCTCATCTTTCCAAATAAGTGTTTCCATCACATTAGCAAAGAACAGACTTGTGGATAAATGTGAAAACAGTCAGAGACTAGTATGGCATGTCACCCTTCTAGAAGTTTGGCGAAAAAGCGCAGAAAGAAAAATTCAAGGTGTATTGGACGACGATCAGTTAAGTTTCAGGAAGGGAAATGATACCACAGCAGCAACTATTGAGTCGCGCTTTCCACTGGAACTAGCGACACATTCGGGTTTCTCGTGGGTGGTACTAAGTACCTACGCTTGTTTGGCGTAGGGATCATAAATTACACACACCAACCCTCCTCGTGATCCTGTCTATTAGGGAAAACAATATCTAAATCCGTATATTAGTTCCTGAGATTAGCCTTAAAATACAGACAGTACGTATAGAAGGAGACGATATGTATATATTCTGTCAATACTAATATCCTGTGCTCAGTAAAGCGGCGTATATCTTTCAACTGAACGCCACTTCGATGACTTGCGTTTCCTAACCTAACCCAGTTACACAACCAAGGAAAGGGGGCTCGCAGTTCACTTTGAATCCGAAACATGCGTCGTTTCTGGCGAATCTCCACATCATTGAGAGATAAAAGACAGATTGAAAAATACATTCTCCGTCCGACCTTTCGGTTTCCATAGACACGCTTTATTACGAGACCACCCGGTCCGACGTAGATTCATTTCAAGTTTCGCGGCACTCTGGAGCTATAGCGGATACTTACTGCTTTTCCCGTCATAACCCGCCTTCTCTGTGACTACCTAGCTTAAGGCTCCCATCACCACGAAAAATGGTTCAAATGGCTATGGGACTTAACATCTGAGGTCATCAGTCCCCTAAATTTAGAACTACTTAAACCTAACTAACCTACGGACATCACACACATCTATGACCGAGGCAGGATTCGAACCTGCGACCATAGCAGCCGCGTGGTTCCGGACTGAAGCGCCTAGAACCGCACGGCCACCGCGGCCGGCACAATACAGCGTGGGGCAGCGTTCATAGTAGAATATTAAAAACACATCATCAGACAGTAACTGTAATTTATTCATTACCCCTTATGTCAATTAATAGTTAAAGGAATGCCATTTACTAATGTGTAAGTCATTGTCCATTGCACAGATTACTTTCTGAATATGACTCCTATCAAATGATGCCCCTCTGCAGAACACATTCATCTAGACGGCGTTGGAAGCTTTCCATAACTCGGCGTAAGGTATTCCCTGGGACATTGCCGACGGCAGTTCTGATGCGATCCTTCAACTCAGGAATGGTGGCACAACGTGTTCGGAAAACTTCTTGCTTCAGGTAGCCGCGAAGGAAAAATTCTGCACACGAAAGGTCAGGTGAGCGAGGCGGCCAGGAAATGTCACCAAAACGGAAAATTACTCTACTGGGAAATGTCTGTCCCAGGAAATACACGCAAATTCTGGCTGTATGCGAGGTCGCTCCGTCTTGTTGAAACCGTAATTGTTCCACATCCATGTCGACCATACCTAATTGGGGAAGAACGAAGTCTTGCAGCATCTGTAGGTGGCGTTCACTGGTGACAGCTACAGCCACACCGCTGTCATCCTCAAAGAAGTAAGGGCCAATAACCCCAAAAGAAGCAACTCCACACCACACTGTGACACGACAGCTGTGCAAGGTTCAAATGGCTCTGAGCAGTACGGGACTTAACTGCTGAGGTCGTCAGTCCCCTAAAACTTAGAACTATTTAAACCTAACTAACCTAAGGACATCACACACATTCATGCCCGAGGCAGGATTCGAACCTGTGACCTTAACGGTCGCGCGGTTTCAGACTGTAGCGCCTAGAACCGCTCGGCCACACCGGCCGGCTGCTGTGCAAGAGCTTGATATGCAGTTCATGCGGGTTTACATCACTGCAATTACGCATATTCTCTTTATTCACTGAACCACATAACTCGAAATGAGCTTCATCTGACACCAGGATGGTGTGCACCATTTGTGGATTTTGGCGAAGGAGATCACGCATGGTTAAACAGAATGTTTCGTATGAAACCCAATCGCGAGGCCTAATTCTCTGAACAATCTGCAGCTTATGTGGGTGAAAATGGAGATCTTCGTGCAATATTCTCCTGAATGAGCGATCGGACATGTGCACAGTTTTCGCATGACGACGAGCAGATCTTTTTGGGCTACGCAGTAGTGCAGCACGAAGATTTTCCAAGACTTCTGCAGAACCTGTTGTTCGAAATACACCTACCCACCTCACAATGGTCCGTCCATCTGGAACTTTCCCATGACGTCTCAATATGAAATGCTGCCGAAAAAAACGCTGGGTAGCAATAACAGAGTCGTTATTCTTGAAATAACTTTCAACAGCAAAGGCACGATGCTGTGCACTCCATCGCTCCAAATCATTGTCACAGTCGAAATGGCAGTTCATTAGTACACGAATGCGGCACGAGCTGGCGCGCATTCCTGAAGTACGCCATTGTACTACGCAAGTCAAATTACGTTACGAACGCATCCCAAATGTGCTCGATGGTGTCTCATTCGGGGAAAGGGGACGGCCCGTTCATTCGCAAAATATCCTCAGGTTCCAACACCTGCGCTGTTTTGGTGGTCCAGGTGCTATGTTGTTGGGAGGCATACACTTGCGTAGGCATATTGACCTGAAAATCTTTGAAGACGCTACACTCACCGGTTAATCTTATGGTGAGGCTGTATTCCTTTCAGATTTGCGACTTTTCAGGGGTGGATTGGGCATAACACGCGTGACCGCATCGAACAGCGGAAGTGGAGGAGCGCTTGGTATGAAAGCCTGTACTGGCCCACCTGCCATCCCTATTTAAGTTCCATCGAGCATTATGAAGACAAACTAAAACTGTGTGCCGGACCGAGACTCTAACTCGGGACCTTTGCCTTTCGCGGCCAAGTGCTCTACCAGCTGTGAGGGCGGGGCGTGAGTCGTGCTTGGGTAGCTCAATTGGTAGAGCACTTGCCCGCGAAAGGCAAAGGTCCCGAGTTCGATTCTCGGCCCGGCACACAATTTTAATCTGCCAGGAAAGTTTCATATCAGCGCACACTCCGCTACAGAGTGAAAATGTCATTCTGGGAACATCCCCCAGGCTGTGGCTAAGCCATGTCTCCGCAATATCCTTTCTATCAGGAGTGCCAGTCCTGAAAGTTTCGCAAGAGAGCTTCTGTAAAGTTTGGAATTTAGGAGACGAGGTACTAGCGGAAGAAAAGCTGTGAGGTCCGGGCGTGAGTCGTGCTTGGGTGGCTCTGTTGGTAGAGCACTTTCCCGCGAAAGGCAAAGGTCCCAAGTTCAAGTCTCGGTCCGGCACACAGTTTTAATCTGCCAGGGAAGTTTCATATCAACGCACACTCCGCTGCAGAATGAAAATCTCATTATGGAGACATATTGCAACTCCTCCACATGCACCAACGCTCTTTCAGCAGCAGCCAATCACGCTGGTGGAGTGGGAGCTCATTGCAGAGCGTGCACTGACGTCCGGTGATCAGACATCCTATTTAAGAATCACGTCTTGCCCTTTTTATTGTCCACGGGAATATCATGAATCGGGATGGCTTCAATGTAATTAGTGTTTGGGCAAAAGTGTTATTTCTGTTTGTCTCGTAGCGTATTTCTTTCAGTGATATTTTAGTCTACACCGTAACATTTCTTTCTATGTAAGAGGCAAGTTTCATCGAGATATATTATTTGGCAATAAAACATCATGAGAAAGTTACTTTCGACCTTCAGTTTTGCACACCACAGGGTGCAGATTGAAGAAAATTTTCAATATCTGCCTAGCTCTCGTGACCTACAGGAAGGCTACGATAATACATTTGTAGAATAAGAGGTTCACAATCCTTAGAAGACTGGAGTTAAGGTACACATACAGACTTATGTCGCATGACACGTAAAAAATGTAAGTGGCAGTAATGTGGTGGTAGAGCATGAGATGAATGAATTAAGAACGGTTGCAGTTTATCAGAACTGTTGAGAGCTTCAACGTCTAGAAAGGATCGAGAAAATTCCATAAGAGGAAAGAAACTGCTAGGTTTAGAGCCGTCATGACCCTGCTTGTTGCATATGTGAAAGGTTTAGAGATGTTAGAGAGACATGAGCAGCATACTTAACAGAGAATTTTGCTAAAGGATGAACAAAGCAAAGACGAAGTTGATGATGAGTAGTGTGATACACAGTACAAGCAGGCAGTATTACACGAAAGGACATCAGAACTCGATTGCAAACGTGAAAAAAGCTTTCTTCAGTAAAATAGGTCTACTGTTTGTAGGGAAGCAGCCTACTCACGCCGTAATAAATTCACATCAGTCTTTCCATTGTGTGCCAGCCTAGTCCGCTGTAACTAGCTCTGACGTCATGAATGTTGCGCAATGCTTTAAAAAATCAAGTAAATAACTGAAAAGGTTCTAGCATGTCAGGAGTAATACTAAATCAATGTGTGTTGAATGTCAGGTCAATAACTTTAACCATTTTCGAAATTTGGACGCTTTTCTGTAAAAATCATTGGCGCAACATAAAAGAGCTAGAGACTTAAAAATTTATATTTAGGTTCCTTTTTCATAATAATTTAGTAGAAACAGTGTTCTGGATCTCACAAATTAAAATGTTTGTTGAAATTCATGATTTTCTGGTTTTTATCTTAAAAATTAAGGAAGCAAGATAGATTAAGTAGGCTAATAAATAAGGCTAGGATGTTTAAATTTAAGTAGAAGGGAGATCCGCTATAATCATAAAGATGTGAGAAATTTCAACTGAATGACTATAAAACTATAGCGATAGCGTATCTCCAAAGGGCAAGTTCAGAGCTCGTCTACTGCATGTAGTGTAATTAAATTAATTCTCTCGCCCAAAATAATTGACTTAGCCACGTCAGATTTTTATTATGATTACTTACCTATGTGCTGATTGCGCATTTAAATTGAGAGCTTCATCTGCCATCAGCAAAGGAAGCGATGATTTATTCAGTAACTTAATGTGGTGCATTACTAGCCCAGCAGCTAGTCAGGAGAGCCGATTTGATCAGGCGTTCCCTTAGCCATCCGCACCGCGGCTTTTTATATAAGAACGCTGCGCTAGGAAGGAAGGCCCCAGTTCTCTCCAGACGCTGAATAGCACACCATCTGTGTCGGGAGTCGCGTCACATCGGTATCATTGCTATAAACAGCCTTGGATGCCGTATTAAGTTACTCGGAATACGCGTAACCGTGAAATCATTTACGAGTGAAGTGTTAATTCTGGGATGACTTTAATTATCTATCTTCAGTTTGCGTATGTCGTATTTTCCCGTGCCGTCGCGGGACAGACATTCTACCTTTATTTAGCGTGGCGTTTGATGAGCCTAATCATCAAATTATGGCGAGCATTCATTTAAACATTTAATTTGGACAGTTTGTAACCTCCCCCTCACTTATCGACCTTAAAGACAGTGAAAAATTAAACCGCGTGTACCTAATGGAAATTTGGGAAAAGCAATCGTCACCGAAGTTAATCTGTCGGTAAAGAGGGAGGAAAGGGTTACATCTAAATGAAAGGAAAAATGCAAATGAAACTGGTGGAAATTAATTTTGAAAAGGGGTAAAGTTAATGAAGAAAGTAAATGTGCGGCCGTTACGTTAACAATTAACTAGCGGTAATTAGATATTTGAGATTTGGGGGAAATTACGGTCGCCAGTCCTAAGGACAATTACTATAGTAACTGAAAAAGAAAGGTAATTACACATATAATTAGCACTAGAAGCGTGGCAACTGAAAGTTTACACGTGTAGTGTGAAAACTGGAAGTTTGTCAGAAGTAATGAATTTCGCTACACTCTGACTTAATTTAGCAAAGAATTAATAAAACTGGAAAATCGAAAGTTAATTTAGTGACTGAAGTTAATAGTGAGCTTTCTTCCTGAAGCACATCGACATTCAGTAAAATAAGGTTAGTCTTGGACTACCTCAACAATCATTTCAAAAGCTACTTGAATCTACGCAAGCTGAACTTTGAAATTAAAGCAGTGAAATCGAATGATGCTGGCGTTCGAATTTCAACGACCCTCGGGCTCATTTCGGAAAAGGAAGGGACCCTGCTTGGCAATGCAATTGGGACAATGAGCAACAAAGGTTCATGCTAAGTTGCTGTAATTTTGCGAGGCAAATGGAACAATTTGAAAAGCTGAGGTCTGCCATACAGTTCTGAAACTTTACGTGCTTTCAGTCTTCCTTGTTGGTTGATTGAAGGTTTGAAGCCGTCGATCGAGGAGGTGGCGACAGTCACTCATTGTCGGCCGTCGCTGTTGCAGAAGCTGGATGTTGGCGCGCCTTCTTCTCGACACGGTCACCAGGCGAAACGGGCTCTTGATGTGCGCCAGCTAAGATTTCCCGTCCGCGACACCATGTCAGAAACTATCATCGCGAGTCGAGCACAGTTACATGCTGCCAAACCCCAAAAGCGCGGCAACTCGCGGGAGCGTCACACAACACACCTGCTCCTCTCGCTACTCCAGCCAGACTCTCTCTGCCCGCGCTCCACGGGGCAGAGTTAACACTACCAAAGATCCTACACACTTTTATTCTTCACACGACCCATCGATGTAATCGTTCGATAGCAGTTTTCCCTAGGCAAGACCCAGCGTAAAAATACAAATAATATTTACGAAACAAACCAATTATACATCGACATGAGTGCATAAATATATATATATACAAACAGTAAAACAATTACAATATATAAAGAGACAGAAATGTCATATCTTGAGGTAACA
This sequence comes from Schistocerca americana, assembly GCF_021461395.2. NCBI lineage: Eukaryota > Metazoa > Arthropoda > Insecta > Orthoptera > Acrididae > Schistocerca > Schistocerca americana. Next base: position 859,068,228 of record NC_060121.1, read on the forward strand.
AAACAAGGGAAAAAAATAATAGTACAATAGATGGAAATAGGAGGATATGCATTTCCGGCGTTACACGTGCCCCACATTGTCTGAGGATGTTCGTGTAACGTAAACAGACTCAGAAAATGTCCCAAAAAAGAAACAGCGGAAATGCATATGCTCAAAACATCAACAAAATTTAGCATTCGTCTAATTAATCATAAATCAATTTTTAGACCATAATAATTGAGTGGAGACACTCCTAATCTTATTCCACTCTGTCATCTTGCACAAAATAAAACAGGTTGACAACATATTAAAATTCATAGAAGATATAGAAAATGGTTTAGCTATTCCAAAATCGTCAAAATCCGTAAGACTATCATGAAATGGAATACTATTTACAAAATTAATCAGAGTACATGGTCATAAAAACAGGTAGATCAAAATATGCAAATTAATTATTAATTACGTAGAATACACATTTTATATAACCTTTTCGTAATTAATACGCTTGCCATGAGAGTCCACTTAATGCTAAACAAGAAAATAATATTCAGTAGATCGAAAAAAACTTAAGTATTGACAGCAGAATTCTTTCACATCATCTGTCCGGGAAGAAAAACAATTCCGCCTTCCGTACTCGCAAGTACAAAGAATGCCGACAGCGGCACAAGAGCCGACAGCGGCACCGCCTCGCCAGTATTGTTGCGCCCGCCTGTGCGGCACGCTTGATCTCACTCGCCTGTGTAACGGCATTTCCAGAACGTCCGTTTCACTGAATTCTTTCGGAAAAACTCACTCCCGAGTAATCTCAAGGAGTCCATTAACACTATCACAGTGGAGAACTCAACACTGTCCATCATCACACATGTACAAGCCTGAAACTTAAAACAGCGTCTAAGTACATCGGCAATGACTAGTAAAACACATATTCATGGAATCTTACAGCTAGTTACAAAATCATATTTACATTGCTTAATCTACTGTGACTCAGCTGAAAACTTAAACTAGCAGCTTGGATTTTTAAATTGATTAATATTCAGTAACTCTTAAATCATTAAATCAACATAAATTACTTATTAATTACAACTTCTTTAATGACCTCTAGGTCAGGCAAAAGCATCGCCACATGGCACATCCTTAAATCTTACACTCTATATCTACATACTGTACAAATTACCCTATCTGTGGTACTAATCAATCCTTGGTTGGTACAATTTCAGGTCTACAATGTTTCGTATACCTAATAGCTTTCCAGAGCTTGGATACTCTAAGCAATAAGCATTTGTGTGAGGTATACCAATGACTTTATATGGTCCATTATAAACAAACTTAAATTTAGAGATTTCATTGTCTATCTCGCTCGATTTCTCATGAGCTTTTACAAGTAGTAAGTCTCCGATCGCAAACTTAGCAAAACGCGCTTTAGCGTCATGACGACATATGCGAGCATCGGCTTTAAGCTTCATTACTTCTCGCAAACGATCTTTTTTCACACCAATACTAATGTCAATCCGTGGAGGGAATTTGATTATCTCTTCCACTAAACTTTTACTTCTGTCATCCAACAGGATTTCCTCTGGAGAAAATCCCGTCGATTCATGTCTCAAGGTGCTCATAATTCTCTCAAATACTGCTACATATTTGCCCCATGCCCTATGGTTGTGATGGCAATAGGTACGGCACAGTCGGCCTAGCTCGCGCATATACCTGTCAGCGGGATTCCCAGCCGGACAATAAGCAGAAATATGGATCACCTCGACCCCATTACTTTCCATGCCTTCATTCCACAACTTAGAAGTAAATTGTGCCCCATTGTCTGATAGAATCGCCTTGGGCTTACCAATATGAACAAAATAATCGTTCACAAGCTTGCTATAGACCGCTTTGGCTGTAGCTTTCCTAATCGGGTATAGTTTGATGAACTTGGAAAAAGCTTCTAGCACTACTAAAATGTAGGCAAAGTTTCCTGATGACTTGGGCAAAGGTCCGTACAGGTCCACGCACAGTAACTCAAAGGTGTCGTTAGGCCTTATACTTTGCATAGGACCACGACTTGTACAGTTGGTAACCTTCACCTTCTGACATAAATCGCAAGTTTTCACTCTGTCAGTAACTCGTTTTAACATGTTGTTAAAATGCACTACTTCACTCAGCTTTTCCGTACATTTCTTTGGTCCACAGTGACCATACGCCAAATGGTAGTAGTCTATTATTTCCGTGACGTATTTGGTGGGCCAGCATACCCGCCAAATATTACTATCTTCACCCTTATGTATGTACAAGATATGATCGTATATCTTGTAATACTTCCTTAATTTCTCTCCTTCTGGACTCTTTTCATCATATCGGGTTTTCACCATATTTAAACAACCATCCTCGTTCTGATGACGACGTAGATTCTTACAGATGTTCATTATTAATTTACGTCCCTCATCTTCTTTAAAATAGTACAATTTGACCACTCCATCTGCCTCATCTTTCAATAGACCTTGATTAGACTCGGGCAACCGCGACAGCGCATCCGCTACGCAATTGTCGGTCCCTTTTACGTAACAGATGTCATAGTTAAATTGCTGTAAATACAACGACCACCTAGTCAGTCTTTCGTGAAGTAGTTTACAATCCTTCAGATAAGTGAGCGCCTTATGGTCCGTATGAACAATCACCTTACGGTCCCATAGGTAACCCTTGACCTTCTTGAATCCCCACACGATAGCGAGACACTCTTTCTCAGAAATCGTGTAGTTTCGCTCACTTTTTGATAAAGTTCGACTCGCGAACGCTATCGTCCGGTGTTCCTTATCCTCTCCTTTACCAACTTCTTGGAACAGTTCTACCCCCACGCCGTAATTCGACGAATCCGTTCCCAGATGGAAGGGTAGCGATAAATCAGGATGTAATAGTATGTTAGATCTTATCAACTCGTCTTTTAATCTCTCGAAAGCGGTCTGACACCCGTCAGTCCACACAAACGGAACATTTTTGCGTAAGAGGTTATTCAAATTTTCATCATTAAACACTTGTCCTTTTACAAATTTACGGTAAAATCCTGTGAGCCCCAGAAAACTTTTTAACTGTTTCCTAGACTTGGGTGGAGGACAATTCCTTATTGCCTCTAGTTTCTCTGGGTCTTTCGTAATACCAGCAGTGGTAATTACATGCCCTAAAAATTTCAGTTCCTGCTTCACAAATTCGCATTTCTTTAGCTTTAGAGTCATTCCGCCACGGCGCAATGCTCTAAAAACTTCATCTAACAGGTCACAATAGTCATGCCAAGTGGCATTGGCCAACAATAGGTCGTCAACATATACAGTTAATCTTGAACTCAAAGCCGGGCCTAGCACTTTATCTAGGGCCCTGATGAATACGGACACAGCTATATTAAGTCCAAACGGCAGTACTCTATACTGATAACACCTGCCCGCAAACAAGAAGGCGGTGTATGGCCTAGATTCTTCTTCGAGTTCTATTTGCCAGTAACTAGCCGTCAGATCGAGGCTAGTCATGAACTTAACGTCATGAAAACGTTGCAAAATCTCCTCCATACTCTCTGGTCTGTCTGTTTCGCGTTGAACGACCCTATTCAACGTGCGTGCGTCAATCACAATACGCACACTACCATCCCGTTTTGCTACAATGACCAAACCGTTATTGTATGGACTCGTACTTCTTTCAATCACTCCCCATTCGATCATCTTATCTATCTCCCGTTGCACTGCTTCCTTTTTGGACAACGGTATAGCATACGGTCTCACGAAGAATGGTTCGTGCGGAATTACGTGCAACTTGCATTTATATCCTTCCACAAGTCCCGGTTTGTCTGAAAACACACTCTTATTCCTCATTATTACTTCATACAGGCCTCGTCTTTGTTCGTGTGTTACGTTTGACACACCGTCTACAATAATTTCCAATTCACTTTCTATACTATTGTCAATGCCGAGATTCCTCACATTACAGTAGTTCAAATTCATACCTACGTCAATACCATTGGGCCAGTTAACAATGCGTATAGGCTGGTATTGCCTATGCACACCGTCTCCTGCCTCGTCAAAACTAACTACTATTGTTTTATCTTGGGACGTACATGTCAAAGTTTTGCTTTCGCAATTAATCACTGCACGGTACTTTAATAGCCAATCTAACCCGATAATTACTTCCGTAGTTAAGTCTGGCACGACGACAAACTCTTGCTCAAATTGTGCCCCACATATCTCGAAGTTGACAAAAATCTGTTTTGTGACCGGTTTACTGGCCTTCCCAGTAGCACCGATAATTTTCACTCCTGTTACTGGCATAACTACGATGCCGGGTCTGTTTTTCAGTAACTCAAATATTTTCCCAGATACAGCACTCAATTCTGCACCGGTGTCAATCAACACGTTTAGTTGTAGGTCGTGCATATTAACAGACACTACTATCTGTCTACACTTGTCCTCGACTGTTTCTTTATTTTCCCACAGTAAATCCTCGTCTATATCCAGGCCATTCCAGAAAAAACCATCCGGCTTCGATCCTAAGTCCGGCTTATCTGGCGGCTTTTTCAGCCTCTGTTCACATAGAGTGTTAATTTCAACACGTTTGTCCTGAGGCTTGTTCTGTAGCTTCGCCTCCAATACCGAAACCTTTTCCTGTAACTCGTCAACTAGTGAGTGTTGCTTTGCTATAAATTCACTAATTGTCACCTTCGTTGATTCCACTTTGGTCAGATTGATCTCATCTGCCAATCTACCTGGAGGAATGTGCCCAGTAGCATCTGAAATTACTTCCTCTGGATCTGCGCAACCCACACTGCTATCGTCTGACTGTATAATGTCAGCTCTAACCTCATACACGCTGTAATCTATGTGCTTTTCTACCAATCGTGTCCGGCTATCACTAAAATTTTCGTAATCTTTCTCCTTAATACTCTCGCAACGTTTAAACTGGAGGTTTGCGTCGGAAGGGTCGGCTACTTCTATCACTATAACTTTCGGTAAAGTCTGCCGGTTAGGGCCAGAACTTTCCGTTACTACTTCAACATCTAACTCCTGCGGGACGAAACACGACGAATCTTGCTCGTGCTCCCCATTAACATCAACTATTTCTGGTAAAGTCTGCCGGTTACGGCCAGAACTTTCCATAACTTCACAAATACTATCTTCCTGTGGGACGAGACGCGGCAAATTCTGCCCGCGCTCTCCATAAATGCTTCTCCCGTACAGGCCCCTATAATCTCTTAGTTCGTCGTATAAGCGACCGAACTGCCTTAACCAGACCTCATCCCTCTCTGCATCCCCTCGCTCAATGACGGACGTGTTATCCGACATCTGATCTTCTCTCAACAATTGCGAATCATTCTTAAACTCAATCTCCAGTTCCGCTGTGGGTATTACAGCTGCCCCTTTATAATCGATTTCCGGAACACTACTTAAATTGTTCTCACTGACAGTGAATGTATTTTCTACTGCCGTGTATAAAGTTGATCTACTACTTGTGGGCGCACTCCTTTCTCCTAACACTGGCACACTCTCCCGCCGTTGATTATTCCACACGGAATTTTCATAACGACGACACCTGGGTTTTCTCCTGTTATTGGGCCGCCAAAATTTCTCCACGCCTGGTCGGCCCCTCACCGGCGCGGCTAATGGTTTCCCTGTCTCGTCCCAGCAGATACGCTCCCCGGATGCTGCTGAGGCGGCTGATCACACCCTCTGGCGTTATTACTATTCTGTGAAGCCCGTATCACGTTAGTATGATACTGGTTCCGTCATTCCTGTTATTATTTGCATTGTACCGATTGTTATTACGGTCCGAACCATTATTGTTATTGCTGCCATGGTTGCGGTATGCATTATTCCTGTGGTTATCGTTGTTGTGGTTGCTGTGGTACCCGTTGTTATTACCACGGCCTCTGCCACTGTCGCGATTATTGCGCCAATTGTCCTCGTCCTCCACTCTTTCCAGGAAATCATTGATTGTCCTGTAATTGCTTCCTACGTATCGTTTTGTATCATCTGGAAGCTTCTTGTAGAGTTCCCAGACTATTTCGGATTCCGAGCGGCGGTCACGCAAATATTCCAACTTGCGGATCCAGCCCTCACAAAACTCCTTCATCGAACCGCGCGAATTCGCATCGAAAGGCCTCGATACGACAAATTCGCGCCAGACACTTTGCTCTTTTTGCTCTGACCAGTATTCAGCCAGAAACAAATTTTTAAATTCGTCAAAAGTCAGGTTCGTAATGTTGAGGTTTAAGCCCCAACGCTTGGCATCACCAGCCAACACATCAATAATCGCATTAATTTTTCTCTCATCAGTCCATGATCTGGGTAAAACTCTTTCACAATTCTTAATGAAATCCGTCGCGTGTATACCGCCTTTTTTCAAGGGGTCGAACCGCTCCTCTTTCGTCAACAATTCCGAACTATGTGCACAGATTGGCACATAGCTCTGTTTTTCGTCAAGTTTCTTTTCTACTTCCGACACTCTCGTAATTACTTGGCAAGTGGTTGTCGCAAGCGTTTCTACTTCCCTTTTTTTCTCTTCGCAGGTATTAGCCTGCTTCGTCACTTTGGTATCTACTTCGGATACTAAAGCCTTTAAAGTTCCCACCTTCTTTTGATCCTCTTTTTTCACTAATTGAATTTGTTCCGTCACCTTATTCTCGATGATCGGAGCAACTGATTCTCCTACACTTTTCTCGATTCTGCTAATTTCAGAATTAAAACGAGTATTTATGCTCGCAATTTCCGCCTGAACGCCTATCATTTCCTGTTTAAGATTACCGATTTCGGTATTAATTACAACAATATCTTATTTGATTTTATCAACTTTTGTGTTAACAAGTCCAACATTGTTGATAACAACGTTAATAGCTTTGTTCTGATTGTCTAGCATCCGTTCAAATTTTTCAGACTGAGCTTCTTGCTTGGCAGCCTGATCTTCTTGCTTGGCCGATTGACTCTTGATTTCGTTAATCAAAACATTCAATAAATCAGTTAAATTCCCGGAAACTACCGGTTTTACTTCCGCAGCGGCTTCCTCTTTAATTTTCCGCCCGTATTCGTCACCAAGGGATTCAGATTTGATTTTCACTTCCGATTCCGAAACATTTTCTAAAGTTTGGAATTCCGTTTCTGCTCTTTGTTGCGTTTCGGCGGTCGCGTCTTTCATGGTCGCCGCCTGCCCCTGAACAATGGGTACCGCGGTGCGCGTTTCCCACTGTTCAACTGATTGTTCCGTATCCAAGTCTACCAAATTTTGGCAATTGTTGCCTTCACTCATTTTAATAATTTTCAATATAAATGCCAAATCTCAAATATAATTAGGATTACTCCCACTACTTATTCTCGCTGACGTAACGGCCTGTACATAACCAGTACTTTGTTACGAGATTTGCACCATACAAAATTCGTGTCCAGAACAACCTCAAAACTGAAGATTGTCCTGTCACCAGGTCGCCACGTGTAACCAGTGAAAAATTAAACCGTGTGTACCTAATGGAAATTTGGGAAAAGCAATCGTCACCAAAGTTAATCTGTCGGTAAAGAGGGAGGAAAGGGTTACATCTAAATGAAAGGAAAAATGCAAATGAAACTGGTGGAAATTAATTTTGAAAAGGGGTAAAGTTAATGAAGAAAGTAAATGTGCGGCCGTTACGTTAACAATTAACTAGCGGTAATTAGATATTTGAGATTTGGGGGAAATTATGGTCGCCAGTCCTAAGGACAATTACTATAGTAACTGAAAAAGAAAGGTAATTACACATATAGTTAGCACTAGAAGCGTGGCAACTGAAGGTTGACACGTGTAGTGTGAAAACTGAAAGTTTGTCAGAAGTAATAAATTTCGCTACACTCTGACTTAATTTAGCAAAAGAATTAATAAAACTGGAAAATCGAAAGTTAATTTAGTGACTGAAGTTAATAGTGAGCTTTCTTTCTGAAGCACATCGACATTCAGTAAAATTCGGTTAGTCTTGGACTACCTCAACAATCATTTCAAAAGCTACTTGAATCTACGCAATTTAGAAATAAGAGAATTAACTTTGAACTTGAATTAAATGATTCTGAACAATTAACAATAGTAAAATTTAGTACGTACCAAGCTGAGCTGCAGTCACAGGTAACTAAAATACGGTAACAAAACTCGCACTCTTAATTTGTGCTTGTGCAATCTAAATATTGTAGCCAGCTGAACTTTGAAATTAAAGCAGTGAAATCGAATGATGCTGGCGTTTGAATTTCAACGACCCTCGGGCTCATTTCGGAAAAGGAAGGGACCCTGCTTGGCAATGCAATTGGGACAATGAGCAACAAAGGTTCATGCTAAGTTGCTGTAATTTTGCGAGGCAAATGGAACAATTTGAAAAGCTGAGGTCTGCCATACAGTTCTGAAACTTTACGTGCTTTTAGTCTTCCTTGTTGGTTGATTGAAGGTTTGAAGCCGTCGTTCGAGGAGGTGGCGACAGTCACTCATTGTCGGCCGTCGCTGTTGCAGAAGCTGGATGTTGGCGCGCCTTCTTCTCGACACGGTCACCAGGCGAAACGGCCTCTTGATGTGCGCCAGCTAATGCTTCCCGTCCGCGACACCATGTCAGAAACTATCATCGCGAGTCGAGCGCAATTACATGCTGCCAAACCCCGAAAGCGCGGCAACTCGCGGGAGCGTCACACAACACACCTGCTCCACTCGCTACTCCCGCCAGACTCTCTCTGCCCGCGCTCCACGCGGCAGAGTTAACACTACCAAAGATCCAACACACTTTGATTCTTCACACGAACCATCGATGTAATCGTTCGATAGCAGTTTTCCCTAGGCAAGACCCAGCGTAAAAATACAAATAATATTTACGAAACAAACCAATTGTACATCGACATGAGTGCATAATATATATATATATATATATATATATATATATATATATATATATATATATACGAACAGTAAAACAATTACAATATATAAAGAGACAGAAATGTCATATCTTGAGGTAACAAAAGAAGGAAAAAAAATAATAGTACAATAGATGGAAATTGGAGGATATGCATTTCCGGCGTTACAAGTTATAGTTGCATCAGCGCATTAGACTCTGAACTGCTCTGTTAGTCAGATTGTGCGGATTCTTTTTTTTCATCTGTGGCTTTCAGAATACAGAGAACGTTTTTACACGATCGTTTTTAATTATGAATCCCAGACAATCTCCTAATTCCTCAGACCTATAAGCTGTAGCTATAAGTGTATTTCTCAGATGAAGTGGGCACTAGGAATTCTAACCACAGGCTTCACGTTTTGCTAATCACTTTCTGGTTGCCAAAATTGTAGTTAGAGAGCCAGTGTTGAGAACGGCAAAACAACAGCATAAATAATAGGAATATTTATATAACAATTAATTCCACCCGCCGCCCCACATATGGTTAAACGGCAGGGAAATGCATTCTTTTCTACATTACAATTCTACATTATAAATAACAACATAAATTTCCACCAGCCGCCCCACATGTTGTCAGGTACTAATATAGAAATGAGGAGGCAGTCTCGGAAAGTGCACGGGTGAACCACAATACTCAATAGACTGTGCTTCTAATGTAAAACGTTAAAACTTAAGGAAACAAATAAATTACGAAATAAAATAATACTGAAAGGAACTGGGCAGGAGAAAAATCAATAGCAGATGCGTTACAAAGAGAAGGAGCGTATTAGTGTCGCGTCTGTTATGACTTGCAGTGACAGTCATTCTGGCAATGGAAGAAACGCTAGAGAGAAAATTGTTGTGAGAGATATAAAACATGCTAAACACGTTATAGGGAACTTTTGATGTACCAGCTCTGTAGATATAAAGAGATTAGCTCAAGAGAGTGAACGTTCAGGACAACTTCAAAGCGTAAAAGAAACTTTCAGTTCTGGGGGCAGCTACAAGAAGCGAGGCAGGTTTTCACCTGCTAACAGGATCTGATAAAGGTCTTTCTACTGATTCAGTCTGTCGTTTGTATCAAGGGTATGCCGCATACGAGACGTAAATAGTGGAGGACGCACACTGCCTGACAAAAAAGGTGAACCACCCTGTAGATATGGTAGCTTTGTACACGTGCACATCAGTGGATGTGTAAATGACTGTAGTTATAATTCTCTGTGACAGGAAGAACAGGCACCAGATTGCATTAATGTTGATCGTCTTTCGTTTGTTAACAGGCGTGGTAAATTATATAAAATTATATAAAGGGCATAAACAGCGTCAGAATTTGAATGGTCCCCGAGAAGGGCACGGAGATGGCACGTACTCGTCAGAGACAGCGTTATCAGCACTTCACAGACTTTGAAAGGGATCTCGTGGTGAGCCTCCATTTCACCGTTTGATCGAAAGGGAACGTGAGGACAGGCATAGTCGTCGTCAACGTCCACACCTACCACGGCTCACCATTCCAAGGGAGGATAGCCGCACCATGCGCCGAGCTCATCGTAACCCCTTTACTTCTGTGTTTACGATCAGCAAACAACTAATGGACCCGCTCTAACGTTCTGTGTCACCTTGCACCATTGTCAGAGATTAGCAGCAGCCGAACCAGTCTCATGACGTTAACACCGCAATACACACGACTGCGTTTGGAGAATTGCTGCGACCAGGAAACATGAAATGCTGATGAATGGCATTGCGTTGTGTTCAGCGATCAATGCACTACCCCAGATGATCATAGTCGGCGAGTATAGTTGCGACCTGCAGAGAGGTTCCACTCCTCCAACGTTCGGGAGAGGCACAGTGATGTTACTTCTGGCGTCGTGGTGAGGGGGCCATTGCTTATGACGTCAGGTCACTTCTGCTAGTGACTGAGGCACAATGGCACATCAGTACATCACGCACATCCTAGGTCCTCATACATCGTGGTGCAAATTTTCAACAGGATAACGCTCGTGCATACAAGGCCCAAGTGTCTATGAACTCTCTCTGTGATGGTGAGGCATTCCACTGGCCAGGAAGCACCCCACGTCTGTCCCGATAGAACAGTTGGACCAGTCGGAAGTCAGTTCCGTCCCCGTACCAGTATCCCATATATCAAAGACCATTTACAACACTAGTGGGCCATCTTGCCTCAGGAGAGTATTCAACTGTTTTATGACAACATTCCCAACCGAATAAATACCTACAGTCAAGCCAGAAAGCTTCATACCGCCAAGTTCCTTGTAAATGTGACTCTGTTCTGTAATCAGTGAAATTGCATCACATACCTTCCCAACCCGTGAAGTTTTATTTCGTTTCCTTGTACCCTACTGGGTGCGTCACTTTTGTTCGACCAGTGTAGTACCGATGAAATAAAGTTTTATGGTGATAATTTTCAGGACACTTGAATGGATGTCGTTTCATTATGAGCACCTTTTTACGTACGACAGGTCTGCAACACGCACGGTGTTAGTCACCTCTTGGTAGCAGAAATTCGATCCGCCTGTCAACTTGTCCACTCACGTGGTGCATCTCTCTCACATGCAGAGACTGCGAAATTCACACCGTGACGCTTAATACTTCTGCGTCGGTCAATGGGGACACAAGGCGCGTGTGATTTCGGTTGGTTCCAGTATGCGTCCTCTGCCTGAGCAGTCATTTGTCTTGTGTGGAAGATCGAACCTATTGACCTGCGCATTTCGGTGTAAATGTTGAAATGTATACAGCCGCGCGCATTGCAGTCACTTTCATGCGAATGAGCTTCTTACAAGTACAAGGTTCTGACAAAGTCGTCGCCGGCCGGTGTGGCCGAGCGGTTCTAGGCGCTCCAGTCTGGAACTGCGCGACCGCTGCGGACGCATATTCGAATCCTGCCTCGGGCATGGATATGTGTGATGTCCTTAGGTTAGTTAGGTTTAAGTAGTTCTAAGTTCTAGGGGACGGATGACCTCAGATGTTAAGTCCCATAGTGCTCAGAGCCACTTGAACCTTTTTTTTTTTTTTTTTTTTTTTTGACAAGGTTGTCACTATCCGGACAGTCCAAAAATTTTGTAGTCTACATTAATAAACAATAGAGAAAAATGAAGATCTTGAGCTTGAATGTCACCACTGAAAAATCTCTCTCACCCTTCCCTGATTAGTGATAAATCCTGCTGGGGTCTCCAATACGCAGTTGAAAATGTAATTTGTTAACTCAGCCGAGAGCGTTATGAAGAACAGCAACCATCAGCCATTTATTAGTTGTTTAGAATATTACTTTGTTCAGTTGTGTCTTGAATAAATATGATATTTGTACCAGAGCACAGGCTTTCGTATTCCCTCGCAAACCTCAATTTTTACGACTTACTTGTATCCGTTGTGGAACAGATGAATGTGGCTATGTTACTTATTCAGTGTTACTCAACGATCGTAAATGTGCAGATCCGGCAACTCAGTTCAATTTAACATCAAAGATTTTTCTTTCATGTATTTTCAGATACCACCATCCCACTTTCCATGTTAATAGATACCGCATTTTTCACCTTCATCACGAGCACCAATCCCCAACAAGATCTTTCACGTGTAGATACCCGTCAACTGGACGACAGGGTGGAAGTCAGCAGTGTTTCCTGAAGAAATTTGGTTCTGCCTCGTTGCGAATGACGAGCGTCTGTAGGTCAGTAGGCCAGTTGAGGGCCTCCAACTAATCCGTCTGCTTGCTACAGTCATTGGACCTACATCTGGAGTCATGGACTGGGGTGTGATTTCATTTGACAACAGGAGCACTCCCGTGATTGTCACATGCACACTGGCTGTAAATTTGTACGTCACTCTGGTTGTTTGAGCTGTTGTGCCGGCATTCGTAAACAGCATTCGAGGCATTTCTAACAGGATAACGCTCGCCCAGATACTGCTCTCGTAACCTAACATGCTCTGCAGCTTGTCGACATGTTGCCTTGGCCTGCTCGATCACCTGATCTGTCTCAAGTCGAGCACACATGGGACATCATAGGACGAGAACTCCAGCGCCATCCAATAAGAGCATTAAGCGTCTCTGTATTGACCAACCCAGTGCAACAGGCATGGAAGTCCATCCCCAAACTGACATCCCGCACCTGTACAACACAAAGCATGCACGTTTGCATGCTTGCATCGACATACTAGTGGTTATACCGGTTAGTATCGCACCAGCATTTTACATTTGCAATGGCTTATCTTGCGCTTGCATTAACCTGTAATCTTGCAGTGTTAATTAGTTAAATATGTTTCCTACACAAATGTAATCCCGAAATTTCTTTACTTTGCATGAATTATTTTTTGGTGTTGCGATTTCTTCCAGCAGTGTATAAGATGCATCTTACCACGCTTTAAGTTGTTGTATTGTGGAGTCTTAAGTTTCAGTGTTCAAATGATATTACGACAGAGCAACTTTCTCTCGTTTTTGCGCATCGCGGAAGCTTTGGAATCTCCTCACTACTAGCCAGACGTGGGATCGCGTTGTGCATAATCAGTGCTTCCTGTTTGGGGCACATATATCAGGGCATGAATGTTGCTCATATTCATATACGAGGGTTGGAACTTAAGTAGTGGCAACCAATTATTCACAACCGATACGAAAGATTTACATGTTTGCACCTGTTACTGTCCTTCAGACTAGTCACCAGCGTTCTGCAGAACCCGTTGCCAGCGATGTGGAACACGTAGTATACCGTTAGCAGAGCCTGTTCTGCTGATGGTGCGAATGGAGCGGTCTACTGTCTGTCGAATCTCTGCAACAGTTCTGAGGCGAATACCACGAAGTGGTTCCTTCATCTTCGGAATCAAATCAAAGCCACAAGAACTTAAGTCCGGGGAGAGTGGTGGATGGTGCAGTACTTCCCAGTCCCATCGACCGAACAGAGCAGCCACAGATTGTGTTGTATGCGCCCGCGCATTGTCGTGCAAAATGATGGGTTGGTTGCCCAGGAAGTGTCGCCGCTTCTTTCGGAAAGCTTTTTTTGGAGAATCACCTGCGACCAGCTTTGCAATGAAGCGTCGACACTTTCTGCGCAACCCATCATTTTGCACGACAACGCGCGGGCGCATACAGCGCAAGATGCGGCTGCTCTGTTCGGTGGATGGGAGTGGAAAGTACTGCACCATCCGCCATTCTTCCCGGACGTAAGTCCTTGCGATTTTGATTTGATTCCGAAGATGAAGGAACCATTTCGCAGCATTCGCTTCAGAACTGTTTCAGAGATTCGACAGGCAGTAGACCGCTCCATTCGCACCATCAACAGAACAGGCTCTGCTAGCGGTATACTACGCCTTCCATATTGCTGGAAACGGGTTCTACACACCGCTGGTGACTACTTTGAAGACAGTAACAGGTGCAAGCATGTAACTCTTTTGCAGCGCGGGATTAGCCGAGCGGTCTCATGCGCTGGAGTCATGGACTGTGCGGCTGGTCCCGGCGAGGGTTCGAGCCCTCCCTCGGGCATGGGTGTGTGTGTTTGTCCTTAGGATAATTTAGGTTAAGTAGTGTGGACAGTGTCTTGAAAGGAGGGTATAATATGAAAATCAACAAAAGCAAAACGAGTATAATGAAATGTAGTCTAATTAAGTCGGGTGGCGCTGAGGGAATTAGATTAGGAAATGAGACACTTAAAGTAGTAAAGGAGTTTTGCTATTTGCGGAGCAAAATAACTGATCATGGTCGAAATAGAGAGGATATAAAATGTAGACTGGCAATGGCAATGAAAGCGTTTGTGAAGAAGAGGAATTTGTTAACATCGAGTATAGATTTAATTGTCAGGAAGTCGTTTCTGTAAGTATTTGTATGGACTGTGGAAGTGAAACGTGGACGATAAATAGTTTAGACAAGAAGAGAATAGAAGCTTGCGAAATGTGGTGCTACAGAAGAATGCTGAGGATTAGATGGGTAGATCACATAACTAATGAGGAGGTATTGAATAGAATTGTGGAGAAGAGGAGCTTGTGGCACAACTTGACTAGAAGAAGGGATCGGTTGGTAGGACATGTTCGGAGGCATCAGGGGATCACCAATTTAGTAATGGAGGGCAGCGTCGAGGGTAAAAATCGTAGAGGGAGACCAAGAGATGAATACACTAAGCAGATTCAGAAGGATGTAGGTTGCAGTAAGTACTGGGAGATGAAGAAGCTTGCACAGGATAGAGTAGCATGGAGAGCTGCTTCAAACCAGTCTCAGGACTGAAGACAACAACAACAACAGTGTGTAAGCTTAGGGACTGATGACCTTAGCAGTTAAGTCCCATAAGACTTCACACACATGTGAACATGTGTAACACTTTCGTATCGGTTGCGAATAAATAGTTGCCAATATTTAAGTTCCAACCCTCGTACAACACTAGCGGCTAGTTCAGGAAGAAGTGTCGGCTTTCAGACTGTAGCTATTCTTTCGGCAGGACAGCTGATCGTGACGGCACGGCGGACGCTACAATTAGGCAGTGTTCGCGGGAGCCGTCCCGCCCTGCAGGCGCGTCGTGCGTAGCGCGCAGCAGCGGCAACAGGCTGGCTCTCAGCCCGCGATAAACAGCGCCGCTGATACACGCGACGCCTCGGGCGCCTTATATTTAGAGAACTCGGAATTAACTCAATCTGGCGCGCGGCGCTCGCGGAGAAGGATTTGGAGACAATTGCAGCGACGCGGCGCGGCGCGGCGCGGCGCGGCGCGGGGGCTCCAGCTCCGGGCAGGCTGGCGCGCCGTAATCCCCCGCGGTTCTCCACCTGCCGCTGGAGCGCAGGTAGCGCTACTGCCTGGGCCCGCATTAAGGCCCGCGCTGCTAAGGCGATTACCGCCGGTCCCCACTCTGCCACTGCCTGTCCTCTTCTCGGGTTCTCCGGGCCCTCATCTGTTAAGCACTCCACCTGCTACGGTATTCTTCAATTAATGGAACCTCTCCGGGATTTATGTCGAATTGACTCGTTTACGCAGCACAGTACCTGAAGGGTAGCAAATTGCTTTTGTTATCGTAAACTATGCCGCCCGCTCTCGTGTGGACTGTACGTGCAGCAGAAACTGAATCAATTCCTGCGATATTGATTAGTGCCCGCAACCTCTTACAAGTAATGCCTAAAGATACAACCGTAGTTTCCAGTCTCAACATCGACCTCTACAAGTCAATGAAGTTTTTAATTATTTTAAGGTTTCTCGGAAGGGATTTACACTCGGCAGCCAACTGCAGCCACAATCCCTCAGAGTTGCTGAGATTCTGATGTGAATCTAACTATCCCGCCCGCTATGCCAGATACATGAGGCAGGTGAATTGCCTTCAGATTACAAGACGAATGTAAAAGATAAAAGTTAAGGCTGTGGCGCAGGCCCATAACAAACCTGTCGATCTTAATTCAGGAAAAGTACATGTCCAATTACCAACTTTGGAAGAGGGTCTGCCTGAGTGGGGTTATCAGGACGTTGGCGACAATGTGGGCTGTGGTCTGCTAAGCTACCCTTAACGGGGTGAGAGGAGAGGGAGAAAGCCTCCTAGGTTCCACAGGTGATTTTGGAACCGCGCGACCGCTACGGTCGCAGGTTCGAATCCTGCCTCCGGCATGGATGTGTGTGATGTCCTAAGGTTACTTAGGTTAAAGTAGTTCTATGTTCTAGGGGACTGTTGACCTCACGTGTTAAGTCCCATAGCGCTCAGAGCCATTCGAACTGAGAGAAGAAGTAGTTCGCTTCACAGCAAGTGATTAAGTGTGCAAACCCGTAAGAATACAATTTAAGACTCCTTTATTCCCCAGCAGCTCAAGCTTACTCAGAGAGATGTTTTACACTTTTACACGCACCTTCTATCTTTAAACATCAAAGATTATACCTTGCCACTCTACATGTTAATTCCTTCCATCAACTCCCGTTTCCTGAGTTCTGGCTTTCACTGTCTGAAATGAGTCTTCACTCTCCTGGTTGTCGAGCCGTATGTCGGGCGATGGTCGGGTTGGTATTCCACCCCAGCCAAGGGCGTGACCAGACATCTCTTCGCTGATCATATTGGGGCTCAACTCGAAGCGGGACTCATCACTGAAGAACAGTCTATTCAGAAGATACCACACCGAAGACATTGCAGCAAGGTAATGACCGCATACAGAGAGAGCTTCTACTGCTTGTATTTGTGCTTGGAAATTCCTACCCTGACCAGCAACATCGCGGTGTCTCTCCTCAGGTAAGAATGTTTCGAACACAGTGGACAGGGACCTCCAAACAGCTCGCGATTTTGACGACAGAAGGCACCGGTTGGACAGAATTTGGCACAGTATCCATCAGGAGGACATCCAACAGCCTTGTCAATCAAACGGAATAACTGCTTGCATAAGGGCCAGAGGTGGATCAACGCGCAATTGACTTGCTCAATTTGTGGAGCTCTTTCTCTTCAATAAATCATCCAATTTTTCTGAAATTGTAAAAGCTTATTTGCCTCTACATGTATATCACCTCTACCCATTTCCGTCCGGTTCGCATAATTCCTTCGTGGTGCGTCGTTTTTTGTGTGTGTTACTGTACATTCAACGATTCAGTGTGCTGAGAGGACTACAAAACTGTAATCGGCTTTCATCTACATAAAGTAGTATGAATATTTTTGATGTTACTTTATCGATGTGTAAACAAACAAATAGATAATAAAACATAGATTTCAAAGTGAAATTAGTCCTCAGAGTGAGGTATTTTGACCTCCTGATTCATTTAAAAAACATCATTTGCTTTGACAGGCTTTTCTTAAAAAATATCAAAATTCATATCAGGCTTTGCGGTATTAGTCGAAGAAAGCCATCCCCACAAATTCGATAATGTCACTGTGACATGCTTTTGTCCATATATGTTAGTAAAACTGGAGATAATTTGTGAAAGATAAACAAAATACGAAAGAAGCTGATAATGTAAAAGGATCATTATGAAAAAGTTGATGAAAGCCATCCCCACAAAATCGATAGTGTCACTGAGAATACGAGGTATTTTGTCCTTCAATATATGTTAGTGAAGCCGGAGATAGTTACTGAAAGATAAACAAAATAGGCGAAGGAAGCTGATGAAGGAAAAAGATCACTTTGAAAATGGACTGATATTTTCAAGTAACGTTATGTAATGACCAAGTGAGTGTTGATTTAGACAGAACCTAAAACAAGGGACAGTCAAATGAAAACGAGACAGTTGGAAAATGTAAGTAAACTGTATATTAGTTCAAAAGAAATCGTCATATGTGTTAGTATATTCAGCACACTGTGAGAAAAGACGGTCAGTGCCTTCATGAAAAAAACTTTGCTGTTTCCTACAGAACCATGATTGTATCCAGGCGTGGACCTCTCCGCGCAAAGCAAATCGATGACCACACGTGTCTTTCTTCAGAGCTCCAAAAATATCGAAATTGTAGTATCGTAGCTTAAGGACACTGCCGGAGCCAGATGAAAATTTCTGCAGGGGCCGCTAGTGGCCCTATGCACATCTCCACCCATGAAGAACCTCCTGGCCACCGCCCAATGAAGATCACCAGGACAGTACTATAAGTAGAGGGCAACTGGGCACTTTCTTCTAGTTTTAGGTTAGTTCCGTGTTACTTGTTGATGCCGAATGTTCCGCTTAGCTCTTAATAGTTAGCTCTACCGGCAAACTAAGTGTACACAAACACATGCCTGTGTTTTCGATGTTGCAGTGCCTTTGTTATTAAGGAGTACGATGCAATGTTTCTTCGAACATGCATGCCTATCCGAAGAAAATGCTGGTTCGGGTCGCGGTCCGTCAGAAAATTTCACTGTCGTTATTCCATTATCCAGCTAATGGCTGTCAATATTCGCAGCTGCGAATATATTTCATGTAAAGCAGTTTTCGTCGAGAGCAGACGACTTGGTGGATTGGTTGTAATCGATCTTGGATTTATGAAAAGTGAAGTGAGTTGAATAGAATTATGCCAAAACCCTCAGCGTGGTTTTCTGCATTCATCTAGGTACTGATACACTGGATGTGGATATCTGAATTAAGTTGTATACATACAAGAGAACAACGAAAATTAACGGTTTCATCAGAATTGTGGCTCGAAGACTACTTAAGTGATAGAACCCAGTACGTTGTCCTCGATGGTGAGTGTTCATCGGAGGTGAGGGTCTCATCTGGAGTGCCCCAGGGAAGTGTGGTAGGTCCGCTGTTGTTTTCTATCTACATAAATGATCTTTTGGATAGGGTGGATAGAAAAGTGCGGCTGTTTGCTGATAATGCTGTGGTTTACGGGAAGGTGTCGTCGTTGAGTGACTGTAGGATACAAGATGACTTGGACAGGATTTGTGATTGGTGTAAAGAATGGCAGCTAACTCTAAATATAAATAAATGTAAATTAATGCAGATGAATAGGAAAAAGAATCCTGTAATGTTTGAATACTCCATTAGTAGTGTAGTGCTTGACACAGTCACGTCGATTAAATATTTGGGCGTAACATTACAGAGCGATATGAAGTGGGACAAGCATGTAATGGCAGTTGTGGGGAAGGCGGATACTCGTCTTCGGTTCATTGGTAAAATTTTGGGAAGATGTGGTTCATCTGTAAAGGAGACCGCTTATAAAACACTAATACGACCTTTTCTTGAGTACTGCTCGAGCGTTTGGGATCCCTATCAGGGCGGATTGAGCGAGGACATAGAAGCAATTCAGGGGCGGGCTGCTAGATTTGTTACTGGTAGGTTTGATCATCACGCGAGTGTTACGGAAATGCTTCAGGAACTCGGGTGGGAGCCTGTGGAGGAAAGGAGGCGTTCTTTTCGTGAATCGCTACTGAGGAAATTTAGAGATCCAGCATTTGAGGTTGACTGCAGTACAATTTTACTGCCGCCAATTTATATTTCGCGGAAAGACCACAAAGATAATAGATATTAGGGCTCGTACAGAGGCATATAGGCAGTCATTTTTCCCTCGTTCTGTTTGGGAGTGGAACAGGAAGAGAAGATGCTAGTTGTGGTACATGCACTGTATGGTGGATTGCGGAGTATGTATGTAGATGTAGAATACTACCACTAGAAATTTAACCATCAGGCATCCCGTTGAGATAAAATGCGCACAGTAGAACATTCACACACAAAAATTGATCATGCTGTGCTCATATTGCAAATGTTAACCACAGTATTAATACCGTACAGCACGTGCTCATAAATACTGGAAACCACAATTTTCCCTTCGGTTGGTTGTAGCTGGAATAGCACCACTGCAGATGTTAATAGGTTCGGCTGTTTACCTATTGCGAGTATTAAATCTCGCCTCCACAAAATTGAAATAAAATTTTATACCTGCACCTCCTTAAGCTGCGTGTACCTTGAAACTGACTAAGCGACCGGGATGTTTTCACATGTGTCTGTATACCAGTAATTCTTGAACTTACGCAGAAATTAAACTGGGACAGTATTAGTGCACCTCCCTACGTAGAGAAACCTGTGAAACAGGTGACAATTCGCTCTTTAGATGGAGAGGTCGGTTTCACCAGAAACAGGTCGCCGTTGTTGGAGATGTCCTACATCCTGCAGGCACGTGTGTTGTGCTAGAGAACAAACACAGGAAGAGTAGCGCTTAGTATACCGCTGCTTCGCTTTCGAACAGAACCACACAGGATCTAAAGTTTCTATACGCGCGCCCCGCTGCCTCATCTCTGCTCGCGCACTGTGTGCCATTGTGAGGCGAGTATAAAAGCGCAATTCTTGTACTCCGGCGCTTGTTTCGCGTCCTGCCGAACGCTCCGGTTCGTCACCACGTGCAGTACTCGCATTGTGTCCCGCCACGGGGGTGCCCGTGGTCGCTGTTTTTCTTCCATCAGCGCTGCGCCGAAGGAAAAGCCACAAAAAATGAGGAGAGGGGCTGACTGGAGGGGGAGAGGGTCGGTGGCACGCCGTACGAATCCCGCTGAAAATACGCAGATACTGCGACGGCGGCAATGCGTTCGAGCAACCACTGCCCCGTCTCCAGCTGTCGTCCGGGCGGCAGTTCGGAGCTAATCCCCTCGGCATCCACTTACGGTACCCCAGATAAAAAGCTAGTAACAAAGCTTACTGCATCTGCACCCAAGTCTTGTTGTTTTAAAAATACACTTTTCTTTGTTTTACCTCCCCGATAGTCCTGTATATGCTTACTGCCTCACGTAAGAGGATTCATTTCTGAAGAGTATTTGTCATAAAGATGAAATCGACAATGAAAGGAGTCGTGGTGTGAGAGAAGATACGCTATGGATGTGTATGATGAGGGTACATATAACACCAAACCAATATCAAATACACTACCGGCCATTAAAATTGCTACACCAAGAAGAAATGCAGATGATAAATAGGTATTCATTGGACAAATATATTATACTAGAACTGATATGTGATTACATTTTCACGCAATTTGGGTGCATAGATCCTGGGAAATCAGTACCCAGAACAACCACCTCAGGCCGTAGAAACGGCCTTGATACGGCTGATCATTGAGTCAACAGAGCTTAGATGGCGTATACAGGTACAGCTGCCCATGCAGCTTCAACACGATACCACAGTTCATCTAAAGCAGTGACTGGCGTATTGTGCCAAGCCATTTGCTCGGCCACCATTGACCAGACGTTTTCAATTGGTGAGAGATCTGGAGAATGCACTGGCCAGGTCAGCAGTCGAACATTTTCTGTATCCAGAAAGGCCCGTACAGGACCTGCAACATGCGGTCGTGTATTATTCTGCTGAAATGTAGCGGTTTCACAGGGATCGAATGAAGGGTAGAGCCACGGGTCGTAACACATCTGAAATGTAACGTCCACTGTCCAAAGTGCCGTCAGTGCGAACAAGAGATGACCGAGACGTGTAACCAATCACGCCGGGTGATACGCCAGTATGGCGATGACGAATGCACGCTTCCAATGTGCGTTCGCCGCGATGTCTCCAAACACGGATGCGACCATCAAGATGCTGTAAACAGAACCTGGATTCATCCGAAAAGATGACGTTTCGCCATTCGTGCACCCAGGTTCGACGTTGAGTACACCATCGCAGGCGCTCCTGTCTGTGATGCAGCGTCAAGGGTAACCGCAGCCATTGTCTCCGTGCTCCTGCAAACGTCGTCGAGCTGTTCGTGGAGATGGCTGTTGTCTCGCAAATGTCCCCGTCTGTTCTCAGGGATCGAGACGTGGCTGCACGATCCGTTACATCCATGCGGATAAGATGGCTGTCATCTCGACTGCTAGTGATACGAGGCCGTTAGGATCCAGCACGGCGTTCCGTATTAGCCTCCTGAACCCACCGATTCAATATTCTGCTAACAGTCATTGGATCTCGACCAACGCGAGCAGCAGTGTCGCGATACGATAAACCTCAATCGCGATAGGCTATAATCCGACCTTTAACAAAGTCGGAAACGTGATGGTACGTATTTCTCCTCCTTACACGAGGCATCACAACAACGTTTCACCAGGCAACGCCGGTCAACTGCTGTTTTTGTATGAGAAATCGGTTGGAAACTTTCCTCATGTCAGCACGTTGTAGGCGTCGCCACCGTTGCCAACCTTGTGTGAATGCTCTAAAAAGCTAATCATTTGCATATCACAGCATCTTCTTCCTGTCGGTTAAATTTCGCGTCTGTAGCACGTCATCTTCGTGGTGTAGCAATTTTAGTGTCCAGTAGTGTACTTTAATAAAGCAATGACAAAGTGCTATGCATAGTGATGAATACATGAGAAGAATATTTCCGGCATTTTGGAATTTAAAATTGCAACCCATTGAAGACAGCATGCAACAAAGGTCAAAATGGCAGGCAGAGATAACGCTATGTAAATTCTGTATATTGTGAAGACATAGGAAAGGGTTCTTCACTTAGGAAGCCAATGTGATTGATGGTTATTTGCGAGGAGACCACATGATGACGCGTGTACGAGAGACAAACCTGTAACAGCAAATGACGGGATTCGACATCGGAAGGGTCGTCGTGTACTGAAGTTGCGGTTTATCGTTGGTCAGAATGCTACTACTGCAGCGAATGTCGAATCGATGGGTATGGGAGGGTCGTACTCGATACCATATAAAATCTGAACGACTTCTCGTGAATACAGCCCGAGAGGGCAGTGTAACAACTGGAACGGCTTATGACACTAAATGTAACAGTTGTGTTACTACATGTGACACTTCTGTCACTCGATGTAACTGGGTTTTCTCTTTGGATGCTGTCAATTGTCAGGATGAGCATTCTAAAGCATTCTGTCAGGGTGAAAATATTAAATAAATTAACTTTTTTCTCTTAACAACATGTGGGCAGGGTGGGTTCTCCCTTGGCTCGGGTATGAGGTCGAATGAAACATCATTTTTACATAAGATAACTTTTATTGAAAGTTTCGTACAACTGTATCTTACTGGGACGTTCTGGTTCGGAGAGCGGCAGCTGTGTCGTTTGTGAAGTGTTCTGCTGCGGCAGCGGCAGTGGCGGCGGCGGCGGCGGCGGCGGCGTCTGATTACGCGTAGCGGTATGTATCTCGTGTCGCCGTCTCGCCCAGCTGACCGGAGACGCGCAGCGCGAGGTGGCCCGTTTAATTATTGCGAGCGACGTCGTGCATCGGATGGTGATACCTTGAATGTGACGTCCCAGTGTTTCTCTTCTCTAAGCGGCCGCGTGTGTTGTGCGTCGACCAGCGGAGCGGCGCGGCGGGGGAAGGCCAGTGTCCCGAACTCGAACCACGGACTCCCGCTTGCCAGTCTTCGGCTGTCAGGTCTTCATCCCAGCTCACAGGTAACTACTGATGTGAGGCCGTCTCCTTCCCGTCCTCACGAGTCACCCGGGTATGTAAAAATCAGACTTCCAATACCTTTTAACTTCTGTCTTCTGGCGCCGCGGCTGCTGCTTGCTATTCCATTACAGCGGCGGACTTGGTGCGTCTGTGCATGAAGCAGTCTCTTCTTGCATGACGGTCTTCAGCACCGAAACTGACTGAAAACTACTGCTACTCTTCTTTTCTTCCTTCGTCTCTCGTCTTCGTCTCCGTTCCCGTCTTCATCTGTCTTCCTCTGTCTTCATCTGTCTTCCTCTCTCCTCGGGCCCACCGCGTCTCGCGTATTTATACACTTCAGTTCACTGGAGGTGAACGACTTCACGGCCATTGCCTCTTCTGTCACGTTGAAAAGCTTCTCGAAGAATCTTCTTGACCTGGGTCATTGGCTCTTGGAATGTAGGCGAGGGCCTCTGATCGCATGTGACGACTGAGAAACACGTGAGCCGGTCATTGCCTCTTCCGTCACGTTGAAAAGCTTCTCGAAGAATCTTCTTAACGTCGGTCATTGGCTCTTGGAATGTAGGCGAGGGCCTTTGCTCACATGCGACAACTGAGAAACACGTGAGCCGGTCGGGCGATGCCCTGACGGCTGAATCGTCAGCGCCCGCTTATGTGGAACTGCTGACTTCATGGTCATTGTCTCTTCTGCTGTTCTGCCCACTGAATGCGAGTATGTAACTCTCTAAACTAAACCAAGTTTTCCATTTATATTCTAATTTGTAGTTCACTTTGATTTCACTAATTTATTTACTTAAGTAACACTCAACATTCCTCCACCCTTCGGAGAAATTCGCCCTCGAATTTACCACTCAACATTCCTCCACTCCTCACACGGAAAAAGCACAAGCACTGAAAACTCTCGAGTTAGAAGATTACACACGCTTCACATTAAGTATGTGGAAAATACTTTATCATTTTACAAAAGCACTGTACGGTCATGAATCACATAGTTCTTACATAAATGGTTGTAATAAGTGTAACAAATCTTGATGACAATGAATAAACTAAAAACAGATTTTGCACTTAGAAAATTACATAGCAACAGCTGTTTAATCTACGCTATACTAATGCAAGAATATCTATTCTACAGTATTGTTTATTTTAGCAAGAGACTGTTTAATAAACAATGAAGTACAATAAACAAAATTAATACACTAATGCTCAAAAGTAACTGCTGAAGTACACCAGTTAAGAATGTGGTATCCAGTTAACAGGGATTTGATAAAGTGGTATATTATTATTTGTCTTATTTTTTCGTCTTCAATAAAAGAAAACTGTACAAAGCAGAAACACCAACACAAAGGTTCCAGATATACCCGTTCCTAGCATTATAATTTTAGTTTTGCGTTCACCTTTTAATTTTAAGACATGTTGCATCATAACATTGGCATCAATTTTGCCTTGCTGTGAGTTTATGACTTCAGAAGGGAACTGTCAAGGGAGTCATTGAGGTAGGATAGGTTTTATGTAGGAAATGCTTGCATGGCGATTTCTGAAAAAGACAAACAACATGATTATGAACCTACCAACCTAGTAAAAACAAAAATAAAGAAAAGAGGAAATACATTGTTAACTACAAGATCTACATGTTTCTACGTTCAACTTTTCTTTCTTAAAAAATAAACCATTATAATTTATTAAATATCTACATTTGTATACTGTCCACAGTCTACTAAGGTTCAACTAGGACATTCGCACCCTTGAACGAAGATTGTATGGTGCCATGTCTATATGTTGTGCTGGCGTGGACACTCTTTTTCCTTGTCGGGTACTTCCTCCACCCTTCGGAAAAGCAGACACTATTGTTGAAGGAATTACATCTGGAGCGCCCTTAAAAGGTTTTAAACGACTTGCATGGACAATGGTAGTTCGGGTGGGCAGTTGCAATTTAACGTTGACTGGTGACGTGATCTCAATAATTTGATAAGGACCTCTGTAGTTTGTTACAAATTTCTTCGTTTTTCCTTTAGCTATGTAAGGAGTTGAAAGCATAACCCACTGACCGATTTTGTAATTTGGATATTTAGCTTGGGTATTACCTAATCTTTCCTGTCGTTCCAAAGCCTTTGTATTAGATTTTTGAACCTTTTTCCATACATCCTTCATCATTCGACTGAAATCTCTTACTGTTTCTCCGACTTTTCCGTTTTTCTGCCTGATTACATCAAAAGGGGACGGCATTTTTTTCCCATAGACCACTTCATAAGGTGACATGCCAGTTGCTTCATGCGTTTTGGCGTTGTATACCGACACGATTATTGGTAAATACGTATCCCAATTAGAATGTTGTTCGTTAATATAATAACTAAGCATCTTGCCAATTGTCCGATGAACTCTTTCTGTGCGCCCGTTGCACTGAGGGTGTAACGGAGTTGTGCGTAATTTGCGTATTTTTAGTAAGTGGCATAGCTGTTTCATTAATTCAGACATAAAATTAGATCCCTGATCTGTGATAATAGCTTCAGGTACTCCAAATTTAAGTATCCAGTTGTTAACTAAAGCTTGGGCAACTGTATTTGCTTGCTGATCTGGGAGACTCACCATAGCTAGGTAGCGTGAAAAGTGATCGATAATTGTAAGAACATACTTATTACCAGCAGGTGTTTTATGAAATGGCCCGTAGAGATCCAATCCGCAGATTTGAAATGGACATGAAGCCTCGGGGAGCCGCTGTAAGGGTATTTTTGAACGAGAAAGTTCAGCTCGTTGTGCGCACGCAATGCAATTACGAACGTACTGCGCAACATCCTGCTTTCTGGTTTGCCACCAAAATCGCTCTGCTACACGTCTTTCGGTTGTCCGCTGCCCACCGTGTCCTGCAAGGATATGATCGTGGGCCTCTGCCATTATTTCTTGTCTAAGGTGTTGGGGGACAACAATTCGCGGTCCAAGTTTTGTTTTACGGCATAATACACCATCTTCAAAGCAAAATTGTTTTTGAGTTGCGTATTTTTTACATTCTGTATCCTCATCTTGTGCCTTTCTCCAGTCCTCAGTATCTCGGCCTGTTGCTTCCAAAAGTGCTATTTTCCGACTTAGGCAATCTGCATTCGTGTGTTTTTTGCCTGGTTTATGGATAACTTCGAAATCCATTTCGGAAAGACATAGGGCCCAACGCGTGAGACGACTAGATGGATCCTTTAATCCAAGCAACCATTTTAAAGCTGCGTGGTCTGTAATAACCTTGAATTTCCTACCATACAAGTAGCATTTAAAGTATTTGATACCATAAATAACACTTAACAATTCTTTCTCCGTTGTGGAATAATTTCTTTCTGCCGTTGTTAGTTGTCTCGAAGCATAGTCTATGGGGTGTTCCGCGCCATTAATATTCTGACTCAAAACAACTCCTACTGAATGACCACTTGCGTCACAGGATAAAATAAATTCTTTGTTATAATCTGGGTAGGCTAATACAGGACTGTGTGTTAACTTATCTTTAAGGGTTTGAAATGCTGATTCACAATCTTCAGACCAATGAAATTTTGCACCCTTTTTCAACAATTGGGTTAAGGGTCGGGCAATTTCAGCAAAATTTTGAACATATTTTCGGTAATACGAT
The DNA here is from genome assembly GCF_021461395.2 of Schistocerca americana. Lineage (NCBI taxonomy): Eukaryota > Metazoa > Arthropoda > Insecta > Orthoptera > Acrididae > Schistocerca > Schistocerca americana. Next base: position 859,095,431 of record NC_060121.1, read on the forward strand.
GCGAGACCAATGAAACTTTGTACTTCCTTAACGCGTTGTGGTGTTGCGAAGTCCTTAACTGCCGAAATTAATCGAGGATCTGTTTTAATTCCTTTTTCACTAATGACATGCCCTAGGTATGTAACCTCTGTCAATGCAAAACTACATTTTTCCATATTTAATGTTAATTTAGCTTTTCTAAGTCTCTGAAAAACATTACGCAGACGCACAGCATGTTCATTAATGTCTTTGGAGAATACAATAATATCGTCTAGATATACACAACATTGCTGAGTTTTGAGTCCTCGCAATACTCCATCGAGTAGTCTTTGAAAAGTTGCTGGTGCATTTTTTAAACCGAAAGGCATTCTTTTAAATTGCCAGTGGCCTCCAGGGGTAGAAAATGCTGTTTTATGCCTATCTTCAGGTGCAACTTCCAATTGATGATATCCGCTACGTAAATCGATTGTTGAAAAGTATTTACTGTTACCCAAACTGTCAATGATATCTGTAATGTTTGGAAGAGGATAAACATCTGAGATAGTTTGTTTGTTAAGGTGTCTGTAGTCACAACAAAATCTATATCGTTTCGTACCGTCGGGAGACTTCTTTGGAATGATTACGATATTTGAATTATAAGGCGAATCAGAATATTCTATAATTCCATCTTTTAGATGCTGTTCTATAAATTCATCCAGTACTGGCTGTAAGTGATGCGGAACTCTATAAGGCTTCCTATAAACTGGGGGGCTATTTCCTGTTGGGATCCTATGCTGTGTGATATCTGTTGCCGGCAATGGACCTTCTGCATTAAATAAATCTTGGAACTCAACTAAAACTGCTTCTATCGTGTCTCTATCCTTTCCTTTCAAATGCTCAATCTTCTGGCGCAATGCGGTTTTATAGGCGTCTGGTTTCTGACCATCATTAATATCTGACCAAATGAAATCTTCTTCTTCAAAAGTACTGACTGTAGCCACTAATATTCCCTTATGCAACTCTTTGTCCTCCACTCCGAAATTGTCAATATGTACCGGTACTTTTCTTTCTCCCTCAACGTCTTGAACCCGTACAACACTCCTACGTACAAAACAATGTGATACATCTAATTCCTCATTTTCCTCTAAAGGCTCTATTAGACACACTGTATCTGTAGGTACTTCGTGGTCAACGGTCATCCAGAGAAGTTTTCCTGAGCCAGATGGTATCTGATCCCGCGAATCAACCTTCAAGGACGTTGCACGCAGTATAGTTGATTTCGCCTTCCGGTTAGGGAAATCTTGCGGCAGAGGGCCCTTTGCAGCGGTGTCACCTAGCTGAAACACTATTCCGCTAAGTTCTACAGTTTGCTGTCTGAGGTCGATTTTAGCGTGATGTTTATTCAGGAAATCCAACCCTAGGATCGCGTCGTACCCGTCAGTTACCTTTGTTACCACTTCGACATCTTCCTGAAATTGTACACCGTGAATATAGAAAATCAGTGATGTACATCCTAATGACTTCACTGTACCTCCTCCTACTCCACTCAATCTATACCTTGGAGGGTCATATTTCTTTTCTCCAATACATTCATTACTTACTATTGATACGTTTGCGCCTGTATCCACCAGTATCCTTGCCTCTTTATCCTGTATGGTAGCAGATAACCAGCATTCCGCCTTCACATTCGCCTTAATGGCATGAAATTTTATTGGGAACGCCTGGCGGCGGGTCCGACATTCCCGTTTCAGTTTAACTGATTTCTATTTCCAAAAACTTTCTTAGACCTGCATTCCTTGAATGTGTGACCTATTCTTTGACAATTAGTGCATTGAGGTTGTCTGCAGTTTTTTGCTATATGTCCGTGTCGATCGCACCTAAAACATCGTACTCCTGCTGAAAATATAGTTCGCTTCTCCTTGTATCTGGTGGCAATGTCAATTTCTCCAAAAGCTGTCGCCACAGATACAGCTTCTGCTAAATTTTTAGGAAACTCTGCCCTGACACGACGGGACGTTTCAGGAGGTAACCCACGTAAAAATGTATCCAGAGCTCTATCTTCTGCCTCTTGTAAAATAACTTTATTTGCTTCATCACTAGTTGTCAACTGATAGGTGTTAATATTAACTTTTCTAATCCTATCTACAAAGCTTTCTAACGACTCGTTTTGCCTCTGAGTGATAGTGTTTAACTGTTCCCTATAAAATCTACAGCTGTTCTGTTTTTGAAAACGTTGAAGCAATCCTTTCTTTAATTCCTCTAATGTTGGAGCATTCCGTAATTCTTCATGGTATAAGACGTGTGCTTTAGCCTCTCCTGTCAATCTTAACTTTGTCATTTGTAAGAGCTGTTCATCTGACCATGATCCTAACTTTGCAGCTGCTACTAAATCATCAAAAAAGGCTGTTATGTCCTCGCCAGGTTTACCTGAAAAAGGAGTTACTAAGGCTGCTGCTGAGGAATCTAGGGTGGGAGGGATTGAACTGGTTTGCCTAATCTCACTCAACTGTTTAAATAATGCATTATTATCACTTTTAAGCTGTTCTATCTGATTAACTAAGATCTGAATAGCTTCATCAGTAGAAACCGCTTGTGGTGCTGACTCTGACTTTGTACGATTTCGTGTCATCATTTTACAAACTATTAGTTACACAATCTTACTACACTGAATGAAAGGGATGTTTAAATATTTTCGACAAACTCTTAAAATTATGAGAGAACAAACTCCTAAATAAAGAAAATATTACGACTGCTATGCAAACCTCTATCCCTTCATACATTAAACAATACTAACTGTGGACCTTTAGTGACTGTCATTCACACCTCATATTGAGCCAAGGGTTTTTTTCTCTGACACCAAATGTAATAGCTATAACGGCCTCTGACATCAAATGTAATAACTGGAACGGCTTATGACACTAAATGTAACAGTTGTGTTACTACATGTGACACTTCTGTCACTCGATGTAACTGGGTTTTCTCTTTGGATGCTGTCAATTGTCAGGATGAGCATTCTAAAGCATTCTGTCAGGGTGAAAATATTAAATAAATTAACTTTTTTCTCTTAACAACATGTGGGCAGGGTGGGTTCTCCCTTGGCTCGGGTATGAGGTCGAATGAAACATCATTTTTACATAAGATAACTTTTATTGAAAGTTTCGTACAACTGTATCTTACTGGGACGTTCTGGTTCGGAGAGCGGCAGCTGTGTCGTTTGTGAAGTGTTCAGCTGCGGCAGCGGCAGTGGCGGCGGCGGCGGCGGCGGCGGCGTCTGATTACGCGTAGCGGTATGTATCTCGTGTCGCCGTCTCGCCCAGCTGACCGGAGACGCGCAGCGCGAGGTGGCCCGTTTAATTATTGCGAGCGACGTCGTGCATCGGATGGTGATACCTTGAATGTGACGTCCCAGTGTTTCTCTTCTCTAAGCGGCCGCGTGTGTTGTGCGTCGACCAGCGGAGCGGCGCGGCGGGGGAAGGCCAGTGTCCCGAACTCGAACCACGGACTCCCGCTTGCCAGTCTTCGGCTGTCAGGTCTTCATCCCAGCTCACAGGTAACTACTGATGTGAGGCCGTCTCCTTCCCGTCCTCACGAGTCACCCGGGTATGTAAAAATCAGACTTCCAATACCTTTTAACTTCTGTCTTCTGGCGCCGCGGCTGCTGCTTGCTATTCCATTACAGCGGCGGACTTGGTGCGTCTGTGCATGAAGCAGTCTCTTCTTGCATGACGGTCTTCAGCACCGAAACTGACTGAAAACTACTGCTACTCTTCTTTTCTTCCTTCGTCTCTCGTCTTCGTCTCCGTTCCCGTCTTCATCTGTCTTCCTCTGTCTTCATCTGTCTTCCTCTCTCCTCGGGCCCACCGCGTCTCGCGTATTTATACACTTCAGTTCACTGGAGGTGAACGACTTCACGGCCATTGCCTCTTCTGTCACGTTGAAAAGCTTCTCGAAGAATCTTCTTGACCTGGGTCATTGGCTCTTGGAATGTAGGCGAGGGCCTCTGATCGCATGTGACGACTGAGAAACACGTGAGCCGGTCATTGCCTCTTCCGTCACGTTGAAAAGCTTCTCGAAGAATCTTCTTAACGTCGGTCATTGGCTCTTGGAATGTAGGCGAGGGCCTTTGCTCACATGCGACAACTGAGAAACACGTGAGCCGGTCGGGCGATGCCCTGACGGCTGAATCGTCAGCGCCCGCTTATGTGGAACTGCTGACTTCATGGTCATTGTGTCTTCTGCTGTTCTGCCCACTGAATGCGAGTATGTAACTCTCTAAACTAAACCAAGTTTTCCATTTATATTCTAATTTGTAGTTCACTTTGATTTCACTAATTTATTTACTTAAGTAACACTCAACAGCAGATATACACTGTCTGGTCAAAAGTATACGGGCACTAATTATTGAACATTAATATCGAGTGATCCTCGCTTCACCTTTATGACAGTTTGAACTCTATTGGGTACACTTCCAAACATACAAATTCTGTGGAGGAATGGTAACAGGCCAGACCGAGTGGCCGAGCGGTTCTAGGCGCTACAGTCTGGAACCGTGCGACCGCTACGGTCGCAGGTTCGAATGCTGCCTCGGGCATGGATGTGTGTGATGTCCTTAGGTTAGTTAAGAAAGTTGAAATTAACACATTTGAGGACAGACTGACAGTAGCAACGCACAAACAGAATGTATCAGCACTCCAGGCCCTACTAAATGTTATTCATCACATCAAATACAGCTCTTACTAAAACCTTGCGTATTAAGAAAGTTGATATTAACACATTTGAGGACAGACTGACAGTAGCAACGCACAAACAAAATGTATCAGCACTCCACGCCCTACTAAATGTTATTCATCACATCACATACAGCTCTTACTAAAACCTTGCGTATTAAGAAAGTTGAAATTAACACATTTGAGGACAGACTCACAAGGGGAGGCCGCGACGTCTGGAACGCGGATTTCTTCAAACTTCGCACACTCGTACTACTCCATTAGGACCACAAAATGTGTAAGCAGTAGAGCGTACTTATCAAGCGTTATTGAGAAAATCGCAAGATAATTTTGGTCTTCAAATATTTATCTGTGCGTGGCTTGGTTCAAATGGCTCTGAGCACTATGCGACTTAACTTCTGAGGTCATCAGTCGCCTAGAACTTAGAACTATTTAAACCTAACTAACCTAAGGATATCACACACGTCCATGCCCGAGGCAGGATTCGAACCTGCGACAGTAGCGGTCGCTCGACTCCAGACTGTAGCACCTAGAACTCCGTAATCGCTGGTTGGCTGGATCGGGTCCCGCTCATTTTTTTTTTATTTTTCTTTCTAACATAGTCATTTTCTTTACTATATATATTACAACTGATGTAATGAGAAAAATACGTTAAATCGGATGAACTTTTATTAAATTTACAGCGTTATTTGATAGTCTACAAATTTTTATTATCACAAATAATTTAATATTCATAACTCCCTACTATTAAACGACCAAGCGCATCAAGTGATACTGAAATTGTATGGTTGTCCGTGATTTGAGAAATTCCTCATACCTGGAAGGAGCCCAAACGACTTATTACCTCCAAGTTTTGACCGGCACACACGGCTTACTAAAGATGTATAACTAATCGTCGCTTTCGACATTACGAGTACAAGTTGCGGGATGGTATTTTTCGTAAATACGTGAAAAATAAAGTTAAACGGCACCAGCTGCATTGAATAAATGCTATTTTTCCGCACACCCAAGGTCTTTTGAGGTTTTTCGTGGAAAAACAAACCTCGTTAACATTTTCAAAAACCTCTCTTTCAGCCGATAATTTGGAAGCAAACCGTGCATAACGCAGCATTTGCTTAAATATCGGCGCTGATCTTTGGTCATGCAGTATCGAGTGTATTTTAATAGCGTCTTCAGGAGAAGCAATTGTTCGTTCCCTTTTGATTAAATAAGAACAATTTTGAAGACACGGATAAGCATACATTTTCAGTATCACTTTATGCGTTTGGTCGTTTACTAGTCGGTAGTTATGAATATTATATTATTTGTGATAAAAATTTATAGACTGCCAAATAACATTGTAAATTTAATGAAAGTTCATCCGAATACACTTACGTTTCTTATTACATCAATTGTAATACAAATAGTAAAGAAAATGACTGTGTTAGAAATAAAAGAAAACAACTGACGAGTGGGACTCAATCCAGCGACCCAGCGATTACAGGCTTTAACTCTAACCACTCGGCTGCCGGTGCTTCATGATAAAAATGGCCACGCACAGGTAAGTATTTGACGACCGAAATTATCTTGCGATTTTCTCAATAACGCTTGAGAAGTACGCGCTACTGCTTACACAAAAGTACTACGAGTGTAGGAAGTTTGCAGTAAATCCGCGGTCCAAATGTCGTGGCCTCCCCTCGTCAGTAGGAGTAGCAACGACCGGCCAAGAAAATGAAGTCAACAGCACTGAACCCAGCAGTCGATTCCAGCCACAATTTACAGCACAAACAAGGCGCTTACCCTCTTGCTTGTTCGATGAAGACAGCCGCCTCAGATGCCGTTCCCAGGAGACATGCAGGAAGCGAAATAGGCGAACGACTTCCCAGTAACGTGACTGCTTCCACGCCGGGTATATTTGCTACGGCGCCGTCACCCGGCCAAACAGCCCCTTTTTGATCCCAAACGACGTAGGCGTCCCAAAGCAGAATCCTCGTTACTTGCCAGAGCTTCCTCTTCGCTCCCTGGTCAGCCCGGTAGGTGGCGCCACCGGTCGCTCTGCACACACCACCGGAAAGATGACCCATACCCGAGGCGGGAAAATCGCTGATCGAGCCACACGGCTCAGAATCATCTGCGAGGCAATCATTTGTGGACAACGGCGTTGCTGAAATAGACTGACCTGCCAAGAGTTTCGACCTTAGCCCAATCGAGCACTTTCGAAATGAATTACAACGTACGATTCTCTCGAGGCCCCAGTGTCCAAAATCATTACCTTACGTTGTTTCAGCTCTAGAGAAATAATGTGTTACCATTCAAAAAATTGTTCAAATGGCTCTGAGCACTATGAGACTTAACTTCTGAGGTCTAGAACTTAGAACTACTTATGTCAGTCTGTCCTCAAATGTGTTAATTTCAACTTTCTTAATACGCAAGGTTTTAGTAAGAGCTGTATGTGATGTGATGAATAACGTTTAGTAGGGCCTGGAGTACTGATACATTCTGTTTGTGCGTTGCTACTGTCAGTCTGTCCTCAAATCTGTTAATTTCAACTTTCTTAATACGCAAGGTTTTAGTAAGAGCTGTATGTGATGTGATGAATAACATTTAGTAGGGCCTGGAGTACTGATACATTCTGTTTGTGCGTTGCTACTGTCAGTGTTAGTTTGGCTGGTCCTTGTGTAAGTGCAGCCTGGTTATTGCATTTATACCACACAACGGAGTTAACCTGACCAGTTGCTGTAGATATACATGGCTAAAATTTTCCTTGGATATATTTTGCTGCGAATTGCAGTAACATTATTGTAACATTTCTATCTGAAGTGATAGTGTGTCTGAGAGACACGTGTCTAACTCTAAATGAGTAGTTTTCATAAATTCTTACAAGCTACTGAGAGACCAGTTGTTATTGCGTGATTAATTAGTTTGAAACTGATTCTATTAATGAAAGTACAAGATTTCCTTCAATGACAGTATGTGGATGTGCTAATTTAACACTACATTTCCTCATTAAATTTTAGTAAATTGTTCTTCAGGGTGTTCATAGTTTCTGAGTAAACAATTTTTAACTCATTTCAGTAAATGTGTAATAGGCCATAAGTGCCGTGGTTTATAAACGTTTAAATTTTGATGTAACTTGCTCTCACCTAAATGGTAGTTTTAAAAATGTGTGATGGTTTTATTTGTTATTCGTCTTGTTTAAATGTGCCAAATAAATGTTCAGTGCACCTGTCGATGGTGATTTCCTTATGTGTCACTTGGTCCAGTCCTACCACCCCACAGCCTATTGTGCTGTGCTTGTTTCGTTGTGTAGAGGTTGAATTCCATGCTGTGCTGACAAATCAGCTCCTTTAGGACAGGATCTATTGTCATGCTAGTACAAACTACCATCGTCTCCAGACCGAACCTCTCCTATACTCAGTACACAATGCTGTAAAATGTGTTAACATACTTCTACACCCAGAGTTTTCGTAAACACGAAAAGGCGACCACAACCCAACCATGGAAAATACCCCCATGCAATAACACCACCTCCGCCATACTTCACTTATGACGCTACTCATGACGGTAGCTGACGTCCGCCATACCCAAGCCGTTTTCCACAGGATTGCCACAGGGTGTATCGCGATCCATCACTGCGAATCACTCGTCTCGAGAGTAATCGACCGTCCAGTGCCGTCGCTCTTTCCGCCACTTCAAGCATCGCTCAGCACTGACTACAGAAATACCTTGATTATGAGGAGCTGCTCGACCACTGTACACCATTGTTTTTAATTCGCTACCCACAGTCAGTGTGCGATCTCGACTGCTCTAAGCCTATTGGAACTTACCAGTGAATCCTTCCGCTGATTTCGTACTTTTTTTATTTTTTTACGACTACGCTCTGCAATGCTCGCTGGTACGTGTACGTCATGGCGTTTTCACCTCACAGTCACGTCACCAATGGTGGAAATCAGCACCTTAGAAGGTTTCAGATTTTCCTTATGAGTTGATTACTCAGGTGACATGCAATGACGAGTCGACATCCGAAATCACTGAGTTCTTATGACGGACCCCTTCTCGATCGTGCTGCTTCGTATATCCATGTGTGGTGGAGCGGTTCCTTTCTGGGATCTAACCAGCACCTACCTGTGAACTCGTTGCAGCAGATCGGCGGCAGGAAAGCCGAGCAGAAACCCACCGTACTGCGACTCGCACCAGGCTGCATACAACGTAACTATTCTAAAAATCGGGAAAAGGTCTTAATTTTGAATGAAAGTAGGCAACACTGGCAAAAGTTCGGTATATTCTGACGTTTAGAATTACAAGTTCTCTGACAAGCCCGTGCTAGTCCTAACACAGTCATGCACAAACCCTTGCATTCACGTTAGCAAGTTTATGGTGACGTGTTTCCCGAAATCTGAACAGTTAATAAACGCGGATTGTTCTTAAATGAAAATGCTCGTCATTCTATTAAGTTTATCAGTGTCTAAAGCCCTCAACTTTTTAGTCACCAATCTGCTCAATATGCCACCCGGAATTACTGTCTTTTCTCATACACAAAGTGACTTAAGAAATCCGTACTTTTTAAAACAAAAACCACCAGAATAAATATGCCTTTACTGTAAAGCAGTTTTGAGGCATGTAGGACCACTAAAACCGACGAACTATAACTTCGTTCTGAGCTCATACTGCACACGACCGTACCTGATGATGATGTTTGGTTTGTGAGGTGCTCAACTGCGCATGAATCAGCGCCCGTACACATTCCTAATGTGAACACAATCTAATCTCGCCACTGTTCATGAATGATAATAGAATGATGAGGAAAACACTAATACCCAGTCCCCAGGCAGAGAAAATCCCCGAAATGACCTGAAATCGAACCCGGGACCCTATGATCCAGAGGTAGCAACGCTAGTCACTAGACCATGAACTACGGACTACCGTAGACTGCTGTAAGCGTTCTCTGGCTCAAAGAGGAAAGACGTGCGAAGAATACTCCGTCCTGATTGGTCTGTTTTCTTTCAGGCCAATAGAAAAACATTATCCTCCCGCGTTAGTCCGCGCTTTTCATAACACACTTTCGAATTTTACTTTTTCCCAAATTATATATTTAACCTTCTGATATTTTATTTATACTTTACGTTATTAACTATTTTCATTTGCACTCGACTTAGCTTTCCTTTTACCATAAACTTACATAACGTATTACGACACAAAATTCTCCTTCGTCTCCATTCGCTCTGTCCAAAAAATTTCTCACGCTACTTCGTACAGCGTTTGTCAATATAACGATGATCTACATATTTACTTCAGATCCCATTCACGAATCATTCACACTACTAAAACATATACAAAACTGTACAAACATAGATAAACAACAAACTCTTCAAGAAATAAACAAAACAATTAACAAAAACATTCTCTTTGACTTCGCTACTGTACTCCGGTGGATGAAAATTAGAACTAAGTACTCGACTGAACCCGCTTCAGACCTTCTGTCACTGTGCGCACATGAGTCATTCTGCCGATACACAGGCTCCAGACAGGAGCGATATAAAGGCACTACGCCTCGCATTCAACATACCTAGGGTCTGGAAATTGGCTGATTTGCAGCAAAACAAGTGTCCACACGAATAACGTCACGACGTCTGGAGACCATGGACTGTCAGAACGATTGTTGTGGTTTCCTCCGCCAAGGCAGCAGAGAGAGACAGACCGATAGTGCTGCACCCAATGGCAGCACTGCGACAGTAATGGCACCACGCCGTCATTTCTGACAGAACCCATTCTGCGAGCCATATCACGATGAATGGGAACTAAGACTCTGAGGAGAACTAGAGTTACCACACTGCACTGATCATCAGCAAATAGGCCATTAGGTACTCAACACGTCACACATTGTTCGTGTGGCTGGTAATTTTAAGATTGGCACGTCCAAAAATAGAAAAGTTGGACTCAGCATTATACACTGCCGGAAAAGAAAATTAAGTGCATCTGGAAAAACGATGTCGACATTGATCCGATGGCAGTAACCTTCACGATAACAGTTTCAGCGTCGTCCACCAACAGATAGCGTACTGGCATAGCTACCATAGAGCCATCTGTGTCCACCCTTAAGTAGGGAACGGTCACAGGTGGAAGGCTGAGGGTGGTGCAAACGTGTGAAACAAGCAGGCAACCATACTACAGAGACACACTCGTGATTGCTACAGCCAACTGAGTGAGTTTGAAAGGGTTCAAATTGTGACCTTCAGTGTGACGAAATGTCCTTTCGGAGAACTGCATCATAAGCTGGACGTGCTGCATCAGTTGTGCAACGACGCTGCTATAAGTGGCCAAGGGACGAGATTATGGACGTCCAGGCAGCACAGATGCCCTCCAGGATCGTCATATTGTAAGGGCAACAGTCGCAAATTGTACAGCAGCACAGGTAAGGTGGCTTGTGAACCCAGGCATGTCAACAGGACCTGTTGCAGACCGGTTACTAGCAGCAGGACTAGGGGCACGCACACATCTCATCTTCCACTCACGTCACAGCATCGACGTGCACGGCTCGATTGATGCCGTCAGACAATCTCTTGGAATCGCGCGCCGTGGTCTTCAACGATGAAATAAGATTCTGCCTCCTCGCAAGCGATTGTCGTTTGTGCGAACGGCTTAGACCTGGTAAGCGCTGTCTCCTAGAGTCATTAGTCCTAGACTCGATGGCCCTGCCTCAGGCCTTATAGTCTGGGGTTCGATAAGCTACAACTCTCGGTCAACTTTGTTGCTTCTGGAGGGGACGCTAATCAGCGCTCGGTATGTGCAGAATGTTGTTAGACCCATTGTTCTGCCGGTCTTGCAACAGTAGGGTGGTGTTCCAACAGGGTAACGCTCGCCCACAAACTGCTCGCGAAACTCAAAGTGCTCTACAAGATGTGCAGCAATTTCCCTGACAAGCACGATCTCCGTACTTGGCTCCAATCGAGCACGTGTGGGATATTATGGGTCGAGAAGTTACTTGACCTACTAGTCAACAAACAACTCTTTCAAAACTACGTGAATGGTTCTAGTAGAATTGGAATAATGTATCGCAGGGCAGTATTTGTTATCTGTGCGATAGACTGAATGCCAGACTCAAGTCCTGCATTGCCGCCCGTGGACGCTACATCACGTGCTGATATGGGTGTTTCAGCATGGGTCGGTACATGCTACCTCAAAACAGCTTGTGCTATCGATCTCTAAACGTATTCATTTCATATTCTCTCTACGCACTGTTGCTACAATAAATCTTGAATGACTTGGAAACCTCTAAAGGGGTGTACTAATTTATTTTCCGGCAGTGTATTGAGCCGCACATTTTGTCCTAAAAGCCGGAATATCTGTTTTAAACAGAAATAGAATCAGCAGATTTTTTTGACTCGTTTATTAGTAATCAGTTACCATCAGCTTCTTGCAAGATGAACCTTACTCGTACTTAAACTAAAAAAAATGAGTAAACTACCTTATAATTTGGCGTGTAACGTGTTTGTGATACTTCGTGTTTAGCTCGTTCTGCATACGAATACAAACGTAGGACATAAGGTACAAGAACACCACTGATTGGCATGACCATATTTATCTTAACAGAATATCTCTTTATTACGCCTCACACATATTGCTCTTGTTTACGCCATTAGCTTGGAACGGACCATAGTTCTTCAGTCTCTGCTTCATCGCTGAAAAGTTGAATAAAATTGGAGAGGACAGACACAACCGTAAAAAGGGACGTTTGTCAGTCTAAAGCCATACACCTGGCCACCCTACGTGTTTTGAACAGCGGGTGTTACATTTCTGACGTGATACGGCAGGTGACTGCGTCATATCTTCGAGGACAAAAAAATACCACAAGACCGCATGTCAACAGTGCTGTCCTGGCCTACCTTTGAAAACCAGCCCCGTGTTTGACATCGTGGGAACGCATAACTGATAGCAAGTTTGGGGGAAGAATCATGATGCTATGATCGCGCCAAGTGGGTTTATATTGAATCTACACAATGTGTGTAACGCAATTTTATAACGGCCCTGATATAAATCCTACTTTAGGTGGCTAGTCTCTCATATAACTTATTCATTAAATTAATTGATCGAACGTCCCCTCCAAAAAATGATAGTGGGAAAGGATTCCGGTAAGTGTGACTGTTTAACAGATAAATACCATTACATTTATTTCATTGATGAAGAATTTGTAAAAGGAACCATCATGAACATTAACGTAGACTAATCATTAAATAGTCAAATGACGCTGCATAGAATCTAGCGTGCTTCTCTACTACGAGAAAGGAGAGCAAAGAGAACAGGCGAGTTGCGTAATATCGATAAATAAGTGGGTAATAGGATGCAGTAGCGGGATATCACCTAAGGAAGCAAAGTGGTTCTACAGACGCAACCGCTGAGAAACCTCAGTCCGAATTTCGGGGGGCTGAAAAATCGACTGAAACCTTACAGGCTGGAGCTGCGTATATTAAAGACAGTACAGCAATAGGCGGAATACTTATGACGGCTGCTACTCGTGGTCGGGCGCTGCATGGGGATGGGCTCTGCCTTGGAGATCGGTCGAAGCTCGAGTGCAAATAATAATAATAAGCTCTATTTTTGTCCGGGGGGCCGGACAACTGAAACTGTGATTGAAACTACACTGCATGAAGGGCGGCAAAGCAACGACCGCCTATTGCGGCGGACAGGAACCAACTCTCAAAACTCCCTTCCGCCCCGTGACCAGACAGCGACCGTTGCGCTGAGCCAGAACTCGGCCAAATATCGCCAATAAATAAGGCTTTCGTCTTTGACTCCCGGGCCGCTCGGGATTAGCCGAATGGTCCAAGGCGCTGCAGTCATGGACCGTGCGGCTGGTCTCGGTGGAGGTTCGAGTTTTCCCTCGGGCACTGGTGTGTGTGTTTGTCCTTAGGATAATTTAGGTTAAGTAGTGTGTAAGCTTAGGGACTAATGACCTTAGCAGTTAAGCCCCATAAGATTTCATACACATTTTGAACAATTTTTTGACTCACACTAATATACTTCGTCAACCTAGGCGCCAAAACCGTTCCTTCCCACCAGTTCCGGAAGGTGACGTCAAACATGTGCTAACGTAACAATCGAGCAGCCTACCACAGCCACCTCCCGGAATTTTTGGCGGGAATCCTCCTGGCGACAGGCGCCAACAGAATGTGATAACTGGAGAGTGATGTGTAGCGCCGTTCTATCAGCTATCCTGTAGAGCTCGGCGAACATTTCTGCGAAACTTCCCAGATAATAGCACAGCTGTGGCGGCGAGCTGGCGTGTTCCTACCCAAAACGTATGGTTTTTGTGAGAAAACTGCTCACAGCCATTGTAAATACAGCGAGCGTCCATCGCTCTTGCCCCTAAGACCTGACAGCAAAAGAGGAAGACGCCAGCCAGAGGTCGGGACTATGTCCATGTATCTCAGTGACCCGATGTCTCCCCACTCCCTGCCGTTATGAGCGGTTGGCCTTTTCACAGCTCAAAAGTTCCCACACATCTCCCATATGAAATGGGCACATCCTACTCTCGATTTGTACATGCCGGTACATAGTGTTGTGGGTTGGCAGGAGAGCCAACACCGGTATAAGAGGAAGCCGAATGGCACGCGTTTTAGCTCACGCAGGCTGGCGTGAGGTCTGGAACAGGACAAAGAAATTAGACTGTAGAAAAAACTGACGTAGCTGGTGGAATACTTAACTTTAATCCATAAATGGTGAACGTCACTCTTGACGGTACATGTTTTACAGTATCAATAGTAACTGGTAATGGCACCTTGCTAGGTCGTAGCAAATGACGTAGCTGAAGGCTATGCTAACTATCGTCTCGGCAAACGAGAGCGTAATTTGTCAGTGAACCATCGCTAGAAAAGTCGGTTGTACCACTGGGGCGAGTGCTAGGAAGTCTCTCTAGACCTGCCGTGTGGCGGCGCTCGGTCTGCAATCACTGATAGTGGCGACACGCGGGTTCGACGTATTCTAACGGACCGCGGCCGATTTAAAGGCTACCACCTAGCAAGTGTGGTGTCTGGCTGTGACACCACACATAGCATCCAATTACCTGCTTTGCATGAAAATGTAATGCCGTTGAGAAATGGCGTTAATTTTCATGTATGCAAATTCAGATTTTAGAAATGCAAGCTAGGACGGTTTGATGCTCCTAAATAAGTGTGTGAAGAATCCAGAGGGCATGCCATTTTACACCTCAAAAAAGAGGACGTTCGTCCTGCTGCCTTGACCTCACGTTCTTCAAATGTTCCCTAGTTTGTGTCAACTGATCGCTTGTCACCACGATACTGGTATACCAGCTCTCGCCGGCCGCTGCGATTAGATTAGATTCAGTTATAGTTCTACTGACACAAAAAATAGATGATTCTCATGGGTGTGGAACATGTCAGAAACTATAACATGCAAAACAAAACGTTTGAATATAATACTTACTACCCTGATCATTTGTCAGGAGATCGTCAAAATAGGTGAACATAATACAGTAAACTGGAACAACTAATGTTTACAGAATCAATACGCTGTCAAAATGAAACATTGTTATGCACTGTTAATAAGTTTATCATACACGAAGTACCTAATCTTGACTGTTGTGAAAAGTGCTTTGAAAACTGAAATTTAACAGTCAGTTTTACTTAAGCTGGTCTAACAGTCTCTGTTAAGATATTCATCTATAGAGTACAAGCAGAAGGAGTTGCCTATCAAAAAAGTCTTTCAAACTCTGTTTAAACCTTGCTTTATCTGAAACGAAGTTTTTAATGATTGCTGGCAATTTATGGAAAATCTGTGTTCCTGAATATTGCACCCCCTTTTTGGATCAGTAAGTGGTTTTAGGTCTTTCTTATTCCTAGTATTGATACTATGTATTGAGCTGTTGGTAGGAAATAGAGATATATTACTTGCAAAAAATTTCATTAAGGAATAAATATACTGAGAAACAGTGGTTAGAATAAAAGATGCTTGAACAGGTTTCTACAGATCTTGAATTTACACCACAAATGACTCTTAGTAAACGCTTTTGCACGCTAAAACTTTTGCTCTGTTTGATGAGTTACCCCGCAATATGATCCCATATAACATAGTAGAATGAAGGTAAGCAAACCATGCAAGTTTTTTTTTATATTTATATCTCCTACATCTGACATAATTCTCACTGCAAATGTAGACTTGTTTAAACACTTAAGCAATTCTGTAGTTTGCCCTTCCCAACGGAATTTACTATCGAGTTGCAATCCCAGAAACTTAACACTGTCAACCTCTTCGATCTGCATGTCTTCATATGTTATACACATGCTGGAAGGAAATCTCTTACAGTTTCTCAACCGAATATAGTGGGTCTTTCCAAAGTTTAATGATAAGGTTTAAAACATTATTAATGTCAATAACAATTTGATTAACAGCAGTTTCTAAATCTGTACTTGACTTGCTATTTATTGCAATGTCTGTATCATGTTCAAAGAAAACAAACTTAGCATCTGGCAATGTAACAGACGAGAGGTCATTAATGTACACAAGAAAAAGTAATGGACCCAAGATGGAACCTTGAGGGATACCAGATTTAATTAACTCCCAATCAGATGAAGACTGATTGCTTACTGCACAGGTATTTCACAGCCACACCCATTGCTTCCTGTTACTTAGATAAGGCTGAAACCATTTCGCAGCACTGTAATATTCCAAGTTACTTAAGACAATGCTGTGGTTCACACAGTCAAAGGCTTCTGACAGGTCACAGAAAATGCCTCTAATTTATTATATAATGAATTAAGTACATTCTCACTGTAAGTGTAAATAGCTTTTTCTACATCAGTACTCTTAAGAAATCCAAAGTGTGACTTGGACAATATATTATTTGCAGTCAGATTCTTAAGGAGACGCTTGAACACGCCCTTTTCAAATATTTTTGAGAAAGCCGGCAAAAGTGGAATTGGTCGATACTTTGATGGTATCTTTCTATCCCAATTCTTGTAAAGAGGCTTAACTTCAGCATATCTTAACCAGTCTGAAAATGTTCCGCTGATAAGAGACTGATTATACAAATAACTTAAAATGAACTTAATGAACTCTAGCACAGAACTGAACAAGGATGAAGTGACGTGTCAGTATCTATCATCTGAACTCAGTTTGATATTATGTCTGCTTGGGCTAGAATCGTTGTGTCTACCAGAAGTGTCAGCTGAGTGTACTACATTACACACCTTGTACATTCCCAAATAATCTATAAATTTCTTACTGTACGGTATGTGCATAATAAGTAAAATTTCGTTATTTATGATCTTTCCTGGTGTTGCAGTATCAGTCAACAGGAGTATATACCTTCCTCATACAATGCGAGGAATGTGCTTTTTCGAAGCACAGCGCACATACAGCACCTTTATGAGATATGATGCTTGGGAACATTTAATTGGATCATTGTACTTCCATTTACTGAATTATGTTATATAATAACCAGGAATTCAATTAATTCCTATCAGTTTGCTACGTCCCTTACAAGTTGATGACATTCCTGCATCATCACACCATTCCATCCACATGTCACCGTATCACTGAGGAACCTTGATGTCCTGTGGTCGTGTGGCGTTTCTTCCTTGTCTATCATTGAGATGCCTCAACTGAATTTATCTCAAGGGGCGGCGAACAGTGAGGTGACAACAGTTATGGGATGGCGATATGCACATGTAAAGGTGCCGGTAGTACACAGCTGTCGTTTGTACTGAAGTGACTCATGTGAATAGTTTTATGACATTACTATGGATGCATGACGGGAATTAACAGACTTTGAGTGCGAAATAGGAGCTAGACGCATGGGACATTGTATCTCGGAAATCGTTAAATAATTGTATATACCGAGATCCACAGCGTCAAGAGTGAGCCGAGGATACCAAATTTTAGGAATTACCTCTCACCACGGACGAAGCCGAAGCAGTGGCCGTAGCTCTTCACTTAACGAGCGAGAGCAGTGGCATTTGTACAGAGTTGTCTGTGTTAACAGAAAGCACCTCTTTTTATGTATTCGTTAGGACAGAGCGGCGAAGTTTGGTGCTAATGTGCTAAGAGGGCAGACGACCGTCGAGTGCCTTTGCTAAGCAGCAAGAAATCACCTGCAGCGCCTCTCCTGAGCTCGTATCCATACCGATTGGATCCTAAACGACTGGAAAACTTGTAATCTCCGCCTCACTTATCGACCGTAATGACAGTGAAAAATTAAACTGCATGTACCTAATGGAAATTTGGGAAAAGCAATCGTCACCGCAGTTAATCTGTCGGTAAAGAGGGAGGAAGGGTTACATCTAAATGAAAGGAAAAATGCAAATGAAATTGGTGGAAATTAATTTTGAAAAAGGGTAAAGTTAATAAACAAAGTAAATGTGCGGTCGTTACGTTAACAATTAACTGGCGTTAATTAGATATTTGAGATTTGGGGAAAATTATGGTCGCCAGTCCTATGGACAACTACTATAATAACTGAAAAAGAAAGGTTAATGCACAAATAATTAGCACTAAAATCGTGAAACTGAAGGTTGACACATGTTGTGTGAAAACTGAATATTTGTCAGAAGAAATAAATTTCGTTACACTCTGACTTAATTTACCAAAACAATTAATAAAACCGGAAAACAGAAAGTTAATATAGTGACTGAAATTAATAGTGAACTTTGTTTCTGAAGCACTACGAAATTAAATAAAATAAGGTTAGTCTTGGGCTACCTCAAAAATCATTTCAAAAGCTACTTGAATCTACGCAATTTAGAAATAAGAGATTTAACTTTGAACTTGAATTAAATGATTCTGAACACTTAACAATAGTAAAATTTAGTACGTACCAAGCTGAGCTGCAGTCACAGGTAAGCTAAAATATGGTAACAAAACTCGCACTCTTAATTTGTGCTTGTGTAATCTAAATATTGTAGCCAGCTATGAATACCTTAACTGAACTTTGAAATTAAATCAGTGAAATGGAATGATATTACTTTAATGCTGGCGTTTGAATTTCAACGACACTCGCGTTCATTTCGGAAAAGGAAGCACCCTGCTTGGGAATGCAATTGGGACAATGAGCAACAAAGGTTCATGCTAAGTTGCTGTATTTTAGTGATGCAAATGGAACAGTTTGAAAAGCTTAGGTCTGCCATACAGTTCTAAAACTTTACGTGCTTTCAGTCTTCCTTGTTGGTTTATTGAAGGTTTGAAGTCGTCGATCGAGGAGGTGGCGACAATCACTTATTGTCGGCCGCCGCTGTTGCAGAAGCTGGATGTTGGCGCGCCTTCTTCTCGACACGGTCACCAGGCGAAATGGGCTCTTGAAGTGTGCCAGCTAATGTTTTCCTTCCCGTCCGCGACACCGTGCCAGAAACTATCACAACAAGTCAAGCGCAATTACATGCTGCCAAACCCCGAAAGCGCAGCAACTCGCGGGAGCGTCACTCAACACACCTGCTCCGCCGGCCTACTCCAGTCAGACTCCTTTCTGCCCACGCACCACGCGGTAGGGTTAACACTACCCAAGATCCTAAACACTTTGGTTCTCCATACGACCTATCGATGTAATCGTTCGATAGCATAGTTTTCCCTAGGCAAGACCCAGTGTAAAAATACAAATAATATTTACAAAACAAACCAATTATACATCGACATAAATGCATAAATATATACATATAAATTTTAAAACATTTACAATACATAAAGACACAGAAAAGTCATATCTTTAGGTAACAAAATAAGGAAAAAATTTATGGTGCAATAGATGGAAATAGGAGGATATGCATTTCCGGCGTTACAAACTGTGACTTGTTTAGATGAGTCGCGATTTCAGTTAGCAAGTACTGATGTTAGGGTCTGAGTGTGGCAGAGACCTCCACGAAACCATAGACCCTAGTTGCCAACAAGGCACAGTGCAAGTTGGTGGTGACTCCATAATGGTGTGTGCGTGTTGTGTTTATATGGAATCGAACCGATTGTTGACTGTAAATGATTACGCTGTGCTATTTGGAGACCTTTCGCAGTCGTTCGTGGACTTCACATTCCAAAGAACGACATAATTTGTATGGAAGACAATGTTCCATATAACTGGTTCATGTATTCGGAGGGTCACAAATGTTTTCATTGGTTTGAAGTATATTCTGCACAATTCGAGCGAATGATGTAGCATCCATATCGCACGAGTTGAATCCTATCGTACATTTATGGGATTATAATCGAGAGGTCAGTTCGTGCACAAAACACTACACTGTCGACAGTTTCGCTATTATAGACTGCTATTGAGGCAGCATGGCTCAGTAGTTCTCGAGGGTACTTCCAACGACTTGATGAGTCCATGCCACGGCTAGCTGCTGCACTAGGCTGTGAAAACCGAGATCCTACTAGATATTACAAGCTATCCTATGGCTTTTGTCACCTCAGAGTAGATTATCAAATACTAAAGTAAGTTATCTTTATATAAATGAACTGCCGCGAGATGGAACGAACACACATTGATGGTGGACTTTTAAAAATTTCGGAAATTCGTGGTAAGTTCTTACGGGACCAAACTGATGAGGTCATCGGTCCCTAAGCTTACACACTGCTTAATCAAACTTAAACTAACTTGCGCTAAGGGCAAGACACACAACCATACCCGAGGGAGGACTCGAACCTCCGACGGGACCAGCCGCGAGGACCGTCAGACCGAGAGGCTACCTCACGCGGCGTCGTTTAACTTCAGGGGAGCCGCAACGATGAAAATGACAAAATTAACGTTTTTTGTTTTTCTCATTATAAAATTATTTGGAGTTTTCTGACTAAAACAAATCAAGTTTCACCCTTCTAAGTGAATTCTATGTGCGTTTTTTATTGCTGCAAAGTTGACTCTCCGCGTAAATGGTTGTGGAGACTTTGTGTGTCACCTCTGACGGCGCCGCTCGCTGGTTGCAAGCAGGGTATCTTCGCGTAATTAGACAGTGTTTTGTTTCCCAACGTTTCAAATGAAATGGCTCTGAGCGCTATGGGACTTAACTTCTGAGGTCATCAGTCCCCTAGAACTTAGAACTGCTTAAACCTAACTAACCTAAGGACATAACACACATCCATGCCCGAGGCAGGATTCGAACCTGCGACCATAGTGGTTGCGCGGTTCCAGACTGTAGCACCTAGAACCGCTCGGCCACCCCGGCCGGTTTTCAAACATTTGCTTCACAACATTCACTATGTTCGTCCTTGGTATTGCCCTTACATCTAAAATGTTTTGAGAGACTAGCAACATCAATTACTTTGCAACTGTCTCCACTGGTAGCTGTCACAACTCCATTTAGAGATTTATGACCTTTACGTTGCCATGATCCATGGTATTATGGTATTATGGGTGTGCAATTAGGCAAAATACAAGAAGTACTGAGCAAATAAGGAGAGGAGTACGGGCATTATTTTTTCATACTGCATCAACAAATGAGCACCCACAACATGCACTGTGCCCCACAGGTCATGACTCATGTTGTAAATACCAATCAGGAAAGGAATATGCCCATAAAAACAGTTTGCCAAATGCTGTAATTGATGTAATTAAGCCCATATTCTGAGATTTATCACAGCCAGGTTTATTGGAAAAGTGTTTACATGAGAAAACACAAGATCCAAATGAAAGTGTAATTAATGTCCTTTCGATTTGGATTCCCAAAAGAGTGTTTGTACAGATAAAATCATTGCATTTTGTAGTTTATGATGCAGTGGCAACATACAATGAAGGAAACATTATCAAATGTGATGTGCTGAAACGTTTAGGTTTCCAACCAGGACACAATACCATTTCCGCAATGCGCCTAACTGATGAAGAAAGACTAAGAGGGGCAGGAAGAAGTGACGAAACCCTACAACATGCAGCAAAAGGGAAGAAAAGACCAATGTAAAGGAAACTAACACTGGAAAAAGAAGAGGATGCTGATAATCCATCATATGGGGCAGGAATGTATTAAGAAACTGTGGAAGCCATTTCCTGTAACTTTAAGATTTTCATCTTTGAGGAACATTTTCTCAAAAACTGCTAACAGTATATCAATGAAATTTATACACAATATGTTTTTACTTTTTCTCCTTCATTTTTATAACAAATTTTGAAAAATTGTATAATTCAGGAGTTATAGAAGAAAAAGTGCAAATTTTAAAGAAAAAAATAAGCATCAGTTTAAAAAAATTGTGAAACAAAAATCAATAAATATTTCTTAACATGGCATTATAACTTTCTAGACAAATATTCACTGAACATGTAGTCAAAATTTCAGAGCAATATGTTTAATGGTCTTAGAAAAAATGTTTCTTCTATTTGCTAAAATTAACATGGAGGAGATGGATCGTTCTGGCTCCCCCTCATGAAAGTGCCGTATGGCGCAATTCACTAAATTTGTGTTATAGTTATATACACATTTATTTCATAAAAGGTAGTGTAACAGGCCTTTGAGCAGGCTGGTTTCATTGTTTGGAAGTAGAAACGGATTAGATACACACAATTTTCATAGAACGTTACGTACGATAATGGCAATGATCTAATAAAATACCTCATGGGGTTCTGGCTTCGGAAAGTGAATCAGTTAACGAATGAACAGATATAGTAGTGTTCGGTTGATGACCTCCAAACAACCGGCCTCCAATTCAGATTAGGTATGTAACAAGGAGACATGGTGGTTGTTCTTATTAAATAATGAACGCGACAAAACATAACGAAATAGGAATCATTTAGCCATAAATGTTACACTTAACTTACGTCTGTTCAGCAGGAGATTCCAATGAAGAATGATAACAAGGGATAAAGATGACAAATGAACAGAACCACTTGTTTCAGCGACGCTACCTTCAGAATTCGTAGTTTCTGGAAGATTCGATGCATTAACACAGTTAGAAAACTGTTCTTTGTTATTCGACGAGTAATGTCATTCCTCACAGGTTTTCTTATATAGCCGGCCGATGTGGCCGTGCGGTTCTAGGCGCTTCAGTCTGGAACCGCGTGACCGCAACGGTCACAGGTTCGAATCCTGCCTCGGGCATGGATGTGTGTGATGTCTTTAGGTTAGTTAGGTTTAAGTAGTTCTACGTTCTAGGGGACTGATGACCACAGATGTTAAGTCCCATAGTGCTCAGAGCCATTTGAACCATTTTTTCTTATAAACAAATTAGTTTCCTCTTACCATGCATTATCTCATCATCAGTTGAATGAGGAGAAAACGAAGGGAAAAAGTGAAAGGAAGCGCTTCAGTGGCTCACCAGCACGCCACAAAGTGTCGATATTTCTCGGACCAATATACGAAGCAGACCCAGAGATCCTAGAGTATCACACTTGTAGAGATTACCCTTCTAAAACTGCTGTTAGTTACGATAACTATCTTTATTGTATACTATGCGTTTGCAGAGATGTAACTATTCATAAAACCTGGATTACAAACTTTTAAAAGTAAATTAAACCCTGTGTCGACACGAAATTTGCCTGGAAGATATGAAAACAAATAACTGATCTCCGATACGGCTCCGGATTAAACACTTTTTCCTTGTGGCTGCGGCAGTGTCCTTTTTGTAACAGTGAATATGTAAATGTACCCCCTCTTTCTCCGACTGGTGATTGCTGGCCGGCCGGAGTGGCCGAGCGGTTAAAGGCGCTACAGTCTGGAACCGCACGACCGCTAAGGTCGCAGGTTCGAATCCTGCCTCGGGCATGGATGTGTGTGATGTCCTTAGGTTAGTTAGGTTTAAGTAGTTCAAAGTTCTAGGGGACTTATGACCACAGCAGTTGAGTCCCATAGTGCTCAGAGCCATTTGAACCATTTTTTTGATTGCTGGAATTTACGCAACGCCGTTTTTGCTACCACTGCGACTGTAGCCATGTAAAGCTGTCTCTATATGGAAAGAAAGTGAAATATGGTAGGAAGCTGGTGTTGAGTGGAAAGGTACTGAGGCATAATGAATTTATTAACATTTCCAAAAAAACTAATGAATTAATTTTTAAAAATCAAAAATCCATGAATAACGTTAACAAATTGCCTCCGGAACACAAAAGACAAAATTTCAATAACACAACTGATAGTTAACACTTCAAAACGGCACAGTATAAAATCATTTCCTTTTAATAGAGAATAATATGAAATGTAGTAAAAATACATTTACATTACACACTGCAGAAGATACGATCAAATAACTATGTCACAAACATCAACCATCGGCTATTGCCAGTAATTATCAAAACGCCATTGCCTTCGAAGTAGCCAAAATGACTGACAAGTGTGGTTCAAATTTATGATGATAGAAGCAGTGGCAGAGGCAATGCCAGTACCAATAATTCCTCCTTCTCTACTAACATTAAGACGGCGGCTGCCGCTGCTACAGCACTAGAAACCTTCATTAAAAAATTTCAGTTATGGTACACAGGCATCTTTAACTAGACCACAGTTAACAAGAGATACAATAATCTATACTGTAACACAGAGACAACTTGTAAATTATTTAGTAAACATTAAACATACTACAAATGCCGAAAAATACGGACGTTATCTGGAAACTATGACTTGACTACTGAGGCATAAAATTTTTCTTTACGTTTCTTTTTTGTCGATGCAAACAAATTAGTAGAGAGCTCGAGCTCGTGACAGCAGCCAACAGGTAACTATAGACTGCCTCAGAAATAAGGTAGCTACATTAAACAATTTTCACTGACCATTAAGTACAATTCGTAAATCAGAAGAATTACATCTGCATTCTATCCCCTTAGATTCTAATATCAGTTTGGAATAGTGACAGCCACAAGCACACACACATTGACAGAACTCAAGTATTACCAGGCACATCCTTCATAAATAACACACACACACACACACACACACACATATATATATATATATATATATATATATATATATATATATATATATATAAAACAATGGGCAATCAGGATACAGAATCAAACTAGCCACCACACAACACTAAGTGACGTGCACACTTATCGCATGCTCACCCTGATTCCTCGTAAAGTCCAAAGACCATTGGCCAACGCTTGCTTACAGAGCGCCGACAGAAAGATGTAAGGAAGATTACTCGTAGCCGGAAACCCACGGATAACATCCAGCAGAGGCCGCCGGGTCCAGTACTTGCAAGGGTCAGACCGGAGTACAACCCGGCACCACAATGGACACAAACTGCTTGCAACTTCAACAGTAGGGGACAAGCCAAATACTTTGTGTTGTGACTTGGCAAGACAGCCAACCCACTAGGAGGTAGCCGAAAAGCGCGCGTTTAAGCTCACGCAGGCTGGCGTGAGGTCTGGAACAGTTAAAGGTCTTTATAGTAGCAAAAATAGTACGTAGCTTCTGGAATACTTAACTTTAATCCATAATTGGTGAATATCGGTCTGACGGTACATGCATCACAAGATAAATAGCAATTGATAATGGCGCCTTGCTAGGTCGTAGCAAATGACGTAGCTGAAGACTATGCTAACTATCGTCTCGGCAAATGAGAGCGTAATTGGTCAGTGAACCATCGCTAGAAAAGTCGGTTGTACCGCTGGGGTGAGTGCTAGGAAGTCTCTCTAGACCTGCCGTGTGGCGGCGCTCGGTCTGCAATCACTGATAGTGGCGACACGCGGGTCCGACGTATACTAACGGATTTAAAGGCTACCACCTAGCAAGTGTGGTGTCTGGCGGTGACACCACACTTTGTCCTGCCGAAGTAGCTTTTAACGAGCAAAGTTCACATCCGTGACTAACACTCGGTGTTCGGACGTAACCACAAATATCGGAACGAAGAAGAAGAACGCAAGACCAGAGAAGGCGGTGAAACGAAGTGGGCTAATAGCGTGCTGACCAGGACGTCACCACGATATTAGGGGCTAGCGCCGCTTCTGCCAGCCTCGGTCGGACATTAGTAGATTATTAGCACGGCCTAGTAGAGAGTACTACGAGAACAGTATTGGTGACCCACAAACTGTGTGTCAGACTTGCAGAAACATTGCACACATTCAAGGACTCTGAATTATATTGCCTGTCGCCATCGCTTGTGACAACATGTAGTACGCTGAAGATAACTATTGTCAAATCAGCTTTATTGATATAAAACTATTAATGTTATTTGCTTGAATTTTTGTATAATATTCCGAGAACGCAGCATCCTTTAGGCACCCTATACGAGACGAGTGGGCAAGACCCCGCATACGGCGACAAGGATTCAACAGTTTTGCCGACGAGTATCCTCTGCACCCAGTGCCCTTTGGCCACGAACGTTTCGTTTATATTGTGGTGGCGCTTTAATTCTCTCTTGTCTTTACTTTGCATGGACGCTCGTTTGCTTTAACAGTTTCTTGTCGTGTTTGCTAATAAGTGGTGAGCATTGCAGAACTTTCCTTTGTTTTTTTTTTTTTTTTTTTTGTCTGTCTATTGCATTTCTGTCTTCCAACATGTCCACCCCACCTGTCCTACCCCCTGATCAGGTGCCACAGCCGCAAGCATTAGATGCCACACAGCGAATGGAGATGTTTCAGTTTCAGACGCACCTTCCACTACAGCTGCTATACAACCTTTCAGACAGTTTTGTGAACATGAAGAAGAATGGCTCTAGTTTTGAGGCACACCTACTAGCCCACAACGTTGCAGGTACTGCAAAACTTCCCTGTCTATTATCCACGGTAGGAAGTGCAGTATTCAGATTAATTCAAAAACTCTTTTCTAACGCCACTCCGAGTGAACTTAATTATGACCAAGTTACTGCTTCGCTAGCTGTTATGGCGCCCTGACACGAAACCGCCCGGTGGACTGTGTCGAGGACCCGTGAGCCAAAGAGTCTGAGGATGCTTTTAGGTGGTTTTCCATCTGCCTCGGCGAATGCGGGCTGGTTCCCCTTATTCCGCCTCAGCTACACTATGTCAGCGATTGCTGCACAAATAAGTTCTCCACGTACGCGTACACCACCGTTACTGTACCACGCAAACATAGAGGCTACCCTCATCTGGTGTGAGACGTTCCCTGGGGGATCCACCAGGGGCCGAACCGGACAATAATCTTAAAAGAGTGGTTCGGTGTGAGGCAGCGGAGGGGTGAAGTGGACTGCCGTAGTCGTCGTGGGGTTGTGGACCACTGCGGCTGCGGCGGTGACGCAGCCTCTCGGTCGTTTCTAGGTCCCCGGTTAACATACAATACAATACAACTGTTATGATCAACAAGTGAATATGGTAGCAGCTAGGTATCAATTCTTCAACTGCAAAATATGGTCAGAACAATATTATCGTGAGTGCGTAACAGATTTTCAAGGTATCACAAGGAAATGCAAATTTAAATGTGCTTGCAGTGCTTTAAATTCAGATATTATGTTGCGTGGTGCGATCGTGTACAATGTACCTATTGTCAAACTCAAATAACAGATGTTGAAAGAGTCTGCTCCATCATTTCAGCAGGTAGTGCAAATACTATATCAGTACGATTCCGGTGCCTTGTCGGCTCATACATCTCAGCAGCCTGGTATTCGGCGGATTGAGTCCCTTGCTTGCAGTCACCCCATTCCACACCGGCGGCTTGCGCTAACTACGCCGAGTAAACGAAGTTCCACACCGAATAGGCAGTTCGCTAAGCAGGCGGCTACACAGGCGAACAGAATTAAGTCTTGCCCTCGATGTTATTCACGGTACAAACGCCACGACTGCCCCTCCCGACAAGCTCAGTCTTATGTTTGGGGTAGAAAAGGAGATGTGCAATCTGTTTGTTTGCAATGGAACAACCATAAGATTTCAGCATACTCACAAAAATGTAGTCACTAGGGCCATGTTATTAGTGCAGTATATTTCAACTAGCAGGCACGCAGTTTCGTCAGTGGTACTTCATTAAAACATACTTTTTGTTCATTTACTTTTTTGTGGGAAATGTGGGAAATTTCAGTTGGACATGGGTGCCTCTGTCACATTACTAAATCGACACACACACGAACTGTTAGGCTCCCCACGCCTGTCTAAAACTAGCACGCAACTGACGGCTTATTATGGACAAGACATTTCCATTCTCACAACATGTACTTTGCCTGCTACGTATCGCTCACATATGCGAACAGTGTTACTTTTACAGTGCTACAATCGCGTGTGTGAGAATACACTTCCTCTTGATTCATGTGATTTGTTTGACTTCAACATTCAGGACAATATGTTGTCAATGTCTGCATTCAATGCAAAAGACAGTGTAGCTTGCTTGCTAACAGAATTCCCAGAACTCTTTCCTGAAGGTTTAGGGAAGACAACACTCAGCCAAAATTTTGCCGGGCCAGACCTGTTCCCTTTGCATTACAGGACAAATTCGCTGCTGAACTTAAAAAATTGCAAGATAACGGAGTTATTGCGCCCATATCAGCTAGTCAATGGGCACACCCACTAGTTTTGCTCCCCAAACCTTCAGATTGCATTCGCCTCTATGTTGACTTTAAGTCTGCAGTCAACGCACAAACTGTAATTGGTACGTATCCATTGCGACTCCCCGAGGATCTTATGGACAAATTAGGTGCAGGACACTGCTTTTCAAAGACTGATTTGCGCGATGCGATCTTCAAATACCGCTCGATGAAGAATCTAAAGCCGGCCGCGGTGGCCGTGCGGTTCTAGGCGCTCCAGTCCGGAGCCGCGCTGCTGCTACGGTCGCAGATTCGAATCCTGCCTCGGGCATGGGTGTGTGTGATGTCCTTAGGTTAGTTAGGTTTAAGTAGTTCTAAGTTCTAGGGAACTAATGACCACAGCAATTGAGTCCCATAGTGCTCAGAGCCATTTGAACCATTTGAAGAATCTAAAGAAGTGTGTGTAGTAAATACTCATTGGGCTTGTTTAAATATTTGCGTTTGCCTTTTGGCAGTGCTTACCCAACCACCATTTTTCAATAGTATTTGGAACAGCTGACTGCATAAGTGCCAAAGTGTTCAAACTATTTGGACGATATTGTAGTCGCAGATCGTTCACCTGAAGAACATATTCCAAATTTACGTGCTTTGTTTCGTGTGTTATCTGATGCAGTATAGATTGGAAAGTGTGATTTTCTTAAACCTGAGTTGCAGTATCTTGGTCATGTCATAAACATTCAAGCTGTACATCCTCTTCAGTCACATTTGTTAGCCATACGTGACCTGCCAGTTCCTCGCAATGTCACATAATCGCAGACAGTTTTAGGGAAAATGAACTATTATATTCGGTTCATACCGAATGCTTCACAAATCACAGCCCCATTGCATCACTTGCGTCGCAAGAATGTCCCCTTGTTTGGACAGATGAGTGCCAAGCAGCTTTTCAAAAACTTAAATATGCTTATTTCACTTTGATCGTGGCAAGCCAGTTGTGTTGCAAGTGGCCGCTTTCTCTTAAGGAATCGGTGCAGTGCTTTCGCACAGAATTGGTGATAAAGACAGATCTATCGCTTTCGCATCAAAAACGTTGTCCAAAGCTCAGTGTAACTATTCTCAGAATGGCAAAAAGAGGCTTTGGTTATTGTGTATGGTGTCATCAAGTTCACCACTATTTGTACACCAGAAAATTCTACTTAGTAGTGGATCACAAGCCTTTTCAGTCCTTGTTTCATCCGACGAAACCGGTTCCTGTTCGAACTACCCAAAAATTGCCAAGATGGGCTTTGTTGTTGTCCCAATACCAGTACGAGATTTTGTATCGTCCGACGGCTCAACATGGAAATGGGGTCGCGCTTTCACGTCTTCCGATTGTCTCCGATACTGACTTTGACGTTTCTGCTGCGTCTTGTTGTCGCGTCGATGCTCAGGACTCTGAATTGCTTCAGTCTTTTTCGCTGAACTGTAAGAAAATGGCACAGGCCACGGAAGCTGATTCAGATTTGAACATTTTGCGAAAATACATCCGCACATCTTGACCACTCATTGAATAGCATAAAGAACTCTGAAGTGCGCCGATACTTTTGCTGTGCCAGTGAACTCGACAATGTGACGTAGCACAATTCAGGTGTTGTCATCCATTTTTTTTTTTTACCTAGGAGGTTTACCTGAAGTAATGGTGTCAGACAATGGACCTCAGTTCACGTCACATGAATTTAAAACATTCTGTGAACGCAATGGTGTATAGAATCTAACTAGTGCACCGTCCCATCCACAGTCAAAAGGCGAAGCGGAACGTTTTGTTAGAACATTCAAGCAGCAGATGGCGAAATTTCGCGCCACACACACACACCAAGGATCAAGAATTACAACTGCTTCTCGCCTCATATCTATCGCATCCACGAGATGGACCATCGCCGGTGGAACTGCTTCACGGCCGCCGCCATCAGACGCTGCTCCACCTGTTCCACCCTCCTCAGCATCCGGCGCCGAAGGAAGGCCGCAAGTATCGCTTCGCGCTGCATGATGTTGTCTTTTACAGGGTTTGTTAGCCGCAGCAGACGGTGGGCGCTAATCGCGACCGTCCGTCGACTTGACGCTTGCATGTATCTTCTTTTAGGTCCAGATGGCTTGCAGCGCCGCCATTAATATCATCATCGCTTCTGTCATGTACACTATGATCTTTCAGTCTCTCTTCCCCCAGATTCGCTGATCCAGAGGACAGAGCGGCCACAGCAGCTGCCAGAAGGTGTGATCGCTACACCGCGGGACGACCTCATGGAGACGGAGCCTTCGCCCCCTCCGCCTCCTCTCGTCCTACGGACGGAGTGGATCCGCCCACACAACAGCAGTCGCCACCTTCTTCATCTGGTTTATGGCATCAGGAGGTGGACGCGTACCCTTCTGGTCGTTTCCCTGAGACGTTTCCGCCACAGAACAGGCTGGATGGCGGGGTACGGCCGGAAGCTTGACGTCCCCTGAAGCCACAGCTACCGACTATGGGACCACACTCCTGCCTCCCTCGCCGTGGTTGCACTCCCTACAGGACGCGGTCCGTCACTTTCACTTTGACGGGGGAAGGGGGGTGGGGGAGGAATGTTGTAACCTCCCAACAGAAAAATATTTGTAATATTCACATTTAGCGTAACCTCCCAACACAAAAAATCTCGTTTAAGTTCCCAATAAAAAATTTCTTTCCAATAATAAAATGTCAAGTTGTAATGTGACCTTCCATTAAAGACCGACTGCATGTCGAAATTAATAAGTTTTGACACCAACAGCGCTGCATCATGGCCCTGTGAAATGATCCTGAATAAACTAAAAAATTCTTACCTCACAATGTCGTCAGATAACGCTATCTATATATCTGCTCCTATAAGAAATTTTTGGCACAGCCCAGTGCAATGCTGGCCACTAGATTTTCATTTGTAGGAAAACAACTGATTTTCTTTTTCTTAATCAACATGAGTATGCGCAGGAAAAATTCGTAAAATCCTTAAACTCAGATAAATGATTGACAAAAGTTTTCTTCAGAACATAAGTTATTATTGAAACATTTCTGCAAGGAATTAGATGGGATTTTAACATTACAACTGTGGTTAAATCAGTTGTGGCAATTAACATATGTGCGTGGCAACAAAGAACACATTTTTTTTTTTTTTTTGCCTTACACCACATCGCTAAGGCACCACCATCGTTCTGCACGACCGGCCCTACACAAGTCGACCGCTGCACTGCCCTGTCCGAACTCCATAACTCAAGTGTTCTGTGCGAGCTACAAAACACGACTGCTCGCTCCGAGCTATTGAACTCGACTTACTGCCAACACTGCTCTGCCTGCGATTCTATTCTAGCACAGATATTCCATATCGCAGGCAGCGCGTGAGCAATCCATCGAAATTACATCTGCTCAAGTGCGCTAGCGAAAATTAATGAAACCCCTAATGAACCTCTTACAACGTTCTGGCGTAACCACAAGCGCCGGAACGAAAAAGAAGAAGAACGCAAGACCAGAGAAGGCGGTGAAACGACGTCACCCCGATAGGAGCGGCATCTAGCCAAAGTGAATATAAATGCCACTCATGCCAGCCTCGGTCGGACATTAGTGGAGTATTAGCACTGTCTAGCAGAGAGTGCTACGAGAACAGTATTGGTGATCCACAAACTGTGTGTCAAACTTGCAGGAACACTGCATATAGCAATGGGCTTTGAATTATAGTGCCTGTCGTCCATAGTTTGCGACAACATGTAGTACATTCAAGTTAAGTATTGTCTAATCTGTTTTATTGAAATAAAACTACTAATGTTTTTGCTTGAATTGTTGTACAGCATTCCGAGAACTCAGCATACTTTAGGCACCCTATACGAGACGACTGGGCAAGATACCATATCTGGCGACAAGGACTTAACACTCTGCCCCGACAAACCCGCAATGAGCAAAGGCAGCACTCTCGCCAACGGGCCACGGCAGACGCTTGGCCACGACAACACGCCGCCTCACTTGAGACCCTCGCCGCCCGTGTCACACTCTCCTTTCCACCAGGTGGGCGCACCCTTTAACTACAGGGTGGGGCACGAAATGTGTTACCATTTTGTTTTTGAATATAAACTTTATTGTCAATACAATCTGAAAGGAACATATACTACGATGAAGAGCAGCCCATGGAGATTTGTTCTAATCCAGCACATGCTCAATATGTCCACCATTTCGTTTCCTAACTACCTTCAAACGAACACTGAAGTTAGTGATTACCCTACGGCACAAGCCTTCAGTAATTTCACTGCATGCTTGAAGAATAAGTCTTCTGAGCTCCATTAAATCACGTGGACGTTTCGGGAAAATTTTTTCCTTTAGGTACCCACAAAGAAAAAAGTCACATGGATTGAGATCTGGACTATTGGAGGGCCAATTTTGTCCGTCATTGAAGCGACCTTGAAACCTGACTGAAAAGATCCGCATGTCGAAATGCTCGTGTAAAAACTCCAAGACAGTGTTTGCAGTATGTGGCCTTCCTCCATCTTGCATGAACCACTGCCTGTTGAAGGGCAAGGCAGTAGCAAGAAGTTGTGGAATGAAGCTATTGCGAACCATGCTCAAATAACGCTCGCTGTTCACAGTTTCTTCAAAGAAAAAGGGTCCAATAAGTCCGTGACTGGAAATTGCTGCCCACGCTGTAATCCTCGGAGAATAATGTTGTCGTTCATGAAGCACTTGTGGGTTTTCAGTGGTCCAAAAGCGTACAAAATGGTTCAAATGGCTCTGAGCACTATGGGACTTAACTGCTGTGGTCA
Source organism: Schistocerca americana (assembly GCF_021461395.2). NCBI lineage: Eukaryota > Metazoa > Arthropoda > Insecta > Orthoptera > Acrididae > Schistocerca > Schistocerca americana. The sequence continues at coordinate 859,128,199 of NC_060121.1, forward strand.
TCAGTCCCATAGAACTTAGAACTACTTAAACCTAACTAACCTAAGGACACCACACACATCCATGCCCGAAGCAGGATTCGAACCTGCGACCGTAGCGGTCGCGCGGTTCCAGACTGTAGCGCCTAGAACCGCTCGGCCAATCTGGCCGGCCAAAAGCGTACATTTTGTTTGTTAGCCACACAGTCTAAATCAATAAGCGCCTCGTCTGCAAACCAAACGATGTTGAGAGTTTCTTCCCTATCCTCTGCCCACTGAGAAAACCGTAGTCTCTGCTGCTTGTGTTCTTCAGTGGGCTTCTGTGCACAGGTCATCTTGTATGGGAACATATAGAGGTCACTTTTAAGAATGCGTTGAACGGAGCGTATGTATATTCCCAGTTGCACTGCTGCCTTTCTACACGATTTCCCGGGACTTCTCTGTACAGCAACTCGTACCGCTTCAAAATTCTCCGGCGAACAAACAGGCTTAGGCCGAGGTTGCTTCGCTTCCAATACTATTCCTTCCTGTACAAACTTATCGTACAATCTGTGGATGGTCTTCTTGCAAGGGACCCATCGTGTGTTAAACTGTTGTCGAAAACGCCTCTGAGTCACAATGAAAAAGTAACACAATTGCCGATCGTTGCTGTGTCGTCAGTCTTCCATTGTCAGCCATTGCTGCTTACTAGTCTCCTAGCAGCAGTATTATGAATTACACGTCATTTCGTAACTCATTTGTTTTTCCAAGTTCTGCTGGTACTGCTACAGAGATTCCAGCGGGATATCTAATGTGCGTCGTAAATTGTGAAAGAAACAATCGGTAACTCATTTCGTGCGCCACCCTGTACCTTCTCCTCTGCCATGCCCTCTGACGGAGACAGTAACGCTCCAAGCGCTCTTCCGGCCAGATGGATTTCAAATCTGATGGAATTCCGCGAAATTAAATGCGGCTGCGCGGCACAGAAGATAATATTTCCAGTTACGCGGATTTACTAGCTCTGGGCTTCTCCGAACAACAATAATCATATCCGAGGAAGAATATCGTCTATATTGTCAACTTGTATAGTCTCTCCTCTGTGGCACGCTTTCGTCGAAAATTTATTTCGATAGCGCAAGACCGGAAAGAAGATACTCAGCTATCTCCTACGGCTGGCGTTGCGTGGGAGGCGTTATGACCGAGCGAGACGTTTACTGTTAAGCCTACGATACAAAAAAATTTAGATAATATATTATTACCGCCTCCGATATACATATTGAAATAATCACCATGAGAAAATAAGAGAAATTCGATATTAATTTGGATTCTTACCAACACTCGTTCTTCTTGCTCACCATTCTCGAATGAAACAGTAGAACCTAGGAATAATGGTGTTCTCCTAATTTACCTGAGCAACAGATTATAGTGTCAGCATTTGTTGTAAGGACCTCATAAGACAAACTTTTGCCGCTTCCTGCCCTTTCGTTATCGGGAAAGTACGCGTAATCTTCCTCCACTGTGTCCCCACACACATTTTGTGCTTGAACCTCATTATACACTACTGGCCATTAAAATTGCTACACCAAGAAGAAATGCAGGTGATAAACGGGTATTCACTGGACAACTGACATGTGACTACATCTGCACGCAATTTGGGTGCACAGATTCTGAAAAATCAGTACTCAGAACAACAACCTCCGGCCAAATAACGGTCGTGATACGCCTGGGCATTGAGTCAAACACAGCTTGGATGGCGTGTACAGGTACAGCTGCCCATGCAGCTTCAACACCATACCACAGATCATCAAGAGTAGTGACTGGCGCGTTGTGACGAGCCAGTTGCTCGGCCACCATCGACCAGACATTTTCAATTGGTGAGAGATCTGGAGAATGTGCTGGCCAGGGCAGCAGTCGAGCATTTTCTGTATCCATAAAGGTCCTTACAGGACCGGCAACATGCGGTCGCACATTATCCATCTGAAATGTAGGGTTTCGCAGGGATCGAATGAAGGGTAGAGCCACGGGTCTTAACACGTCTGAAATGTAACGCCCACCGTTCAAAGTGCCGTCAATGCGAACAAGAGGTGATCGAGACGTGTAACCAATGAATGGCACGCAATATCATCACGTCGCGTGATACGCCAGTATGGCGATGACGAATATATGCTTCCAATGTGGGTTCACCGCAATGTCGCCAAACACGGGTGCGACCACCATGATGCTGTAAACAGAACCTGGATTCATCCGAAAAAATGACGTTTTGCTATTCGTGCACCCAGGTTCGTCATTGAGTACATTATCGCAGGCGCTCCTGTCTGTGATGCAGCGTCAAGGGTAACCGCAGCCATGGTCTCCGAGCTGATAGTCCATGCTGCTGCAAACGTCGTCGAACTGTTCGTGCAGATGGTTGTTGTCTTGCAAACGTCCCCAACTTGTGACTCAGGGATCGAGACGTGGCTGCACGATCGGTTACAGCCATTCGGATAAGATGGCTGTCATCTCGACTGCTAGTGAAACGAGGCCGTTGGAATCCATCATGGCGTTCCGTATTATCCTCCTGAACCCACCGATTCCATATTCTGCTAACAGTCATTGGATCTCGACCAACGCTAGCAGCAATGTCGCGATACGATAAACCGCAATCGCGAAAGACTACAATCCGACCATTATCAAAGTCGGAAACGTGGTGGTACGCATTTCTCCTTCTTACACGAGGCATCACAACAACGTTTCACCAGGCAATGCCGATCAACTTCTGTTTGTGTATGAGAAATCGCTTCGTAACTTTCCTCGTGTCAGGACGTTGTATGTGTCGCCACCGGCGCCAACCTTGTGTGAATGCCCTGAAAAGCTAATAATTTGCATATCACAGCATCATCTTCCTGTCGGTTAAATTTCGCGTCTGTAGCACGTCATCTTCGTGGTGTAACAACTTTAATGGCCAGTAGTGTACGTTTTGTCCACTCTATGTTTTTTTTTCTTCTGGGTCTTAACTGGATTCATTTCTAAGAGAAATATGCAGCTTCCTTTGAAGCCTTTTCCTCGCATACTTTTAAGTTCTTCTTTTATTAATAACTTGGAATAGTCGACTTTTCCTTTGATGTATCTGTAGCGAGTCAACTAACTTCAGTTGTTTGCTGCTTTGTTACATTTCACACATTTTTAACTGAACTATGACCAGTGGTTCTCGTACGCTAACGACCCATTGAATTTTTCCATCGTCCTAGTCTTATTTTACATGGAATCGTCTCATTCACTCGTTTTGTTTTTACTGTCTTGAATCTCAGCCCATTGTTCATCATCGTTCGTTCTGATGTTTTATTGGTATCTGACCTGAACTGTCTTACCTACGCCATTATAAGGATCGTTAGCTTAAACACTTCTTCCATTTTACGGCTGCACTATTTTACTAAATATCATTCTGAGAAACGTAGATTGTTTGATCGAGTGACAAACCAAAATGATTACTATCGATACTTTGTGAGACATACTGAATCTTTGCAGTCAGCGACTAACGAACATACACCATCAAATACCTAATCCATGTAAAATAGCTGATTACGTTATTCGTAAACAAAGCAGATGATCGCCAGTTAAACGAGTGGACGCTAGCTAATAATTTTTAATACTTACTCTCTTGCTGTTAGACATTTGATATCTCTGCGCATTGGAGAGCCACATCCCACTCAGCTCGGTTAGGGAAAGTGTTCTGGCATAACTACAAGCGCCATAACGAAGACGAAGAACGGAAAAGTAGAGAAAGCGGTGAGGAACGTCAGCCAATAGCCCTATGACAAGGACCGAGCCACACCAGGAGCGCCCCCTGCAAGAAATGAATATAAGCGCTGCTCCTGCCAGCCTCGACAGCTCAGATCGCCTCAGTGTACTGACATTAGTCAAACGTATTCGCGGAGTGTGCTACAAGAACAACTAGTTGTGATCCTTATCAGTTACTCGTCTGGAATTTGTCTATAGCGGCGAACATTACTTTTTGCATGTTGCTTGCGACACCGATGAAACTCCAAAGTTAAGTATTGTCAATTGCTTTATTGAAATAAAATACTAATGTTATTTGCTTGAACTGTTGTATAGCATTTCGAGAATGCAGCATCCTTTGGGCACCCTATAAGCGACGAGTGGGCAAGATCCAATGGAAGGAACTTCATTTCTGACAGTATGTGCGTTTGCAGTAGTATTTGTCTTACAAGTAAGGAATATCCCCAGGAAACCTTCATTGCAAGGTGAATTTCGGAACTATTTTAAGTTAGTTCCAATCATAATGTAGAAATTAGTGAGAATACAGCCTTGTAAATTTGAAAACGTACACTGTCGCTGCTGGACTATCCATCCCTGTCCCTTCAGCGAACTTCTACTAAATATACAGGGGCAATGAGTGTACCGTAGGGTGTGTAATAATAATTTGATATTCATGATTGTGTAGAATAATTGTGCGTCATTCACAGTTGCTGAAAGCACAGATGTCCACCCGTGGTAGCTGAGTGGTCAGCGCGACAGTATGTCAATTCTAAGGGCCCGGGTTCGATTCCCGGCTGGGTCGGAGATTTTTCTATACTCAGGGACTGGGTGTTGTGTTGTCCTAATCATCATCATTTCATCCCCATCGAGGCGCAAATCGCCGAAGTAGCGTCAAATCGAAAGACTTGCACCCGGCGAACGGTCTACCCGACGGGAGGCCCTAGTCACACGACATTTACATTTTTTTTTTTAGAGATCCGGCATAAAAATACATAAAAACTTATTAATGGTAAAGCGAACATTTTAAAGACTTTGACACGTTGAGCCACAATATTCAGAAGTGGTAGCAGTCGAACCAGCAGGCTGATGAACGGGGCAGTTTGTGCAGCAGCAGTTAGCACTTCGACAGATCAACGACCGAGCCGATGGGCAATGCTTCCAAGGAGAAAAACGTCCAGCGCAATTCGCACATCAGCGGTCAGTACTGCAGAAACTGTCATCATACTGAACACACGTGCGTGACGTATCTGGCAATGCAGAGAAGGACGACATGACAATGCCCGACCAAGCCAGCATACAGGAAAAACAGGGAAAGCCGGAACGTGAGTCTACATTGGTCACGTTTCTGCCCAACGTGGAGGCGTGGATCAAAGACCAAAGAGTCAGTCGCCACACTAGAAATTTCGCGACATTGGCGAAAACATCGCATAAATACCTCCGAGAAACGGGCATGAAGGGGTGCTTTCAGAAGAGAAGGAAGAGACGAAGAGACGAAGAGACGTCGCCTGGATGGGTGGAGCGATGGTTAGTCAGCGGATGTCATACTTCGCTCCAACGACTTTGGAACTATGCTGCTCGACAGAAGATGATAGGTGAACGCAGAAGGTGCCTACCAGATGTTACCAGAGAGAAGTTTGTGTGGTACTTACCCAGGTGGCTGGTAAGGACGAAGGGTTGGGGTTCAAATGGCTCTGAGCACTATGCGACTTAACTTCTGAGGTCATAAGTCGCCTAGAACTTAGAACTACTTAAACCTAACTAACCTAAGGACATCACGCACATTCATGCCCGAGGCAGGATTCGAACTTGCGACCGTAGCGGTCGCTCGGCTCCAGACTGTAGCGCCTAGAATCGCACGAAGGACGAAGGGGCTGCGGCCTCACCAAATGGGTCATTTGTGAACTAGAGGTCGACGAACTCCGTCAGAAGACGCCGAACCTGAGGGTCGCTGGTTCGATTTCGAGACGGAGCACTTGCACCACGCCATAGCCACCTGTTGATAACGCAACGAGCGAATTCACAAGGAGCAGACCGCGCAGCCGCCGCAGTGGGTCACGGGTACGGTATTGAGTGGAAGAGTACGCCCCCTGGCGTTCCGCCGCTACACGCGCCGTCGCCGTATCAAGTAGTCACCGGAATCTGCACGCTACGACTCCGCGCCGCACCGCCGCCGTGAGGAATTGAGCGAGTTAAAACACAATGTATTACTGAGTATGTTTAAAGAATCTTACTTGTCATTAAATGACTGATAGTGGAACCGCCAATGTTCCACTCACACCTCACCCACTGAGCCAAGGAAAGAACCCACTCCACTGCCCACAAAGTCTCGCTTTCCCTCCTGACACCCCTGAAAAACAATGACATTTGCTCCCCTCTGTCACTGACGCTCAATGTCCATTGTTACAAAACCCTGACTCGCTACAATGCGGATAACTGTTACTGTGTCTGACACACCTATTAGGTTAATTGAGCACTTACAGCTTCAGCGCGTTAGCGTCCAGTGTATCTGCCATTAAAAAAAAATTTTAGTAGCTACACAATCTGGAAAAGACTCAGATATTCGTAGGTCTTCATGTTCTTTACAGTTTTAGCCAAAGCTGTTTAACGTTACAGGCGCAAGTCTCTTACTATAATCACAACTGAGGTCAGCTCACAATTGTTCTAGTGAGTCAGTATCCTGTGCATATAGAGCCAGGGAACTGTTCTGGAGTCTTGATTGACCTCTTGCTGACACATAGCTACGTCTCCTGGCATATTGTTTCGCTGGAGAGTACAATCTTCCTCTGCAGACACAAGTGTAATGCACAAATGAGCGATGACTCCAAGTGTAGCTGCAAGCAACCACCATGCGTTTTGTGCAGTGGTTATGGGCTAGATTGGATCCGACGGTACGTAATGATTAGTGCTGACTAGTCGCTCTTCTAAAACGCATCCCATATGAGCAAACCAATTGCGAATTTGTCTGATATTGCTCGTACCTTACTTACTTGGGCTATGCACGGCACTGTTTGGATAAGAACAGCTCGATATAGTCATAGGCTAGAGTCGTGCACCTTGCAGAACTAGCACTCCTGAAAGAAAGGATATTGCGGAGACATGGCTTAGCCACAGCCTGAGTCGTACTTCGGTAGCTCAGATGGTAGAGCACTTGCCCGCGAAAGGCAAAGGTCCCGAGTTCGAGCCTCGGTCGGGCACACAGTTTTAATCTGCCAGGAAGTTTCATATCAGCGCACACTCCGCTGCAGAGTGAAAATCTCATTCTGGAAACATCCCCCAGGCTGTGGCTAAGCCATGTCTCCGCAATATCCCTTCTTTCAGGAGTGCTAGTTCTGCAAGGTTCGCAGGAGAGCTTCTGTAAAGTTTGGAAGGTAGGAGACGAGATACTGGCAGAAGTAAAGCTGTGAGACCGGGCGTGAGTCGTGCTTCGGTAGCTCAGATGGTAGAGCACTTGCCCGCGAGAGGCAAAGGTCCCGAGTTCGAGTCTCGGTCGGGCACACAGTTTTAATCTGCCAGGAAGTTTCATATCAGCGCACACTCCGCTGCAGAGTGAAAATCTCATTCTAGCAACCAGGTGTTGGCGTCTGGAAAAGGCTGTTCGGATGGCAGACTCGAGGCCACAAGATTATCAGTGGTAGAATGACCCTGGCGGGAACCTCCCTGGCATGGAGCCAGTAGGCCGCGTGACTCCAGGACCCAACACATCCACCGGCTCGCCATACGTTCTAGCAGCTTAGAAAGAACGTTAGTGAGGCTGATGAGCCGATAGCTATCCCCACCAAGCTTGTTTTTACCTGGTTTGAGCACGGGAATGATGGTGCTTCCCGCCATTGCGATGGAAAGACGTCGCCGCACCTGATCCGGTTGAAGATGACGAGGAGTTGTCGCTTGTAGTCGGACATGAGATGTTTAGTCATCTGTGGATCCGATCTGGTCCAGGAGCTGTGTTGGAGCAATGTGCAAAGTCGCTGAGGAGCTATCACTCTGCAAATGGGGCGTTATAGGGTTCAAAAAAATGGCTTTGAGCACTATGCGACTTAACTTCTGAGGTCATCAGTCGCCTAGAACTTAGAACTAATTAAACCTAACTAACCTAAGGACATCACACACATCCATGCCCGAGGCAGGATTCGAACCTGCGACCGTAGTGGTCGCTCGGTTCCAGACTGTAGCGCCTAGAACCGCACGGCCACTCCGGCCGGCGTTATAGGGTTCACTTTGGCGTGTAGTGAACAAGAGAACTTTCCCTTCCATCCGACGATTTAGGTTGCTAAAGGCTGTGGGGTAATTCTCCGACGCAGAGGCGCGAGCATGGTGCTCAGCAAAGTGCTCGGCAATCTCGTAGATAACACGCCATCGATGTTAACGCCAGGGACACCTGTTGGGGTCTGGTACCCAAAAACACGTCTGATCTTCGTTCAGACATGGGAAGGTGACATATGGAACCCAATGGTCTAGACATACCTCTCCCCACCCCTCTGTTTCCGTCTTTTTATAAGCTAGCGAACGCGGGCACGCAGCCGTTTAAAGGTTATTCGGAGCTCCGGGGAATGGTGCCGCTTACGTCGCTATAGAGCCCGGCAATGCTCTTTAATGGCCTCAGCAATTTTCAGCGACCACCAAGGTACTGCCTTTTGCCGGGGCACCCTAAGGAACAACAGATCGCAATTTACGCCGCAGAAACGATCATCCTGGTGACACACTCAACCATCGCATCGATATTACCGTGTGGGAGATATTCAACAGTGACCACAGAGATGAAAGCTTACAAGTCTGCCTGGTTTAAAGCCCATCTGCGTAGGCGTCCGTCACTACCACACAAGTCATCGTGAGCAGTGGACAGACGGGAGAAGTCCTGGGCTGCAAAGTGTTAAATCAGTGGCCGAGTAGCTACTGTGAGCCACACGGAAATCTGTGGGGACCCCAGCATTTAAGAGGCAGAGATCGAATTGAGACAGTAAAGTTTCTCTACCATGGCCAGCAAGTACAGTTCCACCCAACAAGCGGTTATGGGCGTTCAAATCTTCTGAAAGGAGGAAAGATTTAGGGAGTTGATCAATCAGTGCAGCCAATACGTTCAGGGGTACTGCACCATCTGGAGGAAGATATACATTGCAGACAGTGATTTCCTGCGTCACCCTTATCCCGACAGCCACAACTTCAAGAGGGGTTTGAAGGGGCACAGTTACCCTACATACTGAGTTCAGGACATAGACGCAAACTCCACCTGACACTTTATTATAGTCCCTACAGTTCCTGTAATATCTCTTAAAGCTGCGGAGGGCAGGGGTCCGCAGTACTGGGAACCAGGTTTCCTACAAGGAAATGTAGAAAGCAGTTGTAAAGCTTAACAGTTGCAGTAGCTCAGCCAGGCGGCGGAAAAAACCGTCGCAATTCCACTAGAGGATGAGGTGGTCATGAGGCTGGGAAGGCATGGAACATTCGATGAGGCAGTTTACGCCTCCAGGTCACATGCTGCCACGGACTTAGTTCCTGAACAGTCTATATCCATTGTGTCTGAGCTTATGGCGAGATATAGGTCCTCATTGGACGCCAGAATCTCCATCTCGCCGCCAGATGCAGAGCTTGTAGGGAGTGGTGGTGTGGCTGCCACCGCAATTCCTTGGCTTTGGGGATCTCCTTTTTGGATTTCCGTTACTGATACTTGGGTTTCACTAGCTGGAAGGGCTACACTGATTCAGTCTCCAGGACTGAGGAGGATCATGAAGCCCTACGACCAGCTGCATTTGGACACTTTAGCTACTGGCGGGTGTCATCTTTCGCACTAGTAGAAACCTAGGGAGGAAGAGACACAAGCGACCCCTTCCTAGTGAGAGGAGCTAAAGACGACGCACTGCTCTTGCTGAGAAGTGGGGAATGATATCCCCGATCGTTGGGGGCCAGTGCTCCTAAGGCAGATGGTGCGGTAAAAGCAGGGAGGGAAGTGCTCCCCTCCATCAAGTGGGCAGGTATAGTCTTGTGGCTCTGGGAGCCAACTGGAATTGGCGAAACGGAAGGAGCTGGAACTGCTGTTTTAGCAGCGGTGTAGGTGCATGTTATATGCACAGAATGTAGCCTCTCATCTTTTCTCTTAGCCTCAGTGAAGGTCAGTCGGTCCAGGGTCTTGTATTCCATTATTTTCCTTTCTTTCTGTAAACTCCTGCAATCTGGCGAACCAGGCGAATGGTGCTCTCCACAGTTGACACAGATGGGAGGCGAGGCACACGATGTAGTGGGGTGTGATGCTGCAAGTACAGCAGGAAGACATATGCCCAAACTTCCAGCACTTAAAGCACCACATTGGAGTGGAATATATGGTTTGACACAAGAGCGATAAACCACCACCTTGACCTTTTTGGATAATGTGTCACACTCAAAGGACAAGATGAAGGCACCAGTGGCCACCTGATTATCCCTCGGGCTCCCGTGAACACGCCAGACGAAATGGACACCTCGTCGCTCGAAGTTCGCGCACAGCTCGTCAGTAGACTGTGAAAGAAGGTCCCTGTGTAATATAATACTCTGGACCATATTTAAGATCTTACGAGGTGTGATCGAAACAGAAACAAAATGATTCAAATGGCTCTGAGCACTATGGGACTTAACATCTGAGGTCATCAGTACCCTAGAACTTAGAACTACTTAAACCTAAACAAGCTACGAACATCACACACATCCATGCCCGAGCCAAGATTCGAACCTGCGACGGTAGCGGTCGCGCGATTCCAGACTGAAGCGCCTAGAACCGCTCAGCCACACCGGGCGGCGAAACAGAAACATTGACATGAAAGATTCCCCATCAACTGTCGTACATACGATGTACCTGGGCGAATAAGCTTCACTATTGTCGTTAGCCTGGCGTCCCTCTCATGGTTTGGCCAGGGAGTGGAACGATTTGGGGTCGTATTTCGTAGCACTGAAGTTAGATCTCGATCGCTTAGAGAATGCTGGTGGTGGACCACCAGCATGGAGTGTCATCCGCCGATGCCATCCACTCTGACCAGGGGCCCTCCCCACAGGCATCATCATCCAATCGCAGCAAAGACCACCTGGCAGGATGGCCATTGTCGGAAGTTCCAATGCCCCAAGGTGATGGGCATCTACTACAACCAACAGGGTACATGGTGGCCGCACCACAAAAGACGCTACCGACCTAGATATCAGTTGCAAACGAGCAAACAAGTCCATTACAGTCATCAGCGCAGAAAGCGATACTGCACAGTGGATGGGGGGAAACGCACCCCAGAGGGTTACCTCGCCCAACAGCTGGAGAATGAGAGGAAGTGCAAATCCACGCCGACAGAGGATGCGAGAGATCTCACTGCATGATGGACATGGTGCACCATGTAAGGCACCCTTCCCCAATAGGTTCGCTCTTCGGGAATTTAGAAGAATGGAGGTCAAACCCTACAGTGGACTATCACATAAAGGCCGAAACATGTGAGACACCTTTTAGTCGTCTGTTACGATAGGAATACCTCTGGCCTATTGTAGCCCCCGGACCCGCATAGGGCTTTTTGGGGGTGTCCTGATACTTTTGACCACATAGCGTACCAATGTGTGGCATAATGCTGTCTTAAGGATCAATGCAGCCCCCAGCCTCGCTGTGTCCCACGACTCTGGTCTAGCCATGTTAACGGTGTGGGAGATAAAGTGCAGGGTAGTTAGAGAGCACTCCCAAAGAGGCGCGATGCGTCTGTGGAGTAATGTCTCCTTTACTTAAAGAAAGTGGCAGTTGGAAATTTTCCGTGGTAACCTCAAGACATGACACCTCAACAGCTCCACTGGAACATGGATACAAAGACGATTAGTTTCTGCTATTGCCACTTCGTTTTTTGATCATGGAGACTTTAATTTTGCGTCTTTGTGGTATACTATACCGCCTCACAAAAGGATCAGTCTAGATACAATGTATGTCATCGAAGTGAAGTCGAGAGAAGATAGGGAATTCTGGTCAGGCGCACATAGGGCGATATCAACAGCAGCAGAAAATGGTATAGCGAGAGTAGGATTCGTTATAAATAGAAATGTAATGCAGAGCGTCAGTTACTGTAAACAGTTCATTGACAGGGCTGTACTCATAAGATTTGACAGAAAACCATCGTCGACAAGGATAGTTAAGGTACATATGCCGACGGCGCAAGCAGAAGATGAAGTGACAGATATAGTGTAGGAGGATATTGAATGTGTAATTCAGTATGTAAAGGAAGATGACATCTAATAGTCACGGAAGACTGGAATATGGTTGTAGGAGAAGGAACATAAGAAAGCGAATATAGTCTAGGTAGTAGGAATGAGAAAGTAGAAAGATTAATTGAGTTCTACAATAAACTTTTGAAGGTAATAGCGAATATTCTACCCTAGAATTACAAGAGGAAGAGGTATACTTTGTAAAAACGCACAGGCATGGGAAGATTCCAGTTTAAATCATAGTTAGACAGAGATTCCGATAGTAGATATTTATTCGTAAGGTGTACCCAGGAACAGATACAGGCAACTCCGATCAAAATTTAGTAATGATGAAGATTGCGCTGAAGTTTAAGAGAATCGTAAGAAATGAAGTGGAACGAAGGGGAGTACTGAAATACTGTGCAATGATGACACGCGTTGAAAGATCGCTAATGAGTTGCGTACTACAGAAAGGACTATCATAGTAGGCTATTCAGCTGTACAGGGGCACAGTAAGACGCAGGTTCAAGGAAGGTAACTCCAAAAACACTTTGGGTAACAGAAGAAATACTTCAACTGATCGACGACGGGAGGAAATGAGAAAATGTTCAGAAAAAGACAGCAATGCACCAATACAAATCACTCAGGAATCAAATAAATTGAAAGTATAAGACAGCCAAGGCGTTTTTAAATGCTTTTTTTCAAAGGTGAACTGAGATGAATTGATCCAATTTTATCCTTGTTCCACTGGAAAGGTGAGTGAAATAATTGTTAGTTTCAGTGACGCTGAGAAAGGATTGAAATTATTAAAACTGAACAAGTCCTATCAGTTTCTACAGTAAATTTTCGGCTGAGTTAACCCCTCTTTAGCTACACTCAAGTGACAAAAGTAATGGAATGGCGCTATGCCCATATACAGATGGTGGTGGTATCACGTACACAAGGTATAAATGGGCAGATCAGTGGCAGAGCTGTCATGTGTACTCAGGATATTCATAAGGAAAGTGTCCGACGTGATTATTGTCGCGCGACAGGAATTAACAGATTTTGATAGTAGGAATGTAGACGCATGGGACATTCCATTTCGGAAATCGTTAGGGATTCTAATATTCCGAGATCCATAGCGCCAAGAGTGCGCCGAGAATATCAGATTTCAGGCTTTACCTGTCACTAGGGACAACGCATTGTCCGGCGATCTTCGCTTAACGACCGAGAGCAGCGGAGTTTGCGTTGAATTGTCAGACAAGCAACATTGCGTGAAATAACCGTAGAAATCAATGTTTGATGTACGACTAACGTATCCGTTAGGTCAGTGCAGCGAAATTTGGCGTTAATGGGTTATGGCAGCATAGGGCCTACGCGAGTGCCTTTGCTAACAGCACATCTCCTGCAGCTGCGTTCCTGGGCTCGTGACCATACGCGTTGGACCCTAGACGACTGGAAAACCGTGGCGAGGTCAGACAGTTCCTTATTTCAATTGGTAAGAGGTGATAAAGGGTTCGAGTGTAACGCAGACCCAACGAAGCTATAGACTCAAGTTATAGACATGGCAGCCATTCATGGACTTCAAGTTCCCAAAAGACAATGAAACTTTTAAAGAGGTCAGTGCGGCATGTAACCGAGTCACAAATTGTTGCGATTGGTTTGAAGAACATTCTGGATAATTCGAGCAGATAATGTTGTTGTTGTTGTTGTTGTTGTGGTCTTCAGTCCTGAGACTGGTTTGATGCAGCTCTCCATGCTACTCTATCCTGTGCAAGCTTTTTCATCTCCCAGTACCTACTGCAACCTACATCCTTCTGAATCTGCTTAGTGTATTCATCTCTTGGTCTCCCTCTACGATTTTTACCCTCCACGCTGCCCTCCAATACTAAATTGGTGATCCCTTGATGCCTCAGAACATGTCCTACCAACCGATCCCTTCTTCTGGTCAAGTTGTGCCACAAACTTCTCTTCTCCCCAATCCTATTCAATACTTCCTCATTAGTTATGTGATCTACCCATCTAATCTTCAGCATTCTTCTGTAGCACCACATTTCTAAAGCTTCTATTCTCTTCTTGTCCAAACTATTTATCGTCCATGTTTCACTTCCATACATGGCTACACTCCATACAAATACTTTCAGAAATGACTTCCTGACACTTAAATCTATACTCGATGTTAACAAATTTCTCTTCTTCAGAAACGCTTTCCTTGCCATTGCCAGTCTACATTTTATATCCTCTCTACTTCGACCATCATCAGTTATTTTGCTCCCCAAATAGCAAAACTCCTTTATTACTTTAAGTGTCTCATTTCCTAATCTAATTCCCTCAGCATCACCCGACTTAATTAGATTACATTCCATTATCCTTGTTTTGCTTTTGTTGATGTTCATCTTATATTCTCCTTTCAAGACACTGTCCATTCCATTCAACTGCTCTTCCAAGTCCTTTGCTGTCTCTGACAGAATTACAATGTCATCGGCGAACCTCAAAGTTTTTATTTCTTCTCCATGAATTTTAATACCTACTCCAAATTTTTCTTTTGTTTCCTTTACTGCTTGCTCAATATACAGATTGAACAACATCGGGGAGAGGCTACAACCCTGTCTTACTCCCTTCCCAACCACTGCTTCCCTTTCATGTCCCTCGACTCTTATAACTGCCATCTGGTTTCTGTACAAATTGTAAATAGCCTTTCGCTCCCTGTATTTTACCCCTGCCACCTTTAGAATTTGAAAGAAAGTATTCCAGTCAACATTGTCAAAAGCTTTCTCTAAGTCTACAAATGCTAGAAACGTAGGTTTGCCTTTCCTTAATCTTTCTTCTAAGATTAGTCGTAAGGTGAGTATTGCCTCACGTGTTCCAGTGTTTCTACGGAATCCAAACTGATCTTCCCCGAGGTCGGCTTCTACTAGTTTTTCCATTCTTCTGTAAAGAATTCGTGTTAGTATTTTGCAGCTGTGACTTATTAAACTGATAGTTTGGTAATTTTCACATCTGTCAACACCTGCTTTCTTTGGGATTGGAATTATTATATTCTTCTTGAAGTCTGAGGGTATTTCGCCTGTTTCATACATCTTGCTCACCAGATGGTAGAGTTTTGTCAGGACTGGCTCTCCCAAGACCGTCAGTAGTTCCAGTGGAATGTTGTCTACTCCGGGGGCCTTGTTTCGACTCAGGTCTTTCAGTGCTCTGTCAAACTCTTCACGCACTATCATATCTCCCATTTCATCTTCATCTACATCCTCTTCCATTTCCATAATATTGTCCTCAAGTACATTGCCCTTGTATAGACCCTCTATATACTCCTTCCACCTTCCTGCTTTCCCTTCTTTGCTTAGAACTGGGTTTCCATCTGAGCTCTTGATATTCATACAAGTCGTTCTCTTATCTCCAAAGATCTCTCTAAATTTCCTGTAGGCAGTATCTATCTTACCCCTAGTGAGATAGGCCTCTATATCCTTACATTTGTCCTCTAGCCATCCCTGCTTAGCCATTTTGCACTTCCTGTCGATCTCATTTTTGAGACGTTTGTATTCCTTTTTGCCTGCTTCATTTACTGCATTTTTATATTTTCTCCTTTCATCAATTAAATTCAGTATTTCTTGTGTCACCCAAGGATTTCTACTAGCCTTCGTCTTTTTACCTACTTGATCCTCTGCTGCCTTCGCTACTTCATCCCTCAAAGCTACCCATTCTTCTTCTACTGTATTTCTTTGCCCCATTCCTGTCAGGTATTCCCTTATGCTCTCCCTGACACTCTGTACAACCTCTGGTTCTTTCAGTTTATCCAGGTCCCATCTCCTTAAATTCCCACCCTTTTGCAGTTTCTTCAGTTTTAATCTACAGGTCATAACCAATAGATTGTGGTCAGAGTCCACATCTGCCCCTGGAAATGTCTTACAATTTAAAACCTGGTGCCTAAATCTCTGTCTTACCATTATATAATCTATCTGATACCTTTTAGTATCTCCAGGGTTCTTCCATGTATACAACCTTCTTTCATGATTCTTAAACCAAGTGTTAGCTATGATTATGTTGTGCTCTGTGCAAAATTCTACCAGGCGGCTTCCTCTTTCATTTCTTAACCCCAATCCATATTCACCTGCTATGTTTCCTTCTCTCCCTTTTCCTACACTCGAATTCCAGTCACCCATGACTATTAAATTTTCGTCTCCCTTCACAATCTGAATAATTTCTTTTATTTTATCATACATTTCTTCAATTTGTTCATCATCTGCAGAGCTAGGTGGCATATAAACTTGTACTACTGTAGTAGGTGTGGGCTTCGTATCTATCTTGACCACAATAATGCGTTCACTATATTGTTTGTAGTAGCTTACCCGCATTCCTATTTTCCTATTCATTATTAAACCTACTCCTGCATTACTCCTATTTGATTTTGTGTTTATAACCCTGTAGTCACCTGACCAGAAGTCTTGTTCCTCCTGCCACCGAACTTCACTAATTCCCACTATATCTAACTTCAACCTATCCATTTCCCTTTTTAAATTTTCTAACCTACCTGCCCGATTAAGGGATCTGACATTCCACGCTCCGATCCGTAGAACGCCAGATTTCTTTCTCCTGCTAACGACATCCTCTTGAGTAGTCCCCGCCCGGAGATCCGAATGGGGGACTATTTTACCTCCGGAATATTTTACCCAAGAGGACGCCATCAGCATTGAATCATACAGTAAAGCTGCATGCCCTCGGGAAAAATTACGGCTGTAGTTTCCCCTTGCTTTCAGCCGTTCGCAGTACCAGCACAGCAAGGCCGTTTTGGTTATTGTTACAAGGCCAGATCAGTCAATCATCCAGACTGTTGCCCTTGCATCTACTGCTGCCCCTCTTCAGGAACCACACGTTTGTCTGGCCTCTCAACAGAAACCCCTTCGTTGTGGTTGCACCTACGGTACGGCTATCTGTATCGCTGAGGCACGCAAGCCTCCCCACCAACGGCAAGGTCCATGGTTCATGGGGGGGGGGGGGGGGGGGGGAGCAGATGATGTTGCCATCAAATTCGCCCGATATGAATCCTACCAAAATTTATGGGAGATAATCGAAAGGTCGGTTCGTGCACAAAATTCTACACCGGCAACGCTTCAGCAATTATGGACGGCTATTGAGGCAGCATGGTTCAATATTTCTGCAGGGGAATTCCAACGACTTGCGCATGTGAGCAGTCGAGCAGCCGACCCGAGCGGATCGCTGCTGTCTGCATATGGTGTAGCTGCCGGGACCCGTTCTCGTTGGTCATTCTGGCATGCTGCGGGTCTTCTTTCTTCCTCCTACGCTTCCTTCAAGGGCCACGCATTGCACTCTGTTCAGGCAAAACGTAGGGATTTCCCACTTACATAGTGCACATTTTAAATCTATTTTCTTCTCAGAAAGAAGCAAAAGATGTCGGAACCCTCCTTACCTAATAAAATTTCTTGCACTGGGGAGATTTTGGATCCCCCTCCCCCCAGTGATCCCATCCAATTACCCGCAGCATGGCTACAGCACAAGCGGTGGTGATACCGGTTGACCTCGCCAGTGTCTCAATTCCACTCGCTACTTCCCATGAGGCAGTTCCCTTGAGGGATTGGCTGCACCTGATCGATCTGGTCGTGGACGGTGACATTACTGAAAAATTGACCCTGCCGAAAATGCTCTAGACACGCCCTCTCTGTCTCCTCAGGCGGCTCAGGCGCCGAAAGAGCTGGAGCCGGAGCCGAAAGAGGACACACACGACTGAAGAGACGGACCGTGGCAGCAGGTCCTGCCACGCCACAGGCACTGCAAAGGCGACACACAGGCAAGTGAACCCACAAGATCACGAGGCAACTGCCGAGTGCTGCAGCCAACTCCATCAACCTCAAAGAGTAAAACAAACAACACAGGGAACAATACAAACAACAGGCTGGGATTGTATTCCCGTAAATCACACGATTGAGTTCAGCACGGTTAGACCTTCGCAGAACTAGATGGTTGAGGTGACCGACATAGTCAGATCGCGCGACCTGCTGAATATGAAGTTATTTCTTCATATGATCATAAAGGTAGAGATCTGCAAAACGCCGCACAACCCCCCAACAATATCACAACTGCCAGCGTTTTGTGCATGCGGGTATTCCATGCGGTCTCGGTCCCCAGTGCCACAAATGCTATGGTGCCCACACAACACAACAGTGCAAACTCCACCAAACGGCGCCACGCAAATGCACCAGCTGTGGTGAGCCCCATCTGGCCAACTACACGGGGTGCATTGCCTACAAGGAGGTGCTGAGGCGCAAAATAGCAAAACACGCCCGATCTATCGCCATCACACCTCCGAAACCATCACCCCTCGCACACCCAGTAAGGAGTGGAACATCCTTTGTTGGAGTGGTAGCTGGCACCGCCAGCAGTGTGGGGAGGGCAGAGGAACCTCAGATCTGCGAACCCACACAGCAAACCCCCCAGCAACAGACACACAGCCAAGTCAGACAACACCCAGCACCACACTCTCATTGGTTATACCACAGGACACAATACAACCCTACCCCCCGAGAGCATGGATTGCAGCCCATCAAAATCCAAAGAAAATGCACGCACACAGGGACAGTCACTGCTACAGAGAAGGTGGAGAAGAAAAACAGTTCGAAAAAAGGGGACACGACTACATGACAAAAAGAAAACACAGAAACGAGACACCAATATGCAGTCACATAAGTCGGACTCCAACCCAACGCCTCACAGAACACACCCTCTCACTACAGGGGCCACACAAGCGCCCGCAACAACCCAACAAACAGCAGACTCACAAGCCAGACCAAACCCGAAGCCGTCATAAGCACCAGCGGCTGCTACCGAAAACCCACAGGCTGACACTCCGAGCATCAACACAACAATCCGAGGAATAGTGGAGACATCATTCCTCAGACTCACGGCCACTGATATAGTTATGAAGAATATTCGGTGTGTCTCGCAACTCTTCACACAGTTCATGTCGGGCTCACTCAACTGGACTAACATACAAACACTCAGGTAGATGGAGTGTTTCTCGCTTTCCGAGAAGCATGAGATTCAACAATACACTTGCGTTTGTTATCAAAAGTGTGATCATATGGGATACTAAGCGTAATTTGTGGGTGAACGGAGGATTTTTTTGTGAGAAGGTTGCATCAAGCTCTCTTGGAAGGAGAGTCATCGGCTGATGTCGAAGTAACTACGAGTGTACTCATGAAAGTGTGTTAGGTTCCTTGCTGTTCATGTTTTTATTAATAACCTTGTGAGCAAGGCTTTTTGCAAGTGACGCAGTTGTCTATATACAAGTACTGGCTGAAAGAAGCTGCAGATATTTTCCGTCAGATCTTGATAACATTTCAGCTTGCTTCATATGTTCAGAAAAGTAAAATTGTTCACTTCACAAAAAGAAAAGCCGTAGTCAACGGGTCACAGTTGGAAATGGTCAACTAATATAAATACGTCGGTGTAACACTGTGTAGGGATGTGAAATGGGACGAATACATCGGCTATGTCGTGGGTAAAGCAGGCGGCAGACACAGGTTTATTGGCGTATGTTAAGGAAATGCAATCAGCCTCTAAAGGAGATTGCTTGCAAATCGCTTGTGTGACTCATCGTAGAATATTGCTCAAGTGTTTCGAACCCATACCAAATAGAACTAATATGAGATACTGAACGTGTACAGAGAGGAGCAGTACGAATTGTGACAGACTCTTTTTAGTCGTGGGAGAGTGTCACAGAGGTACTGAAGGGACTGAACTGGCTGACTCGTGAAGACAGACATGAACTACGCCGGGAAAGAATGCTTAAAATGTTTCGAGAACCAGATTGAAATGATGGAATATGCTACAATCACATACATATCGCTCCCGTAGGGATCGTGAGGACAACATTAGATTAATTATAGCGTGCACGGAGCTGTTTAAACAATCATCCACATTTGAAATGAACGTGAAGAACCTCTGGTAACTAGTACAATAGGGCTTCTCCTCTGACGTGCACTTCACAGTGGTCTGCAGAGTATAGATGTGGATGTGGGAATTACATAAAATGGATTCCTCATACGTTTAGCTGACTCAACAACGGTCGAGAGGCAGCACCGACTATACCAAAACAAGTACCCTCACAGACACCAACCACATCACACGACATTTCAAACCCGTTGTGAGCGTTTGTTTGATCATGGGTCCTGTTTGTGTCCAACAGTGCTTCCATCTTGAGTTCCAAATGCATTAAGACAACGTCTCCTCCATTTACTTGATGTTGTATGTAGTGTTCCTGTAAACCATTGTAACAATTTAAAATACTTGTAACGGAAGAAGAAAGCTTTGGTTTCAAAAAGAGTTTGTTTTCACTTAAATTCGTAAGTTTGGGGCTACTTATACATAAGAAATTTGCTATCTAGCTTGACAACTATATAGTAAAAAAAAAAAAAAAAAGAAGAAGAAAGGAAAGAGTAGCACAAAATTATGTTTCTGGTAATCCTGGGATGGTTTCAAGAGATAACACACAAGTGGTTGGTGAGTTGTCATAGTTTTCTGAGCTGTGTCAGACATTTTGAAACTATAGAGGAAGTTATCAGACGAACGTGCAGGGACGCTGCGGATAGTGTGTACACCAGGTATGGAGGGCCATGTTCTACAGGATACTGAGACAAACCCTAGAACAAGCTCCAGGCAAGGGCCCTGCCAACGTGGTGTAAGCCCAAGTACTATTATGTGTATCCTGTATGATAGGCATGTGTGAACGCGTGCATTGCATCCCACGGAGGCCACTCTAAGCATCTAGATAAGTGTTGAGTGTGGGTGAGGGATTTTCTCTGCCTCGTGATGACTGGGTGTTGTGTGATGTCCTTAGGTTAGTTAGGTTTAAGTAGTTCTAAGTTCAAGGGGACTGATGACCATAGATGTTAAGTCCCATAGTGCTCAGAGCCAAGTGTTGAGTGTCAACATATTATAATTCCCACATTTTTCGGTTGCAATAATCGTATCATTTATCACCTGTTCAGAACCAAACTCATTTGTGACAACCCGTCACAATAGTGGGATAGTTTTGCATCGGTTTACATCGTAGTATCCTACAGGATGACAATTATTGAACTATATGAAAGAAACGCAAATTAGTTACTACGGCCTGCACGCAGTTTATACAACATGTAAAAGTCACTACAGATATTCGGATTTAGGTTACGAAATGTTACACATGGCTGCAATAGTTGGCGATGATGGGGCGCAGACTAATAGCGAAATTCTGCATGTCACACCGAAGTGTCGTATCATCGATGCTGTCGATGACTTCCAGAATGGCTATTTTCAGCTCCGCGATAATTTTGGGGCTATTGCTGTACACCTCGTCTTTAATAAAGCCCCACATAAAGGAGACGCATGCATCTGGATCCGGAGAATATGGTGGCCAATCGAGGCCCATGCCAGATGTCTCTGGGTAGCCCATAGTGCGGTCCCCAAAATGCTCCTCCAGAACATCAGTCTCCTGCTTCGATGGGGTCGAGCTCCGACTTGCATGAACGACATCTTGTCGACATCTGGGTCACTTTGGATTATGGGAATGAAATCACCTTTCAAAATCTCCACATACCGTTCGGTAGTCACCGTGCCATCAATGAATACCGCGTCGAATGTGCCGCGACTGGACATACCACACCAGACAGTAACGTGTTGAGGATGAAGAGACTTATCGATCGCGAAATGCGGATTCTGAGACCCCCAACGACGCCAATTTTGCTTATTGAGGAACCTATCCAGATGAAAGTGCGCTTCGTCGCTAAACAGAACCATACAGTGCATACTAATTCCCATCGTGCCCCGCAGCCAACCGTGTGGTTTTCACGTCCTAACGCAAACCGTTCAGAAGTTATGACGATACTATTTCATATACACTACTGGTCATTAAAATTGCTACACCAAGAAGAAATGCAGATCATAAACGGGTATTCATTGGAAAAATATATTATACTAGAACTGACGTGTGATTACATTATCAAGCAATTTACGTGCATAGATCCTGAGAAATCAGAACCCAGAACAACCACCTCTGGCCGTAATAACGGCCCTCATACGCCTAGTCAAACAGAGCTTCGATGGCGTGTACAGGTACAGCTGCCCATGCAGCTTCAACACGATACCACAGTTCATCAAGAGTAGTGACTGGCGTATTCTGACGAGCCAGTTGCTCGGCCACCATTCACCAGACGTTCTCAACTGGTGAGAGATCTGGAGAATGTGCTGGCCAGGGCAGCAGTCGAACATTTTCTGCATCCAGAAAGGCCCGCACAGGCCCTGCAACATGCGGTCGTGCATCATCCTGCTGAAATGTAGGGTTTCGGAGGGATCGAATGAAGGGTAGAGCCACGGGTCGTAACACATCCGAAATGTAACGTCCACCGTTCAAAGTGCCGTCAATGCGAACAAGAGGTAACCGAGACGTCTAACCAATGGCACCCCATACCATCACGCCGGGTGATACGTCAGTATGGCGATGACGGATACACGCTCCCAATGTGCGTTCACCGCGATGTTGCCAGACACGGATGCGACCATCATGATGTTGTAAACAGAACCTGCATTCATCCGAAAAAATGACGTTTTGCCATTCCTGCACCCAGCTTCGTTGTTGAGTACACCATCGCAGGCGCTCCTGTCTGTGATGCAGCGTCAAGGGTAACCGCAGCCATGGTCTCCGAGCTGATAGTCCATGCTGCTGCGAACGTCGTCGAACTGTTCGTGCAGATGGTTGTTGTCTTGCAAACGTCCCCATCTGTTGACTCAGGGATCGAGACGTGGCTGTGTGATGGTTACAGCCATTCGGATAAGATGCCTGTCATCTCGAATGCTGGTGATACGAGGCCGTTGGGATCCAGCACGGCGTTCCGTATTACCCTCCTGAACCCACCGATTACAGTTTCTGCTAACAGTCATTGGATCTCGACCAACTCGAGCAGCAAAGTCGTGATACGATAAGCCGCAATCGCGATAGGCTACAATCCGACCTTTATCAAAGTCGGAAACGTGATGGTACGCATTTCTTCTCCTTACACGAGGCATCACAACAACGTTTCATCAGGCAACGCCCGTCAACTGCTGTTTGTGTATGAGAAATCGATTGGAAACTTTCCTCTTGTCAGCACGTTGTAGGTGTCGCAACCGGCGCCAACCTTGTGTGAATGCTCTGAAAAGCTAATTTCTTGCATATCACAGCATCTTCTTCCTGGCGGTTAAATTTCGCTTCCGTAGCACGTCATCTTCGTGGTGTAGCAATTTTAATGGCCAGTAGTGCAGTTCAGTAATTGTCATCGTGTATTTATTACCCAAGGTTGGTGTCCGTAGGAAATTTTACGAGGCAATTCCCGTAGACCAATGAGAGGAAGTAGAGACAGCCAAGTGTCCGGAGTCAGCCAGTGTCCGGGACAGGTGGAGCCTCCTCCTACCGCAGAAGCGGCCAGACTGCAGCTGCTCGGAAGCCACCGTACGCTCTGCCGCGCTGTTTGAATTACTGTGTATTGACAGCGCATCAGGCGAATTAATCGAATTGCCGCGACCGTAATGACGCGTTCCGGCGCGGCTGGGAAATGGCGGCGGCTCCCCCCGCCACACCTCCTGCTCCTAGTCCTGCTCCTGCCTGTAGCCGGCGACCCGGCGCAAAGCCCACCATATCGGCTATTTATGGGCGCCGGGCCGGCCGTTGCGCGCAGAATCAATGCCCGCTACAGATAAACCGCCACAACCGCTGCTGCTGCGGCAATACGCTTGTTCCTTCCTGCCGACAAATCCTGCTGCCGGCCTGTTGCCTGATAAAGCCACATTGCCGGGGCCTCGCGCCGCCCCTATTGTTTCGTCCGGCGCTCTTGTTAGCCGCCTAGCCAATTTCCCGCTTCACTTGTTACTCGTATTTGATACGGTAACTCGGTACTTAGCAGATTCCTTTTATTTACTACTTCTTATGATGCGATACTCCTGTACAGTAGCTGCAAGCAATTTGTCTTGTTAGGTATCACCTACTCTCACGTGATAAACTGATCAGCAGCTAGTGTAAACACACTGAAGAGGTAAAGAAACGGGTAGACCTGCTAATATCATGTAGGGCCCCTACGAGTACGCAGAAGAGCCCCAACATGACGTGACATGAACTCGACTAAAGTCTGAAGTAGTGCTGGAGGGAGGGAATTGACACCACGAATCCTGCAGGGCTGTCCA